>NW_026606111.1:20207500-25207500 GCF_029834395.1 Sorex fumeus
ACAAATATGTATAAGCACCTATAAATAAATATATATAATAGATATATAAACTAAAATTTGAGAATTCAGAAAACTCCACTTACATGGAGGTTTCTATAAAAATCTACATTTTTTACTTTTCTTTCTTAATAAAATAGTAGTTCAATATTTTTTCTTAAATTTTGTGCCCCATTTTTTTTAACTCAGTTACTGCACACTGAAAAATAATAAAGTGGAATCTTTTCTGTCTATTAAAAGTGAATAAATCCTTTCAGTCTATTAAAAATGAATAATGTCTTATCATATGCAATAAACATCTCTTACAATTACCATTGGGTAATAAAACTCATCCAAAAAGAAATCCTGCTAATCATTTGTCAATAATTAACTAGTCTGGAATAAACCATAAGCTTATTTTACATTTTTTCCTACCATTTTGAGCAATAGAATATTCTGAAGTTTCCAATTTTATTTATTAAACTATTGGAAGTTTTCAAGAAATTGTATACTTCTAAGATAAACTTGATAAATATATATAAATAAAATTTACCCAGTTAGATATATTACTATATCTGATATCTCTGAAAATGATGACCAGTAATCCAATGATGAAAAATTCAAATATACATTTGCTTTGCCACGTAACTCCTTCACTGCTGGTGGATACATGAAAGAGGAACCCATACTATTCTGGCTGATGCCCAGTTCCCCAGGAATTAGTGGGATATAGTGCTGGACATGACGTTACCTTGAGTACATGACAGTCAGCCCCTAACCAGGCTCTGATTCACAAGCCTAGGAGGTACTCGCTTTAAGTCCTTGGGTAAGATATGAACTTGTGGTAATTGGGCCTTTTCTGTCAGTTGTCTCCACTGTTCTTTTCTTTCCCAGTCTTGTTTGATTTTACTGGTGTTTTCGTTTTGAAAAATTACTCATAATAAGGTAGAATGAGCAGCCACAGCTGCCGATCATCGCAGGAGTATTTTAGTGTTTCAGTGTTGGAATGTGTGTCTGACAGGGCGTAGGAGCAACTACATCAGAAAGGTACTTTTCTGTTTTTGTTTCTAATAGAGTTATAGGCAGAGTCTGGAGCTGGAGTTGGCTGTCATGTCCAAGTTTGTCTGCTTTGTAAAGTTTTGTTTGTTTGTTTGAAATTACCAGAGTAAGATGAACTGCAGTGTAAGATGGGCTATTTCACATAATCTAGTAATGACACATCTATTTGCTGTTAACATGAATAATTTCTATATTTTCATTCCATATTAAAATCTAATAAAATCCTTACTGAGTAAGTGATTTTATTAAATATATGATTATAAAACAAATCAAAAAATAAAGTCCATCTTCACTTCACTCCATGTTACTAAAGTTCTAGTAAAAACTTTGAAGTCATTGCTTTCTTGATTTCAGGTTTAAGAAGATTAAAACTGAGAAGTAATATATTATCCATACTATTAGTATTCTTTCCTTGTAAAAATAATCATGTGCTGATATGTCTTCACTTTAACATTAAAACTGTGAATATGTATATAATGTAAAAATGTGGCAAAATATAAATGTTCTTAATTAATAACTCTTGATTTTATAGCCTAAATTGTTTAATAATAATCAAAAGTAAACATAACTCTTGTATCCCATTTATCATGAGCAGGCAACTCCAGCCATATACTTTAATATATTAGTAAATACTTGCATATGTGTAAAAATACAGTTTTGACAATTTAAATATTATTCTTATTCTGATTTCCCTCATTGAAACTAACTGTAGTGATGGGAGACATTTGCTTCGACATAAGGAAATAATTTAATATGTTACTTAAAATAAATAATACAATAAAACCCCATATTTTAAGGAATATGGGTAAAATTAAATCATCCTTATATCTTATTTTTAAATGACAAGATAGGTTTTAAGTTTCATGCCCATGAAAAATGGAAGTTTACATAACTTACTAAGAAATACATCTGAACCAATCTTAAATCATTTCTTCTAAAACCTATGTAACTAATAAGACCATGAAAAAGTAACCATGTGGTTTGTAAACTGAAAATATTTATTTCTCTCTTCTTGTGCTGTTTTTATAAAGTCTCCTGTCACTATACTTAAACACAAGTTTCCTAAGAGAATTGTTTTTTATCTGAAATTAGCCTCTGTTCTCCCAATAGTTATTGCTTACTTACTGAAAGCAATACATAAGCCTATGGTTTAAGGTTTCATTACACAGTGATTCCATTCTGCCACTGTGAGCAAAAGTATCTGATTGCTGATGAAATTCTCTGTATTCGTTTCACCTCTTCCCTCCAATCTCTGTTAGGTTCTGAGCTCATGCCCAAAGCACTCTCCACCAGGATAGTGGGAGGCATTTGGTGGTTTTTCACACTTATCATCATTTCTTCGTATACTGCTAACTTAGCCGCCTTTCTGACAGTGGAACGCATGGAATCCCCTATTGACTCTGCTGATGATTTAGCTAAACAAACCAAGATAGAGTATGGAGCAGTGGAGGATGGTGCAACCATGACTTTTTTCAAGGTAAGGCCTATTGTTTACCTACAATGTTTATAATAAAGTATAAATTGCAAATAGATCACTCTCTATTAATGATTGTAAACATACTAAAACGGCTATTTGTACAGTATAATCAGTAGTTTCAGAGGATAGAGATCATATACCCATCAAGAAAAAACAATACAGTACTTGTAAGAATATAGTGACAAAGGTTTGCCTTTTAGGCTGGCAGGAAGAAAGTTTGTCATACATGGATTCCTTTCTGTTACAATTAGACAAAGTTTCCTCATTCAAAACATGTGAAAGAAGTGGGAAGAATTATTATAAACCAGCCAAAATGTTTTTTTCTGCCTAAATATTATTATCTGTCTAATATTCTCCAGAAGGAGAGTGCTGTGGAATATTTAAATAGAAAATGTATTTGTACGAAATTTTAAGCATCTAGAGTGCCCTGCCAACCTCTTTGCTTTTCCTCCTTAGGACAGCTGATCACACTAGGCTACAGTATAAAAAATTAGGAGATTACATTTGAAGGAGATAGTTTTACTTAATAATTTATTTTATAAATTTCAAGTACTTTTAGAGCTTTGTTTGTGAAATTGTTAAGCATTGGTATTTTATTTTATTTTTCCCATAGATGCTGTTGCAATTCAATTGTGCATATATGGCAAATTTATTTATTTAAAAAATTGACTTGTGAAATGTATTATTCTTCAAACATTCATCTTAGTCCTATTGAATGTCAAAAATTGCTCCATAGATATTTTAGAGTACATGAGATCTAGTTTTCATTTTTCAAGATTTGTAATTTACTGAGGACACAAAAAATGACTTAAAACAGCAATTTTCTTATTTAGTAACGTATTTTTTTTGTAAAACTTCACCGGGACCAGAAAAATAGTACAGCAAAAAGGGTAAGTGCCTTGGATGTGGCCAACTTGGGTTTTATCCTCAGCAATCCTTATGATCCCCCAAGCACCGCCAGGAACAATTCCTGACTCTAGAGATAGGAGTAAGATCTGAGCATTGCCAGGAATGACCAAACAAACAAACAAACAAATGAAAAACCCAAAAAGATAAAACCAAAAAACCCCCAAACTTCAAAGAAAGTAAAATCAGCTATTTTTCAGTTTTGAAGGACACCAAGTAGCCACAGTTATTATTATTTAGTCTCATCTATATTATTAAAAATTATTTTCACTGTAAGTTTCTCATTAACTAAATTTGAATGCATTAAATGCATTGGTTGTATTTAATTAATAATTTATTATTCAATGGTATTTATTGAATAAATATTTTCAGATTATGTCTAGATTGAACATCATATTATATGATTTACTGTTTGAGGTGGTTAAAATTTCCCCAAATGAATATTTAGAATTAATAAAATTTCTTTTCTTATAGAAGCTTTTTTATAAGAAAAACAAGTTTATGGATACAAAAATTAAATTATAAATAAATAAATATTTTAAAAAATTATAAAGTAGTTCACAATATTTCATTACATTTAATATTCAAACACCAATTCCACCACCATTACACCTTCCCACCACCATATTTCAGGTGTTTCCATCCCAAACCCCAATCCCTGCCCCAAAGCAGAACCAAAATAATATATTTTGTACTGTTTGTTATGAAAAAATACTGAAAATGCTACAAAAAAGTATCCTTAGAAGAAAGAGTGTGAAGATTGTATTATTAAACCCATGGACCATTAGGCCTTTTATAAGATATCACTAGCATGTTGTTAAATGTTGAAACTTTTGTGCTTCTTATAAACTTTTTAAGGAGTTAATTCTTGAAAATGCTAAGTGCACATTTTCAGTGTCAACAACATTGCAGGATATCTATGTGACAAACTTAAGTTGCTCAATATCAAAGAAACTTTTGGAGTTGAATTTGTATAATATCTCAAAATACTTGACACAAATAATTTTTTTTTTTGCTTTTTGGGTCACACCTGGTGATGCACATGGGTTACTCCTGGCTCTGCACTCAGGAGTTACTCCTGGCGGTGCTCAGGGGACCATATGGGATGCTGGGAATTGAACCCGGGTTGGCCGCATGCAAGGCAAACGCCCTACCCGCTGTGCTATCTCTCCAGCCCCAACACAAGTTATTTAATAGCATAGATGGTTATTCCTGTTTCAAAGGATTTCAGCTTTAATTTTATTTTTATTTTCCAGAATAAAAAGAAAACTCATTTCAAAACTCTTGTGTATTATAAAGTTGGCAACTGCAAAAATATTTTCCCCAAAAAAGACACCCTTTTACAAAATCATCTTTTAAGCGTATTTCTGATTCCTTTCCATTTTTCCTATCTTCTCTTCTTTTTTTATTTCAGTGTTTTTTGAAGTGTCATTTTTGCCTACATTTTTTCTCATATTATTCCTGCTCTTTTATCTTTTGTTTTTATATCTCAAACACAAGATGACTCTTGTACCCAGAGAAAATTGACATCAATAACTTTCTGTTTTCAAAAGCAGAATTTCTGTAGAATTGACGTTTTTTAGAATATACTGGTCATAATAAAAAATGCATGCCAGACACAGTAACAACAAAGTCTCCAATGGAGACGTTACTGGGCCCGCTCCAGCAAATAGACGATCAACGGGAGGGCCTTTACCTTACCTTTACCTAATAAAAAATGCACAGTGGAATCACCAAGTTGACAATTTCCTTATTTTGTTAATTTTATCATATGCTAAATTTTTACTAATTTCTACCTCATATGTTGGCGAGTTTATTTATACTCATACTAGTGAGATATTAAATAATTTAAAAAAAAATTTCCTAGAAATCCAGCAGCTGAATAAAATATATACTTATTTGAAACCCAAACAGTTACTCTGGATGTATTGTGTATAGTCTATTACATTGAGTACTGTTCCTTTATTTTCAATTAACAGTAACACATACAAATCTAGGAAGTGCCCTTAAGACAATGATTTCTAAAGGAATTTCTGTCTGGTTTTAAAAAAATCTGAATAAGAACTTGCTGATACATAATGCTTCTGGAACTCTTAGATCCAGAAAATTGTTTAAAAGAATGGTACAGTTTTGTTACTATAGAAAAGAAGATAAGACTCAAGATATTTGAACATAAAAGAGGTAAGTCATTTGTATTACAAAGGCATTGTGTAACTCTTCTACCTTATTTTATCCTTTCTTTTCCAAATAAGATGTTTTATGTTCCTTGTCCTCACATGCATATTGTCTGCAAGAAGATTTCATTCCTGTAACCATCATACTTTACATACACTCTCTGAGGATAAATGTTAATCTATAATTGTCAAAATAATTCAAATTGCAGATTTTGTTTCTTTAGTATTATTTCATCTAATCAATAAAAATATAGTGCATTCCAATATGTTCCCAACAATAGCAAAATAGCTAAACACTCAGATTTTTATTTTTCATCAAAAATTTTTGTTAAATAAAATATTTCACAATAAAAATAAATCAAAAGCTTTCTTTTCAGAATCTAGGAAATTGGTAGAAAAAATGAAATCTCACCCTGGAAGTGAATTCCATACAAAATGTTATCAAGCAGCGATACATTATTTTATTTTTTGAAGTGTATATATATACATAAAATACATATACATAACCTAATATATCTACATATACATACATATGTATATGTATATGTAAATATATGTGTATATGTACACACATATATATTAGAAGTTTCAATATAAATGGATCACATGCCTAAACATAACTCAATTGGTATTATGGGATCTTTTAGTTTCCTTATGTTTTTAAAATGAGTCATGTGTTTTACAAAATGATGTGCATAACTCTTTCTGTGTAATTTCTGACTGAAGTTTTCAAGTTGATATAAATTCTCTCTTTAGATTTACTTTATCTGAAATCTGGCTTTGCCACATGTACTAAAATTATCATGTCCTCTTTAATGGTATTTTGCCACTTATTAAAAAGAAATTTAAGTTGTGTCAAATGTTACAGACAAATTAGTAATTCTTTTGAAACCATAAAATCTACTACCTAGAATATAACCGAAAAAACATTATTTCTTTTTTTTATTAAAAAATTTTTTTTTAATAGTGAGACATCATGAGGTACAGTTGCAGACTTACACATTTTTGTGCTTGGGTTTCAATTATATAATGATCAAATACCATCCCTCCACCAGTGCCCACTTCCCACCACCATGCATCCCAGTATCCCTCCCAACCCCCATCTCCCCCATCCCACCCTGGCTCTGTGTCAGGGCATTCCCCTCTGTTCTCTCTCTCCTTTTAGGAGTTGTGGTTTGCAAAAGAAACATTGAGTGGCAATCATGTTTGGTCTATAGTCTACTTTCAGCATGCTTCTCCCATTTTGGGAGGGTCCTCCCAACACCTTTATTTGGTGTTCCCCTCTTTATCTGAGCTCCCTTTTCCCTAGTATGTGTGGTTGGCCTCCAAGTCATGGAATAGAATTCCTGGTACTAATCTTGGCCATTCTTGGGTGTTAGTTTCCTATTTTGTTACTTTATGTTCCCCAGATGAATGCAATCTTTCTATGTCTATCCCTTTCTTTCTGAGTCAGAGAAAACATTATTTCTATGTTTTATAAAAATACATTGGAAAAGCTATGGAATAAGAAAATTGATATTCTTTCTATTTTTAATACTGATTTTTAAATTAGAAAAGATAGTTTTTTTAGATTGATATCTCATCTCCAAAAATGGAATAGTGAATAGGACAATAATCATTATATGTTTTAAATATAAAATTAATATATTGCTTGGTATATCAAGTTTAGTACCATTTTGATAGCTCTGTAATAACACTTAATGAAAGCTTAATTATTGTTATGTATTTGAATTAAAATAGTTGGTTAATTAAAATATTAGAATTCAGAACAGTTTTAAATATGGTCATGAAAATTATCCTTCTAATGACCCACAATTGAATAAGGTTTTGATGAGAAAAGGACAATGTGTCAATTTAATTACCTAGTTAATTATTTAAATGATGAGTATCACAATGATGTGAACTGATAAGCAAAATAATCTATGGACACAGTTTTTAGAAGGCCTATTTTAGACTTGTTATTGGTAATATAACATCGGGAAATGATTTGTTATTGTTTAGGGGAATGTGCTCAGGGGACCATATGGGATGCTGGAATTCGAACCCAGGTTGGCCACATGCAAGGAAAACACCCTACCCGCTGTGCTATTCAAATATAAGTCAAAAAACTTTAAAAAATATTTAATCCGTAAGGTGTGAGAGATAGGATTATCTTGCATGAAGCCAATCGGTGCATCTCTGTCACCACATGTTGCCCCTTGAGCCCAGAGCCAGGAGTAATCCCTGAGTACCACTGATTATGAAAAGCATGTATTTTTAATTATAACTTTTTTTAATTGAAAAAGTATTGCTTTGTAATGTAGCATATAAATTTGAGCTATACATCATCAAAAATCGATGATGTGTGTATGCTGGGTTAAACTCACCAATGGAGGTCTATTGTATTTTTCAAACATTTGTTAACTTTATCCTGATTTATAGTCAACCTTCTCCTTTCACTTCTGAAAATCAGTAATTGGTCTTGTTGTTGAAAGCTTGTTTCCATTTTATTGGCATATATATATATGTATTTGGTTTTATATCACATATGCATGAAATCATAAACTTTTAATTTCATGTTTGTGATATCCTGTTTTAGCCGGTTTTGCCATGATGTAAATTTCCCCAATCATGTGAATGAACACTTAGCTGTTCAAGATAAAGGTTTTTGTCAATAAAATGAATTTAAATTGTTTCTTATGTGACAAGTGCATAGCTTTGAGACATATGCCCCTGTATCTTTGTTTTTTCCTTACTATTGTGGTTCAATTAATGTTATTTTTGTGCAGTATTTCTCGGTAACCTTTTGTTTTTCTTTACTTTTGTTCCTTATTAGTTCCTATTGCCAGAGTTACTTAAAACCTTCCCAAATCTACCTTTCCTTTATTATTTTGGACTAAGAACCTTACTCCCTAAATGATTTTTACATTTCCTGGGTTTATGTTTTAAATATATAGACATTTGCTAACACATTCTAAACTCTAGCTAATTTTTTAAAATCAATATTTTATCTTGTACACCATTTATCCTCTTCTCTAATTCTTCCCTATCTTTTCCTACCAATTTAATTATTTTAAATCTTTAGATCTTATTTTATATCTAAATTATTCCAGGCAAATTTTCTTCATTTTTTCCCTCTCTCTAACTAGCCTTTTGGTTAATGTACCTGATGAGCAGTTTTTCTTTGGTAATTCAATAGTCACACTATGTTCACTGCACTTGCTAACTTCCTGCTCCAGACCACACAACACAGCGTGAGATGAGCTAGGGAAGATATCTATTCCTTTCATTCCCATCCCAGTACTTTCCAATACCATTAGAGTTTGTATGTTGTCTAGGCTTTAATAATTATTTATTTCTACAATTAAGCTGTATAACAATAAAAATGATTAATGACATGTAACAAACTTATTTAGCTCTGAGTTTTCTCTCCTCAAATTGTGGAACGTTAGTACATTTTCAGCAAACTGTTGAATAGCAAAGCAACAGTGGTTTTGGCATTACTATTTCTGCTAAACTTTGCTGCTTTTGTATGTACCTAATTAAACAAATTTACATTGAATAAAGAAAACAACTCCTTAACTTTTTGAAAATATGCACCTATACATATTTAAGTAGTTGCTGCTTTGAACTGTAAGTCCTTGTGAGAAAATTCAGGACAGTCTACAAGCCATTGCCTTAATTGTTTTCAGAGATCTTTCCAAAGCATCTCAAGCCTGCATGTTTAATCTGATCTTTACGACTTGAATCATACTTAAATTATCCTAAGAAGTTTTAAATAGTTGGACTCTACTAATCACAAAATACATTTACCACCTAACAGTGAGAATTCAGACCTCTACCACCGCTAAATTCTTTTTGCAAGACTGGCCAATACTTCTTTTCTTCTTCTTCTTCTACTTTCTTATTCTTTTTTGTTTTACTTATTTTTATTTTTATTTTATTTTATTTATTGTTTTATAATTTATTTATTGAATCACCTTGAAAACAGTTACAAAACTTTCAGGCTTAAGCCTCAGTCATACAATGATCAAACACCCATCCCTTCACCAGTGTATATTTTCCACCATCAAGGACCCCAATATACCCCCCACTCCTCCCCAAGCCTGTGAGGCAGATGATTTCTACTTAACTCTCTCTCTACTGTGAATACATTCATTACTTCGACAAAAGATGCATTATTATTATTTGGAATTTTCCCCCAACAATCAGACCTATTGAAAAGGCATCGTGAAATAATTTATTTTCTATTGCTGGTTATGAAGACCATATGCTATCGCAATCGCATGATTTCTCATATTTTACTAGGGGCTGGAGCGATAACACAGTGGGTAGGGCATTTGCCTTGCACGCGGCCAACCTGGGTTAGATTCCTCCGTGCTTCTCAGAGAGCCTGGCAAGCTACCGAGAGTATCCTGCCCACACAGTAGAGCCTAGCAAGCTCCGCATGGTATATTTGATATGCCAAAAATAGTAACTACAAGTCTCACAATGGACACATTACTGGGCCCACTTGAGCAAATTGATGAACAACGGGAGGACAGTGCTACAGTGCTACAGTGATATTTTACTTATTAAGTCTGGACAGATTTCTGCCAAAAGCCGCATAGTTCCAACATTGGTTTGTGTGCCTCTGGGCCAATGGCCCTGCCAGAGAGCCCCTTGTGGTGGGGAAACTCGTGGTTTTGGCGGGGCGGGAAGGACGTGCCAGTTCCGCCCTGAATCCCATGAGGCTGCAGTTGCCCAGTCACCGCTGGCTCATACCTGGCTGTCCAATAAGCTCTCAGGCGGTGGCCACTACGCTCCCAGGGTAGGAGGGGAGGCAGAAGAGACATACATGTCCCTTTTCTTCCTGGGGGGGAGGGGCGGTGCCATAGCTTAATGTATAATCCATTCACATTTCTGTCAAAAGCTGCTGGGTTCAGGAGATGCATGCTGAAAGTAGACTATAGACCGAATATTATTGCCACTCAATGCCCCTTTTGAAAACCACAGCACCTAAAAGAAGAGAGAGAACAAAAGGGAATGCTCTGCCACAGAGGCAGGGTGGGATGGGGGGATGGGGGTGGAAGGGATACTGGGATCAGTGGGATCATTAATGGTGGAAAATGGGCACTGGTGGAGGGATTGGTACCCAATGATTTTATAACTGAAACTCAAGCACAAATATTTATAAGTCTACAACTGTACCTCATGGTGTTTCACTAAATAAAAATTAAAAAAAAAAATAAAAAGCTGCTGGGTTCCGAATTAGGTCTGTATGCCTCTGGGGCCATGGCCGAGCTGGAGAGCCACTCCTGGAGGGGCAACTTGTGGTCTCCTTACTTTCTTGTTCTTATTAGTAACATTTTATTGCTTACTGCATGTAGCTGAAAGCAGACAGCTAACATCCTATTTTGTATTTTTGCTGAATATTTTTTGTTCATGTCCAAAGATTGAGTGTACATTTTTTGTCTTGCAAGTTGCTAAAAGCATGTTTTTAAAATATAATTTCCCCAATACAGATTCTGAGTTCTCATTCCTCCTCAGTGATTTGTTATTTGCCCAGTTACCCTAAATAAATGAAGCACTGTAGCTACCACTGTCCTCCCGTTGTTCATCAATTTGCTCGAGCGGGTCCAGTAACATCTCCATTGTGAGACTTGTTGTTACTGTGTTTGGCATATCAACTACGTCATGGGTAGCTTGCCAGGCTTTGCCGTGCGGGAGTGATACACTTGGTAGCTTGCCAGAATCTCTGAGAGCGTCAGAGGAATGGAACTTGGGCCGACCGGGTCAGCCAAGTGCAAGGCAAATGCCTTACCGGCTCTGCTATAACCTTAAATTTTCACTCCTACGTATTCACTTGTTTTACCAAATTCTTTATAGTCTCTCATTGACAATGTGTATTGTATTTGTTGATGAAATATCTATAAAGGTTTTAGATAGAACAGATGATTAGGTTCAAAATTTTGCTATTCTTTTCTGAACTAAGTTTTCTTCATACTATGCAATTCTTTATGCCATTTCTATTTTAATTCAGGGTTAAAAGTTAATTTATTTGGAAGAGTGAGTTATGGCATAAGGTTACAAGCATGTTGATTAATGCATTGGGAAATTCATATTTTGGTACCTATCAACAAAGTGTTTTTTGTGTGTTTGTATACATTTTATTTTCTTTTGTACAATTTTTTTCTTAAAATTCAGCAAAGAATCTCAATGCCAACTCTACAAGTAATTAATCTTCACAGCACACCCTAGGAAAGGTAGGAAGCAATGATCAGTATTCTCATTTAACAGATGAGGAAACCTGGTCATAGAGAGGCTAAGTCACTTATTAATTGTGAACACAATTACCAAAAGACTCACAGTATGAACAATAAAAGTAACACCTAACAATATTTTGGAATAACCATTATTATTCAGAAAAGCTAAGTGCATTATTCATTTTGATTCATCCTTTTTATGACTCTGTTTGGTCATAAGAAGTATCTAAAACATTTGCCTTAAACCATTGGGATAGACAGAGCCATTGCTCTGTTGTCTATAGTTTGTCTCTACTCTGCTATTAGCAGTCCAGTGGTTTTCTAAAATTAAGTGAAGCTAGAGTGACAGTATAATTTTTTAAGGTTGAATTGTTTATTGTGGTGTGCTTATAATGATTTTTGAAATCAGGATGCTTTTTGTTTCTTAAGTTATAAAAAAAACTATAACCTATTTTTAGTTAAGAACAGAATACAAAAAGTTGACAGTTTACTGCATATTCTTAAATAAAGGATTTAGAAACATGTACTATTCATTAGAAATTTCTGATATCTTCAATGTTTCTGAAAAAAAGCTATCATTACTTTTATTTAGAACAATGGCAGTTATGTAAGTAAAATATATATGCCATTAAGGATTTATTTATTAGAAAAGCAAATTCTCAAAATGATATCTACAGTGTACAAATGGAGACGTTACTGGGCCCGCTCGAGCAAATCGACGATCAACGGGAGGGCCTTTACCTTTACCTTTACCTTTACATAGTACCTAAGATGAGAAATATAATCTAAAATTATTTTGGAACATTATTTGTTTTCACTGAGAAATGGCTGATATACAGCAGTTTAGATAGTACAATAATTTACCAACATTGTGGTTAATAAGTCTTCTTACCTTGTCTTATAATTATAATGTGTGGTTTTGCTAGGAAGAACCTATATGCAGGACCTTATATATGTAAGATATGTCCCATACCACCAAGTCTAAATACTTGGTCCTTAATTGTTGTGTTTGTGTGTGTGTTTGTGTTTGTGTATCTGCCTGTGTGTGTGTGGTGGGCAGTGAGAACAATTAATTTTCAGTTTCGATTCCTCCGCCCCTCTCGGAGAGCCCAGCAAGCTACTGAGAGTATCTTGCCCCCATGGCAAAGCCTGGCAAACTCCCTGTGATGTAGTCGATATGCCAAAAACAGTAACAAGTCTCACAATTTGTTGTGAGATGTTACTAGTGCCTGCTCGAGCAAATCGATGAACAATGGGAGGACAGTGCTACAGTGCTACTATGATTTCAAAGTTTATAATTTCCGACTATGATCACTATGCTTTGTTCTGTGCTAGTGGATCTTGTTTTTTAAGTAACTTCTATATTATATAATAAACAAATATCATTAGCCATCACAAGCAAAGAATCAATATGTTTGCATAGTTCATAGAAGCTAGGTATGTTTTTTCATATGTGCCATGTTTACTTTTATAAAAATCCTAATGAATTTTCAGCACTATAATAATTTATTTAAAAATATAGTAAGTTATTTATGATACTTCAATAGATACAGGTATTTCTTTAGTAGTTGTTCACTTAAGTGTCAACCTGTCTACTTAATATGGCAAACTTGTCCTAGATCTTTGCTTTCAAATCATTTTTACTTACTTAGAGTCAATTTCTTATTTTGTTTTGGGGCCATACCCAGTGCTGGTCAGGCATTACACCTGATCTGTGCTTAGGAAGCACCCTTATCGGTGCTTGGCGGACCATAAAGAATGTTGGGGATAAAACTCTGGTAGATCATATGAAAGGCAAGCACTCTACCTGATGTACTATCTCTTTAACCTAGAGCCAGTTTCTTAGTATGAACCCCAGACATTTCTCCTCAGCAGGGAGGAAAGTTTGGATCTCAAATGGGAAATATTGTCTCAGTGCTAGAACTTTACTTTAAAATGAAATTTTAACATGAGTCTATACTTTAGAAAAATATGAGCATGGTTATGTTAGCATCAACATTTCACAATGAAATGAATTTGTTGATATGTTTACCATCTTATGCATGTTAATAAATTACATAATGTAACCTAAGAAAACAAATGATAGTATTTTATAGAATATTAGCATTTCTCTATATGTAGTATAATAGTATATTATAGTAAATTCTTGAACAAGCATTATACATAGGGAAGCCTGTAAAGCACTGCTTCCATTAATGGGACTTTGTTCTCCAAAGTCACAGAAAATGTGGTTGTGCAGCAACCAATACAACCGGATGGAATGTCCATCATGTAGAAATACAGTCTTGTCTATAATAGGCTATTATTTCATTTGTTAAATAAGAAGATAGTCTTAATTTTCCTCCCGAAGGAATTCAGTCATTATCTTGTCCTAGTTGTCTGTGTCATCTGCTGAGTTTTAAACAATATTAAAATATTCAGTTGTTTTAGTCAGTAGTCCCAACCTGTCTGTATTTAGAATGTCAGAATTGCTTGGGGAGTTTTTCACAGCATACTGAGACCAAGAATTCTCTCTAGGCTAAGTAATTAAAGATAGTTTGAGGTGGGATTCTGAGCATCTGAATATTTTTTTTATGATTTCCTCCGGTGGTCTAATATGCAGACAAAGTTAATTTAGTTTGAAATTTAAATAATCCTCTCATCGTTGGCTTTAATAGTAACTTATAACATCTATTTTTCTTTTTTATTAGAGTGGGCATTTTTCCTTTTCTGAAAATCAAACCTCACAAAATCTCAAAGCTATAAAAGAATCAATCTTTGTCCACATTCTTTCTTCTCTCAAATTATTTACCTTTCTGGGTAGAAGAATTACTTTTTTACTGATGGACTCCATTATTGAAGGTCCCCAGCAGAAGTACATGAGAATTATATGAGAGCAGGGCAACTTTTTTCTTTTGCATATAAATAAGGGAGAGTAAATATTAATGAATGTTGCTGTGTTTGAGTAAAAGTTAAGAACGTGTTGTCTATGGATAACGCTTCTTTTGTTAAATCCTTATTGCAGCTTATAACAAGCAGGGTTGCGAGGGAAATTAGAGAAGACATACATAGGTAGCATGTTGTAGAGTCTAGAAACTTAATTCTTGTGACTTCGTTGTTAATGTAATTGGGAAAAGATTAAGACAGTGGCATATATGTTAACTTGTATTTACTGAGGAAATTTGAATTTCTGATGTTATCTTGTGTGAACTTTTGAATTATCATTAATATTTACACAAGTACTGACTTACCTTTCCCTAGTATGAGAGAAACTCTGCTCCTCTATTTACTGCTGGAGGTAAATTATTGTATAGTTCTAATTGGAATCTGTGTTGATTGAAAAATGTTTAGTATCTCTCTCTCATTCTCTTTCTCTCTTTCTCTCTTGCTCAGTCACTCTTTCTCTGTGCCACTCCCAACAATAGTTAGGGCTTACACCTGGTAGTGCTCAGGAGACCATACAGGGTGTCAGGTATCCAACCTGATTCAGCAGAGTGCAAGGCAATCCGCTATCTGATGCACTATCTCTCAGGCTTCTCCTTAGTATCTTTTTTTTCAGATCTGAATTGAAAAAAGTTCTGTTCAGATTTATTCTCTTCCTTCCCTAAACAGTGTGATGGAAAACCAGACATACTTGACTTGCAAGACAAACTGTTCTTGCTTATTTGTTTATGTTAAATTTAGAATATTTAATAAAAAAAATTTCACTTAAAATTTTCATATTTTTTGCATTCGAGTTTGTGAATAGTACAGTTTAATATTCAATTAATCTATATACACTTGAATAAAAAAGTTTAAAAACTTTATATGATTGTAAATTTTAATGAATATAGTCAGTTTTATTTATTTATTTATTATTTATTTATTTTGCTTTTTGGGTCACACCTGGCAATGCTTAGGGGTTACGCCTGGCTCTGTACTCAGGAATTACTCCTGCCAATGCTCAGGGGACCATATGGGATGCTGGGAATCAAACCTGGGTCGGTCGCGTGCAAGGCAAACGCCCTACCCACCGTACTATTGCTGGGCTGGAGCCATAGCGCAGAGAGTAGGATGTTTGTCCCTAACCCTAGCTGACCCGAGTTCAATTCTTCCATCCCTCTCGTAGAGCCCAGCAAGCTACCGAGATTATCCAGCCTGCATGGCAGAGCCTGGCAAGCTCCCCGTGGTGTACTCGATATGCCAAAAACAATAACAAATCTCACAATGGAGGAGATATTACTGGTGCTCGCTCAAGAAAATTGATGAACAACAGGAGCACAGTGCAGTGCTACAGTGCTATTGTCAGTTTTGATTAGTGATTAATATTGTTATTGGAGTCTTCTTCATCTCTTCATGTTTCTTCTTTTAATTTCTCATTAGACACCTTTCGTAGAAATCTAAAAGGAAAACTAAAATGTGTGTAGCTATATAATTTCCCTAACCCTCTAGATTATTTCTGTTAAAGTATTGGTTATGAATATTGATTATGGATATTCATTGCTGGATATGGTTGATAGTTATTGTCTAAATATGTTACTAGCATTTGATTCAATGATAATATTTTGTTTAATGAAATCAGAACTTTATACACAAAAAAGATATCCAAAGAGTTATTTTTAAAGCCAGATCAGATTCGTATTTGTGTCTGATATGGTATTGATATTAATTATTCACGTTTAAAATAAGCACTTAAAACAATTCTTATATTACATTTCATTTTTTGGCAAGTAAGTATGTTATTTTTACCTAAGGAGGTTGTCTCCCTCCCCCATCCTCATCTAACACACAATTTATTGTATGTGGGGCCTGATCCTATGTTTATTACAGGGATTTGCATAAGGCTTACAGGAAACCAACACCATTTTACTATGTTCCCTTTACAAGAAATTAAATGGTGCCTTTGAGTAAAGATCCTTCATCAGGCGCTAGTTTAGCATGCCAAGTTACAGCTATCAATGGTGAAACAGCAGATGTGAAGGCTAGTTGGCATCAAAGCATACGAATCAAAGACTTTCCTATGGGAAAGACAGTGCTTCATTACACTTTATCTATACTAAGAACATTATTTCTATCAGGCTGTCTGAAAATTAGAATATGATGGGTTTTATTACCCCAGCTTTGCCAGAGTGAATTCAATAGTTTAAAAGTGATAACACCATTCGGGGAATTATGAGAAGTAATTAGTTTCAATGTATTTAAACTTGTAAGGAATAGCAATTTTTATCTTCGTTTCTCTAAAATGTTGGAGAGGACAAGAGTTTAATCCCTATATAATTCGCACATTTTCAAAATATACCACTAACGCTATGGCACACTTTAATTGACAAGTCCATGGAAAATAAGTGTGTGAGTCTGCAGGATACATCGTGCTTTCTCTTCCTTCTTTGCCTTCTTTTCTCTACTCTGAGCAAAGACCATGCTTGCTGTTTGTCATGTCAGGATAGCAGCTCAAACACTACACTGCTCTTCATCAATCTTAGGAGAGAGACCCCACAGGGAGTGAGAAATCTCAAAAGTCAGTTAATATAGTGATGTTGAGCTGGCATGTCAAGTGCTGGATAATGGATAATAGTTGTCACAGTGAGTGTTTAGAGCCACTGTTTAGGCAACAATTTGAAGAAAATACAAGAAGACCATATTTTTTAGACGCAGAACAATAGACTGAGCTAAATACAAAAAATACTATTCAAAATGTGCAATATTTTATTTCTAAGATAAAAATAATTTAAATATTCACTCCATTAAAAGCTTCACAAGGTATTTTAAAAACAAAGATGTAACTAGAAAGCTCTCTACTGTGTGAATTGTTTGAAAATATTGTTACTGGTCATGTGGCTAAGAAAGACTTATTAATCATGCCAATTGGGCTTCAAGGGATGGGTACCTTTGGAAAATCATCATAGATATATTATTATTGCTAATATCTTAGATTGCCCTTTAATTACAAGGTCAGCATTTTGAGACTGGGCACTTGATATCCTTGATTTTTGTTTTGTTGTTGTTAAAAATCTGGGAATGGAGGGCACACCAGACTGTGCTCAGGTCCTGGTTCTGTGCTCAGGGATCATTACTAGCAGTGCTGGTATTAGTGATTATTACTGTTACTAAAGTTTGTTTAAATCTCTGTTGAATACTGGCAATCATTTTCAATAACCTGTCTCTATTGAAAGTCTTCAGTAGTTTCATAAATCAAGAAATTTCCTGAGGAGTGAATGTGCATACATATGTATGTAAATGTGCATGAAGGAATGCTCTTTGTAGCAATAAAACATGCCACCTTAATTGTAGTTAAATAATAGGTATGGATAATTGTATAATTTATTTTCTTATTCTCAGTTTCCGTAAAGCTGTTTTAGAGAAAAAATGGTTTATAGTTGGCAATAAATCTTACTTTTTATATTTCCTGACATCATTTAAATAATAAGTTTTATTGTTAGTAGCCTATTGTACATACCATTGCACTATTAGAGCTCAGTGAAGATTTGATTATCTCTAAAGGTGGGTGTCTCATTTATTAAATATTGTAATTACCACTAATTAGAAGCCACACAACAAATTAGTTTGCTTTGTAGGTCCCTTGACTGTTTTCAGAACATTCTGAGTTTATGCTTCATTTTAATTTATTACTGAAAACAGTTGAGTAAATAACAAAGAATCAGAAAACAGTATTAATAATAGATATGAAATATCACTCAGTCAATATAATTCAGTTTAACATAATAAAGGCATGAAATAGATTGCCATATAACATACTGTATTTGTCACTCACCAGAGAGTTATTTTACCTCCTCAGGATTCTGCTTTCTTAGGTAAACTAGGGGTTTATGTATATACTAATAACTTGTTTATACAATGTACAAGATTATAATAATATCCCACAAAGTACTCACAGTTACCTATACTGAAACATACTTAATGGTGTAATTTCTAAACTCTGTAATTGTAAACAAATGAGATCATTTCTTCCAATTTGAATATTTGTATTCTCGAAAATTGATGTATTTTACCCTTGGTGTAAATAAGAATCTAATACTTAAATGCATTTTCTCTTAATAATTTGATTCTGAATGTAGAATATTAAAAATTTTTTTCTTGTTTACTCCCTACCTGAAAACATAAAGCACATCATATAACCCATTCTCTCTATATGTTATATGATTTTTATTTAATGATGTTTCACTAATTGTTTTTATTATTAATGTGTGACATTTACTTGACAAATGATTCATATTTAAATTAATATAAACTTAGAAGAAAAATTATTTTTATTAATGCTGCATCATGTGAATTACCATATAATTTTAGCATAATTTTTTATAAAAATAATACATGTTGATCATGAGAACTACCGTCACTGTCACTGTCCTCCCATTGTTCATCCATTCGCACAAGCAGGCACCAGTAATGTCTCCATCGTGAGACTTGTTGTTACTGTATTTGGCATATTGAATATTTCATGGGTAGCTTGCCAGGCTTTGCCGTGCAGGCAAGATACTCTTGGTAGCTTGCCAGGCTCTCCGAGAAGGGCAGAGGAATCGAACCCGGCTCAACCGGGCTGGCTGCGTGCAAGGCAAATGCCCTACCGCTTTGCTATTACCCCAGCCCACGAGAACTACAGAACTTTAGAAAAACAACAAAAATTGCCCAACTATAAATGTTTTAAATTAATCATTGAAGTAAAACATGTAGTAGTAGTTCAATGATGGAAATGTTTGAAAAAATATCTTCTTTTAAACCACCACTTGTCCCTAGTATACAAGAGATTTCTTGGAATAGCAAATTAGTCAGCCCCAAATTTTTTAAATTGCAGATACTAATCTGGATACATTTTTCCCCCCTCAATGAATTTTCCAATTTAGAAAATATCAAGTTTTGGCTAAACCAAAGGGAGTTAGTCACATATATATTTGATTTTTATAGGTAGCAAGGAATGATTTAAACTACAAATACAAAATAATGATTGGTTTTCCAGCCAGGTTAGTTATAAAGACCAGATTAGAATTTTAAAGCACAAAATCAAATTCATCTAGTTTTTATTTCACTGTTTGATATTATTTATGCTTGGGTTCCTTAAGCAGACCTTATGACAAGTTTTATGACTATGTTAATACCTTTTAGCATACATGTTTAGAAACTTTTGATTCATTTCCACAATATAGAACTTATAAAAGGACTAAGAGGAGAAAAATTTGTGCTTAGTGACAACTGTGTGTCTTTTTTGCTGATGTTCTTTGGTTGTGTCATGTAAGTAACAGAAAGGTTACTAAAAATAACTGATTTTTTATAAATTCCCAGAAATGACTGCCAGATTATCAATTAAAGATAAAAGAAGCAACATATTTTGTTTCTCACTTACCCATATCATACAATATATATAGATATTCAATTTGATACTCCAAGGGAAGAACTTACTTTATATAGGTAGACAGCTATTCATACCTTAATAGAAATTAAAGATAAACATAAATGTTTTATGTGTATTTTCCAATACAAGTCAATGTTTAGAAGATCATAGTTGCAATCAGTAGTGCCTTGGCAATCTTATAAATGCACGAATTACATGAAAACTGAAGAATAGAGTGATAAATTTAGTTCATCCTCAAAAAAAAAGTACAGAGGATAAGGCATTTGACTTGTGAACGGTTAACCTGGATTCTATCCCATGCGTGACACATGATCCTATCAAATATCATCAGGAATGATCCCTGATAACAGTTTAGGAATAAGACCTGAGCACAGCCAGATGTGCCCCCCTCCCCCACAAAAAGTACAAAATGTCACACACACACATACACCCATATTGTTAACATAGATTGCAATGTTAAAGCTACTGGAAATTTCTTTTAGTGAGTTTAGTTTAACTTAGGTATATCAAATCACTTTTTGAATGGAATTGCTTTTAGAATTTTATTTATGAAATATAAATATATGGGAAATATTTCTTTTAAAATGTAGAGGCACTGCTGCATGTGCCATAAGAAAGACATTTACAGCTTTTGAATTAAAATTATATAAAATAACTATCCAGTAAAAATTATATTAAAGATATCTTATATTTTTCATTGTCTTGTCTCTAAAACTATAGTATGAATAATACAGGAGACCTACCTAGAACAGTTCTGGTAGATAGCAGATTAATATTGACCCAATTATAAATGAACATATTATTAATTAGTTAATAACGACCAGGAAAATTATGGTTTGAAGTATACTAATAAAATGTGACATATAAATGGAATATATAGTATAATTTTCATAATATAATTTTAAGATATATAACATAAGTATATGAAAGTTTCAGAAATGAAGATGGAAATGAGGCAAGAGCCATCCAAAGGCATATATATATATATAAATTATAGTTATTTTAGTACTTGCTCGAGCGGGCCCAGTAACGTCTCCATTGGAGACTTTGTTGTTACTGTGTCTGGCATATCGAATACTCTCGGTAGCTTGCCGGGCTCTCCGAGAGGGGCGGAGGAATCGAACTTGGGTTGGCCATGTTGGCCGCTTGTAAGGCGAACGCCCTACCCGCTGTGCTATCGCTCCAGCTTAATGTGTTATAAGTATATATAATTGGTGCAATATTGTAAGTGTAATTATGGAGAATTTTTTACTTAAAATTATAAATGTAAAGTCAGAGAGAAAGTACAACATGCAGGGAGCTTAATTTTCATGAGGTTGCACTGGGTTTGATCCCTGACACCCCACATATATTTTCCTGAGCCCCCATACCCCCAGCAGACTTCCCTAAACACAAAACTAGGAGGAATCCCTGAGCATAACTTGGTGTACCGAATAAGACCACAGAAGAAGTTGTAAGAACTTGTTTTTTAATCTATTGTAAATAAAATAAATATCAGGGCAGAGTCTGGCAAACTCCCCGTGGCCTGCCAAATATGCCAAATACCAGTAACAATGATGGGTCTCATTCTCCTAGAAGAGCCGTGAATATAATCTCAGGGCTAGGATGAAAGAGACGTTACTGGGGCCTGCTCGAGGCAATCGACGATTAACAGGATGATGAAATGAAAAAATGAAAATGAAAATAAATGAATACATTATGAACATTGTCAATGTTCATAAAATAACAAGCGACATTGTCATTGTTTTTAAGTTTATAAATAGCAAAAATGAAATAATTGTGCTAAAAGCATAATGATATTTCACCCATATATGAAATATATTCTTCAAATATTTTTCCACTTACTATCTTTTAAACTGTGTTCCTCCAGTCTGCTTCCTTCACTCTTTAGTAACCAGCTGTTCAGTCAGAGCCCAAGGTTTATTTTCATTGAATGTTAATCTATTCCTTTGTTTTGTTTCTTTACATGGGCTATGTACATGAGATCATTGATATTTGCCTTCTCTTCCTGATTTATCTTGCATTACTCATTCTACTTCTTCTCATATTGTCGAAGAAAATTTCATCTTTTGCAAAAGCAGAGTATTGTTTAATTACATATATATGCTACATCTTTGTTATCATCTTTGGGCACTAAACAAGTTCATTGTTTTTAGATCTTAGCCATTAATGAATATAGGTGTGTGAGCATTTTTTCAATTTTTGTGTTCTTCAGGTTGACACCTAGAAGCAGAATTGCTAGTTTTGTAACAGATTTATTCTCAACTATTTTTTATAAGACTGAATCATTTACATTCCCAGCAGTGAATGAGTTAGCTTTCCCTCCACTTGCATTTATTTTTAGACTCTTTTGAGGTAAGCCATTCTCTCAGGTTTGAATATCTCATTGTCACATTGATTTGCCTTTTCCTGACATAGTACTGATAAACGTTTTACCTTCTGTCTATTTGGCTATTTGTCTGTATGCCTTTATGCTGTCAATCCAGCATTTATCCTTATTTATCGAGAGGGCTATTTCCTTTTTATTGTTGAGTCTCTTTATTCCTTTAATATCTTGAATATTAGTCTCTTGTCAGATACATGATATGTGAATATTCTTTTTCTATTTGGTTGTTTTACAGGTGAGGTGGTTTATTATAAGTTAAAAAACAAAGCGACTATTTTATATGTCTAAAGAGGAACAAAGGGGCTTTGGGTCTGATACTGGCAAACTTCAGGTTACCAAATACAGATAAAAAAAGGGTTTTGGAAAACTAGCTCCAGCCTACTACAGGATCCTGCTCAGTGAATAGAATCCTCATTCTCTTTCTGTTTTCTCCTCATTCAGCACAAGATACATATTAATTCACACACCCCACCTACATAATCATAATTAATAATATATGTAATATATGTGCAGGTATGTAGTCCTTATATACAGGCATATATTTAGCGTCTCCCCCATCCAAACCCTTATGGATATTCTTCCCCTTAGCTCACACTGTGAGAAAACAGATATTAAATAGTTTAATGCTTATTAGTCATGAATTTCTATGAGTTTCAAACTTTTTAAACATTTCATAGAAGTTTGATATGTAGCCTTGTTATTATAATGCCTGGATTTGATTCTCTTGGAAACAAATTAAGATCTTTTGTTTTCACCCTCAGATTTAAAAAAAAAGTTATAAAAACTATGATTTACAGAGTTATTGAGAGCTGAGTTTTAAGCATAAAATGTTCTAGCACCAATCCTAACAGCATTGTCAACTTCCTTCCAGTGTTTTCATGGTCCCTCCCACCTGCTGCAACCTATTTTAGATTTTTTAATCACAGTCACACTGCTCAATGACTACTACCAGCTCAGTGCTTGGAGTCACTTCTAGAGGTGCTCAGGGCCCCCTGTTATTCCATTGGTCAAAACTTGAGCTTCTGTATCCAAATAATGCATTTTAGCACCTTGAGCTCTTTGCCCAACTCCATCTTTTGATTTTATTTTTGTTTTGTTTTGTACCACATGTACCAATACTCAGTACCTAGCTCTAAACTCAGAGATCACTTCTGGCAGGATGGCCAGGGCCTGAACCCAGGTTATGTTTGTGCAAGGCAAATACCCTACCAGTTGTGCTATATCTCAGTCCTCTCTTTGATTTCAAAAAAAATCCTAAACTTGTTTTTACTTAAGGGGTTTCCTTCTGATTTACAAAAATCTTACTGTTTCATATCACATTGTGACTGTAAAATATGTTTATATTTTTTCTAATCTGCATCAAATTATTATCAGAATATATTATCCCCTTTAAATTATCAATACAAACCACTTTCAATTTTCCACATTGCTTGTTTTAAGTATTTCTGTATACTTATATGACAAAACAAACACTGTTCTCCCGTTGTTCATTGATTTGCTCAAGCGGGCCTAGTAACATCTCCATTTTGAGACTTATTGTTATATGAGAAAATGAGTCTTAATATTGACAATAAACCAATTAAATATTTCTAATCACTAAACTTGAAAGTAAAAACAAGTTTAAGAATTTATGCGCTGTTTGGCTGTTTGTGCACTATTAAGTAAAAACAAGTTTAGAATTTTAGGCACTATTTGTAGTCCAGTATTTAGCATTCCAATAGTGTTTGTTTTGTTTCCCTTTACAGCATTTTTCTCTTTTTCTTTTTAATTGAAGCACCATGAATTAATCACTTTATAAAAATTTTCTCTCTATACCAACAACTTTAAGTGTTCTATGTTTTATTAACAATAATGTTCATTTTCATCTTATTGTTGTATACTTAGAATCTTTTCCAGAGTTTCTAATCTCCTCTTTGGTGCTTCTCTTTTGTATATACTGATTTTATTTATTTATTTTAGATTTTTTAGCCACAATCACTCTGCTCAGTGACTACTACCAGCTCAGTGCTTGGAGTCACTTCTGGAGGTCCAAAGTTACAAAGTTACAAAGATATTTATGATTTAGGTTTAGATGTCTATTATTCTAACACCAATCTCTTCTCCAGTGCCAATTACCCTCCACCAATGTTCCCCAGTTTCCCTGCCACCCCCAGCCTGCCTTTTGGCAGCACTTTTCCTCTCTCCCATTGTCCTAGTGTTCATTTCCATAAATCATCCACCTCATTCCACCCCAGTACCAAGCTTTCTACAAAACACCAGTCCTCTTGCTCTACAGATTTCTTGAGATCTTTGTATTAGAGAACAATCTCTTACCTTTCACATTCATAACTTTATGATTCTCTAAACAGAGAAATAGCCCTCTAACAAGGTTTTCTGGGGGCCACATCTCAAGATATTGCTTGCTCATGGATGTACTCTCATGGATCGCTTCTGGAAAGCTTGGGAAACATATGTGGTACCAGGGATATAACTTCGGTTGGTTGTGTACCCTATCTGCTGTACTATTTCTCTGGCCTTTCCCAAGTTTACTTTTTAAATTTATTTGCCCAACATTTCTCTAACAAATAAAGACTAAATTACTACCACCTACCTCTATATCCTGTACACAATATCCTTCTTGTTACTTTGCCCAATTGCTGTCTGGTAGTTGTAGCCCCTAAATAAATAAATACCAAAAGTACAGACAGTAATGAAAGCAAAAAAAATACTCTATATGTTTGAAAATTGGTATCTAAAAATCTGAGGCATAACCATTTTGCTTACTAAATTGGAACATCTACAAAAGTGTAGTTTAGAGATGGAAAGAGTGGTGTGACTATGTCTTTTCAATTTGGAGATAGAATAATTTTGTTTCCAGAAAGGCTGGACTATAGATATTATTTAAGTGTAACTTTTTAAGCATCTTTATGGTTAAAAGGAAGTACTCTTATACTCCATAATGTGTCTATCAGTCCTAATTTTCTGTGATGTGAATCTTTGTACTGTATCTTACTGTAATAACTGTATAATTATTATAATATCTAATGGTAATAACATCTCACTACAATGTTAGTAGAGAAATCATTCTTTAAAAAGTGGGAATGTTATATTTACTTTAAGTGATGCATATTTATATAAGCATAACTGCCATTTAAACTACAGTCACTATAATCCTTGAACTGTAAAGGAATGAAAGTCTTGCTTCTTCTGTTTAGTCTACTTTATTGTGAAGGTTCAAGAAATTCAATAAAGTTAAGCATGATGATTACAGTTGAGGATAATATAGGACATAGTTGAAAGTTTCTAAGAGACGATATTTTATTTTTATTTTATTTTTTTATAATTTTATTTATTGAGTCACCATGAGAGCAGCTATAAATCTTTTGGATCTAAGTCTCAGTCATACAGTGAAACACCTGTACCTTCACCAGTGACCATTCTCCACATTTTAAATGTTCTCACTACAAAAAAAAAAAAGAGACAATATTATGTCACTTGATGGAGATGTTATGTAATTTTATGGTTTTAATCATCATGCAATATATTATTATGTTGAATTAACATACTTTATACCTTAAACTCAGTACAATATCTCAGTCAGATTTAAATGATAAAGAATTTTTGATAGTTGAAATGAAAGATAGATGTAATCTGACAACTCTTTTACCCCTTCTGACACTGCCAGTCTTAAAAACAATATTAAACAACTAGAGGTCAAAGGGTTTTGATGTACAGCTCAATAATTCATATGTGGATATGAGTTTTTCACTCAATATTTACTTTTTGCTTCATTTTATTTTGGGTCGCACCCAACAATGCTGAGGATAACTTCTGGTGGGACTCAGAGGACCGTATGGGATGCTGAGAATCTAATTAGGGCCAGCCATATGCAATGCAAGCACCCTACCTGTGTACTGCCACTCCAGCATTAAGAGAAGATAGATAAAAAGATAATAAAATATATTTTTCCTGTATTCATGGGAGATACTCAAGTAAATAATCTCCTTCAAATAATTTAAGCCTCCATCTTAAACAAAAATTCAAATAAGACAAATAAAATATAGAAAAAGAGGCAGGTATGACAATTTATAGGTAAAATATATGTGAGGTTCTTATTTTCATATAAATTTTATATCGCTTCGTGGTTGAAAATATTTTGTAGAATTTTTTCATCTTCCATTTCCTGTTCGAAAGGATTACACCCTCACAACCCAAGGTTTTCCTTATACACCTAATATGAAAGATTACTTCTCCTTGGTTTATGTAGAGGGCTTTTCATATATTGCTGATTATTGAACCAACTGAAAACAAATCTCAGCCAATAAAATATATTGTATTGTAATATAGTCTGTTCCTTCAAAGTAGCATCAAGTAATGGAGAAAATGATGAAGAAAGTACAGAGATTTCTTATAGAGTTCTGGAAGCACAACATCCAATTCTGGAAAAATTCCAATCATGAAGCCACTATTAAATTTCATTAATTTATTTATTCTTCTATGATTTATTCTTGTACTTCTTAATCATGGACAGTAATAGGTTTCCAGGAAATGTAACGGTTTTAAGACAGAACAGCTCTAGAGATCCTAATATGTTCCATTGTCATATTCTAAAAATGTTCTAATAAATACTGCCTGTTAAACATAAATTTTATTTTTAAAATTTGAAGAATTCAAAGTACTTGACACAATCTTTACATTAGTCTCTGAAGCTTCTTACAATATAAAAATTATATATTATAATTACTGCACCTGTTCAGAAACAAAATTCATCCAAGTTAGAAATCCATTCAAGTAATAAGATCAGTCCAAATATCTGTTTTTATTAACACATTAAGGGCAGCAGATACCACTGGTGGCCCACTGTTTGATATCCCATGAGTGACACATTGATCTTTGATTGCATTAGGCAGGTATAGCAACAGAAAAATGTCATTGTTGCCAGAACTTTATACTGTACTTTAGTTGGGTGCCTCTCCTAAAGTAGAACATGTCAATAAATGGTAAGACACAAAATGAAGCTTCAACATCAGTATGTCATTCAGTTCAATTCTAGTAGGATCCCATCTTGTAAGTGGAAAAGCACTGTGAGGGTGCGGAGAACTCTATTTTGGGCTGATTATTTGTCTCTTATTTCAGAAGAAGAAATATCAGGGCCTACATAATGAATTTCAGTAACCAATCATATTTTAAAATTAGAAATAACTGGGGGGTGAAGAGATAGCACAGCAGGTAGGGCGTTTGCCTTGCACATGGCCAACCCGGGTTCGATTCCCAGCATCACATATGGTCCCCTGAGCACCGCCAGGAGTAACTCCTGAGTGCAGAGCCAGGAGTAACCCCTGTACATTGCCGGGTGTGACCCAAAAAGCAAAAAAAGAAAAATTAGAACTGTTGAAGATTACCTGTATCCCAGTTGCCTTGTCAAATGAAGTAAGCTCTTGGAGGAAGTAGGAAGAGAAGAAATCTTTAGCCTTGAAAGAGTGCTACTCATAAAAAAAATGCTCCACATTGCTAGCCATCAGGGAGATGCAAATCAACACAACATTGAGATATCATCTCACACCACATTGACTGGCACACATTCAAAAGAACAAAAGCAACCAGTGCTGGCGTGGATGTGGGGGGAAAGGGACGCTCTTTCACTGTTGGTGGGAATGCTGACTGCTCCAGCCTTTCTGGAAAACAATATGGACAGTCCTTCAAAAATTAGAACTTGAGCTTCCATATGACCCCACAATACCACTTATGGGGAAATATCCCGAGGATGCAAAAAAGCACAGTAAAAATGACATCTGTACCTATATGTTCATTGCAGCATTGTTCACAATAGCCAAAATCTGGAAAGAACCCAAGTACCCTACAATAGATGAATGGTTAAAGAAACTTTGGTACATCTACACAATGCAATACTATCCATCTGTAAGGAGAAACAAAGCCATGAAATTTGCTTATAAGTGGATAGACCTGGAGAGAATCATGCTAAGTGAAATGAGTGAGAAAGAGAGGGACGGACATAGAAGGCTTACACTCATTTGTGGAGTATAGAATAACATAACATGAGGCTGACACCAAGGACAGTATATACAAGGGACAGGAGGATTACCCCATAGGAGAGGAGAAGGCAGATGAATAGAGAAAGGATCACTAAGAAAATGATGGCTGGAGGAATCGGTCAGGATGGGAGATGTGTGCTGAAAGTAGATAAAGGACCAAACACGATAACCTCTTAGTGTCTGTATTGCAAATCATAGTGCCCAAAAGTAGAGAGAGAGAGTATGGGCAATATTGTCTTCCATGGAGGCGGGAGGGTGGGGAACAGGGTGTATACTGGGGAGATTGGTGGTGGGGAATGTGCACTGGTGGACGGATAGGTGTTTGATCATTATGTGATTGTAACACAAACATGAAAGCTTGTAACTAATGGAGACATTACTGGGCCAGCTTGAGCAAATCGATTTAATAAAATTAAAAATAAAAAAAGAAAGAGTACTACTGCCTTCCTGTTGAACCCACTTCAGTAAACCCAGAGGAGTGCCTAGCAGGGTCTAGACTGATAACTTTGACCATAGATACCTGCACCATGAGGATGCTGACATCCAGCCAACCTCACTGGCATCCATCAAGCTCCTTTTGAGGTGTACTTAATAATTCACACTGTAGAAGATGGTCCCCAGCAATTCAGTTCTTGGAAGCAATGACTTCAGACTAGAGTGAGGAATTGTTCTTTGCAGAACTTCCCCTTCCCACCCTCCCAAACATACACACATAATTGTAGCTCTGTAGCATTGTCCTCCCGTTGTTCATTGATTTGATCAAGCAGGCCCAGTAACGTCTCCATTGTGAGACTTGTTACTGTGTTTGGTATATCGAATATGTTACGGGTAGCTTACCAGGCTTTGCCGTGCAGGCGAGATACTCTTGGTAGCTTGCCAGGCTCTCCGAGGGGGGCAGAGGAATCGAGCCCAGGTTGGCCTGGTCGGCCGTGTGCAAGGCAAATGCCCTACCCACTGTGCTGTTACTCCAACCCACACATAATTAAGAAACAATAATGAAAAAAATCTTTATTCAGGAAGTCTGAGGAGAGAAAAAGACAGAGAGAGACACGCACAGAGAGACACCAGGTTTCTAGAGGGAAAAGAACCGACAGTATACATTGAAGTTGAAATGTAGGTAAATTCAAGGATGTCATCAAGTCATTTGTCTTTTCAGTTAGATTTATAGGTTCCCAACCAACATCCCACTCCCTCTCCCCCTTTGCAACATTCTGTGTAGATACTTCTTTTGCTTTTATGTTGTCAATGGGAAGAGCTTGGAACGTCTGGTGGTCTTTCATATTTCATCTTTCATGGCCTTTTATAACTGCTGAAGCTTCTTCTCTAGATGGTTCAGCCATCTGGGCTGGTGCTGGCAGCCTTCATTTCTGCATCTCAGTGAGTTTCTGTCTTCATGCTTTTGGGTTACTTTGGGCTGATGACAAAGTGAGATCTTTAATTTGCATCTTGGTTTTGTTACTTCTCAAGAAAGAAATTCATTGTCAGGATCTCCTGTCTATATGCCCAATTTTGTATAAAATACCCTCAGAGTCTAGAATGCATAAATCACAGACAAAAGCTGAGAGAGTATTGTTTCCACATTTCTGTGGAAGATTTTCTTTTCTCCAGCCACAGAAGATTGAAAACAAGAGGTGGGACAAAAAATGTTGCTCAAACAGATTTTATTAGAAAATGAAAAGAAAGAAAAAGGAAGAAAGGGGGGATAAAGAAAGAAAGGAGAAGGAAGGATGGATGGAAGGAAGGAAGGAAGGAAGGAAGGAAGGAAGGAAGGAAGGAAGGAAGGGGAGTTAAAAAAGAGAGAGTGTAAGGAAAAACGCTTCTAAGGGTGTCCCAAGAGTGGGGGAATCCTATGAGGATGAGTGTGTTCTTCTCATTTTATGCCTTTCAAACTACAGAGATGAGCGAACACTTTTTAAATCTTCTCATTAGACCTAGATGCTGTAGGCCTCCTATTGTCAGAATCCCTCTAACCTTGCTGTCAAAACAGAGGGAGGGAGAAGACTAAGCTTTCTCTTATCTGGTCATTTCTCAGGTAACATCCTAGAGATTCTATTGATTGTTCTTAATTGTTATTTTTAGAACATAAGCATTTTTATTGTCTTAATTTTTTCTTAATTTTACCTATTTTCATCTGTCCCTATTTAATTTCACTGTATCACTGTCATCACTGTCATCTCATTTTTCATCGATTTGCTCGAGCGGGTGCCAGTAACATCTCCATTCATCCCAGCCCTGAGATTTTAGCAGCTTCTCTTTACTCATCCTTCCCAGTGGTGCCACTTTGGAGGCTCTTTCTGAGTCAGGGGAATGAGATTTGTTATCATTACTGTTTTTGGATTATTGAATATGTCACAGGGAACTTGCCAGGCTCTGCCTTGCGGGCAGGATACTCTACATGTCTTACATATTATTATTTCTACCAGAAGTAGAATATTGTATACTTAATGAGAGTACTGTAAAATATACACTATCTTTGATAATATTATTTACAGCATATGCACTGAGGAAGGGTATTTCTTTGATCATAAACTGCTTGTAATTCTGTTCTTCCCAATTCTTTCCAACTCAGTACTTAGCTAATTAAGCAATAGGCAGCCGACCCCCAAAGTCTAATTATTTGCAACATTTCTTTAATAATGTAAAAGAACAAATCTTTCTGATATTTTAATAACCCTCTAAAAACTCCCAATGATATTTTTACTGTAGAAAATATTCTGATGATTCGTATTTTTAAGTTTAGAATTTGTTCTTGTAGGGGCAAGAGGGATAATACGGGGAATAGACTCCCAGGCACTACCACAAGTAATCCCTAAAATGATCGCCAGGAGCAAGTCCTGAGCACAGCCAGGTATGTCCTAAAATCAGGAAGAAGAGAGAGAAAGAAGCAGAGAGAGAAAGAGGAAGGGAAGAGGGAGAGAGAAAGGAAGGAAGGGAGGGAGGGAGGGGGAGAGAAGGCAAAAAAGAGTAAGAGAAAGACAGATAGTTCTTGTGAAGCCAAAGTCAGCTTTATGAGAGAGATAAATTCATTGATAAAGAAAGAGTTATGAGTATTAGGGCAACAGCAATTACTCAATGAAAGTGGCAATAAATGTTTTATTTTACTCACTTTTGTTATGCCAAGAATAGAATTGATTTTATGCATGCAAGGCAAACGCTTTGAGCCACATTACTGACTTGTAAGATTTTAAATAGAAATTAGTAAATGTATAGTTATCTTTACTCTTTTATAAATGGATTTGTTAAAGTTTGGTTCTCCTGTCACTTGAGGGACAGTCAACTGAGGAAAATGGTGACCCACTGAAAGGAATATTATTAGCAGCAGGTTGGTGAACTCCTGTTTCCAAATCTTGTCTGCATGTTAAAAGTAAAAGATTTTATAGAAAAAGAGATCAAGAATGCGCATTTTTTAAAAGTTGGGTTGTAATAAACACTAGAATGCTCACTTACCTCTTCTGCTGAAAGACACATTCCACTTTACTGAGAAATTTAACCAAAAATTTCTGAGGAAAAATTTATTTGGACCTCTAAATTCGGCTTTTAGAAGGGTAAGATAAGGACAATTGTCCTTATCCAGAGAGCTGCTGAGTTTTCTTTTTAAAATTAGCATTTCTTCTGTTTTAGACTGTTTTCTAAGTAAATCTCTTAAATAAGGAAGGAATGATAAATCAGTTCAGAAAGTTATTCTTGTGGGGTTCAAATTTCAGCTATTTTAGGAGATTAAATATCTGAAAATTTTTTGGCCCTCATTTAGAAACATAAAGTAAAACTTTCATTTTAACAGTTTCTTCTAATTTTGCATTTAGAAAGAAATCTTTTTAATCAAAACTGAGCAAATGCTAGCAAAATGTTTTTCTTTTTAGACATGCTGTCATTAAAGAAATATAAAATTAATTTGTTACCTTCTATAAATTGTTTCAAGTCCTGTGGGAGAGATGAGACTACTCTTTTTCCTTCTTCATTCTTGTAGTCTGACAAATAATAAAATTAACCTCAAATAGAGTAAGAAAAAAAAATAAAACCCAAAATAGTGTAATAACTAGTGTATTTGCTATATACATGGGAGAGACCCAGTGCAACCAAGAAAATCTTTAAAATGCTTTATACACTCTCTAAAGTAACATTTTAACGACAAAGAATGTTGGAGGATGTAGAGAAGGCAAGTTTTGGGACCCTTTCAAGAAAGACACATTTAAGTAGATTAAAGTACAACCTTCTTCATTGTTTGCTAAGAGGTCAGGAATTCCTAGTATCACAAGGAAACAGCCTCAGTATAGATTTTTCCATTTCGCTTACAAAAGGCTTACAAAAATGTTGCTTACAAAAGGCTACCCTTTCCCCAGTTTTTATAGAGCATCTTACAAAATTTTTTTTTACTAAAGACATATTTAGGTGTAGTTAATTTTGTTTCCCTACAAACTCGAATTTGTTCTTTACCTTTTAAAAAAGTTTGTTCTTGAACAAAGTGATAGGCTAATAAATATCAACTCGTTAAAAAACATCAACTAGATTTTTTTCATTTCTTTCACTGTTGCTTCCTCAAATACTCATTTTTTTCTGTCATTAAAAAACTAATTTTTATTTCACAGAGATCAATGGAGAGCTTCTGTTATAAAAAAAATGTAGAGATAGAAAATAAAGTTTACCCTATCCCTCTAGGTTCTTCTTGAACTGGTGAAGCAATCAAATTAACATCATGCATATTAGTAAAATAAATGAATAAATTGAATTGCATGCATATAGAAACTACAAATGAATATAGACTTAACAGTCAACTGTGGTTAAAACAACAACAACAAAACCCTTTCATGTTAAACTAAAAAATAAAGCATGAGAGAGGACCTATGATTTAAGAAAGAGAGAAGGAGCATTAAACAAAAGAAATAGATGTCCTGTGATTGGATGCTTGCCTGATTAAACGTATATATGTATATCTACCTATCTATATAGATAGATATATTTATAATACAGATGATTTATAATACAGATGATTTATAATACAGATGAGAGCCCAGCAAGTTACCAAGAGATTCCTGCTCACCCGGCAAAGTCTGGCAAGCTACCCGTGATGTATTCGATATGCCAAACACAGTAACAACAAGTCTCACAATGGAGACATAACTGGGCCCACTAGAGCAAATCGATGAACAATGGGAGGACAGTGCTATTCTTATTTTTAGTAGACATATAGGGGCTGGAGCGATAGCACAGCGGGTAGGGCGTTTGCCTTGCACGCAGCCAACATGGCCGACCCGAGTTCGATTCCTCCGCCCCTCTTGGAGAGCCCGACAAGCTACCGAGAGTATTGGATATGCCAGACACAGTAACAACAAAATCTCCAATGGAGACGTTACTGGGCCCGCTCGAGCAAATCGATGATCAACGGGAGGGCCTTTATATAGGAGTGATATTAATGTAATTGATTAGTAAACAGTACAGTTTTGTAAGGTCCCATTAAATAGATTTTTGTGAGAAATAAGACCTAAATCTTATAAAATTAAAGATGCCTACGTAATGTGTCTTACTTAACAATGATATTTTATATCAAGGTCTGTACATACCTTTCTACATTACACTATAATTATTTTTCTAATGTGCTTATATTTTTGTAAAAAATTGATTTTGGGGGCTATAGAGATAGTACAGCCGGTAAGGAAATTACCTTACATGCAGACAACGTGGGTTTGATTCCCAGCACCCCATATGATCCTCAGAGCCTCACCAGGAGTGATTCCTGAGTGCTGAGCCAGGTGTAAATACTGAACACTTCCTGGTGTGTTTAAAAATAAAAAAGAAAATGAGTTTTGTGTAAATATGGTTTTTGTTATCTATTTATTTGGTCTTGAGGCCTTATTAATAGTACTCAAGAGCTGTTTCCTGCCGTGTTCTATGATCAGTGCACATAAGATCATGGGGTGTCAGGGATGATATCCAGGCCTCCCAGTTGCAAAGCATATATTCTAGGTGACTGAACTCTCTATATAACTCTTCCAATTTAAAAATAATTTTCTTTTGTTGTTGTTTATCAAATATTGGATTTATTGAATGATTCATGAATAGGCATGAATCTAGCATGTTTTAAAGGAATTAAAAGATGGAAAGATTTTTGAAATCAGAAATTAGTGGACAAGAAAAGAAAGACTGCGTCACACAATGCCAGTTTCTCTTAAGAAGAGGCAAAAGGTTTATCTCACTAAATTCTAACCAATAAATTCAAGAATTGTTGGTTTAAAAATCCTTTTAGAAGAACCAAAAACTGCTGTCATGATTTTGGCATGATGATTCATTTTCCAATGTTATTTTTTTCCAGGCAAGTTGGGGTAGATGTTGAGAATTGAATTCAGGGCCTCACACATGCAAAGCATGTGCTCTATTACTGTTCTTCATCTTCCACACTCTGCTACTGTTACGTTTACCACAGAAGCCAAAACAATTTTTGCATTAGAAAACATATGCATTTTTTGTTATATGCATATTTGTAAATCATCTTATGTTAATATTTATTTGTAAAATCAGAAGAGTGAATATTTTTAATTTTCTGTAATTTTGCTGTAATTTTAGCATTTTAGAAATAAATGATAAAAATTCAATAAAATGTTTAAGTTAACTTTCTACAGAATGGAACCAAATTTTTCCCTACTATTTAAAATAAAATAGCATTGTCCTGGATAAGAACTTAATGTCAGAGTCAAGATTTGTCTCATTTTCAGACACAGAAATGCAGTCACAAAGATAATAGATGGTTACAGTACTTAACCTCAGTCAAGGTTTGAAAGTAAACACAAAAAATCAAAATCTATCTGGTTCAAATATCAAATAAATGTTTATCAACAGAAAACAAATAGATTTTATTCAGTATACATGGGATATTGTTTGATTACTTGAACTAGTAAACAGATAAATATGAATACCCATTATTTAACAGATTTTCAACCAACTTAGACCTAAAACAAAATGGATTTTTCTATTTTGATTTATTTGGCTGTAAAGTAAATTCATTTGAATATCTTGGTAAATGAACTCAGAAATGCTAAAATATTATTTTTAAGATTTAAACAGAATTTCACATAATATAAATTGAATTCATGATGATCATACTCATTTATTATTTAAAATAGACTACTTACACAGGAGTATATATAATTAGGACTTCTGAGTTACATTTGCTAATACATGAAAAGTTAAGTAACATTCTTGTATTCAATACAATGAAATGTTTGTTTAGTGAAATAAAATAAACCAGATGGAGAAAAAGACCAATTTGTATCTCTAAGGAGAAAAGATTGAAAGAGAATGGGTAAATTGGGACAAAGGGAACTAGAGTATAGAGCTAGAGGATAGAGGACAGTTGTGCTAGAGGATAGAACTAAACTTCTAACTGAAAAGAATATACCATATACCCATGTTGAATTTTATTAATGCACATCTGAATGTTGTAAGCATATCTGAAATTACATAGTTCAATATTATGTCAATGAATATTCTATAAGTAAATTGTAAAAATATAATAAGATTCTTATGGTTAACTTTATACAAAGTGGAACCAAGTGTTTCTCTACTTTATAAAATAATTTAGCATTGTTATGAACAAGGACAATTTTCGTTGTTCTTAGTCTCTTGCTGGATAACTTTTCCAACAAAATTGTTAACACTGTTCATTAGAAGGTTGGTCCAAAGAGTATAGAAGATAAAATTATCTAGCCCATGAAATCTGTTATCTAGCATCCAGATAAAAATCTTTTTAATATTACTAGATTCTTCTAATGTATATGTTCATTAATATGTCTGAAAAAAGCCTGCAGGTACATGCTTCTGTACTTTAATCTAACTGTTTTTGACTTGTACTTCCCACATGAAATAACATATTTCATAATAATCTTTCATAATTCATAATTCAACATAATCTTTCTACCCATCACAATTTTTTGGTACCTGGGATAAAAAATACACAAAACTCCTATGGTACAAAAATAATCAATTAGGAACATTAATTTTTGGAAAGCTATCTGTGGAGAATATTATAAACTGACTCCCTATGCCCATAAACAATGCATCTCAAAAAATGTACTTATTATTTACTAATTTTTTCTCATTGTTTAGTTGCATGTAAAAGTAGTCACATTCCTGACACCAAATGATATTTTAAAACTAAAAGATGCATCACGCAAATTCCAGGTGGATTTTTGGTTCGTAAACATTTTCTCTGCTGTTACATGACTGGGTTTTATTTTCCTGTCAGTGTTTCAAGCTCATTACCTATCATTATTTGCATGTTTTTATCAATCAATCAATCACGACCACCCTGTTGTTCATCGATTGCCTCCAGCAGGTGCCAGTAATGTCTCCTTCATCCTACCCCTGAGATTTTTTTTTTAAAGAGCCATATTCAAGGCTCTTTCAGGGTTAGGAGAATGAGACCCATCATTGTTACTGGTATTTGACATATTGGGTATACCACGGGGAGTTTGCCAGACTCTGCCATGTGGGCAGGTTACATTCGGTAGCCTGCCAGTTTGTCCAAAGTAGGAATGAGATGATAAGATGTCACTCGGCTGCGAATGCTGCTTCCAGCAGCCACCATGTCTGGACGCGGTAAGGGCGGGAAGGGCCTGGGCAAGGGCGGCACCAAGCGCCACAGCAAGGTGCTCTGCGACAACATCCAGGGCATCACCAAGCCCGCCATCCGCTGCCTGGCCCAGCGCGGCGGCGTCAAGCGCATCTCGGGGCTCATCTACGAGGAGACCCGCGGGTGCTCAAGGGGAATGGAAATCTTGGTAAAATAACCATGAGTTTCTGAGGATAGGTAAGAAAGACGAGTAACTCCAAAATATTTCCTCCCAGCCGTCTAAGACAGAAAAGTTGCTCACTCCTCCACACGCAGAGTAATACGAAAAGAAAGTCTCAGCTCACCAGATGAAGTGGGGTAACAGGGAAGAGAAAAAGATGGTAAGCAGGGAAATGAATACCAGATGCTTGGGAATTCCCCAAAAGAAAAAGACAAACACTACACATGGGTGACTGATTAACCCTTCCCCACACTGAGTAGGTAGGTGATCAGTCTCTCCCAGGCCCCTGAGTGAGAACCATTGTGAAAGCAATGTTCAGAACAGGCAGCACTCTCTGGGCCGCTTGAGGTCAGTCCTGGAACCTGAGAATCAAACTCCATCGAGAAGGGAAACTCACTCCCCACATTCTGAAAAGGACTCAGAATCCAAACTCTCCCTGGGAGAGGAGCTAAGGGCTTTCCTGTAAGTCTGTCCAGGTAAGAAGGTGTTAGGGAAGGTACCTAACACCTAACACCTGTTGTCAGTGAATCTCATTGATCCCTTGCCCGCCTGGCCAACTTCTCCTGGAGTCTGTGGGCTGCTAAGGAAGGCTGGTACCCTTAGACACCTTCTATTAGGATCCAGGTCTCATTTCATCCACAAAGCCCGGAATTCCAAGTTGTCTTAGTATCGTACCAGGACCTTCAAATGTAACAGTTCGATTAATCCATCACAACAAAACAAACTTTAGGACATTAAGCAATGAGACTGAATTATTTCTTGTCAAGGCTGACCGCAACCAGGCAATCTGCTGGAACTGCAGCCAGACAGGGGCACTGAGCACTTGACATAGGAACATTCCTAAAACCACTCACTGGGGGCAAAGAGAAGAGGAGCAAATAAATGGGGCTTCGCAATTGGTTGTGTTGTGACAATACACTAAGTTACACTGAAGCAGGAGGGGTCTTAGTTGCGGTTCCTGTTGCTGGAAATCTTTGTTATGGACACATTGTTTTAGGTCCCATAGAGACATCTATTAATTGACTAATTGTTTCTGTGACCCTTCCCTACTTCTCCACCCGAGTAACAGGTGGGTTTGGGTCCTTCTGCTCCATTCTGAATCAAGACTTATTACTGATGACCTATTCTTCTCTGCTAGGTTCCTAGAATGAGCCACTCAGAGTTCTTGACTCTGGCTGTCTCCTGGTTGCCTTTGCTTAGTTCCCGCTCACATTTCTAACTTTGCTGTCACTGTAGCAATACACCATGAGAAGGTATATCTTAAGTCAAGTGGTACAGCAGAAACAGAGAAAAAGTACAATTTAACCCTTACATATCAAAGTAGCCTGATACACCAATGAGAACAGTACATCACTGCTCAGACCACCTTGAACCCAGGGTTACACCCAAAACTCACATGAAGCACTAGTAATGATGAAAAAATTAAGAAATTTCACCATTCTTTGGACAGGGACAGAAGCCCAGAACACTTCTCAAGTGCTTCATAAATTCTGACACTGACTGATATGACCTAAAGCAACAAAATGCTCTACATAACCACTGAACTACTAAAGCATCACAAAAGTCAATGAACCTACAATAAGACCGAGGGGAGAAATGTTTTTATACCTGTATAATATACATACGGGCTGGAGCGATAGCACAGTGGGTAGGGCGTTTGCCTTACATGCGGCCAACATGGCCGACCCGAGTTCGATTCCTCCGCCCCTTTCAGAGAGCCCGGCAAGCTACTGAGAGTATTCGATGTGCCAGACACAGTAATAACAAAGTCTCCAATGGAGACGTTACTGGGCCCGCTCGAGCAAATCGACGATCAACGGGAGGGCCTTTACCTTATAATATACATAGGCATACACAAACCTATATATCTGTATATACTTACCTATATAATATAAAATATCTGTTTCTTTTTATAGAGAAAGAATGAAAGAGAAAGAATTATACATAATCCTACTCCTTCACTCCTTGAAGACTATCAGTGAAGAGAGGACCAGACATTATATAGTGAAGCAATGAGATGGAAGTCAAATAAATGGTTAAAACTAAGTAGGAGAGACACTTTTTACAAGGCAGAATATAATAGGGAATAAGTAGAATACAGTTATGCCCATTTACTTATGCAACTACTATGTGAGTGAATTTAAAACTTCTACGTAAGACATCAAGATAGAATTAAAGATGCCAAAATTTGCTTAGAAATATCTGTGGGAGTAAAGGCCCTCCCGTTGATCATCGATTTGCTCGAGCAGGCCCAGTAACGTCTCCATTGGAGACTTTGTTGTTACTGTGTCTGGCATATCGAATACGTCATGGGCAGCTTGCCAGGCTCTGCCGGGAGGGCGAGATACTCTCGGTAGCTTGCCGGGCTCTCCGAGAGGGGCGGAGGAATCTGTGGGAGAGGAATGGGAAACGTACATGGCAGAAATTAGCAAGGCAGTTGTTTAATTCAATAACAACACAAATCTGATACCTCTGAAAAGGGATAAGGAAGAAAGCAGATTGGGTAGGAAATTAATACGACATCATTGTACAAAAGCCTCATGAAGTCTACTGAGGAGTTGAAAGCAAATAAAGCTCATTGTAGAGTAGCACTAGGTTTATAAGTGCCACAGCGCTCAGTTGTTGACTTCGAACGAACACATAGGGAGTATAGCTTCAGTGTGTTAGAGACACTTTAAAAATACTATGACTTAATTCCCGCTGGTAGGTGGTTTTCCTGAGTCCAAAGTATTCATATCCTCATCGACAGAAATTTATCATTTTTTCAGTCTTCTGGGGCTTCCTTTTAATGTTCATGTAGATACAGAAACATTTCCAATGGCATAGGATTTCTATTTTTTGACATATTTACTTTTTTATTGAATCACCATGACATATATATATTATAAATTTTGCTACTATTTTCATGTCTTCATGCAGATTATAACTTAAATGTCAGCTTGTTAAGGATCAAACATGGTGGGTTAAAATTCTGTACATCACAGGTGTTTCAAGATTAAGGGGGGTGAAGGGGTGTCTAGTAATCAGAAAGCCGATGGTTGATGTTTGCACTTGATTATCTATTCCCCCTTTAATTATGAAGAGTTAAGAATAGCATATCCATATGTCTGTCATTTATTACTTGGATTTAAAATATATGCCATTTTATTATGAAATAAGTGAATACAGAGTTGTATATTACTGTTCAATTGTGCTTTTATGGGCTGTCAGATAGTAACCTTATGGTATTTAATTATGATTGACAGCTGTTGAGTAATTATGTTCATCTTACTATTTTGTTCTTCAAATATTGCTCAATAAAAATCTCACTATATCTTCAATGTCTGAAGGGCATTTACTTGAAGCAATCTGGCAATTCCTGACTGAAGGAAATTGGAAATAAAAGCCAATTTTCCTAATTTTTTTCTGGTACAATCACTGACATAGTTATAGCTATAGAAAATGTAAGAAAAAATACTTTCCTGGGTGTTTCTGTCCCTGGCACAGATAAAAAATGTATTGAATTTAACCATGCCAGTGAGAAAATAAATATATATGATAAATTGTCCTGTATGAAAGATGTGAACATAATATTTAGATTCATTTGCTAATCATCACTTTCCTATTTGGAAACTATATTTGCCTCTAGGAAATAAATGTCAATTAATTTGAATAATTATATGGTACCTTTAAATAATCTCCCTTTCCTTCTAATGTTTTACACTTCTTAATGATGTAACTACTTTTAAGTTTTTTTTCACTTCTATGTTACGTTAATCATGCCATACCATCTTTTTATGATTTTATCAAGTTTTTATGTAAGCCAATATTTGCATAGTATCAGACAAACAGGAATGCTATCTGAGTCTAAAAAGTTGTAATATTTCTAATTTAAGTATTGGATCAGTATTTTGTTCTTCCTGTATACTAAGTGAGAATTGTCAAGTTTAAAATTCTGAAATTTAAAAATGTGTTCTATTGGCATTGTGAGTCACACTTCGAAAAGTCTTCAAGTTTCTTTATAACTTGAATTGTATGTCAGTAAAGTATCTGAATTACAAATATAATTCTTCATCAGAGATATTCAAACATTATTATTTACTATCAGTAAATAATCTCTCTCGGATAGCATGGTAAGCTACCGAGAGTATCCTGCCCACACGGCAGAGCCTGGCAAGCTCCCCATGGCATATTCAATATGACAAAAACAGTAACAACAAGTCTCACAACGGAGACATTACTGGTGCTTACTTGAGCAAATCGATGAACAACAGGTGGACAGTGATTATCAGTAAAATCCAGCAACTTCTAACACTCATTTTTGTTTCTGTATAAACATGTATTTTAGCACAGCGGTAGGGCGTTCGCCTTACACGCGGCCAATATGGCCAACCCGAGTTCGATTCCTCCGCCCCTCTCGGAGAGCCCAGCAAGCTACCGAGATTATTCGATATGCCAAACACAGTAACAACAAAGTCTCCAATGGAGACGTTACTGGGCCCACTCGAGCAAATCAACGATCAACGGGAGGGCCTTTACCTTTACCTTTACCATATTTCTACTACTTTGTGTTCGCTATAATTTGAATATCAGTTGACCAAGAAAAGAAAAATTGAGAAATGAATCAGAGATATCTGATTATTTTTAGGGGGGAAGGGCAAAATTGATTACTTATAACAAGAAAACTTTCCTATTTTCTTAAATAATGGTGGGGAGGTGTTTACATGGCAAGGGGTTTGGGGACCAACAATATCTGTATAGTGAAGCTTCAGAAAGATCATAAAATAAGGTATTTTGTATTAATGCACTTACTAATACAATTTTGTGTACATTATTGACACAGAATAGTTTTTTTTTAGTTTTTTGGACAGGAAAAATAGCCTATGTATGCTAATTGAAATAGTCGAGCATGAAGGAGCATTTGCTGAATGACAAAGGGAAGACTTGAGGGTGTTGGGATACAAGAAGAGTAAGAATTTGCTTCCTCTTTATATCTCCTAATGGAGATTAATTTGTTCTTGTTATGCTTTTGAAAAAGAAATAGTTTTATACTTCATAATAGGCCCCTAAGTTACTAAAGTGTTCTGATAAAGCTATTTCTTACTTTTAGCCTATGGGATCCCTCTTTACTTTGATGATAGAGGATCCCCAAGAAAGAAATTTGTGTTTTAAATTTATATTCTATATTTAATATTTAAATTTAAATAACTATTTCTCCTCTCGTTTAATTCTGTGATGTGAAATAATTATCACTGAAACTCTCTTAAGTATTGGGTTTTGTAGTGAGTACCAAGTTTCTGACAGGCAGAGTATGACATAAAAATGGACAAATGCAGTAATTTCTTAAATAATGATGAAATAAGCCTATCATAGTTTTTGATGAAAGACCACTACATTTTTCATAAAACAAAAAGTGAATGTCCTGATTTCTTTTGTTGCATTTTAAAATGCTTATGAGGAGATGAGTAAGCATGCTAAGCTCAAGAAAATCCATAGATTATAGAATAGAGACAGCTTCACTCTTGGTATTTTCCAAGTATCTTACATTTTCTCTCTACTTACCATTATGTATCAGATTTTTCCCAATACTCATAACTTCTGAAAGTGTCAAAAAAGTGAAGAATGCCATTTCAAACCTTTCAAGAGAACTAGAGATAATAAAAAGTTATTTTTCAGTAAGAAAGAAAAAGAGCATTTTACTACTGTTCACACTACTGCAACTGCTTTCCTTGAGTCTCAAAGAAACGGGAAAATTCTCTCTGTGAAGTAGATATCTTAGAGGCCCTAATGTAGAACTGGAGATTGCAAGATTTTTAAAGTAATTTCTTATGTTAAATAATCGCTGAAGAATATAATGAAAAGATAAGGAGTATATTCTTTTATATCAGTCTATAGGTTTCATTGTTAATGATCAAAATATTTTAGAGAGAAATTCTTCTTTCATTTTCTATAAAATGTGTCTGAAACAAAAAGTCGGTGTTTTGCTCTCATGAAAGAACTGTAAATTTTCCTAGCAATCTTAAAGACAGTAGGTTTTTAATGAGGTGATTCAAGGTACATAGAAATGATCTTATAATTCCTTAAACTAGGTTTATTGATGTTGTAGGACCTTAAGTTTTGATTTGTTTAAAATGTACATCCCATTTTAAATTTTAGAAGATGATCTAGATAATTACTTTTTTTTAAAAAAAATTGAAAACACATGTCAAATTATAACTGACAATTTTTACAAGTTTTTCTGAACAAAAGAGCAAATTAAATACTTCGATGACTAGGAAAAAGGCTATTTAGAAATTCCTTTAAATTCTACACAGGCAGTTTAATGAAATTAACCCTAAGTTCTTCAGCTTACTCTTCAAATGTCAAAAAAATTATTTTAAAATATAAAAGATTATTTTTAATTTATTAATAGGTGTTTATGTAATTATGAAAGAACATAACTGAGATTTGAATAAGTAAGTAGTAAAGGCCCTCCCGTTGATCATCGATTTGCTCGAGCGGGCCCAGTAACATCTCCATTGGAGACTTTGTTGTTACTGTGTTTGGCATATCGAATACATCACGGGTAGCTTGCCAGGCTTTGCCATGTGGGCGAGATACTTTCAGAAGCTTGCCGGCTCTCCGAGAGGGGCGGAGGAATTGAACTCGGGTCGGCCATGTTGGCTGCATGCAAGGCAAACGCCCTACCGCTGTGCTATCGCTGAATACATAGAATTAACTCACATTCAACCATAAAGGATAATATATCAATCTAAGCTAGAGATTTGCTTAAGATAATAAGGATACAAATTTTCTTTTAATTGTTTGTTGTTATCATGCACAGAGAATCAGAGATTCTGAATTTCCTAATTTTCTGTATATAAGATGCTTCACCAATAAATACAAACATGACTTTACTAGCATTCCCATTGGCTATACCATTGAATTCAAAGTCACTAATTTGTTCTGGTCTCAATAAAATTTCAAGGGCAATTCCAGCTTTGAAATATGATTCAGAAATTGATTAGAAATAATTAAAGTTAAACAAAAATTACTTATATAATGCCAGATATATAACATCTGCATGTATAAGTATACTTCGTGGACATAGACACACATCTTTATTTTGAAAATTTTCTATGTAGGAGACATTACTGAGCCCACTCGAGCAAATCTATGAACAACGGGAGGACAATGACAGTGACAGTAATAGAGTTGGTTAAAGACTTCCATTTCATACACCGTTCAAAAACCTTCATTATGTAATTAAAAAAGGGTTCTTTGATTAGGAATTTTTTTCTAAGAAGAAGATCCATAGATGAGAACACATTTAATAAAATGAAGCTGGATTTTTAGAGCAAAGATTTAACATACATTTTCCATAGGCTCAGCACGTTTATTTTTCTATTTTAACTTATAGAAAAAATATACCCGGAGCATTTCCACCTTTTTTATCTTACTTTATTCATATTGCTAACCAGAAGTAGATAAGATCACTACTTTAATGATTCAGCTTTGGTGTGAGTGGAGGGATGGAAAATTAAGAAAATGGCAGGAGAAAGTAGATTGTCCATTAGTTTCTTAGAGATATTTTTCTGACTTTATGAATAGAGCATACCATTGGGTGATACCATGCTTGCTTTTATATTAATAAAGTATCATTTGATTCTCATTATCCTTGTAGTCACTATGTTGATTCCCCTACCTCCTCCTTCCTCTGCAGTGTGCGGTTTGTTGATTGATTCCTGGATAAATGCAATAAATCCATTAACACACTTAAAAAAAAACTTTAAATGCCTAATATTGCCTTCCCTATATTTATAATCATTAAAGTCTTTTATTGAGCTGTCTCTCCAAGCTGGAATTCTTTTTAAAGTCTGTGCTACTATAAAAGAAATTAATCCTCAAAAATCTTTTTAAAAATATTACAAGTCCAAAGACAGATTACTGTGTACCATGTATTCCTGTAAATTAGAGGTTACCCATCTCAGTGATGATAATATAAGAAGCAAGTGAATTCAACTGTCAGTTCTGAATAATCAGCAGTAGTAGGACTTAAGTGTATGTGAAACTTTATATCATTCTATAAAGCATTCAAATGCAAGGAAGATGGGGGGACTTAGATAAAAAAAAAAATTAAAAAAAAACACTGTATTTTGTCCCTAGGAATATTTCTGTGGTATCTCCTAGATTCCTGGGCTGGAGCGATAGCACAGCGGGTAGGGCGTTTGCCTTGCACGCAGCCAACATGGCCAACCCGAGTTCGATTCCTCCACCCCTCTCAGAGAGCTCGGCAAGCTACCGAGAGTATCCCACCCACACGGCAGAGCCTGGCAAGCTCCCCATGGCGTATTCAACATCCAAACACAGTAACAACAAAGTCTTCAATGGAGACGTTACTGGGCCCGCTCGAGCAAATCGATGAACAACGGGAGGGCCTTTACCTTTACCTCCTAGACTTTAGTTTGTTTACATTTTTAGACCCTTTGTTCATTCATGAAACAAGGACATTGAACTGAAAATACATCTGCTTTCAAATATTTCAGACACAGTTATACGATAAAATCTTAATTCCTTCCAATTGATTAATACAGTGATTCCACATCTCTCCAAGTGACATGTAACCTTTTAGCATTTTTCCTGAATACAGAGTATGCAATTTTCACTGGGTTTTTTTAGATTGTTTACCATCTGATAGGTATCTGCCTGTTTGGGACCTTGTTATAAATATTTGGGTATGTGTGTATGTGTGTGTTAGTTGTGATTAGTGACACAGAGGTAAAAAGTAAATAAGATCTAGCTATCAGATAAGCTCCAGGACTGTAAATATAAAGACTTACTACCTTTTCATAAAATAAAGAGAACCTCAGGTTGTATAAAATATAAAGAAATAATGAAGATGTTTCAGATGAAAAGATTTTAGAATAAATATTGAAAGTATACATTGTAATAGAAGAGTGCAGCAGAGTGACAAGAAAGTGGTGATAAAACAGACTAGAGAATATTAGATAAGGCAATAATCAGATGCATAACATTTTTGATATTAACTTTGAATTTTTATGTACTCAATATAACACTATATATTTTTCTTACAAAACAAATACATAAAGCCAATCATATATATTATGAATATATTATGATTATGCTATTGAAAAACATATCTCTTGTTAGGTCGATGCCATATACATTTTATCTTATGAGGTACAGTATTTGAATATAAATTGATGCACTTTTATCTCAATGTGTGGATTTCAATCTCTTGTAAATTAGCTGTTAGATGAAATAAAATGCATTTTGGATATCATTTAAATGTCATTTCTTTTTTCATAGACCTCATAAATATGATGATTTCATTTCTGTGTGCCCTAATTATGAATTCAAAATTGAAAACTTTTATATTTCTATAAGTGAAAAAGTCATATAATACTATGAATAATGGAGAATTCTCTTAAATTATTCTTTTAGTTTTATATTTATTATATTTTAGTATGACTCAGATTTATTCCTCATATTCAAAAATAACATACTCATATGTTATTTACACGTGTTCTTGAAAATTCTCTTGTCCCCATTTATATTTTCTAAATGAAGAACAGTTACATTGAAAATTCTTTAAGGAGCATCGCTTTACTATTTAATCATATAATGTATCTGCCTTCCTCATCTAAAGCTTCAAATAACTCAGCCTGTGGGAACTGATAAACTGGGGTTTATGTATGTGTTGTTATCTCTGTGTGTATGTATGTGTATGTGTGTATGTTTATTTTTGATGATATTTTAGCTAATGTCCTACTATAATTATAATTACCATGTACATTGTTTCACTTCATTACAATAAGAGTTTTCCCATGTACTAAAATCTGGATGAGACATACAAGATTGTAGACTGAAGGTGCAGAGAACAGGAGATTGATAAACAGCGTCATAACAAAGAATAGGTTTACTGGGACTATAGAACTGCCTACGATTTAAGTCTCAGTTCTACCATATGCTCTCCATTTCACTTAAACAAGCAATTTAATATCTACAAGATAGTGGTAATAGCAGTAGCCACTTCATAGTATTGTTATTAGTTAATTTGTATAAATACTTAAAATACATAGCTAATGCATATTGTATATGCATATATGTATATGCATATATAACCAAAACATTAAATTTGTTTATATTAAACTTTAGATACATAATAATACAATGCTGTCGATTTAAAGGTAATTTTCTTTTATATATCTGTAGTCACATTCTGATGTTTGATGCCAATAAAATTATATGATAAACTGCATAAATAACAAATTTATTTTAAAGTATTCTACTCATTTAATTTAATTTTGTGTTTGGGCCACACCTGGAGATGCTCAGTGTTTACTTCTGACTCTGTGCTCAGGGGTCACTCTAGCAGGGCTTAGGGGATCACCTATCTGTGGTGACAGGAATTGAACCAGGGTTGGCTACTTACTATACTATCTGATCCCTCATATTCAATTTTTAAGCCCATGTATATAAAACATATTTTTATAATATGATCTTAAGTATATAGTTAGTTACATTTGCAGATCTTTATTCTATTGTAGATAAAGTTGAATTCAACTTTATACCTTGAGGCTTTTTTTTACATGAATATTTATTTTACAGTGTCTCATTGTTTACAGATTTTCATTTATCAAAGCCATTTATTAATTTATTCAGAGTTTCTGAGTAAGTTGTTGCATTATGAACTGAGAAATACATATTTAGGTAAGATATTAGTTTTTGACATAAGATATTTTTCACTATAACATTTAGTCAATTCTTTAGAAATAAGAAAGAAATAAACTGAGTTGAAAGGTTAGTTAACTATTAAGTTTGGAGCTGACGCTTATTTATTTTAATTTTATTTTTCTGTCACACCCTGCTGTGCTTGGGGGTCACTCCTGGCACTGCAATCAGGTATTACTCCTGATAGTGCATGGGGGATCAAATAGGATGCCAGGGTTCAAACTTGGGTCGGGTGCATGCAAGACAAGTTCCCTACCCACTGTACTATCACTCCAGTCCAGGGGTGATGATGCTTTTATCCATGCTATATTATCTCTCTGACCCTGCAAAAAAGGAATTATCAAACCTGTATTGTTCATACTGTATTGAAAATATACTTCACTTGAATCTATTACTTGAGTAAACTGTGAGGTTAAGAAATTTTACCGTCTGGTGCCAGAACGACAGTACAGTTGGAGAGCAATTGCCTTATATGTGTCATCCCAGGTTCAAACCCTTGCATCCCATATGGTCCCCAAGTTTTATTAATCCCTGAGTTCAGAGCCAGGAGTTAACACTGAGGACTACCGGGTGTGGTCAACAATTAAAAGGAAGGAAGGAACGGAAGGAAGGAAGGAAGGAAGGAAGGAAGGAAGGAAGGAAGGAAGGAAGGAAGGAAGGAAGGAAGGAAAAGAAATTTTACTTTTCAAGAATTCATTTTACATGGCAATTTTCAAATATAATCAGCATATTGGCTGAGCTCTTTACTCCTTATTTATAAATAATAAATTTTGGTCATTTAGTTTTCATAATGAAGACTACACTTATTTAATATAATTTGCTATATTGGACATTTTATTAGATTTGTTTCTAAAAATAGATGTTTACTAAACATGATTCAGGCAGATAACAGAATTTACCACAGTCTTAAGTTAGGCATTATGAATTGCCCCGAATCACTCAAGTAACTGTTGATTGATGCCAAAAAAAAAGGCATCCTCTAGTAATATTTTATTATATATGAATATAAATAAATTACTCTCCATATTTGTTAAATAGAGATAAAAGGGGAAATGATTGACTATAACTTCAATGTTGATAATATATGAAATAATAGATTTTTAGTTATATGAAGTCAACCAGAGATGATTTATTTCTGTTTGATGATCCTTTTCTCAGTGCATTTCATTATTTACCAAATGTTAGCCACACTTCATGAACACTTGCCTTGTAATCTATTTACATTCAAACCATCATTTGGGGGTAGGAATGTCAGAGCGATAGCACAGCAGGTAGATTATCTGCCTTGCATGTGTCTGTCCTGAAATGGATCCCTACTACACCATATATTTGCTTAATAACTGCCAGGAGTAATCCTTGAGCACAGAGCCAAGAGAAAACCCTGAGCACCACTGGCTTTACACACACACACACACACACACACAAACACACACACACACACACACCGTGCCACCACACACACACACACACACACACAAATACCCTGTTTTGTGTCATTTTGAAAGTAAGGAAACCAAAATGTAATAAATGTATGGCATTTAAGTTCTTGTTCAAAGTTATAAAGGTAAAAACTGACAAACAATATAGTCCTTACTTTATAATCATCTATCCAAATTACTACTCTTTTCACCTATTTATATATAATAATTTTATATTTTTCACGAGTACTTTATATTACCTAAAATTATTAAGTTTGATCAGTTGTGACAGAACAAATGATACTAAACACATATTGAGATTGGAATATCTCTGAGGCAGGAAAGGACAAAATAGTACATGAGGAAACAAAACATGCCATACAACTATAAATGGAAATTTCACAAAGATTCATGAACATAAATTCCTTCAAATTTCTTATAGTTATCTAATAAAAGAACAGATAAAGAGAGAAATTTCAACTTTATTCCAGTTTCTCAATTATGGAAATAATTTCTCTTAACTTCAAACCTGATTGTATATGGGAATATTAAAAGTGACAAGTGAACAAAAATAAGGAATAAGTTAAGAAATTATTGTGGAGAGTGCTTATCTCACTGTCATAATTTCTTAATTATTTTCCTGGATCAGTTTAGGGAACATATAAAATAAAACCTTTAAAAACTATAATTTTCTTTCAATTTAATGGGAACAACATACTAAATGTTTTATGACTTGTGGGATCACTTCTTATGTATGTATCAAAAATATTTCATTGACACACCCTATCTGTATTATGATGTGTAAGTTGAAATGTGAACTGCATCCCAGAAAGTTTTCTGGGAATGCAAGCTGAAATAATATTGTCAAACTTAATTATCATTGACTAGCACTTTTTCACAAGGCATCATATCTGAGCCACTAATTTCAGTGTGTCTCAATTAGAAAATAATTGTTAATATAATTTAATATTGAGTCATTCTGAAGTGCTAGGTTCAGATTTAGGTGTTTTATACATTATAGATGTGGAGGCCAGAAAGATGGTATTGTGGTTGTTGCCCATGCCTTGCATGCAGTTGACTTTGATTCAAATCCCTCGCACCACATGTGGTCCTCTGAGCATAACCAGAAGTGATTCCTGAGCACAGAGCCAAGAGTAAGCTCTGAACATTCCCACATGTGACTCCCAAATCAAACAAACAAAAAATTATATATACATATATGCTCAGCTATTTAATTCTTGCCTTATGAATTAGAAAGCTGAAGCTGAGAGGTTTATTAAATTATTCAGTGACAAATAGCAGTAAAATATAGACATCTAACTCCAAATCTTACTGTTTATGCTTTTCTATTGCTTGCTCTTTATTGTTTAACAAATAATAAAAATGTTTTTAAAGTATAAAAAATTATGACAATTTTAGGCAAGTTTGAATTTGTTTATGAACCTATCTTCAATTATCACTGTCACTGTCATTGTCCTCCCATTGTTCATCGATTTGCTTGAGCGGGCCCAGTAACATCTCCATTGTGAGACTTTGTTGTTACTGTGTTTGGCATATTGAATAAGTCATGGGGAGCTTGCCAGGCTTTGCCATGCCGGCCAGTTACTCTCGGTAGCTTGCTGGGCTCTCCAAAAGGGGCTCAGGAATCGAACTCGGGGCAGCCATGTTGGCTGTGTGCAAGGCAAATGCCCTACCCGCAGTGCTATCGCTCCAGCCCATCTACACACTTTAAGATTAAGAAATGGAATAGAGTCAAGACAATTTAGCTAATGTACACTATAGTGCTATTATATATATATTATTTATTTATTTTTTATTAGTGAAACACCATGAGGTACAGTTATAGACTTACAAATTTTTGTGCTTGGGTTTCAGTTATACAATGATCAAGTACCCATCCCTCCACCAGTGCCCATCCTACCACCACAGGTCCCAGCATCCCTCCCACGCCCCATAGCCCCATCCCACCCTGCCTCTATCTATCTTCTTTTGGGTTCTGTGGTTTGCAAGAGAGGCATTGAGTGGCAATCATGTTTGGTCTATAGTCTACATTCAGCATGCATTTTCCATCCTGGGAGGATCCTCCCAACACCCTTTATTTGGTGCTCCCTTCTCTATCTGAGCTGCCTTTTCCCCAGTACATGTGGCTGGCCCCAAAGTCATGAAGCAAAATTCCCGGTACTAGTCTCGGCCACTCCTGGGTGTTAGTCTCCCATTAAGTTACTTTATGTTCCCCATATGAATGCAATCTTTCTGTGTCTATCCCGCTCTTTCTGATCCATTTCACTTAACATGATACTTTCCATGTAATACCACTTATATGTATGGGCTGGAGCGATAGCACAGTGGGTAGGGCATTTGCCTTGCAAGCGGCCAACATGATCAACCCGAGTTGGGTTCCTCCACCCCTCTCAGAGAGCCCAGCAAGCTACTAAGAGTATCTCACCCTCATGGCAAAGCCTGGCAAGCTACCCGTGGCATATTCGATATGCCAAACACAGTAACAAGTTTCAAAATGGAGACATTACTGGGCCTGCTCGAGCAAATCCATGAACAACAGGAGGACAATGACAGTGACAACTTGTATGTAAATTTTATGACTCCATCATTTCTGATAGCTACATTGTACTCCATTGTGTAAATGTACCAAAATTTCTTTAACCAGTAATCTGTTCTTGGGCACTCAGGCTTTTTCCAGATTCTAGCTATTGTAAAGAGTGCTGCAATGAACAAACAAGTGCAGATGTTACTTCGACTGTATTTTTTTTGTCTCTCTGGGATATATTCCCAGGAGTCGTATTGCTGGGTCCAATGGGAGCTCAGATTCTAATTTTTTGAGAAACGTCCATACTGTTTTCCAAAAGGGTTGGACCAGTCGGCATTCTCACCAGCAGTGAAGGAGGGCCCCTTTCTAGCCACATTCATGCCAGCATTGGTTGCTTTTGTTCTTTTGGATGTGTGCCAGTCTCTGTGGTGTGAAATGATATCTCATTGTTGTGTTGATCTGCATCTCCCTGGTGATTAATAATATAGAGCATTTTCTCATGTGTCTTTTAGCCATTCGGATTTCTTCTTTGCGAAAGTTTCTGTTCATTTCCTCGCCCCATTTTTGATTTGGTTGGGTGTTTTCTTCCTGTGGAGTTCAACCAGTACCTTGTATATCCTTGATATCAACCCCTTGTTGTATGTGTATTGGGCAGATATCCTTTCCCATTCTGCAGACTGTCTTTGTATTTTGGTCACTGTTTCTTTGGAGGTGCAGAAGCTTCTTAGTTTAAGATAGTCCCATTTGTCTATCTCTGTTTTCACTTGCTTGGCCAGTGGCGTGACATCTTTGAAGATACTATTAGCTTCAATATCATGGAGGGTTTTTGCCAGCTTTATCTTCAATGAACTTTATTGATTCCAGTCTGATGTTAAGGTCATTAATCCATTTTGATATTACTTTTGTACATGGCATTAGGCAGAGATTTGAGCCCACTTTTTTTCATGTACCCATGCAGTTTTGCCAGCAAAATTTGTTAAAGAGGCTTTCCCTGCTCCACTTCACTTTTCTTGCCCCCTTCTCGAAGATTAGATAATCATATGCTTAGGGGGAGATGTCAGTATATTCAGCACTGTTTTATTGGTCTACAGCTCTGCCTTTGTTCCAGTACCATGTTGTTTTAATTATTACTGCTTTGTATTAGAGCTTGAAGTTAGGGAGATTAATTCCTCTCATTTTCTTTTTCCCAAAAATTGCTTTAGCTATTCGTGGGGGCTTATTGTTTCATATAAATTTCAAGAGTGTTTGCTCCATTTCTTTGAAAAATGTCATGGGTATCCTTAGAGGGATCACATTGAATTTGTACAGTGCTTTTGGAAGTATTGCCATTTTGACAATGTTAATTCTCCCCATCCATGAACAGGGGATATTTTTCCATTTCCTCATGTCCTCTTTTATTTCCTGAAGTACACAAGTAACAACAAGTATCAAAATGGAGATGTGGGCCCGCTTGAGCAAATAGATGAACAACGGGAGGACAGTGCTACAGTGCTAATTGCAACGTATTTGTCATCTCTGAAGTGATTCCATTGATTTTTTTTTAAAAAAATCTTTTTGGGAGGCATCCACATCTAGTAGTGCTCAGGACTTCCTTCCGAAATCTCTGCGTGGGGGTCACTCCTGGCAGTGCTGCATGGGGAACCCTATGTACCACTCTGGATAATTCTGGGTTGGTTGTGTGCCAGGTGAGTGCCTTAACCTCCTTGGCCTTCATCACTTTTCATGTTTGACAACTTTTAAAATTGTGTGCTGGGCATTGAAGATCCTACATCTTAAAAAGCTAGCTTTTTGCCTTTTATTTATTTTTATTTTTATTTTTTAATTGAATCATTGTGAGATAGAACCTTGCAAAGCAGTTCATGACCAAGTTTCAGTCATACAGTATTCCAACACCCATCCCTACACCAGTGTACATTTCCCAGCACCAGTGGCCCCAGTGTTCCTTCCCATCATCTCCCACTTCTACCCCCAGCCTATTTATGGCAGACACTCTCTCTCTCTCTCTCCCTCTCTCTCTCTCTTCTCCCCACCCTCTCTTGCCTCTTAAAAAAGCTTTGGGGTTTGTTATATTAGGCAATTAATTAATTTAGTGGAGAATCTGTTCGATGTTTCAAGGCACATTTTATTTATTCATTTTTAATTGGATCACTGTGAGATAGAGATACACAGTTACAAAGTCGTTCACAACTAGATTTTAGTCATACAACGTTCCATCCAAAGTAGTCTTACTTTGGACAACCTGGCAGGCTATCAAATGTTACCTGCCCACACGACAGAGTCTGGTAAACTCCCCGTGGTGTACCCAATATGCCAAATACCAGTAACAATGATGGGTCTCGTTCTCCTAATCCTGAAAGAGCCTTGAATATGGCACTTTTTGAAACCTCAGGGCTAGGACGAAGGGCACGTTACTGGTGCCTGCTCGAGGCAATCGACGAACAACAGGATGGTCATGATCGTGATCGTGAACGTTTTGTAGTTTTCTTTGTACAGGAACTTTACTTACTTAGTTAAGCTGATTCCCAGGTACTTGATTTTCTGGGGTACAATTGTTAATGGGATTGTTTTCTTCATGTCACTTTCTTCTCTTTCACTATTCGCTTATAGGAAAGCCATGGATTTCGGGGCATTTATTTTATAGCCTGCCACTTTACTATACAAGTCTATTGTTTCTAGGAGTTTCTTGGTAGAGGTTTTAGGGTTCTCTAAGTGTAGTATCATAACATCTGCGAATAGTGAGAGCTTGATTTCTTCCTTCCCTACCTGGATGCCCTTAATATCTTTTTCTTGCCTAATCGCTATTGCAAGTACTTCCAGTACTATATTGAACAGTAGTGGAGAGAGTGGGCATCCTTATCTTATCTCTGATCTTAGGGGGAAGGCTCTGAGTTTTTCCCCATTGCGGATGATGTTTGCTGTAGGTTTGTGGTAGATGGCTTTAACTATATTGAGGAAAGTCCCCTCCATCCCCATTTTGGCGAGGGTTTTCATCATAAACGGGTGCTGGATCTTGTCAAATGCTTTCTCTGCATCTATTGTTATGATAATATGATTTTTTCTTTCATTTTATTGATATGATGGATTATGTTGATTGATTTCCGAATGTTGAACCATCCTTGCATCTCTGGGATGAATCCCACTTTGTCATGGTGTATGATCTTTTTGATGAGTTGTTAAATTCTATTTGCTAGTATTTTGTTGAGAATCTTCACATCCGTGTTCATCAGGGATATCGGCCTGTCGTTTTCTTTTCTTGTGGTGTCTTTGTTTCCTTTTGGTATTAGAGAGATATGGGCATCATAGAAACTGTTTGGGAGAGTTTCTGTTTTTTTCGATTTCCTGGAAATGCTTGAGAAGAGCTAGCGATAGGTCCTCTTTAAATGATTGGAAAAATTTGTTCGTAAATCCATCTGAATCTGGACTTTTGTTTTTGGGAAGACTTTTGATTACAGTTTCAATTTCCTTGATGTGAATAGGTCTATTCAGGTGCTTTATATCTTCTTGATTCAGCTTTTGGAGATGATAGGAATCCAGGAATTTATCCTTTTCTTTTAGGTTCTCTTGTTTCATGGCAAACAGACTTTCAAAGTAGCCTCTGATGATCTTTTGAATTTCTTTGGTTTCTGTTGTGATATCCCCATTTTTATTTCTGATTCAATTTATTAGGGTTCTCTCTCTGTTTCTTTATGAGTGTTGCTAGTGGTTTATCTATCCTATTTATTTTTTCGAAGAACCAGCTCTTGGTTTCATTGATCTTTCGGATTGTTTCTTTGGTTTCCATGTCATTGATTTCTGCTCTAAGTTTTATTATCTCTTTCCTTCTGCCCAACTTTGGCTCCTTCTGTTGATCCTTTTCTAAGATCTTGAGCTGTGAAGTCAGGTTGTTTATGTGCAGCCTTTCTTCTGTCCTGAGATATGCTTGTAGAGCTATAAATTTTCCCCTTAAAACAGCTTTCACAGCATTCCATAAGTTTTGGTAACTTGTGTCTTTATTCTCATTTGTTTCTAAGTATCTTTTGATTTTATCCTTGACTTCCTTCCTTATCCACTCGTTGTTAAGCATTGAGTTGTTTAATTTCTAGGTGTTTGATTTGGTTTTCCGTGTCTGTATGTGATTCACTTCTATTCTCAGTGCATCATGGTCTGAAAAGATTGTTGATACTATTTCTATTCTCCTGACTCTATTTAGGTATGTTTTGTGGCCTAGTACATGGTCTATTTTGGAAAATGTTCTGTGCGCACTGGAGAAGAATGTGTATTCTTTCTTTTGGGGGTGTAAAGCCCTGTATAGGTCTATAGGCCCTCTCTCTTCTAATTCTTCTTTCAAATCCAGAGTTTCCTTGCTGAGTTTTGTTCTTGTTGATCTATCCAGAGGTGATAAGGCAATGTTGAAATCTCCAGCTACTATTGTGTTGCTAGCACTGTCCTCCTTAAAATCTGTTAGCAGTTGTTTTAAATATTTAGCTGTTCCCTCATTAGGTGCGTATACATTTAAGAGTGTGATTTCTTCCTGTTGTACGTGTCCCTTGATGAAGAGAAAATAGCCTTTGCTGTCCCTTCTAATCTTTTTCAACGTGAAATTAATCCTGTTGGTTACTAGATGGCCACCCCAGCTTTTTTGAGGGAGCTGTTTGCTTGCAGGATTGTTTTCCATCCTTTGACTTTGAGTCTGTTTTTGCTCTCGCTGTTGAGATGAGTTTCTTGTAGGCAGCAGAATGTTGGGTTCTATAATTTTAAATGACATATCTACTTATATATAATGGCATAGAATGGCATGACAAAATTATGTCATTATAGCACTGTCCTCCCGTTGTTCATCAATTTACTCAAGCTGGCCCAGTAACATCTCCTTTGTGAGACTTGTTGTTACTGTGTTTGGCATATCGAATACGTCATAGGTAGCTTGTCAGGCTTTGCCATGCAGGCAAGATACTCTCAGTAGCTTGCCAGGCTCTCTGAGTGGGGCGGAGGAATTGAACCTGGCTCGGCTGGGCTGGCGGTTTGCAAGGCAAACGCCCTACCATTGTGCTATGATTTAAAATTTGTTAATAAAAATTAAACTACTTTGGTCAGTAGATTATTTTCTATGGGTTATTTAGAAAGGAAAATTTTATAGAAAATGTATACTATTTACAAGAACTAGAAAATTTAATTTTTGTTAGGTGTCCTTAGATTGGGTTGGAGTGATAGAACAGCAGGTAAGGCATTTGCCTTGTATGCAGCCGACCTGACCGACCCAGGTTCGATTTCTCTGCCCCTCTCGGAGAGCCTGGCAAGCTACTGAGAGTATCTTGCCCACACGACAAAGCCTGGTAAGCTACCCATGACGTACTTGATATGCCAAACACAGTAAAAAGTGTCACAATGGAGATGTTACTGGGCCCGCTGGAGCAAATTGATGAACAACGGGAGGACAGTGACAGTGGCAGTGACAGTGACAGTCCTTAGGTTGTGCTAATATGTATGTTAAGAGAATTTTATAAAGGAGCAGATGAATTAGTTGCATAAGTCATTCGAACATGGCTTTACAGCAGAAATTTGTGATGTTTTTCCTATGGAAGGCACAGTTACATGACCTCAGATTAGTCTCTTCCTTATTATTTGATTTTTTTGAATAAATAGATTATATTTCAAAGTAGAAAGCATTCTAATTTGCTGTATATCCTAATATTGCTGTAGCATTTGAAATTGCATAGATAAAAGCCTATTTAGGGTTGAATAAGATCACTATAAGCCTCTTGTCAGTTTCCAGTGAATTCATACATATCAAAAAGGGCTCAAAGGAGAAATAAGAAAGAGGAAAGATAATGAGCCTGTCAAAGTAAATGCTTAATGCAGCTCCATTTTGGTATTAATCATACTGTATTTGGGTGAGGGTCAAAGCAGCTGAGGTCAACGGAGAGGATTTGGGTGAAGCAAAAAGAAAAACTAAGCTAGTGATTTCAGATAGATTGAAATTTTGAAAGTGAGACATGAAGGTCACAAAATCAGATTGAGTATGGAGAAGCACAATGGAGAAGTTTTAATGATTCTAAGCGGGGCTTTTTAAATGGTACGCTTGAGTCTGAACAAACCAGACAGACTAAATTTATCAACCATAAAAGATGAAATATTTTAGTGATTAAATAAAATGCAAAAGTTCTCTTTATTAGGGAATATCACTACTTTCAATTATTATAGTAGTTATAAGAAAAAATTTAAATGTGTAAAAATTTTATTCAGTTTATATAATTAAGATATTATTTTATCACAGATGAGCAACATATATGTATGCGTATATAATTCAAGACATATTTATCAAAGATAATTTTTATAATTATAATCAATATAGGTACTTTTTGTATTTACAAAGGTTTTAAAATATTTCTAGATATTATATCCTCTGGGGTTTTTGAGTTCCTTTTCGGTTAATGTTGAGAGAGAGGCAATACTGTTACTTCCCTAATATCATAAGCTCCATCAAATACAGAGCACTCGACATTTAAAAATGAGGGTAAAGAGGAACAAAATAGGATGTGCAGTAAGGAAAAGAGAAACCTAAACCCAGAATGTTATCGTGTATGCTAAATAGATACCTATTAATTCTCTTGCTGAAAAAATGAAACAAGTTTATTGTACTTGAGAATTCTTTGCAAATGTTCTGTAACTTAATTTCATTTTCTCTAGCATAAATATATTGGGCAAGTTATTTACCAGGTACTAAAGAGAACTCAAAGATTGATAAGTTACCTATATTCTATGCTTCATGAACTTCACTGTCTCAGGAAATTTCATAAACAGTCAAAATTTAATTGTTTGGTATTGAGAATGAAACAGCAAATATATAAGTAATCATTTGAAAATTGATAGCATAGCTTATTGTGAAATAACTTTTATAATTTTCATCACTAGAATGTGAATTACCCATCTGTATGTTTTAATCACTGACTCTATTGATATTGCTTACATGAGTTTTAGAAACTATATTATATCTTATATATTAGCTAATGTACTCTATAAGACTATAATATATTTAAAATGGCGTATCTACTTACATATACCGTGTAGAATGGAATAACAAAATTAAATAATTAGAGGACAGTGCTACAGTGCTGTGTGATTTAAAATTTGTTAGAAAATCATACTACTTCGAACAGTGTATTATTTTCCTATGGTTTATTTTGAATGAGTTATTGTATAGAAAATATGTACTATTTACAAGAACTAGAAAACTCATTTTTATGTAGTTGTCCTTATAATGTGTTAATATTTATGTTAAGAAAATTTATGAAGGAGCAGATGAATTAGTTGCAGAAGTTATTCAAATAAATACATATGTTTATGTATTACAAAGCCAATCTGTGCCATTCAGAAAAACTAATGTTTTATTCTCTATATTCACAATGTTAACAGCTAGTTCACTGCAGGAGCTTAGGCTATTGTAGGCTTTTTTTGTACAAGTCATTTAAACCTCTTAGTGATCTCAGGTTCAAAGTCCAGTTTGGGGGCTCCCATCAGATAAGATCCCTAGTCCATATCTAGCCTTGTTTTCTGCTTTCTTTTGTAGTTTTAGCATATAATATTGTGACTAGTTGTGTTCATATGATGAAAATCTCACAAAACTTGAAGAAAATCTTACTTTACTCCATACGTAGTATCAATAAATTATATATGTACCATAACAAAGCTTAGAATAAAAATTTGGAAAATTAGAATTTAACTTCACTCAAAAAATGAGGCAGACGAGATTGGGCGCGTTCAGGGTGGTATGGCCGTAGACTACATTGTATAACTGAAACCCAAGCACAAAAGTTTATAAGTCTATAACTGTACCTCATGGTGTTTCACTAATAAAAAAAATTAAAAAATTAAAAATAATAATAAAAGTAGACGGGGGGGGGGGGGAAATGAGGCAATATGGATCACATCAGTGAAGCACATGACCATTAATGATACAATAATTTTTACAGTCATAGTAGAAAATTTACAATACAAATAATTTAACTACTTTGTCTTAACTTTTATTATTTTGTTTATTTGGATCCTCTGGATTATGTATGGGTATCTCTAAATAGTCTCTAAGTAATATGAATACATTTCAGCATGTTAAAATAGAGCTAGATAGATCCATGAGAGATACATATGACATGGCAAAAAGGACAGAGAAATAGAATAATTTGCTTTGTACAGCTAAGCCAGACTGAAGGACAGAGACTTAAAAAAATCAAAGCATACTTGAAAACTCACACTACACGGGTAGGAGTGAAACAAAATACCTTAATGTTTATCACCATAGTGCTCCAGTTAATGAGAAGCTCTTTCTGATTAATCTGTGTGCAAGTGTGACAAGGAGAGCATAATTTTTAAAAAAGGATATTAAAGTGTGTTCCCTATATAATTAATAAGTGTCTATAAACTAACATTTTTCAATTCTTCTTAACCTAATAAATATAAAACTAGAAGTATGAAAATCAGTAGTATTTGACAGGTGCTTATTTTCTTTTGTGATTTGTGTAGTTCTCTTTAGAAAGGTACAATTAATATTAATGGTTTTGTCTTGGATCTTTTCTCTGTTTTTAAAATGTATTTTGTTTTAGAAATCTATAACTATTGTTACTATTCTAGAACAGGGAGCAGCCTTCTATAATGTTCCTTAGTATGTTTTTTTGTAAAGAATCCATTAAAAAAAACTATTTCCAACTGTGATAGGTTGAGATAAGTAACATTAGTCCAAAGTTTTTTAATTACAAGTCTGTGTACTATGTGTAGATATGACAGTGTTTGTGTATGTACATATATAATGTGTGAAAATCTGTGTACTATTTGTGAGATGTGAAGGAGTGCATGTGTGTGTGTGTGTTTGTATGTGAAGGGCACATAAAACCACTTTTGAGATCCTGAGAAAATTGTTTCTGACAGTCTTATTATGGAAAGCACAGGGAGGAATGAAAAAATCTATGGGCATGTCTCTTCACAAAATCATTTAAATAAATCTTGTTTAAAACAAGGTACAAACAGAACTATTATTTTTGTATTTTCCCAGGTAGATATTTTTGCTTGAAGTCTATACTTCTATTTAGATAATTTTTCATGTATTAAAACTGGAGCTACTTCAAGGAGAATTTCAAAACTGCAGGGGACAAGTAGCATCACTGAATGTGATGAAAGTGAAAATTTATAGTGAGGGATGTTTTCACATTTTGTTTTGTTTTGGGGACACAACTGGTGGTGCACCGGGTTTACCACTGGCTCTTTGTTTAGAGGTCACTCCTGGCTTTGCTTCAGAAATGTACAGAATGCCTATGATCAAATCTAGGTTGACTCTATGCAAGGCAAGTGCACTACCCACTGAGCTAAACTGAATTTTTTGAATGACTGTATTCAGCTTTGATTTGTTCAACTGTTATAAAGACCTTGCCATATATAATTAGCAACATTACTTAACTTGTATTCTGAAAATTATTCCAAATGTCTTAGTTCTATAGAGAAAGTGCTATGGGGTGGAATGTATGCTTTGTATGCATGTGGTCTAGGTTTGATCCCCAACACAGAATATGGTTCTTTGAGCATCATCAAGCCCCTAAGCAACAAGCCTCAAGTCTTTCCTGAGCAGCAGTAGGTATATCCCAACAAACAAACAAGAAAATTCTAAATTTCTTAGTGTGCTGAATTTTGTATTGAAAATTACTTTAATATCCGTGGAAATATTTCTCTAACAAGTTTAGTTAAAAATTACAATTTTGGCTAATTTTTCCACATTTGAATATTTACTTATATTTTGAAAAAAAAGATATTTGTAGTGCTTGAAATATAATTATAATTGCAACAATCTTTTCTTTATTTGATAATCAAGATCCACTTAGTCACAATTTTTTGCATATTAAAATAATCAAAAATGTGTTTTTTTCAACAAAGTATATTTGAAGGGAAATTTTCACATATAGAATGTGTGCACAGTCATTTTTATTTAAGTGTTAACTTGATGATACTGTTTTTGTAATTGCCATGAAATATGGAGACTCACTATTTGGAAATTGACAGAGGTCTGAAGAAAAGAATTTATTACTGAAGACTCAGAATTGTAACTTGCATCTGCTACATCCTCATCAAAATGTCTTTGCTTCAGAAGGCAAACACAGAGGAACTTAGTTCTTTATGGTCTTACTGTTCTTACAGTTACTCAGATATGCCCACATAGAACTTTGACCTTAGCCCTTACTCACAGAGGATTGGCCATGTATTGGTGCACAGAATCATGTATAGAAATTCAATTTCCTCAGTAATTGACTTTCTTGGAAGAGTGCTGCCAGTCATTGAACCTCTCAATTTTTCAAGTGTCTTGAATTTTAACCCTGGATTGAACTTAGTTGAAACATTAAATTCAAAGAAAAATCACTAAGCAAAAAAACCTTGCAAACAAAAAAGAACCCATTACTTCCAGATACATGTTTGTTCATTTTTGAGATATTTTAAAAAATCAGATACAGTTGGTCTTTCTTTCCCATAAAATTCTCAGAAATATATAACTTGCTAAATTATCAGAACTTCTGTTCACTTATCTCTGTAAAAAGCAGGAATCATAAAAGAAAACTATACAAAACAACTAGGGCAAGAAATAGCTCAGATTGTTTTGATGTCTTTTATTTAGAGACATTGTGTGTTAGCTTAATCACTTTTAAGTTAAGGTCTTACTATCTCTTTATTTTAATTTGAAAAACTTATCTTCAAAAAAATTAATCACATACTCTTCCTTTACCAGTAGTTCTACATTGGTTTTACCCATTTATTAAACTATAATATTTTAATAGCATTCCATATTCTATCTTCTTTCTCCTCCCTCCTTTTCTTCCATCTTCCCTCCCTCCCTCCCTCCCTTCCATCCTTCCTTCCTTACTTTCCTTTTTGGGTCACACCTGGCTGTGCTCAAGGCTTACTTCTGGCTCTGCACTCAGAGATTGCTACTGCTGGGGCTCAGGAAAGTATTTGTGGTACTGGAGATAGAACCCAGGTTAGCTGAATCCGAGGCAAGTATGTTAGCTATGCTTTCTATCTAGAGCCTTCATCATCTCCTGTTTCTATTTGCATTTTACTTAGTTAATCTCCTTTTGTTTTTTTATGACTTATTCAATTATTGTTACTTATTTTAAAAAGTACTTGTTCTGTAATTCTACTTTGTAATATCATGTAGCAGTTCATTGTACTATTTAGTATTTTTTATTTAGTATGTATTAGTTAATTTTTTGTTTATGTTCTTCTACAAGTATCATCAGCCTTAAACTGAGGGCACAGGTGAAAGATCATTTTCTGGCTCATACCTTAAATAGATAGACTCTTTATTCACAAAGTAGAGAATAATTAGGCTTTACTAGCCAATCTACTTTTCCCTATTTTAAGAAAATAAATCATGAATATCATTCTATACACTTATTCAAGATCTGTTCATTTCTCAAATCCACATTTCAAAGTTGTGACTACCATACTCATATAATAAGAAGGTAATCAGAAATAATTCAGTTCCCAAGACCTGCTACACATCCTCATACATTCTGGTGTCATGTTGTTTTTATATATATATTCTTGCAAGAATTTAACTATTGTTGCTGCTAATATTTAAAATTATTGTAGGGGCATTTATAATATCTCCAATATGAAGGAAAAGGTTGTTTAATAGAAAATTTTTCTCATCCTTTCTAGACTAATGTGAGACCTCCTTTCTCTTCTATGCAGTTATTTCTTTCTATAACATATCTTAATTAAATTTTGTATATTCATTAAGTTTATTATAATTTGGGACTATTTTGAGGGGTGCATTCCTGGCAGTGCTTTGTGAATATCTTGGCTCTTTGCTTAGGTGGTATGCAAGGTACTGTTGGTGATTGAATCGAGACCTGTTTAATGAAAAGCATGAACTCAGGTGCTTTGAGCTATCTCCCAGACCCCATCATAATTTTCATATTTTAATTTATGTTGGGCTGGAGCGATAGCACCGCTGGTAGGACATTTGCCTTATAAGCGTCCAACATGGCCGACCTGAGTTCGATTACTCTGCCCCTCTCAGAGAGCCGGGCAAGCTACCAAGAGTATCATGCCTGCATGGCAAAGCCTGGCAAGCTACTTGTGATGCATTCGATATGCCAGACACAGTAATAACAAAGTCTTACAATGAAGACGTTACTGGGCCCACTTGAGAAAATCGATGAACAACAGGAGGACAGTGATAGTGAATTTATGGCATTCAGTATCTTTTAAATTATTTGATGAGAGAGTTGTCTTTCAGCAGCCTACATTTAATAATTATAGTTGAGAATTCACAGAAATTTATGATAATCAACGTTTGGGATAAGTATAGCTTGATCATATATATATTTTTAAAAAATGAAAGGAAGAGAAATGGAACAAGATTATATTAATGAATGATATAGTATGATATTAGGTATAATATATACTTTTGATATATGATAATATTTGAAGAATAGAAAAAGTTAAATGACAACATTTTTAAGAAGTGGGATTTGCAATATGTTTTTCCTGCACCTTTTCTTTGTGATGCTCTACATTCTACTTTGCATCAATATTTATAGTCTTCCTTTGACCCTAATTAAAGTCTAAACTAGGTGGAGGCAGAAAGTGTATTATATCTTTCTTTTTATCATAGAAAACAGCATGAAATAATTTTCTAAAAAAGTAACTTGATTATTTTCTTAAAAAATAGATTACATTTTAAATGAATGGGCTCCACAAGTTGATTCTAGGTGATAGAAAAAAAAAGTAGAGGGGGCTGGAGCAATAGCAGAGATGGTAGGGAGTCTGCCTTGCATACGGCCGACCTAGTTTTGATTCTCAACATCCCATGTGATCACCTGAACACCACCAGTGAGTGCAAAGCCAAGATGACTCCTGTGCATAGCAGGGTGACCCCAGAAGCAAAAAAAAAGTAGAATGGAATGAAAATATTTATATCAATACATATTGAAAAATCAAAACTTGCTGGAAAGACTGAATTAAATCAGATCCAGCTAAAGTGTAAAAGTCTGGAATTATAAGTAGATGATGCTCTTAAATTAAATATTGTATACTGTTATTACCTTTTATATTACCTTTTAAAATAATACTGTTGACAAATTATTTGGACTCTTAGGTTGTTGGTTTTCTCAAGGGTAAAATTGGCAGAATTCTAGAGAAAGCAAGTGTTAGAAGACAGAAAAAATGGGAAATAAAAGTGCACTTAAAACAAGTTTGAAAATTGGAACGAGCAGAGTAAATTACCATGTTATCAGAGAGAAGAAAGCAAATATCAAAACTAAAAATGACCTCCTCCCAAAAGTACCAATAACAGGGTGAAGAAAAAGGAAAAATCACTGACCTGTAACTTTAAAGGTTCAGTATTCAGATGAAAAAGTATAGATTTAAACGGAAAAGAAGAGAAAACATACATTTTATATAATGACTTAGAAAAGCAGTAGTTCAGCAAAGTAATCTGATAACAAAAAAGCAACTAAAGAATTGCTTTTTATGATTGTGTGTATGTGTGTGTGTGTGTGTGTGTGTGTGTGAGAGAGAGAGAGAGAGAGAGAGAGAGAGAGAGAGAGAGAGAGAAAGAGAGCACTATTCTGTAGTGCTGGGAATTAAACCCAGGGCTTCACACATGCAAGACAATGATGATACTGCTAAGCCATATCCCTACTGAGGATTTTTATTTATTTATTTATGGCTTCTACACTTATTGATTCTACAATTTAGGATTTTTTAATGGGTTCTGCTATTATTGATCCAACAAAGTTAGGCAACTTTCTATATATTTCAAAATATTTTTAAGTTTAATCTTCTCTTTTGTTCCAGAGATAGTGAAGTAAATGGTTAATCATCTTTTGTTACTGTTCAAATAATAAGGTGATTTATTTTCAACCAATCATACTCCTTTAAGATTCTTTTCATAAGACCTCTTCCCTAAGGTTTTTTTTTTACTTTCCCCCTTTTTTTATTGAATCACCATAAGTACAGTTTTAAAGCTTTCAGGCTTAAGTCTCGGTCATACAATGATCAAACACCCATCCCTTCACCAGTGCACATGTTCCACCACCAAGAACCCCAGCATACCCCCCATCCCACCCCTCCCCTGCCTATGTGGCAGATGATTTCCACTTTACTCTCTCTCTACTTTGATTACATTCAATTTTTCAACAGAAGACCCACAATTATTTTTTGGAATTTTTCCCCAACAATCAGACCTGCCAGTAAGGCATCATTAGATAATTTATTTTATATTGCTGATAATGAAGAGCATATGATTTTGAATTTCGGATATTTTAGTAATCAAGTTCAGAGAGATTTCTGCCAAAAGCCGCTGGGTTCTGAGATTGGTTTGTGTGCCTCTGGGATCATGGTCATTCAGAATTCGCAGCAGCCATTCGTGGGCAGCAACTCAGGGTCTCATTGGGGCGGGGGGAAGGGTCGTTTCCACCCTCCCCATCTCGTGAGACCCCATGCCTCTCATCACTGCAAGCTCATATAGCTCTGTCCAATGGGCTCTGAAAGATGGTGGTCACCATTCTGCTGCCGAGGGGAAAAGGTGGAAGGGACAACATCTTTTCCCACCTCTAGTGGCACAGGGTAGTAGCTTAATTCACAGTCCAGAAGCATTTCTGCCAGAAGCTGCTGGGTTTCAAGATTGGTTTGTGTGCCTCTGGGATCATGGCCGTTCAGGAGCCAGAGGATCCATTGATAGGCAGCAACTCGGGGTCTCGTCAGGGCCTCCCTGCTGAGTTTTAAGGAATTGAAAAGGTGCAAAATAGTTTTAAGAAAAAAAAATCAATAGTAATCAATGAAGTTGAATAAATGTACAGGTGTCTGTTGATCTCTCTATCTTCTTTAAGGAAACATTAACTTCCTTAAAGTGAGAAGTTCTTTACCCCAGGATTTTTGTGGGGATTTTGTTGTTGTTGTCGTTACTTTTGAATTTGTGGGGTGGCTTATAGCGATGGGTATTAGCCTTTTTTTCAGATGCATGGTGAGTTTTATCCTATTTAGTGGGATGTATTTTGTCTTAGCCAAAATTTTGTTCATAATGTAGAAACTCTTTAGTTTGAAGCAGTCCAATTTGTTTAATGTACTTTTGTTTCCTTTGCCAATTTGATGCCTATATGGAATCAGATTGATGAAAATCTCATAAAGTGAGTATCACAGAGTTTTGCCTAAGTTTTGCCCCTTTAAATGGATTTTAATCTACTATGGTGGTCTTGAATACATTATGAACTAACTTGTATGTGGTATGAGATAGAAGCCCAACTTCTACTTTTCCCGTGTATGCTAATCAGTTTTCCCAAAACCAATTCTGAAGAAGCATCCCTCCCCCACGCCTTCGTGTACTGAGCACCCATACTTCTATGGGCTTACTTCCATAATTTCAATTCTATTACATAAATTGAGTGTCTGTTTTTATTCCAGGGTCATATTGTCTTGATAATTGTAGGTTTGTAGTATAAAGTCATGGGATGCAATGTTTTAACTATTTAGAAGTTTATTATTCCATATAATTTATATGATATTTCTTCATGCCCTTGAAGAATGCCATGTGGATTATTTTTGAGATTTGTATTTTATCTTTAGAGTGTTTTTAATAGACTGATCATTTTCATAATCTTAATTATCCCAAAACATGAAAAGAATTATTTTCCTCTTCCTTCCATCTTGTACTATTTAATACAGAATTATAATTTTTCATACATAAATCTTTCATTTCCCTCATTAAGTTGATTGCTAGGTATTTTGTCTTTGAAAACAACTGTGAATGCATTTAGTATTATATTACTTTCTCTTCTCATGAACTATTTACACATAGAAATGTGACACATTTTTGTTTTTTGTCTTTCTTGCCTTTTACTTAACTCTATTAGCTTATATTTTTTAAATATTTGTAAAATCTTTAGGTTTTTACATATTATATCATCTGAAAATTGTTAAGTTTAAATTATTTTTTGTCTATTTAAATATTTAGTTTAGTTTTCTTACTTAATTTCTGAATCAAGAATTTCAATTTTATGTTAAATAGTAGTGGAGAAAGTAGACTTGCCTTGCTCTGGGATCATGGCCATTAAGCAGCTTGATTAGGAACCACAGAGGCCATGCCTCCAACTATATAGCTAAGTCGGAGGTGGTTTGTGGGTGTGTCTCCCACATACCTAACTTTTGGCCGTTTACTTTCTTGGTAAACTTTGCCTCAAGTTTTTGGGGTCTGCCCAAAGGCACAGCAGCAATTTTGGGGTATCTGGAAATCTGAAGGCGCCATCAGGCTGCTGATTCACTCGCCTCACAGGTACAGACTGAAGTGCTGGCGTCACCATACCCCCATTATTGTAATTTTCTTCTGGGTTTTCTAATGAGTAAGAAAGCAAGTAGTCCTCAAGTCCGTTCTAGGAGCTCCCTTTTTTTCTCTTTCCTTCCTTACCTCCTTTGTACAATTTTCTTCTATGTTACTACTTTCAATTGGTGTTTACAAGCCTTTTATGGAAGACCATTGAATACTTTTTGCAGGCCCAGTGGTTGCCTTTAGTTTTGTTTGTGTATGTTTTATTTTTTTAATAATTACTGCAAGTCTGAGCAATAACCTGGCAAGATAGAGAATTTTTCTTGGAAGTTCTTTTCACACTTTCTTTCTAACTAATATAGTATCGTTTAAAAAATATCGTGTGAGCCTTACGTGGTGTTTCTTTCATTATGCGTCTTTGATTTTTCTTAATGCTTTTATGTTGCCATCTGCCTTGGTTTTGTCATTTTAATTGTATTTATCTTGGTGTTATTATTGGGTTTATTTTGTTGGGATTTTTTTTAGCTTTCTAGATCTGAATATATGTGTTGTTGCTCAGTTTGGAGAAGTTCTTGGTTATTGCTTTTTTTCTTCAATTATTTCTCTTTTTTTATTTCTTCTGCTTCTGGAACTGCTATGATGTGACTGCTGCTTCTTTCAATACAGTTTTAGAAGTATCTGATGCTTTACCCATTTTTAAATTTTTCTTTTCCTTCCTTCCTTCCTTCCCTCCCTCCCTCCCTCTTTCCTTCCTTCCTTTCTTCTTTCCTTCTTTCCTTCCTTTCTTTTTGAAAATGATTTTCTCTCTTTTGTCTATGAGTTTACAAATTTGATTTTCAGTTACTTTCATCCTGCTGCCAAGTACATATATTGTGATTTTATACTTGACTACCTAAGTATTTAACTTATTTACTTTTGTTTGGGCAGAGCCATAGCATAGCTGGTAGGGCATTTGCCTTGCACGAGGCTGACCTGGGTTCGATTCCTCTGCCCCTCTGGGAGAACCGGGCAAGCTACCAAGAGTATCCCACCTGCACGGCAGAACCTGGCAAGCTACCCGTGACATATTCAATATGCCAAAAGCAGTAACAACAAGTCTTACAATGAAGATGTTACTGGTGCCCACTCAAGCAAATGGATGAACAATGGGATGACAGTGCTACAGTACTACTTTTGTTTAGCTGTTTGAAATTTTCAAACTTTCAACTTATTGATGATCTCTTCCACTGATTTCTGTTTCATTGAATATCAATAGAAGTTTTGATTTTAAGTCTTAAGGAGTTCAGAAAGATCTGTTAAGTGACTTCCCTGGGTTTTTATTTCACGTATTGATTAGTGTGAATTTCTGAATTGCTTCATAATGCCTGTACTATGTGATGGCTAAGGTTGAGGGTTCCAGTGTACAAGATGCTCTGTGCATTCATCAGGAACTCACGTACACAAAATCAAGTTGGTTGAATGTGGCTCTGAGTTTGAGTGTCCAGGGAAGATCACTGTGGATTCCCGGTAGCAAGTGCCTTGCAGCCACTGCAACGTCAAGTTCTGTAGAATCAAAGTATGGCTGACCACCTGAGCAGCCAATGGAAAATGTGGTCATGAGTATTCAGTAACAATTGTTAAGGAGTCACTCCTTGTTGCTGCTGTCCTGTTTACATTTGCCAGCACCTGGCTACAGTTGTAGAGTGAGAGATCCAGGCTGTATGGCAGCCTGTGGTGTGCTGCTGTGTTTGTTTACATGTAACAGAGGTAATGAGTTTGAGTGGGCTTTGAGGCTACTAGATAAAATAATTCATTTTTGGGACTATTGTGATAGTACAATGGATCAGGCTCTTGACTTGCACATGCTCAACCTGTGCTTGATCCCTGGCACCCAATATGGTCCCCCACCCCCCCAAGGACTGCCAGGACTGATTCCTGAGCACAGAGCTTGGAGTAAGTCAGGAACACCATCAGTGCGACAAAGAACAAAAAGGTCAGGTATGTCTCAGCAAGCCTGAGCATTGTCTTCAAGGAGGCTTGAGAGACATCTAGGGGAAGAATTGCTGTTATCTAGCGATGATCTGCTAAAGATTTGAGAAGATCTGTTACGCTGCTTGTTGCACTAAATATCTGGAAACCAAAGGTAGCTTTTTACAAGTTTGGAAGGACCTCTGTGACTTTGAGCAGGTATTTATGTGCACTGATGGGTAGTAGTGAGGCAGACGTTTTCTACCTTGGGGGGACTAGGCTGACTCCTTTCTATGTTCCATGACTTCTTTTGTATCTCTTGCTGACTGGAAGTACTATAGGAGATGTGGCCTGCTTTCTAGAAGACTCTTATGTGATAATGAGGCAGAACTTGTGTGTTTCAATGAGCAAAGTCTCAGCACACAGGTTTTTTCACAGATTTGGAATAGTCAAGTCTTGCCTCAAAGAATGGCCACCGGTTAGCATGCCAGTCACAACAGAAACTATGTCCGCCCCAGCTGTGATCCAATGTCCACTCACTTGGTCACTCATTTACCTGCTTAGTGGGTACAAAAGCAGAACTGCACATTTGGAACTGCTCTGCATAGATCTCTGCCAATTTTATTACCTTGGAATTCCACAACTGAAGTCTGTCCTTAAGATGGGACTGGGGTAAGGTCATGCCGAGCCCCATTTCTGGTGCTATTTATAATCTTTCATGTTCCTTCATCTTATCTCTTTCGATACCAGCAGCCCTAAAGCCTCTCCTCTCTGAGATGATGTTGGACCTCATGTTTTTCTCTGCTGTAATTCTGGCAGAACTTTGCACAAATGCTCCCTTAGTGCCAACTTAACCTTCTTCTTAGGAAAGTAGAACAAAAGAAAAAAATTCAAAATATTTTTAGTTGATTAGTCCTAATGCAGCTTTCTCCCCTAATATTAACTAAACAACTCTTTAAAAAATGCACGAGACTTTCTAATGTATTTTTTAATTTCCTATAAAAGCATTTTAAGAAATAGTTTTGTACTATGTTCATAGTTGTCTATGTATCTAAATTTTTACACACAGGAAAATTTGCTTTGACTTCATTTAATTAGATGTTCTGTTAGTAGCATTTACTGAGACAAATTATTTGGTTACCTTAGTAGTTCTGCTTACTTCTATCAAAGTAAAAAAGATGTTATCAGCCAAAATATAGAGTTGAAGTCAGTCAAATTGCTGTCTTCAAACTAATCTTTACCATATGGTTTGATCCCTTCTTGACATAATATCTTTTGACTGATGGTTTAACAGGACAGTTTTCATCAGGGAAGGCAACATTCCTCACCATCTGCAAGTTTATTAGTATCAGCAACAGTATCCTAATAAGTAGCTGTTGACACTGACTTTAGCAGATGCTGGATTTGTGGCAACCAGAAAGCACCCAGGAAACTGGCTGTGACCACAGATTTATATTCTTACTCAGAGGTCTGAATTTCCTTTTGGGGTTTCAGTATGTTTGTCTTCCCCTGGAAGTGAACGCAGTGAATATCCACTTCTTTGAGGTGGGTATTTACTCTAACTTCCAATTTGTGAGTCAACCAATTCTGAGTCAGCCAGTACAAGGTATTTTGATCAGTTTCTTGAAGTTTTCCTTTTAACCATTGTGGAATTATGAAACACACTACACCACACACACACACATACACACACACACAAACACACACACAACACCAAGCTTGAGTGTTAACAGTCAAAGAGCAAAGCTGTCTCTTAAATTATATACAAAATGTCTGTTCTTCACATTATCTTCTTATATCCCTTTGTAGATCATACTTCTAAATGTTTCTGGATATTATGAAATATCCTAAAGACTTTCTTCTTCACACTCATTATTTTATGTTAATATTTTCTGGTTTTCTCAAATGCAAAATAAAATTTAACATCATGCTAACTTCATGGATGATAAAGGTTTTGGACTGATCTTGATTTATATAAATATTTTTACAACTGTATAAAATATAATAAAGAAAAGGCTTTAGGCTAAACTCTACATTGTATACAAGTATTATAGACTCTGTACAGAAATGAATACCACCGACAATGAAAACACCTCAGGAGATCACCTTTGATGCTGTGATTGCTAAAAAAATTCTTGAGAACTTTCAATCTGGAACTGTTTTCAGAATAGTTTGTGCAATACACACAACAAAAATAGCTTATGTCTATTCATACTTTCAGAACAGTAACAGCAAAAGAGGTATTGGACTCTAAATGTTTTGACTTATTTAGAAAAAAACAAAAAAACGGACCAAATGGGATTTAAAATTATTCACAATAAGGATATATGAAACAATACAGTATAACTTATAAAGGCAATTATGAAGAGAAATTTTAAAAGACAAGTTTAAAATAAGGTGGCCAATCTGAAGGTGCAAAAATCACTTGTATGTGATGTTTCAACAATCTCTATGTCAATAGGTTGTACTTTCATTCTTTATAGTGAACTATGTGCTTTCTGGAAAAAAATAAAATGTTCATGGGTAGTCAGGATGCAACAAATGCAACATAGGGAAAGACTAATGCTTTTTGTGAAAATCTTCACCTTTTTGCTTGTTTTTTTAGATATGATAGAAAATAAAGCTGGAAAAGATAGATAACTAAATAGTAAATGTTCAAATGTTCAAATATAGCTTCAAATATTTAATGTGGTATTATTAGCACTCTAACTTACTAAGTATCAAGTAAGATACTTGCTTAGTCCTCATAAAAATCTTAAAACATTTTTATTGCATATAAATGCTATCACTAATTTAGTATTTCATTTTTTTACTTTCTCTTCTAGAAAATAGTTAAAACTAAACTCTCTGTAGGGTGAATAATTATTCAATATATTACAAATAATATTTCCATTTATGTTGTTTGCTAAAATTTAATTTATTTTTAGAGATTTTTATAAAATTATCCATAATACAATTTTTACTATTGATATTCATAAGCTTTCAATTAGGAGTTTGGTCATTCATATTTCTAATGTAATTTTATTGTTTATAAGCTCTAGTAGAGTTGTAGCACATATTCCCAGTGTCTTTTTAGAGACTAATTGATATTTTTATTCATAATTAAGTTATTAAAATTTTGCACATATTTTCAGTTGATGTTTCTTTTCTTTAAATAATTCATACATATTTTATTTCATGCATTTTTAGTCATAGCTCAGTTCCCATGCCTATGCATTAAGAAAGTTGAATTATGAATAAAACAATAATTTAAGTGCCCTTGAAACTTCAACACAGATTAAATTTGGCTTGAGTTTATAAAAGTCATATAAATGTGATTTGGTTTGTAATTTTAATAATAAATTATGCAGCTTAAAATGTTTTTTAACAATAGTATTTCAAACCGATACCAAGGCATTTAAGAAAAAATATTTTATTTTAAATATGTAAAAAACATTTTAGTTATTATAACTATATTTTTATATGCATAAATAAGTGTATACTTAGATATTATTCAAGAAAAAGTAAAAATTTTATTGTTATCGTAAGGAGTATTTTCCTGTTATTTATAATTTTTTTCCTTTTCAATATGTTATATATTTTTTAATGTAAGACTACTGCTATTTATTCTGCCATTATTGATTAAGCTGATTGAATTGGGCATTAACTCCATATTACTTTTTTTAATTACTGTGAGATACAGTTGCAAAGCTTTCATGTTTGAAATTTAGCCGTACAATGATCGAACAACCATCCCTCCACCAGTGCACACTTTCCACCACCAGTGTCCCCAGTATATCCTCCCCCATCCCAGTCCTCACCCTGCCTCCATGGCAGGCAATTTTCCCAATACTCTCTCTCTCTCTGCTTTTGGGCATTATATTTTGCTTGAATTTTTCAATCACCACCATTCAGGTCTGCCTGCCAGGGGCAGATGCTAGATCATTCATTGTTCATTGTTCATTTTGAAAATCTTGGGTGCCATAGTCGTGTTCTTCTGAAATCCTAGATTATAAACAGTTGGGTTCCAGAGATATTTCTGTAGGGCACTAATTCATTTTGGGATTCAACTAGGTGTCTTTGGACCAGGGCTGTTGATGCACAAAGATGGCGCCCAGAGGTACATTGTGGGTATGACAACCAGGCTGACAAGCTGGCGGGGAACTGGGCAAGGACAGCCTAGCACCTCTGATTTAGTCCTGGAACCCGCATACCTGGGCCTTGCTTGTGGAAGTTCGTCACCGGGATTCCATTGGGAGTAAGCAGGGAGACTCCACCTGCTCCATCCTGGGATCCCTGGTGATATTGGCTCAGTTTGGGGCCTGGAGAGATCTCTGGGCCCATGGTGTCTTCTGGAATTTGCTGTTGTGTCTCTGACTTTTCAAGATTTATTTATGGGTCTAGTAATCAAGTCTACAGGGTGGTACTGGAGTTGGTTCGTGGGGGTGCCTGCCAGTGCTTCCATGTGTATTAGGATGTGGGGGGAGGTAACCCACCGCAACTCCATGAAAGCTTGGAGATTTCAGTCACAGAACCCGCATACCCGAATTTTCAGCAGATTATATCTTGGTGGAGTCAGGCCAGGGTATGGCAGTGATTTTAGATTGTGGAAGCAAACAGCTGCTGGGGTCTCCGTTTGGGTACACTAAGGCCAATTGCCCCTCCCTGGTTTACCCCAGTCTGTACAGCCATGTGTGGGTCTGAGATTAACTGTGACTTTTGGTCTCTTTTGAGATTTATCTGTGGGTCTCTGAAATAAGGTCAATAAATGAGCTTGTTTCTACAGGTGAAACAGAGGTTGTTTGTGGGCATGGTTCCCACATACCTAACTTTAGGCCATTTAATTTCTTGATAGACTTGGTCTCAAGTTTTTGGGGTTCCGCCAAAGGCACAGCAGCAATTTTGGGATGTCAGGAAGTCTGAAGGTACCGTCAAGCTGCTGATGCACTCGCCCTGCAGGTACGGTTGACCTGTTGGTGGCATCATACCCTCAATGTGGTATTGTTTTAATTTGAAAAGTCACTTTTGTATGTTTAGCAAGAAAACATTAACAAACCAAGTTGAGGAGTTAGAAATCTAGTTTATCCCATGAGGTGTTTACCCTACATGAGGCCAGTTAGAGTGCAATTCCTTGTGTTCTGCATGGTCCATATAGTCTGCAGGAGTGATTTATAAGTCCAGAGTCAGGAGAAAGTGCTGAGCAGCACTGGGAGTGGCCATTAAAACAAACAAACAAAAAAATAAAATAAATCAAGTCCACAAAACATAATAGAAAGATAAGTGAAGAAAGAAAAAACTTCAATAAGTAATTTCGTCATTCTAAAATTTGATAATTATTAAATAGGAATAAATGTAGCTTCTGTGACTACAGAGACTACTAGTGATTGACCAATTGTATACCGTTGTACTTTATATGTAGCAATTTCTCTAAAATTTTCTCTAGGCATTCCAACTGCAAGAGAAATCAACATTCTGTAGATTACATAGAAGAACCCAAAGACCTATTAAAGAAAGTTTGGCCCAATGTGGTAAAGCATATACAAGGCTGAGCAAGGTCTTGAGTTCAATCCCTGGTAGTGGATATCCCCCACCTCTGCTTATGGCCTTCAAAACAATTAAAGTATGTTAAAATTAAATAGTTTGAGTTTATCCTTTATTCTTATTCTGGATGGAATTTTTCTTATAAAGTCTGTTGAACAAAATTAAACTTTTTAAGTTATCATGAGTGGAAATAAAATCGAATCAGATCTTTACTTTTCCAACTACAAATCTAAATCTTAGATAAACAATTCTTTTTTTTTCAAAATAGGTAGGTACCTAAATGACACTAAACAGATGAAGCAAAATTAACTGTCAATATGATTGAGACAGTATATAAAAAAAAACATTTCTATACTAAATTGAAATGATAATTGAATCATAAAACTTGAATACAAAGTTAAGGTGTAGCCATCTGTGACCTAGCTATCGCCACTCATAAGTAGATACTGAACTTTATTGTAGAGATTTATATACAAACTTAGAATAGTAAGAAGTAAAATAATTTTGTTTAAAAAGTATTAAGGGTAGAAAACGTATAAATTGTTTCTCCTGTAGTTTTTGGCAGGCAACAGTATAATGTAAGACATCATATAACTGTATATCTCTACTGCCTCACCTTTTCTTTTTATTGTTTCTGCCTTGAAGAAACTTCATGCTGCCAATGTTAATAATCGTGCTTTATGTACATTGATCTGGGATTGGAACTATATTATTTTATTTCTCAGGGAGTGGGGTTGGGTCATACCAGCAGTGCTCAGGACTTGGTCTGAGCTCTGTGTTCAGGGATCATCTTTGCTGTATTCAGGACGGGTAGTCCTGGAAGTCAAACTGGGTCACTTTTGAGGCAAGCAGATGCACTGTTGATCTATCTTACCAGTCCTGGATCAGTTTTAGCCCTTGGAGGATACTTATAACCATGCTCGTAAGTTACATTTTGCTTTAATTAGGAATCACTTGACATATATTTGAATAATTTATTTTGGGGAATCAATTTTAAAAGGTGCTTATTTAAAACTATTCAATTCTATTGCAATATGGAAAATACTTTCTGTATATGAATTTTTTTTGTTTTTAATTTTTCCAGTTCCAGCAGTGCTGGAGACTATTCCAACTCTGTGATGGGAACTATGCAGATCCAGAATCTATGGGATGCAAATACCTTCACCCCTTATTATTTACCATTGGGGGGAACATTCTTGACATTTTTCACCCTATGCTTTGTGTTCTTTTAACATTATTATTCTGTATAAATATTTTTGTTCTATTAAAATGTAATGTTTAATCTGCTATGTTGCATCCATTTGTTTTATTGTGTATGACTCATTTTTGAAATTATAATTTGAGTTATCTCAAATTCAAACTCAAATCCTGTACTTTAAGTTATATTAGTGACTAGAAGAATTTAATTTCAGCCAAGTTATTCCTACTATAACAATTCAGCATTCTAGGTTACTTGTTCAATTATAGTAATCTCACCTTCTTCATAGAAAATGTGATATATGTCCTATCCTATGTGGCAAGGTTATCTGTCCTAAAATAGGAATATGATGATTTATATAACACAGATTTATTAAAATGCTTGCACATTTTATAGCATTTTGCATATAAATGCTCAGAGTAGACTAGCACTGTCCTTCCATTGTTCATCTATTTGCTCAAGCGGGCACCAGGAACATCTCCATTGTGTGACTTGTCATTACTATTTTGTGGCATATTGAATGTGGAATACTCTCGGTAGCTTGCTGGGCTCTCCAGGAGGGATGGAGGAATTGAACCCGGGTCGGCCATGTGCAAGGCAAATGCCCTACCCGTTGTTCTACTGCTCCAAAACAATGCTCAGAGAGTGTTTGAAAAGTCAACTGGGGATATACTATTCACATTATCAATAGCTATGTTGATCCAACTTCTAATTGACTTGAATGGTGTTAGTAATTAAACTACTATTTAATTTTAACTTCATGAAAACAAAATTTGATCATGTGATTTTTTTTCTGAATATTTCACCAGATGTTTTCTGACTATACCATTGGTTAAAATTAAGCCACTTGGCTAACTTGCTAAACAATGGGATAATAGAACTTACTTATTCTTTTAGGAGACTAGAAAAAAATATGTAGTTACTAGCATTGTCTGTTAGAGTTTTATACCCTGTGTTGTTATTTCCTTTTTATTATGGAGTGGCAAAGAGCCATATTAAATAAATTAATGGATGTGAATTGACATGACCAAGTATGAGAGTTAGAAAGATTTTTTTCTGGCTCTTTGTTGAGAACAGGGTGATAGTGGATGTGAAGAGAACTGCAAAAGAATATGTCAAGAGTGTGGGAATGGTTAAGAGCTCTAGAAAGATGGTCAGGAAACTATAAGACAAAAACAATGTACTTTAAAAAATGCAGGTCATGGATCTATTCAGACAGATCTATTTTAATAAAAAATGAGACTAAAATATTAGAATACAAAGAGGTATTGGTACAAACCAAAAAAAGTAACATTAAGACAGTTCTTTGTTGAGTATTATTGGTAAAGAGAAAAAAATAAAAGAAAGATAACTAGAGAATAAAAAGAATGTCAACAAAGTCAAAGGAAATATTTTAAATTTTATTGAATCACCATGAGAAAGTTAAAGCTTTCATGTTTAAAGTCAAAGGAAATTAAGATCTAAAAATATTAAGATTCTTTTATGTCTTCAAATAAGTGTATTAATGAAAGAAATAATTATGTATGACTCAACTACAAAATGACATATTCACTATGGGAGAAAGAGTAACAGAACATAAAGATACTAAGAAAAATTAAGATTTTTTCTGTTATTTATAAAGGATTTTTGTATTGGCCTTTAAGTTTGATCCCAGTCATGGTGTCATTTTTCTCTATGAAGTAATGACAGGGTCAGTTACAAGCAGTAAATGAGTCCACAGGACTTTTTGATTGTCAGAAATGATGAAAGAATTAAAGTAGGCATCAGAGAAAAGAATTTTATATTCTGCTCAATGTCAGACATATAATTTATCTTCATATTTGGTAAAATAATTTTTCCAGCAATTATATGCTGCCATAATACAGGTTTAACATGATGACTCCAAACACTACTACTGGTAACTCATGCTTGAGGTGGCATAATTAAAACAAATTGTAGGGCAAACTCAAAATGTTGGTAGATTGAATTGTTTAAATAAAATGATTAGTGAGTTGTGGACAGCAGTAACTTTAAATTTTGTTTGGTTTGGGGGGGCCACACCTGGCCATGCTCAAGGGTTGTTCCTGGCTCTGCATTTAGGAATCACTCCAGGCAGTGATTTCAGTATGGGATAAGAGTTTGAACTTAGGTTAGTAGTGTACAATGCAAGTGCCTTACATGCTGTGCTGTTTCTCCAGTCTAGAACAGCAATGACTTTGAGCAATGAATAATAAAAAATAAGTTGAAAAAAAATAATTTTTTAAAGGAACTAATGAATTGAAATGTAAGTTATTAATATTATTCTATAGGGGTTATAAAGTTAAAAAATTAAGGTAAAATTTGTTTTCCTGGTGCTTAGCCCTTAGAGAAAACAGAATCTCAACAGATACATAAAGATATAAAATTGTATAATACACTACATAGTCAATGATGTGGAATTATTTAAAGGAAGAATTTGGGCTGTAGAGATAGTACAGAGGATAGGTACCTGCCTGGCATATGACCAGTTCCAATTTGATCCTTGGCACTGCCCATTTCCCCCAAGCACAGACAGACATGGCCCCAGAGCACAGAACCAGGAGTAAGTCCTTTGTGCTGCCATGTATATCCCCAACCCTTCCATTCAGTAACATAAATCAGGAGGAAAATTTGAGGTGAGCATTGGAATTAGGGACCAGGAGATAAATGTGTATTAGAAGACCTAGTTTTGATCATCAGCACTGGGCAAAGCCAGGAGTGACCTATAAACACTAAGCTTAGAGTAGGCCCTAAGTACCATAGAATGTGCCCCACCCTCCCTCAAAAAAAAAAAAAAAGAATGGGAGCAAAAATAAATTAAGGTATGTTTGAGCAAAGATCAAAAGAAGATGTAGTGGGGTATAGACACGCATGGCACAGTATATTAGAGAGAGAGAACAATAGATTCAAGTTTACAGTCTAGGTATTCTAATTAAAATGTGCCCCAGATTAATGTTATATAACCATTGATATAATTAGCTTTTTTTTTTTTAGTGAAGCAAGTTAGTTTTGTTGAAAGTTAGAAAGATGTGAGGGGAGAGAAGGAGCACATACTCAAGAGAAAACCTCTGGGAGGTAAAAGCAAAGGAATGTAGAGACAAGCAAGCAAGATGCTTGTTCTAAGGAGAATACAGGAGCAAGCCAATTCATTTATTCATCATTTAAAATTCAAAGTTGTAGTGATCAAGCAGGGTTATCTTGCCACTGAAGGGAGATGTAGGTATTGTTGATTATTCATTCTTTTTCAACTCTCTGAGACTCAAGGTAACTTAGTTACTATTTAGAAATAAAACATCCATTTGCATGATTCAGTGTATATTTACGAAATGTTTTATATGTATGAGCACACTTCTTTTCAGTATTTTTGATATTTGCATTATCTCTCATTAAACTTTAGGATCCCAAAATTGCCTGCTTAAAGTGAGAACTATGGTCCTTTAGAATTTCATATGTTGAGGTTTACATTTTTTTGGAGAGTTGCAATTAATAATATTTCAGAATTTCAATGAGAGAGTAGAGTAAGACCTAGCAAAATGCTAACTAATTTGAATCTTTTTAAAAAAAGGGGACTTCCTTCCTCTGACTTTCTGTCAAAGCTTACTTTGACAGAAAGATCGGTTACACCTCATTTATCAATTGTCTTGGAATTTTATAGATCTTATACTTGTCATGAATTATGAAACTTGAAGCTTTGCTAGAAAAAAGACCATGCTACATTTTTAGCTCTTTTCATGTAACTGGTGTTTTTTTATACCAAGCTGATATTCAATAAATATTAGAATGGAAGAAATGAGTAAAGTTAGTGATAAACTGTATAAATGTTTTTATGTTTCTAAATATTATAAAATATTCTAAAGGTAAATAAATAGATATAAGGGTATAGTAGACATAGACTATAGTAAGATGTTAGATTTAATATTATTTATCCAGTGATTGATTATATAAAGCTTGCAAAAAATAAATAAATCCCTGATATCTTAAGAGTTTTATTGCTTGTCAAAGAAACTTTATATGAATTTTCTCATTTATTCCTCATAATATTTCTGTGAAATAGATAGGGAACTGTTTTTTTGTAGTTAAGAAATTTTGACATTAAAGGTTTTCCATTGACCCAGTGAAGCAAGTTCCCTAATTTTCTTTCAATTTGACCAAATGACAGTGAAATACATTATTTATTAGAATTATTTATAAGAAAAGAAAACATTTGACCAGGAAATTTCAAGAAAACTAATTTAAAGAAGAAAAATGCAATGACCAGAATACTCATTATCAGGAATTCTGAATAGTGCGCAATGAACTATCAAATACTAGTTTAACTATCTAAAAAGAATAACTGCCACAAATCATTTTAAAGTCGCTGTCCGCCTTGCTATGCTTAGTCACAATGCTCTCTTTTATTCCTCTATTAACTCTCAGCCACACTGAGAAGAGCAATTTTCTCTGTTTCATTGTCCTTCCCTTCAAATATCCTGTTTTAAGAGATTGCAGATGCTTTGAGATAAAACTGCCAGAATTATTCCAAGAACTGACAGGTTTGCTAACAACCAAATGCTTTCAGATCACTGCACTAGCCTCTGTTCCACCTTTGATATGAACCACATATGGCTTCAGTCCTGTTTTCCTGAATTAACTTTAATTTCCTAGTGACCAAGGTCAGATGAGTCCAGATAGGGCTCAGCTGTTCTTACCTAGCACATATGTTCCAGTATTGTTGGTAATTTATTTACTGTAATAAAAAATTAAAATGCAAATCTCAGCCAATTCTCCTTTACCAAGGGAAAGGTTGGACTGGGCTTTATAAAAACCACATATTAGGAGCCGTTACATGTAAATGCATAACAAAATAAATATTGCAACACTTAGGACTTTTCATTAGGTTAATATTCAAAATATAATTGATTCTGTGTGGAATTTATTTAAAAAGTATAATTTGGAAAAGTGCCAACTGGTAATACAATTATATGTAAGGAATGATGACCTCAGAGTTTTTTCATATTTTCTTTTGAAAACAATTTTGTTGCATTTATTTATTACAAAATTTAACTTGTTATGCTAGATTTCAAGGTTTTGCTGTAATCATCAATATTTGTTTACTTCCTTTTTCCCAATCAAAATAAAAGGATCGTTAAAATGAAGTACCTTTCTATAGGTTATTGTAAGATGTTTTGGGTGATCTTGATTAACATTTTTTTAATAAATCAAAGTTTTAGTCAACACTTTTTTCATTTTTTTAATCAAACCATCATCAATTGCAGTTATTTGTAGTTGGAATTTTTGACACGCAATGTTACATCACAAATCCTGCCGCCAGTGTGAGCTTCTGTCTACCAGCGTTCTCTCTCCTACACCCCTACCCCAGCCCCAGTCTGCCATTTTGACAAGCACCTTTTAAATTAGGATATTAAAGTTTGGGTCTTGTGATTTTAGTGTTGTGACTCTTTAATTTGGATATTTAGCTCTATCATTCCTTAACTCCATTATGTACCTGGGTTGCCTTGAATCCTACCCCCACTGCTTCTCATCAATCTACTATCCCCTTCCCCTTCACTTTATTTCTTTCTTTTGCCTCTCTGTACCCTGGGACCAAAGGTGTTCTGTGCCTTCCCCTCTTTAATCCATTGCATTTCCTTATCCAATTACTCTTAAGTATATCATCATGTGTTTGTTCATCTTCTGGCTTCATTTAACATCATATCTTCCAGTTGCATACATGTTGCAGCAAATTACATGATTTTATCATTCCAAACAGCTGTGTAGTATTCCATTGTGTACATATCTTCATGATTCACTGCTCTGTTGTTGGACATTTAGGCTGTTTCTAAATCTTAGCTGTTACGCTGAGTGCTGCAATGAATAGTGGTGTGTACAGGTCCTTTTGAATGAATGTTTTTCTGTCCTAGAGGTAGATACCCAGAAGTGGAATTGCTGGGTCAGAGCATTGCTCAATTGTAAGTTTATTGGGAACTCTACATATTATTTTCCATAGGGTTTGAACCAGATATAGTCAACACTAATAATGTTCTGTATAATAAGCTGTTTTACAAATTTGATACTCAATTTTATTTGTACTGCTGATTGTAGTTTTAATAGTTAAAATAAAACTAATGTTAAAATTTTTGTCTCATGAAAGTTAACTTTTCTCTAAAACATACTTTAAAAGTCCATTTTATGTTCTTGCTTTGGAGGTTACACAAATATTGATAATGCTATTTTCTTAACATTTTTAGGCTATCTGACAAGTTTATGAAAACAAATCCAATGAGCAGAAGATGGTTTCCAAAATTTAATTTGTATTTGACAGCAAACAAAATGAATGCAGATGACAAATTCATTTGTGTTTGAAAGCATTTTCACCTAAATTAACATAACACACACACACACACACACACACACACACACACACACACACACACTGGATTTTCCAGTCAGAGATATAGTACAGCGCATAAGGTGTAAGGCATTTACGTAGTATATGGTAGATCTGGGTTTGATCTATGTGCCTCTTCTAAGTTTCCCTGAACTCTCAACTCAGAGTTAGGACAGCAAACCAAACCAAAGAAAACAGTGGCTTTGCATTTGTAAGTTATTTTGATCCCAATTACAAAGGATATGCCAACATGGCCGACCCGAGTTCGATTCCTCCGCCCCTCTCAGAGAGCCCGGCAAGCTACTGAGAGTATTCGATATGCCAGACACAGTAACAACAAAGTCTCCAATGGAGACGTTACTGGGCCCGCTCGAGCAAATCGATGATCAACGGGAGGGCCTTTACTTTACTTTTTTATGCAAGTGATACTTTACCTTTACTTTACAGCTTTCCTGACATTTTAGGAGGGATTAAAAGCAAAAATTTCAAGTCAGTTTCCTTACACTATTACCTCAACAGTTCTAAAATTCTCTAAGTTCTAGGGAAAGATAGAATGGTTAATGTGTTTGTTATCTGAGAACTGCTGAAGTTCAAATAATTTTAGGCTGCAAACTTTATTTTGATTTTTGCCAGAATGTAAATTATGTTCTTTAGTTTTAAATCTACCATAAGATTTTTTTAAAAAATAATTTAGTATTTATACTGAATTATATTTCAAAAGCACATGATCGCTTGGCATAGATGAATTTAAAAAATTGCTGCACTTATTTTTTGTAAGTATATAGAACTTTTCTATCCTTTTTTTGATGTTTCTTAGCCCATGAAAACTGCTATTATAAAAACAGTGCCTTATGAAGTAGTTTCATTGGTTTTGTACTGATAGAGCAAAAAAAATCAGCTTATGAGCCTCAGCATTTTGATAAAATAAACACAGCTAAACATAGACATCGAACCCATCCCTTAAATTCATCATATGTAACATAGAAAGGAATGTGTATTTTATGCAAGATTAAACACATAAAGAAATTAATTCCAGTATTCAGAATGACACTAAGTTGCCAGAGAATTTTTTTTTAGAAAGTTTAAGATTTTTTATTATATTAATACTTTGACCTTCATATATATTTCAGGCAATATTTTTGAAATAAGATTTAATTTATTTGGTTTTCTCAGTTACTATATCTAACAAAACTATTCTGAATAACACTTTTTTCCTTTTTTTTGGCCAAAGAAGTTATTATTATATTATATAATTCAAGTTAATCTGTAAAATCACAATGCCAAAAATCCTGTTACTACTTTTTTCTTAATGAATCTACAAACTGGAATTTTATTTATTTACTGTTTTGTTTTCTCATCTGGGAAATAAATGAGAAAGATAGTTGTTCCTTTTGTTGTTTTAATGATTTAATATTTCTGTTTTTTTTTATCCATGAGCTGAACAGCTTTTCCATTACCTCAATTATCTCATTATCTCAACTCTTTCCTTTTAGAGAATGGTACTTTATGCTTAAATTACTACCTGACTCACTTCATATTTCACTTATGTAATGCATTCTCTGGAAAGTTCTTAATATACTCAATTTGACAAGAGCAAGCACAGTGCTAAATTGTATCCCAGTTCTTGAGTCTTTTCTGGTGTTTTATCTTGATCTTCACTTCTCTGTTTAGAGGAACTTCAAAGACTGCACGTGTAAGTTAAGCAGCTTAGTTTCCATCAATATTTTATTATGCCCCTTGGCAATGAATGTAGGTTCATTGAATGAAGTTAACCCAAAACACAGGAGTTTGAGTAAATTTAATTCTTTTAACATACTACGTTTTCTACATCTTTCTTTTGTATTATGACCTAATATTCCCTTTTCTTATTTGTAAGTTTCTTGTACAACTTGTGCGTTCAACACTAACACTGTAGCACTGTACACCGTTGTTCATTGATTTGCTCCAGCGGGCACCAGTAACACCTCACAACAAATTGTGAGAATTGTTACTGTTTTTGGCATATCGAAATACATCATAGCGAGCTTGCCAGGCTTTGCCGGGTGGGCGAGATACTCTCGGTAGCTTGCAGGGCTCTCCAAGGGGTGTGGAAGAATCGAACCTGGGTCGGCTGCATGAAAGGCAAACACCCTACTTGCTGTGCTATCACTCCAGCCCTAACACACAACATATAAATTGTTTAATTTACATTTCATTACCTTCATGATTCATAGTAGTCATATTTAGTCCTGATCACAAACATGTACTGTGCTGGAGCAATAGCACAGCGGTAGGGCGTTTGCCTTGTGCGCAGCCAGCCGGGCCGAACTGGGTTCAATTCCTCCGCCCTTCTCGGAGAGGCTAGCAAGCTACCGAGAGTATTCAATATGCCAAACACAGTAACAAGAAGTCTCACAATGGAGACATTACTGGGCGCGCTTGAGCAAATCAATGAACAACAGGAGGACAGTGACAAACATGTACTACTTCTATTTTTTTTTTACTTCAAGATACTTGTTAATTTAATTTTAAATATTCAGTAATTTTCTCATCTATTAAAAACAAACGTATATAAAGCATACTATTTTCTCCTCAGCAATACATATTAGTCACTGTTATTGTGACATGAACAGACTTAAAATTTTAGTCAGAACCTGGAGCTTTAAGTTAGCAATTTAGAGTTTGTTATATATGCTCAAACAAAAGTTTATGCAGGTAATTGAAGGGAAGCTATAGTATGAACTATAATGATCAGAAAATCCTTAATGGCATATATGTCCTCAGGCTTTTGAACAAATACATTCAGAAAACAGGTGTTCAGATATTTTATAAAAAATTAACAGTTCATGTGTCAGAACTTGTGTTCCATGTATCAGAACATAGACTTTTTGATACTTGAAACACAATTTCTAAATTACTATATGGAAGATGAGATCATGTCAAGTAGATAAGAGGACAAAAACTTTCTTACAGAAAAAAAACAAGATGCTAATTTGGACATGCATAAAAGATGACAGAATAAATAAGTAATGGTTAAGATTTTCTTACATTCCCCTCATCTTTATCCACTTTTAAAAGTATTTTTTGTTTTCCTGCTCAGGCCACATACTTTACTTCTACTCTGACCATTTCAGAATTTATATGGTTAGGGCCTAGAACAATAGTATAGCAGGTAAGGTGCTTGCTTTGCACACATCCAATCTGGGTTTAATCCCTGATATCTCATATTGTTCCCTGAGCAACAAGAAGAGTTCCTAAATGCACAATCAGGAGTAAGCTCTGAGCAACATCACCTGAGGCCCCAAAGAATTAACAAATAAATAAATAAATAAATATAAATGATCAAACTGCAGAGGTCTTTTCCTCACTTTTATCAAATGATTTACCTTAGAAAAAATTTTAGTTATTAATCCTTGTTCACTTTTGGAATATAAATGAATAAATTTTTTTTGTGTTTCATTCTTAAACAGTTTTAGTCAAAGCAATTGCAAGTTTCAGCTCTGGATATTTCTTAAAAAATAATATAAGCATTTGCCATATTTATGTATGACATATGTAACATGTATGACATGTATTCTGTATGACATACAAGAATACGTGTGCTGTATTCAAAAGATAACTAGAATTACTTGATAACTAGATAACTGGAAATTAGATAATCAGAAATATATCTTATCCTTAATCTAAATCGTGTGTTTGCATGTATTTGATCTTTAAAAAACTGTGAAAGTTGCAAAAATACTTGACTATAATGTTAATTGAAATTAAATAGTATTACCTCAGACTCAGGCCTATATTATTCAGTATTTATCTATTAGTTAGGTATAGGTAATCAGATACTTATGTCAGATTCATTAGCGAAATAAAAGAACCAAAGTTTCTTATGTTCATGTAATTTATAAGCCATTTTAACTACTTAGAGTTTTTCAGTAAATTCATGCTGTGTAGGCCATTTTAATATATTTTTTAATATTGGTAATAATTTGTGCTCTGTATTATTAAAGGTAATACAAGTAAGAAAAATTGCCAGAAGATGCTAAAGATCGGTTTCTTTATAGTAGGAACTGAATGTTATCTCATATGTATTCACACACATATAACATCACTCAGAATCTACAATAATGATGGCTCTTATCCGCATTACTCATATAGTTTTTGTACTTATTTTATAACTATAATTAGCTGCACTTGAATGGAAATGTAGCCACAAAGTGATAACAAAACAAATAAATGAGCCTAATTGAATGTCCATGACCAGTAAATTTTTCCAAATTGAATTATTAGCAGCTTTGTCTTAACTTTTATTGTGAAAATAAAAAAACTACTCTTACATGACTTTTCTATCTAAATTTATTTTAGTTATTACAGGCTGGAGCAATAGCACAGCTGTAGGGCGTTTGCCTTGCACATGGCCAACCCGACCAACCCGGGTTCAGTTCCTCCGCGGCAAAGCCTGGCAAGTCCCTGTGACATATTCAATATGCCAAACACAGTAATAACAAGTCTCACAATGAAGACGGTTACTGGGCCCGCTCAAGCGAATCGATGAACAATGGGAGGACAGTGATAGTGACAGGAATAATATCATTACTTTTATGTTCTGTGAATAAGAAGGATGCATCAGATGATACATATCTAAAATAAAAAGAATAAATTTTATTAATGGAGGATAATAAATTAGTTTCAAATTTATTACAAATAGGAAATTTTTGTAGAAATAAATGACCAGTACAGAACAAAGCTATGAGAATTTTCTATTGAAAATGTATTTTTAAATCTTTTTGTTAATAAAGGTTATTAGTATAGATTAAATATTTTGATAAAAATAGTTTATTTCACATTAATTTAAAATTAAATTATCTATATTTCTAAAGAATGTAATTAAAGTAGCTTTTTAAAAAATGTTTACTCTGTTTTGAAAATGTGTTTGCTATATCAGACACAGAAAACATTATTGGTTGCATTCATGTACTAATATAAAATGCAGTTTAAAATGTTGTAAGTGATGTTTAATTAGAAAATGTGACTTTTTCCCATTTCTGTATTTGAGCCATATCTGGAATTGCTAAGAGCTTTCTCCTGACTCTGGACTCAGAGATCACCCCTGTTGGGGTTTGGGGGATCATATGTGGATATGTAGTGCTGGGGATTGAACCTAGGTTGGGACCTTGCAAGACAAGCACCCTGCCCGTTGTACTATCACTTCAGCCATGAAAATGTGACTTTTTTTTTAAACTTTATGTTTTAAATTTTATCTTAATTTATTTTTGCTTTTTGGGTCACACCCAGTGATGCTCAGGGGTTACTCCTAGCTCTGCACTCAGGAATCACTCCTGGCAGTACTCGGGGGACCATATGGGATGCTGGGGATCAAACCTGGGTTGGCTGCATGCAAGACAAATGCCCTCCCCACTGTATTATTGCTCCAGCCCCAAAATGTGTCTTTTTTAAGGGACAGTTTTATTTATTTTATAGGAAGGAGGTTTGGGTCACACCCTGGTGATACTTTGGGGACCATACATGCAGTTAAGCTCAGCCACTGTAGTTGTATGCAAGGCAAGAACCTCACCTCCTATAACATCTCTCTGGCCCCAAAAGTGTGACTCAATATTAAAAAGAAATATATACTTATGGCATGTTAATAATAATGCTCTTGTTATATTTTGTTCATCTCTCTTTTGAACAAAAATGCTATTATCTTAAGTTTTTTTAAAAAACTAAATAAATGGAACATGTTATTATGAACTCGAAATTATGTAACTTATGCAATAAAAACATTAACTGCTAATATTCTTATAACTGAAACAAGGCCTGTAACTAAGGGAATTTATTGTCAGTGCTGGTTAAAAATAAATACTTGTACACTTTATTAAATATCTACTTGGTTTTGGTCTCAGGGTACACTCATGTTTCAATATTTTACTTTCATTCCCCATTAAAAAGTGTTATGGTGTAAACTGTCAAGCAATGACTGCGGAGTTTTCAGAAATTTTTCTTGTAGCATCATTTAATCTTTTGTAGGTATTTAATGAATTATCAGTTACTAAATTAAAAATTTCCATTTTTTTACATAAAACTCTTTCAATCTGTTTCTAAATTCTAATGTTGTTTCATTTTGCATCACTTAAAGATGTTAAGAGAATGGGTCCTGGAAATAATACATGATATTTTTTGCCAACTCCCATTTGATCCTTGGCATCAACTAGTTAAGCAACCTCTAGGTGCAGATCTGGAGTCTCTCAGAGCAGCCCTGTGTGCCCAGGATAATACCTGGCACAGCAGAGCACTAGCAGCATCCTGAGCCCTGGCATTGCATTGAATCACCAGTGCAGTTGGCAGACAAATGCACCATAAACCTAAATGTTTATTTCATTTCCTTACTCAAATGCAGCATTCGGTTGTGCACAGACAAATGACATATGCAATATCCACCCATATTTATAACACCATATATTCTCCATGGTTTAACTACCTTTTTTTGTGCACGGACAAATGACATATGCCATATCCACCCATATTTATAATACTGTATATTCTCCATGGTTTAACTATTTTTTTTTTGTAAGTCATTATCCTTTTTTTAGCATATTTTGGTACTTCACTGGAAAACAGAAGACTATTTTATCTTGCTTAGCCCTAACTCTATACTTAAAAAGATACACTTTTATTTTTTTTCTGCCCAGTAAAATTAAAGTATTTCTTCTTATTGTTATTATTAACATTGTGCTAGAATTTACATTGCACACTACTTGAAGGAATGACATTTATGATCTGGTACCCACAGAAATAAAATCACACCTAAGCTAAAAATGAATCATATATTTATTTGAAAAAAATTTGAATTCTTATGTCAGTGCAACTAATATGAATATACATTCATATGTTTATGGTTTTAGAAATGTTCTTGTATTGGTATGAGAATTAAATAATGTAAGAATGTTACAGATGAGCTTTCCTTAAGCAGATGCTTACAGATGTTTCTGAGGATTATATTTTACCAGTGATTTTGGTACAAGACCAATTTATTTCGTTTAGTAATGAAATTCTAGTAAAACCCTCCTGAGAATTTTCAGCTGGATATAAAAACATTTCGTCTTTATTGTTTCTACCACTTTTAGTTAGTAGAATGCAGTGATGGATTTCCTGTTATCCCAAGACAGGCTAAAAGAGTTCTGTTGTGTCCAGATTGTGTCTTGGTGGAAATATAGTCAATCTTATTTGTCACAAGCCTCCTTATCTCTACAACTTATGTCTTCGTGTAACCTTGGGGATTAATGTAGCATCTATCTTAATGTCTACCTAATTGGGGGAGGGAAGAGTCAAAGTTTTACCGTGTCATTGCTGTTTAGCGTTTATATCTTCCAAATTGATGCCATAGCAATCTTGAAAGATACATATCAGATACCACATGGTAGAAAAACTCTTCTCATTGATCTTGTTTAGTTTCTCTTTTTTTCATTGCCTTCTATAATTTACTGGCTGTGTATTTTTTCATTAAAACATTTTATATGTTTACTATATAAATAAAAATAAATGTCTAAAATATTATGAGGAACTGCTGTAAGAAATCTTTCTATCTTAGATTTTGATTTTTTTATTTAGATATCACACTTATTAGTTAATAGAATGCTATGAGTAAACTAAAGATAGCCAATGAACTAATGTAAGATTATATGGAAACTAAGAAATATTTTTCTCATGTATTTTATTTTTTCCCAGAAATCAAAAATCTCCACTTATGATAAAATGTGGGCCTTTATGAGTAGCAGGAGGCAGTCAGTGCTCGTCAAAAGTAATGAAGAAGGGATCCAGCGAGTTCTCACCTCTGATTATGCTTTCCTAATGGAATCAACAACCATTGAATTTGTTACCCAGCGGAACTGTAACCTGACACAGATTGGCGGCCTTATAGACTCCAAAGGTTATGGTGTTGGCACCCCCATGGGTAGGTTTTCTGTCAGTTTCTTATTCTTTCTTCATTAATCTTAGCTGCTGTGAGAAAAACACTGTGTCCATATGCCATTAGGAATTTTGTTTTTAACAAATGTGTCTTGCTACATTCCATTACTGTATAAAATCAGGGAAGCAATTTGGACATGTACTACGAAAATGGTCAGTAGATAATTTTACTCTATAACTGCTAAAAAATACCACAACTTGACCCTAAAGGACCTTTGCAATCCTTCGTTTGAAATTTTTTATGCATTAAATTACTTTTATAACCGTTTTTCTCGTATTTATGCCTTAAGTATATTTAATCTTGAAAATTGATTAAAAGAAAAGCTAAATTTATTTTTATTATTTTATTTTTCCAATTTTTCCCTTAATTATGGGAAAACAAATATTGCAGCCTATTAACCAATAATATATCTAGAATTTATAATAATCAGGAGTTTTGTTTTGTTTTGTTTTGTTTTGGGACCACATCTGGCAATGCTCAGAACTTAATCCTGGCTCTGTCCACAGAGGAGCTCAAGGGAACATATGTGGTACTCAGGGTCATACTCCTGTCAGCCACATGCAAGAGCAAGCGTCCTACACACTTACTATTTTTCTGGCTCCTGATATCTCTTGTATGTAATAATAAAGGAATAAAATATGACATTTTCTAGAATAGCAGTGGCAATTTTGATTTATTAAATGTCATAGATATATTAATATTTATCTACTCCAATTATGAATAATTAAATAAATGATATCTCAGTACATATATGCAGACACAGTCGTTATAACAGCCTTCCCCAAATATCCATGGTCCAATCCTCACAACCTGTCAATATGTTTTCTTCTATGGCATAAGGGACTTTTGAAAATGTGGTAAAATTAGTATTACTGAGTTTAGAGAGTAATCTGGTTAGTTGAGTTCAATTTAATTTTTGGGGGGTCAAACCTGGTGATGTACAGGGGTTCCTCCTGGCTCTGCACTCAGGAATTACTCTTGGCGGTGCTCAGAGGACCATATGGGATGCTGGGAATAGAACCTGGGTCGGCCGCATGCAAGGCAAGCACCCTACCCACTGTGCTATTGCTACAGCGTATTTAAAAATACTATGTTTAGAAAAAAGCTCTCGGGACAAAGTCACTGTTCAGAAGCTATGATTAGGGAAGAGAAGTGTGAGAGAGAATACTTAAAGAAAGAATTCTTTAGTCCATTCATGCTGCTTATCCAGAGATCTGTGGTTTTATAAAAAGAAGACATTTCTGACAGTTTTGGAAGCTGGAGGTCGACTCATCATCAGGTGACAGCCTATTAATCAATAGCATTCCCGTATGGAAGGCACTCTAGGGTCTCTATAAGTGTTCTCACCCCATGGGACTGGAGAGAGATAGAGATAGATGATAGATAGATAGATGATAGATAGATAGATAGATAGATAGATAGATAGATAGATAGATAGATAGATAGATACAGAGAGACAGAGAGAGAAACAGAGTGACAGAGACAGAGAGACGAGAGAGCCACAAGCAACAGAATGCAGAAGGCAAGTTTCATTAGAAAACAAAGAAATCATTTCACAAGGACCACTGAATACAATCCTGCACATGATTTCTCATGTCTGGAACACAAAATAACATTTCTGTTCTCCTGTTCCCAGAACTTTTGAGGTGTCCCAGACAATCTTGGCCCTGAAGGACTTGAATAACTTCTAAACCTCATGGCCTTTTCAGTTTTTTTCAAAGAGCTCAATTTGTATTACACAGAATGTGGTCGCCATATCTCTGAGCTAATTTAAGAATAGGCAGTCTCTTCTTAAACTTTATTATTTATCAAAAGTACATTATCAACCCTTTACTCACTGATCTATCACAGTCATAATAATAATAGTGCTATAATTTTTAAGGCATGTAAATTTGCCAATGATTGGTCACAATTAATCAACTAAGTGTTCTGATTTGATCAATGATATAGTTACACATAAATTTGTTTGCAATCATATTTTATTAATTTTGTTTGACGAATTTTATTTAGTTTTGAACTGTCATGCAAATAGAAAAATGTACATAACAGAAAATTGTGCACAGACTAATGAAGTATATTTCATAATATTCAATAAAATGTAGTATTGTTTGTATTTTGAAATAATTTCTAACCTATGTCAATTCTCTAGATTCCAAACTTTGGCAAAAATTCAACATTAAGTCTATTATATTTAATATACTCTTTTGATATTTATTTTTCTTTAAAATAGTTTAAACTGGCTTTGAATTTCAAGACAATTGCACCTATTATTCCACAGATTATAATGGTATGTTGTATAAATATTTTATGCAGATTACTCAAATAATAATTTTATAATCATCATAAAAGGATAAAATAAAGAAAAAAAAGAACCTTGAGCACGTATTACCCAAATATGTAAATACAGCTAAGCCTTTCTGAAATAAGGGGTGAGCTATATAACGTAACCTTCTCCAACTTCATTTCCAACTTTAATAAAATGTTTATTGAAGAATAAAAATATACCCCTGGGCATAGTGGATCACTCTGAAAGGACCACACAGCCAGCCTGAATACAGAAACCACCAAAGGGGATGTCACAGCCCTACCAGACCAAAACAGAGTTTTAAAAGTACATGCAGTTCCCTAACTCAGTGTATTGTGCTGTTAAAACCCAACCCTAATTGCTTTGAACTTAATTGGCCAAAAGTTATTTTTGATATGTTTAACTTTCCAGTGCATGGTCTGAGTTGGTGCTCTAATTGCTTTAAATTTTTCACATAAAATGGATCGTCAGGGAAAGACTCATCCAAAGCCTTGTTTCCTCTAAGTCAATATGTGGATAGATGGATTTACAAGTTTCTCTATTGTTTGGTCTTCTTAAAACCATATCACCAGTCACAGTTAGAGTTGCTTTGTATAATTCTTTCTCTTGGTAAGAATTACATAATGAACCCAATTTTATGATGTCACATACTACATAACTGCAAATTATAATAAAAATTTCAACTATACATGCATATTTGTAATTTTTAATTCTTTTTAAAAAATTTTATATTAGGCAGTTTTAAAACATTCACTTTTCTGAACACCTAGATTCTGTGGTTCTATACTTAGCCTTTATGCTTAGTGAGTCCTTGGACAATTCATTTCAAAGTTATTACCCCTAAATTAATTTTTTCCCAGTTAGCTAAATTGAGGATCATAAGAAGAAGATTTAAAATCTATTTTAGTAATAAATCTAAAATAACTTTTCCAGATAATATTCTTGATAGGTTTGCAGAGATTGGTATAAAAAGAACAAGTAACCGCTTGAAGAAATAATGTTAGTTGAGTGTAAGAACAAGTTTTAAAAGTCATGCACAGCCTTAAATACTAAGGAGGGTTGAAAACTAATGTACTTTTAGTAAAATACAACCTTAAACACTAATGAGGGGTAACTAAGTTTCTTGTGTTTCCTTTGACTTACAGTTTCACATAGAAAGAGCTGAAGTAAAACAATGCATCTTTCTGTTGTTTCTGAAAGCAGCTATAACATTTTATTATGTTCTTACCACCTGCTGCTGAATTACATTTTCTGGATGAAGGCAGAATTTTTTTTTTTTGTCTCTTGTAAGCTCATAAAACAGTTCTTATACTCTGTGAACTCTCAATTACTATGCATTGATTGAATTCTGTCTGGAAATATGACAGTGCAAAAATATTTATGACGGAGAAAGCAAATAACTTTAGAAATAGGCATGGCCTTAACACTTTTATTGGGAAGTAGGTCATCCTATCAGTGTTCAGGGGTCAGCAAGGCCATTTTGAACAGTTCTAGGTCTGGTCATACACAGCTAGGGATCAAACCCATACTCTGGCTCATGCAAAAGATGTGTTCTACAATTTGGACACATCCCTGACACCTAAATTCTATGCTATTGAGTACAATAACCTCAGTAAACAAGCTTGAGTACTCCAATTGAGTAACAAGAGCTGAATAATTCTAATCATTAATTAAGTAATTCCAGTAGGCGGGGGTCACACCCACCACCTGGCCCCCTGGCGCCGGGTAATCCCATCAACAGCCAAGACTCAGAGACTATAAAATCCAGCTCCCGGACATCTTATCAGGACATCTTTTTATAATATCTTATTATCTCATTCCTACTCTTTTATAATATCTTATTATCTCATTCCTACTCTGGACAAACTTGCAGGCTATCGCATATAGCCTGCCCACAGGGCAGAGTCTGGCAAACTCCCCATGGCGCACCAAATATGCCAAATACCAGTAACAATGATGGGTCTTATTCTCCTAAAGAGCCTTGAATATAATCTCAGGGCTAGGATGAAAGTTACTGGGGCCTGCTCGAGGCAATCGACGAATAACAGGATGATGAATGAATGAATGAAAAATTAATTAAGTAGTAAGAACTAATTTGGGGAGAATGTGTGAGAAATTTGAACTCTAGCAATTATTTTCCATTTATGTAAAAGCATTCATAATTTAATAATCTGAAACTGATAATTTTATTTATACTTCTTTATTTTGTTTTGCTTGCAAATAAAACGTAGGAGTATATCAGAAATGTCACTAATACACTGTGAGGAAATACTTGTTGAAAATTAATTAAAATAGTATGTTTCAAATATTTCAAAAACCTGCTAGGATATTTCAGATTTAAAAAATACTTAAAGTAAAAAGAAGTCCTAAGAAAGCTGTCTTGTACCATTAAATGGCAATTTTGAATTCTCTCCATCCACGAAATTGTTTACTAAACGTATAGACTTATTAAAGAAAATCCAAAATAATTATAAATATGTCATATATACATATATATATAATGTATTTTGAAACAACTTTAAAAAAAACTACAGTGCAAAGCATTTGGAATTCTAGCTCTCAAATTTTAAACTTATCTTAGAGATAAGATGGGAGAACAAAACAAATTAAACTATAGCCTTAGGATGTTCCCCTTTTATCTATTCGACTCTTGACTGATCAGATCATTTGCCCTTCTGAAGAAAATTGAGTTATTGCAGAAAATACTGATATTGGCAAGGTCACTCACATGAGAAACTTTAAGAAATCAAGTTGGAGTATATTTCTAAGTAGAATCATTCCTTTGAAGAGAAGATTAGTATGGTGTAGTAGAATACCATATTAGTTGTTTGCATTAAAATAAACTGAAAATTAGGAAACATGATTGATATTTTATAAGGATCTTTTTGGAATCTTGCTATATGATTTATTAAATATTATTCAGAGAACTAATACCTTGTTACATTAAAATTATAAGTAGGTAAGAATATTTTGACATCTTATTATCTCATTCCTACTTTGGACAAACTGGCAGGCTACCGAATATAGCCTGCCCACACGGCAGAGTCTCGCAAACTCACCGTGGCATACCCAATATGCCAAATACCAGTAACAATGATGGGGCTCATTCTCCTAAAGAGCCTTGAATATAATCTCACGGCTAGGATGAAGGAGACGTTACTGGGGCCTGCTCGAGGCAATCGACGATTAACAGGATGATTTGTGATTGTGTGAAGAATATTTTAGCACTTTTATTTTATTTTTGCTGCCACAAGTATTGAATTTGAATGCATTAGTATGCACTTTTATCATAAACAATGATTGTATTAATTTTATATATACTTTGTGTTTAGCCTATGTTTATAAGTTTGAAAATAATAATTTAAGTTTATTGAAATTAAAATGTTACCAGAGATCAAGACCAGCATAGGCTATAGAAATAGGAAAGACCCCGTATCTAGTCCCTGGGCACCTATGAGTTTCAAGGAAAATAACCACTTATCTTACCAACTAAGTTTCTGTTCAGTGTAGGCAGTTTACTCTTCAGGGTCCAGAAAAATAGCCTCCAGCTGAAGAAACAAAGTACACTGTCTTTCTGAAGAACTGACTTTAGTCTTACATAAGTTACAATCAGTGATTTCTCAGTTATACTGTGGTTGATAATCTCAGGCTTTAAGTATAACAAAAGATCTAAAGTGGAGGCTTGAGGGAGGCACTGGGGTGAGGCCTTGCACTATCAACATTCTTGTCTTTGTGGGAGAATAGCACTGTGGATAGGAGTACTGTTCTTTCGATATTTGTTTTGTTTTGGTAGGGGAGGGGGGACACACACATGACTGTGTTCAGGTCTTACTCCTGTCTCTGAGTTCAGGGATCACATATAGTATGCAAGAGACTACGGGGGTCCGATCCAACTTGGTTGCCATACATCTTGTCCACTGTACTATCATTCCAGCCACATATATGAACCCTTTTAGGAGAGTCACACACTGGGTTTGTTGCTAAGGACTTTTTAAAGAATTGAGTCTTAAAATTTGGGGAATTTGGCCTGAAGCATGATTGAGGTGGTGCTAAAGTTGTGCATGCAAATAAGAACAATGTGCTTGCTCATACATAACATGGTGGTCTAATTTTGCATCTAGGGGGCAGGTGGCTTGGTATGTAATTTGGGCTTAAAAAAGAAAAAAAGTGAGGAAATGATCTGCTTATTTCAGGAACTTGGAAAAGAAAGAAAAGAAAACAAGTCTCTTTTTCCCCATGCTTGCTTCAGGAGCTGGGTGGAACTGGTTTTCCAAGTCCACAATGATGAACCCGGTCAAGTAGGCTGCCTGGGTTTAAGTCTCATGGTTTCTTGTTTTCCTTTAGATACATGAAATAGTTCTTTTGTTTGTTTGTTTCTTATAGAATTTATAGGCCACACTGCCTTTACTCTAACAAATCTCCAAATCACTCCTCTGCAGATATTGGAACATGTTTTCTCTGCTCAGATAGGTTATTTTCTTCTCTTTGATTTGATTAACACTAAGTTATTAACTTTAGCAAATTTTCATTTAGAGCCAGAGAGATGCTGCTTGGTTTGCTAGGTTCTGCCCCAGCATCGTATATGAGCCCTGAGTACAGAGCTGTAAGTTAGCCCTGAGCACCACAGAGTGTGGCTCAGAAATTTAATTTTTGTTTCATGTTTTGTGTTTTGTTCATTTGTACTCTAGCATACCAATAAAATGTGTTTAAGAGGGCAAATTATGCACATTTTAAACTCATATAACTTCAAAGAAGTTCATCTAAAAAGATGTATTTCATTCTTATTCTTTCAAATATTTCTTATATAAAAGATTTCAGGCAGCAATGTATGGTTTTCTGTGGAATAGCTTTATTAGAAATATAATCTCATATAAAAATATTATAGCTATTATCTCAAATATAATAGCTTTGTTAGAAATATAATATTTAGTCATCAATAAACCCAATGACATACAACTCTAGTATTTGAATAAGATTCTGACTTCCACATAAATTTGCAACTAACATCGGAACTGACATTTCCCTTGTTCCCTTGTTGCTACACGCTTTTTTTTTTTCATTTTAGTTACCCCAAGTTGTATTTTCTTTTCTTTTCTTTCTTTTTTTTTATTAATGAACCACTGTGGGATAGAACATCACAAAGCTGTTCATGGTTGGTTTTCAGTCATTATACAATGTTCCAACACCCATTCCTCCACCAGGGTATACTTCCCAGCACCATTGTCACCAGTTTCCCTCCTACCACCTGAAAATCCCACCCCCTATCACGCCCCCCAAGTCAGCTCTATGGCAGGCATCTCTCTCTCTCATTTTGGGCATTATGTTTCACATCCAGATTCTGAAATGTTTATACTTTTACCCACTTTCAACACTCAGAGTGATTATTTTCAAGTATTATTGTCATACTCTCCACCCACCCTCCCACCCCCACTCCCCCCATACACACACGCTTGTGGTAATTTCCAACCATTGACTCTTGTTTTTTCTCACATTGAATATTAGTCAATCTGTTTTTTTCTTTTCTTTTTTAATATCAGACAAATGAATGCAGTCATTCTTTATCTGTCCTTCACCATCTGCCTCATTTCACTCAGCATGATATTCTCCATGCCCATCTATTTATAGGCAAATTTCATGGCTTCATTTTTCCTAACAGCTGTGTGGTATTCCATTGTGTAGACATACCATAGTTTCTTTATCCAGTCCTCTACTCTAGGGCAATCAGGTTGTTTCCAGATTCTGACTATTGTGAATATTGCTGCAATGAAAATAGAAGTGCAGATGGTGTTTCTGCTATGCATTTTTGGATCCCCAGGCTACATTGCCAAAAGTGATTTAGTTGGGTCATAAGGAAACCAAATGTCTAACTTTTTTTTGCAGAATGCTCATATTATTTTCCCAAAAGGTTGGACAAGTCAGTATTCCCATCAACAATGAAGGTTAGTTCCATATCCCCATATCTGTGCCAGAACTGGTTCTTTTTGGTGTGTGCCAGTCTCTGTGGTGTGAAATGATATCTCATTGTTGTTTTGATTTGCATCTCCCTGATGGTTAGTGATGATTAGCATTTTTTCAAGTACCTTTTGGCCAGTTGTATTTCTTCTTTGAGGTAATTTCTGTTTATTTCTTCTCTTCATTTTTTTTATGGGGCTGGATGGTTTTTTTCTTGTAAAAATCTACCAGTGTCTTGTATATCTTTGATATTAACCCTTAATCAGATGGGTATTGGATGAATAATATTTCCCATTCCATGGACTGTCTTTGTATCTTGGTCACTGTTTTTTTTTTTTGGAGATGTAAAAGATTCTTAAATTAATGTAGTCTCATTTCTTTATTTTTGCTTAGGCTTGCTTGGTCAGTGGTGTTTCATCTTTGAAGATGCCGCTAGGTTCAATGTCCTAGAGAGTCCTGTCTGTTTTCTTCCATGTACTTTATGGACTCATTTCTGATGTTGAGGTCTTTAATCCATTTTAATTTGACTTTTATGCATGGTGTTAGGTAGAGGTCAGAGTTCACTTTTTTACTTGTAGCTGTCTAGTTTTTCCTAGTATCATTGTTAAAAAGATTTTCCTTGCTCCACTTCATATTTCTTCCCCCTTATCAAAGATTAAGTCATCATATACTTGAGGGGCTATATTAGGATATTCATCTGTATTCCATTTATCTCAAGTCTGTTTTTATCCCAATATCATGCTGTTTTAATTACTTCTGCTTTGTAGTACAGTTTGAAGTTGGGGAGGGTGATGTCTCCCATATTCTTTTCCCTAAGGATTGCTTTAGCTATCCACTGGAGTTTAATGTTCCATATGAATTTCAGAAGTGCTGGAACTATTTCTTTGAAAAATGTTATGTTATCCTTATAGAGACTGCATTGAATCTGTATGATGCATGGGGAGTATTGCTGTTTTGACAATGTCAATTTTCCCAGTCTAATAGCAGGGGATATATTTCCATTTCCTTGTGTCTACTTTTATTTTTGTAGTATTTTTTAGTTTTCTTTGTACAAGTCCTTTATCTCCTTAGTTAAGCTTATTCTGAGGTACTTGATTTTCTGTGGCAAAATTGTGTACAGGATTGTTTATATGTATGTCACTTACTTCTCTTTCATTATTTTCATATCGGAAAGCTATGGGCTTTGGGGTATTGATTTTTTATCCTGTCACTTTACCATACAAATCTATTGTCCCTGTTAGCTTTTTGTTACATACTTTAGAATTCTCTAAATATAGTATCATGTCATCTGCTAAAAGTGAATTTTTAATTTCTTTCTTTCCTATCTGGATGCACCCTCCCAGGATCTTTTTCTACCCTAACTGCTATGGCAAGTGCTTCCAGTACTATATAATAGAAGTGGTGAGAGTGGACAATGTTTGAAGGAAGTCTTTTAGTTTTTCCCCATACTTGCTCTGGGCTTGTGGTTGATGTCTTTAACTCTGTTGAAGAAAGTTCTTAAACTTCCATTTGTTGAGAGTTTTTATCATAAATGGGTGCTGGATCTTGTCAAATGTTTTATCTACATCTATTGATATGATCATATGGTTTGTATTTTTTATTGATGTGATGTATTATGTTGATTGACTAGGTGATATTAAACCATCCTTGCTTACCTGTGATGAATCCTGTTTGGTCATGTTCTATGATTTTTTTTTTGATGTGCAATTGGGTTCTACTTGCTAGTATTTTGTTGAGGATCTTTGCATCTGTGTTCATCAGTATATTAACAGTATTTCTGTGATTTTCTCTCTCTCTCTCTCTCTCTCTCTCTCTCTCTCTCTCTCTCTCTCTCTCTCTCTTTGGTGTCTCTGTCTTCTGTTTTGGTGTCTCTGTTTTCTTTTATTATCAGTGTGATATTTGATTTATAGAAACTTTTTGGAGATTATGGAAAACTTCCTGGAAAAGCTTGAAAAGGACTAGCAGTAGATTTGCAAGAATTTACTAGTGAATCCATCTGGAACTGGGCTTTTATTTTGGGGAAGATCTTTTCTTACAGTGTCAATTTCCTTGATAGTGAGAGACTTGTTCAGGAATTCCATATATTTTTGGTTTAGTTTTTAAAGGTCATAGGAATCCAGAAATATATCAATTTCTTATAGGTTCTCTTGTTTTATGGCATACCAACTCAAATTAATATCTGATGATCTTTTGAATTTCCATGGTTTTTGCTGTGATGTTCCCCTTTACATTTATTATTTGGTTTATTAGGATTCTCTCTCTTTCTCTGTGAGTCTTGATAGTGGTTTATTAATCTTGTTTATTTTTTCAAAAAAATAGCTCTTAGTTTCATTGATCTTTTGAACTATTTTTTGGGCTTCTCAGCTCGTTGATTTCTGCTCTAATTTTTATTGTTTCCTTCCTCCTATGTGGTTTAGGCTCCTTTTGTTGGTCATTTTCCAAGATCTTAAACTTTGAAGCTGGTCTTTTAATCTTTACGTTGATTGCTTACAGAGCTATAATTTTTTTTTCTTAATACTGCTTTTTCTGTGTCTCACAAGTTCTGGTAGCACTTTTTGTTTCCAGGAATCTTTTGATTTCTTCTTTGATTTTCCCCTAACCCACTGGTTGTTCAGTAGTGAGCTGTTGAATTTCCAGATGTTTGATTTGATTTTCTGTTTCTGTGTGTGATTAACTTCTATTTTCAGTCATTGTGTCTGAAAAGATAGTTGATAAATTTGTATCTTTTGATTATATTCAGATATGTTATATGGCCCAGCACATGGTCTCTCTTGGAGAATGTTCTGTGCATTGGAGAAGAATGTGTTTTTGGCTCTTAGGGGATGAAACACCCTGTAAATATCTGCTAGCCCCATTTCTTTAATTTCTTCCTTCAAAGGCAGTATTTCCTTGTTAAGTGTTAGTCTTGTTGGGTATAAGAGTTGACAAGGCAATGTTTAAGTCTCCAACTACTCTTTGTGCTGATACCAGTGTCCTCCTTAAAGTCTGTTAGAAACTGTTTTAAGTATTTTTCTGGCCCCTTATTGGATGTGCATATGCTTAGTAGTATAATTTCTTCCTGATGTATATATCCCTTGATTATTAAGGGCTTTCACTGACCCTTCTAATATTTTCAGCCTAAAATCTATGTTGTCAGATACTAGTATGTTCACTCCATGAAGGAGCTGTTTGCTCAAAGGATATTTTTCCAGGCTTTGACTTTGAGTGTGTGTTTACTCTGATTGTTCAATGTGTTTTTTGTATGCAGCAGTATGTTGGATTCAACTTTTTAATAAAATTTGCCACTCTTTGTCTCTTAATTGCTGCACTTAGACTATTGGCACTGAGAGAGATTATTGTCATGGTGGTTTGTTACATCATTCTGTAGAAATTTGTTGTTTTGTTGGGTTTGTCTTAGGGTAGCCCCTTCTGTCCGTCTTTTAAAGTTGGTCTTGAGTCCATAAAGTCTCTGAGCTGTTATTTATCCATGAAGTTCTGTGTATTTCCTTCAAATCTGAATGAGAGGGTAGATTTGGTAAGGCATTCATTTCAATGAGTATTTTCACCAAAGTGTCCCACCAAAGTTTTCAGGCCCAGGGTGTTTTGTCTGATAACTTTGCTGTAATTCTAAGGGATGCTCCTTTGTATATTATTTCCTTGTTAGATCTTGCTGCTTGCAGTATGGTGTCTCTATGGTATTCATCATTCTAATTAAGATATGTCTTCTAGTCTTTTTATTAGGGTCTTCTTTAGCTGCTACCAGTTGGGCTTCTTGAATATAGATGCCTGCATTTTACAGCTATGGGAACTTTTCAGCAATGATCTCTAACTATTACCACCTCTTTTTTGGTAGCCTCCCTGTACCTCTAGAACTCCAGTTATTTTCATGTTGTTCCGCTTAATTTATCCCATAGTTTTCTTGCTCACCCTTGCACTATTTTAAGTCTTTTTCCCATCTTCTGTTGTTGCCTGGAGGCTTCTGCAGCTCATCTTCAAACTCACTGATTATGTCTTCAGCTGTTATTTACTATTGAGGGTACGCATTGATTTTTTTTTATTTCTTCTACCAAATATTTTATTAGTGACATTTCTGATTGTAGTTCAATTTCAGCACTCATTTCCTCCTGTATTTTATTAGCAGTATGTTCCACTGTGTCTTTCATTTCTGCCTGTATTTTATTGGATATCCATTTCACTTTCTTTGAGATCATTAAAAATCTTCACCTTTTCATCTTTGAATTCTTTGTCAAAGAGGTAGTTATATGGATATTCCTTGTTGAGGCTTCAGAGCTCTTATCATCCACTCAATGGTGGGGATCTATGCTGCTTCCCTAGGATGCCTGTGATAGTCTGGAAGTGGATCCTTCCAGTACACTATTACTGTCCCCCTCTCACAGTCATGGAGGACTCTGGGGGAGCTCAGTAGTTGGTGTTCTCTTCTTTCCTCTTCAAAGATTTTACCTCTCACTTTGGTGTTCCTGTGTGGCTTGCGTGGGGCCTCTAAAGCTGATTTAGGGGAAGTGTTTCTTTGCCTGAATTTACTATTGCTTTTTAGATTTGGGTTTTATTGATTCTTATCTTCACCATTATTTTTGTTAATTTTGGGTTCATATTGAATGGAGTAGGGGCTAATGGACTATATGGAATTGGATAGTCAGGTTTTCCCCTGAGAGTTTGGTATAGGAGACCAAGATGTGGGCCCAGTACAATATGGAAGCGGAGATAAACTGGTGGCTGAGTGAGCAACACCACTCTGGAAGCCATGTCCCCTCTGCTCCCTGATGGTCTACCTGGAAGGGGAGAGGCCACACATTAACACCTATCCTGAAGTAACAATTCAAGTCCCATTGCCGAATCAATGCTTCTTAAAATCACAGGAGTTTTCCCCTCTCACCTGATACTTACCTGGTCATCTGTGACTTCAGAGGGGACCTCTGGGCATGAGCTTCTGCCTCATGCCTTGCTACCACTCCTTGCTTTGTCTTTTTAACCAGTATTGGTCAAACATGGGTAAGATTATTATATTATTGTGGTATGTTTATATAATTTAACATCTTTAATCAAAAACTAAAAACTGAAATGTATCTAAAAATAATATTTTAGATGCTTGCTCTTTTCCCAGAAATTATAAATAGGATAAATATTTGTATGCAAAGCAGACCAATACTGGTTAAGGTTATAGAAATATAGACGAGTTCCTAAAATACCCCATAATTTTGAGTTTGTAGCTGCAGGAATTATAGCCATAATGAAAATTTCATTTTTCCTAATCTGAGAATGTGATCAAAGATAGGAACAACCTTTTTTTTTTAGTTTAAATTTTGCTGAAATTTTTATATATCTTAGAGGCATATGCTGTCAAGAATGAGTTTAATCAGAAAATGTCATATCTGTCTTGAAATTAAAAAAAGTCTTAAATATTTATGATGTAACTTATATAATACACATGCACACACACACACACACACACACACACACACACGGTTGGGGGAGTTCTATACTGCTGGTGCTCAGGGCTTAATCCACTATGCTCAGAGATCATTCTTGGCAGGCAACACCAGGGAACCATCTGAGATAGAGGGCATTGGAACTGGGTTGGCAGTGTTCAAAGGAACACCTTGCCTGATGTATTCCTTAGCCCTGAAAAATAGGAAATACTTTTTAAACTTTTACACATTTGACTTTTAAACTCTGAAAGTTCATACATTCCCTTTTAGACCATGAGGCCTGTCCTATGTGATTCATCTAAGAGACCATATAACCACTCATCACTCTTGTTTATAACTGCCCAAAATGTGCTGTGAAATCACTGTATGATTCAGATATAGCTATGAAACAAGGAACTTTTATTTGCACAAAAAAAACCTTAGTAGAGTAATCAACAATGAGGTGAAAGTAAATGCTAAGTAAGCATATTAATTACTTAGTTTTAATTAAGCTTGGTGTGTCATTAAATCTTTTCCATAGCTTGCTTGACTGTAGCAATGCTGATTTAATATGATTTTACTATATGTTAGCTTGTGTTCTGGCTGTTCTTCTTTAGTAATAAGTCAACCAAATTTCCTGTTCCATTTAAAAGAATTGGGGAAGGAAACCAAAGTTCTGACTGGGATAAAAGCAAGGAAAAACAAAAAGATATCACAGCAGTTTTTACTAATGCATTTAAAATACTATAAAAATTTTGTATGTTCAGTAGCTATCTTGCCTCTTTTCTATTTCTATTGTTCGTTTTGTTTTTTTTGCTCTACTTGCTGGGCTTGGGTACTCCTGGTTGTTGCTCTAAAATCACTATTAACCAAGCAAAGCATTTACTCAACACATTGAACCATCTCCCTGTTCCCTGTCTAGCTTTTGACTCTGTAGCACTGTAGCACTGTCCTTCCACTGTTCATTGATTTGCTCAAGCGGGCACTAGTAACGTCTCACAACAAATTGTGAGACTTGTTGTTACTGTTTTTGGTATATTGAATACGTCACGGAGAGCTTGCCAGGCTTTGCCATGTGGGGGAGATTCTCTCGGTAGTTTGCCAGGCTCTCCAAGAAGGGTGGAGGAATCAAACCTGGCTTGACCATGTCGGCCGCATGCAGAGCAAATGCCTTACCCTCTGTGCTATCGCTCCAGCTTATGACTCAACATAGATAAATCCCTATCATCATAGGTTATAAAGTACTCATCAGAACAGGGATGAGTACTTAATGGCATTTTTAGCTCCATTGATTCCCTCATGACCACCCATAGTAAAAGTGTTCTTGGCATCTGTCATTCAGATTCTCAGTATTTATTGCATATTGGAGAACTGTGGCCACACAGTAATGTATGAGTTGGTAGAAAAGTAGCAGGTTAGAAAACATATACCAGGACCTTTTGGTGTTATTTTACTTTACTGTGTTCAGTTTAGTAGAAATGATGCAATGCAATTGAAAGGTCTCATTAAAATCTCTATCTTTGACAATAACTTAGTGGTGTGCTTCATCATTTCTTAGTTTCTCACAACTTTAATATTATTAATAATATTAGAGGATGAAGGGCATCAGCATTGCCAGATGTTGACGTTGTCTGTAATCTTATTTGTTCTTACTCATGTGGGTAAGTCAATAAATTTTTGTTGAAAAAAAGTGTTTCAAGCAGCCAATAATCATTTTTGTAAATAATATTCAAAATAGTTCATAAAACTACTGAAAAATACATATAATATATGAAGGATGCAAAGAGAAAATTTAAAGATAAAGTGTATAATGCTTTTGTATGATGGTTTTAGTATGACTTTTAGTATGAAGGTAAATATGAATACAGCTATCACATATATACATTTTATTTACTAATTAAATTATAAGCTTTAGTGCTTGTTCTGATATAACTATTTTAATGTCACCTTTATAAAATGTTTTGGGGTATTTATATTATTAATGCAAGTAAAGTACTCTTATTAGTATCACTATCATTATCAACCCGTTGTTCATAGATTTGCTCGAGCAGGCCCAGTGAGGTCTCCATTCATCCCTGTCGTGTGCTAGTGTAGCCCAATGGCACATTGGGGGCTCTTTCAGGGTCAGGAGAATGAGGAATGTTCCCTTATCTATCTAAGCTGTCCTCTCCCCCAGCATGTGAGACCAGTTTCCAAACCGTGGACCTTACCTGCTGGTACTTATCTCTACTGATCTTGGGTGTTAGTCTCCCATAAAAAAAGAGTTTTATGTATAAATCAACTCTTCATGGTAGTTGACATAAGAACAGCACAAAACTGTTTTCTAATATTAAATGCATGAGATTTTATAGTTTAATTTCTTATTATTTGATGAACAAAATAAAATGATATTGGTATTCAAGGCAGATTTGTTTGTTTGAGGCAGTTGCCAAAGTTTATAAAAAATATAAATCAATATGAGAAGCATGTTTTTCTATGTTGTACTCACCATCCATTTCTAGAATTCCCAATTCATCATATAATAAGTACTGTAATATTCATCATTATAGATGCATAAACTGCTGGCCTTCAGATTTTCAGCTTTACAAAAATGAATGAATACATTTGTCTTCATTAGTTGAACATAATGCACAAAAATTGATGCAAATTATTCATCTTTTTGCAGGTCAAACCTTCCATTAAAATGCATTCTATTTTCTCATCGCATAAGCAGCATAATTTTAGTATTATTCAAGTGATTTTGCAAGGCTAAATCAAGATCTAACAATTTTCAGGGACCTGAATTAAACAAACAAAAAACCCTGAGATTATACCTGCAGAAACTGTACATTTCTGACATACTTGTTAATGTCGTTAATGTCTAGATTTCATGCTACTGAAAATAGATGAGAGTTTCAGTAATCTATGCCTTCTCCATAAGATGTGATCAACCCATTCTGAAGTTTAGAATTCAGGAAGACTGCAAAGAAAATCTGATGAATAGTGAGCACCAACATTAGCAGCCTTCATTAGTATTATAAATGCTGACCATATGGTTTAAACAATGCATAGATGGATTTTTTTTGATGAAAATAGAGGTAGTTCTGGTAGACATTATATGCAGACACTGAATTTCTTAGTTTATTTAGTGAGTACATGTTGATTACTCCAAAGCCTTGAGTTCAAATGTGACTACAATGTGCATCTATAATGATGAATATTACTCTTCACATCAGTTAGCCAGATTGACTGTGCCAGACTGTCAATAGTTGCCTAGAGAATTAACTAAGATCAGTGACACAATCATATTACTAGGAAAAATGTCAAAGAAAAGAGGTAAGAGGTATAAACACTAGATTTTATAGTGTGGCTTTGTAGTCAGATGAATTCTCTGTAAATCTTAATTCTTCGTGACTTTTCTGGATATATCTGGTTGGTGAAATGACTGAATTTTCTTCTGACTCTGTGTTCTTATTTGTAAATGGCTGAAATCACTTACAAAATGAATTTATGATAAATTTTAAAATATCTGAATCCGAATACATGCACCTTAAAACATTCACTAGGTTTTTTATCTGTTAACCAGAATATGGTAATTAAGAACCATCATTTGAGAGAGAAAGTGCTATCTATTTTAAAATATCAGACAATTCCTATTACAGGGAATTGATTATTATTGCATATAACATAATTATAAAATGTGAAATTAAGTGTTTGCATCCACAAGCACTTAGATATTTAGTAAATAGAGCCCAAGATTTATTTAGAAAAAATTCATTTCTTACAACACTTATACTTCCTTTTTTATTTCGTCAGAGAACTTCCATTTATCTACTTGCTTAGAATTGTAAATAATAGAAATAACTTAGAGTTAAGCATCCCCTTTCTCAAGAATATAGGCATTAGAAGAAAAATTTTTAGAGGGATTCCCAAGCAGTACTCTGAGAACTTGGGAGTCACTATGTTGAACATAATGCACAAAATTGGCTTGTTTTCATTGCTTGATGGTCAGTGGCTCGATGGTTCAGTGCTCAGAGCCAGAGTGGAGGACTGCAAGTCTCAAGATGAAAGGAAGTGATAAGGTGCCAGGGATGAACCTCATTGTCTTGTACATGAAAGTCATGTTCCCATGACTCTTGAGCTATTGCCACAAACCCTGAATTTAACATAAACTGGGTAAAATAAAACATAAGAAGTCTGTATTATAATATAAGGACTCAAAGTGGCAGAGTACTGTGTGGACCAAAGAGGTCAAGTAAAATTGAATATTTTACTTATATAGCAATAGCACAGCGTTAGGGCATTTGCCTTGTGCGCAGCCAGCCCAGCCCGAGCCGGGTTCTATTCCTCCGCCCCTCTTGGAGAGCCTGGCAAGCTACCAAGATTATCTTGCCTGTATGGCAAAGCCTGGGAAGCTTCTCATGATGTATTCAATATGCCAAACACAGTAACAACAAGTCTCATAGTGGAGACATTACTGGGCCCACTTAAGCAAATCAATGAACAAACGGAGGACAGTGTTTGTTTTTATTTTTTTGTTGTTGTTTTGACTCAATGTATATATCACTTTCCCTATAAAAGCAATATTCCTCCGAATTTTTGAGTAGTTGATTAAGATGATGGTTTTATTTCAAAGGGTCCAACTTTCATAACTTATTCATTAAAACTGATATTGGATTTAGAACAAAAATGTCACAGTCAGGAATCATTCCTGAAAATTCCATTCTAACTAATATCCAAATGATTACTATGTAGATAAAAAAAAGTATAAGGAAGGCAGAGTGTCAAGGATAAAACTGCTTCTATTTCCATACTTAGTGTCAAAATATTAAGAATTAATACTCAGAAAAGAAATGTGACTACAAATCTACTTCCCCAGACATATTTAACTAATGTATATAAAAATTGTCAAAATCAGTAAAAATGGTTTATTTTTTCAGTATGTCCTGATAATATTTGCTCTTCTCATTCTTTTTCATAGAAGTGGAGAATACTCAAATGTAAATGAAAGTAAAATAAAATTAGAAATATTTGTAGATAGTTTAGTGACTCATATGAGCATTTCCCTTTTGATCTTAGATACTAGAATATTCTCTAAAGAAATAATAAAATATTCCTTGAAATTAAATTCCTTTAGCTTTCCTACAGAAGACATAAATAGTCTGTATTTTTATGGACTATAATCAAGGAACTAATACCACCTAAGACAATTATAGATTTTTAATACAGTTACTTTAAATTTTATTTTATCCTCATTGTTCTTGGTGTTCATTTAATATCTAATCTGTATCTTGTTCCCTAATTCATTTCTGTTTCATTTTTTAATCTTTCTACTCTCATTTCTACACTCACAATGACAATTATATATGACTGCATTCTCGCATGAGCCATGAGCTTGGTATCTTGTACCTAGCTCTAACTTTTACATTTAGAAGAAATGAATAGATTTGTCATGCTATCACTGCCATTTCCCTCCAAAATATGACTTTCTAAACTAGGAATACATATAGGAAAAAAAGAAAAAAATTAATTATGGAAGGGGACATGCTATTGCCTATACCCTTTCTAAGTAAAGTAAATCATCTTGTATATTAATATTTACTCATTGAGTTTCTCCTAAATTTATGACATCATAAATGAGACCACTTCTTGCTTAAAATTTTGCATGTTGTCAAAAGTTTGAAGGAAAAACCTAATAATCAAATTACTAAATTGTGTATAACAGAGATAGAACTAAGTGTGCATGGCAATGTGTTTTCTAGTTCTACAAGTAAGAAACATAATATTAGGAAGAAAGGAACAAGAAAGAAAAAACGGGGGAGGATAAAGAGAGCAGAACAGGAGGAGAGGAGAAAGGAAAACATGATCAGGAGGAGAGAGAGAAAGGACGAAAGAAAAGGAGAACAAAAATTTATATGAAATAAAGAAACACTGGTACAAAAATAACAGTCTCAAGAAAGATGGAGTCAGGACGTAGTCAGGAATGAAGGCAGTGATGTCTCACAACTTCCCCCTTCTGAAAGTGTATTTTTTCAAGTAATTGCCCACCACGCGGTTTGCTCATATTATATTTTCAACAAGAAATTCATATTTTAATCTTAGAAACACATTATTGTTCTCAAAAGTGCTATCTTTAAAAGATTTGTTTGGTTGCTATCTTCCTAAATGAAATATCCTTCTTGAGTTATGAAATTAATTACATACCACTTGAATTACATAGTTAATCGGGATGGTAAATAAGAAGTAGAGTATTATTGAAGTTTGTGCTATTTTCAGTGTGGTAAATTAATAAAACCAAGATAATCAATCAGGATAGATTTTATTTATGGTGTTTAAATGTATCAGAGAGAGAGAAAGAGAAAGAGAGAGATCGAGAGAGAGAGAGAAGAAGCACAACATATCACTTTTATGTTAGAAATGCCTTTACAATATATTATTCTCATCTTAAGATATATTTATTGAGTTCCTCTTACATAAAAAATTATCCACAATTAAATATAAATATGTGATAATAAATTAATCGGTGGACAGATGGGTAGATATATAACCTCTTTCATAAAGAGTTGATACTCTACATAGAAAATAAGTCACATCTTGAAAACACTAGGTCACCTAGACCGAATGTCCTCAAGTGATCAAAATAGTAAGTCATATGGAATATGGTAATTCATTTAAATTTAAATTTGAGGAACAGATTTTAAAGCTAATCATTTTTTAAAAAATCTGAATTGTATTTTGAAGTAAGCACATTAAGAAGAAAGAACAAAAAACTAAGAAACACAAAAATTTTCTAGTATGCTTGGATATGACTGTGTAATGAAAAGCATGTTAGAGGAATAGATTATATCCCCTTGAAAAGAAAATTGTAAAAAAAAATTGCAAAAAAGCCATGTATTTCTACTTTTCTTCTGAGAGTACTAAGAATTATGCTAAAGAAACTTTCCTGGGGCTGGAGCAATAGCACGGTGGGTAGAGTGTTTGCCTTGCACGCGGCCGACCCGGGTTCGATTCCCAGCATCCCATATGGTCTCCCTGAGCACTGCCAGGAGTAATTCCTGAGTGCAGAGCCAGGAGTAACCCCTGTCCCCTGTGCATCGCTTATATCTCATAATTCCAACTTAGGGAATTTGCATTGTATGGTCTCTTTTTATTTCTACTTTTAGCTTGCCTACTCCTACTATGCATTACTCAATTAATCCTATTATATTAATTTTTAGAAAGTAAATAATGGATTCCATCTTGAGGAAAACAATTTTTGACTAGGATTTTAATTATTTTGGTAAGTTTTAGGTAAAAATTACAAATTGGAAAATTACAACAAAAAATGAAATGAAAGGTAACTTTGAATACAAGTTATAATGCTTAGTATTTTTCTATAAGTAGAAAAACACTGATAATTTTTTTTTTTGGAAAATCTTAAAACTTTTCAGAAAATCTGCGTTTTACACGGCAGTCCTGAGTTATATCACCACCACCATCAGAGCACCATCAGGGTGATCCCTGAATGCAGAGCCAGGAGTAAGTGATGAGCACCTGTGGGTGTGGCCCAGAACAAAAACAAACAAAAAGAGAAAAACAGACTGTGCAATATGGCATCAGAGAAAAGACAAAAAGATTAAACTTTAAACAGGTTGTTTCTCCTGTTTTTCTAGGAGAAAACTATAAAACTAATCCTTTAAGGAAGATTTTTAAAAGATACATCTACTTCACTATTCTACCTAGTCACAAATCACAAATCACAAATCATCCTGTTAATCGTCGATTGCCTCGAGCAGGCCCCAGTAACGTCTCCTTCATCCTAGCCCTGAGATTATATTCAAGGCTCTTTAGGAGAATGAGACCCATCATTGTTACTGGTATTTGGCATATTGGGTACGCCATGGGGAGTTTGCCAGACTCTGCCGTGTGGGCAGGCTACATTCGGTAGCCTGCCAGTTTGTCCAAAGTAGGAATGAGATAATAAGATGTCATAATAGGATGTTGCGGCCATGCGGTTCAGGGAGCTGGTTTTTATAGTCTCTGAGTCTTGGCCGTTGATGGGATTAATTCTACCTAGTAGGACAACAAATTAGCAAAAGCATTACTTATAATATCTACCAAAAATTAGTATTATTAGCATAATACTAATTTATATATATATCACTGCCACCAGTGAAAAGAACATTTTTCTCCCAAGCACAAAATGATAAACAGAAAATCTTATGCATCATTGAAATTTATATCACTCAAAAATCTGATGGTACGTTGTCATAATGATTTCTGAATGATACAGATTTTCACAAATATGTTATTTCTGTTATTCACATCAAACTGCAAATATGAGTTATTACCTATTATTTGAATGATCGGTTGTGAATCATGAGTACCTTAAATTAGTACACTTAATCCCATAACACCACTTTTCTATAACTTTAATAAACAGAAGTTACTGTTTATCAATGCTTTTTCCAGTGCAGAATGATCCCTGGACTTTTACTAGAAATCCAAGTCTATTTCTCTTTGTAGGTTTTTGCTTATTGTTATATGGATTTTCTAATGTTCTGGATTGACTCTGGCTATTGAAAGGAGACACTTTCCTCCTTCAAAAGATTTTTTTTAAGGTTTCAAAATCTAGAAACATGACCCACTTGATTTATCTTCTTAAACTTCTGTTCTCTGCCTTATTCCTGTTGCCTTATCTACTTAAAATAATTATTGGCATAGTTCAGAAAATGTGAAAAAATTCCATGCTCGTCTTATGATGCTGACCTTTAATTATGAAACTTTGGGTTCTTTGAAAGCGTTCAAATACCCACCCCACTCCCTTTCTTTTTAGGTTCTCCATATAGAGACAAAATAACGATAGCAATTCTTCAGCTGCAAGAAGAAGGCAAGCTGCACATGATGAAGGAAAAGTGGTGGAGGGGCAATGGTTGCCCGGAGGAGGAGAGCAAAGAGGCCAGTGCCCTGGGGGTTCAGAATATTGGTGGCATCTTCATTGTTCTGGCAGCCGGCTTGGTGCTCTCAGTTTTTGTGGCAGTGGGAGAATTTTTATACAAATCCAAAAAAAACGCTCAATTGGAAAAGGTAAATGTCACTTTTTTGCCATTTAAATCAATAGTTGTCATAGTAAAACAAGTTATTTTTCATCTTTCCAACCAAGGGTAATTCTGTAGAACTGTGACTACTAATTGTCTTGTGTCATTCGTTATATAACAGAATCACAAAAAGACCTTAAGATCACCTTTGTGATTTTTTTTATTTCATCACAATATGTCTACTTGTACTCAAAACTTGCAAAAAAAAAAAGAACACATTTGCTCCGTTAAGTTCATTACAGTTTGCTAAATGAAAGGATATTGAAGGAAGCAAAATTTAGGAAAAAGCTTCTCTCTAGACAAAGCGTGTATTATTATACAGTGTTGCGTAGTTCTAAGCTAGGAGACAAATTCTGAAATGTAGTTGAATAAATGTTCAGTTAAGAAAAATCATGGTATGATTAATTCCAACATTAACAAAATGTTACACTATTGTAAGCTTTCTGACTATTGCATATTATTTTTAATAAGTTATTTATTTCCCTGTACTAGAGTCTTTAGAAGAATATGTAAAATCTCAGAATATTCAGAGCATTGCAGTTTTTCTTTGAGTTTTAAGTGTATTTAATATTTTATATATATTTTTATATTTTATTCTTACAAAGTTCATGAACTTAATTTTGATTATATATTTCTAGTATATAATTTTCTCAGTTCTGTATGTCTGAGGAAAAACTACTGAAAATTTTCAAATATAAATTACTCTTCATCTAGGAATTTATAACAACATAAAATACTGCTTTAACATTTTTATGTATTCTGATACCTTTGTGTTTTGTATATAGTTATTTTTATTTTTCTAAAATAAAATATTTCAAGATCTTCTGTGAGCATACATTCCAGTGGCAAATATAATGAACAAATAATGATACCAAAAAACTTCATTCAGGAACACAAGGCAAAGAGTCTACTAATATTCTTTGAAGTCCTTGAAATGTTTGGGCCTTTAAAATGATGTTAAATTATTTATAATTTCTGGAATCAAAATTTTGTATATGGCATTTTTACATAATTTGCTTGGTTATAATATTAATGTTTAGAAATAATATTCTTGTGAATATTTCTATAGTCCTATGCTATAGAAATTAATAAAATTACAAATAAAATGTTTAATGAATTCAGACAATCACATGATTTATTTTTTCATATTTTACAAGATAAGTATATTTGTTAACTTAGTCATATAAAAATATTTTATACTGTTTTGACTATCCATTAAGTTGAAGTACATTTTTAATGCTATGATCCTGCTGTCACAATAAGTTTTGTAATCAAACCCAAAGTACTAATTAATGATAAAAATATTAATTCATTAATTTCCATTTTTGCTACCATTTTCCAATAAATGTGATATATGGTTAGTTAATGCTCAATATGAAGTAAAAGTAATCTAGAAGAAATTTGGTTTTTCTAGCTGGAACCTCAAATAATTTATATGTAATGATTTTCTTTCAGTTATAGGTCAGTATTAAAATAAAATAGATGAATTAATCTCTTGACAATATGTGGTATTCTATTGTCTTTGTCTCTCTGTGTCTTTTTATTATATATTATCTGGACTATGACTCTATGCATAAAGCTTTGCAAGTATTCTGCTTAAAAGAAAAACAAAAGACAAAGGAATTTAATTCTTAAAGATTATTTTTATGATGTTATAAATAATTAGTGATTTTTTTATCTATATTAATATCAATTTTATGGACTTTAAAGTGTTATGTTAGTTTCCTTTCCCTAAATTTTTATGCAACATTTTATAAATTAAATGTGAAATATCACCTTGAAAAGAAACAACTGTGTATATTACATAAGAGTTATTACTTTTCCAGTTCTTTCACACTAGAGTAATGATTTTCTTAGTTTTTAGAGTGAAATTAAAATTGCTAGTTTATTTTATGTGACACTTCAAGATGTTTGATCTATATCTTATAATATGATGTCCACCACTGAAATTTTATCTTTTAATTCTCCATAATATGCACCTTTTTTCTAGCTGTGCCAACTCTTTTTTTTTTTGGCTTTTTGAGTCACACCCAGCGATACTCAGGGGTTACTCCTGGCTCTGCACTCAGGAATTACCCCTGGCGGTGCTTGGGGAACCATAGGGGATGCTAGAGATCGAACCCAGGTCAGCCATGTGCAAGGCAAACGCCCTACGCGCTGTGCTATGACTCCGGCCCTCCCCAAACTCATTTTTCAATTTTCCAACAACATACAACACTGACAACATCCAACATTGACAGACAGTGACAATCCAATTTTGTTAGATCCATTTCCGTTTTACTTAAGCCAGTTTATTTTTTTCTGTATTTCTACCCATTAAATGCCCACCAGTCATTTTAGATTAGTAACTCAAGTCTAAGCATTAGCCTGTCCAGAGCTCTTCCAATAACAAAGTGTAATGGATTATTTTGGGTATAGGCTACAGTTGTCTACACAAGGAAGTGGTAGGATTTCATTCCCTACTAAAGTAAAAAAAAAAATACTAAAACAAAGATGAACTAGTATTTCAATTTTTTTCCCTCAGATATTTCAGATTCTATGATCATTGAAAAAACATTTTTTCTTTTCCTGTGACAATGTGGGGAATTTTGTCCACTTCAAACTTTTTCAAGCAATAAGTCTGGAAACCTTTCTCTGTGAAGTCTATGCATATCTCCATTCTCATTCTCCCTTAGCCCACTATTTATTTATAATTATTTTTTCTTGATTTATATTCCTCTTTAGTTTCTTTAGCACCACGATGCAGTAATTTTGGCTTGTAACTCCAAGATCTCAAACACTGCCTGTCAATGTTTGAAAATCTCCCTTCCTTTCTCCCTTCCTCCTTCCCTCCCTCCCTCCCTCCCTCCCTCCCTCCCTCCCTTCCTTCCTTCCTTCCTTCCTTCCTTCCTTCCTTCCTCCCTCCCTCCCTTCCTTCCTCCCTCCCTTCCTTCCTTCTTTCTCTTGTCTTTTTTCTCTTTTTCTTCTTGCTTTCTGTCTTTCATCTACTTTAATTAGTAATACATATTTTCTCTTGGACTAGATCTTGACTTCTTAAACTGTGTGTTGCTACCCCATGTGAAAGGGGTCACATAGAGGTTACATAAGATTGGAAAGAGTTCATGTTTCTGAATTTACAGTGACAAAAAATTAATTCAATATCAAGTATATGATGAATCTAAGATATTTTGATTAGTGCTAACCTAAGTCATTGTTCTTAGGCAAACAGTGCAAGTGAAAAAAATTTAGTAAACCCCAGAAACTGTTTTTTTTTTCTTTTTTGGGTCACACCTGGCAGCGCTCAGGGGTTACTCCTGGCTCTGTACTCAGGAATCACTCCTGGCGGTGCTCAGGGGACCATATGGGATGCTGGGAATCGAATGCAAGGCAAACGCCCTACCTGCTGTGCTATCGCTCTAGCCCCCCTCCCCCCAGGAACTGTTTAACACCTGCTTTAATTTATTAAAATTTCCCATACTATTCCTAGATTTTATCATAATATGTTTTTTACCTAAATTTTTGAAGTGTAAAATATAAGGAAAGCATGAAATTACTCATTAATGCTATAATCTTTCATTGAGATTCAAACATGCAATGGATTTTTTTGCACATTGAAGATGATCAATTATGTATATATATACATATGTGTATATATATATATATATGTGACTCTGTCACTGTCATTGTCCTCCCCTTGTTCATCAATTTGCTCGAGCAGGCCCAATAACATCTCTATTGTGAAACTTGTTACTGTGTTTGGCATACTGAATACGTCATGGGTAGCTTGTGAGGTTTTGTTGTGATATATATATATATATATATATATTATATATAATAGTTTTGAGCGACTTGAGCCATGTCAGCCATGCTTAGGCAGTACTGCTGACTTTATGCTCAGGAATCACTTCTGGTTGTGCTCAATGTAGCATATGTGGTGCCAGAGATGATGCCGGAGTTGGCCACGTGCAAGGCAAGCATCTTATCCACTATATTATCTCTAGCCCACAAAGATGTACTTTGTGTAGCTCTGGCCCCAAACTAATTTGTTACCTCTTATCCTCTTCTCCTTTTTTCTCTTTATACTCAAAAATTATTCTAGAGTTTTTAAAGAGAAGACATGAAATAATCTATCTTTATATAATTAGACTTGCAGACATATCCATTACCTAGTTGAATATGAAATTTACCAAAAATAAATAATTATGATTTTTTCTTGTCCTGTTATTTGTAATGATGGTAATAAAAACTTGACAATATCTATTACTCTTTAAGGTGAAAATAAAGCCATTTTCACTCTGGGTTTGGGTCTTACCCTGTGCTGCTTGGAGGTCCAGCTCTGTGCTTGAGATCAGAAGTGCTCAGGAAATGATGTGGTGCTGGGGATTTTACATGACTTCAGGCATGCACAGAATATACTCACTCCATTGAGCAGTCTCTTGGCTGCTAAAATATATTTTATAGCACGTATTTTGTTAAATATTAACAAAAATAAATTTTGATAAAGAGAAGTTTGTTTTTAATTTCAAGATTTTTTGATGAGTCAGAAAAGAATATATTATTTTTAAATGAAAGTGAGTTAATATAGAAAAGAGCAAAGGTGAAATGTGTAGTCCCTAAAGAATTTTAAGACTATAAATTGCATACCTTTCAGATAACCACAAGATGGTGCATTTCAGTTTTAATAATACTTATAAGTTTAATTTTGGTACAAATAGGAATGCACCAAAGATATATTTAAAAATTAATGTATTGAAACATACATTTTCTTCATCATTTTTCCAAAGTATAAAAGACTTTTGGAAAGATCTCAACAAAATATGAACAGAAATGTATATTTTCTTTTCTGACTGTGAAAAATTATGGATAAACAAGTATATTTTCATCTTATATATTTCCTGACTTTAAAAAATTACCTTAATTCTGTTAAGTAAGGAATCTATGAAACTAGTTTCTATCTGAAACATTTTCTAGTGCATTTGAGCTTTATAAACTTGTTTGAAGGGTTCTCTTTCTGATTTTGCTCTTATAACTAAAATAGCTGTTTGATATAAAGATATGCTCCATCTGGTAATATTTATATATGTATATAATATTGTATTGATTTGGTAAGGATGAATTATATGGTAATATATTTTATAAACTATTTTATGATCATTTGAATGAATATTTGTATATATCCATTCAAAAGATATTGATACTTCTGTATTATTCTAATTTTCAGCAAAAATAGTATGTGATTATGTGATACATGTTATTATCTTCTGTTTTATATAATTTGTATATGGAAATACTTTTCTTTCCTTGAATTGGAAATGCTTATATTTGGATAAACTTTTTATTGAAAAACTTAAACAGATCTTTGGGTAACATGAAAAACTTAATGCAGCTGTATTCCCTTATTGTTACTTAAATAAACAAGGCATAAAAATAGATTGAAGATATAAACATGTGTATGAACTACTGACATATTAAATTTTTTTAGCTATTTTCTGGCTTGGACAAATATTTATATTATAACTTCTATCTAATGGGACCAAAAAACATTTTAAAAACTGTATCGGGTATTTTTGTTTGTTTTGTTTGTCTTTTGGGCCACACTGAGTGGTGCTCAAGGTTTACTCCTGTCTCTACACTCTGGGATCACTCCTGGGGGGCTTGGGCAATACTTTTTCTTTAGAATGTATTTACTCAGTTAATTTATTAGTAATTCAAAACACCAGTAAAATGAACATAAGATAATCCCTATATAAAAATATCTAATTATTGAAAATTAAAATTTTTAACAGTATATAAGTGTATCAGTCTGTATTTGAATGACAAATGGAAAAAATAGATATACCACATTATAGAAGGACACAGGAATGACACAATGCTAGTGGTAATGATGAAGACAAAAAAAAATTTAGTTTAATACAATATTACTCACAAGAAAATCTCTTTCAATGTTGGCTGTGTTTGTATTGCCGGAATCAGATTAATAGAAATACTGTTCTTTTATACAAATATTTACAAATTACTTCAAGAATGTTGAAGCATTGGTCTAACTAAGATACGACCTACAAAATGATGTTATATTGGCTAAAATAGACTAATATGAACAGAAACACCAGTAAAGATATTTCAATATTTCTATATCCAAATAATGTTTATTTAAAAATCACAGGTATTCATCTGAGTCTTCTATTAACTGAATTTAGTATACTTTTCATTGCATTTGCAGTTAAGAAGTTAATAGTTTGAAATTTTTAAATGTAAGAAAAATTTAGCTGTAAAATGTTATCTTAATATAGTAAAAAATAAACTTTGTAGAAGTATTCTACTTCTTATTGTTTTAATGTTATTGCCATTCTCTGATAACAGAGTACCATTAAATTTCACTATAATATGCATAAGGACAAGCTAAGGTTTTAAAAGTATTTTTTCATACAGATATATAATCACACTTTTAATTGAAATGTTAATATTAGTTTCATTTGCTAATATATTTTCTATGGATTATAAGGCATTTGTTTATGATAACTCATACTTTTTTATTCCTTTAAGTATTATTAAATTAAGATAATATATAGGCAATAATTTCAATATCTAATTTTTTAATGACTTCAGAGATTTTAAAATATATTCCTTATTTCATTTGAACACTAAATTACCTTGATAGCTATACAATTACTATTATTTGTATTGTGTAGACAAAGACAATAAGTTCTTCAAGGTTCAAGCATCTTCCCAAAGGTCAAAGATGCCTTGTAAAAAACTGTTCACAAATTATCATAATGTAAAAAATTTAGAATGGAAAATCTAACTCTTATGTTGATAGTTTTTTTCACTGAAATTTCAGTGATAAAACCTGTAGAAGTTTGAATTATATACATTGAATATGGATTTTGGTAACAGCACTATCTGTTCATTTCACGTTTCTGAACATTGAGTGTGAATTTTAAAATTAAAAGATGAGATTATTTATCAACTTTATTTATCTATGGATAAAATCAGTTAACCTTTTCACAGATCTTTTGAAATAGTCATGATGTATATTATGAATAAACTGTTTTTTAAATAAAGATAGTTAATACATTATAGCTATCTTTTACATTTGTCTAGCATATGTGACTATTGCCATATTATTTTTATTGTTATTAAAGCCGATACACTTTGCTGAATTTTAAGAAAAGAGACATGAAATAAAATACTGGATTTAAAAAATATCTTTCGTGAAAAAATACAGTTATGAATAGTTTCAAGTATGTGATGATTAATATGCTCTTTATTAAAATGGACATCACAATTGTCTTGACTAAAGTGATGTTGAAACCTGTCTGAACTTCTTGATTGTTTTTTTCAGCTTAAGTAGAGGAGTGTAAAATAATAACTCCATTTTTTTCTGTCTCATTATATTTGGAAAATGCAATATAAAGACTCTGGGTAATGTTTTGTAATATTCACTATTTTTGAATATTAAAATATTGTGTTTATCATTGTAAAATAAGCTGTGCTAAAACATAGGATGCTTTATTATTTACCCAGTTAGATATGTTTTCCATAAAATTTCTGTTTTGCATTTAATTTATTATTTACAATCTATTTTTTAAAATAGGTTTAGGTAAAAAGCTCATCTGATATTTTTATCGTTATTATTTTGAGTGATTAATGTAATAGAGATTGTTTATAATAGAAATGTAGAAAACAGAATTCCTTTTTTATCTCTGATAGATATAAGTTGTGCATAATGTTGAAAGGACATTTTGACTTGTGTTTCAGTATTTCTGGAGATAACATAATAGTTATTATGCACCTATGTGCAAAATTCTACCTGCCGCAATAATAATTTTTCACAAAGATTTCTCTAAAACTGAATATCAAGATCACTGTTGCTATACATATTCTAGGAATGAGTATTAACTAATCATTTTCATCTCTCATTGCTTCACTGTTATATTAACATAGCCATAGATAAATCCATGCTTTTGATGCATAGCATTATCTTTTATTTTAGAAGAATGCCAATTAAAAAGCATATAAATCAGGAGGAGAGGGTGGAGAGACGGTGGGCATGACACTTGCCAGAGATGATCTCTGAGTATAGAACCAGAGCCAGGAATAAGCCCTGAGTACAGCAAACACAGCAAGTGTACCCCTAAAACAACCCGTACTCCCCGCCAAAGAAGAATTCAGAAGGAATGTCATATGAAATGGCATTTGCTTTGCTCATGTTATATGTAGATGTTTATTAAAATGATTCATATTACATATCTATATCTTATATTTCAGTACAGTTATGACTTGGCTAGTTGAAATACCACACAGTATGGGTTAATGACATGCAGGGCCCCAAATGACTATCTGAAATTGCGTCTACTACATATAATTCAGAATGCTTGTCAAATGGATAATGATGTCAGAAATTGCTGGGAAAGTGTCTAAGAGTAATGTAGGTACTCAGAAATCAGGAAACAAAATGTTAAGCACTAGTTGTATGTTGCTTTATATAAAAATATGCAACAAAAAATCTAATAGAAGCAGGTTGAAAAAGTTTTGGTAGGACGTCAACAAAAATGCTTGAAAATTATTCTGAATGATTAACTTAATATTATTTAGTTAATCTGTAGAATTAAACAATAGGATTGCAAGACATTTAGTTTCCTTTTTAAAAACAAATGACATACGACTGTTGATAATATTTTATATTATTCCTCCTTGTGGTGATAAGCAAATATATACATTCACTATGAAGTGATGAGCTATTAAGTTCAAAAATTAAAACTGGTTAATTTTTTAATCAGTTGCTAATTGCTTAAAAAATTTCTGAACATAAAGTTTTTAATATAAAATAAAATTTAAACATGTCTATGTTCAGTATGGAGCACTGAATTTTTAATATTTTTTAAAAAATTTTACTTCTCCAAGTGCTGATAGTGATTTTTTTGAAGAACATATATATATATATGTATATATATATATATGCTGTATTACACTACAAAGATAAAACATAATGGTAAAAAATTATATGTAAATACAACCAAATTTATTCCTAAAATTTTCCAGACATTCATTGTTTCTGGAGTTAGATATGTGTAAATGCAGGTTGCCTCATTACATATAGTGAAGTTTATGATGACTTTTACTATTTTAAATGCAATTATACTTGCTAACAGCTCAAAGATTTAAATTTTCATTTTCAGGAATCTTCTATTTGGTTAGTGCCACCCTACCATCCAGACACTGTTTAGTAAACTTTTGAAACTTACTAAAAGAGGTTTTTAATAATGGTTAGTATCTTTGTGCGTTTCTTTTTCTTTTTTGTAGTCTGTTATATTAATGTGGAGAAACATTTTTGTTGTCGTTTCACCCTCGGAAACTTGAAACTTTCTATATTTAATGACATAATTTCTGGATTTTTGTCCCTAAGAAGTGACTTGAAAAGCAGATAGATTATCTTATTTTTTCTACTCCTCTCCTCTTCTCCCCTTCCCTTTCTTCTGCTCCTCTCTCTTCTAATCCCCTTTCTTAGCCTCCCCACCTCTCCCCTTCACCCTTCCTTCCTTCCTTCCTTCCTTCCTTCCTTCCTTCCTTCCTTCCTTCCTTCCTTCCTTCCTTCCTTCCTTCCTTCCCTCTTCATCACCGTCTTCCTTATTTCCTCCTCCTTCTTCTTCTCCTCCTCCTCCTCCTCCTTTTCTTCCTACATCTTTATTCTAATTCAGGAAATCCCCATAGTTTCATCTGGGGTTTTTCAACAAAGCTTTATTTCACAGTTACATAAAAAGACATTTTAAACATTGCAATCATTTTATGATACAGGAAAGACAATTAAATTTCATCAAATGGTAGCATGTTAATCCTTCCTTTACTTAAAACCAGATGGAAATTTTTATTCATAAGCATCACAAGAAAACAAGTGTATGTTTCAATTTTTATATTTACATATAAATAAAGTTATGGAATATATTCTAGATATTTAAAAATGTTTTTGCCTTATACAAAGGAACAACAGTAACTGCTAATACTATTGAATTAAAAAATCATGTTTATTACAAACTCTTACTAACTATAAGGATTATTAAAGCTTTATGATGGATGAGAAATAGTCTGTGAGAAGATAACTTATTATCCCACAGTAACTTCATTAGTAACAAGGTAAAACTTTCAGAGAAAAACATTGATCAAAAAATAACTGTCAAAATTCAGCTTTTTAAAGGAAAAATTAATGAAAACAGTCATTTGATATTATATAAACAAAACTGCTGGTTTGTTAATAGTTGTTTCATTAAAGTTTTGTTTTGTCAAAGTCTGTATAAAATCTGTAAAGCCTCAAAATTTTATTAGTCTATAAGATCATAATTGGCACCTCCTAAATTTGAGAATATAATTTTCTCAAGATCATTTTAGATTATAAAATATAAAAATACTCAGAACCTTGAGATAGGTAATATTTACCTACCTTACATTTTGTAGCATTCTAAATTGAATAAGATATAAATAAAGGTTTTATGTTTTTATCGTTTGAAATTAAGTATCAAATTATTGAATAGTTCACTCTTTAGCTTATTAGAAAGAAATGTTATAGTGGAATAGACATATGCATTTATGTTTTTTTCCACAAGAAAATCCGTTACTTAGATCATTTTAGAATAGACGATAATGATTTTACATATCTTATTTTTTCAACTAACAAAAATGTCTAAAGATCAAGTTTATAAAAATGTGGGTATTATGAATTATTTAACATTTGGAAAACATTCATTTTCAATGAAACCATTTCAAGCAATTCAACGTTATTCACATCCTATAACTACTTGAAGTGTCAGTGGCATCAAGTTTGACTTTGTTATTTTATCTAATCATTTCTTCTGTTAAATGTTTCAACAGAGAGCCAAGACTAAGTTACCTCAAGACTATGTAATCCTCCCCCTTTTGGAGTCAGATTTTTCCATTTCTCCAGTGTTGTCATCACCATCATCATCTTCATCATCATTATCATCATGTTCTTAATAAGTCCATCTAATAGTAGGTATAAAGCAATAAAAAACACTGTCTCCATATACTGGCTATCAGGTGTCATATAAATTCTTCAATAGAACTACTTCATGAATTTAAGGCCTGTATAATTTAACACATAATAAAAGATGCATAGCAGTACCTGAAGTTAATGGAGATACCATGTATGGCATTTAATCATCACCCGTTACAAATACTAATATACTAACTTATTCACAAACTAATATTATTAAACCAATACCAAAGCTTTATTTAGTTAGCTGGATAACATATCCAGTGTATTTTCTTAAGAATCTGAGACAACTTGTTGAACCAATTGAAAATGGGAAATGTAAAATGAGTCTTAAAAGTATAAGAGTAATGTATAGCTATTGTTAATTCAGTCACCATTTAAATAAAAGTAAAGTAAAAGTAAAGGCCCTCCCGTTGATCATCGAGCGGGCTCGAGCGGGCCCAGTAACGTCTCCATTGGAGACTTTGTTGTTACTGTGTCTGGCATATCGAATACTCTCGGTAGCTTGCCGGGCTCTCAGAGAGGGGCGGAGGAATCGAACTCGGGTCGGCCATGTTGGCTGCGTGCAAGGCAAACGCCCTACCGCTGTGCTATCGCTCCAGCCCATTTAAATAATTCATATAAAATCAGTAACATGAGAACTTGATCTCTCTTTATTACAGTTCAGTGAAAGGTATAAATAGGTCTATAGGTTAGAGAGAAAACCATGTTAATGAGAGCAAAATTCTAAAGGGTAAAATTAAGTTGAGTGAAAATAATGAGCCTGGTCAGTCAGAAGGAGCTTCTTGATTAAATTACAGTTGAGTCACATCCTGAGGTAAAGGTTATAATTGGATTGATATGATGTATAAGTAGAGTCATCAAGACACAAGAGAAGGGATAAGTGAAGGAGAAATACCTCTTAGGTCCTAACAGAAAAAGGTGTGTGTAGAAAAACAAAGAATTGGGATGAAGACTGGAAGAGAAAGGAAGATATTTGATTAAAAGACACCCTGATGAGGAAATACAGGAAATTTACAGGTCAACTCTTTTTTCAAGAGAGAATTATATTAAAATATTTTTCCCATAAGGTATATTACCTTGGTAGTTTTGAACCCTTTTGCAAGGAATAGTTTAGACATAGACTTCATTCTGTTTAAGATTTTCATAACAGAAAATTGAGGATGCAACTCCCAAAACTCAAGATACAACCAGAGTAGGAATAAAAGGCCAAAAATTACAAAATTGGATCTAAAGATATTTACTTACTGTTTAGATGCAAGCGACAGAAAGCTAATTATCTTCTTTCTCCATCATGTAGATGTCTATGTCATATAGATGCCACCTTAATTATATTATTGTTTTAGTATCCAAAATATTATGCATGCAATATGTTTTAATAAATCATATATAAAGCATAATATTTATCCTATAATAGTTTTTAATTAGTCTTAGTTGATAAACAAAGCAGCAACACATAGGCTAAAATGTTTTCACATTAGTAGTTGACTTTTTTCCCATTATTGTTCACATGTCATTCTTTGCAATTTTGTAAATTATTTTGTACTTGTTAATGTTTTCGCTTGTTTTCCACATTTTGGTTCTTGCAGAGAAAGAGCCTAAATCTCAGTCCACCTGAATTGCAGCTAAAAATAGTAACTGTTCATAATCTAAGTTATATTTTACCAGCACTCATATATCTCAATTTACAAATATGAGTCTGTAATATGAATTTTTAGGAGTATTACTGAGTTCCAATAACAACATTTATAGAAAACATAGTGAAACTTAATGTAAATTTGGAAAAAGTTATTCCATAGGGTTATTTTACTTTTTTATGGGATAAATAATTATCAGCTATCAGTTACCAAACATATGAAGAAAAATTTATGTTCATTTATGGAATTTTAATGAGTATACAATTTGTTTTTCATAAGTCATTTATTTGTGATCATTCTTGTTAGTTCTGTAAGTGAAGTTAAATATATAAATATAGAATTTATTTTCTATTGTTTTATGTCTATGTGAGTGCTATTTTTGTTTTCTTTTGATATGCACAATTAATAATTTATTTTTAAAGAAAATTTTTCATATTTCACATGCTATTTGGAAATTAGTAAAATTCTCCTTTATTTTATTTTACTTCAAGAATAGATTTCTGCTTGCAGATTTGTATATGTGTTTGTCTTTAAATTTTAAGGTATATTTTTATCTTATATCCATTTTACTCATTCAATTGTATTTGATCTATATGTAATATATGCATTATTATTTAACAGTTCATTTTAATATTGTGTGTAGATTTTCTTTAAACTAACCCGCTTCAATAAAAATTTTAATTATGTATTACAAGTGCAATGGATGTTTATGACCTTTATAATGAAGTATTCTAATGGTCAAGGCTGCTATGTTGGAAGAGCTGTTGAACACGGTTTTATTTTTGCTTCTAGACTGTTGCAGTGACCTGCTTTGTAATATTTTCATTTTTTGTGTTCCTCTATAGAGGTCCTTCTGTAGCGCCATGGTAGAAGAACTGAGGATGTCCCTAAAGTGCCAACGTCGGTTAAAACACAAGCCACAGGCACCAGTTATTGTGAAGACAGAAGAAGTTATCAACATGCACACATTTAACGACAGAAGGTTGCCAGGTAAAGAAACCATGGCATAAAGCTGGGAGGCCAAATACCCAAGCACAAACTGTCGTCTTTTTTCCAAACAATTTAGCGAGAATGTTTCCTGTGGAAATATGCAACCTGTGCAAAATAAAATGAGTTACCTCATGCCGCTGTGTCTATGAACTAGAGACTCTGTGATCTAAGCAATTGCAATGATCAGACTTGATTTACAAGCATCATGGATCAACCAAGTTACACGGGGTTACACTGTTTATCATGGGTCCTCCCTTCTGAGTGAATGTTACATACACATTTTGTGGCTGGTTTCAAATGCAGTCCAATCAGAAATTACAGGTTCCTCTAGAAGTCCAACTGTTGCCAAGAGATGGAATATCAATGCCCTAAGGGTAAACAGTACAAAAATTTATTATGAATAAAAATACTTGGAATCAGCAAAAACTGTTGTGTTGCAAGAAACAGTACAGTCTTCTGAACACCCAGAATATAGAGTTGGTTGTGTAAGAAGCCCCAAACTATTCAGTATAATGATTATCTGAATAGATGGTGTGTTACAGGATGTGAAAAGAATGTATTGCAAAACCAAATCTGAATTTCATGGCTAGTGGAATGCAAAACAGATCTTCATCAGTGTTTTCTTTTCTTTTTGACAGTTGGTGTCACTGATTGAGATATAGATATCAATTTTCCAAGGCAATAATGTTTTTTCTTAAATTCACCTAGGCAGGATATTTAACATGCAACTCTACCATTCTCTCCCTAACCCCCACCCTAGCAACCTTCAACCTTCCTCAAACCCACACCAAGAGTACAAAAGCAGCAGTTGGTTCAGAATCTGAATTCAAAAGAATGATGTTTTGCAATCTTTGTCTCAAATTGTAAAAGAGAGCTGAGTATTGATGGCTGTGTGGAAGACTAAAGCTTTCATTTTAACATTCAGTTATGTTAATCTAAGCCCTCGGTCCTGCTGTAAATGAACTTGATGGAGCCTAGGCAAATATCGGTGAAAGGAGAAAGGGGACTGGTCATTCATAGAAAGCTCTGTGCAGAGAACTTTGAAGTGGACTGCATTTATTGATAGTCACAATGTTAAATGAACAAAATTCTTGAGCAGTTTTTTTTTCCAAAAAAAAATGTTCAGGTTTATTTGTGGAAATGCAAGATTTCTATGAAAATAGTTTTTGTATGGAATTTTTGTAATACTTTTTATCAACAAAATAAGAACATGTGTTCCGGTCAGGGGTGTGATGTCAAGCATGAATGGTAGTGCGTGTGCACCACCAACGTTTGGTGAAAACTATTTTTATCAAGAAAAAGGAGTCATAGAAGAGAAATATTTTCAAGTTAGATAATATAAAAGCTAGGTGCACTACCACCACTGCTTACCATGCCACACCCCTGATTTCCACAAGGCTGATAACATACTGTAATGAACAATTGTGTGTAAAATGGTAAAAGACGCAGACCTCTTGACAACATTGTGATAACAGTTGAGTGCACACAGTTTGCTGTTTGAATCCAATGCACAAAAGTTATTAAAAAAAACATTAAAATTATGTCCATTTTACTTTCAGCTTTGACTTTCATTTTTCTCTTGTGTGTATAAATAAATGCACAATATGCATTAAGGGAAGTCCACTTCCTGAATCATTCTAAAATATCAAAAATGTCCACTTCCTATCACTTGGAGTAAAAGAAAAGTACTCACAAGAAGAACACTCAGATGTACAAAAAACTGGCATACATAATGTAATTTCAACATTTAGGGCAGTTTAAATGAGCAATCTAAGATTTCCAAGAGTAGCAGTTATAATCTTACCATTTCAATGAATGAACATCAATAGTTTTCACAGGGTTGTATATGACTATATAGTAATTTTTGTAGATGTAAATATATTTGTATACATCTATGTGTAGTTCAACTCATATTCAACTTAATTCTTTCTGTGTATTTTAAATTTGTTCAAAAGAACAACATCATAACTAATTGCTCAATTTTAAAAAGTAGTTATGGTGTGATTTACCTATTAGTATTATAACATACTTTTTAAAATCACAAGTTATTACATATTTTCTAAACAGAAATATTTTTAATTAGAAATTATGACCAAAAACTGGAATAAAAAATCTTAAGAATGTTTCAAATTCATAAGAGCTACAAAATTAAGTTACTGCTAGTTAAATTTAAATATAAAGTCACAGGGCTGGAAAACACTGCTGACTGAGTTTGATCCCTGACACCTCATGTGGTCCTCTGAGCTTTCCAGGAATGATACCTAAGAATAGAGTCAGGAATAATTACTATGCACCCCTGTGGTCCCAAAACTTAATTTATTAATTGAAAACAGGAAAGGCCCAGGTGTCTTCAGATATCTTTTTTTCAAGGAAATTTTAAATTAAAATTCATATTCGAATAATAGCTTTATACCTAAATTTAGTTTTAGATTAATTTTAAATAACACTAACCAATGCATAAGATCTCAGTATTTTGTTCAATACTAAATAGTCTAAAATAACATCTTTAAAATACTTATATTCTGTCCATCATTAAGCTTTTATATTAAATAGAGTCTAACCAGATTTTAAGGATCTTTTAAAAATTCACTTCTCAATTAAATTAAACTTTAAATAATAAAAGAGAACTAATTTATATTTCAATTAGTCAGAAAATAATTATTTTTATTTTGGGTAAAATTTGGCATTATTTTCTCAGGTGTTAAATTTGAAAAGTTAAATATCTGCTCTTTTGACTTTAGAATATATAAAATATATTTTTAAACCCATTTTTTAAAAGGTTTTTACAGTTTAAAGAGTAGATTTTTTTCTGTGCTCATTACATATTTAAAGTATGCATAATATGCAGTTGACATTCTAACAAAATTTTTGACTATTGAAGATTAACTTCAAACAATTGGAGAGTCATTTTTCATTGGGAAGACAATATGTTGATATAAACATAATTTAAATGTGGATAAGACAAAAAGAACTCTTCTAGTCAGCAACACCATCTGATAAAGACACATATGCCTCAAATAAATTATTCTAACTACTCTGCGAACACTAATTGACTGCATTCTCTTCTGCCATAACTCAATAATCCTTATTAGAATGAAACACCAAGGACTAATATTTATCATAACTAAATTTAAACCACTATAAGAACACCAAAGAGATCAAGTCACATATATCGTGGGTAAATAATCCTAATAACTACGAGAATACCAAGATAAAATTTTCATGTATTTGAAGCAGAATAACCCCAACCATATACCACTAAGGGAACTTGATTTCACACATATGTAAAATGGATAATCTATTCATGATATTTTAAAAATATTTGCAACTCAGTTATGTTCTTTAAAAATGTATATTGTATTATTGAATAAGTGTATAAGAGAACTAATTGTTTTAAATTATTTTAGTAGAAAAATTTTGGACATATGTTTATTATAAAATACATTCTGAAAATTATACATATGCAAGGGCATCTGGCTGTTCTGTAGACTAGTAATTTTTTCCTAAGGATATTTCACCATCTCCAATTTTAGGATACTTTCATAAAGAGAACAGAATGCTCACTTGTTAAAAGAATAAGTCATGAAAAACATAAGACTTTGATTTAGTGTCTGATTAGAAAAGTATGAGTAAAAGTAAAGGCCAGACTCCCCTGGAATTTTTTTCTCGGATTTAAAGATGATACAATGGCAGCAAGGTATTGAACCCTGTTAATCCTGCTGCATCAGTAATTCAAGTCATACTGCTCCAATGTCTTGTATTTGCAGAGCAAGTATTTAGTATGAAATTTTATTTTACTCTTGATTTCTTGGGACCCCCACAGTCTGTTCATATAATTGCCTGTATTGTTGAGTCTCATGTTTGTTGCCTCTAACATTTCCTCTCTTGTGAAAAACACTGGAGGGGTGCATAATTGGGGTGTTTAGGTCTTCACTCCCGATTCTGTGTTCAGGGGATCAATTGCAATATTGATGGAACCAGCAACAGCTTAAAGAAAGGCAAGCATCCTACCTAGTGTCCTAGTTTTTCAGCCTCTTTTGTTTGTTTCATTTAATTTTTGTGACTTTTAGAGAAGACTGCATGAGACCTTGATCTTTTGAGAGAATTCCTTCTAGAAAACACCAGCTTCTGAGGTTGCTTTTTAAATTTTTTTGTTTGAATTTTAATTTTCATATTAGATATCATTTACAGATGTTTGCTATTAGGAACATGTTGGTTCAGAAAAGAGATAAACATCTCATTTGAAAAGCTTTCCTTTTATTTTTTTGCAGTGTTAGAGAACAAACCCAGGGCCTCAGGCGTGCAAGGCAAATGCTCTGCCACTGAGCCAATGTTCCTGGGATCTTTAGGTGTACAGCAGAATCAGGGGGAATATCTATATTGGTAGACTGATCTGTAAAGGCTATTTCTGATGAAAACTTTAAAGCGTGTTTATCTTTGAATTTTTCATGTTTACCTACTAGATTTCATTGAGAAGCATCCTCTACTTTTGAGCTCAGTTTTGTTTTTTGTTTTGTGTCTTTTGAGAATAATTCTCTTTCACTTTTCTGAATTTCTAGAAGATAGATACTCAAGAATACAGAGGAGCGAAGATAATGCAAGGATCTACTCTTCTATGCATTAATAAATCCTTATTTTATTCCTTCTTTTTTTACTATTTATGAATGATATAAAGCTCATTCGTTGACTTAAAGAATCAAGATCTAATATTGTTCTGTTTTTATATACTTATCTTTTGAAAATCTTAGTTAACTACAATTTGTTTATAAACTTTAGTAAAATTTTGCCTCTTATTTTCCCTGTACTTGTAGTCCTCTGCATTAAAAAATAATCTTTGCTGTAATTTTATGATTGAATAAGGAGCAAACTCAGATTCATGTATTCAGTTCTTTAATCTGTCTTGAAAGGAAACAAACAAAAAAAAACAACTTTTCTTAAAGAATATAGGCTATAGGCAGAAATTCAGTGGAGGTAGAAAAACAAACAAACAAACAAGCTTAAAACCCAGAACTTTTCTGGTTTAAATAAAGTAAAAACAGAGCCAATTTTGCCCTTATGGTTGCATAAAATACTGTCAAAGTTTGTTTCTTACCAAATAAATTTTCTCTTTCTTAAAAAGGATTACCTTGAAAATAAAAATGAATTTCACAAAAATGGACCCTAAGAATATTACTGAAATAGGGAATATTCTATTTTAGAGCTGTCAAATAATGCTAAATCTGGAAGCTAATGTAATTTATACCCTAAGGACTTAGTTCTAATTCAAAACATTCCAATTTCTATTTTATAAAGCTCCAGAAACATGTGTTATAATGATGATAAGGAACTATTTCTTAGTGAACTATGCTGAACTATAAGCCTTTAAGAATCCTCTTTCATATATAGCCTTATACTGTAACTTGCTTTCACATATATTATGAGTGTATTTAAAAGTGCATTTTAAACAAATATATGCTTTTTGCAAAAGATAAATTTTCTTGTTTTGCCTTTCAGCTAGACATTTCTCTAATATTAAACTTTCAGAACGTAACTATTTCAACTATCATTATAATTAATCTTAAATTCATTGAACAAGAGAGATCAGTATTGAACCAAACATCATCAATGCACTGAAAAATTTGTCATGTATTCTATTTACCTTAAAATTTATGTCACTGTCACTGTCCTCCCATTGTTCATCAATTTGCTCAAGTGGACCCAGTAACATTGTGAGATTTGTTACTGTGTTTGGCATATTGAATATATCATGGATAGCTTGCCAGGCTTTGCCGTGCAGGCAAGATACTCTCGGTAGCTTGCCGGGCTCTCTGAGAGAGGCAGTGTCAGCTGTGTGCAAGGCAAATGCCCTACCCACTGTGCTATTGCTCCAGCCCAAAATTTATGTCAAAGGAAAATATAAAAGACACACAACAGGACTAGAAATATACTTCAGCAGACAAAGCCCTTGCTAAGTACTTGCAAAACAAAGTTTGCTTATGAGACTTCTGATTTCATTCTAGTACCATACAGTCTTTGCCTTGAATCTTTGCCTGAGCACAGAGCTGGGAGTAGCCCAAGAATACCAACAGGTAATGCCCCAAAATAAAAACAAACAAAAGATACATTAAATATATATTCATATATAATATTCTTAGTATTCATATTTCTGTCATAAAGACAAGTAGCACTGTAGCACTCTCCTCCCATTGTTCACCAATTTGCTCCAGCGGGCACCAATAACATCTCACAACAAATTTGAGACTTTTTGTTACTGTTTTTGGCATATTGAATACGTCATGGGGAGCTTGCTAGACTTGCCATGCAGGCGAGATACTCTGGGTAGCTTCCCAGGCTCTCTGAGAGGGACAGAGGAATCGAACCCGGGTCAGCCATGTCGGTCACGTGCAAGGCAAACGCCTTACCCGCTGTGCTATTGCTCCAGCCCCATAAAGGCAGGTAAAGAAGAAAAAGTCTCTTTCCTTGTGATTATATGCATCAGAGGATAAATATCACACTGTCTGAATTTAGTAATATACTCAAACTTGGGTATAATGTCAGCTGGGAAATAGACTTCAATTCAAGCACCCAAGTACCAGTTAGTGTAAAGATTCTAGCATCAAGGACAAGATATAAAAACATATCAGAAAAAAATTAATATTTCTGCTGTCTCTGGAATTTTTATATTTCTCACCCTGCTTGTGTGAAGTTAGAACAGAAAGTGTTCCTGGTCTACCCTCTCTTTTTAGTCACAAGAATATCTTTAGGTATTCACAGTTAAGCTAATAAGGACTTGCTTCTTTTCAGCATTGTATATGTGTATGAGATGCAGGTACATCGTCACTGAAATACCAGGAGGCAGGTATATGAAAAGCTGAGAGAAACCTTTTGGCAGACATAGAGAATTGAAAAGTTTGAGGTTTTAAACTGGTTGAAATCACTGAAATTTGTATTTTATTAGCAGTGATTTCATCATGTCCTTGAATACAATGTGGCTGAGAATAAAGGACTTGATAAGAGTTATCCTATTTAAAGACAATTTTCACAAAGGCATCATATAAACAAAACACATTATTATGAGAAACTTTTATTGGCATTGATTTGGTACAGCGAGCACTTCTTATGGCTTTGTCATCCTTTAATGCACTCATCAGACTGGTCATCTAAAACTTACAATACCTTGGGACCGTAAGGATAGCCCAGCATGTAGGATATTTGCCTTACCTGTGTCCGACCCAGGATGGCATCCCATATGGTTCCCCCATGCTCTGCCAGGAGTAATTCCTGAGTGCAGATTCAGGAGTAACCCCTGAGCATAGCAGGTGTAAGACCCCTCCAAAGCCAAAAAGAGATAAAAAGAATTATTACACCTAATACACTATACATATTTGTGATGGCTTAGAGCCATAGCACAGGGGGTAGAACGTTTGCCTTGCAAGTGACCGGCCCGGGAGACGTGGGTTTGATTCCTCCGTCCCTCTCGGAGAGCTCGGCAAACTACCCAGAGTATCTCGCCGGCACGGCAAAGCCTGGCAAGCTACCCATGTCATATTTGATATGCCTAAAACAGTAACAAGTCTCACAATGAAGACATTACTGGGCCTGCTCTAGCAAATCCATGAACAATGAGAGGATAGTAACAGTGACATATAAATTACTTTGTTCTGTCAAACCCCTATTTCATTCGTTTACTATTGGCCAAAGCTCTAGGACCCACCATCATTAATTCACCAAATCTACACCCATTTGTTTTCTACCAAAATTCAGTTATGCTTTTTTGTTTGATAGTGTTATGCAATAATATTATAAAGAGACATTTTGGTCACTTTATTGTTACTTTTTATAAATTAAAGTCTAGGATGGGGGACTAGCATTTAATCAAATGTGCTAAATATGTAAATACAAAATGAAAATGATGTTACAGAAGGGCTTCCTCATTAATTTCTTGATGGATAATTATACCTTCCTCAGTATATCTCAGATAGTACAATATACTATTGTCAATGTCACTGTCACTGTCCTCCCATTGTTCATCGATTTGCTCGAGCAGGCCCAGTAACGTCTCCATTGTGAGACTTGTTACTGTGTATGGCATATCAATACATCACGGGTAGTGTGTAGGTGAGACACTCTCAGTAGCTTGCCAGGCTCTCCGAGAGGGGTGGAAGAATCGAACTCGGGTTGGCCATGTTGGCTGCATACAACGCAAACGCCCTACCTGCTATGCTATCGCTCCAGCCTAATATAATACTGAAAATATGAAAATGTGGCTTACATTTTAAAATGAATCCACATAGAATTATTTATTGGCATAATAAGAAATTGTATTGGTTTGAATATTCCTCCCAGGAGTACATAACTGCCTTTGGTTTCAAACTATAGCACAGGGTGAGATTAGTTCCAGGTACTGAGAACATAAACTGAAATATAAAATATGCTCTAAATACCTTACTGCCATACTGCTTTACTCACGGTGACATTATTTTACTATATGCAACATACGACACCTCAGCTTTACCTAATATTTTTTTTTGGTCAATCTTCACATTTGTGATGATTTTTTCCTTTGTCCTTACCTCGTTATAAAAAATATTACATCAGTGTTTATACTTTTGTTATAAGCTTACTGCTGTTCTTGCAGAGTATACATAAAGTGTCCTTAATTGATTTAGAACCCTGAGAACATTCTTGTTGAAATGTGTTGATGGAGTGAAATATAGTCAGATCTCAAATATTACCTCTCGTCTAAAACTTATATAGAAAGTATGCACGTGAATGTCTTTAATACTCCTGATGAGATGTAATACTATAATATTTTATGATAAGGTACATTAATTGGGCTACAGAATTGGGGTAGACTTCCCTCGGTAGTAATGTTTACAGACAATGAATAAGCGAAAGAGACTTATGTAAAAGAGCATGACTTGTAGTAGATATTCAGTACTGATGGATCTTAAATGCACAGAACCATATGCGATAGAAATGTATCCATAATACATCTAGGAGAGTGACATTATCAAGATAGAAGGAGAAATTAATGATTTGATCCTTTTCCTAAACTTTCAAGTACTTAAACAGAAAATTATCGGCATTTTTCTGCATTTTTCAAAACCATCCTTATTAAAATTTGGAGCCAGTTTTAAAAAACTACCAGGGTGGATATAACTAACAAATTAGTGAAGCAACAGTATTAGTAAGCTGTCTAGATAAATTAATTTAGATTAGAATCCCTAGTAGTGGTGTATAAGAAAAAAATATTTTAAAATATATTATCAGAATTTTCCCTAATTTCATAGACAATTCAATAATAAAAACAGTATTTGTATGCCATAAGCTATAAAACATACTAATAGAGAAATCATATGAGAATATATGAAAATTATTTTATAGATGAAGTATTGGCTCACATTACTTAATTTATGTCTTGTGGGTGTCAGAATAATACAAAATGGCTCAAATATCCTTAGGTTACTGTAGGAGGATAGTAACCTTCACAAGAACATCTTAGTGACATATAAAAATAAAAATTTATTTCTCAATCATAAAAATTCTGTATTGGACTATTTGAATATTTCACTTTGGCTCTTTTCCTCCTTGTAATGATTTTAAGATGATTGTTTCAATCCTATAGTATCATCGTTATGCTGACTCATACACTATTTTCAGGACTCTCTGGAAGGATCTACTGGCATAGTCCTGACTATTTAGCTGGATTCATGGTCAATAGGGAGTTGCAACCTGGAAAAGGAAAAATTTATTTTGTAAGAACTAGCAATATCAACTCTTCTATACAAATCTGTGACATATTTAAGGCTTTTATAATTTATAATATCAACACAAAATAAATAGACGAAACAGGAGAAAATTTTCCATATGGAGAAGAAATTAGCTTAGAAATTTCTTATAGGCAATTGCTTATAGAGGGGGTGAATTAGAGTTAGAAACCAGAGAAATGTCATGACTAGAAAGTAAGCATATAGTGATATTAGTTGAAATAAATCTCTCCCTGTTAAGAGTACCAAGTGAAAAAATATAAACTAAGACAAAGCTTTCACCGTCTCCAAGTATTAATTATTGAAAGTGGTGATATGTTTGCAACAAATAGTAAATATATGCCTTGAGAAGTAAGACTTCAGTGTTTTTAAACTCTGTGGCTTTTCCATTCTACCCAAAGAGGGTTCCAAAATCTTTACCTAGATTAATGTTTGGCATCCAAATGGTAGAGCAAGGTGTTCTCAGGAAAATTACTTTATTATGCCAACCTTGATGTTCGAAAAAAAGTAATGCTAATTTTGTAATTAGAAGATCACTTGGAAGCAGCATATGTGGGGCAATTGTTGATATTTGCTGCTGTTGGAAGTTAACTGACATTAGTATTTTATATTCCTAACCAGCATTTTGTACTAAAGTTTGTTGGGGTATATTTTCCTGGAACCTTTACTATCAAAACCCAGATAGAGAGGGTCTTATTTTAATCCTACCATTGCTCTGCAGTTAAATAAATTATTTGCATTTTATATCATGTACCTTAAGATATGTCACTCAGTGAATCTGATATGATTGGTGCTAACCTACAAACTTTTGTTCTCATCAGGTACTACTTTTTGGGTGTGAGCTAGATAACTATTTAAGATCCATAAAAGATGGCACAGAAGGAGAAAACTCCTATTAAAAATCCTATTCCCAGGAATGGTTTCAGAATGATCAAGGCGCTCCAATGTATACATTTCTAATTCCCAGTTCAAAGGTGTAATGATAAGATATTTGATTTTTTAGTAGTTTTCTATTAAGACTGTGGTAGTCAACTTGTGATTTGTTGTTGGTGTGCAATGCCCTCAGCTTTAGCCATTGACTTTGTAGATAAAACATGGACACTTCTTAAGAATTCACAGACAGATTCTTAACCAGACTGTGGAATAACTTTGGTAGAAAAAAATATATGCAACAATAACAGTGATAGATATATCTAAGCCCCAAAACTATACTGAAATGACTATACTTTAGAGCCATATGTCTGGTCACATATTTGTTTTCATAGTCAAAAGGAGTAAGTCCTCACCTTCAGGTATCAAAATCTATAGCGCAGATCAAAGTTTTTTAGTCTTATTTGGATTGCTGTTCCCTTATTTAAGTGAACAGAGAACCTCCACAGTTACATCCACAATTGCTACTACCCCCTGGAACAATCTAGCTACATCACTGCTCCTGGTAGGGTGGGGTGCTATGTATCCTCTTTGAAAATCACATATAGATTCTAGACAAATGCTGTTTTATCTCTGAATTTCCTTGTTTTAAATGGGAACTTCTTAAATAACACTTTGTTTCCCGATCATTCTTAAGATTTTCAATAGTTTTAATGGTCTCAATATATCTCTTCTTCCCCATCTCACCTCCACTACACGGTGGAAATGAGAATTTCTAGAAAGTAGGGAGAGAACAAGAAAGAAACATTTCTTCATATGTGTGTACGCATTTGTATGTCTGTGTATATATATATGTATAGAGAGATTATGTAAGTGTATATAGAGCGATTATATACAGATTACATATGTCTGTGTTGAGGGAGAGACAGAAAACAACTGTGATATCCTACAATGTATTTTGAAATTTTTATAATATAAAATATTATTAAGGATTTTTAATTTTTTATAATACTGTTTATTGTTTCACTATTTTATAATATTTATTGACCAGGTTATGTTAACTAGTAAGTGACTATATACTTTTCCTTTATAACATGTTTTATTTATATACACACAAAAATATGTATGTATATATACATATTTAATCTTATGGCATTCATATGTTGAATCCTCTTTCTTTGGTTGTATATAGTAGGTTATATCAATGTTCTGTTTTATAATATCAAAAGTGCAATATCATAATCTTAATCAAAAATTTATAAACTATTCCCTCTCCAGATCTTGGTCTTATTAAAAAATCTGCTAATCATCAAATGTGTTAAATGTCTTCATCATCCTTATTAGCAACTTCTTGTTAACTAGTGTAATTGATCATTTTTAGGAGTTAATATATTTCTTACATTCTGACATAATTATTCAGGTTTTTAATTAACTTCCTATTAATTTTTTCTTAATTTTATAAGACCATATAGCTTGTTATTTGATTTTGTTTTCTGTAGACAGTCTGTTTCCCATATGGTATCTATACATTCAATTTTTATGCATATATTTGTACACATATATATATTACATTTTTTAAAGTCAGATGAATAGCAGTTGCTAACTTTAATGTTCCAAAATTTACCTTAATATTATTTAATCATTAACAATTTTGGAACCATTTAAGAAATTCTTTTAAAAATAATAGAATATTTATTAATACATTTTTTTAAATGTTAAGTTATATTTATAATTTTAATTTAATGCAATTATACATGGTCACTCTTCCTCATATTTTACTCCTCAGTTTGTTGAATAATATAATTTTTCAGGGATTTTCAATATACAACTGGTACATATAAATTTCATGACATCATAAAAATTTCATGACTTCATAAATCTCTTTGGGACTTTATGCTTACTACTTTCCTGTTTATCTTTGAAAATATCTTGCTGTTACACCTAAATTTCACACTCAACCTTTCAACTTACACACATATATATGTGCACATAATTATTTGAACTATAATTATAATGTAATTAATGTGTGTATTAATATAGAGAAAATATGTTTTGTTTAATATTATCCCTTATTGTAAAAATCTATGCCCTGAGTCCCACACACCTGGGTTTCTTGGCCGGTTCCTTCATTTGTGAGGCTTGTCCTAACGTGTGGCAATGGTCTTAAGCATGGCTGTGGCTGGAACTGGAGGTCTTCAGCTGCCGGGACTCTGCTTGGGGTGGGGAGGGAAACTCAACCCACCCTCCTCCAAGGATACCCGTGAGGACAGCCAGGAGCAGAGGCAGGAGACTCTATACTGTTCTCTTCTGGGAGCAGGGTTTTATAGTCTCTGGGTCTTGGCTGTTGATGGGGTTACACGGTGCCAGGGGCAGTTGGTGTTGAGTTTCCCTCCCCATCCCGAGCAGAGCCTCCTCTATCCAGATCCCCTATCTTCCAGTATGTGGGCGTTACACCCACCAACTGCGGCTTCTGGGAGCAGGCTTGGAGATCTACGCCCTGGGTCGGAGGATGTGTAATCCTATCAATGGCCAAGACCCAGAGATTATAAAACCCTGCTCCCGGAAGACATCTCATTATCTAGTTCTTACTCTGGAAAACCTGGCAGGCTACCCAAAGTATCCTGCCCACAAGGCAGAGTCTGGCAAACTCCCCATGGCGTATTCAATATACCAAAAAACAGTAACAATGATGGGTCTCATTCTCCTGACCCTGAAAGAGGCTCGAATGTGGCACTTTTTAAGAACTTAGGGCTAGGACGAAGGAGATGTTACTGGGGCCTGCTCAAGGCAATCGATGAACAACAGGATGGAAGTGATACTGTGATACTGTGAACATGTATTTGTCTATTTCATGTCTTACATAATTTTTTATCTATAGTTGCTTCACTTAGCCTTTGGTAATTTATAATTTTGCATCTACTATAAATTGCATTATTTTTCAAATACTCTTTATAATGTTTGTTGCTTTCATATAGAAATTCATATATATGTACATTCACATTCATATTTGTACATATATAGTGCCATATATATTCATTCACTTTGCTAAGCTCTAATTTTATTTTTACATATTTTTCTACAGGATATATTCAATTTTATATGTAAATGGCTACATAATATGAACATAATGAGAGTCTCATTTCCTATTTTGTTTTTAATTTTTTCTTTTATTGTGTAGCTACCTATCACCTCTAGTTAGTTATAAATACAATAACTTGTGGTAGAAATCTTTGTCGTTTTCTCATGTTTAAGGGTAGATTTCAAACATTTGGCATTGTTCATTTTGTCTCAATCTTTTTGTGATTGCAGTTTACATTATTTTAGCTACCTAAAATTTTCCTTCCCCTCAAGACATGTCTAGCTGTCTTAAGATGTGACAAATATAGTCTCTCCTCATGGAGTAATATTATGAAGGGGACATAGAAACACACAAGTAAATATCCTCATATCTCAAACCCACACATATTTTGGATTTTATGTAAGTGCCTAGACTGGGCCAAACCTTTGTTATCTTTGGTTATTTATGTTAGTACCTTCTGTGTAGTCCTTCTACTTTCAACATTGTTCTATCTTTAGTTTTGTTTGTTTTGTTTCGGGGGTCATATCCAACAGTGTTCAGGGCTTACACCTGTCTTTGTGCTCAGAAAACATTATGGTGGACTCAGCAGAATATATGGTGTGATGGGAATTGAACCTAGGTGAGCTGTGTGCAATACAAGGGCCTTATATGATATACTATCTCTGTGGCCCCAACATTCTGCTTTTTAATCCATTTCTCACACTACCAAAAGAGTAGTTTGTATAGTCCCCCAAAATTATTTCTTTCCTGAAAATGAAAAATATTTTTTGATTTTTTTTTCAGTTAGCTATAATACAAATGTAGGAAAGTGTGGACTCTACAAAAACTGCCTCAATCATTTTGAGCCCAATTTCTCTTCCCAATTCTGTTTTAAATATACTAAATAACTAAGTAATGATTTTTTTCATGACATTTCTAATTTTTTTTTGTTTTTGTTAAACTTGAACAGTTATCATATCCTCTCTCCTTTTTTAAACTTTTCTGCTTATATTAGTGGGTCAGCTCACAGGTAGAATGCATCTAAGATCTCTCTGTGAAGTTTCCAGAATTTAGCATAGTGTTCTCCCCTCACATTCTCTCCCTTTTCCTTCCCTTCCCTTCCCTTCCGTTCCCTTCCCTTCCCTTCCCTTCCCTTCCCTTCCCTTCCCTTCCCTTCCCTTCCCTTCCCTTCCCTTCCCTTTTCTCCCCTTCCCTCTCCTCGCTTTCTCTTCCCTTCCCTTCCCTCTCCTCGCCTTCCCTTCCCTTCCCTTCCCTCTCCTCGCCTTCCCTTCCCTCCCTTTCCCTTCCCTTCCCTTCCCTTCCCTTCCCTTCCCTTCCCTTCCCTTCCCTTCCCTTCCCTTCCCTTCCCTTCCCCTTCCCTTCCTTTCCCTTCCCTTCCCTTCCCTTCCCTTCCCTTCCCTTCCCTTCCCTTCCCTTCCCTTCCCTTCCCTTCCCTTCCCTTCAATTCCCTTCCCTTCAATTCCCTTCCCTTCCCTTCCCTTCCCTTCCCTTCCCTTCCCTTCCCTTCCCTTCCCTTCCCTTCCCTTCCCTTCCCTTCCCTTCCCTTCCCTTCCCTTCCCTTCCCTTCCCTCACACTCTAAGCCAACCTCACACTGGGGGAAAACGCAACTGGGATAAAGAAGAGACAACTAAGTAAATGATGGTTGGAGGGATCGCTTGGGATGGGAGATATGTGCTGAAAGTAGACTAGAGACCCAACAGGATGACCTCTTAGTACCTACATTGCAAACCATTACACCCAAAAGGAGAAAGAGAGTAAGAGGGAATGTGCCTGCCACAGAGGCAGGGGTTGAAAAAGGGTGGAGGTTGCGGGAGGGATACTGGGATCATTAGTGGTGGAGAATGGGCACTGGTGGAGGGATGGGTACTCAATCATTGTATGACTAAAATATTATCATGAAAGTTTATAAGTCTGTAACTGTATCTCATGGTGATTCAATTAAACACACACACACACACACACACACACATATATATATACATATACATATATATATATGGAGTGAGGTAAGTGACATGCATAATACCCTAGTAGTAGTAATATGGTAGAACACAATGACTAGAGGGAGTTATAGGAAGGGAAAGGAGAAAAGAAAAAAGAAAATAGTACCTATCATAGATAGAGTCAGATCAGGACTTGGAGGGAAACTGGTGACATAGGTAGAGAAAAGTGAACACTGATAGCTGTTGAAACATTGTACACCTGAAGCTTAATCAGAAATAATTTTGTAACTGTAATTCAATGCAATATAAATATATATAAATATTTAGAATGAAAATTAAAAGGTGAAGGATATTAGGGAAATAAAAAGCACTAAAGTTTAATCTCCATTGGCAAGGCTGAGGAGATGGCCCCTGAGAACAACTGAGTGTATCCCTGGAGGCCCATGAATATCTACTTGGTTGGTCTGAGAAACCACAGGTATATAAAGCATCAAACCATCCAGTTTGATTGGCCAAATATTATCAGGAGTAACTCCAGGTCCTCTGATCATTGTTACTTGGTTGTCTTCCTTGTCTCTTTCACAAAAGTAAAATTTTGGGGGCTCAGGGGATTCTAGAGAAAAAAGGAGAAAGAGTCAGAATTCTGAAAAGAATTCCAGTTTTATGTACTTGAGACATGAACTGACAAGCTCTTCTCAATAGATGAAAAATTTACAAAGTTACATCATTTGTGTTTGATAGGTAGCACTGAGGCACTCTCCTCCCATTGCTCATCGATTTGTTCAAGTGGGCCCAGTAATGTCTCCATTGTGAGACTTGTTGTTACTCTGTTTGGCATATCCAATACATCACGGGTAGCTTGCCAGGCTTTGCCATGGTGGGGCAGAAATACTCTTGGTAGCTTGCCAGTCTCTTCTAGAGGGGCAGAGGAATCGAACCTGGGTTAACCATGTTGACCGCATGCAAGGCAAACACCTTATCTGTTGTGCTAAGTATTTAGCAATTTTTAACTCTAACAACTAAAAAAGCATATTTTGAACTTGAGATTTTTATTTCTGTAACGGGAACCATCCTAGAAACTACTAAATGTTCAGAGATAACCACTAATCATAAAATTTTTGGTTGAAAGGATGTTTCTCACAGATCTTAGTTACTGTGGGTGACCTGTATTCTTAACAGAAAGTTAAGTAGTGGAAATGTTGGTGCCACAAACATTTCCAGAGTCAAAAAAAGTCTGTTTTTTCCATTGTTTCCTTTTAAATTACTTTCCAAAACCAAATGAAACCAAGGAAAACTCCCTGAAAATTTACCTTTCCTGCATCAAATTCATTCCACAACTTTAAATACTAAATTTTGAATGGGAAATAAAGTATTTATCTAGACACTGCCCTTTCTTTTACTTCTTTTTCTGAATATAAACTTTCTCCAGAGGTGCTTTATACTAACCCATTTGCTGAAATTATATAATTATGTATAAAGGTAAAGGTAAAGGTAAAGCCCTCCCGTTGATCGTCGATTTGCTCGAGCGGGCCCAGTAACGTCTCCATTGGAGACTTTGTTGTTACTGTGTCTGGCATATCGAATACTCTCGGTAGCTTGCCAGGCTCTCCGAGAGGGGCGGAGGAATCGAACTCGGGTCGGCCATGTTGGCCGCTTGTAAGGCGAACGCCCTACCCGCTGTGCTAATAATTATGTATATAAATAGGGCTGGAGCGATAGCACAGCGGGTAGGGCGTTCGCCTTACAAGCGGCCAACATGGCCGACCCGAGTTCGATTCCTCTGCCCCTCTTGGAGAGCCCGGCAAGCTACCGAGAGTATTCGATATGCCAGACACAGTAACAACAAAGTCTCCAATGGAGATGTTACTGGGCCCGCTCGAGCAAATGGTTTATATATACATATATAAAATAGAAAATTTTTCTCACTGACAGACACATCTCTGCAACACACTGGACATCTACAGATTTCTCTCAACTCTCCCCTGTGTTTTATATCCTGGATCTACTAAGCAGTCCACTAGATACAGAAGTATGTAAATCAAATATATTCTAGTTATACAGATAAATTTTTATGAGAAAATAGTTGGCCTTATGAAATTAGTCATGCAAAAATTGTTATTATGTCATAGAATAGTTACCTAATCCTAAAGAAAGACTGGAAAGATGAAAAAGGGGAATTCTCCTCTAGGAGAATACATATAAGCTTCTTGGGGATACTAACATAAATAATTAAGGAAGTATAGAGGGATTTGGGATGAAGCCAGAAAGGGTTAAGTTCAAAAAAAAAAAAACAAACAACATAGTTTTATTCTGAAGACTGTAAAACTCTAAATAGGTACCCAAATTACATTTTTGGAGGATTTGAGATGCTCTCAAGCTGTGCTCAGGAGGATCCACTAGCAGTTCTTGGTCAACCAGTCTAGTAGATCAGGGCAAGGATCTGTGGATAGGAACTTGCTCTGGTCTTGCAGTGCCAGAGATGCCCAGGCCAACATGGAGGTGGTGAGAGGCCTCAGCGCTGCCCCTAATAAGGCTCCTTTGACTATGTGGTACTGGAAATCACACCCATTCAGACACTCAAAACTGTGCCCTAAATACATATGGTTGTCAATATATGGAGGAAGGAAGGAAAGTCCTAAAGGAATGACACTCTGAGGAGTTTCTACTTACTCATAAATGAATAGAGAATCAGGAATAGAAATGGAGGTTATTTGATCAAGTAATTATTGAGTCAATAATATATACTTGTGAAGATAGAATAAAATACCAAAGATGACTCCCAAGTTTCTGTTTTGGACATGTGCATGGAGAATTGTGTTTTTCAATAGGATAAAAGAATATATTTATATATATGACAGCTTTAAGAAAATTATTTTTCTCTGATCATTCTCTCTCCTATCATCAAGTTTCATTGACTATTTTTTATTCAACAGAGATATATTAGCTTGCTGCATTGTCTCCAGTTGCATTTTACCTTAAAAAAAGGAGTAATCCTCAAAATAATTTGCAGATCACTTTTGTTTTCATTTATGTATTTATTGAATCACCATGAGAACAGTCACAAAGTCTTTCAGTTCAAGTTTCAGTCAGTCATACAATGATCAAGCATCTGTCCATTTACCAGTGCACATTTTCCACTACCAAGATCCCCAGTATACCCCCCTCCCACTCACCCCCACCTGTGTGGCAGATTTCCACTTTACTCTCTCTCTCTACGTTGATAACATTCAATATTACGACAAAAGACCCAACATTGTTATTTGTAATTTTCCCCAACATTAAGACCTGCCACAAAGACATCATTAGAAAATTTGTTTTCTGTTGCTGATTATGAAGAGCATATGATGTCATGTAGTCACAATAGCGGCCACTCAAATTTGGATTTCTGATATTTTAGTAATAAACCTAAAGGGAATACTGCCAGAAGCCCCTGGGTTCCGAGATTGGTATATGTGCCTCTGGGTTCATGGTTGGTCAGAAGCTGGAGGAGGCATTTGAGGGTGGCAACCCGGAGCGTTGTCATGGCGGGGAGCAGGACCAATTCCACCCGCAATCCTATGTAGCCGCATGTGCCTCATCAATGCAGTCTCATACCTGGCTGTTCATTAGATTCTAAAAGATGCAGGCCACATAAGCGGCTGTGCGGTTCAGAAAATAGTCCTGGTACCCAAATGCCAGAGCCATGCTTTAGAAGCTCATGGTCACCGGGATTCCATCTGGAGAAGGCAGGAAGAAGCACCTACCCCATCTGGGACCTCCCAGTGATATCAGCTCTGTATGGGGTCCAGAGAATTCTCCAGGAGCTGTGGGTCCCTCCAGTTAGTTTTCTTCTTCGCTGCTGTGTGCTGTAAGATGGCAATGGGGGCGGGTTGTGGGCATGAGTTCTGGAATCAGAGATTGCCTGGGAGCCGGGGCAGCCCCATTGTGGTTCAGAAAATAATCCTGGTACCCACATGCCAGAGCCATGCTTGTAGAAGCTCATGGTCACTGGAATTCCATCTGGAAAAGGTGGGGAGACAGCACCTACCCCATCTGGGACCTCCTAGTGATATCGGCTCTGTATGGGGCCCAGAGAATTCTCCAGGAGTTGTGGGGCTCTCCAGCCAGTTTTTTTCTTCACTGCTATGTCACAGATCACTTTTTCAAAATAGGTCAGATCTATTTCCATTATAATGCAAATTCATATAGTGAATTCATTTAATTCATATAGTGAAATGGATTTATGCATTTTGTACCATGATACTCTATTAGGAATAATTCATATCTTTGTTTTCCTCTCCTGTCATGGTGTCTAACTTTTATTTCTAGAAAATTTTGAAATAATAAGATAACATTTTCTGTCTTACCTTAAAATTTTCAAAATATGCACATGAATTATGTGACATAATAAAGCAACAAATTACAGAGAAACCTGAGCAATGGTAAATGGATAAAATGAATCTTATTCCTTTTCTAGTTTATTGTCTAGAGAAAGTTTACAAATTTTGACCCAAGATGTGGTTATAAAGCAGAGCTCAACACTCTGGCAGCACTGAAGAAATGAAATAGAAAATTGGATATGCCAAAGCACCTTGTATGTACAATAGAATTCTGGAAGTGAAAATAGAAGTCTGGAAGTGAAGAAACTCTCACAGAAAGAAATATAAAACTTCCTTAATGTCTTAAGGACAAATGTTGTATGAGAAAACTACACAATGGCAAAAACAGATTAACAACAAAGAATGAAAGAAAATGTGTATACACACATATGTATATATATACATATTTATATACAAATATATACACATATATGTATGTATATATATATAGTTTGTATAATGTGGTGGGTTTATTTTACATATAAAACTGTGATTTCATTAGGGAAACACAAATCAAACAATGAGGGATCATCTCATACCAAGTAAGACTACCACACATCAAAAAAGAACAAAAATCGCCATGAGAACAACATCCAAAGACAGTAGAGACAAGGGCCAGGAAGATTGTTCCAGAGTTGGAAGCCTGCTTTATGAGCTAGGGAAGAAGGCAGCTGGGATGGAGAAGGATCACTAAGTCAATGATGGTTGGAGGGATCACTCAGGATAGAATATGTATGCTGAAAGTAGATAAAGCACCAAACATGATGATTTCTCACTATCTGTATTGCAAACTATAATACCTGTAAGTTTAGAGATAGTATGGGGGAAACTGTCTGCCATAGAGGCAGAAGGAGGGGTGGAACGGGGGGGAGGGGATGCTGGGGACATTGGTGGAAAATGTACACTGGTGGAGGAATGGGTTTTTGATCATTGTATGACTGAAACACAAACATCAAAGCTTTGTAACTGTAGCTCACAGTTATTCAATTAAAGAAAAGAAAAGAAAGAAAAGCAAAAAAAAAAGATTATATAATTACTTGAGGAAAATATTCATAATATAATACTAGTTAAAACCGACATTAAATTTTACACCTTAACGCCATCTTTAAATGAGTGAATTATATGTGTGACTACATCTTGGTTTATGTATACAGAAGAACTGTAAGAAAATAAACCCAGTTGTTAATGCTGATGAAAAAAATAGTAGCCTGTATGAGGAAAGAAGGACCCTCATTTACTGATGATGAAAACATCATAGGGTACAACCTTTTTAATCCTTAAAGGAAACTTAAGGAAGCATCCCATAATTACTGAAGTTTCTTTACATCTAATGAGATAGTCTGGTAATTACCTAGTTTTGTATCTTTGAGACTTTAGAAATATTCAGAGTGGTGTGTGACCATGATGCAAAGTCGATTTCTCTCTACATAATACATACCTTTGCCAAATGCAGGAGTTGCAGACTTGCTACTGACAAGAGTGAAGCAAATGAGTACAACTACCCTGATAACAAAGCCTTTTCCTAAAGGAGTCTAGTCTTTATTGAAGTATTACTACAGGAATGGAACTTCTGGGAGGGTTACAGTACTCCTGACAGGACCTGCCAGCTATATTCTGGCAATTATGGTATTTGAGGTGGCAGGCAGAAAGAGTGTCTGTCTTCTGACTTAACTTGGGTGAGTAGATGAACCAGCCTGAACAGGAGGTTGGGTGATTAAGGGAGGGGTGGGGGAAAAAAACACAAAAGGGACTTGATTTAAACCGAAGGTTTTATTTGAGAGCCAAAAATCTTAACAAATAATCTCTTGGATCTTGAGCCACATATTTTCCCTGGAAATTATGCTCTTTTTTTCTAGTAGAATTTTACTTGGGGGGAGGGGGTATGTTACAGAGGAATGAACTGAGATGAATATGTGGAAATGTTATTTAATGGCATAGTGGACTAGAAATCTGAAGGACTGCAGGAAATTTTAAATTACAACTCATAACTTTTAAAAGATTGAGAAATTATCAAAATGCACATGAATCAAGTTTTAATATACTGTGTGATGGGTGGATGAGGCTGTCCACTGTACCATTTCTTTCTTTGAATTCTCAGGCATGGTTTGGCAGTGCAAGAACTCTTAACATAAACAAATTCAATAAAAATTAAATATATGGAAAAAATCCTATATGAACACTTCTCAAAAAAAACTCAAGTAATGCTTATATATGACCTAGCAGTTCTGCTTCTGGTCATCTACTCCAAGGGTCTAAAATCTTGATTTTATAAAGACATTTGCCCTACTTTGTTTGTACAGTATTATTCACACTAGTCAAAACCTAGAAGCAAAAAAAAAAAGTGTCCCAAATCTATTGATTGGATAAACTGTGACATATATACACAATTAATTGCTACTCAGCTATAAGAAGAAATTAAATCATGAAATTTGCTACTCCATGAAGGACGTTCAAGAGTATCATGCTGAGTGCAGTCAGTCAAAAGAAGAGAAACAGAATTATCTCTCTCATAAGCAAAATAAGAGGAAACAGAACAGGCAAATGCAGGGGCCCCAGTAACCACTCTCCGGCCCGTGGAGGTGGCCTGAGGATTGATCAGATGGTGCAAGGAAGGACCAACCGAATGAACACGAGACACAAGAGACAGAGTACAGTTTAGAAATAGAAAAAGAAGTGTCCCTTTCTCGCCACATCCACGCCAGCATCGGTTGCTTTTGTTCTTTTGAATGTGGGCCAGTCTCTGTGGTGTGAGATGGTATCTCATTGTGGTTTTGATCTGCATCTCCCTGATGATTAATGATGTAGAGCATTTTCTCATGTGCTTTTTTGCCATTCGGATTTCTTCTTTGAGAAAGTTTCTGTTCATTTCATTGCCCCATTTTTGGATGGGGTTGGATGTTTTCTTCTTGTGGAGTTTAACCAGTATTTTGTATATCCTGGATATCAATCCCTTGTCAGATGTGTATTCGGTGAATATCCTTTCCCATTCTGTAGACTGTCTTTGTATTTTGGTCACTGTTTCTTTGGAGGTGCAGAAGCTTCTTAGTTTAAGATAGTCCCATTTATCTATCATAGTCTGTTTTCACTTGCTCGGGCAGTGGCGTGGCATCTTTGAAGATACCATTAGCTTCAATGTCATGGAGGGTTTTGCCAACTTTATCTTCAATGTACCTTATGGTTTCTGGTCTGATGTTGAGGTCTTTAATCCATTTTGATCTTACTTTTGTACATGGTGTTAGGCAGAGTTCTGAGCCTATTTTTTTTGCATGTAGCCGTCCAGTGATGCCAACACAATTTATTAAAGAGGCTTTCCTTACTCCACTTCACATTACTTGCACCTTTATCAAAGATTAGATGAGCATATGATTGAGGAGAGATGTCAGTGTATTCAACCCTGTTCCATTGGTCTGCAGTTCTGCCTTTGTTCCAGTACCATGCTGTTTTAATTATTACTGCTTTGTAGTACAGTTGAGAAAGGGACACTCCTTCACTGTTGGTGGGAATGTCCACTGGTTCAGCCCTTCTGGAAAACAGTATGGACGATTCTCAAAAAATTAGAAATTGAGCTCCCATTTGACCCAGCAATACCACTCCTGGGAATATATCCCAGAGAGGCAAAAATGTATAGTCGAAGTGACATCTGCACTTGTTTGTTCATTGCAGCACTCTTTACAATAGCCAGAAACTGGAAGAAACCTGAATGCCCAAGAACAGATGACTGGTTAAAGAAACTTTGGTACATCTACACAATGGAGTACTATGTAGCTCTTAGAAAAGATGAAGTCATCATCTTCAGGTCAGCAACAAGAGCTTTACCTAACATTCAAGGTAGATATTTGCACATCAAAGGGTCTTGTGGCAGTATGTGCATCCTGAGCTTTACATTTGTATATCAAAGGGTCTTAGGGAGTAGATGCATCCTGGAGGTTACTATAGATAAGGCCAGTTAAGCTGTCAGCCTGATTTGTGGCTATAGATCAGGTATCTGCTGAGATCAGGAATTTACATACAAGTGGTACAATATGGAAAGTATCATGCTAAGCGAAATGAGTCAGAAAGAGAGGGATAGACATAGAAAGATTGCATTCATCTGGGGGATATAAAGTAACAAAGTATGAGATTAATACCCAAGAATAGCTGAGATCAGCACCAGGAGGATTACTCCATAACTTAGAGGCCATCCGGGTATCCTAGAGGAAAGGGCAGTTCAGATAGAGAAGGGAGCACCAAATAAAGGATGTTTGGAGGATCCTCCCAGGAGGGGAGATGCATGTCGAAAGTAGACTATGGACTGAACATGTTTGCCACTCAATGCCTCTTTGGCAGACCACAACACCCAAAAGGAGAGAGAGAACACAGGGGATTGCCCTGCCACAGAGACAGGGGGGATGGGGGGATGGGGGTGGGAGGGATATTATCCATGGTGGTGGAAAATGGGCACTGGTGGAGGGATGGGTATCTGATCATTGTATAATTGAAACCAAAGCACAAAAAATTGTAAATCTACAACTTTAAAAAAAATAAAATAAAATAAAGGGAAAAAAAAAAGAAATAGAAAAAGAGAGAAAAAGGGACAGGCTTTATTGAGGGATACAGGCTGTTTATATAGGGTCTGGGCAGCTCAGTCAGGAGCAGAAGCAATATAACCATATATGGTAAGGTCAGCAACAAGAGCTTTACCTAACATTCAAGGTAGATATTTGCACATCAAAGGGTCTTGTGGCAGTATGTGCATCCTGAGCTTTACATTTGTATATCAAAGGGTCTTAGGGAGTAGATGCATCCTGGAGGTTACTATAGATAAGGCCAGTTAAGCTGTCAGCCTGATTTGTGGCTATAGATCAGGTATCTGCTGAGATCAGGAAGTCCTGAGAGACTGTCACCAATGTCTGTCCCATGCAGTTCCAAACATGGGAACCATGGCCAGGGTCTATGAGAGGGCTCTTGGCTTCCCACAGGGAAATAAGCAAAGGCTCAAAGGTAACAAACTGAGGGCTTGTCTTCAGTAGGAAGCTTACCATACTGATGGAGAGGATTGATGAGGGACCACTGACATTGCTAGAGGGAAATGGAGGAATGGGTGGAGGGTGTGGTGCTGAAATCGTGTGTGCATGCGTTCCTACTAACAACAGTTTGTAAACCATGGTGCCCAAATTATTTTTTAAAAAATAAAATGTTATATCTGAGATTAAAAACGTAATACAACAGATGGAATAAAAGTAAATTAGCTGTTTATGTAGTAAAGGTCAGAAAATATGAATCATAATAATATAAACTTTTTAAATTAAAATAACTTTTAAATATCTTACAGTTTTGGAGAATTGCAAGGTAAGTAGGTAATTCCCCAATTATAGTCAGAAATTTTAGTTAACTCTTTTACTAAATAACAGAAAACCAGTCAACATATAGCAACACCAAGATATTGAACATAGACATCAACTAATTAACATTTATAAAGCTCATCAACGCAGAACAGCAGAAAATATTATTTAGCTTCTTCAGAAATATATCAAATAAGAGAATCATTAAACCAGTATCTCTAAATTGAAATTTGCTCAAAAAAAAGTCATTTCCTGCACCCAATGAAATGAAATTAAAAATAAATAATGAAACTTTCTCAAAAAAAGGAGAAAATAGCATTAAAAACTAGTCTGAGTCCAAGTAAAACTAAAACCTTAAAATAACTTTTTAGGTAAAGGTAAAGGTAAAGGCCTTCCCGATGATCATCGATTTGCTCGAGCGGGCCCAGTAACATCTCCATTGGAGACTTTGTTGTTACTGTGTTTGGCATATGGAATACTCTCGGTAGCTTGCCGGACTTGGACACAAAATTTATGAACATACTTGGGGTCCAATTATAGCTAAACACAATGTCTCAGTTATTTCTAATAAATGTCTGTTTAAAAATTGTTTCTCAAATAAATAAGTGTTCATATTGAGAAACAACAAAAGAGCAAACAAAATAAAGAAGGAGAGAAACAGTAATTACCAGAGTGGAAATTAGTGAAAAGGAAAGAAAAAGCTTCTAAAGAAAATGTGGAAATAAGTTTTCCAACATTATTCTTAATAAAAATTTAAATTCAACTTTGAAAAGAAAAAGTAAATCTTCATCCTTTTAAAAGGTACCTTTTGAGGAAATTGTCTATAAAGCAAATGTAGTTCTGGTCAATGGCAATGTATCAGAAAATTTCACTACCTCCCATGCTATACTGTTTCCCCCTATACTATAGTGTTCTACAGTATTTCATACTTTGTTTTTTGTTGATATTTTACAAGCAGCTACATTTGTCAAATTACAAAAGTTGAATCTGCGTAGTTTATTAAATGTCAGTAATATATCATTAACACTGTCAAAAATTTGTGTATCATATTATTTAAATTATATTAATAAAATTCTTAAATGCTATACATTATACATTATATCAACAAAGTCTGAGATTCTTTTCTCAGTCTGTTATGAAAATACTATAAAAATATTTACATCTTGGAATAGAGGATAAAATGTCACTTCTGATTCTAGTTCCAAAAATGTTTCTAATCATTTGCCATGGACTATGTCCTCCCCAAATTTTATGTTGACAAAAAATCCACAAAGTGGTTATATATGGTGGTCAAGCTTTTGAAAGGTGGATATGTCATGTGGTAGAGTCATCATGAATAGGGACAGTATTCTTGTGAAATAATATCTCTCCCCCTTTCACCGTATAAAGTTATATCTTAGAGCTAAAACAAAAAGTTATATCTTGGAGCTAAAAAAGATAACATATTAACTGGAAAGAAGATATTCAAGTGAACTGTCTAGTTTTTGATTTTTATCCCCTAAGTTCTTAGAACTGTGACAAATCACAATTGTTCATAAGTCACACAGTCTATGATATTTTTAATAGCAACTTCAATGGATAAATACAGCATTGAACCAGAGTGGTCTTGTAAAATACCACTTGAACATGTCAACTAACAATGCAGTAACAAACTTTTTGATGAATGAACCTCAACAAAATCATGAGGAACTGTGTTCAACAATATATCAAAAGGATTATGCATCATGATTAAGAGGATAGTAACCCAGGAATGCTTCTATGTTTCACTATTGAAAGTCAATTAAAACAGTGCATGACATTAATAACGAGAGTATATTATGTTGAATAAAGTTAGATAAAAACAAAGGGCAATATGATTTCTTTCATATATGGCATTTAAAGAAAAATAATAAGGGTAAAACAAATTGATAAAAGCAATAGGACTTAAGAGTTGGACTACAAAACCATTAATCAAGGTGGGGGTGGGGGATGGGTAGAGAAGAGCTTAGGACATATTTAGAAATCTTTATCGTAAAAATTAGACAAGTAAGGAAAAGAAAAGAGATGAAAATTGGGGGAAAGGGCTAGATAAATAGTGCAGCATGTAGAATACTTGCTTTGCACACAGCTGACCCAGGTTTAATACCCAGCACCCCAACCAAGCCATGCTACTACCTCTATAGGGTAGAAGGAACTAGCACTCTGGAGGAGGTACTGTGTTGGAATATGGTATGCAAGAAAATATATCATTGACAAAATTATAAATCATGGTACCTCAATAAAGATTGAGGCACAAAGAATCCAGATCCAGAGAGGTATTATGAACGTTTAGACACTTACATCGTGTGCAACTGTAGTTGCAAAACTGGGTCAATTCTCAGCAGCGCATGCAGTCCCAAACAAGCCCTATGGCCCCTAAGCACTGCTGAGTTTGGGGCCCCAAACTAAAAAATTTAAACACTATATCATTTTCCTAAGATGAACTAATTTATTTCATAGGAAACGGTACTAACATTTCATAGGAAAGAGTACTAATAAAAAAGGGCACTTAAAAAATAAATCTTCAGAATATCTATACAGAATTGATTGCAAAGAAATTTAAAATTATTCATCACAAGGAAAAGATTGCAACTGTGTCAGGTGATGCATAACTAAATTATGATAAACCTTGTAAATGAATACAATGTTCTATACCAATTATATCTTAATAAAACTTAAAAACTTAAGAAAATCATATGATATTATCAATGGAGGCAGATAAAATATTCAATAAGTTCCAACCAATGCTTATGATAATACAACAAAATTAGAAGGATGTTGCTTTAATGCAGTAGAGACCATGTATCTCAAAATCATACTTAGCGTCATGTTAAATGGTTAAAAACTGAATGCTTTTTCTCTAAGAAAGGGCTCAAGAAAAGGCTGTCTACTCTTACTTGCAATCTATGTGTTTCATAATAATCACCTAGGTGTAGAGTATATAGTACACTTAAATATTTAAAGTAAATATTTTAATCTATAAACTCATAATGTGACTAAAACATTTTTTTCACAAAACATAAAATACATAGAAATACATAGAATATTTTAATAGTGTTAATACAAATTATCCTTGAATAAATATTATGAGTGGTATGAAATATTTATTTCCATATTTTCACTAAAAGAATTCACTGACAAAATATTATCACCTCAGAAGTTGTTTGTAAATACTACACTAAAATTGTTGATGGAATGTGAGCATAAGTAAATGACACTGAAGTAGAGAAAAGTAAAAATCAGTTTCTATATAAAACTTGCAGTGTGCAGGGAATCTAATTTCAAAGTAAATATACTGCAACACTTATAATCCAAAGTATAAGAAGCAGAGTCAATACAAGTATGGCTATCCAATTAGAGCCACAATGTTACATTCCTAAATCCCCTTAAAAGATGGATATTTCTTTTAGGTAATTGAAAAAGAAATGAAGAGCTATAGTAAATGCATGGTTTCACAGCAGTTTGAAAGTACAAACTTCATGAGGGAAAAAGAAAGAAAATTGCTTTTATATCAGAGAAGCCCTGGGGGAAATCATGATAGAGACAGAGAAACAGGAAGCAGAGAGGCAGAGAAACAGAGAGAGAGAGAGAGAGAGACAGAGAGACAGAGAGAGACAGAGAGAGAAAGAGAGAGGAGAGAAAGAGAGAAAAAGAGAAAAAGAGTGTTGCAAACAACAGATAGAGCAGTGGCTTTGGTGATATATTCAGGTAGACATTTTAGCTATTTATTTAAGGGTTAAAACTTACCTGTATGAAACAAAAATTATAAAATGTGCTTTTGAATAAATTTCTTCTATTTTCCAGGTTAATTCTTTTTTTTAGATGTGGTCTTTTCCTTAATCTGATGTGTAACAGCAAACTGATACCTGACCGCTATAGTGTAAAGTAGAAACCATTTTCAATTACTGAATGATCTCTAATAAAGATTAAAAACCCTCTGTTTAAACAATTAACTTTGAGGAAGTAGAAGGCATTCAAGACTTTATAAAATGTTCTATAGAGTCACCAATTTTATCTTACAGCCATAAATATACCAAGTAGCTTTTAAATCCATATTAAGCATGAAGTATTGTTTTCTATAAGTTCAAAAATTTAAGGTAGAGTTGCGGTAAATTGTATGAAGAATCATAATAATCATGAAACTAATGAAAGGAGATTGCTCGAGCGGGCCCAGTAACGTCTCCATTGGAGACTTTGTTGTTACTGTGTCTGGCATATCGAATACATCACGGGGAGCTTGCCAGGCTCTGCCATGCGGGCGAGATACTCTCGGTAGCTTGCCGGGCTCTCCGAGAGGGGCGGAGGGATCGAACTCGGGTCGGCCATGTTGGCTGCGTGCAAGGCAAACGCCCTACCGCTGTGCTCATACTTACATATAGTTTATATATACTAAAATATCCTTTGTTTGGGAGCAACTGCCACAAAGCCATGCTGGGGGCTTGGGAATCCCATTCCACATGGAATGCTGGGGATCAAGCTTGGGTAGGCTTTATTTCTAGGCAAGCATTTTACTGACTGCAGTATCACTCTGGCCCCTGAAAAAAGTTTTTGTTTCTATAAATTTTGTTTTTCCTTGATGCTATTCCCTTTCATGACTGATTAAATCTTCTATATATTTATAAAGTCAATCATTTTGAGGAGGTTTCTGTTCATTTCTTCTCCCCATTTTTTTTATGGAGTTGGATGCTTTATTTCTTTTAAAGTTCTACCAGTGCCTTATTTATCTTGAATACTAACCCTTTATCAGATGGGTAATTGAGTAAACACAGATTTCCAAAAGAAACATGAAAAAATGTTCTACATTGCTAATAATTAGGGAGATGCAAATCACACCACAGAGACTGACACACATCAAAAAGAAAAAGAGCATGGCTGAGGCGATAATACAGTGAGTAGGCCATTTGCCTAGCAAGGGGCTCACCTGGGTTCCATCCTGGGAATCTCATATGGTCCCCCAAGCACCACCAGGAGAAATTCCTGAGTGCAGAGCTAGGAGTAATTCCTGAGCATCACTGGATGCTCAAAACAACAAAACAAACAAAAGAACAAAAAAACAAGAACATCCAGTGCTGGGAGAAGAACTCTTTTTTATTGTTGATGGGAATGCCAACCATCTCAGCCTTTTTGGAAATTAATATGGGTATACACTAGCACGCGACAGGGACAAATGGAGACGTTACTGGCGCCCACTCGAGCAAATCGACGACTAACGGGAAGTTAAGTGATTAAGTGATGGGTATACCTCAAAAAAACTAGAAATTAAGCTTCCATATTGTCCAGAAATACCACTTCAGGGAATGTAATTTGGGGGACCAGAAACACACAGCAGAAATGTTATCTGCACCTAATGTTCATTGCAGCACTATTCACAAGAGCCAGAATATGGAAACAACCCGAGTGCCCAAGAACTGATGAGTGGTTAAAGAAACTATGACTGATCAAAGGGTATGCTTCATCTATACAATGGAATGCTATGCAGCTATTAGGAAAATGAAGTTATGAAATTCATTTATAAATGGATGAACATGGAGAGTATCATGCTGAGTGAAATGAGTCAAAAGGAGAGGGGGAATTATTGCACTAACTTGTGGAATTTAAAAAAGAAACATAATTTAAGACTAATACTCAAAGACATTAGAAACAAGAGCCAGAAGGATTGGTCCACAGGTAGAAACCTGCCTCAAGTTCTGGGGGAGAAGGCAGTTGGGATAGAGAAGGGACCATTATGACAAAGACAGTCGGAAACGATCACTCTGAATAAGAACTGAGTGGGAAAGATAGGTAAAGGAACACACTTGATAACCTCTCAGTCTGTATTGTAAACCTTCTAAACCATAATGCCCAGAAGGAGAAAGAGAGAGGGAGAGAGAGAGAGAGAGGGAAAGGGAGGGAGAGAGAGAGAGAGAGAGAGAGAGAGAGAGAGAGAGAGAGAGAGAGAGAGAGAGAAATAGTCGGGCTTGGGGAGCGTGGTGGGAAGCAAACCTGGGACATTGATTGATGGTGGGAAATGTACACTGGTGGAGACATGGGTGTTGGAAGACTGTATGACTGAAATCCCCAACCATGAACAGCTTTGTAACTCTGTATCTCATGATGATTCATTAAAAAATATTAAGAAATATAAAATAAAAAGAAGCCCATTGTGCCCATTGTGTCCAGCTGTGGCAAAGATTCAGGACCCCTGAAGGTGGGCTGGTGGAGTTGGCAAAAGAATAAGAACAAACTTTTTCAGGTTATGAAGAAGAACTCTGCTTTATTCCATTTTATATGTTTATATGTCTATGTTTATATCAATTTTCTCTGTATGCATCCAACTTATGACTTCTTTACAACAGATTAGGCAAGAAGCTTTCTGTCTCACTTGTGGTTGCACAGAATTAAAAATAAGTTGCTCAAGCATAGCATACAGGGTTCACAAATACAACTCATAAATTGCATCAACTTAGCACAAAGGGTTCATTAGACATTGATTTATATCATTTATATCAAATTATATTTTCAATAATATTTTTTATTCCATATCCTAGGATCTTTTTTAAGGTTCTCAAGATATCTGGGTCCCTTTGTTCTTTCTCATTAAACTGTAACCAACTCTTTCCCTACCAATGATTCCAGGTTCTAATTTGTCATTTGAGATCAATCTTTTGTTTTATATTTAACAAATACCATAATGACCTTATTCTTTGCCAAAGGTTCAATGTGTCATATATTTAGTCATTATAGTGTGCACTACTGTCACTGTGACTGTCACTGTCCTCCCGTTGTTCATTGACTTGCTCGAGCAGGCCCAGTAGCGTCTCCATTGTGACAATTGTTACTGTGTCTGGCATATCGAATACGTCACAGGAAGCTTGCCAGGCTTTGCCATGCAGGTGAGATACTCTCGGTAGCTTGCCAGGCTCTCAGAGGGGCGGAGGAATCGAACTCGGGTCAGCCATATTGGCCTCTTGCAAGGCAATCCCCCTAACCTGCTGTGCTAACGCTCCAGCCCAGTGGGCACTACACTTTTCCTAATTTGGGACTGATAGGGCACTTTTTAGTTTCTATTTTATCTTCCACTTTCTGGGAGCCTAACACATTTTTAAGTGTTTGTGTAAATGTTAATTCATATTTCTCTAAGCCATTCATAAATTCCTTACTGACCCATCTAGTTTACATCCTGTTATGTATTTTGCAAGGGCCGAGTCTCCAATCATCATTTTTCTGGAACTCCCAGGACTAAACATACAGAACAACCACAATGCACATATGTAAGTACATTGATTCCAAGAATTGCGGGGGGTTGGAGGTGTTGTAGAGAGAGGTCATTGCATTGTTCCAGGAAGAATGTCTTCCCACCCTTCCACTATGTGTGGACGTTGTCACACTGCAGGACTGGTAGATGTGGCACTATTGAAATATGTGTTGGTGAATGGATGGGAGTTGAAACATTTTATGACTAAAAACCAACCATGAACAACTCTGTAATTGTGATTCAATAAAAATAAATAAAATTAATGATTTGATGTATGTCCTTGTTTATAATTTTTAAATCTAAATTTGTTTTACTATGAGATTTTGAGGCCACATGAAGTAATGTTCAGTACTTACTCCTGATTCTGTGCTCAGGGATCAGTCCTGGTGTTGTTTTGGAACATATATGGTGCCAGGGATACAACTTAGGGTGTTTACTCAGGTCACTGCATACAGGGCAAGTGCCCTGTCCACCATAATAACTCTCCAGTCCTTTAAATTTACTTTAAAAACTGAAGTATCACTGACCTACATTAAATTCTAAATAATATTTTTAATAAAAATTTTTACTTGAGCAAATATCCAATTCTGGGAGATCAAATATTTTAGAATTCTATGGCTTAAGATAGCATTACTTTTCGACTTTTATGAGTACAGATAAAAGCAATATCCATTACTAACTAAAAACATTCCCTCAAATGTCATTTTTAATGAGAAACTTCATATAATGAGAACTTTCATATAACGTTATCACAAATGCATATACATATGAAAGATTTTATTGTTCTAAAATCCTGCCAGATAATTTTGCAAAGATATCTTAGAAAATGGATTGATCTTGTGTGTTTCTCATCTAAATAAAGAAATAAAATAATATATAAAGTGAAAGTGAAACAAGTCAGAAGGTGAAGGAGAAATATAGAATGATTGCACTCATTTGTGGGATACTAGAAAAAAAGGAAACAAAACATAGTAAAAGACTAACATGCAAGGACAGTAGAAACAAGGGTCAGAATGAATGGTCCACTGTAGGAAGCCTGCCTCCAGGGCTGAGGGAGAGGGAAGTTGGAATAGAGAAGGGACCATTATGACAATAACGGCTGAAAGAAATTGCTCTGTATTGAAGATGTGTGCTGAAAGTGGGTGAAGGACCAACCATGATAGCCTCTCAGTATCTGTATTGCAAACAATGCTCGAAAGGAGAGGGCGGTGGGGGGAGAGGGAAAGGGTAAGAGAGAGAGGGAGAGGAATAAAGAGAGAGAGGGTGAGGGAGAGAGAAGAAAAGTGGAAAATGTACATTAGCGGAGGGATGGGCATTGGACCATTGTATGACTGAGACTCAATCATGAGAGCTTTGTTACTATAGCTCAGAGTGACATGGTGATTCAATAAAATAAATAAAATAAAGAGTAAATAAAAAATATGAAGGGAAGTGAGAAAAGGCCAGGTGTGAACATATATTTATATTAACCTACAACTTTCAGCTTCCTCATTACTTTTTGTTGCTTTCTTCAAGCAGTGCCCTTAACTTTGTGCATGACAAGTGCCTGTAACATTGAGGTTTAAGATATTGTAAAAAGGAACTAGAAAAGTAGAAAACTGCAGAAAACTGCATATCATATCTGTAGGAAGTACTTTAACACTATATAAACTACTTATCCTCTGAACGAATATTTGAGTGTAAGTTCAAATAAAAATCCATACCCAAGTATATTCACGGATTTATATAATATAAAGAAAATAAATTTTGAGAGCCAGACCCCTATTCTACAATACAGTGAATTCAATGCAGAAAAATAATTGCATCATTAAAAGTGAACAGATAAATTTTTTATTACAGATAGGATCAAAGTAATGAGAAGAAAGTGTAGCTTGTTGTAATCAATATATCTTCTGAGATATCTTTTCATCAGTATTGAAGAAAAAATTGGGATAGACTTTGACTAATTTTTAATAGCAATATTGATATATATTAATTTTAGATCTGTATAACAGTAGACTAAATGTAAAAACAGTATATTATATATTAATGTGTAACACATTTCCCAATATTCTTGTATGTGTTGTGTAAAGCATTTTTCAATAATTTGTATCTTAAGTAAATTTAATTAATTTAATTTAATTTTTAATTAAATTTAATTTGTTGTGTCTAGGATTTAGTCTGTACTTTCAATGCATGTATGCTGGCATCAGATGCATCCATCGAGGACCTGGTAGTTCAAGAGGTCCTCATTGAATTAAAGAAGGCCTTTGATTCTGTTGAGACTGATGCAGTCATCGAAGCCCTAACCAAACAGAGCGTTCAAACTCAATACATCAGGATCCTCTGTGAGCTGTATTACGGATTCACTACCAGGATCTCACCATTCTATAACGAAGCGATCATCCATGTCAAGAGAGGGGTTTGGCAAGGTGAAGCCATTTCACCAAAACTCTTCAGTGCCACTCTCCAGAACGTCATGCATTGACTGGAATGGGAAGGAACGGGAGTGAAGATAGATGATCAGCAACTATAGCACCTCCGCTTTGCTAATGACATCGTTCTAATAATGTTTGGTGTTATTATAGCCAAGTGGCACAAATGCTGGCAGATTTTGACCTTGAGTGTGGAAAGGTCGGATTATAGCTAAATGTCACAAAGACAATGTTTATGAGAAAAGGTCTTGTTCCTGATGCTCCATTTGTTCTCAATGGAATGAACATCTCTGAATGCAACAGTTATGTGTACCTAGGTCAAGAATTCAACATGACGAATGACCTGGCATCTGAGTTGCGCAGGAGGAAGAGAGAAGCTTGGAACGCTACAGGAGCGTCAAAGAAATACCTAAGAGTAAGAAGAACCTCTGGCTCTGGGCACATCTCTTTTATTCCACTGTTTTTCCTGTATTGACATACGCCTCAGAGACCTAGGCCCTATGAAAACAGGATGATAACGCTTATTTGGGTCTTCCAGAGAGGAATTGAAAGAGCTATGCTTGGAGTATCACGCTTCACTCAAGTGAGAGAAAGAATCTGAAATTCCAACCTTTGTCCATGGTCAAGAATCAGGGATGCTGTCTATTTGCCAAGGCATTGGAATCAATGGGCTGGACACATAATGAGATTTGGAGACGACCGCTGGACTAGAGCCATTACTGACTGTATTCCACAGTACATCAAAAGATTGCTTAACTGCCCACTTATGAAATGGTCAGACTTTTTTCTACTGATTTGAGGCTTTTGTGTTCCTAGAACGGGCAGACGCCATTGGGCTATACTCACACACGACAGGGATGAATGGAGATGTAACTGGCGTCTGCTCGAGCAAATCGATGAGTAACGGTTTGTCAAGTGATCAAGTGATCAAGTGATCAAGTGTCCAGGATTGATCTCTGGGCCTCATACAATTATTGGTAACTTTAAATGAATCTTATAACCTTTGTAACCTATTTTTGTAATAAAATAAAGAGTTCTGTAATGATTAAAATGCCATAGAAATGCCATGTTCTCAGCATCACTAGACTTGGGCATGCTTGCACAAGCAAATTATTTAAATAGCATTTTTGTAAGCTTCTGTGAGTTACTATTTTCTGATTGAAATAGTATTTTTTTTTTGAGGGGGTGATCACACCCAGCAATGCACAGGGGTTATTCCTGGCTCTGCATTCCTGAATTCAGGAATTACTCCTGGCGGTGCTCAGGGCACCATATGGGATGCTGGGAATCGAACCCGGGTTGGCCGTGTGCATGGCAAACACCCTACCCGCTATGCTATCGCTCCAGCCCCCCTCTTTTATTTTAATATAGGAGTATTGCTATTTATTCAGCCATTGATTAGGCTAATTGAATTGGGCATGAACACCACCTTACTTTTTTTTCTGTTTTATAAAGTTATTTATTGAATCACTGTGAGAGCAATTACAAAGCATTTGGGTTTAAGTCTCAGTCACACAATGATGAAACACCTGTCCCTTTACCAATGCCCATTTTCCACCACCAAAACCCCCAGTTTACCCCCATCCTACACCCTTCCCCTAACTATGGTGCAGATGATTTTCACATTACTCTCTCTGTATTTGATTTCATTAAATATTTCAATGCCAGACCCACCATTATTATTTGGAATTTTACCCCAACACTCAGATCTGCCAAAAAGGCAACCGTAGACAATATGTTTTCTATTGCTGGATATGAATAGCATATGTCATGCGGCCGCAGTAGTGGCCAAGCTATTTTGTAATTCCAAAATTTTAACAATTAAATCTAGAAGAATTTCTGCCAAGAGCTGCTGGGTTCCGAGATTTGTTCCTGAGTCTCTGGGATCATCGCCGTTAAGTATCTTGATCAGGAGCTAAAGAGGCCGTTTTTGGGTGGTGACTCGGGGTCTCATTAGGGTGGGGAGGAAAGGACCACCTCCAACCCCATCCCGTGAGACCCCGTGTGCCATGTCACTGCAGGCCCAAACCTGACTGTCCAGTGGCCTTTGGAGAATGGTGGCCACTGAGCCCCCCCAAGGGAGAGCAGGCAGTGAAATAGTATTTCTTTAGGTATGCTATCATCTATTTACATCTCACCTGAATTTAAGATGTGCTCTTCTTTCTCTAATATGATCCATTCTGTTAATTTTGCATTTAAAGACTCCAGTAATAATGTTATTCCCCCACATTTAAGTTGTTTTATTTACCATTCAATTCAGGGCACTTTTTAGAGGAAGATGATATGCTATTAATAATTCTGACAGAACAATAGGTGTAAAACTATGATTTGCAGACTGCTTTCTACCACTTGGTAACCTGAGATTTCACCTTGCTTAATATTTCCAACTTTTTGAGAAAATTTACAAGGGTACAAATTAAATCGTTACCCCATAGTTAAGAATTGTGGCACTTTTGCCAGGCCCATATTGATGCCAGGGTAGCAGATAGCTTATCTCTTGCCCTGGTTCTATCCAGTCCCTCATCGGGACCCTGCTTTTTGGGGTGCTAGGAAGTGAGGGCAACTGAGGCTTAAATTGAGAAAGCAGATGCGTGGGAATAAATAATATCGAAGCAAACTACATCCCATGTTACAAAAGCATAATATTAATTGTCTTCTTTTGTCTATACAAAAGGACATTGCTTTAAAGTAAACTATTCAAAAGGAGAGGAGAAAGGCAATATTAACTTACAATCTAAATTCAGTGTCCTATAAAGATCTGACCTTACAAATGAACAGAAAGAGGTTAGGGGAATAAGCTGATTAACTGTTCAGGGAAGAAACCATAGAGAAGTGGTTACAGATAAACAAAAGAATGGAAATGACTCAGGAGCACTGGAATGGGTGTGGCCCGATAAACCTAAGTATCTTGTAGCAAGGGAGAAAGGACAAAGCAATATTATCCTACATTTAACTATAAAAACAGAACTTCAGTTAATTGATTCTAGAAATCAAAGCACATATGAATATACAAAAGTAAACTAAGTAACAGTAATATTGAGTACTTAAATTTTATGTGTTTTTGAGATAATTGATAGTTTCTATAGCTTAATGAAGAAAATATTACCTCTTTCCTCACCTGCTTGAATATATATTAAGAAGCTATAAATTCCAGTAATAATAAGGATATGGTTGATGTATACTCGTCTTCTTTGTCCTAAATTATTGCCACCAAATCAAGCTACTTTTAGATTTAAGAGATTTATTTGCTTTTATAAAACTCAAATTAATCCAGTTTTAAATATAATTGAGCATTGTATGCTTCCATCATTATAATTTTACTGTCTTTTACAGGACATTGACTATAGAGATGAAAATCAATTTGATAAATACCCCATACCCTCACATGTAATACCATAACAATAGATATTGATAGACCTTTCTCATATATATAATACACATGCATGTAAATTAATATGTGTATAGATGGGTATATATAGAATAATTCTTTTCAAAAATCTTTCTATATATCTTCACATTTATTGTTCTCCACTGATATAAACACATTATGTGGAATATGTCCACGTCATTAGATTCTAAAGACAAAAATTCATCTCTGATTACTATTACCTTTCTTTCATGAACTCTATATATCCATGACAACTTATCATATAAGTTTTCTGGGAGTATAAGCGTAGAAGCTTTATTTTGTATGGAAAGCATCTAAAAATTTTTATTACTGAATGAAAATTTAATATATATGAAAGAGATTACTGTCACGGTCCTCCCGTTGTTCATCGATTTGCTCAAGCGGGCCCAGTAACATCTCCATCATGAGACTTGTTGTTACTGTGTTTGGCATATCGAATACGTCACAGGTAGCTTGCCAGACTCTGCCATGCGGGCGAGATACTCTTGGTAGCTTGCCGAGCTCTCCGAGAGGGGCGGAGGAATCGAACTCGTGTTGGCCATGTTGGCCGCTTGTAAGGCAAATGCCCTACCGCTGTGCTATCGCTCCAGCCCAATGTATATATATTAGTGAATAAATTTTATTCAATATTTTAATGTAATAATTATATGATTACACTAGTTTCTGAAGTCCATCTCTTCCTTTACATTCCCAACTTCCTACCTACCTTAATTTAAGCCACGCTCCTGAGTGCTTGGAATATACATTCAGGATTCCATTTATCATTCTCTTGTCAGTTTTTTGACTCATTTTCCATGCAACTGTCACAGTAATTTTCTGACTTAATCTAAGCATTTTTTTCCCACTCTGAAACCTTTTAGTGACTTTTATATGATAAGATTGTCTTATTTTAAGATAAGCTCAATGTTGTCTAGGAGCTTTTCCTGATAATCAATACCTTAGTATCCTTGCTTTGTTGTTCCCTATGCTTAGGACAACTCCTCAGCCCTCCTTTTATTTGGTTAAATACTCCATTTATTTTTTTATTAAAGATCTTTAATTTACAAGCCTATTGATAGCTGCATTTTAGGTATTTAATATTTCAGCACCAATCTCACCACCAGTGTCAACTTCCCTCTACCAGTGTTCCCAGAATACCTTCCCACCCCATCCCTGCTTGTCAACTTCACAGGCACATTACAAAGTTTTAGTGGTTGCAGCTTAGATCTCATGTTTTCAGTATTGTTGACTCTGTATTTTGGATAGATGGCTGTACCACTCACCTACATCACCAGTATATCTGAAGTACTGATGCCTGTTCACCCATTGCTTCCCCTTTGATTTCTTTCTTTCTTTATCATTCTCCTCTTTAAACACTGGATTAGAAAGGGTGATTTAGGCATTCTGCTTTTACTGTAGTACATTTCTTCACCTAGTATTTTATATACCACAGATAAGTGAGATCATTCTGTGTTTGGCTTACTTCATTCAATATGTTACCTTCCAGTTCCAACCATGTTGCAGCAAAATGCATGATTTCATCATTCCATGCAGCTGCAGAGTAAATATTACTTTTTTTAAAGTCAATATTTCATGACATGCAATTCATAGATCTTTCACTCTTCAAGTGAAAGAGTTATTATTTCAAGAAAAACATTTATACGTGTTTTAGAACATTACAGAGTGCAATTATAGGACCAGAGAGATAGTACAATGGTAACACGTTTGTTGACCTAGGTTCAATCCCCAGCATGTATCGGGTGTCCCCCGGGAGTGATCCTGAATGCAGAACTAGGAGTAAGTTTAAAATATTGCAGGGTATATCCAAACCGCTCCCCCTTGCCCCCAGAAACCATAAGAACAAAAAGTATGGACCTTCACATGATTTCAACTATTCTTAAACAGAAATTTATCTCCTCTGTTTAATTATTCCTTTATTACAGTGCCACCCTTCCTAGAAAACTTCCTAATCTCTTGCATTACAATTGCTGACACTGTGGTCACCACTATATAGTGTTTACCTTATTTCTGATTGCTTGGAGTCTGTCATATAAAAGGTAAGCAACAATTATTTGCTGAGTGAATAAAATTAACAAATTCATTTGATCTTACCACTGGGCCTTTGAGGCCTACAGGACATAATTTATATAATTCTTAATTTATGCACAGCAAAAACTATTTATAAATAGGGAGAACATTAGTAGAAAATCTAATGATTTCACTCATTTGCAGAACTTGAACAGAAATTAGAACTGGAGTCTTTTCCTCCTCAGTACAAGTACTGTGATGCATGTTTTATTTTGTAGTTAGAATTTATAAAAATTTGAACTCTTGGCCTGACATTTTTTATTTGCCTTGCCTCATTCATGTGTCAAATCTCCTGAACATTGACAGGTGCACTGTGGAGGACCCCGACTACTTATTATGACCCTGGAGACAGCCAGAGCATCATAGGGATGGTATTGAGGTTCCCTGACACCTCACTGCATGAGCAGCACCATGTCCTCAGGTCCTCGCACTAAACTGTTGATGTGGCCAAGCATTGCTAGGAGTAAACTTGTGACACTCTGTGTCCCATGCAAGTGGTCCCCTGCCTCCCCTACAATGTTGTCTTTAATATGAAAAATGCATTAGTAAGAGTCAATCAATATGTATGCAGCTTAACTAATCTCAACATAGACTATTAAATGTGGGCAAAATCTTGTTTGTTTGTTTTGGGAGCCACACCATCTATGTCTCTGACTTCCTCCTGATTCAGTGTTCAGTGCACTCCCAGCAGTGCTAGGGGAAACAGATGGGGTGCCAAGGATTGAACCCAGGTCAGCCAGGTGTGAGTCAAGCATCTGACCTGCTGTACTATTGCTCCAGCCCCAACACCCAATTTTATTTTTAATTTTTAATTTTTGTTTTCTGTTTTGAAGTCACACTGACTGTGCTCAGGACTGACTCCTTACTCTTCACTCGGAAATCATTCCTGGTGATCTTGGGGTTCCATATGAGGTGCAGGGGATCACGCCCATGGTGGCCATATCCAAGACAAGAGTCTTATCTGCTGTACTGTCACTCCAGCCTTCCAGCTGTCCAACTTTTAAAGTGGTTTTTATCAAAAATCACTTTTCTACTTGAAAATGCAGATAGCTTTTTTTTTTGTCACTTCAATTTGACCTACATTGGCTCTGATTTTGTGTCTTCCCAACTCATATGCTACTACTGAAATTATCCCTGAAAATATTATGGGATTTTTCATTGAAGACTTTTACATAGAATAAAATTATTATTTACTTTAAACCTGCTTTATATTATAGGCATGAGCTTGTTTTATTTTTTTACTATTACAGATTTTCATAATACTGTCAAAACAAAGATTTTATGAGTACTTAACTTTGTATTTCCCTATAATAGATTATTAAAAGTTCAATTTTTTCTGCTTATTTCTCATGGAGTTGCTTGAAATCTATATATAATAAGCACTGGCCAGTAATTCAGTGCTCAATAACAAAATACATTATTCCCAAATTATCGCCTTGGGGTGGGTCAAGTCAGCATTTCTATTTTCTGTCAGTATTTAATAATCTCTCCAACTAAAATGTCCTATCATTCTGCATATATGTAAATGCAGAATCATAATTATTAAGACAGAAGCAAACAAAAGCAGATTAAAATGTTGCCCTAATAACATTACAGTAAAAGTGTAAAGATAAAATTAAGAAAGAAGACTTTTTTTTTCTATACCTACTACTGACAAGTTAAAAATCCTTGCATTTTATGCATAAAACAACCATGATTAAGCTTCTGAAAATTGAGAAGAAGACAAGCTACCTTGGTTTCTTGGGACCCTAGAAATGAAATAGTAGTGTGTGTCTTGAGTTTTCTTTTTGCTTTAATTACTTGCAGCTAGATATCTAGCATCCCAGAAACTCGAAAGAATGCTGATCAAAAAATGTCCCAATAGAAGATGCCTGTTCTATATAACCAGAATATGAGGAGAAAAAAAACAGAAAACTTTGGGATAATTTGTTCTGTACACTACACGAATACCAAGAGAGAAAAACTGCACCCCTGGTGCCAGCAAAGGACTTTTTTTCCTAGGGAAGGTGTAATGAGGTCTCTCAGCACAACTGACAGAAATTGTGACAGAAAGCTGTCATGAGAGCATAAAGTAAAATTGAAAATGTAAGACAAGTTATGTATGAACCAGATATGCAATGATAAAAAGATCAAGTACCGAGTGAACCATGTGTTCAGTAATACTTTATAAGGACAGCTTTATAGAGAGCACTTGTGACTGGTGTGTGACGTAGATAGATAAACAGATGGTCCCTACACCCTCAGAAGAAGCATAAAAACTGAAGCTGCAGGAAAGAAAGCTTAGATCCAAATGGCTCTCCTTAAGCAGTCTGCCCAAGGGTGACCAGCATCAAAGAGACTCCCACACGTAATCCCTCAACACTTGTATTCTCTGTCAGAAGAGAAGAGACCAAAGCTGGCAGGAGTTCACCAACCTCCTCTACCAGAGATCAGAACCTGATCGCCAGGAGAGGTAAGAGGGCCAACATAGATAGCTTAAGTCATCCCATTACGTTTTCTTGTGTGAACCACCCAAATTAAAATGAGCATTCATTCATCAAGGCATTTGGACTTTCAGAGATAGAGTTTTCCTTGGTTGCCATATAAGTAAAGTAGGAGCTATAGCTTTGATGAGGTACTAATGAGGTACTTTCTTCAGATTAGTAAACTTCTATTTCCACTTGGTACTAATAAAATATGCCAACCCTTCCCATTAGGATGATTTCAAAGGAGATTTAAGGAGAGTCAAGTTTTCAGCTATATGGGCAAAACTGATGCCATGACAAGCTACAGTTAACATTAAGTCTCAATTAGGCCTCAGTTTCTGTTTCCCCAAAGCAGGACTTGCAGTTTCTGGTAAACTTCCGGTTGAGTAATTTGCTGAGATAAGGAATTGGGCAGTTGGGTCTGGCTGGTCATGAGGGGTCACTGTACACTCCTTAGAAACTGTTACTAACTGATATCTAATTGCTGACCACTGTTGTAATAGGGGAAATGCTAAAAATAGACCATATAAATTGCTTCTTAAGTCTGAAAACTAGATAAACTGCTTGTGATTTGAAGTCAGGGTCCTTGTCAAGACTCCACTTCATTGGATGAGACTTGGATCCTAGCTCGAGCTAAGGCTTAAGATAGTAATATAGTTCCTTTGCTTTTGCATTATTGTGTGTGGAATTGGGTCTCTCCAAGACTGGAAATCCAAAACTCGAGCACAACACAGCAAAGCTCAAACCTTCACTACAGTGTAAGTGGAGACTGTCAAAAGTTGGTAAGATTGCTCTTCTCTCATTGACATGCATTTAACTCAAAGTTCTCAAAGTTAACATCTGTTTATATAGGAAATACAGTCACTGTCACTGTCCTCCCGTTGTTCATTGATTTGCTTGAGCAGGCCCAGTAACGTCTCCATTGTGAGACTTTTTTGTTATTGTGTTTGGCATATCAAATACGTCACGGGGAGCTTGCCACGCTTTGCTGTGGGGTGAGATATTCTAGGTTGCTTCCCAGGCTATCCGAGAGGGGCGGAGGAATCGAACTCGGGTCAGCCATGTTGGCTGCATGTAAGGCAAACACCCTACCCACTGTGCTATCACTCCAGCCCAGGAAATACAGTATAGGAGAAAAATGGTTTCTGTCTCTGTGAATTTAAAAGAAAGAAATTTGGATCACACCTGGCAATGTGGGTTAGTCCTGGTTCTGCACTCAAGAATTAACCCTTTAGTGTTTGGGGTACCATGTGGGATGCCAGGCAAGCTACCCAGGCCTGCTATTCACTAGGTAAACACCCTACTAGCTGTACTATGGAGCTAGCCCCTCTGTGAATATTGTTTAGAAGAAAATTCCTCTTACTCCATCACAGAAATCCACACCCAAAGTCTAATATTATTATATTAAAACATGTGAGTTTTAGCTGAAGATCACCCTTTATCTCAAAAAAAAAAAAAAGCCTAAAGCAAAAGAAAGATAATCAGTAGTTGCAATTAAAAAAGATAGCTGTTAGGTATCTAAAAAAAAAATTAAAGGGCACATGGTATAAATGATTAACATCAATTATTAGAATTCTTGGAACAAATGAAAAATGGTTACAGAAAACATCAGACAAAATCACTTTTATAACCACCACCTTAAGAAACAAAACAAAACCACCAGCTAAATGAAAGACCGATAAAATTGCTCAGAAATAAAATAGAAAATACAGGGAAATAAAATGGCAAGCCAGAAAACAAAATATTTACTGTGTGTCCAAAAAATTCTGATTTTTATAACCAAAAAGTTATTAATTTTGTAAAATTCTGTTCATAACAGTGTTTAAAAGTTCCTTTTAGTTTCCCTCTCACCTCTTTGCCTCTATGGCAGGCACTTTTCTTCTACTTTTCTTCTTTTTCTCCGAGGACTGAGGACTTTGGTGGTGGGAAATGTAAACTGAGGAAGAGACAGATGTTGGAACATTATATGACAGAAACCCAATCATGAACAATTTTGTAGCTTTATCTCACTGGGGTTCAATTTAAAAAAATTAAAAAATTAAAAGATACTCTTAAACATATTGAATTATAATTATTTCCCCAGTGGTGGCTCTGATTTATTACTGCCTTTATTTCTGAATCTTTCCTCTACAAAGTGGAAGGGAGAAAGGAAGGAAGGAAGGAAGGAAGGAAGGAAGGAAGGAAGGAAAGAAAGAAAGAAAGAAAGAAAGAAAGAAAGAAAGAAAGAGAAATAGGAGAAACAGTAATATCAAGATTTTGAGAATATTTTGCTGGACAGAATTAATCCATTCATTTTTTTCATCTTATTAAAACATTCATTCATTCATTCATCATCCTGTTATTCGTCGATTGCCTCGAGCAGGCCCCAGTAATGTCTCTTTCATCCTAGCCCTGAGATTATATTCAAGGCTCTTTAGGAGAATGAGACCCATCATTGTTACTGGTATTTGCATATTTGGTAGGCCACGGGGAGTTTGCCAGACTCTGCCCTGTGGGCAGGCTACATTCAATAGCCTGCAAGTTTGTCCAAAGTAGGAATGAGATAATAAGATGTCATAAAAAGATGTCCTGCTAAGATGTCGCATGGCTGCGAATGCGGCCTTGCAGTTCAGGGAGCTGGATTTTATAGTCTCTGAGTCTTGGCCGTTGATGGGATTACACAGCGCCAGGGGGCCAGGTGGTGGGTATGACCCCCGCCTACTGTAATTAAAACATTATGATTTACAAAATCATTCATAGTTGTTTTGGACATACAATATTCCAACAATCATCCCACCACCAGTGTCAAATTCTCTCCACCAATTTTTTCAGGTTCCCTCTCCTCACTCCCAAGACAGACGTAGCCTGTCTTCTTGACAAGCAATTTTTTTAAGTTTGGTTGTTAAATTTTGTGTCTCATGATTTTAGTATCATTAAGTCTAGATAGTACTAATTATGAAGCAATTCTTTATGCACATTTTAATACAAACTAAAACCATTTTATGTAGATTTCTATTATGGTGAAAAATAATATGTGTACTCACTTTTCTCTTGTGCTATCTTTTCCTTTTGTAAATTACAGGAAATGCAAATTTAAAAATAATATGTTTGACATTTCTAAAATTTGTGTATGTATCCTGGTTTTATAATTCACACTTTACTGATATAAAACTAAATCTTAAAATTCCTTAGACCATGTGTATATTGTTCGTTGGGTAACATTGCTTTGTCCTTCAAGAAGCTTAGATTTTATCTGGTTACACCCATGAATCTGGTTACACCCATCACAGTGCTCCTGAAGCACTTCCACTTCCATTGTGTTTACATGTAAACATGTAAACAGTCTTCCCTATGCTCTCCTTCCCACCCAGTTAATCAGCTTTCCCCTTAATCAGACTTTGTTAATTTGTAAGGTCAGTTTCCCAGAAATCTATGATTTTATATGTATGAGTGAAATATTGCCTTTCTCCTCTCCTTATGCCTTATGAACAGTTTACTTTAAAGTAATATCCTTTTTGTGTAGATACAGGAAGACCGTTAACATTATGCTTTGTAACTTAGGATTTGATTGGCCTTGAATATTATTCACTCCTGGGCATCTGCTTTCTCGACTTAAGCCTCAGTTGCCCTTAGTTCCTAACACCCCAAAAGCAGGGTCCCAACGAGGGACTGAATGGACCCAGGGCAAGCGGTGAGCTACCCTGGCAGCGAAATGGGCCAGACCATAGTGCCACGATTCTTAACTTTAAGTTAAGAGTTTGATCATAGACAAATGCTGTCATGATCCAAAGGTAACGACAAGACTAGGATCCTGCTAGACTATCTGGAAAGACTATCTGGCCTGAGCACCGTAGTCTGAGATCGAGATGGCCCTAGGAGAGCAATTCTATAAGTTTAAGATATTTCTTACTGTATCCATACAAAATGATTTATATTATATTCTTGTATGCTTGTCGGACAAGGAGAGGAGAGGCACGCCCATGGGATTATGCTCTAGGGTGGGTCCTCATGCTGAGAGAGGATCTGTCCTAGGAGCGGCCTTCCCTGAGGCTAAGATTTCTACCCCTATTGATTGTGACCGCACCTACGTGTAATTGTTTCCCCAATTCCACATGGAGAGAGGATTTAACGAGACTGTAGGAGTGGGCTGGAGGTTCAGAGAGGATCAGAAGAGAGAGGAGGATGAAGGGGGATGGAGAAGGAGAATGAAGTAGCTTGGGGGAGGAAGACTGGGAGCAGAGATAGAAGGAGAAAGGAGCAGAGACGAGGAGAGACAGAGAGAGACAGGAGCAGAGACAGATGAGGAGAGAATTAGAATAAAGTACGACTAATACCTACCAGCCTGACCCTCATTCCTTCCTCCGCCTGACCATCGCCATCGACCTCTCCGGGGTGGGAGAAGGGTGAGACTACCGAACGCGGGCGGCGGGAGAGATAGAGCCACCGCCGCTGTGGGTGGCGAGCCCCCCTTGTGTGAGTTTACACAATTGTTTTGTATGATTTCAAGTTCTAAATGCACCATCAATCACAATTTGAACTTTTAATATTTATTACAATCATCAATGCATTTTTTCTATCACTTTTCAAATAACCTCACAACAAGGACTTGAGTAAAAGTTATTAGTAAATTAAAAATTACTTTCTTTTTGTTGTGTGTGTTTTTGTTTTAAGGGTCATGATAGCACAGTGGGTAGGGTGTTTGCCTTACACAAGGTTCACCTGGGATCGATTCCTCTGTTCCTCTCAGAGAACCCGGCAAGCTACTGAAAGTATCCCACCGACATGGCAGAGCCCGGCAAGCTCCCCATGGCTTATTCAATATGCCAAAAACAGTAACAACAAGTCTCACAATGGAGACATTACTGGTGCCCTCTTAAGCAAATCGATGAACTGGAGGACAGTGCTAAGGTGCAGTGTACAAGGTCACACTTGGTGAAGCACAGGGGTTACTCCTAGCTCATGCACTCAGGAGTTACTCCTGGCATTGCTCTGGGGATCAAATGGGTTGCTGGGAATCAAACCCAGGTTGACTGCATGCAAGAAAAATGCCCTACCCGCTGTGCTATTGCTCCAGTCCCAAAAATGATTTTTTAAAATATGGTTTCTCTTTAATAATAAAAGAAAAATGTTATAATTATAATCTTACTTCAACAAATAATTCTGTTTCTTAAGATTTTGAATCCAGTGTATATCTCAAATGAGCACAAGTTGGTATGTCTGTCACCTAGTGAGTTATGTGAATAATTAAAAAAAAATTTAGCTTTCTTGTATGACTGTTCTCCTGCCCCCGCACCTGTCTGTCCTCACTGGGGCCCCTTGGGGGGAGGGGGTTGAGTTTCCCTCCACACCCCGACCAGGGCTCCGGCAGCCGAAGACCTCCAGAACCAGCCACCACCATGCTGAGACCGCTTTCCACACGCTTGAAGGTACCGGCAGAGGAACAAAGACATGAGAATCCCGGGGCTGAGATCTCCAAGACAGCTCGGATTGGGGCTGAGCATCCTTCACCCAGATCCTCTAAATTCCAGTAGGCAGGGGTCACACTCACCAACTGGCCCCCTGGCACTGTGTATTTCATCTATGGCTAAGACCCAGAGACTATAAAACCCAGCTCCCGGTAGCGTGCAGCTGCATTCGTGGCCGCGCAACATCTTATTATCTCAGTCCTACTTTGGACAAACTGGCAGGATACCAAATGTAACCTGCTCACATGGCAGAGTCCGGCAAACTCCCCGTGGCGTACCCAATATGCCAAATACCAGTAACAATGATGGGTCTCATTCTCCTAACTCTAAAAGAGCCTTGAATATGGCACTTTTTAAAAAATCTCAGGGCTAGGACGAAGGAGATGTTACTGGGGCCTGCTCGAAGCAATCGACGAATAACAGGATGGTCGTCGTGATCGTGATCGTATGACTAGGCAGTCCATCAAAAGATATGAGGTATTTTAAAGAAACATGTTTTAAAATTGTGATATATATTTTCAACTAGCTTACCTGCTATAAAGTTAGCTCAAATAGAGAAGGGAACATCAAGTAAAGGATGTTGGGAGGACCCATTTGGGTTGAAAGATGCAGGCAGAAAGTAGACTATAGACCAAACACAATGGCCACGCAATGCCTCTATTGCAAACTACAGCACCCAAAAAGAGAGAGAACAAAAGGGAATGCCCTGCCACAGAGGCGGGGTGGGGGGATGGGATGGGGGTGGTGGGAATGATATTGGGAACATTGGTGGAGGAAAATGGGTATTGATGGAGGGATGGGTTAACAATTATTTTATGACTGAAATAAGTAAGTTTGTAAGTTTGTAACTGTACCTCATGGTAATTCACTAATAAAATTTTTTTTAAAAAAATAACTAAAACTACCCATTGTTTTTCTTGCTTTTAAGGCTTTATTTTTCAGAGTAGATTTGAAAGTAAATTTGGGGGAAAGTATAAAAATATATTGAGTGGCCTCTATGTGCTCATACTCATAGACTTCTTGCTTTTAACATCACTTACCAGAATGGGAATTTTTTTTAAAAACAAAGCTGAATTTATACTGACACTTCAAAATTACCCAAAGCCAATGGTTTGTCACAAAGCTCACTAATGGCATTGTATGTTCTCTGAACTTAAAACACATAGAATGTTTTAAGAGGCCTGAGAAATTATATGCACAGGCTTGAGGTGCATGTCTTGCATGCTGAAGATCGTGGTTCAATTCCCACCCATGATTATCTGAGTATCAAGCATAACTGGATGCAGCTGGAGAGGTTCTAGATCATTAAAAAGGTGTGGCTGGTAAGTCCTTGATTACCTGCAAGATTACTTTGGTAGTTCCCAGCATTACAAGGCCCAGCAGCACCAAATACTTGTCCTCATATTGAACCAATTTCCCTTCGGCTGAAGATCATGGGAGATACCTCTCGACCTTCTAGTGACATATATATATATATATATATATATATATATATATATATATATATATATCTCATGATCACGATCATCCTGTTATTCGTGGATTGTCTCGAGCAGGCACCAGTAACGTCTCCTTCTACCTAGACCTGAGACTTTAAAAGAGCCATTTCAATGCTCTTTCAGGATTAGGAGGATGGGACCCATCATTTTTACTGGTATTTGGCATATTGAGTACGACACGGGAAGTTTGCCAGACTCTGCCGTGCGGGCAGGATACTTTTGGTAGCCTGCCAGTTTCTCCAAAGGAAAGATAATAAGATTATCTTTCTGGGAGCTGGGTTTTATAGTCTCTGCATCTTGGCCATTGATGGGACCAACCTGGCACTGGCGGCAGCTGGTGGGTGTGACACCTACCTACTGGAAGATGGGGGTCTCGGTGGAGAAGGCCCAGTCCCAATCTGAGTAGGCTTGGAGACCTCAGCCCCGGGACCCGCATACCTGGGTTCCTCTGCCAGTTCTTTCATGCATGAGGCCTGTCCGGACGTGTGGAAAGTGGTTCCAGCACGGCCGTGGCTGACTCTGGAGGTCCTCAGCTGCTGGGGCTCTGCTTGGGGCAGGGGGTGGGGAGAGAAACTCACTTTATATATATAACACTTTATATATATAACACATATATATGTATATACGTATATACACACATATATATGCACACATATATATGTATATTGAGAAAATATATATATACATATACATCTATATAAGCTCTATCTCTATCACTTGTCAACCTGTTGCTCATCAATTTGCTCCAGTGGGTGCCAGTAACATCTCCATCTGTCCCTGTCACATGCTAGTGTCGCCCAATGGCGTCTGCTCGCTCCAGGAAGATGAAGAGCCTCAAACCAATTGTCCAGAGTCTTGATGAAGAAGTCTGACCATCTTGTAGGTGGGCGACCATGTTATCTTTTGATGCCCTGTGGAATCCAGTCGGTAATGGCTCTAGTTCAATAGTCATTTCCAAATTGCATTATGTGTCCAGCCCATCTGATTTTCGATGTCTTGGCAAATAAGACAGCGTCCCTGATTCTCGATTGGCAGTGAAGGTCGGAACTCTGAATTCTTTCTCTCACTTGAGTGAAGCGTGATACTTCAAGCATAGCTCTTTCGACTCCTCTTTGGGAGACCCACATGTTTTCGTAGGGTCCAGGTCTCTGAGGTGTATGTTAGTGCAGGAAGAACGGTGGAGTAGCTTGTGAGCACTGCTGGGTGTGACCCCACAACAAACAAAGAGAACAAAATCAAAGCTAAAAAAGAGACCAGATGCAAGAGGACATACGTAAGAGACGCAAGGTTAGGAAATGTCTGAGAAGGTTAATTGAGGCAGACATGATAGAATTTGGGTCATCAAGTCTGTGTTGATGTGGTCAGGGCTTTGACAATCAAAATGGGAAAATAAAGAACTATATCAAGCAATAAAATAAACTGAAGAGGCCTCATTGAAAATAAGAAAGAAAGAAAGAAAGAAAGAAAGAAAGAAAGAAAGAAAGAAAGAAAGAAAGAAAAAAGAAAGAAAATGTGCCCAGAACCGTAGGTTCTTTGTCCTCTTAACAACTTCTTTGATGCTCTTAAAGGATTTCCAGGCTGCTCTCTTTCTCCTGTACAGTTCTGGCACCAAGTCCTTCATCATATTGAGTTCTCAACTGAGGTACACATAACTGCTACATTCAGAGATGTTCGTTCTGTTGAGAGCAAATGGAATGTCAGAAACTAGTTCGTTTCTCATTGTCTTCATGAGATACAGCTGCACTCTAACCTTTCCACATTCACATTCAAAGTTGGCCAGCATTTGTGTAGTTTGGCTAATGTTTGGTGTTATTAAAATGATGTCATCAGTGAAGTGGAGGTGGTGTAGTTGCCGACTGTCTACCTTCACTCCCATTTCTACCCATTCCAATTGTTGCATGATGTTCTCGAGGGTGGCACTGAAGAGTTTCGGTGAATTGGTGTTGCCCTGACAAACCCTTCTCTTAATGTCGATGATCACTTCCTTGTAGAATGGTGAGATCCTGGTGGTGAATCCGTAATACAGCTCATGGAGGATCCTGATGTACTGAGTTTGAATGCTCTGTTTGGCTAGGGCTTTGCTGACTGCTTCAGTTTGTTTAGTAAAATGCATTTAAGCCGTTATAGAAATAAGATTTTAATGTTGGTATATACTAACGTTCTTCTCAAGTATTTACTTTCATATGATGTTCTTTATTTCTTTTTTTCCAGGATGTTATGGTTAATTTTACATGTTTATATTTTATGTTGTAAATGAATGTTTTAAAGACAATACATATGTATGTATATATGTATATATATACACATATATAAACATACATATATGTATGTTTCCTAAAAGAAAGTGACAGTTTTCCAAAGAATACCTTTCTGAAAACTCTAACATAAGTTTCCAGCTTGATAGTCACTCTTGGGGATTTGTTAGACTTATTGTGATTATAATTTTATGCCAAATCCTGAATAAAAGAAGTTATAAAGTTAATCCTGTGTATTAAGTCAGTGGAGATTATAAAATTAATCCAGTGTATTAGATCAGTACTTTCTACTTTCCTTCACTCACATATTCTATTCCTCTGCTTAAGAATGTTTGAAAAATGATGAGGCCAGAGAAACAGTTTCATAGGTAAAGCATTTGACATAGCTCACCCAAGTTCGATACTCCGGATGCCATACGATCTCACGAGTCCTCCAGGAGTAAGCTCTGAGTACTACCAGGTTTGGCCACTTATCTGTAGCACTGTTGTTCCATTGTTCATCGATTTGCTCAAGCAGCCACCAATAACGTCTCCTTTGTGAGACTTGTTACTGTTTTTGTCATATTGAATATACCATGGGGAGTTTGCAAGGCTCTACCGTGCAGGTGGAATACTCTATGTCGCTTGTAATGCTCTCTGAGAGGGACGAAGGAATCAAATTCAGGTTGGACGCATGCAAGGCAAAGGCCCTTCCCAAAAATTTAAGAAAAAAAACACAAGTTTTAAAAATGGAGTAAACATGTATTAAGGAAGCATGCTACTTTAAATCACTGTTGAATTATCGTCAGTCTATTACCTAATCACTTCTTTTTATCATCTCACTTTATCATAATATGAAGAAATAGCATTTAACAACTCCATACTTGATTATAAACATGACAGCAAAATGGTAAAGCAAAAGCATAAAAAAAGTTATTTTTTCTTATGTAAAACTATTTGCTATTTACCTCAATATAACTCTAAAACATATTTTCCTGATGTGAGGTCAAGGGATTGATTATTGACTCAGCCAATGAAAGTGATATTTTCTCTATCCATTGAAACTCAGTTTTAAAAGATCTTGAGAATATCTACTGAGTTGCTCATTTCTTCTTAATTTCTATTTGCATTTGGCCAGTGAGCAGCCTAAAGGGAGAACCTAAAGGAAATGAGGGGATATGCAACAAAGTAACATGTTCTCTTAACTCTCACCCTCCAGTTATTAACTTTTTCAGCTGAATTGTCATGAAAACTAGAGATACTGAACTTTTTTGAACACCTCACTCTGTTTCCATGCTAGTTATTTTTTTCAGTTTCTTTTGCATTAGTGGTAAAGAATGCTGACCACATCTAGCCCTACTACTGTTCAGTTTCTGTGAAAACTGATTTGCAGATATTACTACTTTAAAGCTCCCATTTGTAAGAAAAAAATTTGATGCTGTTAATATGATATAATTGAGGCTGGACCATCTGTCAATTTTCATCTGCCAGACTAGTCAGCTCAAATAGCACTCGGTAGACAAGAATTTGATGCGTTTTTTTTTTCTGCTTCTGTTTCTACCCAATTCCTAAAAGAGGATCCACACAATAGGACAATTAATATTTTATAATTGGATGAAAATAGTAGTTATTATAATTTAGTATTTATAAAATATATTAACATGGCTGAGTAAACATAATTATTTGCAGGTAGTTGGGTATATAATTTAATTTAAATGTATCTTCTTAGCTATTAGGTTTTAGATGTATTCTTTATGAGTTTAAATGTATTTTAATTAGAAAGAAACCGGATTTCAAGGTGTATTTTTACTGCCAACTTGAGTGTGTCTAAACATAAATTTTCTTTAGTATATTAAGTTTTGCAACTACTTCAGATTCTAACAGTTTATTGGTATTCAAAATACAGATGTCATTGGGGTACATGAGATTGTGTCCTGTAAAATATGATTAATTGTAATTAATTTTTTGATTCAAAGCAGACATTGAGATACATAAAAGTGTAAAGCAAACTAGATTTTTTAAATAATGGTACAGGAATCAAACAAGTAACTGGAAAAATATTTTCTATAAACATTTATTTTACTTAGATGAAATATTTGCTTCTTAAAACCTCACTGATAAGCAAAGGAAGGAGAAATCCATGAAAGTATAAAATTCTTGGATTCTATATTAAAGGTTTTTTCCTCCCATTTTATGAATCCTATAGATTATAAACGCCTTTTAAATTTACGCTCTTCAGTCCTTCTGCTAGTTAAGATAGTTTTCAAGCTGAAAAATCAGTATATACTTGGCACTCAGGGTGACTTTTCTTCATTTGCTTATCGAAACTTTTTATGCTTAATTTCCTCATATTTGGATATATAAAAATAAGACCTTTTCAATAGAAAAAAAATGAAAGAAGAAGCTTAATAACAAATCTACCAAACTGTTTTCAGGTTGCTAATAGTATTTTGATAGTTTTGTTTATGGTTAAAAAGTAACTTAGACTAGAGATTTGTGCCTGGCAAAATGTACATCATTCATAAGAGTTTATTTATTTTTTATTTTTTAATTTTTTATATTTATTTATTGAATCACTGTGGGAAAAGTTACAAAGCTTTCATTAAATCTGAAAGTCTCATTAAGTCTCTGTTATTCAATGATCAAACACATTTCCCTTTAATAGTACTTATTTTTCACCATCAAGAACCCAAATATACCCCCCTGCCACCCCTCCTAATACCTGAGAGGCAGATGGATTCTACCTAACACTCTATCTACTTTGATTACATTCATTATTTCGACAAAAGATGAACCATTATTGTTTACAGTTTACACCCAACAATCAGAACTGCTGAAAAGGCACTGTGAAATGATTTTGTTTTCTACAGTTAGTTATGAAAACCATATGATATCGCTCGGCCACAATAGCAGCCGTGTGAATTTGGATTTCTGATATTTTACTTATTAAGCCTGGAGGTATTTCTGCCATGAGCCAGGTAATTATGAGATTGGTTACTGTGGCTCTGGAGCCATGGCCATGCTGGAGAGCTGCTCGTGGGGGGCAACTCGTGACCTCGGTAGGGCGTGAAGGATGAGCGGGAACGACCCCCTTCCCATAAGGTTTCAGTTGCCCTGTCACCGCTGGCTCATACCTGGCTTTCCAAAGAGCTCTGAGGAGGCCGCCATCTTGCTGTCCAGGGGGAAAAAGGTGGAAAGGAGCAACATCCTTTCTCTCCCGGGCAGGCACATTCATAAGAGTTTATTGTAAGGAGAAAAACAAACCCTCTTCTTTCAGTAGTAGGTAAAGATTTATTGAGTTTTTTTAAAAAAAAGTTTAATACAAAATATTTTCATTTTTAAAAGTAAGTAGTAAATACTTTTAAAAGTAAATAATACATTTCTTAGGGAACGCTAAATGACTTCCCAAAGTTGTTCATTTCCTAAATCCAAGAATATTATATGGAAATAGCAAATATACTCCTATGATTACTTAAGGTTTTCTATGTAGGAATTATTTGGATGTGCCCAGTGTAGTCACAAGAAACCTTATCAAAAAGAGAGGTAGGAGGCCTCAGAAAGGAAGTGGTTCTGTATGTATGGTAACAGATAGTGGATTTATGCAACCACATGCCAAGAGAAGATGGCAGTCTCTGGAAAGGTTATGCAGAGAGGGAAGATTCTCCTCAGGAGCATTGAAGAAGAAACAAACTCTGCCAAACTTCTGTTTTTATGTTCATTAAACCCCATTAGAAATTCAGACAGCCAAATTACTGGAAGAATACATTGTTATATTTTAAAGTAAAGTAAAGTACAGGCCCTCCCTTGATCATCGATTTGCTCGAGCGGGCCCAGTAACGTCTCCATTGGAGACTTTGTTGTTACTGTGTCTGGCATATTGAATACGTCACAGGGAGCTTGCCAGGATCTGCCGCGAGGGCGAGATACTCTCGGTAGCTTGCCGGGCTCTCCGAGAGGGGCGGAGGAATCAAACTCGGGTCGGCCATGTTGGCTGCGTGCAAGGCAGACGCCCTACCCGCTGTGCTATATATTTATAATTGGTTGCATTAGCAATAAAAATCTAATATACCACCTTATCAATGCTATTTTCTTCTAAAATGTTCTAAGTAATATGAGCAAAAATCTTTTTTTCGTGCTTTTATATAAATTTTGAAATATACATCGTATATGTCATATGTGTGTATATGTGGTGTGTTATGTGAACATTTGCAATCTTTTTGTGAATACTAATTGAGAAAACATTAAGAAAGCTTATGTACTTGAATGATAAAGTCCTCCAAAGAAGAAACAGTGTTTTTGAGAAAGAGCATATATAGTTTTATTTAAAACTCTTTGTAAATGGTTTATTTTATTGGGATTAATACAAAATGCTAATTGAAATACACAAACATTTTTATTTATCATCTTAAACTTCAAAATCTTTATATGGTAAATCTTAGTAAATTAAGTTTGTTAAGAATATTTATTTTTATGAAATATCTTTTATCATTAAATACATGAATGCCTAAATTGAGAAATATGAGAAACATAGACAAATGCTGATGAATGAAAATATTCAATAATATGGGGCTATTTACTGCAGGTAGGGCACTTGACCTCATGTGGCTGACCTGACTTTTATCCCTGCATCTTATATGGTCCTTGAAGCAACACCAGGGATAATTTCTGAGTGCAGCAACAGGAGTAACCAAGAGTTGCTAGGTGTGGCCCCCAAACAAAAATAAATTAAAAAAATATGTATATGTATATGGCCAACCCGAGTTAAATTCCTCCACCCCTCTCAGAGAGCTGGCAAGCTACCGAGAGTATCTTGCCTGCACAGCAAAGCCTGGCAAACTACCCGTGACGAATTCAATTTGCCCAACACAGTAGCAAGTCTCACAATGTTACTGGGCCTGCTCGAGCAAATCGATGAACAATGGGGTGACAGTGACAGCGACAGAGACAGTATATGTATATAACGATGGAATTTTCATATATGAAAAAACATGATAATATTGTTTTTATATGTTTTTATATGAAAAAAACAATATTATCATGTATTATCAACCTTAAGATTTGAAAGGAAATAGATTATATTGAATAAAATTAATATTTATTTTTAGAAATAAGAACTGCGGAAAAATACTGAATTACCATTGCTAAAGTTTTACAGGTAGTTTTTTTTTAAGCCTGATTATGCATATTTTCTTTAAATTTAGTTCCGTATAGTTAACATGTAATTTTTGTGTGTGTGTGTGTTTTGGGTCACACCCGGCAATGCTCAGGGTTTACTCCTGGCTCATGCACTCAGGAATCACTCCTGGCAGTGCTCGGGGGACCATATAGGACGCTGGGAATTGAACCTGTGTCGGCCATGTTGGCTGCATGCAAGGCAAACGCCCTACCCGCTATGCTATTGCTCCAGCCCCAACATGTAATTTTTAAAATATCAAATATAAGCATTTGTCCACTGATAATAACCATAATAAAATTAATAATTTAATGATATTTTTTTTGCAAATCAGTATATATAATATATATGTATATATATATATATATATATCTGTCACTGTCACTGTCCTCCCGTTGTTCATCAATTTGCTCTAGTGGGCCCAGTAACGTCTCCATTGGAGACTTTGTTGTTACTGTGTTTGGCATATCGACTACATCACGGGTAGCTTGCCAGGCTCTGCCGTGCAGGCAAGATTCTCTCGGTAGCTTGCTGGGCTCTCTGATATATATATATATATATATATATATATATATATATATAGTGAGACACCATGAGGTACAGCTGTAGACTTACAAGTTGTTGTGTTGTTGTGCTTGGGTTTCAGTTATACAATGAACGAGTACCCATTGCACCACCAGTGCCCATTCTCTACCCCCACCAATCCCAGTATCCCTCCCACCACCCCCCATACTCCCATCCCACCCTGCACAGAGGTGGCAGGGCACTCCCTTTTGTTCTCTCTCTCCTTTTGGGTGCTGTGGTTTGCAGAAGAGGCATTGAGTGGCAATCATGTTTGGTCTATAGTCTACTTCCAGCATGCATCTCCCATCCTGGGCGAATCTTCCCAGCGCCCTTTATTTGGTGCTCCCTTCTCTATCTGAGCTGCCTTTACCCCTAAAGTGTGTGACTGGCCTTGAAGCCATGGAGTGAACCTCCTGGTATTTATCACAGCTGTTCTTGGGTGTTGGTCTCTTATTTTGTTACTTTATGTTACCCAGATGAATGCAATCTTTCTATGTCTATCCCATTCTTTCTGGCTCATTTCGCTTAGCATGATATTTTACATGTAGTACCACTTGTATGTAAATTTCATGACTTCATTTTTTCTAACAGCTACATAGAACTCCACTGTGTAGATAGATGTACCAAAGTTTCTTTAACCAGTCATCTGTTCTCGGGCACTCAGGTTTTTTTCATATTCTAGCTATTGTAAAGAGTGCTGCAATGAACAAACAAGTACAGATGTCACTTTGACTATACTTTTTTGCTTCTCCAGGGTATATTACCAGGAGTGGTATTGCTGGGTCAAATGGGAGCTCAATTTCTGATTTTTTGAGAATCATCTATACTGTGTTCCAAAAGGGTTGAACCAGTCGGCATTCCCACCAACAGTGAAGGAGGGTCCCTTTCTCACCACATCTGCACCAACACAGGTTGCTTTAGTTCATTTGGATGTGGGTCAGTTTCTGTGGTGTGAAATGATATCTCATTGTTGTTTTGATCTACATATTCCTGATGATTAATGATGTAGAACATTTTCTCATGTGCCTTTTAGCCATTTGGATTTCTTCTTTGCGAAAGTTTCTGTTCATTTCGTCTCCCCACTTTTTGATGGGGTTGGATGTTTTCTTCTTGTAGAGTTCAATCAGTACTTTGTATATTCTTGATATAAACTCCTTGTTGGATGTGCATTCAGCGAATATCCTTTCCAATTCTGTAGACTGTCTTTGTATTTTACTTTTTGAGCCGTACCACGCAAAGCTTAATGCTTCTTGGTCCTGTCTTTGTACTTAGGAGTAACACTTGGTAGATTCAGAGAACCAGATAGGATGCTGGGGATCAAACCTGGCTCGGCCATGTACAAGGAAAGTGCCATCTCCATTTTATTATCACGCCAACTCCCTTTTTCTTATTTCAAATACATTAGCATAACTCCTACAAGAAAGCTACAGATTTTCCCATTATAGATGATTTTGGGGGGTGGGGCTGAGGGGAGACAAAAAGAAAAGTGTTAGAGCCATTCATGTAGTATCCTTTCTGATTCTCTAAGATAAGCAAGGGGTTAATATTTTCAGATTGGATAAAGACATAAAATAATTCAGGAAACAAGAATTCATAAATAACACATGAAAAAGTAACTGTGAATTTTATAAGGAATGAAGAAAAGTACAATATTAAAAAATAGTTGAAGATCTAATGTATCACATATCCAACCGGAAAAGATTTTAGAATAATAATGAACAGATTTGTTTTAATTTGATGTTGGTAACACAATTCCATTTTATTAGAGCTGAAAGCAGTTTAAGCAGTACAATTTTCTTCAGGGAGAATTGACAAAGCACTTTTTCTCTATTTCCTAGCAGATAGATTCTTACTTTGAAATTTTCTGAGAATAAAATGAGCATGCAGCTTTTCTTCCATTTACATGGAGCAAAGATAATCTGGAAAAAAAATCCTGAAAAGGCATGCTCCAACAGCTTATTTTAGTTTAAGATCATTATATTCAATTTCTATGAGGATTGTGTTAATAACCCAGTGCTGATAACAGTGCTTATATGAAATCATTAATAAATATGATGCATCTGGAAGAGAGAAACAGGCAAATTCATTCTGTGGCTTAACCAAAAAAAAGAAAAAAATTCAAGCAGAGAACAAAAATACAGCACATGGAGGTAAGAATTTGACACACTATTTGTAAAGAAGGAAATATTATGTAGACGGTAATCCCTTTAATAAAAATCATAAAATTACCATCATACAATTTGTAATTTTATGTGGTGTAGTTTCTAAAAATTGTTTTCTACTAACATAAAAGACAAACTGTTTTTCAAGGAGTTGAATTTCCTATACTTTCTACCATGCTGTGTACACCACAGGTCCTTTGAAGTGTTCACGCTCCTCTCCTCAGTACAGCAGTAAGAAAGAGGGGGAATATTTGGGGAAAACTCTGGGAATTGCATCTGTATTTCCAAAATATTGAACTCCCCCAAATCTAAATTTCATGAAATATTTTAATCTCTTGGGGTAGAGTATTAAGAAAACATTTTCATTCATTTATCTTGCTTTTATTCGAAAATCAAAATCTCTTTTCTTTTCAAATTTTGTATATTCTTTAATTTCCTGCAGGTTCAGAATATGTGCATAGGATATAGAGTCAAACATTGCATGTATATCAGTGGTTGTTGAAAATATTACACTGATCTCTAAACACTTTCTGAAAAGACTTATGACAATTGCATAGATATGCCTCTGTGATAAAAACACAACTTCAAACTGAACAAATCATAATACCTAGCACTCAAGGAAATTCACGATTGTCTCAAGCAGGCACCAATAACGTCTCCTTCTACCTAGCCCTGAGATTTTTTTAAAATGCCATTTCAATGCTCTTTCAGGATTAGGAGGATGAGACCCATCATTGTTACTGGTATTTGGCATATTGAGTACGACACGGGAAGTTTGCCAGACTCTGCCGTGCGGGCAGGATACTTTTGGTAGCCTGCCAGTTTCTCCAAAGGAAAGATAATAAGATTATCTTTCTGGGAGCTGGGTTTTATAGTCTCTGCATCTTGGCCATTGATGGGACCAACCTGGTGCTGGTGGCAGCTGGTGGGTGTGACGCCTACCTACTGGAAGATGGGGGGTCTGGGTGGAGAAGGCCCAGTCCCAATCCGAGTAGGCTTGGAGACCTCAGCCCCGGGACCCGCATGCCTGGGTTCCTCTGCCAGTTCTTTCATGCATGAGGCCCGTCCGGACGTGTGGAGAGTGGTCCCAGCATGGCCGTGGCTGGCTCTGGAGGTCCTCAGCTCCTGGGGCTCTGCTTGCAGGGGGGGGGGTGGGGAGAGAAACTCAACCCTCCCCCTTCCAAGGGGCCCCGGTGAGGACAGCCAGGCACGGGGGCAGGAGACTGGAAATTAGAATTCTTTTTCCTTTTTTTTTTTTTGGAAGTGGAATCACATTAGATGATTCTCAGAGTTTACTCTAGGCTCTAAATTCAGAAATTATTACTGGTAGTGCTCAGGGACCATGTGTGATGCCACGGATTAAACCCTGGGTGTGCTTTGTGCAAGGTAAATGCCCTACTTTCTATAGTATCACTCCAACCCCTGAAATACATTTTCATTTTGCAAATATTATCACACTACCTTACCCTTTCAGATGGTCATCTTTTTCATTTGGTTTTAATATTTTGTTGCTTCTCTATTGCTATATAATACACTATAACAAATTTCAGTGACAACATATAAATTTATTATTTCACAGTTTTCTTTCTTTTAGGATCTTTTCTCTTGACCAGGATTCAGTGCATCCTCTGCTCAGTGTCTCACAGAATGAAATCAAATTGACTACGTTTCTTCTCCTTCTGAAACTGGTATCATTTTTCAAATGATGGCGAAATTAGCTCCTTGAAGGCGGGCCAGAGATAAGTCTTTTCTGTTGCAGCCTGTTATCAGCAGAAACTTTTAAGTCCTTGCTTCTGGTTGACTCCAGTCACCTGTCTTCGTTCCACCAGGCACGGCAGATAATCTGCACTTGGATTAATTCAGAGTCAATTTATAAGTTTCCTTTTTGTGAAAGTAATACCATAATATTCTAGTATGTTAACAAATTTTGCTAGCTATCCAGGAATGGTAATATGTATTTGGTATATATATATATAAAGGTAAAGGTAAAGGCCCTCCCGTTGATCGTCGATTTGCTCGAGTGGGCCCAGTAACGTCTCCATTGGAGACTTTGTTGTTACTGTGTCTGGCATATCGAATACTCTCGGTAGCTTGCCGGGCTCTCCGAGAGGGGCGGAGGAATCGAACTCGGGTCGGCCATGTTGGCCGCTTGTAAGGCGAACACCCTACCCGCTGTGCTATCGCTATATATATAATATAAATATATATTTGGTAATACTGTTCTGGTATACTTTTTTTTAAAGTAAGGAATATGGTTACAAAATGACTTCCCTACTAAGTTTAGTTCATTTCCATCTCTATATAGTTATACATTTTAAATTTTTTTCTGCAATAAGTATCACATTGAGTATATATTTCAATATATTTCACAATAGTGATCCTGATGTACATTTGTGTTTCTCTAGTGAGTTTAGCATGCAATTAAATAAAATTACTTAAAATTCTTATTACATGCAAATCATACACTTCTCTACTTTACAGAGTTTATTAATCAGCCACTGATTTTGCAGCTAAATGTTTTTTATACCTTTATAAAATTTCTGTCTCAAATTTTGATAATCACTTTGAATTTTATCTTTGAAGATCTTTAGATTTCCTTATATTTTTCAGTCTACAGTAAAACATTCTTCAGTTTACAAAAAAATGATTGATCAATCAGTATGAATGTGAAAAAGAGATAGAGCTTGCAAATCTTCATAATAACTTTTATTCTTAATTACAAATTAGTAAAATATTTAAAAACTCTTCCTTAGAGCACAGGAAGATAGCTCAAAAGATAGGTTACCTGGATTAATAGTACAAGGTCCTGAGCCCAATCTCTAGCCACTTTTTTCTTGGAGCACTGACAGATGTGTTCTAATGGTTCCCAGAGTCGCGGTTTATATTTTCTATGACCCTGAGTACCACCAATCCTAGCATTACCAGTTCAGGCTGAACATGGTAGGACTTTTTCCAGATCCCAGTACTTCTAGGTCTGGCGCCTATAAAACTTGAAGTAATATAATGAAATTCTTCCTCAGTCTTAATTCTGCTGAGGATACGGGATTAAGAATGTTTCTGATAATCCAAGGGAAAGGGCGCTTGCCTTGCACTCATTGACTCTTTGATTCTTGGCATCCCATATGCTCCCCTGAGCATGCCAGGAGTGATCTCTGGGGACAGAGGCAGGAATAAGTCCTAGCAACACTGAGTCTGAAAAAATCAAATAAACCAGATAAATAAAGTGCTATCTGACCTTAAAAAAACAACAACAACAATAACAATACTCCAATGTTTCTCTATATGCCCTACTATCCCTATTATCTTACCACAAAATCATGATAAATACATTATATTTGCTAAATGAAAATTCCGCATTCCTCCTAGACTCCCTACTGGACCTCTGTTGTTTCTCTAGGATAAAAATCATAGTCAATTTTAAGAACTGATAAGAAGTTATTTTTCAAAGTGCCCAAGATCACAGGTATACTAATTTTCTCTTGTTGTTCAATCATAGCAACACGTATTTTAACATTTTCAAATTGGTTAACACAAACCATTTTCTTATAGTATTCATTTATTTATCTTGTTCTGGGGGCTTCCCTCAACTGTGCTCAGGGTTTACTCTGTTCAGAGCTCACTCTTGAAAGGACTCGGGTGACAATATGGGGTACTAGGAGTCAAACCAAGGTCAGATAGATACAAGCAAATGTTCTCTCTGCTGCACTATTGTCCTGGCCCTTATTACAGTTTTAAATGTATATTTCTTTGTTTTGAGTATCATACCTAGTATTTACTATTTATTGGTGTTTTATTTTAAATAGTTGTCTTTTTATATTATTCCTTCAGTTTTCTAATAGAGCTTTTTAAACTCACTGATTTTCAAATGCTGTGCATATTCTCTGTAACAATTATTTTCTGGTATATCTTCGAAAGACCATCTTTTGATTTGAAGTGTATATTTATATTTTCTTTGTAAAGTTTTATGTTTTGTTTTGTTTTATTTTTGCTTTTTGAGTCACACCCGGTGATGCACAGGGGTCACTCCTGTCTCTGCACTCAGGAACTACTCCTGGCGGTGCTCGGGGGACCATATAGGATGCTGGGAATCAAGCCCAGGTCAGCCACATGCAAGGCAAAAGCCCAACCCACTGTACTATTACTCCAGCCCCTTTGTAAAGTTTTAAGATAACACAACTTTTAAATTTTACACTACTTTAATTATTGCTTTCCTATCCTTTCTTATACTAGAACAAAATATTGGTTTCATTTTTGCTCAAAAACCAAGAATATATATCCTACCTTGATTTTAAGAATTTTAGACATTCATATTTTAGTTAATAATTTATCTGGAATTTTAACTAATTAAAACTTGTTGAAATTGACCAAAACCCAATTATTAACAGCTTTATAATGGGCCATCTTACAGTAATTCAATTTTTTTAATTAGACTGCAACCCCTCTAAACAATTTTTTTTGCATTTTTAATTTTCTTCCTAGCACTTGGAAAATACCTTGTTATTTTAAATAACAAGAGATGAAGCACTTCTTTCAGTCTATTTTTTTACTTTTGATCATGAATGCTACCTTATTATTTGTCATTACATCTTATGTATGAATTTGTCTGATTTCTCTGTTCAATTCTTTTTTGAATGAGATGACCATCCATGTTAATAAAATACTAGTTCTAGACAAAAACATTCAAAATGACAATATAAAAGTCAGGAACAAAAACTGGTTACCCATATGGCAGTATTCATTAAAACAAACTTGCTATTTCATCATGCTGTTTTCTACTTCCACTCAACCTTTGCTTCTTACAATTTTTCTCACTGATTTTATTCCTTTGTCATAATTCTGAATTTTCTCCAAAACCTTTCATAAATCAAAGCTGTTTTATAAAATATATTCATGGCCTCCAAATCCCATTTTGGTGTAGGCTTCTTATATGTCATGAACTAAAATTTATGTTCTCCTGGAATAGTTTGGTTATAGTTATTCTAAATATCTAAAATTACTACTACATGAGATTTTGGGGGAGATAAATAGATTTAATATTAATATGGCAAGATTTGGTGAGCTTATACATTTGTCCAAAGTGATCAAATCATATATTTTTAAATAGATGCTTTAGTAAATGTCAGTTTTTACCTTAATAATACTGATTTTGAAAGCAATAAATTCTTTACATTTTAGTTAAAATGTTTTTAATATTAAGACTTCATTTAGTGCTATTTGGTAATAAATGTTTTTCAGAACTTGTAGATTATCATACAGTCAGAAACAAAGAACTTTTCTTAGACAGTCTCCCCTCACTCCATGCAATCTCAGGCATAAACTTGAAGATATGTTTTTGAAAAGAAAATATAAAAATACATTTATTCTTCTGAAATCCTCCTATCTTTGCTCCATAACAAAACATATACTGTAATTTCAAAATTCTTGTTTATTAATTTTTAATCATAGTTTGCTAACTGGCATTTTGCTCTATGCATTAATATCAAAATAGAAGCAACAAATCATGAAGTAGTGTAACTGAAATGAAGTGACTTATCCTACGAATTAAAGCAGACACTTACTTAAGGAAACATTAAGACACAGATATACAATAGGTTAGATAAATGCTTACTTGTCTTGAGAGGTCATGCTCAGCATAAAACTTACTTGTGGCTCTGATAAAATACCTCAAAAGCAGTAAAATATTGAAGTTGAACTAAAGCAATAGGAGATGTTTTTGGCTCCAGGTCTCTGGGTCCTCCAGATTTTGTAAAGTGCAACCAAAAATTCTTCCAGGAAGCATAATACTTTCCTTCTCAAGGATCTAATTTTGCCAACAAAATTCTAGAACAAGAATAAACAGAAATTTTAGATCACTGATTTTCTAATCAACATTTTTAGCTGCCAATTAAATGCATCATATTCTTAAAATATAGGTTTATTCAACAATTCATATCATAATTGTCAGTGTTTGTTTTGGGGGAGGAAGGACCACCCTGGGTACGTTCAAAATCCATGTTCTCAGCAGTATTCAGGAATCATGCAGTTAGGGGTTAAACTTGTGGTTCTCACATGGGAAGCAATTTTCAGTCATTGTTGCTACATCCCAAGCCATTGATTGTCTTGAGTCACATGTGAAACCCAGGTGTTTGGAAGTTAGAGTTGTTAAGAGACAACTTACATATTTTACCTGTTTATTCTTTTGGGAACTGCTTATATACTAGATATTTTCACCTTGTAGTTAAAGTCTAGTTATTAGGGCCCCACAGCAAACAAACATTAATCTGACAGAGATGTGGAAAAAAATTCATAATTTCTCAAAGTGACACCCATAGTGAAACTGCATCATCAGAATGTCTTGTCGGTCTCATTTTAAATGTCTAACATACTCTTTTAGATATTCTTTATAGAAATTTACTCCTTGGATTGGGGTGGGGATCAGGCTATTGTGCATTGCTGCATGTGAGAGGCTTCTGAACTCTGGGAACCTCTGGGTGCAATCCCCAAGCCCCAAATTGGAATAATCCCTGAGCACCATTGGTATGCTTGTAAGTACCCTACCCCACAAAGCAGATACGTCTAATTATCGCTATATTTACCTTGTCATACCAAATTTTGAATCACTATTCATTTCGGAGATCACCTAAATAGTGCTCAGATAGTTAGAGGCAACCTCCATTGGTAACAGAAGAGCTTGAGTTCAGTGAGTTAGTGCTTCTCAAATTCAGTGATATTGCTGGCCACCAGGGCTACACCCAGCAGTACTTAAAGTGGGATTGAGTTCTGAGGGCTGAGTTTTAGAACTTGGAGCTTACTCTGAAAGACACTTTCTATAACCATTTTGAGTTGTGTCTCTGGCCTCAGTTTATCCTTTTTTTTTTTTTTTTTTTTTTTTTTTGGTATTTTTGGGCCACACCTGGAGGGGATCAGGACTTACTCCTGACTATGATTTCTGGGATCACTCCTAGCAAGGCTGAGGGAAAAATATGGTATGCCTAGGATCAAATTGGGGTCATATATGTTAAAAGCACCCTACCCACTATACTATACTATATACTATAATCCACCTTTATTACTTACTTTTAAAGAAAGAGATAATACCCTCAGGGTCTTGTTAGTTCAGCTTTGTGTCAGCTTTGCAGACACCTGCACACACTCAAAATCCTCTAGCCTGGCCATTTTATTTCATTGATGTTCTGGAATATCAATTTCAAGATGAGAAATACCAATGAACTGAATACTCTTTTCAAAAGTCAGATAGATGGATAAGAAAACAAAATCCACCCTTCTGCTTTATTCAGGAAATGCATTTGAATTTGCGAGACAGGCTCAAAGTGAAAGTATGAAAAACCATCATACAAGCCAACAACAAACAACAACATAAAAAGCAAAGAGAGTTATATTTGTATCAGATCAGATAGTTTATTTACAAGCTAGGGAAAGCAATGAGATAGAAATGCACATTAAATCCTATTTAGGGATCAGTATGATAAGGAGATATAACTTATCAATATGCACCAAAGAAAGGTGCAGCAACAAGCTCATATGCCTGCTAACTGACCTAAAAGAGAATACCTGTGGAAATGCAATAGCAGTGGGGGACTTCAACACCTAATTATTGGATAGATCATAATTATTGGATAGATCAATGAGATAGAACACAGTAAGAAAAAAAAGCTCTTAATGAGTAATCAAAAAATGAGAATCAATTGACATATACAAAGACTTCTATTTACAAAAATAGCTCAGTATGGATTCTTCTCTATGTACAGGGTAAATGATCCAGGATAGATCATGTGCTAGTGATGGCGGTGGGCCCCTGGGTGACTTATGTGAAGTGGGGAGGAGAAAGACGGTCACTTTCTCCCCATCCACCTCTGCCATCTGGGACCCAGGGTTACTGGGTTCTTCTCTCGCTCACAGAAAAGAATTTCAGGAGTAGACAAGCAGTGAAGTAAATAAATTTTATTTGGAGGGTTTTTTATTTTGGGGGGGGAGAGAGAGAGAGAGAGAGAGAGAGAGAGAGAGAGAGAGAGAGAGAGAGAGAAATGCACTAAAGAGAGAACATGGGCTTCTTCACTGGTGAAGAGAGAATATGAGGTAGGCAGCTAGATAGGGAAAGGCCCTTGACAATGAAACTTGGATTAGCAAAGTTTCATGGAAGAATTGGAGGTCTCGAGACCTCCAAGCCTACTCGAATTGGAGTCGAGCATCTTCCACCCAGATCCTCCAAATTCCAGTAGGCGGGGGTCACACCCACCACCTGGCCCCCTGGCACCGTGTAATCCCATCAGCGGCCAAGACTCAGAGACTATAAAATCCAGATCCCGGACGAGAGCAGTGCAGTCTCTGCCCCCGCGCCTCGGTGTTCCTTCCCGGAGTCCCTTGGAGGGGAGCGGGTTGAGCTTTCCTCCCCGCCCCGGCCAGGGCTACGGCAGCCGGAGACCTCCAGGACCAGCCACCACCATGCTGAGACCACTCTCCGCACACCTGAAGGTACTGGCAGAGGGACAAAGCCACGCGGGTTCCGGGGCCGAGACCTCCAAGCCTACTCGAATTGGAGTCGAGCATCTTGACATCTTATTATCTCATTCCTACTTTGGACAAACTTGCAGGCTGTCGAATGTAGCCTGCCCACAGGGCAGAGTCTGGCAAACTCCCCGTGGCCTACCAAATATGCCAAATACCAGTAACAATGATGGGTCTCATTCTCCTAAAGAGCCCTGAATATAATCTCAGGGCTAGGATGAAAGAGACGTTACTGGGGCCTGCTCGAGGCAATCGACGATTAACAGGATGATGAAAATGGAAGAATTCTAGGACTGATCCACCTTGTGAATACAAAAACAAAGACCTGATAAGAAAATCAGCGGACCCTGAGGATATAGTCCCCCCCCCCCCCCTTGAAGTTCCTCTTTTCGAAAATCCTAGGACCTCTCTTTTAATCCGATTAACTTCAGTGACCCAGCCCCAAGGAGATTCCAAAATATTCCTAATCAGAAAGGATCTATAAAAGCCAGCCCAAGAGTCCATTTGAGGCTCTCTCCACCCTTGGAGAAGCCCGCATTCTCTGAGAGCGTTACTCTGTCTCTCTTACCCTCCATTCCCCCACTTATCTGCTTACCCCTTTCTCTTTGTCTCCAAAAACCTCCAAATAAAACCTCTTACTTAACTGCTTGTCTACTCCTGAAATTCTTTACTGTGAGCGAGACAAGAACCCTAGGAACCCTGGGTAAGGCCTGGGACTGGCCTCTCCTTTCCTGCAAAGAGCTAATCCTCACCCCAGCCTGAGTTCGTGGCTCCCTGAGCAATCGGGTGGTGGGGATCAACTCCTGTGCCAAGAAGACCAAGAGGATTTCAGGTGTGGTCTGATGGCCACCTTGTGGAGTTGGCGGCGTTCCTGTTCGTGCTGAGCAGGGGCTCATTGCAGACTTTACCCATCCTAGTCTTCTCAGCAACTCCTGGGTGGCAGAGGCGGAGTGAGAGAGGGTGACCGGCTTTCTCTCCTCCCGACTCGCATTAGCCATCTGTGGGGTCCACCGACATCACCCCTACACACACCCCAGCATTAGATAGGAAAACATGAAAGTACACATTTTAAGAGGAGATATGCGGGTGACACATGTGCTCAGGCAACACATGCTCAGCCACGTGAGCACAAGTAGCTCATGGACTTGGGCAGCATATGCGAGCCCTTCCTTTGTTCAAGGTTTCTTCTATAGGTTCTTATTGGGTTATCTTGATCTGGAAGTTCTGGAGTCTTCTCCGGGCTGGATCACATTTTAATCAGATTAAGGGAGAGGTCCAAGGGTTTGAAGAACTTCTTGAGGAGGGGTCCAACATCTCAGGGTAGGCTGAAGGTCTTATCAGGTCTGTTTTCTGTATCCACAGGGTGGATCAGTCTTAGGGTTTTTCTCTCAGTTCTATTGACCTAAGTTTTATTGCCTAGGGCCTTTCCCTATCTACCTGCCTACATCTCCAGGGGAAAACTTAAATATTCATACAATTACAAAATTAGAAATCACAGCATATTATCTTCTCTGACAATGCTACAAAAGTATAAATCAACCACAAAATACTAATAAAAGCTCCAGTACTTGGAAATTGTACAGTTAAATAAAATCTGAATTAAAAAGAAAATCAAAGAAGAGATTTAAAACTACTTCAAAACAAATGAGAATGAAGAAACAATGTATCAGAATGTTATATAGGGCAAACATTATATAATGCTAATCACTAAGAGAGAAACATATAGCAAGGCAGGCTTATATCGAGAAATGAGAACAAGTTTAAATAAATAAACTGACCAAACAGTTTGGAACTCTAGAAAAGGAATAGCAAACTAATCCTAAAGTTAATAGATGGAAGGAAACAACAAAAATTAGTGAAGAAATCAACGATATATTAATCAAGGAAACAATACAAAGAGACAATTAAATGAGGCGCTGGTTTTTCAAAAGAATTAAAGAAGATTGACAATTCTTTAGCTAGTCTCGTAAGAAAAACAAATAAACCAGAACAAGGATGAAAAGGGATTAATTACAACAGACAAGACAAAACTTCAAAAATCATAAGAGGCTGATATGAACAATTCTATGCCACTGAACTAGAGAACCTAGAAAACAATAGATGAATTCTTAGCATCATATAACAGTTTAAAACTGAAGGAGGAGGAAGTCGAAAATCTAAACAGATCATTCATGAGTCACGGTCACTGTCCTCTCATTGTTCATAGATTTGCTCAAGCGGGTACAGTAATGTCTCCATTGTGAGACTTCTTGTTACTGTGTTTGGCATTCACCAGTGTGGAAATCATAACAGTAACACAAAACTTATCCAAGAACAAAAGCCCTTGTCCAAACTGGTTCTTGGTGAGTTCTATGAAGTCTTGAAAAAAGCCTGCTACTTTATTTCTTAAGTAGTTCCAAAATATTGAAGAACCAGTAATTCTTCCTAACAGCTTTTATGAAGACAACATTACCCTAATACCAAAAGTAGATATAGATGTTGCTGAAAAAGAAAATTACAGACTAATGTCTCTGGTGAACATTGGTGCAAATACATAACAAAATCTTAACAAATAATGTCATGTCTGAAAGATTTTGCACCATAAACAAATGGGATTTATTCTAGGGATGCTAGGATGATTAGATACAGCAAATCAGTTTGGACAAGAAAAGTCAAAACAAGCAGCAGCATAAAACAACAGGCCACAAAATCAATTTATATCAGTTTTATTTCTATTTGCAAATAATGAACTAAAAGAGATAAAAATTATCCAGTTTTAAATAATTTCTTGTAGTGAGTAATGAACTTCTAAAGAGTTCACAGGCATAGTATCAGAAATAAAGGCCTAGATATGAAAATACTCTCGGGATAATTCATTTTATCACATATCTCATTCAAATTTCCTAATCTGAATATTTGATTTGTGTTGGACTTTTTCAGCAGGTGTTTTCCTATTAAATCGTTTCTCTCTATGTTGAGACCATTGAGTTTTCTTTTTATTTTTAAAAACTTTAATTACATTTAGACTCACTCCATGAGTATAAGGTATGGAAATAAAGTTACAACATTTTAGTGCTTCCTGTCTAAAAATTATCGAATAATAAAAAAGTATTTAATCTTGCTCTGTCAAGCTCTTATTCTCTATTGAACATGTGTCTTGCTGGCTTGCACTTTCAAGCTCATGTTCTTCCTTGAATATATATTTGTGCTTGCTTGTTTTTTTTTTCTACCCTGGAGAAGCACATTTTTTCTTTTGAACATCTACTCCCTCTCTCTCCTCTCACATTTTTCTAAGTAAATTTTGTTCAATGAAAACTATCTTGCATCCCTAAAAATAAAACTATCTAGAAAATAATATATAACAACTTCTTAAATTTTGTGAAAACTATTTTAATGCTCAGCCCCAAGCTGAGATGGTATCTGCATTTAATAATAGTTACTTCAAAGATATGCAGGAACACATTTGCATATGCTTCCACTGGAAGAATTTATGTATTTAGTTTGCTGACATTAAAATTAATTGTAAAATGCCACAAAGGAAATTTGTCTTTTGATGTTCTCTGTAGGGAAAAATTTATGTTTAGAGATTAGAAATTAAAAACGAAAAAAACTAAAAGAATGTATGTTTTCATCCTCTGATTAGTGGGTAGGGCACAGATACATTTCAACACATTATTAATTGAGTGTTTTCAAGGATCTGTGTTTAGAATATGCCAGAGGAACACATTCCTCGTACTTTATAAAGAGTTTCATTTCTCTTCTTAATAAATTGTTCTATTCTGGTTGCCTTTTGCTCTAAAATAAGTTATAACAGGAATATGAATACTACACAGTTATTTACTGGTAATTCATCATTTAAGGTTATAAAACACTCCTAATTAGTAAATAAATAGCAAGAAGAACATTTAAAGAGGATGAGAAGAGGATCAATTCACATAAAAAGGATTTTTTCCCATAACAATAAGAGTAAGAATAGTAAGCAAAGTTGACCCTCTATTCTAGAACAACTTTATGGTCTTTAAAAAAATAATTTAGTTTTGAGATAATTGTATGGCTTTTAAGTTTTAAAACACTCTGGGTTCTTAGTCTATGCCTAGGTTTTGCCTTTCATGTTTCTGGGAAAATCTTCAGACTCACTGGATATGCTTTGATAATTACTCGGAATTGTACTATCATACCACTGTTTGATTGAAGTGCTTCAAATTCATGCACATTGCTAAAGTAGCCTCACGTAAGTTTGCTGAGATGTTAGAGATAGAAACTTTATTGCCCACTAGTTACCTTAAAAAGAAAAACAAATAATGGAATATTCTAAGTAATGTTCATTAAATTCAAAATCATTCTGATAATTTAAAAGTATAAACAGCATTTGGAATAATTTAGTAAACAATTCTTTTAGTCTTAAAGCCATTAATGTCTTAATAGTTTCTCCTCAAGTTAACCAGGAAAAAAATATTCTCAAAGGAAGGAGAAAAATGTAAAGTATTTCAGAAAGCAAGAATGTAGAGTTAAATAAAATAATAAAAATCAATAGATGCAGTAAATGAAAATTGTGGTGTGACTCAGATTAGCAGTGGGCAATCTGATAGGAATGCCTGATTATTTTTTATTGTAGAAAAAATTATGTAATGAACACCTGTCAATAAGAATAAATGCAACCTCACTTTGCAGGGGTTTTGAGTATTTATTGTGATAGTAGGCTATATCGAATTTTATCCCAAGGACTACAGAAAAAAATAGAGGAAGCAAAAGAAGATTGTCTCTGAATTTTTTAAATATATTAGGTTCTTATATACTTTTTTGGTGTGTGTGTGTTTTTTATTTTATTTTTTTATTAGTAAAACAACATGAGGTACAGTTATAGACTTACAAATTTTTGTGCTTGGGTTTCAGTTATACAATGATCAAGTACCCATTCCTCCACCAGTGCCCATTTTCCACCACCATGGGTCCCAGTATCCCTCCCACCCCCATCCCTCCCTGCCTCTGTGGCAGGGCATTTCTTTCTCTCCTTTTAGGTGCTGTGTTTTGCAAGAGAGGCATTGAGTGGCAATAATGTTTGGTCTATAGTCTACTTTCAGCGTGCTTCTCCCATCCTGGGAGGATCCTCCCAACACCCTTTGTTTGGTGCTCCCTTCTCTATCTGAGCTCCCTTTTCCCCTAGCACGTGTGGCTGGCTCCAAGTTATGGAGCATAATTCCTGCAATTAATCTCGGCCATTCTTGGGTGTTAGTCTCCTATTTTGTTACTTTATGTTCCCCAGATGAATGCAATCTTTCTATGTCTGTCCCTCTCTTTCTGATTCATTTCGCTTAACATGATACTTTCCATGTAGTACCACTTGTATGTAAATTTCATGAGTTCATCTTTTCTAACAGCTACATAGTATCTTATATACTTATATAGGATCTTATGTACTTTTCTGGATGGTAGGTATTAGAAATGAAAGTTTCCTCATCTAATCACATTGCCATCTATAGGGTTTACATAGATAGACAAAGACATATTCCACGATCTCAACAAAGGTTTTCTTTAATCATTTTTTATAATATGTGATCAATTTCTGGATATGTTAGAACTCTCCTTCCTCCAAATTGCTCGAGCGGGCCCAGTAACGTCTCCATTGGAGACTTTGTTGTTACTGTGTCTGGCATATCGAATACTCTCGGTAGCTTGCCGGGCTCTCCGAGAGGGGCGGAGGAATCGAACTCGGGTCAGCCATGTTGGCTGCTTGTAAGGCGAACGCCCTACCCGGAGCAATAGCACAGCGGTAGGGCGTTTGCCTTGCATGCAGCCAACATGGCCGATCCTCCAAATTAAAGTCCATATAATCATAGAAGAAAAACGAGTTCTAAAAAAGATGTTCTTACTATGAAAAATAAGAGTGTAGTAGGGATTGAAGAAAGCTCCCTTTATGCTAATTCAGAAACACTGTCCTGTTGTTCATCGATTTGCTCGAGCAGGCCCAGTAACGTCTCCATTGGAGACTTTGTTGTTACTATGTTTGGCATATGGAATACATCATGGGTAGCTTGCCAGGCTCTGCCGTGTGGGCGAGATACTCTCGGTAGCTTGCCGGGCTCTCCGAGAGGGGCGGAGGAATCGAACTCGGGTCGGCCATGTTGGCTGCGTGCAAGGCAAACACCTTACCGCTGTGCTATGGCTCCAGCCCTCAGAAACACTAAAGGTAATTAAATAATTAGATTATGCTAATTTAATAAATAAACCCAGTGTCTGTTAAATAAATAGATCACAATGAGCTCATTGTATATCCTCTATCCTCTATTGTATTTAAAGACATGAATCCAACATTGGTGTGCTTTGTCTCATGGAATAAGCACAACTTCTACACTTGAGTAGGCCTTGTGATGATGTAGATAAGTGGCCTGGGTACATGCTATTATGTTGTTCTCATATGGTGAGGAAACTTTCCTTTTTTTGCTTATGTAATTAAGAATATGAAATCAGTGTCAAAAGGCCTCCTCAAAGTTAAAAAAAGGGGTCTCTGAGAAATTACACCGCGGAAAATTATGTTCTTTACCTAAAGCAGGCCATCAGGTCGTAATGGACAATTTCAGAACACTTGACAAAGCCATTTTCTACATGTCCTCTGTGTTCTCTTTGTGTTCATATAGGGACAAACTCATATAGTAAAGTAAAAGTAAAGTAAAGGCCCTCCCGTTGATCATCGATGTGCTCGAGCGGGCCCAGTAACATCTCCATTGGAGACTTTGTTGTTACTGTGTCTGGCATATATGAATACTCTCGGTAGCTTGCCGGGCTCTCAGAGAGGGGCGGAGGAATCGAACTCGGGTCAGCCATGTTGGCTGCGTGCAAGGCAGACGCCCTACCCGCTGTGCTGGGCTGGAGCGATAGCACAGCGGTAGGGCGTTCGCCTTACAAGTGGCCAACATGGCCAACCCGAGTTCGATTCCTCCGCCCCTCTTGGAGAGCCCGGCAAGCTACCGAGAGTATTTGATATGCCAAACACAGTAACAACAAACTCATATAGAATCTGGGAAAACCTCAAATCTTTGTTGAGGTTTCTTTTCTTTCCCTCCCTTCTCCACATCCACTATTGTATCTTGGGTATTTTTCATTTTTCACTCTACTGAAAAATCAGTTCTCTAATAGAGAGAGAGAGTAATAATAAAAATTCTGAGGTTCTAGTTTTGACTTTTCATCCTCTGTGGCAAATCATGGCTATAGTTTTATAGGAATTTTCATTCTAAGAAGAAGCTTTAAATCTTTATTTAGTTTTGCATTTAAATCTTTATTTGTTTACAAGACAACGCTTTTTTTCTTGCTAGTATTAAACTCTTACGCAAAGTTTCAATATCATATTAAACTAGTAAATCTTGCTTTACTTTCTATAGCTGGGTTAAACAGAGATGAAGTAAGGAAGGAGAGAAAAGTCATTTTCTCATAAAATAAAGATTCTAAGTAAAAAGTTATAAGTGAATGTTGTAATTAATAAACTATATATCTAATGTTGAAAGAAAGCCAACTGAGGTGAGAAATGTGGAGTATAATCAATTAAAATTTTTTCAAGGTGAGTGATTTTGATTTTTTTTAATGTTGCTGCAAATAAATTCACAAATATTGATGTGAAATAAAGAAGGATAAAAATGGGCCTATGAATTGGGTTGGGATAAAAGCAAGAAAAAAACAAGATTCTAGATGATTGTACTTGAAGAGTCAAATGGAAAAATTTAAAAGATGGATCTTTACTAGAAAATGTTAGTCAATTTATAATATTCCAATGCAATTTTGAGGCATTGTAATGACTGAATGAAGCAAATGGTCTTTCAGCTGTCATTGTGTAATCGTCTAGTTAATGATGACCAAAAACATTTAGAGTCCTCACAACAATTTGATGCTATTTTCCCCTAAGAAAATTTGAGTGCAAATCATATAGACAATTTGCAGGTGAGGTTTAGTAGCATAAAATTTTGTGTTATATCAACTTAGCTTGGCTATAATTCCCAGGGATTTAATCAAACACTAATCTTAGTGTTACTGTGAAGAGATATTTCTGTTAGAAATAATGTCCCTAATCAATTGAATTTAAGTAAGGGAGATTAGCCAGCATAATTTGAATGGGTCTGATTAAATCAATTGAAAAACTTTAAAGTAGAGCCGTCTGTGTGTGTGTGTGTGTGTGTGTGTGTGTGTGTGTTCATAATTTCATTCTATCTTTGGCCTGAAAAACTGGTAAGAACACTGGGGAAATAATAGGTTTAAATTCTTGCTATGCAAAGATTTGTTTTACAAAAGCTAAGCTGTCTTAGAACTATAGTTCCATCATCTTAGAAAAGAAACTAAATTACCATTTTATCTGAAATTCCACAACTATCTGTATATTTTTCATAAGACGTATAAGAGGTATAAGAGAGATAAGTACTGGCAATTGAGTGCCTATAGATTATGATAATTCATAAAGAAAAAATATTGTTCACGTAAAGTGCTAATTTCAACCTGTATATATTTTAGAACTACTTAATTTAAGGGATGTATAAAAGTTATGTTTATGGGAGATGGAGAGATTTATAGCACAGTGTATGGGGTGATAGCCTTGCAGGTAGCCAACATAGATTGGATCCCTGGCATCCTGTAAATTCCCTGAACATTTCTATGAGTAATTTCTAAGTGCAGAGCCATGAATAACCCCTGAGCATCACCAATTTTGCCTCCCAAACAACAAAAATAACTCAAGTTATATTTAAGGACAAGGAGATAGTATATGAGGAGAGGAACTTGCCTTGCATGCTGCCACATTAAGCACTACGGGGTATTCCCAAAAATCCATCCCTGTTCCCCTACCCCTGAATACGGTTAGATGTCAGTGTCCCGAAATTATCTGAATCAGTAGAAGTAAATGGCAGGCTACCGAATGTAACCTGCCCACACGGCAGGGTCTGGCAAACTCCCCATGGTGTACCCAATATGCCAAATACCAGCAACAATGATGGGTCTCATTCTCCTAACCCTGGAAGAGCTTTTAATATGGCACTTTTTAAAAAAAATCTCAGGGCTAGGATGAAGGAGACATTACTGGGGCCTGCTCGAGGCAATTGATGAACAACAGGATGGTCGTGATCGTGATGGTGATCAGTAGATTTTTTTATATGTCTTTAAGTGCATTTATACATAAGCATGAACTGAACACTAAATTAAAGCATATCATGGCCTGGACCAGGAAATAATGCACTGGTTAGATATCTGGCACCAAACAATCTCTCGAACATCAATAGTTATATCTCTGGAGGCCCCGCAAATTCTGGCATATAGTGATTTTATATAGAACTCAAGGCCCCTTATCTGGCAAAATGTGAGGCTGGTGGTCTTACAGCACTTTCCTGCCCACTCGGTTGTTCCTTAGCACCTAGGGCCCAAACTGCACACCATCGTCTACCCCTTACTCACCTGCCAGACTGATTGCTGAGCAGGAGAGTGGTGAGATCCCCGGACCCCCTTTGAACAACATCGGGCAGTCCCCTAAATTTTTTTAAATCATGGCTGAGCAATTATTATTTTTGACATTTTGAACACTAAAAATTTGAATGAATTCAATTGTCAAAATAATTGACTTAGATTTTAACGCTTAAGATATATTTTTAAATTGCTCTGCCTCTAGTGAGGTGTTACAGAGTGTAAAGCTCTTCCTTGCATGCAGACCCAGGTTTTCGCCACAGCACAGCATAAGTTCCACTGAATCCCAAACACAACGAAAGAAATAAGCCCTAAACACAGCAGAAATAAGTCCTGAGCATAGCAGGGTGTGGCCAAAACAAAAGAAAACAAATCAAAACACTATCACTAAAAATTCAAGAAAGAATTTTTGACCAAAATCCATATAAAACTACATGTGGTGCTCTAATTTGCCACGTCCTTCTGCCTCTTCCTCCTCCTCTTCCTCTTCCTCCTCCTTGTCATTTTCCTCTTTCTCTTCCTCCTCCTTGTCCTCCTCCTCCTCTTCTTCTTCTTCCTTCTCCTCCTCCTCCTCCTCCTTCCTCCTCTTCCTCCCTCACCCCTCTTCCTCCTCCTCCTCAGCCTTTTGTTCTCACCTCCCACTCCTTTGTTTTTGTTTTTTTATTTTCTGGAGAATATTTCCTCCAAACCAAGATACATTTTCATACATTTCAGATATTCCTGTGGTAAGTTATCGTTGCTTCATTTCAAATGAACTAGGTATCCCAGCTCTAATATAATACTCTGTGTTTTGTTTTGAATAAAGCTTGTGTTCTACTGGAATGCAATTGTATGTTGTGATGGAATCCCTTAGGCCTGTAAGCCACGGTGGATATTAAAATGAAATGTGATATGTTTCTAGTTTTAGTGACTAAAGTTATACATACACTAGTCATATAAATATTTTCTATTACACAATTTTAAGAATAGTTATAACAATCTCACTCAGATTTCTCTTTTCATTACTGCCATATATATCTAAACATGCTAAAAATACAAATAAAGAGGGCTGGAGCGATAGCACAGCGGGTAGGGCGTTCGCCTTACAAGCGGCCAACATGGCCGACCCGAGTTCGATTCCTCCGCCCCTCTCGGAGAGCCCGGCAAGCTACCGAGAGTATTCAATATGCCAGACACAGTAACAACAAAGTCTCCAATGGAGACGTTACTGGGCCCGCTCGAGCAAATCGACGATCAACGGGAGGGCCTTTACCTTTACCTTTACCTTAGTGCCTAAGGTTTTTTGGTTTTTTGGTGGGGGGAAACTAGCAATTTAGTAAAGTAAAATTTTCTACTTGCAGAAATCACCTGATAAATGGAAAGTAAAAAAGAACTTCCTTTGGCTTGTGCCAAGCAGTGGATTCCAGCCATGAGCATGGTGGTGTGTGTATTTTCAGAAGGCCTGATGGTGCTCTATCTCTCCCACTGCCTGCGTTTGGTAGTCTCAAGCCATTTCCCCCACCCCTGGGAGGTCGATGGAGATGGGCAGTCGAAGGAAGGAAAAGAGGGCCACGCTGGTCAGTATCAATTGTAGTTTATTCCAATCTTCACTCTCACCTCTGACTCTGCCATCTGGAGCCCGAGCTCCCAAGCCCAAGCCCGAGCCCGTGCCTCAGCCTGAGCCTCTGCCTGAGACTCAGCTTGAGCCTCAGCCTCTTCTCTCTCGAGCCCAAGACCGAGCCAGAGCTTGAGCCTGAGTCTGAGCCTCAGCTTCCTACTCAGCCTGAGCCTTCTCCCTTTGCTTTCTCAAGCCCAAGCCCCCTACGAGTTTACAGTCTTAGTTTATATACCAATCACATAGGGTGGTGACACAAAGGTGGGTTGTATCACCACCATCAAAGAAAGATAAGAACACTCCTTGAGAAGATTAACTCAAGGATAAAATCTCATCTAAAGAGATTATTCCAGATTACTAAGAGATTTGCTCAAGGGTGGAATTCCAACAAAGGTGTTTTTTCCTCAGCTAGTAATTCACTTAAATAGTTGTAGTAAATCTACTTCCAATGTTTCTAGCAATGTCATTCTGTATGAGCACAGTAAGAGATATAAACTTAAAGTTTGGTTCTTCCTGAGGACATCTCACTATATATTCCACAGTCCTCAGACCAGGTTAGTCTTCCTAGTCACAGCAGGGTCCTAGTCTCGTTGTTACTTACTTTTGGATCATGAAAGCATTTGTCCATGATCCTGCCCTCAACTTATAGATGAGCATCGTGGCGCTTTGGCCTGGCCCATTTTGTTGCTGAGTAGTTCACAGCTTGCCCTGGTACCATTCAGTCCCTCATTGGTACCCTGCTTTTGGGAGCTAGGATCTAAGGGCAACTGAGTCAAGAAAGCAGATGCCCAGGAGTAAATATTATTTGGAATCAATCTATTCCCAAGTTACAAAGCATAATATTAACTGTCTTCCTGTGTCTATACAGAAAGGACATTGGTTTAAGGTAAACTATGCAACGGACATAACTTATAATACAAGTTCAATACAGTACAATACAAGTCCTTAGAAGGATCTGGTTTTACAAGCTAACAGAATCTGATTAGGGAGAAAAGGTGATTAACTGGCTTGGGAGGATAACACAGAGAAGATTTTACAGATAAACAGAGGAATGGGAGTGACTAGAGAGCACTGTGATGGGTGTAACAGATAAATCTAAGCTCCCTGTGGCAAGGGAGAAAGGACAAACCAATGTTATCCTACAGTGGTGATGGTGGAGTGTGGAGCTTTTCTGCTGCTGGGGCTCTGTTTGGGTGGATGCTGTGCTCACCCACCCCCCGTGCTTCTGAAAACCTGGCAGTCATGCCCATGAAGTGCTCTGGAACCAAAAACCTCATTAACTGGCCATAATCCAGAGACTCATAAAAAATATCAAAAGAGATAAACAAGTTGCTGAGATGATTCTGGACAACAGACTCTATCTTCAAGGGCACCCAAAGTCAAAATACAGTTAAAAATTTAACTCCAGTTCTATCACCCCATTCAAAAATTTTGAATTTGAGTGTGAGAAAGAGCAATACCTCAAACTCTACATCACTGATAAACCAGGAGTAGCACACCACATTGGATGGGATGTAAAATAGAAAGCAACCAATCTTGATTACAAAAATAAAAACACGAGCTGTGACAACATGCTAGTAATCTCTTCTATAAGGGCTTGATGACTCTATGGTGAGATACAATAATATTCAAACATTTTCTTCTAAAAATGTTTAGCAAATTTCAACAAGCAATATAAAATAAATTATTCAGGACTTGCTATAGAGACAAGCTTGAGGAGTGGCTGGGAATATTGGAAAGAATGGTGGTGGGAAGTACAGTGGTTGTGGGTGTTGGTGTTGGAACATTGACTATAACAAATCATGAAGAACTTTATAAAAATTGTAAAATTAGGGGCTGGAGAGATAATACAGTAGGTAGGGCGTTTGCCTTGCACGCGGCCAACCTGGGTTTGATTCCCAGCATCTCATATGATCCCCTGAGCACTGCCAGGAATAATTCCTGAGTGCAGAGCCACGAGTAACCCCTGTGCATCGCCAAGTGTGACCCAAAAAGCAAAAAAAAAAAAAAAAATCAAAAAATTAAAAATTGGAAATAAAATTTAACATAAAAAGAAAAAAACTTCATTTGTAAAAATGAACATAAACAAAATTTCTAGCATATTGTATATTCCATAGCATATTATTCATTGAGTTATTCTTTTTTAATTCAACAGGTAGGTTTTTGAGTGAATTCCCTTTAATTTATTGATGAACACCTTTACTTTAATTGATCACTGTTACGCTATCCAGTATATAACACAATCTTCTTTAAAAGACAATTAGCTTAAGGTTGGAGTGATAGTACAGTGGGTGGGCCTTGCACATGTATAACCTGGATTCAAGTCTGGAACCTCATATAGTCCCCTGAGTCCTACCAGGAGTGATTCCTGAGCACAGAGCCAAGAGTAAACTCTTGCTGTAAATCATCAGATGATAGCAATGTTACAATTGTTACAGTACCACCAAAAAATTATATTTACTTTTAATTCTTAAAATAAAAGGAAATGGAACAAAGTTTAAAATTGTAGAAGGATAAGAATTTCTTTGGTAAAATCCTTGCATCCCTTTCATTTAAAGTGATAGGAGAGAATGAGTCCTTAAATTTGAAATGCTGTGCTAGGAGGGTTCCACAACCCTGGCTCTGCACACTTAGAAAATCAGATTCCCTTCCGTGAGCAGCAGCAGGACTGATGCTCACCTCGTCTCCCATATTCCTTCATAATTTCTTGCACATTCTCTGCTCGTTTAATAATAGAGGAAAGTGAACAATAAAGTAAAATATTAAAAATATAGCAAAACTTTAGATGTTGTGGGCCAGAGCAATAGGCTGCTTGCCTTGCATATGACCTACCCTGGGCAGATTGCGGTTCAATCCCTGGTAACCCAAACAGTCTTTGAATACCACCAGGATGCAGAGCAAGGAGTTGACTCTCAGTAGAGTCAGGTGTCAATCACACACAAACAAACAAACAAACAAACAAAAACAAAACCTGACTTCTTTAAAAATCAATTACAGGCTGTGGAGTTTGTCCTGGCCCAAGTTGCTAAATTGTCTCAAACAGAAAGAAGAGAGTGAATTTTTTTGTTCATAGTCATAGCACAGGTCTTGGTAGGTATTGTGTGTAACAATAAAAACGTACTAAATGAATAATGAGTTAATATGACAAGTCTCTTCATCTCTTTCAAGTAACTACAGCCAATTTTTTTTGATGCCCTGACTATACACTAGATTCAATATCTCCAAAATTTGACTTAAATCAACCCTCAAGACTGTGCCTTCCTATAACTGCAATCCCTTTATAACAAATCATCTTGTTATCCGTCGATTGCCTCGAGCAGGCCCCAGTAACGTCTCCTTCATCCTAGCCCTGAGATTATATTCAAGGCTCTTTAGGAGAATGAGACCCATCATTGTTACTGGTATTTGGCATATTGGGTACGCCACGGGGAGTTTGCCAGACTCTGCCGTGTGGGCAGGCTATATTCGTTAGCCTGCCAGTTTGTCCAAAGTAGGAATGAGATAATAAGATGTCTTATTCATGCATTTGCATTCGCGGCCACACGGTTCTGGGAGCTGGTTTTTATAGTCTCTGAGGTTCCGGGAGCTGGTTTTTATAGTCTCTGAGTCTTGGCCGTTGATGGGATTAAACAGCGCCAGGGGGCCAGTTGGTGGGTGTGACCCCCGCCTACTGGAATTCGGAAGATCTGGGTGGAGGATGCTCAGCCCCGATCCGAGTAGGCTTGGAGATCTCGGCCCTGGGTCCAGCTTGCCTTTGTTCCTCTGCCAGTACCTTCAGGTGTGTGGAGAGTGGTCTCAGCATGGTGGTGGCTGGTCCTGGAGGTCTTTGGCTGCCGGAACCCTGGTCGGGGTGGGGAGGAAAGCTCAACCCGCTCCCCTCCAAGGGGCCCCGGCGAGGACAGCCAGGCGCGGGGGGCAGAAGACTGCACTGTTCTCTTCCGGGAGCTGGTTTTTATAGTCTCTGAGTCTTGGCCATTGATGGGATTACACAATCCCTTTATAAGGTAACATAAAGTCCAATTCTTAAACTAAGAGTATAGGAATTCTGTTTCTTCTGCAAAACTATCTCCTTAATTTTGTCACTAATTTTTATCATCTGAAGCTTATTTGAAGGAATGTGTATCTAACTTTATCAGTTCTCTGTGGAAATAATACTGAGTATTATCTTATTATCTTGACAAAGAAGCTAAGAAGGACTTGAATATTATCTTCCTAGGGAGTGTCAAATATTTGTTATTTTAAATCCTTAGCCTTTCCTTCTCTTAGAGTTTCTATAAGAAGAAAGAGAGAAAGAGAAATTCTGGCATCCAAAACACTTGCATCATGGAATATTTCATATTAATAAATAAAAGTTGAATTTTAAGTCACCAAAGATTTAAGAATCTTGTTCAGTTCTAAATAGCTGGTAAATATATCAGAGAAATAATAGTTAATCAACTGAAGCACATGCTTTGTATGCAGGGGCCCAGGTTTAATCACTGGCATCTCCAGGTCCCTCAAGTACTGCCAGGAGTAACCATGAGCACAGAGTCAGAAATAGGCTTTGAGTTATGTGGGCATGGCCCAAATACAATAACAAATATGGAATAAAAAACATCCTCCCCCTCCAAATGTACCAAATGTTTAGTAAATATTTAAGCAAGAACTTAAGCTCTGATTTTAAAATTCAAACTCTTAGAACTACTATGCTGTTCTACACACATATACATTTGTAGATACTATACTCAGATCTACTAACACTAACCTTTAGAGATCAAGCCAAGAAATGCGTAAAAGCTATGTCAGTGAGAGACAATTAAGGATTCAAGCTAAGTAAATATACATGTTATTTTTGTTAATAAGATGAGCAAACAGAAGACTAAATGCTTTGAAAATTATATTCAACAAATTATTTAGCAATCTATTAGCATCCCCAATAATATGTAGTCACTCAGTATAAGAGAGAAATATGTAGATAAGATCTATATTGAGATTTTGAAACCCCACACATCTGCATTATATGTGGAAAGAGTGACTGAAAATGAAACAAAACATTATTACAAAAAAATAAATGGTCAAGCAGTACAGAGTAAATCTAAGAAAAAGAACAAGTTGACGAGAGTTAAAATGTATTTTGAATATTTCTTCAGAATAAAAATAATCATTAGGAAGAACTTTCAACTGATTATTTTCATATAAAGAAAATAAGTAACCAAATTGAGAATTATAGGTATTTTTATGAAAACAAATAAGTTGGAAAGGAAGAAAACTGTAATAAAAACATAAGTTAAAAAAAACTGTCGTAAAATGAAGATCTTCAAAGTCTATAGATTCACTGGACTCACTGCAGCTCACATGACATTTACCAAATGAACCCCTCCCCAAGACATGCCTTAATAAAAAATATTTGCCAAATTTGTGAAAGCACAAAAAAATATAGAATTGCTATTTACTAAAACTAATGTTAGTACAGAATACATGTTACATATTCTATTTATGTAGTTCATTGTCAATTTCATCTAATAGTTTATGTCTTTATTTAAAATATTTAAAGTATTTTATCTAGTAAATCTCCCCTCTTGGAGAGCCCGGCAAGCTACCGAGAGTATCTCGCCCACACGGCAGAGCCTGGCAAGCTACCCGTGATGCATTCGATATGCTGAACACAGTAACAACAAAAGTCTCCAATGGAGATGTTACTGGGCCCGCTAAAGTAAATTGATGAACAACAGGAGGACAGTGACAGTGACAGTTATCTAGTAAATATAATTTTTTAAAAATTATATTTCATTTGTCAGAATATTTGCATATGAACCTTTATATTTTGAAAATCTAGCGAGAAAATAATAGACTTTCTTATAGTTACTTTTTAACATGTATATGTCTATCTCAAAATAAAATGAAATTGATCATTCATATAGCTTGTGTATTTAAAACATTTTGACATTAATCTGTATTTATTTTAAATGAATTGATAGTTTAAGATTATGGTTACATTTGCAGGGTTTGTTTGAAATTTAAAAGTATTCGTAGGGCTGGACCGGTAGCATAGCAGGTAGGGCATTTGCCTTGCATGTTGCCTACCTGAGTTGACTTCCAGCATCCCGTATGGTCCCTTGAGCACCACCAGGAGCAATTCCTGAGTGCAGAGCCAGGAGTAACCCCTGAGAATTTCCAGGTGTGAGCAAAAAAGCAAAAAAAACAGAACAACAACAATAAAAGTATTCATAAAAGAAGGAAAAATTTTGAGTACTGTTTTTATATTTGATTGGTTGCTTAAGGATAAGTAGATTCAGAATACAGGCTGAGGAATTGTTTATGTTAATCTTATTGTAATGTAACTAATCTTACAATAGATATGCTGAATTATAATACTTCACTATTGTCCTGGAATTCATAAACATGTTTTTTTCTGTACTAATCTTATCAGATTATAAACATTTCATAAACCTTTCTCATAAATCACTTACTAAAATACGAATTTATTTAGTGTGCATTAGACATTCTGGAAAATGTTCTAATGCATTTGAATAAATTCTTAAAATGTTAATAAATTTGATATGTTTTTGCTGTCTAGGTATTATGGTAAAAAATATTGTTTATATAATTTAAGGAGAACTGGAAAACATATATTCATTTTTCTTGGTTTCCCAAATAGAATATGTAGCAAAAAGTTAATTGATCATTTGATTTTATGGTTTGAATGCATTTAAATATAGTTTTTCTTTTAATTACAGGTGAATGTGTTGAAAATAAAATATCAGAATTGTACACATTCTCTGTCACTTAAAAGGTAGAATTGTAACCAAAAATATAAAAAATGTGGGGAAAACATGCTTATACAAGGTTAAAAATTGTCATTAAGACTATCACCATTATAGCCATGTGTCTGTCATCTCTGTCTTCATCTGTCATTTTTTTTCTGACTTCCTTAAAAATAACATTTTTGGGTTCTCCTGCATAATATAATTTTTAATACTTAAAATCTTTTATTGTGCTGAATTACAAATAAATATGTTAGACTGGTATTCCAGGTTGTCATTAATGAGACTATATTTTCATAATCACAATTTCAGTTACTGAAACTAAAATGATTTTAAATTTATAGCATAAATGTTCTTTGTCAGGTTTTGTCATCTCTAACTCTCTTATTAGTAATATAACAATCCCTCCTCTAACTTCAACACTTTTTCTAATTCTTAAAGAATGGCAGAAGATGATAGTGCAGAGTGTTGGCTAGAAACATATTGGATTATAAATTCCAAATTCACTACTAACTCAAGATATGGCTTTAAGATAACATTCATTATTACAATATCTTATTTTCTCATGAGAACTATGGAAAGAATGGTGTTCTCTCAGTCCCTGTTATCAATCTCACTGAGAGAGTCTGGTACAGAGAAATGACTCAGAAAATATTAGTTCTTATACCTTTATTTAAAAGTCACAAAACTGAGCAGTTTTAATTTGCATTATACTTATGTGCATATGAGCATTATTTTTCCTTTTCTAGGCTATGGACCTTTGGTGTCACCAATTGTGATGCATTATTCATTTTATTGTCTTAGTGCTTAGCATATCATCTTTCCATAGTAAACCTAAATATAAAAAGTGAATTGAACGATCACTGAATATATTTGAGTAGCCTAATTAAAAAAAAAAAAAAGATAACCTTACAAATGCTTCCTGTTTCTAAAAGTGTTCAAGTAGAACACAAATTTATTCAGTGGGGTTATATAATGTACAAAGTGATTATAGTAAAAGAAATACAAATAAGACAAACTCCTAACAGTCTTATTCTAAGTATCAGACACATAAAGAAGGTCTAACAACAGTAAAACAAAGAAAAAAAGAACATAGTTCTTGAATGACTTTAGATTGCTCAGTTAAAAGAGCAATGTGGTAATTTGGGTGAGGTAAGCTGACTTGTGGAAGTAGAAATCATAACTTTTGTATTTTTTTTTGTGTTGCTTCATTAATGAACTAAAAGTCATTGGTAGAAATTTAATTTCTGAAATGAGTTAGCCACATGATTTTGAGATAGATTATCTCTTAAACTCTCAGTTTTTTTTTTTTTGCATTTACGAAATCCTTTCTCTGACTAAATAAATAACCATAGAAGAAGAACCATGTGAAAATCCAAGCTCTTAGATACACAAGATGTTAAAAGAAAGAAATTGCATTTTGTAAGAATTGTAGAAACTTAGTAACATAAATATTCAGCAAAAGAAGTGGCCAAATTCCTGACAAGCAAACTCTAGTGTTTTCTCATCAGGCTAAATTAACTACAATTGTACCCCAAACAGCCTTATATGTTTGTGGGTTCCTGCCAACATGCAGTTGGATTTCTCTACCACAGCTGTCTCTGATACTTTGAAGAAACAAGTGAATACTGTTGTAAAATTAAAAGTGAAGAAAATGGCATCATTAAAACAGAATGAATAAATTACAATGGCTTTATAAAATTATCTTTAACAAATGAACATGGAAGGCAGTGGAAGTACAAAGTTCTGATTTTGCCCAAAAACGACTTCAAAACATTTTTTAAAGATGGTATTTTAATTAATTGCATGAAAATCTTATTTAGTTACGCAATTACCTTTGCATTATTAAATTTATTAAGAAACACTAAAAATTAGGTGCCATAGAATTATTTTTGAATGTGAAATTGGTTCTGAATGTGAATTTAAATAAACTAAAACTTCTATGTCTTGCCTTTTCTAAATTTCTATGACTTTCTGACATAACCTGAATTAGCTATGTGAGCTAAATTGAAAAATGCTAACTCAAGATATGGCTTTAAGATAACATATAAACGCAAATATAAAATTTGCGTTTTGTTATTTTCATATATATTTTATGTGATGCATATGAGCTAAATATATATTTGCCTTTCATGCATTATAAACCTATATTTTATTATTTTTGTATTTTATAAATTAGTTATAGACTAATCTGAGAATATGAATGGTAACAGTTTGATGAACAAAACATGTTAAATGTTTCTGGGAAATGGAATTAGGAACGAAAGCAGGTGAAGGATTTCAGTGTTCACTGCAGGTGTCAGACAGAAGCAATGCAAATATTATTTACTTCCATGCTGGAGCCATGGGAACAAATTAAGCACTTTTATGTTTATCACAGTGTATTTAACTATATACTCTGCTCAGATATTTAAATGGAGACTTGGCAACAAGAGCAATTGTTAATAGCAAGAATATGGAATCTGACAGCAACAATTTAGCAGGTAGGCACAAGTACAAAGAAGCACATAATTGGTACTTAGCATTCAAATGAACATGCTCAGGAGTTGTGCCTTTGCAAGAAGCTGTTTCTGTTAGGTGGTCACATCTCGACTACTTCTCAAGGTTATGTTTGCAAAAATGATAGAGGAATAGCATGGTAGTTGGTAAGAGCAGGCCATAGAAGTAGTTTGGGATTTGCTTCAAATAATATAAAGTTGGAGTCTGAGTCTGTGATACAGGTGCTAATTATTCTTTCAGCAGCACTAGTAGAGGTCAGAGAATGGAACCTGATTTATAGCCTTTTTCAGTTAGTACTGACCAGGCAGAAGTAACTCTGGATGCCAAGTGCAATGGGGGCACTGGACGGACTCAACAATAAATAGATATGATAAATTTTTAGATGAAAATTGTTGCAGCTCTTTCCTATTACTCTTTTTGCTAAGTAAGGATTATTCTGAGTTATAGAATGTGGATTTCTGCTGACATTAACTTTCAAACTTCTATGGAATTTCTGTATCATCTGACCACATTTATTTATTCTATTCCTACCCACACCACACCCAGTATATTATAGCCTAGATATTCTTAAAATTAAACCAGCCCAAGAAATAATTATAATTTTCATCCTTCTACAAAGAGAATTATCATTGAAAATATAACCCAAAAATGTGTTTAGAAATTGCTCTTACTTGCCTTACTTGTGTAGTTCTACCTTGTAATTCAAACCTTGACTTTGGTATTTTATGCTCTATGGAGTTAAATGAATCTTTCTCATTAAACCTTGTCACCAAATTAACCACTCTACATTTATTAGTGGACATTAGGTCATACCCAGTAGTTTTCATAGGCTCTCTGCTCAATTGTATTTGCTGGACATGGAACTATGGTGGGTCACATGTAATTCAAGTACCTTAATTCTTGTACTATCCCAGTATGTTGTGTTTAAACCCATTATAACATTTTTATTTTGTTTTTGCTTTTGGGCCACACCTTGATGTGCTCAGGACTTACTCCTGACTCTATGTTCAGGGATAACATCTGACAGGCTCAGAGTCATATAGGACAATGGGATCTAGCCCAGAGTAGCTGCATACTTAGCAAGTGCCTTACCCGCTGTACCTTATTGAAGGTGAGGTACACCAAAATTTCTGGCCTCAACACCAGATTTTTAAAAATTTGCCTAAGAAATAAAGTAATAATTTTCTTACTAGACCCTGACACAATGATGACAAAGAAGTTATGTCCATTACAAGTGTTGGTGAGTAGGTGATGTAATTATCCTGCTACCTTGAAACTCCTACAATGAATAGAACACTCGTAGAATCAATCAGGTTGTGGTTGAAAATAGTAGGCATATAAATGAATATTACAACCAGTATATTTTGAAGGAAAAGAGTAATAGCATAGAGAGGTTTCACTTTTGATATGTATTTGGGTTATGAAAGAATGTTGCTGATGCCTGAATTTTACTCTTTAGTATAGTGCTTTGCAGGAGTGTCCTAGACTAGCAATATTAGGAAATACTAAGAGTTTGTTAGATGTAGAAGTGTTTGAGCCCCACTATAGATTTACTGAATCACAAAATCAGAAGAAGAATCCCTGAAATGTGTACTTTGTAGATGATTTCCAAATGATTCTGCTATTTGATACAGTTTTGAACAATTGTAAGATTTCACATTCAATTATTCTGGAGTATAATCTAATCATTAAAATTTTCCTTAGAGCTCTTTAAATGATTCTGACATATTATCAGTGTGAACTATACATGGCAAAAGGGAATAAGATATTTACTCATACAGAGAGTCAAACAGACTAGGAAAATCAACAGTGGTCAAAAAAGTAAATGAGGAATCAGATACGTGTGTACAAATAGAAAATATTAATTCAGATATCCTATTTTTGGTTTATTTTAACCTGACAAGAGGAGCAAAGTAGAGGAAACTGTTTTTTGGAGACTACGACCTGGAGGGATTTAAGTGTTCTCCAAAATTGCATGAGATTCTGGATTCCATATTCTCCAATTTTATGAAAGAATCAAGCTATGTAACTTATTTCCTTCACACCATCTATATAAGCACAAGTAAAACCATGCATTAAACTCAATCTTATTTAATCCTTAAAAACCCTTCGAGGAATAACATTATTACACTGAATTTTTACAGATATGTAAATGGAAAGTTAGTTTAATTAACTTGCCCAGCATAATAGGACAAGGGAATGAAACAGTTGGGATTGTAATTCACATTTCTTTTACCTTGTTACCTTGTTTCTTAAAATAATATTATTAAGTATGAGGCATAGGAAAAGTCATCAAATCCCAGGGTGGGAATTTTGCATTCTACAGTGCATAAGTAAATGCACCTATTTATTTACTTGTTCTGAGACATGTAGAAGAAGAAGGGAGTATCATTTCAATTTCTCTTATAGGAAGAGCAGTTACACTACTGCATATATGTTTTCAGATTTTTGGATTGTATCATAATACATGTTTATAAATTCTTATGGAGAGTGATAAGACTGGCAACTAATTCCACATAGCAAGGCAGCTCGAGCGGGCCCAGTAACGTCTCCATTGGAGACTTTGTTGTTACTGTGTCTGGCACATCGAATACTCTCGGTAGCTTGCCGGGCTCTCCAAGAGGGGCGGAGGAATCGAACTTGGGTCGGCCATGTTGGCCGCGTGCAAGGCAGACGCCCTACCTGCTGTGCTATCTCTCCAGCCCAGGTAAAGGCCCTCCCGTTGATCGTCGATTTGCTCGAGCGGGCCCAGTAACGTCTCCATTGGAGACTTTGTTGTTACTGTGTCTGGCATATCGAATACTCTCGGTAGCTTGCCGGGCTCTCCGAGAGGGGCGGAGGAATCGAACTCGGGTCGGCCATGTTGGCCGCTTGTAAGGCGAACGCCCTACCCACTGTGCTATGGAGCAAGGCAGCATTAGGTGAAAAAAAAAACCAAAACCATCTGTTTGATTACAAAGCAGTTTGACCACATTCACTGTCACTGAAATGAAACTTGACTTTCTCAAACTTTAATGAAGAGTAAATTAGGATTAGTGATTCCTGAATCATTCTTTGAATTAAAGAAATAACAAATAATAGAATGAAGAAAGGAAAGCTTGAAATGAAAATGACACAAAAGGTATAGAATGTGACAGCCAGTTTACTTTTAAAAATAAGGCATGTTTTTAAATAGCAGATTTTCCAATAAACAAAAGAATCTAATGTAAATAAAAATAGAAGTGGAAAACTAAGTAAATTGCTCCATTAATGAAAACAACATACCACAACCTAGAAAGTTCTAGATGAATTAATAAAATACAAAGTTATGATGGAACAATGGAGTGTTTCCAAACAAAATAAAGTAGAAGAAAAGATCATAAAATAATGCCTTCTTTTGAAAGACAAAGTCTTAGGTATAATTGTATTGAAATTGTTGGGGGGTTAGGATATAAAAGAATAAGAGAGAATAGGATATAGGATAGGATAGGATAGGATAGGATAGGATAGGATAGGATAGGATAGGATAGGATAGGATAGGATAGGATAGGATAGGATAGGACAGGGTATAAAGGTGGGAAGGGAGATAAAGTCCAAACATAAAGGTATGAAATATCCCTGGTAATTTGTTGGGAAATATTAAAAGACACTGTACAAATAAATAATTTGAAGGCTGGATTAGGAAAAGATGTAGTCTCTAAGGGCCACAGTGGAGGGATTACATATTGGTCTGTGTGAGGTAATAAATACTCATAATGGATAAGCTCTACCGCGAAGGGAAAATTCATTTACATTTTCTGAGAAAATAGTCATATAAGAAAATATGCATACGAGGCATTCCAAGAAAATGTAAAGAGGATCTAAAATTCCATCCTTATCAGTAGGTTAGGGGAAAAGGTCACTGTCACTGTCACTGTCCTCCCCATTGTTCATCGATTTTTCTCGATTTTTCTTTTCAGTCCAGTAACGTCTCCATTGGAGACTTGGAGACTTCGTTGTTACTGTGTTTGGCATATCGAATACATCACGGGTAGCTTGCCAGGCTTTGCCGTGTGGGCAAGATGCTCTTAGAAGCTTGCTGGGCTCTCCGAGAGGGGCAGAGGAATCGAACTCGGGTCGGCCATGTTGGCTGCGTGCAAAGCAAATGCCCTACCAGCTCCAGGACAAAAAAAAGGGAGATTTTAGATGAGTGTTAGGATGAACCACAGAGCAACTTGACTGGGAAAATGCTTCATCTCTTTTTCGAATTTAACAGTGCAAATTGAAATAGTAACATTTTTTCCATAGTGTCTACACTTATTATTTTTATGCTATCACCATTTAATATGGGCTGGAGCGATAGCACAGTGGTAGGGCTTTTGCCTTGCACGGAGCCATCCCAGCTGAGCTGGGTTCGATTCCTCCACCCCTCTCAGAGAGCCCGGCAAGCTACTGAGAGTATCTCATCCATACAGGAAAGCCTGGCAAGCTACCGAGAGTATCTTGCCCGCATGCAAAGCCTGGCAAGCTACCTGTGACGTATTCAATATGCCAAACACAGTAACAGCAAGTCTCAAAAGGGAGATGTTAGTGGGCCCACTCAAGCAAATTGATGAACAACGGGAGGACAGTGACAGTGATGGTTTTAAAATTCGAAATATTAAATATGTAACTTAGTTTTTACAAGTGTTGCCGTGACTAAAAAAGGATTCCAAAATCTCCAGACACACGTTTCTATTTCAAATGTTTGAATGTACTTGTGAGAGTACATTCAAAGCCACAAGCCACAGCACTTCCTGAAGAAGTAGGACAAACATTCTAACTAACCTGACCCAGGGATTTCACTCAATCAGGGTGAGGATCCCAGCTGTCCTTCAAGAGTTGTCATGTCAGTCTCATGCTGGAATTTGTATCCTCAGTTATCTTCCATTTGAGGTAGCTCTGTCTATCACGTGGGCAGGTTGGTGGTCTTATCAGGGAAGCTAGAGCACTTTCTCTTAAAAGTGATATATTCACACTTATCTTTCCTCTAGACTTCCCAGACAGGTTTTAGGGCTGTTTTATTCTTGTCTGAAAATCACATAAGCATTTTCCTATTTGTATCATAAAACCACAAACAGATATAAACAATGCTTAAAATTGCTGAAGTGCCTAAACTCCTAAGAAAAGAGGCGTTAGATTTTATTTTATTCACTTTTTTACTGTGATGCTCAGGTGCTACTCCTAGTTTCTCAGGACCACTGGAGGTGCCGTGGGAACTTTCTGATGTGGAGCTTGACTCCGTGTCTTCTGAACATGAAACACACATACTTGTGCTTTGAGCTCACTCCTTGAACCCAGTGATAGCTTTAAAGGAAAACAATATCATGGACCCAATACCACTGTACTTAAGAAAGCTTTGGTTATAAGTCTTATTCTCAGGAAACATTTAAGTTTATCGCTTTTAGTTTTTAGTTTATAATTTTTAGAAACCTTATGTACTTTTGTTTCCATAAAATAGAACCGATTAATTCATTTCTTTGGATTTGTTGTTATTGTTGTTTTGGGCCGCATATACAATAGCATTCAGTCTGGTTCCTGACTCTGTGTTCAGGGATCACTCCTGGCGGGACTCAGGGAACCATATGGCAGGCAGGGGATTGAGCTAGAGTTGTCCTCATGCAAGGAAAATGCCCTATGCTCTATACTATTACTCTGGTCCCACTTTTTTATCACTCAGGTCTCACTTTTGAAGTTACTTAAAGCCCAAAATTTGATCTGATTAAACAGTGAAATAAAAATCTTTAGCTATTAGTGTTGATATAGATTTTTATCATTATGAAAATAACTTAATCTCATCTCCTAGCCAGACACAGTCAAATACCGATGTGCTTCTCAAAAACATAAAGTCTTTATATAGCATTGACTGGAGACGCTGTATTTAAGATTGTTAAACCTTACTGTGTGATCGACTGGAGAGGGTTTTTGGGAAGTGATGCACTTCCTTAAACTATATTTAAAGTATTAGCTTCTTTATCACAAAGTTCCTAGTTTTCATAAAATTACCATGTATAATCTTCATCAGGATTACATCTATCTGTAAATAAAATGACCATGTTAACATATGTATAATTCAAGGGGACATGGAAGTTATAAAACAGGAAGACTAGAATAGTTGAGAGAGGTATAAAGAATGAGAAAGTGTCTGCTTGGAATTAACTTTCTACAAGCCTAATTCATCCAAATATGATTCATGTCAGAATATTTCAGTCTCTGAAGTCAGATTTTGAATTGACATTGTTGGGAAGTATTTCTTTATATAATAAGTAGGTTGAGAGTTTATTTTATTTTTTGTAAATTTTTAAAGAGAGCTCTGTTTCCTTTTGAGAACTAAATTCACAACTTTGCATAGGTAATATATCCCAGGACAGCCTTGTGAAAATTGTATTTCAGCTGATGTTGTCATGTCTGTTCTGTTCTCCATAGTTAATGCAGCAAAATGGAATGCTCATTTTCTGTTTTATTCACTGCTTTTCACATTTTTCTCAAGGGCACTCCAAGAATCCTTGGAGTTGGTGTTCAAAGACTGGTATTAGATCATTAGAACATAAACCTCAGAGAATCTCAACAGGCCATGAATATTATCAAGTGTCCTTGAGTCAGTCATCACATACAAATGAATTTCAGATTAATGTGCTACTACGTCCCCAATTAGAGTAGATAATCATGAATTGATTGCAATATTATCAGAACAAAATCTAGAGGTTTTTTTTTTATACTTTTTAGGACAGCTGCAAATAGTTTTTATTTGAACATTTGTTTCCATGAAAAATTCTGCTCAGGGATTTGCTATCATTATTTTTTCTATACTGATTTAGTTCATCACCTCTACAACAATTTGACCTTTGTATCCCCACCAGCCATTATTATTGGTCCCAAACTCAAGCAGGACTCTAGCAAAATATGCACTATAGGGAAGGTAGTGAACTGTGAATTTTTCCTATCATTTGAGGGAGACCTCTTGCTGTAAAACTGACCTTTATTTTTTCCATTAAAATCTCTACTGTGATGTTTCTTAAAAACTTTCAAAGCATTTAGTTGATGGCAGTTGTAAGTTTGCTATGATGTACAGTATTATAATATTACATTGAGTTTTATTACTTATTATGATTTTACCTAAAACACTAAAAATGATTTTCAGAAATATTTATATAATATCCTATATACATATGAACTAGTCATTATTTAAAATCCTTCTGTTTTGAAACTCCGGGAAATAGTATTTTATTTTATAAATAAATAATAAAGTTAATTAACATGGAATGCTGAAGCACTGTAGCACTGTCCTCCCACTGTTCATCGATTTGCTCGAGTGGGCCCAGTAACGTCTCCATTGTGAGACTTGTTGTTACTGTGTTTGGCATATTGAATATGTCACGGGTAGCTTGCCTGCTTTGCCATGCTGGTGGGATACTCTCAGTAGCTTGCCAGGCTCTCCAAGAGGAGTGGAGGAATCAAACCCGGGTTGACTGCGTGCAAGGCAAATGCCCTACTCACTGTGCTATTGCTCCAGCCCAGTCTTCTTTATGTATGAGTCCATGTAACTGCATACCCGTGTGTGTATATGGGTGTGTGTATTTTCTTTAACTGAAATACTATCGGGCTCTGTGTGTATATGTGTGTGTGTGTGTGTGTGTGTTTGCATGCACGCACGCACATGTGTGTATGTGTGTGTATTTATTTTCTTAAACTGAAAAAACTATCAAGCTCTGTGATCTCTGGCCTGGTTTCCACTTATATTGCAGTCTGCATTTATTTCTGCCTTTATCTCTACAAACATTTAACCTATCTGGGCTTTTCTTATTTTCAAAATAATGAAAGCCATGCAAATAATCACAAATTCCCTTTTATCTCTAAATTCAGAGATTTTGTGCATTAGTTGTCCTTATCTTATTCTAGTCACTTGACTTTGTTGGTATTATTGGGTGTAATTTGCTTCTTATCACAGGACACTAAAGATTATAAATATATTCATAGTATGAGCATTGATCAAAGGAAAACACTTTTCTATATTAAAATGAAGCACAATTAAAGTAACATTCTTAACGACTTCTTATTTCAAATTTTGCTTTAAAATGGATTATTAACACACTGCTCTTACCAACTTAACAGCTAGCTATTTGAATGAGGAAAAGTAGAAGCTGTTGATAAAATGGTCTCATTAAAGTGAGATTTGGCTTTACACTGAATGTCAAGTGAATAGATTCAGGCTTAGAATAAATCTGGACCCTTTGGCAGTTGTAGCATTTCTGACTTTTTTCATCTCTCTAGACATTTCTCTTCTCTATTCTGTTATTTATTTTTTCACAGTTTTACATAGCATAATTATGGGCTCCTCAATGATTTGAGTTATGTCCATATTTTACTTATTCTCTCAGTAAATTTTGAATTCTTTTAAGAGACAATAATAATTCAAAAATTTGAAATCAGTATCAATTTACTTTAAATATTTTAATCCTTAAATTATTGTTGATTTGAAGTTTCATTTGAAGGAGCTCTATTCATTGGCAGCCAAATTCATGAATCTTATGAAATCTTGCAACTTATGAAAATGCCATTATTTTGGCAGTTTTTCTTAATAATAAACCTGGAGACTGAGTCTTTCTATCTTTATGTATATTGTGATTTGCTTCCTGGATATAATTCACAGCAGTGTCCTAAAAATATGCCCTTCATTTCCTTGAACTCTCTTATTTTTCACAGTTATCTTACACATTCTCAAACAGTAGAATGCAGAAAAATGGCATGATTTTTTTTCTTCCACAAAGTTAGCTTGTACTAGGCTTCCTTACTTACATTAAATAAAATTATAAAAAAGAGAAAAATTATACGAAATCTCTAGCAAAATATAATCCCCATGTCAAAGATATTAATCATATATTTCATCAATATTTTCCAAATCCAAGGAGAGAACTTACAAATATCAACCACATATGTATGTAAATAAGCTGTCACTGTCATTGTCACTGTCCTCCCATTGTTCATTGATTTGTTCAAGCAGACCCAGTAACATGTCCTTTGTGAGACTTGTTGTTACTGTGTTTGTTATATTGAATACATCACGGGTAGCTTGCCAGGATTTGCCGGCAGGTGAGATACTCTCAGTAGCTTGCCGGACTCTACAAGAGGGGTGGAGGAATTGAACCTGGGTCAGTCGTGTCAGCCACGTGCAAGGCAAATGCCCTACCACTGTGCTATACACAATTTTTGTGAGAAACATATTATTTACTGCTTTTCACAATAATATATATTGTGAAAATATATATATATAATATATAAATATATATTCCCAAGTACCCCTTGATGTTTTAGAGTTTTGATGTTATCTCATGCACAAAAGTGAGTGTATATTTCTACTCAGTTCTTTGGTCATCTTCCGATTTTCGAAGCTCTCTTCCTAATTGGCAACTTAAATCCTGTGGTTATAGTTAAGAATTTTATTTCTTGAATATGTCAGTGAAATCAGACAATATTTGTCATTCGACTTTGGATATCTTTTGCTTAGCATGATATTCTCCAGTTTCATCTCTATTGGTACAAAATTTGAGATTGCAACTTGTCTGATAGCTGAGTAGCATTGCATTGTGTGTATACAGCACCTCTTTTTATTCTATTACTCTCTCATTGATTAATTGAATAGATTTTGTATCCTGGAATTGTAACTAAGGATGTAACAAAAATAGACGTGATTATCTTTTCATTTTTGTGTTCTTTTATGATGCCTAGAAGTAAAATTCCTGCAGCCATAGAATGAGAAGGGACTGGAGTTTTAGTCACAGCTGGTGATGAAACAAACTGTGTGGGGGTAGTAAGGAACTGAGTCTGGCAAACTCTGCAAAAGAGTAAAGCAGACTGTGTATTTTGCAAGCTCTCTGGGTTGCTTACTAGCAGTCAGATATGTATTGTGAGGGGCCAGGTTTGTTTCCCTTTGAGTACACTTACCCCCGACAAGTTCAGCTATTTGCTAAGGGTTAATGAAGTTCTCCTGAGAGTTCTGATCTCAGGGCCTGTTGCTCTAGAGAATGAGATACAATATAACAACCACTAGCACTTTTATCCACAAAATTTAAAGAAGCTATCAAAATGGGATCTGTCCATGACTCCACCACCTATTTATAGCCTGCAAATTCTTTCTTTTTGTTTTTTAAGAACTTTATAAAGACAGCAGTTTAGTTATGAACATTCAATATTCCAACACCAATCCCAACACAACTGCACTTTCTCATCACAATTATTTCCAATTTTCCCAAGCACCCCTTGAGCCTGTCCCCATAACAGGTCCTCAATAATTTATTTATATTGCTTGTTATAAATAGTTTGCTAAAAGGATAATCAAGGAATTATTGCTTTAAAGAAAGTTAGTGAAGATTGTTGTATCTCACAATGGAACCCTCAAGCCCTTGTATAAAAGATTACTAAAATGTTGTTACAATTTAAGCCTTCTGTGTTTATATTTTGTTAATAAAGATTAGTTGCCTTCTACATTACATCCCATCTAATCTGGTGTGCTACTCTTGATCTATCTCAAACTCCTGATAAACTGGAAATTTGAGATGTTGAGTGGAAATCTTGGCCATGCGCTCAGTGTGTCCAAAATTTTAAATAGATGATGTAAGTAGAATTGAATTCTTAACTGACTGGCAACTATGGATGTGTGTATGTGTCACTGCCAGGCTTCCAGAAGTACAGGGCAATGGGGGGTAGGTCACTCATCACTGATCTCCTGAAAGTTGGGGATTTCTGTCACAAAACCCACATACCTGAATTTTTCAATAAACTAATTTATAAATGAGGCTTATCTGAGCAGTGGGGTCAGGGCAGAAACATGGTAGCGATTGTAGAGTGTTGAGGTTTTTGGCTGCCAGGGCTCTGTTTGGGCTGGCACTGGGCTCATCCTCCCCACTTCAGGGTGCGGCAGGATGACTCAGCTTTCTGCAGTATCCAGAAGAAATTCTGCCACTAATTTATTTCTGAGTCTCTAGATTATGGCCAGTGAAAGAGCTAACATGTTGCCTCATACCCAACAGTTTCTTGAGGTCCGTTTCAACAATGTCAGTAAAGGATAATAAAAATGGGGTGCTGGATGTATTCTTCAGACTTCTCTGGTCCATAAGGTAAAGGTAAAGTTAAAGGTAAAGGCCCTCCCGTTGTTCATCGATTTGCTCGAGCGGGCCCAGTAACGTCTCCACTGGAGACTTTGTTGTTACTGTGTCTGGCATATCAAATACGTCATGGGGAGTTTGCCAGGCTCTGCCGTGCGGGCGAGATACTCTCAGCAGCTTGCCGGGCTCTCCAAGAGGGGCGGAGGAATCAAACTCGGGTTGGCCATGTTGGCTGCGTGCAAGGCAAATGCCCTACTGCTGTGCTATCGCTCCAGCCCATACGGTAAAATTCTATATGTTAGGGTCAGGTAATAGTTCAAAGGATTATGGTCCATGCATGCATGCATGGTGGAGCACCAGGGTTGACCTCTCACATTCTGATGTCATCTGGCACCACAGAAAACAGATGAAAATGGAATCAGGAGTGGTTCTGAACAATGTTGAGTATAGCTGCCAAACAAAGAAAAATCCTTATTTTAGAATTTTTTTCTCAATTTTAGTTTGTTGACCCTGGTAGAATTTGAACTTTGCAAATTCATCTCTCTGACTCCAGTGTTTTTGACTCCAAAAACACTGTAACCGTGTTGATTGTGGTAGTGGATAGGATCTGCATTCAGGTGGGTTTCTATATAGATTAATCCGAGTTTTGCTGCTGGTTTACTGTGATCATTCACAGGCATTCATAGAATCTCTTCCTATTTGAACATCTTGGTTTATACTTAAAACCCTCTATCTTTCTATAAATAGAAATAATTTGCCAAGTCTTCTGTCTCCCTTGTATGTGCTTTAGAAATCATAGGCAATAACAGATTGGCTTTTGTCAAAAAATGTGAAGGAATATTTATTTGAGTCCATCACACAGCCAGCTATGTATAGCACAGCGGGTAGGGCGTTCGCCTTACAAGCAGCCAACATGGCCGACCCGAGTTCGATTCCTCCACCCCTCTCAGAGAGCCCGGCAAGCTACCGAGAGGTATTCGATATGCCAAACACAGTACAACAAAAGTCTCCAATGGAGACGTTACTGGGCCCACTCGAGCAAATCGATGATCAACGGGAGGGCCTTTCCATTTACCTTTTGAAATGTAGTTTTGTTAAAATATTTCAATATTTTATATAGCACAGCGGTAGGGCGTTCACCTTACAAGCAGCCAACATGGCCGACCCGAGTTCGATTCCTCCATCCCTCTCGGAGAGCCCGGCAAGCTACCGAGAATATTCGATATGCCAGACACAGTAACAACAAAGTCTCCAATGGAGACGTTACTGGGCCCGCTTGAGCAAATCGATGATCAACGGGAGGGCCTTTACTTTTACTTGAGCAAATACTTAGAGTTATATTATAAATAGGACAATTTAAATTATGTTTAAAAGTCATGAAACTATAATAATGTTCTATAGCTGTCTAATGGAGGTAAAGGACAGAATGACCTAAACTAAAAAAATAAGTGCGAAAAAATAATTGAATAATTTTCTGACTTTTCCGTCGGTTGAAAAATAATACAAATTAGATAAGTCCAGGAGGCAGAAAAGAGTGTCACTCCTGCACAATTAGAAAACTACAGATCTGACATGCCAAGTACCTGCCATAGAAGTCAGGTTTCTTCTGTACTCCACTGGGAAGATTTTCCAACCAGCAGCTTCAAAAGCTAACTACTTTAAGTGGGTGCATGCTTTCATTGGGGGGTGTCCACTTGTATCCGATCATAAGATCAAATTTCAGATTGTCCATTTGTTGTTGATTCAAAAAACGTCATTCAAAAAAAGTCACTTATAAGTGAAATAATATTGTTAAATTTTGGTTTGTTTACTTGAAATTAACAGACTCTAGTTCTCTATTTTTCCTTTTATATTTTCCTTCATATCTTTCTCTTTATATAAACCCCCTTTATTTCAAACTTTGATTCACAATAGTACTTATTTTAAAGAATGGCTCAAAAATCTTTGTCTCGCAAAACTGGCCATTTTAGAACTTCTGCTACTGTCTGGTTCATCAGGTACAACTCATCTAAATTCTGAAAGTGGATGATGACATGCTCACAAAATATGAAGAAATAGACTATATTTCATACAACTCATATCAGTTTATCATAGGAAGACTATTTTATTGGCTCAAAAGTGCTATTTCACTTTTGGTGGATAACTAACGTACAGTTTTGGAAAATGAGGGAGAAGGAGGATGAGCATTCTGCTACTTCTTAGTCAAGGGAAGTCAGAGATGCTGTTGTGGGAATTACAGATGAAGGTTGGGAAGGGTAGAACAGTAGAATTAACTAGTGCTGCTCTGGATCCCCAAAAGAACCATGAGAAGGAAAAGACCAACATATGGTGATAGGTCTCTAAAAATTGGCAATTTGGGATAGGGCATTAAGTAGAACTCCTGCAGCCCCCTCTGCCCACTGCTTCCCCACCACAGACACACACACACCACAGACACACACACATACACACATAGAGAGTTCCCAATCAATGATTAAACTCCAAGCCAGACTCTTGAGTGACATTTGTGAGCACAATTGAAAGAGAAATCATGACTGAGGAGATTTCAAGTCAAGCCCCATAAAGTGTCTGGACAATGAGGCCAAGGGATATTGGCTGATTCTTTCAACACACACACACACACACACACACACACACACACACGATTCACATATTTGCTTTAGTTTAGAATATGTGGCTGGTGAAAATTCCCAAAACATATAGGTTGAAAGCGAAAACCTACTCATCACACACCACCACTGATCAATACCAGCAATCATTAGAAACCTGTCTTTTGACTTAGGACCTCCAGAAGGAGAAATATAAGAAACAAAATTCTGAGATCTTTCTCTTCATTAAAAATCTGAGCAAGCTTGTCTTCATACTATACTACTAGTGGCAGCAGATACCTTTGGCTGGGCCTGAAAGACTACTGGGAAGAATGTATAAAGGTGACTATTTTGACATTGATATTTTGTCTCCAAAATGAAAGATGAGATCTATACATATATAGAGTTGTGTGGCTGCACTCTGGATATTTTATACTTTCTGAATCAATAAAATTTGTTTAACAAACCAAAATTCATGAACCACAAAGGTAGAATAAGGTGTAAGGCACTTGTCTAAAATATAGTCAATCCTTTAGGAGTGACCCCTGAATACAGAGCCATGAGTTAGTTCTGAACACAGAAATTTTTTGCCCATAAACCAAAATAATTTTCTAAATATAAATTAAAAAAATAAAAAGCATTATTACAGAAATACCGGGCTGGAGCAATAGCACAGTGGGTAAGGCATTTGCCTTGCATGCAGCCGACCTGGGTTCAATTCCTCTACCCCTCTCAGAGACCCCGAGAGTGTTTAAATTCTCAAGCTACGAAGAGTATCCCACCAACATGGCAAATCCTGGCAAGCTCCCCTTGATGTATTCGATATGCCAAAAACAGTAACAGCAAGTGTCACAATTTGTTGTGAGACATTACTGGTGCCCACTCTAGCAAATCAGTGAACACCGGGAGGACAGTGCTACAGTGCTCCAGAAATACTAACATGCATCAAACTTCTTAATAATAAATGGGTGAAATAGAATGGCAGTCCTTAAAATTTCAATAAAGAACAAAACATTTCTAATAATTTTTTCTTTATTTTTTCTTCAGAAATATAAAATGCTTGTACTAGAATTATCAGTAACATGCAAAATCAGCAGATGGCCTTCTGGACACTAAAAATAATTATACTTTAGGGTATAATATTTAGCAGGCTCACATCTTTATTTTATCTTCCATTCTTTTGCATTGTTCTTTGACTGAAATGTGTACACTATCCATTTTATATAAAATCTATAGTCCTATAACTATACATTCTAAAAGTTAATAAATAAGACAGAAATGATTGGTTGCTGCAGCAGATCTTGTGTATTAGTTGGCATAGTTCTCCACCATGCCCTTCCAAGCTATCTCCAAATTCTTTGAAAATCAAAAAAAAAAAAAAAACTGGCCAGTCTATGACTGGGAAGGGAGACAGATGCAGTTCAAAAGGAACATCACGGTCACGGTCCTCCCGTTGTTCATCGATTTGCTCGAGCGGGCCCAGTAATGTCTCCATTGTGAGACTTTGTTGTTACTGTGTTTGGCATATCGAATACGTCAAGGGTAGCTTGCCAGGCTCTGCCATGCGGGGGAAAAGTCAGGCAAGGACAGAAAGAAAGCTCAGACTTCCTGAGAGGACCTGACTATCACCAAGTGTAAGTTGAAGATGGGGGTCAACTGGGTTTTTGCATCTTTGGTGGAAGCAACCAATTTGGATATTTCCATATGGAGCTTGTACGAAAAAGTTGATGCTGTGAGTATGAATAGAGAGAAGAAGTGTTAAAGAATGTAAAGATAGTGAAAAATGGTAGTGTATTCCCACCTGAATTTTGGTAAATATTGTGTATATTACTTTTCTTCTTTGATGAGTAACCAGGTTTAAATTCTCAAGAAAGGAGACTTAGTAACAAATGTGAATGACTTTATTGCTAAAGTTGCAGACTTTTGTGGAGACCTATTTAACAAGGCAGAAAGCAAATGTCATTGAGGGCCTCAACTTTGTGTTAAAGCTTTCCTCTGTCTTGGATCCCAGAAGACACAATCCTGTAATAAAGTTGTTCACTCATTTAATTATATCCTAATATGAGGAAAGTTATCACACCAGTTGAAGTAGCATGCCATCAGTGGAGAGAAAACCATAAGGCAGAACTTCAGAACAAGCAGAAGCACTATAAAAAGATTTATTATAAAAAGTAGATGGTGTGGATATACTCATAAGTTACTGAAAAGGCAATGAAGAGGGTACACGGCACAGAACCACCACTTACACTCATATTCTTATAAATAATATAGTTTACATAAAGAACTGCACAGGCCTGGATCCAGAGCTACAGTACTGTGGGTATGGCACTTGCCTTGTACACAACAGACCTGGGCTTGATCCCCAGCATCCCATATGGCCGCCTGAATCCTGCTAGGAACAATTCCTGACTACAGAGCAAAGAGTAAGCCCTGGGCACTCCCAGGTGTGGGCCTCATTTAAAAAAAAATAACAGTGAAAAGGTACTTTAAGGTATATGCCACAAAATCATTTAGTCATGAAAAAAATGTAAAAACACTAACTTTAAGACCTCTTAACTGACACCAAATTGTTATGTGACCACAAAGTACTACTGATATTCTGGTCTACCTACATGATCTCTGACATATCTCTTAATAATGCATATCAAAATCGAGAGACATTCTATAAAATAATTGACCCCTGCTTTTCAACGGTGGTGAGATTTTGAAAATAATGGAAAGACTAAGGCACTCTGCTGAGTTAAAGAGGCATATCAGCAAATGTGGATTGGCTTCTGTTACAGAGAAAAAGATAATGGCATGAAAAATAAAAAAAATTCATATATGTGATATACTGCAGTTAATAAAACTATATCAAATCGAATTTCTTAGCCCTAGTGATTTCTGACTCTATAAATTGTAATATAAACTAAAGTTGGTTGTAGGGTACGTAAAAACTATGTGTTTTTGTAATTATTCTAATTTTTTGTAACATCACAGTTTTCTGCACTACTTCCTTCTACCCTTACTCATTTGTCCATAGGTCCAAACAGTATTCAAGGGAGTGGAAGTTATTCCACAGTTTTCTAATGAGCAGGTAGAATATAGAAAAAAAAAAGCTTAGGTAATATATAAGCTGCTTACTGACACTTTCTACTCCCTTCAGGAACAGACATAGCCAGAAGAAAAATATGAGCAGAAGGAGAAAGTCAGAGGCTTGTCTCTTTTTCATGCCCAGGAGGAAGAAGGCGAACTCTTAGAAACTAGAATAGAGAAAAGTTAAATACGATATTTTATTCCTACACTTTTCTGATTTCTTTTAAAATAATAATTATCTTAGTGCCAAAGGAATACTCGTCAAACAATAAAATCTAGGCATTGTATTAAATACCATTTCAAACAAGAAGTTCAGCATATTTATCATTTTACTCTTGTTCCTCATAGATGTTTAAACAGAAATAAAGCAAATGGCAATCTGATTCCCTGATGCACAAGAAGATGATGGGAATTACATTGCCTGTAATATTAATTAATGAAAGTTAGGTTTCCAAAGAACAGAGATGATATGATTTTTAAATGATTTTATTAGAACACGAGGGGGGAGGATTTTGATTTACATATATATTTGAGACTGCACATTATAAATTTTTTTACATTATTTTTGCAAAGTCAGGCAGAATAGGAGTGGATATGCAGGAGAATAATATTTTCTCTTCTTTGGCCTATGGCTATAGTTAGCAAGTAGTTTGAGCTAAAGCAAAGTTTACTAAGTTGTAATGACAAGCCTCTACCTAAATCATCATCAATTTCTGTCATCTGATATTAATGACTCCTTTGCCTTGATGTTCCACAGCGAGGATTACTAACAACTAAGAAACTTTGCTAGGCAAACAGATGAGATAATTGAATTGGACTGTGGTAGGAAATGTGGCCAACAGAGGAGCCTGACCTCTATCACATGTTATTGCTAATAGGTAAGAGGTAATTGTTAACCTGCAAAATGTAGGCACATGGTTTTCGTATTTCTTTTCTGTTTTTATTATTTAGGCCATACCCAATGATGTTCAGGGATTACTGCTGGCTCTGTATTCAGGAATTACACCTGGCTGTGCTCAGGGGACCATAAGGGATGTTTAGTATCCAACCCAGGTTGGCTGTTTAAAAGGCAAGTAACTACCTGCTGCAGTATTTGTTGTGTGACCCCTCGTTCTTCTTTTAAAGGAAAGAAAGTACAGTAGCACTGTCCCGCTGTCCTCCTGTTGTTCATCAATTTGCTTGAGTGGGCACTAGTAATGTCTCAATTGTGAAACTTATTACTGTTTTTGGCATATCAAATATGATATCGGGAGCTTGCCAGGCTCTGCCATGCGGGTGGGATACTCTTGGTAGCTTGCTGGGCTCTCCTAGAGGGGCGGAGGAATCTAACCTGGGCTGGCTGCATGCAAGGCAAATGCCCTACCCCTGTGCTATCGCTTCAGCCCTAAAAGAATGGTAAGAGTCAAAATTTTCATAAAATCTCTCCAGTGCATTATTTCTTTCCCACAAGATTATTAATGATGTTTTATGTGGACTGTTCTTAATTTCTCTTTCAAGGGCAGAATACTCAGCAGAACACATAAAAGAAACTAAGAGGAGGGTCTGACCCTACTGACAAATTGCATACTCATTAAAAATTTAAATAAAATAATTAATGTGATCAAATACATAGAAGTAGTGGAGGCTTTGAAAAGGTTTTATTTACTGTAGAACACCTTAAGAATAATTCATGATACATCTAAGTATCCAAGAGGAGACTATGATGTATAATTTTGACTAAATTTTTCAAAGATTAATAGATATGTTATGTGTTGTAAACATTAAAACTCCGTGATGTTAAACATCGCATTTTTTTCCCTGTTGTTAGTGAAGCAAAATCACTTCTTGAACAAAACTTACTTAGAAAGATGTGAGGGCGAGTATGAGCGGAAATACATGTTCAACAGAGTTATGGGGTTCTCCAAAGTTGAGAAAGCTGCAGAGACAAGCAAGTAAGATTTGTACTCAATGGAGAACATGGGCTTGGAGAGCAAATCCTAAAACATCTGCATTTCTATGTATTTATATCTATTTATCAGTTGTGCATATTTCTGTGCATTTAAACACATGTACCCCATGCATTTTTTTTGTCTACTCGTATTTTAGAATTGACATCTAAATTTGATAAAGTGCAACCAGCAGATTATTGTACCCTGAGCAAATGTGAATAATAAACTTGACTTGGGTTAAGGCAGTTGTTTGTAGAGCCTTTGCTCAGATTTCTGATTTTGGCATTACGGTTTGTTCTTTATGCTATGATTATGTCTCTGCACTCTATAATCATGCCTCATCAATTCATGCTGGTTCAATGTATCCTTAGCATTTTTCTTTTGTGAACCTCACTTGTCATTGCCCTACTCCAGCTGGATTTGGTAGCCTGCTGAGATTCAATTCTCTGCACATGTCTTTCCATGAGCAATTGTCATTTAAATGTGTTTAGATAAGTTTATATATGTATATACACTTTTGATTCTTTTGTTTGAAACAGAAACTTTTATGCCTCTGTCAGTTAAAATTTGATATGCTTGAGACTGAAAATCTGAGATACAATGAAAGCCTTTAACCTTCAGAAAGTCTAACCCAATGAAAGCCTTAAATGCAAGTTTATCCTTCACTTTTTTTCTTTGTTGCATGTTAATGATAAGAACTGCAAAAGATAAAAGGTCAACTACTCTTAACCTGAGTTTACTTGTGAAAAGACAAAAAAATCATATTAAACTGATGCTAAAATGTTAAAGGGAGTGGTTCTCAAATTGAGAGAATAAAACTAATGCTAGGGTTAGTTTAAAATGGTAAAATTCTGAAAACTGAGATTAATGCCCCCTACATAGTAGTTTAGTAATTTCAAGGACCAGAACTTTGCATTTCTAAAATTTCCTAAGTAATGGTGACAGTTTTTGTGACCACTTTTTTTTTATAGTACTACTCTAATATTAGGAATCAGCATCTAGCTATGTTCAACTTTGCATAATATATTAGCAAGTATTATTTCCTAATTATGTAGTTTTTGTATTTTGCTAGACTGCACTAATAAGCAATTTATCAATAAAACTAAAAAAGTTTAAAGTCACTCATAATTGAGCTTGAGTCTCATTTATCTCTATAAACTCTCCAGACTTCAAATTTTCTGTGTCTAAAATAAAAGACTAATTCTTGCTTAATAAAGGTGTTATAAGGATTAACTACATGTAAATATGTGTGCTACACTTAGATTTTAATGCCTTTTTTTATTAATTTCTTGCAACCTCTTCTTAATTTAATGTAAATATCATTTGCTTACAATTCAAGTAACTAGCTGTAAAAAAATTCAATTATACATATATTTAACAGATGTTTATTTGACAAAGTATTATGAGTATTATGTGGGTCTACATAATAAAAAAATATACAAAGAAAGTGAATAATGCTAAGAACCTAATCTCAGAATGTTTCATTCTTAAAAATGTTGTAGAAATACCAAGAAGAGCATAAACACAAACTTACAAATAGTAAAGATTAAGAGGACACTGTCAAAATATACTTCTTAGAGAAGTGGAAATCTTAGAGAAATTTATTCATGAATATCTATCATCTCCCTGTATATGTCATAGTTTTATCAATGTGAACAAACAAAATAAATAGCAAAACTTTCTTTTTGTCACTATACAATTAGGACAGGTTTTAACAGGAATACTCATCTATATACCAAGTATCACTTGATTAACTGGCAAAACAGACCACCAGCTGAGATCACAGCTTGAGCTGTCAGCTAGAAATTAACTTTTCCTTTGTCTGGACCTTTCCATGTGACTGGGCTTCCTCTCACCTGGATTTAAGAATGTGTTACTAACAAGGGTGAAAGAAGCTTCAGTAGATAAACCTTAAGTCTGGTTTTGAGAACTAATTCTTAGTCCTCTCTATAACACTTTGAGCCTCAGTTTCCTTGTAGAAAAAAATGATATTAATTAGCTTAATTTATAGAGATATTGTGAAGTATTTGTAAACTAGTGGATTATGGTCTCATATTAACCAAGCAGCAGAGCTTTTCCATTTTATATACATGAAATTCAGTATGGGTGATCATCTTTGCATAGGGAGAGGGGAAAAGAGTTTCATCTGGCATCTATCATTATAATGAGATGGAATAAAGCTGGGACAGTTAAATCACAGGCCAAACATAAATAACTTTAAGCTTTGAATGTAAAGTTGAAAATAAGCCATTTTAAACAATTGGAATAAGATATTTTTAAAATTAGAGAATTCTTTTTGAGCATTGTGAACATAGGTTTGAGAAGGACACAGCTGGAGTATAGGAGGCCAAATTTAAACTTTTTCCTTTTTCATTTGCATGACAAGCTATACAAATTACAGTAGGAAAACAATAAAAACCAAAAAATGACAGAATAAAGGCAGAGTTTTTAGAAATCGAACATAAAGGTGAGATATGAAAGGGCTTGTTCTCAAACTCCAGGAAGGCGGGCTGAATGGGTCAGATGTTGAGGGAGAAATGGGGTTCTGTGAAACTATTTAATCTTGTACTGTTGGGTTTTAAGGTGAGTGAAAGATTTCAGAGATAGTGATGCTATTTTGAGCTCAGACTTACTGAATCTCTACTTTCAAAGGACGATAGTCCAGAAAATAGAAATATATAGACATGTAAAATAGTCTACTTATAGCTAGTTTAAAAAAATTCTTTTTTAAAAGTAATAAATCCATAAATAATAAGTTTAATATTGAAAAGAGATTGAAAAGTTAAAATTTACTGAATAGAACTAGGACTAGGAGGTTATATAGCATTTTTCTTGCTAGTGGGTAGGGCATTTGCCTTGCACGCAGACAACCTGGGTTCGTACTCCTCTGCCCCTCTCGGAGAGCCTGGCAAGCTACTGAGAGTATCCTGCCCGCATGGCAAAGCCTGACAAGCTTCCCTTGGCGTATTTGATATGTCAAAAACAGTAACAAGAAGTCTCACAATGGAGATGTCACTGATGCCTGCTACAGCAAAGCGATGAACAACAGGAGGACTGTACAACAGTGCTAATGTTAGTTTGTAGTTAGTAATTCTGGAATTTCCTTTAATATATTCCTAGAAAATGAGTGTATTTCTTGCAGAGACATCTATTTTAAAGTTTCTGGGGAGGTTAGTACTGAGACAGTTTACATATTGGACTTAAGATACCACTATATTGCTGAGATTCTTATTTGTTTTACTTTGGGTACCACACGAGCTTTGCTCATGGCTTACTCATGACTCTGTGTTCAAAGATCACTTCTGCAATGCTTAGGGGACCTTCTGGAGTTATGGGGATCAAAACCATGTCAGTTGGGTGCAAGGCAAGCACTCTAACTACTGTGTAATCTCTAGGGCCTCTATTTGCTGGTTTTACATTGGCAATAGTAGCTTACTTTTATTTCAATAATTGGATCAGATATATGACTGCATATTGCTTTTATTTCCAGTTTATCTTCAACCAGTATTGAAATTTTAAGTTAAATAATATATAAATTTTACATGTCAAAATAAGTTGATCCTGTCTTTTAAACTCAATAAGAATAGAATATTTAAGTTATAAATTTAGCACAGCGGGTAGGGAGTTTGCCTTGCATGCAGCCAACATGGCCGACCCGAGTTCGATTCCTCCACCCCTCTCGGAGAGCCCGGCAAGCTTCTGAAAGTATTTCGCCCACACGGCAAAGTCTGGCAAGCTACCCGTGATGTATTCAATATGCCAAACACAGTAACAACAAAGTCTCCAATGGAGATGTTACTGGGCCCTCTTGAGAAAAATTGATGAACAATGAGGACAGTGACAGTGACAGATTTTTTTCCTTACCAATTCTCAGTTATATATTGCAATAATTCCACCCATCATTTTCTCTTAAAAAAACATATGTAGCTTATAAATATATTGCATGTACGTAGTAACGAGCTAAATCATGACAATAAAAACCTGCAAAATCTATGACCCTCTTACAGTGCCTTCTGCCTCTCCTCTACCATTTTATCTGATCACTCACCTGAACTATATGCTGTATTGAAAGTGATTCTTCTAGTTTGTCTCCATGATGCTATTTTTGATGAATTTTATTTTTGCATTTATTGAGATAATTGCTCGAGTGGGCCCAGTAACGTCTCCATTGGAGACTTTGTTGTTACTGTGTCTGGCATATCGAATACTCTCGGTAGCTTGCCGGGCTCTCCGAGAGACTTATTCATATCTCCTAAATTACAAGATTTTCCCCATTTTAATAACTACTAGTCATTTGTGCATGTGTGGATGCTTATATTTTCTTTACCTATTCATTTGTTGTCACTTTAACCCCTAAAAGGGGTATATTAAAAGCATTTAATATAGAACTTATTTACTGGTAAAAAACTACCTAAACTGTTGTTTGTTCAGAATGCCATTCTTTCTTCTTTTTTAAAATTTTTTTTTAGTGAAACACCATGTGGTACAGTTGTTGACCTTACAAGTTTTGTACTTGGGTTTTGGTAATAAAATGATCGAGTACTCATCCCTCCACCAATGCCCATTCTCCATCACAAATGGTCCCAGTAACCCTCCCACCCCTCCTATACTCCCATCCCATCCGCCTCTGTGGCAGGGCATTCCCTTTTGTTCTCTCTGTCATTTTGGTTCCTAAGGATTGCAAAAGAGGCATTGAGTGGCAAACATGTTCGGTCTATAGTCTACTTTCACCATGCATCTCCCATCCTGGGAGAATCCTCCCAACACCCTTTGCTTGGTGTTCCTTTTTTTTTTTTTTTTTGAGCTGCCCTTTCCCATAGCATGTGCAGCTGGCCTTCAAGTCACGGAGTAAACCTCCTGTAACTTACCTCAACTATTCTAGGATGTTTGGTCTCCTATTATTTTATTTTGTTATTTTATAGAATGCCATTATTTCTTGCTCTTTTTTTAAAAAAAGCTGTGGTTTACAAACCGTTTCATAATACGGTTGCTTTGGGTATTCATAGCACCATTTTGCTGTGTATAATATCCTTCACTGAAAGTTTTATTCTTCTTGCACTTTGAATATATCAACTATTCTTTGACCTGTAACATTTCTTCTGAAAAAATTGCTGCAGATTTTTTTTTATTAGTGAAACACCATGAGGTACAGTTGTAGACTTACAAACTTTTGTGCTTGGGTTTCAGTTATACAATAATCGAGTACCCATCCCTCACCAGTGCCAATTCTTCACCACCAATGATCCCAATGCCCTCCCACCCTCCCACGCCATCCCCACCCCTTGCTACACCCAGCCTCTGTGGCAGGGCATTCCCTTTTGCTCACTCTTTCCTTTAGGGTGTTGGAGTTTGCAAAAGAGGCATTGAGTGGCAATCACTTTCAGTCTATAGTCTACTTTCAGCACACATCTTGCATCCCTAGCAAGTCCTCCAAATATCCTTTACTTGGTGTTCCCGTCTCTATCTGAGCTGCCTTTCCCCCCAGAAATTGCTGCAGATTTTATGGAAGCTATTTTGTATGTGGAGTCACCTTTTTTTCTTGCTGTAATTAATTTAATATACATAAATTAAAAATAAAACAATAAACTGCCCCAAACAATATGATTCACCCTTCTTAGAGATGCCTTTCAAATCTCAGAGTATACTTTCTTCCTTTAATAAAGTCTCATTTTGCTTTCCTGTTTATCTCCTCCCATTTATTGTCCATTTATTGAGATAATACTGACATAATATTTTATAAATTTAAGATGACAGCCTGATTTGATTTGCTTATATCCTTGTGAAACATTTAACACAATGAAATAGGGAGTAGAGAGAAATAAACCGTCTACCAACCGGCCTGGAGTCCAGTCCCAGTTTCTCTGTTCCCTGTCCTTCGTCCGTCCTTTGCCTTTGACAGTCCTGGGGAGGCAGCTCTCGGCCACCAAATGCTTGAAACCTGCATGCCCCCATGCACCTTTATTTTTGAAACTCAGATTTCTCTGACTTATTTTACCTAACAATAGCACAGGGTTAGGGCATTTGCCTTGCACACGGCCTACCCGGACTTTGATTCCTCTGTCCTCGGAGAGCCCTGCAAGCTACCGAGAGTATCCTGCCTGCATGGCAGAGCCTGGCAAGCTCCCCGTGCCATATTCGATATGCCAAATATGCCCAAAACAGTAACAAGTCTCACAATGGAGACGTTACTGGTGCCCACACAAGCAAATCGATGAACAATGGGAGGACAGTGCTACAGTGCTAGAGTTTATCTCCTCCTTAAATATTTTATGCATTTAAGATTGGAGCTGGCTTTTCATTTTCTTGTGAAGAGCATAGCCATGCCTCAGAATCATGTGTCTCCAAATATCTGGGAAAAAGTGATAAATTTCCAGTGTGTAGATAGCATATGGGACTCTGCTGCAGATTAACAGATGCTTTAGAGAAGCTGATAGGACCTAGCATAACTTGCAGCTGGTTGGTAAGAGGTAGTGATAACACATCTGATTGAGATCAGTTATCTCACATACTCAACAGAATAGTGCATACTTGTTAATAGGATCTCATGATTCCAAGAGTGACCTGCAAATTTAATCAGTTGATTGTTGTATCATTAGAAAGCAAATCATAGAAGTCAGTAACAAAATTTGATCAGCTCCAAGTTGAGAGAATTCTCAAAGTTCAATATCAAGGTTAAGAGCAGAAACAGTTACTGATATTTTTGTATTTTTTCTGCATGATATCTTGTTACAGGCTATATTTACTTGCTTTTATTTTCCAGAATTTTTATAAACTAAAATATGTATAGTTTTTCATGTTTTCTTTTTCTTATAATCTCTATTTTATTTTTCTTGAAAATAAATCTATAATACCCATTTTGTATTTGTTAATAATTAGTGATGGTGTTCTTAGTGAAATTACATCTTGGTGAAATTCTCTCATTGTTTATTTCATTCTTGTTTTTAGTATTCTCCTCAGATCTTAAGCTAGAGGGCTTGTTGCTATAAATTTACATTTCCTTTACAGCAGTTTAACTGAATGACTATAATAGCAAGGGAACCATAGCTCTGGGCAGTTCCAGCAGAGGAACTTCATTTTTGCATAGTTTATTCTCTGTGTTAATGAGGTGATTGCCCTGGGAGCAAGGCTTCTGCATTTAGCTTTATGATTGACCTGACTATCTTGCCAACTAAGCTGGTATCTGCTTCATAGTGAAACTCAACCTCCATTCTGGAGCAGGACGTAAAACTCTAAACACTATTACACTAGCTCTCCTTTTTACATCTGAATTTTAATGCTTTTATAAAATCATGCAACTTTTGTATTCTCTTTTTTATGTTGTTTATGAACTACATCAAGGTATATATGTCCTAAATCTGAAAAAGGAGTGGTCCTGAGAGAATATCTTCTGTTTTTCTAGATGACACACTGCTTTACTAGCATATGTAGTCATAAATTGATTATCTATGTTTCTGTTCTAAATCATCTGTATAATGTCACTCAATATTAAAATATCTTTATAAGGTTTTCTGGTTTTATGTTTTCTCTTCAGGTACTCTCATACACACATGGCTTAGTCACCTATTACCAAATCCATCATGAATTTTAGTTGTTGAATATACTTTCTTATGACATGAAAACATTTTCTTCTACATGTTTAATTGAATCATTGTCTATTTTTAGACCCATATTTTTGTATCTCCCATTCATCATCCTTTTATCATGTCTTTGAAACAAGGAATGGCAGCTATCTGGTTTTTAATTTCAATCTTAATATTTTACAAATATCCCAGAAGTCAAATACATTCTCAATATTTTCTTTAATTCATTTGTGCTTTGCTTGCAACTATACAATGTTCTAGGCAGCAATACATTTAAAATAGTTTTTTTTTTTAAATAATCCTTGTTTCCAGGGGCAGAGTAGTAGTAGACTAGAGGTTAAAGCACATGAATGCATGCCATCTACCCTGGTTTGATTCCTAGCACTGCATGCCACACCCACCCACCCCCCCAGCCCCACCCCCGCCAAGCATAATCAGGAGTGATGCCTAAATACAGAACCAAGTGTAGTCTGTGGAACTGTGAATGCCACCGGATGGGATCCCCATATAATTTTTTTCCTATGTCTGTTGCCTTTGTGCAAATAAACTATCCTTTTTGCTATGTCAATAGTTTTTTTAACTGCTTTGTTTGAACATTATTTTCTACCTTTTATACTTTTTCTATCATTATAGCAAGATTGAGGAAGGACTATTAATGATCTTTGATTAATAGCTTATACATATTCAAGTAATTTTTCAGGAAAGTTATAGGTTTGCATGAGTAAGAACCAGAAACATGTGCAGTAGGGATACATGCAGAAAACATGTATCACATGTACAGAAAATGGTAGAGATGCGTCATTGGTAATGTGGTTTTTGGTGAGGTAATGAAGACCAAGGAGGTAAGAGTGGAAATGGGTTCTACTGCAGCCTTCCGTTCCACTGGCCACTGTTCTGTTGTCTGGCTAAGGTGTGGGGTCCTTACTAGAGCAACAAGTTATCTTCAAATTCCTCTTTGGCCCAATCATAGCCAATAGAATTAAACAGGACATCTTCTCCCAGGAAAACTGGGACAAACCCTCTAAGCCATAAGCCTCAGGCTGTTTCTTTTTAGCTTTTTCTATCCCCAGGGATTTACAAAAAAGGAAAGAAAAAAAAAAACAAGAAGAAGAAGAAAAAAAGAAAAGTTTGGGGAAAAAGGAAGGGGCCAAGCACCAGAAAATTTTGATAAGTTTTACTGCCTCACGAGATTCTGTTTTTCCATCCAGTTTTGAGCTTTCTCTCCCAATATGTTCATATGTCTAATTTCTTGACCATCTGTAGGGTTTTCTTAATCATCTCCTTTTCAATTGGTCCTTAATTAGTGCTGAAAGACTGCAAAGGACCCAGCACTTTAAATTCCTCTATTTTGTCCTAGACTTTAATTTGCCTTTATGTTAATTTAACTTTTAAAATCTAATTTTAAAAATTAATTTTTAAATCTAATTTAATTTCTGTATTTATTAAAAAATTAATTTTTAAATCTAATTTATTTCTGCATTTGCTTCCACAAGTTTTACTGGAAAATTAGGAACTTTTCTTCATTGTACATTGTACTATTACCAAAGATGTGCTTGGAACTTATAAGTGCCCCATGCAACATATATTTGAACTGTTCTTAATATAGTGAACAAATAAGTGCAAATGAGCACATAGAAAAATATAATAGCTAGTATTTTGACCTGGATAGATGTAAAGTCAGAATCCAGGTACATTGTATAATCTCCGGGTGGGGGGGGGAGCCCTAGCGGCTCTCTTCCTGGCCGCCCCAGTTTGGGGGGGCTCAGGCCACTAGCTCAGTCAGATGCGGCACATGCCAGGGGGCATAAGGAGGAGGAAACAAGGGCCAAGCTGTTTGATTGATCAGTTGCCATTTATTCCATTCTCCCCACATGCCTGTTCTAGTCTCTCTGAGCCCCCCATTCTAGTCTCACACTGTCCCTCATTCTCGTCTCCTGTCTCTGCTGCTCATCTCTCCATGTTCCATCTTGCTGCCCTCTCCCTCTCTCCTTCTTCCACTTTCTTCCAACCTTTTGTCTCTCCCCACCTCCCCTGCACTGGGGGCTGACTACACCCAGTCAAGTAGCAAAATCAACATAAGGAAGCTCTTCCTTTACTCATGGGCAAAATACCACTTAAGGTGTTTTTCTCTTTTCCTCAGGCCAATAACTCAATTAACATCTTAATTAACATCTTAGTTCTACTTCTTAATATTAGTATTTTGTATGGACACAGTAGGAGATACATTGAGGCTTGTAGGGCAGCTCTCCTGGGAACATCTCACCACAGACTTAGACTACAATGCCCAGACCAGATTAATCATACCTAATCCTAGCAGGGTCCGAATCTAGTTATTACTTTTTGGTCATGACAGAATTTGTCCATGACCGAGCTCTTAACTTGTAGTTAAACACTATGGCACTTTGGCCAGGCCCATTTCAATGCCAAGGTAGCACATAGCTCACCACTTGCCCTGGGTTCATCCAGTCCCTTGTTGGGACCCTGCTTTTGGGGTGCTAGGAAGTAAGGGCAACTGAGGCTAAGTCGAGAAAACAAATGCCCAGGAAGTAAATATCATTCAGAGGCAATTGTCTCCCAAGTTACAAAAGAATAGCATTTACTGTCTTCTTGCGTCCATACAAAAAGGACTTTGCTCTGAATGAACTATGCAAAGGACTCAAGGAGAAGAGAAAAACAGTATTTAGAAGTTAACAGAGCACAAAGAAAGAAGTTACAAATAAACACAAAGGAATGGGAGCACTGTGATAGGAGTAACCCAATAATCCTAAACTCAAAGGACAAACAAATGTTATCCTACAGTACATCACTTGGAAATTTTAGGTACATTGTAGCCAATCTTAGCCAATCTCAGTTTACATGTCTTCTGGCAATTCTAATACTTTTTAATAAGACTGTTGTAGTGATTAACTGATGTCATTTTATAACATTCTTGCTATGCCTCCTAAGACTTAGTAAGCATTCAGAATCTTTGATTTACCTCATGGATATAATATGAATATGCTTAGACCGATTTTTGTGTCTTTTATATATTTTTATTAAGTTTACTAAATTAAGAGTCGGGAACATAATATAGAATATATCAGATTTGAAAAGCATAGAACTGAATAACTTTATTAAATTATGAAATATCTTGAGTATTTTTATAGGTATATGTGAAATAGAAATATCATTTCTATTGAGGGATTTTATATGTAAAATATTGGAAGGTCATGTGTGCTTCTGCCTAATATTGGCAAATTTTCAACTTCAAGCTTTATTTTTCTCTGAGCTCATTTTCAATAGAATCATATCAATTCATTTTTTTCCCACAGAACTTGTTTAGTTTACCCAAAGTGCCAATACTAAAATTTTTTGATCACTAATTTTACTGCAATATAACATAAGATAAAAATACATTTTAGTTTACATGAATTGAACTCATTGGTACATATTTATTTTAAATATTTAAAATTGCCATGCGCATAAGTAGGGGTTAAATAGAAAAAATCTAAAGAAGGTTATGTACATAACACAGTAATAGAAATGCCACAGGTAGCTGAAAATCTAGTCCATCCTAAGCTCCACATGATCCCTAAATACTGCTAGGGATATTCCTGGTGGCTCAAAAGATATGCTGGACCTGAGTACCACTGGGGGTGCCCCTGCCACCAAAAAGGAATACTAATGAAAGTGTGTTCTAATAGTCTAGTATAGACTTAGCTAAGGATTGTTATTGGTGCTAGATTCTATAATGAGAAAAATGTATCTTTCAATATTAGAAAGAAATTATTCATGCTTTTATATCTACATTTTAACAAAACAAATATAGACATATAACAAGGAGCTTTATATAAAGATGACATTAATTTTATTAATTCATTACTATAATAGCAAAAATGCAATATTTATGAGTTACATCATTCTAAACAGATTTCACTTAGCTAATTTTTATTTTAATCTTTATTAGGCATAAAAATCAAAGTAAAATCAATTTTTAGAAGATAAAAACAAATATATTTTTTCTTAATTTTAAAGTAAAATTTCAAAAATGGGCTGTGATTTTATTTCTTGGCCTTGAGAAGAACTGCACACAGAAGCGACCTTCTTCTGGGACTGGAGCAATAGCACAGTGGGTAGGGCGTTTGTCTTGCATGCAGTCAACCCTGGTTTGATTCCCGGCATCCCATATAGTCCCCTGAGCACCTCCAGGGGTAATTCCTGAGTGCAGAGCCAGGAGTAACCCTTGTGCACCGCCAGGTATGACCCAAAAAGCAAAAAACAAAAACAAAGAAATAAACCAAAAACGGAAGTGACCTTCTGTTTTACCTTCGTTCTTGTTCCATCTGTATAGTCTTGAAAATCTCCACTTTGGTATGAATGCATGTATTTACTTATCTATAAAGAAATACATATATTGTAAATGTATATACATATATAATGTAAATATATATATTGTAAATTTAGATATAAAAGTATTTCCCCATACTTTCTGCATCTTCCTTATTGTCACCTTTTCTGATTTCTATTGTCACAAAAGAAATCAAAGAGGAAAATAGCTTCTGCTTTTTTAATCACTTAATTTTCTGAATTGGCATATTTTTCCTTTAGAAACTTCTATGATTAATTCAAATCCTTTGTTCTGATTCAGGGAAAAAAATTAATATGGTGAATGCAAAAGTTAAAACAAAAAAGGACTCTAAGGTGTAGAAAATCATGCGGATGAAGGCATAACTTTCAGAAATTTTCAAACATTATAGCATTTTTAACTCATTCATATTCCATTAAGTAAAGAGTGTATTTGAACCATCCTACTGATTGTTATAAATATCTGTTTACACCTTATGACAAAAAAGAAAATATAGTGTTATGCAGAATAAATGTAGGTTTTAGATAAATTAGCTTATGTATCACAGAATATATTGGGATGGCTGCATAATTAAAATAAAAGAGAAATTAATGGAGTCTGTTAGTTACAACCTCAAATATCATTGGCTGATAATAAAATGAATTATTTTCTTATTGAGTTGACAAGTGTAGAGGTGACAATTAGGTATTCTCCAGATATCTCTTTATTCCTTAGACCAAGGGCTCTTCACAAACACTTTCACACAGATGGCAGAACAATTTTAAGGACAGCTATACACAAGTAATAAATGCCTAGTAAATAATTAGTGTGGTACAGGTCTTTACATCTGCTACATTCTTTAAATTTGCTAAAGCAAAATATATGCATTTACCCATCACTAACGGTGTGGGAATCAAATATTGTATTCCAGTAAACCTTAGTATTTAGTGTTGAGGTGAAATCCTAGATAACATTTTCACAGTTGAGTGAAAGGATAATTCTTTTTGGTGGTAAAATAATAATTTATTTTATGAAATTTATTCATTGTTTTCATAAAAGCAAGAAAATGAAATGACCAAGTTTCATAATTAAATATGTATCCTAGATCTTTATCTTTCTACTTGTCATTCAAAAAGCACAGGAGCAATTGTGTAGAAAAGAGACTTTTTACTGGCAAGAAGACCAGTTAAATTGGAAAACTAACATAACCAACACAGATTCTAGAGCAAGCTTCAAAGAGAGGAAGGGAGGGTTTGTTTTTATGCTTGGGAAAGTTAAGGTGTATAGTAACAATCTTCCAGGGAAATTCATATGTATGAGGTGGAAAAGGAGGCACATACAATTGAGAAATATATAATGGACATATATTGTATCTACAGAAAATAGACAAAAATGTCGCCAGGGGCTTGCTTTAGTATAGTAATGAGGAGAAAGGTGACTGTAGGTTGAGGAGGACAGGCTTGTGTTATTTCTACAGATCAATATTGTTTACTCAGGAAACTAGTGACATTATCATTACAGAGGTTTTCCTAAGGCTCAGTCTTAGTCCAACAAAGGTAAAGAAATACCTCCTCAAGAGGTATTGTCAAATTCTTCAAATTACAAATCTTAGGTCAGTATATTTTTGCTTTTTTCAATCCCCAAGATAGGGATGAGGAGGAGAAAGAAAAGATAGAGAAGGGAACTTTCCAAAGTTGCAACAATGGAAAACAATTTTGATTTGGTAATAGTTTCATTCATGGCAATTTATTTATTTATTCTTTTACAATAAAAAGTGCAACAAAATCTTGCAACTTGATGAAGGTATAGTTTCTTTATTCTGGTGTAAGTGGCTTAGACTTACAAAACTGATCTCTTAATGGTATTGAAAATCATTAATTTAGAATACATTTGCATAAACTTCTTCAATTTGTGTTGAAGTTTAACAAATGAAGTTTAAGCACATGCATTCTAAATTAATGCTCGAAAATTTATTAATAACAAACACAAATTGGGTAAAATGAAATGAATTAAAAATAGATTAATAGGGCTGGAGCAATAGCACAGGGGATAGGGTGTTTGCCTTGCATGCAGCCAACCCGGGTTCTATTCCCAGCATCCCATATAGTCCCCAGAGCACCGCCGGGAGTGATTCCTGAGTGCAAAGCCAGGAGTAACCCCTGAGCATCGCTGGGGGTGACCCAAAAGTAAGAAAAAAATAGATCAATAGAATTTACATTTGGTCATGGATGTGAGTCCACTGCAGAACACTTGCCTTTCATGTGGGAACTCCTGGGTTCTATTCCACACACTGCAATATAAACCAAAAGAATTTTTTTAAAAATTAAGAATTAAAAAAGTTAAAAATAAGAAAAAACGAATTTCTACTATGGTGGTATAAAATTGAAAATGGAGGTGCTGAATTTTTGAAAATGCTGTGAGTCATTCATTGTTTGAGAAAAAAAATCTTTTCAGATTGCCAAAGTGTTTAGCCCCTGCCTGACTATGCTTCTGCACACTTCCTGTGACTATAGAAGAGACCAGATTGACCACAGTAGCTCTGAAGATCAGTGCTATGAAGACCTAACCAAAAACCTGTTGAGGAATGAATGTGTTTTTTTTTTTTTTTAAATTTGATTGAGGTAACATTGGTTTAAAAGACTTTAAGGGGACAAATTTACACCTTTTCAAATTGTTTATTGTTGCCATCCCACACTGACCAGCACATCCATGCCACTTCAATCCCCTTCTTTTCTCTCTGGTAAGTTCAATTCTGTTGCCATAATTTCTTCTTTCCATCTGACTTTGTCCAATTTCTTGCTTTGCTTTTTATATATCTCACTTTGCGGGCGATCATCCATTATTTGTCTTTCTCTTTCCAACTTCTTTTTCTTAGCCTTTCCCCCCTCTAGTTCTACCCATATTGACGTAAAATGCAAAATTGCTTTTTTCCCCCTAGCTGAGTAGCATTCATTGTTAATATATGCCACATCACATTTATCCATTCATCTGTCATTGGGTATTTGAGTTGATTTCATATTTCAGCACTTGTTAATATTGCTGCATAAAAGTGCAATGAATTTAGGTATGCATATAATTTCCCTTTCATTTTCTGCCATCGGAAATGTTGAATCTGATGGTAGATCTATTTTAAATATTTTGAGAATTCTCCATACTGTTTTCTTAGAGCTTGAACAATTAATAATCACACCAAGATTGATGAATAATATTTTTTTCACTGACACCTGTCATTTTATTTTTTTGGTAGAGGTCATTCTTACAGGTATACAGTGATATCTCATTATCATTTTAATTTTCATTTTTCTGATAAGTGATAATGAACATTTATTTTCATGTTTGTTGCTATGTTTTCTTCAGATAATTATCCATTCTACCTCTCTCTCTCTCTCTTTCTCTCTCTCTCTCTCTCTCTCTCCCCCCCCCCCTCCTTTGGTAGTAGGGGTGGTGGAGCTATTTCCTTGCAGAATTTTGTGAATTCCTTACCTTTGTTTGTATTAAGAATTAATCATACTTATGGAAATGTGAATTTTTTTTTCATTACACACTGTGTCTTTTATTTAAATGACAATTTCTTTTGTTCTTCAGACCCTTTTTGGTTCAGTGTGATCCCCTTTGTATATTTTAGCTTTTATTTCTCCAGAAGTTAGAGTTGGATGCCAAAATACAACATGGAGGCCAAATGGTGGAGACTTTTGCCAATGTTTTCTTCAATTTCTTTCATGCTTTCAGGTCTAACACTAAAATCTTCACCAGACACACAAACGAATCTCGGACCTGAGCAACTTGCTGCAGAGATGGCCCTGGACTTTGTAATAGGCCATTTCTGTTGGGCCACTCCAGACAAGGGTAGGTGCTGTCCCTCTGCCTGCCCTCTAGGAGCCCTGGCGGCTGACATATTCTAGAAGTTGGCAACAAGCTCCAGGTACAAGTGGTAGTGGCGGCAAACGCTAGGCCTCACAGGACAGGAGAAGAGGGAAGGAAAAGGCCCTTTTCCTTCCTCCCATCCCAATGGGACTCTGAGATGACACCACACCTGGCCATTGTCAACTTAACTTCCCATAAGGCCATGATTCAGAGACACACAAATGAATCTTGGACCTGAGTAACTTGTTGCAGCAATCTCTTCAGACCCAAATTATTAAAAGTTTATAATTCCTAGAGTGTATGGCCGCATGACATTATATTGTATCCATAACAGCCAGGCGAGGGGGCAGGAGACTGCATTGTTCTCTTCCGGGAGCTGGTTTTTATAGTCTCTGAGTCTTGGCCGTTGATGGGGTTACACAGTGCCAGGGGTTCAGTTGGTGGGTGTGACCTCCTGCCCCCATTCCTGGCTGTCCTCTCCAGGGCCCCTTGGAGGGGAGCGGGTGGAATTTTCCTCCCCGCCCCGACCAGGGCTCCAGCAGCCAAAGGCCTCCAGAACCAGCCACCATCATGCTGAGACCACTCTCCACACGCCTGAAGGTAGCGGCAGGGGAACAAAGGCACACGGGTCCCGGGGCTGAGATCTCCAAGCCTACTCGGATCGGGGCTGTGCATCCTCCACCCAGATCCTCCAATTCCAATAGGCGGGGGTTACACCCACCAACTGGCCCCCTGGCACCATGTAATCCCATCAATGGCCAAGACTCAGAGACTATAAAACCCAGCTCCCGAAACTGCACGGCCGCATTCTCGGCCGCGCAACATCTTATTATGACATCTTATTATCTCATTCCTACTTTGGACAAACTGGCAGGCTACCGAATGTAACCTGCCCACACGGCAGAGTGTGGCAAACTCCCTGTGGCGTACCAAATATGCCAAATACCAGTAACAATGATGGGTCTCATTCTCTTTAAGAGCCTTGAATATAGCACTTTCTTAAAAATCTCAGGGCTAGGATGAAGGAGACGTTACTGGGGCCTGCTCAAGGCAATCGACGAATAACAGGATGGTCGTGATTTGTGAATAAATATTATATATAATTATATTATATATGGGCTGGAGCGATAGCACAGCGGGTAGGGCGTTCGCCTTACACGCGGCCAACATGGCCGACCCGAGTTCGATTCCTCCGCCCCTCTCGGAGAGCCCGGCAAGCTACCGAGAGTATTCGATATGCCAGACACAGTAACAACAAAGTCTCCAATGGAGACGTTACTGGGCCCGCTCGAGCAAATCGATGATCAACGGGAGGGCCTTTACCTTTACCTTTTTACCTTATATTATATATACATAATGCCTGGGTTCCTCTGCCAGTTCTTTCATGCATGAGGCCCATCCGGACGTGTGGAGAGTGGTTCCAGCATGGACGTGATTGGCTCCAGAGGTCCTCAACTGCTGGGGCTCTGCTCGGGATGGGGGGGAGGAGAGAGAAACTCAACCCTCCCCCTCCAAGGGGCCCCGGTGAGGACAGACAGGCGTGGTGGCAGGAGACTCTGTGCTGTTTCCTCCGGGAGCTGGGTTTTATGGTCTCTGCGTCTTGGCCGTTGGGGACCAACCTGGTGCTGACAGCAGCTGATGGGTATGACGCCTACCTATTGGAAGATGGGGGGTCTGGTTGGAGAAGGCCCAGTCCCAATCCGAGTAGGCTTGGAGACCTCAGTCCTGGGATCCGCGCCTGGCTGTACTCACCAGGCCCCTTGGAAGGGAGAGAGTTGAGTTTCTCTCTTCCCCCACCCCCTGCAGCCGCATTCACGGTCGCGCGACATCTTATTATCTTATTTTTTCCTTTGGAGAATCTGTCAAGCTACCAAAAGTATCCTGCCCGCACGGCAGAGTCTGGCAAACTCCCCGTGTTGCACTCAATATGCCAAATACTAGTAACAATGATGGGTCTCATTCTCCTAATCCTGAAAGAGCATTGAAATGGCTCTTTTAAAATCTCAGGGCTAGGACGAAGGAGATGTTACTGGTGCCTGCTCGAGGAAATCGACAAACAACAGGATGCTTGTGATATATATAATAAAATCTTCACCAATTTTGAGTTAAATTTTGTGTTTTCTCTGAATAGTGACCTTAATTAATTCTTTTGCATTTGTCTATTTAGTTATTTCCATTACTGGTTGGAATATATTTGTGCCATTTTATATGCTTGGCTCCAGTAAATTACCTGCAATTTCACTGTTCCTTTGTGTGAGCGTTTAGTATGATTATCTTGAGTCTACTCTTGCAATTGTTTTTAAAAGTTAGCAGTTTATTTTTTAATTTTTCAATTTATTTATTTATTTTTTACTTTTTGGGTCACACCCAGCGATGTTCAGGGGTAACTCCTGGCTCTGCACTCAGGAATTACTCCTGGCAGTGCTTGGGGGGACCATATGGGATGCCAGGGAATGAACTTGGGTTGACTGAGTGCATGGTATAGGGCTTACCTACTATACTATCTCCCCGGCCCAGCAGTTTATTTTTAATATCTAATGTATTACTCCCCTCTCGGAGAGCCCGGCAAGCTACCGAGAGTATTCGATATGCCAAACACAGTAACAACAAGGTCTCCAATGGAGACGTTACTGGGCCCGCTCGAGCAAATTGACGATCAACGGGAGGGCCTTACCTTAATGTATTACTATTTGTTGACAACTTTCCTATTCTGACTATCTTCCTCCTTTGTGGCTGTTCAATGTTCCAGTCAAATAGGTGTAAGGGAAAGATAAATATTTGATATTACTTCAAGTTAAATTTGTTAAATTTCATTTGGAAAAAAAACCCTGAGGATTAACTTGTGATCTATTTCCTTCTATTCCTGATATTGGGGAACTGGAAGCAGAGAGATGACTAAGGACTTTGGTATAGGAGCCCCATAAAAATAGCAAAGATTAACCTTCTGGCAAACTACTAACTGTAGCTGTCAGAAATAAAGTGTGTTTATTTATGCGTATAACATATATTTACTGTATATCTTATATATTAACTGTATATCTTGATCTAAGTTTCTTTATGAGAAATAAAGACAGATTCTATCAATGTATGAAGTATATCTCTTTGGAAAAGGTCACATGATTTGTTTATCTAGTTGAATAGAAAATAGAGATATTTTAAACTGAGTAAGATTCTGACAGTATAGGTGAGAAGATACACCTAATTTGAGACCTTAACTCCTAACTTTGGAGAAGGAAGCATCCAATATAGGTAGAAAAAAAGTGTCTTGGATTTCTTCCTGCACATACATTCCTCTTAAGTACTTGCTTACTTAAAATTACTAATAAAATGTAGCTTTTGTTAAAAGCATTCTTAAGTATTTTGTTTTTCCTTAAATGTCTATACAATTTTATTTTATTTTACTTTTTTTAAAAAAGAGATATTGTTATTGTTCTATAAAACCAATAAAAAGCAAACTTTCTCTCTATAGTACTTATTATTACAAAATTTTAAAACATAATTACCAGTGATGGTATGGCAATCACAAATTACTTGATTTCTTTACAATGCTTAATAATTTACAGACAATTTTTAGATACTTGTGTTCATAAAAGCTGAGTTTATTAAACTGTTTTTCTTATAGAAATTATTTTTTAATTAAAATCTTTGAACATCCTTAAGATGAAAGTGCCAACATTCCTTTAGCAGGATTTCCTTTCCTCTTTCTTTTTTTAAAATTATATAGACACTTCAATAAAAACAAAATAGTTAAGTATGCTTTTAACAAAAGCTACATTTTAAAAAATCAGTATTCTTTAATAATTTCCTATATTGCTAGGAAATTATGTATTGCTTTCTGATATTTTCTATAGTATTCTTAAAAAGCTATTTCATGCTTATTTATATGTGATTTTGGTAGAGGAAAGGTTTACACTAAATTACAAGATCTTTAAGGCTCTTTGTTGTATTTGTCTTCCTTTGTACCTTGAGTGATAATCTGTATATAAAATAAATGTCCTATTTGATTCTGTAAAAAATATAAAAATAAAAAATAAAAATATTAAATAAAATGTAATCTCTAATTTGTGAGCCTATGTTGATAATCTAATCTTCATGCCAAACAATGCTTAACAAATGTTTTTGGGGTTGCATTCAATTTATTTATTTATTTTTTAAATAATTTCTTTCTTCATTTCTCCTGTACAAATCAGAGAATCTATTTTAAAATAAAATCTACTTAAAATTTTTAGTTCTTTTGTTTGTTCATTTATGGCCACAGTTGGTAGTTCTTAGGGGCTACCCCTAGTTTATCATTGGCATCAGTCTTGGCATGGTTCAATGAACTATACATTGCCAGAATTTGAACCTAGGGACTCTAGGCACAAAAGCTCTAGCCCTTTAAGCTATAATGCTGGTCTCAAGCATTGACATTTTAAATAGTTTTGTTCCATTTTCAGATACCTTTGGAGATTTTTAATTTTTCATAATATTTTGGAAACTTAGAGATGTCCATAAATTAGCCAATACACTCAATTATTATTTTGTTTTCAGTTTCAATCCTTTTTATAAAAAATTTTGGTTGAGCTGCAATGCTCAATGTGTCATTTGGTTTAAAAAAGAATTTGTTGGTGATGTCTATACCCATTGCAAAATGGAAGAGATGAGTTTCCTTTAGGAATTTTTTTTTCTGGAATTTTTCTGTTTATGTTAATTTTAGTTTAAGGACAGCATCTATGTTGTTACAGACATGGGAAATTGGTGTGTTTTAGTTAATGTGTTTCCCAAGCTTAAGTAACTATTAGTTGTAATGGGCTTTCGCTGGTTTTGTAACTGCTCTGAGTTATTCTTTCAACTGAAACATATTAACTGAGTGTTATTTATATTAGTATTCCTCCTATATGAAAATGGACAAATTATTACATTTTCTTGAGTTTTATAATACTCAAAATTCTAAAACAGACAATTCTAGTTGGATATTTTTTATGCATTATTATCTGTGATATAAAGTAAATAGTGAAGTAGAGAAGAAAGATACTGACCTATAAAAAACAAAAGTTGTGGCTTCTCAGTAAACTCAGATACTCCATCAGCTGCCATGAAAAGTTAAATAAAGAGTATTTTATCTCCAGTTTTCCCAATCCATGTTGAAATTATGGATTTCATTTTAAGAAAATTTTATCTGGCAAAGTTTATGTCTTTCACTCACCAAATGATATCAGACTTTGTAATCAGTGCTTAGAGGAATTAATTTTACAATTCTTTTTTTATTTGAGATGAGCCAGATGGTGGCATCATTTTCATTCAAAAGGTTGCTTTGAACTTTAGTATCTAAATATTCTACTTATTTCCATCACAGTCAATTCTGAATGATGCCTTCATGCAGATTTCAATTCCCACAAATTTATCAAATGTCCAGTTTAAACTAGAGGACATGTTACGAGAAAGAGATATTTTAAAAGATGAATGTTACTATCCCTTGAAACACATATAGCTGAGAGCAAACTTTAAAATAGATGATTTAATTTATTTTTATATACTTTTCTAGAAACATATAAGAACAACAAAATTGTTATAAGTTCTGTGATTATCCCCATTTTTTTTTGTCAAAGAAATATAGTGGAAGAAAATTGGCCAGCGGGCTCCACAACTCCCGAAGAATTCTCCGGGCCCCATACTGAGCCGATATCACTGGGAGATCCCAGATGGGGTAGGTGCTGTCTCCCCACCTTCTTCAGATGGAATCCCAGCAACCATGAGCTTCTACAAGCATGTTTCCCGTATGTGAGCACCAGGACTATTCTTCTGACATTTCCTGATATGCAAAGTGAGCAATGGAAATAAACGATCTGGAGCGATAGCACAGCGGGTAGGGCGTTCGCCTTACAAGCGGCCAACATGGCCGACCCGAGTTCGATTCCTCCGCCCCTCTCGGAGAGCCCGGCAAGCTACCGAGAGTATTGGATATGCCAGACACAGTAACAACAAAGTCTCCAATGGAGACGTTACTGGGCCTGCTCGAGCAAATCGACGATCAACGGGAGGGCCTTTACCTTTACCTTTACCTTTAGCGTGTGTCCCTGGAAGGCATGCTTGGCTGGTGGTGGGAAAATCTGAGCAAAATATAATGGCCAACTGAAATGCATCTGAACTGTGCATTTAACTACGGTGCTATGCTGCCCTGGGAGAGGAAGGGTGTTTGTCCCTCTGCCTGCCCCCCCTTGTGGCGGTGGTATGGTGGCCTCTCTCTTTTGGAGCCTAATGGACAGTCAGGTATGGGACTGCATTGACGAAGCACATGGGGCTTCGTGGGATGGGGGGTGGAATCAGCCCTGCTCTCTGCCCTGACAAGGCCATGGGTTGCCACCCACAAACGCCTCCTCTGGCTTCTGAATGACCATGATCCCAGAGGCACACAAACCAATCTCAGAACCCAGGGGCTTTTGGCAGTAAGCCCTCTAGGCTTATTACTAAAATATCAGAAATCCAAAATTGCGTGGCCACTATTGCAGCCACACTACATCATATGCTCTTCATAATCAGCAATAGAAAACAAAATTATCTAATGATGTCTTTTTGGTAGGTCTGAATGTTGGGGAAATTTCTGATTATTAATGTGGGGTCTTTTGTCATAATAATGAATGTGATCTATGTAGAGAGAGAGTAAAGTGGAAATCTGCCACACAGGCGGGGGTGGTGGTGGTTCGGCGGGGAGGAGTATACTGGTGTTCTTGGTGGTGGAAAAAGTTTACTGGTGAAGGGATGGGTGTTTGATCATTGTATGACCGAACAAGACTTAATTTGAAAGGCTTTGTGACTGTTCTCATGGCGATTCAATACATAAAATTAAAAAAATGGGGGGCTATAGTGATAGCACAGCGGGTAAGGTGTTTGTCTTGCACGCGACCGACCTGAGTTCCATTCCCAGCATCCCATATGGTCTGCCAAGCATGGCCAAGAGTAATTCCTGAGTGCATAAGTCAGGAGTAACCCCTGTGCATCGCCGGGTGTGACCCCAAAACAAAAACAAAACAAACAAACAAAAAAGAGAAAAAATCTAAATATGAAATAAAAAAGAAAAAAGAAATAAAGTATAGTAGAGCAGGGATGCATCATTGGTGGGATCTGATGGATAGGTATTTACTAAGCCATGGGAAAAGATATTTGGAGCTGAAGTGAAAGTTTGTGTTGAGCCTTGGAGGGGAGCTATTATGCAGAATTTTGAGGTTTTGTGTAGTAAAACATTGTGAAAATAGTGAATGAGAATTGTGAATGTATTATTCAAATTAATAAGTCAAAAAAAGAGATTGGAAGCTCTACATATCAGATTATTGGAAAAAGAATTTAGGGGATCTATGAGACTATCAGGGGTTAGAATACATATCCCTAGAACACCCAACAATATGATTCAAGACCAGAAATTGAGCTGGACTAGTTCCCACATGTTAGGAGAAGGGTCTAAACTTTGGGTTACATGAAAAGTGAAACTAAGAGATTATTCCTTTCTAGCCTGATTAGGATTTAGGGATGACCATCACTGTAATGGTCAGAACCTTCACTCCAGCCTTAATTAGCTGGCTCAATTTTCATGGTAGAAGAAATTTAGTATAGTGGACTTTAATGGTGTCATCAGAGGTTGAACTCTACATCTATACTCTACACTGTACACATGAGTACATCTTACAAGGCTAATTCCATGATGCTATATCTTAACCTATTTTAGCCTTAATTCCTCAAAAGCTCAACAGTTTTTTATCTTCATAGAACAATATGGGTAATCAATTTATAGAAACTCTATTTTGGGAGACAAATCTATTGATTCCTAAATGTTTGAAAATTACATTTTGCTTAATCTCTTTTCACTATGGGAAACATAAGGGGAATTTAGTGATCTTTTAAATGCTTCTGCTATTTTCTAAAGCAGTAGAACAAATTATGCCAAAAAGCAGAGGAAATAATACATACATAATTAACAAAATCGAGCACACCAACTAATGTATGTGCTGACTAAAAATATTCAACATTCAAAATAAAAAAATGTAATGTTAATTAGTGAATTTTAGAATAAAATATGTAATTATATTTAATACAATTGCTGGTATATAGCTTTTGCCCTTTTTTCCTTCTTTTTTTCTTGTAGTAAAACTTACAAATGTAGCCCCATAAAACTTATTGATACTTATAGGCAAAAGATTGAATCAGGTAAACAAAATAACTTTTTAAGCATATTTCTAAATGTGCTTGAAAGTAATCATGTTTTCCCTTGCAACATAAATCTAGCATTATAGAAAAATATTTCTATACTTTATATATGTAGAAGCAATGTCATGATTAGACAATTACATAAAATTCAGTGAAGACAAAAAAAAACAAAGCAAATAGTAGATAAATAGACTTTGGTTCTTATGTTGGATCTTGTTTTCTATACATGCTTCTAAGGTATATTGATCAAAGATCCTGCAATTTATATACCTTTTTTTTCCCTGGTGCTAAATCTATTTCTGGGTAGCACAAATACATTTTTAGATGGTTTGAACTAAGTTTTGAAGAAAGAACTTAAAGTAATTGAAGTGGGCCTGATGTGGTTAATAAAAAAACAAACAAAATTAGAGAAGTTGTTGCTGAGATTATGTAATAGATCTTGCAGCAGAAAATATTTCCCTTAATGAACCAACCTGAATTATTTTCCCATAAATATTCCAAAGGCATTATCATTATTTTATTATGGTACTGGAGATAGAGGGCACACAGAAAAAGAGTAAAAGTGGGTGTGCGATAGATTCTATTTCTGGAGATATCATATTGAAAACATGCTAGAAACTTTGGGTACCTTACAATTGGCATGACTTAAAATCAAATAATGGAAATATAGTTCACTCAAACTTTAAACTGAGCTTATAATTCTTCTTTTATTTGTTATTTAAAGTTAATATTGCCAAGGACTTAAATCTGTTCAATCTTAGAGGAGCAATGGGATCCAGGGAATATAGGCTTTCATTTTAGAAAAATAGAATATACTGAATCCTATGGTTACATTTTAACATTAATACATTTATTATTTTAAAATATTCTTGAATTTTCACTACTATAATTTGTATGTCAGTATGTTTTGAAAAATAACAAATAACAAACATAAATAGCAATCACTTAAAATATTTGACACTTATTAGTTGAAATCTACATAAAATTTAGATTTAATTAAGAACGAATGACTAGATTTAATTTAGATCTAATGAAATTTAGATTTAATTTCACTAAAAATTAATGAATCATTTTTTAAACATATCAGGAAAAAACCCTGAAACTATCAGCTGGAGAGATGATTCAATGTGTTTGAGTACTTGTTTTGCATGCAGAAGGCTTGGGTTCAATTTCTGATACTACATTCTTCCCTGACCACAGTGGAGAACTTATTCTTAAACTCAAAGTCAGGCTAGCAATTGAAGACTTATTTGGCTTGTTTAATAAGCGTTTGGCTCCAAACACAGACAAACTAACAAAAACCTAATCTTACACTATAGTAAGGCTAACAAACAAACAAACCCTAATTTAAAATGTTGAACATTTATGAGACGAGAAATAATATGTGTTTAGGTAAATATAAAACTAACACACATATTATTAGAGTAAAATTTAGATATAATATCTTTCTATTGAATATTTAGGTATTATATATATATATATATATATATATATATATATATATATATACAATGCCATGCTAGAATGACATTTCATATATTTTTTTACTTTTTGTTTCACACCCAGTGATGCACAGGGGTTACTTTACTCCTGGCTCATTCACTCAGGAATTACTCCTGGCACTGCTTGGGGGACCATATGGATACTGGGAATCGAACCCGGGTCAGCCACATGCAAGGTAAACACCCTATCCTCTGTGCTATCACTCCAGCACCTAGGATGACATTTCTTAAGTTGTAAGAGTAACCTATTTTTATTCATTTATTATCTATCATCTTTTTGTTCCTCTATAGACTGTGGAATTTATTTATACAGCCACATAGAATTTTCTACCCTCAACAAACTGTTTTATATCTCTACTAGCCAGAGCAGTAGCCATTAAGAGGTTACTGGGACTATAAATGTGTTGAATAAGAATGTATTTATTTAAATATCTTTATGTGCTTAGTCATTGCTGATTGGAGTATGCAAGCCTAGACATGTTGGTGATTTCCTTGACATTATCATTCTTTTCTATAGAGGATGAACTGATTTTTAATCCTACCAACATATGTGAGATTTCCTTTATCTCTATACCCTCAACAGGATATGTTTCTGGAATTTTCTGGGAATTCAGTGTCTGCCTATTCTGTTCTCTTAATCTGTAATTTTATGTTCCAACATTAATAGCTCTTAAACTCTAATATTTTCACAGAAAACTATAAAAATATATAACATTTCTTTATAATAACATTATTACATCACAATTTAATTTGATAATGTGTAAATAATCTCTCAAACATAGAAACATTTTTTCTTAATATCTTTCATTTGGGATATTTTAACTTTCTCCTAAAAGTAAGTAAAGTAAAGTAAAGGCCCTTCCGTTGATCATCGATTTGCTCGAGCGGGCCCAGTAACGTCTCCATTGGAGACTTTGTTGTTACTGTGTTTGGCGTATCAAATACTCTCGGTAGCTTGCCCGGCTCTCCGAGAGGGGTGGAGGAATCGAACTCGGGTCGGCCATGTTGGCTGCGTGCAAGGCAGATGCCGTACCCACTGTGCTATCGCTCCAGCCCATGCTTGTCTTACTTTCTGGTTTCTCTCTTTCTTTTTTCTTTCTTTTTATTTAAACTAAATATAGTTATTATCTTACCTATTTTTCCCAAAATTTTCACACTGTGTCACACATAAAATGGGTGGTAATATTTATTATGAACTAGGAATTATGTCAGTAAGTTTACCTGAAAACTTTGGTCATTCCAACCAATTCATTTATTATTAGATACCGTGAGGGCAGAAGAGATGTTTAAGCATTTACATTTAGAAACATAACTGGTAAAATATTAAAATTATATAAATTTGGATTTTTTGTGTGTGTTTTCTTAAGGAAGCTACTTGAAAATACTTTCTGTGGGCTCTAATCTAACTTTCTAATACCAGATCTTGTCGTTAGAGTGATTTAGCTGCTATTACACTTAACTCTAAATTTATGTCACTCTATAAGTTTAGTTTATTTCTCTCTCATGCCATAGGGCAGGATACACTGAAGGACTATTGTGGATTCTACTTCACACCATTATTCAGGGACTCAAAGCTCCTTTCTTCTACTAGTTCAGGCTTCCTTAAGGTTTTTAGAAATAATCACTAGGTTGCTTGCATCCAGGGGGCAGAAAAGTAAGGAGAGAATACTGGAGAATATAAAGTATTCTTCTGTTCTGCTCTGTTCTGTTTCTGAGCCACAACAGGCAGTGCTCAGGTACTACTGTAGGCTCTATGCTGGATGGGTGAGGGTGGGCGGGGGGGGGGGAGGATACTCCTAGTGGTACTCAGAGAACTAAGCAGTAACTGTGATTGAACCACGGACTCCCATGAAAAGCATGCATTTAGCCATTGAGATATCTCTCTGACCACAGAATTTTATTTTCTTTTTCATGGTTCTGTGCTACTCTTGACTGTGCTCAGAGACTATCACTAGCTTTGTGCTCAAGAGTGACTCCTAGCGTTTCTCAAGGAACTATATGTATTAATTGGAATTAAAACAAGGATCAGCCACACTCAAGTCAAGTGTTTTAACTCCTGTAGTATGCCTGGTGCCCCCAAATTTTAAATTTTTATTTATTTTTATTTTGAGTTTGGAGGCACACCTTGCAGTCAGTGCTCAGGGTTTATTGTGTGCTCTTTGCTCAGGGATCACTCTTGGCAATCAAGGTTAGCTGGATTATGTAAGTCGAGTCAACCCCTTTAACTTTGGGGAGGTGACATCAATTTTTAAGGGTTCAGACAAACATGCCCGCACCCAACAGAAGAGAAGTTGGTAAAATATAATTCTACTTTTGAACCAGGAAACATGTGAAAAAAATTTTAGTGAACAACTAGGATTATTTTTGTCTCAGTTCCCCAGGAATGAAAAATGGTTTCCATTTTCTATAGAGTCATAAAGGAAATGAATAACTGACAAAAGTAGAAATAAGAACAATATTCTATTTTATTAATTGATGAAGGCTTTGATGATTTTTTCTAGTATTGATTTTAAGTTTTCTGCAATTTTTAAGTTATGTAATGTTGTAAGCTCCTTACGTCTTAACACTGTTTTTAACAAATTTTTGCCAAGAAAATTTGCTTTCCAAGCAATATTTCACCAGTTCTCAGAACTATCTAAACATAATTCCTCTTCAACATCTGACCTAAATGTGTTTTCTTTAAACAGAAAGAACCTAAAGAACAAGGCCTCAGGGATATAGCACTACCTGAGCCATTCACTCTAGCCAAAGAAAACATAAATACATTCTTTCTAAGGCAGTAGAGTTTTGTGAGGCACTGTAAATTGTTTTGTGATCATGAATTCTAGGAAAACACAGTAACTCTGTTAAAACAATCAAAGAAACAATATTTAAGTAAAAAAATACACCCCAGGGTCCAAAGGATATTATGTTCGGAAGCCAGTGGGTCTTACCTTTCTATGTATGGCACAACTTGTGACCATAGTTAAGAACTTTCTATCAGTACCAAAGAACTTGGAAGATAACAACCACTTATAATCATAGATGGGCCCAAAGTTAAAAGTGTCGTATATCCAAACTACAGGAGTAGATAACAAGTGGTTGATTTAAAATAATATATAAAAATCTCACAAATCTTAAAAAAAGTTTATATTTATACACAAATATATATGTACACAAGCATCCTCAATCTTTCCTTCTTCATCATTCTCTTTATTTTTTAAATTTTAATTTCTTTTTCTTAGTGAATCACCATGAGATGCAGTTGTAGACTTACAAACTTTTGCGTTTGGGTTTCAGTTATACAATGATCAAGTGACCATTCATCCACCAGTGCCCATTCTCCAGCACCAATGAACACAGTTGCCCTCCCACCCCCCCATCCCCCACCCCACCTCTATGGCAGGTGTTGTGGTTTGCAATAGAGGTATTGAGTGGCCATTGTGTTCGGTCTATAGTCTACTTTCAGCATGCATCTCGCATCCTGAGCGAGTCCTCCAAACACACTTTACTTGCTGTTTCTTTATTTATCTGAGCTGCATTTCCCCCCAGCATGTACTGCCAGCTTCCAAGTCATGGAGCAGACTTCCTGGTACTCATCTCAACTATTCTTGGGTGTTCATATCCCATTCTGTTACTTTATATTCCCCAGATAAGTGAAGTCTTTCTATGTCTGCCCCTCTCTTTCTGACTCATTTCACTTAGCATGATACTTTCCATGTAGAACCACTTGTTTGCAAATTTCATGACTTTATCCTTTCTAACTGCTGCATAGTATTTCATTGTGTAGCTGTACCAAAGTTTCTTTAACCAGTCATCTGTTCTTGGGCACTTGGGTTTTGCCCAGATTTTGACTATTTTGAACAGTGCAACAATGAACATACAAGTACAGTTGTCATTTCGACTATACTTTTTTGCCTCTCTGAGATATATTCCCAGGAGTGGTATTGCTGGGTCAAATGGGAGCTCAGGTTCTAATTTTTTGAGAATTGTCCATGCTGTTTTCCAAAAGGGCTGAACCAGTCAGCATTCCCACCAGCAGGAGGGTCCCTTTCTCATCACATCTGCGCCAACACCTCTTGCTTTTGTTCTTTTGGAGGTGGGCCAGTCTCTGTGGTGTGAAATGATATCTCATTGTTGTTTTGATCTGCATCTCCCTGATGATTAATGACGGAGAGCATTTTCTCATGCGCTTCTTTGCCATTTGGATTTCTTCTTTGAAAAAGTTTCTGTTCATTTTGTCACTCCATTTTTTGATGGGGTTGGATGTTTTCTTCTTGTGGAGTTCAACCAGTGCTTTGTATATCCTTGATATCAACCCCTTACCGGATGGGTATTGGATGAATATCCTTTCCTATTCTGTAGATTGTCTTTGTATTTTGATCACTGTATCTTTTGCAGTGCAGAAGCTTTTCAATATAATATAGTTCCATTTGTTTATGTGTTTCCACTTGGTTGGTCAGTGGCATGTCATCTTTGAGGATACCATTAGCCTCAATATCGTGGAGGGTTTTCTGATCTTATCTTCGGGTACCTTATGGATTCTGGTCTAATGTTGAGGTCTTTAATCCATTTTGATCTGACTTTTGTGCATGATGTTAAGTCAAGGTCTAAGCCCAATTTTTTTCTTTGCATGTGGTTGCCCAGTTATGCCAGCACCATTTGTTAAAGAGGCCTTGCTCCACTTCATATTTCTTGCTCCCTTATCAAATAATTTCATGGGTATCCTTATAGAGATCACATTGAATCAGCATAGTGCCTTGGGGAGTATTGCCATTTTGCCATTTTGACAATGTTAATTCTTCCTATCCATGAAGAGGGGATATCTTTCCATTTCCTCATATACTCTTTTATTTTGTAGAGTAGTGTTTTGTATATATATATAGTATAATTTTTTGTATAAATACATATATATAATATATATATTATATATATATATAGTAGCAATCCTTTATATCCTTAGTTAGGCTGATTTCGAGGTACTTGATTTTCTGGTGCATGGTTGTGAACTGGATTGCTTTTTTCATGTCTCTTTCTTCTGTCTCATTATTTGTGTATAGGAAGGCTGTGGATTTTGGAGTATTGATTTTATAGCCTGCAACTTTACTATACAAGTCTATTGTTTCCGGGAGTTTCTTGGTAGAGGCTTTAGGATTCTCTAGATATAGTATCATATCATCTGCGAATAGTGAGAGCTTGATTTCTCCTTTCCTTTCTGGATGCCCTTATTATATTTTTCTTGCCTAACTGCTATTGCAAGTACTTTCAGTACTATATTGAACAGAAGTGATGAGAGTGGGTATCCTTATCTTGTCCCCATTCTTAGAGTAAAGGCCCTCTGTTTTTCCCCATTGAGGATAATGCTCGCCATCGGTTTGTCGTACATGGATTTGACTATCTTGAGGAGAGTTCCTTCTAAGCCCATTTTGGTGAGACTTTTCATCATAAATGGGTGCTGTATCTTGTCAAATGCTATCTCTGTATCTATTGATATGATCATATGGTTTTTATCTTTACTTCTGTTGATATGATGGATAATGTTCATTGATTTCCAAATGTTAAACCATCCTTCCATCCCCGGGATGAATCTGACCTGTATGATCTTTTTGATGAGTTGTTGGATTCTATTTGCTAATATTTTGTTGAGGATGTTCGCATCTGTGTTCATCAGAGATACTGCCCTGTAATTTTCTTTGTTAGTGGTGTCTTTGCTCGAGCGGGCCCAGTAACGTCTCCATTGGAGACTTTGTTGTTACTGTGTTTGGCATATCGAATACGTCATGGGGAGCTTGCCAGGCTCTGCCGTGCGGGCGAGATACTCTCGGTAGCTTGCCAAGCTCTCTGAGAGGGGCGGAGGAATTGCTTTTGGTATTAGGGATATATGTCCCTCATAGAAACTGTTTGGGAGAGTTCCTGATTTTTCAATTTACTGGAAAACCTTGAGGAGAACTGGTAACAGGTCTTCTTTAAATGTTTGGAAGAATTTGATACTGAATCCATCTGGGCCAGGACTTTTTTGTTTTTGGGAAGACTTGATTACGGTTTCGATTTCCTTGATATTAATGGGTCTATTCTGGTATTCCAAGTCTTCTTGGCTTAGTCTTGGGGGATTGTAGAAATCCAGGAATTTATCCATTTCTTCTAGGTTCTCTTGTTTCGTGGCATACAGACTCTCAAAGTAGTCTCTGATGATCTTTTGAATTTCATTGGTTTCTGTTATGATGTCCCCTTTTTCATTTCTGATTTGGTTTATTAGGTTTTTTGTTCTCTCTTTCTTTCTTTGTGAGTCTTGCTAGTGGATTATCAATATTGTTCATTTTCTCAAAGAAACAGCTCTTGGTTTCATTGACCTTTTGGATTGCTTTTTGAGTTTCCATGTCATTAATTTCTGCTCTAAGTTTTATTATGTCTTTTCTTTGGCCGGGTTTGGGTTTCTTCTGTTGGTCTTTTTCTAAGATCTTGAGCTGTAAAGTCAAGTTACCTATGTAGACCCTTTCTTTCTTCCTGAGAAATGCTCGCAAATCTATAAATTTTGCTCTTAACACGACTTTAGCTGCGTTCCATAGGTTCTGGTAGCTCTCGTGTCTTCATTCTCATTTGCTTCCAGGTTTCTTTTGATTTCTTCCTTGACTTCCTTCCTGGTGCACTCATTGTTCAACATTGTAGCACTGTAGCACTGTCCTCCTGTTGTTCATGGATTTGCTCCAGCAGGCCTAGTAATGTGTCCATTGTGAGACTTGTTGTTACTGTGTTTGGCATATAGAATACATCACAGGTAACTTGCCAGGCTTTGCTGTGCGGGGGAGATACTCTCCACAGCTTGCCAGGCTCTCCAAGAGGGTCGGAGGAATCAAACTCTGGTCAGCCGTGTAGGCCGCATGCAAGGCAAACTCCATGCCACTTGAATTGTTTAATTTCCAGGTATTTGATTTGGTTCTCCGAGTATGTGTGTGATTTACTTTTCTCTTCAGGTCATTGTGGTTTGAAAAGATGTTTGATACAATTTCTATCTTCCTGATTCTATTGAGGTATATATTGTGACCCAGCACATGGTCTATTTTAGAGAATGTTCCATGTGCATTGGAGAAGAATGTGTATTCTTTCCTTTTGGGGTGTAAAACCTTGTATAGGTATGTTAGTCTTCTCTCTTCTATTTCTTCCTTCAAAGCCAGTGTTTCCTTGTTGAGTTTTGATCTTGTTGATCTATCTAGAGGTGATAAGGCGATGTTGAAGTCTCCGACTACTATTTTATTTCTGGCAGTGTCCTGCTTAAAATATGTTTGCAATTGTTTTAAGTATTTAGCTGGTCCCTCATTAGGTGCATATACGTTTAAGAGTGTGATTTCTTCCTGTTGTACATCACGGTCACGGTCACGGTCCTCCCGTTGTTCATCAATTTGCTCGAGGGGGCCCAGTAACGTCTCCATTGGAGACTTTGTTGTTACTGTGTTTGGCATATCGAATACGTCACGAGGAGCTTGCCAGGCTCTGCCGTGCGGGCGAGATACTCTCGGTAGTTTGCCGGGCTCTCGAAGAGGGGCAGAGGAATCGAATTCAGGTCGGCCATGTTGGCTGCGTGCAAGGCAAACGCCCTACCCGCTGTGCTATCGCTCCAGCCCCATGTTGTACATATCCCTTGATAAATAGAAAATGGCCTTCGCTGTCTCTTCTAATCTTTTTTAACCTGAAATCTATGTTGTCGGATACTAGTATGGCCACCCCAGCTTTTTTTGAGAGAGTTATTTGCTTGCAATATTGTTTTCCATCCTTTAACTGTGAGTCTGTGTTTGCTCTGACCAGATGAGTTTCTTGTAGGCAACAGAATGTTGGTTTCAGTTTCTGGATCCATTTTGCCACTCTGTGTCTCTTGATTGATGCATCTAGAAAATTGACACTAAGTGTCAACAACCCCATGAGTTGTTATCATGGGGTTTCGTGCCATCTTTCTGAAAGGGTTTGTTGTGCTTGTGTGTGATTTCCTTCTTGAATTACTGGAGCCCTTTTAGTCCTTCTTTTAGGTTTGGTTTTGTGTCTAAAGTTCCTCAGTTGTTGTTTATCTATAAAATGGTGTATTGTTCCATCAAGTTTGAGTGAGAATTTATCTGGATAAAGTATTCTTGGTGAGGCATTCATTTCACTGAGTTTTTTTCACTATATCCCACCATTGTCTTCGGCTTGGAAGGTTTCCTCTGATAGGTCTGCTGTAAATCTAAGGGGTGCTCCTTTGTATGTGATTTCCTTCTTTGACCTTGATGCTTGCAGTATTGTGTATCTATCCATGGCATCCATCATTCTGACTCTGATATGCCTTGGAGTGTTTTTATTAGTGTCTCTTTTAGCTGGCACCCTTCTGGCTCCTTGGATTTAAGTGTATGCATTCATAAACTCTAGGAACTTTTCAGCAATGATTTCTTTCACTGTGGCATTTTCATTGAGGTTACCTCCCTTTCCTTCTGGTACTCCAATGATTCTATGTTGTTTCTCTGGGAGTCATCCCCTAGTTCTCTGATTCCCCTTAGAGCTATTTTGAGGTGTTTTCCTATTGTTTGTTGTTGCCTGTACAATTTCTGTTGCTCATCTTCAAGATCACTAATTCTGTCTTCAGCTGTAGTTATTCTACTGCTGAGGGCACCCACTGAGTTTTTAATTTCATATATCAAATCCTTTATTTGTGATACTTCTTTTTGTAGTTTTCTTATTTCTGCTCTCATTTCTTCCTGTATTTTCTCGGCTATCTGTTCCACTATTTCTTTTATTTCTTCCTTAATTTTCTGGATGTCTGCTCCATTGACTCTTTGAGTTCCTTGAACATCCTCAGCATTTCATCTCAGAATTCTTTATCAGAGAGATCGTTTTTGTGGGTAACCCCTATTGAGGGTTTGGGACTCTTTTCTTTGTCCTCTCCCCATAGTGGAGATTTGCACTGTTTCCTCATGCTGTTGTGGTTGTTTAGACGTAAAACCTCCAAATTCACTAGCACTGTTCCCTCTTATTGCAGGAAAGGATTCTGAATAAGGTCAGTCCATGGTGGTCACCCTTCTTCCTTTCTATAATATGTCCTTCCTCTCTGACATTAATCTGTGACTTATGATAGGCATCTAGTAAAGCATTGGAGGAGGTGCTCCTTTATATTGTGCTTGTACAGCTTCTTGCATACTGGTCTCTTGTTGGAATTTGAGTAGGCCAGTGAATTATTGTCATATTGTGTTTGAGGAGGCCAGGACTTTTTCCAAAGAATTAGGTGATAAGGGTAGGGATGTGAGTTGAGAGGCTGGAAGTGGGAAATATAACTGCGGCCTCATACAAGGCCACGCCCAATTTTGAGGAGGTCACGCCCCCTGCAGTGGAGGCCATGCCCCCAGCCAGTCCTGATGCTAGTCCACAGACCTTGGCCCAAGGGCCTGTGCCGAAAAAAGGCAGGGGCTGGGTGGGTGCATGGCGGAATTCCTGTGTCTTCATTCTTTTCTTTAAAAGAAAGACATATAAACAAAGAACATACAAAAATTTCACGTTTTGATATAAATCTATGTACAATATACTTAATCACTTAATCACTTAACTTCCCGTTAATCATCAATTTGCTCGCGCGGGCACCAGTAACGTCTCCATTTGTCCCTGTCACATGCTAGTGTGGCCCAATGGCGTCTATTCGCTCTAGGAACATGAAGAGCCTCAAACCGATCGTTCATGATCTTGATGAAGAAACCTGACCAGCTGGTAGGTGGGCAGCCACGCGGTCTTTGGACATCCTGTGGGATCCAGTTGATAACAGCTCTAGTCCAGCGGTCGTCTTTAAATCTCATTATGTGACCAGCCCATCTGATTTTTGACACCTTGGCAAACGAGACAGCGTCCCTGATTCTTGATCGTCGAGGGATGTTGGAACTCCGGATTCTTTCCCGCATTTGAGTGAAATGTAATATTCCAAGTATAGTTCTTTCAATTCTTCTTTGGGAAACCCCGAAGAGCGTTCTCATCCTGCTTGCGTAGGGCTCAGGTCTCTGAGGCATATGTTAACGCAGGAAGAACAGTGGAATCAAAGAGATGTGCCCAGAGCCAGAGGTTTTTTGTCCTTTTAGCTATTACTTCGACGCTCTTGAAGGCGAAATGATCGTCTGTATAATATACATAAGATAGTTTAGTTTTCAAAAAATCCTATGTTAAACGTACGTTTTTACATCATGTTGTACCATGAACTATTCTGTTAGTTTGCTTTTGTGGGCAAAAGAAGACATTTGTTATTTACCAAAGATTTCCCTTTGAATTTTTGAGTTATAATGTTTTTACATTTTATTAAAATGAGAAATATTTTTCTTCACATTTTTCTAAGGTTGAATCTGAGGCAATCACCTATTTTTGCTGTGATGATTGATTATAAATTTATTACTTAAATATGTATATTATATGTTATGTTAAAAATTAAGAGAATGTGGTAAGGTAGAGATTAGATACATAACTAATATGCACATATATGAATCAGCATTTTGTTAAATAAGCATAACTAAATTGTATATTTAATTCATTTATTTATAGACACATATATTGCATGTTACTGTGAACAATAAATGTAAACATTTCGAAAAATATAAATTTTACAGAACAATATAATTTTATAAATATATTGTGTGAATACATCTATAAAATAGAAAATATATGTTCTCTGCCTTTTTTTAAATTATCTGTTTACTTTTCTTCTGTTATTGAAGCCAGTAATGGTGATTCTCAGGGAACACCAAGGGCAGTGCTGGGTCTATACCTGACTTTGAAACGACAGGGATGAGCCCAGGACCTTGCACATGCAAGACAATACAATCCTAACCCAAACTCCTATTTCTTGGGATTATTTTTTCACCTTACCTCTGTATCATATGAAAAATTAGAAAGAAAAATTTTAATATTTAGAGTCATTATGGCAATGTTTCTGACTATGGATTAAAGAAATTGAGGTAAGAAAATGCCAGCTAATGTGTTCTGGAATACTTTTTCAGGGATCATTTGCTCTGATTTGTTTTTAGCATGGGGTGGAAGTTAAAGATAAATGACTTGTACATTTGAAAGGAAATTGGTCAGCATTCCAGAGTATGCAAGATCCTTTTTCTACTTTTAACTTTTCTGAGCAATGTTATGTAATAGGAAATTATGAAAATAACATTTTCATTTAAAAATACCAGGATATTATGTCCTGACATAGTAATATATAATATTTTTGGTATACTACCTATGATATAAATCTTAATTCATGTAAACTGAATGTGGAAATATGACGAGTTTTATTAAGAAAGTAAATAATCTGAGAAGGAAGAGTATACTTAAAACATAAGTACATATAAAAATAAACACAAACTAGGTAGGATAAATTAAAATATCAAAATTTTTTTAATATGTGTCTTCTCTCAACGTGTGTGTTCTTTTAAACAAAACATTTCTAAATTGATGTGTAAATTAATTTTTTTTATCAAAGACAATATTAACCTCAAAATAAGATATTGATAAATTTGTGTCTGCAAAGCCATAAAAGCTTCTGTCAAAACTAAACCATGGAACCACAGTCAAATAACTACATTTTAAAGCTAAACTAATTAATATGAAAATTATTTGACTCAAACATTAAAAACTGTTAAACATTCTTTTCAATTGGGGTGGGGGGAATTGGAAGTTCAGGATACACCTAGTAGTACTTAGGACTTATTTCTGGCTCTATGCTCAGGGATCATTCCTGGGGGTGTTCAGGGGATAATATATTATATATAGGATTTAACTCAGGTCAGTCACATGTAAGGCATACATCTTAATACTGTATTATCTCTCCCTCTCAATATTTTAATATGTCAATTTTATTTTCAACCGTTATGAATACTGATAGAGGCCAGTTAGGAAAATGCTAAATGTTCTAGGTTTAGGTTTGACCATAGAATAAGTTAAGAATAAAAATTAGGATGAGGATAAATGTTAAATTCCAAGCAATTTGTACAGTTAGACCTGCTAGGGTAAGGGATAAGATTAGAGATAGGGTTAGAGTTAGTGTTAGGGCTAGTTTTAATGTAAAGGTGACAGCAACGATTAGGGTTTAGGTTTGGCCTTGGTAGAAGATGGTAATGAAAGTTAGTTATTATTAAATTGAGAGTTATTGGTAGGGCTAAGACAAGGCTACAATTATTTTAGGATTGCATTTTTATGATAGAGTTGGGATTAAGGTAAAGGTTATCGTTTTGGTTTGAAATTTAGAAGTTGAGAAGGAAAGTTATTAGGAGGGTTAATGTTAAATATCAGGCAATTGGCATGATATTAGGCAAAAGTTAGGGTAAAAGCATTATTCAGGGGCAGTAGAAACAAGGATCAGGAGGATTTGTCCACTTTGGAAATCTACCTCAAATGCTGTAGGAGAAGACAGTTGGGATATAAAGGAGGGACCACCATGATAAAAGCAGTAGGAAATGATCACTCCAGATAAGAACTGTATGCTGAAACAGCTTAAGGATCAAACATGATAACCTCTCAGTACCTATATTGCAAACCATAATGCCCCAAAGGGGAGAGTGAAAGAGAAGAGAGTGAGAGAAGGGGAAGGGAGAGAGAGAGTTAGAGAGAGAGAGAGAGAGTTAGAGAGAGAGAGAGAAAGAAAGAGAGAGAGAGATAGGAAGGGAGGAAGAGAGGGCTAAAGGAGAGAGAGAGAGGCAGGGGGTGGGAGGGAGAGAAGGAAAGTGCCTGCCATTGAGATAGACTCTGGGGAGAGTGGGAGAGAAACTTGGAACATTGGTGGTGGGAAACTTGCACTGTTTGAGGGTTGGGTATTGAAACACTATGACTGAAATCTGACCATGATCAACTTTGTAATTCTGTATAGTCACCATTACTCTATGAAAAAAAAAAAGAAAGAAAAAGAGTTATTAGGGCAATTGTTAAATTTAGGGTTAAGATGAGAGTAAGGTTTAGGGATTAGGTTATATATTAAGCAATATTTTCAGAAGTTAGATTTATACTATACTCTTGGATATTTGCTTATTTTTTTTTTTTTTACTTAAACTCAGAATTTTAAACTACTGATAACAGTTTTTTTTTCTTTGTCAGTCATACCCGGTGTTGCACAAGAGTTACTCCTGGCCAATGCACTCAGGAATTACTCCTGGTGGTGCTTGGGGGACCATAATGGATGCTGGGAATTGAACCCGGTTCAGTAGCAAGCAAGGCAAACACTCTACTTACTGCACTATCGCTCCAGCCCCGATAACTGCAGCACTGTAGCACTGTCCTCCCATTGTTCATCGATTTGCTCAAGAGGGCCCAGTAAGGTCTCCATTGTGAGACTTGTTGTTACTGTTTTTGGCATATCGAACACACCACGGGTAGCTTGCCAGGCTTTGCCATGTGGGCGAAATACTCTCAGTAGCTTGCCGGGCTCTCTGAGAGGGCCGGAGGAATCGAACCTGGGTCCCCAGCTTTGGACACACAGAGGAAAAATGGCCTAGAGCTGTGCTATCACTCCAGCCCAATCTCAATAACAGTAGTTTTAATCTTGAGAATTTCTGAAATCTGTGTGGCAAACTACCCGTGTCGTATTTGATATGCCAAACAGAGTAACAACAAAGTCTCACAATGGAGAAGTTATTGGGCCCGCTTGAGCGAATCGATGAACAATGGGAGGATAGTGACAGTGATGTCATAATCAAGCAGCCATTTATTCCAAATTGAATTTGAATTGTTAAAAAAATATAGAACCATCACAGTAATAGAACAATGGGGAAAATTATACTCTTAAGGCATTGAAAAGGCAACAGAAGTCAATTTATATTTATAATAATATCTGTCAACAAATTCAACAAACAAGATATAGAAGTAACATAACAACAAAACACAGCACATATATAACAAACCCAGAGACAGCATCAAACTCAGGGATATGAAGCTAAATTATTTTTATCTAAAGCCAGGAACATAATAATTTATTCTATATGCACCACTTATAGTCAACATATTGCTGGAAGTAATAGATAGAACAAAAAGCAACACAATAAATAACTAAATAAATAAAAATCAAAAAGTAAAACACAGACAGGGGATGTTATAGGCAAGAAATCATGTGTTAAATTATAGCCCTTATAATTTTTAAATAATTATTTTAGTGTTTTATATTAATAGTAATTATTATTTCCTTAAAGAAGGTGATAGTCTAATTTATTAAGACCATAAATTTAAGTTAAGCTTAAAAATGTCAATGTTATCGTTGAAAACCTTTTCACCAAGTTTTTCTTTACCTTTGTCTTCCCTCTATTATTTGGACAGAAGAAAACGAAATGAAAATTTGTATTTCTTACAATGATAGAGGCTAAAATTCTAAAAGGTTGAATGCCACCAAGGAAATCTGACAGAAATCTTATCATTGCACATAATTAAAGGAACTGTTCTGATTAAACTTCACATTGATCAATAAAAATAAAAACTTGTTAATAGATATCTTGATTAATTCAGATACAACTCTTAATAACAAATGAGAGTAAATAATAGTTTTGTCATTCTTCTAACAAATTGGAGATACATTTGACGAATAGATATTAGAATGTTAAATGACACAGGGAAATTTAGTGCATTGATCGTAATCAGTTATGCTAAGTACACCTCCAAGAAAGTTAATTTATTCCTTTTATATTATTATATATGATACAAACACTGTCCTCCTGTTGTTCATCGATTTGCTCGAGCGGGCCCAGTAATGTCTCCATTTTGAGACTTGTTGTTACTGTGTTTGGCATATTGAATATGTCATGGGTAGCTTGCCAGGCTTGGTCGTGTGGGCAAGATACTCTCAGTAGCTTGCCAGGCTCTCCGAGAGGGGGGCAGGAATCGAACCTGGCTTGGCCGGGCTGGCTGCGTGCAAGGCAAACACCCTACCACTGTGCTATCATAAAAAAACTAAAATTAGACTAATATTTTGCCAAGAAAATAAATCACTAAAAGATATTTAAAATGTACTTGAGGGAATAGACTATGTGTCTTCTAAAATGGCAACCTAATACTCTTGTTCTTTGATTGAACATTATATGCATCTGGTTGAGTAAAGCTGCTAAAACATTAGTTTTTATTCAAATTTTTTAAATATCTGTTGCATAATAAAATGAATATGATAAGCAATAAAAATCAAAAGCTGTATTATGGGTATTACTGTATCACTGTCCTCCCGTTGTTCATCAATTTGCTCAAGCGGGCCCAGTAACATTGTAAGACTTGTTACTGTGTTTGGCAAATCGGAGCTTGCCACACTTTGGTGTGTGGGCTAGGTACTTTCAGTAGCTTGCCGGGCTCTCCGAGAGGGGCGGAGGAATCAAACTCAGGTTGGCCATGTTGGCTGTGTGCAAGGCAAATGCCCTACCAGCTGTGCTATCGCTCCAGCCCTATTATGGATATAAAATTATTCAAAATAGCCAGTAGCATAGTGAGTATTCAAATATATTGAGCTTCTATTTGTGTATGGATACAAACACAATTTAGTGCCAAAATTCTATAGATACTATATACTATTTCAAGAAACTTAAAAAATACATATTTATGTCATAATCCGGGCTGGAACAATAGCACAGCGGGTATGGCATTTGCCTTGCACACAGCCAACATGGCTGACCTGAGTTTGATTTCTCGACCCCTCTCAGAGAGCCCGGCAAGCTACCAAGAGTATCTCACCTGCACGGGAAAGCCTGGCAAGCTACCCGTGTCGTATTCCATATGCCAAACACAGTAACAACAAAGTCTCACAATGGAGACGGTACTGGGCCCGCTTGAGTAAATCGATGAACAATGGGAGAACAGTGACAGTGATGTCATAATCAAGCAGCCATTTATTCCAAATTGAATTAAAATTTACCAGTAAGTAGAAATTATAATGGAAAAATATATTTCTATAAGTTGATGATTCACTGAAAGGTTTGCAAGACTTGTATGTCTTAGGTGCACACTTAATCTTTTCAAATGTGTGTTTCCATGCCATACTATATCCAGTCTGCCAATTTCTCTTCACTATTGTCTGTTAGAACTTTGTAGTTCTAACACACCTGTCTTCATAATCTCAAGTCTATGTTCAGAGTATGAGGATATTGTTTTAATTATATACTGTCTTTCTTTCTTTGCTATTTACTTACATATGAAATATGAATGATATAATTAGGAACTTATTTTTCTCCTGACTTAATATTTTTAGGTGGATGTCTTTTCTTTTTTGAATCCCTTTAGCATCTGACACAAAACTGGTTTCTAATAAGGAATTAATTCTACCATGTATGTCTGATAAGTTTTTTATCTCTCCTTCAAATATGAGTCACAATTACCTGGGAAGTGTATTTATTTATTTATTCAAGGGTGAAGGTCTTTTCTATTCTATTCAGTCATTTGAATATATCGTGCTTTTATTTTTTTTTGAATGATCTGAACTTCCTGGATTTCAATTTCCATCTCAATCTTAGGGATGGGATTAGTTCTCAGTTACTATTTCTTTAGATAAGATTTCTCCTTTTTCCTTTCTTGTCCATCTGGAATACCTATAGAGAAAACATTATTTCTCTTAATGTTTTTTCTCTCAAATTTCTTTAGAGAATTAATAAATAAATGTCTTTATTGTTTTAATTCCTTATTTCAGTTCCTTTTGTCTTTTGATAGCATATTATCCTGTTTTTGAGTTCACTCATTTGATTTTCATTTTATTCTATTCTTCTATTGACCTCCTTTATATTTTTAGTTTTCAGCTCTGGGAGTTCTATTTTCACTTTTCTCGTCTTTTCTGTACCTTTTTTTGCTGTTCTTTTTTTATTGATCTAATTTTAGTGAGCACTATTTGGACTTTTAAAACTTTTCTTTATTTATTTTGTATAGGTCTATTGTATTAGAATTTCTTTCAAGAATTTTGTCTTGATCCATCAATGGGAGTGAGCTCTATTCCCTTTATTATTCCTGGCACTCTGAAAGAGCCTATGTGGGGCTGGAGAAACCTTGTTCCAGTGGCCAGGACAACTGCTGGGGTTTTGTAATGAGATTACTTGACATCAGCAGCAACTGTGAGTGTCTAAGGGCTTTTGTGTCAATTTGTGATTTGTTTATACTTTGAGAATCATTGGAGTGGTTGCTAGCTATTGATATGCAGCTTACTTTCTGGAAGACAGGTGAGGAGCCCTAGAGAAATTATTTACTTGTTTGCTTAAAGTAACACTCTTTAAAAACAGTTTTATTTTATTTTGCAATATCTGACTCAGGATGTTTGCAACATCTAAGCTCAGGACTTACTACTGGCTTTGTGCTCAGAAACTACTTCCTTTGTACTCTTGGAGGTGCATGGGACCATATGGCGCCAAGGATCCAACCCTGGATGGCAGCAGAGCACCCTACGCACTGTAATATCTCTCTAAACCCAGAGTGAACTCTGATAAATGTATAGCCTCCCAAGTCAACATTCTTGGTAGAGTTCTCTTGCTAGATATCCCCTATATTAGCTATTTGCCAAGGGAGGCTAGACCTCTCATCAGTGATTATCATCAGTGTTTGTCAGGAGAATTGGTTCCAAGATAGCAGACACTAACATTGCCATCAGAAAGAATTTTAGAGATTCACCACCGTGTTTCTGCTGGCAACTCTAACCCTGGTTTATTCTTTGCCATACTCATATCCAGTAGTTTGTAGTTTCTTATCTCCAAATTCAGTCCTATATCAGTTAGGGGTTCATTTTTAAAAAAAATGTTTTTGGTACTCTTCAATAACCATTGTTATTGCTTGGGGTCCTGGGGCAGATGAGTTAGTTGAGGATTTATGACCTTCTCTACTTACTTTCTTAGGCTTTTCTGAATTCACTTTTTTCTGGCTATAAGCACAAGGGGTCCATGAGCTGGTCTCTATTATTCTGGGCTTTAGGAGTGGAAATATCAGGAATGGCACAATCCCTGTGCCTTCTCCATAGATTAAAATTCCATAATTTATACATCTCTATTTGCAGTTTTTTTTGTTTGTGATAGGGCTTCTTTCTTGAAAATAAGGTTTTGTAAAGATAAGTAAAAAGCTGGATATAATGAGAATTATGAAACTGTAATGAAAATTAAGAAAATGTGATAAGTACTAGGACACTGAAACTCACTCAATCAGAAGTGATGGAGAAGCATTCCTTTATGATCCAAGTTAACCAAGTTCAGAGCCCACCATCCCACTAGATTGATGGGAGCACACTGGACCTGACAGATTTATGGGGGAGCATGTGAATTGGTAGCTGAAGGATGCACCAAAAATGGGCAAGATGCACTGACACTATTTTCTTTTGAGCACCTGAAGGCTTTCCATGTGGGAAAGATGCATTCATTGTTTTTTTTCTTTTACTTATTTCCTCTGTATCCCCTGTTTTATTGAGAAGAATATACATAGATTATAGCCTACCTTTAGAGGATAAAAGAGAGAACCTCCCAGTGAACAGGGCTCCAATTCTCTTTCTCTTCTGACTTGGGGATCCTCAGTGCTGAGTCTCTAATAAACTCATTATCCTATCCTGAGCTGTCTTTTCTGTTCATTTGTAGCTCATGCCAGCACAATAGTGTGCCTTCCTTCCACCTATAAGCTTTATTTATATAACTTGTCAGGGAAAATATGATCATTTAGGTTTCAGATCAACTCTTTCAGAATCAAATCAAATACCAATGTAGATTTTCTGTGTTTAAAGGAGGGACAAAGCCCAGATTCTCTCCATTCAGCAACTTTGGCACAGCCTGCTCTCTAAATAAAAAAAAAATTGCATAAAATTATTTAAATCAGTTAATATTAAAAAGAAATAAGGTCGCTTAATAACAAAACAAATCCACAACAAACAATAAAGTCTCTAAAAATATATTTTGTTGGTTTTTGTCAGATTAGACACTGGGACATATGCATTTAGAAACAAATGTTTGTAAACTTTTAAAAATAGATATTTATTCAGATCATTATTTAAAAGAGTTTGGTTTTTGCTTTTTATATCAACATGATGATGTAGAAGAAGAGATTTCAATTTTATTAATTTGAGTTTACAAAAAAAACCATTTTCTTCTTTTTTATTATATAGTTAGCTTTTGAGTATGTGAATACTTATGAGGTTGCTTGAGCAAAACCAAAGAAATCACTGAGCTGTGTCTTCTTAACTTAGCATAGACTCCTTCTTGCCTAGATAAAGTAAATGTAACCTTATCTATTAATGGAAAATTAGAAATTCATTTTTGAAGACATGCCTTAGGATTCCAGCCATTTCTCTCTTTCCTTTTTATAATGCCAAATAGTTATATAAACTAGTCACTAGGTATCATTATGTGACAATGTATTCATTTAAGTAATGCATATTCACACATATATAATAAATATATACTTACAAATTTATAGACCTATACATATATCTTATATGTGCGCATATATATATGTATATATGTATATATGCAAGCTGGTTTCCGAAAAGGATTTAGCACAATTGACCATATCCATATCCACACGATAACCAAACTCATTGAGGTTTCTCGGGAGTTCAAAATGCCGCTCTGTCTAACATTCGTTGATTTAAAGAAGACCTTTGATTCTGTTGAGACTGAAGCAGTCATCAATGCCCTAGCCAAATAGGGCGTTCAATGTCAATACATCAGGTTCCTCCATGAGCTGTATTGCGGATTCACTACCAGGATCTCACCATTCTACAGGGAGGTGATCATTAACGTCAAGAGAGGGGTTCAGCAGGGTGATACCATTTCATCGAAACTCTTCAGTGTCACCCTTGAGAAAGTCATGCGACACCTGGAATGGAGGGAATGGGAGTGAAGATAGATGGTCGGCAATTACACCACCTCCACTTTGCTGATGACATCGTTCTTATAACACCAAACATCAGCCAAGTGGCACAAATGCTGGCCGACTTTGGCCATGAATATGGAAAGATCGGACTACAGCTGAATCTCACGAAGGCAATGTTTATGAGAAACAGTCTTGTTCCTGACGTTACATTCACTCTCAATGGGACGAACATCTCTGAATGCAACAGTTATGTGTACCTAGGTTGAGAAGTCAACATGATGGATGATCTGGCACCTGATTTGTGCAGGAGGAAGAGAACAGCTTGGAATGCCTTCAGAGCATCAAAGAAATGGCTAAGAGGATGACGAACCTCTGGCTCTGGGCACATCTCTTCGATTCCACTGTTCTTCCTGCATTAACATATGCCTCAGAAACCTGGGCCCTACTCAAAGAGGATGAGAACGCTATTTGGGTCTCCCAAAGAGGAATCGAAGGAGCTATGCTTGGAGTATCACGCTTCACTCAGTTGAGAGAAAGAATCTGGAGTTCCGACCTTTGTTGACTGTCAAGAATCAGGGACGCTGTCTCGTTTGCCAAGGTGTCGAAAATCAGATGGGCTGGACACATAATGAGATTTGGAGATAACAGCTGGACTAGAGACATTACCGACTGGATTCTACGGGAAGTCAAAAGATCACGTGGCTGCCCACCTATGAGATGGTCAGACTGCTTCGTCAAGACCCTGAACAATTGGTTTGAGGCTCTTTGTGTTCCTAGAATGAGCAGACTCCATTGGGCTACGTTAGCATGCGACAGGGACGAATGGAGACATTGCTGGCACCCACTCGAGCAAATCAATGAGTAACAGTATGTCAAGTGATATATATGCTTAATATTTACCATGATATGTCCCATGAAATAATAGTTTGAAAAATTCAGTATTAGGGTTAACTCTTGATTATACTGTGACATTGTGACACAGGTATTAATTATACATCATTTACTTTTAAGACAATCAGGACTCAGCTGTTTTAAAAAATTGCCTGCAGTTGTACTTATAAATTCATAGATCTTGATCTTAAATGTGAGAATGTACTTAACTCAGGGTTTTTGCACACTTATAAATTACACTCTTCTTTTATTATTGGCACATGGTTAGAAAATTGATTTTCAGTAAATTTAGCTTGTGACTAATTTTTAAATGTAAAATACTAGTTAGATATTGCATATTTAAAAAGTTGTACTTCTTTATATTGCAACATACACTATTATGCACGGAGAATATAATGTGATATAATGTGATATCTGCTCAAACTTATTGATGGTAAAAATTCTTATTCCAAAGCATCAAGTAAAATAATTCCTGAACATTATTTTCTCAGACTAGTTTTATACCATATATGTAAATGTTGGGTGTAAGTATAAGGAGAAACTAAAAAATGTACATCATTTTTCTGTATCACTCTTCCATCCTCATCTGAAAAGTTAAGCATTTCTCCAAAAGGAACAATTAGATCAGAAATTATAGCCCTTCATTATAAGCTAGAATTATCCCCAAAATAAAGTGGCTCCAGCAACCGAAGATCTCCAGAACCAGCCACCACCATGCTGAGACCACTCTCCACATAGATGAAGGTACCGGCAGAGGAACAAAGGCATGCGGGTCCTGCGGCTGAGATCTCCAAGCCTGCTCAGATGGGGGCTGAGCATCCTCCACCCAGATCCTCCATATTCCAGTAGGCAGGGGTCACATCCACCAACTGGCCCCCCGGCGCCGTGTAATCCCATCAACGGCTAAAACCCAGAGACTATAAAACCCAGTTCCCGGAAGCGACATCTTATTATCTCATTCTTGCTTTTGACAACCTGGTAGGCTACTGAATGTAACCTGCCCACATGGCAGAGTCTGGCAAATTCCCCGTGGCATACCCAATATGCCATATACCAGTAACAATGATGGGTCTTATTCTCCTAACCCTGAAAGAGCCTTGAATATGGCACTTTAAAAAAAAAAACCTCAGGGCTAGGATGAAGGAGACATTACTGGGGCCTGCTCGAGGCAATTGTCTAACAACAGGATGGTCGTGATCGTGAAAGTGTAGATTATTATTTGGTAAGACTGAGGAAGAGCACAGTATTTTTTATTTCTAATACATACCTGAGTGATTGCTGTGTTTGAATCACACTTTTTGTTGTTTGTTTTTGGACCACACCGAGGGGTGCGCAGGACTTACTCCTGGTACTGAACTCAGGGATCACACCTGATGAGATCTGGGGACCATATAGAATGTTGGTGATTCAATGTGGGACCGGCACATGAAAAACAAACTCCCCACCCACTTCGATCTTCCTGAACTGCAATTTTTTTAAACAATTAATGCCCAGTGCTCTCTCCTACATGGCCTTTACTATTTCTCTCCCTATACTCTTTTTCTCAGGTAGCCATTCTGTTTTCGATGTCACTGCTTTACCTTTATTTTGCACTCACCTATTTTATTTTATATTGCATATGAGATTCAAATAGTGGAACACTTGAATGTTTTCTTCTGATTTATTCAGCTTCACATAATTCCCCTTAGTTTGATTCACTTTCTGTGAACAACATTTTTTAATCTTTAACAAAATTACCTCCTGCCCCCGCGACTGGCTGTCCTCACCGGGCCCCTTGGAGGGGGGAGGGTTGAGTTTCTCTCCCCCCCCCCCCCCCCCCCCCCGAGCAGAGCCCCAGCAGCTGAGGACTTCCAGAGCCAGCCACAGCCATGCTGGGACCACTCTCCACATGTCCAGAGAGGTCTCATGCATGAAAGAACTTGCAGAGGAACCCAGGCATGTGGATCCCGAGGCTGAGGTCTCCAAGCCTACTCATATTGGGACTGGGCCTTCTCCAACCAGACCACCCATCTTCCAGTAAGTAGGCATCACACCCACCAGCTGCTGCCAGCGCCAGGTTGGTCCCATCAATGGCCAAGATGCAGAGACTATAAAACCCAGCTCCCAGAAGCGACATCTTATTATCTTTCCTTTGGAGAACCTGGCAGTCTACAAAAAGTATCCTGCCCGCACAGCAGAGTCTGGCAAACTTCTCGTGTTGTACTCAATATGCAAATACCAGTAACAATGATGGGTCTCATTCTCCTAATCCTGAAAGAGCATTGAAATGGATCTTTTAAAATCTCAGGGCTAGGTAGAAGGAGACGTTACTGGTGCCTGCTCGAGACAACCGACGAACAACAGGATGGTCGTGATCGTGATCGAAGAAAATTGCCGATTGGTAGTTCATTGTGTACATAAATTACATTTTCCTTATATCATCCTTTTAAGTTGTCATTTGTTGTTTAAAAATTTAAGTTTTATAAATAACACTATAATAAATTAGTTTGGACGTAGCATTTTGTTTTAATGTTTGTATTCTTCATACAAATACCTAGAAATGTAGATCATATGGTAGCTGTATTTTTGGTATCTTGAAAAAGCTTCACATTCTTAAAAAGTGATCATCCCAACTTAAGTTCATATCAATAGTGCATGAGGTTACCTTTTTCTAGCATTCATGCCAACACATAAAAAATTATATTGTAGTTTATGTGCAATTGTAAAAACTCTGTTAAAATTTTGTTAAATCTCTGTTAAAATATATGGTTTTATGTACAGTTACTGGGGCTGGAGAGATAGCACAGTGGTAGGGCATTTGCCTTACTACCAGCCAACATGGCCGACCTGAGTTCGATTCCTCCACCCCTCTTGGAGAGCCCGGCAAGCTACCGAGAGTATCTCGCCTGCACGGCAGAGCCTGGCAAGCTACCTGTGACATATTCGATATGCCAAACACAGTAACAAGTCTCGTGATGGAGATGTTACTGGGCCTGCTCAAGCAAATCGATGAACAACAGGAGGACCGTGATGTACAGTTGCTATAGCTCCACCATTACTAAAGTGCCAACACCCCCAGAACTGTTCTTACTGTTACCTTGTCTGCCTTTTTCTTGTCTCATACTTTGCTACCAATGCTTGGTAATTTCATTTTTGTAATAGGAGATGAAATATTTGTTATTTTATGATATTGTCTGTCCTCATTTTTGTTTCTCTAGATATCACAGATGAGTGGCATCTTTACTTTTGTTGGTTATGCTTATTTTATTAATTTATATATATTGAAATCTTTCCTTGGAATAGTCCCACTCAGTCATGGTTATGATCTTTTAATATATTGTTGGATTTACCTCACTAATATTTTGTTGAGGATATTTGTATCAACGTTCATCAGCATTGTTGGTTTGTAAAATTTTGTTTCTTTATTAATTTATCTGCCTGTTTTGGGGTATTAAGATAACCGATTTCACAGAAGCTATGAGGAATTATTCCTATGCCATTGGTACTTTAGGAAAGGTTGGGGTATGTAGGTGGTAGGGATTTATTTCAAGGTTTGGCAGAATCTGCTAGTAAAATTATGTGCCCTGGGATTTTTCTTCTTAGGAATATTTTTAATTGATATCTTAATTACATTATTTAGAAGTGGTCTTTTCAGATACTACATCATGTACATATATATATATATATATATATATATATAGTAAAAATTTTCACTGAGGTATATCCCAGAAACTCTGTTCTTTAATTAGTAGATTCAGGTGTTTATATTTAAGATTCTTACTGAAATATATGCACATATACCATTCAATATCGGCTTTATGCTTTTTTTTTTATTTGTGTTGACTTTCTCCAACACATTTCCTTCAAAACACATCTGAGGGACAATAGGTAACATCAAGTAGCTGTGAATACTCTAACTGCTGAACTAAAGAGGAAAGTGGATGCATATCATATTAAATAAACTTAGATATCAACAGAACCTTGGAAATTCTGAATCAATGTCACTCTCTAATAACTCCCTTTCCTGTCTGAAACCTTGGTTTTATATTGAGCACACACATGCAAGGCAAACAGTGTACCTGTTATCTGGTGCTCCGGTCCCAACTTATTTATTTTGCTTTTAACCATACTATGTTCCAGCACCAATATCACTACCAGTGTCTTCCCATCTCACCATGGTTTCTAAGTTTCCTCCTGTGCCCTCTGGTCCTCCCATCCCTGTTCTTTCTCTTTCTCTTTGATAAGCACATTTTAAATTTTGGTTGTCATTTTAAGAGTGTAGTTATATGTATTCACATGCCTTTACAATACATTATAAAAATTCAAATCCGTTCTTGATTGAAGTCACAACATCAAGTTTAAACATTATCTCATAGCACTAATTTTCTCCTTCATAACTAGTTGTATAAGTCTACATTTCAATTCTAAAGCTTTTTCCCCATTTTTTCTGTAATATATCTTTAAAGATTTAAATCACACATTCAAAAAATAATTGCCATTTTAAATTGAACTCAGAGCAGAACAAACCAATTATTGTAGTTGCAACAGTGGAAAGCATTTTATTCTTCTGGAATCTGTAGAAGTGTGCATACTTTCTCTATCACAATTATTATCACATTACCAATACATTTGTATTCAACTCCTAAAGTAGGCTAAAAATCTTCTCAGAGAGTATCTTTGAAGTTCATATTGGATTTTAATGGTCTTATTCAATCCAATTTAAAAAAAATGAGAAATCTATAGCTTCACTAATTCCTACTCATATCCAACATCTTTAGCTGATCCTGACACTAGAAATTTGTAAAAATCAAAACACTCATATACATTACAGTCAAGCACATTTTATGGCCCCATTAGCTATTATGAGTATAGTTACTTAACTAGAGAGATTAAATTCCTTATATGCTAAAACTACTACTTAAGTGGATCATCAGAAATCTAATGTTTATCCATAAATTACATAAATAAAAGTATTAAAAAAACTAATGTTCTGTCATTCTGTATCACTGTATCACTGTCATAACCCACTGGTCTTCGAATGACTCAAGTGGGCGCCAGTATTATCTCTATTCCTTCCAGCCCTGTTATTTTAGCAACTTCTTCTTACCTACCGTCTTTAATGTTCTATCATTATTTAAAAAAATTAAATCAATATCATTGAGCTATAATGTATTGATAATAAGTGTACACTGCAATCCATATATATTTTATAACTCCAGGAAATTCCCTTTAACATTTTTCTGTCAGTCCTACGTCTACTTCTGACTTGGTTACCACTTTGTGACTTCCTACTGTTTAGATTAATCTTGAAGATTTTGGAACTATATCTAAGTGAACTTTATACAATAGACACTTTATGTGTCTAGATACTTTTGGTCAACACATTACTTTCCAGTTAATTCAGTTAGTATTTACTAGTGAATTGTCTGTTTAATTTGAAACTATAACCATACTAATACTTATCATTTCATTGTTGATGAACATTTTTTATGGTTTACAGCTTTGGACCTTTAGAAATAAAAATGTTTTAAATACCTGTGTTAATTTTTTTTATTTGACTAAATGTTTTTAATTCTTTTGGGGAAAACATAAATGACAAAATTTCTTATTTACAATAAATATATATTTAGCATAAGAAACTACTAACACAAGCAGTAGTATAATTTTATAGTTCCACCAATAATGTTTAAAATTCTAGTTGTTTCTTAAGCTCACTAAGCCATGGCAATATCAATCCTGCTTGTTTAGTATGATTATTTTTCTAGTTTTATTATGCATATCTTAGGTGACATGTTATTTGCTTACTTTTATGTCTGAGTTGGCCACATTTAACGTTTCAATATTCAAAGACTTTGTTCATTTATATATTTTACTTTAACCTTATTTCATTGTATTATAAATTTTCTTTACATATTATGGAGACTAATGTAACATTGGCACTACAAGCTATAAAAATGAGACGATGAGGGCAATTATCTTGTTTTTATGGGTTTATAGTAGAAAGAAGGCAGTAAATGGCTGGTTAAAGCAGTCATATCAGCCAGCAAATATTGTTTCCAATAACCAGCTATCCATATTGTGACATGTAATTGAAGTAATTATTATAATCCAAAATGCAATAAGATGTGTAGTTTTGAGGGTAGTGCACATATATATATAATTTTTGAATTTGGCTAATGAGTTAAAAATGTAAATATGGCTGTTAATTTTCTGATTATAAAATAAAAAGCCAAATAAAAATTCACAAAAAAATATTCTTACCAGTTCTATTGACTTCTTACATGAACTCAAGCATGCCACTGATATGAGAAGAAATACACACTGCTCTCCTTATTTATATTTTCTGTATACTGAGATTGAATTAAGTGATGGTGATGTATAGAGCAGAGATTAATATCTACTTAAAGACAAAAGTGACATTGTATAGTGTCAAATGTTTATTGTATAAAAACAGAAATAACAAGACTAAGCTGTTCACTGGGAAACAATTCCAAAATAAATGATGACAAAATAGTTGGGATTTTTTGTTGGGGGAATAAGGACCAGGTTTGGCACTACCTTAGGGGTATTCTGAATGTGTCTAGGATTAACCCTGGTTGTAATTGCAGTCTTATATGAAATACTGGAAACTGAAATAGAATCATTTCATGTAAAGCAAGCACCTTACTTCCTGTACTTTCTCTAAAGAACAAATGAAGGTGTCTTTAAAAAATAAATAAATAAAATAAATGTAGTTATATGAAGAATAGGGATACGAGACCGAAAAGTTAGTACAGCAGTCAAGGTGCTTACCTTGCATAAAACCAGTCCATACATGATCCCCTGAACCCCATATGGTCCAGCAGTCACTGCCAGAAGTGATCCAGAGTACTCCCAGAACACAGAGCTAAAAACACAAGAGAATAAAATAAAGAAAGAACAAAGAAAGGAGGAGAAGAAGTAGGAGAAGGAGAAAATTGGACTATCTACAAAAATGAGTGTAAGCAAAGAGGAAGCAGTTAGTGACCATTAATTGATTTAAAAAAAATAAAGAATTATACCCAATTCTTCCATTCTGGCATTGTGTGCAAAAGTAATTAATATACTTCTTAGCATTTTTAATGTATCTAGTGATATGTCAGAAAGGTATTTAAGAAAACTTATAGAACAATTAGAAATTTACATGTGACACCATTTTTATGTGATATTATCATGATTCAAGTCACCAAGTCACCAAGTCATGGTCCTCCCGTTGTTCATCGATTTGCTCGAGCGGGCCCAGTAACGTCTCCATCGTGAGACTTGTTGTTACTGTATTTGGCATATTGAATACATCATGGGTAGCTTGCTAGGCTTTGCCGTGCAGGTGAGATACTCTCTGTAGCTTGCCAGGCTCTCAGAGAGGGGCGGAGGAATCGAACCCGGCTTGGTCGGGCTGGCTCAATAGAATAAAAATTGTTTGTCTATGTTTATTTGTACATTTCTGAGTATGTGGATTCTGAAGACCCAGGTGAGAAGATAGAGTAGTTACCTCAGTCTAATGAACAACCAGGAGTTGGGGAAGACCAAAGGATACATTCCAGTGAGATAGGTGAGAAAAACTAAGGATATATCCCAGAAAGTCAATAGGCTTGGGACTCAAGAACAATAGTGTCTCTGAGGGAATATGGAGGCAATAAGAGACTAATATACTAATATCCTGATTTAAGGTGGTCTTGGAAGTGGAGTGCTTATTTATCTGTTTATTTTTTGGCTTGTTATCTCTTCAATTAATAGGATGAGGACTACCACACTATGGGAAAATAAACTGTTCTACTCAATCTGATAATTACAAAAGTCACACTTAATCTCAAACCCACGCATGACTGAACAAACCTGGGTAAATCAGAGTGGGGCATGTTGTCCTGTGCCTGTTCAAGCAGAGCCTCCAGCAGCCACTTGCTTCCACAATCTAAAATTGCTGCTATACCCTGACCTGACTCTACTGTCTCAGGACTGACCTCACCAAGATACAATCTGTTGAAAATTCTGATATGTGGGTTTTGTGACTGAAATCTCCAGGCTTCCTCAGAGTTGGGGTGGGCTACCTCCCCTTACTTCCCAATACACATGGAAGCACTGGCAGTCACCCCCACGAACCAACTCCAGCACCACCCTGTAAGCTCTACTACTTGCCTTGCTTCAGAGACCCATAAATAAATCTAAAAAGAGATCAAAAGCCTCAGTTAAGCTTGGACCCACACATGGCTGAATAGAGCAGGGTAAATTGGAGAGGGGTGGGTTGGCCTGTGACTGCCCAAGCAGAGCTCCTGGCAGCCACTTGTTTTTACAATCCCAAATCGTCACCATACTCCTGGCCTGATTCCACAGTCTTGGGATGAACCTCACCAAGATATGATCTGCTGAAAATTTTGGTATGTGGATTTTGTGACTGAAATCTCCAGACTTTTTCAGTGTCAAGAAGAGCTACCTCCTCCCACCTCCATGTACTTCCAGAAGCCTTGTCAGTCACATTCATACCCCAAAGTTGCCAACCAATTGGAAAGCTACTCCGGCCTTACTCTCCTGATAAAAATACTAAATGTCCTGAACAAACACTATGACCTCTTAGCACCTGTATTGCAAACCATAAAAGGTAAAGGTAAAGGCCCTCCCGTTGATCGTCGATTTGCTCGAGCGGGCCCAGTAACGTCTCCATTGGAGACTTTGTTTTTACTGTGTCTGGCATATCGAATACTCTTGGTAGCTTGCCGGGCTCTCCGAGAGGGGCGGAGGAATCGAACTCGGGTCGGCCATGTTGGCCGCTTGTAAGGCGAACGCCCTACCCGCTGTGCTATCGCTCCAGCCCCTAATGCATAAAAAGGAAAAGGAAAGAGAGAGCAAGAAGAAAAGTGCCTCCCAATGAAAGAGACTAGAGGTAGGGGTGGGAGTTGCAGGAAGGTGGTGGGTAGCCATGCGTCCTTTTGACGTTCCGTGGAATCCAGTCAGTAACAGCTTTAGTCCAGCAGTAGTCTCTAAATCGAATTACGTGCCCCACACATCTGATTTTCGATGGCTTGGCAAATGAGACAGCGTTCTTGATTCTTGATCATCGACGGAGGTTGGAACTCTGGATTCCTTCTCTCACTTGAGTGAAATGTGATATTCCAAGCATAGCTCTTTGGATTCCTCTTTGGGATACCTGAATAGCGTCCTTATCCTGTTTTCATAGGTCCCAGGTCTCTGAGGTGTATGTTAGTGCAGGAAGAATGGTGGAGTTGAAAAGATGTGCCTGGAATTGGAAGTTTTTCATCTTCTTAACAACTTTTTACACACTTTTGAAGGCATTCCACGCTACTCTCTTCCTCCAGCGCAGTTCTGGCGCCAAGTCATTTCTCATTTTGAGTTCTCAACCCAGGTACCCATAGCTGCTGCATTCGGAGATGTTTGTTCCACTGAGAGCAAATAAAATGCCAGGTACTAGTTAGTGTTTTATGAACATTGTCTTGGTGAGATTCAGCTGCAGTCCAACCTTTCCACACTCAGGTTGAAGTCGGCCAGCATTTGTGCTGCTTGGCTAATATTTGGTGTTATTAGAACGATGTCATCAGTGAAGTGGAGGTGGTGTAGTTGCTGACTATCTATCTTCACTCCCATTTCTTCCCATTTCAGTTGCCGCATGACGTTCTCGAGGGTGGCACTGAAGAGTTTTGGTGAAATGGTATCACCCTGCAAAACCTCTCTCTTTATGTCTATGATCAGTTCCTTATACAATGGTGAGATCCTGGTGGTGAGTCTGTAATATTGCTCATGGGAGATCCTGATGTACTGAGTTCCAATGTCCTGTTTGGCTAGGACTTCGATGACTGTTTCAGTCTCAACAGAATCATATTTGATTATTATCTTCTACATTGCCCTTCTGGAAGATGTGATAGATCCAACAGGCCATCGGAGGACAGTCATCTTGTAGTTGGTGAAGGACAGGCGAGTGTTGCGAATACTTTTCCCACCTCTGCCACATCGGCCAACACTGCTGTTCTTCTCTCTTTCAGGTCTTCCATTATCACTTCTCTGCACTGCTTTCGAACTTGGACGTTAGCTTGTGATTGCCTGAGGCTCGCGCAAAGCCACTTTGTTGAATGAGCATGAGAGTTTCCGAACACAGGCATCTGTTTGTGGCTTTCCCACTCTCAGTATTCCTTGCACAGTCATAGAGGTGCTGAACCAGTTGATGGTATTCCTCGTCGATGTTGTCAATGACGGCATCTTCCCATGTTGCCGCAATAGTGCCAAAGAGCTCCCAGTTGGTGTTCATTCTGGGAGTTCTCTTCTTAAACTTTGCAGTCCTTTTCCCCTGTTCTGTGAAGCAGAATTTTGCATGATGAAGATGGTGGTCCAATCCCGTTTGGGATTTTGGGACAACAGCAAAATGTGTCAGGCAAAACCGTGGACTGAATATGATGTGGTCAATTTCATTGTGGAGAACTGTCCACTGAGAGACTCCCATGCCCAGCGTTTAGATTCGGCCTTCTGAACTATGAGTTACCATGGATGGTCTTGATCAACATGATGAACTCAGATAGTATCTTTCCCTGTTCATTCCATTCTAGACCATAGGTCTTGATATGGAGTACTTCGGGCGACCTTCTTGTTTCTATCTTGGTATTAAAATCACTGACTGATCTTTTAGAAGGTGTGGTCCTCTTTATAGAACTTCTCCAGATCCATGTAGAACTTCTCAATTTCTTCTTCATCGTAGTTGGATGTTGGTGCAAAGATGAGAAAGATAGAAACTGCTGACACTGAGCCACATCTATTCTAGTGTAATCATGTGACTTGGGTTGTTAGGCATTCGAATAATTCAATGCTCATGACCAACTTCGTGTTGACAAGGACACTGACACCACCGATGCCTCTTTTGTCACATGTTCTGAGGAACAGTACTCCAGTGTTGAAAATGGCATGATGTGATCGATGCCTTCTCACCTCGGTCAGAACAATTCTCACACAAGAGTCATAAAATATGATTCAGTCTTCTTATTCCCTGTTTTCAGTCTTCAGTCTTTCAGTCTTCAATCTTTCAGTCTTTCAGTCTTCTTATGTGTCAGCTGTATGCTTTGCAGATATACTTTGACCCATCATTAAGATTTTATGTTTCATGAGATAGAAAGTAAGTCCCAAAATGTGTTTTTATTTTCTAATAGCACAGCGGGTAGGGCGTCTGCCTTGTACTCAGCCAACATGGCCGACCCGAGTTCGATTCCTCCGCCCCTCTCAGAGAGCCTGGCAAGCTACTAGAGTATTCGATATGCCAGACACAGTAACAAGAAAGTCTCCAATGGAGATGTTACTGGGCCCGCTCGAGCAAATCGATGATAAACGGGAGGGCCTTTACTTTACTTTTACTTAATGTGTATAAAGGGCCTAGGCACTTTGGTGTCATTTGTTCAGTCTGTGAGGTTGTTTTTTTTGAATAGTTAGCAAATGTGCAACTGTGGTATTATTTTCAATTAGTATTCTTCCTGTATACTACAATTATTAAATATTCACAGGGAAATTCTTTGTAATAAGCATTGCTTTACTGAACTCCTTATTAATATCAAGGATCTCAGTGTCATGTTAACTACTATTTAACTCACTGTGAATAATTTCTGGATTTTTTCACTTTTGATGTATTCTGAATCCAACGTGTCTGTTTGTTCTATTCAAGAAAAAGAAAGTATTTTTAACCTTCTAAATATTTTCCAGAAATCTAATCCACTTGAGCAATTGCCATGGCAAATATCTTTGTAGTCTGTAGTCTACAATGGCTGGAATAGCTTAACTGTTCTAATTCAACACATATTATATTCCAGCTTGGTTGTACTTTTATGTGTATGAAATAACTGTTATCAATAAAGGTTAATTAATACAAAATAAATCTGAGAATGACAGAAATATATCAAGGATTTATGCTAACATGTCTAGAACCATAGTGTGGTTTGAGGCTTTAATAAAACAAGGGCAACAGATGAATAAATAAAGTAATTTTAATACATATACAGAATGGAATACTACTCAGTTATGAGAAAAAATTAAAGTTTTCAGTTTGATGAAATTTGGATGGAATTTGAGGGTATGTTATGTCAAGTGAAATGACTCAAAAAATAATCATACCAACAGATGACCTTGTTTATATGCAGAGGATAAACAAAGAAAGAATTAGACAATTCCCAATGGAAACAAATCTGAGTCATGATCAAGCAAACCTACTGAGGAGACTAATGTGGGGATCAGGGTTGAGACCATGGGAAAATATTGGTGGAATCTTGAAGAACTGGTGGGGGATTCATACGTAGCATTGCAGTCAGAAAATGACTTTGATCCTATTTTAAGCTATCATCACTAAATAAAAATAATTAAAATATAAAAGTGCAAGACGATTTTTACTTTCCATGATTAGAACACAATAAAAGTAGCAGAGGGATAAAATGTTTTCTTATATTACTTTAGCTCAGATCTGTCACTGTCACGTCCTCCCGTTATTCATCAATTTGCTCGAGTGGGCCCAGTAACGTCTCCATTGTGAGACTTGTTGTTACTGTGTTTGGCATATCGAATATGTCACAGGGAGCTTGCTAGGCTTTGCTGTGCAGGCAAGATACTCTTGATAGCTTGCAGGATCTCTGAGAGAGGCAGAGGAATTGAATTCGGGTTGGCCATGTCAGCCTTGTGCAAGGCAAATGCCCTACCACTGTGATATCATTGTGTTTTGTTTTAGATATCTAATGTTTTGTTTCACATTCTATACTTTTAATAGTGGTAATGTCTGACCAAAAGGAAAAAATTATCATTCTATATTTGTCTCTCTTGTAGCCAATCTGTTGTCAAATGTTGAGAAATTTTATCTCTAAATTATGTCTTGGAAGAGCTTATATTTGGAGTAAATGAGGGTCTTGGTTTTTACTGAGATCTAATTAAAGTTCACCTCATTTTACAAGGAAAATACTGAATGATTTGCATATATTTTAAATATATATTTCATTTGAATATTCACCTTTTAATTTGTACATCAGCATGATTCTGTTTTGTTTTTGTTTTTGTTTTTGTTTTTTGTCTTGAGGCCACACCTGGGGTTTGTCTTGGCTTTGCACTCAAGGATCACTTCTGGCTGTGATAGGCAACCATATGGGATGTCAGGGTTCCAACCTGGGTTAACTACATGCAAGGTAAGCACCTTATCCACCGTAGTATTTCTCCAGCCCCTGTAGATAAACATAATTTTATAAAATCTATGAATTTACGGGGAGCAAAACTCTATTATACTATAAATAATTCTAACAGATTGCATTTGAAGAAAGTTGATGGGAATTTTCTAAAATTTAATAAAGTTTATAGGCATTCTAATTTCCTATGAGAAAAATTCTATAGCAAAATATCAGAAATATGTTTTTAAATGGATGTACATAAATATAATCATGCTGAATGAAATGAAACAGAAGGAGAGGGACAGGCATACAATTACTGGGCTCATTTGTGGGATATAAAAAAATAACATAAGACTAATATCCAAGGACAGTAGAAACAAGGACCAGGAGGATTATTCATTGTTGACATCCTGCTTCAGGTGCTGGGGGGGAGAAGGTAGTTGGGACAGAGAACTATAACAAAGATAGTTGGAAATAATCACTTTGGATAAGAACGGTGTGCTGAAAATGGGTGAGGGAGAAACATGATACTCTCTAAGCATCTGTATTGCAAGAGGAGAGAGGAGAGAGAAGAGAGAAGAGAAAGCGAGATAGGGGGTTGGAGGGAGAGAGAAAAGGGGAGAGAAAGAGAGAGGAAGAGAGAGAGAAGGATAGTGCCTGACACAGAGAAAGATGATGGGAGGGAAATATATACTGTATACTGTTAGAAGGATGGGTGTTGGACATTATATGACTGAAACAGGAGCACAAACAGTTTTGCAACTGTATTTCATGGTGATATAATTTTTAATAACGTATTTTAAAATTAAACAAAAACCTAAAACATCAGAATTAGCTTCATTTCCAAATTTATCCATTAGGGTGTAACTCAGGGAAAGTACATCCTCAGCATAAATATAGTAGTATATTCAAAGTATTGTAGCTGTTTTTCATTCAACTTATATTAACCAAAGTAAAATACTATTTGGCACATTTCCATGGACACCATGGATAGAATATTTTACAGCATAGTTTAAAAGAAGGATTATAATAGGAAAAAAACCCTACAAATCCAAACTCCTTAACTAACATTACAGTGGAGAAAAGGGAGGCAAATGTGTTTATCATATTCTGTCTTCACTCTCTATATATTTTTTCAATGCTTAGCTAATGCCTGTTGATGTGATATGAACAATTTTTTCCAGACAAACCCTCAGGCAAATTATAGGTGAAGATACTGCTCAGTTTTATTTACAGACAAAATAGGCAAGTTAATAGCTTACCAGTTTACACATATACTTAAATATAAACTTCTGTCTCCATTGCATACAATCAAACATATTGCCTCTTGATTGACAAGGTCTACTAGCCTTATGAAGAGGACAATTTCTTTAAATTTCTATTTCTCTTTCTATTTGAAAAATCAAAATATTCTTATAGATACTATAGCTTTTAGTTCCATGTGATTGTTGTTATGTGCTCGAGATATATTTTATTCCTTTAGAACTAAGTCTCCAATCTGCAGAATTCAGCATTTCGGAAAACTAATTTTTTCCCCTCAATTATATGAGCTTACTTGGGATGATCGGATTTGAATCGAAATGCCATTTGGATTTTTTCTTTGCGAAAGTTTCTGTTCATTTCCTCGCCCCATTTTTTGATGGGGTAGGGTGTTTTCTTCTTGTGGAGTTCAACTAGTACCCTGTATATCCTTGTTATCAACCCCTTGTCGGATGTGTATTGGGCAAATATCCTTTCCCATTCTGTAGACTGTCTTTGTATTTTGGTCACTGTTTCTTTTGAGGTGCAGAAGCTTCTTAGTTTAAGACAGTCCCATTTGTCTATCTCTGTTTTCACTTGCTTTGCCAGTGTCATGACATCTTTGAAGATAACATTAGCTTCAATATCATGGAGGGTTTTTCCAACTTTGTCTTCAATGAACTTTATGGATTCTGGCCTGATGTTGAGGTCATTAATCCATTTTGATCTTACTTTTGTTCATGGCGTTAGGCAGAGATCTGAGCCCACTCTTTTTGCATGTATTCTATTTGCTAGTATTTTGTTGAGAATCTTCACATGCGTAGTGAATCCATCAGGACCTGGGCTTTTGTTTTTGGGAAGACTTTTGATTACATTTTCAATTTCCTTAATGTGAATAGGTCTATTCAGGTACTCTATATCTTCTTGATTCAGCTTTGGGAGATGATAGAAATTTAGGAATTTATCCATGTCTTCTAGGTTCTCTTGTTTCGTGGCATACAGACTTTCAAAGTAGTCTCTAATGATCGTTTGAATTTCTTTGGTTTTTGTTGTGATATCCGCATTCTTATTTCTGATTCGATTTATTAGGTTTCTCTCTCTGTGTTTCTTTGTGAGTATTGCTATTGGTTCATCTATCTTATTTATTTTCTCAAAGACCCAGCTCTTAGTTTCATTGATCTTTCGGTTTGTTTCTTTGGTTTCCATGTCATTGATTTCTGCTCTAAGTTTTATGATTTCTTTCCTTTTGTCCAATTTGGGCTCTTTCTGTTGAAGGATCACTTTTTCTCTTTGGTGATCCTTACAGTCCTCACTTATCACTTCAGCTCTATTTGAATCCTTACAGTTTTCTGTATAACTGGCAGCTTCTGAACAGTACAGTTGATATGTCAGGGTATGGCAAAGATCTACAGAACTGTGGAATGTTGGAATGTGAGACACTTTGGTGAGATTGGAAAGGACAGTGGTTTTTCCGTGAACCTGACACCTAACAGACTTCCAGGCAAGAATCAACCAAACAAGTCATAGGCAAAGATAGGTCCTTTTCCAGTACAACCCTGCTTCCTGCTTCTGCAAACACGCTTAATGAAGGCTGTATCACTGTATCACTGTCATCCTGTTGTTCATCGATTTCCTTGAGCAGGCACCAGTAATGTCTCCTTCGTCCCACCCCTGAGATTTTAGAAAGTGCCACATTCGAGGCTCTTTCAGGGTCAGGAAAATGAGACCCATCATTGTTACTGGTTTTTGGCATGTCCTTGCCACGTGGAATTTGCCAGACTCTGCCGTGTGGGCAGGATACTTTTGGTAGGCTGCCAGGTTCTCCAGAGTAAGAACTAAATAATAAGATGTGGTGCGGCCGCAAATGTGGCTGCACACTTCCAGAAACTGGGTTTTATAGTCTCTGGGTCTTGGTCATTGATGGGATTACACGGCGCTGGGGCAGTTGGTGGGTGTAACGCCTACATGCTGGAAGGTGGGGGAATCTGGGTGGAGGAGGTCCAGTCCCAATCTGAGCAGGCTTCGAGATCTATGCCCCAGGTTCTGCACACCACACTTGTGTTCCTCTGCCGGTTACTTCATGCGTGAGGCTCATCCGAACGTGTGGAGAGTGGTCTTAAGCATGGCTGTGGCTGGAACCGGAGATCTTCAGCTGCTTGGGCTCTGCTCGGGGTGGGGAGGGAAACTCAAGCCACTCTCCTTTCAGGGGCCCCAGTGAGGACAACCAGGCACAGAGGCAGGAGACTTTGCGCTGTTCTCTTCCTGCACCTGGGTCTTGGCTGTTGATGGGATTACATGGCACCAGGGGCTGAGGATATTTAAATTAGTTGCCTTTATTAATGTGACTTGCAGCTCAGACTCTTGATCTAAATTCTCTGAGCACATGTTGACCTGCTTAAATAAGCTGCTTCCAAAGAATACTTTGGTGTCTCTACCTTTTAATGGAGTATCCTGCAACAATGGCCCACCCTTGGCCACACTTTACTCTAAATTGAGTAATCTCTCTGGATGGTGTGCCTACATCATGTGGATAATGAGTTCTAAGCCCTTAGATAATTGTGCTAGCTGAGGATCTAAAAGTAATAAAAGAAATCTATTCTTAGAACAGATATCTATGCTAGTAAGGTAAGCTTTTATTCCTCCTAGAATATAAAGTTTCAATATAGAAAACTTGCTCCAAATATTCCATGGTCTCTTTGTACAATACAATTTTATACTGGGAACTTAACATTTATTTCTGTGACTGACCATTTAGATGTTCATTGGTCACAGTAGCTATATTTGGATTGGTAAATTAGAGTCCAAGCTCTTGGGTTTCATTTTCTTCTGTTGGTAAAGTCGTTGTGTTCATATATTTATTATGCAATGTATTTTTTACCCTTGTGATATAGGATTTGATTTTACAATGTCGGGTCTCTGAATGTTAGGCCCCTATAAATTCACTAAAATAGCATAATCCTTAAACTGTGTGTTTATCATATATAAGTCTGTCTATATGTGTTTCAACATGCTCTCCAATGTTCTAGATACCTCTTATTTGATGGATCAAATCATCTGAGGCCATGAACACAATGGGTTTGTGTGATATGTTATGATGTATTCAGTTTTCTCAGTTTTCTTAAGATATGTTGTATGAGAAAGCAAAACAGTAAATATAGTCTTTAGGCAAAATAGAAAGTGAATATTATTTCTGATTCATGCAAACAAAAAATACTTTTGTCTTTTGTAAATGAAATGGAAAAATAATACAATCATCATACTGATGACTGCATGCTACATGTACCTGTACAGAATACATATTTCAATAATATTTGTCAATGGCACTTAGTAATTTTTAACAAGTCACTGCATATATTTGGTTGAGCTTATAGTTGACAGTGATTCTTCAGAGTACATTCTGTGTTTTGTGAGGCAAGAATGGCAAGAGTAAGAACCTGATAAGAGAAATCATTTATTCTACCTAAATAAAATCTTTAAATTGGCACTAATTTCTTCCATTTCCATGGCTAAAAATGATATTGATTTTGGCTCAAAAGTTCAAACTGAACTTTTCTTCTGGAATGCCAATAAAAACGTATGGTGGCTGTTCCAACTTTCTAGTTATGTACCAACTGATTGAAAAAAATGATCATGTAGTGAGACCTACCATGAACTGAACTTAAACCAGGAATTCCTTAATAGACCTCTGTAAGTTCTTTCTCTGATAAGTAGTCCATAATATTAGTGTAGATAGTTTGGTTCATTATTAATGCCAGTTCTGATCCTATGTCAAATAGTCCTCAGAATAACTCCACATTTGCCTCTACTAGGGACATACGTTATGGTTATACAAAAAATAATATTTTGGGATAAAGAAGTTATACTTCTGCAGTGACTAAAATAATGAAGCAAGTGCAGAATGTGATGAAAAACAAATGGTTTATTCACAAAGAAACTCTTTTATAACTCTATTTTTAAGTTAGGATTATATCAAAAATTCCTAGCATTTAGGTGTATTGGGAATAATATAAACAATACTGTGGTGGGAGATGATTAGCCATTCTTCTTCCAAAGGAAATGATAGGAAGGAAAAGGAAGGAAGAGAGTAAGAGAGGGAGGAAGGGAGGGAGAAAGGAAGGGAGGGAGGGAGTGATGGACGAAGGAGGGAGGCGGGTATTGATTTCTTGCATTTTCAAGTATGTGGTATAAGATTTAATTATAATGTTATAAAATTAAAACCACTGTTTATTAAAAATTGACAAACTTTTCTAAAAGTGCTTAAGCATTAATGTTTAATATTTCAAATCTGATAGGAGATACCCCTAGTATTTCACTGATAAATTTTAGAATGTCTAACATAGCTACTTGGAAACATACAGAATATTTAAAATCCCTCAAACCTTTCTTATATAATAGCTTTCTAATTTGAATGTTATTGCCAGATATTGGTTAAATACAGACTGTGTGTCATGGGAATGGGAGAGGGACACCAGTGTTCCCTCTTTGTGCTCAGGAGTGATCCTTGGTGATGCTTGTGGGACTGTACATGGTACCAGAGATCAACCCACATAAGCTACAAGCAAGGCATTTGCCTTTTCCACTGTACTATATCTGGCCTAAACCTTGTCTTCCCTCCCTCCCTCCCTCCCTCCCTCCCTCCCTCCTTTCTTTCTTTCTTTCTTTCTTTCTTTCTTTCTTTCTTTCTTTCTTTCTTTCTTTCTCTCTCTCTTCTTTCTTTCTTTCTTCTTGCTTTCTTTTTCTTTTTCTCTTTATTTCTCCTTCCTTCCTTCCTTCCTTCCTTCCTTCCTTCCTTCCTTCCTTCCTTCTCTTTATTTCCCCTCCCTCCTCCCTCCCTCCCTCCCTCCCTCCCTCCCTCCCTCCCTCCTTCCTTCCTTCCTTCCTTCCTTCCTTCCTTCCTTCCTTCCTTCCTTCCTTCCTTCCTTCCTTCGCCAAACCCAACAGTGCTCAGGGCCTACTCCTGTCTCTGCACTAAAGGATCACTCCTTGAATGCTACTGGGAACCACAAGGTATGCCTGGGATAGAATTTAGGAAATGCACACAAGGCAAGCACCCTATTTGCTGTACTATCACTCCGGACATAAAATTGCTTTTTATTGACAATCTAATATATATTTCCTGGACTTGCTAAATTTTGAAAAACAACTCTAGTGGCATTACAAAATTAGGTGTTTTTTTTTTTTACAACGGTATATTCTCCCAAATAAATTAATGCTTTTCCACACAAATTCATTTTCATTTTTAGAAAATATTTTTCATACAAATAATAAACCTAATAATAAAAAATTTTCTGCTTTGTGGCCCAGGACAGAATTAGTCATCCAGAAAATTAAAATCCTATTATATAGCCATATAATTCTTGTTTCATCCAGGCATATAGGCATATGACTCAATATAACATCTGTTCCTAAATATATAACTTAAAATTTTGACTATTGGATTCTGTGGACTAACCTTCTAATTCTGGATATTTTAATAAAATAGCAGTAATTAAATATTTTTATTTATTTATTTATATTTTAATGAGTCACCATGAGAGACTTACAGACTTACAAACTTTCTTGATTATGCTTCAGTCATACAATAATCGAGTACCCATCCCTTCACCACTGCACATTCTCCACCACCAAAGTTCCCAGTATCCCTCCCGCCATCCCCACCCCATCTCCTCCTGTCATTGTGGCAGGCACATTCCCTCATTCTGTCTCTCTCCTTTTGGGTGTTCTGGTTTGCAACATAGGTACTAAGTGGCCATCATGTTTGGTCGATCATCTAAATTTGAACTTTTATTATCAGGTTTTGTTTGACTTTTTCTTTTAAACAAATAATAAGCTTGTCAAATATATGAAGATTGAAATCCCTTTAGGTGTGCTTTCTTATATCTGTTATACATGAATTTACAAGGTAATATTTCTTTGAAATACATTATTTAAATAAATAAATCACTTGAATATCAAAGTGATGTTTGTATCTTACATTAATATTTATGAGCTATAAGATATATTGTCAGTTTGCTCAAATTAAAAAAAGCAAATTATAAGATAGGTCCCTAGTTTAATTTAATTTCATTAAATTATTTGAACTTGTGCCAATTATAGCTGAAAACTTTTTTCTTTGTAAGTTATCAATTTTTGGCACCATACTTAGCTTAGTAAAAAAATTTAAGACATTTTATGTTTTTGCAAATGCATAGCAGAGTACGTAGTACAAAATCAGATGGAAGTAATCATTGCCAAAATTTATCAAGTATAGTAGCTTTAATAAAATAGTTTGTTCTTATTAGACAAAGATTTAATTTATATTTTCCCATTTTCAAGATTTCTTAGATTCTAAAAAGAAAATTCCTAAAATGGTATAAAAACAATTCAAAGTTTTTTTTTTTTTCTTTATGGGCCACAGCTGGCGATGTACAGGGGTTATTCATGGCTAATGCACTCAGGAACTACTCCTGGCAGGGCTCAGGGGATCATATGGGATGCTGAGATTCAAACCTGGATTGGCCACATGCAAGGCAAACACCCTACCTGCTGTACTATTGCTCTAGCCCCAACAAACCAAAGTTTTAAAAGATAGAGCTATTTATTTGTGTATGCATTGCAGTGTATCATAGTTTGTATTTTGTTTGGTTTTGTTTAGATTGGTTTGTTTTATTATAATTTTTACCCACATATCTGTCGGGGCTGGAGCTATAGCACAAGTCGTAGGGCATTTGCCTTGCATGTGCTGGCCCGGCCAACCTGGGTTTGATTCCTTCGCCCCTCTCAGAGAGCCTGGCAAACTACCGAGTGTATCTCACCTGCAAGGTGAAACCTGGCAAGCTACCCGTAACATATTCGATATGACAAACACAGTAACAACAAGTCTCACAATGGAGATGTTACTGGGCCTGCTTGAGCAAATTGATGAACAACGGGAGGACAGTGCTACATTATAAATTTGAAGCGAAGACTTTTTGAAGTAATCACTTACTTGGTGAAATGGCCTATGTTTTGGTTGTTTCAGATTGAAATTGAAAATTAGACTTCATGAAACAAAATTATTTTAAAAAGCAACAACATGCATTCATAAACACAACAGAGTGGAGTTTCAAAGACAAACATAAAAGATACTGATATATTAAGGAAACTGTAAATTTTGTCACATTGACCTTGCACAGACCATCAAAAAAACAAAAATAAGATAGCATCAACTCTGATAAATTTCTGCCTGCATGACCATAATGGCATCACAGCCACCTCCCATTATGTGGGGAAACTGAGTTTCATCAATAGGTTGGTCACTGACTAATGAATTTTTCCTTCCTCTTAAAAATCCATAAGAATTTTTAATAATTAGAAGCAGATGTTATGTATGGTAGTCAGACATTCTCATTATATGTATCTGCTTGTAAAATTACTGAGTTACTCTTTTCAGGAAATTTTAATGAAAGTTCGAATCTTCAGACATCTCCTGGCATTAGAGGAAAGCCGAGAAAATACCTGTTAACTCTTCTATATGTGTTTCAGCACAAAGCAATATAAGGATCTCTATGGAAAAGGAATATTTTCATTTTTAAAAATTTAAATGCAGAGAATTCTACTTCCAGAGGGGAAAAATAGAACTATAGGGGTATTTTGTGAAATAAATCATTAAAATTATAAAATTAATATTATATACATAATTTGGAGAAATAGAGCATCATCACTGTTTTGAATTATCAGAAAAAGATAACTATTAAAAATATTACTTAGGTTAAATTGGATACTTTTACTTTGGTAATGAGAAAAACAGTTTTAATTCTAAATATAATTTTAAATTACTCTTAGTTTTTTCTTGGGGGTGGGTTTCTATACATCATATATTCAGGACTGATTCCTGGATCTGTGCTCAAGAATCAAAATACAGTCCACTATACTCTCGGGAGGAACCTTAATCCCTGTACTATTTAGCAGTCCTAACTCCTGTGATCATATTGATCTGAGATAAAGAAAATATAAAATAACTCAAATGCTAACAATTTATTAGAAAGCAAATTAAAAACAGTTATGTTCTAATATAAAAGCATTACTTTCTTCTTTTCAAATAAATACACTGCGATTTTGAAGCCCTTTTTAATATGCTTATTCTGAAAGTAAGTGAAAAATGTTAGATTGATGCATTACTATATTAAAAAACTAGTAAGATTGATGCATTACTCTGTTAGATTAATGCATTACTATATTAAAATATTTTAAATAATATTTTACATAATTAATTTCAATATATTAAAATAATACTATATTAAGCATATACTAAATGCATTATTATAAAATAGAATACTTTGGAATTAAAATACCAAAGATATTTGTAAAAATATAATCTTTAGTTCCTATAAATGATTGATAAAATATTTCTCATAAGTGTATGAGATTTATTTTGAAAACATACATAGCTTTAAGAATAAGTAATTTACAGTATATTCAAATTCTGATCAGAAAGTTATAAAAAAATAGAAATTTTTAATGTTTTATTTTTATAAATAAAATATGTGATAGAAAAATAATTTTTAAAATAAAATTTTTAATTGATCTTGAGCAAAGAAGAGATAATCTGAAAAGAAAAGAGAGTACTGGGATATAAAACTCAGTGACCACAGTACTTATGAAAACACAATATTTCATAAGTATCACTATCACTGTCCTCCCATTGTTCATTGATTTGCTCGAGCGGGCCCAGTAACATTATGAGACTTGTTACTGTGTTTGGCATATGGAATATGTCATGGGGGAGCTTGCCAGGCTTGCCCCATGGGTAAGATACTCTCAGTAGCTTGCCAAGCTCTCCGAGAGGGGCAGAGGAATCAAACTGGGGTCATCCATGTTGAATGTGTGCAAGGCAAACGCTCTGCCCATTGTGCTATGGCTCCAGTCCTTAATAAGTATAAGATTTTGAGTTTGGTTTTTGATACCTAGACAGTACTGAGCACAGGTTTTGGAAGCTCTGATCTTTCATTTTATTTTTGGGATTTTGGGAGTTTGTTTTGTTTTGTTTGCTTTAGGGTCACACCTGGCTGTGAACAGATTTAGTCCTAGCTCTCTGCATAAGGTTCACTCCTGGCAGGGCTAAGGAGACCTTTTGAGGTGCAGGGAACCAAACTCGGGTGGGCTACATACAAAGCAAGCATCTACCAACAGTTCTATATTTGCAGTGCACAAAGTAGTGAATTTCAAGTGATTTTTTATACGTACATATTTCTCAGTTACAATAATCAAGTAATAAGAAAATGTATCACTTATCACTTATCACTTAACTTCCCGTTAGTCGTCGCTTTTCTCGAGTGGGCGCCAGTAACATCTCCATTTGTCCCTGTCGCGTGCTAGTGTAGCCCAATGGCATCTGTTTGCTCTGGGAACATGAAGAGCCTCAAACCGATCGTTCATGATCTTGACGAAGAAGTCTGACCATCTGGTAGGTGGGCGGCCATGAGGTCTTTTGACATCCCATGGGATCCAGTCGGTAACAGCTCTAGTCCAGCGGTCATCTTTAAATCTCATTACGTGACCAGCCCATCTGATTTTCGACACCTTGGCAAATGAGACAGCGTCCCTGATTCTTGATCGTCGACGGATGTCAGAACTCCGGATTCTTTCTCTCATTTGAGTGAAACGTGATATTCCAAGCATAGCTCTTTCTATTCTTCTTTGGGAGACCTGAATAGCGTTCTCATCTTGTTTGCGTAGGGCCCAGGTCTCTGAGGCATATGTTAATGCAGGAAGAACAGTGGAATCAAAGAGATGTGCCCGGAGCCAGAGGTTCTTCGTCCTCTTAGCTATTTCTTTGACATTCTTGAAGGCGTTCCAAGCTGCTCTCTTCCTCCTGTGCAGCTCGGGTGCCAGGTCATTTGTCATGTTGACCTCTCGACCTAGGTACACATAGCTGTTGCATTTGGAGGTGGTCTTTCCATTGAGAGCGAATGGGGCATCAGGAACGAGGCTGTTTCTCATAAACATTGTCTTCGTAAGATTCAGCTGTAGTCCTACCTTTCCACACTCACGGTCAAAGTCGGCCAGCATTTGTGCCGCTTGGCTGATGTTTGGTGTTATTAAAACAATGTCATCAGCAAAGCAGAGGTGGTGTAGTTCCCAACCATCTATCTTCACTCCCATTCCTTCCCATTCCAGTCATCGCATGATGTTCTCGAGGGTGGCACTGAAGAGTTTCGGTGAAATGGTATCACCCTGCCGCACCCCTCTCTTGACATCAACGATCACTACTTTGTAGACTGGTGAGATCCTGGTAGTGAATCCGCAATACAGCTCACGGAGGATCCTGATGTTTTGGGCTTGAATGCCCTGATTGGCTAGGGCTTCAATGACCGCTTCCGTCTCAATGGAATCAAAGGCCTTCTTTAAATCAATGAACGTTAAACAGAGCGGCATCTTTTTATTTATTTATTTATTTATTTATTTATTGAATCACTGTGGGAAAGGTTACAAAGCTTTCAGGTTTATGTCTCAGTCATGCAAATATCAAACACATTTCCCTTTACCAATACTTATTTTTTACCATGAAGAACCCCAATAAAACCCCACCCCCCACCCCTCCCCATCCCTGTGAGGCAGATGAATTCTAGTTAACACTCTATCTGCTTTGATTAGATTCATTGTTTCAATAAAAGATTCACCACTATTATTTAGAGTTTACCCCCCCCCCCCAAATCAGACATGCTGAAAAAGCATTGTGAAGTGATTTGCTTTCTACAGCTGGGTTCAAGAATTAAATGTTGGTTTTGGATTTCTGCTATTTTACCTATTGACCCTGGAAGTATTTCTACTGAAAGTCAGATAGTTAAGAAATTGGTTTCTGTGTTCTGGAGTCGTGGCCGTGCTGGAGAGCCGCTCGCGGGGGGCAACTGGTGGCCTCGGTAGGGCGTGAAGGGCGGAGCGAAACGCAACCCTTCCCATGAGGTTTTAGTCGCCCCCACACTCCCGGCTCATACCTGCTGTCCACAAGGCTCCCATGTGGCCGCCATCTTTCTTTCCGGAGAGGAGAGGGCGAATGGGGCAACACCCTTTCCCCTCCGGCAGACTTGATGGCCTGGATCAACGCATAGTCCGTTCACTTTTCTCAGAGCGGCATCTTGAACTCCCGAGACACCTCAATGAGCTTGGTTATCGTGTGGATATGGTCGATGGTGCTGAATCCTTTGCGGAACCCTGCTTGCTCGTATGGTTGTCCTTCATCTAGTGTTCTGCCAATCCTATTTAGGATGACTCGAGTGAACAACTTGTAGATGACAGACAATAGGCAGATCAGGCGATAGTTGCCAATGTCATGGATGTCTCCCTTCTTGAACAGTAGTATGGTCCTGCTGGTTTTCCATTGGGACAGAACCTTGCATTCAGACAGGTAGCGAGTGAAGAGCCGAGCCAGTGTATTGATGAATACTGACGGCAGGTTCTTCAGGTGTTCAGGTCTGACCTTGTCTGGGCCGGGTGCTGTTTGTTTCTTTACCGACGAAATGGCGTGTCAGATTTCGGAAGGGAGAACGTTGGGAACGACATATCCATCCTGTGGAATTTGGTATGTCGGCAAGTGGACATGGCTATCGAAGAGATTTGAGTAGAAGTCATGGATAATCTTCTCCATTGCCGTTCTGGAGGATGTGATGGATCCATCAGGACGTCAGAGGGCAGTCATCTTGGTCTTGTAGTTGGCGAAGGACAGGCGGGCGTTACAAATACTTTTCCCGGCTTCTTCCGCATCTACCAATAGTTCTGCTCTTCTCTCTTTGAGGTCTTCCTTGATCGCATCTCTGCACTGCTTTGCGAGCTCGGATGTTCCTTGCGGTTGATGAGGCATGCGGCAAACCACGCTGGCGAATTAGCTCAAGAGTTTTTGAAGATAGGCGATTTTTTGTGGCTATCTCTCTCTTGGCGTTCCTTGCACATTCATGGAGGTGTTGAACCAGTCTATCGTATTTCTCGTCAATGTTGTCAACAATGGCGTCTTCTCATGTTGCCGCAATAGTACCAAAGAGTTCCCAGTTGGTGGTCATTCTGGGAGTTCTCTTTTTGAACTTTGCAGCCCTTTCCCCCCGCTCTGTGAAGTAGAATTTTGCACGAAGGAGACGGTGGTCCGATCCCGTTCGAAATTTTGGGACAACAGCGACGTCAGTCAGGCAAAACCGTCGATTGAGTATGATGTGGTCTATTTCGTTGTGGAATCGTCCACCGGGAGACTCCCATGTCCATTGTTTAGATTCTGCCTTCTGGAACTGTGAGTTACCATGAATGGTCTTGGCCGACATGATAAACTCAGACAGTCTCTCACCCTGTTCGTTCCATTCTAGGCCATGGGTCCCGATGTGAAGTTCTTCAGCTGATCTTCTCGGTCCTATCTTGGCATTAAAATCACCCACAATGATCAAGTAGAAGGTGTGGTCTTCTTTATAGAACTTCCCTAGCTCCATGTAGAACTTCTCGATTTCTCTTTCATCATAATGAGATGTTGGTGTGTAGACAACGAAGATAGAAACTGCAGGCAGTGAGCCACATCTATTCAAATGTAAACATCCGATTCGCGTTGTTAGGCATTCGAATGAATCAATGCTCTTGGCCAAGTTTGTGTTGACAAGGACACCGACGCCTCCAACACCTCTTTTATCGCATGTTCCGAGGAACAATTCTTCTCCAGTGTCGAAAACGGCATGGTGAGATTTGTGCCTTCTTGTCTCGGTCAGACCAATGATGTCGTACTTGATCATTCGCGCTTGTACCATCAGGTCCTCGATGGATACATCTGATGCTAGTGTACGTGCATTGAAAGTACAGACGATCATTTTTGTCTTCCTTTGTTGTGGCAGCCTAGGTCGGCCTTGAGATTTTGTCGGCCTCTCCTTTCTCATCCTTCTCAGTGCTGCCATGTCGGTGAAGCCTTCAGGGTCAGGTGAATGAGACCAGTTGTAGTTACTGGTTTTGGCATATTGAACCCAGGGACAGAGCTTCTCTGCTTGCTCCCACCAACCACAGCCGTCGCCACACTCCAGGACACTTTTCGGACCCGCGTGGCAGCTCCGGCCGAGACCCACGCATGACTGAAGACTCACAGAACAAGATAAGCGAAACTTTCTGAGACCTTGGACTCCAGGCTCGGCGGACCCAGGGACAGAGCTTCTCTGCTTGCTCCCACTAACCACAGGTGACCAAGGGATTCTAATCAGGAGCCCCACCCTAGCCTGCCCTGTCTGCTTCCATCAATCCGGATCCGGCGGCCACATCATAAAACACTAAATACCCATCTTCCGGAATTGTCGTACCATATTTGATAGGGTTCAAATATGGTAACACCTACATGGGTGATTAGAGGTCGCCCCAAAAGCCTCTATCCCTCTCGGAAAGACTGGCAAGCTACCGAGAGTATTCCGCCCGCACGGAAGAGCCTGGCAAGCTATCCGTTGTGTATTCGATATGCCAAGAAAATGTATATTCAAAAGAAATACTTTGAGAAAAAAATTGGAATTAAATCTTTTAAACCACAGAATGTACGACAAATAGCTAAATAACTTCTTTATTCTTAGTAAAAAGATTTTATTGGCTATTCTTTGTGTTTTTAATTTAACTACAGTAGATTGAAGTGTAATACCAAGAGAAGGGATATTAAATATTTATTTAAAAAACTTTTATTTTGTTCATTGATATTTAACATTATCATAAATGAAAAAGTTGTAAATAATTTTAAATATTTTAAAAAGATTTTTCATACGATTACTATTGTACTTTTTAAAATTAGTTTTGAATATAATAATAAATTTCAACATAGAATTTAGAAATTAAGTATCTGTTCAATTTAGTTTATTTGTATCCAGTTATTTGAAGGACTATGTAACTATTGTGTAGCTCTTATAATACAATATAGCTAATAAAGTTCACAATTGTGTTTTCATAAATAATGGGAGAAGAAATAAGGAAAAAATAACCTCTATGTAATGTTGCAAGGGTATGAAGAGTGTATCACCCACTCTTGGATAGAATGTTTTTCTTTAGGGGAGTTGGGTCACACCTGGTGATGCTCAGGGGTTACTCCTGGTCCTGAACTCAGGGATCACTCTTGGTGGTGCTCAGAGGTCCCTAGCAGACACCAGGGATTGAACCCCTTGCAAGGTAAGCACTCTACCTGTTGTAATATCTCTCTTATAATTATTATTATTACTTTGCGTCACACTCGGCAGTGGTCAGGGGTTACTCCTAGCTTTGCACTCAGTAATCAGTCCTGGCAGTGCTCAGGGGACAATATGAGATGCTGGAAATCGAACATGCGTCAGCCGTATACAAGGCAAACGCCCTACCTGCTGTGCTATCACTCCAGCCCCGTTAGGAATTTTTAAAGGGTAATTCTCATAATTTTAACAAATTATTACACATTTGCTGACATATTTTATGCATGATTATATACATGTAATCTTAGTATATTTCTTTAACCTGATCTAAGCACTTCTACGTTACCTTGTAGCAAGTGTTCTTCCCTATATTAATTTAAGTCTTACAAAACAAACTTGTGAATTAACCAATACATGGTTTAGTTCTGTCAGTTCTTAGTATTATGTGATACTCCCTAACAGCAAAGTTTTATAAAATATGACTCATAAAGCAATGCTATATCTTTTTCCCTTGTTTTCAATAAATCATTGACACAGTCTATGAATATACATTTAAAATAGCATTTTAATTTTTACTTATTAATTGAAATAACCATAAGTCTAAGCACTACATATAAGATTACTTAAGTAGCAGCATTTACAATTCTTTACTATACATTAGTATTTATTAAACTTGAAGATATTATTTATAAATGAAATACTGTGAGTAATTTTGCTAAGATGCTGGTGTGTGGTGCATACTGATATATAATTTTAAAAAATAGTTAATTTTTTGGGAAGGTAGGTATTTAAGTCAACTCCAATTTTGTTTACATCAAACCTTGCCACTTCTATTAAAAGCTGAATTGCCTATTAGATCTTTTAAGTTGATAGCACAGCGGGTAGGGCGTTCGCCTTACAAGCGGCCAACATGGCCGACCCGAGTCGATTCCTCCGCCCCTCTCGGAGAGCCCGGCAAGCTACCGAGAGTATTCGATATGCCAGACACAGTAACAACAAAGTCTCCAATGGAGACGTTACTGGGCCCGCTCGAGCAAATCGACGATCAACGGGAGGGCCTTTACCTTTACCTTTTACCTTAATGAAAGTCATTCTATATGCAGATTATTATAAAAATCTATAATATTCTTATGTATTTAATTTTCTACCTAAGAATAAAATAATTTCATCATTTATCTAATTATATTTGGGTTTTGCATCACACCCAGCAGTACTCGGGCCTAACTCCTAGCTCTGCATTCAGATCATACCTGTTGGATATGGGAATAGTGTGTGGTGCCTGTATCAAATCATGTAAGACACATGCAAAACAAGCATCCTGCCAGCTTTATTCTCTCTCTGACCACTGAAATCTCTAGTGAAAAATATTTTACATAGCTATATTGAATATAATTCTATACACATATACATATATATGTATAGTGCAGCTGTAGGGCATTTGCCTTGCATGTGGCCTGCACGGCCGAGCCCCGTTCAATTCTTCCACCCATCTCGGAAGCACGGCAAGCTACCAAGAGTATCTTCCCCACATGGCAAAGCCTGGCAAGCTACCCGTGATGCATTCGATATGCCAAACACAGTAACAACAAAGTCTCACAATGAGACATTACTGGGCCTGCTCGAGCAAATCGATGAACAACAGGAGGACAGTGCTATAGTGATATCTCTCTTTCTCTCTCTCTCTATATATATATCACTGTGTGTGTGTATATATATATATATATATATATATATATATATATATATATATATATTTGCTAACAAGTGAATAAATCCAAGCTTATAATTTGAGAGAAAGTGGGTTTTCTATGTGCATTCTGGGGTTGCTCTCTCTCTTAGAACTAATTGCCGTTTCCAGGAAGGAAACATTTTAATATAGATATAAAGTACAATGAAAGTACAGTTTCTTAAAATGATTGTATGAGTTCTAATTGACATGATTGTATAAATGTGATAAGGCTAAATATCACAGTGAAGTGACTAGGGAGCAATAGTCTAAGCACCAAAGTTTTATATCAATTAAGAGTCTGGTGATGCTGAGAAGGTTCAATTAGCTTTAGTTTTTAATCTCCTTATTAGCCCTGTAATGGATACTAAATTATAAAGCTATTCTAATAAATGTGTGTTTTGGGCACAATTTATAACATTTTCTAGTCTCAGTATGCTTCATCTTTATAGTATATGTCTTGTTTCCCCATAGTCCGACATTGCATGGACTCTTAATCACCTTCAGCTTGATACTAATCCCTCAACTTCTCAAGTGCTTTTCCTTGTTTATGAATTTCTGGGTCAAATCCAGCTGTTCTCTGGGTTTATTCCTGACTCTTCTCAGGATCCCTCCTGGAATTCATTAGGGGTTCATATGCGGTGCTGCTGTGAGAGGTTGGTATGATGCCAAACCAGTTTTCAGCTGCCCATAAGGCAAACACTTTAACTCTCCTATTATCTCTCTGATCCCTCAAGAGATTTTCTTACCTTTAAGAGTATAGTGTTGGCAGTACTGTGCAGTAAAAAGTAAATGACCTATATTCAAAATTCTGCCCTTTCTTTTACTTTTAATTTCATAAAGACTCATTCTCCTAATCTGCATAGTATCTTTTCTTCAAGATGTAAATGCATAATAATATAGAAAAAAAGATAAGGACAGGAACTCACCTTAACATATTCAACATTTTGTAGCTCTAGAGAGACTTTGACTAACAAAGGGGCTGGGGGCCAGAGATTGAACTGCCAGCCCATCAGTACCTGATACCCTCCTTTCAAAGCCCTGGGTTTCTTTGAAAGGAGGGTATGTATTTATTTATTTATTTTTAAAGATTATTTTTAAGACTTGAAAACCTCTGAATGAGAACACTGTACTGTTTCTGGGTAGTGGCGATCATGAGCTGTGGAGTTCAATGTTTCATACGAGAATGAAGAGTCTGATATTTAATGTCTGTGAACGTCACCTCTGGGATGAATTTCTCCAATTACCAACCGTTTGAGTTTCCTCTTATTTCCATTTCTGCAGTAGAAGATGTCAAATCTCTGTTCTATTTTTAATGTATTTATTTAATTTTTTGTGGGTCAATTCAGTGGTTCTAATCTGATATTTCTTTATTACGTAATTTTCACTTCTACAGTGTCTAGAGAATTACAGCATTTTCCATACTTATTTGTTGGTTAATTATATTCCCCACCCCTCCCCCCCATGAATCATTGTTCTTCACTCATTTTTGGATTGGATCATTTTTCTCTTGTCAACCTGTGAGAGTTCTTTTACGTGATAATTAAATTCTTTTGGATATGATAGCAGTCAAGTATGGATTTCATCTTTTATCTGCTTTTCAGCTACTTACCCCATAGAATAAAATTTTTTGTAAACATAAATTCAACATTTATGAGATAATTTTAAAAATAAACCTAAATGCATGATAGAAATTTAGTCTGAATTTTCTGAAACACATACTTTGATTATTTTGCTAATAAAAATATGCTTTGCATTTTTGTATTTCACACAGATTAAAATTTGAAATATAATTATTTTATATTTCAATAGTAATTAGAAAGGTCTTAAAGAGTGTTATAAATGACTATTTATGGCCTAAATTTCATGTAGTTCATGAGAATTTTCCCAAGTGAAATTTCTTAATATGATACTTTCCAATTTACTAACACAGTGCACATATGAGCAAATAAAAATTTGTTTCTGTATCTTCTGTAATTCATCTGATCTTTTTTTAGTCCCCTTCTTTCAAGTTGTGTAAAGTGGCATATGAAACTTACTTAAACACCTGAACCATTCCCAACCACTTAAAAACATACATGCTCCATTAATTAACATGTCACTGTCACTGTCCTCCCATTGTTCATCTATTTGCTTTAGAAGGCACCAGTACTGTCTCCATTGTGAGACTTGTTACTGTTTTTGGCATATTGGATATGCCACAGGGAGCTTACCAGGCTCTGCCGTGAGGGCGGTATACTCTTGGTAGCATGCTGGGCTCTCAGAGAGGGACAGAGGAATAAAAGCCCGGCTTGGCTGCATGCAAAGCAAATGCCCTACCCACTGTGCTATCACTCCAGCCCAATTAACATAAAATGGAGAAATAGAATTTAGGTTAGTTCATAAAAATTTTTTTTTTATTAGTGAAACACCATTAGGTACAGTTGTAGATTTACAATTTTTTGTGCTTGGGTTTCGATTATACAATGATCAGATACCCATCCCTCCACCAGTGCCCATTTTCCACCACCATGGATAATATCCCCCCACCCCCATCCCCCCATCCCCCCTGTCTCTGTGGCAGGGCAATCCCCTGTGTTCTCTCTCTCCTTTTGGGTGTTGTGGTCTGCAAAAGAGGCATTGAGTGGCAAACATGTTCAGTCCATAGTCTACTTTCGACATGCATCTCCCCTCCTGGGAGGATCCTCCAAACATACTTTATTTGGTGCTCCCTTCTCTATCTGAACTGCCCTTTCCTCTAGGATATCCGGCTGGCCTCTAAGTTACGGAGTAATCCTCCTGGTGCTGATCTCAGCTATTCTTGGGTATTAATCTCATACTTTGTTACGTTATATCCCCCAGATGAATGCAATCTTTCTATGTCTATCCCTCTCTTTCTGACTCATTTCGCTTAGCATGATACTTTCCATATTGTACCACTTGTATGTAAATTTCATGACTTCATCTTTTCTTTTTTTTTTCCCTTTATTTTATTTTTTTTAAAGTTGTAGATTTACAATTTTTTTGTGCTTTGGTTTCAATTATACAATGATCAGATACCCATCCCTCCACCAGTGCCCATTTTCCACCACCATGGATAATATCCCTCCCACCCCCATCCCCCCATCCCCCCTGTCTCTGTGGCAGGGCAATCCCCTGTGTTCTCTCTCTCCTTTTGGGTGTTGTGGTCTGCAAAAGAGGCATTGAGTGGCAAACATGTTCAGTCCATAGTCTACTTTCGACATGCATCTCCCCTCCTGGGAGGATCCTCCAAACATACTTTATTTGGTGCTCCCTTCTCTATCTGAACAGCCCTTTCCTCTAGGATACCCGGCTGGCCTCTAAGTTACGGAGTAATCCTCCTGGTGCTGATCTCAGCTATTCTTGGGTATTAATCTCATACTTTGTTACTTTATATCCCCCAGATGAATGCAATCTTTCTATGTCTATCTCTCTCTTTCTGACTCATTTCGCTTAGCATGATACTTTCCATATTGTACCACTTGTATGTAAATTTCATGACTTCATCTTTTCTAAGAGCTACATAGTACTCCATTGTGTAGATGTACCAAAGTTTCTTTAACCAGTCATCTGTTCTTGGGCATTCAGGTTTCTTCCAGTTTCTGGCTATTGTAAAGAATGCTGCAATGAACAAACAAGTGCAGATGTCACTTCGACTATACATTTTTGCCTCTCTGGGATATATTCCCAGGAGTGGTATTGCTGGGTCAAATGGGAGCTCAATTTCTAATTTTTTGAGAATCGTCCATACTGTTTTCCAGAAGGGCTGAACCAGTGGACATTCCCACCAACAGTGAAGGAGTGTCCCTTTCTCGCCACAACCACGCCAGCATCGGTTGCTTTTGTTCTTTTGAATGTGGGCCAGTCTCTGAGGTGTGAGATGGTATCTCATTGTGGTTTTGATCTGCATCTCCCTGATGATTAATGATGTAGAGCATTTTCTCATGTGCTTTTTTGCCATTCGGATTTCTTCTTTGAGAAAGTTTCTGTTCATTTCATTGCCCCATTTTTGGATGGGGTTGGATGTTTTCTTCTTGTGGAGTTTAACCAGTATTTTGTATATCCTGGATATCAACCCCTTGTCAGATGTGTATTCGGTGAATATCCTTTCCCATTCTGTAGACTGTCTTTGTATTTTGGTCACTGTTTCTTTGGAGGTGCAGAAGCTTCTTAGTTTAAGATAGTCCCATTTATCTATCTCTGTTTTCACTTGCTCGGCCAGTGGCGTGGCATCTTTGAAGATACCATTAGCTTCAATGTCATGGAGGGTTTTGCCAACTTTATCTTCAATGTACCTTATGGTTTCTGGTCTGATGTTGAGGTCTTTAATCCATTTTGATCTTACTTTTGTACATGGTGTTAGGCAGAGTTCTGAGCCTATTTTTTTGCATGTAGCCGTCCAGTGATGCCAACACAATTTATTAAAGAGGCTTTCCTTACTCCACTTCACATTACTTGCACCTTTATCAAAGATTAGATGAGCATATGATTGAGGAGAGATGTCAGTGTATTCAACCCTGTTCCATTGGTCTGCAGTTCTGCCTTTGTTCCAGTACCATGCTGTTTTAATTATTACTGCTTTGTAGTAAAGTTTGAAGTTAGGGAGGTTGATTACTCCCATTTTCTTTTTCCCAAGAATTGCTTTAGCTATTCGTGGGGGCTTATTGTTCCATATAAATTTCAAGAGTGTTTGCTCCATTTCTTTGAAGAATGTCATGGGTATCCTTATAGGGATTGCATTGAATTTATACAATGCTTTCGGTAGTATTGCCATTTTGACAATGTTAAGTCTCCCGACCCATGAGCAGGGGATATCTTTCCATTTCCTCATGTCCTCTTTTATTTCCTGAAGTAGCGTTTTGTAGTTTTCTTTGTACAGGTCCTTTACTTCCTTAGTTAAGCTGATTCCTAGGTACTTGATTTTCTGGGGCACAATTGTGAATGGGATTGTTTTTTTCATGTTGCTTTCTTCTCTCTCACTGTTTGCGTATAGGAAAGCCATGGACTTTGGGGTATTGATTTTATAACCTGCAACTTTACTATACGAGTCTATTGTTTCTAGGAGTTTTTTGGTGGAAGTTATCGGGTTCTCTAAGTAGAGTATCATATCATCTGCGAATAGTGAGAGCTTGATTTCTTCCTTTCCTACCTGAATGCCCTTAATATCTTTTTCCTGCCTAATCGCTATTGCAAGTACTTCCAGTACTATATTGAACAGCAGTGGAGAGAGTGGGCATCCCTGTCTCGTCCCTGATCTTAGAGGGAAGGCTCTCAGTTTTTCCCCATTGAGGATGATGCTTGCTGTAGGCTTGTGGTAGATGGCTTTAATTATGTTGAGGAAGGTCCCCTCTATACCCATTTTGGCTAGGGTTTTCATCATAAAGGGGTGCTGGATCTTATCAAATGCTTTCTCTGCATCTATTGATATGATCATATCCTTTTTATCTTTTCTTTTGTTGATATGGTGGATTATGTTGATTGATTTCCGAATGTTGAACCATCCTTGCATCCCTGGGATGAATCCTACTTGGTCATGGTGTATGATCTTTTTAATGAGTAGTTGGATTCTATTTGCTAGTAGTTTGTTGAGCATCTTTGCATCTGTGTTCATCAGGGATATCGGCCGGTAATTCTCTTTCTTTGTGGTATCTCTGTCTGCTTTTGGTATCAGTGTGATATTTGCTTCGTAGAAACTGTTTGGAAGTGTTTTTGATATTTCAATTTCGTGGAAAAGCTTAAAGAGCATTGGGAGTAAGTCCTCTTTAAAGATTTGGAAGAATTCACTAGTGAATCCATCCGGGCCAGGACTTTTGTGCTTGGGGAGACTTTTTATTACCATTTCAATTTCCTTGATGGTGATAGGTCTGTTCAGGTATTCCAGGTCTTCTTGGTTCAGCCTTGGGAGTCTGTAGGAGTCTAGGAATTTATCCATTTCCTCGAGGTTTTGATGTTCCGTGGCATAAAGCTTCTCAAAGTACTCCCTGAGGATCCTCTGAATTTCTGTGGTTTCTGTTGTAATGACCCCCTTTTCATTTCTGATTCGGTTTATTAGGGTTTTCTCTCTCCCTTTCTTTGTGAGTTTTGCTAGAGGCTTATCGATCTTGTTAATTTTCTCAAAGAACCAGCTCTTGGTTTCATTGATCTTTCGGATTGTTTTTTGGGTTTCCATCTCGTTAATCTCTGCTCTGAGTTTTATTATTTCCTTTCTCCTGTTCGGGTTGTGCTCCTTTTTTTGGTCCTTCTCCAAGCTCTTAAGCTGTGAGGTTAGGTTACTTATGTGTGCTCGCTCCTCCTTCCTGAGGAATGCTTGTAGAGCTATAAACTTTCCTCTTAACACAGCCTTTGCTGTGTCCCATAAGTTTTGGTAACTCGTGTTCTCATTTTCATTCGTTTCTAGGAATCTTTTGATTTCCTCTTTGATTTCCTGTCTAATCCACTCGTTGTTCAATAGTGCACTGTTTAATTTCCAGGTGTTTGACTCAGTTTTCTGTTTTTGTGTGTGATTTACTTCTTATTTCATCGCATTATGGTCTGTGAAGATTGTTGATACAATCTCTACCTTCTTAATTTTATGGAGGCATGTTTTGTGGCTCAGCATGTGGTCTATCTTGGAGAATGTTCCATGTACGCTTGAGAAGAATGTGTATTCAGCTTTTTGTGGATGAAGTGTCCTGTATATATCTACTAAGCCCCTTTCTTCCATTGTTTCCCTCAAATGAAGTATGTCCTTGCTAAGCTTGAGTCTGGTTGATCTATCAAGAGGTGACAAAGCAGTGTTGAATTCTCCCACTAGTATTGTGTTGCTATTGATGTCTTTTTCCAAATCTATGAGTAGTTGTTTTAAGTACTTTACTGGTCTCTAATTAGGTGCATATACATTTATTATTGTAAGTTCTTCCTGTTGTACAGATCCTTTGATCAATAAGAAATGGCCTTCACTGTCTCTTATGACCTTCCTCACTCTGAAATCGATGTGGTCTGATATAAGGATGGCTACCCCAGCTTTTTTATTAGAGCTGTTTGCCTGTAGGATTGTTTTCCAGCCTTTGACTATTTGTCTATGTTTGCTTTGACTATTGAGATGCGTTTCTTGCAGGCAGCAGAATGTTGGGTTCAATTTTCTAATCCATCCTGCCACTCTATGTCTTTTAATTGGTGCATTTAGCCCATTGACATTGAGATAGATGATTGTTATGGGATTTTGTCCCATTGTTCTGTTAAAGTTTGGTGTATTTGAGGGTCCTTTCTTGCCTTAAGGTAGCCCATTTAGTTGTTCTTGTAACCATGGTTTTGAGTCTATGAAGTTCCTGAGGTGTTGTTTGTCTGTGAAACTGTGTGTTGTTCCTTCTATTATGAATGAGAGTCTTGCTGGGAAAAGTATTTTTGGGGAGGCATTTATTTCATTGAGTTTTTTCACTATGTCCCACCACTGTTTTTGGGCCATGAGGGTTTCATTAGAAAAATCAGCTGTGAATTTTAAGGATGCTCCTTTGTAAGAGATTTCTTTCTTCGATCTTGCTGCTTTCAGAATTTTGTCTCTGTCTAAGGTTTTGGTCATTTTGATCAGAATGTGTCTTGGGGTATTTTTATCCGGATTTCTTCTAGCTGGTACCCTTCGGGCCTCCTGAATGTGGTCACAAGTTTTTTTCAGCTCTGGAAACGTTGTAGCAATGATGTCTTTGACAGTTTCTTTTTCATCAAGGTTTTCTTCCTGTACCTCTGGGACTCCAATAATTCTTATGTTACCCCTCTTGGCTTCATCACGATCTTCTCTTGCCATCTGTTCCCGAATTGTGAGTCTCTTTTCCATTTTCTGCTCTTTTCTGGAGAGTCTCTGAACTTCATCTTCGAGCTCACTGATTCTGTTCTCAGCAGCTCTTACTCTGCTGCTGAGGCCTTCCACTGAGCTTTTCAATTCTCCTTGGAGATTTTTCAGGTCTGACATTTCTGATTGCATTTTCCTCATTTCTGCCTTCAGATCCTCTTGTCTTCTATTGGCATTGCTTTCCATTGTTTCTTTTAATTCCCTAAGCATCCTAAGTAGCTCCCTTCTGAATTTCTTGTCAGAGAGGTTGTCTAACACTACAGTACTGTTGGTGTCATCTGGGCTAGACTCTTCAATATGAAAGTTTGGTGGGTTTTTGCGTTGCTTTACCATTGTGAGAGGTGTGGTTTAGTCCTTCACATTCACTGTTACTATTCTGTTTGATATGCTGTTAATTGTGTGAATTAAGATAGGCTTATGAGTTATTGGCTACTGTGTTTCTAGTGGCTGAGCTAAAATAGAGAAGTTTCCATCTAAGAAGGTAGCTTATGGTTCCTACGGCATATGTAGTGGGAAAATATTTCATGGCCGCATTAGCGGCCGCGGCTCCGGAAAGAGTCCCTGGCACTGGATGAGGAGTTGGGAACATCTCCTGTTTGGAATTGGAGCTGTTCAGCTTTGTTGTCCAGAGCTGGGCCTCCGTGCCCGTCCCGCGCAGATCAGGGGTTGAAAACCGGCTTTCTAGGAGCTGGATCTAGCTGCGCATGCCCAGAGAGGGTCCCAGGCCCTTGGGGGCGGGCTGTACCTGTTTGGAATTGGAGCTGTTCAGCTTTGTTGCCCAGAGCTGGGTCTCCATGCCCATCCCGCGCAGATCAGGGGTTGAAAACCGGCTTTCTAGGAGCTGGATCTAGCTGCGCATCAGTTCATAAAATTTTTTTGTGATGAATTAGCAATTTAGATTATTTAACTTTGTTAAGCAATCTTTTGTGATAAATCAGCATATCAGATGCAGTCCCACCGTAGATCAAATCACAGTATATTAGGAACATACTGTGTTCTTCAACCATGAAGCAACAAGCATGATGATCTGCTCTTGTTCATTGTGCAGGTAAAACTGTTGTCTACTACAATCTGGAATCTGATTTCTCGGAGAGGTCCCTTCCTCTCTTGCTAAATTGTTTTAGCAAGAGATGTATTTTCTTTCTTTTGCCTATTTGAAATTATCCATATATTAACTTTTGCATTTCTGAAATAATGCTGATTTAATATCTTTATCTTTCTTTCTCTAACTGGATTATCAAATAGTAAACTACTCAGTAGTAATATCAGAAATGTAATATATCACATAATTTTTATTAATCTATTAAATTATTAATTAATTAACAGCAGAGCCTGACATGCCAAATATGGCATACTCAATATGTCAAAAACAGTAACAATGAATGGTCCTCATTCCCCTGACCCTGAAGGAGCCCCCAATATGCTATCAGGCTACACTAGCACGTGACAGGGACGAATGGAGACGTTACTGGGCCCACTCGAGTGAATCGATGAACAACAACAGGGTGATAGTGATAGTGATAATTTATCATCATCCTCTAATAAAAATTAAATATTATAAATATTGGAAGAATTAAATCTGATGAAAAATTAATTTGGATTTTATCCATAGTGATGAATGAAGATAAATTTCATATTTTTATTCTTGAAAATAAGTTTTGTTTGTGTGTGGAATATTTAATATATTTATATTCTTCTGATATTTATCTATATATGTTATATATCTAAGGTTATTCATTTTCTGACTTTCAGTTTTATAAACAAGAGGCCATGCAATTCAAATTATAAACCTCAATTGAACAGAGACAAATAGTAACAGTTGAAGTCTCATGTATATAATTTTTTCCAGCAACCCGTGAAATGAAATAAAAGGAGAACTAAATGTGTTACTTATTCTAAAAGTGCTATATTTTAATGGGGCATAATTTGTTTTATGACCAAAAATATTCTTCTTGTTTGCATTTTATATCACTTTTGGAAAACAAGTCACTGAATATTATAGAATAAAAAGATTTCACCTGATTACTTTAGTTCTTTACAACCGAAAATTTTTGAGACTACAGTTTCAGACAATGAATAAAAAGGTTTTTTCATCTACTATTCAGAAATCTTTCAGAGGCCTGGAAGATGGTTCAATGCTGAAACTACTTGTCTAGCAAGAGAAAGGTCCATGTATCCAAGTTCCAGTGCCACCTGCATATGAAGAAGCAATCCTGACAGCATTGATGTTGGTGTTCTGTGAGAAAAGACCCAGACATGGCTTAATGACTTAGAAAGCGTTACCAGCAAATAGGAGGTCCTGGGCTCAAATCCCAATATTGTGTATGCACCAAGATGATCGTGAACACAAGACCATCTAAAGTATGGGTGAGGAAAATTTAAAAAAGAAGTGTTTCAGTCATTATTTAAACAAATAATTTATCCTTTTAGAACAACAATAGCAAAACCTTGTGACAGCCTCAAAGAAAGAAATCATTGCAAATGTAAAAATAAAATTATTTTCCCTTGTTGTGGATGTTATAGTATCAATATATTATTACTATTATTATTATTTATATCATGTTGGATTACTAGACAGTTTTAGGGTCCACTTTATCACTTTAAAATAAATTATTACCTCACACCTACCATCTTCCACTTTGGTTCATTTTGGACCTTCTCCTGGGTTCTGTCCTATCTCACCTTGACGCTATCTCAGTTCTGCAATCATAACAATTAACACAGCCTCTTTTAAGTTTTAAGTTTTATCACTTCTGAGAAAAAAGTATGACTGACTTAAAGGACAGTGAGTTAGATTCTTAAATGTAGGCAGGGGTGGAGTACTACCAAATTCTAGGGTCAAAGGACAGAAAAAAAGAAACAGATTCCTTTTTTTTAAATTTAAAAGCTATTTCTTAATGCTCAGTGAGAATGACAGCTCTTGGTACCTGATAAAGATATCTGATTAGAATCCAACTGGGTCTGAAAATTGTCAGTTTTCTTGAGATTGAATGCAGAGACATATGTCTCATCCCTACCCACTTGTACTTCATGGTTTGTGATTTCATTGTTTCTTGACTTGAAATACATTCTGTTATTTACCTATTAGAGAATTACTTTTCCCAGTGCTATAATTAAGGCTATCTCAACATATCTATTCTAACCCCTATTTTTCAATGATTTTAAATTATAATATAAAAACAAAAATTTTCTTTCAATGTTTAAAGTGTAACTATATTGCTTCAAACTAAATTGTAAGAATAATTGAATTATTTGACCAAGGAATTAGATAGAAATACCATGTATTTTCATGGCTTTTAAGTTACCATTTGATGATGTAATGTATTTTCCTACATCCATATCAAGAAAACTTTTTTAGGTTTAGTAGATTTTTAAAAATAATTTATTTATTGCTTTTTGTGAAGCAAAGTAGTTTTTGTTTAAACTTATTTATAATAGTATAAGGGGAGAGAAAATAAGAAATATGTGTTTAAGAGAAAGAAGAGACTTTTCCATAGAAGAAATAGGTAAAACAGAAGAGATAAGCAAGTGACATATCTGATCAAGGAAGAACATGAGTTTGAATACCAAATGCATATATTTAATTTTTTTCTTTAAAATTTAAAAAATTTTATTTAAGTTTTCATTTCCGTTTCCCTGTGACCACACCCAGAAGTACTTAGGGGTTATTCCTGGCTCTGTCCTCAGGGGTCACGATTAGCAAAGCTCCAAAAACCATATATGCTGCTGGGGATCTAACTGGGATTGGCCACATGCAAGGTAAGCACTATAACCACTATACTATCTCTTTGGCAGTAAATTAAAATTTTATTCAAGAAACATTTCCTTATTTTATGATATGAATTTCAGTTTTGTACAAACCATCATTTGTTAATACTAAATTAAATTCACCACTGAAATTCCAACTGATACTATTAAATTTAAGATTTTTATTTAAAATATACAAATTTTAGGGCTGTAATGATGGTTCAAGAAGCAATTGTCTTGTATACAACCCAGGTTTGATTCCCGCACTCCATATAGTCCCCCAAACACCACCATAAGCTATCCTTGAGTGCAGAGGCAGGAATAAACTTTGAGCAACTTCAGGTGTAGCCGCTAAAATGAACGAACACCAACAAGAACAAAAAATCTTTTAGGTTACATATTTTCAAAGATTTTTTTATCAACAGACCACTTTTTCAATAAATATTTTATAAAACAGAAAGCATAAATAGTCCTAATTTTGCATTTATGCTTCTTTTGATTTATTTTGTCAAATTCAAGTGTTGAAATAACAGGGAATCATCAAATATGTTCTATTTCATTTTGGAATTTTTTTTTGCCAATTAAATGCATAAATTAACATAAAAGGGGCTGGAGGGATAGTACAGTGTAGGGCGGTGGTATTGGAAACTGCTGACATGGGTTTGAACCCTGGCACCTAAAATGGTCCCTGAGTTTTCCAGGAGTGATTCCTGAGTACAAAATCAGGAGAAACCCACGAGCATCTCCAAGTGTGGCACAAAAAACAGAAGAAGAAAGAGAGAAAGAAAAAAAGAAAGAAAGAAAGAAGGAAGGAAGGAAGGAAGGAAGGAAGGAAGGAAGGAAGAGAAAGAAAGAAAAAAGTGCACATAAAAATTCAGACTACATATTGAAATATTCTTTATTTCAAATAAAAACCCAAATTTTCATTATCTATAAATATTTTATGTACTCCTAATATACCTTTCCATATTCCTTACTGATTCCATTAAATCTAGTTCTCAATAGGTATGGGATCCATGCAGTTAGTTTTACCAGGATACATATGGATAACCTAGTTATGTTTAGTGCTACAGTGATGCTTCTTTCATCACCATCTACAGAAAGTGAATACAGTTACAAGCACAGTTTGGGTTAGCTCTCTTTCCCTCTCCTTTTCCTTCTCTGTCTACCTTCCTTTTCTCTTCTTCCTCTTCCTCCTTCTTCTCCTCCTTCTCCTCTCACTCCTTCTTCTCTTCCTCCTCCCCTCTTCCTTCTTATAATCTTTCTTCTTCCTCTTCTTCCTCCTTCTCCTCCTCCTTCTGCTTCATTTCCTCTCCCCTTCTCCTGTTGTTGCTCCTGAAATGAAGATGTTTGTAACATGAAACAAATGTACAGGGAAAATACACGGTTGCCTTTCACATTTTGCCTTGTGAATGTTACATTTTATCACTGTGTATGAATGTCACAAATTTCCAGACAAGGAAGTTTCAGAGCTAAATAGATCATGTACCAAATCAATCTGGATTATTTTGCTTAAACTATTATTAATGCTTTGATAAAAATATTAATAAGAGTCAGGGAACAGTACAGTTGTTAGGGATCTTCCTAGAATGCCTCTGAGATGGGTTTGATTTGGGCACCACATGGTCCCCTGACAACATAGGCCCAATGAGTTTACTTCTTCAGCTCCTTGCATTGAAACAAAGGCCTTGCATTGGACAAAAACTACTTGTGAGGTACCTACCCCAAACACAAAAGAAAATGAATAACCAGGCCAATTTAAAACTTTGTAAGATGCACTATCTAAACCATATGAGTATGGTATATTTAGTATAATAAGCCCATATCTCTGCTTTTTGTTTCATTGTAATATTGTTTTCCACAGTACTTTAAAAGGGATATTTGTAAAATCCAAATCTGACCATACCAAGCCCTATTTTATTAAAATCTTTCTTTGGTCCCATTTTTACCAGAATAAGGAACAAAATATTTCACACTGTCTTTCAAGTCCAACTTTACTTTTACTGTCATTTCCTTCAACATAGTAATTCTTAATGTCACATTTTCCCTGAATTGTACTTCAACTCTCTCCCCTACAAGCTTTATTTATGGATATTCCTCTGTCCTTCCATATTCTCATATTTTCTTCTGCATTAACAACCCTTCCTCTCTTTACCCTGACTCAAAATTGTCTCTTTGTGTTCCATAAACTTCTGTGCATGTCCACATTATGGTAGCTCTAAAGAACTATTAAAATTATTGGCATACTTGTCTTTTCCTAAGCAAGCTTATAGCAACAACCAGATGGAAAGGCTTAGCTACTGTGAAAGTACCTAGTGCAATATTTGACATAAACTATTGAATAAATGTAATGAATTTACTTGAATGCTTCGAAATAGATCGAACTTTGTCCTTCCTTCCTTAGCAGCTGGCTATTTAGTATGGACAGCTGATTCGCAATTTATTGGTCTGTACACAACGGTTATGATTAGATTTTTATCCACATAAGAACTATTTAAAGATTTTAATCCAGAACCTAAGTGAATGCATTTTCTTTTGGATGAAGACAAAAGGGCAAGTTTTATAGTCTTGCATATTTTAGACAATATTTCTTAGCTTTTTTTGGCTCAAGTTTAGACTTTGAAGTGCCAATGTGTCATGCAGGTAATAGTCCATCTCACTATGCCCAAACTTCCATCTGTTCTTAGCATAGGAAGCTTCTGAACTACCGGAGGGCTTGAAATACATGGACGTCTAGTCAAGTACCTTCATTTAGTAACTGATTTCATATAAAAACAGTAAGACTGGAGATACAAATAGAAGTCAGATTTCAGGGAAAGACAACAGGAAGTAATTTTAGATGATTTGTGTGCTTTAAGCGCAGCCAGTGGAATTACGGATAGTTTTAAGTCTGATCATAAACTATCTCTCCTTGAAAACAAAACTCTCCTGTTATGATTTTGCCATTGTCTATTATCAAAATTGAAGCACTTCATTAAAATCATAGTGATGGTAATTGGTAGTAGTAGTGGTCTGAATTTTTAGTTCATTGCTTATCTGTTGAAATAATGACACACTGTTCTATTATTTATTTCTCTTATATATGCATCCTGCTCTAATCATCCTCAGCAAACCATATAAACTCATACACTAGCCATTAGAATATTTAAATGATGATTAAGTGATAAACATAAAATATGCTGCATTCTTAGAATAGCTACAGAAAAAAATTTATTAGCCTTGTATGTTGTAGAAAAAGTGAAGATCATGTGATACTAAAATAAGAAAAATAAATGTAAGATAAATTGGTGGTTCCTTAGGTCTGTTATATTCTTTTTGAGGGGCCATATCCAACTATGCTTAGGGAATACTTCTGGCTCTGCTTTCAGGGATCACTCCAAGAGGGCCTTGCAGATATGGGATGCGCAGATCAAACCCGGATCTGTTGCATACAACCCCCCTACTGTACTATGCCTGCAGTATAGTTATAGGATAGGAAAACCTAGACATTTTATTTCTTGGGCTATTCTGTGGATGCAATAATCCAAACCCTCCAATATTATTAAACATGGTAAGGGCAAAGTATTTTTCAATCATATCAGAAGAGGTGAATAAATTCCTACTTCATTGCTCACAGAGTGTGAGAAGGTATGCAGAATAAGCAAAAACAATTGAAGATAGCATAATTATTTTGGTTTATTGTTCTTTTTCATCCTCTTCTCCGAAAGACTTTAGAGCAAGGAAGGGAAGGAATAAAGGTTTTTATATAATTAAGGGCTCTGTTATACTTTGGCACCATTTTGTGTTTGTGTGTGGGAGGGTGAGGTGAATGTTATTGGATTTCGGGATCACTCCTTCACTCCTGCTGGCACTCAGGGACCAAATTCAGTGTCAGGGATCAAATCTAAGTAAGCTGTGTATAAGACAAGTACCTTGTAAACACTTCTATCACAGCCTGCAATGAATTTTTAAGCCAACCTTTAGAGGAAACACAAAATGAGATGGAAGGAACATTCTAATGCAAATATTTGTAATTTCATTTACAATTAATTGAATATCTGATCTATGATTTTTTGATTATATCATAATTGTGATACATGAAGGTATACATTTATTGAATTAATTTATTAAGCTTCCTTTATCTTATGTTCACAAGTGAATTGACCATATGGGATGCGCAGATCAAACCCGAATTTTTTATTTTTTAGGAGCCTGAGTGATAGTACAATAGATACTACATTTTTCTTATACACAGCAAATCTGTGTTAGATCTCCAAACCCTGTAGGGTCCCCAGAGCATGGCCAGGAGTTACCCCTGAGCATTGGCTAGGTGTGGGTGACTCAAAAAAAAAACAAATAAAAACTCAAAAAAAATATTTACTTTTTAAAATACTGTGCATGGGTCAGAGCAATAGTATAGCAGGTATGCTGCCTACCTTGCGTGTGACTGGTTGGTAGATCACTAAGATACTTATGATCTCCTGATTCCTACCAGGAATGATTCCTAAGCAGAGTTCGGAGTAAGATTTGAGCATGGCCAGCTTTAGCCCCAAAACAAAAATCGACCAACCAACACACAAATAAAATAATCCGTACTATGAAAGCAAGAATTCACTTATCAAAATTTTACAAATTCCATGTAAGATGCAGAACTACCTATGCTTGTGGTAATAAATCACAGGAGTTTTCTCCAATACACAACAAATGGAATTGACAAAAGTTTTATGTTTCTTTCAATTTCTTCTTTAAGTCCTTGTTACTTGATTTTAGTTGAATAGTGATAGCAGACACGTGTAAAAAGAACAAATGGAAATATATATATATATATATATATATATAAAACATAGATAGAAATTAGAGATCCTTCTCTTAACAAGAGTTAGCTTAAAGGACTGAATTATTAGTTATGATACATTCATATAATATCTCTTATTTTTTAACATTTGTTACCGACTGGATTCCACGGGATGTCAAGAGACCTTGTGGCCGCCCACCTACCAGATGGTCAGACTTCATCAAGATCATGAACGATCGGTTTGAGGTCCTTCATGTTCCCGGAGCGAACAGATGCCATTGGGCTATACTAGCACGCGACAGGGACAAATGGAGACACTACTGGCACCCACTCGAGCAAATCGACGACTAATGGGAAGTTAAGTGATAAGTGATTTTTAACATTTGACTATTATATAAAAAAAATCAGTGTTTCCTCTTATTTTATTATTTTTATTTATAATCTAAGAATTGAAATACATGTATTGAATAAGTTATTGCCATGCAGTTGCTCATGATTCTAAGTTTTAGAGGCTGTCTTATTATTGTTGTGCTTTCCTGTATTACCTACATCAATGGTCACAGTTGGTCACGGTCCTCCCATTGTTCATCGATTTGCTCGAGCGGGCCCAGTAACGTCTCCTCATGAGACTTGTTGTTACTGTGTTTGGCATATCGAATACGTCATGTGTAGCTTGCCGGGCTCTGCCGTGCGGGCAAGATACTCTCGGTAGCTTGCCGGGCTCTCCGAGAAGGGAGGAGGAATCGAACTCGAGTCGGCCATGTTGGCCGCTTGTAAGGCAAATGCCCTACCGCTGTGCTATCGCTCCAGCCCACATCAATGGTATAACTTTTAAAATAGAGCACCATGATGGTCTCAAAGAGTTTTGCATTCTTATTTTGTTTCAGAGGATGTCTCATTAAACTATTTGAATTAAACCCTGCCTTTAAAGAGGTCACATCTAGTTATGATTCCAGTCTAAATCACTGTCACTGTCACTGTCCTCCCATTGTTCATCGATTTGCTCGAGCAGGCCCAGTAACATTGTGAGACTTGTTACTGTGTTTTGGCATATCAAATATGCCATGGGTAGCTTGCCAGGTTTGCCAGGCTCTCCGAGAGGGGTGGAGGAATTGAACTCGGGTCATCCTTGTTGGCTGCCTTCAAGGCAAACACCCTACCCGCTGTGCTATCTAAATAATGAAATAAATTTCACATAATGAAATAAAATATGATCATAAAATAATATGTTTGTTATATAATAGGGAAAATTAGTTGTTCAAAATTTCAAGAGTTCTATGTTAAAATAGTACTGTTTTTATCCATAAATTAAAATATTATTCACAATAGTTCTTTTTAAAGGATTTTAAGTTTGCCAAGTGTGTCTTTATCATTCAAATGCATTTTACCACCAGTAGCTGACAGAGGACAGACCATCATATGATTATGTTTATTATCCTATCTTGCCATGATTGAGATTTCATAATGTTATTATCTTCTAAAACTATTGATCCAGCTCAAATCCATTTTAGTTTGTAGTAATTATGATGTGAATAAATAAAAAATTCAAGTTGTTCTAAGAAAAAATACAAGGCTTGAAAAAGTTATGCCAAGAAATTATACCAAAAATGACTTTCATATTTCATTTTATTGTCACATTAAAAAAATAATCATACTAAGGATCGCACTAATCTTTTATAGGCTTTTATATTGACATAAATTACTTAACATTATGATCACTTTTGTAATCAAAAGAAATATTTACATATACGTTAAGAATTCTTTGTGTCTTAATGATCACTTAAGAAAATGATCACTCTGGTTGGAAATGATCACTCTGGATAAGAATTGTATGCTGAAAGTAGGTAAGGGAACAAACATGATAACCTCTCAGTACCTATATTGCAAACCATAATGCCCAAAAGGAAAGAGAGAGAGAGAGAAAAAGAGACAGAGAGACAGAGACAGAGAGACAGAGACAGAGAGACAGAGACAGAGAGAGAGAGGGAGAGAGAGAGAGAGAGAGAGAGAAAGAAGAAAAGTGACTTCTCTAGAGGCGGGCTGGTGGGAAATGACAGGACTGAAACTGGGGACATTGGTGGTAGGACTGGGGGAGATATGGGTATTGGACATTATATTACTGAAACCCAACTATGAACAGCTTTCTAACTGTGTTTTATGTTAAAAAAGAATTTCTTGTGTCTTATACATTTCAAATATATTAATGACTGGGAAGAATTTAGTATCTTAGAAGAAAACACTATTAAAGATTACAAATATTAATGCAGGTTAAAAGGATTTTCTGTATCGTCAAATACTTTATATTTAAAATTAAGTACAAAGCAATTATCCTAATTCTATATATTTTTTTTTACCCACAGTTTTACATTGCACACTTTTATCAAGGGTAGGTTTATATTTATTTCCCTTGAATCCAGATACGATTGTGGTAGACTTATAATGATTGATAAGGAGTTGATACAGTGTGACTTCTGACATACAGTTATAAAAAGCAATGCAATTTCAGCCTCTTTTACCTGCTTCGATTCTAGACTAGTAATTAAGAAGTCTCACACACAACATATGAGAGGCAATGTATAGGTGTAAATCAACAATTCCAGCTGACCATGTTGATGGCTTACCGATCCTGTGAGCAAGCAGCTTAGTCATTAAATCCAATGGAATTTTTAGATGACTGCAGTTTGGCTGATATGTTTCTACATAAACAAGAAAGACTTCAAGTGAAAACTGCCCAGTTCAATACGTACTGAGTCCTTGGACCACAAAATTATGAGCACAAATAAATTATTGCTTTAAATTGTAAAATTTAGAATAATTTGTTACATAAAAATAATACACAGCACAGACATTTGGGAGTAGAGTGTGGTGTCCTGAAATTAAAACAAACTAGCGAAAACAAAATGTGTGGCATTAGTTATGTGAATTAGAACAAGCAAAAGAAAGTATAAGGAAATGTCTTTTTTTTTTTGTAAAAGATCATTAAGAGAGTCTTAGATGGACTATTAGTACTTTATTTATTTACTTAAAATATTGGAGCACTGAATTAATTTAAGTTCTTTTATATTTGATCATCATATATAAAATCTAATGTTATCCTGTTCATATCCTTTGGCAAACTTAGAGAGAAGTGCATACATGATTATAAAATATAAAATATATGTAAAAGAAAAATTTAATCCAATTTTCTTTTCTCTTCTGAGAATTAGATACTTTTGAGTGGTCCTAGACTGTTTTATGCATGTAACCCTATCGTTAGCAGTACTATAAATCATGACCAAAAATTAAAAGGACAAAATTAAATCATAGTAAGTGAATCAAAGGAAAGTATACTGGAATTTAAACTAAAACACTGCCTACAAGAGGTAGTTCATAAATATTATATATTTCTAGTACTTTCCATGTTAACACCCATATCCCACATAAACTGTGTAGGAGAGTGAAGATGTGTTTTTCTTTTACTACTCTCACATTTACTTCATTTTACCTATCAGATAAATAACTATCACAAAGAATAGAATGAACAGTCAAACTAGTCAGCAGTCTGTGGTACAACACTAGTAGTTAGAGTTGGTACACCAGGTAAAAGAAATTTAAATAAAAGGACAAGGCAAAGTAACAAAAAAGCATAGTCATGCATACACAAGCAATGCTTATTTTGAGTATGTTCTGTTTCTGAACTACACTAAGCAGTTTCTTTTTATTTCATTTGTCTTCTAAATATAAATGTGAAGTAACTGAGACACAGGAGATGGGTAAGCTTAAAACCTGTGTATATCATGATGGATATTTCTAAGAATTTATAAAATTTATAATATTTATAAAATTATAAACATTATAATTTAATACATAAATTAAATATCAATAGTATAAATTTATAAATACTATAAAATTTATAGGAATTTGTAATAAAACAAAACAACAAACACAGTAAAAATGACTGCTTGACTTCAAAATCTAATGGTTGGGTCCAGAGAGATAGTAGTGTCATACATGCTATGTATGAGGTTAATGAGGGTTTATTCCCTCCTACTACATTTGGTTCCCTAAACTCACCAGCAATAATCATCAAGTGCAGAGTAACGAACAAGCACATATTACCAGCATTTTCACCCCCAAAACAGGAAGAAAAGAAACACAAAAAATTCCAATTCATTCAAACCTACATAGTCCTAGAATATGAAAGAGTTGTCTTTCAACTAAAGTTTTTCTTAAAATTATAAAATATTGTTGTTACAAGAATTTTCTTGGGGCTATAGTGATCGTAGAGCAGGTAGGGCATTTGCCTTGCATGTGCCCAATCTGGGTTCGATTCCCAGCATTCCATATGGTCCCATGAGCACCGCCAGGGGTGCAACGCCAGGAGTAACCCCTGGGTTACTCCTGGTGTAACCCCCCAAAAAAAGAATTTTCTTAATTTTAGTTTTCACAGTTATAAAATTAAACTTGTATACATTTCACAAGTTCCAATGCATGCAATGTTAAGTTTAAGGGTTTATAGTAAAGTTTATTAGACTATCATTTTTGAGGTTGACACCAAGAGGATGTTTTCGAATAAGCAGGACTGTTCTTTCTCAGAAGAAAAATAATGCAATTTGACAAAAATTATGAATACATCCCCATTTGTTTTATTGTCACTTTAGAAAATGATACTTATTCATGCTGCACAATCATGAAATCCAGTTTGTAAAACAAAGACGAGAGTTTCTGAGTATACTTGAGTTCTTTATTTAATTTAATTATATCTATTATTTTTAAGTGCATTTCTTTTGAGTAAAAGGAAACATCAGGAGTGAAGCCATATAAAGTATTTTCTTTGTGGATTCATCATCAAAAAAGATATAGAAATATAAAGCCTTTTGTAGTTCTACTTGGCAGAATAGACTAAGACCCCAGAACAAATGAAAGCCTTTCTTAAGCCTTTTGTTTGTCTCCTGAGCTGGGATATAAGCAGTGAGCAAGCTCTATGTGCTAGAAAAGCATTATAAGCAGCCAGTTCTTTAGGCCCCGTCTAATACATATGGATGTGGCAGCTTTTTTTGAAGGGAGTAGTTCTGCTGTTGGTATAAGAGAAGGAATAAGTTGTTGAATTCTAAGCAAAGGCCAGGAAGGTCAGGAAAGGAGTGTCCTTTATTTTACTTTAGGACAGCTTGAATGGTAGCAGCTGTGGCTGGAAGCTTAGACTTCAATCCAAGCATGACAAGGAAAAAAAGAAAAAATAGATAAGTAAAAGTGAGAAGCAAAAACATGGGTAAATCTATAGACCAAATGTTTATTTTTCACTTAGTTTTGTATACTAAGGAAATTGATTTGTTACCCAAAGTATAAAATCCATGAGAACTAATTAAACACAAAATCTTTATTATCTAAATTTCCTCTCCACAAAAGTTGGCATTAATGTCAGTGGAGTAACAATCAAAGTAGCCAATAGTAATATAAGCAATGATCCAATACAGAAGTTATATTAGGCTAGTTATGATGCTCAGGACTTCCTCAATTTTAAATAATCAATTGTTTTATTTATTTAGTTAGAGATTTGGGGGCCACACCTTAATGTGTTCAGGGCTTACTTCTGGCTCTATACTGGGGTCATTTCTGGTGGTGTTCTGGGGACCAAATGCAGTGCTAGGGACTGAACCAGTATCATCATGTGAAGAAAAGTGTCTAAACCCCTGAATTCTCTCTCCAGCCCCTTTCATACACAATTTTAAAAAACAATAAAAACAAAAACACTGCCAAAACAATGCTTTCTAAACACTCTCACGATGTCTTTTGCTTTAGCATAAAATCGTTATTTTTTTTTGATAAAGCGAGGCTTCTCTGAGTGTTAATCTTCACAACTTTTGTCAAAATATTTATATTAGTTTCTGTAATTCTGTTTGCTAACACATTTTATATAGTATTTTTTATTTTAAAGTAATATTTTATACATTATATATTCATATTTATTATAATGAATTGATATTAATTTATGGAAATACAATAACAATTTGTAATAGCTTTGATTATCTGGTTATTTTGACTCAATGATTGTGTAACAATTTGTTAAAATTTAAAAAAATATTATAGATGCACATTTTATTTTTAATGTATATTTTACTTTTTATAAACAAAATAAATACCAACGCTTTAAAAAGATCAAGCACTTATTTTTCATAATTTGCTATCCTATGTACAGATATTCTGGAAATCTGCAGTTAACATGAAATAAATAATAACACACAAAAATAAAAATATTATTTAACATCATAATTTAATAATCTTTATTGTACAATTTTTCATAAAATATTAAATTTTAGTCAACTTAGTCTCAAGAAATTGCATATGTACCAAAAAAAGAAAAAATAAGAAAAAATAAGAGAATAAATAGCTTTTAATTGCTAGAAAATTATAAAATTTGTTTAGAAAATTAAATACGAGAATATAATATTAGTAAATATGCTGCAATCAAATACATTAAAGATAAAACCACTCTCACATATTGATATGGTTTCTACATATAAACATATATGAAGAAATAGTTCAGTATGTATCAATAAACATTAGGATAATTTCTAACTAAAAAATACTGTTTAACTGAAAATTACAGCTTTACTAAAACAGTCACTATTCAATCATATTGAAATTTCACAATATTAAAAATAGTATTTTTAGCTTCTAAAAATGTACATGCATCATACATTGGATATCTCTTGAATTTTTTATTCGTAAACAAATAATTTTCTTACATTTTCCATATGACAGGGCTGGAGTGATAGCACAGCGGTAGGGCGTTCGCCTTACAAGCGGCCAACATGGCCAACCCGAGTTCGATTCCTCCGCCCCTCTGGGAGAGCCCGGCAAGCTACCGAGAGTATTCGATATGCCAGACACAGTAACAACAAAGTCTCCAATGGAGACGTTACTGGGCCCGCTCGAGCAAATTGACGATCAACGGGAGGGCCTTTACCTTTACCTTTACCTTTCCATATGACATTACTTTTTTGAAGAAAAAAGTCATATTCTCTGGTGAATATCATATAGTATACATTTGTTTGCGTTCTGTGGTGTTAAACTTATATCTCTCTTTTATTTCCAGGAAAATTGAGGTTATGTTTATAGATTTATTAGACTTTATTTTATGACTTCTTTGCAGGCCACTTTATATTTATGCACACTTTTCTACTTATGTACATTCAGGATGATTTTTGGTTTTTGTTGAATTTTCATTTTGGGTTTTGTGTGTGTGTGTATGTTTGTGTGTGTGTGTGTGTGCGCGTGCACCACACAGAGAAGTTCTCAAACTATACTCCTGATTCTATGATAAGGGATCATTTCTGGGGGTACAAGGAATTGAACCCCAGTCATTCACAATCAAGGCAAGAACCTTACCCACTGTACTAATTCTTTAGCTCCATATTCAGTTTTCTTCAGGTATAATCAATCAATATTACTTTTGAATAGGAATTGTTATTATGTTGCAATTTATAGATGACTTATACAGAGACAAATATTGTTCTTCAAGATGAAATGAGGAAATTTAAAAGTCATACACTGTCACTGTCACTGTCACTGCCCTCCCGTTGTTCATTGATTTGCTCGAGTGGGCCCAGTAACATCTCCATTGTGACATTGTTACTGTGTTTGGCATATTGAATACACCTTGAGGAACTTGCCAGGCTTTGCAGTGTGGGCAAGATACTCTCTGTAGCTTGCCAGGCTCTCCAAGAGGGTAGGAGGAATTGAACTCAGGTCGGCCATGTTGGCCACTTGTAAGGCAAATGCCTTACCTGCTGTGCTAATGCTCTCATATAGTCACGGTCACGGTCCTCCTGTTATTCATCAATTTGCTCGAGCAGGCCCAGTAACATCTCCATCATGAGACTTGTTGTTACTGTGTTTGGCATATCGAATACGGCACAGGTAACTTGCCAGGCCCTGCTGGGCGGGCGAGATACTCTCGGTAGCTTGCCGGGCTCTCCCAGAGGGGCGGAGGAATTGAACTAGGTTCGGTCATATTGGCTGCTTGCAAGGCAAATGCCTTACCCATTGTGCTATCGCTCTAGCCCAATGCTCTCATACAGGTCAAATAATGCATTTTTTTTTAACCATTGAGAACTGGAGAATAGGCAGACCGGGCGATAGTTGCCAATGTTGTGGATGTCTCCCTTCTTGTACAGTAGTACAGTCCTGCTGATTTTCCATTGGGATAGAAAATTGCATTTAGACAGGTAGCGTGTGAAGAGCTGAGTCAGTGTATTGATGAATACTGACGTCATGTTCTTCAGTTGTTCAGGTCTGACCTTGTCTGGGCCAGGTGCTGTTAGTTTCTGTACTGACGAAATGGCATTACCATGTTTGGCATATTGAATATGTCATGGGTAGCTTGCCAGGCTTTGCTGTGCGGGCGAGATACACTCAGTAGCTTGCCGGGCTCTCTGAGAGGGACAGAGGAATCAAATCCAGGTCGGCCGCATGCAAGGCAAATGACCTGCCACTGTGCTATTGCTCTAGCCCATAGGTATTCAAAAATCATATATATTCCAATGAAATGGCTGGATATTGACAAACTCCTTTGGGTTACCCGACAAATTTCTGGAACACTCTCCTCCTTGATCACTGTTACACAACCCAGTCTTGAGCCACTAGATAGTTTTATGATAGCACAATTCATGATGAATGACTGTTTTTTGTTCTCCTAAACTGAGACACAGTGTGTAAACTTGATCTTTGTACCATAGGAGGATGGAAACCAGGTTTTAACGTAATAATTCAAATGTTTTGTGTCTCTATGATTGACCCCCAATAAAATTGTAAACACAGAAGCTCAGATGAATGTTTCTAAATGTCAGTATTCCATAGGTATTAAACCTCATTATTTTTGAGGAAATTAAGTGCAGTGTTTACAAGTCCACTTAGAGGGAGAGGATACTCAAGAAATTTTCTCCAGGACTTTGACATATTCACATTTTTTCTTTGCTTATTTTAAATCTTTGTTGTGTAATTTAATAACTTATAACCTGAGTATAATTTTTTTTCTGAATTCTCTAAATATTTATTTCTATTGAATTCTCAAACCTGTGGTTCTCTTGGACATGCCACAGAGTTATAAAGCCAAAAAACAAATAATATTGAACTATGGAAATATTCAATCAAAAAGGAAACCAAAAAGACATGGAACAAATATAAAACCAATGGAATTATGGTAAAGTTATATTCGAGCACACCAACAATAGCATCACAAATAAAATATTTAAATATCCATACTAATAATAATTACCAAGAATTTTTGAAATGGATTTTCTCAACTCTCATGAACATGACCTTCAAGAAAAAATATCCCATCAGTTTTGTCTCCTGATCCTTGCTAACAGTTAACCAACAAGAAACAGTAATATTTTTAAGATGAAAATAAACATTCCACTAAATATCATGTATTGTCATGTCAGGGAAAATAAGATAAGCATAACTTTATACCCTGACAGATCTTCTTTATGTATAAATATAAACATATAAACATAAAAGGAAGAGAGATATGCCGTTGCTAAAGTCACCTCAGACACTTAAAATTTTTAGACAATAACAATATCTACCAAGGATATAAATTATATAATCACCTAATTATAAATGAGTCAATTTCTCAAAACCAAGTAACATACTAACATCTATAAATCTAATATAGAACTTAAAAATAGTGAAGGCAAAATTCGTAATTGCAGTGAGATGTCATTACCATCTGTTAATAACTAAGTGAACAAGTAGTCAGAAAATCAGTAATAATTAAGAAGATATAAGTATTGCTATAAATTTTACAACTTGACCTTTACAGAATAATCTACCCAATAATAGAAAAATATAGTCATAAATATATTTTAATTGCTAATACACTCTTTATTCAGATAGCATTGCATATATTAAAAAAGGAAGTCACAGGGAGTAATTATTAGCAAAATCTAAATTTAATGTAAACATACACAGCATATGTAACTAACTTCTAAATAATTGTTTAGAAGGCAAAATTTATTTTAAAAGATAAGATGAAATATTTGAATGTATTTCAACAAAGATATTAGAGAAATGCCAAATAAATCAAGAAACAATTCTTAACATTATTAGTCAAATAAATTTAAATTGCATTCTGAACCTCAATGTTTTACACATTTCACCTACTAAGCTAGCCAATATTTTTTCTTAACAATAAAATTGTGAGCAGTGATGTAGAAAACCTGAAATTAAATTTTCATACTCTGATGGTAAAATTATGGTAAAAATGATGAACATTTCTAAAATAAAAATAGCATTTGGAAGTTTTCCTCAAATTTGATTATAGCCACACTATAATAATTGACCGTAACCTAAGAACTTTTCAAGAGAAATAGACATATCTTTACATGAAATACCATATAAATATGACAATAATAATTTAACTTAAGATAAAAAAATTAAACCAAAATTCTTCAAGAGGCAAATGGATCTACTATAATGAAACATTCCAGTATATTTAAAAGGAATAATTGTTAATATCTGTACACTGAAGATAATTTCTTTATATTTGAAGTGAAGATAAGATGACCAAGAGAGTACATAGCATAAAGTTTTGTTTGCACAAATAAAAAAATTACAAAAGAGTCTTAGTGCTAGAAATCAGATGACTGGTTGCCTACAGATAATAAGACAGAGGAAAAATAAACATAAATTCAAATAAAACACAAAAGAACTTTCTGGATATTGTTAATGCTGATTAGCTTAACTGTAATAATTATAAGGGAGTAGACATCCGTATGTACACTTCTATATGCATAATGATTGAACATCAATTACAGTGGTATGTGTCCTTTGTATCATAAAGCAAACCATAATTTCATGTTGTCGTGTATTAATGTACTATTGTTTCTTAATTTGTGCTTTTATAATTTTTGTACTTCCACATCTGTGCTTCTTGATAACTAATTTAACTTCAATTTTTACTCCCTTATTCAGAAACACAACCAAAGTCTAGAACTTGCTTATATGTAGTTTCTTTAGAGAGTGCTGTAAATGTATGAGATGGCAAAGGTTGTGAGAAAAAAGCAAAGAGAATATAAATGCAGATTAAGTTATTAAGCTGGATACTGTTGTGACCAACAATGCTCCACACTTGCTGAAAGTCTCTGAACTAATTATGAAAAACTATGTTAGACTTATCTTCATGAATGCTGACAGTCATATTCCATTTCTAGTTGTGTGTTGCTTGAAGTTGTTCCTGACGTTAACTCTGTAAGGTGGGATAAAATACATAGCACTGTAGCACTGTCCTCCTGTTTTTCATCTATTTGCTCGAGTGGGCACCAATGATGTCTCCATTGTGAGACTTGTTACTGTTTTTGGCACAGAGAATACGCCATTGGGAGCTTGCCAGGCTCTGCCGTGTGGGCGGGATATTCTCAGTATCTTGCCTGGCTCTCTGAGAGGGACAGAGGAATTGAACCTGTATCGGCCGCATGCAAGACAAACGCCCTACCTACTGAGCTATCAGTCCAGCCCATAAAATACTTATTTGATAGAATAGAGTATGCAACTGGGAATGGTCCATTTAACAAAAAGCTAAAGTTATAATATATTGGAGAATGAAGGAATGATACTGTAATGAATTTTAAAAGTGGCTACATTTCTGTATTTTCCTCCTATGGAGAGGTGAGTTCTTGCTTCCTTAATTAGAACACTATTTTTTTTCCTTGATTGCATGAATACTTGTTGTTGATCCCTCAGTCACAGTGCAAAAAACTTTATTCTATTATACTCAGTCACAGAGAGACATCACATAGAGATCTCCTATGAGTGGTACCTGGTCTATAATTCTTCAAGAGGGACATAGCAGAAACGTAAATGAAGTATCAATGTAATTCTTGTCCTCTGTTTGACAAGTCACCTGCATTTGCAGATGTTTTTCTAACTTAGCTGACAAATAAAACAGAGATGGTTCTTCTCAATCTTACTATGAGTCTTCTTATTCTCCGTGTAAGGATTCTTGTCCTACACAATACAGTGCTTCTTGGTTTATACCATTTACTTTGGGATGGTTTTTATACCAGCAACTGAATCTGTTATAGATATAAACGTGCTTCCTTGTATTGTTCTTGTTTGTATGTAATAACCAGGCCATGTTATGTATATAGAAAACACGTTCCTTTAATCTTCTCTGTTACAGTTTCAGAGTTAGTGTTCTTAATTCACCTTAGTTCTTCAAGAGAAACTTCTATTTAATCTAAATTATCTTGTCTTTATTTTTTATATTTATTCTAAGTGTATTTTCAATTACATTATGTCAGATTATAAAGTTTCATCTTTCCATTTTTAATCTAAATTCAGAATAAAAAGAACAAAAGATTTATAATTGTAGTCATCTTCCCCTTGCTCTTTGAAGTATTTTATTCATGTCTTGAACATTTCTAATCATAGGAGACATTTTTTGAAAATTGACTTTTTTGGCTTTTCTTGAGACAGACATTCAGTATTGACTCAATCTGTGCAGCATAGTTATGAGCTGAAATACTTGCTTATATAATTTCCCTTCAGGCAATTCTTCACTATCAATTTCTTTGAAAATTTGTTTTGGTTTTAATGTTTAAAGTGATAGGGAAACTTAAATATAAATATTGAAATTACTGAATTTGAAAAATAAAATTTAGCCTATTTCTGCAGATTGGAAACTGCAATGAAAGGAGACCATTTTTTTCAAGTGTTGCCATGTGTACTATTTCATTTAATTTACATAGCAAATTTCTTATCATTTGTTATTATCATCACACTTTTAAAATGAGCTTTCTAGATTTCATATGAATTAAATTATTGCTTTAGGTCATTTAGTGAATAAGCAACACACCTGAAATTTAAAACCTCCTATTTACCAGGACTTATATAAAAAAGAGACAGTTCCACCTACATAAAAATTATTCCAAATTGTGAGCTATCATTGATAATATTGCTAAAAGCAATATTGTTTTGTGCATTTTTTGAAAAACAGTATCAGCATATTTAATTTTCTACTCTTCATATCACAACTTATGTAAATTTTCTGAATAGTATTTCCATTGCTATTTGCATTTTTCTAGAAATTTCAATTTTCAGTTTTTTCCACAGGAAGTACGTGTATATATATCCATATATTTATATATTTATACTTAATATTTTAATTATTTTTTGTTGTTTAGAGGTCACAGAGGTGTTGCTTAGAACTGACTCCTGGCTTTATGCTCAGGGCTCTCTCCTTGCTGGGCTCATGGACTATATAGGGTGCTGAGGATCAAACCTAATTGCTTGCACACAAGGCAAGTACCCTGCCTTCTGTACTATCACTCTGGCCCCATTACTTTTTACGACGCAAAATTTAATACTAAATGGAAGTTTTAAAAATATATAGATTTTAATTAAATGATCAAAATATATATTCTACCTTCTAGTTTTACTAATATGTAAATCCAGAGCCCAATTTCTGTTTTGTGCTGTTTCTTTAAAAATGTATAGAGGAAAATATTAAAAGCATTATCTTCATTGGGATATTGATTAATTTTACTGGTTTATTCATTTTTTCTATCTATAGAGCATATTTTCTTTTTATATACATATGCAGGTAAACTTGTAAATTTATAAAGTTTATTTGGAGAAATATTTTGAGTCTTTTGATATTGTTTCAAAGAGTAGTTGCTTTCTTAAGATTCTCCTTGTATTTATTTTATGATTACAAATTATGCTTACTTTTTAAATTATGACAAATTATTAGTTATGACAAAACTTAGATCATTAGTTTTTATTTATTAGAAAACTTAATTAGCTGTAGGAAAGTAAAGTAAAGTAAAGTAAAGGTCCTCCCGTTGATCATCGATTTGCTCGAGTGGGCCCAGTAACGTCTCCATTGGAGACTTTGTTGTTACTGTGTCTGGCATATCGAATACGTCACAGGGAGCTTGCCAGGCTCTGCCATGGGGCGAGATACTCTCGGTAGCTTGCTGGGCTCTCCGAGAGGGGCGGAGGAATCGAACTCGGGTCGGCTGCTTGTAAGGCAAACGCCCTACCACTGTGCTATCGCTCCAGCCCTGTAAATTTATTTATTAGAAAACTTAATTAGCTGTAGGAAATACTTAGTAAATCAGTGTACAAATTTAGATGAAGTTCTATTGCCTTCATTACTGATGGTAAAAAATGTTTTGCATAATCTCTCTCCCCATAGCATTTGGTTTTGGGGTAATATCCATCAGAGTTCAAGAAATATTTCACTAATGTTACTGTACTTCTATGTGTGTGTGTGGGGGGGTGACACCCAGTAATGTTCAGGGGTTACACCTGGCTCTACACTCAGGAATTTGTCCTGGTGGTGCCTGAGAAATCGTATGACATGGTAGGGATTAATTCCAGTTGATTGTGTGCAAGGCCAACTCCCTACTCACTGTACTATCTCTCCAGCTCTGTAAATTCCAATCTTGATTAAAGCATTAAATCAGATTCTTTGACACTATATTTTTGTTTTTTATGAAATAGTGATTGATACATGGTGATGTTAAAAAATGATGAATAAATGAGTGGAACTTAGTAATGATCGAGTTATACATAATAGTGCATACAGTTTTACAAACACAGAGTTCATTTATCTTAGCACAACGCTTTCTTATTTTATTCAAAATTGAGTAATCTTAATAATTGTGAACTAATTGCAGAGACACATGTGATATTACAGAAAGCAAGGTATTTTTGTCTTGCACATGGCCCACCTGGGTTCAGCTTGTCCTGTGTTTCCATGAGGCCCACCAGGAGTACTTCTGGAGTGCAGTCAGTAAAAAGCATTGGGCACCAGAGTGTGGCCCCAAACAAAAAAATAATAATAGTACAAAATAGTAATAAACAATAATTGAAAACTTCTTCAATATATGAAACTGTAACACAAACACACATGCACAAAAACATTACAAAGAAAATGCATTCTTTTACAGGATTTATTTTATTACACTTAAACTTTACAAATCCAAATTTTGTTTTCTGACAAAAGTAATTGCTTGGTTTTCTTCACATTCAAATTTGCGCTTAAATAGTTAATTCTATGGTAGTTCTGCTGTAAAGCTTTACTTCTTTTTTAATGTTTGGGACAGTGTATATATCATACAATTTGTAAAACAAACAAACAAAAATTTCTTTAAACCAAAGCCAATTTGAACAGAACATTATGACTACATCAAATATTTCATAAACAATTATTTATAGTTTGTAAAATTTAGGGTCTTTTTTACCCCCTCCACAAAACTTCACATCCAATTCCTAAAAAAATATTAAATATAATATTTTATATTATGTGCTTGGAGAAAAGACCAAAGTGGCAAAAGATCATTTTTGTATTATGATAAGATTTTTTTCCACAGAAGCCCAGACTTGTCTCTCATAAAGATCCCTCCAGGGCACAAGAATGGAGCAATAGGAAACCAGATATATAATAGCGTCTGATCAGAGAGCCAATATTTATAGTAAGAAGCATATGTGTATTTATATAAACATAAAATATGTATATGAAAATTTTTAGATACGATTTAACAAGTTTGAATCACCTAAAGTTTTTTTTTTTTTTAAAAATCAGTCCAGAATTAAATTTATCAATCCAATGCCATTTAAATAAACAAAAAAAAAACAACAAAATCTTGTATTCCAAAAGAGATAGAATTATAAAAATGGAAAAGCATTATAACATATATAATTGGGTAAGTGATTTTATGAACAGATTTTAATTTATATACAAAAGTAAATTTCTCTTATTTTACACATATCAGAAAAATGGAATAAATTATAGCAGGGTACTTTGTTATTGTAAAAAATATTTGACTATAACGCTTGAATAACCTCATTTCATCTTTTTGAATATTGTCCTTGATGGTGGGGCCTCAAAATACTGAGCACTTCCCTGTAGTACAGGGATTCCTCAGTACCTTCTGTAGCACTTCATGGCTTCTATTCATTACAAGGGTGCAGTCCTGGTTGGTCCTCTGGCCTATTGGGTAAGGCCCAGCACCGTTGACTCTGAAGAAATACAATGGCAGTACTTAGGAGTGACCTAAGACTCTCTGAGCAATGCTTGAAGGTGACGTTTTCCCAAAAAGCATCCATTGATCCACCTTCTGAAAGTAGTTTTTACTCAGATATTTATATTGCATTAGTTGTCTTTGTCTTGAATATTACTTTTACCTTTCTTTTGAATAAACCTTTTATCAAGAAATTGTACATTTTTATATAAAGAAATTATGTATTCTTTAACATTTTTATGTAATTACTTTATAATCATCACTAACATTCACTAGATTGAGCGAGACTAAAAAAGTCACTCCAGCTCATTCACTTAGGCATCATGTCACAGTAAGTAATTGAAATAATAAAATTTTCAATCCTTCCATCTTCCAAAATAAAGCTTCAGACACTTGTCTAATATCAGTTGAGCATCCATATTGCCAAATCCTTAAAGAGAAAACTTTCTCTATTTTTAACACTATCCCAATAGCTGCATCATTTGGTGAGTAATAGAATCTACTAGTACTACTTGAGTACTAGATAGAAAAGCAAATTTTCACATTACATCCCAGAACTACTTAAATAGAACCCTGGGGCAGAGCAGAAATATGTCACCAGAACCTACAAATGATCTGAGTCATTAATACTTGAAAGTATTAATTTAGGACTGTGACTCATTAAGTATAAATATAAAAGTCAACTGTGACTTCTTTTGGGGTTTTGTTTTGATTTGTTTGGGATCCCCACCCTGAGGTGTTCAGGAATCACGACTGATAGTGCTTGGGGACATTATGTGGTAGTGGGTATTGAACCTGTGGACCATTAACAAGAAAAGTGCCTGATCTCCTTGGTCATGCTTTTAAAAAGTTTTCTGTGCTCTGTCTTCTCCAGTGAAAATAATTGTCACATACTCCCCTATTGTTTTCTAGGTTACAGTTACAACTGAGTATGATGACCACAGAACAGTTTTAGAGACTTGTCCTTTTTTGCAGAGTTCCTCTGACAACAGACATCACAAATGTCTGCTACATCCAAATATCCTGTGATCAGTGATTGTGTCTGTGCTTTCATCCTCATCTTTATACTTCAGTACAAGTGGCCTATAGCAGGAAAACATAATGTAAGAAGTGTTCTGTAAAATCATGTAACATTCAAATTATTAATCATGATTTTAACTAAATAAAAAGTTTATGATACTATACCTGATGTTTGGACTAATTCTAAATGACCGAAGAAAATAATTTATGCATTCACACATCAAAAATATAATATTCTAATTATTTTAGATCATTATTTGAGTATAATGTACATGTTTTACCTATGTTATGTAGTTGTCTGTAAAGCATAAAGGATTTTCCTCAAAGATTCTACATTCCTGAATAGCCATTAAATAGTGGTTTCAATATCAGGGGACTTTAAAATTTAGGTATTTTTATTATATTGCTATAAACAGTAACTGTGCACTTAAATTGCAATTTTCAGTCAAAACAATTTCAAGGTGATTCATTGTCATATTATTTAAAAATGTTATTCATTAAATTTAAGTGAAGAATCTGCCAATATGCAGTTTTATAACTTCTTAATAAGTAATATTAAGTATTTTGGAAATGTTGATAAGCAGAGGTCCAAGACAAATTTAATTTATTGGCAACATTCCAAGTGAAATAACAACACATGGATATTTTCATATTATTTTAAGAATATTTTAAAAATTATCATTCAAAATATTGATGTTGCTGACTACTATGTTTTTGTTTGTTATTGCTTTTAAGAGACAAGTTTGTGTCACAATGTTAGATGTTTTCATCTAACATTTTGTCAGGCAATATGACTGCTCTTTTACTTAATAATGGAATTGTCTTATTCTGTACACTAAAAGCAAGCAGTTTTGGCAGAAGATAATTAGGGAAATTAATAGAATGGATATCTACTCTAGGTTAACTTTGATATTTGTACACATTCCATTTATCTTATTGTATTTTGAATATTAAATACCTATTTGAATATTAATTTGGTATATTTTATGTATAAAATATATTAGTATTTTTTCATTTCAATCAAATTTTAATTGTATAACATGTATTTTGTAAAGGCCAAGGCAAGTGCCCTATCCTATGTATACCACTTCATCTTGTGAAATTGTTTTTAAAGACGAAAGTGGTCATGAAAAGAAAGCTGTTGATTCTTTTTTTTAGTGATGATGTCGAAGTATTACATAAGGTGAGGCAACCATGTAAATGAAAATAATATGTCATGTTTTTATACTTATCAAGTTTGAACATGTCAGTCAAAAATCAGCATGTATGTATAGAGGGATAGTACAGTGGGTAGGCCCTTTGACTTGCATGTGGTCAACCCATTTTCAATCCCCAGCACCCCACATGGACTCCTGGGCCTCCAAGAGTGTTCTCTGTCTGCAGGTCCAGGAGCAAGCCCTGAGCACAGATAGGTGTGTCCTTACCCCAGCAAAAAAAAAAAAAAATCAGCTCTTAAATAATGCATGCAAGTTAAATGGGTTTATATAAAATTTATGAAAAATACAAATAACACATAAGCTGTTAGATATACAGATAGATGATCAAGTTGCAATAACTTAGAATATTACATTAATGGGACTCTATTAATGAATATTTAATGAATTGGAAAGTGTAGAGCCATGTGCAAATCGCTTGATCATTTGACATCCTATTACTCATCGATTTGCTTGAGCAGGTGCCAGTAATATCTCCATTCGTCCCTGTGAAGGGCTAGTGTAGCCCAATGGCATCTGCTAGTTCTAGGAACACGAAGAGTCTCAAGCCGATCGTTCAGGGTCTTGACAAAGAAGTCTGACCATCTCGTAGATGGGCAGCCATGTGATCTTTTGACATCCCGTAGAATCCAGTTGGTAACGGCTCTACTCCAGCGGTTTTCTCTAAATCTCATTACATGTCCAGCCCATCTTATTTTCCACACCTTGGCAAATGAGACAGCATCCCTGCTTCTTGACCATCAACGCAGGTTGAAACTCTGGATTCTTTCTCTCGTTTGAGTGAAGTGTGATAATTCAAGCATAATTCTTTTGATTCCTCTTTTGATTCCTCTTTGGGAGACCCGAGACCCTTTTGAGTTAGATAGGGATAACAATTAAAATATGTAAAGTAATATTTAAAGAGTCTATACTTGGGGCTACGGTGCCGCCAGCAGGTTAATCTGTACTTGTGAGGCGAGTGCATCAGCAGCCTGATGGCACCGTCAGACTTTCAGATACACCAAAATTGCTGCTGTACCTTTGGCCAGACCCCAAAAACTTGGGGCAAAGTTTACCAAGAAAGTAAAAGGCCAAAAGTTAGGTATGTGGGAGACACACCCACAAACCACCTCCGGCTCAGTTATGTAATTGGAAGCATGGCCTCTCTGGTTCCTGATCGAACTGGTTAAAGGCCATGATCCCAGAGACTCAGAAATGAGTCTCGGAACCCAAAGGCTTTTGGCAGAAATGCATCCTGTTCCTGCAGTAGGTTACTGGAGCTGGGCCACCCCAGGTGAGAATAGGTTTTGTAGCTTGGCCTGTTCCCCCTGGTGGCCCGGTGACCGCCATCCTCCAGAGGCCACTGGACAGTGAGGTTTGGGTGCAGTGACGAGACATGTGGGACCTCAACAGATGGGGGTGGAACCAGCCCTTTTGTCCCCATCCCAATGAGACCCCGAGTCGTCACCTATAAACGGCCTCTCTGGCTCCTGATTAAGCTGATTAACGGCCATCATCCCAGAGGCTCAGAAACAAATCTTGAAACCCAGCGGCTTTTGGCAAAAATGCATCTGGACAGCATACAAGGTGGCTGCCACCTCAGAGCTTATAGGAAATCCAGGTATGAGCCGGCAGTGATGGGGCAACTGCAGTTTTATGGGAAGGGGATGCAGTACTAGCTCGTCCTTCACACCCTACCGAAGTCACAAGTTGCCCCCCACGAGTGACTCTAGGGCACAGCCATAACACCAGACACACAGAAACCAATCTCATAATTATTTGGCTCTTTGCAGAAGTCCAAAATCATTATATGATTCTCATAAACAGCTATAGAAAACAAAGTATTTCACAATGCCTTTTCAGCAATTCTGATTGTTGGGGGGGAATTCTAAACAATAATGGTGATTTTTTGTCAAAATAATGAATGTAATCAATGTAGAGAAAAGTTAAGTAAAAATCATCTGCCTCACAGGCATTGGGAGGGGTGGGAGGGGGGTATATTGGGGTTCTTGGTGGTGAAAAATGAGTACTGGTAAAGGGAAAGGTGTTTGATCGTTGTATGACCAAGACTTAAACCTGAAAACTTTGTAACTTTTTCTACAGTGATTCAATATATAAATATAAGAATAAATAAATAAATAAATAAAATTATGGAAAAAAAAAGTAAGGTGGAGTTTATGCCCAATTCAATCAGCTAATCAGTGGCTGAATAAATAGTAGTACTCCTACTTAAAAAAAAAAAGAGTCTATACTAGTCTGTTAATGTTGAAAGCTCAAACTCAGTTCTCATTAGTGGAATGACTGGAATAAATAATTTAAATTCTCATTTTCAATTGCTATATCATTAAAAGGAGAAAAGTAATTTATTATACACTGTCAAGAGAATAAGACTGCATTTTAAAATTAACAACAATCATGGGAATAATGATATATCACTGTTTATTAACTAGTAACAATAGTAATGATAATAGCACTGTCCTCCCATTGTTCATGAATTTGCTTGAGCTGACCCGGTAATGTCTCCGTTGTGAGACTTGTTGTTACTGTGTTTGGCATATTGAATATGTCTACCAATAACATATCTGACCATTATTCACGATCACGATCACAACCATCCTGTTATTCGTCAATTGCCTCGAGCAGGCCCCAGTAACGTCTCCTTCATCCTAGCCCTGAGATTTTTTAAAAAGTGCCATATTCAAGGCTCTTTCAGAGTTGGGAGAATGAGACCCATCATTGTTACTGGTATTTGGCATATTGGGTACTCCACGGGGAGTTTGCCAGACTCTGCCATGTGGGCAGGTTACTTTTGGTAGCCTGACCATTATTAATAAAGAAAATTGATATATATCTAATTCACTTTACATACTATATAAAGGTAACTTTACCAAAAATATTCCTAGTAGGAACTAAATATTATAATTTCTGTGACTCAAAATATTTTTAGAAATTTAAATTATTTTAAAATTATAATGTAAATTATGAACATATTTTAAGACTTTTTTGAAGCTATTTTTACATAATTAGTATGTGTCCAAATCTATCCTTTTTAATTGATTTGTATATGTTGCCAAGTTATTTTAATTAGGTAGGCAAATATACTACAGAAATATTTTATACATTGTGTATTAACTGATAATCATTCATCCTTCTAAAACCAAAAAGAATTTTTGTTCTTTTTTCCAGTGGTTAAAAAAACTATACAAGGGAAGAAACAATAAAATCTTTATGTATGTATAATTAGTTGAATTTAGTTTGCTTAAATTCTTATATGCTTTTAGTCTTTAGAAAAGTCAAAATAAGTCCAAGAAAATAGTATATTCTAAATCCATATATGGTTTTGAAGTTAGAAATATTTCAAATTTTTAAATTAGCACAGCGGGTAAGGCATTTGCCTTGCAAGCGGCCAATATGGCCAACCCGAGTTCGATTCCTCCGACCCTCTTGGAGAGCCCGGCAAGCTACCGAGAGTATCTCGCCTGGCAAGCTACCTGTGAAGTATTCGATATGCCAAACCCAGTAACAAGTCTCACAATGGAGATGTTACTGGGCCCGCTCGAGCAAATCGATGAACAACGGGAGATCCGTGATTCCGTGATTCAGAAATTTAATTTTAGAGCTAGATATCAGAATTCAAAAATGAGTGACATGCACTTTATTACTGAGTCACATTTCTGAGCCATAAAATTGTCTGTCTTTTAAGGTATTTTAATTTACATTATCTCCAGGCCACTTTCCAGGTGCTCAGGCCAAGTCTCATGCATGAATGAAGTCCCACAGAAAGCAGGTAATATGGACTTTGCAACCTTGGAATCTGGACTCAACGGGACCCGATAATCTCCTCATTGGCCACTTTCCAGAACTCACGGCTGCTCCTCCCAGATGGGAATATAAAATGAGGCCCCTATAACCATGCCACCGGACTTCATGCCAGGCTGTTTCCACTCTGGTTGCCCCAGAGTTGGGCAGATGAGAGCCCTCCTTGCCCCAATGGACCCAGCCCTGGCAGTCAACCTCCACTACCCAAGCTTTCCAGGTTGCTTTCCAGACTGCGTGGCTGCAAAGCAACGGCACAACACATTATAACACTTTCTACCCATTTCCCATAATTTCCACACCATATTTTATGGGTTTCAGAAAGTAGGAAACAAATCATAAAGAGAAATATATAAATATATGCCTCTTGGAGAGCCCAGCAAAATACTGAGAGTATTCCGCCCACATGGGCAGAGCCTAGCAAGCTCCCCATGGCATATTCAATATTCCAAAAAAGAGTAATGACAACAGGTCTAATCCCCTGACCCTGAATGAGCCTCCAATAATTGAGAAAAGATGAGTAAGAAGAGGCTGCTAAAATCTCAGGACTAGGAGGAATAGAGACGTTACTGGCGCCCACTTGAGTAAATTGACAAACAACGGGATGACAGTGACAATGATATGTGAAACTGGTTATGAGAGTGAGATCTTTTTAGGAACCATTAAACTGAAAAGTATATGATACACACACACACACACACATACACGAACTAAAATGAGTCCAAGGCATTATCCCAACTTGTTATGCATATATTATATTTTTCTACATGACACATTTGTCCTTGATTAAATATTAATTGTATTTATATACCTTATAAAATTTAATATTTTTTAATATTTATTGTTCCATTCTGTATACTTTGAAGAATGCTATGGGATTCTTAATTACATCTCAGTTCGAAGGAGCAAAGAAGAATTTGTGTGGCTAAAATTGACTGAGAATAGTACATTAAATTTGCAATTTAAATAATAACAGTGTACTCATAATGATGATTTTTAAAAGGTGAGAGAAAAACCAACATTTGGGAGAGTTGCATAAAGTATAATGGGACTATTCTAATTTTAAATCCTTTCTTCAATGATGAAAAACTTACATAAATATGAAGCTACAAAAAACATTTCATGTGCACGCTTGTTCTATTGATGTTTTGGTGTATATTTGGAGGTATATTGGAAATCAGTGTGCATTGATGAATCGGCTTGATGGAAAGTCTTTTCTTAGTTCAAAGTAAGGTAAGGTAAGGTAAAGGCCCTCCCGTTGATCATCGATTTGCTCGAGCGGGCCCAGTAACGTCTCCATTGGAGACTTTGTTGTTACTGTGTCTGGCATATCGAATACTCTCGGTAGCTTGCCGGGCTCTCCGAGAGGGGCGGAGGAATCGAACTCGGGTCGGCCATGTTGGCCGCTTGTAAGGCGAACATCCTACAGCTATGCTAGCGATAGTTCAAAGTATGAATGAAAAATGTATTTTATAAACCTTCATGCACCAGTATGTGGAAAGAGAAAGGAAGATTGTGGATTTAGCAGTTAATAACCTGGATTGATGGACAATTTCTAGAAAATGCAGCATATTTACCTATTTTTTAATAGAAAATAGACTTTGAAAACAAGCTGTTTAGTCAATCCTCCCCTCCCCCACCACCTTATTTTTTCAGAGGCCACTTCACTTAATCCTTTCATATTTCTTTTATCCTTCCAAAGTCAGGGCTGAGGAACCCGAGGTAAATGATACTGTATAGATGCCTATCATGTCAGAGGGTCTGAGCTCCATCCTCCCTCCCTCACCATAGCTCACCCACCCACTTGGTCTACACCACCAGGCATAGAATCACCAGGCATGGCCCCTATACCACTTGACTGGGCCTCACCACAACACCACAAGATTGAGTTCTGTAAAAATATATTTTATAAAATTATGAATAAAATTTTGGATTTTCTACATTTTGTTGATTAGTTGCATAACCTGTGATCTCAAGAGCAAGTGTTCAATAACACAATCACAATGGTCCCTTTGGGAAGCTGAAGAAGAAATATCAAATGTACTGACATTCTTCCAAGAGTTCATAGGTTTCTAGATTGCTTTGTAATCGCAATTGTAGAAGTTCAGAAAAGTCAAATTTTAGCAAAAATAAAATTTTATATATTGCAATTGTTTTATTTTTAAAGATATTTTAATTGCATATTATAAAATGAGAGCATATAATACTTATATAACTGATCATGATAAAAAAGGGTAGAGACAATCTAGTTCAATTTTCTCAATGCAAGAATGATGTGTAGGGTAATAAACAGTATCCATAGCATCCATGTTGCTGGATGCAAGTACTGAATGTAATATTCAGGGGATGCAGAGATAGCACAGCTAGTAGGGCATTTGCCTTGCATGCGGACAACTGGGTTAGACTACTCCATCCCTCTTGGAGAGCCCTGCAAACTACTGAGAGTACCCTGCCCACACGGCAGAGCCTGACAAACTCCTCATGGCATATTTGATAGCCAAAAACAGTAACAAGTCATACAATGGAGATGTTACTGGTGCCTGCTCAAGCAAACTGATGAACATTGAATAACATTTTCCATTTTCAATGGGTTTTTATAATTACCTAGTTTAGGTAAACTTTGCTCTGTAAGTTTGGGACAAATCAAGCTCAACTATGCTTACCTTATGAAATAATGATGATAATTATAAGAATAACAATCACTTAATCACTTAACTTCCCGTTAGTCGTCGATTTGCTCGAGCGGGCGCCAGTAACGTCTCCATTTGTCCCTGTCGCGTGCTAGTGTAGCCCAATGGCATCTCTTCGCTCCAGGAACATGGAGGGCCTCAAACCGATCGTTCATGACCTTGACAAAGAAGTCTGACCATCTGGTAGGTGGGCGGCCACGCGGTCTCTTGACATCCCGTGGAATCCAATCAGTAACAGCTCTAGTCCAACGGTCGTCTTTAAATCTCATTACGTGACCAGCCCATCTGATTTTCGACACCTTGGCAAATGAGACAGCGTCCCTGATCCTTGATCGTCGACGGATGTCAGAACTCCGGATTCGTTCTCTCATTTGAGTGAAACGTGATATTCCAAGCATAGCTCTTTCTATTCTTCTTTGGGAGACCTGAATGGCGTTCTCATCTTGTTTGCGTAGGGCCCAGGTCTCTGAGGCATATGTTAATGCAGGAAGAACAGTGGAATCAAAGAGATGTGCCCGGAGCCGGAGGTTCTTCGTCCTCTTAGCTATTTCTTCGACGTTCTTGAAGGCGTTCCAAGCCGCTCTCTTCCTCCTGCGCAGCTCGGGTGCCAGGTCATTTGTCATGTTGACCTCTCGACCTAGGTACACATAGCTGTTGCATTCGGAGATGGTCGTTCCATTGAGAGCGAATGGGGAGTCAGGAACAAGGCTATTTCTCATAAACATTGTCTTCGTAAGATTCAGCTGTAGTCCTACCTTTCCACACTCACGGTCAAAGTCGGCCAGCATTTGTGCCGCTTGGCTGATGTTTGGTGTTATTAAAACAATGTCATCAGCAAAGCGGAGGTGGTGTAGTTGCCGACCATCTATCTTCACTCCCATTCCTTCCCATTCCAGTCGTCGCATGATGTTCTCGAGGGTGGCACTGAAGAGTTTTGGTGAAATGGTATCACCCTGCCGCACCCCTCTCTTGACATCAACGATCACTTCTTTGTAGAATGGTGAGATCCTGGTAGTGAATCCGCAATACAGCTCACGGAGGATCCTGATGTATTGGGCTTGTATGCCCTGATTGGCTAGGGCTTCAATGACCGCTTCCGTCTCAACAGAATCAAAGGCCTTCTTTAAATCAATGAACGTTAAGCAGAGCGGCATCTTGAACTCCCGAGAAACCTCAATGAGTTTGGTTATCGTGTGGATATGGTCGATGGTGCTGAATCCTTTGCGGAACCCTGCTTGCTCACATGGTTGTCCTTCATCTAGTGTTCTGCCAATCCTATTCAGGATGACTCGAGTGAACAACTTGTAGATGACAGACAATAGGCAGATCGGGCGATAGTTGCCAATGTCATGGATGTCTCCCTTCTTGAACAGTAGTACGGTCCTGCTGGTTTTCCATTGAGATGGAACCTTGCATTCAGACAGGTAGCGAGTGAAGAGCCGAGCCAGTGTATTGATGAGTACTGACGGCAGGTTCTTCAGGTGTTCAGGTCTGACCTTGTCTGGGCCGGGTGCTGTTTGTTTCTTTACCGACGAAATGGCGTGTCGGATTTCGGAGGGGAGAACGTTGGGAACGACATACCCATCCTGTGGAATTTGGTATGTCGGCAAGTGGACATGGCTATCGAAGAGATTTGAGTAGAAGTCATGGATAATCTTCTCCATTGCCGTTCTGGAGGATGTGATGGATCCATCAGGACGTCGGAGGGCAGTCATCTTGGTCTTATAGTTGGCGAAGGACAGGCGGGCGTTACGAATACTTTTCCCGGCTTCTGCCGCATCTACCAGTACTTCTGCTCTTCTCTCTTTGAGGTCTTCCTTGATCGCATCTCTGCACTGCTTTGCAAGCTCGGACGTTAGCTTGCGGTTGCCTGAGGCATGCGCCAAACCACGCTGGCGAATTAGCTCAAGAGTTTTCGAAGATAGGCGACTTTTTGTGGCTATCTCTCTCTTGGCGTTCCTCGCACATTCATGGAGGTGCTGAACCAGTCGATCGTATTCCTCGTCAATGTTGTCAACAATGGCATCTTCCCATGTTGCCGCAATAGTACCAAAGAGTTCCCAGTTGGTGGTCGTTCTGGGAGTTCTCTTTTTGAACTTTGCAGCCCTTTCTCCCCGCTCTGTGAAGTAGAATTTTGCACGAAGGAGACGGTGGTCCGATCCCGTTCGAAATTTTGGGACAACAGCGACATCAGTCAGGCAAAACCGTCGATTGAATATGATGTGGTCTATTTCGTTGTGGAATCGTCCACCGGGAGACTCCCATGTCCATCGTTTAGATTCTGCCTTCTGGAACTGTGAGTTACCATGAATGGTCTTGGTCGACATGATGAACTCAGACAGTCTCTCACCCTGTTCGTTCCATTCTAGGCCATGGGTTCCGATGTGAAGTTCTTCAGCTGATCTTCTCGGTCCTATCTTGGCATTAAAATCACCCACAATGATCTTGTAGAAGGTGTGGTCTTCTTTATAGAATTTCTCCAGATAAATACCCCACTGGCAGACTTCCACTCTCGACACTACTTCCACTACCCAGCCGTCGCCACACTCCAGGACGCTTTCCGGAACCGCGCGGCAGCTCCGGCCGAGACCCACGCACAACTGAAGACCCACAGAACAAGCCGTCGCCACACTCCAGGACGCTTTCCGGAACCGCGCGGCAGCTCCGGCCGAGACCCACGCACAACTGAAGACCCACAGAACAAGCCGTCGCCACACTCCAGGACGCTTTCCGGAACCGCGCGGCAGCTCCGGCCGAGACCCACGCACAACTGAAGACCCACAGAACAAGGTAAGCGGAACTCTCTGAGACCTTGGACTCCAGGCTCGGCGGACCCAGGGACAGAGCTTCTCTGCTTGCTCCCACCACCACAGGTGACAAAGGGATTCTAATCAGGAGCCCCACCCTACCCTGCCCTGTCTGCTTCCATCAACCACCCAGGGATCGAATTGTGCACAGGAGACCCACCCTACCCAGATAAATACCCCACTGGCAGACTTCCACTCTCGACACTACTTCCACTACCCAGCCGTCGCCACACTCCAGGACGCTTTCCGGAACCGCGCGGCAGCTCCGGCCGAGACCCACGCACAACTGAAGACCCACAGAACAGGGTAAGCGGAACTCTCTGAGACCTTGGACTCCAGGCTCGGCGGACCCAGGGACAGGGCTTCTCTGCTTGCTCCCACCACCACAGGTGACAAAGGGATTCTAATCAGGAGCCCCACCCTACCCTGCCCTGTCTGCTTCCATCAACCACCCAGGGATCGAATTGTGCACAGGAGACCCACCCTACCCAGATAAATACCCCACTGGCAGACTTCCACTCTCGACACTACTTCCACTACCCAGCCGTCGCCACACTCCAGGACGCTTTCCGGAACCGCGCGGCAGCTCCGGCCGAGACCCACGCACAACTGAAGACCCACAGAACAAGGTAAGCGGAACTCTCTGAGACCTTGGACTCCAGGCTCGGCGGACCCAGGGACAGAGCTTCTCTGCTTGCTCCCACCACCACAGGTGACAAAGGGATTCTAATCAGGAGCCCCACCCTACCCTGCCCTGTCTGCTTCCATCAACCACCCAGGGATCGAATTGTGCACAGGAGACCCACCCTACCCAGATAAATACCCCACTGGCAGACTTCCACTCTCGACACTACTTCCACTACCCAGCCGTCGCCACACTCCAGGACGCTTTCCGGACCCGCGCGGCCGCAAGCGGCCGCGCGACACATCATAAGACACTAAATACCCGTCTTCTGGAATTGTCGTACCATATTTGATAGGGTTCAAATATGGTAACACCTACAAGGGTGATTAGAGGTCACCCCAAAAGCCTCTATACCTCTCGGAAAGACTGGCAAGCTACCGAGAGTATTCCGCCCGCACGGAAGAGCCTGGCAAGCTATCCGCTGTGTATTCGATATGCCAAAACCAGTAACTACAACTGGTCTCATTCACCTGACCCTGAAGGCTTCACCGACATGGCAGCACTGAGAAGGATGAGAAAGGAGAGGCCGACAAAATCTCAAGGCCGACCTAGGCTGCCACAACGAAGGAAGACAAAAATGATCGTCTGTACTTTCAATGCACGTACGCTAGCATCAGATGCATCCATCGAGGACCTGATGGTACAAGCGCGAATGATCAAGTACGACATCATTGGTCTGACCGAGACAAGAAGACACGAATCTCACCATGCCATTTTCGACACTGGAGAAGAATTGTTCCTCGGAACATGCGATAAAAGAGGTGTTGGAGGCGTCGGTGTCCTTATCAACACAAACTTGGCCAAGAGCATTGATTCATTCGAATGCCTAACAACCCGAATCGGACGTTTACATTTGAATAGATGTGGCTCACTGCCTGCAGTTTCTATCTTCGTTGTCTACGCACCAACATCTCATTATGATGAAAGAGAAATCGAGAAGTTCTACATGGAGCTAGAGAAATTCATAAGAATAACAATAATACATATTTATACTCAAGTTTTTAGTTTTCTATTTAGGAACTATCTATATAGGAATTTTTATATAGAATTAAATTACTTTTTATATTATTACATTTCTATATAGGAATTATCATTTATCTCTCTCTTTGACTTTGATGTGCTAAACATTTTAAACGATCTTTTTTATAAGCATTCTCTAATGTGAAATAATATTAAACTTCTTATCAATGTATAAAATTTAATTAAATTTTTGATATATATTTGAAATTGAATAAATCATTAAATTGAAGTTATATGAATAATTATCTTCTATTATCTTTCATTTGTGTCTGATTTCCCATTTATAAAGTGAACTCATATGCCTCATCTCATTTTATCATTGCACAGTCTAGTTAGCTTGATTAGTTTTTCCATTTTGCTTATACACATTCTGTACTAGGAGCATAGATAGTCTTATTTATTACCCTCATCAGGAATATTAGTTCCTCTGCTGCATAAGTGGTTTCCTACTGACTGTATCTAGTAATTTAGAGGACAAATAGACTATAAGCATAGAACAACTGTGTTTCATTCCCAAAGTACCTGTTAGAACAGAAATAATCATACAGCCTTTCTTGTGAATAAAACAGCATTTCAGTTTATAGCCATTTTCATCTCTGAATGCATACAATAATTAAAATAATAAAATGTATTAATAAGAAATCATTTACCTATCTTCAAATTTAATAAACATAAATTTAAAACTTCCACTTACCAAACACAATTTTTTAAATTGATGTTTTCAGTCTTCAAGTAAGTCATTTCTAAAATATTAACAAGGTAAATATCATCATAGTAAAATATTATTAAAGGTTCATTCTGAAAACCTGATACTACCATAAATCCTAAAATATTTTCACTTGTTAGATTATAGTAAAGTGACACAAAACTATAATAATCTTGCATAAAGGTTTTGTATTTTTGTATATTTTGAGTGATTGCTGTATGCAAAGCAGAGAACTAAGAGCTCAATGATTTAATAAAGCTCAAAATCCCAAATAACTAATTCTTTTTGTCAAAAAAAGATATAATTAAAAAAATGTAATTCTGAGAAATAGATACTTGCTACATATGTTATGATGACTACTTATATTAAGGACCACTGATTAGAAATGGTGAGGACATAAAATAGAAATCTGAAATCTTCATCAGGATTTCAAATCTTGATCATGTGAACTCTAATCCCCAAATAGAAGACATTGCCATGAATAAGCAATAAAAAGAATACCATGGAGAAAATTGACTAGTAATGTAATAACTATTGCATTTTCTAGATTATTTATAAAGCTGTTTTCTTGTTTTCTTTTGCTCTTTATAGTTATTCATGAACAAATTTTGGTTAATCGAATCTCTAGATATTTTTCATTAATACTGCCATATTGATGGCTCTTTCAGGGTCAGGGGAATGAGACCTATTGTATTTACTGGTTTTGGCAAATCGAATACGCCACAGATTGCTTTCCAGGCTCAGCCGTGCAGCATTAAGAAGGATGGGAAGAAAAGACTGATAAAAACCTCAAGGCCAAACAAGGCTGCCAAAACAAAGAAGGACAAAAATAACTATACTTTCAATGCACATACGCTGGCATAGAATGCGTCTATCGAGGACCTGATGGTACAAGCGCGAAAGATCAAGTATGGCATCATTGGTCTGACCAAGATGAGAAGGAATCAATCACAACACACCGTTTTCGACACTGGAGAAGAACTTTTCCTCGGAACATGCACCAAAAGAGGCATCGGTGGTGTTGGTGTCCTTGTCAACACGAACTTTGCCATAAACATTGATTCATTCAAATGCCTAACAATGCGAATCGGACGATTACTCTTGAATAGATGTGGCACAATGCCGGCAGTTTATATCTTTGTTTTCTATAAACCAACATGCAATTATAATGAAGAAGAAATTGAGAAGTTCTACATGAAACTGGAGAAGTTCTATAAAGAAGACCACACCTTCTACAAGATCTTTGTCAGTGATTTTAATGCCAAGATAGGACTGAAAAGATCAGGTGAAGACCTCCACATTGGGAACCATGGCCTACAATAGAAAGAACAGGGTGAGAGACTGTCTGAGTATATCATGTTGACCAAGACCATCCATGGTAACTCACAGTTTCAGAAGGTCGAATCTAAACGTTGGACTTGGGGGTATCCCAGTGGATGGTTCCACAACGAAATTGACCACATTATAATCAATCGACGAGTTTGCCTGACTGATATCACTGTTTTCCCAAAATTCCAAACAGGATCAGACCAGTGTCTCCTTCATGTGAAATTCTACTTCATGGAGTGGATAAAAAGGGGTGCAAAGTTTTTTTTTTGCATTTATCAACATTTAATTATTAAAAAAATCTAAAACCAAAAAACGTTCTCTTCAAAATATGGATTGGGAAAACTGCACAGTCACACAAAAAAGCATGAAACTGGACCACCCTGTAACTCTATGCACAAAATAAATTCAAAATGGATTAAAGATATAAAACTTGAAATCACATAGTATGTAGATGATAACATAATGAAAACTTCCATGACATTAGCATGAATGAACTTGATTCTATTAGGAAGGGAGATTAAAGACAAGCAGTTAGGAGTACATTAAATTAAAAGTAATTGTACAGTATAAGAAAATGTACACAGAATGTAAAAACATTTTACTTGACCATCAGGAGAATTTTGTATTATGATAAGGAATTAATATATAAGGCATATAAAAATTCATACAACTTAACAACAGAAAATGAACAACACACACGTGGGAAGGCAAGTTTCCAAAGAGTACATATTGATAGCTTATATATGAAAAGATGCTCATCATATTTCATAATCAGTGAAAAGCAAATTAAGACCCAATGAAATAATCGCCTCACACCTAGGAAACAGACTTACATCAAAAGGAGTGGCAAGTGTTGAAGAGGGTATGGAGAAAGAGAAACTTTCATGAACTGTTAGTGGGAACGTAAGTTGGTGTAACCATTTTGGATTAGGGTAATTGGAGTTTCTCAAGTAGCCAAAGATAGAGAGACCATGTAATCTAGCAATACCAGTTCTGAGTATCTATCGAATCCAATGGACACAAAAACATTAACACAAAAAGTTGTATCAACCCAAATGTTTATTGCAGTGTTATTATAATACCCAAAATATGGATACAATTAAAGCTCCCTTCAATACATGATTGGATAAAGAAGATGTGAGATATTTCTACAATGGAATACTGTTTAGCAATAAAAGATGAAATTTTGCCATTCAGAGGGCAAAATGAAGTTGATCTAAGTGATATGCACAGCAAAATAAGGCAAAAGTAAAAAGACAAGTGCTTATGATATTTCCCATCTGTTAAATTAAAGAAAACAAAATTTGTGAATCACTGTCACTGTCACTGTCCTCCAGTTGTTCATTGATTTGCTTAAGTGGTCACCAGTAACATCTCCATTATGAGACTTATTGTTACTGTTTTTGGCATATCGAGTACATCACGAGTAGCTTGCCAGGCTTTGCCATGCAGAAGGGATACTCTTGGTAGCTTGCCAGGCTCTCAAAGGGGCAGAGAAATTGAACCCGTGTTGGCCAAAGGGAGGCAAAGTTTAAGAAAAGAACTCCCGGAACAACCACCAACTGGGAGCTCTTTGCAACTATTGTGGCAACATGGGAAGATGCCTTTGTTGACAACATTGATGAGGAATACGATCGACTGGTTCAGTACCTCCATAATTTTGTGAGGAATGCAAAGAGAGAGATAGCCACAAAAAGATGCCTGTCTTCGAAAACTCTTGAGCTCATTTGCCAGCGTGGCTTGGCGCAAGCCTCAGGCAACCACAAGCGAACGTCTGAGCTCACAAAGCATTGCAGAGAAGTGAGAAAGGAAGACCTCAAAGAGAGATCAGAAGAGCTGGCAGATGCGGCAGAAGCTGGGAAAAGCATTCGCAATGCCCGCCTGTCCTTCGCCAACTACAAGACCAAGATGACTGCCCTCCGTCATCCTGATGGATCTATTACATCTTCCAGAAGGTCAATGGATAAAATTATCCATGACTTCTACTTGGATCTCTTCAATAGCCATGTCCACCTGCCCACATATCAAATTCTGCAGGATGGATATGTCTTACCCAACATTCCCTTCAGAAAACCAACATGCCATTTCATCAGTAAAGAAATGAACAGCACCTGGCCCAGACAAGGTCAGACCCGAACATCTGAAGAACCTGCCATCAGTACTCATCAATACACTGGCTCAGCTCTTCATACGACACCTGTCTGAATGTAAGGTTCCGTCCCAATGGAAAATCAGCAGGACTGTACTACTGTACAAGAAGGGAGACATCCAGGACATTGGCAACTATTACCTGATCTGTCTGTTTTCTGTCATCTACAAGCTGTTCACTCGAGTCATCCTGAATAGGATTGCAGAACACTAGTTGAAGGACAACCGTGTGAGCAAGGCAGGTTCCGCAAAGGATTCAGTACAATCTACCATATCCACACAAAAACCAAGCTCATTGAGGTTTCTCAGGAGTACAAGATGCCATTCTGTCTAATGTTCATTGATTTAAAGAAGGCCTATGATTCTTTTGAGACTGAAGTGGTCATTGAAGCCCTAGCCAACAGGGCATTCAAACTCAATACATCTGGATCCTCCATGAGCTGTTTTACAGACTCCCTATCAGGATCTCATCATTCTACAAGAAAGTGATCTTCCATGTCAAGAAAGGGGTTCAACAAGGTGATACCATTTCACCGAAATTCTTCAAAACCATGCTCGAGAACATCATGTGATGACTGGAATGAGAAGGAATGGGAGTGAAGATCGACAGTCTGCAACTACACCACTGCCGCTTTGCTGATGATACCATTCTAATAACACCAAACATTAGCAAGTGGCACAAGTGCTGGCCGACTTCGACCGTGAGTGGAGAAAGGTTGGAGTACAGCTGAATCTTACAAAGATAATGTTTATGAGAAACGGTCTCATTCCTGATGTTCGATTCACTCTCAACAGAATGAACTTTTCCAAATGCAACAGTTATGTGTACCTGGGTCGAGAAGTCAACATGATGAATGTGTTGAGCAGGAGGAATACAGCGACTTGGAACTCTTTCAGGAGCGTCGAAGAAATAGCTAAGAGGACGATGAAACTCCGGCTCCAGGCACATCTCTTTGATTCCACTGTTCTTCCTGCATTAACATACGCCTCAGAGACCTGGGCCCTCCGTAAACAGGGTGAGAACGCTATTCAGGTCTCCCAAAGAGGAATCGAAACAGCTATGCTTGGAGTATTACACTTCACTCAAATGAGAGAAATAATTCAGAGCTCTGACCTCTGTCGACGGTCAAGAATTTGGATGCTCTCTTGTTTGCCAAGGTGTCGAAAATCAAATGGCCTGGACACGTAATGAGATTTGGAGATTACCGCTGGACTAGAGCCGTTACAGAATGGATTCCACGGGACGTCAAAAAATTGTGTGGCCACCCACCTATGAGATGGTCAGACTCCTTCATCAAGACCCTGATTTTTTTTTTGTTTGAGGCTCTTCATGTTCCTACAATGAGGCTCTTCGCGTTCCTAGAATGTTTGTTTGAGGCTCTTCATGTTCCTGGAATGAGCAGAAGCCATTAGGCTATACTAGCACATGACAGGGACGAATGGATGAGTAACGGGATGTCAAGTGATCAAGTGATCAAGCGATATTGACTTTAGAAACTTTAGATCATAGTGGTCAGACTTTTCGGTGAGGGAGGTTCTGGACCATACTTGGCGGTGCTTGAGGGAATCATATGCAGTTATAGGGGATTGAACCAGGGTCACTTGTGTGTAAGGCAAGTGCTTAACCCCTGTCCTATCTATCCTACACACTGGTCAGATTTTCTAGCACATTTCTCATTTGAGATCGCTCAATGATTTTTATAGAATTGAAATTTTAATTTGGGCATATGCTCTTATAACATCATAGAAGAAGGTATATGATTTTCCATGGAGATGCAAAAGTTCATCATTAGGTGAAATTGAAGTCTTTCAGGATTTCCAGTCTAAAGTTACAATTTCTCACATTCCATATGATTTATGAGAGCTATCACTAAATCTAGCCTCCACCTGAATGTAGACTCTTGGCACTTTCCTCTCTAAAAAAGCTTATGTTCCCTCTTGACCACCTATCTCTCTTTTTCCTTCATATTCTCTAAGAAAATTTATCTAAATAATACTTCTTTGCTTCATTATTTCATCTTCTCCTGAAATTATTTTCTGGCTTGGAAGCAATATTCCTGGAAAACCTGGAAAGGTTTGAATTGACTTCCCTTTCCTGCCAAGAGCACTCTCTCTCTCTCCAAGTTGAATGCTTGTCTCCCTAGGAAGACTGGTGGTGGGAACTAGTTCACAATCTTCAGTGACAGATTGACAGCTGCCTTGTGGTACTTGTGATGCCCTATCATCCAGTCAACATTGATAATTTGCTGGTCCTAAGCCATGCCAGGCTGTTTTAGGTGGTCAAGGTGAGTTTATTATAAATATGGAAAAAATTTTGTTGAAGCTATCTCCCTTACACCTCACTTCATCCAATTCATCTGCAACACATTTGTTTTTGGAATTTTTGCATTATGGGAAATATGGCATATGCAACCAACTAAAGTAATTGTATTACATTTTCTAGAGCTCATGGATAAATAATATTTTTATCATATTGTTTTCTAATAAATTTGAAAAAAAACAATCTAAAATTGATTTAACATCATTGATATATTTACTTAATGCCATTTTCATTGCTGCATCTAAGGAACAAAAATAAGTCTGGGGCTTGCTCCTCAAGCCTGTGCTCTTTTGAACTGTATCCCGCTTGTTTGGGTTTATGTTTCTTTGCTTGCCTGTTTCTACTCTAGAGAAACCTGTGTTCTCTCTTTTCCCCCTCTCATGTGTTTCTAAGCAAATTTCATTCAATATAAACTACCTTCACACATACAAATCCTCTGGAGATGATTAAATACTCAGTTTCATCTACTGTTTATTATAATCTATTGTTAGTACTTAAAATTATGACATTGCTAATTCTAACACTTTTTGCATTTTTGGAGTAAGTAATAGGAAGTTTGAGAAGAAAATAAATTTCATTTAATGAATTTGTATACAGCAGGCATCCAACTTTAATAACTTGAAATATGTTATTTTAATGATAACCAACTAGAAATATAAAAGTAGCATTCATTTAACTACAATTATTTGATGTTCCTTAATTTCATCTAAAAGGCAAAAAATATTGTTGATACAATAGTAGAGTGCCAAATGCCCTGGTTGAACTATCCAGGGATAAGCTCCTAAAACCTACTCCTCAATCAATTATTCTTCCTTTTCAAATATAGAAAGAAATGAAGCTCGTACCCTATGTCCACTTAGAGCAGTCTATTCTCTGACTACACACTTCCAGCTTTTGAGAAGTATATTCTTTTCTTCCTAAAGACAACAGATATTAGGAAACAGTCTGGAGCACTCCTAAATTCCTTTACTTTTATTTCAAGAGCCTGTCCCTAGACTCCTCTCCCCTTAACCAAAAAAGATTAGGTCCAAGATATTGGCTTTAGTTCATATGCTTAGAAAAAGGGAAAATAAAAAAAAATTCAGTGCTCTGAATATGGCTCAAAGCCATACAATGCATACTTAATTTATGTGTGGCCTTGAGTTTGAGACCCAAATGCCACCCAGTGTTGTCCTTATAAATGAATTTAAATATTTTGCATGGATATTGTCCCATTTCATTGTGTAGGTTGGTTTTGGGCTAATTTAAATTATTTATAGTGGACAAAATGCCTAGTATTTAATTGAAACTCCTCATATTGAAATTATATAACTGGTAAATATCACTCAAAATAAAATATAGCTCAGTTCATAACAGACCAAATTTATCTTTCATGAGACTGTGCTGTTTCATTTTGTAAAATTAAGCATAAAATTTTTGTGATAATTAATTTTGAAGAATGTATACTTATGAATATTGGTTTTATGATGCTTTCTCAATTATGTAAAAATCATGATATCACTTAAATTGAAAAAATAATTCACTTAATCACTTAATCCCCGTTATTCATCGATTTACTCGAGCGGGTGCCAGTAACGTCTCCATTCATCCCGGTTGCCTGCTAGCGTAGCCCAATGGTATCTGTTCGTTCTAGGAACATGCAGAGCCTCAAACCGATCATTTAGGGTCTTGACGAAGAAGTCTGACCATCTTATAGGTGGGCGTCCACGTGATCTTTTGATGTCTCGTGGAATCCAATCAGTAATGGCTCTAGTCCAGCGGTTGTCTGTAAACCTCATTACGTGTCCAGCCCATCTGATTTTTGATGCCTTGGCAAATGAGACAGCGTCCCTGATTCTTGAGCGTTGACGAAGATCAGAACTCCGGATTCTATCTCTCATTTGAGTGAATCGTGATATTCCAAGCATAGCTCTTTCGATTCCTCTTTGAGAGACCCGAATAGCGTTCTCATCCTGTTTTCGTAGGGTCCAGGTCTCTGAGGCATATGTTAATGTAGGAAGAACAGTGGAATCAAAGAGATGTGCTCGTAGCTGGAGGTTCTTTGTCCTTTTAGTTATTTCTTCAATGTTCTTGAAGGCATTCCAAGCCGCTCTCTTCCTCCTGCGCAACTCAGGTGCCAGGTCATTCATCATGTTGATTTCTCGACCTAGGTATATATAACTGTTGCATTCGGAGATGGTGGTTATAAAATAAATATTTTATAATATAATATATAATATAATATAATATATAATAATATAATAAAAATTATAAAATAAAAATTTTGTGATAATTAATTTTGAAGAATGTATACTTATGAATATTGGTTTTATGATGCTTTCTCAATTATGCAAAAATCATGATATTATTTAAATTGAAAAAATAATTATCACTAAAAATTCAGTTATGATTAATTTTTGTTTTGCGTTTCCTTCCTAAAACTGTGACTAAAGATTGAGAGTTACTTGCCTGAACACTTCACTATGCTTGATGCATGTTTAGAATAACCCTGTCATAAAAAACGGAGAAATAATTCTTTGTAGATTTGACCTTGGAGGGAGTTTGAGAGTGAAATATATAACATATGTGAAGCACTCAGATCTTTGAAGTAGAAGTTGTAATATAATGTAATATCACAGAGATCTAAGAGATTATGAAAGTGCAATGTATTAAAGACAGTTTATCCTTCAACAGATTAATCTTTGACAGAGCCCCAGGCAACTGCTAGGATGCTAGCACCATTGTCAATTATACTCCTGAAGAGATGTAACAACCATACAACTACTTCTTTTATGTTACCTTTTATTTTTTATGACTCGGATACAGATGGGAAGGAAAAGGAAAAATGGTACAAATAAATCAAGAATTAACATGCTATTCTGTCTTTTAAAAGCTCAGCCATTTTTTAAAAATCCACAAAGGAAAGAAATAAAGGAATTGGTCTTTTTATTTTCCTGAATTGTTTTACAAATGAAAGCATCTATAATCAATATAAATGTTTATCCTAGAAGGAGTTTCAATACAAAGCTTCAATGTAAGAACACCAAAGAAATTGTTTTCATCTTTCAAGTCATGTTATAAAATATCATATTATTTATATGGACTGGCTTTAAAATAAATGTGCATTCTTGGGCATTTTATTTATATTATAAGTGCTGTTCTAATTGGGCTGGAGCAATAGCACAGTGGATAGGGCGTTTGCCTTGCACGGGGCCGACCTGGCCAACCCAGGTTTGATTCTTCCCTTCCTCTTGGAGAGCCTGGCAAGCTACCAAGAGTATTCTGTCCTCATGGCAAGCTCCCTGTGGCATATTCAATACGCCAAAAACAGTAACAAGTCTCACAATGGAGACATTACTGGGCTCGCTTGAGCAAATCGATGAACAACAGAAGGACAGTGACAGTGATAGTGTAATTAGTACAAGAAAACATACATTTATACAGAATGGGTATATTTAGAAAATTTTAAGTAAAGTGGTATTATTATCATAGAAATATGTATTAGAAAGTATCAATAACACAAATTGTTAATGTGGTAGATAGTTCTATCTTCAAGATCTTAATTCTATGCAAATTACCTAATTATTAGTGCTTACACATACATGGAAAAAATCCAAAATAGCAAACATGCAAAGCATATAGACAAAAATATCAGAAACAAACATAATTAAATATCTAGAAATATACCTAAGTAATTATGATCACCCAATTACAATAAAATTTCACTGAAATATTTAAAGAAAAATATACTGGGGCTGGAGAGAGAGAGTACAGCAGGCAGGGCGTTTGCCTTGCATACTGTGGACATGAGTTCTATAGCCAGTATCTTATATGGTGCCCTGAGTCTTGCCAGGAGTGATCCCTGAGTGTGACTCCTACAGTAAATCCTGAGTACTGCTGTTGATGCTCCAAAAGAAAAAAAAATTCAGTAGTTATGGAAAGATAGAGGTCTTTATAAGACAAAATAAACCTTGGTTTCTACCTCACATTATGTAGAAATTATAATTGAAGATAATAAGATGTCACAATAAGATGTCGCCCACACGGCAGAGTCTGGCAAACTCCCTGTGGTGTACCCAATATGCCAAATACCAGTAACAATGATGGGTCTCATTCTCCTAAAGAGCCTTGAACATAATCTCAGGGTTAGGATGAAGGAGACGTTACTGGGGCCTGCTCGAGGCAATCTACGATTAACAGGATGATTTGTGATTTGTCATAATTGAAGATGGATTATAGCCTTAAAAAAAGAAAAAACAAAGCCTCTGTGATAAAACAATTTAACATATTTTAATGACCTTGGAGCAAAGAAAGAAAGCTTCTTTAACAGGATTCAAAGTCAAATAAATATATAATATATAAATATATATATAAATATATTGACATGTTTTTCTCCACCAGTGCCCGCTCTCCATCACAACTGATTTCAGTATCCCTCCAACCCAACCATCCCCCCATCCCACCCTGCCTCTGTGGCAGGGCATTCTCTTTTGTTCTCTCTTTACTTTTGGGTGCTGTGGTTTGCAAAAGAGGCATTGACTGGCAATCATGTTTGGTTTATAGTCTACTTTTCAGGATGCATCTCCCATCCTGGGAGGATCCTCTCAACACCCTTTATTTGGTGCTCCCTTTGCTATCTGAGCTGCCTTTTCCCCTAGCATGTGCTGTTGGCCTCCAAGCCATGGAGTGAACCTCCTGGCACTTATCTCCGCTGTTCTTGTGTTACTTTATATTTTGTTACTTTATATTCCCCAGATGAATGGAATCTTTCTTTTTCTGTTCCTCTCTTTCAGACTCATTTCACTTAGCATGATACTTTCCATATAGTACCATTTGTATGTAAATTTCATGACTTCATCTTTTCTAACAGCTACATAGTACTCCACTGTGTAGATGTCTCAAAGTTTCTTTAACCAGTCATCTATTCTCAGGCACTCAGTTTTTTTTTTCTTCAGATATTGGCTATTGTGAATAGTGCAGCAATGAACATAGAAGTGCAGATGTCATTTCGACTGTACTTTTTTGCCTCTCCGGGATATATTCCTAGGAGTGGTATTGCTGGATCAAAAGGTAGCTCAATTTCTAATTTTTTGAGAATCGTCTATACTGTTTTCCAAAAGGGCTGAACCAGTAGTCGGCATTCCCACCAGCAGTGAAAGAGGGTCCCTTTCTCACCACATCCACGCCAACCAAGTTGCTTTTGTTCTTTTGGATGTGGACCAGTCCCTGTGGTGTGAGATGATATCTCACTGTGGTTTTGATCTGCATCTCCCTGATGATTAATGATGTGGAGCATTTTCTCATGTGCCTTTTAGCCATTCGGATTTCTTCTTTGTGAAAGTTTCTATTCATTTCATCTCCCCGTTTTTTGATGGGGTTGAATGTTTTCTTCTGGTGGAGTTCAACCAGTATTTTGTATATCCTTGATATCAACCCCTTGTTGGATGGGTATTGGGCGAATATCCTTTCCCATTCTGTAGACTGTCTTTGTATTTTGGTCACTGTTTCTTTTGAGGTGCAGAAGCTGCTTGTTTCTTATATTATGCTTGTTTACATTCACATTTGAAGTATTATTAAAGGTGTTAAGGACATGAACCATACATATATTAGATCAACTGTAAGGGTGTTTATAAAAAATTGATAACCTCCATAGTGGTCTCCAGATGAATTATGACCGATGATGTACACAGCCTTGTAGTCATCTGCCCAGAATTTGAACTCTATTTTGAGACTGTCAAGATGAGTTTAGTGATAGAGAGTTGTAATGCAGTAAAACTTTCAAGGATTGGTCATCTGAAGTATATCCTTTATATCCTGAAACACCCCCTCTCAGTATCTTTGCAAACAAACAGAAAGTAGAGACAGAAGCAATGTGTAAATGACGTATGAAGCACCTTTAATAATTCCTCACTTAGAATCAGAAATTCAGTTCTCTCTCTCTCTCTCTCTCTCTCTCTCTCTCTCTCTCTCTCTCTCTCTCTCTCCCCTTATCGCTCTTTCAATTTTTGGGCCATAGCTGTTGATGCTCAGATGCTCAGAGTTTGCTCCTGGCTTTGCTCTCAGAAATTACTGAATTACTCCTGGTGGGCTCAGGGGACGGACCATATGGGATGCTGGGAATCTAATCTGGGTTGGTTGCTTGCAAAACAAATGCCCTAGCCACTATGCCATATCTCTAGCCCCACTAAATAGAGACTTTATAAATTTCATGATATAATTTAAAAACAGATGCAATAAACAAAGTTGTGTCCTTAAGATAGTGGTTATATTTAAATAAATTTATTTATAATTCACAAAAATGTACGTCAAAAAATATCAATAGTATTACTATTAATAGATTATGCATGCTTATACTTCGCTGTTTAAGTATATGTAAAATTATCCAATAGTTCTTAAGGTCACAACAGCATTAATCTCAGTTTTTAGGAACCAGAATTGACAAAGAATCACTAGGAATTTTCTTGATTCTTTGCATATGGTAATATTGATTAAACTGCATATTGAAAATCAATATTGTTAATTGTTTACATGCTTGTCATATTTCATGTCATTACAATATCTTTTAAAATTAAAAACACATCATAAAATGACTGAAAAATAATCTGTGTACAGAGTATATACACACACTTACATAGAGACACATATTTAGCACTTCTATTTCTCACTCCTTTGTGAAAATATTTTACAAACAAGTTCATCAAATATGAAGTTGTCAACAATATTGAAAAGAACACTTAGAAATGAGTAAATGGCAATAAAAATCAAAGTAACGAAGAATTGATAAAATATGGTGTCTAACGGTAAGAATTTTTTTTTTTGGTTTTGCTGTACTATTATATTGGCCCCCAGGATAAGGAGGTTAAAAAAATTTACTAAATTCACTGTTTTATTTAGATAATTCTGATCAAAATGATAGTATTATCTTGGAGAAAGCAACACATAATTGGGAGCTGCATCATTCATACAATTGTATTAATGCTTATAGCATTTCTAGTAACAGTAATTATTTAATAGAAATTGAAGACTGAGATATAACAGTGACATAATAAATTCGGGCATGTAAGATACTACATGGATAAGGCACCTGTCTTCAATGATTCCAGGAGCAACTTTAGGAGTGATTCCTGAGGACTGACTCAAGAGCAAACATGGAGCACTGCTGAGTTTTTCCCCAATCATTCTCCTTCAATAAGTGATGTCATAAGTAAAATGACTGTATTTAGATTTAACTTAATATTTGACATTTTAAAAATCTGAATAATGGCTGATATGTTACTAAGTGAAGCAGAGAGTCATGTATACAAATATTAATCTGTAAAGACAAATATAACTAAAGAAAAAAATGAGTGAATAATAAACATAAAGTGGGGAAGATAGAAACTAGAGGAAAAATGTGAACTGATTACACAAGTGGAAGAAATTAAACTCTAAGAAATTTAGCTCTAAGAAATTCAGCTCAGAGAAAAAGAGATAAGCTAATGTTGAAGTCAGTTTATTTATTATAAGGATTTCTAAGATCTTAGAACTCAGAGAAATATAGCCAGACATCAAATTTTTCATGTTCTCTATTAGAGGTTTTTTCACAGGAAAAATTAAACTGTTGGATCCCCAGTAATACAGAACACCAAAATCACAGAAGGTAGGAACAGAGTATGTCGGAGTTTGATATATTTAATGATTTTAGATAAACCATTGACACTTTATTCACTTAGTTTTCTTCATAAAAGTAGATGAATATATTTAATGTCTCACTTTTTAAACTTTGCAAAAACTGAACTGCCCCAGGAAAGACTTTTATTTATAGTAGATAGGATTCTGCAAATGATAAGAGTTGGTTACATTTAAATCCCCTGAGAGTTCATAGGCTGACAATCCTTCACATTCTCTATTATATATAGACGGAACTTTTGAATCGCCTTTTCAGCATTTCACTCTTAAATAGGAAAGAGAACTGGGGAAAATGAAACTTAAGTAGATTCTCCTAGTTGACAGGGAGTAAAGTACAACTTGACACAAGCAAAGGAAACACCCCTCCCCACCACCACAAAAATTCAGAAAAATGGGTGGTGGTGGGGTGGGGAATATGAATATATAATACAGTGAATATATTCAGCAGGATAAGATTTTTTTCAAAAAGAAAACAAGGCAAACTTATTGTTATCAAGAGTTTTGATGCCAAGAGGATGATGCCATCAAGATGGAAATTATTTTAGAAAGATGATTCAGTTTTTTGCTTCCAAGTGTAATAACTAACAAAAGAGGCACACATGGAAAGAATGGATCAGTATAGGGGGAATCTGGAGCACTCTCTGCACTTTGAAGAGCATTAGACTAGTGTGGATCACCAAGAAGAGTCAAGAATGTTTAAGCAAAATATGTAAAGAAGAAAACATGAATTACCAGTCTGCACTTGAGGAGACAGATGTTATGGAATGTACACTCAGCCTAGAGACGGGAGAATAGCAATGGGAGGAGGCATACATTTTGGTCCAAATTAAATTAATAGCAGAGTTTCTGTGGTGTCCAAATCAGATTGTGATTCTGGCAGGAGAGCAGAGAAAGAATTTGAAAATGCACTATCTAGCCCCCTTTTTAAAAAACATTGGAAGTTGTACTGACTTTGACAAACACATTGATAGAAACCAGTGTCTGGGATTTCTTAGAAGAAGGATATCAGTAGTTCCATCGGCAGGACCCAGGTCCCTCGCCCCAGAATGATGGGGTCAGAATTCTTTTACCATGTTTTTAATAAAGAAATTGCAAATACTGGCCAAAAGAGCTAAACAAATCAAATGATTGTCCCAGAACTACCTTCTAAAATAGGAAAAGATAAGTAGTTTAACTTTAAGTTGCTTACTCTGGTTTAAAATAAAAGGAAAATCATGGAAAATTTGGAAACTCAGGGAGACAATAACAACTCAAGAGAATAAAATATCAAAAATCTCAGCCTCAAATCAATTTCCTCTATCATGTATAGTTAAAAATTACCATAACAAAGAAACACATAGAGGTAGAAAACTCAGAAAAGCAAGTCAAAGTGATCACTGTATCACTGTCATCCCATTGTTCATCGATTTACTTGAGCAGGCACCAGTAACGTCTCTATTCCTCCCAGCACTGAGATTTTAGCAGCCTCTCCTTACTCATCTTTCCCAATAATTGGAGGCTCGTTAGCGTCAGGGGAATGAGACATATTATCATTACTTTTTTTTCCCATATCAAATACACCATAGACAACGAAAAAACGAACAGTACCCGGCGCTGACAAGGTCAGACCTGAACACCTGAAGAACCTGCCGTCAGTACTCATCAATACACTGACTCGGCTCTTCACACGCTACCTGTCTGAATGCAAGGTTCCGTCCCAGTGGAAAACCAGCAGGACCGTACTACTGTTCAAGAAGGGAGACAGCCATGACATTGGCAACTATCACCCAATCTGCCTATTGTCTGTCATCTACAAGTTGTTCACTCGAGTCATCCTAAATAGGATTGGCAGAACACTAGATGAAGGACAACCATGCGAGCAAGCCGGGTTTGGCAAAGGATTCAGCACTATCGACCATATCCACACGATAACTAAGCTCATTGAGGTTTCTCGAGAGTTCAAGATGCTGCTCTGTCTAACGTTCATTGATTTAAAGAAGGCCTTTGATTCTGTTGAGACAGAGCAGTCATTGAAGCCCTAGCCAATCAGGGCATTCAAGCTCAATACATCAAGATCCTCCGTGAGCTGTATTGCGGATTCACTACCAGGATCTCACCATTCTACAAAGAAGTAATCATTGATGTCAAGAGAGGGGTTCGGCAGGGTGATACCATTTCACGAAAACTCTTCAGTGCCACCCTCGAGAACATCATGCGACCACTGAAATGGGAAGGAATGGAAGTGAAGATAGATGGTCGGCAACTACACCAACTCCGCTTTGCTGATGACATTGTTTTAATAACATCAAACATCAGCCAAGCAGCACAAATGCTGGCCGACTTTGACCGTGAGTGTGCAAAGTTAGGACTACAGCTGAATCTTACGAAGACAATGTTTATGAGAATCAGCCTCGTTCCTGATGCCCCATTCGCTCTCAATGGAACGACCATCTCCGAATGCAACAGCTATGTGTACCTAGGTCGAGAAGTCAACATGACAAATGGCCTGGCACCCGAGCTGCGCAGGAGGAAGAGAGCAGCTTGGAACGCCTTCAAGAACGTTGAAGAAATAGCTAAGAGGATGAATAACCTCCGGCTTCAGGCACATCTCTTTTATTCCACTGTTCTTCCTGCATTAACATATGCCTCAGAGACCTAGGCCCTACGCAAACAGAATGAGAATGCTATTCGGGTCTCCCAAAGAGGAATTGCAAGAGCTATGCTTGGAATATCACATTTCCCTCAAATGAGAGAAAGAATCTGGAGTTCCAACATCCGTAGACGATCAATAATCAGGGATGCTGTCTCATTTGCCAAGGTGTCAAAAAACAGATGGGCTGGTCATGTAATGAGATTTAAAGACTACCATTGGACTAGAGCTGTTACCGACTGGATTCCACAGGATGTCAAAAGACCGCATGGCCGCCCACCTACCAGATGGTCAGACTTCTTCATCAAGATCCTGAATGATTGGTTTGAGGCTCTTCATGTTCCCAGAGCGAACAAATGCCATTGGGCTACACTAGCATGCGACCAGGACAAATGGAGACGTTACTGGCGCCCACTCGAGCAAATCGACGACTAACGGGAAGTTAAGTTATTAAGTGATCAAATACACCACAGGGAGCTTGCCAGGCTCTCTCTGTGAGGGCGAGATTCTCTTAGTAGCTTGCCAGTCCTTCCAAGCGGTATATAAAAATATATATATATATATGTATATATATATTTCTCTCTATGATTTGTTGCCTAATGTCTGAACCCCATCATCTATGGTGTGATAATAATGGAAAATGGGTAGAAAGTGTCCTATGATGTGTCTTATGATGTGGCTGCCAGGGTTGGGTCCATTGGGGTGGGAAGGGCTCTCACCCTCTCACTCTGGGATGCCTTGAGTGAAAACAGCCTGGCGCGGACCAGTCAAAGTGATACATGAGAGTCCCAGTCAAACTGATACATGAGAAAAATAAAGTTAATCTGAAAGATGCAACAGAACTCAGAAAACCAATTAAAGAATAAATAGAAGGTACAATTTAAAACTTTAAAAAACAAATAATAAATTCCTTATGAAGGACACACGAAATTAGATAAAGTTCTCTACAGAAAGTAGTGAAAATATGATAGATCAAATGGAGGAATGAATCAGGGAGATCAAACACATGTATTTTCAAATGATTTATTGGTAGAAAAGAAAAATAAGTTGTAAAAATAATGGAAAGATAATATAAAAACTCTCTAACTTTGTATGAAGAAAAACATGAGGATAATTGGATTCCAAAAGAGAGACGAGAAACAGAGTAAGCAGAGTGCTTGTTACTGCAGTGTTCATTTGTCTCCAGTTATCAAATATTAAAATAAATAAAGCAAAAGTGGTCACAACCAAATATGTTTTATTACTAAAATGAAAGACAGCAAGGAAGCTCCCAGAGCATAGGAGTACCTCCCACAAGGAGTAGTTGTTTCCCCTTTTCATAGCCTTTGCAATCATGGAGGTAAGTGGGTGTATATACTTTTTACCTTGTTAAGCTGGAGACACAAAGGAAGTAGAAACAGGAAGGATATTTAAGTTGCTTAGCACTTTGGCCATTTATTAAGTCTGGTTGTGACATTCTTTACTCTTACTTATCCTAATTTTGTTCTGCTAATTTACCTTGTTCACTAATTCTTACAGCAAGTTTACTCAAGAAATAGTCTCTGAAAATATACATAACCTAGACAAGGAACTAAGTATGCAGAGCTCACAGAAAAACTGGGGAGATAGCACAGGGTTAGGAAGGATTGGGTCCCCAGCATCATAGGACCTTATCCCCTTGATATTGCTAAGATTAGCTCCTGTGGTCCCTGGGGATAAGGGGGTTGTTTGGTAATTTCTAATTCCACATCCTCCCAATTCCCACTCTCTGTCTATGCAGAGCCCAGACAATACTGTATACTCAGATCTTCACATTGAACTATCAGCCTGAGAACCAAGGCTAAGAGTCCAGGAAGTGGATGTGAGACCATTTGAGCACTCTGTAGGAGTCTGTCTCACCAAAACCAAAAGGCCAACAGAATTCCTGGTTATCTATATGGAAAAAGAAATACAAGACAGAGCCTAAGCTGTAGAAGTATGAGTAAAGCAAGATATAGAAAGAATAGCTTAAGGAAAATTGCAAGGAACTTAAAAAGTTACTTCCATCATTTCTACATCATGTTTCTCATCAAAAACTCCACAGAAGGCTTGCTCTTCAAGCTTGTATTCTCCCTTAAACATGTACTTTTCTTGCTTATCTTTATGCCTTGTTCCTTGATTGCTTGCTATTTCAAGATTGTGTTCTCTCTTGAACACACATCTCCCTTTATGTCGCCCTCCCTCACATCTAAGGAAGTTTGTTCAATAAAAACTACATTGCTTCACTAAATAACAAATATGCTCCCCCAAAAAAACCCTTTATAGGTCAAAAGAGAATGAAAAGATATATTTGAAATAAATAAAGGTAAAAAAAAGTCCAGCCAAAAATATAATAATATACAAGACTCCTTTCCAGATATAGAGCCTGCAAAACAAACAATTGAAGGAATTGTCCACCAGTGATTTCCCTAAAAAATAAATATTTAAAAGATCAGCAATATCTCTTCACTTAATCACTTAATCCCCGTTATTCATCGATTTATTCGAGCGGGTGCCAGTAAAGTCTCCATTCATCACGGTTGCGTGCTAGCGTAGCCCAATGGTATCTGTTCGTTTTAGGAACATGTAGAGCCTCAAACCGATCATTTAGGGTCTTGACGAAGAAGTCTGACCATCTTATAGGTGGGCGTCCACGTGATCTTTTGATGTCTCGTGGAATCCAATCAGTAATGGCTCTAGTCCAGCGGTTGTCTGTAAACCTCATTACATGTCCAGCCCATCTGATTTTTGATGTCTTGGCAAATGAGACAGCGTCCCTGATTCTTGAGCGTTGACGAAGATCAGAACTCCGGATTCTATCTCTCATTTGAGTGAATCGTGATATTCCAAGCATAGTTCTTTCGATTCCTCTTTGAGAGACCCGAATAGTGTTCTCATCCTGTTTTCGTAGGGTCCAGGTCTCTGAGGCATATGTTAATGCAGGAAGAATAGTGGAATCAAAGAGATGTGCTCGTAGTTGGAGGTTCTTTGTCCTTTTAGTTATTTCTTCAATGCTCTTGAAGGCATTCCAAGCCGCTCTCTTCCTCCTGCGTAACTCAGGTGCCAGGTCATTCATCATGTTGATTTCTCGACCTAAGTATATATAACTGTTGCATTCGGAGATGGTGGTTCCGTTGAGAGGGAATGGAGCGTCAGGAACAAGGCTGTTTCTCATAAACATTGTCTTCGTAAGATTCAGCTGTAGTCCAACCTTTCCACACTCACGGTCAAAGTCCGCAAGCATTTGTGCTGCTTGGCTGATGTTTGGTGTTATTAGAACGATGTCATCAGCAAAGCGGAGGTGGTGTAGTTGCCGACCATCTATCTTCACTCCCATGTTTTCCCATTCTAGTCGTCGCATGATGTTCTCGAGGGTGGCACTGAAGAGTTTTGGTGAAATGGTATCACCCTGCCGAACCCCTCTCTTGATATGGATGATTACTTCTTTGTAGAATGGTGAGATCTTGGTAGTGAATCCGCAATAGAGCTCACGAAGGATCCTGATGTATTGAGTTTGTACGCCCTGATTGGCTAGGGCTTCCATGACCGCTTCCGTCTCAACAGAATCAAAGGCCTTCTTTAAATCAATGAACGTTAGACAGAGCGGCATCTTGAACTCCCGAGATACCTCAATGAGCTTGGTTATTGTGTGGATATGGTCGATGGTACTGAATCCTTTTCGGAATCCAGCTTGTTCACATGGTTGTCCTTCATCTAGTGTTCTGCTAATCCTATTCAGGATGACTCGAGTGAATAGTTTGTAGATGACAGACAATAGGCAGCAATATCTCTATAAAATTAAAATTTAAAACAACTGCAACAAAAGTAAAAGATATAACTAGAAAACAAGACAAAATTTCATTTGCAAGTTTTTAGATATATAATCAAATTAAATGTAAATGTATTCACCAAAATGTACAGTGATAGAATAAATCAAAAAGTAAAATCTGATATCCAAGTGAATGATGCTCAGAAGAGACTTATTTAAGCTGAAAATACAAATATAAAGCTAAGACATAGAAAAAGAAATATATACCTAGCCAATAAAATATTTAAAAATGTAGAAACTTATACTCAACATTGTATAAATTACGCTTCTTGACAAAAAAGCAAGAGCCCCAAAATGGACAGAACATTTAATGATAATGGAATCAGTGGAATAAGAATACATGACAAATAATATGTATTCACCTAATATAGCATCACTAAAAATAATAAGCAAATGTTATCAGAATTAAGGGAAGACGCTGAGAGCAAGACAGTCATGATATTTTAAAATTCCACTTATGAGGCCAGAGAGATATTATAGTGGGTAAGGTTCTTGCCTTGCACAAGATTGACTTTGGTTTAATCTCTGGCACCTATTATGGCCCGTTGAGAACACATAAAGTGATTCCCTAATGCAGAATCAGGAATAAATTCTGAGTACCACTGGTTGTGGCACCCAAACATATTAAAACAAAAACAACAGTTTTATACTTACATAAATGAACAGATCATTCAGATGAAAATCAATAGGAAAGAAACAATGATTTTGTTTCTTTCAGAATAGGATGAGATGTTCTTAATAGAAGTCTACAGAGTATTCGACCTAAACACAAAATTCACATTATTTTAAAGTGCTTAGGGAGTAACAGATCATAGACTTAGACTTAAAATAGTTATTAGTAAATTTAGAAATCCGAAGGCTCTTTTCAGTCATAATAAAAAAGATATTAAATATTTTTAAAAAGTAACATGCTACAGAACAATTATTAGGTAAGCAAGGAAATCATAAGTGAAAATACCTATTAAGAAAACATCTAATTTTTTATGTTACTGTTTATTTCCTAATAACTTTATTACATTTTTTTAAATTTTTGGATCACACTCAGTGATGCTCAGGGGTTATTCCTGGCTCTGCACTCAGGAATTACTTCTGGCGGTGCTTGTGGGAACATATGGAATGCTGGGGATCAAACCCAGGATGGCCGCGTGCAAGGCAAACACCCTACCCGCTATGTTATCGCTCTGGCCCCAATTTCCTAATAACTTTACTCTAATTCTTTGGTTTGTTTTTTGGGACAAGGGGGATCACATATCCTTTGGTGCACAGGGTTTTATCTGGGATCTTCACTCCCAGAGAGGGGCTAGAGCAATAGTACATTGGGCAGGGCAGTTGCCTTGCATGTGCCTATTTGGGATTTCATCCCATGCACCCCAAATGGTTTCCAGAGCTTACCAGGAGTTATCCTTGATTGAAGAGTCAGGAGAACTCCTGAGCACCAAAGGAGATGGTCCCCCAAATAAATAAATAAATAACTTGAAGAATGGATAAAATACATAAGGTGCTTGCTTTGTACTCAGCCAACCAGTGCTTGAACTCTGGCACACCATATTGTCCCCTGAGCCCCAGCAGGAATTATTTTTGTGTGCAGAGCCAGGAGTAAGCTCTGGCCACAGCATGGTGTGATTCAAACACCAAAATTATTAAACAAGTAAAATAAAATTGGCAAAATGATTTAAATATTACAAAACAAAAAATTGTTAAAAATCATAAATGACAAAACTGGAACAAGAACCCAAAGAAAATACATAGATTTTTATAATTTCTGGGAGGATAGTGACAGTGATATGAAGCAATGTATTTTCTGATTTACAACATTTTGTAAAATTTTGTGTAGTGACAACAAACTTACAAATAGCAACGTTAGAAGTTATTTTAAACATCTACTATTTAAAGTATAGAGTCATTAATAAGGGTTATTTATATTTTGGAATCATTATCCCATTTCCTTTCATTTGCATTATTTTTACATTACAATAAAGAAAACTTCCAGTTATGTTCCTCATATATGTATTTATAGTCTCTTCTAAGACAATAAGTTTTGATCTGAGTGGAGGGTAGGAATTAAGATGAAAGTGTGAAATGATGATCATTTCGGCATTGAACAATATTTGTAAAGTTCTTAAGAAAACAATTACTTACGTAATATTGTTAAAAGTGAAAGTTGATATAATTAAAACATAGGGACTAAAGTGGACATGGAGACTGGATAATTTTATTTTGAATTTAAATTCAAATTCTGGTAATAAATAAGCAACTATAGATCACAAAGTGATCTGCAACAAACAAAAGAATCGGTTATATGATGTCTTGTGAGTAGTATCATAAGTTTTGGGGATGCTAGGAAGATTAAAGTACTAAAGTATTTAAAGAAACCAATCTTTGACTCTGGGTGTGTGTGTGTGTGTGTGTGTGTGTGTGTGTGTGTGTTGAGGAGGGATGTACGGAGGGACATTTTTAAAAGCTCTAAAAAAGGCAGGATAGAGAGGTCCTTTTGACAATAATTATGATGAATAATTTTATTTATTTTTTTAATTTATTTTTTCATTTTTTATAATTTTATTTATTGAATTACCGGGAGAGCAGTTACAAAGCTTTCAGGTCTAAGTCTCGGTCATACAAGGAAACACCCGTACCTTCAACAGTTCCCATTCTCCACTCCCAACAACCCCAGTATACCTCCATCCCAGAGCCCCCGACCTGTGGGGCAGATGATTTCCACATTACTCTCTCTCTACTTTGATCACATTCAATATTTTGACACTAGACCCACCATTATTATTTGGGATTTTACCCCAACACTCAGATCTGCTGAAAAGGCAACAGTAGACAATTTGTGTTCTATTGCTGGCCATGAATGACATATGATGTAGTGTGGCTGCAGTAGTGGCCCCGCAATTTTGAAATTCTGAAATTTTAACAATTAAATCTGGAGGGATTTCTGCCAAAACCTGCTGGGTTCCGAGATTTGCTCCTGAGTCTCTGGGATCATGGCCGTTAAGCAACTTGACCAGGAGCCAGAAAGGGGTCTCATTGGGGTGGGGAAGACAGGACCGGCTCCACCCCCATCCCATGAGGCTCAACATATCTCGTCACTGCGGGCCCAATCCTGACTGTCCAGTGGCCGCTGGAGCATGGCGGCCACCGAGCCACCAAGGGGGAGCAAGCAGAGGGACAGCACCCTTTCCTCCCAGGGGTGGTCTGGAGACAGTAACCTACTGTGGGGTCCAGACACATTTCTACCAAAAGCCACTAGGTTTCAAGATTTGTTTCTGAGTCTCTGGAACCATGGCAGTTAAGCAGCTTAATCCGGAGCCAGAAAGGCCATCTGTGGGTGATGACTTGGGGTCTTGTTGGGGTTAGGGAGGACAGGACCTGCTCCACCCCCATTTCCTGAGGCCCAAAATGTCTCATTACTGCAGGCCCAAACCTGACTGTGCAATGGTCTCTGGAGGGTGATGGCCACTGAGCCGCCGGGGGGAAGCAGGAGGAGGGACAACACCCTTTCCCCCCCTGGGGTTGCCCGGTGACAGTAACCTACTGCGTGGTCCGGACACATTTCTGCCAAAAGCCGCTGCATTTCAAGATTTGCTACTGAGTTTCTGGGATCATGGCCATTAAGCAGCTGGATCAGGAGCCAGAGAGGCCGTTCGTGGATGATGACTTGGGGTCTCATTGGGGTGGGGAGGACAGGACCGGCTCCACCCCCATCCCCTGAGGCACAAAATGTCTCGTCACTGCAGGCCCAAACCTGACTGTCTAGTGACCTCTTGAGGATGGCGGCCAGGGGGAACAGGCCAAGGCACAAAACCTATTCCCACCTGGGTTGGCCCAGCACTGGTAACCTACTGCAGGGACTGGACGCATTTCTGCCAAAAGCCACTGGGTTTCGAGTTTTGTTTCTGAGTCTCTGAGATCATGGCCATTAAGCAGTTCAATCAGGAACCAGAGAGGCCATGCCTCCAATTATATAGCTGAGCTGGAGGTGGTTTGTTGGTGTGTTTCCCACATACCTAAGTTTTGGCTGTTTACTTTCTTGGTAAACTTTGCCCCAAGTTTTTGGGGTCTGGCCAAAGGCACAGCAGTAATTTGGGGGTATCTGGAAGTCTGAAGGTGCCATCAGGCTGCTGATGCAATCACCTCACAAATACAGATTGACCTGCTGGCAGCACCATACCCCCTGATGAATAATTTTAAAGCAAGAAATCAAAATGTTCTTTTTTGTCCAGAATTTATAGATTTGCTTTTAAAAATCCTCAATTCATTGCCCAAGCCTCATGAATACCTATTTTCATCTCATCTTAATCCTCCCCCTTACCCCTTACCCTCAAACTGTTCTTTCTCCTCTTCCTTCTCTTCTCTCTTCTCCCTTCTATTTTTAGTTGTATCTGGGATTGATCCCAGGTTTTATGTGTGCAGGAAACATTCCTTTCCTTGAATTATTTCCGCAGACCAAGGAATATTGGTTACAATTAACATTTTTCAATATATATATGAATGTATAATAAAGTATTATTTGTCAATGAAACAGATATGCCTAAAAATAATTTGTCAATAACACTATACTTATCAATTTCCATAATTATTTATATGATTTCAATAAAACATTTGCATGTTCAAACTGATTGAGATGAATATGGCATTAATTTTATGTCAATTCAAGTCAGGTAGTATGACTAAATACAATTATATTGAATTTTTAAAAATGTATGTTTTTAATGGAAGTTTAATATGATCAAATTTTCATTTTAGGATTTGTGAAAATTTGGATTTCTAAGAGTTGTACTGAATTGTGAAACTGTGAAAAAGCAATTTTACATATTTATTATGGGATTGTAGAATAAATATGACATTTATAAATTAGTTATGGGATATATATATATTCAGTTTATTGCAAAGTAATAACCAGAGCAACATAATATATCTGAGTAAAGAACATATGGAAAATCAGAAAAATTATATTGTAAGAGGATGAAAAGAAATTTAGTGGGAGGGCAGAGGTATAGAACAGAGGGCAGAACATTTGCCTTGTATGTGGCAGACCTGGGTTTGGTCCTGTTTATTCCATATAGTCCCAAGTCCTCCAGGAGTGATCGCTGAACACAAAACCAAGAGTAATCCCTGAGCACCACTGAGTATGGCCCTCAAAAAACTACTAAAGTTTAGTGAGATTACATAAGTAGGGAAATTAAATTAGTGCAAAAAGTGAAGATAATAAAAATGTCAAAGAAATAAAAACTATCCAAATTGAGCCTGGAGCAATATTACGGCAGGCAGGGCATTTGCCTTGTACACAGCTGACCTGGGATCAATTCCCAGCATCCCATATGATCCCCTGGGCACTACTCTGAGTAATTGCTAAGTGCAAAGACAGGAGTAACCCTTGTGCATACCCGGAGGGGTATGATCCAAAAAGCCAAATTCAAATCAAATAAAAAACTATCCAAATTTCAAGTGTAGTCTGGCGATATAATAATTAATGCTGGCTGTATTTACTATAAATTTGCAACCATTTTATATAATAAGTGGCTGGATAGGATAATAAAAAAGAAATAGAGTGTTGACCAGTTTATTAGAGTGTTAAAATAGAAAAAGTGAGACTATGAGGAGAAAACTAAACTTAAGATGCAGTTAAGTTTTCTTGTTTTAGTTTTTAAGTAGATATATACTGTTTTCTATTTAAGTGTTGTTTACAGATAGTCTTAAAAAGAAAGAGGTTAAAGAGTCAGAAATTTGGGAAGCAGGAGAGATAGTACAATGAATAGGGTGTTTGCCTTGCATGTGACTGACCTGGAATAAATTCCTGGCATACCACATGAATCCTGATCCCTGCCAGGAGTGATCCCTGATACAGAGCTAGTAGTAAGTCCTGAGCACTGCAAGATGTGGCCCCAAAAGAGAGTTTGAAATTTGGAAGAGTTTATTAGATTTTGAGTGCTGTTTAGACTGGTAGGGTAGATCAAGGGTAGATTTAGGGTGACATTTATTAGATATGAAGTAATTATAGGTAACACAGCTGGACAGCAGATATGAAAAGCACTTTTTCTTTAGCATCACTTTATCACTGTATCACTTACATCTTGCTATTTGTCAATTTACTCTAGTGGGCACCAGTAAAGTCTCTATTAGTCCCAGCCCTGAGATTTTAGCAGCCTCTCCTTACTTGTCTTTCCCAACGATTGGAGGCTCTTTTGGGGTCAGGGGAATAAGACCTGTTATAGTTACTGGTTTTGGCATATTGAATATGCCACAGGGAATTTTCCATGTAGGCGGGACACTCTCGGTAGCTTGCTGGGCTCTCTGAGAGGCATATGTATATATATATATATATATATATATATATATATATATATATATGAGATTTGTTTGTTGCCTACCATCTGAACTCCATCCAGCACAGTGTGGTAATTATGAAAAATGTATAGGAAGTGTCTTATGATATCTTGCGAGACTGTAAAGTGACTGTGTGGTTCGAAAAGCAACCTGAAGCATGACGGTGGTTGGGTAGTGGAGGTAGGCTGCTGGAGCTGGGTCCCTTGGGGTGGGGAGGGCTCTTGCCTACCCCTCCTAGGGCACCCCAAGTGAAAGCAGCCTGGCGCAGAGTCCAGAGGAATAAGCATTAGGGAAGAATAAGTACCTGGTAGTTTGTCTTCTCAAGTCATTCATCTATCCTGAATGAGTTATAAGGTACTGAGGTAAGAAATTTGGAATGGAACAAAGGATAGGAGATTGAATTTATTTGGAAAAAATTCTATCTGTTGGCTTTAAAGGATCACACAGATTGATGACTGGGTCTTTTTAATGTTAACAATTCATTACATACTCATAGATATTGTTTTCTAATTTGATTAAAATTATGAAAAAGAGGTTATAACATGCATTTGGTAACTCAAGATGCACACTTTTGCATTTGTAGTGTGGATATAGTTGAGGGCTAGTGTGAAGTAGTTGACATAGAGAGAATCTATAGTGGAGAAATAATATATGATTAAATTTGTAGATACAAAGAGGAGTTAGAAGCTGTATATTGGAAATGCTAACATAATAATAAGTATATAGCCAGTAACAGTTGAAAAGAAGAACATTATAAAATATTACTTTAAGATTTACAGATAAAAGTTTTACTAAAAAATATAGACTAGTTTCTCTACCTGAGAAGTTAGTATAGGTTCATGTCAATTTGAGACAAGTTTTGTGGGGCTTAATTTTTAATTAATTTTTAAAATTATTGTACCATCTGAACTCCATCAGAGAGTACCCCTGCAGGGATGACTGAAAGTGGTGGGGTTTAAAGAGATAAATAAAATAATAATAGTAATAATAATAATAATAATAATAATCACATCTAAGTTTCTTTCAACAAGTTGGCTATTTAACAATGTTACACAGATATTAGGTTTTTGTATGCTGTTCAATTGGGAAATTTAACCATCAGCTTATAGACTGGAAAGTATGTATAGAACTGAATGGATTGGAATTCTAATGATTACCCCACTATTAGCATAATAGAGGAAATATATGATATCCTGAACCAGAGCTTAGAAGTGAGATCATAAATCCATGGTAATGTAAAGACACTTAGAAAAGTTGCTATAAAGTTAACAGGCATCAAGTGGGCAGCTATGTTACAAAACTCTTAGAGACACACAGTCTGCTTCAATTTGATTACTGAAACTTCATTTTTAGTGAATTTTGAGGATGTCATTAACAAAGATTGAGAATATGTAACTTAGAAGGGATATTATATAATTGTCAGAAATTGACAATAAGAGAAGGAATAACCCTTAGAAAATATCTAAATATAATGAGGAAAGTGATATTTTCTTTTGGTACAATATACTACAGATTTTTCCTTATTGAGAAGAAATTATATATTTTTTGTCCATTTTTGGATATATTCATGCTCAATTTATCAGTATTACAATATGGTTATAATTAACTTTACTGCTAGTAATTCTCAACTATTCTTTCTTTTCAATGACTATATAACAACTCTAAATCTCTTTGATATTGGAATTTGATAGCATCTAATTCTAAATGAATATGTCAGTAACTCTGTTGTTTTATAAATTAGCCAAATCTTAGTATAATAAAGCAATATATTATTATGTTAATAGAGTTTTATAGAAAAGGAGTTAAGGCAGAGTATAGTAAAGTTGAGTTAAGGCAGAATATAGTAAAGTTGAATATGTTCACATACAGAGAAAGGGAAAGGGCAAAAGAGAGGAAACATTATTTTTATGTTAAACACTTGGAAATAATTTCTTCATGTCTCTTTAGGTGCAAAATTATATACAATTCAAATAGTTTCTACCTCAGTTGTGAATATTATATGAAAAGAAAATATTCCAATGCCATGTTTGAAAAATAAAATCTGTTCCAGTGGGTGATATTAGGCATCCCACTTCTAAGACTTGTTTTAAAAGAGGTTAATTTCTTTAAGATTTTGCTCCCGGCTATTTGTGCTTTGCACTGTAGGAACACAGGTTGCCAATGTATTCATTCTGTCTGCTGTCATTGAATAATGTTTTTTAGAATAGATAATAGTTGAATGAGCTATTTACATAAAATTAGGAGCTTAGCTGGTAAACAAAATGACTTCTATCACTCTGTGCTTGTGTGAGAGAAATAAATTTATTCAGAGAAGGAATACTGTTCATAGTAAAGGAAGAGCAGATTAAGAATCTGTTCAAGATAAATTCATATAGCCACATTTAAAGGAAGTTGTTACTTCAATATAAACCATATATGCTATGTTTCATATATAGAAGCATTTTATGTATGATTTTTTACTACTATCTGATAACTTGAGAATATCATTGCTTGATCACTTGATCACTTGACTTCCCGTTAATAGTGTATTTGATCGAATGGGCGCCAGTAACGTCTCCATTTGTCCCTGTCGCGTGCTAGTGTAGTCCAATGGCATCTATTCATTCTAGGAACACGAAGAGCCTCAAACCAATCGTTCAGAATCTTGATGAAGAAGTCTGACCATCTAGTAGGTTGGTGGCCACACAGTCTTTTGACATCCCATGGAATCCAGTCGGTAACAGCTCTAGTCCAGCGGTTGTCTCCAAATCTCATTATGTGTCCAGCCCATCTGATTTTTGATGCCTTGCCAAACAAGACAGCGTCCCTGATTCTTGATCATTGATGGAGTTCGGAACTCCAGATTCTTTCTCTCATTTGAGTGAAACATGATACTCCAGAGTGGAAATCTGCCAGTGGGGTATTTATCTGGGTAGGGTGGGTCTCCTGTGCACAATTCGATCCCTGGGTGGTTGATGGATGCAGACAGGGCAGGGTAGGGTGGGGCTCCTGATTAGAATCCCTTTGTCACCTGTGGTGGTGGGAGCAAGCAGAGAAGCTCTGTCCCTGGGTCCGCCGAGCCTGGAGTCCAAGGTCTCAGAGAGTTCCACTTATCTTGTTCTGTGGGTCTTCAGTGCCACCCTCGAGAACATCATGCGACGACTGGAATGGGAAGGAATGGGAGTGAAGATAGATGGTCGGCAATTACACCACCTCCGCTTTGCTGATGACATTGTTTTAATAACACCAAACATCAGCCAAGCGGCACAAATGCTGGCCGACTTTGACCGTGAGTGTGGAAAGGTAGGACTACAGCTGAATCTTACGAAGACAATGTTTATGAGAAACAGCCTTGTTCCTGACGCCCCATTCGCTCTCAATGGAACGACCATCTCCGAATGCAACAGCTATGTGTACCTAGGTCGAGAGGTCAACATGAGAAATGACCTGGCACCCGAGCTGCGCAGGAGGAAGAGAGCGGCTTGGAACGCCTTCAAGAACGTCGAAGAAATAGCTAAGAGGACGAAGAACCTCCGGGTCCGGGCACATCTCTTTGAATCCACTGTTCTTCCTGCATTAACATATGCCTCAGAGACCTGGGCCCTACGCAAACAAGATGAGAACGCCATTCAGGTCTCCCAAAGAAGAATAGAAAGAGCTATGCTTGGAATATCACGTTTCACTCAAATGAGAGAACGAATCCGGAGTTCTGACATCCGTCGACGATCAAGGATCAGGGACGCTGTCTCATATGCCAAGGTGTCGAAAATCAGATGGGCTGGTCACGTAATGAGATTTAAAGACGACCGTTGGACTAGAGCTGTTACTGATTGGATTCCACGGGATGTCAAGAGACCGCGTGGCCGCCCACCTACCAGATGGTCAGACTTCTTTGTCAAGATCATGAACGATCGGTTTGAGGCCCTCCATGTTCCCGGAGCGAAGAGATGCCATTGGGCTACACTAGCACGCGACAGGGACAAATGGAGACGTTTCTGGTGCCCGCTCGAGCAAATCGACGACTAACGGGAAGTTAAGTGATTAAGTGATTAAGTGATGATACTCCAAGCATAGCTCTACCAATTCCTCTTTGGGAGATCTGAATAGCGTTCTCATCCTGATTACGTAAGGCCCAGGTCTCTGAGGCATATGTTAATGCAGGAAGAACAGAAGAATCAAAGAAATGTGCCCAGTTCCAGAGGTTCTTCATGCTCTTAGCTATTTCTTCGATGCTCTTGAAGGCATTCCAAGTCGCTCTCTTCCTCCTGCGCAACTTCATCATGTTGACTTCTCAACCTAGGTACACATAACTGTTGCATTCGGAGATGGTCGTTCCAATGAGAGCAAATGGAGCATCAGGAATGAGGCTGTTTCTCATAAACATTGTCTTAGTAAGATTCAGCTGTAGTCCAACCTTTCCACACTCACTGTCGAAGTTGGCCAGCATTTGTGCCGCTTGGCTAATGTTTGGTGTTATTAAAACAATGTCATAAGCAAAGCGGAGGTGGTGTAGTTGCCAACCATCTATCTTCATTCCCATTCCTTCCCATTCCAGTCATCTCATGATGTTTTTGAATGTATCACTGATGACTTTCGTTGAAATGGTTTCACCCTGTTGAACCCCTCTCTTGACATGGATGATTACTTCTGTGTAGAATGGTGAGATCCTGGTAGTGAATCCGTAATACAGCTCATGGAGGATCCTGATGTATTGAGTTTGAATGCCCTGATTGGCTAGGGCTTCAGTGACCGCTTCCATCTCAACAGAATCAAAGGCCTTCTTTAAATCAATGAACGTTAGTCAGAGCGGCATCTTGAACTCCTGAGAAACCTCAATGAGATTGGTTATCATGTGGATATGGTCGATGGTGCTGAATCCTTTGCAGAACGGCTTGTTCACATGGTTGTCCTTCATCTAGTGTTCTGTAATCCTATTCAGGATGACTCGAGTGAACAGCTTGTAGATGAGAGACAATAGGCAGATTGGGCGATAGTTGCCAATGTCGTGGTTGTCTCCCTTACTGTACAGTAGTATAGTCCTGCTGGTTTTCCATTGGGATGGAACCTTGCATTCAGACAGATAGCGTGTGAAGAGCCGAGCCAGCATATTGATGGGTACTGATGGCAGGTTCTTCAGGTGTTCAGATCTGACTTTGTCTGGGCCAGGGGCTGTTCGTTTCTTTACCGACAAAATGGCGTGTTGGATTTCGGAAAGGAGAACATTGGGAACCACATATCCATCCTGTGGAATTTGGTATGTGGGCAGGTGGACATGGCTATCAAAGAGATCTGAGTAGAAGTCATGAATAATCTTCTTCATTGCCTTTCTGGAAGATGTGATAGATTCATCAGGACGTCGGAGAACAGTCATCTTGGCCTTGTAGTTGGGAAAGGTCAGGAGGTTTTTACGAATGCTTTTCCCGGCTTCTGTCACATCTACCACTACTTCTGCTCTTCTCTCTTTGAGGTCTTCCTTGATCGCATCTCTGCACTGCTTTGCAAGCTCAGACGTTCACTTGCGGTTGCCTGAGGCATGCGCCAAACATGTTGGCAAATAAGCTCAAGAGTTTTTTTTCGAAGACAGTCATCTTTTTGTGGCTAACTCTCTTGGCTTCTCTCGCACAATCATGGAGGTGCTGAACCAATCGATCGTATTCCTCATCAATGTTGTCAACAATGGCATCTTCCCATGTTGCAGCATTAGTGCCAAAGAGCTCCCAGTTGGTGGTTGTTCTGGGAGTTCTCTTCTTAAACTTTGCAGCCCTTTCTCCCCGATCTGTGAAGTAGAATTTTGCATGAAGGAGACGGTGGTCCGTTCCCATTTGGAATTTTGGGACAACAGCGACATTGGTCAGGCAAAATCATTGATCGATTATGATGTGGTCTATTGCATTTTGGAACCATCCACCGGGAGACTCCCATGTCCAACATTTAGATTAGGCCTTCTGGAACTGAGTTACCATGGATTGTCTTGGTTGACATGGTGAACTCAGACAGTCTGTCACCCTGTTCACTCCATTCTAGGCCATGGGTCCTGATGTGGAGTTCTTTGGCTGATTGTCTTGGTCCTATCTTGGCATTAAAATCACCTCCACTCCCTCCACTACCCAGCCGCTGCCACGTTCCAGGACGCTTTTCGAACCACACGGCCGCATTATAAAGCACTTAATATCCATCTTCCAGAATTGCCATACCATATTTGATAGTGTACAAATATGGTTTGAACCATGGGAACACCTACAAGGGCGATTAGAGGCTGCCCCCAAAGCCTCTATCCCTCTCGGAGAGCCTGGCAAGCTACTGAGAGTACTCTGCCTGCTTGGCAGAGCCTCACAAGCTATCCTTTGTACATTCAATATGCAAAACCAGTAATTACAATGGGTCTCATTTCACTGACCCTGAAGGCATCATCAATATGGCAGCATTGAGAAGGTTGAGGAAGGAGAGGCTGATAAAATCTCAAGGCCAAACTAGGCTGCCAAAACAGGAAGACAAAAATGATTGTCTGTACTTTCAATACACGTACACTAGCAGCGGATGGTACAAGCGTGAAAGATCAAGTACTACATCACTAATTTGACCGAGACAAGAAGGCATCAATCACATCATGCCATTTTCGACACTGGAGAAGAATCATTCCTCAGAACATGCGATAGAATAGGCGTCGGAGGCGTTGGTGTCCTTTTCAACACGAAGTTGGCCATAAGCATTGAGTCATTCAAATGCCTAACAACTGGAATCAGATGTTTACACTTGAATAGATGTGATTCTCTGACAGCAGTTTCTATCTTTGTTGTCTACGCACCAACATCCAATTATGATGAAGGAGAAATTGAGAAGTTCTACACGGAGCTAGAGAAGTTCTATAAAGAAGACCACATCACTGCTTAGTGTGAATTATACTTTTAAATATTTTATAATAATTAAAAGTAAATGTTTATTAACTTTTCCAAGTTATCCAATTTAAGATATCCAAGTTATCATGTATAAAGTGCTCAAATAATGCCATTAGTAGATCTTTTGGAAAAGATTTAAGTAAAACAATATATGATGAAACCAATTTTACCACAGGTGAATGATATGAACAACATTTAAGTTCCTATAGGATATTTTCGCCACAAAAAAACCCACTCTTCTAAATAATGATCGTTAATGATAACATTAAGTATTTGCAACTATTTATTTTCTAGCTTCACTATTCAAGTTACTGAACTTGAGTGTCTAGACTCCATGTAGGTAGAACAGGGTGCATACCTATAGCTGGAAGAGACCATTTTGAGTATTTATTAAACATTTCGTGGCAAACTATTTATTTATTTATTTATTTATTTATTTTTGGTTTTTGAGTTCCGAACTTTCTCCTGCTCTGTGCTCAGGGCTTTCTCTTGCTCTGCGAACAGGGCTCATTCCTGGTAAATTCCCTGGAGTACTGGGAAAGTACACTGGCAGAAGGATGGGTTGGAACATTGTATAACTGAAGAAAATTAAATAAATATGAGTTGCAACATAAAAAACAATTTTAAAAATGAAAACAAATTCAAAATGAAATACTACTCATGAGCATGTATCTTTGAAAATCTTAATATAATATCCTCTTTTTAATTACTGTCTTTAGTTCTTCTTTCTTTTCTATTTTTTTGGGAGGGGGAGTGGAAGGGTTAGGCCACACCTGGCAATGTTCAGGGATTACTCCTGTCTTTGCACTTAGGTATCAATACTGGCAGTGCACAAGGAAACTCGTATTGCTGTGTTGAACCTGGGGTTTGCTGAGTGCAAGGCAAGTCCTTTGCCCATTGTACTATTTCTCTGGCCCTGTGTTCATCTTTTTATTTTATCAGTCCGACAGATTTTATTCACTCGAGTAAATATATAAAATATTAGTTCTTCCTAGAAAAAGACAATATCATTTTTTCCCTAAAAATGATGTGTCTTTTGATGTCTTGGGATTCACATAGTTTGTATACAGGTAGTGAACACAGTGAATCCATTGGAGGCGAATATCTTTGTTTGAAAGAATGCTCTTATTTTTAAATTTTTACTCAACATAACCACAGTGGCATATTTCTACAACACTTTAATATAGATCCTACAATACAGGTAAATATTTAGATAGAAATATATGCTGTAAATGTAGTAAAAATTCAAGAGGATATAGTGTAACCAAAGCCGATGAGAAATTCCTTGGTGAAGAGTTTGAGTGATTTCCTAGATAATTATACAATAGAGAAAATAATAAAGCATTTGAGAGATCAAACAATGTTACATAAACCTCTTCCTCAAATAAAATCTTTTAGTAGCAAGAAAATTTAAAAAATAGTATTGGCAATGTGATGAATTTAGCTGAATACTATTGGAGGGAAACCAGGGACCCTGGTTGTAGGAAATGCACATGTAACATTATATGACTAAAACCCAATCATGAACAACTATATAACTGTGTATCTTGTGGTGATCCAATTTAAAAAATATAAAAAGAAAAAAAGGGAGAAAATAAAAGAATTAAGGATTTAAACTGCTGTTTTAAAATGTGCTATGTCTGGTTACAGTATCTATTTAAATATATGAAAATGTTCTCCCTGACATTTAATTTTCTTTGGCTCTATTGTATACACATTGTGGCAGAAAACACAAATTTTTACTCCTTTCATTTTTTTATATTTAATGCATAATTTATGTATAAACCATATCTTTTTACTTTTTCCTAGACTTTTTCATAGCTCTCATATGGTAAGGGAACTTTGGACCTAGGCTTCTCCTTTTCTGAAGAGCTGTGCTCTTCCACACAAACAAATGAATAAGTAAAATGGCTGAATGAATTTCAAGTTGGTTTTACATTTAATCTTCTGTGTGCTTCTGCCATAAAATGCAGTTCATTTAAAGGCCTCTTTGTTGTTTCACTTCATTTATTTGGCATAATAGCAATAAATGTTCTACTTCGCACATTTCACAATAGCGAAACAGCTCCCGGCTTTACAATAAAACTGAAGGGGTTTATTATATAAGGGCAGTTTATTGTGCCACTGGAACATGTTCTAAAGGTGTCATTGTTGAATATATTAGTACTTGATAATATCAGGCTACCATTAACTAATAGTTGCAGATATTCAATAAGCCCCAAATAATGGTTTTAAGTAGCACAACATATATTTACGATCTGATCTCATTTCACAAAGTCTCAGTGATTTTGCTAGTGTTGTTTTACCTTAATTAACTTAGGTCTACATACATTTATTTAGGTATGTTGCATGCATTTATATAGGTATACCAATAGCTGTATTAATCAAATTGATATGAGTAAAACACTGTAAAATAAATTATTGTTTTGTTTTATATGCCACAACATATTAAAATTTCTAGTAATGTTTGGCATATATTTAAGTTCTAACTTTCTCATCTCTTTTATGTTTTACAGTGTACAAAATCATGTACTTCCTGTGTCATTTTTATAAAAGACATTAATGAATCAATTGATTTATGATTTATGTAGACATTTATGGGCTGTAGTGATAGCAGAGTGGTAGCACGTTTGGCTTGCAAGTGGCCAACATGGCCGACCTGAGTTCGATTCCTCGGCCCCTCTCGGAGAGTCCGGCAAGCTACCGAGAGTATCTCGCCCACACGACAAAGCCTGAAAAGCTACCCATGGCGTATCGGATATGCCAAACACAGTAACAAGTCTCACAATGTTACTGGGCCCGCTCAAGCAAATCGATGAACAATGGGAGGACAGTGACAGTAGACATTTATGTAGACATTTAAAGCATTTTTATAGGGAATTTATTTAAAATGGGAAATAATTCAAGTTATATATACCTTTTGGCTACCTGTATATTGTCTTCGAGGAAGCTTCTGTTTATCTCTCCTCTTCATTTAGAAAAAAAGGACATTTCTTGTTAATATTTATCAGTGCTTTATATATCTTGGATATTAACTCTTTGTCAGATGAGGGTTAAGCATGTGAATCCTCAGTAACATTAATTTGTCCTTAACTGTGAAGGTGTCTTTTTGTTCTGGTCATCATTTCTTTGGCAGTGGAGACTTCTAAGTCTGATCTAGTCTTAACTGTTTATCTTTGCATGCACAAAGGCATTGAATCATTGAAGAAATCTCTACATTCAATGCCATGGTTATGGAAGGTTCTGCCTATCTCTTCCTCAATATAGTTTATAAACTCATGACTCATCTCAAGATCTTTATTCTATTTTGAACTGACTTTGTGCATTGTGGAGATAGGGGTCTGGGATCACTTTTACATGTGGTTGAACAGTTTCCCATCACTATTAGTTAAATTTTGCTCTTATTTTAAAACATTAGGTGTTTCAATTTATATATTTATATATATGTGTGTGTGTATGTGTGTATGTGTATCTTATATGTATATATATGTTTATGTGAATATGCATATATACATTAAGACAGAGATATATACATACGTAGCAGTTTCTCCCACTGTTCATCAATTTGCTCCAGCGGCACCAGTAATGTCTCCATTGTGAGACTTGCTATTACTGTTTTTGGCATATCGAATATGTCACGGGTAGCTTGCAAGGCTTTGACATGTGGGCGGGATACTCTCGATAGCTTTCTGGGCTCTCTGAGAGAGGTGGAGGAATCGAACCCTGGTCAGCTGCATGCAAGGCAAATGCCCTACCCTCTGTGCTATCACTCCAGCCCTAAGATATATATGTATAAATATATATGTGTATATAATATTTTGCTATACCAAGCTATGTTCATCAATTATTCCTAACTTTCTGCTCAGGAATCACTACTGCTTATGCTTGTGGGACCATATGTGTTGATAGTTTAAACCCTTGTCTCCACATGCAAGGAGGCACTTTAACCACTGTACTATATGTCTGGCCCTAGTTACTACAACTATAATCTTAATCGGACGTCATAAGTCCCTTATGCTTACTTAGGAAGTGGAAAACACAATTCAAGTTACTAGCAATTTGTGGTCTCTTCCTTTCAGCAAGTTTTGATTAAGATGTATGAATTAAGGTACACAGAAATGTCTTTCTTCAATTCAATCTAATCATAAAGGGCTGTTTCACTTTTAAATCTTCCAGTACAGAACAAATTTTATTCGTTCTGGGTATTTCATGAGCTATACCAAGAAGAAAGTATAAAAACAAACAAACAAACTAAAACTCTTAAAATAGGAATAAGTGAAAAAAAATTGAAATTAAAACATGAAATGTCACTATTAACATGCTTCTTCTTCTAACTTTATAGTTTGTTTTTAGTATGTCCCCATGAAGGACACGGTTTTAGTTGCAATAGCAGCTATAGTTAAAATGAATTATATAGTAAACATGTTTTATATGAAATGATAGAACCAAAGAATTACAACCCAATTAATAAAGGAAATATATTCTTAAAAATGCATATTTTTATTTTTTGGGAAAGATTCCACATTAAGCAATGCTATAGAGTTACTCTTGGCTCTACACTCAATAATTACTCCTGGTGTTACTCAGTGGGCTGGAGCGATAGCACAGCGGTAGGGCGTTTGCTTTACAAGCGGCCAACATGGCTGACCCGAGTTTGATTCCTCCGCCCCTCTCGGAGAGCCTGGCAAGCAACCAAGAGTATCTCACCCTCATGGCAGAGCCTGGCAAGCTACCCGTGACGTATTCGATATGCCAAACACAGTAACAACAAGTCTCATGATGGAGATGTTACTGGGCCCGCTTGACTAAATCGATGAACAACGGGAGGACCGTGACCATGACCAGTGTTACTCAGTGACTAGATGAGTTACTGTGAAATGAACACAGGTTGGATATGTGTAAAGCCAGCACTCTACCCACTATATTATCTCTTTAAACCCATTTATAACTCAAAATTATAGTTGAAATTAACAAATATCTAATTTATATCAAAAGTTAAAGAAAAGGTCTTAGTATAATCTAAAATGCTAAATATTTCAATTATTACTATTTCATATACATGCTGGGCAAAAAATAAAAATGCTTAAAATTGCAATTATCAAATCATAATAATCTGTTATTTATAAATTATGTTACCTTAATAGCACAGTGGGTAGGGCATTTGCCTTGCACGCAGCCAACATGGCCGACCCGAGTTCGATTCCTCCGCCCCTCTCGGAGAGCCCGGCAAGCTACCGAGAGAGAGTATTCGATACGCCAGACACAGTAACAACAAAGTCTCCAATGGAGATGTTACTGGGCCCGCTCGAGCTCGAGCAATTAACTTAAAGAGCCTGGTAAGCTACCGAGAGTATCCCACATGGCTGAGCCTGGCAAGCTATCCGTGGTGTATTCAATATGACAAAACAGTACATACAATGGTCTCATTTCCCTGACCCTGAAAGAGCCACCAATATGGCAGTGTTAAGAAGGATGAGGAAGGAGAGGCTGATAAAATATCAAGGCCGATCTAGACTGCCAAAATGAAGAAAGAAAAAAAATAACTATCTGTACTTTCAGTGCATGTATGCTGGCATCAGATGCATCCATGGAGGACCTGATGGTACAAGTGCTAAAGATCAAATACAAAATCATTGGTCTGATGGAGATAAGACATCAATCACATCCTGCCACTTTTGACACAGGAGAAGAACTGTTCCTCGGAACATGTGAAAAAAAAGAGGCGTCGGTGGTGTCGGTATCCTTGTCAACATGAACTTTGCCATAAGCATCGATTCATTTGAATGCCTAACAACCCAAATCGGACAATTACACTTCAATAGATGTGGCACACTGCCGGCAGTTTCTCTTTCTGTTTTCTATGCACCAACATCCAATTATGATGAAGGAGAAATTGGGAAGTTCTACATGGAGCTGAAGAAGTTCGATAAAGAAGACCACACCTTCTACAAGATCTTTGTTGGTAATTTTAATGCCAATATAGCACTGAGAAGATCACCAAAGAACTCCACATCTCAACACATGGCATAGAATGGAATAAACAGGGTGAGAGACTGTCCGAGAGCATCATGTTGACCAAGAGCATCTACAGTAACTCACAGTTCCAGAAGGCCAAATCTAAATGCTGGGCATGGGAGTCTCACAGTGGATGGTTCCACAACGAAATTGACTACATAATATTTAATCAATGGTTTTGCCTGACCAATGTCACTGTTGTCCCAAAATTCCAAACGGGATGAAACCACCGTCTCCTTTGGGCAAAATTTGATTTTATGGAGCAGCGAGAAAGGGCTGCAAAGTTTAAGAAGCGAACTCCCAGAACGACCACCAACTGGGGAGTCTTTGGCACTATTGCGGCAACATGGGAAGATGCTGTAATTGACAACATTGACAAAAATACGATCAACTGGTTCAGCACCTCCATGATTGTGGGAGGAATGCCAAGAGAGAGATAGCCACAAAAAAAAAAAAAAACACCAGTCTTCGAAAACTCTTGAGCTCATTTGCCAACATGGCTTGGCACAAGTCTCAGGCAACCACAAGTGAACGTCTGAGCTCACAAAACAGTGTAGAGAAGTGATAAAGGAAGACTTCAAGGAAAGAAGAGCAGTAGTGCTGGTAGATGCAGCAGAAGCCAGGAAAAGCATCCACAATGCCTGCCTGTCCTTCGCCAAATACAAGACCAAGATGACTGCCCTCCAATGTCCTGATGGTTCTATTACATCTTCCAGATGGAAAATGGAGAAGATCATCCATGACGTCTACTTGGATCTCTTTGATAGTCACGTCCACCTGCCCACATACCAAATTCCACAGAATGGATATGTCATTCCCAGCATTCTCCCTTCCAAAATCTGACATGCCATTTCATCAGTAAAGAAACGAACAGCACCTGGCCCAGACAAGTTCAGACCCGAACACCTGAAGAATCTGCAGTCGATACTCATCAATACACTGGCTCAGCTCTTCACAGGCTGCCTGTCTGAATACAAGTTTCTGTCCCAGTGGAAAATCAGCAGGACTTTACTATTGTACAAGAAGAGAGACATACAGGACATTGGCAACTATTGCCTGATCTGCCTGTTGTTTGTCATCTACAAGCTGTTCACTCAAGTCATCTTGCATAGGGTTGGCAGAACACTAGATGAAGGACAAGCATCTAAGCAAGCCGGGTTCTGCAAAGGATTCAGCACAATCGACCATATCCACACGATAACCAAGCTCATTGAGGTTTCTCGGGAGTTCAAATTGCCACTCTGTCTAATGTTCATTGACTTAAAGAAAGCCTTGATTCTGTTGAGACTGAAGTGGTCATTGAAACCCTAGCCAAACAATCTCAATACATCAGGATCCTCTGTGAGCTGTATTACAGTTTCACTACCAGGATCTCACCGTTCTACAAGGAAGTGATTCAGCAGGGTGATACCATTTCACTGAAATTCTTCAGTGCCACCCTCGAGAATGTCATGCGACAACTGGAATAGGAAGGAATGGGAGTGAAGATAGATGGTCCGCAACTATACCACCTCCGCTTTGCAGATGACATCATTCTAATAACACCAAATATTAGCTAAGCAGCACAAATGCTGGCCAACTTCGACAGTGAGTGTGGAAAGGTCAGACTACAGCTGAATCTCACGAAGACAATGTTTATGAGAAACAGTCTTGTTCCTGATGTTCCATTTGCTCTCAATGGAATGAACATCTCTGAATACAACAGTTATGTGTACCTAGGTCAACAAGTTAATATGACGAATGACCTGGCACCTGAGTTGCGCAGGAGGAAGAGAGAGGCTTAGAACACCTTCAAGAGCATCGAAGAAATAGCTAAGAGGATGAAGAACCTCCAGCTCCGGGCACATCTTTTCAATTCCACTGTTCTTCCTGCATTAACATATGTCTCAGAGACCTGGGCCCTACGAAAGCATGATGAGAACGCTAGTCCGATCTCCCAAAGAGAAACTAAAAGAGCTATGCTTGGAGTATCATGCTTCACTCAAATGTGAGAAAGAGTCCAGAGTTCCAACCTCCATCGATGCTCAAGAGTCAGGGACGCTGTCTCGTTTGCCAAGGGGTCAAAAATCAGATAGGCAGGACACGTAATGAGATTTGGAGATGACCGCTGTTACTAGAGCCATTACTGACTGGATACCAAGGGACGTCAAAAGACCACGTGGTCGCCCACCTACAATATGGTCAGACTTTTTCGTCAAGACCCTCAAAGATTGGTTTGAGTCTCTTCGTGTTCTTAGGAGAAGCAAATGTCATTGGGCTACACTAGCACAGGACAGGGACGAATGGAGATGTTACTGGCACCCACTCGAGCAAATCGATGAGTAATGGGATGTCAAGTGATCAAATGATCAAGTTACCTTATATTTTCTAAAAGAATTTTACATCTCTTTACTGCATATTTTCATTGCTTAACTTCATATATACTTCCTTATATGTTAATTACCATTATTTTAATGAAGCTCTTTGCTATAATTCTGTATTTTTATGAATATCAGTTGCAGTGCTTTATAGGAAAATATTTAAGTATTCTATTTATTTTCGTAATTAATCATTTTACATTCTTTATGTTAAGCATCAAGCTAAATATTTTAATCTGGATTAATCCAATGATATTTTCCAGCTATTATACAATTTGTCAAATATATTTTAGATTTCTGACATTTGTGATTTCTTTGGTCAAGAATAGAATTGAAGATGCTGTTCTCCAAAAGAGCTCAACTGGTCGGCATTCCCACCAACAGTGAAGGAGAGATTCCCCCTTTCTCCCCACATCCACGCCAACACCGGTTGCTTTTGATCTTTTGGATGCGTGCCAGTCTCTGTGATCTGAGATGCTATCTCATTGTTGTTTTGATCTACATCTCCCTGATGATTAGTGATGAAGAGCATTTTTTTTCCCTTTATTTTATTTTATTTTTTTTAAAGTTGTAGATTTACAATTTTTTGTGCTTTGGTTTCAATTATACAATGATCAGATACCCATCCCTCCACCAGTGCCCATTTTCCACCACCATGGATAATATCCCTCCCACCCCCATCCCCCCATCCCCCCTGTCTCTGTGGCAGGGCAATCCCCTGTGTTCTCTCTCTCCTTTTGGGTGTTGTGGTCTGCAAAAGAGGCATTGAGTGGCAAACATGTTCAGTCCATAGTCTACTTTTGACATGCATCTCCCCTCCTGGGAGGATCCTCCAAACATCCTTTATTTGGTGCTCCCTTCTCTATCTGAACTGCCCTTTCCTCTAGGATACCCGGCTGGCCTCTAAGTTATGGAGTAATCCTCCTGGTGCTGATCTCAGCTATTCTTGGGTATTAATCTCATACTTTGTTACTTTATATCCCCCAGATGAATGCAATCTTTCTATGTCTATCCCTCTCTTTCTGACTCATTTCGCTTAGCATGATACTTTCCATATTGTACCACTTGTATGTAAATTTCATGACTTCATCTTTTCTAATGAAGAGCATTTTTTCATGTGTCTTTTGGTCATTCAAATTTCTTCTTTGAGAAAGTCTCTGTTCATTTCATTGCCCCATTTTCTGATGGCATTGGACGTTTTCTTCTTGTAGAGTTCAACCAATGCCTTGTATATCCTTGATATCAACCACTTATCAGATGGGTATTGGCTGATTATCCTTTCCCAGTCTGTATATTGTCTTTGTAGTCTGGTCACTATTTCTTTTGAGGTATAGATTCTTAGTTTAAGATAGTCCCATTTGTTTATCTCTGTTTTCACTTGCCTGGTCAGTGGTGTGTCACCTTTGAAGGTACCTTTAGCTTCAATGTCATGGAGGGTTTTGCCCACCACATCTTCAAAGTACCTTATGGATTCTGCTCTGATGTCGAGGTCTTTAATTCATTTTGATTTCACTTTTGTGTATGGTGTTAGGTAAAGTCTGAGCCCCCCCCCCCTTTTTTTAATGTGGCTGTCCAGTTTTGCCAGCACCATTTGTTAAAGAGGCTTTCCGTGCTTCACTTCACATTTCTTGCTCCTTTATCCAAGATTAGATGATTATATAATTTAGGGTGTGTGTAAGGATATTCAAGGCTGTTCCATTGATCTGAGGCGCTGCCCTTTTTTCCAATATCATGCTGTTTTAATTATTACTACTTTGTAGTAGATCTTGAGGTTGGGGAAGGTGGACATTTCTCAAAAAATTAGAAATTGAGCTCCCTTTTGACCAAGCAATACCACTCTTGGTAATATATTCTCAAGATTAAAAAAATTACAGTAGAAATGACATCTGCACTTGCATGTACATTGCAGCACTGTTTATAATAGCAAGAATCTGAAATAATCCCAAGTGCTCAAGGGGAGGAATAGAACCCAGTTCGTCCGTGTGCAAGGCAAACACCCTACCTGCCATGCTATCGCTCCGGCCCACTGGGAACACTGGTAGTGGAGAATGGGCACTGGTGGAGGAATGGGTACTCAATTATTGTATGACTGATACGTAAGCAAGAAAGTTTGTATGTCTGTAAATGTACCTCACAGTTATTCATTAAAAATTAAACAATTAAAAAAATAAAAAAGTATATCATACCAAAACAAAAAAAATAAAAGAGGCATATTAACTTCAGTGTTAGCAAATCTATTTTATGAAGGCATATTTGAAAATTATATAGTTAAATTGGAAGTAAATAATCTGTTGGGATGTTTACATAACACATGGAATATTTTTAAAAAGTCATTTAATATCTTAGTGATTATTATTTTGCCATAAAATTGACTATAAATTAGTCATAGCAGAAGTTATTTAGATCATTTGGCAATCACCTTAAAGAAAAGAGAGGTTAAGCATTAAACTGCATCATAAGAGAAAATATCACCAATATAGGTTTTCAAAAAACATATTAAAAGACTTCCATTTTTGCAATGATTGATGTTCTGGAATATTTTTTAGTAGAATGCATGCATAGATGATTAGAAACTGAACTGTGTTCCCCTGCCTCCAAAGTGTATAACTCCTTTTGTGATCACATTTTCTGACAGGTCTCTAAGAGGCAATTAAGGTTACTTGAGATCATAAGGGTGGAGGGATTTTTTGATAGGTAGATATAAAAGAATAAGAAAGAAAAGACAGAAATCTCTCTTTCACACAAAGGGATACATTACGTGAACACAATGTGGCATGGACACCACCTAGAATACATCTACTTTCTTCCATTTTTCTCTGGAATCTCCCTTCAGAGCCATAGGAAATTTGCTTTTGTTGTTTAAGCCACATGGTCTATAGTTTTCTGTTATGACAGCAAATATACACTAATAGCATGAATTATACTAAACTGTTTTGAAAATTAGATGTTTTGAAAATTAGATATTTATATACTTACATGTATATAAATATACTTTTTAAAAAAAACTTTTAAAAATTTGCTTTTCCACTAGCATAAATAACTTCACAATTACTCTGCAATTCATTCTAAATATCTGTTTAATCTACTTAAAAAAAAGTGGCGGAGGGATGGGTACTCGATCATTGTATAGCTGAAACCCAAGCACAAAAATTTGTAAGTCTACAACTGTACCTCATGGTGGTTCACTAATAAAAATTTAAAAAATAAAAAAAATAAAATAAAATAGAGAAAAAATAAAGTTGGAGAAGTACATTTAAAAAAGTTTCAGACATACTTTTGCTATTTTTATTGAAAATATGACATAGTACAATTTGACTTTGCTCAATAGAGCATTTGCCTTTTATGCACCTATTGTGTTTGAAGTTTGACCCCCAGTAGTGAGAATGTTCTCTTTAGAATCATCAGGAATGATCTCTGAGAGCAGAACTGAGACAAAAGTCCTGAGCAGAGTGTTATGGCCCCCAAACAAAAACACAACTAAACAAAAAGGTCTAGTATCTTATATGGAATCAAGGCAGCAAAAGCAAAGTTGTTTTCCAACAATCAGAAAAAGCCAACATTTTTATCTTATAGTGAGGGATGAAAGCAATTTAAATGTTCAGATAAAGTAGATATGGTGGGTAATAAACATGATCCTGTAGATTGTATAAAACATTGATTAAAATTTGTTTTCCTATATAGGTCTTTATAAAAATAGAATTTAAAAAATGAATTTTTTTTTTGCTTTTTGGGTCACACCTGGCGATGCTCAGGGGTTACTCCTAGCTTTGCACTCAGGAATCACTCCTGGCAGTGCTCAGGGGACGATATGGGATGCTGGGAATTGAACCCGGGTTGGCTACATACAATGCAAACGTCCTACCCGCTGTGCTATCACTCCAGCCCCCAAAATGAATCTTTAATAATGGGAGAAATCTGGGTTGCTAATAATAGTAAATAATTTGTGAAAAAATGGATGTCTGACCATATTTAGATAGCATCATGTGGAAAATTTCTCATTGCATAATATCATTGGCTTCTTTTTTGTATAATTAAATATAATTGCCAAGCCTGCTAATTAGAAAACTATTTTTTTAAAGGGATGATGTTACATTTTAAATGATCTGATCAGCACAGAAAATTTGGACTCATAATAAATAAAAAGTTTTATTTAATGAAACTATATAAATATTGTATATAAATTTATAAATATATCATATGAAATAAATATTGTCTCAGCAAGATGATAATTAATCTATATAACAACTATTACCTAGCAGACATATTTTATTTATATATTAACGAAGATTAATTCTTTATTTCTTAATGACTTTCCTGTTTGTTTTCTAAGAAGAATCTAATTTAGCAAATATATATACATATATATGCTGCTTAACCTCTATAAATATTCTCTAAGAAAAAGTATCTAATATTTACACATAAAGTTAGATAAAATTTAGTTTATAAGGAACATACTAAAATCTGTAAATACACAATCAGTAGTTTTACAGGACACATAATTTATTTGAAAGGAATAAAAAGCACTTTAAGATTGTCACTATAGAGGGAATTAAGATATGACAACTAGTGCTAACAAAATGGGCAAAGTCCCTATATTTGCATTTTTATCAAGTCCTTTCCACCTCAGTATCATCTTGCAATAAATTAGGGATGCCACACATGCACATGTATTAAGAATTATAATAAAGGTGATATAGGACAGCTAGTTCCTTTGTTGCATGAGTTGGAAAATATAGACCTTCAGTTGTTATGGCAACCCTCAATTAATGAAAGTATCATCAAAGTCATCTTTCTACAATATTTAATAAGTTATTTCCATTAAACATGATTGAATGTTCCTTTCTGAGTGCAACGACATAGCTAAAGTTTAAGCCGTATTAGAAAAAGTGAAAAAATAGTTATACGTGTAATGGAGAGAAGTCTAAAAAATTTCTCTATAAATTTTTCTTTTGAATACAATCCATAGATTCTGTATATTTAGACTTTCATGCATATTTGTCAGTCATTATTAGTTTCATAATATTTTTGAGATCAAATTTGCTAATAAATAAGCAAAATTCATGTAAATAACTGTAATTTGAAAATAAAGTATTGATGAATTATATAAAAAATTTAAAGCTTTACAAGTACAATTATAGAAACAGAAAAATATTTTGTTCATAGATGCAATATTGTAAAATATTAAATTTTGAAAACTGTTATCTATAAGTAGAATTTCCATGTATTATGTTAAATTGTCAACACATGTAACTGTCACTGTCCTCCCGTTGTTCATCAATTTGCTCGAGTGGGCACCAGTAATGTCTCACAACAAATTGTGAGACTTGTTGTTACTGTTTTTGGCATATCAAATACATCATGGGTAGCTTGCCAGGTTTTGCCGTGTGGGCAAGATGCTCTCTGTAGCTTGCCTGGCTCTCCTAGAGGGGTGGAGGAATTGAATTTCGGTCGGCCATGTTGTCTGTGTGCAAGGCAAACACCCTATCCGCTGTGCTATCGCTTCAGCCCAACACATGTAAATCATATTTTATTAAGTCTAATTAATAGATTAGAAAAGTTATTTATCAAAATCAAAAATATAGATTAAGCACCCAATAAATGCAATTTAGAGAAAAATAATTTGTCTAGCCAGTTCCAAAAGCCAGTCTGATACTTTATATATGTTATTATTCTCCTCTTAGAACCATTTTGAGATTTTGTTCCAAAAAACTGAGTGTACACTATTCCAGCATTTATAGTTTAATAAACTCATTATAAAATTCAAGTGTCTTTATTTTAATAGCATGCTGAATGATAAAAATGAATGTCCAATTTTATTGGCTCTAAGCTAAAAAGTTTCAGGTTTAATGTTTGAATCTTAAAATCTCCTTGGAGCACAACCCACGATGATGTAAAAAGTAACTGGAGCATGATTGGAAAAGAAAATATTATTTGATTCAGTGATCATCAATTTGTACCTTGGGAAGGAAGCTAAAAACTACAACTTGAAATAATAGATCAGTTCAGTGGCGCAGATGTTAATAAAGTCATAGAGGAAAGTGTCTAAGTTAAGTGAGTCTTTTTAATTTTTTCTTCATGTATTCAATAAAACTAACCTAAAGTAAAATGAGATGAAATTTTCTTAATATATAACCAACTTCATCAGTTTTAAATGATAGAAATAAATGAATTGCAACACCGAGTAAATGAGTTATTGTACTAACAAGAGAAAATAAATTTGAAACAGATATAAGCAAAGGTACTGATTTGTTTAAATGATAGCTAAATTATTTAAACAAAAGTATTTCAAATATTAGCATATAGTAATGACTTACTAGTGCCATGCATACTATCTGATATGTTAGCTTCTATTTTTAACTTTAAAATAATATACATCCACTAGAAAATGAGACTCACTTCATAAGAAATTAATAAAGTATGTTTCCTTATGAAAAGTGAACAATAGTATCTACCACAAAGATTTTTGGTAAAATTCAAGCAAAGAAAATCTATTCACAGATAATATTCTAGGCATTCAGTCAGATAATTCTGCTTTTGAATTCAAATGTCTGCACTGTTATTCCTGTGAATATCAAATAAAGGGCTCTGAGCCATATTTTTGCATCTTTTTTTGAGAAATAAAATAAATGAGAATAAAAAATACATACTGCATAGGATTGTTTAAATTTTAGAATATTAAATGCATGTAACTCTCTTACACAATATTATTGAGAACTGCAATAATGCCAAACTATGCTGGTTAAGACATGATGTTTGGCATATTTTCAGGTCTCAGTAAGTGTCAATTTTTACTATTAATGACAATACTTTGATATATGAAGTTAAGCTATAATGTAGAAAGAGTTCATTCCCTTTACCTTACTGCAGATATTCTATCACCTAATTACTTTAAGGAGAAGAAAGATGGTGACAAAATCACAGCAGAGTAGCCAAAAAAAAATTAAATTTTATTTTAATCATTTATATAATGCTTGCTTCTTCCTCTTTCTGGTTTTGTCCTTTTTATCAGTGAGCAACCCAAGCTCAAAATTGTTTGAATTACTGAGTAAATTAGAATTATGATGATGTGGAATATTCACTGTCACTGTCCTTCTGTTGTTCATCGATTTGCTCAAGCAGGCCCAGTAATATTGTGAGACTTGTTACTGTGTTTGGCATATCAAATACGCCACAGGTAGCTTTCCAGGCTTTGCCCTACGGGCGAGATATTCTCGGTAGCTTGCCGGGCTCTCCGAGAGAGGCGGAGGAATTAATCTCGGCTTGGCCCGGCCGGCTGCGCGCAAGACAAACGCCCAACTTGCTGTGCTATTGCACAATATATGATCCCCCCCGAAAAAAATCAAGAAAAATATTATCAAAAGGCGATGATGGAAAAGAAAGATTTATTAATTATTCTTAACTTTTACTTAAGTACACCACTTTTAAAAGAAGTATTAAAGTTGCCAAAATTACTTATAAATTTATATGAAAAGACAGATATCTAAGAGAAAAGAGGTATATTATATTTAATATTTAATTTATATTTATTTTTATTTAAAGTATATTTAAAATTCTAATTTGTAAGTTTGCTACTCTTTACCTAAAATGATTTTTTAAAATAGTAATAATAGTTGAGAATGAATGATTTTTACATTTTATATGTTTGTAAGTGCAAAAATATATTAAATAACTAGTAATAAACTTTTATCACAACGGTCCTAAAGATTAGATAATAGTTCACCTCTATTTTACAAAAGAAACTTTGAGTAAAGAAAAACTGTCAGGGACTGGAAAAAATAGAAAGTAGGGTGCTTGCCTTGCAAGTTTTCAATTGGGGTTTTATCCTTGAACCCATGTGGGTCCCGGCGTCTGCCAATAGTGCTCCCTAAGTGAGAGCCAAAAATAACTTCTGAGCACCACTGAGTGTAACCCCAAAACAACAACAACCAAATATAGTTAAGTGGAATTCTAAAGGTCAAAAGAGAAGATGTGGCAGAGTCTACAGTTGAAACCATTAACTGATTCCACAGAAGTCTCCTTAATCATTATGCTGACCAATTAAAGACAAGTTCCTACAAATAAATGGAGAACACAAGAAGGAAATCCTAATATATGAACAAGAATTTTATAACTATTATAATTTATAGAATATTTAGAATATGTTCTAGAATTAACAAATGTAAAAATTTGAATAAGGGATTTTATTTTTCTAAATAGCTATCAAATTTATCAAATTTATCAAATTTATCAAATTTATCAAATTTAAGAACATATATCCATGGCAGTGATTTAGCCTTTAATTAAATATATAGTAAACCAAATGATAAATTAAGTGAACAGCATACAGCTCCCCTTCAAATCATTTATGAATCCTTTTTTTGCAGAAAAATATGATTTATATAATTAATTAAGAGATGATAATTAATAAAAAACGAAAAAACAGGGGCTGGATCAATAGCACAGTAGGGCATTTGTCTTGCAGGAGCCAACCCGGGGTCAATTCCCAGCATCCCATATGGTACCCTGAGCACCGCCAGGGATGATTCCTGAGGGCAGAGTTAGGAGTAAGCCCTGTAGATCGCCAGGTGTGACCCCAAAAAAACAAAACCACATGATTTACAGAGATTCCATGATGAAAATTTGGAGTTGATAAAATGTAGTAAATTTTCATTTCTGGCAGCTGAGAACTTCCAGAACCCAGTTGCAGCCATGCACGTGACCACTTTTCACATGCTAGGACAAGCCTCATCCATGAGGGAACCGACAGAGGTACCCAGGTATGAGGGACCCATGGATGAGATCTCCAAGCCTGCTCGGATCGGTACTCCTCCTCCTCCACCCAGCTCCCCAGTTTTTCAGTAGCTTGACAGTCCTTAACGGCCAAGATCCAGAGACTATAAAATAAAACTCCCAGAAGAGAGTGATTCAGTATTTCCTGGAGCCGTATTAGAAGCCGCGTGACATTTTATACTCTAGCCCACTGATGTACATAAAGTAGTACACATTTGTTTGGTTTTTAACACACTTGCTTGTATTTTTAACACACTTGCTTGTATTCTCTTATATATGGGATTAAATGGCTTCAGACTGAAATACAACAACCTTCACACACTTCCCTCTTATTATGGTGGGAAGATGCTTGCTGGTGGGGTGGGTGTTTGAATATTATCTGTAATGAATTTTTGTGAACTACTTTATAAAAATAAATTTTATAAAAATTGCAAAAAAACCCAAAAAAACCCACAAAAATCAAAATGGCAATAATGAAACTCAAAATTCAACCATTACATTGAAGTTAGAATTATATGCTTTTGCTTATCAACTTTCTTCAAAGTTTATTTTGAAACAGTATCTGAATTCTGGAATTATAATGGTGGTGATGATGATGATGACAATAATGTTTTTTTTTCTTTTTTTGGGTCACACCCGGCGATGCACAGGAATTACTCCTGGTTCATACACTCAGGAATCTCTCCTGGCGGTGCTCAGGGGACCATATGGGATGCTGGGAATCGAACCTGGGTTGGCCGTGTGCAAGGCAAACGCCCTACCTGCTCTGCTATTGCTCCAGCCCCCAGATGATGACAATAATGTTGATGAAACTAAATAAATATAGAAAAATTATTTAGTTTCTAGATGAGCTAGTTTCTAGATGAAAAATAGATGAGCTCTCGTAAACATAATTGGAAACAAACAAAACTTGGAATAAATTTTTTAAGTTTTATAATGTTGTTTGTTTATTTATTTATTTATTTATTTATTGCTTTTTGGGTCATGCCCGGTGATGCTCAGGGGTTACTCCTGGCTTTGCACTCAGGAATCACTCCTGGTGGTGCTTGGGGGACCATATGGGATGCTGGGAATTGAACCCGGGTTGGCTGTGTGCAAGGCAAACACCCTATCCACTCTGCTATTGCTCCAGCCCCTATAATGTTGTTTATGATGAGGAAAAGATATAAGGGGAGTAGAAAATCACAAAATCATAAATCATACAAATCACAAATCATCATGTTAATCGTCGATTGCCTCAAGCAGGCCCCAGTAACGTCTCCTTCATCCTAGCCCTGAGATTATATTCAAGGCTCTTTAGGAGAATGAGACCCATCATTGTTACTGGCATCTGGCATTTTGGGCACGACACAGGGAGTTTGCCAGACTCTGCCGTGTGGGCAGGCTACATTCGGTAGCCTGCCAGTTTGTCCAAAGTAGGAATGAGATAATGATGTTATAATAGGATGTCGCGCGGCCGCGAATGCATTCGCGGCCGCGCGGTTCTGGGAGCTGGTTTTTATAGTCTTTGAGTCTTGGCCATTGATGGGATTACACGGCGCCAGGGGGCCAGTTGGTCGGTGTGACCCCTGCCTACTGGAATTTGGAGGATCTGGGTGGAGGATGCTCGGCCCAAATCCGAGTAGCGAGTAGGCTTGGAGATCTTGGCCCCGGAACCCGCGTGACTTTGTCCCTCTGCCAGTACCTTCATGTGTGCGGAGAGTGGTCTCAGTGTGGTGGTGGCTGGTCCTGGAGGTCTTTGGCTGCCGGAGCCCTGGTCAAGGCAAACGCCCTATCCACTGTGCTATTGCTCCAGCCCCTATAATGTTGTTTATGATGAGGAAAAGATATAAGGGGATTAGAAAATAATCAGAGAATAATACACTTGTTACCGTTACCTACTTAATTGTAATATAATGATAGGAAAGGAAAGTATGTTAGAGAATGTTCTTTAAAAAAAGCTTTATCACTTTTCTGAGTAATCTATCACATATGAAATGAAATAATTTAGTGTAAGACAAATCATTGTTGTTTAAAAAGTATACACAATATGTTAAAACAATTAGAAAATGATATAGAACATTTAGATCACCTTTTCAAAAGTCCTTTGTGGCTCTTTGTAGTTAGTCTCCTTCTAGACATAACTAATGGGAACTACTTATTTGTTTTCTATCAATATAGTTACCTGATCACCTTATACAAAAGTTCATATACTTAGAATCAATATTCTTCTTGTCTGGCTCCTATTACTTTAACATAAAGATAGTGAACTGTAGAGACAGATAGTATAGCAGGTTGGGCTTTTGTCTTTCAAAAACATATATTTTAAAAGCGTACCTTTCTTATTAGAAAACTATAAAAACAGCATGTTCTAGTAAAATATTTATCACTATTATCTATCATCTTTTTGTATGCCCATGTATTTTCAGAATTTTTTCTTCTAATTAACAACTTTTGAATTAGTATCTCTCTCTTTTTAAATAATGGTTTGATTTTCAATGAAGTTAATTTTTCACATCCATATTTTAATATCACACCAAACTTTCAGTTTTTAAATATTAAATGTTAAATTTATTTTTATTATTGTACTGTTTTCCCCCAATATGCAATTGGTCTACACTAGCACGTGTCAGGGATGAATGGAGATGTTACTGGCACCCACTCGAGCAAAGTGATGAACAATGGGAGGACAGTGATACAGTGATACTGTTTGTAGATGTCAGCATGTCAGAGATACCTTATTAAAATTTTAGTGAGATTTATTGAATGCTAACTAGATCTTAGGCACTGTTCTAGAAATCACCCAAATAGTGTAGGATCATTTTAACCTACAGCATCACAGGAGGTTGTGTATTATGACTTCTCATATAAAAGACAATGGATTGAGAACAACCAGTATGTGATCATGCTTATAGCACTTTACATGTAATATAAGGAAATGCTCATTATGGATTACTTTGATGACACTTTATACAGTTAAACAATTATTGTTTAACTTTATACAGTTAAACAATTATTTAATGTTGCTGAAATTTAATAAATTGAACTTTTTTGTAGTTGTTAAATAATATTAGACATTGAATTGTTATTTTTTAAACATTTCTTCTTTATAGACATTGTTTTATTCTTTGCATGAAAAATTGTATTCAAATCAAATAAGATTCACAGAATGTTATTTTCCTTATTTTGGTATCTCTATCTGTTAAGAAATTGGTCAAAGCACACTACTGATAATCAATGTGGGAATAATTTATATCACGTTTCTCATTCCATTATTTAAAATATTGCTGAATTAGTGAATTGTTTTAACTTCTAAAATGTGAATTATTTTTTTGTATCTTGTTTGAAGCTAGCCTCAATACAAAAAACATTCTATTGATTTGAGAAGCTGTATATTGGTGTGACAAATTGATTTAATGACAGATAAATCAGTGTTCCCATTTCATATTCATGACTTAATAATTATGCAATATTGGTTAATTTTTTTATTTTTTGAGCCTGTATTTCAACTTTATAAATTAGGAAAAATATCTCATAGAATTGATCAGAGGCTTGCACGTGTTAATCAGCATGTCTATAACTTAGCAAAATCTCAATACACACTAGCATTATTATTTCCATTACCATTATTACTCCAATTTCCAGTTTTGAATTAAACACAACTTGTCAATATGACTATAACTATTATTTACATTATTTTGTATTTGAAAAGTTCTTCTTGATAGATAATCAGTGTTTGTTTAATTGCTATTTAAGACATAAAATTTCATATTAAAACTAGGAGAAGGAAACAAATTGAGGATAAAGTGATTGGTAAAAAGTAAATTGTTCTTGGTATAAAAAAAGATTAACTTACCAATTAATAATGTGTGCCCGCCAAAGTTAAATTTTACCATGGATCATGATCTTCTTAAACATTATTTTGAGAAACAGAAAAATATCTCACAGGATGCAGTAAATGCTTTGCATGAACAATATCTGAGTTCAGTCCTCATTACTAAATGACCCTCAAAACACCACCTGCAAAACCAATGGCCATTGAGCAAGTAATAAACTCAATAAGTGCCAGGTATATCTTCAAAAGCACAACAAAACATTATTATAAATTTTTCAGTAGCATAAACCGAAAGCATACTTTTGCACATATATACAACACATTCATTTATGTTGCTAATCTGTATAACATTGTAATATACATGATAAAAATGCATAATGAATTATAGACTCTACATAAAGTTATTTTGAAGTACTACTGCACTGAAGCACTGTCCTTCCATTGTTCATCGATTTGCTCAAGTGGGCACCAGTAGCGTCTCCATTGTGAGATTTGTTACTGTTTTTGGCATATCAAATACATCACTTGCCAGGCTCTGCTTTGAGGGAGGGATACTCTCGGGAGTTTGCTGAACTCACTGAGAGGGGTGGAGGAATCAAACCCGGGTCACTGTGTTTTGAAGTATATAATAAAGATATTTCTTTGGTAATATTTGTTACACAGTTTTAGTCTCTTAATAAACTATCACTGTCACTGTCATCCATTGTTCATCAATTTACTTGAGTGGGAGGGATAGTCTTGATAGCTTGCCGGGCACTTCAAAAGGCATATATATATATATGTATATATATATATATTTCTCGATATGATCTATTGCGTACTGTCTGAACTCTATCAAACATGGTGTGGTAATTATGGACAATGGTTAGGAAGTGTCTTATGATGTGTCCGGAAAGTGGCCGGGAGCACCGTGGTGGTTGGGTAGTGGAGTTTGGTTGCTGGTACTGGGTCCCTTGGGGCAAGGAGAGCTCTCGTCCACCCCACTCTGAGCTCCCCAAGTGGAAACAGCCTGCACACATGGTTACTAGTTATAATAAACTATAACTAATATAATTATATATTTATTGGTTATTTATTTTGAGTGTACTTTTCTTTTGACTTTTAGATGAAAAATAAAGTGCTGAATTCCAGTTTCAATACTTGTGATTTGAAGAGACATGTATTCCATCAACAAGATTACTGCAAAATATTGAAGTTATTTCAAGAATAATATAGTCTGGGAAATTTTGTCACAGTGTCATAGGATTGTAGCATGGGAACTATGTTTCCATGACAACAATTTCAAATCACATTCAAGATATATTTGTAGGTGTTCATATTTTGTGATGAGAAAATATAATACTTTTACCATAAAAAGTTGTTTTAGAATTGTCAGTCTTATCCACTTTAACTTAACCTGAAATTTACATTTATTATACATTTAAAATGCATTCTTTAAAATAAACACGTTAGTAATAGATATCACTATGAATAAATTGCTCGAGATCCAGTTATTTTCTTTCTAATATTAGGTAGAATGTAGGCAATTCTAGATATTCAAGATAGAAATAGATGTCAAGATTCCAGTACCTATATTGTTAAGGAAAAATTATAGTCTAATTATTGGAAAGTACTTGATTTTCAAGTTAAATTTGAAAGGTTGTGTTGTTATTAAGATTTTGACAAATCATCAAATTCTAATTTTTCTCCATATTATGTAAAAACTATTTTCTACTCTTATATTTCCCTTTTAACCAAACCCTTCTAAGTTTCCTAACTTGCTATCCAATAATCTTATGTTGCTGTTTATGATTCAATTTATGTAGCATTCATAGCATTGTTCAAATTATTCTAGAATTATAGAATTAATGCTCTGCATTTGACCTTGAATAAAACTAATTTGGGTGCACTCATAATTTGAAAGATTGTTCCCTTCTTTGAAATGGAAGGTCAGGACTTTAATTTCCAGTTTAATTTTTCTTCTTAATCAAAGAAGTTTAAATGATATAATAATTGACATATTAATATGTTAGGATTTAATTATATACTTTTAATATTTTAACTACTAACCACTTTCTACTCAAAGGGGAATAATGTGACTGAGGAGAAATAGAGGAAATACTAATCACTTGATCACTTGATCACTTGACATCCCATTACTCATCGATTTGCTCGAGAGGGCACCAGTAACATCTCCATCCATCCCTGACACATGCTAGTGTAGTCCAATGACATCTGCTCATTCCAGGAACACAAAGAGCCTCAAACCGATCGTTGAGGAAGAAGTCTGACCATGTCCTAGGTGGGCAGCCACATGCCCTTTTGAAGTCCCATGGAATCCAGTCGGTAATGGGTCTAGTCCAGTGGTTGCCTCCATCTCTCATTATGTGTCTAGTTCATCTGATTTTTGATGCCTTGGCAAGTGAGACAGCATCCCTGATTCTTGATCATCGATGGAGGTTGGAACACCAGATTGCTTCTCTCACTTGAGTGAAGCATGATACTCAAAGTATAGCTCTTCGGATTACTCTTTGGGAGACCCAAATAGCGTTCTCATCCTGTTTTCATAGAGCCTATGTCTATGAGGTGTATGTTAATGCAGGAAGAACAGTGGAATCAAACAGATGTGCCCAGGGCCAGAGGTTCTTGGTCCTCTTAGCTATTTCTTCTACTCTCTTGAAGGCATTCCAAGCTGCTCTCTTCCTCCTGCACAACTCAGGTGCCAGGTCATTCATTATGTTGACTTCTCCACCTAAGTACACATAACTCTTGCATTCAGAGATTTTTGTTTCATTAAAAGTGAATGGAACATCAGGAATGAGACCGTTTCTCATAAAGATTGTCTTCGTGAGATTCAGTTGTACTCTGATCTTTCCCCACTCACAGTCGAAGTTGGCCAGCATTTGTGCCGCTTGGCTAATTTTGGGTGTTATTAGAACAATGTCATCAATGAAGCGGAGGTGATGAAGTTGCCGACCTTCTTTCTTCACTCCCATTCCTTCCCATTCCAGTCGTCACATGACGTTCCCAATGGTGGCACTGAAGAGTTTTGGTGAAATGGTATCACCCTGTCAAACTCCTCTCTTGACATGGATGATCATTTCTTTGTTGAGTTGTGAGCTCCTGGTAGGGAATCCATAATACAGCTCATGGAGGGTCCCGATATATTGAGTTTGAAAGCCCTGTTGGCTAGGGCTTCCATGACCACTTACATCTCAACAGAATCAAAGGCCTTCTTTAAATCAATGAACGTTAGACAGAGCGGCATCTTGCACTCCCGAGAAACCTCAATGAGCTTGGTTATCATGTGGATATGGTCAATCATCCTGAATCCTTTTTGGAACCCGGCTTGTTTGCATTGTTGTCCTTCATCTACTATTCCACCAATCCTATTCAGGATGACTCGAGTGAACAGCTTGTAGATGACAGACAACAGGCAGATCAGGCGATAGTTGTCAATGTCCTGGACGTCTCTCTTCTTTTACAGTAGTATAGTTCTACTGGTTTTCCACTGAGATGGAACCTTGCATTCAGAAAGGTTGAGTGTGAAAAGCTGAGCCAGTGTATTGATGAGTACTGAGGACAGGTTCTTCAGGTGTTTGGATCTGACCTTGACTGGGCCGGGTGCTGTTTGCTTCTTTACCAATGAACTGGCATGTCAGATTTCTGAAGGGATAACGCTGTGAATGACATATCCATCCTGCGGAATTTGGTATGTGGGCAGGTGGAAGTGGCTATCAAAGAAATCTGAGTAGAAGTCATGTATTATCTTCTCCATTGCCCTTCTGGTTCAGGTGAATGAGACCAGTTGTAGTTACTGGTCCCTACGCAAACAAGATGAGAATGCTATTCAGGTCTCCCAAAGAAGAATAGAAAGAGCTATGCCTGGAATATCACGTTTCACTCAAATGAGAGAAAGAATCCGGAGTTCTGACATCCATCGACGATCAAGAATCAGGGACGCTGTCTCATTTGCCAAGGTGTCAAAACTCAGATGAGCTGGTCACATAATGAGATTTAAAGATGACCGCTGGACTAGAGCTGTTACCGACTGGATTCCACGGGATGTCAAAAGACCGCGTGGCCACCCACCTACTAGATGGTCAGACTTCTTCGTCAAGATCATGAACGATTGGTTTGAGGCTCTTCATGTTCCCAGAGCGAACAGATGCCACTGGGCTACACTAGCACGCGACAGGGACAAATGGAGACGTTACTGGCACCCACTCGAGCAAATCGACGACTAACGGGAAGTTAAGTGATTAAGTGAAGTGATTGCCCTTCTGGAAGATGTGATAGATTCATCAGGACGTTGTAGGCAGTCATCTTGGTCTTGTAGTTGGCGAAGGACAGGCAGGCGTTGCAAATGCTTTTCCCAGCTTCTGGCACATCTGCTGCTTCTATCTCTTTGAGGTCTTCCTTTATCACTTTTCTCCACTGCTTTGAGAGCTTGGACGTTCACTTGCAGTACCTCTACTACCCAGCTGCCACCATGCTCCAGGCCACTTTCCAGATGCTTGGGCCAAGACTCACGCACGAGTGAAGCCCCAATGAATCAGGTAAGCGACAGTGTTTGACTTTGGACTCTAGGCTCAACAGTTCCTGGAAACAGAGATCTTCTGCCTGCTCCCACTCAGGTGACCCAGGGGTTAAACCAAGAAGCCCCACCCTACCCTGCCCTGCCTGCTTCCTCCAATCTCTGGTGACTCTGGGATCACACCCAGAAGTCCCACCTTGCTGGTACCAGATAAAGCCTCATCAGCAGACTTCCATTACCTCCACTACGTCTAATACCCAGTTGCCGCCATACTCAAGGCCACTTTCCGGAGCGACACATCATAAGACACTTAATACCCATCTTCCAAGATAACCACACCATATTTGATGGGGTTCAAATATGGTTTGAGCCATGGGAGCACCTACAAGATGATTAGAGGCCGCTCTAAAAGCCTCTATCCTTCTCAGAAAGCCTGCAAGCTACTGAGAGTATCCCGCCCACATGGAAAGCCTGGCAAGATATCCATGGCATATTCGTTATGCTAAAAAACAGTAAATAAGGAAATACTAATATTTTTTAAAATGATTAGTACTACTCATAAATGAGCAAAAACTAGATTGTGATTAATTTGAAAATTCTATAGAAAACAAATTTATACTTTGAGAATACTCATAACTAATGCCTAGTATTAATGTAACATTGTTTACAACAATATTAACATTTATGATTTAGGCATACAATGTTATTGCATTGTATTCTCCACTGAAGTGCTTTTATGGCTCCACCACTTTGCTTAAGTTCCCTTCATCAATCCAATCCTTCCCACTTAGCCCTTATCCTAAGACTTGCTTGGTAATCTCAATTCTGTTATTTGAGTCTAAGGATATGCTTTCATTGGTCAACACCTATTCTCTCTTGTTGTGTTTTGTTTGTTTGTTTGTTTGTATATTTTGGCAGTGCACAGGGCTTACTCTTGGCTCTGTGTTCAGGGATAACTCATGGCACACTCAAGAGACCATGTCAGATGCCAGGGATAAAATTTTGCTTTAGAGCATGCAATAAAAATGTCCTACCCAATGCACTATTGCTTCAACCCCTCCCTATCTTTGTTTTGTACATATCACCTATGAGTGGGATCATCTGGTATTTATTTCTTCTTCTGACCTGATGTTTAATATGACACCTTCTAGATCTTTAATGTAGTAAAGGCAAGATTTCATCTTTTCTTATAGTTGAGCAGTACTACATTGTGTATATGTACCATAGTCTCTTTATCCACTGATCTACTATTTAGCACTATTGCTATTTATAGATCTTGGTTATTAAAATGCTGGTAATAGAACTTCTGTTGTTTGAGTCTAAGAATTTGTTTCTATGTTGTAGCCTTGTTTCCTTATACTGCACATTATTGAAACCATCTCATCCTCTCTCTCTCTCTTTCTTTTCCATATGCAATTGCTTCAGGTAGTGTAATGGCCTCTAGTCATATGCAAGTTATAATGCAATGTAATATTTTATATTTTTCTTACAGTTAGGTAGTTTCCCATTCCAAATATATCCCCAATCTCTTTATGTACTCATTTGTTGTTAAGAATTTGAAATTTTCTCAGATATATGCTATTATAAACAGTCCTGTTATGAACATATATTTTATTCACATATCTGACCGAATTTGCTCAATAGGCTAGAGCAATAGCAGAGCGGTAGGGCGTTTGCCTTACAAGCGGCCAACATGGCCGACCCAAGTTCGATTCCTCCGCCCCTCTCAGAGAGCCCGGCAAGCTACCGAGAGTATCTCGCCCGCACGGCAGAGCCTGGCAAGCTACCCGTGATGTATTCGATATGCCAAACACAGTAACAACAAGTCTCATAATGAAGACGTTACTGGGCCCGCTCGAGCAACTCCATGAACAACGGGATGACCGTGACCGTGATCTGGCCAAATAATTGTTTTTGTGTATAGGTGCCCAGTAATGAAAACTTGGTCATATATTCTATGTTTACTTCTTTGAGGTTTCATATTATTTTCCACAAGGCTGAAACAGATTACCACACAACCGGTAGTGAAAAAATGTTTCTTTATCACCACATCTTCTTCAGCACTGTTTTAAGATATTGATATGAGCCATTCTTGTCAGTATGAGTTGATATGTCAGTATTAGGTGATATGTCATTGTCATTTGGACTTGTATTTCCCTGATAATGAGCACTTTTTTTTAAAATATAACTATTGTTCTCTATAGAACTTTTTTGAAGAAAAATTCCAATTTTGTACTTTATTGTTGTTTGATTAAGTGCCTTGAATATATATTGAATATTGGTTAGCCATTTGCCAGATGTATAATAGGTTACTGATTTATTATGGAATCTAAATAGACCAGTTTAGTGCCATCCCACTTGTTTTTTTTTTTTGTTATTGGTATTTTTTTTTTGGTTTGGTTCAACGGATTCCAATCACTGAAGTCTCTGTTGGATAAGTAGGACCACTGAGTCAGTGGTGGCAGGAAGCTGACACCCAGGTGGAGGATGTGGTGTTAGAACACTTCAAGGAATGGAACCCTATCAGTTACAGTATTTAAAAGCACAGTGGTTCAAAAAAATTTTTGTTTGGGGGACTGGAGTGATAGCACAGCAAACAGGGCGTTTTCCTTGCATGCAGCCTGACCCAGGTTCTATTTCCAGCATCCCATATGGTCCCCTGAGCATGGCCAGGAATAATTCCTGAGTGCATAAACCAGGAGTAACCCCTGTGCATCACTGGGTGTGACCCAAAAAGCAAGAAAAAAATTTTTTTAAAAATTTGTGATGTTATGTTTTCCTCGGGCTGGAGCGATAGCACAGCGGGTAGGATGTTTGCCTCTCAAGCAGCCAACATGGCCAACCCTGAGTTTGATTCCTCCGCCCCTCTTGGAGAGCCGAGCAAGCCACCTAGAGTATCTCGCCCACACGGTACAGCCTGGCAAGCTACCCATGATGTGTTCAATATGCCAAATGCAGTAACAATTGTCACAATGGAGACGTTACTGGGCCTGCTCGAGCAAATCAATGAACAGGAGGACAGTGACAGTGACAGTGATGTTTTCCTCAACATATTTTTATAGAATTATCTTTAATTTTAGGTATTTTGTTCTCTCATCTATTTAATCTACTGAGTTTTTTAGTTTTTTCACTTATTATGTTATTATTTCTTTTTTTTTTCCTGCGGGGTCGGGGAGTCATATCCAGTTGTTCTCAGGCTATCTCCTGATCCTGTATTCAGAGATCATTCTTATCTGTGCTTGGGGGATCAAATATGCTTCTGGGATAGAACCTAAATTGGCTGAATGCAAAACAAATGCCTTACTTATTGTATTATTGCTCTCGCCCCCTATTTTGAATTGACTTTTTTCTATGATATGAGATAGACTTCATATTTATTTACTCACTGATTTATATTCATGTAGTTAATCATTTGTTCAAACAATGCTTGTTGATGAAGCTTTCCTTGTTCCACTTAATGATCTGAGTCCTTTCATTATAAAGTAACCCTTCTTAATCTGAGAATTAACCTCTGGGTTCTCAAGTCTATTTTCATTGATCAGTCTGTTTTTTATTAGAAAAACACATACATATTACTGCAATGATATTGTTTTATGGTATAGTTTAAAATCAAGAAATATAATGACTCCCTTTTTTATTACTAGAATTGTTTTGACTATTCTGGGATTAAAATAATTCCAAATTTATTTTAAAAGTGTTTATTCTGTATTTTGGGAAAATGCCATCAGAAATTTTATGGGGATTGCATTAAATCTGTAGTGTACTGTGGATATGGTAGTCATTTAATATTTATTCTTAGAATCCATATATGATTGTGACAAATGTTCATTTAATCAAGCACACCAAGATAATCTCATGGCAGGTGAACAAGGAGGTCTTCCTTATACCAACTGATCAGACCCGTTGGTCTAGGCTAGGCAAGCATTTTCTATGTCTATTTTGAAATAGTTTCTTTCTTTCTTTCTTTCTTTCTTTCTTTCTTTCTTTCTTTCTTTCTTTCTTTCTTCTTTCCCTCCCTCCCTCCCTCCCTCCCTCCCTCCCTCCCTCCCTCCCTCCCTCCCTCCCTTCCTTCCTTCCTTCCTTCCTTCCTTCCTTCCTTCCTTCCTTCCTTCCTTCCTCCCTTCCTTTCTTTCTTGGAGAAGGACATTAGGCCACAACTGGCAGTGCTTATGGCTTACTTCTGGCCCTGTGCTCAGAATCATTCCTGATAATGTCATTCCATGAGGGGTTGGCTATATGCAAGGCAGGAATCTTACCCCTGGAACTATGTGTCTAGCTCTTGAAATAACTTTTTATGAGAATACTATTGATATGGGATTGTAGGTTCAGCAAACTCCAATAAGGACTTATTTAATTACATCTTTAGGAATGTATTGACAATTCAGTCTTCGAAGTATAAAATATATAAATTTGAGAGAACACAAATTAACCCATAACAGAAATTTAATTTGTTTTTGTTTCAGGTGATATTCTCCAATCAAGTATTACCATTAATAATGTTGGTATTTTCATTCATGTCTATATCCTGCAACTATTTCACAATTATTTCAGAATCTGCAACAGGGAAGATTAATTAATTAAATCCTTAAACACCAACTACAGTTAACCTAAGTTTATAAGGATCTGAAGATGTGCAATAGTCAAAAAAATTACTGTGATTTTAATATTTTAGTCATTGTGTATGTATTTAGTTGTTCCTATAAATCAGAAGAGGATGTTAGAAAATTATATCTAAAAACTAGTAATTAGGTACTTATAAATAAGATATTTTTATAAAAGCATTGTTTTCTCTACTAGGAGCAATTTATGTCATGGCAATATTTTAGATTCAGTAAATTTCCTTACAAATGCCATAAGTATTTTGTATGACTGCTTTTATAGTAAAAATAGATATTACCTTTTAGGGGGTTAGGGATATATTACAGAGTCTGGGGAACATGTGTAGACTGTGCTTGAGCCAGGTATGATATTCTGCAGTATGTCGTTGCCCAAACATCAACAAGTACATTCTGGATACCTCTTAGCACCCAGGTGTGTCCAGGAGGTCCCCAATATGAAAAGGCTCCCAGAAGTGTTCCATTTTTTGTTCCTTGTGATGAACCTAAAGTTTGGTCAAAAAAATGTTGCTGATGTTCCCAGAACTTCTGAGTGCCACTTGTGAGTTCCCACATCCAATAACCTTTTCAGGGAAGATAATATTACAGAGATATTGCAACTCTAGTTTGATCCCCAGCAACACCTATGATCCTCTGAGTGTCATCATGAAAAATCCCTGAGCACAGAGCAATGAGGAAGCCCTGAGCAATACTGGGTATATCCACACTGAGAATCCCTGAGCCACACTGCATATATCCCCACCCCAGATAATAAACTTTTTATTAAAAATCATTTGACCACTAGTTCCCAATTGTTTTGAGACATATCACTTCTTTCATAGTATGTACTACTATAGGTTAGTAGCATTTCTACTAAAAATAGAGATAAAAGATGATTATTGAATTCCTTCTAGTAGCATATTGTTAAATATCACACATGAAATATGATTTTTGAAATAAATGTATAATTTGACTAGAAATACTTCTTTTGATTCATTTACCATTTTATTGGAAGTGCTACGTTTCCTAAATGTTTTTCAATATAAGTTACAACATTTATTTTATGTTTAAATTATTAGATAATATGGTGTTATAAATGATTCTATTATAAAAATAGAATCATTAAACAGTACCTATTCAGTTTAAATAGGTACTCCAGGGCTGGAGCGATAGCACAGCGGTAGGGTGTTTGCCTTGCACGCAGCCAACATGGCCGACCCGAGTTCGATTCCTCCACCCCTTTCGGAGAGCCTGGCAAGCTACCGAGAGTATCTTGCCCGCACGGCAGAGCCTGGCAAGCTACCCGTGACGCATTCGATGTGTGAAACACAGTAACAACAAGTCTCATGATGGAGACAATACTGGGCCCGCTCGAGCATTCAGTTTAAAAATTGTATTTTCATCACTTCTTTTTTTTAATCAGGCAATTTTTATTGAATGAAATTTACTAAGAAAGATATAAGGGCAGAGAAAGAGAGGAAAAATACTTTTAAAAGAGAACACAGATTTGAAAAGCAAGTCAGTGATCAAAGAGACATAAAGCCAAGAAAGTGAGATACATGTTGAAGAGAAATCATGGGCTTGAAAACACTGGATTCTTATTATTTCTGATTTTCATCTATTGGATTATAGTTTATAAATGATACAGACTTTAATAAAATGTTTTTCTCTTTGCTTTCATGACCATAATTAAACAAATTCTGTATATCACAAACTCTGACTTAGTTAAATCAAGAAATATTAGAAAAAAATCTTAATATTTTGCTTGAAAATAATGAATATATCTTCCATTAATATTCTAGCACATATATATATAAGTATTTCTTAGAAAATATAAATTTTATGGCTGATGTCTTTTCATAATTTTTACCAGTATGTCCTTTAGTACTCAGATAAATCTTAGCTTGAATAAGAAATTAACAAATGAAATTAATCTATAGTCTACATAACATTATACCTGTCAGACTACATGATGAACTTATAGTTTGAACTGAGTCATAAAAATGGTATGGTTCATAAAAATGATAAATATATATTATATGTAATTCTTTGCATTTTTAAAATTAATTAAAATTATTTAAAAATTTTTAAAAATTTTTAAATTTTTTTAAAAAAATTAATATTTTCCTAAAAACTAAGCATAACTTGCCACCAAGAACAATACTATGTCAAGTTTGTGAAAATATCATGTAATATTTATTAAAATATTTTAGAAAGAATATTTTCAAATATAACTTTTTGTTTACACAAAAATCTGTGAGGCTAAATTATTTAGAAAGAATAGAAACTATGTTAGAATATTCACTGAGCTATATTTCCAAATATAGATAACGTTAAATATGATTTGCCATAGAAAATATCCAATAAATCATTTTTTAAAATATCTTCTGACTTAAAACTAAAATGATGAAAATTATGAACAGAACACCTCTTGCTCAAAAATAAAAAAAGATTACACTAAATAAATTATTTTAGAAACTACTATTTTTTTAAAAATTTTTTTAGTGAAACACCATGAGGTACAGTTGTAGATTTACAATTTCTTGTGCTTGGGTTTCGATTATACAAGGATCAAATACCCATCCCTCCACCAGTGCCCATTTTCCACCACCATGAATAATATCCCTCCCATCCCCATCCCCCCATCCCACCCTGTCTCTGTGGCAGGGCATTCCCTTTTGTTCTCTCTCTCCTTTTCGGTGTTGTGGTCTGCAAAAGAGGCATTGAATGGCAAACATGTTCAATCCATAGTCTACTTTCAACATGCATCTCCCCTCCTGGGAGGATCCTCCAAACACCCTTTATTTGGTGCTCCCTTCTCTATCTGAGCTGCCCTTTCCCCTAGAATGCCCGGCTGGCCTCTAAGCTATGGAGTAATCCTCCTGGTGCTGATCTCGGCTATTCTTGGGTCTTAATCTCATATAGCACAGCGGGTAGGGCGTCTGCCTTGCACGCAGTCAACATGGCCGACCCGAGTTCGATTCCTCTCGCCCCTGTTGGAGAGCCCAGCAAGCTACCGAGAGTATTCGATATATGCCAGACACAGTAACAACAAAATCTCCAATGGAGACGTTACTGGGCCCGCTCGAGCAAATCGATGATCCCCCAGATGAATGCAATCTTTCTATGTCTATCCCTCTCTTTCTGACTCGTTTCGCTTAGCATAATACTTTCCATGTTGTACCACTTGTATGTAAAGTTCATGACTTCATCTTCTCTAACAGCTACATACTACTCCATTGTGTAGATGTACCAAAGTTTCCTTAACCAGTCATCTGTTCTTGGGCATTCAGGTTTCTTCCAGTTTCTGGCTATTGTAAAGAGTGCTGCAATGAACAAACAAGTGCATATGTCACTTTGACTATACATTTTTGCCTCTCTGGGATATATTCCCAGGAGTGGTATTGCTGGGTCAAATGGGAGCTCAATTTCTAATTTTTTGAGAATCGTCCATACTGTTTTCCAGAAGGGCTGAACCAGTCGACATTCCCACCAACAGTGAAGGAGTTTCCCTTTCTCGCCACATCCACGCCCGCATCAGTTGCTTTTGTTCTTTTGAATGTGGGCCAGTCTCTGAGGTGTGAGATGGTATCTCATTGTGGTTTTGATCTGCATCTCCCTGATGATTAATGATGTAGAGCATTTTCTCATGTGCTTTTTTGCCATTCGGATTTCTTCTTTGAGAAAGTTTCTGTTCATTTCATTGCCCCATTTTTTGATGGTGTTGGATGTTTTCTTCTTGTGGAGTTCAACCAGTACTTTGTATATTCTTGATATCAACCCCTTGTCAGTTGTGTATTTGGCGAATATCCTTTCCCATCCTGTAGACTGTCTTTGTATTTTGGTCACTGTTTCTTTGGAGGTGCAGAAGCTTCTTAGTTTAAGGTAGTCCCATTTATCTATCTCTGTTTTCACTTGCTCGGCCAGTGGCGTGGCATCTTTGAAAATACCATTAACTTCAATGTCATGGAGGGTTTTGCCAACTCTGTCTTCAATGTACCTTATGGAGAAACTACTATTTTTATATGATAAAAAAAATTGTAACATTAGAGATGGGATTAGATAGAGATGGTGTTCACTGGGACATGTGGTGACAAGGATCACATCAGTTACACATAAGAAAAGGATCTTAACCTTGTAGTATGTTTCAAACACCACTTCTTCATTCCTGAAATAAAAGTATATCTCAGATACTGCTTTTATTAATATTTGAGTATATATTGTCATTAAATAGTGAAGTAAACAATACAACAATGTATAACACTGACAATTATGAGGAAATCCCTTCCATGCTTTTGATTGTATTGTTATAAAGCAATTGCATTGAGGCTTTTTAATATGCCGTGTGTAACATTACTTTGTTTTGGGGACCACATTCAGCACTGCTCAGAGTTTACTCATGGTTCTCCGTCCAGGAATTGTTCCTAGCAGGCTCAGAGGACCATGAGGGTTTGTGAGAACTGAGCCCAGTCATCAGCATGCAAAGCAATCAATGTACTATTTCTCAGGCCCCTGCTATGTATAACTTTTTATTGTATTGGTATTATGAAAATTGAATGTTAACATTTAAATTAACTATTGCTGTTTGAATTATGTTCAAATAGATGATACTGTTAACATACTTGATAATTTATGCCTGTATCACTGTATCACTGTCATCCTGTTGATAGTTGAATTACTCAAGCGGGCACCAGTATTATCTCTATTTCTCCCAATACTGAGATTTTAGCAGCCTTTTACTTGTCTTTTCCCAACGAATGGAGGCTCTTTCAGGATTAGGGGAATGAGTCTTGTTCTTGTTAATGTATCTGGCATATTGAATATGCCACAGGGAGCTTGCCAGGCTCTGCCTGTGTGAGCAGGATACTCTCGGTAGCTTACTGGGCTCTCCGAGAGGCAAAGCACTATATTTATATATTTCGTTTTATGATTTGTTGCCTACTGTATGAATTCCATCAGATATGGTACAGTAATTGTGGGAAAATGGAATTTATGCCTATTAATTTTATAAATGACACCTCTATTCAATATATCTAAAGATGGTAAAGTGATATTTGACTTTAAGTATTTTTTTCTTTCTGAGTAATATTTTGAAAAAAGTGATCTGAACAGAGTTTTCAGTCATATTTTATTTTCCTAGTTGGCACTTATTTAAGACCTTCTCATCAAGAGATAGAGTACTCAAGCTAAAAATCCTTAAATCTGACTTTTTCATTCCCCCAGTTTTAGTTTATATGTCCACTTACAGTCATCATTTCCCTGCAAACATTCCTCTCAATGTATCAAAATCAATGTTATGAAAGTTCTTGAAAAAATTTATCATTTTTTAAAGTTTCTGAATGATTGTATCATTCAGTAAATCCACTTATTCCCATGTACTTCATCTAAAAATTTAAGGACAATTTCAGCTGTATTTAAAGGAAAGAGAAGACATCTTTGAGTCTGTTCACATTTTACAATGAAATCTTTGATGTAGTTTATCGTCTGAGTGAAGTTAAATTTTCAGATAGTTCTTTTCCAATTTTCTAAGTAGATCAACATATTTATGATGGGTTCCAGGTGGTTTAGTGGGACAGAGAAAATATGATTTTATATTCAACCAGTACTTGGATTTAAAAACACATTTCAGTGTGGTACTTGCAAGTCTGTGCCACTTGAGAATGGCTGGATTACAGATTTTTCTAAATACATACTTTATTTTTCTTATCCTCTGCTTAACATTCATCTTATCTTTATAAAAATGGCATGGGATTCTACACATAACATTCCCTTTTAACGTATCTCAAAAGCTGCTGGTTTGCTCTATCAAAATAGCTTCTGAAATATTTATTGGCTCTAAATCTGTTTTCCCAAATTTTAAACTTACATCTGCCTATTTCTTCTATAGAATGAGACACGATGATTTAGCATCAATTTGTGACCTTACTCAAAAGAGTCTGGTAACAAAAATTTTATTAATTTCTTTGAGGATTATCATTAAGAACTTAGTTGCTTGAATCTGCCTAGCAAAAACTTTAGATTATCTTTTATTTTTTTAATTTGCCTTACTATCTTACCTACTCAGGACCTTCAGATTATGAGACTGATTAGGTAAGATAGTAAAGCAAATTAAAAAAAATAAAAGATAATCTAAAGTGTTTGCTAGGCAGATTTGAGCTGGAGCGATAGCACAGCGGGTAGGGCATTTGCCTTGTACGCAGCCAACATGGCCAACCCGAGATCGATTCCTCCGCCCCTCTCGGAGAGCCTGGCAAGCTACCGAGAGTATCTAACCGCACGGCAAAGCCTGGCAAGCTACCCACGACGTATTAAATTAGCCAAACACAGTAACAACAAGTTTCACAATGGAGACGTTACCGGGCCTTCTCGAGCAAATCGATAAAAAATGGGAGGACCGTGACTGTGATCTTACCGATATTTATTCAATCTCTTATTTAATCTGAGGAGAGATTTTTTCTTTATTCGGATATGCTATCTTTACCTAAACTATAAATATTTAATCACTATAACACTGTCATCCTGTTGTTCATCAATTGCCTTGAGCAGGAACCAGTAATGTCTCCTTTTCCTAGCCCCGAGATTTTAAAAACTGCCACATTCGAGGCTCTTTCAGGGTCAGAAGAATGAGACCCATCATTGTTACTGGCTTTGGGTATATTGAATACGCCACGAGGAGTTTGCCAGACTCTGCCATGTGGGCAGGATACTTTTGGTAGCCTGCCAGGTTCTCCAGAGTAAGAACTAGATAATAAGATGTTTTCTGGGAGCAGGGTTTTATAATCTTTGGGTCTTGGCCATTGATGGGATTACATGGCGCTGGGGGCAGTTGGTGGGAGTAACGCCTACATACTGGAAGATGTGGGATCTGGGTGGAGGAGGCCCCAATCCCAATCCAAGCAGGCTTGGAGATCTATGCCCCGGGTCCCGCACACCTGGGTTCCTCTTCCGGTTCCTTCATGCGTAAGGCTCGTCCGAACATGTGGAGAGTGGTCTTAAGCATGACTGTGGCTGGAACCGGAGGTCTTCAGCTGCTGGGGCTCTGCTCGGGGTGGGGAGGTAAACTCAACCCACCCTCCTCCAAGGGGCTCTGGTGAGGACAGCCAGGCGTGGAGGCAGGAGACTCTGCTGTTCTCTTCCGGAGCAGGATTTTATAGTCTCTGGATCTTGGCCGTTGGGATTACACGGCACCAGGAGCATATTTAATATAATGTCTCACTATTAAAAACTTTTTTTAATAAAAAATTTTAAAAAACCACAAAAATTAGTTTTTATTTGATTAAGTTAGTATACATAGAATTTGTTTAGTCATTTTAATGTCATATGCTATCCTCTGTCATTTATTATTTTCTCTCACAATTTCTATTAAACAATGTAATGCTGAGAGTAGTGTTGACAATTAATTAAAATCAATGATTATTGTAAAATATTAAAGAAACTTTTTGGAAAGTTTATCATATATCTCTTACTTTACCATTTAGCAAAATATTAATCAGCATATCTGATATTGATGCTAATTAAATCTCTAAGTTATTACTTATTAGTATGGTAACAAAGTTAATAAAAAAGTTTGTGCACACAAACAGGTTGTTTTATTATAAAAAGGGAACATCTGCCAAATAAAAATTCTCTAAAGAACCTGAGTTAACTATGAAACATCCATATGGTATAAGGAATATTCATATGAACTCTAGAAGTAATACATGTTTCCAAATCAATGTGATATTTTCTACTATCATTTTCACTTCCTGAGAGCAGAACACTCTATCCACTGCTCCATGGTTTGACATATAGTGGCTCGCACAGTATGTTCTAATTTTGTATTTTGGGGATGTCACACAAGGCAATGCTCAGGGATCATTTCTGGATCTATACTCAGGAGTCACTCCTGGCAGTGCTCAGGGGACCATATGGAATGCTGGGGATTGATTGAACCTGGGCCGGTCCTATGCAAGGTAAAGACCATCCCCGCTGTACTGTATATTAATCCAGCCCCTCCCACAGTATGTTTGATGCACTCACACAGCATAGTTCTATTCTGCTTGCTGTAGTTGACCTGCTCATAATTACACTGTTCAGGTATAGTTTGTACACATCACTTGTATCACTTGTCATCCTGTTCATTGATTTGCTCAAGTGGGTGCCAATAATGTCTCCATTCATCCCTGTCACGTGCTAGCATAGTCCAATGGTGTATTGGGGGCTCTTTCAGGGTCAGGGGAATGAGGTCCATTATTGTTACTGTTTTTGTCATATTGAATACGCCACGGGTACTTTGCTAGGCTCTGCTGTGCAGTCGGGATACTCTTTGTAGCTTGCCAAAATCTCTGAGAGGAATGGAGACTGTGGGGGCAGACTCTATGTTTTTATACATATTTAAAAAATATTTTTGTCCACACAATTTCACACAGTTTTCATTTACAGGTCTCAGACAAGCTCACTTCAATGGTTCCACGACCATCACTCTTACCGTCATCTCTCTGCTGCCATCTCATCTTTCTATCAAACACTGTTTTTGGATCTCAGACAGCCTATTACTTGTACAAATTAAAACCCTATGTTTTCATTTCAATTTAATACTTAGAAGGGATAGCTATTTTGCCTAATGTATAAAAACACATAATGAGTCAAATAGAAGAAATAGAAAAAAATGACTCTGAATAACTGAACCAGATAAAATCAGGGATGTGTGTTTGTTTTTGTAGCTTAATGTTTCTGCTTTTAAATTATATACATGGGTAGTAATTGATACTTTATGACCATTAAAATTGTTATTGGCACATAATTATTACTAATGGAAAGCAGTCTTTACTCTATGAGATTTAAGAGTCTTCTAAAATTTGGAAACTTATGGCTGCAATTGTATTTTATCATTCTTCTATTATTATTTATTTTATCTTTCATACCTACCAGGAATATCACCAACATGTTATAGATCATATCTATCTATAATCTTCTTGTACGATTCTGATGCTTTCTTTAGGATAAAATTCCAGCCTGGAATAAACTGTTGTAGGAAGGAAACTAGAGGGTTCCTGGCAATGTGAGTTGGAGGAAAATTGTGTGTGAAACTGGATTTAGTCCAAAAGCATGGATGCCTTTGACACGAGGAATCCATCTAAGTATCTGGGAAAAACATTGAGTTGTAGGATTCCGGGCTCAAGAATGGACGGATGCCTGGGAAGTCTACCACTAGAACAAAGTCCCTGCAAAGAATATCTAAAGAAGACCATCAATCTGTCCAAACTCTCCCCTTTGGCTAACACCCTATCAATGGACTGGTGCAGGGAGAAGTTTGGGATTGTATATAAACTAAAGCACAGAACAGCAAGCATATATTTCTCCTGTCCACATTGCCTGTGCATATGGTGCCTGCACAGATACAGCCTGAATATCCTTTCTTGAGATGTGTACTTTCATACAATCACATGTGTGCTGGCTCACTCTGCTCCAGTGAAGCCTATGTTCTTTTGACTGGATATATTCATCTACATTTCTCCTTACCTTCCTTAGTTCCCTTCAATAAACTTGGTATACTATACTATTTATATCCTTCTGAAATTCTTTTCTGCAAGGGAAATGGGAAAAACCTAAAAACCTAAAAACCTAACCAGGCTAATGTTAGAATTGACTTTCCTACCAAGAGCAATGTCTCATTGAGTTGATGACTGAGTAATCAAGTGACTGGGATCGTCTTCCAAACTGTGCATAACAAGTGGGCTTCACAGCTGCCTAGGGAGGGCTGGTGGGATTTTTCAGTGCTGTGCAGAGGCTCAGGGAAGACTTTTGCAAGTCTTGAATTCCCCAGGGTCTTCCTTGGGTGAGAGAGTAGAGAAAAATGATAGATTTCCTTCTTGAGACTGCTACTTCTCTCTTCTCTACTTCACATAAAGCACCCATGAACAACAAAATCTTCTGCTTTAATTTTATGGGAAGCATCCACTGGCAATGAGTAGGGTGTTTGCCTTGCACGCAGCCAACCCAGTCAACCAGAGTTTGATTCCTCCACCCCTCTCAGAGAGCCCGGCAATCCACCGAGAGTATCTCACCCGCACAACAAAGACTGGCAAGCTACCCATGATGTATTTGATATGCCAAACACAGTAACAAGAAGTCTCACAATGTTACTGGGCCTACTTGAGCAAATTGATGAACAACGGGAGGACAGTGACAGTGATAGTGTCAGTGATAATTTAATTATAGTACTACTATTCGGTGCTGGAGCGATAGCACAATGGGTAGGGCATTTGCCTTGCACTAGGCCTACCTGGGTTCGATTCCTCCATGCCTCTTGAAGAGCTACCGAAGAGTATCTTGCCCCCATGGCAGAGCCTGGCAAGCTCCCCATGGTGTATTCAATATGCCAAAAACAGTAATAAGTTCACAATGTAGACATTACTGGTGCCCGCTCAAGAATATCGATGAACAATGGGAGGACAGTGCTAAAGTGTTATTACTATTCAGGGATTATACCCAGAGGTGCTTGGGGATTAATGCTGGCTCTAAATTCAGGGATCACTCCTGGTGGTGCTCAAGGGATCAAACATTGTGCTATAGAACAAACTGGTGTCAGTCCTCTGAAAGGCGAGTGTCTTAATCCCTAAACCATCTCTACACCTCTTCTGTTTTTATATTTATTGTAATGGTTTATTTGTAAATTGAATAACTTTTATTTTAATAATTTTATAGTTATTTTACATAAACTTTGAAGTTCTAAACAACTTTAAAGTTCTAAACATATATGCCAATATAATTTTGTTCAAAGTTAATGGCATGATCCTGTGAATGTGTGAATGAAAAAAAATCCATTAATTATTATGTTGCCTTGAGATCATATTGTAATTTCTGATTCACATCTGAAAGAGATATAGTCCACTTTTTTTCTTGTATATCTGGAATAGCACACACAATGATGTGTCATAGAATTTTTATCTTTGTAAAGTATCTGTAATTACCACTGTTGTCTACAAATTGTATTTGCAAGTATGATACACGATAGCAGTGTTCCAACGAGTTTTGAGATGTCTCCTATATTGCACCACTGATCTAGAATATACATTTAAAATGAATCTTTTCTCAATGGTATTTATAAAGCATGCAAATGTCTGATTTTTCTAAGGAAGAAAAATGAACTCTCTTCCAATTCTTGAAATACATTCCTTGGGTTTTCCTCTAGCAACTGCAAAGTCAGGCATCTGTTACTGTTTGGTGTGGTGTTGAATTTCATGGTTTGTTAATTTTGCAGTTATGTCTACAAAGCTAATAAAAAGAGAAGGAGTGAGTCTTTCATATCACAAATTTCATAACATCCTCTGGGTAAGTTTTTTCGTCATGCAATTAATTTTATTTTTCTCTTTTAAATGAGAGAGATAAGTTTCCTGATTTTTTTCTGTTATTAAAACTATATGGATTACTCATATTCTAGACCTGTTAAAATTAATAAAAACTGTGGCTTCACACCATTATTTTCCCACCACTAATTTCAGAGATTCCTTTACTATAAAACATTCAGGATAGTATAAATTTTTACATAAGTCATATCTCTGTACTTCCTCAGTCCATGTGTATACTTTCAAAATATATAGCTCAATAGATGCTCACTGAATAAAAATAATCTCCCTTAATGCTATGAATATCTCACCCCTTAAATAGACACTAAATGGTTTATTTGTTACTTCCAAGAAGAGAACCTGCAGTGGGGGGGATGGTAGATCCAAAGTTAAAAGTTTCACAGTTTAAAATTATGAGTTTAATAAAAGGAGTGAAACATTATTTTCAAAAGATGAGCAAACAAGCTGTTTTATATATGAGATATGGAAAAATAGAAGAGTAAACCTTAAGAAAACATATGAAACAATTTTTAGTTTTTGCAAAGTTTGATAAGGTCTAAAATTTGGCTTTTCATTAGAACTTTGGAAAAACATAAGATGCTATGTGTACTTCATGCCTACAACATTGCATACAAGTAATTAAAAACTCATCTGCTGTGTAGGTTGGGCAGAATAAAAATCAAACAAGTTAGAAACCTTGATTGAAAAATTTATCCTACAAAAAAGCAAACTAAGTGCTTTCTTGAGTGAGAAAAGTTCTACAGAATAACTCATTTTAAATGTTAATAATCCAGTAGGATTCCAGTTCTCACTTGCATTACAACAAAAACCATAGTTGTCAAGAGAGCTGGGAGACTCACCCACTGTTAAAACAAATTAAAGACTCCCTGGGCCATGCTTGAGTGCTGTTTTGCACAACCCCTAGGTCTGCTACTGCCTCCTGAGCTTAATGGTGTCTACTTTTCTTCTAAAATACAAATATCCTAATAATGTCTCTCATTAGCAAACCAAATACAGGAATCATATTCAAAAAGTGATCTTGAGAATTTCTTTAATCCGAAAACAGATGGCATTGATACAAAATGAATAACATAGTTTACACATATATTCCTATTTGAATTTGCTAGTATTGCATATGCAAAATTTCTTACAACAATTCTTAGCTGGGTAATGTGAATAATATAAGATCTTAGTGTAAGATAGATTCTAATGATAGAAATAGATTAAGCAATACAACCTATAACTTTAGTATATTCAGATAGGCTAGATAAAACAGGGCAGTTAATTTTGGTATCAATAATGAACAATGGAAAACATTATTATCAAGACCTTTGAGTATCTAAAGCTATATATGAGTAAGTTTTCTCTTAAATATATTTGGCCATTTCCACTTTCTAGTTCAGAACACAATTGTCTGCAGTAGAGAATTGGACTCCTATCTGCTGTTCCTGCAATCAATTGTTTTTATCACCCCCTTCCAATCTGTTCCCACTTGAATGTGCGAGTGATATTTCCAAAATTCAGTTCTCATGATGTCATACCCAAACACATTGTCTACATTTTTAATAAGATACAATGGCAAGTAAACACACTTTAAACTCTCATTTCAGTTTATAACACATTATTAAAGAGAAGTTTGGGCAGCAGAATGTCCTGACCCTGCACTAGGCTGTCTTCATCGGGGCACCTGGAAGGAGTGCGGGTTGTTTCTCTCTTTGCCCCAAGCAGAACCCCGGCAGCCAAAAACCTCCAGGACCCAAACGCCACCATGCTCAAGGCCACTCTCCACACGCTTCGATGAGCCTCATCCAAGACATGATGAACCTCACTCAAGAGTGGACTGGCATAAAAACCCAGGCATGTGGAAACCGTTGACTGAGATCTCCAAGCCCACTTAGTGTCAGGACTGGTCCTCATTCTCCCCTGCTCCCCAGTTTTCTAGTAGCTTGTCAGTCACACACACACAAACTGCCCCTGGAGTCATGTATTTTCATCAATGCCCAAGACCCAGAGACTACAAACTAAAGCTCCCAAAAGAGAGCACCACTGAATGTCCTGGAGTAAGCTCTTACATCTATCTCACTTACCTATCAAAGTAGCACACATTTGTTGGGATTTAACATACTTGCTTGTATTCTCTTATATTCAGACTTAAATTACTCCAGAATGAAATACAACAACCTTCACTCACTTCCATCTTATTGTGGTGGGAAAGTTCTTGGTGGTGGGATTGGTGTTTGAATATTATCTATAATGAATTATTGTGAACTACTATTATGAAAATAAAATATATATATAAATAAAAAAGCAAAGAGACTTGCGTATTTTGAACAAGTATCTGTTGTGCAATGTGTTGGTGCTTATTACACACTAGCCACTGTATTTTTTTTTTTTTGTATTTTCCAACACTGTTCAAATTTTTTACCAAGACAAAGCTTGTTTACTTTTCACCTTTTTATTTTCTGGTGTAGTTTAAAATTAGCATTCTGCCTATATTTAAATTCATTTTAAAATTGACCATTGAAAAATCAGAACCTGAGAATTTAGGGGCTTAGAAAAATAGGATTTTAGTAGTCAATTCAGTTGGGTTAATAGATAAGGGTCTAATTAGCCTACTATATCTGTGTTATTTAATTTTTTTATTTAATCACCTATTAAAGTTAAGGGTATAAAATTGGTTTAGAAGTCATTTTATACTTTAATTTTCATAAATTAATGGTTACTGCTTTTAATTCCTATCATTTGATAAAATGAAATGAAATATTTATTTGAATAAAAATGAAAGTAGCCACACTTCTTGAAAATGATTTTTTATTTTCTTTATCTATTGTTTGTTTGTTTGTGGGCTATACCCATCAGTGTTCAGGGCTTATTCCTGGTTCGGGGCACCTAGGTCATACCTGGAGGTAATCAGGCACCACTTGTGCTGGAGATTTAACTGTGGTCACACTGAGCAAGTGAAGTGCCTTAAGCCCTGTACTAATTCTCTCACTCTGTCTTTTCTTTTGTAGTATAAAGGAGTTATTTCCAAGAGTTTCATTGGCATCCGAGGATTCACTTCTAGTGCCACTTGGCTAACTAACTAAGCAGTTCAATCTGAGTACTTGAAGATGCAATACAACATAGGCCCTGTGATGCTGAAGCCCACGATTGCCACCACAGCAGTGATTGGGTACCCTCAAGGTAGTATCCATCTTTGAGGTCTCCAAAGATGCTCTAGAGGCCATGTGTTTCTGGTGGTTGATCTGGGTTGGGCGTATGCTAGTATATTTCCTAAGTGTTCTACTAACTACTAATACTCTTTGACACCTTATACTTTGTTTCTAAGATTAATAATATTACATTTCTGAGATTGTCTAAGAAATTGCATCTTTTTAAGTATAATTTTAAAAGCTTATACATATAGTCATCCCATTATAATATGCTGTACAAAAACTCTTTAGTGATAGGTAGAAATAAAATCCCATTTGTAACTTGATATTTTTCTCTATTGGACTGAACTTTAAAAGTGGTAACCTTTTAAACTATTTTAAAAATAGTCTCCATATGTTACAGCAGGTTATGACCATCATTAATTTAATATTTTAGACTGTAATTACTCTGTGATTCTTTCTATTGATGTACATTTTGTACTCATGAACACTTATACTGGAAGTGTACAAATGGTGACTAGATTTATTTATAGAAATAAAAATTGATTTACATAAAGACAAGAAATTCATATAAAAGAAACAGTATAAAGTTAATGGTGTAAAGAAATACTTATAGATGAGGACAATATATAAAAAAATAGAGACTGGATATACATCGTAAAGCATTAAACTTTTTAATGACAGTGTTTACAATTCTATGTGGCCAATATATAGTTATCTTTCCAATAGTCCCTTGAATTTTTGGTTTTTCTTTCTACTCTATTCTTTGTAGTGCAATTTATATTTCATAATTAAGAAAACAGTAGATCCAGAGAGAAAATTTTTCATTCATATTTTATTTATTTACATAAAGCTAGTACTCAATTTTTTAATACAGCTTTTTATTATTTTAATAATTTTGTAATGAGATTTATTTCATTTATAATTCATAAAACTTCTTATGAATGAGAATTTTATATGCCTCTATGTTAAATTTTCTTTTTATTGTTTAAAAAAGCAGTGATTTTTGACTGGAATGATAGTACAATGGGGAATATAGCCTTTCACATGGCTGATCCGGGTTCAATTCCCAGCATTCCAGATAGCCCCCAGAACACCATCTGGGGTAATTCCTGATTACAGACCCAGTAGGAATCTAGTAACCCCTGAGCACCTCCAGGTGTCCCAAAAAACAAAATCAACAACAATAACAAAAAGATAAAAAAGCAAGGATAAGTGTATTTTAACTGAAAGGAGTATGCATATGGATAAAAGGAGTATATTTGTGCATTCATCTCAACATGATTGTTTAAGTAATGCCAATTGTTTCTATACTTGTACTATGCTCTCATTTTTGCTTTATGAGTATAAAGTCAAAGATATAGGCTCAAATGATAAAATATTTTGTCACAAATAACATGCATGGCATTAATTCTATAAAACAACGCTGTAGAGATTATTACTTAGAATTAAGACTGAAAAAGAATTCCAAGTGGCTGAATTATCCCAGTTGGACTGGTATCTGGGTTGAGAATTCTTGAAACTTCTCAGGATGTGGGTGGACATATTATTCCCAGTCCCTATTGGAAGACCAAGCAGTACCTGCCCACACCTGACATCCTTCAGCATTTAAGTGGCATAACTCCATGACTATTCCAGAAAAGTCACCAATCCGCTGAATATTGTGGATAAGTCTGGACTGAGAATGCTTGTGCCTTGTAGGAAAGGCGAAAGCAATTTCCCTCCCTGCACAAAGGCCCAACAGCTCCCACTCACACCTGATATCCTCTGACATATAAAAAGCCCTACTAGCATCGACCTACTCAGTAAATCCCCAGATAATGATTTAGTAATACCATTCTGAGATATAACAATGACAATGATCTCAAATTGACTTTTATTGATCTACTTTTTAACAATTACATTTTTCATTTTGCTGTAATGAGCAATATTAAAAAAATATTTTGTGGGACTGAAGTGATTGTACACCAAGTACAGCATTTGCCTTGCCTTGACCTGGGTTCAATCCCTGGCATCCCATATGGTCCCCTGAGCAATGCCAGGACTGAATCCTGAATGCAGAGTCAGGACTAACCCTTGAGCATCACTAGGTGTGATCCAAAAGGCAAATAAATAAATAAATAAATAAATAAATAAATAAATACAATCTTTAAAGTTATTTTGTGTCAGCTAAGGATGCAGACTAGGGGGATAGGTGGTAAACTGGGAACACTGGTGGATGGAAGGTCACACTGGTGGTGAAACTGGTAGTTGGAACATTGAATCCTGAAACAAATGTATTATGAACAACCAAGTGAACACTTAAGAAATTTCTTAAAGAATTAAGAAGCTACTAAATTAATAAATCTTTAAAAAGTTACGCATTTTCATATGTCTGAATACATTATATGAAATATTTTACTACACATTAATGACACTAAAATCGGTTCATTTTAAGCAGAAAAATCATAAAATATAAGATATGAAAAAGAAAGTCAGATTTAAAAGATTTAAAATATTGATTGACAAATTATGGTATCTAAGATACATTATATAAATCTCTGTAGACAGTATCGCCCGATCTGCCTATTGTCTGTCATCTACAAGTTGTTCACTCGAGTCATCCTGAATAGGATTGGCAGAACACTAGATGAAGGACAACCATGCGAGCAAGCAGGGTTCCGCAAAGGATTCAGCACCATCGACCATATCCACACGATAACCAAGCTCATTGAGGTTTCTCGGGAGTTCAAGATGCTGCTCTGCTTAATGTTCATTGATTTAAAGAAGGCCTTTGATTCTGTTGAGACGGAAGCGGTCATTGAAGCCCTAGCCAATCAGGGCATTCAAGCCCAATACATCAGGATCCTCCGTGAGCTGTATTGTGGATTCACTACCAGGATCTCACCATTCTACAAAGAAGTGATCGTTGATGTCAAGAGAGGGGTGCGGCAGGGTGATACCATTTCACCGAAACTCTTCAGTGCCACCCTCGAGAACATCATGCGATGACTGGAATGGGAAGGAATGGGAGTGAAGATAGATGGTCGGCAACTACACCACCTCCGCTTTGCTGATGACATTGTTTTATTAACACCAAACATCAGCCAAGCGGCACAAATGCTGGCCGACTTTGACCGTGAGTGTGGAAAGGTAGGACAACAGCTGAATCTTACTAAGACAATGTTTATGAGAAACAGCCTTGTTCCTGACGCCCCATTTGCTCTCAATGGAACGACCATCTCCGAATGCAACAGCTATGTGTACCTAGGTCGAGAAGTCAACATGACAAATGACCTGGCACCCGAGATGCGCAGGAGGAAGAGAGCGGCTTGGAACACCTTCAAGAACGTCGAACAAATAGCTAAGAGGACGAAGAACCTCCAACTCCGGGCACATCTCTTTGATTCCACTGTTCTTCCTGCATTAACATATGCCTCAGAGACCTGGGCCCTGCGCAAACAAGATGAGAACGCCATTCAGGTCTCCCAAAGAAGAATAGAAAGAGCTATGCTTGGAATATCACGTTTCACTCAAATGAGAGAAACAATCTGGAGTTCTGACATCCGTCGACGATCAAGGATCAGGGATGCTGTCTCATTTGCCAAGGTGTCGAAAATCAGATGGGCTGGTCACGTAATGAGATTTAAAGACGACCGTTGGACTAGAGCTGTTACTGACTGGATTCCACGGGATGTCAAGAGACCGCGTGGCCGCCCACCTACCAGATGGTCAGACTTCTTCGTCAAGATCATGAACGATCGGTTTGAGGCCCTTCATGTTCCCGGAACGAACAGATGCCATTGGGTTACACTAGCACAAGACAGGGACAAATGGAGACGTTACTGGCGCCCGCTCGAGCAAATCGACGACTAACGGGAAGTTAAGTGATTAAGTGATTAAGTGTAGACAGTATATGATATTTTTATATAACCTATATATGCTGCCTTTGTTGCTTACACTTCTTTCAACAGAAATACAAAATCCTTTCAATTCTTCAAATATTATCATGATAAATTTAAAATATTTTCTAATCATTACTTAGTAGAGAAACTTGAATTATGTTATTAATGGGTTAAATATGACAGTACACTAATACTAACAATATTTTCTTTTGAAGAGAAAAATATGTGTATCTAATATGTTTAGTTATATAAATATTTATAAATTCACATTATTTTTACATTGCTACTTTCAGATATCTTGATATATGTCTCAAGTGCTGTGAATAAAGACAGAAAGTATAGGTCATATTTGCTTTTATGAAGCACTCCAAATTTTGCTTGCTATGATGTAATATGCAAAGTGTATCAGGTAGCATTCTCTGCTATGTGCACTATCTCCCTGCTATTTTTAATTTTTTTGATTTATGTAAAATCATGTCTTTTTCCATAAAACATTATATGTAATTTTTTGACTTTTACTTATTCATAATGTAAAAATAAGGACACTGGGTTTAATCGGTGGCATGATGAGCAACCCCTTCTAACGAGCACTTCTATGAGTTCCCCACAACAAGTAAAATATATTTTATAATTTCTTCTACTATTACTTATTGGGTATATTATTCCTAGATAAAAGAGGAGACGACTTAGAAAACTGTCCTTTACTTATGTAGGCCACCATCAGTAAATCTAAAGAAGTTTAACATTTTTCTCCAAAATACTGAGATAGTGGTCTGGATTTAGCATTTCTTATTCTTCATCACTTGATAACTTTAATTCTACAGAAGAAAAATTATTCTTTCACAATGATAAAGGAACTGGAGAAATAGTACAGTGGGTAGGACACTTGCCTCGAAAGCTTCCGATCCAGTTTGATTCCCAGAACCGTATATGGTCTTCCAAGCCCACCAGAAGCAAACATAAGTCCTGAACACTCTAAGTGTGACCTAAAAACAAAACAAAAACATCTAAATTATAAAAATAAGTAGGAGGTAAAAGTTGCCTTGTATATTCCTGACCCTGGATTAATCCCTAGCACTGTTAGGGATACTTATGCTGACCGCTATTAGGGTTACTTTCTGAGCACAGAGCAAGGAGCAGCCCTTAATACTGCAGAGTATAGTTCACAAGCCCTTTTAAATAAATAAAATCAAATAAAGTGAAATGTAGAAACATCATTTAGAGTAATAAACTCAGACAATAATATGAGAGTTCATGTAGAATGGGAGCTGAAGAACATGAGCCAAGCATATGTGTAATTCATGGATTCATGAAGATAAAATTAATATTTTATAATTTTGACAGTAAGATTTGCTTTTTCAAGATAAACACAGCCAATCATTCCACTGGAGATAATTTTCCCAACTTAATTATATTTTAAATTCTATGATTTTACAATTTCAGATTTTGTGAGCAAATTAATATTTTCTAAAGTTTTATCTAAGTGATAACATAAAATGTTAACATAATTTACTTTTAAGGTCATATTGTCTTAAGCACATTTCTTTAGAATCAAGAAATATTTTATGTGCAGCTGGAACTGGTACCAGGTTAGATCATTTTTTCACTCATTCAAGTTATCATTTCTAAAGTTAATTACATCCAAAGAAGGTCAAAGAAACATTCCCTACTCTAATACAATTCCTCTTTTTTGTCCTTGATCTTTTCATCCAAGATTGGCAGATGTGAGACCCTGAGGCAAAGTCATTGACTTGGAGAATCCAACAGAGCTCAAGACTCATGCATTTAATTTTTATAATGTTCAACTTCCCAACCAGGGATTTTACATCTGTGATAGTAACCTGTGACACATAGAGTTCACCTTGATATCATGGTGTTTGTGAGTATGAGGAGGGTGGCAGGGGGGATGGGGTAGGTTATTTTATATTCTGGGAATTCTGAATCTTCGCTTAGTCTTTCGCTGCACCTTGGGTGTCATTTACTCTCAATACTGGTTACCCGCTATACATATATTTTAGCCGTAATCATATTCTTTATATTTCTTTAGAAAAATATCTGATGAGATCTGCCTATTATAGGATTTTCATAGGATTTTCTTGTTATAGGATTTTCAATGAAAATTCCTCATATACCTATGATATATTCCCAAGTAATGTTTAAATTGTACCACAGAACTCTAATGTCTAATTTGACTCATACCATTTATTTAATGATAGATCACTACTAAAAACTAAATATCTTATAAAATTTGAGCATATTCATTTTCAAATGGGCAGAGGTTAATATGGCAACATTGTTACCTATGCTTATTTTACTAGTCTTCATTTTATTAAAGATGGTTCTTTCTTAAAAATAGTTCTTAGATGCTTCTCACTTATACAAATCTTTGTTGAGCTCATTTTATGCTTAAGGCTCAGTTGGTATTATCAATTACTTTTGGATGTGTTTCTCAAGGAAAATACAGTCAAAGTTAGAGGCTTGAGTTTTGTTTGTTATTGTAGGAGAAGGTAATAATAGTAGTTGCCTAGTTACCTGCATAGTGTTATGGGAATCAAGAGAGAAAAATTTTCTTCTAGTGTCTTTAATTACAATAGAACCTTAACTCTTAATTTTCTAGAGAAATATCACTTAATTTCCTATAAATAAATTAAATTGAACACAGTTAAACACAGTATAATCATGCACCCCCCACGGCAGAGCCTAGGAAGTTCCCCATGGCATATTTGATATACCAAAAACAGTAACAAGTCTCACAATGCAGGCATTACTGGCTCCCGCTCAAGCAAATTGATGAACAACAGGAGGACATTGCTACAGTGCTATAATCATGCATTCCAGGCTTTATGCAAAGTAATATTAGTTTTAGTATTATTAGTAATAATAATATTTGCAAACCATAAAATTTTATCAGTTTAACGGACCATCAAGTAAAGGGTGCTTGAAGGGCTTGCATCGGATGGGAGATGCGTTCTGAAAATAAACTATAGACCAAATATGATGGCCACTCAATACCTTTATTGCAAACCACAACACCCAAAATGAGAGAAAGAGAGAGAGAGAGAGAGAGAGAGAGAGCAAAAAAGGTATGCCCTGCCACAGAACAAGGCGGGGTGGGAGGAAGCACACTGGGATCATTAGTGGCGGAGAATGGGCACTGGCGAAGGGATGGGTACACACTGTATGACTGAAACATAACCACCAAAGTTTGTAAGTCTGCAACTGTACCTCATGGGGATCCATTACAAAAAATAAATTAATTACTAAATTAAAAAAAATCAGTTTCTTGTGAACTTTACCTAAACATTTTAGATATTCTTTCAAATAATGAAACTCTATTTGTTGTAAACAATAATATATGAATAACAAATACCAAGGCTACAGAAAGAGCATGAGAACTGATCTTCAGTAGAAAGCTCAGCAGTGAGGAGGTCTGAATGATACCTGCTCTGACAAAGGCAGAGGGAAGTGGTGCCCCTGAAGAAGGACCAGGAAGTAAAGACATATGATCTCCTGTTAATAGTAGTATTAGAAACCATAACGCCTAAAAAGGAAAAAACAAAAAAAAAAATTTGGGGGATGTCATGGGGAGAGTTGGGAGGAAAACTGGGAACACTGATGGAGGGAAGTGAGCACTATGGAAAGCCACAGCATGCCTGAAACACATTTGTGAATTACTTTGTAACATTAAAATTCAGGGTAATTCAGAAAAAAATAAATTAAAAAAGAATAAAAGAAAGAAGGTTATTAGACTGTAGCTGTCTCGGAGCTTAAGATAAAACTCCTCTCTACTATGTGTGCTTTTGTAGTTTTGCTCATTTTGTTCTTTTTCATATTTGAGAATGCAACAAAACCAAAATATTCTGCTGACAAAATTGTTGGGATGAATTTAGGCAAAGGCAAAAGGAAATAAGAAAAAATGAGATATACTTATTATGACATTATTATAAGTTAAATTTCTCCATGGAATTTACACTTTTTTTCTCCTTTTAAGAACATCAAAAGACTTTATATGATGCTTAAATTTACTGTTCCCTAGACAGCTAATAATTGTGAAGTCAGGAGACATTTGCTATTATTCTCATTGCAGGAAGAACAATGTGGAGTTTTAGACAAAAATTTTATTTCCCTTTTACCCTAGTAAGTGAGAAATTACACAGTAATACATCTCTGTACACAGCATTTTCTCTCTTAATCTAAATCTTTTAATATTTCTTCCAGAAATAAAGGAGACAAACTGTATACATGCCAGAGTAATATATACATTTCTAAAGATCTAATTTCAGTTCATAAAGAAAATAAAAATCAGGTTTAAAAATGCATGGATAGATTTTTCCTATGGCAGAAATTATTTTTTAGGCATGGTCTATTCAGTCTGTAGAGAAAATATCCTGGCTTTAAAGATGGCTGGAAAGTATGTAGAAATGTTTCTTATTAAAAATACTTGAGTTGTGAGAAGCTGTACTATTCAAGATTCTATGATACTGAGTAAAATGCTCATACCAGTAGAATCAAACTGAGAAGACAGACATTCAGTCTTCTAACCTGTTGTTTGGTCAGCTAGTCTTTAACAAAGGAGTCTAGACATAGAATTAGAGAAAGGAAACCATCTTCAACTAATAATGCTAGGATAACTGGTCAGTCATGTAAAAATATGAACTCAGAAACCATAGCTCACACTACATTAAAAAACCAATTCAAAATGCTTTAAAACTCTGAAAGAAGACCTGAATCTATAAATTTTTTTCATTTTTTTTCATTTCATCATCCTGTTAATCGTCGATTGCCTCGAGCAGGCCCCAGTAACGTCTCTTTCATCCTAGCCCTGAGATTATATTCACGGCTCTTTAGGAGAATGAGACCCATCATTGTTACTGGTATTTGGCATATTTGGTAGGCCACGGGGAGTTTGCCAGACTCTGCCCTGTGGGCAGGCTACATTCGATAGCCTGCAAGTTTGTCCAAAGTAGGAATGAGATAATAAGATGTCATAAAAAGATGTCCTGATATGATGTCGCGCGGCCGCGTCCTGGAGGTCTTCGGCTGCCGGAGCCCTGGTTGGGGTGGGGAGGAAAACTCAACCCGCTCCCCTCCAAGGGGCCCAGGCAAGGAACAGCCAGGCGCGGGGGCAGAAGACTGCACTGTTCTCGTCCGGGAACTGGATTTTATAGTCTCTGAGTCTTGGCCGTTGATGGGATTACACGGCGCCAGGGGGCCAGGTGGTGGGTGTGACCCCCGCCTACTGGAATTTGGAGGATCTGGGTGGAAGATGCTCGACTCCAATTCGAGTAGGCGTGGAGGTCTCGGCCCCGGAACCCGCGTGGCTGTGTCCCTCTGCCAGTACCTTCATGGGTGCGGAGAGTGGTCTCAGCATGGTGGTGGCTGGTCCTGGAGGTCTTTGGCTGCCGTAGCCCTGGTCGGGGCGGGGAGGAAAGCTCAACCCGCTCCCCTCCAAGGGACTCCGGGAAGGAACACCCAGGCGCGGGGGCAGAGACTGCACTGCTCTCGTCCGGGATCAAAATGCTTTAAAACTCTGAAAGAAGACCTGAATCTATAAATTATATTGAGAAAAACATAGGCTGAACCCTCCATGGCATTGAAGCTGAAGGCATCTTCAATGATTCAATTCCTTTGACCAAGCAAACAGAAGAAAAATTTAGAAGCTCCTGCATCACAAAAGAAATGACAACTGGAATAAAAAAGACATTCTACATACCGGGAGTAAATATTTCCCCACTACTCATCTGGTAGAGGGTTAGTAGTAAAAATATATAAAGCACTTGTAAAACTAAACAAGACAAAAATTGACCTCATGTAAAAATAGTGAAAGTAAATGACACTCACAGAAGACATACAGATAAATAAAGGGAATATAAAAAATATTCTATCTTATCCATAGAATGCAAATCAAAACAAGATACTCCCTCACACCAGTGAAACTGGCACACATCATAAAGAACAAAAGCAGCCAATGTTTTTAAGATATTGGTTAAAAACAAATAACAACAACAAAAACAACCCTCATCCATCTATTACTGCTTCAATCTTTTTAGAAAAAAGTATGGACAGTCTTCAAAGAACTAAGACTTGAGCTACCATCTGATCTAGCAATTTCTCTTCTTGGCACTTACACCCAAGGTCCCCAAAACTATTCAGAAAAATATTTGCACTTGCATGTTCATTGCAGCACTCATAATAAAAGCCAAGATCTGAAACCAGTTTGAGTCCAAGAACAGATGGCTGGATAGAGAAACTATAGTATGTATAAATAGTGGAATACACCGTGGTTTATAAGAAAAGATGAAATGATGCAATTGATCTCTATGAGGATTGAACTAGAGAACATAATGCTGTATAAATTATAAGGAGAAAAAAGTGATCTCACTCATATGTGGGATATAAAGAAGTCTGGTAAGGGAATAACTAAATACCAAAGGTAATAGAACCTAAAAATTAATCTATATAAATTATCTTACCCTGAGTGGAAGTTGGGGTGAATGGAAAGTGGTGGGGGGGAGTGTACTCTGAGACAATAATTATAAGCACAATGTTGTATCACTGTATGTATAAAACCCTAACAGTGTTGTAAGTTATGGTGACTATAGTAAAACTAAAAAATGTAATTGTGTCTTTTGAACCATTAATAAAAACATAAATCTAAGTACAAATAGTGTGTAAAATTTCTTCCTTTATAAATGAAAATTCCAGAATAAGCAAAGAGAGTCTTAATCAAACAGGATATAAAATAATTTAATTTGATAATATTAATGAAAAAATAAATTGATAGATAGGCCAAAGATATTGGAAGTAAAAATCAGCACCTGATGTTTAGAAATTAGAAACCACTACTGCACGGATTTGATATACATGGCTTACTTATAAGATTCAAGAGGGTACATGAGTGTCTAATAGAGAAAACAAGAACAGTAAAGGATGCATATTTGATGAACAAATGATATAACGCTATCTCAAGGGGTTGCCCCGAGACTCAGGCTAGTAAACAAAATAAGCTGCATATTTACCCACATCTTTGCAATTAGATTTTTAAAGCTGCAGGATTTTGGACAGGCTATTAGCCTCCTGCAGTGAGTTAGCCAGAGAGCATGGAACTTTGCAAAGCTAAAAGGCTTTAATGATTCATTGCATTGAATTTCAGAAATGATGCAGTAGTATTGAATTAAAAGTCTAAGGTGAAAGTCTGGTACCAATTAATTGAACAGTAATACATGTAAGTAGTACAATTAAGAAAATACTGTCTGTTACATTGCTCACTAAGTTACTTTCATGAACAAAATTCTACTATCTCTAAATTAAGTGTAGGGTACAATTCTCTCTTTGAGAAATGCATAAATATGTATACTTAGATGATACATGTGTGTGCTTCACATTTTAACAACACTAAGCAAAAGGCTAATAGTAATAGGAATTGCACAATTTTTAAAATTTGGGGTGCCAGAGTGGTAGTACAGCAGGTGGCACATTTGCCTTGCATGTGGCCGACCTGAATTTGATCCCCAGCATCCCATATGGTCCTCCAGCACTGCCAGGAGTGAATCCTGAATGCAGAGCCAGGAGTGACCCCTGAGCATCGCTAGGTGTGACCCAAAATGCCAAAAATTTTTTGGTACAAATATTCTCTAAAATAATGAACTCATCAGAAGCATTTGGAAAAAAGGTGGACTGGAGAAAAGGAAAAAACTGCTCTCATTCAAAGCCTAAAATGGAAATAGTATCCCTGACATAAACTTATGGCTTTTCAGAAGTACCTATACTCTCACGGGGATCCTTGAAAATATTAAATAATTTTCCTGTGCTTCTTATGCATCTTGACAAAAACAACAGCAACAACAACAACAAAAAGCTCCATATCTTCCACCGAGTTCACCAAGGATTCTGATACTGGACTTAAAAGTCTTACAAGGCTATAAGGAGAAAAGAAAAATTGAAAAACATGAATATACAAGCTATTCTATTATCCTGTTTCATTGTATATGAATTTATAGTCATTGCTTTAATTTTAGCATCACTAAGTTTGTAAGAAGAGTGACATCCATGTCAACATTTTTAAATACCATGATGGTAAACAAAGATGGTGGTAAAAAGTGAAGCCTGGGGATTATGAGGATGATGAGACACAACATGGCTACTGGCAGCTATAGATGAACCTTGGCTCATCCTTCTACAAAGACTAGCTTCTATAAGTGCTGTGAGAGAGCTAGAAACACAGGGAAAAGCCTGATAATGTGTTTTGGCCTGCCCAAGCAACTACGTCACACATTGTGCACTAGTTCAAAGGGGATTCCTGATATGCTAGGTAGATCTACGAAAATATGACAAAGAAAGAAGGGAACTTCAGGGAGGAGAGTGTGGTCATTACTAGGAACCAGAGCAGATGAAACCAGGCAATAACTAATCTCTCTCTCTCTTTCTCTGGTCTTATTGGAGTAATTGATGGAATTGATCTTCAGGATGACTTCAGAATGGCCTCATTCCTAGAAGCAGTGATTGTTTGGAGGATATAAAGGAGAGTCTCTGACTCAAGTGACACCTCTTCTACCAGGGAATCAATCTCAAACTCCCCATGGTCATGGTTTTCCCGTTGTTCATCGATTTGCTCGAGCGGGCCCAGTAACGTCTCCATCATGAGACTTGTTACTGTGTTTGGCATATCGAATACATCACGGGGAGCTTGCCAGGCTTTCCCTTGCAGGCAGAGATACTCTTGGTAGCTTGCCAGGCTCTCCTAGAGAGGCAGAGGAATTGAACTCGGGTTGGCCATGTTGGCTGCGTGTAAGGCAAACATCTTACCGCTGTGCTAATGCTCCAGCCGCTCAAACTCCTCAATTACATCAAATTAGTTGATCCTTGTGGTTCACACGGATGCACGATTGATAGAGATATGAAGAGTACATTCTTCTCCAGGCAGTCATTCTAATACATAACTCGCATCTTGATGCTAAAAGCAGATGAGTACATTCTTCTCCAGGCAGTCATTCTAATACATAACTCGCATCTTGATGCTAAAAGCAGATGTGACATTGATGCAAATCTTGAAGGCCTAGTAGATGACCCTGTGCTTGAGCAGATGGGCAACAGACTGAGCTAGCAGTTGATAAAGACTTGAGTTTACAAGAAGCCCCATACTACCTTGAGTACCCAGAAACCCCTGTAGGTAGACTGCATAGCTACCAGAGTGTTAAGAGCTTCTAAGACAAGCATCAGAATAAAATATTTCTATATAGTTTGGTCAGGTATTTACGGAATTTGTTTTTGAGGGTTAGTTTGTAGAATAATACTATTTTATTCTCCAGGTTTAGATCCACATCTTACAACTTCTTGTATCTCTTGTCCAAGGAATTCCAGGACTACTTGGTGCTCTGGGTTCATACTGCTACCATCACTGATGTACAGTGAGCAAGAGACACATTGTCGAGGTATCCCAGACTCTTCTAGATAGGGTAGTAATCCCTATAGTTTTCAATTGTCTTTGCAGTAGATCATTGTGTAGTAGTTAACATTGATCATAGTGTGATCAATGATCAGCTGGTCTAGGAAGAGTTATGTTGCCCTTCACCACAGGCTTAAAGTTGCTCAATGTATTGAACAGTGATGTCAAAGTAAGATTATTGCAAGGAGTAAACTGGTAGCTCTTCTGCCAATGTGACCTTAGTTCTCTGAAATCAAAGGAACTGACATTAATGAATTACTGTGGGATAAAATGAGTTGTGGAACTAGAACCAGGGCCTGAGAGATGTAACACTAGACATCACTTATCAAAAGTTGTTCACCATTCTCATGCCTCCCTCACCTTCACTCCAAAAAAAATTGCTAATCACTGAAATTAGAAATCTCATTTCCACATCTCTATAGTGATGCCACATCCAACAAATTGTCACAGGCGAAACATCATTTTCCTTTACCAGTCTTCCATATCCACTCTGTCAGACTTCTTGGGAGTACTTCCATCCAGTGTACCTCAAATTCAACCACAATTTCTACCTCCCAAAGCCCCAAAGCAATCATATCTCTCTTATATTATTGCAGTCACTAAATCACTCATCTCCAAACTTCCATTCTTTCAGTGATCCTCTATTAACCTGACAAACAGTGATTTTTCTAAACCAAATGTATGGTCATATCATCCTCTACTTTAGAATCCCAGAAAGTATTCAATGCCCAGAGAAGAGTGCCTGGGAGAACTTCTCGTCTCTTATCTCTCACCATCTTTCACACTACCAGTCTCATTCACTTTTTCCTCAAATACACAAGTCTAAGGCCTTGGAATATGTTGCTCTGTTTCCTGTCACATGCTTGACTGCAGCTGGAATGTTCATGTTTGGTCCCTTCTGGCTAACTGATACCTTTTCCCCCCCACAGGACTTCCATTATATCCTATTGACAGTGGATACCAAGAGATTCTAGTCATCTTTATTTCCTTCACAGCTCCTCACAATTCCAAATCTACCTTCTACTGAGTTAATTATCTTCTGACTGTCCCGAGACCAGTCTGTGAATAACAGAAAGGATAGAACCCACAGTGATGTCTTAGTCACGGTCACGGTCCTCCCGTAGTTCATCGATTTGCTCGAGCAGGCCCAGTAACGTCTCCTTCATGAGACTTGTTACTGTGTTTGGCATATTGAATACGTCACGGGTAGCTTGCCAGGCTCTGCAGCGCAGGCGCGATACTCTCGGTAGCTGGCCGGGCTCTCCGAGAGGGGCAGAGGAATCGAACTCTGGTGGCCATGTTGGTCGCTTGTAAGGCAAATGCCCTACCTCTGTGCTATTAGTAGACTACAAAAAAAGAAATAGATGGCTACTAACTAAACAGCTCAAAAGGTCTAGAGCTATGAATAGGAATATTATTATTAAATATTTAATATTTATGATAATATTATTAAAATTCTATTATTCAAAAATTCTAATATTTGGGCATTGCAGACCTCTTTGAGTTTCATTGATGTAAATGAAGCTCCACTACAGTATATGATCAGCCTTTAGTATAATGATAGTAGTGATCCAGGACTGGAAAACTATTATTACATTCACTTTCTACTAACCCAATTCATCTGAAAGACAATGTTCGTGGGTTAAGCTAGATCAACAATGCTATCGGTTTCTTACAGGCAACACACTCCTGTTTTAGTGAGGCATGATCTTCAAATAAAACAGTTTGGCTAGGCAAAATAACTTTACTTTTCTTTATCAATGTGTTATTTTGTGTTACAAATCATGAAACTTACTGACTTTACTTTTTAACCTCCTTTGGGTAAATCTAGACAAATTACGAAACTCTAAAAATTCTATAGCATACAGAAGAAACTGATTATTTTTGAAGAACTCATTCCTATTAATTAAGTCTTATCACTTTCAAGTAATTTACCCACATTTAGGAACACTTTTGCTAGTTTAGTCTTGAAATCTGATCTGTATAAACTTGAGGTTTCTTCACAAGAATGACAATTGGAAGAAAACCAGAAAGAAGGAAAACAAAGTGAGATATACATTATATGTATTACAGTTAAAGTTGGCCAACTACTGGATTTTTTACTTAAGTATATCACATTTCAAGGGCGAAGTTAGCACATCAATGTAATAATAGCAATTATTAATAATAAAATGATACGAACAATAATGCAATTCAATAACTTTAAAAAAATTAAAATAAGTAAGACAGGTTAGTTAAGTAACCTGTTTTACTTATTTTAATTTTTTTAATTAAGTAAAAGTCTAATAACAGACTAGAAACTAACTGGAATTTTCAATGTATTGTTTCAGCAAAAGTTATTTGTATTTACTCTGTCATTCTCAGGACTCTTGGGATACTGAATTCATCCTTACTCTCATTTAAATGGCATCTGTATAGAAGAATACATAGGTATAAATATGATTGCTATTTATGTTTAATTTTGTAATGCCCTTAAAATATTTAAAAATTTGTATGTTTGAAATGGCAGATGTTCATGTTTTAATATGCATATTCTTGAAATGGATCATTATTTCAATATTTGAGGTTGAAAATCTATCCCATAATACTTAAACCTGGTTGTCATTCAGATCATCTGGCAAGCATGTCCTTAGGCCCATCTGTTAGGTTGTCATGGAGCCATACTGAGGAAGTGGCAAGCTAGTTTCAAGTAGACATAAATGCCAACTAAAGATTAATTTAGCAGGAGGCTTGTTGAGTGCAAAAAGTGACATCTCCTATAAGAGGAAACTCTTGACTAGCAATGCCAAATTGGGGCCTTGTGCTTCATTACTTGTGAGTGCATCTGTTGCTACTCATAGGACTATTGCCATAGAGGAAAATGACTTTCACTGTGAAAGCTACTTTGGAAAACACAGAAGCATAGGTAATTGAAAAGTTTATGGAAGACAAACCTAACTATTTATATCTAATTAAGTTTCTGAAATGGAACCTTCTACAAAAGTAATGAAATATATGACTACAGATGATAGTTCACAGTGTAAAACATTTGATCAAAAATTGAAAGGTACTGTAAGACAAATAAAAAGCACAGTGTAACTATTCATTCTGTACTGGAATTAGAAAATTGGGTAATATATGGAATATAGTTAAGCAATTGCAAGGTTATTTCAACACCATTCTGAAAAGAGATAAAGAGAGAATATCCATGGGGTGTCAAAATTCATAATTTGTAAGAGTTCTGTGATTTGGAAATTAATATACTAATGTAATATTGGAAATTTGTAACGAAGAATGTAAGGGCAAGAGGAATGAGTTTCGTTCAGAGATTCGTAAAATGTAATTCTTTGCATGAATCTAGCAAAACACAGAAACAAATTTCCTACTTTGTTGGAAGAAATATTTGTCTAATACTAACTACAGGTAAAGTGAAAAAGAGCGACTAAACAAACAAATTATTTTTTCCTTAAAAAATATGGAATATGGGGTGGGTGACATCCGAAGGTGCTCAGGGCTTGTTCCAGTCTCTATGCTCAGGGAATCACTCCTGACAGGTTTATAAAAACACATCAGGTTCTGGAGATGGGATGGAATCTTGGGCTGCAGCATTCAAGGTCAGTGCCCTACCCAATGTACTATCATACAAGGCCCTCTCTCAAAATTTATAGGAAAAAAAAACCAACAGTTTGCTCTCCCCCTCCCCAAACTAGACATCAAAAACTTCTCATATATTTGGTGAAAATATACAGTAACCCTATAGATTTAAAGTAAATAAGCTTATTAGTTATTTTTACCTTCAGTCAACTACCTGGCAGGTGTGAAACTGCATTACCAATCTGGACCATAGTTGCTTATACCTGGGAAATAAAATACATGATGTTAAATTGAAAATAATACAAGCTAATAATAAAGATATTAAAATCATGAGAAATCAAAGAAAAATGTTAAATTTAGTATTATATATTCCAAGACTACAATAAATAACATTATTAACTACAAAATGTTAAGCACATATAATATATCACAATATTATTGCGAAATAACATTTATTATTATAATAACCCTAAACCCAAAATAATAATAATTATTATTATCATTATTTGGGGTTCAGGACCAAACACTCAGCAGCTCAAGGCTTATTCCTGGCTCTATGCTTAGGGATCACTCCTGGTGGTTTCATACTAGTATAGGTGCCAGGACTTGAACCTGGGTCTTCTGCTTTCCACACATGCAACTTACATACTGTCTCTCAGACCTGTCTAATATTGTAGCACTGTAGCACTGTCCTCCCATTGTTCATCGATTTGCTCGAGTGGGCACCAGTAATGTCTCACAATGAATTTTGAGAATTGTTTACTATTTTTGTCATATTAAATACGTCACGAGTAGCTTGCCATATACCATGAGAAGTGTCGATTATTCATGAAAAAGTTCAGTGATTTTATAGGTATTATAATTTGACAAAATGAAATATGGGCCAGACAGACAGTACAGTGGGGGTGCATGCCTTGCAAACGTCAACATGAGTTCAACTTGGGCTTCACATATGGCATCCTGAGAACCTCCAGGATTAATTCCTGAGCACAGAGCTGGAAGTAAGTCTGAGCACCGCGAGGTGTGCCACAAAAACAAAACCAAGATATCCAAAGATTTAGAAGTATTCTCAACTATTATGTATTCCATTTATACCAAAATCATTTCTTAATGTACCGACCTAATATTTAATACTTTTCAGAACTGAAGTTTAGACTACACAGGTCCTAAATCACTTACTTAGCACAGCGATAGGGCCTTGTGTGCAACCAACCTGGCAGAGCCAGGTTCGGTTCCTCTGCCCCTCTTGGAGAGACTGGCAAGTTACCGAGAGTATTCAATATGCCAAACACAGTAACAAGAAGTCTCACAATGGAGATGTTACTGGGCCTGCTCGAGCAAATCTATGAACAATAGGAGGACAGTGTTTGTTTGTTTTTTTGTTTGTTTTGATGCATTTAGGAATTCAAAATATTTCAGAGTAGAAAAAAGTAATATGCTTTAGATTACATAAATAGTCCCAGGCAACACTGCTCCATAAGCAGTTATTATAATTCTTCTCCCACATATTAATAAATATTCCAGTGGGTCAGAGCTTTACAAAAAGAAAATAGCTAGTAAATGCAGGTTATATTTTACCACTAAATAAATGGGTGTCAAACCTTTAAACAAGAACAACAAAAGGATCTAGTTTCAGATCTTCTTGGATTTCTAAATTGGATGAAATACTTTATATACCTTACATACACACTGTAGACAGAATAAAGCTACTTAAGAAAGTTTTGCTTATTGATTTTTTTGATTTTGAAATTTATAGTCTAAGAGAAAAAATGCAATGAATTAAATTTTAAAATTCATAAAATTTTAAATTCCAAATAAAAATTTATACATCTCAAAAATCTTTTTATTTTTTTAAAATGAAAGCAATCCAAACTTCAAATTCAATTCTGGCTTTAGACCATAACCATTTTACATTAAAGAAATGTGGGATTCATTGTAAGTATGTGGAATGTTTAGTGTAAGAAATTTATATTTGACTTTTTAAAATATTTATATCATCCCATAAAAGAAAATTTAAAGCTTTTTCCAAATATGTTGAAATATAATCTTAGGTCATTATAATAATATTCAGCATGTACACTACTTTTGACTGGGATCATGGTAAAAAGTGTTTTATGTTTTTATTGATAAGAACAAATTCCCATATTTTTCGTTTGCCTTTCAGTGATAAACTATCAATGGAATATGTATTAAATCTAATATGACTATGTTTAATTGTTTGTTAATTATTATGGATATCTTTTGTAAAATAACATTGGTTTGTCCCACAGGGAGCTTAGGTTTATTGGGTCTCACCCATCACACTGCTCCCGAGGTACTCCCATTCCTCTGTGTTTATCTGTAACCTCTTCTCTGTGCTCTGCTTCCCCAATAGGTCAATCACCTTTATCCCCAAATGAGACTCTGTTGACTTGTAAGATCATATCCTTCTAAGAATTCTGGGTTTTGTATTTGTAAGTGAAATATTGCTTTTCTCCTTTGCTTATGTACTTTTGCAAAGTTTACTTCAGAACAATGACCTTTTTGTACATACACAGGAAGACGGTTAATTCTACGCTTTTGTAATTTGAGATTGATTGACTCTGAATAATATTCACTGTTGGGCATCTGTTTCCTCGACTAAAGCCTCAGATGCCCTTAGTTCCTAGCACCCCAAAAGCAAGGTCCCCACAAGGGACTGGATGAACCCAAGGCAAGCTGTGACCTACCCTGGCATCAAAAAAAAAAATGGGCCAGGCCAAAGTGCTATAATAGTTAACTATAAGTTAAGAGCATGGTCATGGACAAATTCTGTCATGATCCAAAGAGTAACAACTGTATTAAGACCCTGATAGGGTTAGGAAAGACTAATCTGGCCTGAGCACTGTAGTTTGGGTTCTAGAGCGGGATGTTCCCAGGAGAGCCACCCTATTAACTTAATATATCCCTTACTGTGCCTATACAAAATGACTAATATTATTAAGAAGTAGAATTAAGATGAATGTTCAAATGGTTGTTGGGCTAAAGAAAGGAGAAACATATCCCTAGATGGTATTTCACCCTTGAGCAGATCTCCTGGCTGCAGGAGATGTTTGTCTTAGAAGAGCTCCTCTCAGAAGGAAGAACTTCCATTTTTTTTGAATTGTTTAAAATTCTCTTTTTATAATTTTTATTAGTGAAAAACCATGAGGTACAGTTGTAGACTTACAAATTTTTGTGATTGGGTTTCAATTATACAATGATCAAATACCCATCCCTCCATCAGTGCCCGTTTTCCACCACCACGGGTCCCAGTATACTTCCCACCTCCCATCCCACCCTGCCTCTGTGGCAGGGCATTCCCTTTTGTTCTCTCTCTTCTTTTGGGTGTTGTGGTTTGCAAAAGAGGCATTGAGTGTCAGTCATGTTTGGTCTATAGTCTACATTCAGCATGCTTCTCCCATCCTGGGAGGATTCTTGCAACACCCTTTATTTGGTGCTCCCTTCTCTATCTGAGCTCCCTTTTCCCCTAGCATATGTGGCTGGGCTCCAAACTTCATGGTACTAATCTCAGCCACTCTTGGGTGTTTCAGATGTTGATTGTGCTACCTGACCTAGGTGTAGTTGCTACCCCCAATGCTTGGAGGTTGAGCGTGAGACCAAGGCTGCTAGGCAAAGCACAGAGAGACTAACATAAAGGACAGGAGGAGATGGGAATTTGGAAGAGTGTTAGACTGCAATGGGGAGCTTAGTGAAGCTGGGACAGTTATGTGGGGAGAATCGAATAAACGGCAACGGCTCATCAACCAACCTGGCGGCTCTGTTCCCTCCTTCATGCGTTAGTTTGTAGTGGCTGCAGGCCAGGATGACAGGAGTGGCTCATGGCCACTGAATGCACAGGGCGGATGAGAGACACCACCCATATCCACTGCTCACTTATTTATTTTATGGTTACAGACATTTTATGTATGAAATAAAATTAGAATTTCGGAAATGTTTGAGTATTTTATCATTAGTTATTCTTTATTTGGAGCAAGGATGATACATGGGGGTACTTAGGAGACTCTACAGTTGTGGTGATCAAATTCTGTGCTCTCAAATGCACAGCATGCATGTACTCCAGCCCTTTGAGATTCCCCTTAAAGTTTCTTTCATTAAGAATTTGTAATGGGGCAGGGGAATTAGTACAGGGGCAAAAGTGTATACCTTATATGCATTACATGCAGTTGACTTTGGTTACTTTCCTGGTACAACCTATGATTCTCTGAGTAGGGCTAGAGATCTTTCCTGTTTACTGAGTCTGAAGTTACACAGAATTTTTAGCAATACGTATTTATTAAAGATTTGATTTATAGATCCGACTTCTTTGGATGCCAAAGAAGTTTAATTAATATACTGAAATGAAGCTAAAATAAATCAGAAAAATCTTTAATTCTGATCAAAATTATGTAGCTAGATATAGAAAATATAGTTGATATTTTATTGTCTTTATGTTTTAAGAATGGTTATTAGAAATTATGTGATATATTTTCTAAATCGTAGGGCATTTAAAATTTCAAGAGAGAAATTTATATTCAACTATTAATTTACACTCTCTTGAATCTTACTATGATATCTAGAAAAGTAAGAGGGCATGGAATTTAGACTTAGTACTCTATTAATGAAACTTCTTTATAATATACACTAGAAAATTGCATAATATAATTCAATTTGAGCAAAATTTTATAGCTTTGATCACTGCATCACTTGACATCAATTACTCATCGATTTGCTCGAGCAGGCACCAGTAAGGTCTCCATCCATCCCTGTTGCATATTAGTGTAGCTCAATGGCATCTGTTCATTTTAGAAACATGAAGAGCCTCAAACTGAACATTCAGACTCTTGAGTAAGAAGTCTGACCATTTCATAGGTGGGCAGACACGCGATCGTTTGATGTCCCCTGGAATACAGTCAGTAACAGTTCTAGCCCACCGGTTGTTTCCAAATCTCATTACATGTCCAGCCCATCTGATTTTCGACGCCTTGGCAAATGAGACAGCGTCCCTGATTCTTGACCGTCAATGGAGGTCGGAATTCCAGATTCTTTCTCTCATTTGAGTGAAGTGGGTTACTCCAAGGATAGCTCTTTCAATTCCTCTTTGGGAGACCCGAATAGCATTCTCATCCTGTTTACGTAGGGCCCAGGTCTCTGAGGCTTATGTTAATGCATAAACAACAGTGGCGTCAAAGAGATGTGACAGGAACTGGAAGGTTGTTTTCCTCTTATCTATTTTTTCGACACTCTTAAAGGCATTTCAAGCCACTCTCTTCCTCTTGCGCAACTCAGATGCCAGGTCATTTGCCATGTTGACTTCTCGACCTAGGTACAAATAACTGTTGCATTTGGAGATGTTTGTTCCATTGAGAGGGAATAGAATGTCAGGAATGAAACTGTTTCTCGTAAACATTGTCTTCAGTGAGATTCAGCTGTAGTCCAACCTTTCCACCCTCACGGTCAAAGTTGGACAGCATTTGTGCCACTTAGCTTATGTTTGGTGTTATTAGAACAATGTCATCAGCAAAACAGAGGTGGTGTAATTGCCAACCGTCTCCTTTCACTCCCATTCCTTCCCATTCTAGTCGGCACATGATGTTCTCGAGGGTGGCATTGACAAGTTTTGGTGAAATGATATCGCCCTGCCGAACCCCTTTCTTGAGGTCAATAATCATGTCCCTGTAGAATGGTGAGATCCTGGTAGTGAATTAGTAATACAGCTCACAGAGGATCCTGATGTATTGAGTTTGAACGCCCTGTTTGGCAAGGGCTTCGATGACTGCTTCCATCTCAACAGAATTAAAGGCCTTCTTTAAATCAAATAAACATTAAACAGAGTGGCATTTTGAACTCCCAAGAAACCTCAATGAGCTTGGTTGTTGTGTGGATATGGTTGAATGTGCTGTATCCTTTGTGGAACCCAGCTCGCTTGCATAATTGTCCTTTATCTAGTGTTCTGCCAATCCTATTCAGGATGACTCAAGTGAACAGCTTGGAGATTACAGAAAATAGGCAGATCAGGCAATAGTTGCCAATGTTGTGGATGTCTCCCTTCTTGTACAGTAGTACAGTCCTGCTGAATTTCCATTGGGATGAAATCTTGCATTCAGACAGGTGGGGGGTGAGGAGCCAAACCAGTGTACTGATGAGCACCGACAGCATATTCTTCAGGTGTTCAGGTCTGACCTTGTCTGACCCAGTAATTACAATGGATCTCATTCCCCTGACCCTGAAAAAGTTACCAATACAGCAGCGTTAAGAAGGATGAGAAAGGAAAAACTGATAAAATCTCAAGGCTGAACTAGTCTACTAAAATGAAAAAAGACAAAAATGACTGTCTGTACTTTCAATGCACCTACGCTGGCATGTGATTTATCCATCGAGGACCTGATCGTACAAGCACGAAAGATCAAGTACAACATCATTGGTCTGACTGAGACCAGAAAGCATCTATTACATCACGCCATTTTCGACTGGAGAAGAAATGTTCCTTGGAACATGCAACAAAAGAGGCGTCGGTGGTGCTGGTGTCCTCGTCAACCTGAAATTGGCCATAAGCATTGATTCATTCGAATGCCTAATAACCCGAATCGGACAATTACACTTGAATAGATGTGAGTCACTGCCTTACTGCCAGCAGTTTCTATCTTCCTAGTTTTTGCACCAATGTCCAATTATGATGAAGGAGAAATTCAGGAGCTCTACATGGAGCTGGAGAAGTTCTATACAGAAGACCATACTTTCTACAAGAACATTGTCGATGATTTGAATGACAAAATAGGATCAAGAAGGTCGCCCAAAGAACTCCATATCAGGATCCATGGTCTAGAATGGAATGAACAGAGTGAGAGACTGTCTGAGTTCATCATGTCGACCAAGACCGTCCATGGTAACTCACAGTTCCAGAAGGCTGATTCTAAACGTTGGACTTGGGAGTCTACCGGTAGATGGTTTCACAACAAAATTGACCACATCATATTCAATCAACAGTTTTGCCTGACCTATGTTGTTGTTGTCCCAAAATTCCAAATGGGATCGGACTACCATCTCCTTCATGCAAAATTCTACTTCACGGAGCAGGGAGAAAGGGCTGCAAAGTTTAAGAAGAGAAATCCCAGAACGACCACCAACTGGGAGCTCTTTGGCACTATTGCGGCAACTTGGGAAGATGCCATCATTTACAGCATTGATGAGGAATACAATCGACTGGTTCAGCACCTCCATGATTGTGCAAAGAATGCCAAGAGAGAGATAGCCACTAAAAGGCACCTGTTTTTGAATACTCTTGAGCTTGGTGCAAGCCTCAGGGAACCGCAAGCAAACATCCGAGCTCGCAAACCTTGCAGAGAAGCGATAAAAGAAGATCTCAAAGAGTGAAGAGCAGCAATGCTGGTAGATGCGGCAGAAGCCACGAAAAGCATTTGTAACGCCCTCCTGTCCTTCGCCAACTACAAACCAAGATGGCTGCACTCCGATGTCCTGATGGATCTATCACATCTTCCAGAAGGGCAATGGAGAAGATTACCCATGCTTCTACTCAGATCTCTTCGATACCCACGTCCACCTGCCCACATACCAAATTCCACAGGATAGATAGGTCATTCCCAATGTTCTCCCTTTCAAAATCTGACATGCTATTTCGTTGGTAAAGAAACAAACAGCACCTGCCCCAGACAAGAACATCAGTAATTACAGCTTTGAATAAGCATAATTGCATAGTGAAATATATTAGTCTAAAGTGATTTACATCACTAAAATAGTCTAAGAAGGTTCAAATAAAGAAGAATAAATATCCTCATACCTGTTTACTGTTGTTCTACATTAATATAGAAAAATGTGTTTAAACTTCAGTAATTCAAATGTATTGATTGTTTTCTAACTGCTAAGAGTCTTGAAAAACATGTAACCTATTACATGACCAGAAAATTAAACATTATGAAGTATAAACTGTTTTTATGCTAATATAATATGTTAATTTCCCTTATTGGTCATTGGGAGTCACCTTAAGCTGTATATTTCTATATGTTCTTGTTGTGTAGTGAGACTGTATTTAAGGTACTGCAACAGAAACGCTTCTCTAATTTATATGATATTATCTGTGTTCCAAATTGATAATCATTCAGGAATCTCAGGAGATATATTCTTCTTTATAGGGAACAAATTCATTAATGGTAATCTTGATCCTACAGTACTCACTGCTACTTGTATAAGACATTATTTTTAGAGAGTGTCAAACATTTTTTACCTTGCTTTTATTATATATCATAAAATAAACATTATTACGTGTGTTTGTATATGTACATACTTAAACATTTTGTTTTGAAAATGTATTTTCCCACGTATCCATACCCTTAGTAATATCAAAAAGATTAATACAGAGAGAAATTCCCCCTGTTGAAGGGGGGCGATACTGGCTTGTCCTTCACACCCTACCAAGGTCATGACCATGGCTCCAGAGGCAAAAGGACTTAATCCAGAGCCCAGCAGCTTGCAGCAGAAAAGTGAATGGACTATGCGTTAAATTACGGTGCCATTCCTCCCCGGGAGGGACAGAGTGTCACTCCCTTTTGCCTCCCTCCCCCACCCCTGGCAGCAAGGTGGCTGCTGCTTCAGAGCTTATTGGAAAGCCAGGTATGAGTCGGGGGTGAAGGGGCAACTGCAGTCTCATGCGAAGGGGGGCGGTACCGGCTCGTCCTTCAAGCCCTAACGAGGTCACGAGTTGCCCCCCATGAGTTGCCCCCACGAGTGGCTCTCCGACTCGACCATAACACCAGATGCACAAAAACCAATCTCGTAATTATCTGGCTCTTAGCAGAAATCCATCCAGACTTACCTATTAAAATATCAGAAATCCAAAATCATATAGATCTCATAACCAGCTATAGAAAACAAAATATTTCACAATGCCTTTTAAGCAGTTCTGATTGTTAGGGGGAAGTTCTAAACAATAATGGTGCATCTTTTGTTGAAATAATGAATGTAATCAAAGTAGAGAGAGAGTTAAATAGAAATCATATGCCTCACAGGCATTGGGAGGGATGGGAGTGGGGGTATATTGGGGTTCTTGGTGGTGAAAAAAAAGAACTGGTAAAGGAAAAGGTGTTTGATTATTGCATGACTGAGACTTAATCTTGAAAGCTTTGTAATTTTTCCAACAGTGATTCAGCATCACTGTCACTGTCCTCCCTTGTTCATCAATTTGCTCAAGCGGTCAAAGTAATGTCTCCATTGTGACAATTGTTACTGTGATTGGCATATCGAATACGTCACGGGTAGCTTGCCAGGCTTTGCAGTGCGGGCGAGATACTCTCGGTAGCTTGCTGGGCTCTCCGAGAGGGGTGGAGGAAACAAACTTGGGTCGACCACGTTGGACGCTTGCAAGGCAAACGCCCTACCCTCTGTGCTATCACTCCAGCCCACAGTGATTCAATAAATAAATATAACAACAACAACAACAACAACAAAAGAAATTCCCCGTGTCATTCCCTGTCAACCCATAATTCTATAATCCTATATGTACTTTATTTATTTAATATTTATTTATTTATTTATGGATGGAGCAATAGCACAGCAGTAGGGCGTTTACCTTGCACGCAGCCAACATGGCCTACCAGAGTTCGATTCCTCCCCCCCTATCAGAGAGCCCGGCAAGCTACCGAGAGTATCTCGTCCACACAGCAGAGCCTGGCAAGCTCCCCGTGAGGTATTCGATATGCCAAACACAGTAACAACAAAGTCTCCAATGGAGACGTTACTGGGCCCGCTCCAGCAAATCGATGATCAACGGGAGGGCTTTTTTTAAATTTTTATTTATTTTTTTTTTAGATTTTTTTTTTTTATTAGTGAAACACCATGAGGTACAGCTGTAGATTTACAATTTTTTGTGCTTGGGTTTCGATTATACAATGAGCAGATACCCATCCCTCCACCAGTGCCCATTTTCCACCACCATGGATAATATTCCCCCCACCCCCACCCCCCCATCGCCCCCTGCCTCTGTGGCAGGGCAATCCCCTGTGTTCTCTCTCTCCTTTTGGGTGTTGTGGTCTGCAAAAGAGGCATTGAGTGGCAAACATGTTCAGTCCATAGTCTACTTTCGACATGCATCTCCCCTCCTGGGAGGATCCTCCAAACACCCTTTATTTGGTGCTCCCTTCTCTATCTGAACTGCCCTTTCCTCTAGGATACCAGGCTGGCCTCTAAGTTATGGAGTAATCCTCCTGGTGCTGATCTCAGCTATTCTTGGGTATTAATCTCATATTTTGTTACTTTATATCCCCCAGATGAATGCAATCTTTCTATGTCTATCCCTCTCTTTCTGACTCATTTCGCTTAGCATGATACTTTCCATATTGTACCAGTTGTATGTAAATTTCATGACTTCATCTTTTCTAACAGCTACATAGTACTCCATTGTGTAGATGTACCAAAGTTTCTTTAACCAGTCATCTGTTCTTGGGCATTCAGGTTTCTTCCAGTTTCTGGCTATTGTAAAGAGTGCTGCAATGAACAAACAAGTGCAGATGTCACTTCGACTATACATTTTTGCCTCTCTGGGATATATTCCCAGGAGTGGTATTGCTGGGTCAAATGGGAGCTCAATTTCTAATTTTTTGAGAATTGTCCATACTGTTTTCCAGAAGGGCTGAACCAGTCGACATTCCCACCAACAGTGTAGGAGTGTCCCTTTCTCGCCACATCCGCGCCAGCAACGGTTGCTTTTGTTCTTTTGAATGTGGGCCAGTCTCTGAGGTGTGAGATGGTATCTCATTGTGGTTTTGATCTGCATCTCCCTGATGATTAATGATGTAGAGCATTTTCTCATGTGCTTTTTTGCCATTCTGATTTCTTCTTTGAGAAAGTTTCTGTTCATTTCATTGCCCCATTTTTGGATGGGGTTGGATGTTTTCTTCTTGTGGAGTTTAACCAGTATTTTGTATATCCTTGATATCAACCCCTTGTCAGATGTGTATTCGGCGAATATCCTTTCCCATTCTGTAGTCTGTCTTTGTATTTTGGTCACTGTTTCTTTGCAGGTGCAGAAGCTCCTTAGTTTAAGATAGTCCCATTTATCTATCTCTGTTTTCACTTGCTCGGCCAGTGGCGTGGCATCTTTGAAGATACCATTAGCTTCAATGTCATGGAGGGTTTTGCCAACTTTATCTTCAATGTACCTTATGGTTTCTGGTCTGATTTTGAGGTCTTTAATCCATTTTGATCTTACTTTTGTACATGGTGTTAGGCAGAGTTCTGAGCCCATTTTTTTGCATGTAACCGTCCAGTGATGCCAGCACAATTCGTTAAAGAGGCTTTCCTTACTCCACTTCACATTACCTGCACCTTTATCAAAGATTAGATGATCATATGTTTGAGGGGAGATGTCAGTGTATTCAACCCTGTTCCATTGGTCTGCAGTTCTGCCTTTGTTCCAGTACCATGCTGTTTTAATTATTACTGCTTTGTAGTACAGTTTGAAGTTCGGGAGGTTGATTCCTCCCATTTTCTTTTTCAACGGGAGGGCTTTTACTTTACTATTTATTTATTTATTTTGGGTGTGGAGGCAAGGTGTCCTTTTTTTTTTAATTTAATTTCTTAAATTGAATCACAGTAATATACTAATTTACAAAGTTGTTCATCATTGAATTTCAGTCTTATAATGTTCCAAAACCCATCCCTTCACCACTGTACTTTTCCCACCACCAACCAATTGTCCCAGTTTCCCTCCCCTACCCCCATTACCATCATATTTCTCTTCTCTCTCTCTCTCTCTCTCTCTCTCTCTCTCTCTCTCTCTCTCTCTTTTCTCTCTCTCTCTCTCCTTCTCTCTCTACATATACTTTAGATGCATTCAATTTAGGTCCTCTGATCCCTCTTCTTCAACTCATGTTATTGTATATATTCATTCACATAACACTTGAACAGTTTCATTCAACTGTTTTTATTATAAACATGTTAGTGATTTAATCATATAGTTTATGTCCATCCATGTATATGAAACCTATCCAATGTTTTATTATAAAATAATCCTTTAAAGAAAATACCACACATTTCACACATTTTAATCTTGTCATGTTTTACAATATAATGCTTATTTGAACAAGCAACATTCAAAAACATAATTGAGCTTAGTGCAACATTTCACTTTTTGAAGACTTCAAACGAACACCTGGGATGTCCATAGCCAAGCTGTGCAGTTTCTCTTAAGAATATGGTAATATATAAACAATTCTGAAAGGAAAAGAATATTTTATCTATGGCACAAGTAAGCTCCTCCGCTTAATACTGCAGTTCATAGTGTTATATTTCATTCACAATGTAACTTGGATGAAAATTTCTCTTGCTGAGTAGATAAGGAAATTAATTTATGTTAATACCAGAATGTATCATGTTTTTATTTTGTTTAGGAAAATTCACTGGAATTAAAGCCCAAAGAAATTGAACTATGCCATGATTGACATGGCTTTTAGATAATTATAGTATCATTGGCTTCTTCAGACCCTCTCACTTTAAAAATTAGTTGAATACCTATATAAAGGCACCTGAGGAAATTCAGATTATGATTATATGATTATATTGGTGCAGTTTATAAAAATATTTTAAAACATGTGCATTTATTTATATGTTATTTTCACTCATTTTCTTATCAATTCTCTACATATGCCTGACAGAAATTGATGCAAAATTGCTTAGTTTTGGAATGTGTTCAAAGTCTTTAAAGTATTTAAATCCCTTTAAAGGGATTTGGTTACTTTTGCTGAATTATTTATTCTAATATCATTAAACCATTCTTTCAGTTTTCCAGGTAAGACATTTTACTGTTTTTAAGCCTACTATCCCCACCAAAATACAGTTTACATATTTTTTAACATATTTAATTTTAATTTTAATATTTTTAAAGATCTTCTTATAAAAAAACAATAACCTCAGTTAATGAGTTGTGTACATTTGAAAATCAAAAGGTTTATTTTAGGTCACAAATCTATAATTCATTTCTGCCTTCTAAGTGACTTGGATGGCTTTCAATTATCAGTTTACTAAGTATCATATAATTGATTGTATTTAAACATATTTACCTTAACTTTAAGTGTATTTTCAGCAATAGACATTATTTCCCAAATATCTTTAAATCATTTAGTATTACATTTGCATCTTTGATTATATGATGTTGACTTCAAACTGACTCAAGTTTGCTATTTTTATAAATTGAACTTTTTGGAATTTGGCTTGCACTTCTTACAGAGATTAAGAGACAATGATAACAGGTTAGCCACTGCAATTTAGATTGTGCTTATGCCCATATTTTACCACAAATCATTGCTGATTTTATGCCAATTTTTTTGCAAAAAATTTAGGGGTCATATGACCATTATGTAAAGCTTTCAAAATGTGCCAGAGTTATTAAACATTACTTATTTCTGAATTGTCTTTGATAAAAGACTATGAGGCGCAGAATACTTATGAATATATGTTGAAAATGTGTCAATGATTATGCAATGAAATGTGGGTAATTTGTTATTACCAAAAACGTGGCAGACATGAGAGTGTTATAGTTCCTGTTCACAGCCAAGATCTCAAGAGACCTTATAAGTTTCAAAAAATCTTCCACTGTTCTGTTATCTAGCCTAGATAATTTACAGGTTAATAAGATATATAGTGAGCTAAAGCACCCCAGTTGACTCAATAAGTACACTAAGCCATCTATTCCACAGTCAATTCTAAGCAAGCAGCTGACATATGTGTGATAACAGCCAAATCAAATAAATTTGAGCCACATCATTGGAATTGCCCAAATGAGATGTTGATTCACTAATGTTAATAATCATTTTTCAACCCATAGAGTTTGGAGTGAAAGGTAATGTAACAATAGCTAAATGCTGTGCATTTTGTGTGTGGGGGTGTGTAATTTTGTTTGAGGAGACGCACTTGAAGATGCTCAAACTTACTCCTGGCTTTGCACTCAGGGATCCCTCCTGACAGGTTTTGTGTTATCATATGTGGTGCTGGGGATCAAACTAGGGAGGCCACATGTAAGTCAAGTGCTTACCCTCTGTACTATCTCTTCAGTCTGATAGTTGTTTTTGTTGTTGTTGTTTTAATTTAACACTATGAATTACAATGCTGTTAATTGTACAGTTTCATACAGACAAGGTTCCAACACCATACTCCTACAGAAGACTACCATCTTCACCAATGCTTTCCTATCCGTATACCCTCAGCCTGGTAAACACAGTTCTATAGGCTGGTTCTCAAGTTCTGTTATCTTTGACCATATATATTCCACAGATATTTTTTTATATCCCACATGTAAGAGAGATCATTCTGTGTCTGTCATTTTCCACTTTAAGATAGGTTCTTATAAACATATTCAAAACTGATAATAAGAAGAAATAAAATACATTTCTAGAGGCATTTGAGAGATAACGCAAAGGTTTAGAGTGCCTATTCTGACATTAAAAGCTCTTTAAGTACAGTATTTGAACATGTACTTCGTCTTTTTTCTCCCCTCACATTTTCTAAATAAGTTTTATTCAATAAAATCTATTTTGCATCAGTTGGGTAAAAAGAAATAAAAGCCTCAAGCTTGATATACAGTAGCTCATAGTTCTGGGAGCATTGCTGGATGCAGCTCTGGGAGCCTTCAGGAAGGATTTGGTCTCCTAGCACCACCTTGCTGTATATGAACATTAAGCCATTTGGCACATATAGTTGGCAGAAGATATGAGGGGGAGCAACTTTGTCCCCTGCACACTGTATCCGCCGCCCCAAAGAAGTACGTATATGTTCAAATTGAGTTCACAATGGACTCATTTCCATGTTTGATTAAAGAGGATCTGAGTTTATGAACCAATTAAGAAATCGGCACAATATGCTTTTATCCTTTAATGACCTGCTTAATCAAAGTAATACATAACTATGAGATGTGAATTTTGTTCTCATTTGTTTGGTTATCTCTTTCACATATTCTTTTTCCTATCTTTCTTTTGAATCTATCTTTACATTCTTTCTTCATTAATTCCCTTTCTTTATTTCCTTTCATATGAGCAACACTAATAATGTCCAATTAAAATTTAGAATCTAATATATATGATTTTTTTCTGGGCAAGATTTTTCCCATTCAGTACTGTCATAACATGCACTCTCTAGAGAACCTCTTAAATTTAAATAATTGAAAAGTCAAATGTGTGTGTTCTCCTAAAACAATTTTAAAAGTATTTTTTACTATTTAATTGAATATTTTCAGGTATTTTGCTGCAATGTATACACTCCTATTCTGTACATTTTAAGTTAATAGATTCCTGAAGGTAAATATAAAATCTCAGAAATGTGGTGTCAGACTTTTCTCTCATTTTCTCTTTTCTCTATCTTTTTTTTAATTCCATTATGTGAGTATCAAATTTTTCTATGATGACAAACATTTGTATTTGAGTATATGTCTTTTTGTCATCTTTTTGATGAAGAAAATATTTATTTAATGATATGGTATTACTATAATGATTGAAATCATCAATTATATTAAAATATATGAATTTTAATTGATTAAATATTTAGATAACAAAATGTCAGGTAAAGGGTAAAGGATTATTGATGTTGACAAGAAAGATAAAAGTAAATGTCATGATTCACTATATAAGAAATATTATTAAGGTTTTAATAGCCTCATGAAGTGTGTTGCACTATACATGAAAGATTTTAAAACAGATAGGGTAGTTCTTTTCTAATAGATGTGAAGTTCTTCTCTAATAGATTGATTTTTCAGTGAAATATATTGACTAGGAATACTTTCATAATACCCTTTTAAAAGAATTCTTAGAAATGTAAAATATAAGGTTCTGGTTTACTACATATAGATTAAAACCAATTCAAATGATCATTTTCATTTTATTCATTATATTTTAATAACTATTATTGAGTCATCATTTTTGTATGTCTAATGATTCTGTCTAAAAATACTTTTTATAAAGAAATTTCTCATTTATTTATGATATTGACCACCTAACTTTGTTGTTTTAATAGCAATTACAGATTTGGGGGAGAAGAAGTTGAGTAAATCTTAACTGACAAAAAGGCCTAAGATCCTTCACATATTGGATGGTCCGTGTTTTAGCTGATAATGTTATTAGGGCCAAAAAAATACGTAAAGGTTTATGAATACTGAAAGTTATATGAAGCAAGTTTCTATGAAATCATGAGTGCTAAGGATCATGTAAATAAAAGTTTGCCAGGGTCATCATAACATCAATTTGCCATTCATAAGACTATGACAGCCACTAAAAAGATGAAATTATAAAGAATAAAGAAGAAATTAGTTAATTTTATTAGCTTAGGAAATCTAACTGTTGTAAAACTAATCTTTGCTAATGAGTTTTGGTTCAATGCAGCTTGGACTCGACCATACAATCTTATATAAATCTGTGTTGTTCCATCAAATGGCCATGACACAGAGTTTCTTGAATATCTATACTTAGCTGTAGTGTTGATAGATATTAAGGAATGCTGAGATTTTATTTTGGGGGTCTTTAAAAAGTTCTGATTTATTACATATAGATAAAATGTCACATATAATGTCTGCCCAAATTCTGCCAATCAAAATTGAATTACATGGTACCTGCTAGCTGCAATGGAGATTGGAAATTTATGTCCAGTGATGTGTTTAGAAGGAAAGGAAGTATAACTTGAGATTAACTTCTAGGATCTATTGTCAGTGTCTAAGAAATATACAAATTAACAAGCAAAGCAGAGTCTAAATATATATATATGTATATATATATAACAGATGGAGAGATATTGAGAACAATGAAAATGAAAGAAATTTAGATATTGGTAATATTTCTCTCCAGGAAAGTATGTGACTTAAAATACAATTTACCAAGGTGAAATAAGGAGGATATACATTTCACACCTTAATACTGATATTAATGATCTGTGAAAAAGCAATCTACTGAAGAAAACAACCAGAGGACATGTTTTCAGAGTAGAGTCAGTTTTGAGCCAGGGGTGTGATTCAGAGATAGAGCATTTACCCTGCATGTGTCCTTCCCTGTGTTCTCAAAACCACCATCAACACTGGCAACAACAAAAAAGAATACAGCCAACTTGTAAGAGTGCCATCTCTTGAACAAAATAGCAAGATTTAATCTACCACTATGGGGTAGAACAGGAAGGGAAGCTCTACTGTGTGATTGGAAGGAAAGGAGTTAAGAACCAATGTGAGGGTATATAAGGAGAAGATATATGATGAGACTGACTACTACCTTTGAAGTGACCATAAATAACAAGATTATAAGGAAACATTTACCTTAGTAGTGTAAAATAAATACAGTTTCTAATTAAATTTAAGTATATATGTAATTAGTAATAGATACCCCTCTCTCTTACACAGAAACACACACGCACCTACATATACGAATGAAAGTTAAAGTAGAATTGAAGGAAGAAGTAACAGAAAACAATTGGATGCCTTTTTATTCTTATGTATTTGAAATAGATGAGAATGTATCAATTTAAAGGATACAGAAAAATTGAATTGAACTGAAATGAAAATTATGTTCATTAAAAATAAGGAAGGGTAGAGTACTCATAGTAAGAGAATTTGCAAAACTGATAAAAGTTCTATTGCACTGAAACATCTAAAGTAAAAATAGTTACTAAGAACAAACATAAATTGGAATTTTTAAAACCATGAAACATATCTTATAAGAAGTAAGCAAAGTACATAAAGGTGCTAAAGCAAGTAGTTTAGACTTCTCTTAGCTTTCCAAAGAAATTTTAAAAATAACTTTGAATACAGGAAAGATTTTATTTAGCAAAATGATTTTGCAACTAGGTTTTAAAGAATTGGGGTATTTATTAATTTTTATGTCAAATATAAATGGATTACTGCATATATATTTATGTAAGAAAAGTTAAGCATAACATTAAATATTCTAGATGTGTTGCCATCTCCATTCAAACTGGAGGTCCGAAATCCAAAGGGGACAGTAAAATGTTTCTTATTTGGTAGCAAAATCCAACCTAAATTACTGTCAAAGTACTAAACCATTACACCATATATCCTGTTTTAACATGGTGTATCAAAGTTGGATCCTGATGTGTAGTACCTGACACTGTTAAATATGTATTAAGGAATGCTGATATATGCCTCTATTGAATTAAAAAAATATATCCAGTTATTTGTTTTATGCAATCACTATGGATTCCATAAGGGATACTAATTTTAAAAATGTTAAGAATTCATCTTAAAATTATTTAACATAAACTAATAAAATTAGGAAATAATGAAAAATTGTAATCAAAGCTAAGAAATTTGTTAGAGTTTTGGCCATATTCGGCTATTCTCAGGGCTTCCTCTTAGGCCTGGGTGCATTGCTTGCTCACTCATAGAGTTGCTAAAGGGAGCACATGTACCACTGGGAATCGAATTGTCATTGGTCACGTGCTAGGCAAGCACCTTACCCAGTAGAACAGAATCTTATGTATCATTTTCATTGAAATAAGATATTTGGGGAGATATATGTATATATATATATATATACATGTATACACTTAAATTAATTGAAATAATTACAAATTAATAACCCTCTGAGTCTTTAGTATAATATTTAATTTATTTAGATATGTTAGATTGATATTTAGCTCAATTAGCTTCTAAAATTGTAAAATGTTTGGGGGTGTGGTGCCACCAGCAGGTCAATCTGTACCTGTGAGGCGAGTGCAGCAGCAGCCTGATGGTGTCTTCAGACTTCCAGATACCCCAGAATTGCTGCTGTGCCTTTGGTCAGACCCCAAAAACTTGGGGCAAAGTTTACCAAGAAAGTAAAGGGCCAAAAATTAGGTATGTGGGAGACACACCCACAAACCACCTCCGGCTCAGCTATATAATTGTATCATGGCTTCTCTGGTTTCTGATTGAAGTACTTAATGGCCATCATCCCAAAGACTCAGAAACAAATCTCGAAACCCAGCGGCTTTTGTCAGAAATGCATCCAGACTGCTCAGTAGTCACTGTCACCACCCCAGGGGGGAAAGAGTGCTATTCCTCTGCCTGCTCCCCCTTGGTGGCTCAGTGGCTGCCATCTGCCAGAGACCGTAGACAGTCAATTTTGGGACTGCAGTGATGAGAAACACAGGGCCTCAGGGGATGGGTGTGGATCCAGCATGGGGGTGGATTTGGCCCTTTCCTCCCCACCCCAACGAGACCCCGAGTCACTGCCAATGAACGGCGTCTCTGGCTCCTGATCAAGCCGTTTAATGGCCATGATCCCAGAGACTCAGAAATAGATTGTGGAACCCAGCAGCTTTTGGCAGAAATGCATACAGTCCCTACAGTAGGTTACTGGCACTGGGCCACTTCAGGTGGGAATAGGTTTCGTGCCTTGGCCTGTTCCCCCTGGCACCCCGGTAGCCACCATCCTCCAGAGGTCACTGGACAGTCAGGTTTGGGCCCGCAGTGATGAAACACACGGGCCCTTGTGGGATTGGGAGGGAGCCCGCCCTTTCCTCCCCGTCCTAACAAGACCCTGAGTCGTCACCCACGAACGGCCTCTCTCGCTCCTGATCAAGCTGCTTAATGGCCATGATCCCAGAGACTCAGAAGCAAATCTTGAAACCCAGCAGATTTTGGCAGAAATGCTTCTGGACTGCACAGAAGGTACTGTCGCCAGGCCACCCCAGGGCGGAAAGGGTGCTGTCCCTCTGCCTGCTCCCCCTTGGTGGGTCAGTGGCCACCATCCGCCAGAAGCCATTGGACAGCCAGGTTTGAGCCCTCAGTGACAAGACACGCAGGTCCTCACTGGATAGGGGTGGAGCCGGCCCTTTCCTCCCCACCCCAAGGAGACCCTGAGTCACCTCCCACTAATGGCCTTCCTGGCTCCTGATCAAGCTGCTTAACGGCCATGATCCAAGAGACTCAGGAACAAATCTCGAAACCCAGAAGGTCTTGGCAGAAATCCCTCCAGATTTAATTGTTAAAATTTGGAAATTTCAAAATTGCGGGGCCACTACTGCAGCCATGCGACATCAGATGTTATTCATAACCAGCAATAGAACACAAATTGCCTACTGTTGCCTTTTCAGCAGATCTGAGTGTTTGGCGTAAAATCCCAAATAATAATGGTGGGTCTGGTGTCAAAATATTGAATGTAATCAAAGTAGAGAGAGAGTAACGTGGAAATTACCTGCCCCACAGGTAGGGGGAGGGTGTGGGATAGGGCTATACTGGGGGTTTTGGTGGTAGAGAATGGGCACTGGTTAAAGTACGGGTGTTTCATTGTATGACCCAGACTTAAACCCGAAAGCTTTGTAACTGCTCTCAGTGATTCAATAAATAAAATTATAAAAAATGAAAAAAATTGTAAAATGTTGTTGGGAGAAAAGCCCCTTTTGGTCTGCGTTGAAGTGAAGCCTGTTGCAATGTATATTTACGATCACAACTCAATGCTACCAGCGGGGACAGGGCATTTCTGCCAGATGTGGGATGACAGTTTAACCATTGTAATTACACAGGTAAAATGTAACCCTATCTATAGAAAACACATATCTGTTCTAACCACTGTATGTGCCCCTTTGCAGATCTCCCCCATCCCTCCTTCTGCATGTCTCCCCGATTGCTAAGTCTGTATAAGTTGTACTGATTGTCCAATAAAGTTGAAACTGCTTGACAGAACTCCTACCGCGCTCGTGTGCTCATTTCTCGGTTGAGGAGGTGGCGGCATAGGGCATGCTATGGAAGGGTAGATCAGCTTGGTCCACAGGGCCCAGAGCAGTGGCCTCTTGCGGGATGAGGGAGTGCGCCCAACAGAGGCCAGAAGAAGAAGACCCCAACAAAATATGTACAGAGATAAAACTCAGTGATAGAGCATATGGTTTGCAAGTGTGAGACCCTGGGTTCCAATCTCATCATCAAATCAAATGAGCAAACAAACATCACCAGAGTACTAGAAAGTTAATAAAATTAATGTAGTGAAGTTTTAAATGTTTCTAATGTCTTCTCATTTAAGAGATTATTTTTAGGAAAATCTTATTTAAAAATGCTGACAGCTGGTTTTCTAAATAAAGTGACCTTGTGACACTTTTTTTTAGAAATTTCCAAATGCTTCCAATGCATTAGTTAAATCTCTTACTTAAGCCATAACTGAAATTTTTTTGAAGTTTCCCAGATCTAAGTATGGAGTCTCATGCATTGTATGGGATGGCATCTGTAGAGGACAACTCTAATAATACTCATTGTGGGAGGTAGAATAGAGGAGTAATTAATAACCCTGTAACAGTTTCTGTTGATGAAATGAATTGGCATAGTACTGTTGTGGGGGAGTCTTAAGTATTTAGAAACCATTCCAAAGATCCACCAATCTCGGGGCTGGAGCAATAGCACAGCGGGTAGGGCGTTTGCCTTGCACCTTGGCCAACCTGAGTTCGATTCCCAGCATCCCATATGGTCCCCTGAGCGCCGCCAGCGGTAATTCCTGAGTGCAGAGCCAGGAATAACCCCTGTACATTGCCGGGTGTGACCCAAAAAGCAAAAAAGAAAAAAAAATCCACCAATCTCTCTCTCTCTCTCTCTCTCTCTCTCTCTCACACACACACACACACACACACACACACACTCACAAAAAAAACATGGAGATAACAATACTGATTTAATATTCTGATATATTTTTGTTAAGACCTGCACAAAATCCAGTCTATCTAGGCTCCTGTTGGACATGTATGATAAAAAGATATACAGATGTATTTTATGTTGGCAAAATCCGAAATAAAAAAATCAAATTATTGAGAATGTAATTTCTTTAAAATTTTACTCTATCAGTAAGAGTCACTTAAATATATTATCAACATTATAAGCAAATGCATGGAATTCAAATGACAGGCAAAAATGAAATAAAGATATTAAAATAAATATAGCAAGGTAGATGGTAGATATAGTGCTGGGGTGTCTGTTCTTATATTTTTAGGCAACAGGAGACTAGAACTTGAAAATAAGCTTTGACTGGATAACTGAGTCAAACATGTTTAACTGATTTTTTACTTAAATAAAAGTGGAGTTTTAATATCAGAAAAGAAAGTGTAAAAAAAATTTAATTGCACCCAAGGTCATCAAGCTGATGTATATATGATCTGCAATGTAATCCTGGTATATACACTTAGTACATATTGAAATATTTTGTTCTAAATTATCATCATTATAGAGATATTTGGTCTTACCAAATATCTCTATATGTCCAGTTATTTACAGACAACTCCTTCCTGCAACCAAAACTTGATAACACCATTTTGAGCAAGTGAAGTCAATTAATCAGACTGCTTTCTCATTATAAGTACTGAGTTAAACATCGAACTGGATTGATTCATCTCTCCTATGTATTCGTGGCTGGAATCTCATGTGGAAAAATATCACAAATTTTCAGACCCAGTACAAAGGATATATATTTTTTAATAGCTAAAGCTAGATAAAAATCATTCTATGTTTTATTTCCTTTGAATTTTTATCAATTATTTCTCATCTGTTACAACTTAATTTATTGGTACTTTCATTTCTCAAACATTCTACCTCTGTTTAAAACTAGGAAATGTGCCTCTTTTTTTTTTTTTTGCTGAAAGCTAATCCATCAAGTTTTACTTTTACCTTTCCGACCATTTTAGGCTTGTTTTTTTAAACTTGTGTTTCAAACACTTCTTTCTTAATCTTCAAATTATCTTTCTGTACTGATTTCTTGGAAATTATTATTTCAAATAAAATGCTTAAATTTTCCCTAACACAGTCTAACCACACTTTATTATCTGAAATATTATCACCTCCTGGCTTCCTGAATTTTCAGAATATCTAATACTTTTCTTGCTGCTCATGTGTAGTAATTTGAAAATCATAAAGTTCCTAAATGTTTGCTTATGAATTGTGTTTAACAGAATTATCTGATTTGAGGGTTATTTTAATAAGAAAAAAATATGAAAGAATCTTGGCAGAATCTCCTTCCCTTGTGCCAGGCTCTCTTCACCAGGGCCGCTCGGAGGGGGCAGGTTGAGTTTCCCTCCCCACCCCAAGCAGAACCTGGCAGCGGAAGATCTCCAGAACCCAGCCACAGCCATGCTCAAGTCCACACACCCCATGACCCGATGAGCCTTACACATGAAGAAACCTGCAGAGAAACCCAGGTATGTAGGACCCGAGCTGAGATATCCAAGGTTGTTTGGATAGGGACTGGACTTCTTCCACCAAGATTCCCATTTTCCAGTAGCTAGGCAGTAAGATCCACCAACTGCCCCCAGTGCAGAGAAGCGATAAGGAAGACCTCAAAGAGCAGCAGTGCTGGCATGTGCAGCAGTAGTCGGGAAAAGCATTCACAATGCCTGACTGTCTTTCACCAACTACAAGACCAAGATGATTGCCCTCCGACGTCCTGATGGATCTATTACATCTTCCAAAAGGGCAATGGAGAAAATTATCCATGACTTCTACTCGGATCTCTTTGATAGTGACATCCCCCTACCCACATACCAAATTCTGCAGGATGGGTATGTCATTCCCAAAGTTCTCCCTTTCAAAATCTGACACGCCATTTTGTTGGTAAAGAAGCAAACAGCACCCAGCCCAGACATGAACACCTGAAGAACCTGCCACCAGTACTCATCAGTACACTGGCTTGACTCTTCACAGGCTACCTGTCTGAATGCAAGGTCCATCCCAACGGAAAATCAGCAGGACTGTTCTACTGTACAAGAAGGGAGACATCCATGACATTGGCAACTATCGCCTGATCTGCCTGTTGTCTGTCATCTACAAGCTGTTCACTCAAGTCATCCTGAATAGGATTGGCAGAATACTAGATGAAGGACAGCCATGAGAGCAAGCTGGGTTCCGAAAAGTATTCAGCACGATCAACCATATTCACATATAACCAAGCTCATTAAGGTTTTTCGGGAGTTCAAGATGCCGCTCTGTCTAACGTTCATTGATTAAAAGAAGTTTTTTGATTCCGTTGAGATGGAAGCAGTTATAGAAGCCCTAGCCAAACAGGGAGTTCAAACTCAATACATCCTCCATGAGTTGTATTACAGATTCACTCCCAGGATCTCTCCATTCTACAAAGAAATGATCATCAATGTCAAAAGAGGGGTTTGGCATGGTGATACCATTTCACTGAAACTCTTCAGTTCCACTTTTCAAGAATGTCATGCAACAATTGGAACGGGAAGAAATGGGAGTGAAGATAGACGGTTGGCAACTACACCACCTCCACTTCGCTGATGACATTGTTCCAATAACACCAAACATTATTCAAGCAGCACAAATGCCGACTTCGACCATGAGTGTGGAAAGGTTGAACTACAACTGACTCTCATGAAGACAATGTTTATGAGAAATTGTCTTATTCCTGACATTCTATTCGCTCTCATGAAATGAACATCTCCTAATGAAACAGTTATATGTACCTAGGTCGAGAAGTCAACATGACGAATGACCTGGCATCTGAGTTGCACAGGAGGAAGAGAGTAGCTTGGAATGACTTCAAGAGTATAGAAGAAATAGATAAGAGGACAAAAATCTTCCAGCTCCTGTCACATCTCTCTGACTCCACTGTTGTTTATGCATTAACATATGCCTCAGAGACCTGGGACCTACGAATCAGGATGAGAACGCTATCTGGTTCTCCCAAAGGTGAATTAAAAGAGTTATTCTTTAAGTATCACACTTCCCTTATGTGAGAGAAAGAATTCAGAAGTCCGACCTCCATCAATGACCACGATCAGGGATTTTGTCTCATTTGCCAAGGCGTTGGATATCATATGGGCTGGACACGTAATGAGATTTGGAGATGGCCACTGGACTAGAACTATTACCAACTGCATTACACAGGACGTCAAAAGACTGCGTGGCCGCCCACCTATGAGATGATCAGACTTCTTTGTCAAGACCCTTAATGATCAGTTTGAAGCTGTTCGTGTTCCTAGAATGAGCAGACGCCATTTGGCTACACTAGCATGCAACAGGGACAAATGGAGACATTAGTGGCACCCGCTTGTGCAAATAGATGAGTAACGGATTGTCAAATGGTCTAGTGATCAAGTGATCAAGAAATTACAAGAAATAGTAATAATAATTGTAAAGATCTAAAAAGCGTGCTCAGCGTTAGACACAGATAGGTGATAAAATAAAAAGACAAATGGTAGATACATGAGATAAATAAGCAAGCACTTATTTGAGTTCAGGTAAAATTGCAGGACAATTTAGTGAATGAACCAATAAATGTTTATTTTAATAAATTGTTTATAAACACAGGCTGGAGCAATAGCACAGCGGTAGGGCGTTTGCCTTGCACGCAGCCAACATGGCCGACCCGAGTTCGATTCCTACGCCCCTCTCGGAGAGCCCGGCAAGTTGCCGAGAGTATCTTGCCCGCACGGCAGGGCCTGGCAAGCTCCCCGTGACGTATTCGATATGCCAAACACAGTAACAACAAAGTCTCCAATTGAGACGTTACTGGGCCCGCTCAAGCAAGTCGATGATCAACGGGAGGGCCTTTACTTTACTTTACTTTACCTTTATAAACACAGGAAAAATTTGTTATACAGAATTTCCTACACACAGAGGTACATATTTTTAGATGAATACATTATGTTATCAAGAGTTTTTTGTTACTAATACACAGAGCAACGTCATCCTCTATAATCTAGGGGGAGATATAAAATGTCACTCATTTGTTGATAGAACAAAGATACAATGATATTTTTATAATCCAATATAATTGCTTCGTGATAGCACAGCAGTAGGGCGTTTGCCTTGCACACAGCCAGCCTGACTGATCCAGGTTCGATTCCTCACCCCTCTCAGAGAGCCGGGCAAGCTACTGAGAGTGTTCAATACGCCAAACACAGTAACAAGAAGTCTCACAATAGAGATGTTACTGGGCCCGCTCAAGTAAATCGATGAACAACGGGAGGACAGACAGACTGTGACCACCCCCAACATGCCTTAGATGCTACTCCCAATAAAATTATTTTAATAATCTGTTATTTTACTTTGTATTAGCCTTTCACATTCCTTCCAAATCTATAAATTCTATAGTTATTTAGGAATAAAGCTCAAAGTGAATATTTATGGAGAATATGTCACATTAGGGCACAGAAAGAATTTTTTCTGTGATCTGTTTTAATAAGAATAATTGTCAGTTGATTCTACCCTAAGGCTTACCATTCCAGAATCTTCTAGAAAGTATTCACAGAAAGTAATCTGGTACCATTGCTCCAGGCATGGCCAAGAACCAATACATTCAGAGCAGCAGAGTAGAAATTCTGACCATTGCACAAGGGAAAAACAAAATATGTACCTGGAAATGTTTTGAGGCTGATGATTTATTTTGCCCCAAGCACACTGGTGAGATTTTAAAGTTTCTTTTAAGGTAGACATAACATACACCAGCATATTCAACTGCATATATGATCTTAGTTAAAATTTACTTAAGTAGTGCAGAAAATTTATTTATTTTCATTTATTTAAATTTAGTTATTGAATCACCATGAGAACAGTTAGAAAGCTTTCAGGTTTAAGTCTCGGTCATACAATTATCAAACATCCATCCGTTCACCAATTCATATTTTCCACCACCAAAAATCCTAATATACCCCTCATGTCACCCTTCCCTGTGCCTATGAGGCAGATAATTTCCACTTAACTCTCTGTCTACATTGATTACATTCATTATTTCGACAAAAGATGCACCATTATTATTTGAAATCCCCCCCCCCAACAATCAAACCTGCTGAAAAAGGCATCATGAAATAATTTTTTTTTCTATTGCTGGTTATGAAGACCATATGGTGCCGTGTGGCTGCGGTAGCAGCCGCGTGATTTTGGATTTCTGATATTTTACTAATTAAGTCTGGAGGCATTTCTGCCAAAAGACAAATAGTTCCAAAATTGGTTTGTGTACCTCTAGGTTCATAGCCGTGCCAGAGAGCCACTCATGGGGGGCAACTCGTCGTCTCGGTAGGGCAAGAAGGATGTGCCAGTTTCGCGCCCCCATCACATGAGGCCACAGTTGCCCTGTCACAACCAGCTCATACTTGGCTGTCCAATACGCTCTGAGGCAGCAGCCACCATGCCACTGGATGTGGGGGAGGGAAAGTTGAAAGAAACAGACACCCTTTCCCTCCTGGAGGGTCACAGCAGTGCAGAACATTTATGCAATATTCATTTTGAATAACAAGAATTTGCAAAACTATTCTGATTCAAATGCAGATAGTAATAGAAAAACTTCAGTTTTTACAAAAAAAGGCAATAAAGAAATATATTTCATTCATCTTAACATTAGACTACATGAAAGCATATATTATAGACCTGTAATATATAAAAATTAATGAGTGACTTTTGTATACTGTTACTCTAAATTAATATTTTTGTCAATTCCTAAAATGACTAATCCTTTCAATATTATTAAAATATCAAAGGGTAATCTGTTTTTAGTTTTAATCATGGTTCCATCATCATTTATCAGTTTTTAAATATTGATTTTTTCCTAATAACTTGTTGTTATTCCTTGCTATTTAGCTTATAATAAACGTCACCTATACTCAGACCCACTACTATCCATGTTCAAAACTATTTCTCCTGTTTACTTAACATAATTCTCAAACAAATTTTTTAACCCTTCTCAAACATAATTTTGAAGAAAGAAAATCGACTGACTCTATTTGGCATACAAAATACAAGTATTTTTTAAAATATGTTAATTTTTAAAAGTAAAATAATATAACTTTTGTTATTTTTCTTTATAAGAAATGTATAAAGTTTGTATAATTTTAACATATTATGTAAAACTTCAAAACATTTATAAATAATACTTAGATATGTATGGTTTATATATGAACAAGTAAGGAGTTTATATTCGTGAGATCTGTGATTAAATATAGGAAATAGAAAAATATTCTTGTGTAACAAAAAGTAGCTCCTTATTTTTTCATTTTTGGTGGGAATATCCTTACATTTGGCCAAAATTTATTCTGCAATGATTTCAAGTAGACTCCAGAGAAATAATAATTTTGAGACTATATGTGTAAAGTTTTAAATGTTTGCTTAACATACTAGAGTGTTTTCCCTTCTTTTCTTTCATTTCTCTCTTCATGTCCCCCAAGAATATCTCAGGCACTAGATACTTTAATAAGGTGTTATGAGTGTTATATTAGAAGGAAAATTATGCTTTGAGGCACAAAACAGGGGAATACTTTTCATTCTGTGATGTCAGGAACATCCCCCTGGAAGATATTTTAGAGAAATAGAATGAATACTAATTAATAGGCAAATTTTCCTCAAAGAGACAGGAAAACATATTAGGAATTGAGAGGAAAAATAAAGAAATAAATTACTTCAAGTATTTGTATCAGTTTATAATGGGAGGTGAGATTTAATTGGAATTTATTTAAAGATTAAAGTCATCTATTAGATGAATATGTTGAATCTGCTAGGAGATGTCTTGAAATCAATTATGGGACTCTTAGCCAACCTAGTTATAAAATATATCTCTAGGAGCCAGAACAATAGTTACAGATATATATTTTTATAAAATTAAAATAGTGATTTTATAAATATTATACTCATGTCCTTATAAAATTGCTCCATTTATTCGTCCTTAATTTCTTGAATTATTGAGAACTTGAAAAATTCTAATACCTCACTTCTGAGTAAAAATTTCATAATGTCATGGTATAATATATGAAACAAAAATGATTTTTAGTAATAGCCTCTTTTATTTTAAATTAACAAGGTGGTTATCTTAATGTCTTTTAGATTTTTATTTAAAAACTACTTTATTACTGAACTATTTCTTTACATTGAATATAGATGTTATATGTCCAGCTTAAACATTACACACACACACACACACACACACACACACACACTTGTCTGTGAACTGTTGTTAATCATAGCTCATCTCAATTATTCTTTCTGGGCTAAAAAATACATTTTTAGCTAGAATTTATTCAAACTTTTGTTCATTACCTTTTCTTTCTAAATAATCATTTAAGTAACTTGATATTTATATAAATTAGGCCCAATGCGCAAAAGCAAACTTTTATCTGAATTTCAAGAGCAATGCATCAGGGTGGGAGCTTAGAGGGGGAAACAAATCAGGCATTATGAGATTTTGATTTAATGAAACTTTTAGATTTTGGAGGAATTGCATAGAAAGTATTTATCAGAGGTCATGATATTCATTTAATCTTGAAAATTGTTAGAATTTAACCAGAAAGATTAACTCTGGCTAAATTCATATGTAAGGAATAAAGATTTTGGAGGGACTGGAACCCAGGCAGACCACTGCCACTAGGAGCCAACTTTCAAGGACTTGATCCATCTCCCCCAATCCAGGCACAGGCCCAGTGGGGGTGGCGCCCAGAGCAGAAGCCACTTCAGTGGCCGCGAGTTATTCTCCCCCTCCATATCCCATAAGAACCCTAAGTAGGCCTCTTAGCTGAAACTTTCATTAGGGCAGCCTGATCGCCAAGAAAACATTAGGCCAATAATTCAATAAGACCATCTCAATTAATATTACACCAAAAACACGACAATAAAGTGAGCATCAAATTCTAAACTTCAGAAGTTACAATGGTAAAGGAACGCAGTAGCTCACCAAGATTAGTTAAGTGAAGAAACTAGCCCAGAAGACTTTAAAACCATATTGGTGTGCTAGACAACCTCTCTGACAAGGAATTTAGAAGGGAGTTACTGAAGATGCATAGGGAGCTAAAGGAAACAATGGAACAAAATGCCAATAAAATACAAGAGGATTTAAGAGCAGAAATGTGGAAAAAGCAAACAAAATAACAAACAGGAATGACAGATCTGAAAAACCTGGTAGGTGAATTGAAAATCTCAGCTGAAGGCCTCAGAAACAGAGTAACAGCTGCTGAGGACAGAATAAGTGAGCTCCAATATGAGCTGCAAAGAATTTCCAGAAAACAGCAGAACATGAAAAAGAGACTCACAATCAACCAACAAATGTCAAGAGAAAATTGGGATGAAGCCAAGAGGAATAACATAAGAATCATTCCTGTCCCAGAGGGACAGGAAGAAAAACCCTGAGGAAGAAGAAACTGTCAAAGACATCATTGCAAAGACATTCCCGGAGCTGAAGGGCATATATGACAAGATTTAGGAGGTTTTAAGGGTACTAGCTAAAAGAAATCTAAATAAAAATACTCTAAGACACATCCTTGATCTGAATGACGAAAATCATAGACAAAAACAAAATTCTGAAAGCAGCATGATCAAAAATAGAAAATGCCTATAAAGGAGATTCTTAAGATTCATAGCAGACCTATCCAATGACCTATCCCTAAGGACCTGAAGATAGTGGTGGGATGTAATGAAAACACTCAGTGAAATAATTGCCTCAAAACAAAAACAAAAATGAAACAAAACAAAGCAAACAAACCAAAAAAAAAAAAAAACACTTTACCCAGCTAGACTCTCATTCATATCAGAAGGAATCACACAGTTTCACAGACGAAAAAAAACAACTCAGGAACTTCATAGACTCAAAAACCATGGTTACAAGAACAACTGAACAGCTAATTTAAGACAAGACTAGTATGTCAAAGGCACCAAACTTTGGCAGAAAAATGGGAAAAAAAACTCAAAACAATAATCTCTCCAATTGTCAATGGACTAAAAACACCAATTGAAGGACACAGAGTGGCAGGATGGATCAAAAATTTAGCCCAACATTCTGCTGCCTGCAATAAGTACATCTGAACTGTCAGAGAAAACACAGACTCAAAGTCAGAGACTGGAAAACAATTTATGATGCAAATAACTCCCTCAAAAAAGCTGGGATGGCCATTCTGGTATCAGTCCACATTCATTTCAGACTGAAGTTCATAAGAGACAGAGAAGGTCATTTATTACTGATCAAGGGATCTGTACATCAGGAAGAATTCACAAGCCCAAATATCTATATTCACCTAAATGAGGGACCAGCAAAATACTTAAAACAACTACTCATAGACTTGAAGTAAAACATCGATAGCAATACAATACTAGTGAGAGATTTCAACACTACTATATTACCTCTCCATATATCTACCGGACTCAAGCTTAGCAAGGACATATTTTATCTGAGGGTAAAGTAGGAGAAAGGGGCTTAGTAGATATATACAGAACACTTATTCTTCGAAAAGCTGAATACACAGTTTTCTCAAGTGTGCATGAGAAATTCTCCCAGATATACCACTTGCTGGGCCACATTCATAAAATAAGAAGATAGAGATTGTTTCAACGATCTTCTCAGACTATGATGCGCTGAAAATAGAAGTGAATCACACACACACAAACAGAAAATCAAATCAAACACCTAGAAAGTAAATAGCTTACTACTAGAACAATGAGGGGCTTAGAAAAGAAATGGAAGAGGAAATCAAAAGATTTCTGGAAACAAAGGACAATGAATACACAAATTACTAGATATTATGGGACATGGCAAAAGCTGTGTTAAGAGGAGAGTTTATAGCTCTACGAGCATTCCTCAGGAAGGAAGAGCATAACACATAAACTTATGTGTTACTTAGGCTACACATAAGTAACCTAACCTCAGAGCTTAAGGTCTTGGAGAATGACCACAAATCACTTAATCACTTAACTTCCCGTTAGTCGTCGATTTGCTCGAGCTGGCGCCAGTAACATCTCCATTTGTCCCTGTCACGTGCTAGTGTAGCCCAATGGCTACATGTTCACTCTGGGAACATGAAGAGCCTCAAACCGATCGTTCATGATCTTGACGAAGAAGTCTGACCATCTGGTAGGTGGGTGGCCACGCGGTCTTTTGACATCCCGTGGAATCCAGTCGGTAACAGCACTAGTCCAGCGGTCGTCTTTAAATCTCATTACATGACCAGCCCATCTGATTTTCAACACCTTGGCAAATGAAACAGTGTCCCTGATTCTTGATCATCGACGGATGTCAGAACTCCGGATTCTTTCTCTCATTTGAGTGAAACGTGATATTCCAAGCATAGCTCTTTCTATTCTTCTTTGGGAGACCTGAATAGCGTTCTCATCTTGTTTGCATATGGCCCAGGTCTCTGAGGCATATGTTAATGCAGGAAGAACAGTGGAATCAAAGAGATGTGCCCGGAGCCGGAGGTTCTTCGTCCTCTTAGCTATTTCTTCGATGTTCTTGAAGGCGTTCCAAGTCGCTCTCTTCCTCCTGTGCAGCTCGGGTGCCAGGTCATTTGTCATGTTGACCTCTCTACCTAGGTACACATAGCTGTTGCATTCGGAGATGGTCGTTCCATTGAGAGCAAATGGGGCGACAGGAACGAGGTTGTTTCTCATAAACATTGTCTTCATAAGATTCAGCTGTAGTCCTTCCTTTCCACACTCACGGTCAAAGTCGGCCAGCATTTGTGCTGCTTGGCTGATGTTTGGTGTTATTAAAACAATGTCATCAGCAAAGCGGAGGTGGTGTAGTTGCCAACCATCTATCTTCACTCCCATTCCTTCCCATTCCAGTCGTCGCATGATGTTCTCGAGGGTGGCACTGAAGAGTTTCAGTGAAATGGTATCACCCTGCCGCATCCCTCTCTTGACATCAATGATCACTTCTTTGTAGAATGGTGAGATCCTGGTAGTGAATCCGCAATACAGCTCACGGAGGATCCAGTAACTACAACTGGTCTCATTCACCTGACCCTGAAGGCTTCACCGAAATGGCAGCACTGCTGACCAACAAAAGGAGCCCAAAACAGGCAGGAGTAAGGAAATAAAACTTACAACTGAAATTAATGAGATAGAAGCCCCCAAAAACAATGTGAAAGATCAGTGAAACCAAGAGCTGGTTCTTCAAGAAAATTAACAAGATTGATAAACCTAGCAAGACTCACAAAGAAAGGGAGATAGAAAACCCTACTAAACAGAAACTGAAACGAAAATGGGGACATCACAACAGAAACTGCAAAAATTCAAAGGATTCTCAGAGATTACTTTTAGAATCTTTATGCCACAAAGCAAGAAAACCTTGAGTAAATGGATAAATTCGTGGATTACGATAGCTTGCTGAGACTGAACCAAGAAGATCTGGAATACCTGAACAGGCCTATCACCATCAGTAAAATTGGAAAAGTAGTAAAAATCTCCCCAGTGAGCCAGATGGATTCACAAGTGAATTCTTCCAAATCTTTAAAGAGGACTTACTACCAATCCTTTTTAAGCTTTTCCAGGAAATTGAAGATTTAGAAACACTACCTAACAGTTTCTATGAAGCACATACCACTTTCATACCAAAAGCAAACAAAGATATCACAAAAAAAGAGAATTACAGGCTGATATCCCCAATGAACACAGATACAAAGATCCTCAAAAAAATCCTAGCAAACAGAATCCAACTACTCATCAAAAAGATCATACACCATGACCAAATATGGTTAATCTCAGGGATGCAAGTATGGTTTAACATTCTCAAGTCAATCAACACAACACGTCATATCAATAAAAGAAAACATAAAAAGCATATGATCATATCAATAGATGGCAGAGAAAGCATTTGACAAGATCCAGTACCCATTTATGATGAAAACTCTCAGCAAAAGAGGCATTGAAGGAACTTTTCTCAATATAGTCAAAGCCATCTACAACAAGCCCACAGCAAGCATCATTCTCAATGAGAAAAAACTAAAAGCCATCCCTCTAAGATTGGAGACAAGATAAGGTTGCCCACTGTCGCCACTCCTATTTAATATAGCGCTGGAAGTTCTTGCTATAGCAGTTAGGCGAGAAAAAGATATCAAAAAGAGGGACAGATAGAAAGACTGCACTCATTTGTGGAATATAAAATAACATAATATGAGACTGATACCCAAGGACAGTAGACACAAGGACCAGGAATATTGCTTCAGAATTGGAAGTCTGTATTATGAGCTGGGGGAGAAGGCAGCTGGAATAGAGAAGAGTTCACTAAATCAATGATGGTTGGAGGGATTGTTTGGGATGGGAGAATTGAGTGAAAGTAAATAAAGGACCAAAGATGATAGCCTCTCAGTATCTGTATTGCAAATCATAATGCCCAAAAGCAGAGAGAGAGTATGGGGTAATTGTCCACCATAGAGTCACGGGGAGAGTAGAAGTAGGGTGGGGGAGGATACTGGGGTGGTCAAAGAAGTGCATTGATATAGGGATGGGTGTTCAATCATTGTATAACTGAAACTCAAACATGAAAGCTTTGTAACTGTATCTCACGGTGACTCAATGAAAAAAAAGAAAAAAGGAATAAAGGTTTTGTACTTTTAACATACCAAAGGATTAAAATTATCACACTTTTCTCATACTTAGGAAATAAAGTTTTGATAGTCAAAGGACAGACAGAAATTTGCAGTAGAAAGAACATACATTTCTTGTGAGTGATTGGAAATTACCTTCAAGATATTGAGAAATTGGGATTTTAAAAAAATTAACAGCCTGCATACCATGTTAATGAATTTAGATTTTGTGAGCTGAAGAAATACTATGGAGGTTAAGCCACTTACCTTGCAAAAAAAACAATGTTAATCAGACTCACTGTTTTGAATTCCCTGCCACCAAAAGTGGTCTCTTGTTCACCACAATTCACTCCAGAACAGTCAGGATTAGCCCTCCAAGACATTTTGGGTATAGCCACCCCAAAGAACAAACAACCGATGACAAAAATTTGCATATTTCACTATAACAAATGTGATTCAAAAAGTTATGTAAATGATAAGAATAAACGTACAACTTCCCGATACATGTTAAAAACTATTAACTACCAAACTGACAAAAGAAATCAATGAAACTTGTACAGTATACTTCCTCATTAGGAGAATCCTATTATTTAAAGAAATTTTTGAATGTTTTTACATAGAAATTAAGATTTATAGATGTAATATCTAGAAAGCATGCTATTTATTTCTTGGATTCAATATAGTTATGCTCAATCAGTTTTGTATTATTAATTCAATGTAAGTGATAAATTTAAGTTATTTAAAAACATTCTAAAACCCATGTGTTCTCTACACAGATAATTAAATTCTATAATGATCTACACTTTAGATAAGTATCCCTTAACTCTAGTGAAATGATTATTGCCCAAAGTACAATGGCTCTTGTTTAATAATAAAACATGTAATTTGATTTTTAAAGTAATCATGTATTATATTGTTGTATATTTTCTTAATTGAATTTCTATCTATATTTCAAAATAGAGCTTAATTACAGCATTTAACTGGAATACACAAAAATAATTAACATTGATCAGTAATAATTATTAATACAACAGTCTTCAAATAAGCATTTCTGATAAAATATATTAGTTATTAATATTCATTTTATATGAGGTGTTTATCTATAAAATGCAATCCGAAAATATATATTAATTTATTTTGACTATTAATATAGAAAGTATTTATGCATTGTCGAATTATATTCATTCTGGAATAATGATGATCAATACAATTCTGAAGATTCACTCTAGAGACTAGTATCTAAGGTGAGGGTAAACAGAGGTCGGGAAGACTGGTCAATGGTTGGAAACTTGCCACAAGAGTGTGTGTCGGGCGAAGGGCATAGATAAAAGGATATACCTGATAACCTTTCACTATATGTATTGCAAATTATAAGGTCAAAAAGAGAAGAGAGAGAGAGAGAGAGAGAGAGAGAGAGAGAGAGAGAGAGAGAGAGAGAGAGAGAGGTGCCTGCCATAGTGGCAGGTGGGGGTCGGGAGCTGGAAGGGAAACTGGGACCATTTATAGAGGGGAAAGTACACTGGTGAAGGGATGGAGGGATGGGTGTTGGAACACTGTATGTCTGAAATCCAATTATGAATAACTATAAATGTGTATATCACTGTGATTAAATTAAAAATTAATAAATGGGAAAAAGATTCACTCTAATAAATATTGATATTCTAAATAAATTCTTTTTTGTTTTGTCTATGTTAGAAAAGCACACCTAGCTATGCTCAAGATATTCTTCTGGCTCTGCACTCAGGGATCATTCCTGATGGTGCTCAGGGAACCAAAGAGTGTGCCAGTAATCAAATCTAGGTATTTGGTATGCAAGGAAAGCTCCCTACCATTGTAGTATTCCTCAGGCAAAAATAAATTTTAAAAAATTATAAATAAATAACTTTAGAAATATTCACTTTAGAAAAAATAATAAGTGTATAATCTTAAAGAATTTTGTAACATACATAGTGTTTTCAGGAAGTATTATTTAAGCCATATGGGAGGTACAAGTATATACTTATTTGTATGCTTATATGTGTATGCATGTATATATGTGTATATATATACATATACATATATCAGGAAGCCTATTACCATTATTTTTGTTGACACAAGAAATTAAATTTAAAGAAATTAGGCACGATGATTTAATAGTAAGGTTTCAAGCATATAATGTTGCAGCATCCTCGTCACTGTCATCACTGCCATCCTGCTATTTGTCGATTTACTTGAACAGGCGCCAGTAATGTCTCTATTCCTCTCAGCCCTGAAATTTCAGCAGCCTCTTCTTACTCACCTTTTCCCAAATATTGGAGGCTCCTCAGGGTCAAGGGAATGAGACCTGTTGTCTTTACTGTATTTGGCATATAAAATACACCACAGGGAGCTTGCCAGGCTCTGCCCGTGTGGACGGGATACTCTTGGTAGCTTTCCGGTCTCTCCGAGAGGCATAAATTTATATAATTTTGTTACCTACTGTCTGAACCCCATCAAATATGGCGTGGTAATTATGGAAAATGGGTACAAAGTGTCTTATAATGTGTCACGTGGCCACTTTGCAGCTGCGTGGTCTGGAAAGCAGACTGGAGTATGGTGGCGGTTGGGTAGAGGAGTTCGGCTGCTCTGTCTGGGTCCCTTTGGACAGGGAGGGATCTCACCGCCCCACTCTGGGGCTCCCCAAGTGAAAACAGCCTGACGCTTTGTCCAATGTTATGGTTCTGAGTGTCTCCTTTTATGCTACCTTCTGGGAGGAGCAGCTGTGAGCTCTGGAGGGTGTCCGATGATGCCAGCAGGGTGTGGCTTATGAGTGTTACATCTGGGTCACTGGAGACTGGGGGAAGTAAGAAGAGGATCTCTGCTCCCGGGTCCCTTGAGTCCAGAGTTCAAGGTCTCAAAGTTCTGCATTATCTGGGGTTCCATGGGACTTCACTCATGCGTGAGGCTCGGCCTGGGCCTGAACGTCCAGAAAGCGGCAGAGGTTGGGTAGTAGAGGTTGGCTGCTGAGGCTGGGTCCCTTGGGGTGAGGAGGGCTCTCATGCGGCATCATCATATGCACCACAAAATGTCTATCTATGTCCTTCCAATCTTGTCCATAGGGATCCTTTAATCACCTCCACCACTGCTTAGTAAAATCTATAACTGATTTTCTTTCCTGTATATGAACTACGATAGCACAGTGGGTAGGACATTTACCTTGCACGCAGCCAACATGGCCGACACGAGTTCGATTCCTCCACCCCTCTTGGAGAGCCCAGCAAGCTACTGAGAGTATCTCGCCCGCACAACAAAGCCTGGCAAGCTACCCGTGATGTATTTGATATGCCAAACACAGTAACAACAAAGTCTCACGATGGAGAAGTTACTGGGCCAGCTCGAGCCAGTCAATGAACAATGGGATGACAGTGACAGTGATATGAACTACAAAGAAACTAGTACTGATTATATATTTTTTAATACTTTTATTTACAATTTTTTGTGCTTGGGTTTCTATTATACAATGATCAGATACCCATCCCTTCACCAGTGCCCATTTTCCAACACCATGGATAATATCTCTCATACCCCCAACCCCACATCCCACCCTGCCTCTGTGGCAGGGCAATCCCTTGTGTTCTCTCTCTCCTTTTGGGTGTTGTGGTAGCAAAAGAGGCATTGAGTGGCAAACCATAGTCTACTTTCAGTCCATAGTCTACTTTCAACATGCATCTTCCCTCCTTGGAGGATCCTCCAAACACCCTTTATTTGGTGCTCCCTTCTTTATCTGAGCTGCCCTTTCCCCTAGAATGCCCGGCTAGACTCTAAACTATGGAGTAATCCTCCTGGTGCTGATCTCAGCTATTCTTGGTATTAATCTCATATTTTGTTACTTTATATCCCCCAGATGAATGCAACCTTTCTATGTCTATCCCTCTCTTTCTGACTCATTTCGCTTAGCATGATACTTTCCATGTTGTACCACTTGTATGTAAATTTCATGACTTCATCTTTTCTAACAGCTACATAGTACTCCATTGTGTAGATGTACCAAAGTTTCTTTAACCAGTCATCTGTTCTTGGGCATTCAGGATTCTTCCAGTTTCTGGCTATTGTAAAGAGCACTGCAATGAACAAACAAGTGCAGATGTCATTTCGACTATACATTTTTGCCTCTCTGGGATATATTCCCAGGAGTGGTATTGCTGGGTCAAATGGGAGCTCAATTACTAATTTTTTGAGAATCGTCCATACTGTTTTCCAGGAGGGCTGAACCAGTCGACATTCACACCAACAGTGAAGGAGTGTCCCTTTCTCGCCACATCCGTGCCAACAGTACTGATTATATTTTAAAGTAAGTAAGTAAATTTGTCCATTTTTGCCTTTTAAAGATCATAGATACTCTTTAAAGCCGGAAATGGTGGTGGAACACTGAAAGTACCCTTTTCTCTTTTCTTTTTTTTTTTTAATTTTTATTCGTGAAACACTATGACATACAGTTGTAGACTTACAAATGTTTGTCCTTGGGTTTTAATGATACAATTATCAAGTAACCATCCTCCACCAGTGCCCATTTTCCACCACCAAGGATCCCAGTGTCCCTCCTACCCCATCCTCCCTGTCCCAACCTGCCTCTGTGGCAAGGCATTCCCTTTTGTTCTCTCTCTCCTTCGGGGTGCTGTGGTTTGCAAAAAAGGCATTGAGTGGCTATCATGTTCAGTCTATAGTCTACTTTCACCATGCTTCTCCCATCCTGGGAGGATCCTCCCAACACCCTTTATTTGGTGCTCCCTTCTCTATCTGAGCTCCCTTTTCCCCTAGCATGTGTGGCTGGCCTCCAGGCCATGGAGCAAACCTCCCGGTACTTATCTCAGCTCTTCTTGGGTGGTAGTTTCCTATTTTGTTACTTTGTATTCCCCAGATGAATGCAATCTTTCTATGTCTATTCCTCTCTTTCTGACTCATTTCACTTAGCATGATACTTTCCATGTAGTACCACTTGTATGTAAATTTCATGACTTCATCTTTTCTAACAGCTACATAGTACTCCATTGTGTAGATGTACCAATATTTCTTTAACCAGTCATCTTGTTCACGGGCACTCAGGTTTTTATCTCAGATTCTGGCTATTGTAAAGAGTGCTGCAATGAGCAAACAAGTGCAGATGTCACTTTGACTGTATTTTTTTGCCTCTCTAGGTTATGTTCTCAGGAGTGGTATTGCTGGATCAAATAGGAGCTCAGTTTCTAATTTTTGGAGAACACTCCATACTGTTTTCCAAAACGGCTGAACCAGTTGGCATTCCCACTAGCAGTGAAGGAGGGTCCCTTTCTCACCACATCCGTGCCAACATCAGTTTCTTTTGTTCTTTTGGATGTGGGCTAGTCTCTTTGGTGTGAGATGATATCTCATTGTTGTTTTTATCTGTATCTCCCTGATTATTAGTGATGTAGAACATTTTCTCATGTGCCTTTTTGCCATTCGGATTTCTTCTTTGAGAACTTTTCTGTTAATTTCATTGCCCCATTTTTTGATGGATTTGGATGTTTTCTTCTTCTGGAGTTCAACCAGTACTTTATATATCCTTGATATCAACCCCTTGTTGGATGTATATTGGGCAAATATTCTTTCTCATTCTGTAGACTGTCTTTTTTTGGTCATTATTTCTTTTGAGGTGCAGAAGCTTCTTAGTTTAAGATAGTCCTATTTGTCTATTTCTGTTTTCACTTGCTTGGCCAGTGGCATGACATCTTTGAAGATACCATTAGTTTCAAAGTCATGGAAGGTTTTGCCAACTTTGTCTTCAATGTACCTTATGGACTCTGGTCTGATGTTGAGGTCTTTAATCCATTTTGATCTTATTTTTGTACATGGTTAGGCAGTGTATGTGCTTCTATATACGAAGCATTAGATAGATTATGGTGACCACTCTAATTTAGATTTTCCTAAAGATAATACTTGCTCTAAATTGGCATGTTATTATTATTCCTTTATATATTACTTATTCATTCTGCTCTAAAAATAAATTGTCCTTGAAATATATGACGAATGTATCTATATCAAATATTTATATTATAAAATGAGATTTCCTGAATCCATCTCTCACCAATTCACCTGATTTCTGCCTACAATTACATTAACTATGAAATTGTATCATACATTTGCTCTATTTTTCATAATAAATAAAATTCCATCAATAACTTTACAAAAGAATTTTATTGAAAAAAGTTATGCTGCTTATGTTGTTTATGTAGTAGATATTGTACTCTAATGATTGATTTCTGTTTAAATTTGTGCACTACTTATTCACTGATTTGATGCATATTTATTAGTAATATTTTATTTAAGTGTCAAATGGTATATAATAGAAAAAAAGCAAACAAATACGTCATTCATTAGAAATTTAGAAGAAGCTATTTTTACATCAAAATCACCTGTAGGAAAACAAAACAAGATAACACATAAAATTAAAACTAAAACTTCCTCAATTATAATGAGTATGCAGACACCAGAAAAGATATTTAGGTGGAATCGCTCAAGTTTTGGCTAATATTTAGACTTTATTTTGTCAAATTATATATGCAAGATGTTCGCAATACTTGTATTATTAGAACAATGATTATTATTATTGAACAGTATAGCTAAGGAAATATCTGTGTTCTGTATAAGAACAGTAAAAGGGAACTTAATAGGAATTATGTTTTATATATCATGCTTCATTTATGCACTGTGCCTTTCTTAAAATATGGTTAATTTTTAGAGTATTTGAGATTTTTTTGTTTTGATATACTTTTCAGTTATGATTCAGTTTGATTCTGTTGAAACTGAAGCAGTCATCGAAGCCCTAGGGCATTCAAACTCAATACATCAGGATCCTCCATGAGCTGTATTACAGATTTACTACCATGATCTCACCATTCTACAAGGAAGTGATCACAAGGTCAAGTGAGGGGTTCAGCAGGGTGATACCATTTCACCAAAACTCTTCAGTGCCACCTTGGAGAACGTCATGTGATGACTGGAATGGGAAGGAATGGGAGTAAAGGTAGACGGTCGGCAACTACATCTCTGCTTCACTGATGACATCCTTCTAATAACACCAAACCTTAGCCAACCGGCACAAATGCTGGCCGACTTCGACCATGAGTGTGGAAAGGTCAAACTGCAGCTGAAACTCATGAAACAATGTTCATGAAAAACAGAATTGTTCCTGATGTTCCATTTGCTCTCAACACAACGAACATTTCTGAATGCAGCAGTTCATGTGTACCTAGGCCAAGAACTCAACATGACAAACCACTTAGCACCTGAGCTGCACAGGAGGAAGAGAGCAAATTGGAATGCCTTCAAGAGCGTCAAAGAAATAACTAAGAGGACAAAGAGTCTCCAGCTCTGGCCACATCTCTTCGACTTCACCATTCTTCCTGCACTAATTTACGCCTCAGAGACCTGGGTCCTAGCAAAACAGGATGAGAACACTATTCAGGTCTCCCAAAGGGGAACTAAAAGTGCTATGCTTGTAGTAACCCACTTGACTCAAATGAGAGAAAGAATCCGGAGTTCCAACCTTTGTCGATGATCAAGAATCAAGGACGCTGTCTCGTTTGCCAAGGCATCGAAAATTAGATTGGCTGGACATGTAATGAGATTTGGAGACGATCACTGGACTATAGCCATTACTGAATGGCTTCTACGGGACGTCAAAAGATTGCGTGGCTGCCCACCTATGAGATGGCCAGACTTCTTTGTCAAGACCCTGAATGATAGGTTTGAGACTTTTTGTGTTCCTGGAGGGATAGCACAGCGGTAGGGCATTTGCCTTGCACGCAGCCAACATGGCCGACCCGAGTTCAATTCCTCCGCCCCTCTCGGAGAGCCCGGCAAACTACCGAGAGTATCTCGCCCGCACGGCAGAGCCTGGCAAGCTCCCCGTGACGTATTCGATATGCCAAACACTGTAACAACAAAGTCTCCAATGGAGACGTTACTGGGCCCACTCAAACAAATTGATGATCAATGGGAGGGCCTTTACTTTTTTACTTTACTGTGTTCCTGGAGCGAGCACATGCCATTGGGCTACACCAGCACAAAACAGGGACAAATGGACATATTACTGGTGCTCGCTTAAGCAAATCAGTGAGTAACGGGATATCAAGTGATCAAATGATACTTTTCAGGACTGGAAAACCAATCCTTATACTAAAAGTTATATAGAAAACACTGCTAAAAATATCTTTTAACATTTTTTTCATTTGAATCTACTGAAAAATATGTAATGCTAGATCAGATGGTACAATAATTACTGAGACATAATGGCGATGGAAAATTGTTCATCAAATATAATAAAAAGTATATTTTCCTTTCTAGAAAGTCTATTTAAAAATTTTTAAAAAATCTAACTCTAAGATATTGGAGTACCTTACCTTTTTTTCTATTGTTCAAATTTCATTTGATGTTTTTATCCAAATGAGCATATGTTACCGATAGTTTCATCATAAAGCCATGTAGGGTTACTTTGCTTTTTGAGAGGGCCACAACAAGCAATATTATAGGCTTACTTCTCATTCTATTCTCAGGCATCTTTCATAGCAATCTCAAAAGTGATCATATAGGGTGCTTGGATCTAACCTAGGCACCACTTGCAAGGCAAGCACTTTAACAACTGTACTACCTCCCAAGCCTTGGCACACTAGATTTTACTTCCTGTTTTATTGTTTTCTGACATTCAATAAGAAACATCATCTCACACTTTTTATGATGAAATATATAGATATCTTGAAATCAGTGCAGTAAAAAGTTATCATCAGTCCTTAATCTTGAAATTTTTAGAGTTTTGACAGTACTATTATACATTTTTGTTTTTTCTGACCTGATATTCCTGCTTTCCTAAATTTTCAACAACTTTTATCATGAGAATTGTTCCCTCACTTTTCTGTCCTTATTTATTATTTTAAAATATTAATTTTCTTATTAACTCTAATTTTAAGTTATTTTAATTTTATTATTTTAAATTATTTTCCTCATTTATTATTATTTATTTTCTTATTTCTTGTGTGAAAACTTGTTTTCACTGGTAGTGAATCCATAGTAGAGTTAGCAGAGGATCCTGATATACTGAATTCGAATGCCCTGTTTGGCTAGAGTTTTGATGACCGCTTCAGTTTCAACAGAATCAAAGGTCTTCTTTAAATCAATGAATGCTAGACAGAAAGCATCTTGAACTCTGGCGAAATCTCAATGAGTTTGGTCACCATGTGGATATACTGAATCCTTTTCAGAACCTGGCTAGCTGCGCAAGGTTGTCCTTCATCTAGTGTTCTGCCTATTTTATTCAGGATTGCTAGAGTGAACAGTTTGTAGATAACAGACAATAGGCAGATTGGGCGATATTTGCCAATGTTGTGGATGTCTCCCTTCTTGTACAGTAGAACGGTTTTCCATTGGCACGGAACCTTGCATTCAGACGGGTATTGATGAGTACTGACAGCAAATTCTTCAGGTGTTTTGGTCTGATCTTGACTGAATCTGGTGCTGTTTGCTTTATCGATGAAATGGTGTGTCGGATTTCAGAAGGGAGAATGTTGGGAATGACATATCCATCTTTTGGAATTTGCTATGTGGGCAGGTGGATGAGGCTATCGAAGAGTAGAATTCATGGATAATCTCCATTGCCCTTCTGGAAAATGTGATAGATCCACGAGGATGTTGGAGGGCAGTCATCCTGGTCTTGTAGTTGGTGAAGAACACAATACCTTGCTCAAAATATTTCGAGAAAAATTTTTTGATTTAGTAAATGAATGAAAATTTGCTGTTATTCATGATAGTATTTGCATGCCAAAGAAAATGTATTTCATACTTCTTCAATTTTTATATATGTAAAATTTATTATAGTCAGTGTAAAGAGAAAAAAGTTAACATTGCAGGAATAATTTTACATTTCCTGTTTTTGTTCTTATATTTACATGAAAATTGTTTAACAGCAGTCTCATTAGTGTGAAAATATCTCTAGAAACTTAAATAACTTTTTAAAAAATCCTCAGATATATCCCAGACTTTTACTGTATTATATATTTAAAACTTTTTCAACAGATTTTTTCTATTTTTTTAAATATAAATCAAAATTTATTTCTCTTACCCTATTCAATTGCACAGAACAGTCTTCTGCCTCTTTTTTCCTCACCTTTATTTTGCATCTTGATACGATTTAATCATATTTAGTTATGTCTTTTTTTTATTCAAAAGTATTCTTTAATGTACATGTCAGGTCTTTTGTTGCTATTGCTGTTTTAACTTTTTATTTATTTATTTATTTATTTATTTATTTAATCACCGTGGGAAAGGTTACAAAGCTTTCAGGTTTAGGTCTCAGTCATGCAAGTATCAAACACATTTCCCTTTACCAATACTTATTTTTACCATGAAGAACCCCAATAAAACTCCACCCCCCACCCCTCCCAGTCCCTGTGGGGCAAATGATTTCTAGTTAACACTCTATCTGCTTTGATTAGATTCATTGTTTCAATAAAAGATTCACCACTATTATTTAGAGTTTACCACCCCCCCCAAATCAGACATGCTGAAAAAGCATTGTGAAGTGATTTGCTTTCTATAGCTGGGTTCAAGAATTAAATGTTGGTTTTGGATTTCTGCTATTTTACTTATTAACCCTGGAAGTATTTCTACTGAAAGTCAGATAGTTAAGAAATTGGTTTCTGTGCTCTGGAGTCGTGGCCGTGCTGGAGAGCCACTAGTGGGGGGCAACTGGTGGCCTCGGTAGGGCGTGAAGGGTGGACCAAAACGCCCCCCTTCCCATGAGGTTTTAGTCGCCCCCACTCCCCCGGCTCATACCTGCTGTCCACAAGGCTCCCATGTGGCTGCCACTTTTCTTTCCAGAGGGAAGAGGGTGGAAGGGACAAACACCCTTTCCCCTCCGGGCAGACATGATGGCCTGGATTAACGCATAGTCCTTTCACTTTTCTGCTCCAAGCTGCTGGGTTCTGCATTAAGTCCTTGTGCTTCTGGGGCTGTGGCCGTGCTGGAGAGCTGCTCGTGGGCGGCAACTGGTGACCTTGGTAGGGCGTGAAGGACGGACTGGAACGCCCCCCTTCCCATGAGGTTTTAGTCGCCCCCACAACCCCGGCTCATACCTGCTGTCCACAAGGCTCCCATGCGGCTGCCATCCTTCTTTCCAGAGAAGAGAGGGCGAATGGGGCAACACCCTTTCCCCTCTGGCAGACTTGATGGCCTGGATTAACGCATAGTCCTTTCACTTTTCTGCTCCAAGCTGCTGGGTTCTGCATTAAGTCCTGTGCTTCTGGGGCTGTGGCCGTGCTGGAGAGCCGCTCGTGGGCGGCAACTGGTGACCTCGGTAGGGCATGAAGGACGGACCGGAACTCCCCCCTTCCCATGAGGTTTTAGTCGCCCCCAAACCCCCGGCTCATACCTGCTGTCCACAAGGCTCCCATGTGGCCGCCATCTTTCTTTCCAGAGGGAGGAGGGCGGAAGGGACCAACACCCTTTCCCCTCCGGGCAGACATGATGGCCTGGATTAACGCATAGTCCTTTCACTTTTCTGCTCCAAGCTGCTGGGTTCTGCATTAAGTCCTTGTGCTTCTGGGGCTGTGGCCGTGCTGGAGAGCCGCTCGTGGGGGGGCAACTGGTGACCTCGGTAGAGCATGAAGGACGGACTGGAACGCCCCCCTTCCCATGAGGTTTTAGTCGCCCCCACACCCCCGGCTCATACCTGCTGTCCACAAGGCCCCCATGCGGCCGCCATCCTTCTTTCCAGAGAAGAGAGGGCGAATGGGGCAACACCCTTTCCCCTCCAGCAGACTTGATGGCCTGGATTAACGCATAGTCCGTTCACTTTTCTGCTCCAAGCTGCTGGGTTCTGCATTAAATCCTTGTGTTTCTGGGGCTGTGGCCGTGCTGTAGAGCCGCTCGTGGGGGGCAACTGGTGACCTCGGTAGGGCGCGAAGGATGGACTGGAACGCCCCCCTTCCCATGAGGTTTTTAGTCGCCCCCACACCCCCGGCTCATACCTGCTGTCCACAAGGCCCCCATGCAGCCACCATCCTTCTTTCCAGAGAAGAGAGGGCGAATGGGGCAACACCCTTTCTTCTCCGGACAGACATGATGGCCTGGATTAACTCATAGCCCATTCACTTTTCTGCTCCAAGCTGCTGGGTTATGCATTAAGTCCTTGTGTTTCTGGGGTTGTGGCCATGGTCCAAACTTAACTATGATTTTCAGAGAGAAACGTTGAGTGGTTTACTTCCCATGGATTACTTTGTATATAGAGAGATGTTGCGCGGCCGCATAAGCGGCCGCGAGGTTTTGAGAAAAATTCCTAGTTCCCGCATACTCGAGCTGTGCTTGTAGAGGCTTCTGGTCACCGGGGTTCCATCTGGGGGAGGCGGGATGCGGTACCTACCCCATCTGGGACTTCCCGATGATCTCGGCTCTTTTTGGAACCTGTTTTTTTTTTTTCCTTCGGGATCTGTGGATCCCGCCCTCCATGTAGTCCTTCTCTTCGGCTGAATGCTGTAAAGATCTTTTTTTCTATTTTTAATTACAACTAATGGCTAACTTTTATTTTTCTTCCATGATTTTGCATAATACCTATTGATATATTTCTAATATTTTACCAAAAAATTAAAAGTTTCACTGTTTTTATTTTTATCTGATAAATTATCATATCTCAAATTTCTTCTATTTTTTGTTTTCCTCTGAAGAAAAATTTTTATTCTTCTTTAGTAACGTTTATATTTTTCTAATATAATTAAAATTGGAACACTAATAAAAGTTCTCTTCCTGAGTACTATTTTCTCTCTTGAATCATTTCACTTGAATGTTAAAGGACAATAACGGATTTTAAATGTGTTCCTTCTGCCTGGGAGAAAAAAATCCCATCTATGGATAGCTAACATTAAACTACGTTTGCTCAGAGGTCTATAACGAAACAATTACATACAGAGAATAGACTGCAAATGGAGCAAGTACCCAGTCTCTTCCAACCCAGATGAACTGTTATTTAGATTGGTCATATTCCCAACCTTGTTACGCATTTAATACTGACAGAGTAAAAAATGGAAGGGATCAGTAGAGCTTCTAAGACCAGTAACTCAAAGATCAGTTCATTGAAATTTTGGCACTTAAGTGATTCCTTCCCACTTTTCAGTCTTTAGCATTAATCTGTTTAGAGAATTGGTGAGGCTAGCCCCAATTTTGAGCCTGTTAGTATTATTTCATCCTCTAAATTGCTTTGGTAAAAGATCATACCAGTACCCCTGAGAAACAGCTAAAATTTTCCAATGCTAGAAAAATCAATGTAGAGGTTTTGGAGATTTTTTTAAAAAAATCTACAATTGTCAAATTGTTAAGGGAAAATACCTCTTAAAAATGTAATAGCTTTCCTTAATTCTTTGATCTGGTTTGGAGCCAATAACCTGAATTGTTTTATGCAAAAATTATCCAAATAAACATTCCTATACATTCATAAATAGAAACAATTATCCACTGCTTCCTGGTGTTATTTTTCTCTAATTGACTTGAAAATATGTTTAAATAAAAATCACTGTGGACTTGTTGACCACCGCTGTCTTAAAAACTCCTGTGCTAACACAAGTACGAAACATATTAATGGATCAACAATTAGGTAGTTATATAATAAATAGAGAAGAAAACAATTGCTAAAAATATCGTAACATACTGTGTCTACAAAATAATCACAAGTTCTCTCAAGCTTCCAATGTACTATGTTCATTTCCCTAAATATCATGTGGATGCAGTGGACAAAACTGAGAGATGACAGACTCATCAGAAAGTTTGTAATAAATTACTCTTCCTTTTAATTCTTTTTTTGCTGCTGTTGGAGGTGGCATAGGAAGACATTCATGTTCTTCAGGGCTCAGGACCACTATCCATGCCTCTGTGCTCTGGAAAGACTCTTAAAAGAGGGGACCATACAGGGAATTTAGCCAGAGTTAGCCAAATACAAGGCAAGGGCCTTACCACCTTGGCTACCTCTCCTGTCCTTCCTGGTCCTTGTTTCACATTTTAATGCATATGTGCAATAATTTTAAATTGTATTATTACTTTTTTACCTTGGAAGTGTTTTGGTGCCTATGAAATAGAGTAAATTACCTCCTAAAAGTCTACTGATAATTAACAGAAGAAAAAAGTTTTCCATCTATCTTCAATTCTTCCTAAAACATCTCTGTGTTCATCCTGCTTCTGCAGGAGTGACCTCATAGGCTGCATCATCCACACCCCTTCCTGGAACTCCTTGGTTTCCAGAATACCTACTCTAATTCACACTTCTGTATTCTTAGACAAGCTTATTATTATTATGTATAACTATCTTGTTCTTTTTGTCCTTTTTTTCTGGTTGACATTTTGTGAAAAAGTTTAGCATCTGTTCAAATAGTAGCTCTTTCGTGAAGATACTGAGTCTCTTCTCTCAGAGGTGTTCTGCATGTGATTATTTTATACATACTTGAGAGGCATTACAATTAGTTCTAATCCTTGTTTTTCTTCCTAAGACTTTGTAAATTCCCAGGAAAAAAAACACTGTGCAGTTTTTTTTTCTTTTGCATTGTTTGCATCGTGTAACATGTTATACTTTCTTCTATGTGCAGATTGGCATTTGGAAACTTAATATCAGACATCATATGAATAAAAAGCACTAAATCACAGGACAGAAAATGGTGACAATAAGGTTTAGGCTGAATCTGAAATGACAAATGTGGTTCTTTTGCACTAAAGAATCTGCTTATGGGTAATGACATTCAGGAGAGAATAGTGGATTATTTAGGGAATATTTTGACAAGGAGTGAAATAAAAAACAATGAAACTATTAGTTCTTCTGAGGGTTGCATTTTTATACCAGAGCTGGATAAAAATATTAATTTTCAAAATGTTACTGGGTAAATATAAAAAAGTGATGACAAACATTGAGAATGTAATAGGTTCCTTTGGGGCAGAATAGTAATATTTTTGATGATAGAGTGAGAAAATAATATAAAACCACAAGATAGTTAAGAAAACATTCCTAAGGGTGGAAGAGAGTGTGTAGGCTTTAATATTTATGGCTTGAATAAAATGTCCCTGATTTTATCTTTGGCAGCACTTAATTCTCTGAGAATCATCAATAACCAATCAGGCTTAACCAATCGGGCCACCAACCTCGACTAAGCCCTGGAACACCTGCACTTTTGTCATGGTGACCTAGTAATTCTCAGCACCTCAGAACTAAAGTGGAACTGAATTCTTGGTCCTTATGTAGAATCACTGATCCTGGGCTTCCTAAATAAAGTTTGGAAGATCCTCCAAATTGAAGAACCACCCCTAATTCCATGAGAGGTTATTTAGATAATGACAAAAAAGCAGCAATTGAAGTGCAATAAAAAATTACAATATTTTCAATATACTAAGAATTAGAAAACAAAGACAAATTTAGTATATATTTAAATTTTAATTTAGAATTTCTTTTACTGAGAATTTCTTGAGGGATCAAAGAAAGTATGCAAGTGTAAAATATATAATACTTATTTGAGACATCACTTCTAAAATCATTTAGTTTGGGGCTGGAGAGAGTGCTGGTTCAATTCCCAGTATTGTGCATACCCCATCCTCCTCCCTTCCCCCTCCAGCAAGTACCCCACAAGGAGTGATTCCTGATCACAGAGTCAGGAGCAAGACTTGAGAACTACTGGGTGTGGAACAAAAAACAAAAAACAACAAATTTGATAAAATGCTATAAGTCTACTAATATAAAATTAAGTTAAATGCTCAATGTTTATTATAATTGGTAATTTCATAACCACTAAAATTTATTGTTTAAGAATATTTAATAAAAGACCCAGAGCATATTTTATGTTATAGCTTATAAGCTATAAATGAGAGATTGGTAAAAACTTTTCAATAAAACAGGTGTGCCTATTTAAATCTCATAAAATAAAGAAGAATCTTCTTTTAACGTAAAGTCAAAATCAGAACTGGGAAGTATTATGAGATAAACAAGTTGTCCTAAGAATTAGAAAAATCATGGGGATATGGTGCTGCCAGTAGGTCAATCTGTACCTGTGAGGTGAATGCAGCAGCAGCCTGATGGCACCTTCAGACTTTCAGATACCACAAAATTGCTGCTGTGCCTTTGGCCAGACCCCAAAATTTGGGGCAAACTTTACCAAGAAAGTAAACTTTTGGGGCTAAAAGTTAGGTATGTGGGAGACATACCCACAAACCAGCTCCAGCTCAGCTATATAATTGGAGGCAAGGCCTCTCTGTTTCCTGATTGAACTGCTTAATGGCCATGATCCCAGAGACTCAGAGACAAACCTTGGAACCCAGTGGACTTTTGACAGAGATGTGTCCGATCCCTGCAATGGGTTACTGGTGCCAGACCATCGCTGGGGGAAAAGGGTATTTTCCCTCAACCTGCTCCCCATTGGCAGCTCGGTGGCTGCAATCTTCCAGAGCCCATTGTACAGTCAGGCTCAGGCCCGCAGTGACAAGACAAGTGTGGCCTCATGGCATGGGGGTGGATTCGGCCCTTTCCTCCCCACCCCAACGAGACCCCCGAGTCACCACCCATGAATGGCCTCTTTGATTCCTGATCAAGCTGCTTAATGGCCATGATCCCAGAGACTCAGAAACAAATCTCAGAACACAGTGGCTTTTGGCACAGATGTGTCCAGTCCCCACAATAGGTTACCGGCACCAGGCCACCCAAGGGGGGAACCATACAGCCACATGACATCATGTGTTATTCATAACCAGCAATGGAAAACAAATTGTCTATGGACAATGGTGCTGTCCCTTCACCTGCTCCCCATTGGCGGCTTGGTGGCCATCATCCTCCAGAGGCCCTTGAACAATGAGGATTGGGCCCTTGGTGATGAGACACTTGGGGTCTCACGGGATAGGGTTGGAGCCGGCCCTTTCTTCCTTGTCCCAACAACGCTCTGAGTCGTCGCCCATGAACAGCCTTTCTGGTTCTGGATCAAGCTGCTTAACAGCCATGATCCAAGAGACTCAGGAACAAATCTTGGAACCCAGCAGGTTTTGGCAGAAATCTTTCAGATTTAATTCTTAAAATTTCGGAATTCCAAAATTGCATGGCTACTACTACAGCTGCATGACATCATATGTTATTCATAACCAGCAATAGAAAACAAATTGTCTATGGTTGCCTTTTAGGCAGATGTGAGTGTTGGGGTAAAATACCAAATAGTAATGGTGGGTCTGTTGTCAAAATATTGAATGTAATCTAAGTAGGGAGAGAGAGAGAGTAATGTGGAAATCATCTGCCCCACAGGTAGGGGGAGGTTGTGGGATGGGGGGCATACTGGGGTTTTAGCGGTGGAAAATGAGCACTGGTGAAGGAATGGTGTTTGATTGTATGACTGAAATTTAAATCCGAAAGCTTTTTAACTGCTCTCATGGTGATGCAATAAATAAAATTATAAAAAAGGGAAAAAAAGTGAAAGGAAGAAAAAACAGAATTAGAAAAATCTCTGAAATACAGAAAATAAATCATATTAAGTCTGTGGATAAATAATTGGATCAAATCACACACTGATGTGAACACAAGAGAGCATCTTTAAAAAAGATTATTATGGGATCAAAAGTATATAAGACTAGTATTGAGCCATATAGAATCAACTCAAGAATTTTGAAAATAAAAAGCAGAAGAGATCTCGTGAGGGAAGATTGTAAATGGTTTTGAACACCTTTAGTATGAGCATTATTCTACCTCATACATATAGATAGACTATCATGCATAATGAACAGCATACAGTAGCGACTTTTATTCATAGGCTATAACATGTGTTTACTCTAGAGACTAAATGTATCTGCTCAAAACCTCAATAAGTTTCTGACTTCGGGGGTTAGAATTCACAAGGAGGAACTTAATAAAATGAAAAATAGAAACCATTAATAAAGTAAACCTTTATACTAAAATCAGCTGATGGGCACAAACAACAAAATCAATTACATTAATGGCAGATAGAATGTTGGAAAGCCATGAAAATATACTGTTACAAAAACACAGAACCTACAGTAATTCAATATAAATACAAAGATTAAAATGAGTTAAAAACTTGAAAATACTACAGTCCCATTACAAATAAATTTGCATTTATCTAGGAAAACTTATTACTTCCTGCTTCATGTTACATTTCCTTACTTAAATGCTATGTTATGGGCTGAATATTTATGTTTCTCCCAAATTCATCCTAATCTTCTCAGTGTTATGATAGTAGGTGGTATGGTCTTTGAGAGACATTTATGACTTAAGAGTAGAGCTTTTATAAAGGGATTTATACTGTCCAAGAAAGACCTCTGGAAAGCCATAGAAATAATTCAAGAGGTAGAACATATGCCTATCATGTAAGAGGTCATGGCTTTTGATTCCTAGCACTGTACAACCCTATAGTGTAACACTGCACAGTATTTATCTATTGGTCACTTAACACCACAATGTATGGTCCTGGTGGTCCCTGAGTACCCGTGTACTAAGTTGAACACTGAGCAACTTAGATCCTTCCAGTATGACAAAAAAATCTTTTCATGTGGCTCCATGGGGCTGGAGCGATAGCACAGCAGTAGGGCATTTGCCTTGCACGCAGCCAACATGGCCGATCCGAGTTTGATTCCTCCGCCCCTCTCAGAGAGCTCAGCAAGCTACCAAGAGTATCTCGCCCGCACAGCAGAGCCTGGCAAGCTACCTGTGATGTATTCGATATGCAAAACACAGTAACAACAAAGTCTCCAATGGAGATGTTGCTGGGCCCACTTGAGCAAATTGATGAACAATGGGAGGACAGTGACAGAGACAGTGGCTCGATACCTCAAAATGTTCCACCAAGTTATCCCTATTACTCATGTAATCTATTTATTGTGCTTAGAGAACAATAAAGTGATCCTTGACATAGAGTCAGGAGTAAGCTTGAACACAGTTGGGTGTGGCCCAAATTTGCAACCAATATTAAAGTGATGTGATACTCAAATAAAAACAGAATCTGGGACTAGTTAAATACAATTAAAAGTCTAAAGATAATCCCTTGTTATTTATGAATAGTTATTGTGTAACATAGAAGCTCAGTACATGAAATAGGATGATAGGTATCTTAAATCAATGATATTGGAAAAACTGGATAACCACATACAAAAAATAATAAAACTGTCTTTTTTGTAACATCATATGCAAAATCAAATCTGAATAAACTGAAGACCTCAAAATTATTTAAGAATCTATAAAATACCTTGTAGAAAACATAGGCATACACAGGAAGTGAATCTCAGAGTTGTCTTTAATCTTTTGATTCCATGGCAAAAATAGCAAAAAATAAAATTAAACAAATAGGACAGCATCTAATTAAAATGCATTGCATGGAAAAAGAAGCATATTAAAGTAAAAGGATAGCATGCTGAATGGAAAACAAAATAGTTGCTCACCATACAGCAGATAAAGTGCTAATATTCAAGAGGCATAATATACTCACAAAGGTCAAAGGCAACAGCAATAAAATAGTAAGTCATCAAATCAATAAGATGAACTGAATAGGCATTTCACTGCAGAAGGCATATGAAATACACCAGTATTTGTAAAAACTGGTTCACATTCACCTATCAGGAATATGGAGATCAAAACAAAAATGAGTTATGACTTCACACAAGTGAGAATGGAATATACCAAAAAGACAGGAAACAACCATTGTTGGTGGACATAGGGACTCCTAGTTAATACTAGGAGTGCTCTAGGAGTCAGTATCTATGGAATGTCACACGAGACTTCTCAAAAAATCCAGACTAGTGCTTTTCTATGATCTTGCAAATGACAGCTTTTGGTTTCTATCGCCAGTATACAAAGCATATTTGAGACCTGGAGAGATAGTACAGCTGGTAAGATACTGGACACACTTGACTGGGGTTCAACCCCCAGAATCTGATGTACCACCAGTGATGACCTCTGAGCACAGACCAAAGAGTAAACCTTGAGTACAGCTAAAACTCCCAAAATTCCTCATTTTTTTAAAGAAAACATATTTTTATACCAATGTTCATTGTAGTGTTTACTATGAAGTTTAGGATATGCAAAGTGTTTCATAAAAGATGAATGGATGGAGAAGTTGTTGAATTTGAGTAAATATTTAATTTTTCTCAGCTAGTAGATTTCACCCTATACCTTTGTTATTATTTGACTATTCAATATACATCATTTTTCTAATTATATCTAATATAATCTTCTAGTAATAAAATTATTATAAAAATATAAGCTATCTCAGTTTTCTTTAAAATTGTTTCTCTTGTGTTAACATCTCATATACCTATAGGCCTGAAAAACCAAAGCATGGAGAAAAACTAAAAAGTTAACTTCGGGGCTGGAGCGACAGCAAAGCTGCTTGGGTGTTTGCCTTGCACAAGGCTGACTGAGTTCGATTCCCAGCATCCCATATGGTCACCTGAGCACTGCCAGGACTAATTCCTGAGTGCATGAGCCAGGAGTAACCCATGTGCACCGCTGGGTGAGACCCCCAAAATAATAAAATAATGAAAAATAAAAGTTAACCTCTTTATGATACTGTTATGTAAGATAGCATTGATATGTAGATACAAAAAGTTTTTCTAACAATTTCTTTTATGCATCATCTAGGATTCAATTGGAGACTTTCATTGCATTTAATATTCATGCATCCTTAATTTTCTTCAATTTGTGGCAAATTTTTCTATATCCTTCTCTTTCCTCATAACCTTGAGATATTGGAGAATGCTGTTTCTATAGTTTAAAACATTTCACTGAATTTGAGTTTTTCTTATGTTTTCTCATGCTCATACTTGGATCTTGTATTGGAGAAATTTAATGTAAGAATTCTTTTTCAGGTAAACTAAAAGTGATTATGAAGTATTAAAATATAAAATGATCTACACGTATATATGTATGTTTTCTTTACTTGTTTCTTATTCAGCCATTTCTATAATTTTAAACTTCATCTTTTTTCATTATTTTCAGTTTTACAAATTTTAAAATGATTTGCATTTTATTCTTTGTTAGATGCCTTGTACTTAGTTTTGAATTTGAATATGAATATCACATTTGAATGTGAATATCAATTGTTTCATCAGTTAGTGCTCAATTAATTTCTCAAAAGTTTCTCCACCCCCTTGACCCCTACTATGACAAGACTGCGTAAAATGCAAGAGGAAATCTGGCAAAGAGTTTCTAGCAATGTTCAATGTTCAGAAATAAGGAAGAACCCAGAAATTTCACTAGTGTAGGTCACTGCTGATTCTATTCTCAAGAGATTAATTTTTCTCTTCATCCTTCCTTTCTAATTGTCTGAACTTTGGATTTTGAGCTTACCTAACCAGTCCCCAGAAGTGTATAAGAAAGATTTTTAGTTTTTGTTGTCATTTGTGGTGCTAGGAGTTGCCCTTGTTTGCTGGGAATCTCAGTAGGTAACATGAGATGCTTCTGGGAATTTAAACCAGGGCCTCATACATTTAGAGCATGTGTCTTATCACTGAGCAACATTATACTATAATATCACTAAAGTATATTTATATTATATATCCTTACATTATTTATTATTTAGGTATATATAATATGATAGAAAATTGGTAGGGAAAAAAAAGAGTAAATGGGAAAAAAATAAATCTTTGAACAGCAGAGATTTTGTCCGTGTGAGTCCTCTTATGTGCAAATTTTTACAAGTTTTCCACCTCTGCCAATGGAAAAATAAATGAACTCCCCTTTTATTCACTATTACTCAGACTACTCAATGCATGACCTCAATATGAAGTCATCTAAACTATTTTTAAATAACACAGATCTATACAACTCCTGGCAATAGCAGGCTTTTAGTGAAGTTTGGAGGGAACCAAATATTGCATGTAAAATTTTAGCTACATGAAAGTCGATGTCCCTAATGTCAACACTGTTCAATGTTGAACTGTAGATAAAGATAAGATAGATGGGAACAAGCATGAAGTAGATAAAATAATGATTTTCCAAAGTTGTGTTCATTCTAATGCTCATTGATGCAATATTATAAATGCCATGGGGAACGTAAATGTGCTTGGTTAAGTAGAAATATAATTATAGATGAAATTAAGTATGCTAATTAGTCAACTTTAAAATATACAAGTTATTCTGGATAATCCGTTATCTATATTGAACCAATGCATCTGTAAAAACGTCTTAAAAATATTTACAACTCAACTATCTATTGTTGGATCTGATGATGGATGAGTAGAAGGAAATAAGAAATTCAGGTGGCTCTCAGGAGAAACTAAAATGGAAAGAAATTAGGAGTAGAGGAACTAGATTTTTCTCCTAGAGTCTTTAGAAGAGAAGACAATATAAGTGATATTTTGATTCAAGTTCAATGGATCCATTTAAAAACTTTGATGTGCAGAACTAAACAGATTTGATTTGCAGCACAAATTGCATAGTGATTTTTCACAATAGTCATAATAAACTAATAAAAAATAACTTTAAAATGCATCATAATATCATATGGGTCTATTCTAATATGTCTAAGATAATGTTAATATGGCACAGATTACAAAAATACAAAATCCATTAAGAGATAAATTATGATTTAAATTGAAATGCATTAATAATATAGTCACTTAAATCAGATTTTAACAATGCCTTTTAAAATCAAGTTATTTCTACCAAAAACATTAATGAAGCATTTTTGAGACAATACTGATAAGATCAGGAGCAAAAAAAAATACCCAGGATAATCATTAAAGTATGTGATTCACTAAGTCAAACAAGAGAGCATTGCATGATGCATAGACATAAAATCAATTAAATATTCAAAGTTGAAATCACACACTCAACTAAACTATTTTAAAAAGATTAATGTGTTATGAAGTTAGTCATTTTAATATCTATTTTGTGGCTAATACCTATTTTGTGATTATTGGAAATATTATAACTAAGTTAATAAGAAAATTGCTTTTTACATAAACATGGCATTTTTAGTATTTTAGGAGAAACATACAATGAATTAATTTATAGACTATGATGTACTTCTGTTCCAACATCTGTCGATGATCAAGAATCAGGGACGCTGTCTTGTTTGCCAAGGTGTCAAAAATCAGATGGGCTGGTCACGTAATGAGATTTAAAGATGACCGCTGGACTAGAGCTGTTACCGACTGGATTCCACGGGGTGTCAAAAGACCGCATGGCCGCCCACCTACCAGATGGTCAGACTTCTTCATCAAGATCATGAGCGATTGGTTTGAGGCTCTTCGTATTCCTAGAGCGAACAGACGCCATTGGGCTACACTAGCACGCAACAGGGACAAATGGAGATGTTACTGGCGCCGGCTCGAGCAAATCGACTATTAATGGCAAGTCAAGTGATCAAGTGATCAAGTGATCTACTTCTGTAAAAACTTCATTTATGCTTCCTATCCATCTCTATTGGAGATGTTGGATTGTCTGATTTTTCCATATTGCAATGATATTGCTAATAAAATTAACCTGATAAATAACAAATAATAAAAATGAAAGCATTTTATGTCTTATGAATACAAGTTACTGTAACATGTTATTTTAATAATAAAATTAAGATGAAAAATTGGAATGGAAAAATTACAAAAAACAAAATATTTGGTTACCACATATACTTTAGTCAGCAAATAAATTTGAATTCAATTGTATAGATTGGCTACCTTTTACTGCTGATAATACTGACAGAAGGAAATCCAATTCCTTAGTTATACATCCAGCCTTTCAAGTCAGCCTTCTACACTTCCAACAAAAAATAAATTAGATTTAACACTTCAAGCTCTCATTTGCATTAAAATTTTACATATTTAATTTAATTTTTGAATATATTTAACATGATGACACTTGACTACACTTTAGCTTGATAAATTTCTTTATATTTCATGAGCATTAACTTTTAATTAACATTTTATACTAAAAGTATTTTATCTAACTTGAAAAATTAAAAATATTCTTGTATTTTTTGTTATTTTCCATAATTTTTTGATTCATCATATATTTTTTAGAAGAATCCAAATAGAGACATAAAGAGCTTTCATGGAGCCTTTTATAGTTTGGAGATCCTTAGGACTTTGGCCTCTATTGAAAGATATAAATTTAAAACTTTATTAATTTATGTACTCCTATCTTCTGTGCTATGAAAGCCAAAAATAAACTTAACTGCCTAGAATTTGTTTTGAAGAAAAACAAAACTGAGCAAGAATATCGTGACTAAATTCTTTTTCTCTTGCACATTTGAGTTCTAAATTCATTCCTTCTTTGATAGTCCCCAAACTGAAAGGTAAAGCTTCAATATGGTACCAGATTATTAATGAACATGGGTACCTAGAAATATTCATTCACAGAAAGTTGTAGATTTGTATTATTCATGAGCCATAATCATCTCTCTTCTACACCTTAGCATGTATTGCCTTTTTGTTTTGCAATTACAGTAAAATATGAATAGACATTAACATGTGTTTCTCCTTTTTACTTTAAAAGCACATTTTTAAAGATTAACATGTTACTGTATATAATCTGTTGCTTGTGCATCACATTGTAGTCAACATTTCCTCTCTAGTTAGAAATTTGGGTAATTTTCAATCATTAGTATGATTTTACATAAAACAAATTTCCATTGCCATTTATTTCTCTCTCGCCTGCTTCCCTCTGTCTCCTTCTCTCTTTCTCTCTCTCTCTCTCTCTCTCTCCACTCTCAAGTATTTTTAAAAATCATTTCTCAATTTGCTCATCCCTTACCACTTTCCTGGAAGGGACCCTGGACCACTGGTAGTAGGATTGGTATTGCAACATAGCACATCTGAAACAATTCTATTATGAACAGCTTTGTATGTCTAGGTGTCTTTTTGTTTCAATCAGTTGCATAAACATAAATAAAAATAAAGTCTCCTAACTCATCCTTGTAAGTTGATAAAATATTCTGCTTAGCTATCCGCTTCTAAATATAAATACGTCTCAGTTTTTCTCACTTGGCTTTTTCTTTTCTTTTAAAACAATATAAGGTCTTCTTCCTCTTCATCCCCCAAGCTGTGTTCGTCTTCTCCCCAACCTAGGTCTGCTTATCCACCAGTACTCGAACCCGGGACTTAAGTTTCTCCCTGCAAGCCCCCCAGGTGTTCTCTCGGACCTTGGGAGACAAAGTAGCCCTGAGCCTCTGCCTCTTCCTCTTGTTCCCCCAAGCTGTGTTGGTCTTCTCCCCAACCCAGTATTTACCAGGATCCCTTGGGTGTGTGGTCTCTTTAATAGTGGGTGTGGCTTCTGTAGAAGTGGGCGTGGCCTAATTTTGAGCAGGCCAACGATCATGCGGCTGCAGGTAGTTTATTCATACCAAGTAATCTAGTCCTCACACATACACACCAACATGAAGAAACAACGTGAATACCCACCACAAGGGGAGGGCGATGAAAAGAGACCAGAAGCCTCTGTAGGTACTACTCACCTAAGGGACCTCTCTGACAAAGAATTTGGATATGAAGTCATAAAGATGGTCAATGAACTCAATGAAGCAATCAGACAGATATCCACTAACATGACAGAAAAAAATCAAAAAATTAAGGGAAGAAATGAGAGCAGAAATTGGAAAGCTACACACAGAAATGTCACGAGTTAAAGACTCCATAGATGAATTAAAAAACTCAGTATGTGCCCTCAAAAGTAGAACGACCACAGCTGAGGAAAGAATCAGTGAGCTGAAAGATCAGATACACCAAACCAACAGGCAACAACAAACAATGTCAAGGGACCTCAAAATGGCTCTAGAGCGAATGAGAGTCCTAGGAGACAATTCCAAGAGGAAAACCATTAGAATCATGGGACTACCAGAAGCTAAGGAAACAATCCCAATGAAAAAGCCACAGTTAAACAAATCATCGCTGAAAAATTCCCAGAGCTTGACAATGCAGGCATCCAGATTCAAGGAACCCGAAGGGTGCCAGCTAAAAGAGACCCTAACAAAAACACTCCAAGACATATCATAGTTAAAATGATTGATGCTGCCGATAGAGACACAATACTGCAAGCAGCAAGGTCAAAGAAGGAAATCACATACAAAGGAGCACCTCTTAGATTCACAGCAGATCTATCAGAGGAAACCCTCCAACCCCAAAGACAGTGGCGAGATATAGTGAAAAATCTCATTGAAATGAATGCTTCACCAAGAATATTCTATCCGGCTAAACTTTCACTCAAACTCGAAGGAACGGTACACTATTTTCTAGATAAACAGCAGCTCAGGAATTTCATAGACTCAAAACCAAACCTAAAACAAGGGCTAAAGGGGCTACAATAAGACAAGACAAACTCTACAACCACAATAGATGCTTACAAAAAGATTACACAAAACCCCATAACAGTAATCTCTCTCAACGTCAACTGTCTAAATTCACCAATTAAGAGACACAGAGTGGCAAAATGGATTCAGAAACAGAAACCAACATTCTGCTGCCTACAAGAAACTCATCTGAAGAGTCAGAGCAAACACAGACTCAAAGTTTAAGGATGGAAAACAATCCTGCAAGCAAACAGCTCCCTCAAAAAATCTGGGGTGGCCATACTAGAATCTGACAACATTAATTTCAGGTTGAAAAAGATTAGAAGGGACAGCAAAAGATATTTTATCTTCATCAAGGGATACATACAACAGAAAGAAATCACACTCTTAAATGTATAGGCACCTAATGAGGGAACAGCTACATATTTAAAACAACTGCTAACAGATTTCAAGGAGGACATTGCTAGAAACACAATAGTAGTTGGAGACTTCAACATCGCCTTATCACCTCTGGATAGATCAACAAGAACAAAACTCAGCAAGGAATCATTAGCTTTGAAAGAACAAATAGAAGAGAAAGGGCTTATAGATCTATAGAGGGTTTATGCCTCAAAAAGAAACAATATACATTCTTCTCCAGTGTGCACGAAACATTTTCCAAAAGAGACCATGTGCTAGGCCACAAAACATACCTCAATAGAATCAGGAAGATAGAAATACTATCAACCATCTTTTCAGACCACGATGCACTGAGTATAGAAGTGAATCACACACAAACATGGAGAACCAAATCAAGCACCTGGAAATTAAACAACTCAATGTTGAATAATGACTGGGTCAGGAAGGAAGTCAAGGACGAAATCAAAAGATACTTGGAAACTAATGAGAATGAAGACACGAGCTACGAGAAATTAGAAGATGCAGTGAAAGCCATATTACGGGGAAAATTTATAGCTCTGCAAGCATATTTCAGGATGGATGAAAGCATGCACATAAACAACTTGACTTCACAGCTCAAGACCTTAGAAAAGGATCAACAGAAAGAGTCCAAATCAGGCAAAAGGAAAGAGATCCTAAGATTTAAAGCAGAAATCAATGACATGGAAACCAAAGAAACAATTCAAAAGATCAATGAAACCAAGACCTGGTTCTTCGAGAAAATAAAAAAGATAGATAAACCACAAGAAACATTCACAAAAAACAGAGAGAGAACCCTAATAAACCGAATCAGGAATGAAAAGGGGGATATCGCAACAGAAATCAAAGAAATTTAAAATATCATCAGAGACTACTTTGAAAGTCTGAATGCCATGAAACAAGGGAACCTCGAAGAAATGGATAAATTCCTGGACTCCTATAATCTCCCAAAGCTGAATCAAGAATATCTAGAGTACGTGAATAGACCTACTAACATCAAGAAATTGAAACTGTAATCAAATGTTTTCCCAAAAACAAAAGCCCAGGTCCAAATGGATTCTCTAGCGAATTGTTCCAAACATTTAAAGAGGACCTACTACAGTTCTCTCAAGCTTTCCCAGGAAATTGAAAAAACAGAAGCTCTCCCAAACAGTTTATATGAAGCCCATATCTTTCTAATACCAAAAGGAAACAAAGACACCACAAGAAAAGAAAATTACAGGCCAATATCTCTCATGAACATGGATGCAAAGATGCTCAACTAAATACTAGCAAAAATAATTCAACTACTCGACAAAAAGGTCATACACAATGACCAAGTGGGATTCATCCCGGGGATGCAAGGATGATTTAACACTCGGAAATCAATCAGTCACTTAATCACTTAACTTCCCGTTAGTCGTCGATTTGCTTGAGTGGGCGCCAGTAACGACTTCATTTGTCCCTGTCGCGTGCTAGTGTAGCCCAATGGCATCTGTTCGCTCCAGGAACATGAAGGGCCTCAAACCGATCATTCATGATCTTGACGAAGAAGTCTGCCCATCTGGTAGGTGGGCGGCCACGCGGTCTTTTGACATCCCATGGAATCCAGTCAGTAACAGCTCTAGTCCAGCGGTCATCTTTAAATCTCATTACATGACCAGCCCATCTGATTTTCGACACCTTGGCAAATGAGACAGCGTCCCTGATTCTTGATCGTCAACGGATGTCAGAACTCCGGATTCTTTCTCTCATTTGAGTGAAACGTGATATTCCAAGCATAGCTCTTTCTATTCTTCTTTGGGAGACCTGAATAGCGTTCTCATCCTGTTTGCATAGGGCACAGGTCTCTGAGGCATATGTTAATGCAGGAAGAACAGTGGAATCAAAGAGATGTGCCCGGAGCCGGAGGTTCTTCGTCCTCTTAGCTATTTCTTCGACGTTCTTGAAAGCGTTCCAAGCGGCTCTCTTCCTCCTGCGCAGCTCGGGTGCCAGGTCATTTGTCATGTTGACCTCTCGACCTAGGTACACATAGCTGTTGCATTCGGAGATGGTCATTCCATTGAGAGCGAATGGGGCGTCAGGAATGAGGCTGTTTCTCATAAACATTGTCTTCGTAAGATTCAGCTGTAGTCCTACCTTTCCACACTCACGGTCAAAGTCGGCCAGCATTTGTGCCGCTTGGCTGATGTTTGGTGTTAATAAAACAATGTCATCAGCAAAGCGGAGGTGGTGTAGTTGCCGACCATCTATCTTCACTCCCATTCCTTCCCATTCTAGTCGTCGCATGATGTTCTCGAGGGTGGCACTGAAGAGTTTCAGTGAAATGGTATCACCCTGCCGCACCCCTCTCTTGACATCAACGATCACTTCTTTGTAGAATGGTGAGATCCTGGTAGTGAATCTGCCATACAGCTCACGGAAGATCCTGATGTATTGGGCTTGAATGCCCTGATTGGCTAGGGCTTCAATGACCGCTTCCGTCTCAACAGAATCAAAGGCCTTCTTTAAATCAATGAACGTTAAACAGAGCGGCATCTTGAACTCCCAAGAAACCTCAATGAGCTTGGTTATCCTGTGGATATGGTCGATGGTGCTGAATCCTTTGCGTAACCCTGCTTGTTCGCATGGTTGTCCTTCATCTGGTGTTCTGCCAATCCTGTTTAGGATGACTCGAGTGAACAACTTGTAGATGACAGACAATAGGCATATCGGGCAATAGTTGCCAATGTCATGGATGTCTCCCTTCTTGAACAGTAGTACGGTCCTGCTGGTTTTCCATTGGGACGGAACCTTGCATTCAGACAGGTAGCGAGTGAAGAGCCGAGCCAGTGTATTGATGAGTACTGACAGCAGGTTTTTCAGGTGTTCAGGTCTAACCTTGTCTGGGCCGGGTGCTGTTTGTTTCTTTACCGACGAAATGGCGTGTCGGATTTCGGAAGGGAGAACGTTGGGAAAGACATATCCATCCTGTGGAATTTGGTATGTCAGCAAGTGGACATGGCTATCGAAGAGATTTGAGTAGAAGTCATGGATAATCTTCTCCATTGCCATTCTGGAGGATGTGATGGATCCATCAGGACGTCGGAGGGCAGTCATCTTGGTCTTGTAGTTGGCTAAGGACAGGCGGTTGTTACAAATACTTTTCCCGGCTTCTGCCACATCTACCAGTACTTCTGCTCTTCTCTCTTTGAGGTCTTCCTTGATCGCATCTCTGCACTGCTTTGCAAGCTCGGAAATGAAGATATGAAGATATGAAGCCCATATCTTTCTAATACCAAAAGGAAACAAAGACACCACAAGAAAAGAAAATTACAGGCCAATATCTCTCATGAACATGGATGCAAAGATGCTCAAATAAATACTAGCAAAAATAATTCAACTACTCGACAAAAAGGTCATAAACAATGACCAAGTGGGATTCATCCCGGGGATGCAAGGATGATTTAACACTCGGAAATCAATCAGTATAATCCATAATATCAACAAAAGAAAATATAAAAATCATATGATCTGATCAGTAGATGCAGAGAAATCATTTGACAAGATCCAGAACCTGTTTATGATGAAAACCCTCCCCAAAATGGGGATAGAGGGGACTTTCCTCAATATAGTTAAAGCCATATAACACAAGCCTACAGCAAGCATCATCCTCAATGTGGAAAAACTGAGAGCATTCTCCCTAAAATCAGGGACGAAACAAGGATGTCCACTCTCTCCACTGCTGTTCAATATAGTACTGGAAGTACTTGCAATAGTGATTAGGCAAGAAAAAGATATTAAGGGGATCCAGGTAGAAAAGGAAGAAATCAAGTCTCACTATTCACAAATGATATAATACTATACTTAGTGAACCCTAAAACCTCTATCAAGAAACTCCTAAAGACAATAAACTTGTACAGTAAAGTGGCAGGCTATAAAATCAATACCCAAAAATCCATGACTTTCCTATACTCTAATAGTGAAAGAGAAGAAAGTGAGATGAAGAAAACTATCTCGTTCACAATTGTGCCCCCAGAAAATCAAGTACCTAGGAATCAGCTTAACCAAGGAAGTAAAGAACCTTTTTTTGGCTTTTTGGGTCACACTCAGCGATGTACAGAGCTTACTCCTGGCTTTGCACTCAGGATCAATTACTCCTGGCAGTGCTCAGGGGACCATATGGGATGCTACAAAAACTACAAAACACTGCTTCAGGAAATAAAAGATGACACGAGGAAATGGAAAAATATCCCCTGTTCATGGATCGAGAGAATTAATATTGTCAAAATGGAAATACTTCCCAAAGTACTGTACAAATTTAATGCGATCCCTATTACAATACCCATGACATTCTTCAAAGAAATGGAGCAAACACTCCTGAAATTTATATGGAACAATAAGTTCCCACGAATAGCTAAAGCAATTCTTGGGAAAAAGAAAATGGGAGGAATCAACCTCCCTACTTCAAACTCTACTACAAAGCAGTAATAATTAAAACAGCATGGTACTAGAACAAAGGCAGAGCAGTAGACCAATAAAACAGGGTTGAATATACTTACATCTCCTCCCAAGCATATGATCATCTAGTCTTGATAAGGGGCAAGAAAAGTGAAGTGGAGTAAGGAAAGCCTCTTTAACAAATTTTGTTGGCAAATCTGGACAATTACATGCAAAAAGTTGGCTCAGATCTCTGCAATGCCATGTACAAAAGTAAGATCAAAGTGGATTAAAGACCTCAACATCAGACCGGAATCCATAAGGTACATTGAACACAAAGTTGGCAAAACCCTCCATGACATTGAAGCTAATGGTATCTTCAAAGATATCACGCCATTGGCCAAGCAAGTGAAAACAGAGATAGACAAATGGGACTATTTTAAACTAAGAAGCTTCTGCACCTCCAAAGATACAGTGACCAAAATACAAAGACAGTCTATAGAATGGGAATGGATATCCTCTGGATACACATCTGACAAGGGGTTAATACCAATGATATACAAAGTATTGGTTGAATTCCACAAGAAGAAAACATCCAACCCCATCAAAATATGGGGCAATGAAATAACAGAAACTTTCTCAAAGAAGAAAGCTGAATGGCTAAAAGGCACCTGGAAAATGCTCCACATTTTTAATTATCAGGGAGATGCAGATCAAAACCACAATGAGATATTATTTCACACCACAGAGACTGGCCCACATCCACAAGAACAAAAGCAACCAGTGCTGGCACGGATGTGGCGAGAAAGGGACCCTCCTTCACTGCTGGTGGGAATGCTGACTGGTTCAGCCCTTTTGGAAAACAGTATAGACGATTCTCAAAAAAATTAGAAATTGAGCTCCCATTTGACCCAGCAATACCAGTCCTGAGAATATATCCCAGAGAGGCAAAAAAGTATAGTCGAAGTGACATCTGCACTTGTTTGTTCATTGCAACATTCTTTACAATAGCCAGAATCTGGAAAAAACCTGAGTGCCTGTGAACAGATGACTGGTTAAAGAAACTTTGGAAACTTCATCTACACAATGGAATACTATGTAGCTGTTAGAGAAGATGAAGTCATGAAATTTACATAAAAGTGGTACTACATGGAAAGTATCATGCTAAGTGAAATAAGTAAGAAAGAGAGGGATAGACATAGAAAGATTGCATTCATCTGGGGAACATAAAGTAACAAAATAGGAGACTAACACCTAAGAGTGGCTGGTATTAGTACCAGGCGTCTTGCTTCATGGCTTGGGGGCCAACCACACATGCTAGGGGAAATGGGAGCTCAGATAGAGAAGGGAGCACCAAACAAAGGGTGTTGGGAGTATATTCCCAGGATGGGAGAAGCATGCTGAAAGTAGTCTGTAGACCAAAAATGATTGCCACTCAATGCCTTTTTGCAAACCACAACATCCAAGAGGAGAGAGAGAACAAAAGGGAATGCCCTGCCATAGAGCCAGGGTGGGGTCGGGGGTATGGGGCCTGGGTGAGATACTGGGATTCGTGGTGGTGGGAAATGGGCACCTGTGGAGAGATGGGACTTGATCATTGTACAATTGAAACCCAAGCACAAAAATTTGTGAATCTACAACTGTACCTCATGGTGCCTCACTAATAAAAATTTTTAAAAAATAAATAAAACAATATAAGAAAAATTACTCTCCAATGAGTAAATGAAAAAGCTAAATGAAAGTAACATGTGCTATAATATATAATATACAGAGTAGCAAGGAATAAGACTGCTTCTACATCTGCAATATAAGGCCCATAATTACACTTTACTTACAGCTTTATGACTTACGTTTCATTAGCATGCAACATTGTACTCTATTGAATGGCTTTAATACTCATTTTAAACTATTTTATTGAATTACCATGATATACACATTTACAAAATTGTTCGTGATTGGGTTTTAGTCATACAATATTCCAACTGCACCATATTTAATAGGGTTCAAATATGGTTTGAACCATGGGAACACCTACAAGGGTGATTCAAGGCCACCCTGAAAGCCTTTATCCCTCTTGGAGAGCCTTTTAAGATAACCAGAATATCGCGCATGCACGGAAGTGCCTGGCAAGCAATCTATGGCATATTCGATAGGCCAAAACCAGTAAATACAATGTGTCTCATTCCCGTGACCCATGAAAGAGCCACTAATACTTCAGCCTTTAGTAGGATGAGGAAGGGGAGACTGATAAAATCTCAAGGCTGAACTAGGCTGCCAAAATGAAGAAGGACTAAAATGACTGTCTGTACTTTAAATGCATGTACGCTTGCATTGCATGATCCATCGAGGACCTGATGGTGCAATTACAAATAATCAAGTACAACATCATTGATCTGAATGACATGTGAAGGCGTCAATCACATCACACCATTTTCGACACTGAAGAAGAACTGTTCCTCAGAACATGCGACAAAAAGTCATCCTTGATGTCAGTGTCCTTGTCAGCATGAACTTGGCTATAAGCATTGATTCATTCCAATGCTTAACAACCTGATTTGGATGATTACACTTGAATAGATGTGGCTCACTGCCTGTAGTTTCTATCTTCGTTGTCTATGCACCAACATCCAATTATGATAAAGAAGACATTGAGAAGTTCTACATGGAGCTGGAGAAGTTCTATAAAGACCACATCTTCTACAAGATCATTGTCAGTGATTTCAATGCCAAGATAGGGCCAAAAAGATCAGCTGAAGAAATCCACGTAGTGATCCATGGCCTAGAATGGAATAAACAAAGTGAGAGGCTCTCTGAGTTCATCATGTTGACCAAGACCATCCATGGTAACTCACAGTTCCAGAAGGCCGATTCTAAACATTGGACACGAAAGTCTCCCAGTTGACTGTTCCACAACGAAACTGACCGCCTTATATTCAATCAATGGTTTTGCCTGGCCAGTGTTGCTTTTGCACCAAAATTCCAAATGGGATCGAACCACTGCCGTGCAAAATTCTACTTCACAGAGAGGGGAGAAAGGGCTACAAAGTTTAAGAAGAGAACTCCCAGAACAACCACCAACTGGGAGCTCTTTGGCACTATTGCACAATATGGGAAGATTCCGTCGTTGACACCATTGATGAGGAATACAATTGGACATGAAAGTCTCCCAGTTGACTGTTCCACAACGAAACTGACCGCCTTATATTCAATCAATGGTTTTGCCTGGCCAGTGTTGCTTTTGCACCAAAATTCCAAATGGGATCGAACCACTGCCGTGCAAAATTCTACTTCACAGAGAGGGGAGAAAGGGCTACAAAGTTTAAGAAGAGAACTCCCAGAACAACCACCAACTGGGAGCTCTTTGGCACTATTGCACATTATGGGAAGATTCCGTCGTTGACACCATTGATGAGGAATACAATTGACTGGTTCAGCACCTCCATGATCGAGAGAGAGAGTCACAAAAAGATGACTGTCATCAAAAACTCTTGAGCTCATTCACAAACGTGGCTTGGAGCAAGTCTCAGGCAACAGCAAGCGAACATCCAAGATCAAAAAGCAGTGCAGAGAAGTTATAAAGAAATACCTCAAAGAGAGAAGAATAGCAGTGCTGGCAGAGGCGGAAGAAGCTGGGAAAAGCATTCGCAATGCCCGCCGGTCCTTCGCCAACTACAAGATCAAATTGACTGCCCCCCTACATCCAGCTGGAGCTATCATATCTTCCAGAAGGGCAATGGAGACGATTATACATGACTTCTACTTGGATCTCTTTGATAGCCATGTCCACCTGTCCGCATACCAAATTATGCAGGATGGATATGTCGTTCCCAAAGTCTTTCCATCCGAAATCTGACATGCCATTTTGTTTGTAAAGAAGCAAATAGCACCCGGCCCAAAAAAGGTCAGACCCGAAAACCTGAAGAACCTGCCGTCAGTTCTCATCAATACACTGGCTTGGCTCTTCGCACGCTACCTGTCTAAATGCAAGGTTTCGTCCCAATTGAAAACCAGCAGGACTGTACTACTGTACAGAAGGGAGACATCCATGATATTGGCAACTATCGCTCAATCTGCCTGTTGTCCATCAACTACAAGCTGTTCAATAGAGTTATCCTGAATGGGATTGAAAGAACATTAGATGAAAGACAATCATGCGAGCAAGCTGGGTTTCGAAAAGGATTCCACATGATTGACCATATCCCACACAATAACCAAGCTCATTGAGGTTTTTAGGGAGTTCAAGATGCTGCTCTGTCTAACGTTCATTGATTTAAAGAAGTTCTTTAATTCTGTTGAGACTGAAGTGGTCATCGAAGTCCTAGCCAATCAGGGCCTTCAAACTCAATACATCAGAATCCTCCATGAGCTGTTTTACGGCTTCCCTACCAGGATCTCACCATTCTACAAGGAAGTGATCATCCATGTCAAGAGAGGGGTTCGGCAGCGTGATACCATTTCACCAAAACTCTTCAGTGCCACCCTCGAGAATGTCATGTGACGACTGGAATGGGAAGGAATGGGAGTGAAGATAGATGGTTGGCAACTACACCATCTCCGCTTTGTTGATGATATCGATCTAATAACACCAAACATTAGCCAAGCAGTACAAATGCTGGCCGACTTCGACCGTGAGTGTGGAAATGTCGGACTACAGCTGAATCTCACAAAGACAATGTTTATGAGAAACGGTCTTGTTTCTGACATTCCATTGACTCTTAATGGAAGGAACATCTCAGAATGCAGCAGTTATGTTTACCTAGGTTGAGAAGTCAACATGATGAATGTCCTGGCACCTGAGTTGCGCAGGAGGAAGAGAGTGACTTGGAACGCCTTCAAGAATGTCAAAGAAATAGCTAAGAGGATGAAGAACCTCTGGGTCCGTGCACATCTCTTTGACTGCACTGTTCTTCTTGCATTAACATATGCCTCAGAAACCTGGGCCCTACGAAAACAGGATGAGAACACTATTCGGGTCTTCCAAAGAGCAATTGAAAGAGCTATGCTTGGAGTATCACACTTCACTCAAATGAGAGAAAGAATCCTGAGTCTGACTTCCATTGACTATCACGAATTAGGGACACTGTCTCGTTTGCCAAGACATCAAAAATCAGATGGGCTTGACATGTAATGCGATTTGGACATGACCACTGGTCTAGAGCTATTACGAACTGGATACCATGGGGCATCAAAAGTTTGTGTGGCCGCCCACCTATGAGATGGTCAGATTTCTTTGTCAAGACACTGAACAATCGGTTTGAGGCTCTTTCTGTCCCTAGAATGAGCAGACTCCATTGGGCTACACTAGCACACAATAGAGATGAATGAGGACGCTATTGGCGCCTGCTCGAGGTAATCAATCACTTGATGAAATGTCAAGTTATCAATTGATCAATATTCTAACACTGGTCCCTTCATCATTGTATGTCTAATTTCCCTAGTTTCCCTACCACAGCTACCACACCATTTCCCAATCCCTCATCCCCCATAGCCCAACTTGGCTTGCTTCTATGTCAGACACTTTTCTTCTCTGTCTCTCTCTGTCTCTTTATGTCTCTCTCTGTCCTGTCTCTGTCTCTCTCTGTCTCTCTCTCTTTGTCTCTTTCTCTTTCCTTCTGAGCATTATGATTTCCAATAGAGGTACCGAATGGAATATAAACGATAACCTGTCATTAAATCATTGTCTTAATAACAAAAATTAAAGAGCAAAAAAATAATCCATTTTGGGCCGGAGAGATAGGACAGTGGGTAGAGCATTTGCCTTGCACGTGGCCGACCTGACTTCTATTCCTAGCATCCCTTATGGTCCCCTGAGCACCACCAGGAGTAAATGTAAAGCCAGAAGTAACCCCTGTGCATCGCCAGGTGTGACCCAAAAAGGAAAAAAAATCCGTTTTAATCTTGCAATATATGAAAATCGATGAAGTATAATGTTCATTTATAGTAGAAAATTCTAAGGAACTGGTGATGGAAAAAACATTTCCTCAATAATATAAAGACCATATATCACAAACTCACAGTTAGTATGATACTTTTGGTGAAAAATTGAAAACATTTTCTCTAAGATCAGTCACAAAGTAAGGATATCTGTTCTCTCCATTACTATTAAAAATAATATTGGAAGTTTTGACACAGAATTAGCCAAGCAAGAGAAATTTATGGATTCAAATGTAAAACAAAAACTGATGTAAAATAACACTATTTGAATGTTACTTGATAGATATTGTACACAGAAAACCTTCACCAAAAAAAATGAATTTACAAAAAATACTTCCTGGGAGTATGCACGAGTTTCTATTGGCAACAATAATAAACCACAGGTCAAAAGTTTCAAAAAGTGCCTCTCATAGAGGAAACAGGTGGTTTGGAGGGAAATGTGGAAGGGGGAAATTGCAGAGGGAGATGTACACTGACGTGTTTAAACATTGTATTCCTGAAGCCTAGTCTGAAATAACTATGTAAATCATGGCAACTTAATTTAAAATTAACCATCCTAGGAACAATAAAACATAAAACATGGTAAAAAACAAAATTCAATATGTATAAATTTATATAATTGATGTATGCAAACAATGAAGATAAAGAAACCTAAAAATCTATCTCATTCACAATTATTGCTAAATACTCAAATAACTTGGAATCAGTTTAATTAAGCAGGTGAAGGACTTAAACCATTAAAACTTTAAGTCATGTAGTTAAAAAGGATGGAAGAATATATAAAGAAATGAACATGTTCATGGATTAGAAAAATTAACATAATTAAAATGACCCACATTAGACAAATCACTATACAGATTTAATTAAATTTCCATCAAAATTCCTATGGCATTTTTTAGAAACATAGAAAAATAATGCTAACTTTATATGGGATAGTGCAACTACCTGAAAAGTCCAAAGTCCTGAGAAAAAGCAGGGAGGCAATTATTCTTTCTCTGGTCACAACTTATACTGTAACGCAATGGTAATCAAAACTCTATGGTATTGGAATAAAGGCTCTAAGGCCAATGCAATATAATTAAGAGCCCAAAGATGAATGTTTATTATGGACAGTTAATCCATGAAAGGTTTGCAAATATTGTGCTTCACCAAAATAAAATGTACTCAGCCTGCATAAGATGCGTAGAATCATTCTATATAATTGTGAGCACCTCCCCTTTCACACAAACAATGAATGATTCTATATTTATGTAATGCAAAGACATAGTGATAAGATAGGGTTTAAGGTATTTTTCTTGCTGGTCCCAATTTAATCTCCAGTACCATATGTTCTTTTATGCAACACTAGGTGTGATTCCTTCGCGCAAAGCCAGTAAATGTTCATGAGCAATGGCGGGTGTGGCCTACCCACCCCCAAATCTAAAAAATATTTTAAGATTTTATTTTATTTACATTCTATTTGGGGAACTACACCTGGTGATGGCCAGGGGTTACTCCAGGCTCTAAGTAAGTAAAGTAAAGGCCCTCCCGTTGATCGTCGATTTGCTCGAGCGGGCCCAGTAATGTCTCCATTGGAGACTTTGTTGTTACTGTGTCTGGCATATTGAATACTCTCGGTAGCTTGCCGGGCTCTCCGAGAGGGGCGGAGGAATCGAACTCGGGTCGGCCATGTTGGCTGCTTGTAAGGCGAACGCCCTACCCGCTGTGCTATCGCTCCAGCCAGGCTCTAATCTCAAGAGTTATTTCTGATGACGGTTGGGGCACCATATAGATGCTGATGGATGCTGACGATCAAACCTGGGTCAGTTGCCTGAAAGGCAAGTATACTGCCTCTTTTGCTCTATTTCCATTCTAAAGTTGTTCACAATCCAAAAGCTATATAGCTTAAATGATATTTACTGTTTGATACAATATTTATGTCTTATTTCAATTCCACATCGTATGAGAGAGGTATTAGTCAGCTAGAGGTATGTTCCTAGATGATTTCAAAGTTAACACATTTTTAGTCATCTAGTGGTATGACTCTAGATGATTCAAAGTCAACAATTATTGATTGTCAACTCTATAGAATCTACTTATATGACTAATATTTTGTATGATGAATATAATAATAATTTATTTCACATTCAGAAATAGTGGTGACTGTCACTGTCAGTGTCCTCCCGCTGTTCATCGATTTGCTCGAGCGGGCCCAGTAACATCTCCATTGTGAGACTTTGCTGTTACTGTTTTCGGCATATCAAATACGTCATGGGTAGCTTGCCAGGCTTTGCCATGCGGGCAAGATACTCTCAGTAGCTTGACAGGCTCCCTGAGAGGGGCAGAAAAATCAAATTTAGGTTGACCAAGATGACCGCATGCAAGGCAAACACCCTACCTGTTGTGCTATTGCTCCAACTCATAGTGTTGACATAAAATAAAATAATAAGCAACCAATACCCTCACAGCAGGGTCCTATGAGTTTCCAGCATCATTGAAATTAAATAAAATTATTTGTGTAGCGGAGATTTCCCTGATATAAATACTTTTTTAAAAATCACAATTTTATTTACTTAATAAATTCTATAGCCTGGTCCTCAGATGTGAAAGTCCTGACAGCATTTGTCTTTTATTGAAAAACATATGTACAGACTAGCAATAGAAATTTTGGTGTTGGAGCTATGGAAAATAAATGTCCACTATAAAGTTGGCAGCAAATCATTAGTCACCACCTGATTTTGATTAAGAATATAAGTACTACTATAAAATCATTACTATCTACAGATTATTAATAATGGAGATATTTGAATTATATCATCATCTTTTATTACATATTTACAAACATTTTAAATTCATTTTAGATATCATTTTTGTTTGTTAATTCTTAAAAAATTCTTTGTTTATTGTCTTGTACTCATTGGTCAAAATATGTTATATTAATTATACATTTGTAGAATAATCTATTTCTGTTTCATTAAGCATTAAGAAAAAAAAATATCATGTATTAAGTTAAACCAGATGATAAGTTATTTTTTATTCTCCTCCCTATATATTTATAGAAATGCCTATCTTCTTTGACAGAATAGCTATGGCTACATTTACCAGTATATATGTCATCTCTATATGGCACCTACATCTAAATGCCATTCATATCTATATATGTAAGCCTTTATATGTACATATGTATCCAATGCAAACTATATCTATATTCATTTTAATCAATATAGGTTACAGAAATAATTAAATTCTCAGGATTAGTCAATAAACTCATCCGTTAGAGTTTTCTTAAATATTCTTAACAATGATGTTGCAAGAATAGAGATGATAGCTGTAAGATGGAAGGAATCAGTTGTCCAAAGAGAGACTGAAGTAAAAATCTTCAAGAAAGGAACCCATTTTTTTTATATAAGTAAGCACTGTTGCACTGTCCTCTTTTTGTTCATCAATTTGCTCAAGTGGGCACCAGTAACGTCTCCATTGTGAGACTTGTTGTTACTGTTTTTGGCATATCAAATACACCCTGGGGAGCTTGCCAGGCTCTGCCCTGTGGGCAGGATACTCTCAGTAGCTTGCCACGCTCTCCAAGAGGGACAGAGAACCAAACCCGGGTCAGCCACATGCAAGGCAAATGCCCTACCCACTGTGCTATCCCTTCAGCGCTTTATATAAGTAAACTTTTTATTATTTATAGTATTTAATTTATGGTTTTATTATGTTAATATCATTATGTCCTTAGATATTTCTACATTTTTCATTTGTTGATATATAGAGTCACTTTTGATTTGTGTAAGGATATTTTTATTTTCAGGTAGCTCTAAATTGTGTTGTTTACATCTGAAGTTATCAAGGTGAACATTTTTAATTGTGATAAAGTAACTTAAATAGAAAAATGAAAATTAATTATTTGCACAATTACTTTTGAAAAATGTGTTAATCAGGAATGTATTTTTCTATTTAAAAGGTAAAGGCCCTCCCATTGTTCATCGATTTGCTTGAGCGGGCCCAGTAATGTCTCCATTGGAGACTTTGTTGTTACTGTGTTTGGCATATCGAACACGTCACGGGGAGCTTGCCAGGCTCTGCCGTGCGGGCGAGATACTCTCGGTAGCTTGCCAGGCTCTCCGAGAGGGGCGTAGGAATCGAACTCGGGTCGGCCATGTTGGCTGTGTGCAAGGCAAATGCCCTACCGCTGTGCTATCGCTCCAGCTCATAAAAATCCCATGCAATTCATCAGAGTGATAGTATGATGAATAGGGTTGTCTTGCACATGGCTGATGGGGTTTTAATTCCAGGATCCCATACGGTTCTCCAAGCACCACCAGAAATTACTCCTGGGTGCAGAGCCAAGAGTAAGCCCTGAGCCCTGCTGGGGTGTGGCTCAAACACAAGCAAAGAAAAATCCATTTTGCTCAAGATTCTGCTCATTTTGCAGATAAGTCACATTCAAAACAGATTGGCGTGGGTGAAAGCAAGGAGGGAAAACTGATAATACAGTTCTGCAAGAAGTCAACCAAAACGCCACTATCAATCCACCTGAGATGTTAGCTCAGTTTATACTTATGATATTCCTTCCTTCCCTCCCTTTCCAAAGGCATTCATAAAAAGACATCATTGTGTGTCACAGATATTAAGCAATGACTTCAAGTTTATAACACTGATTGATAAATTCCTAGCAAATGATACCCAAATATCAAAGAAAGAGTATGCATGTCTCTGGGTGCGGCTGAGGTGGACCCTGAGCTGTTCTGTGCCCAAGCACCTTATCAAGATGGTTTGATAGACAAGTTTATGATCTTTCTTGGGAAAGTATGATATGATGACATATGGGATCACCACAGTGCTTAGATACTCAGAAAATTTTGAATTCAAATTATTGTGAATATTCTGAGCATATATATATGTATATATATTTATAGTGAATCCTTCCATATTATGAGCTATTGCTTTCCCTTTCATTATACTAAGACATTTACCCTTCAAGAAATATGCATGTTTTATTTCCCTTCCTTTGACAGATATTGAAAATATTGATTGTAAACTGGGATTAAGCCATAAAATAACCTACATAGCCAGTGTGCTAGATCATATATGGATGGGACAGAATTATGAAGAAGATATAACTATGCCCAACACATGTTCCATCAGAACCTAGAAGAGTATGCATGTAACTTAATGTTGAAGGTGATTTCTAAAATGAAAATCAAAAGGTTAGATGAGAAAAAAATGATTGAGATTAGAGTAATTTCCTTGGAAACATAATTTTTAGAACATGGAGTTTTTGAAATGGTAGGAACTCATTTCTGGAATAGGACTTAGATACATATGACATACTAAGTGGTGGAGAATTACAGCAGTCAGTGCAGTAAAGAATTTTGAAAATTCAGGGTGTTCATAATGGTGGGAGTATGCAAAGTAAGGCCAGAATATTCATAAGATAGATGATTGTTTTCCATGGAATTACCAGTACTGTAGCTCTGTAGCACTGTTCTCCTGTTGTTCATCGATTTGCTTGAGCGGGCACCAGTAACTTCTCCATTGTGAGACTTGTTGTTACTGTTTTTGGCATATCGAATATGCCACGGGGAGGTTGCCAGGCTCTGCCTTGCAGGTGGTAGCTTGCTGGGCTCTCTGAGAGGGATGGAGAATCGAACCCAGCTCGGCTGTCTGCAAGACAAACACCCTACCCGCTGTGCTATTGCTCCAGCCCCGGAAATACCAGAGAAAAGCAAATACTTTATGAAGTGTCTAGAAACTACACTAATAGTAAGGGCAGAAGACAATAATTTTAATTGTCTCACAACTGTATTTTATAGCTATGAGTAGGATACACAATTATAAAACTAGGCTCATGAATAAAAACGAGTGTGATAGGATGTTGTAATTATTCAGGTCAGTCAGTGATGCATAAATAACTGAATAAATAGAAACATAATCATTATAATCAGTGGCAAGATTTAGTAGCAATGGATGAAGAACAGGAGAGGTAAATATACATATCGAGGTTACAGAGATGTTTAGCAGATATTAGCATTTTTACAAGCAAATCACGGATGCTTATAAAAGGTACTTCTCAATTGTATCATCAAAACTAATCAATGATAAAATATCAGCAGACTGAGAACAGTGTCATAATTTTTTTTAAAAAGTCATACACCCATAACAAGTGTGAAACAGCTTGAAAATTTAACAAATAAAACAAACAGACAACGATTGGGAAAAAGAGCTTTATCTTCTTAAGGAAGGAATCAATAATTCTACAACTCTTCATTAAGGCAATGCCCAAAGGTATAAAGTCATTTTCTTAAGCAGAAACACTTAATAACAGGGAAATATATAGAACATCCCAAGGGTAATAAGGCAGGCAACATTGTAGCAGGTTGCACATTGAATACCTCTCATAGCAAAGTCATATGACTCAAGATTCCTTTAAGACAGACAGATATAGGATGGTTGCATTCATTTCTGGTATAAAATAAAATAGTATGGGACTAATATCCAAGGCCAAGAAAAATAGGGGCTAGGAGAATTGCCCAATGGTTGGAATCTACCGCAAGTGTGTGGGGATCAGAGGGTAGATAAGAGAGAGAAGGGATAGGTATAACAATATTCTACCGCAAGTGCGTGGGGATCAGAGGGTAGATAAGAGAGAGAAGGGATAGGTATAACAATATTTGAAAATGAACATGCTGAATAAGAACTGATAATTGAAAGTATTAAAGGGATACACATTATGACTTTTCAGTCACAATGACCAAAATATAAGAGAGATAGAGAGAAAGGAGATAAAGGAGAGAGAGAGAGAGAGAGAGAGAGAGAGAGAGAGAGAGAGAGAGAGAGAGAGAGAGAGAGAGAGAATGTACCTGTCATAGAGGCAGGCTTGAGTGGAGTGGTAAGGTGTTGGGAAACTTGAGACATTGTTGTGGGAAATGTACATGGGTGTAATGATAGGTATTGGAATACTGTATGACTGAAACCCAATTATGAACAGCATTGTAATGGGCTATCTCATGGTGATTCAATTAAAAAAACAACTAAGATGATTGAAAACTAGCCTCGAGAAATAGTACAGTAGCAATACCTTAGTTGCTATTTGTGTACCAGATGTCACTATTCTGACATGGTCACCAGCTCACCCACAGTGACCCGAGATTCACGTGGTGTGCTCCTCCTAGGCAAATCACTATCCCCCCCCCCAACATCACCACCAACTGACAGCAACAGACTAAGGAAGGAACAGGGCCACCAGGTTCATTGGTAATCAGTTAGCATTTACTCAAGACTCACAGTGTTAGTTATATAGAAATCATAAAAGGTTGGGGGTAGCCATTACAAACAGGTGTGGTAAAACATTATCATAACAATGAACAGATGTAAAGCCCTTCCTTCAGGAGAAGTTCTTCTGGGGGATTTACTTAAGTACAACAAAATCTGATCTAAGGGATCAGCACTCTTGAGTACTAGGAGATCTGCCCAAGGGCAGAATTCCATCTAAAACTATATTTTTTCTAATTTCCTTAGATATCAATTGAAACAAATATATCAAGATTACTTCTTATTAATATATCTAGTCATTTTGTAAAAGGTAAAGGTAAAGGCCCTCCCGTTGATCGTCGATTTGCTCGAGCAGGCCCAGTAACGTCTCCATTGGAGACTTTGTTGTTACTGTGTTTGGCATATCGAATACTCTCAGTAGCTTGCCAGGCTCTCCGAGAGGGGCGGAGGAATCAAACTCGGGTCGGCCATGTTGGCCGCTTGTAAGGTGAACGCCCTACCCGCTGTGCTATCGCTCCAGTCATTTTGTATGAACACAGTAATAGATACATTTTATTAAAAATGTTTATTAATGAAACACCACGAGGAACAGTTGTAGACTTACAAATTTTTGTGCTTGGGTTTCAGTTATAAAAGGATCGAGTACCCATCCCTCCACCAGTGCCCATTCTCCACCACCAATGATCCCAGTATCCCTCCCACCTCTCCCATCCCGCCCCCCCCCCCCATCCCACCCTGCCTCTGTGGCAGGGCATTCCCTTTTATTCACTCTCCTTTTGGGTGCTGTGGTTTGCAAAAGAGGCATTGGGTGGCAATCATGATAGGTCTATAGTCTACTTTCAGCATGCATCTTCCATCCTGGGAGGATCCTCCCAACACCCTTTACTTGGTGTTCCCTTCTCTAGCTGAGCTGCCTTTTCCCCTGGCATGTGTGACTGGCCTCCAAGCCATGGAGTGAAACTCCAGGAACTTAACTCAACTCTTCTTGAGGGTTAGTCTCCTATTTTGTTACTTTATATTCCCCAGATGAATGCAATCTTTCTATGTCTATCCCTCTCTTTCTGACTCATTCTGCTTAACATGTTACTTTCAATGTAGTACCATTTGTATGTAAATTTCATGACTTCATCTTTTCTAACAGCTACCTAGTACTCCATTGTGTAGTTGTATCAAAGTTTCTATAACCAGTCATCTGTTCTTGGGCACTCAAGTTTTTTTTCCAGATTTTGGCTATTGTGAACAGTGCAGCAATGAACATAGACGTGAAGATGTCATTTCGACTATACTGTTTTGCCTCTCCGGGGTATATTCCCAGGAATGGTATTGCTGGGTCAAATGGGAGCTCAATTTCTAATTTTTTGAGAATTGTCTATACTGTTTTGCAAAAGGGCTGAACCAGTCGGCATTCCCACCAGCAGTGAAGGAGAGTCCCTTTCACACTGCATCTGTGTCAACACCGGTTGCTTTTGTTCTTTTGGATGTGGGCCAGTCTCTGTGGCATGAGATGATATCTCATTGTTGTTTTGAATTGCATCTCCTTGATGATTAGTGATGTAGAGCAGATTCTCATGTACCCTTTAGCCATTCGGATTTCTTCTTTGAGAAAGTTTCTGTTCATTTCATCACCCCATTTTTTGATGGGGTTGGATGTTTTTTTCTTTTTGTGTAGTTCAAAACAAAAGCCCTGGACCAGATGGATTCACTAGTGAATTCTTCCAAACATTTAAAGAAGACCTGTTGACAGTTCTCCTCAAGGTTTTCCGGGAAACTGAAAAAACTGGAACTCTCCCAAACAGTTTCTATGAGGCACATATCTCCCTGATACCAAAAGCAAATAAGAATACCACTAACAAAGAAAATTACAGGCCAATATCTCTGATGAATATAGATGCGAAAATCCTCAACAAAATTTTATCAAATTGAATCCAACAACTCATGAAAAAGATCATACACCACAACCAAGGGGGATTCATCCCAGGGATGTAAGGATGGTTTAACATTCAGAAATCTACCAACATAATCCATCATATAAAAAAAAGTAAAGATAAAAAGCATATGATCATATTAATAGACACAGAGAAAACTTTGATAAGATATAGCACCCGTTTATGATGAAAACTCTCACCAAAATGGATTTTGATGTTGTTATATGTTGTTGTATGCTATATGTTCTTAGTCATGAAAAAAATATTAAGCAGTGTTTTCTGTGACTTTTGTGGTACTAAAGACTGAAGTTGAAAGATCATATAGCAATTCTACTTTTTTGAGAAGTCTCCATATTATTTTCCATAGACTGAACAACATGAGTCTAACCAACAGTGAACTCTTTTTCCTGCATTCCTCCCAGCACTTTTATTTCTGAGCTATTTAAAATATTATTCTATCTGGTAAGATACCTCAATGTAAATTTGATTTATTTTTCCTTCATAAGCAGTGATGGTAAACAGATTTTTTTGTTTGCTTGTTTTTATTGACTAATTATCTGGTCTGAAGCGATAGCACAGCAGTAGGGCATTTGCCTTGCATACAGCCAACATGGCCAACTCGAGTTCGATTCCTCCGCCCCTCTTGGAGAGCCTGGCAAGCTACCGAGAGTATCTTGCCCACATGACAGAGCCTGGCAAGCTACCTGTGACGTATTCGAGATGCCAAACACAGTATCAACAAAGTCTCACAATGGAGACATTACTGGGCCCGCTCAAGAAAATCGATGAACAACAGGAGGACAGTGTCTGACAGTGTCTGGCCCTTTGTAAAATACATTGTATGAAAATATTTTCCTGTATTTAGTAGGATATCTTTATTTAAGTCTTAGTTGGTTTTGCAGTAGAGAAATTTTTTAGCATGACGTTGTCACATTTGTTTACTTTTGCTTTTGTTTTCTATGAAAATGGACTGTAATCATTAAAGGCATCTCTAAGGTCAATATCATGGAGAATGCTATCTGTTTTCCTCAATCTATTTGTCAACACAAAGATTTTTTTATAATTTCATTAATATTTTGATAAAACAGCTATTACAAAGTGCTTAACAAAATTGTTATTTTCTCACATATCATGATCTGACCTGATAAATTCATATATTAACTTTTCATATTTATAGTTGTAGTATGTGTATGTAATAATAATTGCAATAGCAAATATTGTAATATATTCATATGCAATAGCTCATATGTAGTATATAGACAAGATTACAATAGAAAAATTCTGTTCTGGTGTAATAAAATACATTCTCTATAAATCTTTAATACCATTTCCTTGTTAAATACTGGAAAATGTGCTGTTTCTCAACCCGATGTATTTCTTAGGATCTGATGACTCTCTGTTGACCAACAGATGGATCAGTAAATAGCAGATGGTTTTATGAACAGTTCTGTCATCTTAGTATCTAAAATGCTTTAGATGCCAAAACTGTAGACATTTGGCTTCTGCTCCAGTGCAGTAAACCTCCTGTTCGCCTGGTTCTCTAACTGAGTTTCCTAGAAAATTGTGGTCTGACCGAGCATTGTGGCCAAGAATATATACTGCCCTCTATATTTGCAAAATTTTCAGAATATCTATACATGTGAGTGAATGATTTGAAGAAACTAGATTTATCTCTACAATGAAATTACAATAAAGTGAAAATTTCAAATACAATTATACAATCTTAAAAAAATTAAAACAAATAATCTCTTCTATTCTCAAGTTCAATATGTTGCTAAAATCATATAGTTGGCAGCAATGAATATGTAATTTACTCAGATATCTGCTAATAATTTATTCAGATATCTGCTAATAATTGGGGATTATTGCAGCAAACAATTACAAAACCTCAAAGAATTTATGAGTTATCATGATTTTCCAATTGCAAAAATGCCATTAACATTATGTCTATCTGAATAACGTTTTCAGAGCACCAATTACATAGTAAAAGTCATTAAAAAGAGAGTTAGAAGAGATTCAATGGCAATTGATTGAGTAAAAAAGTGCTGATGTCAGAGGAAATTAATTCAATTTAATTAAAAATATGATAAGTTCCCATAGTATAAAATATTTTATGAAATTACTGACAGGTTCATATGAAATAATTATTTTAAGATAAATTAAGTGTTTTATCAGAAGTTTGGGCTGGAGCAATAGCACAGCGGGTAGGGCGTTTGCCTTGTATGTGACTGACCCGGGTTCAATTACTCCACCCTCTTGAGAGTATTTCGCCCACACAGCAGAGCCTGGCAAGCTACCCATCATGTATTAGATATACCAAAAACAATAACAAGTCTCACAATGGAGACGTTACTGGTTTCTGCTGGAGCAAATCAATGAACAACAGTAGGACAGTGGACAGACATTATCAGAAGTTTAGTAGTACTTAAGAAGTATCAGAAGTTTAAGGAGATACTAATAGATTGTGTGTATGAGGGCATGACTTAGACATCTGACATATAAGATAAACAAAAATATATTTATAATAATATTCATGGTACTATCACTAATTGTATATTCACATTAAAGTCAAGTAACACTGAATGTCAAAGATGAATTTGAACAAACTATTAATACTAACAATTTTTTAATGCAGAGATCTGACATAATTTTCATTAGTTATTATGAAAGATAACCATAACTCATAATTTCATTTTACAAAAGAGCACTTTGCTCTAGAAATTCATGCATTTTAAAATCATTCATTAATCAATGCACAATATTTGAAAGCAAAAGAAATAAACATATTTTCTAGATAATGAATTGTTTTACATATCAATCAGCTTTTTCTTTCTAAAAGTACTATTCCATTATTTATCTTTATTTTTCCTTTGTGTATTCTTTTATAAAATAGTAGTATTCATTAATCAATGTTTTATAAGCTTAAAATAATGTATGTTGCATACATTGAGCTGTCAATATTTTAAGAAATGTGAAAGATGAAATATTAAAACTAAAACTATTTCTGTTGCTCTGATTGGCTTCTTCATATGAATCAGTTTCTAACACTACAATAATAAAAGCAACCACAACTACAATTACCTTCAAATCAAAGAGTAGCCTGTGATTTAAGAAATAGCAGATTGCAAACTAGGGAATATTCCTATGCTCATTGCTCTCCTCTTATTCAAAAATGTATAGTTTTGACACATATTCATATTCACTGTATCACTGTCATCCTGTTGTTCATTGACTTGCTTGAGTAGGTGCCAGTAACATCTCCATTCATCGTAGCCCTGAGATTTTAGCAGCCTCTCTTTACTCATCCTTCCCAACAGAGCCGCATTGGAGGCTCTTTCAGGGTCAGGAGAATGAGCGCCATTATTGTTACTATTTTTGGCATATAAAATACGCCATGGGGAGCTTGCCAGGCTCTGCCATGTAAACAGGATACCATCAGGAGCTTGTCAGGTTCTCTGAGAGGGAGAACTACACTATAAGAGGTTGCTCAGCCACCAGTGTTGCTGTCTGCTTTGTGTGCTTACGGAACTTTGTTTTAGAGTCTCTGATTCTTGGCCATTGATAGCATTGCATAGTGCCAAGGGCAGTTTGTGGGTGTGACTGCCTATCTACTGGAAAATGAGGGATCTGGGTGGAAGAGGCTCAGACCCAATCCTAGCAGGCTTGGAGATCTCAGCCAAGAGTCCCACACACCTGGGTTACTCTGCTGGTTCTTTCATGTGTGAGGCTCATCAAGGGGTGTGGAGAGTGGCCTTGATCATGGCTGTGACTGGGTTCTGGAGGTCTTCAGCTGCCGGGGTTCTGCTTGGGGTGGGGAGGGAAACTCAACCCAACCCCCTTTGAGAGGTCCCGGTGAAGACAGCCAGGTGCAGGGTCAGGAGACATGTGCCACCACAGTCCCACTGCCGGCTTGGACGCTGCTGGTTCCTAGTGGTGAGAAACAAGAAAGACTAGGGAGGAAGAGCTTGATCGAACCAGCTACTCTTGGAGTCACTGCCCTGCACACAAAGGCAACCCTCTGGGCATGGCCCCCCATTACAGTGGCCTGGAGCCCCTATGCGCTCAAAACCCAAGCACTCCCACCTCAGATCCCCAAGCAAACGGAGAGCATGCTCCCCCAGCGGAGCACACTAGTGCCCCTCGGCTCCCCTCTCTGAGCGGGTTGACCCAGGTGAGCAATGGGCGCAGTGCAGGACAGCAGCAAGGCCATCATGGACCCACTCATGGTGGCCATCAGCAAGATGCTGGTGGTGGTGGGTGACGGTGCATGTGGCAAGACGTGCCTGCTGATCGTCTTCAGTAAGGACGAATTCCCCAAGGTGTACGTGCCCACTATCTTCAAGAACTATGTGGCTGACACAGAGATGAATGGCAAGCAGGTAGAGCTGGCCCTGTGGGATACAGCATGCCAGGAGAACTATGACCATCTGTGGCCGCTCTCCCACCTGAACACCGGTGGAGTCTCATGTGCTTCTCTTTGGTCAGCCCGGATTGGCTGGAGAACATCCCTGAGAAGTGGGTACCTGAGATGAAGCACTTCTGCCCCAACATGCCCATCATCCTGGTGGCCAACAAAATAGACCTGTCCATCAAGCTGGCCCTCACCTAGCTGGCCCACATATTCATACTATCATATTAATCATGTGAAAATTAGGTTTTGACAATAAACTTTTATTCATTTTCTCAAGAGCATAAACTACCTTAAAAATCTGATAGATGTATAATAAATTCTAACTAAATCTGATATGCAAGAAATAATTACATGTAATTTTGTGATATGTGAAAGTTTGAGTAATTAAAGGAAATATAATTTTGCCTAAACTTTTAAAAAGGTTTTAACGGCAAATTCTAAGACTCACTTGTGATTGTAGTCATCATAAATTTAACCATTTCTCCTAAAACTTCTTCCTTTGGAACATTTAAACATGGTGTCTGAAAAAATGATGCTTAGATGTAATGTAGAATATTTTCCATGATACAGATACAGGGGTCAACACCTCATCATCACTCGGCTTGTGGCTGTGACAGCTCCTCCATCTTCTTGCCCCAGTTCCTGTTTCAGAATCCCGGTAGCCCCTGCGCCTGGCTGACTGGGATGCCAGGAGACCCAGGGAAAACTAGAAATTTTTCCATGGGGGTTTAGCAGTCTCTCCAGCAGGCAGCTGTTCCTAAGGCAGGGCCTAGGCATTGCATCCAGAGCCTGTGTTGAATTTTTGCCACAACACCCCATTCCCTGGCATAAGCGATAGTGCAGTGGTAGGGTGTTTTTCTTGCTGTGCGGTCGGCCCAGCTGAGCCAGGTTCGATTCCTCTTCCCCTCTCGAAGAGCCTGGCAAGCTACCAAGAGTATCTCACCTGCATGCAAAGCCTGGCAAGCTACCTGTGATGTATTCATTATGCCAAACACAGTAACAAGTCTCACAGTGGAGACGTTACTGGACCCGCTTGAGCAAATCAATGAACAAAGGGAGGACAGTGCTACAGTGCTATAGATCACATTATTTACATTAGTTGAGTAAAGTTGTGTTGATATCAAGATTAAATAGTCTTCAACCTCCTGTCATGAAATATCACAAATTATTGTGGATATAGTGCATGTTTTTTGGTATGTCAGTATGTACATGTGTATATTTGGTAAGCACATTTGCACATGTGTGTAATTTTGCAAATTAATAATGTAATAGAAACCAATTTTATTTTCAAATTTTATTTTATTTGTAATTTTTGGCTTTTTTGGTAATATATCTGGCAGTGTTTAGTACTTAAGTCTGGCTCTGTCCTCAGGGGTCACACCTCATGAAGCTTAGGTGACAATAGGCACTGCTAGGGATCGAACATGGTTCAACTTTATCCACTACAAGTGCAGTACTGGCTGTACTATCTCTTTAGCTTCCTTGAAGCCTATTTAAAACTTCTTTTATAATTATATTTATATGAAAAATTATTACCTAAAATACCTATTTACATTATTTATGAAGTAAAATAATCCTTCATAATTTTCTTGCCTTTGGGTAATTTCTAGCATTTCTTATAAGTCATATTCTATCACATCTTTCTAGCTAAAATTTCATAAATATTCTATTTGCAGTGCATTCATTTTAACACTTTTAACTACAATGAGACAGCTTCTTTATAACTCTGTCCTAAATTTAACTTACAGTCTAATTCAAAATTCTAATTAAAATTAATGCTTCACTTTTGCTTAATATATAACACATGAGTTATACAAAGATGTCTATACTTGTAGTCAATTTAAAGCTTACCTATGAATATTTTTCAGTTTCAACAGCAGTGCAGGTTTGTAGTGATCTCTCATCATAAAAAACAAATCCAGCTGCATTGCCACTTAACTGATCCTGTATAGTCTGTTAAATAGTATGTAATTCTACTAAATTCTGATAGTATTCCACAATTAATGAGATGACTATAGCTGTGTTAATTTAAGTGTGCTAAATGTAGAAGAACATTTATGAGAAATGTATTTTTTGCATTTTTTAAGTTTTCTCCACTATGAGATAGTCAATATTAGAAAACTGAAAAAAATATTTTAGGAGAGCTTCTCACAATGATAAATATAGTGAGTTTTTTAAACAAGTATAACATATCATTGTTAGCATTATTTTCAGATAAATTTAAAAATTAAAACACTTTTCTTCATAAGAATAGCAGGCATTGCAGAGCAGGAGAGGTGGGCACTGGGGACATTTGTGTAAGGGAATGTACCCTGGTGATGGAAAAGGTGTTGGAACATTTTGTGACTGAAACTAAATCATGAACAACTTTGTAACACTATATTTCACAATGATTAGCTTAAAAATAATTTTTAAAAGTCTAAGTAAAACAGCAGGCATTGATGAGATGGAGCAATATTACAGCGGGTAGGATAGATGCTTTGCACTCACATTCAATCCCTGGCACCCATATGGTCCCCCAAGGAGGAGTGACCCCTGAGCACTAGTTGGTGTAGCCCAAAAAACAAACAAACAAAAAAGTAGGTATGGGATCTTAAATTCAGTTTCGATAAAATTCATATAAATCTACATAATGGAATATTATTTATACTCAGTATTTCCTTACTTTACATAAACATAGGGATACTGAGTAAGCCTGCACTTTTAAACATACCTATACACAAGCTAATATTAATGTTAAGCCCCAATCATAGTTACAGGATCAGATGTGATATGCAAGAAGACTAATAAATAAATAAATAATAAATAAAATAAATAACAATAAATAAATAATAAAATAAATAAATAAAATAAATAAATGAATAATAAATAAATGAATAATAAATAATAAATAAATAAAAAGAATCTGCCGTATGCAAACAATATTTTGGGGTTAGAGGTGCTCTAAAACAGTGTGCAGGAGGACTGGTTGATCCTTCCATCAATTCTCAGCCAACTGGACCAGCAGTTTAAAGCAAGCATGCTGAGAATTCTGCTCTGACCCTGCGGTTGTGGTTGAAGACCACCCCTGGGGAACTCACGGTCCAGTGTGCAAACAAATTTAAGGTAAAAGCTAGAGTCTAAAAAAATATTTTGATTTTAAAACTTCCAGTGAAGTTATATAATAACTTTTCCTGTTTGTCCATAAAATGTCCTACATTATTTCTTTTATATTTTCAATAAAACAAAAAATATAAGGTTCTAGTAATTTCAGAATGATTGGAAAGTAAACATCCAATTTAAAAAATAAGACTAGGGCATCTGTTACTCTGAACATACCAGAAATGATAAAACTATGAAACATTTTCCTGGTAAAGTAATAAATTACTATTAATATAAACCATCCATTTCAGATTGGAAGGTTAAAAAATTGATATCTGACACAAATTATGATTCATATTATCAAATTTGAAAAAACTGAAAGCAAAAAATTTAAATTGAAACAAACTTTTTTGTATGTCTTTTATTTGTATTTTAAATATCTGTAATCTCTAGACAAAATGGCAATTGGCATGCCATAATTTTATGACAATTGTTTAAGTTAATTACCATTAAGCTTTTATAATAGTCTTTAAATTATCCAGTCTCATTCCCTTGACTCTGAAAGAGCCTCCAATTGGCAGCATTGGGAAAGACGAGTAAAGAGAGGCTGCTAAAATCTCAGGGCTGGGACCATTGGATACGTTACTAGTGCCCGCTCAAGGAAATTGATGAATAATGGGATTACAGTGATACAGTGATAAAGTGATGGTAGATTTTCACACAATTCATTTAGTCCTACACTAGTTGTTGAGTGGGCAAGAGGAATAATGCAGTTAGGGTGTTTGCCTTGCACGTGGACAACCCAGGTTAGATCCCTGGCATCCCATATGTTCCCTCGAGACCTTTGGGAGTGATCACTGAGTGCAGAGACAGGAGTAATTCCTGGGCGCTTCCAACTGTAGCCCAACATGCAAGAAATATTGTTGATAATACTAAGTCATTTCTACATTTATTTCTGAGGAGCACTCATTGCTTGAAATAAGCAGAAAGACCATATTTTGCTTTAAAACTTCAATATTTTGAGAAAAAAATGACACATTTTCACATATTCTCTTATTGTGAATAATTTATGTTACAGTCTTTTAACCTTTTTATTTTTAATTATTTCCATTACAGGTTTGAAGAGATAGTACTGTAGTTTGGTCACTTACTTTGCATGCTGCTGACCCAAGTATGACCCCTGCACTTGTAACCCAATCCCCATGAGGAATGATCCCTGAGAACAGAGCCAGGAGTTAACCACTACTGCATGAGACCCCAAAACAAAATAAAATAAAATTGTAAACATCTACAAAGCAATAAACAAAATTATCACCAAGTACCTAAGTCTAGATTGCCAGTAATATTTTTCTGGAAATTTTATATCAAAATTAGCAGAAAGGATAGAATGACTTGAAATAATATCTAATATATTATAAGTAAATATTTTCAATAAATTAAATATGTTTCAGTTATTTTCTAACTATATTACAAATTCTCTGAAGAATTTAAAGAAATATTTTATCTGATTATTGCTAAGAAATGTCATGGTGGTAGTAACCACATAGTATAGATCATGGTACTTTTGGGACAAGATATGGATAAAGACTGGGAGAGATGTCATGAATAATTTGTCAAATGAAAAATGATGATGTCAGAACTCAGATTGTGTCACTTTAAAATGTATTGTCATATTTGGCTATATTTTGCAGTCTTATTCAATAAGATAAAATTTTACTAAATTTGAAATATGTTAAAATATTATTTAGTATAATAGAATTAAAACTGTGAGGAAGGAGAGAAGGGAGAGAGTAAGGAATAATGGGAGATGACAAGGGAAAGTGGAGAACATTCTGTTTTATCTACATACCACATTTCATTTCCCCACCCAGAGATACAAAAGTTGTCACAACCAGTAATTAGATTGTAAAATACGGAAACCTAACGTAATTATTGTGTAAATGGATCCCCCCATCATCACTACTGTGAGACATTATGTTTCTCTCTCACTACCTGTAAGGTCCCTTAGAAAGATATAACATTTGCAAAAACCCATTGCAAAAACCAAAAGGATAATTTTAGTGATGCCAAGAAGCATATTTGGTCCATTTAGATGTCACTAAGTCATGCCTGCTGTTTATTAATGAGTATATCAACTAAGCAGATCAATAGTTCAAGTAGTTACCCATTGTTTTTTACTTAATATAAATGAAAATTGCCTGTAACATCTAGCTTTTTCCCTTTCACCATCTAACTAGCAGCCTTAGATGATTTAATAGAATTGCACAGGCAACACTATTCTTTAAAAAAAAAGGTCTTAATTTGATATCTTAATAGATAATTTTAATTAGTTCCTGGAAGAGTATTAAGGCTGGAGCGATAGCACAGCAGTAGGGCGTTTGTCTTGCACGCAGCCAACATGGCCGACCCGAGTTCGATTCCTCCGCCCCACTCGGAGAGCCCGGCAAGCTACCGAGAGGATCTCGCCCGCACGGCAGAGCCTGGCAAGCTCCCCGTGACGTATTCGATATGCCAAACACAGTAACAACAAAGTCTCCAATGGAGACGTTACTGGGCCCGCTCAAGCAATTATCTAAGAACTGTGCACTCATGACCAAGATAGAAAAAGCAAACACCATGCTTTGATGAGGATTATGAGCTGCATGTATTTTGATGTCATCAGCAAAGGAAAATCATGCGTCTGAGCAAAAGTTTGACAGGGGCATAGATTTTTCTTCAAATGCTATGGGATAAAAAGTGAAAAATCTCTAATAAAGTCATTCATTTTCTTGCTAAATATCAGATCACAGAATTCATACTCTATGGCACATCCATTTAGTAAATTATTTTGACTGCGGTTGGGGCTGTAGAGGATGATCCCAAGGTGTGTTTATGAAGCCTGGGATGCAGACTTAGCTAAACCCTCCAGAATTTAATGAGACAGCTAGAGAATGTGGTGCTTTTTGGGTCCCGTGGGATGAAAGTTGACCTGGGCCAACCCTGCAATGTTTGGGGGGAGTAACTTAATTCATGCAAAAAATATGTTTTGCCACTCCCCATTGTATGTTTCTGCTTCTTATTCCTCTGTGTTGAATAATTCAAGTGTTTTAAAGTTCTTTAAACTATATTAAGTAATAGGTAAGAAAAGTCACTCTTACAGACAGTCTCTTTTTGGTTGCAGCAGAAAAATAAAGCTTCAGTCTTTCTAGTATCTTCTTTCGAAAGGACATTTAACACTGAGAAACACTTCAAAAGGACCCACTTTGGAAGAAACTAATTACTCATGGGACCAGGGTTACTTTTCTTTGGACTCATTCCATAAACATCTGGCACAGTGCCTATCTCATAATAGATTCCTAAAATTAAGTAAATAGGTCAGACTATGACTCTGTACTATAAGATATTAATCAATGGACATTTTCACATTTTTAAAATGTTGTATCCAAAGATTCATCTTAAGTACATAGGAAAACGGCATTTGGTCTTTAAAAATAAAAGGTTAGGGGCAGGATAAATAGAACAGCTGGTAAGGTGCATTGACCACACAGATCCTGGTTGGATCTCCAGCACTAAATATGTTCCCTGGAGCTCTGCCAGGAGAAAGCTCTCAGTATAGAGTTTGGAAAAAGCCTCTAAGCACTGCAGGGTATGGCCCCCAAACTGAATAGCAGAATAGCACTTTGTAAACACACGTTAGAAATAATATATCAAAAATCATGTGTTTTTACATAGAATCTAATTTCAGGCAACGTAAAATTAAACCTCATATTATATACATAATATGGTATTTTGTTTTGTTCAAGTTACTTTTACTTAGTTGAAAAACGATGAAGAACTTATTTTAACATTTCTTAGTATTATTGAATTGTTCTAATGCAATAATATAGAAAGATAGTATTATTCAGAACAAAGAGATATAAGGACTGAAGTCACAGAAAACTACCCAGGAGAACCTTTTATAAGTAATTATTAAGTTCTTCGATACATTTGTAGTACAGGGTATTAGGTGCCTGCCTGTATTACATTGATAGCAATGACAAAGGAAGGAATCAGTATCTTCAGCTTTTCAGCATATTGAAAAACTGACCCTATTGACAAAATTAGTTTTCTATGTATCGTTGAAGGACATGAAAATATTACTTTAATTGTGAAGGGCTTTGTTATCTAAAACCATCTAATCACACTTAATCTGTCAGAAAAAGGGCAATGTTGTTTTTGCATCAAACCTGGCAGTCCCTATTTGGAATATCTTTCATGCATCTTTGCATCTTGCACTGTGAAATCATGGTGATGGTACATGATTAGAACTGTCAAACTTGTATGTGTTCTTTTGAATTTATAATTCACCCCGTTTTTAACTTGACAGGCGATGATTCCTTTTCATATCTTTAAGACACTGATGAAAATATTTATATATTAACAAAATCCCACATTTCCCCACACTTTTTACAAATGATGGGTACACAAAAGTGACACTGTGTTTGAAGTCACACATCACAGCATTTGATTCATCTTTTTTTTCAGTCTTTAGCCTTGACAGGTGCTGATAGTTTGCTTCCTATCTTAGTAACTGCTGCAAGCTGTCACATCTCCTTCCAATTAATACATATCTGTTACAGTCCAGCAGCTCCAACAAATGCAAAACTACAAAATATTTTCAACTTTCACTAACCAGGTGTTGCCATGGTGTTAGGTATATCAGGCAAAGTGATGTGGCCTGTGTCTAATAAGTATGTTGTCAATCATTAAACCTACACACTATATTTAATGACAAAAGCTGTCAAAGTAATCACTTTGATTTACAATGTAACTTGTTGAGAAAGCACAGAAAAAAACTTACTATAAATATTTTTATATGCCTCTACACTGACTGATAGCATGCTTAATATTTTTATTGTAAATTCAACTCAAAAAATTTGTCTCAATAGCATAATTTAAACTTTCATAAATATAAATTATTATGGCATTTAATCATTATTTTAAGGAATTAAAACAAGAAAATTATTGGATATTCAAAGTATGTATTATTTTTGATCAAAATTGTTGCAAATAAGTAGCCTAAAATAATATATTCTTAAATTTCTAAGAAATGTTTAATAAAAACAAGGTAGATATAGATGGGAAAATGGTAAAATAATCAATTTGCAGAACTAAATGTTAAATTTGTAGATGGTATTTTTCTGTAAAATGATTTTGGTTCATGGGATCCAGACCACATAAGAGCAACTGTTACATGCAAGTCTGTGTTTTTACAATTTATCTAAATCCTCACCCTAAATGAGCATATTTTAAAAATAAAAATATTGAAATAATTTTGACTGATGATCTATGCCACTCAAATACAATTAACAAAATATCAAGTAAGCTCTTTATAATTAAAAAGACTTAAGTTTTTAAAAAGTTAAGTTGGTTAAAGATGACATTCTTCAAATTGATCTGAAAAAATTATTTCTCTTGTAAGTTATACTGCAATGGCAATAAGATATAGAATGAATTGTCTTCTTGATATACTAGCATGCATAAGTGAGAGATTTAACTATTTAATTTTTCTCTAAGCGAAAATTTTCAGTATGATTGACATAGAAATATTAATTAAATTTTTCTTCCCATTGTATTAGAATCAGCAAAGAAATGTAAATGATTCTGTAAGAGAATGAAATCTGAACAAGTAGCTGACTATTAGGGTGCTTAGCAATGAGAAGCTTGGCAAGATAATGTTTAAGTGTCTGTGTCCTTTTGTCATCTTTAACATTGTTTAAACAAATGAAATTGAGTGGAAAAGAAAACTAATGACAGAGGAGAAAAAGGTCATTGATTCGCAACGCAAGTGTACTTTTTTAGAAAAAAAGGCAAGTGTTTTATCTTTCAAGTTTTAAAATTTTAAATTTTGTGATGATGGAAATCATATTTCATAAGAATTTTGTGTAGCTAAAATTTATTTAGATAAGGAGCATGTTATGATACCTACACTATTGTATCAATTCACTAAGTTTTACATAAATACTTTCAGTAGTTGTTAAAAAATAAACTACATTCAATACTTCCTAAATAGTGACAACATAAAATAAATACCAACTCTTGATCTTCCTTGACATCTGTTTAAAGTGTATCAATGAATGAATCTAACAAAGATTCCTCCCTTCCCCTCACCCTTCACAATTTATATTTTATAAAAGTCATGTAAAGCACCAAAAAAACTATCAATAAATAGGTAAAATAGAAAATTGGCATTGCATGGAATGAGAAAAAAAGCTAAGTGACTGGGGTGGGGGCAGGAAAAATAAGAAAATGTGTTAAAAGGATAAAACATCTTAGAATTTTAAAAAAATTTTTCCATGTTGTTTATAATGTATTTATTCACTGTGAATTACAAAGTTTCAAAATTATTCATGATTGAGTTCCAGAGGTGAATATTCGAGCATCAAGCATCAATCTCTCCTCCAGTGCCCCCAGTTTCCTTCCCTCACCCCAGCCTGCATCTTCGGCAAATACTCTTTTTCCTCTCCTTTTATTTACTTTTGTTTATAATCTGATAGTACAGCGGTTAAGGTGTTTGCCTTGCACGCAGCCAACATGGCTGACCCAAGTTTGATTCCTCCGCCCCTCTTGGAGAGCCCGGCAAGCTACCGAAAGTATCTCGCCTGCAAGGCAGAGTCTGGCAAGCTACCCATGATGTATCAGATATGCCAAACACAGTAACAACAAAGTCTCGCGATGGAGACGTTACTGGGCCCGCTCGAGAAAATCGATGAACAATGGAAGGACAGTTTATAATGCTATTACTAATAAGGTATCATGCATATCACTTTGCTGCTTCTTCATCAGAATTACCTCACTGCCTCTCTGGGACCCTGATGATTCTTACGTTTATTCCTCTTGAATTCATATGTTGTCATCTCCTTGTGGTTTTTTCCCTTCTTCTGCTGTTGGCTGGAGGTCTCTCCACCTCACCTTGGAGCTCACCTTGGAGCTCAGTGATTCTGTCCTCAGCATCCATTACTCTACTGGAGAGGCCGTCCAGTGAGTTTTTCATTTTTTCCTACCAGATTTTTTAGTTCTGTCCTTTTATTTGTGTGTGTGTGTGTGTGTGTGTGTGTGTGTGTGTGTGTTTTCCTCTTTCATGCTCTCAGATCTTCCAGTGTTTTATTGTGTTTCATTGTTTCTTTGGGCTGGAGCGATAGCACAGCGGGTAGGGCGTTCGCCTCACAAGCGGCCAACATGGCCGACCCAAGTTCGATTCCTCCGCCCCTCTCGGAGAGCCCGGCAAGCTACCGAGAGTATTCGATATGCCAGACACAGTAACAACAAAGTCTCCAATGGAGACGTTACTGGGCCCGCTCGAGCAAATCGACGATCAACGGGAGGGCCTTTACCTTTACCTTTACCTTTACCATTGTTTCTTTGTATTGCTTAAGCATCTTATTTTTATTCTCAAATCATTTTCAGAGAAATTATATAGGTGGATATTGCTGATTGAGACTTTAGGATTACTCTCTTCTCCCTCTGGTGGAGCTCTGAACTACTTTCCATGATTCCTTCATAATCTGGAGATGTATCTTTCTCCTTGGACAGTGACCTGAGGATTTTAGCATATTTTTTATACTTAGGTGATATTATTAGAAAATATTTTTAAGACAATATATTTGAATTTTTGTCTGTTTGATTGTAAGATATAAAATAAGGAGAATAAGAGTCCAAACACCTAAGAAGACATAACATTTGTCAACTGAGATGAAAGATAGTGCGCAGGGCATTTTCCTTGCATGAGGCCAACCCAGGTTCAATTTCCAGCATCCCATATGGTCCCCCAAGCACTGCCAGGAAAAATTCCTGAGTGCAGACCCAGGAGTAACCCCTAAGCATCTCCAGGTGAGACCCAAAAGGCAAAAAAATAAAAAAAAACTTATGGAATAAATATGCACTCTAAGAAAAGTGTAGCAAATATCATGTATACAATATTGGTTGGGGTGTTTAATAGCAAATACATAACAAATTAAGTCTCTCTCGAAAAGAAAATTGTTTTTGGTTAATTTTAAAAATTAGAAATAATTTAAATTTAAAAATGAGTCAGTCTTGTGGAGTGTAGGTTTTAATATGTATATTTTCATATATTTTAAGTAATGTATCAATAAAATACTATCTTCATTAGAAGTGACATTAATTTTCTAAAGCCAGTAAAATATTATTTTATCAGTTATTTTTGAGTATCTTTAATACATTATAGCTATTCTGTGAGTTACCTAACACCATGTTTTCAATAGAAACTAAATAAATATCTTAAGAATTCTCTAGTGTCTGTACATTGTCAAAAAGGATTTTCATGTGGAAATGTTTCAGTTGTGTTTCTCATGAGCAGAAATTTGATCCTGTGGGAAAACATTCGGTGCTTGTGATGTTTATGTGGAAGAAATAGATATGAATGACTATTGTAATAGATACAGCAGTGGCGTAAGTGCTACAAACATTTTTATTGTTATATATATATATACTAAATGGTCAATAGTATACATGTTTTGGAAACTGGGTGCTTCTAATATAAAACAATTTCAAATTGTTATTGTTATATCACATTTAAATTAAATGAATTTAAATATTGAAAAACTACACTAAGTAAAACCAAACTTAGTCAAAATTATCAAAAGTTTCCCTGAAGCAATGACACACATATATATGTTTATCTATCTATATCTATATTTATACCTTTATATAGATACATATATTAATATATGAGAAAGAGAGATTTCACTATTTTATTATGATTAATCAGAAGTATATTTGTGAACCTATAAAACTATTCTAGAAGAAAGATCAGAGTACTTATTTTAATGTATTTTAAATATCATTTATTGCTTTCTCTTAAAGACATACAAATTGTTATCTAACAAATATGTTATTGCATATCTATATAATATTAAATATGAGCTCAGAGAGACAGTACAGGAGTAAGAAATTTTCTTGCATGTGGACAGACACAGTTTAATCTATGGCACTATATATGTTCCCATAAGCCCTGTAAGAAGTGATCAAGAACCAGGAATAGGACCATTGCACTATTGGGCATCATCCAAACACCAATTCCAAATATTAATTTCACTTTGTATTATTAGATTTATGGTAACATTTTTGAGAAAATTTTTTTCTTATGTAAACTTTAGGTAAATTTGCCAACATAGTGAAGCAACATAGAGACATAAAATCACAAGACCTTTTGCTTTCTGAAATCTCTGTTTTTAAACTTCATTCTCAGTCAGAATCTTAACCATAGAGATAAAGTAACTGATCTAACAGAATTTTTAGAGTAAAGAAAAACCTCCTGAATATTTCTTAAAATATTAAAGAATTTACAACTCTTATACTTTATTATTATACATAAAGTAATGCTGTGCTTTCATGTCATGATAAATATGCCTGTGCTTTTATGATATGTTAATATTACATATACCTATATATATTTATTTAAACATACTATGTCTTGAGATTCAACACTTATGTTGGACATGATAGGTAGTTGATAAAATAGAAATATAGGAGCCTTTCTGTAAAATTCTTCTGCATTTTACTCTTTGATCCTCTATGTATAAATATAATTTTTACATAACTTTTTTTTTAATTTATTTATTTGTTGAAACACTGTGGGAAAAGTTACAAAGCTTTCAGGTTTAAGTCTCGGTCATGCAAATATCAAACACATTTCCCTTTACCAATACTTATTTTTCACCACGAAGAACCCCAATAACCCCCCTCTCCCAACCCTCCCAATGCCTGTGAGGCAGATGAATTCTAGTTAACACTCTATCTACTTTGACTAGATTCATTGTTTCGACAAAAGATGCACCATTATTATTTAGAGTTTACACCCCCAAATTCGACATGCTGAAAAGGCATAGTGAAATAATTTGTTTTCTACAGCTGGTCACAAGAATCAAATGATGTCGCACGGCTGCAATAGTGACCATGTGATTTTGGATTTTTGGTATTTTACTTATTAACCATTAACCCTGGAAGTATTTCTGCTGAGAGTCAGATAGTTATGAGATTGGTTTCTGTGCTCTGGAGCCATGGTCGCGCCGGAGAGCCGCTCGTGGGGGGCAACTCGTGACCTTGGTAGGGCGTGAAGGATTTTGACATTACTCTTAATGTTTTTCATTCTAGTTCTAATTTTTTAAATGAAGAATATGTAATTTATAAAGAATTGAAGAGACTTCTCATTTCTTAGAAATTGTTAAAACTAAAATAATATCAAGATGTGCAACACGCTTGTAACAATGCATATGCAAATAAGAACTGATTAGTAAATGTGTGTATTTATGAAAAAATAGTATCATCTTAAAATGAACAAAAGCTTTTGAAATGCTAAAGCTAATTTACCCTATGTCCACTTTCTTATAGACTCCAGATATATGTCACTTAAATGTCACCTGAAGTAAATATTGTTTTCCTAATTAACCTTTTTTATTTTTTTAATGTGGCTATTTTATATTTCTCTCTTTAAGTCCTTGACACTCATCCACTACTCTCACAACAGATGAGATTGCTTCATTCAACTCTAAGAGATTTGGGAGTATTGAGAGAGCAGACCCTAAACTGGCCAAACAAACAAACAAACACTTCTCTATATGCTGCTAGATTCAATGTCACCTGTTTTATTTTGTGGTAAGTATTGTTTTTCAAATTCCAGTAGGCGGGGGTCACACACACCAACTGGCCCCCTGGTGCTGTGTAATCCCATCAACGGCCAAGACTCAGAGACTATAAAAACCAGCTCCTGGAACCGCATGGCCACATTCATGGCCGTGCAACATCTTATTATAACATCTTATTATCTCATTCCTACTTTGGACAAACTGGTAGGCTACCGAATGTAACCTGCCCACATGGCAGAGTCTGGCAAACTCCCCGTGGCATACCCAATATGCCAAATACCAGTAACAATGATGGTAGGCTCATTCTCCTAAAGAGCCTTGAATATAGCACTTTCTTAAAAATCTCAGGGCTAGGATGAAGGAGATATTACTGGGGCCTGCTCGAGGCAATCGACGAATAACAGGATGATCGTGATTGTATTTGTACCTACTTATAATAGTCCCTTCAATACGGCAGCATTGGGAAAGATGAATAAGGAGAGGCTGCTAAAATCTCAAGGCTGGAATGAACGGAGACATTACTGGCGCCCGCTTGAGTAAATCAATGAACAGGATGACAGTGTTACAGTGACACAGTTATGATATATTTACTTAAAGATTCTCTCCTTCAGATTCCTGAATTTCCCCTTTTTCTACCAGATATTTTCCCCCTTTTATATATAAGGACTTTTTGTATTTTTAATGAAATTTTTATTTTATGCATAAGGAAACTACCAGATACATTTCCCCTTTTCTACTAGATTTTTTCATTTCTTTGAGTTCCCATAAACAAGCAAATCTGCTACCACTACTCTATTAAAAGAAGACTGAATAAATTTTGAAAATCTTCATATCACATATACTGTCACTGTCCTGTCACTGTCCTCCCATTGCTCATCGATTTGCTCGATCGGGTCCAGTAAACTAATTGTAATTATACATGAAGATAAATGCTTATCACACTTAATGTGTTCATCATTTTATGATATACAAATAGCAAATCACTAGGAAAGCTGAAACCATGTTAAATATAAACTATAAAAGTATTTAAATTTTTTTCCTTGACTTATTTGATTTCTAGATATTTCCCTGCTTCTTTGTAGCATTTCACAGAAAACTTTTAGGAAATAGTATTCCATATTTCCTGTCTTACTCTATTATCGTACCATCTCCTTTTAGTCACCTATTTGCTTCCATCATTGCACTGAGACCATTTTTGTTGCATTCACCAAGTACTAATATAATGCTAACTTTGATGATCAGATAATAGTCCTCATCTTCTGTTAGCTATCAGTAACAATTGCTTTCATTTATTTGTGGGGGCAAAGGCACCTCCCCAAAAGTTCTGGAGACCACTGGGCTCCTCAGAGTGAGTCTCAGGCCTCCATTCCTGCACCAAGGATATTCAAAGTACCTTTTCGTGGGAAAGAAAAAACAGATCAGCTGTATGTAAGACAAGTACCTTAAATCCAGTGACTTCTCTCTGGCCACTTTGCTTTTTACTTTACTGAATTAACTAACTGCTTTGTAAACTTCCTTAATCATTTAGATGCCTTGAATATTTTAATCTTGAATTTCTATCTTTTACTGTACTGATTAATGCTATAAACTCATCTAGTCACTTATCTTTTTTGTATTTTGGGCTACACATCCAGTGATTCTGGGGGTTATTCCTGACTTTGCTTTCAGGGATTGCATCTGGCAGTGCTCAGGAGACCTTAAGGGGTTCCAGGTGAACTAGTGTTAACCGCATGCAAGGCAAGAGCCCACCACCAGCTGTTCTATCTCTCCAGCATCCCACCCAGTCACTTATCTGTAAACATCTCTTTCATTACAACTTCCAAATTTATACCTCCCATCTAAATTACAATATATCTCCTAAATTCTCATCTACAACTTGACAATTTTTCTATGGCTTTCAGATTGACGAAATGCATACCTAAGGGAAAAAGGGTGGGAGGTTGGACATTAGCCCACTGATGTACCTAAAACAGCACACATGTGTTTGGTTTTAACATACTTGCTTGTATTCTCTTATATACATTCTCTTATATACATACTTGCTTGTATTCTCTTATATACGTTCTCTTATATACATTCTCATATATACAGGAGAGCCTGGCAAGCTACCGAGAGTAACCCACCTGCACGGCAGAGCCTGGCAAGCTCCCCTTGGCTTATTCAATATACCAAAAATGGTAACAATAATAGGTCTTATTCCCCTGACCCTGAAAGAGCCTCAAATATGGCATCGTTGGGAAGGTCCAATAAAGAAATACTGCTAAAATCTCAGGGCTGGGGCGAATGGAGACTTTACTGGTACCCACTTGAGCAAATTGATGAACAACAGGATGACAGGGATACAATGATACATTACATTGTTTAGTTCTTCACATTTTTGAGATTTAAATACAATTTTATGTATAAAGAAACCTAACAAAACAGGGAAAGATATCTTGAATACTTCAGTGTTAGTTCACAAATAAAATATGGGGGCTGATGCTGCAACATGTGTACACTCAGTGGCCCAGGACTGCCTCCCCACCTCCCTAGGCCTCCACAACAGAGAGACAGTGAACAGGGACCACAACCTGATGGTGAAAATAGACTGTTTAGTGCTATACTGCTAGAATACTTATAGAACATCTGAAGAGGGGTTGAGGTAAGGACATGGGTATGATTGATCATTTACACAGATACACATTTGGTGGAGGAAATTCTCTTGGGAAGATTAACTCAAGGAGATACTCATCTCCCAGGGACATCTACATTGCTTTTATCTTTTCCTCTAGCTGTTTAAGTTATCAATACTAACAGTTTTTGGGATAAACACAGTAAGACACCAAGTTCCCAACACTTAGTTCTCTGGGCTTTGAGAGCAAAAAAGGCTTTTTACACTTAGTTCTCTGGACTCTGAGAGAAAGCAAGGTTTTTACCTTAAGTCCCAGACTAAGTCCTTAGGCAAGTTCAGTTTGTCCCTCCCCATGGAGGTCCTGTCTTTTAAGTTGTAACAGCTTGCATCAAGACCATGTATTTATGCTTTGTAGAATGTCTCATTTCGATGCCAGGTAGCTTTGCCATTCACCTCGGGTCCATCCCAGTCCCATAGCGGGACCTCCCTTTTGAGGGTGTTAGGAACCATAACAATTGAAGCCTGAGTCAGAAATTATGACCAAGTAATTATGTTCAGAAATAGATATAATTCAGATCAATCAACTCCCAGGAGCATAGCATTAATGACCTATGTTTAACCAAAGAACATTGCACTGTAGTAAATTATAAAAAGGCTATAGGGGAAATAGAAAAGCAGGTACAAATATACAGCACTTCAAATACAAAGCAGTACAAGTACAAAGTTCAGAATTACCAGAAAGTTTTGACTTATAAGTAATCAAGACTGACTTGGGAACTTGTGACAGTGAGAGGCAAAATACAAGGGAAAGGTCAAAGACAAACTTTAACTAAATTAGGGATGCTAGTAAGAGCATGTTAAGCTTCTCTGGGAGGAAGAAAGGGGGCAATTCACTGACGAAGGCTAACGCACTTAGGGTTGATATCCAACACTTCATCGCCCCCCTTTAGATTGTTATAGTACCATAACGTGGAGCACTTTCAGCACACTATTATTTTAATGACTTGCTTTATTCAATTCACTATCATTCACACAAGTACGTTTCATATGTGCAATATTTTTTTTTCACTAGTCCTTATATCATAATTACCAAGTGTTTAGCAAATGTTCAATGGAATGTGATATTGACATGTTTGCTATCAAAGCTGAGGAAAATGACACAGAAGAAAGCCCATTAATACAATAGTACATAAAACAAATAGAGGTTTGATTTCAGAGTTATAATAGAAGTCAGGCTTTTAACTACTCCACTATACTTAAACCCAAACAGTAAACCCTTGTTACTTTGTGTATCTATGTCTTGCTATTTTTGTTGCTCCACATTATTCCATTGATTTTTTTCTCTTCTGCTTCAAATATTAAACATATAGGGTGATATCCATTATTTTTAGAATATATATGACAGTGATATATTCTTTATAAATATGATGGCATTTCTCTGTTCATATCTCAATCAGACCACTTGTATCTGGAAATTTAAGTATGCTCATTAAGGATTAAACATGTTCTGGAGAATTAGAATTTTGATATGAGTTGTAATTCCACATATCTTTTTATAAACTATTTTAAATTCATTTGTTTAAAATAGTTGTTTTTATTGAAAAAAATCACTGCCATTCTTAAAATTCCTATCATCTTTCACTATTTTCAAGGAAAAATATTTTTCTACCATATTTATTTAAAGAAAATATATGACATTTGATGTAGGTAGACAGGCAGATAGGAAAGGCCCCCTCTCCATACGATGACAGTAAATTTCCTGGGAAGTACTAGTTCTGAAGTTGCAAAGGCCATTCTTGCAGAAAACAGGAACTAAGGCCTGATAAGACACTTACCTGGCACCAGCAATGGACCTGAGGAGAGTGGACCCCTCCCCATAAAAAAAATTCCTCAAATACCCTCAGACCTCTCCTTTAATCTGATTAACTTGACCAGAGAAGACTTCAGAACATTCCAGATCAAGACATCCTGAGAAGGGTATGCATATGCTGCTGGAGCCCATGTGCTGCTTGCGTCCACATGGCCAAACACATGTCTCACCTGCATCTCCTCCCTTGAGATGTGTACTTTCATGCTTTCCTGTCTAATGCTGGGCTGGGACGTGTGTAGAAGATCTCTCCACGTTGGAGAAGGCCAGATTCTCTCTCTCTCTCTCTCTCTCTCTCTCTCTCTCTCTGCCTTTTTGGACCACACCCAGGGATCACTCCTGACTCTGCACTCAGGAATTACTCATGGCAGTGCATGGGGTGCTATATGGGATGCCAGGGATCGAACCAGATCTTCCACCTGCAAGGCAAATGCCCTACCCACTGTACTATTGCTCCAAACCTAGCTGGTTCTCTCTTGAGCACGTTACTCTCCACTCTCTCCCACTCTCTCCCTCCTTCCCTTCAAAATCTCCATATAAAATTTGCTTTATTTCACTGCTTGTCTACTCCTGAAATTTGTTTGTGAGAGGCTAGACAAGAACCTAGTAACCTTGGGTCCCGGGTGGCAGAGATCGATCGGGAGAAAGTGATTGTCTTTCTCCTCAACACTTCACATAAGTCACCAGTGGGGCCCACCAACATCAATATTACTAAATGGAGCCTATGTGATTTGAAAGCAGATTTTTATTTGTTCCAACCACTTAACATTAACTAAAATCATATTTTGTTAAATATTTTTTAAATTGAGCTAATTCAAAACAAAAATAGCATATACTCCAGTATTTTGGTGAAGTAAGATGAAACTATTTATTTTCAGAACAAGGATAATGGTCATGTTCTTTCCATGTCATCTCTGTCAACTGAAGGAGATAAGCCTAGGAACTGAGCAATTCTGTAAGGTACAAGCACTGAATCTAGCCAAATACTTGAAGATTGTTTCCCTACTTGTTACAGGAAGAGAATTATAAATGAATCATAGGATGCCCTGCATTTTATTTCAGAAGTTCAATGCTTATTTTCTTGGGAAAAAAACAAAATCAAAAAACTAAGAAATCTTTCCCTGTGTCATAAATCATTAAAATCCCATGTCATTTTAGAGTTTTTTCACCATGAACAAGGTAGGACTTTCAGAGAAGTAGCAACATTTTAAATTCATTAAACTTGAAAATACTTGAGATCTCCTTTGTAAGATTACTACATATACACACATATATTATATTTTTATTAATATTACCACATAATATGCACATATAAATGTATATAAGTGTATATAATATGCTTTGGAATTAGTAAGAGAACATATTAAGTTTATAAAACATATTTTTATTTACTGGACTATTTACATTATAATATTTGTATATAAATTTTTTTATTTTTCTAACTTACTTTAGAATATAATGCTTTAATATTACTTTCAAAAAATTTAATGACTTTCATAACTCCTCTAAGGAAAGATTAATATGAATTCAGAAGTGTATTTACAACTATGAAAGTGATACATTATAATTTTAATGAAAATTTCCATAATGATACATATACCAATTATAGGGAACAAAAATGTTTTTGTTTGACAATCTTATGTGTGCATATAACAAATTAATGGAAGGTGTACATTTTCATATCTATTATCTTGTTAGTTATAACCCATCAGAATTCTGAAACTTTCCTGAAATAGATAAAAACAATTATAAAATATAGGTAATTAAATGCAAGAAAAATATCAACTATTCCTCTGAACAATAAAAATTCACTATTTGCAAAGATTTGCAGAACAGTAATTATTTAAGGAATACTGTCATTTCCTATTCCAAATTTTAAACGTTATTTTATTGTAACTCACATGTTCTCAGCTTCTTTTGACTTTTTGTATTTAAAGTTAGAATCATAAATTGCAAAAACATGAAGATTTTTATATCTGAAAATGCAATGTTAATTTTAAAAGTTAAATAAAATGACTAGGGCCAGAAGAACTGGAATAGTTGAGTTGTATACCTTGCATGTCTGAACTGGCTTTTACTCCCAGCATAAAAACTCCTTATGACTATTGCCAGTTATTTTCCTGGAGGTCCCCAAATATTGCCAGTGTAGTCGTGGGTGCTAGTCTTAAACATCCCATTCAGCACGGCGAGTGGACCCTGGACCTCCTGAGCACTTTTCTTTTGGTGGTTACTATTGCACTGTAGCACTGTCCTCCCATTGTTCATTGATTTGCTTGAGCGGGCATCAGTAACGTCTCCATTGTGAGACTTCTTGTTACTGTTTTTCGCATAACAAATACACCACAGGGACCTTGCCAGGCTCTGTTGTGCCTGTAGGATACTCCCAGTAGCTTGCCAGGCTCTCCGAGAGGGACAGAGGAATCGAACCTGGGTCAGCCACATGCACGGCAAATGCCTTACCCGCTGTGCTATCGCTCCAGCTATTACCATTGCACTGTACTAAAATGGAGTGAGAGTGGGTGCGTTAAAATCTGTAGACAGGTATGATGATAAGACAAAATATTATATCTAATCTACCACCAGCTTTACATTTTAATAATACTTTAAATTATATATATATATATATATATATATATATATATATGGGCTGGAGCGGATAGCAGAGCAGGTAGGGCATTTGCCTTGCATGCAGCCAACATGGCCGACCTGAGTTCAATTCCTCTGCTCCTCTCAGAGAGCCCGGCAAGCTACCGAGAGTGTCTCGCCCGCATGGCAAAGTCTGGCAAGCTCCTCATGATGTATTCAATATGCCAAACATAGTAACAACAAAGTCTCAATGGAGACATTACTGGGCCAGCTCGAGAAAATCAATGAACAACGGAAGGACAGTGAGACAGTGATATATATATATATTTTTTCATCAAAATGCCATTTGTTATACCTCATTTTTAAGGAAGGCATTATTTAATTTATCATTATATTTGATTCTGGTAGGTAGTTGGGCGGCCATGTGGTCTTTTGACATCCCGTGGAATCCAGTCGGTAACAGCTCTAGTCCAGCGGTCGTCTTTAAATCTCATTATGTGACCAGCCCAACTGATTTTTGACGCCGTGGCAAATGAGACAGCGTCCCTGATTCTTGATCGTCGGAACTCCGGATCCTTTCTCTCTTTTGAGTGAAACGTGATATTTCAAGCATAGCTCTTTCAATTCCTCTTTGGGAGACCCGAATAGCGTTCTCATCCTGTTTGCATAGGGCCCAGGTCTCTGAGGCATATGTTAATGCAGGAAGAACAGTGGAATCAAAGAGATGTGCCTGGAGCCGGAGGCTCTTCATCCTCTTAGCTATTTCTTCAACGCTCTTGAAGGCGTTCCAAGCTGCTCTCTTCCTCCTGCGCAGCTCGGGTGCCAGGTCATTGGTCATGTTGACTTCTCGACCTAGGTACACATAGCTGTTGCATTCGGAGATGGCCTTTCCGTTGAGAGTGAATGGGGCGTCAGGAATGAGGCTGTTTCTCATAAACATTGTCTTCGTAATATTCAGCTGTAGTCCTACCTTTCCACACTCACGGTCGAAGTCGGCCAGCATTTGTAAGCTTGGCTAATGTTTGGTGTTATTAGATCGATGTCATCAGCAAAGCAGAGGTGGTGTAGTTGCCGACCATCTATCGTCACTCCCACTCCTTCCCATTGCAGTCATCGCATGATGTTCTCGAGGGTGGCACTGAAGAGTTTTGGTGAAATGGTTTCACCTTGCCGAACCCCTCTCTTGACATCAATGATTACTTCTTTGTAGAATGGTGAGATCCTGGTAGTGAATCCGTAATACAGTTCACAGGATCTTGATGTATTGAGCTTGAATGCCCTGATTGGCTAGGGCTTCAATGACTGCTTCTGTCTCAACAGAATCGAAGGCCTTCTTTAAATCACCCAAGAAACCTCAATGAGGTTGGGAGTTCAAGATGCTGCTTTGTCTAACGTTGATTCATAAAATTGAAGGGAAACTATAACTTTAAGAAAATTTGTTTTTTTTTTCTACTACTATATTCAATAATTTATTCTTTATTGTTTCTTAAACTCTACTAAAGCACAACTTAATGTAATTGCTCAAAAGAAATATTCAAAGAAATATATTTATAAGTCATTCTTTATTTGCTGTTTTTGGCCATACCAGCAGTGGCCAGGGTTTATGGCTGACTCTGTGTTCAGGGATCGCAGGGGCCATATAGAGTACTGGGGTTAGAATCCAGTCAGGCATGTGGAAGTACACTACCCTCTGTATTGCCTCTCCAGCACTGTAAAACAAAAAAATCTTTAAAATTCTAAAAATAAAATGTTCACAGTATTCTATACCCAGGAAAATTCTTTTCACAATAAAATAGAAATAGGGACATTTTAAGGATATAAAAATTTTAAAAATTGCTAAAAAGGCCACAATTGTAAATACAAAAAAGAGTCTTTCAGGCAGAAGAGAAATTATACTAGAGATAAGTATGGAAAGGAACAAAACACATGCACACACACATACACACAAAAGTTAGTGAGAAGAATAAATGCATAAGATTTTTTATCAGAATCCTTTCAAAAGACAATTGACCAAACACAAAAGACTATTTTTATATGTGGTAAATATTATAACTTGAAGCTTGATTGTAAAATAAATAACATAAGAAAGCAAAGTGTTGTTAGAAGTATATGATATGAGAACCCAACTATTGTTAAATTTAAGGAGACATCAATTCCAAATTTTGATGACCCTAAATATTTTAAACATGTGACTCAATGCTAATTGAATTACAAAGACAAATATATAAATATAGTAGATGTTTCAATGGTCCTCTCTCAACTATTTATAAAACAAATAAATAGAAAATTGAAAAGATTTTAATCATTTGATCTTTAATAGTAGTCATTTCTCTGTTTTATTTTTCTGCAAACACTGTATCTGCTTTGCCTGAAGGATAATGCAGAGAAGACCTCTCCCTTACCCCTTTAGGGAAAATATACACCATGTGTGCAGAGAAACACATGTGCCTTGGGGTAGTAAACAGTGGATTTGGCACTAGATTTGTCTGTGCTCCCCAAACTCCTCTACTACAGATGAGATATTTATTATTTCTGTACAACTCATTGGGGTAGAAATTCAATTTATTTTAATGCATTACATGTCTGTGTATACAGTGAAGTGGAATGTATCTACTTAAGTTATCTATTTATATTCCTTTGGTGTCCTTCTTTCCTATCAGGAATCAAGCCTACTATTTGGTCATATTTCTGTTTCTCATTTGTAATGGTGCTCTTCCTGAGATGTCACTCAACCTAGAGACTCAGTACATAGGAATTCTTCCTTCTTTTGATTTAATATATGAAGAAAAATACAGTACACCTGTGAGTGGTTAACAGGATTACATGTTAAAATGCTTGGGGTTGTGTGTTAATAGTCATTCTGGAACACAAATACAGATCATAATGAAATGAAATGAGTCAGGGGAAAAAATAAACCAACCATCAGCATGCTCTAAATTAAAAGACTAAAACAGTAGTACACACACACACACACACACACACACACACACACACACACACACACACACATACACATTCTGTGCTCACGTTATTACTCCTGGTGGCACTTCCAAGTATCAAACAGGAGTAGACTCTGAGTACCACTTGGTTTGGCTTTCAAACCAAAATGATGAAAATGAAAATAAAACAAAACAAGAAATATGCATTTGAAATCCAGGGAGAAAGTACAGGGATAAAGGCAAATGTCTTGCATCCATTCAAACCATATTCAATTTCTGGCACCACCTTGTTCCCTGAGCTTTGTTGATTGATGCCTTGAAGGCTTCTGGGCATCACTAGCTGTGGTCAGAGGACTCGTCAACACTAGGGTAGTCCAGGTAATCTTTGGCATCATAGGGTCTGTGCAGTACCTTAGCCTTAGCCTCTGGTATTCCCATTGAATTGCTGGAGTGGAGCTCTGGACAAAAAAGAAAGAAAAGAAGAAAGAAAGAAAGAAAGAAAGAAAGAAAGAAAGAAAGAAAGAAAGAAAGAAAACCACTCACAAGTGTACTGTATTTTTCTTCATATATTAAATCAAAGGAAGGAAGAATTCCTATGTACTGAGTCTCTAGGTTGAGTGACATCTCAGGAAGAGCACCATTACAAATGAGTGATATTTGAGTGCAGAGGCTGGAATAGTTCCTGGGAATAGTTCCTGAGCACCTCCGGGATTGTCCCTCCCCTCAAAAAATGTTCCTGTAAAGTTGTATGACCTTTCTTCTAAAATGCCTTTCACCTAAATGCCAAACATGTTATTATCACAACAAATACTTTATACCTATTACTGTAAAATCTGTTTTGGCTTTAGAGTAGTAAACCTATATTTAGAATTAATATATTCCTAGTTACTAAGAAGTTGATGGAGACTAAAAATGGAAATTAAAATAAAATTTTGACATTTCAAAGAAAAATTTACATGCATGTAACTTGTTTTCATGAATGTGATTAAAAAAATGACTATGAATTTGACAAGGAAAGTCTAAGAATAGTTTAATCTAGAAAAGCATATGCTCTGTATCTATATCCATGGGAATATTATTCAAGTTTAAGAAAAATTTACTACATATGTCAAATTGACATTTAGAGGCTATAAAACAACAAATAACAAAATACTGCTGAATAAATTGCATTTGTTTAAGAATACTTACAATGATGAATGCAACAATGTAAAAGGCATTTCACTCATCTGTTTTAATCTAAATTCTCATACATTTTATATACTTAAACTTTTTTTTTTGGTATTCCAAGAACTAAAACTTAGTTGTGGCAAATAAAGTAGCTGCTATATTGTTTTTGACAAAATTGTGCCTTGTGTTTGTAATTATTGTCTATAATTTCTTAACTTCTCAGTTTCTGACACTAAATATATTGTGTTTGTAGCTATATACACTGTAAACTTTTTGATTTATTAACTATAAAATTACAATGTTATCTTGGTTTTGTTATTTTTGGGGGAAGGGGGTGAGGCACAATCAGTGGTGCTCAGGGCTTACTCCTAAGTCTGTGCTCAGGGATCACTCCTGGTGGAGGCAGGGTATATGGAGTGTTAGAGATAGAATCTAGGTTGGTTATACGCAAGGCAAATGCCCCATCTGCTGTACTATTGTTTCTACCCCAGAAGTTGCTATTTCTAATAATAGCTTTCTTACTATTATTTTTATATTTATTATATAAATATTAGACTTAATTATTTTTATAATATTAGTAGCTAGATTATAATCTTATTTTCTTAATTATTAAAATATCAATTTTATCACTGAGAGAAATCATAATTCTGCTTTAAAATAATTCTTATGCATGGGTTACTTTAAAACAGGTGGGATGGAGCAATAGCACAGCGGGTAGGGCATTTGCCTTGCATGTGGCTGACCCGGGTTTGATTCCCAGCATCCCATATGGTCCCCAGAGCACCGCCAGGAGTAATTACTGAGTGCATGAACCAGAAGTAACCCCTGTGCATAGCTGGGTGTGATCCAAAAAGCAAAAGCAAACAAACAAAAAGCAAACAAAATTTGCACAGATGATTTGTGTATATGCTATAATAGGAAATTTCTTTGTGCACATTAAATATTGGGAATATGAAAGCTGCACAGTTTAAAAAGCAAAATAGACATACATATACTACAAAGTGAATGACAGAAACTGTGTTCACCATAGGAATGTAATGCCTTGAGGGAAGAGGGAGCCAATGACACAGTAAAACTCCTAAGAAAGTTTCAATTCTGGGTAAATGTGTTTTTTTTTTCTCTACCTGAAACAAAGGGTTGAAACAGAGCATCAGATTGAGTCAGGAACGATTATTCTATTTTATGGTCTACATTACTGGACTCGCTCCAGCAAATTGATGAACAACGGTAGGACAGTGCACTGCAGTGCTATGGTCTACTCATGTTGATAGGAGAATGCATGTGTGGTTTACCACCCTGATTTCACTTCAAACAAAGATGTTTCACCACAGTTGTGAATTGTATTTTGTTTGCTTTTGTTCCAGAGGTATTCACTCAAGAACATGCTTTTGCTGTTTGCCTCAGATGGAATAATGAATCACCACAATAAAGCTCAACATTGGTCAGTTCTGACAGGATAATTTCATTTTAGAGGTCCTAGTGGGTTAGTAAAAATTGTTAGGTCTACATCTGTTTGACCTTTCCTCTACTCTACTGCTGCAGTGTCCCACACCTTCTCCCAAGTGTTAATTTTCAGCAAGATAGGTTCCCCTTCTGCTTCCAAGGAAAGAAAATTGGCAACAGTAATTCTTTCTTTAAAAAAATTTTTTTTTCATTGAATCACCAGTGAGATACACAGTTACAAAGTTATTCATGATTGGGTTATAGTCATACAATGTTCCAACACCCATGCTTCCACCAATGTACATTTCCCACCATCAATGTCCCTAGTTTCCCTCTTACCATCCTACCCGATATCCTGTCTCTCTGGCAGGTACTTTTCTTCTTTCCCCTCTCCCCTCTCCCCTCTCCCTTCTCCCCTTCTCTCTCTCTCTCTCTCTCTCTCTCTCTCTCTCTCTCTCTCTCTCTCTCTCTCTCACACACACACACACACACACACTTTCCATTTGCCACTTGGACATTTTGTTTTGCAATACACCTTGAAAGGTTATCATGCATATCCTTTACCTACATTCAGCACTTAGTTCTTGTTCAGAGTGATTATATCCAACTATTAATGGTCACTTCTTTTCTCCTACCTCTAGAGGCAAGAGTCCAACCATGGCCAGTCCTTCTCGTCCCACAATAGTAGTTCTTGAGAATGGTATGAAAATTATAAGATTATTTATTTTTAAGGTCACCAACCTCCATTTCCCTCCTGAGTGGCATAGAGAGGTCCCCTAACACAAGGTGTCTGTATACTTAAGAGACCCTATGAAAACTTTTAGAAAGTAGAATTCTAAATGCAGATTAATAATAAAGAATTAACTTAATAATAACACTACCTATTATGTGCATCTTGCTTTCAAGTCTAAGAAAGCAATCCCGACAAAGATGTTACAAGATAGCTAAGAAATTAGTTGATATAATATCATGTACAGCTTCACTACCTCCATTACCCTGCCACTGCCATACTCCAGGCCACTTTCTGGACACTTAGTTCAAGCCTCATGCATGAGTTAAGCCCCACAGAACCAGGTAAGCAAAACTTTGTGACCTTAGACTTCAGGTTCAACAGGACCGAAAACAGAGAACCTTTCCCTGCTTCCACCAATGTACAGCAATCCAGGAATCACACTCAGAACCCCACCCTGCCCTGCCCTGTTCTGCCTGCTTCCACTAATCTCCAGTGACCCAGGGATCACACCCTGAAGCTCCACCCTCCCGGTGCCAGATAAATACCTCATTGGCCGACCTCCACTACATCCACTACCTCCTCTACCCCCAGTACCAGCCACTGCCACGCTCCAGGCCACTTTCCAGACCACGCGGTGACACATCATAAGACACTTAATATCCATCCCTATCAGAGAGCCCAGAAAGTGACCGAGAATATTCTTCCCACATGGCAGAGCCTGGCAAGCTACTTATGATGTATTTGAGATGCTAAAAACAGTAAGAACACTGGGCCTCATCCCCCTGACCCTGAAAGAGCCTCCAATATGGCAACATTAAGAAGGATGAGGAAGGAGAGGCTGATAAAATCCCAAGGCCGAACTAGGCTGCCGAAACGAAGAAGGACTAAAATGACTGTCTGTACTTTCAAATTACTATGGCATCAGAAGCAACCATTGAGGACCTTATGTTGGTGTAAGCACAGAAGATCAAGTACGGCATCATTGGTCTGCCCGAGATGAGAAGGCATCAACTACATCATGCCACTTTTGATACTGGGGAAGAACTACTCTTCAGAACATGTGAAAAAAGAGGCATTGGTGGTGTTGGTGTCATCTTCAACACAACCTTGGCCATGAGCATTGATACATTCAAATGTCTAACATCCTGAATTGGGTGTTTATGCTTGAATAGATATGGCCCACTGCCAGCAGTTTCTATTTAGTTGTCTATACACCAATGTCCAACTACAATGAAGAAGAAATTGAGAAATTCTACATGGAGCTGGAGAAGTTCTATAAAGAAGACCACACCTTCTACAAGATCAATGTCAGTGATTTTAATGCCAAGATAGATAGATTGGCCAAAGAACTCCACATTGGGATCCATGGCCTAGAATGGAACAAACAGGGTGAGAGAGTGAGTTCATCATGTCCACCAAGATCATCCATGGTAACTCACAGTTCCAGAAGGCCAAATCTAAATGTTGGGAATGGGAGTCTCCTGGTGGACAGTTCCACAAAAAAACTGAGAACATCATGTTCAATCCATGGTTTTGCCTGAACGATGTCGCTATTGTACCAAAATTCCAAACGGGATAGGGCCACCAGCCACTTCATGCAAAATTCTGTTTCATGAAGCAGATAGAAAGGGATGCAAAGTTTAAGAGGAGAACTCCCAGAACGACCACCAACTGGGAGCTCATTGGCACTATTGCAGCCACATGGGAAGATGCTGTCATTAAGGACATTGACAAAGAATACAATTGACTGGTTCAGCACCTCCATGATTGTACGAGGATATGCTGAGAGAGAGAAAGCCACAACAAGACCCCTGTCTTCGAAAACTTTCAAGCTCATTCACCAACGTGGCTTGGCGTGAGACTCAGGCAACCAAAAACAAACATCCGAGCTTGCAAAGCAGTGCAGAGAAGCAGTGAAGCAAAACCTCAAAGAGAGAAAAACAGCAGTGGTGGCCGATGTGGTAGATCGCTGCAATGCATACCTGTCCTTCACCAACTACAAGACCACGATGACTGAAGGATCTTTCACATCTTCCAGAAGGCCAATGGAGAAGATTATCCATGACTTCTACTCAGGTCTCTTCGATAGCCACGTCTACCTATCCACATACCAAATTCCGCAGGATGGATATGTCGTTCCCAACGTTCTCCCTTCCAAAATATGACACGCCATTTCATCAGTAAAGAAGCAAACAGTGCCCAGCCCAGACAAGATCAGACTCAAACACCTGCAGAATCTGCCATCAGTACTCATCAATACATTGCTGAGCTCTTCACATGCTATCTGTCTGAATGCAAGATTCTGTTCCATTGGAAAACCAGTAGGACCGTTCTACTGTACAAGAAGAGAGATATATACGACATTGGCAACTATTGCTACATCTGTCTGTTGCCCATCTTCTACAAGCGGTTCACTGGAGTCATCCTTAATAGGATTGGCAGAACACTAGATGAAGAACAACCATGTGAGCAAACCATGTTCTGAAAACGATTGATTCAGCATGATGAACCATATCCACATGCTAACCAAGCTTATTGAGGTTTCTTGGGAGTTCAAGATGCCACTCTGTTTAACTTTCATTGATTTTAAAAAAGGCCTTTGATTCTGCTGAGACTGAAGTAGTCATCGAAGCCCTAGCCAAACAGGTGTTCAAATTCAATACATCAGGATCCTCCATCACCTGTATTATGGATTCACTACCGGGATCTCACCATTCTAAAAGGAAGTTATCATCCATGTCAAGAGAGGGGTTCAGCAGGTTGATACATTTCATCAAAACTCTTCAACGCCACCCTTGAGAACATCATGCAACAACTGGAATGGGAAGGAATGGGAGTGAAGACAGATGGTTGCGAACTACATCACCTCCGCTTCACTGATGACATCATTTTAATAACACCAAACATTAGACAAGGGGCAGAATTGCTGGCCAACTTTGATGGTAAGTGTGGAAAGGTCGCACTGCAGCTGAATCTCAGGAAGACAATGTTCATTAGAAACGAACTCTTTCCTTATGTTCCATTCACTCTCAACAAACATACATCTCTGAATGCAGCAGTTATGTGTACCTAGGGTGAGAACTCAATGTGATGAGTGACCTGGCACCTGAGCTGCTCAGGAGGAAGTGAGTGGCCTGGAACACCTTTAAGAACATTGAAGAAGTTGTTAGGAGGACAAAGAAACTCCAGCTCCAGGCACATTTCTTTGACTCGACTGTTCTTCCTGCATTAACATACACCTCAGAGACCTGGGTCCTACAAAAACAGGATGAAAATGCTATTCGGTTCTCCCAAAGAGGAATCTAAAGAGCTATGCTTGTAATATCACTCAAGTGAGAGAAGGAATCTGTAGTTCCAACCTCCGTCGATGATAAAGAATCAGGGACACTGTCTTGTTTGCCAAGGGGGCGGAAATCAGGTGGGCTGGACACATAATGCAATTAGGAGATGACCACTGTACTACAGCCAGTATCGACTAGATTCCTTGGGCATCAAAATGTGTGGCCGCCCTCCTATGAGATTGTCAGCCTTCTTTGTCAAGACCTTGAATGAGCATTTTGAGATTCTTCATGTTTTGGAGCTAGCAGATGCCATTGCGCTACACTAGCACGCCACAGGGACAAATGGAGACATTAATGGCACCCGCTCAAGCAAATTGATGAGTAACGGGATGTCAAGTGATCAATATCATGAAGAAAATTTAAAAAATGTAGACTACAAAGTATACATTTTGGTTATCTAACTAACTAGATGATTTTTTTTTCTCTTTTAAATAATATTGAAATGTGATTAAAGAGGTTGCTCTCTAGACTGGGCACATACATTGCATGAGAGAGATCCAGTTTTGGCCCCTAATGCTGCATGATTTCCCTGAGCAGTGCAAAACGTGCCCCCCACACCCCCATCAAGCACAGAGGCAGGAGTAGCCCTCAGGAACTGGTGGGTAACTCCAAAGCACAAACAAAACAAAGCAAAACTTGAAATATAATGCTATTTATCCCCAATAATTATAAAAAATTGATTTAGTAATAAAATGTTTCAATTTTTCTATGTTTTCAATGTTTCTATTTTTTTCTGTTAGAGCAAAATATAATAATCATTTCACCTTAAATAATACTGCATTTTTTAGGGATCTTCCATAGCAATGACCAAAGGTCACTGGGGTAATACCTTGATGGAGCAGAGAAGGCAGACATTGCCAGGGATTAAACCCAGGTATGTGTTTCACCCCAGGGAACTATCTCTGAAGACTTATTTTAAGGGACTTTTTCCTTTAAATAATAATTTTATATAGAAGAATTTGAATAATCCAGACCCATTGTTTAATAACCACAGAAAAACCAGAGAAGACAGAAATACTTTACCATCACATATAATTCAGAAAAATCTTAAAAATATATTGTAACAATTTGTAGTTGAATAATATATTTATTTCCTATGACTATTGTAACAATTTTGCACAAATTTGATGATTGTTTAAAAACTCAGATTTATTTCCTTACAAAACTGGAAATAAAAAGAATAAATTTGAACTCACAGGGTTAAAGTCAAGAGAGCACAACTACTGGTTGTTTCTAAACATTCTATGGCTAAATTTTTCCTTCCTTTTCAAAGCTTCAAGAAACTGAATTTTTTAAAATTATAGTCCTTTCTTTAGTCTTCAACTCCTATGGTATACCCTCCTTCAACATTCCTCTCTCTCTCTCTCTCTCCCTCTCTCTCTGATTCTACTAGTTTATTTTCTATTTTCATATTAGACACAAATTCTTCTGATAAGAACTCTTGTTATAACAATAAACCCATAAACTTCCCATCTGAAGATTTGGTTGGATTACATACTAAAAGTCTTTTTTCAATAAAATACAAAATATTCAAAAACAGTAACATCAGTCAGGCAAAACTGTCAATTGAATATGATGTGGTCAATTTCATTGTGGAACCGTCCACCGGGAGACTCCCAAGTCCAGTGTTTAGATTCAGCCTTATGGAACCATGAGTTACCATGGATGATCTTGGTCAACATGATGAACTCAAGACAGTCTCTCTCTCTGTTCGTTCCATTCTAGGCCATGGGACCCGATGTGGAGTTCTTCAGCTGATCTTCTAGGTCCTATCTTGGCATTAAATTCAATGAAATGATCTTGTAGAAGGTGTGGTCTTCTTTAGAGAACTTCTCCAGTTCCATATAGAACTTCTCAATTTCTCCTTTTTCATAATTGGATGTTGGTGTGTAGACAATGAATATAGAAACCGCTGGCAATGAGGCACATCTATTCAAGTGTTGAGATTTCATTAGCCTCTCCTTTCTCAACCTTCTTAACGCTGCTGTATTGGTGACTCTTTCAGGGCCAGGGGAATGAGACTCATTGTATTTACTGGTTTGGGCATATTGAATATGCCATGGATAGCTTGCCAGGCTCTGCTGTGTGGGTGGGATACTCTTTGTAGCTTGCCAGCCTCTCCAAGCAGGATAGAGGCTTTTAGGGCAGCCTCTAATCGCCTTTGCAGGTGTTCCCATAGTTCAAACCATACTTGCACCCTATGAAATATGGTGCGGCAATCCTGGAAGATTGGTATAAGTATCTTATGCGGCCACACAGTCCATAAAGCATTTTGGAGCGTGGCAGAGGCTGGGCAGTGGAGGTAGTGGAAGACTTCCAGTGAGGCACTTATTTGGTACCAGTAGGGTGGTTCTTCTGTGTGTAATACCTGGGTCGCTTGTGGTTGGTGGAAGCAGACAGGGCAGGGTAGGGTGGGGCTCCTGGTTTTAATTCCTTGGTAACCTGTGGTTTGTGAGAGCAGGCAGAGGATCTCTACTCCTGGATTCATTGAGCCTGGAGTCCAAGGTCGAAGAATTCCGCTTACCTGGTTCTATGGGGCTTTATTTGTGTGTGAATCTTGGCCTGACTATCCAAAAAGCGTCTTGGACTGTGGCAGCAGCTAGGTAGTGGAGGTAGTGGAAGAATTCCACAACTAAATTCAACACAACATATTCAATTGATGGTTTTCCCTGACCAATGTCACTGTTGTCCAAAAATTCCAAACAGGATTGCACCGCCGTCTCCTTCATGAAAAATTCTACTTCACGGAGTGGGGAGAAAGGGCAGCAAAGTTTAAGAAGAGAACTCTCAGAATGACCACCAACTGGGAACTCTTTGGCACTATTGCAGCAACATGGGAAGATGCCATCATTGACAACATTGAGGAGGAATACAATCGACTAGTTCAGCACCTCCATGATAGTGCCAACAATGCCAAGAGAGAGATAGCCACAAAAAAACGCCTATCTTTGAAAACTCTTAAGCTTATTTGCCAACGTGGCTAAGCACAAGCCTCAGGCAACTGCAAGCGAACTTCTGAGCTCACAAAGCTGTGCAGAGAAGCAATAAAGGAAGACCTCAAAGAGAGAAGAGCAGCAGTGCTGGCAGATGCGGCAGAAGCTGGGAAAAACATTCGCAATGCCTGCCTTTCCTTCGCCAGCTATAAGACCAAGAAGATTGCTCTCTGACATCCTGATGGATCTATAACCTCTTCCAGAAGGGCAATGGAGATTATCCATGACTTGTACTCAGATCTCTTTGATAGCCACGTCCACCAGCCCACATACCAAATTTCTCAGGATGAATATGTAATTCCCAACATTCTCCCACCGAAATCTGACACTCCATTTCGTTGGTAAAGAAGTGAATAGCACCTGACTCAGACAAGGTCAGACCCAAACACATGAAGAATCTGCTGTCAGTACTTGTTAACTCATCAGACAATCTTTATGACAAACAGTCTTTTTCCTGACGTTCCATTCACTCTCAATGGAAAGACCATCTCCGAATGCAACAGTTACGTGTACCTAGGTCGAGATTTCTACATGATGAATGACCTGGCACCTGAGTTCCGCAGAAGGGAGGGAGTGTCTTGGAATGCCTTCAAGAGTGTCGAAGAAATAGTTAAGAGGACGAAGAATCTCTGGCTCTGGTCACATCTCTTCGATTCCACTCTTCTTCCTGCATTAACATGCCTCAGAGACCTGGGCCATATGAAAATAGGATGAGAACGCTTTTTCGGGTCTCCCAAAAAGGAATTGAAAGAGAACTACTCTTCACTCAAATGAGAAAAGAATCCAGAGTTCCAACGTCCGTTGACAATCAACAATCAGGGATGCTGTCCTGTTTGCCAAGGTATTGAAAATCAGATGGGCTGGACACATAATGTGATTTGGAGAGAACCGCTGGACTAGAGCCATTACAGACTGGATCCCACAGGACGTCAAAAGATTGTGTTGCTGCCCACCTATGAGATGGTCAGACTTCCTCGTCAAGACCCTGAACAATCAGTTTGAGGCTCTTTGTGTTCCTAGAATGAGCAGACTCCATTAGACTACACCAGCACGCAACAGGGATGAATGGAGATGTTACTGGTGCTCGCTTGAACAAATCAATGAGTAACAGGATGACAAGTGATCAAGTGAATTCCAAGTGATTCCAAGGGACGTCAAAAGACCGCGTGGCCGCCCACCTACCAGATGGTCAGACTTCTTCATCAAGATCATGAATGATCGGTTTGAGGCTCTTTGTGTTCCTAGAACGAACAGACGCCATTGGGCTACACTAGCACGCGACAGGGACAAATGGAGACGTTAATGGCGCCCACTCAAGCAAATCGACAATTAACGGTAAGTCAAGTGATCAAGTGATATGGGGCTATACTAATGAACAATATTGAATTCAATATCTACTTGTTTTAAGAAATATCATTAATTACTTTTCATTATCAAATCAATTGCTTTTGTATGAATGTGTGAATGTATATGTCTATAAGATGTATTTTTTTCAACTGTTATAATTGCATTTCATAACAGTCTCAAAGCTTAGTCTACACAGATTTTATAAGGACTTTACAAAATAGAATGAATCAACTAAAATAAGCATATATAAAATGATATTGTACTTAAAATTAGTTATATGTTTAAATATGACATTGTGGAAAGCAGCTCTTATAACAGGAAAAGTTCAATATTTTATTGAAAAAGGATAATTATTTCATATGCATTATTTTATCACTTACACTTACTGAATCTTATTTGACATTAACACTTTTTGATATCTAAATTGTAGAACTAAGAAATACATTTAATTTTGAAAAGTAAGATGAACTCATTCTCTAATGATTAAAAAAATGACAAAAAACCCTGTAGAGAAATGTGAAATTTCCACCTCTCTATGTTGTATGGAACAAACACAGCGGTCTTGATTAGACACAAACACTGAACAGATAATTCAAAGAATAACTGACATTCAAAGAATAACTGCACTATGTCAAGTAATATTCACTTAGAAATATGTTTACTACCTAAAAGTCGTTTTGAAGATAACATAGTAGAAAAAGGTGCTTTGAGGCCAGCAGGTAGGTAGGGCGATTCTAGCAAAAGTTTTGGAAAGTAATAAAAACAAGATGTGCATTGAAGAAAAGAACTTACTCTGTCATCAACTTTTTGCTAGTCTCAAAATGTTTATCTCACCTTGGATATAAAGGAAGTGAAGAAAATGACGACTGGAGGAATTGGTTGGGATGGGAGATGTGTTCTGAAAGTAGATAATGGACCAAACATGATAGTCTCTCAGTATCTGCATTACAAACCATAATGCCCAAAAGTAGAGAGAGAGTATGGGGAATATTGTCTGCCATGAAGGCAGGGGGAGGGTGGAAATGGGGGATTATACTGGGGAAATTGGTGGTGGGGAATGTGCACTGGTGGAGGGATGGGTGTTTGATCATCGTGTGATTGCAACCCAAACATGAAAGCTTGTAACTAACTCATGGTGATTCAATAAAATTTAAAAAAAGAACATTAATAAAAGAAAGTGTACTGTAAATAAATAAAGGAATAAAACACAACTCTTAATAAAAGGAAGTGAAACCTGATAATTACTCAGAATGACACTAGCACAGGTCTAGAGAAGCCTAGGTCCCCTTTGGAAAGAAGAAACTTCTGCAGGAACTTAGGGCTGCAAGAAGATTATTAAAGAAGACCACCAACATCCCAAAGACTTTTTTCCTTGCCAAAATCCAAAACAAAGATTTATAGTTATATATAACTATAAATCAAAGTTGGAGAAGTTTGGGGAAACACTGTAAAATCAGCTCTGTACAACCAAGTCCACATATTCCCACTCTCCAACTTGGGAAGACTATATTGTTCCCCTTTCTATGGGCACTTTCCATGTTCTTTCTTGAATGTTTTACTCTTTCTTTTCCCCTAAGTAAAATTACTTTACTATGCAATTATATCTTCATTAAATTATATTCTGCATTAATAGATGACAAGTAAGGAATCCTGGCTGGAAACCAAAACTGAATTTCTTTATCCTGAAAATGTTGCTGTGAGCACCAAAGATTGAAAGCAAGAGATGTCATTGTCAAACCCAAGCAGATTTTATTAGAAAATGAAAGAACAAAAAAAAGAAAAAAAACCAGTTCCCATAATAAGAAAAGGGAATCCAAAGAGGAGTGATTTTCCTTCCTTCCTTCCTTCCTTCCTTCCTTCCTTCCTTCCTTCCTTCTTTCTTTCTTTCTTTCCTTCTTCTTTCTTTTCTTTCTTTCCTTCTTTCTTCCTTCCTTCAATCCTCTGTCTCTCCTTCTCTCCCTCTCTACTTCCCTTTTCCTTCCTTCCTTCCTTCCTTCCTTCCTTCCTTCCTTCCTTCTTCTATTTCTCTTTTTTTCCTTTTTTTACTCTATAACATCCATCCTTCATTTCTTACTAAATTCTTATATCATTACCTTCTCTTAGCAGGAGTCTCTAAGAGCTGAAAGATGAATTTTGTGTTTAACTTCCTGCTTAGAATGGGTTTTTGAGTTAAGTTTCAGGTAGAGTCCACTCCATAGGGATTTGTCCAGGGATTCTCTATACAAATTAGATAGAATGTCTATTTTGGTCTGTATCTCAACCAATACCTGCGAACTTAAGGATTGTAAATGCAGAGACAAGAATTACTGAGGTCTGATAAATTACTGAGATCTCCAAGCCTGCACGGTTTGGGACTGGACCTGTCAGTAGCTAGACAGTTACACCCTCCAACTGCCGTGTAACCCCAACAACGGCCAGGATCCAGAGATTATCACAACAAGCTCCCGGGAGAGCACAAGGCAGAGTCTCCTACCCTGTGTCTGACTATCCTCGCCATGGCCCAACAGCTGTTTATTTATTTACTTTTCTCTAAGTTTTCAGGGTACCTTAAATATCCAACCCGCATGACAGAGCCTAGCAAGCTATCCGTGGTCTATGCCAAATAGACCAAATTGATATGCCAAATCCAGTAATAAATGGATCTCATTTCCCTAACCTTGAATATGCAGAGTCGAGAAGGATATGGAAGGCGAGGCTGATAAATCACAAAGGCAGACATAGGCTGCCAAAACGCAGAAAAACAAAAATGATTGTCTGTACTTTTAATGCTCGTACGCTGGCATCTACTGCATCCATTGAAGACCTTATGGTACAAGCGCGAAAGATCAAGTACGACATCATTGGTCTGACCGAAACGAGAAGACATCAATCCCATCATGCTGTTTTCGACACTGGAGAAGAACTGTTCCTTGGAACATGTGATAAAAGAGGCGTCAGTGGTGTTGGTATCTTGTCAACACAAACTTAGTCATGAGCATTGATTCATTCGAATGCCTAACAACCCGATTCGGGCGATTACACTTGAATAAATGTGGCTCACTACCGGCAGTTTCTATCTTTGTTGTCTATGCACCAACATCCAGTTATGGTGAAAGAGAAACTGAGAAATTCTACATGGAGCTGGAGAAGTTCTATAAAGAACATCACACCTTCTACAAGATCATTGTCGGTGATTTTAATGCCAAAATAGGACCAAGAAGATCAGTTGATGAACTGCACATCAGAACCCATGGTCTAGAATGGAACGAACAGGGTGACAGACTATCTGAGTTCATCATGTCAACCAAAACCTTCCATGGTAACTCACAATTCCAAAAGGCTGAATCTAAACGTTGGACATGGGAGTCTCCCGATGGACGGTTCCACAATGAAATAGACCACATCATATTCAATCGGCGGTTTTGCCTAACCGATGTTGCTGTTGTCCCAAAATTCCAAACGGGATCAGACCACCATCTTCTTCGTGCAAAATTCTACCTCCCAGAACGAGGAGAAAAGAATGCAAGGTTTAAGAAGAGGACTCCCAGAACAACCACCAACTGGGAGCTCTTTGGCTCTGTTGCGGCAACATGGGAAGATGCCGTCATTGACAACATTGATGAGGAATACGATCGAATGATTCAGCACCTCCATGATTGTGCAAAGAATGCCAAGAGAGAGATAACCACAAAAAACTGTCTTTCTTTGAACACTCTTGAACTTATTCGCCAACGTGGCTTGGCACATGCCTCAGGTAACCACAAGTGAACATCCGAACTGGCAAAACAGTGCAGAGAAACCATCAAGGATGACCTCAAAAACAGGAGAGCAGCAGTACTGATAGATGCAGCAGAAGCTGGGAAAAACATTCATAATGCCCGCCTATCCTTCACCAACTACAAAACCAAGATGACTGCCCTCCGACATCATGATGGATCTATCACATCTTCCAGAAGGGCAATGGAGAAGATTATTCATGACTTCTACTCAGATCTCTTTTTTTTTTTTTTCCCCTTTATTTTATTTTATTTTTTTTAAAGTTGTAGATTTACAATTTTTTGTGCTTTGGTTTCAATTATACAATGATCAGATACCCATCCCTCCACCAGTGCCCATTTTCCACCACCATGGATAATATCCCTCCCACCCCCATCCCCCCATCCCCCCGTCTCTGTGGCAGGGCAATCCCCTGTGTTCTCTCTCTCCTTTTGGGTGTTGTGGTCTGCAAAAGAGGCATTGAGTGGCAAACATGTTCAGTCCATAGTCTACTTTCGACATGCATCTCCCCTCCTGGGAGGATCCTCCAAACATCCTTTATTTGGTGCTCCCTTCTCTATCTGAATAGCCCTTTCCTCTAGGATACCCGGCTGGCCTCTAAGTTATGGAGTAATCCTCCTGGTGCTGATCTCAGCTATTCTTGGGTATTAATCTCATACTTTGTTACTTTATATCCCCCAGATGAATGCAATCTTTCTATGTCTATCCCTCTCTTTCTGACTCATTTCACTTAGCATGATACTTTCCATATTGTACCACTTGTATGTAAAGTTCATGACTTCATATTTTCTAAGAGCTACATAGTACTCCATTGTGTAGATGTACCAAAGTTTCTTTAACCAGTCATCTGTTCTTGGGCATTCAGGTTTCTTCCAGTTTCTGGCTATTGTAAAGAGGGCTGCAATGAACAAACAAGTGCAGATGTCACTTCGACTATACATTTTTGCCTCTCTGGGATATATTCCCAGGAGTGGTATTGCTGGGTCAAATGGGAGCTCAATTTCTAATTTTTTGAGAATCGTCCATACTGTTTTCCAGAAGGGCTGAACCAGTGGACATTCCCACCAACAGTGAAGGAGTGTCCCTTTCTCGCCACATCCACGCCAGCATCAGTTGCTTTTGTTCTTTTGAATTTGGGCCAGTCTCTGAGGTGTGAGATGGTATCTCATTGTGGTTTTGATCTGCATCTCCCTGATGATTAATGATGTAGAGCATTTTCTCATGTGCTTTTTTGCCATTCGGATTTCTTCTTTGAGAAAGTTTCTGTTCATTTCATTGCCCCATTTTTGGATGGGGTTGGATGTTTTCTTCTTGTGGAGTTTAACCAGTATTTTGTATATCCTGGATATCAACCCCTTGTCAGATGTGTATTCGGTGAATATCCTTTCCCATTCTGTAGACTGTCTTTGTATTTTGGTCACTGTTTCTTTGGAGGTGCAGAAGCTTCTTAGTTTAAGATAGTCCCATTTATCTATCTCTGTTTTCACTTGCTCGGCCAGTGGCGTGGCATCTTTGAAGATACCATTAGCTTCAATGTCATGGAGGGTTTTGCCAACTTTATCTTCAATGTACCTTATGGTTTCTGGTCTGATGTTGAGGTCTTTAATCCATTTTGATCTTACTTTTGTACATGGTGTTAGGCAGAGTTCTGAGCCTATTTTTTTGCATGTAGCCGTCCAGTGATGCCAACACAATTTATTAAAGAGGCTTTCCTTACTCCACTTCACATTACTTGCACCTTTATCAAAGATTAGATGAGCATATGATTGAGGAGAGATGTCAGTGTATTCAACCCTGTTCCATTGGTCTGCAGTTCTGCCTTTGTTCCAGTACCATGCTGTTTTAATTATTACTGCTTTGTAGTACAGTTTGAAGTTCGGGAGGTTGATTCCTCCCATTTTCTTTTTCCCAAGAATTGCTTTAGCTATTCGTGGGGGCTTATTGTTCCATATAAATTTCAAGAGTGTTTGCTCCATTTCTTTGAAGAATGTCATGGGTATCCTTATAGGGATTGCATTGAATTTATACAATGCTTTCGGTAGTATTGCCATTTTGACAATGTTAAGTCTCCCGACCCATGAGCAGGGGATATCTTTCCATTTCCTCATGTCCTCTTTTATTTCCTGAAGTAGCGTTTTGTAGTTTTCTTTGTACAGGTCCTTTACTTCCTTAGTTAAGCTGATTCCTAGGTACTTGATTTTCTGGGGCACAATTGTGAATGGGATTGTTTTTTTCATGTTGCTTTCTTCTCTCTCACTGTTTGTGTATAGGAAAGCCATGGACTTTTGGGTATTGATTTTATAACCTGCAACTTTACTATACGAGTCTATTGTTTCTAAGAGTTTTTTGGTGGAAGTTATTGGGTTCTCTAAGTAGAGTATCATATCATCTGCGAATAGTGAGAGCTTGATTTCTTCCTTTCCTACCTGAATGCCCTTAATATCTTTTTCCTGCCTAATCGCTATTGCAAGTACTTCCAGTACTATATTGAACAGCAGTGGAGAGAGTGGGCATCCCTGTCTCGTCCCTGATCTTAGAGGGAAGGCTCTCAGTTTTTCCCCATTGAGGATGATGCTTGCTGTAGGCTTGTGGTAGATGGCTTTAATTATGTTGAGGAAGGTCCCCTCTATACCCATTTTGGCTAGGGTTTTCATCATAAAGGGGTGCTGGATCTTATCAAATGCTTTCTCTGCATCTATTGATATGATCATATGCTTTTTATCTTTTCTTTTGTTGATATGGTGGATTATGTTGATTGATTTCCGAATGTTGAACCATCCTTGCATCCCTGGGATGAATCCTACTTGGTCATGGTGTATGATCTTTTTGATGAGTAGTTGGATTCTATTTGCTAGTAGTTTGTTGAGGATCTTTGCATCTGTGTTCATCAGGGATATCGGCCTGTAATTCTCTTTCTTTGAGGTATCTCTGTCTGCTTTTGGTATCAGTGTGATATTTGCTTCGTAGAAACTGTTTGGAAGTGTTTTTGATATTTCAATTTCGTGGAAAAGCTTAAAGAGTATTGGGAGTAAGTCCTCTTTAAAGATTTGGAAGAATTCACTAGTGAATCCATCCGGGCCAGGACTTTTGTGCTTGGGGAGACTTTTTATTACCATTTCAATTTCCTTGATGGTGATAGGTCTGTTCAGGTATTCCAGGTCTTCTTGGTTCAGCCTTGGGAGTCTGTAGGAGTCTAGGAATTTATCCATTTCCTCGAGGTTTTGATGTTCCGTGGCATAAAGCTTCTCAAAGTACTCCCTGAGGATCCTCTGAATTTCTGTGGTTTCTGTTGTAATGACCCCCTTTTCATTTCTGATTCGGTTTATTAGGGTTTTCTCTCTCCCTTTCTTTGTGAGTTTTGCTAGAGGCTTATCGATCTTGTTAATTTTCTCAAAGAACCAGCTCTTGGTTTCATTGATCTTTCGGATTGTTTTTTGGGTTTCCATCTCGTTAATCTCTGCTCTGAGTTTTATTATTTCCTTTCTCCTGTTCGGGTTGTGCTCCTTTTTTTGGTCCTTCTCCAAGCTCTTAAGCTGTGAGGTTAGGTTACTTATGTGTGCTCGCTCCTCCTTCCTGAGGAATGCTTGTAGAGCTATAAACTTTCCTCTTAACACAGCCTTTGCTGTGTCCCATAAGTTTTGGTAACTCGTGTTCTCATTTTAATTCGTTTCTAGGAATCTTTTGATTTCCTCTTTGATTTCCTGTCTAATCCACTCGTTGTTCAATAGTGCACTGTTTAATTTCCAGGTGTTTGATTTAGTTTTCTGTTTTTGTGTGTGATTTACTTCTAATTTCAGCGCATTATGGTCTGAGAAGATTGTTGATACAATCTCTACCTTCTTAATTTTATGGAGGCATGTTTTGTGGCTCAGCATGTGGTCTATCTTGGAGAATGTTCCATGTACGCTTGAGAAGAACGTGTATTCAGCTTTTTGTGGATGAAGTGTCCTGTATATATCTACTAAGTCCCTTTCTTCCATTGTTTCCCTCAAATGAAGTATGTCCTTGCTAAGCTTGAGTCTGGTTGATCTATCAAGAGGTGACAAAGCAGTGTTGAAGTCTCCCACTAGTATTGTGTTGCTATTGATGTCTTTTTCCAAATCTATGAGTAGTTGTTTTAAGTACTTTGCTGGTCTCTCATTAGGTGCATATACATTTATTATTGTAAGTTCTTCCTGTTGTACAGATCCTCTGATCAATAAGTAATGGCCTTCACTGTCTCTTATGACCTTCCTCACTCTGAAATCAATGTGGTCTGATATAAGAATGGCTACCCCAGCTTTTTTATGGGAGCTGTTTGCCTGTAGGATTGTTTTCCAGCCTTTGACTCTGAGTCTGTGTTTGCTTTGACTATTGAGATGCGTTTCTTGCAGGCAGCAGAAAGTTGGGTTCAATTTTCTAATCCATCCTGCCACTCTATGTCTTTTAATTGGTGAGTTTAGCCCATTGACATTGAGAGAGATTATTGTTATGGGATTTTGTCCCATTGTTATGTTAAAATTGGGTGTATTTGAGGGGCCTTTCTTGCCTTAAAGTAGCCCATTTAGTTGTTCTTGTAACCATGGTTTTGAGTCTATGAAGTTCCTGAGCTGTTGTTTGTCTGTGAAACTGTGTGTTGTTCCTTCTATTATGAATGAGAGTCTTGCTGGGAAAAGTATTTTGGGGGAGGCATTTATTTCATTGAGTTTTTTTACTATGTCCCACCACTGTTTTCGGGCCATGAGGGTTTCATCAGAAAAATCAGCTGTGAATTTTAAGGATGCTCCTTTGTAAGAGATTTCTTTCTTCGATCTTGCTGCTTTCAGAATTTTGTCTCTGTCTAAGGTTTTGGTCATTTTGATCAGAATGTGTCTTGGGGTATTTTTATTCGGATTTCTTCTAGCTGGTACCCTCTGGGTACTCCAATAATTCTTATGTTACCCCTCTTGGCTTCATCACGATCTTCTCTTGCCATCTGTTCCCGAATTGTGAGTCTCTTTTCCATTTTCTGCTCTTTTCGGGAGAGTCTCTGAACTTCATCTTCGAGCTCACTGATTCTGTTCTCAGCCGCTGTTACTCTGCTGCTGAGGCCTTCCACTGAGCTTTTCAATTCGCCTACGAGATTTTTCAGGTCTGACATTTCTGATTGCATTTTCCTCATTTCTGCCTTCAGATCCTCTTGTCTTCTATTGGCATTGCTTTCCATTGTTTCTTTTAATTCTCTAAGCATCCTAAGTAGCTCCCTTCTGAATTCCTTGTCAGAGAGGTTGTCTAACACTACAGTACTGTTGGTGTCATCTGGGCTAGACTCTTCAATATGAATGTTTGGTGGGCTTTTGCATTGCTTTACCATTGTGAGAGGTGTGGTTTAGTCCTTCACGTTCAGTGTTACTATTCTGCTTGATATGCAGTGTGAGTTAAGATAGGCTTATGAGTTATTGGCAACTGTATTTCTAGTGGCTGAGCTAAAATAGAGAAGTTTCCATCTAAGAAGTTAGCTTATGGTTCCTATGGCATATGTAGTGGGAAAATATTTCGCGGCCGCGTTAGCGGCCGCGGCTCCGGAAAGAGTCCCTGGCACTGGGCGAGGAGTTGGGAATGTCTCCTGTTTGGAATTGGAGCCGTTCAGCTTTGTTGCCCAGAGCTGGGCCTCTGTGCCCGTCCCACGCGGCTCAGGGGTTGAAAACCGGCTGTCTCGGGGCTGTTTCTAGCTGCGCGTGCCCAGAGAGGAACCCAGGCCCTTGGGGGCGGGCTGTACCTGTTGGAATTGGAGCCGTTCAGCTTTGTTGCCCAGAGCTGGGCCTCTGTGCCCGTCCCACGCGGCTCAGGGGTTGAAAACCGGCTGTCTCGGGGCTGTTTCTAGCTGCGCGTGCCCAGAGAGGAACCCGGGCCCTTGGGGGCGGGCTGTACCTGTTGGAATTGGAGCCGTTCAGCTTTGTTGCCCAGAGCTGGGCCTCTGTGCCCGTCCCACGCGGCTCAGGGGTTGAAAACCGGCTGTCTCGGGGCTGTTTCTAGCTGCGCGTGCCCAGAGAGGAACCCAGGCCCTTGGGGGCGGGCTGTACCTGTTGGAATTGGAGCCGTTCAGCTTTGTTGCCCAGAGCTGGGCCTCTGTGCCCGTCCCACGCGGCTCAGGGGTTGAAAACCGGCTGTCTCGGGGCTGTTTCTAGCTGCGCGTCAGATCTCTTTAATAGCCACATCCACTTGCCCACATACCACATACCACATGATGGATGTGTCGTTCCCAATGTTCTCCCTTCCGAAATCCAACATGCCATCTCGTCGGTAAAGAAACAAAGAGCACCTGGCCCAGACAAGATCAGACCTGAACACCTGAAGAACTTACCATCAGTACTCATCAATACATTGGCTCGACTCTTCACACGCTACCTGTCTGAATGCAAGGTTCCATCCCAATGGAAAACCAGCAGGACTGTACTACTATACAAGAAAGGAGACATCCACGACATTGGCAACTATCGCCCAATCTGCCTATTGTCTGTCATCTACAAGTTGTTCACTCGAGTCATCCTGAATAGGATTAGCAGAACACTAGATGAAGGACAACCATGTGAACAAGCTGGATTCCGAAAAGGATTCAGTACCATTGACCATATCCACACAATAACCAAGCTCATTGAGGTATCTCGGGAGTTCAAGATGCCGCTCTGTCTAACGTTCATTGATTTAAAGAAGGCCTTTGATTCTGTTGAGACGGAAGCGGTCATGGAAGCCCTAGCCAATCAGGGCGTACAAACTAACTACATCAGAATCCTTCGTGAGCTCTATTGCGGATTCACTACCAAAATCTCACCATTCTACAAAGAAGTAATCATCCATATCAAGAGAGGTGTTCGGCAGGGTGATACCATTTCACTAAAACTCTTCAGTGCCACCCTCGAGAACATCATGCGATGACTGGAATGGGAAAACATGGGAGTGATGATAGATGGTCGGCAACTACACCACCTCCGCTTTGCTGATGACATCGTTCTAATAACACCAAACATCAGCCAAGCGGCACAAATGCTGAACGACTTTGACCGTGAATGTGGAAAGGTCGGACTACAGCTGAATCTTACGAAGACAATGTTTATGAGAGACAGCCTTGTTCCTGACGCTCCATTCGCTCTCAACGGAACCACCATCTCCGAATGCAACAGTTATATATACCTAGGTCGAGAAATCAACATGATGAATGACCTGGCACCTGAGTTGCGCAGGAGGAAGAGAGCGGCTTGGAATGCCTTCAAGAGCATTGAAGAAATAACTAAAAGGACAAAGAACCTCCAGCTACGAGCACATCTCTTTGATTCCACTGTTCTTCCTGCATTAACATAGGCCTCAGAGACCTGGACCCTACGAAAACAGGATGAGAACGCTATTCGGGTCTCTCAAAGAGGAATCGAAAGAACTGTGCTTGGAATATCACGATTCACTCAAATGAGAGATAGAATCCGGAGTTCTGATCTTCGTCAATGCTCAAGAATCAGGGACGCTGTCTCATTTGCCAAGACATCAAAAATCAGATGGGCTGGACACGTAATGAGGTTTACAGACAACCGCTGGACTAGAGCCATTACTGATTGGATTCCACGGGACATCAAAAGATCACGTGGACGCCCACCTATAAAATGGTCAGACTTCTTCGTCAAGACCCTAAATGATTGGTTTGAAGCTCTGCATGTTCCTAGAATGAACAGATACCATTGGGCTACGCTAGCACACAACCGGGATGAATGGAGACGTTACTGGCACCCGCTCGAATAAATCGATGAATAACGGGGATTAAGTGATTAATGAAGTGATAAAAAATAGAAACAGTACTTTAATGGGGGTGATAAATGGGAGGCCTCAAAGTTATATTTGATGACCTCCCCCATACCTGAAGTAGAGCTTGAAGACAGGTTGGTCTTTGGTTGGCATTGACAGAACCTCTAGTTAGACTAGTTACTCTTTTAGCCATGTGGCCTAGATACAGGAGATGTCAATATCTCTTCAAATAGAATAGAAAAATGAAAGAGACAGATTGGAAATTATCATTTTCTTTTATAAGAGAGTTCTTCAGATAAGCAAGATTACTATTAAAAAGGCCTAATCAAAACATGAATACTTGAAGCTAAACCCTTCACAAGTTCTAGAGAGAATAAATAATTTTATTTTGAGATATCACTAGTAATTTTATTCTCTTTCTAGAACTAGAATCTGAACTCCACAAAACTCATGTTTCTGAAATGAAACATGGTTTTCTGTCCATCTTCACCATTATAATAACAGGTTAAATTTACTTTACTAAAAATGGCAGGTCATTTTGTTTAAGCACTCCCTAAACTGTGGTAATTTCCTTAGCCTGTGAATTTATATTTAGTCTAATTAGAATGAGAGAGTTTTTACTAAGAACCATCGTGAGTGTATGTGTGGAGAAGGAGATAGCAGTCTTGCTCCTTGTCAAGTTAGGGGCTCTTTCTTTATACAATGCTTTCATAAGCTACCGAGAGTATTCGATATGCCAGACACAGTAACAACAGAGACGTTACTGGGCCCGCTCGAGCAAATCGACGATCAACGGGAGGGCCTTTACCTTACCTTACCTTCATATGAACATACTTTTTGAGTCCTTATGTTCTATCATACAATTTTGACATAATGCATGTTCATTTGCCCCAGATCTATCTGCTACCTGAATAAGGAGTAATACAGGCTAGAATTTTAGGACAACTGAGGGGCCTAAGTTTAGCAAATATGACGAATATCTAGTTATTATAAGATCCACCTGCAATACTTGTGTTTTAGTGTATATTACTCCATGTTTGAAATTTCAAAATGTATAAATGGTTATTTTGTTACCCTGTTAGCAGAGTGGAACCTTTACAAAGTTTCAGTTAGCATAGCCAGTGTTTCTTTGTCTATGTAAATAAGACTGCCTTACACATTTAAAAACAATGAAGGTGACAAAAAGAAAAAAAAGTAAATTCTTTGATTTTACTCACAGTAAGATGCAACTTGCCCATTTTCAATAGGTCATATGTCACAAAGAAGAGCTGTTAAAAACTCTATAGGTTCCACTCTCATCCCATGAGGCCCCATGTGTCTCATCAAGAGGGCCCAAACCTGGCTGTCCAGTTGCCTCTGGAGGATGGCAACCACCGGGCCGCCAGGGGAACAGGTCAAGGCACGAAACCTATTCCCACCTAGGGTGGCCCAGTGCCGGTAACCTACTGCAGGGAACAGACACATTTCTGCCAAAATCCACTGGGTTTTGAGATTTGTTCCTGAGTCTCTGGGACCATAGCCATTAAGTAGCTTGATCAGGAGCCAGAGAGGCTGTTCGTGGGTGGCGACTCAGGGTCTCGTTTGGCTGGAGAGGAAAAGGCAAGCTCCACTCCCGTCCCGTGAGGCCCCACGTGTCTTGTTGCTGCAGGCCCAAACCTAACTGTCTAATGGCCTCTGGAAAATGGCGGCCACCAAGCTGCCTAGGGGGATCAGGTGGAGGGACAACACCCTTTCCCCCCTGTGGTGGCCCGGCAACAGTAACCTGCTGCGTTGTATGCATGCATTTCTGCCAGAAGCTCTTTTCCCCCCATCCCAACGAGACCCCCAAGTCGCCACCCACGAATGGCCTCTCTGGCTCCTCATCAAGCTGCTTAATGGCCATGATCCCAGAGATTCAGAAACAAATCTTGAAACCCAGGGGCTTTTGGCAGAAATGTGTGTGGACCCTGCAGTAGGTTACTGTTGTGGGGCCACCCCAGAAGGGAAAGGGTGCTATCCCTCTACCTGCTCTCCCTTTGACGGCTCAATGGCCGCCACCCACCAGAGGCCATTGGACAGTCAGGTTTGGGCCCTCAGTGATGAGACACACAGGGCCTCATGGGATGGGGTGGAGCCCGCCCTTTCCTTCTCACCTCAATGAAACCCCGAGTCACCACCCACGAATGGCCTGTCTGGCTCCTGATCAAGCTACTTAATGGCCATGATCCCAGAGACTCAGGAACAAATCTCGAAACCCAGCAGGCTTTGGCAAGAAATCTCTCCAGATTTAAGTGTTAAAATTTTGGAATTTCAAAATTGCACAGCCACTACTTGCAGCTGTGAGACACCATATGTTATTCATAACCAGCAATAGAAAACAAATTGTCTACTGTTGCCTTTTCAGCAGATCTTAGTGTTGGGGTAAAATCCCAAATAATAATGGTGGGTGTGGTGTCAAAATATTGAATGTAATCAAAGTAAAGAGAGAGTAATGTGAAAATCATCTGCCCCACAGGTTGGGGGAGGGTGTGGGATGGTGGTATACTGGGGATTTTGGTGGTAGAGAATGGGAACTGGTGAAGGTACAGGTGTTTCATTGTATGACCGAGACTTAAACCCAAAAGCTTTGTAACTGCTCTCACGGTGATCCAATAAATAAAATTATAAAAAAAATGGGGGGAAAAAAGTAAGGTGGAGTTCATGCACAATTCAATCAGCCTAATCAGTGGCTAAACAAATAGCAGTACTCCTACATTAAAAAGAAATCTCTATATGTAAAACATACAATTTAAATAGTAAAACGTATGCTTTATCTAGTCAGTTCCATGCTGAAAAACTGATTTTATGTAAATTTTTAGTATTAATTTTTTTTCTCAGTTCCAAAAAAACTCTGTATTCCTTAATCTGTAAAATACATATCCATACATTTCTCTGAATACAGAGCTTTGGACCTACATTATAAATAGTGAACAGCTTCAGAATATTCACAATTAAAGATCTTCTTACAACATAATTGGCAAGAACATCTATTAAATTCTGATGTACAGCTTTATGAAATACCAATCATTATCCAAAAATATGAATTATTAAGATTCACAATTAATTTTAGAATACTCACAGTACTATTCACATATGCAATGAGGTTAAATATTACTTTTGTGACAATGTGTCCCAGGAATCTTTAATATATCATATAGGCCTAATTTACTGTATATATTGAATTGGACACAAATTATTATGAATTTTCTTCAGGTACTTCTAAAATTTTTCATATTTTCTTTCCCTTTATACCAACAAGGAATTATTTTTGCCTTAGAATTTTGTTTACTTGAAAGTTTTGTATCACAAAAAAATAACCACAAAACAATTTTTATTTACCCATTTAAACACAGAAACAAAGACTCTACAATTATAAATGAAACCTAATTTTTTGGGACCAGAATTATAATATGGCAGGCAGGGTCCTTGCCTTTAACATGATCAACCTGGAATAGATCCTCAGCAATGCATAGAGTCCCCTAAATCCTCCAGGATTAATCCCTGAGTAGTATAGACTCTGAGCACAGCTGTGTGTGGCCTAAAAACAACTTCACCAATTTTTTTTTAAATAAGTTAAATAAAATTTAATACTTGAAAACCCAAGACCAAGTTTATTTAAAAACCTGGTAGCAAAAACACATATGAAATAAAGTCAATTAAATAATTAATTTTATTTGCTAGGCATACTGACTAATAATTTAGTCTAAAAAAGCTGATTACATTCATTTTTTTATTTCAATTTAAGCCTTTATTTTTTATTAAACAAAGTTAAAGGCACGATAGACACATGTAGTTTAAAAATCAGCTGTTCCCTTTCTTTATCTTTCATTGAGAACTAATACCAGATTCATTATCAAGCAGAGAGTAAGAACCCAACTGGTCTGTACACAGTCATACACAGAAAGACAGAAAAATTAATAAACTTACAGATGATTGTAAAAGTCCACAAATATTTCTACTCCCTGAGAATGTGCATAGTCGCTCCGCAACTCCCCAGGGAAAACCTAGGTAAAGGGGAGAGTATTTTTTTTTTTTGGTGTGCACCTAGAAGGACTAACGGTGCTGCTGGGACTCGAGTCTAGGGATAAACCTGAAATTTCTCTTGTACTCAGTGTGTTTTAAAATAATTTTTCAGAAGATTTTAAAATAATTTAGCAGAAAGTTCTGAAAATATTTCAAAATGTTCCTACGTAAGTATTGTACGTAGGAGCCCTCAGTTTGATTCCAAGGAGCACATATTCTTCCAGCAAAATATCAGATCAAATTCCAAGTGCCAAGATGGAAGAATTGTGAAAGCACATCTGGCTGTGGGCTCCAAACATTAATTCATTAATTAATTACACTTTGTAATAAGGTGATGAAACAGAAAGGACAGATATACAGGTAAAAAGATGTTAGGAACTGAAGATGATATAGTAAGAAGAACAGTAAGATGATACAGTAAAAGCAGCTAAAGGTGACAATACAAGAACAGAGTACTTTTTAAGTCCTGAAAAATAAAGGAATTACACACCTTTGAGAAATGCAAAGGTATTTAATACAAAGACATACAAAGAAATGTAAAAGTATTGCTCTCAATGAGAGCAATTTCCTCAAGCATTTCCCCAGCATAGCTATTGTCAGGATTTCCAAATTCAGGTGTCTCATCTATTCTTCATTACTGAGTAACCCCAAAGACTTGCAGCTTGCCTTGTGCCTGCTTGATGTTTAAACAAAACTGGTGGATCAATAGCACAGCAGGTAGGGCTTTTGCCTTGCACAAGGCAACCCGGGTTCAATACCTCCAATCCTCTTGAAGAGCCCAGCAAGCTACCAAGAGTATCCCGCCCACACAGAAGAGCCTGGAAAGCTACCCCTTGTGTATTTGATATGCCAAACACAGTAACAAGTCTCACAGTGGAGACGTTACTGGTACCCACTCGAGCAAATTGATGAACAACGGGAGGACAGTGTTACAGTGCTACAGACAATGTCAACAGCATGTCAAGACACTCCATCTGCTATATGAAACCAAAGCGATAGCACCTAAGTTTCTTAATCTACCATATCACTGTTTTTGTTATTTGCTTTTAGTAAGTACTAAAAGCTTCAATTCCTCTCAGAGAGCCTGGCAAGCTACCAAGAATATCCCACCCTCACAGAAGAGCCTGACAAGCTATGCATGATGTATTTGATATGCCAAAACCAGTAAATCCCTTGACCCTGAAAGAGCTGCCAGCATTAAGAAGGATGAGGAAGGAGAAGCTGATAAAATATCAAGGCTGAACAAGGCTGCCCAAAGGAAGAAGGACAAAAATGAGTGTCTGTACGTTCAATGCACTTACACTGGCATCAGATGCATCCATCGAGGACCTGAATATACAAGTGCAAAAGATCAAGTATGACATCCTTGGCCTGACTGAGACGAGAAGGCATCAATCACATCACACGGTTTTTGACACTGGAGAAGACTGTTCCTCGAAGCATGCGACAAAAGAGGCGTCAGTGGTGTCAGTGTTCTTGTCAACATGAACTTGGCCATGAGCATTGATTTATTCAAATGCTTAACGACCCGTATCAGACAATCACACTCGAATAGATGTGGCTCACTGCTGGCAATTTCTATCTTCATTGTCTATGCATGAACATCCAATTATGATAAAGGAGAAATTGAGAAGTTCTATATGGAGCTGAAGAAGTTCTCTAAAGAAGACCACACCTTCTACAAGATCATTTCATTGAATTTAATGCCAAGATAAGACCAAGAAGATCAGCCTAAGAACTTCACATTGGGTCCCATGGCCTAGAATGGAACGAACAGGGTGAGAGACTATCTGAGTTCATCATGTTGACCAAGACCATCCCTGGTAACTTAGACTTCCAGAAGGCCAAATTTAAACGTTGGACATAGGAGTCTCCTTTGGATAATTCCACAATGAAATTGACCACATCATATTCAATTAACTGTTTTGGCTGACCGATGTCATTGTTGTCCCAAAATTCCAAACGGAATCAGACCACCATCTCCTTCATGCAAAATTCTGCTTCACAGAGCGGAGAGAAAGGGCCGCAGTGTTTAAGAAGAGAACTCCCAGAAGGACCACCAACTGTGAGCTCTTTGGCACTATTGTGGCAACATGGGAAGATGCGTCATTGACAAAATTGATAAGGAATACGATCGACTGGTCTAGCACCTCCATGATTGTGTGAGGAAAACCAAGAGAGAGATAGCCACAAAAAGATGCCTGTCTTCGAAAACTCTTGAGATCATTCGCCAATGTGACTTGGCGAAAGCATCAGGCAACTGCAAGATGATATCTGAGCTCGCAAAGCAGTGCAGAGAAGCAATCAAGGAAGTCCTCAAAGAGAGAAGGAAGTCCTCAAAGAGAGAAGAGCAGCAGTGCTGGCAGATGCGGCAGAAGCCTGGAAAAGTATTCACAATACAGGTCTGTCCATCGCCAACTACAAAACCAAGGTGACTGCCTGCTGACATCCTGAAGGATCTATCACATCTTCCAGAAGGGCAATGGAGAAGATTATCCATGACTTCTACTAAGAACTCTTTGATAGCCACTTCCACCAGTCCACAAAAAAAATTCGGAGGATGGATATGTCGTTTCCCATGTGCTCCTTTTTCAAAATCTGACACACCATTTAGATAGTAAAGAAGCAAACAGCACCTGGCACAGACAAGGTCGGACAAGAACACCTGAAGAACCTGCCAACAGTACTCATCAATAAACTGGTTTGGCTCTTCACATGCTACCTGATTGAATGCAAGGTTCCTTCCCAGTGGAAAACCAGCAGGACTGTACTATGTACAAGAAGGTAGACATCTACGACATTGGCAACTATCACCCAATCTGCCTATTGTCTGTCATCTACAAGCTGTTCACTCGAGTCATCCTGAATAGGATTGGTAGGACAGTAGATGAAGGACGACCATGCGAGCAAGTTGGGTTCCAAAAACGATTCAGCATGATTGACCATATCCACCTGATAACCAAGCTCATTGAGATTTCTCAGGAGTTCAAGATAACACTCTGTCTAACATTCGTCGATTTACGGAAGGCCTCTGATTCTGTTGAGACTGGTGCAGTCATCAAAGCCCTAGCCAAACAGGGCATTAAAACTCAATACATCAGGATCCTCCATGAGCTGTATTATGGATTCACTACCAGGATCTCACCATTCTACAAGGAAGTGATCATCCATGTCAAGGGAGGGGTTCAGCACGGTGATGCCATTTCACCAAAACTCTTCAGTGCCACCCTTGAGAATGTCATGCGATGACTGGAATGGGAGTGAAGATATAAGGTTGGCAACTACATCACCTCTACTTCACTAATGACGCCATTCTAATAACACCAGTAATTAGTCAAGCGGCACAAATGCTGGCCAACTTTGACCATGAGTGTGGAAAGGTCGGACTCCAGCTAAATCTCACGAAGACAATGTTAATGAGAAATGAACTCATTCCTGATGTTCCCTTTGCTCTCAACAGAATGAACATCTTCGAATACAACAGTTATGTGTACCTAGGTCGAAAAGTCAACATGACAAATGAATGACACTTGAGTTGCACAGGAGGAAGAGAGAGAGTTGGAACGCTTTCAAGAGCATCTAAGAAATAGCTAAGAGGACGAAGAACCTCTGGCTCTGGGCACATCTCATCAAATCAGATGGATGGGATGGACACATAATGAGATTTGGAGAAAACCGTTGGACTAGAGCCGTTACCCACTGGATTCCATGGGACGTCAAAAGACCATATGGCATGGCCGCCCACCTACCAGATGATCAGACTACTTCATCAAGACCCTGAACGATCGGTTTGAGGCTTTTCATGTTCCTAGAATGAACAGATGCCATTGGGCTACACTAGTACAAGACAGGGACAAATGGAGACATTACTGGCACCCATGGAGCAAATCGATGAGTAAGGGATGTCAAGTGATCAAGTACTTGAGGAAGAGCTTGACTTTTTACTTTTTCTAATTGTTTTATTTATTTATTTTTGCTTTTTTGGTCATACCTGGCGATATTAGGGCTGGAGCGATAGCACAGTGGGTAGGGCGTCTGCCTTGCACGCAGCCATCATGGCCACCCTGAGTTCGATTCCTCCGCCCCTCTCGGAGAGCCCGGCAAGCTACTGAGAGTATTCGATATGCCAGACACAGTAACAACAAAGTCTCCAATGGAGACGTTACTGGGCCTGCTCGAGCAAATCGATGATCGACGGGAGGGCCTTTACTTTTACTTACTTTACCTGGCGATACACAGGGGTTACTCCTGGCTCTGCACTCAGGAGTTACTCCTGGCAGTGCTTGGGGGATCATATGGGATGCTGGGAATTGAACCTGGGTCGGACTCCACCTGAATCTCACAAAGACAATGTTTATGAGAAACGTTGCAAGGCAAACATCCTACCTGCTGTGCTATCTCTCCAGCCCCCCTAATTGTTTTTTGTGTGTCATGTGAACTGAATTTTGTGTCTATTCTCAGGATGCAAAAACATTCATTCAAAAGCATATAAATACACCATTATTCATTGTAGCAGTGAGTAAATTAGTTAGAATATGGAAACAACTTAGGTGTCAAAAATTTCATAAGTGGATAATAAATACTTGGTGGGTAGAGTGGGTTACTATGAATCTGCAAGGAAGAATGATGTCATGCAATTCACTGCAATTTGGATGGAACTGGGGGATATTATTTTTAATAAAGTAGGTGAGAAGGTAAAGGTAAAAGGTAAAGACCCTCCCATTGATCATCGATTTGCTTGAGCGGGGCCAGTAATGTCTCCATTGGAGACTTTGTTGTTACTGTGTCTGGCATATCGAATATGTCACGGGGAGCTTGCCAGGCTCTGCCGTGCAGGCGAGATACTCTCGGTAGCTTGCTGGGCTCTCCGAGAGGGGCGGAGGAATCGAACTCGGGTCGGCCATGTTGGCTGCGTGCAAGGCAAACGCCCTACTGCTGTGCTATCGCTCAAAGATAAACACCTGATGATTTCAATTATATGTATTACGTAAAGTAACAGGTTGACAGAATGTAAGTTATCAAAGGGAACTGGATACTTAGATTTCCCTGGTCCCTGAATTATAGTACTGAGGATAGGGACAGAAAGAAACTGGGGGGGGGGGGAGTGTAAGAAGAGAAGAGGCAGAGTAATAGGGATGAGGGACATGGCTCTTTGTGCCATTATTGACTCTGTAGAGGTATTATATAACTACATTTGATCCACACAACAAACTAGAAAGCATAATTGAAACTACAACCAAACTGAAAAATGTGCCTAACAAGGACACAGACTGTGAGCTGGTTGGAAACAAGGAACATTGGTGAAAGGAAGTTGACACTGATAACAGGGTAGTTGATGGTAAATACACAACTGAAACTCAGCTGTGAATAATTTTGTAGATTACAGTACTTCATTTAAAAAACAAAAAGAAATAGAAATTTATAAATGTATAAATGTCTAATTGAGTATAAATGTATAATTGAGTATATGTGAACTACTCGCTCCCTCCCTTTTAAAGTCTGTGTCTCATTAAGAAGCTACAAATTTGTACTTTGCAAACAGACAGTAGGGTCAAATGTTTCTGTGTCTAGTATTTTGATAGAAGAATTTCAATAAAGGTGACTTTGTGGAAAAACAAAAACACAACAGTTTATACTTTTTTATGACCACAAACTTAAGCATAACTCAAAATAAATACTTGGAATTTCATACCTAAGCAATTATAGTTTTAATATCACACAGGAAGAAACCTTTTAACCCATCAATCTGGAATTCCCTGGTCTATATTAGCAAGGTAATCTTCCTGATAAATTCTTTCACTATCCCCAGGGAAGGTGACCTTTCATGAAACTATTCTCTTTTTCCTTTATGATGCCAGTCTCTCTCTAAAAACAAAAAAGACAAAGAGAAAAAAAGAAAAAAAATCTTTCAATTTATACAGTAATTCAAAGTCTGTTCTGCTTGATACAAGAGATACTGCTAGATTCACAAATTATTTTATAAACCCACTTAGCTCTTTACATTTACCAGAATAATTTTGCTTTTAAACATTTGTAATTTTAAATGAAGTGCTCAGTTTCTTAAAAACAGAAAGTATACTTAACAATGATAATTTGCATTAAGCTTGCTATAGTATTGAACTCCCAACTTAGTATATATTTTATTTTTCATTATATATATATACATGTATATATATACATACATACACAGAGAGATACATAAACACATGTATATAAAATAATAAAATATATTTAAATAAATTTAAAAAAATAAACAAATCATTTATAATCAAACCAAGTATGTGTATAAATATATATATACACAAATATATACACATGCATATATAAATATATACACATGCTTGGTTTGATTCTAAATAATTTGCTTATTTATTTCTTTTAATAAGCTCTTCTTAAAGAAAAAATAGGAATTTTTGGAATTTTAATAACTTTTTTTAATCCCTTCATTTACTAAGAATTAGCATGAAACATTCTTTTTAAAATTCAAGTCATTCAAAGATTGATTTGAAAAGGTGCTACTGGCTCTTGTCTATGTTCACATGAAACTTGTTAAATCTGTGTATTTAAGGCCTAAGGCACTGTTTTTACAAAAGAGATGGCTATATTAATGTGTTGTTTTGACATGCTGTAATCTCAGAGTCTTCCTTTTTGTGATACAGGCTCAAAATAAATCTCATACCTCACTATTATTTTAATTTTTTTCTTAATATTGTTAAAGTGTATTTTCCTGTAGGATTTTCACAGTTCTCATGAACAGTGAAAATTGTCAATCAACCAGGGGGATTGTTTATTTATTATTTGGTGTGTGGATTGTATTATTTTTTTCATTATTTTAGTTTTTAATATGAGGTATATACCTGTTAAAATAAAATACTTTATTTTTTGTACTTATCAGGTCAAGGTAAATTAAAATAAAATTAACACTACGATTTTTTAAAACAGAAAGTTTTTGTTCTTGAAAAGCAACTTTTACAGACCTTTCTGAAGAAACAGAAATTTATATGTGATTTCAGGATTTTTGCCCAGATCCAGTTTAATGAATATAGAGTTTACATAGGAGGTCAAGAAGGACTGCTTGGAGAAAGATCACAATCTGACTTTTGAGAGAGTGTTAGAGCAAAAGGTTTTGTATGTGTGTGTGTGTGTGTGTGTGTGTATGTAGAAGGAGAGACGGATCATGTAAGAGGATAAATAGTTAGAATGGAAAGGAGGAGGTAACATTGCTAATACGTAGCAATTTAGCTATAAAGGGAAAATAAGAGCTAACTGTAGCTAAACCTTGCAGTATCAGTGCAAGAAAATATTTTCTTGTGAGAGACCCTAATCCATATTCTATCTCATGGTCATTATAATGGGCTGGAACGATAGCAAAGCAGTAGGGCATTTGCCTTGCATGCAGCCAACATGGCCTACCCGAGTTTGATTCCTCTGCCCCTCTTGGAGAGCCCAGCAAGCTATCAAGAGCATCTCACCCGCATGGCAGAGCCTGGCAAGCTACCCGTGATGTATTCGATATGCCAGACACAGTAACAACAAAGTCTCCAATGGAGATGTTACTGGGCCCTTGAGCAAATCGATGAACAACGGGAGGACGGTGACAGTGACAGTGATCATTATCATAACCAAATAAAATAAATTAATGAATGAAATTAAAATTTAGCACTTGGGATGTAGCTCAAGTGTTCAAATACATGACTAGCACATGTAAAAGTGAATGAATCCAATCTTTCAGGAGACCAAGAAGGCCTTGCATGCCTCTGAACACAAGACTGTCCCACTGGGCTGAGCACCAGACCTTTAATGGTTGGGAGGGCATCATCTCCAACAGTGACCCTGATTGCACCTTTCCTCACAGCTTGGTGTAGTCTCAGTTGAAAAGAATATACAGAGCGAATAACAGCCCTAACTTTTTAGAAACATTGTATAATATGAGAAAGGTGATATGCTACTTTGTAAATAACCAATTTTATCTGACCAATAAACACAGGAGTTAGAGAATAACTTTGCTGTTAAGATGAGTTTATATATTTTATATTTATATATAATATGTATATTTTTATCACCCTTATGGTGAAGGTTTCTTAGTTTGGATTTATAATACAGTAGATAAGGCTCTTGCCTTGCATATTACATACCTGTGTATGATCTCACAACTCATATGGTCCCAAGAACCCCTTCAGATAGGCCTGCATGTAGAATCAGGAATTAACCCTGAGTATTTCTGTTGTAGCCTACCCATCTCCCTACCCCCAAAATGAATTCTTATTACTGAAATAACTCTTGATGGCACTTTAATTTAGCTATATTTAAACAGAAAAAATTATAAGAATTGTGAAGATAAATTATTTAGTGTCATATAAATAAGAATTATATTTTATGTGGAACATTTTATAAAGACTATGAAAGCGGAACTTTGTCAAATCTTAATACAACAACAGTACCTAGTTTTGGGACATCCTCTACCTAGGTTATTCTATCTACAGTTGAGCTTCACAAACCATCTCTATAACTATTTCATGAATACTGATGTTTTTAATCCTTTTCTTTTCACTCAAAAGATCTAGAAAACACATGACTGAAATCAAACAGTGATTTAATGTGAGTTCAAAATTCATTTCAAAAGAAATTTGTGTCAAATTTTCAAATAGAAGTTTGATAAGAATGCCATTGAGGGTTTCTTTGCATTTTTTTTTCTTTTAGAGAAAAATTCCTTCTTAATTAGAAAGAAACAATTTCTCAAATGTGATGATTTCTGGACATTATCTACTGGAGATTTATAGCAAAGAAAAGCATTTTGGGGAACTCCAAGAATGTTATCTGCAATTATTAAAACATTTTCATTTTTTTATCAATGAATCAACAAAGTATATAACAAATGTATAACATATGTAATATGCATTTAAATGACAAGGTATTTTAATATTTTGATTTGAGTGTTATTAAGTGAGAAAATATAATTATTGGCAAAAGTAATTCTATATATTGTCATAGTACCTAAAAAATACAAGTACTTTTACATGCAAGTAAATACTAATAACGTTAGTGGTTGCTTACAAATGCTGGTTTTATTCTACTCCTTACTATGAATGGTAGTTGTAGGTTACTATTGGTTCATCTTTTCTCCTCTGCCTCAGGGAACTTACTGTTATTGAGTTACACCCATCACAGTGCTCTTAAGGTACTCCCATTATTTTGGTTTTATTTTTTACTTCTCCTTTGTGCTCTGCTTCCCCTATCTGTTAATCACTTATATCCCCAAATCAGAGCCTGTGAATTGTAAAGTCATCTAGGACTCTGGATTTTGTATATGCAAGTGAAATATTGCTTTTCTCTTTCCTTAATGTCCTTCGCATAGTTTACTTTAGAGCAATATCTCTTTTTTTTTTTTTTTGCTTTTGGGGTCACACCTAGCAATGCTCAGGGGTTACTCCTGGTTCGCACTCAGGAGTTATTCCTCGTGGTGCTCAGGGGGACCATATGGGATGCTGGGAATCAAACCCAGGTTGGCCGCGTGCAGCTGCCCTACCAGCTGTGTTATTGCTCCAGCCCTGCAATATCCTTTTTGTATAGGCACAGGACAAAAGTTAAAGCTATGCTTTTGTAATTTGGGAGTTAATTGACTCCAGATAATATTTACTCCTGGGCATATGTCAGATTTACTTAACTTAAGCCTCCATTGACCTTTGTTTCTACCACCCCAAAAGGAGGGTCTGCCAGTGGAGAATTGGATGGACCGAGGGAAAGCTGTGAACTACCCTGGCATTGGAACAGGAGAGGAGAAGCATCATTAAACTTATAATAAGTTAAGAGCGTAGTCATGGATAAACTCTGTCATGACCCAAAAAAGAAGTAACTGGATAAAGACTACAGGGTTGGCAGAATTGAAGACTATAGTTTTGGCAATATAGCAAGATGTCCCCAGGAGAGCCACCCCTTTAAGCTTAATATACCTCTTACTGTGTCCATACAAAATTACTAGAAATATTATTAAGAAGTAAATTTAAGATGACCATTTAAATAGATCTGGACTAATGAAAAGGGGGAGTAATATGCCCCTAGATGGAATTCCCAAGAGTGTATCACCTTGCAGGATGAGAGTTTGTCCTAGAAATATCTCCTGAGGGAAGAGCTTTACATATGTTGATTGTGCTACCTCGCCTATGTGTATCTGCTACCCCAAACGAACTCAAGAGGATTGGGTTGATGACTAAGGCTGTGGGACTAGGCACAGGGAGATAAGAATGAGGGGTAGTGAGAGACAGGAATGAGGGGCAATGTGAAACTGGAATGGGGAGCTCAGTGAGACTGAAATAGGCACACAAATAGGGAGAATGTAATAAAGAATGGGACAGAGATTGGAATGAATGATGACTAATCACCAACCAGCTTGGTGTTTCGTTTCCTCCTTCATGCATTCATTCATGGCAAGGTGGGGAAGAGGTTCATGGCCACTGAATGCTAATATTGAGCACCATACCCACACATATTTTTAACCTATGTAAATACAGAATTCAAATCATTTAATGCAATATAGTACAGTGTCTATTCTCATTTATGTAATCTAGTTTTTAACTTTGGCATCTAAAAGAGATTGCATTAAATTTTATTTTGTACTTGAACCTTATTGCAATAATCATCATATTTTTCCTGTCATAAGTGCTGCTTCTTTTTTTATGTTTCTTTTTTGCTCTGCTGGCAGACATGCAACAAATTTATTTTATATTACTTGATCCAAGAAACATAGAAGAATGGTAAATAGAATTATTAGTATAGAAATCAATAACAGTCAATTTGTGATGATTAATTGCTATATGTTTTTAACCTTTCTTAATCTAGTCTAAGATTAATCTAGTTCTATTTTGAATTTTAATTCTGATGAGGATATAAAATAATTAGGATGGAGGTATGTATTTGTGTTAGCTACACATATAATACATATTGACACATAAGAAAAATAAATGCAACATGCATACTTTTAAGTAATATCAAACAGAAACTTATGCAAACAATACTAAAAGTAAACTTTCCCTCTTACAAATTATATGCCTTCTGTTTTTATAAAATAACTGATTGTGCTACTATATACATTTATCGTCATAAAATGTTATTGAGCTTGAGTCACACCATACTTTTGTGTTCACTAAAGAAGCTTAAAGTATTTTAAATAAGAATTTAAATATTAACCTTCATATTTTAAATGATTTATTACTGGATAAGTGATTAAGTGATTAAGTGATATTTTAAATGGAGATGGGTATTTCAACTTAAATACACTGATAAAACAAATACCTTTGTACCATAGTTTTGGTAATTTTATAGGTGGATCCACAGGTGTATTTTCAAAGCAAAAATGACCACAATTTGTATTTGAAGTATATAAACTTGTATGTTAGATTGTAGCAGTGTTCTCAATATTTATGGCTACTCCTATATATCTTGTCCTTATCTTTAAATACAGCTAATAGATGTATATGAGAGATATGTGTTATATATTTTAGAAAATTTAAAGAAGAGTGAGTCAAACAAATGGCAAATTAGGGAGTGTTGTGTCGTCTTAGAAGGGACTGAAGGACAAAACTTAGTTTTAAGGTCAGAAAAAGTATTCTGCATAATGACAAATTTAGGATGAGTTAAATTACTAAATAGGTTAAAGTATTGAAAACTGTGACAGCTAAATTCATCTTCCTCTTGAGAGATATATCGTGACTCAAAAATTAACCTTGATAACTGTATTGAATTTATAAATATATAACACTGAATGTGACTATATTTTTTATATTTATTCTAATCAGATATCACTTGCACAACTGGTGTTTGTTTTTTATATTTCTTTTCACTTAATAAGAATCACTTATTTTTAAGTTATAATTTGGAAGAATTGAAAAAAATTTAAACCATTTCAATTTCTTCAATAAGTTTTTAAAGGCTTAAAGAATGGAATTTTTTCAGGATCATAAGTATAAGAGATGTGCCCGGACCCGGAGGTTCTTTGTCCTCTTAGCTATTTCTTCGGCGCTCTAGAAGGTGTTCCAAGCTGCTCTCTTCCTCCTGCGCAGCTCAAGTGCCAGGTCATTTGTCATGTTGACTTCTCGACATAGGTACACATAGCTGTTGCATTCGGAGATGGTTGTTCCGTTGAGAGCGAATGGGGCATCAGGAACGAGGCTGTTTCTTATAAACACTGTCTTCATAAGATTCAGCTATAGTCCGACCTTTCCAAACTCACAGTAGAAGTCGGCCAGCATCTGTACTGTTTCGTTGATGTTTGGTGTTATTAAAACAATGTCATCAGCAAAGCGGAGGTGGTGTAGTTGCCGACCATCTATCTTCACTCCCATTCCTTCCCATTCCAGTTGTCGCATGATGTTCTCCAGGGTGGCACTGAAGAGTTTCAGTGAAATGGTATCACCCTGCTGAACCTCTCTCTTGACATCAATGATTACTTCTTTGTAGAATGGTGAGATCCTGGTAGGGAATCAGTAAAACAGCTCACTGAGGATCTTGATGTATTGAGCTTGAATGCCTTGTTGCCGCAATAGTGCCAAAGAGCTTCCAGTTGGTGGTCGTTCTAGGAGTTCTCTTTTTAAACTTTGCAGCCTTTTCTCCCTGCTCTGTAAAGTAGAATTTTGCAAGAAGGAGATGGTGGTCTGATCCCATTTGGAATTTTGAGACACCAGCGACATCGGTCAGGCAAAACTGCCGATTGAATATGATGTGGTCTATTTCGTTGTGGAATCGTCCACCGGGAGACTCCCATGTTCAACGTTTAGATTCTGCCTTCTGGAACTGTGAGTTACCATGAATAGTCTTGTTCGACATGATGAACTCAGACAGTCTCTCACCCTGTTCGTTCAATTCTAGGCCATGCGTCCCATTGTGAAGTTCTTCAGCTGATCTTCTCAGTCCTATCTTGGCATTAAAATCACCCACAATGATCTTGTAGAAGGTATGGTCTTCTTTATAGAACTTCTCCAGCTTCATGTAGAACTTCTCAATTTCTCCTTCATCATAATTAGATGTTGGTGCATAGACAACGAAGATAGAAACTGCCAGAAGTGAGCCACATCTATTCAAATGTAAACATCCGATTCGGGTTGCTAGGCATTCGGATGAATAAATGCTTATGGCCAAGTTTGTGTTGACAAGGACACCGACGCCTCCAACACCTCTTTTATCGCATGTTCCAAGGAACAATTCTTCTCCAGTGTCGAAAATGGCATGATGAGATTGGTGCCTTCTTGTCTCAGTCAGAACAATGATGTCGTACTTGATCTTTCACGCTTGTACCATCAGATCCTCGATGGATGCATCTGATGCTAGCATATGTGCAATGAAAGTACAGATGATCATTTTTGTCTTCCTTTGTTGTGGCAGCCTAGTTCGGCCTTGAGATTTTATCGGATTCTCCTTTTTCATCCTTCTCAATGCTGCCATATTGTTGAAGCCTTCAGGGTCAGGTGAATGAGACCCATTGTAATTACTGGTTTAGGCATATCAAATACACAATGGATAGCTTGCGAGACTTTGCCTTGCGGGCAGAATACTCTTGGTAGCTTGCCAGGTTTTCCGAGAGGGATAGAGGCTTTTGCGGCAACCTCTAATCACCCTCGTAGGTGTTACCATATTTGAACCCTATCTAATATGGTACGGCAATTCCAAAAGATGGGTATGTAGTGTCTTATAATGTGTTCAGAAAGCGTCCTGGAGTGTGGCGGTGGCTGGGTAGTGGAGGTAGTGTCGGATGAGAATGTATTCGGGTCTCTCAAGATGGAATTGAAAGAGCTATGCTTGGAATATCACGTTTCACTCAAATGAGAGAAAGAACCCGGAGTTCCGACATCTGTCGACGATCAAGAATCAGGGATGCTGTCTCATTTGCCAAGGTGTCAAATATCAGATGGGCTGGTCACCTAATGAGATTTACAGATGACTGCTGGACTAGAGCTGTTACCGACTGGATTCCACGGAATGTCAAAAGACTGTGTGGCCACCCACCTACCAGATGGTCAGACTTCTTCATCAAGATCATAAACGAACAGTTTGAGGCTCTTCGTGTTCCTAGAGCAAACAGACGCCATTGGGCTACACTAACACGCGACAGGGACAAATGGAGACATTACTGGTGCCCACTCGAGCAAATCAACGATTAATGGGAAGTCAAGTGATCAAGTGATCATAAGTATAAGACATAGGGTAATGCCAGAGACCGTCTATATGTAGTTCTATTTCAAGTTCATCTTGTAAACAAAGATTTAATATGCATTTGAAAATTGAGAATAAAAATTATAATTCCAAGTTTTATGGCAGTATATTATAAAGTATTTCTGAGAAAATTGGTCCTATAGCTAAATTCACAGTAATGTTGACTTGGCAGTTTGGGCAATAAAATAGAAGTACTTTCCCATAGATTATGTTTACATTATGCAAGCAGGTTAACACTCTAAAATGACTAAGTCTGTTTTTTGTCAATTTAAAAGACAGCTGTTATAATGCTTATCCAGAGTTTATTTGAAAAATGTTATTGGAAGAGCTGGAGTGAATGTGTATAAACATATGACTTACCAAAAGTAAACAGAGGATCCCATTCCTTTATTGTATATAGTGACTGTCTAATTCAGTACTTGTACAAGTGGGTGCTATGCCCACAGGGGTATTGGAAAGATTGATTCCTGGAGACAATAGTAGCCTACAGTGCAATTAGGGGAGGTGATTTTTATGTTTGCTTACTTAAAGAAAGCAGATTCAGAGAGGGTGTTGAGTAATTTTTTTTTTCTGGAAAAAAGGGTAGATCAAATAAGTTCGGGAACCTCTTGTGTAGTTAATGTCATTGATACTCTAGTGAAATGTCTGAAATTTGAGCGATTTTTCTTTTCCAATATTATTTTTCTAATGATGTAATAAGAATAAACTAATGTGGAAGAGAAGTTTGGAAGTAAAGATACAATAAAAATAATATTTCAAGTCTTAGGAGAAATTTTCAAAAAGAGAAAGATGTTAATTTTGGTGATATTTTAGAACGGGCAATTCAGAAGTTTAATTGATGTTAAATAAAACAAATATAATTCTAAAAGCTTATTTGGAAATCAGGGAGATTACGCAGGGGTTAAGGGTCTGGACTTGCCGACACTGGGAGAATTTTCAGCACCACATAAGGTCTCCCTAGCACTGCCAAGAGTGATGTCTAAGCATAGAGACAGGATTAGCTTTTGATCAATACCAGATGTGACAAACAAACAAAAAGGGTTATGTGGCATTTTAAATTCAGTTTAAATCCAGCAACACGATGAGATGTATAATAAGCATAAAAAGATCATTTATTAAATCTCATTTTGGTCACATCAATGCATAGAAAATAGGTTTATTTCTCTTTCATGGGTGCTCAACAATAATAAATAAATACCTTCTATCTGCAAGCATTATATATATATAGAGAGAGAGAAACAGAGAGAGAGAGAGAGAGAGAGAGAGAGAGAGAGAGAGACAGTCCACTGTCCACTGTCCTCCCGTTGTTCATCGATTTGCTCTAGCAGGCCCAGTAACATCTCCATTGTGAGACTTCTTGTTACTGTGTTTGGCATATTGAATACTCTCGGTAGCTTATCAGGGTCTCTGAGAGGGGCGGAGGAATGGAACTCAGCTCGGCTGGGCTGGCTGCACACAAGGCAAATGCCTACTGCTGTGCTATCACAATTGCAGATATATAGATGTGCAAAACTATATATATAGATGATATATATTAATATCTCTATATATGTATATATTTGTACTTAAAAATTTTATTTTAGTTTAGTTTTTTGAATCAAGTGCATATTCTTGGCTCTGTACTCAGGGTTCACTCCTGACAGTGCTTGGAGGACTGCATGCAGTGCTGACTATCAAACTGGAGTTGACCCTATTTAAGTCAAGCATCCTACAATTCTTCCATCTTCCCAGTACCTGATACATAAAATTGAAACAAAAGGATGAAATATCCTTTTATATCCCTATCACATATTATCTTTTCTGAAACTGTCTCATTTAAATTTGTTAGTTTTCTGTGGTAGTCAGTTTAAGCAGTTAACCTATGTATTATAATTTAGAATAAATAGTGTTTAGGTGTTTCAATACAATTGACAAAAATAAATCTCAAACTTTTCCATCAATGGAGCTTAATTAGTACCAAAATTTAATAAAATAAATAATATATCACAGCCTAGTAATAATTTTTGAAATTTGTTTCAGCTTATATTACTTGATTATTTTATATCTATGACTATAGAAATATTTCTAATAGGAAAGTGAAAAAATATAAATGAACCACATGATTGCTTAGGAAAACATAAAGTAGAATTAAAGAAGTCGAAAAGGAAACTTGTAGAATAATTAGTTTAATGCCACTAAAAAACTCCTTCACTAATCTTAAATAAAGTTATCTATTACCTGTATCATGTGATGAGGTCTTAGAATAGATTTATTTTTACAATAGGTGCTTATACAGTATAAATAACTATATAGGTATTTTTAGTCATTGAGATGTCACTAAGAGAAATATGCTCATTATATGTGTATATATATAAATTAAGAAACTATATAATACAAAATGATGTAATATTAGAATATATTAATATCACCAGAAGCGAGCTAAAATGACAGAGGTAAGATAGCGCCTATGCCACCTGAACCCCTGGCACTCATCACCTAGCCTTAAACAGCATGTGGCTCAGCACACCCGGCACCGAACTCTGCGTGTGATCCCTGATGGAACTCTACGCATAATTCCTGCTGGACACTGCTGGCTGTTTTTGCAAGATTCAGACAGAATGGCATCTGTGGGGCATGGAGAAACCACAGCGGTGGGGACAGCATGGCCGCCTGTCCTGGCCAGATTGAGTCACAGCGCAGTTGAGCATGGAGCTGGGCAGCAGTGTGCAGTGGCTCATCCACTACAAGGTGCTGTCTGCCAACCATCGGGTGACTTGGGTCTCGGTGCAGATGTTCCACCTGGCACAAACCTCCGCGATGGGATCCTGCTATGCCAGCTGCTCAACAACCTCAGAGCGCACTCCATCAACCTTACGGAGATCAACCTGAGGCCACAGTTGTCCCAGGTGCTGACCAGAGGCGAAGGCAGGTATGTGTTTGTCAGGATGCAGATCCTTACAACAAAAGCTTGCATTGGGCAGACTGACAACACCTGTAAAAGTAATTAGAGGTTGCCCAAAAGCCTCTGTCCTTTTTGGAGAGCCCGGCAAGCTAACGACAATATCCTGCCCCCATGGCAGAGACTCGCAAGCTACCGTGGTGTAGTCAATATGCCACAAATGGTAACAATAATGGGTCTCATTCCTCTCACCCTGAAAAAGCCTCCAATACAGCAGCATTGGGAAAGGCGAGTAAGAAAAGTTTGCTAAAATCTCAGGGCTGGGACGCATGGAGATGTTGCTGGTGCCCGCTTGAGTAAATCAATAATCAACGGGATGACAGTGAAACAGTGATACAGTGAATCACCAGAAGAATATACCTGATAGAGAAAAAACTAAAGATTCACATTGTTTTCTAATTCTTTCCTTTGGGAAAGTATTCTAAAATTACATAAAATTTGGACCACTTCCTTTTCAATAAAGCAATATAAAGTTCTATAATAAAACATGTGAGTATATTATAAGAAAATTATTTTAAAGGTTAAAAATTAGAACATCAGGGAAAAACTAATGTGTCATACCTAAGCATAAAAATATCATTTTAAGACATATTAACATAAGAACAAAGAATTAACTCTCTTTATGGAGATTATATAGGACAAAACAGTTAATAAGTTCTCAAATGAGAGATTAAAAAGATATTAAACTTAATGCCCAAGCTTTATACTGGCAATATTGAGAGAGTAATGGAGTTAGGATAGTGGAAGGGTGCTGAGCAGGACATTTCAAGAGCCTGATCTTGTCACATTAGGTTTTAAATGGCAAAAGAAAACATCAAAGATGTCACAGGTAAAGGTATGGTGAATTGAATAAAGCAGAACATGTCATGTGTAGGGGGATCCAGGGAATTAGAATTGACTGAATGGTAATTGAAGACACAGGATAAGATAAAGACCAGTGGGGAAAGAATAGAACAGGACACGAGGGTAATAAGAAGCAAACATATTCTAGCATGAGTAAAGCTTAAAAATCACTAGAAAAGTTGTTAGTAATAAAACAACAGATAAATTAAATCTTTTGGGGGCCATATGTCTGAAACATTTTTAAAGTAAGAATTATTGGGCTTTCAAGTGGGAAGAATGGGAAATATAACGACCAAAATGTAGTAGATGTTAAGGAGGTTATTAGTAGAAATAAATAAGGAGATTGTAAGTTCAGGCATTTACAGAAATCCTGGACCAGTTCATTTCATAAACTAGTTTATATAAGGAGTTCTAAATGAGTATACAGGGCTGAAAGTGAGTTGTAAAGGATCAAGATGAAACTGGATAACTGAAAACCCAGGTTCTTCCACAAATTGCCTCTTTAGGGAACAGAGATATAAAAAGGTAAGAGCAATTGGAAAGAAAAGGCATGCTTTGCAACTGCAAAATCAAAGCAAGACTGACAGTGGGGAAAACGCAAGAGTGACAGAAAAAAAAAGAGGGTGTGGCTTAATACAAAAGTCAAATAAAATCAAATGAATTTGTTTGTGATATTTAAAAATATTTCTTTTTTTTCCTGAAGAAATATCTTCTCTGTAGTGGTATTATCTATGTTCATACATGCCTGTAACATCTGTCTATATTTTCAGGAGAATGAAGAGAAAAATCCTCTGTTCCAAAACACCTTTTATTCTCTCTTCAAAAGAAATAGCTGAAAGAAATAAAGCAGTAACCAAAGATACTGGGTGCAAACTATAGTGATGGTTGTTTTTATTATACCAGACCACAAAAAATTTAGTGGTGAACTTTGTTAAAATTTATACAAAAATAATTAGACTTCAACTTTGTTATAATGATTAATGGACTATGTATTTGGTGGCTAATTTCCCTGCTTTTACTCAGAAAATTAATCACTGTCACTGTCTTCCCATTGTTCATCGATTTTCTCAAGCGGGCCCAGTAACGTCTCCATTGTGAGACTTTGTTGTTACTGTTTTTGGCATATCGAATATGTCACTGGTAGTTTGCCAGGCTTTGCCATAAGGGAGAGATACTCTCAGTAGCTTGCCGGGCTCTCCAAGAGCAGCAGAAGAATCAAACTCGGGTCGGCCAAGATGGCTGCGTGCAAGGCAAATGCCCTACCACTGTGCTATCGCTCCAGCCCATACAATTAATAAATCAAAATATTTGTACAGAATACTGCATCAAATTCAAGTTAGTCAGATATCATACATATCCAATATCCACTGCAAGTATCACTCTTCTTTGTCTGATTTTGTCAACAGCACTGAAATCACCCTCTCAGCTTTTCTTTCCTCTCCAAAACTGCTCCCTAATGGCAGTAAACATCTCTCATAGGCTTTTTCCTTTTTCCTGAAGGATGCAAAACCTGAATTTCCTAAGAGGAAACCATTCTCTTCAATCTTCTTAGATGAAGACTGTTTTGGTTCACATCACTCCTCCAAGTTAGAAGTTGTTCTTGTTTCCTCTTGATCTCGATGATATTCCCAGACATACATAAATATCAAAATTAATTCTTAGTCCTGCAACTACACCACGGGTTCACATTGAGCCTTGATGCAATCTCCTGTCGTTTTCTTGGCCATATTCCTCTGTATACACACCTGCTGAGTCCTGGCTCCTCAGCTTGAACCCTGCCACTATTTCAGGGAACTCCAATAACTAATTACATTAAAAATCCCAAAGCCTTCTCTGTCAACCTCTTCCTAACCTCATTTCAATCAACCACTTGTTCTCTACCTTAGTAACCTTTATTGCAGGGAAAATTTGGGTCACAGTCACAAAATTGCTGACCCTTATATATGTCCCCAAATCTATCACCACTCTATTTTCTTCACTTCCCTCCTATCCAATTAGCTATTTTATATTCTATCATTTAGTGACACATTATCATTTGTACTCCAAACTCCCTTGATCCTCTATAGTTGTATTTGTCTAGGAAAACTAACCTTTTAATTAAATTTAAATATTTGCTTCTCTGTGAGTCATTTGAAAAATCTAAAAATGATGGAGAAATTCACATATAAAAATCACATTATACAACACTGGTGGAATAGCAGGTGTTGAAACATTTCATGACTGAAACCTAATCATGAACAACTTTGTAACTGAATCTCATGGTGATTCAATTAAAAAAGTTAAAAATACTAATGGTGCAGGATGATTTAGACAAGAATCAGGAGACTTTTATAAGTAGGTATACACATATTTCCCTAGAAAAATAAAATATAAAAGGTTCTGAAAAAAATCACAAAGTGAATGACATTATGTGATCCCTTTTTTGAGTGGATACTTGTAAAATTATTCAAATTTCTCACAAACTCTGCTTTTCAATTCACTCTGCTGTTGTCCAGAGTAACAAAACTTTCTTTACATTCATCACATGTATAATACATTCCTGATTTTACAAATATATTCAAATATTGTTTGCTTGGGGGCCACATGTAGTGGCACTTGGTGACTAGCTCTAAGTATGTGCCTGGGTTTTGCACCTGAGTACTCAAGGGACCATGTAGTGTAGGGAATGAACTTGGGCATCCCATATGCAAAGTATACACTGAGCGCAAGTGTTTACTTATTTTTTAGTTTATAATTGCTGGACATGTACATTTTTGACTTAATAATTGCTGTACATGTACTTTTTTATTATTGGAAATCATTCTATTAATAATGTTACCAGTAAGCACATTGAAATTTTCAATATTTTAGAAACAATGATATTTAGTAATTTATACTAGTTTTATATGAAACAAGAAACACTTTCCAAAATGGTTTTACACTTTCAAAAACAATAAATCCTTTGTTCAATACTGCCACCAAAGTTAGATATTATATGATGATCTAATTTAATCACTTTGATGAGTATAAAGTGATATTCTACAGTTTAAGTCTGTATTGTATGTATCTTTATGTAGTGACTAATATTATTGAACAGTTATTAAAATATATCACTCTTGTGACTGGTTATCCCAGTATATTGCTCATTTCTTTAAACTATTTGTTTTTATATTTAGCACTGTCCTCCCATTGTTCATCGATTTTGCTCAAGCAGGCACCAGTAACGTCTCCATTGTGAGACTTGTTGTCAGTGTTTTTGGCATATGGAATATGTCATGTGGAGCTTGCCAGGCTCTGTTATGCGTGTGGGATATTATTGGTAGCTTGCCAGGCCAAACTTGGGGGTCATACTTTTCCAATCCTTCAATTTCTTTTTGTTTTCTTAATGGTAAGTTTTAAAGAACAAGCATTTTCTTTTTGCCCTGTGAAACTTTTGTTATGGTTGTCTTTCTTCTTCTTCTTCTTCTTCTTCTTCTTCTTCTTCTTCTTCTTCTTCTTCTTCTTCTTCTTCTTCTTCTTCTTCTTCTTCTTCTTCTTCTTCTTCTTCTTCTTCTTCCTCTTCTTCCTCTTCCTCTTCCTCTTCCTCTTCTTCTTCTTCTTCTTCTTCTCCTTCTTCTTCTTCTTCTTCTTCTTCTTCTTCCTCTTTCTCTTCCTCTTCCTCCTCCTCCTCCTCCTCCTTCTTCTTTTGACCAACAACATTATGCCAACTTATTTTTGTATGGTGACTGATTTTATGGGCTGGAGTGCTAGCACAGCGAGTAGGGCATTTACCTTGAAAGCAGCCGACCCAAGTTCGATTCCTCCGCCTTTGATTCCTCTGCCCCTCTTGGAGAGCCCGGCAAGCTACCGAGAGTATCTTGCCCACACGGCAAAGTCTGGCAAGCTACCTGTGACATATTCGATATGCCAAGAACAGTAACAAGTCTCACAATGTTACTGGGCCCGCTCAAGCAAATTGATTAACAATGGGAGGACAGTGACACTGAAACTGACAGTGACTGATTTTATAATAAGTATGCATGTGCATGATATTTATATTTTCACTTAATATTTTGTTTTTCTAGAAATTTACATTTATAGAAAAATTGAGAGGGATGTACTGAGAATATTTACATAGCTGTATTATCACCCGTACATAGTTCTGCCCCTTTATCCACTTCTCAAGCCATGCATTTGTACAGATTATGACTCAATAGCAGTACATCAAAATAATTTCAAGTTCATAGTTTATATTAGAGTTCATTCTTGGTATTATGCATCATATGGTATTTGACAAACATAATGACATGAAGTCATCCTAGTGCTAGCATACAAAATCTGCTCACTACACTAAAATCCCTGTGGTGGCCTATTTCAACCTTCCTCTCTCTGAATACTGGTATTACTGATATTGTACCATCTTCATCCTCATAGTTTTAATTTATATAGAGTGTCACTTACATGGAATGATATAGTACCTGGAATTCCCACAGTTTTCCTTTACTTAATAATAAGCATTTACTGTCCCTCCATGTCTTCTTTTGACTTTATAGTTATTTCTTTTTAGCATAATTTTTTATGGTTTGGAGAAAAATTGTTTATTGATTCACCTACTAAAGAACATTCTTTCAAGATTTGGGAGTTATTAGTAAACCTGCCATAAATATTCATTGCTAGGTCTTTGTGTGCACTTAGGTGTCAATTTCTTGTATGAACACCAAGGAGGTCTTGCTGGGTTGCCTGAAAAATTTATGTTTAGATTATGTTTAGTTGTGTAAGAATCCACCAAACTAACTTTCAAATTTACTCTAACAAATTTCATGTCCATCAACAATGGGAGCTCTTTATATTATAGACTCATATACTAGGCATATTGGTTTTCTTGTGTTCCAATTTATTCATCTTATAGATGTGTAGTGATATCTTGTTGTTTTAATTTGCATTTTTCTGATAATATAAGTTTTTACATATGTCTTTACATATGCTTCCTTACATAACCATCTTTGCGTATGCTTATTTGTCATAGGATATCACATCTTATAAGGTGTTGAGATCTTTGGGTGACTTGAAATTAAGTTCTTCTCTTGTTGCTGAATTTGAGGAGTTCTTTGTATCTTTTACACAAGAGTTCTTTGTCAGATGTTTATGGCAAATATTTTTTCTCATGCACTGGTTTATCTTGATATTGTTTTACAGAGAGAATTTTTTTTAATTTAATTAAATGAAGCTCAACCATTATTATTTTCGTGGGTCATGATTTTGTTATTTTATCTAATAATTTTCTTCCTATTCACAGTCACATGGGTTCTCTCCTATTATCATCTAGGAGTTTTATATTGTACCTTTTACATTTGAGTTTGTATTCACTTTGAATCAGTTTTTATGCAGCATGAGGGCTTGGTCCAGACTCATTATTTGTGTGTATAGTTCAGTTGTTTCAGCATTTAGACAATATTTGATCCACTGCATTAGATTTGATTCTTCCCCAAGAGTTAATTGACAAATGTATGTGATATATTTCTGAATTCTCTGTCCTTGTTCATTGATCTGTTTATTCATTTACCAATAATATAATAGTTTTATTATATCAATAAAGTAAGTATTAAAGACAGGAATTTTTAGAAAGAAACCTCATTCCTCTCTGTTTATTGTGCACTAGTTGCTTTTTCATAAAAACTTTGTATAATTAGATAATTAACATCCAAAAAAACTCAATAATTTTAATGGGCTTATATTAAATCTAAAGGTATAATTGGAATAAAGTGATATTTTGGCAGTATTAAATCTTCCTAAATAAAAATGTGGATTAGCTTTATATTTGATTCTCTAATTTCATATATCAGAGTTTTATAGCTAGTGTCATATTGATCTTGTGTATATATGTCATTACATTATCCCTAAGTGTAGGATAGCATTGCTTTGTCCTTCCTCCCTGGCCGCAATGAGTTTAGATTTACTGAATAATACTCATCACAATGCTCCTTAGGCAACCCTATTCCTCTGTGTTTATCTGTAAGCTTTTTCTTTGTGTTCTGCTTCCACAACCAGTCAATCATCTCTATCATCTAATCAGACTCTGTTAACATTACAACCAGATCCTTCTAAGGATACTGGATTTATATTAGTAAGTGAAATGTTGCTTTTCTCTTATCCTCATGTTCTTCGCATAGTTACTTCAGAGCAATGTTCTTTTTGTATGGACACAGGAAGACAGTTAATGCTACGCTTTTGTAACTTGGGAGTCAATTGAATCCAAATAATATTTTAACTCCTGGGCATCTGACCTCTCAACTTAAGCCTCAGTTGCCCTTAGTTCCTAGCACCCACAAATCAGGGTCCTCACAAGGGACTGGATGGACCCAGGGCAAGCTGTGATCTACCCTGACACCAAAATGGGCAAGGCCAAAGCACCATAATACTTAACTATATGTTAAGAGCATGACCATAAACAAATTCTCTCATGATCCAAAAAAGTAACAAATGGATTAGAACCCTGCTAGGGTTAGAAAAGACTAATCTGGCCTGAGCACTGTAATCTGAGATCTATAGCAAGGTGACCCCAAGAGAGTCATCCTATAAGCTTAATATATCTCTTACTGTGTCCATACAAAAATTACTAATATTATTAAGAAGTAAAATAAAGATGAATGTTTAAATGATTGATAGACTAAGGAAAGGAGAAACACGTCCATAGATGGTATTTCCCCCTTAGGTGGGTCTTCCTGCTGAATGAGTTTGTCCCAGAAGAAGCTTCCCCTGAGGGAGGGACCCTACATCCATTGATTGTATGATCACACTTAGGTGTAATTGCTACTGGAACATCCAGATGAGGGGGATATAAGTAAGGCTGTAAGAGTTGGAAAGGGAGGAGAAGAATGAGAGGAGAAGAATGTGGAGGAGAAAAATGCAGGAGCAGGGTACAGGGGAGAGGAATCAAAGAGAATCAGGGGATCAGGGAGGATTAATGGGAATCCAGGAGAAGGAAGAGATTCAGGAAAGGAGAGAAAGAGGAGAATGGAGATGTGATTGAAATAAACTGCAATTGATGCTAGTTTCCTCCTTCGTCTGCCCTTGGCCTGGGCTGTCCTCGGTGAGGAAGTGGCCCAAGACCACTGAACACAGATGGTGAGAGAGAGCTGCAGGCTTCTTATTTGTTTTATATATACAAACCTAAGCATTAAAATATTTAAAGCTAATATAAACAACCCTACAGAACAGTGTTTCACTTTTCTTGATTGTTGGTATATAGGAAGACAACTAACTTTTGTATATTACCCCTGTGTCCTGCAAACATATTCACTCAGTAATTCTAGGAGTTTGTGTATTACTTATTTTGAAAAGGAATTGTTTTACAAATTCTCATTTTATATATAAATGATGAGTTTTAATTCTTCCTTCCTTGCGAAAGGAGTGTATTTAGTGATAGAGCACTTGCCTTACATATATGAGGTCCTGTATTTAATCTCAGTAAGAAGTCCCCCCCCCCCACACACACACAAGTCTTAGTATTCTTTTTCAATATCTTTTATATTTTATTTACACCTTTTTCATGTGTTACCGCATGGCCTAGAACTTCCAGTACAATAGTGAAAGGAAGCTAAAATTAGGGATATTCTTCATCCTTGCCTTATACTGATATAATTGGGAAACTTTTAAGTTTATTGCCATTAGTAATGATGTTATTTGCCTTAAATTGGATTATAGCAAGATGCATTTTTTGTTTCAATGAGTAAAATTTCATCTTTTTTCATGGCAGTCTAATATACAAAGTAGCATCCTATCATCCATTGATAGGCATTTAGATTTATTCTGTCCTCTGACTATTAACAGTGCAACTGTTAGCACAGGGCACAATATCCTACTAGACTGATTTTATTCCCTTTCGATAAGGGTACAAAGTGTTATTATTGCATCCTATAAAACTAGTTTACGGTGATTTTGTTTGATTTTTTTAGTCAATCTCCAGTTTTCTGTAGTAGCTTCTCCAACTTATATTGCTACTAATAGTATACTGAGTTTATTTTCTCTAAATTGAGTACTGAATTTTTTTTACCAAAATTTGTTGTTTCTAACCTTAATGTCACTTGTATTTCTGTCAAAATGTCTTCTGATATAACATCTCAGATATGACATGCATGGCATATTTTTTAGAAGGTGTAAATTAACTCAATTTGACATTAACTATGTGCCTTTGAATAACATATAGAAATATGCATCTATAATAATGCAATTATAGATATATACATAAGTTATATATTTTTCTAAAATATGCATGTTTTAGTATGTATGGATAGAATCACAAATTTAAAATGCATTTTATTATCTTTAACTTTTAAAACAATTTGCAAATTAAGAGCAAGTTTTCAGTTTTTCCACTCAGGCAATTTGTCCTTTTATGATGTAAAGTTATTATAGCAAGTTCACAGTAGCACTGTAGCACTGTCTTCCCATTGTTCATCAATTTGCTCAAGCGGGCCCAGTAACATCTCCATTGTGAGACTTGTTGTTACTATGTTTGGCATATCGAATACATTGTGGGTAGCATGCCAGGCTTTGCTGTACAAGTACAAGTGAGATACTCTCGGTCACTTACCAGGCTCTCCGAGAGGGGTGGAAGAACCCTCTGTGCTATCACTCCAGCAAGCATACAAGTAATATTTATAATTTAAAAATATATAAAATAACTTTATAAAGACAAAACTATTATATTGGTGACAATTTTCATATGGAGACTTTTGTTTATGAAGGGGAATATTGTTAATATTCAGAAAGAAATGCATGTTGTAAGACTCAATTTTATTTTATTATTTATTTGTTTGGGGGGGCTACAACTGGCAGTGATCATGGATTATTCTCTCTCTATGCTCATAGTGGGACTTGGGAGACAAATGGGATGCTTGGGAAGTTGAAACTGGTCAACTGCATTCAAAAGCATGTGTCCTACCTACTGTACTATATCTCACGTCCAAGTGTCAAATGCATGATATGCCTGAATAACGCATTCCCCAAAAATTCTATAAGAGGATTTCAGCTGTCTCAGAAAATATTTAATTTCATAGTATGCTTGGTGATTTAATAGTTCTTTATTGAATGATAACAGCTTTATTGAAGTATAATCAGCACAGTGTAAATATAAACACTCAAAAAGCAATATGATAAGAGCTTACTCAACTGGAACATATCTCTGATTATAGAAATTGATTAATGTCGTATAAGTTGACTGAAATATTTTTGAATATACAGTAATTCTAATTCCTGTTTTAAGCTTTTTTAAAAATTTTTATTTAGACACCATGATTTTCAAAGTCACTCATAGTAGGGTTTCAGACATACAGTGTTTCTACCTCCAATACCATTAATCTATGATCTTTTTCCCTCCATTTTTGATCCAAGGTTTACTCACATTCCAGCCTGAAATAGTCTTAATCACTTAATCACTTAACTTCCTGTTAGTCGTCGATTTGCTAGAGCGGGCGCCAGTAACGTCTCCATTTGTCCCTGTCGCGTGCTAGTGTAGCCCAATGGCATCTGTTCGCTCCGGGAACATGAAGGGCCTCAAACTGATCGTTCATGATCTTGACGAAGAAGTCTAACCATCTGGAAGGTGGGCGACCACGCGGTCCTTTGACATCCCGTGGAATCCAGTCGGTAACAGCTCTAGTCCAGCGGTCGTCTTTAAATCTCATTACGTGACCAGCACATCTGATTTTCGACACCTTGGCAAATGAGACAGCGTCCCTGATTCTTGATAGTCCACGGATGTCAGAATTCCGGATTCTTTCTCTCATTTGAGTGAAATGTGATATTCCAAGCATAGCTCTTTCTATTCTTTGGGAGACCTGAATAGCGTTCTCATCTTGTTTGCGTAGGGCCCAGGTCTCTGAGGCATATGTTAATGCAGGAAGAACAGTGGAATCAAAGAGATGTGCCCGGAGCCGGAGGTTCTTCGTCCTCTTAGCTATTTCTTCGACGTTCTTGAAGGCGTTCCAGGCCGCTCTCTTCCTCCTGCGCAGCTCGGGTGCCAGGTCATTTGTCATGTTGACCTCTCGACCTAGGTACACATAGCTGTTGCATTCGGAGATGATGGTTCCATTGAGAGCGAATGGGGTGTCAGGAACAAGGCTGTTTCTCATAAACATTGTCTTCGTAAGATTCAGCTGTAGTCCTACCTTTCCACACTCACGGTCAAAGTCGGCCAGCATTTGTGCTGCTTGGCTGATGTTTGGTGTTATTAAAACAATGTCATCAGCAAAGCAGAGGTGGTGTAGTTGCCGACCATCTATCTTCACTCCCATTCCTTCCCATTCCAGTCGTCGCATGATGTTCTCAAGGGTGGCACTGAAGAGTTTCGGTGAAATGGTATCACCCTGCTGCACCCCTCTCTTGACATCAACGATCACTATTTCGCCTGAAATAGTGACAGACATATTTCCTAATGTTATCATTGCAGTTTCGGTACAACTATGGTTTGAGTCTAGTGGTTTAGAGAGTCTTTGCCTCTGCATCCACAGGTGTTCAAGGCCCCTGTCCCTTAGCCCTACAATACTTACAGACATAATCTTGTTGCCCCCTACGTTCTAATTACCCCCTCTCTTGACACTTTTTTCTGTAATTTAGAGATAATGTTTTCTCCATATTTGATTTCTTCCATTACCTTGTGTTATTCTATTTGTCACACACTCACGTTTCATGAATGTTTTTTGTTTTGTTTTGTTTTATTGTGTTGTGTTTTGCTTTTGATCACACCTGGTGGCACTCAAGGGGTTACTCCAGGCTCTACTTTCAGGGATTACTCCTGGTGTTCTCAGGCAGGAGTTGGGGGGGAAGAGGGGAGGGGAGGGTTGGGGGTCTATGGGATACTGGTGATCAAACCCAGATTGACTGCCTGCAAATATAACTGTGTGTCTCTTGGCAAGTAGGCGGCTACCTGAAAGGTAAATTTAGGCCTAATGCAAGATCTTCCCCACTGTACTTTTATTCTGGTTCTTCATGAATATTTTTTTAGAAAAACATTTTAGAATCCTGGATTATAAATTAAAATGAAAAAAATGTCAAAATTCAAATATATTATTGTAGGAAATGCAGTGCTATTTATATACAATATTACCTTTTATTACTTTTGCACTTTTGTTACTGAGATCATCTGCTTAATTGAAAAAAAAAAACTCAAGGTATTTGTTCAAATCCAGAATTGTCTCTTGGATGGCCATATGACTAGCAGCATTTGAGTCAGTATAATAGGACATTATAATAACAATTTGAATCTCTGTAATAATAAGTCCTCAGCATGTTACTTCTAAAATATGATTTTATCTTTAAGGATACTACATTAATAGGACTAGCACTAGTAGCACTAGTAGCACTGTCCTCCCGTTGTTCATCGAGTTGCTCAGGCAGGCCCAGTAACATCTCCATTGTGAGACTTGTTACTCAGTAGCTTGCCGGCTCCGAGAGAGGTGGAGGAATTGAACCTGGCTCAGCCTCATGCAAGGCAAATGCCCTACCACTATGCTATTGCTCCAGCCCTAAGCACTAGTACAATTCCTGAAAAGGACAATGTTCTGGATTCCGCTCTTGGCACTAACTGAATTTTGATTAAACCAAAGTATTTTAGATTTCTAGTATAAAAAAGGATGAAATACCATAAAAATATTTTGATATAAGAAACTCAAATGTGATATGCATATGGAAACTTTCAGAGAAATATATAATTATTTGTAAAGTTTCAAGTTGTGCATTTGTGGGAAAACTGTTGACATATACCTGTTTGTCAATAAGCAGAATAATTTATAACCCCTCCAGTAGAAATATGAAAAAAATCTTAATTTGTTGATCTTAGGTATATTCTAAAGATAATTCTCATGGGCATATTCTCAGATACATCTTATAGAACTTATCCAAGTGTTTCAGTTACATTCACTAAAAATTAATTGAAAACAACATGCCTTTAAATAGTCTCTAACTGTGGTTCACTTTCAAACTGAAAAGAACTAGTAAACTTTGAGTAGCTTGTCTTGAACATATTTTCTTTGCTTAGATTCATTCTAGAAAATGATAGACTGAAACAAATCAGTTTAAAGTGAGGAGCTTCATAGGATGAACTCCAACTGGGACAAGTAGATGTTTTATGATTTGATTAATTATAGACTACACATTAATTTTGCCAACTGTTTCAATATCAATTTAACTCCTGAAAATCCATTAAAAATATTCATGTATACTTAAAAAAAACTGTTGTTTGTATACATGTGTTTTAAAGTTATAAGGTATTAAAAATAAAATAGGGTCAGAGTTTAGTGTATGGATTATGATGCATGCAAGGTCTGTGGTTTCCTGGGTTTGATCCTGACCTCACATGGACTAATTGGGTGTGGCCTTGGAGGACTCTGAGATGTGCATGGCCTGAGCAGCAACACTTCTTAATCGCCCTTCACATTTCTCTAAGTTAATTTCTTGACATGTTTCACTAAAGAAAAAAATCTTAAAAGATATCTTCCTCCCTGATCATAAATCCTCTCTAAATGTGAGCTGCCTTGGAATAGTGATTGGATGGCTACATGAAATTTGGATTCTCCTAGAGAAGTTATTCTGATAAGTCCTGGATATGACACATTATCACTCCTTTAATAGTCTATTTACCAAAGTTGATTCCATGTTTTCCAAGATGCAAGATGGTAAAGGTAAAGGTAAAGGTAAAGGCCCTCCCGTTGATCGTCGATTTGCTCAAGCAGGCCCAGTAACGTCTCCATTGGAGACTTTGTTGTTACTGTGTCTGGCATATCAAATACTCTCGGTAGCTTGCCGGGCTCTCCGAGAGGGGCGGAGGAATCGAACTCGGGTCGGCCGCTTGTAAGGCGAACACCCTACCCGCTGTGCTATTCCATGTTTTCCAAGATGCAAGATGAGTGAACATTAATCCTGCTTGCTTACAGTAAATATAACCAATAATATTTTATTTGCCATCTTTGATTCACCATATTCAAATTTGCAGCTAATTTATTTTTAAGAACTTACTCTTAAAACTAGTAATAAAATGTCAGCTTATTCTCAAACATGTAGTTATTGAAATGTTGAATGGGATAATAACTTGAAGAATAAATTTTTTCATCAGGATAATTGTCAAACTACCAAATGCAGAAATGCAATAGTTGGATTTTAGAACTGAAAATCAGAAATTGGTATCTCCTTTGGAGGTTTTCATGTAATTCACCATTCATTAAATATACGGAAATTAAATATATTAAATATATTCATTAAATATATGGAAATTAAAAAAAAGGAAAGGTTTTGTTCAGAGAAATAAGAGAGAAAAGAAAACTAAGGTGTCCAGAAAGAAAATGGTGATGTAGTCACTCTATTTTTTTTGTTTATTTATTCTGAATAACCATGAGATACAAGTTATAAAACATTCATGATTGAGCTTCAATCATACAATGATCAAACACCCATCCCAGCAGCAGTGAGCATTTTCAACCACTGATGTACCCAGTATCCCTCCCACCACCCCCATCACACCTCACCCCCTGCCTCTGAAACAGGCACTTTCCTTCTTATTCCTTTTTCTACTTTGTGGCATTATAGCTAGCAATACAGGTAGTGGGAGGCCATCCAGCTTGGTCCTTTGTCTACCTTCAGCACACATCTCCTATCCTGAGCGATCCCTCCAACCATCATTAACTTAGTGGTCCTTTCTCTATTCCAACTATCTTCTTCCCCAGCCCATGAGGAAGGTTTCCAAAGCATGAAGTAATAATCCTCCTGGCCCTTATCTCCTGTCCTTAGGTGTCAGTCTCATATTATCTTATTTTAGTTTCCACAGAGGAGTGCAGTCATTCTATGACTGTCCCTATCTTTCTGACTCATTTCACTTAGTATGATACTCTCCATGTCCATCCACTTAGTAAGGAAATTTCATGACTTCTTTTCTAACAGGTTCATAGTATTTAATTGTGTCGATGTACCAAAGTTTCTTTAACCTGTTGTCTATTCTCTGGTACTTGGGTTGTTTCTCGATACTGGCTATTTTGAACAGTGCTATTAAAAAAAAAAAAACATACAAGTGCAGATGTCATTTCTACTGTGCTTTTTTTGCACCCCTGGGTTGTATTCCCAGAAGCTGTATTGCAGGGTCATATGAAAGCTCAATTTCTAGTTTTTTGAAGAATGTCCATATGGTTTTCCAGAAATGCTGGACCAGTTGCATTCCCACGAATACTGAATGAGAGTCCCTTTCTCCCCACATCCACGCCAGCACTGTTATTCTTGTTCTTTTTGATGTGTGCCAGTCTCTGTGGTTTAAGATCATATTCCATTGTTTTGATTTGCATCACTCTGATGATTAGCGATGGATAGCATTGTTCATGTGCCTTTTGGACATTTGTATTTCTTTTTTTGAGGAAGTTTCTGTCCATTTCTTCTCCCCATTTTTTTGATGGGATTGGAGGATTTTTTTTTGTAAAGTTCTACCACTGTCTTGTATATTCTAGATATTAACCCCTTATCTGATGGGTATTGTGTAAATAATTTCACCTATTGTCTGTGTATCTTCTCTGTATTTTGGTCAGTGTTTCTTTTGAGGTGCAGTAGCTTCTAGTTTAGTGTAGTTCCATTTGTTTATGTTTGTTTTCACTTGCTTTGTGAGTCAAGTTTCATCCTTAAAGATGCCTTCAGCTTCAATGTCATGGATGGTTCTGCCTTCATTTTCCTCTATGTGCCTTATGGATTCAAGTCTGATATTGAGGTCTTTAATCCATTTTTATATGAATTTTGTGAACTCAGACCTCAGATACAGGTCTGAGTTCATTTTTTGCATGTAGTTAACCAGTTTTCCCAGGAGATGTGGTCACTTTGCCTTGCACGCAGCCAACATGGCAGACCCGAGTTCTATTCTTCCGCCCCTGTCGGGGAGCCCGGCAAGCAACCGAGAGTACCTCGCCCGCACGGCAGAGCCTGGCAAGCTCCCCGTGACATATTCGATATGCCAAACACAGTAACAATTGTCAAAATGGAGACGTTACTGGGCTCGCTCAAGCAAATCGACGAACAATGGGAGGACTGTGACAGTGATATTCTGGTAAGCTTTGAAATACTTAACAATAAGTATAATTATAATCATGGTCATGGACAAATTCTGTCATGATCCAAAGAGTAACAACTGAATTAGGACCCAGCTAGGGTTAGAAAAGACCTAATCTAACCTGAGCACTGTAGTCTGGGATCTATAACTAGATGTCCCCAAGAAAGCTACCCTATAAGCTTAATGTATCTCGTACTGTGTCCATACAAAATGACTAGAAAGATTATTTAGAAGTAAGGAAATCCAAGATAGTTTTTAAAGTATAGAAAGAAAAAATACACCGCTAGGTAGTTTTTCACCCTTGAGTGGATCTACTGGGAAGAGGAGATCTTTGTCTTATCTCAAAAGAGCTTCCCTATGAAGGCTTACATATGTTGATTGTACTACCTGAACTAGATGTAGTTGCTACCCGAGAATGTTTAGAGGTTGGGCAAGAGACAAATGCTGCAAGACAGAGCACGGAGAGACTAGTATGGGACACATGAGGAGAGAAGTATGGTGCAGTGTGAGACTGGAATGTGGCGCTTAGTGAGACTGGAACAGGTGTGTAGGGAGAATGGAATAAATGACAACTGATCACCAACCAGCCTGGTGGCCTGTTTTCTCCTTCATGCGTCTGTTGGTGGTGGCTGCAGACCAGAGTGGGGAAGCGGCTCATGGACACAGAACACACATGGTGGGAGAGAGAGTCTGTGCTGCTGCTCACTTATTTATTTGGTGAACTTACACAACATATCACATACATTTTTTAAAGTGAGTATTTGTGAACTCTACACCCACATAACAAAACTGGTGGAAATTAAGAGTCTCTTTACACTCATTTGTGTATCATGATCATTACTTCTTCTATGACAAATAGGACCACCCTGTGGAGACGGGTGTGCCAGGCCAGCTGGAGAGTGCCACTTCCTGATCACTGTGGCAGTTGTCATACGCTGTGACACTCATGTGCATGGAACTCACTAAAGGAGCAGCAGGCGCAGCAGTGGGGGTGGACACCCAGCACTGCAAAGCAGGGGCTGGAAAGAAGGACAGGGGTGGAGCAAGAGCCACCACAGCCACAGCCTGCGTGGTGCTCAGGCGTCCTGCACAGGCCGCAAGTTTCCCTTTACAAGAAAGTGTTGAGTCACCTTCTCATCTCATGGTCTACAATTGCTTCCTCCAACCAGCAGGGAAATATTGCAGGGAACATGTTTTCACACAATAATCAGGAAACAATACAGCAGTTAGTTAAAATCATTGAAGGGTTGTGGGGAGGGCCTGCCTCTAGTGAATTTGGAGCCTGGTCAGGTATACTGATGATTTGTTTTGTAAACTGATGTTTCTAGTGATTCCTACTCACTCTAGGTGACTGCTTGGAAATGTCATGTTGGGAATTCCCTTATTCCCTTTTACTGTTCTGGTGGTCTCTATTTCCCCGCATCTTTAGGTTGACATAGAGAGGGGCTCTTCCTGCTTTCCTGGAGTCATTCTGTGTACACTCCTCCGGGAATACCTATTCTTAGTCTGCATTCCACTAAAACTCTGAAGGTCAGGGAAAGTGAACGTGAATGTCAGAATTAAAGACACCAAAAACAAATTTTACATATCATGCATTAATCAGAGATAATAGCTTTTTAGTGCAGTGAAGACTGTGAGCCCCAGGACCATATAATTCATGACCCCTATTTTATCCCAACTTCTAACTGATGCGAATTTGAGTGACTGACAGGACTCTCTTCCCAGAGTTCCTAGGTTGGCAGACAAGTGTAAGACACACTGCGAGAAGGAAGCCTGTGACAGACCACCTGGTATCACTGGGCTGGAGCGATAGCACAGCGGTAGGGCGTTTGCCTTGCACACAGCCAACATGGCCGACCCGAGTTCGATTCCTCCTCCCCTCTGGGAGAGCCTGGCAAGCTACCGAGAGTATCTTGCCCGCACAGCAGAGCCTGGCAAGCTCCCCGTGACGTATTCGATATGCCAAACACAGTAACAACAAAGTCTCCAATGGAACCGTTACTGGGCCCGCTCGAGCAAATCGATGATCAACGGGAGGGCCTTTACCTTTTACCTTTATGACAAATTTTTAATTTTAACCTCACAAGTTAGTTTCCTTGACTTTTAATTCCTTTAATATTTCTGAGAGTACAGAAATGTCCACACTCAGAGATTCTCAGAGCTCAATCCTTTTCTATACTCAGGAATCACTCTTGGAAGTGTTTAGGGGAACATATGAGTTGCCAGAAATTGAACATAGGTCAGTCTCATGCAAGACAAGCTCCTTATTGACTGCACTTTCTCTGGCACTGAATATCTTTATGCTTGGAATTATAGTTTCTGCACAATATTATGTTTGCAAAATTCATTCATTTTTTTGTTTATAGATAATTTTATTTATACTCATTGTTATATATGTCAGTGTATTTTTAAGAAAACATTATTCATATTCTGAAAACATAATAAATAATCATTATTTTATATGAAAAATATGTGGGATACAGAATGAAAACTTAGTTTTTTTATACAAATTTGATATAGTAAAATGATGGCATTGAAAACATATTGAATAATATTAAAGATTAAATATTCAATAAGTAGGGCTAAAACTAGGTTTTTTCAACAGTAAAATTATATAAGACTTTTAAACACACCCAAAACTGTAGTAATTGTCAGATCTAGGTAGTACACAAACTTAGAGAATTTCATATTTGTACTGTTCTCTGTGGATTTACTTCTATGCAAATATAGGCATTTACACTGATTCACATTCACATATTCAAAACCTTATAATATTTATATTTAAATATTAAATATATCAATACATTCATATAGTATGTTCTATAGTAAAGATTTACTAAATATAAATAGAAATAATATAAATATTGAATTTAAGAATGGAATAACATCAGCGATATTGGTTTTTAATTTTCTTTTTTGGTGATATTCTCTGAGTTTGGTATCAAAATTACATTGGTCTCTTAGAAACTATCCATAAGTATTCATTTTTCCTTCAATTTCTGTTAGAGTTTCAGAAGAGAAGGTTATAGATCTTTAAAGGTTTGTATAATTCACTGGTGAGCCCATGGGGTTTAGGACTTTTTTGGGGGGAGAGAATTTTTATTATTCCTTGAACACTCTTAATTGAAATAGATATATTCAGGTTATCTACTTCTTCTTTAGTCGTTTTAGAGCAATGTGTAACTCTACAAAATTTATCTTCTTAATTCTCTAGTTAGTGGCAGTAAGTTATTAAAAGTGATATCAAATAAGCTTTTGATATTATGAATTGACTATTGTAAATTTTAGTCTTATTTTGTGGGATTTGCCACAGGTTTCTAAATTTTATTATTTTAAACAAAAAGCTCTTGATTTCATTGTGTTTCAGATTGTGTTTTTGATTTCCATGTAATAAATTTCCACTTTTCTTTCTCTTTCAATTTGCTATGGGCTCATTTTGTTGCCTGTTTTCCATATTTTCTTGAAGTGTGAGGTTGCATTGTTTATTTTCACCTCCTCTTAATTTCTTATAAACGCTTGTATTTCTATGAAATTCAATTTTTGTAAGCTTTTACTGTGTCCCATAGGTTCTCAGAGCTTCTGTCTTCATTCCTTTTGGAGAGGGGTTTAGGTTGGGGAGGGGGCGGGGGTTGAGTGCTCTGTGCTTAGAGATCACATCTGGCAGGGCGCAGAGAACCATGTGTGGTGCTGGGATTAAAACACAGGCTGACTGAAAGCAAGGCAAGCTCCTTTTTTCTATACTAGCTCTGGTTCCCCTGTTTTCATTCTTGTGTGCATACATAAGTATTTTTTTCTTCTTTTTTTAAATTTATTTTTTGACCTTATACTAGTTCAGAAGTGGGCTCTCTAGTATCAAGTATGTTACTATTTCCCCAGAATCCCATTTTTAATTTACTTTCATCTTCAAAACCTTGTGATCTGAGTAGATTTTTGATATTCTTTGTTGTGTTGTGCCCAAGCATGTGGTCTATTCTAGGAAATGACCCATGTGTGTTCAAGATGTGCTCAATTTGGGGGATAAGGAAGACCTATCAAAATATTTTAAGCCTACATCCTCCATTTATTCTTTTAGTACTTCTGTTTCTTTATTGATCCATTTTCTATTTCATCTATCCAATGGTGAAAGAGCAGTATTAAAAATCTCTCTCCATGGTTTAGGGGAGAAATAAGAAGAAATAGAATGAAGGGCAAGAGGAGAAGAGATAGCTGAGAAACAATAAGGAAGGAATCAAGAGTACCCAGGTGTATTAGTGGTGTTAAGGAATAGCTAAATATCTGGAACACAAAGTCAGCAACACTAATATTGCAAGACACCAAATTTAATAGCCCAATTTAAAAGGTTCCTATCAATATGGTATGGTGGAGCTGGGGGAGGATGGCAGTGGAGGGTGGTAGGAGAGGAAATCTGGGAACACTGGTGGAGGAAAGTTGACACTGGTGGTGGGATTGGTGATGGAATAACAAAAATAGCTTTGTAATTTATGGCCCATTAATAAAATAAAATTTTAAATAGCAAAAGCTCTTATAATTATTATATTTTTGGGTACTTACCTGAAGGCTTGTTAATTGTCACTTTACATACTTATGTTGGTACCTATGAACATATGTGTTAATGAGTGTTAAGTCTTCTTGATGCATTGATCCTTTGATCATTAGTCTTTTATTACAGGTTTCAGTTTGAAACTTATCTTATTTGATATAAATGTGAGCATACCAGTCTTTTAAAACCTATTTCCCTGTTTGATGGTTTTTCAGGGCTGGAGTGATAGCACAGCAGGTAGGGAGTTTGCCTTGCACACTGCCAACCCCAGGTTCGATTCCTCCATCCCTCTCGGAGAGCCTGACACACTACTGAGAGTATCCCGCCCGCATGGCAGACACTAGCAAGCTTCCTGCAGCATATCTGATATGCCAAAAACAGCAACAACAAGTCTCATAATGGAGATGTTACTAGTGCCCTCTCCAGCAAATCCATAAACAATGGGAGGGCAGTACTATAGTGTTACAGTGCTTACTTTGTGTTGCCATATTTATCCTGACATTTCAAGTGTATCTCTTAAAACTATCCAAATACAAATAAAAATTAAAATAGATTTAATTAATAAATCATTAATCATTCCAATTGACACAAATATCTTTTTTATTTTTTTTATCACACCCCATGATGCTCCCAAGTGACTCTTGTCTCTGTACTCAAGAATTATTCCTGGAGGTACTCAGGATTTCATATGGGATGCTGAGGATCAAACAGGGTTGGCCATGAGCAAGGTAAATACCCTATCTTCTGTACTGTCTCACTGGCCTGTCAAATTGACACAGAGTTTTTGATAACAAAATATCTAAATGTGTGAAAAGTATGTGTCGAGCAGAGCCCCAGCAGCCAAAAAACCTCCAGAACTAACCACGACCATACTGAGACCACTCTTCACACGCATAAATGTACGGGCAGAGGAACAAAGGCATGCAGGTCGCAGGGTTGAGATCTCCAAGCCTACTCAGATTGGACCTGAGCATCGTCCACCCAGATCCTCCATCTTCCAGTAGGCAGGCGTCACACCCCCCAACTGCCCCCCCCTCCCCTGCCAGGCCGTGTAATCCCATCAACAGCCAAGATCCAGAGACTATAAAACCCAGCTCCCGGAAGCAAGCGGCTGCATTGGCAATCACATGACATCTTATTATTTCATTTTTACTTTGGACAACCTGGCAGGTTACCGAATGTAACCTGCCCACACGGCAGAGTCTGGCAAACTCCCCGTGGTGTAGCCAATATGCCAAATACCAGTAACAATGATGGGTCTCATTCTCCTAACCCTGAAAGAGCCTGCACTTTTTAAAATCTCAGGGCTAGGGCGAAGGAGACTTACTGGTGCCTGCTTGAGTCAATCGAGGAACAACAGGATGGTCGTGATCATGATCGTGAAAAGTAAAGTTTTGTATGTCATAGACTATTTTGGAAAAGCAATTTTCACAAAATTGTTTGGAAAGGAATTCAGTTAATTTGAAATACACTTTTCACTTTACAATACATTTCATCTGAAAACTCAAGATTTAATCCATGGATGTATACACGTTCTACGTTCTACAATGTTTTATACTTCAATGTTTACAATAGGAAATAATCAAATATACTAAAAATAACATCTAATCGTAATGAGATATAAGAAAGATATACATAGAGATAGAACATCATTAGTGGAACACTAGAATCCAGCTAAAATTAGTGAGTTAGTAAAGAATTTTAATATTAAAATTTATCTTAAAAAATATAATGAAGTGGAAGATCCATGATATGTCATTTCAGTGTAGCTTGAAAACATAATAAACAATATTATAAGCATGAAATGTGTAAAATATATAAAACCAAGTTAAGATTCTGATTGTGAGGAAGGAAGATAGCCATCAAAAAAACTATCTCAAGATCTTAACCACCAAAAAAACCATATCTTTATCTGATTATCACTATTATAAGTAAAGAAAATCATAGTATTTGTCAGAATTATATAGTAGGCATACTTCTTCAAGAATTCTATTTTTTTTCTGAGAATGTTGGGGCATATTTTTGTGTGACACAAGATGTTTACTTCATAATTTATTTAACTCTTTTGGCTTTCTTGATTTTTTAAGATAGCTATATGTGTTTATATGCTTATTTTAAAAATACAAAAGAAAGATTGAAAATTTTTTATAGTAGAAACACAATTTAGATTTATTTTTATTTTTAATATTTTTCAACTTTTTGTTTTAAATATATATTAATGCCTAGATCATCGACTTTTTAAAAAAAACTTGCAAAGAGAGAAGTGAAAAAGTCATGCAATATCTGATAAATTTTTGTGATAAACACTTTAAGTGTTAGACTTCAAAAGACTTGAAGTTTCTTTAAAGTGCCCTCTTAGAGGTTTCTCTTTTAACATTTTAGACACATTTGGCTTCTCTAAAGCTAGGTATCAAGACAAAGAGATTCTGCAGAACATGCAATATCCTATCTGTCATGGGAGGCTTTTCTGCCATTTCTGCAAAATCTGCTTTTTGGATATTATTCTTCCTAGAATAGAAAAAGATTTACAACCAATACAACCTGAAGAGAAATGTCATTGAACTGTTCCAAAATCACTTATAAGTCTCATTGAAGTCTTCTCTTTCTACATTACTAATAGATATTTTGTTTTAATAAAAGTATGGCTATAAACATAAATTTATATAATAAATGAAACAAAATGAAAAAGTACACATTTTTTAAGAGTGAGCAGATTTGTAGTTCTCTGAAGACATTTTTCTTGTTTAATATGTTGGCTGCATGGATATTTATCTGTGTTTAAAAAAGAGAATTAAAACCTAAACATAAGAGTTTAAAATTTGTAGGTATCTCTTTCTAAAGAAAATCTTTGTTGCTGTCAAATATCTCAGAGTCTGTTAGTAGTTGCTTTAAAAATGTTTAGACACCTTTATCTGATGCATAGTTAGTAATAAATGTTAAGTCTTCTTAATGAATTAATCCCTAAATTATTGTGTAATACAAGTATAACTCATTTTATTTTTAGTTCAGTATCCTATGTTTTTCTATTTTTGAATCTTACTTGGCAGTGCTCATGGTCTCTCCTTGATCTTGTTCAGAGATCTCTGCTGGCAGTGCTTTGGAGATGATATGCAATGCTGGTGATTGAATGCATTACATTGACTTGCAGTTAAGTGCCTTGCCCTGTTATACAATCATTGTAAGCCTGCATTCTGTTTGTCTGACATCATTTTGGTTGTCTGTGCTTTATGGGCTATCATTTGGTTCAGTGACTGTTTCAAGTTTTCATGTGAAGTCTCTGTTATCACCAGACCTCTAAAGACTCCTGCATATCAAGTTTCTTATTTGGGGGCCATTTTGTTCTCAAGATATTTGAAAGGGGACACAAGTGAGCATGTGTAAATGTGATGGGGTCAGGCAATGATACTAGGCAGACAGCTAATAGGAGAAAAGAACCACACAAAGAAATGAAGTCAGAAGGAGGCCACAGTTGAAAAATGTTGAGAAAAACTATGTAAACACAAAAAATGGATTTTGTCATATAATACTTTATTTATGTTATAAAGCTTGCATTGAAAACCGTCCTGAATGTGTTTATTTACTGCTCTTTACTTTTTTATTTTTCATACTTAAAGGAAATTTAACATGTCATTCTTACTAATATACAAATTTGTGAAGTGAGCAGGCAATAAACAAACTATAAAATTTTAACAAAGAACTTAAAAAACATGAATTTATAAGTGATTTACAATTCTCTCCTCTCTAAAAAAACTAATATAAAATTTTACTGTGCATGTGCTGTGTTATAAACCACATGGAAAACATTGATGCACAAAAAGTGTTAATAAACAAATCCATGAATAATATAAATGTAATAAAATCACTATCATTGAATTACATACATAAAACTTGATGTCAAACATAAATATAAACTGAAAAAGACAAATATGTGGAATTAAATGACATTTTGTTTAATAACTATTGGGTTTATGAAGAAATAAAATAAGTAATTAAAATATACTGGAATCAAGATAAATATGGGAGCTATCAGAATATATGCAAGAGCAAAATGTTAAAAATCCTGAATACAGGGCTGGAGTGATAGAGCGTTTGCCTTGCATGTGGCTACCCGGGTTCAATTCCCAGCATCCCATATGGTCCTCTAAGCACCGCCAGGAGTAATTCCTGAGTGCAGAGACATGAGTAACTCCTGAGCATCACCAGGTGTGATCCCAAAAGAAAAAAATAATGACTATAATTTGTTGCAAAATTAAAGTAACAAGGATCCAAATTGTAAAAAAAAATTATCAATATTTACATACAATTTTATACATTCTGAAGATATCACTACTATTGTGAATAAACAATCACAATTTACAATTCACTGATAAGTGTAGGATAACACTGTTTTGTCCTTCCTCAGGTAGCTTAGGTCACACTCATCCCAGTGCTTCAGAGTCACTCCCATTCTTTTGTTTATCTGTAAACTCTTCTCTGTGCTCTCCTCCCCAGTCAGTTAATCACCTTTTCTCCCTAATCAGATTCTGTTAGCTTGTAAGATCAGATCCTTCTAAGGACACTGAATTTGTATTGTAAGCAATGTCCTTTCTGTATGGACACAGAAAGACAGTTAATATTATGCTTTGTAAATTGGGAGTTGATTGACTCTGAATAATAATGACTCCTGGGCGTCTTCTTCTTGATTCAGTTGCCCTTAGTTTCTAGCACCCTAAAAGCAGGGTCCCAATGAGGAACTGAATGGACCCAGGGAAAGCTGTGAGCTACTCTGGCATCGAAATGGGCAGGCCAAAGTGTCACAATACTCAACTATAAGTTGAGGGCATGATCATGGACAAATGCTGTCATGATCCAAAGTAAGTAATGACAAGACTAGGACCCTGCAGGGGTTAGGAAGACTAACCTGGCCTGAGGACTGCGGAATGTATAATGAGATGTTTATGTCGCTTCCTTTCTCACACAGAATAACATTGCTAGAAATATTAGAAGTAGATTTACTACAACTATTTAAGTTGATTATAGCACAACGGTAGGGCATCTGCCTTGTGTGCAGCCAACCTGGCCGAGCCAGGTTCGATTCTTCCGCCCCTTTCAGAGAGCCCGGCAAGCTACCGAGAGTATTCAATATGCCAAACACAGTAAAAAGAAGTCTCACAACGGAGACGTTACTGGGCCCGCTTGAGCAAATCGATGAACAACGGGAGGACAGCTCCTCCTCCATTTAAGTTGATTACTAGCTGAGGAAAGAACATACTCTTGTTAGGTTCCCACCCTTGAGTGGATCTCCTAGTAATATGGAATAATCTCTTTAGATGAGATTTTATCCTTGAGTTAATCTCCTGGAGAAGTGGTCTTACCTCTCATTGCTGATTTGTCGATGTTCAACCCACCTTTGTGTCATCGCCTTATGTAATTGCTATATAAACTAAGACTGTAAGCTTGAAAGAGCAGAGTCAGAAGTAAGAGAGCTCAGGCTCCAGAGATCCAGAGTCAGAGCTAGAAGGAGAAAGAGTTCCAGATTGGGGCCCAAGAGAGAAGGAGGCAGAGGAGAGATAGGTGTAAAGAGGATTGGAATAAACTACAATTAATATCAACCAGCTGGTCCTCATTTCTTCCTTCATCTGTCCTTGGCCAAGAGCCGTCCCAATCCAGGCCACACACAGCGGCCCAAGAGTACCGAACATGGGCGGTGAGACAGAGCTGTCCAGAGACCCTGTGAACACACAACCTTCAGCATTCTAAGATTTTACATATAAGTAAATTGGAAAGCTACAAAATCAACATACAAAAACCTGTTGCATTTTATATGTATATAATCAAGTAACACAAAAGTAAATAAAATAAACATTTGTAACCACAACAAAAGTAAAATTTATTAAGGGGCTTAAAGATTTAAACCCCTTTTATCAAAACATATAAAAAACTACAAGTCAGTATTACAAGGAATAGAGAGGGAGAATAGAGATGGAAAGATACTGTATAGTAAAAGATGAGAAGATGAAACTGTTAAAATCCCCATCCTGCCCGAAGTACTATATGTAGTCCAATACAATCCTGTGGAAATCCCTAAGGTATTCCTTTAGTAAAAAGAATGATATTTTTGAAAGTTCAAATGGAAACAGAGAAGACCCTGAATAGTAGTCCAGAGGGGGGATGGGAGAAAAACAGGCTATATTCATCAAATTCAACTATAATACAAAGTTATAATAATCACAGCATAGTGTTGAATTCAAATACAATTACATGTGGGGAGAGTTCACTTAAGACAAACCAAGATCAAAATATGGTGAAAGGGAAGTTTCTTTAAAAAATAACTCTGGGATAATTCAATGTTAAATGCTAACAAATGAAACAGTTTCACTAATATCATGCACCAAAGTTAGTTAATATGGATTGATGCATGCATGTTAGACACAAATTATAAAAATAATTAAGAAAACTTAGATAAACCATTTCAAAATGTTCACTTCTATGACATATTCTGTTTTCACTTTGATAGCAAAAGAAAAAATACATGGGATTTTATAAAACTAAAAAGTTTCTGTGAAACAAAATTAACAATTATTCAAACAAAAATATATGTACTGAATGAAAGGAAATATTAGCACATATATGGATGTTAAAGAACTAATCTTCAGTATATGAAAGCAAGCTCACTGTGCTCAACTTAAAAAAAATTTAAAAAATGGGGAAAACTGAACGAGTCTCCAAACAATGCATACACAGGATTAGCAGGTACATGAAAAATTAATACTAATTATGTCTGATGTCAGGGAAAAGCAAATAAAAATACAATGAGGTGTCTTCTCAGACTTTTGAGAAGAGCCTATATCAAAAGGACCAGAAAGTACCAGTACTGGGTGTGGTGACAAAGTTCACATATACTGTTCAGTGTTAATGTAAACTGCTCATCCTATATTGCTACCAGAGTCCATTGATAGAGTGGTTGCCGTGAAGGGTAGAGTGGAGATTGGTTTATGGTTTCCTTTGACCTGTAGAACCAGTTCCTTATTTCATAATGAATGATAATAAAGTAATGGGAACACAAAATTATAATGAATATGTTCCTGTGATTTTCTTAAACACAAAACTTCCTCATGTTTGTATTCCTTATCTATTGAAATATATCTGACCACTAAACCATCCTATGACAGCTAATTAATTGTCAATATAACAAACACTTTATTTTTCTTCTTGTAGTGAAATCACAGTGTGAAGGATGAATCTTCAAGATAATGAATTAATATGTGTTAAACTATAATTAAAAATGAAATGACTAGGAAAAGCTTTAAATATTAGAATATATTTATTTTAATTTATTGTTTAATATCAGGTAAAATATCAATAGCCATGAATATTTGGATCAAGCTTGGAATTGATATTTAAGATTATAATGTGAATATATTTTTAAAAATTGACATGTTAACAAATTTGCAAACATAAACATGAATTTTTTGGAATGTTATGGTAATCTGTCATCATCCTGAATATTGCTATGTGATGAGCATGCATTAGTGAAGGAAAATAAATGCATATAATTAGTAACCTTTTAATGTTGAATTTAGAAGTGCTGGTAAAATATCTATTGTAGAATGCCAGTGGTTGATTAGATTAAATTGATTAACACGGATTATGATGTCTGGTCTGAAATGTAGTTTTTCAGAATATGTGCACATTAGGGTAAAAATTCAAAGGTCACTTGGAATTTCTTGCTGGCAAAGAAGAAAAACGGGCCAGATAGGGATACTTAGAAGACAGAAATAAAAATTTTAATGAGTATACTAGAGAAAAAATATCAACAATGTGAACAATTTTTGCCCTTTTTTTCCCTTTAGTTACAAGTAAATTAGACATAACAACTGCTCTGTTACTAGTATACTGTTTCACATGTGTCTTTCTATTATTATCAGTAGTTCTACTTGCATCACCTAAATCCTAGTGTCTCTACCAGTTTTCCTCTGTTTTTTTTTCTGGATTCTACATTCTACCGCATATTTGTGTTCTGTTTTCTCTCGTGAAATTCATCTTGTTATCATGCCTACACTCATTTATAATTTCTACTTGTAAACCAGAATTTATGGTCATCACCAAAAAAGAGAAGTTGACAACAATTACAGTAAAAGCACTGTATTTGATCTGTCCTCCCATTGTTCATCGATTTGCTCGAGCAGGCCCAGTAACGTCACCATTGGAGACTTTGTTGTTTCTGTGTTTGGCATATTGAATATGCCATGGGTAGCTTGCCAGGCTCTGCCGTGCAGGCGAGATACTCTCGGTAGCTTGCTGGGCTCTCCGAGAGGGGCGGAGAAATCGAACTCGGGTCGGCCATGTTGGCTGCGTGCAAGGCAAACGCCCTACCGCTTTGCTATCGCTCCAGCCTCACTGTATTTGATAGTTAACTAAAATGTGACATTGAATTCACTTTGTTTCATACAATGGAAATGGTTGAGAAGGTTTTTCATATAAAAAGAAAGTATATTTCATTGGGAAGTATGCTGAAGAAAGGCAGAAGAAATGTAACAGAATAGCACACATGGATTTCAGGTATCAGATAAAAATCAATGAGGTCAACAGCTTGGAGGCATAAGGAAACGGCCCCTTTCAGTTTCATAATTTCAGAGAAAAATGTTTGAATCAGTATCTGATATTAATGTAGTTTTCTCTAATGCATTATATATACAACTGTTTTTGGCAGACGGAAAATATTTGAACTGGCATTTTATCAAAATTTTGATAAAATCATGTATTTATTAGAGTCCCCTGAATTATTGCACAAATACTTTTGTTACAGAAAGCATACTGAATAAGTTCATTAACTAATTAACTTGAGAAAATTATAAAATCATTTTCTGAATAAGTCACTAAAAACAAAAAGTTTAATTACTGAGTTTTTTGAGAATGTTTAACATGACAAAATTATAAAACATTTTCACATGGACAGACTACTAAAATGACACATAAGAAAATGTGAATATCTTTTTCTTCATTAAAAGTATATATGTATATATGGGGCAGAGAGATCTATAGTAGGTAAGGTACTTGTGTTCATGTGCCTAATCTGTGTTTTATCCATTGAACCCCATATAGTTCCCTGAACCCCACCAGGAGTGATTCCTGGGCATTGAGTCATGAGTAGACCTTGAGCACCACCAATAACGACCACCTCACCCCCAAAAAATCATATGTATTTTATTTAGAGTTTGATACTTGAAGTACCTAACAATAATGTAGGAGCCCCATATTTCATCAGTCAATGTACCTTGCTCATTGATGGTTCCTTTCATTATTTGTCAATCATTTTGAAATCTACACTCTTACTTATCTATAAATTATGATTATGGATGCAATTTAATTTCTAATGCTAAGATCAAACTTAGCTTCCATTTTCTTCAATGTTTTTCAATAATTGGTATTATAAGAAAATCAGAAAATACTATATTTACTGGGCAACAGTGTTAGAATTTCTAAAAGTGAGGATGCAGAATTTCAATCATTTTTCTTTTTTTCACTTCACATTTGAACTCAAAGAAAGAAACTGGGTCCTTATATAATGAAAACTGAACATCAGATATAGAGTATGTTCAAAGAACATTAAAAAGTTTAAAGAAAAATAAAAGATGCACCCTGCAACACACAGTAAAATGTAAGCCTGAGAAAATCCCTGGTTTGATTGGTCGTTTTCTTAGTTTCTTTAAGCTAACTTTTTCTCCTTTTCTTTGCTCTCATATAAAAGAGAACAAATCAAAGGAGTAAGATTCTCAAAATTTCCCATATTTTCTTTTTCATTACTTAGATATTTCTTTTCTTCTTGCCTTCTTTATTCCCTTTAACATCCATTCAGCTTGCATCATATCCTTTATATCAATGTACAGGCATTGCCTACTAATGATGCCATTGCAGCTCCTCTTCACTCTCCCTGCACCTCATTAGCCTCAGAACAGATATAACAGCATGGTAATAAATCATTTGGGGACTGATTTTTTTCCAGACAAAAGTTCATCATACTCGTTTTAGCAGCATGAGACCAAGATAGCATTCTTTTGTATATATAAATAAATATTTTTCACTAACACCAGATAATAATTAGTGTATCAAAATCAAATACAGAATAATTGATTTTTAAAAAATTTTTTGTGTATGTACCACAATCAAAATTATAGCTGCCTCATCAGTAAACACAGAATACTTATTTTAGTGATGAATGTAGGATCTATGTTAGTTTTTGTGAAAATGACCAAAACTTAGGTTCACCTGCGAGATTATGTAATAATGATCCCAGAATCCTATGAATACTTTGATTAAATTAATCATCAAAATTTATTCAAACTCATCAGATGATATGAATGTGCATTCAGGGTTGAGTAAAAAAGGTAAAGGTAAAGGCCTTCCCGTTGATCGTCGATTTGCTCGAGCGGGCCCAGTAACGTTTCCATTGGAGACTTTGTTGTTACTGTGTCTGGCATATCCAATACTCTCGGTAGCTTGCCGGGCTCTCCGAGAGGGGCGGAGGAATCGAACTCGGGTCGGCCATGTTGGCCGCTTGTAAGGCGAATGCCCTACCCGCTGAGCTATCGCTCCAGCCCCAGGGTTGAGTAAAATGGACCAAAATCGTGTGAACTACAAATCTCACATTCATATTGACTAAAGTACTCATTTGGTGATCATCACTTGATCACTTGACTTCCAGTTAATCGTCGATTTGCTCAAGCGGGCACCAGTAATGTCTCCATTTGTCCCTGTCACATGCTAGTGTAGCCCAATGGCATCTGTTCGTTCTAGAAACATGAAGAGCCTCAAACCGATTGTTCATGACCTTGATGATGAAGTCTGAAAATCTGGTAGGTGGGCAGCCATGCAGTCTTTTGACATCCTGTGGAATCCAGTTGGTAATGTTTCTAGTACAGCGGTCATCTCTAAATCTCATTACGTGACCAGCCCATCTGATTTTTGACTCCTTAGCAAATGAGACAGCATCCCTGATTCTTGATTGTCGACGGACATCAGAACTCCGGATTCTGGGGCTGAAGCAATAGCACAGTGGGTAGGGCATTTGCCTTTCACGCAGCCAACATGGCCGACACAGGTTCGATTCCCAGCATCACATATGGTCCCCTGAGCACCACCAGGAGCAATTCCTGAGTGCATGAGCCAGGAGTAACCCCTGAGCATCGCTGGGTGTGAACCAAAAAGCAAAAAAAAATAAATAAATAAATAAAAAAGAACTCCGGATTCTTTCTCTCATTTGAGTGAAACGTGATATTCCAAGCATAGCTCTTTCAATTCCTCTTTGGGAGACCCGAATAGCGTTCTCATCCTGTTTCCGTAGGGCCCAGTTCTCTGAGGCATATGTTAATGCAGGAAGAATAGTGGAATCAAAGAGATGTGCCTGAAACCAGAGGTTCTTCATCCTCTTAGCTATTTCTTCGACACTCTTGAAGGCGTTCCAAGCTGTTCTCTTCCTCCTGCACAGCTCAGGTGCAAGGTCATTTGTCATGTTGACTTCTCGACCTAGGTACACATAACTGTTGCATTCGGAGATGGTCGTTTTGTTGAGAACGAATGGAGCATCAGGTATGAGACTGTTTCTCATAAACATTGTCTTCGTAAGATTCAGCTGTAGTCCGACCTTTCCACACTCATAGTCGAAGTAAGTCAGCATTTGTGCCACTTGGCTAATGTTTGGTGTTATTAAAACAATGTTATCAACAAAGTGGAGGTGGTGTAGTTGTCGACCATCTATCTTCACTCCTATTCCTTCCCATTCCAGTCGTTGCATGATATTCTCGAGGGTGGCACTGAAGAGTTTTGGCAAAATGGTATCACCCTGCCGAACCCCTCTCTTGACATCAATGATTACTTCATTGTAGAATGGTGAGATCCTGGTAGTGAATCTGTAATACGGCTCACGGGGTATTCTGATGTATTGCGTTTGAATGCCCTGATTGGCTTGGGCCTCAATGACCACTTCTGTCTCAACAGAATCAAAGGCCTTCTTTAAATCAATGAACGTTAGACAGGGCGGCAACTTGAACTCCCAAGAAACCTTAATGTGCTTGGTTATCATGTGGATAAGGTTGATGGTGCTGAATCCTTTGCGGAACCCAGCTTGCTCGCATGGTTGTCCTTCATCTAGTCTTCTGCCAATTCTATTCAGGATGACTTGAGTGAACAACTTGTAGATGACAGACAATAGGCAGATTGGGTGATAGTTGCCAATGTCATGGATGTCTCCCTTCTTGAACAGTAGTACGGTCCTGCTGGTTTTCCACTGGGATGGAACCTTGCATTCAGACAGGTAGCGTGTGAAGAGCCGAGCCAGTGTATTGATGAGTACTGATGGCAGGTTCTTCACGTGTTTAGGTCTGACCTTGTCTGGGCCTTGTGCTGTTCGTTTCTTTACTGACAAAATGGCGTGTCGGATTTCGGAAGGGAGAACATTGGGAACGACATATCCATTCTGTGGAATTTGGTATGTCGTCAGGTGGACATGGCTATCGAAGATATTTGAGTAGTAGTCATGGATAATCTTCTCCTTTGCTCTTCTGGAAGATGTGATAGATCCATCAGGACGTCAGAGGGGAGTCATCATGGTCTTGTAGTTGGCGAAGGACAGTCGGGTGTTACAAATACTTTTCCCGGCTTCTGCTACATCTACCAGCACTTCTGCTCTTCTCTCTTTGAGGTCTTCCTTAGTCGCATCTCTGCACTGCTTTGTGAGCTCAGATCTTCTCTTGTGGTTGCCTGAGGCATGTGCCAAGCCACGTTGGCAAATAAGCTCAAGAATTTTTGAAGACAGACTTTTTTTGTGGCTATCTGTCTCGGCATTCCTCACACAATCATAGAGGTGCTGAATCAGTCGATCTTATTCCTCGGGAATGTTGTCAACAATGGCATCTTCTCATGTTGCCACAATAGTGCCAAAGAGCTCCCAGTTGGTGGTCGTTCTGGGAGTTCTCTTCTTAAACTTTGCAGCCCTTTCTCCCTGCTCTATGAAGCAGAATTTTGCACGAAAGAGACGGTGGTCCGATCCCAGTTGGAATTTTGGGACAACAGCGACATTGGTCAGGCAAAATCATCGATTGAATATGATGTAGTCTATTTCATTGTGGAATCGTCCACTGGGAGACTCCCATGTCCAACGTTTAGATTCAGCCTTCTGGAACTGTGAGTTACCATGGATGGTCTTGTTTGACATGATGAACTCAGACAGTCTCTCATCCTGTTCATTCCATTCTAGGCCATGGGTCCCAATGTGAAGTTCTTTGGCTTATCTTCTCGGTCCTACCTTGGCATTAAAATCACCCACAATGATCTTGTAGAAGGTGTGGTCTTCTTTGTAGGACTTCTCCAGCTCCATGTAGAACTTCTCAATTTCTCCTTTATCATAATTCGATGTTGGTGCATAGACAATGAAGATAGAAACTGCCGGCAGTGAGCCACATCTATTCAAATGTAAACGTCCAATTTGGGTTGTTAGGCATTCGAATGAATCAATGCTCATGGCCAAGTTTGTGTTGACAAGGACACCGACGCCTCCGACACCTCTTTTATCGCATGTTCCGAGGAACAATTCTTCTCCAGTGTCGAAAATGGCATGATGAGTTTGGTGACTTCTTGTCTCGATCAGACCGATGATGTCGTACTTGATCTTTCGTGCTTGTACCATCAAGTCCTCGATGGATGCATCTGATGCTAGTGTACGTGCATTGAAAGTACAGACGATCATTTTTGTCCTCCTTTTTTGTGGCAGCCTAGTTCGGCCTTGAGATTTTATCGGCCTCTCCTTTCTCATCCTTCTCAATCCTGCCATATTGGTGATGCCTTCAAGGTCAGGGGAATGAGACCCATTGTAATTACTGGTTTAGGCATATCAAATACACAATGGATAGCTTGCAAGGTTCTGCTGTGAGGGCAGAATACTCTTGGTAGCTTGCCAGGCTCTCCGAGAGGGATAGAGGCTTTTGGGGCGGTTTCTAATCGCTCTTGTAAGTGTTACCATGATTCAAGCCATATTTGAATCCTATCAAATATGGTACAACAATTCTGGAAGATGGGTATTTAGTGTCTTATAATGTGTTGCGCGGCCGCATTTGGTGATCATGTATTAAGAAAATATGGTATTTTTTTATGATATTATGTTGCTATTTTATGATATTATGTTGCTATTTTCCTAGAGGATTATCCCATGTCCAAATATTGATTTGAAAATGTGTATTTCTCCAGGTACTAAACAATCACAGGAGCACAGAAAAAGAGTTTAAGAAATTTTCCCTTTGTTATTACTTAAAATAAACACAAAAATTAAATGAGAAATAAACTGTTGAATGAAGAAAAGAGAAAATTTTCCAACTCAAACATGTAGAAATATATAAAGTACAAAAAATATAAAGGATACTAAAATCAGTTTTATTAAAACAATTAAGATGTGTTGATAATTATTTAACTCAATAAGACACAATCATTAAATTTAAGAATGAAATAATATAGATTTGAATGGATTTAAGAAAAAATAAAAAGGGCATACGATAAAACACTTCATTGTAATGCATTTAACAAATCATATTAAAATAATCAGTGGTCAAAAATAGTCACAAACTTGAAAATCAGCCAAGATGACATATTCTCTGTAGCATGTAGCACTGTACTCTCGTTCATTGATTTGCTTGAGTAGGCACCAGTAACATCTCACAACAAATTGTGAGACTTGTTACTGTTTTTGGCATATTGAATACGTCATAGGTAGCTTGCTAGGCTTTGCCGTGCGGGCAGGATACTCGCGGTAGCTTGCCGGGCTCTCCGAGAGGAGTGGAGTAATCGGAGCTGGGTCAGCTGTGTGCAAGGCAAATGCCCTATTAGCTGTGCTATCGCTCCAGCAATTCTCTGTATAATACATTAATTATATCTATACATTATGAATTTATAATGAAAACAAATAAATAGCTTCCTAAACACAAGAATACAGGGTGTTGATAGTTCAAGAATTATTTCCAGAACCCAAAGAATGAATAAGCAGCAAAGGATGAAGGATTAAGTTATGAATTCTATCCCTGGTGTCACCGGCATGCACCTTGGGTGGTCCCTGATACTCTGCTCTTTGGGAGTCTTGGCCCTACAGCAGAATGTGTGATCTCCAATCTAGAGCCGGGTCTGTCTGAACACAATAGCAATAGTGTGCAATCCCAGGGAAACACCATAACTAAAAGCTGTGTAAGCAGCATAGCCAAGCACTCCTTACATCTGACACAATTTTGAGCACACTGCGGAGCCCCTGAAAGGTCTTAAGCCAGAATGTGCTCAAGAATAAAAATAAATGAGCACAATCCGTATTGAGCTCTATATAGCTAGAGTGCACAATCACAACTGAACATGTGTGCAAGTACCACACTACCAGATATACCACCACCACAATGAAACCTGTATGTGACCATGATTATTCTGACAACCGCAGAAAGAAATAAAGGAGGAAAACAAATTACCTGAAACCTCTTATTCCATTTGTCTCAGTACCTTCATTGTTTCTATATATACATACAGGATGAGCTGCAAATCACAAAAACAGGTTCATGCCAATACATTTATTATGTGGACATATTAAAATATTGATATCAAAAGTTAATCATTTGCATACAAAAGTTTATCACAAAACTTGACTTTTTCCAAATAGCAATAATTGGTGCTACCATTTTTTAAATATTTACTAAGCAGCAAACATCATTAAAAATTTATTTATATTATCTTCTTTACTATTCAACTTCAGTCTCTAAAAATAGACCCCATTCATATCCACATCAAAAAAGGATGTATTCGAATACAGCAGTTATTAAGTTGCTCGTAGTCATAAAGTAGAAAAATGAAAGTAGAACCTAGAAAATAACAGCCATATTTTGTATCTTTACCACCTATGGTTGTTCATTTCATTGTATATTTAGGTATAGTAGGGCTATAGAATTTCATTCCCAGGTGTGTGTTTGAATATTTTTAGATGTTTAAACTACAGTGATATTTAAGATATTAATATTTAACTAGCAGATTTGAGTAAACAGTTAATGTGTTTACCACATTCTTACTATGGCTAACCACCATATTATTTGCCTCTCTATTATGTGGGATAACATAATCCCATCAGTTAAGACCTTAATAAAGTTGACATCATAGAAAACGGAAATGTTGCACAAAGACTGAATTTACAAAGTTCAACTTATCTCAGGTTTTCAGCCTGCTCATATACCTGATAGATTTTGAATTGCCAAGCCTCCACAATAACATGTCAGTTCCTTAAAATTTTCTCCTCTTTTTCTCCTACACTTTATTTATTTCAGCTCTTTTTCTCTTTTTTCAGGATCATTTAATGTAAAAATTGCAGTATCCATGCTGCTATGAAAGTGACTCCTCACTATCAGGGAGAAAAAAAGGATTAAAGACAAGTCTAGCCTAATGGCAACTTTTTAATTTTAGTAGGCGTAATGGACTTGATGAATAGTCTGGTCAAAACAGAAAACAAGGATCTCTGGTGTACAATGCTTTATAGCAATTAAAAATGAACTACTTTGTTGGGGTGTGGGATCCTGGTGGCAAGAAAACAGTTTCCAATCTAAGGTTTTTGTTTCTTTGTTTTTGTTTTTAAACAAATATAACCAGAACTATCCAGAGCTTTATCTCTGTCAGTTATACAAATTAAAAAGTAGGATTTCCTCCCAGTTTCCAGATACAAACTTTTTATAATACCTAGAGTTCGTTTATTTAATGAAAGCCAGTTTTGAATGACCCCACATACAAGATGGTTCATCACACAGAAATCAATAAACACAATGCTCCGCTTCAGAAAAATAGAGAAAACACACTTAATTATCTCAATAGATATCAAGAAAGAAAACTACTGCCAAGATTCACAATCTCTTAAATTATAAAAATATTCTATAATTGGGAATAGAAGAAATATGACTGAACATACTAGAAGTCATATATGCCAAACTTGTAACCAGCACTGAGCCCAGTGAAAAAAATTATATTTGTTTCTTTTCTTTAAAGAAGAGAAGGGTTATCAAGATCAATTATAAAAGAAAATATTATAAAAGTTTTCTAAATTGCAAGGAGAAAATAAATCAATCACTGCAGATGACATAACAGTATAGATAGAAAATCCTAAAGATTCCAATAAAATTGCTATTTGAAATAAAAATAACTAAAGTGACAGGACCATGATAATAAAAATTAATATATAAAATCTGTAACATTTCTATGAGCAAGTAACAAAAGAGCAGAAATAGAAAAAAGAAAATCCATTTGTAACTGCATAAGATATGCTTACTTTTGCAGTGAATTTAATAAATGACATTAACTTGTACATATAGAAAACTATTAGATATTGTTGAAAAATAGAAGTAAAAAGAAGGATTCTATGCTCATTATTTGAAAGAAATAACATAGTCAACATAGCTCTATTAGCTAAAAAAAATTCAGATTCATGTAATTCTCAAAATCCTAAGCACATTATTCACAAGTGTTTTTATAAATGTTTAAATAAATGATGTTTACTTAGAGCTGCAAAAGAATCTGGACAGCAAAAACTAAGTAAAGACAAATACAGAAGTATTATGAGTCCTCAAACTTTAGTTTAACACAGTAAAAAATATAATAAAACTGCATCTCATAAAAATAAAAACATACATTATAACAGTGGAACAGAATTTATGCAAGAAACGCGATATATATATATGTATGGATGTATAGTTTAACTGATTCAAAACAAAGGATTCATGGCATACAATAGAGCAATTGTGTCTTCAATTAATAATTTTGGGAAAATTGAACAATGGCATAAAAAAATCAAACTAGACACTAACATCACAAAGAGACTAATTCAAAATAAGTTAAAACTTGTATATAATACCGAAACTATAAAAACAAGTCATAAAATTTAGATCATATTGTCTTTGATATGGATCTTAGAAATATGTTTAAAAATTCAACTTTAAATGAATGAAAACAAAAACAAAAGAAAACAAATGAAGTTACTTATAATCTCAAAGTCACGGGGGTATGGTGTCGCCAGCAGGTCAATCTCTACCTGTGAGGCGGGTGCCTCAGCAGCCTGACGGGCCTTCAGACTTCCAGATACCCCAAAATTCCTGCTGTGCCTTTTGCCAGACCCCAAAATCTTGGGGCAAAGTTTACCAAGAAAGTAAACAGCCAAAAGTTAGGTATGTGGAAGACACACCCACAAACCACCTCGGGTTCAGCTATATAATTGGAGGCATGGCCTTTCTGGTTCCTGATGGAACTGCTTAAGGGCCATGATCCCAGAGATTCAGAAACAAATCTCGAAACCCAATGGCTTTTGGCAGACATGTGTCCAGTCCCTGCAGTAGGTTACAGGCGCAGGGCCAACCCAGGTAGAAATAGGTTTCATCCTTTAGCCTGTTCCACCTGGCAGCCCAGTGGCCACCATTTTACAGAGGCCACTGGACAATCAGGTTTGGGCCCACAGTGACGAGACACACTTTGCCTCACGGGATGGGGGGTGGAGCGGGCCCTTTCATCCCTACCCAAACGAAACACTGAGTCGCCGCCCACGAACGACCTCTCTGGCTCCTGATCAAGCTGCTTAACGGGCCATGATCCCAGAGACTCAGAAACAAATCTCAGAACCCAGTGGCTTTTAGCAGAAATGCGTCCAAACCTGCAGTAGGTTACTGTCGCTGGGCCACCCTGGGGAGAAAGGGTGTTGTCCCTCCACCTGCTCCCCCTAGGCGGCTCGGTGGCCACCATCTTTCAGAGGCCACTGTACAGTCAGGTTTGGACCCTCAGTGACAAGACACACAGGGCTGATGGGATGAAGGTGGAGCTGGCTCTTTCCTCCCCATCCCAACGAGACCCCGAGTCGTCACCCACCAAGAGCCTCTCTGGCTCCTGATCAAGCTGCTTAATGGCCATGATCTCAGAGACTCAGGAACAAATCTCAGAACCCGGCAGGTTTTGGCAGAAATCCCTCCAGATTGAAGTGTTAAATTTTCAGAATTTCAAAATTGCATGGCCACTACTTCAGTCACGCAACATCATATGTTATTCTTAACCAGCAATAGAAAACAAATTGTCTACTGTTGTCTTTTTAGCAGATGTGAGTGTTGGGGTAAAATCCCAAATAGTAATGGTGGGTCTGGTGTCAAAATACTGAATATGATCAAAGTAGAGAGAGAATAACGTGGAAATCATCTGCCCGACAGGTAGGGGGTGGGTTGAGATGGGGGTATACTTGGGTTTTTGGTGATGGAGAATGGGCACCGGTGAAGGTATGGGTGTTTCATTGTGTGATTGAGACTTAAACCCGAAAGCTTTTTAACTGCTCTTACAGTGATTCAATAAATAAAATGATAAAAAATGAAAAAAATTAATTAAAAAAAGAATCTCAAAGTCATTTATAATAGAAACATAACAAAATTGAAAACCTACTATAAAGTGGGAAAGTATATTTTACATTATCTCTGACAAAGCACAATATGCAAAATATAGGAAGAACTTACAAAACTCAGCAATAAAAATTGAGTAATGCTCAATTCAACCTGAGTAGATATTTTCTTAGCAAAGACATACAGATTGACAGTAGGTGAAAAAAAAAGATATATATCATCTCTTAATATTAGAGAAATGTAAATCAAAACTATAATGAGATAACTCACACCTGTGATAATATTTCCTCTATAAAAGGCAAGAAATAAAAGTTAGATAGGATGTGAAGAGAGGGAGTCTTTTTGTACTCTTGGTCGAGATGTAAATCAGTTTCAGGCACTAGAGAGAGTTCTAAAAAAATTAATGTGGAATTCTGTGTGATACAGTAGTTATCTGCTAATGGTCATTTACCCTCCCCCACAAACACACTCATTTTAATGACTCAAATACTATGAACCACTCTTATTCCTCTGCTGCTGATTCTGATATTCAGAACAATATGGATGTCTCAGCAGAAAATTGACAACCCACTGGATAGCCATGAAGATCTTAGAAGTGATTTTTTCAACTAATACGATTAAATATTTTTTTTCAAATCTGGATAGGGAAAGATTTGTTGATCAAGAAGTGAAAGTTCTAGTTAATTCACAATTAATTATTTATTTTAACACCATATTTTTATACTAAAATCTATAATTTATTGAGATAAATAAAATATTCATATAAAGATACAAGATAAGGTATTTGTGATTATTTTGTATACACAAAGAAATGTTCAATGCAAAGTTCACTAGCCCTTTTCAATATATGAAGAGCAAAGAGCTTAACAAATTTAAAATAATTCAAAAATTGTACAGACTAAATTTTCTAGATGTTCAACCAGCAAGCAGTATTTTTATATTGTATTGCTTTCTTCATTATGAATGTGATCGATAAGTATAATAGCAAAATCATAAGGACTCATTAAATATTTTTCTATCAGATATGCAAGAAATACTTTCCTTAAAACAATTTTGAGTGTTATGCTCCCATGACTATTTTGTTTGTTATTATTTTGTTTTGATGGTGGAGGCACAACTTTCAGAGCTTATCACTTAGTCCATGCTCTACACAGAGATCACTCCTGTGGTGCTCAAGGTGCCGTATATGATGCTCAGGATCAAAATGAGGTTGATCGTTTGTACACAGGCTATGTACAATGCAAGTACCTTACCAATGTACTATCTCTCTGGCTTCAACTATCTTTAATTATCTCTGGCTCTAATTATAATTATATTATGCATATGTACATATACATATAATATGTTTCTGTCCTACATGTAAAGTTAATACAAAATTAAATATGCACAATAAGAAAATACTAAATACTAGGGGTGTGCGGTGAATGGAGAACTTCATACAACCAACAAAGAATTTAGGAGTAAATAAAGATAAGAATTTAGGAGTAAATAAAGATGAGTTTTTATTAATCCCTTCCCTACTTAAGAGGGAAATTATGGATTTAAGCAAATTGTGATTTTTAAATTCTATGTTACAACATAGGCTAATTCTTTAAAACAAGGAAACATTTTGCCTATAATTTTATAGTGAGGTGTTTCTTAATTAAAAATATTTCTGTGCTAGATAGATATCAAGCCACGCTCTCAAGAAAAGCATATAAATGACATTATATCTCATTGACTGGTATCAGAAGGGTATGTTAATTGTAGCAGGATAGTTTAAGTTAAATGGTTTTATCTAAGCTTCAGAGTTAACCAACAGATTACTTCCCTGTAATAGTACACAGGCTATTTTAATGAACTAGCTCATGGTGGGAAAATGCCATCACAATTAAAATGAATCTTTCAGGTTTATGAACCCAATAGAAACTAACCAAAAAGGAATTCAAAATAAATACAAAGAATATTTCATAATTGAATTGTCAGTGAAGCTGTTTCTGTGGCATTTGTACAAACCCATCACATTCCATATTTCCTGTTTGAATAAATATTAACTAAATATATGCATGTTTTAAAAATGCTATAGACAAAATGACAGTGCTCTTAACTTAAAGAGTTATTTTTCCTTCAAAGATTTAACTACTGTCAACTGTTTAGAATTCCATCTCTAATAGTCTTCCCAGTACTCCAAATCGATTTTTTTTTTTCACGAAAATGCCATCAGTTGCATCAAACTTCTAGGTCAGGAAAACACTAACCAAACACTATAAATGGAAAGCTTTAGAATTCACAAAACCATAGGTTCCTCCCCCACACATATAGCTTTTACATATACTAAATAATCCAGAATTTGAAAAACTGCATTCCATTTTATTTACAAATTTACCCAATGCTGAACATTCAGTGGTTTGATTCATAGATTTCTTTGGAAGAATTCTGGAATGATATATTTTCATTAGTGAATTATATTTATTTGTTCTTTTAAGAAGTAAAATACAAATAAAAAAACCAGTTTTAACCAATTTAAATACTGTAAAGAATTTAAAAGAAATAACAGCACTTGTGAGGTAATAACACACTTGGGTAATTTAAATGCAAAAAGTGTAATTTCATAAGAATTTACATATTGTTTATGATCGCTGATTTTAAGTATAATATATGCAAAAATATGATAAAATTTTTTGTTATTCTGTATATTGCTAAAGGAAAGTAAGAAAGCTTTGAAAAATAATATGTCATATTTTAAATTGGAAGTAAAATAACACATGATTAAAAAATTCTGAACTTATAATCATAGGCATAACTGGCTTAACGGATTGTCTTTAGAGGCATCTGTTCAAATAGAGTTTGATTTTTATTAACATATTCATAAAGTGAAAATAAATCATTCTTCTATAAAAAAGTTTTTGCATATAAATGCATAATATGAAAGTATGCATTTACTGTTATAATTATAGTAAGTTACTAAAGCAAAATATGTGTACTTAAAATTACATATTTCTATAATATCAAATATAGTTAAATCAATCATTCAATATTAAGATAATTATTTTGCTAATTAAAATAAATTGTTGCATAACTATAAACGAGTATATGCAATAGAATGGTTAAACTTTATCAATACTATAAAACCCGTGACTGGGGAAATAAGACAGTGGATAAGACACTTCCCATGAACACAGCCAACCTGAGTTCAATCCCTAGCAGAGCATATTGTTCCCTGAGCACCTCTAGGTAGATGAGATCTGTGAAAACAGCTGACAGAAAGCCTTGAAAAATGCTGAGTATGGTCCCAAAAAGAAAGAGAGAGAGAGAAAGAAAGGAGGAAAGATAAAGAAAGTGAAAGAAAAAGAGAACTAAAGGAAGAAAAAGAGTGAAAGTGAGAAAGACAAAAAAGGGAAAGAGAGAAAGGAAGAAAGGAAAAGGAGAAAGAAAGAAAGAAAGAAAGGAAGGAAGGAAGGAAGGAGGGAGATAAGGAGAGGGATGGGAAGAGAGAAAAAACAGAGCAAAAGAGTGAAAAAATGAGAAAAAATAGAGAAATAAAGTTGGAAAATATTTTTTTATATAATTTATTTCTTTATTGAATCACTGTGGGAAAAGTTACAGAGCTTTCGGGTTTAGGTCTCAGTCATGTAAATATCAAACACATTTCCCTTTACCAATACTTATTTTTAACCGCGAACCCCAACAGAACCCCACCTCCCACCCCTCCCAATTCCTGTGAGGCAGATGAGTTCTAGTTAATACTTTATCTACTTTGACTAGATACATTGTTTCGATAGAAGATGCACAATTATTGTTTAGAGTTTACGAACCCCCCCAATCAGACATGCTGAAACAGCGTTGTGAAATGATTTGCTTTCTACAGCTGGGTTTAAGAATAAAATGATGTCGCGCGGCTGCGATAGCGGCCAAGCGGTTTTGGATTTCTGCTATTTTACTTATTAACCCTAGAAGTATTTCTATTAAAAGTTAGGTAGTTAAGAGATTGGTTTCTGTGCTCTGGAGTCGTGGCCCTGCCGGAGAGCTGCTCGTGGGGGGCAGCTGGTGACCTCGGTCGGGCGTGAAGGACGGCCCAGAACGCTCCCCTTCCCATGAGGTCCCTGCCGCCCCCACCCCGGGCTCAAACCTGCTGTCCACAAGGCTCCCGTGTAAAGTTGGAAAATATTGACTAAAGTCAAAGAAATACTTACACAGCAATTATATTAAAGTTATTTGTGAATAATTCTAATACAACCACAGAAATATTTTAAAATAAGTGAAATTTCAAATGACTCATAAATAGCTATAATCATGTCCTACTTGAGTATCACTTGTCATCCCACTGATTATGGATTTGCTCGAGTGGTCTCCAGTAATGTCTCCATTTGTTCATGTTGTGTTCTAGTCTAGCCCAATAGTGTCTGCTCGCTCCAGGAACACAAAGAGCCTCAAACCGTTTGTTCAGGGTTTTGACAAAGTCCGACCATTTAGTCGGCAGGAGGTCACATGTCCTTTTGATGTCCTTTGTAATCCAGTTGATAACAGCTCTAGTCCAGTGGTCATCTCTAAACTGCATTATGTGACCGACCCATCTAATTTCCGATGCCTTGACATATGAGACAGCAACCATGATTCTTGATCGTCTATGGAAGTTGAAACTCCAGATTCCTTCTCTCACTTGAGTGAAGTGTGATACTCCAAGCATAGCTCTTTCAATTCCTCTTTGGGATACCCAAACAGTGTTCTCATCCTGTTTTTGTAGGGCCCAGGTTTCTGAGTCATGTGTTAGGGCAGGAAGAATGGCGTAGTCGAAAAGATGTGCCCAGAGCTGAAGTTTCTTCATCTCTTTAACCTTCTTTGATACTCTTGAAGGCGTTTCACGCTGCTCTCTTCCTCCTGAGCAGTTCAGGTGTCATGTCGTTCATCATGTTGAGTTCTTGACCTAGGTACACATAACTGCTGCATTTGGAGATATTCGTTCTGTTGAGGGCAAATTGAATGTCAGGAACTAGTCCATTTTTCATGAACAATTGTCTTGGTGAGATTCAGCTGTAATCCAATCTTTCCACACTCACAGTCGAAGTCGGCCAGCATTTGTGCTGCTTGGCTGTTATTTGTTGTTATTAGTACGATTTCAATTATTAGTACGATTTCATCAGTGAAGTGGAGGTGGTGTAGTTGCTGACCATCTATCTTCACTCCCATTTCTTCCCATTTCAGTCATTGCATAATGTTCTCGAGGGTAGCACTGAAGAGTTTTGGTGAAGTGGTATGACCCTGCCAAACCCCTCTCTTTATGTTGATGATCACTTCCTTATAGAACTGTGAGATCCTGGTGGTGAATCCGTAATACAGCTCATGGAGGATCCTGATGTACTGAGTTTGAATGCCCTGTTTGGCTAAAGCTCTATGACTGCTTCCATCTCAATAGAATCAAAGGCTTTTTTTTAAATCAATGAACGTTAGACAGAGCAGCATCTTGAACTCTTGCAAAATCTTAATGAGCTTGGTAACCATGTGGATATAGTTGATCAATCTGAATCTTTTTCAGAACCCATCTTTCTTTGATGGTCTAGTGTTCTGCCAATCCTATTCATGATGACTCAAGTGAATAACTTGTAGACGACGGACAACAGGCAGATCAAACGATAGTTGCCGATGTCTTGGATATCTCCCTTCTTGTACAATATGATGGTCCTGCTGGTTTTCCATTGGGATGGAACCTTGCATTCAGACAGTTAGTGTGTGAAGAGCCGAGTCAGTGTATTGATGAGTACTGACAGCAGATTCTTCTGGTGTTCTGGTCTGACCTTGTCTGGACCAGTTGCTGTTCTGCCACTTTACCAATGAAATGGTATGTCAAATTTCTGGAGACAAAACGTTGGGTACAACATATCCATCCTGAGGAATTTGGTATGTGGGCAGGTGGACATGGCTATCAAAGTGATCTAAGTAGAAGCTGTGCATAATATTTTCCATTGCACTTCTGGAAGTTGTGATAGATCCATCAGGACATTGGAGAGCAGTCATCTTAGTCTAATAGTTGGCAAAGGAAAGTCAGGTGTTACAAATACTTTTCCCTGGCTTCTCCCACATCAGCCAACTCTGTTGCTCTTCTTTCTTTGAGGTATTTCTTTATTGCTTCTCTGAACAGCTTTCCAAGCTCAAATGTTAGCTTATGATTGACTGAAGCTTGCACCAAATCACGTTGGCGAATGAGCTGGAGAGTTTCCAAAGACAGGTGTCTTTTTGTGGCTTTCTCTCAATTGGCATTCCTTGCACAATCATGGAGGTGCTGAACCCGTTGATAGTATTCTTTGTCAAAGTAGTCAATGATAGCATCTTCCCATATTGCTGCAATAGTGCTAAAGAGCTCCCAATTCGTGGTCTTTCTAGGAGTTCTCTTCTTAAACTTTGTAGCCCTTTCTCCCCACTCAATGAAATAGAATTTTGCATGAATGAGATGGTGGTCTCATCCCGTTTGGAATTTTGGGACTACAGCGACATTGATCGGGCAAAACCATTGATTGAATATGATGTGATCAATTTCTTTGTGGAACTGTCCACCAGGAGACTCCCAGGTCCAACGTTTAGATTTGGCCTTCTGGAACTGCAAGTTACCATGGATGCTCTTCGTCGACATAATGAACTCAGACAGTCTCTCACCCTGTTCATTCCTTTCTAGGCTGTGAGTGCCAATGTGTCATTCTTCAGGTGACCTTCTCAGCTCTATCTTGGCACTAAAATCACCGACAATGACCTTGTAGAAAGTGTGGTCTTCTTTATAAAACTTCTCCACCTCCATGTAGAACTTCTCAATTTCTTCTTTGTCATAGTTGGTACTTAGACAAGATAGAATCTGCCAGCAATGAGTCACATCTATTCAAATGTAAGTGCCCTATTTGGGTTGTTAGGCATTTAAATGAATCAATGTTCATGACCAAGTTTGTGTTGATGAGGACACAGACACCACCAATGGCTCTACTGTTGCATGTTTCGAGGAAGAGTTCTTCTCCAGTGTCGAAAATAGCATAATGTGATCGATGCCTTCTCATCTCGGTCAGACCAATGATGTCGTCCTTGATTTTCTGCGCTTGCACCATCAGGTCCTCGATGCATACTTCTGATGCCAGTGTACATGTGTTAAAAGTGCAGATAGTCATTTTAGTCCTTCTTCATTTAGGCAGCCTAGTTCAGCCCTGAGATTTTAGCAGCCTCTCCTTGTTCAACTTTCTCAATGCTATTGTATGGGGGCTCTTCCAGGGTCAGGGAAATGAGGCCCATATTTTTTTACTGTTTTCGGCATTTCAAATATGTGACGGGTAGCTTGCCAGGCCCTGCCATGTGGATGGCATGTTGTAATTATCTATGTTGGTTTTCTCTTTGTTGGTTGGCACCATTGCCGCCCTCTTGCCATGATGAGGCAGTAAACCATCGAGGTTGGTGGAAATTCGTACTCCTCACTTATCTAAGTATAATTACTTGAGTATAATTATTTAAATATTATCCTACCTTTTATTAAATTATTAAATATAATGTTTAATATCATTGATTATAAGTTTACACTTTAATATTTTTTTTTGCCAATGCTTCTTCAACTTTTTATTTTCAAAGAATGCTTAGAGTGCAATTATCTCTCAAGGGACATTGTGACAATCAAAAAGTTTATCCTCTTACAAAAAATTTTTTATTACAAACCTGTATATAAATACATATAAGATATGCAATGCATTTATTTATATAACACAACAAAACATATATAGGTAAAATAATATATGTATCAAAATGTAAATATTATAATATACCAGAATAAGGTAATTTGTAAGTGGATTTTATTTTATTTTATTTTTTTAATAATTTATTTATTTATTGAATCGCTGTGGGAAAAGTTACAAAGCTTTCAGGTTTAGGTCTCGGTCATGCAAATATCAAACACATTTCCCTTTACCAATACTTATTTTTCACCACGAAGAACCCCAATAAACCCCCCGCCCCGCTCCCAACCCTCCCAATGCCTGTGAGGCAGATGAATTCTAGTTAACACTCTATCTACTTTGACTAGATTCATTGTTTCGATAAAAGATGCACCATTATTATTTAGAGTTTACAACCCCAAATCAGACATGCTGAAAAAACATTGTGAAATGATTTGCTTTCTACAGCTGGGTTCAAGAATTAAATGATGTCACGCGGCCCCACGGTTTTGGATTTCTGTTATTTTACTTATTAACCCTGGAAGTATTTCTACTGAGAGTCAGATAATTAAGAGATTGGTTTCTGTGCTCTAGAGCCATGGCCGTGCCGGAGAGCCGCTTGTGGGGGGCAACTGGTGACCTCGGTAGGGTGTGAAGGACGAGCCGGGAACGTGCCCCTTCCCATGAGGTTTTAGTCCCCCCTTCACCACCGGCTCATACCTGGCTTACCACAAGGCTCCCAAGAGGCTGCTATCCTTCTTTCCAGAGGGAAGAAGGTAGAAGGGACCAACACCCTTTCCCCTCTGGGCAGACATGATGGTGTGGATTAACGCATAGTCCGTTCACTTTTCTGCTGCAACACTTTAATATATTTTGAGCACCATTTGTTGATTATTGGGTGATGTTTAATTTTAGAGATAAACACATTTTTAATTTCTATAATTTCATCGAATTTTTGAAGTGAAAATAAAAGCCATTGATATATATTTTGCATTAAAATTTTAATGAGATATGTCTTTTTATTTATGCAGAGGGCAAAATAAATGGGAATTATAATTTTGGGGATAATTTTAGCAATCTGTGGCATTATATTTCTTTATTCAACTATAGGTTCCATTTATTTTAATCATTCATATACAAAATGAAATAATAATTCCTATTTAAACATATTCAAATGATTCAAACACATTCAAGTGATGTTTTCAGCCCAATATGGCAATATGCTAGTGATCTTTTACAAGATAAATGGATGCAATGGGTTGTGAAATTTCTTATAGACCCAGCTTGTTTCATCTCCAATATGTACACTAGGTTTGTTTCTAATTTTATTATTAGTTTGTTTGTCTTTTCTCAATTTTTGAACTTAGTTGTTTCAGAGGATGTACCTTAGAGGAAGGGGAAACTCTGAATATTATTGCTAAATAATTATATTGTAAATACCAATATTATAATACTGCTTAATAAGGCTGGAGGTCCATAGTGATCTCACTTATAATTGTAATCTAAAAACACCAAACTCTTAGAAGCAAAGAAGTATGTAATTACCAGAGTTGACAATAGAGAAAATGGGGAGATGTTGGCTTAAGGACAAGAATTCAATAATAAGATGGTCAAATTCTGTGGAATGTAAGATTTGTCATGTTGACTCTAGTTGACATACTATATTGTCACGGTCACGGTCCTCCTGTTGTTCATCAATTTGCTTGAGCGGGCCCAGTAACATTGTGAGACTTGTTACTGTGTTTGGCATATCAAATACATCAAGGGTAGCTTCCCAGGCTCTTCCATGAGGGTGAGATACTCTCGGTAGCTTGCCCGGCTCTCAAGAGGAGCGGAGGAATCGAACTCTGGTCGGCCATGTTGGCTGCGTGCAAGGCAAATGCCCTACCGCTGTGCTATCGCTCCAGCCCATACTATATTGTAAACTTAAATTTACTGTCCTGTGATGGTGATTTGAGGAGGTTTTAGGGAGTATAGTCTGGGGTCACAAAGAGTAAATGAAGTACCAGAAAGAACTCAGGATTTATAGATGTGGCTTACACTACCAATGAGCCACCTCACTAGTTTTATCCTCACATTTAAATACTAGACATTTTTTGCAGACCCTTCGTTTTTAAAAAGTTACATGACATAGTTTGCACAATTATTAACTACTTCCACTTCAGAATTAAGTAAAATAGTAAAATATTGTAAGCATTTTTCTTTCTTTTTTCTTCTTACTTTTTTGTGTGTATCTCTTCCCAGAAACTGTGCTCTAAGGAAGTGATAGCTTTGTCAGTTTTTCACTACAAGAACTCTGGCGTCATGTACGGTATTTAAGAGAGATCCAGTAGGTGCCTGAGAATCATTAAGTAGCAGAATATTGATGTTTTCAATTGTCTACTGGAGAGGAAAATGTGTAACCCAAGAACATCTATATTCTGAGCAAAGAAGCAGAGTTACAGTTCATGAATACTAAAAACCTCAAAATTGGGCAGAAAGACAAAACACAAATACAAGTGTAATGTCTTTTGTGTCTAAGAGAATCCATTGTTTCTTTAACTGTTGTTATGTATTCTGGTGAAAAAATTATGCAAGTTTAACACAGGAATTCAGTAACTATGAACAAAATTAGGGGGCATCTGCTAAGATTAACAACAGATCACCACACTGCAGTCTGATCTCTGGAGAATTGTGAATCAACTATGGGCAAAGAGATGGTCTTAAGAACCAATACAAGGTTTTCACTGAAGAAAGTAAGTTAGGAAGTGGAGGAATAGTGTAGGGGAAAAGGCACTTGCCTAGCACATAGCACTTGCCCAACCCAGGTTTGATTCCTCATATCATATATGTCCCAAGAACACTACCAATAATGATCCTTGAGCTCAGAGCCAAGAGTTGTTAGCCCCAAACACAGCTGGTGCAACCTCCTGCACAGGAAAATAGAAATGGCTTAAACACAGACCTTCCAGTCTGTTTCTTTAAACGCCTTGTACCCTGATCCAAATGAAACACATCTTAAAACTGTCTCTGAGTGAAATGAGTCAGAAAGAGAGGGACCGACGTAGAAGGACTGCACTCATTTGTGGAATATAAAACAACATAACCTGAGGCTGACACCTGAGGATAGTAGATACACGGGACAGATAGATTGCTCCATAGCTGGAAGCCTGCCTGATGAGCAAAACGGAGAAGGCAGCTGGAATAAAGAAGGGATCACTAAGAAAATGATGGCTGGAGGAATCGTTCAGGATGGGAGATGTGTGCAAAAAGTAGATAAAGGACCAAATATGATAACCTCTCAGTGTCTGTATTGCAAATCATTATGCCCAAAAGTAGAGAAAGATTATGGGGAATCATGTCTGCCATGGAGGCAGGGGGAGGGTGGGAAAGGGGCGGTATACAGGGGATATTGGTGGTAGGGAATGTGCACTGGTGGAGGGATGGGTGTTTGATCATTTTGTGATTGTAACCCAAACATGAAAGCTTGTGACTATCTCACGGTGATTCAATAAAATAAAAAAAACCCAACTGCCTCTGGATCATCAACATAGTGATTGATATCAACATAGTAGATAGTGATTCTTGTTCTTCAAAAATCATATTTGACAATATTATTGTTTTATTAATTCTTGATGAACCCTAAAAATACAAGGAAGTGATCAAAGACAATACATAATCAGGAAAATATCCATAAAATATTTATACTAGTATAAGCCTTTCTGAGTAGTATCTAATAAAACTCCTGTATTAAGTAATTAAACTATGGAAGTAAATGATTCAGCTTTGCCTTTATGATTGATTGACTCAGAAAAATGTTATTCATATAGCACGCAAACTCATCATAGGAGTATGCTATGTACATATTAATCTACTTCAATTATATGTATTTCAATTATACATATTTCACACACTCACATGTTGACTGAATTCCATTTATATCTAATTATACTAACATATATTTAGAAATTATATAGTTTTATTTTAATTAGCAACTTTCAGTTTGGTTACTCCCAATAAAAATTTCACATAGGCTATGTATTATATTAAATTCTTTTTTTCTGTGCATGCATTTATGTGTTTCTGAATAGACTGAATCAATTTTGATATCTTTACTGACGGCAGCCACTATTAATCTAATTTATTCTAAGAATAGTTTTATTCTATATCAATTACAAGTGTTATAAAATATGATTCATTTAATTAAAATGAACTCACCTAGAAGACTTTGTAAAGATATTAAACTAAGAAGATAACAGTCAAGGACAACCCATTTATTTTAATATGAGGCTGACTTTAAGTATAGCTGCTACTTTAACTTATCCATTCCCCTAAAAATGAGAGGAACAAGAAGAGTTGCTATTAATCATATTACATATGACAAACCTCCATACTTTGACTGTTTGCTATTCTAAGTTTTTATTTTCACATTTTCTTTCCAAATTACCCTTTTGTGATATCCAGTTCAGTTTGTTCATTTTCCTTCATAAATATGCTATCGTTATTTCTATTTGAACCAGTCCCTCTTCTTCGAGAGCCATTTTCTCCTTGAATATTTTCCCTCTTTTTCATTTCTTACTGATTCTTGGTCTCCCTAGCAATTTTTAGTGTTCTTATCTCTAAATGCAATCTACACAACTGCATTCAATTTTCATACGTGGAACAAATGTCTCTATTCAAGCTGAAAACATTATACCTACAGTGATCAACTGCATATTTTAGAGTCATTCAAAGTTGCAAAATATAATTTAATGCCTTAAAACTGTGCCTTTTGAGATAATGGCTTACCAGTGCCTTTTGTTGTTGTTGTTGTTGTTGCCCAAGGGTTCCCTTTTCACTAAATACAAATTCCACTACCTATAAGCATCAAGGTTTCTAGCTAACTGATCATTCCTCTAAAGTATGGCTATATTCCACATTGCTATTTTAACTGATGGTTAAGATAAAGAGAAATGGAAATAAAAGTTTCATGTGCAGCAATTTTTTTCTCAACTACTTTATAGCTAAACTTAACTTCCTAGAAATGTATGCCTTTGAGGCCAGGATTTGCCTTCTTTGTGGCTTTTTGTGTAGATAGTGCAAGTGATAAATTAACAGTCTCGTATATTAGAGTACTGCAGTATACTTCTAGCAGTACAACTTCAGTTTTATATCTGACTTTTCCTAGAATATACATATATATATATATATATACACATATATATAATATTTTTTTCTTTTTCTAGTTGACTATCTTGCAATAATCTGTAGCTAGGCATTAAGCTGCCAACAGTGTTATGGGATTTGATTCATGCTAGAGTTTTGCACTAATAGATAAGGTTATCATATGTCTCATCTAGCTATAAAAGTTCCTAATTAGAGTAAGTAAAAAAATATAGAATTTATTAGTAAAATCAAGCCATTACCAAGTGTTCAAAGAGAAGACATATCTGATACTAGACAGGTTAATTGCAATGGGTTTTTAATGATACTAAACAAAAAGTAGATAAAAAGTAAAAATAATTTTAATAAAAAACCTTTGTTTGGTTTCCTTCTCCTTTTTTCCTCTTACAAATACTGAAGCGATAGCACAGAGGGTAGAGTATTTGCCTTGCATGCAGCCAACCCAGGTTTGATTCCTCCATCCCTCTTGGAGAGCCTGGCAAGCTACCCAGAGTATCCCACCCGCATGACAGAGCCTGGCAAGATCCCTGTGGTATATTCCATATGCCAAAAACAGTAACAACAAGTCTCATAATGGAGACATTACTGGTGCCTGCTCGATCAGATCGATGGACAACAGGAGGACAGTGCTACAGTACTACAAATACTTTATTTCCTAAATATTCATTTTCATATTTACCAGTTATTTTTATCTCTATGATAAAATAACCCATGAAACTAAGGAGAACAATATGAATTCAAATAATTTAGGCCAGGAATGAATACCATAATTACGGAAATTCTCAGTTTTGCTAATATGACAGATGAATTAATTCCACAGAGAATATTTTTATTTTGAATATGCATTCCAAAAATTTCAACATATTTTATATGTTATTACTATGGTCCAAGAGTAATTTTGAAAAAAGTTACTGTTTTCTTTCTTTTTTCTTTTTTTATTCACCCACTTCGAGCTCTTCAGGATTCTGGGTCAGCTGATCTCTGATTCTGTGCATGTCCAACTCAGCCACAACCAAGGAGATGGAGGAGGACTTGCCTCCCACACCGGGAGGTAATGAGGGGCAGGGGGACCAGAAGATAATTTCTTAAGTAGGGGTATACAATTTGATTTTTTTCATTAGGCAATAATTTTTAATATTAAACTATTTTTATCTGCTTCCAGAAACTTATTTTTCTATTCTTCAGTGGTATGAAAGAAGAGATAAAATTTACTAAACTATGTTCACTTTTTATTTTTGGGTAATCTGTTTACTCTAATACTCAAAACATTTATAATTTATCATTTCTGGTGTTTTCTCTTTAACATTTGATTCATTATTATTCAACATTATTTATTAAAAGGTGTTTGTATTCAAAAAATAAAGAAATACCTTCACTAAAAAGTAGTGAAGTAAAAGTGCTAAGTGTTTATTGTCAATTTTTAGAGGTCACTGACAGGTCTCATTGCAATAGAGGTATAGCTGCAAAATGATTCTAGTAAACCATATTGCAAGCAAACCTATCAGCAACTACATTCTATTGTGTTGTGATAGGACTACATTCTGCATCAGGTAAGGTTTATTTGTTTCTTTGTGAGTTATCTTTCTTTTATTTATTTTAGATTATTATGAAACTTTATTTTTTTTTACCCACACTCGCATCTAGATTTTGCTTTGAAAATAAAACAAAAACTAATGCAAGATGCTAAAGTGTAAATATCCCAAGTGTCAAATTGCCTTTAAGAAAATTTTGGAGACAATAGGTTCTAACACACAGGGAAGATGTAGTTATTTGATTTCATTAAGGACTATATAAATGGTATTATAACTGGAGAACCTGTTCTTTAGAAGTGTCTTCTTAACACAGTATGAAGAATTGTGAATTTGGCTAGAAAAGTAGAATGTGATCCAGGATAAGGGATTTGGATGAGTCTGAAGAGAGAACAGGAGGTAAAGCATTTGCTTTGCAAGCACCCAACCCAGGTTTAATATCCAACATTAAATATGGTCTCCCAAGCACTCCAGGGGTAACTCTTAAGCACAGAGTCAGCAATAGCTCCTGAGAACTGCTAGATGTGGCTCCAAACAAAATAAAACAAAAAATTGGGAATAAAAATCTTAAACCAAACTGACTTCATTAGCTGTTCCTTTTCCAGAAATGGATGCTTATTCCATTACAAATTATCTGTGATATCTAAGGCATACCGAATATTATAGGCTTCACAAGGATTAATTTCATAATAATTTTTGACAAGACTACTGAACTATAAAAAATATATAAATTAACTATAGACGTTGTGTTTTGATATATATGGAAAAATGCATATTTATTTTTTGGTTCATCCTGAATCCTGAAAGTCAAAGCTTTAATGTTGCAAATATTTCTTATTACAAGAACTATAAATACTAAATCATTTTCATATTTTGATTAAATTTTAATTATATAAATTTGTAAATATGTATATTATTAATTGCAAGCTAAGTTTTTAAAAAATATTACACCTTATGTTACTTTATGATCTAGTTTGTTAATTCCAACACTATTTGATTTGATATGTTTATTTTTATTGATAGTCAAGTTTGATGAGATAAAGTTTGCCAAAAGTTTATTTTGTTATAGTGAGATTCTATTTTTATAGAAGGGCAAAATGTTTTTCAGGTATGGGGAGAGAAAAAAAAGAGAGATTAAGGTATTTAAAGTAAAGTTACTGTTTTCTCAACAGTTGAATCAGACTGTCCCTATATCCATTTTTTAAGGAAACAGTAAAATGCTTCTCTTTATATACAGTTTAAAAGTGGGAGAGCAATGAGATATCATCTCACACCACAGAGACTGGCCCACATCCAAAAGAACAAAAGCAATCGGTGTTGGCGTGGATGTGTCAAGAAAGGGACTCTCCTTCACTGCTGGTGGGAATGCCGACTAGTTCAGCCCTTTAGGAAAACTTAATCACTTAATCACTTAACTTCCCGTTAGTCGTCGATTTGCATGAGCGGGCACCAGTAACGTCTCCATTTGTCCCTGTCGCTTGCTAGTGTAGCCCAATGGCATCTGTTCGCTTTGGAAACATGAAGAGCCTCAAACCGATCGTTCATGATCTTGACGAAGAAGTCTGACCATCTGGTAGGTGGGCGGCCACGCGGTCCTTTGACATCCCGTGGAATCCAGTCAGTAACAGCTCTAGTCCAGCAGTCGTCTTTAAATCACATTACGTGACCAGCCCATCTGATTTTTGACACCTTGGCAAATGAGACAGCGTCCCTGATTCTTGATTGTCGATGGATGTCCGAACTCCGGATTTTTTCTCTCATTTGAGTGAAACGTGATAGTCCAAGCATAGCTCTTTCTATTCTTCTTTGGGAGACCTGAATAGCGTTCTCATCCTGTTTGCATAGGGCCCAGGTCTCTGAGGCATATGTTAATGCAGGAAGAAGAGTGGAATCAAAGAGATGTGCCTGGAGCCGGAGGTTCTTCGTCGTCTTAGCTATTTCTTCGACATTCTTGAAGGCGTTTCAAGCTGCTCTTTTCCTGCTGCGCAGCTCGGGTGCCAGGTCATTTGTCATGTTGACTTTTCGACCTAGGTACACATAGCTGTTGCATTCGGAGATGATCGTTCCATTGAGAGCGAATGGGGCATCAGGGACAAAGCTGTTTCTCATAAACATTGTCTTCGTAAGATTCAGCTGTAGTCCTACCTTTCCACACTCACGGTCAAAATCAGCCAGCATTTGTGCCGCTTGGCTGATGTTTGCTGTTATTAAAACAATGTCATCAGCAAAGCGGAGGTGGTGTAGTTGCCGACCATCTATCTACACTCCCATTCCTTCCCATTCCAGTCGTCGCATGATGTTCTCGAGGGTGGCACTGAAGAGCTTCGGTGAAATGGTATCACCCTGCCGAAACCCTCTCTTGACATCAACGATCACTTCTTTGTAGAATGGTGAGATCCTGGTAGTGAATCTACAATACAGCTCGCGGAGGATCTTGATGTATTGGGCTTGAATGCCCTGATTGGCTAGGGCTTCAATGACCGCTTCTGTCTCAACAGAATCAAAGGCCTTCTTTAAATCAATGAACGTTAGACAGAGCGGCATCTTGAACTGCCGAGAAACCTCAATGAGTTTGGTTATTGCGTGGATATGGTCAATGGTGCTGAATCCTTTGCGGAACCCGGCTTGCTCGCATGGTTGTCCTTCATCTACTGTTCTGCCAATCCTATTTAGGATGACTCGAGTGAACAGCTTGTAGATGACAGACAGTAGGCAGATCGGGCGATAGTTGCCAATGTCATGGATGTCTCCCTTCTTGAACAGTAGTACAGTCCTGCTGGTTTTCCATTGGGACGGAACCTTGCATTCAGACAGGTAGCGAGTGAAGAGCCGAGCCAGAGTATTGATGAGTACTAATGGCAGGTTCTTCAGTTGTTCAGGTCTGACCTTGTCTGGGTCGGGTGCTGTTTGTTTCTTTATCGACCAAATGGCGTGTCGGATTTCGGAAGGGAGAACGTTGGGAACGACATATCCATCCTGTGGAATTTGGTATGTCGGCAAGTGGACATGGCTATCAAAGAGATTTGAGTAGAAGTCATGGATAATCTTCTCCATTACTGTTCTGGAGGATGTGATGGATCCATCAGGACGTCGGAGGGCAGTTATCTTGGTCTTGCCGTTGGCTAAGGACAGGCAGGCGTAACGAATACTTTTCCCAGCTTCTGCCGCATCTACCAGTACTTCTGCTCTTCTCTCTTTGAGGTCTTCCTTGATCGCATCTCTGTACTGCTTTGTGAGCTCGGACGTTAGCTTGCGGTTGCCTGAGGCATGCGCCAAACCACGCTGGCGAATTAGCTCAAGAGTTTTCGAAGACAAGCGAATTTTGTGGCTATCTCTCTCTTGGCGTTCTTCGCACATTCATGGAGGTGCTGAACCAGTCGATTGTATTCCTCATCAATGTTGTCAACAATGGCATCTTCCCTTGTTGCCACAATAGTGCCAAAGAGTTCCCAGTTGGTGGTCATTCTGGGAGTTCTCTTTTTGAACTTTGCAGCCCTTTCTCCCCGCTCTGTGAAGTAGAATTTTGCACGAAGGAGACGGTGGTCTGATCCCGTTCGAAATTTTGGGACAACAGCAACATCGGTCAGGCAAAACCGTTGATTGAATATGATGTGGTCTATTTTGTTGTGGAATCGTCCACCGGGAGAATCCCATGTCCAACGTTTAGATTCTGCCTTCTGGAACTGTGAGTTACCATGGATGGTCTTGGCCAACATGATGAACTCAGACAGTCTCTCACCCTATTCGTTCCATTCTAGGCCATGAGTCCCGATGTGTAGTTCTTCAGCTGATCTTCTCATTCCTCTCTTGGTATTAAAATCACCCACGATGATCTTGTAGAAGGTGTGGTCTTCTTTATAGAACTTCTCCAGCTCCATGTAGAACTTCTCGATTTCTCTTTCATCATAATGAGATGAAAACTTTCGGAAAACAGTATGGACAATTCTCAAAAAATTTGAAATTGTGTTCCCATTTGACCCAGCAATACCACTCCTGGGAATATATACTGGAGAGGCAAAAAAAGTACATCGAAATAGCATCTGCACATCTATGTTCATTGCTGCACTGTTTACAATAGCCAAAATCTGGAAAAAACCTCGAGTGTTCGAGAACAGATGACTGATTAAAGAAACTTTGGTACATCTACACAATGGAGTAGTATGCAACTGTTAGAAAAGATGAAGTTATGAAATTTACATACAAGTAGTACTACATGGATAGTATCATGATAAGTGAAATGAGTCACAAAGAGAGGGACAGACATAGAAAGATTTCATTCATCTGGGGAATATAAAGTAACAAAATGGGAGACTAACATCCAAGAATAGCTGAGATAAGTACCAGGAGTTTCACTCCATGGCTTGGAGGCCATCTGTACATGCTGGGGGAGAAGGCAGCTGAGATAGAGAGGAGAGAACCAAGTAAAGGGTGTTGGGAGGATCCTCCCAGGATGAGAGATGCATGCTGAAAGTAGACTATAGATTGAATGTGAAGGTCACTCAATACCTCTCTTGCAAACCACAGTACCCAAAAGGAGAGAGAGAGAACAAAAGGGAATGCCCTGCCACAGGGGTGGGGTGGGATGGGGGAAATGGAGGTTTGGAAGGGATACTGGGATTCATGGTGGTGGATAATGGGGACTGCTGGAGGGATGGTTACTCAATCATTTTACATCTGAAACCCAAGCACAAAAATTTGTAAGTCTACAACTGTACCTCATGGTGTTTCACTAATACAAATTTTAAAATAAATAAATAATTAAAAATAAACAAAAGTTGGATAAAATTAATGAAAGGTGTTCATTATATTATTTTGATTTTTCTGAAGTAGAAAAACCTCCTCTTATGGTTAAATGAAAATGACTACTCTATTGTGTCTGCAGTGTTAATTACTAGGTAATTCAATTTCTTTGACTTTCTACTCAGAAGTATGGTCTTCCTTTGAATAATGTTTTATCACAAATCCAACTTATCACTGAATCCAAAAAGTTCTGCTTTCAGGCCTTGGGAAACAGGACACTTGCTTTCCATGCTGCCAACGTGGGTTCAATCCTGGCACCTGGTATGGTATTCTGAGCCTGTCAGGATTGATCCCTGAATTCTGAGCCAGGAGTACCACTGGGTGTAACTTCAAAACAAAACAAAATAAAAAACAAAAATTCCAAATATCTTCTTTCAGTAGATAGGATCTAGTTCAAGTGATGGAGTGCATGCCGAGCATTAGTGAGGACCTAAATTTGGTCTCTAGTATCAAGTCTTCTTAGAAGCACCAGTTATGGCCTCTATACAAAATGTACTTTTAAATAAAGTTTGGATGTGATGTACCCTATTGTTTTTACATTGAACCACCAGAAAAACTGCCTATGCTTGATGTGAGTACAAAAATAGTGTCCTCCAGGTCACAGTCCTCTCTTGCATTCTTACCATCTGTTCATCAGTTGACAGGCTATTCATGGGCATAGAGGTCAGCTTTGTTGAGTCAAAATGTTTGAATAGAAGAATGTGGAATACAGTTCAAGAACTCTACAGATTAATTTCCCAAAATTCCCTAAGATATGGAGCTGATGCACCTTTCTAAAATATGCATGCATTGAGATATGGAGAAATATTTGAAAGTATACAAAAAGAATTGATAAATCATACCATATGGCAGCTAAAGCACTGTATTTATTTACTCCAGATGACTAACAAAATCTTTCTCCTAAAAAATACAGACTCTGTTCTGAGTCGACTGTAGGTGGGAAGAGGAGCCTTTCTTCATGAAATTCCACTTCTACATAAAAAGCCATTGAAGCACACAAGACCAACTTGAGATTACTTTAAAGAAACCTGATCAGCTGAAGAAAACAATGTGAATATATGAGTAGATTGTTCTAGATGGCGATGGGAATGGGAATGCCCCCTAAAATCTGATCACATCTGCACAGTGGATTTAAAGGTCCATCTGTTAAAATTTTTTCAACACACTTGAGCATTTATTATTGCCAAAAACATCAAATGTTGAATTTTTTTAAAGACTGAAAGAACAAAAACATAACATTTGAAAGATGTTTATATGAAAATTATATTTCTACATATACTCTGATAATAAAAATAACTATGCATTAGATATCTTACCACACTGACATAAAGAATACTTTTATACAAGGTTTATAGCTGCAGAAATATCATCAATGTATTTTATATTTTCAGTGGCTGCACTATACGAAATTCATCACATAGATTATAGTTATTAAGACCATTTGGACTGAACTCTCAAGGAAACATTTTCCTGTTTTGACAAGTTCTTGTTATTCATTATTAAATGATGTATCAGGAAGCTTGTGTCAGATTTGCTAGCAATGTGCATTATTCTCAATTGCAATCAATAACTAACAATTTCGAGGGAGAGAGTGAGTTTATTTAACTGCTTGCTTTGCCAAGTCATATCATTTTACTTCATCTTTGAAGCTTTGTTAAGATAGTTAAGATAATACAATGCAGAAAATGCACTTAACAATGCTTCATAATTAGCTTCCTATTTCCTTTTGATATTTTTTGTTTTGTGTGAGGTTGTTCTAATACCCTGTAATTTGTATGTTTCTTTTTTACTTGAAAAAGGGGTGGAGAGGGTAAGGTGCATTTTGAGTATGCTTAATAATCTCCTATCTCAAACAACTCTGCTTGTTTTAAAAACTCATGTATCACTTGTGATACTAATTAAAATCATGGTATTGTTAGAAAAAATTTTTAATTTCATATGTCATAATACAGTGAGTGAGTTCTGTAGTATTTTATTTTGTTTGCTTACTTCTGTCCTTGAATTAAAATACTGAAAAGTTCATTTTTTGTAAACAAGATTAAAATAAAATCAGAAGGATAACTATAGGTGCCCACATTTGCCAATTATCAGTCTAGATCGGTAACAGTTATTGAGTTATAAATGAACTATTCTGAATAAGTTTTTTCTTGGTTAAATGGATCTAACTGTAAGAAAATCCAAAGTATTTGTTACCAAAGATTGAAGAATTCAGAAGCAAAAATCATCATATCTTAAACCAGTTAACATAAATACATAAAAAATAAATTTTGGATTACTGATATTTTCCATACCAGACTGTAATATTAATTAGCATTCTTATTCCTACACATGAGCCTGAACATCTTTTATTGTCTATTTGTTTCCTAATGAACTGTCTTTCACCAAGAACTATTTTTCATGTTGAGATCAGATTATAGTCATCCAGTGCATATCAAGAATTGTTCAATCGGAATCATTCCAGGCATTCTCTCCTCATTCAAACAGGTACCTGCCCGGCGCCTGGTACCAGGGACCCTTTCCGGGCATGCACAGCTAACTTGATCCCCTAGAACAGCCGGTTTTCACCCTTGGTCTGCGCGGGATGGGAACTCAGGCACACCACATGGAAACAAAGCTGACCAGCTCCGGGCATTCTCTCCTCATTCAGACAGGTACCCGCCCGGCACCTGGCAACAGGGACCCTTTCTGGAGATGCGGCCGCATTAGCGGCTGTGAGTTATTCTCCCACTACATATCCCATAGGAACCATAAGTTACCTCTTACATGGAACCTTATCTAGGTTAGCTCAACCACTAGAAACACATTAGCCAATAATTCATTAAGCCCATCTCAATTCACTCTGCATCTCAAAGAGAATAGTAACAGTGACTATGAAGGTCTAAACCACACTGGTCACAATGGTAAAGCAACGCAAAAGCCCACCGAACTTTCATATTGAAAAGGCTAGCCCAAAAAATACCAACAATACTATAGTGTTAGACAACCTCTCTGACAAGGAATTTAGATGGGAGCTACTGAGGATGATTAGGGAGCTAAAAGAAAGAATGGAAAGCAATGCCAATAAAAGACAAGAGGATCTGAAGGCATAAATGAGGAAAATGCAAACGTAAATGTCAGACCTGAAAAACCTGGTAGGCGAATTGAAATACTCAGCAGAAGGCCTCAGCAGCAGAATAACAGTTGCTGAGAACAGAATCAGTGAACTTGAAGGTGAAGTCCAGAGACTCTCCAGAAAACAGAAGAAAATGGAAAAGAGACTCACAATTCGGGAACAGATGGCAAGAGAAGATCGGGATGAAGCCAAGAGGGGTATCATAAAAATTACTGGAGTCCAGAGGGACAGGAAGAAAACACTGATGAAGAAGAAACTGTCAAAGATATCATTGCTACAACGTTTCCAGAGCTGAAGAAAACATGTGACTACATTCAGGAGGAAGAAATACCAGCTGGAACAAATCTGAATAAAAATACCCCAAGACACATTCTGATAAAAATGACCAAAACCTTAGATAGAGACAAAATTCTGAAAGGAAAAAGATCAAAGAAAGAAATTTCCTACAAAGTAGCATCCTTAAGACTCACAGCTGATTTGTCTGATGAAACCCTCATGGCCCGAAAACAGTGGTGGGAAATAGTGAAAAACTCAATGAAATAAATGCCTCACCAAAAATACTTTACCCAGTGAGACTCTCATTCATAATAGAAGGAACAACACACAGTTTCACGACAAACAACAGCTCAGGAACTTCATAGACTCAAAACCATGGTTGAAAGAACAACTAAATGGGCTACTTTAAGACAAGGCAGGCCCCTCAAATACACCAAATTTCAACAGAAAAATGGGAAAAAAACCCATAGCAATAATCTCTCTCAATGTAAATGGGCAAAACACACCAATTAAAAGACACAGAGTGGCAGGATGGATTAAAAAATTGAACCCAACATTCTGCTGCCTGCAAGAAACACATCTCAATAGTGAAAGCAAACACGGGCTCAGAGTCAAAGGCTGGAAAATAAGCCTATAGGCAAACAGCTCCCATAAAAAAACTGGGGTAGTCATCCTAATATCAGACCACATCAATTTCAGATTGAAGAAGGTCACAAGAGACAGTGAAGGCCATTTCTTATTGATCAAAGGATCTGTACAACAGGAAGAACATACAATACTAAATGTATATGCACCTAATGAGGGACCAGCAAAGTACTCACAACTACTCATAGACTTGGAGAAAGACATTGGTAGCAACACAATACTAGTGGGAGTCTTCAACACCGCTTTATCACCTCTTGATTGATCAACCAGACTCAAGCTTAGCAAGGACATACTTCATCTGAGGGAAATAGTGGAAGAAAGGGACTTAGTAGATATATACAGGACAATTCATCCTCAAAAAGCTGAATATACATTCTTCTCAAGCATGCATGGAACACTCTCCAAGATAGACCACATGCTGAGCCACAAAACATACCTCCATAAAATTAGAAACATAGAGATTGTACCAACAATCTTCTCAGACCACAATGCACTGAAATTAGAAGTAAATCACACACAAAAACAGAAAACTAAATCAAACACCTGGAAATTAAACAGCGTGCTATTGAACAATGAGTGGCTTAGAAAGGAAAGGTAAAGGCCCTCCCGTTGATCGTCGATTTGCTCGAGCAGGCCCAGTAACGTCTCCATTGGAGACTTTGTTGTTACTGTGTCTGGCATATCGAATACTCTCGGTAGCTTGCCAGGCTCTCTGAGAGGGGTGGAGGAATCGAACTTGGGTCGGCCATGTTGGCCGCTTGTAAGGCGAACACCCTACCACTGTGCTATCGCTCCAGCCCTATCTATCTATCTATCTATCTATCTATCTATCTATCTATCTTCATGATAGAAAGGAAATCAAGAGGAAATCAAAAGATTCCTAGAAAAGAATGAAAATGAGGACACGAGTTACCAAAACTTATGGGACACAGCAAAAGCTGTGTTAAGAGGGAAGTTTATAGCTCTACATACATTCCTCAGGAAGGAGAAGCGAGCCCACATATGTAACCTAACATCACAGCTCAAGAACTTGGAGAAGGACCAACAAATGGAGCACAACCCGGACAGGAGGAAGGAAATAATAAAACTCAGAGCAGAGATTAACGAGATGGAAAACCAAGAAACAATCTGAAAGATCAATGAAACCAAGAGCTGATTCTTCGAGAAAATTAACAAGATTGATAAGCCTCTAGAAAACTCACAAAGAAAGGGAGAGAGAAAATCCTAATAAACCAAATCAGAAATGAAAAGGGGGTCATTACAACAGAAACTACAGAAATTCAAAAGATCCTCAGGGATTACTTTGAGAAGCTTTATGCCACGGAACATGAAAACCTCAAGGAAGTGGATAAATTCCTAGATTCCTACAGACTCCCAAGGCTGAACTAGGAAGACCTGGAATACCTGAACAGACCTATCACCATCAAGGAAATTGAATTGGTAATAAAAAGTCTCCCCAAGCACAGAAGTTCCGGCCCAAATGGATTCAGTAGTGAATTCTTCCAAATCTTTAAAGAGGACTTACTCCCGATCCTCTTTAAGCTTTTCCACGAAATTGAAATATCAAAAACAATTCCGAACAGTTTCTACGAAGCAAATATCACCCTAATATCAAAAGCAGACAGAGATACCACAAAGAAAGAGAATTACAGGCTGATATTCCTGATGAACACAGATGCAAAGATCCTCAACAAGCTATTAGCAAATAGAATCCAATGACTCATCAAAAAGATCATACACCACGACCAAGTAGGATTCATGCCAGGGATGCAAGGATGGTTTAACGTTCAGAAATCGATCAACATAATAAATCATATCAATAAATCACTTAATCACTTAACTTAACTTCCCGTTAGTCGTCGATTTGCTCGAGTGGGCGCCAGTAACGTCTCCATTTGTCCCTGTCGCGTGCTAGTGTAGCCCAATAGCATCTGTTCGCTCCGGGAACATGAAGGGCCTCAAACCAATCGTTCATGATCTTCAGGAAGAAGTCTGACCATCTGGTAGGTGGGCGGCCACGCGGTCTCTTGACATCCCGTGGAATCCAATCAGTAACAGCTCTAGTCCAACGGTCATCTTTAAATCTCATTACGTGACCAGCCCATCTGATTTTCGACACCTTGGCAAATGAGACAGCGTCCCTGATCCTTGATCGTCGACGGATGTCAGAACTCCGGATTCTTTCTCTCATTTGAGTGAAACGTGATATTCCAAGCATAGCTCTTTCTATTCTTCTTTGGGAGACCTGAATGGTGTTCTCATCTTGTTTGCGTAGGGCCCAGGTCTCTGAGGCATATGTTAATGCAGGAAGAAGAGTGGAATCAAAGAGATGTGCCCGGAGCCGGAGGTTCTTCGTCGTCTTAGCTATTTCTTCGACGTTCTTGAAGGCGTTCCAAGCCGCTCTCTTCCTCCTGCGCAGCTCGGGTGCCAGGTCATTTGTCATGTTGACCTCTCGACCTAGGTAGACATAGCTGTTGCATTCGGAGATGGTCGTTCCATTGAGAGCGAATGGGGCATCAGGAACAAGGCTGTTTCTCATAAACATTGTCTTCGTAAGATTCAGCTGTAGTCCTACCTTTCCACACTCACGGTCAAAGTCGGCCAGCATTTGTGCCGCTTGGCTGATGTTTGGTGTTATTAAAACAATATCATCAGCAAAGCGGAGGTGGTGTAATTGCCGACCATCTATCTTCACTCCCATTCCTTCCCATTCCAGTCGTCGCATGATGTTCTCGAGGGTGGCACTGAAGAGTTTCGGTGAAATGGTATCACCCTGCCACACCCCTCTCTTGACATCAACGATCACTTCTTTGTAGAATGGTGAGATCCTGGTAGTGAATCTACAATACAGCTCACGGAGGATCCTGATGTATTGGGCTTGAATGCCCTGATTGGCTAGGGCTTCAATGACCGCTTCCATCTCAACAGAATCAAAGGCCTTCTTTAAATCAATGAACGTTAAGCAGAGCGGCATCTTGAACTCCCGAGAAACCTCACTGAGCTTGGTTATTGTGTGGATATGGTCGATGGTGCTGAATCCTTTGCGGAACCATGCTTGCTCGCATGGTTGTCCTTCATCTAATGTTCTGCCAATCCTATTCAGGATGACTCGAGTGAACAACTTGTAGATGACAGACAATAGGCAGATCGGGCGATAGTTGCCAATGTCATGGATGTCTCCCTTCTTGAACAGTAGTACGGTCCTGCTGGTTTTCCATTGGGATGGAACCTTGCATTCAGACAGGTAGCGAGTGAAGAGCCGAGCCAGTGTATTGATGAGTACTGACGGCAGGTTCTTCAGGTGTTCAGGTCTGACCTTGTCTGGTCCGGGTGCTGTTTGTTTCTTTACCGACGAAATGGCGTGTCGAATTTCGGAGGGGAGAACTTGGGAACAATATACCCATCCTGTGGAATTTGGTATGTTGGCAAGTGGACATGGCTATCGAAGAGATTTGAGTAGAAGTCATGGATAATCTTCTCCATTGCCGTTCTGGAGGATGTGATGGATCCATCAGGACGTCGGAGGGCAGTCATCTTGGTCTTATAGTTGGCGAAGGACAGGCGGGCCTTATGAATACTTTTCCCGGCTTCTGCCGCATCTACCAGTACTTCTGCTCTTCTCTCTTTGAGGTCTTCCTTGATCGCATCTCTGCACTGCTTTGCAAGCTCGGACGTTAGCTTGCGGTTGCCTGAGGCATGCGCCAAACCACGCTGGCGAATTAGCTCAAGAGTTTTCGAAGATAGGCGACTTTTTGTGGCTATCTCTCTCTTGGCGTTCCTCGCACATTCATGGAGGTGCTGAACCAGTCGATCGTATTCCTCATCAATGTTGTCAACAATGGCATCTTCCCATGTTGCCGCAATAGTACCAAAGAGTTCCCAGTTGGTGGTCATACTGGGAGTTCTCTTTTTGAACTTTGCAGCCCTTTCTTCCCGCTCTGTGAAGTAGAATTTTGCACGAAGGAGACGGTGGTCCGATCCCGTTCGAAATTTTGGGACAATAGCGACATCAGTCAGGCAAAACCGTCGATTGAATATGATGTGGTCTATTTTGTTGTGGAATCGTCCACCGGGAGACTCCCATGTCCATCGTTTAGATTCTGCCTTCTGGAACTGTGAGTTACCATGGATGGTCTTGGTCGACATGATGAACTCTGACAGTCTCTCACCCTGTTCGTTCCATTCTAGGCCATGGGTCCCGATGTGAAGTTCTTCAGCTGATCTTCTCGGTCCTATCTTGGCAATAAAATCACCCACAATGATCTTGTAGAAGGTGTGGTCTTCTTTATAGAACTTCTCTAGCTCCATGTAGAACTTCTCGATTTCTCTTTCATCATAATGAGATGTTGGTGCGTAGACAACGAAGATAGAAACTGCAGGCAGTGAGCCACATCTATTGAAATGTAAACGTCCGATTCGGGTTGTTAGGCATTCGAATGAATCAATGCTCTTGGCCAAGTTTGTGTTGACAAGGACACCGACGCCTCCAACACCCCTTTTATCGCATGTTCCGAGGAACAATTCTTCTCCGGTGTCAAAAACAGTATGGTGAGATTCGTGCCTTCTTGTCTCGGTCAGACCAATGATGTCGTACTTGATCATTCGCGCTTGTACCATCAGGTCCTCGATGGATGCATCTGATGCTAGTGTACGTGCATTGAAAGTACAGACGATCATTTTTGTCTTCCTTCGTTGTGGCAGCCTAGGTCGGCCTTGAGATTTTGTCGGCCTCTCCTTTCTCATCCTTCTCAGTGCTGCCATGTCGGTGAAGCCTTCAGGGTCAGGTGAATGAGACCACTTGTAGTTACTGGTTTTGGCATATCGAATACACAGCGGATAGCTTGCCAGGCTCTTCCGTGCGGGCGGAATACTCTCGGTAGCTTGCCAGTCTTTCCGAGAGGGATAGAGGCTTTTGGGGTGACCTCTAATCACCCTTGTAGGTGTTACCATATTTGAACCCTATCAAATATGGTACGACAATTCCAGAAGATGGGTATTTAGTGTATTATGATGTGTCGCGTGGCCGCGCGCAGCCGCGCAGGTCCAGAAAGCGTCCTGGAGTGTGGCGACGGCTGGGTAGTGGAAGTCGTGTCCATATCAACAAAAGAAAAGATAAAATCCATGTGATCATATCAATAGATGCCAAGAAAGCGTTTGACAAGATCCAGCACCGCTTTATGATGAAAACCCTTGCCAAAACGGGTACGGGGGGACTTTCCTCAATATAGTTAAAGTCATCTACCACAAGCCTACAGCAAGCATCATCCTCAGTGGGGAAAAACTGACATCCTTCCCTCTAAGATCAGGGATGAGACAAGGATGCCAACTCTCTCCATTGCTGTTCAATATATTACTGGAAGTACTTGCAATAGCGGTTAGGCAAGAAAAAGATATTAAGGGCATTCAGGTAGGAAAGGAAGAAATCAAGCCCTCACTATCCGCAGATGATATGATACTCTACTTAGAGTACCCTATAACCTCCACCAATTAACTCCTAGAAACAATAGTCTTGTATAGTAAAGTTGCTGGCTATAAAAACAATACCCAAAAGTCGATGGCTTGCCTATACACAGTGAGAGAGAAGAAAGAGACATGAAAAAAAAAATCTCATTCACAATTTTGCCCCAGAAAATAAACTCCCTAGGAATCAGCTTAACTAAAGAAGTAAAGGTCCCGTACAAAGAAACTACAAACGCTACTTCAGGAAATAAAAAAGGACATGAGAAAATGAAAAGATATCTATTGCTCATGGGTCGGGAGAATTAACATTGTCAAAATGGCAATACTTCCCAGAGCATTGTTCAAATTCAATGTGATCCCTATAAGGACAGCCATGACATTCTTCAAAGAAATGCAGCAAACACTCCTAAAATTCATATGGAACAATAAGCCCCCATGGATAGCTAAAGCAATTCTTGGGAAAAAGAAAATGAGAGGAATCAACCTCCCTAACTTCAAACTCTACTACACAGCAGTAATAATTAAAACAGCATGGTACTGGAACAAAGGCAGAGCTGCAGACCAATGGAACAGAGTTGAATATACAGATATCTCCCCTCAATTATATGGTAATCTAATCTTAGATAAAGGAGCAAGAAATGTGAAGTGGAGTATGGAAAGCCTCTTTAACAAATTTTGCTGGCAAAACTGGACTGCTACATACAAAAAATGGGCTCAAATCTCTGCCTAACACCATGTACAAAAGTAAGTTCAAAATGGATTAAAGACCTCAACATCAGACCAGAATACATAAGGTACACTGAAGAAAAGGTTGGCAAAGCCCTCCATGGCATCTTCAAAGATGTCACGCCACTGGCCGAGCAAGTAAAACAGAGATAGACAAATGGGACTATCTTAAACTAAGAAGCTTCTGCACCTCAAAAGAAACACTGACCAAAATACAAAGACAGTCTACAGAATGAGAAAGGATATTCGCTGAATACACATCTGATAAGGGGTTGATATCAAGGACATATAAAGTACTGCTTGAACTCCACAAGAAGAAAACATCCAACCCCATCAAAAATGGTGCAACAAAATGAACAGAAACTTTCTCAAAGAAGAAATCTGAATGGCCAAAAGGCACATGAGAAAATACTCTACATCATTAATCATCAGGAAGATGCAGATCAAAACCACAATGAGATACCATCTCATACCTCAGACACTGGCCCACATCCAAAACAACAAAAGCAACCAGTGCTGGCACGGATGTGGCGAGAAAGGAACCCTCCTTCACTGCTGGTGGGGATGCCGACTGGTTCAGCCCTTTTGGAAAACAGTATGGACGATTCTCCATAAATTGGAAATTGAGCTCCCATTTGACCCAGCAGTACCACTCCTGGGAATATGTCCCAGAGAGGCAAAAAAGTATAGTCGAAGTGACATCTGCACTTGTTTGTTCATTGCAGCATTCTATACAATAGCCAGAATCTGGAAAAAACCTGAGTTCCCAAGAACAGATGACTGTTTAAAGAAACTTTGGTACATCTACACAATGGAGTACTATGTAGCTGTTAGAAAAGATGAAGTCATAAAATTTACATTCAAGTGGTACTACATGGAAAGTATCATGCTTAGTGAAATGAGTCAAAAAGAGAGGGATAGACATAGAAAGATTGCATTCATCTGGGGGACATAAAGTAACAAAATAGGAGATTAATACCCAAGAATAACCAAGATAAGTACCAGGAGGATAACTCCATGGCTTAGAGGCCAGCCGGGCTTGCTAGTGGAAAAGGCAGATCAGATAGAGAAGGGAGCACCAAATAAAGGGTGTTTGAAGAATCCTCCCAGGGTGGGAGATGCATGTTGAAAGTAGAGGATAGACCGAACATGATTGCCACTCAATGCCTCTCTTATAGACCACAACACCCAAAAGGAGAGAGAGAACAAAAGGGAATGCCCTGCCACAGAGGCAGGGTGGGGATGGGGTGGGGGGGGAGGGATACTGGATTCCATGGTGATGGAAAATGGGCACTGGTGGAGGGATGGGTATTTTATCATTGTATAATTGAAACCCAAATACAAAAATTTGTAAGTCTACAATTGTACCTCATGGTGCTTCACTAATAAAAATTAAAAAAAAAAGAATTGCTCAATTATAGGCTACATATAAAGTGGAAGTTCCATAATTCGTATTTGCAAGTGACCACTTAGCTATCTTAGTGTCTTAGCAGAAGCACTTCATACTGTCTTTCTTTTAGTTTTATTTTGTTATAATTTTCTATAAGCTTTTTAATCTTGGAATATTTTGCTTATCACATCCCTGAGCACCAAAAATCTACCTCTAGTGATTTGTTTATATAATAATGACCTAATGACAAATTTTTCAGAATAAATATCTGTTCAGTGACATACAACTATACTTCTTGCTTTGAACCACAAATGTGTTTCCATTAGAAATTAATATATTGCCTTGTTACTATAGTGATATTATACATATGGTGTGTCATGTTTCCCTTGTGTATTTTCTCCCCACACACAAAGCACATCCACTTTTACCTTGTATTTCTCCTGTCCACAACATCTGCCCTTGTTTTTTCTATATGAATTTCTCCCTAAGATCATTTTTACTTTAGGTCTATGTTTTGAGTCTCGGTGCGTCTTCTCTTATGAAGCTACACAATGGCCATTGTAGTATGTTGCTACAAAATTATTAGTATCATTATTAGACAGTAGCTCAGGGGAATAACCTCTGTCTTTTTAATTTCATTAAATTGCTTGTGAGTGAAATTGACAAAACAAAACAAAATATCTGCACTCCTAGCAGCAGAGGCATTTGTAGGAATAGTATTTAGCTGTAGAACTTTCTCTGCTATAAAGAGTAATAAAATTTGAAACTGGATATCAATTACAGAGCTACAGATGGGTATAGTTAGATAGTTAATAGATATAAAACATCAATAGATAAATATATTTTATGGGGTATTATAATAAAAATTTTGCTACTTGATTTTTAAAGAAAGATCAGACCTGTGGAAATTCGATAAACATGTTCAGGAAAATGTTTTTTTATTAGGTATGGAAATTAGTGAAATGACTGACTGTATTTTTGTTTGCCTTTTCATACATATTCAAGGAGGATATAACCTATTCTCATAATGGTTGGCAAACATTGTTTGTTTACTGAGACAATCTCAACATTAGTTCAATAAAACTTTCTAAACATATTTTGATATTTTTGAGATACTCTTAAACTTCTTTTCCTCTGAAACATTGTAATATAGTAATTAAAACCCTACTAAAACATCGTATTTATCTTAACTCCATCCACCCAAGACATGAGCATTTTTATTCCATTGTTTAATCATTTTATTTTAGCATAGTGTTAGTGATTGCTCTCTTGCCTCTTTATTATACTCAATACCGGACACAATTCATCAGTAGAGTAGAAAATTGTATGAATATTTGAATTCTCTGTAATTAATACAATTCTCTATATGTGAAGAAACAGAAAAAATAGAATATGCTGCATAAGAGTCAGAGACTATGAAAGTATTAATTTAACTAATGAATGTGGGCTGGGGCAATAGCACAGCGGTAGGGCGTTTGCCTTGCACGCAGCCAACATGGCCGACCCGAGTTCGATTCCTCCACCCCTCTTGGAGAGCCCGGCAAGCTACCGAGTGTATCTCGCTCGCACAGCAGAGCCTGGCAAGCTACGCATGATGTATTCGATATGCCAAACACAGTAACAACAAAGTCTCCAATGGAGTCGTTACTGGGCCCGCTCGAGCAAATTGATGAACAACGGGAAGACAGTGACAGTGACAGTTACCTAAGAGTTAACAAACCCTGAAGCTTATCTCTAAAGAGCTTTATGAGTTTCTTTGATTATCGCTCCAATTCTTATTACGTAGATTTGGTTATGTGATTGTTGGGACGATTACATTCTGTGAGTTCATCGTGTGAGAAAGATGTTAGGGATTAATGTTAGTATGTGATCATGGAAAGAATGTAATTTATAATATTTTTTTAAGGTTGAAGTGATTACTGGCTGATGACCTTATCCAATAGTAGAGCACATGCCTTTTATGATAAGGCATTAACAGTTTCTTCTATAGTCCTCAAAATGCTCTGGGAAACTTAAACTTTCATTCTCCTCTCAGCCACCTATTTCTGATTGATTTCTCAGTCTTTCCAATTATGTGTGTAACCTTTTCCTATATTAAATTGCATCTGTTATAAACATGAAGAGTTATATATATTTTCAAATAATTGAACCCTGACTAGTATCGGCTCCACAGTATTTCTACAAAATTTCTACTATATGCTGCCATGATTTAGCAATCAGTGAGAAAATAAGCTGAGCATAATGCATAATAATTTATCCCTTGTTACTATCATAGAAACTGTGAAAGGTTTGACATAGAACCCCCACTCTATATCAGAGCATCTGTGTTTATTAAAAATTGTGTGCAGACTACATTGTGACTCAGGCTCTTCATATGACCAAATGTAGACAATCATTGTGCAAACAGTACTGGCTAATCCCATCTGCAAGTGTTTCAGCATGATAGATAAGAACATAAGATATTTCAAATCATCAAATCCTGAAACATCACTTAGTAAATGTGAAAACTACTCAGAAATTCTGAAGGTCTACTTCATACCTGGCAGAGCTAGAGCAGAACATAATAAAGATTATAATCCTGCTATAGCTCTATCAAAAGAATAAACGAATAAACAATAGCAACAATCTTAGTGCAATTTTTGTCTAACTACTTCTTGAACACTGTCTAAATCCTAATGAAACTATAGCAGTTGATTATAAATATAAACATATTCCATAAAGACCAATTTTATACTATTATATTTTCAAGGATTGGACTGCATATAAAACCATAAGAGTGCAGTCAAATATTGACTTGGAGAGATTCCTTGCTTGTTCTTATATTCTAGATTGCTGAAGATACCTATAGCACATATAAATATTTATTTTTGTTTAAATTTCTGCAGACACTCAGTCTTATTTGCTCAGAAGGATGTATTTCCTTCATAGTCTTGGTTTTCCAACAGATCTTATTTCCGTGTATTTTTGGATACTAGTTCTATTCACTTTTTCACTTCCCATCATTTCCCTAGAGTCCAGTCCAATGTAAATTTTATTCTGGAACAACAAGGAACAAACTTTATATATGCTGTTACAACAAATTACACTGGTATCTTTAATTTGAATCTGAAAACATAAATAAGTCAAAGTAGTAGTTAAATGTAATTTAAAAAATAGCCTATCTGTACATATAAATTTTTATATCAAGGATAATTATATCTTGCTTGATCTAGTATATTTTAAGTATAATACCTTAATTGACATATACTATGATAATTTTCATCATATGATTTAATACAGAATATTGTACTCAAATATTTTGTTGCAAAATTATTGTAAATACTGATTCCCCTCTTATGGGACTCTCAGACAGTTTTATTTATTTATTTTTTCTTCTCAAACAGGAGTGTGATTATTTGTTTGGCTAATGTATTCTGCTCTACAGCATTGCATAACCTAGCCAGCACAGCTGTTTCTAACTATGCAATGTTCTGTATTACATTGGAATGTGTGTTTCTCCCATTGTGGACAACAGGAATTGTCACATCCCTCATCCATTTTTAGCTTCTTATTTTTGGTCATGAGCCATTTTGCAAACAAGGATTGGATTCTGATGAAAAAAAAAAATAGGACTTTCGCTTAAGTACAGATGTTAATGTAGCTCAGGTGTTAACGTATCTAGTGAGGTCTTCTAAATTCTCTCAGCCTGTTTCCTATAGTATTTCCATTTTACTTACTGTTTCAAAGATACAGAATTTGGAAAAAACATATAGATATACCTACCAAGTACCTTAGGAATTATCAAAATTAAGAAAAATAATGAAGTAAATGTAAAAGAAAAAACATAGACGTGCATATTATCATTAAAACAATTATTGATAGGTTTGTATTAAAATGGGGAAAACTTCCTGATTCTTCTTGGTTTTATGAGGGTTTTTGTTTGTTTATTTGTTTATACTGAATAAATGATGAAAACATAGTCAGATTAGCAAAGGAAAATCAAGTAAATAGCATATGCCTGGAGAATTTACATGGATGTATCTTTGGGGACAAAAGGCAGACCTTGGACTCAGAACATGGCAGGGAGACTTTATATGACAGGTAGAAAATTGCCTCACTCTTATTCTGAGAGTAAAATTAAATCTTCAGATAGAATAGAGATTTCACTCACAAACCTCCATCTAGGTAATAACTATGAAACTACATTCTTAAAGATCACAAAAGGAGGAACAGTGATTGTTTCTTCAATTAGGGGGGAAAAAAGAGAATGGATTGAGATTGGGTCATTGTTTCTTAGTTCTCTAGGCCCTTCATGACCTTTAAATTAAAATAGTCTATATTTCTAAGTTAAAAAAAAAGTTCTGCATATAACCACAGGCTTTTGGTCATAGTTAACCTTCAGTTCCCCATACCAAGGCGGTTCTTACTGGAAAAGGCCTATTAAGGGCATATTAGTAAGTCTATCTGAGACTTGCAGGGATCCCAAACCTATGTTTCTAAATCTAAAATTCTTTTGTGGACACTTGCAGAAATTTGCATAAAATGCTTAAATTTAGACAAAAATCTTTGTTTTTATCCAAGTCTGTTAACACATTTTAATAACAAGGCATTGATATATAATTAAATATGTGGTAACAGCAGATTCATGAAATACTTGAATATGCAAATTGAATTAATGTCCAAGTATACTAAAGCCAAATTATTTGGGTAGGCTTTCTTTACACTTACTGCAATCAGAATAACCAAACTAAAGGCTTGCTGCTGTTAAGATATCAGTCTCCTGAAATTGACTTACAGAATTAGATATTACAATAACAATCCCACTAGACATTAAAACAAAAAACAAAATAACCTTAGTTTTGTTTTTATATAAAATTCAAAGTATGTGAAATAGAAAGACAATATTAAAAATGAAACAGTTTAATGATATGATTTTAATACTTTCCTAAAATTGACAAGTTAGCTTGATTTTGACATAAAGAATGACATCATACCAATGAAAGAATAGGAAGAGAAGAAATAAACCTCCAGTTATAGAATTATTTGGTATTTTTTAAAGACAACAAAAATTTTCACGAATAAAATTACTGGAATCATATTTCCATTACTCAATCATTGTGGAAAAAATTTAAAAATTGAAAATATCAGATGCTGCAAGCATATGGTAAAATAGTCTTACAAATAGAATAACACCTGATTGTAGAGTCATTTAGTATAACAAGTTTACTCTTTAGAAAATAATTCATATTATTTAAGGTAAGAAAGATCTCTGGAATAATACATTTTAAGCCTATGACAGTGACTTTTTCTGAAGTTAATAAAAAGATAAGAAGTGTTCTAATAAAACTGATTGTGTCAATAACATATAACTAAAAAGAGATGATTATTTTAGGATAGTGAAGAATATGCATATGATAAACAGGAAAAAATATTGAGCTCTGTCTTCTACTGAGATAAATGTGTTTCTATTGACTGTTAGTATTTTTCTCTATTTATTTTAGCAACATCAAGACCTGCGATTGCTTCAGTCAGTCCTCAAAAGAGTATGATCAACCTGGTTCCTAACTTCTTCAGGTCTTATTCCATTTCTCAGGAGAAGGAGCTTTGCTGAGGCTTCAACTGTTAAAACTTGATTCTCAGGTATCTCACTCCATGTAAACATCGTAATCCTATTACAAAAATGGATTTAACCTTAATCCTCTTATTGTTAGGGATTCAATAACCTAGAATATCCCTCCATAGGAGATTCTCTCTGCAGGGCTTTCTCTAGAGTCTGCAGTTATTCAAGATCATGTATCCTTTCCTTACCTTTTATTCTGCACAGTACCTGAATAATAAGGTCCTTTTATCCCTCCAGGATGGCTAATGATCTTTCCAGTGTCAGTTCATTCCAGTGGTAACTGAACTTGAGTGTGTTTTATCCAGATTACATAGGATCCACACAGTATCAGACTGTCTTTGAAAAGTGAAGTACTACTCCATCTTCTTACTAAATCCTTAGCCTTAGATATGTTTTTTTAATTTTATTTTTGTTTTGTTTTGCTTTGGGAGCCACAGCCAAAAGTCCCCAGGGTTTATTCCTGGCTCTGCACTTAGGGTTTACTACTGGTGGAATCTGGTGACACATACATGGTACAAGGGATCAAACTCAGGTCAACTGCATACAAGGCAAGCATACTGGCTACTGTACTTAATATCTTTCTGGCTCCAGGTATGATTTTTTAGTTTGATAACTAATTATTAATTTTAGCTATACTGTTTAGCACAGCGGTAGGGCGTTTGCCTTACAAGCGGCCAACATGGCCGACCCGAGTTCGATTCCTCTGCCCCTCTTGGAGAGCCAGGCAAGCTACCGAGAGTATCTCGCTATGCCAAACACAGTAACAACAAGTCTCATGATGGAGATGTTACTGGGCCTGCTCGAGCAAATCGATGAAGAATGGGAGAACCGAGACCGAGATACTGTTTAGCTCTTAGGATAGAGTTTTCTTGTGGATGAACTATGCCATGGGTCATACATCATGAAAATCCCCCTTCAACATAATTATTTAATACAGGGACTTTTCTTCCTTTTTTGAATTAATTCTTTTTTCTTTATTAAGAGTTTATTGAGAATTTCCTAGTGTAATCAGTAAAATGAGTTAGCATCAATCACATCCTTAAAAATAATTGAATTTCAATGTACTATTTTTATAATTAGACTTGTTACAGATATGGTTAAGAAAAATTACTTTTGGAATAAAGTTAATTCCAAAAAGTTGTAGACAAAGAGATAGTACAGTTGGTAAATTTTGTATCTTAAAGGCAGTAAACTGGTTCAATTCTCTGAACCATGTATGGTTCCACAATTTCCACCTGGCGTGGTTCTTGAGTAAAGAGCCAGGAGTGCCCTAAGAACAACTTAGCATAAGAAGGAAGGAAGGAAGGAAGGAAGGAAGGAAGGAAGGAAGGAAGGAAGGAAGGAAGGAAGGAAGGAAGGAAGGGAGGGAGGGAGGGAGGGAGGGAGGGAGGGAGGGAGGAATTCTGTGTTAGGAAGGAACATAGTTCAAGTGAGAACACATAGTTTCAAGTTAATTCCATACACCACCTCCCCCTCCCCGCCCGCCCGCCGCAAAATGCCAGCACACCTGCTAGAGTAAGATCCCCATCAAATAGCTTTGATACCTGAATGTGTTTCTAGCGATGCACCTTATTTTGCAACTTATGCTATTCATATCATGCTCTATTCCTTAGCACAATTGTTACTTTAAATATATCATTTTCTGGAATTATTGAAGACTTCTTAGGCCCTGTATATGCATGTATTCAGTACACACATCATTATCCTCCTTTTGAAAGACTTTTATAAGTTGTAATACTATCTTTGCTAATACATGTTACAACGCTAAATGATGCAAAAGACTCTCTGTCTTTCTAACAACACGCTATACCCCCCAAAAAACAAAAACAAAACACTCATTATTATTCCAGAGATGATGTTTCCCTCTGGATTTTGTGCTGCAGTGCTGAAATTCTTTTGTTCTTTTTTTTCCTCTGAGTTCTGTGGTAGATTGGAATGGTTACCAATAACTGGTTGTATTTTGGTTGAAAAGAAATACTTTCACATTTTGAAATGTCACAGTAATTCTCATTGAATAAAATGCCATTGATTATATGATGATATTATTTTTTACAGAATTAAGCATACTATACTTGGCTTAAACAACCAATGGTTTCATGGCTTAATATAATTAGTAAAGTTTTGTATGTTCTGTAAAACATGTCCTACCAGTGCTCTTCCACTTATAGAAATTCTAACCATTCTTTTATTTGCAAGTTTAAATTATATCTCAGGTATATCTATTCCTTTTCTATAAATACTTTGGAATTTATCAATATTCTCTGTTTCCTTATGAGTGAGTTTCAATAAACATTCTTATTTCTGTACTTACAAAATTAATAGTATGTTGTTAAAATATTTTAAAAAGTAATACCATGTAATTTTGAGTTCATATTTAAAACAAACTTCATAGCTCTAAGAATATTATTAATAAAATAAATATCACAAATATATTAGAAGGCAATTTTATAAACTTACATATAAATATAGGGTCTTTATGTATAAATATAAGGTCTAAATACGATAATTTTCAAATTAATATTAAATATGAAATAATACTGCAACATGAAAGTATCCCTCTATTCCTTCCTACTCAATAGCATCCAGTTATGACTTACAAGTAGATATTTTTAATGAAATTTTCAAATATTGTTTTGCAATTAAGTTATCAATTGGGAGTAATTTACCACAAAAAATTTGGCCTGGTAGCACAAGTGACAATATATTTTTTATAAAATGTACAGTAAATACACATAAAGTATCAATTGAAATTAAATTTTATACAAAGAAGGACACATAGACTGAAAAGTTTCTATTCACATGAACTGTTGGAAACATAAGTTTATTGGGATTCACTCAGTGTAAATTGTTTTCTCTGCATTTCTTGTCTTGATAGCATGATTGTTTTCATTTCTGTCAAGCTATTCTTTCATACACACAGCTGTTAATGTCATTGGTTAGAGTGTTCCGGTGTTCGAATTATTCAAACATTGCCAAGGTGGAAGTGAGACTAAAACCTTAAATTTCAATACAACTATTTTTTGTCTTTTATTTCTCTGCTTTCAAAGAGCCTTTTGAAGTAATTGATTAAGGCATAATTGTAGCTAACTATTTACATATTGGTGAATTTCTGAACATGTTATGAAGCATGAAATTGTTTTCTATGAACATCTGAATAAATTTTATTCTGAATCTTTAAGGGAATTATTGGGGAACAGTTTATCCCCAATGAGCTCACACACTTTGTGCAGCGGGTGTGGGCAGACATAAGGTGAAAAATAATGGGCACGCAGAGAAGCCACTCTGGGAGACTGCTGGTGGCTGTCCACTTTATTGCCAAATACACGCATATTTTATAGAGGATCTCAGCTTAAGAAGATAGTCCAATCTCATAGAGTTTAGCATTACTGACCTATCACCTTTCCAATTCTGCTTTGCCATGGCCAAATCCCAATTAGGGCTGGATGCTGCAGTTAGGAAAGACTTGCTAAGCGTAGGTAAGAATTCTTGGGGGTTTGGGTGAGACTCAAGTCTGGACACATGGTGCTTGTCAAACGCACCCAAACACTCCTGGGTCACTGGGAGGCACTGGGTCACCATGCAGGGACAGATCTTATCTGTTATGCAGGGACAGGTCTTATCTGCTCTAGCCACTGTTGCCATGCTCCACAGGAATGGTGATGTCAGACTTCCACTTGATCACTTGACATCCCGTTAGTCATCGATTTGCTTGAGCGGGCTCCAGTAACGTCTCCATTTGTCCCTGTTGCGTGCTAGTGTAGCCCAATGGGGTCTGCTCATTCTAGGAACACAAACAGCTTCAAACTGATCATTTAGGGTCTTGACGAACAAGTCTGACCAACTCATAGCTGGGTGGCCCCACAATCTTTTGACATCCCGTGGAATCCACACAGTAATGGCTCTAGTCCAGTGGTCATCTCCAAATCTCATTACATGTCCAGCCCATCTGATTTTCGAGGCCTTGGCAAACGAGACAGTATCCCTGATTCTTGACCACTGACCAAGGTCGGAATTCCGGATTCATTCATTTGATACTCCAAGCATAGCTCTTTGGATTCCTCTTTGGGAGACCTGAATAGCATTCTCATCCTGTTTTCCTAGGGCCCAATTCTCTGAGGTGTATGTTAATGCAGGAAGAATAGTGAAATCAAAGAAATGTGCCCAGAGCCAGAGGTTCTTCGTCCTCTTAGCTATTTCTTTGATGCTCTTGAAAGCGTTCCAACTCGCTCTCCTCCGCACAACTCAGGTGCCAGGTCATTCATCATGTTGACTTGACCTAGCTACACATAACTGTTGCATTCGGAGATGTTTGTCCTATTGAGAATGAATGGAATGTCAGGAACGAGACTGTTTCTCATAAACATTGTCTTCGTGAGATTCAGCTGTAGTCTGATCTTTCCACACTCACAGTCGAAGTCAGCCAGCATTTGTGCCGCTTGGCTGATATTTGGTGTTATTAGAACAATGTCATCAGCGAAGCAGAGGTGGTTTTGTTGCCAACTATCTCTTTTGACTCCCATTCCTTCCCTTTCCAGTTGTTGTATGACATTCTAGAGGGTGGCACTGAAGAGTTTCAGTGAAATGTTATCACCCTGCCAAACCTACCGAACCCCTCTCTTAGCATCAATGATCACCTCCCTGTAGAATGGTGAGATCCTGGTAGTGAATCCGCAGTACAGCTCACTGCAGATCCTGATGTATTGAGTTTGAACGCCCTGTTTAGCTAGGACCTCGATGACCGCTTCAGTCTCAACAGAATCAAAGGCCTTCTTTAAATCAATGAATGTTAGACACAGTGGCATCTTGTACTCTTGTGCTGAATTCTTTTTGAAAATCAACTTGCTCGCATGGTTGTACATCTAGTGTTCTGCCTATTCTATTCAGGATCACTCGAGTGAACAGATTATAGATGAAGGAAAATAGGCAGATCGGGTGATAGTTGACAGTGTCATAGATATTTCCCTTCTTGTACAGTAGTACAGATCTGTTGGTTTTCCATTGGAATGGAACCTTGCATTCAGACAGGTAGCATGCAAAGAGTTGAGCCAGTGTATTGATGAATACTGGCGGCAGGTTCTTCAGGTGTTCAGATCTGATCTTGTCTGGGCCGGGTGCTATTCGCTTCTTTACCGACAAAATAGTGTGTCGAATTTTGAAAGGGAGAACATTGGGAAAGACATATCCATCCTGCAGAATTTGGTATGTGGGCAGGTGGATGTGGCTATCATAGAGATCCGAGTAGAAGTCATGGATTATCTTCTCCATTGCCCTTCTGGAAGATGTTATAGATCAATCAGGACGTCGAAGGGCAGTCATCTTGGTCTTGTAGCTGGCGAAGGACAGGGGGGCTTTGCAAATGCTTTTCCCAGCTTCTGCCGCATCTGCCAGCACTGCTGCTCTTCTTTCTTTGAGTTCTTCCTTTATTGCTTCTCTGCCCTGCTTTACGAGCTCGGACATTCGCTTGCAATTGCCTGGGGCTTGCACCAAGCCACTTTGGTGAATGAGCTCGAGAGTTTTCGAGGATAGGTGTCTTTTTTGTGGCTACCTCTCTCGGCATTCTTTGCACAATCATGGAGGTGTTGAACCAGTTGATAGTTGTCTATGACGGCATCTTCCCAAGTTGTTGCACTAGTGCCAAAGAGCTCCCAGTTGGTGGTCGTTCTGGGAGTTTATTAAACTTTGCAGCCCTTTCTCCCCACTCTGTGAAGACTTCCTGCTCTGTCAGACTTCCAATGGGACAAAAAATATATAATAGTTTTCTTCATATCTAGTAGCCACACTGTGGCACTGTCTTCTCGTTGTTCATCCATTTGCTCGAGTGGGCCCAGTAACATCTCCATCGTGAGACTTGTTGTTACTGTGTTTGGCATATTGAATACTTCATGGGTAGCTTGCTAGGCTTTGCCTTGCAGGTGAGATACTCTAGGTAGCTTGCCGGGCTCTCCGAGAGGGGTGGAGGAATTGCGGAGGAATCGAACCCGGCTCAGGCAGGCCGGCCGCGTGCAAGGCAAATACCCTACCCCTGTGCTATCACTAAACCTCATGTAATCTTTATGTCCAATAGCACTGTAGCACTGTCCACCTGTTGTTCATTGATTTGGTAACACGGGCACTAGTAATGTCTCCATTGTGAGACCTGTTACTGTTTTTGGCATATCGAATACCTCCTGGGTAGCTTGCCAGGCTTTGCCAGGTGGGCGGGATATTCTCATTAGCTTGCCAGACTCCCCGAGAGGGCCAGAGAAATCGAACCCAGATGGACCGTATGCAATGCCCTACCCACTGTGCTATCGCTTCAGCCCAAGAAACCAAATTTTTTGGTATATTTCTGTATAAATGAAAAGATCACAGTAGGGTATTTAAAGATAAATAATTATAACAAATAGTGTTTCCATATATTTTATGAACCCTAGAAAAGAGATGGTCAAATAAAATAAATAAAATAGGATAGTAATATTGATAAAACATTTAGAAATCTGTACATTTTTAAAACACTCTAGATTAGGGAGGTAGAAGCACATACCATCCCATGCTAAAAGTTATGAATTAGAAACTGAAAGTAGTTTAAGAATGGAAGATTGCTCTTTCTTTACTAGCAAAATATAGCCTCAGATTTTAATTGCAGGGCCAGAGAGATAGTACAATGGTAAAGTGGTTTCTTTGCATGAGACTGACACAAATCTGATCAACAGTGTAACATAAGGTCCCCCACCAGGAGTGATCACTGAAGACAGAATCAGAAGAAACCCATGAACTTACTTGTGTTTGACCTCAAAACAAAAATAAACACAAATTTAATTGCCACTTGATTGTTGTTATAGTTTATCATATTGTCCACTTTCAGAATATACTTTATAAATCAATTATACTCAATAAAATGGTAAGCTATTTTTAAAATGAATAAAAGAAAACCACAGGCAAAAAGAATTTAATCATAAAAAGATTTCACATTTTGTTGTTCAGGTCTTGAAAAATATATCTTTCTTTGCTTTAAGAAAAGAATTTAAGTAACAGCATCTTAGATTCACTATCAGATGTCATAAAAAGTGATTTTTAATTTTGTGGGAATCTATTAAAATGTTATATTTTGATAGATTAGGAAATAGGAAAATAGAAATAGGAAAATATGAGTGACATGTAGGTAATAAGTTTTATCCTGAAATACAGTGAACATTAAAATATTTATTGCCAAAAGTAATGGAAGACAAAAAATAAGAGTATATGTTTTGATTACATACATGTTACATATACTAAATATCTTCCTTAATATTATTAAAATAATAATTTTAAAATTTGGCTCCCAATTTTGGAGCGATCCCATCATCTGTGTCCAAAGAAAATAGGACAGTATACAAGAGGACAGTACTACAGTGCTAATATTATTTAAAATTATTTATTTAATATTTTATTTAATAAATTATCTATTATTTTAAAATTTTACTAAAATTATTTCTTTGTACGGAGCTGCAGCAGAAATTGGAAATTACAGACACTGTAAAATATGACAATAACTTCATTATTTATTCTCAATTTTTTCTTTTTATTTATCTAATTTCTAAAGGATGTCTGTATTTTATGACCTTTATGTTTTCTGGTCTCATAATCACACTAATCTTATATACTACAGACTATTATTGGCATCTGTACACTCTGGTTGTGATAGACAATGTAATAGAATATTGTTGTGGAATAAAGGATGTTTGGAGGATCCTCCCAGGAAGGGAGATGCATGTCGAAAGTAGACTATGGACTGAACATGTTTGCCACTCAATGCCTCTTTTGCAGACCACAACACCCAAAAGGAGAGAGAGAACACAGGGGATTGCCCTGCCACAGAGACAGGGGGGATGGGGGGATGGGGGTGGGAGGGATATTATCCATGGTGGTGGAAAATGGGCACTGGTGGAGGGATGGGTATCTGATCATTGTATAATTGAAACCAAAGCACAAAAAATTGTAAATCTACAACTGTAAAAAAAAATAAAATAAAATAAAGGGAAAAAAAAAGAATATTGTTGTGGGATTAAATTTCATATTCTCTTATCTTTGTTCCTGAAGAAGACACTAAATAAATTTGATTCATACATCTATTTATTTGAATTCATTGACTTATATAAATTCATTTACTTTTATAAGTTTAATATTAAAATTATTCAAGTTAATTTATACATGTCAGTTAATTACAGTTTTATTCATTTCTTCTATCTCATTCAAAATGTCAAATTTGGGGGTATAGATATAGTTCTGGGGCTAAGTTTTTTTTTATCTGAACTCTGTGTTTCCTGAGACAATCCCCACATCCATGAATAGCCTCCCAAGTACCTCTAAGAGTACCCTGAGCCCAGAGCCAGGAGTAAGCTCTACACAGTACTGGATGTGGCCCAACATCTGAAAAACCAAACCAAACCTTATGTTCTCTTTTTATTTTGATGTATTCTAATTTACACATGATTTCTACTTTCATAACATGTATCAGTTTTGATCACATTATTTTTATGTCATAAAATCTATTTCTCCTCCTTAGGGAATACACTCTGAAACTGTGAGACTATTTCAGTTATCAATGTTTTTTAAAGGGAGAGTTCAGCACAGAGTTTGACATATGTCATATGCTCAGAAATCATTATTTCACTGGCGCACAAAACAAAGCTGTAGGAGAATGGACCCCACATGCATACACATCTATATAGGAATCTGTAGAATATTAACTGCAATAGTTTCATTGATTCTTTATTTGATCATAGTTACTATGTTCTTATCTAACTGACATTCTCTTCAGTTTTTATTGATGTAACATAATTTACAGTACTGTTGATGAAGTTTTGTAAATACATTGTACCAACACCTCATCCACCAGCCAATTTCCACCAAAATCCCAGGGATCTCCACCCCAAGTAATGTCATTTCTTTAGGCCAAGTCTCTAGTTCTATTACCTTTGACCACTTATTGCTCCATACTGTTTTACTTTCTTTAATATCCCACTTATGAGACAGATTATCTTATAACTGACCCTTTCCTCCTGACCAAGTACACCCAACATGATAACTTCTAGTCTCATCCATTTGGAGACTAATTGTATTATTTCATCTTTTCTGAGAACTGAGTAGTATTCCATGATGTATATACCACAACTTCTCAATCCAGTCTCTTCTTGGGCACTTAGGTTGTTTGCAGATCTTAGATATTTGAGTGGTGTTGTTATGAACAAAGTGGAACTATATATATATATATATATATATTATATATATATATTCAAAATTGTGAGGTTTTTTTTTGCTTTTTGGGTCACATCCAGCTATGCACAGGGGTTACTCCTGGTTCTGCACTCAGGAATTACTCCTGGCGGTGCTCAGGGGACCATATGGGATGCTGGGAATCGAACCCGGGTCGGCCGTGTGCAAGGCAAATGCCCTACCCACTGTGCTATCACTCCAGCCCCAAAATTGTGTTTTTTAGACCTTTAGGGGTATAATTAAATCTATTCCAGAAAAAAATCTGAATAACTTTTTAGAAACTAATTCATTTTTTATCATAACTATTTGAAGGTATTTTTATTGGTATACTTTCAATGAAAACCAAAATTAGATTAGCAGGTGACTTTGTGTAATGTTTTCAGTAGTTTCAGTAGTTTAAATAACCACCTCATAGAGTTATTTGCAATTCTTCACAACCATAAAACTCATATCTATGTAAATGTTTTGCATAGGTGCCAGAGCAATGTATAGGGCATTTGCTTTGCACAAGGCATCCTATAGGGTTCCTCAAGTCTACTAGGAATGATTCCTGAGTGCTGCTGGGTGCGGCCCCAAAATAAAACAAAACAAAAATATATATATATAAAATATATATTATAGCATAAAAGCAGGATTTTTAGATTATAGGCAGAATTTCCAATCAAATAATTTAGTTATATTTTTATATATCTAGTACATATAACTAGTATATAAACACTTATGTAAACATATGACATGTGTATGACATATGTGCATGGAAACCTTCGAAAATGGTAATAAACATACCATTCTAATATAATGGTCTGAACTTATTCTTACTTGTTTCTCTAGGCTGTGAAAGTCTGGTGAACTAATGAGTTTACAATAAATATGCTTCTAAATACCTGATTTTTTTTTCTATTAAATTTGCAGATATCAACTACATATTGCTAGGCTTGTAATGCTGTAGTTGAAAAAAAGATAGTACTTTTAATAAAAGTAATTATCTTTTTTACAAAATTGTAAATTTGCTTTAACTCATCTATTTAAAATATGTGAAGTATAATATCACCATAAGAAATATCAATATCAGCCTCTCCTATAATTTCCCAATTCATAACTTAAGGATTACTACATTATTATTCAAGTCTCTTATGTCTTAGTGAATCTCTCAATTCATATCATTATTTTGTTCATGCCTACACTTTTGAAATGGACTTGACAGATAAGACTAAGAAAGACAAAATAATATATTTGTTTATATAGAGATTATTTTAAGCTTGCTGGAAGCAGCAGAAAAATCTCCAGGGAGGAATAAGCAGAGAGGCGATCTATGTGCCGCTCATCTTCCAGCAGTTCCTAGAGGTTACATATAAGAAGATTAGGAAGCAAAACAGAATTACTACTGAAAAGCTTTCTAATGAAAACAAATTTACCATGTTTGATTGCTTGTGTTTGTCTTCACGTTTTGACAACAGCATGAAAATGGAGAGATGATTCAATACAATTGATTTATTTCCTACATAAATAATTTGTTTGGGGCAGTTTTGATACTGAGACACAGCTACAATTTCAGTCACAGTAATAAAAAATATTTTAGTGCCCACATCTAATTTTAAAAGTAAAGTAAAGTAAGTAGGACATTGTTTCCAATAAATAGTGGAGAATATCCTTACATTAATTCCTCTATAAACATTTGACAAATATATTCAGGATCTAATCTGACATGCTTAAGTATGAAAAATTAAATTTTTGCCTCTCTATGTTAAGTGCAAAACCATGTTTTCCAAAACAACGTGTGTGTGTGTGTGTGTGTGTGTGTGTGTGTATGTGTGTGTGTATTGGTTTTTGAGACAAACCCATCAGGTTTCAGGACTGACTACTGGCTCTGTACTCAGCGATCGCTTCTAGCAGGCTTGGGGAGATTGAACTTGTGTTGGCCACATGCAAACATGTGTCCTACCTCATGTTTTGTTGTCCAGACCTCAAACTATACATTGTTTCTGCTTGGCAGGACATATGACTATGTAGGCAACAAATGAAGTTATAATGAGTGGATACCAAATAAAGAAATGTCAGTGTGAATTATTTATTTATTTATTTATTCTTTTGTTTATTTATGTATTTGTATTTTCAACTCCAATAAATGTTTAATAACATGTGCTAAAGTTTGCGGCAAATTTAGTAGACCTTGGAATTCTTTTTTCTATATATTCATAGAGCAAAGATAAGTAAAATATAATGTATGTGATTTGAGTGATGAAGTAAAACCCTTTACTGTCGCCAAATAGTGAAATAGTGCTGAGATAGAGATCCAATTTGTCTTCTCAGTTTTCCACTGCATAGCCAGCGGTTCTCCCTGATGCTGATCAAATCTCTGTACACCTGCATGATTATATTCAGTGACAAAAAGTAGGCAGTGATAACAATGCAAAGGAAAGATTTCCTTAAAGCCTCACACAAGCTTCACTTTGCAGTCTGACTTTCACTGCTTATGAGTTAATAGTTTCAGTTCATGACTTATCACATTTCCCAACTCTTCCAGGTCTATGCTTATAAGACTTTTCTATATTTGCATAAAACGATTTTCTACAATAACTAGTCTTTTTCTTAAAGTTTTGTGTATTGAATCGCTATGAGAACAGTCACAAAGCCTTTCAGATTAAGTCTTGGTCGGTCATACAATGATCAAACACCTGTCCCTTCACCAGTGCACATTTTCTACTACCAAAAACCCCAGTTAACCTCCTCCCCCCACCCCCCGACTGTGTGCCAGATTTCCACTTTACTCTCTCTCTATTAGTATCACTACGTTGATTACATTCAAAATTACAACAAAAGACCCAACATTATTATTTGGAATTTTCCCCAACATTCAGACCTGCCAAAAACACATCATTAGATAATTTGTTTTCTATTGCTGATTATGAAGAGCATAGGATGTCATGTGGCCACAATAGCGGCCATGCAATTTTGGATATCTGATATTTCAGTAATAAGCCTAGAGTGATTACTGCTAACAGCCCCTGGGTTCTGAGATTGGTTTGTGTGCCTCTGGGATCATGGTCGTACAGGAGCTGGAGGAGGCATTTGTGGGTGGCAACCCGGGACCTTGTCAGTGCAGGAAGCAGGGCCTGTTCCACCCCTATCCCACGAGAGATTGCGTGCCTTGTCAATGCAGTCTCATACCTGACTGTCCATTAGGCTCTAAAAGATGGAGGCTACCATGCTGCTGCTGCAAGGGTGAACAGGCAGAGGGACAAACACCCTTCCCATCCCAGGGCACCATAGCACAGTAGTTAAATGCACAGTCCAGATGCACTTCCATTGGGCATTATATTTTGCTCAGATTTTCCCACCACCATTCAAGCCTGCTTTCCAGGAACAGATGCTACATCATTTACTTTGGTCTAAAGTGGAGACTAACAAACTTTCAAATCTAATAAGAATTTTATTTTTCAAAGACTTCATAGGCATGTGTGCTGCAAAAATAAATAAGGATATCTAGGTATTTATTTATCCAGTCCCCTTAATTTTCCACTCTTTTTATTCGCCCTATTTGACATTAACTTCTCAGCAAGATGGTTGCAATAGCTACAGGGTCTATATAAACTCAGTATAATGAAAAAATCTCAATCTACAGATTCATATCCATAGGCACAGCTTCCAAGGTAACTACTGTGTCTCAGTATGTGCAACGTTCATTTACAACGCAGTGATACACATCAATCTCTTTTTAAATAGTCAACAATAACCACTAAAAACAGCATGCCCTCATTCTCAAATTCTCTTTGGACACAAAAGTGCCTTAGTTTCCACTAACCTGTACCTCCTCATTATATTCTAGAACTGTAGTTTATGCATCAATACACTTAATTTCTTTTTTGATTTTTAAATCAGGTAACCAACATTTAATTTACTAATGATTCCTGAATGCCTTTTTTATTTATGGTTTGGGGCTATTTGCATGGCAGTCATTTAGAAAATTAATGTAGATGAAAAGCCATAATTTTACAGATGTTGGTTGCAATCATGCTGTCATTCCATACTTAAAATGCTAATCTATTGACATCTACTCATTAGAAATGAGCTTCACTTACTTTGTAACATTAGTATTTTATAACCTGGGGTGCTTTGAAATAGGCTGAAAGTCAAAATTTTAACCATCCCATTCAGAATGTGTTTTAAAGGTAAATGTTTCTGATTCATTAGTACTGTATTTTAAAAATATTCTTCCCCAAGTCACTTCACACAATCTTTGATTAACTATTTGCATGCTGGATAGCACCAGGATGTTTCTAATCCTGATGTTTTAAGTGGATGGCTGAATTCTGAATAATAGGAGGACAATAAGCCCTCACATGAGTAACAGCGTTCTTAAAGGGCTCATAGTCAACGTAGTTGAGAATAGTTGTAGCAGACCTCAGAAAAGTTTAGAATAATGTGCCCAGGCTCACTCTCTTACTGTTCCTTCTCTTTGGTGTATAAGCCTTATTTATTTCCAAGCGATTTTGTTGTCTTTGTCAGCATGTCATGACACTCTTAAAATGTGATTCATTTGCCTAAATTAGATTAAATACAAACCAATTAATTGGGAAAAAAAGGCACAAGGACATAAAATATTGCAGTTCATACTTGAACTCTGAGGATGAGTTGGGTGCTGGGTGAATAGGAACTTCCCAGCATTTCCCATAAAGACAGTGCTGCAAAAAACCGATAAGATTCAATCAACATGAGGGGCTAATATATGGTAAAGATCTTCATTTTCATCTATATGATGTAGGAGGCATGACTATCTTTGAGAAGTACATGTTTTAACATTCAACATTAATTTTATTATCTATAATAAAAGATAGCATATGTTATTAAATGCATTTTATACTAAAATATTATTGGGAGTAATATATATTATAAAAATCATATATATATGTATGTATGTATACATATATATATATCACTGTCACTGTCCTCCCATTGTAAATCAATTTGCTCAAGTGAGCACAGTAAAATCTCCATTGTGACAATTGTTACTGTGTTTGGTATATCGACTATGTCACCGGTAGCTTGCAAGGCTTTCCCGTGTGGGCGAGATACTCTCGGTAGCTTACCAGTCTCTCCAAGAGGGGCGCAGGAATCAAACTTGGGTCAGCCATGTTGGCCGCTTGCAAGGCAAACAGCCTACCCGCTGTGCTATCACTTCAGCCCTTACATCATAAAATAAATTTAATTGAAAATAAAAAAGGATAAATATAGAGACAGCTATACAATTTCAGTGCCTTAAATAATTTATTGAAACTTAATGAATTTACTTAATATATGAGTATATTTATATGTATATATATATATATATATATATATACTTCTTTCATGGTTGTCAGATGTATCTTTGTATTATTATGCTTATCCATCTTGCATGGAAAATTAGAGAACTGGATATATATATAGGATATATATGTCAATATTGTAAAAATTAGTTTAAAAGGTGAAAAATGATAGAAATCAAACCTTAATTTTCAAGTAAGGCAAAAATATTTGCACATCAAGCCATTGGCTTATTTAAATATCCTCATCTTGTGAAAAAAATTGCTTATTTCTTTGTTATCAGACAGCCATAGGGCTGGAGCACTAGCACAGCAGGTAGGGCATTTGCCTTACATGCCGCTGACCCCGTCGGCCCAGGTTCGATTCCTTCACCCCTCTCGGAGAGCCTGGCAAGCTATCAAGAGTATCTCACCCACACGGCAAGCTACCTCTGACATATTCAATATGCCAAACACAGTAACAAGTCTCACAATGGAGAAGTTACTGTGCCCGCTAGAGTAAATTGATGAACAATGGGAGGACAGTGCTACAGTGCTACATTACTTGAAAATTCCTTTAGTGACATGAAACTATAACTGGTCACTCTTCTCTCTCACTTTGCTGATGACAGGGTGCAGTCCTTTTGTATGTAGATATTCTAAAGCTAAATAATATTATAACTACATGTACTCTTATAAAAGGTAATTAAAGACTTTTTCTATAAGAGAAAAATACTCAAACAAAATTTTTTTCTCTGTATATTCACACATTACTAAAAAATGCCCAGAGAAATTTAGAGTTAAATTCAATATTAGAAACCAAACAACCTCCCTGGTTAGAAGTTATTGAGAATCTTGAAAATGCTCTGCTCCTTACCTTTTCTTATAGATAAGAGGATAAAAACTTTAATCAGAAATCTTTATTTGCAATTATGTCAGAATTATGTCTTAAGGACTTATCCCCTTAGCAAATTTATCAATCACTGTGATGCCCAATTTTCTAAAATCCACCCTTCCTAAAAGTGTATCCCATTCTTTCTCTGTAAAAATCTCTTCATGTAACCCTAAAAAAGAAATTTCTTTCCTTCCTTCCTTCCTTCCTTCCTTCCTTCCTTCCTTCCTTCCTTCCTTCCTTCCTTCCTTCCTCCCTCCCTCCCTCCCTCCCTCCCTCCCTCCCTCCCTCCCTCCCTTCCTTCCTTCCTTCCTTCCTTCCTTCCTTCCTTCCTTCCTTCCTTCCTTCCTTCCTTCCTACCTTCCTCCCTTCCTTCCTTGGGACACAATTGTTCTATTTGTCAGGTTGTTTAGTCCCAATAAAACTATTCTTGCATGGCTTTTATCTCTTAAATATCTCCTTTTATGAGACAAGCGCTCAAGTTTGGCTCAGTAACATTACTTTGTTTACAAATAATCTGGAAATTGGGAATCCAAGTCATGTTGTGGTGGCTCAATTCAGAAAGTGCAATTTGCTTTCTGTCAAGCTTTCTGTACTGTGAAACTGTGTTGTAACAAAACAGGATTATTTAAGATAAAATTGTATATATTACTGCCCTTACTAAAAAAAAAGATTGTTAATATTTGTATGTGTTTTTAGATTCTTAAGTTCTGCTATATGCATTATTGACAAAATTCAAGTGTAGGGAGGTAAAAAGCAGAATAAAATTGACACTCCAGCTTGCTTACAGAAAAAATTTCTTGTGCTTACCAATAAAAATTAGAAGACTATAAAGTAAGAAATGCAATGTTTATACTTAATTGCACTTTAAATGGATATAACTTTTTTCCCATCAAAGATATTAATGAATATTAAAGAGCTCATCATTGCAGTGTTCTTTCAATCTTTAGTGGGTAATAACAAGTTAATTTATTTTTAACTGGTTTCCCTTTTTTAAAAATTAATCATTAAGACATTTAATAATCACCCTTTATTGTGTCTAAATTTTTTCTCCTTTTTATTTTAAAATAGTTAAAAAATCTCAATTAGTAGAACAAGCCAGTAAACTTGAGATATAAGTTAAGCTAAAAGAATTATGCTTAATGAAGTGCAATCTGATTAAAAAATATTTAATTTTTTAAGGACCACATGGAGGGCTGGCTCCACAGCTCCCAGAGTAGGCACCAGCTTCCAAAAAGAGCCGAGATCACCGGGAAGTCCCAGATGGGGTAGGTGCCACATCCCGCCTCCCCCAGATGGAACCCCGGTGACCAGAAGCCTCCACAAGTATAGCTCGAGTATGCGGGAACTAGGACTTTTCCTCCAAACTGCCGGGACCACCCTGGCTCCCAGGTACCCTCTGGTTCCAGAAGTCACGCCCACGGCCCGCCCCCCAGCGCCATCTTTACAGCATACAGCCGCAGAGAAGGGCCACATGGAGGGCTGGCTCCACAGCTCCTGGAGAAGGCACCAGCTTCCAAAAAGATCCAAGATCACCGGGAAGTCCCAGATGGGGTAGGTGCCACATCCCGCCTCCCCCAGATGGAACCCCGGTGACCAGAAGCCTCCACTCATTTTTAAGACTCAATTTTGTTCTAATTTTCAAATAGTTGAGATAAGTATAAATTTTAAGCTTTCCAAAATATGTTTTAACAACTTATATAATATAAGGATATTCTTTTCATATATATGTATGCTTGTATGTATATACCCACTAATATACATATATACTGATTTGTGATTTATAGAATTGCATCCTCATTTTATTAACTTTCATAGTGGTTCTAAAAAGAAAGCATTTCTGGTTACTTGTGACATATTGCAATCAGAAAAATGGACTATTTAAACTATTTAAATGAAGATATAAGCCTAGGTGTTTTGGAATTATTTTGCAACTTAGTCCCAGTAATACGAGAAAATCAATATTGAAGATTAGCCAGAGCACCTTTTAAAATCTATGTCCAGCTTTTTCCATTTTTTTTTTAATCCAAGTCAAGAACGATCACTTATTAATTGTGGTCTAAACATAGTGTGGGGGTGAGGATGTGTGTGATAACTTGGACAAATCTATGAAACAAGTAGGTTCATAGCAAATGATAGGTGGCAATACATGGTAATTATATTTTCTGCGTTATCATAGCACTATATCCCTGTCCTCCTATTTTTCATTGATTTACTCGAGCGGGCACCAGTAATGTCTCCACTGTGAGACTTGTTGTTACTGTTTTTGGCATATCGAATACGCCACGGGGAGCTTGCCAGGCTCTGTCATGTCTGCGTTATCATAAACATTTTATTTTTAATTATAATTTTTATATGTAATAATATTAATAATTAATAATTAATGATCATGGAAAGAATAAAAAGCAACTGTCAATTATTTATATTTAACATATTAAATAAAATACTGCACAAATATAGCTTTTTGTATGTAAATTGAAAATTGCAGATTTGATGCCACTCAAACTAATAATAATTTAATAAACTAAAATTAATAAAGTTCCAAACTTTATGTGATTTCTTTGGTCTCCAGGTGCATGTAAAGGGTATAATACCCTATTACTACAGTCTATTTAGAGTGCAATAGCATTGTGTATACAAATCGATGTCACTGTCACTGTCACTGTCCTCCCATTGTTCATCGATTTGCTCAAGCAGGCCCAGTAATGTCTCCACTGTGACACTTGCTACTGTGTTTGGCATATCGAATACATCATGGTTAGCTTGCCAGGCTTTGCCGTGCGGGCGAGATACTCTCAGTAGCTTGCCGGGCTCTCTGAGAGGGGTGGAAGAATCAAACGTGGGTCAGCAGGGTCGGTCACATGCAAGGCAAATGCCCTACCTGCTGTTCTATCACTCCAGTTCATAAATAGATGTAAACGTATTAATTGGATTGGTTGGACTAGAGATGTAATTTGAATGGTGCAGCACATATGTTTTATATATGAGCCTCTGGGTTCAATACCTTGCACTGAAATGTTCTTGAGCAACTCCAGGTCTGACTCTGGTGGACCTCTAGCAACTCTAAGCCTGCACAGTTAGTCTCTCAAATGAACACTACTGGGAGTGGTCCATTAAAAATATTTCACTGGGGTCAGAGAAATAGTAGAGCAAACAAGGTGCTTACCTTGTTCTGGCCTAGATGAATCTGATCCCTGGCACTCCTTCTGAACACCTGAGCTGGCCAGGGGTTGTGAGGTATGAGTCTGTAAAGTATGGTCCCAAAAGCAGAAAAAAAAAAGAAATATAATTATTTGCTAAATAATCATGCTAATCCTCAATCTGAATCATCAGCTAGTATTAATAATTTAGCTTTTGCAGAATTATATATTGCTGATCAGTGTTGTTGCTAAGGTTTGAAGTGGTAATTTCTTAAAATAATGTGGTGATAACATTATTAAATTAACCAATTGCTCTTTTATGACAAGTTTCTCTCTAGTATGTCATGATCATTAATAGAATTTTTTTCACCATTGAATTTCTTTCGTAATTGGAGACAATCCTCTCAATCACTGCTACAGGTTTATTATATTTATGTAATATTTTAAATTCTCTGTTGTCATTTCAGCTATGTTTACTCATCTTCAGCAGAAGTAGATTCCATTTCAAGGAATCGATATCTTTGCTCATGTGTAAGAAAGCAACTTGCATTCAATTTACTTTTTTATCATGAGATCTCAACAACCTAGGTTACAATTTCAAACTTTATTAATAATTATAGCTCTCTATTTATGTTAATCACCTCTTTAGTTGCTTTCTCCACTAAAGTTTTGAATGCATCAAAGTCATCTGTGTGTGTTGGAATCCACACTACAATTAATGCTGATATGTTGACTTCTTCCCATGAATAGCAATGCTATTTTTTTCCTTTTTGGGTTGTTCATGGGTTACTCCTGGCTTTTCACTTAGGAATTACTCCTGGCGTTGCTTGGGCGACCATATGGGATGTCGGGGATCAAAACAGGGTTGGCTGCATACAAGGCCAATGCCCTACCTGTTGTACTATCATTTCAGCCCCCGCGATGCTCTTAATTTTGACAATTTCTTGCAGAGGTTTAAATTTGTTTTGCTCAAATACATAATATAAATATATATTGTTTTATATATAATGAATATATAATTTATAGACTATATGAATTATAATTTAATATGTAGTTTAGTTGTGATTGGGCTGGAGCGATAGCACAGCGGTAGGGCGTTTGCCTTGCATGCAGCCAACATGGCCGACCCGAGTTCGATTCCTCCGCCCCTCTTAGAGAGCCCGGCAAGCTACCGAGAGTATCTCACCTGCATGGCAGAGCCTGGCAAGCTCTCTGTGACGTATTCGATATGCCAAACACAGTAACAACAAAGTCTCCAATGGAGACGTTACTGGGCCCACTCGAGCAAATCGATGATCAACGGGAGGGCCTTTACCTTTACCTTACTATGTATATTTATTAAATAGCAATAGATGAAATTCAAAAGACCCACAAATTTATTAACTGAAGTTCAGATTTGTCTTCATAGTCATGAAACAAATATTTGCTTTTTGGACCATCTATGTCATATTGCCTATTAATCATAACATTGAAAATAATCTATTTTTATGAGCTGTCTAGAGTGGGCTTCACATATCCAATGTTATTTTTTAAGAGATGTGTTATCAGTTAAGTTTTGTAGCTCCATTTGCAGACCATAGGAAGAATATATTCATCATAACTCTTAAGGGCTTTAGGATTTTTGAATAGTAAATGAGCATTGGTTTCAATTTGAAGTCTCCAAATGCATTAGCTTCTTAGAAGGAAATCAACTTATTCTGTAAGGACTTGAAGACAGGCATTGTCTTCTTTTCTTCATCTATGAAAACTCATGCACTAAATAACATCTAAGGCTGTTTTTTCTGCACTGAAAATTTGTTATTTACTGGAGCCACCTTCATTAATATTTTGTTTGATTTTCCAGAAAATGATTTATTTAAAATATTTTGTTTGATTTTATTTATTTATTTATTTATTAAATTTATTTTTATTTAATAAATAAATTTAATAAATATATTTATTTATTAAATATTTATTTAAATATTTTTTAAATATGATTTTATTTATTTATTAAATATTTATTTAAAATATTTTGTTTGATTTTCCAGAAAATGCATTAGCTTCTAAGTCATCACTTGGTATTTTACTTGAACATTTATTGCTTATTTCCATAACTTTTGTAATCAATGTCTTTAAATATTTCTTCTGCTTCTTTCTTACCTATTTCAGTCCCAATTGAATTTAAAAAAGTTAAGACCTGGTTCTAAGTTAGGTTTTGGATTAAGGGAAGATTGTGGCTCATTTATTCTATCCTTTCCACTGAAATTTAGCCCATATTAGCACTAAAACAGTTTTATTAGTTGTATGCTTTCTGGAGAAGTACTTATAATTTCCTTCAAGTACTCTGAATGCTAACTGCTATGACATATATAACATTAGGCTTTTCTTTGTCAGCTTTAGCCATGCATTCCTCACTAAGCTTAATAATTTTTTTCATTTCAATAATGTGTATTATAATAAAGAGTAAAGTGACTATATTATATGGTAATAGTATTTTTAGTTTTAGAAGAAACTGCCAAAACGATTTTAAGAGATGCAATACCATTTTGTATTCTCACCAACAATGAATAAGAATTCATGTTGCTTTACATTCTCACAAACATTTGATACCTTCAAAGTTCTTGATTTTTTGCCATTCTATTACTGTGTGCTGGTATTTCATTGGTGTTTCAATTTATATTTCTCTGATAACATATAATAGTGAACAACATTTGAAATGATTATTCCTATCTATATATATTATTTGCAGCAGTGTCTGTATAAGATTTTCGCTCACTTTTAAATAGATTGGATAAATGTTATCCAAAACTATATATCTTAATGATATATTTTTATATTTTCATATTTGATTTTTGTATAGCATAAATATGACTAGTTATAACAAATTACAGTATTAGAAAAAGCAGCATGCTGCTAATATATTAGAGCAATACTAATATTTAATAGTCAAATAATTTGTTCTATGACTACAAATGCTATATTCATGCACTGAAAGGTTTTTATTAGCTATGTAGTATATGCATTCTTAGCTTGTGATGCACTAGCAGTTGAATCATTAGCATATAATTTTTGTTAGTGAATTATACTATCAAGAAAAATAGGGTTAAGGAATCGACAGTGATAAAATTTGATCATAAAGGACAATGTAATTGAATACAGCAACATATTAAGACTAAAAAATTATTAAGGAGAAGATTTATTCATCTACATATGTGAAAAAAATTGTCCTAGAAATATGAAATAGTGCTGTAGTAGAATGGTGTCCTTAGAAAGCGTTGATTAGAAAGAAATAAGCCAGGACTTAATTTATGTGTAACTGGTGTATGTAAAAATAATCACTTGGTGTTATAACGAAATTAGTTGGATTATTTTGTACAATAAATCATAATCAGATAAATATTTTTGAAATATCATGTTGGCTGGTATATAGATCATTTTAGCTTTGATCCATGGGAGAAAATAGTGAGAGTCTTAGGGAAAAGAGTTGAGTAGATCAGATGCGTAAGATGGTAGCTATGTAAGAAACATTATGAGACTAGTGACAATGACTATGATCTGTATTTTAATGGGTTTGATAATTTGCAGAAGTATTGTGTTTGGTGTATGAGAATTTGAATAAATCAGATATAAGTTTAAGGAACTATCTTGAGCACTATAGTAGAGTGAACTCTACACTATACTAGACCAGAGTCATATTCATAGTTACTCTTAAAATTTATAGCTAACAAGTATATATTTATACTATAAAAGTTGGGGGTTATTATTTAGGAGTTACCTGGAGATTTTTCTATAACATCAGTATTAAGAATTGGAAAACAAGCAAAATGTTTAACAAAATGAAACTGCTCTGAGGAAGAGCTATAATATATGTCAGAGCAATAAGAGCTAATCACTATAGATTATGGAGAGAATGATAGCTCAGACTCGATTTACTATTGCTTTCACTTTGGTTTATTTTCTAACCAGCAAACACTGAGTGTAGAGTAACTACAAATTAAGTGCGTAAATCAGTGGATGCAGAATCTCGCCAATGACATTCCAATTCCTTATGATGGCAATCATGTTATCAAACAAGCAGGGCACAGTCTGCAGGGAATGAGAAATTTTTCAGGTTGGAAGAGCTAAGGAATCAGGAGCTCTGAATTTTATAGCATTAGGCAAAGAGCAGTTATATTGATGCTGAAAGTTGTAACTCATGGCAAGAAACAAGAAAGAGAGTTAATCAGAATCTCACAGTTACAAATTTCTCTATTTTTGTGATCTTTTTCACACCAAGCTATTGGGTTTCCTGTCCAGACATGCCAACAGTGCCTACTGCAAAATTGAAAATTCAGAAATACGTGATGTGCCTAAAAACAAGCAAAAATAACATCTGAAAGATAAAGATATGTGTGAATATTCCAGGAAATATGAAGAAATTAAATTTTCACCTGTGTAAGCAATATAAAGCAAAAAAAATGAAGATCCAATAATGAGTTTACCTCTATAGAAAAGTATCATTCATTAATAGACAAATATTAAATCTATTTTTCACACTCAATGCATAGGTAAACACATAGTTTAATACTGGTTGAGTACATTTTTAATTAGCTAATAAATGCCAAAAAAAGTTAATTTGACAGGAATTTTGCAAATATGCATTAGTATTAATTTTTGCTTTGCTGGGGTGGAATCCAGAACCTCTTGCATGCAAGGCAAATGCTTTGGTTGTGAACTATACTTATGGTCTCAAATAAATAGCATAAAAAATTTTAAATAAATTTTTAAGAGAGTTTAGCTAAAAAGTATCAAATAAAAATCAGTAAATTATGAAGATGATTTTGAAGAAACAATACGATATTCAAATATAAAAGAGTAAATCTAAGAGCCTGTCTAGAGTTAAATATACTTCAAGTGCATAGGTTATAAACAATAAAAATAGTATTGTATACTGAGCTGGAACTACTAGAAAATTATTATAAAAAGTATCTCTGTAGTAGTAACCCTAATTACAGATCAATCAATTGACAAATAGCTGAGTCAATAGTTTTGGTACATTGTGACAGAATAAAATGAACATTTTCATTGTCTATCTCTAATTTGTTTAATGAATCAAATGTTTTAATTAAAAAGCCTTAAATAACAGAATGAAACTAATTCAATAAAACTTGTTTACAAAAAATAATGTGATAAAATTAAAGTGCCTATACTTAATTAGCAATGTCCAAAGGAGATATATGGCTTTGTAGTTAGAAAACAAAATTGATATTGTAATAGCATTATGGTTTTTTTTAGATTCATTAGATTTTAGAGAACAATTGTCTCAGAAAAACCAAACAAACAATATTAAGAAGTACTTAAAAATAAGGAAAGTGATAAAGATGTTGAAAGTGTATCTCTCAAAAATAGGTTTTATTGGCATGGGATCATTTCAAGTTGAAATTAGTTGAGATCATCTAGGATATTGAGACACTTACATCATTCACAAAATTACCCAAAGAATGGAAATTGTAGGTCTTAACCAGAGTTAGGATTAAAGACAAAAGCCGGGGGGCGGGGCAGAAAAAAAGACAAAAGCCATCCTACTTGAATAACCAATCTATGTAGTAGAGCAAATGTCTAGTTACAGAATGCCTTTCCTTTATGTTTGAATCAGCCTTTGTTCATTATGTGAATCCCTAGTCCCCTATCCCCTTGAATTCCAGATCTCTAACCTATTTCTTATTTTATATGTCCCACTTTATCTTTCATTCTCAAGACCAGTTCTTTTGTTTAATAATCAAGTGTTTAAGCTTTTTCCCTATTTCTGATTGTGAATCATTTCCGTTTTCAAAGAAAGTGATTCAAAAAAGCAATTGATTTTTTGATTGATAGAGGTATGGTTTGTGGTGTATCTTGGGAAATGTCCCGTGCATTGCTGTATCACTGTATCACTGTATCAATGTCATCCCATTAATCATCTATTTGCTTGAGCGGGCACCAGTAACATCTCCATGTACCATCCGTCCCAGTCCTGAGATTTACCAGCCTCTCCTTACTCGTCCTTCCCAATGATGCCATATTGGAGGCTCTTCTAGGGTCAGGAGAATGAGACCCGTTATTGTTACTGTTTTTGACATGTCAAATACACCACGGGGAGGTTGCCAGGCTCTGCTGTGTGGGCGTGATACTCTCAGTAGCTTGCGGGACTCTCCGAGAGGAATGGAAAATGTATATAAGAGAATGCAAGCAAGTATGTTAAAACCAAACATATGCTTTACTACTTCAGTGGGCTAGACTATAAAAGGTCGCGTGGCCACACATGTGGCCGTGCGCTTCTGAGAGCTTTGTTTTATAGTCTCTGGATCTTGGCCTTTGATGGAATCACATGGCGGGGTGGGGGAATTAGTTTGTGGGTGTGACTGCCAAGCTACTGGAAAATGAGGGATCCGAGTGGAGGAAGCCCAATCCTGATCCGACCAGGCTTGGAGATCTTAGCCCCGGGTTCTGCATACCTGGGTTCCTCTGCCAGTTCCTTCATGCATGAGGCTTGTGTGAGCATGCGGAGAGTAGCCTTGAGCATGGCTATGGCTGGGTTCTGGAGGTTTTCAGCTGCTGGGGTTCTGCTTGTGGTGTGGAGGGAAACTCAACCCACCACTCTTGGAGGGGCCCCAGTGGAGACAGCCTGGTTCAGGGACAGGAGATTCTGCGTCCGTCTTGTGTATACAGAAAAAAATATACTCAACTTCTGAGGAATGTAAAGTATGTATGTCAATTAATACTTCTTTTATTTTGGTCAGATGGACACAATAGTCATTCTTGGGGCTTAAGGTTCTGCACTCAGGGACCACTCCTGGTGAATCTCAAGGAATCTCATGTGGTACTAGAATTTGAACCCTGGTAAAGTGCATGTATCACCTGATGTATTATCTTTTCAGTCCCATTTAATTTCTTCCTTGCTTACTGAGTTTTCGACTAGTTTATACACCAGTAGTGATAGAGGAGTTTTTAAGTCTCCTGCTGCTATTTTGTTTCTGTCTTTGTCTTCCACAGGGTCAGGGTTATTACCCACATTTTTTAAATATGTTGATGTTCTATAATTAGATGTGTGTTTAGGAGTGTGAGGAGCTTTAGTGGGTTGGGGGTGGGGAGTCTTTTGGGGTGTGGAGTTTTTTGGTAGTCAGGGCTTACTCCTGGTGCTACACTCAGAAATCATTCTTGGTGGGGTTGAGGAACCATATGGGAGGATATGGGTGCCATGGATCAAATCTAGTTCAGTTGCATACAGTGGAAGTACTTTACCCACTGTACTATCTTTCTGACCCTAGGATAAGGTTTTGCGGGTACATTTTTGTGGGGTGGGAGGCAGTTTGAAGTTTTTCTTGATATATTGGCTATTGATCATTGAGAAGTATCCATCCTTTGGTTTCTGATACCCTGGGTGAGTTATGGGAAATGGGGAGAGAGGCAGACCTCAAGAGGGGATCTAACACTTTCTCTCTATCCACCTCTGATACCTGGGGAAAGACTGGAAAAATCTAGGACTCGTATGAATCAGCTGTGAGCCTTGCTCCTTGCAGGAAAGGAAAGTCAGTTCTATACTTTATCAGCCCTTCAGCTCTGTCACCTTTTGCCACTTAGAAAAGAATTTCAGGAGGAGAGATGTAGTAGTGAGGTTATGGCATGTTTTATTTGGAAGTGTTGAGGAAGTTGAGAGAGAGAGAGACAGAGAGAGAGAGAGAGAGAGATACAGAAACAGAGACAGAGACAGAGACAGAGAGACAGAGACCGAGACAGAGAGAGAGACTCCAGGGTGGAGAAAGTGCCCCAGTACATGTCCCAGTATTAGATATGAAAGTACACATCCCAAGAGGGGAGATACAGGCGACATGTGTTTGGGTACTACATGTGCTTAGCAAGAACACATGGGCACAGGTAGCACATGAGTTAGGGCAACATATGTATATGTTTCCTTTGTTCAATTTGGCTTTTACAGAGCTTCTTCCAACATGCCCCAGGTGGAGCTTTCTACCTATGTAAGAGTCCATTATTAGGTTGGTTGCCAATAGGTGGAATTGGGAGTAGTTGATAATCTTTGAAGTTACTTTCCCAGCCTGTATTCCTGCTGGCTTTTCTCTGTGAGGGGGTGGGGTGTTGAGCCTTCTCTGGGTTTGTACTGGCACCAAGTAAAGATCTTATCTTAGTTTCTTTGTCCAGGAGCTGCAGTTTGAGGCTCTTTGTTTTATTACTTCCCAAGAATTCATTGTCATGTGGGCACTTTCATTATTTACCTGACTGTAGGCTCCCACTGAAGAGAGTACAAATGGTGAGACACTTTCTTTTATGTGAAGCTGCTGACCCACGTTTGATCCCCAACACCATATATGGTCTACATAACCCTTTCAGGAGAACTCCCTAAAAGCAGAGCCAGGAATATTCCCTGGACATAACATAGCATGGCCCCAAGAAATAAAAAATAAAAACTAAATATCCCTGTCCTTTATGGTTTTTTTGAATTTAAAATATGTGTTTTGCATATTTATCACACTCTCTTAATATCTATTCTTGGACATTTAGAAAACAACTCAGTATTCAAAATGTATCTTTTTTGTCTTATCTATGTATTTATGACAGTTAAATGTTTTCCTCTATAAAATTACAAATTATGGAATCTCTTGATAACATGTTTAGAGGAACTTTTTCTGGTAGCACTGGAGGTGAACATCACTTCCCATCGAAAATGCTTGCAAATTCTAATGAAAATAAAATTTTGAAATTATGCATACATACAAAACTGTGAATTTTATTCTTTCATATGGAATACACTTGAGGATGATTTTCATTTTGATAAGACAGAGACACATTTGACAATATATATTTACATATATTTAGAAGAACCCATATTTAAATTATATAGTTCATATTATGTATTAGTATTTTAATATCTTTTTGATTCTAGCAACTAATTCCTGTTCCTGTATCATCTCACTTATAAGTATTATTGCATAGCAGCACTCTGCATGCTTGCATTAAATAGAAAGTTGGTGTCCATAGAATCTTAAAAATCTCTTCCTATATTCTTTAATTCTACCAAAATATAAAGCATTAAAAAAGAAAGAGGGGGAGAGAGAGGGAGAAAAGGAAATTGCCTGTCAGAGCCATAGAGGCAGCCTGGAGGGAGAGAAATTGGAGTCATTGGTGGTGAGAAATGGACACCAATGAATGAGGTGGAGAAATGGTGGAGGGATGGTTATTGATCATCGTATGACTGAGACCCAGTAACTAACAGTTTTGTAACTCTGTATCTCATGGTGACTAAAAAGTACATATATATTTACATATATATCTCTAAAAAAAGAAAAAATAATATTTAATTTTCAGTACTCCATAAAATATTTGAATTAGTTTGTCACCCTAAAAATATTTTAAGTACTAGAACACATACTTTGCATGTGCTTTACCTGGGTTTGATCCCAGTAGTGCTTTATACCATCCCATAGTATCATCAGCTGTGCTCCTGTGACCCTCAGCACTGCTGACCTTGAGTAGTGAGCATTGTATGCTGAGCAGTAAACCATCAAGCCTAAATAGTCACTCTGAGTATCACTGTGAGTAATCCCTAGGTCCATTGAACTCTTACTGGGAGCCCTCCCAAATTTCTACTTGTAAATGAATACAATTAAAACTAATTTGCATGATTCTGATAGCATTCTACTTTACACTGTTTATGAGTAATGCTTTCTTATTCACATAATTTCACGTTTGAATTCTTTTGAAAATAATACAACTTTTTGTTGTTGTTTGATCTGGCACCACACACAGCAGCCCTCAGAACTTACTTCCAGCTCTGTGCTCAGGGATCACTCCTGATAAGTTTGTGGGTGCTGGTGATCAAACTTGGGTTAACTGCATACATGGTGCGCACCTTCTTTCCCAGCTCCAGCCACCAAACTTACTTTTTTATAACTCAGGAAGTTACATAAAATTTTAAATACAATGAATATGTCTTCAAATGTCTACTTAGTTAAAAATATTATTACTTATATTGACACTATTAATTACACAATTTTATGTATTATGTCACAATAAGTAAAATTTACTGTCACCAGAAATTGAAACAATTACTGTAGAAAAAATTTACTCTGAAAAAAAAATTTAGTCTGATGTTGGATTACACATTTTGAATTTGCAATCTTGTAATTTCTTACTTCATCTACCTGACTCCACTATATACTTTCTTCTTTACCTTACATACTATCTTTCACACAGGGTAAGAAATATTTGTATATTTAATAGATTTGCAGATTTCTCTTTTAAACATTTTTTTTGAAATCACTGTTTGCATCTCTTTTAAATGCATTAGACTGTGTTATGGTCCTCTCTTTCTTATTATTTCCTGCTTTAACTCTAACTACAACCCTTATCAACACCATATCAACATTTCTAAATTCCTATAACATTATTCTAAATCACCATCATTTATATAATATTTTAATAATATCATTTTAATAATATCATTTTAATAATATCAAAAAAGCACAGCGGGTAGGGCGTTCGCCTTACAAGCGACCAACATGGCCGACCCGAGTTCGATTCCTCCGCCCCTCTCGGAGAGCCCGGCAAGCTACCGAGAGTATTCGATATGCCAGACACAGTAACAACAAAGTCTCCAATGGAGACGTTACTGGGCCTGCTTGAGCAAATCGACGATCAACGGGAGGGCCTTTACCATCATTTAAAATTGATCACTATAATAAACAAAACAATTTTATTCATTTGCATATGAGTTAATGTGTTTCTATTGATTCAGAGTTCAACCTATCACTCACACAACTCAATGACCAAAATATAAACAATCACGTCCAAAATGGGAAGAGTTGGACAGACACTTCTCCAAAGAACACATGCAGATCACCAACAGATATTAAAAAAAATAAGTTTCATCCTCACTGATTATCTTAGAAGTGCAACTCATAAAAATTAAATATGATCTCATGCCAGTAAGAATGTTCTATATAAAATAAAATAAAAAGAACAAGTGCTGTCAGAGACAGTGGGAAAAAACAAATCCTCATTTACTGTTGGTGGAATGTAATTTCGTTCATCTTTATGGAAAAAAGTATGGAGAGTTCTAAAAAAAATTGATATAAAACTATCATATGACCCAGTAATACCAATTCATGGTGTATATACCAAGAATATAAGCACAAAAATCTAATAGGTCTGGAGAGGTAGAACAGCAGACAGGCACTTGTCTTGAAAGCAACTGACTGGGATTTAGATTGTTGGCACCCTGTATGGTTCTGTGACCTTGACCAGGAGTGTTTCCTGAGAGCAGAGCCAGAAACAATCTTTGAACATCACCTGGTATGGCCAAAACACTTAAAATAAATAAATAAACCACGCTAATCAAAAAACACTATGAACATCTATGTTCGTTGTATCATTTTCCAAAAATATTTAAGTACTAGAAACAACCCAAATGCAAACAACAAAATATTACTCAGTTATGAGAAAAAATGAAATCTTGACTTTTTCTCTGATCTTGATATAATAAAAGGATGTTAAGTGAAAAAATTTTGAAAGAGAAAAATACATATTGAATATCTCAACATATATGGTACATAAAAAAATAAACAAGGTAACAGATAATAGCCAAAGAAATAGGTTCAACAAAATTGAGTTTACCAAGTGTAGGTGGGAGGTAAGAAAAGGGGAGAAAATAAGAGAAAACCTACGGACAGTGGTGGAGGGATATTGACACTTTGGTGGTAGATGTGGTACCATAAAACTGCATAGATAAAGATAAATATCAAGATTATTAGAACTTATTTTATCTAGTTAAAAATCATAGTAACTTTTTAAAAAAATCATAGTAACTTTTGAACCCATAAATATGATTTAATTTTCCTATTGGCATATTAATGACTTTTTTCAGTACATACAAACTGCCCATGTACAGTTTTTACATATCATGTTGCATTTATTGTATTATAAATACTACAAATTAATCATATGCCTGGGTATTTCCTCATGTATAATTTGTTGATTTACTCATAGAGCCCAAAATATATTCTATTGCTGAACAGAAAAGTAAAAAGACCACCTATTCCAGAGGAAAAAAATCTCTATGGAGCAGAAATGGTTTATATCAAGGACATAAAATAGAATTGGGATGAAAATAGAGCCATGGCTATATGGACTTATAAGTGACCAAATATATTGATTGTAACTAATGTGCCAATTAGCCAATGTACCAATTTACCAATGTAGAACCCTCCCAAATTAAAGTGAATCCTTTAATTGAGCTTTCTGTACCAGTTCACAGTAATAAATTAGTCCATGCATCTTTTTTTATGATTAATTCCCCTCTCTTTTCACAGATCCCCTAATGTACCTTCTGCTGCAGTAAATAAAACACTTTTCTATAAATATGCCCCATAAGGGAAAACATCTCTTCTCATTAAGCTTACAGAACTAGGTAATCTTATTGAACTAGGAGGTATAGCAGCTATGCATGCAATCTGTGGTGATATAACTAACTATAATTTCATCAAGTGGCATTAAACTTGGAAAGTTAAGTGTACATGTTAATTGGAATGTATATGGTGATAAAAAAATTTTATACTTATGTAATAGTAAGAAGTTCCTAACTCTATTTAGTATGTCTTTTCAAAAGTTAAGTGTTTGCAGTTGTGATAATTTAATTATGATGTTTTGGCTTCCTTACACAAATCATGAATACTCTTCCAGAAAACAAGCCAACTCCATGGACGTGTGAATTCCCATAAGTCCTAGAGTGCAATTAACTCCACTTTTATCCACGCTGTGGCACCTGCAGACAATGAGGAAATCTGTTACAAGAACTATTTCCATAGCATGAATATGCAAGCACCAGAATTAGTGTAATTCATTCAGCTGCAGATTATCTAGACTCCAGCCACCATACGTTTTATTGCCATGTGTCAGTTCACTGACAGCTTCATAAATCCAGCTTAATAAACATTAAGTGTTTACTTGCATTGTCTTGCAAATAAAGAAATCTGGGGAAAGTTTTCTAGGATAGGTTGAGGTAGTTATGCATTCATACAATTGGTACAAGTTTCATCTAAAAAAAAGCTACGATCCATGGGTATATCACTGCAATGGCTGATAGATACTGCTGTTTGGAGCAACAAACTCTTAGTAAGATTACTGTTCCCTTTTACAGAAAAGTTGTACAATGCGATTTTCCATACATCATGAATTTGAGATCTAGATCATTATGCAATGGACATCTTATATTACAGTTGAGATGAAAAAATAGATATTGCCATGTTTAATTTTGAGATTAGCTATTATGGTTCAGTGACAGTTCAGGATGTTAAGGCTTTCCAAGAGGATTGCTCTTTTTTCCCCCAACGACTAGACTGAAAGAATTTTAAATTAATATACTGAAAATTAGTTGATTAGATTTTCTGTTTACAAATACTTCAATATCAAATATATTCTAGTTTCTTATATTAATTCTTCCCAACATGACAAAAGACTCTAGACAAAACCCTCCAGCTGTGAGGCAGCCACAAAAATACTGACTCTCTTAAGGATTTATAATCGCTTTCTAGCAGAGCTTTTGTCTACATGTATAGGAATACTGACCAAGTATTTTTTCTTTAATCTTTTGTCAAATCTGTTTTGTATTTTGCAGAATATCTGAGATGCCATTCACCCAGCACGTAAACCTCTTTGTGAGTATAAGCAGGTTAATTTACACCTTGTTTGTCCACTTCAATCTCAGAACAAACCTATAAATTATAAAACTTAATAGCAGTAAGAAAAAAAGAATCAAGCACTGATCCTCCATTGCTTCTTATCAAGTACACTCTTTTCTCATGCTTTTTCCTAAACAACGTAGTAATTTCCTGAGACACTGATTCTCCCACCATTAATATGTACTGTAAGAATGAGCAGAATATAGGTAAAGGTAAAGGTAAAGGTAAAGGTAAAGGCCCTCCCGTTGATCATCTATTTGCTCGAGTGGGCCCAGTAACATCTCCATTGGAGACTTTGTTGTTACTGTGTCTGGCATATCGAATACGTCACCTCTCCAACATCACTGTCACTGTCACTGTCCTCCTGTTGTTCATCGATTTTCTCGAGCGGGCCCAGTAACGTCTCCATCAGGAGACTGTTGTTACTGTGTTTGCCGTATCTAATACATCATGGGTAGCTTGCCAGGCTTTGCCATGTGGGCGAGATACTGTCGGTAGCTTGCTGGGCTCTCCGAGAGGGCTGGAGGAATCAAACTCAGGTCAACCATGTTGGCTCCGTGCAAGGCAAACGCCCTACCTGCTGTGCTATTGCTCTGTGGTGGTTATTTTTGTAAAACAGCAGACATAGGAAAATCTCACCAAACTGAATAGAAGTCACCTTTTTGTAAGAAATATTGACTTTTATAAGAGAAGCTTCCATTTGTAAGATTATCAACTCCCTCTCCATACTTGGACTTAGATAATGAACAAATCTCTAAAAAAAAGTATTTATATAAAAATAAAAGAAATAACCTTTGTCTTAAATCCAGATAACCATATGCTGATTGATCCTGCTTTGTTTGCTAGCATCCCATTATTGGTCTTTCTCAGATTCCCCCAACATCTTCTTTAAGCATTAGCTGAATAGGAAGTTTAAAGTGATGACTTAAGTCTTCTCAGGGAATTCTCACTTTCCTAGGTTTCACCAGTTTATATAACAGTTATGTGTGTTATTACATTTCTGTTTGTTTTGTCCTGATTATATTTTATTAGAAAAAAGTCTTAGCCAATAACCTAGAAAGGGAAAAAGGAAAATAATATTCCTTCCCTACAATTAGCACCAGTTCTAAATTATCAGACTATTGTAAGAGGGTTGTGAGTAGCAGACATAGATAAATCTTATCCAAAACATATTTGCTGTTTTATGGTAAGAGATGATTCTTTTTCCCTCTTCTGTATGATTGGGAATATAAGAAATATAAGGAAAGAGCTATAATTCATGAAGGTGGTAATTTCCACTCTAGTTCTACTGGAATTCCCACTACCTGAAAGAACCAGAAAAAATGTTTGGATATTCATATTTACATTTTCTGAATTTGTAATCTATGACCTTTGGCAAAATTTAACTTAAATCATCAATACACTGTACTCTCATGGTCTTTTCTATTTAAAAGAAGGGAGCAGGGTTTGTTAGGACAGAGAGTAAATGTCCCCCTATCATTCTGCATTCTTTGGGACTATTTGAGCCATTCTAAATAACATTGAACATATTGAGTGAATATAACTAATGTAATTACAAATAGATGAGAATTCTATAGGATATAGTTTCTAAAGCCAAGAGATCTATATTCATTTAATTCCTTAGTTAAGGATGGAATAGTAGAGAACTGGATCTTCAAGGAAAGAGAACTGGATTGCATAAAATAGAGGGTAGCTCAAATAATGAAGACCGGGCTGGAGCGATAGCACAGCGGTAGGGCGTTCGCCTTACAAGCGGCCAACATGGCCGACCCGAGTTCGATTCCTCCGCCCCTCTCGGAGAGCCTGGCAAGCTACCGAGAGTATTCGATATGCCAGACACAGTAACAACAAAGTCTCCGATGGAGACGTTACTGGGCCCGCTCGAGCAAATCGACGATCAACAGGAGGGCCTTTACCTTTACCTTACCTTTATATGCTCTGTAATCAAATATTTGCTTTACTATAGCTTTTCATGTCAAATAGATAGCTTTCTCCATATGAAAGGTAAAGAGAGCAGAAAGTGTTTCTTGTGTGAAAGGAGGGTCTCTGTTGATCTCAGTTAAAGATAATACAGACACCAAAAAGACATTTCTTGGGAAGATCAGTCTGAATATATTAGGGAAGCACAGACTTCATTTGTAATCACCTACTCCAGCAAGTAATTATGATAAATGAGAATATTAAAGAATGATTCTCTGAAGTGCTTTCATGGTAGGTATGAAATACTAAAATAATTGTAAATTAATGGCCGAGATTAGTACCAGGAATTTTACTCTATGGCTTCGAGGCCAGCCACACATGCTAGGGGAAAAGGGACCTCTGACAGAGAAGGGAACACCAAATAAATGGTGTTCAGAGGATCCTCCCAGGATGGGAGAAGCATGCTGAAAGTACACTATAGACCAAACATGATTGTCACCCATTGTCTCTTTTGCAAACCACAACACCCAATAAGAGAGAGAGAACAAAAGGGAATGCCCTGCCACAGAGGCAGGGTGGGATAGAGGGGATGGGGGGTGGGAGGGATACTGGGATCCGTGGTGGTGGGAAATGGGCACTGGTGGAGGGATGGGTATTTGATCATTGTATAATTGAAACCCAAACACAAACATTTGTAAGTTTACAACTGTACCTCATGATGTCTTACTAATAAAAATTTAAAAAAATAATTCTAAATTAAGATATGGTAATCTCTGTTTAACAATAACTGGCTAAAGTAAGGAGAACTCTACTAGGTCTTTGAACACAAGTTAAAAAAGTTAATTATAAGATGTATATCCACTTGAATATAAATCAAGTCAGATTAAGCATTAACAGGATAATTTAAGTGGCAATGATAATATGTACATTGGTTAAGTGTATACTTATTTAAAAAGATTTTTTCTTTATTTTCATAAAGTTGTTCACAGTAAAGGATTACAATATTTCGACACGAGTTCCACCACCATTACACCTTCCCACCACCATTATTTTAAATTTTCCTGCCACCACTCACGATCACAATCACGATCATCCTGTTGTTCACCGATTGCCTTGAGCAGGTACCAGTAACGTCTCCATCGTCCTAGCCCTGAGATTTGAAAAACTGCCATATTCAAGGCTCTTTCAGGGTTAGAAGAATGAAACCCATCATTGTTACTGGTATTTGGCATATTGGGTACACCACGGAGAGTTTGCCAGACTCTGCCGTGTGGGCAGGTTACATTCGCCACCACTCAAATCTGCCAAAAGGACAGATGCTGAGTAATTTATTTTGTATTGCTTATTGTGAGTAGCATTAGATGCCCTGGAATTCTAAAAAATTTAAATAATTAGAGTCAGGAGAAATCTCTGCAACAAGCTTCTCAATTCAGACATTCTTTTGTGTGTCTCTGGACCATGGCAGTTAAGGAGCTTAAATAGCTGCTGGAGTGATAGCACATCGGTAAGGCATTTGCCTTGCACATGGCCAACCAGGCTGAGCCAGATTTGATTCCTCTGCCCCTCTCGGAGAGCCCAGCAAGCTACCGAGAGTATCTTGCCCTTACAGCAAAGCCTGACAAGCTACCCATGACATATTCATATGCCAAACACAATAACAACAAGTCTCACAATGGAGACATTACTGGGCCAACTCGAGCAACTCTATGAACAATGAGAGAACAGTACTACAGCTACAGAAATAGCAGCCGAGGCAGTTTGTGGGCTTGACCTCCAGGGTCTCATAAGAACTGAGAGATAGGAAGGGCCAGCCCATCTCCCATCCCTTGAGGCCTGGTGTTTGCCAACTCTGATCCTGCTTACTTGGGTTTCTCACTGGGTTCTGAAAGTTGGCAGCCACTGAGATTCCTAGGAGGCAGGTGGGAGGATGAGGTCTGCTCTGTTTAAGGCACCCCAGTGAAATCAGCCTGGCCCAAAGTCTGAAGGCATCTTTGCAGAAAGCTGCTCCATTCAGAGATTCTTTTGTGTGTCACTGGATCATGGCCATTAAGAAAGTTAAATAGCTGCTGGAGGCTTATTTAAACAAATTGCCAAGAAAACTAACAATGATAAGTAGAGTTGCCTCGTTTGAAACAAAAATTTTTCACAAAAATTCTTCTTTGGGATACATAATCTCAGTATCTCTTAAACTCTGGAGGGTGAGTGAAAATAAAATTGAATAATATTGAACATAGGTTTTGTCCTAAGAACTTGCTGTTTTGTCCTTCCTGCATACCCTCAAGTAGTTTAGGTATATTGGGTTGCTCCTATCACAGTACTCCCATTCCTCTGTGTTTATTTGTAACTTCTTTGTGCTCTGTTGACTTGTAAATATTGTTTTCCTCTTCTTTCTAAGTCCTTTGCATAGTTTATTCAGAGCAATGTCCTTTTTGTATGGACACAAGAAGACAGTCTATGCTATGCTTTTGTAATATGACTCTCAGTGATATTTTCCTCCTGGGCATCTGTTCTCTCACCTAAGCCTCAGCTGCCCTTTTTTTCCTTGTGCCCCCCAAAGCAGAGTCCCGACTAGGGACTGGATGGAACCAAGACAAGCGGTAAGCTATGTGCTACCCTGGCATAGAGATGGGCCTGGCCAAAATACCATAATGCTTAACTATAAGAGCTTGGTCATGGACAAATGCTGTCATGATCCAAAAAGTAGTAACTAGATTCAGCCCCTGTTAGGGTTAGGAATGATTAATCTGGCCTGAGTGCTGTGGTCTGAGTCTGTGGAAAGATGTTCCCAGGAGAGCTGCCCTATGCTATCTCTTACTGTGTCCATACAAAAATAACTAATATTGAGATGTTGATAGAGTTATTGGACTGAGGAAAGGAGAAAAAACCTTAGGAGGTATTTTGTTCTTGGGCAGTCAGGAAGGGCTTTGAAATACCTTTTAGGTGGTGTTCCCTTTTAATTTGTTGGGCCCTCAGGAAGGGCTTTCTTATGTTGATTTTGCTACCTGACTAGGTGCAGTGTCAGCCCAAGTGCTGGGGAATTGGAGAGGCAAGAGAGCTAGAGAGAGGAGAGAGAGTCCAGGCTGCGAGACAGAGCGTGGAGAGATGGGGGTGGGGGGAGACCGGAGGAGACAGGAATGAGAGGCAGTGGAGACTAGAATGGGAGGCTTAGAGAGACTGGGGTAGGCATGTAAGGAGAATGTAATAAACATGTGGGCGGCTAGGGGAAGAGTGTTGGGGCCTCCCCCTTGCCACCCTCAAAGATTTTATACAATTGAACTTTTGTTGTCTACTTTAATATCCTTTCAGTTAGAGTAACACTGCAGTCGTTAAGAGAATATAAGTTAGAAAAAATCATTGAGAAATGTAATAAACATAATGTAGCACTGTCCTCCCATTGTTCATCGATTTGCTCTAGCGGGCCCAGCAATGTCTCCATTTTGAGATTTGTTGTTACTGTGTTTGGCATATTGAATATATCACGGGGAGCTTGCCAGCCTCTGCCCAGTGGGCAAGATACTCTCGGTAGCTTGCCGGGCTCTCCAAGAGGGGTGGAGGAATCAAATCTGGGTCAGCCAGATTGGCCATGTGCAAGGCAAAAGCCCTACCACTGTGCTAATAAACATAATAAAAATAATCAAATAAAACAAATAGATCATGGTGGGATTTTTTTTTAATGGGAGGGGGCTAAAGAGATAGTACAGGGGTTAAAGTGTTTGCCTAATACATGGCTGCACCCAAGTTCAATCTTATAGTACAACATATGGTCCTGAGTGCCACTAGGTTTTATTTCCAATTACAAAGACAGAAGTAAGCCCTGGGCACAGACAGGTCTAGAAACAAAACAGCACACACACACACACACACACACACACACACACACGTATGTAAATACATATACATTATGTAATTTGTATATAATTTATTATATATAATAATAACAACAGAGAAAGGAATAATATTGGGCTAGTATAAAACAGTCCATGTGATAATAGTAAAATAATTAATGGAGTATCTGTAAAATGACATAAACTATTATTTAGTAATAAGGACAAAATAACCAAAATAAATTTTAAAGAAAAGTTGTTTAGCAAAGATTCCATGGGACAAACTGAATTTATCTGCGACTTGTATTTATCAAAAGGGTAAATTTTAAATCAAACCTCCTCGTGTTGTTAAAATGAACAGTTAAAATAAAGACAGGTGTTATGGGGAAAAAAATGAAATCAGCAGAAGAAAATATATTTATCCACACTTCACAAACACCTTATAACTTTAACAAAAATGTGATGAGATTACTTGATTATTATACTAAAAAGGAGGTAAACATCTGATTAGAAGACAAATATTATTAATTGCTATCTACATGTAAAGGATCATTGAACTTTTGTAAACATGTGTTATATAAATATATCTTATTTTACTTAATATTTATATGTGATATTTCTGCTTCTAAAAGTTGTTTAAAATACATTTACAAAGTGAATGTGATTTCAAAGCATATTTTGTTAATTTTATTTTAATAAGAACAAAGAGATAATTTAAAAAACTAGTCATAAAACATCGATATATTATACTATAAACATATTTATTTGCTTGCATTTATATCAAACATTTTAAAAGTGTAAATGCACGTACATTATGATTATTTCTGAAAATCGAGTTTAGATGAAAGTATTTCTATGCACTCTGAAGAGATTTGTTCTTTAAAAAATTGTAATAAAGAAAATATTTCCATATTTCTATACATGCTTAAGTTGTATATAAAAATTAATATAAAGATATAAATTACTGAAGGTCATAATGTAGTAAAAATGGAAAGAAATTTTAAGATTTTTCCCTACAGGAATAGAGCTACTATAACAATATGCCTATCAAGTTTGGATAAAGATAAAAAGAAGGTTGGGATAGTCCCAGTGCACTAAATCTCATTTTTTTGTATTATTGAGCCAGTTGTTACTGTCCACATATATTAGAGAGAGATTTAAAGAAATAAATCTCGAAACATTTTTAAGTTATTACCTTTGAGGAATGATTTTGGATGTGATGACCGTAGCAAAATCCTGTTTCTCTGTAACATCACCTCTTAGCATTGATATTATTTTTTAATAAAAATCATTGCAATGAATATTTAGTAATACCTACAAATACTGAATCATTATTCAGTATATATAATAGTTATATAATGTTACATATCATTATATCTCAAAAAATTGCTTAAAAGCAAGAGAAGGAAAACATGTCTCATGCACCTAAGAAATCTGCCTTGATTCCTTATTTTTCTAAGGTTTTCACTTTCTCTCCTATACTTATGTCCATTCCATATCTTTGTCTCAATCTTAGTCTTGGAATCATATGCTTTCCCTTATTTACAAGTTTATTAATATAGATATATGTTTCATTCTATATTATTATAGACCCATGTTTGATTGTTTCATTCTCATATAATCCTAAATTTTTGCTATATAAATATTAAAATGCCAATTTAAACCTGATAATTTTTCTAAAAACCTTATGTTAACCTTATAAAGGAAAATAACAAATAAATGATTTTCAAGTCCAGTTTGTTCTTTAATAATGCAACAAAACCTTAAGCATGAAGCACAAATAATGTATGTAAGTACATTTCAAATCTGCAACTTAGAAATAAAGTAAAAGAAAAATGTATATGAATATTACAGAAATAGTAATATGAGGCAATTTTCCCTTACTTCAAGCTCTGGGTTTATTAGCAGTGAGAAAATCCATTAGCAAAGTATAAAGCATGATCTTCCAGTCTTCATTTGACATATGAAGAAAGTGCTTATCAAGAATACACAGACATTCAATATTTCATTCCTAGTGCCTTTATATTCAGTACCTATTCTTTAATTAAACCAAATATCTTTCTTGGAAAATCTTATTCTACACTTCATAGGACTTCAAAACATCAATCAGTAAAACACATTATTTACACTTCCCTCTAAGTCTTTGAGGAGGCCTGCAAATATAGTGAATTTCCTAAATTGTTAAGAATCACAGAGTTGAGGATTCTTATGAAATTACCTGTGAAATTATATGTGACACACAAAATGATATTTAGCAGGGAAGAATTCTGATCTCTTTTTTTGTCTAATATATGATACTGCATTGCATTTTTCTACTATATGAGTGCCTAAATTCTAATTGTTTTATATTTAATTTCCCTAACTTTATGAATTCATCTTTACAATAAAACTTTACATAATATCTTCTAAGTTGCTAAACATCTGCTAAGTGATTCTATTTCAGTTAGTTTTTGCCCTGTCTGTACAGTATAGGGAAGTATGCAGACTTACATGAACACTGATTTTCCCTGACCCATCTGTTTTTAATTATTAGTATAAATACATTAATTTTTCAATATTTGATATATAGAATGAGATGAATCATATATGTAGAAACAATGAAATAGAATCATGTAAGAATTAACTAAGATCTGGAGCAATAGTACAGTGGGTAGGATGCTTGTCAGACATGTGGCTGGCCCTGTTTTGATCTCCTGAACCTCAAATGGATTCCAGAGTAGCAGTAGGAGTGATCTAAGTGCAAAGCCAGGAATAACCCCTGAGTACTGTCAATTGTGGCACCCAAAGCAACAAAACAAAACAAAACAAAAACAACAACAACAACAAAAAACAGTAAATAAAACAAAAAACTCTAAATTCATGAGTATATATATATATATATACAATGGTAAGATGCCAGGCCTAAATTTTCCCCTCAGGACACAAGATTTATTCCCCTGACAATTGCTTACCTCTTTATCTTTATCAGGAACTAAATAGATAGTATTATTTCATAAATACATGTAATTTATTTTGATATTGATTACACATACGACTATTTGAATAAAATATTCACTTATATTTTTAATTGAGGGATTAAGTTAAGCTATTCCTGACAGTACTCAGAGCTGACTCTGACTTATGTTTTCTCTCTGTTTTATATCTTAATTTTCATTTATAAGCTTAATTAAAACTTTCTATCAATTTTGCTATTAGTTTATATTTGTCTTTTTTGGCCCTGCCTACCTATGCTTAGAATTTACTCTTAACTTTGTGCTCAGGAATTACTCCCCGCTGTGCTTGGGGACTGTGCTTGGCGTGTATAATGCAAGTGCTTACAATATAAGTGCTCTCCACCCCTAGTTTTAACTACACAGGTAACTACTATTCCTCTTCTGGTCCCTCTCTTTGTCTTTGTATGTCTGTATGTCTCTGCCTCTGTCTCTCTGTCTCTCTCATCTCTCTCTCTCTTCTCTCTCTTTCTCTCTCTGTCTCTCTCTCGGTAGATTTAGATTTCTATCTGAAGTTTTTTTTTCATTGAAAAACATTCCAATATCTTTTATTTCAACTTTGTGTACTAGCAATACATTTTCTTAGCATTCATTTTCTAGAATTGGCTTTAAACAAAACTGTATCTAGGTACAATTTTTTTTGGTTGAATTTACTCAGCAAAAAGCTATTTTTTGAACATAGTAGTAGTCATGTGTTTTGTTCAGACAAAGAGTATTTTATTATAGAGATGTTGCTATATTAATCCACATTATTAGATTAATGATTATCCGAGTTGTTTCCCTTTTGGGCTACTACACAATCAGTTCTTTTTGTTTGTTTGTTTGTTTGTTTTGCTTTAAGTTTGCATAAGCTGCATTTTAGGATAAAGGTTCACCATTAAGGAATCACCAGAAACTCCTGACTTCATCTCTCATGATAAAGGTTTAGTCATCATTCATATTTTCTTCTCTTAACTTAATGTTGTGTAGTAACTACACATGCAATTTAGAGTTTAGTAAAAAATCCATGAGAACCATAAAAATCATAAACTCTAACTCTCTGTAAATTCTCCAATAATCTGTGAATGAGTCCAAATGTCCAATTTCAGTCAATTCTCAGTATTTTTTTTTATTTCTCATTGAAACTGCTGTGCCTCACAAAAATTCCGTTCCTTAACCTTTCTCTGTTTGAAAAGCAGGAAAATCACAAGAAGTTTAATTCATCCCTCTTCTCAGGGACTGCAGCCCCTTATGCCATTATTTAGTGGCTGAATATTTTGTTTCATATAGATTCTCTCTTTTTTTGTTGTTTTTGGAGGGAAAAGTACTGCCCCCTTATTTAAGAAAATAGTAATCCTTCTCTACAAATCTTAAGTGCATATCGACTGATCAATAATGAGATTGAACTTAGTTTATATAAAATATTTTCTTATATTTGTCTTGCTTAATATCTGCAATTTTTGTATTAGTTACACTGTCTCATTTCACGTTTTACCTTTAGATTATGAATGGCTTATTTTATGTATGTTACTCAATTCTGAATTATTTGAATTCTAGTTTATTTTGCAAACTAGAATACCTATTTATAATCCTCTGGACTCAATCTTCAAAAACACATTCAATTTTTGACTATTTGCCAATAGCATGTCTGGGAACCTTCTTAATTGTCATTTACTATTTTCAGTCTTTTTTTAATGTTATCCTGTCTCCATAAACTTTTTTTCTACAGATGAATGATTCTGTCAGAACAGATAGATAGCATGATAATAACCTGCAATTACATAAAAAATAATTAGTATTCATACAATCTTAAATTTTTAAAAATTTTCTGTTATCTTATTAAATGTAATAATTTTGTTGATATTTATAGGTTTCTTTTATAGAGAGTAATAACAGTTGTAAACAATAATAGACTTTACTAATTTCAATCCCTATCTTACTTTCATGTACTGATATTACTTAAAGCCTTTGCAGCTATTGAATAAATTAATCTTTCAAAAATGATTGAGTTTTGTTAAAGAAACTTTGGTACGTCTACACAATGGAGTACTATGTAGCTGTTAGAAAAGATGAAGTCATGAAATTTACATACAAGTGGTACAACATGGAAAGTATCATGCTAAGCGAAATGAGTCAGAAAGAGAGGGATAGACATAGAAAGATTGCATTCATCTGGGGGATATAAAGTAACAAAGTATGAGATTAATACCCAAGAATAGCTGAGATCAGCACCAGGAGGATTACTCCATAGCTTAGTGGCCAGTCGGGCATTCTAGAGGAAAGGGCAGCTCAGATAGAGAAGGGAACACCAAATAAAGGGTGTTTGGAGGATCCTCCCAGGAGGGGAGATGCATGTCGAAAGTAGACTATGGACTGAACATGTTTGCCACTCAATGCCTCTTAGGCAGACCACAACACCCAAAAGGAGAGAGATAACACAGGGGATTGCCCTGCCACAGAGACATGGGGGGATGGGGGGATGGGGGTGGGGGGATATTATCCATGGTGGTGGAAAATGGGCACTGGTGGAGGGATGGGTATTTGATCATTGTATAATCGAAACCCAAGCACAAAAAATTGTAAATCTACCACTGTACCTCATGGTGTTTCACTAATAATTAAAAAAAAGGTTAAAAAAAATAAAGATTGTACAATTAAAAAAAAAGATTGAATTTTATAAATTTTATAAAATTCTTTTACATAGACATGAATAATAGACCCGGGGCTGAGATCTCCAAGCCTGCACGGTTTGGGACTGGACCTGTCAGTAGCTAGACAGTTACACCCTCCAACTGCCGTGTAACCCCAACAACGGCCAGGATCCAGAGATTATCACAACAAGCTCCCGGGAGTGCACAAGGCAGAGTCTCCTACCCTGTGTCTGACTATCCTCGACAGGGCCCAACAGCTGAAGACCTCCAGGCCCCAACCAAGGCTTTACTGGGGCCACTCTCCACACACTTGGATAAGCCTCAGACATAACAGAACTGGCAGAGGAACCCAGGTGTGTGGGACCCGGGGCTGAGATCTCCAAGCCTGCACGGTTTGGGACTGGACCTGTCAGTAGCTAGACAGTTACACCCTCCAACTGCCGTGTAACCCCAACAACGGCCAGGATCCAGAGATTATCACAATAAGCTCCCGGGAGCGCGGCCGCATTTGTGGCCGCGCGACTATTTATTTACTTTTCTCTAAGTTTTCAGGGTACCTTAAATATCCAACCCGCACGGCAGAGCCTGGCAAGCTATCCGTGGTCTATGCCAAATAGACCAAATTGATATGCCAAATCCAGTAATAAATGGATCTCATTTCCCTAACCCTGAATATGCAGAGTCGAGAAGGATATGGAAGGAGAGGCTGATAAAACACCAAGGCAGACATAGGCTGCCACAACGCAGAAAAACAAAAATGATTGTCTGTACTTTTAATGCTCATACGCTGGCATCTGCTGCATCCATTGAAGACCTTATGGTACAAGCGCGAAAGATCAAGTACGACATCATTGGTCTGACCAAAACGAGAAGACATCAATCCCATCATGCTGTTTTCAACACTGGAGAAGAACTGTTCCTTGGAACATGTGATAAAAGAGGTGTCGGTGGTGTCGGTATCCTTGTCAACACAAACTTAGCCACGAGCATTGATTCATTCGAATGCCTAACAACCCGAATCGGATGATTACATTTGAATAAATGTGGCTCACTACCAGCAGTTTCTATCTTTGTTGTCTATGCACCAACATCCAGTTATGGTGAAAGAGAAACTGAGAAATTCTACATGGAGCTGGAGAAGTTCTATAAAGAAGATCACACCTTCTACAAGATCATTGTCGGTGATTTTAATGCCAAGATAGGACCAAGAAGATCAGTCGATGAACTCCACATTGGAACCCATGGCCTGGAATGGAACGAACAGGGTGACAGACTGTCTGAGTTCATCATGTCAACCAAAACCTTCCATGGTAACTCACAATTCCAAAAGGCTGAATCTAAACGTTGGACATGGGAGGCTCCCGATGGATGGTTCCACAATGAAATAGACCACATCATATTCAATCGGCGGTTTTGCCTAACCGATGTTGCTGTTGTCCCAAAATTCCAAACGGGATCAGACCACCGTCTTCTTCGTGCAAAATTCTACCTCACAGAACGAGCAGAAAAGAATGCAAAGTTTAAGAAGAGGACTCCCAGAACAACCACCAACTGGGAGCTCTTTGGCTCTATTGCGGCAACATGGGAAGATGCCATCATTGACAACATTGATGAGGAATACGATCGAATGATTCAGCACCTCCATGATTGTGCAAGGAATGCCAAGAGAGAGATAACCACAAAAAACCGTCTTTCTTCGAACACTCTTGAACTTATTCGCCAATGTGGCTTGGCACATGCCTCAGGCAACCACAAGGCGAACATCCGAACTGGCAAAACAGTGCAGAGAAGCCATCAAGGATGACCTCAAAAACATGGGAGCAGCAGTACTGGTAGATGCAGCAGAAGCTGGGAAAAACATTCGTAATGCCCGCCTGTCCTTCACCAACTACAAAACCAAGATGACTGCCCTCCAACATCATGATGGATCTATCACATCTTCCAGAAGGGCAATGGAGAAGATTATTCATGACTTCTACTCAGATCTCTTTAATAGCCACATCCACTTGCCCACATACCACATACCACATGATGGATATGTCGTTCACAATGTTCTCCCTTCCGAAATCCAACATGCCATCTCGTCGGTAAAGAAACAAAGAGCACCTGGCCCAGACAAGATCAGACCTGAACACCTGAAGAACTTACCATCAGTACTCATCAATACATTGGCTCGACTCTTCACACGCTACCTGTCTGAATGCAAGGTTCCATCCCAATGGAAAACCAGCAAGACTGTACTACTATACAAGAAAGGAGACATCCACGACATTGGCAACTATCGCCCAATCTGCCTATTGTCTGTCATCTACAAACTATTCACCCGAGTCATCCTGAATAGCATTAGCAGAACACTAGATGAAGGACAACCATGTGAACAAGCTGGATTCCGAAAAGGATTCAGTACCATTGACCATATCCACACAATAACCAAGCTCATTGAGGTATCTCGGGAGTTCAAGATGCCGCTCTGTCTAACGTTCATTGATTTAAAGAAGGCCTTTGATTCTGTTGAGTCGGAAGCGGTCATAGAAGCCCTAGCCAATCAGGGCGTACAAACTCAATACATCAGGATCCTTTGTGAGTTCTATTACGGATTCACTACCATGATCTCAGCATTCTACAAAGAAGTAATCATCCATATCAAGAGAGGGGTTCGGCAGGGTGATACCATTTCACCAAAACTCTTCAGTCCCACCCTCGAGAACATCATGCGATGACTAGAATGGGAAAACATGGGAGTGAAGATAGATGGTCGGCAACTTCACCACCTCCGCTTTGCTTATGACATCGTTCTAATAACACCAAACATCAGCCAAGCAGCACAAATGCTGGCCGACTTAGACCGTGAGTGTGGAAAGGTAGTACTACAGCTGAATCTTACAAAGACAATGTTTATGAGAAACAGCCTTGTTCCTGACGCTCCATTCGCTCTCAACGGAACCACCATCTCCGAATGCAACAGTTATATATACCTAGGTCAAGAAATCAACATGATGAATGACCTGGCACCTGAGTTGAGCAGGAGGAAGAGAGCGGCTTGGAATGCCTTCAAGAGCATTGAAGAAATAACTAAAAGGACAAAGAACCTCTAGTTATGAGCACATCTCTTTGATTCCACTATTCTTCCTGCATTAACATATGCCTCAGAGACCAGGACCCTACGAAAACAGGATGAGAATGCTATTCGGTTCTCTCAAAGAGGAATCGAAAGAACTATGCTTGGAATATCTCGATTCACTCAAATGAGAGATAGAATCCGGAGTTCTGATCTTCGTCAACGCTCAAGAATCAGGGATGCTGTCTCATTTGCCAAGACATCAAAAATCAGATGGGCTGGACACGTAATGAGGTTTACAGACAACCGCTGGACTAGAGCCATTACTGATTGGATTCCACGGGACATCAAAAGATCACGTGGACGCCCACCTATAAGATGGTCAGACTTCTTCGTCAAGACCCTAAATGATCGGTTTGAGGCTCTGCATGTTCCTAGAACGAACAGATACCATTGGGCTACGCTAGCACGCAACCGGGATGAATGGAGACGTTACTGGCACCCGCTCGAATAAATCGATGAATAACGGGGATTAAGTGATTAAGTGAAGACATGAATAATGATATTTGCTCTAATACTTTGAAAATGGACTGGAGCGATAGCACAGCCGGTAGGGCGTTTGCCTTGCATGCAGCTGACCCTGGTTTGATTTGTTAGGTCCCTAGGGACCTGAGGGAGATTCCAGAGTTAAAACTCTATAAATTTTAACTCTCCCTTTCCTGCTCCCTCCCTAGCAGAGCTTTAGAGTGAAACTCTTCCCTGTTGGAATGTAAATTCGGGAACCATTTGTTGGGCCCTCCTTATCTGTTACTTCCCTTAGGAACTCTTCCCTTATACACCTCCACTGGAATGCAGGGCTGAGAATCAAAGGAAGCCAGGTGATAACTAAATGTCTCAGTTACCAGATGCCCACTAGCCACAATGCCTATGTACGTAAATGCTGATCTTTGAGTCTATAGGCTTAGGAGTGATGTACTTTTAAATGGATTGGTTAAGAAAGTATATGTTGTTACAAATCTATTGGCTATGAAATGCTCGGGCTTTGCTGTAACAGCCAGTGAAGGTCTATGTAAGATCCCCTTTGAAGAAGTTCGGGGTCTTGCCTCACCTAACTGACCTGCGTGTCTGTGTAGGTGGCTTGACCCTGACTAGCCAGTCTTACAATAAACCCTGCTTGCTATTTGCAGTCTTTGGAGTCTCTTTGTCGTTAAAGGGAGATCACGATCCCCGCCCTAACAGATTCCTCCATCCCTCTTGAAGAGAGAGACTAGCAAACTACCAAGAGTATCCCACCTGCACAGCAAAGCCTGGCAAGCTACCTGTGACATATTTGATAGACAAAAACAGTAACAAGTCTCACAGTGGAGATGTTACTGGTGCCTGCTGGAGCAAATGGATAAACAATGGGATGACAGTGCTACAGTGTTACAGTGCTACTTTGAAATGTAAGGACTCAGATTGTGATCTCCCTTTAAGGACAAAAAGACTCCAGAGACTGCAAACAACAAGCAAGGTTTATTGTAAGACTGGCTAGCCAGGGTCCAGCCGCCTACACAGACACACAGGTCAGTGAGTGAGGCAAGACCCCAAACTTCTTCAAAGGGGATCTTATATAAGCCTTCACTGGCCTTTACAGCAAAGCCCGCCCATTTCATAGTCAATAGATTTGTAACAACATATACATTCTTAACCAATCCTTTTAAAAGTACATCACTCCTTAGCCTATAGATTCAAAGATCAGCATTTACATACATAGGTATTGTGGCTAGTGGGTATCTGGTAACTCGGACATTTGGTTATCTTCTTTGTTCCCTTTGATTCTCAGCTCATGGCTCCTTCATTCTGATGGAGGTGGATAAGGGAAAAATTCCTAACAGAGGTAATAGATAAGGAAGGCCCAATAAGAAATTTACATCCCAATAAGAAAGAGTCAACAAATGGTTTCAGAATTTACATCCCAACAAGGAAGGAATGGTTTCACTCTAAAGTTCTACTAGGGATGGGACAGGAAAGGGAGAGTTACTAATTAGTATAGTTTTAACTCTGGAATCTCCCTCAGGGTTCCAAGGGACCTTACAGAAAATAATCATTCATAAACCAAAATTAGTTCATTTTATTCCATTTTTTAAAATAATGATCTAAAACTCATTCTACCACTTGGATTTTTTCATTAATTGCGTTTTTTTCATTGTCTTTAATTTTAACCATTGCACTGTAGTACTGTCCTCCCATTCATTGATTTGCTCAAATGGGCACCAGTATAAAATACGCTACGAGAGCTTGCCAGGCCCTGCCGTGCAGGCGGTATACTCTCAGTAGCTTGCCAGGCTCTCCGAGAGGGATGGAGGAATTGAACCCAGGTAGGCTGTGTGCATGGCAAACACCCTACCTGATGTGCTATTGCTCTTCTATTTTTAACCATTAATTACAGTTATTTTAGGACATTTTTAGAATGTCATATTCTATAATATTTTGTATAATAATGTAAACATATGCATGATTTTTTGTATGTTTTGTTATTTTTATTTATGGCATTTTGTTTAGTTTATTTGTATCTATGTTTATAATTAAACTAATTTTCTTCCATTATAATCTTACTGGTTTAGGTATTAAATCCACATTAATTTTCTGTAATAATCAGACTTATCCCCCCCTTAACTATTATCTGAAACATTATATATGAATTAGATTTTTTTTCAACCTTGACTACTGAGCAGATTTCATCTGTAAAAGTCAACCATTTTATTGTTTCCTACTGGCAGAATTTTAAACACTGAATCATTTGTGTAAAATTTATAGTATCAATCATGTTTCTATTTGTCCATAGGGCTGTGGTAAGCTGTTAAATCAACAGGCACTCTAAGGAAAAATATAAAAGAAAAAAGAGCCATAATTTATAGTTTTCCATTTCTCATAATGTCAATGCAACACAAGAACTTCACAATACTGATTTCACTGAATGCAGTTTTGGAAAGAGTAGCACATAATTGTTAAAAGCTGGATCTAGGATACCCGATAAGAGGTTTAAAGGGTTTAAAAATTATTTATTGGTAAATTAAAATTTTCAGAATCAAAGTTTCTTGGATGATTAAAGAAATTGCATTAGAACTATGACCAAAAATAGTCAACTGTTTTTTATTCTTGGCATAACAAGAAACATAATTGTCAAAATATGATAACAGTTCTGTTCTTCGGCCTACAGGTATGCCCACAGGGATGTCAGCAAAAACAATGGTTTATGTATGGAGAGAAAATTTTACCATAGGGGAAAATAAATGATTTGCATTGAACATTACGATGTCTACCCTTTATTCTGTTGCAGATGCTATCTCCATGTTAAATAATGTAGGTAAACTTGCCATTTTACTTTAGTGGAGAACTCTATCATTATTTATACATAAATATTTTTAGTGAACTTTTTATAATATATTTGCACTGTGAACACTGGCAAATATTCTAAATCATGGCCTTGCTTTAATTTTTTTCTGTGTGTGGAGAGTTGATGTGACAAAATATTTGTAATACAAATATCCTTTAAAAAATAGTTTTGAAACAAATCTGACACTCTGCTGTCAAACTGTTTTCCAATGCATATGTCTGTCTCAGCAAGTTTGGATATATTACATTTCACTACTTATTTTTAATTAGATGATGTATGTTTATTTTTTGAATGTTCTATATGTGTTTTTACTTAATTTGAAATTTAAGAATCATGAGTAATTATTAATCCTTGGGGGTTATATAGTAAGTAAAATTGTTTGAATTTTGAGTATTTAATTTAATTAGTCATGTGTATTTAATTCCTGGGGGGGGTGTTTTTAAGTAAAGTTGCCTTACTTTATTAGTAAAGTAGTTTACCACAGAATACAGAGGAAGGTGATAGAGGAAGAGACAGCAATGCATCTAGAAGAGAATGACTTGTATGCCTGAGTCTTTTAATGATGAATAACTTTGTACTTCACTGTGGTTCAATAAAAAAAGAAGAGAAACGTTTTTAAAAATGAAGAAAAGAATGCAGGTGTCTCCATGGAGGTGGAGTAAAGTCATCTAATAAAAAAAGAAAGAAATGACACATCACAAGTTGTATGTCTTCTGACTTATTTCCTTTATTCTTTCTTTAATATTTCTTTCTTCTATCTCTGGATTATCCATGAAATTTTTTTACCATCTAACTTGCCTTCTTAACGCTCTGCTAATTGCTATTATTACTAATAAATTTTATCGTTGTCAGACAGCATCCTCAGTGGCCTACATACTGACATTCCATTTGCTATTTCATAAAATATTTGTTATTTAGTAGCATGCATTTTTCATTTCCGTGTTTCAATGTTTCCTTTGACGTGTTTCAACTGTAAATTTATCTTAAAACATTTTTGAGGCATACAAACTGCTTTAAATATAAATTTTGATTTCTTTAGTTTTTTAAACCTAAAATAATTTAAGTTTAGGCTATTAAATCTAAAATCATTGTCATTGTTGCCTTATGAGGAAACCAGAGTAGGAGCATCTTCAACCTGTTTCCATTTTTGTGAATACAAGGCAGAGAACTGACCTCAACTGCTTCAGCAGTTCACACATGAAAAGCAGAATGACATACCTACTGCACATTTTCTCACATTGAGCCCAACTTGCATTGTGGTTGTACTTCTCTCTCTTTGAGTGCTACCCTTCAGCTATATTTTTTTGGTTTCTTATTTTTTCCTTCACACTTCCTCAATCTTTTGACTTACCCTTGTCCTCTGCTCATTAAAATAGATAAAATGGTGGAGCTCATGTCCAATTCAATCAGCTAATCAGTGGCTGAATAAATAGCGGTACTCCTACATTTAATAAATAAATAAATAAATAAAAGGTAAATGTATGCTGAACAGACAGTTACATGAATACATCATAATTAATAATAATAATAATGAGAGCAAACAATTCTTGAGTGTGGTTGGAGGGATTGAAAGTTACCTGATGATATAGCAAGAGTGGAATTTCTCTTAATGTTTTCTTGAGTGAGCATAGAGTATGATTAGAAGAAAATTCAGATTATGTGTGAGATTGTTGCTAACAAATGAGAGGTATTTCAGTTACAATAGAATAATTGATTTTAGGATTGATAAACTCAGTTTCTTAACGATTATATTTTGAGGCAACTGTACAGGTTTATTAACACAATTAAGTTTCTCTGAGAGTTGAGTAACTGACCTTTATTCAGTTCTCCTTCTTTCTGTCATTAAATATCACATGGCGTTCTTGTAATATTAACAAAGAGGCATAAAAATTTAGTTAACTTAGTATCTTCATAAGACTAGACTTTTTGACAGCTCTTCTGCTCCATTTATAATTTAGAAGAAACTCTAGTTTTGTATTATGCCATCACTTGATCACTGGAAATTTCTTTTTTAAGCATTAAAAATAGGTTTTTCTACTTGATTTGCCCGAGTGGGCACCAGTAATGTCTCAATTCGTCCCTGTCACATGCTAGTGTAGCCCAATGGCGTCTGCTCGTTCTAGGAACACGAACAACTTCAAACCAATCGTTCAGGGTCTTGAGGAAGAAGTCTGACCATTTCGTATGTGGGCGGCCACACAGTCTTTTGACATCCCATGGAATCTGGTCGGTAATGCTCTAGTCCAGCAGTCATCTCCAAATCTCATTACATGTCCAGCCCATCTGATTTTCAACACCTTGGCAAACGAGACAGTGTCCCTGATTCTTGACTGTCGACGGAGGTTGAAACTTCGGATTCTTTCTCTCATTTGAGTGACATATGATCATGCATATAGTTCATATTTGTGTTCCTTTTTTTTCCAAATTATACCCTACTGAACTATATCAACTCAGGTTTGGTTGGTCTTTATTCCAAATACATCATCCTCTTATTCATTTTTTTATAAATTCTTCTGCTGTCACCTCTAAGAAATGTTTCTTGAAGATGAATTTAATTATATCTTACCATAGATTTTATAAATCCAGTTTCCCCAGAATAGTCTCCTTTGTTTTAATTGCCAGCTTGTTACATGCAAGGAAATTTTAAAGTGAGCAATTGATTGATATAGTCAGCCTATAAATACATGAATCTAAATTCTGTGAATTATTAAACCCTATCTTGTACTTAATTATTAGAATATGTTTATTTTAGGTAATATATTCCCTACTATATCATTAAAATGCTGAGAAAATATATCTCTAAACATCAGATAGTCATATTAATTACATAATATATCTTTTCCCTTCTTGTGTATCTTATTTATTGATCCACCTTTAATTTAGATACAATGACTTACATTTGTGTCTTTCTTAAAACTTTTCAGAATGCAGTATCATTTCACCACACTACACACTGCTACCAGAAAATCAACACTCCCCTATACCAACTCGAGGTCCCAATTCATCTCCTGAACAATAAGCAGACTCATTTCTACAGACTCTCAGAGTCTTTTATCATAGGTTATTTATTTTCTTCGTTTTTTTCTTTTTGTACTCCACATATTAGTGACATCATTCACTATTCCTCTTCTTCCACTCCTGATTGCCTTTCTGTAATTTTGCCATTTTACAATAAAAAGGGAGAAAATCCACTGAAATAATATTATTTAAAGTAAGAAATGTGTGCCTTATCTTCTGGGTTTTTTTAACCATTAAAATATGTTTTGACCATATGGTAGTTAATATTGTTTAACTAAAATATTTCTGGGAGGTAGTTAAAAGGCTGGAGAACAATTTGCCTGTGCTAGACCCTGAGTTTGACTCCTGCACTTACTGGTTCCCAGAGAATCACCAGTCAGAGCAGTTGTACTGAAGGATGGATCCAATACAATGCATCTAGTATCATCAGTAATGACCCTCTGGTCTTCTAAGCACTGCATGAACCCTCAGTCCTCAAAAAGATCTTTTTGTACTTGATATCCAAGCATTTTTACATTATACCTTCCTAGGTATACAACTTGTTGGAGTTTAGGAGCCAGAGGAAGAGTGCAGCAGATAGGTCACTAGCCTTCCACATGAGCGGCCAATGTTTGATCCCTAGCTTCCCAGTAGGTCCCCTGAGCAAAGTCAGGAAAGATTGCTGGAAGAGAGCAAGGAGTAGCTGCTGAGCACCGTTGGTGTGCCCCCAAACCAATAAAATGAAAGTAAATTAATTGACAGAGTTTGGGTCACACTCCTAAATTTTGTCCATGTGAATAATGTTGAGCTCCACATTACTATTTAAATATTGTGAAAATACGTTGAAGTGCTTTTAGGACTTAAAACAAAATTATTTCTAATGTTTTCTAATGATTTGCTCGAGTGGGCCCAGTAACATCTCCATTGGAGACTTTGTTGTTACTGTGTTTGGCATATCAAATACTCTCGGTAGCTTGCCGGGCTCTGGGCTCTCCGAGAGGGGCGGAGGAATCGAACTTGGGTTGGCCATGTTGGCTGCTTGTAAGGCGAACGCCCTACTGCTGTGCTATCATTCCCGGCAAGCTACCGAGAGTATTTGATATGCCAGACACAGTAACAACAAAGTCTCCACTGGAGACGTTACTGGGCCCGCTCGAGCAAATCGACGATCAACGGGAGGTTTTCTAATGATAAACTAATTGTCTTCACTAGTTATATGCAGAGTATTATACAAATCAGGTATTATGACAGAAATGATATGAATCTTTTAAACATAACCAAGCAATTCTTTAAAAATGTCATTTGTAAACTCAGTTTAGTTTCATTTCACAGTTTATGTTTTAGAGTTTAGCCAGGCTAATTGAGATAAAAGAAAAATTTCTGATATATACTATGATTATATTTTCTTCATTGAGCACTTAGTTCTCCTCCCTCATACCTATAAAAGCCTTTCATTTTGTACAACTCCCCCTAATTCCTTTCCTCTCTGCAGGTGGTTCCTGCATGATGCATGAATCACTGAATACAGTAAGAAGGATCTTCAAAATGTTCTCAGTTGAATTTTGTTATTTCAATAATAACTTTAACTATAGTTCACTTGAACACCAGACAGAAATTGTTTATTACATATATCACCTGTGAAACTTGCTTTATTACACAAAATAGAGATTTAAAAAAAAACATGAAAACAGCAAAAAACCCTTGAGTTTATGTGGTTCCAAGTTAGAAATAACAGTTTTTGTGTGAATTTTATATTCAGTTATTCCAATTATCATAAGATCTGTTGATGGAAAACCATTTTCCACTAAAACAAAATGTGTATAAAAGCAGTATTATGACTATTATGCTATTTAAAGATGTGAAAATGCTACTGAATACCTTTGCCAGATCTTACCTTATTCACTTGCTTATAAACAATCAATTATGTTCTCCTACATTATAATTAAACTTTAAATCATCTAAATCACTCTGATGATTATTCCCACATTTCATTTCTTATTAGGCCTATTAATGAATAGGGAAACAAACGAACAAATTTATTTTAGTTCTAGATTAAATTACAATTTCTGACTTAAATTTCACATGCCTATATATATGTATGCTAAAATATTTACACACTCAAAAGTGTAATATTTCTTCGGACATCTAAAATATAAAAATAATGCCGTAGCACTTACTCTAATTTTCCATTAACAGACATAACCAGAAAATTTTATATCAAAGTTCCTAACTAGTAACAACCCACCTATTTGAGTCAGCAAATTCAGATTTCTTCTCAGAAACTCATACTAATGGATTTGAAACTTATACATGGGATGAAAACTTTCTTATAGCTAGTAGAAAAAATTAGTTTCTCTTTACAATAAGACACACACTTAGTAGTTAAATTTTGAGAATCTCCATATAATATTAACACCATCACCCTTGTATATGAAGAAATATTCTGTGTTTTAAAGTTTACAGCTTAGTCAAACTTTAATACATATATCTTCAGCATCAGAGTTTTTGTCTATTTATTTGTTTGTTTGGCGGATCACAACCAGTGGTACTCAGGGCTTACTCCTGATTCTGCACTTTTGATACCTGTTGGTGGGACAGGGGAACCACATGAGGTATTGTGTAAAGACACAAAAAATAACGGGCAAAGGGATGGCAGTGGCCTATCTCTCCCACTGTCCACGTTCGGTAGTCTCAGGCCGTTTCCCCACTCCAAGGAGGTTGATGGCGATGGTCAGACGAAGGATGGAAACGAGGGCCAGGCTGGTTGGTCTTAGCAGCAGTTTATTACATGGAAGGGATGTATGTCATAGAGGCCCCAGGATCTCTCAAGCATGTGCTTCCTTGTTCTCTCAGCTTCTTTCCCCATTTTCCCAGACCTGTCTCTTCGGTCCTCTCAGCACATCACCCCAGTACTCTCAGGCATGTGTTCCCCTGAGAGCCCTGAAGTATCCCCTATGTAGATCAAGGTACCTCTAAAGGGTACAATACAGTGATGTCATCAAAAGGAGTTACAGAAAGAACATTGAGGCTGCAAAACATACATTGTTTCTTTACATATGCAGGCCAGTAATCTTGGCCACTGGAAAGAAGATACAAAACAAAACTGAAACCTTTCACAAGCTATAAGCACTTGGATTTACATCCCCAAGACCAGTCTGCTAGAGCTTGCAATCTACATCCCAAAGACAAGTATCTGAGCTTTGCATCCCAAAGACTAGCCTGCTTAGAGCTGGTAATCTACTTCCCAAAGATCAGGCCTGGCTAGCACCTGAGATTACTGAGAGAAAAGGGAAACTGCCTCTTACAATATACATAAATTATTTACTGAAGACAGTTTGAAGGGGAGAAATGTTCAGTCTCATCCAAGCTAGTCAAGACACATGGGAAAGCAGCTTCTAGGACAGATTCTGATTTAGCAGATCAATCCACCCTAGAACAGATTTCTCTGGGTGTGTTTCTCTTCTCCTTGTCCAACAAACATATAAGCATACATAATATAAATCATTTTGTATGGACACAGTAAGAAATGCTTTAAGCTTATAGAATTGCTCTCCTAGAGCCATCTCGATCTTAGACTGCAGTGCTCAGGCCTGATATCTTTGCTATTCCTAGCAGGGTCCTACTCTCGTCATTACTTTTGGATCATGACAGCATTTGCCTATGATCAAATTCTTAACCTATAGTTAAGAATCGTGGCACATTGGCCTGGCCCATCTCGATGCCAGGGTAGCACATAACTTACCAGCTTGCCCTGGTTCCATCCAGTCCCTCGTCAGGACCCTGCTTTTGGGGGTGCTAGGAAGTGAGGGTAACTGAGGCTTAAGTTGAGAAAGCAGATGCCCGGGAATGAATAATATTCAAAGCCAATTAAATCCTAAAATATAAAGCATAATATTAATTGTCTTCCTGTATCTATACAAAAAGGACTTTGCATTAAACTATTCAAAAGACATAAGGAGAAGAGAAAGGCAATATTAACTTACAGTACAAGATCAGTGTCCTAGAAGGATCCGACCTTACAAATTGGTTGGGGAAGAGAGCACAAAGAAGTAGTTACAGACAAACATAGAATGGGAGTGACTTGGGAGCACTGTGATGGGTACAACCTGATAAACCTAAGTTCCTTGTACTCCAACAAGGTATCATGATTGCACCTAGGTCAGCCACATTCAGAGCAAGCACCTTGCAAGCTATACTATCTCTTGATGCACTAAAATTTTTACCACAACAAATTGGTGTGTATCAATTCTTTCACTAATAAAAATCCTGGGAAAAGGAACGTAATTGATTGGGAAACATAGGTCTGAACCAAAATTAGAAGAAAATGACCAGTATCTGAAAACAGGTAACACAATGATTATTGAGGCAACTATTAATTCTGGAAGACAAAAGTGAGCATATATTCTATTTCTTATAAAAATATATGTACCATTAAAAACTTATCACAAAAAATGAACACTGATGAGTGGAGTAGTTGACATACTTTCCACGTTTATAATGTGTTTGTTTCTCAAGTTATTTGATTTATTCATGAAATATGACCTTTTGACAGCAATGATGACTTCAGTACTAAAGTTAAAGTTTTCTTAGTTCTGCTCCCTTGGGATCTTATTCTGGTATATACAGCAGATAAATGAATCTCAAAACATTGTAAAATGAATGAAGGTAGACAGTTTCCATTTATATGAGATTGAGTACTCTTTCTCTTTAGAAAATTACTTTCCGAAATGCATTTACTTCAGAGTTCATCTTTTTTGATGCAAAAAAATATACAGGTATTTTTTTTTACAACTTAAATCACATTAATTCACTTATTTATTTATTTTGAGCATAGTTATTATTTAACATAATTCTATAATTAAGAACCAACTTGGAATTGGAAAAATTCCTGAAGTGAAAGTGCTGACGATCTATTGATAGAGTCAGATAAAACTAACTAGGTATCACAATCAAGATCATGATCATCCTCTTGTTCATCCATTGCCTCGAGAAGGCACCAGTAACCTCTCCTTCATCCTAGCCCTGAGATTTTAAAAAGTGCCATATTCAAGGCTCTTTCAGGGTTAGGAGAATGAGACCCATCATTGTTACTGGTATTTGGCATACTGTGTATGCCACGGGGAGTTTGCCAGACTCTGTTGTGTGGGAAGGTTACATTCGGTAGCCTGCCAGGTTGTCCAAAGCAAGAATGAGATAATAAGATGTTGGGGCCGCATTCACATTCGCGGCCATGCATTTCCGGGAGCTGGGTTTTATAGTCTCTGGGTCTTGGCTGTTGATGGGATTACTGGCGCTGGGGGGGGGGGGGGGGTTGGGGGGGAGACAGCTGGTGGGTGTGACCCCGGCCTACTGGAAGATGGAGGATCTGGGTGGAGGATGCTCAGCCCCAATTTGAGCAGGCTTGGAGATCTCAGCCCCAGGACCCGCAAGCCTTTGTTCCTCTGCTGGTACCTTCATGCGTGTGGAGAGTGGTCTCAGCATGGTTGTGGCTGGTTCTGGAGGTCTTCTGCTGCTGGGGCTCTGCTCGGGTCTGGGAGGGAAACTCAACCCGCCCCTCTTGACTAATCTCAACTAGGTATAAGAGTAGAATAAAGATACAAGATGGTTAACAACTCCACTATATACTGCCATGGTAGAAATAAGCATAGTATATTCTGGTCTAACTTAAATATATCTAACAAAGTCATGAGTGAAGCCTGAAATAACTTTTAAATACAAATAAGAAAAAAATTAAAATCTAAATTTTTATAGATTGTTGATAACAGAAACTGGTGTGAGATAAAGAAATACTGAATGAATTTAATTTATGAAAACAAAATGTAAGTAATGTAAATTATTGCTTAGTCATCTAACATAAAAATTATAGCATCAAAAACATAGCTCATTATGTATTTATATCACGATCACGATCACGATCACGACCACCCTGTTGTTCGTTGATTGCCTCGAGCAGGTGCCAGTAACGTCTTTTTCGTCCTAGCCCTGAGATTTTTTTTTTTAAAGTGCCATATTCAAGGCTTTTTCAGGGTTAGGAGAATGAGACCCATCATTGTTACTGGTATTTGGCATATTGGGTATACCACGGGGAGTTTGCCAGACTCTGCCGTGTGGGCATGTTACATTTGGTAGCCTGTCAATTTGACCAAATTAGGAATGAGATGATAAGATGTCGCGCGGCCGCATTTGCGGGAGCTGAGTGTGATAATCTCTGGATCCTGGCCGTTGTTGGAGTTACACGTCAGTTGGTGGGTGTAACTGTCTAGTTACTGGCAGGTCCAGTCCCAAACTGTGCAGGCTTGGAGATCTCAGCCCCGGGTCCCACACACCTGGGTTCCTCTGTCAGTTCTTTTATGCGTGAGGCTCATCCAAGTGTGTGGAGAGTGGTCCCAGCATGGCCTTGGCTGGGTCTCGGTGGTCTTCAGCTGTTGGGCCCTGGTGGAGACAGTCAGGCATAGGATAGGAGACTCTGCCTTGTTCTCTCCCAGGAGCTGAGTGTGATGATCTCTGGATCCTGGCCGTTGTTGGATTTACACGGCAGTTGGTGGGTGTAACTGTCTAGTTACTGGCAGGTCCAGTCCCAAACTGTGCAGGCTTGGAGATCTCAGCCCCGGGTCCCACACACCTGGGTTCCTCTGTCAGTTCTTTTATGCGTGAGGCTCATCCAAGTGTGTGGAGAGTGGTCCCAGCATGGCCTTGGCTGGGTCTCGGTGGTCTTCAGCTGTTGGGCCCTGGTGGAGACAGTCAGGCATAGGGTAGGAGACTCTGCCTTGTTCTCTCCCAGGAGCTGAGTGATATATTTATGTAGAATGGTAAATTTTTAGGAGTCTCATAGAAAACAGTTATTACTATGGAAGACACTCTCCACTTTGAATTACTTCCTAAAGTTGTGCATGTTGCAATGTAATTATGTCACAGCTATGTGCATTTCCATTTGGTCCTGCTTATACCAAATGTCTTTCCACTGCTTTCAATTTCAGTCAACCAGTGTGATCAGCATAAAATGCTAACATGAACCAGTGGGAACATTGTTTTGTTTATCGGCAGAACACTTCAGTAACTGATTTGGAGGACCTTTCTTATTTACTACAGTTCTGCTTGGCTTGTACAAGACTTCAGGTCTTTTTAGGCATTTACTCAAGTTTTCACTTTACATTTCCTATCTTACTAAGCAAACACTGTAACATTTAATCTAGAGTCACATTATATATATACCAGGCAACAAAACAATGTAGTGCACATTTTCTATTCTCTTCGACACGATTCTCATAGACAATACTAACAATTTTATAGCAAAATTTAACTTCATTTTACTAATTTTTCTAGTCAAAAAACTTGTCTAATTTCATTAAAATCTGTCGATTCCATCATCAAAACATATTGCAAATATAGCTGCTTTCACCATGAACGTCTTTGCTCTGCTTGAACAAGTCACCATTATCTCTGATCAGGACTGATCAATGATACTTTTACTTAGATTCCATTTCCTAGCTCCTTTCTTTTACGCTGATCCTCACAGAGCAGTCATTGTATTTGAAGTTGAATATTTTAGAAATTTTAAGACTTCTGCTTAAAATTTATAATAGCTTACCATTTTTCACAGAATTTAAAGAGGACCTTCCTCCCTCAGCCACATCTCACTGATCTTATTTCCTACCACTGCCTCTGGCTCATGCTATTTTCACTGGCCTGCGTTTTTATTCCTTGAATGTAGCAGTCTTCAGGACTTTTTGGTAGGTTCCTGGTCACTTGTTTTCCCAATAAACTTGTTCATAGACATTATGGGTACATCTCTTAGTTTTGCTCAAGTATTTACTTCTGTATAATTTTACAGATTTTTTTCCAGTTTATTTCTAACAGCAATCATCAATGTCTAAAACATGTTTACTCACTCTCCTCTTACTCTCTTCCTGTAACTAATAAGGATGATAGAAATTATAAAAATTAAGACTTTGGCTGGGCAGGGGTACAAATGGCCAAATAGAGATAATTTGTGCATGCATATTTCTTCAATCACTACAAAATCTAAAATAACAATAGCAAAAAAAAAAACCTTTTTGTTATTGTATCTAAAGTACCAGCAACAAAAAACAAAAATAGTAGAAGTTTTCCAACATAGACTAGAGTCAGAGGGACCCTCACATCAAGAAGGAAACCCACCGGCAATAAACTGTAGCTGGGAGGAAATTTCTAAGGAGCAGAGATTTTGCCCGGTAAATATAAACATTACCTTCATTACCCAGCACTCCAATCCCACTATTTTACACTTATAAGATTGAGATGCGAAGCAAGATTCTTTTTCAGAAATAGGGTCAAAAGTACTTGCATGCATCATCTCTACGAGTGAGGAAGATGCTTTGAGCAGTCCCATTTTTTGGACTGACCTCATCCTACATTTTTAACATTCCTAGGAACTCCTGGACTCTTAATTACAACTAGGAAGTTAACAATTTCCTGAAGTCACAAATTCTGCCCCAGCTGATAAGCTCATAGATACTAAGAACAAGTGAATAATACTTAAAGGCCAAGGCCAAATAGATAATCCAAAATGCCTAAAGCTAGCCACATCAGCCTTTATAATACTTGCATTTACTGTAAACATTCTTGTCACTTGATAACTAACATACAGACCCAGTTTTCTTATGTAAAAAACACACACAGAAACACACAGACACATACAAACACACACACACACAATGAGGGAAACTAAGTCCAATGTACCCAACAAAAAAGCTACTCTTCCTTTCTCTTCTACTTCCCAATAAAACTTTATATTTCAAATTCTGAGTCTGAGCATCTTTTTTATTACTCAATATTTTCATCCTTAAAGATATTTACTCAATATTTTAATCCAAAAAGTATTGATGAACTTAGAGCTGGAGTGATAGTATAGTGTGTTAAGGAATTTGCCTTGTACACAGCTGACCTGGGTTTTTTCCTTGAACTCATGTACTCCCTGAACCCCACCAGGAGTAATCTCTGAGTGTAGAGCCAGGAGTATGTCCTGATGCCCTGAGTACCACAAGGCATAGCCATAAAATGAACGTGGGAACTGTGAAAAAACACAGAGACAGGCCATCACCTTTCTTACATCAAGTACACACAGCAAAATCATCTGATACAGTTAAGCAACTTTTAATAACTATACAAAATACATATTTGAGAAAAGTATTCTTTCATACCAAGATATGATACAAGCCTATTCCTGACTCTGCTCAGGTGTGAAACCTAGTGATTCTCAGTAATCACATAGGTAGTAAAGATTTGAACTAGAGTTGTAGCTGCTAACTGTGAAGACATAAAAGTTGAAAGAAACCAGAACAGTAGATAGTATTCTACAGGAGAAAAATATTTCATCGGTAGGGTATCTTAGCTTCATTTTGTATACATATTCAGAAAATAACTTGTTCAGAAAGCAATGATAGCTTTGCAAATTTTTTGAAGGTAACTGAAACTAAACACATACACACATACACAAATGAGTCATGGAAACATATGCAATGAATAACATGGTGACTACTGATACTGTAATGCATATTTGAAAGTTGCTAAGGCAATAGGTGTTGAAAGTTCTCATCACATAGCAAAAACTGTCACTGTGGTGAAGGATACATAGACATTTTGATCTATTCTCATTATGCAGAAATATTAAGCTATCATTCTGTATACCTGAGTATAATGTAATGAAAGACATTCTATGTTTATAATTGTGGATACATAGTTTCAGGTAGAAATCTAAAATGAGGTGGAAACCTAAAAAAAGAAGAGGTAAATGTTTGTAGCTTGGGGCCTACACAAGTATGTCGGGTTAGATGCTTGCTTTGCTTGCAGGAGGCTAATTTCAATCTACGGCACCATATATAGTACCAGTCAGGAGTAAACCCTGAGGAGTGACAAGTGTGGCAGAAAGGAGGAAATAAAGAAGAAAGAGAAAAATCTGATAAATGGTTAAAAAAGATTAATTCGTGTTTACAACTATTCTTTTTAATAAGTGAGGGGTTACTGATTCTACCTCTTGGCAAAAGTCTACAAACATTTAATTGTGATCAGCATGTCTATTTTCCCTCTAGTTCTCATAATAATTTGTAAATTAGTCATAGTTTAACCTATTGAAGATCTTTCTGTTCCAGTACAAACATGGCAAAGAAACCCACATTTTTAAATTGGTCCTTTTGTCTACTTTTCAGAGTTCATGACCAGTCTGTTATTTGTGAGACTATTTTTTAGTATGAGTATTGCTCCATGTTTATACACAAAAACTGCAGCTATCCTTTCATTACCCCCAGTCTATAAAAGAAGTACAGGTCTATAGCTTTTTCTTCCTTATAGTCATTCCTTACTTGTTTATTCATTATTTTCCTATTTCTGCTTTTTATAAATTATGTAGTGAATAAAGTTTTGCTCCTGGTGCCACAGGTGAAGTGAAAAGAGATGGATTTCTTCCAACCTCTCTTCTTGAACCATGACAGTCAGTCAGGAAAACGCCTGGCAATGGTTGGGACAAGTAACTGAACATTTATTCACCACTGATGCTCCTGTCCCATCAGCCCCACAAGACAGCATCAAGTTACACGTGAATTTCAGCGCTTTTGCCCAGTGGGGAATTGGTCCCCACAATGGGATTTCTAAGCATGCCGTGAACTCTGGATGGAGCAAGAAAGTACCTTTGCAGAAAAGGAAAGTCAGTTCTCAAATCTAGCCACAGGTCTTCCAGGAGTTTAAGCTTCTCTCTTATAAAATAATGTAGGAGTTGATAAATAGTGGAAGACAAAACAAAACCAAGTTTTTTTTGGAAAAAAAAAAACTGGAGAACAAGAAAGCTATGTGCTCAAGAAGAAACACTGCCTTTTGTAGAGTGGAAAAGAAAAGGCAGAGAAAAGGGCAGCAAATGGCATTTGGAGGTTATATGTAATTTGTCAAATTGTCTCAACCCAGAGTTTTCTGGATGCATAAAAGTTAATTCTCAATGTTTTCAAAGGGAAAAAGACTGGGCCTCTAGACAGTCCTTTCATATTCTTATCATGACCTTTAGATTCTCTAGTAGCTTCTGCTTTTCTGAAGGGTCCACCCTTCTCAGCAAGGTACTTCAGTTTAAGAATCTGGGCAGTGGCTCAATTTCATAAATCTCAAAGAGCTCAGGAGTTGCATCTCAAAGGGATGAATTCCTCACCTCAAGCCTTTGGACTACTTTAAGGACACACCATTTTTATTTAATTTTATTATTTTCCTTCCCACTTCCCCCACCCAAAAAACCCTCATTACCCAGACACACCTATCTCTCTGCCTGCAGCAGTTTTATTTATGAAAGCTCTAATCTTCAAAAGAAAAATTACATTAAAATATGCATTTTAAGATTTTAAGTGCTAATGCAGTTTATAACTGCAAACATAAAAATATCATTTTAATTGGAAAAATACAATAAGGAAATAGCTCAAATAGCTAAAAAATCCACCTAGAAAATAGGTGAATTTTAATAAAAATTTTGATGTCAAGACCAACTAATTTAAGAGATATTGAAGATGTACCAAGAAAAGTTTCCTAAAGTGTAAAATAAATAGAAAAATACCAAGCAAAATGTTTTAAAATTTAAATGATATATTTTGAGTTTTAAAATTTTCACACTGTCTCAAGAGAATTTTTTTCCCCAATGGGAATTGTTTTATTTTATTTTTATTTATTTATTTTTTAAAATTTTTATTAGTGAGACACCAGACACCATGAGGTACAGTTTTAGACTTACATATTTTTGTGCTTGGGTTTCAATTATACAATGATCAAATACCCATCTCTCCACCAGTGCCCATTTTCCACCACCACGGATCCCAGTATCCTTCCCACCCTCTCCATCCCCTCATCCCACCCTGTCTCTGTGGCAGGGCATTCCCTTTTGTTCTCTCTCTCCTTTTGGGTGTTGTGGTTTGCAAAAGAGGCAATGGGTGACAATCATGTTCGGTCTATAGTGTACTTTCAGCATGCTTCTCCCATCCTGGGATGATCCTTCCAATACCCTTTATTTGGTGTTCCCTTCTCTATCTGAGCTCCCTTTTCCCCTAGCATGTGTGGCTGGCCTCCAAGCCATGGAGCACAATTCCTGGTACTAATCTCAGCCATTCTTGGGTGTTAGTCTCCTATTTTGTTATTTTATGTTCCCCAGATGAATGCAATCTTTCTATGTCTATTCTTTCTGAGTGTCTCAAGAGAATTTTATATCAGACCTTTTAAAAATTTTGTAACATTTAAAGGTACAATCAGGAAAAATAATCAGAGCTAGTCTAAAAGATGTTTTTATTTTTATTTTATTTTTTTTTTATTTGTGAAACACCACAAGGTACAGTTATAGACTTACAAATTTTTGTGCTTGGGTTTCAGTTATACGATAATAAAAAAAAAAGATATTTTTAAATGTAATTTTGTATCTTAAAAAGATCACAAACTTTTTAAAAGAATATTGACAGACAATTGGGATAGCTTCTGGGGATCAAGGGTTCATGATTTGCACAAAAAAAGGCTCTCAGTTTGTGCAGGATGCATTTAGGACTATAGCCTTAAGGAAAAAATTGACACCTTGGAATGTGTCTGATGGAAGGATGGGCCTTGATTGGTGCCTGATAATCTGGATAACATAGGCTCTCCCAGACCACAACCCCAGAAGATACTCACCTCTGTATCCACATTGCTGTTTTATCTGGTCCTCATTCTTAGAACATAATACTGAGATTGTCTCATATCCACCTTCATTTAAAAGGTATAAAAGGAGGCTTTAGTCTTTTTCCACGAAACAGTTTTAGGAGACCCCTCCCATAGTCTGAGAGTTTACCTGCATTTCTTTCCTTCCTTTCTTCCATTCTTTAAATTAAGTTTTTACTGAATTTGGTCATTTGTTCCAAGGTCCCTTGCTTTCAATTTTAACTGCTTGGGGACAAAACCGGAATGCCTGCTCTGGCTAGAGTCCCGGCATAGCATGCTCTTCAAGCCCTACTTGAGTTTTGGCTATAATCTTAGGGGTCTCTAGCACCACTGGGCCAAGCAGGGTACATTGTTTGGTCCTAGCTTTGAACTGTGGTTAATTTGCTAATTATCCCTGGGAGTGGATTCTGAGATACATAAGCATTCCTTGGGAGACTGCTTTCTTCATAAATTGAAGGTAAATTGGTCATAATTAGTGATTTTAAATTAATTGTGAGAATTAACCTAAGCTTTCTAGCAATGAAATATTTCAATCACTCATGAAAGCATATTCTTAAATTTCAAGATAAACTCTAACTCAAATTGAGGAATATAGAACAGAATAAAACAGAGGAAATAAGTTTGTAAAAAAAAAAGCAGCAAAAACAGATCCAAAATGAAGTCAAGGAGGGCTCATCAAGACTTAATATCTAACCTAAAGGCAGTTTCAGTTTTAGCTTCTTCAAGAAGTCATATTTTAAACCTATCTATCTACCTGAAATTTCCTGGAATTTTCAGCACTACTAAAATAATCTGCATAAGAATCCTATGCACTTCCCAGAAGGAAGGTGACTTTGCCTGAAAATATCTTTATTTTGTTATTAGTAACCTTGCTATGCCCTTTTTCTGATTATGAAAACCTTACATTTGAAAGTATACTTGCAGATACTTTGTACTAGCCACATGGGATACTGTCCAGTTTACTTATCACTTAAAAAAAAAGCAAATAGCAATTGAAGTCTATTCATATGAATTTTGTTATTAGCACTTTAGCCAGATTTTAATAGCTATGATAAAAAGATATCACTGTCACTGTCCTCCCTTCGTTTATTGATTTGCTCCACCAGGCCCAGTAACGTCTCCATTGTGAGACTTGTTGTTACTGTGTTTGGCATATTGAATACATCATGGGTAGCTTGCCAGGCTTTAGTATATCACAAACAGAAATGCAATACAGTTATTTTCCTTTGAAGTTTGAATAATTAAAAACCTATAGAAATTTTTTAAATACTTAAAGTCAAAACAAAAGATATAAAACAGAAATCAGAAAATAATAGATGCATTATACACGTAAAAACTGGTGGAGGAAAAACTACAACAATCAAAAACAGAAGGAAAAATTACAAACACACAAGAAAATAAATGACGAAGCACTCATTATCACTTTCAGAATTCACTTAAAAGAAAAATAAAACAGTTTTTTCCTAAAATATATTTAATTAAAGTTACCATATAAAGTTAATAAATTTAATTTATGAAAATTTTGTATCAGCATGTACAAGAAAAGAAATAATGTTACCAAAAAAAACCAGGCTCATAAATTTTTACTGTGCAATTATTAAAACCATTGAACTTTTACTTTTAAATTTATTATAAAACATATATGATTATAAAAGAAAAATGATATAAATTATTATTTTAAAATTTATATGTAGAAACACTGATGTACCAAGAGTATCACACCACATTGGATGAGATATAAAGTAGAAGACAATCCATATGTGGAAGAAAAAAAATATGTTTATATATGTATAAATATATATATATATATATATATATATATATGCTGGAGCGATAGCACAGTGGTAGGGCATTTGCCTTACATGAGGTTGGCCCGGCCGAGCCGGGTTTGATTGCTCTGCCCCTCTCAGAGAACTCAGCAAGCTACCTAGAGTATCTTGCCCACACGGCAAACCCTGGCAAGCTACCCGTGTCATATTCAATTTGCCAAACACAAACACAGTAACAACAAGTCTCTAAATGGAGATGTTACTGGGCTCGTTAGAGAAAATCGATGAACAATGGGAGGACTGTGCTACAGTGATATATATATATATATATATATATATATATATATATATGACTCAACCTTTAACAACATGTTAGTAATTTCTTATAGAAATGCTAAGAGCTTCAGGATGAAATATAACAATCTTCACACACTTTCCTCTGAGGAAAGTTTTTTGATCATTTTTAGTTGATTATTCATAATAAACAATCCAAAATAAATTATTGAGATCCTGCTTTGGGATCGGGGTTCCAGGTTGGGGTGGAAACACTCAAAACATGGTGGTGGGTAGGTGGAAGGGTGGTGAATTGGTGTTGGAATATTAGCACTGTAGTACTGTCTTCCCGTTGTCCATTGATTGGCTTGAGTGGGCCCAGTAACATCTCCATTGTAAGACTTGTTATTACTGTGTTTGGCATATCGAATATGCCACGGGTAGCTTGCCAGGCTTTGCCATGTGGGCAAGATAATTTTGGTAGCTTGTTGGGCTCTCTGAGAGGGGTGGAGGAATTGAACCCAGGTTGGCCATGCTGCACACATGTAAGGCAAACCCCCTACCACTGTGCTATCGCTCTAGCCTGTTGGAATATTAAATGTAAGAAATTATTGTGAACAACTTTACAACAATAAAATTTAAAAAATTAAAAAACATTTTAAAAAGAGAAGCTGAAACAAAAAAAAGAAAAATTTATACCTAGATTGTTTTCTTTTGACTTATTGCATAAATATCTGCAATCTAGGTTAATAGCTTCTGTTTTTTAATTAATAAGAATGATATTTCCAAGTATTTGATATCTATAGTCTTTAATGAAAATAAAATATGTAATACTAGTATGATATTGTTATAACTTATTCTTGCAGTTTTAATCAAATAATAAAATTTAGTTTAATAAATGTACTAAAATTTGCCAGTCAGCATAGCTTGATACATATGAATTAGGGCCTTAAAAATTATACATTCAAAATGATTATTTGATCACTTGATCACTTGACATCCTGTTAGTCATCTATTTGCTCCAGTAGGTGCCAATAACATCTCCATTCATCCCTGTCACACGCCAGTGTAGCCCAATGGCGTCTGCTCATTCTAGGAACACTAAACACCAAGAGCCTCAAACCGATTGATCAGGGTCTTGACGAAGAAGACTGACCATCTCATAGGTGGGCAGCCACGTGATCTTTTGATGACTCTTGGAATCCAGTTGGTAATGGATCTAGTCCAGTGGTTATCTCCAAATCTCATTACGTATCCAGCCCATTTGATTTTTGACACCTAGCAAACGAGATAGCATCCCTAATACTTGATCATTGAGGGAGGTAGGAACTCTGGATTCTTTCTCTCATTTGAGGGAAACATTATAATCCAAGCATACCTCTTTCGATTCCTATTTGGGAGACCTGAATAGCGTTCTCACCCTGTTTTCATACGGCCCAGGTCTCTGAGGCATATATTAATGCAGGAAGAACAGTGGAATCTAAGAAATGTGCCCAGAGCTGGAGGTTCTTAGTCCTTTTAGCTATTTCTTCAACGCTCTTGAAGGCGTTCCAAGCCACTCTTCCTCCTGCGCAACTCAGGTGCCAGGTCATTCGTCATGTTAACTTTTTGACCTAGGTACAAATTGTTGGATTTGGATATGTTTGTCCTGTTGAGAGCAAATGGGTGCCAGGAACAAGACCGTTTCTCATAAACATTGTCTTCATGAGATTCAGTTGTAGTCCGACCTTTCCACACTCACGGTCAAAGTCGACCAGCATTTGTGCCACTTGGCTGATGTTTGCTGTTGTTAGCATGATGCCATCAGTGAAGAGGGGATGGTGTAGTTGCTGACTATCTATCTTCACTCCCATTCCTTCCTATTCCAGTCATCGCATGTCGTTCTTGAGGGTGGCACTGAAGAGTTTCAGTGAAATGGTATCCCGCTAAACTACTCTCTGAAGTCGATGATCACCTCCCTGTAGATTGGTGATATCCTCATAGTGAATACTCAATACAGGTCACAGAGGATCCTGATATATTGAATTTGAATGTCCTGTTTGGCTAGGGCCTCAAAGACCACTTCAGTCTCAACAGAATCAAAGGCCTTCTTTAAATCAATGAACGTTAGATAGAGAGGCATCTTGAACTCCCGAGAAACCTCAATGAGCTTGGTTACCATTTGGATATGGTCAATTGTGCTGAATCCTTTGCAGAACCTGACTTGCTCGCATGGTTGACCTTCATCTAATGTTGTGCCAATCCTATTCTTGATGACTCTAGTGAACAGCTTGTAGATGACAGAAAACAGGCAGATTGGGCAATAGTTGCCAATGTTGTGGAAGTCTCACTTCTTGTACAGTAGTACAGTCCTACTGGTTTTCAACTGTGATGAAACCTTGCATTCAGACAGGTAGCGTGTGAAGAACCAAGTACTTACAACAGATTCTTCAGGTGTTCAGGTCTGACTTATGTGGGCCAGGTGCTGTTCGATTCTTTACCGATGAAATGGCATGTCGAATTTCGAAAGGGAGAATGTTGGGAAAGATATATCCATCCTGCAGGATTTGGTACGTGGCTATCGAAGAGATCTGAGTAGAATTCATGGACAATCTTCTCTATTGCCCTTCTGGAAGATGTGATAGATCCATCAGGATGTCAGAGGGCAGTCATCTTGGTCTTGTAGTTGGTGAAGGACAGGCGAGCCTTGAGAATGCTTTTCTCGGCTTCTGCTGCATCTGCCACCATTGCTGCTCTTCTCTCTTTGAGGTCTTCCTTTATTGTTTCTCTGCACTGCTTTGTGAGCTCGGACGTTAGCTTGCGATTGCCTGAGGCATGCGCCAAGCCACATTGGTAAATGAGCTCGAGAGTTTTCGAAGACTGGTGTCTTTTTGTGGCTATCTCTCTCTCGGTGTTCCTCACACAATCATGGAGGTGCTGAACCAGTCGATCATATTCCTCGTCAATGTTGTCAATGACGGCATCTTCTCATGTTGCTGCAATAGTGTCAAGGAGCTCCCAGTCGGTGGTCATTCTGGGAGTTCTCTTCTTAAACTTTGCAGCCCTTTCTCCCTGCTCCATGAAGTAGAATTTTGCATGAAGGAGACAGTGGTTCGAACCCGTTTGGAATTTTGAGATAACAATGGCATTGGTCAGGTAAGACCGCCAATTGAATATGATGTGGTCCATTTTGTTGTGGAACTATCCACTGGGAGACTCCCATGTCCAACTTTTAGATTCGGCCTTCTGGAACTGTGAGTTACCATGGATGGTCTTGGTCGACATGATCAACTCAGTCTTTCACCCTGTTCATTCCATTCTCGGCCATGGGTTCCACTGTGGAGTTCTTAGGCTGAACTTCTAGGTCCTATATTGGCAATAAAATCACCAACAATGTTCTTATAGAAGGTGTGGTCTTCTTTAGAGAACTTCTCCAGCTCCATGTAGAACTCCTGAATTTCTCCTTCATCATAATTGTATGTTGGTGCGTAGACAACAAAGATAGAAACTGCCAGCAGTGAGCCACTTCTATTCAAGTTTAATCATCTGATTTGGGTTTTTAGGCATTCAAATGAATCAATGTTTATGGACAAGTTCGTATTGACAAGGACACCAACACCACCGATACCTCTATTGTCGCATGTTCTGAGGAACAGTTCTTCCCCTGTGTCAAAAACGGCATGATGTGATTGATGTCTTCTCGTCTCTGTCAGACCAATGATGTCGTACTTGATCTTTCAAGCTTCAACCATCAGGTCCTCGATATATGCATCCGATGTCAGCATATGTGAATTGAAAGTATACACAGTTATTTTTGTCCTTCTTAATTTTGGCAGCCTAGTTTGGCACTGAGATTTTATCAGCCTCATCCTTCTTAATGCTGCCATATTTGTGGTTCTTTTAGGGTCAGGGTTATGAGACCCATTGTATTTACTGGTTTTCGCATATCGAATACACCAAGGATACCTTGCCAAGCTCTGCCATGTGGGCGGAACACTCTCAATATCTTGCCAGGCTCTCTGAGAGGAATAGAGACTTTTAGGGCGGCCTCTAATCATCCTTGCAGTTGTTCTCATGGTCACTGTCACTGTCATCCCGTTGTTCATTGATTTTCTCGAGCGGGCCCAGTAACGTCTCCATCGGAGACTTTGTTGTTACTGTGTTTGGCATATCAAATACATCACAGGTAGCTTGCCATGCTCTGCCATGCGGGAGATATACTCTCCGTAGCTTGCCGGCCTCTCCAAGAGGAGCAGAGGAATCGAACTCGGGTTGGCCATGTTGGCTGCGTGCAAGGCAAACGCCCTACCACTGTGCTGTTCTCATGGTTAAAACCATATTTGAACCCCATCAAATATGGTGCGTTAATCTTGTGTTAGGTGTTTTGTGATATTCATGCAGCCGCTTTGCTGAGAGCAGGCAGAGGATCTCTGTTCCCGGGTCTGTTGAGCCTGGAGTCCAAGGTCACAGAGTTCCGCTTCCCTGGTTCTGTGGGGCTTCACTCCTGTGTGAGTCTTGACCCGAGTGTCTGGAAAGCATCCTGGAGCGTATCAGCTGCTGGGTAGTGGAGGTTGTGGAGGTTGTGGAGGGATGATTATTTAATTTAACACTTTTATCAAAATAATGTATTATATTTTGCATGTTTTAGTTAAGTATAATTAAAACAAATTTATGACTCCCCTGTAAATTAATGTTTTTGATTTTAAGTGTAAAGAGGTTAGTATGTTAAGTCCCAGAGACAATACTAATGGCTCACAAGGCTATCTCAGTTATAGAATATAAGCAATACATGTGAATGTGTGTTATATATCATAATGTCTGTCATTAAAAACATAGCTATTCTGATGGAGAAACATTTGTGAATTGAAGAACATTCTGCTGAGTAATAACCAAAAATAAATCCATACTAATGTAAATACTTAAAGTGCACATGAATTAATATTTTATATATTAATATACTAACATATGTTAATAGTTATTCATGTTTATATAAACATCTCTGAGAGCAGACACGTAAGAGAGAAAATAAGTCTGAAGAATGGAGTAATTAATGTAACATGGGGTGGATTAAACATTTCAAAGATTTATCAGAACAAACATCGGTTCAAGTCTGGCAGCAACTAAAGTAACATGGTGAAAAACGTTACCTGCTAGGAGCTAGAGGAGAAATTTTAACAGAAGCCAAGCAAGGACATTATTAGATTGGTTACAGCTTCAAACCAATAAAGCTGCTGCCTTATTAAAAATATATAGTTGACTATTATTGGTTATGCCTAACTTTAATTTTCTTGGATTAGTTTAGTTTAGGTCAGACTTTGGTTTGTAAATGCAGGCTATCCTGGCACTAGAGACACTTATATAATCACATCTATTGTTATTTTATTTAACCTAGGGAACAGAATGGACAAGTCTTACAACTTTTCTTTACTTTCCTCAGCTTTGATTATAAAATGTCTAATTATATCCTGCTTAAAAGTCAATAAAGATTTGAAAGAACTCTTTTAAAATTCATTACATTTGCAAATGCAACTGTCTCAATAACTTCAAATGAAAAAATAATTCATATATAAATCTTATTTTTCAAAATATGTATAGTTTTAAAACTGCTTGAGTATTTGTATCAGCTATAGCTAATGTAGATATAATATAAATAAATCTCAACATACTGATATGGCGGGGCATGTAGAATGGACATATTTAAAATGCATGAGCAGTTTATGAAATTTTTCAACTTCCTATCAACTACATATTTGACAGTCCAGTGATAGCAAAGAGTGTAGCCTAGGGATATGTAAATATATCCACATGGCACTTTTCTGCTAGGCTACAGCAAATTTCAGTTTAGTGACAGTATTAGGCAGCTGGACTTGTCAATATCTTTCTGACAAAAATATAACATGGCAATGTACATATTCTTCTGTGTCTGCTCTGTCATAATACAGTATATCATACTATCATAGAAAGATACTGCATGACAGTGAATTATCCTTGAATTCAACCACGTAGTATTGTGTGCAATACAATATTGCATTGAAAAACAAATGTTTTAGTTAAGTATAGATGATAGAAGACATATGTTGGTTTTCTTCTGCTAATTAATTGCTGCACTGTGAACCATTTCCAGGATCTCAAATAATCGTGTCGTGAAAAAATTAGCTAAAGGGTTCATTAAAATCATACTACAGTAGGCAGCAGACTAATTCAACAGATACAGTTGGATATCACAATTCTGCACTACATTGTGAACTATTTGAAAAATGACTGATATGACAGAGAGATAATACAGGATATAAGACATTTGCCTTGCATCTCACAACCCTGTTTCTGCCCTATATTTGGCAACACATGTTGTCCCCTGAGTACAGAACCAGGAATAAACTGAGAGTTAAGTGTGGCACAGACTGCCTCCCAAATGCCCAGAATTACCTAAAGAATTTCAGTTTATAAGATTTGATCAAATTAACTCTTTACATGAAAAATATACTGTGTCATCAGACTAGTTTTAAATCCTTTTCTCACTTTTCATAACTTTATAATTAAATGCTCAATAAACCATCCTTTTTTCAGATTGATTTTGCTTTTATTCATTTTAGGTAGAGTAAGAAGCTATGCTTATATGCTATACGTGCCTCAGGCAACCACAAGCAAACGTCCGAACTGGCAAAACAGTGCAGAAAAGCCATCAAGGATGACCTCAAAAACAGGAGAGCAGCAGTACTGGTAGATGCAGCAGAAGCTGGGAAAAACATTCGTAATGCCCGCCTGTCCTTCACCAACTACAAAACCAAGATGACTGCCCTCCGACATCATGATGGATCTATCACATCTTCCAGAAGGGCAATGGAGAAGATTATTCATGAATTCTACTCAGATCTCTTTAATAGCCACATCCACTTGCCCACATACCACATACCACATGATGGATATGTCGTTCCCAATGTTCTCCCTTCCGAAATCCAACATGCCATCTCGTCGGTAAAGAAACAAAAAGCACCTGGCCCAGACAAGATCAGACCTGAACACCTGAAGAACTTACCATCAGTACTCATCAATACATTAGCTCGACTCTTCACACGCTACCTGTCTGAATGCAAGGTTCCATCCCAATGGAAAACCAGCAAGACTGTACTACTATACAAGAAAGGAGACATCCACGACATTGGCAACTATCGCCCAATCTGCCTATTGTCTGTCATCTACAAACTATTCACTCAAGTCATCCTGAATAGGATTAGCAGAACACTAGATGAAGGACAACCATGTGAACAAGCTGGATTCCGAAAAGGATTCAGTACCATCGACCATATCCACACAATAACCAAGCTCATTGAGGTATCTCGGGAGTTCAAGATGCCGCTCTGTCTAACGTTCATTGATTTAAAGAAGGCCTTTGATTCTGTTGAGACGGAAGCGGTCATGGAAGCCCTAGCCAATCAGGGCGTACAAACTCAATACATCAGGATCCTTCGTGAGCTCTATTGCGGATTCACTACCAAGATCTCACCATTCTACAAAGAAGTAATCATCCATATCAAGAGAGGGGTTCGGCAGGGTGATACCATTTCACCAAAACTCTTCAGTGCCACCCTCGAGAACATCATGCGACGACTAGAATGGGAAAACATGGGAGTGAAGATAGATGGTCGGCAACTACACCACCTCCGCTTTGCTGATGACATCGTTCTAATAACACCAAACATCAGCCAAGCGGCACAAATGCTTGCGGACTTTGACCGTGAGTGTGGAAAGGTTGGACTACAGCTGAATCTTACGAAGACAATGTTTATGAGAAACAGCCTTGTTCCTGACGCTCCATTCGCTCTCAACGGAACCACCATCTCCGAATGCAACAGTTATATATACTTAGGTCGAGAAATCAACATGATGAATGACCTGGCACCTGAGTTACGCAGGAGGAAGAGAGCAGCTTGGAATGCCTTCAAGAGCATTGAAGAAATAACTAAAAGGACAAAGAACCTCCAACTACGAGCACATCTCTTTGATTCCACTATTCTTCCTGCATTAACATATGCCTCAGAGACCTGGACCCTACGAAAACAGGATGAGAACACTATTCGGGTCTCTCAAAGAGGAATCGAAAGAACTATGCTTGGAATATCACGATTCACTCAAATGAGAGATAGAATCCGGAGTTCTGATCTTCGTCAACGCTCAAGAATCAGAGACGCTGTCTCATTTGCCAAGACATCAAAAATCAGATGGGCTGGACATGTAATGAGGTTTACAGACAACCACTGGACTAGAGCCATTACTGATTGGATTCCAGAGACATCAAAAGATCACGTGGACGCCCACCTATAAGATGGTCAGACTTCTTCGTCAAGACCCTAAATGATCGGTTTGAGGCTCTACATGTTCCTAAAACGAACAGATACCATTGGGCTACGCTAGCACGCAACCGTGATGAATGGAGACGTTACTGGCACCCGCTCGAATAAATCGATGAATAACGGGGATTAAGTGATTAAGTGATTAAGAAGCTATGCATTTGGGGACTGTTTTAATTACTAGTGGAATGAAGCTATATTGCAGCTAGTAGGGTGTTCAGTGTGCAAGGGCTGACCCTGGTTTGATCACAGGCATCACATATGGTTCTTTGAATCCTCCAGGAGTGAACCCTGAGGTTAGAGCTGGGAATTATAGGTGTAGTTCAAAATTCAAAATATAAGAAAAATTAAAGGAAGAGTGATAATGCACAAATTTCACGACATCTGATAAATGGTAATTTTCATTAAATGCTAGTATTATAAATTGAGGTACAATATTAAATTTTATTATTTTCAGTTACTCAACAAGCACTTAAAAATTTCAGTTTCTAAAAAACTGGATTTTAGATAATGTAATCACATATTCTATTTCAGCAAAGACTCCAAAATGTAATCATTTTATTCTTTTTATTTTACTACATTTACATTCAAGTTAGCTTACATTTATGCAGATCAGTGAATAGACATTAAAGGTATGTTTTTAATTGGCAAAAATACTAAGTTAAAGGAGCAAGGCCTGAAATCACTTATTGGGGTAAGAATAATTACTGATGTGAACACTTGAACTTTGAATAAGCTAAAAGCTTTTATCATTTCTGATTGATCACACACTTTGAGGTTGTCTTGTTCAAGTTGCTAGCTTAGAACTTTGTTAGTGTTAGATTTCTGTTCTTTGATTTCATTCCTGTACTAATTGACATGAAGTTACAAATTAATAGAAATATCTGATGCTGCCAGATAGAAAACTACTAGCATCTCCCATTTAATGGAATTTTCATTTAGAATTGTGTCCTTCCAGTACTATAAAAAGCTATCATTTGTGTTAAAGTATCATGCTATGAATTTTAGACACACATTTTAAACATCCCATTGCTTTTGTTTATTAAAAAAAAAGAATCCCTCAACTAAACAACAATCAAAAAAAACCCTATAGAATTTTAAATGATTAAAATGAGTCAATGAAAGAATCATGCTTAATTTAACTCAGAACTTTAGAATCCATGCACTAACTTAAATCTGTACTACTCATGTTTAAGAGATAATTTGGCAACAAAATTTCCTGACCCCGTGCCAGGCTGTCTTTACCAGGGCACCTTGAAAGGGGGTGGGTTGAGTTTCCTCCCTGCCCCAAGCAGAACCCCGGCAGCTGAAAACTTCCAGAACCCAACCACCGCCATGCTCTAGGCCACTCTCCACATGCTCGGAAGAGCCTCACCCAAGAGGGAACAGGCAAAAAAAAACCAGGTATGCAAGGACCCGTGACTGAGAACTCCAAGCCTAATCAGATCTGGACTGGGCCTCCTCCTCCCAGCTCCCCAGTTTTCCAGTAGGTTGGCAGTCACACCCACAATCTGCCCCCAGCACCGTGTAATACCATCAACTGCCAAGATCCAGAGACTGTAAACTAAAGCTCCCAAAAGAGAGCAATACAGAATTTCCTGGAGTGCACAGCCGTCACCTCTTATACTCTAACACACTTACGTAGCAAAATTAGCACACATTTGTTTGGCTTTAACATACTAGCTTGTACTTTCTTATATACAGGCTTAAATGGCTCCAGAATGAAATACAATAGCCTACACACACTTTCCTCTTATTATGGTTGGAAGGTGCTTGGTGGTGGGATTGGTGTTTGAATATTATCTGTAATGAACTATTTTGAATTACTTTATGAAAATATAATATATAAAAATTGAAAAAATATTTAAAAAAGAGATAATTTGGCAATTGTTTGCCTCTTAAAAAAACATCAAATTGTTAATGCTGCTACCCATTCAAAGCATTGCAATTAGTATGAATAGAGGCTTTATCTTATAAAAGAAAAATAGTAAAAAACAACAGTAGAAAAAAAAGAAAAATAACTATATATAGTAGGTAGAACAATATATTTTTATTTTCTTTTCACCCCCTACTGTGTGTCAGACATAATCTTGCAGCAACTTGAAAGTATATATTATTATTGGCACTAAGTTAACTGTGAATGGTGTGATGCAGAGAAGTTTTGAATTGAGGTACTTTGATATTCCCTCGATATTTTATTCACTAACTCTTAATATAGTAACTTTTCAGAAAATTGTAGGTATATTTTATTAATTTTTTTAGATAATTTTTAAATTATAGACCTCAGGACACTTTTATAAACTCTAAGTAATTAGTGTAGACAGAAAAGTTATTTTGTTTATGTGGTCATATCTATCAAAATTGGGAAAAATTTTTCAAAACTGAGAATATACTAAGATAAATATTCATTTATTTAAAATAATATAAGATTTTATTAAATGGAACTGTGTAGGATAACACGGTTTTTTTCCTTCCTCAAGTAGTTTAGGTTTATTGGGTCACACCCATCCCAGTACTCCCAAGTCACTCCCATTCTTTTGTTTATTTGTAACTACTTCTCTATGCTCTCTTCCCCAGACAGTTAATTAGCTTATTCCCCTAATTAGATTCTGTTAATTTGAAGACCAGATCTTTCTAGGACATTAAACTTGTATTATAAGTTAATATTATCTTTCTCCTCTCCTTATGTCTTTTGAATAGTTTGCCTTAAAACAATGTTCTTTCTGTATGGACACAGGAAGACATTTAACATTATTTATGCTTTGTAGCTTGGGAATTGATTATCTCTGAATAATATTTACTCCTGGGCATCTGTTTTCTTGACTCAGTTGCCCTTAGTTACTAGCACCCCAAAAGCAAGGTACAACGACGGACTGAATGGAACCAGGGCAAGCTGTGAGCTACCCTGGCATCAAAATGGGCCAGGCCAAAGTGCCACAATACTCAACTATAAGTTGAGGGCATGATCATGAACAAATGTTTTCATGATCCAAAAGAAAGTAATTACGAGACTAGGACCATGGCTGGGGCTAGGAAAACTAACCTGGCCTGAGGACTGTGGAATGTATACTGAGCTGTTCTCACGAAGAACCAAACTGTAAGTTTATATCTCCTATTGTGCTCATACAGAATGACATTGCTAGAAATATTAGAAGTAGATTTACTACAACTATTTAAGTAGATTACTAGCTGAGGAAAGAACACACCCTGGTTGGGATCTCACCCTTGAGCAGATCTTCTAGTAATCTGGAGTAATCACTTTAGGTGAGATTTTTATCTTTGAGTTAATCTCTTGGAGGAGTGGTTTTACCTCTCTTTGTTGATTTGTTAATGTTCAACCCACTTTGGTGTCACCACTGTATGTGATTTCTATATAAACTAAGACTGTAAGATCAGAAAGAGCTCGGGCCTCAGAGATCCAGAGTCAGAGCCAGAAGGAGAAAGGGTTCCAGTTTGGCGCCCAGGAGAAAAGGAGGCAGAGGAGAGACAAGAGTGAAGAGGATTGGAATAAACTGCAACTAAGACCAACCAGCCTGGCTCTTGTTTCTTCCGTCGTCTGCCCTTGGCCAACAACCATCCTGATCCAGGCCAAACACAGCGTCTCAAGAGCACCGAATGTGGGCGGTGTGATAGAGCCGTCCAGAGAGCCCGCGAACACACAACTTTCAGCATGCTAAGATTTTACAGAACTGGGAATAAGAAATATTTCCATCTCCCAGTACTATACATAATGGGAAATTATAATTGATAATGTTACACCGTGTTTCACTATCACACTTTAGAAGAAGAGATCAGAATTTTAAAATTCATTTCTGGGACTTGTCTTTTTAATTTTTAAAAGGATTATTTGTGATTCAGTGCTCAGGGATAGCTCCCGAGACACTATGCTGTGTGTGGGGTTTAAACAGGAAGGATGTGTGCAAGGCAACTCTCTATCCACTGTATTTTCTCTCAACCGACTGTACTTTCTCTCAACCCCCTGACTAGTCTGTGTAAATGCATTGTTTCTGAAATGTACTTCCAGTTATAAAAGAAGAAAAGGAAGAAAACTTGTATCACTCAGATATACACTTAGAAAAGTGAAAAATATTTATGAGAGTGTTTCAATAATTGTGAAGTATCTTGAAAAAATGCATAAAAGCAATTGATAAGAAATACTTGAATAATTGTTTGAATCATTGTAGTAAGATGAGAATAATTTAGATGAGTAATGAGATGACATTTTTCACTTACCACATTTCAAAACCTCAGTAATATTAGTGATGACAATAAAAGCACAGCATAAAAGGAAACTTCATAGTTTATATTTGGACTGTAAAATGTAACGAAATGAACAACCTTTCAGAAAGAAATTGATAGTGTACAAATATTTTATTTTTGTTTAAATAACATTGTAGTGTAATAATATATAACTTCCAGGTGTGTCATAAAATAAATATCTGGTGGCTCTTCTAAATACTACTTTAAGATAATCACTAAATTTCAATTCTATAATTTGCCATAGTATATTCTCCTTTTATCCAATCCTCCTCTTCCCTCAGTAGTTAATATTTGATCCTACAGTAAAGTCTTATTAGTTGACCTTATATTTTTGTTATAATCCCATAGAAATTCTAGTAATGTTTGATATGGTCTGTATTGCCTGTATATAATACTTTGAGTTCAATGATTATTTTATTATTATTATTTTAGTGAATCACCATGAGAAGATACACAACTGCAAGGTTGTTCAAGATTGGGTTTTAAATTGTACAATGTTCCAACACCCGTCCCTTCAGCAGTGTACGTTTCCCACCACTGATGTCCCCAGTCCTCACCCACCACCCCACCCTCACCCCTGCTTCTGTGGCAGACACTTTTCTTCTCTTTCTCATATACTGTCTCTTTCCTTTAGGGCATTATATTTTGCAACATGGGTATTGAGAGGTTATAATGTATATTCCTTTACCTCCTTTCAGCACTCAGTGCTTGTCCAGAGTGATGGTTTACAACTACCACTGTCACAGTGGTCTCTTCTCTGTCCTAACACTTATGAAAGGCTTCCAATTATTGTCCAGTCCTTCCTTCTTCCTTGCCCTTGTTTCTACTGTTCTTGGGTATTACTTTCATATTTTATATATATATCTCCATAACATCCATAATGTATATATAGCACTCATTTGTGGGATATATATCCCAGAAATGAGTTCAATCAATCCGCCTATCCCTCTCTCTCTGATTCCTTGCACTCAGCATGACACAATCCATGTCCATTCATTTATAAGCACATTTCTTGACTTTTTTTGACAGCCACATATTATTTCATTGTAGATATGTACCATAGTTCATTATCCAGTCAACTGTTTTCAGGCATTTTGGTTATTTTCACATTCTGTTCAACTATTTTTAATAGTACTGCAATGAACATAGAAGTCCAGATAACTTTTCTTCATTGTGTTTTTGGGTCCCTAGTATATATTCCCAAAAGTGTGACTACTGGATTGTATAGAAACTCAATTTCTAGTGTTTTGAGGATGTTCATACTGTTTTCCCAAAAGGCTGAACCAGTCAGTACTCCCACTAACTCTTCTGGGCAAGAGAGTAAGTATAATGGGTGAGGGAATTACCTGGCATGTACCTGAACCAGTTTCAATCCCCAGCACTGCATATGGTTCCCTAAACCAGGAATAATCCTGAGCATAAAAACAAAAGTAAGACCTGAGTGACCACAGGGGGTGTGATACCCAAAAATCAGAACGAAAAATTAAAAAAAATAACTTTTGTAATAAATAAACTTGATATTTTCTTATATCTTTTGTTCACGCTACAATTGATAAACCTTGTCTTAATGATTGTAACCGTATAACTCCCTTTTCTTTCATTCTAATGTAGAAGTTAGAAATATGTGCCCAATTATTTAGAAAGAATAGGTGTATCTTCCTGATGTGACTAAGTGTTCTTTTCCATTAAACAGAATTATTGCTGTAAACAAGTGTTCTCTAAGTTTTAAGATAGACACACACCATTTTCAAAGCAATGTCATATTATGTTTAAAATATTGGCAGCTATAGATTTATATTAGACTGCATATTTGATTTCATTAAAAGTTCAAGAGAATTTGTAACCTGAACTCAGTTCTGTGAAGGGCTCTTTCTAAACTAACATATATACAAGTGTCTACTGGGCTGGATCGATAACAGAGCTGGTAGGGCGTTTGCATTGCACGTGTCCGACCCAGGTTTTATTCCTCTGCCCCTCTCAGAGAGCCCAGCAATCTATCAAGAGTCTGGCAAGCTACCTGTGACATATTTGATATGCCAAAAACAGTAACAACAAGTCTCACAGTGGAGATGTTACCAGTGCCCGCTTGAGGCAAATCCATGAACAACCGGAAGACAGTGCTACAGTGAAGTGCTACAAGTGTCTACTAGCTTTGGGTTATGAATAATAACAAGAGCAAGAAAACCATGATAACACTGCTTATAAACATTAACAGCAATACGTTGTTAGACTGCATACTCAGTAACACATAAAATATAGCAGTAAGTCCAAAGTTGGATAAATAATAAATTAGAATTCATAACTATATAGCAAGAAATACATCAAGGTAATATAAAGGAATCATTTCTATTAGAATTCCAATAAAATGTGAAGCCCTCAAGATTTCTACATAGTGCTTTGTAGAGATAAGTATTTAATTTCTTTCTGTTGATTGAGCAATTGCATTCTTCATAAATGTCTTGTGATCTTTTGATAAGTGTCCTCATATAAAGCATGATTTCACTAATTATACATTTTGTCATTTGAATTCCTCCTTATTTGCATCTTATAACTGGATTTTCATGACCATATATTTATATTTAATTATCTTTCATAAGCACCATTCCATCCTTGATAAAATATTTTGTGCAATTATAAACAAATACATCAGCACACAAAACATTCGCTTCGTATCATAGTCATATCAAGTTCATTCACAGATTTAAGTGTCATTTTTAGCATTAACTTGTCTTATTTTACTATTATTACCTTTGTGACAACGCACAGTGTTTTCTATCATATATAGTTTTTTAAAAAAATGATCTAAATTTTTATGTACACCAACTACTTGAAATTGTGGAGAGAGTACAGAATGTCTATAAAATATTTTTACTGTCTGATTTTAGCATGTATACCAATAGTCTACAAAAAAGGCAGCTCCACTGCTCTAAAATATATTCAAATGTGTACTTAGTCATATATATGCCTAGTGGTATTTCTGAGCTATATTTTGTAAATTTAGGCTGGAGCAATAGCACAGCGAGTAGGGCATTTGTCTTGCACACGGCCAACACAGCCAAGCAAAGTTAGATTGCTCCGCCCTTCTCGGAGAGCCCGGCAGGCTACCAAGAGTATCTCTCCCGCACAGCAGAGCCTGGCAAGCTCCCTATGACATATTCAATATGCCAAACACAGTAACAAGAAGTCTCACAATGGAGAGGTTACTGGGCCCATTTGAGCAAATCGATAAACAACAGAAGGACAGTACTACAGTGTTACTTTGTAAATCTATTCAATATAAGATAACCGGTGTGTTTAGAATACTTTTCCTGTTATCTTGTCCTTCATGATATTTTGATTCTGGTGTTTAAACAGGATAAGAAAATGTTGTGCTTTAGTTTGTATTTTGTCTTATATAACTGTTAAAAATCTTATACTCCTTTAAGGGATTAAATTTGCTGCTTTTAAAATTACATACATTTATTTTCTCATTGTTCTGTAGGCCCAAATTTAGTATATATCTCAGAAGGCTAAAATTAATCTGTTGACATGCCATACTCCTGGCCAGACTTCACTACTCGGGACAAGCATCAACCAGAAATTAACCATCTCTAAAACTCATGTATGCAGGTTTTGTGACTGAACTACTCAGACTTTCATGGATTTGGAGATGTTCTACCTCTTCCTATCTTCCTGTACTTCTGGAAGACCTAGCAGGCATGCACAGGCCCCAATCTACCACTAAGTTAAAAAATTGTGCTTAGCTGAATCACCCCATTAAAAATTTTAGACTTTCTGGAGCCTATTTAATGTGGATGTGGCCATGTGACATCTCAAATTCTATGAGTTGATGAAACAGGAGTAACATGCCAGATTGGATAGGATTTAGTGCAGAAAGCATACAATCTCTATTAACAAAATATTAATAGAGAAAGCTTAACTTATAACAACATTTTGTAATCTCTTATACAATGCTTTGTGGCTCCATGGTGAGATACAAAAATCTCCACTAACTTTCTTCTGTGAAATATTTTTTTTGATTATTCTTTTAGCAAACTACAACAAGCATTATAAAATAAAAGGCAGGCTTAAGGGGGTGGTTGGGAAAATTAGAGATAATGGTGGTGGGAAGTGGGATTGGTGTTGGTATATGAGTTGTCATACTGTAGCACTGTTCTACCGTTGTTCATCAATTTGGTCAAACAGGCACCAGTAACATCTCACAACAAATTGTGAGACTTGTTGTTACTGTTTTGGGCATATCGAATACTACACGGGTAGCTTGCCAGGCGCTGACATGTGGGGCGAGATACTCTCAGTAGCTTGCCAGGCTCTCCGAGAGGGGCGAAGTAATCAAACCTGGGTCAGCTGTATGCAAGGCAAATGCCCTACCCTCTGTGCTATTGCTCCAACCCTGTATATGAATTAAAATAGATAAATATATAAATAAATGTTGGCAGGCAACTTTTTTTCTTACTGAAAAACTGAAGATGACCCGCAACCCAGTATTACTCAGTATGGTTCAAATTTGCTTTTCTTTTTCTTTCTGATTTGGTGTCACACTCACTCAGTCGATATTTACTCTTTGCTGTTTTCTCAAGTATCACTTCTCGTGGTGCTCAGAAGACTGTATGTGATGCCAGTGATCGGACAGGGGTTGGGAACATGCAGGAGAAGTACCTTAATTCTTGTACTCTATCTCTAACCCTCAAAAATATTCTTTATTGTTTATTATGCTAAGGTTGCTATTTCTTTTCTATATTGTGACCTTAAGGCTTTGTCTAGCTCTTTTGGTCTCTCGTGGTTTTACTGCTTCTTTCCAACTAGCCCTTAATTTATGAACCTCTTATGGGACACTGGATTCGTATCATGGTTGAAACATCTTTGAATTCTTTTTTTGTCTCTTTAAGTCTCCTCTTTAGCTCTATCTCTGTTTTTAGAGTCATATAAATAGACTGCACCAGATGTGCTTAGAACATTTTGTCATTTTGTCCTTCCTTCCAAATCACACTGGTTTTAAATAATCATGCATACTCTTATTATCCTGTAGTAACTATAAATTTAATATATATTTATTTTAAAATTTTCATTAACCATTCAAGATCTTATGCTGCCTATTCCACTTAATGTCTTTTTTTTATTATTGGAAACTGTGAGTACAGATTCTATTTAACTAGTAAGATAAGTCTTCAGCTTTTTCAGTTAGCTTCAGCCATTTCTGAAATATTTGTTTTCACTTGACTACTCCATCATTTTGCTTGAATGAGCTGTGAAGTTCTTGCAGACCTTAGTTGCATGCATCTTGATGCTCCTCAATTCAGCAGTCTGACTGCTTTTATTTGCAGGATGGCAGCAGCCCTCCTTAGAAAGTAACCAGAAATTGCCAGGCCTCTTAGTATCTCAGTCCATAACAATCACAGCATCATTTCTACTACATTACACATGTGACGAACTGCACTATTTTACTGAAAATAAAGAAAGAATAATACAGTGATTAAGAGCAGTAGCACTTGAATCAGAAAAACCTAAGTTTATGCTCTTGTTTTGTTATTGCTGACTGATCTCGCACAATTTATTTGAAAATCTCCAAGGCTGATTTCTTCTCTTACAAAATAGAATCTGAAGTAGTTAAAAAGAACTTTGGATTTCTTCATCAATAATGGTTGCTATATTTATGTAATATATTTTCTTTTATAAGCAAAGTTAGCCTCCCAAGTTAAGGCAGTTGAAGCCATTTAACACTTTTTTGTTTAAATAATTGCTGTAAACTAAAGGATGTGATGTCCAATAGGCTCCACTTCTCTTTAATATCACTTTTATAATTTCTTTTAGAGTCTAATTACATCTAAATATGCTTATATTATGACATTTTCAGAACTACATAACATTATTAACATAAATCATATAATTAAACTATTTTATCCATTGTAAGTCATATTGTCATTAGTTAGCTCTGTGTTTTCTGAGAGACTATTGCTTAAATTTGAACCAGAGATTTAATTAGTTCTTGAGAGCACATATTGATCTATGCTTTAATCCAAATGCTTGATGAACATGAATTTGTAATATAAAGAGATTACTATACAATATACAAAATAAGCAAATTATATGTTAAATAATATATGATATATTATGTTGAAAATGCATATTAAATCTATACAATTGAAATATATTGTCTTTACAACTATCTATATAACTGAATATTTAGAATATATGTTATAACATAACTATAATCATACCAGTAGTGCATAAATAATAGGTGATGAGGTATTTGATATTGATATTATGCTTCTGACTTTCCATATATACCCTAATATCTTTTAGATACATTTTTCACCAATAAATATAGGTATACAATGATATACCTATCAAAATTTATATTTAAAATATTAACAAAGTAAATTTATTAATGAAATTGTACTGATTCTAATTTGATCGATCCATTAACATATTTACTAGTTTCATTCTAATAAGTCTTTTAATTTTTTCTTTAATGGGTGTGTGGTTTCCCAAGTGGTGTTTAGGGAATATAGAAACATTTCTCAGCAACATTCTTCTTTAATCAAAAGTTATTGTCTTTCCTTAGGGCTGGAGTGATAGCATAACGGGTAGGGCGTTTGCCTTACAAGCGGCCAACATGGCCAGCCCGAGTTCGATTCCTCCGCCCCTCTCGGAGAGCCCGGCAAGCTACCGAGAGTATTTGATATGCCAGACACAGTAACAACAAAGTCTCCAATGGACACATTACTGGGCCTGCTCAAGCAAATCGACGATCAACGGGAGGGCCTTTACCTTTACCTTTTTTATTGTCTTTCCTTAATTTTCTTAACTTGACATTAAAAAATTATTTAGGCACTATGATTTACAAAGTTACTCATAGCAGGGTTTAAGGCTTAAGATGTTTCAGCACCAAAATTGTCACCACTAGTGACAATTTTCCTCCACCTATATCCCCACCTCCCATGCCCTGCCTGTTTCTTTGAAAGGCACAATTTTTAATTTGGTTGTTGCAGTTTTCATCATATGCATTCAGTGTTGTTGGTTCCATGGATTAGATATTATAGATACAGCAAACCTCTACACCACAGATATGAATGAGTCAGTCCAGGCCCTTGCCACTGTTTCCTTCCAGTTGTCTCTTCTTACTTCTCCGCCTTGATTTCTTCACTTTCCTAGGCTCAGTTCTATGCTCTTGGAAACAAGGTAATCTAGGTAATCCCCCAGCCCCCAGAACACCTGCCTAACATGCATTCCTTTGTTCTGATATTCTGTATACCATGCATCATCTCTTTTTTGACATTCTTCTTTAGACTTACTTTGTTTAACGTTATGTCCCCCAGTTCTCTCCAAATAGCAGCAAATTGCATGATTTCATGCTTCCTTGAAATTTCACTATAAGCCATTGTGTACATACACCATACTTTCATTACATGTTTGTAAGTTATTGGGCACCTAGGTTGATTCTATATCCCAGCTATTCTGCTAAGTGTTTCAATGAATAACAGAATGCAGATGTTCTTTTGAATGAATGTTTTTTGTGCCCTGGCTGTAGATACCAATAAATGGAATGGCTGGAACATTTGGTTCCTCAATTGTTACTTTTCTGAGAAATCCCCATATTGTTTTCCACAGAGGTTGAACAAGACAACAATCCCACCAGCAGTAGGTGAAAGTTCCTTTGTCACAACATCCTTGATGGCACATATTGTTCCCTTTTTTTTTTAATATGTGCCTTTATCACTAATGTGACATATCTCATTGTAAATGATTATGAGCTCTTTTTCATTTGCCTATTAGCCATATGTCTTCTTCAGATATGTACCTATTGATTTCCTATCATCATTTTAGTAGGTTTCTTTTCTTTTAAATCTTGTTTACTTTTTTTAAGTTCTTTATGTATTTTGGATATTGCCTCTTTGTCTTTTTGTGGTGAGTGCAAATATTTTCTCTCATTCATATCTTTTAATTTTGGCCTACGTTTCTTTTGCTGTGCAGACACTCCAATCTGATATAATTTCATTTATTTATTCTTGTTTCTATTGTCTTTGTTGGAATCATACAGTTGAAAACTTCATTTGAGGTTCAAATTTTGGGGTATTCTGTTGATATTTCCCCTAATGTATTGCAAAGAGTCTAGTTTGATCTCAAGATCATTGGTCCACTTTGAACTGACTTTTTGTAAAGTATGAGATATGGATCCAGGTTTTTTTCAATTTGATTATCCTAGTTTTCTCAATACAATTTGGTGAACATGCTAACTTTATTAAACTTCATATACCAAGCTTTGTTGAAAATTAGTTAAACATGGATTTGGGAATTTGTCTTTGTGTCCATGATTCTAACCCATTGGACAGAGTGTATTCCAGCAAGGTATTCCAGAACCATGTTGTTCTAATCATTAAGTACTAAGTACTATAGTTTCAAGTTAGGTGGAAATACCTTCAAATTTCTTATTTTTCAATATAACTTTGGATATTTGGTATGTTTTGTAATTTCACAAAAATGTTTTTTATCAACTATTCTAAACCTTAGGAAAGTTATCTAAATTTTGATGAGTATTGTATTGAATCTATATAATTTAGAAATATTACTCATTTTAACAATAATGATTCTTCTAGTCCATGATCATGGAATATTTTTCCCTTTCCCAAGGTCCTCTACTCTGTCTCCCATTTAGTTCACTCTTCTAAATTCACTTCTCAGGAAATTTGCTTTTTCAAAATTTTCACGAATAAAAAATAATTTCTCTTTTTTGGAAGTAATTTTAGGTGAATCTTCTTGCTATACTTTTTTTTCTTTCCTGATAAGTTTTCTTGGTTAGTACTACTTATAGAGATGTGTAACAAAGAAGACAGAAAAATAGCTGTGCTAAAATTAGACTTAACAGCCCTCCCAAACCCCACTTAAAAGTATTTTGATTAGCAGTTATTTTTTACTTCTAAATGATATATGTAAACATTTTTTGTAGTTATATGGATTCTTATCGAGAAACCACACTAATTTTTGAGTATGGCAATATGGTCAACCCGAGTTCGATTCCTCTGCCCCTCTCGGAGAGCCCGGCAAGCTGCCGAGAATATCTCACCCACACGACAAAGCCTGGCAAGCTCCCTGTGATGTATTCAATATGCCAAACACAGTAACAACAAGTCTCACGATGGAGATGTTACTGGGCCCGCTGGAGCAAATCGATGAATAATGGGAGGACCATGGACCATGGCTGGTTAAGAGACAATGATGAAGGTATGCACCATGACAACTAGTATTCTCTGGAATATTTCTTAAGAAAGAAAATGAAGGAAGTAGGGATATAAATCAAATGACTGGAGCATAGATTTGCATGCTGAACTCTGAATTCTATCTCCGTCATCATATGGTCTGCATTTACTAATAGGAGTAAACTAACAGAGAATGAAAGTACTTTCCAAACACCACCAAGTATAGCTTCAAACCAAAAACAATACTATATGTAGAGTTCATAAATATTCATATCACTTGTATCACTTGTCATCCCATGGATCATCGATTTGCTTGAGCGGGCTCCAGTAAGGTTCCATTTGTCCCTGTCGTGTGCTAGCATAGCCAATGGCATCTGCTCACTCTTTGTGAGATTCAGCTGCAGTCTCAGTCTGACCTTTCCACACTCACGGTTGAAGTTGGCCAGCATTTGTGCTGCTTGGCTAATGTTTGGTGTTGTTAGAATGATGCATCAGTGAAGCCGAGGTGGTGTAGTTGCCGACCATCTATCTTCACTCCCATTTCTCCCCATTCCAGTCATTGCATGACATTCTCGAGGGTGGCACAGAAGAGTTTCGGTAAAATGGTATCACCCTGCAGAACCCCTCTCTTGACATGGATGATCACTTACTTGTAGAATGGTGAGATCCTGATGGTCAATCCGTAATACAGTTCACAAAGGATTCTGATGTACTGAGTTTGAATGCCCTGTTTGGCTAGGGATTCCATGACCACTTCAGTCTTAACAGAATCAAAGGCCTTCTTTAAATTGATAAATGTTAGACAGAGTGACATCTCGAACTCTCGTGAACCCTCAATGAGCTTGATCACCGTGTGGATATGGTCGACCAAAATACATATTTGATTATATATTTATATTTATAACACATCAGTAAAAGTGCCTAAGAGCTTAGTAATATATTGATATGTGACAAAAAACAAAATTTATTAAGAGTGGGAATCTCATCATCAATGTATACACCTCTCATCTATTTGTTAATATCATTGGTAGAAATAATATAATCAACGTAACTTACACAAGGAATGTACATTTCCTTTTTTTCTATAATCATCTTTGTTAATGTACTCTCATTAACACTATAGTATTTGCCAATATTCTGTAAAATCCCAGGATGTAAGTTTTGAGCATAACTACAGAAATATGAAAGTTTAAAATTTTACTATGATGTTGAAAAAAAGGGCAGAAAATTAAATTATTAGAAAATCATCTTGAGTTTATCTTTAGGAAAAGCTCTTCAAAGCACACCTTTTTGAGAATTGTTTTTAGAATCTCTCCCTGATGTGCACTAAAATGGTTAGTATAAAAGAAACATGTTGCATGAGATCAGTTCCTCTTCTCTAAATTATTATTTTTAAGATAACTACTGTATTGAATATACACATTGTTATTGAGCCTTGTGAGTTTATTATAATTTTTATTTCTCAAACGAACTATTCTCCCACCTCTTCTGTTTACTTATATGTGACATTCATGTTGAGAGCAATGACAACTTAATTCATGAACTCCATTTATTAATAAATGTAGAAATAACCGGTTACCTTTTAAGTATCTTACTAATCATTGTGCAAGGCAAAGGCATAGATGTCACCAGTTTTAATGCACAAACTGATCTGCTCTTGGATTTTATCACTTGCAACCATTAAGAATTGAAAGCATAATTTATCTTGAAGGTTGAAGCATGTGTCTTTTTACTAAGTGTTATCAAGGGACAAAAATAAGGAACCATAAACAGATGGATTAGTTCACTGTGCACTAATTCTAAAAGGTACTTAAATGCATGATATGTTCTCTTTTGTTTTGTCCCTAGTGCAAGGTCATATGTGGTTATGCTTCTTAAAAAAACCTCATATCTCATGAAGGTGAATTTTGTCATTAATGTTGTTCTTTACATTATATTGTTTTCCTGAATTAGTCATAAACTATATTTATATTTACATTTTTATATTCCTTATATTAATGCATTTTAAAGGTAACTTAATTACAATAGTAATTACTTGAAAAATCATAGTGCTTTTCCAAGTAAAATCAGATTTTACTTGGAAAAATCTTTTTCCTCTCTGAAAAAGAGGAAAAAGAAATAGAACTATTGATAATCTATAATGAGTGCTGCTTAGTTTAAATAAATGAGCTCATTTAATGCCTATAGTACCCTGTAATTTATATTGTTTATGGCAATTTTTTTGAGTAGTATATGAATATTTTATTCTTTGCATAACTTACCAAAAGTTACAGTTTACTGTGAGTAGAATAGAGGTTAAGTAAAAATAGTTAAGTGTAACATTTCTATAACTCACTACTTCATAGAGTATTAGTGAACATATAAAATTATATATACAGTAAATTAATATATTTTAATATTTATTAAAAGTATTTGTTATGTACGATAATCATTGAGTTTCTCTTGCTAAAAGGATAGGTATATAGATATACGGAGCAGATTGGAGAATTCAGAAATATTTCCACACATATGTAATCAACTGATCTTAATAGAATTAATAGATACATTGTTGTATGATGAATATGTTTTCAATAATTGATGCTAGAAAAATTGTCAATACATAAGTTATTAAGTAGCTTTTAAATATGACAGAATGCAAAAGACAAAGAGAAAATATTTGAAAAAAACTGACAAGAGAATAATATGTGTGCAATATCTAAAGAACTCTCATTGCTTAATAGAAAACAATAATAACATTGAGTTTAATAATTGTTACTGTCACTCTCACTGTCCTCCAGTTATTCATCAATTTGTGCAAGTGGGCCCAGTAACGTCTCCATTGTGAGACTTGTTGTTAATGTGTTTAGCATAACGAATATGTCACAGGTAGCTTGCCAGGCTTTGCCATGCAGGCGAGATACTCTCAGTAGCTTGCTAGGCTCTCTGAGAGGGGCGGAGGAATCGAATGCTGATTGGCCATGTGAGCCACGTGAAAGGCAAATGCCCTACCCACTATTAAAACCAATTAACAAAATTGAGTTCAAGACTTTAGCAGACACATTACCGAGTGAATAGACACTTGATCACTTGACATCCCATTACTCATCTATTTGCTCGAGCAGGCGCCAGTAATGTCTCCATTTGTCCCTGTTGCATGCTAGTGTAGCCCAGTGGACTCTGCTCACTTCAGGCACATGAAGAATCTCAAAAAGATTGTTCAGGCTCTTGATGAAGAACTCTGACTATCTCATAAGTGGGCTGTCATGTGATCTTTTGATGTACCGTGGAATCCAGTTGGTAATGGCTCTAGTCCAGCAGTTGTCTCCAAATCTCATTACGTGTCCAGCCCATCTGATTTTCGACACCTTGGAAAATAAGAATCATTCCTGATTCTTGATTGCCGATGAGGTCGGAACTCTGGATTCTTTCTCTCACTCGAGTGAAGCATGATACTCCGAGCATAGCTTTTTATATTCCTCTTTGGGAGACCCGAATAGCAATCTCATCCTTTTTTCGTAGGTCCCAGGTCTCTGAGGCATGTGTTAATGCAGGAAGAACAGTGGAATCAAAGAGATGCACCTGAAGCCAGAGGTTCTTCATCCTCTTAGCTATTTCTTCGACACTATTGAAGGCGTTCCAAGCCCCTCTCTTCCTCCTGAGCAACTCAGGTGCCAGGTCATTAGTCATTTTGATTTCTCAACCTAAGTACACATAACTGTTGCATTCAGAGATGTTCATTCCATTGAGAGCAAATGGAACGTCAGAAATGAGACTGTTTCTCACAAAAATTGTCTTTGTGAGATTCAGCTGCAGTCTGATCTTTCCACACTCACAGTCGAAGTCAGCCAGCATTTGTGCCCCTTGGCTAATGTTTGGTGTTATTAGAACGATGTTGTCAGTGAAAAGGAGGTGGTGTAGTTGTCAATCGTCTATCTTCACTCCCATTCCTTCCCATTCAATTCATTGCATAACATTCGCGAGGGTGACACTGAAGAGTTTCAGTGAAATGGTATCACCCTGCTGAACCCCTCTCTTGACATGGATGATCACTTCCTTATAGAATGGTGAAATCCTGGTAGTGAATTCATGATACAGCTCATGGTATATTGAGTTTGAATGCCCTGTTTGGCTAGTGCTTCAATGACCGCTTCAGTCTCAACAGAATCAAAAGCATTTATTAAATCATTGTACGTTAGACAGAGCAGCATCTTGAACTCCTGAAAAACCTCAGTGAGCTTATCTTGTGGATATGGTTGATCGTGCTGAATCTCTTTCGGAAACTGGCTTGCCATAATGGTTGTTCTTCATCTAGTGTTATGCCAATCCTATTCAGGATGACTCAAGTGAACAGCTTGTAGATGACAGACATCAGGCAGATCAGGCAATAGTTGCCAATGTTGCAGATGTCTCCCTTCCTGTACAGTCCTACTGGTTTTCCACGGGACGGAACCTTGCATTCAGACAGGTTAACTAGTGTGTGAAGAGCCGAGCCAGTATATTGATGAGTAGTGATGGCAGGTTCTTCAGGTATTTGGGTCTGACCTTTTCTGGGCCGGGTGCTGTTCGCCTCTTTACTGACGAAACGTCATGTCGGATTTCAAAAGGGATAACATTGGGAACGACATATCCATCCTGCAGAATTTGGTATGTGGGCAGGTGGACATGGCTATAAAAGTGATCCAAGTAGAAGTCATGGATAATCTTCTACATTTCCCTTCTGGAAAATGTGATTGAACCATCAGGACATCAGAGGGTAGTCATCTTGGTCTTGTAGTTGGCGAAGGACAGGTAGGTTTTGCGAATGCTTTCCTGGCTTCTGCCACATCTACCAGCACTAATGCTCTTCTCTCTTTGGTGTCTTCCTTTGTCGCTTCTCTGCATTGCTTTGTGAGCTTGGATGTTCACTTGGCAGTTGCCTGAAGCTTGCGTCAAGCCACATTGGCGAATGAACTCAAGAGTTTTCGATGACAGTCGTCTTTTTGTGGGTATGTCTCTTTAGGCATTCCTCGCACAATCATGGAGGTTCTGAACCAGTTGATTGTGTTCTTCGTCAATATTGTCAATGACAGCATCTTCCCATGTTGCCGCAATAGTGCCAAAGAGCTCCAGTTGGTGGTTGTTCTGGGAGTTCTATTCTTAAATTTTGCAGCCCTTTCTCCCTGCAAAATCATCGATTGAATATGATGTGGTCAATTTTGTTGTGGAACCATCCACGAGGATGCTTCCATGTCCAATATTTAGATTCAGCCTTCTGGAACTTTGAGTTACCATGTATGGTCTTGGTCCTCATAATGAGCTCACATAGTCTCCACACCTTATTTGATGGGGTTCATATATGGTTTAAACATGGGAATTCTTCAAGGGTGATTAGAGACCTCCCTAAAAGTCTCTATCCCTCTAGGAGAGCCTGGCAAGCTACGAAAGTATCCCGTCCGCATGACAGAGCCTGGCAAGCTATCTGTGACGTATTTGATATGCCAAAACCAGTAAATACAATGGGTCTCATTACCCTGACCCTGAAAGAGCTATCTATATGGCAGCATTAAGAAGGAGAGACTGTAAAATCTCAAGGCATAAATGGGCTGCCAAAATGAAGAAGTACGATAATAAATGTTGGTGTAAGTGTGAAAGATCAAGTACGACATCATTGGTCTGACCGAGATGAGAAGGCATCAGTAACATAAGGTCTTTTTCAACACTGGAGAAGAACTGTTTCTTGGAACATGTGACAAAAGAGGCATTGGAATTGTCAGTGTCCTTATCAACACAAACTTGGCCATGAGCATTGACTAATTTGAATGCCTAACAACCTGAATCATATGATTACACTGGAATACATGTGGCTCATTGGTGGCAGATTTTATCTTCGTTGTCTATGCACCAACATCCTATTATGATGAAGGAAAAATTGAGAAGTTCTATATGGAGCTGGAGAAGTTCTATAACAAAGACCACACTTTCTACAAGATCATTGTCAGTGATTTTAATGCCAAGATAGGACCAAGAAGATCAGCCGAAGAACTCTACATCAGGACCCATGGCCTAGAATGGAAGGAACAGGTTGAATAGACAATGTTTTAAAAGGATGTAAAAGATTCTAATAACATTATTTTCTGTGTAGGAAGATACAAATTAAAGCCATAATGATATATATTCTAAAACCATTTAGAGTAGCCAAAACAATATCATGTGATAAGCACAACAAATATAATTCTTCTGCACTGTCAATGAGTCCCTCCTAGAAAATGGTATAGCTGCAGTGATGCTCTGAAAAGAGAAAGAGCTCTGCATTTTTAAATTTATTATTATTATTATTTTTTGCTCTTTGGGTCACACTTGACAATGCTCAGGAATTACTCCTGGCTCTGCATTCAGGAATTACTATTGGCGGTGCTCAGGGGACCATATGGGGTGCTAGGAATTGAACCCTGGTTGACCGCGTGCAAGGCAAATGCCCTACCTGCTGTGCTATCACTCCAGTCCCAGCTGGGCATTTTTTCTTATAAACATAATTAAGAATAAAAATTGTATCTTTGAACAAAAATGTATGTGAAATTTTGAATATTTTTATTCTAAAAATCTACAAAACAATTTATTCTTCAACTTGAATAAATTTCAGATGAATTATGAAAGTGAAAAAATGCCACTTTCAAGTGTTCACATGCTGTCTCATTCTGTATATGCCATTCTCAAAAAAGATAAACCTAAAGCACAAGTATTTTCTATTTTTTAAAATTTTTTTAATTTTAAAAAATTTTTATTAATTCACCATGAGTTTACTGTATCACTGTCTTCCTTTTGTTCATCGATTGGCTCGAGCAGGCTCCAGTAACGTCTCCTTCGTCCTAGCCCTGAGATTTTAAAAAGTGCCACATTCAAGGCTCTTTCAGGGTCAGGAGAATGAGATCCACAATTGTTACTGGTTTTTGGCATATTGAATATGCCATGGGGAGTTTGCCAAACTCTGCCGTGTGGGCAGGATACTTTTGGTAGCCTGCCAGGTTCTCTAGAGTAAGAATTAGATGACAAGGTGTCATGCGGTCACAAACACGGTCGCATGCTTCAGGGAGCAGTGTTTTATAGTCTATGGGTCTTGGCCGTTGATGGGATTACACGAAGCCGGGGGAAGTTGGTGGGTGTAACGCCTACATACTGGAAGGTGGGGGATCTGAATGGAGGAGGCCCCAGTCACAAACCAAACAGGCTTGGAGATCTATGCCCCGGGTCTTGCACACCTGAGTTCCTCGGCCGGTTCCTTCATGCGGGAGGCTCGTACAAACGTTCGGAGAGTGGTCTTAAGCATGGCTGTGGCTGGAACCAGAGGTCTTCAGCTGCCAGGGCTCTTCTCGGGGTAGGGAGGGAAACTCAACCCACCCTCCTCCAAGGGGCCCCAGTGTGGACAGCCAGTTGTGGAGGCAGGAGACTCTGCCTCTCACCGTGAGATACAGTAACAAAAACTTCATTTTTGAACTTCGATCATATGGTCATCAAACACCCATCCCTTCACCAGTGCACATTTTCCACCACCAAAATCCCCAGTATTCCCTCTGGGTCTGAGACTCCTCTGTGTCTCTGGATCGTGGCCACGTAGGAGCTGGTGCTTCTTGCTGGCTTCTAGAAATTGGCTACCGCTGGACCTCTTAGAGGGCAGGTGGTTGGAAGGCACCTGCCCCCGTCTGGAGTGGCCCATCAAAGAAGGCCTATTGTAAAGTCCTGGACCATCTCTTCTGCAAGTTGCTCGGGTCTGAGATTTCTGTGTGTGTCAAGCCCAATTATTTCCACTTGTTAATATTTGTAATAGTAGGCAACAAATCATAGAAATATATATAGATAGATAGTTATCTATCTATCTATCTATCTATCTATCTATCTATCTATATATATCCCAGCACTGAGATTTTAGCAACCTTTCCTTACTTGTCATTCTATCTATCTATCTATCTATCTATCTATCTATCTATCTATCTATCTATCTATCTTGGAAAGCCCAGCAAGCTACTGAGAGTATCCTGCCCACACGAGCAGAGCCTGGCAAGCTCTCCGTGGTATTTTCTATCTGCCAAAAACTGTAACTATAATAGGTCTCATTCCCTTGACCCTGAAAGAGCCTCCAGTTTTGGGAAAGACAAGTAAGAAGAGGCTGCTAAAAATCTCAGTGCTGGGATGAATAGAAACATTACTGATACCCACTCGAGTAAATTGATGAAAAACAGGATGACAGTGACAGTGTCAGTGAAATTTTGTAAAATTCTATCACTTGTATCACTTGTCATCCATTGTTTATTGATTTGCTTGAGTAGGCGCCAATAATGTCTCCATTTGTCCCAGTCCTGAGATTTTAGCAACCTCTCCTTACTTGTCCTTCCTAACACTGTCGCATTGGGGGATCTTTCAGGGTCAGGGGAATGAGACCCATTATTGTTACTGTTTTTGTCATATTGAATATGTCACAGGTACTTGCCAGACTCTGTCCAGTGAGTGGGATACCCTCTGTAGCTTGCCAGGCTCTCCAAGTGGGAGGGAGTCAGGAGACTCTGCATCGCTCTCTTCTGGAAGGTTTGTTTTATAGATCTCTGGATCTTGGCTGCTGATGACATTACATGGCACTAGAGGCAGTTTGTGGATGTGACTGCCAAGCTACTGGAAAATGTGGGATCTGGGTAGAGGAGGCCTAGTTCCGATCCAAGCAGGCTTGGATATCTCAGTCACAGATCCCACATACCTGGGCTCCTCTGTCGGTTCCTTCATGAATGAGGCTCCTGTAAAATTCTGTACCAAATATTAATATTCTATTTCATTTACTCAAAAAATCAGTATTGCATTAATGCTATTAAAGTTACTAATTATAAACTGCAATTCTAAAAATATTGCAGATATTTATATTAAAATATAATTTTACATGGAACAAAAAAGCATCCAAATATAGCAGCAATAAAGCGTTATTGATACACTCAGCCAAGAACCTAACTAATATGTGAAGCTAAATCAATAGTAATAATTCTGCTTATATTATGCTTCAACATTTAGATAACAAAAATTAATTTTCAGATTTCCTATAATTATATCTCATTTTTCCATAAGACAATTATGATATTAATTTTGTTATTATACATTTATTCAATATTTTAGTAATCTACTTAAATTACTAAGTAGATTCTCAGTCTTACACCTAGCTCTGTGCTTTGGAGTCACTCCTGGCAAGGTTCAAGAGACTGTGAGCTGTGCCAGGAACTAAACTAGAGTGTGCAACATGCAAGGCTTAACCTCTGTACTATCTCTCTCTGGCACCCTATTTATTGTTTTATGTCTCATAAAGCATTGCCTCCTGCCCCTGTTCCACCACCACCCTGTTAATTTAAGTAAAACTCCTTCATCTGATTGAAATAAGTTCCACTTTTTATTGCATTTTCCTTCCTCCTTTTACTTCTTTGAACACAGTTATTGGCAATGATTATTTGTTTTCTACTATTGTTCTTTCCCTCCATATTTCCTATTAAATAATTAAAATTTTTTCATAGAAAATAACTGCTTTCACTCACTTCTATAGAGATACAGTCTTGTATTTGGCAGATTGTTAATGTCTATATAAAGTTTTATGAATTCATGTTGATTCCGCAATTAATTATGAAATTAACTCATCTACCCTTAGAATTCCACTTACTAAATTAGAAAGGAAAGATATTAAAGTGCAGAGAAAAATTCTGCTGTAAACGTGTATATCTATTCCAAAATAGGCTATGATATTTAAAAGAAACAGGTAAGCTTATAAAGTTAAGCTGCTTGAGAGCTGACAACTGACCTGTCCTATTACAGAGAGATTTTCATGGCTTGCTAGAATAAGCTGAGAGTCAGAGGACTGTCTTGTTCTTGTCATCCGCTGATTGAGCAAGCCCTGACTTAGAAGATAGGTCAATGATAAAGGTATGCAGTAGCACCCATGTGTCAAGATACTATTGAAAGATGACAAAATACAATGGGAATTAATGAGGTGTGAGCTGTTTCTATACATGTGAGCTTTAGTTTGATAAAAATAAGAAAGTCTTGAGTGGGGGACAAAAAACTTGTAGTTTCATATCTAGAGATGAAATTTCATAATATTCATAATATTATAAGGTTTAAACATTCTCTGGAGATACTTGATAACTTGCTAAGATATGGTCTTATTATTATTATTTTTTAAAGTTTTATTTATTGAGTAACCTTGAGAACAGACACAAACATTTTCAGTTTAAGTCTCAGTCAGTCATACAATGAATAAACACCCGTCCCTTCACCAATGCACATTTTCCACCACCAAGAACCCCAGTGTACTCCCCTCCCCCACCCCCCCCACCGCCTGTGTGGCAGATTTCCACTTTACTCTCTCTCTACGTTGATCATATTCAATATTATGACAAAAGACCCAACATTATTATTTGTAATTTTCCCCAACATTCAGGTCTTCCAAAAGCACATCATTAGATAATTTGTTTTCTATTGCTGATTATGAAGAGCATAGGATGTTGTGTGGCCGCAATAGCAGCCATGTGATTTTGGATTTCTGATATTTTAGTAATAAGCCGAGAGGGATTACTGCCAAAAGCCCCTGGGTTCTGAGATTGGTTTTGTGCCTCTGTGATCATGGTTGTTCAGGAGCCAAAGGAGGCATTTGTGAGTGGCAACCTGGGGCCTTGTCAGGGCAGGGAGAAGGGTGGGTTCCACCCCCCATCCCACTCTATAGATGAGACTCTGCGTGCCTCATCAATACAGTCTCATACCTGGCTGTCCATTAGGCTCTAAAAGATGTAGGCCATCATGCCACAAGCGGGGACAGGCAGAGGGACAAACACCCTTCCCCTCCCAGGGTGGCCTATCACTGTAATTAAATACACAGTCCAAATGAATTTCGGTTGGGCATTATATTTTGCTCAGATTTTCCCACCACCATTCAAGCCTGCCTTCCAGGGACAGACGCTAGAGCATTTATTTTACATTGCTCACTTTGCATATTGGGACCCAGCATCCCCATGCAGTTTGGAAGAATAGTCCTGGTGCCCATATACTGGAGCCATGCATGTAGAAGCTTATTGTCACCGGGATTCCATCTGGAGAAGGCTGGGAAACAGCACTTACCCCAACTGGAACTTCCTGGTGATATTGGCTCAGTACGGGGCCCAGAGAATTCTTGGGAGTTGTGGAGCCCGGCTACCAGTTTTCTTCGCTTCTGTGTACTGTAAGATGGCTCTGTGGGTGGGTTATGGGCATAATATGGTCTTATTATTGGTTATAGTATATACCTGGCTTTAGTAACTTAAAAATGGAAGAGAAAGAAAATGTCTCCAGGTGTTTGAGACTGCCCTTTTATAAATACATCACTGAATCACTGTATCACTGTCATCCCATTGTTCATCAATTTACTCAGCGGGCACCAGTAAAATCTCTATTCATCCTAGCCCTAAGATTTTGGAGGCTTTTCCTTACTCATCTTTTCCAATGCTACCATACTGGAGGCTATTTCAGGGTCAGGGGAATGAGACCTGTTATTGCTACTGCTTTTGGCATATCAAACATGGCATGGGTAGCTTTCCAGGCTCTGTCGTGCAGGCTGGATACTCTTGGTAGCTTGCCGGACTGTCCTAGAGAGTATATATATATATATATATATATATATATATATATTTTATATATATATATATTATTTATATATAAATATATATTATACATTATAATATATTATATATTATATATCCCTCTATTATTTGCTTTCTACTGTCTGAATCCCATCAAATATGGTGTGGTAATTATGGAAAATGGGTAGGAAGTGTCTTATGATGTGTCGCGTGACCATGAAAGCAGCCGTGTTGTCCAGGAATATGTTCACTCATGGCCTGGAGCATGGTGGAGGTTGGGTAGTGGAGGTCGAATGTCAGTCCTGGGTCCCTTGGGGTGGGGAGGACTCTCACCAGCCCCCTCTAGGGCTCCCCAAGTGAAAACAACCTGGCATGGAGTCTGATGGCATAGTTATGCGGACATCATTTTATGCTCCCTTCTGGGAGAAGCACCCATGAGTTCTGGAGAGTAGCTGATGAAGAGATTATCTGGCACCAGCAGCAGGTGGCTTATGGGTGTGGCCCCTGGGTTATCGGAGACTTGGAGAAGCAGGCAGAGGATCTCTGCTCCCAGGTTCCATTGAGCCCATAGTCTAAGGTCACAAAGTTCCGCATTATTGGGTTCTATGGGACTTGACTCATGTGTGAAATGCATACATACTGAAATATAGTGCTACTCCTTTAAAATGTTCTACCCCGATTGGTAATGGGACTTATCATGAAATCACCTAATATGTGATAGTCTTTTACAAGCAGAATAGATAAGATTATCTTGACTAGATGTTAATCATACAGTGTACAATTTCAGGGAAATAAATATTAAGATAAAATATTAAACATATTTGAACTCTTGCTGTTTATAGCAAAGTGTAATATGCACAAAATTATTGACTATTCTATGGTAGATCTTAAATTGTGAAAAGATTATTGATATTAGGCAGACTTTATGATGTAATAATTTTGCAGTTATGGTCATAGAAAAAGAGGACTCTTCTAAAGAGACTTGAAGAGTAAACTCTTAGACTTTTAGTTATGTTACACTTATATTTTCCAGGTTCATATATTTCCTGGAGAAAGAATTCACTTTTTTTCCTGAAATCAAATTACCAAACACAAATGCATCCTGTCCTAAGTATGCCTAGAATGGAAGTCTTAAACAAGGGGCAGGGTAACACACTAATTGCTGGTATCAGTTTGGACATGGACAGGTGACTATGGTGACCATATTGGTTTAAGTCTGATTATTTGTTTTTGTGTTGTTGCATTTTTATGCCTCTGAGCAGCACTCATTTTTCAGATTTACATTACGTTTATTTTATTTCTTCTGACCATTTCCCCATGTGTAACCTTTCACCTATCGTCTCCTTCTTGACTCATTATTATATTCTGAAAGGATTTCTTGTTCTAATGCTGTCAATCAGTAAATGCATTTTTCTAAAGAATTCAATCTGCTATTTACTGTCTGAACAGTATTTTAAAATCTAATATCATGTTTTTGTTTTATAATTTTAATCAAAGTACTATTTCCTTATCTCAAGTATTCTGATATTTTATATAACAGAATCATGTATCTAGAAAATCAAACCACATAGTTATATGTTAAGTTGATTATCTTATTCAGAGATTCATATTGATATGAAATAATATCTGAATCCATAAGAAAATAATAAATTTAAGTTGTAAGATAATGTTTTAATTTCATCTGCACTTTAAGTATGTGGTATTTAATTACCATTAAAATTATTAGTAGAAAAACTAAGCACCAGTACTTTCTTAACTTTAATTTAGTATATATACCTAAAAAAATTTGATGGTAGCATTTTGTTTAATGAGAATAGTAATTTTTTCCCGGTACAAAACTGAAAAAATAATGAGCATGATTAAATCTACTTTAATAAAATATATTTAGATATTTTGAAAATTTTTTAAGTATGCTACTTAGTTTTAGAGAATTAAAAGAAATTATTGTATGTGCTTCAAAAGTATGTTTTTCAATTAATACTCTGTTCTAATGCACTGTTTTTAAATGTTACGTTCTGAAGGAAACTATTATTCCTTAATCTGGTGCTGTTACATTTCCATTGCATTTCAGTTGCATTCCAGCTTTATTTTATCCCCATAGAGCATTTTATTTTATGGTAGGTGAAACCTGTGTCAATATTTCTTTGTGCCTGGGAGTAACTAGCTTTGTAAAGCAGCATGTTAATACTCATGGGAAAGAATACATATCTTGATTGCTTTACTTCTAGGTAACACAAACATGACCTGCTTGTTGAACTTATTCAATTGTTTGTAAAAGATGAACAAAGGCAAAAATAACCTGAATTATGCCATCGTATTCTCCAAGATATCAAATAACATATGCAACTTTAGTCAACTAGAAATTTTCTGTAATAAAACAATAACTGGAAAGTTTTCTTATTGTAAAATCTACATTATTTGCAGTCTAATTAAAATTATCATGTTTGCATATAGTCCAGTAAATATAACCTAAGATGAAGAGAAAACAAAGCCATTGAAACTGATCAGAGATGAACACACATCTATGCATGGAAGCCCCATTTAAACGTCAATTATTTGAATATAAAGAGACAAATATAATAGGTCAGAAGTTTTGAAAAATTCTTTGTCATGTTTTTAATATAAAGTCATGAAGGAAAAATATTAAAATACACTTAGCAAAAAATACAATAATTGCACACCAAAAAGTCCCCAAAATGTATAAATAATGATGTCATCAATGTGAAAATCTGGGTTTGACTGTTAGATTTTCCCAGATCAGAAATATTTGAAATACATGAGGTACATATTTTGGCCACAAAAGATAATCTTTAACAATACAAATAATGACCTGGGAAGTGGTAATCAATGAAGCAGCCCTAATTAAGTCAGATATAAACCCAAAGATCTATATTCCCAAGGTAAGAAATTGTACAACAAAGAACTAGAAAGCTCTACCAATACTCTAAACACTGATCAGCTGTGTGCAAGGGAAGCATCTTACCCAGTATACTGTCTCTTTCAACTTCTTGTTTATAATAACTATGAAATTAAACATGTATTTATACCATTATTTACAAAATTAAACAAAGTTAATGAAATTAAATAAAAATAAGCATTAAGGTCAAAAAACTATATTAATGGTAACAAGAAGAGAAGGGGGAAGGAGGGCCGGCATATTATGTTAATGCTGTCAGCTATATGATGAGGTTAGACTTTTAGCGTAAGTGTTCATAATTTATCACTTGTATCCCTTGTCATCTCGTTGATCATCTATTTGCTCGAACGGGCACCAGTAACATCTCCATTTGTCCCTGTCATGTGCTAGTGTAGCCCACCGGTGACTACTCACTCCAGGAACACGAAGAGCCTCAAAACATTCATCCAGGGTGTCGACAAAGAAGTCCGACCATCTCGTAGGTGGGCAGCCATGTGATCTTTTGATGTCCGTGGAATCCAGTCAGTAATGGCTCAAGTCCAGTGGTTGTCTCCAAATCGTATTATGTGTCCAGCCCATCTGATTTTCGACGCCTTGGGAAACAAGACAGTGTCCCTGATTCTTGATCATTGACAGAGGTCAAAACACATGATTCCTTCTCTCACTTGAGTGAAATGTGATATTCCAAGCATAGCTATTTTGATTCCTCTTTGGGAGACCCGAATAGTGTTCTTATCCTGTTTTCGTAAGACCCAGTTCTCTGAGGTATATGTTAGTGCAGGAAGAACAGTGGAGTCAAAAAGATGTACCCAGAGCTGGAGGTTCTTTGTCCTCTTGACAACTTCTTCAACACTCTTGAAGGCATTCCATGCCGCTTTCTTCCTCCTGCACAGTTCGGGTGCCAAGTCATTCCTCATGTTGAGTTCAACCCAGGTATACATAGCTGCTGCACTTGGAGATGTCCGTTCTGTTGAGACCAAATGCAGCATCAGGGACTAGTTCATTTCTCATGAGCATTGTCTTGGTGAGATTCAGCTGCAGTCTGACCTTTCCACACTCATGGTCAAAGTCGGCCAGCATTTGTGCTGTTTGGTTAATATTTGGTGATAGCACAGCAGGTAGGTTGTTTGCCTTGCACGTAGCCAACATGGCCGACGTGAGTTCGATTCCTCCGCCCCTCTCGGAGAGCCCGGCAAGCTACCGAGAGTATCTCGCCCGCACGGCAGAGCCTGGCAAGCTACCAGTGACATATTCAATATGCCAAACACAGTAACAACAAGTCTCACGAGGGAGACGTTACTGGGCCCACTCGAGCAAATTGATGAACAACGGGAGGACCGTGACCATGACTATTAGAACAATCTCATTAGCGAAGCAGAGGTGGTGTAGTTGCTGACGGTCTATCTTCACTCCCATTCCTTCTCATTCCAATCATCACATGACATTCTCGTGGGTGGTACTGAAGAGTTTCGGTGAAATGGTATCACTCTGTCGAATGCCTCTCTTGACATGGATGATCACTTCCTTCTAGAATGGTGAGATCCTGGTGATGAATCCGTAAATGCAACTCAGGGAGGATCCTGAAGTATTGAGTTTGAACTCCCTGTTTGGCTAGGGCTCAATGACCGCTTCAGTCTCAACAGAATTGAAGGCGTTCTTTAAATTGATGAACGTTAGACATAGTGGCATCTTGAACTCTTGCGAAACCTCAATGAGCTTGGTTATCACTGTGGATATGGTCAATCATGCTGAATCCTTTTTGGAACCTGGTTTGCTCGCATGGTTGTCCTTTGTCTAGTGTTCTGCCTATTCTATTCAGGATGACTTGAGTGAACAACTCGGAGATGATGGACAAGAGGCAGATGGGGTTCATAGTTTATAAAGAGGATTATATAGAGTAAATAGAACTGAAACATATGTTTTAACACTGTTCTATTTTCGCTTAAAATTTAAAAAATGAGAATTATTGTTACAATCTTTACATACAATAAAATCAACAATTTTTTGAGTTGAAGAGTTTATAGAATGTTGATATTTCACTGACACCCAGAATTTTTCCAGCTTTTTTGAACAAAATAAAAGAATAAATGAGCATGTGTTCATAAATGTTCATATGCACATTTGATAACTTATCAACAATATCTACTAATGAGCATAAAAGAATATATATGTTCAAATGGCTGAAGAGATTGTAGAGGGGATCATGTGCTTGTCTACATATGGTAGACAAACACACACCACTTCAGGTTCTGTGCCTGACACTCCATCCATGTGTCCCCCTGAAATATTTTGACATTTCTTTTTCAATAGACTGATTTGAAATAAATGAAATAAGTGAAATAATAATAAATAAATAAATAAATAAATGAAAAACTCGGAGTCAATTTATATATCTTTCCCTTCATATCTTTTTTTCTTTCTTTTTTTATATATTTTTAATTTATTTTTTGAATCACTGTGAGAACTGTAACAAAGCCTTTCAGTTCAAGTCTCAGTCGGTCATACAATGATCAAACACCTTTCCCTTCACCAGTGCACATTTTCCACCACCAAGAACCCCAGTATACCCCCCCACCCACCTCCCACCTGTGTGTGGCAGATTTCCACTTTACTCTCTCTCTCTCTCTCCCCATTGGAATAGCTTTGTTTTCTGATAACAAAAAATTATTCACATTTTTTTCTTTTGGGAGTCACACCTGGCTATGTACAGGGGTTATTCCTGGCTCTACACTCAGGAATTAACCCTGGTGGTACTCAGGAGACTATCTGGGATGCTGGGTTGGCCTGGGTTGGCCGTGTACAAGACAAAACGCCCTACCCACTGTGCTATTGCTTCAGCTCCAATTATTCACATTTTTAAAATTTTTTAAAGTAAATAAATGGTGCAAATTTACCATTTATTTTAATAGTTTAATAAATGAGTCACAGTGGGTCATGAATATAAATCATATGACATAGAACATTTTTGAATTTTCATTTCCATACGTGCAGTGCCATGGAATCAAACTTGTCTCATGAATCCAAGGCATATACTTAGTCAGGAGCTTCATCCCTTGCCCAACTTAGAAATTTTAAAGATGTTTTGACTATGAAAATTTGAGTATTATTATATTTTGATAATGAAATTGGTAAATTTTTGTTATGATTTAAGCTTTAATGAACTCAAATTAATGTTTATCAGACTAGTTTCAAAATGAACTGTAATAGTTTCATTTCATGTTCTTCAAGAAACTTTAGCAGTAGAAGTTAATTTCCTTGCCTTGATCTGAGTCAGCAAATGATTTATTTATACAATAAGTAATATGGCAGGCATCAAGCTGCAATGCTTATAAAACTAAGTCAAAATGGGTGAGGTACCTCTTGCCACATTTGGTTAGAATTGTTTAGTTAACATTTCAGATATTATACTACTCTAAGACTTATACCTGAGAGATTGTATTTAGATGACAAATTTGCTCAACTGTCAATTAGTGACTGAATAACTTGAATGCTAAAATTGAGTCAACAAGATCACATCAACCAAACTGCGTCTTCAAGCGACTAAAAGTAAATCTTTTGAGACTTAAACAGATACTCAAGAGTGAAATGCGAAGTTTGAGAATCAAGTGGAAAAAGAAATTCAAGCACCTTTTAAATCTATGACCTATAAAATCATGAATAAAATAAAAATTATTGTAGCTAACACGGCAGAGCCTGGCAAGCCACACATGATGTATTCGATATGCCAAACACAGTAACAACAAAATCTCCAATGGAGATGTTACTGGGCCCGCTCGAGCAAATCGGTGAACAATGGGAGGGCCTTTACCTTTTTATTGTAACTAAATTTGGGGCAAATTTGCTTTGCTGTAGTAGTAAATGAAATACTTTAAATAAACCAAAAGTGTGGAATCTCCAGAAAATTTGATTAAAATTTTCAACTATATTTAAAGATAGCTACAATTTGATACACACATTAGTTACCAAAGGATTAGCAGAAATATAAAATGTTAGCTCTTATTATATTGAGATAAATCACATAGATCATCAAATATTGAAGTGTCAGGGAATAGAACATAGTGTCATTCATTGCTATTTTATAATAACATTAAATAGCTCTATTTGGAAAAATTAAGTAACCATAGTATATTGGTTAACATACAATACTATAGTTAATAAATTATTTCCATTTTATTTGGAAAACATACCCCATGTAACTTTCCTTTAATAGGTATCTGAAAGAGTAATCTGAAATACCTATGTTCTTAAAAGTCTACTTTGTACAAATGTATGAAGTAATCAGTATTAGTATAAATTTTACTTTCTATTGATACTAATACTGATCCTTATACAATAGATATTTTAAAATTTATAGACCACCAATTTACACTTCTATTTAAATTTTAGTACATATTTATTCCTCAATATCTGTATATAAAATAATATATCCATGATTAAAACTCTAGCAGTGTTACTAGTGTTCTATTGAATCCCTACCCTGTCCTCCCAACCCTGTTGCTTTCCTCTTCTTGTAACGTCTTTGTTATCAGAATATGAGTTTGTTTTTTATACTTGCTTGAATTTTTTATATTACACATATATTATATGGAGGCTTGGAGTTAGGACAACTGTGGTGATGCAAGTTTATCAAACACTGGAATCTGAATTCAACGCCATGAAAACATCTTAGCTCACCAAATACACCAAGGCTTAGCCCTGGAGACTCTACACCATGTGTCCTGGGCACCATGACATTATGAGGCTGAACATTGTGTCATTTGACCAGTTCATAATCATTGGAAATGGACCTCTCTAAACACTGAAAGCCTTTAAAAGAGATTTAAGTCACATATTGTGAGTAAAATATAATTAAATACTTATGCCACTTAAAATATTTTTATAATACAGGTTAAATTTGATGCAATAAAAATCAGATTTACTGGATTTAACAGTGGTATTTTAGGTAGATTATAAAGCATGAATTGAGTTTTAACAAATAGAATGGATGGTTATAGTGGTTGAATAGACTAAACAAAGGCATAAGTTAACACAAGCTCAGCAGATAGTGAAAATTTTTATATGGTAGGACATATGACATGTTTTTATGTGTTGAAAATAAAGATAAGAGAGATAAATGCTGGAGATAATAACGGACAGGTGGATCACATCAGTTTGCTTGGTGTCACTGCAAAGCATCTGTGATACCATACTTAAAGAGACTAGAGGCAAAGCAAAAACATCAGATATTAATTCAAATCAAGCTGTTTCCCAGAAATATGTAAAAATCACTGTCACTGTCCTCCTGTTGTTCATCAATTTGCTCGAGCAGGCCCAGTAACGTCTCCCTCGTGAGACTTGTTACTGTGTTTGGCATATCAAATATGTCAGGGGAAGCTTGCCAGGCTTTGCCTTGGGGGCGAGATACTCTCAGTAGCTTGCCAGGCTCTCTGAGAGGGGCGGAGGAATCAAACTCGGGTTGGCCATGTCGGCTGCATGCAGGGCAAACACCCTACCACTGTGCTATTGCTCCAGCCCGTGTAAAAATAAATCCTTTTATTATTAACCATAAATTATATCTTAATTTTTAAATGAATTAAAAAAAAAACTTTACGATGCACACTTCTTGACTTTCCACAGTACATTAGCTTGTTTAGCTCTATACATTGGCTCTATAATTATAAATGAATTATGAATATAACTCTATAACATAATTATGGAGTAATCAATATAAACACTATTATATAACAATGTATTTATTAATGTACAGTGTTAAACTGTGTGACATTTTTTCTAATAGCATTGGGTAACTAGTTTTTATTGATTAAAAAGCACAACTCAATAACAGATCCTGTTGGCACACAAATATTATTCAAATAGGAATTTAAAATATGGTTATGACAATGTGGCAAATTATCCACTCTGTCTTATAAATAAACGAATTTATATATGTGATGTATTACTTGCCCTTTAAAATTAGTCATTCAATTTCTTGGAATTTTATCCTAGATATTCTACTATTTTTGGAGCACAAAAATAACCTACATTTGAGAACTGAAAATTCAAATTATGCATTGAATGCAATGGTCTTTAACTTTTGCTCTTTTGTGGCAGGTATTAAACTCAGGGTCTCAGGCATGTAAGGCAAATGCTTAACCTCTGAGCTATATTTCTGGCTCCAAATCCTTTATTATTTTTTAAATAAATAATTACTTTGTGTTTGGCCCACTAAAAACAGGGAGAATGTGCTGTTTATACTTCTTTTCCTATAAAAATATTATATAGCATGATTTGTTAGGTATTTTAAAATTATCATTCCAAAGCACATACAGAGTTAAAGTTTTTCAGCTGAGACCATTATCTTGGGGGATTAACACAATGAGACACTGTCTCCCAGGGACCTCTAAATTGCTTTATTTTCCCTTTAATTGTACATATTAAAACAATTAAGTTTACTACTTATTAATATTTGCAGCTATTTGTATAAATACCTTAAGAGATGTAGATGCCAAAACTTGGTTCTCTGAGTTCCTAGGGCATGCAAGGTTTTTTTCTGTAAATCCCAAACTCAACCTAGTTCAGCATTTTTCTTTCCCATGGGGGTCCTGTCTCTAAGTCAGAACAGCTTGCATCAAGACTGTGCTTTTATGTTTCTAGACTGCCCCATTTCAATTCCAGGATAGCTTTGTTGCTCATCCCGGTACATCTAAGGTCCAAGGGTGGGACCCCACTTTTTCAGGTGTGAGGAACTATGGCAACCTAAGTCCAAATCAAGTAATAATGATGGATGACCAGGGGTAGATGTTTCCTAATATCAACTCCCATATATTAGGAGCAGAACATTAATGATCTTTCTGTTTTTAAGCAAAGAACATTGCCCTATAATAAAATATGAAAAGGTTATACGGAAATAGAAAAGCAGATAAGTCACTTCAAATATAAAGTCCAAAGTCAGCAAGAAGGTTTTGATTGAGTAACTAAAACAAAGAAAAAGTTAATGATAAACTCAGGGTGCTAGGAGTACTCAAAGGGCACTATAAGTTTCCTTTGGGGGGGGGGAGAGAAAAAGGGACAATTCACTGATGAAGCCTAATATACTTAGGGTTAATCTGCAACAGCCTGACACTACTTTCTGGCAATAAAATGGTGCAATATATCTGTTTAAGGCAGCATTCTTACGACTTGATGTTGGCAATACTTATGAGGATGCTTGAAATCCTCTAAGACATTTCTAGTGAGAATAATTGCTAGGGGTAGGAGATGGGTAAGTCGAACATTTTGAGGAGGCCCATAATCAGAATCAGCTCAATTTTACATTAGGGAGAAAACAAGCTCAATACAATCTGGTTTATTGAGAGTTCATTTACATACATATTAAATATATATTATTGCTATGGAAATAATCACAGTTTTCAATATCCACAGTTTAGAATCAGTGGCAATATTACTAACTCTCATGACATCAGGGCAAAACTGCTAATTAGGTGGAATATGCTCAAATTACTTTTATTTCACTGACTAACTAAAGAATAATTAGAATCCACATGACAGAATGGAAGAATCTATATTGAGACTTCTAATGATGAAAAACCAAAAAATAAGAAATTAGCAGAGAATAACAGTACTGCTACTTACATCTTCATGTGACCTAAACATATTCCACGTACCTATGAAGTAAAAACAATTTTAATATCTTTAGTAAAACATCCATGATTTTAGTTTGTTTCCAAATTGTACATAGCTTGAATGAGCAGTGACTTTATACTAAGCAATGCGTATCATGTAGTATGTACTGATTGAAAGCATGGTCCTCAAATCCCCCACCAATTATCAGATAGATGATGTTGGGAAATTCCTTCTTTATCAATGTGTGAGTTACTTTATCTGTAAAATGAGGTGTCAACAGCACCTTTTTGGTAACATTTTCCCAAGGATAAGCTAAGCAAACTCCTATAGAAAGATTTACAACTGACACTGGGAGATAATAAATGTATAACTATAACTGAAGTGTTCCAAAACGACAAAGCTATGGTCTTACTGATATTCTTTAATTTCCCAACAGGAATTCAAATTTGACTTGTGGGTTTGTGTTCAAGGTAGGGATTAATTGTGTTAATATTCCCATGTTTCATCGTGATAAAAATAGCTTCATTATGAAGTTGATGAATTTTAAAATGTAGATTCTTCAGTATGTTGAACATAATCACAAGAGAAAAAGAAATGAATATATTCTAAATCATTAGACAAGAAAACAATTCACTAAGAAAACAAATAAAATGCACAAAATCAAGAATCTTTGTGTAACAGACAGTTCCAAATAAAATAGATTATCTAATCAAGCAAAAGGAAAACCACAAAAGCTTCATGTCTATCACTGTCTTTCTCTTAGTTTTTTTTTTCTTTTTGGGTCATACCTGGCAATGCACAGGGATTACTCCTGGCTTTGCACTCAGGAATTACTCCCAGAGATGCTTGGGAGACCATATGAGATGCTAGGAATCAAACACGGGTTAGCCACGTGCAAAGTAAACACCCTACCCACTGTACTATTGCTCTAGCCCCACTATTTTTCTCTTGGAACCGCTGAATTAAACTATTTTTTTCTTAGTACACAAAATAAATTTAAAAAAATCTTGTTTGAACTAACACAACATCGCATCCTTTCCACACTTTTAATTACACATGGTTAAATTGCATTAGTGATTATATTTTAAAGTCATATTTTAGTATTTTCTAACTTTATCTGATTATTTTTCTCTATCATAAAAAATAATAAAGAAAAGCAACTTTTTGACTTTAACACTTTTTATAGTATCATTTAAGTTTCTATATTGAAGGTCACTTGATTTTTATATACTTCTGTAATTTTTATATACTTATATAATTTATGTTTCCAATTATACCATTTTCTAGGATTAATATAAAAACCTACCATAGTATCGGTGATATAGGCAGCACTAATGAATTCATTTAGAGTTATCTCTGTCAGAAGTTAATTAAGGGTTCTACTGGGCAAAGATCAGGTTCAAATAGAATTGTTTACCATTTCAGAGGCTGTTTCCTTGTTTTTTTCACGGTTTTAGAGGAGATTTGCATTTTTCTACTCAACACTTCCATCTTCCATTTCTAAGTCAGAATGGAGAACTACTTTATATTAAAATTAGCACTGTAGCACTGTAGCACTGTCATCTTGTTGTGCACGTCACCAGTAATGTCTCCATTGTGAGACTTTTTACTGTTTTTGGCATATTGAATACATCATGGTTAGCTTGCCAGGCTGTGCCATGAAGGCGGGAGATGCTCAGTAGTTTGCTGGGTTCTCCAAGAGGGATGGAGGAATCGAACCCTGGTCAGCCACGTGCAAGGCAAATGCCCTACCCGCTGTGCTATACCTCCAGCCCTATTAGATAATGTTAACTAGCATATGTAAAAAAGATCCTAAAAGTCATACTTTTTTTTTACTTTTTTTTTCCTTTTTTTTCTTAGTGAAACACCATGAGGTATAGTTATAGGCTTACAAATTTTGTGCTTGGGTTTCAGTTATACAATGATCAAGTGCCCATCCCTCCACCAGTGCCCGTCATCCATCACCACGGGTCCCAGCATCCCCTCCCCACCCCCCAACCCCCCCGTCCCATCCTGCCTCTGTGGCAGGGTATTCCCCCTTGTTCTCTCTCTCTTCTTTTGGGTACTGTGTTTTGCAAGAGAGGCATTGAGTGGCAATCATACTTTTTGCCAGCCACTGTATGCATGTGTCCTCACATTATTTATCTGACAGAGTTTCTCAAAGAAAAGCCCAATCAGACTGCAGGGCTTTTCTAATCTTATTTTCCTTTATTAATAAATGTGTATCATCCACTTTTAGTGTGAGCATATTTAAATAGTTCTATTTTAAAGCATTCATAAACGGGCATAAATTAATACATATTATGCCTGCTTTTATAGTTGGAAATTGTATGCATGATATACCTTATCATCATCAAGTCTCAGTCTTTTACTGATACATTTCTGGACAAGTTCTCTATAATAGCTCAGATTCACAGAATTTCTGAGTCACTACCAAATTTCCATATAAAATTTGGGGAAACAATACAATGGTTATTCAGGAAATGCTCACATTCCTTGTGATTTAAAGCAAATACACACAATGAGATACCATCTCACACCTCAGAGACTGGCCCACATTCAAAAGAACAAAAGCAACCGATGCTGGCGTGGATGTGGCGAGAAAGGGACACTCCTTCACTGTTGGTGGGAATGTCCACTGGTTCAGCCCTTCTGGAAAACAGTATGGACGATTCTCAAAAAATTAGAAATTGAGCTCCCATTTGACCCAGCAATACCACTCCTGGGAATATATCCCAGAGAGGCAAAAATGTATAGTTGAAGTGACATCTGCACTTGTTTGTTCATTGCAGCACTCTTTACAATAGCCAGAAACTGGAAGAAACCTGAATGCCCAAGAACAGATGACTGGTTAAAGAAACTTTGGTACATCTACACAATGGAGTACTATGTAGCTCTTAGAAAAGATGAAGTCATGAAATTTACATACAAGTGGTACAATATGGAAAGTATCATGCTAAGCGAAATGAGTCAGAAAGAGAGGGATAGACATAGAAAGATTGCATTCATCTGGGGGATATAAAGTAACAAAGTATGAGATTAATACCCAAGAATAGCTGAGATCAGCACCAGGAGGATTACTCCATAACTTAGAGGCCAGCCGGGTATCCTAGAGGAAAGGGCAGTTCAGATAGAGAAGGGAGCACCAAATAAAGGATGTTTGGAGGATCCTCCCAGGAGGGGAGATGCATGTTGAAAGTAGACTATGGACTGAACATGTTTGCCACTCAATGCCTCTTTTGCAGACCACAACACCCAAAAGGAGAGAGAGAACACAGGGGATTGCCCTGCCACAGAGACAGGGGGGGATGGGGGGATGGGGGTGAGGGGATATTATCCATGGTGGTGGAAAATGGGCACTGGTGGAGGGATGGGTATCTGATCATTGTATAATCGAAACCCAAGCACAAAAAATTGTAAATCTACAACTGTACCTCATGGTGTTTCACTAATAAAAAAAAAAGCAAATACAAAAAAACTTTGGATTTTTGTTTATTTGATGTCTAAAATAAGTAATCTCATTAAGTTGCCTTTGTTTCATTCCTAATGCAATCTCATGTTCATAAAATCGGACTAAAATACCTAAGGAAATAAGCCTGCCTTTTGTGAGTTTTCAGACTGGTTCTAACTCTTTTGCTTGTTTTGTTGTTGTTGTTGTTGTTGTTCATTTGTGTGTGTTTGTGTTTGTGCATGTGTGTGTGTGTGTTTCTTTTTGATTATTTTAAGGTTTTTTTTTTTTTAACCACACCATAGGACTTACTCTTAGCTTTATCCTCCGGCATCACTCCTAGCTATCTCCAAGAACCGTATGTGGTGTCAGAAATGGAACCATGTAGGCCACAGGCAAGGTAAGTGTCTAACCTTCTGTACAGTCTCTCTGGACTCATGGTTCATTCCTATTCACTAATAGAAATTCTACCTTTTATTTACATTCGCTTTTTCTCCTACTCAGTTCTGTACTAGGTAAACTTGTTAGGAACTTTACATGGAAGTTTTGAAGTTCTGAGCAGCATAAGTGAAGGAGTAGAACCAGAAAAAATTCTTTATCTGTATTTATAGTTCTGATATTTTTCACTTACAGAATTTTTCAAAAAAACCAAAGTATTCAAAATTGCAAAGAACAAATTAGCTCAAATTTGAAACAGTAAAAGTTCTGATTTATGAAGTTAGTTATTTAAATTTAATATATAATTCTCATTCAAAAATACCAATGTTGGGGCTGGAGAGATAACACAGCGGGTAGGGCGTTTGCCTTGCATGTGGCCGACCCGGGTTCTATTCCCAATTCCCAGCATCCCATATGGTCCCCTGAGCACCGCCAGGAGTAACTCCTGAGTGCAGAGCCAGGAGTAACCCCTGTGCATCGCTAGGTGTGACCCAAAAAGAAAAAGAAAAGAAAAAAAAACAATGTTTCTGATATTTCCATAGCATTTCAAACTGGTTCATATTTTATTGAACTGTTTCCTTTCCACTCAAGATTTCCAGGTTAACATGGAAGATAGTTTGACTCACATCAAATATACATTTTCTGTTTATAGCAACAATATTTTTATTAAGTTTCTCTTGGCAAAGAAGGAAGTAGTCTGTACTGTGAACCTATATCTCTCTATGTCTTTCAAAAATTATTGTATTTTAGCAGTAGTCAATCATAAATACAAAAGCCTTACCAATGATTTCCTACCATCTTGTTTCCCTATGTACTTACATATTTATACATCAACTCATTTTAAATTAGTTAAATGAAAAATAAAGCAAAAGGAATTGCCTTACAAATAAAGGCTAGCAGAAAGATGCTAATCTACTTTCCTATGCTGATGCAAGTTTCTAACCAAATAGGTTACATTGTATTGCTAAATACTAGCACATTACCAGTGACATGGAAAATATGTCAGGACATAAATGCAGGCTGGTACCAGTAACTATTATTAATTGCATTACTGAGTCCCAAGAGATTCTGTTTTCTGAAAGCAATGTTTAAACTGAATATAGATAACAAATACATTTCAATATAAAAAACCTTTTCTCCCTTTCATTAATTTTATCATTTAAAAATAATTCTAGTTAGAACAGTTGTTTGTGCTTATATATATTTTTTTAAATTTATTTATTTATTGAATCACTGTGGGAAAGGTTACAAAGATTTCAGGTTTAGGTCTCAGTCATGCAAATATCAAACACATTTCCCTTTACCAATACTTATTTTTTACCATGAGGAACCCCAATAAGACCCCAAGACCCACCCCTCCCAGTCCCTGTGAGGCAGATGAATTCTAGTTAACACTCTATCTGCTTTGATTAGATTCATTGTTTCATTAAAAGATTCACCACTATTATTTAGAGTTTACCCCCGCCCCCCCACCCTACAAATCAGACATGCTGAAAAAGCATTGTGAAGTAATTTGCTTTCTACAGCTGGGTTAAAGAATTAAATGTTGGTTTTGGATTTCTGCTATTTTACTTATTGACACTGGAAGTATTTCTACTGAAAGTCAGTTAGTTAAGAAATTGGTTTCTGTGCTCTGGAGTCGTGGCCGTGCTGGAGAGCTGCTCGTGAGGGGCAAATGGTGGCCTCGGTAGGGCGTGAAGGGCGGACCGAAACGCCCCCCTTCCCATGAGGTTTTAGTCACCCCCACACCCCCGGCTCATACCTGCTGTCCACAAGGCTCCCATGCGGCCGCCATCTTTCTTTCCAGGGAGGAAAGGGCGAATGGGGCAACACCCTTTCCCCTCTGGACAGACATGATGGCCTGGATTAACGCATAGTCTGTTCACTTTTCTGCTCCAAGCTGCCGGGTTCTGCATTGAGTCCTTGTGCTTCTGGGGCCATGGCTGTGCTGGAGAGCCGCTCGCGGGGGGCAAATGGTGACCTCGGTAGGGTGTGAAGGACGAACCGGAACGCCACCCTTCCCATGAGGTTTTAGTCGCCCCCACACCCCCGGCTCATACCTGCTGTCCACAAGGCTCCCATGCGGCAGCCATCCTTCTTTCCAGAGAAGAGAGGGCGAATGGGGCAACACCCTTTCCCCTCCTGACAGACATGATGCCCTGGATTAACGCATAGTCCTTTCACTTTTCTGCTCCAAGCTGCTGGGTTCTGCATTAAGTCCTTGTGCTTCTGGGGCTGTGGCTGTGCTGGAGAGCCGCTCGCGGGGGGCAACTGCTGACCTCGGTAGGGCGTGAAGGACGGACCGGAACGCCCCCCTTCCCATGAGGTTTTAGTCGCCCCCACACCCCTGGCTCCTATCTGCTGTTCACAAGGCTCCACTTGCGGCTGCCATCTTTCTTTCCAGAGGGGAGTGGGCGAATGGGGCAACACCCTTTCCCCTCCGGACAGACATGATGGCCTGGATTAACGCATAGTCCGTTCACTTTTCTGCTCCAAGCTGCCGGGTTCTGCATTAAGTCCTTGTGCTTCTGGGGCAGTAGCTGTGCTGGAGAGCCGCTCGTGGGGGGCAACTGGTGACCTCGGTAGGGTGTGAAGGACAGACCGGAACGCCCCCCTTCCCATGAGGTTTTAGTCGCCCCCACACCCCTGGCTCATACTTGCTGTCCACAAGGCTCCACTTGTGGCTGCCATCTTTCTTTCCAGAGAGGAGAGGGCGAATGGGGCAACACCCTTTCCCCTCCGGGCAGACATGATGGCCTGGATTAATGCATAGTATGTTCACTTTTCTGCTCCAAGCTGCTGGGTTCTGCATTAAGTCCTTGTGTTTCTGGGGCTGTGGCCATGCTCCAAACTTAACTCTGGTTTTCAGGGAGAAACATTGGGTGGTTTACTTCCCATTGATCACTTTGTATATAGAGAGATGTCAAAGTCCTAGTTCCCGCATACTCGAACTGTGCTTGTAGAGGCTTCTGGTCACCGGGGTTCCATCTGGGGGAGGCGGGATGCGGTACCTACCCCATCTGGGACTTCCCGATGATCTCGGCTCTTTTTGGAACCTGTTTTTTTCTTTTTCTCCGGGAGCTGTGTGTCCCGCCCTCCATGTGGCCCTTCTCTTCCGGCTGTGTGCTTATATTTGTGTAGATACTTGTAGATGAATTTGAACATACTGGTTAAATTAGACACACATTTTATTTAAAAATATTAGAAAAACTGATGTCATTATTTAGAATTTAGTTTAGGATTAATTTTATCCAAGAATATTCAGAAAAAATGAGAAGTATATACGTAGTTACAAAACATTTTAAATAGCACTAAGATTAATGAAATATATTTCAAATGATTTATTGATTTATAATTTATATGGTTTTATTTAGGACATGATGGAAAACATCAACATGCATGACATATATGTTATACAGATAATACATACAACACTCATTTCCTAAAGTAATATGTAGTATTCAAATGTAAACTTTTAGATGATTCCTAAAACCAGAGCTCTTCTACTACTATAGAGTACAAAAGTAATATGAAAGGCAATTCACTTGTTATTTCTTTTGTTTACACTAAAGTAAATGTTACAGTATAAATTTAAATTATCTCATAATAAAAACAAAAATCTACATGAGATTACTTTTCAGAAATGCACTTTTTATTGTTTGGAATTTAAGGTAGAAACATAATTAATTGATAAATTCTCTTTCAAGAATAACAACTGTCTATAGTAGAGATAAATATCAATCATCTATATAGTTAAGAAGGAAAATTGATACATATCTTGGGAGCTGAGTGATACTACAGAAGTGGAAATCTTGCTTTGCATGATGCCTATCTGGGTTCAATCCTGGACACCTTAATATTTTCCCCAAAGCCCCATCAGGAATGACCCCTGAGCACATAACTAGGAGTCATCCCTGAGCCACTGCTGGGTGTGGACCCAAAACAAATTAGATTTTTTAAATTTCATTTCTATAATTCATTTTATTTATTATTATTTTGGGCTGGAGCGATAGCACAGTGGGTAAGGCGTTTGCCTTCCAAGTGGCCAACATAGCCGACTCGAGTTTGATTCCTCCTCCACCCCTCTCAGAGAGCCTGGCAAGCTACCGAGAGTATCTCGCCTGCACGGCAAAGCTTGGCAAGCTACCCATGACATATTCAATATGCCAAACACAGTAACAATTGTCACAATGGAGACGTTACTGGGCCCGCTCGAGCAAATTGATGAACAATGGGAGGACAGTGACAGTGACAGTGATTATTATTTTTATTATTATTGTTATTATTACTATTTTTATTTTGATCACACAGGCAATGGACTGGGTTTACTTCTGGTTCTGAACTCAGTTATTACTCCTGGTAATAGAGGATCATCATACTAGAGGATCATATGGGATACCAGGAGTCAGCCGTGTGCATGACAAATGCCCTACTTGCTGTACTATCACTCTGGCCTTTATTTCTAGAAATTTAAAATAGCATACGTAAAACATTTACTCATAGTGTTCATATAAGTTTTGCTTTTTAAGATTAATTTTAAGTACTTCATTAATATTTATTTTCATTTGTATCACTCATGTTGGTTCTTGGGAAATACAGGAATATACTCTACCGTGCTTGGGAGACCATGTGGGGTCAGGAATCAAAACTCTTTAATTCACACATTCTGGATATGTGATCTACACTTCAGCTAGGTTCCTAACCTCTGTATGGATATTTATGACTGGGCTGTAGGGGGAGTTACTTCCTTAGGACACATACTGCATAAATGTCTGGAGTCCTTGATCATCACATAATATGATTACTCTGCATAAAAACACATAGATTAAAAAGTAGTAGATTAATTTCTATATTGTACAAGAATTAGTATGAAGATAGAAAAAACATGTTTTTTGTGGTTATACATTACAGTCTTCTCAGAAAACAAAATTGGTTTATGTTATTAGAAGCATATGTTGTATTTTATAAAATTGTGGTGTGTTAAAGTACATTAAATTATTTTGCTTATATATGTCACCATAATATTTACAGAGAGATTTCCTATTGAATGTTCATGTTTTTCTTTCAACAAGCCATTTTTTAATACATGCGGTTTCTTTTTAATATAGCTTGGATATTTGCCTTAACAAACAACTATAATATTATTCTTCCACATCTGTGACAGTTTTCAAAATTTACAACATAGAAAGATATGATATTTATAATATATTAAAAGAATGATTAAAAATTGTAAAAATCATGGTTTAGTGTACACATTATTGACTCATTGAAAAATATTGTGCCACAGTTGCCTCTGTAGCAGCTAAAGGTGAACGCTATCCCTTCTACTATTTCTCCAATCCCTGGTTTTTCTTTAAGCAGAAAAATATAAAAAAAAAATAGAATGAAAGTATACCTCAGTGGTAAGTGCCTCACTTTGTGGGGTCCTGAAGCAATCTCTGGTGCAACTAACAAATAAAATATACATATAATTTTAAATGTACATATAATAAAAAATTAGTCATTTCAAATTGAATATTCCATAATAATCACTGATATATTTAGATAAACTCTAAATATTATATTTTTCTACAATAAAATTAAAATTGATAAATAGTGAAATATGCTTCTAAATATATGCCATTACATTGATATGCTAGTGTACTCATGGCTAATATATTTTATGTGGCTGAAAGCTGAATATGGTCGCTGTCATTTAGAATAAGATAAAATATGCATTTTTATATCGCAACCTTTATAATTTATAAACAAAATTATTTCACTCTGTAGAAATGTAAACAGTTATACTTGGTGCTGTGCTTTGTTTGCTGATAAGAGATAGTGAAGTTTCTGTTTGTTTGATTTTTCCCCCAAGAGGAGTCACACATGGCAGTGTTCAAGGGTTACTCCCGGCTTTATGCTTAGATCAGCCACAAGCAAGGCACATGTATAGTACACACCAAACTATTTCTTAATCCTGTAGTTATATGAACAGAATTGAAGATCTTTTAAGTAAATGACAGAAAATTTTATTTCCTAGAACAAAACTGACACCCCTTACGTGCCTCAAAATAGATTTAATATCTATTAAACAAGTGCAAAAGATATATAAATATATATATATATATATATATATATATATATATATATATCTCGTGTGTGTGTGAACAGTGGTATAAAAAAATAGTAAATGGCCAGGGAACAGTGGATAAAAGATGGACTACATAATTCTTTGCACATATTGTGCTCTAGCCTTCAGGTGAATAATGTGTGACAGGGATGTGTAGACAGGTCAGAAAAAGTAATCAAAAAGAACATATTTACATAAGAATAAATTCTAATCTAATTTTATAAAAATATGAAAAATCATTAGTTTTTAGAATATAGTTGAAATCTATGATGTAAGGTTGATTAAAACAATGTATGCTGAGAGGTTCCTATGGCTGAAAGACTGAGAAATATTAGTGCTTAGAAAAATCAGAAAAAAAGGAATACCTACAGGAAGTTTAGAATTTGATTCAAGAATTGGTGATAATCCAAAGGAAAATGTTAGGTATCAAACACTGGAGAAATAATAACAAAAAACTCTAAAATATTTTTACATTTGTAAATCAAAAACCTCTTGAAAAGTAAAGTGTCATTTTGGTATTTTTAATATAAGCTATAGTTGTTAAAGCAAGTTTAAAGTTATAGTTGTTAAAGCAAGGTTTAAAGGAGATTAGTGGTAAGGCATCAAGTTTGGTTTTGAACACATAATTATATTCACTAAAGTGAAAATTTGAGATGGTAACAACCTGTCTATTGAACAAATAGATTTTCCTGACCTACGCCTTAGGTGTGCCCACAAGATCTAAGGACAGAAGTTGTCTAGCTTTATTTAAGCATATAAATTGTGGATATGGAGCGATAGCACAGCGGTAGGGTGTTCACCTTACAAGCGGTCAACATGGCCGACCTGAGTTCGATTCCTCCGCCCCTCTCGGAGAGCCCGGCAAGCTACCGAGAGTATTCGATATGCCAAACACAGTAACAACAAAGTCTCCAATGGAGACATTACTGGGCCCGCTCGAGCAAATCGACGATCAACGGGAGGGCCTTTACCTTTTATATAAATAAATAAATAAAAATAAGAAATAAATTAATTAAAAATATCATTTCTGATACAGAATTGTAGACTTTAGTTCACCATTGAGGGGGTTGCAGCAATAGTCCAGCAGGTAAGGCACTTGCCTTGCACATGGCCAACCTGCATTAGATCCTGGCATCTCTTATGGTCCCCTGTGAGAGCCAGTATTAATCCCTGAGCATTGCTGGGTGTGGCCCTAAAAAATACAACAAAAACCTTTTAGTTTACACTGGAATTGGTACTTTTGTTAAGGTATAGTTGCCCTTTCAAAAAGAGCAAGAATAGGTCTGAAGGCCCTTATGAACTCTTTCTAAAAGAATGGAAATGAGGGGAATGAAAGAGTCCAGTGGACTGGTCCGCAGGCTGCTGTGCAGAGCTCAGGATGAACCCCCACCCCACATGGTTCCCTGAGCCTTGGGGGCAATACTAGTACACAAGAACCTGAGTACTGAGCCAGAAGTCGTGCCTGAGCACCACTGAGTGTGACCCCAAGCCATGAAGTGCAGGTCTGGGGACCAGGGGCCAGCTCAGAGAAATGGAGCAGATGGGACCTTGGACCGCCAGCTGTAGCTCTGGATGGAGGCATTTGAGCATCACCAGATCACTGGGCAGAACACAAAACAAGGATCCTGGGACCCCCTCTACCCTACAACAAGGGACACATTGAATCATAAAACATGACGCATGAGTAAAACTATAGAAATCATATTTAGAATGATTTCAGAAGTCTTGTATTTCCCATTCAGTGCCAAGTAATGTTTTTCTCTTTCTTTTCTGGATTTGGTCCTTTTGGACTTCCCACATTTAGTGGCCATTTGGGAAATTTATCTTGTCCTATAATTACAGCTTAATTCAAATTTTCAAACATATTAGGATTTTATTGCTTAGCGGGTAGGGTGTTTGCCTTGCACGTGGCTGACCTGGGTTTGATTTCTCCATCCCGCTCAGAGAGCCTGGCAAGCTACGGAGAGTATCCCGTCTGCACAGCAACACCTGGAAAGCTACCGGTAATGTATTCAATATACCAAAAACAGTAAGAACAAGTCTCACAATGGAGACATTACTGATGCCTGCTCTAGCAAATCGATAAACAATGGGAGGACAGTGCAGTGATAGTGCTGATATAAGCTAGGTTTTCAATGTCAGAAATAAATAGAGTGAGAAAGGATAAAGATCAACAAAGTTCTCGAAAACAAAACATGTATAAAAACAAATGCAAACACCTAACATTGAACTAATCAAATATACAGTTCTAATTTTTTAAAATATTTGGTTGCTTTTTCAGATCAACTAATCCTTCTGAGATAGTTTTATAAGTCGTCATACAAGTGAATGAACATGACAAAAGTTTTATACCAGAAAGCATACCGATTATACCAGTTTGTAGCAATACAAATTTTAATGGCTTAAAAAAGATGGGTCATCATACAAAGTCCATAACTTAACGGGTTTCAGACAAAAATTCTACCTTGATATAGTTTCCATGAGTGTTATTGCAGGACAAAGACTATTATGCTTGGAAGTTTTGTTGATCAAATTAATTAGTGTATGTTTCCATAACTTTGAAAGATAGTGCATAGTAGAGAGAAACCATATAATTATTGAATTAAGTCTGAAAATTGAAAATATTTTGTTTCTTATTCTACTGAATTATTACCAGAGAACAAGATATATGTTTTTGTTGACCTTAGACTTTGTTATCCTATTAATCACCCCAAATAATTTTGAATAATAATTGTCAAAATGTTGACATACATCTAAATGAGTGTAAAACTGCAACCTAAAAAATGGAAAGGCCATTTTGAAATGCACTTGAAATATGCAATTCTCTGAGAAAATAGTATTCTCCTGTATATAGTCTCCGTAATGCACAATATTTTGAATGTTATAGCTCTAGCAATAAAGATTAAATTGTTCTACTGAGCTAAATTAGGTTTATTACTTCCCCTGAATTATATATATCAAGCTTTAAGCAAGTTCAGCTATTAGTGTTAGCTGTTAGAATCAGCTGTAACACTGTAGCACTGTCCTCCAGTTGTTCAACAATTTGCTCAAGTGGCCACCAGAAATGTCTCCACTGTGAGACTTATTGTTACTGTTTTTGGCATATCAAATATGCCACAGGGAGCTTGCCAGACTCTGTTGTGTGGGCGGGATACTCTTGGTAGCTTGCCTTGGTTTCTGAGAGGGACAGAGGAATTGAGCCAAGAACGGCCACATGCAACGTAAACACCCTACCCGCTGTGTTATTGCTCTGCCCAGCATCAGCTGTAATGTATACAAAATCTGATTATAATTAATCTAAGGTTTTTTGAAATGTGTAGAATCATACCTCATACAAATCCTTATATATTCCAAATGTTTTCCTCATATTTTAAAATAATGCATTGGAAGCAGAACTTCTACAAAATTGTACATTAAAAAATTTCTTAAATTATAAAATTATGCATGAATGGAATTTTTACTATCTTAAGTTTAAGCCAGAAAATAGGTTGACTTAGGGCTAAAGGGAAATAAATTTTAAGAAATCAACTGTCTAGCACAACATAGAAATTAAGTATTGGTTAATTTATAACCACACAAAAACATTCCCTCTATCGATGTGATCAAGAAAACTTTTCCCAAAAGATTTAAATTATACAATGTAACTAATCTAAAGAATGAAAATTATATTGAAGTAAAATTGGTAATAAAGCACCTAATACTTTACAATTATTCATAATTTTAAAAACAAAAATTTGCATGGATGCACTCGAAAATAAATTACAAACACCTTAATTGTATTTTTTTAAATAAACTTGAATTTTTAAATAAATGAACACATTAATTTTTAAATAGCTGAACCTAAAGTTGGTGACTATGGGTATTTCAACATAATCATTTTGAACTATCCAAAGTAAATTGCAGTCGTAAACTATTCTATCACATTTGATTCAAGAGCTAAATTCAAGGAGAGGTTTATTGTTATAGGCATAGTTGTTATAAGAAACCACAGAGAAAATCACAGAGCAAAGCAAAGGTCAAATCCAGCACACTATTTGAAAATAGATGGAGAGAGTAGATGGAAAAAAAAATAAGGATTGGCACCAGATCAACAGTCTCAGGGAACAGACAATTCTAGGAAAAATGTTCCCAGTAATCATAAGTTCTGAATATGAATATAAACTGGTTGGCATCAGTATCATAGCTAAGTGTAAGAGAATGACTCAGTAATAGTGCTGAATGCATGGTATATTGCACATATATTGAAATTGGTGTGCATCGAATGTGAATTCTTAATTAGTGAATTTATTGACGCATTGATAGAGCAAAAAGTATTTTTCCTTAAAAAATGTGATTGCTTAGTCAACATTTTATATTTACAACTGTATGACTAGATTAACTAAGCCTAACATTGTAGGTAAAAGATGGAAAAGAGGCTATGTTCTCCACATATTTCTGGCAAATAATCCTAATATGTAATCTGTAGAAATTTAGATATAATCTTTAATTATAAGTTTTTAGATCTCAGTCATCTGTTATTCGTCGATTGCCTCGAGCAGGCCCCAGTAACGTCTCCTTCATCCTAGCCCTGAGATTATATTCAAGGCTCTTTAGGAGAATGAGACCCATCATTGTTACTGGTATTTGGCATATTGGGTACGACACAAGGAGTTTGCCAGACTCTGCCGTGTGGACAGGTTACATTCAGGAGCCTGCCAGTTTGTCAAAGTAGGAATGAGATGTCATAATAAAATGTCGGGTGGCCGCAAATGCAGCCGCGCGGTTCCAGGATCTGGTTTTTGTAGTCTCTGAGTCTAGGCCGCTGATGGGATTACACGGCGCCAGGGGGCCAGTTGGTGGGTGTGACCCCCGCCTACTGGAATTTGGAGGATCTGGGTGGAGGATGCTCGACTCCAGTCCGAGTAGGCTTGGAGATCTCAGCCCCAGAAACCACGTGGCTTTGTCCCTCTGCCGGTACCTTCAGGTGTGCGGAGAGTGGTCTCAGTATTATTATACAGTTAATTTTATATAAATTTTATTGTTATTCTGGCTATCTAGTTAATTCATTTGCTTAAACTATGTAACAAGTCCAGAAATACCATGTAAAAGTATGTTTTTCTTTGTTTTTGTTTTGGGACCACACACAACAATGCTCAGGGGATACTCCTGGCTCTGCACATAAAACTACTACTAGTGATGCTCAGGAGACCATAAATGATGTTAGGGATGGAAATGTACTTGACTGTAGAAAAAATGTAATTTACTGCTATGTGGATGAACTTGAAGAGTATCACATTCAATGAGGTCCGAAGGAGAGGGACAGACACATAATGTCACTGTCGTAAATGAGATATAAAGAAATAAATTTGTGGTATAACAGATATCCCAAAACAAAAGAAACTGAGAACTGATCTTTAGTGGGAAAGATCCACAAGGATGGAAAGGAGATGGAAATAATCTGGGAGTAGGGGGTAGACACTAAGACAGTGGTGGAGAGAAGTGGACACTGGTGGATGGTGTGGTGATAGAATGTGTTATGCAGAAAACCTTATCATTAATGGCATTTTAAATTATGGTGTCTAAAATTACAAAGTAGCACTGCTCTGTAGCACTGTCCTTCCATTGTTCATTGATTTGCTTGAGTGGGCACCAGTAATGTCTCTATTGTGAGACTTGTTGTTACTGTTTTTGGTATATTGAATAAGTCACAGAGAGCTTGCCAGGCTCTGCTGTGTGGGCAGAATACTCTTGGTAGCTTGCCGGGCTCTCTAAGAGGGGCAGAGGAATTGAACCCAGGTTGGCCTTGTCCAATGCAAAAGCCCTACCTGCTATGCTATTGCTCTGGCCCAAATTACAAAGTATATAAATTAAAATAAAGTATTTTTAATGAATAACATATTTTAATTGAAACAAGGTATAGTATAAAAACTTACGATAATTATTATCTATCTTAATATTTACATTATGCCAATCAGATGGAAATAACTTTACCATAGAAGTGCTAAGTAATACAGTTAAATATGGTTTATATGGTTGCCACAGATATTTTTGTCAGGGGCATCTCTTTCCCAATTTCTTCCCCCAAGGAAAATTTAGCCTCCCTAATTTGTTTGTTAATGTGTCAACGTCTTTTAAGACAAGACATATACAAGTGACTACTTTTGTCATTAAATTAATCAATGTTAATTATTAAGCTGAACATTGTTCTCTCACAAGTTTACAAAACAAGTATGAATATAGAAAAAAAGAATATTTTCTGCCAGAATTTGATGTTAAGAAATGACTTTTTTTAACCTTTCCCACACATATCTATCTGCATGCTGTGCTTATTTCTTTCAATTCCCACATCTTAGTTCTCAGTTCTTCCATTGCTATTCCATGCTCCTGAGGGTTACCCCAAAGCATTAAATTTTGTATTCTTGTGTTAGTGTGCATTAGGTCTAACCAATGGGAGGTATTGACAGTATATAGAAAGATGAGAAATATTAGGGTAGTTCTTCACCTTATTCTATGTTCAGTATCATTTTTAGGTGTTGGGAGAAGAGCCCCTTTTGGTCTGCTTTGAAGTGCACCGATCTCTGGGCTCAGTGGGCAGACATACTGGGAAAAAATCATCTTTTGATCTACTTTAAAGTGCAATCTGTTGCAATGCATACATAGTTCAATGTTACCTGGGGACAGGATGCTTCTGGCAAATGTGCAGTGTAGGTGTGGCCCGATCTATATTAAACATGTTTGTTCTGATCATCGTGGATATGTGACCAGTTGCATACTCCCACTACTCTCCTCAACATATATAAAGGTTTGATGTCTCTCAATAAAGTGGATGTGCTTTACAGGAAGCCCACCGTGCTTGTGTGCTTATTTCTCTTTCCTGGAGGAGGCGGTGGCAAGGATTGTTCTTTTCTTTGAACTCCTCCCCTTAGCTGGACGGAAGCTTGGCCTGTCCTCAGGACCCTGAGCCGAATGAGGGAACATGCTTAACAGAGGCCAGGAGAAGACCCCAACATTTAGGCACTGGCTGAATCTGTCTTTTGGATTATTTGTTTTTTTTTACTATTGGGTCCTATGCAATAATTCCAACTCTTCCTGGTTTCTAAGAACCTATTTTCCAAGATTTGATCTCTTCATTAATTTCAGAGATATCAGTTTTTAACTATTAATAGTCTGGTTGCCTCAATAACTTGCACTGAGTATTTTACTTATCTTATATTCCGGATTTGTCTGCTAAGTAATACTTTATTGAGCTGTTTGGACATCAGTGTATTAAAGGAGCTACAAAATGTGTTTGCCCACTATGTAATATATATTTGTTAAACGGTAGATTTGTTTGTAGTAGATCTAGAGAAAGGGCACAGTTTCAGAGAATATAGTAGCCGATCTCATATTTACCTGTTTCTTTTGGTCATTATGCAATTGTGGTTTGGCTAGGTGGTTAGTGTGTAATCATTTTCTTTAATTATTTTTTCAGTCTTTGAATCAACCCATTAGTTTAACCCCCAAAAGCCTTTCATTAGTTGTTCATTCTAGCACACCAATGTTTTCAATAGCAACCCTGTTCTTCCATGCTGGCTATTTTTCTGCATTATTGTAGTTATAGCCCATGCCATTTTCTCAGTATGACCTTCTCTGACCCCTCTACTTAAAGAAATATCCAGCCCTGTGTTTCTACCATATCCACTTGCGTACTTTCTTTCCTCATTTACAATATCCTTCCATTTCCTTTTATGCATCTTATTTGCTATTAATCTCTCACCTTCTACAGATACATAGTTCAAGAGAGCAAAGCACTTTATTTTGTTATCATTAAATTCTTATATTCTGAAATGTGGAAGTTGCCATACAGTAACTGTTCAATGAAAATGATAATTATGTTACAAGATATCGGAAAACATAATTTTAAACAAAAATACAGTCCTTGCTTCTATTTTATGACAGAGTTTCTAAAGTATTTTATGCTTTGAGTGATAATGGAACTCCTTTAAATAGAAGAGAATAAGAATATGCTTGCTTAACTATGCTGGAAAGTAATAAATTTACCCTGGATACAAGCATCATGCTAGCATCAGATATACTCACAGGATGTTAAGCCATGAAGTCATGAATTCCACACTATCACATATACATTTTGCATCAAAATTTAAAAAAAAATGAAAAAGAGGGGGCTCAAGCATGCCGTTGTCCAGGCTGCCTGATTCTTCCACCAGTGTTCCCATGAGTTGCAGCTGGGCCTCCACTGAAAACCAGCTGAGCTGGGTATGGCTAAGCTGGGTGTGGCTATGAGAGAAAGGAGACAGAAAAAAGGGCCTCCCTGTCCCCTGTGCAAGGGCTGCTGATTTATTTTTCTCTGGGAGAAAATTAAGAAAGTTTACAGGGTATCTGCCTAAAATTTACTTTATAAGAAAAACGTTTTTGGTTAAAAAAAAAAGGTATGAAATGGGAAAAGAAGAAAGAAAAATAAGGTAGCATTAAGGCTCATACATAATATTAGCTAAACTTCTCTGCCCATTTTAATTATGATATTTAAAACTCACGTACAATTTTTAAAATGCATTATTTAAAGCATAATTTTCTTGTTAGAACTTAGATCAAATACTTAAAATTCTTTTTCTCAGGAGAAGTAATAATTTGAATTAGGAATGCCTCTTTATGCTGGACACAGACCTTCCAAACAGAGATGAATTAGTCTCTCTGCTATCTATTCCCTGAGCTCTGTTTAAAATGATCAAATGTACTTATGATCACAGAAAATCTCCAATGAAGTTTTGTAGTCCATCAGTGCACAAAATCAGCATTTTTTCAATTAGCTTAAAAGACTGCTGCACAAATTTATCTAGTAAGAGGAAGATGACTGAATTAGTAAGAAAGCAGGTCTCCAGTGGGAAAACCAGATCAGCAGATGATATTATCTTTTTTTTCCCCTATTTCATATGACTACATAGTGAATTGAATAATAAGTGAAATGAGATACTGAAACAGAACCATACTAAAGTCATTATCTTGTGAAATTCAAAACTGGAATGTATCTGAATAGTATTTTTTTCTCTCACCTTGAATATATTATAATAAGTACTGTACTTCTATATCCTATATTAAAAAGTATGACCTATTGTGCAAAATACCAAAGGATTTGAATAAGGATATCTGAGTTTGGCTTTTACTATTCTCATTGCTAGACCAACAATCTAGCTTTGTTGTGCATGCAATTCTGATAGACTTACAAGGACAATTTGATAATTCCATATGAAAAGTGATATCCAGAAGAATGTATAAATGACACTATAATTGTTACCTCTATAATATGCCCATAATTTACATTCATATAGAGAGTTAGAAAACCACTGTACTAAAAAGCAGCTTTTTAGAAAACAGGAACTAAAAAATCACATTTTGTCAGTCTTTCTCTTTTTCTAGGTAATAAAATTCTCAAGTAGCTTTTTATAATGCACTGACATTAATAATGCATTGGGACACATATTGGATATATACTTCCCTAATTTCCTTTCACAGTACCCAGAAATGTTTTGTGGATTCTCACTCTTTACATTCCTTATATTTCACTGCTACTCAGATGTAAAAATAATATACTTAGCTTTATTCATTGCCTAGTTTTTTTTTAACTCAAATTAGACAGGGATAGTCACACACAAAGATGGTAATTATATATGTATATATATATATATTTGTAATTTCAACAGTGAGTAATACTCACATTTCTGATAAAGAAGACCACAGCAGCTTTAACAGCATAAAGTTATGAGGTCTTTACAAGCAAGATAATATACAGTAAAAGTATGAATGAGATTCAAAAGTTCAGCAAATGAATTGATCAGGATGTTATTTCAGAGTAATGGCAACCTTAAATTGAATTAAGCAAGCATTTGAGTAATTTTCTAGGAAATATGGAAACAGAATCAAAACATCTGAATGGATATGAATGTGCTACTTGTTGGAAAAGGTATAAAATAAGATTAAGTTAAAGAGGATATTAAGTATTGAGAATTGATTGTTAAGAATAAGGAGACTGATCTTTAATCAAAAAAGGAAAAAAAACTTTCTTTAGGGCAGAGGATATAAGTAGCATTAAAAGGTAGAGATCTGTATAGAGCTAATAAGATAAGCAAATGTGATTTAGTTCTCAATTTATGATTTACTGATACAAATATTGCCAAAACCTATATAATAAATCAAGATCTACTCAATAATTGCATTATTAAACTCAGTTATTTAAATTCCCACACATCTCTGTACTCAACTTTAGTAATTTTAGAGTATATCATGACAAACTTTATTTATACCCATAAAACACTAACTGTAAAATTAAATAACAGTTTTCTAAACTTCTACTAACAGTTCTTAATACATGGTAATAATATGTGTATTAATATATAGTATTTAATACATGGTAAATTTTAACAGAAGATAAGAAACCCACAGTAAGTGTAGTCTGCATTGGTAGTCGAGTAGTCAGTTCAAAGATAAAAATTAATGCTGAAAATTAAAAATCAATAACAAAAACACTTTTTTCTTCAAGTTTTCATAGACATATAAACCAGAAGATGAGTAAAAACTGCATAGGGAACAATTACATTTAGTGTTGTCAGTATACTCTAATTGGTTCCAATTTCAGCCATTTTCTATTATTTTCTCAATATCAATTTATGAATCTAGCTAAATTTAACTCTGGAATTAGAGCTAAACTTAAATTCAGAGTTCAGAAAATATATAGAGTCAGGGTTAAGAGAATTTACATATAAGATTAGTTTTTCCAGAACTTTTTAATGAATTGTAGCAAATTGGGTTGAGACACAACAAATGTCTCAGAAACTTATCTTTCATTTTCCTGAGGCATTAGTTATGGGATGAGCATAGAAAACAGATATGTAAATTAAAGAGAGTTATTAGGAAAATTTTAAAAATACATCAGGTATTTCAACAGAGACAATTTAATCAAAGAAATTAAATAGATACTAAAAAACTTCAATTGTGAAAAGGGAAAGAAATTGTGGAAACAACTGTAAACAGTAGATAAGGGGAATTGACTTTAGGAATGTATGGGGAAAGTTTTGACTTTTCATTCTAGAGATCAAAAATAAGATCTACACAGATTTGGGATCCTGTTTTTATGAAAGAAGTGCTCTTTAGTCACTCTTAAAACCTGGAGTGTTAAGCAGAGGTACTGTAGGCAATAATTCAACTTCAGATTAAAGAGAAGAACCTGTTATTTAAGGAGCTCAAAATACAAGACCAGTTGAGACAGGACTGACATATTCTCAATATGCATTTTCCATTGTTGCTAGTATCATATGTGTTTAGAGTGGTTTAGGTTTTAAGAAAAAGATGGGTTATGAGGATAATTCAGGAAAGAGTAAATTATGCTGGAAATTGGATTTACTGCAGCAGTCAGAATAAAGAAATATTGAAAAGACACTGAGAGAAATAGCAAGTAAATAACCAAGTCCTTTCCTTCTTCCTCAGTCTCCATCCAGTGCCTATACTGACAACATTAAAAAAAATCATACGCACAAAGAATTATAGATTTCTAATTCCCGCACAAGCACGGAAGGAGTTCAAAAATTGGATTTTAAAGTTGAGAGTCAAATAACCTCACTACTACTGACAAAAGGACATATCACTTCAATTTCTAATTGGGACATCAAATACTCAGAAATGTCCATTTTATGGCTCAAGCAAATTGATAAACATTAGGAGAACAGTGACAGTGACAGAATAACTGTTAGATACAGTTAAAAATTTTTCATGATTGAGTTTCAATCATACAATGATCGAACACCAAGCCCTCCCCCAGTGTATATTTTACACCACCAATGTCTCCTGTGCATTCACCTTGTGACTAGGGAAAGGTCTGTGACTCTATCTCTCACCTCCTGCATTTGGTGGTCTTGCACCACTCCCCCACCCAGGTCAGCTGATGCATTGGGTGGACGAAGGAGGAAATGAAGCCACCAGGCTAGTTGGCGATCAGTTGCCATTTATTTCATTCTCCCAACATGCCTGCTCCCATCTCCCTAAACTCCCCATTCTAGTCTCACACTGCTCCTAATTCTCATGTCCTTCTGTCTCTCCTGCTCATCAATCCACGCTCTCACTCTCTGCCTTGGTCTCTCTCTAGTCTCTCACCAAATCCCCGTATTGGGGGTAGCCACCACACCCCATCTGGTAGCACAATCAACATATGAAAGCCCTTCTTCTGCTCCAGGACAAAATATCACTTAGGAGTGGTTCTCCTTTCCTTACTCCAATAACTTAATTAACATCTTAATTCTACTTTTTAATATTAGTTATTTTGTATGGATACAGTAAAAGATACATTGAGCTTATAGGGTGGCTCTCCTAAGGACATCTCACTATAGATCTCAATGTTCAGGCCAGGTTAATCTTTCCTATCTGTAGCAGGGTCCTAATCCAACTGTTAAATTTTGGATCATGACAAAATTTGTCCAAGACCATGCTCTTAACTTATTATAATTAAGTATTATGGCACTCTGGCCTGGAGCATTTCGATGCCAGGGTAGCTCACAGCTTGCCCTGGGTCCATCTAGTCCCATGTCGGGACCCTACTTTTAGAGTGCTAGGAAGTAAGGGCAACTGAGGCTTAAGTCAAGAAAACAGATGCCCAGGAATGCATAATATTTGGAGCCAATTAACTCACCAGTTACAAAAGCGTAGCATTAACTGTCTTCTTGTGTCTATACAAAAAGGACATTACTCTGAATTAACTATGCAAAGGGCTTAAGGGGAAGAGAAAATAAATATTTACAAGTTAACAGAGTTTGATTAGGAGATAAAGGTGATTTACCAGCAGAGCACAAAGAAAAAGCTTACAAATAAACACAAAGGAATGGGAACACTGTGATGGGAGTAACCCAATAAATCTAAGCTTCCTGTGTCAAGGCACAAAGGATAACCCAATGTTATCCTACAGTCCCAGTATCCTTCCTGCCACCTCACCCTATCCAAACCCTGCATCTATGGCAAAAGATTTCCATCTTACTCTCTCTACTTTTGGGCATTATGGTTTGCAATACAGATATTGAGAGGCCATCATGTTCGGTCCTTTATCTATTTTAGCACACATCTCCCATCCCCAGTGATCCCTCCAATCATCATCGACTCAGTGATTCCTTCTCTTTCCTAGCTATCTACTGGCCCAGCTCATGAGGCAGGCCTCCAACTGCAGAGCAATCTTCCTGGCCTTTGTCTTGAATGTCCTTGGCAGTTAGTCCCATGTTATTTGACTGAATAGTTAATACCTTATAAATGTTAATTAAATTCATAAACATGGTACATAAAGTGAATATAATTTCAATTAATTTCCTCTTACATAACTAGGATAATTGAATAATTAGCTGTATAATCAAACTAAAATGGAATTGAGGGGCAATGAAAATTTAGAAAAGCAGAAAGCAAAGCTGAACCGTTCCGGGCACCCTCTCCTCATTCATTCAGGTACAAGTTCAGTGGCAAGGCACCTTCCCAGGACTGTACATCTAACTAGATTCCCTGAGAATGGCTGGTTTTTACCCTTGGTCTGTGGGGGATGGGAATTGAGGCACAACTTGGGAAAACAAAGTTGAACCTTTCCGGGCACATTCTCCTCATTCATCCAGGTACCTAGAAATGGTGCTGCGGATGCTTATGCAGGCGCAAGTAATTCTCCCCCTACGTATCCCACAGGAAACATAAGCTACACTCTTAGATGGAACTTTCACTAGGTTAGCTTAACCACCAGAAACCAATTAGCCAATAATTCATCAAGCCCATCTCAATTCATTCTGCATCTCAAACAGAATAGTAACAGTGAGTGTGATGATCTAAACCGCACAGGTCACAATGGTAAAGCAACACAGAAGCCCACCAAGCTTACTTATTGAAGAGGCTAGCCCAAAAAACACCAACAGTAATGAAGTGCTAGACAACCTCTCTGACAAGGAATTTAGAAAGGAGCTACTGAGGATGGTTAGGGAGCTAAAAAAAAAAAAAAAGGAAAGCAATGCCAATAAAAGACAAGAGGATTTGAAGGTAGAAATGAGGAAAATGCAAAGAAAATTAGAAACGGAAATGTCAGACCTGAAAAACCAGGTAGGCAAATTGAAAAACTCAGTTGAAGGCCTCAGCCACAGAGTAAGAGCTGCTGAGGACAGAATCAGTGAGTTCGAAGGTGAAGTCCAGAGACTCTCCAGAAAAGAGCAGAAAAAGGAAAAGAGACTCACAATTCAGGAACAGATGGCAAGAGAAGATTGTGATGAAGCGAAGAGGGGTAACATAAGAATTATTGGAGTCCCAGAGGGACAGGAAGAAAACTTTGATGAAGAAACTGTCAAAGACATCATTGCTACAACGTTTCCACAGCTGAAGAAAACATGCAACCACATTCAAGATGCCTGAAGGGTACCAGCTAGAAGAAATCCGAATAAAAGTACCCCAAGATACGTCCTGATCAAAACTTAACAAGGAATAAGCTTAACTAAGGATGTAAAGGACCTGTACAAAGAAAACTAGAAGGCAATACTTCAGAAATAAAAGTGGACACGAGAAAATGGAAAGATATCCCCTGCTCATGGATCAGGAGAATTAGCATTGTCAAAATGGTGATACTTCCCAAAGTATTGTACAAATTCAATGCAATACCTATAATGATACCCATAACATTCTTCAAAGAAATGGAGCAAACAATCCTGAAATTTATATAGAACCATAAGCACCCACGAATAATTAAAGCTGTTCTTGGGAAAAAGAAAATGGGAAGAATCAACCTCCCTAACTTCAAACTCTACTACAAAGCAGTAATAATTAAAACAGCATGGTACTGGAACAAAAGCAGAGCTGCAGACCAATAGAATTGGGTTAAATATACTGATATCTCTCCCCAAACATACGATCATCTAATCTTTGGCAAGGGAGCAAGAAATGTGAAGTGGAGCAAGGAAAGCCTCTTTAACAAATTGTGTCAGCAAAACTGGACGGCTATATGCAAAAAATGTTAGGCTATATGTTAGGCTCAGATCTTTGCCTAACACCATGTACAAAAGTAAGATCAAAATTGATTAAAGACTTCAACATCAGACAGGAATCTATAAGGTACATTAAAGACAAAGTTGGCAAAACCCTCCATGACATTGAAGGTAATGGTATCTTCAAAGATGATACGCCTCTGGCCAAGCAAATAAAAACAGGGGCTATCTTAAACTAAGAAGCTTCTGCACTGCAAAAGAAACAGTGACCAAAATACTAAGACAATCTACAGAATGGGAAAAGATATTTGCCCAATACCCATCCAAAAAGAGGTTGATATCAAGAATATACAAAGCACCTGGTTGAATTCCACAAGAAAAATACCTCCAATTACATCAAAAAATGGGGTGACGGAATGAACAGAAAATTTCTCAAAGAAGAAATCTGAGTGGCAAAAAGGCACATGAGAAAATGCTCTATATCATTAATCATCAGGTATATTCTCATCAAAACAACAATGAGATATCATTTCACACCACAGAGACTGGCCCACATCCAAAAAAACAAACCAACTGGTGCTGGCACGGATATGGCAAGAAAGGGAACTTCCATTATGGCTGGTGGTAAGGCTGTTTGGTTCAACCCTTTTTGAAAACAGTATGGACGATTCTCAAAAAATTAGAAATTGAACTCCCATTTAACGCCGCAATACCACCCTGGGAATATATCCCAGAGAGGCAAAAAATGTAGTCAAGCCTGTGCCTCACTGCCACCGCCAGCACCAAGCACCAGTGCCAGCGCTTCCATGGTAGGCGGCCCCTGACCTGCACCTGGGCACACTCGGCCCATGCCCGCCGCCCACCCTGCAGCATCTCCCTGAGCGCCATGCTCTTCTCTGACGCGGGGTACTGCGGGTTGCAGGCTGGTGTGCCGTGCCCAAGCTGGCGATGGAATAATGACCAGTGGCCCTCTTGGTCCTGGTACCGCCAGGCGCCCAGTGCCAGGGACACTTTCTGGGCAGGCACAGCTAACATGACCCCCTAGAACAGCCGGTTTTCACCCCGATCTGTGTGGGATGGGAACTGAGTCACATCACATGGAAACAAAGCTGAACCGCTCCAGCATTCTTTCCTCATTCAAACAGGTACTACCCGGTGCCCAGTGCCAGGGACCCTTTCCAGAGCCGCGCCCATGTTAGCTCTGGAATTATGTAGAATTATTCTCCCATTACATATCCCATAGGAACCATAAGTAACCCTTTTACAAGGAACCTTCTCTAGGTTAGCTCAACCACTATAAAACATTAGCCAATAATTCGTTAAGCCTATCTCAATTCATTCTGCATATCAAGCAGAATAGTAATAGTGAACATGAAGGTCTGAACCACACAGGTCACAATGGTAAAGCAACACCATTGTGAAGCCCACCAAGCTTACTTATTGAAGAGGCGAGCCCAAAAAACATCAACAGTAATGAAGTGCTAGACAACCTCTCTGACAAGGAATTCAGAAGGGAGCTACTTAGAATGCTTAGGGAGCTGAAAGAAACAATGGAAAGCAATGCCAATAAAAGACAAGAGGATTTGAAGGTAGAAATGAGGAAAATGCAAAGAAAATTAGAAACGGAAATGTCAGACCTGAAAAACCAGGTAGGCAAATTGAAAAACTCAGTTGAAGGCCTCAGCCACAGAGTAAGAGCTGCTGAGGACTGAATCAGTGAGCTCGAAGATGAAGTCCAGAGACTCTCCAGAAAAGAGCAGAAAAAAGAAAAGAGACTCACAATTCGGGAACAGATGGCAAGAGAAGATTGTGATGAAGCCAAGAGGGGTAACATAAGAATTATTGGAGTCCCAGAGGAACAGGAAGAAAATTTTGATGATGAAGAAACTGTCAAAGACATCATTGCTACAACGTTTCCACAACTGAAGAAAACATGTGACTGTATTCAGGAGGCCTGAAGGGTACCAACTAGAAGAAATCCAAATAAAAGTACCCCAAGATACATCCTGATCAAAATTACCAAAACCTTAGATAGAAACAAAATTCTGAAAGCAGCAAGATCAAAGAACGAAGAGCATTCTTAAGATTCACAGCTAATTTGTCTGATGAAACCCTCATGACCCGAAAACAGTGGTGAAATATAGTGAAAAAACTCAATGAAATAAATGCCTCTCCAAAAATACTTTACCCAGCGAGACTCTCATTCATAACAGAAGGAACAACACACAGTTTCACAGACAAACAACAGCTTAGGAACTTTGTAGACTCAAAACCATGGTTACAAGAACAACTTAAGGGGCTACTTTAAGACAAGACAGGCCCCTCAAATACACCATATTTCTACAGAAAAATGGGACAAAACCCCATAACAATAATATCTCTCAATGTCAATAGGCTAAATGCACCAATTAAAAGACACAGAGTGGCAGTATGGATTAGAAAATTAAACCCAACATTCTGCTGCCTACAAGAAACACATCTCAATAGTCAAAGCAAACACCATCTCAGAGTAAAAGACTAGAAAGCAATCCTGCAGGCAAACTGCTCCCATAAGAAAGCTGGGGTAGCCATCCTAATATCAGACCACATCAATTTCAGAGTGAAGAAGGTCACAAGAGACAGTGAAGGCCATTTCTTATTGATCAAAGGATCTGTACAACAGGAAGAACTTACAATACTAAATGTATATGTACCTAATGAGGGACCAGCAAAGTACTTAAAACAACTACACATAGACTTGGAAAAAGACATCAATAGCAACACAATACTAGTGGGAGACTTCAACACTGCTTCATCACATCTTGATAGATCAACCAGACTCAAGCTTAGCAAGGACATACTTCATCTGAGGAAACAATGGAAGATAGGGACTTAGTAGATGTATAGTATAAGTATATTATACTTATATACTGTATAGTACAAGTATACAGGACACTTTATCCTCAAAAAGCTGAATATAATTCTTCTCAAGCATACATGGAACATTCTCCAAGATAGAAGACATACTGAGCCACAAAACATACCTATATAAAATTAAGAAGATAATGATTGTATGAACAATCTTCTCAGACCATAATGCGCTAAAATTCAAAGTAGATCTCACAAGAAAACAGAAAACTAAATCAAACACCTGGAAATTAAACAGTGCGCTATTGAACAACGAGTGGCTTAGAAAGGAAATCAAAGAGGAAATTAAAAGATTCCTAGAAACAAACGAAAATGAGGACACAAGTTACCAAAACTTATGGGACACAGCCAAGGCTGTGTTAAGAGGAATGTTTATAGCTTTACAAGCATTCCTCAGGAAGGAGAATGGAGCCCATATAAATAACCTAGCCTCACAGCTTAAGAGCTTGGAAAAGGATCAACAAAAGGAACACAACCCAAACAGGAGGAAAGAAATAATAAAACTCAGAACAGAGATTAAAAAGATGGAAACCCAAAAAACAATCGGAAAGATCAATGAAACAAAGAGCAGGTTCTTCGAGAAAATTAACAAGATTGATAAACCTCTAGCAAAACTCACATAGAAAGGGAGAGAGAAAACCCCAATAAACCGAATCATAAATGAAAAGGAGGTCATTACAACAGAAACTACAAAAATTCAAAGGATCTTCAGGGAGTACTTTGAGAAGCTTTATGCCACGGAACATGAAAACCTCAAGGAAATGGATAAATACCTAGACTCCTACAGACTCCCAAGGCTGAACCAAGAAGACCTGGAATACCTGAACAGACCTATCACCATCAAGGAAATTGAAATGGTAATACAAAGTCTCCCCAAGCACAAAAGTCCTGGCCTGGATGGATTCACTAGTGAATTCTTCCAAATCTTTAAAGAGGACTTACTTCCAATCCTCTTTAAGCTTTTCCACGAAATTGAAATATCAAAAGCACTTCCAAACAGTTTCTATGAAGCAAATATTACTCTGATACCAAAAGCAGACAGAGATACCACAAAGAAAGATAATTATAGGCCGATATCCCAGATGAACACAGATTCAAAGATCCTCAACAAACTACTAGCAAATAGAATCAATGACTCATCAAAAAAATCATACACCATGACAATGTAGGATTCATCCCAGGGATGCAAAGATGGTTTAACGTTGAGAAATCAATCAACATAATCCATTGTATAAATAAAAGAAAAGATAAAAAGCATATGATCATATCAATAGATGCAGAGAAAATATTAGACCAGATCCAGCACCCCTTTATGATGAAAACTCTAGCCAAAATGGGTATAGAGGGGACTTTCCTAAATATAGTTAAAGCCATTTACCACAAGCATACAGCAAGCATCATCCTCAATGGGGAAAATCTAAGAGCCTTCCCTCTAAGATCAGGGATGACACAAGGATGCCCACTCTCTCCACTGCTGTTCAATATAGTACTGGAAGTACTTGCAATAGCAACTAGGCAAGAAAAATATATTAAGGCCATTCAAGTAGGAAAGGAAGAAATCAAGCTCTCACTATTCACAGATGATATGATACTATACTTAGAAAACCCTATAAGTTCCACCAAGAAACTCCTAGAAACAATAGACTTGTATAGTAAAGTTGCAGGCTGTAAAACCAATACCCAAAAGTCCATGGCTTTCCTATACGCAAACAGTGAGAGAGAAGAAAGCTACATGAAAAAAAAATCCCGTTCACAATTGTGCCCCAGAAAATCAAGTACCTAGGAAGCAGCTTAACTAAGGACGTAAAGAACCTGTACAAAGAAAACTCCAAAATGCTACTTCAGGAAATTAAAGAGGACATGAGAAAATGAAAAGATATCCCCTGCTCATGTGTCAGTAGAATTAACATTGTCAAAATGGTGATACTTCCCAAAGCATTGTACAAATTCAATGCGATCCTTATAAAGATACCCATGACATTCTTCAAAGAAATGGAGCAAGCACTCCTGAAATTCATATGAAACAATAAGACCCCACGAATAGCTAAAGCAATTCTTGGGAAAAAGATAATCTGAGGAATCAACCTCCCTAGCTTCAAACTCTACTGGAACAAAGATGGTACTGGAACAAAGGGAAATTAGTTTATCAACAGCAGAATACATGGTTGTTTAAAATGGGGAGCATAGGAGCTGGAGAAATAGTACAGTTGATATGGTGTTTGCCTTGCCGACCGGGTTCTATTCCCAGTATCCCATATGGCTCCCGAGCACTGCCAGGAGTAATTCCTGAGTGCAAAGCCAGGAATAACCCCTGTGCATCACCGGTTGTGACCTGAAAAGCACCCCCCCAAAAAAAATGGGGAGAGGAAATGAACAGAAACTTTTACAAAGAAGAAATTTAAATGTTCAAAAAGCACATGAAAAATGTTCTACATCACTAGTCATCAGAGATATAACTAAAAACAACAATCAAACAAAAAATTTTATCTCATATCACAGATACTAGAAAACATCCAAAAGAATAAGAACAACCAGTGCTGGCATGGCAGTGAAATATATATATATATATATATATATATATATATATATATATATATGGGAGAAAGGCACTTTCATTCATTTTTGAATGTCGACTGGTCCAACCTTTTTGAAAAACAATGTGGACACTTCTCAAAAAAACTAGAAATTGAGCTCCCATTTGAACGAGCAATACCACTTCTGGGAATATATCCTGGAAACTCAAAAACACACAGCAAAAGTACCATCTGCACTTCTGTGCTCATTGCAGCACTATTTACAATAGTCAGAATCTGGAAAGAGCCTAAATGCCTGAGAACAGACAACTGGATAAAGAAAACTGTCTCTACAAAGGAATACTATGCATCTGTTAGAAAAAAAATAAAGTCATAAAATTTGCTTATAAATGGATGGGCATGGAGAGTATCATGCAGAATGAAATATGTCAAAAGGAAAGAGACATATTCAAGATGATTGCTCTAATTTGTGGGATATAAAAAATAGTGTGAGACTAATATCCAAGGCCAAGGCCATGGAAAACAGTGCCAGGAGGTCTGGTTGGATGTTCATCCCCACTATGTGTGGGGCAAAGGGAACTTGGGATAGAGAAAGGACCAATATGAAAATAATAGTTAGAAATTATCACTCTGGACAAGAATTGAGTGTTGAAAGTAAGTAAAGGGATATATATATATATATATATATATGTATATATATATATACATATATATGTGTGTGTGTGTGTGTGTATGTGTGTGTGTTATGATAATCATTCAGTATATGTAATACAAACCATAGTGCCCAAAAGGGGGAAGAGATAGAGAGAATGAGAGAATGAGAGAAAGAGAGAGAGAGAGAGAGAGAGAGAGAGAGAGAGAGAGAGAGAGAAGAAACTGCCTCACATTGAGGCTGGGAAGGTGAGGGAAGGAAACGGGACATTGGTGGTGAAAAATATGTATACTAGTCAAGTGGTGGTGGAATATTATATAACTGAAAGCCAATTATGAACAACCTTGTACTGTGATTTAATTAAAAAAATCTTTTTAAAGTAGGACCAAGCTAAACTTAGCTTGTCAATTCCTTGTTTTTGGTTTTCCTTTAAAAAATATTTATAATAATGGAAATATTACTTACACATTTATTTAAGAATATTTGCAAAATTCAATCTATTGTATGCAGGCTCATTTAACTTAGTAAAATTCATTACTGAAAAAGTTATAAAAGTTCAAATTACACTTCTCTGATAGCTTTCCAATAAATAAAATTACTGTACAGATAAAGGGAAAAAATCAATCCACACAGAATTTCGTATAGTGTACTCCAGACATTTTTTGCACTTCAGCAATCTCTTACTACATAGATTAGATAGGTCAGTACAGGCCAGATTGTTTCTAAACTTTGATGACATATGAACATTTTATACTACTGATTGACCACATAAATTGTCAAGATCTAAAACTTGTTTTTATTCATAACAAGTTTTATTTAGAAATATTTAATTCTTCCATAGAAGGCAAAATGAAAACAAAAATAAAATGCTAAGTATAAATGTTGAAAGATATAATATTTACAATATATTGGAAAAATTCGTATGATGCAAGAAACAGAATAAATCTGAAAATTATACAATTAGTTGAAAAAATAATTTATTATTAAAAATGTAAAAAATAATATTACAAAGGTAAGAGTGACCTCATTATAAATACAGATTTTATATTTTCCAACTATTAATTAGCACTAGCATCCCTAAATTGCTGCCCTGGAACCAACCCCTAAACCCACACATCTTCTGAGTGACAATTGATATTATCTCTTCATAGATGCTGGTGTGCAGTTCCCTAGACAGAGACACAAACATTTATTAGGGAGAAACAACCACAACACAGATTAGTTGGCTGACTTTACTCTGGTAAAGCAAATTTATGTTTACTTCAAGTGTCTTTTGACCGATGAACTCTCTGATTCATAAATCTGAACTTATACACATATTATTACAGTCTCCTGCCCCCGCGCCTGACTGTCCTCGCTTGCCGGGACCCCTTGGAGGGGAGCGGGTTGAGCTTTCCTCCCCACAGCGACCAGGGCTCCGGCAGCCAAAGACCTCCAGGACCAGTCACCACCATGCTGAGACCACTCTCCGCACACATGAAGGTACTGGCAGAGGGACAAAGTCACGCGGGTTCCGGGGCCGAGATCTCCAAGCCTACTCAGATTGGGGCCGAGCATCCTCCACCCAGATCCTCCAAATTCCAGTAGGCGGGGGTCACACCCACCAACTGGCCCCCTGGCGCCATGTAATCCCATCAACAGCCAATACTCAGAGACTATAAAAACCAGCTCCCGGAACTGTGCGGCCGCATTTGCAGCTGCGCGACACCTTATTATGACATCTTATTATCTCATTCCTACTTTGGACAAACTGGCAGGTTACCGAATGCAGCCTGCCCTCACGTCAGAGTCTGGCAAACTCCCTGTGTCGTACCCAATATGCCAAATACCAGTAACAATGCTGGGTCTCATTCTCCTAAAGACCCTTGAATATAATCTCAGGGCTAGGATGAAGGAGACGTTACTGGGGCCTGCTCGAGGCAATCGACGAATAACAGGATGATTTGTGATTGTGATCACAGTGAAAATCTAATGTTTTAAAAGAGAGAAGAGAAAAGAAGAGAAAGCATAAAAATGTAGTTTATATAATTTTTTACTAGAGTATTCTTTCTATCCTATCCTATAGGTATTACTCTATACTTTCTCTTCTTTGTTGCTTTCTGTTTTAAAGTGATGTGTTATACAAAGTATACATATTAATGTTGGTTTTTAACCTTAATCTTGTGGTAATATAATTAATAATGTACTTGGAGACCCAAGGCATCAAGATAACTTTTCTTTCACCTTTATTTTTTTAAATGACATTTTGTCCAACAGGGTAAAAGCAGCTATAATAGGAATGATAAGATCATCTTCTGGTCTTTTGAAACCCTCTTTTTTTTAAACAGCTAATATTTATTTACAAAAAATTATTAAAATTGGAATATCCATTTATTTAGTAAAATCTTACAGGAATATTGATATATTTGTGGATGATGGACAGTTTTTTTTAAATGCCAGGGGAAATATGAAGTGTCACATCTGGGAAATGTTGAAGGAGTAAATTATTATTAGTTATTCTGCAAGGTCAATGTGGGTACAAAGAATAATTTTTATCGCATAATACTGAATTTCTAAATATTAAGCATAATACATGTCAATCACAATGGCATATGATTACTAGATGTTAGTTTTAAAAATTGATATGCAGAATAATTTTTATGACAATGATTTATAAATAGTGAAAACTGAAAAGAAAAGGTACTTTTTATTTCCCATGTATAAAGCCTGAATGACTGACAATCAAGATTTAAGCAAAGAAGTTTTAAATAAAGATTTCTATTTTTATAGGAATTGTATAGGATTATACAATTACATTTTGTTTTAACAAATAATGAAATCAATGATGATATTTTGAAACATGGCAAAATTAACCTCTATTTTATTATAATATTATGATTTAATGATCAATCTCATGAGTTGCAATAAAAGATGTGACATATTATATTTTGTTAAGTCTAGGTTTATTTACAAGTTATGATCAAAGAAAGGGTGTACGCCATTTTAGAGTCAACCAAAAAGTTTAGAATGACACATGGGAAAACACAAATATATTTTATATATTTCCACTAAAGTAAAAACAAACAAAAATGAATTATACCATGTGTAAACTGCTAAATGACTTTGTGTAGGTAATTAGCATAGTTTTAAAGAGCAAAACTCAAACTAAATTTTCATATGGCAAGTGTAATAATAGATGGCAAATTATTCACCAGTTCCAGAATAGTTATTCCTCCAAATATTTCCTCAATTACCTTTATTTACTTCACGAAGATATGTTTGATATTTTCAATATAATGGTTTCCCAAAATCATAAAATTTGGGGGAAGAGATCTTGATCTATTTAAACCTGCTCTCCTAGGTTTTATTGAGTGATTCCAGAATATTTTCAGAATAGAATTGAATTGCTTATGGCTCAACATTACTTTCAAATAAAAAAAAATATCAAATCACTTTTTGTGTTTGTGCAAAATTGTAATTCCCTCTCATCTCACAAAGAGAAGAAATAAATTTGAGATTATTTTCGCTATATAGATGAGGACAAAACTAGACGTATGGAGTAGTCAGTCTGAGGATTGTGGGGACACCCTAGCTCCTCGGACCATGCTGAAGTATTTAGGGGGATGAATTTCTGCTTCTCTCCACTCAGAAAGAATAGCTTTAAGTGCTACAGAAGTGCTCACTCTTTTCATTATTCCCTCCTATAGGGAGCAGCATCTTGCTTTAAGATTAGAAGGAAAGACTCTAAGGTTAAACTTAGTATTAAGACTTTTTAGCTAAATAGACCTTTGACAACTTTTAAACAACTGCTCATAAACAGTCGTAGTATTAGTTGTTCAAGGATCAATAATCTCATTCTTTCTTCTAAGTGACCAACTCTCTACCAGAAGTAAAAACACTAATTACAGAAACAAAGGTAAAAACAACCCAAATGAATTATATTAGACTTGATCACTGTCACTGTCCTCCCGTTGTTCATCAGTTTGTTCGAGCGGGCCCAGTAATGTCTCCAATTTGAGACTTGTTGTTACTGTGTTTAGCATATTGAATACATCACGGGTACCTTGCCAGGCTTTGCTGTGCAGTTGGAATAATCTCTGTAGCTTGCCGGGCTCTCTCAGAGGAGCAGAAGAATTGAACCCGGGTCGGCCGTGCCGTCTGCATGCAAGGCAAACGCCCTACTGCTGTGCTATCACTCCAGCCCCAATTAGAATTGATATTCTAGTTTAATATTTTTAATAAAAATCATGATGTGCTTTGTATTTACTCCAAACTTCCCATTTGTAAAAAAGCATACATAAGAAATCTTATGAAAACTTTATAATGTTAGAAAATACATATATGTAATAAAGAAGGTAATGATATATATGTAATAAAGAAGGTAATTAAATAAATTTAAGAATGAAATTACACTCACTGTTAGTTTATATACTTAAGAACACAAATGTCGGAGAGGTAATACCAGGATTAAAGTGTGTGTCTGGGCAAGAGTGTCATTACAGTGCATAGGGTGTTTACATGGCTTGTGGCCCACTGGGGCTAGATTCTCAGCATTTCAGACAGTCACCAAGCACCTCTTGGAGTAATTCCTGAGCACAGTGCCAGGAGTAACTGCTGAGTATTCCTAGAGTGACTGAAAAAAAAAAGTGTGTCTGGAATGTGGCCAGTCCCAGTTCTATTCCAGCACCACATGGTTCTCCTAACATCAGCAAATGGAAAACTTGTGGCCTCCAAACATCACAGAGAGGGCCCTGAGAACCGGTAGGTTACCCCCACTATGCCATGCATTGAAGGACCCAAACAACATTCTATTCTTATGCCCTTACATTGATTTGCTGGCCCAGTGGGCTGAGAATCAAAGGTAGTGCCCACAGGTAATTTGTTGTGACGGCAAGAAAAAGACTACACCTGGGGGCTGGAGCAATAGCACAATGGGTAGGGCGTTTGCCTTGTATGCGGCCAACCCGGGTTCAATTCCCAGCATCCCATATGGTCCCCTGGGCACTGCCAGGGTTGATTCCTGAGTACAGAGCCAGGAGTAACCTTTGTGCATTGCTGGATGTTGCCCAAAAAGAAAATAAAAGACTAGACTAAGAAAATGTTATATAACAAATTAAAATGTTATTTGTAATCAATAGTTTTAAAATATGTTGACAAATTAGAAAGATGCTACTGCCAATTTAGAATAATTCTGCTGACTAAAATAATATTTTTTTTCTTCTGTTTTTGGGGGACACCTACTGGTGTTCAGACTTACTCCTGGCTCTGCTTGCAGGGATCACTCCTGATGGTCCTCAGAGGACCATATGGGGTGCTAGGGATTAAACTCAGGTTGGCTGCATGCAAGGCCAGAGACCTGCCTGCAGCACTATTGCTCTGGTTTTGTTTAAAAATGTATAAGAGCATGCACAAATATTTGAATATGTTTAGAACAGAATGTTATACATTATGTTATATATTATGTTATACATTAGATATGTTTCTCTTATGATATACATTAGACTTTTACCCAGGTCATTATAAATCATTTTATTCTCTATGATATAAAAGAATTTTCTGATATAGTACTTTGGTAGCAAAGCTCCTTTTATATTGTCTCTTGTTTAAAAAGCAGTCTTAACTCATGGTACAAATCTCTATAATTTTTGGTGGATTATGCAAAACAATTATTCTAGATACTATATCAGCACAAAGTTCTAGGAATTTTTAAATCACTGTTTTAGCTTTATCTTCTTGTGTGCAAGGGATAGGGGTGGGGAGTGTGACCACACCCAGTGGTGCTTCCTGACCATGGAGTGCTAGGGATTTGTTGAGCTGGAATGAATGCAAGGCAAGCAACTGAACCTTCATACTGTTTCTCCAGACTGCTTTATTTTCACAGATTATAAAGTGAAATGAAGTGTGCTATTAGATATTATTGTTTACATATATAAAGGAAAGAGAGGAAGATATGTTTCTAATATGTTTTGAGTCCTAATAAAGCTTACCACCTGTAGCAGAGCTGCTATAAATGTCACCTAATTTTTCACAGTGTGTTCAGATATGCAGTTCATAAAGAGAACTGAGAACAAAAATGCTCACATAATTTGCCAAGGTCACACACTTGATGGTCTGGAGGGAGAGAGAACACTGTTTAACAAAGATAATTTATTTTGCACAAAATAGGTAAGAAATTGAATTACATTAAATAAAACACCAATATAAGAATTTATCAATTACTCTTAAAAATAGTCAAATAATAATTCAGGATATATTTATACTCCAAATTAATTTCTTAACTAAGAGCTTACATTCTCTCCTTCCTTTTATCCTAGCACAGAAGATTTTGGTTTAATTTTACTCCGTGGTGTCTTATCCACAGAGGTGAAGGTGTTAATGAGCACTGAAATGGCCCAAAGGCAGTCATCAGGAGTCCAGAGAGAAAAAACCAGGGGCTCTGGATAATTTAATAAAATATAAGGTTTTTTGGCACTAGGAATATATTTTATAGGTTTAGCTAAAACAAGAAATTAGTTTTCTTTGTACAGGTCCTTTATATCCTTAGTTAAGCTGATTCCTAGGTACTGGATTTTCTGGGACACAATTGTGAATGGAATTGTTTTCTTCATGTCACTTTCTTCTTTCTCATTAATTGTGTATAGGAAAGCCATGGACTTTTGGGTATTGATTTTATAACCTGCAACTTTACTATACAAGTCTATTGTTTCTAGGAGTTTCTTAGTAGAGGTTTTAGGGTTCTCTAAGTATAGTATCATTTCATTTGCAAATAGTGAGAGCTTGATTTCTTCCTTTCCTACCTGAATGCCCTTAATATCTTTTTCTTGCCTAGCCTCTACTGCAAGTACTTCCAGTTCTATATTGAACAGCAGTGGAGGGAGTGGGCATCCTTGTGTCGTCCCTGATCTTAGAGGGAAGGCCCTCAGTTTTTCCCCATTGAGGATGATGCTTGCTGTAGGCTTGTAATAGATGGCTTTAACTATATTGAGGAAAGTCCCTTCTATCCCCATTTTGGCAAGGGTTTTCCTCATAAATGGGTGTTGTATCTTGTCAAATGCTTTCTCTGCATCTATTGATATGATCCTATGGTTTTTATCTTTTCTTTTGTTGATACGATGGAAGATGTTGACTGATTTATGAATGTCAAACCATCCTTATATTCCTGGCATGAATCCCACTTGGTCATGGTGTATGAGCTTTTTGATGAGTTGATGAATTCTAAACACTACTTCAGGAAATAAATGATGACACGAGAAAATGGAAAGATATCCCCTGCTCATGGATCAGGAGAATTAATATTGTCAAAATGACAATATTCCTAAAGCATTGTACAAATTCAATGTGAACCCTATATCAATACCCGTGACATTCTTCAAAGAAATGGAGAAAACACTCCTTAAATTCATATGGAACAATAAGACCCCACAAATAGCTAACGCAGTTCTTGGGGGGAAAATGGGAGGAATAAACCTCCCTAACTTCAAACTCTACTGGAACAAAGATGGTACTGGAACAAAGGCAGAGCTGCAAACCAATGGAACAGGGTTGAATATACTGACATCTCCCCCCAAACTTATGATAATCTAATCTTTGATAAGGGAGCAAGAAATGTGAAGTGGAGCAAGGAAAGCCTCTTTAACAAATTGTGTCTGCAAAACAGGAAGGCTGTATGCAAAAAAAAAGGGGGGGAATCAAATCTCTGCCTAACACCATATACAAAAATAAGATCAAAATGGATTAAAGACCTCAACATCAGACCGGAATCCATAAGGTACATTGAAGACAAAGTTGGCAAAACCCTCCATGACATTGAAGCTAATGGTACCTTCAAAGATGACACGCCTCTGGTCAAGCAAGTGAAAACAGATAGACAAATGGAACTATCTTAAACTAAGAAGCTTCTACACCTCAAAACAAACAGTGACTAAAATACAAAGACAGTCTACAGAATGGAAAGGATATTCGCCCAATACCTAACCGACTAGGGGTTGATATCAAGGATATACAAAGTACTGGTTGAACTCCACAAGAAGAAAATATCCAACCCCATTAAAAAATGGTGTGACAAAATGAACAGAAGCTTTCTGAAGGAGAAATCTGAGTGGCAAAAAGACTTGAGAAAATGCTCTACGTCATTAATCATCAGGGAGATGCACATCAAAACAACAACGAGATATCATCTCACACCTCAGAGACTGGCCCACGTCCAAAAGAACAAAAGCAACTGGTGCACTGGTGCTGGTTTGGATGTTGCAAGAAAGGGACCCTCCTTCACTGCTGGTGGGAATGCTGAATGGTTCAGCCCTTTTGGAAAACAATATGGACGATTCTATTCTCAAAAAATTAGAAATTGAGCTCCCATTTGACCCAGCAATACCACTCCTGGGAATATGTCCCAGAGAGGCAAAAAAGTATAGTCAAAGTGACATCTGCACTTGTTTGTTCATTGCAGCACTCTTTACAACAGCCAGAATCTGGAAAAAACCTGAGTGCTCGAGAACAGATGACTGGTTAAAGAAACTCTGGTACATCTACACAACGTAGTACTATGTAGCTGTTAGAAAAGATGAAGTCATGAAATTTACATACAAGTGGTACTACATGGAAAATATCATGCTAAGAAAAATGAGTCAGAAAGAAAGGAACAGACATAGAAACATTGCATTCATCCAGGGAACATGAAGTGTAAAAAACTAAACATGCTGAAGCTTGTGTGTTAGCGGGCTCTCTGGATGGCTCTATCTCACGGCCTGGGTTTGGTGCTAGAGCCGCTGTGTGTGTCCTGGTTCAGGACAGCTGTTGGCCAAGGGCAGACGAAGAAAGAGAAGAGGGCCAGGTCAGTTGATCTTAGTTGCAGTTTATTACAAGGAAGTTTATCCCATAGAAGAAATTTATTTATGGAGGGACTAGTTTCTCTCAAGCACATGTTCCCCTTGCTCGTCTCTCTGTGGTCCATCTTGAAGCCCTGCTATCTCTTTCTCCTGTTCTCTCCAACTCCCTTGCAGTCTGGGTTGACACTCCACCCAGTGAGGTAGCCAAATTAACATAAGAAAGTCCTTCCTGAAGGGCCAACTGAAAGGTATTCTAAAGCCCTTCCTGACTGCCCAAGGAAAAATACCTCCTTAAGGTGTTTTTTTCTTTTCCTCAGTCCAATAAGCTATCAATAAACTATCAACTATTAACTATTCCTGAGGCTATGCAGGAAGAACAGAACAGTGTTACCCTACAATAAAGTAACAAAATAGGAGACTAACACCCAAGAAGAGCAAAGCTAAGTACCAGGAGATTTACTCCATGGCTTGGAGGCCAGCCACACATGCTAGGGGAAAAGGCAGCTCAGATAGAGAAGGGAGCACCAAATATAGGGTGTTGGGAGGATCCTCCCAGGATGGGAGAAGCACGTTGAAAATAGACTATAGACAGAAGATGATTGCCACTCATTGCCTCTTTTGCAAACCATAGCACCCAAAAGGAGAGAGAGAACAAAAGGAAATGCCCTGCCACAGAGGCAGGGTGGGACTGGGGGGGGGGTGGAAGGCATACTGTGATCCGTGGTGGTGGAAAATGGGCACTGGTGGAGGGATGGGTACTTGATCATTGCATAATTATAACCCAAGCACAAAGATTTGTAAGTCTACAACCGTACCTTGTGGTGTTTCACTAATAGGTAAAGGTAAAGGTAAAGACCCTCCCATTGATCATCGATTTGCTCGAGCGGGGCCAGTAACGTCTCCATTGGAGACTTTGTTGTTACTGTGTTTGGCATATCGAATACGTCACGGGGAGCTTGCCAGGCTCTGCCTTGCGGGCGAGATACTCTCAGTAGCTTGTCGGGTTCTCCGAGAGGGGCGGAGGAATCGAACTTGGGTCGGCCATGTTGGCTGCGTGCAAGGCAAACGCCCTACCACTGTGCTATCGCTCCAGCCACTAAAATGAAGGAGGACTCTAATAAAAATTTAAATAAAATAATAAATAAATAAAACAAGAAATTAAAGTATGATTTATAGGTTTCATCAATGAGGGAGCTATATTTTCATTAATCACTCAAAGAAGAACAAGTATTTATCCGTATTTATGTCTAGGTCTTTATTCAAAGGCCATTCCCTCCCTCCCTCTGTCCTCCTCCTCCCTCCCTCTTTCTTTACCTCCCTTCCTCTTTCTTTCCTTCTCTCCCTCCCTCCTTTCCCTCCTTTCCTCCCTCCCCCTCCCCTCCCCTCCCTCTCTCCCTCCCTCCCTCCCTCCCTCCCTCCCTCCCTCCCTCCCTTCCTTCCTTCCTTCCTTCCTTCCTTCCTTCCTTCCTTCCTTCCTTCCTTCCTTCCCTTCTCTCCTCTTTTCCCAAAAGGTCCATGCTGTTGAATTGCCTTTCCCTAAACCCTTCCACCCTCTATCCTTCTGCTTCCTTCTGCTCTATAACGTTATTCTTCCTTTCTTTTTTATATTTTATTCCTTGGTTGAAAATAGTCTTCCTTCATTTTTCAGAAACCTTAAATTACTTCTTAAATATCATAATCTAACTACTCCACTTTACAGTGAACATGGTATGTTAACTCCCCCACCCTTTATTTTTTTATATTTTATTTTTATAAAGTTGTTCACAATGATTTATTGCATTCAATATTCCAACACTAATCCACCAATATTCCACCTTCCCACCACCATTATTTCCAATTTCCCGAACCATCACTGAAGTCTGCCCCAATATCAGGCTCTAAATAATTTATTTTGTATTGTTTGTTATAATTAATTTGGTAAAATTGATCAAAAAAGATTTTCTTAGAGGAAAGTGTGTGACAATTGTTGCATCTCAACTTGGAGCTACTAAACCCTGGTATGAGATTACTAACATGTTGCCACAGGCTAAGCTTTGTGTACTAATTTTTTTCTTAATTGAGATCAATTGCCTTCTACTTTCATCCCATCCAATTCAGTGCGCTACTCCTGGTATATCAGTGGTGTAGAGTATAACAGCGTTTAGAATCCAGGAATTCTAAAATTTTGAATAGGGTGATGCAGCTGGAGTTAAATTTTTAACTGGATGGTACTTTGGGGTCCAGATACATCCCTGCAGCTTGCTGATATCTTTCAAGATTTATTTATGAGTCTCTGGATCGTGGTTAGTTAATGAACTTATATGATGCCAGAGGTAGTTCATGGCCATTACTGCCAGGCTCCTGAAAAAACAGGGAGATGGGGGAGATCACACATCCCCAGCTCCATGAGAGCTTGGAGATTTTGGTAACAAAATCTGCATATCTGAGGTTTTGAACAGATTCATTTCTTTCTGAGGCTTGTCCGAGCCTGTGGAGTCCAGCCCTCAGCATGGTGGTGATTAGTTCTGGAGGTTTTCAGCTACCAGGGTTTTTCGCAGGAGTGGTAGGCTCACCCACCCACCTCCATCCGGAGTGTCCCGGATATGAGACTCAGACTAGCATGAGGTCTGGAGGCATCTATGTAGGTTGCTTTTCTCTTAATCCGTAAAAGTACTGCTGTTCTGTTTCCCAATCTGTGCTTCACCTTGCTTAAATAGAAACAAATGGTCTGGGGGCAACATTAATCTGAAAATGTTATAATTTATAGATAAGGATATAATATACACTGATGCTTTACAAACCTGAACAAATTTTAAAACATCACTTAAATTATCAATTTCACTCCAAAAGACAATTAAAAATATATGTATTCTTGTCCTGTGAGGAGCACCATCAAAGTTTCACTAGCAAATCTACTTGATGAGCAATTACAAGTGATATTGTAACTGATTGCGATTTGAGAAGCTGTTATAAGAAATTTTCTTAAGGCTGCCTCCTAATTCTCTCTTATCAGGCAAGGACATAAATCATAGGGCAGGAAGAAGTAAATCAAGATGTGTGAATTAAATATTTTGAATAAACTTAAAAGCTATAGCAAAAATCAAAAAGGAAAAATAAAGAAAAATGTAGTACTCTGAGAATAAAGCACACACGTGATAGAGTTCTTTTGTACACGGATCCTTATTTCACCAGCCATGTTTATATGTACATATCTATCATATTTCATTTGTTTTTGCTGATTCTGATGTTGAAAGTAGGCTTGTTACATAAAGGTACCTGGAGCCAGTACAGTCTTTCTGTATGAGTGGGAACTTATATGACTGACTAGTTATGTTTTCAATATAAACATGTTCAAAGGACAAAGGTCTCTGGGTCCTTAAATAATAATAACATTGTGAGTATCATCTTTGGATTACATATATATTGAATATTATGTGACTTCTTAGGTGTTCTTACCATGTCATCTTCATTCTGTGTTTCTTTTGTCCCATGTATTTCATTATATGCTACTTGGTTTTTTATTCCTTTATGAACAAAGTTTGATTTGTACGCAGTCCAATTTTTTGTTTAGTTGGTTTTGGGACCATACCTGACAATGTTCAGAGATCACTTTGGGTGGGACTTAAAGATCAATTTATGGTACAAGTTGTCAGGTTTCAACTTTCATGTTTCAACTTGCATGAAAGCTGCATGCAAATCAAGTACTGTATTCACTGTACTATCTTTCCAGTTGATACTTTATGCAGTTTTATTTAGGTCAAAACTACTTTCAGCAGGCAACATTGAATTTTTTAATTTATTCATTTGGGTCATTTCATGTTTCTCCATAACGTCATTCTCACCATAATATTTGTACCATAGAAACAAAATAGTTAGCCTATTTTATTTACTGATATATCCTTAAGTACATAGCTTAGTAAAGGCACAAAGATAGAACTTAATAAATATCTGGTAAATAAATAAATACAAACATTCCTTTTATTCCAGAAAATATTCCAAAAAGAGTAGACAGTTCAATGTCTTTTGAAAAGGCAGTACAGATAATTTATCTATCTGGAGAAAAATATACATATTATTTCCATATAAACATAAGGACCTTATTTTACAGTACCATGACAGTTTTTGTCCTTTGTTTTTCTGTGAAATTGTGGGATATATCCATCATGTGAAGCTTGTGTGACTATATATTATTTAAAGGTTGTGTATTACTAAAGGTCATGCATTACTTTGATGCAAGATTAAGATTCATGGAACACTCATGAATATAAATTAAAATTAAATAGTCCCAATTTATACACATCATTTCATGACAATTTAGTAAACATTTTTACCACCTGAAAAAAGAATTAGCACATCATTTTTATTGATTTGTCAGTTGCAGTTGAAATATAACACTTGAAAAATTTACTCCAGTGTCGCGAATATGGCCTTACAAAATTTAATGTGCCTGAAGATTCTGCACTGATATCATTGGTTTTGCTATCTGATACACTGTACTCCATTCTACTCCTATAAATTGTGTTTACTTCATCTTTCAAAGTGCATCATCTTCAGTTCCATCTGCTACATTTAAAATTCCCATCATTTGCATGTTTATGATTGTTAACTGAGTATAAATTACAAACAATTTATTATCCAACTGCATAACATTACAATAATGGAGACTTAATATTTATAGTGAGTATCAACTGGCAATAACTCTTCATTCATTCACTTATAGAGATGGTCCAAGTAGTTTTCAAAAATGTTGTTTGCAAATATATCCAATGGCTGCAAGATAAGCGTTAGATTATCCGGAATGACTCCTGTTGTTTCTTATTTTTCAGGAGAAGATGCTTCACTTGTGCCAGAAACTATCTAAAATCAGCAGATTTTAACTATTTAAGTGTGTTGCTGACATATTAACTATACAGTTTATCTAGTGTGGAAAGATATGAGTCTTGGTATATATAGCAAGGCTGCTTTGTCTGCCTGTCTCCTTCCCTTGAACCTGTGTTTTTACATTGGATTGGGTACTGTGACCTTCTCGACAAACACTCAAATAATCTTTTGGAAATAGACTGATACTGTAAGTGTTCTCAGAATTTTGCTCATGTGCAAAAAGACAAATGTGTGTTCTTAAGCCAGTAATGAACATTGTCAATCTTTTAAGGAGTGTGTCAAACAGAGTTATTCCACATGATACTTGCATGATAAAAAAAAAAGTTATGAAACAATTTTGGAGTGAAAATTGGCACAGTAATATAGACTGAAATTTGTTATAATTTTCTTTAAGCATTTCAAATGGTGTGTTAAATTACCCGTATGATAAAGGGATGTATAAAGAAGTTTAAAATATGTATAGTTCTTCTTGTATTTATTTGAGTGTTATTTTGTTTCCAGATTCCTGGGAGATAACATATTGCATAAATTCCTTTTTATTTGAACTTTTATTATTTATTAACCAAGTAATATCCATATATTTAATGAGTGTATAAGAACAAGCAGTCAGGAGTTATCTTGAAAGATGCATAGTCCCGAATCTGAAAAAAAAAAGAAGAAGAGATAGCTATGGAAAAGAATAAATACATTTTATAAAATTGAGGACAACATATCAAATGTGCCAAATTACTTTAGAATATTACATTTGTTTTCTTAAAGTTCCACGAATGGAAGATGTGGAACACTCAAAAGAATTGGTTAGCAATGTAAGAGAAATGGGTGACATATAGAGAATTGATGAGCAACATGAAATGAAGATCTGTGTAAACTGAATAGTCAATTGAGATAAACTACTTTTGGCATCAGGTAATAAATACCCTCTTAAATTAAATTTATATTATAAATTTTTAAATATTTGTCAAATTTATAATCAAGAAGCACTATGTACTAAATACACAAGTCAGAGAAAGTAAAATAAGAAACTGGATCACTACACAGATACACGCTAAGGGGACTATCAGTCGCAGTAAATATTGTTGCCTAGGAATGCATTGGACAACAGAATTTTGACAATTATTAATATATTTTCTGATCTGTGACATTTGTTTTCATATCTAAATTTAAGTCAGTATCTTTTTAGTTGTTGCTGAATTGCTATATGTATTTAAGTCGACGTAATTTTATATTTTAAAAAGTCAGGAAAGAAATCCTTAAGGAGGAGTTTACTCAACACATTAATTACTAGGTATTCTGATATATATTGGTCATTCAGTTCAAATCAGATTTTCACAAAATAAAGTCCTTCAGTTATTTAAAGATAAATACTAAAATAAATGGTTTTGAATTTAGATTGCAAAGTGTTTATTGCATTTTAATTTACAAAAAAACATGAAAAATTTGCACAGATAAAATCCAATTAAATTTAGTAAAATTTGCAAGTTGAATGCAAGAACTTACACTAAATACAATTCTTAATATCTAGAGAAGATTTTATAGCTACTATTTTGTTCAATTTGTTTTGAGCATATAATTAGGCAAAGGGAAAATAAACTATTTGCAAGATTTCTTATCTCTATTTTTCCATTCCGTCATTTTAACAGATATCACTTATAAGTTTCATTGCCTGAGTAAGAAAAAAATTTAAAAATACATTTAAATATTGCTTAGTTTTTCTATACTCTAATATTTCTGATAATATTCGCCATGCCCACCTGTTCCTCGCCAAGTACAAGACCAAGATGACTGACCTCCGATGTCCTGATGGATCTATCACTTCCAGAAGGGCAATCGAGAAGATTATCCATGACTTCTACTTGAATCTCTTTGATAGCCACATCCATCTGCCCACATATCAAATCCCTCAGGATGGATATGTCATTACCAATGTTCTCCCTTCCAAAATCCAACATGCCATTTCGTGAGTAAAGAAGCGAACAGCACCCGGCCCAGACAAGGTCAGACACGAACTCCTGAAGAACCTGCCATCAGTACTCATCAATACACTGGCTCGGTTCTTCATACGATAGCTGCCTGAATGCAAGGTTCCTTCCCACTGGTAAACCTGCAGGACTGTTCTACTGTACAAGAAGGAAGATATCCACAAAATTGGGAACTATCGCCTGATCTTCCTATTGTCTGTCATCTACAAGCTGTTCACGTGGACTCATCCTGAATAGGATTGGCAGAACACTAGATGAAGGACAACCATGCAAGCAAGCTCGTTTCCAAAAAGGATTCAGTACAATCAACCTTATCCACACAATAACCAAGCTCACTGTGGTTTCCTGGGAGTTCAAGATGCCACTCTGTCTAACATTCATTGATTTTAAAAAGGCCTTTGATTCTGTTGACACTGAAGCAGTCATTGAAACCCTAGCCAAACAGGGTACTCAAACTGAAATACATCAGGATCCACCATGAGCTGTATTACGAATTCACTACCAGGATCTCACCATTCTACAAGGAAGTGATCATCCATGTCAAGAGAGGGGTTCAGCAGGGTGATGCCATTTCACCAAAACTCTTCAATGCCACCCTCGAGAACGTCAGGCGATGACTGGAATGGGAAGGAATGGGAGTGAGGATTGACAATTGACAACTGCACCACCTCCACGTCCCTGATGACATTGTTCTAATAACACCAAACATTAACCAAGTGGCACAAATGCTGACCGACTTTGTCCTTGAGTGTGGAAAGGTTGGACTCCAGCTGAATCTCATGAAGACAATGTTTATGAGAAACAGTCTCGTTCCTGACGTTCCATTTGCTCTCAACAGAATGACCATCTCCGAATGCAGCAATTATGTGTCCCTAAGTTGAGAAGTCAACGTGGTGAATGACCTGGCACCTGGGTTTTGCAGGAGGAAGAGAGCGGCTAGGATTGCCTTCAAGAGCATCGAAGATTGCTAAGAGGATGAAGAACTTCCGGCTCCAGGCACATCTCTTTGATTCTACTGTTCTTCCTGCATTATCATACGCCTCAGAGACCTGGGCCCTATGGAAAAAGGATGAGAATGCTATTTGGATCTCTCAAAGAGGAATCAAAAGAGCTATGCTTGGAGCATCATGTTTCACTCAAGTGTTGCGATCTCCGTGGACAATCAAGAATCAGGGATACTGTCCCGTTTGCCAAGGTCTCGAAAATCAGATGGGCTGGACACGTAATGAGATTCCGAGATGACCACTAGACTAGAGCCATTACTAACTGGATTCCATGGGCTGTAAAATGATCACGTTTTGCCCGTCTACGAGATTGTCAGTGTTCTTTGTCAAGACCCTGAACAGTCGGTTTGAGATTCTTTGTGGCATATGCTCGGTCTAGGAACACAAAGAGCCTCAAAGCAATTGTTCCGGGTCTTGATGAAGAAGTCTGATCATCTCGTAGATGGGCGGTCATGCAATCTTTTGACATCCTGTGTAATACAGTCGATAATGGCTATAATCCTGTGGTCATGTCCAAATCTCATTATATGTCCAGCCCATCTGATTTTCGAAGGCTTGGCAAATGAGATATAAACCCTGATTCTTGATCGTTGACAGAGGTTGGAACTTCAGATTCTTTCTCTCACTTGAGTGAAGCGTGATAACCCAAGCATAGCTCTTTTGATTCATCTTTGGGAGACCCAAATAGCATTCTCATCCTGTTCTCGTAAGGCCCAGGTCTCTGAGGCATATGTTAATGCAGGAAGAACAATGGAATCAAAGAGATGTCCCTGGAACCAGAGGTTCTTCATCCTCTTAGCTATTTCTTCGATGGTCTTGAAAGCCTTCCAAGCTGCTCTCTTCCTCCTGCGCAACTCAGGTGCCAGTACATTCGCCATGTTGACTTCTCAACCTAGGTACACATAACTGTTAAACACATAACATCCGGAGATGTTCATTCCATTGAGAGCAAATGCAGGGTCAGGAACGAGACCATTTCTCATTAACATTGTCTTCATGAGATTCAACTGGAGTCCGACCTTTCCACACTCATGGTCAAAGTCGACTAGCATTTGTGCCACTTGACTAATGTTTGGTGTTATTAGAATAATGTCATCAGTGAAGTGGAGGTGGTGCAGTTGTCAATCGTTTATCTTCACTCCCATTCCTTCCCAATCCAGTCATTGCCTGGCTTTCTCGAGGGTGGCACTGAAGAGTTTTGGTGAAATGGCATCACCCTGCTGAACTCCTCTCGACATGGATGATCACTTCCTTGTAGAATGGTTAGATCCTGGTAGTGAATCCGTAAAACAGTTCATGGAGGATCCTGATGTATTTCAGTTTGAATACTCTGTTTAGCTAGGGTTTTGATGACTGGTTCGGTCTCAACAGAATCAAAGGCCTTTTTAAAATCAATGAATGTTAGACAGAGTGGCATCTTGAACTCCCAGGAAACCACAGTGAGCTTGGTTATTGTGTGGATATTGTCGATTGTGCTGAATCCTTTTTCAAATCCGTGCTTGCTTGCATGGTTGTCCTTCATCTAGTGTTCTGCCAATCCTATTCAGGATGACTCGGGTGAACTGTTTGTAGATGACAGATAACAGGCAGATTGGGTGATAAGTTGCCAATGTTGTGGATTTCTACCTTATTGTACAGTAGAACAGTCCTGCTCGTTTTCCATTGAGACAGAACCTTACATTCAGGCAGGTATCGTATGAAGCGCTGAGTCAGTGTATTGATGAGTACTGACGGTAGGTTATTCAAGTGTTCGTGTCTGACCTTGTCTGGGCCGGGTGCTGTTCACCTCTCTCTTTACTGATGAAATGGCCTGTCAGATTTCGGAAGGGAGAATGTTGGGAATGACATCCATCCTGTGGAATTTGGTATGTGGGCAGGTGGACATGGCTATCGAAGAGATCCGAGTAGAAGTCACGGATAATCTTCTCCATTGCCCTACTGGAAGATGTGATAGATCCATCAGGACATTGGAGGGCAGTCATCTTGGTATTGTACTTGGTGAGGGACAGGCAGGCTTTGTGAATGCTTTTTCCGGCTTCTGCAGCATCTGCCAGCACTGCTGCTCTTCTCTCTTTGAGTTCTTCCTTTATTGCTTCTCTCCACTGTTTTGTGAGCTCGGACGTTCACTTGTGGTTGCCTGAGGCTTGTGCCAAGCTACGTTGGCAAATGAGCTCAGAAGTTTTCCAAGACAGGCATCTTTTTGTGGCTATACCTCTCTCAGAATTCCTCACACAATGTTGGAGGTGCTGTACCAGTCAATAGTATTCTTTGTTAGTGTTGTCAACGACAGCATCTTCCCATGTTGCCGCAATAGTGCCAAAGATCTCCCAGTTGGTGGATGTTCTGGGAGTTCTCTTCTTAAACTTTGCAGCCCTTTTTCCCTGCTCTGTGAAGTAGAATTTTGCATGAAGGAGACAGTGGTTTGATACCTGTTGGAATTTTTGGACAACAGCGACATCGGTCAGGCAAAACCATAGATTAAATGTGATGTGGTCAATTTCTCTTCACGGCAGAGTCTGGCAAACTCCCCGTAGCGTACCCAATATGCCAAATACCAGTAACAATGATGGGTCTCATTCTCCTAAAGAGCCTTGAATATAATCTCAGGGCTAGGATGAAGGAGACGTTACTGGGGCCTGCTCGAGGCAATCGATGAATAACAGGATGATTTGTTATTTGTGACTTTTGTGGTCAATTTCATCGTGGAACTGTCCATCCGGAGACTCCCATGTCCAACGTTTATATTTGGCCTTCTGGAACTCTGGGTTACCAGGGATGGTCTTGGTTGACATGATGAAATCATGTAGTCACTCACCCTGTTTGTTCCATTGTAGGACCATTGTAGGTCCCAATGTGGAGTTCTTCAGCTGATCTTCTTGCTCCTATCTTGGCATTAAAATCACCGACAATGATCTTGTAGATGGTGTGGTCTTCTATATAGAACTTCTCCAGCTCCATGTAGAACTTCTCAATTTCTTCTTCAACATAATTGGATTTTGGTGCATAGACGAAGAAGATAGAAACTGGTGGCAGTGAGCCACATCTACTCAAGTTTAATTATCCTATTCGGGTTGTTAAGCATTCAAATGAATCAATGCTCATGGACAAGTCCGTGTTGACAAGTACACCAACACCACCGATACTTCTTTTGTCACATGTTCTGAGGGGCAGTTCTTCTCCAGTATCGAAAATGGCGTGATGTGGTTTATGCCTTCTCTTCTCAGTCAGACCAATGATGTCGTACTTGATTTTTTGCACTTGCGCCATCAGGTCCTCGATGTATGCATCCGATGCCAGCATACATGCATTGAAAGTACAGAAAATCATTTTAGTCCATCTTTGTTTTGGCAGCCTTGTTTGACCCATTGTATGTACTGGTTTTGTATATTGAATACTCCATGGATAGCTTGCCGGCTCTGCTGTGTGGCAGGATACTATCGGTAGTTTGCCAGGCACCCTGAGAGGGATAGAGCCTTTTAGGGCATCCTCTAGTCGCCCTTGCAGGTGTTCCCATGGTTCAAACCATATTTGAACCCCATAAAATTTTTTTCAGTAATCTTGGAAGATGACGCGACACATCATAAGACATTTAACATGAATACTACCTTCATTTTATTGGAAAAAATGATTCAAACATTTTTGACTTTCTAAAAACATTATATTCAAATGCAATATGTAGATAATGTAAATTAATATTAGCATTTCAAGGTTGTTAGTACCTTAAAAAGTTACTATTTCAAAAATAAAATTTTATGGAAAATTCTAAGTGTATAATGGTGTTGTGAACAAGGTAAAGTAACAAATCACCTAAGATACATTTAGAGAGAGAGAGAGAGAGAGAGAGAGAGAGAGTTAAGAACAATATACAATATATAGAATTGTGATATATTTAACTCAGGGAAAGAAATAATTCTTTTTAAGTCACCATTTATGTAAATCTGAAAACTTGATTTTACTAAATTATGTTTTAAACAAAAGTTGTTCTTCTCATGGTTTTTCCTCTAAACTCAATGCATATTTTCATACATTTATTTTAATTATATTTGCATCTAAATCTATGGTCATACTCATAGGTGAACATATACTCACATAAAACTAACATTTTATTCAAAGACACAACCTAAAATTAAAAACAAATGAGATAATTCAGCCACCAAATGTTTAGATTTGAGAAAGTTTCCTTTATTTACTAATTTCTTTTAAGCTCTTTGTGCAAATGCAAAATTACATAGGTCTGTTCCTAGAAGAAATACTCGGACAATGGTCTCTTTCCCTTACAAGTTACTATAAATTTTATGATCTGTAGTTTTGTTTTCAACAGCATTGTTTCTTAAATTTTTTATGCAGCTGCTACTACATATCTTCATATTAAATATTTGTAAATTTTCAATTTGAAGTTACTTGTTTGTGGACATCCAGTGCCCTGTCTGTTAGAACCTGATTAATATATCAGACTTGAGTTTAATATTAACTTTGGTCTGTCTTTTGTACCTTATTATAATTCATGTATTTTGTATCTTATTATAATTCATGTGAATCTCAAATGTAATTTGGTAACTTTTATGTGTGTTTCCCAGTTACCAATGTTACTAGGTTACCTATCAATGTGCATTGGATTGTAGGACCCTTTCAGTACATGATTCTTTTAGGGTTTTTTTTTTTCTTTTAGGTTTTTAGCAGTCAATTGCACTTCATACTTGATTTAAAAAAAATACAAAATACCCATATCCAACAAAAACCTAAAAAATGCACAAAATTTAGAAGACCAAAATATGTATTTATGCAAAAAACTGTTCAAGATAGCTAGATGACTTGTTAGTTTTCCCTCAAGTGAGTTTTTCATAGTAAAAAATTGTCATTCATTTCCTTTTTATAAAAAAAAAGTGATGAGATTTCAGAAGAACATAGAATGTCGCTTGATGTCACATACAAAATGGTGATCCATTTTCTTAAATCAGACAGCTTTCACTAAAGTATATCTGGTAGCGGACAGAGTCAGTGGGTAAGGCACTTGCCATGAACACAGTTCACCTGGGTTTGATCCCTATCAACCTAGATGATCCTCTAAGTACCACTAGGCTTGATCCCTTAGTAAGAAATAAGGAGTAAGTCCTGAGCCAGGAGTAAGCTCTGAGCACTGCCAGGTGTAGCCAAAAAACATACAGAGCCCAAACAAATAATCATTTAATCACTTAATCACTTAATCCCCGTTATTCATCGATTTACTCGAGCAGGTGCCAGTAACGTCTCCATTCATCCCGCTTGCGTGCTAGCGTAGCCCAATGGTATCTGTTCGTTCTAGGAACATGGAGAGCCTCAAACCGATCATTCAGGGTCTTGACGAAGAAGTCTGACCATCTTGTAGGTGGGCGTCCATGTGATCTTTTGATGTCCCGTGGAATTCAATCAGTAATGGCTCTAACTAGTCCAGCGGTTGTCTGTAAACCTCATTACGTGTCCAGCCCATCTGATTTTTGATGTCTTGGCAAATGAGACAGCGTCCCTGATTCTTGAGCGTTGATGAAGATCAGAACTCCGGATTCTATCTCTCATTTGAATGAATCGTGATATTCCAAGCATAGCTCTTTCGATTCCTCTTTGAGAGACCCGAATAGCATTCTCATCCTGTTTGCATAGGGTCCAGGTCTCTGAGGCATATGTTAATGCAGGAAGAACAGTGGAATCAAAGAGATGTGCTCGTAGCTGGAGGTTCTTTGTCCTTTTAGTTATTTCTTCAATGCTCTTGAAGGCATTCCAAGCCGCTCTCTTCCTCCTGCGCAACTCAGGTGCCAGGTCATTCATCATGTTGATTTCTCGACCTAGGTATATATAACTGTTGCATTTGGAGATGGTGGTTCCGTTGAGAGCGAATGGAGTGTCAGGAACAAGGCTGTTTCTCATAAACATTGTCTTCGCAAGATTCAGCTGTAGTCCGACCCTTCCACATTCACAGTCAAAGTCGTTCAGCATTTGTGCCGCTTGGCTGATGTTTGGTGTTATTAGAACGATGTCATCAGCAAAGCAGAGGTAGTGTAGTTGCCGACCATCTATCTTCACTCCCATGCTTTCCCATTCCAGTTGTCGCATGATGTTCTCGAGGGTGGCACTGAAGAGTTTTGGTGAAATGGTATCACCCTGCCGAACCCCTCTCTTGACATCAACGATCACTTCTTTGTAGAATGGTGAGATCCTGGTAGTGAATCCGCAATAGAGCTCACGAAGGATCCTGATGTATTGAGTTTGTACTCCCTGATTGGCGTACATGACCACTTCCATCTCAACAGAATCAAAGGCCTTCTTTAAATCAATGAACGTTAGACAGAGCGGCATCTTGAACTCCTGAGAAACCTCAATGAGCTTAGTAATCATGTGTATATGGTCGATGGTACTGAATCCTTTTCGGAATCCGGCTTGTTCACATGGTTGTCCTTCATCTAGTGTTCTGCTAATCCTATTCAGGATGACTCGAGTGAACAGTTTGTTGAGAAGGATGTGGAAGGAGAGGCTGATAAAATCCCAAGGCAGAAATAGGCTGCCAAAACGAAGAAAGACAAAAATGATTGTCTGTACTTTTAATGCTCATAGGCTGGCATCTGCTGCATCCATTGAAGACCTGATGGTACAAGTGCAAAAGATCAAGTACAACATCACTGGTCTGACCAAAACGAGAAGACATCAATCACATCACGCCGTTTTCGACACTGGAGAAGAACTGTTCTTTGGAACATGTGATAAAAGAGGTGTCGGTGGTGTCGGTATCCTTGTCAACACAAACTTAGCCACGAGCATTGATTCATTCAAATGCCTAACAACCCGAATCGGATGATTACACTTGAATAGATGTGGCTCACTACCAGCAGTTTCTATCTTTGTTGTCTATGCACCAACATCCAATTATGGTGAAAGAGAAACTGAGAAGTTCTACATGGAGCTGGAGAAGTTCTATAAAGAAGATCACACCTTCTACAAGATCATTGTCGGTGATTTTAATGCCAAGATAGGACCAAGAAGATCAGCCGATGAACTCCACATCGGGACCCATGGCCTAGAATGGAACGAACAGGGTGACAGACGGTCTGAGTTCATCATGTCAACCAAGACCTTCCATGGTAACTCACACTTCCAAAAGGCTGAATCTAAACGTTGGACATTGGAGTCTCCCGATAGACGGTTCCACAATGAAATAGACCACATCATATTCAATTGGCGGTTTTGCCTAACCGATATTGCTGTTGTCCCAAAATTCCAAACGGGATCAGACCACCGTCTCCTTCATGCAAAATTCTACCTCACAGAACAAGGAGAAAAGAATGCAAGGTTTAAGAAGAGGACTCCCAGAGCGACCACCAACTGGGAGCTCTTTGGCTCTGTTACGGCAACATGGGAAGATGCCATCATTGACAACATCGATGAGGAATACGATCGAATGATTCAGCACCTCCATGATTGTGCGAGGAATGCCAAGAGAGAGATAACCACAAAAAACCGCCTTTCTTCGAACACTCTTGAATTTATTCGCCAACATGGCTTGGCACATGCCTCATGCAACCACAAGCGAATATCCGAGCTGGCAAAACAATGCAGAGAAGCCATCAAGGATGACCCCAAAAACAGGAGAGCAGCAGTGCTGGTAGATGCGGCAGTAGCTGGGAAAAGCATTCATAATGCCCGCCTGTCCTTCACCAACTACAAAACCAAGATGACTGCCCTCCGACATCATGATGGATTTATCACATCTTCCAGAAGGGCAATGGAGAAGATTATTCATGACTTCTACTCAGATCTCTTTAATAGCCACATCCACTTGCCCACATACCACATTCCACATGATGGATATATCGTTCCCAATGTTCTCCCTTCCGTAGTCCAACATGCCATCTCGTCGGTAAAGAAATAGAGAGCACCTGGCCCAGACAAGATCAGACCTGAACACCTGAAGAACTTACCATCAGTACTCGTCAATACATTGGCTCGGCTCTTCACTCGCTACCTGTCTGAATGTAAGGTTCCATCCCAATGGAAAACCAGCAGGACTGTACTACTATGCAAGAAGGGAGACATCCACGACATTGGCAACTATCACCCAATCTGCCTATTGTCTGTCATCTACAAACTGTTTAAACAAACAAACAAACAAACAAAAACAAGCAAATGAATGAATGCACACTAATTTACAATATGGATTATCATCCTCTGTTCTACTTTATCTTACAAAACCAAGATATATAATAAAACAAAAAGTATTTTCCCTCAAAGATACCATGTAAGTGAATAAGAAATAAAAGATGACATTGACAAAAACAACTTGTAATAGAATAGTTTTTAAATGAAAAATTGTAGAACATTTACCTTTGTACTTAATTAGCATAGTGCTATAGTATAGCAGTTGTCCTATGGATAAATGATTGCCTAATATTACACAGATTAGATCTGCCTAATTCTAAAGATAAAAGCCTTTTTTAGTGAAACAACAGATTTTTGGTGACTTTTTATCTTATGTATTAATAGATTTAACATTTGGGCAATTATATGTGCCAGGAAGGCTGTTAGATCTGAAGGAAAATAAAAAAAAACAACATTTTTGTTGCCATTTTTTTTGACAATGATATAGTGGAAACAAAAGAATCCAGTATAATTATAATCAATCCAATAACAAACAGCTACAGTTTTCAATGTGCCACTTTGATAATTGGACCAGCAATGCATCCTATGAATATGGCTTAACACAAAAGATTATTGCACTCAATTTAAAACAAATTTTACAAATATATGTAAGTATAAGAAAAAAAAGTCTAGTATAATTGAAATACTAGTTTAATATTAATGATAACAATAATAATTCAGAAGGAATAAGAGAAGGCTAGGTAATAAAGGAACTTATTTCTGGCTATCATGGAACTACTTCTGTAAGACTCAAGACTCTAGTAAAATAACCATAAAATAATAGTCATAATGTAGACTATAAATGCTTATAATATATTTTTATTATTTGAAAAATACTGTAAGGTATTACACATATTGCTAAACATGTAATAGTTTTAAATCAAAATTATGCTACAGGTTAAAAGAATTTTGAAATACATATTGTTTCAATTATATGGCAACTATATTTATATACTTTTTTGATATTGATATCCAGCTCCAGAATTTGTTAAGCTGCCCTTGAATGTAACGGTGTCTTACTTACTCAAAAAATGAAATACACACTAAAAAATATTTATCTTACAAATGTTTGGAAGAGCATAGTATAGTTTTTATAGCTAAAGAACAGGCAGTGTATCACACCAGGATGATTGTTATTATAACTATCACATAATGTCTTTCGTTAATCCAATTTCCAAAGTCACAGAACCAGCTCCAATTTTAGTGGTCAACTTGTAACACAAAATAAAAAACTAAGTAAGAAAACAAGTCAGTGAATTATTTCTGACCACATTCCAAGATTATAGGTTCTGGGGTTAGAGTGATATAGAGATGAAATGCAGGGGTGAAGGTGCTTGCATTGCATGGGGCTAACTGAAAGTTGATCCCTGGCATTGGATATGGTTCCCTGAGTAATGCCAGGAGTGGTCTCTAAGCACAGAGCCAGGAATAAGACTAGAGCACATATGCCTCCGAACATAAATTGATTGAATTTAAAAATTGTAAATTTCATTTAGTGGTCTTTATTAAACATCCACACATGTATAGTTAATGGCCTATATATATGTATATATATATAGTGTACATATATATTGATTAGTGTATATGTATGCATATATATATTTATGTACTGTCACTGTCACTGTCCTCCCATTGTTCATCAATATGTTCGAGTGGGCCCAGTAACGTCTCCATCGTGAGACTTGTTGTTACTGTGTTTGGCATATTGAATACATCATGGGTAGGTTGCCAGGCTTTGCCATGTAATATATATATATATATATATATATATATATATATTACATATACAACAAAGGGCTGGAGCAATAGCACAGCGGTAGGGCATTTGCCTTGCACGCAGCCAACATGGCCGACCCGAGTTTGATTCCTCCGCCCCTCTCGGAGAGCCTGGCAATAGTTATAGTTCCATAACCATGGTGTAATGCCACATTCAAAAATATGAATGTGTGCAATCCACAAAACATATTCAAAGTTCACCAATTTACAAGTGTTCATTTGTGTACATCTTTTATGTGTCTCTTTATTTCTATCTTTAGCCATTATACAAATTTTTCCATCATTGTAAGACATGCTATGCATAATTTTAGGTGGGGGCATAAGTGGTGTTCAGGAGACTCAAGGACCTCTCCCTGCAATATTATGCCAACAAGTCTTATTTAATGTGGGGGCCTTAGAATGTTTTTTAAAAATAACCAATTTATGTACAACTTTGTAACTATGTACCCTATTGTGATTCAATAAAAAAAATTAAAAAAAAACTTTTGTAGTTCTGTTATTTGTTGGTAACTGATAGTACTGAAAATTCTGTCCTGTCTCCTGATTCTCACCCTGAGGGAAGTGATATTTTATATTTATTTCAATATTATTGAGCTATAAATTAATTTTTTTTCAATTTTTAAAAAAATTTAACCTCACAATTTAAAAAATGAACCAAATTAAACCTTTGACACCTGTATTCATATTTGCATGACATTCATAATTGTATCATCAATAGAATATTACATTTTGTCCCAGGATGGGGATTTGGAAAGGTGTATAATACTGAGAATCTGTGATCTTGACATTAAAGTATTGATTAGAGAATAAACCTAGGAAACTATTTTTATATTTTGTGCTCAAAAAACAAAAACTATCTCTATGTTATGACATATGGTTTTTGAAAAAATGGCTGAAAGTTTTTTTTTTTATGACTGAAAAAATTGTCATTTGATTCAGAGGATTGTTTTGCCTGATATCTGAAAATTTGATTATAGTACAACAATAAGGTAAGAAGAAAGGTTGCTTAAAATAGTTTTTCAAATATCTTAGAAAGATTTTATGGCTTTTTTAGATTGAGGTGGCTATGTATGAGGCAGAGAAAAGTAGATACTGTAATGAGAAAAGCAAGTATCTTTATATCGATAATTTAGACGTCATGGTTGAAGCTAAATGATATGATTACTTGGAATGACGAAGATATTTTGCTGAGTAAATAGCAGAAGTGTGGCACAACATAACAAAGTAAGATATCTTGCCATGAATGGAGTTGTTTATTAAGGATATCAGTATTACTAAATATGTTTTATAGTTATAATTTAAGCATACGGGCATTTTAATTTTACTTTATGGTTTATATTTTCATTATTGCTCAAATTATCCATCCAATTTCAAGAGTTAGAAATGTTATTCTTACTTATTTTTAATATAATAGTGTGGGATTGTTTTCTTCAAAATAGAAGCTTTTTTCAATATATACTACAAATATCTTTTCTAAAAACTCTCACCTTGATACTATTAAGTATCAAATACTCCTTCACTTTTCATCACCTAGAAGAATGAAACTTAGGAGGAATTATTGAAGCATGAGTTTATCAGTGAAAATATCCTTCTCATTACTCTTCAAATTTTAATTTAGATTTAAAAACCTAAGTCAGACTTTTTTATTAGACCTTTTGTTATGAAGTCAAGTTTCACCATTTTTTCCTCTTAGCAGTTCAACCACCTCCTCTTGAGATATATACCTGCTTTTTTCGAGGCCTAAAACAGAGTCTATAAAATCACTGTTGATTTCCCAAGCATGTAATTGAATCAATTCTTCTTTGTTCATGTTTACAATGCTGTTTAATTATTTTTCCATCCTACAATGAACCAAACAGAAGAGTGGTTCTTTCCCATAGCTTAAATAATATAAATTCTTAAATTTGTATTTAATTTAACAGCTATTCAAAAGCACCATTTATACTGTGGATATATATTAAAAAAATCGATAAATAGTTTTTTAGATAAAATATTCCTGGAAAAACAACAATAAGGATAAAATTTAAATTTAGAAGTCAATAAATAATAATATTTAAGATAAAGGAAATAATATAGTAAACTCGGCCAACCATTAAAAAGATTAAAAGTTTTGATAAAACTCTTAGAGATTAAGGAGACCATGTTTATGGTTTAGATGAATGAAGTTAATGATAATAAAATGCATAATATTTAGGAAGCAGGGAAAAATAGAAAAGTTGAAAGAATATCAGATAATTAGTAAGTGGAGGTTTTGATAAGAAACAAACTTGCATCTTCAGGTAGATTGTACTGGGAGATATTAAAAATGAAAACCCAAAACACCATCTAAATACTGGTCTATCCTTCTCCACTACAGTAGATGCTGTCCTCATTAGATACTTTCTGCATCCCTAGCAATATGAGACTGAAATTAATTCAGAGCTTGAGCTCTTTTCTATCAATTTCTCATCAATTAAGTGATAACTGCAAACATAAGATCTTGTTATCTGTTGACACGAAGGATATGTGAATTAAATTTAATTCTCACCATCACTTCTACAAATTTTTTTTTTAAATAATATTTCCTTCACATGATTGAATGATCAGAAAGCAAAGTTCAGGATTTGGTAAAAGAGGAATATATTTTGTATATGAAATATATTTTAAAGTTTTATGACTGCTATTTTTATTGATAAGGAAAAAACAGTTTTGTCTTTAATGTTTAAATATTGTTATATATATATATATATATATATATATCCAGGACTCCAAGCCAGGCTGTTTTCACTCAGAGCATCCCAGAGGGGGGCGGGCAAGAGCCCTTCCCACCCCAAAGAACCCAGCCCCAGCAGCTGACCTCCATCACCCAACCACCACCACACTCCAGGCCTCTTTCTGTACACTTGGGCTAAGCCTCATGCAGGAGTGAAATCCCACAGAACCCAGGTAATGCGGAACTTTGTGACCTTGGAATCTGGACTCAATGGGACCAGGAGCAGAGATTCTCTACATGCTTCCCCCAGTCTCTGATGACCCAGGGGGTTCATGCCCATAAGCCACACCCTGCCAGCACCATATAATCTCATCAATCACCCTCCAGAACTCATGACTGCTCCTCCCAGATGGAAGTATAAAATGAGGCCCTCATAACCATGCCACTAGACTCGCATCAGGATGTTTTCAATCAGGGTGCCTCATAGGAGGCCGAGTGAGAGCCCTCCCCGCCCCAAGGCACCAAGTCCGGGCAGCCTACCTAACTGCCGCCACACTCCAGGCTGCTTTCTGGACCACACAGCTACATCATAAGAAACTTCCTACCCATTTTCCACAATTACCGCACCATGATTGATGGAGTTCAGACAGTAAGCAACAAATCATAGAAATATATATGTTTATATTTTATTTTACATATATATGTATATATATATGTATATATATATATTTCGAGTGAAGCCCCACAGAACCAGGGAAGCAGAACTCTGTGACCTTGGACTCCAGGTTCAACGAACCCAGGAACAGAGATCCTCTGCATACTCCCAGCAGCCCGGCAGACCTCCATTATCTCCACTACCTCCACTACCCTGCCACCGCCACATTCCAGGGAGCTTTCCGGACCTTGTGTCCACAAAGCGGGTGCATGACCCATCATAAAACACTTAATACAATATTACCGCACCATATTTGATGGAGTTCAAATATGGTTTGAACCATGGGAACACCTACAAGGACAATTAGAGGTCACCCTAAAAGCCTCTATTCCTCTTGGAGAGCCTGGCAAGCTACCAAGAGTGTCCGGCCCGCACGGCAGAGCCTGGCAAGCTATTCATGGTGTATTCAATATGCCAAAACCAATAAATACAATGGGTCTCATTCCCCTGACCCTGAAAGAGCCACCAATAAGGCAGCGTTAAGAAGGATGAGGAAGGAGAGGCTGATAAAATTTCAGGGTGGAACAAGGCTGCCAAAAAACAGAAGGACAAAAATCAGTCTGTACTTTCAATGCATGTACGCTGGCATCAGATGCACCCATCGAGGCCCTGATGGTGAAAGCACGAAAGATCAAGTACGATATCACTGGTCTGACTGAGACGAGAAGCCATCAATCACATCTCGCCATTTTCGACACTGGGGAAGAACTGTTCCTTGGAACATGCAAAAAAAGCGGAGTTGGTGGTGTCAGTGTTCTTATCAACACAAACTTGGCAATAAACATCGATTCATTTGAATGCCTCACAACCCAAATCAGATAACAACCCAAATAGATGTGCCTCACTGCCTGCAGTTTCTATCTTTGTTGTCTACGCACCAAAATCCAATTATGATGAAGGAGAAATTGAGAAGTTCTACATGAACCTGGAGAAGTTCTATAAAGAAGACCACAATTTCTACAAAATCATTGTCGGTGATTATAATGCCAAGATAGGACCAAGAAGATACGCTGAAGAACTCCACGTCGGGATCCACAATGATCCTACAATGGAACAAACAGGCTGAGAGATTGTCTGCGTTTATCATGTCGACCAAGACCATCCATGGTAACTCATAATTCCAGAAGGCTGAATCTAAACGTTGGACCTGGGAGTGTCCTGATGGACGGTTCCACAACAAAATTAACTACATCATATTCTATCTATGGTTTTGCCTGACCAATATAGCTGTTGTCCCAAAATTTCAAATGGGATCAGACCACCATCTCCTTCTTGCAAATTCTACTGCACAGAGCAGGGAGAAAGGGCTGCAAAGTTTAAGAAGAGAACTCCCAGAACAACCACCAACTGGAAGCTCTTTGGCATTATTGCAGCAACAGGGGAAGGTGCCATCATTGAGAACATTGACAAGGAATAAAATCGACTGGTTCACCACAACCATTATTGGGTGAGAAAAGCTGAGAGAGATAGCCACAAAAAGATGCCTGTCTTCGAAAACTCTTGAGCTCATTTGCTAACATTGCTTGGCGCAAGCTTCAGGCAACCACAAGTGAACGACCGAGCTTGCAAAGCACTGCAGAGAAGCAATAAAGGAAGACCTCAAAGAAAGAAGAGCAGCAGTGCTGGCAGATGTGCAGAAACCTGGAAAAGTATTTGCAACACCCACCTATGAGACCAACTACGAGACCAACATGGCTGCCCTCCGATGTCCTGATGGATCTATCACATCTTCCAGAAGGTCAATGAAAAAGATTAACCATGACTTCTACTTGGATCTCTTCGATAGCCATCTCCACCTGCCCACATACCAAATTCCACAGGGTGGATATGTTCCCAACGTCCTCCCTTTCAAAATCTGACACGTCATTCATCTGTTGAGAGGCGAAGAGCACCCAGCCCAGACAAGGTCACACCGGAACACCTGAAGAACCTACCACCAGTACTCATCCATACACTGGCTCACTCTTAACATGCTACCTGTCTGAATGCAAGGTTCCTTCCCAGTGGAAAATCAGCAGGACTGTACTACTGTACAAGAAGGTAGACATCCACAACATTGGCAACTATCTCCCAATCTGCCTATTGTCTGTCATCTACAAGCTGTTCACTTGAGTCATCCTGAAAAGTATTGGCAGAGCACTAGATGAATGACAACAATGCAAGCAAGCTGGTTTCCAAAAAGGATACAGCACCATCGAACATATCCACATGATAACCAGTCTCATGGAGGTTTCTAGGGAGTTCAAGATGCTGCTCTATTTAACCTTCATAGACTTAAAGAAGGCTTTTGATTCTGTTGAGACTGAAGTGGTCATTGAGGCCCTAGCCAAACAGGGCACTCAAACTCAGTACATCAGAATCCTCCATTAACTGAATTGTGGATTCACTACCAGGATCTCACCATTCTATAGGGAGGTAATCATTGATGTCAAGAGAGGGGTTTGGCAGGGTGATACCATTTCACTGAAATTCTTCAGTGCCACCCTCGAGAATGTCATGTGATGACTGGAATGGGAAGGAATGAGAGTGAAGATAGACGAGTAAGGAGAGGCTGCTAAAATCTCAGGGCTGGGATGAATAGAGACATTACTGGTGCCTGCTCAAGTAAATTGACGAGCAATGGGATGACAGTGATACTGTGATTATATATCCAGTCATTCAATTAGTTTATAAAAATATTTAAAGAATTATTTTTATTTTAATTTAAAATGCAAAATTTAAGGAACATGCTACACTTTTGTATTTCTCCTTTTATGATGAAAAATAGGAGAAAAGAGAGTTTTTATTTTTATTTGAGCTCCAGTCACAGATACACATTGAAATAGAGTCCATATGTTTCCTACCTAGAACCATAGGGCAAGTAACAGAGAAGCTATTTTGGACACGTACAGCTTGTTTGTACAGCTTTTATGCATAAGGCCTTTTCTAAAACTACTCAAATATGCACCCTTACTTTAAATGAACTCCATCTGAACTATGTATCTTTACCATGACCTGAAACTAAAAATACAGTAAAGCAGTCAACTAAATATATCTTAAATATGCTTTAAAATTATGAAATAAATTTCAAATATGATTGCTGCTATTTTATTCAATTGATTATGAGAAACATGGGTTTTCATTATTTTTTAATATTAATAGCATATGTATCAATTTATCAAAGTAAATATCCCTGAAAAGTGGATCAATTCGTTTATTAAAATATTGAGCTATTATTATGTACTTTAAGTAAAAACACAAAATTTAAGGAAAACATCATGTCTTTATGGTAGTGAAGATACGTTTTTTAAAAATAGGTCTTCATAAAAGTTAAAAGTACTAGAATATAAGTTAAATTTTTATTAAATATAAGCAATCTAATAAGTGGCTCTGACTCAAGAAAATCATTGCTATAATCTTTCTCCTCATAAAATAAAAGATATTTATTGGCATAATATTTATTTAATTTAGTGCTTTTCATAACATCAATCATTAAGGAGTTGAAATGAAAAAACTCTTGAAAGTACTCAAAAGCTAATAGTATGGTGGTCTTTTAGAAGGACAAAGGAGTTCTCATTTTAGAATTGATAGGGGGTAAGGTAGAGTGATACTACAATGGATTCGGTATTTGCCTTGCATACGGTTGACCTATGTTTAATTTCTATACCCCATATTGTGCTCTGAGCCAGATCAAAAGTGATCCCTGACCACAGAGCAAGGAGCAAACATTCAGTATCATTGGGTGTGTCCCTTCCTTATTTTCCCCTCACTTTTTTCTGGTTCAGCAGTCATAAAAACATGAAATTGGATGTAACATGGGAATACAGTGATAAAGATAGTCTCATTTTTCTTCTGAAATATCTATCATATTTTGTAGTTAAAAAATTGATATAGAAAACCTCTGCTTGTTGTTCTACACTTCTAGTTATGTTAATCTCCAACTGAGATCATTGGCCTTGCCCAGAATGAGAGACTGAGCACTTCTTTTCTGGTTAGGTTTCAGAAGCCTTATTAATGGGCCCACATGGCTGCTCCTTAAACTCTGCTTGTTGCTCCACACTTCCAAAAAATTCTACATTGCTCATAGTTATAATTCCCATCATTTAGTGAAATCAGGGAAAGAAGAAAATGGGGAACCTCAGTATAAATCCCTGACAGTTTTTCAGGGGGTCTAATTACAAAGACTCAGCCAAGCAAAAACAGTTCTATGAGTGGAAAACAAAGCAAAACAAAAAAAAAAATGAAGATTAAAAAAACTGAACAAAAACACTGAGGAAACAAACACCACCAGCCAGCTCTGTAAATCACCAGAAAATTATTTTAGTGATACCATGCTGAAGATCTCTAATAAGCTAAAGGAAATGACACAGAGAGTGAGCAAAACACAAGGAACTATGAGATCTGAAAGTGAGAAAACTACAGGCAGAAATGAAGAAGTGATATATAAAGTCCTTAAAAGCTTTCAGCAGAAGAATTACCGCAGCCGAGGAAAAGATTGAGAAGTTTAAAGATGAGATGAAGGAAACTTCTAGCAGATAAAAGAAGGTGAAGAAAACTCTAAAAAGAATGAATAGCAAACCAGGAACTGGGAAGTGAGTTCAAGAAAAATGAAATAAGAATCATCATAGTCCCTGAGGACTAAGATTGTGAATTTAATGAAGAACCAATAGTTAAAGAAATTATAATTATGAATTTCCCAGAGTTGTGGAATAAAAGCACACAAATTCAAGAGGTCTGTAGGGAAGCAGGGAAAATAAATTCAACTAGGAAACCTCAAAACAAAAACCAAGGATAGAATATAGAGAGAAGCATGGTAAGAAAAGACACTTAAGTACATAGAAAAACCCATAATATTCACAGCAAATCTATCAAATGAGACCCTATGAGCCTGGAGAAAATGGAGGAAAAGTTAATGAAATGAATATCTCACCAAAAGTACTCTATCATGCTAGAATATCATTCAGATTTGAAGGAATAAAATAGAGTTTCAGGGACAGACAAGAATATATAAAATTCAAAGCTTTGAAGCCAATTTTACAAGAAACATTAATGAATTTATTCTTACATTTAATTTAATTTTGTAAATTAATTTTTATTAAAAGCACTGTGATTTCAAAGTTGTTCAATATACAGTTGTTTTCAAGCATTTTGTATTCCAACATCACCAATGTGACCTTCCCTCTACCAATATTACCAGTTTCCCTCCCAATCCAAATTGCCCACTTAGACACATAACAAACATACATCATAATGCTTATTCCAACAAAACTTTAAGAAATGGCAGATAGAATTATTTAAAAAGCAAATAGGAGTCAATTTCTAATTAGTATATGAATTTAACCTATGTAAATAAGAAGCTTAAAACCATTTACTATAATAGAATAAAATGATATTCTCATTTACATATATATATATATATATATATATATATATATTCTCCTTTGCCATGATGTACCTGAACTTTTCTCCTTTCCTTCTAGAGATAAATGATGGGTCATATTGTCCAAAAGTTTCACTTTATTTAAAAATTTCAAAATTGAATTGTGTTTCTCTTCTCTATATAATACATATAAAATAAGTATGGAGCATCCACAAATATTATAAATAAAGGATCTTGGCTTATTTCACTTGGCATGGTCCCATGAAGGTCCACACATGCAGGAGCATGTGGCAGCATTTCACCCACTGCTGTTGTTATTATGGGATGATATTCTACTGTGTTTTTAAGTCACAGCAATTCTGTTACTCCATAGACATTTAGGTTGTTTCTTTTCTTAGATATTTATAAATAGTGCTGTACTATTTATAAACATGGGATTTTATATAGAGTTAAAAAATTGATAAGTGCCCAGAAAAGGGACATCTGGATTATACATGTAATTTCTACTTACAGCTTTTGTTCTTTTTGTTGGAGGCCCACCCAGTGGTGCTCAGATATTACTTTTGGCTCTATGCTCAGGAATGACTTTTGGCAGTTCTCAGGGAATCATATGAAGTGTCAAGGATTAAATTGGGGTCAGCTTCATAAAAAACAAGTGCCTTAAACCCTGTGATATCTCTCAAGATCCTTTATTTATAATTTTTGTGGACGCTCCATACTACAGTTCTAAAAGGCTGTACTCTTTTCCCACTAAGGTACATTTTGTTTTCTTAAATTTTAAAAATAATATTTTTTTCTATTTTACAAAAGTATTTTATATACCCAGTATGCATATATGAAGGACAAAATATAGTTCAATAGACTGGAGAAAACACCATTTATTTCTAAACAGAAGCTTTTAAAGTACAAGAAATAAATACAGTTTTCTCTTTAAGCACTGATTGAATCAGAAACAATGAAGTAAAACTAGAAAAGTATAAGTGTAATCTGTTGACTTGAAATTATAGAAAGGAAAAAACAAGGTCAGTGTGTTAGAATAGCATGGGGGGGGGGGAATTGTACATGGTCCACCTGGCTTCAAATCCCTGGTATCCCATACGGTATCCCCAGCAGAGCACTACCAGAAATGATTCCTTAGTGCAGACCCAAGAATAACGCCTGAGCATTGCTGGGTGTGATCCTCCAAAAAAGCAGAAAATAAAAGAAACCAAAAAAAGAAAATCTGCTTTAAATATTCATGACCTTGAATACAAGAAACATTAAAAAATATAAACATACACCACCAGGCATCTAAAACTAATACTATTTTACTAAACTCACTGCCCTACAAAGAGAAGTATTTTTAACTATAAGGATGATATAATTGTATTGAAGTACATAAGTATATATTTATATGTGTTAAGATAATGAAATTATCCCATATTAAAGTATTTCATGTGCTTGCCAAAAAATGTATGAAGAATATAAATTAAGTAGATGAAAGCTCAGGAGTAAGCACTGTACCACTGTCATCCTCACTTGAAAGAATAAATATAGGCAAAAAAATTGAGACTATTTTTAAAAGATTCTATGTATTCCTATAGTTTCTATACCTCATTAGTAAAAACCACAAACTCAGTAGCTAAATAATAGAAATTTAAAGTTTTCACAGTTCTGAAGTATGAACTTATTGTTTTGGTTTTGGAGCCACAATCCACAGTGCTTAGGTCTTAATGCTGGATCTGTGTTCAGGGATCACTTCTGGCAAGGCTCTGAGGACCACATGTGTTGCAATGTATAGAACCTGGGTTTACCCCATGCACTGCAAGTGCCTTACCCACTGTTCTATTGTACCAACTCTGTAAATAAGATCTTAGTTTGTTAACAAATTTGTTTGTTTGTTTGTTTGTTTGTTTGTTTGGGGTCATATGTGGTGATGTTCAGGAATTACTCCTTGCTCTGCACTCAGGAATCTCTCCTGGTAATGCTCAGGGGACCATTGGAATGACAGAAATCAAACCCCAGTTTGTTGCGTGCAAGGCAAACACTCTACCTGCTGTACTACCACTCTCGATGACTGTGTTTTTTTATTTTCATTTCTCCTAATTTTGGTCCTAAATAATATCAATCATACTTTTTCCAGTGGTTCTATGTCTATTCCCATCTAGATTTCAAATTCCAAGAAAAAACATTACTCTGACTTATCTTTGGCTATTAGGACCCATTTATTCGCAGGTGTTTTACAGTCAAAGTGTGGACAGTTTTAATTTGAAGGCAATACAAAATACTGAAGTGCAAATATTTTAATATGGTACTATGAATTCAAGCTTTCATATATGGGTTGGAGCGTTAGCACAGGGGGTAGGTCGTTTGCCTTGCACGTGGCCGGCCTGGGTTCGATTCCTCCATGTGATGAACAATGGGAGGACAGTGGCGCTGCTGCTACTATGCATTAATATGTGTCACATTGGTTAGCAAAAGTAATTATTTATGTAAAATGTATCTATATATACAGACATAAAATTTAATATAAAAATGTCTAATGGATCGTTACTTTGGATTTTAGTAATGTCTTTTAAGGTATTTAATTCTAAAAGGAGTAACTGAAGTTAAATTCACTTATAATTACTGTTTCAATATTTTGTGATTTCATTTTTTTCTTTCCATTATTTGAGGTTTTTTATTTTTTCCTTAGGGCTGGAGCGATAGCACAGTGGTAGGGTGTTTGCCTTGCACGCAGCCAATATGACTGAACCAAGTTCGATTCCTCCGCCCCTCTCGGAGAGCCCGGCAAGCTACCGAGAGTATCTCGCCCACACGGCAGAGCCTGGCAAGCTCCCCGTAATGTATTCGATATGCCAAACACAGTAACAACAAAGTCTCCAATGGAGACGTTACTGGACCCGCTCGAGCAAATTGATGAACAACGGGTGGACAGTGATTTATTTGAGGTTTTTCTATACCAAATATTTTGATTAATTATTAATATCATTAATAATAATTTAGCAATGCTGCCTCATATATTTATTTGTCTTTAAGATATCCCCTTCTAAGTTATTGCCGGATATCTATTGTTGACATTATAAAAACTATAGTAATATGCTTAAATATAAACATATCACACATATCTAATATTAAAATTATATAATTTTAAAATAAAGTATGAGAATAAATAGAAGAATTTTTTTTTTCACAGTAGCACTGTATCACTGTTCTCCCATTGTTCATTGATTTGTTTGAGCGGGCATCAGTAACATCTCCATTGTGAGACTTCTTGTTACTGTTTTTGGAGTATTTTGAATACTCCATGGGGAGCTTGCCAGTCTCTGACTTGCGGGCGGGATACTCTCAGTAGCTTACCAGGCTCTCCAAAAGAGATGTTTTTTCACAGTGCATACAACAATTCAATAGGATAATCCTCTCTCTATTTTATACTTTGAAAGAAAACTTTTCTATTATTTTCTACAAATGGCAGAATATATATTGCAGTGTTATTTATGTGCAATACACCCATCAACAAAAGTGAAAAATCTGAGTAAAAAATTCTAATAATCTTGTCATTAAAAGTTTTTGCCTTTGACAACTCTTTTCACATTATTATGAAAGAAATCTTATCTAAGTTTCTTAATCATTAAAACAAAGACGGAAAGTGAGTTAGTTTTGATAAAGTGGGAAGCTAAACCAAAAGATCAAGAGCCACATAAAAAGAGACACCAAGAGAAGATTAAAAGAGTCAGAGTTAGTAAGATAGGTTTAAAAGATTAAAAGCAAATGGAATAGACTATTTAGATAAAAAGAAAACTGCAAAGAGACATCAGGCTATGACAACAAAGATGAACTGGAGAAGTAGTCAAATATTAAAGGAAAATGGAGAATACATCTTTGACAAAACCCAAGGATGGAGAACAGAGAGAAACGCCTATAAAGGGAAGGATCAAAGAAAGTTATAGTGGATGTACTAGACATTAGGAAAAAATTGAACTTAATCCTGTCAAAACAAGATACTTGAATGCAGGTGAATATGTCAGATTGTCTATTCTAAAATAATTCCAAAACCTATCTATATATAAGCTATATATATTTCATAAGAAATAAAAACAGAATATTAATTAAATGAAATATTTAAATGTTTCGTTAAATTATGAACGAAATACCATGAATAAGTTAAGATTTTATTGCAGCATTGCTAGAAATTAATGTTATGAAATTAAATGGAAATTTTTCTTATTATCCAGAACTTATTTTTTATAAATTCAAAATTTTAAGATTAAAAGCTATGACATAAATACAAATCTCAAATTGATTTTAAAGATTTAATAAGAAATACAGAAAATTCTCATAAAAGCATTTTATTTATTTTGAGAACATAAAGTTAGATATATGAAATATAATCATATTAATAATAAACTACCTTATTTTATCCATCTATTCAGTTAGTTTATAATGCATGGGAAAATACTAGGAGTAGAAATCTCAATAATATAAAGGTTCCACAAATAAAAATTTTGTATATAGTTTATAGTTTATTGTATTTATGCCTATATTTATTCAATGTTACCGAATTGATGTATTTTGTGATTCTATTTCTAATTATTTCTAACATATTGTAACAGGCTGGAGCGATAGCACAGCTGGTAGGGCATTTGCCTTGCACGTGGCCGACCCGGGTTTGATTCCTCCATCCCTCTCAGAGAGCCTCGCAAACTACTGAGAGTATCCCACCCTCATAGCAGAGTGTGACAAGCTCCCTATGGCATATTCGACACACCAAAAACAGTAACAAAAAGTCTCACAATGATGATGTTACTGGTGCCCGCTGAAGCAAATCAATGAACAAAGGTAGGACTCTGCTACAGTGCAGTAACAGGATTGTTTGGTACATATGTACTTTACAATATTGTTCATTTTTTTCTAGTCTTCACTATTTTAAGTACTAAAATCATGTCTTGTATAGTTTCTCAGCCCTAGAACTTAAAACTAGAAATCAACATCAAGGGAAAACTGAAAATTTTGGCAAGACATGCATCCAAAGATGCTTGCCTTGCAAATAGCCAGTATGTGTTAAATTTTTGCCAACACCTGAGCTTCCCAGACCAGCAAGGAGTGATGCCTGCTTGCAAGGCCAGGAGTGAGTCCTGAGCACAGCTGGACATCCTCTCCCTTCTCCCTGCATTCCACCTCCTCCACAAGAGAAACCATAAAATTTACAAATGACAAATTTAAAAAGTATTTTATATAAATGGCCTAATTTTACAGTTCAAGAAGCTGGGAAGAGAATAGTCCAAAGTTCTCAAAAAAGAAAGAGCTGAAGTAGCTACTTATTAAGCTTATTAAGTATTATGTATTTTTGCATATATAATATAATATGCATATCTATTATATAAAACAATATAAAAGCAATAGAATTAACCAAAATACAAAAATTTAAATGTAAAAAAATAATTTTTCTCTGGGTTTTTTATTAAGTGAGTATTTTTTTTAAAAGAGACATATTATTTATTTATTTTGATTTTTTGATTTTTGGGTCACACCCGGCAATACACAGGGGTTACTCCTGATCATTGTATAATTGAAACCCAAGCACAAAAATTTGTAAGTCTACAACTGTACCTCATGATGTCTCACTAATAAAAAAAAAATACATAAATAAATAAATAAAAAAGAAAGAAAAAAATAATTTTTGAAAAATTGACAGCTCTTTGGCCAGTCTTACCTAGAATAAGAAAGTCAGGACTGAAATAAATTAAGTCAATATGGGCTGGATAGATAGTGCAGCTGGTAAGGTGCTTGCTTTTCATGAAGCAAACTCGGGTTCAATCCTCAGCACCCCTTATGGTTACCCTAACCCTTGTAGGAGTGATTCCAAAGTGCAGATCCTGGAGTATGTTTAAGCCCTGCTGAGTGTGCCGCAAAATACAAGTAATAATAAAATGATTTGTCAGTGAAAGGGGAAACCTCAACCCTATTGCCACAGAAACCAACAATAATATTAGGGGAGGGAGGCAGCAGGTGATGGGATAAAGGGGCAACAATAGAAAGAAAATAGCACTTTGTTGCTAAGTGCACTTTGTTGCTAAGTGTAGGGGATGAACACTGAGCACAAATATTGGTACCAGGTTAACCATCTCACTATAAAAAAGATTAAAAAATCTTACACCAACAAATTACACTCTCAAACAAGCAACCTGTCATTATCAAGAAATTATAAAAAGAACAAAGTGAATGTAAAATGAGTAGAAGAAAATAAAAATTAAATCAGAAATAATTAAAGCAAAGACTAAGATAAAGAAAAAAGGAAGTAAGACCAGAAGAGAAAATAAATACTATACATTATAAATGGCATAGAAATAAAATGATTATGAGATAGCAATCAAATTTATACACCATTCATAAAGTGCAATACCTTGATATATTTCTAGAAACATACACTCAAATGTGACCAAATAAAAAAATCAAAACACTAAATAGTGTAAAATTCTATGAAAAATCAAAGATATCACCCTCCCAACCACTCTACAACTGCCCATAATTCCTCACACATACTAATATAGCTTCAGATGCATGACATGAATTCTATAAAATACCTAAAGAATAATTAATATCAATTCTTGTTAAATTCTTTTTATTTCAATTCAATAAAATGAAAAGAGTGAAACTTTTACACTCACATTATATCTGACTAAAGAGATAGTAAAGCAAGTAAGGCTCCTCCCTAGAACACATGCAAAATGTATTTAATCCCAGGCATCCATATGGTTGTCCAAGCCCTGCCAAGAGTGCTTGAGCCATGAGCAAGCAGTACGTCTTGATCACTGCTAAGTGTGTACCAACATACAGCCACAACCACCTCCCCCATAAACAAAACAAAATATTACTTAATTTTATGAAGACAGCAGTGTCAAATCACAAAACCAGACAATGAAGCCATATAAAAATGGAAAATAAGTTAATCACCTTGATTACTTTAAATTAAAAGTTCTCAACAAAATACTTGGTAAACAAATTCAAACATACATTTAAAGGATCAGAGACCTTTAACAAATGGAATTTATCTCTGTCTTGCAAGGGTAGTTCAACATTCAGGAACCAATATGTGTAATATATAAAACTGAATAAGATACAAACATATAATTTAATTTCAACATATCAAATTAAAAGCAAAATGTTTGAGCAAACTAGTTGTAGAATAAATGTTTCTTAATATAATATAGAACATGCATGAGATCTCTGCCAACATGCCCAATGGTAAAAATTGAAAGATTTTCCTCCAACATTAGAATCAAACAAGTTTGTCTGCTGACACAATTTCTAATCAACATCATTCTAAAAGCCTTAGCCAGAGCTATCAAATTAACAAGAGAAATAAAAGTCATCCAAATAATAAATGAATAAAAATTGCATTTACTACCAGATGATGTATGTTACATCAAGAACCTTACTATTCTCCAAAGAAATATTTAATATCAATAAGCAATTCAGTGAAGTTATGGTATACATAAAATTTTAAAAATTTGTTTTATTTTCTTTATGTCAATGAAAAATTCTGAAAAAGAAATGGCATTATTCATATTGTCCCTCCAAGATAAAAATAAAATAAAATGCTTAAGTATAAACTTAAGTGAGAATGTACAATGATGAAACTATGGGGACCAAACCATGTAAGGGGGAAACATATACCGTGCTGTGTAAGCATAACACTTCTATTTATCTAAAATAATTGAAATAAAGGCATCAAGGAGATATTAGTTCACTTTCATGGAAACACTATACAGACTAGTCAAGATGTCCAAAATACAGAAAATATAGAATATACATAGAACAGAGTATTAACCTTAAAGAAAAGCTTTCAAGAAATGACAAGTTGTGCTGACTTTGAGGCTGGAGCGATAGCACAGCGGGTAGGGCGTATGCCTTGCACGTAGCCAACATGGCCGACCCGAGTTCGATTCCTCCGCCCCTCTCGGAGAGCCCGGCAAGCTACCGAGAGTATCTCACCTGCACGGCAGAGCCTGGCGAGCTCCCCGTGATGTATTCGATATGCCAGACACAGTAACAACAAAGTCTCCAATGGAGAAGTTACTGGGCCCGCTCGAGCAAATCGATGATCAACGGGAGGGCCTTTTAAAAGAAGTTATCACAGGAAGAATTATGCGTGATTTTGCTTATATGATTTATCTAAAAGAATCCTCTGAGTCAGATGCCAGGGCCTGGGAGAGGGTAATAGCTCATCCTTGAGCAAAGTATCAATTGTACCAGAAAAATAAATTTTAGAAATCTTCTATCCCTATACCTTACAGTACTGATTAATCACTTACATTTTTCTGAGATGATAAGTATCATGGTAAGCATTCTTATCCAATTGTATAAAAATGTTTTTTAAGCCCAAGTACTAAAATTTCCAATAAAGTAATCAACTATTCTGACATTACATTTTATTGTTAGAATAAAAGCCTTATAATTTTAGATATTTATTTAATCTCCAATTAATACCAAATATTTTGCATTTTTCCTCTGACCAAAGATCTCCCAGATATTGAACAATGGCAAATAAAAACTAGGTATCATCTCTTAAACAATGCAATGATTAAACAATGGCATCAGTTAAGCAATGACAACTAAGAAATAGGTATCACACCTTTTTTTTTTTTAATCTGGGTTAGTATCTACAATTAAAGACTCATGGGGGTATATTTCTAGAAGTAAAACAAATTTTCCTGTTGTCTTAACATTTCCCACAGATTTAATTCATCTCAACTGGAAAATTTCACTTCCACAACTTAAACTGAAGTTGCTGAAAATCCCAGAGAGGCAAAAAAGTATAGTCGAAGTGATATCTGCACTTGTTTGTTCATTGCAGCACTCTTTACAATAGCCAGAATCTAGAAAAAACCTGAGTGCCCGAGAACAGATGACTGATAAAAGAAACTGGTACATTTACACAGTGGAGTACTATGTAGCTGTTAGAAAAGATGAAGTCATGAAATTCACATACAAGTGGTACTACATGGAAAGTATCATGTTAAGCGAAATGAGTCAGAAAGAGTGGGATGGGCACAGAAAGATTGCATTCATCTGGGGAACATAAAGCAACAAAATAGGAGACTAACACCCAGGAGTGGCCGAGATTAGTACCAGGAATTTTGCTCCATGACTTGGAGGCCAGCCACACATGCTAGGGGAAAAGGAAGCTCAGATATAGAAGAGAGCACCAAATAAAGGGTGTCAGGAGGATCCTCCAAGGGTGGGAGAAGCATGGTGAAAGTAGACTTAGACCAAACATGATTGCCACCCAATGCTTCTCTTGCAAACCACAACACCCAAAAGGAGAGAGAGAGAACAAAAGGGAATGCCCTGCCACAGAGGCAGGGTGGGATGGGGGGGATGGGGGTGGGAGGGATGCTAGGACCCGTGGTAGTGGAGGATGGGCGCTGGTGGAGGAATGGGTACTTGATCGTTGTATAACTGAAACCCAAGCACAAAAATTTGTAAGTCTATAACTGTAACTCATGGTGTTTCACTAATATATATATATATACATATATATACATATATATAATAACTACTCAGTATATATATAATAACTACTCAGATATTTTTTAAGGAAACTACAGGGGTCCATAGCCCCACTTTTTCCTTTTCCTGTTCTCTTGTCAACAGATAGGGAATTTTGTGGGATATTCCAGATGTTATTTCATTAAAGGAATTTTTGCTACATATTCTCAGAGTATCTATGTGGGCCTTCAAACCCTAGTCAATCACCTTGAAATGACATTTTCTATAGTTCGTTTTCACTGCTACACTTTTATCTACTAAAGTATGATTTTTTTCATTTTCTCTCCTTGTTTATTTCACTGTCATCATGGGCCTTCTTCATTTTTCATGCACGTCTAAAAACAACTGCATTCATCAAATCAAAATGATCATGGATTAAGCATAAACTATGCCCTATTTCATGCCATTTTATATAAGAGAAAAAATTCTCCCAACCTATATAAAAATTTGAAATACTTAGTCTGAGGAAATTCAAGAGTTGAAGTGCATGCTTTTCATGCAGGATGTCCATGTTTGCTACCTAGTACCTTGTGGTTCACCCTAACACTACCAGGAGTGACCGCAGAGCACCAGATGTTGGCAAGCCCCACCTCCTTTTGTTTTTCTCTCTTGAACACTTGTACTAATGGATAACAGTCTTAAAAGTATGTGTAAGCTTTGTAACTATGCACTCATAGTGATTTAATAAAAATTTTAAAATACAAAAAAATGTGTAAATCTAGGACTGGAGGGATAGCACAGTGTGTAGGGCTGCAAGAGGCCAACATGGCCAACCAGAGTTCAATTCCTCCGCCCCTCTCGGAGAGCCTGGCAAGCTACCGAGGGTATCTCACCTGCACGGCAAAGCCTGCAAGGCTACCCGTGACGTATTCAATATGCCAAACACAGTAACAATTGTCACAATGGAGACGTTACTGAGCCCGCTCGAGCAAATCGATGAACAACCGGGAGGACAGTGACAGTGACACTGACAGTATAAATCTTAATAATTTTCTACGTATGTAAAAATATTAAAATGAACAAAATACATTTGCTAGGATTTTTTTAATCCTTTTGTACATCCAGTGTTTCACTTCCCAGGATCATTGATGTGGTGACATTGATGTGCTGATGATCAAACCCAGGTCTCCTGTGCACATGACAAGAGCTTTGTCGCTTAGTTTTATCCCTGGAATAAATTTCTAAATAGCATCAATGATGCAACATTTCCTATAATACATTAATTTCTTTTCTGAGAGATGATTCAGACACTCTCCCTGTACATTTTGATGTTATTGCTTACTTGATCTTACTGGAAGTTTTAATAAAAGATTTTCAAATAGCAACTAAGATTCATGTTATTTTCCCAAAGTGTTACTTTAATCTCTTGATTTTAAAGCAATGAGTTGCAGTTGTACTTTTAAGTCAGCAGGACAAACAATTAAGTGCATGCATGAATAGGCAATGAAAATTCCATAACTGCATCTAACCAACAACAATTTAAAAATAAATGTCAATGAACAGTGCATATCTCAAGTTTAAGCGATGTTAAATGTGGAAAAAAAAAACTGGTATCCTAGGACATTCCCTCCATTGTTACTAGTTTGTGCCTAAGCACTTTATTTTTTACTAGTCAATAAGGGCGTCATTAAGCAACCATTCTGACTTCCTTTAGGGATAATAAATGGGAGTTTTTACAATTTGACTACTAATTGTTACTAAGCTTTAAGTTTTAATTCTAATATTCATATTGTTTTGACATTTCTTAGTCAGTGTGTGATTTCTATTTTAGCATGTAATTTGTATAAATAATGTAATGGCAGAACTGATTTGCCCCTTGGCATCATATAAGAAATCAATTTAGCTATCCATCCCTCATTATTTATAGTCATTTCTTCAAAATTTGAATGTAGTTTTCACTATTACCAGAGGCTTTTACAGAGTTTTAAAAAAAAATACTTAGAAGTAAAATTTAACAATGACTAACACCTAAGTCTAAGTGCCAGGATTTTTCTTCTTCCTCAGCGTCAATTTTCTACCAGAAATTTTTCCCGAGTTTTTTTCAACTTTCTTTTTGAAACATAAAATTTTCATTCTTATGAAGACTGAAAATTCCCCAGAGCTAATAGTAATGCTTCTCTGAGCAAATCTAATATATGCTTTACTATAGAAAAATGACCTTAAGGCTAATTATTTCTTAAGGGCTCAAATAATTAATTTGCTATTAAGTTAATTTATCAATTGTAATGGCTAAACTCCCTATAGTCTTATAGCCTACATATCTAGATTTATGACTTCCTGAAACATATATTTTGATCTTTTCTATTCCTTATGCTTTCATTTTCACCTATATGAAATATATTTGATTTTTGTATTTGATTTTGTCCATATTTTTCAAAAGATTACTTTTTGTTTGTAATTTTTCTTTAGGAACCACATTTGGTGGTACTTGGTGCTTGCTTCTAGCTCAGTGCTCAGGAGTTACTCTTTATCAGCTCCAGGAAACATAGTGAATAGGGAGATAAAACTAGGAAGTGCCCTGATGTACTACCTCGCCAATCTCTGGAAAGGAATTTATTTTCTATTATTTACTTACCTCTTTTGAAGACACAAAAAAGGCATAGCTTCTAATCTTCTATTTCACTCACTCATTTCTTTTCCATGTATTTCCTTTGCTATTTTAATTTTGTTCTCCTTTTTTATTTTTCCCTTGTCATATGAGAATGTTTTTCATTTGTTTTTTCTTTCTCAGGCTAAACCGGCAGGGCTCAGGGCTGACTACTGGCACTGCTTTCAGAGATCATTCTGGTACCCTCAGGGGTACCATATACATTGCCAGGGATTGAACTTGGGTCAGCTGCCTGCAAGGCAAATGTCCTACCGTTTGTACTATGCATGGCTCTGGCCCTGACAGTTTTTACTTCTATCGTGTGTCATTGACTCCATTCTTTCTCGCTTGTTGGAGTTTCTAAGTTGTATAGCTTGGGGAAGTTTGTTACAATTTCCACTTTTTATAATTCAGATTGCAAGACATTCTGAGCACTTACAGATATCATTCTAAAATTCCAAGATCAACCTGTTTTTATTTTATAAAAGCGAAAAACAGTTTTCAGGTGCCAAGGAGCTAGGAGAGGAGTTAGAGTAACAGGCCCTAGCAATATCTATCACAACCTCGATTCTAGAATTAAATCTCGGCATTTGCAAGGCATGCTAGGCATTTGCCTTACTACTTGAGTCATTATCTGTGACAATTATTCAGTTTTGTATTGATCTACATGCTTTCACTTCTTTTGATGAGACCTATAATATACACTTACGAAATGCCCTACATGAAGGTTGTACTATGAGTTCATTGAGAAAAAATATAAATTTAAGTTGTTCTTAGAGGCAGTATTTCCACTATTGTGGTAAAATGTATATAATATTCTATTACATTAGATAACATTTATAAATCACAACAGTTATTAGGATTTTACAGATATTTAAATGCATAATTTACAAGGTTTTGATATTAGGGTCTAACTCATTTTAAATTGAATTTTGTGCATAAGGAAGGAATCTAATTTTCTCTCTCTCCGTCTCTCTGAGAGAGTCTTTGTATTTTTCATGTAACTATTCAATTTTTTCAACACAATTTACTGAAGTGGTTCTCCTGATTTCACTTCCTGAACTGAGTTTCCTTGTTGTAATTTAATTGTTCATACATTTGAGAGTTTACTTCTTGACTCGTAGCAGGTTCCTAATGGCTACTATACTTAGAGAAATAGTAATAGCAATCTTATATGTGTATATAAAGACTACATTTTGGATTGGCAAAGTACATCAAAATGTACACACATAAAATTACATTGGAGTTTAAATTAGATAATACATATTGGTATCACATATTTCACAAGTGGTTATGGACATATGTAACTATAAAAATAAATCCTAACAACTACTATGTTATTTTTATTCATAATAAGGTCAATAACACACCGATACACATGCAAATATATGTAGTGCTACTTTTTGTGTAAACTATTTTGAAAACAAGTAACAATATTAGTTTAAAATAGAGAACTTGGTCAACATAAACACACAGAAGAATGAACATTGTAATTCAAATACTAATCAATTACCACTTTGAAGCTAAATATTTTACCTATTTTATTAATACATCTAGAATCACTAGGAATTTCTATTGGCCTACAGGTCGTCCCGTTGTTCATCAATATTCTCGAGCAGGCACCAGTAACATCTCCATTTGTTCTTGTCACGTGCTAGTGTAGCCCAATGATGTCTGCTCGCTCTAAGAACACGAAATGAGACTTGTTACTGTTTTCGGAATATCAAAAATGCCACAGGTAGCTTGCCAGACTACAGAATCAATATTAATGCATTGTATAAATATTTATTTAAAAATAATTCACATTGTAGGTATCCATTTGTTTTTGATTTTGCTGTTGTTTTGGGGGCCATACCTAATGATGCTCTGTGGTTATTCCCGGGTGTGCACTCAGGAATGACTCCTGGAGTTATTTACAGTTCATATGAAATGAAAACCATGTTCAAGAAAAGAATACTACTCACTATACTATTTATGTATGATTCATTTGTAAAATTTGACATTTACAGCCATAAATTTCTTAATGAAATCATTTTGAAAACACTGGCTTTGGAAAGAATAAAGCATATGTATGTCTTAAGGACTATATAGTTTTCTACTACATAGTTATTAAGTTTGATATCCTGTTGGTAACCATCAGGAAAAGAAATAAGCACAATTTTGGAGGCAAGGAATATTACTGGTCTTCATTAATGGCAATTCATCTTTCCCAAAAGTTCTTTCGTGTCATACCAGGATGGACATAGCAGTGCAATGAGTTTTTTGCTTGATTGTTTTTAAGTCATCAAATAGCAAAATGAAATAGGCCAAATTCTATGTAAAGGTAAAGGTAAAGGTAAAGGCCCTCCCGTTGATCATCGATTTGCTCGAGCGGGCCCAGTAACGTCTCCATTGGAGGCTTTGTTGTTACTGTGTTTGGCATATCGAATACGTCACGGGGAGCTTGCCAGGCTCTGCCGTGAGGGCGAGATACTCTCGGTAGCTTGCCGGGCTCTCCGAGGGGCGGAGGAATTGAACTCGGGTCGGTCATGTTGGCTGCGCACAAGGCAAACGCCCTACCGCTGTGCTATCGCTCCAGCGAATTCTATGTGACAAGAACATATTGATAAAAGAATAAATATTTTAGAAATTAAATCTTTGTAACAATTTATGAAATATATACTCAAAATAGGAGATATCACAAATTTTTGCCATTTTAAGTAAACAAAAGTTTTAGAAATGCCTATAGCTGAAAGAAGATATAACTACTAATTGCAATATAAATTTAATTTACTAAATTAGAATTTAATAAATTCTAGAAAATAAAAGGAACATTGGATTAAAATGAATTAAATATGAATAACTTATGGATTTACATAATTACATAATTATTAGTGTTGTTTTTTTATGTTGCAACAAGACCACTGCAGCAAACATATATTAAGATGTTACTGTAGGGGAAACTGAAGTGGGGTTTGAAAAAATTTGCTTTACTATAAGTTAGTTTATTGTACTTGTAAATTGTGAAATGATTTAGGAAGCTTATTTAAAAATTTAAAGGGTGCCAATAAAATTTGAAATTAATTAAAAATTATAGCAACTAAGTTACTATAAGTTGATTTTGTTCCTGAAAAAAATGACATGTTGTGCCATTTATCAAACTAATATAAAATCTACTACTAAAATAAAATTAAATCACATATGCAATTAAAAGCAGAGCATAATCATTAGATACACTTTAGTTTATAAATTTAGCTTATTTGATATAGTATAATTGCTTGAGCCAACATTAAAAATGTTCATCATATTGAAAGTGTGTTATTATCATTAAAATATTATGGAGATAACCTTTGTTTCAAACAATTGAAAATAGCCTATAATTATAGTCATTTATTTTAGTTATTTTACCTAGGGTCCAGAGAAATAGGATAGGGGTTCAAGTGCTTATCTTGGATGCTGCAAACCCTAGTTTTAATAGCCAGCAGAACATAAGGTTTCTAAGCAATTCCAGTGTTAAACAGCAAGCAAAGAACCAGGAATACTTCCTGAGCACCAATGAGTGGGACCCAAACACCTCCATCAGAAAAAAAATGTTTACATAGACATCCAAATAAACTGATATATTTATAATAGATGATATTTATTTGTCACATTAAATTAAAATATGGTCCTATTTTTGAAGGGATTGTTGGGTTTGCCACTGAAATCCTTTATGATCCCCAATAAAACAGTAGGAAATTTAATAATGAAATGCAATAGAGGTTTAAGAGGCCTATAAGACATGGTCATAGGTCAACTATTGATTAACAATTAAATGCTATAATTTTAATATAAATAGCTTTAATAGGTGTAAACTATACTTATTAATGAAGTATATGGTGCATTTGCTAAAATTATTTATGGAATAACCTGAAAGTATTTTCATTCCTCTAAAACTCACTCATTGATAGACAAATGGGACTATCCTAAACTAAGAAGCTTCTCCACCTCAAAAGAAACAGTGACCAAAGTATAAAGACAGTCTACAGAATGGGAAAGGATATTCACCAACAAGGGGTTGATATCAAGGATATACAAAGTACTGGTTGAACTCCACAAAAAGGAAACACCCAACCTCATAAAAAAATGGGGAGATGAAATGAATAGAAACTTTCACAAAGAAGAAATTCGAATGGCTAAAAGGCACATGAGAAAATGCTCTACATCATTAATCATCAGGGAGATGCAGATCAAAACCACAATGAGATATCATTTCACACCACAGAGACTGGCTCATATCCACAAGAACAAAAGCAACCAGTGCTGGCACGGATGTGGCGAGAAAGGGATACTCCTTCACTGTTGGTGGGAATGCCGACTGGTTCAGCCCTTTTGGAAAACAGTATGGACAATTCTCAAAAAATTAGAAATTGAGCTCCCATTTGATCCAATAATACCACTCCTGGGAATATATCCCAGAGAGGCAAAAAAGTATAGTCGAAGTGACATCTGCACTTGTTTGTTCATTGCAGCACTCTTTACAATAGCCAGAATCTGGAAAAAACCTGAGTGCCCTAGAACAGATGACTGGTTAAAGAAACTTTGGTACATTTACACAGTGGAGTACTATGTAGCTGTTAGAAAAGACGAAGTCATGAAATTTACATACAAGTGGTACTACATGGAAAGTATCATGTTAAGCGAAATGACTCAGAAAGAAAGGGATAGACTTAGAAAGATTGCGTTTATGTGGGGAACATAAAGTAACAAAATAGGAGACTGACACCCAAGAATGGCTGAGATTAGTACCAGGAATTTTACTCCATGGCTTGGAGACCAACCACACATGCTAGGGGAAAAGGGAGCTCAGATAGAGAAGGTAAAAGGTAAAGGTAAAGGCCCTCCCGTTGATCGTCGATTTGCTCGAGCGGGCCCAGTAACGTCTCCATTGGAGACTTTGTTGTTACTGTGTTTGGCATATCGAATACTCTCGGTAGCTTGCCGGGCTCTCCGAGAGGGGCGGAGGAATCGAACTCGGGTCGCCCATGTTGGCTGCGTGCAAGGCAAACGCCCTACCCGCTGTGCTATCGCTGCAGCCCTCAGATAGAGAAGGGCACACCAAATAAAGGTGTTAGGAGGATCCTCCCAGGATGGGAGAAGCATGCTGAAAGTAGACTATAGACCAACATGATTGTCACCCATTGCCTCTTTTGCAAACCACAACACCCAATAAGAGAGAGAGAACAAAAGGGAATGCCCTACCACAGAGGCAGGGTGGGATGGGGGGGATGGGAGGTGGGAGGGATACTGGGATCCATGGTGGTGGGAAATGGGCACTGGTGGAGGGATGGGTATTTGATCATTGTATAATTGAAACCCAAGCACAAAAATTTCCAAGTCTGCAACTGTACCTCATGATGTCTCACTAATAAAAATTTTAAAAAAAAGTAAAAAAAAGTAAAAATAATTTACTTTATTTACCAAACTAAAAAAAATAAAAATAAAAAAATAAAACTCACACATTGAACAAAAAATTCCTGGAACAATACCTTATAAGGAATAGAATGGACAGGAAATCATATTCTTAAAAAACTTTCTTTTATTAATTGTTGAGTATGATTTTGTACCCTTTGCACTTTGCATAATTTATGAGTACTATAATCATATTTTTAAATAAGAGTTTTATGGTTTTAAAATCTATTATATGTGTAATGACTTAATAATAAATCTCACTTATATATTAAGCATTTTATATAGAAGATAATAAATGTAGAACATATTAAAATTTCAAGAATTGGGTGCAAGAAGAAAGGAGGAAGAGAAAGAGAAAGAAGGGAAGATTTAGAGAAAGATGAAGAATGGGATGGGAGGGGTTAAGGGAGGAAGAACAAGAAAGAAAGGAAAAAGAGGGAGAAGGACGCAGGGAGAAAAAGCATCATAAGAGATTAAACAGTACTATCATCTGATTAGTGCCTGAAAAAGACAATTTACTACTCAAAAGATTTCCTTAAGGGAAGTCCTGCGTGAAACAAACATCTTTAATTGGAAATGCCAGAATCAATGCAGAGATATAGTAGCTGCAATCCTGACAGAACCAAAATTGCAGAGCTGACGTTAAATTCCTTAGCTATAAAAGAGTAAAATGGTACAGTAGTAAGCCATTATGCAAAGACTGTGTTATTCTGAGGCAATGAAATGGGAAATTGGTGCCAAGGAAAAACTAAAAGGATCATTGCATACAACCTATTTTGGCTTTAAAATCTCCATTAAAGTACTTCTGCACAAACGCTAAATAAAATACTTATTTTTAAAATTGTATGCAATCTTAAGATGTGAAAAAAATCCAAACTCAGCATGATGCCCCAAGTGAAAATATAGTGGGTCTAATAATATTGCAACTTCTGATGCCTTTGGAATGACATGCATTAAAATGAACCTTGACATGCTTTTACAGTATTAACTGTCTGCTGGTCTGATGCAAGAAAGTTAAATTTTGCTTCTGATGTCCCCAAATCAAGACCAGATCAAGGTTAAAAAAATCATGACCTCAGAATTATCTTTTCTTCTGCATTGATGTCTATATGAATAGCTGAATCCAAGACTTTTGTAATTTTAAAAAAAGTATAGTGTTGTAATTGGAAAATGGGGATATTTTCACCCTGTGTTTAAAGCCACAATATATATAATATTAAAGAATGAACAATCTTAAAATCATCTTTGTAAGCTATATATTTGCATTTGAGTGATTGTGAATCTAAACTTGTCCTGCATGTATAAATTTGCATATAATTTCTCAAGTAATATTGAAGATTGTTTTAATAATTGGGTCTTATCTAAGGATAAGAGCAAGTTAAAAAGAATAGCCTTAATTTTCCATATGGATGATGGTACTTTCCAACCCTCTCCTTCATTTTTTTATTTACTTTAGAAAATGTGGAGCTTCAAGTTTTTCTCTTTTTTTGAAATGTATAAAACTTTTTCTTTAATAATTTATTCTATTGAGCATGGTTTTAAAATAGTTTGAAGAATTTTTGTTATGGTAACAGTCTTACCACTGGGAATTTATTATCCCCTCCCCAGTCCTTTGGACCCCTCAGCCAACTCTATATCTCAGTAATCTAAATCCTGTTTTAGAGTCGAAGTATTTTTTTTGAAATTGTGTATCTTTTCCTTTGTTTGTTAATGTACTGTCTATGAGTGAGATTATTTTATACTTTCATTTCACCTTGCTTTAATTTAGCAGAAAGTACTGGTCTCATATATGTTGTAGCAATATGCAAGATCTTTTTATGGAAGGTAGTCATCTATTGTATATAAACCACATCCTTATTTCTTTCTCATTTAGTCATCTACAATGTACCACAAGGGTTGTTTCCAGGTTGTTTTGAGTTATTGTAAATAATGCTGTCATGAATGAATGCAGATATGTACATATCTTTTTTAATCAGTGTATTCTTTTTAATGACTTGATTTATAGGAGTAGTAAGAATTGCTGAATCATATGGCAATCCCATTTTTAATTTTTGAGAACTATATATATATTGTTTTCATATATGTGTACATTCACTGTGCATGAAGCAGCTTACATACAAAACAGTAATACATGTGGGTTACTTTTGGCTACAACAATTGTTTTAAAATGTTTTAAAAAGATTATATATAAGAATACACATATATATAAACTTTTATGTATATATGTGCCTTTCACATGATGTTAGTCATAGTCATATCTCACTGTGTTTTACATTTGTGTTTTACATTTATAGTCTGTATTTTCTCTACTAAGTTTTTATTCATGCTGTGATTGGTTTATTACTATATTCTTTGGAGATGGGTATGTTCACCTCATTTCCCCATTTTTTGAGGAGTTCTATTTTTACCTATTGAGGTTTTATTAGTGTTCTATAAAACTTAGATGCTAGCTAGCACTTCATCATCTGTATAGTCTGCAAATGTTTTTCTATTCTGTAAGAACTATTTTTGTTCAGGGATAGTTGTTTTTAGGGTCCAAACTATATTTTTGCTTTTTTCAAGTAGTTCCATTTGTCTATTTTCACTTCTGTTTTTCTTGCTAATGGATCAAAATACCCAAATACAACAATGATGTGAATATACCCCCAAATTTTCTGTTTCTTTGTTGTATTTTATACATTCAAGTTTCATATGTAATTTGTTTATCTTCTTTATTGTGGGGTGGCATATCTAGTGATGCACAGGTATTACTCCTGGCTCAGGGTTTACTCCTAGTGATGCTCAAGGGACAATATGTAGTGTCAGAGATGGAATCTGAGATGACCTCATGTAAAGCAAATGCCTTATTGGCTGTACTATCTTTACAACTCCCTAAGCTATTCTAAGGTTAACTTTTGTGCGAAGTATAAGACTCAATTTCATTCTTCTGTATATGGTAATAAAGAGCACCAGTCGTTGAAAAGACTCATTTATTCTTTTTAAGTTTGTGACAGTTTTGTAATTTAATTATGTATTTGTATGAATATCCATATATATGGATTTATTCTCAGACTTTTAATTTTGCTCTATTTTTCTAAATATTTACTTTTATTCCAATAATACACTGTTGTTTTTGTTTTATTTTTACTATATCCTTACAGTTTAATGTTGGAGAACATACCTCCTATCTTTTTTTTATATTTATTTTTATTTATTTATTTAATTATTGAATCACTGTGGGAAAGGTTACAAAGCTTTCAGGTTTAGGTCTCAGTCATGCAAATATCAAACACATTTCCCTTTACCAATACTTATTTTTTACCATGAAGAACCCCAATAAAACCCCACCACCCACCCCTCCCAGTCCCTGTGAGGCAGATGAATTCTAGTTAACACTCTATCTGCTTTGATTAGATTCATTGTTTCAATAAAAGATTCACCACTATTATTTAGAGTTTACCCCCCTCCCCCAAATCAGACATGCTGAAAAAGCATTGTGAAGAGATTTGCTTTCTACAGCTGGGTTCAAGAATTAAATGTTGGTTTTGGATTTCTGCTATTTTACTTATTGACCCTGGAAGAATTTCTACTGAAAGTCAGATAGTTAAGAAATCGGTTTCTGTGCTCTGGAGTCGCGGCCGTGCTGGAGAGCCGCTCATGGGGGGCAACTGGTGGCCTCGGTTGGGCGCGAAGGGCGGACCAAAACGCCCCCCTTCCCATGAGGTTTTAGTCACCCTCACACCCCCGGCTCCTACCCACTGTCCACAAGGCTCCCATGCGGGCACCATCTTTCTTTCCAGAGAGGAGAGGGTGAATGGGGCAACACCCTTTCCCCTCTGGACAGACATGATGGCCTGGATTAACGCATAGTCCATTCACTTTTCTGCTCCAAGCTGCTGGGTTCTGCATTAAGTCCTTGTGCTTCTGGGGCCGTGGCTGTGCTGGAGAGCCGCTCGCGGGGAGCAACTGGTGACCTCGGTTGGGCATGAAGGACGGACCGGAACGCCCCCCTTCCCATGAGGTTTTAGTCGCCTCCACACCCCCGGCTCATACCTGCTTTCCACAAGGCTCCCATGCCGCCGCCATCCTTCTTTCCAGAGAAGAGAAGACGAATGGGGCAACACCCTTTCCCCTCCGGGCAGACATGATGGCCTGGATTAACGCATAGTCCGTTCACTTTTCTGCTCCAAGCTGCTGGGTTCTGCATTAAGTCCTTGTGTTTCAGGGGCTGTGGCCATGCTCCAAACTTAACTCTGATTTTCAGGGAGAAACTTTGGGTGGTTTACTTCCCATTGATCACTTTGTATATAGAGAGATGTCGCGCGGCCGCTTATGCGGTTTTGAGGAAAAGTCCTAGTTCCCGCATACTCGAGCTGTGCTTGTAGAGGCTTCTGGTCACCGGGGTTCCATCTGGGGGAGGCGGGATGCGGTACCTACCCCATCTGGGACTTCCCGATGATCTCGGCTCTTTTTGGAACCTGTTCTGTTTTTTTTTTTTTTCCTCCGGGAGCTGTGGATCCCGACCTCCATGTGGCCCTTCTCCAAACATACCTCCTATCTTATGTTTATTTTTTAGGATTACTTTGGCTATTTCTGGTGTTTTGCAGTACATTCTTTAGAAATATTATATCACAAAAAATATGAAATTCAGACTTTGTAGGAATTTTATGGAATTTTTATTGTGATTTAAGGAAGATACTCATTCTAGCTGTTAATTCTTCCAATTCATAAACATGGAATATTTTCCTATCTCTTTTTGTCTTCCATTTCTTTTATTTTTGTGGGGTGAGGTAGGAAATTTGAGCTACACCCAGCTGTGCACAGAGCTTACTCCTGTGCTTGTTAAAGGACCACATGCAGAGTCTAGGATCAGATCTATAGCATATGTATCACACTGGGGTCAGCTGCACACAAGGCAAGTGCCTTACACATTTTTCTATCTCACTCGCCCTGAGTCCTTTTATTTCTGTATCACTGATTTCATTTCTGATACTATTCATTAATGTTTTTTTCTCTCTTTTCCTTTGTGAGACTTGCTAATGATTTTACCACCATGTTCCATTAAAACAATCAAGCAAATAAACACCATTTCTTTGCTTCGTTGATCCATCTTGTAATTTTAAATTCTTTTTATTTCCACATTAATGTTTCATTTCATCAAATTGCTTTGGGTTTCACTTGTTCTTTTTCTAGTTTTTTAAGATATTAAGTTGGATGATTAGGTTGAACTTTCTCTTGTTTCCTAATTATGCTGCTAACACAATGATCTTCACTCAGTATTGCCTTTGCTATGTCTCACAGTCTTTCCATAGCTCATTCATTCATTCTCTTTTTAACAGGAATTCATTTATTATTTATATTATTTCTTCATTGATCTGATTGTTACACAGAGCATGTTATTTAGTCTTCAACTTTATGTTATAAATTTCTAAATTTCTATATCAACAGTATAATCTAGAGTCTTAATTTTATTTTAAACTTTATTATTTTGATATCTTTGTCACAACATTTGTTTTTTTCTGTGCTATGTGCGTTAGACAATATCATGCATTTCTTTGGATTAATTGGAAACTCTGTAAATATCTATTAAGTCCAGATCCTCCACTCCTCAAATATGACTTCTATCCTTGCTATTCTTCTGTTTGATTGACCTCTGCAGTCATGGTAGTGGGATAGTAAATTGTCCAACTATTATTGTGTTAATGTTTATGCTTATCATCAAACCTGTTAGTAATTTATTTATATTTCATGATGATATATTCTTTGGTGAATATGTTCTAATAAATGTCACATATTTTTATTTTGATAATTTGTTAATCAATTGTTTAGTGTTTCCTATTGCCTATTAAGATTAATTTTAAAATAATTTTTCTTATGTAAGTATGACTGCCTTTGAATTGCTAAGGATGCCATTTAACTATAGACTAGTTTACCAGCATTTTATTTTGAGACTATATTTATCATTTGTATAAAAGTTGCTGTCATGTAAACAACTGAAAACTGTGTTTTCTTTCTGATCCATTCGACCTCTGTTCTTTTTAGGCTGGTAAGCAATATCACTGCATTTAGTAAACTTATTATACAAATTAATTTTTTCAATAGTTCTATTTGGATTTTGGGTATTTTGCAGTTTGTATTTACTTATTTTTAATCTGATTCTTTGACATTTGCTGTTTGCATTGTGATCATGTTTCATTTGTTTCTTCTTGATTATTGCTTCCAAGTATTTTTTTCTCTTGAAGTTAACATTAAGTTTACAGAGTTCAGAGCTTATATCCTTTTTTAAACTTAAAGAAGACTCAAGTTCATTCTAGGACATCCTGTTTTCACACTCTTTATTCCCACATTATGTTTTCAGTATCTTATTGAGGATCATAGCCTATGCAATGCAAGGTCTGAAGGATACTTTCTAACTGAAAGTACCCTGTATGGTGCTTTGTAAATTTCTAAAACAAAATAGGTGTGGAGCACCCACCTATTTTGAACCCTAGTGTGAGATCCACCTTACCAAGCCAGTCCTCGGTGGCTAACGGATAGGAGAAGGATGGGGGAATGAAGAAACAGGAATCAGGCTTCAAGACATTCTGTAGACAGTTTATTTCTCTCTCTTCCCTTTATGGTGCAGTTGTAGTCATCCTTTTGGTAGTCGTCACAGTCATCAGAGTTCCATCATCCTAGTATCCTTGTAGACCTCAAAGTCTTCTCCTTTGTTATATCTTCTTCCTCATCTTATCATAGTCTCATAATCTTCTACTTCCAGTAATCATCGTCATCTGGTCCTCCTTCTAGTCCCAAGTCCCCAAAGTCTCAGTTCTCCTCCTCATCTTCAGTGTCTCGTCATTGAAGTCTAGTCTTCAGCATCTAGTCTCCAAACATGTAGTTTTCAGCATCTAATCCCAATTTTCTCACCCCCAGGATCTAGTCCAATATCTAGTCCTCTCTTACCCCTTACAGCATTGTTATATAGAAATCATGAAGGGTGGGGATACCAAGATGGGGTTGAATATTATTGTGACAACAAAGAGATATAAAGCCTCTTCTTTGGGAGATTAACTCAAGGACAAAATCTCATCTGAGGATTCAAAACTCCAGATTACTAGGAGATCTGTCCAATGGTGGAAATCTATCAAGGGTATATAGCTTTCTCCTTTCCTCAGTTTGTAATCCATTTAAACAGTCACAGTAAATTTACTTCTTATAATAATGAAATTTTGTATGAACACAGTAAGAGATATATTAAGCTTAAAAGTTGACTCTTCCTGTGGACATCTTTCTATGTATTCCAGACCATAGTCCTCAGGCCAGGTTAGTCTTTCCTAACTCCAGCAGGGTCCTTATTCAATTACTTCTTTTTGGGTAATGACAGAGTTTGCCCATAACCGTGCTCTTTATTTATAGTTAAATATTATGGTGTTTGGTTTGGCCCATTTCAATAATAGGGAGGATCACAGCTTGCCCTGGATCTATCCAGTCCCTCTTTGAGACCCTGCTCTTGTAGTCACAGGAACTACGGGCAACTGAGACTTAAGTCAAGTAAATATGGATGCTCAGTAGTAAATATTATTTTGGAGTCAATTAACTCCCATGTTACAAAGCTATATCAACTATCTTCCTGTGTCTATACAAAAAGGACATTGCTAAATAGACCATGCAAATGACATAAAGGAAAAAGAAGAGCAATATAGCAGTATTAGTACCTTATGGAATTGGGTATGCCTCAGTTGCACTGTTGTGAGAGTGGCCCAATAAACCTTAAGCTCCCTGTGGAAGGAGCAAGGACAACCCATTGTTACCCAACAGTCTACTCTCTAGCAGTCAGGTAGGAATTACAGGATATCTGAAGGCTAACTCGCTTTTGTTTGGTAGACTTAGGCAAGTACTTTTGTCTGGTAGACAGGCAAGTACCTCTCAGTTAGTAGATAGGGGCTAAAGTTTACCTAAAGATATATAATTAAGAAGAAATATACATGACTAACTCTAACCAGACAATTATGAAAATTAACCAAACTCGTGTCTGGTAGCATGACTCTGTTATTATAGAAACTAGAAATCCAATATGGTACCCATAAAGCATATTGCACAAAGTTGCCAAAATATTTTAAAAAGTTAGATATCTTTCTTGTCATTCATATACATCTAACTCTAATATCTGAGCTCTGTGTGTGTGTTTACATATATGCAGATGGTCACTGTGAAGTTAATTTAGTGTGAACTTTCTGCAGCAAATGATTTTTTTCTCTCCTACTTGAGGATCAGAGACTATTTTTCTTGAGATCATGTATTTAATAGGTTTTATCTGGTTAGCAATCATAATGGTGTCATTTCATTCTGTCTCTGCAATCTCTTTGTATATTGTTCTGAAGTATATGGCATTTTGGCTTACTATTTATTTAATATAAAGCTGTACTCTGTTTTTTCACATTTTATAAAACAATAAAATGAGTTGAGAAGAGATTTTTTTTGCTTTGTTTTAATTTTACTTCCTAGCAGTCACCATGATAGAGCATATTCTCTGCAATTAAGAATAAAACAATTATCCCATATCATATTTATAATTCTAACACTTATTGTGAACATTGGGACTAAAACAGATTTAATCATGATTTATTTCTGTATAATAACATAGGGCATTGGTGTAGGAGGAACTTGTTAATAATCCATCTGTCTTTTATTTAAATACATCTTGGAAAAACTTGTAGCACAGAAAATGTTTAAAGAGTATTTTTTCCCAAAGTCTTGTAGTATTTTAAAAATTCATAGGTTTTTAAATATATAGACATTTCAAATATTATAAGCCAGAAACTACTGAATATTCTACTTCCACAGAATGCATACATAGCAGGAAAATCACTAGGGAATAAAGCTGATGGTAAGCATTTCGTTCTCAAATTTTGTTGAGAATGACCACAGAAGGTACTAAGAAGCTACCTTCTGAGAAGCAGAAGAATTATAAGCTGCTGTTTATATTAATATTAATGTATTTTTCCATCTGTGTATAAACTGTAGAAAAGAAATATACTATTACTCTTAGCTGTGTGTAAAAAATGGAGAATAAAAGAAAGGAAGAGCAGACTTATGGATATCCCATTACAGACAAAAGGGTTTAGGTTGGGCCTTTAATGTTTAACTCTAGAGAATGGCTATAACAATAAGAAAAAAAAAACAAAGTTTCATTTGGTTCTTGAATTCTATCAGACAGTATTTTAGCTACTAAATTTAGGATTTCCTAATGCAATATAAATTCCATTCCCCTATTTATCGCTATTTGAAAGATTTTAAGTGATTTTTAACTAACTTTTTTTGTTTGGGAAACTGTTTAGACTATACTACAGAAGTACTCAGGATCTATTCCTGGCTCTGCACTCAGGGACCATGCCTAGCAGAGCTCTGGTGTCCCTGTTGGGTTCTAGGGACGAAAACCAGGTCAGCTGCATAAAAAGCAAATGCCATTCCCACTGTCCTCTCTCCCCAGCCCTTTATCCCATTTTAAAGTGTTTCTTTTATAAACAATAAAAATAGAAAAATCATATGGTGCAGTAGTACATTTTCTGACTTCTCTGTTGAATGCTTAAAATTGAAATATGAAAATGCAATATAAGGAGTATAAGTTATTATAAAAATAATTAGCTTAAATTAATAAATAATAATTTTATTTTAAGAGTATATAGTTTTGCATAGTAATGACTTGATAATTCTTACTAATGTTTTCTAAATGAGGTGGAGGACCCTACTAAAAATTCTTAGCCAGTAGGGCAGTTGATTCAGTATTGTCCAGAATGATGATTTTCAACTAATGTTTTCATAATGCACCCTTTTCTATTTAACCTACCATCTAACTCCCACACTTTTCAGGTAATTTTGAACCATTTTCCAGTACTTCTAGCCCCTGTTATCCCAGGCCTTGAATATTAGTCTTTTATTATATATCTTTATATACCACAAATGAGTGCAGTCTTTCTATATCTGTCCCTCTTCTTCAGACTCATTTCGCTCAGCATGATACTCTCCACATCCTTTTATAGGCAAATTTCATTACTTCATTTTTTTCTAACAGCTGCATAGTATTCCACTGTGTAGATGTATCATAGTTTCTTTATCCAGTCTTCTGTTCTTGGGCACTCAGATTGTTTCCAGATTCTGGCTACCATGAATAGTGCTGAATTGATGTTACGAGTGCAGATGGTGTTTTGTGTGTGTGTGTGTGTGTGTGTGTGTGTGTGCGTTTTTGGGCCCCCAAGGTATATTATTAGAAGTGGTAATGCTGGGTCCAATGGGGACTCAATTTCTAGTTTCTGAGGAATGTCCTTATAATTTTTCAAAAAGGCTGGACCAGTCCATAATCCCACCAACAATGAAGGAGAGTCCCTTTCTTTCCACATCTATGCCAGCACTGGTTGCTCTTGTCCTTTTGAATGTGTGCCAGTCTCTGTGGTGTAAGATAATATCACATTGCTTACTTTGGAAACTTATGGGCAGCATAAATAGTGCTCAAGACTTTTGGCTCTGTGCTCAGTGATTGTATCCTGTGGTGTTTGGAACAACCCAGGCAAACTATATGCAAGGTAAGCACCTTAACCCCTGTATTATCTCTTCACCCCAGTAAAGGAAATGTTAAACTTAGTTAATCAATAATTTCTTAATGATAAAATAGTCATGTTATCAACATTTACCCTTAAGATTGTAGCATTTTGCTCTCTTGTTATTTGTCCCCAATTCTGAACCTGGTCTTCTCCATCACTCAGGTCAGTCATTATTCAAACTCAGGACTTTGTTTTCCCCGTGTATGCACCCTAGACATCCTCTAGGACCAAAGTCTGCCTACCACCCCTTAGCCTCTTCCTGTTCTTCCCCAACACTGTGCCTGGTCTTCTCCATCCCTCAAGTTGTACACCTCACACACAACAGGTACCCATAAGGGCCGTGTCCTCTTCAGAAGTGGGCGTGTCCTCTTAGATGGTGGGCGTGTCCTAATTTGGGGCCAACCAATGCTCACGTGGCTGCAGGTAAATTACTCAGATCCACACAGCAATCTCATGTAACATCTCAGTCTCCATACCACCACACCAATATGAAGAAACAACGCAAATCCCCACCACGAGGAGAGGATGATGAAAAGAGTCCAGAAACTTCATTAGGTGTTACTCACCTAAGGGACCTCTCTGATAAAGAATTTAGATATGAAATAATGAAGATTTTCAATGAACTCAAGGAAACAGTGACAGAGTTATCCAATAAATTAAAGAAAAACATGAAAGAAACAATGAATTGGAAAATAGAGAAATTACAGGAAGAAATGAGAGTAGAAATTGAAAAGCTATGCACAGAAGTGCTCATGAATAAAGGATTTGGTAGATGAAATGAAAAACTCAGTGTGTGCCCTCAAAAGTAGAATGGCGACAGTTGAAGACAGAACCAGTGAGCTGGAAGACCAGATGTATGAAGCCTACAGTCAAAAACAAACAATGACAAGAAACCTCAAAATAGCTCTAGAGCAAACCACAGTCCTAGGAGATGATTTCAAGAGGAATAACATTATAATCATTGGAGTACTAGAAGGTCAGAGAAACAATTCCAAAGAAAAAGCCACAGTTAAACAAATCATTGCTGAAAAATTTCTGAAGCTGGACAATGGAGCCATTCATATTCAAGGAGCCTGAAGGGTGCCAACTAAAAGAGACCCTAACAAAAACACTCCAAGATATATCATAGTTAGAATGATGGATGCTGGGATAGAGACACAATACTGTAAGCAGCAAAGTCAAAGAAGGAAATCACATACAAAGGAGCACCTCTTAGACTCACAACAGACCATTCATTCAGAGGAAACCTCCAATCCCTAAAGTAATGGTGGGATATAGTGAAAAAAAAATCACTGAAATGGATGTTTCACCAAGAATACTCTATCTGGCTAAACTCTCACTCAAACTTGAAGGAACAGTACACTATTTTGCAGATAAACAACAGCTCAGGAACTTCATAGACTCAAAATCAAACCTTAAATAAGGGATAAAGGAACTATTATAAGACAAGACAAACCATACAAGCACAACACACCCTTACAGAAAGATGACACAAAACCCCATAACTTAATCTCTCTAAAGGTCAATGGTCTAAATTCAACAATTCAGAGACACAGAGTGGCAAAATGGATTCAGAGACAGAATTCAACATTCTGCTGCTTACAAGAAACTCATCTGAACAGTCAGAGCAAACAAAGACTCAAAGTTAAAGGATGAAAAACAATCCTGCAAGCAAACAGCTCCCTCATAAAAGTTGGGGTGGTATACTAGTATCAGACAATATAAATTTCAGGTTGAAAAAGATTAGAAGGGACAGTGAAGGCCATTGTCTATTCATCAAGGGATACGTAAAACAGGAAGAAATCACATTCTTAAATGTATACACACCTAATGAGGGAACAGCTAAATATTTAAAACAGCTGCTAACAGATTTTAAAGAGGACATTGCTAGCAACATAATAGTAGCCAGAGACTTCAACATCACCTTATCACCTTCGGATATATCTACAAGAACAAAACTCAGCAAACAAACATTGGCTTTGAAGGAAGAAATAGTAGAGAGAGGGCTTATAGACATATACAGGGCTTTACACACCAAAAAGAAAGAATACACATTCTTCTTCATTGTACATGGAACATTTTCCAAAAGAGACCATGTGCTAGGCCACAAAACATAACATACCTCAATAGAATCAGAAATATAGAAATATATCAACAATTTTTTCAGATCATGGTGCACTGAAAATAGAAGTGAATCACACACAAACACAGAGAACCAAAAAAAACACCTGGAAATTAAACAACTCAATGTTGAGCAACGAGTGGGTCAGGAAGGAAGTCAAGGACAAAATCAAAAGATACGTGGAAACAAATGAGAATGAAGACACAAGGTACCAGAACCTATGGGATGCAGCTAAAGCCATGATAAGGGAAAAATTTATAGCTCTGCAAGCATTTCTCAAGAAGAAAGAAAGGGACCACCTAAATAACTTGACTTCACAGCTCAAGATCTTAGAAAAGGACCAATAAAAGAAGATCAAAAGGAGGCAGAAGGAAAGAGATCATAAAACTTAGAACAGAAATCAATGACATGGAAATCAAAACAAAGAAAAGAATCGGAAAGATCAATGAAACCAAGACCTGGTTCTTTGAGAAAATATACAAGATAGATAAACCACTAGGAAGATTCACAACAAAAGAGAGAGAGAACCGTAGTAAACCAAATCAGAAATGAGAAGGGAGATATCACAACAGAAACCAAAGAAAATTCAAAAGATCATCAGAGACTACTTTGAAAGTCTGTATGCCACAAAACAAGAGAATCTAGAAGAAATGGATAAATTCCTAGATTTCTATAATCTCCCAAGAATGAATCAAGAAGATCTAGAGTACCTGAATAGTCCTATTAACATCAAGGAAATTGAAACTCTAATCAAAAGTCTTCCCAAAGACAAAAATTCAGGTCCAGATGGATTCACTAGCGAATTTTTCCAAACATTTAAAGAGGACCTACTGCCAGTTCTTTTCAAGCTTTTACAGGAAATTGAAGAAACAGAAACTCTCCCAAACAGTTTCTATGAAGCCCATTTCTTTCTAATACCAAAAGAAAACAAAGGCACCACAAGGAAAGAAAACTACAGGCCAATATCCCTGATGAACACGAATGCGAAGATTTTCAATAAGATAGAATAGAAAATAGAATTCAACAACTCATCAAAAAGATCATACACAATGACCAAGAGGAATTCACCCCGGGGATGCAAGGATGGTTCAACATTTGGAAATCAAACAACATAATCCATCATATCAACAAAATAAAAGATAAAAAAAAATGATCATATCAATAGATACAGAGAAAGCATTTGACAAGATCCAGCATCCGTTTATGAGGAAAACCCTTAAGAAAATGGGGATCGAGGGGACTTTCCTCAATATAGTTAAAGCTATCTACCACAAGCCTATGGCAAGCATCATCTTCAATGGGGAAAAACTGAGAGCCTCCCCTCTTATATCAGGGACAAGACAAGAGTGCCCATTCTCTTCACTGCAGTTCAATGTAGTACTCAAAGTACTTGTAATAGCGGTTAGGCAAGAAAAGACATTAAGGGCATTCTGGTTCGAAAGGAAGAAATCAAGCTCTCACTATTCGCAGATGATATGATACTATATGTAGAGAACCTTAAACCTCTACCTGAAACACCTAGAAACAATAGACTTATACAGTAAAGTTGCAGACCATAATATTAATACCCAAAAGCCCTTGGCTTCCTATATGCAAATAGTGAGAGAGAAGAAAATGACATGAAAAAAAAAAACAATCCTGTTCACAATTGTGCACCAAAAAATCAATTATCTAGGAATCAGGTTAACTAAGGATGTAAAAGACCTGTACAAGGAAAACTACAAAACACTACTTTAGAAAATAAGAGGATTCAAGAAAATGGAAAGATATCCCCTGCTCATGGATTGGGATAATTAACATTTTCAAAATGGCAATACTTCCCAAAGCATTGTACAAATTCAATATGATCCTTGTAATGATACCCATGACATTCTTCAAAGAAATGGAGCAAACACTCCTGAAATTCATATGCAACAATAAGTCCCCACGAATATCTAAAGCTATTCTTGGGGAAAAGAAAATGAGAGGAATTAATCTCCCTAACTTCAAACACTACTTCACTTGATCACTTGACTTCCCGTTAATTGTCGATTTGATCGAGAGGGCGCCAGTAATGTCTCCATTTGTCCCTGTCACGTGCTAGTGTAGCCCAATTGAATTCTGTTTGCTCTAGGAACACTAAGAGCTTCAAACCAATCATTCATGGTATTGATGAAGAACGCTGACCATCTGGTAGGTGGGCAGCCACCTGGTCTTTTGACATCCCGTGGAATCTAGTTGGTAACAGCTCTAATCCAGCGGTCATCTTTGTGACCAGCCCATCTGATTTTTGACACCTTGGCAAATGAGACAGCATCCCTGATTCTTGATAGTCGACGGAGGTTGGAACTCCAGATTCTTTCTCTCATTTGAGTGAAACGTGATAATCCAAGCATAGCTCTTTCAATTCCTCTTTGGGAGACCCAAATAGCGTTCTCATTCTGTTTGCATAGGGCCCAGGTCTCTGAGACGTATGTTAATGCAGGAAGAACAGTGGAATCAAAGAGATGTGCCCGCAGCCAGAGGTTCTTCATCCTCTTAGCTATTTCGTCGATGCTCTTGAAGGCGTTCCAAGCTGCTCCTTCTGTGTAGCTCGGGTGCCAGGTCATTTGTCATGTTGACGTCTCAACCTAGGTACACATAGCTGTTGCATTTGGAGATGGTCATTCCGTTGAGAGCGAATGGGGTGTCAGTAATGAGGCTGTTTCTCATAAACATTGTCTTCATAAGATTCAGCTATAGATTCTCCTTTCTGAAGAATGAGAAAGGAGAGGCTGATAAAATCTCAAGGCCAAACTAGGCTGCCCCAACAAAGGAATACAAAAATGATCGTCTGTACTTTCAATGCACGTACACTAGCATCAGATGCATCCATCAAGGACCTGATGGTACAAGCTCGAAAGATCAAGTATGACATCACTGGTCTGAGACAAGAAGGCACCAATCTCATCATGCTGTTTTCGACACTGGAGAAGAATTTTTCCTCAGAACATGCGATAAAAGAAGTGTTGGAGGCCTCGGTGTCCTTGTCAACACAATCTTGGCCAGGAGCATTGATTCATTCGAATGCCTAACAACCCAAATCAGACGTTTACATTTGAATAGATGTGGCTCACTGATGCCAGTTTCTATCTTCATTGTCTATGCACCAACATCTAATTATGATGAAGGAGAAATTGAGAAGTTCTACATGAAGCTGGAGAAGTTCTATAAAGAAGACTACACCTTCTACAAGATCATTGTGGTGATTTTAATGCCAAGATAGGACCAAGAAGATCAGCTGAAGAACTTCACATCGGGACCCATGGCCTAGAATGGAACGAACAGGGTGAAAGACTGTCTGAGTTCATCATGTCGACCAAGACAATCCATGGTAACTCACAGTTCCAGAAGGCTGAATCTAAAGTTTGGACATGGGAGTCTCCTGGTGGATGATTCCACAACGGAATAGACCACATCATATTCAATCGATGGTTTTGCCTGACTGATGTCGCTGTTATCCCAAAATTCCAAACGGTATCGGACCACCATCTCCTTCGTGCAAAATTCTACATCACAGAGCGAGGAGAAAGGGCTGCAAAGTTCAAAAAGAGAACTCCCAGAACGACCACCAACTGGGAGCTCTTTGGCACTATTGCGACAACATGGCAAGATGCCATTGTTGACAACATTGACGAGGAATACGATCGACTGGTTCAGCACCTCCATGATTGTGTGAAGAACGCCGAGAGAGATAGCTACAAAAAAATGCCTGTCTTGAAAAACTCTTGAGCTTATTCGCCAACGTGGTTTGGCGCATGCCTCAGACACTACTACAAAGCAGTAATAATTAAAACAGCATGGTACTGGAACAAAGGCAATGCTGTAGACCAATGGAACAGAGTTGAATATACTGACATCTCCCCCCAAACATATGATCATCTAATCTTTAATAAGGGAGCAAGAAATGTGAAGTGGAGCAAGGAAAGCCTCTTAAACAAATTGTGCTGTCAGAAATGGACAGCTACATGCAAAAAAATGGGCTCAGATCTCTGCCTAACACCATGTACAAAAGTAAGATCAAAATGGATTAAAGACTTCAACATCAGACCGGAATTCATAAGGTACATTGAAGACAAGGTTGGAAAAACCCCCACGACATTAAAATTAATGGCATCTTCAAAGATTACACTCTGCTGGCCAAGCAAGTGAAAACAGAGATAGACAAGTGGGACTATCTTAAACTAAGAGTTTCTGCACCTCAAAAGAAACAGTGACCCAATTACAAAGACAGTCTATAGAATGGGAAAGGAAATTTGCCCAATACCCATTTGACAAGGGGGTGATATCAAGGATATACAAAGCACTGGTTTAATTCCACCAGAAGAAAACATCCAACCCCATAAAAAATGGGGCGATGTAATGAACAGAAACTTCCTCAAAGAAGAAATCAGAATGGCAAAAAGGCACATGAGAAAATGATCTACATCACTAATCATCAGGGAGATGTAGATCAAACCAATAATTATATATCATCTCACACCACAGAGACTGGCCCACATCCAAAAGAACCAGACCTCACTACTGGTAGTTTTAGTGCCTCTCAGGCCCCAGTCTCTGAGAGCCCCGCAGTTGAGCTGTGGTGCCCAGACTGCTCCCCACTCCCACTCCCTTACAGGTTTATTGCTCTTAGGTAAAAAGCTCTGATTCACTGCTCTATATCCCCACCCTCCCTGATTACATAATTACAATAATAAATTATAATTCTGGTTAATAAAATAATACCACAGTGTCATATGCAAGGTAGATCTGGAAGAATTTATAAGTCATTTTTAAAAACCACAAGAGATGTTTGAATTTGAGAGTTTGGATTTAGAGCTCGATGAATAATGACAAATCCTGGTTATGGCTTTGGAGCGAATTGATAAGGAAATGTTTGGATAATGACAGTAAAATTTAGTATTATACAAAATGAGATAAAGAAGGAAGTGGAGGGGGTATTCATGTACTGACGTGATTACTCATTCAGACTACTTTCCCTAAGGAAGATGGAAATGGAAGACTTAGAGTGATAGCACAGAAGTAGGGTGTTTGCCTTGCCCACCACCAGGTTTGATTCCTCTGCCCCTTTTGGAGAGCCCGGCAAGCTACCGAGAGTATCTCACCTGCACAGCAAAGCCTGGCAAGCTACCCGTGACGTATTTGATATGCCTAACACAGTAACAAGCTCACAATGGAGATGTTATTGTGCCCGCTCAAGCCAATCGATGCAATGGGAGGACAGTCCTACAGTGCTATAGTCTGAAAGCACCAGTTGAGAGAATTTCAAAGTCTATGATTGGAAGGTTTATAGTTTGCTTTATAAGAAGTGCTAGAATGTGAGTGGGATTGGTTTCAGATAAAGTGATGTTATGTTGAAGGGAAAGGGCACTTGGACAAATAGGACAGCAAGTATCAATGGTGTGTGGGGGGGGGGTGAGAGAGAGAAAGAGAGAGAGAGAGAGAGAGAGTATGCCTGAAAGGGATGTGTGATGTTGGTGTACACTCCTCAAGTTCAGATTTCCTTGTTTTAAAGACAAAAGATGAAGAAGTTTTTTGGCTAAACATTTGACTACATAGGAAGCATTTTTTCTATGAAATAAAGAGGACAATGAAAAGGTACATTGAAGGTGAAAAGGTAGAATGAGTCAGAGAACCAAAGCAGATGGTCAGAGGTTTTGAGACCCGACAGAGACATATGGCCTTGAGAATAGGGATACCAGGAAAGTAGAACTTCTAGGCTGAGTGTACAGCTGCAGTTTAGTACAAAACCTCATTACTGTAAGGTGTTTGCTGTGGAGTTATTTGTGGTCTCAGAAAGTTCTTCTCTGACTGAACTTATCAGAAAGTATATAGGTTGCTTCTAGGGATAATATCAAATAAAAGGCAATGAAGCCATTATGGTCAATTTAAATCATAAACTTTGTAAGGTTGCCTTTGAAGAGAAAAATTGTTATCTTTTTGCATTTTCTGAAGATTAAAAAAAAGAAAAAAATGTTTTTTCTGTTTTAAAAAATACATAAGCTTACGTAAATATATGTAAGGGTATGAACATCTAGATTCCAAGGTAAGACCTCACATAACTAATCACTGTGATAAAAAGAAAAAAGTACTCAAGGATTGTTGATTTGTGAACAACTCTTACTAGAACTAACGATTCTGCTGAAACTAAAATTAGAACTATATTATTATCATACAAGTTGAAATATATTTTTTATTTTCCTAGATGTACATATAGTTTCTGGTCTGATTTTAAAGTGGTCTTTGATCCATTTCTTTTATATAATTTTATTTATTGAATCACCATGAGAGCAGTTACAAATCTTTCAGGTTTAAGTCTCGGTCATACAATGAAACACCCGTACCTTTACCAGTGCCCATTCTCCACGCCCAAAACCCCCAGTATACCCCCATCCCACACCCTCCCCCCATCTGTGGGGCAGTTGATTTCCACATTACTCTCTCTCTACTTTGATCACATTCAATATTTTGACACCAGACCCATCATTATTATTTGGGATTTTACCCCAAAAATCAAATTTGCTGAAAAGGCAATAGTAGACAAGTTGTTTTCTATTGCTGGTTATAAATAACTCTTGATGTCACATGGCTGCAGTAGTGGCTGTGCGATTTTGAAATTCCAAAATTTTAACAATAAAGTCTGGAGGCATTTTTGCCAAAACCTGCTGGGTTCTGAGATTTGTTCCTGAGTCTGTTGGATCATGGCCGTTAAGCAGCTTGATCAGGAGCCAGAAAGGCCATTTGTGGGCAGCAACTTGGGGTCTTGTTGGGATGGGGAGGAAAGGGCCGGCTCCAACCCCATCCATGAGGCCCCACGTGTCTCATCACTGAGGGCCCAATCCTGACTGTTCAATGGCCTCTGGAGGATGGCGGCCATAGAGCCGCCTAGGGGGAGCAGGCAGAGGAACAGCACCCTTTCCCCACTTGAATGGCCTGGTGACAGTAACCTACTGCGGGATCTGGATGCATTTTTGCAAAAAGCCACTGTGTTCTGAGATTTTTTTCTGAGTCTCAGGGATCATGGCCATTAACAGCTTGATCAGAAGCCAGAGAAGCCGTTTATGGGCAGCAACTCGGGGTCTTGTTGGGGTGGGGAGGAAAGGACCAGCTCCACCCCATTCTGTGAGGCCCCGTAAGTCTTGTCACTACAGATCCAAACCTGACTGTCCAATGGCCTCTGGAGGATGGCGGCCACTGGGCCACCAGGGGGAACAGGCCAAGGCACGAAACCTATTCCACCTGGGTGGCCCAGAGCCAGTAACTTACTGCAGGGACTGGACACATATCTGCAAAAAGCCACTGGGTTCCGCGATTTGTTTGAGTCTCTGGGATCATGGCCATTAAACAGCTTTATAGGAGCCAGATAGGTCATTCATTGGCGGCGACTCGGGATCTCATTGGGAAGCTGGGGGAAAGGCCCACTCCACACTCATCCCTTGAGGTCCCACATGTCTTCTCACTGCGGACCCAAACCTGACTGTCCAATGGCCTCTGTCGTATTGCGGCCACGGAGCGGCCAAGAGAGAGCAGGTGGAAGGAAAACACCCTTTCCCCTCTGGGATTGCCTCGTGACAGTAACCTGCTGCCTGGTCTGAATGCATTTCTGCCAAAAGCAGCTCGGTTTTGAGATTTGTTTCTCAGTCTCTGGGGTCATGGACATTAAGCAGCTTGATCAGGAGCCAGAGAGCATGTTTGTGGGTGACAATTTGGGGTCTCGTTGGGACATGAAGGAAAGGGCTGGCTCTACCCCCATCTTGTGAGGCCCCATGTGTCTCATCACTGCAGGCCCTAACCTGACTGTGAAGTGACCTCTAGAGGATGGCGGCCACCAGACCACCAGGGGGAACAGGTCAAGGCATGAAACCTATTCCCACCTGGGGTGGCCAAGCATCAGTAACCTACTGCAGGGACTGGATGCATTTCTGCCAAAAGTTGCTCAGTTCCGTGATTTGTTTCTGAGTCTACTGGATCATGGCAATTAAACAGTTTGATCAGGAGCCAGAGAGGCCATTCATTGGCGGCGACTCTGGGTCTCATTGGGATGGGGGGTGGGGTGGAAAGGGTCGGCTCCACAACCATCCTGTGAGGCTCCACGTGTTTCGTCACTGTGGGCCCAAACCTGACTGTCCATTGGCCTCTGGCAGACAGCGGCCACCGAGCTGCCAAGGCAGAGCAGTGGAAGCACCCTTTAGCCCCTGGAGTGGCCTGGCGACAGTAACTTACTACATGGTCTGGATGCATTTCTGCCAAAAGCCACTAACTTTCAAGATTTGTATCTGAGTCTCTTGGATCATGGCAGTTAAGCAGCTTGATCAGGAGCCAGAGAGGCCGTTCAAGAGCAGCGACTCGGGGTTTCATTGGGACGGGGAGGAAAGGGCTGGCTCCACCCCCATCCCGTGAGCCTCCACATGTCTTGTCTCTGTGGGCCCAAACCTGACTGTCCAGTGGCCTCTGGAGGATCGCGGCCACTGTGCCTCCAGGGGGAGCAGGCCAAGGCATGAATCCTATTCCCACCTGGGGTGGCTCAGCGTTGGTAGCTTACTGCAGGGACCGGATGCATTTCTGCCAAAAGCCGTTGGGTTTCAAGATTTATTTCTGATATTCTGGGATCATGGCCATTCAGCAGCTCGATCAGGAACCAGAGAGGCCATGCCTCCAATTATATAGCTGAGCCGGAGGTGGTTTGTGAGTGTGTCTCCCACATACCTAACTTTTGGCCGTTTACTTTCTTGGTAAACTTTGCCCCAAGTTTTTTTGGTCTGGCCAAAGGCACAGCAGGAATTTTGGGGTATCTGGAAGTCTGAAGGCATGATCAGGCTGCCGATGTTGATCCATTTTTTTGTAATTTTTAAAAAAAAATTATTATTGAAACATCATGAGGTACATTTGTAGACTTACAAATTTTTGTGCTTGGGTTTCAGTTATACAATTCTCAAGTACCCATCCCTCCACCAGTGCCCATTTCCCACCACCACGGATCCCAGTATCCCTCCCACTTCCCTTTCCTCCCACCCACATTGCCTCTGTGGCAAGGCATTCGCTTTTATTCTCTCTCTCCTTTTGGGCGCTGTGGTTTGCAAAAGAGGCATTGAGTGGCATCATGTTCAGTCTATAGTCTATGTTCAGCATGCATCTCCCATCCTGGGAGGATACTCCCAACACCCTTTATTTGGTGGTCCCTTCTCTATCTGAGCTGCCTTTCCCCTAGTGTGTGGGGCTGGCCTCCAGGCCATGGAATAAACTTCCTGGCACTTATCTTGGCTATTCTTGGGTGTTAGTCTTCTATTTTTTTACTTTATGTTCCTCAGATTGCATGAAGGTACTGGCAGAGGAACAAAGGCACGTGGGTCCCGAGGCTGAGATCTCCAAGCCTGCTTGGTTTGGGGCTGAGATAAATGCAATCTATGTCTGTCCCTTTATTTCTGACTCATTTCTCTTAGCATGATACTTTCCATGTAGTACCACTTGTATGTAAATTTCATAACTTCATCTTTTCTAACACCTACCTAGTACTCCATTGTGTAGATGTACCAAAGCTTCTTTAGCCAGTCATCTGTTCTCAGGCACTCATGTTTTTTCCAGATTCTAACTATTGTAAACAGTGCTGCAATGAACAAACAAGTGCAGACGTCACTTCAACTATACTCTTTTTTGCCTCTCTGGGATATAAGCAAGTTGAAATATTTTTAACAAGAGATATAAGAAAGACCAAGAGAGTATAGTATTACAAATTTGATTTTTTGACTCCTAACTTTTCTTGAATAAAAGGATAATTAAAAGAATGAAACCTAAACCATAAATGTGTTAAAAGATAAAAAGTGAAAAATAAGACAGAGGCGCAGCTCTGGGCAACAAAGCTGAACGGCTCCAATTCCAAACAGGTACAGCCCGCCCCCAAGGGCCTAGGACCCTCTTTGGGCATGCGCAGCTAGATCCAGCCCCTAGAAAGCCGGTTTTCAACCCTTGATATGCGTGGGACGGGCACAGAGGCCCAGCTCTGGGCAACAAAGATGAACGGCTCCAATTCCAAACAGGGGACGTTCCCAACTCCTCGCCACTGCCAGGGACTCTTTCCGGAGCTGCGGCCGCTCACGCGGCCGCGAAATATTTTCCCACTACATATGCCATAGGAACGATAAGCTACCTTCTTAGATGGAAATTTCTCTATTTCAGTTCAGCCACTAGAAACACAGTAGCCAATAACTCATAAGCCTATCTTAACTCACACTGCATATCAAGCAGAATAGCAACAGTGAACGTGAAGGACTAAACCACACCTCTCACAATGGTAAAGCAACGCAAAAGCCCACCAAACTTTCATATTGAAGAGTCTAGCCCAGATGACACCACAGTACTGTAGTGTTAGACAACCTCTCTGACAAGGAATTCAGAAGGGAGCTACTTAGGATGCTTAGGGAATTAAAAGAAACAATGGAAACCAATGCCAATAGAAGACAAGAGGATCTGAAGGCAGAAATGAGGAAAATGCAATCAGAAATGTCAGACCTGAAAAATCTCATAGGCGAATTGAAAAGCTCAGTGGAAGGCCTCAGCAGCAGAGTAAGAGCTGCTGAGAACAGAATCAGTGAGCTCGAAGATGAAGTTCAGAGACTCTCCAGAAAAGAGCAGAAAATGGAAAAGAGACTCACAATTCGGGAACAGATGGCAAGAGAAGATCGTGATGAAGCCAAGAGGGGTAACATAAGAATTATTGGAGTCCCAGAGGGACAGGAAGAAAACCTCGATGAAGAAGAAACTGTCAAAGACATCATTGTTACAACATTTCCAGAGCTGAAGAAAACTTGTGACCACATTCAGGAGGCCCGAAGGGTACCAGCTAGAAGAAATCCGAATAAAAATACCCCAAGACACATTCTGATCAAAATGACCAAAACCTTAGACAGAGACAAAATTCTGAAAGCAGCAAGATCGAAGAAAGAAATTTCTTACAAAGGAGCATCCTTAAAATTCACAGCTGATTTTTCTGATGAAACCCTCATGGCCCGAAAACAGTGGTGGGACATAGTGAAAAAACTCAATGAAATAAATGCCTCCCCCAAAATACTTTTCCCAGCAAGACTCTCATTCATAATAGAAGGAACAACACAGTTTCACAGACAAACAACAGCTCAGGAACTTCATAGACTCAGAACCATGGTTACAAGAACAACTAAATGGGCTACTTTAAGGCAAGAAAGGTCCCTCAAATACACCAAATTTTAACAGAACAATGGGACAAAATCCCATAACAATAATCTCTCTCAATGTCAATGGGCTAAACGCACCAATTAAAAGACATAGAGTGGCAGGATGGATTAGAAAATTGAACCCAACATTCTGCTGCCTGCAAGAAACGCATCTCAATAGTCAAAGCAAACACAGACTCAGAGTCAAAGGCTGGAAAACAATCCTACAGGCAAACAGCTCCCATAAAAAAGCTGGGGTAGCCATCCTTATGTCAGACCACATCGATTTCAGAGTGAGGAAGGTCATAAGAGACAGTGAAGGCCATTTCTTATTGATCAAAGGATCTGTACAACAGGAAGAACTTACAATAATAAATGTATATGCACCTAATGAGAGACCAGCAAAATACTTAAAACAACTACTCATAGATTTGGAAAAAGACATCAATAGCAACACAATACTAGTGGGAGACTTCAACACTGCTTTGTCACCTCTTGATAGATCAACCAGACTCAAGCTTAGCAAGGACATACTTCATTTGAGGGAAACAATGGAAGAAAGGGACTTAGTAGATATATACAGGACACTTCATCCACAAAAAGCTGAATACACATTCTTCTCAAGCGTACATGGAACATTCTCCAAGATAGACCACATGCTGAGCCACAAAACATGCCTCCATAAAATTAAGAAGGTAGAGATTGTATCAACAATCTTCACAGACCATAATGCGCTGAAATTAGAAGTAAATCACACACAAAAACAGAAAACTAAGTCAAACACCTGGAAATTAAACAGTGCACTATTGAACACCGAGTGGATTAGACAGGAAATCAAAGAGGAAATCAAAAGATTCCTAGAAACGAATGAAAATGAGAACACGAGTTACCAAAACTTATGGGGCACAGCAAAGGCTGTGTTAAGAGGAAAGTTTATAGCTCTACAAGCATTCCTCAGGAAGGAGGAGCGAGCACACATAAGTAACCTAACCTCACAGCTTAAGAGCTTGGAGAAGGACCAAAAAAAGGAGCACAACCCGAACAGGAGAAAGGAAATAATAAAACACAGAGCAGAGATTAACGAGATGGAAACCCAAAAAACAATCCGAAAGATCAATGAAACCAAGAGCTGGTTCTTCGAGAAAATTAACAAGATTGATAAGCCTCTAGCAAAACTCACAAAGAAAGGGAGAGAGAAAACCCTAATAAACCGAATCAGAAATGAAAAGGGGGTCATTACAACAGAAACCACAGAAATTCAAAGTACTCAGGGAGTACTTTGAGAAACTTTATGCCACGGAACATCAAAACCTCGAGGAAATGGATAAAGTCCTAGAATCCTACAGACTCCCAAGGCTGAACCAAGAAGACCTGGAATACCTGAACAGACCTATCACCATCAAGGAAATTGAAATGGTAATAAAAAGTCTCCCCAAGCACAAAAGTCCTGGCCCAGATGGATTCACTAGTGAATTCTTCCAAATCTTTAAAGAGGACTTACTCCCAATGCTCTTTAAGCTTTTCCACGAAATTGAAATATCAAAAACACTTCCGAACAGTTTCTATGAAGCAAATATCACACTGATACCAAAAGCAGACAGAGATACCACAAAGAAAGAGAATTACAGGGCGATATCCCTGATGAACACAGATGCAAAGATCCTCAACAAACTACTAGCAAATAGAATCCAACTACTCATCAAAAAGATCATACACCATGACCAAGTAGGATTCATCCCAGGGATGCAAGGATGGTTTAACATTCGGAAATCAATCAACATAATCCACCATATCAACAAAAGAAAAGATAAAAAGCATATGATCATATCAATAGATGCAGAGAAAGCATTTGATAAGATACAGCACCCCTTTATGATGAAAACCCTAGCCAAAATGGGTATAGAGGGGACCTTCCTCAACATAATTAAAGCCATCTACCACAAGCCTACAGCAAGCATCATCCTCAATGGGGAAAAACTGAGAGCCTTCCCTCTAAGATCAGGGACCAGACAGGGATGCCCACTCTCTCCACTGCTGTTCAATATAGTACTGGAAGTACTTGCAATAGCGATTAGGCAGGAAAAAGATATTAATGGCATTCAGGTAGGAAAGGAAGAAATCAAGCTCTCACTATTCGCAGATGATATGATACTGTACTTAGAGAACCCAATAACCTCCACCAAAAAACTCCTAGAAACAATAGACTCGTATAGTAAATTTGCAGGTTATAAAATCAATACCCAAAAGTCCATGGCTTTCCTATACGCAAACAGTGAGAGAGAAGAAAGCAACATGAAAAAAACAATCCCGTTCACAATTGTGCCCCAGAAAATCAAGTACCTAGGAATCAGCTTAACTAAGGAAGTAAAGGACCTGTACAAAGAAAACTACAAAATGCTACTTCAGGAAATAATAGAGGACATGAGGAAATGGAAATATATCCCCTGCTCATGGGTCGGGAGAATTAACATTGTCAAAATGGCAATACTACCGAAAGCATTGTATAAATTCAATGCAATCCCTATAAGGATACCCATGACATTCTTCAAAGAAATGGAGCAAACACTCCTGAAATTTATATGGAACAATAAGCCCCCACGAATATCTAAAGCAATTCTTGGGAAAAAGAAAATGGGAGGAATCAACCTCCCGAACTTCAAACTGTACTACAAAGCAGTAATAATTAAAACAGCATGGTACTGGAACAAAGGCAGAACTGCAGACCAATGGAATAGGGTTGAATACACTGACATCTCCCCTCAATCATATGATCATCTAATCTTTGATAAAAGTGCAAGAAATGTGAAGTGGAGTAAGGAAAGCCTCTTTAATAAATTGTTTTGGCATCACTGGACGGCTACATGCAAAAAAATAGGCTCAGAACTCTGCCTAACACCATGTACAAAAGTAAGATCAAAATGGACTAAAGACCTCAACAGCAGACCAGAAACCATAAGGTATATTGAAGATAAAGTTGGCAAAACTCTCCATTACATTGAAGCTAATGGTATCTTCAAAGATGCCACGCCACTGGCCGAGCAAGTGAAAACAGAGATAGATAAATGGGACTATCTTAAACTAAGAAGCTTCTGCACCTCCAAAGAAACAGTGACCAAAATACAAAGACAGTCTACAGAATGGGAAAGGATATTCACCAAATACACATCTGACAAGGGGTTGATATCCAGGATATACAAAATACTGGTTAAACTCCACAAGAAGAAAACATCCAACCCCATCCAAAAATGGGGCAATGAAATGAACAGAAACTTTCTCAAAGAAGAAATCCGAATGGCAAAAAAGCACATGAGAAAATGCTCTACATCATTAATCATCAGGGAGATGCAGATCAAAACCACAATGAGATACCATCTCACACCTCAGAGACTGGCCCACATTCAAAAGAACAAAAGCAACCGATGCTGGCGTGGATGTGGCGAGAAAGGGATACTCCTTCACTGTTGGTGGGAATGTCCACTGGTTCAGCCCTTCTGGAAAACAGTATGGACGATTCTCAAAAAATTAGAAATTGAGCTCCCATTTGACCCAGCAATACCACTCCTGGGAATATATCCCAGAGAGGCAAAAATGTATAGTCGAAGTGACATCTGCACTTGTTTGTTCATTGCAGCACTCTTTACAATAGCCAGAAACTGGAAGAAACCTGAATGCCCACAAACAGATGACTGGTTAAAGAAACTTTGGTACATCTACACAATGGAGTACTATGTAGCTGTTAGAAAAGATGAAGTCATGAAATTTACATACAAGTGGTACAATATGGAAAGTATCATGCTAAGCGAAATGAGTCAGAACGAGAGGGATAGACATAGAAAGATTGCATTCATCTGGGGGATATAAAGTAACAAAGTATGAGATTAATACCCGAGAATAGCTGAGATCAGCACCAGGAGGATTACTCCATAACTTAGAGGCCACCCGGGTATCCTAGAGGAAATGGCAGTTCAGATAGAGAAGGGAGCACCAAATAAAGGATGTTTGGAGGATCCTCCCAGGAGGGGAGATGCATGTCGAAAGTAGACTATGGGCTGAACATGTTTGCCACTCAATGCCTCTTTTGCAGACCACAACACACAAAAGGAGAGAGAGAACACAGGGGATTGCCCTGCCATAGAGGCAGGGGGGGATGGGGGGATGGGGGTGGGGGGGATATTATCCATGGTGGTGGAAAATGGGAACTGGTGGAGGGATGGGTATCTGATCATTGTATAATTGAAACCAAAGCACAAAAAATTGTAAATCTACAACTGTAAAAAAAAATAAAATAAAATAAAGGGAAAAAAATTAATATAATAACAACAAAAAAAGAATGGACATGAACTCCACTCCATTCTTTTTTAAAAGTTAAAACCACTCTTTAGAGAGAACAAAAGGGAATGCCCTGACACAGAGGCAGGGTGGGATGGGATGGAGGGGGGGGGTTGGAAGGGTGGTAGGGATACTGGGATCAGTGGTAGTGGAGAATGGGCACTAGTGGAGGGATGGGTGTTGGATCATTGTATAACTGAAACCCAAGCTCAAAAATTTGTAAGTCTACAACTGTATCTCATGGTGTTTCACTAATAAAAAATTTTTAAAAAAGAAAAAAAAAGTGAAAAATAAAAGAATGAATAAATTGTGAGAATAACATTAAAATAGGCAAATTCACAAAATAATAAAAAAGAAAGTAAAATTATTGATTTTCTGATAAAAGGAGATTGTATTAAATATAGGACATAATTAAAATAAATGTATAAGGAGGATTATGGTCATGAGGTGATAATTATAAATAGACTGCTCATTTGTTCCCCATTAATTTAGATATACCAGTATTTATCAATATTTGCATGTTTATGAATTTTTAATCATTTAATTTCATTTCCTTAATTTTATCTTTTGTTCTTTATCAAAAACTTCTAGCTTCATGAGTCTTACATGTAACACACATATATAAGCCACACATGTTTAAAAAGTTCTAAAATTCAATTGATTGATTTCATACCACCATATTTGAGGTTTATATATGAAACATAAAAATAAAGGAAACATCTTCCTCATTTTCAAATGCAAAAGTTAAGCAACTTAAGGGAGAGAAATGCTATTTTATAGATATTAATACATAATACAATTTTAATACTCTTTTTAGAAGGGACAATAGAAACAGCAACAAAAGTGTTGACTTAAACACTGCCTGAGAGTCCATATATTCTTTAGTTCAGTAACTTTTAAAAAAGACAATTTTAAATTTGACCAGGAACTACCAGTCTCACTATTATTTTCAATTGCCTTTTCCCTCTAATACTACTATATTATTCTATTCTGAAGGTTACTGAATGAATTTGTATAGTTTTAACACAAGACATTCTTCACTGCCAGATAACTGTACCTGTTATTAAAAGAAAGTGAAACAGAAATGAAAAGTGTTGATCATTGTAAACAATGATCACTATCTGAAACCAATTAGGTGAATCCCAAGATCTCTAAGACAATAGAATAAAATGTTTATTTTTTGTCTCAACGAAATGTTAGATATTGAGAAAAAAAACATGATTTAACAGTGTCAGTTTATTATACCGTGTAACCATCATGATGATATGTGATGATTTAATTCTACTCCAAAAATTCTAGACACTATTTTATAGACTCCAAGCACCATAAGGATAAAGAGCAAATAGAAAATCAAACTCTGTTTGTTTTCTGTATTATTTAAATATAGCACTTTCTCTTTCTTCTTGTTAAATGTTTTTCACTTCTAATTTTATTTTGTAATAATATTTTGACATAACTTTTTTTAAAGAATGGAACACAGAGTATTCAGTATGGACTGTTTTATAAATTCAGGCTCAGATTTTTTAAATTTCTTTTTAAGAAAAAAAACATAAATTCAAATTTTTACCTTTTTTACATTTTCTTGCAATATTAATTTTCAGTTATTAGGAAGGAATGTTTGTTTTCTTTACACATATGATTTCTAAAGAGTTTTAGTAAGTAGTAAAATAACTTTTTGCATATTACCTTTAGGTATGCTTTCAGATTTTTGGGGCCTAATTGATATGCTTATACATTGGAAAAATTTCTTTCTGCTTGAATTTCTTTTTTACTATCTGCATATTATCATATAAAACACTATTTAATGTCCTTATTTTTAATGTCTGTCCTCAGTGCTGATGTCCTTGTACAATGTCAATAAAAAATCAAAGAGCTCTAGATTAATAATTTTATTTTTGGAGGATTTATGATTTCTGTTTGTTTCTGTTTATTTTTTATTGTTACAAATTCATGGAACTCTTAATTGTAGTTTTTATAATACATCCCAAGCATATTTAATTTTACTAACTTTTCTCTTACTGCATTGTCTAATCGCTAAATATCTCTAACTTTGTCATGCTCATAAGTGTTCTGCTCTTTGTTTAATGGGTATATTCACAAAAAAATTCACAAAGATCTGACAAGTCTTTGCATCATATTCCTGCAATTGTTTGGTTAGCACCATGACTGGGACTTGCCTCCTAGCTACTTCAGATCTCTACTGACAGAGCTTCCACTTTACCCTTCTGTAGGTGTGTCCCTTTTTTTTCTCTAAATCTGTATTTTACTGATTTTTTTTCATGCTTCATTGTATAATATCTCCCCAGCTGGCCACGGGGAGGCCCCGTTGACTCTTTCCCTAGCTGCCCGGGTTCTGGGGGGCCCCGAGCTGCTTGCCCAGCCAGGCAGCCTGAGTCATGGGACAGACAGAGGATGAAACGAGGGCCAAGCAGTTTGATTGATCAGATGCCATTTATTCCATTCTCCCCAACGCATCTGCCCCAGTCTCTCTGAGTCTACTATTCTAGTCTTACACTGCCCCTTATTTCTGTCTCCTCCTGTCTCTCCCATTCATCTCTCTGCACTCCATCTCACAGCCTGGGCTCCCTCTCTCCACGTGCCAGCTCCTGTATTCTTCTACATTCTTCTCTCTCTGTTCTCCTTTCTAGTCTCTCCCCACTCCATTATGCTGCCCTGCGCTCTCTCCTCTCTCTCTCCAGCTCCCGTCTCACTTGTCTCTCTACCCCCAGAACTCAGGGCTGACACTGCACACAATCAGGTAGCCAAATCAACATGAGAAAACCCTTCCGGATTGCCAGGCTCATGGTCTGAAACATCTCCTAGGGCTATTCCAAAGCCCTTCCTGACTGCCCAGGGGCAAAATACCTCTTAAGGTGTTTTTCTCCTTTCCTCAGTGTAATAACTCAATCAACATCTTAATACTAGTTATTTTTTGTATGGATACAGTTAGAAATACATTGAGGCTTATAGGACAGCTCTCCTGGGAACATCTTCCCACAGAATCAGACTACAGAGCTGAGGCCAGATCAATCTTTCCTAAGCCTAGCAGTGTCCGAATCTAGTTATTACTTTTTGGATCATGACAGCATTAGTCCATGACCAAACTCTTAACTTATAGTTAAGCATTAGGCACTTTGGCCAGGCCCATCTCAATGCCAGTGAAGCACATAGCTTACCGCTTGCCCTGGTTCCATCCAGTTCCTCGTCAGGACTCTGCTTTTGGGGGTACAAGGAAGTAAGGGCAGCTGAGGCTTAGGTGAGAGAACAGATGCCCAGGAGGAAAATATCACTGAGAGTCATGTTACAAAAGCATAGCATATACTGTTTTCTTGTGTCCATACAAAAAGGACATTGCTATGAATAAACTATGCAAAGGACTTAAGGAGAAGAGATAAACAATATTTACAAGTCAACAGAGCACAAAGAAAGAAGTTACAAATAAACACAGGAATGAGAGCACTGTGATGGGAGCAACCCAATAAACCTAAACTACCGAGGCTATGCAGGAAGGACAAAACAATGTTACCCTACACTTCATTATACAATTCACTTCCAAATCTTGTTTCATTGACCTGTAACAATAAGATCTTACTCTTAAAACGTATATGAATTTGATAGTGTCCTAGAATTCAGAGGCATACCTATAAATCATTTGTCAAAACTTTACTGCTACTTTAATTATTTGATTGTCCTGTCACTGTCACTGTCCTCCCGTTGTTCATAGATTTCCTTGAGCAGTCACCAGTAACATCTCACAACAAATTGTGAGACTAGTTGTTACTGTTTTTGGCATATAGAATATGTCACGGATAGCTTGTCAGGCTTTGCCGTGTGGGTAAGATACTCTTAGTAGATTGCTGGGCTCTCCAAGAGGGGCAGAGGAATCTAACCCAGGTCGGCCATGTGCAATGCAAACAATTATCCGCTGTGCTATCACTCTAGCCCATATGATTGTCCTACTATTAACAAGTGTGGTTGCTGATAGTTTCTCTTTTAAAAGTACAGAGCACAAGAGACAATGCAATACTCAATCTGTCAGCAATCTGGATATCCTACTATATATATATATATATATATATATATATATATATATATATCACTTGATCACTTGATCCCTTGTTACTCATCGATTTACTCGAGCGGGTGCCAGTAATGTCTCTCTCTCTCTCTCTCTCTCTCTCTCTCTCTATATATATATATATATATATATATATATCATGGTCACTGTCCTCCCATTATTCATAGATTTGCTCGAGCGGGCCCAGTAACGTCTCCATCACGAGATGGAGTCGTTGTTACTGTGTTTGGCATAACAAATACCTCACGAGTAGCTTGCCAGGCTTTACCGTGTGGCCGAGATACTCACAGTATCTTGTCAGGCTCTCTGACAGAGGCGGAGGAATTGAACTCGGGTCAGCCATGTTGGCTGCGTGCAAGGCAAATGCCCTACCACTGTGCTATGACTATATATATGCAGACTATGGGCTGGAGCAATAGCACAGCGGTAGGGCGTTTGCCTTGCATGTGACCGTCGATTGCTCCACCCCTCTCGGAGAGCCCAGCAAGATACCTAGATTATCTCATTCACATGGCAAAGCATGGCAAGCTACCTTTGACGTATTTGATATGCCAAACAGAGTAACAACAAATCTCACAATGGAGATGTTACTGGGGCCGCTTGAGCAAATTGATGAACAACGGGAGGAAGGTTCTATGGTGCTATGCAGAATATAACTCTAAATTTAGGTGTTACGACCCAGACCTAATCTATTATTTCTAATTTTCCCTGCATTATAAAACAAGCTGTTAACTGGTTTCCTGCTTCTGTTCTTGCTCCACACAGTCACTTAATCATATTCTCCTGTGAGATATAATAATAAATTATATTTTGTTAGTCCCCTATGCAAAGCACTCCAATGCCTGACACAATTGCTCAAAGGAAAATGTCCAAGCTCCAAAAGTGAATTATAATTTGATCTTATTTTTCCTCTCATGGTTCAAATGCTGCCCTTCTCAATTTCCCTCAATCTCTCAGTCCCTTAAATGAGAAAATGTTAGTACATTTTATATTTTTTATAAAAAACATTTTATAGGATAATTAATTAAATTAAATCAATGTTTACCCATATTTCATGTACTTTCAATATTATTTGGTAAAACTGCAAAGTCTGATTTAAATGCAACACTCTAAAAATGACCATGACAATTTCCAGTTGGCTTTAAAAGAATAGAAAAAGGAAGAGAACACAATTTCTGTTAAATGGGCTGGGTTTTCAAGGGACAGACCACCTACAAATAGCCTTTAAATCACTTGTTCTGTCGTTTTATTGGAGATGGGAGGGACTATAGTAACACTTCAAGTCCACTCAATACAGTCTGTTCTATAGCTGCTGCTTGCAGATTGTTGAGAAGTGTTCTGTTTTTCCTTTCAGTAGATCCACTTAGTGTTTAGAGATATATGGGGTGTTCATATATGTCTAAGCACTTTTGGGATTTGCCACTAGAGATTATTCCTGACCCAAATTATAATTTGACTTCCAATATTTGGAATATTAAAATTTATTATAAAATATGCATTACCAAATGTAATAAAGTTGAAAAATCTCTTGTTTAAGAAAAAAACTTTCATTAAAATTATTTTTAAATTACCCGCTGTCAGACTACCAAACCACTCATTTCAACTGAAGGAAGATGAGAATAAATTACACATGTAATTGCTAAAATGTCTCATTTTATTCTTTATGTAATGATAAAATCATTATTAGATGATGTGATGTATGAAAAAATCAATATTAGATAATAACATAACTAGTAATCAATTTTTTAGCATTTATGGATATTAATTTTTTCATTTTCTTTTAATAAGAGAATGAAAGTAGAAAGTATGGAAGTTCTGTGGACTATCTCACTCCTGAGAAAATGGTGATTATCTCCCATTATAAGTAAGCAGAACTTCTTTTGACAAAATGAGAAATCCTTTGTCTGTTTTCTACAGGGGTTTTCAGTGTCACTCCATTTATAGAATTATCCACTTATAAAATAACACGAAATTTATCTAATCATAAGTTTCTATATAGTAATAATTTGGTTAATAATGTCTTCACATTACATAAATTACTTTCATTAAGATTTCAAAAATGTATTTTAGAAATTCATGGTAAAACCCAGAAACCTTGTTTTATTAAATAATTTTTATCCTCCAATTTCCATCTTTCTGATTCAAGGAGATAATAAAATGTTTTAAATGGCACCAAAATATGTTTTTAATAAATGCAAATTTATCTAAATGACCAAGAAAAAGTACATTCCACCCAGCCATGAAGCTTTCTTATATAGCAGTTTTGTAAGTGTAGTGACACATCAAATACTATCTTGCATTTGAGATCTTTAATTGATTCTATTCACATAATAATATACTCATACAAGAATTCATTATTTCATTGAGACAAAATTCCAATGTAAAATATTTCATTTATTTAAAACAATTTCTCAAGTGGTGGACAATTAGGTCACTTCTAATATTTTTGCAAAATAAATATTTACTGATCATACAATTACATATAAGCTCTAAACCACTTTTGTCATTTTAGCTTTACAATAAGGATTAAAACCCAGGGAATATAGAGATTTGAATATAGATACAAATAAGTGTTGCTTTGCAAAAAATATGAATTTATATTTGTAAAGTGAATGTGATGACAGTGACATACAGTAGACTTTTTAACTGCATTTTATAAGGGTTACCTCCAACTCAATAATTAGTAATGATGGTTTTGTATTTTGACTCAGTGATGCAATGTTGGTGATATTCAAGCCCAGTAGTGCTCAGGGAGCACCCTGCAATTCTCAGTGATGAGAAGCATTAAGTAAACAAATTGCAGTGCTTGGAAGGTTCAACAGTGCCACGGATCAAACTCAGGGTTCTCAAATAACTAGGAATATGCTCCACCACTTTGAGTCAAATATTCAGGCCTGGTCAGTTATTTTTATGTTCTTAGATATAAAGTATCTTTATTTTATATGATATATCGAATGTCATGTGTAGAATTTATTCAATTTGTGTAGTAAGATGGTTCAAACTCTAATTAAAAAAAAGTGGAGATTTCTAAACAAAATTTAAAAACTGAACCTGATTATCCAGTAACCCACTTCTAGATATCCATTCAAATGGTGCAGAAACATTAGCTCAAAAATATATATGGACATTTGTTTTCATTGCAATTGTATTTATGATATCCAAGATCTGGAAAAAAATCAAAAATGAAAAAAACAAAGCAGTTAATATAGAAACTATATATTACACAATGGAATACTTCTCAATTTTAAGAAAAAATAAATTTTATATGTTTTTATTCATGAATGGAACTAGAGGGTGTTCATGTGAGAAGAAATTAATCAGAAGGAAAAAAGGCAAATAAAGAGTACATAGGGGTACATAAAGAAGCTTAGATAGGGGCCAAAGAAACAGATGCCCTTTTCGGGGCTAGAGAGTGCAAAGTATGGAGGCCCTCCATTCCATCTTTGGTACTTCTTGGTTCCCAGAGAACTACCAAGAACAATCCTTGAGCACAGGGCCAAATAGAGCTACAAGCCCCTATTGAATTGTTTTTTCCTTCTAAGAAGCATTTCGAATTAAGTATGGAAATCAAGAATGTCCAATTAAAAATATCCTTGTCATTTCCTCAGGTAAGAGAGTGAAAAATACTTTCTCCCTCAGATAGGCACAACAGAATCGAGGTTAACTTATGGGAAAGTGAGGATAGCAAGAAAAAGGTCCTATTGGCTTTTGTGGAGCAACAATGACATTTTGGTGGTTGGTATATAGTGATAATATTGCTTACGCAAACCATAAATATTTATATTCTTGTAAAGAAATAAACGTTAGCTCAGATTGAAGAAATAGTTCTAGGGTTATAGCACTTGCCTTGAAAGTGGGCACTATTCCTGACATTGTATATGGTACAAAAGATCCACAAGGAGTACTCCCTGAGCACAGTGCAAGAAATAGCCCCTGAGAGCCACCTCATGTGTCCCAACACCCCTGGTGCCACCAAGATAGGGCCTTTCTGAGTCAGGGATCTGAAAATTTAATTGAATTCTCTGACTCTGTTTTATATACACAGTTGAAATTAAGTTGATGTCTAGGGCTAGAGGATTTTTGGTGCTGTTTTGTTTTAGTGGCAAATGACAGCATGCAGTATTCAGGGATTAATCCTGGCAGTACACAAGGTACACAAGGACCAAACCCAGGTCAGCTGTATGCAAGGAAAGTGTCTAATCTATACTATTCCTCCAGCTTCTCAATAATAATTAGCTCAATGACTATAATTTTGTTCATCTCTATTATTTCACACCGTTAATTCTTGGTCTGTTACATTCTTATGACACACAATTAAAATTGCGCCCGATTAATTAGGAAACTGTGATTTTCTACAGAATATATAAAAATAACAAAATAATTTATTTGAAATTAAACTTTAGCTCATTTTCAGTATAAACAATCAAATAATGTTTTCCTTTCATATATAATTTTTGCATGTCAAAACTTTTAAAATATGTATGCGATTTTAAATACTTTACATGAAAATAATAGCATACATTAAAATTCCACTATAATTTAAAATCATCTCCTATAGATTTGGGGGAAGGTATAAAATAGACTTTCTATCAAAAATGTCTTTGTTTAAGTTGTCAACACATTTTCAGATAAAATTATAGTTTCTACGCTCACATTCTGAGGTTAAACAGCTATAAGCATGTTCTCTAGGGAGGATTTTAAGGGGGAGGTAGGCATCATTTATTTTTTATCATGAAAACTAGGTTTGAATTGGAGAAATAAAAAGGAAGAACATTCTTATTTTGAAATAAAAAATGACTGATTTTAGAAAAATTGTCTGAGAGTAGTGCATTAAGTTAGTATCCAGAATCAGACATGTGAAGTCTTTTTAACACTGTACTGAGTATTACAGACAAGAGTTAAATACTTTTACCTTTTGATACATTAACTTGCAGGAATAAGAGATGGAAGTAACTGAGAAAAATAACTAGTAACTTAGAAAAATAATTCAATTTGTTTCAAAGGTTAACATACAATGCATTGCTTAAACAAGAGAACATCTATCTACTTTCTCTGGTTTCCTTGTTTTCAAACAGACATAATTCCAAGGAATATTAAACTTTGTTCTTAACTTTTCTTAAGGAAAACAAGAATGCAACTGTTTTCATGGTTAGTAATTGACAGGAATACTTATTGTTGAGGAGATAAAGCACACGCTCTATCCAAAGTAGGTAGCTATCTCCTAACACCAATCTGACCCTTGCCATGTAGAAAAGCAGGCTTGATTTTCTGCCATCTGTCTGTGTTTTCTTCCCTACAGGGACAGAAGATAATCTGTTAAACATAAATTTCCTTGTATTAGACATTTTCTTTAAAGTTTAGTTTTGACTCCATGCTAACCTTTATTTTGAAGACAAACTGAATATATTTAGGCCACAGTTGGTCCATATCCCAAGCAGTGCTAATTGAGAACATTCTACAGCGGAAGAAACCTTGAAAAGATAATGCAAAAGTTAGCCAGAGTTGCGACTGGAGTGATAGAACTACAGGTAGGGTGTTTGCCTTCCAGTGATTGACCCGGGTTCAATTCCCAGCATTACATATGGTCCCTCGAGCACCGCCAGGAGTAATTCCTGAGTTCATGATCCAGGAGTAACACAGGTGCAACACCGGGTGTGACCCAAAAGCAAAAAAAAAAAAAAAAGAAAGAAAAAAAAAGAAAGAAAAAAAAAGAAAAGAAAAAAGAAAAAGAAAAAGGTAAGCCACAGTTGATAGATATGTTTTGAAATAGTACACATGTACACATGAAATACGTGGGAAGGAGCAAATATATATTTTAATATCAAAATATCTATACTACATTTATTACATAAAATTTGCTTTCCTGTTTTGTTCTTTGGTTTGGGGGGTCACAAACACTGGGGTTGAGGACTCTCAGAAATTAATCTTGGTTCTGAATTCAGGGATAATTGCTGGCATGTTTTTGGGAGCCATGTGCATTGCTAAAAATAGAATCCTGATTGACTGCATGGAAGGCAAGTGCCTTACCTGCTTATACTATCTCTCTGGCCCAAGTTTTGCTTTATAAAATGATTTGATTGTCTTAAAAATATCCTGGAGTTCAATATTTTATTTTTTGCCACATAAACTAAACCCTAATATATTAAATAGCATGATTATTTTATGTTAAATAATCAAAGCAGTATAAGGTAAAGGAATATATTTGATGTAAATATTTTTTGAGAAGTAATTCTATAAATTACTGGTAGGGAAGTGATAAAGTAGACCTAAGACTAGAGAAAAACAATTCATTACAGAGTAAATTCATTACCTATGTTTCAACTATACTAAAGCAGACTATATTACACTACAGAGTAGATGTCCTTGTCCTCACATAGGAAAAGGAAACTCTGTTATATAGCCAATACATCTGCCTGTAACTGGCCAGGACTGCTTCTTAGAATATTAATTTTCTGTTACCTCTGGCATGCTATATGATTCTTGGGAATATATCTGTGGTCAAAGGTTTTCAAGAAAAGTAGAAATGACTGGGAGGACAAAGCTACAAGTGTCAATGTATACTTGAGGGCCACATGCTTCTCTATTTAGCCTCATCAAGTTAGACGGTGGTAGGAAAAAATGCTGGAGGAACACATGAAGCAGACAAATGGAAATATTCTGATTGCAGAAAAAATAACTAGGATAGTATAGAATTATAAAATGAGTGGGTAAATAGAGATTTCTAAAAATGAATAGGCTCAAATAACTTCTCCACTAGTGCATGACAAGTCTTTTTTTTCTTTATATTTGGAAAACTATCAGAATTAAATTTAGATCACACTGAAATTTTCAGTCAGCCAAATAATGAGCAAATCCTCATAGAGTTTGGGATTTCTTAATATACTATCAAAAGATGATGAAGAACATCCATTTGTTTTCATTTGTTTTGGTTTGGTTTGGTTCAGTTTTTGGATAACATCTGGTATTAAACTAAGGTGTTAGTCCTGGTTCTACACTCAGGAATCACTCCTGGTAGTGATCAGGGGATCATATAGGTATGCTGGGAGTTGAAACTTGGTAGGCCACTCACAAGGCAACTGTCTTACATGATGTACTATCTCTCCATTCCATAAAGGTTATCTTTTTTAGAAGAATCTGTTCTAGATTTTAAACACTCCAAACTGACTTTATTTTCTTCTTTAGGTATTCAATTTCTAACATAATTTGAAACTGAAACTCTTACATACAGGGTCCACTCAACTTAAGTCTAAATTGACCGAGTTTCTTTGTTATTTTTTTCTTGTACAAAGCCACACATCAATCAATATACCTCCTTTTCCATACTCGGAACTATGTAGTTAAGATTTTCTAATTGATTTCCTGATTTACTGAATATTCTCCATTTTTATTTTCTCCTAAGTTTTTCTGAATATTTTGTTCTATTTTATTTTATTTCATTTATTGGTTAAGGATTAAAGTTAGAATAGAAAATGGGTATGGCATAAGTATAATTGCATTATTTTCATAATAAACAGAAATATTTAAATAGAAAAATAGCTAATTTAGCCTAGTCAACTCCAAAAATTCTAAAACTATTACATGTTTTAAAATATGTGTCACTGTACTCCCGTTGTTCATCTATTTGCTTGAGCGGGTACAGTAACATCTCCATTGGAGACTTTGCTGTTACAGTGTTTGGCATATTGAATACATCACGAGTAGCTTGCCAGGCTCTGCCGTAAGGGTGAGATACACTCCGTAGCTTGCCGGGCTCTCCGAGAGGGGCGGAGGAATCGAACTTGGGTCGGCCATGTTGGTTGTGTGCAAGGCAAATGCCCTACCACTGTGCTATCACTCCAGCCCAAAATATGGGTCTATTTATATATTATTAACCAGCACAGAAAGAAATAAATCTTGGCAAGCAACAACACATTGTGAACTTCTTGGAGGAAAAGCAGACATTCACTTTGAACACATACGAGGTAACAATATTGAAAATAAATCTAGGTAATTTACCCATACACTCATCACATAAAGAGATTGGTGATATATGCCTGACACTCTGACCACACTTTGCCTCTTGAAATTGAGGAAGCACAATACTTTTCAACAAATTTACTAGTTTAGTTGATTTTATTTAGATTCTTGAGTTTTCCTGGAAGAATTTTTAGTCAAAACAGACAAATCTTTGTTCCAAGTCTTATTTAAGTGATCCATGAAAAAGTAAATACTATATTGTGTGTGTGTGTGTGTGTGTGTGTGTGTGAGAAAGAGAGAGAGAAAGAGAGAGAGAGAAAAAGAGAGAGAGAAACAGACAGACAGACAAAGACAGAGACAGAGGTGCTTGGATTGTCACTTTAAAGAGTAAAACTTTATTTATATGTGAAGTTAGATTTCCCAAAGAAGCAGTTTACAGCATGCTCTGGAAAGTATTTATCTGGCAGTCAATAAATGACAGTGATGATGGTGATCTGTTGAACTTACAAGAGCACCTGGAGGAACTATCATGCCTGACTGATAAGCTAAGGAAAAACAGCAAGAAATAGAATTGGGATCTTGAGAATTCCAGTAGATAAATTTCTGAAAGCTCAGAGTTGTACACGCATGTGTACGTGTGCATGCACGTGCACACGTGCGCGCGCGCACACACACACACACACACACACACACACACACACACTAAAGCTATTATTAGGGATTATCAATGAGATAAGCCAAATGACCCGAATTTCCTTAATATCTTTCACCTTGCACAACAGACAGTGCCTAACAAACACATTTTGTTACTTGAAATATTTACTGTTATCTAAGAAATGGTAGGGAAACTACAAAACGCTATCTCAATGTAAAGTCTACCAATATAAAATTATTTAAACAAAGATATGTTAAGACTTTGGTTAATAGTTATAGCTTATCAGTGATGTTAGTTTATAAATGATAAAAATTAAAACCTAAATAAGATTTCTGCTAACAGAAATTTGCATCAAATCAATATTTATTTTGATGATCACGAACCATAGCACAGTGGTAGAGTATTTGCCTTGCGTGCAGCCAGCCGCCCTAGCCGGGTTCAATTGCTCCACACCTCTCGAAAAGCAAGCTGCCGAGAGTATCTCGCCTGCATGGCAAAGCCTGGCAAGCTACCCGTGACATATTCAATATGCCAAACACAGTAACAACAAATCTCATGATGGAGGCGTTACTGGGCCCCTTCGGGCAAATCGATGAACAATGGGAGGACCATGACTGTGTACTCTAAAATGGAGAGTGTGGACTTGTTAAATTTTCTCCTTAGAGACTACACACAGATAAACCATTCTGCCTGGTGTGAGGCCTCATTAATTTGTGACTCTTTGCCACATTAAATTTAGTAGGTTCAATAAAAAAGGAAGGAGAAAATTCTTAAAAATTCAAGTCATAAGAAACTCCACTAGGGAAAGGATGTGAAACAAGTTAAGTGTAAGGCAAAGAGCAAAGGGAATATAGTTGAGAGCAGTTTCATCTATAAATAAAATCAGCAATGCTGTGTTGCTCCAGTTTACTTTTTGAAGACTTGTTCTATGATGATCGCCCGTACTGTAGCTCCTATATTTGACTCCTACTAGATTTATAGAGCATTTGTTTGTTGTTATTTTATTCTCTGCTTAATAATACATTTCAGATTGCTTGAAGATATAGAGAACAATATTGCCATGGATTCAGTGAGAGGTGATTGTTAAAATAGATTCCTAATGTTTACTCTTCTGAATCTTCATTTTAGATATTTGTTAGTAGATCTTTTCTAATTTTCATTTGCTTTTATGATATCATTTGCTTTCCATCTTCCTAAGCTTATTTCATTTACATCAAAATAGCACTGTAGTACTGTCCTCCCATTGTTCATTGATTTGCTTGAGCAGGCACCAGTAATGTCTCTATTGTGACACTTGTTACTGTTTTTGAAATATCAAGTACGCCATGGGGAGCTTGTCATGCTCTGTCGTGTGGGCAGGATACTCTCAGTAGCTTGTCGGGCACTCTGAGAGGGACCAAGTTATCGAATCTGGGTCAGCTATATGCAAGGCAAATGCCCTTCCTGCTGTTCTATTGCTCCAGTCCACATCAAAATAGAAGTTAAGTATTTATAACTAAAATTTATATACTTTAAATGAATGTGTTATTTATAGAGATAGATATACATATACCTTTGACAATGACCATCTTTAATGATATAGACATTTACCTATTTCTATTAATGCTGACCTTAGATTTAACAAGATAACAAGAACGGCAAAGCCTGGCATGCTACCTGTGACACATTCAATATGCCAAGCACAGTAACAACAAGTCTCATGATGGAGACGTTATTGAGCCCGCTCAAGAAAATTGATGAACAACGGGAGGACAGTGACAGTGACAGAACAAGAAATCATTATTACAGTTCTATAAAGGAAATGTATCCAACAGGAAACCCATTACCTAATAAACTTTCTAGTTTTATGTTGAAATTCACTAGTTATTTAAATATAGGGTTAGATGAAAAGAGTAGCAGAATATTAGTAGGGATATTTAAGTAAGTTGAGAAACAAGGGATCTCCTTGAAGATATGAAGGAACTCAGGCGGGACTTGCAAACCAGTGGTCCTGAGGTCAAATGCTTGGTATCCCACATAAACCAAAACTGATCTGGGCAGTTCTGTTGTTTATACGCAGAGGCTCTACCATTTCATATCCTTGTAACAAAAATGATTCTTTGTTATACCATAACCATGTGCATGGAAGCACACACAAAATACTGAAGTGTGTTCCCATCTATCACTACAACTATGAAAAAATGAGGATGCCATGGACAGGAAATACAAACTCTGGAGAGAACATATGTACATACTGCAGTGATTATTAGTGAAGGCACCCACAAAAGCCACATGTTCCAATTAAAACTGAAAAAGATGTCAAGTATGAGTGAAAGAACTGGAACTAAAGGATTGCAAACCTTGGTGAGCACTGCAGTTGAGTATGAAAGCACCAAAACCAGGTGTGGGACTCCTGGCAGCATCACAGTTAAAACATGTATGAGCACAGCCCTCAGACGTAGGTGCAAACCTAGGAAGTGGCAGCAAGAATGAGAACAGCAGCAAAAAAACACAACAATTCAAAAGAAAATAAATTTTAGAGAATAATTTGAAAAATAGCCTCAAGGTAGACATCCCTTAATTACTTATATTTTCATGCACCAGAAGAGGAAGAACAGAAGGTAGACGAGTTCTTCATAAATTAAGTGAACTGTTATGAATAGCTCTCCAGCCCAGTCATGGCCCCAGAGGCACACGGACCTAATTCGGAACCCAGCAGCTTTTGACAGAAATGTGAATGGACTATACATTAAGCTTGGATTATCCAATCCAAGATATATATGTTGGATTGGGGTGCCCGGAAAGCTACCAAGAGTATCCCACCTGCATGGGCAGAGCCTGGCAAGCTACCCATGTCATATTCAATATGCTCAAAACAGTAACTATAATAGGTCTCATTACCCTGACCCTGAAAGAGCTCCAATTGTTGGGAAAGATGAGTAAGGAGAGCCTGCTAAAATCTCAGGGCTGGGATGAATAGAGATGCTACTGGAGCCTGCTCGAGTAAATTGATGAACAATAGGATGACAATGATATGGTGATATAAGGACATGTCTTTCTTTAAATTCAATCAGTAAAGATTGCATTATTCTTTCACAGACCAAATCAGATATTTCCATTCTCTAGAACAGGGTTTCCCAACTGTGGGCCACACGGCCTCCTATGGGTCCCCAGGGTTTTCAAGAGGGCCATGTGTGAAAATCATTTATATGGTAGACTAAGAATGGTAGACCAACATGGGGCACAGTGGGAAATAAAGGTCAGAAATGTGACATTGTTACAAAAAGAGAATGTTCTAGGATATCTAATCAGATAGATGAAGACTTTAAAAGTAACTCCTGAGTATATATATATTTTTTTTCTATATTTATTTAATTTAAAATTAATTTATTAAATTTGAGGCTCAATATTTCTATTATAATTCTTTAGAAAACCAAAGTTTTTCTTTCCCCTTATTTTATTTTATTTTTTTTTAAAGTTGTAGATTTACAATTTTTTGTGCTTTGGTTTCAATTATACAATGATCAGATACCCATCCCTCCACCAGTGCCCATTTTCCACCACCATGGATAATATCCCTCCCACCCCCATCCCCCATCCCCCCTGTCTCTGTGGCAGGGCAATCCCCTGTGTTCTCTCTCTCCTTTTGGGTGTTGTGGTCTGCAAAAGAGGCATTGAGTGGCAAACATGTTCAGTCCATAGTCTACTTTCGACATGCATCTCCCCTCCTGGGAGGATCCTCCAAACATCCTTTATTTGGTGCTCCCTTCTCTATCTGAACTGCCCTTTCCTCTAGGATACCCGGCTGGCCTCTAAGTTATGGAGTAATCCTCCTGGTGCTGATCTCAGCTATTCTTGGGTATTAATCTCATACTTTGTTACTTTATATCCCCCAGATGAATGCAATCTTTCTATGTCTATCCCTCTCTTTCTGACTCATTTCGCTTAGCATGATACTTTCCATATTGTACCACTTGTATGTAAATTTCATGACTTCATCTTTTCTAACAGCTACATAGTACTCCATTGTGTAGATGTAACAAAGTTTCTTTAACCAGTCATCTGTTCGTGGACATTCAGGTTTCTTCCAGTTTCTGGCTATTGTAAAGAGTGCTGCAATGAACAAACAAGTGCAGATGTCACTTCGACTATACATTTTTGCCTCTCTGGGATATATTCCCAGGAGTGGTATTGCTGGGTCAAATGGGAGATCAATTTCTAATTTTTTGAGAATCGTCCAAACTGTTTTCCAGAAGGGCTGAACCAGTGGACATTCCCACCAACAGTGAAGGAGTGTCCCTTTCTCGCCACATCCACGCCAGCATCGGTTGCTTTTGTTCTTTTGAATGTGGGCCAGTCTCTGAGGTGTGAGATGGTATCTCATTGTGGTTTTGATCTGCATCTCCCTGATGATTAATGATGTAGAGCATTTTCTCATGTGCTTTTTTGCCATTCGGATTTCTTCTTTGAGAAAGTTTCTGTTCATTTCATTGCCCCATTTTTGGATGGGGTTGGATGTTTTCTTCTTGTGGAGTTTAACCAGTATTTTGTATATCCTGGATATCAGCCCCTTGTCAGATGTGTATTTGGAGAATATCCTTTCCCATTCTGTAGACTGTCTTTGTATTTTGGTCACTGTTTCTTTGGAGGTGCAGAAGCTTCTTAGTTTAAGATAGTCCCATTTATCTATCTCTGTAGAAAACCAAAGTTTTATACCTCCATCACAGATTCTACCTTCTAATAATGAGACCAGTTACATATTTGCCACTTAAATGTTCTTATTTATTTATTTGTTTATTTTTTCACCTTATAGACAAGGCAATCTGGTTTTATTCTTTACTGGCCAATTGTAAAACCTTTAGAGAAGAGAATAAATAAATCATGTCTAGTTCTTTGCTTTTACTGTTTGAAAGTATAGTTCAATTGTCTTCAAACTCATAAATTTTCTGTACCTCTTCAGTGAGATGGTATCTGATAGGACATCCACCACTAAGAATTACTTAACTTCAGAAGATAAAGAGAAATAGTTATGCCCTATGAAACTTTTTATATAAGCCAACTTCTCCTTGAAATGCTTAATGTTTATAGAAAAGACCTATAGAGATCCACCAGACTACATTTCTTTAAAATAATAAATAAAAAAGGACAGGTAATTAAATCAAATTTAGGTTTTGGTTTCTCAGCTCAGTGTGTATGCTCACTAAGTGTTAGCAGATCAGAAGAATGTAGAGTTCTAAAAGTAAGATAGAGCCTTGATGAGGTACAAGATATTTGTGCTGTTTTTCATTGCAAACATATTTCAGAAATGAAAAATCTTCAATCTTAACTGAGAATTCAATAGGGAAAAGCTGATCTTTGCCAAATCTTACATTTATGATGTTAATTAAATCAGTAAGAAATTTGAATGACAGCATGTGTTGTTAATTATTTATATAAATATATGTCTAAATTTATTAGAGCAAATGCTTGATTTTTTAAATATTAGAAAAATTTCTTCAATTATTGTTATTTACCAATATTTCTAGTAGTCCCAGCCCTTAGCAATATTTCATATATACTGTGTATTTAGCCATTTGAACTTACACATTTTTTTATTTAAAATTTACCTTTATAATAGCAGTTTCACTTAAACCACACCTTTTATGTGAATGAATCAGAGTAATTTGAAAACACTACATATTGTTATATATAGTAAATTTAAGCACATTATTATTACATACTCATCTCATTTAATTCTTATTTTCCATTCTTGTTTTCTATCCCTAAAGTTGTACAATCTGCAAATATATGAGGGATTGTAGCATAAACCACCCCCAACATAAATCTTTGTGTCATTTTCATGACTTAGGGATGGTTGCTTTTGAAAGTGGTCAGACAAAAATTCTGGAACACAAATGGCAGCTGTTGTTTTAAGAATTTAGACTTTTGTATGAGAAATCTCCATTTGTAAGCTTATTTCTCTCAGTAGTAGAGCCAAATTTCTTGAAGCTTTTGTTAATGGAGAAGATCAATTTCTAAGTATGCTTAACAATCCTAATTGTTTTCTGTATTATTCCCAAAAAACTTTCTTAAGATCTTTTTTTCTTAAGCTCCTACTGCCCCATGTCTGTTTTCTTTATCTCGATAGAGCAATTCAGGTAATTATTTGAGCCATTTCAGGATATTTCTCAGGTTTTTTTTTTTACTTTCTCTATTGCATGCAACAAGAATAAATATAATTAAAATTTTGTTTTTCTCCTGGTAATCTGAATTTTTTTTAAAGGGAGTTATTTCACTTGAAATTCTAGAAAGGAGGGACAAAATGTTTTTATCCCATAATCTTGCATTCCAACATTCTTGTTCTAAGTAGAATCGGTAACATGGCATCAGATGTTGGATCTTACTAAATACATTTGATTATTTGTCATTGGGGACACAATGTTTCTCTCCAATATTCATGATGGGGGACTCTCAACTATCCTTCATTGAGCCCGAAGGGTCAGTTATGTGCACAAGCCAATGACTCAGTGTTTAAACCCCATAGTGTCGTGTTGCTAAGACCCAATGATGCTTGGGACAAGGGCCATAACTGCTGATGACTAGGAGAAATGCAGAGTCAGGAAGTGACTATGGAGTCTCTCATGCAAAGCATATACTTAATCCTTTTAAGTTATTTTTCATCCTAACTAATACCTCTTCCCTCTGACTATTTAGAAAAAGAACTCTAAATAAATACCCTATTGACAATGATTTGATTCAAGTTTTTAGATTTGTTTGTAGATTAAATATCAAATATTTTTCTCTAGATTATTTCTGTCAGATGTTGTTGACCTGAGAGAAATAATTAGCATTTAATATAATTAAAAATATTTATTTGAGGAAAGAATTCATGAACCAAGGACAGTCCAAAATATTTGTATCATCAGTATTAGGGCAGAGTGGAGTATTAAATGATATGGATCACTTCTTGATCACTTGAGTTCCTATTAATCATCGATTTGCTCGAGCAGGTGCCAGTAACATCTCCATTTGTCCCTGTCATGTGCTAGTGTAGCCCAATGGCCTCCGTTCGTTCTAGGCACATGAAGAGCCTCAAATCGATAGTTCAGGGTCTTGACAAAGAAGTCAGACACTCTGGTAGGTGGGCAGCCATTCAGTCTTTTGACGTCCCATCGAATCCATTCGGTAACAGCTCTAGTCCAGCAGTCATCTCCAAATCTCATTACATGTCCAGCCAATCTGATTTTCGATGCCTTGGCAACCGAGACAGCGCCCCTGATTCTTGATCGTCGACAGAGGTCGAAACTCCGGATTCTTTCTCTCATTCGAGTGAAGCGTGATATTCCAAGCATAGCTCTTTCAATTCCGCTTTGGGAGACCCGAATAGCGTTTTCATCCTTTTTGCGAAGGGCCAGCTCTCTGAGGCGTATGTTAATGCAGGAAGAACAGTGGAATCAAAGAGATGTGCCCAGAGCCGGAGGTTCTTCGTCCTCTTAGCTAATTCTTCAATGCTCTTGAAGGCATTCCAAGCCACTCTCTTCCTCCTGCGCAGCTCAGGTGTCAGGTCATTTGTCATGTTGACTTCTCGACCTAGGTACACATAACTGTTGCATTCGGAGATGGTGATTCCATTGAGAGCGAATGGAGTGTCAGGAATAAGGCTGTTTCTTATAAACATTGTCTTCGTAAGATTCAGCTGTAGTCCGACCTTTTCACACTCAAGAAGTCGGCCAGCATTTGTGCCGCTTGGCTGATGTTTGGTGTTATGAAAACAATGTCATCAGCAAAGCGGAGGTGGTGTAGTTGCCGACCATCTATCTTCACTCCCATTCCTTCCCATTCCAGTCGTCGCATGATGTTCTCAAGGGTGCCACTGAAGAGTTTTGGTGAAATGGTATCACACTGCCGAACACCTCTCTTGACATCAATGATTACTTCTTTTTAGAATGGTGAGATCCTGGTAGTGAATCCGTAATACAGCTCACGGAGGATCCTGATGTATTGAGTTTGAATGCCATTATTATTATTATTAAGTTTACCACTAAAAAGTTCGTAGATCTCAAAGAGATTATCAGGTATCAAAGTGTGAAACTTTACATCAGTAACAGCATTTGCAAAATGGAGCCCAGGAATCATTAATGAGAAAACACATTGTCTTCTTTAAACTGGGCATAAAACCAATGAACTTAAGCATAAAACCTTTTGCCTGGGTCAAAAACAATTGTTTTAAGAAACTATCCAGAAAAAAATTAATTGTGCAAAAAGTCATCCAAATCACAATTATGTATTACAGACTTTCAACCTTGGGATTGAATCACCCCATTAGGCCCTTGCATTTTCTTTGAGTTAGAGGGGCAAGAGACGGGACATTTGCAAGGTCTGAACACACCATGTGATGCTCAGAGGCTTTTATGTCTCTGTGTTCGTGAGCAACTCCTGGCAGTGCTTGTACGGATCATACATGGTGCTAGGGATCAAATTGGCGGTTGCTACGAAGCAAACATCTTACTATCTGTTCTCTCTCTGGTCTTTCAGCTTTGATCTAATTTGTTTTTTTAATTAAAGCAGCATGATATACAAAGTTATTCATAGTTGATTTTTTTCACACACTTCGTTCTAGTTACCTGCCCTACCACCAGTGTCTTGTTCCCTCCATCACAGTTTCCAGTTTTACTCACACCCTGAAGCACCACCACTCAGCCTGCCAACTTGGCAAGAACAACTTTAGATTCGGTTGCTGAAGATTCGATTGGATCTCTTTCTTCAGACTCTGTTTTGGATATTTAGTTTTAGTACTCCTCTATACCACTGGTGTTCTTGATCCCCCTGATTCCTGCTCCTTGTTGCTTCCTGCTAATCTCTTCCTTCCCTCTAGATTTCTTTCCCTCTATGCCCCCCTTTATCTACTCTGGGTCAAGGGTGATCCAGGCATCCCTCCTTTCCTAAGATTGCCTTCTCTTTTTCATAATTTCTAAATAAATGCAACAAATCATATATGTTCAAAAATAGTTAAGACTTATTAAGGTTAATACATCTATCATGTTCCTAAATTTTACTTTTTCTATCATAAAAGCCCTAAATTTGTCTCTCTCATAGAGCACATTTTACATTTTCTACCTTAATCTGTGTACAAAAACTTAACTTGTCTTTTAACAGACTGAATATTTGCTAAAGTTAGTATATAAAAGTTGATCTTATTATAGATGTAAACTGTTTCTAAGCCCAGTTGGTCTATTTTTGGTCAACTTAATTTTGATATAGTTAAAGATAAACATTTTATGACACTTGATCAAAACCATTTTTTAGGGAAAATAAATTACTGGAGTATAATTACAATGATGAAATATCAGACATAGAAGTACTTTCATTTCCCCCAAACAAGCAAAATTATAAAATTTTACTAATTTATAAATACAGAATTGCTAAGTCCCTATTATTTTCTTAGTTTTAGCTATTTTTTAAGTGTGACTAATTATTTAACAAGAACAAATGTCACTGTATAATTTTAACATGTGAAATGAAATTTGGAAATAAAGATCCTGAGATAGTATAATTATGTCAGCTGTGGTTGAATAGTTGCCCAGTTTTCTTAATATCCATATTTCTATGCATTTAAAAATACAACATTCCAGATATCTTTATCAAAAGGCAGAATGTATATCTTCCTTCACTCCTTGAATTTAAACTAGTGAGATAACTTATTTTAACTATATACACAGAATTGTCATTGTGGCATTTACGAACCCAAGTCTTGGGGATTTTACAAATTCTTTATCTATTTTTATCTGTGAGAGAAAACCAGCACTGTTCTGCTAGAGGCTAAATATAACAAAGAAGAATGCAGGTAACCCAGCCAAAAATAAAGTTAATTCCTAAATGCAGTCAGCTGATTAGTAGTAATTTGAGACTAGATTATAGAACCCCTCTTCTAACTTATATTTTATTTTATTTTTAATTTTTATTTATTTATTTGTTTTTGATTTGTGGGTCATACCCAGCGATTCACAGGGTTTACTCCTGGATCTGCACTCAGGATTACCCCTAGCAGTGCTCAGGGAACCGTATGGGATGCTGGGAATCGAACCCGGGTCAGATGCGTGCAAGGTAAACATCCTATCCACTGTGCTATTGCTCCAGCCCCTCTAACTTAGATTTTAATCTATAAGCAATACTGAACTTATTTTCAGATTGCTCCATTCAGGAAACTTTTTTCTTATGTAGTTAAGGCGATAAGCAATATATAAGATCACTGTCACTATCACTATCACCCCGCTGTTCATTGATTTGCTCAAGTGGCCGGCAGTAACATCTCCATTTGTCCCTGTCAGGTGCTAGTGTAGCCCAATGACATATTGGGGGGTCTTTCAGGGTCGGAGGAATGAAGATCATCATTGTTACTGTTTTTGGCATAGCGAGTACACCACAGGTAGTTTGCCAGGCTCTGCTGTGCAGGTGGGATACTCTCGGTAGCTTGCCGGGCTCTCACAGAAGGATGGAGGCTTTTGGAGCAGTCTCTAACCACCTTTACAGGTGATTCCAGTCAGGCATATATGCAGGCATGATACTCTCAGTAGCATGCCAGGTTCTCTGAGAGCGAGAACTAGAGAATAAGAGATTTGCGGTTGGGTGCTCCCAGTAGCTTGGCTTTAAAGTCTCTGATCCTGGCCATTAATGGGTTTAACTGTTGGTGGCAGTTGGTGGGTGTAACTGTATAGCTATTGGAAGATGGGGGATCTTGGTGGAGGAGACCCAGTCCTGAACTGAGAAGGTTTGGAGATCTCAACCCCAAGTCCTGCACACCTGGATTCTTCTGCAGGTTCCTTCATGCAAAAGGCTCATCCAACCATGTGGAGAGTGGCCTCAGCATGGCTGTGGATGGGTCCCTGAGTTCTTCAGCGGCCTGGGCTCTGCTCGGGGTGGAGAGGGAAACTCAACCTGCCCTCCTCCAAGGGGCCCCAATGAGGACAGTCAGATGCAGGGGCAAGAGTCTTTGCCTTGTTCTCTTCCAGGACTTCCGTTTTCTAATCTCTGGATCCTGACTGTTGATAGGGTTACACGGCAGTTAGTGGTTGTAACTGTAGAGCTTCTGGAAGATGGGGGATCTGGGTGGAGGAGACCCAGTCCTGAACTGAGAAGGCTTGGAGATCTCAGCCCCAGGTCCCGCACACTTGGGTTCCTCTGCTGGTTCTTTTATGCGTGAGGCTCGTCCAAGTGTGTGGAGAGTGGCCTCAGAATGGCTGTGGCTCGGTCCTGGAGGTCTTCAGCTGCCAGGGCTCTGCTTGGGGCAGAGAGGGAAACTCCACCCGCCCTCCTCCAAGGGGCCCCGGTGAGGACAGCCAGTTGCAGGGGCAGGACACTCTACCTTGTTTTGTTCTGGAATCTTATATATTAGATACTAAAAAAATTATATAATTTTAAGACACTAGGAGCATGTAACTGTTTTACTATCAGTTGTCTTATAATAATATCTCATTTTAAAAAGGAGACAAAATTAGTTGGCTAAAAATGTGTTTTAACACAAATTTTATCAATTATTATATGTGCAAATATAGAAAATTAAGTATAGGGTGTGTTCAATATTTTCTTCATCTGTAAACTGAACCTAAACACTTTAAGGAGTTTTCAAGTAGAACTAATTTATTTGCAATATGCTACCAAATCAAAAAAGAACAAATAAAATATACCCTGACCCAAAATGAATGTTCTGTGTCCCAACATATGTAGGCATTTAGCACTCTTCAAGATGTCTTTAAAGGTATTGTTTAATTATTATAAAGACATTGCTTAATTATTATAATTAATTAATAACTTTAATTGTAGTAGTAAATGTTTAAACTAGCTGTGGTTTATTTTTGAAATTATATACCACATAAAATTTAGAAAAATAATAATGAACGAGTACTGACAAGGGAAACAACCTCTAGGTTTCTCAGAAGAAAACAAAAAACAAGTTAAGTAGAATTGTTAATGAGTTATTTACTATAATACATTTTTATTAATAAAAATATTTGAAATAATGTAACTATAAGAGTTCTTTCTTGTAATCAAATTTTAGGAACATTTGGGTTGTTGTAATAATAAAGGCTTAGTATAAGACTATTTGAGATTATAAACTGCTTTATTTCATTTTTTATTGTAGAAAAAATTATATGTGTCAAAGTATCCTGAAATTGTATGCACATAATTACAAAGGAGTGAATGTTAAAATTGGTGGGAAAAATCTGGGAAAAAATCATCATAGTGGAGCATGGTGAGGGGTACTTTAGCAGATAAGGCCCAACCTTGCAAAGTGACCCAGAAGCAAAGCCTTATAAGAGAGAGTATCTGGGCAAAGTTGCAAGAACAAGGTGTCAGCCAGCACCAGGTGTTGGGCCCTGCACTCACTCGATCTTCTAGTCACATGAGCTCTAGACACAGAAACTGTCAGTTGTGCTTAGCAGGTCATCCTAACTGCAGCAACCAGCCTTGATTGGGATTGGACCAGGGCAAATCATAGTTGAAGAGGTGACAGGCCAATAATGCTCAACTTTCGTGTGATTGTACTTTCTTGCAAATTGAGACCCTCTATAAAATATGTGTGTATCTGGCAATAAGTTGAACAGCCATCAGCTGCTCCCTGAGGGTGTTTCTTCCCATGCCCATCATCCTTCACCCCATGTCTGCCCAAACCTGGTGTGCAACATGTCTGGACCTGTTGGGGGAAAACTGTTCCCAAACAGTTAACTAAAATTATATAGTGACAGAAATTTCAGATTTTTTTCTTATAGTATAGGTAGATGACCCGTCTTTACTAATTCATCATCTTTGATGAGTTAGCAAGATGCTGCACTAATTTCTTAATCCCTGAAATTTTTTTTCAAAATCTTAATGTACAAAAATACTCTTGAGTTTTTATTTCTTGATTTTGTTCGATTTTCACAACTGCTCCTCTTTGTTTTCTTTTCTTTTCTTTTCGTTTTTTTTTTTGTTTGTTTGTTTTTTTGGACTGTACCTTGTCATACAGAGGAGCCCATGTGGTGCTGGATCTTAAATCCAGGTCTCCTGCATGCAAAGCTTTTTCTCCAGTACTTTAAGCTATATCTCTCTAGCACTTTTTAAATTTTCAATTAGTCAGATTGTGTGACTTCATATTAGCACATCACATTTTTCACAAAAAAATCCTTTTAACACTGTTTTTATCCTATCTTTTTAATTTTAATGTTCCAGGCATATATAAATGTCATAAGCCAGATATACCTTATTATCAACTGATTTTTTGCTCCCTTGCTATAATTTGCTTCATATTTATCTCCCATCTCTATGTGTATATATAAACATATTGTATCAATAAATATATTCTGTCCTATAAAGTCATCTTAGGATCACTATAAACGTTATTCTATTTCAAATAGATTATAAAATCCTTTCCTACATTTAACTTGTGTATTAATTTCTATTATGCAGATTGAATTGTCACTATTAGATATATATTCCTATAATATGATAGTGAAATATGTAGGTGAGAACCATTATCAAAATTTTCATCTCCTGCTATAGTATATATAATACAATAATTCATATGTAATAGGTGATATTGAGAAGCTAAGTAAATGAACAAACATTTTACTTTTATAAAAAATGCTATCTTCTAGAAGCAGAGTGTTTTATTATCTTTTGTGTTGTTATGAAATCTAAAATCATTGATTTATTTGCCAAATCAATAATTAAATGTCAACATTGTAAAAAATATTCTATTTTAAATAATTATTACACCAGATACTTCATTTGACATCCAATGGTTCCCATCTCATATATATAAGAACAGCTATTCTATGAAATTTTATTTATTTATTAGTTTATTTTTTGAAAGCAGAAACTTATTGGATAGTAGAAGTGAAATGAAAAGCAATTCCCCATGTAGGGAAAAACAATATAGGACTAAGTTCTCTATGAAATTTTCACGTGCGATCTTAATGTGATAAAATAGAAATTAATTTCTAAAGTACAATGTTTCAAGAATTGAATTATAATGATAATACAATTATACTAATATACATTTTCTTGCTGTATATATATATGTGTGTGTGTGTGTGTGTGTGTGTGTTTGTATTTATTTCTTTTCTTTGATGTGTTTCTGATGATTACCTTGCAACAGTGTTTCTTCATTTAAACTTTCAAATCCAAAATAAAACAGATACTGTGTTTCCATGATGTTTATTCTATCCTCAGGAAATTTTACATTTAAATTTGTAGACTATAAAGGGAAAATTCATTTAGAAACTTTCCACTCCGCCCTCCCCCAAGTAACTGCACTGCACTTGAAGCTAGTGAAAAACATATTCTTTGCTTTCTGGAATTGTTTATGCAGCAAGATGTTCTTTGTATTATCTGTAGAAATTTCACATTCCAGTAGTTTAATAGAATATCTCATTTGTTTCTGAATATGCAAATTTTTCTCACATACTATAGTTTTGAGAAACAGGTAAAGAAAGTGTAACACATGAGTTTTTTTTTTAAATTGAACAGATGTTAAGATTATAAAACTTGCTAATAGCAAAATATTTGGGGAAAAGTGGACTAGCAAATAACTCTGCAACAAAGACTGTTAAAATGCTGGAAAGCCTGTGCATACCTAAGTGTTAAAATTGCTGAGAGAGTAGCTCCTAAAAGTCCTCATCAAGAGAAAATAAAATATAGTTATACGTTAAGGTTAATAGGAACTAGATTCATTGTGGTCATCATAGAAAGATATATAAAAATATTAAACCGCCATGTTATATATATGAACCTAATGTACTATTATAAATCAATTATTTCTTAAAGGGAAATAAAAATCTAAAAAGATAAACATAGTTGTTTTCCAAATGTCCTTATATATATGCTGATGTCTGAGGATGCCTTTATGTAAACATACTTTTATAGTAAATAATCAATGAAATATAGCAATTATACTGCAAGTACTTATGAATGGTACAGCAAGAGAAGAGAAAAATGAGTTAATAACAGCAAAATAAAACTATAGCATTTATAGTTGGAATTACATATCTACTTGGTGATATAAAGAGCTCTCACTCTCATTTAGTTTCTGATGGTAAGGTTCGATTCCTCTGCCCCTCTTGGACAGCCTGGCAAGCTACCGAGAGTATTCAATATGCCAAACACAATAACAAGAAGTCTCATAATGGAGACGTTACTGGGCCTGCTTGAGCAAATCGATGAACAACGGGAGGATGGTGGTAGTGTTATTTGGATATTGTGGATATTGACAGAACTGAATTCAATATAGGAATATATCATGTTAAATAAATAATTTTAATTAGTGTTCAATAATCCCCTTTCTGACATGTTCAAGATATTATCTTGAGGTTTGCCTTTAATCATTATATTTTGGTATGGAACTAGATTTCAGCACCAGAAAGTTAATGAACCTTCCTTACAATTTTTTTCTTTTTTCCAGCTAAGTATTTTGTTTCTTTTCCAATTACATTAGATGCCAAATAGTCTCACTGTATTTTAAAAAATATTTTGTTATTTGAATTGAAAAGATACTAAGGTACCATGATATGCATATTTCTAATTGAATTTCAGGCATATAATTTTCCAACACCAGTTACACCACCATTGTCAACTTTTCTCCACATTTTCACAGATTTACCCCCACATCCCAGTCTGACTCCTTTATAAGCACATTTTCAAGCTTGGTTGTATAGTTCGGATCTTATGCTTACAGTGTTGTTGGCATGGAGGTCATCTGATACTTGTTTTCCTTCTGACTCACTTACTTGTTTAACATGATATCCTCCAGTTACATGCAAGATATAGTCAAATACATGACTTTATCATTCCTCACAGCTTCATAGTACTCCATTGTGTGTATATGTATATACTATATATGTATATATTTTTACATACTTGCATTATCCATTCATTTGTTGTTTGCAACCATGGCTAAATATATATCCTAGCTATTTTGCTGAGTGCTTCAAAGAAGAATGATACATATATGGTCTTTAAAATGAGTGTTTTGTATTAGGTATGGAAAAAATATCCTGCTTCAAGAAATAAATAATGTTTCAAAAGTCCAAGGTCTGGATCCTTTACTGATGTATTTAAAAACTGCTCAAAAAAAGGGTCATTGGGATCCTGACTGTGCTAACCTCTGTATATGGGTAATTTCTAAAATTAAAATCTCAAATGAACATCTCTTCCACCACAAAAATTCTCTCATGGAGCTGATGTTGGAAAATTTAGGCATCACTCTAAAGTCATAAATAATACTTATTTTTCATCCTTACTGATAATATTAAATGCCAGTATCAGTTAACAAAAATGTTAAGGATTAACAACATGTCTTGCATTCTAAAGAATGATCCTACATTCTTTCTGTGCATATATTAATTTTAACTAAAACTGAATCAATAAATCCAATGTTAGCAATATTTTTAGTGGTTTGATTTTTATCAGTGGATCTACCAATAAAAATAGTCACTCAAGAGCAGACATTGCTACCACATAACGCAGGCAGAGTTACCTACCAACATATGTCCGTCAAAGCGCTGCTGTTTATGTGTTGAGGTCTGAATTATCACTCTCAAATGGAATAAATCGATCAGGTTATGATGTAAAATTATCTATTTTGCAGGACATTGTTAAATGTAAATTTGCTATGTTCGAGAAAGATCAGAACTCACAATTTTCCTTACTTTTCACTAGCACAGTCTTCTTTCTCCTAATGTTCATTCAAGCATCATGATTGGGTCTCATGATAGATGCAATTTCTTATCAAGAATGTGGGAAAAAGTCTTTGAAGCAGTCTGAATTCAAAGCTAACCACAAAAAACAGTTGTTTCACTTCCCTTGGAAGAGCTTTGCTGTAGATGTTTGTTAATTGGTAGTTTATAAGGAGAGGTACAGTATTACCATTACTTCCCTCACCCCCAAAATAATACTTTGAAAATTTACAAAAAAAATAACTTGTGGGTCGTGGTAGTATTTCATTAAAAGCTGGCTAATTCAGTGAGAAGATTGTATAAGGCCATGTGTCTTGCAGGTCTGGAAATAGCTACTTGTGTTCTAGACCTATTCTCTTTGTGTGCCACGTGTCATCTAATCCTGGAGCTGGGGCTGGCTGCATCCCTCCAGGGATGAGGATGCAGGGTGGACTGTAACAGGGTTCAGGAAAGTAGGGAGGAAAAAAGATTGGAATTCAAGGTGATGGGAACCTTTTGAGAATTTTCTTTTAACTTTAATTCTCGACCCTAAAGAAACCAAAGTGTGATCTGGGTGTAGACAGAATGAGCGTAAAACCAAAACGAGGCTGTGTTTCTGGCTCAGTATAGCTGTGCTGTCTTACAACATCTGCCTTCCCATGTGTGTGTTGTGGGGTGAGGTGGGAGTGTTGGAGGGGGGAAAATTTTTGCTCAGAAAAATCTACTGCTATTCCTTGACTTGAGGGCCTCAATTAGGGTCAAGATATTTTTTAATCAATATATTTTTTAATCTTTTGATTTGGTTTTGACACATAGCACTGTTTGGAGAACCGTGTAACATAGGGAACTGAATTCTGTACTCTGTTATACAAAGCGTGTGTGATATCACATTAAATAACTTGTTGTTCTAATGAATTTGTTTCAAATATAAAATTCACTTCACAACGGTGGTTTAGTTAGTCAACAGATTTTCCAGGTGCTAATAGTATCATCAATTAATAATGTCATATTTATCCCTCATTTTATAATAATTAGAGCATATGTTTCTTTCATGATTTGCTGAATTAGGTGAGATCTGCAGAAGAATATTGAACATAATATTCATGATTGAGGAAATGTTAATAATTATGCTTGCCTTGTTTGTTTTTAAAAATGTTCTTACTATTTTACCATTAGAAATCACTAGTTCTCAGTTTTTGATAGACCATTTTTAAGATAAAGAAAATCTACTCTTTTTAAATTTTGTCAATGATTTTATTAATGAGGGCATATTATTTAATTCCTTGAAATTTTTATTTATTTTTCTTGAATCCAGATATATTTGAAAAAAATGTTGGTAATATAAAGTAAGTAAAGTATGGTGATTATAGGTAATGATACTGTATTACTTAAGTGAAAGTTGTTAGAAGAGCATATTGTGAAAGTCCTCATATGAAAATCTTTTTAAAAATTTAATTAGAAATGGAGACAGTGTAACTGGAATTACTGTAACATTTTTCAATGTCTGTAAGTATAAAATTATAAAATTGTATACTTAAAACTATACTTTATGTCAATTATAAATCAATAGAAGTATATCTTTGCAGACCAGGATTTGACAGCAGGTAAGGTCCCATAGCAATATTTAATTGCTTAAGGTTTTTAAATTGCACGAAACTGACCTGGGTACAAATTCCAGGTCTCACCACACCACCAGGAGTGATTCCTGGACTCAGATCAAGGAATAAACCAAGACCAGGCTGTGTTTCTAAATAGCACAATTGGTAGGATCACCTTGGCACATGCAGATAAAAAGCATTTTAACTTGAATTTAGGAACTCGGTCTTCCCGTGCAAGTATTTCAAACCACAGAAACATTTTTCAGGAGCTTACACTGTTTTCAAGATGAGAAAATATTAAACCACTAACAGGGAAAATAGTAGGAGTGTATATTTTCAGTAAGCCTTAGGTTTGATCCACAGCATCACTAGGAATGACCTCAAAGCACAAATACAGGACCCCCCCCCCCCGCCCAATACTATATTTTCTGTTCTCCTCAGTTGTAAAACAAAATATACCATGTTTCTGTTTTTAAGTCAAATATATCCTATTTTTCTATATCTTCAAAAATATAGCATTCAAGGTAAAATCTTAAAGCCTATGATAATAAATATTACATCTACTTTAAAATACTTATAAATTCAAAAGTAGATTAGCTTACTTCACTATAAAACATCAAACCCATTCCTGTTAAAGCCATGATCAAGACTACAATGCCCTGTTATACTTCGTGGTTGCACTGAGTGTAAATGAAAAGAATAAAATAAATACCTGATAATAAACTAGAACAGTAGTACGGTCCTGCTGGTTTTCCAATGGGACGGAACCTTGCATTCAGACAGGTAGTGAGTGAAGAGCCGAGCCAGTGTATTGATGAGTACTGAGGGCAGTTCTTCAGGTGTTCAGGTCTGACCTTGTCTGGGCCAGGTGCTGTTTGTTTCTTTACCAACGAAATGGCGTGTCGGATTTCGGAGGGGAGAACGTTGGGAACGACATATCCATCCTGTGGAGTTTGGTATGTCGGAAAGTGGACTCTGGCTATCGAAGAGATTTGAGTAGAAGTCATGGATAATCTTCTCCATTGCCATTCTGGAGGATGTGATGGATCCATCAGGACGTCGGAGGGCAGTCATCTTGGTTTTGTAGTTGGCGAAGGACAGGTGGACGTTACGAATACTTTTCCCGGCTTCTGCCGCATCTACCAGTACTTCTACTCTTCTCTCTTTGAAGTCTTCCTTGATCGCATCTCTGCACTGCTTTGCGAGCTTGGACATTAGCTTGTGGTTGCCTGAGGCATGTGCCAAACCACGCTGGCGAATTAGCTCAAGAGTTTTCGAAGATAGGTGATTTTTTGTGGCTATCTCTCTCTTGGCGTTCCTCGCACATTCATGGAGGTGCTGAACTAGTCGATAGTATTCCTCATCAATGTTGTCAACAATGGCATCTTCCCATGTTGCCGCAATAGTGCCAAAGAGTTCCCAGTATGTGGTCGTTCTGGGAGTTCTCTTTTTGAACTTTGCAGCCCTTTCTCACCACTCTGTGAAGTAGAATTTTGCAGGAAGGAGACCGTGGTCCGATCCCATTCGAAATTTTGGAACAACAGCGACATCAGTCAGGCAAAACCGTTGATTGAATATGATGTGGTCTATTTCATTGTGAAATGGTCCACTGGGAGACTCCCATGTCCACCGTTTAGATTCTGCCTTTTGGAACTATGAGTTACCATGGATGGTCTTGGTCGACATGATGAACTCAGACAGTCTCTCACCCTGTTCGTTCCATTCTAGGCCATGGTTCCTGATGTGAAGTTCTTCAGCTGATCTTCTCGGTCCTATCTTGGCATTAAGATCACCCACAATGATCTTGTAGAAGGTGTGGTCTTCTTTATAGAACTTCTCCAGCTCCATGTAGAACTTCTCAATTTCTCCTTCATCATATTTGGATATTGGTGCGTAGACAACGAAGATAGAAACTGCAGGCAATGAGCCACATATATTCAAATGTAAACGTCCGATTCGGGTTGTTAGACATTTGAATGAATCAATGCTCTTGGCCAAGTTTGTGTTGACAAGGACACCGATGCCTCCGACACCTTTTTTTATAGCATGTTCCGAGGAACAATTCTTCTCCAGTGTCGAAAACGGCATGACATTGGCAACTATTACCCTATCTGTCTATTGTCTGTCATCTACAAGTTGTTCACTCGAGTCATCCTAAATAGGATTGGCAGAACACTAGATGAAGGACAACCATGCGAGCAAGCCGGGTTCCGCAACAGATTCAGCACCATCGACCATATCCACACGATAACCAAGCTCATTGAGGTTTCTCGGGAGTTCAAGATGCTGCTCTGTTTAACGTTCATTGATTTAAAGAAGGCCTTTGATTCTGTTGAGACGGAAGCGGTCATTGAAGGCCTAGCCAATCAGGGCATTTAAGCCCAATACATCAGGATCCTCCGTGAGCTGTATTGTGGATTCACTACCAGGATCTCGCCATTCTACAAAGAAGTGATGGTCGATGTCAAGAGAGGGGTGCGGCAGGGTGATACCATTTCACCAAAACTCTTCAGTGCCACCCTTGAGAACATCATGCGACGCCTGGAATGGGAAGGAATGGGAGTGAAGATAGATGGTCGGCAAATACACCACCTCCGCTTTGCTGATGACATCATTCTAATAACACCAAACATCAGCCAAGCGGCACAAATGCTGGCCGACTTTGACCATGAGTGTGGAAAGGCAGGACTACTGCTGAATCTTACGAAGACAATATTCATAAGAAACAGCCTCGTTCCTGATGCCCCATTTGCTCTCAACGGACCGACCATCTCCGAATGCAACAGCTATGTGTACCTAGGTCGAGAAGTCAACATGACAAATGACCTGACACCCGAGCTGTGCAGGAGGAAGAGCGCGGCTTGGAACGCCTTCAAGAACGTTGAAGAAATAGCTAAGAGGACGAAGAACCTCCGGCTCCGGGCACATCTCTTTGATTCCACTGTTCTTCCTGCATTAACATATGCTTCAGAGACCTGGGCCCTACGTAAACAAGATGAGAACGTTATTCAGGTCTCCCAAAGAAGAATTGAAAGAGCTATGCTTGGAATATCACGTTTCACTCAAATGAGAGAAAGAATCCAGAGTTCTGACATCAGTTGACGATCAAGAATCAGGGACGCTGTCTCGTTTGCCAAGGTGTCAAAAATCAGATGGGCTGGTCACGTAATGAGATTTAGAGAGGACCGCTGGACTAGAGCTGTTACTGCCTGGATTCCACGGGATGTCAAAAGACCGCTTGGCCGCCCACCTACCAGATGGTCAGACTTCTTCGTGAAGATCATGAACAATCGGTTTGAGGCTCTTCTTGTTCCCAGGGCGAACAGATGCCATTGGGCTACATTAGCATGCGACAGAGACAAATGGAGATGTTACTGGCGCCCGCTCAAGCAAATCGACAACTAACGGGAAGTTAAGTGATTAAGTGAATAAACTAGAAATGATAATAATTTTCAGTGTTTACAATTTTCATATGATCTAACTGTTTAGAAGTTAAAACTGTCAACTAATCTAATATGTTAAATAATTTAACATCTATAAAATGGCAAGTTTATAAGTCAGTAAATATTATAAATATGTAAGCACACACTGCCCTGCACTGTAGCACTGTCCTCCCATTGTTCATCGATTTGCTCAAGCGGGCACCAGTAACATCTCCATTGTGAGACTTGTTGTTACTATTTTTAGAATATCAAATATGCCACAGAGAGCTTGCCAGGCTTTGCCTTGCGGGCAGAATACTCTCGGCAGCTTGCCAGGCTTTCTGAGAGGTGCGGAGGAATCAAATCCAGGTCAGTTGCATGCAAGGCAAAAGCCCTACCAGTTATGCTATCGCTCCGGCCCATAAGCACACAAAAATCATTTATTTAAATTTTTAAGTCACACCCAGCTGTGCCTGGAGATTGATCTTGCCTGTTCCCAGAGTTCACTCCTGGAGACTCTGGGGACCATATGAATGCCAGAAATTGACCCTAGGTGCAAGATAAGCATCTTCCCAGCTATATTATTTATTTTGCACAGACTAAAAACTTTATTTGAATAACAGTATCAAACTTTGTCAGCTGTCATATGAAGTTATCAAAAGTGCAAATCTTAATAATGTGCAAATGTCATTAATTTTCTCAATAATCTAAGTAAATCAAACCAAATCACAATTGTATAACTTGTGTTACATAAAACAAACATATCACACTAGTTCAAAATTTGATACTACAGATTAAACAGCTATTTATTGATAATAAAGATTTTAAAAGGCTGTTTATTCAAAATAAAATCATACTTAAGATTTTTTAATAAGAAGGTATTTACATTTTATTTCTTCAGCATTGATCTTATGCCTATATTTATTACTTTTTCTAGCATTTTATTGAATTATTGTATATTTATCAATCTATCGGAAATTTTTATATAAGATGACTTATTCGCATAGAAAAAACTTATTTTTCTTATCCCTTGTTTATATTTTAATTCATGTTTTTCTTCATAGAGATAACTTTAATGTTCTATAAGACTATTGAATTATTTTTGCTTTTTTCATGGAAAAAACCACTCCCATATTATGCTACATGACATTTGCTGTGCTGAGAAAATTTTTAAAATTTTGATATATAGTGAAATTTAATAAACAACTCTTTTATTGGGATTAAAATATTTTAATGGAACATTTGAAAACATATAGATTTGCTATTTGACTCTTTTAAATGAGTGTGTAGTATAGCCAGAATCTGGAAAAAAACCTGAGTGCCCGAGAACAGATGACTGGTTGAAGAAATTCTGGCACATTTACACAATGGAGTACTATGTAGCTGTTAGAAAAGACGAAGTCATGAAGTTTACATACAAGTGGTACTACATGGAAAGTATCATGATAAGCGAAATGACTCAGAAAGAAAGGGATAGACATAGAAAGATTGCATTCATCTGGGGAACATAAAGTAACAAATAGGAAACTAACACCCAAGTATGGCAGAGATTAGTACCAGGAATTTTACTCAATGACCCGGAGGACAACCACACATGTTAGGGGAAAGGGGAGCTCAGAAAGAGAAGGGAACACCAAATAAAGGGTGTTGGGAGGATTCGCCCAAGATGGGAGAGCATGCTGAGGGTAGACTGTCGACCAAGCATGATTGCCACTCAATGCCTCTTTTGCAGACCATGGCACTCAAAAGGAGAGGGAGGGAAATGCCCTGCCACAGAGGCAGGGTGGGATGGGGGCTGGGAGGCGGGGGATGCTGGGATCCCTGGTGGTGGGAAATGCGCACTGGTGGAGGGATGGGTGTTTGATCATTGTGTAATCGAAACCCAAGCACAAAAATGTGTAAGTCTACAACTGTACCTCATGGTGCCTCACTATTAAAAAATAAATAAATATAAAAAAATAGGGCATAAAAAATAAATGAGTGTGTAGAAAATTTTTGTATTAATTAACCAGAGTGTATCACTGCATCACTGTATCACTGTCATTCTGTTGTTCATTGATTTACTCGAGCGGTCACCAGTAACATCTTCATTCGTCCCAGCCCTTAGATTTTAGCAGCCTCTTCTCACTTGTCATGAGTAAGGACGAATAACCAGAGTGTAGTGAATTTTAACGGCTAAAAATCTTGTTTTCAGTCTGTTACAATAGTTATAATAGTAACATAGAATTTTATAATGAGAGCTATGAATTATTCAGTCTAACTTTATTATATTTTATTAAAGAAATGATTTTTGTACTTAATATTGTTTATTTTCCTTTTGGGTAATATAATTTTTGAAGAAAGTAAAATGTAGCAATTTGCTTAATCTTTGTGACCAATTTGAACTAAATTGCTATGATGTCTTCTGTAAATGTTAATCTGTCTACAAAGCTTTCCTTACACATCTTAAAAACATTACAAAATACTAATGGTATTTTGTTTATTGAAATGATTCATCCGTTTTTGAAACTCAATTAACACTAATCTACTTAATCCTTAAGAAACGTGATGATGTATTATTGCCAAATTTTGTAAACTTATAACAAAGAAATATTAAAAGAAATGACTTAGATTTACATAACAAGTATAGTATTATTTATTTATAGTAGCATATTCAATCTCTAAACAATATCCACTTCTACACATATTAAAGTGTTTCATATTGATTCTAGTAAATAAAACAGACTTTAAGCATTGTATCTGCTCTTCCTTCTTTGTGATTGTTTTAAATTTGAGAATAATTTATGTAAAAAATTAAATTAATATTTTTGTGGGGGGCCAAACCTGGTTGTGCTTGGGGATTCCTCCTGGCTTAGTACTCGGGGATCACTCCTGACAGTGTTTGGGGGTACCAGAGGGGTGCTGGTTATTTAATCTCCTAGGTAGGCCATGTATAATGTAATCACCTTATGCAGTATTAGCTCCCTATCTTCTAACTTAACCTTTGTTTTTTATAATAAATTAATACAGGTAAAGGAAACTAGTAAACTCTTCTGATAACCACAACCTTTATATTAAGAACCATTTACTTATTTTTTTCCTTCCAAAAAGGTTTTTTATAAAAATTTAAATGAGTATGTCCCATCATGATTTTGCCTGTGAAAATGAATGAAATGGTGCTAGAACATGCTCTTGTTGCTCAATATGAAAAATAGACACTCAAAATTAGCAGTGGATGTTCATCATACATATTAAAATCAAAAAGCATGTTCTAACAAATGGATTACCATATCTGATTGAACACTTAAGTAACAGATAAAAACAAAAAAGGCACATGAGAAAATGCTGTACATACAATCGTCAGGGAGATGCAGATCAAAACCACAATGAGATGCCATCTCACACCTCAGAGACTGGCCCACATCCAAAAGAACAAAAGCAACCATTGCTGGCATGGATGTGGTGAGAAAGGGACCTTCCTTCACTGCTGGTGGGAATACCGACTGGTTCAGCCCTTTTGGAAAACTGTATGGACGATTCTCCAAAAATTAGAAATTGAGCTCCCATTTGACCCAGCAATACCACTCCTGGTAATATATCCTAGAGAGGCAAAAAAGTATAGTCGAAGTGACATCTGCACTTCATTGTTTGTTCATTGCAACACTATTTACAATAGTTAGAATCTGGAAAAAACCTGAGTGCCCAAGAACAGATGACTGGTTAAAGAAACTTTGGTACATCTACACAATGGAGTATTATGTAGCTTAGAAAAGATGAAGTCATGAAATTTACATACAAGTGGTACTACATGGAAAGTATCATGCTAAGCGAAATGAATCAAAAAGAGAGGGATAGACATAGAAAGATTGCATTCATCTAGGGAACATAAAATAACAAAATAGGAGACTAATCCCCAAGAGTGGCTGGGACTAGTATCAGGAGGTTTGCTTCATGCCTTGGAGGCCAACCACACATGATAGGGGAAAAGAGAGCTCACATAGAGAAGGGAGCACCAAATAAAGGATATTGGAAGGATCCTCCCAGGACAGGAGAAGCATGCTGAGAGTAGACTATAAACCAAACATGATTGTCACCCACTGCCTCTTTTGCAAACCACAACACCCAAGAGGAGAGAGAGAACAAAAGGGAATGCCCTGCCACAGAGGAAGGGTGGGATGGAGGGGATGGAGGGTGGGAGGGATAGTGGGATCCATGGTGGTAGGAAATGGGCACTGGTGGATGGATGGGTATTTGATCATTGTATAATTGAAACCCAAGCACAAAATTTTGTAAGTCTACTGTGGGAAGCCAAGAGCCCTCTCATAGACTCTGGCTGTGGTTCCCATGTTAGGAACTGCTTGGGACAGACATTGGTGACAGTCTCCCAGGGCTTCCTGACCTCAGAGATGCCTGATCTATAGCCACATAACATCAGGCTGACAGTTATCTTATCTGGCCTTATCTATAGTAACCTCCAGGATGCATCTACTGCCCTAAGACCCTTTGATATACAAATGTAAAGCTTAGGATGCACCTATTGCCATAAGACCCTTTGATGTACAAATGTTTACCTTGAATGTTAGGTAAAGCTCTTGTTGCCATGTATGGTTATACTGCTTCTGCTTGTGACTGGGCTATCCCAGACCCTATATAAATAGCCTGTATCCCTCAATAAAGCCTGTCCCTTTTTCTCTCTGTTTCTAAACTGTACTCTGTCTCTTGTGTCTAGTATTCATTTGGTTGGTCCCTCCTTGCACCATCGGATCAATCCTTGGGCCACCTCCGTAGGCCGGAGAGTGGTTAACATATGTTCTCCCAGCATATGGTCCTGAGCCCTCCAGGATTGATCCCTGAGCACAGAGTCAGGATAAAGCTCTGAGCTGACTATGTGTAGCACTCACCCTCCAAAATTTTTACTTAATATTTTTTCTCTAAATTATTCCAGTCAGTTAATGTAATATGCATATAATAGAATACACTTTTCATATTAATGTGAAATACATATTTGTAATCTATGGTATATATATATACATATTATACAGAGAAGATATATAATAGTTTATAGAATAAACATAATAATCTGAACTGAAGATTTGAACCATTTAACTCTAAGACAAACACATTAGGGGCTTTAGAGATAGCTCAAAGGGCTACACATTATGACTTGCAGGTAAAGACCCAAAGTTAGATCCCCTGCTTCATATGGTCTTCTGAGCCCTACTGTATGTGGAGCTGGCAGATCCCCAAACTGCTGTGCCTGAGTGGAAGCATATGTCCATCTAGCATATCAGACTAGCACATCAAGGGCTCTGGGAGCAACTCCAAGGCACCCTTCCAAGCTTTAAAAAAATATCATGAGGACTTTGTGTCTATTTTCTCCACTTCTGCTATGATCAACCACACATCTTTTTATTCCTGAGACATGTTTTTACCGGGAAGGAATTGCATTCTTTGCTTGATATGAAAGTTTTGGTGTAACTACATTTGAACCTAAAAATGTGTCATTATCTTTATTATATTTTTGTTGTTGGGAGGTTCATTTGGAGGCACTCAGAAACTACTTCTAGTTCTATGCCTGCAGCACCAGGGATCAGGAATCCAACTCAGTCCTGCATGCAAAGCATGCTCAGTCCATCCAACTCTCTCTGCAGCACCAATACATCATGCAAATTATGTCAGCATTCACAATTCAACTATTTTCTCCTCAACTCAGTAATGAAAATCAGCCCGCATTGAATTCTTTAACCTGAAACTAAGTCATTATTCTCAAGCTTACAATTATTGACTGAGTCCAGAATACAGTGCAGCAGGTAAGATAAGGAGTTTGCCTTGCATTAGGCCAATTTGGTTTGATCCACAGCATCACATATGCTTCCATTAGTCCTTTAGTCCTTTGAGGAGTGATGTAGAGGCAGGAGTGAGTGTAGAGGCAGGAGTGAGTATAGAGGTAGGAGTAAATCACTGGGTGATGTGCAAAAACCCAGAGGGAAAAATATGGTGAACAAGGACTGGAGATGTAACTGATTGGTAGAGCACTTGCCTTGCAACTGAGATGTCCTGGATTGAATCTTTGCCACAAAAGAAAAAAAAAGTTATGTAAGGAGGAACGACCACCTTCAACTCATTCAACTTTGCTAACAACTTGAAATAGTTATTATGTTTAGCGAATCATCAATAGTATGTTTTCATACATTGGAACTGTGGTTATTTGTGAATTCCTTCTTAGAATCAGATGTGATTGCTGAGGAGACCTGCTTCAGCAATTTTTAAAGAAAGCTCATTTGGCTAAATAAAAAATGTTCAACTATTTATAAATACTACTCAGTATTATTTATTAATAATCAGCAATTTGTATACATATGTATGAAACAACATATACACATATATGTATGTGTATATTCAGATTTGAATTTTCCTTATTAATGCCTTTAATGAACCAAATATTTGAACATTTGAATAACTCTACAATTGAGAATAGATATATGATTATAATAAAAGCTGGAAGCCAAGGACATAGGACAGGGCTTAAGATATTTAAACAGCTGACTTTGGTTTGATCCCTGGCATTGCATATGGTTCCCCAATCACTGCCAATAATTGTCCCTAAACACATAACTGAGAGTAGTCCTTCACACCATTAGGTATACCCCAAACTGACCCCCCCAAAAAAGCTTTTGCTATCATAGTGTATTAACAGCAAGCCGGTCTTCAAAGAAATATAAATACAATCAGAATTAACAGCTGCTCCTTTTCTATTGTTAATTCCATATAAATGCATGTGAGTGGTTGTATGAAAAAAAGAGACAGTACAACAGTCACATACAAAGTATACACATCTAGATGGTTTATGACATTAGATTAATGTTAAAAGTATGAATCATTGCTATGAAACATTCTTTATAGATTTTCTTTAATAATCTTGGAGGTTATTTTAGTTCAAAAATACTAACAATATAAAATATTAGTTATAAATCTCTGAAAGAAGTATTTCAAGAGATATTTCAAACTCAATATATTTGAAAGATCAAATACTTATTGATTAATCTGTTCTCTATGGAGGATAGTCTCATTCCATATATTATTTCATTCCATCTTTGTAACACTTTATGGCAAAGTCAATGAAAATTATATTTCTTGTAAGTGTTCCTGAAATTTTAGTTCCCTCTGAAAATCTCTAAGTGCTAACTACTGTGTTGTGGTGCATTTATTGTGTTTATATGGCTTTATGATTCCAATGGGGATTTTCTATGCTAAATACTATAGGAAAATAGGTACTCGGTTACTGGGAACAATTATTTCTAGACATTTTGTTAAAAAGCTTTTACAACTAATCTTTTATTGCAAATAAATTTACTTGCCTTTGGCTATTACAATTTATAAAACCAGCACTATAAAGATAAACTAAGTAGTATGAATTTCCGATTTATCTCCCTGTATTGCTCTGCTGGATTTTCCTTATTATGATATGCCCATCACATTTAGAAATGGTTTCTTTTTCATGTCTACATATATATGTTGGGCTGGAGTGATAGCACAGCAGTAGGGCGTTTGCCTTGCACGCAGCCAGCCCGGCTGAGCTGGGTTCAATTCCTCTGCCCCTCTCAGACAGCCTCTCAAGCTACTGAGAATCTCTCTCCCGCATGGCAAAAGCCTGGCAAGCTACCCATGATGATTTCAATATGCCAAACACAGTAACAAGAAGTCTCACAATGGAAACATTACTGGGCCCGCTCGAGCAAATTGATAAACAACAGGAGGACAGTGATAGTGACAGTGACATATATATCATAACAGCATACATGGAGGTATACATACTCATGCATTTGCTTTTCTCTCTTTCTCTTTTCCTTTTTCTCTCTCTTTCCCTCTTCCTCTCTCACTTTCTCCCTCTCCTCTTATTCTCTCTTCCTTCTTACCCTTGTTGTTTTATCAAAATATTTGCAAATGATTTGAATATAATGAATAGGTTAGTAAAAACCCTGTCTACTTTGGATAAAACTTGACAGGTGCTCAAAAGCGCGTGTAATTGGGTACAAATTGGTTTTGGTTTAGAAAAAGTAAACCTTAGTGCAGAGACAGGTTGATAAATGCTACAATAAAATTTAAATCCACACTTAGTTGAAAATGGAATGTACTCCATAAAGTTGAAGCTTATGAAAAGCAGAGATATGATAAGCCATATCCTGGCCAACTAAAATTTTACTGACATCTTGTAGGAAAAAATTAGTAAATAATCTCACAAATTGTATTGACTTCAAACCAGAGAAATAGCGTCATTTATAAAAATGCTGGGAAGTTGATAATGATGATGATAAGCAAAACGGATAATAGAGTCTGGGATTTTGGAGGCCATCCACCTACTCTTTCTGCATATGTAAAGAGAAAAGCAGGCATCTGGCATACCAGATGGTTTATATTTGTGCCGCCCAAGGAAAAATACGAGTATGGAAGACAGAAAGATATGTTCCTACTGATACTAATAGTTTAGTATTCAAATTATGCTACAAGCATCTTTTCTCTATAGGAGATTAATGTTACTATGCATCAAAAAGAAATTTTTTAAATGAACTCAAGGAAAGAAGCAGACTGAATTTAAATGTATTTTCTTTGTAGAATATTCAATTCCCTAATCATCTCAGGAATTTTACCAGAATTAATTTTACCAACTTCTAGCCAATCATAACTAACAGAGAAATGACTTCCTCTTAGTCTTTGTATATGTTTCTCTTTGTTTCTGATTCAAATTACAAGTTGAATGGCTCTTTAATTTTTAACTTACTTAGGATACTAGGTCTTCCAGCACGTACTAGGTAGTAGGTCTTCTGGTCAGAATTATTTCTTAATGCGGTCTTGAATTATATCACATGTTCCAGAGCAATAGGATATCATTCAGTATAATTGAAAGCAATGGGATAGTAGCTTACCATCTCTATGCAATTCATCAATAGCACAAGTGGTCAAGCATGAAAAATATGAACTCTGAGGTCTCTTTTAAATTAATGAGAAAGTAAAATAAAACTTATTGCAGCCAGGAGTAATCTCTGAGTACAGAGTCAGTAGTAGGCTCTGGGCACAGACAAGCATGGCACCAAATCAAAACTAAGCACAAAGGCCCTTATAGGAACAAGATCACCAAAATTTCAAATTCCTTCCCCTTTCCAAGCCCTCTCAACAAAACTAATCTGCACAGCAAGCCTTGGAATAGATCCTGGGTCAACCAGATGTCAGGCAAGTGCCTAACACCTGCACTATTTATTTTTTTCTCCATCTGAGTAGTCTACTTTATATTTTATCTAGCTTCGAGAAATGAATATGAATAGTATAATCATATATGTTTTATCATAGTTTTTTAAAAACTTTTTGTTCTGATTTAAAAGTTTTAAGTGTTTTGAAGTTAGTCTTATACTGACTTCCTCCCCACTTGGGGAGTTCCTTTTCTTTTCTCTTTTACATTTTAGTAAAGTTTTTTGCATTCCAAAAAAAAGTCTTAAGTATTTTGGTTTCTTTGAGGTTAGGAATGTTAGCCAAATCATACCTAAAGAAATGCTTAAAAATGCAGTTTATGATTAAAACATTTATTTCTTTTTTCTAATCAGGAATATTTCTTTCCAAGTGTTTATTAATTTCTTTCTTTTAAAGCATACCTCCTCTCTCTGAGGGGGGGAAAGCCCTTGGCTGTTTTTGCCATATCACTATCTGTTTCCTCATAAACCCCTTTATATATATATATATGTATATATATATATATATATATATATATATATTGTTTCCTTTGCTTCGGTACATTACCATTTCCCTGTTTCACATCATTAACTCTAGATCTTTAAATATAAACTCTTTAAGGTAGTCTAGTTCTTAATCCTCAGCTCAACAGTTCGTGGAGATGCTAACAACTATATCCGGAGATTCAACAGAACGCTATTCATATTAATTCTCATATGAAAATTGCCTTTTATTTTTATGACAGTAAAAAGGAGAAGGAAGACAATCTTCCAGTCCTGCTTTATGTAGTTTTAGAGTCCTATTTTTAAATGTTTGTAATCTGATAAGTAATATTATAATTCTTAGCATTTATTTTCTTTTGGTTAACAGTAATAATTTAAAGGAACTGCCTAAGCTTTAAGTTGTTGCCATGCTTACTGTTTGAGCACATAATAAATTAAGAAATGAATAGTGAATACATGCTACTTACCTAAGGGGAAGATGTGATTATATCATAAATCATGCATTTTATTAAATATTATATGACTTACTTTGCCTTCTTAAAACATATCTCTATTCATTTTAATAAAATATATTTTGTAAAAATTAAATACAGCAATTTTTACAGTGTCAAAGGTACTAGAATTAACAGTTAAATTTAAACCATGGGAAGAAGAAAAATGAAAGTAGTAATAACATAAAGTGAAATAAAACCAGTTAGTTATTTATACTAAATGTAGTTAGAATTAAGTTCATGATACTGTTTTAGTTTGTATCAGGAATGTGAAATTTTAATAAATCACAGAGCTTCTAACATAATGGATTTATTCTTTCTATAATGTATGTTCAAAAGTTTTAAAATCTTCATATTGTTTAAAAACAAACACACTCTTTTATCTTTACAAAGATGGTGGTAAATATTTACCCATTTTAGGTGGCTGAAATGAATCACTTGAAGGAGTCAGAGATTTTGGTCTTGATTTCACAGTATATTATTACTTATATTGTCAATAAATGTTTTGATATTATGGGATAAAGCAATATCACAGTAAATTGGAATTCTGTTTGCGTAGGCCCAGGTCTCTGAGGCATATGTTAATGCAGGAAGGACAGTGGAATCAAAGAGATGTGCCCGGAGCTGGAGGTTCTTCGTCCTCTTAGCTATTTCTTCGATGTTCTTGAAGGCATTCCAAGCCGCTCTCTTCCTCCTGCGCAGCTCGGGTGCCAGGTCATTTGTCATGTTGACTTCTCGACCTAGGTACACATAGCTGTTGCATTCGGAGATGGTCGTTCTGTTGAGAGCAAATGGGGCATCAGGAATGAGGCTGTTTCTCATAAACATTGTCTTCGTAAGATTCAGCTGTAGTCCTGTATTTCCACACTCACGGTCAAAGTCGGCCAGCATTTGTGTCGCTTGGCTGATGTTTGGTGTTATGAAAACAATGTCATCAGCAAAGCGGAGGTGGTGTAGTTCACTCCCATTTCTTCCCATTCCAGTCGTCGCATGATGTTCTTGAGTGTGGCACTGAAGAGTTTCGGTGAAATGGTATCACCCTGCCGCACCCCTCTCTTGACATCAACCATCACTTCTTTGTAGAATGGTGAGATCCTGGTAGTGAATCCGCAATACAGCTCACGGAGGATCCTGATGTATTGGGCTTGAATGCCCTGATTGGCTAGGGCTTCAATGACAGCTTTCATCTCAACAGAATCAAAGGCCTTCTTTAAATCAATGAACGTTAAACAGAGCAGCATCTTGAACTCCCGAGAAACCTCAATGAGCTTGGTTATCGTGTGGATATGGTCAATGGTGCGGAATCCTTTGTGGTACCCTGTTGGAGTACACGGAGCTTAGGTTTATCAGATTGTACCCATCACAGTGCTCCCGAGTCACTCCCATTACTTTTTCTGTCTGTAACCACTTCTATGCTCTCTTCCCCAACCAATTTGTAAGGTCTCATCCTTCTTAGACACTGAAGCTGTACTGTAAGTTAATATTGCCTTTCTCCTCTCCTTATGTCTTTTGAGCAGTTTACTTTAATGCAATGTCCTTTTGTAGAGATACAGGAAGACAATTAATTAATATTATGCTTTATAACTTAGGAATTGATTGGCTTTGGATATTATTCACTCCTGGGCATTTGCCTTCTCAACTTAAGCCTCAGTTGCCCTCACTTCCTAGCACCCCAAGGGCAGGGTCCCGACGTGGGACTGGATGGAACCAGGGCAAGCCGGTAGGTTATGTGCTACCCTGGCATCACGATGGGCCAGGCCAAGGTGCCACGATTCTTAACTATAAGTTAAGAGGTTGGTCATAGGCAAATGATGTCATGATCCAATAGTAACGACAAGACTAGGGTCCTGCTGCTAGGAATAGGAAAGATGTCTGGCCTGAGCACTGCAGTCTGAAATCGAGATGGCCCTAGGAGAGCAATTCTATAAGCTCAAAGTATTTCTTACTGTGTCCATACAAAATGATTAATATTATGTATGCTTATATGTTGGTTGGACAAGGAGAGGAGAAACACGTCCTAGAAGCAGTTTTCCCGTGTGTTCTGACTAGCTTGGATGAGACTGCTTTCTCCTTTTCAAACTGTCTTCAGTAAATGATTTCATATATTGAGACAGTTTCCCCTTTCTCTCAGAACCCTGGCTGGTCTTAGATATGCAGATCTCAGGTGCTAGCCAGACTGGTCTTTGGGATGCAAATCAAGGTGCTTGCAGTTTGTGAAAGTGCTTGTGAAAGGTTTCAGCTTGGCTTTGTATCTTCTTTCCTGAGGCCAGTATTACTGGCCTGCTGATGTAAGGAAACAATGTGGATGTAAGGAAACAATGTATGGTTTGCCGCCTCAATGTTCTTTCTGTAACTCCTTTTGATGACATCACTATATTATGCCCTATAGAGGTACTATGATCTATATAAGGGATATTTCAGGGCTCTCTGGGGGGACACGTGCATCAGAGAACCTGGGAAGATGGGGCTGAGGACAGAAGCTGGGAGAACAAAGGTGCATGTGCTTGAGAGATCCTGGGGCCTCCATGATATACATCTCTTCCATGTAATAAATTGCTGCTAAGACCAACCAGCTTGGCCTCATTTCCTTCCTTCGCCTGACCATCGCCATTGACTTCCATGGAGTGGGGAAACGGCCTGACTGCCGGCCCTTTTTATTTTTTGTGTGTTTACACAGAACCCGGCTTGCTCGCATGGTTGTCCTTCATCTAGTGTTCTGCCAATCCTATTTAGGATGACTCGAGTGAACAACTTGTAGATGACAGACAATAGGCAGATCGGGTGATAGTTGCCAATGTCATGGATGTCTCCCTTCTTGAACAGTAGTACGGTCCTGCTGGTTTTCCATTGGGACGGAACCTTGCATTCAGACAGGTAGCGAGTGAAGAGCCAAGCGAGTGTATTGATGAGTACTGACAGTAGGTTCTTCAGGTGTTCAGGTCTGACCTTGTCTGGGCAGGGTGCTGTTTGTTTCTTTACCGACGAAATGGCATCTCAGATTTCGGAAGGGAGAACGTTGGGAACGACATATCTATCCTGTGGAATTTTGGTATGTCGGCAATTGGACAAGGCTATTGAAGAGATTTGAGTAGAAACCATGGATAATCTACTCCATTGCTGTTCTGGAGGATGTGATGGGTCCATCAGGACGTCAGAGGGCAGTCATTGGTCTTGTAGTTGGCGAAGGACAGGCGGGAGTTGCGAATACTTTTCCCAGCTTCTGCCGCATCTACCAGTACTTCTGCTCTTCTCTCTTTGAGGTCTTCCTTGATTGCATCTCTGCACTGCTTTGCGAGCTCGGAAGTTAGCTTGCGGTTGCCTGAGGCATGCGCCAAACCACGCTGGCGAATTAGCTCAAGAGTTTTCGAAGACAGGCATTTTTTTGTCGCTATCTCTCTCTTGGCATTCCTCGCACATTCATGGAGGTGCTGAACCAGTCAACGTATTCCTTGTCAATGTTGTCAACAATGGCATCTTCCTATTTTGCCGCAATAGTGCTAAAGAGTTCCCAGTATGTGGTCGTTCTGGGAGTTCTCTTTTTGAACTTTGCAGCCCTTTCTCCTCGCTCTGTGATGTAGAATTTTGCATGTAGGAGACGATGGTCCGATCCCGTTCGAAATTTTGGGAAAACAGCGACATCGGTCAGGCAAAACCATCGATTGAATATGTTGTGGTCTATTTCGTTGTGGAATCGTCCACCGGGAGAATCCCATGTCCACCGTTTAGATTCTGCCTTCTGGAACTGTGAGTTACCATGGATGGTCCTGGTCGACATGATGAACTCAGACAGTCTCTCACCCTGTTCGTTCCATTCTAGGCCATGGGTCCTGATGTGAAGTTCTTCAGCTGATCTTCTCGGTCCTATCTTGGCATTAAAATCACCCACAATGATCTTGTAGAAGGTGTGGTCTTCTTTGTAGAACTTCTCCAGCTCCATGTAGAACTTCTCGTGTAGGACTCACGCACGACTGAAGACCCACAGAACAAGATAAGCGGAACTCTCTGAGACCTTGGACTCCAGCTCAGGGGACCCAGGAACAGAGTTTCTTTGTTTGTTCCCACCAACCACAGGTGACAAAGGGATTCTAATCAGGAGCCCCACCCTACCCTGCCCTGTCTGCTTCCATCAACCACCCAGGGATCTGATCACGCACAGAAGACCCACCCTACCCAGATAAATACCCCACTGGCAGACTTCCACTATCGACACTACCTCCACTACCCAGCCGTCGCCACACTCCAGGACGCTTTCTGGAACCGCACGGCCGCAAAGCGGCCGCGACACATCATAAGACACTAAATACCCATCTTCCGGAATTGTCGTACCATAGTTGATAGGGTTCAAATATGGTAACACCTACAAGGGTGATTAGAGGTCACCCCAAAAGCCTCTATCCTTCTCAGAAAGACTGGCAAGTTACCGAGAGTATTCCGCCTGCATGGAAGAGCCTGGCAAGCTATCCGTAGTGTATTCAATATGCCAAAACCAGTAACTACAACTGGTCTCATTCACCTGACCCTGAAGGCTTCACCGACATGGCAACACTGAGAAGGATGAGAAAGGAGAGGCCGACAAAATCTCAAGGCTGAACTAGGCTGCCACAACGAAGGAAGACAAAAATGATCGTCTGTACTTTCAATGCACGTACGCTAGCATCAGATGCATCCATCGAGGACCTGATGGTACAAACGTGAATGATCAAGTACGACATTATTGGTCTGACCGAGATGAGAAGGCACAAATCTCACCATGCCATTTTCAACACTGGAGAAGAATTGTTCCTCGGAACATGCGATAAAAAGAGGTGTCAGAGGCGTCGGTGTCCTTGTCAACACAAACTTGGCCAAGAGCATTGATTCATTTGAATGCCTAACAACCGGAATGGAACGTTTACATTTGAATAGATGTGGCTCACTGCCTGCAGTTTCTATCTTTGTTGTCTATGCACCAACATCTCATTATTAATTTTTTTATCCTATACAATTGAATTTTTCCTAACTTCAATTGTTCATCTGTCCAGATTTATGGACTTTTGTCTTCATTTTGCTGAGTCAAAATTGCTACTTCTATAAACCACTCATTCTTCAACATAGCTAATTTTTACTGTTGACCTATCTTGTACTATTGTTCACCTGTTGGGGAACATTTGTCTCCAACATGCCTGGACACATTGCACACTGGGTCCGGGCAGGAGCCTGGCCATGGGGTGAGGGAGGACACACGCATGCAATAAACTCTCTGGGAGCAGTTGATCACAGCTCACTTTATTGCCAAATACACACATTTTTATAGAGGTTCGTATCTTACGGGATGTACAAACACAGAGAGCTTAACAACTATTAGCCTATAACATTTTCCTCTCTGCTTTGCCCCCATTCCAAACCCCTTCAAGTTTATATTTTAGAGTTAGAATGACTTGTTTCAGACACATATGATATTTCTATATTTTTAGGCATATGTGACTAGGGGATCATTGAGACTCAAGGCCTGACACATGATGTAAGCACCCTGTTTTGCTATCTCTGCCAGTTACTCCTCCTTCATGAGGTTTCACTTCGAGGTCACTTTGCAAATTCGGGATTTTCCTCCTCCAGTACCAGTTATCCTGCTCCACACTCTAGTGGGAAGAGCTGGTGTCATTTAAAGCTCAATATATGGTATAGTGGCATGTGTAGACTAAGCTATAGAAAAGAACGAATATTAGTAGCCTAAAGTGAAATCTTTGGAAATTCCTTAGTCAAACTATGAATTCTAAAGAAACTTTATTTAAAGGAGATAGGCATGATAGAAATAGTCTGGTTTCATATGGTTGGAAAAATTAAGACCCCATAAGCAGATTGAGGAGCAAAGCTGAGCTTCTTCCAGATATTTGATCTATTTGGTACTGGAGAGTACCAATAATGAGTAGGAGAGCACATGCTATCAAATGTGGACAACAAAGAGGCCATTGAAAAGGTGAGAAACTATATTTCTCTGTTTTTTTGATGTCCCACAATAAAGAAATGTAACATAATTTAAAAACTGACCCTAATTGTAGAGAGATTAGCTAAGGTGAACAGATTGTAGGTGTTTACTAGTTCAGTTCAAAGTAGCACTAACTCTAGGATCTGGAAATAAATATATTTTGAGTTGATCAGACATATTGTTCTACTGTGGGTGAATATTTATTTATTTCCATGTAGTAAAGTGATTTTATTCTATCTCTTAAACATAGTTGTCTTCTTCTTCTTCTTCTTCTTCTTCTTCTTCTTCTTCTTCTTCTTCTTCTTCTTCTTCTTCTTCTTCTTCTTCTTCTTCCTTCTTCTTCTTCTTCTTCTTCTTCTTCTTCTTCTTCTTCTTCTTCTTCTTCTTCTTCTTCTTCTCTTCTTCTTTCTTCTTCTCCTCCACCTTCTCCTCTTCCTTCTCCTCCTTCTCCTCTTCCTTCTCCTCCTTCTCCTCTTCTTTCTCCTCCTCTTCCTCCTCTTCCTCTTCTTCCTCTTCCTCTTCCTCCTCTTCCTCCTCCTCTTCCTCCTCCTCTTCCTCCTCTTCCTCCTCCTCTTCCTCTTCTTCCTCCTCCTCTTCCTCCTCCTCTTCCTCCTTCTCTTCCTCCTCTTTTCTTACCCTACCACTCCTCCTCTTCCATATCCTCCTCCTCTTCCTCCTTCTCCTTCTCCTTCTCCTCTCCTTTTTCTCCTTCTCCTTCCCCTTGCTTTTTATTCTTGCCTTTATGTAACACTCAGTAATTTTATCTTACTCCTGGCTCTAAACACAGGGATCACCTTGGCAGTACTTGGGTATAATATGGGATGCTAGAGATTTGACCTGGATCACAAGCAAGGCAATAAATAAATTACCCACTATAATATCTCTCTGGCACCTATTTCCAAAAGATAATTCTGTCTTTCCTGGTCCACTTTATATATTTCTACAATATAAAATCATGACAATAATTAGAGCAACAAAATATAATGGGAAAGGCTGTTAGAGAAATTAATTTTCAGAAGCATAAATATATGATACATAAAAATCATGAAATATTGATTTTTACAATATCATTATAAATATTTCTTACATAAACAGAAAAAACAAAATTCCAAGATTCATCAAAATAAGAAATCTTCCTAAATCTGTAATGAAAAGTTATTAAAAGTTATTAAACTTAGTGGTAACACTAAAAAGGCCTCCAAATTGAAAAATTTTTATTTTCCTGTTAGAAGATTATGTGATGGTATATAAGGTAAAACATAAAAGACCTTGAGATAATACAGCAGTTAGAATGCACATAGGGTCAAGCTATTTGACCCCATCACAGTCTGTAGCCCTGGAGGATCTGAGCATTAACAGGAAAGACTCCAGAGCATTATTGAAGCAGGTCATGTGCTGACCTGCATCACAGAGCCCACCATGTCCTTGGGTGCTAGTAAGACAGGTTTGTATGAGCTTTCTTCTTCATTCCTCAGTAAAAGACTTAAAGATTGCCCCCAATTGCTGAAGTTTATTATATTAGTTTAATAAATTATTAATTTGAATACACAACCTGCATACAAAATTTTTCAAGCATTACTACATACTAGAAACAAATTGAAAGATTAAGAACATGGTCTTCTTTATAATCATATCAAGAATAATTAAATATTAAACTTAACCAAGGATGTGAAAGAGGTATGAACTAAAAACGGAATAGTAAAGATAGAAATTAGAAAAGATGCAAATCCATTAAATAATTACCAGGCTTTATGTCTTGAAAGAATTAACATAGTTAAATGTCCATTAGTTTCTTTCTGCACAGCAGCTGTGTGACACATTATAAGACAGTTCTTACCCATTTATGCTTCCTGGGTTGCCTGGCAAGCTACCGAGAGTATCCCGCCCTCATGGAGAGAGCTTGGAAAGTTCCCTGTGGCATATTCGATATGCCAACTACAGTTACGACAACAGGTCTCATTCCCCTGACCCTCAACAAGTCCCAATAGTTGGGAAAAGTCGAGTGAGAAGAGGTTGCTAAAATCTCAGACTGGGAGGAATAGTGACGTTACTGGCACCCACTCAAGTAATTTGATGATCAATGAGATGATAGTGATACAGTGAAATGTCCGTTATTTCTGAAGTAGTGTGTGGACGTGATGAAATTATTTTTTTTTTGTTTTTGGCTTTTTGGGTCACATCTGGTGATTCACCAGGGTTACTCCTGGCTTTACAATCAGGAATTACTCCTGTCGGTACTCAGGGGACCCATGTGTGATACTGAGAATCAAACCCAGTTCTACCACAGGCAAGGCCACGTGCAAGGTCAAACCTGCTGTGCTATCGCCACAGTCCCAGTGAAGAAATTCTTAATGAAACTCTAATGCAATCTTCTGTTTATTTTTGAGGGCACACCTAGTGATTCTCTACTGAAATTTTTTAGGGAAATTGTAATACCAATTCTGAAAATTTATGAAACCACAAAACACTCCAAATGATCAATCAAGATTCAGAAAAAAGAAATATATAATACCCCTTCAGAGTGCAAACTATTAACAAATTTATGGTAATGAAAACAGTATAATAATGACTTAAAACATAAACTTAGACCACTGGTAAAATTAAAACTTTTAGCAATATATATATATATATATATATGAATTTGTCAACTAAACTCTGATAAGGGCATAAGGCACATAGCAAAGGAAAGGATATTTTATTCAGAACGTGGTGATTTAAAAGTCTGATGTCAAGATGCAAAAAAATAAAAATAGAACTATTTAAGCTCCTGCTTGCATCACTCTCAAAAACCAATGGTCAAGTATTTAAAGGTTTAAATATAAGCTCTGAAACCAAGAAATGACCCAATTAATAAAACTGGAAAAGAACAACTTAGCATTGGTCTTCATATCTTTACATAGATTTATTTCTAGGACAACAAAATTACAAACAGGAGCAAAAGATGAAATGGAACTACATCAAACTAAATAATTTTGCAGAACACAGAAAAATCAAATAATGAGGTAATCTGTTGAAATGGAGAGAATAGTTTGAAACATATCATATATATAGTTAAAATTTCATATACAGTAACATTCATATACAGTAACATTTCACATAGAGTAAACAATCAAATAAATATGTGACCAATAAAAGGGAGTGAAAAAGAAAAACGTGTTAACATATAGTTTAATGTGAGTCGACATTCAAGACCTATGTAAAGAAGCTGGAAAGATAGTACAGTGGAAAAGGTGTTTGCCTTGAATATGCTCTGCTGTATGAAGGTTCAATTCCTTGTACCACATATGGTCGCACAAGACCTGCCAGGAGTCATCCCTGAGCATAGTCAAGAGTAAAGCCATTATCACAGATAGGTGTGACTCAAAATACAAAAGGAAAAGAAATAAAGAAAAAGATACAAGTAGATAGTCTCTTAATTTATATCATTATCTATAGGTTATAACTGATTCTTTTGCATTTTTCTATAATCATACCCATTTTTTATTTATCCTCAGCAAGCAATCCAATTTAGTTTTCTATCTGGTGAGTTCTATACACTTTATTTCCTGAAATACGTGGTATTTTTTTTTATCATCGTGCATTCATGCATTTTAGACAATTTCTTTATTCAGTGAATAATGCATCTTGAAATGATATATTCGACCTAGGCCATTTATCATTGTTTGCAGAACAAGCAATAGAAAGAAGGTATCTCACTTAAAAAGCTCTAAAAATAGTTCTGAAGAATGAAAACAGGTTGAAGGAGTTACTCAAAACATGAGAAAATATGGGCAATATTGGGAAAATTTTCAGATGAAATAAACATTTACTGTTCATGAATTAATTCTAAGAAGGCAAAGAAAAATTAAATGTAACTTTTAGATACCAAATTGATATATCTGAATGAATGTTCTTACAATTTAATGAGATCATTGACCTGGTATACAAAGAGATAAAGGTAAAGGCCCTCCCATTGATCGTCGATTTGCTCAAGCGGGCCCAGTAACGTCTCCATTGGAGACTTTGTTGTTACTGTGTTTGGCATATCAAATACTGTCGGTAGCTTGCCGGGCTCTCCGAGAGGGGCAGAGGAATCGAACTCAGGTCGGCCATGTTGGCCGTTTGTAAGGCGAATGCCCTACCACTGTGCTATCGCTCCAGTCCTAAGAGATAAAAATAGAAATGGTAATAGAAGGTTGGCTCTCTATAAATCTCTGTGAATTATATGTCCAGGATTTATATAGAGAAAATAATTTTCCAAAATATCTAAATAAAATTGCTGAAGAGGATGGGGATGAAGTTGCTCTGTTCAAGTATGAAGCTTCAACAGTGACATTAAAACACTACTTAAATGAGGGAGAGAGATGAATAGTATAGAAAGAATTTTTAAGGTAAAGCTATAGCCACAGATCTGATCTTGAGTTAAAGAGATCATATAGTAGGGAAAGCACTTTTCTAGAATGTAGCTGACCTGCACTCTTCTTCCAGCACCTAATATGGATGGTCTCCCAATCTTCACTAAGAGGGATTCCTGTGCACAGAGCCTTGAGCACTGTTCAGTGTGTCATGTATATTAAAACAAACAACAAAAATATGATCCATGTTTTTTCTTATGTTGATTTCTGTTAAAATTTTTGAAAATAATTCCAGTGGAGTAATAAAATGATGGATTGGTCACTGTCACTGTCACTGTCCTCCCATTGTTCATCGATTTGCTTGAGCAGGCTCAGTAACGTCTCCATTGGAGACTTTGTTGTTACTATGTTTGGCATATCAAATACATCATGGGTAGCTTGCCAGGCTCTGCCGTGTGGGCGAGATACTCTCGGTAGCTTGCCGGGCTCTCCGTGAGGGGCGGAAGAATTGAACTTGGGTCGGCCATGTTGGCTGCGTGCAAGGCAAACACCCTACTGCTGTGCTATTGCTCTAGCCCGATGGATTGGTATGGATTATAAAGATTATTTGAATGAGGACAGCTAAGAAGCCAATAAAATTAACTGGGTTGTAGCTCAGTAGTAGAGCCCATTCCTTTATTACAACCCTGGATTCAGTTCCTGGTACCACAAATAGAAACAGAAAAATCATACTAATCACATTCCATCACCCCCAGTCCCTGATAACAACAGCAAAATATATTAAATAAGGCAGCTAATGCAGCTTACATTTTAAGTCTTTTCTCATGGATAAGAGAATCCACTGTCAGCTGTCTGCAGGCATCTTCAAATTGGAAAAATATTTTATCTTTCACATAAGTTGCAAGGCTGATCAAATCACCATAGAAACAGATAACTTGTTAAACATTATGTTTTCTTCTACCATATTTTCCCAGTAAAGCATCGAATATAAGGATTTATGGAGATTGACATTTGTATAAATACATTTACGCAAGTAATGTAGCCTTACCCTCATTTTTAACACTGGGAGTTGTACTGCCATCCTATATTTTAGCCTTTCTTTTCAATAATAATAAAAACTGGTCTTGAAAATCTGGTTAATGACCTATAGCTCCTTTAGAAAAATTGCAAATGTTAAGCTAAAAATTGCTAAGCTATTTTTCAAATCACATTTGACATTTTAAAATGTTATTGTGTTTCATGAATGATCCTATTTAAATAAATTAACCTCCAAATACTATGTAAAATGCATCTGATACATAAAATATATTCAATTATAGAGCAGAAAACAAATTTAACACAAGTCATTCAGCTCATTATTTGTAAAAGTGGCCTATTGTGACTCACATTGTATAGTGCTTGTTTTGTTATGGATGACTCCAAATATCTACAACTAGAGAAAAGGTATAGTATATGTTGTTATCACATATATGATTAAATAAAATATGTTGCTGTTTTTACAAAATATCACCTTACATAGTTAATAATGGTTAATATAAGACGGATTGGAGACTGGACGGATAACAGAGCAGGCAGGGAGCTTGCCTTGCATGTGACACAGATTTGATTCCGGGCATGTCATATAGTCCTCCAAGCCTATGAGATCTGATCTCTCAGAGTAAGTACTCAGCACTGCCTGGTCTGACCCCAAAGCAAAACAGAGGGAAAAATCAGCTTGGAAACAATAGTTGTTGGCTTCCGTGTGGAGAAAAAAATTCTGATACACAGTTATTATAGGGATGTAGAAGTAAATTAATGCAGAATAACTCTAGAAAAAATATGGAGATCCCATTAAAAATAAAAATAGCATATGATTTAACAATACTGGAACTAAGTTTTTCTCTGAACTATTTGAAAACAAGTTTAAAGAGTACTTGCCCATATTTTCACAGCAACATTATAATATCAAAAATCATGGAATAAGCATATCACTATAAATAACTGGACAAATAAACTGTGGTATACCTATGTAATCAATAAAGTAAAATATAATTAAATCCTGGCTTTGGGAATAAAACTATACTATCTTAATTTTTAAAATCTTCTTGGAATTGTTTCTCAACCACCTGGGCGGTGTCACCCTGCTGATTACAGATCAGGATTCTCCTTGAGGTGGGAGAACTTCGGAGACAATGCCCAGGTAGTGGCAAAGGACAGTGCCAAAAGGGGCACAGTCTCCCCATAATTTGTAATTATTGCTCCTCTAATATGAGCAGTTTGGCTTGGTTCAGGTCTAATTCCTCTTCTTTGCTAGGAGCTTGTTGAATTGCCTGCCACTTTTTTGTTTCACCCACTGCAGTGCTTCCATGGTTCATTGATTCCCCAGGGATACTCAAAATTCCCGACTCCCCACATAGACTCACAATTCTCCATGCCTGTGTTAAATAAAGAGGTCTCTTGAGGAATGGAATGATACTGGAACTTTGCTTGTAGGTGTCATATTATACCTAAGCAGAGAAGTATAGCTATACCTCCCACAGTACATAGCACTGGAAATCAAAGGTCAATCAATAAAAATAAAATAATTGAAATTTCAAGTAAGCTTTTTTAAGTTCCTGAATACCTGATAACTGAATATGTTGAAGAAAAGAAACCACACAAGCATATCAAATTCATGTTTTATTCAATATAATCTAATAATCATTTAGTATAACTGAATATTTTCACCACATGGAATACTTTCTGCTGTGGATTTGCTATGTCTCTAAATTAAAAAAAAAACAAATACAATGAGAGGTAATATATTTCCATTAGAATCTAAGTGTGTATGACAATATCTTCTTGGAAAAAAAAAAACTTTCTTAGCACTTCTTTCCCTGGACCTGTTTTATTTTTTTTCCCCAAAAAACAACTGTAGAATTAAAGAGGAAAAAGTAAACCAAATTCGGGATGATAAAGTTAAGAAGCCATTTCGAGATAAACACACACACACACACACACACACACACACACACACACGCACATGCATATATACCGAAATGCACGAATTTTTATTTTAATCTTACTCTTAGAAATGAGTTTTTGAATGAAAAACTAACTTACAGGAAATAAAATATGTGGAATCTCCTGCCCTCGAGCCATGTTGTCTTCACCAGGGCACCTCGGAGAGGGCAGGCTGAGTTTCCCTCCCCGCCCCAAGCAGAACCTCCAGAACCCAGCCACAGCCATCCTCAAGGCCACTCTCCACACACTTAGACAAGCCTCACCCATGAAGGAACTGGCAGAGGAACCCAGGTATGAGGGAGCCATGGCTGAGATCTCCAGGCCTGCTTGAATAGGGACTGGGCCTCCTCCACCCAGGTCCCCCATTTTCTATAGTTTGGCAGCCACATCCACAAACCACCATCCCCCCGCCCCCCGGCATCATGTAATCTCATCAATAGCCAAGATACAGAGACTATAAAATACAGCTCCTTGAAGAAAGCAACTCAGTATTTCATGGAGCGCGACCTCTTATACTCCTGCCCACTGAGGTACCTAAAGTAACACATGTATGTTTGGTTTTAACACACTTGCTTGTATTCTTGTATATATGAGCTTAAATGGCCCCAGAATAAAATACAAAAACCTTCGTACACTTCCATCTTATTGTGGTGGGAAGATGCTTGCTGGTTGTGTGGGTGTTTGAATGTTATCTGTTATGAACTACTGTGAACTACCTTATGAAAATAAAAGGTATAATAATCGTAAATAAATAGTAAAATATGCCTTCAATTTCTAAGTTCATACAAGTTTATTGCATTTAATGTTGTTCATCATATAAAGTCCTAGGAAAAGTTTTTAGTAAAAGTTTATTTAGAACTGGAATGATAGTGGTGGATAGGGTGCTTGACTTGCATGCAACAGACCCAGGTTTGACTCCAGACACTCCACAATGTTCCCGGAGAACTGAAGATTTATCCCTTAGCTCAGAGCCAGGAATAAAAACTGAGCACAGCCAGATATGTCCCCGAAACCAAAAAATGTTTAGTACCTTAACACATCCTTTAAAAATAATTTTACCACATGTAATGTAACAATGCAGTTTTACTCCTTAAAACAAGCTAGAAATCAAATTTACTTGCTTCAAAATAAATAAAACAATTATAAGATTGTTTAAAAATTTAAAAGTAATTAAATAAAATTAAGTATATTTTATTTGTTGATATTATGGATTATCGTACAAATTATGTCACTTCTACATATCAACATAGTGCTAAATAAAACAAGCAATCTAATATTGATTAGACTTCTCAAGTGTACATGATTTTGATTCAGGAAAGATCCAATACCTTTAATGTTATTTTATAGAAATAAAATTATACTTTTATAATTTTATTATAGGAAAAGCCTAATATTATATTCCTAATAAGGAAATTATTATGTTTCTAATATTATAAGGAAAAGCCTAATATATATTTAGGAGCATAGAAATGTCTGAAACATGTACATAAATACTATAAGTTTCAGTAATAATATGGTAGTTTGAAACATTTCAAACTTATCCATTTCTAAATACTGATTCATCTAATTAATCTTTTTAAATTGAGGTATATTTCAGATCATGATCCAAAAACACTATAAAATATTCATTCATTTCTTACTTGGACTATTTCTTAACATATGTGCTATCTTACTTCCATTCTTTAGTAGAACACTGGGCCAGTATGATCATGACATTAAAATATTCTGCTCACTCTCTCATAGCATGAATGGGCATTCCTAACCCTGCAACTTCTCCTATAAAACCTTATCACTTGAGGCTCCAAACTAGCCTTGATGTTAGTCCCCTCAGGCACTGCTTTAAATCAAATCAAATGTTACATTTCCCTATCCCTTATTGAAATCAATTCTCCCTGAAGCTGTGGAGAAGAAAGTCCTCTTTGTCTTTGCTTCCATAGTGTCTTTAGTTATCTCTAAAAGGAAAATGAGTTTAAAGAAACTCATACCTAATTTTCCTTCAGCTCCCAAAATAAGATACCACATTCTAAATTTCATTTTTTTCTTATTCCTGTGTATTCCTCTTGTTGTTTCCACTAAATGTTTATCTATCTCCTTTGTTATTCATATAACTAGACAAACTAGAATATATAAGCCTCTTGTTTTTAAATAATCAAAATCCTCATGATCTGAAAAATCAAACTTTTTTTATGTAATTACAAGGTTCAGGTTAAAAGCCAACACTGAATTATAAAGCACAATAATTTTCAGTGAGAGAGAGAGTGAACAGAAAAAATATGTACTTTGGGCATGACATGAGAGGAAGATGTGACTACCATCTATACATGTAAGAAAAATAAAGCTAATATTTTAATGAATTTTTAAGAGATAAATTGGTTAAGCTTGTTGATTTTGAAGAACTGGGAGTTCCATATACAAAAGGAATAAATTTTATTTATTTTTTATAAATGTCTCTGTCAGAAATTTTCAAGAAATATTTAAATCTTGGAAGGGTAAAAAAATGCTTCTGACTCCATTAGAGATGAATACAACTCTATTACTTTCCATCTAGACAGTGATATTACTCCTGAGAAAAAAAGAGAATAAACATCAACAAATGGCATTATGGAAATATGTTAAATAATCTTCAATTCTATTTTTTGATCTAACTTTTTTAATAGAAAAGTTAGATCAACTGCCACAGAGAGTGAGAGAAAAACACTATAGATGCTGAGAAGATATATAATTATAAACATTTACAACCCTAATGCCTCAGATAAAATGTATGGAAAAAAAACAATAGCTCTGAAATAGTATACAAAAACTTTATTTATTTATTTATTTATTTTGTTTTTGGGGTCACACCTGGTGATGTACAGGGACTCCTGGCTCTGCACTCAGGAATCACTCATGGCGGTGCTCAGGACACCATATAGGATGCTGGGAATCAAACCCGGGTCCACCACCTGCAAGTCAAACACCCCACACACTGCACTATCACTTCAGCCCTGTATATGGGAACTTTAATAACACATTTTCACTAATCAGTAGGAATAGTAGGCAGGCCTATTATATTTCAAGAGTTACCTGTTGTAAGCAGAATTTATTTTCTTTATAATAAATAAGTTTCTCATCCTTGTTACTTTCATGCTTTAATATTCAGTTTGTTAAACTGGGGTGAGTTTCAGGTCTCTTTGGTCATGTTATGTCTGTAACTTATCTTTTTCAGAACATATTTTATTTTATGTGCATATTTTATGTGCATCTTTCTTTGAAATTATTTTCTAAAGTAAACTCACATAATTCTGTAAATTAAGTCTGTCTATACTGGACACATTTTATGTAACGTTTCTATTTTTTTTAAATCTCTATTCCTTAACTAGACTCGTCTTCTGGAACTATATCTCCACTATTGTCTTACTTCCTGTATGATTCGGTTGATCTTGTTTGCATATTATTCCTAGCAGAGAATCTGATTCAACTTTATCCAAACAGACATAATTGATTTATGAAATAGAAAAATATAGCTTGGTTAATGCAATAATCAATAGATATTAATGTGTATAAGATGTATAAGGAATAGGCTTACTATTTAATAACAAATATATGTGACATTAATAATGGGATAAATATTGTAGAGAGGCAATGCTTTCCTCAGCCCTCAACTCTTTTGATTAGATTGTAATAAAACTTTCATTTCTTTTGTATGTTTTATTGTTTTAATTGAATCAAAGCTGTCCTCGCCTGGGCCTTTTGGAGGGGAGCAGGTTGAGTTTTCCTCCCCACCCCGACCAGGGCTCCGGCAGCCGAAGACCTCCAGAACCAGCCACCACCATGCTGAGACCACTCTCCGCACACATGAAGGTACTGGCAGAGGGACAAAGCCATGCGGGTTCCGGGGCCGAGATCTCCGAGTCTACTCGTATTGGGGCTGGGCATCCTCCACCCAGATCCTCCAAATTCCAGTAGGCGGGGGTCACACCCACCAACTGGCCCCTGGCGCCGTGTAATCCCATCAGCGGCCAAGGCTCAGAGACTATAAAAACCAGCTCCCGGAAGCGCGCGGCTGCTGATTTTCCAACACCAGTCCCTTAACAAGAGTACAGAGTATATTTCTCACCACCAATGTCCCCAGTTTGTGTCCTGCCACTCACTGTCTCACTGTATTTATGGCAGGCACGTTCCTTCTCTCTCTCTCTCTCTCTCTCTCTCTCTCTCTCCTTTTGGGGCTTGAAATATAGATACTCCGAGATTATTATGTTTGTTTCTTTACCTATTTACAGCACACAGTTTGTATCCAGAGTGATCATTTCCAACTATCATTGACATAGTGTTTCCTTTGCTATCCCAAATGCTTACTTCCCAGCACCTGAGGTAGGCTTCCAACCGTGGACCAATCCTCTTGTCCCTTGTTTCTACTGTCCATGGGTATTAGTCTTATAATGTGTTTTCGTTTATATCCCACAAATGAGTGCAATCATTCTATGGCTGTCCCTCTCCTTCTGACTCATTTCACTCAGCATGATACCCTCTATGTCCATTCATTTATAAGAGAATTTCATAACTTCTTTTTTCCTAACAGCTGCCTAGTATTCTCTTGTGTAGATATACCATAGTTTCTTTAACCAGTCACCTGTTATCAGGTACTTGGATTTTTTCCAGATTCTGGCTATTGTGAATAGAGCAATACTGAACTTAGAAGTGCAGATGGCCTTTCTGTTTTATTTTCTAATCTTATTGTATTTTAATATAAATGCCATGTATAGACCTTCAATGTCTAATTTGCTCAATTTTCTGCACTAGTGGTTGGAGCAATAGCCCTTCAGTTTCAAATTTGCTCATTTTCTTCACTAGGGCTAGAGCAATAGCACAGCGGGTAGGGCATTTGCCTTGCACGTGGCTGATCCAGCCAACTGGGTTCTATTCCTCCACTCCTCTCAGAGAGCCTGGCAAGATACTGAGAGTATCTCGCCCACACGGCAGAGCCTGACAAGCTCCCTGTGATGTATTTATATGCCAAACACAGTAACAATAAGTCTCACAATAGGGACTTTACTGGTGCCTGCTCAAGCAAATTGATGAAAAATGGGAGGACAGTGCTACAGTGCTACAGTGGTTGAAAGAGGTATGATGTGGAAACATTAGATCCTTGAGATATTTATTAAAAAAAAAAACTATCTGCTCTAATGTTTCCTGGATTGCAAGAATTTGTAATGTAAGCAGACTTTTTTGTGTTACTGAGACATGCATATTCTATTAGCTATCATTAATATCCAAACTATACATTATTGCATACATTTTAAAATATCATTGTATACCTTGTATTGGCTGGAACGATAGCACAGCCTGTAGGCTGTTTGCCTTGGATGTGGCCAACGCAGATTAGATTTCTCTGTCCCTCTCAGAGAGTGTCGGGCAAGTTACCAAGAGTATCTCGCCTTCACGGCAAAGCCTGGCAAGCTACCCATGACGTATTCAATATGCCAAAAAGAGTAACAAGTCTCACAATTTGTTATGAGATGTTACTGGTGCCCGCTCGAGCAAATGATGAAAAACAGGAGGACAGTGTTACAGTGTTATCCTATGTTATGAAGCGAAAAGTCATATTATTATCAAACTATTAACTAGAATAGCACTATCATTTGTTTTTGCTTTCTGGTTCATCACCAGGCGATGCTCCAGTGTTACTTTTTTTTTTTCTTTTTGGGTCATACCCGGTGATGCTCAGGGGTTACTCCTGGCTCTGCACTCAGGAATTACTCCAGGAGGTGCTCAGGGGACCATATGGGATGCTGGGAATTGAACCCCGGTAGGCCATGTTGGCTGCGTGCAAGGCAAGCGCCCTACCGGCTGTGCTATCACTTCAGTCCCTCCAGTGTTACTTTTCTCTCTATAATCAGGAATCACTCCTGATGATGCTCAAGGGACTATTAAGGATGCTGGGGGTGTAACCTGAGTCATCCATGTGCAAGGCAAACACCCTTACCCACTGTATTATTGTTCTGGCCCCATTACTACAAATTTTTAAGCATATATAATTTATGTCCTCCAGGACCAGCCACCACCATGCTGAGACCACTCTCCGCACACATGAAGGTACTGGCAGAGGGACAAAGCCACGCGGGTTCCGGGGCCAAGCTCTCCAAGCCTATTCAGATTGGAGTCGAGCATCTTCCACCCAGATCCTCCAAATTCCAGTAGGCGGGGGTCACACCCACCACCTGGCCCCCTGGCGACGTGTAATCCCATCAATGGCCAAGACTCAGAGACTATAAAATCCAGCTCCTGGAACCGCGCGGCTGCATTCGCAGCCTGCCCACAGGGCAGAGTCTGGCAAACTCCCCGTGGCGTACCAAATATGCCAAATACCAGTAACAATGATGGGTCTCATTCTCCTAAAGAGCATTGAATATAATCTCAGGGCTAGGATGAAAAGACGTTACTGGGGCCTGCTCGAGGCAATTGACGAATAACAGGATGATGAAATGAAATGAAATGAAATGAAATATAATTTATGTAAGAACGTTATGTTTGATAAACAAATGAATATTATAAGAGCGCAGTAACCAACATACATTTATTTCCTGTATGCAGGAATATCACTCTACATTAAACAAAGAAAGAAAAGAAAAAAGTCTAAAATTGAGTCCCAGGTTTTAGTCTAATACATTTTATGTTTCTCTTATTCACCATATAATATAAAATATTTTTGTACTTTCTTTTCTAGAACTAGAAAAATAATAGACTGGGTAGGACATTTGCGTTCTTGTGACTGACCTTTGTTTTATCCACAGAATAATATATTTTACCCTGAGCCTCTCCAAGAATTATCCCTGAGAACAGAGCCAGGATTTAAGGCTGAGATTTCTGGAAATGTCCCATAAACAACAACATAAATTTTTGACTAGGTGTTAATTTACTCTGTAAATGATGTAAACATTTTTAAGCATTCCACTTGCTAGAATAGTGACATTCTTCTAAAATACTTGTAGAAGTATTTTAAGTGAAATATTTAACTGCAACATTTTAAGAAAAAAAATGGTATAAAATTTGAAGTTTCTAAAAATATACTCTTTTCAATATAAATGATTCAATTTACCAAGTTTAATATTTTTCACACTTAGCTTCAGATTGTATCTTAATTGTCAGATATTTCCAATTATACTTTGCTACAATCTACTTACATATTTTTGTTATATATATATGCCATATACATTTGATTACTCATTATTGTGTATCATTCTACATGCTGTCTTTGCTTACCTGAACTGTCCTGTCATAAAAGAGAATTAGTTAGAAAAGTCAGTTTGCCTGAGGAAATACAATTTGTAGGGCAGTGGGAGTTCAAGATTGACACTACTAAAAGAGCAGCAAGCAAAACATTAAAGAATACTTCTTGTCAAATGTTCCTTGAAAATAAACTCTATAGGATGCAGGGGAATGTAGTTAAACAAAGAGACGCTATGGGTAATTTAGCAGATTCTTTGAAGGAATGAGAAGTAGGCACCATACTTGCTTTGTCAATTGTGTGGAAGAACATTTAACTTGAACTCCTGCTGAAAATAAAACTATTTAATTACATTTGAGAAAAAGAAAGAAAACTTCTTTCTTTGAAGTTCCAGATTTACTACTCTATCTAGAGGACTAAAATCAGGGCAATGTCAGGCTGAAAATTTGTCAAAACATTTCTAAAATATAATAAATCATTTGAAAAAGTTATATTTATAAAAATTTTAATACAATAAAATAAGAAAGTGAAAAATATACCATAAAGTAACATTTCTAAAATAAGTTTTTAAAATAAAATAGTTTTAAAAATATAATCAAGACAGTAATTCTTAATACCTGATAATTTTTATAGTGTTGTAAACTTAAAAACAAAACATATTTTGGCAGTCAGATAATACAGGAGTTAAAGTGCTTACCTACCAACCCATTGATTAACCCTGTTTCAAATCGCAAGTACCACATAGATCTCCAAGCACTGCCAGAGGTCATGCCTGAGAACTGAGCCAGAAATGGCCCCTAAGTACATACATCTGAGTGTGGCCCCATGCTGTTTCCATTAAAAATAAAACCTAAAAAAGAAAAAAAATATTACCTCATATATAATCCTGATTTATTATAAAGTAAAATTGACATTTTTAAATCTAGGAATTTAGTATTTTAACAATTCCAAATTACAGAAGAAACGCTGAGCTAAGTTATGTTCACTATTATATTAAGTATTCCTGTGCTCGGTGTAGTTACTAAGACTGTGCAGAGTTTGTAGCTGATCACTTACGCATCATATTTTGACTCAAATTTTCAACTTCCACAATACCTACTCACTTTTCTGTTACTCCTCATCTATTTTCTTTCATTAAAGGTTTATTTTAAATACTGGTATAAAAACTTAAGTGAAAAATTGATTTCTACTCACTCATTAACTTTAATGGAAAATGTGTTCTCCATTTTATGCCAAAGCAAGATAGGCAAGCACATTTTTATAGTGAAAATTGAATCTATTACATGCTTAATGATAGTTATATAAAAGTAAATATAAAGTATATTACGGAAATAAAATATGAAAGAAGGTTATTGAATTTGCCAAAGAAGAATAAGAGACATAATATTGGATAGTATTTAATGAAGAGTATGTGCAAAAGTGTCATTCTTTGTAAGATGCATTCTTCTTTAGGCACTGTGATAATCATTAATTTTACAATATGTGGGACTCTGAGCTTTCTTGTACTCAAATTGCACTTAAAATAGGAAATTCTAGGAAATAGAGTACAGTTATTAAGGTGCTGCCTTGCTAATGATGACCCCTATTAGTGCCAGACATTGTCTTGTGGTCTTCCAATAGAGCTAGGAGTGATCTCTGAACACAGAGACAGAGGTCAGTCCTGAGCACAGACAGGTGTGCCTCCCAAACCCAAAATAATAGAAAACTTTATAGTTCATGCCCTGAAATACTCCAGTGTTTATTTTTTAGATGTCTTAAAGTTGGAAAGTACCACTCAAAATAGAAAGAAATTTCCATCAAGATTAGCACAGAACCAAGAAAATAAAAACAGATATGTGCCTTTGTATTTAAATAGGAAATGCCTGATCAGGTACTAGATAATGTGGTGAGATTTATTTTATTTCCACATAACTAATTTATAAAGAGTAGAGAGAAGAAGAGAGGTAAGATATATCTATTTCTATAGAAAAATGTTTCAAAGAAAAATCTTCCCTCTCTAAAATATAGTATCAAAATAATAATTTTTTAAAAGTATATTTTAGTGTGTTTTGATAATTTGAAATGGTAATGATAATTTTGGAGTATTTCTTCTTTTATTTAGTTCTAGGCCATCCCATTATGGTAAAACAAATAATACACATTATGATTTTAAGATTCTTTTATTTGTTAAAACTGTGTGACCTACTATGTTCTCAGTTTGGTGTAAATCTTAAATATGATTGTGAATGATTTATACTGTGCTGTGTTGGGCGGACTGTTCTACAAATGATTGTTAGGCAAACAAGGATGCCCACTCTCTCCACTACTGTTCAATAAAGTACTGGAAGTACTTGCAATAGCGATTAGGCAAGAAAAAGATATTAAGGGCATCCAGATAGGGAAAGAAGAAATTAAGCTCTCACTATTCGCAGATGATATAATACTATACTTAGAGAATCCTAAAACCTCTACCAAGAAACTCCTAGAAACAATAGGCTTGTATAGTAAAGTTGCAGGCTACAAAATTAATACCCAAAAATCCATGACTTTCCTATATGCAAACAGTGAAAGAGAAGAAAGTGACATGAAGAAAACAATCCCATTCACAATTGTGCCCCAGAAAATCAAGTACCTGGGAATCAGCTTAACTAAGGAAGTAAAGGACCTGTACAAAGCAAACTACAAAACACTACTTCAGGAAATAAAAGAGGACACGAGGAAATGGAAAAATATCCCCTGTTCATGGATGGGGAGAATCAACATTGTCAAAATGGCAATACTTCCCAAAGCACTGAACAAATTCAATGCAATCCCTATAAGGATGCCCATGACATTCTTCAAAAAAATGGAGCAAACACTCCTGAAATTTATAGGGAACAGTAAGCCCCCACGAATAGCTAAAGCAATTCTTGGGAAAAAGAAAATGGGAGGAATCAACCTCCCTAACTTCAAGCTCTACTACAAAGCAGTAATAATTAAAACAGCATGATACTGGAACAAAGGCAGAGCTGCAGACCAATGGAACAGAGTTGAATATACTGACATCTCCTCCCAAACATATAATCATCTAATCTTCGATAAGGGGGCAAGAAAAGTGAAATGGAGCAGGGAAAGCCTCTTTAATAAATTGTGCTGGCAAAACTGGACGGCTACATGCAAAAAATTGGGCTCAGATCTCTGCCTAACGCCATGCACAAAAGTAAGATCGAAATGGATTTATGACCTCAACATCAGACCGGAATCCATAGTGTTTATTGAAGACAAAGTTGGCAAAACTCTCCATGATATTCAAGCTAATGGTATCTTCAAAGATGTCACGTCACTGGCCAAGCAAGTGAAAACAGAGATAGACAAATGGGACTATCTTAAACTAAGAAGCTTCTGCACCTCAAAAGAAACAGTGACCAAAATACAAAGACAGCCTACAGAATGGGAAAGGATATTCACCAAATACACATCCGACAAGGGGTTGATATCAAGGATATACAAGGTACTGGTTAAACTCCACAAGAAGAAATCACCCAACCCCATCAAAAAATGGGGCGAGGAAATGAACAGAAACTTTCGCAAAAAAGAAATCCGAATGGCAAAAAGGCACATGAGAAAATGCTCTACATCACTAATCATCAGAGAGATGCAGATCAAAACAACAATGAGATATCATTTCACACCACAGAGCCTGGCCCACATCCACAAGAACAAAAGCAACCGGTGCTGGTGCGGATGCGGTGAGAAAGGGACCCTCCTTCACTGCTGGTGGGAATGCCGGCTGGTCCAACCCTTTTGGAAAACAGTATGGACGATTCTCAAAAAATTAGAATTTGATCTCCCATTTGACCCAGCTATAGCACTCCTGGGAATATATCCCAGAGAGGCAAAAAGGTATAGTTGAAGTGACATCTGCAATTGTTTGTTCATTGCAGCACTCTTTACAATAGCCAGAATCTGGAAAAATCCTGAGTGCCCGAGAACAGATGACTGCTTAAAGAAACTTTGGTACATTTACACAATGGAGTACTATGTAGCTGTTAGAAAAGATGAAGTCATGAAATTTACATACAAGTGGTACTACATGGAAAGTATCATGTTAAGCGAAATGAGTCAGAAAGAGTGGGATAGACACAGAAAGATTGCATTTATCTGGGGAACATAAAGCAACAAAAAGGGAGACTAACACCCAGGAATGGCTGAGATTAGTACCAGGAATTTTGCTCCATGACTTGAAGGCCAGCCACACGTGCTAGGTGAAAAGGAAGCTCAGATAGAGAAGAGAGCACCAAATAAAGGTGTTGTGAGGACCCTCCCAGGGTGGGAGAAGCATGCTAAAAGTAGTCTATAGACCAAACATGATTGCCACTCAATGCCTCTCTTGCAAAACACAGTACCCAAAAGAAGAGAGAGAGAACAAGGGGGAATGCCCTGCCACAGAGGCCAGGTGGTACGGGGGTGGGGGGTGGGGGGGAGGGATACTGGGACCCGTGGTGATGGAGGATGGGCACTGGTGGAGGGATGGGTACTTGATCATTGTATAACTGAAACCCAAGCACAAAAATTTATAAGTCTATAACTGTACCTCATGGTGTTTCACTAAAAAAAAAAGATAAAATAATGAAAACACAAAAGTGAAAAAAGCATTTTTAACAACCGGTAGTTTGAAGGAAAAATAAAAGAGCAATTTACAAAGCATATTAAGATTTTAAAAAGAAAGACAACTTAACAAAACATTCAAAAACAGCACAAAGAGGAAAATTTTCAGCAGTAAATATCTGTGTTAATAAAGAAAGTGGGCATGAATATTTGATGCTTATATAATATGTAATATTTCTATTACAAATATATATTTATATATATTATACATATATAACAGGGGGAAATCAAAGAAACAGTTGATTCTTTGAAAAGATCAGCCAGACAAAAACTTGTATTAAATAAACTAAGTAAAAAGAGAAAGAAGATTCAAATAATTAAAATTAAAAGCTAATGAAAATTACACATTTTTTACAGAAAAGAAAATTAGAATAAAATAAGAAAAATTAGACTCCAAAAAATTCAATAATCTGAAAAAAACATGTACAGAAATGTACAACTACTAAAATTGAATGAAGAATACATCGAAAAGTTTTGGCACATCCAACTACTGTGGAGATTGAATCAATAATCATAAATCTTGTAATAAAACTCCTAGGACTAGTGAATCATTATAAATTTCTATCTAACATAGTGAAAAAGATACCCAAACGAGTGGGAGAAACGTAAAAACATTTATCTGAAAAATAATGTAAAAACAGCTTCTATAATACAATAGCACAATATAAACAGGCACAAAATATCAAAACTCTGATTTTAACTGTATTTATTTGCCCATTCATTTGTATGGAAATAACATCGTATTTAATCATTTGGGTATTACTAAATATTTTGACATTGCTACATTTTGTTCACTTTTCCTTTGAACACTTACTGAATATGACAGACTCTGCTATAAGTGTACAATTGATAGAAAAACATGACAAGTTCATTTCTACATTTTTTTCATGTAGGAAGTTTGGGGCCATACCCCGAGGTCCTCTAGTGATACATTTGACTCTGTGTTCAAGGGCTACTCCTGGTGGTGCTCAGAGATGCACTTAGTGCTATACATCAAACTCTGACCCCATGTATGCAAAACATGACCTCAGCCTGTTTTGCACTCTGGTTCCATTTCTGCATATGTATGAACAAATTAAAAATTACAAGTAACAACAAAAGATAAACTGAAAAATTCAAATACATAAGAATAGATACAAGTTGAGTCTAAAGTCCTTAATATAATAACATAATTTTTTTTATTTTTTATTTTTATTTATTTATTTTTTATTATTAGTGAAACACCATGAGGTACAGTTGTAAATTTACAATTTTTTGTGTTTGGGTTTCGATTATACAATGATCAAATACCCATCCCTCCACCAGTGCCCATTTTCCACCACCATGGATAATATCCCTCCCACCCCCATCCCTCCCATCCCACCCTGCCTCTGTGGCAGGGCGATCCCTTGTAATAACAGAAAATTTAATGCAGCACTTGGGTGATACAAGAAAAGGTAGGAAAAACAAAGAAAGACAGTTTAATGCCCATCAATCAGAAGTCCCTAATGTTTTAGAGATGAGTCCATTTAAGCACACCTAAAACTGTGTTCAGAAAGTTGATAGACACTTACTAACAGCTTATCTGTTTGTTATTGAAACTTGAAAAAGAAGAGAGAGAGTGGGAGGGAAGAATGAAATTTTTTAGGAAAAAGATCTCTGACTATATTAGTGGAAAATGAAATGGAAGCATTCCAGCTGCCAGATTAAAAAAATAAAGCAGTGCTAACATTCCTGAATCTCTCAAACCTCTTCTGAATTTTGAAGCAATCCAAAAAGCAGGAATTAATATCAAAACCAAAGAAGGACTCTGAAATATTTGCATACCATCCTTAGTCATACAGATTTGGAGAAAGGTAAACATGGAGCTGTAAGATAACAGGAAAATTACCAATATAAAATCAAATCTCCAGAGCAGCGATATGATTTAAGTCATAAAGCAGTAAAGATTTTCAAGCAAAAATATACGAGGACAGATCTTCAATCACATGTGTTAGTAAAGGAGACATCCTTTTCTTTTCCCTACCACCATTTCTGTCTCGAGAAAAATCGATTACAGAAAAAATAAATCCATTTCTTAAGATGTCCTAAATGAACTTCGAATTTTTAGGCTGCATATCCTTCTCCTTATCCACTCCTCTTCGACTATGACAGACTCAAGTTTGTGACCTTGAAATGTTAACAATCTTCAAAATTCTGACATGGACTCTTTTCTCCTCTGTCTATATATATATATATATATATATATATATATATATATATATATATGCATAGTCTCACTAATTTGTTCAGTTTCATGACTTTAATTGTCACTGTCACTGTCATGGTCCTCCCATTGTTCATCGATTTGCTCGAGTGGTCCCAGTAACATTGTGAGACTTGTTACTGTGTTTGGCATATTGAATACGTCACGAGTAGCTTGCCAGGCTTTGCCATGAGGGTGAGATACTCTTGATAGCTTGCCGGACTCTCTGAGAGGGGTGGAGGAATTGAACTTGGGTTGGCTGTGTCAGCCGCATGCAAGGCAAACATCCTACCCACTGTGCTATTGCTGATTTTAATTATCACTTTTAAATTGTTTCTTCAATTTTTATTTTTAAGCAGAAATTTTGCCCCAGACTTTGAACCTACATTCCCAAATTCCTGTTAAAAAGCTTCCCTGGATGTACTGTGAACATTTCAGATATGACATGTGTAGAAATCAGAATGACAACAGAGCAGTCACACACTTGCTGAACAAAGTTTGATCCTGCACCATATACGGCATTGTGAGCCCAGCTGATGGGACCCCTGAGCAGAGGTGCCAGGAGTAAGCCCCAAGAACTCATGTGTACCCAAAGCCAAGAAAAAAATAAAAATAAAAAATCCACCTAATTATTTCCCACCTCCTATTAATTATTTTCTCCTTTGCATTATTTTAATGATCAATTAACAGTTTAAAAAGCAGTCGTAGTTTGTGGGCTAAGCTAATAATTTCAACATAAAGGTATCTGGTTTCCCAAATATTTGTAAAGATATAGCTTCATCTATCAAAGAGAAAACTTGACGAAATTTTGGCATGACAGTAGAGTTCCATTTATTCAAAAGAGTGTTAAAGTAAAGCAAAGCTGTTTTGGTCAGAGAAATTATAGGCATATTGACAAAGCAGAAATCTGTGATGGCATGTTTGGAGAAATAGAAAAATTAGAAAGTAGAATGGTAGAGCTCTATATTTTCAACTCTTTCGTACCATGGTTCCCTTCCAACCTTCTTCTTTCTGTGGACTCCTATCCTACTAGTTGGCCCCAGTCTTATGTTGTCATTCATTTATAAATATTTTACCAAAGCTCCCTTTGTAATATCCTGGGGTACCTTTAGTGGTCATATGGCCCACACTTGAGAAAAACAGCCATAGTTTATCATAGGTTAGAGACAAGAGCGGTAGCTCAGTGACAGAGCTTACATTTTTCAGGAGAGAAGCCAAGTTCGTTCACCAGTGCCTCATGATCCTTTGCACCCTACCAAGAGTAACCATAAGCATAAACTTGGGACTCCAGTTCCCCTAGTTTGCTCCCCAACCCCCCCAGAGAAGTCCATGTAGTAATATATACTTATATATGTATATACATACATATATATAAATATTAAAATGATGAGAGAAAGAAAAATATGATATTTATATACAGATAGAAGAAAAATTGTAGAGTAAAATTAATAGCTAATACCAAAATAAAAAATTACAACGTAGAGCAGATAATATAAAGAACTCTGTGCCATTTTAAATTTCAATGATCTTAAGAGCAAGGTTAAAGATTATATTAACTAAAATGACTGATTATTGAAATAAGTACATTTTTTAATACTATTATCTTTTGTTTGTTTGTGTTTGTATTTGGGATCACATTTAACAGTGCTCCGGGTTAGCTATCAGCTGTGATTGGGATTAAATAAGAGCTACTGCATACAAATTATATGTTCCAGGTCCACCTAATCTCTTATTCTATTACCTTTAAGTCTTTATTTTTACAAAATAAGGATTATCTTTAAAGTTTCCAAGTATAAAAAAAGTTGAATTATAAGTTTGTGGCAAAAAATAAAGGTAAAGAAACATCTATAGTAAAATTTAAAAAAATATACATCCAATTAAACTTGCATTGAAATACAATTTTTAAAAGTATAACTTCAAAAGAGACATGAATTGTATTTATCTTAACTCAGGCACTGAAACTCACATAATACCATAGAAAGATCTCCATTTTTAAAAGTTCAAAGAAGAGTGAATGTGAATAAAAATGAATAAATTATTCCTTGGGATATTTAGTGAATATGAAAGATACTATGATGTTGGTAGCTGTAAAAATATTCTTGAATATCTTCAAATATATTTTCTCTGATCAATAATTTATGTGTGTTCACCAGAGACTACTTGCATTCTAATAATAAAATGTTTTAATAGCTTTATCTAAGCAGTAACATGCTTAAGAGAAATCATTTACAAACTATACAAATCAACAAATATCTAACACTATATGTAAATATATATGTTTATAAAGTTCACAAGCTCTCATTTACGCCAAGTAAAAATTTGTTTGACTACATGTAAAATATTAACACTGCACAAAGTATTAACTAGTTTATAATGCACTGTTCTTCGATTTGCTCGAGCGGGCCCAGTAGCGTCTCCATCGTGAGACTTGTTGTTACTGTGTTTGGCATATCCAATACGCCACGGGGAACTTGCCAGGCTCTGCCGTGTGGGCAAGACACTCTCAGTAGCTTGCTGGACTCTCCGAGAGGGGCGGAGGAATCAAACTCGGGTCGGCCAGAATGAAAAAGTAAAAAAAAAAAAAAACATAAAAATGTTCTCTTTCATCACAGAGAATCCTAACATCCTTTTTTTGTGTGCGAAGAGCACACTCAGCAGCAGTCCTCAGTGCTTCTTCCTGGCTCTGCATTCAGGTGTCACTTCTGGCAGGACTGGGGGAATTATATCGGAAGCCCAGAGTTGAACCTGTGTTGGTTGCCGGTTGCGTGCAAGGTTGGTGCCCACCCACTGTGCTATCACTCTAGCTTCGATACTCTGAATGATGTTAGATGATAGCTTAGTAACAAATTAAGTTAAACATTATTCTATAGGATTTTTCAAAGGTAAAGTTTAATTTATGATTTGCAACTGCAATTGAAAAGATACTAAATAGTCTCCACTCATTATTTCGAATCTTTGAAATAAATAATGTTACAAGCAAAAGCATTGAACTTTAGGAATTCTTTAGCTTGCCTTTCCTTCATTTGGTATATCAGGCACTGGTGAATAAAACTTGTTCTGTTAAATGTTTGATTTGAGGAGGTTCAGATATGTTAACAATGTTAGTCTATATGGTAATTTACTGTTTACAAATCTCCTTATGTCATTAAAATTGAACCCTCCATCACTCTAATTTAATATTGAGAGATTTTCTCATGAGATATGCTCTTATATTACATTATCGGTGCATTTTCCCACATCTCTTCTTGAGATGTGCACTTTTTTCCTTTAGGGCACATTTCTCAATTTGCAGGAAATGGTCTTTACATTCTGTGTGTACTTGGCTTTTTCTACTCAGGAGAAGACCGTGTTTTCACTTGAACATATATATCTCAATTTTCTTTACTTTATATAACAAATTAACTTGCCCTCAACAATTTTTAAGAATTTTTTATGAACAATATTATGGCCTATGCTGTGAAGGTAAAATATATGTAATATGTCACCTCATATACATATGAAAGCCTCAGAATTGAACTCAAGTCTTCTAGTACCAAGTTTTGTTTTGTCAGATTAAGGTAAAGTAAAAGTAAAGTAAAGGCCCTCCCGTTGATCATCGATTTGCTCGAGCGGGCCCAGTAACGTCTCCATTGGAGACTTTGTTGTTACTGTGTTTGGCGTATCGAATACATCACAGGGAGCTTGCCAGGCTCTGCCGTGCGGGTGAGATACTCTCGGTAGCTTGCCGGGGCTCTCCGAGAGGGGCAGAGGAATCGAACTCGGGTCGGCCATGTTGGCTGTGTGCAAGGCAAACGCCCTACCGCTGTGCTATCACTCCAGCCCACTCAAGTCTTCTAGTACTAAGTTTTGTTTTGTCAGATTAAGGTGATATCATAAAACCAATGACACGTTGATTGTCACTATTAGGCAGATAAGTAATCTTATCCAAATTAAAGGAAATTAATAAGGAAAATAGGAATATGTGAATCAAAGCACAGAAGTTGTGTGATAATTTTCTCCCCAGATATAAGTTTTAAGTCCTTCTTAATAACTCTATCACTGTGATAATTGATGTAAGCTATAATAATTATTTAAAATAGACACCTATTTATTATCTGCTTTCTTTTGTTTCTCCCACACAGATGGTATCTCTGTGGTAGCCAGCTTCTAAACAGGATACGCCAGATTTTTACTTAGAAAAATGATGAGTAATATTTGAGAATTTATGACTTAGTAAATGAACACAATTAAGATTACTGTAAGACACCATAGTGGTTTTGAAATATCTTGTACTTTTTTCATAAAAGAATATATTTTTGGTTCAGAACAGAGACTTCAAAGAGTGATTTGTAAGTATGAACTTTATACATAGATATCTACAACAGTTTACTAATGCACAATAAAGTTTTGGGTGACTTAAAACTTCAGAATTTAAAGAATCACTCATTCATTTTATTCATTGATGCATAAAGAAACATTTTGAGCACTATGGCAAATTTTGAAGTAGCTGTAGACATTCTAAGCTAATCAGAAAATATGTCATTTCTAGATGCTGGAGGGAAAGAAAAGTATTTGGCATATAGATATATTACCTCTCAATTTTTCAATTTAGAAATTATGATAAGCCAATAAGGAATATTTAAAGTGATAGAAAGTAGTAAGTTAGAGCTCTGAAAATGTAACGCATGAAAAGATTAAAATATTTTTAGGATATATAATATCACTCATATGCTTAAGACGTTATATTTTAGGTATATAATGAGTTTTTCAAAATGCTAAATACATTACTTTTTGTAACAGAAAGAGCTAAGTTAGTCCAGATACTAAAAAAAAAAAATCAGAACATTTTATTTCTGTGATAAAATTGTATTTTGTTGCTAAAACATGGTTTGTATTTTGAGATGGAGGAACCCGGCCACAACTGATGATGATCTTTGCTCACAGATCACTCCTATAAGTGCTTAGGGGACTGGACATTGAATTGAAGTTGACCACATGTAAGGCGAACAGTACACTGTAATATCTCTCAGACACCTAAACTTATGTTTTTAAGAATTTTGTAGGGGCCCAAGAGAATGTACAATGGTTACACACCTGGCGTTTTCATACAGCCCACCCTTGTTCAATGCTTAGCACAGTATATGGTCCTATGAGAATTGCCTGGATTGATCCTTGAAATGAGCCAGGAGAAAGTCCTAAGGGTGGTTCTAACACAAATAAACAAAATATAATAATATAGAGAATGCTAGTGTTGAAATTACGAAGAATCATAAATATATAAATCTATTATAGCACAGCAGGTAAGTTGTTCTCCTTGCACATGGCCAACCTGGGTTCGATTCCTCCGTCCCTCTCGGAGAGCCCAGCAAGCAACTGAGAGTATCTCACCTGCATGGCAGAGTCTGGCAAGCTCCCTGTGGCATATTCCATATGCCAAAAACAGTAACAATTCTCACAATGGAGACGTTACTGGTACCCGCTCAAGCAAATCGATGAACAATGGGAGGATAGTGACAGTGACAATGACAGTAATGTTTATATAAAATACACTATGTATGTTTATAAATAAGAATAATATATATAAATATAACACAATATCAAGAAGAAAAAACTTTCATAACAGCAATTTAGCTGTTTGTAAAGCAAATGCCTTACATGGTGTATTAGCTCTCTGGGTCCCTTGTTTAATTTTAAACAGCATATTTATTTCTTAAAAAATTGTATTAAGTTAGTGTGTATTACAAATATTCAGGATTGATTTTCAGGAATACAGTTTTTAAACATCACTACCTTCACTAATATCCATGTTCATCCACCAATTGCCACCAACCAAGTTCCCCCACCACACCACCCAGGCAACCCTCCTCCCCGCCCTGTTTCCCTCCTACGTACCTGTGTGCCTTTATTAGAGGCACTTCAAAATATACATTGAATCACTGAAATAGTTACAAAGTTTCAATGATTGAGTTTTGGTCATACAATGATCGAACACCCGTCACTCCACCAGGTAAATTTTCTACCACCAATATCTCCAGTATCCCACCAGTTACCCCTACTCCACCCCACTCCCTGCCTCTATGGCAGGCAGTTTCCTTCTTTCTCTACTTTGGACATTACCGTTTGCAATATAGATATTGAGGGGTCATCATGGTGACCCTTTGTCTGCTTGAGCATATATATGTCCCATTCCAAATGATTCCTCAAATCATCATTGACTTAGTGGTCCCTTTTATATCCCAACTTCCTTCTCCCCCAGCACTTGATACAGGCTTCCAACCATGGACCAATCCTCCTGGCTCTTGTCTCTGTTGTCCTTGGATGTTAGTCTCGTACTATTTTGTATTAAAAAATGAGCACAGACATTCTATATCTGTTGCTCTCTTTCTGACCAATTTATCTTAGCATGATACTCTCCATGCCCATATACTTATAAACAAACAAACACTGTCCTCCCAGGCTGGCTGTGCGCAAGGCAAATTTAATAACTTCATTTTTCCTACAACTGCATAGTATTCCATTGTGTAGATGAACCCCAGTTTCTTTAACCAGTTGTCTGATCTAGGACACTCATGTTATTTCCAGAGTTTGTCTATTGTGAAACAAAATGCAAAGACAATCCACAGAATGGGAAAAATTATTTACCCACTACCCATCAGATAAGGGGTTACGATCTAGAATATATGACACTGGTAGGACTTAATGAGAAAAAACCTTCCAACACATCAAAAAGTGAGAAGAGAAATTGAACATAAACTTCCACAAAAAAGAAATAAAAATGGTAAAAGACACATGAAAAAATGCTCCACATCACTACTCATCAGGGACATGCAAATCAAAACAGCAAGGAGATATCATCTCATACCACAGAGACTGACACACATCAAAAAGAACAAGAACAGCCATTGCTGGCACAGATGTGAGAAGAAAGGAATTCTTATTCATTGTTGGTGCGAATGCTGACCCGTCCAACTATTTGGGAAAACAATATGGACATTCCCTAAATAACTAGAAATTAAGCTTCCATATGACCTAGCAATACCACTCTGGGAATGTATGTCTGGGGTGCAAACAAAATAACCCACGTAGATATGACACCTGTACTTGTATGTTCATTGCAGCATTGTTCGCAATAAAAGCACTTTTTATTTATTTATTTATTTACTTTATTTATTTAATTTATTTCAGCCCCGGGTCCTCTGCCGGGTCCTTCATGCATGAAGCTTGATCGAACATGTGGAGAGTGGTCTTAAGCATGGCTATGGCTGGAACCAGAGATCTTCAGCTGCCGGGGCTCTGCTCTGTGCTTGGAGGGAAACTCAACCCGCCCTCCTCCAAGGGGCCCTGCTGAGGACAGCCAGGCGTGGAGGCAGGAGACTCAGCGCTGTTCTCTTCCGGGAGCTGGGTTTTATAGTCTCTGAGTCTTGGCCGTTGATGGGATTACACAGTGCCGGGGGCAGTTGGTCGGTTTAACGCCTACATACTGGAAGATGGGGGATCTTGGTGGAGGAGGTCCAGTCTCAACCTGAGCAGACGTGGAGATTTCAGTCCCAGATCCTGCACAGCTGGGTTCATCTGCCAGTTCCTTCATGCGTGAGGCTTGTCCGAACATGTGGAGAGTGGTCTTAAGCATGGGTGTGGCTGGAACCAGAGGTCTTCAGCCTCTGGGGCTCTGCTTGGTGCAGGGACTTACCTAGTTATCTTATTATCTAGTTGGAGTGCAGTCATCTTGGTCTTGTATTTGACAAAAGACAGGCAGGCACTGTGAAAGCTTTACCCAACTTCTGCTGCACCTGCCAGCACTGCTGCTCTTCTCTCTTTGAGGTCTTCCTGTATTGCTTCTCTGCACTACTTTGTGAGGTCTGATGTTCGCTTGCAGGTGCCTGAGGCTTGTGCCAAGCCACGTTGGTGAATGAACTCGAGAGTTTTCGAAGACAGGTGTCTTTTTGTAGCTATCTCTCTCGGTGTTCTTCGCACAATCATGGAAGTGCTGAACCAGTCGATCAGTGTTGTCAATGACGGCATCTTCCTATGGTGCTGCAACAGTGCCAAAGAGCTCCCAGTTGGTGGTCGTTCTGGGAATTCTCTTCTTAAACTTTGCAGCCCTTTCTCCCCGCTCCATGAAGTAGAATTTTGCACAATGGACATGGTGGTATGATCCCTTTTGGAATTTTGGAACAACAGTGACATCAGTCAGGCAAAACCGTTGATTGAATATATTGTGGTCAATTTCGTTGTGGAACCATCCACGGGGAGACTCTTATGTCCAATGTTTAGATAAGCTTTCTGGAACTGTGAGTTACCATGGATGGTCTTGGTTGACATGATGAATTCAGTCTCTCACCCTGTTCATTCCATTCTAGGACATGGGTCCTGATGTGTAGTTCTCTGGTTGACCTTCTCGGTCTTATCATGGCATTAAGATCACCAACAATGATCTTGTAGAAGGTGTGGTCTTCTTTATAGAACTTCTCCAGCTCCATGTAGAAATTTGTCTCAAACAAAATATTTAACTTACCAGAAAATGGGGCAATTTTTAACTGATATAATAGTATTCCTATTTTTACTGAGGGAGCTTTAAATATATTAATTGTGTTCTAAATGTAAACCATGTGTCATAATATATGTACACATTATAAAATGATTACTAATTATCATATCAGAGCAGTACATATTTACTAGGGGGAATGTATACAGTTAAGGACATTCTAGTAACCTTGCTGTATGTTAGATATCTAGAATTTACTGACTCTGCATAATTGAACCTTGTAATTTTTCATTTAACATCTCACCATTTTTCTCTACTACTGCAATCTAAGGAGTTTCTTATTATTCTACTTTAGAATGTAGATAATATTTTTACATAAAACAAAATCTCAATTGACTGAATGTTTACTTGCACTCCAAAATATGTTGAGACTCTAACATCCAATGTGGATTTCCTAGTAGATAATCTCTTGATAGATAATTAGAATTAGATTAGGTTTTGAGGACTAATGTACAATGATGATGATGATGGTGCCTTATGAAATGAAGTAAGTAAAAAGTAAAGGCCCTCCCGTTGATCATCGATTTGCTTGAGCGGGCCCAGTAACGTCACCATTGGAGACTTTGTTGTTACTGTGTCTGGCATATCGAATACTCTCGGTAGCTTGCCGGGCTCTCCGAGAGGGGCGGAGGAATCGAACTCGGGTCAGCCATGTTGGCCGCGTGTAAGGCGAACGCCGCCCTACCCGCTGTGCTATCGCTCCGGCCCTATGAAATGAAGAAGAAATGAAAAAACTCGCTGTCTCAATATCAATGGGAGGACATAGCAGCAGGAAGTGAGTTCTGTTTAGATAACAGCTCTGCAGGTGTATCAATCTTATACATTACAGCTTTCAGAAATGTGAGAAACAAGTGTTGTTTAAGCCATTTGGGTCTATGATATAATGATAGAGCCCCGTGAACTAAAATAAACTTTATAAAATATAATTAATTTTCTGTTATGTCAAAGATAAATTTTGAGAAGCATAGTACATATGTTTTAGATTGTTTTCCTCAATTTACACACAATAAATTTTCTTAGAAGAATACAATGTCCACCTAATTTTGAGTAGTTTTATGTGGCTAATATATGCTTATATATTATACAAATTTAATATATTAAATACTTATTTAATATATTAAATATATTTATTATATTAATGTGGCCAGTACCCAGCCACAGCCATGCTCAAGGTCACTCTCCACACGATCGGACGAGCCTCATGCTGAAGGAACCAGAAGAGGAACCCAGTTTCATGGGTCCCGGGGCTGAGATCTCCAAGCCTGCTCGCATTGGGACTGGGCCTCCTCCACCCAGATCCCCCATTTTTCAGTAGCTAGGCAGTTACTCCCACAGCCTGCCCCTTGGCGCCATGGAATTCCATCAACAGCCAAGATCTACAGATTATAAAACAAAGCTCCTGGAAGGACCTCTTATTGTCTAGTTCTCGCTCTCAGAGAATCCGGCAGGCTACTCAGAGTCTGGCAAGCTCCCGATGGCAAGTTTGATATGCCAAAACCCAGTAACAATGATGGCTCTCATTCCCCTGACCCTGAAAAAGCCACCAATGCGGGACCATTGGGAAGATGAATAAGGAGAACTAGCTGCTAAAATCTCGGGGCTAGGACAAATGCATACATTACTGGTGCTCGCTCGAGCAAATTGATGAATAATGGGATGGCAGTGATATGGTGATTATATAAGTATATAGATCAACTGGTAGTTGCTTAATTCAACTTCTTATAAGAGATATCTACATTTAATAATGCATGTTCAATATCACATTTTGTCTAAAATACTGTATTATTAAATCAGTCTCAATTTTTCACACATGTAAATCTGAACAAATCCAAAGAAAGTTACTAAAAGTGAAAATCACACACAAATTTATTTATGGACTTATTTCTTTTAAATATCGAGTTATAAATTTGACAGTAATTTTATTAAACATAAATTTATATGTCAATATTTTTCTCTTAACAAGAATAAATTCTGCAACAAAAATTTATTGGCTACGCTGTCAAACAAATATCACCAGGTGACATAATTTCACTGATGATGAAGTTTTTAGATGGAGAAGTATTGTTCAAAAGATGTAAAATTTCAATAATCAAAAGTGAACAGGTCTTAGGGAGTTCTTTCACAAAATAATGTGTCAATAATACTGTATATACACTTAAATATGTATAAAGTATATAGATTTTTACATATATGTACATGAAAAACATATAAATAGAATAGTAAATGGGAAGTTCTTAAGGAACACTAAAGTGCTTAGATATAAATATAAATCCTTAAATACTTCTAAAAATGACATATGTTGGTGTTTGTCTTGTTTTATTATTTACTTTCCCCTGGGCTGGCATTAGAGCTTCTGGCTATGTCTCCAACAGTGCCCTTTAGACATAGTGCTGTGTTGATATCGACATTTCAACGATATGCCCTTTTACATTTACCTAACAAAAAACACATGTTGGGCTGACATTTTTGTATTATTACAATTAAGAAATAATTAAGGTTCAGTTTAAAATAATTTAGCTTTTAAAAATGTTTGACTTTTCTAACATTGTAGAAGACAGATAAACAAATTCAAGCATATTAAAAATAATGCATGTTTAACTCAATTAAAACAAAAACAAATATCCAATTAGGCAGAGATAAACTTATTCTTTTGAAAGAAAAGTTCACAACAACAATAAAGTCGAGAAAAATTAAAATTTATCAAATGTACAAAAGTATCTTAAATACCAACTTAAATCTAATTACATCATTTTATTGCATATCATGAGCTCCCAGACATGCTTTCTATGTTGAGAACACAGGTCCTCAACATTTACTTTTTGAGTAAACTTTATCAGTATCATGTCCTTTTCTTAATGTGTTGTGTTTGTTCTATTAATTATATTTATTTTTGAAGACCAGGTGTCTAGCATAATTACCTGCAGATATTCAATACATTGACCTTCTAAAAATGTGTTGAGGTAACATTGTGTTATAAGTCTTAGATTTAGAATATTGTAAATCATTATGTGATATAAGTCACCTCAACATATTTAATATGCAAAAATTTCAAATATTCAAAATATCAACTAACAACTAACTACCCCTTGAGCTCAGGGACAATGAATTATGTCTTTTATATGGTTATTTTTGGTTAGAATAAAAATTCTATGAATGCAAATGTGTATAAATATGTGTAACTTCAAATGTATTACTTTTTAAATATTTTAAATAAAAAATCACCTAGTAGTTGTTGTGTAAGGTGGATTCATGTATGCCTATATTATATATATATATATATATATATAGTAAAATTTGATTAGCAAAGTACATTTTATCTGCTGAGATTAAAAATATTTTTACCTTTGTATGTAATTTATGGCACAGCTGTATTAAATTATGACTACTATCCTACTTTATCTGGAAAAATTATCACTTTATTCTGAATATATAAGAAATGTATAAATTGACATACATGATGTGATATGTCTACAATATAAGAATATAATATAGACTCACCTGAGTTAAAGTGTTTAAATATATTCTTGTGGGGGGGGGCCTGGAGCGATAGCACAGCAGGTAGAACGTTTGCCTTGCACGTGGTAAACCTGGGTTTGAATCCCAACATCCCATATAGTCCCCCAAGCACAGCCAGGAGTAATTACTTGGTGCAGAGCCAGAAGTAACCCCTGTGCATCGCCCGGTGTGACCCAAAAAGCAATATATAATATATATATATATATATATATATATATATATATATATATATATGGGCTGGAGCGATAGCACAGCGGGTAGGGCGTTCGCCTTACAAGCGACCAACATGGCCGACCCGAGTTCGATTCCTCCGCCCCTCTCGGAGAGCCTGGCAAGCTACCGAGAGTATTCGATATGCCAAACACAGTAACAACAAAGTCTCCAATGGAGAGGTTACTGGGCCCGTTCGAGCAAATCGACGATCAACGGGAGGGCCTTTATCTTTTCCTTTACCATATATATACATATATATTTTTTAATTAAATCATCATGAGATAGTTACAAGCTTTTATGTTTGAGTTACAGTCACACAACGATCAAACACCCACCCCTCCACCAGTGCACATACTCACCACCAACATCCCCAACATCCCCTTTTTTACCCTCCCACTGCCTTCATGGCAGACAATATTCCCCATAATCTATACTTTTGGTCATTATGGTTTGCAATACAGATACCGAGAGGTTATTATGTTCGGTCCATTATCTACTTTCAGCACACATCTCCCATCTCGACCGATTCCTCCACCTACCATTTTCTTAAGTGATACCTTCACTATTCCAGCTGCCTTCTCCCCCCTGCTCATAAAGCAGACGTCCAACGATGGAGCAATCTTCCTGGCTCTTCTATCTATTGTCTTTGGGTGTCAGTCTTGTGTTATGTTATTTTATACTCCAAAAATGAGTGCAGTCCTTCTGAGTCTGTTCCTCTCTTTCTGACTCATTTCACATAGCATGATACTCTCCATGTATGTCCACTTATATAAGCAAATTTCATGACTTCATCTCTCCTAACAGCTGCATAGTATTCCATTGTGTATATGTACCAAAGTACCTTTAACCAGTCATCTGTTCTCGGGCACTTGGGTTGTGTCCAGATTTTGACTATTGTGTACAGTGCTGCAATGAACATATAGGTATAGATGTCATTTGTACTGTGCTTTTTTGCATTTTCATGATATATTCCCAGAAGTGGTATTGGCGGGGTCATATGGAAACTCAATTTCTAGTTTGGGAAGGACTGTCCATATTGTTTTCCAGAAAGGATGTCGGCATTCCCACAACAGTGAAAGAGTGTACCTTTTTCCCCACATCCAAGCCAGCAATGGTCGCTTTTGTTCTTTTGAATGTGTGCCAGTCTCTGTGGTGTGAGATGATATCTCATTGTTTTTTTGATTTGCATCTCCCTGATGACTAATGATGTGGATCATTTTTTTTCATGTGCCTTTTGGCCATTTGTATTTCTTTTTTGAGAAAACTTCTGTTCATTTCTTCTCTCCATTTTTTGATGGGGTTGGAGGTTTTTTCTTGTAAAATTCTACTAGTGTCTTGCATATCCTGGATATTAATCCCTTATCAGATAGGTATTGGGTAAATATTGTTTCCCATTCTGTGGGCTTTTTCTGTATTTTGGTCACTGTTTCTTTTGAAGTGCAGAAGCTTCTTAGTTTGATGTAGTCCCATCTCTTTATGTTTGCTTCCACTTGCATGGTCAGTGCTGTTTCATCCTTAAAAATTCTTTTAGCTTCAATGTTGTGGAGAGTTCTGCCTACATTTTCCTCTATGTATGTTATGGATTCATGTCTGATATTGAGGTCTTTCATTCACTTTGATCTGACTTTTGTGCCTTGCATTAGACAGAGGTCATAGTTCACTTTTTTGCAGATAGATATCCAGTTTTCCCAGCACCACTTATTGAAGAGGCTTTCCTTATTCCACTTGACATTTTTTGCTCCTTTGTCAAAGATTACGTGGTCATATATTTGGGGATCTGTGACAGAATATTCAACTCTGTTCCATTGGTCTGCAGGTCTGTTTCTAGCCTAGTACTATGCTGTTTCTAGCCCAGTACTGGGGCTGAGATCCCCAAGTCTGCTCGGATCGGGGCTGAGCATCCTCCATCCAGATCCTCCATATTCCAGTAGACTGGGTTCACACCCACCAACTGGCCCCCTGGCGCCATGTAATCCCATAAGCTTCCAAGACTCAGAAACTATAAAAACCAGCTCCCATCTTATTATGACATCTTATTATGACATCTTATTATCTCATTCCTACTTTGGACAAACTGGCAGGCTACCGACATGGCAGAGTCTGGCAAACTCCACGGTAGCCTGCCCACATGGCAGAGTCTGGCAAACTCCCCGTGGCGTACCCAATATGCCAAATACCAGTAACAATGATGGGTCTCATTCTCCTAAAGAGCCTTGAATATAATCTCACGGTTAGGATGAAGGAGACGTTACTGGGGCCTGCTTGAGGCAGTCGATGAATAACAGGATGATTTGTGATTTGTGATTCTTTTTCATTATTTGTGTATAAGAAAGCCATGGAATTCTGGGTGTTGATTTTGTAGCCTGCCACTTTACTATATAGATCTATTGTTTTTAGGAGTTTTTCTGTAGTCCTTAGTGTTTTCTAAGTATAGTATCATATCATCTGCAAATAGTGATAGTTTGACCTCTTTCTTTCCTATCTGTATGAAATTTGTATCTTTTTCTTGCCTAACTGCTATGGCCAGGATTTCCAGTACTATATTGAATAGTGGTGAAAACCGGAAGCCTTGTCTTGTGCCCAATCTTAGAGGGAAGGCTTTTAGTTTTTCCACATTGAAAATGATGTTTGCCATGGGTATATGTTAGGTAGATTAGAATACATTGAGGAAAGTTCCTATGATGCCCATTTACCTGAGAGTTTTCATCATAAACAGGTGCTGGATCTTGTCAAATGCTTTTTCTGCATCTATTGATATGATCATATGGTTGTTATCATTTCTTTTATTGAAATGATGAATTACTTTGTTTGACTTGCAAATGTTAATCCATCCTTACATCCCTGGGATGAATCCTACTTGGTCATGTTGTATGATCTTTTTGATGAATTGTATTCTATTTGCTAAGATTTTGCTGAGGATCTTTGCATCTGTGTTCATCATGGATATCAGCCTGTAATTCTCTTTCTTTGTGGTATCTTTTTCTGCTTTTGGTATCAGGGTAATATTTGCTTCATAGAAACTTCGGAAGTGTTTCTGGTACTCAAGGTTACTGGAAAAGCTTAAAGAGTATTGGGAGGAAGTTCTCTTTAAAGATTTGGAAGAATTCACTAATGAATCCATCTGGGCCAGGACTTTTTGTGCTTGGGGAGACATTTTATTACCATTTCAATTTCCTTGATGGTGATAGGTCTATTCTGATATTCCAGGCCTTCTTGTTTAAGCCTTGGGAGGCTGTAGGAATATAGGAATTTATCCATTTCCTCGAGGTTTTCTTGTTTTGTGGCATAAAGCTTCTCAACGTAATCCCTGAGGATCCTTTGAATTTCTGTAGTTTCTGTTGTGATATCCCCCTTTCCATTTTTGATTTGGTTTATTAGGGTTTTATCTCCCCCTTTCTTATAGATCTTGCTTATTTTATCAAAGAACTAGCTCTTGGCTTCATTGATCTTTTGGATTGTTTTTTGGGTTTCTATCTCATTAACTTCTACTCTGAATTTTATTATATTCTTCTTCCTGTTCGGATTGGGTTCCTTTTCTTGGTCATTCTCCAAGCTCTTAAACTGTGAGGTTAGGTTACTTATGTGGGCTTGTTCTCCCTTCTTGAGGAATGCTAGGAGAGCTTTAAACTTTCCTCTTAACACAGCTTTTGCCATGTCCCACAAGTTTTGGGAACTTGTGTCCTCATTTTCATTCATTTCCAGGTATCTTTTGATTTCCTCTTTGATTTCCTTCCTAAGCCACTCATTGTTCAGTAGTTAGCTGTTTAATTTCCAGGTGTTTGATTTTATTTTCTGTTTGTGTTTGATTTACTTATATTTTCAGCGCATCATGATCTGAAAAGATCGTTGATACAATTTCTATCTTCTTTATTTTATAGAGGAATGTTTTGTGGCTCATCATGTGGTCTATCTTAGAGAATGTCACATGCACACTTGAGAAGAATGTGTATTCAGTTTTTTGAGGATGAAGTGACCTATATATATCCACTAAGGTCCTTTCTTCCATTTCTTCCCTCAGATAAAGTATGTCCTTGCTAAGCTTGAGTCTGGTTGTTCTACTGAGACGTGATAAAGCAGTATTGAAATCTCCCACTAGTTTAGTGTTGCTATCGACGTCTTTCTTCAAGTCTATGTGTAGTTGCTTTAAGTACTTTGCTGGTCCCTCATTAGGTACATATACATTTACTAGTGTAAATTCTTCCTGCTGTACAGATCCCTTGATTAATAAGAAATGACCTTCACTGTCTCTTGTGACCTATTTCAGTTGGAAATCAATGTGGTCTGATACCAAAATGGCCATCTCAGCTTTTTTATAGGAGTTGTTTGCCTTTTGGACTGTTTTCCAGTCTTTGATTTTGAGTCTGTGTTTGCTCTAACTGTTGAAATGTGTTTCTTGCAGGCAGCAAAATGTTGAGTTCAATATTCTGATCCATCCTGCCACTCTGTCTTTTAATTGGTATGTTTAGTCCATTGTCATTGAGGGAGATTATTGTTATGGGTTTTTGTACCATGTTTCTACTGAAATTTTGTGTATTTGAGGGACTTGTCTTGTCTTGAAGTAGCCCGTTTAGTTTTTCTTGTAGCCATGGTTATGAATCTATGAAGTTCCTGAGCTGTTGTTTGTGAAACTGTGTGTTGTTCCTTCTGTTATGAATGAGAGTCTAGCTGGATAAAGTAATTTTGGTGAAGCTTTCATTTTGTTGAGTTTTTTTTTCACTATATTCCACCACTGTTTTCAGGCCATGAGGGTTTGAAAAGTCAGATAAGTTGGCTGTGAACCTTAAGGATGCTCCTATATAGGAATTTTTTTCTTTGATCTTGCTGCTTTCAGAATTTTGTGTCTGTCTAAAGTTTTTGTCATTTTCATGAGGATGGGTCTTGGGATATTTTTATTTGGATTTTTTTTCTAGCTGATAGATACCCTTTGGGCCTCCTAAGTGTGGTCACATGTGTTCTTCAAGTGTTATCACATGTGTTCTTCAGTTCTGGGAATGCTGTACCAATGATGTCTTTGATGGTTTGTACCTTGTCTGGGTTTTCCTCATGTCCCTCTGGGACTCCAATAATTCTTAGGTTATTCCTCTTGGCTTCGTTCTGATCTTCTCAAGACATCTGTTTGCGGATTGTGAGTTTATTTTCCAATTTCTGCTCTTTTCTCGAGAGTCTCTACACTTAATCTTTGAGCTCACTGATTCTGTCCAGCAGCTGTTACTCTGCTGCTCAGGCCTTCCACTGAATTTTTCAGTTCACCCACCAGGTTTTTCAGATCTGACATTTCCATTTGTGATTTTGTTCACATTTTCTGCATTTCTACTTTAAAATCCTCTTGTATTTTATTGGTGGTGCGTTCCATTGCTTCTTTTAGTTCCCTATGGATCCTCAGTAGCTCCCTTCTAAATTCCTTGTCTGAGAGGTTTTCTATCGCTTCACTACTTTTGGGAACTTCTTAGCTAGTTTCTTCACTAACTAAGCTTGGGGAGGGGGGGCTTCTACTTTCCGTTATCATTGTGACCTGTGTGGTTTGTACATTCCTAATCACTGTTAATATTGCATTTTTGGTGCAATATTAATTGAGGTGGGGCTTATGACTTATTGGCTTAGTGTGTTTCTGGTAGTTAAGCTGCCCTAGTTAAAGTTCCACTTGGGTGCAAGTAGAAAAGGCATTCCCCGGAATGTTGGTACCATTGGAGTGTGTGGTCCATCTCAGTTCCCGACCCCACAGTTCTATATTAAAAAACAGATGGCCAAGGTATCTGCTCCATTCTGAGGCTCCAGAAAGAGCCCTGGATACTGTTAAATATATTCAAACTATTTTCATTCATGAAAGTTCAGCTAAGATCTGAGTATTGAAAACCAATAATTCCCCTTTAAGGAATAAAGACAGAATTGAGAAATTCGTAGGAATCTATTAAAATCCTTATAATATTAAAGTTCCGCTAAAGGAAGGAACAATGTTTTGTTAGTATAAATGAATCTCTTTTTATTTACAATAGTCAAAAAACAAGGCCCATAAGTACATCTAAGCAGATAAATAGAAAACAGATAAATAGATCTTCAATTATCTTGTGACCAGAAAGAAGTAAATCATATAGGATACTTGCCTTGCTTGCATCTCTGACACCCCATATGTTACCTCAAGCTCTGCCAGGAATGATCCCTGAGCCTCAAGGTAGGACTAAGCCCTGAGCATTGCTGGGCATGGTGGAAATACAAAAATGAACAAAACTTAAGATTTCTTGTCACTAATCACAAAAATGGAACATCAGTAAACAAGGAAGAGACACTTCAATAGCACACATACAAATGTAGACTTAGAACACATGGCACCCTGAGTAATATCAGGATCAATCCCTAAGTTGAAACTCTGGACTAATTTCTGAGCAGTGCTTAGTTTGGCCCAAAGGTCACAAATGATAATAATTGAGAAATAGTTTTACTTTTATTTTTGGGTCACACTTGGTTATCCACAGGGGCTACCCCTGGCTCTGCACTCAGGAATTACCCATGGCAGTGCTCAGGGGACCATATGGTATGCTGGGAATCTAATCTGGGTTGGCCATGTGCAAGGCAAACGCCCTACCTGCTGTGCTATTGCTCCAGTCCTAAGAAATAGTCAGATCTTTAAATATTGTTAGAAGCTCAAGCCAGCAAGGCTAAGTAATTATAATGACTTAAAAAGGTAATTTGAGAAAAGAATACCAAACTGTATTTGCCTCAAAAGAATAAAATTATCCCAAATATTTAAACAAAATTATAATATACAAAAATAAAAATGACATATTACTAAAAGATATGATTGACTATAATAAAATAAACCTATGAGAAGTAGTCAGACACCAAAATATATTTCATGGTGATATTTATATAATTTTTATAATAAAAATAAGTGTAAGAAAGAAGATAGTAGTTGCATTTGAAACAAAACATTGGTAGTATCTGGGAAAGGATATTAGAGAGATGCAGAATTGGTAGAAAGATTCTACTAAGAGATACTGATGGTAAAAAAGGAAAGTTCATATTTTGCTGATTCTATTAATAGGTCAAAATCACTATCTGCATATGGTCATGTATAAATATTGAGTATGTTGTTTATAACAAATTTGAAAACAAGATTAATCAGATTACATGTACATTGCTATAAAATTGATAGATGTATATTGTCAACTGAAATATATTGAGTGATATATGTAATGCATACCATACCATTAATTCACAAATTAATAAAGTTTTTAGAAAAAATCAAGCAAATCAAGTAAATACAAAAATATGTACAGTAATAAAAAATTTATATTTTTAATAATATTTAACTATTTTTTCCTAAGTCAGCTACAAATGATCTTTTGGGAAATTGTATAAGAAGTGTTTCATAATATATTTTAATGTAGTAAATTACAGTAACATTTTATTTCATTGCTTAGTGAGTTACTAAAAAATGGAATTCAGATCAAAGATTTTTTCAATAAAAATTATCCACATCTTGATAACTAGCAACACATTGTTCTGATTCCGATGTAGTCCCTAGCATCTAACATACATTATACTTCCAAATTAATGCAATATTGTGACAAGATTACTTCAAAATTACTGTGGGATCATCAGAGTTACACTCCAGTTTGTCATATGAAGCTATATATTTCTTCTCCGGCAAACTCAACGTGTTCTAAAATTAAACAACTCCTGACATATCTTCATCAAGTGAAGATTGACTACTTTTTTAAAAAATATAGGCACCTGTCATGGATGCATCGTGTATCAGAAACTGTAATCTTTTGTACTAAAACAAAATCTGTTTTACATTTTTAAACATTTTGTTTTATTATTTTTTGTTTGGGGGCTACAGCTAGAGGTGCTCAGGGTTTCCTTCTGGCTTTGCTTGAAGACTAATTCTGGTAGTGCTTGCAGAAGATTATTAGTACCACAGTTCAAACAGGGGTCAACTACATGAAAGGGAAGTGCTTTGCCCATTGAACTATTTCTTTGACCCTACACTTTAAAATAAACATACAAAGATTTGTATGAAGTAAATATACACAACTTACAAAGTTTGGAGTCAAGCATATAATTTTAAGAAAATTCCCACAACTTGTTTCATTTTGTTTGAAAGCCATACTCAGCGGTGCCCAGGATTCACTCCTTGCTCTGTGCCCAGAAATCACTCCATAAAATATGGAATTAAGGGACTATATTGTATGGCAGGAATTGAACCCTAGTATACCACGTGAAGGCAAACACATTACACTTTGTATTATCCCTCTGACCTCTCAAAAGGTATTGTTGATTGAAATCAATATTCTATAGAATAGCTGTATGATTTCTATTATTTTTTGAGTAACATTATCCATTTGACAAATATCTCTACAGTTCCAATTTTTCTAATACCTTTAAGCAGTTTTCTATTATCCACTTCTATGGCTATTTTAGATTCTTCAAGTAAGTGTTGTCATGTAGTATTTGTTCTACTGTATCTATTTATTTTGGATTCTTCAAATAAGTGTTGTCATATAGTATTTGTTCTACTGTATCTATTTGTTTCATTAGTGTAAGTTTCTCAGATTCACAGGTATCATAAATGGTAACATTTCTTAGGTTAAATAATGTCCCATTATATGCGCAATCCACAATTTCTTAAATCACGGTCGTGGTCCTCCGTTGTTCATCAATTTGCTCGAGCGGGCCCAGTAACGCCTCCATTGTGAGACTTGTTGTTACTGTGTTTGGCATATCGAATAGGTCACAAGCAGTTTGCCAGGCTCTGCCGTGCAGGAGAGATACTCTCGGTAGCTTGCTGGGCTCTCCAAGAGGGGCGGAGGAATCGAACTCGGGTCGGCCATGTTGGCTGCTTGTAAGGCCCTATCGCTATGCTATCACTCCAGCCCAATTTCTTAAATATGATGAAAAATAAAATAAAATAATATTTTGAAAGTTTCTTGGCTGTGCATTTGTTTCTAGGTATCTTTAAAAATTCTGAAATAAATCATGAAACATTTTGTTAATTACTTTATTGTTTAAAAGGAGATGAATCCTGTACTCTATTATAAAAATTGTAATTGAAATTTTGAAATATTTTGGTAGGTTATATTTCAAATACTCATAATATATGAGTATACACACTTTCTTTTTAAAGACAAATACACTTAAAATATCAGAGGATTAAACGCAAGGATTTTAAAAGTCTCCATCATTCTAACTTTGGTGTTTTCCTGAACAAAAAGGGAGGACACATATATTTTGGCTTATTTAACTAATATTTCATTGCATTGAATTCAGCTCATGTAAATTTAAGATATATAATATTTATGTTAAAAATATATTCATAAAATTTACAGGCCTTAATTTTCTAATGTATCTCTTTGGATATATTCACAAATATTTTATACAATATGCTAATATTCAGAATCAGACAATACTATTAATACATTAATGTATGCTATTAATTCAAGGTAAATTATAATCAAAGCATGTAATATTTTAAATTATATTATTGCATATTTATATATTTTAGTCAATTTTTAAAGTATAAAGAGAGAAAAGAAAGATTATTCCATAAGATATAAGAATTTCAGAAGAATGACTAAGAAAGATTGCTTTTCTGGAGATTCTGTTTACCTTGAAAATCACTAAGCTAAGTTAGCTTCGTAACTGTAGAAATAACAGCCTTTCATGAATTCAAAAAATCTAAATTATAAAGGATTATAAAACATGGGTTCAGACTGTAAAGGAAATGTTGAGTGAAGAGAATTATTATAGATAGGGTAGAGTTTGCTTTGTGGCATCTTGCAAGCACTGTGAAATATTTGAAGTAGTAAAAATATTACACTCTGTCTATGACTAGGGATCTATATTTTCATTTATTTTTTAAATTAATATGTGCCTCATATAGATATTTAGTAAAGTGTCACTGTTGTAAAGTGTCACTGTTTCTTGGGTACTAAGGAAAATAAAATTGGAAGAGAAATTGATAGTAATAATATGTGCTTGTGATATTCACAATTTGTTTACTTATCCCAAATAGCACAGTGGAGCTACATTGAAAATAAGATAGAATTGATAAACTTTCTAAAACACTCTCTGTAATTACTAGCCTCCCTAATATATCTTAAAATAATTATAATTTTCTTAAAATGTAACAAATCATCCAGACTACTAACATGGAATGACCCCCAAAGATATACTATACTGAGAAGGGAATAGTCTGTGAATTTTTGTCTGAGAAAATATACCTTACTGAGAAATAAAACTGTTTATATAAAGATTATTTCAATATAAAGTAAATTAAATATTATTGATGAAATGTTAACAATTGACTAGATTTTTTTTCAATTTTACGTTTGGGCCTACACCTAGAGACGATCAGGAGCTACTGACAGCAAAGAGTCAGGGGTTTCTCCTGGTGAATTTGGGAGACCTGTAGTGCCAGGGTAGAACCTGGGGTTTCTGTATAGAAAGTATTGTCAGTTTTCTTAGTTATTTCACCAGTCCTGGACTTTATTTTTTTGTTTACTTATTTGTTTTTGAACCATCGTTTGGCAATGCTCAGGGTTTACTTCTGACTAGGCTCAGGGACTACTCCTGGTGGGACTCAGAGAACCATATTGTATTTCAGGGATTAAAACCAAGGTCAGCTGTATGTAAGGCAAGCACCTTAACTGCTATACTATGTTTCTTATCCATGTTCAATCCCCCCAACTTCCCTAAGCTAGTCTGCATTTTTAAACTTCCAATAAACAAAGCTCAAATACATTTTAGAATAATATTAAGGCATCACATGAATAAAAAAAACTTTAGAATTAATTGTTATCATTATGAGTTTAAATAAGAATTCAGTTTATAAGAGCAACATTTAATGGAGCAACATTTAAATAGCCAGACAAGATGCATTTGGAAATATTCCTATGCTAAAATGGGCTGGAGCGATAGCACAGCGGGTAGGGCGTTCGCCTTACAAGCGGCCAACATGGGCCGACCCGAGTTCGATTCCTCCGCCCCTCTCGGAGAGCCCGGCAAGCTACCGAGAGTATTCGATATGCCAGACACAGTAACAACAAAGTCTCCAATGGAGACGTTACTGGGCCCGCTCGAGCAAATGAAGTACAGGTGTCTCCTGAAGTCAGACACAGACTAGAGGTTAATGAGGTAAGAAATCAGAGCAATAGGTCCGAATAGATAGTAAAGTGGGTACGGTACTTACCTTGCATGCAACCTGCCTGGGTTCTATCTCTGTCACCTCATATAGTCCCCTAAAGCCTGACAGGAGTAATTCCTGAGTGAAGAGCCAGGCGTAAACACTGAGCACAGCTTGGCATAACACCCCACACTCCCTGCAAAAAAGAAAGAGAAGGCAAAGAAGTTGACGGAGGAAGGGAGTCCATGGAAGGGTAGAAGAGTAGAGAGAAAGAGAAGGAAGGAAGGAAGGAAGGAAGGAAGGACTGAAGGAAGGAAGGAAGGAAGGAAGGAAGGAAGGAAGGAAGGAAGGAAGGAAGGAAGGGAGGGAAGGAGGGAAGGAGGGAAGGAGGGAGGGAGGGAGGAAGGAAGGAAGGGAGGAAGGGAGGGAGGGAGGGAGGGAGGGAGGAAGGAAGGAAGGAAGGAAGGAAGGAAGGAAGGAAGGAAGGAAGAAGGGAAGGAAGGAGGGAAGGAGGGAGGGAGGGAGGGAGGGAGGGAGGGAGGGAGGAAGGGAAGGAGGGAGGATGGAAGGAAGGGGGGAGGGAGGGAGGGAGGGAGGGAGGAAAAAAGGGAGGAAGGAAGGGAGGAAGGAAGGGAGGAAGGAAGGGAGGAAGGAAGGAAGAAAGGGAGGAAGGAAGGAAGAAACGGGGGAAGGGTGGGATCTTTGTAACTTTTTCAAGACCAATTCCTCTAATTAAAGTCTACACTAGAAAAGTCTAAAATCTAATGTCTGGAAAAAAGTCATATGGTCATATGAATAAAAATTTTCAGCAATTCAAACTTGACAGCATTGATTCACATATTATTTGTAGGTGCTTTGAATTATATAGGGGGATATTAATAATTGTGACAAAGGCTAAAAAGCCTGTAAAACTGAAGACATAGTCTGTATAACATATTATAGAATAAGGTGAAGCACTCAATGCTTTTAAAATGTTTGGAGGTCATTTTATGATATTTAAAAAAATGTATGAGGCTTCAAAAAATAAAGTATGCATAAAGTTAACCTGGGATATCAGCTACATTGGTCAGGCAAAAACCGTTGGTTAAATATGATGTGGTCAATTTCATTGTGGAATCATCCACAGGGAGACTCCCATGTCCAATGTTTAGATTCAGCATTCTGGACTGTGAGTTACCATGAATGGTCTTGGTCAATATGATGAACTCAGACAGTCTCTCATCATTGTTGTCCCAAAATTCCAAATGGTATAGGACCACTGTCTAATTCATGCAAAATTCTACTTCATGGAGGGGGAAGAAAGGACTGCAAAGTTTAAGAAGCGAATTCCCAGAACAACCACCAACTGCAAGCTCTTTGGCACTATTGCAGCAATATGGGAAGATGCCATTGTTGACAACATTGACAAAGAATACGAATGACTGGTTCAGTATCTCCATGGTTGTGTGAGGAACACCAAAAGAGAGATAGCTACAAAGATGCTTGTCTTTGAAAACTCTTGAGCTCATTTGCCGAAGTGGCTTGGAGCAAGCCTCAGGCAACTGCAAGCGAACATCCAACCTCGCAAAGCATTGCAGAGAAGCGATAAAGGAAGACCTCAAAGAGACAAGAGCAGCAGTATGACAGAAGCCTGGAAAAGCATTCACAATGCCAGCCTGTCCTTCTCCAACCACAAGACCAAGATGACTGCCCTCCGACGTCCTGACGGATCTATCACATCTTCCAGAAGGGCGATGGAGAAGATTATCCATGACTTCTACTCAGGTCTCTTCAATAGCCACATCCACCTGCCCACATACCAAATTCTGCAGGATGGATATGTTGTTCCCAACATTCTCCCTTCCGAAATCTGACACGTCATTTCACAGGTAAAGAAGCAAACAGCACCCAGCCTAGACAAGGTCAAACCTGAGGACCTGGAGAACCTGTCGTCAGTTCTCATCAATACACTGGCTCGGTTCATCACATGCTACCTGTCTGAATGCAAATTTCCATCCCAATGGAAAACCAGTAGGGCTTCACTACTGTACAAGAAGGGAGACATCCACAACTTTGGCAACTATCGCCCAAACTGCCTGTTGTCTGTCATTTACAAGCTGTTCACTCAAGTCATCCTGAATAGGATTGGCAGAACACTAAATGAATGACAACCATGTGAGCAAGCTGGGTTTCAAAAAGAATTCAGTACGATCGACTATATACACATGGTAACCAAGCTCATTGAGGTTCCTCGGGAGTTCAAGATGCCACTATGTATAATGTTCATTGATTTAAAGAAAGCCTTGGATTCTGGTGACACTGAAGCGATCATCGAAGCCCTAGCCAGACTGGGCATTCAAACTCATTACATCAGCATCCTCTATGAGCTGTATTACAGATTCACTACCATGATCTCACCATTCTACAAGGAAGTGACCATTGACATCAAAAGAGAGGTTCGGCAGGGAGATACCATTTCACCGAAACTCTTCAGCGCCACCCATGAGAAAGTCATGTGATTACTGGAATGGGAAGGAATGGGAGTGAAGATTGATGGTTGGCAACTACACCACCTCTGCTTCACTGATGACATAGTTCTAATAATACCAAGCATTAGCCAAGTGGCCCAAATGCTTGCCAACTTCGACCTTGCATGTGGAAAGAGACAGCGGCTTGGAATGCCTTCAAGAGCATCAAAGAAATAGCTAGAGGATAAAGAACCTCAGTCTCTTGGCACATCTCTTTGATTCCACTATTCTTCCTGCATTAAGGTATGCCTCAGAGACCTGGGCCCTATGAAAACAGGATGAGAATACTATTCAGGTGTCCCAAAGAGGAATCGAAGGAGCTTCGCTTGTTAGTATCATGCTTTACTCAAGTGAGAGAAAAAAATCCGAAGTTCTGACCTCCATCGATGATCGAGAATCAGGGACACTGTCTTGTTTGCCAAGGCTTCGAAAATCAGATAGTCTGAACACATAATGAGATTTGGAGACAACCGCTGGACTAGAGCCATTACCGACTGGACTCCACAGGACATCAAAAGATTGCATGAATGCACACCTATGAGATAGTCAGACTTTTTACCCTGGACAATTGGTTTGAGGCTCTTCTTGTTTCTGAAGCAAGCTGACACCATTGGGCTATACTACTACGCAACAGGGACAAATGGAGACATTACTGGCATCCGCTCGAGCAAATCAATGAGTAATGGGATGTCAAATGATCAAGTGATCAAGTGATAAATTTAACTAGAATTAAATAACTTTTTATTTAAAGGAAGTATTATTTCTGATCTGCCTGACATACAGAACATTGAGAAATTTATTTCACAACACACTGATCAATTTTTGAAAGCATTAAAATTTGTAAATTTCTTTTTAAAATCTAAATTTACACAGTATATTTCCAGTTAAGTCTAAACTTTATTTCATTTACATATGATTAGCTGAAAGCTTAAATAAAGATAACTTTGAGGAAAAATTATCAAAGAATACTTCAAATAAAAGTTTAGTAGTTAATGATCATTTTTATAGCTATGACACTAATTGAGATTTAAAAATTGCTCAGACATTTATAAAGTTATGGGGAATACAGTCAACTATATAAATACTAAAAGATTCTTGGATCAATGCAATAAAAGCTAAAATTTCAAATGAATTTTCCTCAAGTACATTTATTTCCCAATTAAATGAAATGTAAAATTATACTGGATCAAAAAATATACAATAAAAATGAAAGTCACTTTGTTAGCATTATTTATATACATTGATGAATAATACACTGTTGTCACCTATGGTGTTTTTCTTTGTTCTGAAAATAAATGCTTTCTCATTTTGGCTTTATTACAATGTTGTTAAATTACAGAAAAAACAAAAACTTAGATATGCATAGGCGATTTTTTGTGGCTATCTCTTGGCGTTCCTCGCACATTCATGGTGGTGCTGAACCAGTCCATTGTATTCCTCCTCAATGTTGTCAACAATGGCATCTTCCCAGGTTGCCGCAATAGTACCAAAGAGTTCCCAGTTGGTGGTCATTCTGAGAGTTTTCTTTTTGAACTTTGCAGACCTTTTTCCCCGCTCTGTGAAGTAGAATTTTGCACGAAGGAGACGGTGGTCTGATCCCGTTCGAAATTTTGGGACAACAGCGACATCGGTCAAAAAATTGCCTATCTTCGAAAACTCTTGAGCTAATTCGCCAGCATGGTTTGGCGCATGCCTCAGGCAACCACAAGCTAACATCCGAGCTTGCAAAGCAGTGCAGAGATGCAATCAAGGAAGACCTCAAAGAGAGAAGAGCAGAAGTACTGGTAGATGCGGCAGAAGCCGGGAAAAGTATTCGTAATGCCCGCCTGTCCTTCGCCAACTACAAGACCAAGATGACTGCCCTCCGACATCCTGATGGACCCATCACATCCTCCAGAACAGCAATGGAGAAGATTATCCATGACTTCTACTCAAATCTCTTCGATAGCCATGTCCACTTGCCGACATACCAAATTCCACAGGATGGATATGTTGTTCCCAATGTTCTCCCTTCCGAAATCCGACACGCCATTTCGTTGGTAAAGAAACAAACAGCACCCGGCCCAGACAAGGTCAGACCTGAACACCTGAAGAACCTGCCATCAGTACTCATCAATACACTGGCTCGGCTCTTCATTCGCTACCTATCTGAATGCAAGGTTCCGTCCCAATGGAAAACCAGCAGGACCGTACTACTGTTCAAGAAGGGAGACATCCATGACATTGGCAACTATCACCCGATCTGCCTATTGTCTGTCATCTACAAGTTGTTCACTCGAGTCATCCTAAATAGGATTGGCAGAACACTAGAAGAAGGACAACCATGCGAGCAAGCCAGGTTCTGCAAAGGATTCAGCACCATTGACCATATCCACACGATAATCAAGCTCATTGAGGTTTCTCGGGATTTCAAGATGCCGCTCTGTTTAACGTTCATTGATTTAAAGAAGGCCTTTGATTCTGTTGAGACGGAAGCGGTCATTGAAGCCCTAGCCAGTCAGGGCATTCAAGCACAATACATCAGGATCCTCCGTGAGCTTTACTGCGGATTCACTACCAGGATCTCACCATTCTACAAAGAAGTGATCGTTGATGTCAAGAGAGGGGTGTGGCAGGGTGATACCATTTCACCGAAACTCTTCAGTGCTACCCTTGAGAACATCATGTGACGACTGGAATGGGAAGGAATGGGTGTGAAGATAGATGGTCGGCAACTACACCACCTCCACTTTGCTGATGACATTGTTTTAATAACACCAAACATCAGCCAAGCGGCACAAATGCTGGCTGACTTTGACCGTGAGTGTGGAAAGGTAGGACTACAGCTGAAACTTATAAAGACAATGTTTATGAGAAACAGCCTCGTTCCTGACGCCCCATTCGCTCTCAACGGAAGACCATCTCCGAATGCAACAGCTATGTGTACCTAGGTCGAGAAGTCACATGACAAATGACCTGGCACCCGAGCTGCGCAGGAGGAAGAGAGCGGCTTGGAACGCCTTCAAGAACGTCGAAGAAATAGCTAAGAGGACGAAGAACCTCCGGCTCCCGGCACATCTCTTTGATTCCACTGTTCTTCTTGCATTAACATATGCCTCAGAGACCTGGGCCCTACGCAAACAAGATGAGAACGCTATTCAGGTCTCCCAAAGAAGAATAGAAAGAGCTATGCTTGGAATATCATGTTTCACTCAAATGAGAGAAAGAATCCGGAGTTCTGACATCCATCGACGATCAAGAATCAGGGATGCTGTCTCATTTGCCAAGGTGTCGAAAATCAGATGGGCTGGTCACGTAATGAGATTTAAAGACAACCGCTGGACTAGAGCTGTTACCAACTGGATTCCACGGGATGTCAAAAGACCGCGTGGCTGCCCACCTACCAGATGGTCAGACTTCTTTGTCAAGATCATGAACAGTCAGTTTGAGGCCCTTCATGTTCCCGGAGCGAACAGATGCCATTGGGCTACACTAGCAAGCGACAGGGACAAATGGAGACGTTACTGGCGCCCGCTCGAGCAAATTGACGACTAACAGGAAGTTAAGTGATTATGATATGCATAATAATAAAAATTTTAGCTGAAAAAATTGTGATGGTGATACAAAGTTTAAAAGAAAATAAAGTGAATCTTTGTTTCAAACTCTTTGACAAGACAGGAATTTATCAACAACATAGATGTTAGTCTTACCAAGACATATGTTGTCCCACATATAGTTAGCTATTTTTATTCCATTTGTAACCACAGTTCTAAATTTTGAGTGGAATGCTTTTATTTCACTAGTTTTCTAATATTTATCTGTAAAAATAAATACTAATATCTAAATATTTCTGTATTTTTCCCCTTCTTTGTGGTACTAGGGATTGAAAGTTAGGCTTCACACATGCAAGGCATGCATCTTACCTCTGATCTATATCTCTGTCCTAGTTATGCGTTTTTTTCTCTACTATATTTTTCTAAAGTATGTTTGAGTCTCAGAAAATTTGATCATCAACTGCAATTATAGTCCATTAATTTTCTAAAGAAAAACTAATTTACATTATTGTATGTCTGTGTATATGTCTTAACTCCAAAACTTGATGCTCATCTGTGGGAACATATAAGGTGCCTCCTAACTGAGAAGGTAACTAAAATCAGAAGAAACAAGCAGGTGCATTTGTGAAAACAAAGCAGAAATCTATTAAGGGGAACTGAAACAGGGATATCACTCTCTTGTGAGAGAGTGGACTGGTCTTTTCTCAGAAAGATTCATACATACCTGCCTTGTCATCTGCTTGTTACATGTCACTGAAAGAATGTCTAATTTTTTTGTATTTTATAGAATTAAAATTTATTTGTAGAATTTCCTAGGGTTCTTTTTTAATTTTTTTTATTAGTGAATCGCTGTGTAAACATGATGGCCATTTAATACCTCTATTGCAAACCACAACACCCAAAAAGAGAGAGAGAACAAAAGGGAAAGCACTGCCACAGGAGCGGGGTAGGGTGGAGTGAACAGGGTGGGGATGGTGGGAGGGATGCTGGGACCATTGGTGGTGGAAAATGGGTGCTAGTAGAGAGATGGGTACTCGATCATTGTATGACTTAAATGCAAGCATGAAAGTTTGTAATTCTGTAACTGTACCTCATAAGAATGTCTTATTTTAATGTCTTGCTAATAATAGGTGTATTTGAGAAATTTGGTCAGCAGTAAAATCTCTAGACTCATGTCAGGCACTCTTATTCTTTCAGGACTAATAAACATATTTGTGGTTTCACAAACATCATGCGTGTTTAATTAATAATTATAATATGTAATTTCCTTTTTGGAATATATTTTTATAGTCATAGGCTTATGACGTCCTTGCTTAGAAGAAAATGTAAATTAATTATGTATAGCTATGTCTCTATAGTTTTCCTCTTGTTAAAATTTAGGAAAATATCCTATGAATATTTTTGCATATGTCTTTTAGGTTAAAAGCACAAGCAATTATTTAAGATAAGTTCTTCAAAATAAAGTTTCAGGGTTACAAATTACAGCATGTTAATTTTGTCAAAAATTTTCCCTTGCATTCAGTCTAATCGGTCTTGCCACTGGCACCACAAGTGGTTCCCAGGAGTGAACTCCGAGAACAGAGGAAAAAATAAGTCCTAAGTAGCACCAGGTCTGGCCCTCAAATGGAAGCAACAAAAACAAATAAAACAAAAATAAAATAATTATGTATTTGCTGAGCACAGCTACCAAGAATATCTTGCCCACACGGCAAAGCCTGGCAAGCTATTCATGACGTATTCGATATGCCAAACACAGTAACAATTGTCACAATGGAGACGTTACTAGGCCCACTCGAGCAAATCGATGACCAATGGGAGAACGGGGACAGTGACAGTTGCTGAGCACTAACCTTCAATGTTCCCTTTTCACTCTGTATTTGCATATCTTCTTATCTAACCTCCAATATGTCTATTTTGCCAATTTAATTTTTTTTTTCTCTGCAGTCTCTCATTAATGTGAGTCTTTGTTTTGAAAGCAGTTCCATCAGTTCCATCAGTCAGTAGACCTTTCACTGGGATCACTTTTCACAAGTCTTCAAACTGTGATTCTCACTTTCAACTAGAAAGTCCTCTTCAGAATGTATGTTTCGTTCTCAGATTTAGGAGCCAAGCTTTTTATGACTTTCTATGACCTCTCTATAAGGGGGTAATCATATGTTACTGATTTGATATCTGAGTTCTTTGGCTCTTAAGACCTCTATGAATCCCTCTGCTTTTTTGCTGGATGACTTGTGGGTGATAATTGTGTGCTATCTTTGCTTTCAGTGGATTATTGAAGTTAGAAAATTATGTACATATGTGTTATACTTCTATCATGTGTGGGGTTGGGAAGAAATTAAATGGTTGCCAAACTTTGTGCCAGAACAACTGGCAGAACTAAAAAATGAGAAGCAAGGAAATTCTGAAAGGCAGTGGAGTAGTTATCTTTGAGCTGATAATATTTTTACAGATTTTTGAAATGTAAAAAGAGTTATAAAGATTTAAGACATGCTATAGGATGATAATTGAAATCTGACAGTAGATTACCTGAAAGTGATGTTTTAAAATGCTGGACCAGTTGACATTCCCACCAACAGTGCATGATGATTTCCTCCCCCCCCCAAAAAAATCCATATCAACATTAGTTGTTTTTAGTCTTTGTGTTGTATGTTAGTCTTAGTAGTGTGAGATGATAACTCTTATTTTGATTTGCATTTTCAAGTTAGTAAAACTTTTTGAAAATTGAGTTCAAAAAAAAGCCCTTAAATTAGCTAGTAGATTCTTAACAAAACTTTGATTGTGGTTTATGTCAATATTACTGAGAAAATAGTCAAAATTAGATTTTCTAAGACATGAAAGTTGATTAGTTCTTCAATAGGTTTTTTATTGCTTCCTTTCTGACTGAACAATTATTTACTGGTTAAAAAAATCATTTATCTTCAAGGAACAATTTCATAACATATGTATTTGAAATTAGGAAAGTACAATGTTTTATTTTTCAAAAGTAAATATTTAACAACTGATAGCAGATATTAATCAAGAAGCAGCTATGCATTTTATCTATGATTCACAAAACTAACTACCATTTTTAATCCCTTGGAAAATGTTCTTTTATTTTAGTTTATAAAATATTTTTTCTCAAATTTTGTGTTAAAGTACAGAACCACAGCAACATCTGATTTGAATGCTATGCCATTTCCATTAACTAGTGAATTTTGTTAATAATATTTATATACATAATTTATGAAAAACAGAAACAACTCTTCATAAGTATTGACAATATTTGCAATAATACCAGCGGGAAACTTGCTGTGTATGATTTTTTGAAATGTTTAAAATATTTCCTAGGATTGACTAAAATAATTTACCTCATAAGACAATTAGTCCACAAATATGTTTTATTGTTCATATGATAGTTTTCGCTTTTTCACCCTCCATTTTTGTTTAATTTATCATTATTATTATTATTTACTGAATCACTATAGGGTACGGTTAAAAAATTGTTTATGGTTGGGTTTTAGTACTACAATGTTTCAACACTCATCACTCCACCAGTGTACATTTCCCACCACTAATGTCTCTAGTTTCCCTCTGGTACCACATCCCAGCACACACCCAGCCTGTCTCTATGGGAGACACTATCCTTCTGTCTCTCTGTCTCTGTCTCTCTGTCTGTCTGTCTCACTTTCTCTCTCTCTCTCTCTCTCTCTCTCTCTCTCTCTCTCTCTCTCTCTCCTTCTATTATGGCTGGCAATACAAGTACTAAGAGGTTATCTTCCTTTACCTACTTTGAGCACGCATTTCTTATCCTAAACTTCTACAGATGAAAAACAAGTTTCGCTGGAAAGAAAGATGGTGCCCGCATGGGAGCCTTGTGGACAGCAGATCTGAGCCGGGGGTGGGGGCAGAAGGGACCTCATGGGAAGGGGGACGTTCTGGGCCGTCCTTCACGCCCGACTGAGGTCACCAGCTGCCCCCCACGAGTGGCTCTCCAGCACGGCCATGGTCCCGGAAGCACAAGGACTTAGCACAGAAAACCACCCGCTTGGAGCAGAAAAGCAAATGGACTATGTGTTAAACCGCGCCAGCATGCCTGCCCGGAGGGGAAAGGGTGTTGCTCCATTCACCCAATCCTCTCTGGAAAGAAAGATGGTGGCCGCACGGAGCCTTGTGGACAGCAGGTCTGAGCCGGGGGTGGGGGCGGCAGGGACCTCATGGGAAGAGGGGCGTTCTGGGCCGTCCTTCATGCCCGACTGAGTTCACCAGCTGCCCCCCACGAGCGGCTCTCCGGCACGGCCACGGCCCCGGAAGCACAAGGACTTAGCACAGAAAACCACCCGCTTCGAGCAGAAAAGCAAATGGACTATGTGTTAAACCCCACCAGCATGCCTGTCCGAAGGGGAAAGGGTGTTGCCCCATTCTCCCAATCCTCTCTGGAAAGAAAGATGGCGGCCGCACGGGAGCCTCCAGAGCACAGAAACCAATCTCTTAACTATCTAACTTTTAATAGAAATACTTCCAGGGTTAATAAGTAAAATAGCAGAAATCCAAAACCGCGCGGCCGCGACCCAGCTGTAGAAACCAAATCATTTCACAACGCTGTTTCAGCATGTCTGATTGGGGGGGGGGTGTCGTAAACTCTAAACAATAATGGTGCATCTTCTATCGAAACAATGTATCTAGTCTAAGTAGATAGAGTATTAACTAGAACTCATCTGCCTCACAGGAATTGGGAGGGGTGGGAGGTGGGGTTCTATTGGGGTCCGCGGTTAAAAATAAGTATTGGTAAAAAGGAAATGTGTTTGATATTTACATGACTGAGACCTAAATCCGAAAGCTCTGTAACTTTTCCCACAGTGATTCAATAAAGAAATAAATTAAAAAAAAAAAGAAAAACAAGTTTATATGATATTTTCAATGTTATAAGTAGTCTGAGTGTCATTAAAATAATTAATTCAATCGAGTGATTTAAATATTTAAAATATGTCTAAAACGTATGACACTGAGATCTTGGATAGTGTTTGTAAATTTTTGTCTATTTTTTGGTTATACTTTACATTATGTATAATGTAGTATCTTTATTCATGTTACTAACATAGTATTTAAAGTGAAAGCAACCTCCTACTGTCCACAGCTGCTTTTAATTCACAAGCAACTGGAATAAGTCAAGCATTACTAGTGAGTCTTTTCTGTTTCTTGCTATGTTATTTCATCTGGGAAGCCATTATGCAAACTAAGAGCATCTGAAGATAGGTAGCCCACTTAAAAGTGTTCAGCAGGGGTTCTGTTTTTCGTCATTTTTGGCAAATTGCATCATTAAGTTGCATATGTTGTACCCTTGGTAGCCCTGATTGCCTGGGCTTAGTCAACATGCCCATAAGCTCAGAGATTTGACAAACTTAATTTTTCTTAGAGATAATTATCAAGTAAATTTCCAGATATTGCTAATGTAGTCAACTTTGTTTCTTCAAATCATTCACTTAATTAAATATTATAAAATTTACAAGTATAACATGTAAGCATAACGCTTTTATATAAATTTCAGGTACTAGACTATCTCATAATCATTTTACTGTGTACGTTCTAATTTTAGAGGAAAATAAGCTCTAGTTTTACTAAATTATATCAGAATCAAAACATAGTCCTGAACCATTAGTTTTCTTTTTAATGCTTTTGGAACCATGATAGTGTTAGTAAGAATTTCATGTGTACAATGTTCTAACACCACACCCTCCACTCCAGTGTACACTTCCCTCCCTTCAGTACCCATTATATTTTAAGATGTGGTTTTTTAAGAATTTGAAGTAAAACAATTTCTCAAAGGATTAATTTAACTGAGACTAGTTATATTTTGTTTCAGAACTTTGTACTTTAGAGTTATCTTAATCCATAGGGTCAAGATATTCATTTTTGTTTTGTTTTGCATTAACTTAAAACAATATCTAAATAAATTGATGAAACATGATTTAAATGTTAATTTAACACCTATTCTACTCTACTGATTCCCTGCTAAATGTCTCAGGAGATGCATGCTAAGCAAGTAAAGGTTATGGAAACACCCATCACTCTGTCAGGGACCTCCAGTAGCATGTGGGACAAGTACCCTTCCAGTCAAAGCCTCAGCAGCTGCATCCATCCACCCAACCTCTGAATCCATGCCAAGGAATCTACTCCATCACTTCCACAAATATTCTCTGGAGATATCCAAACCATGAATAATTTCAGGCACTCAAATACCCAGTCTAGAACTCTGCGGTCTTTTTGAAGTTAGGATGGGCAGCTTTCCCATGTTCCCATACTTTGGGAAGCCCCAACAGCCACATGGACTTCCCACAGTTGTTGCCTTGTCAATTCATTTGCCCAGCCAGTAGATCAAAAGATCTGAAATGTGAGACACCTCTTAATGCATCAATACTAAAACTCCAGTAGAAGAACACCAAATTAGATGAGAAAGTAACACAGAAACCAACTAATCGCAACAAACAAAAACAATACCAAAGAAGGCTCAATTAGTAACAAATATCTTATTAAATTCTTAGACGAGAACTTAACAAACCCTTGGCCAGATCTGGTACTTTTCACATAAAAAATTGATTTTTTTATAGTTAATTAGTTTTGAAGTTTTGTTATCTAATAAAACTTAACTTTAAAATTATAACTACAATTGTGTTTTTGTCTACATTAAAATAAAACAATTAAAAAATGAAATATTATTTAAAAGCTGCACGATAGCACAGCGGTAGGGCATTTGCCTTGCACGCAGCCAACATGGCCGACCCGAGTTCAATTCCTCTGCCCCTCTCGGAGAGCCCGGCAAGCTACCAAGAGTATCTCGCCCGCACGGCAGACCCTGGCAAGCTCCCCGTGACGTATTCATATGCCAAACACAGTAACAACAAAGTCTCCAATGGAGACGTTACTGGGTCCGCTCAATCAAATCCATAGCATACTTGACTTTAAATAGCTTTGTAAGATAACACCATATTTTCGTTCTAATACTGAGACAACAGACTCAAAGTGGCAATATCATCCATTTTCCAATATGTAGCAAATAAAACTGCTCTTTAAACAGATTAATTTTCCATCAAAGCTAATATTATTTGTAAGTCTTGTGGTGATATTGCATAACAAACTTCAATATGCCATAAGCAATGAACCATGTATCTATGAAGAACAACTAGTTGTTAGAAAGAGAACACATATTTCAAGAAAGATTCTTTTTATCTGTTTAGTTTATAAGTTTTGAGTGAGAGAATGACATATGCACATAGTGTTCACAATAAACATTCTGTTTTAAGAATATATCATAAAATGAATGAAATTTTAAAAGAGATATTTAATATATAATTCTAGAATATAATATTAATTAATAATAATATAATAATAATTCTATAATTCTAGAATATAATAATCATTATAATCAGAATAGTTTCAATGGATAGATACATCTCACTTCTATTTATCTTGAAATTCTTTGAGTGTTCCTTGTAACATATAACAGAGGGCAAAGTACTATTTAAACCCATTCTCCCCACCTGCCTGTTCTAGACTAAGTTCCCAATTCTAGTCTCACACTGCCCCTCATTCCCATCTCCTTCTGTCTTTCCCGCTCATTTCTCCATGCTCCATCCCCCCCCCCTTCTCTCCCAACCTTGGAGGTAGTAACCACATCAATTCTGTAGCACAATTAACATATGAAAGCTCTTCCTCTGCTCAAGCTTAAGGGAAAAATAGCACTTAGGGGGGTGGGGGGATGGGGGTGGGGGGATATTATCCATGGTGGTGGAAAATGGGCACTGGTGGAGGGATGGCTATCTGGTCATTGTATAATCGAAACCCAAGCACAAAAAAATTGTAAATCTACAACTGTACCTCATGGTGTTTCACTAATAAAAAAATATGGAAAAAAAATAGCACTTAGGGGTGTTTCTCCTCTCCTTAGTCCAATATCTTAATTAGCATCTTAATTCTGCTTCTTAACATTAGTTATTTTGTATGGACACAGTAAGAGATACATTCAAGGGTGGCTCTTATGGGGACATCTTTCTATAGATCTCAGACTACAGTGCTCAGACCCAGATTAATCTTTTCTAACCCTAGCAGGGTCCCAATTCAGTTGTTACTTTTTGGATCATGACAGAATTTGTCCAATATCATGTTCTGAACTTATAGTTAAATATTATGGCACTTTGACCTGGCCCATTTCAATGCCACGGTAGCTCACTGCTTGCCCTGGGTTCATCCAGTCCCTAATCGGGATCCTGCTTTTGGGGTTCTGAGAAGTAAGGGCAACTGAGACTTAAGTCGAGAGAACAGACAATCAGGAATGAATATCATTTGGAGCCAATTAATCCCCCAGTTACAAAAGCATAGCATTAACTGTCTTGTTCCTTTTTTTTTTTTTTTTGGCTTTTGGGGTCATGCTTCAGGATGCGCGGGGATTACTCCTAGCTCATGCACTCAGGAATCACTTCTATTGGTGATCAGGAGACCATATGGAAATGCTGCGAATTGAAACCGGGTAGCCTGTATACAAGGCAAATGCTCTCCCCGCTGTGCTACCGCTCCAGCCCATTAACTGTCTTCTTCTGTCTGTGCAGAAAGGACATTTCTCTGAATTAACTATGCAAAGAACTTAAGGAGAAGAGAAAAGCAATATTTACAATTTAACAGAGTCTGATTAGGAGATAAAGGTAAATGTCCAATTGGAGAAGCAGAGCAAAAAGAAAGGGGTTACAAGTAAACACAGAGGAATGGGAGCACTGTTATGGGAGTGCTCCCATTAAACCTAAGCTGCCTGTGACAAGGAAGAAAAGACAAACTACTGTTATCCTACAAGTCATTACAGTCATCAATGACTTTAGTTATTTTTTTAAAAACATGCTTAGCTACTGGAGGATTTTCCAAGGATGTGACTCCAGGATTCATTGAATGTTCATTGAATTCGTTTAATTCATATTTCAAGGTGTCATAGTTTAGTCAGTTAAATAAGGTATAGAAAAGTAATGGGGTGGGGGAGGAGCTGTTTTGTGGCGGATAAGGAGCTTGCCTTCTATGTAGTTGACCTGAGTTTGAACCCTGTCACCATATACCACATGTTTCCACAAGACTTGCTATGTGTGATCCCAGTGTACAGAGCCAGTTATAAATCCTGAGCATCACCTAGTGTGGCCCAAGACCTCCCTCGAAAGAAAAAATTAGGAAGCTAACTCTGGATATTACGCAATATGTTCATCACCATGATGTGGCAGAATGAAGCAATTCACATAAAAAATAAGCAATAATTGTTTATTCAATGGACAATAAACAGCACAAGAGGTGGCATGCATATGTGTGGTAAGTAAAAAATTACCATCTCTCCGTACCTGGATGAAAACTAGTATTGGCCCCATTTCATTAAGAAACCATTTTTCCTCTCTATTCTTTTGTATATAGTTTTCAACTAAGAAATGTATGCGTGGTATCTTAAGAATGGGAAAATCTACATCGACTTTTGTACTCAGTTGTCAGAATTATAAATTGGTGAAGTATTTATGGAAAATGGCAAAAAATGCAGATATCAATTAATAGAACAATACAACTTCTAGGCATTCCTTCAAAGTGTATGGGGAATCTAATTTGATAGATTTTTATACCCTTGTATTTTTTATACAGCAGTATTCACAGTAGCATGTAATCATAACGTGTAATCAATCTAAATGCTCCTTGTTAGATATCTGGACAAGGAATTGGTGTTGTGTATATACTCACTGGAACATTATTTTGATATTTAAAGAGAAGTTGTAAGGCTGAGAAGGTAGCTCAATTGATTGGAGTACATCCTCTTCACAATAGAGACTGGGTTTTATTCTTAGTAACAACACTATTCTAAGCACTGCCATGGGAGACCCATGGACACTGCTCTGGGTGTAGCCCTAAAGCATTTTAGCATTTGTGACCCATAAACAAAGAAATAGGAAATAAAAATTATAAATTTAAATATTAAGAAACTTATGGGGGCTGGAGAGATATCACAGGTGTTAAAACACCTCTTCCATTCTGCTACTCTGAGTTCGATCCCTAACTCTGCATAAGGACCCATTAACACTACCAGGCCGGACTGAGCACAAACCCTAAGCACAGCCAGGTTTGAACAAAAGAAGTTATATTTTAGGGGCTGGAGCAACAGCACAGCGGGTAGGGTGTTTGCCTTGCACGTGGCCCACCTGAGTTCGATTCCCAGCATCCCATATGCTCCCCTGAGCATTGCAAAGAGTAATTCCTGAGTGCAGAGCCAGGAATAACTCCTGTGCATTGCCAGGTGTGACCCAAAAAGCACAAAAAAAAAGTTATGTTTTACATGGTCACATCTATGGAGTTTAAGATAGTTAAACTAAGCAAAATACATTAAGAGTAGAGAGACAATTATTGAATGGTTTCACACAAATATGTGTATTAAGAATATGTATATATCTATATATTATATATACATACATATATACGTAAAATATAATTTAAACACACAGTTGAAACACATTATAAAGCACTCTTAAACTATGAGGATAAAAAACACATAGATCAACTACCAGAGAGAACAGAGAAAGGATCTGGGAGGAATGGGTAGTGTAGTTCATAGTATTATCATAAGGGAACTTTGGTGATGTTTACAGAGAAGCTTAGACAAAAGTGTAAAGCTGAATCTCCATTCTAGAATGTTTGGAAGAAGCACAAAAGTAAATCTTTATAATTTAATTTGAAGGATAATGCCACACTAAAAAATGTTTCTATATCGTTTTAAGCAACACTGTAAAGTTTATATTTAAAGAACTAAATGAAATTAAAACCTGTAATTTTTCATATGAAAATTCAAAATACCTTTGCTGGTTCTATATGGTGTATGCCATGAGTATTTGCTTCCAATTAATAACTATTGCACTGAAGTTGCTTTCCCTATTTGTGTCTAAAAATATATGCTTCTGGCATTCCCTTTAATATTCAAAAGAAAATCATTTGTTGCTTATATGGTTTATTTTGGGCTGGAGCAATAGCACAGTGGGTATGGCGTTTGCCTTGTACAAGTTTGTACTGAGTTCGATTCCTCCGCCCCTCACAGAGAGCCCGGCAAGCTACCGAGAGTATCCCGCCCACACTAAAAAGACTGGCAAGCTCCCCATGATGTATTCAATATGCCAAAAGCAGTAACAACAAGCCTCACAATGGAGACATTACTGGTGCCCACTCAATCAAATCAATGAACAACAGGAGAACAGTGCTACGGTGCTACGGTTTATTTTGTAACAAAAAAAGAAAAGCAAAACTGATTTAATAAGTCTAATATTTAGTGAAAGGTGGGAAGCTTGTCTTAGGATCTTGTCTTAGGATCCTCTGTTTTATTTATTTCTCAGAGGTTTTTTTTTTTAACAATAAAAATGGGCAATATATCTTTCCACTAGATGCAACACAATTTCCTTTTAGAAAAGATTGAACTGAAGTAAAGATATTCATTTCTACCTTCTTTGGACTTGAGCCCATTTTTCCTCCAAAGAAACCTTACAGTTGCAATAAAGGTTGACCTTATAAACTTAAGGTTAAAATTTTTCTCTAGATCATGATGCTCTAAGAGCTAAGAGATCAAAATATATCTTCACTAGAGAAAGATATAGTATCCAGAGAGAAATGGTGAAAGCAACAAGCTGAAAAAATAGAAAGAGAACAGACAAGAGAAATGAGAATGTTACTGTGAATTATGCTGCTATGAACAAATAAAGTGGAACTATTCTTCCAAATTAAGAGGTTCCATAAGTGTTGGATTAAATATCTAAAATGTTATTGCTGTACTTGAACTTTGATAATTATTTGATTGCTCCATATCAGATGTTTAAAGAAATCTCTGATTAAATGAACATTTTCCCTTTTTTTGATCTTTTGATATCAATTAAAATGAACGCGTCATTCAGAATAGCAGAAAATGTTATATTTTTGTAGCTAGCTCATTAAGTCATTGTGAAGATCATTGTCTCACGCAGTTCTTAGATCAAATATGTCTTCTGGAGAGGGATTCCTAAATATCCAGATTAAGTTGGTCCAATCACCCAAATGTCTCTCTCTTTTTTCCCCCAACTTCATTTCTTTTAAATTGACTATAATTTTCTGGAACTTTGGCTGATAATATGTTGACTTGTTTTTCTCAAAGTTGGCAATGCTCCCCTGGAGTATTCAGCGAGGTGGAGGCAGGATAAGGGGGGGAGTTGTAAACTCAAATACAGTTGGGCAGCTTTTTTTGTGTGTTTAAAGATCATTGATATCTAGAGTAGAGATGGTTGAGTACAATTATTTCTAAAAAAGAAAACGATAGGCAAAATAAATTTGGGCTGTAGTCTACTTTCAGCATTCTTCTCCCATCCTGGGAGGATCCTCCCAACATGCTTTATTTGGTCCTCCCTTCTCTATCTGAGCTCCCTTTTCCCCTATAGTGTGTGACTGGCCTCCAAGCCATAGAGCAAAACTCCTGGTACTAATCTCAGCCACTCTTCGGTGTTACTCACCTATTTTGTTACTTTATGTTCCCCAGATGAATGCAATATTTCTATGTCTATCCCTCTCTTTCTGACTCATTTCGCTTAACATGATACTTTCCATGTAGTACCGCTTATATGTAAATTTTGTGGAGGGATGGGTACTGGATCATTGTATAACTGAAATCCAAGCACAAAAATTTGTAAGTCTACAACTGTACCTCATGGTGTTTCACTAATAAAAATTAAAAAAAAAATAATAAAATAAAACAATTTTGGGAACCACTTTTACAAAATAAATAACTAGAATATTTTCTTAAAATGAATTTCTGCAAAAACATGTTCATTCCAGTAGGACAAAAACTCAACTATCTTGCTCCACACTAAATCTACAAACACTGTAGAGCATGGTGCTGGTACTACATAATATATTCTGAACAATTAAAAATTAAATGAATGAATGCATGACTAATTAAGGGTTGATGTGTTCATTGGTGTCTTAGATTTCCATTTGAAAAACATTGTAGGCACTCTTTCTTGCACAGTGACCATCTCCCTCTCTTTTTTTGTTCTGGCAAGTTGAAGAAACCTTGAGACTAGGGTCATGATTATCTAGTCATGCATACAATTGTCAACCCAAAGAAAACCTAAGTATTTGAAGCTAAAGTTCTAATTTAACATATGAATGAATGGTAATGCTGAAATTTCCATCTCTCCCTTTTTTTCAGACATATTATGATAGTACGCAATATTTACATGTGGCTATGCTCATTACCTATAGTTATTAAGGATGTAATCTTATGATTTGCTGTTGGATATCTTTGTATTTCGAGTGCATGAGTAATAATATGAAAGCTATAATTTCTTTGCAGAACATAAAATCGATGTTGACTAAAACATCTGCAAAATAAACTTTTTTCTACTGCCATAGTAATCACAATGTTTTAACTGATTAGTTCTTACTGTGCACTAAGAGCTCTATTTATAATGTTTTGCTACTACTATCAGTAGCTTTGTAGTTTTATACCTCAGTATCCTCAGGCTTACAGGATTAACTAATATTTTTAAGGTCACATTGCTTACCATATGTCAGGGGCAAGGTTTGGGAATGTCTCTTTGGCAACATATTCTGAGATAATTTCTACTTTTTGAAATAAGATGGCCCATAGTAAAATAGGTGGACTTCTTAAATTTAGAACTCGTCAGTGAAAAATTTTCAGTAATTGCAAGCAACCTGTCATATAAATAGCACTGTAGCACTATCCTCCCATTGTTCATCAATTCGCTCAATACAAAGCAGGCACCAGTAACATCTCCATTGAGAGACTTGTTACTGTTTTTGGCATATCGAATATGCCACAGGGAGCTTGCCAGGCTTTGCCATGTGGGTGGGATACTCTCGGTAGCTTGTCGGGCTCTCTGAGAGGGGCGGAGGAATTGAACCCTGATTGGCCGTGTGCAAGGCAAATACCCTACCCACTGTGCTATTGCTCCAGTCTATCATGCAAATAAAGTAATTTTTTTGTGGAGATTATTTGAATGCTTAGTATACTCTAATCTCTTCTATATAGATGAGAAGAAACTGAAAATCAGTTCTGACTGTTGAGACTGGTTTTTGAAGGCACTTACAAATAATCATTTTCTAATTCAGTTCTCTAGTTTCCTATAATAACATTTAGAGTTTTGTGCAACAATCTCCAAAATATATGGATAGAGTCTGACACATCATATATTCTTCAGTAAGATTCGAGTTAGAACTAGAAAGTGACAAGGTAAAGTTACATACTTAACATAGTATATATAAATTATTTTTTTACATGTGTGCATGAGTATGTGTGTGTGTGTGTGTGTGAGTTTTAAATTCAAGGCTATGTTCTAAATTCACGACAATTTAAAGAAAAATAGTTTAAAACTTGAATCTTAGGTTCAAGTCAAAGGAAAATATTTTTAAAACTGAATCTGATTTTAAAAATCAAAGTAAGAAAGATGTAATTTAAAGAAAAAGGAAAATATCCCACATTACAATTAAATTTTGTAATTCAGCATATATTATAATATTTAATATTTTAATACACTGAAACTGATTAATAATTAACCTTTCCAGCTTCGTCAATATATTAGAAAAACACAAGGAACAAGGAGCAATCAACTTGGAAATCTCTCAGTAAAATAAAAATACTTTTCTCTACATTCATGTGTGTGCACATATGCAAGTGTGCAGGTTTTTTGCTAGAGTACGTTTTATAAGGGCACTTACAGACATAATCATGAGCAAATGTAGATTTTTTTTATAGCCATGGCAAATGAAGCATGCCTTCAATTAGAAACTTCTGAAAATACACTGTGATAACCTACTGAGAATGGAATTGCTTTTCTTCACAGCATCACACCCACCTCTCTTTAGAAGACTATAGTACAGAGAATAAGTGTTGGAAGTGCAATAAGCTCCTCTTGAATCATTTTAGTTGATTAAATGTCTTTTGTACTTCAAATACCAAAGCAGTATTATTTGATATAGAAAATACATGTGCTGCTTTTACAGTATGTAATGTGGAATAAGTGAACTTCCAGTCTTTGAACACTTGTGTTATATAAATAAGAATATAATGCTTCAGATTACTATTTTTTCTAATACACCTGAAGTCTGTAAAAATCCCTAATACTCTAATGTATACTTTTTCTATGTCTTCAGAATCTAAAGCTTAAGTTCATTATCATAAACTGAGAATCAAAACCCATACCTTACCTCATGTTGAAAGCAAAATAAACATCCTGAGGAGAGAGTTGAACAGGACTCATATTATAGGAATGGTTCAGTAACAGAAAATATCTAACCTTCTATATATAGATCTTTTAAAGATTTTGAGTCACACTCAGTGGTTCTCAGGATATATTCTTGGTTCTAGGCTCAAGGACCATTCATGATGGTGGTTGAGAGACTCTATGTGGTGTTCAGGGGTCCAACTCATTTGACAGTATACAAAGAAAGCACTTACCTATGGTACTATCTTTCTATACTTAATATGTACTTATAAGAAATTAATAATCATTTTTCCTGCATAGATATATGAATTTTGACACATTAAGTTTTACCTTATAAATATATTAGATCTAATTCTTTTCTATTTTCAAAGGAGTTTTAAAGGCCCTCTTCTATTCCCCTGGGCTGGAGCAATAGCACAGTGATAGGGCATTTGCCTTGCACGCAGCCAACATGGCTGACACGAGTTCGATTCCTCCGCCCCTCTCGGAGAGCCCGGCAAGCTACCGAGAGTATCTTGCCCGCACGGCAGAGCCTGGCAAGCTACCCGTGATGTATTCGATATGCCAAACAGAGTAAAAACAAGTCTCATGATGGAGACGTTACTGGGCCCGCTCAAGCAAATCTATGAACAACAGGAGGACCGTGACTTCTATTCCCCTTTTTCGTTTTTGTCATATCTTTTTAATATTTACATATTATAGACGCAATTACTGTATTACTGCTACTCAATATTAAACAACTATTATTTTACTGTCGTTAGGGTCAGAAAATAAATTTGATATTAATTGTCAATAGATTCCCAGTGCTCTATGTATTTGGTCAGAGTCACATTTTAATCTAGTATCATATCACTTCTGTTTGAATGCTTTTACTTAACATGTATTTACCTACAGAGATATTGCTAATGAATTAATTCAGAGTTTGAATACTGTCCTATCCTCCCATTGTTCATCAATTTGCTTGAGCAGGCACCAGTAACATTTCACAACAAATTATAAGACTTGTTGTTACTGTTTTTGGCATATTAAATACGTCACGGGTATCTTGCCAGGCTTTGCCGTGTGAGTGAGATACTCCCGGAAGCTTGCTGGGCTCTCCAATAGGGGATGAGGAATCGAACCCAGGTTGATCACGTGCAAGGCAAATGCCCTACCTGCGTGCTATCACTGCAGCCATAGAGTTTGTATCTGAATACCAAGTTCTTATTGTCCCTCCATTTTACATATATATTCATATGCATATACATATATATGAACATTTGCTTGGAACATATATATACATATATATGAACATATATGTACATATATACATCTATATAAGAACTGGATATAAAGCACTGGTTTCACATTTATAGTTTATGTCTTCTTTCAAGAGTTCAAGGAAACACATTCCATTGTGTTTAATAAACACATTCCATTGTGTTTAATGCAAGGGAAATACTTGCATATTTTACAAATAAAATTCTGCTTTTTTTGCCCATTGTTTTGTGTAAAAGGAATATATATGTATGTTTAAATGTATGCATACATATATGTATATATGTATTTGAAGATATGTATATCTTCACTGCACCTCTGAATATATATAATAAAATATATATGAAGAATATATCTATATATTCACAGGGCTGCAGTGAAGATTTTTAAATTATTCCTTAAAGGCTGTCAATATGATGTGGATTTGTGAGTATAGTGAGTGCAAGTGTGTGTGTTTGTGTGTGTGGTGCATGTGTGTGGGGGGGTATTTATTTTGTTGAGTATTTTTAAACTTCTTATATGCAACGGTCTATCGTTAATTTTGGATAAATATGGCTACTTTTGCTTCAAATATTTCTCTTCTTTATTCTTTTATACATTTGACATTCCAAATTATATAGATATTTAACAATTTTATTTTGCTTCCTTTTCTATTTTGATTAAGCTTTGCTCTGAATCAATAATTGTGACCCTATGTCTTGGTCTTCTGAACTACTGTACTTTGTCCCCAGCATTAAATGTGTCCAGGAAAGATTAGCTCTTTTCTATTAGAAAGAGAAAGATCTGTTAATTTTCTGGCAACAATGTTGTTTTCACAAGTGTCTTTAGAGTAACTTTCATTTATCTTCCCCTGAAAGGCTTTTATTCCACATGAGAAAAGGGGGAAAGATTCAGGAAAGCATTCTTGACTTTGCTGCAGTGACTGCAATCCCAGTTTCTATAGTTGGGTAACCACGGCTTTTGTTAATATTGGGGTCACATCAAATGGTGCTGGTGTGTTTGGAGGACACACTCACTGGTACTTGGCTCACAGATAAGGCCCTAATGATACAGTGCTTAGGCCTGTCATTGCAGTACTCAGACGGATAGTGCAGAGTGTCAGGTGTCACCAGGTCTATCCTCTGCTGTATTCAAGTGCCATGCAAGGCTGACTGTACAGCTTGGCCCTGACATGTGTGGGTCTGTGCTCCAGCCATTCGAATCATGTTGTTGATCTTCCCATTGTAATTGTAGGGTTCCTATCTTGACCCTAAGGTGTTTTTTAAAATTTATTTTCATTTCTATTTATTTTTGTGTGAATGGACATTATGTCCCAGGAAGAAGTCTATTTGGAAATGGAACAAATTCTGTGTGGCAGCTTCCCTGTAATTTCCTATTTTCTTTCTTGAATTTGGCAATAGGTAAACATTTGCAGCTGAATTCTTTCAGCCAATCTGTTGTCATATAAATAAATTCCTATTTACCTCCTTTTATTTTATTTTAAATAAAGTTTTGTCTGTTAAAATTTTACTTAAAAGAGCTCCCAAGAAGTGTTCAGGAGGCCCTGGGGTTACTCCCAGATTTCTCTAAAGGTATCTGGGACCTCCAACAGCTGGTTGCTCTGGGGCCTTCAAAGAATGACCTAATAATGTGAAAGAATTTGGAATATTTTTCTTTGGAATATTTTTCTTAATGCTTTTTAACAACAGGAAGTTTTTGTATATGGAAGTCACAAAATTAGATCTGCATTTACTCAAAAAAGTTTACTTTCCCAATTTTGTAAACATAAGTGTGTTAAGAATATCTGTTTTCATAATCTAAGCATTACATCAGATGGTGCTATGCTTTTTTTCTTCAGCAATCAAATATTATATATGTGGATGATATAAGAGATTATTTCAATGCTGTTTCATTTCCTGAAATTATAAATCTTCTGTTCTCCTACTTCCTCTATTTAAAGCATTATTTTAGCATTCCTTTAGGTATAGGGATAACTAGAAAAAATCCCTATTTGCTTACCTAAATTTACCTAAATTCCTCTAGACATAGAATCTGTGAAGACCCTCTTGTTTTTCTTTTTGTATGTAATATGCTCTACCTTTTCATTTTGATTCTGTTCCCATCTGGGCCCTTTGATAGGGAGGTAAGAATCTGAGAGTCTTCTTGCAAACTAAGTTTGATGTGAAATTTTATTTAATCTCTTGGATGCCAGGGAAATACAGGAGTTTAATTCCTCTGTGCTGGGAGAGGATAAATATATGGGTGAACAGTAGTGATTAGACCGGTTAGACTGGTTTGTCTGGTCTCAGAAAGTCTCAGCATGGCTTAGTGGTGGAGAAGGCTAACTTTCTGAATTTCAATGATCTGACCCCAGAGAAAAATCAGAGGTGCAACCTGCCACCTTCAGTTTTCCAAGAAATGGAAAGTCAGTTCCCTGATAAATCCAGTGAATAATACCTTGCTTCCTCCTTCCATATTTTGCAGGATGATTTAAAGAGCAATTTGCAGAAGGAATTACTAAAGCCACAGAGATGGATTATTTGAGAAAGGGAATGCATAGGTTTTTCTTTTTTTTATTTCTTCCTGTAGGTGTTTGACCTGGTACCAGTAGGTGCTAACAAAATATTTGCATTGTTAACCTATCCAGTTTTGGTCTTTCATAGGATATAATTGAGCATTTATATGGAGCTTTTTGTCGATGGCTGAAGGCATTCAGGATAGCATATTTTTTCTGAATTCTATTGGAATATACAGAAAATAATGAGGAGACTCACTACAATTTGTTAAAGGGGTAAGGAACTATTTAAGAATATATGGCTAATGAAGAGTTTACTTATCAACATAATAAGCTTATTTTTTTATATGAACAGTTTTTTCAATAGTGTGGAAATGAATGATTGATTAACTAAAGATTCAGGGGAAAAATGAGAAAACATTAGGGAGGGAACTTAATGGTTTTTCTCTGGATGTATATGGAGTAAGCACTTAGTTTATTCAAAGCCATTTCCTTTCTTTGTATAGAAATGCTAGTGTCCATTGCAGTGCATTTGACACCTTAAAAGAAACTGAAGAGATAAATGTAAAATGAACTACTAGGCAGCACATTTAAGTGGTTTGTTTTTTACAAAGTGTCCCCCAAAAGGAGACAAGGTAAGTGACATCGAGTCTTTTAAGTCTGTTTCCCACCAAAACGTATCTGAACATCCAAATGTGAAAAGAAGGAAATTGGGCACCTCAAAATGACTCTTTTAAGAGCCTTTCTCTAGCTTCCAAAGAGATTTGTTTGTTTTCAAGAGATTTATTTTGTTATTATCCCATCTGAAATGCACTAGGAAGATAGAAAAAGACGTTTGTTAGCTCAGAACAATAGTAAATCAGCTATCCTAAGTGCATTTCTGTCTAAAAGATTTATTTTGTTTTGTTATAATTGAGATGAGTCAAGGAGACAACAGTATGGAATCACTTTTGAATCTGCACCAGGACTAAGGTCAGGAACAAGACTCAAGTATCCGTAGAATAAAAACTTCCTAAATATCTGTTGATGGAAAATTCTATTGTAGTGGGGTTTAGAACTGTCAGAGCACAGCTCAAAGAGGAATAGAACAGAATACCAAGGGCATAGATTTTCATCAAAGTAATAAAAATATATATATTTTAGTAAATATATTTTATGCTCTATTATTTGTGTTCATTGAACAAGCTAATTGTAGACACGACACTACTTTTTCACTGAGATTTTCTACTTTATAAATTTTGAGCTAGTTCAATTTTTGTAGCAGAAATGACTGCCAACTTTAGATCTATATTAGATGTACTTTTGACAGACAAACACAGTATTTGAGTATTTATCTTTTACCTTATTTTTACATTTGTTATTTCTCATTTTTATAGAGAGAATTATTAGGGTTATTGGAAATATAATGCACAATATTTTATGCTCTCTGAGTTCTTGGGGAAATTGTGTAATCTTTCTTTTTTCTAGTTTATTTGTCTGTTTACAAAGAATACTGTTACTACCTATCAAGATAATTTAGTATAAAATGTGATACTGAAGAGGTAGTATAGTGGGTAGGGTACTTGCCTTATATGCAGTCAAATCTGGGTTCAATCTCTGTCATTTTATGCAGTCCCTAGCGCACCTCCAGAAGTGATTCCTGAGCACAGAGCCAGGGGTAAGAATTCAGAATTGCTGGATGTGGCAAAAAAAAAGCAAACATTCTAACCATGAGTTATACCATAGCATTTGTTATAACAGTAGTAGATACTATCATATTCTTTGCGCCAAGAACACACACCACCACAGTATTTTTGATATGATAAGTTTAATATATATTTTAAATAACATTCAAAAATGCTGTGGAAAATAAAAATTATCATATAGTAAATATCATCAAAAACTATCAATTTTCAATTTCTACTGTGCCAGCATAGAATTTGCTTGATAATGCCAGTTAGAATTAGGTTGTATATGATAAATTAATATTCCATTCTCAACCCAGAAAATATATAATTGAATATTTCTTTTTATTTTTTTATTTATTTATTATTTTAGTGAATCACCATGAGATACAGTTACAGACTTACAAAGTTTCGTGATTACGTTTCCATCAAACAATGTTTGAGTACCCATCCCTCCATCAATGTCCTTTCTCTACCAACCAATGTTCCTAGTGTCCCTCCAGCTACCCCTACTCCTTCCCTCCCCTACTCTGTGACAGACACATTCCCACTTACTCTCTCTCTGATTTTGCGTGTTATCATTTGCAATATAGGCACTAAGCAGCCATCACGTTTGGTCAATAGTCTACTTTCAGCACACATGTACCATCACAATTCCTCCATCATTTATTTGGTGATCTCTTCTCCCTACCACCTACATTTTCCCTCAGCACATGAGATCAGCTTCTAAGCCATGGGGCAATCCTCCTTGCCCTCATATATACTATATAATTAAATATTTCTGATAGGAAGTTAACAGCATATTTTATACATTGACAAGTTTGTAGTTGGCCTAAAGAGTCAACTGTGTCTCGATGCTATTTTAAGACAAAGAAAATGAAAACAGAAACAAAAGTATCCCAGTTAGAAAGACTGATATAATTTATAGTCACTTCTAAGAGTAAATGTATATATCTATTTGACAGATAAAACTCAAGTAAAATACTTTTAGATTCAGAAGAATGCAATAAAAAGCCTAGATAAGAAAGTAATTGAAATTATACAAGAGAAATAGAGATGATGTATTTTGTTTTCACTTTTAAGTTTTACTCTAAGGCACTATATTTCAGTATTACATTGAAAGATAGTTAACTTTTAAAAAATCAACTAGTGGGGCTTCTTATGTAATTTAAAAGGATTTCTCAAAGGTATAAAGGAGTTTAGGGAATTAAACTGTAGATCTAGATAAAAACATGGCCGACCCGAGTTTGATTCCTCTGCCCCTCTCGGAGAGCCCGGCAAGCTACTGAGAGTATCTCGCCCACATGGCAGAGCCTGGCAAGCTCCCCATGACGTATTCGATATGCCAAACACAGTAACAACAAAATCTCCAATGGAGACGTTACTGGGCCTGCTCGAGCAAATCGATGATCAACAGGAAGGCCTTTACTTTTACTTTACTTTTTACTCTAAAATAAAACATAATTACAGCATTGTTAATTATAACTGTAAAAATGTTAAATTTCAAAATAGTGTGTGATGAACTTTGTTAACTGAAAGTATCTACTGGTAAAAAATAGTTTCTGGAAGATTATTATTGACTTCAATTTCATTAAATCATTAAATAAAGAACAAAACAATCTACTATACATTTATGTTACTTCAGCATGTAGTCATTTATATCACTCTATAAATCAAACCTTTTTATAAATCTGTAATCAGAAAATACAATAGTCTGTTATATGTTTAAAATTTTACTAAATTTATATAATTATGGGCTGGAGCGATAGCTTAGCAGGTAGGGCGTTTGCCTTGACGTGACCGACCCGCGTTTGATACCTCCGCCCCGCTCAGATTGCCTGGAAGTTACCGGGAGTATCTCGCCAGCTCTGCAAAGCCTGGCAAGCTCCCTGTGATGTATTCAATACGCCAAAAACAGTAACAACAAGTCTCACAATTTGTTGTGAGATGTTATTAGTGCCCAGTCAAGCAAATCGATGAACAATGGGAAGACAGTGCTACAGTGCTACTGTGCTACATAATTATTGTGAATCTTTAAAAATTTATCAGGCTGGAGCGATAGCACAGTGGGTTGGGCATTTGCCTTGCACGTGGACAACCTGGGTTCAATTCCCAGCATCCCATATGGTCCCCCAAGCACTGACTACCAGGAGTAATTCCTGAGTGCATGAATCAGGAGTAAACTCTGTGCGATGCCGGGTGTGACCCAAAAAGAAAAAAAATAATTTTACTGAGGTAATGTTGGTTTACAGTCTTACATATGTTCTAGGAATGCAATTTTAATGCTGCATTAAAACCACCAACGAATGTCTAATTACAATTCACCACTTTTTACTTCTTTTAACTCCCATTCTCAACACCTTACCCTCTGATAACTGTTTTGTTCTAAGGATTGAATTTTGTCCGGGCTTTTTAAATTTTTTTTTTTTACTTTTAAAAAAATATACACTACATATCTTTCTGACATTTTATTTAGCATAATCACCTCAAATTCAATTGTGTCGTCACAAATGACAAGATTTCATCATTTTTATAGTTAAGTATTCCATTAGTGTACATATAGGAATCAAAGTATATATATGTATACACACACATATATGTACACATATATATGTATATTATTTATAATGTAATATAGGTTGTTTCCATGTGATGGCTTTTGTGTATAGTGCTACACCACATTATTGATGAATATGACTTAAAATAAAGTTGTCATATTCTTTTAATAGCTAAAATTTGTAATGTTTTATTTCTAACACTGGTATTTCTCATAGTTTTAGGGAACTTCATAGTGATTTTCTAAAGTTTTTCAAATTTGCATACAAGCAACGATATATAGGATTTCTTTTTCTTCAAACCTTGATCTACATTTGTTTTCTTGTTTCTTTTTTTTTGTTCATTTGTTTGTTTCAGGGCCACACCAAGTGGTCAACAAGCCCAAGGGCTTGTTTCTGGCTCTATGCTCAGCAATCATTCCTGATGATCAGTGGGAATTTAGGATTGTATTTCGAAGTCAAACCTGGATCCAGCCCCAGCAGTTCTTTATTTGTAATATTTTTTTCAGTGTTTATTTTGTTTGAGACAGCACAGATTCAATATTGTGAATCTGTGAACATTATGCTTTATAAGCACAGTGGTACTGCACCTTCATCAGGAACAATGCTCCCCACACTACACCACTGTCCTTATTCTAGGCCCCTTTTCCTTCATTACTTTATCCCCCTCAGGATTATTTGGTCATCTCAGTTTTATGATCAAATGCAACATGTTTGTCAACTTTGATACTGTCTATCTCCCTCTTGTTTCACTGTATACCATAGATTACTAAGATCATTTGGTATTTCTCCTTCCTTCTTTGACTTATTTCATTAAATAATACTTATTTCTAAAGTTATAAGCTATTCATAAAGGAGTATAATAATGTCATGTTATTGTTTTTATTTTCATTTCTCTAAGAAAGTATCTATTATTTCATTATTCCATATGCCTTTTGTTCATCATCTTTAGGAAGTCTTAGAAAAGTAGTCATATACTTGTGGTGGTTTCTTGTCTAATATAGACGGTTTTGAGTTTGGTGTCATTTTATTTGCTTATTTTTATTTGTTTTTAGACAATTTATGTTGAGTTTCAAAAAACATTTCTAAAACTGATGTCAGGAAGTATATCATCCACATTTTTTTTCTAGAAATGGGTAATTTTAATGAATATACTCAGGCATTAAATTCATGTTTTTAAGCAATTTTGAATTAAATTTTCTGTATGACATATTGCTGTCTAATTTTAATTTTTTATGACTAACCAGTTTTCACAATACTATTTGTTGGAGAGAATTTTTGTTGTCTTTTTACTTTTTCCAGTATTCTTTTGGCTTCAGTATTGTAAGTTAACTATGTATGTTTGGGTTTAGTTCTGTGCTCCCAGTTCTGTTTTACTGAAATATGTTTATTACAATACTATGCTGTTTTGATTAGCATAGCTTGGTAGTAGTTTAAAATCAGGAGCCTGAGAACTCAATTATTTTTTCTCTTCTTCTTCCTTCATGATTACTTTAATTATTATGGTTTGTATTTGTTCCTTACTAATTTTAGTCAGGTTTGTAAAATGCCTTAGAAAATGTCATTGGAATTTCCACATATGAGCATTGAATCTGTTTATAATTTTTTGTAAGACTGTATCACTGTATCACTGGCATCCTGTTCTTCAGGGATTTCCTTGAGCAGGCACCAGTAATGTCTCCTTTGTCCTAGCCCTGAGATTTTAGAAAGTGCCATATTCGAGGCTCTTTCAAGATCAGGAGAATGGACCCATTAATGTTACTGTTTTTAGGCACATTGAATACACCATGGGAAGTTTGCTAGACTCTGACGTGTGGGCAGGATACTTTTGGTAGCCTGCCAGGTTCTCCAGTGTAAGAACTAGATAATAAAACACAAATAAGATGCAAAAAATAAGATGCAAATGCGGCCACGCGCTTCCTGGAGCTGGGTTTTATAGTCTCTGGGTCTTCGTCATTGATGGGATTACATGGCACCGAGGGCAGTTGGTAAGTGTAACACCAACATACTGGAAGATGGGGGATCTGGGTGGAGGAGGCCCCAGTCCCAATCCGAGCAGGCTTGGAGATCTAAGGCCCGGGTCCCACACACCTGGTTTCCTCTGCCGGTTCCTTCATGTGTGATGCTCATCCGAACGTGTGGAGAGTGGTCTTAAGCATGGCTGTGGCTGGAACCAGAGGTCTCCAGCTGCCGGAGCTCTGCTCAGGTGGGGAGAAAACTCAACCTGCCCTCCTCCAAGGGGTCCTGGTGAGGACAGCCAGGCTCGGAAGCAGGAGACTCTGCAATGTTCTCTCCTGGGAGCTGGGTTTTATAGTCTCTGGGTCTTAGCCGTTGATGGGATTACACAGTGCCGGGAGCAATTGGTGGGTGTAACACCTACATATTGGAAGATGGGGGATCTGGGTGGAGGAACCCCAGTCCCGATCCGAGCAGGCCAATTTGTCTTTTTGCATATAGAAATAGAACTGACTTTTACATATAGGTTTGTAGACTCTTCTACACTAATCTATTATTTCTAAGTTTTAATGCTATCTTTGGAGTTTTCTATGCATGTCATTGGAAAATCATTTTAATTTTACTTTTTTCTTCATTAAAAACACATATTTTGCTAATATTATATATAAAAAACAAAAAACACTATGGCATCAAATGTACCTGAAATAAATTATTAAATTCTGGTGTTATTTTTTTTTGTCTCCTTTGTTTCATGTTGTTTTGTTTGGGTTGGGAGAGGGCTCCTAAGCAGTGCTCAATAGTTCTGTGGGTCACTTCTGACTCCACGTATATTGATTTATGTGAAAATCCTGTGTGCAAAGCACTTCTATGTTCATTGCTGCACTATTCACAACAGCCAAAATCTGGAAAAAACCTGAGTGCCCGAGAACAGATGACTGGTTAAAGAAACTTTGGTACATCTACACAATGGAGTACTATGCAGCTGTTAGAAAAGATGAAGTCATGAAATTTACATACAAGTGGTACTACATGGAGATTATCATGCTAAGTAAAATGAGTCAGAAAGAGAGGGTCAGACGTAGAAAGATTGCAATCATCTGGGTAAATAAAGTAACAAAATAGGAGACTACATTCCCAAAATAGCCAAGATAAGTACCAGGATGTTCATTCTTTGTCTTGGAGGTCAGCTGCACATGCTGGGGGAGAAGTCAGCTCAGATAGAGAAGGGAGCGCCAAATAAAGGGTGTTGGGAGGATCTTCCCAGGAAGAGAGATGTATGCTGAAAGTAACTATACACCCAATATGATTGCCACTCAATTTCTCTTTTGCAAACCACAGCACCCAAAAGGAGAGAGAAAACAAAAGGGAATCCCCTGCCACAAGGGTGGGGTGGCATGGGGGTGGGGTGGTGGGAGGGATACTGGGAGCACTGGAGTTGGAGAATGGGCACTGGTGGAGGAATGGGTACTCAATAATTGTATAACTGAAACTCAAGCACAAAAAATTGTAAGTCTACAACTGTACCACATGAAGTTTCACTAATAAAAAAAAGAAAAAGAAAAGGCCAGATACCTTAGAATAATTTTCATCCTATGCCATTACTTTATTTTCTACCGAATTTACTTTCAAAAACTATTGATAGCATAAAACATCTTTTCATAAGACTTGGATTTTAAATGAATGTTTCTTATGCATAAGCAATAAACAATAGCTATGAAAGAAAAGAAAAAGAATCATCAGGTCCATCCTGACAGTGCTTGGGGGTCTCCTTGGTCAGACAAGGTGATGCTCAGAAGGTTACGTAGTGTCAAATATCAAATATGTGTCTGACACATTCTAAGAATAAGCCCTACCCTTATATGAAATTTAATATGCATTCCTCAAAATATGCTATATAACATACCGATCAAAGTGGGGATGATTTTAACACTATGCTTTCATATTTTTTCAATGTGTAGCCTATTCAACAAGTGTAGAATCTTATTTCATGTTAAAACCAAGGAAGCAGAATCTTTAGAGATAAAGAGTTTAATCACATGAGAGAATTAAAGTCTTTAGAGCTCTAGGGGACTATTGATTTAAATTGGTTTTTCATTTTGTTAAAGACAAACACAGACATGCCCTTGAAAAAGATTAATTGGTAAAGAAAATATATGTTGAAATTGGGGCTAAAACCTATATAGCCAGGGATAAATCACAGATTTTATTATTTCACAGTAGTGTTTAGATTTGGAATTACGAATCTTTTTTGAAATAGAAGACACTAACAACAAATATCCTTATGAAATTTATAATGCTTTTCTAAATCAAAAAATTAAATTACTTTACTAAATTTGTTTCATGCTCCCAAATCAAAGACTCCTCTAACAATAAGTATGCATATGTATAGAATTTTTACATATGTATACTCATGTATATGTATATATATACTTATTACGTTCATCAATGACCTATTTATTGATATTCATATAATGAAACCATAATTTCATAAATTTAATAAATAAATAATTTAATGGTTTCATTATATGAAACCATAATTTCTAACAATTTTTCTTATTGCCATATAAAATGTTTGATTCTTTACTTATTAGATTTATTAATGCCACAAAAATTTAGAGGAATTTTTCAATCTTCTTCCTACTATTAATGGTCCAGAATCACTATGTTGTACATTTACATTTTTTCAATTGGCTATTACATTCCCTTCACTCTGGTAAACAAAGAATTACAAATGTTGAACAGACAGAGAAATGCTTCTTGTCCCAATGGAGCTTTATGTGATCACAGGAAAGAAAACAGTCAATCAAAAACAAACATGCATGAAATTAAACTTTGTAATTTTATATGAGGAATCTACAAGGTTCCATTGAAACTGAGATAATAGATGAAAGCTGAAAACATCTTGACTTGAACAAATGAGAGATTATGGGTTTGGTTTTAGAGATAAAATTCAGTAAGTTTTGAAATACAACACAATGTATATTCCTAGAACTCAAAGACAAATTTGAGGAAAGAGGATAAATTTGAGATATTTCTGCATATTTATTAGAATTAACAGCATAAATGCATATGGTGCTATAAAAGTAATAAACCTGACTATGAAATTAAAAATTGAAGATCATATAGAGAGGAAATAATCGTTATTTTTTTTAGTCTGATGGAGGAGATGAAAACACAGATTAGTGGCTATATGAGTGGAAAGTAAAACAGTTAATGTAGCACTGTAAACACTGTCATCCCGTTGTTTATCAATTTACTCATGCAGGTGCCAGTAACGCCTCCATTTATCTCTGTCGTGTGCTAGTGTAGCCCAATGGCATCTGCTCGCTCCAGGAACTGTAAGTGAGGCCTGTTATTGTTACTGTTTTTGGTATATTGAATATGCCACGGGTTGCTAGCCAGGCTCTGCCTTGCAGGCCGGATACTCTTGGTAGCTTGCCGGGCTCTCTGAGAGGGACGGAACCTATTAGGGAAGGAAAAACCATGTTGCTCTCTTACAGGAACTTTGTTTTATGGTCTCTGAATCTACATGGCTCTAGGGGTAGTTTGTGGTTGTGAAGCAATGCCAAGCTACTGCAAAACTGGAAATCTGGGTGGAGGAAGCCCAGTCCTGATCCAAGCAGGCCTGGGGATCTCAGCCATCGGTACTGCATTACCTGGTTCCTCTGCCAGTTCCTTCATGGATGAGGCTTCTCTGAGCGTGAAGAGATTTGCCTTGAGCATAGCTATGGCTGAGCTCTGGAGGTTTTTGGCTGCCTCCCCGCCCCAAGCAAAACAGTTAACATATCACCCAGAATTTACGATTTCAGCAAAAAAAAATATTTTCTCTAATGAAATTGAAATAAAAGACAAGGCACAGATACTTTATGGTTAGAAAATAGGTCCTTTGTTTGCTAATTCTTCTTTGGCAGAATTCCAGTATTCTTGCATGGAATCTAGTTTCAAAACATAAATATGGATGACAGCCACAAGGCATGCTGACAAGTAGTAAAACATTCCTGAAATTTGCCTTAGATCTATTGAAGCAAAATATATTTTCAAATGTTTAAGTACTCTAAGAAAGTATCACTATTTGGGGATCTTTGAGGTTGAGGATTTTATCAACCATATAAAATCAAATTTATAAGGTAAAAAAATCACTTAAGTTATAATAAAAGTAATTGAAATTTTAGGACATCATAGAATGTAGACATAAAGGTAAAATTATCAGAAAAATAATAGTTACAAAATACCCTATTAGAGTAATAGAAAGATGATAATATAATAGCATAAATAGAGAAAGAATAACCGTTGTATCAAGATTTTATATTAAGGAATTCCTAGAGACATAAAAACTTTGATAGTAAATACCATTAGAACAAGAAATAACAAATATTAGACAGAAATATTAGAAAATACACACAAACATGCACAAATGGGTGTGCATTTGAGAGGCATGATCACACACACAGAGACACACACACACATGCTCACCAAGAGTAAAGTTACAAATTTTATCACTAAGAACATAAAGTAATGTAAATATTATACTCTTTGGATTAAAACAAAATAAAGTAAAAATGTTTGCTGATGGAGGAAGTACACACACAAAAGTCTGACTCCAATTTTCTTTTGAGGTTATTGATATCTGGATAAAGGGACTGTGACAAAAAGGAATTCACCTAAATGGTTTTGAATTGTTTTATATTTAAGTGTAATTCAATAAACTGAAATAATCTATAGAAAATACCTTCAAGTACCTTTAAATACAATAACTGTGGTACATTTATTTTAACACATTTTATGTTTTTTCCCAACAGCATAACACATTAATTTTTGAATGTTATCATTTTATCATTTCTTTTCTTTTTTATTGAATCATTGTGATATATAGTTATAGAGCTTTCATGATTAATTTTTAATCATAGAATGATAAGACACCCATCACTCCACCAGTATACATTTTCTGCCACCAATGTCCCTAGTATCTTTCCAGCCACCCCTACCCCATGCCAGCCCCTTCCTCTATGGCAGGAAATTTTCTTCTTTCTCTCTCTCTCTCTCTCTCTCTCTCTCTCTCTCTCTCTCTCTCTCTCTCTCTCTCTCTCTCCCCCCTGCTTTGGGCATCATGATTTGCAATACATATACTGAGAGGCCATCATTTTTGATCCTTTGTCTACTTTCAGCACACACCTCCCATCCCAAGCAATTCCTCCATCATCATTACTTAGTGGTCCCTTTTCTATTTCAACTGCCTTCTCCTCAAACACATGAGGCAAATTTCCTTCTGTGGAACAATCCACCTGGCCCTTGTGTCTGCTATTCTTGGGTGCTAGTACCATACTCTGTTATTTTATATTCCACAAATGAGTAGAGTCATTCTATGTCTGTCCCTTTCTTCCTAACTCATTTTGCCTAACATGATATTCTCCATGTCCATCCATTTGTAAGTAAATTTCATGACTTATTTTTTCTAACAGCTCCATACTATTTCATTATGTAGATATTCCACAGTTTCTTTAACCAGTCATCTATTCTCAGGCACTCAGGTTGTTTCCATATTCTGGCTATTGTGAACAGTGCTGCTATGAACATATAGGTGCAGATGTCATCTCTACTTTACTTTTTTGTACCCCAAAGAAATATTCCCAGAAATGGTATTTCTGAGTCATATGGAAGCTCAATTTCTAGTTTTTTGAGGAATCTTCATATTGTTTTCCAAAAATGGTGGACTAGTTTAGCAGGCATCCCCACCAACAATGAATGAGAATCCCTTTCTCTGCATATCCGCACCAGCAAGGGTTGTTCTTGTCCTTTTTCATGTGTGCAACTCTCTGTGGTGTAAGATGATATCTCATTGCTGTTTTCATTTATATCTCCCTTATGATTAGTGACGCAGAGCATTTATTCATGTGTCTTTCGGTCATTTGTATTTATTTTTTAAGGAATTTTCTTTTCCTTTCTCCTCAACATATTTTGATAGGTTGGAAGTTCTTTCAAACAAAGTTCTACCAGTGTCTTATATAAAGATATTAACCTTTTATATTAATCCTGGATATTAACCCCCTTCATGGCAAAGCCTGGTAAGCGACCCATGATGTATTCAATATGCCAAACACAGTAACAACAAGTCTCACAATGGAAGCATTACTTGGCCCGCTCAAACAAATCAATGAACAATGGGAAGACTGTGCTGTAGTGCTATTAACCCCTTATCTGATGGGTATTGGGTAAATAATTTTTCACATTCTATGAGCTCTTTCTATATTTTTGTCATGGTTTCTTTTGAGGTGCAGAGCTTCTTATTTTGATATAGTACTGTTTGTTTATGTTTGCTTCCACTTGCTTAGTGTTTCATCCTTAAAGATTCCATTAGATTCAGTGTCATCGAGATGGAGAGTTCAGTTGACATTTTCCTTGTGTACCTTATGAATTCAGGGGTTGAAAGTCATATGGAAAAATAAACCCCCACAAATAACTAAAGCAATCCTTGGGAAAAAGAAGATGGGTGACATCACCTTCACAAACTTCAAACTGAACTCCAAAGCAGTAGTAATTAAAACAGCATGATAATGGAATAGAAACAGACCTGCAGACCAATGGAATAGAATTGAGTATCCTGACAAAGACCCTCAAACATATGATCACTTAATCTTCATAAAGGAGCAAGAATATGTGAAGTGGAGCAAGGAAAATCTCTTTAACAACTGTTGCTAGGAAAATTGGACAGCTACATGCAAAAAAAAAAAAAAAAAAGAACTCAGACCTCTGTCTAATGCCAAGCACAAAAGTCAGATCAAAATGGATTAAAGATCTCAATATCACATTTTAGTATCTGATAAATAATACATAAATGAATCATGATTACAGAAACCCAATGGAAAATTTTGGTGGTATTGTTTTTCTGTAAAGTTGATTAGACTGATGAATTGAAAATATAGAGTGTGGTATTTAAACATCTTCAAAAGTCAATTGTTAAAATATTGCGTGTAAACACTTATGACTCATTCACCTCCCAGAATAAGTTTTTGTGTGGTCTCAATAGTTTCCTATAGTACCATAATTTAGAAACAGGTTAAAAAAACAGATTTATTTCTATTTATTGACAATATTTGCCATTTATTATAAGAGGATTAGAGCAATATTGTTGCTTTTAAGGTCTATTTTCAGAATAGACCCTATTCTTGAGGGGTTTTTAGCACACTGATTATTCTGTTTAAATAAATGTTGATTGTGAGTGCTTGAAAGATAGTTAATTATTTTTGAATTCATTATATGTATTTAATTTTTAAGTATCTAAACTATGATTTCAACAGTCATTTGTTTATATTGTGAAGAAATGCTATCATCTTTTCAAACATCCAAAGATTTGATATAATTATACAGTATTATATATTATCCTTAGGGTCATTGAGGCTATTTTTGTCTCTATAACTTGATAAGAGCAAATGGGGTTATTGGAATTTATGTTAAAAATAAATTTGGTGTCTAGGAAGTATTTATTACTAGAAAAATTTTCTAACATTTTCATAAATATCTCATTGTCAGAAAATAGTTATTAATGACATTTTAATATTAGGTTATGAGAACTTATTAATTATTATGTGTATTGATTTCCAAATACATTCAAAAAGATGATAATTTATTGTGTGGAAGTATCACAATGTTTGTTCTGAAGAAGTTTAAAATATCACTAATATTTTGTTAGTCATAAAGGTAAATTTAGTTTCTACTGTGGACAGAAAAATTTCTACAATGGCTCTGTAGTTTGAGTGTACAGTAACATTGACTGGTACTTAGCTACTGCATCAAAATGGCTTAGTTTAGAGCTTTTAAATGTATGCTTTAACACATTTGTTTTATGACCGCCATATTTAGATCTTAATCCAGATATCATAAAATTGTTATAAAATACAGTCACTCTGCACTCAGCATTTATGTGTGGATTTAGAATTCCCTCCGCCCCCCACGCTTGTCTCTTTTATGGCTGCCATGACTACAAAAGCCCTTTCCCAGAGCTAAAATAAACCTTTCAAATCAATTTGCACATGTACTAGCTAGAAGTTATTTTAGAACACATAGAAATTACAAATATTAAATTAATTACCAAACATAGATATACATTATGTATATCCAATATAGATCTTTTCTGTGTAAGTGTAGTGCTTCTGAGTAGTTTGATTGATTCATACTAGTGTTACTGAACACATCATTTTGTTTCTCTTTTCCTTTTTCTCACTAAAATTTATGTTTTTCTTAGTCTTTATAGCATCCTGTATTTCAGTTTATTAGGTTATTAGTAAAGGCAGTCAATACAATATATAAAACTTTTTATTTTAAATGTTGGTCAGGGAAATGGCTAAAATACCTGGAGTACTTTTCTTTTGCATAAGAACACCAAGTTTGATCCCCAGCCCAATCGGTTCCCAAGTACCACTAGATGTGACCCCAGACAGGCTCTTGGGAATAGTCCATAAGCACCACAGCATATATTCTTCATAGCAAAAACAAAATGCACAAAAAGCAAGTATCTTAAAATTTTAAAAAATTCTGTTATTCAAGAACATACAAAGTAATAAATAATAAATATTTTACTGTTTTGGCTTGATATTTCAAAAAGAAGGGGGCTGATGAAATGAGTACTAATTTTTTACAATAAATATTAACATTGCATTAATTATAACAACCATGATATATGTTATAATATGTGTAATAATTGAGCCAGCATATCTATTCCTACCATTCTATTAGACAAAAATGATCATTGAAAATAAAGGTAACTTTATAAATTAGTTAATTGAAACATCACTATTATTAAATATAAGAATATTTATTATAAAAGCATAGCCATAATTTTATGTATTGTATTACTTATAATATACAATATGTAAAATGCACCACATTAAAAAGATGTAAATTGAGGAATCAGAGAAAGAATTCAACAGATTGTACTCAACAATGCATGTAGGGAACTTGAGTTTGATACCCAATATTACATATAATCCCCCAAGCATCATCAGGAGTAACCTTTAGCACAAAGTCAGGAGAAGCTCCTATGAATTACAAGATCTGGACCAAAACCCTCAAAATAATTTTAAATAAAAAGAAATCTTATATTATCTTTATAATTACAAATAAGATACTTTTAGAATAATATCCTTAATACTACTTTTGGACATGGGAGTAAATTGATGATATTGCTTAATATAGATAGACTTCATTATTTTATTCCATACCTATCTAAATAATTTTGGAAATTTCAAATGAATAGTATAAATGTAAATTTTTAAATGTAAATTTTTAATAAAATAATTTAAATATGCAATGTGGGTTTATTTAGTGCATTGCTTCTAAAAGTATAGATGATATACATGAAGAATCTCAAAAATATACTTTAATACTTATTTTGTGTTGATTATTCAGATGGTTTATTTTTTCTATATTAGAAAGAAAAATTTTAAATAATAGAAAAATATGCAGGAGTTGTGCAGGAGGAAGAGAGCGGCTTGGAATGCCTTCAAGAGCATTGAAGAAATAACTAAAAGGACAAAGAACCTCCAGCTACGAGCACATCTCTTTGATTCCACTATTCTTCCTGCATTAACACATGCCTCAGAGACCTGGACCCTACAAAAACAGGATGAGAACGCTATTCGGGTCTCTCAAAGAGGAATCGAAAGATCTATGCTTGGAATATCATGATTCACTCAAATGAGAGATAGAATCCGGAGTTCTGATCTTCGTCAACGCTCAAGAATCAGGGATGCTGTCTCATTTGCCAAGACATCAAAAATCAGATGGGCTGGACACGTAATGAGGTTTACAGACAAGCGCTGGACTAGAGCCATTACTGATAGGATTCCACGGGACATCAAACGATCACGTGGACGCCCACCTATAAGATGGTCAGACTTCTTCGTCAAGACCCTGAATGATCGGTTTGAGGCTCTGCATGTTCCTAGAATGAACAGATACCATTGGGCTACGCTAGCACGCAACCGGAATGAATGGAGACGTTATTGGCACCCGCTCAAATAAATCGATGAATAACGGGGATTAAGTGATTAAGTGATTAAGAAAAATATGCAGTAGATTTTGGAGAAAAGAATTAGAATAAGGAAAATAGCACAAATGCTGTTATCAGTTCTAACCCAAATTATACTTTGTCAGTCATTCGTTAAAATGTAAAACATATCCCAATGGTATAAGTTTATAGGTTTATTCACAAACATCTGCTACATCATTAATGACAATATTCTCTAGTATTCTATAATTATGATGAATTGATAGACTATTTTATTTATTTGTTTGTTTGTTTGTTTTATTAGTGAAACACCATGAGGTACAGTTGTAGACTTACAAGTTGTTGTGCTTGGGTTTCAGTTATCTAATGATCGAGTACCCAACCCACCACCAATTCTCTACCCCCACCATTCCCAGTATCCCTCCCACCCCCATTTCCCATCCCACCCTGCCTCTGTGGCAGGGCACTCTCTTTTGTTCTATCTCTCCTTTTGGGTGCTGTGGTCTGCAGAAGAGACATTGGATGGCAATCATGTTTGGTCCATAGACTACTTTCAGCAGGCATCTCCCATCTTGGGCAGATCTTCCCAGCACCCTTTATTTGGTGCTCCCTTCTCTATCTGAGCTGCCTTTATCCCTATAGTGTGCAGCTGGCCTCTAAGCCATGGAGTGAACAACCTAGTATTTATCACAGCTGTTCTTGGGTGTTAGTCTCTTATTTTGTTTCTTTTTGTTACCCAGATGAATGCAATCTTTCTATGTCTGTCCCTCTCTTTCTGACTCATTTTGCATAGTATAATATTTTCCATGTAGTACCACTTGTATGTAAATTTCATGACTTCATTTTTTCTAACTGCTGCATAGTACTCCATTGTGTAAATGTACCAAAGTTTCTTTAACCAGTCATCTGTTCTCGGGCACTCAAGTTTTTTCCAGATTCTAGCTATAGTAAATAGTGCTGCAATGAACAAACAAGTGCAGATGTCACTTCGACTATACTTTTTTGCCTCTCTGGGGTATATTCCCAGGAGTGGTGTTGCTGGGTTTAATGGGAGCTCAATTTCTAATTTTTGAGAGTCTTCCACACTGTTTTGCAAAAGGGTTGAACCAGTCGTCATTCCCACCAGCAGTGAAGGAGGGTCCCTTTCTTGCCACATCCGCGCCAACACAGGTTGCTTTTGTTCTTTTGAATGTGAGCCAGTCTCTGTGGTGTTAAATCATATCTCATTGTTGTTTTGATCTGCATCTCCCCGATGATTAATGATGTAGAGCATTTTCTCATGTGCCTTTTAGGATTTCTTCTTTGAGAATGTCTCTGTTCATTTCGTTGCCCCACTTTTTGATGGGGTTGGATGATTTCTTCTTGTGGAGTTCAACCAGTACTTTGTATATCCTTAGTATTTTATCAGTATGACACACTTGTTGTTTTATTTTTTTAGTTTTACTAGAGCTTAGTTCATATATCAATATAATATTTTGACTAATCATCAGGTTTGCTAGGAGGATCCATGGTTCTCTCTCATCTCCTGCATTTAGTGGTCTCAGGCCTCTTCCTCAACCAGGGCAGCCAATGCCATGGGTGGACAAAAAAGGAAACAAGGGCCAATTTGGCCATTTATTCCATTCTCTCTCACGTACCTATTCCAGTCTCACTCTGCCCCTCATTCTAGTCTCACGCCCTTCATTCCCGTCTCCTCCTGTTTCTCCCACTCATCTCTGCATGCTCCATCTCACTGCTTGGTCTCTCCCTAGTCTCTTCTGCTCAAGGACAAAAATATGACTTAGGGATGTTTCTCCTCTTCTTAGTTCAACAACTTAATTAACATCTTAATGTTAATTTTTAATAATAGTTATTTTGCATGTCCACAGTAATGTATCTCTTACTGTGTCCATACAAAATAACTAATATTAAGCTTGTAGTGTGGCTCTCCTGAAGATATCTCGCTATAGATCTCAGACTAAAATGCTCAAGCCAGATGAATCTTTCTTAACCTTAGCAGGGTCCTAATTTAATTGTTTCTTTCATGACAGAATTTGTCTATGACCATGCTTTTAACTTATAGTTAAATATTATGGCACTTTGGTTTGGTCCATTTCGATGACAGGGTAGCTCACAGCTTGCCCTGGGTCCATCCAGTCCCTCTTCGGGACCCTGCTTTTGGAGTGCTAGGTACTAAGGGAAACTGAGGCTTAAGTTGAGAGAACAGACACCCAGGAGTGGAATATGTGGAATATCATTCAAAGTCAATTGACTCTCAAGTTACAAAAACATAGCATTAACTGTCTTCCTGTGTCTACACAAAAAGGACATTGCTCTGAATTAGCTATGCAAAGGATATTAGGAGAAGAGAAAAGCAATATTTACAAGTTAACAGAGTCTGATTGGGAGTTAAAGGTAATTGGCCAGTTGGGGAAGCAAAGCACAAAGAAAGAGGTTACAAGTAAACACAGAGGAATAGGAGCACTGTGATGGGAGTAACCCAATAAACCTAAGCTCCCTGTGGCAAGGTAGAAAGGACAAACCAAAGTTATACTACAGTACTTCAAATAATGCATGCCATCTGGAGCACAAATGTGCTAAACTACATTGAATTTTTTAAATGTAATTTTGGTGTATTTAAAATTAATATAAAATAAAATCCTTTGAAATATAATTTTAGAAAATTGAAGTCTTGTTACTGATACTTGCAGTTGAAAATAATCATCCTCTTTGTTGATTTAGTAATAAACTTTTAAAAATCTTATTAAAACATACAAAAGCAAAAAATTACTCCTGTAGAAGAACAGACTTTCTTCAAAAAAGACATACAATGTCTAATAGGTAATTTAAAAAATGTTCAACATCACTTTTTTGTGATGCCAGACAAATAAAAATAACAATGGGAAGTGCAAATAAAAACAACAATTATATAACAATAAATGAGTTCAGAAAGAGCTTGTGTTGTCAGGGATGGGGGTGTGTGTGGAATAAAGCTTCATTTTCCATTGGCAGGACAATTGCTTTGTTCATGCTCAGAGCTAATTCCTGGTACTGCTCATGGTACCAAATGCAGTGGTGGAAATTGAACTGGGGTTGGTTTCAAGCATGGAAGTGTTTTACCTCCTGTACTATCTCTCTAGCCTTAAGGGGTTTGAGTTCTTGAGATCTAACCATGCCACTGCTTAAAGTGCTTGATCAAGTTACTTCTTTAAGCTTTAGTTTCTTTTTTGATAAATTGATGTACTAAAAGTACTTCACAGAGAAGATTGTAAGATTTAGATTAGGAAATGTATGTAAATTTAGGACACAGAAGGAGTTTAGTAAGTTTTAATTATTATTTTTTTGTGTATTGACATGGGCTGGAGCACAGTGGGTAAGGGTTTGCCTTGCATGTGGCCGAACCGGGTTCGATTCCTCCATCCCTCTTGGAAAGCCCAGCAAGCTACCAAGAGTATCCCACCTGCATGGCAAAGCCTGGCAAGCTCCCCGTGGCACATTCGATATGCCAAAAACAATAACAACAAGTCTCACAATGGAAACGGTCCTGGAGCCTGCTGGAGCAAATTGAGGAACAATGGGAGGACAGTGCTACAGTGCTACAGTATTGACATAAGCATATTAAAATATGAACATTTGCCCACATAAGCCTTTATTTATTACAGTTAGTGATGGCTTGGCTATTTCTGGCTTGATGCTTGGGGACCAGTCCTGGTGGTGCTTCGGGGGCTATTTGGTAGGGGATTCATTGTAGAGACCTATGTGGACAGCATGCATTCTAGCCTGATCACAAGACCCATCTCCCCAGGCCCTGCATTATTTTTGGGACCTAAATTTTAAGGGAGATATTATATATGATGTTCATTTCTCTTATTTTTAAAAAGATCTTGAATTTTAGAGATAGTACAGCAGGTAGGACACTTGCCTGGCTTGCATGCAGTCGACCAGGTTTGGTTTCTGTCATTATTCTAACCTAGAGCCCTGCCAAGTGTGATGCCTGAGTGCAGAGCCAGGCGTAATGCCTGAGCACAGCTAGGTGTGACCTGGAATAAATAAACAAATTTTGAACTTCTACACTGAACTTTTATTTTATAATCGTGTAAACAGAGCCGGGCAAGCTACCGAAAGTATCTCGCCCACACAGCAAAGCCTGGCAAGCTACCCATTGTGTTTTGGATATGCCAAACACAGTAACAACAAGTCTCAGAATGGAGCCGTTACTGGGCCCACTCGAGCAAATCGATGAACAACGGGAGGACAGTGCTACAGTGCTACAGTAAACAGCTAGTGACAATGTGAATGCCGGTAAATGTTAAAAAATGTTATAAAATATTCTATTTTTTTTGTTCACTTTTTTCCTGCTTCAATAAAAATTTTTAAAAAACACACTTTGGCATGAATCCTTTGAGAATGAATATCATTTTTGTTTAGTGATAAGTTCATGTTTTCTATGAATGTCCTACTATAATTCCACGCAATTTTGTAAAGGATAGGAAACCATGATATCCAATGTTCATACTATTGTTTACATTCAGCCCCCTCATTTTTTTGGTGTAACTATTTAAATATTAAACTTAATGATAAACTTTTATCAGGTCTTAAAACATCCTAACAATGACTGTGTATATTTCATTTTATAAAATAATTTAAATGTTTTTATTGAATACATTTTTATTTTCTTTTTTATATAGTGAAAGGTCATCAAATATTGGCTTGTTTACAATGAATAAATAGATAAAAACTAGGATAATTTTCTATGAAACACCTAATTTAGATTTTGTGAGGAACAGCTCAGATCAAATTACATGCTATGACAGTCTCATATATACAAATTGTGTATAGTGCCACAATTAACTTAGAGTTGGATATTCATTATCCTGCTGTTTTATTCCATTTTTGCTCATGTGTCAAAAAATATCAAATATAAATGTAATTATTTTTCCAGAAAGTAATAATTGTCAGCAATTCAATATTTAAAAGACAACAATAACAATGCTAGACGACCAAAGCAAAAACTTTTTGAAGATAACAAGCAAGCAATTAACCCTGGAGCTAGATAGTCAAATCACTCAAAGAAATCCTGGAACAACAGAGGAAAGTTGTGATATGAATTTTTAAGATAAATGAAATAATTCTCCTCAGAATGCCTATTTAGTTTTTCTAATTTCTTTTAAGTGTCTTTTATTTGCTGGAAAATATATAATAGCAAGTCTCTTTAAAAAAAGGAAAAAAAAGTGTCCACTTACCTAAGTATATGTAGTGAGTTTTGTATTTCCGTAGTGGTCAGATTAAGTTTTTATTTGTACGCGCAAAAAAAAAAAAATGACATTTTTAAAGGATCAGCTATGCTACTGTTTATAATTTATAAAAAAATGAGGTATCATTATGTACAGAAGTAACAATGTTAATGCTTTAGGGAAGAAATAATACTTCACCCTCACCCCAACTCTAGTAAACTAGTTGATTTATACAGGAAAAACCTCAGGATTTGCCCTTCACTGTTCCTTATCCATTCTCCTGTTTTGTCTGCTTATTCCCTCCATATGTGCAAGATTATCTGGTGTTTATCTTTCTGACTCACTTTGCTTAGCATAATATTATTAGTCCCATTCATATTAGAAGAAAAAGGAAATAATTCAGTAGTAATTAGTGTATATACATAACACTAGTGCTATTTCATTATTCACAAATTAAATGTTGGCCATAGTTTGTTTCCAGATCTTGGTTATAACTAATAAGTGCTCTCATGAATTTAAGATTATATATCTTTTATGGGATTATTATTTTTTAATTCTTAAGACACATGTCAAGGAGTGAAACATCTGGACCATGTGTAGGTTATAGTTTCAATTTTTGAGAATTTTTCATGTATTTTTAATAGAGGCTAAAACTGATGACAGTTCAATGAACAGAATCAGTATTTATTAGACTATCCTTGCCAGTACACTTTATAGCAGTATTCCTGCTCTATAGTACTTAGTCCACTCTCATTGTGTTTTGGAACTGCAGTTCACTGTTAAGTTATATGATGAACAAATTTTCATATGTCTACTATTCATCTGTATTCCTTCCTTCCTTCCTTCCTTCCTTCCTTCCTTCCTTCCTTCCTTCCTTCCTTCCTTCCTTCCTGCTCTCCTTTCTCTTCCTTCCTTCTTTGCTTGTTTCTGTCCTTCCTACCTTCTTTCCCTCCCTCCCTTCCTCCCTCTTTCAGTTTTTGCTTCTGTCCATCCTACTATCCTACTCACTTGGTCAGAATTTCCTTCTTTTAAGATGTCTTTAGCTTCAATGTCAGAGAGGGTTTTTCCCATGTTTTTCTCCATGTAGTTATTAATTTAGGTATTTTTAATATTGAAGTCTTTAATCCAATTTGATTTGACCTTTGTGCCTGACTTTAGAAAGAGGTCTAAGTTCTGTTTCTTTTTTTTAAATTCATGTAGCTGCCCAATTTTCCCAGAACAACTTGTTGAAGAGGTTTTCTTGCTCTGCTTCATATGTCTTGCTCCTTTATCAAAGATTAGATGATCATATATTTAAGGGTCTATATCAGGATTTTCAAATCTGTTACATTGATATGCGGATCTGTCTTTATTCCAATATCATTTTTTTTAATTACTACAGTTTTGTAGTATGGTTTGAAGTTTGAGAAAGTGATGCCTCCCATCTTCTTTTTCCCAAAGATTGCTTTAGCTACTTGTGGGGGGTTATTGACCATTTGAATTTCAGGAGTGTTTGAGCCATATCTTTAAAAAATTGTCATGAGTATCCTTATAGGGACTGTGTGTATCTGTTAAGTGTTTTGGGATTATTGCCATGTTGACAATGTTAATCCTCCCAATCCATGAGCAGGAAATGTGTTTCTACTTCTTCATGTGCTTTTCTATTTGTTGAAGCAGTGTTTTGTAATTTTGTTTGTTTATGTTCTTCAACTCTCTAGTTAAGCTGATTCAGAGGAACTCAATTTTCTGAGGAACAATTTTGAATGGGATTGTTTTTGTAATATCTCTTCTCTTTCATTATTTGTATATAAGAGAACCTACCACTTAAATATATAACTGTCTCTGTCACTGTCCTCCCATTGTTCATCAAGTTGCTGTTAATTGAGTTGCTCAAGTGGGCCCAGTAACGTCTCCATTATAAGACTTGTTGTAAAATGCAATAATACTAAATTGTGATGAAAAATACTTTGACATAAAATTTACATTTTTTAACATTTATAGCTTTGAATGTTTTTTAGTGCTTTCCACTCTTCAGCAAACTGAAACGATAAAAATTCCAAAAGCATTATAACGTAAAATACATTTTAGTGCATTTAAACCAATTGAGGTCAGCAATATTACTACCACAGAAATCTTGCTCTCCTTATATTATATATAATGATGGATACTTTCCAGCAATACACAAATACACAAACTTTGGAGGCCATGTTATGAAGTTATTAGTGAGTTGATAATATTACTATAATACTGAGTTACTACAAATGGGTATAGCATTATTTCACTTATCAAGGTTTTATTTCAAAAATAATTTATCTATAGTATTTTGAAAGCAAACATAACTCTAAAAAGGGATTATTTTCTAATAATATTACCTTGAATGGTTGAATATTATCAATATTCCTTATTCCCCTATATGTTATATTTATCAATCTTCTGTTATATAGTATTTGTTATACTACAGTTTAATGTTTTTGTGTAAGAACTCAGACACTAGACTATGTGAATCCCACAAATATTTGTCAACCTAAACTTTTAAAGATATCTAATATTTAAGATTTTTTTCTGCATAGTGTATATTTTTAAAAGTCTGAATAAGTATTTTGACAATGCAGTAGTAATATAAGATAGATTTCTTACCATGGCTTCTCAGGTAGTTTGTTTTAAAATTGAAATATTAAACTAAATTTCATGAAGCTCTATTTTCTTTTCACATAAATAAGAAATATTTTAGATAATAAATGTTATTGTAAATATTGTATCAGTGTGATATTTCTAATTATATTCTCCCGGATCAGAACCCAATACCTAAACACTTGTAGTAGATGTACAATATCACTAAGCTCTAACTCCAATGTTTGCATGTTTTTTATTTGTTTGTTTATTTTATAGTTAAAGTACCTATCTTATCAAAAATTGAAATAAATTTTATTTTTGTAATCTTGAGTGGGGGCTGGAGCGATAGCACAGCATTAGGGCATTTGCCTTGCGCACAGCCAGCCCGGCTGAGCAGGGTTCAATTCTTCCGCCCCTCTTGGAGAGACTGGCAAGCTACCAAGAGTATCTCGCCCTCATGGCAAAGCCTGGCAAGCTCCCTGTTACGTATTCAATATGCCAAACACAGTAACAACAAGTCTCACAATGGAGACATTACTGGGCCCGCTTGAACAAATCGATGAACAATGGGAGGACCAAGACCGTGAATCTTGAGTAGATTTATAATTCTATAGTTCTAATGAATGATTTTGTTTAAAAAGCATATATTTTCTTTATTGATTATCAAAACTTGGAAAAATAGCTTATAAGCTCAAATAATGCAAGAAATCGTCATTTAAATTGACGATCATATTGGTGTAATTTAATCAACCATATTCTGAATCTGGATAAGGATAACAGCAAAGCAAACACTAACAATAACCACTACTCTGGAGAGTATTTAGAAGAAATCCAGTCATCTGTAAATCCAATGTGATAACAGCCATTAGCTGCAAGTGATGTAGATTTGCTTCCTGTCCATTTTCCAAAAGAGAAAATTCACTAACTGAAAAGAGAAAATGTAAGCGACAAGTACAGAATGTAAGTGATGGTGTCCTTACTGACAAGATGAATAACAAAGGGAGAGCTAAAAGACCAGTTCTAAAATGGTGGAACACTGTATGACTGAAACCTAATCATTACCAGCTTTGGAAGGGTCTATCTCACAGTGATTCAATTAAAAAAATTAAAATAAAAATAAAATAAAATGATTCCCAAAAACAATAAATATTCATATCTAAAAATATGTAACTAGGTGTTATTTCTTTTGCTACAAAAGAGAACAAATAGGTCAAAATAAAAACATAAAACCCTCAAAACTAGTGATATTTTATATATATACAAAATTAAATTATTTATTTACATAGACTTGTCAAAACGCAGAGAAATGACTGAAAACTTGAGGCAAACAAGTACTTTATCAATTTTACAGATCTCACTGACATTTAGTCCAGCGCTGCTCTCTATATGATTTCTATGATGTTTAAAAATTACCTCAGCTGAAGTTGTTCTTTTATTATTTTAGCCTTTTACTCTATCTGAGGTCATAGCTCATTTCAGCATATCCTTAAAATGATTTATTCTGCCTGCCACCCTGGTGTCAGCTCGCGTCAGTTCAGCACCCAGCAGCTGTTGGGCTTCTTGCTGTCATCCACTGTACACACATCTAGTGAGTGCGGGTTATGTTATGACAGGATTCACTTATCAGAAGTTGCTTTTCATGCCTGATTTTGGATGATCATGTTGTGTCACTTAAAGCTAATATGAGGACAGTTTATGATTGAAGCTGGAGACACAGCACTGAGAACCAAGAATGTCTTGGAGTGTCAATTATTATTTTGCTTCTTCCTGGCTGAACCCTAACAAATAGATTACAATAGGTTTCTCCCAACTGCTTGTTCCAAAAAAAGGATAGTTAAGTACTTCGATCTACCAAAAATCATTTCCATAATAGCCTTTTTTATGACCCCAAAACTCCTCCTGTTCCTGCTGTTGAATATCTTCAGCTTTCCCATTTGGTGTGTAACAAACTAAACTACAAGCTTGTTCCACGTTATATTTTTACCATTCTCTCAGAGAAATGATAAAGTTTAACTAACAGCAGCATTATAAAACTCAAAGTAAATTACATTTCTAGAGAAAACTCTGAACTGGAGTAAGGAAGTAATTCTTTTCAAATGAGTTCTATATTTTGAGATATTATCGAAGTAATTATTGAACTGAGATCTAAATGTGTTACAGTAAATTTATTGTGAAATGATATTTTTGAATCCTTTAAAATTAGAAACTAATGATAGATGTTGATAATTCCAAAACATGTGAAAACAAAAACATAAAAACACACATATACATGAAAAAATTAAAGAAAAAAGTAAAAGCAAACATTATGACAGAACTAGAGACAGAATTCCCCTCTGTTGTAGTTCCTAAAATTAAAAGTATAAAAATGAAAAGATCAAACATAAAAACTTGTCAGTGACTGTAGTACCAGTTTATGCATTCTAGGCTGAGAATCTGCTATGGAAGAAAATAATGCAATACTTAACCAGAATTATATTAGATCTATCTTGAAAAGATTAATAAATTATAAAATTAAAAACCAAACATCAGTGACATTCGCAGGTCACTCCATAATCTATGATTTGGAAATGTGTGGTGTTTTATTGAGCATCATGTGTTTCTCTCCCAATCCTTATGAAATTAAGAACATTGACTTATTTTACCTTATTCCACGGTGAAAGACTTGGTATTCATTTAGTGATATGTATAAAGTTGTTTCCCCTCATAATTTCCATGATTAAATAAGATTTATTTTAGAAACTGAATATCGATCTGATTGGACTGGGGAAAATACAAGATATATTTGGTGGTGACCTACAGGATTTAAGAAATTCAATAATGCAGTTGATTGGAAATAATAGTAGATATTTAAGCAAAATATTAAATGATCAGCATTTAACTTTTTAAAAAATTTTTATTAGTGAAACACCATGAAGTACAGTTGTAGACTTATAATTTTTTTGTGCTTGGGTTTCAATTATACGATGGTCAAGTACTCATCCCTCTACCAGTGCCCATTCTCCACCTCTAACGATCCCACTATCCCTCCCCCCATCCTTCCCATCACACAATAGCTCTGTGGCAGGGCATTCCCTTTTGTTCTCTCTCTCCTTTTGGGTGCTGTGGTTTGCAAAAGAGGCATTGAGTGGCGAACATGGTTGATCTATAGTCTACTTCCAGCATGCATCTCCCATCCTCGGAGGATCCTCCCAACACCCTATATTTGATGCTCCCTTCTCTATCCGTGCTGCCTTTTCCCCCAGCATGTGTGGCTGGCCTCCAAGCCATGGAGTAAAATTCCTGGTAGTTATCTCATCTATTCTTGGGTGTTAGTCTCGTATTTTGTTACTTTATGTACCTGAGATGAATGCAATGTTTCTATGCCTGTCACTTTTTCTTATTCATTTCACTTAATATGATACGTTCCATGTAGTACCACTTGTATGTATATTTCTTGACTTAATCTTTTCTAACAGCTACATAGTACTCCACTGTGTAGATGTACCAAAGTTACTTTAAAAAGTCATCTGTTCTCGGGCACTCAGGTTTTTTTCCAGATTCTGGCTATTGTAATCAGTGCCACAATGAACAAACAGGTGTAGATGTCATTTTGACTATACATTTTTGCCTCTCTGGGATATATTTCCAAGAGTGGTATTACTGGGTCAAATGGGAGCTCAATTTCTAATTTTTTGAGAATCGTCAATACTGTTTTCCAAAAGGGCTGAACCAGTCGGCATACCCACCAGCAGTGAAGGCAGGTTTCTCACCACATCTGCTCCAGCACTGGTTGCTTTTGTTCTTTCGGAAGTGGGCCAGTCTCTGTGGTGTGAGATATCTCATAATTGTTTTGATCTGCATCTCCCTGATGATGAATTGTGTAGAGCAGTTTCTTTATGTGCCTTTTTTATCATTTGCATTTCTTCTTTGAGAAACTTTCTGTTCATTTTGTCGCCCATTCCTTGATAGGGTTGGATGTTTTCTACTTGTGAAGTTCAACCAGTACTTTGTATATCCTTGATATCAACCCCTTGGGCAATGGGTATTGGGGAGAATATCCTTTCCTATTCTGTAGACTGTCTTTGTGTTTTGGTCACTGTGTCTTTTGAGATGTAAATGTATATAAATATAGTGCTATTTGTCTATCTATGTGTTTGATTTGGTTCTCTGTGTCTGTGTGTGATTAACTTCTATCTTCAGTGCATCGTAGTCTGAAAAGGTTTTTGATACTATTTCTATCTTCCTGATTCTATTCAGGTATGTCTTATGGACTAGCACATGGTCTATTTTAGAAAATGTTCCGTGTGCACTGCAGACGAATGTGAATTCTTTCTTTTGGGGTTTAAAGCACTGTATAGGTCTTTAAACCCCCTCTATTCTATTTATTCCTTCAAAGCAAATGTTTCCTTGCTCATTTTTGTTCTTGTTCACCTATCCAGAGGTGATAAGGCGATGTTGAAGTCTCTAGCTTGTATTGTGTTGCTAGCAATGTCCTTCTTAAAATCTGTTAGTAGTATTTTTTAAATAGTTAGATTTTTCCTCATTAGGAGCATGTACATTTAAGAGTGTGATTTCTTCCTGTTGTAAGTATCACTTGATAAATAGAAAATGGCCTTTGCTGTCACTTCTAATCTTTTCAACCTGAAATTGATGTTGTTGGATACTAGTATGACCACCCCAGCCTTGTTGAGGGAGCTGTTTGCTTGCAGGATTGTTTTCCATACTTTAACTTTGAGTCGTGTTTGCTCTGACTGTTCTGATGAGTTTCTTGTAGACAGCAGAATTTTGGGTTCTGCCTATGAATCCATTTTGTCACTCTGTGTCTCTTAATTGGTGAATTTAGACAACTGACATTGATAGAAATTATTGTTATGGGGTTTTGTGTCATCTTTCTGTAAGGGTGTGCTGTGCTTGTAAGGTTTGTCTTGTCTGATAGTAAGCCCTTTAGCCCTTCTTTTAGATTAGCTTTTTAGTCTCTGAATTTCCTGAGCTGCTGTTTATCCAGGAAATAGTGTACTGTTTCTTCAAGTTTGAGTGAGAGCTTAGACAGATAGAGTATTTTTGGTGAAACGTTCATTTCAGTGAGTTTTTTCAATATATTCCACCATTGCTTTTGGGCTTGGAGGGTTTCCTCTGATAGGTCTGCTGTGAATCTAGGGGGTGCTCCTTTTTATGTGATTTCCTTCTTTGACATTATTGGTTGCAGTATTGTGTCTCAATCTGTGGCTTCCATCATTCTAACTATGTTATGTCTTGGAGTGTTTTCGTTAGGGCCTCTTTTAGCTGGCACCCTTCAGGCTTCTTGAATCTGAATGGCTGCATTGTCCAGCTTTGGGAACTTTTCACCAATGATTTGTTTAACCCTGGCTTTTTCATTGGGATTGTTTCCCTGACCTTCTGGTATGCCAATGATTCTAATGTTGTTTCTCTTGGAATCATCTCCTAGGACTCTGATTCGCTCTAGAGATATTTTGATATCTCTTGTCATTGTTTGTTGTTTTCTGTTGGCTTCATGCAGCTGATCTTCCAGCCACTGATTATGTCTTCAGCTGTGTTCATTCTATTGTTGAGGGCACAGACTGAGTTCTTTATTTCATCTACCGAATCTTTTGTTAGTGACATTTCTGTGTGTAGCTTTCCAATTTCTGCTCTCATTTCTTCCCTTAATTTCTCGATTGTTTCTCTCATGTCCTTCTTTAATTTACTGGATATCTGTCTCACTGTTTCATTAGTTCATTGAACATCTTCGTTACTTCATATCTGTATTCTTTCTCAGAGAGATCCCTTAGGTGAGTAGCATCCACTGAGGCTTATGGACTATTTTTATCATCCCCCCACGTGGAGAGGATTTGCGTTTTTCTTCATACATTGTGGAGGTATGGGGACTGAGATGTTACAGGAGATATTTGGGCATGAGTAAATTTCTACAGGAGCCACGCCCACTTCTGAAGAGGCCACTGATACTGGTGTTGGGGGGGGGGGGGGAGTTATAAAGTAGTGGGGAAGAAGACCGGCACAGCATTGGGGACGAGCAGGAAGAGGCTCAGGGATGCTGAGCATCCCAGAGTCTTAGAGGATGCCTGGGGAACATGTGTGGAGAAATCCAAGTCCCAGGTTCAAATACTGACAGATTAACTGACCTGGGGAGGAAGAAGACTGGCACAGCATTGGAGACAAATAGGAAGAGACTCAGGGATGCTTGATCAGTGTTTAACTTGGTACAGACTGGTGGGGAATGACAATCCAATTTAGGTAGCTGTATGATAACACTGTTTTGTCCTTCCTCAAGTAGCTTAGGTTTATTGGCTACTACCCATCCCAGTGCTCCCAGAGTCACTCCCATTCTTTTCTTTATTTGTAACTACTTCTCTATGCTCTCTTCCCCAAACAGTTAATCAGCTTATTCCCCTAATCAGCTTCTGTTAATTTGTTAATGTGGGTGAGATAATCTCCATAGCTTGCCAGGCTCTCTGAGAGGGACAGAGGAATTGAACTCAGGTCGGCCATGTTGGCTGCTTGCAAGGCAAACGCCCTACCCGCTGGGCTATCATATAAATAAAGGGAAAAAGCATGTGATAGAAAAGATATTTGGGAATCAGCACGAGATATTTCAGTGTAATAATTGAAACAAAGCCAGATAAACATTGAATGAGAAGCAAAGAAGATTTTAATAAAAAAAGAATTTGGTTGTAATTTATAAAAAAGTATCAGAGACATAAATGGAGGAGAATAAGGGGCCAGAAAAGCATTTTTTTTGTAGTTGGAACATTTTTGTTGCTAAAGTAAATTATTTGATTTAGACAAGTAACTTGAATATGAAAATTAAAGTTGAAAGAAAAGTGAAATGGCATTTCAACCAACTTTCTTTAGGATAATGAATGAGGCATGGTAAAATTGTAACACAGATTAAAAACAAATACATCTAAATGTAGTCACCACCTACTAATCATTTAAGGAAAATAACTGAACTTCAAATTAGATGCACATACATCAATACATCCATATGTCTATCTTGGCTAGGTACATAATCTAGAAGAAAATCATGTTGAAATTGCACTATAAAGAGAAAAGATGATCAGAGGTCCAGGAGATTAGAACATGTGAAATAACCTCCAGTAAAAAGAAAGAGAAAGAGAGGAAGGAGGATGTAAAGAGGTTTTGTAAGATGTTAAGAGTGAAAAAAGGTAAAGTTAGGTGAGGGATATGGATGTGATTATTAGTACTATTCTTTAAATTTATACACTTTGAAAGATTACAAAATAAAAGGCGAACTTGCAAAGATGCTTCTATGTACTGTGTTCTGTATTTATTAATACTGAATGTTATTTAATATTATATCAATATTTATTTCTCCTTTTAATGAGTATATAGTGACTGTTATAGCTAATTAATAATACCCAATGGTTCTGCATTAATTTAACTATATTATTGAAATATAGCAGTATTAGTACAATTTTTAATTGTAAAGACTAAAAATATTATATAATTCAATTTATTCATTATACAATTCAATTTATTCAGTATATAAGCATTTTATATGTTTTCCATGAGAATTATATGGATACATAGGATTATAATTTGAACACCAAAAATTTCTTACAACTTCACATAAGATGTTTGAAAAAAATAATGACAAGAAAACTTATTCATTTTAAAAAGGTATTAGAGCAGGAGACAGTACAGAGGATAAGGCTCTTGCAGCTGGAGTGGCCCCCAAACAATCCCAAGCTCCTAAACAAAGAAAGAATCTCATAGGAAAAATGTTAAAGAAAAAAATAAAATAGATTTTAGAATAAGACATCAGGACAAAGCTTTGGCATACCCATTTTATTTTATCTAGTCTGAAAGCACTGTCTAGAATATCCATCTCTTTGTATCATATACTCAAAAGGGAAAAATAATGGGATGCTCAAATATTTTTGTAGAAAGAGTCCTACATACATATTGAAGAGAAACCAAAAAATGTAATTGATAGTATCAAAACTATTATAATAAATTGTACAAACAATGTCAAAAATTAAGTAGATCTCCACTATAATAAATCACAGCTACAAAAGTGAAAGATCCATAAAAATCTAACACTTGATCAATTGACATCCCATTACTCATCGATTTGCTCAAGAGGGTGCCAGTAATTCATCCCTGTGGCTTGCTAGTGTAGCCCAATGGCGTCTGCTCATTCTAGGAATACGAACAGCCTCAAACCAATCGTTCAGGGTCTTGAAGAAGAAGTCTGACTGTCTCATAGGTGGGCGGCCACAAGATCTTTTGATGCCCTGTGGAATCCACTAGGTAATGGCTCTAGTCCAGCGGTCGTCTCCAAATCTCATTATGTGTCCAGCCCATCTAATTTTCGACATCTTCGCACACGAGAGAGAATCCCTGATTCTTGATTGTCGATGGAGGTCAGAACTCCAGATCCCTTCTCTCACTTAACGGAAGTGTGTAATCCAAGAATAAATAGCTTCTTCTATTCCTCGTTGGGAGACCAGAATAGTGTTTCATCCTGTTTTCATAGGGCCAAGGTTTCTGAGGCGCATGGTAATGCAGGAAGAACAGTGGGATCGAAGATATGTGCCCGGAGCCAGAGGTTCTTCATCCTCTTAGCTATTTCTTCAATGCTCTTGAAGGTGTTCCAAGCCACTCTCTTCCTCCTGTGCAACTCAGGTGTCAGGTCGTTCGTCATGATGACTTCTCAAACTAGGTACACATAACTGTTGCATTTGGAGATGGTCATTCCGTTAAAAGCAAATGGAACGTCAGGAATGAGACCGTTTCTAATAAACATTGTCTTTGTGAAATTCAGCTGTAGTCCGATCTTTGCACACTCACGATTGAAGTCGACCAGCATTTGTGCCACTTGGTTGATGTTTGGTGTTATTAGAACGATGTCATCAGCAAAGCAGAGTTGGTGTAGTTTCTGACTGTCTATCTTAACTCCCATTACTTCCCATACTAGTCATCGCATGATGTTCTTAAGGGTGGCACTGAAGAGTTTGAGTGAAATGTTGTCACCCTGCCAAACCCTTCTCTTGACGTCAATGATCACCTCCCTGTAGAATGGTGAGATCCTGGTAGTGAATCCGCAACACAGCTCACAGAGAATCCTGATGTATTGAGTTTGCTGTGTTTCGCTAGGGCATTGATGACCGCTCCAGTCTCAATGGAATCAAAGGCCTTCTTTAAATCAATGAACGTTAGATAGAGTGGCATCTTGAACTCCCAAGAAACCTCAATGAGCTTGGCTATCCTGTGGATTATGGTCAATTGTGCTGAATCCTTTTTGGAACCTGGCTGGCTCGCATGGCTGTCCTTCATCTAGTGTTCTGCCAATCCTATTCAGGGTGACTTGAGTGAACAGCTTGTAGATGACAGACAACAGATAGATTGGGTGATAGTTGCCAATATTGTGGATGCTGTCTTTCTTGTACAGTAGTACAGTCCTGCTGGTTTTCTATTGGTATTGAAGCTTGCATTCAGATAGGCTGCATGTGAAGAGCTGAGCCATTGTATTGATGAGTCCTGATGTAGGTTCTTCAGGTGTTCAGGTCTGACCTTTTCTGGGCCAGGTGCTAGTCACTTATTTATCAATGAAATGGCGTATCAGATTTCGAAAGGGAGAATTCTGGGAACGACATATCCATCCTGCAGAATTTGTTGTGTGGACAGGTGAACATGGCTATGGAAGAGATTCGAGTAGAAGTCATGAATAATCTTCCAATTACCCTTCTGGAAGATGTGAAAGATCCATCAGGATGTTGGAGGGTAGTCATCTCTGTCTTGTACTTAGCAAAGGACAGGCGGGCGTTGCAAATGCTTTTCCCAGATTCTGATGCATCTGCCAGCACTGCTGCTCTTCTCTCATTGAGGACTTCCTTTATTGCTTCTCTGCACTGCTTTAAGAGCTTGGACGTTCACTTGTGATTGCCTGAGGCTTGTGCCAAGCCATGTTGGGGAATGAGGTTGAGAGTTTTGAATGACAGGCATCTTTTTGTGGCTCTCTCTCGGCATTCTTCGCACAATCATGGACATGCTTAACCACTTGATCATATTCCTCATCAGTGTTGTCAATGATGGCATCTTTACATGTTGCTGCAATACTGCCAAAGAGCTCCCACTTGATGATTGTTCTGGGAGTTCTCTTCTTAAACTTTGCAGTCCTTTCTCCCTGCTCTGTGAAGGGTAATTTTCCACAAGAGAGACAGTAGTCCATCTTGTTTGAAATTTTGGGTCAACAGTGACATCGGTCAGGCAATACTGTCGATTGAATATGATGTGGTCAATTTTGTTGTGGAGCCATCCACCGGGAGACTCCCATGTCCAAGGTTTAGATTTGGCCTTCTGGTATTGTGAGTTACCGTGTATGGTCTTGGTCGACATGATGAACTCAGACAGTCTGTCACCCTGTTCATTCCATTCTAGGCCATTGGTTCCAATGTGGAGTACTTCGGCTGATCTTTTCGATCCTATCTTGGCATTAAAATCACCGACAATGATCTTGTAGGAGTTGTGGTCTTCTTTATAGAATGTCTCCAGCTCCAGGTAGAACTTCTCAATTTCCCCTTCATCATAATTAGATGTTGGTGCATAGACAACAAAGAAAGAAACTGCCAGCAGTTTGCCACATCTATTTAAGTGTTATTGTCCAATTCAGGTTGTTAGGAATTCGAATGAATCAATGTTTATGGCCAAGTTCATGTTGACAAGGACATCAAAACCACAGATGCCTCTTTTGTCGCATGTTCCAAAGAACAGTTCTTCTCCAGTGTTGAAAATGGTGTGATGTGATTGATTCCTTCTTGTCTCTCTCAGACCAATGATGTTGTACTTGATCTTTTGTGCTTGCACCATCAGATCCTTGATGGATGCATCCGATGCCAGTGTACATGCATTGAAAGTACAGACAGTCATTTTTGTCCTTCTTCTTTCTTTTTGGCAGCCTAGTTCAACCCTGTGATTTTATCAGCCTCTCCTTCCTCATCCTTCTTAACGCTGCTGTATTTGTGGCTCTTTCAGGGTCAGGGGAATGAGACCCATTGTATTTACTGGCATATCCATTACACCACGGATAGCTTGCCAGGGTCTGCCTTGCAGGTGGGACCCTCTCTGTAGCTTGCCAGCCTCTCTGAGATGGATAGAGGCTTTTTGGGAGTTCTCTAATCATCCGTTCAGGTGTTCCCATGGTCCAAACCATATTTGAACCCCATCAAATATGGTGCAGTAATCTTGTATTAAGTGTTTTATGATGCATTTTATAATTTTATGATTATAAAAATCTATAATTAGTAAAATCAATAAATGTACAATTTACAGAAGTTTAAAACTTACTAGATAAAAAGCTCATAAAAGATTATTTATATCCATTTCTGTAAAAAACATATTAAATTAGACCCCTAATACCTAGAGAGTACAGTGAAAATTAATGAAAAAATACTTCAGATATCAAAGTGAATGAGACATACTGCCATTGTCAGAGACACAGGGTCTCAATGACCTGGAGGTCCCCTGCTGTTTTGGGGGTCAATCATTGTCCCTTCAGCTGGCCAATGGATGAAGGAAAGAGGGCCACAGTCTGGTTGTTAATCCTTGGCCATTTACTCAAATCTCTCAGCATTTATTATAGAGAGATTGTGAAGGGTTTCAGGGTGACAATTACACATAGGTTTGGTTGAATATTAACATAAACAATGATCAGATATAAAGCCTTTATTTTAGAGGGAGTTCCTCTAGGAGCGTCATCCATGGAAAGAATACTACCTCGGAGCTTCAGAACTCTAGATTTTCACCAGGAGATCTGCGCAAGGTCAGATATTCATCTAGGGGTGTATTACTTTCTCCTTTCCTTTGCTAGTAGTTTATTTAAACAACTATATTAAATTTTCTTATTAGTAATATTTCTAGTAATTTTGTATGAACACAGAAAGAGATATAGGCTTTAATCTATATCCTATATTAGGCTCAAACGGTGGTTTTTCCTGGGGACATTTTACTATATCTCCCCAACTACAGTCCTCAGGTCAGGTTAGTTTTTCCTCACCCAATAGGGTTCTTATTCAGTTAATTCTTTTTGCGTCATGACAGATTTTGTTCCATGACAATACTCTTAATTCACCATACTTCTAATTGTTCTTAGGCTGTCTCTTTCTCTAAGCCAGGGTAGTTTATGGCTTGTCTGGGTCCATCCAATCCCTTGCCACAACCCGCCTTTTGTGGTATTAGGCACTAAGGGCAATTGAGGTTCAAGTCAAGTTAATATGATGATACCAGGAGTTAATATTATTTGGAGTCAATTAACTTCCATGTAACAAAAGCATAGAATTAACTATCTTTCTGTGTCTATACAAAAAAAATGTTTCTCTAAAATAAAATTATGCAAAAGACATAAAGAAAAGAGAAAAGCAATATTTCACTCACATATACAAAAGCCAAAGTCATCAAAATATTTGGCTTTACAAGTTACAGTGTCTGATTTAGAGATATTTGTGATTAAAAGATAGGGGGAGAAGAGGACAGAGGAGAGCTTGAAGATAAACATTGAGGATTGGGAGTTCCCTCTTGAATCTGCATGTGCCTTGGGTGTACTGTGGTGGGTCTGACTAAATAAAACTAATCCTCCTGTGGAAAGAACAAGAACAACCCAATGTCAAACCTGAAAATGTTTAGGACTATAATCCAACAACATATATTTGGACACACCATCAAGACACTGACGTTGAGCCCAGTTCAATTGGCTGGAGTACATATTTTGTGTGCAGGATCCCATGTTTGATCCTCGGCACTACACCAGGAGTACCCCCTTCTCCCCTGAAGCACTGTGCCAGAAATAGGCCCCAAATTGTACTAGATGTGACTGAAATACAATTATTATTGAAACTTTTGAAGAATACATGTAGTAATATCTCAATTATGCTAAATTTAAGTATAATAGTTATATATAGATCAGCAACCAAACAAAATATCTCAAAGTGATATTTTGAGATTTGCATAAGAAAAGGTAAGTGACTCTAAATGTTTTTCATAGATATTAAAATAGTTCATATTAAATATAAATTTGGATATAATTTACATAAAATATATTATTGATATATTTATTTAATATGAATGGGCTGGAGCAATAGTACAGTGGGTAGTGCACTTGCCTTGCATGCAGCTGACTAGGGCTGACCCTGGTTGGATTCCTCTGCCCGTCTTACAGAGAAAGCTACAGAGAATATCATGCCCACACATCAAAGCCTGGCAAGCTAATCATGACCTGCTTGATATGCCAAAAACAGTAACAAGTCTCACAATGCAGACGTTACTGGTGCCCACTCGAGCAAAATGATGAACAATGGGAGGACAGTTCTATATAGTGCTATACAGTGCTATCTATTGAATACTTTTAAATCAAAATAAAAAATAAGGGAAAATATGGTAATTGCACTGTATTTTATGTAGATTTGTGAAATAAGGATTGTTTTTTAAAAAGAGACAAATATTGTTATCATATCCTATATACAAAGCAAATAAAAGTATTCAATTTTTGTCTAAAATATCAGCCTTTAAGGATGAGTATCTGTTCATTTGACCAAAAACACTTATCTAATAAATTTTCAATGATTTTATTCTTTGTAAGTTCCTACCTAATCATAACTTTTTAAGAAAAATTTGAGTTAAGACATTTTTAAGGATTTTTTTATTTTACATATCGTATTTTTAAGTTTTTGAAAGCAAGTTCAAATAGTTTTTTTTCTATACCTCTAATTTAGTGTTTAACACTAAACTGAGCTAAAATGTTGAGCAACATCTAAGCTGAAGTCAGTACCTTTAGGTTTCAGTTAATTTTCTCATGGCATGATGAGGTTTTAAACAAACAAGAACAGTTCTTTAACGAAAGTAATAAGATAGAATCAAATCATGTTCAAATCAGCTCCTTATGGTTTATTGTGCTTATAAAACTATTATATTAAAAGTTTAAATCACAGGGACAATGAAAAAGTACAGTAGGTAGGGCACTTGCCTTTGCAATGGTTGAACCAGGTTTGATCCATGGAACCACATACAGTTCTTCCAAGAGTGATCCCTAGATAGTCAGGAGCAAATCCTGAGCACTGCCAGGTGTGTCAAAAACAAACAAACAAATCTTTAAAAAGATTCAAATCATGTCTTAACCAATACGAAAATTTGTTTATCTACTTAAAAAATAAAATCATGATGTAATTTATCAAGCACTTAATGTTTTAAATAGATAAAAATAGAACTTTTGAGTTTACATATTTTTCCCTCTTTTTCCTGTGTATATATGAAATGAGAGAAGAATTTGAAACATGAAGAGGTTATTTCAGGGGTCCCAATCTCCCCATAACACTCATAGTGAATGAAGTTACACACTTGAATCACAAAAGGGTCAACTACATACTTCAGACCATCACTTAATCACTTAATCACTTAATCCCCATTATTCATCGATTTATTCAAGCGGGTGCCAGTAACGTCTCCATTCATCCCGGTTGCGTGCTAGCATAGCCCAATGGTATCTGTTCGTTTTAGGAACATGTAGAGCCTCAAACCGATCATTTAGGGTCTTGACGAAGAAGTCTGACCATCTTATAGGTGGGCGTCCACGTGATCTTTTGATGTCTCGTGGAATCCAATCAGTAATGGCTCTAGTCCAGCGGTTGTCTGTAAACCTCATTACGTGTCCAGCCCATCTGATTTTTAATGTCTTGGCAAATGAGACAGCGTCCCTGATTCTTGAGCGTTGACGAAGATCAGAACTCCGGATTCTATCTCTCATTTGAGTGAATCGTGATATTCCAAGCATAGTTCTTTCGATTCCTCTTTGAGAGACCCGAATAGTATTCTCATCCTGTTTTTGTAGGGTCCAGGTCTCTGAGGCATATGTTAATGCAGGAAGAATAGTGGAATCAAAGAGATGTGCTCGTAGCTGGAGGTTCTTTGTCCTTTTATTTATTTCTTCAATGCTCTTGAAGGCATTCCAAGCCGCTCTCTTCCTCCTGCGCAACTCAGGTGCCAGGTCATTCATCATGTTGATTTCTCGACCTAGGTATATATAACTGTTGCATTCGGAGATGGTGGTTCCGTTGAGAGCGAATGGAGCATCAGGAACAAGGCTGTTTCTCATAAACATTGTCTTCGTAAGATTCAGCTGTAGTCCGACCTTTCCACATTCACGGTCAAAGTCGTTCAGCATTTGTGCCGCTTGGTTGATGTTTGGTGTTATTAGAACGATGTCATCAGCAAAGCGGAGGTGGTGTAGTTGCCGACCATCTATCTTCACTCCCATGTTTTCCCATTCCAGTCGTCGCATGATGTTCTCGAGGGTGGCACTGAAGAGTTTTGGTGAAATGGTGTTAGATAAATTAATAATGTGTTTGTGGATCTATGGGTGGCACTAAAGGAATTCTTCAAGATGTTATGATACGTGTCTCCCATTGTGAAAAATAATGGTACATTTTTTGAGAACTAGCAGAACTGTTTTTCTTCCTTTGCTGAAAGGCCTATTGAAATACTGAACTAAAAAATCTTCAATATTGGAGTTAGGAAAAATGATAAAAGATACTACTGAGATGCAATGCAGAGTGATTTTTATATGTTACATATGTATATATGTGTATATATAAAACATATGTATATATATATATAACACATGATAGTTTAACATCACCATCACTGTCACTGTCCTCCTGTTGTTCACCAATTTGCTTGAGCGAGCCCAGTAACATTGTGAGACTTGTTGTTACTGTGTTTGGCATATTGAATAAGTCACGGGGAGCTTGCCAGGCTTTGCCGTGGGCGAGATACTCTCGGTAGCTTGCTGGGCTCTCTGAGAGGGGTGGAGGAATCAGAGGTAGAGGAATTGAACTCCAGTCAGCCTAGTTGGCTGTGTGCAAGGCAAATACCCTACCAACTGTGCTATCGCTCCAGCCCATAGTTTAACATATTTGTAAATATCCACATATATCCTGATAAAATGCGATATTACCTTTCAGTGTAATTAGCAAGAATGTAAAAAAGGAATCTACATATTGCACAGTGTAGTATGTACAAGGACTTCCTATGGTGAGCTTCAAATGAAGTTATTTGTGAATTATATACTCTATTTTATGTTGCAATACCTGTTAATTCATAGTCTATAGTCCCAAAGTATTCAAAAAGATAAATGTAGGTGATGTAAAAATCATTTTTCTCCTTCCTTCCTTCCTTCCTTCCTTCCTTCCATCCTTCCTTCCTTTTCTTTTTCTTTTCTTTCTCACTCTCTTTCTTTCTTTCTTTCTTTCTCTCTTTCTTCCTCTCTTTCACACATCAGTTTTCATTGCCAAGTTTATGCTAGAGCAGGAGTTTGTTTCCAATGGCTTTTCTCCAGTTATTATTACTATGCTTAGTCAAGATGAACATACCCAGCTTATTTTCAAATTTTACTTGGTCTTTCTTCCTCTCCCTGACTTGCTCAACAAGGAGGAAGCTATCTTGCTTTATTCAAAACACCAAATCTTAGGTCCATTAAATTAATCAAATCTTGGTAGGATGCTACTGAATGAATTGACTTCATTAAAAATCTGAGAGTATATAATATATGCATGTTCTGTTACTCACGGAATATATTTTTAGTAAATAAAGGGCTGAAGAAATACTATAAGGGCTAAGGTGCTTGCCTTGCAGGCAGCTAATCCCTGTTCAATTCCTCACACTACATGCAATTTCTTTAAGGATCATTAGAAGTTATCCCTGAACAGAGAATCAGTAGGAAAGATTAAGCAGAGCTGAATATGTCTCCCATTCACCCCACTCAAAAATCTCCAAAGGTTAAAAAGTACTATTTGAAGTTTCTTAATAATGGTTAAAACAAAAATCCTGGACATGAGCCTAAGATATTCTAGAGATCTGAGTTCAATCCCTAGCATCAATAAGAGAAAAATAATGTCCAAAACTTTTATTCTTCCATTTTGTAAATAGTCTCATCTAAACAATAGTACCATATTGATAGGGTCCAAATATGGTAAGGCCTACCAGGGCGATTAGAGGTTGCCCCAAAAGCCTCTATCCCTCTCGGAAAGACTGGCAAGCTACCGAGAGTATTCTGCCCTCACGGCAGAGCCTGGCAAGCTATCTGTGGTGAATTCAATATGCCAAAACCAGTAACTACAATGGGTCTCATTCACCTGACCATGAAGACTTCACCGACATGGCAGCACTGAGAAGGATGAGAAAGGAGAGGCCGATAAAATCTCAAGGCCGAACTAAGCTGCCACAATGAAGGAAGACAAAAATGATCATTTGTACTTTCAATGCAAGAACGCTAGCATCAGATGCATCCATTGAGGACCTTATGGTACAAGCGTGAAAGATCAAGTACGACATCATTGGTCTGACCGATACAAGAAGGCACGAATCTCACCACGCCTTTTTGGACACTGGAGAAGAATTTTCCTTGGAACATGCGATCAAAGAGGTGTCAGAGGCGTCGGTGTCCTTGTCAACACAAACTTGGCCATGAGCATTGATTCATTCGAATACCTAACCACCTGAATCGGACATTTACATTTGAATAATGTGGCTCACTGCCAGCAATTTCTATCTTCGTTGTCTGTGCACCAACATCTCATTATGATGAAAGAGAAATTGAGAAGTTCTACATGGAACTGGAGAAGTTCGATAAAGAAGACCACACCTTCTACAAGATCACTGTGGGTGATTTTAATGGCAAGATAGGACCGAGAAGATCAGCTGAAGAACTTCACATCGGACTCATGACCTAGAATGGAACAAACAGGTGAGAGACTGTCTGAGTTCATCATGTCGACCAAGACCGTCCATGGTAACTCACAGTTCTAGAAGGCTGAATCTAAAAGTTGGACATGGGAGTCTCCCGGTGGACAATACCAAAACGAAATAGACCACATCGTATTCAACCGACGGTTTTGCCTGACCGATGTCGCTGTTGTCCCAAAATTCCGAACGGGATTGGACCACCGTCTCCTTCATGCAAAATTCTACTTCACAGAGCGGGGAGAAAGGGCTGGAAAGTTTAAAAAGAGAACTCCCAGAACGACCAACAACTGGAAGCTCTTTGGCACTATTGCGGCAACATGGGAAGATGCCATTGTTGACAACATTGACGAGGAATACAATCGACTGGTTCAGCACCTCCATGATTGTGTGAGGAAAGCCAAAAGAGAGAGAGCCACAAAAAAACGCCTGTCTTCAAAAACTCTTGAGCTTATTCGCCAATGTGGTTTGGCGCATGCCTCAGGCAACCGCAAGCTAACGTCTGAGCTCGCAAAGCAGTGCAGAGATGCGATCAAGGAAGACCTCAGAGAGAGAAGAGCAGAAGTGCTGGTAGATGCGGCAGAAGCAAGGAAAAGTATTCGTAACGCCTGCCTGTCCTTCACCAACTACAAGACCAAGATGACTGCCCTCCGACATCCTGATGGATCTATCACATCCGACAGAATGGCAATGAAGAAGATTATTCATGATTTCTACTCAAATTTCTTCGATAGTCATGTCCACTTGCCGACATAGCAAATTCCACAGGATGGATATGTTGTTCCCAAAGTTCTCCCTTCTGAAATCCAATGCGCCATTTCGTCGGTAAAGAAACGAACAGCACCCGGCCCAGAAAAGGTCAGACCTGAACACCTGAAGAACCTGCTGTCAGTACTCATCAATACACTGGCTTGACTCTTCACACGCTACCTGTCTGAATGCAAGGTTTTGTCCCAATGGAAAACCAGCAGGACTGTACTACTGTTCAAGAAGGGAGACATCCATGACATTGGCAACTATCACCCGATCTGCCTATTGTCTGTCATCTACAAGTTGTTCACTTGAGTCATCCTAAATAGGATTGGCAGAACACTAGATGAAGGACAACCATGCAAGCAAGCCGGGTTCCGCAAAGGATTCAGCACCATTGACCATATCCACACGATAACCAAGCTCATTGGGTTTCTCAGGAGTTCAAGATGCCGCTCTGTCTAATGTTCGTTGATTTAAAGAAGGCCTTTGATTCTGTTGAGACGAAAGCAGTCATTGAAGCCCTAGCCAATCAGGGCATTCAAGTCCAATACATCAAGATCCTCCGTATGCTCTATTGCGGATTCACTACCAGGATATCACCATTCTACAAAGAAGTAATCACTGATGTCAAGAGAGGAGTTCGGCAGGGTGATACCACTTCACCGAAACTCTTCAGTACCACCCTCGAGAACATCATGCGACGACTGGAATGGGAAGGAATGGGAGTGAAGAGAGATGGTCGGCAACTACACCACCTCTGCTTTGCTGATGATATTGTTTTAATAACATCAAACATCAGTCAAGCGGCAGAAATGCTGGCCGACATTGACCGTGAGTGTGGAAAGGTAGGACTACAGCTGAATCTTATGAAGACAATGTTTATGAGAAGCAGCCTCTTTCCTGATGCCCCATTCGCTCTCAACAGGATGACCATCTCTGAATGCAACATCTATGTGTACCCAGGTCGAGAAGTCAACATGACAAATGACCTGGCACCTGGGCTGCGCAGGAGGAAGAGAGCGGCTTGGAACACCTTCAAGAGCATCGAAGAAATAGCTAAGAGGATGATGAACCTCTGGCTCCAGGCACATCTCTTTGATTCCACTGTTCTTCCTGCATTAACATATGTCTCAGAGACGTGGGCCCTAAGCAAACAGGATGAGAACGCTCTTCGGGTCTCCCAAAGAGGAATTGAAAAAGCTATGCTTGGAATATCACGTTTCACTCAAATGAGAGAAAGAATCCGGAGTTCCAACATCAATCGACGATCAAGAATCAGGGACGCTGTCTTGTTTGCCAAGGTGTCAAAAATTAGATGAGCTGGTCACTTAATGAGATTTAAAGATGACCACTGGACTAGAGCTGTTACCGACTGAATTCCATGGGATGTCAAAAGACTGCGTGGCCACCCACCTACCAGATGGTCAGACTACTTCATCAAGATCTTGAACAATCGGTTTGAGGCTCTCCATGTTCCTAGAGTGAACAGACGCCATTGGGCTACACTAGCACGTGACAGGGACAAATGAGCAAATTGACGATTAACGGGAAGTTAAGTGATTAAGTGATTAAGTGAAACAATAGTTGTTCAAGTTATACATGATAAATCATATGTAGTCTGTATGTATGCATTATTCTTTAAGAATATATCCAAGACTGTTTCCCTCAGAAGAAGTCCATTTTTCCTCTTTTAAATTTTTTTAGTGAAGAATGATCATTTTATTAAATAAAATTTACTTAGAAATAGATGAAAGAAAGAGAAATACATAGTTAAGAGTGAACATGGGCTCCTCCAGAGTAGAAAATACAGAAAATAAGAGATTCAAGGCAGAACATGAACTTGAAAGAGCAAGGTCTGTTTTGGGTCCTGAACAACACTGTATCACTGTTATCCCATTGTTCATTAATTTACTCAAGCAGGCACCAGTAATGTCTTCATTTGTCCTAGCCCTAAGATTTTAGCAGCCTCTCCTTACTCATCTTTCCCAACGATGCCACACTGGAGGCTCCTTCAAGGTTAGGGGAATGAGACCTGTCATTGTTACTGTTTTTGGCATATTTAATATGCCACGAGGAGCTTGCCAGTCTTTGCCATGCAGGCAGGATATTCTTGGCAGCTTGCCGCATTCTCTGAGCGGGAGAATTAGACTATAATAGGTTGAAAAGTTGCAAATGCGGCTGGGTGCTTTCTGGAGCTTTGTTTTATAGTCTCTAGATCTTGGACGTTGATAGAATTACACGGCACCGCCCAGGGACAGTTTGTGGGTGTGACTTTCTAGCTACTAGAAAATGGGGGATCTGGGTGGAGGAGGCACAGTCCTGATTCAAACAGGCTTGGAGGTCTCAGCCCCCAGGTCCCGTATACCTGGGTTCCTCTGCTAGTTCCTTCCTGAACATACTCCTCCTTTTTATTCCTCTCACATCTCCCTAAGTTTCTTTAAAAAAACATTTTACTTCTCCAAAGAATGTATATCTGAAATTATTTATGTTATTAACAAGACCTTGCCACAATATAAACTAGAAAAACACACTTAAGACAACATAACATTTGTGGCCTTTTTATAGTACATAAATATGTGAAGACCAAGCAAACTGAAATGATGAACAATGCATAAACATATTAGAACATTTCAACTACATAATGATTTGCAGAAACATTAAATTTTGAAGATGTTCCATAAATGTTGGTGTTAGGAAAATTGCATAAGAGACCAGTTTCAATTTCCAGCTGTGCACTCACCCAAGCATTTTTTGGGGTCTTCTGGGAAGCCCCCAACTACTGTTGATGTGGTCTGATGGCTCCCAGATCACTGGACAGAACATTGAAGCATCAGATTCAGATGGTCTGATGTATTTGTCCTATGTTCTCCTCAATATAGTCAAGATATCAAGGTCTTTAATGTACTTTGAATTAATATTTATTAGTAACCATCTCTTTATCTACTCACTTAGACTGATTCCACTCTTTTTGTGTGTGCTATTATAAACAATGTTAATCTCAACATAGGGGCGAACATATTTGTCAGAATCCATTCACTTTTTGTACCTTTTGTATAAATGCTTAAAGTTGTTCTGTGGAATTATAAAATATTTTAATTATTGATGTTTTAAGGATTCTCCATAATGTTTTCCGCATAGATTACACCAAGTGCTCACATATGTATTACTTTTTCTACATACTCAATACCACTTTTTGATGGTTGACTTTTGCAACCATTATCACGTGTGTGAAAAGATATCTCATTATGGTTTTGAATCATAGTTACCTAATAATAAATTAATATATTTCATATTTATTCTATCTTTTGAAATATGTCTACTTAAGATTTATGATAATTTTCTGTTTTGTTTATTTTTTATACCACACCTGAGAGTGCTCAGAGGACCATTTCCAATGATTCAGTACATGCCTCCTGCATATAAAGCATGTGATCAGCCCTTTTGAGCTTTCTCTCCAGCCCTCAACATGTTTTTTGAGTAGGCTGTATTATGCTGTTGATATATGTATAATTTTTTTGTATATTTTGGATATTAATTCATTGCCATTGTATCATGTGCAAATGCATTCATTCCATTATCAGATTTCCATTTTCCAGTGGTAGCTACTTTTGCTGTGGCAGTTTCTTTTTAATTTGATGTAATCACATTTGTAAGTTTGTTTTTATTTTCCCTTAACATTGGAGTTGGTTTTCCAAATATAATTCTAAGAAGTCAAATATCATCTCTCTTAAGTTTTCTTTTTTATATTTTATGACTTTAGGCATTATATCCAAGTCTTCATCCTATAGCTACTTTTTGCATATAGTGTCAGGTAGTTATCTATTTCCTTTATCTTTGTTCTTGCTATTCAGTTTGTGCTTATTTATTTTTTACTTTTTGATATTTGAGTCACACCCAGCACTGTTCATAGATTGCTCTTGGTTTGACTCTCAGGGACTACTCCTGGTGGACCTTGGGGGATAGTATGGGGTATCAGGGATAAAAATGGCATCAAGCACATACAAGACAAGCACCCTTTCATCTCTACTATTGATCCAGCCACTACTAAGTTTTAGCAATAGTATTTTCTTGAGAGACTTTCCTTTCTCTATTTTATGTTGTGAATTAGCTTCCCATATATGCACTGATTTTTTTTTCTGGTCACTTTATATCGTTCCACTGGTCTGTAGAGTTATTTTTATTCCAGTAATCATTGTTTTGATTACTAAAACTTTAAACTATGAAGTAGGGAAGCCTGATATCACTTTTCTCAATACTACTTAGATTACACTTGGATTTTTGTGGTTTTATAAAAATTTTAATGATGTTTATATAGTTTTTTGAAGAACACCACTAAAATTTTGATAGGAATTGTATAAAATCTAAATAGTGCTTTAGCTAGTGATTTTAGATATATAGCTAGTGATTTTAGATATATTGATTTCTTCACTGCTATATAAAAGTTTTTGTAAGTTTGTTGTGCATTAGATACCCAGTTTCTGTGTCATTAGGATCATTATTGAAGTCTGTTCTTATTATAAATTCTTTTGATGAAGTTCACATTTAAATTTTTTTATTTAAATGTAGATAGAATCAATAATTGTTGATACAAATTCTAGAGTTGAAATTGATAAATAACAAAGCTCCGGTGCTAAAGTTCACTTGACATGATCACTTGACATCCGTTACTCTTCGATTTGCTCGAGTGGGTGTCAGTAACGTCTCCATTAGTCCCTGTCACAAGCTAGTGTACCCAGTGGCATCTGTTCATTCTAGGAACACGAAGAGCCTCAAACCGATTTTTCCGGGTGTTGACAAAGAAATCTGACCATCTCATAGGTGGCAGCCATGTGACCTTTTGACATCCCATGGAATTCAGTCAGTAATAGCTCTATTTCAGCGGTTGTCTCCAAATCTCACTATGTGTCCAGTCCATCTGATATTCTATGCCTTGGCAAATGAGACAGGGTCCCTGATTCTTGATCTTTGATGGAGGTTGGAACTCCGAGTTGTTTCTCTCATTTGAGTGAAGCGTGATAATCCAAGCATAGCAATATCAACTCTTCTTTGGGAGACCCTAATAGCATTCTTATCCTGTTTGCGTAGGTCCCAGGTCTTTGAGGTGTATGTTAATGCAGGAAGAACAGTGGAATCGAACAGAGGTGCCTGAAGCCAGAGGTTCTTCGTCCTCTTAGCTGTTTTGTTCAACACTCTTGAAGGTGTTCCAAGCTGCTCTCTTCCTCCTGCACAACTTAGGTGCTAGGTTACTCATCATGTTGACTTCTAGACCTAGGTACATATAACTGCACTTGGAGATGTCCATTCCATTGAGAGCGAATGAAACATCAGGAATGAGACCGTTTCTAATAAACATTGTCATCGTGGGATTCAGCTATAGTCTGACCTTTCCGCACTCACAGTAGAAGTTGGCCAGCATTTGTGCTGCTTGCAAATGTTCAGTGTTATTAGAATGATGTCATCAGCGAAGCAGACATGGTGTAGTTGCTGACCATCTCTCTTTACTCCCATTCCTTCCCATTCCAGTCATCACATGACATTCTTGAGCATGGTACTGAAAAGGTTTGGTGAAATGGTATCACCCTCCCAAACCCCTGTCTTGACATGGATGATCACTTCTTTGTACAATAGTGAGATCCTGGTAGTGAATCCATAACATAGCTCATGAAGGATCCTGATGTATTGAATTTGAATGCCCTGCTTGGCTAGGGCTTCTGTTACTGCTTCAGTCTCAACAGAATCAAAGTGCTAAAGTTAATAGCAAAAATATCGTTTAATTTGTAAACTCTTATATCTGTTCAGACGATTCCTAAATTATAGTCTAAGAATACATTAAGCTGTGATAGCTGAGCTTTCTGTGTTATTTTGCTTGAACTTAGCATTTTTAGGTATATGCTTCATTTTTGAGGGGGGGCAGGGTTGGTTTGGGGCTATCCCCAGAAGTGCTCGGGAGCTACTACTGACTCTGTACTTAGGACTCACTCCAAACAGGAGTGAAATATTAGGAACTGAACCCAAGTCAACTACGTGCAAGGCAAATGCCTTGTATCTATACTATCTCTCTGACCCTACCTGTCTTTTTTCCACTAATATTCTATTTGAAGATTTTTTTTTGTTTCCTTGTTTGTTAAAATGACTTAAGTACGTGTGTGCAGGGAGGAGTAAATATATTAAGTTCCAGCACGAGGTGGCAAGGATATTCCTGGGTGTAAAATATCTCGTGTCCCTTTTCCTTCCATGACCCGATCTTCATCTGCCTCAGTGCATACTGCTCTCATTAAGTCTTAAATGAAGCTGATTCTATAGTAGTTTACCCTCGAGATAAAATTATCTGAATTTTCAATAAAGTACTTTAATGTTATTCTGGGCTGGAGTGATAGCACAGAGGGTAGGGCATTTGCTTTGCATGTAACCAACCCGGGTTCGATTCCTCCTTCCCTCTCGGAGAGCCCTGCAAGCTACCAAGAGTATCACGCCTGCATGGCAGAGCCTGGCAAGCTCCCCATGATGTATTCGATATGCCAAAAACAGTAACAACAAGCCTCTCAATGGAGATGTTACTGGTGCCCACTCAAGCAAATTGATGAACAACAGGAAGAAGGTGCTACAGGACAGTGCTAATGTTATTCCAGCTCTACCCACTGCTGGACCTAAGCCACAGGACAGTTTTTTTTTGGAAACAGAAGTGAATTTCATCTCAGCCGTCCCAACTCTGAAAGCATGAAGTAATGGGAGTGACGGCTGTCCATTATCTAGAGTTTATGTGACTTTTTAGTCACATCTCATCTTGGAAACCTCATAGATTCTCTAGAACTACTTCTCTAAAGTATGGAGATTTCCATACTTTCAAAGTTCAGGGACTTTCTGGACTTTGATCACAACCTACTTAAGATCTCCTTCTGCTAAGGGACCCAATGTGACAGGTTTTGTTACCAACTGCTCTGGCATCTGTGATGACTTTAATGCATGGGCAAAGGGAGAATCTCCATTCCATGCAAATCTTCCCAACGGGATGGGATTCGGACAGCATCTCCGTACGCAACTGTGGGTATACTTTCTTCATTTAAAGGTTACTTAAAGGGTCACAGATAATTGATGCCCACAAAGTCCTAAATCCTGCCCAAACAGTTTGGTATGCTGTTCTCTGCCATATCTCTGTAGCACTCTATATTTTTCAGGCAGCAGTGTAGCTCCAGCCTGACTCTTAGCATTCTGTCAGCATAACCAACAGGCTTTTAGTTATCCACTTTGAACCATGCACATCGACAAGATGTCCTTCAGTGATATAACAATATTTATGTCTATGTGAACTAGATGGGTTCTGATTGTGTCTTAAGGGGATATACCCCTCAAGTAGCTTATCCACCTATGTTTTATGTGCATGTCCTTTATTAAATATAGATACATACATATTTGTAGACATTGCTATAAATACCTCTTTTATGCATGTAAAATCTTTGAAGAGGCAAAGCTTCTGTACATGCATGCTAATCAATTGACAAAATTACTCATTTAAAAATGGAAACATAGAACTTTATAATTTTATCTGAAATAACTATAATCCTCTAATTAAAATGCAAAAATATTTTACTTAAAGGGGATAATTTCAGAAGACTCTGAAAAATAGTATTACATTATGTTTTGAATTTTTTAAATATCGAAGTGAATTTAAAATATGGTCAATGTAGTAATAAATGTTTCTATGTTTTATCTACTCTGAATTCATTGTATAGCCTCTGGAAAACTCAATTCTACACTCATGAGAGAATAAAGTGAAAAAGGCAAACAACATTTTAGGATTATTTTGAAAGAGTTTTGACCTTTCCAATCTATGAAAAAAATCTCAGAGAACCTTAGAGATTCTGAATCATATTTTAAGAACTTACTACCCCAGGAAATGAGTTTAATAAAACATCCAACATTTGTTGATCCAAATTCATTTCTTCTTTTAGGCACTTGTTCTCCAGGATGGATGGGGATGCTGATTTTAGCCGTAAGAGAACTAAAATTCAGTTCATGTTCTCTAATGGGAATAAATAACAAATCATCCTAGCACTGCTATTCTCGGCACTAAATCATACTACAAAAAAATGTACCTCAGTTAAAGATGTTTATACTTATTGACAATGGGAGTTCATCAAGGTAGTGGACAATTAAGAAAAGAATAATATGCATTGGCAGGTAACAGGCAAAAGTCCTTCAAAAAATTGTTTGTTCTCTGATGATTTCAGCAGGTAGACTATTTTCATTTTATTAAATATTAATAAATATTTAAATACTAATTAAAATGAATTTAGTCATTTAACAGTAAACAATCACATCTTCTGAGGATTAACTTAATAAATACTTTGAATATCATCTAGGATCTCAGGCTCAACTGAGAATTTAATAGTCGAGTAGAAAATTATTTAATTATAGAATTAAACCTTCTATAAGTGTCTAGTTTGGTTTTGGTTCTCTGCTAAGAAATAATATAGAAACATTAAAGTCCTTAGTTTGAGCCTTAGCACCATATATGGTCCCCAGGAATATGTTGGCAATGTCCCTCAAACAAACAAAAAAAAAAGTAAAGGGCTTCTTTTGTCATCAAGCTTAATGATCCAATTTAGTTCAAAATTGCTATCTATAAATTTAAAATTAAAAACAAAATTTGTTCTCCAAAATATGTAAAGGACTTTAAAGGTATATAACATTTATATAGATGCTTATCACTTTTGTTTATAAGGACTTCCCTGTAACACTGTCCTTTCGTTGTTTATCGATTTGCTTGCGTGGGCTCCAGTAATGTCTCCATTGTGAGACTTGTTCTTACTGTTTTTGGCATATCGAATATAACACAGAGACCACGGGGAGCTTGCCAGGCTCTGCCATGTGGGCAGGATACTATCGGTTGATTGCTGGGATCTCTGAGAGGAACAGAGGAATGGAACCAGGGTTGGCCCCGTGCAAGGCAAACACCCTACCCGCTGTGCTATCGCTCCAGTCCGTTTGTAAGGAGAGGGACAGAAAAATGATAATCAAATTTTCTATGATGACTACAACTTCCATAGATTGAAATCTTTAGATAAACAGGCAATTCATTAGTCTTTAGCAGAATACATAATTTGCATTAATTTAAAATTTAAAATTTCTAATTTCATCAAAAATATAAAGATTTTCCCTCCCTCTTAAATACAAGATTATCCAGAAATCATTTTTTTTAAAGGTTAATGTGGCACTTTTGTGTGTGTAGAGGCCAAGCGAGAGTTGGGCGTGGTCCTTCCAAATAGTTTTCATTCCAGATCATGGCCAACTTGGCTGGTGATTCAACTAAGGACCTGAAGATGAGACTCCACTCAGGACATGAGTTTGGGGGCTTTGCATTACTGACTCAGGTGCTGAAGCTGAATTTAGGATTACACATCTTTGTTATCTCTTTGGTTTTAAAACTGCCATTTAAAGACACATGCTGAAATTTCTGAAAGGCAGAAGTAGAAGAGAGAATAAGGCAGGACTTTTTCATGCAGCAAGTCCTGTTTTATCCCCAGCACCACTTGGTTCCACTAGTAACTCTGAGTTGAGCTCATTACCTGAGTGGCTCCCTGTGCACAGTGGCAGTGGCTCACAGTCATCCACAACTATGCCACTTGTGTCCTTGAATTGAATCATTGGTCCTTGTTGGCCAAGAATCACCAGGACGAACCCCTTGAGCCTCTTGGGCACTGTTTTGGAGTTCCTTGCCCAAAATATTTACCATAAAATAAGAACTTTTTTTTACATTAATTGCAAAACAAAGCAACATATAAATAAATATATGATAGTAACACACGAGTTTGAGAAAAAGGAAAAAAAATACCTCTCTATGTCCTATTAGAATTATTGAAATAAAGCACAGAATATAATCAACAGAAATGCTCAAAGATATAAATATTTTATTTATTTATTTATTTATTTATTTATTTATTTGCTTTTTGGGTCACACCTGGCGATGCACAAGGGTTACTCCTGGCTCTGCACTCAGGAATCACCCCTGGCAGTGCTCAGGGGACCATATGGGATGCTGGGAATCGAACCCAGGTTGGCCACGTGCAAGGCAAACACCCTACCCGCTGTGCTATTGCTTCAGCCCCTATAAATATTTTATTTTTAAATTAAATATTTATCTTAATAAAGGTTTCATTTTTAAATTAAGAATAAGGGAGAATGACAGAAGTAGACTGATGCAGACTTTGTGGACTCTGCCTGAGTTTGATCCTCACTCCCCTAGGGACCCCTGAACACTGTAGAGCATCCCCCAAACAAAACAAAAGGAATAATAATAAGGAAACATTTTTATAGTATAAATAATTTTAAAATTAATTTATAACTTTCTCTAATTAATTTATGAATTTCAGGTTGAACTTCTAAATGATGATGTATAAACTTAGAAACAATTATCTTTTCTTATGGTGTAATAAAATTATATATATGACAAATACACATGTACATCTATAAACATATGATTTGTTATACATAGAGACATAATTAAATTAATTTGATAGTCATCTTACATATAAAATTAAAACATATGTGGACAGTAGTGTTGAAATTCATAAATATATTTACATAATTGATTTTATCTATAAATTTTGAAAAATGAATGAATTTGATAATACCAATCAGAGTAGACTGATTATAAGTTATTCGGGTTTTTATTCTCAAAGCTAAGCAAGTTCTTTCATAACAAATTTCTCTTATCTTGAACTGCTATCATACTTCCTTCTTTTCTCTTTTACAAATTTTCTGTATCATTTAAAAAATAAACGAGAACAATGTCTTTTCTTGGTAACTTATTTTTACTCTACTTGCTGAATTATGTGAAATTCTCTATGCCACAATAGCAGCATGATTTGCTCGTTGCATTTATCACACTTCAGTTTGATTGTGCTGTGGTATCTCTGCTTTTATGTGATGGAGCACACCTTCAAAATAAAGATAATTTTGGTTTAATTCATTAAGTGAATTTTACTGCTTATCATATAGAAGTAAGGCTTAGCATAACGTTGGCAAGTTAAGATTAACAAAAGAATCATATTAAGATTTACATTACTTGATGGCATTTATACATTGGTAGCACCATGAAATTTAGTCGTTAGCTTTTCTACAACTGGAATGAAAACTCTTTGAGAGCAAGGGCATTGTGTCTTTCTTAGGTGTCTGAGACTACAATAGCAAATCCATGAACAAGGGAAGGACAGTGCTACAGTGATACTGCATAAATATTTTATTTTCTTTTATTTTGGGGCAATTATAAATTGTAAAAAATAAGTAAAAAATGAAATTATTGATATGTATGAGAAATAGGAGAGGTGATGAATTGTCTATACCTCTCCAGAAAGTTACTCTAATTTGACTACAATAGTACACCTGTTACATCTCATGCTTTCATATCAGTGAGTCACATTTCTCTGGGTATAATTTTACTGAGAGTAGAGAAATGACTCATCTAGGAAATCCAGGCAAAAATATCAGTGAAACAAAAGTTCAAGACCATCTTCAAGATCTTCAACTTTAAATATGACTAAAGACTTTTAGCTCTATGTAATGTGAAGATATTTGAGCATGCAAGCAACAAAAAACTAAGAAGTAAAACTTTGTAACATGCAATATCATTAGGCATTACTTAAAATTGAATTTATCTTTTTGACAACATAAAATGATCAATAATATTTTGTACATATTTAATTGTGGTTGGAAACAAAAAAATTCTGCCTGGAATGGAATTTGTTATATGTACTAAATCAACAGATAGGTGGGTAGTCATTTTATGTGGTCTATTTGAGTTATTTGAGTTATAAATTTCTTTCACAAGGAAAATAAGTGCCTCAGCAGCAGTGATACCAGGTTAGAGTCGCACAGTGAGCTCTCCATTGTTGAATCTAGGCATAATATATATATTTGATACACTGACAGATTTGTCTTGAAACAAATATATAATTATTGTACTCCCTTAGAAGATGACTATTTGATATCTACAGAGCTGATATTCTTCCAGAAAAATTGATCTGACATAGGCATGTTTATGACATCTACATAAAAAATAATATTCTAAGTATCAGTTCTAATTTTAAGAGATTTTTAAACAAAAATTTTACCTAAATTCCCTATTCACAAACTATTCTATTTTATTTTTGAATAATCCTTTTCTAGCCAGAGTATTGTAACTTATCAAAAATCAGTAGAAGGAATATGATAATTTATTTCTCTTCCTAGGTAAATTTAAAAAGTTATATTCACTGCCTACTGGGTTGACTTTAGGGAGAGTATAAAAGTATTTTCATTCCATAGGGTATTTCAGTGCCAGCACCAAATCATTATTGATCACTTGATAGCCCGTTACTCATTGATTTACTCGAGCGGGTGCCAGTAGTGTCTCCATTCATCCCTGTTGCATGCTAGCATAGCCCAATGGCATCTGCTCGTTCTAGGAATATGCAGAGCCTCAAACCAATCATTCAGGGTCTTGACGAAGAAGTCTGACCATCTTGTCGGTGGGGGTTCACGTGATCTTTTTTTTTTTATGTAGGAGTACTGCTATTTATTCAGCCACTGATTAGCTGATTGAATTGTGCATGAATTCCACCTTACTTTTTTTTCATTTTTTATAATTTTATTTATTGAATCACCACGATAGCAGTTACAAAGCTTTCCGGTCTAAGTCTTGGTCATACAATGAAACACCTGTACCTTCACCAGTGCCCATTCTCCACCACCAAAAACCCCAGTATATCCCCATCCTACACCCTCCCTTACCTGTGGGGCAGATGATTTCCACATTACTCTCTCTCTACTCTCTATCACATTCAATATTTCGACACCAGACCCACCATTGTTATTTAAGATTTTACCCCAACACTCAGATCTGCTGAAAAGGCAACAGTAGACAATTGTGTTCTATTGCTGGTTATGAATAACATATGATGTCTTGTGGCTGCAGTAGGGCCATGTGATTTTGAAATTTCGAAATTTTAACACTTAAATCTGGAGGTATTTCTGCCAAATGCCACCGGGTTTCAAGATTTGCTCCTGAGTCTTTGGGATCATGGCCTTGAGCAGCTTGATCAGGAGCCAGAGAGGCCGTTAATGGGTGACGATTTGGGGTCTCGTTGGGATAGGGAGACCAGGACTGGCTCTACCCCCATCCTGTGAGGCCCAACAAGTTTTGTCACTGCAAGCCCAGACCTGACTGTCCAATGGCCTCTGGAGGATGACTGCCACCGAAATGCCAAGGGGGAGCAGGCAGAGGGACAACACCCTTTCCCCCCTGGGGTGGCCTGGTGACAGTAACCTACTGAGGGATACAGACGCATTTCTGCCAAAAGTCGCTGGGTTTCGAGATTTCTTTCTGAGTCTCTGGGATCATGGCCGTTAAGCAGCTTGATCAGGAGCCAGAGAGGCCATTCGTGGGTGATGACTTGGGGTCTCGTTGGGGTGGGGAGCACAGGCCCGGCTCCCCCGCCACGCAATCTTTTGATGTCCCATGGAATCCAGTCAGTAACGGCTCTAGTCCAGTGGTCATCTCTAAACCTCATTACATGTGCAGCCCATCTGATTTTTGATGCCTTGGCAAATGAGACAGCGTCCCTGATTCTTGAGCATTGACGGAGATCGGAACTCCGGGTTCTATCTCTCATTTGAGTGAAGCGTGATACTCCAAGCATAGCTCTTTCTATTCCTCTTTGAGAGACATGGATAGCGTTCTCATCCTGTTTTCGTAGGGCCCAGGTCTCTGAGGCATATGTTAATGCAGGAAGAACAGTGGAATTGAAGAGATGTGCTCAGAGCTGGAGGTTCATTGTTCTCTTAGTTATTTCTTCAACGCTCTTGAAGGCGTTCCAAGTCGCTCTCTTCCTCTTGCATAACTCAGGTGCCATATCATGCATCATGTTGATTTCTCGAACTAGGTATATATAACTCTTGCATTCAGAGATGGTCATTCCGTTGAGAGTTAATGGAACATCAGGAACAAGACTGTTTCTCATGAACACTGCCTTCGTGAGATTCAGTTGTAATCCGACCTTTCCACACTCACTGTCAACGTTGGTTAGCATTTGTGCTGCTTGACTGATGTGTGGTGTTATTAGAATGATGTCATCAGCAAAGCGGAGTTGGTGTAATTGTCGACCATCTATCTTCACTCCCATTCCTTCCCATTCTAGTCGTCACATGATGTTCTCGAGGGTGGCACTGAAGAGTTTTGGTGAAATGGTATCACCCTGCAGAAGCCTTCTCTTGATATGGATGATTACTTCTTTGTAGAATGGTGAGATCCTGGTAATGAATTTGTAATAGAGTTCACGGAATTCACAGAATTGGTATTAATATCATAATAATCTCTTTAGATAAAGAGATAGATAATAGATTGATACAATTTAAACTTTTTCATTTTTATTTATATGTTTATTTTATGTATATGTATCAGCTAGTAATCATAAAGATTGTATACTCATAGAAGAGCTGTGTGAATCACCAAAAAAGGATATTTTCCCTTCTTCTTAGTAAAGTGTTAAAAGTACGACAACTTTTCTTAAGTTTGTAAATAATAATATATTCCTAATTACACATATAGACAGATACATATGTACATATATCATTGCATGTATATGAGAAAGAAATATAAATACTCTAACAAAATATCCATTTTGTTATGATTGTGAAAAATCTGAAACTCCAAATCACTTGTATCACTTGTCATCCTGTTGATCATCAATTTGCTTGACTGGGCATCTGTTAAATCTCAACTTGTCCCTGTGACGTGCTAGCATAGCCAAATGGTATCTGCTCACACCAGGAACACGAAAAGCCTCAAACCATTTGTTCAGGGTTTTGACAAAGAAGTCTGACCATTTTGTAGGTGGACAGCCACGTGTCCTTTTGACATCTCCTGGAATCCAGTTGGTAATAGCTCTAGTCAAGCATTCATCTTTAAATCACATTAAGTGTCTGGCCCATCTGATTTTCGATGACTTTGCAAATGAGACAGTGTACCTGATTCTTGATTGTCAACAGAGGTCAGAACTCCGGATTCCTTCTCTCACTTGAGTGAAGTGTGATATTCCAAGAATAGCTCTTTTGATTCCTCTTTGGGAGACCCAAATAGTGTTCTCATTCTGTTTTTGTAGGGGCCAGGTCTCGGAGGCATATGTTAGTGCAGGGAGAATGGTGGAGTCAAAGAGATGTGCCCGGAGCCAGAGATTCTTTGTCCTCTTAACCACTTCTTCAACACTCTTAAAGGCTCTCCATACCTTTCTCTTCCTCTTGTGAAGTTCTGGCACCAAGTCGTTTCTCATGTTGAGTTCTCGAACCAGGTACACATAATTGCTGCATTCGGAGATGTTCATTTTGTCAAGAGCAAATGGAATGTCAGGGACTAGTTCATTTTTCATTTTCTTGATGTACAAGAAGGGAGACATCCACAACATTGGCAACTATTGCCCGATTTGCCTGTTGTCCATCGTCTACAAGTTGTTCACTCGAGTCAACCTGAATAGGATTAGCAGAACACTAGATGAAAGACAATCCTGCGAGCAAGCCGGGTTCCGAAAAGGATGCAGCAAGATTGACTATATCCACACGGTGACGAAGCTCACTGAGGTTTCAGGAGAGTTCAAGATGCCACTCCATCTAACGTTCATTTAAATTAACCTTTGATTCTGTTGAGACTGAAGTGGTCATCAAAGCCCTAGCCAAACAGGGCATTCAAACTCAGTACATCAAGATCCTCTGCGAGCTGTATTAAGGGTTCACCATGAGGATCTCACCAGTCTACAAGGAAGTGATCATTGATGTAAAGAGAGGGGTTCAGCCATTTCATCGAAACTCTCCACTGTCACCATTGAGAACGTCATGCGATGACTGGAATGGGAAGAAATGGGAGTGAAGATAGACAGTCGTCAACTACACCATCTCCACTTCGCTGATGACATTGTTCTAATAACACCAAACATTAGCCAGTGGCACAAATGCCGGCTGACTTCGACTGTGGGTATGGAAAACTCGGACTGCAGCTGAATCTCACCAAGACAATGAAATTCCAAATAGCTTGGAAAAAAAGTGTTAATAGATAGATAGATAGATAGATAGATAGATAGATAGATAGATAGATAGTAGGACTTTTTGGTTACTTGCTACTCTCCAGGAATCTGATTTTGTTTGTTTGTTTGTTTTAGTTCAGTTTGTTTTTGGTTTGGGACATAGCTGACATTTTCAGACCTTTCTACTTGCTCAAAACTAAGGAATTACTCCTGGTAATGCTTGGGGTTGAACCTGGTTTGGCTACATGCAAGTCAAGGGCCCTATCTACACACTATCTTCCCAGCCCAAATTCATTTTTAATTTGTCTGTACCACATCAACAGAGCCCTTACTCCATTTGAAGTGTAAAAGACAGATAAGCTACTTTTGAATTAAAATGGTAGCCATACATTACTTATACTTAATGGAAAGTATACGCATATACAAATATTTATCAGCACTGAGAAAAGTGGTTTCATTTTATGGATAACTACAGCATTTAACCATCAAACTTCTTTTAAATTTATTCTAATATGGATATCTCATCTAGATATCTAGTGCCTGTAATCAAATTAATCATCAATTACATTTATAACAATGCCATACTATTTTATACATTCCTTAAGGATTTCTTTTTCTAGAAATTTTAACATAGAATTTTGCTTCAAGTTGTTGATGGTAGTTCTACTCCCTGCCATTTCCCCAGATGTACTGTTTGCTTTTGATGCACTGTTTGGCAATGAATAGAGAAGTGAAATGGCTTTCAGTTGTATCTTTCTATAATGATAACTTTTACTTTACAGGTTAAAAAGGCATTGTGGGAAATGTTCCAGTTGCTGAGGATAGCAATTCTAATCTTAGACTCAGGAACGGGGGAAATAACTGCATGATGAGTTCTGAGACTCAGTGGACCTACTGTGAAGTTAATTCTGATAAAAACACATTAATCACCTACTTTCCCAAGCCCCCCTCTGAATATTGTGTTTCTGGGTCCTTAGAGATTAAGTTTCACATAAACAGGGATGTAGTAGTCTTGAAAAAGTGAGAGATTTCCTTTTCCATAATAAATGGCCATGGGATACAAGTAATTAAAGGAACTAGGAGAATGTATGCTATGAATGTGAGGGATTATAACTGGAAATCTGCCATACTTTATTCATGATAGCATCCCTTGAAAAACTGATTAGTTTTGGAAATCGGATTAGGTCAGCACTCTGAATATTAAACTGTACATCTTATCATTTATGTGGAGAAAATGTTATATTTTTTGCCATCAGATTTTATAAGTTATTTTAAATGTTATTTTAATCAAATACGGATTTGGTATGTGGCCTATCAGTGTTAGTTTCCAGAGACTTAGGATGCTCAAATCTGTTTTCCCATGAATAGAAGTTGGGGGCTACTAGAAATTTAGAACTTCATATCCAGTTCTATACCTACTCAGACTGAATCTTCATTTTAACCTTATACATACAGATTCACTTGCCTGATAAGCGAAAAGCCCTAGATTCCATTAAGGATAATTTCTATGCCATCTCACTGCCTAATTTTTTAATCATTCCTCCTTTGTATCTACTTTAAGTTTTGTGATTATCTTATTTTATCTTTTACTGATGTCAGGAAGATCAATTCATTTGCAGCACTACCAGCTAGCATTCCAAACCTAAATAAAATATATAGTGTTCAACATTGTTATAGTTTCTATGAGATCCTATTAAAATAAAGTATTTATGACTCTGACTCCATAGAGGGATAAATGAGGAAAGAGTGAATAGAAACATTACTAAAATTTTATTTTTTTTCTCAATTTTGTTTTGTAGTTATCAAGGACTTGAAAATGGTTTGGGTGTGTATATGTTCAGTTCAAGCTAAAGTGACTTTAATAAAATAGAAAATTGTACTTCTATTTCTGTCACTGTCACTGTCACTGTCACTGTCACTGTCCTCCCGTTGTTCATCGATTTGCTCGAGCAGGCCCAGTAATGTCTCCATTGGAGAGTTTGTTGTTACTGTGTTTGGCATATCGAATACATCACGGGTAGCTTGCCAGGCTCTGCCGTGCGGGTGAGATACTCTCGGTAGCTTGCTGGGCTCTCCGAGAGGGGCACAGGAATCCAACTCAGGTCGGCCATGTTGGCTGCGTGCAAGGCAAACGCCCTACCGCTGTGCTATCGCTCCAGCCCCACTTCTATTTCTATAGAATAAAATTATTTTGAAATTCATTTGACCAGGAATCTTAAAGTACATTTCCAAACCTGCAAATTTTTCATTAAAATAAATTAGGAAGGCTTGGCTTTCTTTGAGTATTCACCCCAGGCGTTCTCTAGGACCCTGGGACACTAACCATCCCTGAGTCTATTCCTGTCCGTCCCCAAGGCTGTGCCTGATCTACTTCCTCCCCCAGGTTGTACCCCCACACACACACCACATACCCATAGGGGGTCATGGCCTCTTCAGAATTAGGTGTGGATTCTTCAGAAGTGGTCTTAGCCTAATTTTGGGCCAGTCAGTGCTCACGTGGCCGCAGATAACTTACTCATACACAGCAATCTCCTATAATATCTCAGTCCCCATACCTCTATACCAAAATGAAGAAATAACGCAAATACCCATGATGATGGGAGAATGATGTAAAGAGTCAGGCACCTCATTAGGTGATTCTCCCTAAGGAACCTCTCTGAGAAAGAATTCAGATATGAAGTCATAAAGATGTTCAATGAACTCAATGAAACAGTGAGACAGATATCCAGTAAATTAAAGAAGGACACGAGAGAAACAATTGAGAAAATATGGGAAGAAATGAGAGCAGAAATTGAAAAGCTATGCACAAAAATTTCACAAATAAAAGATTCAGAAGATGGAAATAAAAAACTCAGTCTGTGCCCTCAACAGTAGAATGGCCACATGAAGACACAATTAGTGAGCTGGAAGATCAGTTGCACGAAGCCTACAGAAAACAACAAACAATAGCAAGAGACCTCAAAATAGTTCTAGAGTGAATCAGAGTCCTTGGAGATGATTCCAAGAGGAACAACATTAGAATCATTGGAGTACCAGAAGAACAGGGAAATAATCCCAGTGAAAAAGTCAAGGATAAACAAATTATAACTGAAAAGTTCCCAGAGCTGGACAATGCAGCCATTCAGATTCAAGGAGCCTGAAGGATGCCAGCTAAAAGAGACCCTAACAAAAACACTACAAGACATATCATAGAATATTGGATACTGCAGATAGAGACACAATACTGCAAGCAGCAAGGTCAAAGAAGGAAATCACATACAAAGGAGTACCCCTTAGATTCAGAGCAGACCTATCAGAGGAAACCTTCCAAGCCCAAAGGCAATGGTGGAATATAAAGAAAAAACTCACTGAAATGAACACTTCACCAAGAATACTGTATCCGGCTAAATTCTCACTCAAACTCGAAGGAACGGTACACTGTTTTGTGGATAAACAGCAGCTCAGAAACTTCACAGACTCAAAACCAAACCTAAAAGAAGGGCTAAAGGGGGTACTATAAGACAAGACAAACCATACAAGCACAACACTCCCTTACAGAAAGATGACACAAAACTCCATAACAATAATCTCTCTCAATGTCACTGGTCTAAATTCCCAATTAAGAGACACAGAGTTGCAAAATGAATTCAGAGACAGAACCCAAAATTCTGCTGCCTACAAGAAACTCATCTGAACAGTCAGAGCAAACACAGACTCAAAGTTAAAGGATGGAAAACAATCCTGCAAGCAAACAGCTCCGTCAAAAAAGCTGGGGTGGCCATACTAGTATCCGACAACATAAATTTCAGGTTGAAAAAGATTAGAAGCAACAGCGAAAGCTATTTTCTATTTATCAGGGGATACTCACAGCAGGAAGAAATCACGCTCTTAAATGTATTTGCACATAATGAGAGACCATATAACTTTCTAAAACAACTGCTAACAGATTTTAAGGAGGGCATTGCTAGCAACACAATAGAAGCCAGAGATTTCAACATCGCCTTATCACCTCTGGATAGATCAACAAGAACAAAACTCAGCAAGGAAATATTGACTTTGATGGAAGAAATAGAATAGAGAGGACTTATAGACCTATACAGGGCTTTAAACCTCAAAAGAAAGAGTACACATTCGTCTCCAGTGCACACGGAACATTTTCTAAAATAGACCATGTGCTAGGCCATAAGACATACCTAAATAGAATCAGGAAGACAGAAGTAGTATCAACAATATTTTCAGACCACGATGCACTAAACATTGATGTGAATCATACACAGACACAGAGAACCAGATCAAACACCTGGAAATTAAACAACTCAATGTTGAATAACGAGTGGGTCAGGAAGGAAGTCAAGGACGAAATAAAAAAATACCTGGAAACAAATGACAATGAAGACACAAACTACCAGAACCTATAGGGTGCAGCGAAGCCATGTTAAGGGGAAAATTTATAGCTCTGCAAGCATTTCTCAGGAAGCAAAAAAAGTCTATTGACTTCATAGTTCAAGAAAATAGAAAAGGACCAACAAAAGGAGCCCAAATCTGGCAGAAGGAAAGAGATCATGAAACTTAGAGCAGAAATCAACAATATGGAAACCGAAAAAGCAATCTGAAAGGTCAATGAAACCAAGAGTTGGTTCTCTGAGAAAGTAAACCAGATAGATAAACCACTGAAGACCTCCAGGAACAGCCACCACCATGCTGAGACCACTCTCGGCACACATGAAGGTACTGGCAGAGGGACAAAGCCACGCGGGTTCCGGGGCCGAGATCTCCAAGCCTACTCGGATTGAAGTCGAGCATCCTCCACCCAGATCCTCCAAATTCCAGTAGGCGGGGGTCACACCCACCACCTGGCCCCCTGGCGCCGTGTAATCCCATCAATGGCCAAGACTCAGAGACTATAAAATCCAGCTCCCGGAACTGCGCGGCCGCATTCCTGGCCACGTGACATCTTATCAGGACATCTTTTTATGACATCTTATTATCTCATTCCTACTTTGGACAAACTTGCAGGCTATCAAATGTAGCCTGCCCACAGGGCAGAGTCTGGCAAACTCCCCGCGCCAAATACCAGTAACAATGATGGGCCTCATTCTCCTAAAGAGCCTTGAATATAATCTCAGGGCTAGGATGAAAGAGACATTACTGGAGCCTGCTCGAGCAATCGACGAATAACAGGGTGATGAATGAATGAATGAAGATAAACCACTAGCAAGACTCACAAGGAAAGGGAGAGAGAACCATAATAAACAGAATCAGAAATGAGAAGTGGGATATCACAACAGAAACCAAAGAAATTCAAAAGACCATCAGAGACTGCTTTGAAAGTCTGTATGCCCTAAAACAAGGGAACCTAGAAGAAATGGATAAAATCTTGGATTCCTATAATCCCCAAAGGCTGAATAAAGAAGATGTTGAGTACTTGAATAGACCTATTAACGTCAAGGAAATTTAAACAGTAATCAGAAGTCTTCCCAAAAACAAAAGCCCAGGTCCAGATGGATTCACTAGCAAATTTTTCCAAACATTTCAAGAGGACCTATCGCCAATTCTTCTCAAGCTTTTCCAGAAAATTGAAGAAACAGAAACTGCCCCAAACAGTTTATATGAAGCCCATCTCTCTCTAATACCAAAAGGAAAAAAAGTAACCACAAGAAAAGAAAACTACAGACCAATATCCCCGATGAACACAGATGCGAAGATTCTCAGCAAAATACTAGCCAATAGAATTCAACAACTCATCAAAAAGATCATACACCATGACCAAGTGGGATTCATTCTGGGGATGCAAGGATGATTTAACATTCGGAAATCAATCAACATAATCCATCATACCTAAAAAAGAAAAGATAAAAACCATATGATCATAGCAATAGATACAGAGAAAGCATTTGACAAGATCCAGCACACGTTTATGATGAAAACTGTCAACAAAACAGGTATAGAAGGGACTTTCCTCAATATAGTTAAAGCCATCTACCACAAGCCTAAAGCAAACATCATACTCAATGGGGAAAAACTGAGAGCCTTCCCTCTAAGATAAGGGATTACACAAGCATGCTCACTCACTCCACTGCTATTTGATATAGTACTGGAATTACTTGCAATAGCAGTTAGGCAAGAAAAAGATATTAAGGGCATTCAGGTAGGAAAGGAAGAAATCAAGCTCTCACTATTCGCAGATGATATGATACTATACTTAGAGAACCCTATAACCTTCACCAAGAAACTCCTAGAAACAGTAGACTTGTATAGTAAAGTTGCAGGCTACAAAATCAATACCCAAAAAGTCCATGGCTTTCCTATATGCAAATAGTGAGAGAGAAGAACATGACATAAAAAAAATCCCGTTCACAATTGTGCCCCAGAAAATCAAATACCTAGGAATCAGATTAACTAAGGAAGTAAAAGACCTTTACAAAGAAAACTACAAAACGCTATTTCATGAAATAAAATAGGACATGAGGAAATGGAAAGATATCCCCTGCTCATGGGTTGAGAGAATTATCATTGCCAAAATGGCAATACAACCTAAAGCATTGTACAGATTCAATATGATCCCTATAACTATACCCATGACATTCTTCAAAGAAATGGAGCAAACACTCCTGAAATTCATATGGAACAATAAGCCCCCACGAATAGCTAAAGTAATTCTTGGGTAAAAGAAAATGGGAGGAATAAACCTCCCTAACTTCAAACTCTACTACAAAGCAGTAATAATTAAATGTTCCATGTTCCAGAATGGTGCTGGGACAAAGGCATAGCCACAGACTGATGGAACAGGGTTGAGTATACTGACATCTCCCCCCAAACATATGATCATCTAAGCCTTGATAAGTGAGCATAAAATGTGACATGGAGCAAGGAAAGCCTCTTTAACAAATTGTGCTGCAAAAGAACGGGCTCATCTCTGCCTAACACCATGCACAAAAGTAAGATCAAAATGGATTAAATACCTCAATATCAGACCAGAATTCATAAAGGTATATTGAAAACAAGGTTGGCAACCCCCTCCACAACATTGAAGCTAACGGTATCTTCAAAGATATCACGCCACTGTCCGAGCAAGTGAAAACAGAGATAGATAAATGGGACTATCTTAAACTAAGAAGCTTCTGCACCTCCAAAGAAACAGTGACCAAAATACAAAGACAGTCTACAGAATGGGAAAGGATATTCTCCCAATACCCAAAGCCCATGGGGTTGATATCAAGGATATACAAACTACTGGTTGAGCTCCACAAGAAGAAAATATACAACCCCATCAAATAACAGGGCACCAAAACAAACAGAATCTGTCTCAAAAAAGAAATCTGAATGGCAAAAGGGCACACAAGAAACTTCTCTACAACATTAATCATCAGGGATAAACAGATCAAAACAACTATGAGATATCATCTCACACCACAGAGACTGGCCCACATCCAAAAGAACAAAAGCGACCAGTGTTGGTGTAGATGTGGCGAGAAAAGAACCCTCCTTCACTGCTAGTGGAAATGCTGACTTGTTCATCCCTTCGGTTAAACAGTATGGTCGATTCTCAAAAAATTGGAAATTGAGCTCCCATTTGACCCAGCAATACCACTCCTAGGAATATATTCCCGAGAGGCAAAAAAGTACAGTCGAAATGACATCTGCACTTCTATGTTCATTGCTGCACTGTTCAAAATAGTCAAAATCTGGATAAAACCCGAGTGACCGAGTACAGATGACTAGTTAGAGAAAGTTTGGTACATCTACATAATGGAGGACTATGCAGCTGTTAGAAAAGATGAAATCATGAAATTTATATACAAGTGGTAGTACATGGAAAGTATCATGCTAATGAAAAGAGTCAGAAAGAGAGGGACAGACATAGAAAGACTGCATTCCTCTGGGGAATATAAAGTAACAAAATAAGAGACTAACATCCAAGAATAGCTTAGATAAATACCAGGAGGTTCACTCCATGGCTTGGACACCAGCCACACATGCTAGGGGGCTATAGCATGTGATAGAGAGGGAGGTGCTCCCTTCTCTATCCTTTAGATAGAGAAGGGAGCACCAAGTAAAGGGTGTTGGGAGAATCCTTCCAGGATAGGAGATGCATGCTGAAAGTAGACTATAGACCAAACATGATTTCCACTTAATGACTCTTTTGCAAACCACAGCACCCAAAAGGAGAGAGATAACAAAAGGAAATGCCCTGCCACAGAGGTGGATTGCGATGGGGAGGATGGGGTGGTTAGATGGATACTGGGATCATTGGTGTTGGAGAATGGGCACTGGAGGAATGATGGTCATTTGATCATTGTACAACTGAAACCCAAGCACACAAATTTGTTAGTCTACAACTGTACCTCATGGTGTTGCACTAATAAAAATTTTTAAACAAATAAATTGGTAAATTTTTGGAATTCTAGTTGAGAATAAATTCTCTGATGATTGCATTATTTTTATGTTACACCACTATGTGTTGCATGAAGGAACCAGCAGAGGTACCCAGTTGTGCAGACATGGGGCTTAGATCTCTAGGCCTGCTCAGATCGGGACTGGGCCTCCTTCACCCAGATCCCTCATCTTCTAGTATGTAGGCGTTACACCCACCAACTGCCCCAGGCACCATGTAATCCCATCAACAGTCAAGACCCAGAGACTATAAAACCCAGCTCCCGGACATCTTATTATCTAGTTCTTACTCTGGAGAACCTGGCAGGCTACCAAAAGTATCCTGCCCATATGGCAGAGTCTGGCAAACTCCCTGTGGCATCTTCAGTGTGCCAAAAACCAGTAACAATGATGGGTCTCATTCTTCTGATCCTGAAAGAGCCTTGTTTGTTGCACTTTCTAAAATCTCAGGGCTAGGACGAAGGTGACGTTACTAGTGCCTGCTCGAGGAAACCGATGAACAAGAGGATGACAGTGATACAGCGATACAGTGATACAACACTATGCAAACAGGAGTTCATATTCTGTTTAGTAGTCTACAAGAGTAATGTATAAAAAGACTTTTTAAATTTCTCCTCTAAAAATGAAAATATTCCTTAGACATATAAGAAATTATTTCTGGAGTAGAGTTTTTCAGTCACTGTTTTTATCCAGATGTATTTTTCCTACCTGCTAGCAAAACATTACTTTTTCAGACAATATATTTACTGCCATATAAGTGACTTTGCTGTCATGTCTTCAACTACTATATTTATTTAGACTAAGGCTACACTAATCATAAGGATTAAATCTCTAAGCTTAATTTTCGTGCTCAGATATACAGAGTAAAATATTTTCTTCTCAATGCCAAGGAGTTTTCATATCATTTTCACTGAATTTTGAAAATTAGAATTATATGTTAATGCTTTTATATCATCAATGATACTTTAGGTTTCTGTCATAATCTTTGAATTTGCTTTCTTTATTTACTGAAACTAAGTTTACAATAGCAACTACTAATTTAGTGGCCACTTGAGTGTAGTAATTGACAACTGTGCCTATATTTCTATATTCATTAATGCTTTCATTGTGATAATAGTCTGTTCAGATTTATTCAACTCTTTCATTTACTAAATCATTTGGTACCACCAATTATGTGATAGAAACTCTTGTAAGCACACAGAACTTATTTGAAGACCAACTGATTCCATGGGTTAGAAAAAAATAAAAGTTACTAGGAATTGAAACCACAATTAAGTACATAAAGGGAACCCTATATAAATAACAGGTTCATTGTTACAAAATGAACAAAGCACTCAGAATGGATATCCAAGCATTGTCCCAAGCAACGATCAAGTATGTAACTGATTTAACCTTTCAGCAGGAAAATAATTCTAAGCAGTCTAGGACAATTGGGACAATAAAAGCAGATATTCTACATGATAGCACTCAATGCTTCCCTTAAAGGGAAGGTAGGTTTGTTTTGCTTTTCAAACATTAAAAAACAAGAACAAAACCTTCTTTCACTTCCTTCTGACTATAATACCTTTTCTTTTTTGTTCCATATCTCTTTATGAGCTAGATGAAATGCTGTCTAATCCATGGCTTTTAATAAAGCCAGTTAGGTATTAAACTTTCTTCATTGATTTTTTTAAGTAATGCCAAATTAAAAGGGACACAGAAACATCCTAGGAAAGGCTAGATATTCTAGAGCTCAAAAAATCTCTGAAATGACTATGAATGCACTGCACTGCACTGTCCTCCCATTGTTCATGAATTTGCTCAAGCAGGCCCAGTAACGTCTCCACTGTGAGACTTGTTACTGTGTTTGGCATATCAAATATGTCACGGGTAGCTTGCCAGGCTTTGCCCTGTGGGCGAGGTACTCTCGGTAGCTTGCCAGGCTCTTCAAGAGGGACGGAGGAATCAAACCTGATTATGAATCATTTGTTAGTAATATTACAGTGAACACGGGATTATTTCCGAGTGTGTCCTTACATAACATAAGAAATATTTGCATATGAAACTCCAGATAAATATGGAATTGTAATTATTGATTTAGCAGCTTTAAGAAGGCAGTTTTGGATCCCTCAATGTTCCACACCCCACCCTTACACAACTTCCATGCTGTTTGCCCACTAATTTCTATGTGCATCTCTCCTCAAATACCAGGCCAGTTTCTCACAGGTTCTATCTCTGGAAATCCATTCCTGATTTTTGCCCTTCCATCACTGGTGCTATGTAATCTGTCACTGAGTCTGCACAATCTATTTACCCAGGTCAGAACCAGTGCATGTGGGTGAAAGCCCTACTGTCCTGCAGCCTACTTGGACATAGGTAGGTGGCAAAGAAAGTCTGGTCCTCTGTTCAGGCTTGGTCTCACATCAAAGATGATTAATGATGATACCACAGGAGCGGAGGGTGGAATACCAAGTAAATTTAGTTGGTCAATTCAAATTTCTCCCATCAAAAAACTATTCATTCAACTTAAATAATGTGATATCTGGGGATGGGAGGTAACAGCAGATAAAAGAAACTTTCCAGCCAGTCCCTAGCTCTTCTTCAAACACTCACCTAGATCACCATCATTTTCATGACTGAGTAGGACTCACACCTGGACAGATGACCAAATATAGGCAGGGTTGGGCAAATGGCCAAATTAAGGCATCTGCCCAGCAGTAGACTCAGGAAGGACTCAAATGCCCAACCAGTGACAAGATGCTAAGCAGCTAAGCACAGGAGTCTCACCCACGTGCACCATGGCCATGATTGGAGACTGGACAACAGGAACTTCTGGGGTACAATCTGAGAGAGACCCACCAACAAATACAGACACTGGGATAGTGCCCATGCATAAGTGGACAGTGACCAAGGAAAGATGACATGTCAGGGAATGACTGAGATGAAGACAAAAAGAGGCTCAGAGACAATATTTCGGACTAGAAGTGCACACATGGGCTGGAAAATGGTGTAAGAGACAGAATTTAGAAAATCTTACACTGGATTAGGCACCATGAGACAGAATAAGTGATGCTGTACACAGATAAAAGGAGAGGTCTGGACACTGGGGAGAAAACTGGACCCATCTACATTAACTGTATAATAAATTCCAACTTCTTAAACTTCTGAGATTTTTTAAAATTTTTATTTATTTATTTATTTATTTATTTATTTATTATTTTATGAGGGATACACATACATCTGTTAGAGTTCAGGGTTTACTCCTGGCTATGCATTCAGAAATCACTCCTGGCAGTGCAAGGGGTACAATGTGGAGTCCCAAGGAATGAACCCGAGTTGACCATAAAAAAGGCAAATGTCCCATCTGCTGTACTTCAGCCCCAAACTTCTGAGCTTTATATGCAAATCATGCATACAATTCTCAACAACCCATAAGCACAGTGAAATAGATTGCAATAAAAAAGAGACAATTACTGTTGAAGTCTCATGAGTTGAAGGCCTCTGTGTGAGGTACACAGGTATATATGTATTTGTGAAAATATGCAACCTATGTAAAATTTGATCTTTTTTATTCTCAGTGAAGAGATGCCACTTTACATTATTTTGTCTTGTAAAGTTTTCTCCTTCTCTCTCCTTGATGACTCAGGCCTCTGTCAAAGGCAGAGCTGCAATTTGCTCCATTTTACATTATATTTGCAGAAACAGATATGTTCCATACATGTTATTATTATGTTTTTCCCCCTACTGTTTGATGTTTGTGAATGCAACTGAAGAAGAACTGAGCTGTGGTATAGGTATTTTCTCTTTCTTCCTTAAGATGATAAGAGCATGAGCATGAAATTCCCTGTACTGGCAATTTCTTGTCCATAAGAATGATAATCATGCTAGGGAAAATGAAAGCAAGATTATTTTTCCAAGTCAAGAGGGAATGCTTGAGTCGGGGAACCCAAACACCCAGGGTAGCAACCAAGATGGAAGTTCTACAGTGTAGGATAACATTGGTTTATCCTTTCTGTCTTGCCACAGGGAGATTAGGTTTATTGGGTTACTCCCATTATAGTGCTCCCATTCCTCTGTGTTTATCTGTAAGCTCTTTCTTTGTGCTCTGCTTCCCCAACCAGTCAACCACCTTTATCTCCTAATAAGACTCTGCTAACTTGTAAATATTGCTTTTCTCTTCTACTAATGTCCTTTGCATAGTTAATTCAGAGCAATGTCCTTTTTGTATAGACGCAAGAAGACAGTTAATGCTATGCTTTTGTAAGTTGGGAGTTAATTGACTCCAAATAACATTCACTTCTGGGCATCTTTTTTCTCAACTTAAGACTCAGTTGTCCTTGCTTCCTAACACCCCAAAAGTAGGGTCTCGACTAGTGACCGGATGGACCCAGGGCAAACTGTGAGCTACACTGGCATCAAAATGCCCCAAGCCAAAGTGCCATAATACTTAACTATAAGAGCATGGTCATGGACAAATTCTGTAATGATCCAAAAGGTAACTACTGGATTAGAACCCTGCTAGAGTTAGGAAAGATTAATTTGACCTGAGCACTGTAGACTGAGATCTATAGTGAAATGTCCCCAGGAGAGCCACCCTACAAGCTTACTCTATCTCTTACTGTGCCCATACAAAATGATATTTAGAAGTAGAATTAAGATGTTAATTAAGATGTTAATTAAATGATTGTTGGACTAAGGAAAGGAGAAACGCCCTAGGTGGTATTTGACCTTGAGCAGAGGACTTTCATTGTTTATTTTGCTAATGAAACCTGGGTGTGGTTGCTACCTCCAATGTGGGGAGGTTGGTGAGAATATGGGGAGAGACCAAGGCGGCCAGTCAGAGCACAGAGAGACGAACAAGGGAGAAAAGAGGAGATGGGAATGAAGGGCTTAGTGAGATTGGAACAGGCAATGTGGGGAGAATTGAATAAACGGCAACGGATCACCAACCATCTTGGCTCTCATTTCCTCCCTCACCACCCATGGTATCAACCTTCCTGAGTGAGGAAGTGAGGGGACCACCAAATGCAGGTGGTGAGAGAGAGTTGTGGGATTCCCAGTCAGTTGGTGTTTATATACTGCAATAGGCATTTATAGTTTCTGATTCTGGATCTGGGAACAGATTGCGATAGGATAAGTTTTGGCACCTTGTCTTAGAAAGTTAGGTCTATTAGGGCCTGCAGAGGAAAGTAAAAACTGGAGGAGAGAGACAGGATTTGAAAGACATTTTACTGCACTGGGACATCCATCTGATTGATGCAATTTAGAGGGGAGATTGTGGTTGAAGTCAATACTCACCCTCAAACGCATTTGTGCTCTTATGTTTTCATAGCAATCATGAGCTGTCAACTTGCCAAGTTTTCACTTGCTCCTGTCAATGCGAAGAGATAGATATTAAGAGTGAAATATGAAATAATAATTGTAACATAAGCACTAGTTCTTTTCCTGAGATTGTCTTACACTAGTGATAATAATCATACTCAGTAATATGGGAATGAGCAAGGGAGTTTTTAGACGCATTTTATCAATATACTGGTTGCTATTGAACTAGAAAGTGAATCTTACATGACTCAAAACACTGTAGGTATATAACCTGTTTCAAGATTATTTTATATACTTCCATAGAGAGGACTTTAAAAAAAAGGAATGCTCAGTTAAAAATTTCAAATGTCTTTCAAAGGACTATAATGAGTGACTGCATCAGTCAGTATTTGAATATGAAATCTGTGTGGTCTCTGCTAAGTAGAATTATTCAATTCCTTTCAAAAGCTCGTGTTGTGATTTGTAGGAGAGAGTTTTTAAAAATACTTTGAAAAGTCAGGTCATACAAACCCAATGAAAATTCATGGGCTATAAACCATTATGAAGAATTTAATGTTCAAAGTCCATTAAGTAAATTTCGAATTCACAACTCTTTCTGGTAATTTGCGACTAAGGGGATAGCAGTACTACTAAGTGGACAATGCAGTTTTGTTCAAAACTAAACGGTCTCATTTACCAGTGCCTGCACTTTCTATTTAGTGGCACTGCCAATAAGAAATCATCATTCATTTCTCACAGATAAAAGGATATTCTTACTTTCTCTTGTCAGTGTAGTTGGTAAACATTTCACAGAGCAAGTAGATCTTTTAGTCCACTTAGGTGTCTATGAGTACTCCCCAGTGATTTGTGGGTGACAGATTCTTAAATTTTGAAAATCTCTCTCTAAGGCAGCATCACAGCATGACAATTTACTTTTAAAGATTATCAATCTCCATCTCTACTATGCTATATAGTATTCAGGCAAATTTAACATTCCTGAGAAGAAACTATTGAATATTATTTTTAAACAAAAATTTATCTGACTGAAATCTTAAGCAGAAATTAAAAAGAAAATATTAGGACAGTGTATTTTTTTTCTGCTCAATAAACCTTTTCCAATTCGGCATAATCCTGATTATTCTTAGGAGATATAGTTGAGGCTATCAAGAGAACAACCGTGTTTAATCACTGATATTTCCTGTTTGGCTCTATGAATACTACAGTTTGACCCACATTCCAGCAGGGATTTTAAGAAGCAGTTAGTGAAATCAATGCTTTTTATTAGCCACTTTGTTCATCAAAGTGTTCTTTTGTTGATATTCTAAAATTCTCTATAGCTCAGTGCTAGCTATATATATTAAGACTTGGGGGAAATCCAAAGGCTTTTTTTAGCACAACAATTTAAATATGGGGGAGAAAGTAATCTAGTTGACATTCCATGTGAGGATAGAAAAGGCAAAGCCATCCATTAGCACATAATAGCCTTTCCAAGTATACATAAAGGTAATCATGATACAGACAAGATGAATTTTGCAGTCAATTTAAAGTCACACATCACTATGACTTTTCTCTATCACTATGTGTCTTGGTTCATTAATACTACTATAAAAAATATGTTAGAGAACAGGTACCTTATAAACAACACAGATACATTTATCTCAATTCTGGATACTAAGAAATTTAAGAATAAGTTGCTGGAATATTTATTGGCTGTTGAAAGTTTACTTTTGGGGTCCCAGATGACAATCTTTGCTGTGCTTTCACACGGCTGAAAAGGTAAGGAGATTTAATAGACCTACTAAGGTGGACTCTGCCCTCATGCCCTAATTACATCTCAAAGATTCCATTTTAGAATAGCATCCTCATAAAGGTTATATTTTAATGTGAGTTTTAGAGCGACATTAATAAATATTTACACCATAGCAGTGCCAAGATTCAACTTTCAGCTTGGGGTATCTGCGATACAGTTACAAAATGTATAAGACTCAGTACAAAATGTTTATGGTTTTCCTCACCTGAAGTGTTGGAGAAGATGGATCCTAATTTATCTTTAAAAAACTCTTTTGAGACCTCAGGACTATTAAATATTTTTCACAATAAATGATAATTCTTATGTTAGGTATTTTAATTGAGTTAACATCTATAATTATCATAAAAAGTTGTTTTATCAATATTACTGGTGTTTTGTGTTTAAGAGAATGAACATCGCAAAAATGAACCTCCCTTCTCATTATATCTTTTTGGGAATACATAATATCTAGATGGTATTTCTGCAGATGTAAATTTTCACCACTTGACTAAGTGTTTGACAGGCTTTTTAATTATAGACTTACAATTTTTCCTTTCATGCTATCTATTTTAAAGGTCAAAAACATATACCCACAGGGAAATTAAACATTCCACCTAATTTTTATAAGTAAAATACTGGGATATTTTTCACCTATTCACTATGGGTTATATATTATAGTTATTTTTCACATCCATTCAGTATGGGTTATATATTATAGTTATTTTTATATATTAATTCCTATAGATATTTGATATTTTCAAAGTCTTCTAATGAAAAAATGTGATAATTTATTCTCAAGTGAAGGGGAAAATTCTGGAGGTTTTATATATATATATATATATGTATATATAAAACAATAGCAATGTAGCACTGTCTTCCTGGTGTTCATTGATTTGCTTGAGAAGACACCAGTAACATCTCCATTGTGAGACTTGTTACCATTTTTGGCATATTGAATACGCCACAGGGAGCTTGCCAGGCTCTGCTTTGTGAGCAGGTAGCTTGCCCGGCTCTCCAAGAGGGATAGAGGAATCGAACCAGGGTCGGCTGCATGCAAGGCAAAAGCCCTACCCTCTGTGCTATGGCTCCAGCCCTTATATTACAATATATGTTAAATATATATTTATATTTATGAATATGTATAAGTATAGCACAAGATTTGTTTGCTGCAACTGGATTTTTATTATTTCTAAATACTCCTGGCAGCTTGGTTGGAGCCATAGCCCAGCGGGTAAGGCGTTTGCCTTACATGCAGCCGACCTGGCCAATCCAGTTTCGATTCCTCTGTCCCTCTCGAAGAGCCCAGCAAGCTAACGAGAGTATCTCACCTGCATGGCAAAGCCTGGCAAGCTACTCGTGATGTATTCAATATACCAAACACAGTAACAACAAGTCTCACAATGGAGACATTACTGGTGCCCACTCGAGCAAATTGATGAACAACTGGAAGATAGTGGTACAGTGCTACTTCTTGCAGCTTACTAAAAGAGTATGTGTTAATACACAGCCATGTATTCAAACATATCTATGTTTTTAACATAAATTGATATTGATACATATAAAAATGATTTCATGGTAATATATCTGGATTTAATTATGTACAACAGATTTAACAAGAGACAGTTTATTTGCTCATTTTAACTTTCTTTTCTAAGACACCCAAATACTGTTATCTAAGTATATTCAATGTTCAACATACTTTACATGTACAGTTGCTTCAGCTGTAATAACCTAACCATGCAAAAAACAAATTCACTGACTAGAATACATTGTTGTGTTTTTTTTTTTTTGCTTACTCATTTTACTTCTAGATAAATATACTTACTATTTTCTGATGCTTGTTTGAAGATAATCTGAGTAATTGCAGCTTATACATAGACAATTTCTGTGAGAATTCATAATAAAAATTAACAAACATTCTAAACAGCAAACAAACACAAAACAGTTGCAATATGAATAGAAAGCACAGATGTTAAACAAAAACAGCTAAAGTAAACATTACAATAAACTATCAGGATTCGTCAAATGGGCAGATATGCAGATATTTACATAGATCATAATAAACTGAAAGTTGTAATATTCTTTTTATACTCTTTAAAACTGGTAATCTAACAAGCAACTCATCCAACCAAATATAAGAACTTTCTAAAAAATGACAAGTATATTAGACTTCCATGGCAAGAATTTTATAAAACATATAAAATTCTGAAGCATATGAGTCATTACAGAGTTGTCAGTGGATTATATATCTATCTAACAGTAGCCCTAATAGACTACAAGTAGCTAGTAATTTATAGAAAATTTAATCTGCTCTAAGATTTGCTTATTTTTGATAATGAACAACTTAGATAATGCATTTAAATTTTGAAACGTAAAGTTCAATTAGACCCAATGCATATGTTTTTTGACCTAGATATACATTTCAAATAGTACCAATATATAGATATAAAAAATATAATGGGAAGACCATAATGATTATTAACTTCAGAGGAATTGCCTCGTTAAAAATTGGAATGAGTAATTGGAATACTTGTTACTTAAACTAGTTTAAAGAAGAACTTATTAACTTAAATCAGTATGTACTTAAAACTGAATATGAGTGTCCAGAGATATCGTACTTTAGTTAAGGCACTATTTTTTTATGTGGTCTAACTAATTTAATACCCAGCATTACTCATGGACCCAGAACACTTCCAGGATTCACTCCTGAGTGAAGAGCAAGGAACAGACCCTGAAAATCTCCAGGTATTCCTTGCTCCAAAAATACTCCATGCAAAACTAAATATGATAACATCCAATTTGAGCTATCACATAGAAGAAAGAGCATGGGCATCATGAAACGTATTTATACATGAAAAATAAATGGGCCTTTATCCTCAGGCCCTAGCATTGAACCACCAACCTGGCTGGCAGAAGAGGAGCCTCTGAGTTTTTTTGAGTATCACAATGAAAACCTACATCCCACACCTAGACCCCACAAAAAACAAAAGAATAAACTGTTCAGTTGAAAAAAGAATAAACTGTTCAGTTCTTCACTTCTGTCAAGAACCAAAGTGACAAGACAAAATACTATCTTCAATTCTGGAAAGACAGTAGCACCAGGAGTCATATCTAAGAAATGCTTATATGAAGGCAGAAGCTGCTACATTCATAAAATAATGATAAAGATTCAGTACTAATTATAATGAATTACTGATACAATGAAAGACTTAACTCCACGTAAAAGAGAACACCAGATCTTTATAACATCAAGCAAGGGGATATTTATCAAAGTTCCACACATGTACCAGTTTAGGCCCATTGAAAAGTGAGTAGGGGGACATCTGTGAAGGTCATAACCCAGGAGCAGAAATGAGACTTAAATATAAGACTATAGAATACTTTATGGTCCCCCAAATAGGACTCTAGTGAAACATCATTTTATATAACTGAGACAATAGCAAACCTCAGGCTTTCTCTAAGGAAAAGTTCTAAAGAAAGCCTGATAATAAGGAAGATAAAATGAACACACTAGAGGATTTTGAATCCTCTGGCACCAATACAGCAAAGATTCATCTTGGTATATATACCAAGCAGATTACAGAAAACCTCACACTTAGGCAAAGACATATTTACCTGTTTCTATGAACTCATCTGTCATTTTTTCACTTTAGTCAACAAAATAGCAAGAAATGAAAAACAACCTGAGGAAACAAAAAATAGAAACATTTATATAAGATTTTGAAACATTCTTCTAAGGGATTTAAAAAATAATTGCAATTTATATGTTGATTCTAGTTAGAAAAGAAGTCACCAAGCACAAATAATTTAAACATAGAGATGGGAACCCCTCAAGAATATCAAGTAAATAATTGATACTTTATAAGAAACTGCAATAGAAATCTGTAGTGTTTTGATGGCTGATCATCACACAGAACACAGCCAACAAAAGAATCAATGTGTTCAGAATTAGGTCAGTAAAATATCCCCAAATAAAATAGCTTAAAAGAATTGAGCATTCAAGAACTAAGTGATACATTTTGAAGAGGTAATATTTTTACGTTTAAAATATGAGAGCATAAATAAAGAATAGAAATTATTTCACTTAACTAGATTGTATGCTTCTTATGCAGGAGTCTAGATTTTAGTGCCATTACCAAAACAAAATGACACTCCTCTTCCCTCGCCACTAATCCCCTCTCATTTTTTTTTGTCAACAGTCACATTTTTGCCGTACTAAGTTATTTTTACTGTGCTTTGTTAGTGTGTTTGTTTTTATATTTCACATAAGAATGAAGTAAATATATAACCATAATTCGCATGCTGACACATTGCAAGTAGTATAACACAACTCAAATTTCTTTCAACAAAACTCAAGTTTGTCATAAATGATGACATTGTAATTTTAGCAAATATGTTTGTACTTGTATGATAATACATATGAATATGTTTAATAATCACAACATCTTTGCTGCATCACTAATCTAAAGGGATTTATGTAGATTATATGTCTTGCTTTTTATGAGTAATGCTATTATTAAATAGGGTACAGTTATGCCAGAGTGATTTTGCGAAAGGTATGGTGTTTGCTGTGCGTTCTGCCTAACTGGGTTGAATCCCTGACACCACATATGTCCCACAAACACATTAGGAATGATCCCTGAACATAGAGCCAAGAGTAAGCCCTGAGTTCTGCCACCATGGACTCAGAGCAAAATAAATAAACATACATAAATAAATGTTCAACTGTTATTTCACTTTTTTCTTCAAATAATAACTTAGGAGTGGGATAACCATATCAAATTATATCTCCTTTTTGTCTTCGTTGTTGAGTTTAATTTGTTTGGGTGCCACAAACAGTGATTATCAGACTACTGATTGTGTGCTCAGGACTTATTTCCAGCAGTATCCAGGGGACTATGTGTGCTATGAGGCATATATCACAAGCCTCCTGAATACAAAGCATGCGTTCAGTTTATTGAACTATCTCTCCAGTACATGCATTCTGTATATTGAACATGTGGCTAATCTAAGATGTGCAAATATATTTTCATTGTCAGTGGGTTGACTTGTTTTTGAAATATTATTTTTTTTACCGTTGACTCATTCTTTCATTTGTGGTATTACAGAAAAAATAATAAATTATAATAATAATAAATTAAAATAATAAATTAAAAAATAACATACCTATGTACAAGATTATACTGACTAGTCCAAAAGAGATAGAGGTATTAAGTAAGCTGATATGTAATTCATTTCTTCATTCTTCTCTTATGAGTTCTAGAAAGCAGAAAGGTGAGGGACAAACAGGCTGATGTACAGGTATAGTCTCTCCATAAACAAAAGACCCTTTCAGTATGAAGATCAGTTGCTTTAAACTGAAAAAGTACCCTTATCAGAATGTCCCTCATTTAGGATTTCTTATGACAAATAAACCTAGAATTTATTAATTTATGTACATTGGTCTCTCAAAGAGTATATATGCTACATGATGACGTGGAGCATAATACAAGTAATGTTCACAAACTAAAAGTTTTCTTTATTAGATGATAAGAAAACTTAGTTGGAGATGATATATTCATCTGGGTCAAAGAGCAAATGGATAATATGAGAAGAAAAGACTTGGGAAAGGTGCTCATAGACCCTGATCTCTCTGCTTTACTTGAATCTTGATTGTATCTTTGAAATTTTTATTACAGCTTGATACTGTAGAAGAGTGTAGATTAACCTTAGAATCGCAATCAAATGCCTGATTACCTGAAGAGTGTTATGAAATTTAGTTTTGGTAGTAATATGTTTATCAAACAGGATATTAAAATGAAGTAATTTCTACATGTTATTCTGAAAAGATAACCTTATAAGTAGTCCTTCTTGACATCCATGGCTTTATGGTAATCTTCTTAAACAATTTCAAAACTCCATATTTCTTTACTTTAATCAAGTCCTAAGCTTATTTTATATTAATTTGTATTAAGTTTTGATTTGTTTCAGTGCTTAGGAGTCACTCCCAGGGTGCCCAGGCAATTATGTAGTCACAGAAATCAACTATGTTTGTGTGTGTGTGTGTGTGTGTGTATAAGAAAAAGAAGGAGAGGGAGGGAGAGAGAGAGAATCTTTCAAAAATTCAGATTTATGAGAATTATATGGGATGTATCTAAATGCATACGAGTTGCTTTCCTACCCTCCTGGGAATAAAACAGAATAATTTACTGTATGAATTGAGTATGGGTGGGATACTCTCGGTAGCTTGCCCAGCTTTCTGAGAGGGACAGAGTAATCGAACCCAGATTGGCCACTACCAGAGAGTATCCGGCCTGCACGGCAGAGCCTGGCAAGCTCCCCATGGCGTATTTGATATTCCAAACACAGCAACAAACAAGTCTCACAATGGAGATGTTACTGGTACCTGCTTGAGCAAATCGATGAACAACGGGAGGACAGTGATACAGTGATGAAATGAAGAAAGGAAGAGAAGAAACAGAAAATTTCAGATTATTTCCTAACTACATTGCTAAAATTAGTCAAGTGGGTACATTTTAAATATATTGCAAGAATTAATCAAATTGCTATATAAGGATGATTTGAGAAACATGCCAGGAAGTAGCAGCTTGATAATAAGGAAAGGGAGTAGAAATTTTGGTGGAGAGCTGATCATTTCAGCCAGATAATGATTTAGTATGTTGTTTTTGGTTCAATTAGAACCACAGTCTCTCTCACCACTTGGTAGATAAAATAATGTACCTTTTCAACAGATTCAAGTTTTGGTTTCATCACTTTTGAATGATAATTTGTTAAAGTATGTAATCTCTATGCATGTATATTTATTTTTTTAATGACCTCTTTAGTCACAAATAAGTAACTTATACAAACATTTTAATAGGTATATGCATATATTTACCTTCATCACTTTAAACTTTAGCCTTCATCAATATAAAGAAAAGTCTAAAAATAAATTAATTAAAAAGCTATATTCATAATATAAAGCAAATTCTCCCATGCTCAGATATAAACCCACAGGGAAAAAAATAGAATTTGTGACTGTTACAATTTAAGGGCAGCATATTTAAAAAAAATTTAGCTACAAGATACTTTTAAGTAAATATACCTTCCTCTTGATTCCAAGAAAAGTAGTTAGTTCCTATGTTGCCAGAATATTAGAGAGAATTCAAAGACTTCTAAACCTGAAAATTCTTCTTCAAAGATCAACAATGAGAAATACCACTTATTATTACAAAAAAGACTGTTAAAAGTAGTCTAGTTTCCTGTGTGGTTTGGATTTTAAAGTATTTTAAGATATAATTGAATTTTGTATTTATGTAGTAGTTAGAATTTATGTAGTACTTAGAGGGTTAAAAGCTTTCTTAGGTGGGGAAGTTAAAATGTTCACAAAGCATTGGTCTTTACTATTCCTGTAACTTTACTATGAGGGAAATAAAAAAGTTTCAGTAGTTAATTATCTTGAGTTTAATTTAGGTTTTGCAAAAAAAATCATCTTGTTTTTATTATACTTAATAAAATCTAATACAGTAGATACTGTGGTAAAAATCTTTACATAATATATACAAAATCTATCCCTCTGTAGGCTTCAAAACCAATTTACATGCAGATGGCACAATTTTATAGCTCTTTTAGCATAACATAGTGCATTTGTGGAAAGCAAAGATGAGTATTTTGAATAGTAAACTATAAAATTGTGAGTGGGCATGCTTCTTTCACAATACTAAATTCAAGTTGAAATATGGCGCTTCTTAGAGATTTTTGTTTATATAATGAATGCGGTTAAAGGTAATATATTTATTCATCTAAAATCACAACTTATTAAAATGTACACACAAACTCAAAATATTAACACTGTTCCAAGTAATGACTATAAATACTGTTAAAATTTGGGGTTTTGGTGCACGTACATCACCATTAAAGTGCTAAAGCCAGAATCCTTTTATCTCTTTGAGCCAATCTCTTCCTCTCACCTCCAAACCCCGTCTACCACCTATTAAGATAAGTTCTACTAGTCAAAGATCAAGAATATCGTCATTATTACTGCACAATTCTCCGGCTTTGTTTCCTTATATACCTCTGATGAGTGATGTCATCTGATATCAGTACTTCTACTCTTATTTCACATGAACTGCCATCTCCATCTCAATCTATATTGAAGCAAAAAATAAAATTTCAGCTTTTCTTATAGCTAATACATGTGTTTTCTAATTTAATGATTTCTTATAAACATCAAATTAATTTTTATGTGTTTTGGGTATAGGTGCCAAATAGTGGAAGTTCTGGGTCATATGGGAATTCAATTTATAACTATTAAATTTAATTCATTTATTCTTATTATCCTCTTTATTTTATAAGTCACCGTATTACTTTTCATAGAGGTTGCAATCACATTTCTTTCAACAGTAAAACAAAAGTATCTTTTGTTTTCACTCTACATCCTCTGTAATTGTCATAGCTCTGTGTTTTTTGTTTTGTTTTGTTTATACGGGCCATTTTAACCTTTGCAAAACAATACCTTATTGTTTATTTGTGTATGCTATGAAATACCTACAGATATATTATATTTGTTACTATATCTCATATTTGTTATGATAACATATGTATATGATAATGGTTGATGATGAACAATTTTCATTTGCTTATCATATGTCTTCTTTGAGGTAATGTGTTCATCTCCAATTATTTGGACAGTGCTTCCTTATTTTCTTGTTATTGAGCTTCTGATACCTTGTATAACCTGAATATTAGCTATTTATCATATGTATGTAGTGTAAATAATTTTCTCATTAAAAAGTGATTTAAGCATAGGAGTTTTCACAGCACAACATTTTTTTTAGTTCTCATTTGTTTATTTTTGCTTTTGTTTTCTTTGCCAGTGAAACTAAATTGCTGGAGCGGGCCCAGTAACGTCTCCATTGGAGACTTTGTTGTTACTGTGTCTGGCATATCGAATACTCTCGGTAGCTTGCCGGGCTCTCCAAGATGGGTGGAGGAATCGAACTCGGGTCAGCCATGTTGGCCACTTTAAGGCGAACGCCCTACCCGCTGTGCTATCGCTCCAGCCCCCAACTAAATTGGCTTTCATTATTATGGAGCTTTTTGTCTATGTTTTCCAAACTGTATATTATGGATTCTAGTCAAGGTCATTGAGTTTGGTTTTGGGTCACATCCACTATGCTCAGGACTTACTCCTGACTTGATGCTCAAGTGTCACTTCTGCAGAACTCAGGGGGCAATATGTGATTCAGGGACTAAACTTGGGTTGGCTGTGTGTGAGGCAAGAACCCTACCTTTTGTACTATCTCTCTGGGCTCTACACCCAGGTCTTTAATCCATTTAAAAGTAAGTTTCATGAATGGTGTAAATAGAGATTTAAACTGATTTATTTTTAAATTTTGTATGATTATTTAGTTTTTCAAGAATTATTTTTAAAAGACTTTCCTTCTTCTTAGTGCATGTAGTTATTTTCTCATTAATTGTACTTGTACCTGAAGATTTACTTCTAGCTCTCTATTCTATTGGAATTAATGTTTTTTATTAATCTTCCTTTATAGTACAGCTTAAAGTTGGGGCATGCTTCCTATCAGTTTATCTCAGAGATTATTCAGGAATTCTTACTAATGTTAACTGTATTTGATCTATGTCTTTGAGAATTATACTGAACATATTTTAATGATTACATTGAAGCTATATAATACTTTGTGTCATATAGTTATTTTGACAATGAATAATTCCTAATTCTTTTGTTATATTAATATTTTCTACCCCTATCTCATATTTTTACATGCCTTCTTTAGCTTTTCTATTTTGGACAGGTACAAGTATGGTCACTCGAAAATGTTTTTCAGTTCATCAATTGTCCTTATGTTTATTTTTTCTCTACTCTTTTGCTCTGAACTTCTGTTCATCATGAGAATTCAAATGGGTCACTTGTAAATAACAATAGGCTTGAATTTATCTCTTGACCCCTCCAATCACTTGTGCCTTTCAATAGGAAAGTTCAATCCTGTGATATTTTGAGACATTTTTCTTTAGAAACATTATTTATTACTATTTTTCTATGAGGCGGTTTTTCAGTTGGACAGTATTCCATGAGCTTTTCATCATTTTCATAATTGCATTTATGTGCTAGTCTGTTATATAGTATCCTGATGGCATTTTTCTAGTCTTACCACTTATAAAAGTACTATTTGTTTTGAAGCTACCATATACTTTCACTGTCTGTCACTGTCCTCCTTTTGTTCATCGATTTGCTCAAGCGGGCCCAGTAACGTCTCTGTTGTGAGACTTCTTGTTCCTGTGTTTGGCATATTAAGTATGTCACAGGTAGCTTGCCAGGCTTTGCTGTGCAGGCGAGATACTCTCAGTAGCTTGCCGGCTCTCCGAGAGGGGTGGAGGAATCGAACCCAGCTGGGTTGGGCTGGCTGCATGCAAGGTAATTGGCCTATCATTGTGCTATCACTCCAGCACACCATATACTTTATCATCTGAAATTATAAATCTATTTCTGTCTCAGGTTAAAGGCATAGAACTCCGTCTGAGTCCCCTTAAGTATTTTGTATTTTCTTCACTTCATGATTTTTATATACATTTCTGGTTTCAACTGGTACTTTCTTGCTTTGTATGGGACAATCAGTAGTTATCTTGTAGATCTAGTTTCAAGAAAGTAAATGTGAACTCCTGGTAGGTTACTTGTGAGTCATAACTTAGCAGGCAGGACCTGTTGTTCTGGGCAGAGCCAAGCCACTCTGACTGCATACAGTTTTTTAAGATCTTGCTTGACTAATTGTCTAATGTGTAATGACATGACGCCTCCAAGTGTGGTGGCTATTTGGCAGCACAATGGTTCCCACCTGTGAGGGTTCCTGATGCAGCCAGAGGCAATGTAGTCTCTGTATACTGCCTCTGCTGTGCTGTATATGTCCTTCCATGTCAAGATATCCTGAGTCGCTCATGTGCTTCGCAGCTGGACCTGGCTATCCCTCTATTTTTGCTCCAGAATTACCTTCCCAACCGCTTATATTCAACGAAGCTGAATTTCTCATATCTCTGGTACTTAGCAGTCAACTGTGCATTACTCACACAGTGTCTCCAATCTCCTCTCTTCTCTCTCACCCGTTTGTACTCTCCATCCAAGTTAGGGTTTACATTCAATGAGTCTCTACTGGAATTCACATTAGGGTCTGTTCTCAGTCTAACCCTTTGTAAAGGTTTTGGTTTTGATTTTTGGGCAAACCTGGGGGTATTCATGGTACATTTCTGGATCGAAACCCAGGGATTACTCCAGGTAAGCTCCAGGAACCATAAGGAGTGCCTGGGATCAGACCCAATCAACTGTGAGCAAGGCAAGTGCTTCTACTGGGTGTACTAGCTCCCTGGTTCCCTCCGCCCTCCCCCATAAAGGTTTTTCTGTGTGAAAATGTTCAGACAATTACCTTTTTTTGGTCATCTTGCTCTCTCTTTCACTGTATATTCAATTTAGAATTGAAGGCAAGCCTGGAAGCTCAGCATGTTAAAGAGCTGGTTGTAATATGGGAAAGGTCAACTGCCAAGTCCACCACCTCAGCCTCAGGAAGCTTTGAGAAAAAAATTTGCCCAGAACACCACAGAGAACAGTTGGGGAAATGTCAACAAATCCAATGGGGTTATGGTAGACTTTATTTTACAGATTATTCACACACATAGATTTGACTGGCAGCAGGTTAACTGATATGAAGCTCCTATCTTCATATTTAAATGTGGATATATGGGATCTTGTGCGGGATTCAGATGAGTTAATTTTACCATGTGGAACTAATAACACTAGTTCAAAAAGATTTTAACTGATTTGTTTTTAACCCTTGGAAGATATTGTATGACAGGGACTGAGTTTGGGGCAATCACTAGTATATTATTAGGTTAAAGGAATTCCATACCATTTCTAGGTTGAAACCATATGTACAAAATTTTAATGTGGTGACTAGACAAAGGGCACATTTTGTTAAATTTTAAGTTTTTTACCTTTGCTTTGTATTGCTTTTGGTGTCCCAGAGAAAGCACTAAATGCAAAAATGATCTCAACACAGTAGCAGCTGGAACCATGACAGGTTTGCTATTAAAATCTATTGGTGGACTTTGAGGAGTAGCACAAGGTGATCTAGCAAGACTAACATTTACTCACCATAGCACTGTAGCATTGTCCTTTGGTTGTTCATCAATTTGCTTGACCGGGCATCAGTAATGTCTCCATTGTGAGTCTTGTTGTTACTGTTTTTTGGCATATTGAATACGCCATGGGGCGCTTGCCAGGCTCTGCCATATGGCAGGATACTCTCAGTAGCTTGCCAGTCTCTCCAAGAGGGACAGAGGAATCGAACCCGGGTCAGCTGTGTGCAAGGCAAACACCCACCGACTGTGCTACCACTCCAGCCCCTTGCTCACCATAGAGGTGATTAAACGTTATCTAGAGCATATAAAAGGCTCCTTTCTCTAGCAGTCTCTCTGAAAATTTCCCCACCCATCAAAAGAGGACGTTTTAATCATTCACATCAATATCTTAGATTTTTTCACCCCACTTGGTTTGAAAAAATGAAATTTCTGAGACCAAAGCAATAGTATAGCAGATGGGCACTTGCCAAGGTGGATCATTGATACCCCAAGTGGTGCCCTAAGCCTACCGGGACTGATACCTGAATGCAAAGTCAGTAGTAAACCCTGAAGGTGTGGACTAGAACCAAAACTAAACAAGCAAAACAAAATGGAGATTCTTATTTACTTTCAGGATCAAAGATGTTTGATCAGGACTGACATTTCCCACCGAGTCAGTAATGTGTTGAAACACCAAAACACTTTGGTGACTAACTCATGTCTTTCTCTTCTCCTTTAGAGAATATGTTTTCTGTTCTAATAAACCTTGGAATAAAAATATACTCCCAGAGTTCAGGTTATAACTCTTATGAATACTTTTTATGCCTTTTCAGTCTGGGGAAGCATATCTCTCTTGAACACAAATCTCTCTCATCATCTCCCCTCACATTTTTCTAAATATATTACTTTAAAAACTGATTTTCTTTACTAAAATTAAAAAATAAAAACCCTCTCATCACATTTTCTGTTAGTGACTTAAAATTATTAAATGATAAAAATTATTAAATTTAATACCCTGTTGTCACAAAAAGAGGTGAAAATAGAATCTAAAATAAAAGGTAATTTGTGGTATACAGGTTTTCTTCTCTACAATATGTGTGCATATGTATTAGCTATAAATCTTGTCATTATTTATAGTAATATTAATATTATAGTGTAACACATTGTGTAAAGTAACTACTTCTTAATCAACATATTAATTTGTTATACCATTTAACACAATAATAAAAATATTTACAGGATAAATGACTACAAGTTTCCTAAAATAATATCACACATAGCTATGATATTTTCTATTTTTGAAAAATAAATGAATGTATCCAAAACATTAAATTCTAAATTTATTCAAAATAAATGCCAAATTCTAAAATTTTTAATTGGATTACAAAAAGGGTAACATATTTAAATAGATATCAATATGTTTGAATTGTAACTTTAAACATAACTCAGAAAAGGTTCTACAAATATAAAATTGGATCCTAAATAATGATAAAATATATAATGATGAAGTGATAGCACAGTAGTAGGGCGTTTGCCTTGCGCACTGCCGGCCCGGCCGACCCTGCTTCAATTCTTCCATCCCTCTTGGAGAGCCTGGAAAACTACCTAAAGTATCTCGCCCGCATGGCAAAGGCTGGCAAGCTGCCGGTGACGTATTCAATATGCCAAACACAGTAACATCAAGTCTCACATGGAGACGTTACTGGGCCCGCTCGAGCAAATCGATGAGCAATGGGAGGACACTGGAGTCATACTTATATTTTATGTGAGTGGGAATAAACCATTGTAATCTATGTTTAAATTTGTCACTTCTCCTGTGCTTTTTGGGAAAATCCAGATTGGGGATCCACTTGAGAGACAGACACAGAATGTCCTCCACTATCCATGCACCTACCCTGAAGCCCTAGCCACCGTCCCCTCTCTCTCACATCTCTATATTTAATTTTGTAACTCATTAAGTTCTATGTACATATAACATCTATCAAATTGTAGTATTTATTGACCCTTGTAACTCACTGAATTTTATGTACACAGATATTTATTATGAAACATTTATTTATATGCATACACAACATCATTAGTGTACTACTATCTACTATCTATCCATTACAGTTTGATTCAAGGTTCTTTTCTCATAAACTTTAGTAATTTATTGTGATTTTATGGGACACATAATGATGTGATCTTTATAGTTGATCTAAATTAGCTAATATTTAACTAATCAGTTGGCTCAATATATGGGTAATTTATTCAGTAATGGCCTTTGAACTAATGATGAATAGGTATTATATTAAACTAAATGAGAGACTTTCTAGGACAAGAAAATGTTTCTGTATAAAAATGTAATTTCCACTTTTGATATACTTATTTTGCTTCATTTCATATTAATGATAAATTACAATTTTATTTTGTAGCTATAATTTTTATCCTATTATTAATGAAAGACTTAGAAAAGATCCAAGGGTCTTCTTACAATAAGAGCTTTGTCTTCTTATAATATGAGCTTTAAGAATATTGAGATTTTAATAAAAAAAAAGGCCCTCCCGTTGATCGTCGATTTGCTCGAGCGGGCCCAGTAACGTCTTCATTAGAGACTTTGTTGTTACTGTGTCTGGCATATCGAATACTCTCGGTAGCTTGCCGGGCTCTCCGAGAGGGGCGGAGGAATCGAACTCGGGTCGGCCATCTTGGCCGCTTGTAAGGCGAACGCCCTACTGCTGTGCTATCGCTCCAGCCCTGAGATTTTAATATTTATGTATTATTCAAGTTAAGCTAAACTCATTTCTAGTCTCTGGGTCTTGACTGTTGATGGGATTACATGGCGCTGGGAGGTCAGTTGGTGGGTGTTACCCCTGCAGTCCACGCGACATCTTATCTCTTTCTTACTTTGGAAAACCTGGCAGGCTACTGAATGTAACCAGCTCACACAGCAGAGTCTGGCAAACTCCCCGTGGCGTACCCAATATAACTAATACCAGTAACAATGATGGGTCTCATTCTCCTAACCCTGAAAGGGCCTTGAATATGGCACTTTAAAATCTCAGGGCTAGGATGAAGGAGACGTTACTGGTGCCTGCTTGAGGCAATCGACGATCGACAGGATGATCGTGATTGTGAAGCTAAACTCAATGAATTAAAAGATACATTGCAGTATATAGACATAGGTTAAATAATGAGGAAATATTTAAATTGATGCTTAATATATTTACAATTGATGAAAAATGAAAGTAAACCAAAGAAAACTTACTGTCATCTATTATAATTTGGCATATTTTCCATTAGCATAATTTATGTTTAGATTGCTCATATTCTTAAATTGAATGAAAGTCTAAACTCTATCCACCCCTTTTCCTTTGAAATTACCAATAGAGCTGTTGGTGTGTTATGTTATACTTGAACTGTAGCAAGAAGTAGCATGATATGGAGATCTCTGCCACATTTTATTATTTTTTATTATTTTCTTTTAATTTTCTAACTATAGTACCAGCATTTGCATCATCACTGAATTTTCAGTTTAAAAATTCTACACACATTTCAAACAAGAAAACTTTAGTTTTATTAATATATTCATAATTTAATGAACAAATATGATATGCTTTTTTAAAATAATTTATTTATTCGATCACTTTGGGAAAAGTTACAAAGCTTTCTGGTTTAGGTCTTAGTCATGCAAGTATCAAACACATTTCCCTTTACCAATACTTATTTTTTACCCCGAAGAACCCCAATAAAATCCTACCCCCACCCCTCCCAGTGCTTGTGAGGCAGATGAGTCCTAGTTAACATTCTATCTGCTTTGATTAGATTCATTGTTTCAATAAAAGATGCACCACTATTATTTAGAGTTTGCCCCCCCCCCCCCAATCAGACATGCTGAAAAAGCATTGTGAAGTGATTTGCTTTCTACAGCTGGGTTCAAGAATTAAATGTTGGTTGGATTTATGCTATTTTACTTATTAACCCTGGAAGTATTTCTACTAAAAGTCAGATAATTAAGAGATTGGTTTCTGTGCTCTGGAGTCGTGGCCATGCCGGAGAGCCGCTCGTGGGGGGCAACTGGTGACCTCGGCAGGGCGTGAAGGACGGACCAGAATGCCCCCCTTCCCATGAGGTTTTAGTCGCCCCCACACCCCCGGCTCATACCTGCTCTCCACAAGGCTCCCATGCGGCCGCCATCTTTCTTTCCAGAGGGAGGAGGGCAGAAGGGAGCAACACCCTTTCCCCTCCGGGCAGACATGATGGCCTGGATTAACGCATAGTCTGTTCACTTTTCTGCTCCAAGCTGCTGGGTTCTGCATTAAGTCCTTGTGCTTCTGGGGCTGTGGCTGTGCTCCAACCTTAACTCTGATTTTCAGGGAGAAACGTTGGGTGATTTACTTGCAATTGATAACGTTTTATATACAGAGATGTCGTGCGTCCATGTAAGTGGCCGTGCGGTTTGGAGGAAAAGTCCTAGTTCCCGCATACTCGAGCTATGCTTGTAGAGGCTTCTGGTCACCGGGGTTCCATCTGGGGGAGGCGGGATGCGGTACCTACCCCATCTGGGACTTCCCGATGATCTCGGCTCTTTTTGGAACCTGGTGTTTTCTCCAGGAGCTGTGGAGCCAGCCCTCCATGTGGCCCTTCTCTGCGGCTGTATGATATGCTTAAGTGTAATTTCAATGCACATTTTCTCCATTTAATATGCATTAAACATTAGAACATTGCATTGATGTATAGAGTAAACATATATCGAATACATCACAGGGAGCTTGCCAGGCTTTGTCATGCAGGCGAGATACTCTCAGTAGCTTGCAAAGCTCTCTGAGAGGGGTAGAGGAATCGAACTTGGGTCAGTCATGTCGGCTGCGTGTAAGGCAAACACCCTACCCGCTGTGCTATCGCTCCAGCCCAAATTTAAAATATTATGTTTTTATATTTAACATTTAAAATATTTTATCTAATAAAATTAAAATGAAAGCTAGGACTGTAGCACTGTCCTCCCGTTTTGTTCTTCAATTTTCTCGAGCAGACCCAGTAACGTCTCCATTGTGAGACTTGTTACTGTGTTTGGCTTATTGAATATGTCCTGGTTAGCTTGCCAGACTCTCCGATAGGGGCGAAAGAATCGAACTCGAGTCTGCCTGGTTGGCTGAATGCAAGGCAAATGCAGCTGGGCTATCAGGTTTATATTAATGTTTGAATCACAAATATTATTTAGCCAAAGTTTATGCAAATATTTTGAGTTATTAACATATTATTTATGTGAATGTATTCACAATTCAATATTAATTTCCTTCTACTTACTAACATAATGAATAAGAACCATTATACTCTAAATCTACTACTTATAATTCTGATTATATTCTAATTGTGAATAATATTGTTTTATACAAAATTATTTTCCAACTTCCATGCCTGTCTTATTCACTTTGAGCTAAGTTAGGAACTCTTTTATAACTTGAAATAGGAACAGTAAGAAAAACTAAGACTGCTGTCTTGTTTTGTTATTTATTATATCATTTAATATACAGAGGCTTTCTTTGTTAGCCATTCCATGAAAGCAGGGGTTTTAGACTTTGTGTCAAGCAGTTTAAGTGTTGTGTCCATGAACCAGGGACAGAATTGTCATTTAGTCATTCTTATTACTATCTCTTTTCCCATTCTTTTTATTCTTTCTCCCTTTATAACTCTACCTTTATGTCATCCAAAGCTTTCTAAACTATAAGTTTAAAAAAAATCCCTCTATTCTGTCTTTTATATAATGCAACTAAAATTCTCTAAGCAAGTTACAAGAAACTTGATGTTAACTCATGGACAATATGGAAACAGGAATATTTTACAATAAACAACAAAGTAAGTGATATAAACATTCCTTTCTTAGCCACTATTAAAGTGATGAGAAAACATTTCCCAAATGTTAAAGTAATCTGAATAGTGAAGCCTCACCCATGAAGGAGTCATCAGTGGAACCCAGGTATGAAGCACACGTCGCTGAGATCTCCAAGCCTGCTCAGATCGGAACTGGGTCTCCTCCAGCCAGATCCCCAGTTTTGCAGTAGCTTGCCAGCCAACCCACAAACTGCCCCCAGCGCTGTGTAATCTCATCAATGACCAAGATCCAGAGACTATAATACAAAGATCCCAGAAGAGAGTGAAGCAGTATTTCCTGGAGGCCACAAAATCCTCCATCCCTCTCAGAGACCCCGGCAAGCAACTGAGAGTATTCCGTCCATACAGCAGAGCCTGGCAAGCTACCTGTGACATATTTGATATGCCAAGAACAGTAACAGTAACGGGTCTCATTAACCTGACCTTAAAAGAGCCCCCAGTACGACACTGGGCTACACTATCATGTGATAGGGACAAATGAAGACATTACTGGTGCGCACTCGAGCAAGTCATTGAAGAACGGGATGACAAGTGACAAGTGACAAAGAGTGAAAAACAGACATTAGTAAGTTTCAGAACAGTGCATTTATGTGTGGAGAATGCTGTTGGCATTATCTGCATCCAGGAAAGTTAGAAAAAAATGAGTGTTTTATGACAAGAAAAGTTGGTGGTAAAGTCACACTGAAATTATTGCCAGTCTATCTGGCAATTATAAAAAATTAATTTTTCCTATAAAATTTTAGCAAGCTGATTTTGATTTATATTAATGTCAAAATAATAGTGCTAACATTTTCAAACCCTAAACACCCCACTCATGGAAACTCAAGAGTATATAAGAATTCTAGAAATTAAACATTTTAGTGATTTATTCATTTTGATTTATACAGATGAAAATATATTTGTGCTGCTATAAATCTTCATCCATGCATTACCCTAGTCTTAGGGAATAAAATTCATTAACTGGTCTTCAAAGACCAATATTTGAACTAGTATACCACAATTTCTAATAACTCTTTTATAACCTTCTGGATGTTTCAATGCTTTTTAAACCTTGAGTATATTGCTAATAATCAAGTGTTGATATTGCAGACTGTTCTTTCAGAAACTGTTTCATTTTCCCAGTCTTTCCTTTCTTTGGCTAAAAGAACTCTCGGTCTTTTAAGAATAAGTACAGCAGGACACCAGATTCCCTGCCTAAAGAGCAGAACATGATAGATGAACAAAAAGATTAACATTTTAATGGATAAAGTATATATTAACGCCTTAGCATTTTAATGGATATAGTATATATTAATGCTTATTTCATTGTCTGGTCACAAATTATTATCATCCCTTCAATGTCCACTAGAATCTTATCTACGTTTTTAGGATAAATTGTCTCCCCAAATGTCTATTCAGTGTGTTTGTTCCTATGCAATGGCTATTTCTGTTTTGACTCACTTTAGAAATAGAAGCAATTTCTCCTCATTTGACCTGTGGTCACTCAAGAAAGTGTACAGATATCCTTTTGTTTTTATCTTGCAGCACAGAAGCACATTGCCATCTCATGTAGAGATCAAAAGTGATTTTAATAGACCATATGTGACCTCTCTGAAGAATATTCTGCTTGTCACAGAACTCATCTTGGAAATCAGAAAACAGGGTAATTTCTTCTCTGTCTTTTGTGCTTGGTCTGTATTAAGTAAAATATGGTGTATAAGAGAATAATTCTGGGTTGTACTTCCAGTACTGAATCCTAAAATGTTCATGAAGGCAAACAACTATTTTCTCAAAATTGTAAAGAGACATTGTAAAGCAAATTTGAGATTAAGGGTAGTTGATATTGTTGAGGAAACAGCATGGAAAACACAAGTAAACAGATAAATCGATGGAAAATAACCTCAAATAAGTTATTTATTAAATTGACTAATCTGATGGGGGGTGGGAGGAATGCTAGGACCCGTGGTGGGGGAGGATGGGCACTGGTGGAGGGATGGGTACTTGATCATTGTATAACTGAAACCCAAGCACAAAAATTTATAAGTCTATAAGTGTACTTCATGGTGTTTCACTAATAAAAAAATGAAAAAAAATTGACTAATCTTGAAACAGATATTATACATTTTAATACAGATATGGTCAATAAATGCTGAAACTGTCTTTAATTCTCCTGTAGTTGATAATTCACATTTTATTTACATTGATATGATAATTAAGTAAACATTTTCACACATCTAAACTCGTGTAGAAAGAGTGACAGTATAGCTGAGTAAGGTTCATTGAAGTCTAACTTATCTCTATTACCATACAGATAAGTTAGAAAACATGAAGAATATAATTTTAAGGACCACAGTGAAATGAACAAAATCTCTTCCCTAATTGGGCAATTTGGAATCATATATCATGGATACAGCCAATTGTTCTATTTCTACATACTCAGTAAAGCATGTTGCATATTTTAGACATGACACAAAAAAGGGAAAGATGGAAACAAATGAGAAGTTAAAAATAACAACAATAATGCAGAACATGCTTGAAAGTTTTCACTATGGATAGAGTTTTATCAATTTAACTATATTCTAGCAATGTTCTTCTTATCAGAATAAGAAAGAAATCACTTATTGCCATTGAGAAACTGAGGAATGCCTGATATTCTGTCAAGTATCTGTTATATTCCAAGCATAGTTCTTTCGATTCCTCTTTGAGAGACCCGAATAGTGTTCTCATCCTGTTTTCGTAGGGTCCAGGTCTCTGAGGCATATGTTAATGCAGGAAGAATAGTGGAATCAAAGAGATGTGCTCGTAGCTGGAGGTTCTTTGTCCTTTTAGTTATTTCTTCAATGCTCTTGAAGGCATTCCAAGCCGCTCTCTTCCTCCTGTGCAACTCAGGTGCCAGGTCATTCATCATGTTGATTTCTCGACCTAGGTATATATAACTGTTGCATTCGGAGATGATGGTTCAGTTGAGAGTGAATGGAGCGTCAGGAACAAGGCTGTTTCTCATAAACATTGTCTTCGCAAGATTCAGCTGTAGTCCGACCTTTCCACATTCACGGTCAAAGTCGTTCAGCATTTGTGCCGCTTGGTTGATGTTTGATGTTATTAGAACGATGTCATCAGCAAAGCGGAGGTGGTGTAGTTGCCGACCATCTATCTTCACTCCCATGTTTTCCCATTCCAGCCGTCGCATGATGTTCTCGAGGGTGGCACTGAAGAGTTTTGGTGAAATGGTATCACCCTGCCGAACCCCTCTCTTGATATGGATGATTACTTCTTTGTAGAATGGTGAGATCTTGGTAGTGAATCCGCAATAGAGCTCACGAAGGATCCTGATGTATTGAGTTTGTATGCCCTGATTGGCTAGGGCTTCTATGACCGCTTCCGTCTCAACAGAATCAAAGGCCTTCTTTAAATCAATGAACGTTAGACAGAGTGGCATCTTGAACTCCCGAGATACCTCAATGAGCTTGGTTACTGTGTGGATATGGTCGAAGGTACTGAATCCTTTTCGGAATCCAGCTTGTTCACATGGTTGTCCTTCATCTAGTGTTCTGCTAATCCTATTCAGGATGACTCGAGTGAATAGTTTGTAGATGACAGACAATAGGCAGATTGAGCGATAGTTGCCAATATCGTGGATGTCTCCTTTCTTGTATAGTAGTACAGTCTTGCTGGTTTTCCATTGGGATGGAACCTTGCATTCAGACAGGTAGCGTGTGAAGAGTCGAGCCAATGTATTGATGAGTACTGATGGTAAGTTCTTCAGGTGTTCAGGTCTGATCTTGTCTGGGCCAGGTGCTCTTTGTTTCTTTACCGACGAGATGGCATGTTGGATTTCGGAAGGGAGAACATTTGGAATGACATATCCATCATGTGGTATGTGGTATGTGGGAAAGTGGATGTGGCTATTAAAGAGATCTGAGTAGAAGTCATGAATAATCTTCTCCATTGCCCTTCTGGAAGATGTGATAGATCCATCATGATGTCGGAGGGCAGTCATCTTGGTTTTGTAGTTGGTGAAGGACAGGCGGGCATTACGAATGTTTTTCCCAGCTTCTGCTGCATCTACCAGTACTGCTGCTCTCCTGTTTTTGAGGTCATCCTTGATGGCTTTTCTGCACTGTTTTGCCAGTTCGGACGTTTGCTTGTGGTTTCCTGAGGCACGTGCCAAGCCACGTTGGCGAATAAGTTCAAGAGTGTTCGAAGAAAGACGGTTTTTTGTGGTTATCTCTCTCTTGGCATTCCTTGCACAATCATGGAGGTGCTGAATCATTCGATCGTATTCCTCATCAATGTTGTCAATGACGGCATCTTCCCATGTTGCCGCAACAGAGCCAAAGAGTTCCCAGTTGGTGGTTGTTCTGGGAGTCCTCTTCTTAAACCTTGCATTCTTTTCTCCTGGTTCTGTGAGGTAGAATTTTGCATGAAGAAGACGGTGGTCTGATCCCGTTTGGAATTTTGGGACAACAGCAACATTGGTTAGGCAAAACCGCCGATTGAATATGATGTGGTCTATTTCATTGTGGAACCGTCCATCGGGAGACTCCCATGTCCAACGTTTAGATTCAGCCTTTTGGAATTGTGAGTTACCATGGAAGGTTTTGGTTGACATGATGAACTCAGACAGTCTGTCACCCTGTTCGTTCCATTCCAGGCCATGGGTTCCGATGTGGAGTTCATTGACTGATCTTCTTGGTCCTATCTTGGCATTAAAATCACCGACAATGATCTTGTAGAAGGTGTGATCTTCTTTATAGAATTTCTCCAGCTCCATGTAGAATTTCTCAGTTTCTCTTTCACCATAACTGGATGTTGGTGCATAGACAACAAAGATAGAAACTGCCGGTAGTGAGCCACATTTATTCAAGTGTAATCGTCCGATTTGGGTTGTTAGGCATTCAAATGAATCAATGCTCGTGACTAAGTTTGTGTTGACAAGGATACCGACACCACCGACGCCTCTTTTATCACATGTTCCAAGAAACAGTTCTTCTCCAGTGTCGAAAACAGAATGATGGAATTGATGTCTTCTCGTTTCGGTTAGACCAATATGTCGTACTTGATCTTTCGTGCTTGTACCATAAGGTCTTCAATGGATGCAGCAGATGCCAGGGTACGAGCATTAAAAGTATCGAAAGAACTATGCTTGGAATATCACAATTCACTCAAATGAGAGATAGAATCCGGAGTTCTGATCTTCGTCAACGCTCAAGAATCAGGGACGCTGTCTCATTTGCCAAGACATCAAAAATCAGATGGGCTGGACACGTAATGAGGTTTACAGACAACCGCTGGACTAGAGCCATTACTGATTGGATTCCACGAGACATCAAAAGATCACGTGGACGCCCACCTATAAGATGGTCAGACTTCTTCGTCAAGACCCTAAATGATCGGTTTGAGGCTCTACATGTTCCTAAAACGAACAGATACCATTGGGCTACGCTAGCACGCAAGCAGGATGAATGGAGACGTTACTGGCACCCGCTCGAATAAATCGATGAATAATGAGGATTAAGTGATTAAGTGATTAAGTGATCTGTTATATATTAAGTTTTTTTAAATAAGCACACAAAACAGAAAATAGATAATAGGGAAATAAAAGATGATTGGAGAAATAAATATTTAAACTCTCTATATATATTAGCCAAAATTCATGGAGAATAGTCTAATAAAATAATTTCTTAATCTTTTATAAAAATTTATAGATCACTTTCTCATTAAATTATATGAATTTGTCAAGATATGCAAAATTATCAGGAATAAATATGCTCAGTTAATCAGTCCTGGTTACTTTAAATGTATACTTGTTTGTTCTCATTAAATTCTATCTTGAGTTAAAGAAATATATTTTTTAATTCCCAAGGAATTCTCAGAATATAGAGAACTAAAATTCCTTTTATTGATTTTACCTAAAAATTTAATGCAGCATGCTTTATAATGCTATAGTGAAATGCAGATATAGTCATGTTAATATTTCTTTTACTTTTGTTCATTCAATCATACAAAGTATGTGTGATTATTATGCTATCATAACTATATAACATACTTATACAAATATATGTTATATGTTGTCTAAATATTTGTTTAATAGCAATACTATCTAAACACTTGTTAATATTGCAGATACATAAACTACTGGACATTATGAAAGATGATTACTGAAAAAATATGCATAAATACCATGGAAACACAAAAGAAAAATTGTTACAGTGGTTGAGGTGAAAATAAGATAAAGTATAGAAGCAGGTAGAGAAGTATACAAGAAGTAGTCAAACTGTTCATTCAAATTATCAATTACTTTTGAAAAATATTCTCTTTTGAACCAAAACAAAGTCCACTGGACAATGTAAAAATAATTAATAAACAATTGAATTATTCTAGTGATATTTATAGGAAAAGAAAGATAAATTTGTTCCTTATAGAAACTCTCAAAGGTAAATCATGAGCCTTAAAAAAACCGTAAGAAGATAACCAAATTTAAAGCCCCTAAAATCATTTAATCTAAAAAGCTAAAATAAATAATGAGACAGTGTGGAGAAATGATAAATTTAGTAAGAGAAAGGATATGGGAGTATCAATTGATTTTCATATTTAGACCTTGAGAAACTATTAGCCAGAGGCATATCAATGACAGTACAAGAGTGCATGGGAGAGTCATAAATTTGTATATCTGAATTCAACTCTAGCCATGTAATTGATATTGTGCTTGAGGAAATGAGTATGAAGGGAAAGCAGGAGGGCACCAATAGTGAAGGCATTGCTAAGTAGTCATTAGTGAGTACATTCTTGGAGAGAGAATCATATATGCAAACAGAGACAGAATATAGATTTTTAAGTGAAAAAGCAAATTAACTAAATAATAAAACTTGATACAAAAAACATTTAATAACTTTGTTAAGCAAAAAAGAAAGAAAGAAAATAATGAGTTAATTTTTCAAATTAGGAACTTAAGACTTATAGTTCCCAAAACTATGGCCAGAACTATTTAAACCTATCAATTCATAATTGAGGATAATCCAGCTACAAAAAATTATAAAACTATTTGAAGTGACATTTTACAAGTCATGATAGTAAAGGCTTTCATAAATATTTTTAAAACGTTAGATTATAATAGTTAAAGGGACATGACAATTAAGTTACAATGATATTGCATTATACATCACGATCACGACCACCCTGTTGTTCATCGATTGCCTCGAGCAGGTGCCAGTAACGTCATCTTCGTCCTAGCCCTGAGATTTTTTTTTTTAAAGTGCCATATTCAAGGCTTTTTCAGGGTTAGGAGAATGAGACCCATCATTGTTACTGGTATTTGGCATATTGGGTATACCACGGGGAGTTTGCCAGACTCTGCCGTGTGGGCATGTTACATTTCGTAGCCTGCCAGTTTGACCAAATTAGGAATGAGATGATAAGATGTCGCGCGGCCGCATTTGCGGCCGCGCGCTTCCGGGAGCTGAGTGTGATAATCTCTGGATCCGGGCCGTTGTTGGAGTTACATGGTAGTTGGTGGGTGTAACTGTCTAGTTACTGGCAGGTCCAGTCCCAAACTGTGCAGGCTTGGAGATATCAGCCCTGGGTCCCACACACCTGGGTTCCTCTGTCAGTTCTTTTATGCGTGAGGCTCATCCAAGTGTGTGGAGAGTGGTCTCAGCATGGCCTTGGCTGGGCCTCGGTGGTCTTCAGCTGTTGGGCCCTGGTGGAGACAGTCAGGCATAGGGTAGGAGACTCTGCCTTGTTCTCTCCCAGGAGCTGAGTGTGATGATCTCTGGATCCTGGCCGTTGTTGGAGTTACACGGCAGTTGGTGGGTGTAACTGTCTAGTTACTGGCAGGTCCAGTCTCAAACTGTGCAGGCTTGGAGATCTCAGCCCCGGGTCCCACACACCTGGGTTCCTCTGTCAGTTCTTTTATGCGTGAGGCTCATCCAAGTGTGTGGAGAGTGGTCTCAGCATGGCCTTGGCTGGGCCTCGGTGGTCTTCAGCTGTTGGGCCCTGGTGGAGACAGTCAGGCATAGGGTAGGAGACTCTGCATTATATTATATATATATATATAATTGCATTATACATGCACCAATATATTTAAACTGAATAAACTTAGAGAAGTCCAAAAAGTATTAATAATAATATTTAGTAACTGTAACAGTTTCTGAACTCATCAAATGTTTTTGATGTACTATCAATGGAAACAACTATTGTTTAAAATTGTGGTATTTGCCAAAGTCAATCTTATGCTAGTATGACCTACTAATTATCATTCTTGACTCTAGGAATAGAAATTTTTGCATTTTTGTCAAAAGATATGAATGATGCTATGTATTAGTATCAATAGCCATGATAGGTAAAAATGGAATGATGGCAAATATATATCAAGATAAATGAATAAATACATCATTCACACTATTTAGATGGAAATATATATATGCATTTTGATTGCAGTGCTAATGCATGCTATACCCAAAAGGATATCATATATGTAACATTAAAAATATGTCAAAATTAAAACTGTACATGATAGAATGTTACATATATAATTCACTGGCTGGGAAAACTAAGAAGAGGGACTACATCTGAAGTGATGTTGAATTAAATAGAAGCATAAAATGTGTTATTTTACTTCTTCCTTCCTTTATTTTTTGTTTTTTGTTTTGTTTTGGGTGGAAGCATACATGATAGTGCACAGATATTTTTTCAGTCCTGAAGTTGCTCTGAATATTGCTCAAGGTCCATGCAGTAATAGGGGTTGAACCTGGACATTTAGTGTGCAAAGTAAGAATTTTAGTTCTTTGAGCTGTATTCCCGGCCCTAACAGAATGTGTTTAAAAACTGGCTGAATAGAAATCAGCATTTTATTACTTGTAATATATATGGTTTTATACACAGGGAACAAAGACTCTACAGGAAGGTCCTTATCATATTAAAAAGTAATACCTTTTTTATGAATACTGTGATGTAGAAAACGAGGACCATAAGCTTTATAAGAAAGTCCTTATAATGTTGAAAAGTAATGTCATTTTTATAAATAATATCATTATGTAAAAAACTGTATTTTACATTAATAAATATATTGGTTCTCATAGAGCTCACCTCTGCTATTATGAAACTCAGAGTTAATTTTAGTTTGATGTAGTTATTAAATATAATTATGATTAAATTGACATACTAATGAAATGTATTAACTAACATGTAGTTTATGACCAGTTTTCCTACTTGCCGATTTCTACTTCATATTACTACTTACAGTATATATACTACATAGACAAGTATCTGTACTTTCAATTATTTATTTTTCATTGTGTTATAATTATACATTAGTTGTGCTTCTTACTTTCTACTTATAGGCACATTTCATTGTTTGGGTTTTCTTGATAATAATGCTATTAACATTTATTCCTTTATGGTTGCATCATCTTTCCTTAATTAGATTGCAACTTCCAAACTATGGACAGGTAGGTAGTATATAACACAGGTAGTATATAACAAGCTAAATATCATTAGCTTATTTTATGATATCTAAAATTATTAATTTCCTTAAAATAAAAGGATTAGAAAAATATGTGCAATCTTAGCAATTCAGAGGAAATATAGCAAATACTCAAACTTTTGGGTTTAATTTAATACTCTATTATTAATTTTAATATTTTATAGTTGCTTTGTATTTTTATATTTTACATTCCTTTTTATTTGAGCTTTACAAACAAACAAAAATAGTTAGATATCTATACCAGAACTGCTATCACAAGTGTTGTATTCAAAGTTATAAGCAAGAGAGAAGAAAGTATAATAAATTTTAATATAATTTTAGTTTTTATTGTTTTCAGAATGCTCTTAACAATCTTCAACCCAGGGAAATGATAAACAGTAATAACTGTTGAAGAATTTAAATATTGCTGTGTGCCATTTTCTTGGATCCTAAATAGGTCAGATTATAGATCCCCCAAGTGAGGAAAACTTATTTAAATAGTTACCACAATATGGATTGAAAAAAGTTTTAAGCAAAATGACTAGAAAGAGGCAACTGACCGAGGATACAGTATTTACAGAGCAGATGGTGTATTGTTAGGGGCATCTTGCACATAGGAAAAAGTGTCATTTTATGTGACATAAAAAAGTGGTAAAATTATTTTTTCAGCTCATTCTGGTGAAAATCACTGAGTTCTTAAGGTTCATGTCTACATGTATTGCTAAACAAAAGTTAAATTTTCTTTGAGATGTATAGTTAACTCTTGATTAAAAAATGTTTTAATCACTACAGTTCAGATTTTCTGTTCTGTGAAGTAAAGCTTGAAGAGAATTAGAAGACAAACCATAGACTGGAAGATATACTTTCAAACAAAGGTTTATAGTCTTTTTCATGAGTTTTCATGAAAGGGCAAGTCTTATGCCTCTTCTGAAGGGCACAAACCCATTCATGAAGGTTCAACCCTCATTACTTAATCACTTTTCAATAGTCCACTTCCTAATACTATTAAAGCTGAGATTAGCATTTAACATAAGAATTTGGATAGCCACAAACATGTAATACAGAAAAGCCACTATGTTCATTATAAATACATATCACATATTTATTCCAGAGGTTCCTAAGAGATAAGCCCAATTATTTGCAGAACCCAGATTTGCAGAAGTTAACTAACCTGCCACAGTTCTATCTAAATTTCTGAGCTGGTAGCTCCTAAATACTAAATACTTTCTATCAGATTTCAGCAACGTAGACATAAAAGGAAACCAATATGTCAAAAGAGAAACCAATATTATGTTTAATATCATAATGATTTAGATTTCAAATTTACATTTTTACTATTAAAAAAAATCACAGCTTAATTTATTTTTAAATAGTATCTTGGTAGAGTTTAAATTCCAAAAGTGCTTCACTCTCTTTAGAAATAAATACACTGATGTTCTCCTGAGGGTCTGTTCTGACAAGAAATGTTAGAAGATAATATAAACATGGATGGTTTTGCAACAATATATTCAAACTGTCAATATATTCCAAGAAAATAATATTTTTAAGGCAGCAGATAAAAACACTTGGGTAGGTTGTAGGCACATTTAACAAGCATATACTATACCTCAGACAAATATAAAGTTATTTGCATTTTTTTGCACCAATAGAGTTCTGTGAAAGAAATATATAGAAAGTATTAAATTGTGCAAAAGAGGTTTCCTACCAAAATGCTATTCACACAACAGAAGAATCTCAGTTTAATGATAACATTTTTCCACCAAAGTATATTAAACCCCTCCCAGAGTTATTATTATAGTATAAAAACATTTTGCTAAATCTTATTTGATTTTTCAAATGGATTCCAAATCTATGAGGTCATGACAGTAAGAGAAGGAACAGAAAAATTCTTTTCATTGCTTCTCTAGTCCTTATTTTCAGAATCTCACAACTGCCTTCATTCTGAAGATGTGATTTAAACAGTCAAGAAAAGATAATGACCAAGGCACAGACTATGACTTAACTGCATAGCTACGGATTAAGAGCAAAACTAGCAATTGCTAAAAGTGATACTTGTTATAAGGTAAAATGAAAGAAAGGAGTGAAGTAGAGGTAATGCAGAAAAAAAGCTAGAGTTTCAATTTAATAAAATATCTCTTTTTAAATCATTAAGTTAAAAGCAAGATAACTCATAACATTCCAACTCATATAAAGCCAGTTTCTAACACAATATCGAAGTCATCTCAGTTAATTTTGATGCTCAATTTTATTTATTTATTTATTTATTTATTTATTTTAGTTGAATCACCGTGAGAACAGTTACAAAGCTTTCAGGTTTAAGTCTCGGTCATACAATGATCAAACACCCATCCCTTCACCAGTACACATTTTCCACCACTAAGAACCCCAGTATGCCCCCCATCCCACCCCTCCCCCTGCTAGTGTGGCAGATGATTTCCACTTTACTCTCTCTCTACTTTGATTACATTCAATTTTTCAACAGAAGATTTACAATTATTATATGGAATTTTCCCCTAACACTCAAACCTGCTGAGAAGGCACCATTAGATAATGTTTTCTATTGCTTATATTGAAGAGCATATGATGTCACGTGGCTGCAATAGCAGCTGCACAATTTTGTAGTTCTGATATTTTAGTAACTAAGTCTGAAGGGATTTCTGTCAGAAGCCGCTGGGTTCCAAGTTTGGTTTTAGTGCCTCTGGAGTCGTGGCCATTCAAGAGATAGAGGAGCCATTTGTGGGTGGCAACTCAGGGTCTCTTTAGAGCAGGGAGAAGGTCCTGTTCCAGCCCCCACCCCATGAGGCCCCGCATGTTTTGTCATTGAAGGCACATACCTCTCAGTCCAATAGGCTCTGAAAGATGGCGGTCACCATGCCTCCACCAAGAGGAAGAAGGCAGCAGGGACAATACCCTTTCCCCCTGGGGTGGCACAGAGCTGTAGCTTAATTCACAGTCCGGAAGCATTTCTGCCAGAAGCCACGAGGTTCTGAGATTGGTTTGTGTGTCTCTGGGATCATGGCCATTCAGGAATTGGAGAAGCCGTTCATGGGCGGCATCTCGGAGTCTTGCTGGGGCAGGGAGAAAGGCCGGTTCCAGCTCCCATCCCATGAGACCTCATGTGTCTCCTCACTGCAGGCACGTACTTCTCAGTCCAATAGGCTCTGAAAGATTGTGGTCACCATGTTGTCATGGGGAATTAGGTGGAAGAGACAATGCCCTTTCCTCCCTGGGCTGGTATGTGGCCACAGCTTAATTCTCAGTCCAGAAGCATGAATTACCGTTAGATACAGTTACAAAGCTTTTGTGTGTGATATTCAGCTATACAATGATTGATCACTCATCCCTCCACCAATGCAAGCTTTCCACCACCAATATCCTCAATATCCCCTCCATTTCTGTCTCAGTCCTTACCCTGACTCTAACACAGAAAATTGTTCACATACTCTCCCTATAGTTTGGGACATTATATTTTGCTTGGATATTCCCACCACCATTCAAACCTGCCTTGTAGGGACAGATGCTAGATCATCTATTTTCCGTTACTCACTTTGTATATCAGGAAATATCTGGGCCCCAAACCGAGCTTATGCTTTTATGCGGTTCAGAGAAGTAGTCCTGGTCCCCACATATATACCAGAGCCATGCTTGTAGAAGCTCATGGTCACCGGGATTCCATCAGGAGAAGGCGGGGAGACTGCATCTGCTCCATCTAGGGCACCCTAGTGATATTGGCTCGGTTTGGGGCTAGAGCATTCTCCAGTGTTGTGGTGCCCAAGGGGATTCTTCACTGCTGAGTGCAGAAAGATAATGCCAGGGGCAGATTGAGGGCATGACTTCCACGGTCAGTGGCAAACTGGAGGCCAGGATTGAACTTCCTAGTTCCAGTGCTCCTATGTGGTTCAGGGAAATAGTTCTGGTCCCCATATACTGGAGCTATGCTTGTAGAAGCTCATCATCACCGGTATTCTATCTGGAGAATGCGGGGAGACTACACCTGCTCCATCTTGGGCACCCTGCTGATATCGGCCCTGAGAATTCTCTGTTGCTCAATTTTAATGATACTGTTTTACTTGGTTATGTTTATTTTTGTTCATTTGGGAGCCACACCCAATGTTGCTCAGGTCTTACTCCCGGTTCTGTGCTCAAGGATCATTTCTATTGGTGACTGGGTGAACATATGTGGTAACGTGTTTGAAATGAGGTTGACCACATGCAAGACAAGACCTTATCCCATCCTATCATTTTGACCATTTTCAATTATGTTAATTTATTATAATGTTTTAGTTTTATTACACAGTTCTTAAATTCCAATTGAATTGAATTTATTTTTAATACAGGAAATAGATATAGTTTGTTTTTAAATTATGTAAATGTTACTAATAAACAAGAGCTATCTCTTTGTAAGAAAATGTTATTGGCAATAAACTTACTTATTCATTGCTGTGGGTTTTTTTCTGTTTTGTTCTTTTCAAAAGAGATGTGATTTAACTTCTTTGGAGGGAGGCTTCTCAAGCAGTGTTCATAAGCCCCACTAGGTCATGTTCTGCGATAGTTATCCTGCTTTGTGGGCCTGACAGGTCAATTCTTGTCCTGCTGAAATTTTCTTGTTGTTTAAGCTTATGGTTCTGGGGACCCCAAAGACTATGCTAGTGGTGTTATGGGGTCAAAAAAGATAGATCTCAGAACTGATGCTCCAACCTTTTGAGTTCTCTCCTGAGACTGATGTCTTTTAAAAAGACCTTTTAAAACAGGTGTGAATTGCCCATATATCAGCACACTCTTCATTTTTGTTTTTGTTGCATCATTTTTACTAATGTAAGATTACATTATAACGTCATATGTTTAAGTGTCCACTATTTAAATATCAACATGTGCATGTGCAATGTTATATTCATGAATGAAAGTGTTGTTGTGTAATAAAAATAAAATGAAAGCATTTGAAGAAATTTGCACTTTGTGTATAATTTACTATTTAAAAAAATTACTCAGAAATACCATGAGAAGCCATCAAAGCATAAAATGACTTTTTATGTCATTTAAGGTGTGTTACCTACCTTCAGATGTAATATATAATATCAAACTTGTACAAGCAAAGAGGAAAAAAATAGTACCAGAGATGAATGTTGGATGTGAAATAGGAGAAATTTTGGTTAGTGTGGAGTTTCAAAAGGCAACCAGTATATAAATGCATCCTGCTTGTATAAAGCAGACTATAGTAATTATTGTTTATAAAATTATATTATAAACTAAAAATCTATGAAAAATAAATCTCAATTACTCTCTAATCTTTTCATTTGGTGATCTTTAGTAATATTTATATGAACTGCTTTAGTCAAATTCTGTTACTTCTGACTTTTTTCATAATTAGACATATTCAATTAATAGACATTGTATAGTAGCTACTATAAGGTTTATTTTTTACTTTTGGGTCATACCCACTAATGATCAGGAGTTAATTCTGGCTCTGTATTTAGGAATTATTCCTAGCTGTGTTCATGGGACCATATAGAATGTTGAGGATGCCCAGGTCAGTGGCACACAAAGTGAACACCCGACTCTATGTACTATCACTCAGGCCCAGCAGCTACTATACAGTAGACTTAAAACTGCTAGTTAAAGGAAAATAAATCATAAGTATTTAAAATACTGATATATTTAATTTATTATGAAAAAAAACATCATTTGAGAACAAATCCCCTAAATTGTTACATTTAAGCCATATACATCTTACAGTATTCTTCAATTTATCTAAGATTATAGATATAAGTTTATGGAAATAAAGTTAGAGGTTTATTTGGTAGGTAAAAATGAAACATCTGTGAGAGCAAAACCTGACTTATATTTTAGGTTATTTTCTTTGCATTTTCAATGTACTTTTTCTTTTACATATATTATTTTCTGAAATACAGTATCTGCTAGTCTATTAATAAATTAAGGTCATAAAATATTTATACAACATGCAACATAAATATGATCTATAATATTTATAATCCTATTTGATAAATTGCAACAACTATATCTTTCTTGAATAAGGAACTCTTAAGTCTCCATTTTTTAATCATGTTCAGTATAGATGCTAATTAAATCTTCTCCACACATAAACAATATGCTGATTAAAGCCTGCTTTGTGTACATAGTTTCAGGGAGGTATTTAAATTTTATGAAAATTATTTGTGTCTGTAGGCACTCAATATTTAATGAAAAGAAGAAATCATATTCATAATAATAAAATAAGATCAATGTGAACAAGAGACTGCAGAATATTTAAATTGTTCTGTCTAGGGGCTGGACCGATAGCATAGCGGGTAGGGCGTTTGCCTTGCACGCAGCCAACATGACCGACACAGGTTCGATTCCCAGCACCCCATATGGTCCCCCGAGCACCGCCAGGAGCAATTCCTGAGTGCATGAGCCAGGAGTAACCCCTGAGCATCGCCGGGTGTGACCCAAAAACCAAAAAAAAATAAAAAAATCCAAAAAATAAATAAATAAATAAATTGTTCTGTCTAGCTATACATATGGAATTTCTAATATATTCCAAAAGGTCCCATATTTTTCTAACTGGTTCAAGAAACTGACTGCAGACTTTAAAAATCATAGACACACTTATACCCAATGCCCAATCGTACTGAGTGCTGTCACATTCAAAAGTAAAACTTCTGGTAAGTCTGTGAAAGAATATAACTACTTGGATCTGGCTTAAGAAAAACTACACTAAGCCTTGTGTACTGAAATTGACAATATAATCCTTTTCTGTGAATAATAAAAATTATTCTTTCATACAGAAAATTATTCTGGTTCTTCAGGACTAAGCAGGTACTTGGTACTCAAAATAACATCGAATGTATTTTCCCAAAGTTTATCCAAAGTCACTGTGACATTTTGTTTTGTTTTGCTTTATGGGATGCCCACCTATTCTTAGGGATCTCTCCTGGTAAAACTTAGGGGACCTAAGTGGTAATGGGAATGAGTTATGATTGGCTCTTTGAAAAGCAAGTGTCTTAATGAGATATGTCAAATGCATGCTAATATAGAAAAAAAAAACTTAGTAAAATAAGTAAATGCAAAACCAGTGATATTCTACTCCAGAAAGAGTTAAAAAATAAAAAAAAAACTTACACAAAGATTCTGGATATGAAAAAATAAAATAAATTAAAAAGGACACCTCCTTTGAAAGCTAAAAATAGGCTCAATCTTGCAAAGAAAAGTTTAAGGAGAATTAAACAGAAAAATTCCAGTAAAAGTGATGGGCTTAATTAGTAAATCAAAATAGAAGCGTATTTGATGCTTAAACAATAACTAAGAACCAATGAAAAAAATAACATTCCTTAAAACTAATTGAATACACAAATTTATATTTAAAAAGACATGCAATAAGTCATGTGTCAGTTCAATATTCTTTTTTTTTTTTTTGCCCACACTCAATGTTGCTCACAGCTTACTTCTAACTCTTCATTCAAGGATCACCCCTGGCAGGACCTAAGGGATTAAATGTGGGCCAGGTATCAAACAAGTGCCAGAGGTGTGCAAAGAAGAGCCCTATGAGCTGAACTACATTCTCAGCCCCAGATTGTTAAATTTCAAAATTCAAAAATAAAAAAATAATATTGAATACTGCTAGAGACTAAAGGTAGTGCTGAATAGAAAAAAATAAGAATTAAATGAGGAAACAATGTAATATTAAAGGGAATAATTAAGAGACAGACTTTTTATAAATATAAAATCAACAAGTTAATGATAGCAAAAATAAGATTATCTTAGATAAGAAAATATTAATGCAAACCTCATGATGATCACAAAGAAAAATCAGGAGCAGAGAAACATAAAAAAACTGAATCATTAGGGAAAACTATTCAAATGAAAATATATCTAGAAAGTTACAAAAAATAAGCAATAAAAATATTAGGAAACCAGAAGAAAATGTAGAGTGGCAAAAATTAATCTCTAAGTCAATAATTATGTAAAACATATACCTGTCAATTAAAAGACATATAGGTGATGTGTCTATAAATAAACCAGGTTTCATTTAAGTCATATATAGAGAAAATATAGATAAGATTTTAGAGCAAAATTAGAATTGTGTTAATTGCTAAAGGACATTTCAAAATTTTTTTTAAAATTTTTATTGAACCACCTTGAGATTCAAAGTTAGTAAATTGTTCAATGACATTTTTTAAGCCAATAATTGACTTGGTAAAATAGAGTCAAACCCTACTAATCCATAGAATTCTGAAATAGATGTATTATAAGGGGGACATTTTTAATGCCATTACTCTTACTATTTTTACTATTCATTATCTTTTTGACGTTACTGGGCCCGCTCGAGCAAATCGACGATCAACGGGAGGGCCTTAACCTTTTATTATCTTTTTGATATCATTTATTTTTTATTAGATATAGCATGATTTACAAAATTGTTCATAATAGAATAGCTTCAGGCATACAGTGTTTCAACGCCAATCACACCACCAGTGTCTCCAGGTTCCCTGCCATTCCAATCTGCCCCCTTGACAGGCATTAAACAAATTCATTACATATTTTTGCTCCAACAAAACTTTAAAAATGGTAAGCGGAATTATCAGAAAGTAAATTAGGAAAGTTAATGTGTAATGATTAATTTCACATTGATGATTTAACCTATGTAAATACAGAAATTAAAAACATTTGATACAATATAGTATACTGCCCATTCCCATTTACATAGCTAAGTTTTCATCCAGGCATTTACAACATATTTACTTAATATAGCACAAGTCCGTTGTGGAGGCTGCTAAGACCCACTTGGGAGGAAGGGTCTTCTTTCTCCACTGAAGCTCTGCCCAGTGATATCAGTCAGAAGCGGGCCTCTCCTGGGATGGTGGAGCAGCAAGTAGAAGGACCTATCCATTATCTTGTATGGAAAATTGTTACAAGGGTCTTTAGGTCTATGGCTTCTGATACTAGTGACTTCTGGAGTTTGAGTCAAGTAAAAGCTAAAGTGTAGAAAGTTAATTACATATCTTCTAAATTCTAGTGATTTCTTCTCCCCAGCTTCCCCCATAAATACAAAGTACCAAACTGAGACTTAATGTGATCACCTGGACCCTCCCATAGACATGTAGTTTTTATATCACTTTGCTTAAGCGGTGGCTGCTGCAAGGTGGTCTATGTTCAGTACATTAGTCTAGTTTCTCTGGCTTGACAGGTTTCACTCCTCAAATTATTTTATTCAGTGTATCACATTTGTAAATAATGTCCCCCTGTTATAAAAACAAAGAACTGATAGAAACATTCAAATTTCCACCCAAGATGGACAAATACTTTGTTAGTTTTTGAGTTTTGGGCCACACCAGGGCTGATCCCTGGCTCTACACTCTGGGATCACTTCTGTTGGGCTTGGGGGGGGTGGGCATATGGGGTTTCAGGAATTGAACCTAAACATGCATTTTTACAAGTCCACTGTAGAAACTATTTTGAGAAACTTATTGTGTTGTCTTCTGATTTATCTGGAGTCCTCCCACTAAAGTGTCAAGTGCCCCTACCCCCCTTAGCTCTAATACATGAACTGGCTTTTCATAAATTCCAGCTCTGCCACACACTTTTTTTACACACAGAAGAGCAAAAGCCATGTGAATCTTCCTGTTAAGAGTAGCAACAGATTTTCTCTGTCAGGATACTGGTTTCCTTCTGAGACTCAACATATTCCTAACTGTAATTATCATACATTTCTAATAATGCACATACCACTGAATTCAAAATCAACTAAGAAAACATTATGCTCTTATTATCACCAAAAGTCTAGTTTCCAAACAACATGACTCAGTTTACACCCAGTTTAGCCATTTTGCTCACTTCCCATTCCCCTATCTTTCTAGTAACCACCAGTGTTCTGTCAGAATCTTTTTTATATGTAAAATAAAGCCTTCTCTTATTGAAAGCAAGACATATAGTAAAATTTCTTAACCCATATAAACAAACTAGCTTTTCTACCTTGATTTTTTAAAATTTATTTATTGAATCACAATGAGAACAGTTGCAAAGCTTTCAGGTTTAAATCTTGGTCATACAGTGATCAAACACCCATCCCTTCCCCAGAGCACATTTTAAACAACCAAGAACCCCAGCATACTCCCCATCTCATCCCCTCAACCTGCCTGTGAAGCAGATGATTTCCACTTAACTCTCCTCTACTTTGAGTACACTCATGATTTCGACAAAAGATGAACCATTATTATTTGGAATTTTCCCCCAACAATCAGACATGCTGAAAAGGCATAGTTAGATAGTTTGTTCTCTATTGCTGATCGCGCAGGACTTCAAGATCAACCGGCACTCCCAGAGTTCAGCCATCATGGCGCTGCAGGAGGCGTATGAGACCTACCTAGTGGGGCTCTTTGAGGACATCAACCTCTCCGCATTCCCTGCCAAGCACATCACCATTATGCCCAAGGACATCCAGCTGGTGTGCTGCATCCAGGGGAGAAAGAGCATAAAGTTTACAATTCTAAAATCTCAGGACTGGGACAAATGGAGACCCTACTACCACCTGCTAAAGTAAAATTTATGATTAATGGGATGACAGTGACAGTGATTGATTGCTGATTATATAGAGCACATGATGTTGTGCGGTCACTATTGAGGCCATGCTATTTTGGATTTCTGATATTTTACTAATTTAAGTATGGATGGATTTCTGCCAAAAGCTACTACAATCAGAAATTAGTTTGTGTGCCTCTGGGATCATGGCCTTTCTGGAGCCAGAGAGCCAGTCGTGGGAGGCAACTCGTGGTCTCAGCAGGGCAAGGAAGATGGGCTAGTTCCAACCCCCATCCCATGAGGCCGAGGATGCTCCGTCACCACTGGCTCATACCTAGCTATCCAATAGGCTCTGAGGCAGTGGCTACCATGCTGCCTAGGTGGGGGAAAAGGCGGAAGGGACCAATACCCTTTCTCATGAGGGGTTTGGGGGAGGTGTTATGGCACCGTAGATTAATGCATAGTTCAGACACATTTCTGTCAAAAGTTGGTGGGTTCCAAGAGTGGTTTGTGTGCCTCTGGGTTCATGGCCATTCTGGAGTCCATTTATTCAGAATCTTAAAGCTATTTTGCCCATTGTTTATTTACATTTGAAAATACATGATTACTCAGGTAACTTAGTAAAACTATAATATATGGTTTAACTAAACAAATACAGGTACTTACAAAGTACAGTCATGCTTGACAACTTCTATAAATTCTTGCAGTGTTTCTCTAACGCTAAATTTAGACTCATATACCAAAGTTTGTAGTGAAAGTTATTTATCAGCTATAGTACACAGACAACATTACAAGGACCTTATTAGAAATGCAAAAGCTCCAATCAAATTAAATAAGAAACTGCAATTTGACAAATTTCACAAATTATTTGTAGAAGCACTCACATTTGTGAAGATATGCTTTGTTTGAATATTAATTAATATTAATAAGAAATATCTAGGCATGAATTGTTTAACACAGTCTGCTCATTTTAAAGGTACTTTATTTACATATTGATCCTATGTAGTGATTTATAAAGTTTTCCAGGGAATATTAGAGGTTGGTTATCTCATATCTGCAGTATTTTTTTTTTTGCTTTTTGGGCTCACACTTGACGATGCAGAGGGGTTACTCCTGGTTCTGCACTCAGGAATCACTCCTGGCAGTGTTCAGGGAACCATGTGAGATGCTGGGAATCGAATCCAGGTAGGTCACATGCAAGACAAAAGCCAAACCCATAAATGCTGCACCTACTGTGCTATCCCTCCAGCCCCTCACATCTGCATTTCTAATAGGAATTATTCCTTGCCAAAATAACAGTAAAAAATTCCAATACATACATTTTGGCACTAATGCCTACCTCATCCAGAAATCCATTTTTTAAATGGCATAGATGAGAAAGAGTAAGTAAGCCCAAGATCATCCTATTTCTATATGTCTAGGATTCCTCATATTTCAATTGAACTCTCCTACAGTGACCACCTCAGTTCTCATACTGTAGTGAATGAAATGCTTATAACTGCTATTGAAGCATTTCTGCTTAAATAATCTCCTTGGCATCTCCTTTCCACAATGAATTGTGCCAAATTTTCTTGAAAGGAAACTCTTTCAGTAGACAATGCCTACTGAACCAATCATAAAAGTATCTATACAGTTTCATAAGCTTGCCATTCTTCCTCCAGAAGAAGTGATTTCCTATTACTTTTTGAGCAGAGATTCTCAAAGGTTAGTGAGCATTAGAGAACATTGGGAAGCTTGTTAATGCACAGACTGCTTGAGAAGTACCTCAGCAGAATTATGTCAGCAAACAGAAATATAAATCATACATACACATTAATATTATATATGTTTACATATACATTATATATGTAAATGCTTTTATCTATAACCTCCAATAACATTAAGAAAGGAATTTCATGGTGTATGGTATAATGAAGTGCCACATTGACAGTGAAGAATGGGCATAGGGTATACAATCTATTTCTCAGTCTAGCCTGAAGCATGAGAGTAATGAGGCAGATGTCAAATGAAGGTTAGCAAAAGGAAATTAAAAGCACTACTAGACTGAAAATGTGTTTGAGTTTATAGGTTGTACCTATAACTCTATTCAGAGATTTGGGATGATATTAAATGTGGGGTGTAGGGAAATATTACCAACTACTAAATTTTAAAGACAAATTGGAAAGGGTTAATAAATTGAGTTCTGAACCTAGAGTAGAGGGCTGCAGATTATTTGAGGTCAGAAAGATGCCTCTATAGGATAAGTGAATGTTTTGCATTCCAGAAGATGGAGTTGAGTATTCCACACTACTTCGTCCCTTGAGTATTGCCTGGAAATACACCTAAGTACAGAGCTGAAAGCAACTCTGGAGCATTCCAGTGTGTGACTAAACTCTCCAAATGAAAATTAAAAAGAAAAACAGTCATGGATTTTATAATTATCTGGGCAGGATACATTAAAAATATCATTAATGTTGCTATACTAATTACTGTCATTTTATTGTCATAGTTGACACTCTATTGAATTACATATTATAGTATATAGTGAAATATATGCCATGCAAAATATGTTAATATAAAGGTATAAAAGCATACTTTTTTTTTGCTTTTTGGGTCACACCCGGTGTTGCACAGAGGCTACTCTTGGCTAGTACACTCAGGAATTACTCCTGGCAGTGCTCGGGGGAACAAATGGGATGTTGGGAATTGAACCCATCCGACCTCATGCAAGGCCTAGCCACTGTGCTACCGCTCCAGCTCCTAAAATAATACAATTTATTATTATAAATTATAATTTTATCTCAGCAAATACTTATATTTATAGTAGTATTGAAGTTTTTGGTGAGTTCCCCCCAGAGAACGAATAGCTCATATTAAATACTTTAGTCAAATAGCTATTCCTTAATGACATTTCCAAATTTTAAATTCTAGAATTCTATGAATAATTCAAAATATAAACAGTATAAAATATATCTATTACTGATAGAAAGTTTATTTCATTGTAAAGCTATTTTGATTTAAATGTATTTTCTTATAATTTAAAATTCCAGAAATATTTCTAGTAATTTAAAAATCCATTTTGTGGAGAAAAAGGTTTTTCAGTAATATACTAAAATAGTTTATGATAAACATTTATGTATAATAGGTCTAATCATTCTCTTAATACTTGTGTTTTGTAGAAATGAATGTGGTAATTTATTATCCTTTGCAATCTTAGCAAATTTAGAGGTCTTCAACTTATGCAAAGAATAATCATAAACTTAAAGCAACAGTTATTTACAAAATCCCAATATTTACATTTTATTCATGAAGTAAAACAACTGAGATGATTCCTTCTTTCCCATGGAGATATTCATTTATTTTCATATATATTCTTTGTTATTATCAATTTTTCTGTAATAACCATCAGTCACCATTAAACACTGTCATAATTAACTAAGTGATTAAATGTATAATTTGCATGCTTTGAAGAGTGTATAACTGATAATAACAAAAACATTTCTTTGTGACTGTGTCCCAATTCTTGCTCAGTGATGGCAGGACCCCTTCCAGTAATTCTACATGAGTTGGGCCAGTGGTTCAATGTAAAAGGCAGAAGGATGTGGTGTTGCTTGGATCTGACAGTGCTCAGGCCCACGTAGACCACACCCAGTGATTCTAGAGGAGCTTCAGGAATACATTCTGCTACGCTGAGCTGTTAGCAATAGAAAAGGGTTAAGATGCTTGCAAGGTTAGCACCTTAATCTCTGTACATACATTTTAATCTAAGTCCTGTATTTTAAATCATTTTTAGTACTCACCTCTCTGAAATTGAAGGTGCAGCATAGCCTCTTTTTCTATTGTCTCCTGATGTTTTTCACTTCAATATGAATATTATATTTTTTCATCTTTCAATCATTTTCAAATATTTTTCTTTACTTAAAGGCTAAGTCAATACATTTGGAGAGATCTAGATACTAATGATTATATTTAATCAGCATACTTTATATTTATTGTGAAAAAGCATGTTCATGGGAATAAACAGATTACAAAATATTAAAATATATACTACAGCAGTTATGTTTTATTTTACATATCTGGTAAAATTTAATGCCCAGTAATATTTATGATACTATTTTATCTTTGAATTTAAACAAGCTTTAAAAGGATCACAGGATCCTTTTCAAAGTTTCTTATTATTAAGCAACAAATTCTATTTAAATATAAATTTTTATATATTCAAATGCATGAATAATGCTTCAATTTATTTTTCCCAATTTATTTAGAAAGAATGATTCAAGTCTTTCTGTGGGCTTTTTTTTTGTTTTACTTCATGAATAAAATGTAAATATTGGGATTTTGTAAATAACTGTTGCTTTAAGTTTATGATTATTCTTTGCATAAGTTGAAGACCTCTAAATTTGCTAAGATTGCAAAGGATAATAATTTACCACATTCATTTCTACAAAACATAAGTATTAAGAGAATGATTAGACCTATTATACATAAATGTTTATCATAAACTATATTAGTATATTACTGAAAAACCTTTTTCTCCACAAAATGGATTTTTCAATTACTAGAAATATTTCTGGAATTTTAAATTATAAGAAAATACATTCAAATCAATGTGATAGATCCATCAGGAAGTCAGAGGGCAGTCATCTTGGTCTTATAGTTGGCGAAAGACAGCCGGGTGTTGTGAATGCCTTTCCCAGCTTCTGCCGCATCTGCCAGCACTGCTGCTCTTCTCTCTTTGAGGTCTTCCTTTATCGCTTCTCTGCACTGTTTGTGAGTGCAATCATTCGCTTGTGATTGCCTGAGGCTTGTGCCAAACTATGTTGGTGATGAGCTCAAGAGTTTTAGAAGACAGGCTTCTTTTTGTGGCTCTCTTCTCTCTCTCTCTCTCTCTCTCTCTCTCTCTCTCTCTCTCTCTCTCTCTCTCTCTCTCTCTGCATTCCTCACACAATCATGGAGGTTCTGAACCAGTCGATCATATTCTTCATTGTTGTTAATGCGGCATCTTCCCGTGTGGCTGCAGTAGTGCCAAAGAGCTCCCAGTTGGTCGTCAATCTGGGAGTTCTCTTCTTAAACTTTACAGCCCTTTCTCCCCACTTTGTGAAATAAAATTTTGCATGAAGGAGATGGTGGTTTTATCCCGTTTAGAATTTTGGGACAAGAGTGGCATTGGTCATGCAAAACCATTAATTGAATATGATAGGTCAATTTCATTGTGGAACCTTCAACCAGGAGACTTCCATGTCCAACGTTAATATTTGGCCTTCTGGAACTGTGATTTACCATGATTGGTGTTGGTCAACATGATCAACTCAGGTATTCTTTCACCGTTTTCTTTCCATTCTAGGCCATGGGTCCCAATATGGAGTTCTTCAGCCAATCTTTTCAGTATTATTTTGCATTAAATCACCGACAATGATCTTGTAGAAGATGTAGTATTCTTTATAGAACTTCTCCAGCTCCATGTAGAGCTTATCTATTTCTTCTTCATAATAATTGGATGTTGGTGTGAAGACAACAAAGATAGAAACTGCCAACAGTGAGCCACATGTATTCAAGTGTAATAGTCCGATTCAGGTTGTTAGGCATTCGAATGAATCAATGCTTATGACCAAGTTCATGTTGACGAGGACACCACCAATGTCACTCTTGTCACATGTTCTGAGGAACAGTTCTTCTCCAGAGTTAAAAATAGCGTGATGTGATTGATGCCTTCTCATCTCTGTCATACCAATGATGGATGTCGTACTTGATCTTTCGTGCTTGTACCATCAGGTCTTTGATGGATGAATCCGATGCCAGCATATGTGCATTCAAAGTGCAGTCATTTTTGTCCTTCATTTTGGCAGCCTAGTTCAGCCTTGAGATTTTATCAGCCTCTCCTTTCTCATCCTTCTTAGTGCTACTGTATTGGTGGCTCTTTCATGGTCAGGGGAATGAGACCCATTGTATTTACTGGTTTTGACATATTAAATATGCCGTAGATAGCTTGCCAGGCTCTGACGTGCGGACGGGATACTCTCGGTAGCTTGCCAGGCTCTCTGAGAGGGATAGAGGCTTTTAGAGTGGCCTCTAACTGCCGTTGCAGGTGTTCCCATGGTGCAAACCATATTTGAACCCCATCAAATATTGTGCGGTAATGTTGGAAGTCACATACCAGTTACATGTATTTCATATAAAAATATCAGATTTAAAAATTGAATATTTTGCATAATTAAAATCTGAGATTAGTTATCTGTTATAATTCTCCTTTTCTTCTTTTATGATACAAACAATGATACAAATACCTGAATGTGTGTGCCTCTGTGTGTTTGTGGCTTACAAATGAATTAAATGCCTCATATATGCAATGAATAAACTCTACAACTTAGCCAAATACCCTGTCAAATGCATAAATTTAAATAAAAACTAGGGGCTGGAGTGACAATCCTGCAGGTAAGCGCTTACCTCGTATACACCAACCCAGGTTCACTCCCAAGGAACATGAATGGTCCTTTGAGCTCTCCTGGTGTGATACCAGAACACGGAGCCAGGAATAAGAACATCACCAATTGTGGCTCAAAACAAACAAACAAAAACTTCAGTAGAACCAGAAACATAGCTCAATGAAATGAAAACTTGCTTCATATATAGTGAGCTCTGGGCTCGATCTCCATATGGCATGGATCTCTGAATACTTCTAGGAGTGAGGTCAAGTAGCAGACCTGACAATCACAAGTTGGGACTCCAAAACACAAACAAACAAAAATCTAAAACAAAATTTTGAAGTGATTTTTTAAATTAAAAATATAAAACAAGCACAAATGATTTATTAAAATATTAAGGCAATATAAGAAAACAGGTAAGATTATATTCCTATCAATCTAGGTATGATTTACTTGTGTTTCACCACCAATTCTAACTTTTTTCTTGCTATCAACCTATACAACAGCAGAGAACGTAAAAGATGAGGAAAAGGATCTTATCCAATTTATGGAAGATTTAGTTACTTATATTCTTCTAAAATAAATTAATTGAACATCTGGAATATTTGCATAATGTAAAATATGGTTATACTAATATTGCTTGAAGAAAATAAAAAGGATAAGGGCCATTAATTTATTCTGATCTTTTATAGTACAAATTTAATTAGATAACTTTTTCTTTTAATGACTAGCATAAAATGAAACTCAGGGCAAGGTAATAGTATTATATAATAACTGACAACTTATGACATCCACTGGAATTTATTTGAATGAAATGATTGATAATAATAGCTGAGATCATTTGAATTAGCTAAGGAATTACTTGAACCAAGAAGAGAAAAGAAAGTAGTTACTGAGGGTTTAGATAAGTGATATAAAGATAATTATAATATTTTTGCTCGAGCGGGCCCAGTAACGTCTCCATTGGAGACTTTGTTGTTACTGTGTCTGGCATATCGAATACTCTCGGTAGCTTGCCGGGCTCTCCGAGAGGGGCGGAGAAATCAAACTCGGGTCGGCCATGTTGGCTGCGTGCAAGGCAAACGCCCTACCCACTGTGCTATTGCTCCAGCTACTAAAAAGCAGTATTGAGTAAACATATACATATATTCATGAATGCAAGGGCTGGAGCGATAGCACAGCAGTAGGGCGTTTGCCTTTCATGCAGCCAACATGGCCGACCCGAGTTTGATTCCTCCGCCCCTCTCAGAGAGCCCAGCAAGCTGCATGGCAGAGCCTGGCAAGCTCCCCGTGACGTATTCGATATGCCAAACACAGTAACAACAAAGTCTCCAATGGAGATGTTACTGGGACCGCTCGAGCAAATCGACGAACAACGGGAGGGCCTTTACTTTTACATGAATGCATATATACTTGAACACATATTTTCAGGTGATAGGTCACCAATTTTTAAACAAAAAGTGTATAAACAATACTGCACATCACTATCACTATTACGATCATCCCTTGTTCATTGATTTGCTCGAGCGGGCACCAGTAACATTTCGGTTCGTCCCTGTCGTGCTAGTATAGTCCAATGGCATATTGGGGCTCTTTCAGGGTCAGGGGAATAAGGACTATCATTATTACTGTTTTGGGCATATGAAGTACACCACAGGTAGCTTAATAGGTTCTGCCACCTCTGCCATGCGGGCAGGATACTGTTGGTAGCTTGCCGGGCTCTCTGAGAGGGATGAGGACTTTCAGAGCAGCCTCTGATCACCTTTACAGGTGTCTCAGTCAGACATATATGTGGGCAGGATATTCTCAGTAGCCTGCCGGGTTCTCTGAGAGCAAGAACTAGACAGCAAGCCTCCGGGAGCTTGGTTTTATAGTCTCTGGATCTTGGCTGTTGATGGAGTTACATGAAAGTTGGTGGGTGTAACTGTCTAGCTACTGGAAGATGGGGATCTGGGTGGAGGAGGCCCAGTCCTGAACTGAGCAGGCTTGGAGATCCCAGCCCTGGATCCCGCACAACTGGGTTCCTCTGCCAGTTCCTTTATGTGTGATGCCTGGCTAAGCAAGTGGAGAGTGGTCTTAGCATGGCTGTGGCTGGGTCCCAGAGGTCTTCAGCTGCTGGGGCTCTGCTTGAGGTGGAGAGGGAAATTCAAACCAGCCCCCATGAGGACAACCAGATATGGGGGGCAGGAGACTCTGCATTTTGAAAATGAAAGGAAAATACTACACATACACTGTAAAATTGTGAGATTAAAGTAAATATATGCCTTATTCAGTATAAAATAGTCAGTATAAAATACTCATTATAAAATGTTTATTCATTACAACGAGGAAGGGTACACAACAGAAGGGCTCAAGCATTTTTTTCTTCATAATCCGAAAGTTAAATATAGTTGCGTGAACTGGGAACATTGGAGATGGAAAATGTACAATGATGGAGGGATGGGTTTTGGAATTTTGTATGACTAAAACCAAACTATAAACAGATTTATAAGTATGTATCTCACAGTGATTCAATAATAAGTTAATAAACAAAAACACTGTCCTGTTGTTCATCGATTTGCTCTAGCTGGCCCAGTAACATCTCCATTGAGAGACTTCTTGTTACTGTGTTTGACATATTTAATACATCACAGGTAGCTTGCCAGGCTTTGCTGTGTAGGTGAGATACTCTCAGTAGCTTGTTGGGCGATCCGAGAGGGGTGGAAGTATCGAACCCAGATCAGTGAGGTTGGCTGCGCACAAGGCAAATGTCCTACCGCTGTGCTATCACTCCAGCCCAATAAATGAATAATAAATAAAATTTGTTTTGGAGTCTTCCTCAGATTTAACCTCTGGCTCTAAGTTAGGTGACCATATTCAATGCAAAGGTCAAATGAAGGTAGCTAAGTACATGGAAAGCATCTTAACTCCTATACGATCTCTTGCCCAAAACTGTTACTTTTCTTCTCCATAGTAATAAAGTAATCACTTATCACTTAAGTTCCCGTTAGTCGTCGATTTGCTTGAGCGGGCGCCAGTAACGTCTCCATTTGTCCCTGTCGCGAGCTAGTGTAGCCCAATGGCACCTGTTCGCTCCGGGAACATGAAGGGCCTCAAACCGATCATTCATGATCTTCACGAAGAAGTCTCACCATCTGGTAGGTGGGCGGCCACGCGGTCTTTTGACATCCCGTGGAATCCAGTCAGTAACAGCTCTAGTCCAACAGTTGTCTTTAAATCTCATTAGGTGAGCAGCCCATCTGATTTTCGACAACTTGGCAAATGAGACAGCGTCCCTGATCCTTGATCGTCGACGGATGTCAGAACTCCGGATTTGTTCTCTCATTTGAGTGAAACGTGATATTCCAAGCATAGCTCTTTCTATTCTTCTTTGGGAGACCTGAATAGCGTTCTCATCTTGTTTGCGTAGGGCCCAGGTCTCTGAGACATATGTTAATGCAGGAAGAACAGTGGAATCAAAGAGATGTGCCCGGAGCCGGAGGTTCTTCGTCCTCTTAGCTATTTCATCAATGTTCTTGAAAGCGTTCCAAGTCGCTCTCTTCCTCCTGCGCAGCTTGGGTGCCAGGTCATTTCTCATGTTGACCTCTTGACCTAGGTACACATAGCTGTTGCATTCGGAGATGGTCGTTCCATTGAGAGCGAATGGGGCGTCAGGAACAAGGCTGTTTCTCATAAACATTGTCTTCGTAAGATTCAGCTGTAGTCCTACCTTTCCACACTGACAGTCAAAGTCGGCCAGCATTTGTGCCGCTTGGCTGATGTTTGGTGTTATTAAAACAATGTCATCAGCAAAGCGGAGGTGGAAGTTGCCGACCATCTATCTTCACTCCCATTCCTTCCCATTCCAGTCGTCGCATGATGTTCTCGAGGGTGGCACTGAAGAGTTTTGGTGAAATGGTATCACCCTGCCGCACCCCTCTCTTGACATCAACCATCACTTCTTAGTAGAATGGTGAGATCCTGGTAGTGAATCCACAATACAGCTCACGGAGGATCCTGATGTATTGGGCTTGAATGCCCTGATTGGCTAGGGCTTCAATGACCGCTTCCGTCTCAACAGAATCAAAGGCCTTCTTTAAATCAATGAACGTTAAACAGTGCGGCATCTTGAACTCCCGAGAAACCTCAATGAGCTTGGTTATTGTGTGGATATGGTCGATGGTGCTGAATCCTTTGCGGAAACCTGCTTGCTCGCATGGTTGTCCTTCATCTAGTGTTCTGCCAATCCTATTTAGGATGACTTGAGTGAACAACTTGTAGAGGACAGACAATAGGCAGATCGGGCGATAGTTGCCAATGTCATGGATGTCTCCCTTCTTGAACAGTAGTACGGTCGTGCTGGTTTTCCATTGGGACGGAACCTTGCAATCAGACAGGTAGCGAGTGAAGTGCCGTGCCAGTGTATTGATGAGTACTGACGGCAGGTTCTTCAGGTGTTCAGGTCTGATCTTGTCTGGGCCGGGTGCTATTTGTTTCTTTACCGAAGAAATGGCATGTCGGATTTCGGAAGGGAGAACGTTGGGACCGACATATTCATCCTGTGGAATTTGGTATGTCGGCAAGTGGACATGGCTATAGAAAAGATTTGAGTAGAAGTCATGGATAATCTTCTCCATTGCCGTTCTGGAGGATGTGATGGATCCATCAGGACGTCGGAGGGCAGTCATCTTGGTCTTATAGTTGGTGAAGGACAGGGGGGCTTTACAAATACTTTTCCCGGCTTCTGCCGCATCTACCAGTACTTTTGTTCTTCTCTCTTTGAGGTCTTCCTTGATCGCATCTCTGCACTGCTTTGCGAGCTCGGACGTTAGCTTGCGGTTGCCTGAGGCATGCACCAAACCACACTGGCGAATTTGCTCAAGAGTTTTCGAAGATAGGCAATTTTTTGTGGCTATCTCTCTCTTGGCGTTCCTCGCACATTCCTGGAGGTGCTGAACCAGTCGATCGTATTCCTCGTCAATGTTGTCAACAATGGCATCTTCCCATGTTGCCGCAATAGTACCAAAGAGTTCCCAGTTGGTGGTCATTCTGGGAGTTCTCTTTTTGAACTTTGCAGCCCTTTCTCCTCGCTCTGTGAAGTAGAATTTTGCACGAAGGAGACGGTGGTTCGATCCCGTTCGAAATTTTGGGACAACAGCGACATCAGTCAGGCAAAACCGTTGATTGAATATGATGTGATCTATTTCGTTGTGGAATCGTCCACCGGGAGACTCCCATGTCCATCGTTTAGATTCTTCCTTCTGGAACTGTGAGTTACCATGAATGGTCTTGGTCGACATGATGAACTCAGACAGTCTCTCACCCTGTTCGTTCCATTCTAGGCCATGGGTCCCGATGTGAAGTTCTTCAGCTGATCTTCTCGGTCCTATCTTGGCATTAAAATCACCCACAATGATCTTGTAGAAGGTTGTGGTCTTCTTTATAGAACTTCTCTAGCTCTATGTAGAACTTCTCGATTTCTCTTTCATCATAATGAGATGTTGGTGCATAGACAACGAAGATAGAAACTGCAGGCAGTGAGCCACATCTATTCAAATTTAAACGTGCGATTCGGGTTGTTAGGCATTCAAATGAATCAATGCTCTTGGCCAATTTTGTGTTCACAAGGACACCGACGCCTCCAACATCTCTTTTATCGCATGCTCCGAGGAACAATTCTTCTCCAGTGTCGAAAAAGGCATGGTGAGATTCGTGCCTTCTTGTCTCGGTCAGACCAATGATGTCGTACTTGATCATTCGCGCTTGTACCATCAGGTCCTCGATGGATGCATCTGATGCTAGTGTACGTGCATTGAAAGTACAGATGATCATTTTTGTCTTCCTTCATTGTGGCAGTATAGGTCGGCCTTGAGATTTTGTCGGCCTCTCCTTTCTCATCCTTCTCAGTGCTGCCATGTCGGTGAAGCCTTCAGGGTCAGGTGAATGAGATCAGTTGTAGTTACTGGTTTTGGCATATCGAATACACAGCGGATAGCTTGCCAGGCTCTTCCGTGCGGGTGGAATACTCTCGGTAGCTTGCCAGTCTTTCCGAGAGGGATAGAGGCTTTTGGGGCAACCTCTAATCACCCTTGTAGGTGTTACCATATTTGAACCCTATTAAATACGGTACGACAATTCCGGAAGATGGGTATTTAGTGTCTTATGATGTGTCTGGAAAGCGTCCTGGAGTGTGGCGATGGCTGGGTAGTGGAAGTAGTGTCGAGAGTGGAAGTCTGCCAGTGGGGTATTTATCTGGGTAGGGTGGGTCTCCTGTGCACAATTCGATCCCTGGGTGGTTGATGGAAGTAGACAGGGCAGGGTAGGGTGGGGCTCCTGATTAGAATCCCTTTGTCACCTGTGGTGGTGGGAGCAAGCAGAGAAGCTCTGTCCCTGGGTCCGCCGAGCCTGGAGTCCAAGGTCTCAGAGAGTTCCGCTTATCTTGTTCTGTGGGTCTTCAGTCATGCGTGGGTCTCGGCCGGAGCTGCCACGCGGGTCTGGAAAGCGTCCTGGAGTGTGGCGACGGCTGGGTAGTGGAAGTAGTGTCAGTAATAAGAGGGTGGTAAACTCCATCTAAGGCTAAATACCGGCACGAGACCCATAGTGGCGACCTGCTGAATTTAAGCATATTAGTCAGCGGAGGAAAAGAAACTAACCAGTAATAAAGTAACTTAATTTAAATTATCACTGTATCGCTGTCATCCCATTGTTCATCCATTTCCTCCAGCAGGCACCAGTAGCATCTCCATTCATTCTAGTTTTGAGATTTTAGCAAGTGCCATATTGGAGGTTCTTTCAGGGTTAGAGGAAAGAGACCTTCAGAACCAGCCACAGCCATTCTTAAGGCCACTTTTCACACACTCCGATGAGCCTCATGCATGAAGACCCCAGCAGAGGAACCCAGGTGTGTGGGACCCGGGGCTGAGATCTATCTCTAAGGCTGCTTGGATCGGGACTGGGCCTCCTCCACCCAGATCCCCCACCTTCCATAAGCTAGGCATTACACCTCCCAACTATACCTGGCTCCGCCATGTAATCCCATCAACAGCCAGGACCCCAAGCTGCCATAAGTGCGTGGCCGCATTTGCAGCCATGCAACTACTTATTGTCTAGTTCTCACTCTCGGTGAATCCAGCAGGCTATCGAGAGTATCCAGCCCACATGGCAAAGCCTCCCCAGCTCCCCGTGGTGTATTCGATATGCCAAAACACCATAATTTAAATTAAAAGTAGAATATAAAATTTTATACTACATAATGTTATATGAAGGATAGTTAGAATCTAAGATCAATGGCCTACTAAAATCAGAATAAGGAGCACAAAATTCATAATTTTAGACATTGCTCATTGTTTAAGTACTCTGTGATATATGTACCAGAGAAATAAGTGCAATGATGTATTAACTACTAAGTGAATGGTCAAATCTGAAACGAAACAGAAAATAAAAAAAACCTCCCAGTTTTGCACATTCTTTATATAAAACTCAAATTCACCCATACCAGTAGCAACAATTGGGAGAGCATGGTCAGCTTGAAAGGTGCTTGTATTCATCTATTTGAAAGTCTCTATGTCATGGGGCATCAATGAATACTTGTTGGTTTCAAACTTCCACAGGGCGATATCAATGGTGATATCACCTGACATTCCACATTCAGCTTTCCAAAGACCCAAGCTTACTTGAAGGAACCTTTATCCATGTTGGCCCTCTCCTTCCTGAATTCCTCCAGGGTTCTCTTTTGGATGTCCTGACACATTTGTAGAACATGTGGCCATTGGAGATAGACTTAGAGGAGTCTATGTATCTAATGACAGTGATGCTGATGTAAGTCTTTTCCTTTCTCATTTGACTTGTATTTAGCTGTACTTTTCACGACACCTGTGTTCTTGTGGCTAACCCATTGCAACAAAGCTAAATAGCTATATTCTTATTTAATTTTCAAGTAGTGGTTTTTAAATTATAGTCATCTATTTTAAGTGGCACAGTAAAATATTATGAATTATGTGTGCATTTTCTCTCATCTAACACATTCTCCTTTGTATTTAAATGCATAAATAATTTTTATGAATAGTCCACAGGAATCATATTTGATAGTATAATTAACATTAATTTTTAAAGCCTGTCAACCCAATCTTCCAAATGGTGTAAATATATATGAATATAAATTTTTATGGAAAGAGTTACAAAAACAAAAGAAGTATGTTGATTAATAGTTTTTAAAAAGTCAGGTAGACTTACCTGATACTATGAATGAAATCTTCAGTGAATAATGGGTCTGCAACAAGCTGCTAATTAGTGCAAATAGTGTCATCAATACAGATACAAAAGCAGCTCTGAGAGGAGTGTCACATTCGTCAATCATTAGACTTCCAGATCTCCCAGAATAATTCTCCTGTAGTCCAGCTGAATTATCTGCCTTCGCAGCAGAGATTAAAATTTATTAAGTGCACTAAATATGCAGATTTTACTGAAAGCACACAGATAAATGACCATTTGATACAGTAGCACCAAGGAGGTTCAAAGCAGCAGCAGCAACAACAACAACAACAACAAAATGTTTAATAAAACAGAAAACTAAGAAAATTGTAAAACCTCCCATTGATTTTTGCTTTGAAAACAGGACTATTTCAACAATTAAATCAATTTCTCTCAAGAAAATAGAAGTCTAGTATGTAAGTACTAGCACTGCACTGTAGCATTGTCCTCCCATTGTTCATTGATTTGCTCCAGCGGACACCAGTTAACATCTCCATTGTGGGACTTGTTGTTACTGCTTTTGGCATATAGAATATGTCACGGGTAGCTTGCCAGGCTTTGCCATGCTGGGGGGACATTCTTGGTAGCATGCTGGTCTCTCCGAGAGGAGCAGAGGAATAGAACCCGAGTCAGCCGTGTGCAAGGCAAACGTCATACTTGCTACGTTATCGCTCCAGCCCATGTAAGTACTAATAGATCAATGTATAAATACTAATCTGAACTTCATTTTAATAATAAATTTTATATTTTCCAAATATATATTATTCTAATGCATAGTTGTAGAATGTAATTTATAAATTAAGAATAGCATGGAGTAAGTTTAATTTATGTTTTAAAATAATTTACAATCATCATAAGTATAAAATAGCTCTTTCTAAGAAAAAATATGTCAATGAGAAGAATAAAATATTACGCTTGTACATAGTGATGTTTGCTATATTCCTTCACTAGAAACTGATTGTGGCATGAATTATTTCTTCATAATAAAAGTGTGAGTCAGTATATTTTGGTTTATGTGCCTTTTACACTTTCAAAATTTCTTTTTTGAATTTGTGGTGGGGATGTGGGTTTCATTTGAAGGTATGAACCCAGTTGGAGGGTAAAGGCAAGTATCTTAACACCTGGACTATCTCTTGAATTTAATTCTAATTTTTTTTTTCTGGAGAACCGATAGTACATACTGCTAACTGAAGTTCAGTCCTAACACTCCATACAGCATCCTGAGCATCTCCATAAGTGATCTTTGAGTACGGATCTAGGAGTTAATGCTGAGCACTGCTAAATTTAGCACACAAATACACAAAAGAATAAAATTGCTGTAACAAGGATTTTTTCTAACAACATAGAAAGTAAAGCTGTAATCACACTATTGAATAACTTAAATGAAGTGTTGAAAATTATGCATTTTATTTATCTTTAACCAAAGAACAATTGTGCATTCTAGAAAAGGAAGATTGGTGACATAATTTTCAAAGAAAAATCTGTTCAACCACCTAATAAATATATAGTTTTAAATTACAGAAGATGTTTAATATAACATGAAAATAGATATAATATATCGAAGATTGTAATATGGCAGTAGTAAATAAAGAGAATAAAGAAATAGAAAGAATTGTTAAAAATTGAAACTCAATTATATAAAGGTTAGAAGGTGAGTGAGGGGTCAAATCTGACTTTAAGGTTTTTATTCTAGTGACAGAAAGAACGGCAATTTTATTAACAAATTCAGAAATAGGAGAGAGGTAGACATGAAGATGAAAAAAGATACAATACTTAAAATGTAACAATATAATCTGTCACTTGATCTATCTTACTATTGAATAAAATGAAAGCTGAAGACTATTAGATAGATTAAATGAGTTCTTAAAAATTGTTTTGACAGCTTTGGAGGAAAGTAGAAATAATTACTGAAATCTATGACAAGTTCCAAAAATCTGAAATTCTAACAGTATGTTTCATAACCACCGGAACTATCTCTTGTATTTCCAACTATATTTTACATTAAAAAGCAGATTGCTTTATTTTTTCTAAGACCAAAAACTAAAACTGACAGCGTGGTGTGTTTTTATAAGTAGAATTATTATAAAATTGCTTCTTTCACTAGGGGTGGCACTAAAAATTCAGAGTCAACTATGATATTTCCTAGTGCCTTTATAATAAACTCACTATAAAAGCAGTGAAGAACATTAAATGCTACATGAGATTCATTATGAAGTTACAGTTTAATGAAGTTTAAGTTATATTCAAAATGAAGAGACATTTCAATACGCATATAGACATGCAAACGACATCATCATCAGAAAGTTTTCCTTGAGTACACATATATTTCATAAGTCAGATTTTTTTAATAGAACTGTTATCCTAGACCTATTTGATTTGTATTTGCAAAGACTAACATGCATAAAGCTAAAAGCTTACTTACTAAAAAAAATATTTCATATAATGCTTACTAGTTGGGAGATAAGTATAATATTGAAATACTTCTGAAAAAGTAATCAGACAATATGAACAATTTTATGTCACAATTATTTTTATAGCATGGTAGCACTGTCCTCCTGTTGTTCATTGATTTGCTTGAGTGGACACCAGTAACGTCTCCATTGTGAGACTTGTTGTTACTGTTTTTGGCATATCAAATATGCCTTGGGGAGCTAGCAAGGCTCTGCCATGTGGGCAGGATACTCTCGGTAGCTTGCCGGGCTGTCCAGAAGGATGGAGGAATTGAACCCGGGTTGACCATGTGCAAGGCAAATGCCCTAGCTGCTGTGCTATTGTTCCAGTCCAATTATTTTTTTTCCTTAAATTTTTATTAGTGAAACACCATGAGGTACAGTTGTAGACTTACAAATTTTCGTGCTTGGGTTTCAGTTATACAATGATCGAATATCCATCCGTCCACCAGTACCCATTCTCCACCACCACCAGTCCCAGTATCCCTCCCATCCCCTTCCCCATCTCACCCTACCACTGTGGCAGGGCATTCCCTTCCGTTATCTCTCTCCTTTTGAGTGCTGTGGCATGCAAATGAGACATTGAGTGGCAATCTTGTTCGGACTATAGTCTACTCTCATCACGCATTTCCCATCCTGAGAGGAACCTCCCAACACCCTTTATTTGGTGCTTCCTTCTCTATCTGAGCTGCCTTTTCCCCTAGCATGTGCGGCTGTCCTCAAAGCTATGGAGTAATCCTCCTGGTACTTATCTCGGCTATTCTTGGGTATTAGTCTCTTATTTTGTTACTTTGTGTTCCCCAGATGAATGCAATCTTTCTATGTCTATCCCTCTCTTTCTGACTCATTTCACTTAGCATGATACTTTCTATGTAGTATCACTTGTATGTAAATTTCATGACTTCATCCTTTCTGACAGCGACATAGTATTCCATTGTGTAGATGTACCAAAGCTTCTTCAACCAGTCATCTGTTCTTGCCAGCCCAATTATCTTTATATGACATACTAATTTTACGTGCCATATTATTATTACTATTTAGATCACTTTTTAAAATAAAATTATGACAAAGAAAGGGCAAAACGTTAAGAAATGGCTGTTTCATTGGTAGTTGTATACTAATGTCATTTCATCTCAAACTGGTAACTAATAATTTTTATTTAGTGAATACATTCCCAGGCTTTTATTTTAAAATCAATATTTTTACAATTCATTTTCAAGTTTTTAAAGTGAAGTTAATATATTTATATTGAATATATTTTAATTTATAAATATATAGTAATTAATAACAAAGGAAGTCGTTCATTAAAGCTTACTTACCCATTTAAATTAGTGCATAACCATGCTTTTATCTTATTTAAGATCAGATTCAGAGATGCTCCGAGGTTACCCCTGGCACTGTGCTCAGAAATTTCCGAGGTGCCCTGGGGACCTTATGGGATGCCAGAGATTGAACCCATGTCGGCTACATGCAAGGGAAATTCCCTGCCCACTGTGGTATGACTTTGGCCTTACTAATATATAATATTTAACTATAAATATGTTTTATGATTTATTTTCTCATTTATACTTAAGGCCTTGAACACTTGATCACTTGAGATCCCGTTACTCATCGATTTGTTCAAGCGGGTGCCAGTAACATCTCCATTCCTCCCTGGAGCATGCTAGTGTAGCCTAATGGCATCTGCTCGCTTCACGAACAAGAAGAGCCTCAAACCGATCATTTAGGGTCTTAACAAAGAAGTCTGACCATCACATAAGTGGCCACGCGATCTTTTGACATCCCGTAGAATCCAGTCAGTAATGGCTCTAGGCCAGCCATCCTCTCCAAATCTCATTATACGTCCAACCCATCTGATTTTTGATGTCTAGATAAATGAGAAAGCGCCCCTGATTCTGGATCATAGACAGAGATCAGAACTCCGGATTCCTTCTCTCACTTGACTGAAGCATGATACTCTAAGCATAGATCTTTCAATTCCTCTTAAGTAGACCCGAATAGCATTCTCATCATGTTTTCGTAGGGCCCAGGTCTCTGAGGCGTATGATAATGCAGGAAGAACAGTGGAATCAAATAGATTTTCCTGGAGCCAGGGGTTCTTTGTCCTCTTAGCTATTTCTTTGATGCCCTAGTAGGCGTTCCAAGCCACTCTCTTCCTCCTCCGAAACTCAGATGCCGGGTTATTCATCATACTGAGTTCTCAACCTTGGTACATTTACCTGCTGCATCCGGAGATGTTCATTCCATTGAAAGTGAATGGAATGTCAGGAACGAGTCTGTTTCTCAGGAACATTATTTTTGTGAGATTCAGTTTCAGTCCAACCTTTCCACACTCACGGTTGAAGTTTGCCAGCATTTGTGCGACATGGCTAATGTTTGGTGTTATTAGAATGATGTCTTCAGTGAAGCAGAGGTGGTATAGTTGCTGACCGTCTATCTTCACTCCCATTCTCTCCCATTGCAGTCATCGCATAATGTTCTCAAGGATGGCACTGAAGAGCTTCAGTGAAATGGTATCACCCTGCCGAAGCCCTCTCTTGACAAGGATAATCACTTCTTTGTAGAATGGTGAGATCCTGGTAGTGAATCGATAATACAGCTCACTGAGGATCCTGATGTATTGAGTTTGAACGCCCTCTTTGGCTAGGGCTTCGATGACTGCTTCAGTCTCAACAGAATCAAAGGCCTTCTTTAAATCAATGAATGTTAGACAGAGAGGCATCTTGAACTCCCGAGAAACCTCAATGAGCTTGGTTACCATGTGGATATGGTCAATCATGCTGAATCCTTTTTGGAACCCAGCTTGTTCTCATGATTGTCATTCATCTAGTGCTCTGTCAATCCTATTCAGGATGACTCAAGTGAACATCTTGTAGACGACAGTCACAGGCATATTGAGCTTGCCAATGTCGTGGATGTCTACCTTCTTGTATAGTAGAACCGTCCTGCTGGTTTTCCCCTGGGACAGAACCTTGCATTCAGACGGATAGTTGTGAAGAGCAGAGCCAGTGTATTGATGTGTACTGACAGCAGATTCTTCAGGTGTTCAGGTCGGACCTTGTCTGGGCTGGGTGCTGTTTATTTCATTACCGACAAAATGGAGTGTTGGATTTCAGAAGGGGGAATGTTTGGAACAACATATCCATTCTGTGGAATTTGGTATGTGGGCAAGTGGGCGTGGCTATTTATGAGACCTAAGTAGAAGTCGTGGATAATCTTTTTCATGGCACTTCTGGAAGATGTGATAGATCCATCAGGACATTGGAGGACAGTCATTTTGGTCTTGTAGTTTGTGAAGGACAGGCAGGCACTGCGAATGCTTTTCCTGGCTTCTGCAGCATTGGCCAGGACTGCTGTTCATCTTTCATTGAAGTCTTCCTTTATGGTTTCTCTGCACTGCTTTGTGAGCTCAGACGTTTGCTTGTAGTTGCCTGTTGCTTGCGCAAAACCATGTTGGCGAATGAGTTCAAGAGTTTTTGAAGACAGGCGTCTTTCTGCGGCTTTCTTTCTCTCTCAGTGTTCTTCACATGATCAAGGAGATGCTGAACCAGTAAATCATATGCTCTGTCAATGTTGTCGACAACAGCATCTTCCCATGTTGCCGCAATAGTGTCAAAGAGCTCCTAGTTGGTGATCATCCTGGGAGTTTTCTTCTTAAACTTTGCAGCCCTTTCTCCCCACTCAGTGAAATAGAATTTTGCATGAAGGAGATGGTGGTTTGATTTAATTTGGAATTTTGGGACAACAGCAACATTGTTCAGGCAAAACCATCAATTGAATATGATGTGGTCAATTTCATTGTGGAACTGTCCACTGGGAGACTCCCGTGGCCAATGTTTAGATTCTGCCTTCTGGAACTGCGAGTTACCATGGATGATTTTGGACAACATGATGAACTCAGGTAGTCTCTCACCCAGTTCGTTCCATTCTAGGCCATGGATCCCAATGTGGAGTTCTTCGACTGTTCTTCTCGGTACTATCTTGGCATTAAAATCACCGAAAATGATCTTGTAGAAGATGTGCTCTTCTCCAGCTCCATGTAGAACTTCTCAATTTTTTTCACTGTAATTGGTTGTTGTTTAATAGACAATGAGGTAGAAACTGCCAGCAGTGAACGATCTCTATATTCAATTGTAATTGTCTGATTCGGGTTGTTAGGCATTCTAGTGAATGCCTAACCCAATGTCTACATGCAAATAATTTTATAAAACTAATTCTTCCAATGTTACCTTTATTGTGAAAAGAGTGTAAACATAGGTTCTCTCAACTAACCCCAGGGGAAGAATTCTTAAGTATGAGATCAACAGCATCTAGAATGTTGGGCTATTCTACACTGCACTTGAAGATGCTGAATCCTCAGATCTCTGACTTGGGGTATATTAAAGGGAAATGACACAAAAACCTCCTTACAGTATTACATGTGGACTTTAGAGATCTTCTTCTGCAGACCAGTGATATTTTTTTTGGAGGGGATGCCACATTTAGTGTTGCTCAGGTCTTACTCCTGGCTCTACACCGAGGATCATTCCTGGCAAGGCACAGGGAATCATGTAGGATCAAACTTGAGCCTGAAACCAGTGATAGTTTTTACATCATCTAGGGATAGAAAGAAAATCCAATAAGGGGGTCAGGGACAGCTTTTATACATAATTTAGTGATTTTTATGAGATATAGTATTATAATATTAACCATCTTTTCTTATATTTAAAAAGGATATGATGTAAGAACTCTCCTTTTTATTAAAGAACTGGGAGGGAACTATAATTAAATGTTTCACTGTCCTCCCATTATTCATTGATTTGCTCGATAGGCCCAGTAACATCTCCATCGTGAGATTTGTTGTTACTGTGTTTGGCATATTGAATACATAACGGTAGCTTGCCAGGCTTTGCCATGAGGGCGAGATACTCTTGCTAGCTTGCCGGGCTCTCTGAGAGGGGTGGAGGAATCGAACGCGGCTCGGCTGGGCGGGCTGCATGAAAGGCAAACACCTTACCACTGTACTATCACTCCAGCCCAGTTAAATGTCTGTCTCTGTCACTGTCCTCCCATTGTTCATCGATTTGCTCCAGCGGGCCCAGTAACGTCTCCATTGGAAACTTTGTTGTTACTGTGTTTGGCATATCGAATACATCACGGGGAGCTTGCCAGGCTCTGCCGTGCAGATGAGATACTCTCGGTAGCTTGCCGGGCTCTCCGGGAGGGGCGGAGGAATCGAACTCGGGTCAGCCATGTTGGCTACTTGTAAGGCAAACACCCTACCGCTGTGCTATTGCTCCAGCCCAGTTAAATGTCTAGTTTTTTAAAAAGAACAATACAATGATAAGTAAACTAAAAGAAATTATAATTAATTACCCCATTCATTTTTGTCAATCATAACTTTGGCAGAGTTAGTCAATGTATGTTAAATGGATGTCTTTGTTCAATGTGTTTTTCCCTTCTGTGATTCTTGGTTAGCAAACAGAGTGCTGTCTGTCCCAGGAAGTGAATGATCACATGCAAAACCAGATGGAGCTCCACAATCAGTGGAGAATCTCCAAAGCCAAGAGTTTCTTACCAAGGTATATTTCCTTTAACTACTGCAGCTATTGTTAATTGCAGCTGTTGTTTGTGTGCTTTTCTCCAGTGCAAGTTTTGGTTATATTTAGCCACATTAGCACTGTAGCACTGTCTTCCCATTGTTCATCTATTTGCTCGAGTTGGCACCAGTAATGTCTCACAACAAATTGTGATTCTTGTTGTTACTGTTTTTGGCATATCAAATACGTCACAGGGAGCCTGCAAGGCTTTGCCATGTGGACGAGATACTCTCGGTAGCTTGCCCGGCTCTCTGAGAGGGGTGGAGGTATCGAACCTGGGTCCACTGCCTGCAAGGCAAAAGTTCCTTACCCACCGTGCTATTGTTCCAGCCCACAGTAACAACAAAGTCTCCAATGGAGACGTTACTGGGCCCACTCGAGCAAACCACTTGGAATTAACACCTCAAAAAATTTGAATTCCCAAGATGTTATTCTAAACTGATTTCCTATCTAAATTCATTTGCTAGAGAAAAATTAAAGAGTAAGACATGAGCCTAAATTACATCGTTGAAAATTTCATTTCATTTCATTTCATCATCCTGTTATTCGTCGATTGCCTTGAGCAGGCCCCAGTAACGTCTCTTTCATCCTAACCCTGAGCCTATATTCAAGGTTCTTTAGGAGAATGAGACCCATCATTGTTACTGGTATTTGGCATATTTGGTATGCCACGGGGAGTTTGCCAGACTCTGCCCTGTGGGCAGGCTACATTCGATAGCCTGCAAGTTTGTCCAAAGTAGGAATGAGATGATAAGATGTCATAAATGATGTCCTGATAAGATGTGGCGCGGCCGTGAATGTGGCCACGCGGTTCCAGGAGCTGGATTTTATAGTCTCAGAGTCTTGGCCGTTGACGGGATTACACGGCGCCAGGGGGCCAGGTGGTGGTTGTGACCCCCGCCTACTGGAATTTGGAGGATCTGGCTGGAGGATGCTCGACTCCAATCTGAGTAGGCTGGGAGATCTCGGCCCCGGAACCCGCGTGGATTTGTCCCTCTGCCAGTACCTTCAGGTGTGCAGAGAGTGGTCTCAGTATGGTGGTGGCTGGTCCTGGAGGTCTTCGGCTGCCGGAGCCCTGGTTGGGGCGGGGAGGAAAGCTCAACCCGCTCCCCTCCAATGGGCCCCGGCGAGGAACAGCCAGGCGCGGGGTCAGACTGAAAATAATCCTCTAAATTAAGATTTCTGACAGCCTACATTACTGGAGACTCAGAAATACCAACTACTCCTGACAAAGATGTAGAGAATAATTCTGAGACCATGATGTCATAAGTACATAGTCTGCTGATGATGAGGAGGAGTTGGGAGGCAAGAAGAAAGCAATGAAAAGCTATGGTAAATGTGTTAAACTTTAACTTGTTAAATGTGGACACTTTCCCATTAATTTTTTTTTTTGATTAGCCATGTTTTCAAACAAGTTTATTTAAAAAGAAAAATCTGACTTTTAGTAGAATGCATATTGGGACAAGCCTCTCCAAAGCGCGATAGGATTTCTACAGATGGTGTTTTATTTATTTATTTACATGCTAGGGATCAAACCAAGGAATTCACAGGTTTGAGGCAAATGTCTCATCACTGAGTTACATCTCCAGACCTAATCCTGAGTTTTTGAGTGAAGACTCATTCAAGTCATGACACAGGCATCAACCACCAATGGCTCTCACACAACTCAGAACTCGCATTAACCCCACACAGTTTTTGAAGTTTGGTTCTCATTACTAAACTTAATACTCCATCCACAAACTGATTATTCATATTTTATGGATTTCTAAAGCAAAATCCTTAATCCAAGATGTCTTCAGTACCCTTGCCTTACCACCTCGTATGACAACATAAAACGTAGATTTTAGCCACATTAGTGACCTCATATAACAACTTAAAATGTAGATTTTGTCCACATTAGTGACCCGTTATGTATGATTTAAGATAAAAACAGAAAAAAAAATCTTAATTGATACCTATACCGTAGGTACCTTGACCACTGCAAAATGGTTCAGATATAGTGTTTGTGTGGAAAATGAATATATGATAAATAGGATGTATATTTAATTTTCAGTACACTTATGCTAAAGGAATATTACAGAGAAAGGCACTTGCTTGAACATGCTCAGACAGAGTTCAATCCTCTTCACCTCGTATGGTCCTCTGGGCACCACCAGGAGGAATCTCTGATTGCAAAAACCAGGAGTAGTCCCTGAGAACTGCTGTATATAGATCCAAACAAACAAAAACTGTAATGACATTAAATGACCTAATTCTTCTTTTATTTCCCTATCCATTTATACTATTAAGTACATTATTATATTAATTTTCCATTGTCCATTCTCTTTAAGAGAAAGACTTGAAATAAACTTTGAAAGGTGATATTTTGATTTGTGAATAATGCTCTGGCCTCTGCATTGAAATTCAGGTCATATGACATCAAAATTTTAGGTTAAGATATTTGTATTTTTTAAATTTATTGCATTTCCTAATCAACTTAGATTTTCTCCAACAGTTAATATTGAGATGCTCATTATGTTCAGGTCCAAGACTTTCCCTAGGGAAAAGTCATTTTTTCATTGATGCCAGAGGAAAGGGAGACTGCAGGAGACATCTTCACTTTCTTTTTTTTTTAACGTAGGAGTATTGCTATTTATTCAGCCCTTGATTAGGCTGATTGAATTGGGCATGAACTGCAGCTTGTTTTTTTTTCTTTTTTATAAATTTATTTATTGAATCTCCGTGAGAGTAGTTACAAAGCTTTTGGGTTTAAGTCTCCGTCATACAATGATGAAACACCTGTCTCTTCACCAGTGCCCATTTTCCACCATTAAAACCCCCAGTATACCTCCTTGCCCACACCCTCCCCCTACTTGTGAGGCATGTGAGGCAGATGATTTTCACATTACTCTCTCTCCACTTTGATTTCATTCAATATTTCAACTCCAGACCCACCATTATTATTTGGGATTTTACCCCAATACTCAGATCTGCTGAAAAGGCAACAATAGAGAATTTGTTTTCTATTGCTGATTATGAATAACCAGCAGTAGTGGCCATGTGATTTTGGAATTCCAAGATTTTAACAATTAAATCTGGAGATATTTCTACCAAAACCTGCTGGTTTCCGAGATTTGTTCCTGGGTCTCTGGAATCATGACCGTTAAGCAGCTTGATCAGGAGGCAGAGAGGCTGTTTGTGGGCAGCAATTCAGGGTCTTGTTGGGGCAGGAAGGAAAGGGCCCGCTCCAGTCCCATCCTATGAGGCCCTGCGTGTCTCATCACTGCGGGCCCAAACCTGACAGTCCAGTGGCCTCTGGGGCATGGTGGCCTCTCAGCTGCTTGGGGGAACAGGCCAAGGCACAAAACCTATTCCCACCTGGGGTGACCCAGAGCCAGTAATCTAATGTGGGGACTGGATGCATTTCTGCCAAAAGCCACTGGATTCTGAGATTTGTTTCTGAGTCTCTGGGATCATGGCTGTTAAGCAGCTTGATTAGGAGCCAGAGAGGCCTTTTGTGGGTGGCTACTCAGGATCATGTTGGGGTGGGGAGGAAAGGGCTGGCTCCACCCTCATCCTGTGAGGCCCCTTGTGTCTTGTCACTGCTGGCCCAAACCTGACTGCCCAGTGGCCTCTGGTGGATGGCAGCCACTAAGTTGATCTTGGGAACAGGCCAAGACATAAAACCAATTCCCACCTGGGGTGGCCTGGCGCTAGTAACCTACTCAGGGAACCGGACGCATTTCTGCCAAAAGCCGCTGGTTCTGAGATTTGTTTCTGAGTCTTTGGGATCATGGCCATCAAGCAGTTTGATCAGGAACCAGATAGGCCTTGCCTCCAATTATATAGATGAACAGGAGTTCGTCTGTTGGTGTGTCGCCCACATACATAACTTTTGGCTGTTCACTTTCTTTGTAAACTTGGCCCCAAGTTTTTGGGGTCTGGTCAATGGCACAGCAGCAATTTTGGGGTGCCTAGAAGTCTGAAGGAAGTCTTCAGAACTTTAATATTTTAAAATTACTCCTTTTATAACATCAGGCTGCTGATGCACTCACCTCACAGGTACAGATTGACCTGCTAGTGGCACCATCCCCCGTAGCTTCACTTTCAAATGAACAGAAAAGTTGAAAGAGAGAGCAAGAGAGAATATTTCTATTAAAAGCAGAAACATTATCAATATGTACACCTGAGTAGTAGAGAACTGTTCAAAAGGATAAGAAAGAACTGCACCCAGTGCTCACATAGAAGTAGTGTCTATTCTGACTTAGAAGACTAAAACTAGTTAAATTCATAATTTATGAAGCAATATATGAAAACATTAAGAAGGACATATTTCATTAATGAGAAATAATTAACTTTATGAACTCTGCTTCACAGCTACCTAACCAATCATAAAATCAAGTCCTGAAAGGAACAAACTTTGTTTAAATAGGCTAACCGAACATCAGAATAAAGATCCAGAACATTTATTGAAATCTTAAAATATCAAAGCAAATAATGCAAAATTTATCATGTGAGGCACAAAATTAGATATTAGTGTCATTTAAGGAAGCAGGGTGATGTGGTTAACAATAATGAACTAAGAAAAATGAGGAGAAAATAAACCAAATTTGACAAGTCCTTAAAAATCATAGAATAAGTACTTTGAAATATTTATTAAACTTTTATCTCACGTGTTATAAAAGGAGTAATTTTAAAATATGAAAGTTCTGAAAGTATACATTAATAATAAATTTTAAATGACCAAATTGATACAGAGATTCAAAAATTTAATTAGGATTCTAGCAACATTTCTTTTAGTAAATACAAGCTGATTCTAAGATTAATATGGAAATACAAAAGATTGAAACTACTTAAAACATCCTTGGCAATGAGATGGGCATTTCAGGATTAATGTTTTCAAAACATATTATAAAATTACAGTAATTGCCCCTATCTGATATGTTAAAAAAAACAAACAAAACATCAACAGACTAAGGAATACACTGAAGAATAGACTGCCCTGCCTGTATCACTGATTTAGTTAAGCTTTTAATAATGACATTAAAAAAAAGCATTTTGACATCTTGTTTTAAAATCAATTGGTAATCTATAATCAAAATATCAGTTTTATGCATTGTTGATTGGAAATCAAAACATCTCTGAAGAATCATATCCTGCTAAAACATTTTAGGAGAATGAATCATATTCAGCTTAGAAAACATTCCTTAAAAATACCACAAAAAGCATAATATGTGAAAGAAAGATCCTTAAAATTGATGTCTTGAAAATTTTAGAAATTTGCTCTTCATCCCAAAGCTGTGCTGTTCTACTTCCCCACCCAGGTGAGTTTATTCACTGGTATTCAAACCCAGGAATTGGCTTTCTCCTTGCAAGCACCCAAGGTGTCCTCTCGGAGCCTGGGACAAAAGCAGCCCTGAGCCTCTGCCTCTTCCTCTTCATCCCCAAAGCTGTGCTGGTCTTCCCCACCAAGGTCAGTTTATCTGCCAATATTCGAACCCGGGACTTGGGCTTTCTCCTTGTAAGCACCCCAGGCTTCATCTCAGAGCCTAGGCAAAAGCAGCCCTGAGCCACTGCCTCTTCCTCTTCGTCCCTAAAGCTGTGACGGTCTTCTTTCCCACCCAGCCTTTATCCCCCCCACACACACAACAAGTTCCCATGGGGGCATGGCCTCTTCAGAAGTGGGTGTGGCTTCTTCAGAAGTGGGCATGGCTTAATTTTAGGAGGCAGGCCACTAATGCGGCCGCAGGTAATTTAGTCATACCAAGAAATCTAGTCCTCAATGTACACACCAACATGAAGAAACAACGCAAATCCCCACCACGTGGGGAAGACAATGAAAGAGTCCAGAAGCCTGCGTAGGTGCTACTCACCTAAAGGACCTCTCTGACAAAGAATTCAGATATGAAGTCATGAAGATGTTCAATGAGCTCAATGAAACAGTCAGACAGATATCCAGTAAACTGAAGGAGGACATGAAAGAAACAATGGATCGGAAAATCCAAAAAATCCAGGAAGAAATGGGAGCAGAAATTGGAAAGCTATGCACAGAAATGTCACGAATTAAAGATTCCGCAGATGAAATGAAAAACTCAGTCTGTGCCCTCAACAGTAGAATGACCGCAATTGAAGACGGATCAGTGAACTGGACAATCAGCTGCACCAAGCCAACAGGCAACAACAAACAGTGGCAAGGGACCTCAAAATAGCTCAATAGTGAATCAGAGTCCTAGAAGATGATTCCAAGAGGAACAACATTAGAATCATTGGAGTACCAGAACCTAAAGGAAACAATCCCAAGGATAAAAACACCGTTAAATAAACCATTGCTGAAAAATTCCCAGAGCTTGACAATGCAGCCATTCAGGTTCAAGGAGCCTGAAGGGTGACAGCTAAAAGAGAACCTAACAAAAACACTCCAAGACATATCATAGTTAGAATGATTGATGCTGCTGATAGAGACACAATACTGCAAGTAGCAAGGTCAAAGAAGGAAATCACATACGAAGGAGCATCACTTAGATTCACAACAGACCTATCAGAGGAAACCCTCCAAGCCCAAAGGCAATGGTGGGATATAGTGAAAAAACTCACTGAAATGAATGCTTCACCAAGAATACTCTATCCGGCTACACTCTCACTCAAAATTGAAGGAACGTAGACTATTTTCTCGATAAACAGCAGCTCAGGAACTTCATAGACTCAAAACCAAACCTAAAAGAAGGGCTAAAGAGGCAAGTATAAGACAAAGCTTGCAAGCACAACAGACCCTTACAGAAAGATGACACAAAACCCCATAACAATCTCTCTCAACGTCAATGGTTTAAATTCACCAATTAAGAGACAGAGTGGCAAAATTGAATCAGAAACAGAACCTAACTTTCTGCTGCCTACAAGAAACTCATCTGAACAGTTAGAGCAAACACAGACTGAAAGTTAAAGGATGGAAAACAATCCTGCAAGCAAACAGCTCCCTCAAAAAAGCTGGGGTGGCCATACTAGTATCCAACAGCATTAATTTCAATTTGAAAAAGATTAGAAAGGACAGTGAAGGCTATTTTCTCTTCATCAGGAAAATTGTACAACAAACCCAAGCACAAAAATTTGTAAGTCTAAAACTGTATCTCATGGTGTCTCACTAATAAAAGTTTAAAAATTAAAAATATTTTAAAAAAGAAATATGTACAACAGGAGGAAATCACACTGTTAAATGTATACACACCTAATGAGGGAACAGCTAAATATTTAAAACTGCTAACAGACTTTAAGGAGGACATTGCTAGCAACACAATAGTAGCTGGAGACTTCAATGTCGCCTTATCACCTCTGGATAGATCAACAAGAACAAAACTCAGCAAACAAACATTGGCTCTGAAAGAAGCAATATAACAGGAAGGGCTTATAGAGCTATACAGGGATTTTCACCCCCAAAAGAAAGAATACATATTCTTCTCCAGTGCACAGAGGACATTTTCCAAAATAGACCATGTGCTAGACCACACACATACCTCAATAGAATCCGGAAGATAGAAAAAGTATCAACAATATTTTCAGTCCACAATGCACTGAAAATAGAAGTGAAATCACACACAGACACAGAGAATCAAATCAATAACCTGGAAATTAAACAACTCAATACTGAACAATGAGTGGGTCAGGAAGGAAGTCAAGGACAGAATCAAAAGATACCTGGAAACAAATGAGAATGAAGACACAAACTACCAGAAATTATGGGATGCAGCAAAAGCTGTATTAAGGGGAAATTTTATAGCTCTGCAGGCATATCTTAGGTCAGTAGAAACGATGCACATAAACAACTTGACCTCACAGCTCAAGACCTTAGAAAAGGATCGACAGAAAGAGCCTAAATCAGGCAGAAGGAAAGAGATCATAAAACTTAGAGAAGAAATCAACAACATGGAAACCAAAGAAACAATCTAAAAGATCAATGAAACCAAGAGCTGGTTCTTCAAGAAAATAAATAAGATAGATAAACCACTAGCAACACTCACAAAGAAACAGAGAGAGAGAGAGAGAGAAAGAGAGAGAGAGAGAGAGAGAACCCTAATAAACCGAATCAGTACTGAGAAGAGGGATATCACAAGAGAAACCAAAGAAATTCAATAGATCTTCAGAGACTATTTTGAATGTCCATATGCCATGAAACAAGAGAGCCTAGAAGAAATGGATAAATTTGTGGATTCCTATAATCTCCCAAAGCTGAATCAAGAAGATCTAGCGTACCTGAATAGACCTATTAACATCAAGGAAATTTAAACTGTAATCAAAGGTCTCCCCAAAAACAAAAGCCCAGGTCCAGATGGATTCACTAGCGAATTTTTCCAAACACTTAAACTGTACCTATTGCCAGTTCTTCTCAAACTTTTACAGGAATTCACAAAACAGAAACTCTCCCAAACAGTTTCTATAAATCCCATATCCCTCAAATACCAAAAGGAAACAAGACACAAGAAAAGAAAACTACAGGCCTATATCCCTGATGAACACTTATGTGAAGATTCTCAACAAAATAATAGCAAATTAGAATTCAATAACTCATCAAAAAACCATAAAACATGACCACCTGGGATTCATCCCGGGGATGCAAGGATGATTTAACATTTGAAAATCAATCAATATAACTAATCATATCAACAAAAAAGATGAAAATTATACAATCATATCAATAGATGCAGAGAAAGCATTTGACAAGATCCAGCACCCATTTATGATGAGGGGACTTTCCTCAATATAATTAAAGCCATCTAGCACAAACCTACAGCAAACATCATCCTAAATGGGGAAAAACTGAGAGGCTTCCCCCGAAGATCAGGGACAAGACAAGGATGCACACTCTCTCCACTGCTTTCACTATAGTACTGGAAGTACTTGCAATAGTGATTAGGCAAGAAAAAGATATTAAGGGCATCCAGGTAGGAAAAGGAAGAAATCAAGCTCTCACTATTCGCAGATGATATGATACTATACTTCTATACTTAGAGAACCCTAAAACCTCCACCAAGAAACTCTTAGAAACAATAGAGTTGTATAGTAATGTTGCAGGCTATAAAATCAATACCCAAAAGTCCAAGGCTTTCCTATACGCAAATAGTGAAAGAGAATAAAGTAACATGAAGAAAACAATCCCATAAACAATTGAGCCCCAGAAAATCAACTACTTAGGAATTAACTTAACAAAGAAAGTAAAGGACCTGTATAAAGAAAACTACAAGATGCTACTTCAGGAAATAAAGAGGACACAAGGAAATGAAAAAATATCACCCGTTCATGTATTGGGAGAATTAACATTGTCAAAATGGCAATACTTCCCAAAGCACTGTACAAATTAAATGCGATGCCTATTATGATACCCATGACATTTTTCAAAGAAATGGAGCAAACACTCCTGAATTTTATATGGATCAAAAAGCCCCCACGAATAGCTAAAGCAATTCTTGGGCAAAAGAAAATGGGAGGAATCAACCTCCCTAACTTCAAACTCTACTACAAATAGTAATAATGAAAACAGCATGGTATTGGAACAAAGGCACAGCTTCAGACCAATGGAACAGGGTTGAATATACTGACATCTCCCCCCAAGCATCTGATCATCTAATCTTTGATGAGGGTATAAGAAAAGTGAAGTGGAGCAAGGAAAGCCTTTTTAACAAATTGTGCTCGCAAAACTGGACAGCTACATGCACTACATGCAAAAAAAGTGTGCTCAAATCTCTGCTTAACACCCTATACAAAAGTAAGATCAAAATGGATTAAAGACCTCAACATCAGACTGGAATCCATAAGGTACTTTGAAAACAAAGTTGGCAAAACCCTCCATGCCATTTCATCTAATTGTACCTTCAAAGATGACACACTACTGGCCAAGCAAGTGAAAACAGAGATAGACAAATGGGACTATCTTAAAGTAAGAAGCTTCTGCACCCCAAAAGAAACAGTGACCAAAATACAAAGACAGTCTACAGAATGGGAAAGGATATTCACCGAATACACATCTGATGGGCTAGAGCAATAGCACAGTGGTTGGGCGTTTGCCTTGAGCACAGCCAGCCCAGCTGAGCCGGGTTCAATTCCTCCACCTTCTTGGAGAGCTTGGCAAGCTATCAAGAGTATCTTGCCCACACAGCAAAGCCTGGCAAGCTACCCGTGACGTATTCGATATGCCGAACACAGTAACAAGAATTCTCAAAATGGAGACGTTATTCGGCCCACTCAAGCAAAATTGATGAACAACGCGACGACACATCCGACAAGGTGTTGATATCAAGGATATACAAAGTAATGGTTAGACTACAGAAGAAGAAAACATCCAACCCCATCAAAAAATGGGTCAACGAAATGAACAGATACTTCTCAAAGAAGAAATCTGAATGGCTAAAAGGCACATGAGAAAATGCTCTATGTCATTAGTCATCAGGGATATGCAGATGAAAACAATGAGATATCATTTCACACCACAGAGACTGCCCCACATCCAAAAAAACAAAAGCAACCAGTGTTAGCGCGGATGTGGTGAGAAAGGGACTGTCCTTCACTGCTGGTGGGAACGCCGACTAGTTCAGCCCTTTTGGAAAACAGTATGGACGATTCTCAAAAAATGAGAAGTTGAGCTCCCATTTGACCCAAAAATACCATTCCTGGGAATATACCCCGGAGAGACAAAAAAGTATAGTCAAAGTGACATCTGCACTTGTTTGTTCATTGCAGCACGCTTTACAATAGCTAGAGTCTGGAAAAAGCCTGAGTGCCCAAGAACAGATAACTGGTTAAAGAAACTTTGGTACATCTACACAATCAAGTACTGTGTAACTGTTAGAAAGGATGAAGTCATGAAATTTATATACAAATGATACTACACTGAAAGTATCATGCTAAGTGAAATGAGTCAGAATGAGAAGGACAGACAGAAAGATTGCACTCATCTGGGTAACATAAAGAAACAAAATAGGAGACTAACACCAAAGAATAGCCAAGATAAATACCAGGAGGTTTACTCCATGGCTTGAAGGCCAGCCGCACACTCCAGGGGTAAAGGCAGCTCAGATAGAGAAGGGGACATCAAATAAAGATTGTTGGGAAGATCGGCCCAGGATGGGAGATGCATGCTGAAAGTAGGCTATAATAGACAGGATATGATTGCCACTCAAGTCTATTAGTTATAAGAATGAATATTAGAATGTGTATAATAATGATTTTTGAGAATATGCAAGAGCAGAAATTCCCTTACGCTATAACTTTCACTCTAAACTATTACAACTATATATATAAATATATACATATTTATATATGTAATAGATCAGTAATTCTTAGACATTTATCCAAGAGTAACAAGGACAGATCAGAGACCAGAACATAAATATCAATAAAGTGTTTTTGTGTGTTTGTGTGTGTGTGTGTGTGTGTGTGTGTGTGTGTGCGCACGCGCAGTACTCAGAAAGTCCTGGGAACTTTAGGAAAAGAGTTTGTTTTCCTACTCAGATAGTTCAATGCTAGCATGAATAATGCATTACTTCTCAGACCCTGCTGTGCCAGCAATGTGGACCTATCGGAGACATGTTGGTTGCATTCAGGGGCCACATCTGGTGGTGTTTGGGGGACTATTCAGTGTCAGTATTGAATCAGCGTTCCACAGCTGCATATAAATTGCTGGTCCCTGTTCTATAGTTTCCTAAGCTTTACTTTTTATTCATAAAATTTGTTACAACCCAAATTCAAAGTCAATCAGCATGTGAATGAGTAATTATACTATCCTCTACCTCCGCTAAAGGTTACCAAATTTAATCACACACTATTCAGAAAAAATTACATATTCAGTGACCCCATAGCCATATATTTCCCTTAAATGAACAAGAAAGCATTCCCTGAATTGTACTGTACGCTCCTAATACCTTTCATATTATGTCTTTTCTTCAATGGGGCAGTATCACCTACTAGGGAAATACAAATCTATACTATTCAAATATTAGTACAACTTATAATGAGATGTCATATGTAAAGTTAATACTTTGGGGCTGGAGCAATAGCACAGAAGGTAGGGCATTTGCCTTGCATGCAGTCGACCCAGGTTCGATTCCCAGCATCCCATATGGTCCCCTGAGCACTGCCAGGAGTAATTCTTGAGTGCAGAGTTAGGAGTAAACCCTGTACATCACCAGATGTGACCCAAAAAGCAAAATAAATAAATAAATAAATAAATTTAATACTTTAAACAAAGTTTATTTATAAACATCATAGAAATTCTCAATTAAGCAGATGAATTACAAAGTAAGAAGAATGAGCTGTGCCAAAGGGTTATACATTATATGATTATATTATATAATTTTGTCAGCTTGTTATATGTAAAGTAGAATACCACAGTGAATTTAGAGATTTAGTCCACAAGAGACACAACATTTAAACTCACACCATATTAGCAAACAAATTATATGACCACTTTCACTGTAAAGAGGCAATAGAATGTAATTATGCATTCAGAAAAAACAAAAATAATTCTCAATAACTTAATCAAAGACCATGAATTATAAATTTTAAGGAATATTTTATATTAATACAAAGGGAAATTGTACACAATAGAATTGATGTAATTTAGATTAGGAGATACTCTTGTCTTGGATAAAGGGATGACAAACTACTGGAAAATAGAAGTTGTTAATTCCTTAAATTTTAATTTTTTTCAACTTTTACTCTAACTTTGATATAAAAACAAAAATATGATGATTTTTTGTTTTGGAAGTGTGTGTACATGAACTTAGAATTAACTTAAATTATGTTACAACATAAACAAGTGTAGGTCAATACAAAAGTTGAACAAGGAAGTTGGTGAATTTTGGCTTAAATATCTACTTAGAAGTTGCATAGAGATAATATTTGGATTACTGTGCAAACGAACTTGAGAGCTTCATCAGCAGGGTCTTTCCAGTCCGGGTGACTAAATTTAGAGTCATGCCAGGGGCTACCTTAGCATAAACTTAACCAACTTCTGTCATGTGATTGTCAGTATGGTGAAACACTCGTGTGTATATTTTCTGATTTAAGGCAGAAGTGAATATTACATTGAGAAAGAAGACGTTTTTGCTGCTTTATTACTGCATAATTCTTTGGATATATTTGATACTGCTTACAGCTCAAATACACCTGTCACTGAACCTCACAGCTAATTCAATGACAGTTCAGTAATCACATGCTCCCATCTACTATAATTCAGTCCTGTCTTTTTCCAGTCATTTTGTGTTAGAATCAGCATTAAGTACCAGGCTTTGAGTTATTCCCAGTAGTTGTCTGCAGAGATGCGCATCATTAAAAAGTTTGATTTTAAGAAATTATGATGAATACTGAACACACATATATATATATATATATGATATTTTCATTACTTTATGTGTGGTCTTTGGAGTCTTGAGTTCAAACTAGTGCCCAAATAGAGACTATCACAAATTCCATAATCAACTTGCTTATAATACCCAGATTCCTCACTTTAACATTATTATATATTTGATCAAATTATTAATGTTTGAAGCTATAAATAAAATATAACAGATGTAAAAAACATTTATAGTTAATATATAGATAAGATATTGCGGTTATGTGGCTTTGCAAAATCTTTTTTAGTTATAATGCCCAAAAGTAGACAGAGTATGGGGGAAATTGTCTGCCATAGAGACAGGGGGAGGGTTGGTCAGGAGGAGATGCTCTGGACATTGGTGGTGGAAAATGTACACTGGTAGAGGGATGGGTGTTTGATCATTGTATGACTGAAACTCAAACGTGAAAGTTTTTTAACTGTATCTCACGGTGATTCAATGAAAAAAATGTTGTTTAGTAAGTAAATACAGCAAAGTTGAAATTAAAACTGTGTACGGTTCAGGTATTATTTGTTTTGTGTAAATATAATCATGTACTTAAACCTCCTGCTAAATATGAGGAATTCACAGTAGAGAAATTAATTTTGTAAAGTTCATGGACACCTAATAAGTAAGCAAAGGTGTCTCTTGTACTATATTATTTCCTGTAATCAATTTAGTATTATGCCCTGAACTTTTTCAGAGCAACTAACTAGAGTGCAATTAATTTAAGTTTTGTTCCCTGGCATAACATTTTTAAATGTCTGTCACTTTTGAAGCTTCGTTATTTATTTGTTTTGCTTTCTGGACACACCCAGTGTGCTTGGGAACTACTCTCACACAAACAATGTATATTCAATCATAGACAGACATTACCTTTTAAAAAGATAAAATGCCAAGGCTAGAGAAACATTACAGTTGAGGCTAAAGAAATAGTACAATTGGCTTGTCTTTTTTGTCACAAACCTGGGTTCAATCCCTGGAAACCCAGGTGATTCCCCAAACCTACCAGGACTGATCCCTGAGTGCATATACCAGAGTAAATCATGATTATAGCTAAGTGTGACCACACAAACCACCCCAAAACCAAACAGCAACAAAATTAGTGCCAGAAAAATTAAGTCACTTCAATAAATAAATTATTTGCTGGAAATTATGTCAGAGTTGACTTTGGAAAATATGTTGTTGCACAAGCCTAATATAAGTGCAACATTACAGGTACCTAACATGTAAATGTATATTAGGAATTAGAATTTATTGCTAATTAAATAGGATCTTGTAATTAATCAAAATCTTATCATGTATATGTATAGTCAAATGCTGTATTCTAAAATAGATAATGCCCTTTCAATGATATTCAGAACAAAGGACAAATTGATATTGACATAATATACTAGAAGTATCATGTAGTCTGAAATAAAATCCATATTGATATCAGAGTTTTTTAACATACAATTTAAAGCAAACAACTATAATTTCAGCAGAAATACTGAAGCTTCTATGTAAAACATATCTTATAAAATGATTGTATGTTTTATATTCATAAAGAACCTTCTATTAGATAGTTTACTTTTTGGTATAGTTGTTAGAAATTCTAACATACATGTACTGTTAAAACTAATATAAGTTTGGCTTATATACCAAGTGACATGAAAATAAAATTATTATATTATACTTTTCCAATAAAAATGTGCATAATGCTATATTGCATTCCATAAAAATAAGATCTTTTATATTTTTATCTAATTTTCAGTTATTTTTATAATTCAAAAACAATGCTTATCCAGTAGAACATAGAAAATAGGAAAGAATCCTCAATTAAATAAGAAATAGGAATCAGTCCTTGATTTAACAGGAATCCTTAATTAGAATTATTGATACTATATTTGAAACTTACAATATACTAAGCACTTTTATGACAATATTTGTAAAATATCTAATACTTGGAATTGGTAAGTAATTTAAACAGCCTTTCAGGTAGATATAAGAATATGAAATACATATTATCCCCTCATCTTGACAGAAAAAAATGCTTCTGAAAATTAAGAAAATAAGTAATAAAGCATATTTAGTAGTTGATTACAACTCCAAAATGTGATACTAAATTGCTGAAAATATCAAAATTTTATAACCAAAATAAACATGAAAATTAAAATTTAGAGAATTATAAACATAATTTGGGGGATTTTATTTTATAATTGTGCTTAATTTTAATATGAATCTTAATTTTATTCATTTCTTTACATCCTAAGATTGATTATCATCCTTGCATTCCAGGAAACCATAATGAGACTGAATACATGTTGATTATGATAATTATTTTAATTGTATATGTATTGTGTTTTTTTTTTGATATGCCGTATCCAGTAAAAAAATTGGATCTCATTCCCCTGACCCTGAATACGGCAGAGTCGAGAAGGATGTGGAAGGAGAGGCTGATAAAATCCCAAGGCAGAAATAGGCTGCCAAAACAAAGAAATACAAAATTGATTGTCTGTACTTTTAATGCACATATGCTGGCATCTGATACATCTATCAAGGACCTGATGGTACAAGCACGAAAGATCAAGTACGACATCATTGGTCTGACAGAAACGAGAAGACATTGATCACATCACGCCGTTTTGGGCACTGGTGAAGAACTGTTCCTTGGAACATGTGACAAAAGAGGCGGCGGTGTTGTCAGTATCCTTGTTAACACAAACTTAGTCATGAGCATTGATTCATTCGAATGCCTAACAACCCGAATCGGAAGATTACACTTGAATAGATTGTGGCTCACTGCCGGCAGTTTCTATCTTTGTTGTCTATGCACCAACATCCAATTATGGTGAAAGAGAAAATGAGAAGTTCTACATGGAGCTGGAAAAGTTCTATAAAGAAGATCACACCTTCTACAAGATCATTGTCGGTGATTTTAATGCCAAGATAGGACCAAGAAGATCAGCCGATGAACTCCACATCGGGACCCATGGCCTAGAATGGAACGAACAGGGTGACAGACGGTCTGAGTTCATCATGTCAACCAAGACCTTCCATGGTAACTCACAGTTCCAAAAGGCTGAATTTAAACGTTGGACATGGGATTCTCCCGGTGGACGGTTCCACAATGAAATAGACCACATCATATTCAATCGGCAGTTTTGCCTAATCAATGTTGCTGTTGTCCCAAAATTCTAAAAGGGATCAGACCACCGTCTCCTTCGTGCAAAATTCTACATCACAGAATGAGGAGAAAAGAATGCAAAGTTAAAGAAGAGAACTCCCAGAACGACCACCAACTGGGAGCTCTTTGACTGTGTTGCGGCAACATGGGAAGATGCCGTCATTGACAACATTGATGAGGAATAAGATCGAATGATTCAGCACCTCCATGATTGTGTGAGGAATGCCGAGAGAGATGACCACAAAAGACCGCCTTTCTTCAAACACTCTTGAACTTATTCGCCAAAGTGGTTTGGCACATGCCTCAGGCAACCGCAAGCGAACGTCCGAGCTGGCAAAACAATGCAGAGAAGCCATCAACGATGACCTCAAAGACAGGAGAGCAGCAGTGCTGGTAGATGCGCAGAAGCCGGGAAAAGCATTCTTAATGCCCTACTGTCCTTCACCAACTACAAGACCAAGATGACTGCCCTCCGACATCCTGATGGATCTATCACATCTTCCAGAAGGGCAATGGAGAATATTATTCATGACTTCTACTCAGATCTCTTTAATAGCCATGTCCTCTTGCCCACATACCACATTCCGCATGATGGGTTTGTCGTTCCCAATGTCCTCCCTTCTGAAATCCAACATGCCATCTCGTCAGTAAAGAAACAAAGAGCACCTGGCCCAGACAAGATCAGACCTGAACACCTGAAGAACTTACCATCAGTACTCATCAATACACTGGCTCGGCTCTCCACATGCTACCTGTCTGAATGCCAGGTTCCATCCCAATGGAAAACCAGCAGAACTGTACTACTATACAAGAAGGGAAACATCCACGATATTGGCAACTATCGCCCAATCTGCCTATTGTCTGTCATCTACAAACTGTTCACTCGAGTCATCCTGAATAGGATTAGCAGAACACTAGATGAAGGACAACCATGTGAACAAACTGGATTCCGCAAAGGATTCAGTACCATCGACTATATCCACAAGATTACTAAGCTCATTGAGGTTTCTCGGGAGTTCAAGATGCCGCTCTGTCTAACGTTCATTGATTTAAAGAAGGCCTTTGATTCTGTTGAGACGGAAGCGGTCATAGAAGCCCTAGCCAACCAATCAGGGCGTACAAACTCAATACATCAGGATCCTTCGTGAGCTCTATTACGGATTCACTACCAGGATTTCACCATTCTACAAAGAAGTAATCATCCATGTCAAGAGAGGGGTTCGGCAGGGTGATACCATTTCACCAAAACTCTTCAGTGCCACCCTCGAGAACATCATGCGATGACTAGAATGGGAAAGAATGGGAGTGAAGATAGACGATCGGCAACTATATCACCTCCGCTTTGCTGATGACATCGTTCTAATAACACCAAACATCAGCCAGGCGACACAAGTGCTGACCGACTTTGACAATGTGTAGAAAGGTCAGACTACAGCTGAATCTTATGAAGACAATGTTTATGAGAAACATCCTTGTTCCTGACGCTCCATTCGCTCTCAACGGAACCACCATCTTCGAATGCAACAATTATATATACCTAGGTTGAGAAATCAACATGATGAATGACCTGGCACCTGAGTTGCCCAGGAGGAAGAGAGCGGCTTGGAATGCCTTCAAGAGCATTAAAGAAATAACTAAGAGGACAAAGAACCTCCAGCTATGAGCACATCTCTTCAAATGCACTATTCTTCCTGCATTAACATATGCCTCAGAGACCTGGGCCCTCCGTAAACAGGAAGAGAATGCTATTCGGGCTCAAAGAGGAATGGAAAGAGCTATGCTTGGAATATCATGATTCACTCAAATGAGAGATAGAATCTGGACTTCTGATCTCCGCCAACACTCAAGAATCAGGGACGCTGTCTCATTTGCCAAGCATCAAAAATCAGATGGGCTGGACATGTAATGAGGTTTATATAGAACTTCTGGACTAGAGCCATTACTGACTGGATTCCATGGGATGTCAAAAGTTCACGTGGACACCCACCTACAAGATGGTCAGACTTCTTCGTCAAGACCCTGAATGATCGGTTTGAGGCTCTGCATGTTTCTAGAACGAACAGATACCATTGGGCTACACTAGCATGCAACAGGGATGAATGGAGACGTTATTGGCACCCGCTTGAGTAATTCAATGAATAACGGGTGATCAAGTGATCAAGTAATCAAGTGATGTATTGTGTTTGTGTGTTTCAATGTGTATGATACATAAGACACAAAGCCAAATTCTTCTTTTTTTTTTGGATTTTTTGGGTCACACCGGGCAATGCACAGGGGTTACTACTGGCTCTGCACTCAGGAATTAACCTCGGCGGTGCTCAGGAGACCATTTGGGATGCTGGGAATCGAACCCAGGTTGGCTACGTGCAAGGCAAATGCCCTACCCCCTGTGCTATTGCTCCAGCCCCAAATTATTCTTTTCATGTTTGTTTGGATGACCACCTTTTACTGCTATGCAGCAAACAATATGGAAATTACACTTCAGTGATCTCCAGGAGGTATCAAAAAGATAAATTATGAAAAATTCAAGAAACAGTGTTTTGTACATTTTCTTAAAAATATCAATTTTTATCAACCAAAAGGATGAAAAACATTTGAATAGAGTATAAAAGAAATTGCCTAAATGTATTAGAAACTTTCTAGTTTATTTTATGTTAATCAAACTCCATTAAGGATTTGTATCTATAGAAAATTGCACTTACATTGCCTCTGTTGAAACATAAAGCAATTCAGAATTTTGAAATAATCATTGGCTACATAGACTTTCTTATTCTCTTTCTTTTCTTTTTGGGCCAAACTAGCAGTGCTCAGGACTTACTCCTGGCTCTGAACTCAGGAATCACTTCTAGTTAGTTTTGGGGATCCAACCCGTGTCACCTGGAAGGAAAGCTCCCTGCCCACCATACTATCTCTCCATTAGATTTTTAACATAATAGTGATGACCAAAATAATGATAAATCTCTATCCTAGATCATCTGTCTTAATTATTAAGATCATTTTTATTCCATATTAACCTACCGAGAGTATCTCGCCCGCATGGCAGAGCCTGGCAAACTCCCCGAGAGGTATTCGATATGCCAGACACAGTAACAACAAAGTCTCCAATGGAGACGATACTGGGCCCGCTCAAGCAAATCGACGATCAACGGGAGGGCCTTTATATATATATATATATGTATATATATATATATATAGAGAGAGAGAGAGAGAGAGAGAGAGAGAGAGAGGACCTAGAGCTGAGATCTCCAGGCCTGCTCAGATCGGGACTGGGCCTCCTCCACCCAGATCCCCCACCTTCCAATACCTTCCAATAGCTAGACAGTTACACCCACCAACTGCCGTGTAACCCCATCAATGGCCATCTAGAGACTATAAAACCAAGCTCCCAGAAGTGTGCGGCTGCATTTGCGGTCGTGCGACCTCTTATTCTCTAATTCTCGCTCTCAGAGAACCCTGCAGGCTACTGAGTGTGTTATGCCTGAATATATGCCTGACTGGGAACACCTGTAAAAGGTGATTAGAGGCTGCCCCCAAAGCCTCCATCCCTCTCGGAGAGCCCGGCAAGCCACTGAGAGTATCTCACTCACACGGCAGAGCCTGGCAATCTCCCCGTGGTGTACTCAATATGGCAAAAACAGTAACAATGCTGGTCCTCATTCCTCTGACCCTGAAAGAGTCCACACTATGTCATCGGGCTACACTAGCAAGTGGCAGGGATGAATGGAGACATTACTGGGCCCGCTCAAGCAAATGGATAAACAACGGGAGGACAGTGCTACAGTGCTACAATCTTTTATAATTACAGTGCTTGCTTTCTCAGCACATAGCCTGGCAGCACATAAAATTAGTACGAACTGTTGCAGATTAGTATGATCCATTTACAGTAACGCCACACAAATCTGTGAAACATTTTATGTATTTCTTTAAAGTTTAAAATTTAAATAAAAAATTATACAGAGAACACTAATTATAATCACTATATTATTATAAGCCTCTGAAACGTGACACTAAATATATTGGTCTCGTTTATGATTTATTTGTGTTTATTACATGCCTGTAACACAGTGACTGGTTAAATATTAACAGAGATTACTTTGAGAAATTCAAATAAAATTTAATCCTCGAATAAAATATCATTATGCTAAGTATTTGTATTTATTTTATTTATATGATTACATATTATATAAGTACATTGATATTTACATTTATACTTATATTTCTATTTATATATAATTTTTATTTCTATAATAATGCAGAAGAAAAAAGCACCTGTCTTACACAACTTACACATCTGTCTGATATTAGGGAGAAAGTTTGAACAGATTTATCAAAACCCATTTGAGCTATTTGATTCCATATCAAGTAATGGCATGAAACTTCTCCATTTCCATTCATTTTTGTAATTCAATTTAATGAATATAATGTTTGTGTCATCTTTAAGGTAGGCTTTTCAAGTACTTTTCTTGGTTTTTTGTCCTCTATCTTTTTGGACTTTTAAAAAAATGTATCCAGAGTAGTGTATTTTTTGTTTTTGTGTTTGTTCTATTTTAGATCATGGTTGCACTAGATAACAAGAAAAGTTATTTGCGAACAAATACATAACAGAAAGAAAATTTCTTAACCTTTGATGTACTCCCACAATTTACCTTTATTAGACCACATACAAACATGATGGTAAAAGACTGCTTCTCTTTTTTTTTTTTTCTGATAAAACACATCTATCTTTTCTTTCAGTAAAATGTAAAAGTTCTGAGTAATTTTCAATCCATATCAATCATTTTCTCCACTAAGTGGTTACTATTGCATTTTTGGCTTAGTTTAATTTCACTTGTATCCATACTTCTTAACGGTGAAGATGTGAACGTCGTATGTTTATCTACCCTAGTGACACATATTTCCTCCTTTGAAGAGATTTTCATCCTAGGATATAGCATTATCTGGAAATTTATCTGAATTAGTTTTTGCGTTCTTTCCAATTATATTTATTGTCTGTCCAGGACTGGTTGGTAATATATCACTGAAGTTATGTTACAGTGGTATGCTCATTTTTTTGTTTTCCAACTTTTTTTCATTTCCAGTAATAGCACTGTAGCACTGTAGCACTGTCCTCCCATTGTTCATCGATTTGCTCGAGCAAGCACCAGTAAAGTCTCTATTGTGAGACTTGTTACTGTTTTTGACATATTGAACATGCCACAGTACCTTGCCAGGCTCTGCTGCCTTGCATGTACCAGACCCAGGTTCAATCCAGAGCATCTCATATGGTCTTCCAAACCAGAAGTGATCCCTGACCGCAAAGTCAGGAGAAATCCCTGAGTACTGCCAGGTGTGCCACCTCTAAAAAAATCTTAAAGTGGAAACAAGCATTGCTTTTTTTCCTCGGCATTCTATAAAGGAGAATTCATCAATTTAAGATGAGATTTCTTGAATCCTATTAATTTCTCACCAAGCTATAATAAATTGCAAGAATTTTAGTTATGGAATTTGAGGCATAGAATTCAGTCTTTATATAAAATACACCTTTACATAACTATCACTGTCACTATCACTGTCACTGTCCTTCGGTTGTTCATCGATTTGCTCACAACAAATTGTGAGACTTGTTACTGTTTCTGGCATATTGAATATGTCACGGCTAGCTTGCCAGGCTTTTCCGTGAGGGCAAGATACTCTCGGTAGCTTGCCAGGGTCTCTGAGAGGGGAGGAGGAATCAAACCGACGTCAGCCACATGCAAGGCAGACTATACCAATGTAATAATTATAATATTCCTATCAAATACAGCTATGTTCAAGAAAAAAAATTTGAAAGCATAAAATAACTTTGAGCTTTCAAGAGAAGCTAAATTGGCAATGATCTTGACTTTTATGGATGTAGTATTTAAAATTAAATAACAAAGTATAAAAATGATAATATTAAAATTGAGGAGACAAGTACTGTGCATTGTAATGGAAAAATCTTACATAAAAGCAAAAATGATTATTGCTATTAAGAAGACTTATGTAGGGGCTGGAATGATAGTACACTGGGTAGGGTGTTTGCCTTGTGTGCAGCCAACCTGGATTTATTCCCCTGCATCCCATATGGTCCCTCAAGCACTGCCAGTGGTAATTCTTGAGTGCAGAGCTAGGAGTAACTCCTGAGCATCTCTGGGTGTGACTTAAAGAGAAAAAAAAAGTTTATGCAGCTAAAATACTGGGAGCTAACTTCGAAATTCAAAATTATTTTAGTCAGACCTATAGAAATAGTCCAATATATTAAGCATGTGTTTTGCATGTCAGAGTCCCATGTAAATTCTCTGGCACTTCAAGAGAATTAACTCAATCAAGAATGACTCTCATACATATTTGTGTGAGAATAGCCTTGGAGCACTATATGCCCCCAAATCCAAAATTATTATATTCAACCATACAAGCATACAAATATAAACATACAAATATACCTACAAAAAATGAATCCTGTTCATAAATCTTGATGTTTTTAAAATCTAAAATCTGTTAAAAATTTATATGGAAAGCTATACTTTAAATAAATCATTATGAAATTGGTTTTACTATCCAACTAAAGAAATTGCTATATGCATTGTAAATTTTTTTAAACTTTCAGATAAAGAGTTAAGAAAATTAGAAAAAGAAGGAAGGAAGGAAGGAAGGAAGGAAGGAAGGAAGGGAGGGAGGGAGGGAGGAGGGAGGGGAAATAAAGAGAAAGAAGGAAGGAAGGAAGGAAGGAAGGAAGGAAGGAAGGAAGGAAGGAAGGAAGGAAGGAAGGAAGGGAGAAGGAAAGAAGAACTTACGATTTTTAGGAAAAAATTCATTAAACTTTGCACTAATTTACTGACTGAAGATAGTATATTTTAGTTACTAGTGTAGAAAAAGATCACTTATAATGTCCAACAATGTTTACCTACTAATAGCATAACTTTATATGAACAAACACATGCAAATATCACTTAACAATACTTATTAATGAAACAGATACTACACTTAATCTTAGCCAAAAGGGTAGGGTGTTTACCTTGCACGTGGCCGATCCGGGGTTTGATTTCTCCTCCCCTCTCAGAGAGCCTGGCAAGCTACCGAGAGTATCTGGCCCCCACGGAAAAGTCTGTCAAGCCAGCCGTGACATATTTAATATGCCAAAACCAGTAAAAACAAGTCTCACAATTTGTTGTGAGTAAATCGATGAACAATGGGAGGACAGTGACAGTGACAGTGATAGTTATGTAAAGCTGTATTTTAAATAAATACTGAATTCTATGCATCAAATTTCAAGACTAAAATTCTTGCAATTTATTATAGCTTGGTGAGAAATTAATAGGGTTCAAGAAATCTCATCTTAAATTGCAGAATTCTTCTCTATAGAATGCTGAGGGAAAAAAACAATGCTTGTTTCCACTTTAAGATTTTTTTAGAGGTGGCACACCTGGCAGTACTCAGGGATTTCTCCTGACTTTGCAGTCAGGGATCACTTCTGGTTTGGGAGACCATATGAGATACTCTGGATTGAACCTGTGTCTGGTACATGCAAAGCAAGTACTTTACCAGCTATACCATTTCTCCGGCCTCTCCTCTTAAGATTTTTATTCTTATTTCTTTGTAATGTTTTGTCACTTCCATTTATATCAGCAAGTTTAAAAGTATAAAAGTATTCTTTAATTAAATGATTTTGATATCCCTGGCCGAAAAGCTGGAAGTAGTTCCTGAGCAATGTTGGTTGAGACACCCTAACTCTCCCCCCCCAAAAAAAAGTTACTTTATTTATTAGAACACTAATAACTAGATTTCTGGAAAATCCGAGAATTTCAGTTTTTTTATTATAAATTTTGTTAAACTAATACAAGTTTTCACTTGTTTTTCAATAAACTAAGAAGAAAATTTTATACTTTAACATTTCGCATAGTAATAATATATTTATAATCTACTTGACAATATGTACACTAGAACTTTTCAAAATTACCTTACCATTCCCTGAATTAACTTAAGGACACCATATATTTAGAAAAATAACACTAATTCATCCATCTGGAAAAAAGACATCTTAAAAAGCCATCTTAAAAAGACAGAAGATGTAATTACAAATTTGTTTTATTTTATAAACATATATTTCTACCTATATCCTACAAAGAGCTAGAGCGATAGCACAGCAGGTAGGGCGTTTGCTTTGCATGTGGCAGACCAAGTCGGCCCAGGTTCGCTTCCTCTGCCCTTCTCGGAGAGCCCAGCAAACTACCGAAATCTCGCATGCACAGCAAAGTCTGGCAAGCTTCCCGTGGCATATTTGATATGCCAAACATAGTAACAACAAGTCTCACAATGAAGACATTACTGGGCCCGCTCAAGCTAATCGATGAACATTGGGAGGACAGTACAGTGCTATATCCTACAATACAGAAAAAAAGATGTTCTTATAAATAACACACCTTGAAGTTTAAAATTATTTATCAAAACAATTTATTACTTAAATAATATGGGCAACAAAGATCACTGTCACTGTCCTCCCATTGTTCATTGGTTTGCTCGAGCAGGCCCAGTAACATTGTGAGACTTGTTACTGTGTTTGGCATATCAAATACGGCACGGGTAGTTTGCCAGGCTTGGCCGTGCAGACAAAATACTCTTGGTAGCTTGTGGGGCTCTCCGAGAGGGGCGGAGGAATCGAACTCGGGTCGGCCATGTTGGCTGCGTGCAAGGCAAACACCCTACCCACTGTGCTATTGCTCCAACCTGGATAACAAAGATATTAATATTAACTTAAGGTAAAACAATTATATGTGCTTACTTATAATAATAATAACTACTTCTCAAGTTTGGATGCCCTTAATTTCTCTTGCTTTTCTGTTTCGTATGGTATCATTTTTAATACTTGTTTTATGCCTGATCTTATCAAAGGGCTTTAAGTTTTTCTCTATTGAGTATGATACTGAGTTTGTGTAAAATTCTTTCAAGCATACTAAGGAAAGTTCCTTCAATATTGATTTTTTGATAGTTTTTGTCATAAATTGGAGTTAGATCTGGTCAAATAGTTACTCTGAATTTATTGAAATGATCATGTGGTATATATATTCCCTTAAAATATGCCTTATACTTTAATTGACTGCTATATATTAAGTCATCCTTGAAACTCTGGTATAACTCCCACTTGGTCACAGTGTATGATCTTTTTGATGCACTGTATTTAATTTGCAAGTAATTGGTTTATTAACAAAGAAACAGAAAAAGATTTTTGTTTTGATGGGAGCTTTCCCTGTTCAACTTTATGAGTCTGAAACTAAAAAAAATAAATGGAAGTAGTTGTAGGATAACAGTATTGTCCTTCCTGCATAGCCTCAAGTAGTTTGGGTATATTGGGTTGCTCCCGTCACAGTGCTCCCATTCCTCTGTGTTTGTTTGTAACTTCTTTCTTTGTGCTCTGTTGACTTGTAAATATTGTTTTTCTCTTCTCCCTAAGTCCTTTGCATAGTTTATTCAGAGCAATGTCCTTTTTGTATGGACACAAGAAGACATGCTTTTGTAATGTGACTCTCAGTGATATTTTTCTCCTGGGCATCTGTTCTCTCACCTAAGCCTCAGCTGCCTTTACTTCCTAGCGCTACCAAAAGTAGGGTCCTGGCAAGGACTGGATGGAACCAGGGCAAACGGTAAGCTATGTGCTACCCTGGCATGGAGATGGGCCTGGCCAAAGCGCCATAATGCTTAACTATCAATTAAGAGCTTGGTCATGGACATAGGCTGTCATGATCCAAAAAGTAATAACTAGATTTGGACCTGCTAGGCTTAGGAATGATTAATCTGGCCTGAATGCTGTAGTCTTGAGTCTGTGGCAAGATGTTCCCAGAAGAGCTGCCCTACAAGTCTCAGTGATATCTCTTACTGTGTCCATACAAAAATAACTAGTATTAAGTTGTTGATAGTTCTTGGACTGAGGAAAGGAGAAAAACACCTTAGGAGGTGTTTTGCCTTGGGCAGTCCAGAAGGGATTTAGAATATCTATTAGGTGGGCCTTCAGGAAGGAGTTTTTTTTTTTAATTTTTTAAAAATTTTTATTAGTGAAACACTATGAGGTACAGTTGTAGATTTACAATTTTTTGTGCTTGGGTTTCGATTATACAATGATCAAATACCCATCCCTCAACCAGTGCTAGGAAGGGGTTTCTTATGTTGATTTTGCTACCTGACTGAGTGCAGTGTCAGCCCAGAGTGCAAGGGGGTTGGAAACAAGAGAGCTGGAGACAGGAGAGAGGAGGGCGGCAAGATGGACCACGGAGAAGCTAGCAAGGCAAACAGAGAGAGAAGGATGTAGAGGAATACAGGAACAGGCACGGAGAGAGAGAGAGCCCAAGCTGTAAGATGGTGCATGGAGTGATGAACAGGAGAGACAGAAGGAGACAGTAATGAGAAGCAGGGCGAGACTAGAATGGGAGGTTCAGAGAGACTGGGGCAGGCACTTGGGGAGAATGAAATAAATGGCATCTGATCAATCAACCTGCTTGACCCTCGTCTCCCCCACTGTCTGCCCCACGGCACGGGCTGCCCTGGCTGCAGGAGCGGCCAGGGTCCACCCCAAACGTGGGCAGATAGGGGAAGAGCCGTTGGGATCCCCTGGCTGCCCTCAAAGATTTTTTACAAGTAGCTTTTCTTTAAAGATCTGAAAGAATTTGCTTCTTCTAATAGTAAATACTGCCCTGGGCCTAGGCTTTCTCCTAGAGGGACACTTTTGATAACCACTTCAATTTACAATAATTTCTGATCTATTCATGCACTTTGTTATATCTTGGTTAAGACTTAGAGGGTTACAAGAGTTCAAAAAGGAATATTTCTTCTAGGGTCTCAAATTTCTTGGAATATTATAATAGTAATCCCTGATGATTCTTTAAATTTTTGAGGTTTGATTTTTTTTATTTTTTATGCATTCCCCTTTATTTCTAATTTGGTTTATCAGAGATAGAACTCTCTAGGACTTCTGGGTAATAGTTGGCAATATTTCTGTGTTCTTTATTTTATGGAGATATATTTTATGACCCAGCATGTGGTCTATCTTGGATCATATCCTGTGGTTTCTGGAAAAGAAATGTGTGCTCCATGGGGGGGGGGGGGGGGGAGAGTGAAAAAGCTCAATTTATGCTATTTAGTGCCTCTCTTTTATTTTATACATCAATGACAATTAACTCATGCCTTATTAACCAATTAGCACAGATGATATGATGCATTAAGATGTTAATGGTTAACAAGATTTTGACAATTTAATTCCCTGTTTGCATTAATATTGCAATAAAAGATGATAAATATATCGACTATCTACTTCAAATAGCATTATATCAATAAAACCTCCTACTATTTGGTTTTTAAAAAGCATTAGAATATACATGTACAAAGTAGATGTGTAAAATACATATAAAATATTTACATGTAAACTTATTTTTATTGAAACAAGAATACCACAATTTGTTTTATACATTATTTGTAATTTGTAAAGGCTTGAATTGAATATGAGTTAATATTAAAATCCTTATTGTGTACACTTTATTGTTAGCTGTCTATTATGTAGTTCAGAGACCATCTTAATGAGATTTGATATGTTCTGCCTATTCATAGTATCATTTTTTAAACATAAGTATTGATGCTGATGCACACAGGACTTCCCAGCACTGCATGACATACTTGGTTGCCAATATGTTTTTAAGACTATCAGTGGATTTAGTCATTAATTGTTTAAAACTTGTGTTTTGCATAATTATTTGGAACATAATCTCTATAATTTTTACTCTGTCACATAACGATTGAAACATGTAAGATTGGTTTTTAAAATGTATTTATCTTCTGCTTTAGGCTTCTATCACCCTCTTTTATTCAAAACCCCTCCTTGTCCTGTCCCCACAGTTAATATCCTTGTCATTGATAATGCAAACACTCTCCAGGGGACAATATTGTCCACTTTTGGAAGCCCTGCTTTATACATGTTGCATAGTTTACTGTTGCTGGAAGGCTTGAAGTAAGTCTAAGCCTTGAATTCAAAATAAACTGCCTTATTGTATAATACTTGATATGTGTCAATGAACACATGTAATTATTAATAAAATTAAATATCAATATAATTAGCAATTATTAAATATTAAAATATTTTAAATAATTTTTAAAAAATCGTCGATTGCCTCGAGCAGGACCCAGTAACGTCTCTTTCATCCTAGCCCTGAGATTATATTCAAGGCTCTTTAGGAGAATGAGACCCATCATTGTTACTGGTATTTGGCATATTTGGTACGCCACGGGGAGTTTGCCAGACTCTGCCCTGTGGGCAGGCTACATTCGATAGCCTGCAAGTTTGTCCAAAGTAGGAATGAGATAATAAGATGTCATAAAAAGATGTCCTGATAAGACGTCGCGCGGCCTCGAATGCGGCCGCGCAGTTCCAGGAGCTGGATTTTATAGTCTCTGAGTCTTGGCCGTTGATGGGATTACACGGCGCCAGAGGGCCAGGTGGTGGGTGTGACCCCCGCCTACTGGAATTTGGAGGATCTGTGTGGAAGATGCTCGACTCCAATCCGAGTAGGCTTGGAGATCTCGGCCCCGGAACCCGCGTGGCTTTGTCCCTCTGCCAGTACCTTCATGTGTGCGGAGAGAGAATTTTTAAATCACGTATAAACTTTGAATATTTTTCAATGCAGACTTTCTAAGAGAGACGTTATCACACTTTGGTTTAAATTTGGAGAGCATAAGACTTGGACTCTAGATCTGATCAAGTCAGTCATGCCACCTTGATATTTTCATGTTCTATTATTTACTTTAAGCTTCTTTAACATTCAATCCAAGACCAGTTAAAAACACATATGATTTGAGACCTGGGTGATAGTTTAAGTAGAGCACAGGCCAATCATCTGTGATCCCCAAAATGGCTCTGAAGCACTGGCAATAAAATACATTTTATTTTTATCTCTTTATCATATATGCTATACTTTAACAAATTTCTTCTCTTACACCACTTAAAGTTTCATATTTTTTCAAGTACTAAGTCAAGTGTCTTACTCTGGAAATTTCTCATCTATCTCTACAGAGCAATATCTTTGCTAATTACATTATTACTTGATATACTTTTATATCATAGTCCTTTTGCAAATTTAGACTTTGTTGCTTGTAAAATATTATTCCCAGGGAGATTATAAAATGTTTGAGGGCAGTGACGTAACTTTAACACATTTACATTATTATCACTTGGCTGGAGCAATAACACAGCAAGTAGGTGTTTGCCTTGCACATGGCCCACATGGCCAACTCGAGTTTGATTCCTCCTCCCTTCTTAAAGAGCCAGGCAAGCTACCATGAGTATCTCGCCTACATGGCAAAGTCTGGCAAGCTACCAGTGATGTATTTGATATGCCAAACACAGTTACAAGTCTCACAGTGTTACTGGGCCCACTCAAGCAAATCGATGAACAATGGGAGGACAGTGACAATGACAGTGATCACTTGTCAATATAAAGCTCAGTGAATTAAGACCACACTTTAAAAGTCCTTAGTAGTCCAAATTTTATTTATAGAAATAAAAGCCTCCAGGTCAAATAAAACTCCAGATAGCACTTCCATTCTGTACTATAGCTGAAAGTTAGTTTAGACTGGGAAATTTTAAAGACTCTTCCCAATGACTAGACTTTACTCATATCACCCCCTCAAAAAATTTATAAATTTAAAATATACATCAAAGGCAATTTAAGATCTTGGTAAGGGCCCTTAGATGCCAAATTGGTGCACCGTATTTGGCTCTACGTATTTGGCTTATTTAATCTGAGAATCAATCAGCACGTTACTATACTCCTTTCTCCCCTTGTCCATTTCTATGTTTCATAGTCATGTTCCAAGACTCCCAGTGGATTCCTGAAATTTGTAAAATGCTGATTATATATATACACACTGACTACATATGTGCATATATATGAATATACATATATGATAGTTTTCTATACACATATTTATTATAAAGTGTAATTTGTGAATAAGGTACCATAATGTCACATAACAAGGTATGTGACATATAGAAGACTGGCGCATATAGAAGTCAAAAATTATACCATCGACATTTGAGTAAAGAAAATTGTATTTCAAAGATTAGTAGCAAAGACACAAGAAGCAAATTTCCAAATCAAAATTAAATCCAGTGAATTCGTTATCATGAAATTAATGAGGCAAACTCAAGGGTGAGTTCAGAGTTGTCAAGACTGACTAAAGGATAATAATCAATAAATATGTAGTACAATTTTTGAATAAATGACTTTTATAAAATCTATGCCAAGATTGCATTGACATTTTCTCCATTTACCCCCAAATAAAACCATATTGTATTGATAAACTGTAATGAAAAAGTGTTCCAAAATAATAAAATCTTTCTATATTCAAAGTAAAGCCCAGCATATAATTCAATTTACAACTATGCTGTAGTTTAAAATTAAATTAGTGGGAAAAGAAGATATTCCTTCCATTTTAGATTATATCACTCTTCTTGCTAGAGAATCTCACTAAAATTGGTGAATTCAAACTCAAACTTCTGTCTATTCTCTTATTTTAATCAGTTTATCAAAATATAAGAGAAAACTAAATTGAAAGTTCAAAGGAGAAATATTTTTGTACTAAGTCAAAAAATCAAGTTGCAAACTATCTTATAAAAACACTCTGGAGTAAAAATTTTTATAATATATTATGATTTCTTATTTATTAACTATTAATCATACATTAAAATAGTTTCAGATTTTCCATATGTAGCATGTTATTGCACAAACTCTTGCAGTATGCTGTTTATTTTCTAACCATCAAGTTACATGTCCTGAATCTAATTCCTATTCTACCTCTCTACTGACATGTGCATTATAGTCTTTAATCTTTGGTGATTATAGGTTTGTAGAACATGAAAATAGTATTTCTTCAGAAGTGCATGCTTTTATTGTATGTATATAAAGCAGGTAGTAATTTAAAATAAAATAGAGCAATATATTATTAAGAGTCATTAGGCAAAATAATAATTGCAGATAGGGTCTTCCAGATTTTACTGGAATAAGAAAACCTGGTACTTCTTTACATTTTTTATACACTCTGCAACCAGAAGGAGATAAACTAAATCCCTTTTTATAGTCAAACTACTTCTCAATATGATTACACAGCTGAAATTGTCACCAAATTCTGCTTTCTTCAACATTTCAGAATAAAAGTTCACAGAGTGTTTGGTATTTTTCAGCTTATTATTTAGTGTAAGATTTAAAACTGTCACTGATGTCACAGTATTAGGGTACAGGGCTCAATGCCATGTTGACACTAAGCTCCACTTAATGGTTTCCAAAAGTATGCAGGATGTCTTGTTTTGACTTTTATAATGATCTAAACAGTCATCTTTAGTAGTTTTCTAAGAGCAGAAATAAATGATTTTAGTAAGCTGTACTATACCAGGGAGTCAGGAAAAGAAATATTTGCACTCTGTAACTTTGTTGCAGAAAATGCTAAAGGTGAAATAACTGAGAAGGGTTCTGAGAAATTTACAAGTAAAGCTGTCCAAAGAAAGGAACAAGAAAAAAGAAATAGTTTATAAAATAGGATGGCTACAGAGACAAATTTCTGGTTGAGAATGGAAAAAAGGAGAGGGCAACTACAAACCTCTTGTTTTCAGATTGGATAGATAGACCAGCTATTAATCATCATATACTGGTGGGCTAGGACATTATTTTCAGTTAACCTTCTGTACTTCCATTAGCAAAAAAATAAAATCATTTTATACATGCAAAGTCTTGCCTTGGTAAGTTCTATACATTTTTGTAAAAATAGTTTCTCTTAAACTTAATTTGCTTTATTTATTTTCCTTCTGATTCTGATCATAAAATGTGCACTAGGACTTACTATAATCAGAATACAAGACAAACTATCTTATTTACAAGGACCAAGTGATGGTGCAGTGTGTATGACATCTTTCTTGCATATGACTGATCAGTTTGCTCCTGACCATCGTGTATGTCTTCTGGGAACCACCAGTAATGATCCCTGAGCAGAGAGCAGGAAAGAGCCCTGGGCATTGCAGGGTATGGTCCAAAAGACATATCAATTTTTTGGTTTATTTCCAATTTAGCCCCAAATGTTTTAGTGAGGAAAAAGTGCAATTGTATTCTGCTTAGTGATTATAATTAAGGCACACAGGTCTCTTAAATTGAGGTCAAAATGAACAAACATACATTTCATCACTGGAGTCAGTTAGTTGGAGATGAACTGGAATGGTTTCTAAATCACCTAAGGAGTGGACCAATTATTAACTTAAAAAAAAAATCTAGGGGCTGAAGGAATAGCACAGCGGGTAGGGCCTTGCACGAGGCTCACCCAGGTTTGATTCCCAGCATCCCATATGGTCCCCTGAGCACAGCCAGGGGTAATTCCTGAGTTCAGAGCCAGGAATAGCCCCTGTGTTTTTCCGGGTGTAACCCAAAAAGCGAAAAAAAAATCTAATGATGGAGCTAGGGAAGTTGTATAGCTTAGAGAATGTGCCCTGTGTACTTTATAGTCCATTGGTACCAAGCTGAAAGTAATTCCTGAGCACCATTAACAGGAGTACCTCATGAGTATCTCACCAGGAATAGTCTGCAAGTTCTGTTAGTTTTCACTATAAAATCAAGAAAGTTAAGTAAAATAATAGTGTAGTACAATACTGGTAAAATTGCAAAAAATAAATTACTTTATTAGTTCTTGGTGCATGAAAGCTAGATATTTATGGTAGGTATAACATACTTATTGAAATGAGAAAACATACATCTGAAAGACATAGATATGATCATTCATATTACCTAAATTTTCATAAAAGTGAAATTAAAAGAAATGAAAAAAGGAAGTTTTCAGGACATAATCATAGCTTTTATCTTAATGATAAGCCCTGATAGGGTCTGGAGGACCATATGTGGTGCTAGGAATTAAACCAAGGTCAGCTGCATATAAGACAAGAGCCCTATCCACTGTACAATTCAGCCCTTTGGTTAATATTTTTTATGATGATTATATATGTTTGTCTAATGAGTTTATAGCCTTATAGTCTATAAACAGAAGTCTGCTCTGCCAAACAAGGTTTTGATGGTATTGTTTTTCAGAGTTTTAATCCCAAACACCTTGAGATAATAAACCCAAATTGTAATGCTATTAAACACACACACACACACACACACACACACACACACACGCAAACACATACAAGTACAAGGAACACTTTTAAAAGTGACCTTACAATCTGATGAGAAAAAGTTGATACAGCTAGAGGTAAGATTGATTCTATTTTTGACTAGGTGAGAAAGAAAAGTTAGATGATAGCGGTAGGAAAGATTGAAAGACAGGAGTGGGATTTCTAAATCTAAGATTAGAAGTTTGAATTTCCTGTCATACTTTTAAATCTTTATTACAGAAAATTTTTAGAATCTGCTATTTGGAGTCTCCTAAAATATCACCTTGCATTCTTATATAAATGATCACCTGCTACTTTTTTTCTTTTTTTCATCTTGTGTTTTATCCATTTGCTGCTAGAAATCTGGGTAAAAACAAAAAGCTTCCAGTTCTCCAACCATAGAGTAGACTCCTCAAGAAGTAAATACTTACAAAAGTAATCAACATATTGTAGCAGAATATTCTTTATCTAGATGGCACTCCATAGAGAAAAGATGACCTGATAAATTTATTGACTGGTACTCATTAATCTCATGTAAAAAATGTTGAAGCTGAATTTTTGACATTTCCACCCCCATTTGGGAAAAACTGTCTTCATTGTATTTTTTTAATGACAAGTAAAATTTAATATTGAATTGCAAGAAATTTGAATTCTTGACAGATTTAATGATTTTGACAGCACCTAATTCAAATGGTGTTTCACAGCTCTCTGGGGATACAGAATAAAGGGATTTAAATTATTGCAATGATGAAAGATCATCTGAAAATAGAATAAGTGACATTTGTTTGACTTGTCAACCTTTGAAGCCTTCCCATGATCACTAATGGACCTCCCAAAGAAGTTCTCTTCTGAAACCATTTCTAAACATACGGAACCTGGGTGTGAAAGCATCCTCTATCAAATGTGACAGCTCATGAGACAGGTCATAGAATGGAGATATTTTAAACTAATGATTCCAGGATTACTATGAGAAACTTTCTAGAGAAATTGATGAAACTAGCTTAGTGTTTCTTTTTAAAGCACAAAAAGTGACAACATTTTTAGCTCCTACAGCTTTTGTGTGGCTTATTTTAAATAATTATATGTGCAAAATAATATATATCTTTGTATAGAAAAGATACAGTAACCAGATTCTCTAAAATTCTGTTTATAATTTTGTACATAAAACTACTAATAATTGATATAGTAATAATTAATTCTGGCATTTATCAACTGAAAATAAGTATTGTTCCATTTTAAGTGAGTTCCCAGGCATCATTGTGTTCTCTCTTTAAAACTGAAAATAGAATTAGCCTATAACAGGTACATGTATGGTGTGCAACAAGTAATTTTGATGTTTATATAACACAATATGATTACCGCTGTAATGCATGTTATACCTCTATCACATCACATGTTTGCCATTTATTTTTGATGAGAGCATTTGACATTTACCTATCTGCAACTTGAAAGTATTTTAATATTCAGTATTGTTAATAGTAATCTCAGCAGTATATATTAGATCTCCTGTACTTATTGGCATTACGGGCCAATAAGTAAAACAGGATGAGAACGCTATTTGGTTCTTCCAAAGAGGAATCGAAAGAGCTATGCTTGGAATATCATGCTACACTCAAGTGAGAAAACGAATCAGTGGTTCCGACCTCCATCAATGATTAAAAATCAGGGACGCTGTCTCATTTGCCAAGGTGTTGAAAATCAGATGGGCTGGACACGTAATGCAATTTGGAGACGACCGCTGGACTAGAGCCATTATAACTGGATTCCACGGGACGTCAAAAGATCGAGTGGCCTCCCACCTACGAGATGGTGAGACTTCTTTGTCAAGCCCCTGAATAATTGGTTTGAGGTTCTTTGCGTTCCTGGAGCGAGCAGATGCCATTGGGCTACACTAGCATCTGATACAGATAAATGGAGACATTACTGGCACCTGCTCGAGCAAATCGATGAGTAACAAGATGTCAAGTGATCAATCACTTATTTACATTCTAACTGAAAGTGCTTACTCTTTCAACATATATTTCCTCTATGACCAGTCTATGGATTCTTTTAAAAATTTACCCTTTTTATATTTAAACATATACCAATGGGCTAGAGCGATAGCACAGCGGGTAGGGCATTTGCCTTTCGCACAGCCGACCTGGGTTTGATTCTTCCTCTCCTCTCTGAGAGCCCAGCAAGCTACCGAGAGTATCTTGCCCGCATGGCAAAGCCTGGCAAGCTAGCTGTGACGTATTTGATATGCCAAAAACAGTAACAACAAGTCTCACAGTTTGCTGTGAGACATTACTGGTGCCCACTCGAACAAATTGATGAACAACGAGAGGACAGTGCTGCAGTGCTACATATAGCAACAATACCATTCATTATTTGCCTTTGTCTGATTTATCTCATTCAATGACCTTCCATGTTCTTGCAAATAACAGATTTTTCCTGTTAGGCCTGGAGAACATACAGGAAGTGATACCAAAAGCAATCGATATAGAGAACCTAGAAAAAGACATAGAGATCTGGCATATGTACCAAGAGTAGAATCTTATCCTAGTACATGGGATCATTCATATGAGTAATAAGGAGACCATGAAATAGACATGCACTCCAGCACTTGGAGAATTATAGTTTTACTTTTTAAGGTTTTTCTATTGTCTTCATACTGGTTTTGGTAATTAGTGAATGGAATGATTTGTTTCAATATATGAGAGTAGGGGAACTGATATTTTTCATTGGCATATTGTTGGTTAGCAATGACATATTGATGAGTGACAGATGAGAGATTAGAGTATCAACCCTGATTAATGTTTTATTTAACTTCTAGTTGAGATTCAGCTACCTGAATATCTATTAGTTATATCTACTGCGTTCCCAATTAAAAACCTGGACTTCAATGAGTAAAGGTGTCTTTCTTTATAAATATATAGTCATAGTTTACATTAAATGGTTAAAATACTGCCAGTTTATGCTTTAGACATACAAAGATATTTTACCCCACCACCATTTCAAGTTTCCACGGACCTCCACCACTGTCCTGATCTTAGACCCGGTCCAATTCTCATTCCCTCTCATTTCTTCTCACATTGTTTGTTAAAAAGTTTTGTAATTGGAGACTAAAGCTCTGTCATTCTTTTATACTGTGTATTCCATGTTTATTCTCTGTATGTTACCCAGATGGATGAGATGCACTTGTGTTTGCCTTTATCCCTCTAAGTTATTTCACTTAGTTTGCTACCCTCCCATTCATATGGACTTTACTCAGGAAAAGTGAAAATGGAATACTTCATGTGACCTACTGATTTAACTTGCTGACATCTACTCCTCAAAAAACAAACATATTAATTCAAAAATATATTACAGACCCATGTATATTGCAGTGTTTAGTACAATAGTCAAGATAAATGGCAATCAGATGTACAGGAACAGGTACATGGACAGAGAAGTTGTATAGCTATAAACACTATGGAATATTATGAGTTCTAAAGAAGGGTAAAGGATTATTACAATGGAGTACTATGTAGCTGTTAGACTATAGACCAAACGTGATTGCCACTCATTGCCTCTTTTGCAAACCACAACACCCAAAACGAGAGAGAGAACAAAAGGGAATGCCCTGCCACAAAGGTAGGATGGGATAGGGAGAATGGGGGGTGGGAGGGATACTGGGATCCATGGTGTTGGGAAATGAGCACTGGTGGAGTGATGGGTATTTGATTATTGTATAATTGAAACCCAGGCACAAAAATATGTAAGTCTACAACTGAACCTCATGGTGTCTCACTAATAAAAATTTTAAAAAAATAACGAAGGGTAAAGGATTATTACATATAACCCTGGTATTGTCCTAATATTCGTCTGTAGCACTGGTTATTAAAATAAATGGTTAATACTGTCCTGAGTAAACTCCTTTCTCAAAGAGTCTCACTTGCCTTACATGTTAAAAGAAATGACTGAAAAAATTTTGTTCTATCCTGTCTGTTCAATTTATGCATATAAGAGCTACTAAGTAACTATGCTATGTTTATCTATGTCTTCATCAAACAATTAATGAAATTAAAAAAATAAATTCTACAAGTATTTATCTTAAGTTTCTTCATCATGAATTGTGTTTTATTCTGAGTCAAATGGAACTTTATAGAAGCTTGTGAACTCTGCACATTTTCTAAGGATTCTTGAAAATATAAACACAAAACACACATACACCCACATAAATACATTTCTTTTAATGTAATTAAGCTAAGATACTTTTAAGACCAAGAATAAATATAATATGAAATCTCAAAGCAAAGCATGCATCTCTCATTGTACATATCAGTTTGACTTTTATATTAGAACATCAAGGTCAAATATGAGTCAAAGAAGAGTGCTTTCTTAAAATGTATAACATCTTAATACATCCTCCAGTTATCAGAAATCCTTGTGTGTCTTTATCTTGACAACACATCTTTTAACCGAATTTCTCTTTATTTATCTATTTATTTTTTACTTTTATGGGGGAGTCACCATGATTGCAATTTAAAATATTGCTAATGTTAGGGTTTCATGCGTACAGAATTCCTACTATACACCCTTCACCCAGAGTATATTTTTCCCTTGTCTACTCTTTTAGGGTACCCACCCAACAAATCCACTCATACTATCTTCCTGCCATATTTACATGGTTACGATCAATAACTGACATTAGCATATACATCATTTACTTGGTTATTTGTACTGAAAAATCATTGCATAAGAAATCAAAGAACACAGTTAAAGATCAAATCCAGAAAATTTCTTATAAAAATTTTAACAAAAGGTGCTACTTAATTTTGAAAGATAGTTAATTTTTAGTCTTGAAAATCAAATGATTGTATATATTAATGTAAATATCCCATTATATGTAAAATACAGCCCTTTTACTTTCTATTCTATTGAATTTTCCTCTAGAATCCTGATAACATCATGAACTCTTACATTCGTAATTCTTCCTAACAAAACTTTTATGAGATGGAAAACATAGAGATCGTCTTTGACAGTATATTAAAACAAAAATATATAATGGAAAAAATGGATTAATTTGTAATATTAGTTAAGTGCTCAGCTTTGTTTGCTGGGCATAAACTAAAATTAATTATATGTAAATTATAATAAAAATTGTTCTATTTTTCAAGTAGATTATATTTTAGGACATCACAGAACTATGCATAAATGTAACAAATTTTATTTTTCATGTTATTGTTGCTAGTTTACACAAAGCTAAATGATTTTGTTTGACTCTTTGTTGTTTTTCATAAATATTTATGTGTAATATCATTTTCCTTGTAAACAGGATTTTTCCTGCCCAAAGGGAGGAAAAACAATTTGTGTGCTAATTTTATCTCACTGGTTTTGTTCAGCTTCAGTAGTTGTGTATATAAAAGAAAAGATTAGATAAAGGGGAATACAAGCAACCCTTGTTGCCAACGTAAAGAATTTTAATTAGCATGATGATAATTTTCAGTGACTCAGGTATATTCCACCTCTTTGCTCATAGTACAAACCCAGCTGCTAAATGGTCCCTGTCAGTAGGTCTTCATGTTTCGTTTAGATTTTGCTGCCCCCTACAGAATACCCAAAATTATTTATGAGAAAGTAGTATACATTCACCTTCAGAATGAGAGCACCTCCTTTCTACTCAAGGTTCTGATATAAAGAAAACTATTGCCTGATAGTTATATTGTTTGATATATTATGTATCATTTGTGAATTTTCTTTAACAAAATAAGGAAAAAATATTACTTTAAGCATTTTTCTTGTCTTTTCTACATGTGAAAAAAAACAGTCAACTTTAAAAAGATGATGATACTTAAAATTTTCCAAACTTCATCACATATTTCTAAAGCATTTTGTCTCTTTAAATACTTGATGACAGAGATCTTATTGTCTTAGAGTCTAATAAATAAAGGAATGGAGACTGACGCAGAGCTGAAAATCCTTAATTAGAAAATAAACAGTCAATTTGCTTTCCAAAATTTCCATCTAAAATAAGAAAAGTTTAAAAATCCCGACTAATAAAGACAAAGTGATTCTCTTTAAAATTACATTATTGACTAACAAACATTATCTCTTGATGATCAATCAAGAAATTAATAATTTATTTTTAAGATGATTCAGCAATGTAAAACTGAAAATTAATTTAAAAAGTATCTACTAATGGAATGTTCTGTGTGCATCTTATCCCAATTTTATTTAAAGTTGTACTTTAAATACATGCGACACACACGGTAACAGCAGTATGTATTTTCAATTGGCTTTTCTTCTTGTTAAAATAATATTCTCTTGTTTTTTGTTTTTGCTTTTGGGGTCACACCCAGCGATGCACAGGGGCTACTCCTGGCTCATGCACTCAGGAATTACTCCTGGCAGTGCTCAGGGGAACATATGGGATGCTGGGAATCAAACCCGGGTCGGATGCATAGAATGCAAATGTCCTACCCACTGTGCTATCACTCCAGCCCCCAAATAATATTCTCTTATGAAGAGACACAAGCTATGTGAATCATCAATGATGCATTTATCTGCACACAAAAGAAATACTATCCAAATACTATCCTTTCCAAATAGTGACTGTAAAATGTTGCCATTAGGCAGTCTACTTTCAGAGCAAACATATATGTCCCCATCACTCTGATTTCATGTGGTGATATTACTTAAAAATTGCAACAGACTACAAAAATAAATATTTGTCATATTAAAAACAAAAGAAACTTTTTTATCAAGTGTTCATGAAACTATTTGAGATAATTCTGTTGCTAATTAGAAGAAGCAGCATGCTCTCAATTTAAATATAAAGCCAAAATCTAATTTGTGAAAGTAGGTTTTTTTAGGTACATTTTGAAAAGGATTATGAAAGTTAACATGATCAATTTAATGTCCTGTATCAAAAAAATGCTACCTAAAAATAAATTTGCTTACTTAAGAATACACACATCCAATATTCACCTAAATTGCACTTTTTATCTCCAATGTACATCAAGACTGGATGTTTACAACATTACAAAACATCCTTTTAGCTCCTGATATAGGGTTATCGGTGCTAAAAGCCTGTGAAGCAAATTACCACTCTCTGTCTTAATTTTAAATGGCATTTCTTAGGAAAAAAGAAAAGAAACTGGAGCCTTGAGAATAAAGACTATATAAGCTGCATAAAAAGAGGAGTATACTATTTTTACACTGGATTATTTTAGTTCTTTGTGATTTGCATATCAATTTCTGCAACAAAAAAAGAAAAATACCTTTGTAATTTTTGCATGATTATTGCTAAATGTTTACTATATAGAAAACATAGGCCTCAAAGAAAACGTCAGTCTTGAAAAACATATTGCATAATAAAACTGAACTCAATATATATAAAGACATATTCCTAAGGTATTATTTTACTATGATCAAAGAACAATATTTTAATAATTATAATCTTAAGAGAAAAAGTAAATTTAATTTTGCTACTTTGGAAACCAAAAAGAAATATTACACAACTTTAAATAAACATGAAATTATACATACTGTTCTTAATATAATTGCAGTTATTAGCATTAAACCTGCAGTAGATAAAACTGCTTATTAACTAAATGGTTTTATTTGGTCTTGTGAATTCTTGTAATTTGCAAAATGGTGGACACTTCATTATTATCATTTAAACTTTCTTATAAGAAAGTTTGACAATGTCCTAAATCTGCCTCTGAAAAGGCACACTCATAAAGATATCAAAGTTATTAAACTTGCAGTCTCATGTGTTTTTATCAGAAAATATTAAAATTATTAGAAATGCTAAGTGAATTCAAACAAAATTTTTGGACTTTTTAAACACAGTTTTCTTAGTGGTGAAGATTTTTATAATAGTTTTATTTATATATATTTTAAATTTTATTTGAGAAACTTTAGCTTACAGAACTGTTTCTGATAGGGTTTCATACATATACTGTTGCAGTATCACACACTCCATCAGTATGACTGCTCTTAATGCTTTGTAAGCTCAGTTCTGTAGTCTGGCTCCAGTGTTTTGTTTCTTTGACATCTTGCTGTTCCTTTACTGTGCTCCTAGAGACACATTATAATAAAACTTTCCAAAGTTAAAACAAGATAAATTACCGAAAGCAATAAAAAATAACTCATCACCTATAAAAGGTATTGATTAATAACTAAGTGCTCATTAGGAACCACAATAGCTAGAATGTAAAGAAATGACAAATTCAAAACGCTAAAAGGGTAAAAAAAATGGACTGGTAATAACTATCAATATTGAAACACCCTTCAAAGATGAAAGGAGACATTAAAAACTACCTTGTTATGTGAAAATGAGTAGTTAATTTGCAATGTATCCTATGAGAAGTGGTTGGTGTGGTCTTCAGAGCTGCATGTCCTGCTACCAGACTCTGGGGTCCTGAAAAGTCCCCTTCTCAGCTGAGCTGCCCTCTGAGAACCTGGCCAAAGGGAACCTCTGCCTTAATTAGGAATGCATCAGAAGTGACCTACAAGTCCAGTACAGACATCAAAGTAGCATCTCCCACCACAGGTATAGCAGTGTGGTGGGCCTGGCCTTGGGGGTGGTTACTGTTCATGAGGTCGAAGTTATTTTTCCCTTTCCCAGCACTTTGGTCTCACATCTCAGCCTCCATTACCTAATTCTGAAGAGAACAGTCTGGCTATCCAAAACACATTAGGCCAGTAGTCCACTAGCCTATTCCAATTAAAATATTCCCAAAACTCAGCAAAATAATGGTGAACACAAGAATCTGAACAAAGCTAATGTAAAAGAACACATCCCGTGATGCACTAGTGGCCTCACATAGGCACAGAGGACCACCAAAGAGGTAGTAATCTTAAAGGGGAAAAAGGAGACAACCATTGACCAAGCCCATTTTGATTCCTTCATTGCTGTGAGAGGGGGTCATTAATAGTGAACTGGAGGTACCCACCTCCATACTACCACAGCAACATGAAGATACAGCCCAGATCCCCACCATGAGAAGTGGCTGAAGAAAAGAGTCTTGGAGTCTCAAAGGGAATTCCCACAAATACAACTTCTCTGATAAAGAATTCAGAGATGAAATGTTTAGGATGTTCAATAAGCTCAAAGAAAAGGTGGAACAGGCATCCTGTAAATTAAAGGAAGACATGAAAAAATAGTGGAATAGACAGCCAACAAAATACAGGAAGAAATGAGACCAGAAATAAGAAAGTTAAACTGAAGCGTCACTAATAAGGAATTTGGTAGATGGAACTAAAAATTAGGTTTCCCTCAGCATAGAGTGACAACAGCCGAAGACAGAATCAGTGAGCTTGAAGATGAGCTGCAGAAAGCATTCAGGAAACAAGATAAAACAGAAAAAGACCTCAAAATATCATTCGGGCAAAAAAGAGACCTGGGGGATGAATTCAGAGGACTAACATAAGAATCATTGGAGTACCACAAGGACAGGGATGCAACCCCAGTGAAGTAGCAACAGTTAAAGTTATTTTTGCTGAGAACTTCCCAGAGCTGGAGAATGCAGGCATCCAGATCCAAGAAGCCTGATGGTCCTAATAAAAGGACCCCAAGACCTATCATAATCAGAATGACAAATACCCCAGATAGAACACAATACTGCAAGCAGCAAGGTCAAAGAAGGAAATCACATATAAAGGAGCATCGCTTGATTTTACAGCAGACTTATCAGAGGAAACCATCCAAGGTTGAAGACAATTGTGGGATATAGTGAAAAAACTCAATGAAATGAATGCCTCACCAAGAAGACTTTATCTGGCTAAACTCTCATCAAAATCGAAAGAACTATCCACTATTTAATGGATAAACAACAAATCAGGAATTTCATAGACTCAAAACCAACCTTAAAATAAGGACTAAAGGGTCTACTTAAGACAAGACAAACCCCTACAAGCACAACAAACTTCTACAGAAAGATGGCACAAAACCCCATGACAATAATAACTCTCAATGTTAATGGTCTCAATGCACCAATTAAGAGACACAGAGTAACAAAATGGATTAAAAAATGGAATCCAACATTCTGCTGTCTAGAAGAAACACATCTGAATAGTCAGAGCAAACACAGACTCAAAGTTAAAAGATGGAAAACAATTCTACAGGCAAACAACTCCCTCACAAAAGCTGGAATGGCCATCCTAGTATCCAATAACATAGATTTCAGGTTATAAAAGATTATAAGGTACAGAGAAGACCATTTTTAATAATCAAGGAATATGTACATCAGGAAGAAATGACACTCCTAAACATGTACACACCCCATGAGGGGCCAGAAAATTACTTAAAACAATTTCTAATAGAGTTTAAGAAAGACATTGGTAGCAACACAATAGTAGTCAGAGACTTCAACACCACCCTATCATCTCTTGATAGATCAACAAGACTAATAATCATGAAGGAATTACTGGCATTGGAGGAAGAAATGAAAGAGAGAGGGTTGATAGATGTACACAGAGCTTTTAATCCTCCAAAACCAAATACACATTCTTTGCCAGTATACATGGAACATTTGCCAAGATAGACCACGTGCTAGGCCACAAAACATATCTAAATATAATCAGGCAGATAGAAATTGTATCAACTATCTTTTCAGACCACAATGACTGAAGCTAGAACTTATTCACACACAGAAGTGGAGAATCAAATAAAATACCTGGAAATTGAACAACTCAATGTCAAACATGAGTAGGTCAGAGAGGAAATCATGGTAGAAATCAAAATATTCCAGTAAACAAATAAGAATGAAGACATGAACTACCAGAACTTGTGGAACACAGCTAAAGCAGTGTTAAGGGGAAAATGTATAGCTCTGCAAGCATTTCTCAGGAAGGAAGAAAGGGCCTATACATATAACTTGACATCACAACATAGAAAATGACCAACAAAAGGAGCCCAAACCAAGAAGGAGGAAAGAAATAATAAACCTTAGTGCAGAAATTAGTGATATGGAAACCCAAAAACCCAACCTCGAACTATACACAAAACTCTACTAGAAGAAAACATTCAATCCTATCAGAAAATGGCGCAATGAAATGAACAGAAACTTTCTCAAAGAAGAAATCTGAATGTCAAAAGGCACATGAAAAAATGCTCTTCATCTTTAATCATCAGGGAGATGCAGATCAAAACAACAATGAGATATCATCTCATACCACAGAGATTGTCACATATCCAAAAGAACAAAAGCAACTGGTGTTGGTGAGGATGTGGGGAGAAAGGGACTCTCCTTCACTGTTGGTGGGAATGCCGACTGGTTCAGCCTTTTTGGAAAACAATATGGAAGTTTCTCAAAAAAACTAGAAATTGAGCTCTCATTTGACCCAGTGATTCCACTTCTGGGAATATATTCTGGAGATTCAAAAAATCACAGTAGAAATGACATCTGCACTGGTATGTTTATTGCAGCACTATTTACAATAGCTAGAATTTGGAAAAAACACGAGTGCTGGAGAACAGATGACTGGTTAAAGAAACTTTGGTATAACTACACAATGGAATACTACACAGCTGTTAGAATAGACGTATATAAGTTGATGGTCATGGAGAGTATCATGATAAGTGAAATAAGTCAGAAAGAGAGGGGCAAACATAAAATTTGTGGAATATAAAGTAACATTATAGGAGACTAACACCTAAAGATCATACAGATAAAGGCCAGAAGGTTTGCTCAATGACTTGGAAGTCAGTCTCACATGCTCTGGGAGAAGGCAGCTGGGATAGAGAAGGTACCACTAAGTAAATGATGGCTGGAGGGCTCACTCGTGATAGGAGATTCATGCTGAAAGTAGGTTATAGACCAAACATTATGGCATCTTAGTACCTGTTTGCAAAACACAACACCCGATAGAGAAAGAGGGAATGTGTTTGTCACAGAGGCAGGGAGTGGGAAGGGGTGGGAGTGGCAAGAGGAATACTGGGAACATTGGTGGTAGAGAATGGGCCCTAGTAGAGTGATGGGTACTCAAACATTGTCTTAACGAAACGTAATCACAAAAATTTGTAAGTCTGTAAAAAAAATTAATTAATTAATTAATTGAAAAATGCAAAAGTAGTCATTTTGGCTGAATTACAAAAGGATACTAGACAATACTGACAAAGTAATAAAATGCTGGCAAATATAACTAGTAAATATAAAAGTTAATATTTATGTTGCTTTTTGCTTGCATTTTTAAATATGATTAAAAATAAGGATTTGAACCATCGTTATATATCTATTTTGATAGGCAAAAAATGTACAAAGTTATAATTTATAGTTATAAGACAGATTGGGGAAAGAGCCTTATAAGTGCAACAATATATTGGATAGGATATTTGCTTTGGACTAGACAGATTGGAGTTCATCCTCAGCACCACATTTGGTGCTCTGAAGATAACAAAGTGTGATCCCTGAGCTCAGAACCAGGAGTAAGCCCTGAAGACCACCAGGTATGCCACTCTCCCCAAATAAAAGCCAGCATTTTGTAATATTAGAAGTATTTTGAATTTTAACTGATATTATATAAAGTAAATTACATAAGCTTAAATATGTAGTTTGAGAAAAATTATAGATGCATGTAGATGTTTAAACTTCTGTCAGTTTGATCTATTTTGATGAGCTCAGAATTTCACTTATTCCCTTTAATAGTTATTTAACCCTTTTTGCATGCTTTTATTTTTAAAATTTTTATTATTTATTTATTTTAAACTTTTCTATTTTATTTTCATAAAGTTGTTCACAATAATTGATTACATTCAAGATTTCAATATGAATCCCGCCACCATTATACCTTTCCATGAACATTATTTTGAATTTTCCCACCACTACTCAAGCTTATCCTACAGGCACATGCTAAATGATTTTTTTTTGTATTGCTTGTTATGAATAGTATGAGATGTCGTCTGGAATAGTATGTGCTCCTGAAATTCCACAATTTTAAATAATTGGGATTGGAGGAATCTCTGTGGTGTGCTGTTCTCTTCCGAGATTCATTTGTGTGTCTCTGGATCATGGCTATTAATATGCAGTTCATGGACATAACTGCAAGGAAACTGGAAGGGAGTAGAGATGGGGGGGGGAGCGGGGAACGTCACACATTCCCGACTCTGTGAAGCCTGGAGTTTTCAATCACTGGCCCGCATACCTGGGTTTTGCAGCGGATTCATTCTCATGCATGCGGGGCTCAAGATTATCTTGTGAAGATCAACTGTGAGCATGGTGATTGGGTTCTCGAGGTTTGTGTCTGCTGGGGTTCTTCTGGAGCAGGCAGAGGGACTCTCTATACTTCTGTTTGATTTTATCATAAAAATTGTTACAAATATCTTGGCCAAAATCTTGGCAGTCTTAATTTCAAGTTTGTTCTAGAATTAAAACTCATGTGCCATTAACTAGGTTCATGTTTAAATTTGCAAATTAATTTACAAACATTTAGGTTTCCAAAGTTGCTATAACATATTATGTCATCAGCAGTAATTAATGAAAATTTTATTTTTAGAATGTTGTTCATTTTATCAAAAAGTAATTATTTTAATTTAAAGAAGTCTTGTAGCACTAGAGTGTGACTGTAATTGTTTTGTTTCTCTGATTAGCAAATTGTGATATTTCTAATATTTATTATCCACTAAACTTTTTTATAAATTTATTGACATCTTGTATGTCTTCTGATATCTTAGATATTTCATTTATTTAAAATGGATTATTTGTGTTAATGATTTGTGGGACTTTGGTCTGTATTATTTATATATGGTTCACTTGATCACTTGACATCCCATTACTCATAGATCTGCTCGAGTGGACACCAGTAACGTCTCCATTCATCCCTGCTGCATGCTAGTGTAGCCCAGTGGCGTCTGCTCATTCTAGGAATATGAAGAGCCTCAAACCAATCGTTCAGGGTCTTGACAAAGAAGTCTGACCATCTCAATTGGTGGGCAGCCATGCAATCTTTTGAAGTCCTGTGGAATCCAGTCAGTAATGGCTCTAGTCCAGCGGTCGTCACCAAACTGCTTTACGTGTCTAGCCCATCTGATTTTCAATGCCTTGGCAAATGAGAAAGCATCCCTGATTCTTGACCATCGTTGGAGGATGGAACTCCTAATGCTTTCTCTCATTTGAATGAAGCATGATATTCCAAGCATAGCTCTTTCGATTCCTCTTTGGAAGACACAAATAGGGCTCTCACCCTGTTTTCGTAGGGCCCAGGTCTCTGAAGCGTATGTTAATGCAGGACGAACAGTGGAATCGGAGATGTGCCCAGAGCCGAAGTTTCTTCTCCCTCTTAGCTATTTCTTCGACACTTTTGAAGGCGTTCCAAGCTGCGCTCTTCCTCCTGTGCAACTCAGGTGCCAGGTAATTCATCATGCTGACTTCTCAGCATAGGTACACGTAACTGTTGCATTTGGAGATGTTTGTTCCATTGAGAGCGAATAGAGCATCAGGAACAAGACCATTTCTCATAAACATTGACTTCTTGAGATTCAATTATAGTCCAACCTTTCCACACTCATGGTCAAAGTTGGCCAGCATTTGTGCTGCTTCGCTAATGTTTGGTGTTATTAGAATGATGTTATCAGCAAAGCGGAGGTGGTGTAGTTGCCTACCACCTACCTTTACTCCCATTCCTTCCCATTCCAATCGTCACGTGACATTCTCAAGGGTGGCACTGAAGAGTTTTGGTGAAATGGTATCACCCTGCTGAACCCCTCTTTTCACATGGATGATCACTTTTTTGTAGATTGGTGAGACCCTGGTAGTGAATCCGCAATACAGCTCATGGAGAATCATGATGTATTAAGTTTGAATGCCCTGTTTGGCTAGGACTTTGAGGACCGCTTTAGTCTCAACAGAATCAAAGGGCTTTTTTAAATCAATGAACGTTAGACAGAGTGGCATCTTGAGCTCCTGAGAAACCTCAATGAACTTGGTTATTGTTTGGATATGGTCAATCGTGCTGAATCTTTTGCGGAACCCAAGTTGCTAACATGATTGTCCTTCATCTAGTGTTTTGCTAATCCTATTCAGGATGACTCGAGTGAACAGCTTGTAGACGACAGACAGCAGGTAGATTGGATGATAGTTGCCAATGTTGTGGATGTCTCCCTTTTTGTACAGTTCTACAAGAGTCCTGTTGGTTTTCCACTTGGATGGAACCTTGCATTCATTCAGACAGGTAGCATGTGAAGCGCCGAGTCAGTGTATTGATGAGTACTAATGGCAGGTTCAGGTGTTCTGGTCTGACCTTGTCTGGGCCAGGTGCTGTTCCCTTCTTTACCAAGGAAATGGCATGTAGGATTTTGGACATGTAATTGGGAACTACATATCCATCCTGGGGAATTTGGTATGTGGGCAGATGGACAAGGCTATCAAAGAGATCCAAGAAGAAGTCTTCGATAATCTTCTCCATTGCCCTTCTGGAAGATGTGATAGATCCATCAGGACGTCGGAGGTTATATAATTATTTTAAGAAATAAATAACTGGGTCTGGGGAAATAGCACAGTGGATACAGCTTTTGTCTTGCATGCGGCTGACCCACGTTCTATTCCCAACCTTCCATGTGGTCCCCCGAGCACTGCCAGGAGTAATTACTGAGTGCAGAGCCAGGAGTAACCCCTGTGCATCACTGGGTGTGACCCAAAAAGCTAAAAAAGAGAAAAAGAATTGTGTAGGAAAAAAAGAAAATTATCTATAACCTTAGAGTATGCACTGTTTAATTTATTTAAGGAGGTTTGGACCAAATCTCGTAGTTCTCAGGTCCTTGGTGAATATTCAGGGAACCACATGGGTAAGAGGATTTAAAACTCTGGTCAGGTGTATGCAAGGAAAATGCCCCATTCATTGTGCTATTGCTCCAGCTCCACATTATTTAATGTCATTAAAAATTATTTTCACATGCTAGAGAGACTTGGCAAGGTGCTTGTCTTGTACACAACCTACCTAGGTTCAGTCTGATGTTCCATATGTGCCCCAAGCATTGTTAGGAGTAATTCCTGAGTGTAGTCAGGACTAACTCACTATTGCTGGGTATGGCCCCCTTTCATTTCCCAAAGCAAATCAAACAAGAAATTAGTTTGAATCTCTGCTCTTTAGGAATTTTGATGACTGTTTTCATATTAATTATTATCATATATAAGGATTCTTTTAAAATTGTTTAAAAATGATATAGAGGGGGGCTGGAGCGATAGCACAGTGTGTAGGGCATTTGCCTTGCACGCAGCCAACATGGCCGACATAGGTTTGATTCCCAGCATCCCATACGGTCCCCCAAGCACCGCCAGGGGTGATTCCTGGGTGCATGAGCCAGGAGTAACCCCTGAGCATCGCTAGGTGTGACCCAAAAAGCAAAAAAAAATGATATAGAGAAATAATTATTAATAAATGTGTTATGCAGTTTTCTTAAAATAATCCTTTTCAATTTTTTTTAGTTTTAATAGTTTACCAATTAGTTTACATTGTAAAAAGTATATATTTTTACACAGACTTTTATTTTTAATTCCAAAAATATATAGTGGCTCGAGTGATAATATAGAGAGAAGGCTAGCTTATATGTGCCTGGCCTGGGATGGGTTTAATCCTTTACCTATCTTAAGGTCCACCAGGAGCAATCCCAATTTCTATACATCCATATATCAGTTGTATGGCACATACATTAAATATAACTATATATTATATATATTTAATTATAAAAATATTTCAATATTCTTTTCTCACATTGATGATTGCAAACCACATGATTTTTCTTATCATTAAGGATCAGTGTTTGATATTTTACAAATAGTAGGATTTTAATAGAATAATTTAAGGAATATAGTTGTTTCCTTATATGAGCATAGTTCCATAGGAAATCAGTGTCAAATTGTTGGGATTTTTAGCTTAAAATTATTATGAGACATTTTCTAACCATTTTTCTGTTCTTGTGTTAATAGTTTGTTTTCTGAATATTAAATCAAACTTGCTTCCAGTAATAAAACTCACTGATCATTATAAAGTCATTTTGATAATTTTTGAATGCTATTAGATGTCATTTGATGAAAAATTTCAAGTTTTATAATGATGAAAATTCATTGTTCAATTATTTTGTGTACATTTATCACATTGCTTGTTTTTGTATAAGGCTATATCTGGAAGTGGCCAGGTTTACTCTGGGATCTGTGCTCAGTAATCACTCTGGAAGTTTTTGCACAGGAGACTTTAAGTGGCACTGGGGATCAAATTGCGTCAGCTGGGTACAAAGCTAGACACTTAACCCCTATACTATGTATCTGGTCTTATTATTCATGTTTTTATATGGATTGAAAACATGTTAAGTGTGCTCTCTTACTTTCTCAGTTTGTATATACAGTTCCTATAGTAGCACTATAGCACTGTAGCACTGTCTTCTTGTTAATTGATTTGCTCGAGTTGGCCCACTAATGTCTCCATTGTGAGACTTGTTGTTACTATATTTGACATATGGAATACATCACAGGTAGCTTGCTAGGCTTTAACGTGCTGGCAGGATACTCTCAGTAGATTGCCAGGCTCTCTGAGAGGGGCGGAGGAATGAAACTCGGCTCAGCTGGCCCGGCTGTGTGCAAGGGAAATGCCCTACCACTGTGCTATCATTCCAGCCTATTCATATAGTATTAGAGTTTATTATATTTATTTATATTTTTTAAAGTTTCTTATTAGTTCATTTAATTTATCTCAATAAGCTTAATACTAATTCAAAATCTAACTGCAAAAGCTATTAAAAATGTATTTCTCTATAAGCACAGCTCGAGTATGCGGGAACTAGGACTTTTTCTCAAATCTGCCGGGACTACAGCTCCCAGGTAACCTCTGATTCCGGAAGCCACGCCCACAGCCTGCCCCACAGCGCCATCTTTACAACATACAGCCTAAGAGAAGGTCCACATGGAGGGCAGGAACCACAGATCCCGGAGAAAAAAAAAACAGGTTCCAAAAAGAACCGAGATTACGGGGAAGTCCTAGATGGGGTAGGTACCGCATCCCGCCTCCCCCAGATGGAACCCCGGTGACCAGAAGCCTCTACAAGCACAGCTCGAGTATGCGGGAACTAGGACTTTTTCTGAAATCTGCCGGGACTACAGCTCCCAGGTAACCTCTGATTCCGGAAGTCACGCCCCCAGCCAGACATCTCTCATACAGACATCTTTCTATATACAAAGTGATCAATGGGAAGTAAACCACCCAACCTTTCTCCCTGAAAATCAGAGTTAAGTTTGGAGCACGGCCACAGCCCCAGAAACACAAGTACTTAATGCAGAACCCAGCAGCTTGGAGCAGAAAAGTGAACGGACTATGCGTTAATCCAGGCCATCAAGTCTGCCCGGAGGGGAAAGGGTGTTGCCCCATTTGCCCTCTCTTCTCTGGAAAGAAGGATGGCAGCCGCATGGGAGTCTTGTGGACAGCAGGTATGAGCCAGGGGTGTGGGGGCGACTAAAACCTCATGGGAAGGGGGGCGATCCGGTCCGTCCTTCACGCCCTACCGAGGTCACCAGTTGCCCCCCACGAGCGGCTCTCCAGCACGGCCACAGCCCCAGAAGCACAAATACTTAATGCAGAACCCAGCAGCTTGGAGCATAAAAGTGAAAGGACTATGCGTTAATCCAGGCCATCAAGTCTGCCCGGAGGGGAAAGGGTTTTGCTCCCTTCTGCCCTCCTCCCTCTAGAAAGAAAGATGGCGGCCACATGGGAGCCTTGTGGACAGCAGGTATGAGCCAGGGGTGTGGGGGTGACTAAAACCTCATGGGAAGGGGGACGTTCTGGTCTGTCCTTCACGCCCTACCGAGGTCACCAGTTGCCCCCCGCAAGCGGCTCTCCAGCACAGCCACGGCCCCAGAAGCACAAGGACTTAATGCAGAACCCGGCAGCTTGGAGCAGAAAAGTGAAAGGACTATGCGTTAATCCAGGCCATCATGTCTGTCCGGAGGGGAAAGGGTGTTGCCCCATTTGCCCTCTCCTCTTTGGAAAGAAAGATGGCGGCCACATGGGAGCCTTGTGGACAGCAGGTATGAGCTGGGGGTGTGGGAGCAACTAAAACCTCATGGGAAGGGGGCCATTTCAGTCCGCCCTTCACGCCCTACCGAGGCCACCAGTTCCCCCCCACGAGCTGCTCTCCAGCATGGCCACGACTCCAGAACACAGAAACCAATTTCTTAACTATCTGACTTTCAGTAGAAATACTTCCAGGGTCAATAGGTAAAATAGCAGAAATCCAAAACCAACATTTAATTCTTGAAACCAGCTGTAGAAAGCAAATCACTTCACAATGGTTTTTCAGCATGTCTGATTTGGGGGGTGGTGGTAAACTCTAAATAATCGTGGTGAATCTTTTATTGAAACAATGAATCTAATCAAAGCAGATAGAGTGTTAACTAGAATTCATCTGCCTCATAGGGACTGGGAGGGGTGGGGGAGTGGGGTTTTATTGGGGTTCTTCATGGTAAAAAATAAGTAAAGGTAAAGGGAAATGTGTTTGATATTTGCATGACTGAGACCTAAACCTGAAAGCTTTGTAACCTTTCCCACAGTGATTCAATAAATAAAAAAAAATGTATTTCTTCTTGTGCTCGTTTTATTATATTTTTGTGTTTAAAAGAGCTTTACATAATTGCTAAATATGTCGTCATTGTTGAAAATATGTTGAAAATTGCTAAATATGTTGTCATAAAAATTAATATATTTGTGTAAGTTATTTTATATTTAAACATGACATACAGCACTGTATGCTTAAAGTACACAACATAATAAATTGTCTTATACATATTCTTATATTGATGGCCAAAATAATTTTAAATAAATAGTTTTGGTTTAAACTTTAGTTTTACTTATTTTTAAAAAACATTTTAAGTAGTAATTTAAAAAGACTGTTGTAGTCTTCATTGTTAATATAAATGTATTATATAATTTTTTGTATTATGTATTTTTAACTACACCAAAGATTTCCTTTTGCTGTACTATGTTGGTAAATTAATTACTATCTTGTTACGCCCCTCCCCCAGTAAATATGCTCATCAATTAGAAAAGATCAGGATCTCAAAACTTTATTTAAAAATTTTTTCTCCAGGATTTAAATAAAAGTTTTATTGAATCACTGTGAGATGCACCCTTGTAAAGCCAAACTTTAATTTTAAGTAAATGTTTTAGCTTTTTGCAGTAATTTGCTTTCTTTTGAGTGTTTATTAATCTACTTTTATTTTAATTTATTCATTTTTCTTTTGTTTAATCACTGATTTACAAAGTTGTTCATGATATAGTTATAGACATTAACTACTTTAACCCCAGTCCCACCACCATTGGGTTTGGGGTTGGAATATTTCCTTCTACCATTTCTCTCTGCTATTGTCCCCATTTTTTTCAATCATCCACAAGCCTGACCTTTTCAAAGGCTTGTGATAATTAATATTTTATTGCTTGTTACAACTAAATACTGATGGGATTATTAAAAATACTTCAGTAAAAGACAGTTCGTGAAATTGTTATGTCTCACCATAAGGTCATTAAGTCCTTATCTGTAGGTTGACTAAACCATTTGCTTCTAGTTGAGCCTGCTGTGTCATTTATTATTTTTGTTTATTGAGCTTAGTTGGTTTCTATGTTAATTTTCCATCTAATTTGGTGTGCTTCTGCTGGGATGTCCGTACTGTGGAATTTGGAAGTGCTGCGTGTGCTTCAGAAACTCCAGAATATGTACCTGAGCCATAAATTTACACTGCACCGGTTGTGCAATATGTGTGTGTCCAAAAGGGCTCTGGAGCAATAGAAGAGTGGGTACAGTATTTGCCTTGCACGTGGCCGATCCAGGTTCAATTTCCAGCTTCCCATATGGTCCCCTGAACACTGCCAAGAGTGATTCCTGAGTGCAAAACCAGGAGTAACCCGTGAGGATCAGTGTGACCAAAAAAGAAAAAAAAAAAAAAGGGCTGTGGAAGAATGCAGGTGGTAGGTGGGAATCAGCCATGACCAATCCAAGATCTGAGAGTTGAAAGTCTATTAAACTTTATGTATTTCAAAAATGTACTGTTAGTACAAGGATTATTATTATTTTGATTTAATATTTTGAACCTTTTTGAGGTGTTAAATTTTGTATATTTTTAAGGAATTAACTCATATGGATTTTTAAACTTTTTATATAACATAAATGATTACTTTCATTTAATTACAGTAATAGCTATAATTTAAAGGCTGGATCCACTCAGATGTCACTCTTTCATCTACTGCTCCTTTGAATGGTCAAAATGATCAGTGAGATATTATTCTAAATGGAGTGTTGGTATTACACAATCTCTGATGTTCTATACAGATCTCATTTATGCATCATATTTCTTCTGAGTCTTAACATATGCTCACATCTTTCAGTTTCCCTCATGGACTCTCAGTGGCTCCCCGTGAATTCTGATCTGAACCCTACTTGTAGCACTTTTGTCCAGTAGCTTGCTCTATAACCCACTTTCAGGTTACTTCCATAATCTGAAACTCCAGTCCTCCCCCGCTTTTTTTATGTTGGAGTCTTCCCCAGCTAAAACTCTAGAACCTTGGAAGTCAATCCTGGAAGTACTAAAACCAGTAATTCTGGTGCTATTGATGCCCATAATTTCTGATTCTCTAGTGACACAGACTGTTACATTTCTAGGCTTCCTTTGTCCCTGTCCACTCTGAGACTGTGGCCAGAAGCAGAAAACTGGGAATGTGAAGATCATCTTTTTGTGCCCCCTTCTTTCAAGATCTGAGTAGCAACTGTTGTTTTGTTAACTAATGAAAATAATTACCTCATATATTAGCTCAGTTATGTATTTGTTAGGACAGACTGTCTAACACACCACCAGTTCTTAGGTCACCAATTCCAGTGGAAGTCCTGTCTTTTAATTATAAGTAGCAAAATTATAATATATGATACCTATTACCTTATAAAGGAAATGCCACTTGGTAAATATGAATTGCTAATTTAAAATTCAACTCAAGGATGCATGGATAATTTATTTGTTATAATAATGCATTCAATAAATCTTTTCTAACTCTACTGTCACTTGTTCTGAATATTGCCTTGGCCTCTTAGAATCTGTATTATCTCAAAAATGTTACTTGACTTAAATTACCTCATTAGGACAATGATGATGATGGAGTATATCTCCATAATTATGATGAAATTAGTATAACAAAGATATCACAATCAGACCTAGAAATTAGTCACTGTAAAATTACGTTATTATACAAAACAACTATGTTTTTAAAAGTCCTTTTTCTTCACACCTATGATTTTAGGGAAATGAATTAAATTTTATGTATATGTTTTTTTTTCTGTTCAGGGGCAACATCTAATGGTACTCAGGAATTTTACTCCTGTTTCTGTGAGGGGTCACTCCAAGCAGTGCTCAGGTGACCATGTGTGGTACTAGGGATCAAACAGAGGTTGACTTTATACAAGTCAAGTTCCCTAACTCCTTTATCTCTAAAATAGTTAGACCCTAGTTTAATTTGTTTTTAAGAATAATTTATAATATTTATATATGAAAATTAAAAAAATTTCATTTTTTGTTCTTGAAAACTGAAAAATTTTTCTTTAAACACATCTCTATAAAATGACAATAACGTTGTCTTCATAATATTTTTCAACACATCTCTAGTGAGGTTCTTTTCAATCTGTTGCAAATGATGAACACTTAATGTGTTTAAAGAAAAATTTTTCCCTAGTACCACAAACGGGATGAGAACACTATTTGGGTCTCCCAAGGAGGAATCGAAAGAACTATTCTTGGAGTATCTTGCTTCAGTCAAGTGAGAGAAGGAATCTGGGTTTCCAACCTCCATTGGTGATCAAGATTCAGGGATTCGTGCTTTCCAAGGCATCAAAAATCAGATGGGCTGGTAATGAGATTTGGAGATGACCGCTGGACTAGAGCCATTACCGACTGGATTTCATGGGCTGTCAAAAGATTGCGTGTCCACCCACCTATGAGATGGTCAGACTTCTTCATCAAGACCCTGAATGATTGTTTTGAGGATCTTCATGCTCCTAGAATGAGCAGACGCCAATAGGCTACTCTGGCACACAACAGGGACAAATGTAGACTTTACTGGCGCCCACTCAAGCAAATTGATGAGTAACGGGATGTCAAGTGACCAAGTGATCAATCTGTCATAAGAAATATGATTATGTAATGTTTAGTTTATCATGATTATGTTATCAATAATGATTATAACAATTATATTATTATATTTCATGCTAATATTAGTGCGTAATGTCAATATCTATATTATGAGTTTAAAAGGCCATATGAATTATCAAAATGGACTAAAATTGTCTATTTCTTATGCAGTATAATGACATTCTTGAGCATTTTAAAATAAGTGTATGAGAAGAACTCACATTTAGCTCCAAAAATAAGTAACTAATTATAGTATGTTGACAAAAACAAGTTACTTTATGAATTGCTACCCAATATATTCAAAATTCAAAACCTGATTAAAATTTTCAGCAGAAATATTGGAGAATTAAAGATTCATATTTTTAAAAAATGAATTTAATATGATTTTGTACTCAAAAGTTTACCTACACAAAGACATAAAAAATGTATAATGCTCTAATTTCAAAAGTGAATACTTATAATTGTATATAAAGTGTCCTTTTAAGACATGGTGGAGAAACTCTATTTTGTATATAATCAATATTTGCGAAGTACCTAGTCACCTTTATTTATTAAAGTACTAAATCATGAGTCAAGCAACTCAAGTTTTAGATTCACCACTGAAACAAAGAAACTAAAATGAAATTTCAAATTAAAATATATTAATAATATGACCAGAAATATAATTTAATATTCTATGTATTGATTTATGATATATTTATATAGAACATGTCTCAACAAATGACTTCCAGAAAGCATTGCATCTAATTGACAGGTATACATACTACATTTTTAAAAATATTAGCATTTTAATTTCCACTTTTTATAGTATCAAAATCTCATAGATTCTATTTATTTCTAAATTCCCCTCAGAAGCCTATAAGAAAATTTATCTAATTAATAATGTCAAATATACTGTCACAGAAAAGAAAAGAATTACAATTTTAGCATAAGAGACTATAATAGAAAAAAGAAGGAATCAAAATGATTCCCCTAATTGTGGATGTATGTTAAAATTTAAAAAAAAATATGGAGCAAAGTTATACAATGAGACTTTTTCCATGATTTATGAAGACAGTCTTACGAGTGAATATTTTTGGTTTTCACATCATTTTGAGGTAGAATGGATTTAGCAATCTTGAATGACTGGGATTAAAAACTTTAACAAATCCTATTAAGAGGATTGTTAATATTTCAATGTATTTCACAGTTCACTAAAATCCAATATTCCCTAACAGGTATTCTTCATTTGAACTTGAAGTTCAACTAAATCACAAAAGTCCTAAATTAAAAATTCTTGTCAAAATTAATCAGTGGCAGTGGGTATGGTGTCACCAGCGGGTCAATCTGTACCTGTGAAGCGAGTGCATCAGCAGCCTGATGGCACCATCAGGCTTCTAAATACCCCCAAATTGCTGCTGTGCCTTTGGCCAGACCCAAAAAACTTGGGGCAAAGTTTACCAAGAAAGTAAAAGGCGAAAAGATAGGTATGTGGGAGACACACCCACAAAACACTGCCGGCTCAGCTATATAATTGAAGGCATGGCCTCTCTGGTCCCTAATGGAACTGCTTAACGTCCTTGATCCCAGGGACTCAGAAACAAATCTCGAAACCCAACAGCTTTTGGCAGAAATGCATCCAGTCCCTACAGTAAGTTATAGGCACTGGGCTGCCCCAGGTGGGAATAGGTTTCGCGCCTTGGCCTATTCCCCCTTACAGCCCAATGGCCGACTTGACAGTCTCCAGACTCCAAAGGCCACTTGACAGTCAGGTTTGGGCCCACAGTGACGAGACATGTGGGGCCTCACGAGATAGGGGTGGAGTCGGCCCTTTCCTCCCCATCCCAACAAGACCCCAAGTCACCGCCCATGAACAGCCTCTCTGGCTCCTGATCAAGCTGCTTAATGGCCATGATTCGAGAGTCTCAGAAACAAATCTTGAAACCTAATGGCTTTTAGCAGAAATGCATCCTGACACCGCAGTAGGTTACTGTTGCCAGGCCACCCCAGGGGGAAAGGGTGTTGTCCCTCTGCCTGCTCCCCCTAGGCACCTCGGTGGCCACCATCTTCCAGAGGCCATGGGACAGTCAGGTTTGGGCCCTCAGTGATGAGACATGCGGGGCCTCATGGTATGGGGTTGGAGCCTCCCCTTTCCTCCTCTTCCCAACGAGACCCCAAGTTGCCACCTACTAACGGCCTTCCTGGCTCCTGATCAAGCTGCTTAATGGCCATAAGCCAAGAGACTCAGAAACAAATCTCAGAATCCAGCAGCTTTTGGCAGAAATCCCTTCAGAGCTAATCATTGAAATTTTGGAATTTCAAAATCGTGCGGCCATTTCTGCAGCTACGCGACATTATATGTTATTCATAACCAGGAACAGAAAACAAATTATCTACCTTTGCCTTTTCAGCAGATCTGAGTTTTGGGGTAAAATCTCAAATAATAATGGTGGGTCTGGTGTCAAAACATTGAATGTAATCAAAGTAGAGTGAGAGTAATGTGGAAATTTTCTGCCCCACAGTTAGGAGGAAGGTTTGGGATGGGGGTATACTGGGTTTTTTGGTGGCGGAAATGGTCATGGGTGAAGGTACGGGTGTTTCATTGCATGACCGAGCCTTAAACCAGAAAGCTTTGTAACTGCTCTTATGGTGATTCAATAAATAAAATTAAAAACAATGAAAAAAAAAAGTAAGGTGGAATTCATGCCCAATTCAATCAGCTAATCAGTGGCTGAATAAATAGCAGTACTCCTACATAAAAAAAATAATCATCAGAAGTTATTTTTCATCACTTTTGCCTGAGGCTCATCACATTGGTGAAATAAATAAATATTATTCATATGGTCACATTCATATAAGCCTCTATGGTCAGGAAGAACTTAGAAGTATCAATCTCTCATTTCTGACTTTGCACAAAATCTTTACATAAGCAAGGAATAAAGACTCAAGGCAGATTTCAAAACTCGCACACACACAAACACACACATACACACACACACACCCAAAGTGTAAAAGACTATATTATTAATGAATATTATGTAAGAAGGACACTAACCAATCATCAGACTGGTAAGCAAATCGAATGCAAACTTCAGAAAATACAATATAAAGTTTATTTTAAAATGCATATTTAGTGCAAAAACCATCAGATATCCAGGTAACAGTATATACATATACAGGAAAAAGCAAACTTAAAGGAATGATCTCTGTGGAATTGTAGATGTTAAACACATTAGGTAAAGGTAAAGGTATAGGCCCTCCCGTTGATCGTCGATTTGCTCGATCGGGCCCAGTAACGTCTCCATTGTAGACTTTGTTGTTACTGTATTTGGCATATAAAATACTCTCGGTAGCTTGCCGGGCTCTCCAAGAGGGGCGGAGAAATCGAACTCGGGTTGGCCATGTTGGCCGCTTGGAAGGCGAACGCCCTACCCGCTGTGCTAGACAAATAATTTAAAATATTTATTTTTAATATTATCAAATAAATTAAATAAACTATAAAATATAGATGCATATGATAATGATGCCATGTTATTATGACAATAATAGAAATTGTGGAAGAAAAAATGGAATAAGTAATGTGAATGCGAATTTTTTTCTTTTTTTGTGAATGTGAATTTTAATAGTATATCATTTGTTCTTATAAAGTTAAATATTTTTTACCTGTATTATCCAGATAATACAGGTAAAGAATAAACAGGTTCATCAGTGAACTTGTTTACAGTTTTACTACTAAGAATGAGAACAGCCACGGTTGCATAAAATAAAAATATTTTTGGTATATATTTTTAATTTGTAATATATTTTTAAAATATTTTATTTAAATGCTTTAGATATTTCATATGTAAATATTTTTACAGTTACAGATTAAGAGTAAAAATAAAAGAATATGTTCTATTTTGGTTCAAGTGGAATATAATTTAGATGTTTTCTATAACCCAATTTTATGGCTTTCCATAAAACATGGACTCCTAATAGCAAATAAAAAGAACATAAACATTTTAAACCAGATAGTAAATATTTAAAACATATTTTGACTGGAAAAGCTGAGCAGTCTGACAATTTCCCAGTGATTTTAGAGTAATAGTTAACATTATCAAAAATCAACCTCCAAAAAGACTGCCAGAGGGAATAATCAAAAAGATCAAACAAGCCTAATTTATGGGGCCCGGGTGACAGTACAGAAGGCAAGGAATTTGTCTTGGATGAAGTTGACCTGGCTTTGATTCTCGGCAAGAGTTAGTTATTCCTGAGTGCAGAGACAGGAGGACGCCTTATGCATTGCCAGATGTGGCCCATAAAACAAAACAAACAAACAAAAAAAAATTGAGACTGCTATTTCAACACTCGACTTTGTGTCAAAATAAGTATAGTTTTAAGTATATAATGATCATAGTTTTAAGCTTTAAAGGTATTTACTAGGTATGTTAGTATGACTTATAAGTTGGGTAGCTGTGAGGATTTGTAAACTGTATAGAGTTGTGAATTCATGAACCGAGCAAGAAGAGTCTTAAAGTAAGTGGTGTGAAAGAAATTTTGTCCTTGATAAAAAAGATTGTTTTAATGATGTTATCTTTTAGAAGAATAATTTCCCTATATCAAATAGCTAAGGCTTTGTTTGTTTCTTAAATAATCATTATTTTATCCTATATAAAAATAAAATCTGCCAGGTCTGTTTGTTTTTTTTTTTCATTTTATGAGAAGTACCATTTATGTAATATTACATCACGACTGTAACAAACCTAAACTTTTCCTCAAATTCTCTGACCCATGTGTATAAAAAATACTGATGATTTATGTCAAAAAAAAGTGAAATGAAGTTATCCTGTAAGAAAATAATTCTAGAGTGAATGCATGTTCTCAAGAGTAAAAACTGTCGCATTCTATAAATTGATGACCCTCAAACTAGACTACTCCCAGGAATACTGATAATAAATTGAAGCTTGTTCTTATGAATTTATTCTCTCCTGTGTCATTCAACCATGACGACTGCTACACATACACACACACACGTGCACACACACAGACGGCAAGAAAAAAGAGAAAAATCTTTATATTTATATCAGGGAAAAGTCTTTCATAGTATAATGAAATTGTGTAATAGGACTCAACATAATTCGGAAAGACTATTTTCTCAAAATTTCATTCAAAATTTGGATTTTTAATATGAACTACTAATATATCATTGATTAAAAGAGAACCTGAACATAATTAAAATTTTTGATAAAGTATTTAATTGTCTTACTCTTGGTGAGTGCTTACCACTTGTTTTTCTCATTGGGTATGAACATGCTGGTGCTGTCATAAGCATGTGCCTTTATAAGGAAAGGATACACTGGGTTTTTATTACAATGAACAAAGCACATACACAAAGCACAAACAAAGCACATGCACACACACACACACACACTAACACACACCAGAAATGAATCCCTATGAAATTTCAAAAGGAGAGGGTTAAAACAAACAAACGAACAAACAAACAAACAGAAACAATGAACTACACGAATTTTCTCTTTAAGTTCCTAAATATTAATAAGGTTAAAAATCAGCTAATCTAGGTAGACAAAAAAAGTAGTGGAGCATTATAAAATGAATTTTTCAATTTTCAAAATACTTTATGTAAAGAATTGTGATTCAAAAACAAATAAGATTATAAATGAGATTGCAAGATTTTTGTTTAATGCACAAGATCCAAAGCAAGAGATGAATAAGAAATGATAGGCCAAGAGAGAAAGAGTTTGGTTAAGTTAAAAGCTAAGATTGTATCCCAGAAATTCATGGTCTTGAACACTGTGTGGGGAATATGCCCTAAACATAATACTTGCTATAAATCCCCAAAATAAATAATAAAGGATGATAGTAAATTGTAGTAGCCTTATGAAAGACTTATTTAGATTTTATTTAGATGACTTCTTTCAACAGAAGAATAAAAATACCATAAGAAGCAAAAATTAGTTGTCCTAAAGCATGCTAGAGAATATTTGCATAATAGTTCTAGTTTTGTAAAGAGTATTGTGCTGGAAATATATATTATTAAAATGATGCATAAATAATTTTGATAGAAAACATTACAGTGCATTAATGATTTAAACTCATCGTATCCCATACAAAGATAATAGAAAGAAAAAGAATAGTATAATGTGAAATAATGTTTTTATGAAATATTACTCAATCTGTCTCATATAGAAATGGGAATGAGAATATACATGAATAGACTGAAAAACATAAAGCTACCTAGAAAATTAGGAATTCATATAAAAAACTCTAATTGTGTACCAGCTACAGATAGATTGACTACAATGGCGTAGTACTCTATTAGAATGAACAGATAGATATATTAATGTCTAATACATTTTAGAAGTTTGAGAGGTAGACATCTGTATGTGAATTGTCACTGTCACTGTCACTGACACTGTCCTCCCATTGTTCGATTTGCTCGAGCGGGCCCAGTAACGTCTCCATTGTGACACTTGTTACTGTGTTTGGCATATTGAATATGTCACCAGTAGCTTGCGAGTCTTTGTCACGTGGGCGAGATACTCTCGATAGCTTGCTGGGCTCTTGGAGAGGGGCTGAGCAATCGAACCCCGGTGAGCCGGGTCGGTCGCATGCAAGGCAAACACCCTACCACTGTGCTATCGCTCCAGCCCATGTGTGGATTAGTAGGAAACAAAAGATGGATTTCCTAGTAATATTTAATGATAAAATATCCCTACAGATATTGAGGAAACGTAAATTTATGAGGAAGAATGTGCTAGAGTATCTATTACTATTTTTAAAAATGCATTTAGTTTTGTTCTATTTGTTCTTTCCTTGAACCCTACCTTACATTTCTTAGTGACTACATTCAGCTCTGTCCTCAGTCCTACATTCAGCTCAGGAGACAATACTGTAACAGAATTCAAACGCAGACCTCCTGTATGTGAAGCATATGCTCAGCCTGTTGCTCTGTCCAGTCCATAAAGATTCTTAAATACCAATAGAAATAACATGAACAAAAGTTCAATGCTTTTCATTATGTTTAAAGTAAAGGGAGAAAACTGGCAAGACCAAAGATGAATCTATAGAGTACATGATAGGAGAGGAAAAAAACAATAATGGAGAGGAAAAACAATAATAGAGAGGAAAAAAACATTCTATTTCATTTCAATAAGTTTGGATCTCTGTGTTAATTTAAATACACACATATACTATCGAATTTAATTATCATGATAAATATATAAAGCATTAAATTAATATTCCCATTTTAAAAGTAAAAAAATTTAGAGAAATAAAATAAGTTTACTAAGCTACTAAATTAAAAGAGTAAAGGCTAGAATATGTATTCTTATGAGTCCAAATGCCAAACAAGTTTTACCACAACTCTGAAGGAGCTGAGCATAAGGCAAGTCTTTGTTTCTGGGACCACATATCAGTCACACAACTACATGAACTATCTCATTTCTGTGTAGAATTCTATTCCTATTATTCACTTCCAAATTATTTTTTATTTTTAGCTATTTAACTTAAGATCTTTGTAATTCTTGCTGTTTGTGTGCAGGATTGTTGAGGCTGAAAGTTAGAAAAGTGTCACCTATATTTTGTGAATCATTGATCTTTCTTTTATTATTCATAAAGATTTACAAAGTGCCAATTCTTCACTAGGATAATACAGTTTCCTGGGGCGGGTTAACTGGAAAAGATCCCTGTTTTATAGGCATCAACCATTTCATCAAACTAATATTGTGAAATTTATGTTTTTTCATACAAAAAGAAGAAGCACAAATAAAAACATCACAGGAAGAAAATGACTATGTCTTTGAGTTAACTAATTGACATATTCTCTATGAACTCTGTTTTTTCTGGCCATCTAGGTAAATGTCATCATTACTTTTTTCTGTCCTCCATAAGAGCCCTTTCAAGACCACCTAACATGAAATGAAATTATAATTTTTGTTGTAATATATTCATATTTAATATTAGGGTATGGTCCATGCACTGTAATGGAATCCATTGAATTTATTGCACTGTATTGGATTCCATCCAATAGTACTGGTTGGAAACAATCAGTGTCAAGGACCAAGATCAAAGTCTCACACATGCAAAGCATATCCTCTACCACTTGTGTTATCTCCTTGAAACCACCATTAAAACTTAGTGAAATAACACAAGAATTATGTTATTTCATAGAATCCTTCAACCTAGACTAGGCTCAGCTGGTGTTTCTTTTGCATGTCTTTTGCATGTAGATTATTTCACAGTCCATTTATCTATACTTTTGGTTCACCTGGAACACTAAAACAGCTGGATTTCTTTCACATTACGAAAAGTTTAGGCATTTCTTTCTTAATATGGTATATACACCCTGTCTTTCACTTGGAAGTTCTGTATAGCTAATTTTTATACATGGAAAACAAAATAGTTTCATGATCTACTTGATACTTAGGTCCTATTCAACGTATTGTACAGTATGTCATACTTATTTAGCTAAAGTACTGGCACATGTAAATCTTAGTGGAGGAACTACAGAAGGAATATTTATGGTTCATAAAGAGTAACTAATGTAATGGGTCACATGAATATGTGAAACTAATAATGTTTTCACAAAAATAATAATGTTTTCACATTATAAATATGCCAGAAGAGAGCATAAAATGACACACCATAGCCATGCCGCTGGACCCTGCACGAGGCTGTTTCACCTAGGGTGCCCCGGAGTGGGGCAGGTGAGATCCCTTCCCACCCCAAATGGCTCAGCCCTGGTAACTGAAAACCTCCAAAACTCAACCACCGCCCAGCTCACAGCCATTTTCCACACACTTGGGCCGAGACTGACCCATGAGTTAATCTATTTCTGAACATCTCACACCTCACACTACTAATATTCCAAGAGTAATGCACCATATTTGATAGGGTTTAAAGTAGTAGAAGGCAATCAATCTTAGGGGGAAATATATTTATACATATGAATACACACACATACACACACATATATATGTATACAGATACATATATATTATATGTACACAAGGCTCAACCGTTAACAACATGCAAGTAATCTCTTATCAAAGGGCTTAATGGGCCCTGGGTGAAATACAACAATGTTCAAACACTTTCCTCTAAGGAAATATTTTTGAAGCATTTTTAGTGATTTATTCATAACAAACTGTCACTGTCACTGTCCTCCTGTTGTTCATCAATTTGCTCCAGCGGACTCAGTAACATTGTTACTGTGTTTGGTATGTCAAATACGTCACGGGGAGCTTGCCAGGCTTTGCCATGCGGGCGAGATACTCTCCAGTGCCGGGCTCTTTGAGAGGGGCAGAGGAATCTGGGTCGGCCATGTTGACTGCGTGCAAGGCAAACGCACTACCCGCTGTACTATCACTCCAGTAAACAAATAAAATAAATTATTTCAGTTATGCTTTGGGGTAGGGGATGGAGTTTGGAATGGAAACATTTGAAATATAATGGCGGGAAGGTGTAATGGTGGTGGGATTGGTGTTTGAATATTAAATGTAATCAAATATAGTGAACTACTTTATAAAAATAATGTTTTCACAAGCACTACTAATCATCAATATACTTTCAGTTCAGAAAAAATATTTTACAGCACTTACAAATATAAAATAAATTCATGTTTTATATATGATGAGGCTTTTGAAAACTTGAGCAAAATGTCATAAAAGACATCTTCCACAATTATTTACCATAGAAATATTAAATCACAAAAGCTTCACTGAAGCTTCATTTTTAAGCTAAAATAAATTATTTAATTTACTTCTAACTGAGCCTTTATTTACTGGCAACTTTAATAAATCTACTGTTGCTATTTTACTGGTCTTCTATACAGAGCTGTTAAAGAGAATAAAACAAATCATTATTAGTTTGGTAAATAAAAAAGGGCACTTACAGCGAGAGTGATAGTACAGAGGATAGAGGCACGTGTTTTGCATGCAGCTGATCCAGATTCAGTCTCTGATACTACATATGCTCCCTCAAGACCCATTACGAATGATCCCTAAGACCAGAGTCAGGAGTAAGCCCCGGGAACTACCAGGTGTGGCTATAATAAACAAACCTAAGCAAAGAAAGGATCACTTACTTACTGTAAAAGTCAGCAGTGAAATAATCAAACTATGTATCTGGCCTATAAAAGTGTGAGTTGAAAGAAATGAAATAAAACTGAATCTTATAAATAAATAAATTATTGGCTAGCCCCCATGCCAGTAGGAACATTAAAGACCAACAGCAACACCTAATTGTACATTTCTTAAATTGAAAGAACAAAATTCATATATTTGATAAAGCTGCATTATTCTATTTAAAAAACCCAACAATATATTTCTCTTTACAGCTCATAAAATACTTTTCCAGGATATATCATAATCTCACAATTCAAAAAATTCATAAAATCACAAAATAGAAAACGTATGTGGTATCTTTCAGTCCATGAGAGCATGCAAATAGAAATTAATAATTTTTAAAAACCGGATGCTGTCTCGTTTGCCAAGTCATCGAAAATCAGATGGGCTGAACATGTAATGGGATTTGGAGGTGACCGCTGGACTAGAGCTGTTACCGACTGGATTCCATGGGATGTTAAAAGATCACATGGTCGCCCATCTATGAGATGATCAGACTTGTTCGTCAAGACACTGAATGATTGGTTTGAGGCTCTTCATGTTCCTAGAACTAGTAGACGCCATTAGGCTACACTAGAACATAACAGGGATGAATGGAGACATTACTGGCGCCTGCTCAAACAAACTGATGAGTAACGGGATGTCAGGTGATCAAGTGATCAAAAACTGGAAAAAGTTCAAATATTTGAAATTTAACAAAATACTATTGAATAACAATTTGATAAAATTAGAAACCAAAGAAGAATTTAAAATATTTATTGAAAAAAATAGAACAACCTAAAATCTGTAGTAAATTATTCCTTGAAAAATAGACTAAATTAGTAAATTAGTAGAAAATATAATCAATATGTAAAAAGTAATTGTGTTTCTATATGCTTAATAGGAACAAGAAGAGAATGAAATAAATAAAACCATTTTTTAAATAGTCTTCAAATAAAATTAACTTACTAAATGATCTGAAAGAATTAAGGCACTAAAGACATAATTAAAAATTATTTGAAGAAGTTGAAGAGAACATCACAAAATGGAAAAGATAGTCTGTGTTAATGGATTGAAAGAATTAGCATTGTAAAAAATGGCCATTCTACCAGAGCATTATATAGATTCAATGCAATCAATCACCATCAAAATTCTTCATAGGTTTAGGAAAATACAGTAAAATTTGTGCATAATTATAAAATTTCCTGGAAAACAAACACAATTCTGAGGAAAAAAAAGAGGATGAGAAATAATACATTTCTTGACTTTATATACTATAAAGCTATAGTAATCAAAACTATGAGGTACTAGAATAAAGATAGGCTCTCAGAATAATGGAAAATAATTTAGAGCCTAAAGTTAAACTCTCAGGTCAATTGAGTGCTAATCTATGATGAAAGGGCTTGGCACACTAAGAAAAGCAAAAAAGTTCTTTTAAAATAATAGTGTTGGGAAGACTGGAAAGTCACATGCAAAAGAATGAAATCCAAGTGATATCTTAAAACATTTCACAAAAATAATCTTGGAGTGCTTGAAGATTTTAAGATAGACCCAGAATCCATTAAATACATTGACAAAAACATAAAACTCTTCAGAATATGGATCTTAGATGAGTCTTCAATTATTTAGTTTCAGAGAAAAAGTCAACAAAACCAAATACAAACAAATGGAAAATAGCAAACTAAAAAAATCATAACAAAATTCATTGCCCTACTTAATGGGAAAAAATAATTGCACACCATACATCAAATAATGTACTAATTTTAAAGATATATAAAATACTCACAAAACTCAACAACAGAAAACTCAATAACCTAATAAAATGGTGGAGAGATGAACAGACACTTTACCCTAGAGGACACATAATCATCAGACGGGCATAAAAAAATTATTCAGTGTCACTTGTTTTCAGGGAAAAATCAAACCAACGAGATACCTCATGCTAATGAGAGTGGCAAAGAACAAGAAAAATAGTTGTTGTCTTGAACATTGTAAAAAAGGAACCCCAATCCTCTGTTGGTGGGAAAGTCATCTAGTGTTACCACTACAGGAATCTTATTCTGAAGATTCCTCATAAATGACAGACAGTATTGCCATGTGACCTAGCAATACCATTTCTTGACCTCTGAAAAGGTTTTTGAATATTTAAGCATATTGCACCACTTACTAGAATAGCCAGGATATGGACAAAAGCAAATATCTGTCAACAAATAAATGGATAAAGTTTGTTATATAATGGGATACTGCGCAGTTCTAAGAAAAGATGAAGCATATTTTCCCTATATTACTAATAAGGCAACTATGAGTTATGGTGATCAGTATAATAATGTTTTATGAGGATAGCACTGTAGCACTGTTCTCCCGTTGTTCATTGATTTACTCAAGCAGGCTTCAGTAATGTCTCCATTGTGAGACTTGTTGTTACTATTTTTGGCATCTCAAATACGCCACGGGGAGCTTGCCAGTGTCTGTTGTGTGGAGAGGATACTCTCGGTAGCTTGCCAGGCTCTCCAAGAGGTCCAGAGGACTCGAACCCAGGTCAACCACATGCTATTGCTCGAGCCTCCTCTCTGTATGAGGGTACAGAGTAGATTTTAACAAAATTTGCTACTCTCATTCCATTTATTCTTTCAATAATATTGTTTAACATGAGGATCAACATATTTTCTACAAAACCTATAGCAAAGTAAAATATAACTAAGATTAAATTATTCTAAGTTATAAAAAAGTCAAGTTTTTTATTTAAAAAAGACTCTGGAAACAGTTTTAAAAACTTGGGACAATATATATAGAGATATAGAAAATAGATTCTTCCAGAAATTACAAAAATAAATTGTTTAATTTTTCTGTTTTTTAATATAAAATATAGATATTGATTTAGATTCACTTTGAATAAACACTATTCTCTAGAACAGCATCCCTGTCTTAACAAATGCATATCTATGCCCATTGTCAAGATTCTCTACTTTATCTTTAAGTGAAATGCTTTTCAAATTTTATAAATAATTAGAATTCACTACTTGAAATGTTTAAAAACTATTTACTGTGTACTTTCTTGATACTTTTTTATATTGAATGACTGTGAGATAGTTACAAAACTTTCATGTTTGAGTTACAGTCATACAATTATTAAACACTCATCACTTCATCAGTGCACATTCTCCACCACCAATGTTCCCAGTATACCCTCCCCCATCTGCTTCCGAGGTCTTCCCCTGCCTCTGTGGCAGATAATTTCCCCCATACTCTCTCTCTACTTTGGGCATTATGGTTTGCAATATAGATACTGAGAAGCTATCACATTTGGTCCTTTATCTAGTTTCAGGACACATCTCCCATCCTGAATGATTTCTCCAACCATCATTGATTTAGTAATCCCTTTTTTGTTCCAGCTGCCTTCTCTCTCAGCTCATGAGACATGCTTTCAGACTACAGAGCAATGTTCCTGGTCCTTGTGTCTAGTATCCTTGGATGTCAATCTCATATCATGTTATTTTACATTCCATGAATGAGTTTATCCATTCAATGTCTGTCCTTCTCTTTCTTACTCATCTAACTTAGCATGATAATCTCCATGATCATCCACTAATAAGCAAATTTCATGACTTCATCTTTCCTAACATCTTTTTTTTAAATTTTTTTCTTTTTTTTATTAGTGAAAAACCATGATCTTAATAGTATTTCATTCTATAGATGTACCAGTTTCTTTAACAAATCTTCTTTTCTCAGGAACTCGAGTTGTTTTCATATTCTGGCTATTGTGAACAGTGCTGCAATGAACATACAGGTGCATATGCCATTTCTACTGTGCTTTTTTGCACTGTAATATATCCCTTTGGATATATTCCATGGGATCATATGGAATCTCAATTTCTAGTTTTTTAAATAAATATCCATACTGTTTTACAAAAAGGCTGGACCAGTTGGCATTTCCACCCACAATGAAAGAGAGTCCCTTATCCCCCACATCCATACCAGCACTGATTCTTGTTCTTTTTGAGGTATGCCAGTTTCTGTGGCGTGAGATGTTATCTCATTGTTGTTTTAATTTTCATCTCCCTAATGATTACTGATGTAGAGCATTTTGTCATGTGCCTTTTGGCCATTTGTATTTCTTTTTTGAGGAAGCTTCTGTTCATTTCTTCTCCCCATTTTTTGATTGGGTTGGAGGTTTTTTCTTGTACAATTCTACTAGTGTCTTGTATATTCTGGATATTAATCTCTAAACATATGGGTATTGGGTAAATATTCTTTCTGATTCCTTGGGCTCTCTCTGTATTTTGGTCACTGTTTCTCTTGAGATGCAGAAGCTTCATAGTTTAATCTAGTCCTATTTGTTTATTTTTATATCCATTTGCTTGATCAGTGGTGTTTCATTCTTAAAGATGCTTTTAGCTTTAATGTCATGGAGGGTTCTGCCTAGATTTTCATCTATGTACTCTATGGATTCAGGTCTAATATTGAGGCTTCTAGTTTCTCCCCATTGAGAATGATGCTTGCCTTGGGCTTGTGGTAGATGGCTTTGAATATATTGAGGAAAGTTCCTTCGATGCCCATTTTGCTGGGAGTTTTCAACAGAAATGGGTGCTGAATCTTGTCAAATGCTTTCTCCCCATCTATTGATATGATCACATGTTTTCATCTTTTCTCTTATTGATCTGATGGATTATGTTGATTTACTTGTGAATGTTAAAGCATTCTTGCATTCCCTGGATGAATCATAATTGGTTATAGTATATTACTTTTTTGAGGAGTCGTTGAATTCTTTTTGCTAGGATTTAGTTTAGGATCGTTGTGTCTATGTTCATCAGGGATATCAGTCTGTAACACTCTTTCTTTGTGATATATCTGTCTGCTTTTAGTATCAGGGTGATATTTGCTTCAAAGAAACTGTTTGGAAGTGTTTCTTCTGACTCTTCAATTTCCTGGAAAATTTTGAAAAGAATTGGGAGTATTGTGGATAGGATACCGGCCTTCCACACTGCTGACCCTGGTTGAATTCCAGACATTCTACATTTTCCTCAGCACTACCAGGAGTAAACCCTGAACAGCATGGGTGTGTTCAAAAGCAAACAAAAAAAAAACATAATATACTCAAATAAGAGATGAGGAAAACAAAACTATGAAATAACTAGATTTTTACAGCTTCATTCACTTAAGCAATTAGTTTAACGTTGAATTTTGCCTGTATCTCTGACTCATATGAACTTTTCCTCCTACTCTGCAAGAGTCATTAACCCAATCTTCCAAAACAGTGATTCTGGGAAGACTTTTGAAATTAATTAGTTAAAAGGTTTCACAATATCAGCCCTTTTGAGAATTGCATGACCTTAGAATGTAATTTTTCTGAAGTAAAATAACAACAAAGAAATATTTTTTTAAAAACTGATTAGGAAGAAAACTTTAACTTCATATTGTGAAAATTTAAAGCAACCATAGGAAAGGAAAAGAATTCAGGGTATATACAGGAATCTTACTAAAAATTAGAAATCACCAGAATTTGTCAGAATGTATACAACAAGGAAATATGTTGCTGTCTGATGAGTCATAGTGTATAAAGAAACTTTGCATTATTCTAATATATTTTAATACAAATAGACAATCTGTAACATATACATATGTAAATAAAATATGCAACTACTTTTGTGCATATTATTTCCTTTTATAATACCTTTATATATATAACTACCACCTGTTAACATATATAAATTTATCTCCACATAATTATTTTTGCAAGATTTGACTTTTATAGTTTAATATATACGTTTGGTTATCATATTTAGTTATTTGAGACTGACAATGTCTAATAGGATTATATATAGTACAATAAGATTGCTACACCTAAATAAATTCTAAATAATATACATCAGCACATGTCATTATTCAAATGTTTTCTAACAAAAATTAAAATATTTTTGAAGGAAAATTTTGCTTTTATACTTATTGATGTTTGGTTTATTGAGAAACAGTTTTCAAACATCACTCTTTTTTAAAGTAGTTAAATAGACACATCAATTAGTGGTTACTATTTTGTTCAACAAGGTTCCTGTATGCTGAATCAAAATTCCAAATTAAATAATCTTTAGGACTCTTTAATGTATTTTAATATTGCAAGAAACATTTTAAAAACTGAATAAATTAGCCACATATTTTTGGTTTAAATCAAGCATTATTAGTTGAACAAATGGAAATATATTATGTGAGTGACTTTGAGTAGTTTATTTTAGAGAGAGATGGTAGACTTCACTAGGGTAAAAATATAAAAGGAAATGCACATGCTGTTTTATTTTACTTCTTTGAGAAAGAAAATTCAGTCTGGTTGAAAATACTTTTCAATTGAAAGTACAAATATATTTTATGTCACTGTCACTGTCCTCCCGTTGTTCATAGATTTTGCTCGAGTGGGCTCAGTAACATTGTGAGACTTGTTACTGTGTTTGCCACATCAAATACATCATGGGTAGCTTGCCAGGCTTTGCTGTGCGGGTGAGATACTCTCCACAGCTTGCCGGGCTCTCCGAGAGGGGTGGAGGAATCGAACTCAGGTCTGTCCTGTGGACCGCATGCATGGCAAATGCCCTACCCACTGAGTTATCGCTCCAGCCCATATTTTATGTAAGTAAAGTAAAGTAAAGGCCCTCCCACTGATCATCGATTTGCTCAAGCGGGCCCAGTAACATCTCCATTGGAGACTTTGTTGTTACTGTGTCTGGCATATTGAATACTCTCGGTAGCTTGCCGGGCTCTCCCAGAGGGGCAGAGGAATCGAACTCGGGTCAGCCATGTTGGCTGCGTGCAAGGCAAACGCCTTACCCGCTGTGCTATCGCTCCTTTTATGTAAATTACAAAAACATAAAATTTCTTCATTGCCAAAAACTTTGCTGAGGTAATCTCAGAAATTTGGGGGAATCACAAGAATTTCCATTTCTAATTATTTTCAATGGAATTTCTACAGTAAAAACTACAAGCTGTGAGGGTGTTTCCTCTGAAGAATAATACTGATATAATGTCACTGTCACTGTCCTCCCGTTGTTCATCGATTTGCTCAAGCGGGCCCAGTAACATCTCCATTGGAGACTTTGTTGTTACTGTGTTTGGCATCTTGACTACGTCACGGGTAGCTTGCCAGGCTCTGCCGTGGATATAATGTAAATTATGTAAAAATTGTATCATTTTAAATTTAAGTAATATCAAGAAAAATTAAAACAGATTTTGAATGGTTAAGTTGGTCATACCTTTTGTAGCAAAACAAAGTTTCTAAATGTAAGACAACTAAAAGTCAAAATATTTAGAGCTTACAGTGTTTTAATGATGACTAATTTAGGTACTTATCTAAACTCATTTAAGGTTTAGGTATAAGAGGTTAACTTGAAATGGAAATTTTCTCTTTCATCTATCAAAGCCATATGTTTTAAGTATTCCTAAATGACTTTTAAACCTGGCCCAGTAATCGAAATAATAAGAATCATGCATACTCTATAAAGTTAAGCACTATCTCATTTATAAAGAACAAAATGGTAATTCTGTGGCCTAGCAAACTTTCAAAACTACCCAGTATTTATTAATCTGTATTTACATTCTTATTGTGAGAATATTTTATTCATTTTCATCTCAACAGTCTTATGTTTAGAGAAATATATAAAGTGTAAAAAGGAGTTTACTGCATAAAACTAATTTTTAGTTTTGCACTAGAGTATTGGATTTGTTTTTAATTAAAGAAAATATATTTACTTCTCCCTTAGATCTATTTTGTATTAAGACCAAATAGCAAATTGGTTGATGAGAATTAATGTTTTAGGCAACTTAATTATAAAATTTATAAATGATTGATGAGTAATTTTTCACATAACCAGCAGCTAGATTTTGCCCATTAGTAAGCCTTCTGGAATGGTTTAAGGATAATGACTTCTCTAGCAATTCTGAAGATAGGATCATCCTTTCAACTGCACAATTCTTAGTATTATAAGAAATAGCATAAAAATTACAGCTCTGCACTTATAATTATAATTAGAGATTACAGTTTCAAACCTTTATTTTTTTCACTTTTCATACACAAAAAATATATATATATCTGTATATATATGGTTTAACCCAAACAATTTTTATTGTATTTTTGTTTCTGTTCTATATATACATAAATGTATTTTGGATATATTAAAACAAAAGTTAAATGCTATATTAACTATACTAGGAAGTAAAATGTGTAGCAGCTATCATCCACGTGATTGAGAGAGACAGTATTATGCATGATCTTTTACACTAAAACTAAATATATTTGCCATATGTATATAAATAGCCTGAGAATAGTAGCTTCACATATATGAAATATTAATATTCAGCTGGATAACAAAAAAGTTTCATAAAATATTAAACTTATATATTCTCTCTATACATTTATATACATGTAAATATTGCCACATACAAAAATGCATTGTATTTAAATTATAGATGTTCATAATTGATTTAGGAGTTTAGTGAAAATGCCAAATTTGGAGAGACTTTACGATTATTTTATCTTTAAGAGAAAAAGTAGAACAAAATTGCAGGTATTTTGTCATATGCTGAAATAAATTAACTGGTTACCAGAAATCTTTACTAAGTTGAGATTGGTTCCAGTAATTAAACATAGTAAACATGGCAAATGTGAAGCAATTTTTTGGTTTCTTTTACATATTGGCTAAGAGTTATCAAACATGAAGAACTTTTAACTAATGATAAGATAACTTAATAACCATAATTGAAAAGGTGCTTCAAATTGAAATGTCTAAAATAAAAATTTGTCCTCACACTAGACATTCAGCTGTGTCATAGATGATAGCTAGATATACATATTACACATAGATGTAGAAATAAAAATTCTAATTGTGATGAAACAAATATGTTCTGAAAGTTTACCTATTCATAGAATAACTTCATGACCAGTTACATATAATATTTATTAAAAAGATTTAAACAGAAAGTATTCTTTATTATCAATATTTATATTTGCATGATTTTCATTGATTATTATACAGAACTCTGTTTTTATGACTTGTAATAGTTTTTTTGAGATAATACAATGTATTTTTATTATAACAGATCCACAAGAATAATGCTTTATACAATATAAAGTCTGCATTACATATAATTTTAATGGGTTGGAACGATAGTAAAGTGGGTTGGGTGTTGCCTTGCATGCAGCTGACCCAGGTCGATTCCTCCATCTCTCTCAGAGAGCCGGGCAAGTTACCAAGAGTATTCCACCCACATGGCAGAGCCTGGCAAGCTCCCTGTGGCGTATTTGGTATGCCAAAAACAGTAACAACATGTCTCACAATGGAGACGTTACTGGTGCCCATTGAGGAAATTGATGGGCAATGGGAGGACAGTGCTACAGTGCTACAGTATTATTTTAATATGTAAAATATTAAATAAGATTAATTTAATCACAATACATAGGTAAAGTATGAATTTATATAAAGCTTGGAACATTTTATTGCATTCAGGTGAACTCTTGTCTATATTTATCACAAAGTTCAAAATGATACATCAATCACTTGATCAGATGAGATTTAAAGTTTTTTTCCATGACACCATAATCTAAAAATATTCATGAACTCTTCTATTGTTTGCTTTATTGTAAGGAATGCAAGACTGCAATGCTGACACCGGCCAAAATTATTCTAGGGTTAAGGATTCTGTTATAAAATACCACCATTATGCTTTCCAGAAGATTTATAATTAAAATATACAATAAAATTTTTGAATATGTCATATTTGTTATTAATTTTGAAAGACATAACATCAGAGAAAAAGAGGAGGGAAAAGCATCAAAGATTCAGAAATAGACTCACTATCAAGATCCTAATTTACTTTCTATGCTGTATGAAAAAAAAGTGAATAGAAAAATAGATTTTGGAGATTTTTCCGATTTCTCCAGAGTATGATAAACTTAAGATACTCAAGTTGCTTTTGCATATGTTGTATATTTTTGGATGCAAAGAAACAGAGTTCATAATAATTTATGGAATGCTACTATGTATTAAACACTGTGTACTATGTGTCTATATAAAATACTTTTCAAGAATAATTTATTTTATCTGATGTAGTCAATAATGCATTATTTTATTGTCTCAGATTCATCCCAACCATTTTACTCTTTGATATCAATCTGCAAAGATCATGACGTATCACAGAAAACATGATTGGGATACAATTCATTAATGACACAATGCTGAATAGTCCAGATTAACAGATGAATAAAACCTGCCAAATATTTTTGTGGTCTTGGAGAAACATTTTTAAATGAGAATTAAATACAATAAATCTGTCAAGCACATTGAAGTTTATGGTTAAAACAACAACACAAAACAATATATGAAAAACTAGTTGCTATCATTAGGACTGAAGATGTGGGGATAGAGAGACACGGAGACAGAAACAGAGACACAGGAGGGGGAGAGAGAGGGGTAGGAGAGCTGGGGAAAGAATGGGTTTGCTAGAATCTGGCATTTTGGAGCAACATTCCTCCAAATTGGGATTTGAAACAATAAGAATGATATCAGGCCAATAACTAAGAATTTTTTTATAGAGATGAGCGTTCATAGAATGTAGAAAAATAAGTGTGTGGTTAGCCAATTGGTACATATAGTGCATATGGTTCTGATTCTATTACTACTGAAAAAGCAAGGCATTTTAACAAGATTAAGCATTTGTCTAACAATCGTATGTATTATTCACACAATACTAGTACAACTTTGTCAGTTGTGGGCATGAGAACCCTAACGTGAAGGTAGGGACCCGTGGGAGTTTGCTAACACCACCCTGGTGCTGAGGAGACCACAACCTCAGCAGTGAGATAGTCAGGGAGGTCAGGACATGCAAAAGCTGCAGGAGCAACTGCACAGTATGGGCAATAAATCATGACCTCCAATGGTGTTGTCAGTGTTCCTGCAGGAAAGAATTTCAGATGGCCAATAAGTAAGCAAAGAAATTTTATTTAGGAACTATGAAGAAGGAAAGAGACAGAAAGAAGAGGTAACATATTTCAGAGTGAACACGTATTTGTACAGAGGAAGAGAGTGTTTTAAATGAATTTAGTACTCCAACTTGGATGCCAATAACTCTCTGTAAAGGAGTACACTCTGAAAGTAAATAGAAATGCTAGCATGCCTGGAGTAGATGGGAATGAGAGGAGGCAAGATAGAAAGCCCATTACTTGCTTCTTTAAATCTGGTCTTAGAGTGATTTTCACAGCTGCACTACCCTGAGACTTATCGATAGGGCATTGTCTAGGAGGAACTGCTGTTTTGCTCCTTAATGGATTCCTTGATAGATCTTTAATGAATTTGAGCTGACTTTAACTTTATGAAATTCATTGCCTCGGTCTCCCCTACCTGTAGCACTGTAGCACTGTCCTCCCGTTGTTCATGGATTTGCTCGCATGGGCACCAGTAACATTTCACAACAAATTATGAGACTTGTTACTGATTTTGGCATATTCAATATGTCACAGGTAGCTTGCTGGCTTTGCCCTGCAGGGGAGATACTCTCAGTAGCTTGCTGGGCTGTCCGATGAGGGGCAGAGCAATCAAATCCAGGTGGCCATATAGGCCATGTGCAAGGCAAAAGCCGTACCTGCTGTGCTATTATTCCCCTACCTACATGTTTTAATTTTGCAATCACGTCAGAAGAGAAGAAATTTGCTCCTATAACTCACTCTACAATAACCCTTATGTGTTAGAACCAACAGGTTATCAATTGGCAAAGAAATGTAGCTTTTAGCTTGAATCCCATTATATCTAAGCAGATTGTAAAATTATATGAGAGTGAGAAATAATATTTAATAATTATAGTCCATTAAATATTGGACTGTTGATTTGCATTCTAATAATGATTAAGATCCTAGATAATGATTACCTTATTTAGAGAATCTAAATTTGGAAAACAGAGCAAAAACAAGTAACTGAAGTTAAAAGAGAATGATTTGGAACTAGTGGGCTCTGGTAAGAAATACATGTGTTAGGAAAACTACAGCTACGTGGAGTAAATTGCCACTTTGCCACGTTATCTATGTGCAATTCAGGGACACTGGTGAAGAGAAAATACCAACTACAATCTATATAAATGTAGCATTTATAAAGGCAAGGGCATAAATCCAAATTAACCAACACAGGAAGAATTAATATAGGAAAAGAAAAGAAAAATGCTTTCCAAAATAAATTTTAAAAATTGACCCACTGATTATTGATTCAGTGTTGAATTCAGCAAATAGAGACTCTTATTTAGGGTAAGTTAGAAAAAGAAAATAAAAGTGCAATGGATTCTGTCTTTGTATATATCCATCTAATTTATGTATGTATATGATTAGGTTACCAGAAAATACTAAAATATAGGATCTGAAGTATAACTCAACCTTCTAGAGAAAGTCTTTGCATTCAGGAGGCTCAAGTAATCTCAGCATCCCATTTTTCTCTGTACACTGCCGAGAATAACCCCTGGCTCTGAAGCCAGGAATAGCCTCTAAGCAAAACTGAATGTGGACCAAATAACAAAAGTCTAAAAATTAGGAATCCTAGAAGTCAAAAGAATATCATTGAAGATAATACATATTTAAAAAATAGTGTAAAAGAAATTACCTAGAACAGTCAGAAAATTTGAAGACAAATGGACAAAAATAACTTAATCTGAAATATAACGAGAAAAAGGAATATCAAAACAAGAATATCAAAAATATCAGGAATCTATTGTGGTATATCTCGATACTCTTCTCCAGGTGGTATCAGAAAAAGGCCAAGCAGGAAACTGAATCTCTCATTTTATAAAGTAATGAAAAATGATCCAAAATGGAATAAAGGAGAGTAAAAGAAGGGACCTACAAATTTGGAGAAACATTCAACAATTTGCAAATTTGGGATAAAATAAATTTTTCTGAAAAACATACTCAATTACTATCAAATGTAAAAACATAAAATATAAACTAAGGCACATTCTTAATCTAATTAAAATGAAATATAAAAACTATAAAATTATATTTTAAAACAAATTATATATATTTTACTGATAAATGTATAGTTGATTTCTCATCAAAAACAAAAATGAAACAAAGTTAAACAACTTTAAAATGCTCACAGAAAAATCAAACCCTCAAATATTATCCAAAGTGTCTCCACTCTCACTAGCCAAAGGAACAAGAAAGACACAGCTGCACACAACAAAAAACTTTCACACAATAACTAGTCTGTTTCAGCCAAAGATTAGAAGAATAAAACTTGTATAATTCCTTCTCATGCTAGAAGAAAAATAGATGGAGAGCTAACATTTGCAAAATAGAAATTCTATTTTGTGGTGTGTCAATATTCTTGTCCAGGTGGTCTCAAAAATAGGACAAGCAGAAAACAGAAAGTTTCTTTTCATTTTTGGGGAAGGCACACTAGACTGTGATCAGAGCTTACTCTTGACTCTGTGCTCAGATATCACTCATGGTTGTGTTCAGGGTACTACATGCATTGGTGAGCATCAAATAGGGGTCAGCCTCATGCAAAGCAAGCACTTTAACCTTGGCATTGCTGTGGCCAAACAAAACTTGAACTTTCATTCCTATGGATCACTAATATGACTCTATCTCCTAATATTTCTATAAAAGCAATATCATGACCCTGGACTTCTACCCACAATCAACAGTAATGAGCCTACCTCATATCTCTGCTGAAAAAGGCTTAGAGAAATAGCAGGATACTCACAAGATGTACAGAAGGCTGAACAATCCATAATCCATAGTGTCCATGGAGCCCTTTAACATGAAACAGACTAGCTTTTATGCGAGGCCTTAAATTTCGTATATAAAATTAGCATACGAACTCCACATGCTTGTGAAGTCATAGTTATTATTCAAACAATGTAAAGTGGACATTTTAGATACTCCAATGTCCTATATGCAGGTCTTAATCTGGTTCCCCACTGATTCCCATGTGTGCTGTCCTTTATTCATATTCGTCTCTTTCTCATTCTGTTTTTCAAAGTCCATGATTGTCCTCCTGTTCTGTAACTGAGACTGTACTAGTCTCTCCTTACGGGTACTTGTGTTTCTCCATCCTTTTGGCTTTCCTAAAATCTCTGCCAAAATTCTGCTTTTCCTGACAACCAAAGAAGGTACTGCATATGCTCAAACCTTAGCATAGGAGCCAAGAGAGGCTGCCATCCACCCATCAGTGTTGATGTCAAGAGGAACCTACCTGCCCTGTTCCCTCTGTTACATGTTCTTATTTCTCCAACTATTCATCTCCTTTATCTATCCCACTGGCTACTCCTCATGTTGGTGAAACTTAAACTAATTTTCTTTATTAGATTTCCTGGCACACCTTGCTCTTCCTTTCACCAAGAACATAACAGGACCATATTCATGACCTGACATAATAAAGAGCTGTCCCCACTGATGTCAATAAAAGTCAAGTGGGGACCAGCAGCTCCATATCCATGTGATTTTATAATTAATTGCCGCCACTTTTCTCCCTTTACAGCACCATTACAAAAGCAAATTAAAATAAAGCCTACAATTTCATAAGTAATATTAAACATATAGAGACACCAACTAGAAATTACATTTCAAGCCAAAAGCAGGAAATTTTAAAACAGAATATAAAAAAGTACAAGTTTGCTATTAAATTTGAGCATTGAAGTGAAGCTGTATAAATGAAATAGAAACTAATTCAAGTCTCTTAAGATATTGTTAAATCTTGACCAGAAATATAAAAGATGAAAAAATTTAGGATATTTTATCTAAAGAAAGTGCTGTGAGCAAGAGTAAATGAAGATGAAATAAAAAGATAAAATAAGATGGATAATTAAATTTTAATTTTTTTTCTGATTGAAAAGCAATTTGTGAAGACTTCTTTAGCTGGTAAAATAGGATGCTGTCAATGGTGGATATAGGAACTGGTTATCCAGGTAAATGCCTTAGAAAGATCTCTATGGCTAGAATATGGAAGATGGATTTGAAGTTTGTGCATCCGGGTCAAAGAGACCAGGTATAGTTTGCTCAACGTAAGAGTTAATGAAGGGTGAGGCTGAAGCAATAGCACAGTGGGTAGGGTGTTTGCCTTGCATGCTGACAACCCGAGTTTGATTCCCAGCATCCCATATCGTCCCATGAGCACCCCCAGGGTAATTCCTGAGTGCAGAGTCAGGAGTAACCCCTGTGCATCTGCAGGTGTGACCCCAAAAAATATTTAACAAAGGGTTAAATTATAAGAAATGCGCTGGGAATAAAGAAAATTCTCAACTGTTAAGTAAGCTTTTGTGCCTAAAGTTTTGATCATGCAGAAATTGCTATTTTTTTACATAAAGGTTTAAGATACATATAATAGATTTCCAAAGAATGGTTGCTTTGTGAACTCTTGCTTATATTTGAGATTCTTTTACTGTCCTTACAAAAGTCTAGGTTAGAGGGGAAGGGAAGCCTGTACGAACACACTGTAAAGGAATAGTTTAGATTCATCTAACATAATGATTAAAATTAGGAAACTCTCTTATGTCAGAATATTTGACCTACATTAAGTTTTCTTGGTACCATTGTCTATAGGCCTAGTTCTCTTAATTCATTAGAAATACACATTACATCTCCCTCTCCACCATTTCACTTCTTATATGTTCTTTAGTGTTAAATAAATGATTATCAAAAATATTTTATCTGTAAGGCTTTACCATTTGAAAACCTTTGCCAGGAAGGCAGTTGTAGAAGGTCTGAAGTTCACAGAACAGGGCATACACAGAGTACAGTTAGCAGGATTTTGCTTAGAAGCAGAAAAATTACACTTACTGGCCAGTGTAAAATTTGATTAAGTGAAATCTCACCGGGAAGCTAGATGACAAAGCATAACCGAACCGGCTGTCAACTTGTGCACAAAGGGGAACCGCCAGAGTAGAGCACAGCTCTGGTAGCAAAAACTTCAGTGCCTTAGAATGCACATCTAGGCCGAAACTTCACATGAACTCTATCTTTATGTTTCTATTAAAGTTAAAATATTTAAATAATAGATGTATTTTCATATGGGAAAGGGGATGGGCAGTGTTGGCCAAATTTTAATTAATTAAAATAACTATCCCTACCATAAAATCTGCTCTGTTTTTTTTTCTTTTTGGGTCACACCTGGCGATACACAGAGGTCACTCCTGGCTTTGCACTCAGGAATTACCGCTGGCAGTGCCCAGAGGACCATATGGGATGCTGGGAATCAAACCTGGGTTAGCCACGTGCAAGGCAAACGCCCTACCCGTTTTGCTATTGCTTCAGCCTTCAGTCTGCTCTCTTTTCGAAAAAAATTATGTATTTCTTTATCTATTTAGTGAATCGCTTTGAGATACAGTAACAAAATTGTTCATGATTGCATTTCAGTCACACGATGTTCCATCACCTAGACTTTCACCGGTTTACATTTCCTACCACCAATGCCCCCAGTTTCCCTCCTTACCACTTCCCTCCAGCCCCTCTATTCTCACTCTCTCTCTCTCTGTTTCTCTCTCTCTCTCTTTTTCTCTCTCTTTTCTTTTGGTCATTATGGTTTGCAGTACCGGTGCTGAAAGGTTATCATGTTTGTCCCTTTATCTACTTTTAGCAAACAGTTCTTGTTCAGAGTGATCATTTTCAAGAATCATTATCATGCTGGTCACTTCTTTATCCTAGTTGCTCTCCACACCACCACTTGTTTTAAGGACCCATTCAGGTGGAAAAATGTGTGCCAAAAGAAGACTATAGACCAAACATAATGGCCACTAAGTGCCTCTATTGCATAGCACAACACCCAAAAGGAGAGAGTACAAAAGGGAATGTCCTGCCGCAGAGGTGGGGTGGGGTGGGGTTGGGGTTTGGGGAAGATGGGGTGGGGGTGGTGGGAGGGATACTGGGAACATTCATGGAGGAGAATGAACACTGGTGGAGGGATGGGTTAATGATGATTGTATGACTGAAATGCAAACAGGTAAGTTTGTAAGTTTGTAAATGTACCTCACAGTGATTCACTAATAGAAAATAAATAAATTTTTTTTAAAAAAAAGAATACAAACAAGTCCCTAGGAAGGTTGATTTTAATGATCCATATTCTACAACTGGCTGTATAAACAATGGGGCTCAGTCCACAGCTTTACAACTAATCTCAGGAGATGCCAAGCCAAACCAACGCAACTCATGGGTACACCAGTTTTCAGGCTGAAATCTCTGGAATGACATTGAAAGGGGGAGCCGCTGAATTCCCACCTTTCCAAAACCCTGGCAACTGCACCCACACTTTATGGCTGCTGCCATTCAAGTAGCCCAACTACACTGCTTCACAACTAATCTCTGAAGAGATAGCAAGCTGACCAAACTCCCTGGTACACATTTTTTCGGGTTGAAAACTTTGGGATCTTCTCAGAGTAGGAAAGGTACCCTACCCCCCACCATCCATTCCTCAAATTGCGTGAAGCTCCAGGAGCCACAAGCACATCTAGCAGCTGCTACTCTGTAAACAATGAATCACATCCTCATGACCAATATTTAAGAGATTCTAAGCCAACGTTACTCATGGATGGGTATAGCAATTTGGAGGTTGAAAACTCTGGGGTCCCAGAGAGGATAGAGTATCATCGCAGCTCTACAAATCCTGGAACACACACCTGCCGATTTGGTCATACAATACTCCAAATGACACAATATTGACAGCCGAATAGGACCATAGAAAATTAGATGGGAAAGTAACATAGAAGCCAACTGGGCTCATTAAACAAACAAAAATAACAGAGAAGCTACTAACAAACAGCTAAGTAAAAACTCAGGCAAATTCTTTAACGTTATTTGTAAGAATTCACAATTTTGCAGTTTCTTTTGCTGAACTATTTTTCTATAATTCCATTTGCCTTTTTTTGGTAACAAGCTATATAAAATAAAGTATTTTTTGTCTGCCAAAGGGACAGGCTGGGGAGTTAATTGGGGAACTAGGGACAATGGTGGAAGGAACGTCATACTAGTTGTGAGTTAGTGTTGGAATACTAAATACCTGAAACAAGTGTATTATGAAAAACTTTGTAAACCATGATGTTAAATAAAGTTTAAAAAAATAGAAAGTGGTGACAGTACATATCATTTCCAGAATGGTACTACAATATCTACTTTGAGCTGATAGTATGCTTAGCACCCAAATTATGTCAAATAATTGAACTGGGAATAGAGATACATAGGAAGTAGTAATATTTATCAAATCCTTTTTAAAAGAATGGCTTTCAAAGCACAGCTCATTTGAATAGTTAGCCAACAATGAAAGGATCATTTTAAAGACAGTTAAACTTAACCCCTAAAGTCACAATTTTCAATTACTGTGGCTTCTTTGGAGGAAAAGAAATCATTCAATGTGAGTAATTATCTTTATTTCACTAAAACATCCCCCCCACACCCGAATCTAATCAAGTCTCTTAAAAATTACAGCAAAAAAACACATAAAATTAGAAGAGAATTAAACTTCATGGAGTTTTACTACAGGATTTTATGATCATAGTTTCCATATTATATTTAAATTGGTTTGCATTTCTTTAAGGAACCATTAACATGCTGAGAGCCAAATCAGTGGCCATAAATAGTCACTGTGATTTTTACTAGTTTCTAATGCTGCTACCATTACAAAATTTCTCAAACTAACATTGGGAAGAAAAAGGCATTATCATAAGCTTAAAGCCAGCTTATTTTCTTAAAGCTTGCAATAAATTATTATAGAACTTACTACTATAAATTTTCAAATGTTTTATAAAATGTTAAGATGTTAGTGGATCACTGATTTTATTCAATATTTATTTAGATCAAATTCATTCTTCATTTCACATAATCAGAGTAGTTTTCTAAACCTCTGGAAATAAACTGTGCCTATTCTCTGTACCACAATATAAAAAGAACTCATATTCTGACAAATTACAAGTTTCCCAATTGCTCCATATATCTCTTAAATGCCAATATTAAAAGCAGACAAGCATTTGGCATTTAACTTGCATCAAGACGATTTAACATTTTAAATGTGTGTATAGGGTGGAGGGATGTTGTCTAATGTACATGTTTGTGAAAGAGAAAGAGAAAGAAAACTTATGTGGTAGGTCTTCTTCTTGCTATTATTACAATTTTATAGACTTAAAATTTGATGTTAGCACAGCGGGTAGGGCGTCTGCCTTGCACGCAGCCAACATGGCCGACCCGAGTTCGATTCCTCCGCCCCTCTCGGAGAGCCCGGCAAGCTACCGAGAGTATTCGATATGCCAGACACGGTAACAACTAAGTCTCCAATGGAGACGTTACTGGGCCCGCTCGAGCAAAATTTGATGTAGAAAATGTGTAGGTAAGTCAACATTTTGATAGTGAGATTATATGGAGATAGGACTCAGGTTCCCTCAACAGTTTCTTTTCTCTGACTCTTGAAAAAAATCTGCTGTACATAACTGAATTTATGTTTTTGAAACAATTCATTTTCTGTAAAAGTTGAAAAGTATTTAGATATTATTATTATTATTATTAAATGAATGCATTAAATATGCTAAATAAAAATGGGTAGAAATTCACAGAAGAAAAAAACCATATTAAATTTAAAAAAAACTTATATACAATGGTTACAAGTGAATTGGATTTGTCTGACTTCATAAACTGAGTCAAACATAATCAGATATGAGTCATGGAAGATAGGTTAAACAATAATGAGTATACTGAGTATGCTGAGTATCATGAGTATAAAACCCAGCTCCCGGAAGAGAACAGCGCAGAGTCTCCTGAACCCATGCCTGGCTGTCCTTGCCAGGATCCCTTGGAGGGGAGCGGGTTGAGTTTCCCTCCCAGCACAGACTAGGGCTCCCGCAGCCCAAGACCTCCAGAACCAGCCACCACCATGATGAGACCACTCTCCACACTCATGAAGGTACTAGCAGACAAACAAAGGCATGCGGATCCCAGGGCTGAGATCCCCAAGCCTGCTCGGATCGGGACTGAGCATCTTCCACCCAGATCCTCCACATTCCTGTAGGCAGGGGTCACACCCACCAACTGGCCCCCTGGCACCGTGTAATCCCATCAACGGCCAAGACCCAGAGACTATAAAACCCGGCTACTGGAAGAGAACAGCACAGAGTCTCCCGCATTCGTGGCCGCGCGACATCTTATTATCTCATTTTTACTTTGGACAAAATGGCAGGCTACCGAATGTAACCTGCCCACACAGCAGAGTCTGGCAAATTCCCCGTGGCATACCCAATATGCCAAATACCAGTAACCATGATGGGTCTCATTCTCCTAACCCTGAAAGAGCCTTTAAAATGGCACTTTTAAAAAAATCTCAGGGCTAGGACAAAGGAGATGTTACTGGGGCCTGCTCGATGCAATCGATGAACAACAGAATGGTCATGATCGTGATCGAGTATACTGAGACAAATTAAATTTTATCTTGAATTGAACAATTCTCCCGGAATCTCATAAAGAAAGAAAATAACGATATTTTTGATATTACATTCAGGAGATGACCAATATGTTTTATTTAACCAATTGCCACAGAGATACTTGTTCCTTTACCTTCGAGTATAGTTCTCTTAAGTGCATCGCATCAACCAAGAATGTGGCTCAACATTTAAGCGCATGCTTTGAATCCCTGAGACCTGGGTTGACTTTCATCACAGAATCTGTTTTTAAGGAGAAATTCAGGGGCTAGAGCAATAGTACAGTGTGCTCCTTGTATCTGGCTGACCCAGGTTTGATTCCTGGTAACCCATATATTACCCTAGCCCACTAGGAATAATTCCTGAGTATAGAGCCAGGAGAAAGTCCTGAGCATATTCAGGTGTGGCTCCAAAACACAAACAACAAAAAGATAATTTGATAAATAAATTCAGCCCACAAAAGAAAAAAAAGCAAATTATTATAGTTTTTATTAAACATCATAGACAAAGTTAAAGTATCTTTCAAAAATATCATTTGTGAATTTTTAATTTTATAAAACAATTGGTCACTAGATAATCAGAGACTAGAAAATTCTGAAAAAAACTGAGATCATGTTTATTATCAAATAGTGGAAGAAAATTATTGAGAGAACAGAGAAAATGGCTTAAAGGGGCATAGCATACTACTGGCAAGTGAAAGGCACTCAGTTTTAAACTAAGTATTGCATGAGCTAAAACAAAACTGAACTAAAATATCTGCATAAAACTTAATTATCAGTCCTGCACAATGATGCTGATTATAGTCAGGAGTTACCTGGAGGGGTATGGCACCTATAAAAAAATTAATTGCTTTGACAGTAATTAGAGATGTGTTAGAAGTGTTTTTCCCTTTTATCCATAAACAAGGCAAAACAAAACACACACACAAAGATATGAATCAATGACATATGCCTCATTATGTGATTGCTGCTCCTTCCTAAATGAATTAGTAAAAAGAAAGGAATAGAACATGTCTAAAAATGATTGTGCATCTTATTCAAAATGAAGAAATGCATTAACACCAACAAATAAACATATTAATTTTCCTAAGATTGTTTTTAAATGATTCGACTCTGAGTGTGGAAAGGTCGGACTACAGCTGAATCTTATGAAGACAATGTTTTTCTCGTTCCTGATGCTGCATTCACTCTCAATGAAACGACCATCTCTGAATACAACAGTTACATGTACCTAGGTGGAGAAGTCAACATGAGGAATGACCTGGCACCTGAGTTGCGCAGGAGGAAGAGAAAGGCTTAGAACGCCTTCAAGAGCATCAAAGAAATAGCTAAGAGGACGAAGAACTGCCGGTTCCGGGCACATCTCTTTGATTCCACTGTTCTTCCTGCATTAACATACGCCTCAGAGACCTGGGCAGGCAAACAGGATGAGAACGCTATTTTAGTCTCCCAAAGAGGAATGGAAAGAGCTATGCTTGGAGTATCACGTTTCACTCAAATGAGTAAAAGAATCCGGAGTTCCAACCTCCATCAATGATCAAGAATCAGGGACACTGTCTTGTTTGCCAAGGCATCAAAAATCCGATGGGCTGGACACATAATGAGATTTGGAGATGACCGCTGGACTACAGCCGTTACCAACTGGATCCACTGGACGTCAAAAGACCATGTGGCTGCCCACCTACCAGATGGTCAGACTTCTTCATCAAGATCCTGAACAATCGGTTTGAGGCTCTTTGCATTCCTAGAATGAACAGACTCCATTGGGCTACACTAGCACGCGACAGGGACAAATGGAGACGTTACTGGCACCCACTCAAGCAAATCGACGATTAATGGGAAGTCAAGTGATCAAGTGTTCAAGTGTTTTTAAATATTCTACAAATTGTCATACATGTCATTTTTAACTATGCATGTTTGAAACACAATATTATTTAATATGATGGGTTTTACATATTATTTTGTTTAAGCTACGTTGGTAAAAATTCAGTGATCAACAAGAGTTTACCAACTAAGCTTAGCTTCCTGAGTTTAAAAGTTTAAATTTTGCTTTAATAAAATTTTCCAGTACCAGTAGTTTATGACTATTACTGAAAACAAAATCTGAGAACAGATCTGTGAGCAGCTGTAGGTATGGAAATCCCACAAAGGGAGTGAGTTCATATAAATACCAAAGGTACGCCAAGTTTTATAGGAGACTACTGTGAACAACTTTATACCACTCAGAGAAACTAAAGAAGTAGAGGAATTGTTAGGACCATACAGATTTCCAAAATATAAGTAAAAGAAAATGGAAAGCCTGACTCAGCCTAATACAAGATCACTTGAACACTTGATCACTTGACATGCTGTTACTCATCGACTTGCTCGAGTGGGAGCCAGTAACATCTCCATTCCTCCCTGTAGTGTGCTAGTGTAGCCCAGTGGCATCTGCTCACTCCAGGAACACGAAGAGCCTCAAATCGATTGTTCAGGATCTTGATGAAGAAATCTGACCATCTTGTAGGTGGGCGGCCACGCGATCTTTTGATGTCACATGGAATCCCCTCGGTAATAGCTCTAGTCCAGCAGTTATCTCCAAATCTCATTACGTGTCCAGCCCATCTGATTTTCAATGCCCTGGCAAAGGAGACAGTGTCCCTGATTCTTGATTGTCAACAGAGGTCGGAACTCCAGTTTCTTTCTTTTATTTGAGTGACGCATGATAGTCCAAGCATAGCTCTTTCTATTCTTCTTTGGGAGACCCGAATAGCGTTCTTATCCTGTCTTCGCAGGGCACAATTCTCTTGAGTTGTATGTTACTACAGGAAGAATGGTGAAATCGAAGAGATGTTCCCAGAGCCAGAGGTTCTTTGTCCTCTTAGATATTTCTACTATAAAAAGGCAATTGAAAAAGTAATCAAAATTTCTCCAATCACCCAAGTTCAGAAGGTTTCACTAAATAAAGCTTTTATATGAGCTTTGTTCTTTAAAGTTAAAACTGTAACCCATGGGGACATGTATCATCAAATGTATGGACAAATAAATTTTGGTGCATGCATAAAATAGGATATATTATTTAACAACAAAAGAAAATAATTTAATGATATACTTAGCTATAGAAATGCCAGAGTAATTATGTGTACACAGTTTCAAATTAAAATCATGGAAAAGATATATAGTGAAAGAACGCTTTTAATGTCATTTTGTTGGATATCTGCTGAGACTGTATTTTTTCCCCTTCAACTTTATAGAATGATTTGCTAAATGATGTTATTTGAGGAGCTGCTGTACAAAGAAATATATATATATACGAAATTATTAAAAATAAAGACTAAATGACAAAAACAAAACATTGTAATTCTGGACAAAAGAAAAAATCAGTTTACAAAGAGACAGATGGAAATATTAATTAAAGAACCTGCATATTATATAATGTCCAGTAATATTTTTCTGATGGGTCAAAAGTGATTCATTTTAACACATTTTATATTTATTGTGGTCAAATTATGACAATGGAGTTAGAATAAATATATAAAAATTGATCTGTGAAACATTTTATATTGCATCTGGGATATAATCAAGTCACAGAGCAGAGCCTTGCATTTCTGAAGTTCTGAGTTTGATCTACAGAACCACATGACCCTCTGAGCACTGCTAAGGTTACTCTTGGTTTCTCCCAAGCTCTGCCAAGTGTAACATGCTTGGGAAAACTTCAGCTACCAGAACGCTTATTCTGGTTCTTATTAAAATTAAATATTTTAGCATGGTATATTTACAACATATAGTGACATTATAGATACATATTTTAGAATATTAATACATAAATTGGTGAATGACTGTAGGAGTACTTGATTCATAGATAACATTTTTATTTAAAATTTCAGTAGTGTGCTATGTAATTGTCTGACATATTAGAATATTTTATATACAATGCTTCTTTTAGAACTGGAGCCATAGTATAACAGACAGGACTTCTGCCCTGCATGCAGCGGATCCGGGTTCCATCTTGGGTAGACCATCTGATACCCGAAACTTAAACCGGAGTAATTCCTAAGCACCAAGGCAGGAGTAACCCCTGATTATCATCAGGTGTGGTCCCATAACAAAAGAAAAACAAAAAAATGTACTTCAACTAGAAAAAAATGATATCAAAAGAAAAAAAACAAAATTTGATTAAAATATTTTTAATTTAGGGTCATTCCATATTTTAAGGAGTAAATGTTAGCAAATTTCATAAGAAGGTATGACTGAATCAGGAAACAAAAGTTCATTTGCCATGTTATAAAAATTTTATGAAATAATATGTTACATCCACGGCCACGGTCCTCCTGTTGTTCATCGGTTTGCTCGAGCAGGCCCAGTAACGTCTCCATTGGAGACTTTGTTGTTACTGTGCTTGGATGTTGAATATGCCACGGGGAGCTTGCCAGGCTCTGCCGTGCGGGCAAGATACTCTTGGTAGCTTGCCGAGCTCTCTGAGAGGGGTGGAGGAATCGAACTCGGGCTGGCCATGTTGGCTATGTGCAAGGCAAACACCCTACCCACTGTGCTATGGCTCCAGCCCCTGTGCTATCGCTCCAGCCCATTATAAAATATGTTACTTATCACTTATCACTTAATCACTTAATCCCGGTTATTCATCAATTTATTCGAGCGGGTGCCAGTAACGTCTCCATTCATCCAGGTTGCGTGCTAGCGTAGCCCAATGGTATCTGTTCGTTCTAGGAACATGCAGAGCTTCAAACCGATCATTTAGGGTCTTGATGAAGAAGTCTGACCATCTTATAGGTGGATGTCCACGTGATCTTTTGATGTCCCGTGGAATCCAATCAGTAATGGCTCTAGTCCAGCGGTTGTCTGTAAACCTCATTACGTGTCCAGCCCATCTGATTTTTTGATGTCTTGGCAAATGAGACAGCGTCCCTGATTCTTGAGCGTTGACGAAGATCAGAACTCCGGATTCTATCTCTCATTTGAGTGAATCATGATATTCCAAGCATAGTTCTTTCGATTCCTCTTTGAGTGACCCGAATAGCGTTCTCATCCTGTTTTCGTAGGGTTCAGGTCTCTGAGGCATATGTTAATGCAGAAAGAATAGTGGAATCAAAGAGATGTGCTCGTAGCTGGAGGTTCTTTGTCCTTTTAGTTATTTCTTCAATGCTTTGAAGGCATTCCAAGCCGCTCTCTTCCTCCTGCGCAACTCAGGTGCCAGGTCATTCATCATGTTGATTTCTTGACCTAGGTATATATAACTGTTGCATTCGGAGATGGTGGTTCCGTTGAGAGCGAATGGAGCGTCAGGAACAAGGCTGTTTCTCATAAACATTGTCTTCGTAAGATTCAGCTGTAGTCCGACCTTTCCACATTCACGGTCAAAGTCGTTCAGCATTTGTGCCGCTTGGCTGATGTTTGGTGTTATTAGAACGATGTCATCAGCAAAGCGGAGGTGGTGTAGTTGCCGACCATCTATCTTTACTCCCATGTTTTCCCATTCCAGTCGTCGCATGATGTTCTCGAGGGTAGCACTGAAGAGTTTTGGTGAAATGGTATTACCCTGTCGAACCCCTCTCTTGATATGGATGATTACTTCTTTGTAGAATGGTGAGATCTTGGTAGTGAATCTGCAATAGAGCTCACGAAGGATCCTGATGTATTGAGTTTGTACGCCCTGATTGGCTAGGGCTTCCATGACCGCTTCCGTCTCAACAGAATCAAAGGCCTTCTTTAAATCAATGAACGTTAGACAGAGCGGCATCTTGAACTCCCGAGATACCTCAATATAAAATATATATAAAATAATATAAAATATGTTACATATTTTATAAATTTAAATAACAAATCTGTAAAGAATCACTAAAGAACAAGAATAGAGAAAATGCATTCTATTTAATATTATTTCACTTTAAAAATATTTATTGAAAATGGTGATTTAAAATATTGTTAATGGTTTCATAAATAATACTTCCAATACCATGACTAATTGACTATAAATATGGCTATAAGTAGCTAAATGTGTTGAAGATATTCTAGAATAAAGTACCGTTTACATCCATGTAAAATACAGTTATCAAATTAATGTAGTGACAGCAAAAATGGAAAAAGTTCATCTACATCCAAAGGACATTTTAAATTAGATTATGTCTAGTCACCATGGATCTGAATTCACTCAGAATATTTTAAATTTATAGATCAGCAATAATAATATAAACAATCTGTTACAAAAATGTCAGATTCATAGAGAGAATAATGAAAAAATGGCAAGTCATTTCATTTTAAACTTTACAATAGATGCTAATTTTAACAATTTTTTAATTATTTAAAACAATAAATTTTAGTTATTAATACTGACGTTTGTGAAAAGGTTGGCAAAAATCTATATAATCAGAGATCTAAAGAATGCGAGTAAAATTCTAATTATGCTGTTTTAATGTTTATTTTTGACAATAACATTATTACAACATGATAGAAATATGCTTTTTCAAGTTAATTATAATTTCACATTGGAATATCTGCATAACTTATATGCAGTGTTTTCATACTGCTTTATTTTCTTTCTGTGGAGGTCTATTATGTAAATATCTTTTAATCTTGATTAATAGGATGATTCAGCTGTTATCTGGAAAGCAATATTGCTATACTGAATTTGAATAAAATGCTTTATTTAATAAAAATATGTATTAATTTTAGTTTTCCTTGTCATTATCCCCAAATGAACATACCTTACTAATATTTGAATATTCTGTCAATGATCATTAAAGTTTGCTGCCACTGTCTTTAAGATCTCAAATTATGTATGGTAGTCAATTACAGCGTAATTAAAAAAACTCCTTAATAATTCACAAACTGACTTTTCAATGACAATTCAAGGGGCAGTTGCAAGATAAATATTTCAGAAGCCATTTTCTTTATTCTGTGGATTATATTACTATTGTCACCTTTACTGGTTGGACTACTGCTGAATCTCACAAATAGAACGTTTATGAGAAACAATATCATTCCTGACGTTCCATTCACTCTCAATGGAAGGAACATCTCTGAATGCAACAGTTATGTGTACCTAGCTTGAGAATTCAACATGACGAATGACCTGGCACCTGAGTTGCGCAGAAGGAAGAGAGCAGTTTGGAAGATTTTCAAGACAATCGAAGAAATAGCTAAGAGGGCAAAGAACCTCTGACTCAGGGAACAACTCTTTGATTCCACTGTTCTTCCTGCATTAACATACACCTCAGAGACCTGGGCCCTACGAAAACAGGATGAGAACGCTATTCGGGTCTCCCAAAGAGAAATCGAAAGAGCTATGCTTGGAATATCACACTTCACCCAAATGAAAGAATCCAGAGTTCCAACCTCCATTGATGATCAAGAATCAGGGACGCTGTCTTATTCGCCAAGACGCTGAAAATCAGATGGGCTGGACACGTAATGAGATTTGGAGACAACCACTGGACTAGAGACGTTACTGAACTGGATTCCATGGGACATCAAAGGATAGGGTGACTGCCCACCTACAAGATGGTCAGACTTCTTCGTCAAGGACCTGAACTGGTTTGAGGTTCTTTGTGTTCCTAGAACCAGTAGACGCTATTGGGCTACACTAGCACATGACAGGGACAAATGGAGACATTACTGACGCTACTCAAGCAAATCAATGAGTAACAGATGTCAAGTGAGCAAGTGATCAAGTGACTGTCACCTTTATAATGACTTCACTTCAAATATACCTAAATGTTTCATTATTAATTACTGCTGTTTACGGTTATACTATTTTATGGTCTTATCTGATAACTTCTGAAACAGATTCCTATAAATTTGTAAGTGAAATCCAAAAAAAAAAATTTAAACCCCTATATTTTCCATAAGGAAATGTTACTTGTAAATAAAGCATTGATTCAGCCTTCTAACATTTTTCTTTTGAATAAATTAAGCATTTTTGAGGAGGGTACTTCAAATTTCAGAGAAACACGAGAATTGGAAGTATAAAAGTAAATACAAGTGATATTAAAAAAAGAAATTCTGGTAAGATATAAATGTACAAATATACATTAAAATACATTTTTATTATTACATTTTTCTCTATTAATATTTTTGTTTTTATATGTTTATCACGTAAATCTAAACATCTTTAAAAATTTTGGGGTTGCAGAAACTAAAATTGATATTATAATTTCTGTCTGTTTCCAAGAGCAATATCTAAAACAATGAGGCTCTGAATAGTTGTTTTTAACCATGGTAACACCTTAACATTTTCAAAAATTTCAGCTATAATAGTTCCAATTACTTTATAGCATATCCACATAATTTCAAAATAACTTAATTCAACATAAGTAGCACTGACACTCTGAATTTCTTGACATTCAAATTTCATGTAGAAACATCAGGCCTTTAAATCTGAGTGTCTTCAATTAGCACTAATGTGATATAACAACAAAATTATTCCAAGGATATTTAAATTTTTAGAACTAAATCCTGACAGTAGTTTCATAAGTAATAATCAATGTAGATAACCATCAAGAGATAACTCAGAGTGATGATGACATATTCTGTATGTGGGAGGTCTGGCTTCTATGGCCAGCACTGTAGAAACTCCACGGTACCTCTAGAGTGACCACACACACCCAGCCAGTAGTAACCCCACAGCTTTATCTGATATGACCCCAAACACTGCCCTACCCCACCAAAAGGTATTTGCAGTATAAATGTGGAATAGACTAGGAGTTTACCATGTAAAGAGAGTGTGGAGAGGAGAAAAATGCCTGCCATAGAAGCAGGCGGGGAGTGGGGGATAGGAAGGAAACAAGGGACATTGGTGGTGGAAAATGTGCACTGGTGAAGGGATGGGTGATGGAATATCGTATGACTGAAATTCAATCATGAACATCGTTGTAACTGTGAATCTCACTGTGATTCATTTTTAAAATTCCAATTAAAATGGAAAATTGAAAACAGAATTCCACATCATCCAATAATTTCAATTCCTGGTATGTATTCCAAAAAAACCAAAACATTAATTTGAATGGCAATTCAGATTTATTTGAAAAGGTATATGTACTCCTATTTTAACTCTATTAAAGTATTAAAGTAGTCAAGATCTGGATAAATGACCAATAACAGTTGAGGGATAAATATATTGCAGCATACAGATACAATGAACATCACTCATCCATAAGAGGGAAAATTGCCTTTTGCTCTTATTTAAGTGTAACTAGGAAGTATCATATTAAGTGATAAGATGGAAAAGGGGGAAAATTCCAGATGATTTCTTCTATAAGTGTTATGCAAAGAAAGCAATAAGCAAAGGAAACAGACACCAGAAAAAAAATAAATTAAAATGTAAAAAAAAGATTAAACTGTGCTTTGAGGGACAAAGAGGTCCCAGAATAATCACTTAATCACTTAATCACTTAACTTCCCGTTAGTCTTCGATTTGCTCGAGCAGGCGCCAGTAACGTCTCCATTTGTCCCTGTCACGTGCCAGTGTAGCCCAATGGCATCTATTCGCTCTGGGAACATGAAGAGCCTCAAACCGGTCATTCATGATCTTGATGAAGAAGTCTGACCATCTGGTAGGTGGGCGGCCACGCGGTCTTTTGACATCCCGTGGGATCCAGTCGGTAACAGCTCTAGTCCAGCAGTCGTCTTTAAATCTCATTACGTGACCAGCCCATCTGATTTTTGACACCTTGGCAAACGAGACAGCGTCCCTGATTCTTGATCATCAACGGATGTCAGAACTCCGAATTCTTTCTCTCATTTGAGTGAAATGTGATATTCCAAGCATAGCTCTTTCAATTCCTCTTTGGGAGACACGATTAGCACTCTCATCCTGTTTGCGTAGGGTCCAGGTCTCTGAGGCATATCTTAATGCAGGAAGTACAGTGGAATCAAAGAGATGTGCCTGGAGCCGGAGGTTCTTCATCCTCTTAGCTATTTCTTCGAAGTTCTTGAAGGCATTCCAAGCTGCTCTCTTCCTCCTGCGCAGCTCGAGTGCTAGGTCATTTGTCATGTTAACTTCTCGACCTAGGTACACATAGCTGTTGCATTCGGAGATGGTTGTTCCGTTGAGAGCGAATGGGGCATCAGGAACAAGGCTGTTTCTCATAAAGATTGTCTTCGTAAGATTCAGCTGTAGTTCTACCTTTCCACACTCACAGTCAATGTCGGCCAGCATTTGTGCCGCTTGGCTGATTTTTGGTGTTATTAAAACAACGTCTTCAGCAAAGCAGAGGTGGTGTAGTTGCCGACCATCTATCTTCTCTCCCATTCTTCACTGCCACCTCCCAGAATAATAGAGTCAGAAAATTTTCTTCATGTAAAAAAACATAACAAAACAAAAAAGTCCATGATAGTGATGTGTTGCAGACAAAAGTTATAGAACTTGCCTTGGGGAACAGCAGGGTTACTGTTGAACACTTGACAATTCAAAGTTAAAATCCTCTAGGCTGGAATGGGAGGCAAGAAGTTGTACTATATAAACAGGAATCAGAGTCACTTGTGGGCATTATTTCTGTGACCATCACTACTTTGCTGATGATGTCATATTACAATAACAGAGATGTCATTTTAGAGACTCTCTAAGCTTTTTGATTGACCCCATATTAGATTCCCCCGTAATCACAGAAATAGTCACCAGAAGGAGCTGCCATTATGGTGACTTCTCCAAAACCTAACTAGTAAATATCATACTGGATCTCTCTTTTTCAGTTGCAGATATGAGAATTGGTGCCTGACTTAAGCTTCTTCTATCCATTCTAACACCAATAGTTCAACTTATTGTTGCTTTTTAGCATCAGACCCACAAGTATGGTCCCGATAGTGTAGATATGACTTCCATAAAGGAGGCTTTACGTAGATAGTCTAAAAGCAACTGGCAGACAGACCAAAACAGCATATATATATATATATGCTGGAGCGATAGCACAGCGGTAGGGCGTTTGCCTTGCATGCAGCCAATATGGCCGACCCGAGTTTGATTCCTCCGCCCCTCTCGGAGAGCCCGGCAAGCTACTGAGAGTATCTCGCCCACACGGCAGAGCCTGGCAAGCTCCCCGTGACGTATTCGATATGCCAGACACAGTAACAACAAAGTCTCCAATGGAGACGTTACTGGGCCTGCTCGAGCAAATCGATGAACAATGGGAGGGCCTTTACTTTTCATATATATATATATATATTGCTAGCTAGTATACACAATTTTGTAATTCATGGTGTTTAAATTTAAAAAATAATAATTAGTTATACTCAGCAGAGCTACCATTACCTACCTTTTCAATTTCAAACTATTTTGAGTATTTTAAAACTTGGTTGGATCCCAGGTCTGGTCAAATTTGGTATCACAGTTCTCTCAGCAGAACACTATACCATCAAACCACAGAATGTTTTCTAGGACTACACGTAACTGGCAGTATAGTCTTTTTCAGGTAAATGAAAATGCAAACATCTGGAAGTTATGCAAGTGTGTTTGGTGTGACAGTATCTACTGGATCTTCATAATTGCAAAGTCTCTTTTCCTTCCCAGGTCTATTGTATTTCAATACCAGAGGTTGTAAGGTGGTTTAATTTAAGTGAAGAAGATGGAAGAAAGTGCAGATAATATAAATGAACTGATTGCCCATTTTATTTTTTGCTTTTATTCTTTTTTTTTATTTTATTAGTGAAACACCATGAGGTACAGTTGTAGACTTACAAAATTTTGTGCTTGGGTTTCACTTATACAATGATCGAGTAATACCCATTCCTCCACCAGTGCTCATTCTCCACAACCAATGGCCCCAGTATCCCTCCAACCCCCCATCCCCCCATCCAACCCTGCTTCTGTGGCAGAAAATTCCCCCTTTGTTCTCTCTCTCCTTTTGGGTGTTGTGGTTTGCAAAAGAGGCATTGAGTGGCAATCATGGTCGCTCTATAGTTTACTTTCAGCATGCATCTCCCATCCTGGGAGGATCCTCCCAACACCCTTTATTTGGTGCTCCCTTCTCTATCTGAGCTGCCTTTTCTTATAGCATGTGCAGCTGGCCTCCAAGCCATGGAGTAAACCTCCTGTTACTTATCTAGGCTAATCTTGGGTGTTAGTCTCTTATTTTTTTTACTTATATTGCCCAGATGAATGCAAACTTTCTATTTCTGTCCCTCTTTTTCTGACTCATTTTGCTTAGCATGATACTTTCCGTGCAGTACTACTTGCATGTGAATTTCATGACTTTATCTTTCCTAACAGCTACATAGTACTCCATTGTGTATATGTACCAAAGTTTGTTTAACCAGTCATATGTTCTCAGGCACTCAGGTTTGTTTCAGATTCTGGCTATTGTAGACAGTGCTGCAATGAACAAACAAGCGCAGATGTCACTTGGACAATACTTTTTTGACTCTCTGGGATATATTCCCAGGAGTTGTATTGCTGGGTCAAATGGGAGCTCAATTTCTAATTTTTTGAGAATCATCCATAATGTTTTCCAAAAGGGCTGAACCAGTCAGCATTCCCACCAGCAGTGAAGGAGGATCCTTTTCTTGCCACATCCCTGCCAACACTGGCTGCTTTTTGGATGTGAGCCAGTCTCTGTGGTGTGAGATGATATCTCATTGTTGTTTTTATCTGCATCTCCCTGGTGATTAATGTTAAAGAGGATTTCTCATGTGCCTTTTTGCCATAAAGTTTCTGTTCATTTTGTTGCCCCATTATTTGATGGGGATGGATGTTTTCTTCTTGTAGAGTTCAAGCAGTACTTTGTATATCCTTGATATTAACCACTTGTCAGATGAGTATTGGGAAAATATCCTTTCCCATTCTGTAGACTATCTTTGTATTTTGGTCACTGTTTCTTTTGAGGTGCAGAAGCTTCTTAGTTTAGGATAGTCCCATTTGTCTACCTCTGTTTTCACTTGCTTGGCCAGTGGCATGACATGTTTGAAGAAACCGTTAGCTTCAATGAGTGGAGGGGTTTGCTAACTTTGTTTTCAATGTACCTTATAGATTCCGGTCTGATGTTGAGGTCTTTAATTCATTTTGATCTTACTTTTGTACATGGTGTTAGGCAGAGATCTGAGCCCATTTTTTTTACATGTAGCTGTCCAGCTTTTCCAGCACAAATTGTTAAAGAGGCTTTCCTTACTCCACTTCACATTTCTTGCTCCTTTATCAAAGATTAGATGATCATATGATTGAGGGAAGATGTCAGTATATACAACCCTGCTTCATTGGTCTGCAGCTCTGCCTTTGTTCCAGTACCATGCTGTTTTAATTATTACTGCTTTTTAGTAGAGTTTGAAGTTAGGGAGTTTGATTCCTCCCTTTTCCTTTTTCCCAAGAATTGTTTTAGCTACTCGTGGGGGCTTGTAGTTCCATATAAATTTCAGGAGAATTTGCTCCATTTCTTTGAAGAATATCATGTGTGTCATTATAAGGATTGCATTTGTACATTGCTTTGGGAAGTATTGCCATTTTGACAATATTAATTCTCCCGATCCATGAGCAGGGGACATCTTTCCATTTTCTCATGTCCTCTTTTATTTCCTGAAGTAGAGTTTTGTAGTTTTATTTGTACAGGTCTTTTATTAACTTAGTTAAGCTGATTCCTAGGTACTTGATTTTCTAGGGCACAGTTGTGAACGGGATTGTTTCTTTCATGTCACTTTCTTCTCTCTCACTATTTGCATATAGGAAAACCATGGACTTTTGGGTATTGATTTTATAGCCTGCGACTTTACTATACAAGTCTATTGTTTCTAGGAGTTTTTTTGTAGAGGTTTTAGGGTTCTCTAAGTATAGTGTTATATCATCTGCAAATAGTGAGAGCTTAATTTCTTTCTTTCCTACCTGAACGCCCTTAATATCTATTTTTTGCTTAACCGCTATTGCAAGTACGTCCAGTACCATATTCAACAACAGTGAAGAGAGTGGGCATCCTTGTCCCTTCCCTGAACTTAGCGGGAAGACTCTCAGTTTTTCCCCATTGAGGATGATGCTTGCTGTAGGCTTGTGGTAGATGGCTTTAAGTATATTGAGGAAAGTCCCCTCTATACCCATTTTGCAAGGGTTTTCATCATAAACCAGTGCTAGATCTTGTCAAATGCTTTCTCTGAATCTATTGAAATGATCATATGGTTTTTATCTTTTGTTTTCTGGTATGATAGATTATGTTGATTGATTTCTGAATGTTAAACCATCCTTGCATCCCCAATGATTCCCACTTGGTCATGGTGTATCATCTTGTTCATGAGTTGTTGAATTTTATTTGCTAGTATTTTGTTGAGAATCTTCATATCCATATTCATCAGGGATATCGGTCTGTGGTTTTCTTTTCCTTTGATGTGTTTGTTTGCTTTTGCTATTAGAGAGATATGGGCTTCATAGAAACTGTTTGGGAGAGTTTCAGTTTCTGTTTCTTCAATTTCTTGGAAAAGCTTGAGAAGAACTGGCAATAGGTCCTCTTTAAATGTTTGGAAAAATTTGCTGGTGGATCCATCTGGACCTGGGCTTTTGTTTTTGGGAAGACTTCTGATTACAGTTTCATTTCCTTGATGTTAATAGGTCTATTCAGGTAATCTATATCTTCTTGATTTAGCCTTGGGAGAATATAGGCATCAAGAAATTTATCCATTTCTTCTAGTTTTCTTGTTTCATGGGATATAGACTTTCAAAGTAGTCTCTGATGATCTTTTGAATTTCTTTGGTTTCTGTTGTGATATCCCCCTTCTCATTTCTGATTTGGTTTATTAGGTTTCTCTCTCTCTTTCTTTGTGAGTCTTGATAGTGGTTTATCTATCTTGTTTATTTTATCAAAGAACCAGCTCTTGGTTTCATTGATCTCTCAGATTGGTTTTTTTTTTTTTGGTTTCCATGTAGTTGATTTCTGTTCTAACTTTTATGATCTCTTTCCATCTGCCTGTTTTGGGCTCCTTTTTCTGATCGTTTTCTAAGATCCTGAGCTGTGAAGTCAAGCTGTGGGCCCTTTCTTCCTTCCTGAGAAATGCTTGCAGAGCTATAAATTTTCCCCTTAGCATGACTTTAGCTGCATCCCATAGGTTCTGGTAGCTCATGTCTTCATTCTCATTTGTTTCCAGGAAACTTTTGATTTCCTCCTTGACTTTCTTCCTGACCCACTTGTTGTTCAACATTGAGTTGTTTAATTTCCAGGTGTTTGATTTGGTACACCGTGTCTGTGTGTGATTCACTTATTCTCCATGCATCATGGTCTGAGATGATTGTTGATGCTATTTCTACCTTCCTGATTCTATTGAGGTATGTTTTGTGGACTAGCACATGGTCTGTTTTGAAAAATGTTCCATGTGCACTGGAGAAGAACGTGGATTTCTTCTTTTGGGGGTGTAAAGCCCTGTATAGGTCTATAAACCAATTTTTCCTTGCTAAGTGTTGTTCTCTTTTATCTCTCCAGTGGTGATAAGGCAATGTTGAAGTCTCTGGCTACTATTGTTTTGCTAGCAATGTCCTCCTTAAAATCTGTTAGCAGTTGTTTTAAATATTTAGCTGTTCCCTCATTCAGTGCTTATACATTTAAGAATGTGATTTTTTTCCTGTTGCACGTATCCCTTGATAAATAGAAAATGGCCTTCACTGCCCCTTCTAATAGTTTTCAACCTAAAATCCACGTTGTCGGATACTAGGACAGCCACCCCACCTTTTTTGAGGGAGTTGTTTGCTCGCAGGATTTTTTTCCATCCTTTAACTTTGAGTCTTTATTTGCTCTGACTGTTCAGATGAATTTCTTGTAGGCAGCAGAATGTTAGGTTCTGTCTCTGAATACATGTTGCCACTCTGTGTCTGTTGATTGGTGAGTTTAGACTGTTGACATTGAGAGATTATTGTTATGGGATTTTGTGTCATCTTTCTGTAAGGGTCTGTTTTGCTTGTAGCATTTATCTTGTCTTATTGTAGCCCCTTTTGCCCTTCTTTTAGGTTTGATTTTGAGTCTATAAAGTTCCTTAGCTGTTGTTTATCCACAAAATTGTGTAACGTTCCTTTGAGTTTGAGTGAGAGTTTAGCGAGATAGAGCATTCTTGGTGAAGCCTTCATTTCAGTGAGATTTTCACTATGTCCCACCATTGCCTTCGGGCTTGGAGGGTTTCCTCTGATAGGTCTGCTGTGAACCTAAGGGGTGCTTCTTTGTATGTGAATTCCTTCTTTGACCTTGCTGCTTGCAGTATTGTGTCTCTATCGGCAGCATGCATCATTCTAACTATGATATGTCTTGGAGTGTTTTTCTAAGGGTCTCTTTTAGCTGGCACCCTTCAGGCTCCTCGGATCTGAATTGATGCATTGTCCAGCTCTGGGAATTTTTCAGCAATGATTTGTTTACCCGCGGCTTTTTCACTGGGATTGTTTCCCTGACCCTCTGGTACTCCAGTGATTCTAATGTTGTTCCTCTTGGAATCATCTTCTAGGACTCTGATTCGCTTTAGAATTTTTTTGAGGTCCCTTGTCACTGTTTGTTGTTGCGTGTTGGCTTGGTGCAGATGATCTTCCAGCTCACTGGTTCTGTCTTCAGCTGTGTCTATTCTACTGTTGAGGGTACAGACTGAGTTTTTTTTTCATCTACAGAATCTTTTATCCGTGACATTTCTCTGAGTAGCTTTCCAATTTCTGCTCTTATATCTTCCGGTAATTTCTTGATTGTTTCTTTCATGTCCTCCTTTAATTTACTGGATATCTGTCTCACTGTTTCATTGAGTATATTGAACATCTTCATTACTTCATATCTGAGTTCTTTCTCAGAGAGGTCTCTTAAGTGAATAGCACTACTGAGGCTTCTGGACTCTTTTCATCATCCACCCCAAGTGGTGGGGATTTGTGTTGTTTCTTCATGTTGGTGTGAATATATGGAGACTAAGATGTTATATGAGATTGCTGGGTATGATCAGATTACCTGTGGCTGTGTGAGCATTGTCTCACCCAAAATTAAAAGCCACACCCACTCCTACAAAATCCAGGCCCCCTTCTGAAGAGGCCTAGCCCCCTACAGGTACCTGGTGTGTGGGGGGCAGGAGGTACAACTTGGGGGAGGAAGAAGACTGGCACAGCGTTGGGGATGAGTAGGCAGAGACTCCTGATTGCCTCTTTAAGTTTCACTTACTAATAAGATAGCAAAAACAGCTAAAAGCTGCATAAGTAAGATATAAGCATAGAATATTGTTTAGAAGTTTAGTTTGGCAGACTGATTCTGTACAGATACCACAGATGCATGAGAAGACAAAGCAGATAATGAGGAATAGAACAAACTTAGTGACCTATGACAGCAAGACTCCACGATGGATATTTTATTTTATATTTAATTTTTTAATTCATTTAATCACAGTGTTGGGTATAAACCTAAGGTTTTAAAGTGTCAAGTGAAATTAAAACTGAACCACACCATTTAGTCCACTATAGGAAATTTAATATGTATTGTTTCAATTTGTTTCATTAAAAACTTTATTAGGGTCAGCAATATAGTATAACAAGTAAGATATTTGCCTTGCATGCAACCAATCCTAATTCAATCCTCAACATCATATGTGATCTTCTAAACATGTGCAGAGGTCACTCCTGAGCACAGGAATAGAATTTGCGAACCTCTAGATATGGCCCTAAAAGATAACAAAGAAAGCAAAAATAAATTTTAAAAAATGGTAATAATAAATTTTAAAAATATCTCATGTTAATGATCTCATGTGACATGTCAGGAGAAATTCCTTTTTCCTTCAGATTTTGGGAAGAGTATGAAAAGTGTACATATAGGTCAATGCCTCTCTGGCAAAACACAGTACCCAAAAGAAGAGAGAGAGAACAGGGAGGAATGCCCTGCCACTGCGGCAGGGTGGGACGGGGGGGTGGGGGGGAGGATGGGGGGGGGAGGGATGCTAGGACCCGTGGTGGGGGAGGATGGGCACTGGTGGAGGGATGGGTACTTGATCATTGTATAACTGAAACCCAAGCACAAAAATTTATAAGTCTATAAGTGTACTTCATGGTGTTTCACTAATAAAAAAATGATAAAAAAAAAAGAAAAACTAGTGAATTTGGCTGAACTTGAGCTTTTGCTTTAGGGATGATTTTGATTAATGATTACTAATTCAATTTCCATGCTAGTAATGGGTTTGTTTATGATTTAAATTTTCCTTCTAATTAAGTCTTGAGAGGTTGTTTGAATCCTTTTTTAATTGTTGTTGTCATTTGTTCTTTGCATATCTTTTTTTTTTAATTTTTATTAGTGAAACACCATGAGGTATAGTTGTAGACTTACAAATTTTTGTGCTTGGGTTTCAGTTATACAATAATCAAGTACCCATCCCTCCACCAGTGCCCACTGGGGAAGTAAAGAACATGACACTTTCTCTGAAAAATAAAATTATTGTCCAGAAGTTTTTATTTAAAAAAAACAAAACAAACAAACAAACAAAAAAACACCCATTATGCCATTAAATGGAACCAAATTAGAAAATAAGGTAAACAATCAATATTTGGTCATAAAGTTTCATAATGAACACAGAAAACTCTACAGAATCAATCAAATACCTATTAAAATAAAATAAATATAATAATTTTATAGAATAAAAATCAATAAAGAAAAAATTATGCAATCAACATGCAATCAAGATAGGAAAAGAAATAAATGAAACAATTCTATTTGTGACTGCATTAAAAATAACCAAGTGCCTAGAAAATAGTTTATCTAAAAAGATATAAGACATATTAAAAAATGTAAGCCATTATTAAAAGAAATAGAATATAGAGGTGATAGAAATATATGACATGTTCATGCTTTTGAAAATTCCACATTTTTAAAATAATCATATTTTCTGGAGTACTATACACATTCAATGCAATCTCTAGTAAAATTTCAATGGCTTTTTCAAGACATATACTAGATATAACAAATTTATATTGAACCACAACCTCTCATAGTCAAAGTAATCTTAAGAAAAAGATGGAAAGCAACACACTGGATTATAACCTCTGTTATAAAATTGTAGACGATTGTAGTGTTATATTTTTTATTTTATTGTGTTTTTAGGTCACATGCAGTGGCACTCAGGAATAACTCCTAACTCTGCACTTAAGAATTACTCCTTGTGGGGTTGGCCACGTGCGAGCAAATGCCCTTCCCATAATCTGGACTGCAATATAATTTTTTTAATGAAAGCTAACACACAGACCAATGAAATTTACACCCAAACTAGTATATTAAGAGATACTTTATTAAAGATATATAAAATATATTTTATTTAAAAAATATGAAATGCAGGAAGAAGCATCCTCAAAAAATTGTTGAGAAATCTAGATAGCTACCGCCAAATGAATGAAATTAATATACTATCTCATACCAGACATAAAAATTGACCCATATTAAACATCATGCATAAAATACATAGAATAAATTATGTGCTAATGCTCAATGATTTAAGCTCAGTGGTGTCATTATTAACCAGACTCTTTACAAAGAAAACAAATGAGAAAATAAAAATAAGAATAGCAAGCAAAAATACATTGAACTAAAAAGCTGCACAAAAAAAAATAACACACAAAATACATTGAGCTAAAAAGCTGTACAACAAAGGAAGCTATCAGTAAAACAAAGCCATCCCATTCAACTGAAAAAATATTCACACACACTACGTCACATCAGTTCAGATCCAAGACACTTAATGTCTTCACAGAACTTAACACCCAAAACTAAACATACACAATACCCACATAACAAAAGAATCGTCTTGAAAATAGTATTAAAAAACTCAACAGACACTTCTCAAAGAAGGCAGACAGATGGAAAATACGTCTGTGAAAAACTGAACATCACTTATTATGAATTATCAAAAAGTATAAATCAAAATGATATTAAAAGTCACCTCACACCAGTGAGTATGATCTGTATCAAACAGGTCATAAACCAGTGTTGGTGGAGATTCGGAGAAAAAGGAATCCGTATTTACTATTGGTTGGAACACATGCAGGTTCTGTTTATATATTAAGTGCTATTGATACTTCTCAAAAACAAAAAGAACTGCTATATGACATAGAAGTTTTATTGCCAATTATCTATCTTAACATAATATAGAAACCAATTTGAAAATATATGGGCACATCTATGTTCAATGTAGTGCTACTTATTATAGCCATGATACCTTAATACCTCAACCAGAGATGAGTGAATAAAGACTTAGGTAGCAGATCACAAATGGTATTCACAATGAAATGCCTCTGGGATATTGGTTAAGATGAAATATTGACTTTTACTCCAACACAGATTGAAATTGAGGATTTCAAGCTAAGTGAAAGAAATCAGAAGATAAGCAGGAGCTGAAGAGAATAGGACAGTGGCTATGGTGATTGTGTGACATGCAGTTGACCATGGTTCAATCCCAAGCATCCTCTATGATTCCTTGAGTACCTCCAAGAGTGATTTCCTGAGTGCAGAACCAGGAGTAGTCCTTCCCTAAACATTGGTGGGTATGGTCCAAGAGCCAAATATTTTAAAAAGGGAGAAAAATGGATAAATTCATTGATTCTAAAAATATTTTCTATTAAAACAGACACAGAACTAGTTTATCTAGGAAGTGTAGTTGGATGAATATATCAAATGTTATTTGGTAAAAGATATTGGCATTTTGACTGTGGGCTTTTGGTGCCACATTGCAGCCCAAAAGCATCAACATTTTTTAGTGTTTCAAGCACAAACCTATGTTGCTGCAATAAAAATTAGTTTTAAATTTAACAATGTAATCAATAGTTGAAGCTTTGTCAGAACAGTAGTAGGGTGTTTGCCTCGTGCGCAGTCAGCCTGGCCAGGCCAGTTTCAATTCCTCCGCCCCTCTCAGGGAGCCTGGCAAGCTACCGAGAGTACCTCGCCTGCACGGCAATGCCTGCCAACCTACCCATGACGTATTTAATATGCCAAATACAGTAACAACAACTCTCAAAATGGAGACGTTACTGCACCCGCTCAAGCAAATTGATGAACAATGGGAGGACAGTAATCAATAGTGTAGAAATGGTAAGGAATGTGAGAATAGTAGCAGTGTATGGTGAAGTAAATTAAGAGAAAAGACAAAGGTATTAATATTCACTGCAAAATGCCATTCTTTTAAACACCAATTTATAATTTTTTAAAAATTTTCTTTATGCCAATATTGAAGCAGATTTTTTTATTGAATCACCATGAGATAAAATTACAAATCTTTCATGCTTGAGTTTCAATCATGCAAACATCAAACACCCATCACTTCACCAGTGCACATTCTCCAACACCAATGTCCCCAGTATACTCCCATTTCCAACTTTCCTCTGCCTCCATGGCAGACAATTTCCCCCATACTCTCTCTCTACTTTTGGGCATTATGGTTTGCAACATAGGTACTGAGAGGCTTTCACTTTTGGTCATTTATCTAGTTTCAGCACAAATCTCCCATCCCAAATGATTTCTCCAATCATTACTCTCTTGGTGATTCTTTCTCAATCCCAGCTGCCTTCTCTCCCAGCTCATGAGACAGGCTCCAATATTCATGGCCCTTTTATCTACTGTCCTTGGGTGTTAGTCTCATGTTATTTTATATTCCACAAATGAGTGGAGTCTTTCTATGTCTCTCCTTCTCTTTCTGATTCACTTCACTTAGTATGTCCATTCACTTATAAGCAAATTTCATCTCTCCTAACAGCTCCACTGTGTAGATGTACCAAAGTTTCTTTAACCAGTAATCTGTTCTTGGGCATTCTTGTTGTTTCCAGATTCTGGAGATTTTGAACAGTGTGAAGCAGAATTTTATGGCTGTTAATTAAGTGCCTCTAGTTATACTATACATAAATTGAAAAAATAGATGTTTTATCACTGAAACATTTCCCCGACGAAATCTCATTGCTTTTCTGACATGTATACAAGGGATTTCAAGAAAAAAAATCAATAATTGACTATTGAAAGATTTTGGCATTTTTCATTCTAATTTTTCTAACATCCATAGATATTAAAGGAAAACAAATAAGGATAGACAAATGCAGTGATTAACAAAACACACTAATTATTATAGTTATTCATATTCTAACTCTACTACTATTTTAATTTTCATGGCCATTATTAAAAATGTCAACAAAATTGAATATATTTTGTAGACCTTCAGTTCAAATACTTCCCCAGAGATCATAAACTGCTACTTATGAAATAAGTCAAATTTTATGTCTCTGGTAATGCTTTATATGTAAAAGTCAACTAATATACAAGTGAAATTATGGTAATATTTTTCTGTTAAGTATGTATATGATACCTAGAAAAAACATAAAAATATATCATTTTAATAGAAGTTCTTTTAATATTAGTATTTTGATGGTTCAATAATTTAATTTCATTAATACAAGAATTAGTGTTCAATGTTTCAAGCAAATATTTTTACACTCCAGTATTTTAATTCACTTTGTCCACATTCTAGATAAAGTTAGAAATTAAATAATGCCATATAATATCATATTCATCATAAGGTATTTAAAAGTCTATCATCACAACATAGAGATGATAAATCATTTAATAAAAACGTGACCAATTCCTAAACATAATAAAAAAAGCAGAATGTTTTGCATTATTATGGTCTATGAAAAGGAAAGAATAATGTATACATTCAGAAAGTAAAAGGAAAATAAAAAGATAAAGAGTTTTTGTAAGGTGAGGAAAAGAAAGATCACTGGCTAAGTAACCTTTAATAACAGTATGGGGTAAAATCAAGAATGATGGCTTTCCTCATTTCCCTTCAGTATAATCTCCCTATTTAAAGTTCACTCTACTTCAGGTGAATAATGTATGTGGACTGACATTCCAGAATCGGAAGAAATAACATGAACCATAGTTTAATAAGCTTTAAGTGAACAACGCCATTTTCAATATATTAGGAAGAGTAAGTAGAGTTTATCAACTTATGATACAATTACCATTACATTTTTGAAATATTAGTACTTACATTAAAAAACAATATTTTTATTTTAAATATACAAAGAAAAAAATGTTCTGTAAATTTTCATTTCTTTATGCTTTTATTTATTTTCAAAGTGCTGTTACATCTAGATTTAACAATACAATAAACATGTCTTTCTTTACAGAAATCCTTTTCTCTATGTAATATGCATGACTACATAGAAAAAAGTCAGATTATTTTTAATACTAAAAACCATTATGAAAGTGACGCTATATTATCTCATCTACCAGGCACTATAAAACAGCACACATACATAATATAGATCAATTCTCAAAAGAACTGAGGCTTCCAGCTTAAGTTAAATTACACTTTCAGCAAACACTATTCTATGTCTGAATAATTTCCTTATATTAAGTTTTCTTACTTTAGATTTCTGCACGTTGTACTTCTGCAAATTATTAGCTAGTCTTAACAATTGAATTTCCATGTATGTATTCTAAATACAGATTTCCTACATCTATTTAAAAACCTGCTGTAATCTTTATTGTGGTAGCATTTACCTATACATAAATTTGGTGAAATAAAATATTTGTAAAGTATTGAGTCTTCAAATATATGAATGCATATAAAAACATTAATCTAGTTAAACAATGTATAACCTACATTTACAGTATCTTTATATATAAACTCATCTTTATATAAAAATGCTTTTAATATTATTTATTTGATATGGAATAGAGAAATAAGTTTTTATCTACCTAGATTTATCATTTAGAAGATCTTGTTCCTCTCAAGTTGCCAGGAGGGGAGTAAGAGGAATTCAGAACACTAGTGGAGAAAAATTGACACTAGTGAGAAATTGATATTATATTGTGTGTCTAAAGTTTATTAGCAATAACTTTTTAAATCAAGATTCTTTTATAAGATAACTTTTAATTAAAAATAAATAAATCTTGTGACAAAAACTGCATGAGAATTTTATATATGAGTGTTTTTATCCACATGTAGGTGCATGTCACGGTCATGGTCCTCCCGTTATTCATCGATTTGCTCGTGCGGGCCCAGTAACGTCTCCATCATGAGACTTGTTGTTACTGTGTTTGGCATATCGAATACATCACGGGTAGCTTGCCAGGCTCTGCCGTGTGGTACATATTAAGCAAGGAAAATAAAGACTTTAAGTTTTATAACTTTATTTCCATATCACTAAATAAACAATTCTAATAGTATTTATCTAATAACTAGACTAGGACCACCTGTCTATTTAAAATGAACGCTTGGAAATAAAATGGATTGATCAGAATATGTAATCTGTTTTTCAACCTAGTCTTCGAACAACAGAAAAACATATCAAATTGTATGCTATATATACACCCATGCATTTGTATTTGAAATGACATTTTACTTCTACCATTTTATTAAGAATTTACTGTCTTAGGCTAAAACTGCTATTTTATGACTCCCTAGTACCTATTAACATTAATGATTCATTTTATACTCTGCTCTATTTCTACATTTTATGAATAAAATTTTCTATCCCTGTGTGACCACTAACACTTTTACCTCTCGTCCTTCCAGTCATTTTGTTCATGTTCCTTACTAGTTCCTTTTACTTGCTCTCAGCTCTAAGGCAAATACTTAAGAGGAACAACTCTCTGTAAATTGCTATATTTTCCTTTCTCTTTCTCTTTCTTTTTGATGCTCTGGCCTGTGAATCCTGTCTTGGTTTGTCCAGATCCTAAGCACTGTCTCTTGTGCACAGCTACCCGCTAGGTTCTGCACGATTTCATACTTCTGTAATTTTACCTAAAAATTCTTTCACAGTAGTAATCTGTGGCAAATTAAAATCTTGAATCCATCTTTTCTCACTTCTCATGGGTAATGGCTATTTTTCTGAAGTTTAGTTTCTTGAACTTCTTTGTTGTTTGACTATTTTTAATATCAATTTTGAATTGTTTGCTTAAATAGACATGTAGTTTCCAGTCCCTATTAATTTCATATTTTCTTGAAACTGAAAGATAATTTAAAAATCAATCTGACAATTGCTTTCTAGGAAAAAGTTAATGAAATTTATCATCTATTCGAAGAAATTTTTATACTTTATAAAAGTAGAATTTTGGTGTGGATTAATTTTCATCATAAGACTCCCTGACTTGGGAAGAAAAGTTTTTGCAATTGATATGCATTTTATTACTTCATTACATAGGTAAAGTGCAAATAAGGGTATGAAAAATGTCAAAGTAATAAGGATGTTAGCAATGTAAATACTTGCCTTATTTTTTACTGTTAATAAATTAGAAAATAATGATACTCTATAGAGCATTGAAATGAATACAAAATTGTAAAAAATCAACTACTTAGGGCCAGAGAGATAGTACAGTGGTTAATGCTCTAGCCTTATATGGAATCCATCAGAGCTCAAATCAGAGTTCACAGCATATAGACCCCAGAACACAGCTAGAAGTGATGCCTGTGCACAGAGCCAGAAGTAATTTCTTAGCACAGCCAGGTGTGTCACACTAAGAACAACTACTTATATCAAATTAATATTCCTTTTTTTCTTAATAGTTTCTCTTGTGTAAAAGCATTTTAGTATCTTAGTCTGTCCTTGATTTATCCTTGATTCAACTGTAACTGAGATACTATGCCACTCAGCAAATTTGACTAACGTCGTTAAGCTAAACATATTTAGTTGGGTTGAAAAGTTATTACAGAGGTTCAGACACTTGCCATGCATATGACTTCAGCCTCAACATTTTGTTCCATTGAATCTCTGACTTCTTTGTAATGCCAGGCACAAAAGTCAGATCAAATTGCATCAAAGGTCTCAACATCAGTCCTGAATTCACAAGGTACATGTCAAAAAATATAGTCAAAACCCTCCATGATATTGAAAGTAAAGACATCTTCAAAGATGAAGCACCACTGGCCAAACAAGTGAAAGCAAAAATAAGCAAATGGGACTATGTTAAACTAAGAAGCGACTGCACTTCAAAAGAAAGGGATACTAAGTTACAAAGACAGCCCACCGAATGATAAGAAGTATTTACCCAGTACCCAACTGATAAGGGGTTCCTATCAAAAATATATAAGGCAGTGGTACAACTTGACCATGAAAAAGCATCCAACCCAATTAAAAAGTGAAAAGAAATAAACAGAAATTTTCTCAATGAATAAATGGCCAAATGGAAGATGAAAAAATGTTCTACATCATTAGTCATCAGGGAGATGCAAATTAAAACAACAATCAAAAATCATCTCACACCACAGAGACTGATACATATCCAAAAGAACAAGAACAACCAGTGCAAGCGTCAATGGGGGAGAAAGTAACTCTCATTCACTGTTGGGAATGTCCACAGGTCCAGCCATTTTGGAAAATGATTTGGGAATTCCTCAAGAAATTAGAAATAGAGCTCCTGTTTGACCCAGCAATACTACTTCTTGAAATATATCCCAGGGGCCAAAAAAAAAAACACTGCAGAAGAAACATCTGCACTTCTATGTTGATTGCAGCACTGTTCACAATAACAAGAATCAGAAAAAACCTGAGTGCCCAAGAACAGATGTCCGATATATCTACACAGTAGAACACTAAACAGCTGTTAGGAAAAATGAATTCAGGAAATTTACTTATAAATGGATGAATATGGAGATTTTCGTGTTGAGTGAAATGAGTCAGAAGGAGAGGGACAGATATAGAATGACTGCATTCATTTGTGGGATTACAATAAAAGGGTAGCATGAGACAAATATCCAAGACCAGGGTAAACAGGGACCAGGAGGAATGGTCAATAGTTGGAAGCTTGCCACAAAAGTGTTTGTGAGACAAATGACAGAATAGAGAAGGGACCAATGCGACAACAATAGTTGGAAATGATCATTTTGGACAGGAACTGAGTGTTGAAAGTTGGTAAAGGTATATACCAGATAACCTATCTCTGTTCCAAATCATAAGGCCCATAAGGAGAGAGAGAGAGAAAGATTGGGGAGGGAGCAGAGGAAGAGAGAGAAAGAGAGAGAGAGAGAGAGAGAAGTGTAATAGAGCAGGTTTAGGGGGTTGGGGGTGATTGGAACTGGGGATATGGGTAATAGGATATGTACACTGATAAACTGTTGAATGTTCTATGAATGAAACTCAATCATGAACAACTTTGTAACTATTTATCTCACTGTGACTCAATTTAAAAAAAAGAAAAAGTATTTCTTTCATATATGTATTGTCTTTAAAACTATGGCTAACCAAGGAATGTGGGAAGATTTTTGAGAAAATATTGATGTAATATTGCTTTGGTTTAAGTCACAAAACAGACTGAGAAGAATTGTAGAATAATGAATCAACATAATATAATTGGAAGAATGGCAACTGAAAATTGGGCTAATGGTTTCTACGCCAAGAAAAGTATGCTAGAAATAAATGATATATGAGAGGTTTTGTTTTGTTTTGTATTTCAAACTTGGTTCCTTACACTTGATCACTTGATCAGTTGACATCCTGTTACTCATCGATTTGCTTCAGCGGGCAACAGAAACATCTCCAAATGTCCCTGTCAAGTGCTAGTGTAGCCCAATGGTGCATGCTCACTCCAGGATCACGAAGAGCCTCAAACCTCTCGTTTAGGGTGTTGACGAAGAAGTCTGACCAACTCATAGGTGGGTGGCCACATGATCTTTAGCTGTCCCATGGAATCCAATCAGTAAGGCTCTATTCCAGCAGTTGTCTCTAAATTGCATTATGTGTCCAGCCCATCTGATTTTTGACACCTTGGTAAATGAGACAGCATCCCTGATTCTCTATCATCAATGGAGGTCAGAACTCCAGGGGCTTTCTCTCATTTGAGCGAAGGGTGATACTCCAAGCATAGCTCTTTTGATTCCTCTGTGAAAGACCTGAATAACGCTCTCATTCTGTTTTTGTAGAACCCAGGTCTCTGAGGCATATGTTAATGCAGGAACAATGGTGGAATAGAAGAGATGTGCCCAGAGCCAGAGGTTCTTCATCCTCTTAGCTATTTCTTCGATGCTCTTGAAGCCATTCCAAGCCGCTCTCTTCTTCCTGCACAACTCAGGTGCCAGGTCATTTGTCATGTTAAGTTTTCAACCTAGGAACACATAACTGTTGCATTTGGAGATGTTCGTTCCATTGAGAGTGAATGGAACATCAGGAACGAGTTTGTTTCTCACAAACATTGTCTTCATGAGATTCAGCTGTGGTATGACCTTTCCACATTCACGGTCAAAGTCGCCAGCATTTGTGCAGCTTGGTTGCTATTTGGTGTTATTAAGATGATATCATCAGTGAAACAGAGGTGGTGTAGTTGCCGACCATCTATCTTCACTCCCATTCCTTCCCATTCCAGTCATCGCATGACATTCTCGAGGGTGGCACTAAAGACTTTCGGTGAAATGGTGTCACCCTGCCAAACCCCTCTCTTGATGCCAATGATCGCTTCCTTGTAGAATGGTGAGATACTGGTAGTGAATCCGTAATACAGCTCACAGAAGATCCTGATATATTGACTTTGAATGCCCTGTTTGGCTAGGGCTTTGATGACCACTTTAGTATCAACAGAATCAAAGGCCTTCTTTAAATCAGTGAACGTTAGACAGAGCAGCATCTTGAACTCCCGAGATATCTCAATGAGCTTGGTTATCGTGTGGATATGGTTGACCGTGCTGAATCGTTTTTGTAACCCGGTATGCTCGCATGGTTGTCCTTCATCTAGTATTCTGCTAATCCTATTCAGGATGACTCGAGTGAACAGCTTGTAGGCAATAGACAACAGGCAGATCGGGCCATAGTTGCCAATGTCATAGATATCTCCCTTCTTGTATAGTAGAACAGCCCTGCTGGTTTTTCTTTGGGATGGAAACTTGCATTCAGACAGGTAGCACATGAAGAGCTGAGCCAGTATATTGATAAGTCCTGATGGCAACTTCTTTAGGTGTTCGGGTCTGACCTTGTCTGGGCCGGGTGCTGTTCGCTTCTTTTTTTTAAAATTTTTATTAGTGAAACTGGCTGTGATGAATTAATTGTAAACACCACTGCACTTGGACCAGCAGAGTGATAGCACAGCAGTAGTGCATTTGCCTTACAAGCAGCCAACATGGCTGACCCGAGTTCGATTCCTTCGCCCCTCTCGGAGAGCCTGGCAAGCTACCCGTGATGTATTCAATATGCCAAAACAGAACAACATGTCTCACGATAGAGACGTTACTGGGCCCACTCGAGCAAATCAATGAACAACGGGAAGACCCTGACCGTGACATTAGTGAAACATCATGAGGTACATTTGTAGACTTATAAATTTTTGTGCTTGGGTTTTAGTTATACAATGATCAAGTACCCATCCCTCCACCAGTGCCCATTCTCCACCACAACTGATCCCAGTATCCCTTCAACCCCCCCCCCCCCTCCATCCCACCCTGCCTCTGTGGCAGGGCATTCCCTTTTTTTCTCTCTCCTTTTGGGTGCTGTGGTTTGCTGATGAAATGGCGTGTCGGATTTCAGAAGGGAGAAGGTTGGGAAGAACATATTCATCCTGCGGAATTTGGTATGTGGGCAGGTAGACATGGCTATCGAAAAGATCCGAGTATAAATCATGGATAATCTTATCCATTGCCCTTGAAGATGTGATAGATCCATTACGATTTTGGAGGGCAGTCATCTTGGTCTTGTAGTTGTGAAGGACAGGTGGGTGTTGCAAATGCTTTTACAGGCTTCTTCTGCATCTGCCAATACTGCTGCTCTTCTCTATTTAAGGTCTTCCTTTATCACTTCTCTGCACTGCTTTGCAAGTACAGAAGTTTGCTTGTGGTTGCCTGAGGCTTGTGCCAAGCCACATTGGTGAATGAGCTCGAGAGTTTTCTAAGACAGGTGTCTTTTTGTGGTTATCTGTCTCTCAGTTTTCCTCACAGAATCATGGAGGTACTGAAGCAGTCGATCATGTTCTTCATCAATGTTGTCAAAGACGGCATCTTCCCATCCACTACCTCCAGTACCATGCCGCTCCATGCTCCAGGCCGCTTTCTGGATGCTCGGGCCGAGACTCATGCACGAATGAAGCCCCACAGAACGAGATAAGCAGAACTCTGTGACCTTGGACTGCAGGCTCAACAGGACCCAGAACTAGAGATCCTCTGCCTGCCCCAACCAATCTCTGGCAACCCAGGTATCACACCCAGAAGCCCCATGCTGCAGGTACTAGATAAATACCTCACTGGCGGGCATCCACTACCTCAATACCTATACTACCCAGCTGCCGCCATGCTCCAGGCCGCTTTCCGGATGCCTACCTTACAGAAATTTGAAGATGAGTGGGTGATGTCTAAAATCTTTATATTTGCAACTTGGGCAAATGTGAATATAATATCTGGATCAACCTAAATGTGAAATAAAAACTTATACATGTTAGATTCTCAAGTATTTTTTGCTTCTTTATTTTACTCTAGATAAGTAAGCATTTATATTTTCATTTAGTTTAGAAAATTGTACATTACTCATAAAACATGAGGGGACTTTAATAATCAATGTAAGTGGTTGCTTATTTAAAAACTTCATAATAATTGTAATGAACTGTATATACCTTCATAAAAATCAAATGTACCATAAATACCTTATAATTGAGGATGTTAATATTGCTATTCATTATTTATGCAGTTACTAATGCATTTTTAAGTACTTTACATTAATAAAGTTATAGATGTTTTCTGCATTCTTTTAATTGATTAATAGTACTACTGATTATTTAAGATAAAACCTAATGCAAATAATAATTTGAAGTTGAAAATATTATCAAAATAAAATAGATCTTATAATATCTTACAATTTAATAACACTAAATGAGTTGCAACAATATATTAATAGCCTGACTTTATTTTTACTTCCCTAAATAAACTCTTGACTTCTCTAATGATTTTCTACTTGAATCAGAAAAGTCTGTAGCCTTTGAATAGCTTGTGATTAAAAATAATTTATATTACAATCACACCATTTTAAATATATCTGTCACACCATTTCTTGTGCTAGTTTGTACTCATAATTTTCACATGTGAAAGATCTTGCGTAACAATTAATTGTATGTATTATTTTAAATATAATTCAACTACTTTTTATAAATACCTTGAATATTTGCAATTAAAAGAAACCAGAAATTTTATTTTATATATTCCCAATTATAGCATTTGGTCAATTATTATGATAAAAATACAGTTTAAAGGTATTTCTATAAGTAGTTCATTTATTAAAGACCTACTAATAAAGACAACATAATTTTAGCTTTATACATATAGGTAATCTATTGGACCTTTTGTTTTTACTTCTTTGGTTCTCTGATGTATTTAAAGGTCCCTTATTTCAAATAAATTATAATTTGACATTTACTTTATAAACTTTTAATTTTAATTTAAGTAATTATCATACTATTATTACTTAATCTTGTTTGAGTTTACTGTATTGTTTAATTTGGGTTTATATACTCTAACCATTTTTTAAGATTTTATTTCCTTCTTTTACCCATTTTCTTGTTTTATTCATAACTTGATTTTATCCATATCAGTTTTGGAAGGGAGGGAGGGTTAGCACCTGGAAGTCCTGCGAGGCTATTCTGACTCTGTGCTTAAACTTTTGCCTATTTTATATATTCCTTATATAAATTTAATATATATATAAGAAACTTTATTTTCTCATTCATTTTTTTTTAGTTTGGGGCTACAGCTGACTGTGCACAGGTTTTTGTCCTCAATCTCGAGAACAATTTCTGGATCCTTGAGTTTCCATATGGAGTTCCTAGAACTCAAACTCAGTCATGTGCAAGGCAAGCCCCCTACAGCTCTGGCCTCTAATTTTGCATTTTAAATAGCATCTCTGATCTCAGCTTTTATAAAACAGGGAATTAGCATGAGTTTTACTTGACATTTTTCTACATCGTCTCATATTTTAACTTAGTGGTAGTCTTTTTTAAATAGACAGAAATCATATTGCTTGATTCTTTGTCACACTGCAGTTTACCATAACACTTTTCTTACATATAAGTTTAATTTTGTTCAATACAAATGTTAATTTATTGCAGAAAGTGTCGTTTAGTGTTTTCATTTTGTCTTAAAGATATTTGCTCCCCCATGTTTATTATTCATTCATTATTCATTTATTCATTATTCATGATCACTAATATTTATGAACAATGTGAGTGGAAATAATATATGGGCAAAAATAAGTGGTACTTACACACTTACAATGTAATATAAACAACAACAGCAACAAAAATGTCAATTGAGACTACAAATGCACCATGAAGATAGTATTTTAAATGACACAAGTGAGGAAAAAGAAAAAGCAGCAAGTTGTTAATATAAATTGTAGTAGTTGTAAATACTACAGTAGGAGGCAGTTCAGCATTAGGGCCCTGCCTAGCAAGTCAAGTTTAGGCCAAGGTTGTATTCCTGCCACTAAGTAGATCCCTCAGCCTCACGGGAGCAGCACTGGAGTCTCACAGCACCACTTGGATGCCAGGGCATCCTTGGTGTTGCAGGACTTGCACAGCATCCCATCTTCTGGCCCTTGCATTGAACCAACAATAGTCAAACCTGGAGGACCCCTGACCTCCTGAACACCACTGGGGAGCACTCTCCACACCCAAACCAATTACTATATTAGCTCATTAATATGTAGGATTTTAAAAGGTAAAACTCAGTTGCTGGAAAAATAGTACCACGGTTTGGGTGCTTGCCTTGAGCGCTGCCAACCAGGTTTTGATCCTGGGCATTGCATGTGATCGATATGGATCCCTGCCAAGAGCAACTCTTGAGCAAAGAAACAAATAAGCCCTGAGCACTACCGCTGTTACCCATGAAACAAACAGCAACAATGACAACAAAAGTAGAACTCACAGAAAACTGATGGCCATACTAAGTATTAAAGAGATGGACTATTACTACTACTAATAATTAAGTTCATATGCTATTAAATTCAATGATTGTTGGATTAACATTGATTGCCTTCATTAGAAGTTGATTTCCAAAAAGCCAAGGCATGTCCTTTTTCTCCCTTCCTTGTCATTTCTTATTTCTAATTAAGTAATGAGCTGGAATAATAGCACCGTGGAACGATAACACAGAAGAAGATAGAATGAAGCGTTTGACTTGCACATGGCCAACCTGGGTTTGATTATTTCATCCCTCTCAAACAGCCCGGCAAGCTACCAAGAGTATCCCGTCCGCGTGGCAGAACGTGGCAAGCTCCCTGTGGCATATTCGATATGCCAAAAACAGTAACAACAAGTCTCACAATGGAGACGTTACTGGTACCGCTTGAGCAAATTGATGAACAAGAGGAGGACAGTGCTACAGTGCTATTAAGTAACGTTTTTTAGTAGCAATAAGTTTTGCATGACTAAATGAACACAAAAAATAATAAAAAGTAAAGTTTAGTATCACTTGATCACTTGATCCCCCATTATTCATCGATTTACTCAAGTGGGTGCCAGTAACATCTCCATTCATCCCTGTTGCGTGCTAGCGTAGCCCAGTGGCATCTGTTCGTTCAAGGAACATGCAGAGCCTCAAACCGATCATTCAGGGTCTTGACGAAGAAGTCTAACCATTTTGTAGGTGGGCATCCACGCGATAATTTCACGTCCCATGGAATCCAGTCAGTAATGGCTCTAGTCCAGCGGTTGTCTGTAAACCTCATTACGTGTCCAACCCATCTGATTTTTGATGACTTGGCAAATGAGACAGCATCCTTGATTCTTGAGTGTTGACAGAGATCAGAACTCTGGATTCTATCTCTCATTTGAGTGAATCGTGATATTCCAAGCATAGCTCTTTCCATTCCTCTTTGAGAGACCCGAATAGCGTTCTCATCCTGTTTTCGTAGGGCCCAGGTCTCTGAGGCATATGTTAATGCAGGAAGAGCAGTGGAATCGAAGAGATGTGCTCATAGCTGGAGATTCTTTGTCCTCTTAGTTATTTCTTCAATGCTCTTGAAGGCATTCCAAGCTGCTCTCTTCATCCTGCGCAACTCAGGTGCCAGGTCATTCATCATGTTGATTTCTCGACCTAGGTATACATAACTGTTGCATTCGGAGATGGTGGTTCTGTTGAGAGCGAATGGAGCATCAGGAACGAGGCTGTTTCTCATAAACATTGTCTTCATAAGATTCAGCTGTAGTCCAATCTTTCCATACTCATGGTCAAGTCGGTCAGCATTTGTGCCGCTTGGCTGATGATTGGTGTTATTAGAACGATGTCATCAGCAAAGCGGAGGTGGTGTAGTTGCCGACCATCTATCTTCACTCCCATTCTTTGCCATTCCAGTCGTTGCATGATGCTCTCGAGGGTGGCACTGAAGAGTTTTGGTGAAATGACATCACCCTGCCGAACCCCTCTCTTGACATGGATGATTACTTCTTTGTACAATGGTGAGATCCTGGTAGTTTATCCGTTATAGAGCTCACAAAGGATCCTGATGTATTGAGTTTGTATGCCCTGATTGGCTAGGGCTTCTATGACCGCTTCCATCTCAACAGAATCAAAGGCCTTCTTTAAATCAATGAACGTTACACAGAGAGGCATCTTGAACTCCTGAGAAACCTCAATGAGCTTAGTAATCATGTGGATATGGTCGATGGTATTGAATCCTTTTCGGAACCCGGCTTGTTAACATGATTATCCTTCATCTAGTGTTCTGCTAATCCTATTCAGGATGACTCGAGTGAACAGTTTGTAGACGACAGACAATAGGCAGATTGGGCGATAGTTGCCAATGTCGTGGATGTCTCTCTTCTTGTATAGTAGTACAGTCCTGTTGGTTTTCCACTGGGATGGAAGCTCGCATTCATTCAGACAGATAGCATGTGAAGAGCCGAGCCAGTGTATTGATGAGTACCGATGGCAGGTTCAGGTGTTCAGGTCTGATCTTGTCTGGGCCAGGTGCTCTTTGTTTCTTTACCAACGAGATGGCATGTTGGATTTCAGAAGGGAGAACATTGCCAACGACATATCCATCATGCGGAATGTGGTATGTGAGCAAGTGGACATGGCTATTAAAGAGATCCGAGTAGAAGTCATGAATAATCTCCATTGCCCTTCTGGAAGATGTGATACAACCATCAGGATGTTGGAGGGCAGTCATCTTGGTTTTGTAGTTGGTGAAGGACAGGCGGGCATTACAAATGCTTTTCCCGGCTTCTGTCGCATCTACCATCACTGCTGCTCTCCTGTCTTTGAGGTCATCTTTGACGGCTTCTCTGCATTGTTTTGCCAGCTCGGACGTTCACTTGCGGTTGCCTGAGGCATGTGCCAAGCCATGTTGGCGAATAAGTTCAAGAATGTTCGAAGAAAGGCAGTTTTTTGTGGTTATCTCTCCCTTGTCATTCCTTGCACAATCATGGAGGTGCTGAATCATTTGATCGCATCCCTCATCAATGTTCTCAATGACGGCATCTTCCCATGTTGCCGCAACAGAGCCAAAGAGCTCCCAGTTGGTGGTCGTTCTGGGAGTTCTCTTCTTAAACTTTGCATTCTTTCTCCTCGTTCTGTGAGGTAGAATTTTACACGAAGGAGATGGTGGTCCAATCCCGTTTGGAATTTTGGGACAACAGCAACTTCTGCTAGGCAAAACCGCCGATTGAATATGATGTGGTCTATTTCATTGTGGAACCATCCATCGGGAGACTCCCATGTCCAACGTTTAGATTCAACCTTTTGGAACTGTGAGTTACCATGATAGGTCTTGGTTGACATGATGAACTCAGACAGTCTGTCATCCTGTTCGTTCCATTCTAGGCCATGTGTCCCGATGTAGAGTTCATCGGCTGATCTTCTTGGTCTTATCTTGGCATTAAAATTACCGACAATGATCTTGTAGAAGGTGTGATCTTTATATAACTTCTCCAGCTCCTTGTAGAACTTCTCAATTTCTCTTTCACCATAACTGGATGTTGATGCATAGACAACAAAGATAGAAACTGTCGGCAGTGAGCCACAATCTATTCAAGTGTAATCGTCCAATTTGGGTTGTTAGGCTTTCGAATGAATCAATGCTCATGGTTAAGTTTGTGTTGAGAAGGATACTGACACCACCGACGCCTCTTTTATCACATGTTCCAAGGAACAGTTCTTCTCCAGTGTAGAAAACGGCGTGATGTGATTGATGTCTCTTTATTTCGGTCAGACCATTGATGTCGTACTTGATCTTTCGTGCTTATACCATCAGGTCCTCGATGGAATCCTCAGATGCCAGCATACATGCATTTAAAGTACAGACAATCATTTTTGTCTTTCTTCATTTTGGCAGCCTATTTCTGCCTTGGGATTTTGTCACCCTCTCCTTCCATATCCTTCTCGACTCTGCTGTATTCAGGGTCAGGGGAATGAGATCCATTTTTTTTTTTACTGGATTTGGCATATCAAATAGACCACAGATAGTTTGCCAGGCTCTGCTGTGTGGGTGGGATATTTAAGTTTAGTATAAAACTTGAAATTTGCAGTTTCAAGCAGGACATTACCATTTCAGTTTTGTGAGGTTTTTTTGTCTTTTTTGCTTGTTTTTGTTTGGTTTTGAGCCACACCCAGCCTTCAATTCTTGATTACAATGAAACCTCCCCATAGAGGAGGCTTCTTTATTTTTTTTTTCAGAATTTCTTTTGCCAAATATAAATTTCCTACACCCATCAGTATATTTAGATGTTATCTTCAGAGACTAACATAAATGTTTAATATAAATGCACTGATAAACAGATATTGATTTTTTATCTATATATATACATATGTGTGTGTGTGTGTGTGTGTGTATCACTGTGTCACTGTCCTCCCATTGTTCATTTATTTGCTCAAGTGGGCACCAGTAATGTCTCCATTGTGAGACTTGTTACTGTTTTTGGCATATTGAATACACCACAGGGAGCCTGCTATTCTCTGCCTTGCAGGCGGGGTACTCTTAGTAGCTTGCCCGGCTCTCTGAGAGGGACGAAGGGATCGAATCCGGGTTGGCCATGCACAAGGCAAATGTTCTATCCTCTATGCTATTGCTCCAGTGATATTAGTAATATGATTGTTAATAATTTTCATTTGTTATTTATGCTGAAGAAAAAGACGCATAAGGTGTCTGGAATTTTAGATGTATGGCAATCTTATTATGAATATATAGTATAGATTTATAGTTACATTTGAGTGACAATTTAACTGCTAATATATTGCCATTTTTAAATTGTTCATGAAAATGTGTTTAATATTACTAAGTGTTTTACTGTTAGCAGCTTTTATATTTGATATATTTATTTTCTTTAATGGAAACCAAAGTTTGAAGAAAATACATCTAAATATATTCCTGAGTTAACTTGAAGGGAAGTAAAATGTATGTCATTTACTAGATTTATATATTTCATAAATTTAGACTTTAATATATTTTATATGCTATGCATTACATAAGTGTATGAGTAATGCTGGTACAATCATTAAATATGCAATGTTTAATCAATAAAACAAAATAATAAAAGATAAATTCAAGTCTAATGTGGCATAAAAAATTTATTAAGTACTGCATTCAGAGTATATAAATTTGTTTGAAAAACAACTCAGCATAGAATTTTGAACTGATTTAACACAAATTCCTTATGCAATACTTTCCCAATTTTCATTATGCTTTAAAAATTTTCAAAATTATAAATTTTTTAAAAATTAGCCCTAAAAATATTTAAATCCATAACAAGTTAAATAATATATGGTCGAGAACAGGTTAAAGTCAATGTATAATTTTGACCTAATAATATTAGTAAGAAGATAGTTTATGATGAAATTATATGCACTAAAATAATTAGCAACTAAATGCACTTAAAAACAAAATAATTTCGGGACAAATTTGTTTTGGTTTTATTGTGTGTGTGGTTATGTCTCATTTTTCTATAAGATTCATGTGAGTGTGGACATAAAATATGAATAATCAATGAGTATAAGTAATGTCCAAGTGTACAAATCATTCAAACTACTATGACAAATTCAATATCATGTTTTAGGAAAAGAGAAAACAGAAATGCACTAAGCTGTAAGCAACCATGTATTTGACCTCCATTTAATGCTAAGTATTAACATCTATCAATAATCTACATTTCTACTTTAGATCAATAAGATTATATGTCTCAGAATATAAAATCCAATTGGTCAAAGTAACCTAAGAAAACATAAAATACTTGACTAGAAACAAGTTATTTAAAGGAACATTTTATTTTTCCTCCGCCCCTCTCGGAGAGCCCGGCAAGCTACCGAGAGTATTCAATATGCCAGACACAGTAACAACAAAGTCTCCAATGGAGACGTTACTGGGCCCGCTCGAGCAAATCGATGATCAACGGGAGGGCCTTTACCTTTACCTTATTTTTCCATTTATATCTTTCTATTATTCTTCTAAAATGTATAAGTTAAGGGTATGAAATGATTAGGTTTAATTTTTTTTATAAATTACAAAATTACTTCAAAGTAATTTTGACACTTTTTGAAGTCTTTTACTTACCAAGCTAACTTGATAACAGTATATTTTACTAATAAATGAGCTGTGTTTCACGAACATAAATATATATTATATTAATGTCATGTTTATTTTTTAAATATAAATACTACAACCCAAGTTGTTTTAAAATTTTTTAATGGATTGCTTCTCGGCCTTTTGGCTAAGATCAAGTGCAAAATTGTTTAATGGAAGTTTTCAGGAAATTTACCTTTATTACTCATAGCCAAAGGTTTTCCAAATTAATTTTTGAATTAACTTAATATGCTTAAAAATGGTAGGATTTTAGAACTGTATAAGTTTATATTTGGATTTGATATTGCTTTGTAGATAAAACATTTACATCAGTATATGTACTCATTTATAATATTTTTTAAAATTATAACTTTCTGCACAAAGAACTTACATACCTTTAATCATACTAATCTTAACTGCAATAGAGTTTCCTTATTGATTTAGCTGAGATTTGTACTAGTTTATAAGGTTCAACTTATTTTATAAGATGTCCTATTTATCAAATTAATGGCCTGTAACAATTGAACTCACTTTGCTTCCCTTTAGTTTTGTTTACATTAGTGCTAGATTTTTTTCAGTCATGTCTACCTCTCTTTATTAGTATGCTGAAAGGTTTGGGATTATGATCAAACCTTCAAGTTGCTGACTTAGTTTACTTAACAATCAGATTGTTTGAATGAGTATTCCCCCATACTACTTGTCTGCCTAGGTATCTGGGCGCACAGATTTTCCTCACACACATTTATTAACATGCCTTATGCATGGAAAAACCCTCAAGATGATTGGTCTCCAAAATTTTAGATAATATACTACTTATTTGAATGTTTTGAAAAAAAATTATTGAAATTTCCAAGAGACTTTTTTCAAGTTTTATATTAGCTGACTTAAACCTTGGACTACATACATTTTAATTATACAGATTTATTATTATAATGTTTTGGACTGAATTTTTTTCTCTTTCTGGATATTGAATATATGGACGTTCAGTATGCAATACTAGTTCATCTTTTCTTTTCTATAATTTCCTAGAATCTCTGATGTATTTATGGTATTAAATTTTTAAAAATAAAACTCTTATAATTTTAACATTGGGCTAGAGCAATAGCACAGTGAATAGGGTGTTTGCCTTGCATGTGGCCTACCCGGGTTTGATTCCTCCGTCCCTCTCAGAAAGCCTGGCAAGCTACTGAGAGTATCCAGCCCGCACGGGATACTTAGGAGCTTGGAAGGCTCCCCATGGCATATTCGATATGCCAAAAACAGTAACAAGTCTCACAATGGAGAAATTACTGCTGCCCGCTCAAATAAATCAATAAACAACGGGAGGACAGTACTACAGTGCTGCAGCCTTTTGGTGGCAGGAAAGATTTAAAGATTTTACTCTTCACAGTGAGTCAGTTTTTACTTTCTTCTTTTGGAAATATTTCAAGATCTTTAAAGTTTTCTTTAAAATCACTAAAGTGAACCTATTAGCACAAAGAAATATAGCACAAACTATTCTCAAAGATAAACTGTCAAGGATATGCAAAATGAGGCAAAGATTTTGAGTAGCAGTTGACATTTAAAATGTCTTTTCATAAATTCATAATTTGCTGCTAAATATTTTATATTTTCTTTAGGTATTTAGTGGTATATATTTGTATATCTCATCACATCATCAAAGATGATGTGAATTTATATTTTAAGTTTAGTAGATGCTAGTTCTATTCTAAGCATATGGAGTATATTATCTCATTTTATACTCACATACGGAGATGACATTATTTTTATTATTCACATAATAAAAATGTACCACACACAGAAAATAGAGGGGGTGAGTAGAGGAAATGCCAAGATTATGAATGAACATATATGTAGACACAAAATTTTTATAACAATTCTTGCTTATTGTTTTTTGTGTCTGTCTCAATGTGTAACTACAAATCCAGTATCTCAAGTAATATAATGAAATCCAGGATGTATAAATGCAGGAGCCATATATAAGCTACAGAATTTATAAGCTCAAAATAATATTTTGTTAATTTACTTAAAGTATTATTTTTCTCAATTTCCCAAATTCATTAGCCTTAGTGATAGATCACTGTATCACTGTCTTCCCGTTGTTTGTCAATTTACTCGAGTGGGAGCCAGTAACATCTCTATTTCTCCCAGCCCTGAGATTTTAGCAGCCTCTCCTTACTCCTCTTTCCCAACAATTGGAGGCTCTTTCAGGGTTAGGGGAATGAGACCTGTTATCGTTACTGTTTTTGGCATATTGAATATGCTACAGGTAGCTTGCCAAGCTCTGCCTGTACAGGCAGGATACTCTCAATAGCTTGCCGGGCTTTCTCTATGTATATATATTTCTCTATGATTTGTTGCCTAATATTTGAACTCTATCAAATATGGTGTGGTAATTATGGAAAATGATGTATTGTGCAGACACGAAGCAGCTGCATGGTCTGAAAAGAATTCTTGAGTATGGTGGCGGTTGGGTAGTAGAGGTCAGCTGCCAGGACTAGGTTTCTTGGGGCAGGGAGGGCTCTCACCTGCCCCAATCTGGGGCGCCCCGAGTGAAAACAGCCTGGTGCGGAGTCCTTAGTGATAGATATGAGAAGTATATTTTCCTCTCACAGTAGTAATTCTGTCAACTCTTTATTAATTTAATGGTTTTGCAAATAATTGAAATCTTTTAATTTTTTAATTTATTGTTAGGTATTGTGATTTATAAAGTTATTCATAGTTAAGTTTTAGGCACACAAACTTCCAACAGCAGTCAGTTTGCCAGTGTTCCTTCCTCCACCAGTATCTCTCCTGCCCACAAGTCTGTCTCTGTAAAAGGTTCTTTTTTCCTCTTTTATATACTGTGGTTTTCAATACTGTTACTCATAACAGTTTCATGCATAAAACTTTACTCCCGTTCCAGCAACAACCCCCGATCACAAAAGTGGTAAGTTCCCTACCTGTTGTTGCCCTCTTCCCTTCCCTATCCTACCTCCGGCAGCCTGGATTTTGGTACCTGATAAGCTTCCTATTGAAGGTCAATTCCCTTCTGTTATGTGAGAAACTTTATTATTCCCCTACTATAGTTCTTTATATCCCGTCTAGAGAAAAGATCATCCTGGATTAAGCATAAACCTACCTAAAATGTAAGTATTTTTATATTCTTTCCTAAATTCACCTCTAAGAGTATTAAAAATAAAGATACCTATACTTATTATGAACATTATTTATAATGTCAATTTTAAGGGAATTTTATTCCAATGAAAAATTTATATATGACCCTCAAAGTTTATGTTTTAACTTTAAAGAAGGACTAGTAAAAACTTTCAATTATCTTAATTATTTGTTATTTAGATATTTCATTTCATATCAAATAAAATATAGGAACAAATTCTATTATTAAATGGGATTAGAAAAATGTTAGAACTTAATACATATGATTCAAATTCTTTATATCTGCAATGAACAGTAAATTAGGTATAAAAAATTTCAACTAGAACACTATTACACATAAACTTTTTTCCTTTTTCTATAGTCCAGGGCATCATACATTTGAGGGAGAACTTCTGACACTAAACTGTATTTTTAAATTAAAAATAAATAATTAAAGAGCGATAGCACAGCGGGTAGGGCGTTCGCCTTACAAGCGGCCAACATGGCCAACCCGAGTTCGATTCCTCCGCCCCTCTCGGAGAGCCCGGCAAGCTACCGAGAGTATTCGATATGCCAAACACAGTAACAACAAAGTCTCCAATGGAGACGTTACTGGGCCCGCTCGAGCAAATCGACGATCAACGGGAGGGCCTGTCTAATTAATAGCAGTACTTAAAATGTACATTACCAGAAGAAAATATGAACATGAACATAGTTAACCAATACTACAAGGTATTTGTCAAATCCCTGGCAATTCGGGAACATCACAGAGATGAGCAACCAGAGTGAAATGTATGAGAGCCTCATCCTAGGAAAACCCACTTCTTTGTCATCGCCTACTAGTTAAATATTAAGCTTAAAATTATTAGTCTAACATAATATGAGACTGACACACAAGGACAGTCGATACAAGGGCCAGGAAGATTGCTCCATAGTTGGAAGCCTGCCTTATGAGCAGGCAGTGGGGAGAAGGCCGCTAGCTGCAACAGAGAAGGGATCACTAAGAAAATGATGGTTGGAGGAATTGATCAGGATGTGAGATGTGTGCTGAAAGTCGATTAAGGACCAAACTTGATAATTTCTCAGTATCTGTATTACAAACCATAATGCCCAAAAGTAGAGAAAGAGTATGAGAATATTGTCTGCCATGGAGGCAGTGGGAGGGTGGGAAAGGGGGGATAACATGGGGATATTAGTGGTGGGGAATGTGTACTGGTGGAGGCATGAGTGTTTGATCATTGCATTTGATTGTAACTCAAACATGAAAGCTTGTAACTATATCTCACAGTGATTCAATCACTGTATCATTGTCATCCCATTGATTGTTGAAGCAGGTGCCAGTAACATCTCTATTTCTCCCAGCCCTGAGATTTTAGCAGTCTCTTCTTACTCATCTTTTCCCAATGATTGGAGGTTCTTTCAGGGTCAGGGGAATGAGACCTATTGTCGTTAGTGTATTTGGCATATGGAATACACCATGGGGAGCTTGCCAGGCTCTGCTGGGGTGGGCGGGATACTCTCAGTAGCTTGCCAGACTCTCCAAGATGTATAAATGAGTAGGAAGTATCATATAATGTGTTGTGTGACCACTTTCCAGCCACGCAGTTCAGAGAGTGGCCTGGAGAGTGGAGGTGTTTGGACAGTAGAGGCCAGCTGACGGGGCTGGGTCCCTTGGGGTGAGGAGGGCTCTCACCTGCCCCAAAGCCTGGCATGGAGTCCCACGATGATTAAATAAAATTTTTTAAAAAGTTCACATGAAAAAAATTATTAGTCTAAAACATATATCATTACAATAATTCTAAAACATGCTAAAGAAAAAATGTTGAGCAGTAAACTGTTAAAAGTATTTTTTTTGAAAACCATTGCAAGAATGTTAAGGAAACCTAGGTAACAAAAAGCGAGAGATAGCTTCACATACTAGAAAAGCCATGCATTTACAGACAAACCTCAGAGTGAATGGATAAGGTCATGGGTGGACATTTAGGAGGAGACATCACAGTAGAATAGAATTCTTATGGAATTGGCAAAGTTGAGGTTAGTCAGACCTGGAGTACAATGCATAGGAAGTTGATCAGATATTGAGAATAACACATTGCCTGTGTGACAGATTCTCTGTAAGCAAATTTAGCAGTATTCTTGTTGAAGATGTATGAATTAGGCCAATGATAGGCATCAAATGTCAAGGTTAAAATCTAATTGAGAAAAGGGCTCAGAGAAGCTTGACTAAAAGTGATCAAATGTCTCTCAATGGTATTTTTCCTTTGGAAAAAAAGTGCTTAAAGAAATTTGCAGCAAAAGTCTAGCTGATATTCTAGATAGTTGGAAAAATAGTTGTCAGAAGTAGACAATTTTTTTCTCATGGTTTAATAGCAATTGGTTCATCTGGTACTATTACCATGAAGAATGGAGAGAAGGACTTGCAGTTAAGTTTTTATAAGAATCATAATGGAAAACAATTTTTCAAGACCAAATGAAATAAATATATAGACATGAAATGGAACCTCACCTACTAAAGTACTATGTCGGTAGATTCAAAGTTACATATCTCTATAAGTGGTCCACTTAATTTGAAATGCAGTATATCTAGTAAAACTAAATCCCACTTCCAAATAAATTATGTGCTTTCTACTTGCTTTCTTATTCTTTCACGGCGTAAACAAGATTGACTTCATGGTTTCAGCCAGTCATATATTTTATATTTTTCTCTTCTATGTTTTTTGTTATTTATCCTATAAAAATTCCTGCCATTTATCTCTGTTTGTCTTTATCTGAGTATTTCATAAGGTATTAAATCATTTGTCTGCATCATCTAAAACTGTCTTTTAAAATATTTTTAAAAATAAGTTTAACTCCCCACAAAAACAAAAGAAAGGGCTGAAGAGTTAGTCCTGAGGTTATGCTGTTTGCTTTTTAAATATTCCATTGGTCCTGTAGGTACCATATGAAACCCTCCTTGAGCATAGATTCAGGAGAAAGCCTGAGGACTGAATTTCTTTTATTTTACTAATATAAGGTTCAAAATACACAATTATGTGAATTAATATTTATTTTTGTTTGTTTGAGGGTCATACCCTGTGGTGGTGTTTACTCCTGGCTCTGTGCTTAGGGGTCACTCCTGGTGGAGCCCAAGGGAGCATGTATTGAGTGCAAGGGATCAAGCAGGGTCAGCAGCTTGAAAAGCAAGCACTCTATAGTAGCACTCTAGTCCTAGAGGATTATGTGAATTTATATTTTATTAAAAATTAAATATTTATATTTTTCTTAGTAGTGCGAGTATCACTGTATCACTGTCATCCTGTTGTTTATTGATTCTCTCAAGCAGTCCCCAGTAATGTCTCCTTCATCCTAGCCCTGAGATTTTAAAAGTGCCACATTCGAGGCTCTTTCAGGGTCAGGAGAATGAGACCCATCATTGTTACTGGTTTTTGGCATATTGAATACACCACAGGGAGTTTGCCAGACTCTGCCGTGTGGACAGGATAGTTTTGGTAGCCTGCCAGGTTCTTCAGAGTAAGAACTAGATAATAAGATGTCCAGGAGTTGGGTTTTATAGTCTCTGGGTCTTGGCCATTGATGGAATTACACAGTGCCGGGGGCAGTTGGTGGGTGTAACACCTACAATACTGGAAGATGAGGGATCTGGGTGGAGGAGGCCCCAGTCCCAATCCGAGCAAGCTTGAAGATCTATGACCCGGGTCCCGCACACCTGGGTTCCTCTGTCGGTTCCTTCATGTGTAAGGCTCATCCAAATGTGTGAAGAGTGGTCTTGAGCATGGTGGTGGCTGGAACCAGAGGTCTTCAGTTGCTGGGACTCTGCTAGAAGTGGAGAGGGAAACTCAACCCACCCTACTCCAAGGGGCCCCAATGAGGACAGCCAGGCATGAAGGCAGGAGGCTCTATGTGTCTCTTTCTTGTAAACATTAACTAAATTTTTAATTGTGCATTGTGATTTGACTACTTGCATGTATAACTCTGAAATAAACCTGTATTTTTAGATCAGAGATATAATACAAATCATCCTGTTAATCATCGATTGCCTCGAGCAGGCCCCAGTAATGTCTCCTTCATCCTAGCACTGAGATTATATTCAAGGCTCTTTAGGAGAATGAGACCCATCATTGTTACTGGTATTTAGCATATTGGGTACGACACAGGGAGTTTGCCAGACTCTGCCGTGTGGGCAGGCTACATTCAGTAGGCTGCCAGTTTGTCCAAAGTAGGAATGAGATAATAAGATGTCAGAATAGGATGTCGCGCGGCCGCGCGGTTCCGGGAGCTGGTTTTTATAGTCTGAGTCTTGGCCGTTGATGGGATTACACAGCGCCAGGGGACCAGTTGGTGGGTGTGACCCCCACCTACTGGAATTTGGAGGATTTGGGTAGAGGATGCTCGGCCCAAATCCGAGTAGGCTTGGAGATCTCGGCCCCGGAACCCACGTGACTTTGTCCCTCTGCCAGTACCTTCATGTGTGTGGAGAGTGGTCTCAGCATGGTGGTGGCTGGTCCTGGAGGTCTTTGGATGCTGGAGCCCTGGTCAGGGTGGGGAAGAAAGCTCAACCCGCTCCCCTCCAAGGGGCCCCAGCAGCGAGGACAGTCAGGCGCCGAGGTAGGAGACTGCACTGTTCTTCTTCTGGGAGCTGGTTTTTATAGTCTCTGAGTCTCTGAGACTATATAATACAAATGAGACATAATACATGCCTTACACCCAGGAGGGACTAGAGTATTAGTACAGTGGGTAGGGTGTTTGCCTTGCATGCGGCCGACCCAGGTTTGATTCCTTCATCCCTCTTGGAGAGCCTGGCAAGCTACTGAGAGTCTCCCTCCGGCACAGCAAGAGCCTGCCAAGCTCCCTGTGGCATATTCGATATGCCTGAAACAGTAACAACAAATCTCACAATGTAATGTTACTGGTGCCCGCTTCAGCAAATCAATGAACAATGGGAGGACGATACTACAGTGCTACACCCAGCAGACCCTGGTTCAATCACTGGCACCAGGTTTGCTCTCCCTAACATAGTCAGGAATAACTTCTGAACACAGGGCAAGGAGAAAACAATAAACAGAACCAGGTATGACTCAAAAACCAAAATAAATCACTGTCACTGTCACTGTTTTCCCATTGTTCATCGATTCTCTCAAGTGGGCCCAGTAACATTATGAGACTTGTTGTTACTGTGTTTGACATATCTAATACGTCACAGGTAGCTTGCCAGGCTTTGCCATGCAGGCGAGATACTCTCAGTAGCTTGCCAGGCTCTCCGAGAGGGGTGGAGGGATCAAAGGCAGAAGAATGGAACTCGGTCAGCCCAGTTGGCCGCATAGTTAATTTAACTTAACTTGTTTAATTAAAAAATCTAATCTTCTATTGTGTATCATAAAGGGAATTTTAAAAAGCATCATAACCATTACTGATAGGGAGAAAAATCAGGAAAAACAATTTTCCCCCTGTTCTAAATGTGTGGAATCTAGCTATCATCCTTTTAAAATCAATATACTGTCTTCTGAAAAACAAAGGTTAAACTATTTTGCATTTAAATAGCAAGATGTAACTCTTTTGCATGACAATGATGTTGCAGGAAAGGTCATATAAAATAGACTTGACATTAAAAATAAATATACTCGAAAATTATACTTGATTAGAGAATAGATCTTTAGAATTTTTAAGTTTCCATGAAATAAACTCAAATGTGTATTAACCAGGTGATACTAAAGTGTCAAAAAAAATCATGATTACTAAATATTTTGAAGGGTAAGAGTTAAATTTTGGTAGTATTTTATTTCCGAATGAACTAATAGTTGCAATCAATAGCGATTCCAAGTTCTGATTCCAAAACTGATTTTAATCCATTTGGAGTACAAGATTCTGCTTCTTCACTGATCTCCTAGAATCTTGTCCCAACAAAGTTGTCTACTACAATGACTTACCAAGTCATTAAACTTTTGTTTCAGTCTTTCAAATATATAGATATAAATCTTCCATTAATTAAAAAATTTAATTAATTGAAAGAAGAAATAGTTTTCAATTCCTGATTTGAATTAACCAGCAATTTCCAAAAACTTCCTTGGCCTGCCAACCTCAAGTCCCTTTTAGAAAAAAGAAAAGAAAATCACCAAAGACCCCTGGAAATCAATCATCTTAAAGTGAACAAATAGAACATACCTGAAAATTGTCCCAAAGCTACCAATTACTTCTCTGGATTTTCTCCAGTGCCCATCACAGGTATTATGACTTACTTTGGGAAAGTATAAAATGTACCATAATTATATTTTTAAAAAGAATTTCTTTTAATAATATTAAAGAAATGTTTGTATTTATATAGCTAACAGTAAAACAAACTCAATAATTGTAAATATTAAAATGTGTGAGATTTTAAAGAATCAAAAATGGAGAAAGTTGAAGCTCTTTCAGTTTCATTTTGCCTTATAAATTTTAATCTTAGCTTCTTAATACCTGCAAAAATCTTGCTGCTATACTTTAAGGGTTTTGCTAAATCTATAAATCAAAAGATTTAATCCAATTAACATGTTCCATTATTTCATTTATTTATAGCCATATAAATTATTTCAAGGAGTTTCAGAGTTGGGGGCTACAACTCTCATATGTATTATGCAGAATTTGTACCTAAGTTTGACAAAGTTTTGGTGCTAATAAAATTGCAATTGCAAAGATTCAATATCACTGCTGCTCTAGGGCGAGTCATTCAAGAGACACGGTGAAAAGTTCAGAAAAGCTTTATTTGCAACAAGTCCATGGTTTGAAAGATGGCAGCTCATGTCAGAAATAACCCATTTTTCTTTCTTGGTCACAAGAGGTTTTTATAGAAAATAAGAAAAGAGCAATTTGCTGACCAGTGAGCACCAGAATTAACAATGCATTTCTATGCTGTCCCCTGAAGCACACTTGTTTTAATTGCAAGATAAAAGGATTATTTAGGGAAGGTCACAAAGTTCTTATCACTATTTTTTTGTTGTTGTTTTTTTATTTTTAGGGTTTTTTTTGAGGACAAGGGAGGGCAAAGTGCAAAGTCAGTTCTGTTTGAACTAGAAGAGCTTGCTGCTTCAGATTTCTTTGGGCAGGTTTCAGAATTATTTAAATTTTCTCTTGTAATTATACATTTTCATTATATGAAAACAGTTTTTAAAATTTACTTTGCTCTTGTGATTGTGAACTTGCTAAAGTTTCTTAATTCTAGAAAATGGTTATAGATATTTTAAAACATTTTGTATGGTTACAAAAAGGAAGAGAGAGATTTTTCTTTTTACTTTCATGATTATGTCTTTGCTTTACTGAACTATTGCTCTCCCTGGATCTTACAGCATGATGTTGAATAATAGTGCTAAAGTTCAGTTGAATAACAATTTGGTTCATAATCACCACTTTTAGAAAGATTCTCTTCTTTCATGGTGTCAGTTAAGACAATGCTTAAGATCCCTACACTACTGTGTAAGTTCCTTATATCCTTTTATTCTATACTTAAGACTTAAGTATTATGAAATTATTGTTTAGCTTCAAATGCATTTAAACTTGATTTATCTTAAAGAATTTACTTATTTACCATTTTAAAATATTACTATTTAACATACATATTTTTATATGCATATTTTTCAAGTTAAGATGTGTCTTTGAACTTATGGTTGTTGGAATGCAAAACACAGACATTACTGGGCAAGAGCAAATCTATGAACAATGGGAGGACAATGCAGTGCAGTGCTACGATAATGTTCTTTTCTGAAGAATGTGTTGACTAATATTGATTTGTTAGTGTTTATTTGCACCCTTTTTTTATTTGTTTGAATTCACATGATGTTTCTTTGTCTAGTCTATAATTATTATTTAACTTATTAATGCTTTTATATTTAAATCAGATCTCTCACAGATACAAATACAGGGTTTGTAATAAATACAAATATTTGTATTAAACATTTTAAACCAATCTGATATCTCTGCACATTAACAGTCATGTTAGATCATTCTTATTTACAATGACTGTTCATAAAATTAAGATAATATACAGCATTTGCTGGTAAATAATAATATTTTATTTATTCTTTATGTCTCATTTTATGACTTATTGCCAATTTCCTGAAATATCATTTATTTATTCTTCCATTGAAATTTTATTAATAACTTCAAAAAGTGTTCTCATTATTTTAAGGCTTAAAATACACATGTTTTTCCTAGATTATTTTTAAATTATTAAAATGAATGAATAGTGTAGAAATCCTATAAAAGTAATTTACTGGGGCCGGAGTGATAGTATAGTGGGGAAGGCATTTTCCTTGTACGCAACTGTCCCAGGTTCGATACCCAGTACCCAAAATGGTCCCCTGAGCACTGCCAGGAGTGCAGAGCCAGGAGTAACCCTTGAGCATCGTGGGGTATGACCGAAAAAGGAAAAAAAAAAGTACATTTACTGTTCATTCTCACCATTTTTATGCTACTACATACTGCTACTTGTACTTCCTTAAACAGCTCACTCATAAAATGAAAAAAAAAAACACTCTTCACAGTTTGTTCTTACAGTTGCTACTTTCTTGGTATATATATAAATTTCTAATGTATTCTTTTCTGACAGAGACTCTTTTATATTTTGAGTTCAGTAGATTACCTAGTCATGATTCTATTCAGAGTTGGTTTACCTGAGAAAGTATAAAGTCTCCTTTGGAAGGAATTTTTATTTGTAATAGCGATGCAGTGGTAGGGCGGTTGCCTTGCACGCAGCCAACATGGCCGACCCGAGTTCAATTCCTCCGCTCCTCTCGGAGAGCCCGGCAAGCTACCGAGAGTATCTCGCCCGCACAGCAGAGCCTGGCAAGCTCCCCGTGACGTATTCGATATGCCAGACACAGCAACAAGTCTCATGATGGAGACGTTACTGGGCCCACTCAAGCAAATCAATGAACAACGGGAGGACAGTGACAGTGACAATAGTGATGCAGATGAGGCAGAAGCCACAGCTGTGTCAGGTCTTCGTGGGTCTTCAATATTTGCCAGGTTATTCCATATTTTAAAGAAATGAAATATTAAGTAATAAAGATGCTCGGACTCAGAATTGAAAAGTAGAAAAGTTGATTGGAAAGTAAAAGAGAAAGAAAAGAAGCTCCGCAAGTTGGGAGGAACTTAGTATAAGACTAAGTTAAAAGGGTGTATTGTGAACCCCTTTAAAGGCTCCTTGCATCCCGTATTGGTTGACAAGTGTTTACAAAAGATACTGGAAAAGTGCAGGAATGTCTAGTTGTCTAAATTTTTCCCAGGCATAATTGCCCATTATCTTAGTTTTTGTGGCAGCCTTGGAAACTGTGGGAATGCGGAGACACAACCTTGAGGGTGGAGTGTGTGTCAAGCTGATAGAAGAGAGGTGGAACATCTGGAAAGAGAAAACTGGCTTCCTCATTCACTGGCAAGGGCAAACATAGGCTTCCTCTTTCAGTGGGATTCTGGGATGGCATCTCACTTTTTACTTTCATATTTTTGTGTAGTTTCTAATGACAATTCTGTTATTATTCTAATTTTTTCTTCTCTGGTTCACGAACATATGACTTCCAACCTGCCTTCTGTACTGCCTTTAATGATTGCTTTTGTGTTTGCTTTTCATCAGTAACAATATGATATATCCCATTATAATATATGGATGTGTGTGTGACTATATAGATTGGTGGTGTTGTTATTTCTTATTTCAGATGCTTTAAGTTTTAAAAGATGTGACTTAGTGTCTGTGATTAATATTTGAAATATTCAGACATTTGTTCTTTAAATATTAATTTTGTATTTTACTGTTTTTCCCTGTGATTCCAATTATACATGTGTTGAACCATCAGATGTTATCTTAGATTATGATGCTTCTTTTCTCCATTTTTTCCCATAGATTACTTCTACTGACATATATTAAAATATACTTATTCTGCCCCTGGCATTTTAACTTGAATGATTATCCTATTAAAGACTGTTGGTATCTTTTTGAGTTATAATATTTTCAATTTATTCTTCATATTTTTCCATTTTCAAAAACTGTATATTAGGTCTGTGTATGTATGTGTTTTGCTTCATTTCCCACACTCAGAAGACAATTTTTTAGCCTCCAAAATAATTATTTATTTTCTTTCTTTGAATTCAAGCCCCAATGCACGTAAGGCACGAATCCTTTACCACTGAACTATTGCCCTTGCCCTAATGACTGTTTTTTGCACATTGCATTTGGTTTAAGATTTTTTCTTCGTAGGAGAATTAGAAAAGATCATTCAAGAGGTTCCACAGTAATTTCTTTGATAAATTAGATATATTAATAACAATTATTTTCTCAGTAACTTATTTTTTGTGGGTCTTATAGGAGAACAATATGCAAATGATGTGATTATATCTCATTTGTGCAATCCTTAATGGCTAAACTTTTCCTGGTTTGTACTTTTATTGTCTGTAACACTGTCCTCCCTTTGTTCATCGATTTGTTGGAGCAGACACCAGTAACATCTCCATTCTGAGACTTATTGTTACTGTATTTAGCATATCAAATATGCCATAGGGAGCTGCCAGGTTCTTCTATCTGGGTAGGATACTCTCGGTAGCTTGCCGGGCTCTCTGAGAGGGGTGGAGGAATCGAACCCAGGTCAGCCATGTGCAAGGCAAATACCCTTCCTGCTGTGCTATTGCTCCAGCCCCCAAAAAACACTGTAGCACTGTAGCAATGTCCTCCTGTTGTTCATCAATTTGCTCCATCAGACACCAGTAACATCTCCATTGTGAAACTTGTTCCTGTTTTCGGCATATTGAATATGGCACAGGGGGCTTGCCAGGCTCTACCGTGTGGGCAGGATACTCTTGGTAGCTTGCCTGGCTCTCTGAGAGGGGTGAAGGAATTGAACTTGGGTTGGCTGCATGTAAGGCAAACGTCTTACCAGCTGTGCTATCATTCTGTTAAAAATATTAAAGATCTAATTTATTATTGTCGATGTGACTATTCACAAGTTTCTGGGAACTAGAAAAGATTAAAGTTCATGTATTATTATCTTAGTCTTTGTAAACATATTACTCCGATTATTAATGTGTTGTAATCAATTTTTGCGTAATTTAAAATTATATGATTTTTTTGCCAAAATATATTCCAACAGATCACATTTGTTTTATTGTCTTATTTACTTGCAACTTTATTGCATAAAATTTCTATAGATTTCTAATCAAAATAAATTCATTTAAATAACATTTGCATTTACAGTTTCATAGCTGTATCACTGTACCACTGTCATCCCATTGTTCATCGATTTACCCAAGTGGATGCCAGTAACGTCTCACTTGTCCCAGCCCTGATATTTTAGCAACCTCTCATTACTCTTCTTTTCCAACGCTGCCTTATTTGAGGCTCTTTCAGGGTCAGGGGAATGAGACCCATTATTGTTATTGTTTATGGCATTATCGAATATGCCACGGGTACCTTGCCAGTTTTATATATAAAAAAAGAAAACTGTTTGTTGGACTAAAGAGATAGTACAAAGGTTAAGGTTCTTGCCTTGTACACTGCTAATACAGTTTAGTCTCAGCATTACATATGATCCCCTGAGAAATGCCAGGAGTGATTCTGAGCAGAGAGCAGGAGTCAGCCATGAGCTTTGCATGGTGTGGTCCAAAAACCACCACCAACAAAAAAACTACATGATAAAGGATTATTTTCAGACTAATTAATATCTTAATTAGTTAAATAGTTATTGACCAATCACTATAACCTAGTATATCACTCATTCATTTTCATATTAACTAATACCATGATTCTATCACTTGATCACTTGATCAATTAACATCCCATTAGTCATCGATTTGCTCGAGTGGGAGCCAGTAATGTCTCCATTCATCCTTAATGTGTGCTAGTGTAGCCCATTGGCATCTGCCGTTCTAGAAAAACCAACAGCCTACAACCAAACATTCAGAGTCTTGACGAAGAAGTCTGACCATCTCATAGGTGGTTGGCCACACGATCTTGACGTCTCATGGAATCCAGTCGGTGATGGCTCTAGTCCAGCGTTCATCTCCAAATCTCATTTGTCCAGCCCATCTGATTTTTGACGCCTTGGCAAATGAGACAGTGTCCCTGATTCTTGATTGTCGATGGAGGTCAGAACTCTGTATTCTTTCTCTCATTTGAGTGAAGCGTGATACTCCAAGCATATAGCTGTTTTGATTCCTCTTTGGGAGACACTACTAGCATTCTCATTCTGTTTTCATAGGGCCCAGGTCTCTGAGGCATACGTTAATGCACGAAAAACAGTGGAATCGAAGAGATGTGCTAGGAGCCAAGGGTTCTTCATCCTCTTAGCTATTTTTTCAACACTCTTGAAGGCATTCCAAGCTGCTGTCTTCCTTCTGCGCAACTCAGGTGCCAGGTCCTTCGTCATGTTGACTTCTCGACCTAGGTACACATAACTGTTGCATTCGGAGATGCTCGTCCCATTGAGAGTGAATGGAACATCAGGAATGAATCTGTTTCAAATAAACATTATCTTCGTGAGATTCAGCTGTAGTTCGACTACATACTCACTGTTGAAGTCGGCCAGCATTTGTGCCGCTTGGCTAATGTTTGGTGTTATTAGAATGATGTCATCAGAGAAGCAGAGGTTGTGTAGTTGCCGACTGTCTATCTTCACTCCCATTCCTTCCCATTCCAGTCATCACATGACGTTCTTGAGGGTGGCACTGAAGTGATTTGGTGAAATGGTATCACCCTGCTGAACCCATCTCTTGACTTCAATGATCACCTCCGTGTAGAATGGTGAGATTCTGGTAGTGAATCTGCAATACAGCACACGGAGGATCCTGATGTATTGAGTTTGAACGCCCTGTTTGGCTAGGGCTTCAAGGACTGCTTCAGTCACAACAGAATCAAAGGTCTTCTTTAAATCAATGAACATTAGACAGAGCGGAATCTTGAACTCCTGAGAAACTTCAATGAACTTGGTTATCGTTCACATATGGTCAATCATGCTGAATCTTTTGCAGAACCCGACTTGCTCGCGTGGTTGTCCTTCATCTAGTGTTCTGCTAATCCTATTCAGGATGACTTGATTGAACAGCTTGTAGACAACAGACAACAGGTAGATCAGGCAATAGTTGCCAATATTGTAGATGTCTACCTTCTTATACAGTGGTATAGTACTGCTGGTTTTCCATTGGGACGAAACCTTGCATTCAGACAGGTAGCATATGAAGAGCTGAGCCAGTGCATTGATGAGTACTGAGGGTATGTTTTTCATGTCTTTGGGTATGATGTTGTCTGGGCCGGGTGCTGTTTGCTTCTTTATCAACCAAATGGCATGTTGAATATCAGAAGGGAGAACTTTGGGATTGACATATCCATCCTACAGAATTTGGTATGTGTGCAGGTGAACGTGGCTATCGAAGAGATCCAAGTAGAAGTCATGGATAATCTTCTCCATTGCCCTTTTGGAAGATGTGATAGATCCATCAGAATATTGGAGGGCAGTTATCTTGGTTTTGTAGGTGGCGAAGGACAGTGGGCGTTGTGAATGGTTTTCCCAGTTTCTGCTGGGAAAAGCATTCGGTTTATTAGGGTTCTCTCTCTCTGTTTCTTTGTGAGTGTTGCTAGTGGTTTATCTATCTTATTTATTTTCTCGAAGGACCAGCTCTTGGTTTCATTGATCCTTCGTATTGTTTCTTTGGTTTACACATCATTGATTCCTGCTCTGTGTTTTATGATCTCTTTTCTTCTGCCTGATTTGGGCTCCTTTTTTGATGCTTTTCTAAGATCTTGAGCTGAGAATCAAGTTTTTTATGTGCATCCTTTCTTCTGTCATGACATATGCTTGCAGAGCTATAAATTTTCCCATTAATTCGGCTTTAGTTGCATCCCATAGGTTCTGGTAGCTCGTGTCTTCATTCTCATTTGTTTCCAAGTGTCTTTTGATTTCATCCTTTTCTTCCTTCCTGAGCCACTCGTTGTTCAGCATTGAGTTGTTTAATTTCCAGGTGTTTGATTTGGTTCTCCGTGTCTGTGTGTGATTCACTTCTATTCTCAGTGCATCATGGTCTGAAAAGATTGTTGATACTATTTCTATCTTCCTGATTCTATTGAGGTATGTTTTGTGGCTTAGCACATGGTCTATTTTGGAAAATGTTCTGTGCACACTAAAGAAGAATGTGTATTATTTCTTTTGGGGGTGCAAAGCCTTGTACAGGTATATAATTTCTTTCTCTTCTATTTCTTCTTTCAAAGCCAATGTTTCCTTGCTGAGTTTTGTTCTTGTTGATCTATCCAGAGGTTATAGGGCAATGTTAAAGTCTCCAGCTACTATTGTGTTGCTAGCAATGTCCTCCTTAAAATATGTTAGCAGTTGTTTTAAGTATTTAGCTGTTCCCTTGTTAGGTGCATATACATTTAAGGGTGTGATTTCTTCCTGTTGTACGTATACCTTGATGAAGAGAAAATGGCCTTTGCTGTCCCTTCTACTCTTTTTCAGTCTGAAATTAATGGACAACATAATACTAGTATGGCCACCCCAGCTTTTTGTGGGAGCTCTTTGCTTGCAGGATTGTTTTACATCCTTTAACTTTGAGTCTGTGCTTGTTCTGATTATTCAGATGAGTTTCTTTTATACAGCAGAATGTTGGTTTCAGTTTCTGGATCCATTTTGCCACTATGTGTCTCCTCCTCCTCCTCCTCCTCCTCCCCCTCCTCCTCCTCGTCCTCGTCCTCCTCCTCCTCCTCCTCCTCCTCCTCCTCCTCCTCCTCCTTCTTCTTCTTCTTCTTCTTCTTCTTCTTCTTCTTCTTCTTCTGCTTTTTTCCCTCCTCCTCCTCCTCCTCCTCCTCCTCCTCCTCCTCCTCCTTCTTCTTCTTCTTCTTCTTCTTCTTCTTCTTCTTCTTCTTCTTCTTCTTCTGCTTTTTTCCCTCCTCCTCTCCTCTTTCTCCTTCTTCTTACTATTTATTTTCTTTATCATTTTGTTCTTTCTTTTTTCTCTTTGTCTTCTTCCTCTTCTTCTTCTCCTCCTCCTCCTCTTCCTCATCCTCCCTCTTTTCTCTCTCTTCCACTCTCTCCTTTGGTGCATTATTGTTTGCAATACAGATACTGAATGGTTATAGTGCATTTCTCTTTACCTATTTTCACTACTCAGTTCTTGTACAGAGAGATGATTTCCAATTGTTATTGCCATAGTAGTCCCTTCTAAAACCTGTCTACAAATACTCTCACACTTGTTGCAAGAATTCAACTGTGGACCAGTCCTCTTGGGCACTGTTTTTCTCTGTCCTTGAATATTAGTCTCATTCCAGCAATATCACATCTGAGAATATACCCTAGGGTCTCACAGCAGATACACACCTGCACTTCTATGTTCATTCTAGCACTATTTACAACATCTAGAATCTGAAAACAACCAGAGTGCCCAAGAACAGATGACAAGATAAAGAAACTGTGGTTTATCAAAACACCGGAATATTATGCAGGCACCAGGAAAAATAAGTCAAAAAATTTGTTTATAAGTGGTTGAACATTAAGAGTATCATGCTGAATGAAGTGAGTTAGAAGGTGAGAAACAGACGTAGAATGACTGCACTCATATGTGGGTTCTTCTAATAATTGATTTTTATAAGATCAATGCCAAGACATTTACTTTTTTCCTTTCTCTATCTTTTTTTTTTGTTTCTTTGTTTTTCTGATTATAAGAGATGTTTTAAATGCTGTTATTCTGTCCACGGGACTGGATTAGCAAGAAACCATTTCTCAGAGTAATTACATTTACAGCTAAGTATATAAAATAGTTTACTTTTTACGAAATTGAAATTTTTCTTCAATGTTTAAGGATGGGCTTTATATAAGGAAAGGTATTATAACGTGTAAGTGATCATGCATACAAAAATAAGAACTGCAAGAAGTTGTTTATAACTTTCTCATTTGTCACTTCTATTTTATTATTATTGAATCATCCTGAAACAAAGTTACAAAGTTGTTCATGATTGGAATTCAGTCATACAATATTCCAATACCCATCCCTTCAGTGTACATTTTCCACCAGTGTATATTTCCCACCAACATGCCTCCAGTTTCCCTCCAGCCCCCTCCTCATTTCTGGGCATTATTGTTTGCAATACAGGTACTGGCAGGTTATCATGTAAATCCCCTTGCCTTCCTTCAACACTCGTTTCTTATCCAGAGTGATTATTTCCAACTATCATTGTCATGAGTCTGGCGCCTTAGATCACTCGGCCATCCTGACACGATAGCACAGCGGGTAGGGCGTTCGCCTTACAAATGGCCAACATGGCCAACCCGAGTTCGATTCCTCTGCCCCTCTCGGAGAGCCCGGCAAGCTACCGAGAGTATTCGATATGCCAGACACAGTAACAACAAAGTCTCCAAAGGAGACGTTACTGGGCCCGCTCGAGCAAATCGACGATCAACGGGAGGGCCTTTACCTTACCTTTACCTATCATTGTCATAGTGGCAAGCTTTCATTCATGGACCAGTTCTCCTGTCTCTTGTTTCTAGTGCGTATTAGTCACATTTTTTTTAATATTCCAAATATTTTCTATCATAAGATAAACCAGTTAGAACAATATTGGTGGGTTATTCAAGATACTGTCATTCACATTCTTATTTACATTTAAAAGAGTATATAATATAATATATCCCTGCATTTTAAATAACCCATAAAAGAAGCAAATTCTCCTGACAACTGTTATACTGATTTGTGTATTGAATTATTTCAATATCAATTTATTTTACTGAGTTAAAGGGAATTTAACATAGTCATTCAGATATTTTATTAAATATTAATTAGATTATTTTACAAAGAGAAGTTATTTTTGATATATTGTTAGTCAAAATGACTGTTTTAAATGGCCGTGGCTAAGTTTTACATTTATTTTTGTTACCTAAGGCAGACATTCCATTTGGCATGATTAACATATGACTGCTAGAAAATAAATTGATTGAATATGCTATTGGATATCCTTTCAGCAATTTTCTGAATGGTGATGAATGATGAAATGATATAAATAAGCATGTTTTATATCTTTGCAACATGTTGTAGCTTTATGCAATTAAGTCAATGTTATATTCTACTGCTAAGATTTTACTTTAAGAAATTCTACTAAAAATCTGTATGCTTTAGTTTTACTATATCTATAAAATTCATTTCCCTTTGTAGGTTATCATATATGGAGCAAACAAATTAGAATAACTCAGATGTCATATGGATGGATGCCATATATTTATCTAAATAGTTTTAAATGTCTGCATAGGAGGTTGACATTGAATGACTTAATTATTATAATTATTGATTTGAATCCTTAAAATACCACAGCAATCAGCAATAACAAGTTGAGACTATTTATTTCTCTAAATCGATTCACCTGCTATTAAAATGTTGATTATGCAAGTTAACTAGTGACAGAACTAAGTTTAACTTTTGTTTTAACCAGAATTGATAGTCTACAACTCCATTCATTAGTCATCATATATCACTAATGCCAAGAACAGCCTTCATTTTCAGAACTAAAATTTGTTTTTAAAATTTTTTTGAACTTGAGTGTGCCATTTTTAATATTAATGTTATATAATACATATATATGCATCACTATACATGCACGTATATGCTCTGTGAATTTTTTTTATTTTGTAATTTTTTTCTTTCTTTCTTTCTTTATTGAATCACTGTGGGAAAAGTTACAAAGCTTTAAGCTTTAAGTCTCGATCCTGCAATCATCAAACACATGTTTTTAAGATTTTTTAAAATTATTGTTATTTTTTTGAATGTCAGCAGGCAAAATTCACATAAAATGCAGCCTAGATATGTAACAGGGTAAACTTTTTTTTCAGTGACTATTTGATCAAGAAATGGAGCTAAGAAAAAAGAAAGAAATAGAACAGAAAAACTCTCTGGATACCTTCTGTTTATTCGCTCACAGAGTCCCCTTCATTCAAAATGTGATAATAACAAGCATAAGATACCAGCAAACAACAGAGGATATGTAATCATTGTACACCACTTGATACAACCACAATATTCATATAACCTTAATATCCAAAATATTGAATGTGAATCAATTTCTATAATACTACAAATTTATTATGTGAGAGGATGCACACAGAGAAGTCTTTGAACACTTGGTACCAACTAAATGTTGGGGTTAATATTGGATAAGAAATATATAAAATATTTTTAATTTTTTAATAGAACTGTGGCTTGTTTATTTAAAGAATTCTGAGCAAAGAAAACAAAAATTGTAGCAATAGAAAATACAAATGCCTTAAAATACAGCTAGAAGATAAAACCACCTTTCTTTTAGTATGTTCTATTCAATTATTTCAGGCATTTTCCTGTGTTTGTGTGTATGTGTGGGCATATTTTGATGAGATGTAACTCACTGGACTACACCTTGTCAGGGCATGAGGCTTACTCCTGGCTCTATCCTCAGGTGATGCCTGGTGATGTCCAAGGGAACATATGTGGTAATAGGGATTGATCCATAGTCACCAGGGCAAGATAACACTCTAACCCCTGTACTCTCTCCTTGTCCTAGGTTTGTGGATATTTTATAAAATTGGTGCCTGTCATAGAGGTAGGATGGGGTGGGGAGGGGAACTGGGGACATTGGTGGTGGGAAATGTACACTTGTGAAGTGATGGGTGATAGAACGTTGCATAGATGAAACCAGATCCTAAACAACTTTGTAAATGTGTATCTCAGGATAATTCAATAAATAATTAAAAAATAAATTAAATAACGCGTACAGTGTACATGACTTTTATTCTGACCTTAGTTTTTCTTTCATGATCACCTGATAGAACCAAATGGCCATTCATATTCAGGTGGTCAGAACGACTACAGCCTTTCTTGACGGACCATGTGATAGCAGTGGTCAAGCCTAGAGCTCCACATGCAAATTGTGTGTCCAGTATTCTGAGTCATCTCCTGGACTTGGTTGTGATTTTAACACAACCTGATATCCTGATATCCTCGTATTATTAACTTCTATTTTTTTCTTTTCTTTTTAAATTATTAAAATTATAGTTTAGGCAGGCTGGAGTGATAGCACAGCAGTAGGGCATTTGCCTTGCACGCAGCAGCCAAACCAAGCCAGGTTTGATTCCTCCTCCCCTCTTGGAGAGCCTGGCAAGCTACCGAGAGTATCTCACCTACATGGTAAAGCCTGGCAAGCAACCCGTGACGTATTCATTATGCCAAAAACAGTGACAAAAAGTCTCACTCTGGAGACATTACTGGGCCTGCTCTAGCAAATTGATAAACAACGGGAGGGCAGTGCGAAAGAGCTACAGTTTAGGCAATTTGCAATTACATCTAATTTCTGTAATATTGCCACAGAAAGTTATAGGACATTACAAAAGTGGCCTGACTTTTTTTTGTTTATTCTATGCTTTATTATGCTAAGATGGTTTTTATTCTTTATTTATGCTATACTTTAATAATTAATTAATTTATTTTGTAGAACAATTAAAATCTCAGTTCTGTTTTAAGTTTTAGCTGGATAAGGCTTGTGTCTTGGTCACATTTTCTGACTATACCCTATAGAAACTATTTCAACACCTTCATTTTGAAAGCATTTGAAAATAGCTATATTTGGTTTCAATATTTTGGATTTACATGTGCCCTGGAAAATAACAACTCTTAATCAGCACAGTTCATGCATTTTCTAATGCATCCTGTTTTTTTTAATGTAGAAGTATTGCTAATTATTCAGCGATTGATTAGGCTGATTGAATTGGACATGAACTCCACCTTACTTTTTTTTCTCTTTTACAAATTTATTTATTCAATCACCGTGAGAGCAACTACAAAGCTTTTGGGTTTAAGTCTTGGTCGTACAATGATGAAACACCCATCCTCTCACCAGTGCCCATTTTCCACCATCAAAAACCCCAGTATACCCCCTTCCCACACCCTCCACTTACCTGTGGGGCAAATGATTTCCACATTACTCTCTCTCTACTTTGATTACATTCAATATTTCAACACCAGACCCACCATTATTATTTGGGATTTTACCCCAACACTCAGATCTGCCGAAAAGGCAACCGTAGACAATTTGTTTTCTATGCTGGTTTTGAATAACATATGATGCCACGTGGCCACAGTAGTGGTCATGCAATTTTGAAATTCTGAAATTTTAACAATTAAATCTAGAGGGATTTCTGCCCAAACCTGCTGGGTTCTGAGATTTGTTCCTGAGTCTCTAGTATCATGGCCATTAAGCAGATTGATCAGGAGCCAGAGAGGGCATTCTTGGGCGGTGACTCGGGGTCTCGTTGGGGTGGGGAGGAAAGGGCCGGCTCCACCAATCCCATGAAGCCCCGCATGTCTCATCACTGAGAGTCCAAACCTGGTTGTCCAATGGCCTCTGGAGCATGGTGGCCACTGAGCCACCAAGAGGGAGCAGGCAGAGGATCAGCACCCTTTCCCCGCCGGGGTGGCCCGGCACCAATAACCTACTGCGGAGACTGGATTCGTTTCTGCCTAAAGCCACTGGGTTCTGAGATTTGTTTCTAAGTCCCTGGGATCATGGCCATTAAGCAGTTTGATTAGGAACCAGACAGACCTTGCCTCCAATTATATAGCTGAACCGGAGGTTGTTTGTGGGTCTGTCTCCCACATACCTAACTTTTGGCTCTTTTCTTTCATGGTGAACTTGGCTCCAAGTTTTTGGGGTCTGGCTAAAGGCATAGCAGCAATTTTGGGGTATCTGGAAGTCTGAAGGCACCATCAGGCTGCCGGTGCACTCGCCTCACAGGTACAGATTGACTTGCTGGCGGCACCATACCCCCTAATGCATCCTGTTTTATTTACCCTTCCCAACCTGATTCATTTTAAATTTTATCACTTTTTCTGTTAGTTTATACTCTCCACAGCTTAATAATTTCCTTTTATACTTCATAATCTATTATGTATTGTGTATGCTTATACCTCCCACTAGCCCTAAAACAGTATAAAGAAAAGTACTGAGTGTTCAGAAGATCAAAAATATTTATACTTTACATAACTTAAGATACAGTGTCTTACCTGTTTTTAAACTATTGTTTATGTACTGTGGACTCCTCCACAGAAAGCATGAGAAAATCACCATTACCTGTTTCTTCCTGGATTATCTCTATGCCTTTGAAACAAAACAAGGTATTATATCTTATTGAATACAAACCTAGTTAAAATTCATTTTTCTGTGAGTAAGGCAAACATTAATGGGAATATCAAAACTGTAAAGCAATGTGACTTTTCTTCTTAAATTTTCTTTAAAATGCTATTTTACTAAAATATTATGATATAATGCATTTTTACAATGGTTTCAAATTGCTTAGTACAACAAATATTCTTGAATTTATTTGTAACACAGTAAATAGATTAAAATAAACATAACACACATATGTGTTCACTTTCTGAATTATTTAATATTTTAATAGAATAAAAGTCCCCAGTATCGAGAGAGTTTGATGTTTGCCTGACGACAATTTAGAACACTTTAGAAGGATTTAACACCCTATTTTAGATACCCATATCATAAAGAACATAATTATGCATATCAGGAATAAAACTTAACAAAATATTACACAGTCAAATGTTCTTTATTAACTGCATTTATTCCAGTTATGCTACCCATTTCTCTTCAGATTATTGATACACTAATCACAACACAAAACATAATATAAATGCCTAGGCAGAAAAGTGAGCCTGTATGTAGTCCACATCATTTATAGATTGCAGTCTAGTTAAACAGTTTTCTTTACAAAATACTTATATGTTGCTTTTTACCAATCTATTTGCAATTACGAATTTCATTCTCAGCACTAGTGAAACTCCAATATTGAAATACATATTAATTAAGAATAAATAGTGAACATATTAGCAAACATATGAAGTGCAAGTGAATTTATTTTGGACAAAGTGCATAAATCAGGTACATTAAAATCCATAACAATACATTTTTGTGTAAAATAAGAAAGTTTTTTATCAAAACTTATTTAGAAAGATGTGAGAAGAGAGTAAGAGAGAAGTACACGACCAAGAGGGAGAAAAAGATTTCTCCACAGTGGAAATAAGCAAGACAAGATACACAGAGACAAGCAAAGCAAGAAATGCGTTCTAGGGAGAAAGCAGACTTGAGTAGCAAGCCTACGGTTCTTTTTCAATACCGAACTCCAGTGATATTTTGAGTGATTTTTAAAATGCACATCAAATATTGATTATGTGTACTATTTTTTCAATGCCTGCTTAGTCTCAACTTTAGATGTAGTTTTTTCATCTTACTTGAAGCAAATATTCTCATTGGCATGCCCTGGATTTGTTTACCTATGTTTGTAATAATACCTTCCACTAAATATAATTACAAATATTCTGATATTTGAATAAATTTTTACATTAGCAAACTAAATACAGGAGCAGTTAAATGATTTTACTAAGTCTCCTGGATTTTTTTCACACTTTCTTCATCATTTCAACATATCGTCTTTTAATTAAAAGTTCAGTATATCAGAATTTTTTATGTTAAATTACTAAAAAAAACCCTATACCTATCATATTCCTAATCTCTGAATCTTGTTTTAAGCTAACAAAACAGCCTTGTTCCATATGTTCCAAAAAGAACTCTGTCTCCACCTTGTTAACCTGATATTTCAGGAGGAAATTAAAATGTGTTGAATCAAAGAATTGCAACTTAGTACCACAGATTTAGGTAGAAAACCCATGTCTCACTCAGAAGAAGGTAAAGAAGACAGATTAGAAAAATTTATTATAAGATGATGCACATGATTAAATTTAATTAGTGTTGACAAGTATATACTTAAGTGCTATACATAACCAGTAATATATTTGTTTCTATGGATCAAAATAGTCCATCGATGATTATGAGTGCTTATGATGTGGGTGACTTCTAAAACAGCCGCATGATGTTTTTTAAAGTCACTGAATTTGAATCAGTCATAAAGTCTTTCATTTAATACAGGTAATCATTGCAGCTTCTTTGGAAGGGTGCCTGGTTTAATTTCAGAAGTGGCTCACAGTGTCAGCTGTCCACAGACACTATACTAAATCTATGCATTTTCCTTTCTACAACTGAAAAACTTCTTTGAGTTTTTAGAAAAGTCAGTCATGTTCTTCCTAACCACCAGTTCTTTTGCATCTTTTCAATTTATGTTTTATTTCCTTTTTACATATCTGAGCAATATTCTGTAAAAAAACTGTGTGTGTGTTTATTGAATGTGTTCATTCATTGTACTGTCATGATTATTTTTGTTTAATGAAGAATTATTTTCAATGGTCAACAATATTGTTCATTTCTTGTATTCATTTTTTTTCTCTCATTTCACCTCAGTGAGCATTCATGCAAATTTTTTTCAGATAGTTATTTCCACTGAATTCACTCCTTTTGTCACACCTTACTCTCTCTTTCTTCCTCTTTGTCCTGTGCCCTTACATGAAAGAAATATTCCTCTCTTCCCCTAATTTGCTTTCTGTCTGTCTATCATCTGCCTATCTATCTATCATCTACCTATCTAACTCCATTGGTCTGTGTAGCTACCTATAAAAATTAAGTTTTATATCTTATTCATGCCAACTTTCACATGGTTGGAAAGATTTCACTTATAACTGAATTCATTTATATAACCACAACATTATCAAATCTAGTGAAATTCACATTGCAGCAACATAAATAAACACTTTAATAGGATAAAAGGAGGGAAAGTTATAAACCACTAACATGAGACTTGTCAGAATTGAATGCTTAATGGAAGCTGTTTGGTCTTGAAAATTCTACCAAGTATTGCCTCATGAATCAAAAAAAAGGCTGTGTTGCAGAGTCAAAACCAGACATTTTCAACAGAATATGCAGAATGCTTCAAAATTGTGGGTGCAGAATTCAGAACACATCTCATATTAGCTGAACTCAGTGTCTACATTTATATCATAATCCACAGGTGTAATATCAAGATTTTTCATTTCAATGTAAGCAGAACCCTCTCAGCACAATGTTTTTTTAACTAGTCATTGACTTTCACATGTATTTATTAGTGACTTCATATCTATAAATCATTGGTAATTAGTTGATAATTTAATTGCTCTATTGAAATATCACACATCTCTGAATCTGTCATATTCATTATATGTAAATTCCATAACAAATTCAAGATCTTGACAGTATCTTCACATAGTAATAGTTATTATATTTTACCATGAATATAGTGAATAAATTACCTACATCAATTTCGGACCTCATCAACAGCTGCTTAAATTCTATTTCATTCATTGTTTTCCTTTTATATTATCTACTATTTTAGTTTGAGAGGAGTTAATTAACAACAAGTAATTTAAACTTTGCCTAACATTATATATTTCTCACTATCTTTATTTATTACTCATTTTATTCTGATCCCAATATATGAATGATACTTTGTCTCTTTGCCTTTTAAGTTGTTGTGTATATTTTTTTCTTTTATCAAAGTATACTTATTGAATATTACAAAGGCTTTACAGGGACTTTTAATAAAAAATAGAATAAACATTTATATTAACCTAGAACTAATTGACATATACATTTTAATCTATTTCTTCTCAGGATTTATTAAAATACCTAATAGTAAATTTAAGTATATTCTATCCATATTTTTGATAATAGTCTTATGCTTTACAGAACACCCAATACTGGCAGATTTATTCTAAGCATGTCTTTATGTTTTTATTGCATGATTCAATCTGGGCATTACCTCTGAAGAATAATTAGCTTATACAGAGAGGGGAGTTTCCTACTCAAAGTAATAGAATTACTTACATAGTTGAATCTACACACAAATCCATAATCTCACAAATATTTAGTCAGAACTCCTCCCATATTACTGTACACAGCACAAAACAAGGCAGGTCATAAGAAGAAACAAGAGATGAAGCTAATCAAAGGTAGTGAAGAAGAATAATGAGTTTTATAATAACTGTCTCATATCTGTGGCATATGGTTTATTAATATCAATATAACATCAGAAGTTTACCACAGCTGATGAATAGAGATCAATCACAGTTTTAGTGCCTTACCACATTTATGTGTGGGTGTATTCTTTCTGTAACAATATCTGACTGCGAATATTATTTAGTAATCACAAAACATCAAGAAATTCTGAGATAAATATCTTCAGTCATCAACCTCCATGTATAATAGAAATTATGTTCTTTATTATTATCTTTAATTACCCAATGTCCCTCTCTAATTCTCTTTCTCCTAAGTGTTATGTTAAATGGACCACCTATTTTGTTTCTATTTTCCTTTTTGAAGATGCTTGCTATGTCTATTTGTACTATAATCATACAAAATTTTTATTATTAATAACTTTAATATTTTAACTTAATCTTCAATACCTTACAATTGATTTTCAAATGTTAATATTATTATAAGAAATTCTAGCATAAATGATGAATTTCATTTTTTTCAGTGAATAATATAGGATTTTAGTTTCTGCAGAGCCACAGAACTTAAGCAGATGGTATTTTGTAGTAAATATGATTTTTAAAGCCAAATTCTTTGTGTATAATAGCATTTGCTTTACCCATTATTAGATATTGGATTGTACTTATGTGCTGCTTTAAAAAATTACATTTTGTCACCTTTCACCTTACTGGAGATTAGAAAATTGAGAAGTTATTGAGTGAGAAGATCCAACAAAATTACAATTACATAAATCTCAAATTTTACAAGTAATTAAATAAATCCACAAGCCAAAAATCGATGCAGTCATCCAGAAGAACACAGAATGTGACATTTGGCTTTTTATGCTTTATCAAGCTTAATTGACATGGAGGAAATAAAGAGAGAAATGGGAAGAAACATATTAGTAGTCTCTACAGAGATTTCAAATAAACATTCATAAAAACTAAAGGTAATTCATGTTTATTAATACATATTGGTGGCAGTTATTGAGATACTCTTTCCATCTCTTGGGCTCCAGCCCTACACATGCTCATACATTCCTGTATTGAGTGTGGTGAAAAAGAAGACATTAATTTCATTGGAGATTGATCAGTGATGGTTGTCATGTACCTCTTTGGGATTAATGTAACAAATCTTATTCATGGGCTGAAACAGTAGTACAATGGGTAGGATGCTGGGTCCCGACTCAATCAATACTCTGAGCTCTACCATGACCGATTTATGAGTGCAAAGCTAGGAATAAGTCCTGAGTAACACCAGATGTGGCTCAAAAAAAAACAAAAAGGTAAGCAAATACATAATGAACTAAAATAAGTTTATGTAAAATATCAGTGTAAATATTGGCATCTTAGAGTAAAGTGATATAACATTAAAAATGTTTAAGGTAAAGTCAGTTCACAACACATGTTTTTCTTATATTGATATAATACTTTAGCTCTATTCCACATTCAAATAAATGATCATTCTTCATACATAAGTCTACTCAAGTATAAGAATCTATTCATTACTTCATCATATCAACACTTCCTGTTCCAGCTTCTTTCACTGTCCCCTGTGGATATTGAGTTTTTGCTGTCAACAATTCCAAACTACACAACACTTTATTAGGTTTAGTCTACATGACCAAAATCAATGCTACTAAGATCAGTTTCTATCACTAATCTATTCTTTGCACACAGGTGATGGTGCAAACTGTTATCAGAAGACATCAAATAACTGCAAAAATTAACAGTAAATACATAGAAAATGGGCTGGAGCGATAGCACAGTGGGTAGGGCATTTGCCATGCACGCGGCCGACATGGCCTACCGGAGTCTGATTCCTCCGCCCCTCTGGGAGAGCCCCCGGCAAGCGACCAAGAGTATCTTGCCTGCACAGCAAATCCTGGCAAGCTTCCTGTGACATATTCGATATGCCAAACACAGCAACAAACCTCACAATGTTACTGGGCCTGCTGGAGCAAACTGATGAACAACAGGAGGACAGAGACAGTGTCAGTGACTTACAAAATTGCATGATAATTTTGTATCTGATGAACCTAATTTTTTAAAAAGCCTAAAAATCTTTTTATTTTTATAATTCTCTAGAAGTTATTTTAAAGTTAAATAGAAAAGTTTGATATACATTAAGAATAAATGAAAATCTGTTATTACAATGGTGCTTGAAACATTTCTCTGGAAGTGTGGGATATAATCCTATTTAATATATTTTATCTAATATCAAGTGTAAAAAGACTTTATTTGTAATAATAACAATATGTTTATAACCGAAAGACACATTAGGATACATTACTTCTTTACACTGTAGAAATACTAATTATTGCAGTATATAATAATACTATGGATTCCAAATTTGGTGCTCAAAATTATTTGAACAAATAATATTTGCTATTTTTATTTTTATTATTATGAAAATAAATTATGTTATATATTTTAAATTATTCAAATTATTTACCTGGTCTAATTCTAAAACGAAAGGCAGATAATCTTTTTTTTCAAATTAGAAAGCTTTTCAAAGAATAACAGTTTCCCTCAGTTTTATTGAGATATCATGACTTATAAAACTGTTCATTATAGAGGTACATGCATACAGAGTTCTAATACCATACTCACCACTAAAGTGTTTATTTCCCTCCACCAATGATCCATGGATCCCTTTTATAAGATTCCAAAATTCCCTTTTGTAAGCTCAGTTCTGTGGATCAATTCTCAGGTTTTTTTGTCTTTGGTCTTTTTTTTTATTATTTCTCTATATCCCATATATGTGATACATCATTCTTTTTTAGTTCCTCACCTTGTGACTTTGTTAAGCATAAAAACTTCTAGTTCCATGCACATAATGGCAAACTGCATTATTTAATATTTCCTTATAGATGACTTTTCATTGCATTGTGTACATATACCACAATTCCATAATCTATTTATCTGTTTTTGGATATTTGGGTTTTTTTCAGAACTTGACAATTGAATATAGTGGCAATTAACAAATTATGGTTTACACTAGTGTCAAAATCATGATTTTAGGTGTATGGTATTACACTACACCTACTACCACTGCCAACACCCCTCTAGCACTCTAAGTCCGTTGACATTCTCCCACCAATTTCCCAATTTAGTCAATTCAATGTCATTGGCACAAACACAGACTTTGTTTAGATAAATTGAATTCATCTATTTCTTTTATTATTTATTTAAATTCTACATATGAGTGATATCATTTGGTATTTGCCCTTCTCATTCTTACTCACTTTGCTTAGCACAATCTCTCTACAGTTTTATCTAAATTTCAAGGGTGCTAAATGATTCTTATTCGGACTATAATCAGAACTAGAGTAATGCTGTACAGTTATATGCTGACAACTGGATTTCCCCATTTCATTACTAGTTGAATCACTAAAAGGAAACAATTACAACTTGCACATTGTTAGGCCCAAATTAATATGAGTCAATATATCCAAAAATTATTTTAGTAATTATTTATCAGTCAATGATGTCGTACTTGATCATTCGCGCTTGTACCATCAGGTCCTCGATGGATGCATCTGATGCTAGCGTACGTGCATTGAAAGTACAGACGATCATTTTTGTCTTCCTTCGTTGTGGCAGCCTAGGTCGGCCTTGAGATTTTGTCGGCCTCTCCTTTCTCATCCTCCTCAGTGCTGCCATGTCGGTGAAGCCTTCAGGGGCAGGTGAATGAGACCAGTTGTAGTTACTGGTTTTGGCATATCGAATACACAGCGGATAGCTTGCCAGGCTCTTCCGTGCGGGCGGAATACTCTCGGTAGCTTGCCAGTCTTTCCGAGAGGTATAGAGGCTTTTGGGGTGGCCTCTAATCACGCTTGTAGGTGTTACCATATTTGAACCCTATCAAATATGGTACGACAATTCCAGAAGATGGGTATTTAGTGTCTTATGATGTGTCGCGCGGCCGCAAGCGGCCGCGCGGGTCCAGAAAGCGTCCTGGAGTGTGGCGACGGCTGGGTAGTGGAAGTAGTGTGGAGAGTGGAAATCTGCCAGTGGGGTATTTATCTGGGTAGGGTGGGTCTCCTGTGCACAATTCGATCCCTGGGTGGTTAATGGAAGCAGACAGGGCAGGGTAGGGTGGGGCTCCTGATTAGAATCCCTTTGTCACCTGTGGTGGTGGGAGCAAGCAGAGAAGCTCTGTCCCTGGGTCCGCCGAGCCTGGAGTCCAAAGTCTCAGAGAGTTCCACTTACCTTGTTCTGTGGGTCTTCAGTTGTGCGTGGGTCTCGGCCGGAGCTGCTGCGTGGGTCCGGAAAGCGTCCTGGAGTATGGCGACGGCTGGGTAGTGGAAGTAGTGTCGAGAGTGGAAATCTGCCAGTGGGGTATTTATCTGGGTAGGGTGGGTCTCCTGTGCACAATTCGATCCCTGGGTGGTTAATGGAAGCAGACAGGGCAGGGTAGGGTGGGGCTCCTGATTAGAATCCCTTTGTCACCTGTGGTGGTGGGAGCAAGCAGAGAAGCTCTGTCCCTGGGTCCGCCGAGCCTGGAGTCCAAAGTCTCAGAGAGTTCCACTTACCTTGTTCTGTGGGTCTTCAGTTGTGCGTGGGTCTCGGCCGGAGCTGCTGCGTGGGTCCGGAAAGCGTCCTGGAGTGTGGCGACGGCTGGGTAGTGGAAGTAGTGTCGAGAGTGGAAATCTGCCAGTGGGGTATTTATCTGGGTAGGGTGGGTCTCCTATGCACAATTCGATCCCTGGGTGGTTAATGGAAGCAGACAGGGCAGGGTAGGGTGGGGCTCCTGATTAGAATCCCTTTGTCACCTGTGGTGGTGGGAGCAAGCAGAGAAGCTCTGTCCCTGGGTCCGCCGAGCCTGGAGTCCAAAGTCTCAGAGAGTTCCACTTACCTTGTTCTGTGGGTCTTCAGTTGTGCGTGGGTCTCGGCCGGAGCTGCTGCGTGGGTCCGGAAAGCGTCCTGGAGTGTGGCGACGGCTGGGTAGTGGAAGTAGTGTCGAGAGTGGAAATCTGCCAGTGGGGTATTTATCTGGGTAGGGTGGGTCTCCTGTGCACAATTCGATCCCTGGGTGGTTAATGGAAGCAGACAGGGCAGGGTAGGGTGGGGCTCCTGATTAGAATCCCTTTGTCACCTGTGGTGGTGGGAGCAAGCAGAGAAGCTCTGTCCCTGGGTCCGCTGAGCCTGGAGTCCAAAGTCTCAGAGAGTTCCACTTACCTTGTTCTGTGGGTCTTCAGTTGTACGTGGGTCTCGGCCGGAGCTGCTGCGTGGGTCCGGAAAGCGTCCTGGAGTGTGGCGACGGCTGGGTAGTGGAAGTAGTGTGGAGAGTGGAAATCTGCCAGTGGGGTATTTATCTGGGTAGGGTGGGTCTCCTGTGCACAATTCGATCCCTGGGTGGTTGATGGAAGCAGACAGGGCAGGGTAGGGTGGGGCTCCTGATTAGAATCCCTTTGTCACCTGTGGTGGTGGGAGCAAGCAGAGAAGCTCTGTCCCTGGGTTCGCCGAGCCTGGAGTCCAAGGTCTCAGAGAGTTCCACTTACCTTGTTCTGTGGGTCTTCAGTTGTGCGTGGGTCTCGGCCGGAGCTGCTGCGTGGGTCCGGAAAGCGTCCTGGAGTGTGGCGACGGCTGGGTAGTGGAAGTAGTGTCAAGTACGACATCATTGGTCTGACCGAGACAAGAAGGCACGAATCTCACCATGCTGTTTTTGACACCGGAGAAGAATTGTTCCTCGGAACATGCGATAAAAGAGGTGTTGGAGGCGTCGGTGTCCTTGTCAACACAAACTTGGCCAAGAGCATTGATTCATTCGAATGCCTAACAACCCGAATCGGACGTTTACATTTGAATAGATGTGGCTCACTGCCTGCAGTTTCTATCTTCGTTGTCTACGCACCAACATCTCATTATGATGAAAGAGAAATTGAGAAGTTCTACATGGAGCTAGAGAAGTTCTATAAAGAAGACCACACCTTCTACAAGATCATTGTGGGTGATTTTAATGCCAAGATAGGACCGAGAAGATCAGCTGAAGAACTTCACATCGGGACCCATGGCCTAGAATGGAACGAACAGGGTGAGAGACTGTCAGAGTTCATCATGTTGACCAAGACCATCCATGGTAACTCACAGTTCCAGAAGGCAGAATCTAAACGATGGACATGGGAGTCTCCCGGTGGACGATTCCACAACGAAATAGACCACATCATATTCAATTGACAGTTTTGCCTGACTGATGTCGCTGTTGTCCCAAAATTTCGAACGGGATCGGACCACCGTCTCCTTCGTGCAAAATTCTACTTCACAGAGCGGGGAGAAAAGGCTGCAAAGTTCAAAAAGAGAACTCCCAGAATGACCACCAACTGGGAACTCTTTGGTACTATTGCGGCAACATGAGAAGATGCTATTGTTGACAACATTGACGAGGAATACGATCGATTGGTTCAGCACCTCCATGAATGTGCGAGGAACGCCAAGAGAGAGATAGCCACAAAAAGTCGCCTATCTTCGAAAACTCTTGAGCTAATTCGCCAGCGTGGTTTGGCGCATGCCTCAGGCAACCGCAAGCTAACGTCCGAGCTTGCAAAGCAGTGCAGAGATGCGATCAAGGAAGACCTCAAAGAGAGAAGAGCAGAAGTACTGGTAGATGCGGCAGAAGCCGGGAAAAGTATTCGTAAGGCCCGCCTGTCCTTCGCCAACTATAAGAGCAAGATGACTGCCCTCCGACGTCCTGATGGATCCATCACATCCTTCAGAACGGCAATGGAGAAGATTATCCATGACTTCTACTCAAATCTCTTCGATAGCCATGTCCACTTGCCAACATACCAAATTCCACAGGATGGGTATGTCGTTCCTAACGTTCTCCCTTCCGAAATCCGACACGCCATTTCGTTGGTAAAGAAGCAAACAGCACCCGGCCCAGACAAGGTCAGACCTGAACACCTGAAGAACCTGCCGTCACTACTCATCAATACACTGGCTCGGCTCTTCACTCGCTACCTGTCTGAATGCAAGGTTCCGTCCCAATGGAAAACCAGCAGGACCGTACTACTGTTCAAGAAGGGAGACATCCATGACATTGGCAACTATCGCCCGATCTGCCTATTGTCTGTCATCTACAAGCTGTTCACTCGAGTCATCCTGAATAGGATTGGCAGAACACTAGATGAAGGACAACCATGCGAGCAAGCAGGGTTCCGCAAAGGATTCAGCACCATCGACCATATCCACACGGTAACCAAGCTCATTGAGGTTTCTCGGGAGTTCAAGATGCCGCTCTGCTTAACGTTCATTGATTTAAAGAAGGCCTTTGATTCTGTTGAGACGGAAGCGGTCATTGAAGCCCTAGCCAATCAGGGCATTCAAGCCCAATACATCAGGATCCTCCGTGAGCTGTATTGCGGATTCACTACCAGGATCTCACCATTCTACAAAGAAGTGATCGTTGATGTCAAGAGAGGGGTGCAGCAGGGTGATACCATTTCACCAAAACTCTTCAGTGCCACCCTCGAGAACATCATGCCACGACTGGAATGGGAAGGAATGGGAGTGAAGATAGATGGTCGGCAACTACACCACCTCCGCTTTGCTGATGACATTGTTTTAATAACACCAAACATCAGCCAAGCGGCACAAATGCTGGCCGACTTTGACCGTGAGTGTGGAAAGGTAGGACTACAGCTGAATCTTACGAAGACAATGTTTATGAGAAACAGCCTTGTTCCTGACGCCCCATTCGCTCTCAATGGAACGACCATCTCCGAATGCAACAGCTATGTGTACCTAGGTCGAGAGGTCAACATGACAAATGACCTGGCACCCGAGCTGCGCAGGAGGAAGAGAGCGGCTTGGAACGCCTTCAAGAACGTCGAAGAAATAGCTAAGAGGACGAAGAACCTCCGGCTCCGGGCACATCTCTTTGATTCCACTGTTCTTCCTGCATTAACATATGCCTCAGAGACCTGGGCCCTACGCAAACAAGATGAGAACGCCATTCAGGTCTCCCAAAGAAGAATAGAAAGAGCTATGCTTGGAATAACACGTTTCACTCAAATGAGAGAACGAATCCGGAGTTCTGACATCCGTCGACGATCAAGGATTAGGGACGCTGTCTCATATGCCAAGGTTTCGAAAATCAGATGGGCTGGTCACGTAATGAGATTTAAAGATGACCGTTGGACTAGAGCTGTTACTGATTGGATTCCACGGGATGTCAAGAGACCGCGTGGCCGCCCACCTACCAGATGGTCAGACTTCTTTGTCAAGATCATGAACGATCGGTTTGAGGCCCTCCATGTTCCCGGAGCGAAGAGATGCCATTGGGCTACACTAGCACGCGACAGGGACAAATGGAGACGTTACTGGCGCCCGCTCGAGCAAATCGACGACTAACGGGAAGTTAAGTGATTTAAGTGATTTATCAGTCAAAATACTGTGCAGCAACTTTATTCTTTTAAGGAATATTGGAGTTTAGAAATAATGATTATCATGTGTACTATATTCATTTATTTTTACTATATAACATATTAAAATCTGAATTTGTACCATCACATAGTGGTTTAAATTGTGCACTATATTTAAGCCATTATAATACAATGTGAAATTAACACAGAAATAAAATATGCAAAATGTAAGTTAATACATTCCTTATAATTATATTTACATGATTTGAAAACTATAGAAGTTGCCGATCGGTAATTTTTTTTTGTTCAAAGTTTTGAGTCACACACAGAAATGTTCAGGGGTTACTCCTAGCTCTGTACTCAGAAATTACCCTCAGAGAAACTTGGGGAACCATATGGGATGCCAGGGATCAACACAGGTTGGCCATATGCATAGTAAATGCCCTACCTGCTGTACTATCATTCTTGTCCCACCAATCATTTAAGGTTTCAGACTCCTTTCTATTAGTTTAGAAAAGAAAATTGAACATCTTTAATGTAGCCATTGACTTTGGATCATCAAATAATTTGGAAGAATCATAATTTATAAAATTTTATATAAGCACAAACATATTATTATTATTTTTTCCCTTTATTTTATTTTATTTTTTTAAAGTTGTAGATTTACAATTTTTTGTGCTTTGGTTTCAATTATACAATGATCAGATACCCATCCCTCCACCAGTGCCCATTTTCCACCACCATGGATAATATCCCTCCCACCCCCATCCCCCCATCCCCCCTGTCTCTGTGGCAGGGCAATCCCCTGTGTTCTCTCTCTCCTTTTGGGTGTTGTGGTCTGCAAAAGAGGCATTGAGTGGCAAACATGTTCAGTCCATAGTCTACTTTCGACATGCATCTCCCCTCCTGGGAGGATCCTCCAAACACCCTTTATTTGGTGCTCCCTTCTCTATCTGAACTGCCCTTTCCTCTAGGATACCCGGCTGGCCTCTAAGTTATGGAGTAATCCTCCTGGTGCTGATCTCAGCTATTCTTGGGTATTAATCTCATACTTTGTTACTTTATATTCCCCCAGATGAATGCAATCTTTCTATGTCTATCCCTCTCTTTCTGATTCATTTCGCTTAGCATGATACTTTCCATATAAATATATTATTATTGAAGAAAGCTTAACTCCAGGTAGAAAAAAATTTATGCAGAAAGGCTATGATTTTTTTATTCGATACTCCATTATAGGATCAAGAACTTCTCTAGTACAAAATAATATCCTACATAAAAGTGTGTATGTGGTAAAAATTAAGTCAGTTTCTGTGATAACTGGGACATAATTGTCTCTAGCCAAATACCAGACAATTGCCAACATCATCCTCTTGTGTTCTATTATTTCATTACATCATCTGTTGGTGATTTATTACTAGGAAAATTTAATATTGACAAAGCATAAGTAACTAGTTTTGTTACAAATTTGCTTTATTCTTGGTCTTCCACATCTCAGAAAATGGAACTAATATTATCCTAGGTATTAGAAACAAGCCTATAGAAGACATTTGATTTTCCCTTTATCATCCAACAAGACAACTTAGTCTCTAAAATAACTAAAATGCAGCTACTCTCTATTTCCAATATAATACTCTATACCAAATCAAAATTACTAGAGCCAGAGAGATAATACAGTGGATAAGGGGTCTGCCTTGAATGAAGTCATCTGTGGTATGATCCCACCACAACATATGGTCCCTGGAGCCAGGAGTGATCCCTGAACACAAAGCAAACTTTTGTCTAACAATTTACCACTATTGCCTATTTGATTCCCTATTTTAAAGAATTTTGCCTTTTCAGAACCTATTCTCCATCCACATATAATTTTGATATTTTCAAAATATAAATGAGGTATTTTAAATTATTTAATTAAAATATTTCACTGTCACTGTCCACTGTCCTCCCATTGCTCATCAATTTGGTAGAGCGGGCCCAGTAATGACTCGATTGTGAGACTTGTTGATGCTGTGTTTGGCATATCCAATACGTCACGGGTAGCTTGCCAGGCCTTGCCAATTGGGTGAGATTCTCTCAGTAGCTTGCTGGGCTCTCCAAGAGGGGAAGAGGAATTGAACCTGGGTCAGACAGGCCGGCAGTGTGCAAGGCAAATGCTCTGCTGCTGTGCTATTAATGAACACTATTTCAATATAGCATAATATCAAAAATTTTCTGTTAAGTTACTGCATTACTGGCTAATGAATAGCTCGCAAACCTCTCTTCCCTCCTGGCTCTTATTCACTATGCTTCAGCACAAATCTCAGGATCAACTCCATCAGTCACTTTATTTCAATCTATGCAAATAAGATTTTGAATTGTTAAAAGCTGAAATGGACACTAACTGTAATAGTTTCTAATGATCCCCACTTCCTATTATTCAAGCCCTATTAATCTCCTCCTAGAATGTGGTCTAGACCTGTGGCTCATATCTAGAGACAGAATATGGCAAAAGTTAAATGATATCATTTTAGCAGTCATATTAAAATAATATTGTGGCTTTCTTCTTTCACTCTCTTTCTTACTCACTTAATTGCCTTCTCAGAAGGTAAATAATTGCTGTGTTTATTTATGGAGAGGCCTACATAATAAGAAGCTATTATTTGCAGAAGACATCCAGCAGTGAACCAACATCTCTGAGTACAACTAATCTCAAGTTTATAGTAATCCCCTCTCCTTGTCCCTTTAGTGCTGGTGGTAATGATGATTCCTATTCTTTTTTTTTTCCAAGTGCCTTTCTCTACTTTTTAAATACTCTTCTAACCCTTGTCACAATAATGCAAATTGTTCTAGGTTGTTTTTGCTCAAAATAAGAAATTCCTTGAGCAAGGTACTTTTTAAATGCAAGTCCTATCAATAAGCTGTCAATTTTATTAGATGAGCAACCTGCAACAAAGAAAAGTAACCAGAAAAAAAAATCTATGAGATAGAGTGAACAGAATGAGGGCCTTCATATAAATAATATGTAAAAAGTATTTGATACAGTTTCCTAGCCATCACTCAACCAAAATACATATCACAGCAAGTAATTCAAAATTCAGTGATTGATGGTCCTGATCATAAATTTAATTTCTACTCCAGTTATATTCATTCATGTGCATGCACTCACACACAGTGCATGTATGGAATAAATTAAAAATTATTTTAGCCATAATGAAAAGAATATTTGAAAAGTAGTTTAAAATAAAGATGTTTGACCTTCTCATGTACAAAAGTTTCATACTGGGTGTTTTTACATTTCTTGTCCTCAAAAACTCAATGATATTAAGTAAAATCCACCATTTTTAAACTTTATGAACCATCATTATTCTAGTGTAGACTTTTAACCAAACATCTTATATCTGATTACACAACTATGCAAAAACAAGAAGCCAAGTAGATTTGAGTGACAATACAGCCTTTAATTTGTATTGCCTTTTATATTACTCTCACAGAAAATACTTTCAGAAGTCATATGTCTGTGTGTCTGCCTTTCATCTCTGCTGGAATTTTGTCATGATGTCACTTTATTGCAGGAGCCGATGGAAAGACAGATGAATACACAAAGAGTTTGGTTCACAGAGCCTTAATTCATATTTTGATTCATAAAAAATATACATTGTGGATTTTCAATTCAAAGACACTTCCTACAAACAAACAAGTCTCAAAGGTTTTTCTGTTATCGTGATTGTCTTATTCGGAGCATGCAGTGTAGAGGAAAAAATAAAATATTGTGAGTAGATAAGCAACATTCCTTGCTGTAAACCTTGTGAAACAAATACCCATTTATAGGTCTTAAATTTTAGAAGATAAGTTATATAATTTTATCTCTAATCTCTAAGTTATAAGTTATAAATTATATAATTTTATCTCTAATCTCAGTGGTTTGAAATATTTAATATTCAATTAAATATTTAATAAATATTTGAAATATTTAATAAATGTTTGTGAAGCTGAATAATGAATATTTAAATGTCTATAGGCATTGTGATAAAAACTTATCTGAAATTTATTTGGTGGGAGGGTGGGATCATATCTAGCAATGCTAAATTCTGTTCCTGGCTCTCTACTTAAGACTGACCCCTAGAAATACTCAGAGGATTATATAAGATGTTGGGAATTTGACCCTGAGGTGGACAGGATGCAACCACCTGAGGTTTAAGAACTAAATGTGGTGCCATGGTTGAAAAGACTAGTTGGCCATATGCAAAGCAAACATTGAAACTCTTGTACTTTCTTTTCTTATATGATCTCTTTGACTCAATTAATTGTTGTTTAAAGTTTTAGAATCCAGAAGAACAGGATTCTAGTTTAATCTTTCATGCATTTAATCACAAGATGTAAATAATTCAACCTCTGTTTAAAATTTTTGATGGTAGGACTGGAGGGCTAGCCCTGGGATGGCGTTTGCCATGCATACAACTGATCCATGTTCAATTCCTAGCTCTACATACTGTCCAGTAAGTACCACCAGAAGTGACTCCTGAACACACAATTAGGAATAAGCCCCCCCAAAAAACTTTGAGTGGCCCAAAACAAAATCAAATGAATATGTAAAATAAAATATATTATAGAAATGGTAGCACTGTAGCACTGTCCACCTGATGTTCATAGATTTGCTCGAGCGGGCCCAGTAATGTCTCCATCGTGAGACTTGTTGTTACTGTTTGGCATATCGAATACATCACAGCTCGCCAGGCTTTGCCATGCAGACAAGATACTCTCGGTAGCTTGCCAGTCTCTCCGAGAGGGGTGGAAGAATCGAACCCGGGTTAGCCAGGCTGGTCACATGCAAGGCAAACGCTCTACCACTATGCTATTGCTCTAGACCTTGGAAATGGTATCAAATTAAATTAAATTTTAGAAAATTTCTGCAAGCATTAGTTGGGATAATATTGAAATCAGGCTATCATCTTAATTCTTCTATTTCAGAATCAAACTTTTTTTTAATGTTAAAATTATCTGCATGTTTTTTTCACTGCTATATCTCTGACTTACTTCAGAGTTTCAATGTACCTTTAAATCCTGCGATCAATGTTCACAATAGTCAGAATCTGGAAACAACTTGAGTGCCTGAGAACAGACGATTGCTTCTTGAAGAAACTATGGTACATCTATGGAATGCTATGTAGCTGAGAGGAAAGATGAAGTCATGAAATTTGCTTATAAGTGGATGGACATGAAGACTATCATGCTAAGTGAAATGAGTCAAAAAGAAAGGGATAAACATAGAATGACTGCACTCATTTGTGGAATGTAAAATAACATAATATGAGACTAACACCCAAGGACTGTAGACACAAGGGCCGGGAATATTATTCTATAGCTGGAAGCCTGCCTCATGATCTGGGGGAGAAGACAGCTGGAATAGAAAAGAGGTTACTAAAACAATGATGGTTGGAGGGATCAATCAGGATGGGAGATGTGTGCTGAAAGTAGATGAAAGACCAAATATGATGGCCTCTCACTATCTTTATTGCAAACCATAATGCCCAAAAGTAGAGAAAGAGTAAGAAGGACATTTTCCTTCTTTCCTTCTTTAGCCTCTTTCCTTCTTGTCTGCCACAGAGGCAGGGGGTGGGTTAGGGTTGGGGTGGCAGAAAGGATACTGGAGACGTTGATGGTGAAAAATGAACACTGGTGAAGGAATGAGAGTTTCATCATTGTATGGCTGAAACTCAGTCATGACAGCTTTGAAACTATATTTTACGGTGATTCATTAAAAAATTTTTAAAAATTCTGCTGCTAAGAAATCTTAGTATTTTATAAAGCAGTTTCTGACATACGAACAACATATTTTTCTCCTGTACTATTAAAATGTATTTAAATTCTAGGTTTTCTAATAATTATTCTGCAATACACCATACCTATACTATAATACACAATGCAATACCTAAGTATAAACAACAGGTTTTAGGATAATCTACACATACTGCTTTCCAATGTTAAAAAATCATTTGGAAAAAGTATTGCTATGTTTATAAACTATAAGATATTATGTTCATCAGAAAAACATTTTAATCTAGACCAAAAAATACTGATCTCATTTAAAATACTACATTACATACCAATATAGTTCACTGTATCACTGTATCACTCTCATCCCATTGCTCATCAATTTACTCGAGTGGGCACCAGTAACATCTCCATTTGTCCCAGTCCTGAGATTTTAGCAGCATCTCCTTACTCATCTTTCCCAAATCTGCCATGTTGGAGGCTCTTTCAGGGATAGGGGAATGATACCTATTATTGTTACTGTTTTTGGCATATTGAATACACCACAGGTAGCTTGCCAGGCTCTGCTATCTGTCCAATATCGCTATTTTCCAAAAAACTATGGTCCATCTCTGATTATTTGGGAGTAATTTTTAAAAATCCATGGATGCATTATGTTACTATGTTACTGAGACTAACTGCATTATCAAATGGGCTGGAGCGATAGCACAGCGGTAGGGCGTTTGCCTTGCACACAGCCAACATGGCCGACCCGAGTTCGATTCCTCCGCCCCTCTCGGAGAGCCCGGCAAGCTACCGAGAGTATCTCACCCGCACAGCAGAGCCTGGCAAGCTCCCCGTGAAGTATTTGATATGCCAAACACAGTAACAACAAAGTCTCCAATGGAGACGTTACTGGGCCTGCTTGAGCAAATCAAATGTTGTAACTTTAAACTTTTTTCTAATATTAACTTTAACAAAAAATTAGAAGTTATTTTATTCTCAGTCATTTCAATAATTTTTAATATCATCTAGATTCAAAATAATCAAGAATTATTATTGATTATTCCAAGAATTTTCTATAATTTTATAATAAGGGATCTTCCCTACTGTGTTGCAGACCACACTAAGATATTTCAAATTGAGGTTAGGAGAAGGCATTGAAGTTTTCAATATAATTTTACTAATCTCTTAACTACTCAGAAAAATAGAAGCTGCAGTCTGATTTAGAAATTAAAATTGCCATCAGAAGTAATCTTTTTGTCTAAAAACAACTACTTATAAATTATCTGCTCTTCATCATGTGAATCATCCTCTGTTCTCCTCTCTCATTTCTTACCTCTGGAGAGGACATATACATCAATTTTTCCTCATACTTTATGGATAACATGTGCATAATAAAATGTTTTAAGTTGTGCTTTGTTTCTCCTGTTTTAAAATTCATTCTTTTTGAATCCTTCTAATTTTCTTGATTTTAATTTGAATTTCTGATGAGAATTAGTGGAACTCAGAGACAAAAGTTTCCCTCTTCCCTGAAAATATTTTATGAGGTAAAGACCACAATAAATATCATATTCTACTTAGAGATGCAATACACATATAAGGCACTAAGAAATTTTTCTAATGAAGGTTGCAGTAAGTTTTCTTCGTAAAATATATAATGGGAAAAACTTTATATCTATATTGATAAATAATTTTCTCTAAAGTAATTTTTGTATTATCTAAGGCAGTTTCATTTGCATTTGTATACTTCAAATTTGTCATAAGCTAGACCTCAAATCTCAAGCTGCCTCTTGCTTTATATCAAAATGATAGTTATTTAGATTCACCTTAAGTCCTGGTGAAGCACACAAATTCAAATTAATATTCAGAGTAATATATTGTAATTAAACCAAGTTTATAATGAATTCTATTGAGTGGCACTAATTCCTCTCTTTCAAAATATTTAAAATGATAGTAATTTCATGGATAGAATGTCTACATGTGTGTGTACAAAAGTGCATACAAAATCATAATTTTTCTATTCTTCCTATCATTCATTCTGGCTCACAAGAGTTTCTTTTACTCTCTTTGTGCTTCTTGTAGGTAGTACAAGCGATACATTTTCTTCAAGCAGTTTGTAGCTTTCTGACTTATTTTCTTGAGATGATTTTGTCACGAGAGAATTTTGGGAAGAAGTCTATTGATTGAATTTCCAAAAGGACCTTCATTTCAAACTTCTAGTTTTCCAGGAAATAAGGTAATTCAAAAGAAATAGCACTTGAAAGATACAAAGTTATACTGTGCTTTTGCTATCTCTTTTTATTTAGCATATTAGTATTTGCTATTACAGTTTATGACATCAATAAAAATGGAAATCTCAATAAATAAAATGTCCAAACCTGCCTTGAAATACTTAGTACAACACATCAAGTGCACAAAGATACAACACACAGATACAAACATGAATACAAAAGCACAAACACACTGATTTTTCTAGAGCTCTATCAGACAGGCATTTAGTCACATTTTTGAATTTTTAAATTTATTTTTAAGAGGTCAAAGAACTTCTAAGTAAGAGAACCTCATATATTTTATTTAAAATAAATAAACAAAAAGCGGTCAGAGATAGTACAGGGACACACTGACCTTGCATGTGGTCAATCCAGGTCTGATTCTGGGCACCAGAGATGGTCCTCCCAGCTCCTCCAGGAATGATCCATGAGCTCAAAGCCAGGAATAAGCCCTGCCATGTGTGACCTGCCAAAAAACAAAACAAAAAAAGACTCCAAATAAATATAAAGGTGTAATTAGGATACTGAAAACTCCAGAGACCCGTTTAAAGACTACCAATAATCATGTAACTTTGGAAAACAAAAGAGAAAGAAAAGCAACTGAGGAAACACAATAAGTAAGAAATTAGAAAGAGAATTATTATGTGAAACATTAGTATACACATATAATATGTTATATAATTATATAGTATATAACTCTAGGTAAATTATATAATCAATATATCATATAAAGCACATAATATATCATATATTTTATTATATTAATCATTATGTATTGTATATTATATTAGTATTATGTATTAATTATATAATAAAGTATATTATCTTTATACAGACAATAATTCATTAAAAACAGCAAAATATAATGTTTGAAATAAAAGCTAGCAAGTAATAATTGATAATGTCATTTAAAAATCAAATCAATGAACAAGACATTTAAAGTACAATATAGAAAACATAGCAATGTGTAAAGGGATTAAGGTAGCTTATTAGATAATCGATAAAAATATAAATAAGTTTACTTAAAAAGACATCAGTTTAATTTTCAGAAGTGCTCAAGAGAGCATTTTCTTAGTCTTTCAGAAAACACATGTAAGGGACAGAGTCAGGTCTCCTTTCACACTTTGTTATTAACTATATCTATTACTTTAAAAGTTCCTGGAAATTTTTAAAATGGGAAATAAGGCATTTAATGAGTATTTATTTTTATCAGCATAAGTGGGTTGAAAAAGTTGACCATATGATTACTTATAGTTTGTAAAATGAAAATTAATGAAGAGACTAGAACATTAACTTTAGGAATAAAACTCTGTTCACAGAGATGAACGATGATGTTATTAAAACTCTGAAAACTCTAGGGCCTGAGAAATAGCACAGTAGGTAAAGGCTCTAGCTGTGCATGTGGTTGACACAAGTTAAGTCCTCAGCATTCCCTATGGTCCCCAGAGCTCCACCAGGTGTGATCCCTAAGCACAGAGCCAGGAGTAAATCCTGAGCAACCTGAGTAAAACCTGGCCCCCAAACAAAACATACAAACAAAAAACTCTGAAAATTTTTACCTGAAAAAAATTAAATTATGTGTTCCTTAATCAGTAGTTTGGAATATGATAGTTTAATGCATGGATGCGTATTTTAATTAGATTACTTTTATTTATTGTTTTGGGGGTTATAACTGACTAAGGGAATATTGCCTGTTCTTTGCTGGAGATTGGCGCCTGGAGAATTGTGCAGAGCAATAGATTGAATAAAAATGAAATAAATAAAAATTATATTATATTTATAAATATAAAAAAAGAATGCATATTGGAGATGGAGATATAAGTTCAGTGGGCATGGCACTTATTTTGTATTTAGCCAACCAGTGTTCCATTTCTAGCAGGAATAATTAATTCCTGAGTGCAGAACTAGGAGTAACCCCTGATCTCTACCGGGTATGGTCTAAAAACAAACTTGCATAATTTAAAAGTATTCATCTATGAATGGGCACAGCTGATAGGGTGTTTGCCTTGCACAAGGCTGACCTGAGTTCGATTCCTCTGCCCCTCTTGGAGAGCCCAGCAAGCTATCAAGAGTATCCCGCCTTCATGACAGAGCCTGGAAAGCTTCCTTTGGCATATTCAATTTGCCAAAAACAGTAACATAAAGTCTCACAACAGAGACATTATTGGTGCACGCTAGAGCAAACTGATGAACAATGGGAGAACAGTGCTACAGTGCTACATCTATGAATGGTGTCTCTTTACTTGATCACTTGATCACTTGACATCCCGTTACTCATCGATTTGTTTAAGCGGGCACCAGTAACGGCTCCATTCATCTGTGTCGTGTGCTAGTGTAGCCCAATGGTGTCTGCTCGTTCTAGGAAAACCAAGAGCCTCAAACAAATCATTCAGGGTCTTGACAAAGAAGTCTGACCATCTCTTAGGTGGGAGGCCACACGATCTTTTGATGCCCCAGGGAATCCAGTCAGTAATGTCTCTAGTCCAGCGGTTTTCTCCAAATCTCATTGCATGTCCAGCCCATCTGCTTTTAGACACCTTGGCAAATAAGACAGATTCCATGATTCTTGATTGTTGACAGAGGTCAGACTCCATATTCTTTCTCTCATTTGAGTAAAGCAGGTTACTCCAAGAATAGCTCTTTCAATTCTTCTTTGGGAGACCTGAATAGCGTTCCCATCCTGTTTTCTTAGGGCCCAGGTCTCTGAGGCGTATGTTAATGCTGAAAAAACAGTGGAATCAAAGAGATGTGCCCAGAGCGAGAGTTCTTGGTCCTCTTAGTTATTTCTTCGACGTGCTTGAAGGTGTTCCAACCTGCACACTTCTTCCTGCGCAACTCAGGGGCCAGGTCATTCGTCACGTTGACTTCTCAACCTAAGTACACATAACTGTTGCATTCAGAGATGTTTGTTCCATTGAGAGCTAATGGAATGTCAGGAACAAAACTGTTTCTCATAAACATTGTCTTCGTGAGACATAACTGTAGTTCGACATTTTCATACTCATGGTCGAATTTGGCCAGCATTTGTGCCACTTGACTGATGTTTGGTGTTATTAGAACGACGTCATCAGCAAAGCGGAGGTGGTGAAGTTGCTGACCATCTTTCTTATCTCCCACTCCTTCCCATTATAGTCATCACCTGACATTCTTGAAAGTGGCACTGAAGAGTTTTGGTGAAATGGTATCATGTTGCCGAACCCCTCTCTTGACATGGATGATGACTTCTTTGTAGAATGGTGAGATCCTGGTAGTGAATCTTTCAAATACAGCTCACAGAGGATCCTGATGTGTTGAGTTTGAACGCCATGTTTGGCTAGGACTTTGATGACCACCTCCATCTCAACAGAATCAAAGGTCTTCTTTAAATCAATAAATGTTAGACAGAGTGGCATCTTGAACTCCTGAGAAACCTCAATGAGCTTGGTTATTGTGTAGATATGGTCAATAGTGCTGAATCATTTGTGGTACCCAGCTTGCTCACATGGTTGTCCTTCATCTAGTGTTCTGCCAATCCTATTCAGGGTTACTCGACTGAACAGCTTGTAGGTGACAGATGATAGGCAGATTGGGTGATAGTTGCCTATTGTCCCCCTTCTTGTACAGTAGTACAGTCCTGCTGATTTCCCATTGGGACGGAAACTTGCATTCAGACAGGTAGAGTGTAGAGAGCCGAGCCAGTGTATTGATGAGTACCGAAGGCATATTCTTCAAGTGTTCGGGTCTGACCTTGTCTGGGCCTGATGCTGTTCACTTCTTTATTGACGAAATGGTGTGTCAGATTTCAGAAGGGAGAATGTTGGGAATGACTTATTCATCCTGCAGAATTTGGTATGTGGGCAGCTGGATGTGGCTATCGAAGAGATCTGAGTAGAAGTCATGGATAATCTTCTCCATTGCCATTCATGAAGATGTGATAGATCCATCAGGACATCGGAGGGCAGTCATCTTGGTCTTGTAGTTGGCAAAGGACAGGCGGGCATTGTGAAAGCTTTTCTCGGCTTCTGCCACATCTGCCAGCACTGCTGCTCTTCTCTCTTTGAGGTCTTCCTTTATTACTTCTCTCCACTGTTTAGAGCTCGGACATTCACCTGTGGTTGCCTGAGGCTTGCACCAAGCCACGTTGGAAAATAAACTCAAGAGTTTTCAAAGACAGGCATCTTTTTGTGGCTATCTCTCTTTTGGCGTTCTTTGCACAATCATGGAGTTGCTGAAGCAGTTTCTGTTTAAGAAATAGTAAAGAGAGTAAGCTGCACACAGCTGACCTGGGTTTGTTCCCCTCCATCCTATATATCCCCTGAGTACTACCCTAAGCACAGTCAGATTTGGCTCAAACATACACACATACACACACACACACACACACACACACGCACACACTGACACATATGCACACACACAATCATTAGTAAATACATGTCAATTTATATTTTTTGAATACAATTATATTTATCTGTTTTGACATTTTATTTGTCTTTTATTTGAGAAACTGTGATTTACATCACTTGATAGTTAGTATCAAGATTATGATGGGGAGTTTTTGCATCTCTCCATCATAATCTTAGTGTCCATCCACCCCATCCTCATTTCCTTCTGCTGAGGTTAGACACAGTGACAGACACAGTGACAAAAGTTCTCAAGGAGTTTTTCCATTTCATTTCCCTTGTCAAATCTGGGGACAAAGATTAAATTAATTTGTCTCTGTAATAGAAATTTTAGTATTTTGATAGGGCTTCCTGTTTAGTTTCCCTGAGCCCTTTCTGATTTTCTGCCAGCTGCACCTGTACCTTTCTGAGAGTAGTTTGATAAAAGTTCTGACTATAAGAGTTGAGTCATTTCTCACACTGAGCCTCTCACAATTCCTTGATTACCTCTTAGATTTTTCTGTGCTAGTACCTGTTTCCTGGGAGGATTATGCTTAGAGATTTCATCAATAGTAAGTTGTAAGTCTCGATTTTTTTTCTCTTTATTTTGGGATGGGCAGTGAGCTGTCTCCAGAGTTCTCTTGTATGTTCAAGGGGAGTTAATGAATGTTTACTTGTATACACTTGTTAAAATAATGTTCTCTTATAAACTCCTTATATAGTGAACTTAAATACAGAAGTGATACATTGAATATAATTGCCTGGCTTCTTCTTACTTAGTTGTTACTGTGTGAGTATCATTTTTAATATGCTTTTGTTTGACTCAGATTAGCCATTTATTGATACTCAAGTATTTGGTTAGTTATCATTTTTGTAAAATTTAAACTTTCAAATAATTTTACTTAGTAGGTTTTTTGTAGAATACAATTGTCTTTCTGAAGTTTATTTCTGTTTGTTTGTTTTTCTGTTTTGTTTTTGTTGGGGGGAGGCACATCTAACAGTACTCAGTACTTACTTCTGGCTTTGTGCTCAGGTATCATTCCTTGTAGTTCTTGAGGTTCTTTCTATAAGGTGAACTAGTAATCTGAAACCAGGCCAGTCTTATGCAAAGTAAGCACTTTACTCACTCTACTACCACTCCAGCCCCAGAAACGATTTTTTTTCTGAAAAATAAAACAAAATTCTATTGAAATGAAGCTCTAATAACAAAACTAACAATTGATAATTGTTTTAAAATAAATATTTATTACTTTAAAATTACATAATCTATTTTTAAAAAATTATTTGGGGACCTTAGACATGGTACAAAGGGTAAGGCACTTGTATTACATGCAACTAACCCCAGTCTAGTACCCAGCACCTCAGGTAGTCAGTCCTACAAATACTGTCAGGAGTAATTTTGAGCATGGAGCATAGAGTAAGTTTTGAACACCACAGACGAGGCCCCAAAACTAAAGTGTGCTGAAATAAGGTAAAATAAATGGTGTTATAGCCTGCATGAGCATTATAAGATCTTATTAGTTTATCTCTGGTGACCCTACCTGCTCAAGGCTATTAGAAACTAAGCATAGTAATATAGGCTCTGAGCACTGAATTGTTCATCCCAAATTACCTGGCCAAGAACAACTGGAAGTGACTGCCAGGCCCCCAGAGCAACCTTCGTGCGGCATGTGTAAAATAATAATAATAATAATAATAAAACAGGTGGCATAATAAAAATGGACAAAAGCCCTGAGCAAATATTTCTTTAAAAAAATGTACAGATGATCAACAGACACAAGAAAAAATTCTCAGCATCACTTGTTCTAAGGAAAATGTCACAAAACCCACCCTGATATGTCTATTAACATTGGCTTACATAAAATGAATTGCAAGGAAATAAAGATGAGAATGTGGAGAAAAGTCATTCTGGCACACTCTTGGTGAGATTGTATATTATTGAAGTCTTTATGGGAAATTATATGGTTAGTTCTTCAAAATAGGTTTTCTAAAATGGAAGCATCATACATCCTCCAATAAATATCACTACTTGGCATTTTTATTTATAATATATGAAAACATTGAATATAATATATGAAAACATTGTCAGAAAATCAGATAACTCTAGGAAACTAAACAGCAACCCCATATGTATATGCGTATATTCAATCAATGAAATACTTTTTGTCTTTGAAAAAGATTAAATATTCCTTTTGGGACAAAGTAGATGTAACTTGAGGTGATTTTGCCAAGTGAAGCAAGGATATAAAAGACAAATAGATGGTTTCACTCATGTGTAGAATATAAATAGCACTATAATACTATCCTCCCGTTGTTCATCAATTTGCTCGAGCACCAATAATGTCTTCATTGTGAGACTTGTTGTTACTGTTTTTGGCATGTCAAGTATGCCACGGGGAGCCTTCCAGGCTCTGCTGTGCAGGTGGGATACTCTCGGCACCTTGCCGGGCTCTCCAAGAGGGATGGCAGAATCTAACCCAGGTTCGCCGTGTGCAAGGCAAACACCCTACCTGCTGTGCTATTACTCCAGCCGGTAAAATATAAATGCTAAAACAAATGAAATGCCAAAACAAAAGAGCTTTTAGACTACCTGAAAAAATGAATCTCCTGATTCTCTTTGGGACAGCCACTCCAGGAGGAGTCAGTGCCATGTTAGATATCTGGCTACAAGGAAGCCACCTGTGGAGAGTCCTGGAAAGTGAGGAGCAGGAAAAAAAGGGATCTCTGAGCTCTAGCTGCTCTAGTAACCAGCTATTTGGATCTTCACAGTTTAGGCACATGGCCACTGAGTGGCAATAACCTCAGCTCCAGGCACTGTCTCACAGAACTGCCTAGGAGACAATGCCAGAGAACTGACAATTGGAAACCTGTTGACCAATCTCAGCTCTAACTAATAGCATCAGTACTCTTTTAAGCCACTGATCTGGTTCACCATGCAGCAAAATAAAACTAATTCAGACTCTCTTTGCTGTTTATACTTTACATGTTTTGAATTTTAAAACACTTGGATGTATTTCCTTCTTTAAAAATTCATAAAATTACAATACATCCACCTCCATCCCCATAGTTTTCAGAACCTAGAATAAAAATTTCAAGGGTGGAATGAATAAATAGACGAGTCATTTTGATAGTGAGATTTTGGTGGTTTATGGTGAATTTTATATACATGCAGATGTGTGATACAGTACCCTAAAATTCTATTCTGATATCTAATGGTAGGCCAGTAGCACTGTAGCACTGTAGCACTGTCCTCCCGTTGATCATCGATTTGCTTGAGCCGACACCAGTAACATCTCACAACAACTTGTGAGACTTGTTGTTACTGTTTTTGGCATATCAAATATGCTACGGGTAGCCTGCCAGACTTTGCTGACAGGCCAGTTAGAAAAATAATAATTCAGTGAGTTATCTGAACTTGGGGACTATGCCCTATTAACTATGCCCTCCCGTTGTTCATCGATTTGCTCGAGCGGGCCCAGTAACGTCTCCATTGGAGATTTTGATAGCACAGCGGTAGGGCGTTCGCCTTACAAGCGGCCAACATGGCCGACCTGAGTTCGATTCCTCCGCCCCTCTCGGAGAGCTCGGCAAGCTACCAAGAGTATTCGATATGCCAGACACAGTAACAACAAAGTCTCCAATGGAGACGTTACTGGGCCGGCTCGAGCAAATCGACGATCAACGGGAGGGCCTTTACCTTACCTTTACTGTGTTTGGCATATCGAATACATCACGCGTGGCTTGCCAGGCTCTGTCGTGTGGGCGAGATACTCTCGGTAGCTTGCAGGGCTCTCCGAGAGGGGCAGAGGAATCGAACCTGGCTTGGCCGGGCTGGCTGCATGCAAAGCAAACGCCATACCGCTGTGCTATCAACTTGGGGAATAAGACAAAAAAGATCTCTTCATGACATAAATAAAGGCACTGGAACAGTTTTATGAGTTAAAATTGTCTATGATATCCAGCAATTCTCATGATACTTTTCATAAGCCATTAGTGCCTGAACTTCCAAACCAGAAATATGGTTGTTAATGTTCATAACAGAACAAGATAATTTACTCAAAAGGGCGACTGGGATCTCAGAAGATTGATAAGTGATGTTTATTATTTTCCAAGATATCTTCTCCTATAGGTAAAGAAATTGTTTAAGTATCAAGCTTATTTTAAAAGTCACTAATAACATTGTAGGACTCTATTGCAAACACGAATTCTGCGTTCACTAATTGTTAGATTCAAATTTTAAGTTTTGAATTAAATTAATCACTTATGTCTGTTGAATACACACTTAAAACTATTTTAGGGTCATAGCACAATGGAGAGAATGCTGGCATCACATGAGAACAACCTGGGTTCATTTCCCAGCATTCTTTATGTAAGGTCCCCCAAATCTTACCAAGAGTGATCTCTGAGCACATAGCCAGGAATCAGCTCTGAACACCAATGTTTATGGGCCAAAATCAAGACAAAGAAACATTATTTTTACTTTATTATACTTTTTTGACTTTTGGGAATTATTAAACAAACTTGCATTCAGAAGATAGTTTGGTTAAAAAATATAATTACCTAGATCATTGGTTTCCTAACATTAGAACTTAAAAGTCTATAATTTAAACAACACAAACAAATTATACAAGTCAGTAATATAGACAATATGGCAATAATTATTAGTTCATTAAATACCAGCACTTGTTTATTTGTCATCTTATGCATCTTCTTAATTCAATCCACTCAGTAAATGAATTGGCATAATGAAACTAAACTACTAATTAGAACACAATTATTCACAATGTTTATTTTTTATAAAACAGAAGAACACAGTCCTTTTCATTCCTTGCCATTGCATCTTAAAGTGCAATCACATTCTATCCTCTAGTCTAGACTTCTGGAATTGCCTTAAAAACGCAGAAAACAGCTTTATTAAAAATATCATATGCAAGTCAAAATGAAAAATTTATTTCACCTTAATTTTTTTTACTCTATAATTAGCAGCTAATTTTATCCACACATAGCTTCAGGCTCAGAACCAGTAAATGTTTGACTGTTAGAATGATTAGAGAACTTTACTTTCTGATAATTACAAGATATAATTACTTTGGAGCTTTCAAAGACCTTTCAGTGATTAGGAAAGCTTTTTTAATTCAGTCATAACATTTGTATCACTAATAAACTAAGAAGTCCTACACTCTAATAGCTGACAAATTTTAAAGAAACAGAAATTCTAAAAATGGTATTGCAGAATTCAGGGAAAATGATTTAAATATTTAAAAGTACTACATATCTCAGAATAGAGCATCATGATTTTTATTTGATAAGGATATAATAAATTAAGATATTTAACAACAATTTCATTGACAGCACAGCGGGTAGGGCGTTCGCCTTACAAGCGGCCAACATGGCCGGCCCGAGTTCGATTCCTCCGCCCCTCTCGGAGAGCCTGGCAAGCTACCGAGAGTATTCGATATGCCAGGCTGACTCTACTTGCCATTATTTTTTCGGAGAGCCCGGCAAGCTACCGAGAGTATTCGATATGCCAAACACAGTAACAACAAAAGTCTCCAATGGAGACGTTACTGGGCCCGCTCGAGCAAATCGACGATCAACGGGAGGGCCTTTACCTTTACCTTTACCTTTTCATTGACAAGTTTGTAAAGCCATTTTATTTAAATATAATTTATAGTATAATTAGTGGGAAATATTAAAAATGATAGCGAGCAATGTTTAAACAATACTCAATATCCTGAACTAACCAAAAGAATGAGTGGTTAGGAAACTGACTCCTACAAATTCATTCTCACAAAGGTATGTCATTAAATACTTTTATGCTGACACAATGTAAGATCAAATTTAATTTTTTTTATATAAAGTAATGTTATGGGATAATTCTTGCTGAATTGCAATCATTCTATACAAAAACTGCAAGTAGAAAAATGCTAGAAAGTTTGAGAAATTTAAGAAATACAGTAAAATTTTAATTCAGGTCTTCTTTTAAATATGTTGAATGGGAGTTTTAATTTTTTTAGTTTTAATGTCCTGTGACACAAGTCTGCTTCTCTTGCAGGCAGAAAGCTTAGGGAGGACTGATAACATATATTGAAAAAAATTATTGCCTACAACCTAAACTGCTGCCTCATGGGATGGGGGGGAGGGAACTGGCACATCCTTTCCACCCTGCCAAGATCATGATTTGCCCCACAAGCAGCTCTCCAGCATGGCAATGGCCCCAGAGGCACACGGACCTAATTCGGAACCCAGCAGCTTTTGGCAGAAATGTGAATGGACTATGCATTAAGCTACAGTGCCATGGCCCCCCAGCCGGGAAGGAAAAGTTGTCTGTCTCTTCTGTCGTCCACCCCCCCCCCCACCCCAGCAGCACAGTGGCCACTGCCTCGGAGCTTATTGGACAGCCAGATATGAGCAGGCGGTTTCAAGACAACTGTGGCCTCATGGAATGGAGGGTAAGACCAGTACATCCTTCCCACCCTGCCAAGACCACTAGTTGCCCCCCACAAGCAGTTCTCCAGCATGGCCATGAACACAGAGGCAAACAAACCAATCTCAAAACTATGAGGCTTTTGGCAGAAATCCCTCCAGACTTAATTAGTAAATTATAAGAAATCCAAAATCATGACATCATATAGTCTTCAAACCAGCAATAGAAAACAAAAAATTTCACGCTGCTTTTCAGCAGTCCTGATAATGGGGGAAAATTCTAAATAATAATGGTGCATCTTTTGTTAAAATAATGAATGTAATCAAAGTAGAGAGAGATTTAAGTGGAAATCATCTACCTCACAGGCATGGGGAGGGGTGGGATGGGGGATTGTTGGGGTTCTTGGTGGTGTAAAATATGCACTGGTGAAGGGATGGGTGTTTGATCATTGTATGACAGACTTAAACCAGAAAGCTTTGTAACTGTTCTCACGGTAATTGGATAAATAACTTTTAAAAAAATATGTCAAAGAAAAAAAAAGATATTAAAGAAGCTCTTCTGATGCTCTTACAGATGCTATTTTTTTGTTTTCCCTAAATATATTTATTCAATAATTAGTATTAAGAATCTTAATTCAATCATGTAAGTCTATATCTATACCAATGGCTATGATGGCACAAAACATGAGTTAATAATTAGGCATCTTCAAAAATAATTTGCAGATAGATCTTTGGGCTTGAATTATCAATTTGCTTTTTATAGGAGTTATGTGACTTTATTAACAACATGTAAAACAGATATTATTCAAGAATACTTTTGCTAATGAAATGATATCTGTAGTTATAAAAGTTTTTATATAATCACCATTTAATAGATGTAAATTTTGAAATTCAAAAAGTTGTAAAAACCTGCCTCCAACATACATTTAACTAATTTCAAACATTCTTTAAACCAAGTCAATATTATCTTTGAACTTTGGACCAATTAATTTGATTAATTAATTAGGTTTCTTATAAAATATCTTATTCTTGTGACTTTGAATTTATTCATATGAAAAGGGTCAGTACCTCCTTGGAGGTGGAGAGACAGCAGGAATAAATCAGGCAGGGAGCTTGCCTCGTACCTGGTGAACCAGGTTTGATTACACACACCCCATATGATTTTCTATGCACTCCCAGGATCGTTGTGCAGAGAACTGGAAGCAAGCACAACTGAATGTGACCCAAAGAACAAACAACTAGTAAAAAGAAAACAAAGGTCAGTCCCAGGGAACAGCCAGCATACAACTCAATAGATTGAGTCCATGTTTTCAATACACACAGTTCCTGCTTTGCATATGGTCAAATCTAAAGCACCAACTAGTCTCGTGATCTCCATGTGTCCCCTGAGCACTTTGAGGAAACAACCTAATGTATAAAAGCAGAGTAGCTACTGAACATCACAAAGTATGGCCTGAAAACAAAACAAAACTTGTCTCAGCCAATTCCTGCATACTTTATCAGGCTGCTAGCTTAACTTTATCACACAAGAAATTAAATACGCTTTAGAAGATGGAACAATCAGCAAATATTTAATATTCTCCTTTGTAATCACAGGTAATTTAAGCTACAGCTAACTCTTTGATTTTATTAGATTTTTGTCCAAAAATATTGAGGTATATAATACCAGTTTCATTAACTTGAAAAATCTCTATAAAATTTCCATATTATAAATTTAATGACAATTGCTATCTACTACTCAACAACAAAATATAAAAAAATGGTAAGGATAATTAATTTGTGTTAAATTACTTAAAAATGTAATTTAAACTCCAAGTCACAAATACTATTTAAGTTAAAAATTTTTATTAAATTAATGACATATTTTTATTTTTCATTTGACTAGGGTTGGAGTGATAGCACAGCAGGTAGGGCATTTGCCTTGCACATGGCCTACCTGGCCAACCCAGGCTTGATTCCTCCTCTCGGAGAACCTGGCAAGCTACCGAGAGTATCTCGCCTGCACTGCAAAACCTGGCAAGCTCCCTGTGATGTATTGATATGCCAAACACAGTAACAAGTCTCACAATGGAGACGTTACTGGGCCCACTCGAGCAAATTGATGAACAATGGGAGGACAGTAGTCAGTAGTCATTTGACTCGATGTTATTTAGACACCTGGATATATATTTTTTTTTTTACAGTTGTAGATTTACAATTTTTTTTGTGCTTGGGTTTCAACCATACAACGATCAGACACCCATCCCTCCACCAGCGCCCGTCTTTCACCACCATGGACAATATCCCTCCCAACCCCATTCCCCCATCCCCCCCTGCCTCTGTGGCAGGACAATCCCCCGCGCTCTCCCCCTCCGTCTGGGCGCTGTGGTCTGCAAAAGAGGCATTGAGTGGCAAACATGTTCAGTCCACAGTCCACCCTCGACACGCATCTCCCCTCCTGGGAGGATCCTCCAAACCTCCTTCATTTGGTGCTCCCCTCCCCATCCGAACCGCCACCTCCCCCAGGACACCCGGCTGGCCTCCAAGTTATGGAGTAATCCTCCTGGTGCTGATCTCAGCTATTCTTGGGTATTAATCTCATGCTTTGTTACTTTATATCCCCCAGATGAATGCAATCTTTCTATGTCTATCCCTCTCTTTCTGACTCATTTCGCTTAGCATGATACTTTCCATATTGTACCACTTGTATGTAAATTTCATGACTTCATCTTTTCTAACAGCTACATAGTACTCCATTGTGTAGATGTACCAAAGTTTCTTTAACCAGTCATCTGTTCTTGGGCATTCAGGTTTCTTCCAGTTTCTGGCTATTGTAAAGAGTGCTGCAATGAACAAACAAGTGCAGATGTCACTTCGACTATACATTTTTGCTTCTCTGGGATATATTCCCAGGAGTGGTATTGCTGGGTCAAATGGGAGCTCAATTTCTAATTTTTTGAGAATCGTCCATACTGTTGTCCAGAAGGGCTGAACCAGTGGACATTCCCACCAACAGTGAAGGAGTGTCCCTTTCTCGCCACATCCACGCCAGCATTGGTTGCTTTTGTTCTTTTGAATGTGGGCCAGTCTCTGAGGTGTGAGATGGTATCTCATTGTGGTTTTGATCTGCATCTCTCTGATGATTAATGATGTAGAGCATTTTCTCATGTGCTTTTTTGCCATTCGGATTTCTTCTTTGAGAAAGTTTCTGTTCATTTCATTGCCCCATTTTTGGATGGGATTGGATGTTTTCTTCTTGTGGAGTTTAACCAGTATTTTGTATATCCTGGATATCAACCCCTTGTCAGATGTGTATTCGGCGAATATCCTTTCCCATTCTGTAGACTGTCTTTGTATTTTGGTCACTGTTTCTTTGGAGGTGCAGAAGCTTCTTAGTTTAAGATAGTCCCATTTATCTATCTCTGTTTTCACTTGCTTGGCCAGTGGCGTGGCATCTTTGAAGATACCATTAGCTTCAATATCATGGAGGATTTTGCCAACTTTATTTTCAATGTACCTTATGGTTTCTGGTCTGATGTTGAGGTCTTTAATCCATTTTGATCTTACTTTTGTACATGGTGTTAGGCAGAGTTCTGAGCCTATTTTTTTGCATGTAGCCGTCCAATGATGCCAACATAATTTATTAAAGAGGCTTTCCTTACTCCACTTCACATTACTTGCACCTTTATCAAAGATTAGATGATCATATGATTGAGGGGAGATGTCAGTGTATTCAACCCTGTTCCATTGGTCTGCAGTTCTGCCTTTGTTCCAGTACCATGCTGTTTTAATTATTACTGCTTTGTAGTACAGTTTGAAGTTAGGGAGGTTGATTCCCCCCATTTTCTTTTTCCCAAGAATTGCTTTAGCTATTCGTGGGGGCTTATTGTTCCATATAAATTTCAGGAGTGTTTGCTCCATTTCTTTGAAGAATGTCATGGGTATCCTTATAGGGATTGCATTGAATTTATACAATGCTTTCGGTAGTATTGCCATTTTGACAATGTTAAGTCTCCCGACCCATGAGCAGGGGATATCTTTCCATTTCCTCATGTCCTCTTTTATTTACTGAAGTAGCATTTTGTAGTTTTCTTTGTACAGATCCTTTACTTCCTTAGTTAAGCTGATTCCTAGGTACTTGATTTTCTGGGGCACAATTGTGAACGGGATTGTTTTGTTCATGTTGCTTTCTTCTCTCTCACTGTTTGCGTATAGGAAAGCCATGGACTTTTGGGTATTGATTTTATAACCTGCAACTTTACTATACGAGTCTATTGTTTCTAGGAGTTTTTTGGTGGAGGTTATTGGGTTCTCTAAGTAGAGTATCATATCATCTGCGAATAGTGAGAGCTTGATTTCTTCCTTTCCTACCTGAATGCCCTTAATATCTTTTTCTTGCCTAATTGCTATTGCAAGTACTTCCAGTACTATATTGAACAGAAGTGGAGAGAGTGGGCATCCCTGTCTCGTCCCTGATCTTAGAGGGAAGGCTCTCAGTTTTTCCCCATTGAGGATGATGCTTGCTGTAGGCTTGTGGTAGATGCTTTAATTATGTTGAGGAAGGTCCCCTCTATACCCATTTTGGCTAGGGTTTTCATCATAAAGGGGTGCTGGATCTTGTCAAATGCTTTCTCTGCATCTATTGATATAATCATATGCTTTTTATCTTTTCTTTTGTTGATATGATGGATTATGTTGATTGATTTTCGAATGTTAAACCATCCTTGCATCCCTGGGATGAATCCTACTTGGTCATGGTGTATGATCTTTTTGATGAGTAGTTGGATTCTATTTGCTAGTAGTTTGTTGAGGATCTTTGCATCTGTGTTCATCAGGGATATCGGCCTGTAATTCTCTTTCTTTGTGGTATCTCTGTCTGCTTTTGTATCAGTGTGATATTCGCTTCGTAGAAACTGTTCGGAAGTGTTTTTGATATTTCAATTTCGTGGAAAAGCTTAAAGAGCATTGGGAGTAAGTCCTCTTTAAAGATTTGGAAGAATTCACTAGTGAATCCATCCGGGCCAGGACTTCTGTGCTTGGGGAGACTTTTTATTACCAGTTCAATTTCCTTGATGGTGATAGGTCTGTTCAGGTATTCCAGGTCTTCTTGGTTCAGCCTTGGGAGTCTGTAGGAGTCTAGGGATTTATCCATTTCCTCGATGTTTTGATGTTCCGTGGCATAAAGCTTCTCAAAGTACTCCCTGAGGATCCTCTGAATTTCTGTGGTTTCTGTTGTAATGACCCCCTTTTCATTTCTGATTCGGTTTATTAGGGTTTTCTCTCTCCCTTTCTTTGTGAGTTTTGCTAGCGGCTTATCGATCTTGTTAATTTTCTCAAAGAACCAGCTTTTGGTATCATTGATCTTTCGGATTGTTTTTTGGGTTTCCATCTCATTAATCTCTGCTCTGAGTTTTATTATTTCCTTTCTCCTGTTCGGGTTGTGCTCCTTTTTTTGGTCCTTCTCCAAGCTCTTAAGCTGTGAGGTTAGGTTACTTATGTGTGTTCGCTGCTCCTTCCTGAGGAATGCTTGTAGAGCTATAAACTTTCCTCTTAACACAGCCTTTGCTGTGTCCCATAAGTTTTGGTAACTCGTGTTCTCATTTTCATTCGTTTCTAGGAATCTTTTGATTTCCTCTTTGATTTCCTGTCTAATCCACTCGTTGTTCAATAGTGCACTGTTTAATTTCCAGGTGTTTGATTTAGTTTTCTGTTTTTGTGTGTGATTTACTTCTAATTTCAGCGCATTATGGTCTGAGAAGATTGTTGATACAATCTCTATCTTCTTAATTTTATGGAGGCAAGTTTTGTGGCTCAGCATGTGGTCTATCTTGGAGAATGTTCCATGGACGCTTGAGAAGAATGTGTATTCAGCTTTTTGTGGATGAAATGTCCTATATATATCTACCAAGTCCCTTTCTTCGATTGTTTACCTCAAATGAAGTATGTCCTTGCTAAGCTTGAGTCTGGTTGATCTATCAAGAGGTGACAAAGCAGTGTTGAAGTCTCCCACTAGTATTGTGTTGCTATTGATGTCTTTTTCCAAATCTATGAGTAGTTGTTTTAAGTACTTTGCTGGTCTCTCATTAGGTGCATATACATTTATTATTGTAAGTTCTTCCTGTTGTACAGATCCTTTGATCAATAAGAAATGGCCTTCACTGTCTCTTATGACCTTCCTCACTCTGAAATCGATGTGGTCTGATATAAGGATGGCTACCCCAGCTTTTTTATGGGAGCTGTTTGCCTGTAGGATTGTTTTCCAGCCTTTGACTCTGAGTCTGTGTTTGCTTTGACTATTGAGATGCGTTTCTTGCAGGCAGCAGAATGTTGGGTTCAATTTTCTAATCCATCCTGCCACTCTATGTCTTTTAATTGGTGCATTTAGCCCATTGACATTGAGAGAGATTATTGTTATGGGATTTTGTCCCATTGTTCTGTTAAAATTTGGTGTATTTGAGGGTCCTTTTTTGCCTTAAAGTAGCCCATTTAGTTGTTCTTGTAACCATGGTTTTGAGTCTATGAAGTTCCTGAGCTGTTGTTTGTCTGTGAAACTGTGTGTTGTTCCTTCTATTATGAATGAGAGTCTCGCTGGGTAAAGTATTTTTGGAGAGGCATTTATTTCATTGAGTTTTTTCACTATGTCCCACCACTGTTTTCGGGCCATGAGGGTTTCATCAGAAAAATCAGCTGTGAATTTTAAGGATGCTCCTTTGTAAGAGATTTCTTTTTTCGATCTTGCTGCTTTCAGAATTTTGTCTCTGTCTAAGGTTTTGGTCATTTTGATCAGAATGTGTCTTGGGGTATTTTTATTCGGATTTCTTCTAGCTGGTACCCTTCGGGCCTCCTGAATGTGGTCACAAGTTTTCTTCAGCTCTGGAAATATTGTAGCAATGATTACTTTGACAGTTTCTTCTTCATCGAGGTTTTCTTCCTGTACCTCTGGGACTCCAATAATTCTTATGTTACCCCTCTTGGCTTCATCACGATCTTCTCTTGCCATCTGTTCCCGAATTGTGAGTCTCTTTTCCATTTTCTGCTCTTTTCTGGAGAGTCTCTGAACTTCATCTTCGAGTTCACTGATTCTGTTCTCAGCAGCTGTTACTCTGCTGCTGAGGCCTTCCACTGAGCTTTTCAATTCGCCTACGAGATTTTTCAGGTCTGATATTTCTGATTGCATTTTCCTCATTTCTGCCTTCAGATCCTCTTGTCTTCTATTGGCATTGGTTTCCATTGTTTCTTTTAATTCCCTAAGCATCCTAAGTAGCTCCCTCCTGAATTCCTTGTCAGAGAGGTTGTCTAACACTACAGTACTGTTGGTGTCATCTGGGCTAGACTCTTCAATATGAAAGTTTGTTGGGCTTTTGCGTTGCTTTACCATTGTGAGAGGTGTGGTTTAGTCCTTCACGTTCACTGTTACTATTCTGCTTGATATGCAGTGTGAGTTAAGATAGGCTTATGAGTTATTGGCTACTGTGTTTCTAGTGGCTGAGCTAAAATAGAGAAGTTTCCATCTAAGAAGGTAGCTTATGGTTCCTAAGGCATATGTAGTGGGAAAATATTTCGCGGCCGCGTTAGCGGCCGCAGCTCCGGAAAGAGTCCCTGGCACTGGCAAGGAGTTGGGAAAGTCTCCTGTTTGAAATTGGAGCCTTTCAGCTTTGTTGCCCAGAGCTGGGCCTCCGTGCCCGTCCCACGCAGCTCAGGGGTTGAAAACCGGCTGTCTAGGGGCTGGATCTAAGTGCGCATGCCCAGAAAGGGTCCCAGGCCCTTGGAGGCGGGCTGTACCTGTTTGAAATTGGAGCCGTTCAGCTTTGTTGCCCAGAGCTGGGCCTCCTTGCCCGTCCCACGCAGCTCAGGGGTTGAAAACCGGCTGTCCAGGGTTGGATATATTTATAAGTAAAATTTTCACACTTGTTAATGTGTTGCCAACAAAAAAATAAAACAAGTTGCTATACTACAACTACAATCCAAACACCATTATCCTATCATCACAGTCCACTGAACTCCCTTGCATTTTGATTAATCCCCTTCCTTCCCTTTTGGTAACCTCAGCTGGAAGGTGGGAGTCTATAGGTCTCCCTGGTCATAGTGAGAGGTGTGGACCACACCTAGGGGTGCTCAGGAGCTACTGTAACATCTTCGGTGGTAGTAGGGCTTGCTGGTGGTGGTTTTTGGTGGACAGTGTGCTGCCGGGGATCATGGGTTTCTTATTTGTTTTTGTTTGTTTCCTTGTTATAATTTTTTATAAAAAAACACCTGAGTGTAATCATTTGACCCTTTTCTTTCTCCTTCTGGTTTTAGCATTAAACTATCTAGCTTCACTCATAATGATGTAGAAGATAGTATTTAATTTCCTAATGGCTTGTAGCTGGCCAGTGGCTACTGAACTCTGGGAATGTGAAACAGTTTTCCTGCACCTAGGGCAATAAGTGTTCAAATACTTGCCTCCACGGCCGAGACAAATCCACCCACATGGGCTATAGACTCACAGTCATGTGATAAAGTTTAATGGAAAGGATAATGGCTATAAAGGGGCAGAAAAGTTTGCATAAGTGGAGAGTATGAGAGGGGAAGAGGAAGGTAAATTTATGCTTACATGGGCTTGATGGGACGTGGATTTTCATGAGGTTATGAGAAGTCCATGATCTAATGCAGAGTTGGAACAATAAGCTTCACAAATACTAAAGGTGTCAAATCTGCCTAATCTCAACACCCCTCACCCCCACCCAGTCCAAGGCATTTGCAAGGACATTGAGCCATGATAATCACCAGGGAAAGCCAGTTCCCCTGGCAACAACTCACCCTCCTCAAGGACAGGACTTGGTTTTCCTGCACTGTTCCAGCAGCCTTGATGGTCAGGGAACTGCTCCGGAAGAACGCCAATAATGGCTGAGTAATATTTCATTGTGTAATTCAACCACACTTCCTTTTATGCACTTCTCTATTCTGAAGTACTTGCATTATTTCTAGATTACAATCATTGTAATAGTGCCAAAATGGGTATAGGTGTGCACGTACTATTGCAAATTAGGTTTTCTGTGTTTTTTGGAAAATACATAGGTGCAGAAGTTTTAGAAATCTCCAAATTTTTTTCTATAGAATTTAGCTACTTTATTTGATTTGCTTCTGGCAGTGCTAATTATTACACCAGGTTTTATTCTCATGGATCTCTCCTGGAAGTGCTCAGGGGACCATATGTGGTGCTGGAGGTAAAACTGGTGTTGACTACATTCAAGACAAATGCCTTAACTCCTGAACTGTTTCCCTGGCCCTCAAACTAATTTAAACACGAAAAGTACAACAGTGGACAGAGGCATAGTATAGTGGGTAGAGCATTTGCCTGTCTGTGACCAACCTAGATTCAAGTCCTGACACTCCATTTTGTCTCTGGATTCTGCCAGGAGTGATCCCTGAGTGCCAATTAAGGAGAAATTCCTGGGAATAATCAGGTGTAGCCCCCAAACGAAACAACAAAAGAAAAGAACAACAAATAATAGAATAAAATGCTGCTTTTAACACAAAAATATCCGTCAATATTTTTACTATGTTAATATATAAAATGATAAACTTTCATGTTCTTACATTATTAAGTACATACTAGCTTGTGTCCTCAAATACATAAGTATAGTAGCATAAAATAGTGTTTAATTATTTCCCTGTTTGTTATAAATTTGATATTTATATTTGTATAATTTCATAAAAAGATAATGCAGATTTTGTATGAATGATTCATTATATTTTACTGGTTTTGGCATATTGAATATTCATATTATATATTCTTCTATAAATAAGATCACACCTTCTACAAAATTATTGTTGGCGATTTTAATGCCAAGATAGGATCTAGAAGATCAGCTGAAGAACTCCACATTGGGACCCATGACTTAGAATGGAACAAACAGGGTCAGAAACTCTCTGAGTTTATCATGTTGACGAAGACCATCCATGGTAACTCACAGTTCCAGAAGGCCGAATCTAAACGTTTGACATGGGAGTCTCATGTGGACGGCTCCACAACAAAATTGACCACATCATGTTCAATAGACGGTTTTGCATAACCGATGTCACTATTGTCCCAAAGTTTCAAAGGGGATCGGACCACTGTCTCCTTTGTACAAAATTCTACTTTACAGAGTGGGGAGAAAGGGCTGCAAAGTTTAAGTAGAGAACTCCCAGAAAGACCACCAACTGGGAGCTCTTTGGCATTATTGCGGCAACATGGGATTATGCTGTCGTTGACAACATCGACGAAGAATACGATTGACTTGTTCAGCCCCTCCATGATTGTGCGAGGAACACAAAGAGAGAAAAAGCCAAGAAAAAGGAAACCCTTGAACTCATTCACCAACGTGGCTTGACCCATGCCTCATGTAACCACAAGCAAACATCTGAGTTCTCAAAGCAATGCACAGAAGCAATAAAGGAAGACCTCAAGGAGAGAAGAGCAGTAGTGCTGGCCAATGCAGCAGAAGCCGGGAAATGTATTTGCAACACCTGCCTATCCTTCGCCAACTACAAGACCAAGATGACTGCCCTCTGATGTCCTGATGTATCTATCACATCTTGCAGATGGGGAATGGAGATTATTCATGACTTCTACTTCGATCTCTTCGATAACCATATCCTGCCCACATATCAAATTCCACAGGATGGATATGTCATTTCCAACATTCTCACTTCTGAAAGCCAACATGTAATTTCACTGGTAAAGAAGCCAATAGCCCCCAGGCCAGACCAGATCAAACTTGAACACATGAAGAAGCTGCCATCAGGACTTCTCAATACACTTGCACTGCTCTTCACACACTACCTCTCTGAATGCAAGGTTCCGTTCCAATGGGAAACAAACAGGACTGTACTACCGTACAAGAAGGGAGACATCCAGGACATTGTCAGGTATCTATTGCCCAATCTTCCTGTTGTCTGTTGTCTACAAGCTGTTCACTTGAGTCATCCTGAATAGTGTTGGCAGAACACTAGATGAAGGACAACCATGCGAGCAAGCTGGGTTCTGCAAAGGATTCAGCACTATAGACCATATCCACACAATAAACAAGCTCATTAAGGTTTCTTGGGAGTTCAAGAGATTGCTCTATCTAATGTTCTTTGATTTAAAGAAAGCCTTTGATTCTGTTTAGACAGCAGTGGTCTTCACAGCCCTAGCCAAACAGGGCATTCAATACATCAGGATCCTCCTTGAGCTGTATTATAGATTCACTACCAGGATCTCAACATTCTACAAAGAAGTGATCATCCATGTCAAGAGAGGTGTTTAGCAGGGTGATACCATTTCACTGAAGCTCTTCAGTGCCATCCTCGAGAACATCATGCAACGACTGTAATGGGAAGGAAAGGGAGTGAAGATAGACCGTCAGCAACTATACCACCTCTCTTTGCTGATGACATCATTCTAATAACACCAAACATCAGTCAAGAGGCACAAATGCTATCTAACTTTGACAGTGAATGTGGAAAGGTCGGACTACAGCTGAATCTCATGAAGAAAATGTTTATGAAAAACAATGTTTATGACTTTTCGTTATCTCTCAATGGAACGAACATCTCAGAGTGCAACAGTTATGTGTACCTGGGTTGAGAAGTTAGCATGACGAATGACCTGGCCCTTGAGTTGCGCAGGAGGAAGAGAGTGGTTTGGAACGCCTTCAAGAGCATTGAAAAATAGCTAAGAGGATGAAGAACCTCCTGGTCTGTGCACATCTTCGATTCTACTGTTTTTCCAGCATAAATATATGCCTCAGAGACCTGGGCCTTATGAAAACAGAATGAGAACACTACTTGGGTCTCCCAAAGAAGAAGAATGGAGTTCCGACCCCCATCTGCGATCCAGAATCAGGGACATTGTCTCATTTGCCAAGGTGTCAAAAATTAGATGGGCTGGACACATAATGTGTTTTAGAGACAACCACTGGACCAGAGCCATTACCGACTGGATTCCATGGGATGTCAAAAGATCACGTGGCCGTCTACCTACAAGATGGTCAGACGTTTTCGTCAAAACCCTGAATGGTTGCTTTGAGGCTCTTTGTGCTCCTGGAGTGAGCAGAAGTCATTGGGCTACACTAGCAAACGACAGGGACAAATGGAGATGTTACTGGTGCCTGCTCAAGCAAATTGATGAGTAACAGGATGTCAAGTGATCAAATGATTATATTTTAAAAGTACAAGAAGATAAAGGAATTCTTGTATACACTTAGTGGGATTTTAAAGTGGTTTATATATAGAAGCAATAGGGAGGTGCCTTAAAAAATTAGTAGTGAAAATTATCCATGATCCAGTATCCCACTTGTAGGTATTGATAAAAAAAATATAAGAACACTTGTTCAAAGAGAGATTTGCACCCACTCAGTTGTTCCATTATTATTTAGAATAGGCAAGAATTTAAAACAAGCTAAATATGCTAAAAGATTACTGAATAAAGATGTGGTATTTATACACAATAAAATGCAATTCTTCTTTAAAAAATAAATAAAAGATAAGGTAAGACACATGGTTTATATGGAGCTAATACTAGTTTACACAAATCCTCAGTGAGAGCAAGAATGTCCTCCGAGGACCCATTCAAAGTAAATAAATGAGATAAAAGCTGGCCATTTATAAGTGTATGCATATACATGTATGCATTAGACTCACTAAAATAAATCCAAGACAATCTTATTTCATATAATATACAGAGAAGTCAAAGGGATCAATTAAAAATAATAACACATCTTTAGACTTGAGAGCAATTAGAAGTTACAAGCAATAGGTAAAAGGGACCAATTAGAAGTTAAAGGATAGAAGCAAAGTTTTAGTAGTGAATGTCAATGTAGTATGTGAATATGTTGATTTTTAATGATTTGTAATTAAAGGTACTTTAATAAAAGAGATGTTTGTTGAACTGGAGCAATAGCACAGCGGATAGGGCGTTTGCTTTGCATGCGGCCGACCCAGCCGACCCGAATTCTTTTCCTCCACCCCTCTCAGAGAGCCTAGCAAGCTACCAAGATTATCTTGCCCACAGGGCAAAGCCTGGCAAGCTACCTGTGACGTATTCGAAATGCCAAACACAGTAACAAGTCTAACAATGGAGACGTTACTGGGTCCGCTCAAGTAAATCGATGAACAATGGGAGGACAGTGCACTGCAGTGTTATTAGATGTGTCAGCTAGATTAAAATTAAAATAGTTATATAATGGCTACAATTAATATATTAAATTATGGATGTACAGTCTATTTTAATAATACCAGTAAGAAATAACTAAGCAGTATTTTTTTCATCTACATTCATACTGTAGAAAAAGATAAGATCCTAGTTTATAAAATATTTACTTAAATTCTTCAATAACAGTTCATATTATTTTTATTAGAGGTATAACATACTCTGATTGCATTCATTTTTAGTTATTCTTTAATTATTACATGACTATCACCATTTAGGGCTATCACTTAAAATTCTTATATGGAATTTTATTTGTAAATATTTGCCAAAACTTATAATATTGTGCTTTAAATGATTCCTGGGGCCAAGCAATAATATCATGGGTGTACACAGTGCTTGCCTGGTACACAACCTACCTTGATTCAATCCTTTGTAACCCAAATGGTTCTCTCACCCCCGTCAGGAGTGATCTCTGAGTGGAGAGCCAGGAGTAAGCCCTGAATATCTTTAGGTGTGGCCCAAAAAATAAAACAACAACAAAAATTATTTGCCAATTAAGATAGCACTGCACTGTAACTCTGTCATCTCATTGTTCATCCATTTTCTGGAGCAGACACCAAAAATGTCTCCATTGTGAGACTTATTACTGTTTTTGGCATGCTGACTACCTCACATATAGCTTGACAGGCTTTGCCGTGGGGGCAGAATACTCTCGGTAGCTTGCCCGGCTCTCTGAAAGGGGTGGAGGAATCGAACCCAGGTGGCCCGCTTGCAAGGCAAACACCCTACCTGTTATGTTAGTGCACTGGCGCACCAATTAAGATGAGAATTTGTATTTTAGAATTCGTATTTAGTTCATGCATGATACTATTAAATTCAGAGTTGGAGAAGTAACAAAAGCATTTTATATTTATTGTTTCATTGTTTTGTGGGAGGCACACTAGACAATGCTATAATAATGCAACAAAGTTGTCATTGTCACTGTCACTGTCCTCCTGTTGTTCATCGATTTGCTCAAGCTGGCCCAGTAAGGTCTCCATTGGAGACTTTGTTGTTACTGTATTTGGCATATCAAATACATCAGGGTAGCTTGCCAGGCTCTGCCGTGCTGGGGAGTTACTCTTGGTAGCTTGCCAGGCTCTCGGAGAGAGGCAGAGGAATCGAACTTGGGTCAGCAACAAAGTTAAAAAAGAAAAATAAACAATGTCACTAATTTGAGGAAAAATATTAAGCTTGATATAGGAATATAAGCTTATTTCTTGTAAGCTTATTTCTTGTAGCATCTAAGTTAGTGTACTATTGTTACCTTAATTTGGAATTCTTACAAATTGAATGTCTTTAATCCTATTAGCAAGTAAATGAAAGTTCCAAGAAATTCAGCTATTTATTTAATTTTATTTAATATTTTTATTGGGGCAGTAGTGCACAGGAGAGTCAAGGGCCCTCCCAGTGATTCTCTGTCACTTTGTGCTAATAAATATAAATTTGGAGGATTTAGTATTACTAAGGTGTGAGCTGGAGATTGTCTGAGTCAAACTGCTAATGCTCAGAGGTCTCAGGGTTTTTTCCAGTGATTCTCAGGGGACTGCATGGTACAAGGCATTGGATCGAGACCAGCAATATAAAAGGCATTTGTCTAAACCCCGTACTACCTCTCTAGCCCCCAGGTCTAAATTATTTATTAAACATCAAAGCTGAACTAGAAAATTGCATATTCACAAAATGTTATTTCAAATACTACAAAACAAATCTATTCATCTATTTGCATTTCTACATGATAGCTATTTTCAAACCTCTTCTGTAAATAAGGTGCTTTACTGGATGCTACCAATGGAGAAATATAAAAAATTAATGTTTACATGGACATATCTCTTACATTTAATAAAATATTTTTCTCATTAAAATTATTATCTTAGGGGACTGGAGTGATAGCACAGTGGGTAGGACATTTGCCTTGCATGCAGCCAAACCGGGTTCGATTCCCAGCATTCCTTACGGTCCCTGAACACTGCCAGGAGTGATTCCTGAGTGTAAAACCAGGAGTAACCCCTGAGCATCACTGAGTGTGACCAAAAAAGCAAATATATATATATATATATATATATATGTATATATATATATATCAGAAAAAACAAGTTAAAAGAGAATTTGTGATTTGCATATATAAACATAGTATTAATAATAATTCTTGTCACTTGTCTCAAATCTAAATTTTTCTTCTTTTTCATAAAATATTTTAAGTGATGAATTTGGTAATATTTTAAACAGATATAAATATTACAAACATACAGAGAACATTAATTCATCATTAAGACTTACGAATAAGACTTCATATTTATATTATTTAGGTGCTAATTATGATAACCCAACAGAAGACCGAGATGCACTTCATTTACAAAATTTTGAGTGTGTGAAAAATGATAAATGTCTATAATGATGTTCTATTTCTGCTCAAATGAATTTAGAAGCATTGGATCCCATTTCCTCTTTGACAGAACATCAGAACATTGGGCAAAATAGTTCAAAGATTAATAGCTTGTCATAGAAAGCTGAAGATGTTAAGAATTATCTGTAAAATTATATATCCCTAAGTTTGAAATTATTTCATGCAAAAATGTGAAGAACTGCAGGCAGTGCACATAATATTTTAAATGAATATGGGAAGTGTCAATATTTCATTGAAAGCTTTCATGAAGAATGACATTGGTAAGTTAAAATAGAACTCTATACTCAAGTAAAATTTTCAAGATTGCAAGCCAAGATTAGCAGTTTGGGATCTCAAGCTGACAAAATGGCATGAAGAATCAAAAGAGATCTTAAAGAAAGTATGACAACTTTGCAGATAGATTGAATTAAATCTATCAGCTTGTAAAAATGGAGGAAGCATGCTGGCAAATTTAAATTAAAATGTTTATATAAGCAGAAAAGTCTCAAGAAGTACTTTGTACATTAGCCCAGATTGCTTGGACTTGAGATTTTACCCAGGCACTAGAATAACTCATGAAGATGTGAAAATAAGAGCACTAACCTTTTCATTTTAACTTTAAAATGTATAATTAGGTCTACTAATTTTTTTCCTTACTCACCTTTGAACTATCTTCTTAGAAACAAGTAACTAATGCATCTGGAGGCTTTGGAAACACAAGAATAAAAACTACTCAATTAAGAAATTAGTTCTGGAGCAGGAGATAGTATATGGGGAGTAAGGACTATGCCTTACATGAGACTGACTGTTTTGATGCCTGTCACCAAATCATCTTCTAAACATTGATATGTGTGCCTTGGAAGTCCCTGAGCATCGTCTCTCTCATCCAAACCCTGGCATCACAAGGTCTAAGTACCACATTTGTGGGTCCTTGCATTGAACCACCTGTGTTATTGAAGAAAATTGCCTGGAGGGGGTCCCATACCTCTTGGGCATCACTTGGGAAACCCCTTTTCCTCCTAAAATTAGTTAAACATCCTCTATAGTAACAAGTTGCTGTAGAATGTATATGCATATAAAGAAATAAAATATATAAGTTATTGCATATAACCATATTTAAATAAATTTGCATATATATTCATTCCTAACATTTTCATCACTGAGGACTTGCTTTTATCTCCAGCATCAATGGATTCGCAACAGTACTCTTTGCACACAACTTTCAGGAGTAAATGTGGAGTGCTGGAATGATAAACACCTAGGCCAAAAGTATTAATACAACTAACTTGGGAGTTGTCCCTTTTGTCTACAGACAATTTTTATTGAGTGTAATGGAAAAACCTAATGCTAAAGCTAGAGTCAATGCTTGAGAAAAACCCTTTGAAATACAGTTCTCAATTTCATTATTAGTTATGCATTGAGGAATATGTAGCCTGTGATATGCTATATATAGTGGCAGTAACTTACAATGCTCTCACCTGTAGTACACAACCAGATCAGAAATGCTCTTTCGTGAATTAATTAAAACTACCACACCAAAGTCTAGCAGAAGGAAAGATAGAATATGTGAAGACCTAGATTCTATTTTTACAAATATATTCCTTTTAAACATGTGCTTTAAAAATAAAAACCATATAACAAAATACCATGAGGAGAAAATCAAGAAGTTATATTCACATATGAGACTTTCTATTCAGCTGGCATATGAGGACCTTTAAGTAGTCAGTTCTTTTAGTCTTATGAGGCTATATTTCAGCATAACAGAGTATATTTACCATATTCAATTCTGTGTTAAAGAATGATTATTTTCAAAAATTGGCTATTGAAAAAATTACAGCAGTATATTTATTAATGAAGTAGTTAATAATATGAAACTCGGGTGCGAAGAAATAGTAGCACTGTAGCACTGTAGTTCTGTCCTCCCGTTGTTCATAGATTTGCTTGAGTGGGCACCAGTAACATTTCCATTGTGAGATTTGTTGTTACTGTTTTTGGCATATTGAATACTCCAACGGGAGCTTGCCAGGCTCTGCCGTGTGGGTGGGATACTCTCGGTAGCTTGCTGGGCTCTCCAAGAGGGATGGAAGAATCGAACCCGGTTCAGCTGCGTGCAAGGCAAATGCCCTACCCGCTATTTAATGAGTTGTCTTACAAGTGACCAACACTGGATGGACCTACACAAGGTCCAAATATAGACAGGACAAATTTCTGAATACAGAGCCAGGAATAAGCCATTTGCATTGTCAAAAGTGGTCCAACACCCAACCCGTTATCCAAATTATTGTGTAAAGAGAAAAATATTTCTCAAGATGCTGGGATCTGAGAGATTACTATAAAGGTTAAGACACATGCCTTACTTGCCTCCAGGTTTAATCTCTGATACCACATGGAGGCCCTGAACATTGTCAAGATGACCAACATAATTCCTATTACCACATTGTCTTCTGGCCATACATTTTTTAAGTAAGTAAAGTAAAGGCCCTCCCGTTGATCGTCGATTTGCTCGAGCGGGCCCAGTAACGTCTCCATTGGAGACTTTGTTGTTACTGTGTCTGGCATATCGAATACTCTCGGTAGCTTGCCGGGCTCTCCGAGAGGGGCGGAGGAATTGAACTCGGGTCGGCCATGTTGGCCGCTTGTAAGGCGAACGCCCTACCCGCTGTGCTATCGCTCCAGCCCATTTTTTAAAATATTTTAATTTTTTATTTTATAAGTTACTTCACAATATTTGATTACATTTAATATTCAAACACCAATCCCACCACCATCATACCTTCCCACCACCAAATTCGAGATGTTTCCATCCCAAGCCCCAATTCCTGTCCCAAAACACAAACGAAAGAATATATTTTGTACTGTCTGTTATTAAGAACTGCTGAATATTCTTACAAAAAGGTATTCATGTAGAAAACAGAGTTAAGATTGTTTTATTTTGGCAGGCCATACATTAAACAAATGGCTGAAAATCAACAGGTCCCCCTCATCTATTCAAATATTTAGTGAAAACTTTAAAAGCAGAAGAATATTTGGTTTCTAGTTGCATATCTAAGATCTTGGGATTTATTGCCTCATCTTAAGAAGCAAAATGGTAAATATAATGAAAAATAAGAAACTTAAATGAATAAGAGAGGATAGGAAACAGAACAATCAGTTTTCCTCAAGATTATAGAAACAAAGTAGAGGAAGTTTTGGTATATGGCAACAGAAATATCTTTTCCAAATAAAACAAGGCAAGGATCAGCACAAGGAAAAGAAAACCTGAATTGTAACTACTAGGAACTTCTAACAGTTCTTCTAACAGTATGGATAAGTTAATGTTGAAATATCCAGCATATGTATAAATCACTGTCACTATACTCCCATTGTTCATTGATTTGCTCGAGTGGGCCCGGTAACATCTCCATTGTGACAATTGTTACTGTGTTTGGCATATTGAGTACATCACAGGGAGCTTGCCAGGCTTTGCTGTGCATGGGAGATACTCTGTTAGCTTGCCAGGCTCTCTGAGAGGGGCGAGGAATCAAACTCGGGTCGGTCATATTGGCCACTTGCAAAGTAAACACCCTACCCGCTGTGCTATCGCTCCAGCTCATGTGTATAAATAAAGTATATATACTCATATATATTTTTAAAATTTGAATTAAAAGTTTTATGTTTGGATAGATGCCAACAGTTGAAATAGCTGGGTCATATGGAAGAGCTATTTTTACTTGTTTGAATTAGGGTCTCAGACACTGGTGATGGTGAAGATGCAGTAACATTGTACATCACAACCAAAAAGGTAATACTACTGCAAACATATTACCTAAGCTACAATTATAATAATCTTTAAAATGTAATCTAGAAGGTGGCCTAATTCTCTAGCCCTAGTAACCATATTTTGACATTGTTTATTAATCAGTTTTGTTGGTCTTTAAATGTATTTTGTGTCAGTCAACTATATTTCACACAGGAAAGTAATCATTCAGTAATTAATAAGTAATTAACTGTCTGTTTTATTTGTTTTTTTTCTAAGCATAATTACCTTGAGTTCCATCGATGTTTTAGAAAGACAAGGTATCACATTTTTAATCACTGAGTAGTACTGAATCGAATAACACAACTTCTTTATCCAGACATTATTGGATACATTTTTTTATTTACTTTAATTTTTTGTTCCATTTATTTGGGGGCCATACCCTGCAGTGATCAGGCACTACTCCCTGCTCCAGCTTCAGGAGCTTTGAGTATGTTCAGGAAACCATGCTGAGCCAGGGAATGAAGCCAGGCCTCCTCCGTGTGAAGTTGCAGCCTTTGAGTTACCTTTCTGGCCCTTTGGTTGCACATTTAGGTTATTCCCATGCCTTGACAGCTGTGAATAAAACTGCTACAAACATAGGGATGCGTATGTTTTTCTAAGTTACTGCTTTCACATTCTTCAGATATTAAAAATATAATTTCATACTATAAAACCATAGGGTATTTTCATGTTTTTAAGGAATTGCCATATTGTGAAAGAAGCTGCACAAGGTGTATCCCCACCAACAGTGTACAAGAGCTCCTTTTTTATACCTACCCTCTCAAATACTGATTGAATTCCATAACTTTGGTAGATCATAGTTGTATTGTGGAATCTCTTTGTGGTTTTGAGTTTCATTTCTTTCAGAAGTTAAATAGAATATATTTTCATTTCCTTTGACCATTGATTTATATTTCTTGAAGAGGTTATCTTCAGACCACCTATACATGTTTTACTAGGTCATTCACTATTTTGCTGTTGAATTCTATGAGTTCGTTATAGACCTGCATCCTGCATACTAATTTGCTGTCTACTATACTTTGTAAAAATATCTTATAGTCATTAGACTGCTTTTTCATTTGTGTTGAAATTTCTATCGCTGTGCCAAAGATTTTATGTCGATTGTTTTAGTTTAGCTTTTTTTTTGGTTTTGCCTCTTTTGCTATTGAGTAAAATACTCAGAAAATCTCAGCAGTCAATACTCATGAGTTGAACACTATTTTCTCTTACATGAATTTTTGGGAAGCAGTTTTTACATACAATTTTTTATTTTAAGTTAATTTTGCTTCATCTATTAAATTATTTCAATTGCGTATTTTATTACATTTTCTGCAACATTCTCCCCAGTGGTATTTGGGGACTACTCCTGATGATACTCAGCATGGCAGTGCAGAAAAGATGAGTAGATGCTGTCTCAGTGCTGTGGTGCTGGGGACACATGAAGCACACCCAATGGTGTTCTGAGGTTGTGTCATGTCAGAAATTGTATTTGAGATCTTTCACAGGTCTTGCATGTGATATACCTTCTTGAAATATTTCCTCTTACCTATTTTTATTTGACTGTATGGATTTTCCAACTGCATTTGTTATTCTTGTTTCTCAGTTACAGTATCCTTGTCTCTGTATCTACTTTATCTTTCTTCAATTTTGTTCTAATGCTATAATGTAGCAAATTGTGTTTGTTTATTCTTCAGGTGGGGATTGAAAGCTCCCAGCAGAGCTCAGGAGACCCAGCAGCCCCACCAATGATTTTTGGTCAACCTTGCTATCAGTTCGGTGCAAAGACCCAAGAAATTGATTCTCCTTGGGACCTGAAATGCCAGGCAGGAGCAGGGAGAGAAAAATGAACTCTTCTCTGAAGAATATAGACATATAGACACATGGCATGTATCTATAATGGTTAATGAATAAAAAAATAAAATGCTTATTATCATTTATTATCAGGGAAATTCAAATTAAGATGACAATAAAATATCATTTCACGCCAGTAAGAATGAAACATATAAAAAACCTGGCAATTGTTGATGTTTGCTATGGTATAAAGACTCTCAATCCTTGATGGTGGAATTGTTGACGAGTCAACTGCCAGTATGGAGGTTCCTGAAAGAATAAAGCTGCCATATGACCCAGAAATTCCATTTCTTGGTATGTACCACTGTAGCACTGTACTGTAGCACTGTCCTCCTGCTGTTCATAGATTTGCTCAAGTGGGCACCTGTAATATCTCCATTTTGAGACTTGTTGTTACTGTTTTTGGCATATAGAATATGTCACGGGTAGCTTGCCAGGCTTTGCCCTGTGGGTGCAGTACAGTCATTAGCTTGCCGGGCTCTCAAGAGGAGCAGAAGAAGACAACATGAAAACCATCATGCATTACAGTGCTCAATACTATTGTTAGAATATGGAACCAACCTAGATGCCTATCAAAAGATGAGTTGATAATAAAAGTATGATAAATATACACACCAAAATACTATAAAACCATAAGGAATGATAAAACCATACAAGTTTTTTACAATTTGAACTGAACTTTAGGATACCACACTAAGTGAGTCATAAGAGCAAATACTGGATGCTATCATTTATTGGTGATCTATAGAAGAATAGCAGAAGGAGAGAATGCAAGAAATCAAAAGCATAGATACCCATATTTCCCCTCAACTTTTTATTATATAAGTTATAAGAGCAGGGAGGGCTGGAGTGATAGCACAGCGGGTAGGGCGTTTGCTTTGCACGCGGCTGACCTGACCGACCCGGCAAACCCAGGTTCGATTCCTCTGCCCCTCTCGAAGAGCCCGGCAAGCTGAGAGTATCTCGGCCGCATGGAAAATCCTGGCAAGCTACCTGTGACGTATTCGATATGCCAAACACACTAACAAGTGTCACAATGGAGATGTTACTGGGCCCGCTCGAGCAAATCGATGAACAATGGGAGGACAGTGACAGTGAAGAACAGGGAAGAAAAGAAACTCTGTAGGGGGAGGGAAGGTGTTATGAAAATAATAAATGGGAGGTAACAAAGGTAGGAGAGAAGAGTATTTAAAACAGTGGTGTAGAAGTGTGGTGTATGTGTATATTTAAATTTCAGAAGCTAACAATACTATAAGCATATGATCAAAAGTAAAACAACCAAACTTAACAAATATGCCTGTCAAGGATGTAGGCTGGGGAGCTGGAGGAAACCTGTGGACATTGATGGAGGGAAGTTAACACCTGTGGTGGGATTTGTGTTGGAACATTGTATGACTCATAGTCAACTATGAATAACTATGTAAATCAAATACCAAGTATTTGATTTTTTCAAAGGTTAAAAATTAATTAAAATATAATGTACACTGGTGAAGAGATGAGTGCTGGAACATTTTATGACTAAAACACAGGAATGCACAAATTTGTAACTGCATATCTCATGGTGGTTTAATTAAAAAAAAATTAAAAAGAACCAGGAAGACATTTTAAGCCTATACAGGGGAATAATTTTGGGCTAATTATAATGCAACAACTGGAGAAAGACAGTCTGCTACCACTGAAGTACAGGTCAAGCTGAGATAGTCCTAGAGTGCACAGTGCTCATGGTACAGGCAGCAAATGGAGAACAAGAAAGCAGTCTGGATAGAGAGCCTGGTGCTCCATAAACACTAACTCTTCTTCTTGCCCGGCCTAGCTGCAGTGAGGCATCCACAAGAAAGATGCAGGGAAGGGTGCTAGGGCTATTTCTGGCCAATCACAGATCCACTCTTGGTTTCCTCTGAAGCAAGTGTGGGAACCCCTTTTTCTGCCAGGGGCCAATGGATATTTACAGCCTCACTCACACATCTGACCAGTCCTGGTGGCCCACGAGAAGCACGTGTGCCTGTTTTGTCACACAGTGGGGTAGGCCATGTGATATTGGGGTTCTTGGACCCTGGAAAGACACTGTTTTAAAAAGTCCAGGGCCCACTTCAAACCTCCCCTCATCCTAGTGGGTGCAGGGAGCTAGCCTGCTGACAGGTTAGTGGGGATACTGCCACAAGATACCTGGGTCAGCCCAGTCTCATTGCTGTTCCTTTGTGTCCAGGCTCCTACTACACTGGCAAACTGGAGAACTGGAGGAAGTTTCTCAGGCAATAGCCCTTTCCAATGTGCCAGCCCAAGCAAGCGTGACACTCAAAGCTACCAATACTGGGGCACCGCCTTCACCTCTCCCCCACCTCATACAGCAATTCCACAATGAACCTCTACCCCAGATAAAGCAGGTCAGAAGGTGTCACCCACCCCCAATTCTCAGGCTCCTCCATCCTGAGCCCACCCTGAGAAAGAGATGGGAACAGTTGCCAGCTCTAAAACCCCAGCATATTAAGGGGTGCTCAGTCCCCTTTTCTCCAGACTGGATAAAGCTTTGCAAACAGACCACCTTTTCACCTGTGGTTTTCTCTCCTGTTGGAAGAAGCAGTGATGGAGCTCCACAGAAGTCCTTCCCCAGCAGGGGACCTGCAGAGGACAGCTCACTCATGAGCGCTTATGTCACAGGCCAGAGGTTCTCAAGTACGGTCCCATGGAAGGGAGGAGAAAGCTCCTCCCTGCTGCAGGAACTTGAGTTATGATCAGGTCTGTGCATTTGTTTTATTTTTTAAAATTTTTTAAATTAGTTCTGTGACTTTAGACTCTTTTATTTAGGCGACTTCAAGGGAGCAGGCTGTAGGAATAGCACCCAAGTCCACACTGAGTGTCCCATATCTGCATGTATGCATATATGCAAATGAATGCAGGCACACCTCTATGAAAGTGTCCTGTCAATCAAGTCCACCCAATTCTGCAAACATATGTATAATGTAAATGAGTATAGATACACATACATGCATGTACATATAATCAAACAAGCAGCCAATTCCAATCTACATATTCAATCTATATGTATATAGAGATGAGTATGTACATGTATACAGTCAAGCAATAAATTTTACCCTCAATAGTCTACATTATATATATTATATATAGAGAAAAAAATTTAATTAAATAAACAAAGGGCATAATAAAATAAACATAGATAAACAGCAAATTTCTTCATGTCAATAATTTTTCTAAATGCCACTTTAGCAAAAATTCACAGAATCAAGAACAAAGACACCACAAAAAATGAATATCTGTAATAAATATCAATTAAAAACCCTCAAAAAATCCTTTAAAACTGTATCTAACAAAATATTAAGACATCATCCACCATTATTGAACAAAATTCATCATAGGGTGTGTGTTTCATTCAATACATACAAATAAACTAATGCAATATACCATATCAACAAGAGAAAGATAAAATAATTATTATGATAATACAAATAGAGAAAGCTTTTGAAAAATTTAACACCCATTTATGGTTTAAAAAGCACTCAAAAATTAGGGGTAGAAAGAATACACCTCAAAATAGCAATAGACATCTTCAAACAACCCAAAGACAATGTCATACTCAATAGCTAACAACTAAAAGCTTTCTCTTTGATATCAACAGCAAAACAAGGATATTCACTTTCTTGCACAGCAATTAAGGGAAATAAATCTGATAAAACAAAACAACTAGAACCATCACTATTTTCAGATCATGTGATAATATACGAAGACCAACCTAAATGCCCACAAAGAAATCTCTTAAAAGCTCTTAGAAACAATCAACCAAAATCAATGCAGCAAAATAAAAAATTAACACCCCAAATCACCCCGTTGAATTTCTATATGCAATGAATGAACAAGGAAAGAAATAATAAAAGCAATCTCATTTTTAAATTGTGTAAAAATATATCAAGTATGTAGGATTCTACTTTTAAAAAGATTTGAAAGACTTATACATTGAAACGAGTAAGTCACAATTAAAAAATAGAGAGTACACTAGGAAATGAAAAAATATTCTGTATTCCTGTATGGAAGAAGTAACATAGTCAAATGGTTGTTGTACCCATAGCATTATACCGATTCAATGAACCCTCAATGAAACACTTATTACTTTTTTTAAAGACTTAGAACAAACTCTACTAAAATTTGAATAGAATCATAAATCTTCCTGAATAACCAGAGCAATTCAAAGAAAAACAGACCAGGTGGTTTGCATTTCCACTCTTTAAATTGTACTATAAAGGAGTGGTAAACAAAATTGTGTGGTACCAGAATAAAGAGATATTCTTAGACCAATGGAACACATTTGCATCCCCAGGGATAAAACCCTTAAATTTATGAACATTTAATTTATGCAAATTTGCTGGGACATGAACTGGGGAAAGGAAAATTAATTCCAATACATTGTGCTTGGAAAACTGGTTAGGCATTTGCACAAAAAGAAATTGTGACCGTATCTACACCATTCTTAAAGTTAACACAAAGTAGACTGAAGACTTTGAAATTAGGCCAGAAATCATTAAAATCAGTAGGTGAAAACAAATGCAAATATCTCAGGCTACACGCATCAGTGGTGCCTTTACAAAGCCCAAAAATAAACAGGTAGGACTAAAGAAAATTAAACTTTTTGTATGGTAATGTAAACCACTGTGAAAATAAGAAGATAACTCTGATTTTGTTGATATTGCTGTTTTGTGTTGTGTTTTGTTTTGGGGCCACCCTAAACTGTGCTCAGACTTACTCCTGGCTCTGCACTAAAGGATTTTCTGATGGTGCTTAGAGGACTCTGGTGTAGAGATAGAACCTTGGCCTGCCACATTGCAAGGCAAGTGCCCTACATAATGTACTTTCAGGCCCAAGCAATTAACTCGACAGGAGAAAATATTTACACACAATACATTGGATAAAGGGCAAATATTCAAGACATACGAAGACCTCATAAACCTCAACCAATGAACAAACCAATAACCCCACCAAATAATGGAGAAAGGGCATAAACAGACAGTTATCTGAGGAAGCATATGTCTGGCCAGTAAGCAAATAAAAACATACTCAAATGTATTAGTTGGGAACTGCAAGTCAAAGCAATGGGATATAATTCACATATGTGAGTAGTACTGGGAATGACCAGTATTGGCAGAAATGTGGTGGGAAAGGGAACCTAATTCCCATGGTAGGAATGTTTTCTGATTCATCCTCTATGGAGAGCAGTATGGAAAGTCCTTAAAAATGTAAGACTAAAACTCCCATAATCCCATGATTCCAATTCCTACAATATAACCCACAAATGCAAAAATATTAATTTTAAAAGATAAAAGAAAATCTATGTTTATTGCAACAATTTCTACAATACCAGGATATGAAAATAACTGAACTATTCAATAACAGATAAATTGTAGTTTCTGTATGCAATGGAATATTATGCAACTGTAAAAAATATAAAATCCTTCAGTTTCTGGCGATGTGGATGCCACTGGAGTGTATCATGTTAATCAAAATAACTAGGAAGTAAAAAAACAAATACTGATTGATCTCACTCATCTACGAGATCGATGCATATATAAAAACAAATCAAGAATATAGAGAACATTCAACAAGACAAACCCTTGGACTTGAAACACTATCTTATTACTAAGCAGTAATAGAAAGGATCACAGGAAAAATTAAAGGTGACATAAGGAAGGGTAAAGGGTCATGAGGACAGTGATTTTAATTGGATGTAGTAATTATCTATTTCTATACCATAATATTTAAAAATATTGTAACTTTCTAAAGTATAATTTCCACTGTCACTGTCACTGTCCTCCTGTTGTTCATCGATTTGCTCAAGTGGACCCAGCAATGTCTCCATTGGAGACTTTGTTGTTACTGTGTTCGGCATATCGAATACATCATGGTTAGCTTACCAGGCTCTGCCGTGCGGGCAAGATACTCTCGGTAGCTTGCCAGGCTCTCTGAGAGGGGCAGAGGAATCGAACTCGGGTCAGCCATGTTGGCTGCGTGCCAGGGAAATGCCCTATCGCTGTTCTATCACTCCAACCCAAAGTATAATTTTAAAAAAGAAAAAATATTAATATGAACTTTTCACTTAAACATAAAGTATTTAACGATATGGATAAAATATAACTTTTACAATATGAGTTCTCCATTTCTATATATCTTACTTTAGTTGTCTGTAAATATTTAATACGTGATTCATTGATTTATTAGCTCAATAATGTACATACCAATAACGGAGATAATAAACAAATGATTTTATTATAATCTTATTATTTCCTATTTCTGTTATATGTTTGTGTTCAAAGTTTGCACTATTATATGATATTATGATTGCATTATTGATTATAATTATGTACAATTTTCCAGAGTTCTGAACATCTACAGAACTTTCAAAAATTCACTAGGCATACAAAAGACTGTATTTTTAGCAAAATTGAAATAGAAATGCATTTTTACTCAGCAGAGAAGGGGACATACCTGATGGTGCTCAATATTTACTTTTGATTTTGTGCTCAGTTATCACCTCTGTGGTACTTGAAGTCTCATATGTGGTGCCCAGGAGATTGGCCTCAAGCAAGACAAGCTAATATTTCTTTGGCACCTAAAATTAAATGTATGTTTATGTCAGCAACGATGAGATATTTCATTGCACTAATATAAATTAAAAGCAATAGAATATGTCTATTTGCTCAAATGATGCTCTGCTAATTTTTTTTCATTTTTATTACTTAGATTAACTATCTAAAACACCTATAAACATTATTGTATATATTTTATTAGCATTTATTTGTATATATTATTTTCATAAAAGTAGTTCACAATAGTTCATTACAAATAATATTTAAACACCAATCCCACTACCCCAACCAAGCACGTTCCCCCCACAATAAGAGGGAAGTGTGTGAAGGTTGTTGTATTTTGTTTTGAAGTCATTTCAGCACGAATATAAGAGAATACAGGCAAGTATGTTAAAACCAAACAGAATTGTGCTACTTTTGGTAAGTAAGTGAGATAGAGTATAAAAGTTCACGCAGCCTCTCCAGGACATTCTGCAGCACTCTCTTCTAGGAGCTTTGGTTTATAGTCTTGGGTTTTGGCCATTGATGAGATTACATGACGCCGGGGGCAGGTTGTAATATGACTACCAAGCTACTGGAAAACTGGGTTGCTGGGGGAGGAGATCCAATCTCGATTGGAGCAGGCTAGGAAATCTAAGTCACGGATGCCCGCATATCTGGGTTTTCCTTCCGGTCCACTATTTTTTTTTTAAATTTTTATTAGTGAAACACCGTGAGATACAGTTGTAGACTTACAAATTTTTATGCTTGGGTTTCAAGGGGTCCAGTCCACTCTTGAGTGAGGTTCATCGGTTCTTGGGTGATGCTCACCTGAGCTTGTGGAGAGTGGCCTTGGGCATGGTGGCTGTTAGGTTCTGGAGGTTTTTGGCTGCCAGGGTTCTGCTTGGGGCATGGAGGGAAACTCAATCTGCCTCCTTCCAAGGTGCCCTGGTGAAGGCAGCATGGCATGGGTCAGGACATTCTGCTTTTTATTAGCATTCTATTCAATATTAAAATCTATAGTACTGGAACTACAAGAGACCTTAGGGTTTAAGGCATTTGCGTTAATTCCAAGCTTTCCAGTGGGTTCTTGCAGCCCTCCCTTAGGCAACACATGTAGAGCCCAGTACTACAGACATTGAGAAACACTGACTCCTTGGACCCTTGCTTTGAACCACCATCATGGTTGGCCAAGAAACACCTGATGGAGTACCAAGATTTCCTAAACTCTGTTTGGGAGGCTTCTATAAAACTAAGCTATAATATTACTAAATTAGTAATTAAAATGTACATCATATTCACTTAATCTGCCATATTTAATTAGAATGCTTTCAAAATTATGTGTTCTGTCTAACATAAATTTTAGTGCTTATCAATGAGATACCATCTCACACCTCAGAGACTGGCCCACATCCAAAAGAATAAAAGCAACCAATGCTGGCGCAGATGTGGCGAGAAAGGGACTCTCCTTCACTGCTGGTGGGAATTCCGAGGTTCAGCCCTTTTGGAAAACAGTATAGACAATTTTCAAAAAATTAGAAATTGAGCTCCCATTTGACCCAGCAATACCACTCCTGGGAATATATCCCAGAGAGGCAAAAATGTATAGTCGAAGTGACATCTGCACTTGTTTGTTCATTGCAGCACTCTTTACAATAGCCAGAATCTGGAAAAAATCTGAGTGCCCAAGAACAGATGACTGGTTAAAGAAACTTTGGTACATCTACACAATGGAGTACTATGAAGCTGTTAGAAAAGATGAAGTGATGAAATTTACATACAAGTGGTATTACATGGAAAGTATCATGCTAAGGGAAATGAGTCAGAAAGAGAGGGATAGACATAGAAAGATTGCATTCATCTGGGGGACATAAAGTAACAAAATAGGAGATTAATACCCAAGAATAGCTGAGATCAGTACCAGGAGAATTTCTCCATGGCTTAGAGGCTATCCAGGCATTCTAGGGGAAAGGGCAGCTCAGATAGAGAAGGGAGCACCAAATAAAGGGTGTTGAGAAGATTCGCCCAGGATGGGAGATGCATGTTGAAAGTAGACTATAGACCGAACATGATTGTCACTCAATGCCTCTTTTGCAAACCACAGCACCCAAAAGGAGAGAGAGAACAAAAGGGAATGTCCTGCTACAGAAGCAGGGTGGGATTGGGTGGGAGTGGAGGTGGGAGGGAATACTGGCATTTATGGTGGTGGAAAATGGGCACTGGTAGAGGGATGGGTATTTGATCATTGTATAATTAAAACCCAAGCACAAAAATTTGTAAGTCTACAACTGTACCTCATGGTGTTTCACTAATAAAAATTAATGAAAAAAATTTTAGTGCTTTTTCTGAGATAAAATAGTTTTAGTGAGTTGAATACTTCCATCCTCACCATAATACTCCTAATCTGGTGCCTGTAAAGGTTATTGCAAAACCAGATACTGAAAAAGATAGCTAAAAATCTTTAAATAGGAGGATATTCCCTGAGTTATCTATCTAAATGGGACTCTAAATTTAGTATCAGCTGTCTCATGGGAATTTAGAGGAGAGATACAGAGGGAAGAAGATAATGTAATGTGAACACAAAGGGATTGGAGTGACGCATTCTGAATCCTAGGACCTGGTGGAAGGAGCAAGGGATGGAGTCTCTCCTACAATGTTTACAGGGAATTTTAGAGACCTGTTGATACCTTGATTTCAGACTTTGGCATCTTGTTCTGAGAGTGTATTTATAGTGTTCGGGTACATTATTTGTTACAGCATAATCAGTAAAACAATACAACAATGTTTGAGATGTGCTTTTCTCCAGTCTAATTGTTTTTAAATACTATATAGCACAGCGGGTAGGGCATTTGCCTTGCATGCGGCCAACCAGGGTTCGATTCCTCTGTCCCTCTCAGAGAACCCGGCAAGCTAGCAAGACTATGCTTCCTACACGACAAAGCCTAGCAAGTTACCTGTGACGTGCCAAAAATAGTAACAAGTCTCACAATGAAGACATTACTGGTGCCCACTTGAGAAAATTGATGAACAATGGAAGGACAGTGCTACAATGCTACAAATAGCTTAGAAAATTTAAAAAGATATATTTAAATACTTAAGGTATAATAATTTTTTTATATAACAGAAAGAATTGCAAGTTCTCTTTGCTGTCAAATCAGTCTTACTTTGCAATCACTAAATCCTTCCACAAATTAATAATTTAAATTGACTTCCTTTAATATTTTGGATTCTACTTTTTCCATACAAAATATTCTTCTTTCAAAAAATTTTATGCTAGTAGTATAGAGGATTAACTTTGGAATTTGTAGAATGGGATAAATAAGTATAAACATTCCTAAAAAGAGACATCCTCATTGATAATGATGCACTTTCATATTCCATTATATGTTGGAAGTGTTAATCCAGGGATCCTTTTCTGTTTTCAACATCACCACTACATGAGCTTGTCACCTAAATAACTGTAATTAAGCATTCTCTCTAGTTGCTGATTACAGTATGCTGATGAACATTCCCACTGGATTAAACTGACTCTTTTATAACATCTACAGTAATCATCACATATTATAATGTATTTTTTTTTGCTGAAGACTTCTTAAATAATCTAAAATGTAAATTAAACAAGTCTTTGATTATTGCAATCTAAAGTTCAACATGTGCTTAATCAGAGAGGTATCTTCTCATTGAGATTTACTAAGCAAAAGTATTATATTCAGGGAAATAAATACTTAAACCTTTGGTCATTGATTTGTATCCTTTTAAAAATTAAAATCAGTTTACAAGCCAGACATTTATTTTCCTAGAAAGTAGCAAGATGACAAGAGATGATATACTTGATTCAAGCATTTACAGCAACAAAATAATTTCTATCGATTTTAAGGTATATATAGTTAATGTGTAGAACACTCCGACTTGAATCAATTAAAAATTCAATAAGCATACATAAAGTCATTTTTTCTTAGCTTCTGGGCCACACTCAGAGTGCTTAGAGATTACTCCTGGCTTTACACTAAGGGATCATACTTGAAGGGTCTCTGGGACCCTATAAAGTGCCAGAGATTCAACCAGCATTAGCTGTGTGCAAGGCAAGACCTTACCCACTATACTAACTGTCTGGCCCCTGAACTCATTATTGTATTAAACTATTACTTTTCACAGATTCAAAAGAAAACTTTCAAATGATTTCCAGGTTGTAATAGATTTTATTAAAACTTTTTTAATATATATAAATGTATTTATTGAATCACCGTGAGAGCAGTTACAAAGCTTTCTGGTTTAAGTCTTGGTCATACCATGATAAAACACCTGTCCCTTCACCAGTGCACATTTTCCGCCACCAAACTCTCCAGTATACCCCTATACCACACCATCCCCCTACCTGTGTGACAGATGATTTCTACATTACTCTCTCCCTAATTTGATTACATTCAATAGAACTCTTGTCAGAACTCAGCAAGAGAAAATGGTCAAGAAATTCATGATTTATAAGGTAATCAAAACCACACACAGCACTATAAAATTCATTGACACATATTTCTTGGGTTCAGTCTAGAGATAGAACAGTCTAGAGATAGATAGATAGATAGATAGAACAGTCTAGAGATAGATAGAGATAGAACCTAAGTGCTTACAGTTAACATTCTTATAATTCATACTTCAATTTTAGGTAAAACATGTCTATATATTTCTTGACTATGGAACTGAAAGAAGCAGAATTCTAAAGCTATAATGATATTTAGTGTTCCAGTGCAAGAAGGAAGTATAGATATTTGCTGAAGAACTAAAAAAATAATAAATTAATGTATAATTTATATAAATCTTATTTCCATGACTGTAATTTCTTTTCATAAATCTTAAATCATAAAATGTGTAAATTAATTTTCATAAATCAGACACTATTTACTAACTTTCTGTGTTCTTATCTAAATATTTTATATATCCACTCAAAAATTAGTCTATTATTTGAATTTACTAAATCAATTATGTTCTGAAGTAAAAACTTACCTATAAATCATCTACGAATTATTCATTGTACAAATTAAAATTTCACTTGTCATGACTTTTTCCCAAGATTATCACCATCCACAAGCCTTTAAAGTCATATATCTGTAGCCTGTCCTCCCATTGTTCATCAATTTGCTCTAGCGGGCACCAGTAACGTCTCACAACAAATTGTAAGACTTATTGTTACTGTTTTTGGAATGTTACTGTTATTGAATGTCACAGGTAGCTTGTCAGGTTCTGCCATACAGGTGAGATTCTCTGGGTAGCTTGCCGGGCTCTCCGAGAGGGGTGGAGGAATTAAACTGGGTTGGCCGCATGCAGGCAAACTGTGCTATCACTCCAGCCCAAAATTATATATATTATTAAATATATATAACATATAAATTAAAAACATAATTTATATATAATTTATATATAATAATTTATATAGTGTTATGTGAAAATAAAAATGCTTGATCCACAAACATATGTATCCTTAGAGATAATAGGACTTATTGTACTTTAGCATTTTTTCTTTAAGCCTATACTTAATCAATGAATGTCAACTTTTATATTAATTTAGCAAAATTTAAGAAGTCTGACAGAAAAGCAAATTAAATATTTTATGCTATTAAAAATATCACAATGAACATCTAAAGATGTACAACAGCACATATTTGCAAAAATATACAAATATTTTATAGCAATTAAAACTAACATCAAAAATACATTTTTAATTCTTTCATAAAATGTTATACTAATTTAGATTTTCAATAAAACTAATTAAAAGTTAATCAAATTTTAGGTAATAAAGATCCATTATTCTTTATCTTCTCCAGTTTAATTAGCAACCCAGATTTTTAATTTGAATTTTTTCTATCAATAAAATTATCTGAAGCTTTTTAACTTAAAATATTTTTATGTCCTGCATGATGAAGACTAAAATTAAGTATTCAACTTTGGCTGCACCCTATCTAGAGAGAACTAGAGAGGGGGTTTAGAATATCGCACCTATGTGAGAAAATCATTTTGATTTTAAAACCATCTTTATTAAGTATTCATGAAGCAAATCTCTTCTTCACAAACTTTAACATGTTCTCAGTTCTATTTAAATGGATGTACAATTCTGAAATTTCCCATTGACCTTTAACACTCAGGAGGTGGATAGATTTACCTTTTGCAGATTTACCCACTTGAGTGACTATGGGGTTCTGAAAGACTTAGTTCATTTCATTCTTTTAATTTCCCATAATACAACAAAAAAGAGCAGTAGCAGAAGAAATCAATCCCAACTTATCCCTTGTCGAATATCAGCAAACACAATGTCACAAAACCAATGTGAAGAAATGGAGTATAGATTTTCTGCTGACATTTGTAAAGTGTTTGTGTCAAAGTATTTTTCTAATACAGAAAAGGTTAGAGCTTAACAAATTAAAGCACATGTTTCTTTTAAACTGTTATGCTGATCATTTGGATTAATTTTAATAGCTCTTTTTTTCTCGTAAAAACACTTAACCCGATGTGATCAGAGGCAATTCTTTCAGTATTCATCATTCATCCACAAATTTATTTATCATAAACATATGGAAAATTTGTGAGAACATTTTTCCTAGTTATAGATATAGCCAAAAATAAAACCATACCTCAAATATTTAGTTTTTTCCAAATATGTTTAATTTATCCTACATATACAAATGATAGACCACATTTTCTACAACTGCACAATAAGATATTTATACATCAAATAAAAATACAAATTATTTTATTTACATAAAATGGGATACTAATTAAAATTAAATGATAATGTATTTTCAGTTTTGGCATATTATTCATCAAAAATTATACCAATATTAATTTAGACAGATGCAGAATCTCCTGCCCCTGATCCAGGCTTTCTTCACTGGGTTGAGTTTCCTTCCCTGCCCCAAGCAGAATTTAAGCAGTCAAAACCCTCTAGAACCCAGTCACAGCCATGCTCAAGGCCACTCTCCACAAGCTCAGACGAGCTTCACACATGAAGGAGTTGGCAGAGGAACCCAGGTATGTGGGACCCAGGGCTGAGATCTCCAAACATGCTTGGATTGGGACTGGGCCTCCTCCACCCAGATTCCCCATTTTCTAGTAGCTTGGCAGTCACACCCACAAACTGCACCCAGAGCCATGTTATCCCATCAATGACCAAGATCCAGAGACTATGAAACAAAGCTCCCAAAAGCTCAAGGCTGCTTTGCAGCTGCGTGACCTATTATAGTCTAGGCCACTGATGTACCTAAAGCAACACACGTGTGTTTGGTTTTAACATACTTGCTTGTATTCTCTTATATACATTCTCCATCCCTCTCGGAGAGACCAGCAAGCTACCGAGAGTATCCCTACAGAGAAACCATAGAAATTTCATGGGTCAATCCAGATTTTAGAACTCCTGAATTTAAAATTGGTATTTTAATAAGATTTTAAAGTGATTTTTAAACTTTAGTATTTGTGAAATGTTAACTATAACATGACATATTTGGGGGGAAAAGGCATAATAATAAATTAGAAGTGTAAGTAGTAGCACAGCAAGTAAAGCACTAGCGAACCCATGTTCAATCTCTGGTACTACATGGTCCATCTGAGCCCCACCAGGAGTTAGCCTTGTGCTCAGAGCCAGGCGTCAGCACTAAGCACTGTTAGGGATGGTCCCCAAACAAAATAAAACAATAAAAAATGCTATAATGCTGGGGATTTGCTTCAAAACACTAAAGAATAAAGTTGGTGAAGATCTTGTATAAAATAAGCCCTGGTCCATTGTGGTGAATGTTGCATCAAGACAGTGAAAACTTGAATGTCACAGGACTGCTCTCTCTCTCTCTCTCTCTCTCTCTCTCTCTCTCTCTCTGTAAAGATATGTTTGAAAATCATCATCATCACTGTCATCCCCTTGTTCATAAATTTGCTCTAGCGTGCACCAGTAATGTCTCCATTCGTCCATGTCATGTGCAAGTGCTGCCCAATGGTGTATAGGGGGCTCTTTCAGGGTCAGGGGAATGAGGACCATCATTACTACTGTTTTTGGCATATTGCTTGCCAAACTCTGCCAGGTAGAGGTAGAGTTTTTCAAACAGGTAGCTTGGCAGACTCTGCCATTCATGTGGGATACTCTCGGCAGCTTGACGGACTCTCCCAGAGGGATGGAGGCATTTGGGGTGACCTCTGATTGCTTTTACAGGTGTTCCCAATCTACCGAAAACAACCTTTTGGTCAACTGTCATGTTGTAATGATCTGCATACTGACAAACACGCACCTGCCTGTGTCTCTAAGAAGCACCTGGGACATCTGTGGCCTGAAAGTTGATCTCTTTGAGGTTGCTGGAGTGTGCCTGGAAGTTGCCTAGCAGCCTGCGGATCAGGACCTTATCGCAGAAGGTCTGTGCCAGGTCGAACACCTGCGTGGAGTCTCAGGTCACCCAGTGGTTGCCTGATAGCACCCTGCAGTGGATAAGCCAATGCACTCAATGCCGCAGTGGCTCTATGTCCAAAGGCACTGTGGCTCAACCCGACCAGGGCAGGCGGCAACGGTGAGGGCTCAAAATGAAAATAAAATCAAAAAAGGTCTTGAGAGTCCAAGGAATAGTAGAGGATAAGGTGACTGTCATGCATGGAGCTGATTCTGGTTCAATCTCTGCACTATATTTGGTCTCATGAACATCACCAGGAACAGCTCCTCTGCTCAGAACCAGGAATGGCCGGCTTCACAGCAGGATATGTCCCCAGCCCGACAAAAAAAAAAATAAATAAATAAACCATCTTGAAGAAATCACAACAATAATATAGGGAGATTTGTTTCATTTGCCAGCACTTCATAGTCCCAAGAACCTAGCTACGATTGACTCTTGATATTGCCCAAATAACAAATAAATAGGTAAAGACAATGTCTATAAAAAGCAAGTTCTTTCCTACTTGATATTTCTATTGAAGATTGTTTATGTGATTGTCTTTCATAAGTATGGGTAAGTAATTTTTATTTTTAAATAAAAATACTGCCATATTGATTAAACTATTCTCTTAGAATTAGCAAACTAACTGACTATATTTGAATTTCTATTTTCTATTTTTTATTTTAAAATAAATAGTTATATAACAAAGGTTTGGGGATGAGAGCAATAGAATAGTGGGTAGAGCACTTGCCTTAAACACAACTAAGTAGGGTTTCATCCATAAAACCACAAACAGTTCTTAGAGTCCTGCCAGAAGTTATCCTTGAACCCAAAGCCAGGAGTAAGAACTAAGCATAACTGACTGTAACTTTATAAATAAAAAAGCAACAACAACAAAACTTAGAACCCCCTAAAAAAAGTCTACAATATTTCATTAGTAAAATAATACTAGGCACTGTTAAAGGAAGAGGAATAAAAACATTAGAGGCAAAAGTACGGTTTAGAACACAAATTTTAGTAAATTAAGTAAAATATAATGATAGCTAAAAATATAATTTTCCTGAATTTTAAGATTGTGTAATACTTCATTTCTGAATACATACACTTTGAATCACTTGTCATCCTGTTGTTCATTGATTTACTCGAGCAGACTCCAGTAACGTCTTCATTCGACTCATTTATAAATAAATAAATTAATTAATTTTAATTTTTTATTTTATAAAGTAGTTCACAATATTTGATTACATTTAATATTCTAACACCAATCCCACCACCATTACACCTTCCCACCACATTACTTCACATGTTTCCAAACTGAACCCTAACCCCTGCCCCAAAGCAGAACTGAAATAATATATTTGTACTGTTTGTTATGAAAAGAGGAAAAAGTGTGAAGATTGTTATATTTCATCAAGGATCCATTAAGCCCTTCTATGAAAGATCACCAACATGTTCTTAAATGTTGATCCTTGTGTGCTTATGTGTATATATATATATATATATATATATATATATATATATATATGTGTGTATCTGTATATATGTGTGTGTGTGTGTAAAAAAATATTTCCCTCTAAGATTGGTTGCCTCCTACTTTGAACCCCATCAAATATGGTGCAATACTCTTGGAGTGTGTGTGGTATGAAGTGTCAAGGAGTAAATTCACGCATAGGTGAGGCTCGGCCTGAGAGTGTGGAGAGCAACCATGAGTGTGGTGATGGTTGACTTCTGGGGATTTTTGACTGCCAGGGCTGGGTCGACAGGGGCAGGGAGGGGTCTGACCCGGCCTCTTCCAGGGCGCCAAGTGTAAAACAGCCATGGTAGCAGCATGGTTATGGCAAGTGTCATGTAATGCTTCTTTCCGGAGGAGAAGAACATGTGACTCTGGCTGGTAGTTTATGATGAGATTCTATTTTTATATATTTTTATGAAGAAAATATACTGTTTGACTTAAATAATTTTTTTCATCATAGATCTTATATATATATATATTGTCTCAATAAGATATAGTGCATATTCAGAATAAAAACAATTGCTGAATTTTCATTATTTATTCTTTTAATTTAATCTTTACTTTTCAAACTTAACTCATTTTGCAAAATTTTCTTGAAATTTGTTCAAATACAACACTCACTACTTAGTTTGCTGAGTCAGAAATAAAAAATTGTAACAGGTACTTCCTAGTTATTCTTAATTTATAATTTCCATAATTATATTAAGTGATAGAAATGCTTTTCATAAAAATAAACTAATTATCAACATCCTAAATATATTAGGAGTTTATATTTGTAACATGCCATACTCCAAAGAAACAACCTACAATGCTGTGGATGTTACATAAAGATATGGACATATGCAATCTTTGGTTAGGTTATTCCCTAAGTATAAATCTACCATATAATCTGAGATCTTCATGTTCTGCTCTTTTTTTCAATATTCCACAAAACAGAATTTCTTTAAGAAGCATAATTTCTGTCTTGAAAAGCAATATTCAAACTCCTTATTAATTTCTGCCTTTACATTATTGAACAAAGATTAGTGGTATGAGTACTTCTAGTGACATTAGATGTAATCTTTATTTTGAAGAGTAATGGTTAAACGTACTTATTTAAATAGAATAGTGTAGTGATCATATTCAGAGATAATTTCAGTAAAAGAAATGAAGACCTTGTTGGAGAACTCAGGTATAGATGGAAAAACACAAAATTTTAAATATGTAGAGGTGTCTACAGAATATTTATGACATTTTCTTTATATTAAGATAAAGTTTAATCAGAATACACATATAGCTTAGCCAAAGTCAGGTGACAGTTCATGGATAATCAGCAGTCAGTCGGTCATGGTCCTCCCGTTGTTCATCGATTTGCTCGAGCAGGCCCAGTAACGTCTCCATCATGAGACTTGTTGTTACTGTGTTTGGCATATTGAGTATATCACGGGTAGCTTGCCAGGCTCTGCCGTGCAGGCTAGATACTCTTGGTAGCTTGGTGGAATCTTCGACAGGGGCGAAGGAATCAAACTCGAGTTGGCCATGTTGGCTGAGTGCAAGGCAAACGCCCTACTGCTATGCTAATGCTCCAGCCCTCAGATAATCAACATTAATACAAAATTTTTAGCTACCAACTAGTTTGTTTTCCAATAGATCAATTTGTATACAAATTAGAAATTAAGAATTATATTTATTATATTTACTTTAATATTTTTATAGGTTCTACTTAATAAAATTTACAACAAAATTGGGAAAATATATTCAAGGAACTTCAGAAATAAGTTTCAGCCTCATTTGAAGTTTATTCATATTTTATAGAAAATATCTGAGATCAGAAGCAAAATTGACTAACAATCGCATCATTTAACATTAAGTCCTTCTCAACTACTCTCCTAAATACAGTATACTAATATGATTAAAGTTTCTATATAGTCATCCCCCGGGGGAGTTAAAACCTGTCAGATCAAATTTCCATAGGTATTAGGAAGACATCAAACAGAAAATATTATTTTTATATTATCTAGGAAGAAATGGAATATATTAGTTAATATAATCTTCTTGTTTGCTTAGGACCATACTGTATTTTATTATCAGAGTTAAAGTTCTTCTGGATAGAAAAGAGGTCTATCATAAAAAGAAAAATGAAGAAAATTCTCAAGATGACTTAAAAATAGCTATAAAAATGCAGTACAAATAAAAAAGTTTTGTGAATGCTTTTCTGTGTTGACTGTGAAATAAACTTCAGCAAATAAGGTAATGGAAGGAATACTGAAAATGAAGGAACAAAGCAGATAGTTAGGTGTGGAAAATTTATAAGTATTAGCTACTGTTTTTGTAATTGTGCTGAATACTGTAAAAAGATACAAAGTCAACGATTCATGGAATTTGCAAAGTGCATAAAGACGGAGCTCTAAATGTCATCACACTTATTTTCAGTATGTGTAAGACATAATCCAGCTGTGCTGAAAGGGACAAAGAAATATTCTGTCTATATGACCTTCATACCAAGTAGTAATGAGAAAACAACAAGAACACACATATCTCCCCTGAAATTTGTAATCACAAACTATAAGATATGTGAGTTTCACATGGATTCACATTCCCACTGTTGTCTCAAAATTTAAGCAATGTATTTATTTTGAAGTGATATTCTATTTGTGGTACTTTAGTCAACTAAAGATTGTAATTTAGACCAAGTCCACTAATAATTACTATGAACAGATTCTAAGATGGGCTCAGAACTAGTGGTTACAAGGCAAAATGAATGACAAAGAAAAAACAAACTAGAACTGGAAAACTATCAGCACAAAATACAAAAATAATATAAAACTAAAATTTACAAATATCACAGATAATGGATTTCAAAGACAAGATATAAAATATAATTGACTTCAATTAATAAGAGAATCAAAATAAAGACAGAAGTAAGACAATATAAAATAAACAATTATTGTTGACAAATAGCAGTAGAACATGCATAAACTTAAAACCAAAATAATTGCAAATTCAGTTATTCTGGGGTATGTTAAGATAATAAGCAATGGCTGATTATGAATACTTTCTAGAAATGGCAAACATTGACAACCACACCATGACTAAAAAGAAGTGTAAACAATTTGAAAACTTATTGGGAAATAAAGTGGAAGTGTCTGAGTCTATAGTTACAGTAAAAAATTCTGTTAGAGATACTTGGAAAAAGCTGTAAGAAGGAATCTATTAGTAAGAGGCAAATGAGTAAATGAATGAATGAATAAATAAATAAATCTAGAAATTTTCTTCTTATGGAGAGAACCTAGACCTAATTCAACAAATAAGATTGTAATGGAGAATGAACTTGTCATAGTGTAATCAATTGAGGTTTGTTATAATCAAAGTACACAGTAACATGTCAAAGAAGCTGGAGAAATAATATAGCTGGGCTGGCACTTGCCTTACACTCAGCAAAGCCAGGTTCAACTCACACCCGATATGGTTCCTGTAGCCCTGCAAGAGTGATTTCTGAGTGCAAGTTAAGAGTAAGCCTTGAGTACAGCAAAGCGTGACAAAGAAAAAAAGCAAAAATACATGGTGGTGGAGCGAGAGTGGAAAGAGAGAAAAAGAGAGAGAGAAGGAGACAGTCGTGTGGAGACAGAGAAGAGAAAGAGAACATTGCACTGAAGAGTAAGGTCAATCTGTACCTATGAGGCAAGTGCATCAGCAGCCTGATGGCACCGTAAGACTTCCAGATACCCCAAAATTGCTGCTGAACCTTTGGCCAGACCCCAAAAACTTGGGGCACAGTTCACCAAGAAAGTAAACAGCCAAAAGATAGATATGTGGGAGACACACCCAAAAACCATCTCCGGCTCAGCTATATAATTGGAGGCATGGCCTCTCTGGTTCCTGATTGAATTGCTTAACAGCCATGATCCCAGAGACTCATAAATGAATCTCTGAAGCCAAAAGCTTTTGGCAGAAATGCGTCCTGTTCCTGCAGTAGGTTACTGGTGCTGGGCCACTCCAGGTGGGAATAGGTTTCGTGCCTTTCCCTGTTCCCTTGGGGGCCCGGTCACTGCCATCCTCCAGAGGCCACTGGACAGTCAGGTTCGGGCCTGCAGTAACAAGACACGTGGGGCCTCACCAGATGGGAGTGGAACCAGCCCTTTCCTCCCCAACTCAGCGAGACCTCAGGTCGTCACCTACAAACGGCCTCTCTGGCTCCTGATCAAGCTGATTAATGGCCATGATCCCAGAGACTCAGAAACCAATCTCGAAACCCAGTGGCTTTTGGCAGAAATGAATCTGGACCGCATACACGACCATGGCTCTAGAGGCAAAAGGACTTAATCCAGAGCCTGGTAGCTTGTGGCAGAAAAGTAATGGCCCATGCATTAAACTACGGAGCCGCCTCAGAGCTTATTGGAAAGCCAGGTATGAGCCAGTGGTGACAGGGCAGCTGCAGTCTCATGGGAAGGGGGGGCTCGTCCTTTACTCCGTACCGAGGTCCAGAGTTGTCCCCCATAAGCGGCTCTCCGAAATAGCCATAGCACCAGACGCATAAAAACCAATCTCGTAATTATCTGGCTCTTTGCAGAAATCCCAAATTGCATGGCCGCAATAGTGGCTACACAAGATTATATGATTCTCATAATCAGCTATAGAAAACGAAGTATTTCACAATGCCTTTTCAGCAATTCTGATTGTTGGTGGTGGCGGGGTATTCTAAACAATAATGGTGCATCTTTTGTCGAAATAATGAATGTAATCAATGTAGAGAAGATTTAAGTAGAAATCATCTGCCTCACAGGCATTGGGAAGGGTAGGAGAGGGGTATATTGGGGTTCTTGGTGGTGAAAAATGAGTACTGGTGAAGAGAAAGGTGTTTGATCATTGTATGACCAAGACTTAAATCTGAAAGCTTAGTAACTTCTCCCACAGTGATTCAATAAATAAACATAAGATAAAAAATAAATAAATAAACGAAACTACGAAAAAAGAAAAGTAAGGTGGAGTGCATGCCCAATTCAATCAGCTAGTCAGTGGTTGAATAAATAGCAGTACTCTTACATAAAAAAATAAATAAAAATGATTTTTCTTATATTAAATTGTCTCCAAAATCAGTTAGCATGTGATGTTTAAGATTCATGTTTTTTTTAATATTTTCTTCATGTTAGGAAAACTTCTTTTATTTATTTTTTTAAGTTTTTAATTTTTTCCACACCCTACAGTGTTAGAGATGGGACCATGTATAAGAAAGGTAACCACCTTTGTACCCATTGTATTATATCTATATATAATTTACTATGAAACTTTGTTTTATTAAATGATATTTAATAGATCAATATGTGATTTTTCACCTTTTTATACAATTATTCATTGTGTATTAAGTATTGTCCTATTGATCTAAAATAGCTACAGGCTTATTTTTCTTTGTAAAACTGTTACAGATTTTGACTTTGACTTAATTTGTTACTCCCTGCTCTATAATTTTTGATTCTATAAATTACTTTTGTACTCCATTTTAAATTTGATACAATATTAGTATGTGTTGTTAAAATGGATTTTGAGTTCACATTAAATGAATCTATAGAACTCTTGTTGATATTGAGAAAAACACTTAATTCATTAATCTGGATTCATTTTGAGTAAAACTGCTTTAGAAAGTGTTTCAAATATATTTTGTACAAAACTATGAAATACTTCATTTCTCTAGTACTCTTACATTTTCTTAAAGTTTAGTATTTCTGGGGTCAGTTAATCTGCTTTAAACAGATAAAGAAGATATACATTGGGCTAAAATTTTTAGAAATTGGACTAAATCTCAGGATAAAATTTTGTTTTGGGAAACAAACGAAAATTTCACTACATATATATATATACATACACATAATAAATATTTTTTTAATTTTTAATTTTTATTTTTAAATTTAGGAGTACTGCTATTTATTCAGCCACTGATTAGCTGATTGAATTGTGCATGAACTCCACTTTACTTTTTTTTTCCTTTTTTATAATTGTATTTATTGAATCACCATGAGAGCAGTTACAAAGCTTTTGGGTTTAAGTCTCGGTCATACAATGAAACACCATACCTTCACCAGTGCCCATTCTCCACCCCCAACAACCCAGTATACCCTCATCCCATACCCTCCCCCTACCTGTGGGGCAGATGATTTCCACATTACTCTCTCTCTACTTTGATCACATTCAATATTTTGACACCAGACCCACCATTATTATTTGAGATTTTACCCCAACACTCAGATCTGCTGAAAAGGCAACAGTAGACAATTTGTGTTCTATTGCTGGTTATTAATAACATATGATGTCGCGTGGCTGCAGTAGTGGCCACACGATTTTGAAATTCCAAAATTTTAACACTTAAATCTGGAGGGATTTCTGCCAAAGCCTGCTGGATTCCGAGATTTGCTACTGAGTCTCTGGGATCAATGGCTGTTAAGCAGCATGATTAAGAACCACAAAGGCCATTCATGCGTGATGACTTGGGGTCTTGTTGGGGTGGGGAGGACAGAACTGGCTTCACCCCCATCCCGTGAGGCCCAAAATGTCTCGTCACTGCAGACCCAAACCTGACTGTCCAATGGCCTCTGGAGGATGGCGGCCACCGAGCCGCCTGGGGGAAGCAGGTGGAGGGACAACACCCTTTCCCCCCTGGGGTGGCCCGGTGACAGTAATCTACTGGGATTCTGGACGCATTTCTGCCAAAAGCCGCTGGATTTTGAGATTTGTTTGAATCTCTGGGATTATGGTCATGAAGCAGCTTGATCAGGAGCCAGAGAGTCCTTTTGTGGGAATAAATATATTTTTAGCGATAGCACAGTGAATAGGGCATTTGCCTTGCATGCCGCAAACCCAGGTTTGATTCCCCCATCCCTCTCGGGGAGCCCAGCAAGCTACCAAGAATATCCCACCTTCACGGCCAGAGCTTGGCAAGCTACCCGTGGCATATTCAATATGCCAAAAATAGTAACAACAAGTCTCACAGTGGAGACATTACTGGTGTCCACTCAAGCAAATTGATGAACAACAGGAGGACAGTGCGACAGTGCTAAATAAAACCTACATATTCAAGAATTGTCATTTAGCAGCAATAATTTCTTGATATATTTGATATTTTAAGACTTACTATATATCACTGTAGCAGTTATCAATAGTTTGGTGAATTAAAAACATTGATCTTTTTTAAAAAATAATAATACAAGAAATCTCAAGTTAAATAGTTCTTTTGTTCTAGTAAAGGTAATTTTTTAACATTTAAAAAGTTATAAATATATAGTAAAATTATAAATGTATTACCATACCTATATGTTTTTAATTTATGCACAGTACCTTTTCTGTTTAATATGATAAATATAAATTCATATTTTATACATACGTTATTAAGATTCCCTTAACTTTTTATATACACACTCTAAATCAACAAAGAAAATTAATTTGTCTGATTAGCACCAAAAAGTCAATATGTCTCTCTATGCACATATATATGTATATGTCTATACATGTTAATATGTCTATCTCTGTGTCTCTCTATATATCCACACACACACACATATATATATATTGTATATATACATATATATAAGCTTTTAGAAGTTAGTGATTAAGGGTAATGAAATATTCTTGGCTTAATTTGCATTTGATATCAAAATGATTGGGAATCGGCCACCATTAAGATTTATTAAGAGTCAAAAATGCTGTCACAGCTCATGTGTATATGGAACATTAGTCATTCATTTTGTTAATTTAACATAATATAAAGTATAATTTATCAGAACATCAAAATAATAGCTTTTATTCCATTTTCTTACTTCTATAAGGACATGCACAATAGACTCCACAGCTATACATGCACTCTATTAGAGCTAATTGAAAATAGATGGTACAATTAACCTGCTTCTTAGCAAAAAGCATTAACGCTTAATGTAAAAGTCTAATCACAATAAAAAGAGGTTCACATTGGAAGGAAATGTGGTGAATAATTCAAAATCATCTGATTTCCTCTTACAAAGTAAATTAAAGAAAGAAAAAGTTAATATAACAACACCCAAAGCAGCAATTATATCATTGTGTTCCTAATGTGTGCTTTTTCACTGAGATGTATTCCATTTCCAATTCCATAGATGATTTAACACAATGACTCAGGGTATTTAGGTGCAACATAACTGAACTGAACAGGTGGTCATGGAACAAATTAGCTATAAAGGTAATCCATTATGATACAAAGTATTAAAACTAACAATGCAAATTCTTATGTAGGAAAAACTAGCTTAATTATATTATCTTAACAAATTTCATTAGACAGAGATTCTTCTGACCCTGTGCCATAATGAAACTCAAAATTCAAGTAGCTCTTAAGAGTTCTTGTTTATAGTTATCATTTTTTCCTCTTTTAGAACAAGACTTTATAAAAGGAAATCACTTCAAAATTTCTTTTTAAGTTTGATTTTTATTTGTTTTGTTTTGAGGACACTCCCAGAAATATATAGGAGCTACTCTAGACCAAGTTGTTTGGCAGTACTCCAGTTGCTGACCATGGGGTATCAGCTCAAATCTGGGTCTTCAACATGAAAAGCATGTAGACCAGCCTTTTGAGCAAGATCTTCAACCGAAATATGTAAATTTAATTGTCTATAATTTTTAAAATGTGTTTGGACTTCTTTTAAATTGGACTTCTTATCATTCAAAGAAGAAATTTTAAGACAAGGTTAATGGGTATAAATTCTATATTTAGCACTGCTAAAGAACCAAAATCAAACTAAATAAAGTTGATCGAATTGGCTTTATTCAGTGGTATATGAAATAGGCACACTCATTGCCAGCAAATAAATTTAAGCTCTAAGGAACTGCACAAAGTAGATTTTTGAAGGCAGAAAGAGATTAAGACAACGTAGACATGAAAGAAGGAAAAGGATTCATTTAGGCAAGTTTACCCTTGTTTTAAGTAAATAATAGAAGTAAAAATTAGAAGTAAATATAAACAATAGAAGTAAATATAAAAAAAATAGAAGTAAATTTCTATTAGGCAGATTAGCCCAAAGTGACTGACCAGAACATTCCAGACTGAATTGTTAGGATTATATTCCTGGGGGAAGTTAAACTGCAATTAGATTAGGCATTAAATATTGCTTTGGACATGTGAGATTAGTGCAATTAATTTCACTTTGGATCTCATTTATTTTTAATAGGGGATATATTATTAATCATATTTGAAACTATTTCCTGCAAAGTTTAGCCTTAGATCTAGTATGCTTTGTAATAACGTTCTTGAGTCTGTGACTCTCACTTCTTAGAGAACGACATAATAAATGTAGTTAACTTGACAAGCCCATTTTAAAGGTTCCTTTACTTAGAGCTTCATGGAATTAACAAACATATTATTGTATTAAAAGTCAGAGAAAACAATGAAGAAAAGGAAAGTGATACTTATAATTAATATTCTACAGAGGATATCCAAGTTGCCAACAAACAAGCAAAAGAGTTTCAGTTTATTAGTCATTATAAATAAATATTTAAAAATAAAGTTTGTTAACATATGACCTTATAAATGAAAAATTATATTTTAATTGAGGGAAAATCTTGTAATAAAATAAGTCTAATTGGAAAAATTAAATGCAAGTTTAATAACATATTTTCTATTACGTGAGAGAAAGACCCAGGAAAACTAAGAAATTCAGTTAAATACTACAAAAAGCAAGTTTTGGTTCAGTTTTTATCAAGTTTTTGTTGTATAAGAGAAGCAGAAACATATTCTGTCAAGTATCATCCATAAAAACCCAGAATGGAAACAACCTAAATGTCCAGCTACATGAACAGTTACATTTTTTTTGATATTTTTATGCCACTGAATATTATAAGTAGCTTTCTGAGCAAATTATAGCCATAAACAGCAACAGAAATCAAATTTACAAACATATTATTGGCTGAAAGGATATAGGCTCTAAAGAGAAATTCATACTATAGTTTCCTTAAAATAGCAATTTGTATTTCCTTAAAATAGCAACTTGTACATTAAAAATGTACAGCAAAAATGTATTTGAATAAAATTTTATATTCATGTGACTTTATTAAATGATTTGTGAATCAGGTAACATGTAATCTTGAAGGCAGAAAAGAATTACAGTTAGTACGCATAGTATACAAAGTATTAGCATTTTTTTTGTTTGATTGTTTTTGCTTGTGTCAGGGTGAAAAGGACATTTTATCAAGTGCGACTCTGTGTTGCTTGGGAGAATAAATGTTAGATAAGTTGAATAGACGAAAAAAACTAAAAGAATTTTATGAGGCTATACAGATAGCTGAGCAGGCTGGAGCTCGTACCTGACATATTTGAAGCATTAAATTCAACCCCTAGCATCACGTCCTCCTGATCCTTCTCAGTCCTCCACCACCCATTACAGCCATTAAGGTTCTGCGCACCATTGGATGAATTAGGTACCCTCAGCACTACTCAGTCTGATTATTGAGTAGTCTGTCCCATTTGATGATTACCATGAGAAGTGGTCACCAGGCTCCTGGAACACTGCTCTTGAAACACCCCTCCACCAAAACAGAAGCTTATTAATGAGATGTTTACCGCCTGTGTACATCTATTTGTCAAACTTTTGCATACAGATTTGCCAACCCTTTGCCAAAACAAAACAAAACACCTGGAAAAAGCATGGTATCTCCCCTAGTAATCAGAAAGAGAGTGGAACAATGTTGTTAGCAAAAACTAAGAAAGATTACTTCAAATGTAATGCCTCTTAGTGAAAAGAGGGTGTGAATTATGCTTATTATCTACTGTTTTTTACCTGGACTACACAGCATTACATTTCTGGGTGGGGTTCAATAACAATTGAACTAGGTACTGAATCTTAGTTTGGATATGTGGGCTCGATATAAGTGACTCTTGTGATTTTTCAAACCTTTTGTTTCTTTTAAATTCATTTTTTAACTTTTATAATATTTGGTTTGGTGTCACATTCACTCCTGACAATGCTTGGGATTATATGTGGTATCATGGATAAGGGCTGGAGCAATTGCACAGTGGGTAGGGCATTTGCCTTGCATGCTGCTGACCTGAGTTCAATTTCTCTGTCCCTCCTGGAGAGCCCAGCAAGCTACTGAGAGTATCCCGCCCTCATGGCAGATCCTAGCAAGCTCCCATGGCATATTTGATATGCCAAAAACAGTTGCAAGTCTCATGATGGAGACGTTACTGGTGTCCGCTTGAGCAAATTGATGAACAACGGGAGGATAGTTCTATAGTGCTATCATGGATTAAACTATGATTAACCATGTGCAAAGAAGTCACCTTAATTCTTAGACTATCTCTCTCTGACTTCTAAATTTTTTAATCAATTAATCAATATAGTTTGGGGGCCTTACCTACCTGTGCTCTGGACTTTCTCCTCACTCTGTGCTTAGGTGTCACTCCTAATTGTTGTTCAGTGAATTTATATAGCGCCAGATTGAACCCAGGATGGCTACATGAAGGGTGAGAGCCTTAGCCTTTTACTCTCTTTCTCTGGTCCTTGTTTGTTTGAGCACCATTATGATAAAGTTTTTCACTGGAAGAAAGGTATAATAGTATGCAGGGTATACTCTTCTCAAGTGTTAGTGATGTCCTATTTATTAATGTGACTATATTATTGTGTTTATGTTGCAATAATTTGTTAAATTGCACATTGGTGGCTTTTATCTTTTGGGGATATATATATTTATTTTTAATTATATATTTAGGGCTGGAGCGATAGCACAGCGGGTAGGGCGTCTGCCTTGCACGCAGCCAACATGGCCGACCCGAGTTCGATTCCTCCGCCCGTCTCGGAGAGCCCGGCAAGCTACCGAGAGTATTCGATATGCCAGACACAGTAACAACAAAGTCTCCAATGGAGACGTTACTGGGCCCGCTCGAGCAAATCGATGATCAACGGGAGGGCCTCTAATATTATATTTAGTTTTGGGCTCTACTAGCTCAAGGCTTTTATCTGGCTCTGTACATGGGGGTCATCGCTGGAAGGGCACAAGGAACCATAAAGGGTGTCAGGAATTAAACGCAGGTCAACAGAGTAGAAGACAAGTGACATCTGCTGGACTAACTCTCCAATCCTTAAATATAATTTTTAATAAAATCTGTTTTAAAATCTGTAGGAAAACAAATTAACCATACCTTTATATTTCACTGGAAATAAATTAAAGATGGAAAACTAAAAAGTTTAACATTTTTTCATTTTATTTCTATTTTTATGTTCAGGGGGGGGGGTGAGGGGAGGAGGTTCTCTCAAGTACTGATCAGGGGCCCCGGATCCCCTTCAACTATTTTTGTCCAAACAGGTTGATAGTTTAGTAAAAGTTTAGTGATAGCTTAGCCTGAGATGCAGTGTTAATGGGGAATACATTGGAGTTTAAGGGACCTTGGGGATTAGAGGGTGGGGGACATGAGGGTCACACACAGCAGTACTTGAGGTTTCAACTGGAGATGCTTGAGGCCCAATGTGGTACAGGGGTCAAGGATATTGACTTCATAAAAATCATACATTTGAATGTACTATCTGTCTCTGACTCTGTTTGAAGTTTAGTACAGTGATACCACCCATGTTTCATGCTGAAGTCAACTAAAAATGCTCTACCCCACTTTCTCTTTATGAAGCATATGCAGGGCTGGCCCGGGTTCAATACTGATACCCCATATGTTCCCCTGTGCTTGCTAGGAGTGATCCATGAGCACAGTGCCAGGAATAAGACCTGAGCATTGATGGATGTGGGACCTTCCCCCCCAAAAAAAAATAAAGAAGGATATTCAGTGACAGGTTGGAGTGAGGTAAGTAAGGTGCCAATACCACCTATGGTGTTCTGAGCCAAGAATAGCTCCTGAGTACAGTTGATTGTGAAACAACCTCCCCATCATCACAACCTAAAAAATAGAAGTATATATAGTGATAAAGGAAATTATTTTTTTAAATCTGAACCTTAAACATGACAGCAATACTTACATATAAACAAACACCAGATAAAAGCAACATGTCTGCTTTGGCAGAGTTGTGCCAAAGAAACAGACATATCTTTGAAAGACAAGCCATTGAATTCCTTAGAGACTTCTTTCTGCCAAAAATTGCACTTCTAGGACCACTTTTCTGCTGAATACAACACAATTTTAAAACAGAACGCTTTAAAAGAAAGTTCCTAAGCTTAACTTTCCTACCACTCAACTCCTTTTCTTTTAGAATCTCAGAAATTCATCTTCACTTTGCAGGAGAGTGATCAGTTTATTCTTTAATTTGGGTGACACCAGAGACAGGATTAAGATTAGACAGTGGTTCAAGAGGATGACACAGTGGTCTGAAAAGTGAGTTTATTCAGAAATCTGAGTGACTTTCCCCCACACTGAAAATGAAAATAACTTAGAACTCTTGTAGACAGAGCTCAAGATACCTCCACTGGTCCACATGTGCTCCTTCCCATGAGTAAACCCATTATAAATATTTTGAAATGCCATTCCCTTGATTATATGACTTAAAGGAAGCCTGTTTTAGAAGTAAATAAAAATCATAATAATAATCATCTGACTTTGAATTAATCAAGAGAGGTTATTTAGAATAGGCTTGACCTAATAAATTAAATGAATATTTTCAAAGAGGACTTAGTCTTCCCTTGAATTCCCGATGCTCTTCTCCCTGGCTTGAAGAATACTTTCATAGTAAGACTATTCAATGAACAAGGGCACCAAGAGGACTTCCGTCCTATAAAAAAACTGAATAAACTTGGAAAGATATACTAAATTTCCTATTTGAAAGATACTTTGCTTATAATCTATGAGTCTTTAGAATTCTCATTTAACTCCTGATCCACAAAATCAGTGATAATTCTTTTGTTTAATCCATTATATTTGTGACGATTTGTCATGCAAAAATAGAAAATATATTATCTATAATGCTGTGGCTTTTAAGAAATACATATTTAGCTATCCAAGGACCAAAATTTTTTACCCTCTATCTCTGCTTTATATTCACAATTTCTAGCCCATAGCTAAGAAAAGATTTAGGATTTCCTGGTTGAAAGTGATAAAAGGGTCTCTTTGTATGTTAATAAGGGAGGTTTGGGAAAATGCCTGAGGATGGGTCTGGTTGCCAAGAAATCTAACCAACTGATTAGGGGGTAGAAATTCCATTACCACATCAAGACTTTAAGGGAGGGGAGAGAATTTGGAAATTAAGTTCTAGCTACACTGACCAATGAGTTAATAAATCATGCCCACAAAACTTCTCTAAAAACCAAAGGGAACATGGCTTAGAGAGTTCCTGAGTTATTAAATAAATGGCTAATGGGGGAGAATGGTGCCACTGGCATCTGAAGGGGAGAGTAGTCCTGAGATTCTGAGTCCTATTCCTATTCTATGGAATGTGATACAATATTCTGGGTATATAGTATCAGAATTAAGCTGAACCGAATTAAATTGTAGAATATACAACTGGTATCAAAATAATTTTGGGCTTGGGGAAGTCTTGGAGAAGAAAAATATCCTTTAATTTATAAAATTTGGGGTAGAAAGACAGGGATATTTGGGGAAACTAGCAATAGTTTAGAAACTAATAGAATTTTTGCATTAGAAAGGAAATTATAGAAAAAATAACCAAACTTTCTCATCCCTTTTGAATGAACACATTGAATATACTGCAAGTTGGGGGAGATGTAATTTTGGCATGCCAGTTGGCTCACTTTTTATATTGTCTACATTAGGTAATAACAACATTGGCTATATAGTTAATTTAAAATGCTTGATAAGAAACATAAAGTCTCTATGAAGAAAAATATTATTAAAAGGACCTGATACTCATTTACTCTAATAATATTTATTACCTTAGGTTGAAATAATAAATCAAGATATTTACTGAATATGTACATAGAATATGTATATAATTTAGAACAGCAAAGTGCACCATAAAAACTGTTAAAGATTTTGAAGCAATTGATACTGACAATCCAATTCCTCTTGAGGCTCTTTAATCCCATGTTTTCTTGAACACACTATATTACTTGCTTCCTTTTTCTGCTCTGGAGAAGCTTATGTTCACTCTTAAACAAGTATTTCCTCTCTTTCAGTCCTCTCACATTTTTCTAAGCAATTGTCATTCAATAAAAAATTATTTTGTTCACAAAATGAAAGACAAGTACCCATTTCCTATGAAATTGAAAGGGGATATAGTGGGGTATCTCTGATATTCTTAACATCATTTAGCACCATGTAGTTTTTGAGAATACGCAAAAACTTTACTTGACAAAAATAAAAGATTTGCAGCATTTAATAGTATGGGTGTATCAATATATCTTAAGTAAATCATGTGTTTTTCTCAGTGTTAATATCATGCAGCTCACAAAATGGTCTCTAGAGGCCTGAAAGACTTAACGTACCTTTCTAAGCATTTAAAGGCAAAGAATAAATCATTAGGGACTTTCTGATCCATAAGGCAGAAAAAAAGACTGCCAAATAAATAGTCTGAACACTGAGAAGCAAGAGGAAGAATATTTGTATGTTTTTTTATTATTAAAATCACATAATAGCACTGTTTACAATAGCTAGAATTTGGAAAAAACCTGAGTGCCCGAGAGCAGATGACTGGTTAAAGAAACTTCGGTACATCTACACAATGGAGAACTATGTAGCAGTTAGAAAAAATGAAGTCATGAAATTTACATACTAGTGGTACTACATGGAAAATATTATGCTAAGCGATATGAGTCAGAAAGAGAGGGAGAGACATAGAAAGATTGCATTCATCGGGGTAACATAAAGTAACAAAATAAGAGACTAACACCCGAGAACAGCTGTGATAAATACCAGGTTGTTTACTTCATGGCTTAGAGGCCAGCCACACACTCCAGGGGTAAAGGCAGCTCAGATAGAAAAGAGAGAACCAAATTAAGGGTGCTGGGAAGATCTGCCCAGTATGGGAGATGCCTGCTGAAAGTAATCTATGAACCGAACGTGATTGCCACCCAATGCCTCTTCTGCAGACCACAGCACCCAAGAGGAGAGATAGAACAAAAGGGAGTGCCCTGCCACAGAGGCAGGGTGGGATAGGGGATGGGGGGTGGGAGGGATACTGGGGTTGGTGGGGGTGGAGAATGGGCACCGGTGATGGGATGGGTACTCGATCATTGCATAACTGAAACCCAAGCACAAAAACTTGTAAGTCTACAACTGTACCTCATGGTGTTTCACTAATAAAAAAAAATAAATAAATCACATAATAGAATAAATTAGGTACTTGTGTGTGTAAAATACTCAAATCCTGATTTCTTTAAAGGGTTTAAAGAGAGATGAATGAATTGCAGTCTTAGTTAACAGTGGAATTTTCCGGGGCTTTTCATATCCTGCCACTTGGGAAAAGTTACATTGTAAAAACATTTTAAAAATTAATCATCATGAGATACACAGACAATTTTTTGTGATTGGTTCAGTATTTTATGTGGGGGTTGCTTCTAAGATGTGCATAAGTGGCGTGGGCACTACTTTCGTGACATTCAAACTGCACCAGTGCTGAAATTTTAGGACTAAGTGCTGCTGAGGTTCTTTTAATCTGGGGTTCAGAAGGGCAACCCCAGTGTTCTCAAGAGGTCCTCTGGGGATGCTGGGGATGCTCCAGAGGTCCTGTGCTGGGACTGCACTTGATTTAACACATGCAATACATGCTCCCTAACTGATGTAATGTCTCTTGGCCAAGCTCACTTTTAGATGTCAAAAAATTATGATGAAAACAAGAATAAATAATATTCAGGAAAATATTTATCCAATTATTGCTTATTTGATCTGATTGTCAACATTAGCCCTATAGCACTGTCCTCTCATTGTTCATCAATTTCCCTGAGTGGGCACCAGTAAGACTTGTTGTTACAGTTTTTGGAATATCAAATAAGATATGGGGAGCTTCCTAGGCTCTGCCTTGTGGGCGGTACACTCTCGGTAGCTTGCTGGGCTCTCTGAGAGGGACCGAGAGATCGAACCTGGATCAGCAGCATGCAAGGCAAATGCCTACCCACTGCACTATTGCTCCAGCTCCAGTCAACATTAAGTACTAAAAATTAATTTATAGCCAATAAATTTAAGTTGATTGATTGAAGACGATAGACACTGTATTTAAAATAAGTAGCAAGTCATTGGGTCAGAGACATAATACAGCAGGTAGCATATATAATCACTCTGGGTTTGATCCCCAGCACCCCATATGGTCCTGCAAAATTGCAAGGAGTGATCTCTGAGCACAGAACCATGAGTAAGCCCTGAGCACTCACTACAAGTGTGGCCTCAAATTCCCCCAAATTAAAAATTTTAAAAGGTAGCAATTCAAGAAAGGTAATCTATACTTTTCATTATGAGACCATGATATATAGAACAGAGAAATAAAATTATGGACATTTAAGAAAAGTATGATCTTTTCAAAAAGAGGTTCCATGGTAAAACCTACAAGGACGATTAGAGCCTACCCTAAAATCCTCTATCCCTCTCAAAGAGCCTGGGAAACTACCGAAAATACCAAGCCCGCACAGCAGAGTCTGGCAAACTATCCGTGGCATATTCAATATGCCAAAGTCAGTAAATGCAATGGGTCTCATTCCCCTGACCCTGAAAGAGCCACCAATATGGCAGCGTTAAGAAGGATGAGAAAGGAGAGGCTGATAAATTCTCAAGACTGAACTGGGCTGCCAAAACAAAGAAAGACAAAAATGACTGCCTGTACTTTCATTGAATGTACGCTAGCATTGGATGCATTCGTTGAGGACCTGATGGTACAAGCACGAAAGATCAAGTACGACATGATTGGTCTGATCGAGACAAGAAGGCATCAATCACATCATGCTGCTTTCGACACTGGATTAGAACTGTTCCTCGGTACATGAGAAAAAAGAAGCTTCAGAGGCATTGGTGTCCTTGTCAACATGAACTTGGCCATGAGCATTGATTCACTCAAATGTTTAACAACCCAAATCGAAAGGTTACACTTGAATAGATGTGGCTCACTGCTGGCAGTTTCTATCTTCGTTGTTTATGCACCAACATCTAATTATGATGAAGGAGAAATTGAGAAGTTCAACATGGAGCTGGAGAAATTCTATAAAAAAAGAATATGCCTTCTAAAAGATTATTGTCAGTGATTTTAATGCCAGGATAGTTCCAGGATCAGCTGAAGAATACCACATTGGCACCTATGGCCTAGAATGAAATGAACAGGGTGAGAGACTGTCTGATTTCATCATGTCACCCAAGACCATCCACGGTAACTCACAGTTCCAGAAGACTGAATCTAAAAGTTAGACATGGGAGTCTCCTGGTGGATTGTTCCACAATGAAATCGACCACATAATATTCAATCAACAGTTTTGTCTGACTGATTTCACTGTTGTCCCAAAATTCCAAATGGGATCAGACCACCGTCTCCTTCATGCAAAATTCTACTTCACAGAGCAGGGAGAAAGGGCTGCAAAGTTTAAGAAGAGAACTCCCAGAATGACCACCAACTGGGAGCACTTTGGCACTATTGCAGCAACATGGGAAGATGCCATCATTGACAACATTGATGAGGAATACGATCAACTGGTTCAGCACCTCCTCCATGATTGTGTGAGGAATGACAAGTGAGAGATAATCACAAAAAGCACCTGTCTCAAAAACTCTTGAGCTTATTAGCCAATGTGGATTGGCGCAAACCTCAGGTAACCACAAGCAAATGTCCAGGCTCACAAAGCAGTGCAGAGAAGCGATCAAGGAAGACCTCAAAGAGAGAAGAGCAGAAGTGCTGGTAGATGCTGCAGAAGCCAGGAAAAGCATTAGCAACTCCAGCCTGTCCTTCTCTAACCAGACAACCAAGATGACTACCCTCCGACATCCTGATGGATCTATCACATTCTCCAGAAGGGCAATGGAGAAAATTATCCATGACTTCTACTCAGATCCCTTCGATACCACGTCCACCTGTCCACATACCAAATTCCACAGGACGGATATGTCATTTCCAATGTTCTCACTTCCGAGATCTGACACACCATTTTGTCATTAAAGAAGAGAACAGCACATGGCCCGGATAAGGTCAGACCTGAACAACTGAAGAATGCCATAGGTACTCATCAATACACTGGCTCAGCTCTTCACACAATATTTTTCTGAATGCAAGGTTCTGTCCCAATGGGAATACAGCAGGACTGTACTACTGTAAAAGAAGGGAGACATCCACAACATTGGCAAGCATTGCCCAATCTGCCTATTGTCTGTCATCCGCAAGCTGTTCACTCAAGTCATCCTGAATAGGATTGACAGAACACTAGATGAAGTACAACCATGCGAGCAAGCCAGGTTCCACAAAGGATTCAGCACAATTGAACATATCTACATGATAATCAAGCTCATTGATTTTCTCAGGAGTTCAAGTTGCCACTCTGGCTAACATTCATTGATTAACAAAAAGTCTTTGATTCTGTTGAGACAGAAGTGGTCATCGAAGTCCTAGCCAATGAGGGTATTCAAACTCAACACATTAGGATCCTCTGTGAGCTCTATTATGGATTCATTACCAGGATATCATCATGCTACAAAGACGTGATCATCCATGTCAAGAGAGGGGTTCGGCAGGGTGACACTATTTTACTGAAGCTCTTTAGTGCCACCCTTGAGAATGTCATGAGATGATAGGAATGGGAAGGAATGGGAGTGAAGATAGATGGTTGGCAACTACACTACCTCTGCTTTGCTGATGACATCGTTCTAATAACACCAAACATTAGCCAAGCAGCACAATTGCTGGCAGAATTTGACCATGAGTGTGGAAATGTCGACTACAGCTGAATCTTATGAAGACAATGTTTATGAGAAACAGTCTTGTTCCTGATGTTCCATTCACTTTCAATGGAACGAACATCTCCAAATGCAACAGTTATGTGTACCTAGGTCGAGAAGTCAACATGACGAAGGACCTGGCACCTGAATTGTGCAGGAGGAAGAGAGCGGCTCGGAACACCTTCAAGAGCGTTGAAGAAATAGCTAAGAGGGTGAAGAAACTTTGACTCCTGGTTCCTCTCTTTGATTTCACTGTTCTTCCTGCATTAACATATGCCTCATGGGCCATATGAAAACAGGATGAGAATGCTATTTGGGTCTCCCAAAAAGGAAAGGAAAGAGCAATGCTTGGAGTATCATGCTTCACTCAAATGAGAGAAAGAATCTAGAGTTCTGACCTCCGTCAATGGTCAAGAATCAGAGATGCTGTCTCGTTTGCCAAAGTGTTGAAAATCAGATGGTCTGGACACGTAATGAGATTTGGAGATGATCGCTGGACTAGAGCTGTTACTGACTGGATTCCATGGGATGTCAAAAGACCATGTGGCTGCCCACCTACAAGATGGTCAGACTTCTTCTTCAAGACCCTAAACATTCGGTTTGAGGTTCTTTGTGTTGCTAGAATGAACAGATGCCACTGGGCTACACTCGCATGAGACAGGGACAAATGGAGACATTACTGGGCTCCGTTTGAGCAAATCAATGAGTAATGGGATGTCAAGTGCTCTAGTGATGACCTTTTATTTCTTTTAATATAAGACTGACCAGTAGGTTCTCAAGGCTATATTTTTCAAAAGTAAGTAATTCTCAACACAGAATTGATTTTAGTTTTTCTTTGAATATAATTTACTTCTTCTCTATAGGTTAAACTCATTTGGCCTTGTTTGCTATTTAAAATATACACCTGTTAGGAAAATAGGAAAGTGACAAACTGACTAGATTTACAGTGACCTTGGAGCTGAATATATGAGAGAGGTACAGGCACTGGTCAAAAAGGTTAGTTATTTATTTCCTTTAACTGCTTTTTGTGGCAGGGTTGAGGATCACATATGGCAGTGCATAGGGGTTACTCCAGGCTCTGCACTTATGAATTATTTCTGGAAGTGCTCAGGGTACCAGAGAGAATGTTGGAAATCCAACCCAAGTTGACTGCATACAAGGCAAGTGCTCTACCTGCTGCTGTACTATTGCTTTGGCCCCACTTCTCTAAACCTTTGAAGATGGACAAGAAACAAGGGGTATCTAGAGAGAGGTGTGTGTGTGTGTGTGTGTTCATACATACAGACACTCATGGGCATACACACACACAGTACTAGAAATGTATAGGAAAAGAGAGAAAACTTACCTTTTAAGTTCCTCTAGTTTCAGAATAAGGAGTTAATTTAATGGACAGATCTGTAGTATATAGCAAAAAATTTAATTACATCGATGTTAATTTCAAAGATCACTGTCCTCCCTTTTTTCATCGATTTACTTGAGTGGGCCCAGTAACGTCTCCATTGGAGACTTTGTTGTTATTGTGTTTGGCATATCGAATACATCACGGGTAGTTCTCCAAGCTCTGCCGTGTGGGCGAGATACTCTCGGTAGCTTGCTGGGCTCTCCAAGGGGGCAGAGGAATCGAACTCGGGTCAGCCATGTTGGCTGCGTGCAGGGCAAACGCCCTACCGCTGTAATGTAGTATTAACATTCATAGGTAAGGAAAAAAAGAGAGGAGTCAACATTTTTGTTAGCTTTCTTTTGGGGTCATACCCCTGGTATTCAAGGTTTACTCATGGCTCTGCACTCTGGGTCACTCCTGGAGGAGTGCAGGGGACCATCATGGGCACCCTGGAGTCAAACATTGTCAGTCTTGTGAAAGGCAAGTGAATGCCTTGCCCACTATGCTGTTGCTCTGTTCTGTCCTTCTAAATTTAGTTTTCTTTCTTTTTTTTTTTTTTTTTTTTTTTTGAGGATGAACACTTGGTGGTGCTCAGGGCTTACTCCAGGCTCTGAGTTCAGAGACCATTCTTGGCCAACTTTGGGGACTATATTGGTCCTAGGAATTGAACCTGGATCAATGCTGTGCCCCAGTGTGTTTTCTCTCCATTCTAAGGGCTAATTTTATTTATTTGGCAGGATGGGTTAAACCTGGCTCTGCTTAGGGCTAATTTATGCCTCTGTTTAAGGATCATTCCTGGAAGGGCTCAGGAACCATACATGGTTCTGGGAAATGGAGTCCAAGTTGGGTGTGTGCAAGGCAATCACCTGACCAGTCATACTCTCTCTCTGGCCCTGAATCTTGTTTCATTTAATTTAGTTCTGTTTCAGGGTTAGTCTTGGCAATGATCAGGTATTACTCCTGGCTCTGTTTTCAGTACTTACTCTTGTCAGTGTTTGAGGGACATATTAAATGTCAGGGATTGAAACCCTCTTGACTGCGTGGAAGGCAAAATCCCCAACCACTGTATTCTCCCTGGAAACAGATACTGGAATATGCTTTAAATATTTCTCTGCTTTACAAAAAATACAGTCTAAATGACATATTCACTTCTATGTTCCTTGCTGCATTATTCACAATAGCCAAATCTAGAGAAATCCTGAGTGCCCGAGAACATATGACTGGTTAAAGAAACTTTGGTGCATCTACACAATGGAGTACAATGCAGCTGTTAGAAAAGATGAAGTCATGAAATTTACATACAAGTGGTACTACATGGAAAGTATCATGAGAAGTGAAATAAGTCAGTAAGAGAGGGACAGACATAGAAATATTGCATTTATCTGGGGTATAAGCTAACAAAATAGGAGACTAATTTCCAAGAATAACCGAGATAACTACCAGAAGATTCAGCTGCACATGCTAGGGGGAAAGGCAGCTCATATAGAGAAGGGAGGACCAAGTAAAGGGTGTTGGGTAGATCCTCCCAGGATGGGAGAAGCATGCTGAAAGTAGACTATAGAACAAACATGACTTCCACTCAATGCCTCTTTTGTAAACTACAACACCCAAAAGGAGAGAGAGAACAAAAGGAATTGCCCTGCCACAGAGGCAAGATGGGATGGGAGGGATGGGGGCATGGGAGGAATACTGGGATCATTGGTGCTGGAGAAAGGGCACTGATGGAGGGATGGGTACTTGATCATTGTATAACTGTAACCCAAGCACAAAAATTTGTAAGTCTACAACTGTACCTCATGGTGTCTCACTAATAAAAATTTTAAATAAATAAATAAATTAAAAACAAATTTCCTCTGCTTTGTGGCAATACCAGACATGGATCAGGGATTTCCTGTCTTCAGTGGCTCAGGGAACTATATATGATGCTGGGGATTCAGCCAGGTCAGCTACATGCAAGGCAAGAGGCCCATTTCTGTTCAATCTCTCCAACCCAGCTCTGAATCTGTAAGGAGAGGAGGGAGACTTAACAGGATAAAAATATGATTCTTATTACCAGATTCCCTCTTAGTCTCTCAGTTCTCTTTCTCTCTTCATGCCCCGTTTTCCTCTTTCCCTTTCTTCACTCTTCCAATAACCATGTATCCAAGAAAAGTTTTCTGAGCAACAAATAGAAGACAGCACCTCCATGCCAGGATTGGAGGCCTTACCAGACACCAAATCTCTTACCATTTTATTTTTGAATTTCCAATTTTCAAGAATTGTGCATACTAAAATTAAATTCCACAAGCCATACTGTCTATGATATTGTGTAGTGCTTTGCTGTTCCATTTTTGGTGTCATATGTAATATTGTAAGCTTTAAATTTCTTTGAAAATTTATAAAGTCACAGCATACTCATTCACGTATATAGATTATGCTTTCTTTTGTCAAGTATAAATTATGCTACATACAATTATCATCCAAGTATCACAGGAATATCTGAATAGGATAGAAGGACTTTGATGTCTAGAAATATGCTGTAAGTTGGGAAGTAAATTTCATAATGGGGAACTAGAGAGCCTGATTTTATAACAAGTAGATTTAGTGGGGATACAATTGTTTATACATATTTGAGTTTTACTTAAAAGATAGCAAAAATTTATGAAGAAAAGGTGAGGAGGAGCATTTGAGAAGGATACAACAAATATGTATAATCATGCATAATGTGAAAATAGCGTAGAAACATCATGGGGGTTGTTTTCATCAAGGTACTGACTGAGGAAGTTGATGAAAATCAAAAAATGCTTAATCACAAAGCTGCCACTAACTGCAAAGGATCTTAAGAGAAGCTAAGTATTTGTGAGGTTCTGCCTTATTCAATCAAAACCAAATGTAGAGCTACTAGGTGTAATAGTTTCTGAATAATGACTTGTTCTGCTTTTCAAAAAGGTCGCAAGCATCCAGGCATGGAGAAGCTCCAATCTCTCTCATACCTCCAGCAGAAATATCAAGTCAAGAACTTTCTGTTTTCTCTGAAGTTGGCAACCCCAACTCCTGTATCCACAGTACGGTTGGTAACCAATAATGAAGTTAAAATCCTAAATTCCTTTTTGTCAGATAGGGACTCTTTTTCAATGTATACCACTCAAAATATGATGACAGTTTTGAGTTGACCATAAAAGGATATCAAAGGAGTCATCATGGTCCAATTTCGGTAAAGGAATTGAGCTTTCCTAACAAAGATCACCTACAATTTGTCCCTTGATTCAAAAGTTCTACTGCTACATTATCTAAGTGACTAAAAATAACATCCTATCCCCGCTCCCCCCCCCCCCCCGGGCATTCTGTTTTCAACTCCTTACTCCAATTCCCATGGAAGTTTTGCCCTTTCCCCTTTAATAAATTTACCCAGTGTTCAAGTGAAGTAGAGTGCTTATAATTTTTTTATAAGCACGGAGTCCATGCCTGACCCCCAAAATAGAAATCCTTTAAAAGATGGATTGTCATGTTGGGAGAAGCTGTAAGTCTCTGACCAATGCTTTACTTTATTAATTTTATGAGAAGAAAAGTTGGCAAAGTTGTACAAAGATTTATTTGATTACACAGTCAAACATAAAGAGAAAAATTAATTCAAAACTATTTCAATAAAAGGGAGGATGGAAAACTACTATTTCAGTGTAGAGGTTGGTGAATGCATTCAAATCATTCGTTTACTAATTGGCACTTAATGATGCTAAGTTCCTATACTCCTACAGAGATTTAAAGGTATAGCATCATAAGTCTTAATGATTTCAAACATTTGACATTTTAGAGACATGGCTCCAGAGTCTTTGAGGAAGACATTCTTAGGTTGTAAAAAGGGCAGAGAAACAATTTGCAATTACAAGTTTTATAAAGTAAATGCTATAAAGAAACATAAGGTCAAGGATTATAATTCGGAAGAATCTTATCTAAAGTTTAGTCAAGCTGAATGGGACTTTAATATTATCTTAGTCACCATACTAAGTAACAATACTGACATAATAATTATTATTATTATTGTTATCTTAGTAACAATACTGACATAACAATTATTCATTTTTTTACAATGCTGAGATTGAATACATGATTTTATGCACAAAAGGCAATAAATAGTTATATTACTGAGCTACAGTCCTTGACTTCATAATTATTATTCATGGTAAATATGTTAATATCATTATTTATTTTCAAAATAAATTTCTCATATAAATTTTCAAAAACTGTCAGTGTCCTTCATGAAACAATACCTTATTGTTTGCTACCAGGACTGTATGTGATTTAAAAGTCAACAATTAAAATAGACTACATGCTATGTTACAAAACTTATAAGAATTTTTATGGTAGTATTACACATAGCTGTGGTGCATTCAATATGCCAAAAACAGTAACAATAACCGATCTCATTCCCCTGACCCTGAAAGTGCCTCCAATATGGCAGAATTAGGAAAAACAAATAAGGAGACACTGACAAAATCTCAGGGCTGGGACAAATGCAGACATTACTGGCACCTGCTTGAGTAAATAAATGGACAACAAGATGACAGTGATACAGTGATACAGTGATTAAAGATGGGAGTGAGTGGTTCTGGAATGTGTGTTGGGAGTAGAAGCTTTCTCGAATCCAAACCAAGCCAGAGGCATGAGGCCTTTAAATCACAGGATCCATTAGAGGAGCACAGAAATATGTTAAGAAGCAGAAATTTGGGCACCAAGCTTTGGCCGTACCCTCTAGAGGAGTGGCTGCAATGCAGGAAAATTGGCCACACAAGAATAAAATCAGGGCTCAAGAGATGGTCCACCAAGTAAGTCAGTTAGTTTGTAGGTGATTGACCTACGTTTGATCCCTAGAACTTCAAATGGTCCCTAGCAGTGCCAGGAGTTATCCCTTAGCACCACTGTGTGAGGCCTCCAAACAAACAAACAATAAAACATAAAATCATCAATAGTTTCAAATTTTTCTTCTTAACAAAACCCTCCACAACAGACTTTGGGAGGCACTTGAGTAAACTGTACATAAACTAACATGACAGAGTAAAAGATAGAGATATTCTCCTTTCTGGGGACTCCTGCATCTTCATCTGAGATGGGTACTCTTTTACTTTATGGTACACATTCTCCATTTTGAGGATTCATTTTAATTTTCCTTGGGATGTATACTTGAATTCTCCCCTTTGGACATGTGAGCATCCTCCACCCAGATCTTCCTTCTTCCAGTAGGCAGGGGTCACACCCACCAACTGGCCACAGCCATGCTGAGACCACTATCCACACACATGAAAGTACTGGCAGAGGAACAAAGGCATGCGGGTCCTGGGGCTGAGATCTCCAAGCCTGCTCAAATCGGGGCTAAGCATCCTCCAACCAGATCCTCCATCTTCCAGTAAGCAGGGATCGCACCTACCATCTGCCCCCCCCCCCCCCCCCCGCCACACACACACACACCCGGCACCGTGTAATCCCATCAACGGCACAGACCCTGAGACTATAAAACCCAGCTCCCGGAAGTGCATGGCTGCCTTTGTGGCCGCTCGACATCTTATTATCTCATTCTTACTTTGGACAACCTGACAGGCTACCGAATGTAACCTGCCCACATGGCAGAGTCTGGCAAACTCCCTGTGATGTACCCAATATGCCAAATACTAGTAAAAATAATGGGTCTCATTCTCCTAACCCTGAAAGAGCCTTAAACATGTCACTTTTTAAAATCTCAGGACTAGGACAAAGGAGACATTACTGGTGCCTACTTGAGGCATTTGACAAACAACAGGATGATCATGATCCTGATCGTGGACATGTGAGAATTCAGTTATGGGTGAAAAACTCTTTTCCTGCCGTTATATTCCCAAATAAGTTTATCTTACTTCACTCTTGATGTCTTTACTCAAATTATTTTCTGTGGGTGCATGTGACAGGCTGGAGAAGAAAGCACCTGAGGATAGGATAGGACTTATATTTCTTTTTCCTTGAAGAGTAATTCCTCACTCCAACCTGAGTTTGACAACTTCCAGATAAACCAGGTAACAAGGAAAAATTCCTATGCCAGACAGATCAAGTGGAACTTAACAACAGTCTGACAACTCTTATGTGTTGCTAGTGAGATGGAAAGTCTATGCAGTGCCGGTTTTCAAAGCGGACTTTCATCAGCCAAAACCTCCATAGGCACCAAATAAAGGGTTTTGGGAGGATCCTCCCAGGATGTGAGATGCATGCTGAAAATAGACTATAGACCGAACATGATTGCCACTCAATGCTTGTTTTGCAAACCACAGCAGCCAAAAGGAGAGAGAGAACAAAAGGGAATGCCCTTCCACAGAGGCAAGGTGGGAAAGGGGGAACGGGGGTGGGAGGGAGGCTGGGATCAGTGGTGATGGGAAATGGGCATTGGTTGAGGGATGGGTACTCAATCATTGCATAATTGAAACCCAAGCACAAAAGTTTGTAAGTCTACAACTGTACCTCATGGTGTTTCACTAATAAAAATTAAAAATAAATAAATAAATAAAACCTCCACAGGCTCTTCCCAGGGGACCAGCGTGGGTAGAGAGAAAAGCAGTAGCTTCCCCTCTCAAGGCTGCCATTTTTCCTCTGCCCAATTTCAATACTGCAATGGTAGCATTATAAATTTCCCAACTGGATTTACATAAGAAACTATTAAAGTTAGAAAGAAAACTTAATAGATGGAGTTGATAAATAATTCATCTAAATAGAATAACTAAGAATAAATCCTTGGCATATTTTCATTATAGCCTAGTCACTATTCTAAGACAATTTAATGTGGGGTAAATATTTATCCAGTTCCAAGATCTGGTTTCCTATTATCATCTATAAATGATATATAGATGATATATATATACAGTCAACTATACTGTATCTAGAAACATAGTGCATATATTAATATATGGGGCTTTTGCATAATTAAAAAATGAAGTCTAGTATGCAACTTATCACTTTAAAATAGTAGAAAATAGATAATTTTCAAGAAACTGCACACACATTTACTATTTGATCTTTTGCTTTTTAATTTTTATTAGTGAAACACCATGAGGTACAGTTGTAGATTTACAAATTTTTGTGGTTGGGTTTTGATTATACAATGAACAAATACCCATCCCTCCACCAGTGCCCATTTTCCAACACCACGGGTCCCAGTATCCCTCCCACCCCCAAACCCTACCTCTGTGGCAGGGCATTCCCTTTTGTTCTCTCCTTTTGGGTGTTGTGGTCTGCAAAAGAGGCATTGAGTGGCAATCATGTTCGGTCCATAGTCTACTTTCAACATGCATCTCTCATCCTGAGAGGATCCTCCCAACACCCTTTATTTGTTGCTCCCTTCTCTATCTGAGCTGCCCTTTCCCCTAGAATGCCCGGCTGGCCTCTAAGCCATGGAGTAATCCTCCTAGTACTGATCTCAGCTATTCTTGGGTATTAATCTTCTATTTTGTTACTTTATGTCCCCCAGTTTGGCATATTGAGTACATCATATGCCAAACACAGTAACAAAAAGTCTCACGAAGGAGACGTTACTGGGCCCGCTTGAGCAAATCGATGAACAACGGGAAGACTGTGACCGTGACTGTGATGTCCCCCAGATGAATGCAATATTTTTATGCCTACCCCTCTCTTTCTGACTCATTTTGCTTAGCATGATACTTTCCATGTAGTACCACTTGTATGTAAATTTTATAACTTCATCTTTTCTAACAGCTACATAGTACTCCATTATGTAGATGTAACAGATCTTTACACTATAGCAACATTTACAGTGAATAGATAGGGCTTTGCAAGTTCCTTATTCATGCAAATAGATCCAGAGATTAGAAAGATTAATTTATTTGGTGAACTATCTATGAAAAAATATTTAAAATAAAGTGTAATAACCAAAACACTCATATAGAATTTAATAAGAAAATTTATAAATAATGCAATACTTTTTATAACCATTTACACTAAAAATAAATATACATATGTATCATTGTTATTGCTTGCTTTTTAAAGGAGGTTTACGTCAGCCCCAAACTAAGAGTAAACCGAAGACAACTTGATTAGACTTTGCAAATATTATTAATAATCCCAAAACATTATATAATTTGTATATTAACTTATTTAGTTATTTGATAGTTGAATTAGGCATAATATTTATATAAAGCAATGTAAAAGTAAAATAGTGGATACAAAATAATGATATAACATTAAATTCTCTAACCTATAAATAGAATCACTTAAATCACTTAACTTCCCATTAGTCGTCAATTTGCTCGAGCGGGGGCCAGTAACGTCTCCGTTTGTCCCTGTCACGTGCTAGTGTAGCCCAATAGCATCTGTTCGCTCTGGGATCATGAAGAGCCTCAAACCGATCGTTCGATCTTCACGAAGAAGTCTGACCATCTAGTAGGTGGGCTGCCACATGGTCTTTTGACATCGCGTGGAATCCAGTCAGTAACAGCTCTAGTCCAGCGGTCATCTTTAAATCTCATTACATGACCAGCCCATCTGATTTTTGACACCTTGGCAAATGAGACAGCGTCCCTGATTCTTGATCAACGACGGATGTCGGAACTCCGGATTTTTTCTCTCATTTGAGTGAAACGTGATATTCCAAGCATAGCTCTTTCTATTCTTCTTTCGGAGACCTGAATAGTACTCTCATCCTGTTTGCATAGGGCACAGGTCTCTGAGGCATATGTTAATGCAGGAAGAACAGTGGAATCAAAGAGATGTGCCCGGAGCCGGAGGTTCTTTGTCCTCTTAGCTATTTCTTCGACGTTCTTGAAGGCGTTCCAAGCTGCTCTCTTCCTCCTGTGCAGCTCGGGTGCCAGGACATTTGTCATGTTGACTTCTCGACCTAGGTACACATAGCTGTTGCATTCGGAGATGGTCGTTCCGTTGCGGGAGAATGAGGCATCAGGAACGAGGCTGTTTCTCATAAACATTGTGTTGTGTATTCGATATGCCAAAACCAGTAACTACAACTGGTCTCATTCACCTGCCCCTGAAGGCTTCACCGACATGGTAGCACTGAGAAGGATGAGAAAGGAGAGGCCGACAAAATCTCAAGGGCGACCTAGGCTGCCACAACGAAGGAAGATAAAAATGATCGTCTGTACTTTCAATGCACGTATGCTAGCATCAGATGCATCCACCAAGGACCTGATGGTACAAGCGCGAATGATCAAGTACAACATCATTGGTCTGACCGAGACAAGAAGGCACGAATCTCACCATGCCGTTTTCGACACTGGAGAAGAATTGTTCCTCGGAACATGCGATAAAAGAGGTGTTGGAGGCGTTGGTGTCCTTGTCAACACAAACTTGGCCAAGAGCATTGATTCATTCAAATGCCTAACAACCCGAATCGGACGTTTACATTTGAATAGATGTGGCTCACTGCCTGCAGTTTCTATCTTCTTGTCTACACACCAACATCGCTTTATGATGAAAGAGAAATCGAGAAGTTCTACATGGAGCTAGAGGAGTTCTATAAAGAAGACCACACCTTCTACAAGATCATTGTGGGTGATTTTAATGCCAAGATAGGACTGAGAAGATCAGCTGAAGAACTTCACATCGGGACCCCTGACCTAGAATGGAACGAACAGGGTGAGAGACTGAGTTCATCATGTCGACCAAGACCATCCATGGTAACTCACAGTTCCAGAAGGCAGAATCTAAACGTTGGACATGGGAATCTACCTGTGGACGATTCCACAACGAAATAGACCACATCATATTCAATTGACAGTTTTGCCTGACTGATGTCGCTGTTGTCCCAAAATTACGAACGGGATCGGACCACCGTCTCCTTCATGCAAAATTCTACTTCACAGAGTGGGGAGAAAGGGCTGCAAAGTTTAAAAAGAGAACTGCCAGAATGACCACCAACTGGGAACACTTTGGCACTATTGCGGCAACATGGGAAGATGCCATTGTTTACAACATTGACAAGGAATATGATCGACTGGTTCAGCACCTCTATGAATGTGTGAGGAACGCCAAGAGAAAGATAGCCACAAAAAAAAAGCCTGTCTTCTAAAACTCTTGAACTAATTCACCAGCGTGGTTTGGCGCATGCCTCATGCAACAGCAAGCTAACGTCCGAGCTCGCAAAGCAGTGCAGAGTTGTGATAAAGGAAGACCTCAAAGAGAGAAGAGCAGATGTACTGGTAGATGCGGCAGAAGCTGCGAAAAGTACTCGTTATGCCCGCCTGTCCTTCGCCAACTACAAGACCAAGATGACTGCCCTCCGACATCCTGATGGATCCATCACATCCTCCAGAACGGCAATGGAGAAGATTATCCATGACTTCTACTCAAATCTCTTCGATAGCCATGTCCACTTGCCGACATACCAAATTCCACAGGATGGATATGTCGTTCCCAACGTTCTCCCTTCCAAAATCCGACATGCCATTTCGTCGGTAAAGAAACAAACAGCACCCGGCCCAGACAAGGTCAGACTTGAACACCTGAAGAACCTGCCATCAGTACTCATCAATACACTGGCTCGGCTCTTTACTCGCTACCTGTCTGAATGCAAGGTTCCGTCCCAATGGAAAACCAGCAGGACCGTACTACTGTTCAAGAAGGGAGACATCCATGACATTGGCAACTATCGCCCAATCTGCCTATTGTCTGTCATCTACAAGTTGTTCACTCGAGTCATCCTAAATAGGATTGGCAGAACACTTGATGAAGGACAACCATGCGAGCAAGCCAGGTTCAGCAAAGGATTCAGCACCATCGACCTTATCCACACGATAACCAAGCTCATTGAGGTTTCTGGGAGTTCAAGATGCCGCTCTGTTTAACGTTCATTGATTTAAAGAAGGCCTTTGATTCTGTTGAGACGGAAGCGGTCATTGAAGCCCTAGCCAATCAGGGCATTCAAGCCCAATACATCAAGATTCCTCCGTGAGCTGTATTGTGGATTCACTACCAGGATCTCACCATTCTACAAAGAAGTGATCGTTGATGTCGGGAGAGGGGTTCGGCAGGGTGATACCATTTCACCGAAACTCTTCAGTGCCACCCTCGAGAACATCATGCGATGACTGGAATGGGAAGGAATGGGAGTGAAGATAGATGGTCGGCAATTACTCCACCTCCGCTTTGCTGATGACATTGTTTTAATAACACCAAACATCAGTCAAGCGGCACAAATACTGGCTGACTTTGACCGTGAGTCTGGACAGGTAGGACTACAGCTGAATCTTACGAAGACAATGTTTATAAATAGAATATGTTTTCTATTCAGACATGATTAGGGAGATGACTAGGAAATTAATTTAGTAAAGAATCCAGGCGACTTAGGAAAAGCTATGTTTAAAGAGGAAGAGCGTTTGCCTTACAAGCGGCCAACATGGCCAACCAGAGTTCGATTCCTCCGCCCCTCTTAGAGAGCCCGGCAAGCTACCAAGAGTATCTCGCCTGCACGGCAGAGCCTGGCAAGCTACCCGTGACATATTCGATATGCCAAACACAGTAACAAGAAGTCTCATGATGGAGACGTTACTGGGCCTGCTCGAGCAAATCGATGAACAACTGGAGGACCATGAACATGGAAGAGGAAGAGAGGATTTAAAGGCATTTGTGTAACATGACAAAAATGGGTCCACGGATCACTGTTAGACAATAAAAACATTCCTTGCACAAAAATTTAACTAAAAGGAGAAAATTTTTTTAAATTATCCTTCTCCAAAAACTCTAACCCTTACTTTGCTTATATTTTTAGCTAAGGTAGAGTGCCTCACTTGATCATTCTGTGAGGTAATGTATTGGTCATTCGAGCACCTACTTTTCTATTCACTTGCTTCACTGTTCTCTTTTCTTGTGGCATATACACAAGGTGCTTTCTTTGAGGTCATGCATTTTCCATCTTCCAACCTGTTGGGTTGTTGCCAATAAATATCTTTCTTTATCCATCATTGTGTCCACTGCACCTATCAACTATTTGACCCTTAAGTCGCAGTGGAACTGAATGATCACAATGATATAACTATGAACATATAAATCAGCAAGGTAAAAATTATTGAGCAAGTCTAAAATAGCCAAATATATATTTAATAAATTTATAGAATTAAATACCAGCTTAGGAGAAAAACAAAGAACTAAGTATATACTCATATAATGTAAAAAATGTCATAATAATCAGAGCTAATGGGACTCACAGAAAAACAAAATTTGCAAAACACTTACAAAAATTACAAGAAAATAAGGTTACCCAATATAAAGCACTTATTTTGAGAATGAGGCACCACAACATCAAAAAGTTACTCAAATTTTAATTCAAGTAATTCAATTTTTTTATTCTGATTTTAATGTGAGAGTTTGAATTTGAAGTTTGTTGTAATCTGGTAATACTCAGTGCACAAAAGGTTAAAAATAATTTTTCTAGCAGTAAATGGTATCTGATAGTGTCTGATTTTGCTGAGGATTTTTGTTTGCTTTAATGGTTTTGGTCTTCTTGTATGCTCGTTTGGCGATTCTCTTGCACTTCCTTGGAGGCTTCTTTTCCACTTCTATATCTCACCAGCACATGTCAGCATTATTTATCTGAATGTCTCAATAGTATTTTGCTCTTTGTTATTAGAGCTTGTTAGTATAAGAGGGGGGTGTTATGCATAGAGACATTCACTGTTATGACTAATTATTACTCAATATTTTGAAAAAGTTTTGCAATTATAGTTTTCAAAAGCATTGTTTCTCAGGTCTGTGTCATTTCTACCCATCTTCCTGCTGAGTTCTGGATCCTGTACATATTTCTGTATCTACCTTAGAAGCTATGTATTTGAGTTCTCTTTCATGTAGTACAACAGGTTTTAACAAGTAAGGGTTGACAGTTGTGTGTTTGTGTTTGTGTGTGTGTGTGTGTGTATTTCCCTATGAATCTTTTTTTCTTAGTAAGATAGAACAAATAGCCACTTGGTCTTTCAATGTCCTTCACATTTTGACAACTTTTCTATTTCCAATCTATTCCACAAACTTTCTTTTAAAAATCATCAAATGTTTTCTATAATGAGAGTAGCACCTCTGATTTTGAACACTCCTAGTGCTCAGAGGAACAACTGATTTCAGCAACTATGCTTTGAAAAACTACTTATAGGAATCTGATTGCATCTCTTCCAGGAATCCCAGGTTAAACTATGCATGTATCTCTTATACAAGTATATTATTAGATTTTGATTCTGTTGGTTGTCCTGGCAATCTGAGTCTATGGTTTCAAGAAAACTCAAATATATAACTGATCCACTGTTTCTTTTTCTTGTAAAAGGTAATGTCATACTGTTTACTAGTTCACAAAAGAGGGAGGTCAAAATGCAAGTAATTGCATCAGAGATCTAAAATATTTCTAGTTATTTTAAGATACATTCTTCTTTGTTTAGTGTTGGCGCCATCACTGATGGTGCTCATGTGCTTACTCCTAGATCTAGGTTCAGGGATCATACCCGGTGGACTGGAGACAGAACCCAGATAAGAAGCATGCAATCAAGCTCCGTAACTGCTGTAGATTGCAGCCCCCATTTTTCGTTTTTATTTTTCAAATTCCAACCCCATTTTAAATTTTTTTATATTTTAATTTATCTTTATTTATTTTTGGTTGAATCATTGTGACATACACAGTTATAAAATTGTTCATAATTGGGTTTAGTCTACAATGTTGCAACACTCTTCCCTTCCCCAATTTACATTTCCCACCACAAATGTCCCCAGTTTCCCACCCGCCACACCCACCAAGCCAGCCTGCATCTGTGGCAGACACTGTCCTCTCTCTCCTTCGCCCCTCTCTCTCTCTCTCTCTCTCTCCTCTCTCTCTCTCTCTCACTCTCACTCTCTCTTATCTCTCTGACTTTTTAAAACGTTTTTAAAATTTTTATTATTCTATTTTATTTTATTTTTTTTTATTAGTGAATCATCGTGAGCAACAGTTACAGGCTTACAAACTTTCATGCTTGCATTTCAGTCATACAATGATCTCTGTTTATCTGTCTGTCTGTCTCTCTCTACTTTGGGGCATTATGGTTGCAATATAGATACTGAAAATTTATTATGTTTATCCCTTCACCTACTTTCAGCACTCAGATCTTGTCCAGAGAGATCATTTCTAGCTGTCACTGTCACAGTGGACTTCTCTATCCTAAATACCTTCACCACCACCACCACTTGTAGCAAGCTTCCAACCAGGCCCTTATTTCTATTTTCCTCAGATATTATTTTTCTGCTTTTTTTCATATTCTAAAAAATAAGTGCAATCATTCTATCCTATGTCTGTTTCTCTCCTGACTCATTTCACTCAGCATATTCACCATGCTCATCCACTTGTAAGCAAATTCATGACTTTAGTTTTCCTGGTGTCCAGTGTCCATTTGAGAGTACTTTTAGAACACAGGTGAAAGAAACAATTAAACTTTTAATTGGACTGCTTAAAGAGAGTAACTTTAGGAAATTAATAATTGTATTTTAATTAAAGAAATGAATTGCAAAGTGTTTTCTACTCTAAACAAGTAAAAATTCTCTTTTTGCATTTTTTCTCTTTTTAGAATGTGTTTAGAAATTTTTATGTTTGTTTACTCCCTATTAATTACCTTCTTTATTTTTAAATATCATCACCTATAGCAATTCTATAGGCATCAAATTTTAAAAAAATGAAAATGCTTGAGAAACTAAAATCACATCAAGACAAGTAAAATAAAAAAGAAATAACCTAGGTCCCACAATCAAAGATATATTTGGGGTTTTGCTTATTTTAGTTATACTGAGTGAATTATTAATAAATTAATTTGATTATAGAATTATATTTTATATTTAAACCTGTGTAAACACAAAAAAAGGCAGCAGCTGTCTATCTTTCCCGCCGCCCACGTTCGGTAGTCTCACACTGGTTCCCCCACCCCGAGGAGGTCGATGTCGATGCACAGGTGAAGGAAGGAACGAGGGCCAGGATGGTTGGTCTTAGTTGCAGTTTATTCCAATCCTCACTCCACTCACTACTGTCTCTCCTCTCATTCTCCCCCTCTGCTTTTTCCTCCCCCATGCTACTTCATTCTCCTTATTGATTCCCCTTCATTCTCCTTCTGGCTCTGGAATCTGGATCCCTTTTTCTCCTCCTTCTGGAGTCTCAATCCTGATCCCCCAGCCCACTCTTACAGTCTAGTTAAATCCCAAAACAATGAGGGGTTGGGGTAACAATTACACATAGGTGTGGTCACAATCAATAAGAGTAAAGTTCTTTCCCTCCAGGAAAGCCGCTTCTACGACAAATACTCTCTCAGCAGGATGACCCACCACAGAATGGAATCCTCTGGGTGTGTTTCTCTTCTCCTTGTCCAACACACATATAAGCATTCATAATATTAATCATTTTGTATGGACACAGTAAGAGATACAGTAAGCTTATAGAATTGTTCTCCTAGGGCCATCTCGATCTCAGACTACAGTACTCAGCTAGATAGTCTTTCCTAACCCTAGCAGGGTCCTAGTCTCATCGTTATTTTTGGATCATGACAGCATCTGTCCATGATCAAACTCTTAACTTATAGTTAGGAATCGTGGCACTTTGGCCTGGCCCATTTTGATGCCAGGGTAGCTCACAGCTTGCCCTGGGTCCATTCAGTCCTTCATCAGGGCCGTGCTTTTGGGGTGCTAGGAACTAAGGGCAACTGAGTCTTAAGTTGAGAAAGCAGATGCCCGGGAGTGAATAATATTCAAAGCCAATTAAATCCTAAGTTACAAAAGCATAATAAACTGTCTTCCTTTATCTATACAAAAAGGACATTGCTTTAAACTATTCATAAGACATAAAAAGAGGAGAAAGACATTATTTCACTCATACATATAAAATCAAAGATTTCTGAGGAATCTGACCTTACTAGTTAACAGAGTCTGATTAGGGGAAAAAGCTGATTAACTGGTTCAGGAAGAGAGCATAGGGAAGAGTTTACAGATAAACACAATGGAATGAAAGTGCCTTAGGAGCACTGTAATAAACCTGAGGTCCTTGTGGCAAGGGAGGAAGGACAAAGCAATGTTATCCTACATAAACCAGTTATTACACATGGATATCTATAATGTTTTTTCTTTATCTGCCTAATCTTTTCCCATATTTGGCAGGAAGAGATTTTATAAGAGGATATAAATCTCAGGATTTTGAACTTTTCATAATCTTATAGATATACATGACAAGTAATCATTTCATTCAATCTATAATCTAATAATGCCAGTCTTAGATAAAAGCAGATGCCACTGCTTGCAAGTAAGGTTTAAAAATAACAATTCATAATGCACATTGGTTAACATGAAACAGTTTCACCCAAATAGAAATGAATGTTTATTTCTGATTAATATCTATGAAGTAAGACTTTAGTTAAAATTAATAACATCAGTTTCATAATAAAATAATAATATTAAAAATTAAAATCACAAATGAACAAGGGCTGGAGCAATGGCACAGCGGTAGAGTATTTGCCTTGCATGCAGCCGACCCGGTCACCCTAGGTTCGATTCCACCATCCCTCTTGGAGAGTCCGTCAAGCTACTGAGAGTATCTCGCCTGCATGGCAAAGACTGGCAAGCTCCCCATGACATATCCGATATGCCAAACACAGTAACAAGAAGTCTCACAATGGAGACGTTACTGGGCCCACTCGAGCAAATCGATGAACAACGGGAAGACAGTGCTACAGTGCTACAAATGAACAAAACGTGAATACATATAAGTAAAAGATAATATTTTCCTTGTTAATTTTATAATGTTGAATTCTTTGAGCTGTTACATAAAGCTTATTTGAATTTCAAGATAATATTAAGTTTCAGAACTTAAATTTATAAGACACAAAATCAAAAGCACATTAACATAGACTTATTACATAAATAAGTCACAAAGGGATCAGTAGGCAGGTCTATTTTATTTTAAAAGAAAGACTTAATGCTTTAGAATTTTTTAGATAGAACAGATTGGAATTTACTCAACTTATTTTATTCTGCTATAATATATTTCATGAGAGTAGATGGTACAGCATATTATAAGAACAGAATTTATCAGCATCATGCCAGAAAGTATAACTCAGTGGACAGGAGTACGTGTAAGAGGGAGGTTCAATCTCTAGCATTGCATGGTACCCAGGGCACAGCCAGGAGTGACCCCTAATCACCAAGATAGGAATAAACCTAAGTATCATTGAGTTTGATCCCAAAATAAAATAATAGCCAGTAGCTAAGAATTATCTATTACTTCTATTTTACAATTGTAGTAATAGTTGTATGGATTAATTTTATGTTTAAATTTATTCAATTAATTAAACTTGAACAAATAAATCCACAAGAATATGAGGAATTTACTAGTAATATAAAGTGAGAGAAAGGATTACATGTGATACAATAAAATATCACTTCCTATATCAATTTCACACATATTTATATTTCAAGAATATATTTTTCAACACTTTTTTATAGTCTATTGACTTTAATTATTTTAATTTAATTTTATTTTAAATTTTTATCTTTTAATTCATATGGTTTAAGACAGGTTTGGTACTAAATTATCACCCAGTGTTTAGAATATAAAATCAGTATCTATAAAATAATCAGAAAGCTTTGAAATATTCCAATAAGAATTTAACTCATTTCCACATTCTTCTATTCAAGTGGAATATTTTTTATTTGAGTTTTGCAAGCAAGACCTAGTAAACAGAGGATAAGTTTACTCTAATATTTTCTTTCCAATTTTTCAATATTTTCTTTTTGTTTTATCTTCTGTTTTGTTTTGTGGCTGCACCTGGCTATTCTCCAGGGTTACTCCTGGTTCTGCATTCAGGAATTATTCCTGGGGTACTTGCGGGACCATATGGGATGCTTGGAAGTGAACCCTGGTTGACTGCATGCAAGGCAAGTACCTTACCTGCTGTACTATCTCTCCAGTCCAATTTTTCCAGATTCCTGTTTGATTCAGCTATCACCAAGGTTATCTCATAATTTCAACTGTATGTTCTTTGCATTTTAGATATGCATTAAATGTTCTTTGAAATTAAAAAGGGTTGAGAAGTCATTAAATCTAGTTCAGAGAGGTTTACAAACTACAATTTAGACTAGACTGTATATATACTCTGAGGATTTAAAAGTAATTTTAAAAGTAATGTTTTTTTTTTTACACTCTGGAGAAGGCTATGTTCCCCCTTGTATTCCCCCCACACACACTCTTTCTTTTTTTCTCTGCCCTCATATTTCTCTAATGAAGTTTCTTTAAATGAACCTATTTTATTACACGGAGAAAATAAGCATTATTAAAATAGATAATAAGTATAGGGCTAAAGTGTAAGTTATTTGCTTTGTATGTGGTTGTATCCAGTTTGATCATCAGCACTACAAATGGTACTCAGAACCCTCAAGGAGTGATCCCTGAGAACAGTCCAAAGTAAAACCTGAGAAATACTAGATGTGGCACCCAAATTCAAACCAAAACAGACAAACAAAAATGGACAGATTGGTTGGGTAAGCTTGGTTCAGAATCAATATTGATTTCTTACATACACAGTGACTTTCTTCTTTGATAAGTAATCTTCTGACTATTCTTTGTAGGTTCTACCTTGAAATATTGAATTTTCTAGGGACTAGTCCTGTGAACTCTTCTCTACACAATGTCATATCGGATATTTTACTTAGATGAACTAAATTAATGTGTTAAATATTACTTGAAAATATTTAACCTTTATTCTGTCTTGATATTCTAGAACTTCCTATAAAGGACAGCGTCCAAGAATAACCAGAATAGCTATTTCACAGGGGAAATTGGCTCCAGGTGCCACAGATAATCAATAAATTCTCTTTGCTACTTCCATTTTTTTTCCTGCTACTTCCATTGAGCTTTCCCTTCACCAAGCCTCCTATTATATCTCCTTCATAGATAGGAATTTATTTTGTATTCTCGAGAGTAGTTGGATTCCTCTGAAAATAAAGTCCCTTAAAAAGTGGTATACATACATTTAATATCAGTTCTTTCAGTCTTTGCAATTGTCAAGTATATTAACAGTTTGAGATACAGAATTGGAAAAGAATTTGAACCAGGTATAAATGTAAAGAATCAATTCATTATATAAATCTAATGAAGACTGACAAATACTATTTTCATTTATGGTAAAGAGTTTTCTTTATCAGGCATTTTTTTTCAATTTTAACATTATGAGTTCATAATAGATTCTTCATTAAGAAAAGTTATGAATGGTTTAAAAGATGATAAAGGGATGATTACTTTTAAAAGATAGGAATAGCAAGAAAGTACATACTAGGAAAATATTTCCATTTGTATTTGTATAGATAGACAATGATAGACATATATGTGTGTATGTCCTTATATATAAATCATTTTTACATTGGGCTAAAGTGATAGCACAGCGGTAGGGCGTTTGCCTTGCACGCAGCCAAAGTGGCTGACCCGAGCTCAATTCCTCTGCCCCTCTTGGAGATCCCGGCAAGCTACCGAGAGTATCTCACCCGCACGGCAGAGCCTGGCAAGCTACCCGTGGCGTATTCGATATGCCAAACACAGTAACAACAATGTCTCCAATGGAGACATTACTGGGCCCGCTCGAGCAAAATCGATGATCAACGGGAGGGCCTTTACCTTTACCTTTTATTTTTACATTTGTAGCCACAAAGCAAATTTATTTTATCGCTTTATTTAATTTTAGTTTTTGGACTATACCAACAGAGATCTGGGATTAGTCTTGGAGAGCTTGAGGGACTATAAAGGGTGCTGCGCCAGGCAAGTGCTATCTCTCCAGCCCCAACACATTAGTTTTACAGTGAAAAGATAGGTAGCACTGTAGCACTGTCTTCCCGTTGTTCATCAATTTGCTCGAGCGGGCACCAGTAACACCTTCATTGTGAGACTTGTTACTGTTTTGTCATATCAAATATGCCATAGGGAGTTTGCCAGGCTCTGCCATGCAGGCAGGATACTCTCTGTAACTTGCCGGGCTCTCCGAGAGAAACAGAGCAATCGAACCCTGGTCTGTTGTGTGCAAGGCAAATGCCGTACCTGTTGTGCTATCACTCTAGCCATATTTGGGAAATGAAAGGGGAGAATAAAGGACAGGAATAAGTTCTGAAGAATAACTGAATGATAAATTAGAGAAGTTTTTACAATAAAATTTCTTTTGTAGAAAGGAAAACTGTTGAATTTAGCCCCAAAATATTTTAAATTATACTTAAATACCCAAGAATGTATTTTCCCCCTTAGGCTTTAGAGATAAGACTAGTCTGATTTTGTTTGTCCCCAAAGAGCAAAATCAATGACTAAAAAGTTATAAAGAGGATTATTTTGTCTAATTTGCATGAAACCTTATGTAAGTTACACTATCCCACAGATTTTGTGGATATACACAGTCAAGTGGTATCCACCGATGAAATTAGTCAGACCTAAACAGGATACAGACCCTGGTGTGTAGAAATCGTTTTTCTATGCCAGGGAAATATTGGAATAAGTATCTTTTGCTTTTCATTTCTGTTTTTAGTTCATTGCTTAGCGTTTTAAGTAAATGTATATATTCCCCTTCATATTATTTATTCTATAAAAACAAACCTGTATATGTGGATTTGTCCTTTCCGTAAATTTTATGTGGCATTCATGAACTACAAAGCCTTGTATATTATTAACCTAGGAACATTACAGATATATTGGGTGAACAATAAAGAAGGCTTCATGGCCGATTTCATGACAGATTGTATGATTTCACAGTCAAGGGGCCAAATAGTGGCTTAACTTAAAGTCATGAGCAAAAGAAAACTCCATGCAAAGCACAGATTGTAAGTGTGTGTAATAAGAGAAAATTTGACTGTAAGATCCAGTTTCTTAGTGCAGTGAATAATCTATGAATATATATATGTGTGTGCTTTAACTATATATGTTTAAACTTTTAAATTTTAAAAAGTTTTAAAATATAAACTTAAAATTTTTAAATTTAAAACTTAAATTTTTTTCTCAAGAAGGATTCCCTTCCCTCTTGACAACATATTTATTTGAGGTTCTGTGGTTTACAACAATATTCATAATAGGTTCTCATGTGTGTAATTCCAATACCACAACTGTCACCAGTGTACTTCCCCTGCCCCGATGTCCCAAGGACCCTAACACCCCTCCCTTTCACACCCTTTTCCCCAAGTAAGTTGTGTGGATAATTTCTCCTACTATGTTTTGACAATCCAATTTTTAAAAGACGTTAGCATTGAGCAAGTAATGTGAAACATCATAAACTCCATCTCAACAACTCCACATATGTCTCCTGCCATAGTAAATTAACTTTGTTATCCAGTTCTCAGGTTCTGCTACCTTTGGTCACTTGTGATTTCCATACTATGAATCTTTGTATCCCCCATATGAGAATTCATTCTATGTTTGTTGCTTTCCTCACTAAATGGACTCAGCTAAATACTCTCTAAATCTCTCCACACGGAAACACATTGCATTATTTCATTTTTTCTTATAGCTGGGTTGTTTCCAGAATTTCGACTATTGTGAATAGTTATGCATGAACATGGGAAAACAAAGTTTATTTCCAGTACTAATCCTTGATTATATAAACAATCCTTTCATTACCCAGTCATCTGCTCTTGCACACTTGGTTTTTTCCCAGCCTTTGTACTATTGTGAATAGTGTTTTATGAACATGGCAGACAAAAGGTAAATGTCAAAAGAGAAATTTCTGAGTCATTTGGAAGCCAACTGAGATACTATTGGCACGAAAATGTATAATTTTACAATGAACAACACTTTCACTTTTTCACTTATATATTGCAAAATAATTGTCAGTAAAACAATGGATGGATAATAACTTCATCACATCACTATAAATACTATTACAATTTTGTGCTAAGATCTGTTAAGCTCTATTTGTTTCTTTGGGTTTATTCTCACTGTTCCTCCTTATTTCTCGATAACAATCTCTGCATACTATATAATGGGGGCTAGAGGGATATATATATATATATATATATATATTCTGCTATCAGTTATTGTTCTTATGCAAAAACAAAAGTACTTATCTTTTGCCTAAATTTTTACAAAGTGCTATCCTTACCAAAACTAAGCATTTAAATTGATATGTTAAGAATGAAGAATTTGGGGCTGGAGAGATAATACAGTGGGTAGGGCATTTGCCTTGCATGCAGCCAAAACTGGGTTCAAGCCCCAGCATCCCAGATGATCCCCCAAGCATCTGCCAGGGGTTATTCCTAAGAGCAAAGCCAGGAGTAACTCCTGAGCATCACTGTGTATGACCCAAAAAAATAATAATAATTTGAGAGGACAAAGGCCTAGACAGGGTAAAGTTCTTAGGTGACACGCATACCGCTCACTCAAGTTCAAATCTTGGCATCAAATGGTAACCCAAGCACTGCTGGTTGTTGCCTTTGAGAAACTTTAGCCTGCACAGGTGCCTACTGGCATTCCAAAACCGAAGCATCTGCACATCCTTGAGCCTTGCATAGAAACATCAATCACATAGATGAGAATCACAGGAGTTTGAGCACTGCCAGGAGAATCCACCCCACCAAAGGAAAAAGCTAAAAAAATGTGAAATAATATATAGATAAGATTATCATATGGTAATATCTTGGACAGGTAAATTTGCTCTTCCCTCTACATTTGTCAAATACATGAAAAGTAGATACATATGTGGAGATTTTTTTGTGCCTTTCGGGGGCGAGCGTGAGGGACATACTCAACTGTGCTCAGAACTTAATCCTGATTTTGTGCTCTAGTGGGTCTTGGGGAACCAGATGCAATGCTGATATTGAACTTACATGCTTTTGTATGTGCCCTACCAGCTGAACTATCTTATTGACACCTATATATCAGAATTTTTACTTAAAAATTTTAAAGTATGATATTTTTAAGATTGTAGATAATTTTCTATCTATATTAAGAATATTTTGTTCTGAGTATGTCTTAAGATAGATTTTCTGTAGCAAAAGTACATCGTCTGCCAAAAGAGAACGGTACTGTACCTTTAGATAACACGGGTAAATTGATGCATTATAGAAATTTTGCACATCATTTATACATGTCCAAATGTAATAGCATAAAATGCATCATCATAAATCATTTCCCTTTCATTATTTAAAGTATAGTAAGGTCACCTCCAAAGTTAAGACAATATTAGCCATTTTATTTATTATAGGCAGGAAAACAGTAATCTCTTTTAGGATTGCAAGAACATTTTCCCTTGGAGTTTTGTTTCTTCTCTCTCTCTTTTATGATATTTTGATGCTGGTTTTACCAGAGAAACAAAGCCCATGATAATGTGAAACATAAATTTCCCAAGCTAAATGGAGTCCATTAAGTGAAACACTGAATGCAAAGCTGTTAGATAAGGAATGGCAGGTTACCATAAATTAAGCAATAGTCATTCGGGAGAGTATGATAGCAGAATTTTAAAACTCGTGGTAGCTCATTTATCAACAACTAAGAATATAACCTGTTTACAAAGATAGAATGTCAAATAAAGAATATGTGGAAAGCTTTATAAAATTCTTTCCGTTGTTGATAATGTATAAGAACTGATTCAAATCAACTGTTTTGAGTTCACAGTGTCTATGGACAGAATAACTACACAAGGACTAGGAAACACAAAATTATTATTAATCTTTTTACATGAATTTAATATATTCATATATTATTTTGAGAGCAGTTAAGAGAAATCATGTTAAAATAGATAAATGTTAAATGTTAAATGTTAAAATAGATAAAAAGGGGTCAGAAAGTAAAGCGGTGAGTAAGGTGTTAGCCTTGCAATATGCTGACCCTGGGGTTCTAAACCTGGAACTTCTTGTTGTTCCTCCTAATAGTGCTGGGAATGATCCCTAGGACAGAGCCAGTAATAAGTCTTTGCACAGCAATAAACTCTGAAAACCATAAAAATCACAATGTAAATGTTGCTATATATTTAATGATAAAAAGTAATGTGAGAGGTGATATCTATAAGTAAGAAGTTAGAAACATTGATAACCAGTTCACACTTTCTTTTATACAAAGCATACCACTTAATTCTAAACTATGCATATCAAAAATATTAATGAAAGAAATCTGCAATCTTATGTAAGTAGCATTGCTTTTTAACATCATCTAATTTTCAGGTATATATGATTGCACATCAATATTTGGATACATAAGGAACTCATGTGATGAGTTATAGTGGAAAGAAGCAAGTGATGAAATACTGATAGCTAAAAAAAGAGAGAATTATCAAGAATTATTAAGAAAAGTATTAACGTGAATGACTAAAAATTAGTAACCATAGAAGAAATATTGGATTGAGGCCAAAGAGATAACTAAGGGGTTAAGGGAGATAACAAAGGGGTTAAGGTGCTTCTTTGTACACAGCCAGTCTCTGTTCTACCTCTGAAAGCAAACATTTTCCTCTGAATACCCCCAGGAGTGATCCCTGAACGTAAAGAAAGGAGAAAGCCATGAGCAATGCAAGATATGATCCCAAAACAAAATAAGAATTTAAATCTTGGAAAATGATATTTAAACCAGATGCTTAAAAATCACCTGGAAGGATCAGGAGTAATAATCACTTTATAGTTACCAGTTGTTATTTGGCCAAGGCTAACTCTCATGGGACATTTAAACCAAAACAAACTCAAACTAGTTGTACTCATATTCCAATTATATTCTGGCAACCCAAAGGTAAAATTCATGACATAAAGAAGTGTTAATCACCAGAAGACAGCTAACAAACATGAAAATGTTAAGTAGATTCCAGAATATAAAGATAGCACATAAAGTATAGGACATTTCCCTTTACTAAAGGAATTCACCATTCATTTCAAGTAAATTTCATATTTATCCTGTACAATTGAAAAATTACCTGAATATTTCATGCATAGAATTTTGCTACTTATTAATTTTATATTTCAATTATTATTTTTGAGTATTGGTTATTCTCTGTGATTTAGGGATATATTATCCAAAATGATCGTGATCTACAATTAAAGTCTATATGAATTGTGTGAGAATACAGTAAGAAAAAATATTGCATTCTAGTAACTGAACTTTGAAGAAATAAAACACATTTTATATTTTTATTTTATTTTTTAAAATCATTAATATTTTCAAGGTAACTAATTTTAGGGAGACTGGATTAAAGGTTTATAAGAGCTCTATGTAATTTTTGCATCTTTTTGGAAGTTGAATTTTATGTAATTAAAAACTTAAGGTATTTTCAAAATAAAAAAGTACAAAAAATAATGTGAACACAATATATTTAGTACTCAGAGTTACATCATAAATGTTACATAAATATGTCATCATTTAACTTTCTTTTTGCTTCATAAGAATGAAAAAATCAACAGATGTTTAGGAAATAATATTTTTATAGACTTTATTGTACTAACACAACCTTAAAACACAGAAATGTATCACCGGCTATGATACATTTTGAAGGTAAAACTGTAGCACAAGATACATGATGTCCTGCATTTAATTCTTTTCCAGAATATAAAATTTAAAAAATTCTTCATCAACCAAAGATCAGATGTAAACTGTTTATAAGCAGGTGATATTAATTACTTTCTTCTCTGATGACTGAAAAGTAGATGTGATAATTAAATTACAAAGTGCCATATCTCAGACAGAGGGAATATTATCATCAGAGTGCTTCTTGTTAGTTTGTAAAATTAAAACCATTGTCCAGAGGAAATTACAGAATCTTCTATGTGTAGGCCTTGGTAACCTGAAAGAGTCTCCTTTAACTGGAACTAGTTTGCTATTATCCTTATGTCTTTTTCTCTGTTGATTACTGGATGCTACAGCCCAATTTTCCCTCCATCATCTGATTTGAATAGAACTCAAGAAAACATTCTTGAAATATTCTGTGTCCCTATCACATACAAGACTCTTAGAAATCTTTTTAGCTTTGTACATCTTTGTATACATAAAAATGATAGAAGTTTTTCAGAATTATATGTCAATTAAAGATAAATAATAAACTAAAATAATACATTTAACATTTCAAAAAATAAAGATCCCTAATGATAATAAATTTTCTTAGGTTAATTTATTTTGAATCACTATAGCCTGTGGAGCTGTCATTTGGGTATAGGTAAAAACTAACTTTATGTTAGGTTACCTGTAATTCATACAATGCTTGGTAAGAAGACTTTTGCTTAAATACATTTAAATATGTATAATATAGAAATAAACTAGAAAGCAAGTACCAAACATCTTCTTATTAAATATATATCCATGTACTTATATACTGATTTATATAATACAGTTCTTGCAAGCTATAAATCATGCCATGTCAAATATCTTTTTCACTTATTTGGCAGCAATACATTGTCTAAATAAGACACAATGTTTACAGTGTGGAATATGTGAGTTAATAAATGCTTCTTGAAGGTGGTGGAATTTCAAAACAAAGCAGAGATATTTGATAAACACCAAACTATGTGTTTGAACTACATATAAATATAATGGGCACTAATCTATACAAATTTTTACACAATAAAGGGATGCAAAATTTAATGCATCCTTACAAAATTTTAATGTTTTTAATCAAATCAATATTTTGTCAGTAACTAAAATAAGTAAAACAGAAAAATTCAATATAAAAGTGTTTACTATTGTAAATCTGAATGCTAGTGAATCAATTTCAATGTAATATGTTTTTAAAATTTTTCTTCATTTTAGAATGTGTACCTGTTATGCTATTTACCACTATATGACCATATAGCCTTTCCATTTGGCATATAAAGACACATTTTGAAATTCTACTTATGAACTCAAAATGCAAGAAACAGGTAAATATTTATATGTGATTCATCATCAAGTGCATACAAACACTGTCACTGTCACTGTCCTCCCGTTGTTCATCGATTTGCTCGAGCGGGCCCAGCAACGTCTCCATTGGAGACTTTGTTATTACTGTGCTTGGCATACTGAAGACATCACGGGTAGCTTGCCAGGCTCTGCTGTGCGGGCGAGATACTCTCGGTAGCTTGCCAGGCTCCCTGAGAGGGGCAGAGAAATCAAACTGGGATCGGCCATGTTGGCTGCGTGCAAGGCAAACGCCCTACTGCTGTGCTATCGAGATAGCTACATACAAAAAAAAGTGCATACAATCATAAGTTAAATAGTGGGGGACTGGCATGGAGACTCTCTTGATGATGAATCACATATAAGTCGTAGAACTTGCTTTGCATGCAGCACCACATATAATCCCCTGATTAGTGCCAAGAGTAATCCCCAAGCACTGCTTCATGTGGTCCCAAAAATTACAAACAAAAAAGATATAAATATTAGGGCTGAGCCCCTGAATACTTCTGGGAGAGAGCCCTAAGTACAAAATCCAGAGTAAGCCCCTAGTATTGCCAGGTGTGGCTCAACCCCCCAAAAAGTAAATACTGGGTAGCCAAAATAAGTTCTTTCTCAGTGAGCCGAAAAGTACAAAGAGTAAATAACGTTAATTTTCTATTTAAAATTATATCTAAATTTTATTAATTATTTGACTTTAAATTTTATTGAAAGGTTTAAAACATCCTGTTCATGTGTTTTATTTCTCATTTGAATGACCATCTACAAATAATTTTTAAATGTACATGAACTCTATTTAGAGAGAGTGATAAAAATTGATCATCCCAGAAACATAATTTAAGTTTGAAGGGGTGTTTTTTAGCTCATACCGAGATAAACCTTGAAAATATTTTCAAAAGAAAGAACAATATGTGAGTTCCTATTTATTAACTTATAAAAAGGAATAATATAGTATCCTAGTGCATTCTATCAAATGCAAATAAACTATAAAATTTAAAGTAATACAAGTTAGTTTACAAGAGGGTATACTTATGTATCGATATGCAGCTTAACATGTGAAGCTAAAAATGGAAACAGAAATAAGACCTCAAAATAATAGTAAAGAAATAAAAAACAAAATCAAAATATCTATTAGCATTGGCAAATATTTCACACTATTTTAGCAGCTTATAAATTAATCAACTGAAAACAAGGGAAGAGGTAGGAGGGGGAAGAATACTGGGGGCATTGGTGCTGGAAAATATACACCGGTGGAGGGCTTGGTGTTTGATCATTGTATGACTGAAACTCAAATATAAAAGTTTTGTAAATGAGTCAATTAAAAAAACTAAAAACAAACAAAAACCTTATATTTGTATGTCTATTTTATTGTCAAGAAAAATTAGATGCAGAGACATTGAGTTACTTTCTTAGAATAAGGGTATTTGAATTTTTAGTTTATGAACAACTAAAATCTGGAATTATCACATTTGTTGCAAGTATGCATTTGTATAGATGTATGTTTAAACAAGTTGTTTCAGTTTTAGAATTCCAGAGTCTAAATGGGAACAGCCGTACCTGGATAGTACTAATTCATGTAAATATTTTACCTTTCTTCTACAGTATTTTCTTTTGCTTACAGGAAGACAGGGTTCTTGACAATAATTGACAATTATTACATCCCGAATTGTGATAGCTTATTTCCAAAAAGAACTCAGTAACTCCATTTGACTCAATAACTCCACTTATTGAAATATACCCTAAGGGGCCAAAAACAAAATGGAGAAAAGATACTTGCACCCCTCTGTTCCATGAGTACTGTCCACAGTACCAAATCTGGAAACAATTCACTATCCAAATACAGATGGACTGGATAAAGAAACCCTGGTACATATGCACAATTTAGTATTACTAGGTCATATGATAAGATAAAAATCATCTAATTTTGCTACTACATAAATATCATGTAATTTTGCTATTATCATGCTGAGAGAAGCTAGTCAGAGGAAGAGAAACCACAAAGAAGAATCTCTTTTATATGTAGGATATAAACAAACATAATCGAGGAAGAAGAATGCCTAACGACAGTGTTAACAAAGGACTGGTATACAGTAGGAAATATGCCACTTGAGGGTGGGATTTGGGGATAGGACAGGGAGGGGGCAATGACCATGGTGGAAGGAAGTGTTCAACCAGGAGGAGGATATGGTGCTGCTAGGTGGGTAAAGTGTAACATATGAGACACTGTCAGCAACAACACTGTAAACCACAATGCAAAAATGTATACAAAATAAATAGAAGCAGACTGTTTGGTGGGAGGCATACAGGGCTTGAGGAGTGTAGGAGACTGGTAGAGGGAAGTGGACACTAGTGTTGGGATCAGTATTGATATATTGTATGCCAAAAACCCAATCACTAGTAACTTTGTAATTTCATAGTAGCTAAATTAAAAATGAAAGGGGCTATGAAAAAGTGTTCTATTCATCAAAATTATCAACATGAAAAGAACATATGAATAATTTTATAATTGTGTATCTCACTGTGAATCGATAAAAAAATAAATAAACAAACACTGGAAACACTGGGTGTTGACTTACTTGGTGTGGTATAATATAGCATTTTGATAAGACATTTCAAACCAAAATTATGCCAGTAAATAAATGTAAAAAACAAATCCAACAAAATGTAATAGAAAAAATAATACTCAATCTTGTAGAAAAACTAATAGTATAAATAAGAATATTCTTTCTTTGTTTTTTTGCATTACACTCAGCAATGTTCAGGGGTTACTCCTTGCTCTGCACTCATGAATTACTACTAGCAGTCCTCAGGAGTTACTCCTGGCTCTGGACTCAGGAACTATTCCTGGCGGTGCTTGGGAAACCATATGGGATGCCGGGGATTGAACCTGAGTTGGCTGCATGCGAGGCAAAAACCTTACCTGCTGTACTAGCGCTCCAGCCCCAATAAAAATATTCTTAAATGACATTAATAACCAATATAAATTTGTTTTGTTCTTAATGATTACTGGTATTGGGATCATGCCTATGAAAAAATATGCATCTTTCCCTTTATATTATTATTAGAAAAAGTTTTATTTTCTTACTATAGTCAACATTCTAATATGAACAATTCTATTTTTGATTTGCCAACAAAAGGAAACATTTTGCTCTTGTCATTATAAAGACATCACACACCCAAAAGAATAACACTGGAAGCCAGAGTTTGTAAGGATGCAAACAGTTTCAGTTCCTTATGTATTGTCGTTGGTGTACTTGTAGGTGGTCTCTTTCTCTGGATTTTTTCTTCTCTGTTTTTTAAAATAAACCTTCTGGACCAGAAAGTTAGCTCGCATTATATTACTACATGATGGGTCACATAAGAAAAAAGCTATCTAAAGCATTTATAGCTATAGACATTAAAGGGCGGCTTCATCAATTATGTTATGTCTTCTCATAGAAAATCAGTGTTCTGTTTCAACTTTTTTTTTTAAAGCTAATCTTCCATTACAGAAATAGTGGTATATCTTTTTTGTTTTATTTCCTTTTGTGCAACTGTTAGAAAGCTTTGTTTAATGCTAAAAGGAAACAAAAGAATGGAGTATGATTTTCTCAGGTTAAGCAAAACAAATTGTTTTGGACTTTTTATATAACTCTTCTGTCATGAATATAATAAATTTATTTCTTATATATTATTACTATGATGTAGAGAAATAAAATGAACCAAGTAATTATGCACTTGCTAATTATGTTCAACTAAATCTTGTCAGTTATTTGAAACAAAGACTAATGTGAAAAGTGGGGATGTATTTTATTCTGTATCTATTGCAGGACTACTTTAACCTTCTAATAGAGTGACGGTCCTCCCGTTGTTCATCAATTTGTTCGAGCGGGCCAGTAACATCTCCTTCGTGAGACTTGTTGTTACTGTGTTTATCATATTGAATACGTCACGGGTAGTTTGCCAGGCTCTGTCTCGGTAGCTTGCCGGGCTCTCCGAGAGGGGCGGAGGAATTGAACTGGCGTCGGGGTCAGCCATGTTGGCTGCGTGCAAGGCAAATGCCCTATCCACTGTACTATCGCTAGCTACCGAGAGTATCTCGCCTGCTCAGCAAAAGCTTCTAATAAATGTATAATTTTATAACTGTAAAATGTAAACATTTATATATTTTAGAAGTATACATACCATCTTCCCACATGTAAGGTTATATTTGCATATGATGCCTTAAGGCTTTAATCTGATTTGGCATTGGTATTCTATATACTTTTATAAAATAATTTAATCATGTAGTAAATTTTATCTTATGTAAAATTAAGGAAGTATTTTAGAAATTCAAACATAAGTTTGGGATTTTAAAAATGTGTTTTGACTCTATCACCAACAGTTGGGCATATTATTTAATTTCCTTCGACTTGTTTTCTTGAGCTGGAGAAATAATTCAGGGGGAAAGCTGTGTGCATTCAATCCTGTTTAAATCCCTCAAACTGTATTTTAGTCGTTTGGGTACTGCCAGGGGCCATACCTTAGAAGAGTCATAAATACTCCCTGAGCACCACTTAATATCGCAGCCTGCCAAATTAGAAATAAAAAATAAAAATGTTTTCTTTAAATAATACAACATATAGGGGCTGGAGTGATAGCACAGTGGGTAGGGTGTTTGCCTTGCATGCGGCTGACCCACGTTCAATTCCCAGCATCCCGTATGATCCCCTGAGAACTGCCATGAGTGATTCCTGAGTGCAAAGTCAGGAGTAACCCCTGAGCATCACCAGGTGTGACCAGAAAAGCAAAAAGTATATATATACATATATATGTTTTATATATATACATATATATATATATATAAATTTAGAAACTTTAGTAAAGTTTCAGGTGGTAATTTGTATTTGTTTAACTTCAATACATACCCATTATTTGACCCCAGTAACTGTGAACCTAGGTTCTCTATACAGAACTGCTGGGCCTCAATGTGAAGCAGTTTGCTGCCACAAACCACTCATGACTTTGTAAACTCCCTAAATAGTCAATGCAATCCTGAGAAAATGAAGATGGAATACTTTTCCCAACTTGGTACTACACTTTAAAACCATATTAATCAAAAGTGCAGTATTAAATAAATACATATTATTAAGATAAACAGAATTGAGAGCCCAGAAATAAACCCTCAGATATATGAACAGTTAATTTACCACAAAGGAATCTAGAACATAAAACAGAGAAAGAAAAATCTCTTCTATTAATGGTATTGGAAAGCTGGTTCGCTACATGCAAAAGAATGCAAGTAATCACTTTTTCACTCTGCACATAAAGTTAACTCAAAATGAATTCAAGGCTTAGATGTTAGGCCAATTCAGTGATATATTTGATGATTTGTCTCCATAGGCAGGAAAACAGAGAAAGAATGTATGCATAGGATTACATCAAACTGTTTATGCATTGTGAACAAAACAACCATTACAACACAAAGATATCCTACTGAGTGGAAGAAAATATTCACACATCATACTTCTGAGAACAAAATATTATGCAATATATGCAAAGTTCTTACAATACAAAATCATAACAATAACTCACTACCCCTAAAGTAAAATAAGAATTAAATAGATCTTTACTAAAAATAGTAACAGACAATTTGCTTATAGAAAACCCTCCTCTTTATTATTATTGAAAGATGCAAATTAATGACAGAGAAATCAGTCACCCTCATCTGGTAGAAAAAATAAAGAGTCTTGCTTAAAAAAAATAGACCCTTGTTAACAATAAAGAAGACAGATATGTGAAAAAAAGAAATTTTCATTCACTATAAGGTGTAATGAAAACTAACTCAACTAAAATAGTAATGAAAGTTCTTACAAAGTTTAAATGCACTACCATTTGATTCACCAATTCTACTCCCAGAATCTGTCCAAAGAGTACACAATAACTTATTCAGGAAGTTGTGTGTATACTATGTTCACTGCAGCAGTATTTATAAGATCAGGAAACAACCCAAATGTCCAATGACAAATTTGTGCACACAGTCGCATGCTGCTCAGCTATTAGATGATACACTAAGGAAGATTAGTGAGAAGAAAGACAAATACTGGATAATATCACTCATATCTGGTTTATAAAAGAACAAATAAGAGAACAGTCAATGGCCAATTGAAAAGAAAATCTTATAAACACTGGCCACAAAATTGCGTTTTCCAAGTGAGGGTGTTTTAGGTAGAAAGGTCAAGATGTCTACCAGGAAAAGGATATTGGCAATTTGTTGGTGTGGTATATCCTTAAAGCATGTAATATTTGCAGTTTTGTAAACCAGTTTTGTGTCAATAAATTTATGTGGGCTATAAGAAATATAGTAAGTAAGGTAATTAAAAATACCAGTGATAACAAGATTTTGAGAAGGTCTACAGAACTGAATTTTTCAAGGAGTTTGGGGGAGCTGGAAAAGAGCTGGGAAGAAAGGTGAAGAGATGTAGACACTCTGTTCGTATACAATGTGGTGTTGAAACATTGTATAACAAATAGGGGAAAACGGATAGTACAGTGGATAGGGCTTTTCACTTGCACATTACCGACCTGAGTTCAATCCTCAGCATCCCCTATGGTCTCCTGAGAACCCCTAGGTGTAATTTCTGAGTGCAGAATAGGTAGTAAGCCCCCTGAGCATCAGCTTATGTGACCCAAAAAACCAAAAGGAAAAAAAGAATAATTGTATGCCCAAAACAATGCTATTAACAATATTGTAAATCACACAGTATACATAAGATTTTTTCAAATAAAAAATGAGTACAAATAACCCATATAATAAATATAACCTCTCTTTCTACATATATGTGTATATAGAGTCATGTAGTCAATGTAGGAGACAGTAAACTAAATCTCAGGTGTGTCTAACACCAAAGACTCTCTCGTTTCATGAGATTTTATAATAAAAGCTTTTTTATGAACAGCAAATGCAGAGAATCTAAATATAATGGAATGCTCATCTTTCTGGTTTTGATATAGTTTGGTTTAAGGACATACACAACAATGCTCTAGTCTTATTCTTGTCTCTGTGCTCATCCCCCTCTCAAGGCAAGTACCTTAATGCATATACTAGTTCCTCAGTCTTTAGGAATGTATATATGATTTAGTAATCTGGCTGAAAGTGGTGCTACTAGAACATACAGGCTACATTTTTTATGGCTTAAAGAAACAGACAAAAATGATTCTGTAGCTTTTCCCTGCTATAGGACCAGTTCTCAATTCTCTTTATAACACCAAGAGTACAGTAGACACTCAGGCACTATATTATACTTCAAATTTCTTTGACACCCATGTGAATAAATTTAAGAGTTTCACATTAAAGGCCGAGATATTTTGCTCCAGGAATTTTGCTCCATGTCTTGGAGGCGAGCCACACATGCTAGGGAAAAAGGGAGCTCAGATAGAAAAGGGAGCACCAAATAAAGGGGGTTGCGAGCATCCTCCCAGGATGGGAGAAGCATGCTGAAAGTAGACTATAGACCAAAAATGATTGCCACTCAATGCCTCTTTTGCAAACCACAACACCCAAAAGGAGAGAGAGAACAAAAGGGAAAGCCCTGCCACAGAGCCAGGGTGGGATGCAGGAGATGGGGGGTGGGAGGGATACTGGAACCTATGGTGGTGGAAAATGGACACTGGTGGAGGGATGGGTACTTGATCATTATACAACTGAAACCCAAGTACAAAAATTTGTAAGTCTACAACTATACCTCATGGTGTTTCACTAATAAAAATTTTTAAAAAAAAGAGTTTCACATTATAGAAACTTCACCTAATAGGTCACTGTCACTGTCCTCCCATTGTTCATCAATTTGCTCAAGCAGGCCCAGTAAGGTCTCCATTGCGACAATTGTTACTGTGTTTGGCATTTTGAATATGTCACGGGTTGCTCGCTGTGCAGGCGAGATACTCTTAGTATTTTGCAGGGCTCTCTGAGAAGGGCAGAGGAATCGAACTTGGGTCGGCCATGTTGGCTGCGTGCAAGGCAAACGCCCTATCCACGCTGGAGCGATAGCACAGCGGTAGGGCGTTCGCCTTACAAGCGGCCAACATGGCCGACCCGAGTTCGATTCCTCCGCCCCTCTCGGAGAGCCCGGCAAGCTACCGAGAGTATTCGATATGCCAGACACAGTAACAACAAAGTCTCCAATGGAGACGTTACTGGGCCCGCTCGAGCAAATCGACGATCAACAGGAGGGCCTTTACCTTTACCTTTACCTTTTAAAAATTAATGTAACAAAACCAAAGTCATCATTAGTCAATAATTGGATAATATTCAAGTAATATATATATATATACATATATATATACACACACACACACACACACTAGCTATCAAAGAGATGGAAACAGCAGTGAGGTGGTAAAAAGAAAAGACACCTCATTTGCTTGAAAGATTCTGCAACATGATGTGAGGATACTAAATAGCTCTGTGGAAAAAATATCCATGTGAAAGCTAAAAGCTGGTTAAGGCAACATATTAGTAACAATATTATTCTAAAATGAATTCTAAATGAGAGACTGTTGAATGTGGTGTCTGTTGTTTCCAAAGAAAGCAACAATACCATAGAAAAATGTGAAACAGGGTAGTCTATAGACATATTATTAGAGAAATTCATCCAAATATAGACATGATCTATATTTTCACATAACTTTTTTCCTGACAGTTTCTTATCCAGTATAAAACTAAAAGTAAGTGGGAAAAATAACAATTTTTGAAGGTTACGTTCAATGTTTCTGGTCTTTATTTAATGATAGATTAATCTTTATTTAATGATAGATTATTCTTTTGTCATTGGAATCATCAAAGTCTCTGCGTTTTAGGACATGTCTGATGGTTCCAAGCATCTTTATTCCAGGAGGACTACTGCAAATGTACAAAGAAGGTAACTTGTTCCTGGGAGGTACTGACTAGAGCCTCTGCATGATAAATGTGGTTGTAAAAGAAACAAAAGTATCAAAGGGAACTGATTTATGCACTAGAATATTTTCCTGACACTATTAAAAACGTCATGTAATTTGAGATTAACCAAAGAAGTATAGTTAATCTGTATAACTATACAAATAAATATAAATATATGTATACTTTAATGATGATACATAATATACTATCTGTATACTATGTCTCTACAAATATGAATATATTAAATCTATACTATTTATACAGGTTTGATAATCTGCTTTATAATTGTTAGGATGAATTAAGAATGATTTACCCACCCATTATGCAAAGGTTGTCTGAGATACATAAATGATATAGAACAAGTCATTTGTTAGACAACAATCAACAACACCACTATTATTATGTGCTTAACACCCAAGTTAAATAGACATATTTCTATTCATTAAATGCGTCCTTTCACTCGTTAAACTAGATTTATTATTTCATTGGTATCCTCAAGGATCAAAATTAAGTATTAGATGTAGTTATATGATAAATAATCCTTGAAATCTAGGTCCAATCTTCCCGAAAAAGATTAGTGTAATTACATATCACAAAGTCATTCCTGAGTTTTAATGCTATTTAAATGGTGTAGCCACATAATCAAAGGTTCCTGGGTTTCTCTAGATTATACAAATCTTGCATTTCCTTCAACATAACAAGTATCATAAGATAATGAATGTCAAAATGTTTAAAAAATTTCTGATATATAGTAAGAACACAAATATGCTACTTGATAGCATTATTAATGTTCTTATTCCAAGTTATTATGACATAATAAAGTAAATTTCAGAACGCCAATGTAAATCATCCAACAAAACTCCATGGGAACTTACTTTCACTTTACATATCATTAGAGGGATTAAAAATACACTGTAATGACACACTTGTTTGAAGTTATTCAAGGTTCAAAAAGAATAAAACAGCATAATGTGATAAAACATTCTGGTAGCTGCATAAATATGCTCCTTATACTCTCATAGCACTTTTGCTGCTGATTAGAAGTGTACAGAGAGTGCTTTATATTTATTAAATAAAAAAATTATCATAGTTAATAAGTAAAATGAAATTTATCTTTTATTTGTTCTTATAGTATATAAAACACAATGAAAGTTATGGAGATACCCAAAATTACTTGGCTACTGTACCTTTTCAGAAAAAAAAAATATATAGAATTGTTAGAGTCTGTTATATAATATATCATATATAGTATGTATGTGTATATATATATTAGTGCCACCTACACCCCCAAAAATAATATCTTTAAGGTAACAAACAACTACTTGTTCCATGACAATTTCACTGGAGGCTACACTTATTTGTTGTTGTTTATTTGGTGTGGGAGTGGAGGTGACTCAGGGCTTACTCCTGGCTCTTTGCTCAGGGAGTCACACGGGCTGTAATCTTGGAACATATGGGGTATAGGAGATTAAATCCAACTGTGGCCATATGCAAGGCACCCCTTGCATACCCACCCCTACTATGTCTTCGACCCAAGACTGTTTCTGACCAACCAGCACCCTTGTATGTTTCTAGATCATCTCAGCAACCTCCAGAGGAAAGTGTTGTTTCAGAGTAAAATTTTAAAAGCAAAGTTAGACTGAGAGAATAAGATTTATATGGGAGATAACAGAATCATCATCATTAGAGGTTATAAAGTCAAATAATGAGACATGGATTTGAAAGTAGCTGCTAAATTAATTACTATACAGAAGTCATATAATTGTAACCTAAGGGAATTCATAAAAGGTAAAATGTTAAGTGCTGAATATTAAATGTACTTGATAATATTAATATATTAAACTTTGAGATAACATTTTAAAAGCATAATGAGAGAATATAAAAACTATGTAGACTTATATAATGTGTCTTGTTCTTTCTATTTAAATTTTTGAGGATGTTAGAGATACTCCCCCAGAGAAAAGGCAAGTTAATTTTATTTTAGTAATCTTTCATAGAATACACACCCTACTCATTACTATATTTAGACAAATATAGTATAGTATGATTTTTGAAATTGTTATTAATATCAAAATGGTTTTAGGGAAATGTTTTAAAATAAGTCTAAAGTGAGAATATAAAATCTCCTAGATCCAGAACATAGTATTTAGGCGATATAGCAACTTGACTGGCCCTAAACATCAAATTTCAAGACCTTTAAAAGCCACAGTTAAATAAATAAATAAAACCAAGCAAAAAGCAAGTCAATAACCTTTGTGTCTATCTCTTGTATTCAGAGAGGAACATAACTTTTATAGATTTTCCATACATTTTATGAGTAACATATTATATGTATAGAATATATATAGAATATATAGCTATAGGGAGATTTTTAAAATCTAGTGTTCCCAGTCACATAAAGTGATGTAAGACTATGTAGATTTATACTTCAAAGTACAGTGTTCTTTAAATATATGATTCAGAATATCATAAAACATATATTTCAACATGTCATAAAATACATATTACAACATGTATTATAAATTTTATGATCATTGGTCTTTTTGTATTTCAGAGTAAATTTGAGTAGAAAGATTCAGCATTTAAAGAATTATTTTAGTTAGGACCGTACTATTTGGTGCTACTTCTGACTTAGTATAATGAAACTTTCAACTAAACAATAAAGCTATTTTTAAAAATGTGCCCTAAAACCAATGATTTCTCCCTATTTTTTATGAAAATTTGCAGTAGAATCCATATTACATATATGCCTGAAACTCATAACTCCTAAATAATGGACATATCAGGTTTAAAGGGCCAAGAAGGAATTCCTGCAGTGAGGTTTCAATAACTATAGAGTGATCTCTCACCAAAGGTCCCACTGGAAAAAGACAAACTAGTTAAGTTAGGAAAAAGATCCTAGTATCTATTTAAGCACATAGTTTACTCATAAAATAAATGAAAAAAATCTATTAATGCCTCGTTCCTATCTGAATGATAGTAGAGACAAGGGAAATTGACTTGCTTTTTACTTAAAAAAAATTCATTTAAATGTCTTGAGATCTGCTGTTCAGGGCCAGTCTGCCTACTTTATATATCATGCATAATATGCTTTTAGCAGCACAAAATAATGAATTTCTTGACAAATTAAAATTTGAATTTGGAGAAGTTAATAAGCTTTTTAAGAGAAAGAATTAGTACTTGATAAAGTCCACAGAAAATCAACATCTGCTTGTTCTTATTTAATATTCAATATTTTTATAATTACAAAACATTTCCAGGTACATAGCTGTATATCTAGTAGCACGTGCTGAGTAAAGAAATCTAATCCAGAACAACAACTGAAATTGTAATCACCACTAAGAAACATGGAAACGATGTGTGGTTTTATTTTGCAAAATTATTTTTTCAATGTTTTTTGGTCATCTTAAATTGTGCTTAGGAACGACTCCTAGCTCTGTACTCAAGGGTCAATCCCTGGAGGTGCATGGAGGAGCCATTCATAGCGCCATGGATTAATCGAAGGTCTGAAAACTGTAAGACAATTTCCTTACCTGTTGTACTATCTCTCTGTCCCCTGTTTTGCATAATTACTTTATAAAAATGATATCTTCACGATCAGGTCTGAGCACCAGGATTAAAGATAAGTTTTAGGGCCAAGATACCTCTTGGCCTGATACCTCTGCATTATAGTTATCTGGAGAGAACCATAGAAATCAGCCCTTTCACATACAACATCTCCAGCTTTGCTACCTCAATCACTCTTGAACTATGGAGACTTAACTTAATAGGTATTTTAATCAGCTTATGTTAATCATCATAGAAATTTTCAGAATTATTGGGCCACGGCAATAGTACAGAAAGTAGGGTCTTCATGTGACTGACCTGGGTTGAACCCTTATCACCCCACAAGTCCCATGTGCCTACCAGGAGTGATCTATGAGCAAAAAGCCCAAATACTACCGTGGTCCAAAATCAAAACAAAAAAATAAAATAAATTTACAGAATTTCAAATCGCCTCTCACCATTTCGTACTAATATCCTTTATTTTTTTTTGAAATTCAAATTCTATAGCTTACTAATATAAGTTAATTTTTTAAAAAATTTATTGAATCACCATAAAATTATTACAATCTTTCATGTTTGGGCTACAATCACACAATGATTAAACACCCATCCCTCCACCAGTGCACATTCCCCACCACCAGTATCCCCAGTATAACCCCCCTTTCCCACCCTCCCCCTGCCTCCATAGCATACATGATTCCCCATAATCTCTCTCTACTTTTGGGCATTATGGTTTGCAATACAGACCCTGAGAGATTATTATGTTTGATCCTTTATATACTTTCTGCAAACATCTTCCATCCCAATCGATCCCTCCAGCCATCTTTTTCTAGTGATCCCTTCTCTATTCCAGCTGCCTTCTCCCCTTTGCTCATGAGGCAAGCTTCCAGCTATGGAGCAATCTATCTGTCCTGTGTATCTACTATCCTTAGGTGTCAGCCTCTTGTTATGTTGTTTTGTACTCCACAAATGAGTGCAGTCCTTCTCTGTCTATCCCGCTCTTTCTGACTCATTTCACTTAGCATGATACTTTCCATGATACTTATAAGCAAAGTTCATGACTTCATCTATGCTGACAGCTGCATAGTATTCCACTGTGTAGAAGTGCCAAAGTTTCTTTAACCAGTCATTTGTTCTAGGACACTTGGGTTGTTTCCAGATTTTGGCTATTGTGAACAGTGCTGTAATGAACATATAGTTACAGATCTCATTTCCATTGTGTTTTTTTGCATCCTCGGGATATATGCCCAGAAGTGGTATTGTGGGGTCATAAGGAAGTTCAGTTTCTAGTTTTAGAAAGATTGTCTATATTGTTTTCCAGAAAGACTGGACTAGTGGGCATTCCCACCAACTGTGAAAGCTATCCCTTTTTCCCCACATCCATGCCAGCAGTGGTTGCTTTTGTTCTTTGGAATGTGTTCCAGTCTTTGTGGTATAAGATGATATCTCATTGTTGTTTTTATTTGCATCTCACTGATGGCTAGTGATGTGGAGCATTTTTTCATGTGCCTTTTGGCCATTTATATTTCTTTTTTGAGGAAACTTCTATTCATTTCTTCTCCCCATTTTTGATGGGGTTGGAGGATTTTTTCTTGTACAATTCTACTAGTATCTTATATATCCTGGATATTAATCCCTTATCAAATGGGTATGGGGTAAATATTCTTTCACATTCTGTGGACTTTTTCTGTATTTTGGTCTCTGTTTCTTTTGAAGTGCAGAAGTTTCCTAGTTTGATGTAGTCCCATTTGTTTATGTTTGCTTCCACTTGCATGGTCATTGCTATTTCATCCTTAAAGGTGTTTTTGGCTTCAATGTTGTGGAGAGTTCTGCCTACATTTTCCTCTATGTACATGAATTCATGTCTGATATTGAGGTATTTAGTACACTTTGATGTGACTTTTGTACCTGGCATTAGACAGAGGTCAGAGTTCATTTTTTTCAAGTATCTATCCAGTTTTCCCAGCAGCACTTGTTTAAGAGGCTTTCCTTGTTCCACTTCACATTTCTTGCTCCTTTGTCAAAGATTAAGTGTTCAGATATTTGGGAGTCTGAGACAGAAAATTAAACTCTGTTCTATTGGTCTGCAGGTCTGTTTCTACCCCAGTACCATGCTGTCTTAACTACTACTTTGTGGTACAGTTTGAAGTTAGGAAGGGTGATACCACCCATCTTCTTTTCCCCAAGTATTGCTTTAGCTATTCATGGGAGTTTATTGTTCCATATAAATTTAAGGAGTGTTTTATCTATTTCTTTGGAAAATGTCATGGGTATCCTGATAGGGACAACATTGAATTTGTATAGTGCTTTGGGCAGTATTGCCATTTTGATAATGTTAATCCTCCCTATCCATGAGCAGGGGATGTGTCTCCATTTCCTAGTGTCCTCTTTTATTTCTTGAAATAGTATTTTTTAATTTTACTTGTATAGTTCCTTCACCTCTTTCGTTAATCTGATTTCGAGGTACTTGATTTTCTGAGGTACAATGTGAACGGGATTGTTTTTTATGTCTATTTCTTTTCTTTTGTTATTTATATATAATAAAGGCATGAACTTTTGGGTGTTTATTTCGTAGCCGGCCAGTTTCCTAAACTTGCCTATTTTTTCTAGGAGCTTTTCTGTAGAGTCTTTAGGGCTTTCTAAGTATAGCATCAGATCATCTGCAAATAGTGATAATTTGACCTCTTCCTTTCCTATCTGTATTCCCTTGATACCTTTCTCTTGCCAAACTGCAATCGCCAGGACTTCCAGTACTATATTGAATAGAAGTGGCGAAAATGGGCAACCTTGACTTATGCCCGATCTTACAGGGAAGGCTTTTAGTTTTTCCCCATTGAGAATGATATTTGCCCTGGGTTTGTGGTAGATAGCTTTGACTGTATTGAGGAAAGTTCCTTCAATGCCTATTTTGCTGAGAGTTCTCATCATAAATGGGTGCTGGATCTTTTCAAATCCTTTCTCTGCATCTATTGATATGAGCAAATGGTTTTTATCTTTTCTTTTGTTGATATGATAGATAATGTTGATCGATTTCTGAATGTTAAACCATCTTTGCATCCCTGGAATGAATGCTATTTGGTCATGGTGTATGATCTTGTTGATGAGTTGTTGGATTCTGTTTGCTAATAGTTTGTTGAGGATCTTTGCGTCTGTGTTCATCAGGAATATCGGCCTGTAATTCTCTCTCTTTGGGGTATCTCTGTCTGCTTTTGGTATCAGGGTGATATTTGCTTTTGGTATCAGGGTGATATTTGCTTCATAGAAACTGTTCAAAAGTGTTTTTGATATTTCAATTTCATGGAAAAGTTTAAAGATTGGCAGTAAGACCTCTTTAAAGATTTGGAAGAATTCTCTAGTGAATCCATCTGGGCCAGGACTTTTTATTACCATTTCAATTTACTTGATGGTGATAGGTCTCTTTGGGTATTTCAGGTCTTCTTGGTTCAGCCTTGGGAGGCTATAGGAATGTAAGAATTTATTCATTTTCTTGAGGTTTTCATGTTCTGTGGCATAAATATTCTCAAAGTACTCCCTGAGGATCCTTTGAATTGCTGTACTTTCTGTTGTAATGACCCCCTTTTCATTTCTCCTTCGATTTATTGGGATTTTCTCTATCACTTTCTTTGTGAGTTTTGCTAGAGGCTTATCGATCTTGTTTATTTTCTCGAAGAGACAGCTCCTGGTTTCATTGATCTTTCTGATTGTTTTTTTTTTGGGGGGGGGGGTTTCCTTCTTGTTAATTTCTGCTCTGAGTTTTATTATTTCCTTCCTCCTGTTAGGATTGGCCTCCTTTTGTTGGTCATTCTCTAAACTCTTAAGCTGTGAGGTTAGGTTACTTATGTGGCTCCCTCCTCATTCCAGAGGAATGCTTGTCGAGCTATAAACTTTCATCTTAACACAGATTTTGCTGTGTCCCATAAGTTTTGGTTATTCGTGTCCTCATTTTCGTTCATTTCCTGGAAACTTTTGATTCCCTCTTTGATTTCCTTTCTAAGCCACTCATTGTCCAGTAGTGAGCTGTTTAATTTCCAAGTGCTTGATTTATTTTTATGTTTGTGTGTGTGTGATTTACTTCTAATTTCAGTGCATTGTGGTCTGAGAAGATTGTTGATACAATCTCTCTATCTTCTTAATTTTATGGAGGTATGTTTTGTGGCTCAGCATGTGGTGTATCTTGGAGAATGTTCCATGCACACTTGAGAAGAATGTGTATTCAGCTTTTTGATGATGAAGTGTCCTGTATGTATCTACTAACTCCCTTTCTTCCATTGTTTGCCTCAGATGAAGCATGTCCTTGGTAAGCTTGAGTTTGGTTGATCCATCAAGAGGTGATAAGGCAGTGTTGAAGTCTCCCACTAGTGTTGTGTTGCTATCGATGTCTTTCTCCAACTCTATGAGTAGTTGTTTTAAGTATTTTGCTGGTCCCTCATTAGGTGCATATACATTTAATATTACAAGTTCTTCCTGTTTTACAGATCCCTTGATCAATAAGAAATGGCCTTCACTGTCTCTTGTGACCTTCTTCAGTCTGAAATCAATGTGGTCTGATACTAGGATTGCTACCTCAGCTTTTTTTTTTCCCTTTATTTTATATTATTTTTTTTTAAAAGTTGTAGATTTACAACTTTTTGTGCTTTGGTTTCAATTATACAATGATCAGATACCCATCCCTCCACCAGTGCCCATTTTCCACCACCATGGATAATATCCCTCCCACCCCCATCCCCCCATCCCCCCTGTCTCTGTGGCAGGGCAATCCCCTGTGTTCTCTCTCTCCTTTTGGGTGTTGTGGTCTGCAAAAGAGGCATTGAGTGGCAAACATGTTCAGTCCATAGCCTACTTTCAACATGCATCTCCCCTCCTGGGAGGATCCTCCAAACATCCTTTATTTGGTGCTCCCTTCTCTATCTGAACTGCCCTTTCCTCTAGGATATCCGGCTGGCCTCTAAGTTATGGAGTAATCCTCCTGGTGCTGATCTCAGCTATTCTTGGGTATTAATCTCATATTTTGTTACTTTATATCCCCCAGATGAATGCAATCTTTCTATGTCTATCCTTCTCTTTCTGACTCATTTCGCTTAGCATGATACTTTCCATATTGTACCACTTGTATGTAAATTTCATGACTTCATCTTTTCTAACAGCTACATAGTACTCCATTGTGTAGATGTACCAAAGTTTCTTTAACCAGTCATCTGTTCTTGGGCATTTAGGTTTCTTCCAGTTTCTGGCTATTGTAGAGTGTTGCAATGAACAAACAAGTGCAGATGTTACTTCGACTATACATTTTTGCCTCTCTGGGATATATTCCCAGGAGTGGTATTGCTGGGTCAAATGGGAGCTCAATTTCTAATTTTTTGAGACTCGTCCATACTGTTTTCCAGAAGGGCTGAACCAGTGGACATTCCCACCAACAGTGAAGGAGTGTCCCTTTCTCGCCACATCCACGACAGCATCGGTTGCTTTTGTTCTTTTGAATGTGGGCCAGTCTCTGAGGTGTGAGATGGTATCTCATTGTGGTTTTGATCTGCATCTCCCTGATGATTAATGATGTAGAGCATTTTCTCATGTGCTTTTTTGCCATTCGGATTTCTTCTTTGAAAAAGTTTCTGTTCATTTCATTGCCCCATTTTTGGATGGGGTTGGATGTTTTCTTCTTGTGGAGTTTAACCAGTATTTTGTATATCTTTGATATCAACCCCTTGTCAGATGTGTATTCGGTGAATATCCTTTCCCATTCTGTAGACTGTCTTTGTATTTTGGTCACTGTTTCTTTGGAGGTGCAGAAGCTTCTTAGTTTAAGATAGTCCCATTTATCTATCTCTGTTTTCACTTGCTCGGCCAGTGGCGTGGCATCTTTGAAGATACCATTAGCTTCAATGTCATGGAGGGTTTTGCCAACTTTATCTTCAATGTACCTTATGGTTTCTGGTCTGATGTTGAGGTCTTTAATCCATTTTGATCTTACTTTTGTACATGGTGTTAGGCAGAGTTCTGAGCCTATTTTTTTGCATGTAGCCATCCAGTGATGCCAACACAATTTGTTAAAGAGGCTTTCTTTACTCCACTTCACATTACTTGCACCTTTATCAAAGATTAGATGAGCATATGATTGAGGGGAGATGTCAGTGTATTCAACCCTGTTCCATTGGTCTGCAGTTCTGCCTTTGTTCCAGTACCATGCTGTTTTAATTATTACTGCTTTGTAGTACAGTTTGAAGTTCGGGAGGTTGATTCCTCCCATTTTCTTTTTCCCAAGAATTGCTTTAGCTATTCGTGGGGGCTTATTGTTCCATATAAATTTCAGGAGTGTTTGCTCCATTTCTTTGAAGAATGACATGGGTATCCTTATAGGGATTGCATTGAATTTATACAATGCTTTCGGTAGTATTGCCATTTTGACAATGTTAAGTCTCCCGACCCATGAGCAGGGGATATCTTTCCATTTCCTCATGTCCTCTTTTATTTCCTGAAGTAGCGTTTTGTAGTTTTCTTTGTACAGGTCCTTTACTTCCTTAGTTAAGCTGATTCCTAGGTACTTGATTTTCTGGGGCACAATTGTGAACGGGATTGTTTTTTTCATGTTGCTTTCTTCTCTCTCACTGTTTGCTTATAGGAAAGCCATGGACTTTTGGGTATTGATTTTATAGCCTGCAACTTTACTATACGAGTCTATTGTTTCTAGGAGTTTTTTGGTGGAAGTTATTGGGTTCTCTAAGTAGAGTATCATATCATTTGCGAATAGTGAGAGCTTGATTTCTTCCTTTCCTACCTGAATGCCCATAATATCTTTTTCCTGCCTAATCGCTATTGCAAGTACTTCCAGTACTATATTGAACAGCAGTGGAGAGAGTGGGCATCCCTGTCTCATCCCTGACCTTAGAGGGAAGGATCTCAGTTTTTCCCCATTGAGGATGATGCTTGCTGTAGGCTTGTGGTAGATGGCTTTAATTATGTTGAGGAAGGTCCCCTCTATACCCATTTTGGCTAGGGTTTTCATCATAAAGGGGTGCTGGATCTTATCAAATGCTTTCTCTGCATCTATTGATATGATCATATGCTTTTTATCTTTTCTTTTGTTGATATGGTGGATTATGTTGATTGATTTCCGAATGTTAAACCATCCTTGCATCCCTGGGATGAATCCTACTTGGTCATGGTGTATGATCTTTTTGATGAGTAGTTGGATTCTATTTGCTAGTAGTTTGTTGAGGATCTTCGCATCTGTGTTCATCAGGGATATCGGCCTGTAATTCTCTTTCTTTGTGGTATCTCTGTCTGCTTTTGGTATCAGTGTGATATTTGCTTCGTAGAAACTGTTCGGAAGTGTTTTTGATATTTCAATTTCGTGGAAAAGCTTAAAGAGTATCGGGAGTAAGTCCTCTTTAAAGATTTGGAAGAATTCACTAGTGAATCTATCCGGGCCAGGACTTTTGTGCTTGGGGAGACTTTTTATTACCATTTCAATTTCCTTGATGGTGATAGGTCTGTTCAGGTATTCCAGGTCTTCTTGGTTCAGCCTTGGCAGTCTGTAGGAGTCTAGGAATTTATCCATTTCCTCGAAGTTTTGATGTTCCGTGGCATAAAGCTTCTCAAAGTACTCCCTGAGGATCCTCTGAATTTCTGTGGTTTCTGTTGTAATGATCCCCTTTTCATTTCTGATTCGGTTTATTAGGGTTTTCTCTCTCCCTCTCTTTGTGAGTTTTGCTAGAGGCTTATCGATCTTGTTAATTTTCTCAAAGAACCAGCTTTTGGTTTCATTGATCTTTCGGATTGTTTTTTTGGGTTTCCATCTGGTTAATCTCTGCTCTGAGTTTTATTATTTCCTTTCTCCTGTTCGGGTTGTGCTCCTTTTTTTGGTCCTTCTCCAAGCTCTTAAGCTGTGAGGTTAGGTTACTTATGTGTGCTCGCTCCTCCTTCATGAGGAATGCTTGTAGAGCTATAAACTTTCCTCTTAACACAGCCTTTGCTGTGTCCCATAAGTTTTGGTAACTCGTGTTCTCATTTTCATTCGTTTCTAGGAATCTTTTGATTTCCTCTTTGATTTCCTGTCTAATCCACTCGTTGTTCAATAGTGCACTGTTTAATTTCCATGTGTTTGATTTAGTTTTCTGTTTTTGTGTGTGATTTACTTCTAATTTCAGAGCATTATGGTCTGAGAAGATTGTTGATACAATCTCTACCTTCTTAATTTTATGGAGGCATGTTTTGTGGATCAGCATGTGGTCTATCTTGGAGAATGTTCCATGTACGCTTGAGAAGAATGTGTATTCAGCTTTTTGTGGATGAAGTGTCCTGTATATATCTACTAAGTCCCTTTCTTCCATTGTTTCCCTCAAATGAAGTATGTCCTTGCTAAGCTTGAGTCTGGTTGATCTATCAAGAGGTGACAAAGCAGTGTTGAAGTCTCCCACTAGTATTGTGTTGCTATTGATGTCTTTTTCCAAATCTATGAGTAGTTGTTGTAAGTACTTTGCTGGTCTCTCATTAGGTGCATATACATTTATTATTGTAAGTTCTTCCTGTTGTACAGATCCTTTGATCAGTAAGAAATGGTCTTCACTGTCTCTTATGACCTTCCTCACTCTGAAATCGATGTGGTCTGATATAAGGATGGCTACCCCAGCTTTTTTATGGGAGCTGTTTGCCTGTAGGATTGTTTTCCAGCCTTTGACTATTGAGATGCGTTTCTTGCAGGCAGCAGAATGTTGGGTTCAATTTTCTAATCCATCCTGCCACTCTATGTCTTTTAATTGGTGCGTTTAGCCCATTGACATTGAGAGAGATTATTGTTATGGGATTTTGTCCCATTGTTCTGTTAAAATTTGGTGTATTTGAGGGGCCTTTCTTGCCTTAAAGTAGTCCATTTAGTTGTTCTTGTAACCATGGTTTTGAGTCTATGAAGTTCCTGAGCTGTTGTTTGTCTGTGAAACTGTGTGTTGTTCCTTCTATTATAAATGAGAGTCTTACTGGGAAAAATATTTTTGGGGAGACATTTATTTCATTGAGTTTTTTTACTATGTCCCACCACTGTTTTTGGGCCATGAGGGTTTCATCAGAAAAATCAGCTGTGAATTTTAAGGATGCTCCTTTGTAAGAGATTTCTTTCTTCGATCTTGCTGCTTTCAGAATTTTGTCTCTGTCTAAGGTTTTGGTCATTTTGATCAGAATGTGTCTTGGGGTATTTTTATTCGGATTTCTTCTAGCTGGTACCCTTCGGGCCTCCTGAATGTGGTCACAAGTTTTCTTCAGCTCTGGAAATGTTGTAGCAATGATTTCTTTGACAGTTTCTTCTTCATCGAGGTTTTCTTCCTGTACCTCTGGGACTCCAATAATTCTTTATGTTACCCCTCTTGGCTTCATCACGATCTTCTCTTGCCATCTGTTCCCGAATTGTGAGTCTCTTTTCCATTTTCTGCTCTTTTCTGGCGAGTCTCTGAACTTCATCTTCGAGCTCACTGATTCTGTTCTCAGCCGCTTTTACTCTGCTGCTGAGGCCTTCCACTGAGCTTTTCAATTGGCCTACGAGATTTTTCAGGTCTGACATTTCTGATTGCATTTTCCTCATTTCTGACTTCAGATCCTCTTGTCTTCTATTGGCATTGCTTTCCATTGTTTCTTTTAATTCCCTAAGCATTCTAAGTAGCTCCCTTCTGAATTCCTTGTCAGAGAGGTTGTCTAACACTACAGTACTGTTGGTGTCATCTGGGCTAGACTCTTCAGTATGAAAGTTTGGTGGGCTTTTGCGTTTCTTTACCATTGTGAGAGGTGTGGTTTAGTCCATCACGTTCACTGTTACTATTCTGCTTGATATGCAGTGTGGGTTAAGATAGGCTTATGAGTTATTGGCTACTGTGTTTCTAGTGGCTGAGCTAAACTAGAGAAGTTTCCATCGAAGAAGGTAGCTTATGGTTCCTATGGCATATGTAGTGGGAAAATATTTCGCGGCCGCGTCAGCGGCGGCGGCTCCGGAAAGAGTCCCTGGCACTGGGCGAGGAGTTGGGAACGTCTCCTGTTTGGAATTGGAGCCGTTCAGCTTTGTTGCCCAGTGCTGGGCCTCTGTGCCCGTCCCACGCAGATCAGGGTTTGAAAACCGGCTTTCTAGGGGCTGTTTCTAGCTGTGCGTGCCCAGAGAGGGACCCAGGCCCTTGGGGGCGGGCTGTACCTGTTGGAATTGGAGCCGTTCAGCTTTGTTGCCCAGAGCTGGTCAGCTTTTTTTTTTATGGGAGCTCTTTGCCTGTAGGATTGTTTTCCATCCTTTGACTTTGAGTGTGTGTTTGCTCTGAATATTGAGATGTGTTTCTTGCAGGCAGCAGAATGTTGGGTTCAATTTTCTAATCTATCCTGCCACTCTGTGTCTTTTAATTGGGGCATTTAGCCCATTGACGTTGAGAGAGATTGTTGTTATGGGGTTTTGTCCCATTTTTCTGATGAGACTTAGTGTATTTGAGGGGCCTGTCTTGTCTTAAAGTAACCATGTTGATTTCTTTCTTTCCTACATGAATGCCTTTAATATCTATTTTTTTTTTTTGCTTAACCACTATTGCAAGTACTTCCATTACCATATTGAACAACAGTGGAGAGAGTGGGCATACTTGACTTGTCCCTGATCTTAGGGGGAAGGCTCTCAGTTTTTCCCCATTGAGGATGATGTTTGCTGTAGGTTTGTGGTAGATAGCTTGAACTACATTGAGAAAAGTCCCCTCTATCCCCATTTTGGCAAAGGTTTTTGTCATAAACGGTGCTGGTTCTTGTCAAATGCTTTCTCTGCATCTATTGATATGATCATATGATTTTTATCTTTTCTTTTATTGATATGATGGAATATGTTGATTGATTTCTGAATGTTGAACCATCCTTGCATCCCCGGGATGAGTTCCACTTGGTCATGGTGTATGATCTTTTTGATGAGTTGTTGAATTCTATTTGCTAGTATTTTGTTTAGAATCTTTGCATCCTTGTTCATCAGGGATATCGGCCTGTAGTTTTCTTTTTTTGTAGTGTCTTTGTTTCCTTTTGGTATTAGAGAGATATGGGCTTCATAGAAACTGTTTGGGAGAGTTTCTGTTTTTTCAATTTCCTGGAAAAGCTTGAGAAGAACTGGCAATATGTCCTCTTTAAATGTTTGGCAAAATTCGCTAGTGAATCCATCTGGACCTGGGCTTTTGTTTTTGGGAAGACTTTTGATTACAGTTTCAATTTCCTTGCTGTGAATAGGTCTATTCAGGTACTTTATATCTTCTTGATTCAGCTTTGGGAGATGATAGGAATCCAGGAATTTATCCATTTCTTCTAGGTTCTCTTGTTTCGTGGCATACAGACTTTCAAAGTAGTCTCTGATGATTTTTTGAATTTCTTTGGTTTCTGTTGTGATATCCCCATCCTTATTTCTGATTCGATTTATTAGGGTTCTCTCTCTCTGTTTCTTTGTGAGTGTTGCTAGTGGTTTATCTATCTTGTTTATTTTCTTGAAGAACCAGCTCTTGGGTTCATTGATCTTTTGGATTGTTTCTTTGGTTTGCATGTCGTTGATTTTTGCTCTCAGTTTTATGATCTCTTTCCTTCTGCCTGATTTGGGCTCCTTCTGTTCATCCTGTTCCAAGATCTTGAGCTGTGAAGTCAGGTTGTTTATGTGCATCCTTTCTTCTGTCTGAGATATACTTGCAGAGCTATAAATTTTCCCCTAAAAACGGCTTTTGCTGCATCCCATAAGTTTTGGTAACCTGTGTCTTCATTCTTATTTGTTTCCAACTATCTTTTGATTTTGTCCTTGACTTCCTTCCTGATCCATCGTTGTTAAGCATTGAGTTGATTAATTTCCAGGTCTTTGATTTGTTTCTCCGTGTCTGTGTGTGATTCACTTCTATTCTCAGTGCATCATGGTCTGAAAAGATTGTTGATATTATTTCTGTCTTCCTGATTTTATTTAGGTATGTTTTGTGGCCTAGGACATGGTCTATTTTGGGAAATGTTTTGTGCGCACTGGAGAAGAACGCGTATTCTTTCTTTTGGGGTGTAAAGCCCTATATAGTGCTATAAGCCCTCTGTCTTCTATTTCCTCTTTCAAAGCCAATGTTTCCTTGCTGAGTTTTTTTCTTGTTGATCTATCCAGAGGTGATAAGGCAATGTTGAAATCTCCAGCTACTATTGTGTTGCTAGCAATGTCCTCCTTAAAATCTGTTAGCAGTTGTTTTTAAATATTTAGCTGTTTCCTCATTAGGTGTGTATACATTTAAGAGTGTGAATTTCTTCCTGTTGTACGTGTCCCTTGATGAAGAGAAAATAGCCTTCACTGTCCCTTCCGATCTTTTTCAATGCAAAATTAATGCTGTCGAATACTATTATGGCCACCCCTCCCTGGGTAAAGTATTTTTGGTGAGGTTCTTATTTCATTGAGTTTTTTCACTATATCCACCACTGTTTTGGGGCCATGAGGGTTTCAATGGACAAATTGGCTATGAATCATAAGGATGTTCCTTTATAGGAAATTTATTTCTTTGATCTTGCTGCTTTCAGAATTTTGTCTCTTGGGGCTGGGACGATAGCATGGCAGGTAGGGCATTTGCCTTGCATGTGGCCGACCCTGGTTCAATTAGCAGCATCCCTTATGGTCTCCCGAGCACTAGCAGGAGTAATTCCTAAGTGCAGAGTCAGGAGTAACCCCTGGGCATCGCCGGGTGTGAATCCCCCCCCCCAAAAAAAAAGAATTTTATCTCTAAGGTTTGGGTCATTTTGATCAGGATGTGTCTTGGGGTATTTTTATTCTGATTTCTTCTAGTTGGTACCCTTCAGCTTCCTGAATGTAGTCGCATGTTTTTTTCAGCTCTGGATACATTGTAGCAGTGATGTCTTTGACAGCTTCTTCATCAGGGTTTTCTTCCTGTCCCTCTGGGACTCCAATAATTCTTATGTTACACCTCTTGGCTTCATCATGATCTTCTTTTGCCATCTGTTCCTGGATCATGAGTCTCTTTTCCATTTTCTGCTCTTTTCTGGAGTCTCTGGACTTCATCTTCCATCTCTCTGATTCTGTCTTCAGCAGCTGTTACTCTGATGCTGAGACCTTCCACTGTGTTTTTCACTTCGCATACCAGGTTTTTCAGGTCTGACATTTCTATTTGTACTTTTGTTTGCATTTTCCTCATTTCTACCTTTAAATCATCTTGTCTTTTATTAGCATTGCTTTCCATTGTTTCTTTTAGCTCCTAAGCATCCTCAGTAGCTCCCTTCTAAATGCCTTGTCAGAGAGCTTATCTAGCACTTCATTACTTTTAATGTCATCTGGGCTAGCCTCTTCAATATATAAGCTTGGTTGGCTTCTACATTTCTTTACCATTGTAACGTGTGTGGTTTACACCTTCAAGCTCACTGTTACTATTCTGCTTATGATGCAGAATTAATGGAGATGGGTTTAGTGAATTATTGGCTAATTTTTTTCTGGTAGTAAAGCTAAACTAGTAAAGCTAGTGAAAGTTTCATCTAAGACGGTAACTTATGGTTCCTATGGTATATGTAGGAGGACATAATTGGCCCTGCCACCGGGCGGGTACCTGGACAAGTGAGCAGAGGGTGCCAGAAACGGTTCAGGTTTGGGTGTGCATGGTGTGCCTCAATTCCTGTCCCCTACAGACAAAGGATGAAAACTGGCTGTTTTCAGAGGCTCTAGTTAGATGCGCCACCCAGGAAGGGGCCCTTCCACCAGGCGGGTACCTGAATGAGTGAGCAGAGGGTGCCCGGAACAGTTCTGCACTAGCATCCTTTATATTCTTATTGGGTTTCCCAGTTCCAATACCTTCAACCAATCTTTTTTAAATTTCTGACAAACTTCAAGTAGAACCCTACTATGCTTTATCACTTCACATTTCACTAACTCTGAAAATACTGGAAATAATGACACATAATCTAATCATTTTCTAAATATCTTTTATATCTTCTTCTTTGTTGGACTACACTAGCACGTGACAGGGACGAATGGTGACTTTACTGGCGCCTGCTCGAGCAAATCGATGAATAATGGGATGTCAAGTGATCAAGTGATCAAGTGATCTTCTTTGTTCAGGGCTGGAGCAATAGCACAGCCTGTAGACTGTTTGCCTTGCAAGCAGCCAACCCAGGTTCTATTCCTTCACCCCTCTCAGAGAGCCCGGCAAGCTACCAAGAGTATCTCGCCTGCACGGGAAAGCCTGGTGAGCTACCTATGCTCTATTCGATATGCCAAACGCAGTAAAAACAAGTCTCACAATGTTACTGGATCCGCTCAAGCAAACTGATGAAAAACGGGAGGACAGTGGACAATGGACAGTGAATCTTCTTTGCTCTAATTTAGTGCTACCTTGAGTACTCCAATGTCTCTGGAGAACTGTGATTTTTCTGTAATTTTTTCTTACATAGTTCTCAAGCCTATATAAGCCTAAATATTTTATAAGTATCAACAAGTCCTGATTTCTCATGTTTTTATATCTTGCTATATTAAAAGTATATATTATAATTATGATTATATATTGGACGGAGGGATAGCAGAGCATTAGGGCGTTTGCCTTGCATACAGCCAGCCTGGCCAAGCCAGGTTTGATTCCTCCGCCCCTCTGGTAGAGCCTGGCAAGCTACCGAGAGTATCTCACCTGCATGGCAAAGCCTGGCAAGCTACCCATGACGTATTCAATATGCCAAACACAATAACAACAAGTCTCAATAAAATGGAGACGTTACTATGCCTCCTCAAGCTAATCGATGAACAATGGGGTGACAGTGACATGATTATATATTATATATTATGATTAAATTCTTTGTTATTTTCAATCACAGCTACTTGGTATTTTTAATTACCTTTGCCTCGGGCCCTGAATTTCTTTCATTCACTATTCTGATCATCGTTTTCTATGATAGTACCTCTTTTCCATGACAATATGTTAAAGCATGCCATTATCAAGAACTTTAAACACAGGGCTGAAGAGGTAGTACACTGGATAAAGCACTTACCTTGCCTGGTACTTGCCAGGGTTTAATCACCAGCAGTCCATATGGTCCCCAAGCACCACCAGAAGTGATTCCTAACACAGAGCCAGTAGTAAATTTTGAGAACTGCTGGGCATAGCCCCCAAATTACTACCTGCCCTTAAAAGGATAACTGTAAAGAGTCTGTAATGTCTTTTGTAAGAATCAAACTCTAAGCAAAAAATCCCTTGACATTAGATTGACCTCTGGTCTTTTACTGAGCAAGGATCAGGCTGCCTAGCACACAGAAAAACCAAAAAACTATGCGAGGGGAGTTTGAGAAAGGGAAGCATATTTTGACATCAGTTGAATTAGGTGGAATCTAATTCCTATCTCTCATCCCATTATTTTTTAACTAGGGTAGCATTATTATTTGTTTTTTTAGGAAGTGAGAAGGAAGGGAGAATAGAGTTAGGAATGGGAGTTAGAAAAGGAGGGCACCTCGGTGTCATTTAATAGAAGTGGCTAATTGGTTATCAATGAGTGCTTTAAAGTCATCTTTAATATTGGCACCTGGATTAAGTAAAGATTGCAGGCCATTTATAATAAAAAGAACTCCGGAAAAGTTGTCAACTACCATTTGGTAAAATGTTGAGTCACACAAAACTGGTATAGCTCTTGAGTGGGTCCTGCAGTTGTGTATTTAAAATTAGCCTACAAATCTTCAGGTATTTCTAATTAGCATATAAAACTTCAAATGTTTCTGTGTCTTAGATTTACAGTTTTAAGTGACTGTGAATCTGTTGGAGGTGGCAGCTGAAGTCAGATGTCTCCTGTTTGCACTGTAAAATGACTGGTCCTATCACACACTATTTCTTTTTTCTAGTGTGTGATCTCACTTTCTTTAGTCTCCCACATCTCTCTCTCCCTCCTCAAGAGAACATTAACCAGGTGCTGTCTCCTGCTGCTCTCAATCCAATGAATAACTTCTGAGTCTGGGTCTAACGAGGTCCTTGTAATTTTTGTTCCTTGTTGGTGCTTGCTATTCTTTGTCCCCTTGGCATGTTAGTTCTTTGACCACATGTCTCCAGTGAGAACTGTCACTTTTCCTACTGTCTTTCTGGGTATGGATGAAGGGTCAATGAAAAATTTCCTTCTTCTGTGTTCCCCTTTCAACTCCCTTTTATAGATGTGCTATTCTCAGCCCCTGTTGGTGATATTTAACAACTGGACTTGTCTTCCAGCAGCTAGGAGTTACATACACCAACTGTCCCCAGTGCTGTGTAATCCCATCAACGGCCAAGACCCAGAGACTATAAAACCAAGCTCCCGGAAGCGTGCAGCCATATTTGTGGCTCTGTGACTTCTTATTGTCTAGTTCTCGCTCTCGGAGAACCTGGCAGGGTACTGAGAGTATCCTGCCCGCACGACAGAGTCTGGCAAACTCCTTCTGGTGTATTCAATATGCCCAAACTCAGTTATAATGATGGGTCTCATTCCCCTGACCCCGAAATAACCTCCAGTGTGGCACTTGCTAAAATCTCAGGGCTAGGACAAATGGAGCCGTTACTGGTGCCTGCTTAAGGAAATCAATCAACAACGGTATGACAGTGATAGAGTGATATGTGTCTTTATTAGATCACCTGGTGACCCCCACACCCAGCCAAATTACTTCCCTCAACTTACAACATAACAGTTGCATCTGAGTATGTTACAAAATCTCACTAATAAAAAGTGTGTGCTGGGTAACTTTAAATATATATCACTGTCACTTTCCTCCTGTTGTTCATGGATTTTTGCTCGAGCGGGCCCAGTAACATTGTGAGACTTGTTACTGTGTTTGGCATATTAAATACATCATGGATAGCTTGCCAGGCTTTGCCCTGTAGACGAGATACTCTCGGTAGCTTGCCAGGCTTTCCGCGAGGGACGGAGGAATCAAACTCGGGTCGGCCATGTTGGCTACGTGCAAGGCAAACACCCTACCCTCTGTGCTATCGCTCCAGCCCTTAAATATATTTATCCTTTCCATTTCTTCACTTAAAGCACAGACTGGATTGTTTTCTTCCAAAATCCATATGCTAAATCCCCTATTTATCCTGGAATGTAACTGTATTTGCATGATGAAATCCTATATGTGGATGCTAATCTAATTTGACTGTTCTGATAAGAAGCAGAAGCCATATATTGTTTGACATACATAGAGATATGTGGCCATAGAAGACATTATTTTGAAAATAGCAAAAAGGTAGCCATAGAGAGAGGTCTCAGGAGAAGCTCTCTTAAGAACTTGATTTTGTACTTTCAGCCTCCCAACCTAAGGAAATACGCTTCTCCTTGCAGGAGAACACCCATGTGTGCTTTATAGTCCCCTTAGTTTTTAAATCTATTCTAGAATAATGTCTTTTCATTACCTCTGAATTAAAGGGACAATACTTTGGTTATTCAAAAAGTCAAAACATTGTAAAAAAATAAACAGAAGAAAAAGTTGTGTCTCTGTTGTTAAGATAGCTAGTCTCATTTTATTACAACAGCTCTAGAAAACTAACCAAAATTTTGGTGCATAGACCCTATATTACTGAAACAAATGCCTACAACTTTGGAAGTGACTTAGGTACTGGAAAACCGATTAAGGTTTGAAGAAGTTTGAACTGCACCTTAGAAAAAAACTAAGGTGTCTTGAAAAAATGATCAATAGACATCTAGATAATGAAAGTGATTCTGATGAAAACTCAGATTGAGCTGTGTAACATGTTAGAACAGATAACTAGAGAAACTGGAGAAAAAAACTTGTTATATATACACACATAAAATACTACTCAGTTCTAATTTAAAAAAGTTATATAATTTGCCACTAAGTGAATGAATCTGGAGGGTATCATGCTGAGTAAATGTAGCAGGAGAGAGAGATATACAGAATAGTCTTTCAAATGTGGGATTCTAAGAAATATGGTTTACGCATAACAGCTGTTTAAGACAACAGAACCAGAAAACTCACGTACAGAATGAAACTTACCAGAGAAGGGATGTGAGAGCACCCAGAGACATTGGTGGAGGGAAGTAGATACACCGTTGGGGGGTGTTGTATTGGAGAATAGTTAATCTAGAACCCTGTAATTAACTGTATTGTAAATAATGGTGTTTCAAATTTAAGTAAGAAAAGAGTAGCAAGAATTTGAATGAATTGTATAAGAGGCCTCAAAAGAATCAAGAGCAAACTTGATCCTGAGACTTACACAGAATAAGAAAGCATTTTTTTCTACTACTTGATTACCCAGTATGTTTTGTTGGCAACCTTCATAAACCATTACATATGGTAATTCATTAAACTTACTTTCTTGAATACTCTTCATCCTTTTACTCTCACAGTTCATCATTTTTGCTGGGCAAAACCACAGCTCTAATTAAACACAATGTCTGTCTATTTTACACATGTAGCATGCACCTAAAGAGGGAAACAAACCTTGCACAAACCACATTGACTGATCTTACTTTGAAATTAAACCACAGTTGTCAGCATTATACTTAATTGCATTGCGATTTTACAATATTGCTCTAATTTATTGGTCCTTCTACTCAGGAAGTCACTTCAAATTTATCTCTATCTCAATGCTTTCATACGTAAATGTGCTCATTTAGACATAAAATCTTTATTTATATTTTACTGAGAATTTTTTTTAAATCAAAATAAAATTCCCACCATTTCTCATCTCTTTGAATAGTCCCCTTATTACACCTAAATGTGCTTATTCCTAAGCCTGTTGTCAAAGAACCCTGATTGAGTCAGAATATAACTGAGCTACCAGTTTTGAGGAGGTGACACACCCAAAGGTACCTAGGGATCAATCCTGTCTCTGCACACATTGACCATTGATAGTAGATCTCAAAGAACCATATATATATATATATATATATATATATATATATATATATATGCTGAAGCTTGAACTCAGGTTGCCCATGAACAAAGCAAGCACCCTATCTGCTATATTATCACTCCAGTCAAGCCAGCTACAGGAAGAAGGAGATGTACTGGTGCCTGCTTGAGGCAATCGACGAACAACAGGATGATCATGATCGTGATCCTGATTTACCAGGTTTATCATAAAATATTAGAAAGGATAGAAGAAAAGAGAACATATTGATTGTCATTACCACCCCCAAAATAAATGGTTATGTGATCCTAACTGAGTTTTTGAAAATGGTAAAATATGATAATAAAAAATTCTATTTGATAGTGGGAAACATGATGTAAACAGTATTTTGGTATTTGACACAGAATCTGGCTGAGAAGATTTAATCAAAGATAAAGGCAGGGCATGTGATAACAAATTTAAGTGTATTCCAAATGGATATGATGAGTTGCATAAATTGGAAATGATGATAATATAATGTAGCATCTGACATCAGCTTCTGACAGTGTAGAAGATTTTCACTATAAAAGTTGGCAAAACCCAAAGATGCCACACCACTGGTGGAGCAAGTGAAAACAGAGATAGATAAATGGGACTATCTTAAACTAAGAAGCTTCTGCACCTCAAAAGAAACAGTGACCAAAATACAAAGACAGTCTACAGAATGGGAAAGGATATTCGCCGAATACACATCTGACAAGGGGTTGATATCAAAGATATACAAAATACTGGTTGAACTCCACAAGAAGAAAACATCCAATCCCATCAAAAAATGAGGCAATGAAATGAACAGAAACTTTCTCAAAGAAGAAATCCGAATGGCAAAAAAGCACATGAGAAAATGCTCTACATCATTAATCATCAGGGAGATGCAGATCAAAACCACAATGAGATACCATCTCACACCTCAGAGACTGGCCCACATTCAAAAGAACAAAAGCAACCGATGCTGGCATGGATGTGGCGAGAAAGGAACATTCCTTCACTGTTGGTGGGAATGTCCACTGGTTCAGCCCTTCTGGAAAACAGTATGGACGATTCTCAAAAAATTAGAAATTGAGCTCCCATTTGACCCAGCAATACCACTCCTGGGAATATATCCCAGAGAGGCAAAAATGTATAGTCGAAGTGACATCTGCACTTGTTTGTTCATTGCAGCACTCTTTACAATAGCCAGAAACTGGAAGAAACCTGAATGCCCAAGAACAGATGACTGGTTAAAGAAACTTTGGTACATCTACACAATGGAGTACTATGTAGCTGTTAGAAAAGATGAAGTCATGAAATTTACATACAAGTGGTACAACATGGAAAGTATCATGCTAAGCGAAATGAGTCAGAAAGAGAGGGATCGACATAGAAAGATTGCATTCGTCTGGGGGATATAAAGTAACAAAATATGAGATTAATACCCAAGAATAGCTGAGATCAGCACCAGGAGGATTACTCCATAGCTTAGAGGCCAGCCAGGCATTCTAGGGGAAAGGGCAGCTCAGATAGAGAAGGGAGCACCAAATAAAGGGTGTTTGGAGGATCCCCCCAGGAGGGGAGATGCATGTCGAAAGTAGACTATGGACTGAACATGTTTGCCACTCAATGCCTCTTTTGCAGACCACAACACCCAAAAGGAGAGAGAGAACACAAGGGATTGCCCTGCCACAGAGGCAGGGTGGGATGGGGGATGGGGGTGGGGTAAATATTACCCATGGTGGTGGAAAATGGGCACTGGTGGAGGGGTGGGTATTTGATCATTGTAAAATCGAAACCCAAGCACAAAAAAATGTAAATCTACAACTGTACCTCATGGTGTTTCACTAATAATAAAAAAAAAATCAAAATTCAGTTAGAAATGTGCACCCTACGGGCCAGGTAGAGAGTTCAAGAGGAAGAGCACACCCATGATTTTGAGTTCAGTCCCCAGAACCATGCCCCTCTCCATTAAGGCACCACCTAGTCTGATCCCAGTGGCCCCAGATTGTCATGATGCCAGCCCACAGTCATCAAGTCATCAAGCTGGCACTTCAGCACTATTCAAGTACTCCATGTCACATGGGAACATCTCTGGCAGTGGGTCCTGGAGAAAATAATGCATCTATATATTAGAAGAAAAAGGAAGGGATTTTACTGGGGAAAAAAGGCACTTCATTATTTTCTTTTAATAAACCTAATTCATATTTTCCATGAGCTCTTTCTAATTTTCTTTTTTTATGAAAATAATAGCTCTCGCCAAGATAAAGCAAGAAAATATGATAAAACTACTTAGAACTGAATGTATTCATATAAATAATAAAAAAGTCAAAATTAAACTTTTAATTACTAATTTTTTCTGAGATTATCTTAAGTTATAAAAAATAATTTATCTACCTTTTTTATTATATTCTTCAACTTTAAAGCAGACATTTGAGAAAAACAAGCACACATGTACAATAATATAAAATGCATTATCATTTCATGAACTGAGTAGAAATTAAATTAAAGCATGTTCTGTTAAGACTGCCTTTATATTACTCATCTGTTTTTATTGGCAGAAAAAAAACTCTCCCGATATCTGACCTACTGATGCACAAATATATAATATTTACCCTGTAGCTCCATTCAGATATTATTAAAGAAGAAATTCATAGGTCAAAATCCCTAAAGAAATTAAAACACATTTTTAGAACACCACGAGGAAAAGAAGATAACTTATATAGAGAAGGTACATATGGGTTAGCAATTTATTTTTGTGAGATGAAAGTGGGTAATAGATTATTGGGCAGTTTACAGGGAGACATGCATATAGTATCAAATTTTAACACATATCTCACAAAAAAAGAAAAAATCTGTAATAAGTTTGCATATACTGACTTGAAAATAGAAGAAAATTCAAGAAAATAGAAGCATGTTTTGGTGATTAAAGATAACAGTAGACTCAATCTCTTGTTCAAAAACACAGAATAAAATTGGTGCAGAATATATGGAAAGACTTATATTGAAAATCATTCACAATTTTTCAGTTTTTTCCTTCTAATATGCAACTTTCAAATGACCATCAAGATTATAGGCTTCAATTATATTATTTTAAACAAAACAAACATAATTTGTTTTTCAGCTTAGTGAAGTATCCTGTCTTATTTTAGCACAATAGGATGCTGCTGTTTTAATTGGATAAGAGACAAGTGGATTTATTCTCAATCCTTTAAGCTTCCGCTTCAGGAGACTAAAATGTGCTTTAAAGGTTTCTGATCCAATTTTAGAAAATATTTCAAATTCATTGTTATTTCCATTCTCCACATCTCTGGGACATGATTATTTTAAGAACATCTGTACCTTCACAGGGATGCTTGCCTTTCTATTGAGATATAAAATGGAAGAAAATTGAGAAAGCAGATTCATGTACTTAACGAGAAGAGAATAAAGAAAAATAATTTTAAAGTGTTAGTTGAATGATGAAATTGTCAAGAAACTAAAATGTATTTGAAAAAGTTTTCCATTTCCAACTATACTTCTCTTTATATGTTAACAATTGGTATTTTAAGTCTAGAGTTTTAGCTTTAAGTTATTAAAATGATATGTTGCATTGATTTTAGTTATAAAACGTATTTTCATAAAACTTTTCTAGAAGCTTTATGTAAAAGAAAGATCTTTACTCAAGGTCTTATATAATTATTTATTAATATATTAAACAGCAATAGATAGGCTTAAAATATCTGTAAATTGATGACAAAATATCAATGATCGCTTCTGAGAAAATACTACACTTATATATAAACTATAATGTTTGAACATTTTAAATATCCTCACTTCTTTCTTTCATTATTTTTTAAACTTTGTAACTGTGTAGATAGATGAAAAGAGATAAAACTTGACCACTACTGAGCATCATATATTAGAATTAATTGCCTTACATGTAGCTGACCTGGAATTTGATCATAGACACCATACTCCCAAGTACCCCAGGAGTTATCCCTGAGAGCAGACTAAGAGTAATCCCTGAACATCGATGGCTCTGGCCCCAATGCAAACAAATCAAAGAATGAATTCAAAATGGATTAAAGTCTTGTAGAAACTAAAACTATAAAATATATAGGAGAAAATATAAGCTATATAATCCTTATCATCAAACAGTCTTAGGCCTTTATAGCTCCAACTCCAATGGAAGTCAAACATAAATAAGTAGGTCTAAATAGAAGCTAAATTGAGAAGTTTCTGCATGGGAAAGACACTTTCAACAAGATAGAGGCATCTTACAGAATAGGAGAATATATCTGCCTATTATTCATATATACGTATGTGTAAACTCAAAAAAGGGCACAGCTGCTGTGGCGGCTCTATCTCCCGCCACCCACCACCCGTCACCCACGTTCGGTAGTCTCACGCCGCTTCCCCCACTCCAGGGAGATCGATGGAGAGGGGCAGGCAAGGGAAAGAACAAGGGACAGGCTGGCTGGTCTTAGTTGCAATTTATTCCATTTCCATCTCCATTCTCTTATTCTCCTCCTGCTTCTTCCTCCCCCATGCTACTTCATTCTCCTTCTCCATCCCCCTTCATCCTCCTTCTCTGGAGTCTGGATTCTGATCCTGATTTCCTTTCTCCTCCTTCTGATCCCCCAGTCCACTCTTACAGTCTAGTCAAATCCCAAAGCATGAGGGGTTGGGGTAATAATTACACACCTATGCGATCACAATCAATAGGGGTAGAATTCTTTTCCTTGGGGACATCTGCTTCTAGGACATATCCTCATTATCAGATCAATCCACGCTAGAGCAGATTCCCATGGGTGTGTTTTTCCTCTCCTTGTCCAACAAACATATAAGCGTATATAACATAAATCATATCATATGGATAAGAAATATCTTAAACTTATAGGATTGCCCTCCTAGGGCCATCTTGATCTCAGACTACAGTGCTCAGACCAGATAGTCTTTCCTACCCCTAGCAGGATCCTAGTCTCGTCATTACTTTGGATAGTGACAGCATTTGTCTATGATCAAACTCTTAACTTATAGTTAAGAATCGTGGCACTTTGGCCTGGCCCATTTCGATGCCAGGGTAGCTCACCGCTTGCCCTGGGTCCATTCAGTTCCTCGTCGGGTCCCTGCTTTTGGGGTGTTAGGAACTAAGGGCAACTGAAGCTTAAGTCGAGAAAACAGATGCCCTGGAGTGAATAGTATTCAAAGCCAATTAAATCCTAAATTATAAAGCATAATATTAACGGTCTTTCTGTATCTATACAAAAAGGGCATTGCTTTAAAGTAAACTGTTCATAAGACATAAGGAGAGGAGAAAGGAAATATTTCACTCATACATATAAAATCATAGATTTCTGAGGAATCTAACCTTACTAGTTAACAGAGTCTGATTAGGGGGAAAGCTGATTAACTGGTTTGGGAGGAGAGCATAGGGAAGAATTTACAGATAAACACAATGGAATGGAAGTGCCTCAGAAGCACTGTGATGGGTGTAACCAGATAAAACTAAGCTCCTTGTGGAGAAAAGGAGAAAGGACAAAGCAATATCATCCTACATATGTATATATACATATAAGATTAATAGGTCCCAAATATAAAGATCTCATGAGCATCAATAAAAAGACAATTTCATTAAAATGGGAAAAGATCTGAATACACACATCTCTAAAGAACATACAATAGTCAATATAAACATTAAAAATGCTAGACACAATTAAAGAAACACAAGTCAAAAACCACATAAAACATATTTTATAAAAATTACAAAAGCAATAACCTCATGCTCTTGAGACTTAAATGTTCAGGAATATTTATAAAAGCAAAGACATTGTTTTTGAAAGGTGGGTTTGGGTATACTCAGTGATGCTCAGAAGTTGTTCCCAACTCTATGCTTGGTTGTTTGCTCCCAGTGGTGCTCGGGGAGGTATGAGGTCATAATCCAGATAAACCAGATCATAATCCTTTTGAATCATTATTTTGTTATTTTAAACAAATTGAAGAATTTTCCAAGTTAATAATCATATTTGTAAAGGATCTATATTTTATTGCATTTTCTAAGAAACACATACAAAGAAAGTATGAATAAAATTCCGACTCTCTTTGCATTATGCTTTTTTCTATAAGGTAATTTTGTTAAAATTCATAATGTTATAAACTATGAAAATGCTATGCATTATAGCTTTTTAAAAGTCTCAAAGGAATTTAATAATGAATGTACAAAAAATCATAAAGAAATTAATGGCTCTTGTCTTGAGACTTCCAGACAGAAGGCAAAATTAAATTGTTATATTTAAACTCACACTTTAGATGATTTTTCATATTTTATTCTTTGAATAAATAGAAAGTGCACAGTTGTAATTTTGCATTAGGTAGTCTAAAACTCCTACTTAAAAAATCATTGCAAGATAATAAGGTATGCAAACAGTCTAAATATTTCAATTATAATATGCATAATGTGATAAAATGAGAAGCTTTCCTATAAATACAATTATTTGTCGTTTAAGATGAGGTATAAGATTCAAACACCTAATAAAATCTATTTGAAAAAAGAAATAAAATTTTGAACTTCTGCTCATAGCTACTGAAATAAAACCAACAGCAATGCATATAACATTATATATATTGAGATTATATATTGAGATACTATATTTATATTTTCACAGATACATTTCTTATGGTAACAACTTTCTACATTATATGAATAATATTCTATATTGTAAAGTTTTGAGTTAGGTTTATATATACCTGAAATATTATGTAAGTAGCAAATGTTTAACTCACAATTCAAGCTTCATTGTCAATTTCAAATAAATATTGAGAGCTACTAATATGCTTTATCACCTTTTCATGGTCACTTTGTTGAGTTATTCTACTATTTAAATATAAAAAAATATGAAGAGTGTCAAGTCTTTGTGAAGTCACCCAGATAATATTACATCTTAAGTACATTACTTACAGAGATATTTTCCAGAATGTTGAGAAAAATGTTGCCTTTTCCTTAGTTTTCTTAGTTATACAGGTTTTGGCATTCAGGTCCATGTTAGTACTTGGGATATAAATTGAATGCCTGTAAAATTTTCCATTTTGCTAATGTCTTTTATGTGGCAAATTCCTCTTGTTCCTTATTATAGCCTATGAGTGTAATGATTGGATAATGATATCCAATATTCTGAATCATTTTATGTATATACACCATATGCATGCAAATTGGATTTGCCTAATACTCTTCTCTTTAATTTGCATTTTCATAGAACTGGTTGAGTATTATGTGACAAAATTATATTGACTGGTTTCAATATCTATAAAGTTAAATTATCATTATATGAGTAATATTTGAAGGGATTAATTAGAAATGAATCATGAAAAATATTCTCAAGACACATATTTTGAGTTAAAATGTGATAATGGCTATATGCCCTAAAGATTGATTCTAGAATTATACTAAATACTCATTTTTTGATTAAAAAAATTAAACAGTAATTTCAGGAGGAAAGTGTTTATTTTTTTACTTGAAATGCTAATGTAAATTTGTCTTATACTCTAAAGCAATGATAAACTAATTAAATTAGATGCAAATAGCACAGATAGAACAGGTATGAGTAATATAACAAAAATCCAGAGACACCAAGCTCATACCAATAAAAAATTAAACCATTTCACAAGTTGAATATTTTAATATTTAACATCACTAAGTGCTAAAATATAAAAGATGAGAATCAGATTCTAAACTGAATCACTAGAAATAATACACATTTAAGATAAGACTTCTGCTTTTATTTTCTGGTTTTAAACAATAGATAGGATTTCTTTTTTCTTTTTTAAAAACTTTTTTAATTTGCAAATCTATGAGCTCTTTAAAACTCTTTTTGCATGGTTTCATATATAAAACATTCCAGCTTCACATTCTCCATCAGAGTGGGGCATTCTCCCTTCTCCATTGTTTCAGTATTCCTTCTCCCAGCCTCCATGATAAGCTTCCTAATGAAGACCACCTCTCAATTTCTGTTACCTTTGGACATTTGGTATTCCCTACAAAAAAATCCTCCCCCCCCCAAATTAAATAAAACCATAAAATAAAATAAAACCATAAATCTTATCATTAAACATGCATTATTTCTAGTGATTCTGCTTAGAATATTATAATTAATAGGAGCGATAGCACAGCGGTAGGGCGTTTGCCTTGCACGCAGCCAACATGGCCGACCCAAGCTCGATTCCTCCGCTCCTCTCGGAGAGCCCGGCAAGCTACGAGAGTATCTCGCCCGCACGGCAGAGCTTGGCAAGCTCCCCGTGACGTATTCGATATGCCAAACACAGTAACAACAAAGTCTCCAATGGAGACGTTACTGGGCCCGCTCAAGCAAATCGATGATCAACAGGAGGGCCTTTACGTTTTATTAATTTTATTACTTAGTGATGTTAAATACTAAAATATGTTTAGGTTGTGAAATTCTCTAATGCTTTTTTACTATTATATGCTTATTATCTTTACATCCCACATTTGAAAGAAATCATTCTGAGTCTGTAACTTTCCTCTGACTAACTTCACTCAACATGATACTCTCTAGAGTCATCCAAGCAGTTGCAAATGCATAGTCATATTTTCTTAAATCCCAAATAGTATTTCATTGTATATATAAACTATAGTTTCTTTATACAGTCATCTATTTTGGACATTTGGATTGTTGTCAGATTTTGTTAATTATGAATAGAACTGCAACAAACTTTGAAGTGCAAATGTCTTGTCTGAGTAAAATATTTGGTCCCCTTGGGTAGATGTAAAGAAGTAGAATTGCTGGGTCTAATGTAAGCTCAATTCTTAGTTTTTTGAGACGTTTACGTTATTGTTTTCCAAAAAGGCTGGACCAGTCAATATTTCCACCATCTCTCTCTCTCTCTATCTCTCTCTCTCTAAATATATATATATATTCTGATATATATATCAGAATTTTACAAGAAAGAAACAGCCATCAGAAAATTCAAGGTAAAAATAAACAGAAACTTCCTCAAATAAGACATACAAATGGCCAAAAGGTATCTGAAAAATTGCCGTGCATCTCTTCTCATCAGGAAAATGAAATAAAACAACAGTGAAATATCAGTTCACACCAATGAAATATCACTGGCACACATAACAAAGAACAGAAACAACCAGTAATGGCATGGGTATGGGATATATATATATATATACATATATATATATATATATATATATATATTTACACACACACACACACACACTCAATTCTATTCAATTCCATTGCCCTGAGAGTCTCTTCTTATTCTAGTACCAAACTTTTTTTTATTACTACAGCTTTACAGTATAAATTGAAGTTGGGGAAAGTGAAGAAGCCTCCATCTTCTTTTTTCCCTAAAATTGCTTTGGCTATTCAGGGAGATGAATGAGTAATTCAAACACATAAATTTCAGCAGCAGTTGACCTATGTCTTTAAAAAATATCTAACACATTTTTATAGAGACTGCATTGAATCCTTATAATGCTTTGAACAATATTGTAATTTTGAAAATATTATATCTTGCATTCCATGAACAGAGAATGTTATATTTCTTCATGCACTATTATTTCTCTTAGTAGTGTTTCATAGTTTTGTTTGTATAAGCCCTTGGCCTCTTTTGGTAAACTGAATCTCAAATATTTGATAATCTGAGATACAAAAAATGTGCATGATTTCTAACGATATATCTCTCTTATATTTCATTATTATAAAAGACATGGATTTATGGAAACTGGCTTTGTAGCCTATTACTTTACTGATCAAGTCTATCACTTCTAGAAGTGTTTTTCTTTGGAGTGTTTGGGATTTTCTAAGTATAGTATTCTGTTATCTATATACAGTGATATTTTGGCTTTTTCATCTCCAATTTGAATGACCTTAATATCTCTTTCTCTCATAGTTTTTATGGCAAGGACTTCAAGCTATATAAAATAGCAGTGGCGACAGTGGGAACACTTGACTTGTGCCACAGAATATATCTGAAAAAGTTCTCATCAGAATAAAACCTTGTAATTCTATATGGTGTCCAAAGCTAATTGGACTTAGTAAGGTAGTCATATTGCAATATAAACAAATAAAAATTCTTTATTTTATATACTTGCAACTAAAATGTCATATGCAAAGTTTGGCTCCAAATTGTTTAACAATGAAACAGAGTAAATAGCAATCCTCCAAGATGATAGAAAATATTTCCAAATTCACATATCTGATAAAATGTATTAATTCCCCAAATATATCAAGAACTTCTACAACCCAGTGCAAAACAATAAAATCAAAATAAATATTAAATGTTAATAGTAGTACTGTAGCACTATCCTCCCACTGTTCATCAATTTGCTCAAGCGGGCACGGATAACGTCTCCATTGTGAGACTTGTTACTGTTTTTGGCAAATTGAATACACAATGGGGAGCTTGTCAGGCGTGATACTATCAATAGCTTGCCAGGCTTTCTGAGAGGGATGGAGCAATTGAACCTGGGTCGGCTGCATGCAAGGCAAGTGCCCTACCTGCTGTGCCATTACTCCAGCCCAATGTTAATGGTAGTTGGATAAATATATCTTAGAAAAGCACATGAAAAGATTATCAATACCATCTCATAGATCATTAGGAAAATGCAAATAAAAATAATGCGATGCTACTTCACAACAATTTAATGTTCTAAAATAAAAAAGGGAGAAAATACAATAAAAAATGGCAACCTTATGAAAAAATTAAAACCCTGTATACTTCTGATGTGAACTAAACATTTATAGTGCTTCTATATCTAAAAAGTTATATGGTAGTTGCTTAGAGAATTGCTAAATAATTGAACAATATCCCTAAGACTAAATACTAAAAGAACTTAAGGTAGGTACTTAAAAAGTACTTAAGTAAGTACATATGACTTCTGATTTTGTTGTAGCGTGAGTGTCAGTGAGAAGGTGGAAGGATGCAATCCTCCATAAAGATGAGTAGCAAATAAATGCAAAATATAAATAAAATGAAATATTATTCAGTCTTAAGAATGAAGAAAATTACACACCCATTTCAAACACATTGTGCTTTAAAGGCCTCCTGCTAAAGGGAGTGAGGCAGATACAAAAGGACTTATACCATAATATAGCCTACATATGAGTTACCAGAGAACTAAAATTCATAACTAAATAACTTAGAATCATGGTAGCCAGTGGCTAAGGATAAATATGAAGTGTTATTGTTCAGTAATCCTGGAAAGAAAATTCCAGTGATTGACAGTAGTTTTGCACAAAAAGGAGTCAAGCAAAATGTCGTGAAAATGTATATACTTAACCATGATTTTCTTTTTTAAACTGGGCCCCAGTGGACAGACAGTATGGTGGGTAGGGTGCTGTGGCTGACCCTGCCACATCCCTGGCATCCTGTATGGGCCCCTCAGCCCTGCTTGGATTACTTTTCTTCTTTTTGTTTTTCTTTTCCATTTTTGCCATACCCACTAGTTTTTTGACCGCACTCCTGGCAGGTCCAGGAGTAACTCCTGAATGCAGCGCCAGAAGCAATCCCTGAGCATTGTCCATTGTACGCCCAACCGAAAAAGAGGGGAAGGGCTGGAGATACAGTACAGCAGGTAAGGCACTAGTTCTTCAAGCGATGGACCTGGGTTCAATCATCATTATACCATATGATCTCCAAGCACTGCCATAAGTGATTCCTGAGTGCAGATCCTGGAATAAGCCCTGAGAACCATTGGGTGTGGCCCCAAATCACCTGAGGTGACTGGGGGAAGGGGGAACAGAAAAAAAAGAGGGGGCACTGAACCTATAGTACATTGGGTAATATGCTTACCTTGCAGGCAACCCACCCAGATTCAATCTCTAGCAGCACATATGGTCCCCTGAGCCCTGCCAGGAGTTATCCCTGAGCACAGAATCTGTCCAGAGAAAGCCCTGAACACCATTGGGTGTGACCAAAAGTCGAAAAAAAAATAAAAGTTTTAATGACAAATTGTATTAATGTATGCTTTTCTGCATGTAATGAAACTTTAAAAATGTAAATAATGTCCTGTTGCAACAGAAATAGAGTGGCATTTCTAGCTACTCTGAAACATTCAGTTAAAGTCAATATTCAAATTGTAGTGACTTATTTATAAACTGGTTCCCTTCAGAATATGATCAGCATTAAAGCAGAAGGTGACAACTGTCAAAGATCCCATGTCTTCAGCCCTGAGTCCCACAAACGTTAAAGTGAATAAAGAGAGTCCTTGGGTTTCTATTTCATAAATTTGTCAACTTGTTTTTACACATAGAGTTTGTAGGCAATATTATAACTTGAAACTTTCATTGCTTTTTTGTCCCTTTTCTCACGAGCATACCCTACTGAGAAATTTCTTTTTCTATTTCTTTTCCACTTGATCTACCTCGCTCATATACATACAATTAATGACTAAAACAGAGTATCATTACAACTTTTTCATGATTGGGGCAATAATTTTGTGGTATAATTAAGGCAGTGAAAAACAGTTCATCACTAGATAGAAGACAGGGCTTGAGAGACTCACAACTGATTATCATGCTTTAGGGTTTGCCTAAGGAATCAACAATTTTGTAAAAATACCTAGAAATCTATTTTAACAGTTGTACTTCCCTGTAGCTAAATATTCAAGAGTAGTTCACATGCAGTTCAAGTGAACTGCACCATTTCTATGGTAGAGTGGAAATATAAAGCTGTCCAACCAAGATTCTTCTCTTTAAATCATCCAATGAAACACTCATCTAGGTACTACGGTGAAGGGACTTTGTTTATTGAATTTAATATTTCAAATGCTTAAATAGAGCAATTATTCTGGATTATCCAAGTGAAACTAATATACTATCTGAGTGTTTAAACTTGAGAGATTATCTAACTGGTATGAGAAATAAAGGCGGAAGAGTGAAGTGATGTTAAATTCAAAATGTGAGCAGTCATCTCTTCATTGTTGAAGAGGTCAAAAGGAACCAATAGGGCATATGGACTACTTCAAAAAGTTAAGTGCAAAATTACTGGTGTAAACAATAGGAAATGAGAAACTTATTTCTTTAGTTACAAATTATGAATCTGACCAACTTACCAAATAAGCCAGATTCAAATTGATCTATTGAACTTCCAGAAAGGAACATAGTTCTGAAGACATCTTATCTTGATTTTGGTCTTAAATACTTAGATAAAAAGAACTATTTCAGTGATGCTGATGGATGCTTCTATCATTCTAAATTGTGATTTAATAAATTAATTTTTTAGCCACTGTTTATAGAAATTTGTTTCAGCAGCAATAAAATCATATAGAAACTTTTTCTGAAAGTCTCACACAATAAGTAAGAGGGAAAAATGATGCAAGTTAAATATTTTTCATGTAAGGTTTAAGAAGAAGAATGGAGAAAGTTTAAAATCCCCTTATTAAATCTTTCTGCTTCCATCAGAACAGAAAATAGATTAAATTTTGTGTTGTTATTTAAGTAGCCAAGAAACATATCTTGTGAGCATGGGAGCAAAACTTATTTAAAAAATATAAATAATGGAGTTGGAGAGATAGGGGTGTGGGGAAGGCTTTTTTACCTTTCATGCAGCCAACCTGGTGTCTATCCCCAGCACCCGACATAGTCCCTTGAGCACCACCAAGAATAATTTCTGAGCGAAGAGCCTAAAGTAACCCCTGGGTGTGATCCCAAAACTTATAAATTGTTAAATAACCAAATTAATAGGAAGCGGCTTATTTGATAAGTAGGGATTCTTTGATAGGGGATTTGAGATAACAAAATAAATTGACCTGAAGCAATTATTAAAAACTGTCCCACCTCTGAACCAGACACAATAATATTAGGGACTTCTTATTTATAGTAATAACTAGTATTAAGAATAAGAAGAAAATATTCAAATGGAATGAGCACAAGTTTTGCATGTGGAAGGACTAATTCCATTCACAATAACATGTACGGTCACCAAGCAGCTTTGGGTATGAGTCAAAAATCAGGTAATCAGCAAACAAAATTAACAACAACAAATACAACAACAACAAAAATACTATTGCTCAGCCTGTGGGTGATCAGCTCAGTCTTCACTCTTTATCACTTCCAAGATTTTATTTTTTTCTCTGAAAATATAAGCCATATGGTAAAATATATGTATACATGCTTAAGAAAATTTTTTTGAAATTATGTTTTTCAAATTCCCCAAATGATATTAATTTTTATCTGGATTTGACTGATGCTCTAATCCTAATTTCTATACTAGTTACCCTTAAGAAGTGTTAAATATTGGAACCAGATGGTATTACAGTGGGTAGGGTGCTTGCCTGGCATGCAGCTGACCTGGGTTTGATCTCCAGCACCCCAAATGGTCTCTCAAACATCACCACTAGTAATTCCTGAGAGAAGAACCAAGAACAAGCCCTGAGCATCTCTGGGTGTGGCCCACAAACAAAAATGTGCTAAACATATATTTAAAAATTATTTCCACTTTGATTTTGTTTGAAGGTCATGTATAGCTTTGCTGATAGTTATTAATGAATTGACAACTAATTCATGACTGCTTAAAGGAGGCTAGATCCCTATTTTCCAAAGACCAGTTTGTATCTATTGGTGAAGTATCTTTCAGCAATATAGAATGAGTGCAATTTAGAGTGAACAATTGTTTACTCTAACTCTGTAGTAAACATATTTTTGTTAAAATAATTATTAATTTTTATTAAAATTGTGTAAAAATCATGGCATCTTAGTATACTTGTGAAGGGGGACAAACCTGGCACTTCTCAGGACTTATTCCTGGCTTTGTGCTTAGATCACTCCTGGTGGTGTTCAGGGTTTCATATGAATTGCTAGGGATCAAACCTGGGTCGGACACTTGCAAAGAAAATGTCCTACCTGCCGTACTGCTGCTACAACCCTGTGCATGATAATAATTTATTATTAAGTAGAAATCAGTTACTGAACTTTGAAAATGTAGCTTGAAGTCACAGTCCCATGATTCAAGTGCTTTAAATGATTTAAAGTTTACCTGTTCTTTGTCATCAGAACATCGTCTCCTTATTCACTAATCTACAATACCACATTTCATTACAACTTTTCATGTTAATTTTCTCTCCCTAGATCCCTTGCTGCATGGATCTTCACATGATTCACTTCTTAGTTATAAGGCTAAATGCAGTACATTGTGAATACTCTCTTTCAGTGTCTTCTTCCTTTTTTTAAATTCAAGCACTGTAATCCATAATACTATTAATAATAGTTTCATTCATACAACATACCAGCACTATAACCAACACCACAGTTTTTGCTTCACTCCACCAATGTTACAAGAATCCTTCAGTCTTCCCCCACCAATCTAACCTGACTGAGGTGATAGGTGATATCACATTGTTTTTTCATTTTTTTTGTTTTATTTTTATTTACAATACCTTGATGATAAGCAGTGAGAAATCAATAACATTCCTATGTGAAAACAAGAAAATAAAGTATATAATGAGAAAACCATTAATAATTGAGCCTCAAAAAAATCAAACGCCAAAAAAATTTTCCTGACAAAAGATGTGATAGACTTATACAAATAGATCTATAAATCATTTGTAAAGAAGCATGCAAGGAAATGGAAGGAAACCCCCGTTCATAGATAGAAGGATTAATATCCTGAAAGACAATCATACGAAAAGCAATATGAAGATTCAATGCATATATATGCATATATATATGTATATATATGTCATCACCCTAGATCAAATGCTGTTAAAAAGTCTATTGAGTAATAAACCTCCTGAATAACAAAGAAGTCCTACTGAAAAAAAGAAGATTCTAGACTTGTCTTACTCCAACTTTAAATTATACCAAAAACTTATAGTAATTAAAACAATGTGGTGATGAAATACAGACTCTCAGACCAATGTAACACATCCAAAAGTCCAGAAACAAGTTTTCGGTATTAGGTGAGCTGCTCTTTGAGACAGGAAGCAGGTATAAGAGGCAGAGCAAGGAGAGTCTCTCTAACAAATCATGTTAGAAGAAATAGAAAACAAGAAAAAAAAGAACTCAAACCAGTATCTAAGACCTTACAAAAGTAATTAAAGTAAATTAATTAAAGGGACTGGAGTAATAGTATTGTATGTTGGGAATTCGCCTTGCACACAGCTGACCCAGTTTTGAACCCTGGCATTTTATACAGTCTGTTAAGCACTGCCAGGAGTAATTCCCAAATGCAGAGCAAAGAGTAATCTCTGAGCACTGTCAGGTATGGTCTCTAAACCACACAGGCAAAAACAATACCCAAAGCCAAAATAAGTTTAAAATCTTTCTATATGACAAGGATATAAAAATTATATTGAAGAAAATAAAGGAATGTTTTCAATGGCTAAAACCACTGAATCTAGAGGCACTTTTCAATGACATTATGATTCTGGCCACGCAAACAGAAGCAAAGATAAGCAAAAGGGGATACAACAATTTGAGAAGTTTATACACATCCAAATTAAAAAATATAATTATAATAAAACAGTGCACTTCACCCTGTGAGAAAACATTTTCTCACCATTTATCTTACAAAAAATTAATATCTAAGATCCATGAAGCTTTTTAAAAAACTAAACAGCAAAGTTTTTTTTAAAAAAAATGTTTTTTTTTTTAAACTAAACAGAGTCTCCTGCCTCCGCACCTGGCTGTCCTCACCAGGGCCCCTTGGAGGAGGGCGGGTTGAGTTTCCCTCCCCTCCAAGCAGAGCCCTGGCAGCTGAAGACCTCCAGTTCCAGCCACCGCCATGCTTAAAACCACTCTCCACACGTTCAGAGGAGCCTCAAACATGAAGGAAACGGCAGAGGAACCCAGGTGTGCGGGACCCAGGGCTTAGATCTCCAAGCCTGCTCAGATAAGGACTGGGCCTCCTCCACCCAGATCACACATCTTCCAGTTTGTAGGCGTCACACCCACCAATTGCTCCCGGAGCCGTGTAATCCCATCAACGGCCAAGACCCAGAGACTATAAAGCCCAGCTCCCGGAAGCACAAAACCGTGAATCATCCTATTATCTAGTTCTTACTCTGGAGAACCTGGCAGGCTACCTAAAGTATCCTGCCTGCACAGCAGAGTCTGCCAAACTCCCCGTGGCGTATTCAAGATTGCAAAAACCAGTAACAATGATGGGTCTCATTCTCCTGACCCTGAAAGAGCCTCAAAGGTGGAACTTCCTAAAATCTCAGGGCTAGGACAAAGGATACTTTACTGGTGCCTGCTCAAGGAGATCGATGAACAACAGGATGACAGTGATACAGTGAAACAACAAAAATAAATCATCCTCACTAAAAAACGGACACTTCCTTAAAAAAGACATGCAGATAGCAATAGCTATATGAATGAATGTTCAATCATTGCATTATTTTCCTTTTGATTTACTTCATTCTTCACCACAAACTGAAGCTTATTTTATTTTTTATCTGTATCAAATACTGTTATATGTCAATTTCCCTTGTGAATAGACTACTTCAACTATTATAACACTGCATCTCACAGAGAATGTACAAGGAAAATAATACAAAGCAAATTATTTAATTTTCCAAAAACTTAATTTGTTATCAATAACAACCATAGTCACATTGTGGGAATATTAATTATATTAATAGTGATAAATGCACTGAATGGTATAAGAGTATTATTTGAATCTTAGTTGAATAGTAGAAATGCTACATAGTTTCACAGTACTCTTTGTAGCATGAGTATGTTGTCTAGTTTCACATATGTAAAAGTCTTATACCTAAAAATAGCAATAAGAATACCTTTTACACACATCTGAATTTGAATGTTATAAAAAGTTAAGCCTAGTGGATTCAAAAGAATGCTTGCAAACTATTGGCCTTTTTCCCCATAATAGTACAGGAATTAAATTGCAATATAAAATTTTTCTTACTTTCTAAAGTTGTATTTGAACTGTATTTTCCTATACTATTCATTATGAGCCTATTCCATTTGCACTGTAGATTTAGTCAGTGGTGAATCTGCCTTTTTTTTTTAATAAAGAGGCTGTATTAATGTTCTTGAAATGAAGTCTACTGTGCCACTAATATTGGGAAACCCGTTAAGACAGAGTTCTTCTCTCATCTGCCTCAGTTGAAGTCAGTGAAGAATTTTTTAAATCAGAATTCATCATTTAAAAATGAAATATTAAAACCGAGGGTCAGCACATACATATTCTTAACTACATTTGAAAACCCTTGACATCTAAAAAATATGTACACTCTAGTTCCTTTTGGAAGAATATCAGATTGTTATGGTAATTTTTTAAACTGCACTTTGAAAAGAAAAATTTAAATACATTTATTTGGAAATGGCAGATAAAACTTAGTCTGTTCTGACTCCAAAATTATGGGTTGTAAAGAGAGTGTTTTATTTCCATTATTTATTCAAAGGCACATACAATAAAGAAATGGAAAATGTTTAATCTGGGTATTTCAGTCTAGTTTTACTAGTTAATGAAGATAATATAATAGTTTTATATTTATACTTTAAAATAACATTAATGAGTTTATATAATTTATCAATAGTTCATGAAATAATATAACTAAGGGTGATAGTCTGTGATTGTGACAAAAATTATCAAAGTATCAATGTTTCAAATGCTATACCTTTTTAAATATTTTACTTTTATTTTTAGACCTTATAGAATATATTAAAACACAGCATAGATTTATAAATTTCATCCTGCCTGCACGGCAGAGTCTGCCAAACTCCCCGTGACAGAGATAGTACAGTAGGTCAAGTGCTCAATTTCTAGTATTCCATATGGTATCTGAACCCTTCTGGTAGTAGTAACTCCTGAACACATAACCCTAAGAAGTTCCAGGTGTCATTTGTATTTACTGCAAACTTGTAACTGAACATTTTCAGACACAGATTTGCTTTCCTTGGCTATCATCATGGTGTGTTATTTGAAACAGTAGATAATCAGTGCTTTGTAGTTCTGTGATGGTTAGGTGTGTCAGTATCCACTGACATAAACAGTCAGATACATGAAATCATGAGAAGGGATTCTACAGTATTAATATTAAAATTTTCTCTTTATGTTCATTCAATATCTGGGAAAAAAACATAAGGAGAAGCTTTTTCCTACTAGAAGATTTGTATTTTAGTGATGTTCTAAGTATGTTAAAAAGAAACTGAATGGATGTATAAGAAATACCCAGAAACCCTTTGCTCTCACATAGCCACATATTTTCCACAGATGTATGATTAAGTTTTTAACATGAGTAGTGTCAGTTGTCTTAGTTTCGTTTTTAGTAATATGTTGGCTAGTCTGAGTTTTCTGTCTCCCCATGGTTTTAAGATTCATAAAGCTGTTTACAGCCTCTGGGCTCTTGTAGGCATGTGTCAGATTAGTAGCCCTACTGCCACAGGTCTTCTGATTGATTTCCTTACTTAACTACTCTCAGCTTAACAGTTTATGAAGGAATATCTCTACAGGCTTCAGCAGCCACAGAAAAAGGAAACTATATTCTGACAGAAACGCTGATAGCTATCCCTCTTCTCTTCTCTTGTCTGCTCTCCCTTCACTTGTAGCAATCAACTTCATCCAATTTCAGCTCTACACTACACTCCTCTCTTTTGCCTTCTCTTCTATCTCTCCCAAGCCCCACCTACACTCTCTTACCATCTCATGCAGGTATGTATCTACACAGGTTTCAGCAATCATTACATAGTGGTCTAGTTTATCTATTAGCTCCTTAGCTGTTTCTTCTCTCTGATTAGTTATATTAGCTGACTGGAGAAAAAAATCTAAATTGCATAAGGATATGTTTGTGCTTGTAAATGATCTCACATGAGCACATGTGTTTATGCAAAGTAAGTCTTTTAGGATATTCAATTATATAGCTTGTGCAAATCGGAGTGTGTAAAAGGGTCCATCAGAGGTCTTCCTCATCTTCTTTCTCGCCCGACTTCCTTATTTCCTCCAAAACAATATATGTTTTGTTCTCCACAAACATAATTGCTGGTATTTTACTTTCAGTCATATTTAATTTAAATATCTACCTAAAAATAAATTGAATGTTCATAATTTTGAAACTTCTCATTCACAGACATAGAATATCTCTTTATAATTTTTAGTTTTTCAAATTTTATTTTTTATTCCTACTGTAAGAAAATGTAATCCACCTTTGTCTGCTATCTTTATATTTTCTCACCTTGCTATAGTTACTAGATTCAGAAGGGTTTTGTTTTTATTCTTGTTATTATAGCCATTTTGAGTTTTCTAGGTAAATTTTCATAGAAAATTTATAGAGGACAATTACATCTCTTTTCCCATTTTTTTCTACTTTGCACTTTCTCTTGCTCTTTCTTTTTTCGTTAGCTGCCATTAAATTTCCAGTACAGCACTTAATATAAACAATGAGACAGAAATTTCTTATCTTATTTCTCATTTTATCAGGAAAATTTATGCCTTTTTACCATTAAATAAGGAGTTAAAAGTCTGCTCCATTTTTTATGACTCTATGGAAAATAGAGAGAAAAAAAACCATTGTCCTAATCCAACCCCTGATACTTTCTGATTTGGTGTAGTCACTAATTTTTGTTAGTTTACATTTTGATTGCATTTTTGTGTGTTTGAGTTTTCAGGAAAATTTTATTTTTCTAGGAGTGGCCCATTACATCCAGATTACCAAATTGTTTGCATAAAGCTGTTCATAATGACGGGTGGTGTTTTGTATTTAACAAAGTTTTACATTTCTATAGTTTTAATTCAGAGACTGGGTCTAGTCTAGTTGGGTATATTCTGATTAGATTCAATGGAAATCATTCCATGTAATGATATTATATATGTAAACTTTGTGATCTAAATTTCTGCCTTGTATCAAATATCTTCCAAATAACAACAGTTGAGCTGACATTAGTATTGTTCCTCAAATAAATAACTTATTTTTATCTTCAGGGCATTTGCTTTTTCTGTTCTTTGCCCCAGAATTTATTTTGAGTAATATATTATTGGGGATTAGATTGCAAAACATTTTGCAATAAATATTATAGAAAATAATATAAGTAAAGTATTATGTAAAATAATTCTCAAAATAAATATTCTCAAAGCAACATTTCTTAAAATCTGTATCCAAGTTGCTTTTCCTTTAGTCCTCAGGTTACTTTATTATTCAGTGCTCAAGTTTAATACCTACTAGCATGTCAGAATTCCTCTTTAGTTTTTGCTATTTATTCAGGTTACAACATCATGCATGATGCATGAAGGTAGTTATCAACCCTCCCTTCACCAACACAATTCTGACTTCATTTCTGGCTCATGTTCCACTTGTGTTGCAGGACTAAATCAACATGAGGGTAAAATAAACAAGTACCTTGAATAATGCAAATAATTTTAATAGGGTATTATAAATAAATATATAATTTATCATTAATAATGTGTATTTCTCTTTTCTCTTAATGTCTCTTAGATGGTTTTCCTAATAGCTACTAGTATCAATTATTTTCTATAACTCCATTCACATACAGCTTTAAATCTTCAATCAGATCTAATGCCCTAAAGTGTCCTCTTCCTCATCAAGGTAAGCAGAGTGGTATTATCAGGCTAAAGATGATTTTATCAATTATATGCTTTAACCTTTTGTCTTCCTATTTAAAGCAAATTCTAAACTGTAAAGTTATCTGCAGACTGAACAAAGTTTGGAAGTCACAAATATGTACCAATATAATTTTTAGCTCCTCAAATTATCTAAGCAATCAGTATTGATCATTCCTAAAATTTGAAAAACATAATACTAAGTAATATCTGTCTGAACACTTATTTCAAACTATACTCTTTTAACTAGAGATGCTTTGAAATTATTAGTGTAACAGAATAAAAGGTGAAACTTCAGACAATAAATTTTAATTCTTGTACTGGATAGGCAGCTTATTCATTATCTATATAATGTGAGACAGGTAAATTATTTTTCTGGAGACAAATTTGTTCATCTGTAAAGTGAGTCTCTGGAGTCACTTTTAGGAGAGCAATAGCTAGAAACATACTATCATAGAAAATGGTCTTTTAGAGCTAAAGTATTCACAGTAGGAAGGCCTTGGAGGTATATATGGCTTTTGATGTTTTAGCTGTTGAAATAATTTGGCAATAGCATTAAATATAAGAATTTCACATATACTACAGCCATTCCTAGGAGAATGACAATGTAAAATGACTTCAATAATTTTTCTCTTTATGAGCAGATGAAATAGCTTGCCTTTAACAAAATCAAAATTCTTCATCTTCTAGAAGATTAATTATATTAGCTATATCGAAAAAAAGATAAATTCTAATTTTTATGAATATTAGAAAAATTATAGCATTTTATAAATATTAATGTTGATTATGTCAGTGATCCTTTGACTATCATTTTACTCAGTGGATTTAAAATATGGAGGGGAAAATAAAACATCAGTGAATAGGAAAACTATAAAAATTAATTTTGAATTGAAAATGTATAGCACTGAACTAAAGAGATAGTAGAATATGTAGGGTACTTGACTTGCACCAGCTGACCTAGTTTGATTTTCTGAACCCCAGATGGTCTGGAGAGTCTGTCATGAGTGATCTCTGAGTAAAGAGCCAGGAATAAGCCCTGAACATTGCCAGATTAAAAGAGAGCTAGAGAGAGAAAAGAAAGGAGGGGAGGAAGGGAGAAAGCAGAGGAAGGAGGGAAGGAAGGAAGGAAGGAAGGAAGGAAGGAAGGAAGGAAGGAAGGAAGGAAGGAAGGAAGGAAGGAAGGAAGGAAGGAAGAAGAGAAGGAAGGGAGAGAAGGAAAGAGAGAAAGAGGGAAGGAAGAAACAGAGGGAGGAAGGGAAGGAGGAAGAGAGGGAAGAAGGAGGGATGGAGGGAGAGAGAGTATAGACGGAAGAAAGGAGGAAAGGAGGGAAGAAAAATATCCAGCACTTTTTATGACCATATAGCCTGATTTTCAATAATATCAACATTTTGGGAAAATCAGTTTGGGTGACAAATGGTGGTTACTGATCCAGGGATGTTGGGAGGCCAGATGGTGCAGGTCAAGCCAGGGTTGGCTGTATAAGAAAGGTAAATGTCTTAACTCTTGTACTACTTCTCCAGCACTTAAATGATGCCTTAAAAATAAATGATACTGATTAATTGAAATATAATAAGTTTGAATATAAGTTTGAATAAGGGACAGGTTTTCTCATCACCAACTGAGAATTATATAATAAAAATGCTATTATTAAAGGGTGTTATATTTATCACAAGAAGTAACAATTTACTCAATATTAATTGATGATTCAAAAAATGTCTATATATGGAAGAAATTGGAAACTGCCTTCCAATAAGAGAATATTAATGTAATTAGAATAATACATTTTTGTTGTCTGATTAAACAACTTCAAAACATTGGAAAACAGATTGCAGAAAACTAGTATATGAAAGTTTTTGAATAATAAATAAGGTGTAGGATGAGATAATAAAGAAGTATAAGACAGTTCATAAGAAAATTCATTGAGAAAAAAATTCTAAGCAAAGATATTGATAAGACTATAAAACAAAGAACCAAAATCTGAAATTGGTGATAGCATGAAACTGACATCAGTAGTGAGGTCATAACTGAAAACACATCAATTATTCACTGGTCATTTAAATGATGCTATCTACCTCTGCTATGAGGTAGATGCTATCTACCTCTGCTATGCTTTATCCAAAAATGCCTTAATTGAAAGGCAGTGATGGATATAAAAATAAATTTTAATTGTTTATTATTATTTTCAAATAATGACACTTCCTACCCATTATCCATAATTACCACACCATATTTGATGGGGTTCTGACAGTAATCAACAAATCATAGAGAGAAATAGATAAATATATGCCTTTCAAAGAGCCCAGCAAGCTACCGAGAATATCCCGCCCACCTGGGCAGAGTCTGGCAAGCTACCTGGGGCATATTAATTATGCCAAAAACAGTAAAGAAAACAGATCTCATTCCCCTGATCCTGAAAGAGCATCTAATTGTTGGGGAAAGACGAGTAAGAAGAGGCTGCTAAAATCTCAGGGCTGGGAGGAATAGAGACGTTACTGGTGCCCGCTTGAGTAAATCAGTGAACAATGGAATGACAGTGATACAGTGACTATTATTTTCAGTAGAATAAAATCTTCCAAATTTTAAAATACCTTCTGTTTTTGATCAATTATCACAGTACACACAAACAGTGCATAATAAATAGTTAATGATAATTTGCTTTTAAAGGATAACTTTATTTTTCTTCCCTATGGAAAAATGAAAATGAGTTCAATATCTCAGGATGCTTAGTGGTCACATTAAATTTCAACTATCTTTTGCACATTCTGTACTTTACCACACAGATTATTTATAAAATAGTTTTCACTTTCATACAATTTTATAAATTTAAATAGATTTTAGTGTTACTTTCTAATGGAGATTGTTTTACTTCTTTTTATTTCATTGTAGTCATTACATTTTTACTAACTTATGTCTAAAGAATTTAGTGATAGACCTAGTACTCCAGTTTTTCAGTGTGATGAGTGCAGTGTGTGTGTATGTGTATTATATATTCTGAAATATATACAACATCCTTTTATAAAAAATTTAGTATAATTTGACAAAAAATAAAATTCACATTCGCTAACTAATTGGTTCAAAAAGTTAAATGAAAGAAAAGAAATTCGAATATATTAATAAAAGCTGTTTGTTGCTAATAGCAATTTATGATTGCTCTTCTTAGAGATAGCAAAATGGAAGTCCAGGTCTTACATAAGTTATTACAATAGAAAATATTAGTTTAAGCATTATCTAGTATATTCAAAAGAGTTATACACACTCCTATTTTTATTGATATTAGTCTATATAATGGGCTGAAGCAATAGCACAGAGAGTAAGGCATTTGCCTTGCACATAGTTGACCCAGGTTCAATTCCTCCATCCCTCTTGGAGAGCCCGTCAAGCTACCGAGAGTATCCCTCCCACATGGCAGAGCCTGGGAAGCTCCAGGGGGAGTATTCAATATGCCAAAACAGTAACAAGTCTCACAATGAAGACATTACTGGTGCCCGCTCGAGCAAATCGATGAATAATGGGAAGACTATAGTGCTATAGACTATATGATGGTCAAATATGAGCACTAGGGTGCTCATTGACTGATGAATGGTTAAAAATATTCATTATATATGCAGAACTACTCAGCCACTGGAAAAGAGAATCTCGGCTTCTGCCCCAACACGATTAAACACGAAAGGGTCAGGTTAAGAAAATAAGTCAGAAGAATACAGATAATTATTAGATGACTGTACTCATATGTGTAGTATAGACAATGCAGAGAAAATAAAACAAGTGACAAAAGACACAAAAACAAGTGATAAAAAATCTGGACAGAGATCGTAGTGCAAAGTTTCAAGGATGGGCCAGAGTTATCACAAAGTGAGGATGTTCAATAAATTGTCACGGAAGGGTATTGGTACTTTGTTGATGGTTGTAGTGATAACAGACATTGAAAAATATTGATACTGTACTTATAAAACATATACAGCTATGTAAATCAGCATTACCTCAAAAATATAAAAATTCTTAGAGATGACCAGTTTAGACAAAAATAATCTAATGTGAAAATTTTAGAGATTATTTTGCAAAAATAAGTGGATAAAGCTACATTTATTAATTATATAAACATGCACTTTAAAGAAGTTCTGTACAGACAGTCTCACTATTTCAAAATTTAATATCTTCATAGAATTATGCTATTATCTAATAGATTACAATTTCTGATTTTTAAATTTTTGTTATTGTTTTAGTTTTTGGGCCACACCAATTGTGCTCTGAGCTTACTTCTGGCTATGTGCTCAAGGATCACATCTCACAGTGCTCAGGAAATCATATGTGGTGCCAGAATTTGATCTCTAGGCAGCTGAATGCAGAGCACTGGCACTTATCTACTTATCTACTACACTATCACTCTGGGCCTTAACCATAAGTGTTTAGATGTATGTTATTCGTTGAGTGCCTTGAAATTTCAAAATTTTAATGCAGCAAGGGACAGTAGCATACTAGGGATATACGGTGTCATTTTGGTAGGAGGATAACATCACTTTACTATGATGATTTTAAAATATGTTATTTTAATTTGTGGGGTTGGGTCACAACTGTGGTGATGAGTGCTTAGTCCTGGGTCTAAGCTTAGGGATCACTCCTGCTGGTGCTTGGGAAACCGTAGCTGGTGCAGAGTAACTAATCTAGGTCAGCTGTATGTAGGTCAATTTCCTTGACCCCTTTATTATCTCTTAAACCCTTTAAAATATATTATTGTTTGGCTGGAGAGATAATACAGTGGATAGAACACTTTCTTTTCACCTGGCCAACCCAAGTGTGATGACTAGCAGCTCATATGGTCCTCCAAGCTCATTCTTGAGTGCAGAGCCAGGAGTAAGTCCTGAGTAGAGCCAGATGTGATCCTTGAGCATTTTTGGCCCAGTAAGTCCTGAGTAGAGCCAGATGTGATCCTTGAGTATTTTTGGCTCAATCTCTTCCCCCCAGAAAACCCCAACATATTCTTGTAAAAGGAATATGATCCCCGAGCACCATATTTACAGCATGCACCAACAAAGAAGAAAAACTGCTGGGAGGCTCCACAGCTCCTGGAGAATGCTTCAGGTTCCAAACAGAGCCGAGATCACCGGGAAGTCCCAGATGGGGTAGGTGCTGCATCCTGCCTTCTCCAGATGGAACCCCGGTGACCATGAGCCTCTACAAGCATAGTTCGGGCATGCGAGAACCAGGACTTTATTCCAAACCATGCGGCTGCTTATGTGGCTGCGTGACATCTCCTTATATACAAAGTGATCAATGGAAAGTAAATCATCCAACGTTTCTCCCTGAAAATCAGGCTTAACTCTTTTACAAACCATAACACCGAATAAGAGAAAGAGAACAAAAAGGAATGCCCTGCCACAGAGGAAGGGTGGAATGGGGGGGGATGGGGGGTGGGAGGGATACTGGGATCCATGGTGGTGGGAAATGGTCACTGGTGGAGGGATGGGTATTCAAAATAAATAAATAAATGACACAGTCAAGGTTCCCCCCGTTGTTCATTGATTTACTCGAGCGGGCCCAGTAACGTCTCCATTGGAGACTTTGTGGTTACTGTGTTTGGCATATCAAATATGTCATGGGTAGCTTGCCAGGCTCTGCTGTGTGGGAGAGATACTCTCGGTAGCTTGCCGGGCTCTCCGAGAGGGGCGGAGGAATCGAACTCGGGACAGCCATGTTGGCTGTGTGCAAGGCAAATGCCCTACCCACTGTGGTATCCCTCCAGCGTTTTTTTAAAAAAGGAATATAATCATAATCATAATAAAAAATTTGTTAAGTGTCATAAAAATGCATTTTTACTTAATTAATTATTCAATTCTTATTTTGAACATTTAACGTTGTCAACATAGACTTTAATGGTTACATGTAATTAACTGTATTATGTTTGCATATTACTGAACAAACCAAGATTAGTTTTATAATAAATAAAAATATATAATAAATAAATAAAATATAATAAATAAAATAAAATAATATACAATACTTTGAGTACTTAGAATTTTAAGACTCTTTAATTATTGAACAATACATGCCTGGCATAAGTGATTTAAATCCAATGATGATTTGTGTATGTGCATATTTGTCACTTGATCACTTGACATCCCGTTACTCAACGATTTGCTCTATCGAGCGCCAGTAACGTCTTCACTCTTCCCTGTTGCATGCTAGTGTAGCCCAATGGAGTCTGCTCAATCGAGGAACACAAAGAGCCTCAAACTGATCGTTCAGGGTCTTGACGAAGAAGTTTGACCATCTCATAGGTGGGTGGCCACGCGATCTTTTGACATCCAGTGGAAGACAGTAATGGCTGTACTCAACCGGTCGTTTCCAAATCGCATTATGTGTCTAGCCCATCTGATTTTTGATGCCTTAGCAAATGAGATAGCCTCTGATTCTCAGTCATCAATGGAGGCCAGAACTTCGGATTCTGTCACTTGAGTGAAGCATGCTACTGCAAGCATAGCTCTTTTGATTCCTCTTTGGAAGACATGAATAGCGTTCTCATCCTGTTTTCGTAGGGCTCAGGTCTCTGAGGCATATGTTAATGCAGAGAGAATGGTGAAGTTGAAGAGATGTGCACGAAGCTGGAGGTTCTTCATCCTCTTACTATTTATTCAATGTTCTTGAAGGCATTCCAAGCCTCTTTCTTCCACCTGTGCAACTCAGGTGCCAGGTCATTTTTCATGTTGAGTTCTCAACCTAGGTACACATAACTGCAGCATTTGAAGATGTTCATTCTGTTGAGAGCGAATGAAATGTCAGGAATGAGTCTGTTTCTCATAAACACTGTCTTTGTGAGATTCAACTGCAGTTCGACCCTTCCACACTCTCGGTGGAAGTCGCCCAGCATTTGTGCCTCTTGGCTAATGTTTGGTGTTATTAGAACGATGTCATCAGCAAAGCAGAGGTGGTGTAATTGCTGACCATCTATCTTCACTCCCATTCTTTCCCTTTCCAGTCATCGCATGACATTCTCAAGGGTGGAACTGAAGAGTTTTGGTGAAATGATATCACCCTGCCGAACCCCTCTCTTAAAATGGATGATCACTTTCTTGTAGAATGGTTAAATCCTGGTAGTGATTCCGTAATACAACTCATGGGGGATCCAGTTGTTTTGAGTTTAAATGCCCTGTTTGGCTAGGGCTTCAATGACCACTTCAGTCTCAACAGAATCAAAGGCCTTCTTTAAATTGATGAACATTAGACAGAGCGGCACGTTGGGCTCCTGAGAAACCTCAGTGAGCTTGTTTTTTGTTTGGATTTGGTCGACCATCCTGAATCCTTTTCCAAACCTGGCTTGTTTGCATGGTTGTCCTTCATCTAGTGTTCTTTCAATCCTATTCAGGATGACTCGAGTGAACAGCTTGTAGACGACATACAACAGGCTGATCAGGCGATAATTGTTAATGTTGTGGATGTCTCCCATCTTGTACAGTAGAACAGTCCTGCTGGTTTTCCACTGGGATGCAACCTTGCTTTCAGACAAGTAGACTGTGAAGAGTTGAGCCAGTGTATTGATGAGTAATGATGGCAGGTTCTTGACATCGATGATCACTTCCTTGTAGAATAGTGAGATCCTGGTAGTTAATCACGGAGGATCCTGATGTATTGAGTTTGAATGCCCTTTTTGGCTAGGGCTTCAATGACCACTTCAGTCTCAACAGAATCAAAGGCCTTCTTTAAATCAATGAATGTTAGAGCAAGCATCCAGTAGTGCTCAGGGTTTATCCCTACCTCTGCAGTCAGCGATCATACCTAATGGGACCACACCACCATATGGGGTGCTGGGTATTGAATCCAGATGAGTGGTGTGCAAAGCAAGTTTCTTACAAACTTACAATCTCTCTGTCTTGATGTGCATCTCTTTGTAACTTTGGTTTTACAATAAGATTTTTATGAACAGCATAGTGTTTTTGTTTATATTAGCGGCACACCAACATAGTTCTAGTTAATGAAGTTGAAATACAATTATGAAGTAAACTAGAATAAGTTCACTCTCAGATTGTAGTGGTAAAACTTAAATACAGTCTCTATTCTAAAATTTGATAAACACCATACTTAAAAGAACATGAGGAGTTAACAAGAAAATTTATAAAATATATTTTTAAAAAGCTATTTTTTAATTTCAGAGTTAAGTAAAAATAGAAATAATATCTGTTTTATGTCTAAATCATTGTCAAAACTCTAGCATATTCAGTTATATATTTTGTGAATAGTTCCACATTATGTTCTTGTAACTTTGTTTTTAGACCACACCTGGCTGTATTCAGGGCTTAATCTTGGCTCTGTGTTCAGAGAGCACTCCTCTGCATCTTGGGAGACCCAAGATGCTGGGACTCTGCATTCAAACTCAAGTACTCTGAGTTCAAGGAAAGTTCTTATCTTCTGTACTATCTCTCTACCCATATGTTTCTTTTAAAAATATACTTTATGTTTATGTCAATGGGCTGGAGGGATAGCTCAGTGGGTAAGGCATTTGCCTTGCACACATCCAACCCTGCCATCTTGAGTTTGATTCCTCTGCCTTCAATTTCTCCGCCCCTCTTGGAGAGCCCGGCGAGCTTCCAAGAGTATCTCGCCCTCACGGCAAAGCCTGGCAAGCTACCTCTTATGTATTTAATATGCCAAATATAGTAACAACAAGTCTCACAAAGTTACTGGGCCTGCTAGAGCAAATCAATGAATAACAGGAGGACAGTTCATGTCAATAGTAATTATATTTCTGCAGCAGAACTATTTATAGATTTAGATCATTGCATTGCCTCCTTTCTAACACATAAAGTAGATTCCTATTTCAATATATTTCTAATTTGCATAAAGGTTGAAGAAGTCAAGCAATTTTCATCTATGCCTTATCAATTGTTTTAATTTTCTTTCTATTTTCTTTTCTCTCGACCTCTCTCCTTCTTATATCTAATGAGTGTGTATGCATGAGAGTGTGTAAAATGGTATTTTTGAGCTACAAAGAATGGGGGCTGGAGCAATAGTACAGCAGTAGGGCATTTGCCTTGCGTGCAGTCAGCCAGGCCGGGTTCGATTCCTCCTCCCATCTCGGAGAGCCCGGCAAGAGTATCCCATCCACACGACAAAACCTGGAAAGCTCCCCGTGACGTATTCGATATGCCAAACACAGTAACAAGTCTCAAAATGGAGACTTTACTGGGCCCGCTCGAGCAAATCGATGAGCAACAGGACAGTGACAGTGACAGAGCTACTAAGAATAAGTTGGAGAATAGTTAAAAACTTTGGAAGTTATATCTTATATGTGTACTTACAAATATAATTTAAATATCAAAATTATACCAGGGATATAAAAATACTGATGACATCATAATCCATATTTATTATCAATAAGTGTGTTTTTATTGACCACTTTTCCTGAATCAGGATCAAATTCAACATGAACTTTGGACTTCAGAGAAAGTTGTAGAACAGCTTTTTACTTTGGTTTGCCTATTTCTTAGTGATTTAAATTTGTACTGCTGTCAGGTTTAAAACAAAACTGTATTTCCACATCACATGATCACTTGACATCCCAATACTCAGCAATTTACTCGAGCAAACTCCAGTATCACCACTGTCACATGGTAGTGTCGCCCAATGGCATCTGCTCATTCTAGGAAACCGAACCGACTAAAACCGGTCATGCAGGGTCTTGATGAAGAAGTCTGAGCATCTCATAGGTGAAGGGCCATGCGATTGTTTGACATCCTATGGAATCCAGTCGGTAATGGCTCTAGTACAGCGGTCATCTGCAAATCATATTATGTGTCAAGCCCATCTAATTTTCTATGTCTTGGCAAACAAGACAGCATCCCTGATTCTTTTTTCCTGATTCTTTTTTTTAATTAGTGAAACAACATGAGGTACAGTTGTAGACTTACAAATTTTGAGCTTCGATTTCAATTATACAATGATCAAATACTCATCCCTCCACCAGTGACATTTTCCACTACCACAGGTCCCAGTATCCCTCCAAACCCCTCATCCCCCCATCCCACCATGACTTTGTGGTAGGACATTTCCTTTTGTTCTCTCTCACCTTTTGGATGTTGTTTTCAAATATGTGTAACATTTTTTAATTTTATTCTTATAATACAATTTTCAATTTTCAGACTTAAGATCTTGAAGTCACTTTGGTATATGAATAGTAGAGTCTTTTATTTATTACTAATTTTAATAACTTCATGTATTAATAAACACTTGTTACATTAAATATTTGGTTTTTTGCTTGTCTCGTACTTTTGAACATTTTAATCAATCTATGTGTCAATTTCTATTCTAGAAAAAGTCTACCATCTTTTTAAAATTTATTTAATATGTTAGTGTTCAGATTTAAATTGTTGTTTAATGTAAAAGCAAATAGCAACAGGGGAGAGGGGGAAAGTACTGCAATCTTAAGAGCTTCTGATTCTCAAACATTTGAAAATCAAAATTTTTATTTACGCCTTCTCCCCTCTGGAAAGAAAGATGGCAGCTGCTTGGGAGCCTTCTGGAAAGCCAGGTATGAGCCGGTGGTGACGGGGCGACAAGAACCTCATGGGAAGGGGGCGCTCTGGGCTCATCCTTCACGCCCTACCGAGGTCACCAGTTGCCCCCCCGCAAGCAGCTCTCTGACACAGCCATGTCTCCAGAGCACAGACACCAATCTCTTAATTATCTGACTCTCAGTAGAAGTAATTCCAGGCTTAATAAGTAAAATACCAGAAATCCAAAATCCGACATCATTTAATTCTTGAACCCACCTGTAGAAAGCAAATCACTTCACAATGCTTTTTCAGCATGCCTGATTGGGGGGAGGGGGTAAACTCTAAATAATAATGGTGCATCTTTTATCAAAACAATGAATCTAGTCAAAGTAGATAGAGTGTTAACTAGAATTCATCTGCCTCACAGGCATTGGGAGGGGTGGGGGGTGGGGGTTTATTGGGGTTCTTCATGGTGAAAAATAAGTATTGCTAAAGGGAAATGTGTTTGATATTTGCATGACCGAGACCTAAACCTGAAAGCTTTGTAACTTTTCCCACAGTGATTCAATAAATAAATAAATTATTAAAAAAAATTTACTTTTTTGTACTTTTATTTACTTTTTTATTTACTTTTACTTACTCTTTTGATTCACTTAATGGTAAATCACTCTATAGAAAACATTGATTATACTTTAAACAATAATTCAGAAGGTAATTCTATATATATATAGCTTACATAATGTATCTGGAATCTAATATTACAAGATTAGAAAATATGTCATCAGACAATAGTCTAAATGGAAAACAAACTGGAGTCATAAAAAGATAATAGTGGAGGGTCATGGGCACTTGTAGGTGGTGTGCTGTAGTGAATTTGCATATTGATTATGCAAATTTTAATAGGATTTAGGTAACTAAGCTATAATAAATATACTTTCTTTAAAAAAAGAAAAATTTAAAATAATATCGCTATATAGAATAACCTCATCTTTTGTCAACCAATTACCTCCAATACTTTACTATTCCTTATTATTGGGAACATCCAAGAAGAGAAAAGTATTACTCATCTATTGGTATAGTTCTGTCATTTAATTACTGTTTATTTTCCAGTTGTCTTTTGGAAAGCTGATATGTAATACAACAAGTCGAAGTTCATGAAATAATAGAGCTTGAAATTCTCAACTGTTAAATTATCTCAGCCATAGTTTATGGGGGGAAATATGTAGGTTCTAGCTGAGAATGTGGATATTGATTTCATTCTTTTTCCTTTTGAGATTTAAACTTCTATCTTCAGTTAGGCAATTTAATGAGCTAATATTGAATTAAGAGTATTTATTTGTGAGCAAGACCACATGTCTGCCTAGTTTGTATATCCATGTTTATATATCATTTGAAAAACCAGTTATAGTCCCAATAGGCCCAACTCAGGAAAACACAATTTTATTGCAAGGTAATATGTAAAAAATTGACAATAAAACTGCAAGTCTGGTAAGTACTTCAAAATAATAGAACATGATTCTATAAAACTTTCTAAGAAAACTTTTCTCTTGTCACAAAGCACAAATCCCCTAAAGGGATGATATTTGAGCTAAAATCAGAAGAATAAACATATATCTACCCCATGAAGAGAAAATATTGAGGGAAAGGTATGATAATAAAGCAGGGCTTGATAATCTTAAAAGATACATAAAGACAGCCTACTGTGATGAGAGTGAGTTGGATAAAACTGTGAAGAGGTGTTCAAATATATTATTATTTATTAGTCATTCTTGAAATGCACACTTAGCAATCACTTTCCAGATGACTTTTTAAATGTTTAGAGTAGAGAAGTGAATCAAACTAAACTGTCTCAGAGCAAAACAATTTCAGGCAATGCTAATTAACTTCTTAAAGAATTAAACTGAAATGATGTGTCACATTTTCAAGAAAATATTATGAGAATTAAAGAAAAAAGCTTTGCTTGAAAATGAGGTGAGAAAAGGGGATGGGGAGCAAGAGCCATTCACGATGAAAACAAGAGAAGATTTTATAAAGAGAAAAGATGGTGAACAACTTCAGGAATTTAACCAGCGAAGTTATTAAAAATAACCTAAAAACAAGAAAGTGGATTGATATGACACTTGAGAAAGTAGCAGGAGCTATATCACAAGTTATATCAAACAGATTTTTATAAAATGGTCTTATAATCTTAGCTTGTCTTCAGAGTGGTGTTGAACTTTTTTAAAGTGCATGCTTGTGATGAGTGTATGGTGAGGACCAGAAAAAGAAAGGTATAGCACCTAATTTTAGATTTAAAATATCAATTTGACTTCTGTATCTAGACTTGATCCCACAAGGATACTATGAGAGGATTTGAAATAAGGATATTAAGTATGCTTTGGTGGTAGATGATGGCTGTTTAAGTTATAGTTTGGAAACACATGAATTGGCACTGATAGGCATCAATACAGAACACAAACAGAGACATTAGCTAAAATAAGGGCAGAAGCTATGATTCCAATATTTTCTCTGGCACAGATGGCTACTAAATAAAAAAAGAGAACATTTGAGGGAAACATCTGATGTTAAAGACAATTAAAATCTGAAATGCTTTTTGACATTCTGGTGAATATGTTAAATATATAGTTTGCTAAATGAATTTCAGGTTCTGGGAAAAACCAGGATTGAGAATATAAACTTGTGAACCATCAGCGTAAATGGCACAAGATTAGAATCCCTGATGTGAAATGGAGTTACTTAAGGATGTAAATATTGTCAAATATTGACAGTGACATCTTCACACAAGACATTTTACTTAGAATATCCACTGTACTTCATTTAGTCATTCTGATGGCCCTCATAGCAACCAACTATTTTATTATTTCTAGTACTGCCTAGAAATATACAAAATGTATTTTATATTGTTAGAATTATGTAATTTGAGATTAATTTATTTTACTTAGTAATGCACGTCTTTAACTTTTGTCCATGTCTTTATATGTCTTAATAGTCTTTTCAATTTGTCACTGAATAATAATACTATAAATGTGCCATATCTAGCAACTATCTTAATGAAAGATATCTAGGATGCTCTAAGTTTTCATGATAAATAAAAGTGCTACCAACTTTCAGGTACTTTTTAGGTGTAGACAAAATTTTAATTAGTTGGGTAAATGTGTAGGAGACATTGCTGCATTGCATGCTTGTTGTTGTTTTCAAGCCACTTGTACTCCTGTGGATTTTCAGAAACAATGGATAAGATTTTCTGTTGCTTCAGAAAATCACCAGCTACTCCTTCCATTTTCCATTCATCTATTTTAATATGTGTTTAGTTGTATCATTATTTTTTAATGTATAGTCACATGATGGGCCAGAGTGATAGCACAGAGGGTTGGGCATTTGCCTTGCACGTAGCTGACCCAGGTTTGATTCCACCGCCCCTCTCAGAGAGCCTAGCTAGCTACTGAGAGTATACCGCTTGCACAGCAGAGCCTGGCAAGTTCCCCGTGGCATATTCTATATGCCAAAAACAGTAACAATAAGTCTCACTTTGTGTTCCTGGAGCAAGCAGACTCCATTGGGCTACACTAGCACGTGACAGGGACAAATGGAGATGTTACTGGTGCCCACTCGAACAAAGCAATGAACAATGGGACTACATTGCAGTGCTACAGTGCAGTCACATGATGACATAATTTATAATTGTTCTCAAACTGTGTATCTCTTAATATCTAATCCCCAGTTGATTTTTAATTTATTTTGTTTATTGAACCACCCTATCTCAAACTTATGAGAGAAATATTATAATAAATATTTTTAGAGTTAATAAATAGGCACCAGGGAAATAGTGCAGTGGGTAAGGTCCTTGCATATGGCTGCCCTGGTTCAATTCCCGGAGCTACATATGGTCGCCCCAAGCTCTGTCAGAAAAAAGCCTTGAACACATATGGCCCTAAGATAAACAAACAAGTCCAAATCATAAATAAGTCACAGCGGTATTTAAGAGAAATAAGACATGGTGAGGAATGAGTCAATAAGACAGAAGAAAAGCAAGAGGCAAATGTGATGTTAAGACACAAGAATATAATGATAATTACTTATGCTGCAATGAAAGTCAGTAAATGCATTGGAGAGAGCTAAACTGGTTTAGGGCATGTTTTGCATGCTGGAAACCCATAGTCCGTACCCAGCACTTCGTGTCCCCAAGCACAACAAGGAACTCTGAGCACCAAGCCAGAAGTAGCAGCACTTGAGCGCCACTGGGTGGGCCCAAACCAACAAAAACAATAAAAAGAAAAGTAAGATAAAATCCATACTGGCATTTTAGGATTGAAAGTGTTAATTTCATTAGAATTCATGACAATATATTTTTTGATGGAGAAACGGAGATAAAAGCATTGCTTAATGAAAACTAAGTAGGAAGTGAGGAATCTGAACACCTCTATAAACAATTCATTCAAGGATTGTCCTTCTAGTTAAACAAATATATAAAGCAGAAATCATAAACACACACTGAAGAAAGTATAATTATTACAAATGTAAATGTTAAGTATTATCTACGTTATTGGAATAGTCAGCATAATAAAACAGGAACTGATAGGAGCAAGTACAGGGGATGATTAGAATATGGAGAAAAATGAAAGTCTTGTTTTCATACACATGTGTGGGAATACTTTATAATAAGAGGGGAATGTAAAAATATAAAGACACAAGGGATTAGATAAAGTATCCATATGAGCAATATATCAATGAATTTTCTTTCCATATTTATACATTTTAATACTGAGAAAACATCTCTTTTATAGTGAAAAAAGAGATAGCTGAGGCATAGAAATATCTAGGATGCTTAAGAGAAACGAAATAATAAAGACAAGTAAATCTTTCTAAAGAATGAAAAAGTATATATAAGATAAAAGTATACCAATATTGCCAAGTAATATGACAGTAACACCTAGAATATCTATTTCAAATACTATATATAATTTTTATATATGTTTAAATTTTATATACAATAGATTACATTAGAAAAAATAAAAGGAGAGAAAGAAATATAAAAGAAAGAGAGAGAGATGACAGAAAGAAAGGAAGAAGAGATGAGATGAAGAAAGAAAGGAAAGAGGGAAGGAAGGAAGGAAGGAAGGAAGGAAGGAAGGAAGGAAGGAAGGAAGGAAGGAAGGTAGGAGGGAAGGAAGGAAGGAAGGAAGGAAGGAAGGAAGGAAGGAAGGAAGGAAGGAAGGAAGGAAGGGAGGGAGAGAGGGAGGGAGGGAGAAAAGGAGAGAGAGAGAGAGAGAGACAGAGACAGAGAGAGACAGAGAGAGACAGAGAGATCATATCACCCTAAATGGTATATTGGTGACATGGAGGTGGGGGAAGCTAAGGGTTACTGAAAGAAATTAATGAGATGGCTATTGTTACTCTTGAGAAGTGAGGTAATTAGGATCAGTGGACACTATTGGAGAAAAGAAGTGAACTTCTATCAGCCCTAGATTGGGGGAAACTGGGCCAAGTTTCTTAAATATTGAGAATTTTCAGGCTTCCTTTTGTCTAATTAGCTGATAAAGGTTAAACTGAATTTGCCCCTCTGTTTAATTAGATGGCAAGACTTGTAATAATGTAAGTACCATAATTATATTGCATTAATAATTTTTAGAAATTTCAGTTGTAGTATAGATATTTGCTTTAAATTTTATCAAGAACAGAAAAATGTGGATACACAAATTATCTTTATGTAACTATAATTTTATATACATTGTCTCACTTCATGGTATGTAAACAGCCATATAACCACTAATTATACAATATCAGATTCCACTCTGTATCTGCATTTGCTAAAACTGATTCCTATAAATATAAATAGTGTATGTATATATACTACCTAAATATACATATACTATTGATACACACACATATATATAAATATATATATATAATGTGTGGGTTTATGTATGTGTGTACTAGAAGATGGGAGATCTGGATGGAGGAGGCCCCAGTCCCAATCCGAGCAAGTTTGGATATCTACGCCCAGGATCCCGCACACCTGTGTTCCTCTGCCAGTTCCTTCATGCGTGAGGCTCATCAGAACGTGTGGAGAGTGGTCTTAAGCAAGGCTGTGGCTGGAACCGGAGGTCTTCAGCTGCCGGGGCTCTGCTCAGAGTGGGTAGGGAAACTCAAACTATCCTCCTCCAAATGATCCAAGTGGTGAGGACAGCCAGGCACAGAGGCAGGAGACTGCGCTGTTTTCTGGGAGCAGGGTTTTATAGTCTCTGGGTCTTGGCTGTTGATGGGATTAATGGTGCTGGGGGCAGTTGGTGGGTGTAAAGCCTACATACTGGAAGATGGGGGCTCTGGGTGGAGATCCAGTATGTAGGCGTATATTCCTGTATGTAGGCGTTACACCCCCTGTGCCGTGGAATCCCATATTTTCAACCTTTATACTTTCTATATGGAAAGGATGGATGGTATAAAGTCCTATTATAAAAAGAGTTAGAATTATTGTAAAATACATAAACAGAGTGCTGCCAAGATATCTGTAACTTTGTATTCTAAAATATAAAAAATCATTAGGATTTATTTTCCTCTAAAGAGAACTTTTAGATAATGAATTTCTTTTTCAGGAGCACAAGGGCAAATCTGAGGACAATCATAATTAGAAAAGACAAAAAGCTCACCAGAGAAAAGGCCCAATTAAATTTGCCGAAGCAACAAAGAAACAGGGAAACACAAAACAGTGTTTCTTCCCAGAAATTAGTTAAGTAAATTATTAAGCCGTGCCCTATCTAAACTACACAGTTGCAGTGTGCACAAAATTTCCATCCCTGTTATGAAATTCTATGAAGGTTTTGAAACTGTTGAAACACAAATACGTGAAAAAATTTTGATATAAATTGATAAACTAATAAGATAAAGCAAGTTTCAGGAAGAAAATATATAGTGTGTTTTTGAAGATGCACTTACATACTGCCAGTTGTCACAATTTATGTGCTCTTTGTGCCATAGACACACTCCATTGCCCTACTTGTCACAATGGAGCTGCAAGTTATAAATATCTTTTCATGGCTAACAGGTTCACTGTTGGGACTCTGAGGATTAGGACTTTCTCTTGATGGCTCTAAAGTGTTGTTTCCTATGTTTTCTCCTATGAGACACAGAAGATAGAATGATAGTAGTGCTTATATCTCAGTACATATAGTTCACACCAGCCTTGGTTCAACAAATAAGCGCACTTCCAGGCCATGGCCTAAGACAATGGGGTCTGAATCCAATCCAGAAATTGTGGTAGTGGAAGAGTTTCAAGTTTATGTTTTATTGGTTTATATCTCCCAGAGTTATGGACTCTTATTTAGAATTCTTGATTTTAGTCCACTGGGAATCACTTAAAAATAGTCAATTATTCTTTTTGTAAGTTCTCACTATATTGTTTCTGACACTATACATGTTTCTGAGTTGGTTCTCTTTCCTGATTCTCTCTCTGTCTCTGTCTCTCTGCCTCTGTCTCTGTCTGTCTGTCTCTACACACACACACACACACACACACACACACACACATAAGCACATGCAATTTGCACAAATATAGACAGGACTCAAAAATTGTATCTAAATATAAGCACTGAGACTTATTAGACTAATGAATGCTTTACTTAGAGGGGTTCTTTTTTTCTGTTTATTTTCTCTATTGTCTAGATTATCTAGAATAAACATGATTCATATTTGAAATCCTAAAGTATGTCATTTTCAAAAGCATTAGTAAGGCTAGGATAAGCTAATGTTTATTTAAATAAGTTCAGAAAATTATTCACACACACAAAACCCACACTTATTATTATAATTGAATCACCTAAAGACTCCAAATTCTAAGAAAAAAAACAGGTTAAGGCATATTTTTATCCATTCCAGTTCTATATTGTAGTTTTTTAAAGTTTTAAAATGAAATAAAAGTAACACAATGAAATGATTTCAATGAAAAATGTCAGACACATGATATTGTGATTGTTATTATAAACTAATTGCCACTGCAGACAAGAAAACAAAAAATGGAATTACTTTTGCAAACTTGTCCTAGATCAAAATTGCTCTCTTTAGTGGCCTGTAAATGGGAAATGACAGAGTATAAACCAAGCAGACATTACAGTGGGCGCGTTATCAGTGTGCTGACATGGCCTCCTTTGCCTCTTCTCTCTGATTTAATGTCATCAGACACAAGGTGATTTAGAACATTCTTAGCAATAATGGAGAAGCTGAAAGCAGATGTGTAGATACTTTTAATGCCTTTTTCTCCCCTAAGGTTTGTTCTTTAGTTAAGGCAATACTGTAGAGACAATCAGTATGTTACTGAATATAATGAAAATGAATATCAAGAGCAGATTGCATTGATACATAAAAATAAAACCTTTCAATTCTTCCAAAGAGACTGCTACTCAGTAAAGTATGACTTATATATGCAGACAGAGCCATACACATTTGTTTTTATATCTAGATAAGTAAAAAAAATTCTATATTAGAACTTCAAATTTAGCAACATATAATGTACTACTGAAATATAATGTCTAAAGAAGCAGATAATTCAATTCATTTTTTTATGATTATAATAGGAATGCCTAGGAAAACAATGGAGATATACTAATTCATAGCTTTATTTTATGGCATATAAAACCAATAAAATCTAAAGATATAACAATCCATAAAAAAGATTCCTTTAAGTATATTTGAGCCATCTGTTTTCTTGTAAGCCAATGTACTCAAAGGATTTCACATGTCAAGGATATTTCTCTCAACACTATTATCAAAATAAAATTATATCCAAAAAATTTTAAGACTTGCATGAGTAATGTTAATACATATAAATGTTTAAAATTGCTTTTTAAATAAGTATTTTGTTACCTCTATTAATTTTTATTCGATATGCCAGACACAGTAACAACAAAGTCTCCAATGGAGACGTTACTGGGCCCGCTCGAGCAAATCGACGATCAACGGGAGGGCCTTTACTTTACTTTACTTTATTAATTTTTAGTGGGCTGGAGCAATAGCACAGCCGGTAGGGCGTTTGCCTTGCACGCAGCCAACATGGCCGACCTGAGTTCGATTCCTCCACCCCTCTCAGAGAGCCCAGCAAGCTACAGAGAGTATCTTGCCCACACGGCAAAGACTGGCAAGCTACCCGTGATGTATTCAATATGCCAAACACAGTAACAACAAAGTCTCACAATGGAGACGTTACCGGGCCCGCTCAAAAAAATCGATGAACAACAGGAGGACAGTGACAGTGACAGTGATTAATTTCTAGTAAGGTAAACTCTTCTCTTTAATTTATTCATTTATTTATGTATTTTTTGATTCCTGGGCCACACCTGACTAAGATCCCTGAATCTATGCATAGGGATTTATTATACTTTGTGGAATTCAAGGGACCATGTATGTTGCTGGGTGGATCAAACTTAGGTCAGCTGTGTGCAAGACAAGTACCTTACTCTCTGTCCTACCGACACAAGCAAATGCTTCCTTTCTCATCTGTGGAAAATCAATAGCATAATCAAACCTATTGATTGACATTTGGTCATGCATAACCCTAAGAATGAGATGTGTGTAATTGAGAAATAAAATTGGCTGCATGACAATTTTCTAGCTCCAAAAATTTCTCTTTTCACAAGTTTCTCTATATCTGTACCACAATCCCCCTCACCTGTATTCTACCTTTACTCACATGAAAACAAGAAAACTTTAAACAAAATAAATTCATTTTCTCCCTATGGTGAAAACAGTCCCTGTAGAGCTCCAGTGGGACCTATACTACTCCTAAATGCTGCCGGAAGGGTAAAGAATTTCACTTGTTTCTTTCTGGTGGAGTCTCAAATTAATCTTTCACTTTAGCCTTGTATCCTAAATGCCTGAAGCCAGAGCAAGCCTACTTCTTATTTCCTTATTCTCTTGGGTAAGTTTGCTTTTTAAATTCTTATTTTATTGCTTTCAGTAGTTGAAACTGTCAACTTATCAGTGAGAGTAAGATCAGGATAAAATTCTTCCTGTAGCTACAATTATCTAAGCTCCATTTAACTTCCTCAAAAATCCTAAACCACCTCTTTCCCAAGAAGGGGAAAATGACTGAAGTTGTCTTAAATAGATTTTTTATTATTTAAATTAACTTCTATCTTTAATAAAAATAATTTTTAGTCAAACAAATGTGTTTCTCAATATGTGGCCATTTCAATTTTTTAAAAAAAGTACTCCATGCTGCTTTTATTTTTTCAGATGACCCAAATTTCTCACATCTATAGTTTTTATATACCTACATATCTTTAGAAAACACAATTTTATTTTAATTGCCCAAAGAAATGCTTAAAAGTTCATTCTATCACTTCTGAATTATTACTTATGTTTTACAGAACTAAACTTTATGATTCATAATTTATGACTGATATTCATGTTGAGGTCAAAACTTCGTTTCATTCTGAGCCAGTCTTTATTGTTCTCTGATACATACTTCACTACATGTGCTATAAATGCTGTCAAATTTGCAGCATAATGCTAGGGTACATCTTCTCAAACCTGGCTTAGATCAGTTGGAATAGAACACAATTTCTGTGCCTAAGCCTATAGGTCCAGGTACTTTAATTTAGTCTGGGAAAAAGTCTAGGAGTAGGGAATTTTAACATGGTGACTCCAACCCACACACTTCATTGTATTATCATAAAACCTAGTCTGGGAAGAAAATAGATGAGGACAAGTACAAAAAAAAATGTGTTGAAGCATGGTTTGTTCTTATTGATTGAATTATATAAAAATATCCAAATAAAACACAAAGTAATTAGTGTGTATTTAAATGTAAATTGCTTTAACTTTATATAAACTCTCAGGTGGTAAAAAAGTAAAATGATAGCTATAAAACCTGTATTAAATAAGAGTAAGAAGTGACTATTCCATAGAGAATATAGAATATAAGAGAAGCAATTTGTTGTGTATGAGGTATTGATAAATTTAGAACAGGGTGAAGTAAATATTAAAAAATCTGTATAGTGGCAGAAGAAAATTCACAGAAGCACTGAATTAAACTTAGTTCCATAGGAAAGAAATAGATCTTTTATGACTATATTTTGTCTGAATTTTGAGAAATAGGTAAAATCGGAGGATTTTATGCCTTCTCACTTGTCTCTACTATCTCTAATTAAACAAACATTAAATCGTCAACTGATATTTTAAAAAAGCATGAAAGCTTTACATGGAACATGTTCATGATCAACTATGCAAATAAAAAGCATGTCTCACTGACAGGAAAACAATGAGCATTCTTATTACTATGACAGAGACATTAATTGTATGGTAGATAAAATTCATAGAAAAACAATAGAACATAAATAAAATGAGTAATCATTTTTTACATCATTGCAAGAATTCCTGGGTAAAAAAGGAAGGTCACCTTAGTAAATATATATTCTGGATTTATTGGCCCATTCAGAGTTTCACTACTAAATATCTGAAAAGATGCAACCCAAGCCAATCAATTTCACAGGTACACGGGGCTCCTGGCTGAAATCTCTGGGGTGCATTCAGGAATGGGGCTGGTCAAGAGGACACAATCCCAAAGCCCTGACAGCTGCACCCATACCCCACAGCTGTTGTCTTGCCAATAGTCCAATTCTATTGCTTCATGACTCATATCTTCAGAGACACCAAACACATGAAAATTCCACGTACAATCATTTTCAGCCTGAGAATTCTGGGGTCTACTTGGAGTAGGGACAAAAATCATAACCACAAACACCTGATTTTCAGAATCCCCAGCAGCCACACCCACATCCTTCAACTGCATCATGTAAGCTTATATATTGACCTGGCTTTTATGATTCATGGCTAAAGTACCCAGAAGATGCAAGCCCAAACCCCTAAAATGAAAAATATGCTAATCTCCTGGAAGAAAACTCTGGGACAAACAATTGCCTTGCTGAAGTCCTGGTAGCTGTATTCACACCCACACAACACCTACTATTTCAGAGTACTGTGATAAAACAACTTGAAATCAACACTCTGTTGCTTAACATAGAGGATGGCTTAGAAATTTAATTTACAGTTTTCTTTCTGTAAATTGGAATTAATAAAAATGAATTTACATTAAGGACAGGTGTACATTAGGGTAGGTATACATAATTATATGCATACATATATTAGGGATTTGTACACATTAAAGGTATAATCCATATTTTTATTTTAAGAGTGATACTACAAGAAATGACCAGCAGCTTATACTCCTAGGTGTCATCTCACAGTCAGATCTTAAAAACAACAACAAAAATATTCCAACTCAAGTAATATTTTTATGGAGTAGGTTCCCAAGAAAATAGTCTATCGAATGACATTAATTGAAACTCTAAGAAAAAAATTCATTTATTAGCAATAAAGTCTTGTAATTACGTATAAAATCTGAATATGTTTGCATAAAACTAAAAATAGACATAAAAACTCATGCAGAAAATGTAGGTATAATCTAGATATTCAGGAAATCTTAATAAAGAATATCAAAAAGTTAGAAGATGCATGCTGAAAGGAGACTGTAGACCAAATATGATTACCACTCAATGCCTCTTTTGCAAACCATAGCACCCGAAAGGAGAGAGAGAACAAAAGGGAGTGTCCTGCCACAGAGGCAGGGTGGGATGGGGGGGGTTGGTGGTGAGAGGGATACTGGGATAATTGGTGGTGGAAAATGGGCACTGGTAGAGAGATGGATACTCAATCACTGTATAATTAAAACCTAAGCACAAAAAATTGAAAGTCTATAACTGTACCTCGTGTTTCACTCATAAAAATTTTTAAAAAAGAGTATCCTAAAGAGATACTATATCAGACAGATATAAGCTAATTTAAATAATTCAAGCATAATAATAAAGATAAGCATTAATATAAATAAGCAATGGTGAATACTACAATAAACTTATCAAAGAGAGTTTGAGAGAACATGTATTTCTACATTGGAAGGCAGATACCAAAACCAATGACAAAATTTTACTCTCTAGGGATTGTACTGAATGAAGACAGAAATAGTAATACTTAGGATTTTTTATTTCATTAACTTTCTTTTTTCCAATGGTAAATTAAAACTTTGAGTATTAAAGAATCCAAGAATTATTGTTAGTTTCATCATTAAATTGGATTGTATTGTTCTTATTTTCTGAAAATTTGAAGAAATAAAAATGTATACTTTTTTTTTTATTAGTGAAACACCATGAGGCACAGATGTAGACTTACAAACTTTCGTGCTGGGTTTCAGTCATACAATGATCAAGTACCCATCCCTCCACCAGTGCCCATACACCACCAATAATTCCAGCAGCCCTCCCACTCCCACAATCAATATCCTCCACCCCACCCTGCCTCTGTGGCAGGGCATTCCCTTTTGCTCACTCTTTCCTTTAGGGTGTTGTAGTTTGAAATAGAGGTATTGAGTGGCCATCGTTTTCGCTCTATAGTTTACTTTCAGCATGCATTTCACATCCAGAGAGAGTCCTCCAAACATCCTTTACTTGGTTGTCCTGGAGAGGCGAAAAATACATACTTTTTGTTCACATTTGTTTTTGTTTGGGGGGCCACAAGTAGCATGATCAGGGCTTATTCTTGGCTCCACTCTCAGGGATCACTCCTTGCAAAACTCAGAGAAACTTATGGGTGGCAGGAATTGAATTTGAGTCAGCAACATGCAAGGCAAATCCCCTATCCAAAGCTCTATGTCTCTAGCCCCACGGCTGTGTATACTTTGGAAAACTCTTTCATACAATTTCAAAATATAACTGACTTGTTTTATAAGTGATGGGGAGTTTGGAGGAGAAATAACCAAATTACCTGGTGTAATCTGATTCAACTAGATTTATTATTTGCTATCAAGAAGATACTTTAATTTTCCTTAATATGATTTTTTTAATTAAAAGAACTCTTTCTAATAATGCAATTTAGAATTATTCGTACATTCTGACAAAAGTAAAACTCTGGGATAGAAATTGAGAATAGATCTTTCATATATTTGGTTGGAAGCATCTAGTTGTGCTCAGAGCTTACTCCTGGCTCTGTGAAACAGATTATTCCTGATGAAATTTTGGGGACTGTAATGCAATGGCAAATGGAATCCAGGTTACCCACATGTAATTCAAGTGCCTTATTCACTATATTATCTATTTGATGAGAATGGTTCTAAACAGAAGTACATTCACAATGGAGACAATATTATAAATCTCCCCGTGGTTTAACTTTATTCTGCAACATAGTCATATTTCCTATGTATAAACTTTTTAGGGGCAGTTGTGGGGAGGGCCCCACAGTTCTTCTCCTAGCCACCTGTGTTTGGGGTGGGCCCCATGCCACTCGCTTAACTGGGGCAGCCTGGTTCATGGGGCAGACAGTGGATGAAACAAAACAAGAGACAAGCCAATTGACTGCATTCTCCCCACAAGCCTGCCCCGGTCTCTCTGAGCCTCCCATTCTAGTCTCACACTGCCCCTCATTCCTGTCTCCTCCTGTCTCTCCCACTCAGCTCTCCATGCACCATCTCGCAGCATGGGCTCCGTCTCTCCGTGTGCCTGCTCCTATATTCTTCTTCTACATCCTTCTCTCTTTGTCCCTCTTGCTAGTCTCTCAGCGGTTCATCTTGCCATCCTGCTCTCTCTCTCATCCCTCCCCCCCAGACTCTTGTCTCTCCAACTCCCCAGCACTCTGGACTGACACTGCCCCCAGTCTGGTAGCCAAATCAACATAAGAAAGCCATTCCTTAGGGCCCACCAAGTTCAAAGGGAACACCACCTAAGAGGTATTCCAAAGCCCTTCCTGACTGCCTCAGGCAAAATACCTCTAAAGGTGTTTTTCTCCTTTCCTCAATCCAATAACTCTATCAACATCTTAATACTAGTTATTTTTGTATTGACACAGTAAGAGATACATTGAGGTTTATAGGGCAGCTCTTGTGGGAACATCTTGCCACAGACTCAGACTACAGAGCTCAGGCCAGATTAACCTTCCCTAACCCTAGCAGGGTCCGAATCTAGTTACTACTTTTTGGATCATGACAGCATTTATCCATGAACAAGCTCTTAATTTATAGCTAAGCATTATGGCACTTTGGCCAGGCCCATCTCAATGCCAGGGTAGCACATAGCTTACCGCTTGCCCTGGTTCTATCCAGTCTCTCATCAAGGACCCTGCTTTGTGGGGCCCTAGGAAGTAAAGACAGCTGAAGCTTAGGTGAAAGAACAAATGCCCAGGAGAAAAATACACAGAGAGTCACATTACAGAAGCATGTCTTTTTGTGTCCGTACAAAAAGGACATTGCTCTAAATAAACTATGCAAAGGACTTAGGGAGAAGAGAAAAACAACACTTACAAGTCAACAGAGCACAAATAAAGAAGTTACAAATAAACACAGAGGAATGAGAGTACTGTGATGGGAGCAACACAATAAACCTAAACTACCTGAGACTATGCAGGAAGGACAAAAACAGTGTTATCCTACCCCATAGACTTTGAGAATATATTTTTTTATCAACTCTTTATTTTTATACTGTTAACTTATATTTTTTCACCTTTGTTACTAAAATACGCTATTGAGTAAGAAATTTGATTAATGAGATTGATTTGATATTATCTCTGATTTATCTCAAATATGAAAGATCTAAAATACAGAAAGTTAGTTGAACTTTGAGATGATACCTAAACAATTGCCAGAAAATATACATTTCAAGACACTTCGGGTAGGGCGTTCGCCTTACACACGGCCAACATGGCCGACCCGAGTTCGATTCCTCTGCCCCTCTCGGAGAGCCCGGCAAGCTACCGAGAGTATTCGATATGCCAGACACAGTAACAACAAAGTCTCCAATGGAGACGTTACTGGGCCCGCTCGAGCAAATCGACGATCAACGGGAGGGCCTTTACTTTACTTTTACTTGTAAAATTAACATTTTTATATGTGACGAGAAAAAGCACCATTATGTCCCATATACATTATGTACCAATATCAATTCCATTTCTAGATCCACCTCACATTATTGAACATATAGAAATAATTGTATATAGGTATATGTGATATTTCCCATGTTGCAGATTATAAAACAGGTTGAAAAGTTACAGTTCAAATCAAGCTACTCATATTAAGGTAAATTTCATTGAAATTGGAAAAAAAATAATTTAAGTAATTAGGTTGAATATCATAAGTCTATAGGATTTAGATTTTATATTAACTAACTGTACATTTTGAATTCTCTTCATTTATTGAGCAGATTCTATCATAACAATCACTCAATCACTTAATTTCACTTTCAAATGATTGCTAGATACTAGGATAAAGATAATTGAGGTCTCATCTTAACCACTTATTAGAGCTAGACACAAATGAAATAAATTGAAGTTTCCTAACACCAGGTGGTTCATATGTTTTTAAGAAGCAAATGGCAAAAATAAATATTGACTTTTTTCCTTCTAAGCATGAAATTGGCTAAAAGGAAATTAACAACTTGATTCACAAATTTAAAACTAGCAAACTCTTCTGAATAGGAACTGTTAGGAATAAATGGAATGTTTTCCTTATCTTGTCCTTCCCTTAAATGTCTATAACAAGGAAGATAAAGCACAGGTTAGACCTTTAATCAAAAGTCTATCAGATTTACAAATTCACTATACTGTTTCCACAAGACCAGCCCACAAGGAATTTTATTGACCAGCCCGAACTCTATCATCCTGGAAGTTGCTCTTTCTAAAAATATATTTCTCAGTTCTTTTGCTGAGACGATTCTTGTATGTGGTACAGAATCTCTCTAGGACATGCGTCTACCAGCTTGCTACTAATAAAGTATTGATATCTTATCTCTGAATTTATTCACACCCCCTCAAGAGCCAACTGAGCTGGACCTATGTGGTTGCAGGACTATATACTATATGAGAGAACCTGGGACAAAGGGAAAGGAGGTAGTAAACACATAGCCCTTTTCAGACAGTCACATAGCATAGGGGATTATGGTTATGTGTAAAGGCAGAAAAAATAAAAGAGATGAATAGAAATTTTGATTGTAATAGATCACTGAACAGATGAAACAAAACTGCTCTCCTCTCAGTGTTCTCTTAATTGCATCAGGATCCCAAAACACCATGATCACTGGAAGACTACCAAAACAACTAATTTATCAAAGGCCCTAACAGTATTAATTATAGGAACCATCAAAAGATATTATCAATTGTGCTTTAAATAAAAGACAAGTGATTTGAGAATTTGAAGCTTCCTGGAGGAAGGGTACCTTGGGATAATTGTGGACATGGTACACTAGAACTGCAAATATAGAACAATAATGTCAGTAGTATTGTAAAATAAATAATAAAATAAATATAACCTAATCTGTACAAAGAATATTTTTTAATGTGAAGCAATTAGGATTAAATTACTTACCATATCTATAAAATTTAAAAGTTTATCTCAATCAGAAATACATCATTCAAAATTTCTTTCTCAATATATACATTCTTATCTCCCCCCTTGACAATATTTGTTTCTTGCCCATAGTGAGCTATAGATTGACATATTTTGGTATTGGAAAATAAAACCAAAACAACGAAAAAAATTTCTACACATAGAAATATGTAAAATCTGCAACTTTACAGTTATCATTTCTTTCATCATATATGCAAGTTGTTTTGATGATAGCATGGTCAGAGAAAATTCCCAATCCACAAGACCTTGTACAAGCTAATCATTATTAATATAGACAAGTAAAATGATTCATTAAAATTCAAATCAGCATGAACCAAATATTCTATTCATTGACAAGTCTCACTGGGAACTTTTGATCACATGTTAAATACTCAGATAATTTTTTAGGTTTTCCCATCTGTATTCTAGCAAATTATATGAAAATTAAAAAAGAAATCCTAATATGCTCATTTTCATAAAAAGAAAAGAATGATACCATTATGTATATTTACATGCAATAATAAAATAGAGAGGAATAATAATAATTCTGTAGTATTATTTAAGGAAATATGAACAACTTTAAATACCCAGATTTTCTGCTTGAAATATATCACACATTTCACAAGACCAAGTCTTAGTAACTTTTCAGAAAGCCTAAATACCAGTTCCTCCCTGAAATTAATCACTGTAAATATCACTTCTCATTAGGTATCAAATATTCAAGTTACAGAGTCTCATAAACTCTTCTTATGTTCCTTTATAACATTTGGCACTGTATTATACATATGAATAGGTATATATATACATATATACACATTTTTGCATGTATTTATGTGTTCATCTGTCACTGTCACTGTCCTCCCGTTGTTCATCGATTGTCTCGAGAAGGCCCAGTAACGTCTCCATTGTGAAACTTTGTTGTTACTGTGTTTGGCATATTGAATACGTCACGGGTAGCTTACCAGGCTTTGCCGTGCAGGCGAGATGCTTTCCGAGAGGGGTGGAGGACTCGAACTCGGGTCGGACATGTTGGCTGCGTGCAAGGCAAACACCCTACCCACTGTACTATCGCTCTCCTCCAATTGCCTAGTGCAGCCATGGAAACAGAGACTTTATTTCTTCTACTCAGTTATTTTTTTTCAAAGATGTCTCTTTGCCTAACCCAAATACACTTTCAGTTATACTTTTTGAAAATTAAATAACTTCCAGTAATGCTAAAACACAACCTTAGGTCAAACATACCGAAAAATTAGTAAGAAAAAGGAGAAAAACAAAGATAGTAAAACTAGTTGCCATTTTAGGGTAAAGATTTTAATTCAATTTTCTCATTTGCATTTTTGTATGATTCAAATCCATGACTGAAACAACCTATCGAAAGAGAAGACTATCCTTTTAAGGTCAAACATATTGAAGAAAATATATTCTATAAGTCATGCATGTAAAGCTCCTATTTCACAAAGGGTATACTAATGCTTCTCTTTATGTGTTAAAAAGGGTATATGTACTTCAAAAAACAATGTGTTAAGGAGGGTAAATGTACTTCAAAAAGCAATGTTCTCTGTTGAGTATATCAACAATCATTTAATTAATTGATTTAAGTTGCTGGGCCTTCCTATATTCTTAACAGGAGCTTTCTCTGGGTGGAAATGTGACGACACTTTCCTTTCCTTCCTGTTGTCTTTATTTTCATACATATAAACTTTCAGGAGTTTTTAATTATCTTCGTTAATCAGTATTTAGAGGAAATAAAATGTTCTCACAATAACATTTCTTGAAATCTAAAATAGACACCTTAATTTTTTTACAGTAATCAAAGTCAGGTCAACTAACAATTTTAGTCACTGTGTGTGTGTGTGTGTGTGTGTGTGTGTGTGTGTATGTGTTTACTACAAAGAGGTAACAGAAGACAATTCTAGAGTTTTCTATTTAGGTGATATTATGAGAAGTCACAACAGAAAATATGGAAATATTGAAATTAAATAAATGCTTCCTAAACACTATGTATGAGAAAATATTCTATGTGCTCAAAAAGAAATTTTACTGAGGTCTTGATATAGTATATTGTTAAATGAAGTTAATAAAGTAGCTATATCACACATTAATTTACATATAATGTAAATATATGTAATTTGAAAAGATATATGTGTGTATACATCCTAAGATAAATATAAAATAATGTTAATAAATACCTTGCTTTGAGGTTATAGTAAATAGAGATGAAAATGAATCACAGTGCTAGAAAAAGATGTGCACTGTCATAAATAAAAATAAAAGGAGTGTTGATTTTTAAGTGAGGCAGCACCCTACCTCTGTACTTGTTCAGGTCCAAAGAATGGTACCGGTTTTAAAAAAGGTAGATTTTATGAAGGTTTAATTCAAATATTTATATAATTTTATACATATGTCTTATTTCTTATAATTTTAAATAAAATTTTATTATATATTTGACTGTAAATTAATAGGTATTACAAATGAAATGCTGACCTTCACCTCTATGAGTAATAATAATAGGTGGCTTTGCAACAATATTTAATAGCTCTTACTTCAATCTCTCATTTGTCCTTTTAGTTAATATTGTTAAACTTTATGAACTCATGCAAAATGAAGTAATTAATCTTTATAACATCCCCTGTAGGTAGTTAGATAGCTTCATTATGACAAAAGAAATAGAGAACATATATTGGTAAAATTAATAATGCAGCATCAGTAGTTAGCATTTCTGATAATCTATTCTAGCCACAAAGATAATTATATTTTTCTTTTCATAGTCTTCTTTAAATAGTTGAAACAACCATGCCTTCACTTTTATTTATTATCTTGTTAAGTTTTCTGCAACAATATGAAAACCCACAATAAAACTTCTATTACTGACCTGCTTTAAAATAGACTGGATTTAATAATGATTTTTAATATTTTATTTAAAATTTATTTCCTTGTAATTAAGCCTTATTACTTTTAAATAAAATTTGAGATGTTTTAAAATATGGATATGCAAAATACTTTTAAAACACATTTTAAAATGTTCTCTGATTTTTATAGGCATTTTATGTTACAGCATCTAGTTTTATTAACTTTGAAATTTTAAGTCAAAATGTAAAGAAAAAAATAATATTGTTGAGGTTTCTAAAGGTAAAGGCCCTCCCGTTGATCGTCGATTTGCTCGAGCGGGCCCAGTAACGTCTCCATTGGAGACTTTGTTGTTACTGTGTTTGGCATATCGAATACTCTCGGTAGCTTGCCGGGCTCTCTAATCTACAGTTTTGTTCTCAACACAGTTTTCTAACTAGAAAATTTTAAAATGCTTTCTTAGTTGTTTACCAAATAGAAGAGAATTTTAAATTTTTATACAAATTTGTCTTCCAAAGTAATTCTATTGTTTTAGAAGATTAAATTCTTTAACTTTTCTTTGTTCACAAATCTATCTGAATAAAGAGTACACTTTAAATTAATACAATGAAAATAGGTACTAGAGCAATAACACAACAGGTAGGGTGTTCGTCTTGCACATGGCCAACCCGAGTTGGATTCCCAGAATCCCTTATGGTCCCCTGAGCACACCAGGAATAATTCCTGAGTGCAGAGCCAGGAGTAACCCCTGTGCATCACCAGGTGTGACTCTAAAAAAAAGACCCAAAACAATTAATATATTGTAGGGCCTTTTAATTTCCAGATATCAATAATCACCTTCCTACTCTAAAGGTTGAAAAGCACAATATGTCAGTCACTTTTGAATATGTAGAAAGAAACTCTAAAAAATCATTCTTAATTTTCCTCCAAATTTTCATGCAAGCCTTTATAGGATTTTATGAGATACAGACATAACTTGCCTGCAACAGTTTTTATTCAGATAAATATTAGCCTTATCAGAGTTAGAACATGAGTTTAGACTTTATATTTACTAACTTTATACTTTGGTGACCCTATAGGCTTCTCTCATCCAGTTTTATTCCTATATTGTATTTCTGGATCCTCTTGACACTTCATAGCATTGTCTTTGGATTTATCACATTTCTGAGCAAGTTTACTACTTCTTAATGTCCATCTAATTGAGCTATGAAAATAAGGGAAATTTAATTATCAACAGTTTTTTTTGCATTTATTGTAATTCCTCACCATTTCGCTATAGTAATTTTTAAATAATTATATTTTACAGTGCTTTACATTTTGATATTTAATTATCCATGGGGGGGGAATGCACTTTTTAAACTTCCTGTCCTTGGCTTCAATTTCATTTTTAAGAAATATATCATTTCCAAAATAAAGTAATGTCACTGTTACTTGTTTCAAATTGCTCAATAGTACCTTTTTTCTACAAATATTAGTTCCTGGAATTAATTCAATAATTTACTTGAATCGTGTTTTGGTAGGATCATTGTTCTTCGGGTTTGATTATCGTCGATTCTAATTACATGGAAGAAATGAAAAGGATTTGTGCGTTCCATATTTTTCAACTAAGAATATTATATAGATATATAAAAGAGAAGAAAAGAAAAACATCATGACACACTGATAACAGCAGGAGCTGAGATGTGAAACACTTTGAATCTTTGTCCACAGAACATGTAGCCAATCAAAATGTAGAATGAGAAGGCTAGGCCGTAGGCTTTGACAGTAGATAAAAGGAGGCCCCCAGAGAGCCAGCCATCTCCCCCTACACCCACCAAGAGGCCTTGTACCAGTGGGTCACTCAGGGCCAGACAGGGACAGAACACAGGACACTGTGGATCTTGCACATGCGCGTGTTTGAGGCTGGAGTCTGGGGAAAGCTTACATGGGATAAAGAAAGTGGACCAGGGAAAAAGTAGGAAAGTTGTTCATGGAATAGGGCAGAAGGGACAGAACCTAACTGTGGAACAGAACTGGTAACATCGTTCACAGGTAAAGGAGAGACCTGGACATTTGGGGAGGGACCTGGGCCCATCTACCTTTATCTGTACAATAAACTCTAACTTTTTGTCTACTGAATTTTGTATGCAAATCTTTGATACAATTCTCAAAACCCACTACAGCAGGAAAATCCTCTTTTGCGCCAACAATATAAGGCTTATTTTCTTTCCATTTTTTGTTAAATATATTGCTATTTATTCTTATTTTTATATTTCTTTTCATTAACTATGCCAGATTGCTCATCTAAATAAACCTTGATGCTTGTGTTTAGACAAGAGCTATTGCCTATAATGTAGACAAACTCACATCTCAGTTCATTTAAACTTTAGTTGATAAAAATGCTAATAAACTAATAAACATATTGACAATAGGTTTCACAATCCATTCTCTCCAAATCAATAAAAACAGCTTATAAAATCTATAAGGATAACTAGCCTCCCTGTTCACTAAATTCAGAAGCATCTTTTATTTAAAAGAAAGATTATAGGATTGTGGGCCAGAAAGCTTCCCACAATGAGAAAGGGGTCTCCTAAAGCAGGATACTCTCAGCAATAACTTTCAAGACAGAAAACTACAATGTTGCATTCATATACACTTCATTTTAATAAATTGAAGTATAATTGAAAAAGTCACCTGTAATTGATAACTTAAATATTATATTATATCCATAAACACTATACTGGTATATTTTAAACATACTCTTTTTAAAACAAACATTCATTTGTATGATAATCATTTTTAATTTTAAAAAACTAGATTATTAAGGTGCCAGAAGAGAGATAGTGCAACAATTAGGGCACAGCCCACCAATGCCCAGCATTAAAGAGTACAGCATGGGAGAATCCAGAGCAGTGTGGAAGGACGCATCTGGTGTGGCTTGGATAACCCCAACACCTTATAGTGAACTCACCAGCTCATGACACCTGAAGAGTCCTTGAACAGAGTGAACACCACTTGAAAGCATCAGTCCAGCCCCAACAAAATAGATTAATTATAACACAAATTTTATTACTTTGCTTGGAATTTTTAAGTATTAATTAGCACTCTAGCACTGTCCTCCTGTTGTTCATCGATTTAACAAGCGGGCACCAGTAATGACTCACAACAAATTGTGAGACTTGTTACCGTTTTTGCCATATTGAACACATCACGGATAGATTGCCAGGCTTTGCCGTGAGGGAAAGATACTCTCAGTAGCTTACTGGGTTCTCTGAGACAGATGGAGGAATCGAACCCAGGTTGGCTGTGTGCAAGGCAACACCCTACCCACTGTGCTATCACTCCAGCCCCTGATATTTTATAAATAATTGAAATGACTTTCCCTTAACTAACATACTTCTTTCTAAATGCTACATCATTTTATACATATACATATATATATATATATATATATATATTTTATTAGTGAAACACCATGAGGTTCAGTTGTAGACTTACAGATATGTGTGCTTGGGTTTCAGTTATACAATTATTGAGTACCCATCCCTCCACCAGTGCCCATTCCTCACCTCCAATGCTCCCAGAATCCCTCCCGCCACTCTCCGACCTCTCCATCCCATCCCACCCCTGTGGCAGATCATTCCCTTTTGATCTCTCCTTTTGGGTGCTGTAGTTTGCAAAAAAGGCATTGAGTGGCAATCGTGTTTGGTCTATAGTCTACTTTCAGCATGCACCTCTCTTGCTGGGAGGTTTCTCCCAGCACCCTTTATTTGGTGCTCCCTTTTCTATCTGAGCTGCCTTTTCCCCTAGCATGTGTGGCTGGCCTCTAAGCCATGAACTGAACCTCCTGGTACTTATCTTAGCTATTCTTGGGTGTTAGTCTCCCAATTTATTACTTTATATTCCCCAGATGAATGCAATCTTTCTATGTCTGCCCCTCTCTTTCTGACTCATTTCATTTAGCATGATACTTTTCATGTAGTAACATTTGTATGTAAATTTCATGACTTAATCTTTTCTAACAGCTACATAGTACTCCATTGTGTAGATGTACCAAAGTTTCTTTAACCAGTCATCTGTTCTCGGGCACTCGGGCTTTTTCCAGATTTTGGCTATTGTGAATAGTGCAGCAATGAACATAGACGTGCAGATGTCATTTTGACTGTACTTTTTTGCCTCTCCGGGATATATTCCCAGGAGTGGTATTGCTGGGTCAAATGGGAACTCAATTTCTAATTTTTTTGAGAATCATCCATACTGTTTTCCAAAAGGGCTGAACCAGTCGGCATTCCCACCAGCAGTGAAGGAGGGTCCCTGTCTCGCCACATCCACACCAACCAAGTGGAAACAGGGATAAACAAATGGGACTATCTTAAATTAAGAAGCTTCTGCACCTCAAAAGATACAATAACCAGAATACAAAGATAACCTACAGAATGGGAAAGGATATTTACCCAATACCCATCTGATAAAAGGTTAATGTCAAGGACATACAAAGCACTGGTTGAACTCTACAAGAAGAAAACATCTAACCTCATCAAAAAATGCAGTGATGAAATGAACAGAAACTTTCCCAAAAAAGAAATCCGAATGGCTAAAAGGCACATGAGAAAATGCTCTACATCACTAATCATCAGGGAGATGCAGATCAACCAACAATGAGATATCATCTCATACCTTAGAGAATGGCCCATATCCAAAAGAACATATGCTACATCATTTATCCAACTGTGATTTCCTTCCTTCGGACCTTCTTCCTTCCTGTGGCCCCTTTTCCCACTGGTTGGCCTCCTAGTCTCATATTATGACCCAAATTTTATTCATTATTTTTTCAATCAGTGGCCCCTTTGGAATATCTAAGGGGCCTACAGGAATCATGGGGTCCCTGGTTGAGAAACACTGTGTTCCAGATTTTTGATTTAGAAAATGTCCCTGTGATCTCTTTCCTTTATTCATCTTCCTTTTTATATAAATCTAATTTTTACTTTATTCCATTGATATTATTAATTTCCTTTCATTACTTCTTTCATACATAATATGTAATTGGCCATTAAAATAAGACTCTTAATTTTAGGTCAAAATTCAATTACTGAGCAAAATACAGGAACCAAGTTGACCTCACAGTTTATTAATGAGGCACTAGACCTGCTAGAGTACTAGTATACTAGTACAAGCACCCTAGTACACAGAGTCACATAGGACTTAAGCCACCCTAAGCCCATAACCCACAAAAGTCTAGACACTTGTAACTTATGGTTGAAGAATACAGGTTTCCTCTCAAAAAGAGAAAACTAATATGCTTTCTTTCCTCTAACAACCTACATACAATTGCTTTCTTATTCCTTAGGCATAGAAAAAGAAGCTACAAAAGAATCAGTTAGAGATCTTGCTATATGTCTATCACTCCCCTGAGTTTAAGACTACAATTGATTGACATTTGAGTCAAATCTGACCATCTGTTTGCAACAGGAGATTCAAGAGAAAAAATTGCTTTGGGAAAATACAACGTTTTTCTGATGACAAGGACAAGGAAGACCACTGAATTACCTAATAAAAGACCTTGCCTAAGGTGCCTTCTTGGGAGAAAATGGGCTCCAGGAGACAGAAAAGAGGAGGAAGTCTCACAGTGTGAATTACAAGCAAGGAGACCTTTGTGTAATTTTTTGCTGACTGAAGTTAACATAAATAAAACTCACAGGATAAGAGTTCTACTCCATATCACAAACATTCCTCTTGATTAAGTGTTGAGAGTCTTACAGAAAATAGAGAAGTGGTGTCTGGAAAAGACTGAATTTAATGACCTACCAGCGCTGGTATCTGAACGTGAGAACAGTGACCATATAAATCCATAAATGTTATTTCCCTAATTCTTTCTCTTCTCTTAGCCTCAACCTCAGACTTGTTAGAAATCTTGACAAACTTGCATTGTGTAATTTCTTTTTGCATTACCATGATTTAATCAAGGAACCACACATGGCGCCCTGATATAGTGACAGCAACACCAGCTGTCACTCCTGAGAACAGAATAAGGAGCTCCTGAGAACTGTCAGGTGTGTGATCCAACAATCCCCAATCCCCCCGTAAAATAAATCATAGTAAAGTTTGAAAAAATAGACATGAATATATGATGAAGATAGATAACAAACATTTCCCAGGACTCCTTATTCGATTGTAAGGTTATTTTAACATGTTAGGGGGGAAAAAGGAATATTTTTTGCAACACATTTTGGAGTTTCATAATTGGCCTGAAAATTGAGACTCTTCCTGGAGTAAATATATCTGGGGAACTTTTTATTGTCAAGTTAATATTTTATTAAAGAAAAGGAAGGAAAAGAGTAGTTCAGAAAAATGGTTTTAAAAGAGTGGAAAAAAAGAAATAGAACTTTATCCCCCTGAACATTATTAATTAGAGTCAGGCCATAAATGGTTGTATTAAAAACAAAATTATTCCTTTATAATATTTGAAATGAATCTCAAAATGATTAAGGTATTATATCATGCTTGCAGATTATTCCCAAGCAACTTTCCAAATTCTTTTGTGTCAGAAATTTGTAATAACACAATCGAGTCATTTAAAAACCTACTAGTCAGAATGTCACTGTTACTGTCCTCCTGTTATTCATCGATTTGCTCTAGGGGGCCCAATAACATCTCCATCGTGACACTTATTACTGTGTTTGGCATACCGAATACGTCACGGATAGCTTGCCAGACTTTGGCGTGCAGGCAAGATACTCTCAGTAGTTTGCCGGACTCTCCGAGAGGGGCAGAGGAATTCAAACCTAGGTTGGCCGGGTCAGCCGCATGCAATCAAACGCCCTACATGCTGTGCTATCACTCCAACCTACTAGTTGGAATAGAAATAATTAATGTTCAGTTGTACTCATTAATGTCATTGGCCAACATTAACCTGCATAGCATAACTAAGTGCCAATGTATAGATACAAACAAGAAACTCTGTTATAATCTTCATTCCTCCTTACTGTCAAAGAGTTAGAACAGAGCATTATTTATCACCAAATCAATGTGTGTATAAGTGCAAGGTTCCTTGGGACCCCGAGGAAGATTCCAGAGTTAAAACTCTACTAATTAGTAACTCTCCCTTTCCTGCCCCCTCCCTAGTAGAGCCTTAGCTGTGAAGCCTGAAGCCATTTGTTGACTCTTCCCTGCTGAGATGGCCCTTCCTTATCTATTACCTCTGTTAGGAACTTTTCCTTTATCCACCTCCACCTGATTGCAGGAGCCATGAGCTGAGAATCAAAGGAAGCCAGGTGATAACCAACTGTCCCAGTTACCAATTTCCCACTAGCCACAATGCCTATGTATGTAAATGCTGATCTTTGAATCTATAGGCTAAGGAGTGATGTACTTTTAAATGGATTGGTTAAGAAAGTACATGTTGTTATAAATCTATTGGCTATGAAATGCGTGGGCTTTGCTGTAACGGCCAGTGAAGGCCTATATAAGATCCCCTTTGAAGAAGTTCGGGGTCTCGCCTCACCTATCTGACCTGTGTGTCTGTGTAGGTGGCTCGACCCTGGCTAGCCAGTCTCACAATAAATCTTGCGTGCTGTTTGCAGTCTCTGGAGTCTCTTTGTCGTTAAAGGGAGATCATGATAACATCCTAACATAAGGAGCAAGGATACACCTATATCTTGGACAGGAGGCTTGAGAGTCAAAATGTTACACATGTATACACAAATAATCTTCATACAATTAAAGTATCATTGCACCAAAACTGGAAAGCAATGAAATTTATTGTGAACCTCATGTAAAACATGTGTCTGCAACAGACACAGAACAGTACATGTTCTCTGGCCAAATTAAGATCAGAACTTTTTAAGAATATATCTCCTCCTTTAGCACCTGCTGAAAAATAAGAATTTATGACCAACCAGATTTTGTTTGTAAACGGGACTTTGTTAAGATTCTATAGTCTATAAAGTTGAGAAAGTATTTGCATAGTCAGGGAAGTTTTTCCTTCCAAAGGCCATTTGTAGACATAGAATCTCATTCATAAGCTATATATGCAGACAGATGGTTTGCAGAAAAGAAGTACATGGATCTGTCTTATCATGTGCCTTGGCCAGACTGTATTATTTCAAGAGCATTTTTACTAATAAAAATTTATAAGTGGTAAGATATACTAAAAGTTAGTATTTACTAGTTAGGAAACATCCAAATCTTAAAATATTTTTATTAATATAAATAAATTAAATTTACAATAATTTAATTTTATTTACTAATTAGTAAATAGTATTAAGAATTTTATTAAGAATTTATTAAGAATATTTACTAATTCTTAATCATAAACCAGAACATATGATTTTGTAGATATATGATTGCAGTCTATAGCAAGATGTTCCCCACCCTGAGCTTAAGGGCTGAAATGGTCTGGATGATTCACTCTATGGAATAATCATGCCTGGATGATTTACTCAGACTTGCTTTGAATTTACTTGATTTCAAGATGAAAGTCAAGCCCTACAGTAAAGTTTGCTTGCAAAATACGAATTCCGGTTAATTATTGAAGCCACGAATGATTCCCAAGAGGAATCTGGAAAAACTCTGCACACCAGTCAAGCTCTCATACATCTAATTACTAGGACTGAACCAGAAAGGAAAGTGGAATTTCCCTTTCTGCAAGGATCCAAGAAGCAAAGGACAGTGCAGATATATGAAGCTAGTCATTTATAGAGTGGTTGATAATGAATTCTTAGAAATCTATTTTAAACTTCCAAAGTAACCAACAAGAACTCTGAAGTGAATGAATTTTCTCCTTTCAAAGGAGTGTATAATTTATGTATCAAATAAAGATAAAAACACTTTGAACATAAATAAAACCCTGAGGGAAGCCTTAGAAGTGTGTTACTTAATGTTTAGGCAATGTCACTTCTGTGTACTTCTTGGAAGATGACACTGGTTTTCCTTTAATGAATCCTGGACTCTCTTACATTAGCAGAGTAGATATCACTTGCAGTTGAAGAATTTCTTCTTCAGACAAAAACTCTACATATTCAGAGTAGGACAAACTGAATTTCAAAAGCTTTCACATTTTGTATATTGACTCATATGTAAACTTTACTGGGCAGGAAGAGTAGTAGCATGGGTAGACCACTTGTCTCTGAGCACAGTGCAAAGAGTAAGCCCTTAAAATCACTGACTCTGGCCACCAAACAAAATTAATTTATTAAAACCAATATCTTACTATATCCTCGAAATGTGTTTCACTGTTACCATTTATAAGAAAACATACCTAACATTAATAGTTTTATTTTTAATTTTCTCTAAAGAAAATATTATCAAGTACACTAAATCATTTTCTAGCTTATTAAAAATTTAACTAACACATAACAAAATTAAATTGGTAACATGCTATAAATTAAACCAAATTACACTAAGATTTCCATCCAAGATTATTTATGGTAGGTGCTATATATCTTTGCCGGTATATTTTCTGATAGCTTTTCTGTCTGCTCTAGAGTGACAATCTTCTTAACTTTCTAATACTTTTATGTTCACTTTTCTCAGTCTCACTTAGATAAAATCCATTAACTCCATTTACAAAATGACCATAGATTCTCAAGTAAATTCCTAGGCAGAATCTATTTTCTAAGTTATAGACTCTATTAGACATTTTAAAAAAAATTTCCACTGCTGTGACCCCAAAGAACATGAAATGGCTTCAGCTGAAAATGCAAGCTGTAAGAGAATTATTTGCTTTTTAAAATTATACTTATGCACACCTTTAGTACTAGAGGTAAAACACTTGCCTTGTATGATTACAAGCCTAGTTTGATCCCAGGCAACATATAAGGTCCTGCAAACACCACGAGGAGTGGTCTTTAGGCACAGAACCAGATCACATCTATAGATGTGATCCCCAAACTAAGCAAAACAAAAAGTGGGATATGGAGAAAGAAGTAGTTTTATCATCGTTACATTAATCATTATAAACTGATGTCTTTAAAAAATCAGGATAAAAAGTACAATCCAGTGAAGTATATTCTGATGCATGGGTCTCAAAAATGATGTTCTTGTGCCAGAGAGTCAGTTCTGAAGGTTAGATGATTGCCTTGCACAAGGCCAACCTGGGTTGTATCCCTCATCTCTCCTCCACCTCCAGACCCACCAGGAGTATTTCCTAAGTATGAAGCTGAGAGTGAGTCCTGATCACATCTGGGTATGCCCCTCCCCACCCCCCCACACCAAAATAAAAAGAAAGAAAAGAAAAAAGAAAATGTTATTCTTGGAAAATTGTTCTGAAGATAACAGTACTTTTAGCTTCATTTAAATTGGCTAAATATTTAACTCAGAAAAGTCCATTGCTTAATTCTAATATGAGATACATGTAATTTTTGCATCTGAGTCTATGTATCTATGAAGTTTTATTTGGGCATGACCAATTTCAGAATTACTATATATTTAAACTATTTTAATTCCAATTTTCTCAACTCAGACTCCCTCTTTATCTTTTTGTTTTGTTTTGTTCTTTGGTGAGGGCAGGACACCCAGCAATAACAGGGGTTACTCCTGCCTCTGCACTCAGGAATCACTTATGGCAGCGCTCTGAGTGCTCTGGGGGCCATATGGGATGCTGGTAGTTGGGGGAGGGGGATGGTGAACTCCACTCAGCTGCATGCAAGGCAATCTCCCTAAGGATATAGTGCTATTTCTCTATGTCCCTTCTCTATCTTTTGAAGGATCTCTTACATACTTCAAAGGTCATGAACAAGTTACTCTAATTGTAACTCACCAGTTTCTAGAAGTAAGTTTCCGGCATCTAAAGTATTTTAGGCAAAAATTTAGGGGTTCTTCTCTGTATCGCCTGAAAACTCAGAGGCAAATCAGTTCATAATTATAGACTCCAAATAGAGGATGATTGGTTAATTTTATCTGCAAGCTAATTCTACTCTTTCTGCAAGATCTTTTAGAACCATAAGAGTCATCTTCACATTTTATTCTTGGTAGAGCAAGAAAGTCAGAATACTCAGTCCTGAAAATCCAGAATTTAATCACAAATGGTCAGCACAGATTTTGATGTCTTTTTGAGAATTATTGTTGCATATAAGAAAGTGTTTCAAAACAAAGAAAACTATACATACTCAAAATAGAGAATTTATTACTCTAACTTTACTTGAATATCCTTTATAATACTTTATAAATTTCTATGCGAAACTGAATTTAGAACTAAAGGTGAACATTAAAAATAGCGAAGATGATTCTTCTGGATTCAGTGTTATGTTTTCAGAAACAGCCAACTCAGAATTTCAATGAAAAAATATCTGTTCAGAGTTCACTTGCCTTGTAATTATTCAACCCGAATTAGATCCCTGTCACCACATCTGGTATCTTGAACAACAAGAGTGATCCCTAAGCACAGAGCCCGGAGTATCTTTTAAACACCACTGGGTATAATCACAAAACTAAAACCAAAAAATCCCTCAATTTAGCTTGTGTGACCATTCAAAATAACAATTATAAAAGTTGCCCAACTTTCTAAGTATTTGTAGGTGATTAATACTTTAGCAGTAGTTTTCAAATATTATACCCTACATATTATTTATTTTAAAAGACAGAAACATAGTCGATTTTCAGTACAAAGCTAAACATAAATTAATCATTTCAAGGAAAGTACTTACATCCTGTAAAGAAAGGTAAGGGTTTTGTTTTTAAATTGACTTCTTTTTCAGAATAAGTATAATAGGTTATCCATAGTCACCACTGCTATTCAACAGAATACTACAAATTCCAGTGAAAGAAACTGTCACTGTCACTGTCCTCCCATTGTTCATTAATTTGCTCTAGTAGGTCCAGTAACGTCTCTATTTTTTAAGACTTGTTGTTATTGTGTTTGGCATATCGAATATGTCATAGGTAGCTTGCCAGGATTTGCTGTGCAGGCAAGATACTCTCGGTAGCTTGCCGGGCTCTCAGAAAGGGGCAGAGAAATGGACCTCGGGTCGGTCATGTTGGCTGAGTGCAAGGCAAACGCCCTACCACTGTGCTATCACTCCACATAATATTAGAAAAAGTAAAATATTTCTAATACCATTTATATGTGCAACAAGCAACATTTTGGTATTCATAAAAACTAAAATAAAAACTGTATTAATTTGTTTGTTTTGGGCAGTACCTAGTACTGAACTCATGAATTCACACATGCAAAGTAAGTGCTCTATTGCTTAGCTTATATCTCAAGTACTGCATATAAATTTGCAGCTATATAGTTCCAAGTTAATACAATTTTTTAAATACATTTTTAAATTTGCTATTCATTGAGCATGTTAGTTAACGTGTCAGTGCAATGTAAAATTGACCTAACAAAAGTGAGAAATAGTAACTGAAGAGGAATAAATAATTCCTGAGTTTATGACATATTTAGAATAACAGAAGTAAAATCACTGTGTTGTTTGTGAGAAAGGTATCACTTTTAAATGTTTGTAAAATAATGTGTAAAGACCCGATGCTTTAACACTGTGTAATTCAGTAACTCTGATATTAGAAAAAGAGATTTTCTATTAATAAAAAGAGACCAATTTTTTTATCAGTAGCCTTAAGCATTATTTTCCAAATAGCAATTAATTGATAGAAATAGGTAGTTTGCCTAAATGTCATTCAAGGAAGTTATAGATAGTGTTTTCAGAATAAAAAAAAGAATTGAAATCCAGAGCTGCTAACTGACTTTAGTTGCAAATTGAAGCTTCACACCTTGAGGTTATTTAAGTTGTCAGAGGGAAAGACAAAAAGGTCAAAAGCAGTTGAAAAGGATGTGATTTTATCATTGATAAAAGTGAGTTTAATGTTGAAAGAAATTATCAGCAGTTTCTGTCCCTGTTCAGAATGGGTGAGGGTAAGATTTTACTCAGGCAAGTAAAGGGGAAAATGGACAAAATTACTTTATATTTTAGTGAAAAAAGGGGAGGTGATAGATCAAGTCATCCAATATAAGCATAATCTTATGTGAAATAAAACATGACTAAATTGTGAAGACAGTATTGTAGGACTGCATAGCATAACTTCTAAGGATAGAAAGAAAACATGCACACATAATCATAAATGGCAACCAGGAAATATTAAATATTCTATTTTCTCCCTTTAGCTTTCTCTTTAGAATATTAATCTAAAATTAGAAAATTTAATAATTGGATAACAAACTTTAATACTAATCCTGAATGTTAGACTAGTATTATTTCGCTTTTAATGCTATCTTATAAGATATTTTTAATATTGCTTTTTAGGATTTGATTTGCATTAAAAGAAATGCATTGTTAAATGCTGATTGTTGTCTAAGTGTCACATGACTTTTCTAGTTCAGAAAGTGTTGTGTTCTAAGTGTTTTCTTCATATGTCCCCAACTCATCGCAAAGATTAATCCAATAACTTGAAGTACACTTAAATATCTGTTCAGGAAGCAGTTGTTACGGTGTTTTACAAGGAAGTTTGACCAAAAACCTATCAGTTCAGTAACCGAGAAGCAGATTGAATGTCTTACTTTCAAGATTTCATCTCACTTTTCAGATGAATCTCATACCACAACAAAATTGATAGCTTTTACGATTGCAGGATCAGAGAAGGTGCTCTTTTCTCCAACCTCTTTGCACTGTCTCCTTGAACTATATAGAAGTGCCTGTGAAATAGAATTATAGTCCTCTAACTTGAAGATAGCTAGTAGTAAATTATCAGGTTATTATTCGCAAAGTCAGTTCAGATCAACCCATGTCAAAGGAGATGGAATAGCTTTCAAGATGCTGGACAAAGAGAACTTTCAGATAACACCATAAACAAAGAATCTGTTTATTGTATTTTTAAACCATGAATAGTAAGATAGTGTTTGTTTATCCTGAAAATTTGATTTTAGAACTTATAGAAGAATGAATAAATGAATGAATATTTTTACTCCTTCAAGTACATTGAATATAGGTCAGCAATTTTACAACACTAATGAAATAAATTCTTATTAGTCAATTAAAAGTTTGCCCAGTAATTATTCTAATAAAACAGGTAATAAAGCAGACAGGGGCCATAAATATAATACAATTCTTCAATAAAAAGTAAATAACTCAAAAATTAGAAGCCATAGCAAAAGAATTCCAAAAATAAAAACCTTAAAAAAGGTTAGAAAAAAATCCATACATTTTAAATTAATTGAGTAATCTTTAATAAAATGACAAATGATCAGAGAATGCTTTCTGATCTAGGAGTTTATAATAGTATGTTTACATTTCTCAAAATTCAAAACTTATAGAATTAAGAAGTAACAAGCAGCAACAGTAATAAATAACAATAGATTTAGCAGGTTTTGAAATAAAGTTCAACTTGTAAATATAGAATAAAATAAATAAAAGACATAGAAGTGAAGTAACAATAGAATTCATTTTCTGCATTTCATTCAATACTATGTTAAATCAAAACAAAACCTAAAGTACTTTTTCTTTTCCTAAATTAGTATCCTTTAAATGAGAGATTTATAGTTTTTTTCCATCAGAATATTTAATGAAGAAAGTAAGGGAAAGATATAAACAAATCATCAGACAGACTTGAAACTTACAAATATATTTCTTCTATGACTGAACTCTTTGAATATGTCAATTTTTATGCCTATCAGGAGAGCTCTCCAAGTCATCTTACTTTTATAAAGGTAAAGGCCCTCCCGTTGATCGTCGATTTGCTCGAGCGGGCCCAGTAACATCTCCATTGGAGACTTTGTTGTTACTGTGTCTGGCGTATCGAATACTCTCGGTAGCTTGCCGGGCTCTCCGAGAGGGGCGGAGGAATCGAACTTGGGTCGGCCATGTTGGCCACTTGTAAGGCGACGCCCTACCTGCTGTGCTATCGCTCCATTATGTTGGATTATTAAATATTATGAGTTTCAAGAGAACAAGGGGGTGCCACCAGCAAGTCAACCTGTACCTGTGAGGCGAGTGCATCAGCAACCTGATGGTATCTTCAGGTTTCCTGGTATACCAAAATTACCTCTGTGACTCAGGCCAGATTCCAACAACTTGGGACCAAATTTCATGAGAAATGTAGTGGCCAAAAATTAGGTATGTGGGAGTCATGTGCACAAAAGACCTTCAGCTCAGCTTTAAAGCTCATTTTTCAGACTTGCTTCTGAGACCCATAATAAATTTCAAAATACATCAAAATCTGCAGTTAATCTCAGACCCTTATGAGGCTGAGACGATCAGGGTAAATTAGAGGGGGCTGGGTTAGCCTGGTGCCTACCCAAGCATAGTCCCCGGCATCCACTTATTTCCACAATCCAAAATTACCACTATGGGGCTGGAGCAATACCACAGCGGGTAGGGCGTTTGCCTTGTATGCAGCCAACATGGCTGACACAGGTTCGATTCCCAGCATCCCATATGGTCCCCTGAGCACCGCCAGGAGTAATTCCTAAGTGCATGAGCCAGGAGTAACCACTGAGCATCGCTGGGTATGACCCAAAAAAAAAGCAAAAAAAAAAAATTACCACTATGTCCCCAGCTGTACTCCAGCATTTTACGACAGACCCTCATTGAGATATTAACCTGTTGAAATTTGGATATGCGGGTTTTGTTACTGAAATCTTCATTCTGTCTTGGAGTTGGATGCACTGCTTTTCCCCACACTTCCCTATACTCCTGAAAACATCAGCAGTCACCCCCAAAAAAGAACTCCAGCTCCACCAAGTAAGCTCTTCTACCAACCTTGCTTCAGAGACCACAAATAAATCTCAAAACAGATAAAAAACTGCAGTTAATTTCAGACCCAAACAAGGCTGAACAGAACGGAATAAATGAGAAGGGGGTGGGTGAACCTGGTGCCCACCCGAGCAGAGCCACCAGTAGCCACTTGCTTCCAAAATCAAAAATCACTTCTGTGCCTCCAGCCTGATTCCATCATCTTAGGACAGACCTCACTTAGATATAATCTGCTGAAAATTTGGTAGGTTTTGTGACTGAAATCTCCAGGCTTTCTCAGGGTTGGGATGAGCTAACTCTCCACACACCCCTCTCTTTGTGAAATCCATGGCAGTCACATCCACTTTTCATAGCTGTCACCTAGTTTAAAAGCTATTCCAGCATTCCCAGCCCAATAAAAATTTTGAATATCCCAAACAAACTTGTATAATCTCTTAGTACCTATGTTGTAAACTATAATGCACAAAAATAGAGGCAGAATGGGGTGCAGTTTTGGGTGTTGAGGGATTGTAGGAGGGAAATGGGTAGCATTGACTTGATCAATTGACATCCCGTTACTCAAGCGGGCACCAGTAATGTCTCCATTTGTCCCTGTCGCGTGTGAGTGTAGACCCAATGGGGTCTGCTTGTTCTAGTAACACGAAGAGACTCAAACCGATCATTCAGGGTCTTGACGAAGAAATCTGACAATCTCCACATGATCTTTTGACATGCCATGGATTCCAGTCGGTAATGGCTCTAGTCCAGTGTTCGTCTCCAAATCAAGTTCCTTGTACAGCCCACCTAATTTTTGACATCTTGGCAAATGATACTGCGTCCCTGATTCTTGACTGACGACGAAGGTCCGAACTCCAGATTCTTTCTCTCATTTGAGTGAAGCATGATACTCTAAGCATAGCTTTTTTGATTCCTCTTTGGGACACCCGAAAAACGTTCTCATCCTGTTTTTGTAGGCCCCTGGTCTCTGAGGCATATGTTAATGCAGGAAGAACGTGGAAACGAAGAGATGTGCCAGGAGGTGGAGCTTCTTTGTTCTTTTAGCTATTTCTTTGACGGTCTTGAAAACGTTCCAAGCCGCTCTCTTCTCTTGCGCAACTCAGGTACCAGGTCATTCGTCATGTTGACTGCTTGACCGAAGTACACATAACTATTGCATTTGGAGATGTTCATTCCGTTGAGAGTGAATAGAATGTCAGGAATGAGACCATTTCTCATAAACATTGTCTTCATGAGATTCAGCTGTAGTTCGACCTTTTCACACCCACAGTCAAAGTCGGCCAGTATTTCTGTCACTTGGCTAATGTTTGGTGTTATTAGAACGATGTCATCAGTGAAGAGGAGGTGGTATAGTTGCCGACCATCTATCTTCATTCCCATTCCTTCTATTCCAGTTGTCACATGACATTCTCGAGGGTGGCTCTGCCAAACACCTCTCTTGAAATGAATGATCACTTCCTTGTAGAATGGTGAGATCCTGGTAGTGAATCCATAATATAGCTCACAGAGGATCCTGATGTATTGAGTTTGGCTAGGGCTTTGATGACTGCTTCCATCTCAATAGAATCAAAGACCTTCTTTAAATCAAAGGACCTTAGATAGAGAGGCATCTTGAACTCCAGAGAAACCACAGTGAGCTTGGTTATCATGTGTATGTGATCGTTCATGCTGAATCCTTTTCGGAACTCAGCTTGCACACATGGCTGTTTTTCATCTAGTGTTCTGACAATCCTATTCAAGATGACGTGAGTAAACAGCCTGTAGACAAAAGACAAGAGGTAGATCGGGCTATAGTTGTTGCCAATGTCATGGATGTCTCCCTTCTTGTATAGTAGTACAGTCATTCTGGTTTCCCATTGGGAAGGAGTCTTGCATTCAGACAGGAAGCATGTGAAGAGCCAAACCAGTGTATTGATGAGTACTGAACACAGGTGTTTGGGTCTGACCTTTTCTGGCACGGGTGCTGTTTGCTTCTTTACCAACAAAATGGGGTGTCGGTTTTCGGATTTCCAAAGAGAGAACTTTGGGAACGGCATATCTAACCTGTGGAATTTGGTATTTCAGCAGGTGGACATGGCTATCGAAGAGATCTGTGTAGAAGTCATGGATAATCTTTTCTATTGTTCTTCTGAAAGATGTGATAAATCCATCAGGACATCAGAAGTCAGTCATGTTGGTCTTGTAGTTGGCGAAGGACGGGCAGGCATTGAGAATGCTTTTGCTGACTTCTGTTGCATCTGTCAGCACTGCCGCTCTTTTGTCTTTGTGGTCTTCCTTGGTCGCTTCTCTGCACTGCTTTGCAAGCTCAGGTGTTTGCTTGTGTTTGCTTGAGGATTGCAACAAACCACGTTGGTGAATGAGCTCGAGAGTTTTCAAAGACAGGCATTTTTTTGTGGCTATCTCTCTCTCAGTGTTCCTCACACAATCCTCCCACCCTACCCTGCTCTGTCTGCTTCCACCAACTTCCCGTGACACAGGAATTCCACACAGAAGACCCACCCTACTGGTGCCAGATAAATGCCTCATCAGCAGACTTTCACTACCTCTACTACCTCCATTACTAGCCATCACCATGCTCCAGGATGCTTTCTGGACACATCATAAGATGCTTAATAGAAGATTACTGCACCATATTTCATATGGTTCAAATATGGTTTGAACCATGGAAACACCTGCAAGGGCAATTAGAGGCCACCTTAAAAGCCTCTGTCCCTCTCAGAGAGCCTGACAAGCTACTGAGAATATCCTGCCTGCACAGCAGAGCCTGGCAAGCTATCTGTGGCAAAATTCAATATGCCAAAACCAGTAAATACAATGGGTCTCATTCCCCTGACCCCAAAAGAGCCACCAATATGGCAGCGTTAAGAAGGATGAGGAAGGAGAGGCTCATAAAATCTCAAGGTTGAACTAGGCTACCAAAATGAAGAAGAACAAAAATGACCATCTCTACTTTCAATGCACGCACGCTGCCATTGGATGCATCCATTGAGGACTTGATGGTACAAGTGCGAAAAATCAAGTATGACATCATTGATATGACCGAGACAAGAAGGCATCAATCACATCATGCCGTTTTCGACACTGGAGAAGAACTGTTACTTGGAACATACGGCAAAAGAGGTGTTGGTGGTGTCTGTGTCCTCGTCAACATGAACTTGGCCATAAGCATTGATTCATTCCAATGCCCAACAACCTGAATAGAACATTTACATTTGAATAGATGTGGCTCACTACTGGCAGTTTCTATCTTCGTTGTCTATGCACCAACATCCAATCATGATGAAGGAAAAATTGAGAAGTTCTACATGGAGCTGGAGAAATTCTCTAAAGAAGACCATACCTTCTACAAGATCATTGTTGGTGATTTTAATGCCAAGATAGGACCAAGAAGATCAGTTGAAGAACTCCTCATTGGGATCCATGACCTAGAATAGAATGAACAGGGTGAGAGACTGTCCAAGTTCATCATGTCGACCAAGACCATCCATGGTAACTCACAATTTTAGAAGGCCAAATATAAACTTTGAACATGGAAGTCTCCCGGTTCCACAACGAAATTGACCACATCATACTCAATCGATGGTTTCACTTGACTGATGTCGCTGTTGTCCTAAAATTCCAAACGGTATTGGACCACCATCTCCTTCATGCAAAATTCTACTTCACAGAGCAGGGAGAAAGGGCTGTAAAGTTTAAGAAGAGAACTCCCAGAACGACCACCAACTGGGAACTCTTTGGCACTATTGCAACAATAGGGTAAGATACAGTCGTTGACAACATTGACGAGGAATACGATTGGGTAAAATTGGTGGTGGGAAATGTACACTTATGGAGGGATGGGTTTTTGATCATTGTATGACTGAAACCCAATCATGAACAACATTGTAATGATCTATCTCACAGATATTCAATAAAGGATTTTTTAAAAAGCAATACAGAATTCATGCCTGCTTCAGTCAGCTTAATCAGTGACTGAATAAATAGCAGTACTCCTACATTAAAAAATAAAGTTTCAAGAGAACAATTTCATACTTTAACAAATGTATATAGCACACCACAGCTGTCACCAAAGATCTGTCAGACACCTACCATCACCACACTTTTCACACGTTGCCTTCTCTCATTCTCCCAAAAGAATGCCTTAACTGCACAGTTCTGAATTTAGACTGATACATTCTCAAATAATATCAGCGAGTAATTGTTTGAAAATAATCAGTTTTCCATTCCCATCTGTTTGAGACAAATGAGATTTAGGTGCATCCTTTGAAACTAAACTAACAGTGAAAGTAGAGGTGACACTCATATACATTCTTTAACTCAGAGATCTGAAGTTAAAGTAGGGGTGTGCAGATTTGAATTAAAAAAGAAAATCACATTGTTATTCCTAACAATGATTTGCTTAATAACTGATCATTTACTTCATTTACTATAAATGCTAAGAGCTACATTTTCACTTGAAAGTCCTGATGACAAAAATATATGAAAGCAGAATCTGATTAAATGATCTTTTCAGAAGAACTGTACATTGGACAAGCTGCTATAGGTGCTTACTGTGCTCAGAAATTGCTCCTGATGGGACTCAGATTACACTCATAGTACCTGGAAAAAAACTCAGTGAGCTTGACACAAGGCAATGTCCTTGCCCATTGTAGGCAGAGTATGAGGGTGACTTGGGTGATGTATGTGGAGAAAAACTGCTTGGCACTTAAACTCGCCCAAAGGCATGCAGACCTTGAAAACAAAGGACCATTTGAGGAAATCTCAAAAACCACTGAGATGTAGGAATTCCAGGTTCAAGGCATACCTGGAACCAGAGGGAGAAGAGGCTTTACAGAACAAAAGGTAGTACTAAGAATGTCCAAAGAAATTCATCAGCTTCAACTTTCCTCTTTAGTAACCAATATTGAGGAAAGTTTGTATTATATAATCTAGCTTAGCAAAGGAAAAAGTGTATTTTGCCCACATCTTTGTCATTCTGGAAAATGGCTCACAATCCTGTCTATGATGTATACTTTCTTACATCAGCGTGCCCATTTTTATGCATCTCTCCCAGAGATGTTTATTTTCTTTACTTTAACACACTTCCCCCCATTCTGGCTGCATTCCCACTTGGGATGTGTGGTTCACTATTTTCATTCTGGAGAAATTCTCTCTTGAGTGTGTAATTCTCTCTTTTCCCATTCCTTTTTCCTCAGATAAACTTATTTTACTTCTCTACTCATCTACTCCTGAAATTCTGTTTTTTTTCTCTTTGAAGGTTATGAACCTAGCAAAACAAAATAAAACATAAAAACAAAAAAACATCTGGATAAGTTTTAAGACTACCTTTCTTTGCCTGCAAAGAGCAGTTCCCCAGTCTGACTTTTAAGTCACTCCAAGAAATCCGTTGTCATGGATCATCTTTCATGCAAAGCAGAAGTAGAACCTAGGTACAGCGAGGAGCTGCTAATGTATAAGGTCTGTGACATGCAGGTGCCTATATGAGACTTCCGTAAGTCCTAAACTTGTCCAGGCACATCCCTGAGTGACTGAGTTGCACAGGAAACTTGCCAGGGCTCGAGCAATAGCACAATGGGTAGGGCATTTGCCTTGCAGAGTCAACCAGGGTTCCGTTCCTCTGTCCCTCTTGAAGAGCCCAGTAAGCTACCAAGGGTATCCTGCCCACTTGGCAGAGCCCAACAAGCTACCAAGGGTATCCTGCCCACTTGGGAGAGCCCAACAAGTTCCCCATGGCATAATCAATATGCCAAAAACAGTAACAATAAGTTTCACAATGGAGATTTTACTGGTGCCCGCTTGAGCAAATCCATGAACAATGGGAGGACAGTGCTACAGTGCTACGTGTGTTAAATTTAAGTTTATGAAAAAAATAGGTAAACTATCTTAAAAATATAGAATTGGTGGATATTTTCTATTTTAGAAAATTTGGGGGTTTTGTTTCTTTTTTAGTTTATACAATAGACCATTTTTTAAAAAAAATCTGTATTTAATAAGCAACAAAGGATGCAGAATGCCATTTTGCAAGCATTTCCTATCTTTAGTATCAAACATAATTACAGTTTCAGCCCCTTCAGATAGTGAAAATTTAAATTTAAACTAGCCAATCTAAAATTTTCTAGTCATCAATAGAAAAAGATTTGCATAAGACTTTCCTCCCTGAAGTCCCCTAAAGCAAATTGGCTTTGCCGGAAATAATTCTTCATTGTTTTGCTAATGACTTATTCAACCCTTTCTCTGACTTACAAAGAAAAAACACCTATTGGTACAATTTTTTTCAGTGTATTTTCAATTGATAGATGCTTTTGTATATATATAACTATATATATATATATATATGTATATATATATATAACTAAAAGGACAAAGAACCTCCAGCTACGAGCACATCTCTTTGATTCCACTATTCTTCCTGCATTAACATATGCCTCAGAAACCTGGACCCTACGAAAACAGGATGAGAACACTATTCGGGTCTCTCAAAGAGGAATCGAAAGAACTATGCTTGGAATATCACGATTCACCCAAATGAGAGATAGAATCCGGAGTTCTGATCTTCATCAACGCTCAAGAATCAGGGACGCTGTCTCATTTGCCAAGACATCAAAAATCAGATGGGCTGGACACGTAATGAGGTTTACAGACAACCGCTGGACTAGAGCCATTACTGATTGGATTCCACGAGACATCAAAAGATCACATGGACGCCCACCTATAAGATGGTCAGACTTCTTCGTCAAGACCCTAAATGATCGGTTTGAGGCTCTACATGTTCCTAAAACGAACAGATACCATTGGGCTACGCTAGCACGCAACCGGGATGAATGGAGACGTTACTGGCACCCGCTCGAATAAATCGATCAATAACGGGAATTAAGTGATTAAGTGATAAGTGAAGATGCTTTTGTGCCCTACTCATGGATCCTTTAATAAAGAAATTTATTAGATCTTGGAAATTGACTCAGTTACATTTTTTGTTACTCTGTAACTAAAAATCAGTGAGATCCTAAAATAGTGTCTATTGGTGAAGAAGGAAATTATTGTTTTAGAATAACTCACACTTACATAAAACAACTTTCAGAAAACTATTTTAGAGTATCTGAGGCAAAGCTTACAAAGCAAAAGTAGACATAGAGGTGAGGAGAATCTCAGAAAACTTTTGGTAACTCACAATTTTGCCTGAAGCCATTATTGAACAAGAAAACATGTAATGAGTTGCTAATTTTATTTTCCAGGCAAAAGTTAGAACAGAAGCTTTTGGAAGAAGAAATCAATGTGAATCAAATCATCAGGGAAAAATTAGCTCTTTTACATAAACATCTTCTAGCACTGCCGCAGAAATTAAAAGACAGGTTGAGATGAACAAAATTGTTTGATTTCTATAAAAAGTAAAGCCTCTAGAAAATGTACATAATCAGAAACTATGAATAAGAGCAATAAACTAAACCTTTAATGTTTGGTTTTTAATAGTTTGTGTCATGCAATAAAAAAAAAACTGAGGTAGTCCATTATGATGATATTATACCTCTAGATTATCAGCTGAACATTCTAGGCATTGTATATTATATGTGTTGTTGAATAAACTCTAAAATATTTATTATTAAATCATATCATTTATATAGAAAATTAAACAATGAAATCTATAAAGATGCATTCAATATATTATGATTAAAATTTTAAGGGTTATTTAGTGAATCTAATTTGAACTTTTATGGTAATTCTTTACCTTAAATATAACTTTATGAATATATTGCCAAAATGTAGAATCCCAGTTGTGATCCAGGTCCTATTTTATAGAACATAGTAAGTAATGTTTAAGGATTATTGCCTACAATATAATGCAACTATCTGAATTGAATAAAAATTTTTCTTCAAAATATACATTATTTTATTTTAAATTTTTATACATTTGATCTCACATATATAGTGATAAATATATATGAATTATTATATAATTATATTAAGTTTAATATTTGGGATGCAAAATAAAATATCTTGAAGCCCTTTGGGTTCTTCAGACGTCAGACAGATAATCAAGAAACAGGCATACTGATAAGAAAAAGTATGGAAAATGTATTACTGACATATATTTCTTATAGATGAACCATATCAAAGAAATTAACCGTTGGATTTAATATTAGAAAACAGAAAACTTATCTGAGTAAGGATGGTTGAAAATGTTGAGATTGGTCCCCTTATCTTGTCCTATAGGATAAGATAGTAGAAACCTTAATGGAAATTTTGGTGAGTTTCCCTATTCCAATCAAAATACCCCTAAAACTCACTAGTATATCAGAAGTGTGTCTCAGGGTATCAGCCTAGGAGGAAGTTTATGGATTACTCCAGGACCCATCAACCTGCATCAATAGTTTCAAAATATATTCTCCTGGCTTATAAAAACTGCTTTTTGTAAATATGAAGGGAAGATTTTATTTTTTAGGGACATGAGTATACCATTTTCCAATCCCCTATTTAATTAGTTACTAACCAACTCTTCAAACCAGTGACTGTTTTCTCATTGGCTGGACTTAAAGTAGCCACAGAGAGGAAACTTTGCATTATATTACAGGGAAGAGACCCATAAAAAATGTAATTTCATATTATCTGATTAATTATATTTCCTTATTTTTATTTATTCTAAGTAAAAAATTTATTTGGTAGCTTCTGGGATGGCATGGCAAGTTGTGACCATGAATAGGAAGGTCTCTCTAAGACCAAAGGTATCCAAACGAGCACTTAAATAAGAGGGGACATCTGCTATTTTAGAAGTGCACAGGAAGTAGGACTCAACTGTAACCCAGGATCTTCACCAATGTGTGGCCCCTCCCCCCAAAAGGTACACCAGTGTGTGTGTGGGGGGGTGGCCCCTGGGGCTGCCAGTAAATTTCCCCTTTCATAGTGCATTAGACCCACATCTCGACCTACTATATTGAACTCATAGGAGGGCAACCTGGCTATCCCAACCACATTAGACCAATAATCTACTTGCCTAATCTAAATCAAAATATCCCCCAAACTCACGAAAATAATGGTGAACACCAGAATCTGTACAATCCCATTCTAAAAGAACAAGGTCCCTGAATAAGCACTCAAGGCTCCACGTAAGTCAACACAGAAGCACCCAAGAGAAATGTAATATCCTTGAAGGGGAAAGAGGAGACCACCATCTAGCTACTGAGCAGATACAGAATACTCCCTGGGAGTGAGAGGGAGATTCTGATAGTGAACTGGAGGGTTCCACCTCCATACTGCTACATCATCATGGGGAAATAGTGCAGATCTCTACCATGAGGAGTGGATGAAGAAAAGATCCCTGATGCTTAAACGGGAAATACACACATACATAATTTCTTTGATAAAGAATTCAGAGCTGAAATGATGAGAATATATAAAGAGCTCAAGGAAACAGTGGAATAAACTTCCAATAAAATCCATGAGGATATGAAAAAATAAAACAGTGGAACAGACAGCCAATAAAATACAGGAATGAGAGAAGAAAAAGAAAGCTACAAACGGAAGAGTCACTAATAAAATATTCAGTAGATGAAATAAAAAAAACTCAGTGAATGCCTTCAACAGTAGATTGTTGTCATCAATCAAAGACAGAACCAGTGAGCTTGAATATGAGCTGCAGAAAGCATCCATGCAACAAAAGAAGATTGGAAAAAGACCTCAAAATAGTTCAAGGGTGGGTAAGAGACATATGGGATGAATTCAAGAGGAACAACATAAGATTCGTCAGAGTACCAGAGGGACAAGAAGGTAACCCCAATGAGGGAATAACATTTAAAGAGATCATTGCTGAAAAGTTCCCAATGCACCATCTAAATCCAAGAAGACCGAACGGTAACAGCTAAGAAACCCTAATAAAAAGATTCCAAGACATATCATAATTAGAACAATGAATACCATAGATAGAGATACAACATGGCAAGAACCAGATCAAAGAAGGAAATCACATACAAAGGAGCATCCCTTAGATTTACAGCAGAGTTATCAGGCAAAGCCCTCTAGCCTGAAGACAGTGGTGGGATATAGTGAAAAAAATCAATGAAATGATCGCCTTACCAAGAATAATGTATATGGCTAGATTCTCATTCAGATTTGAAGAAAAGACATACGACTTCATAGATGAAGAATAGCTTAGGAACTTCAGAGAAAGCAACTATAAAAAAAAGGACTGTCAGGGCTAGTCTAAGAAAAGACAACTTCTGCAAACACAATAAACTTCTACAGAAAGATGACCCAAAAGCCTATGACAATAATCAACAGTTAGGTGACATAGAGTGGCAAAATTCATAGAAGACTGAATTCAGCATTCTGCTGTCTATAAGAAACAAAGTTTTAAAGTTGTTCACAATAATTTATTACTTTCAATATTCCAACACCAATTCCACCACCACTACACCTTACCTATCACCATAAATTTTGCCGACCACCATCTAAGCCTGCCTCAATAGCAGGCCCTAAATAATTTACTTTGTATGATTATTATAAATAATTCTCTAAAAATGATCAAAAAAGCTTTCCTTAGACGAAAGTGTGTGAAAATTGTTGCATCTCACCTTAGAGCTATTGAGCTTGTATAAAAGATTACCAACATAATTGTTACAGGTTGAGTCTTGTGTGCTAGTATTATTTTTAATGGAGATTGGTTGTCCTCTACCTTACATCCTATCCAATGTGTGCTACTCCTAGCACATCAGTGGCATAGAATATTAGAGGTCGCTCCAAGAATTCTAAAATTTTAAATAAGGTGATACAACTGGAGTTAAATTTTAAATAAGATGGTGACTTTGGGGTCTGAGGCATCTCTGCAGCTTGTTGATCTCTTCTGAAATTTATTTATGAGTCTCCGAAAAGATTTGTTTTTTAAATTATTTTTTCCCCCTTTTATGGATTCACAATGAGATACAGTTACAAAGCTTACAAGTCAGAGCAAACATAGACTCAAAGTCAAAGAATGGAAAATAATTCTTTGAGCAAGCATCTCCTTCATGAAGATATACTAGTATCTAAACCACATAGATTTCAGGCTGAAAAAAATTAGAAGGGACAGTGACGGTCATTTCTTAATAATCAAGGGTTGTGTATATCAGGAAGAAATTACACTCGTAAATATATAAAAACCCAATGAGGGTACAGGAAAATAACTAAAACAACTGCTAACAGACTGCAAAGAGGACATTAGTAGCAACACAAAGGTAAATTGAGACTTCAACACAACCTTGTCATCTATTACGAGATCAACGAGATTAAAACTCAGCTCTAAGGAAGAACTGGAAGAGAGAGGGCTAGTAGATAGATAAAAGGGGTTTCATCCCCCGAAAGCAGAATACACTTTCTCCAATGCACGTGGAACATTTTCCAAGATTGACCACATGCTGAGCCACAAAACGTGCCTCAATAAAAATTAAAAAGATTGAAATTGTATCTAGTTTATTAGAACTCTAATAAACTGAATCAGAAAGGAAAAGGGTGACATCGCAACAGAAACCAAAGAAATTCCAAAAATTATCAGAGATTACTTTGAGAATCTGTTTGCCACGGAACAAGAGAACCTAGAAGAAATGGATAAATTCCTGGATTCCTATAACATTCCAGTGATAAACCAAGAAGATTTGGAAAACCTGAATAGACCTATCACTATTGAGGTAATTAAAACCGTAATAAAAATTTTTCCCGCAAATGAAATCTGAGGTCCAGATGAGTTCACTCGTGAATTCTCCCAAACCTTTTAAGAGCACTTATTGCCAGTTCTTTTCAAACTTTCCCAGGAAATTGAAGAAATAGAAGCATTCCTGTGAGGCAAATATAATCTTGATATCAAAAGCAGACAGAGATATCACAAAAAAAGAAAATTACAGGCTGATATCCCTGATGAACACAGATACAAATATAATTAACAAAATACTAGCAAATAGAATCGAATGACTCATCAAAAAGATCATTACCAGATGGATTTTTGTGTGTGTGCAGTCCTTTTTAAAATGGAAAAAAAACTTTATTTTTATTTGTATGCATTAGACAGCATATATTTATATCTTTACTCATGGCAATCTTTAGAACTGGGGTAACAGTAGAGGACACTATTTTTTCCTGGCATTATCTAAAAATATTCAACTGGTTTTAAATATCACTCATAAATAATAAAATTATATTGCTAACTGACACACATCAGTTCCCCATTTTTGTACTTATTAAGTATTAATAGAATCATTTATTACTCTTCCCTCAACCACCCATTCTTAAAGGACTTTTCATTGAAGAGAGTGCAAATCTCTTTCTGAGACTAGAATATAGGATTGAGTTCATGAATGGTGTTTTGTTTTCATTTTTATCTTAATTAGGCTAGGTTCACAACAAATGCTAAATATCTGCTTTATTAATCAACAATGATCACAATCACGACCATCCTGTTGTTCGCCGATTGCCTCGAGCAGGCCCGAGTAACGTCTCCTTCGTCCTAGCCCTGAGATTTTTTAAAAAGTGCCTTATTAAAAGCTCTTCCAGGGTTAGGAGAATGAGAGTCATCATTGTTACTGGTATTTGCCATATTGGGTACTCCATGGGGAGTTTGCCAGACTCTGCCGTGTGGGCAGGTTATATTCGGTAGCCTGCCATTTTGTCCAAAGTAAGAATGATATAATAAAATGTCTTATTATCCGCTTCCGGGAGCTGGGTTTTATAGTCTCTGGGTCTTGGCCGTTGATGGGATTACACGGTGCCAGGGGGCCAGTTGGTGGGTGTGACCCCTGCCTACTGGAATTTGGAGGATCTCGGTGGAGGATGCTCAGCCCCAATCCAAGCAGGCTTGGAGATCTCAGACCCGGGACCCGCATGCCTTTGTTCCTCTGCCGGTACCTTCATGCGTGTGGAGAGTGGTCTCAGCATGGTGGTGGCTGGTTCTGGAGGTCTTTGGCTGCCGGAGGCCTGGTTGAGGATGGGGAGGGAAACTCAACCCGGTCCCTTCCAAGGGGCCCCAGCGAGGAACAATCAACAACAACAAAACAGACTATATATTCTGAGCAGTAAAAGAGATAAATTAACACTTTTAAAAGTAACACTTTTTGTTATTTTTAATGTGGGAGGATAAGAAATATAAATAAAATTGGTTTATTTACTCCAATAGAGCATAATGACAAATGACAACAATCATACTAGAATTCAACATCAACAACAAATAATTAAACATTGAATGAACCTGACAGAAGACCTTTAAAATGTTGCCAAACTCTATTTGGATAAACTGAAAGTTTACAACAAGCCTAATGATTTCATCAGTCTTAATTATAATTGTGGTTTAGTAAAAGACTCACATCTACTGAAAGTAATGAAGAATGTGTCAAACATTTGAAGAGAAACAATTAACCACTGCCCAAATGGTTATTGTTTTGCAAATAATCAGAAACTAGGGAAAATGATGGTAATTGCTAGAGAATGTCTATTGTCTATGAAAAGCCACAGTGATTCCTTTACACTGCAGCTCATGTTTTAGATTTATGTTCTGCTTCTACCTCTTTCATGAATTTTTATTCAAACATTTTTATTTCAGAAAATATTTCTGAAAAATAGAATTAGCCACTTAAGTTTTTGAACAACTAATTCTAAAGATCCAACTTTTAAAATTTCAGATCATTTTGATTAAATAGTTTATGACAATTTGAGAAAAAAATGCTGAAGTCAAAGTTCAAGCTTTTTAAAGTTTGTTATTTTATTTTTATTTTTTTGAAATTTGTTTCTTTGTTCTCTGTCTCTGTCTCTCTCTCTGTCTCTCTCTCTCTCTCTTTCTCTCTCTCTCTCTCAAGTGCATTTATAAATTTGTGTTTAGGCACTATTATTTATAATACTGTTGCTAAGAAAGTTTCTGGCAAATGGTGGTTCCAATCCCACACTCATTACCTGAGTATCAATATCCTTACACCATTGTCTTGAGGGACCCTCCTGATCACCTCCACATTACCCTCTTGGCGAACTTAATTCTGTAGTTTAGTTCTCAGGTTCTGATGCCACTGATTATTTGTTATTACTTGCTATTTCTTTATATTCCACATATTAGAGAGAAAATTATTCCTGAAAATATTTATTTGACATTAGATGTATGAATAACAAATCTTACTACATTCAGTACCATGCATTTTTGTTTTGATGCAAGTTTCTTTTAGAAATTCTTTTAATCTCTTGACATTTATGTAGTAACATTTGTTTAATTTTGGTTTTGTTCACCTTGCTGTTGGAATAGCATCCCAAATATATCTCTATGGCCAACGTCAAGGAACTTATTATTTATGTTTTCTATTAGTTATTTTATGGTTTCAGATCTTACCTACACATCTTTACATCCATTTTGATTAATTTTTATGCATGGTGTTAGGTAATGCCTAGTTTAGCTTATTTGCATGTGGCTGTCTAATTTTTCCAATATCAAATATTGAAAAGAATGTCCTTAAATCATTGTCAATTTCCTTTTTTCCTTTTTGTTCTAATTTTGATACCACACCCAGTAAAGCACAAGGTTTACTCTTGTCTTTGTGCAGTGGATTTACTCCTGGCAGTGATCAGGATTAAATTACTACTAAATTAAGTTACTACTAAATTAAATTACTACCAGATTTTTTTTCGATGAATGCCTTCGGGATTTTATTAGAAATTGTGCTGAAGCTCTGTATATGCTTTTACATACATAACCATAAGAACATGTATACATACCTATACATATCACTTCTATAAAGAAAAAAGATAACTATTTTAAATACTTTTATATTTAAAAAATCCTTTTTGCGTTTAATGACCATGGGTTATTATGTAAGAAGAGAAGCAGAACAAGAAAAACGACAGCTAAAAAATGTTGAGAACTTATGTACACACTGTAAGAGCATTCATTAGTATTGTAAAAAAAAAACTACAAAATCAGATAAGACAAGAAAACAAAGTTTCAAATAGAGAAATCAGTAAATGATGACAGAGTGGACACAAAAGTTAAGCATGCAACACTCAAGTGCCTCCATTAAGGTCAGGAACTGTTTTCTGTAAATGCTCAAAGCAGTTTTAGTACAATGGTGACATCATGTATGGCTTTAGTTCTATCAGAGAATCGGTTGTTCGCTTTCTTTAAAGTTTATTTATCCACAGTCATGTGTATCTATATGGGAGACGTATCTTTCTCCCTTCCATCAAAATAGAGTGACCATACAATAAAATTCAGGTGCTAAAATGTGAGTAGAGAAGAACTAAATATTTTAAAAGTTGCTTTGGGTTTCCACCACCCAAATTCTCTTGCTTTTACCTTTTATCAGTAAAATAGGATGTCCTCCTCTTCCTCCTCCTCCTCCTCCTCCTCCTCCTCCTCCTCCTCCTCCTTCTCCTCCTCTCCTTCCTCCTCCTCCTCCTCGTCTTCCTCTTCCTTTTCTCCTTCTACTTTTCTTCCCCCTTCTCGTTCTTCATATTTTGGTGACACAACTCTGCTCTAAACTAGCAAAAGCCAGGGTTTACTCTTGGCTCTGTGCTTATGGATCATTACTGGCAGGCAGGCCTCAGGGAACCTAGGTAGTGCAAGGGATAGAACCAGGGGGGAAGTGTGCGTGACATGTCTATTTACTGTACTAACTCTTAACATCCAATCCTAAAATAGGATGTTTTAATGAGAGTATAATCCTTAAACTGGATATAGAAAAGAGAAAAATTTCAATATCAGCTTTGAACATGGAGCAGAAGTTAACTGAAATCTGTCCACTTAAATATGCAAAAAAAAATCTAATTAGATCTGAAACTATTAAGAGGACATATTACTAATAAAAATCAATGAAATTTTTAAAACAAAGAAAATCAATACCACCCACAGGAATTTATTTAATCTGTTCTATTGTTAAATTTAATACTTACTGGATAAATTTATTGAATATTTTTATTAAATATATATCACATTTAAAAGTTGTCTCTACTTTTCTTCTTAATTATTGTTGGTTTTTTTTCACTTTTTATCTTCAATAAACCCAGTTATATACACAAAATATTTACTACTAAAAACTCAGTTTCATCTATCATCATACAATGGTTCCCTTTTACTCAGGCTTCTCTTCTTTCTCTCCAGTCCCTAATAACTTTTTTAAAATAAGTTATTTGGAGGTAAGATAAAATCCAGCAAATATTTAACTTTGTTCCTAAAATTACAAACTAATTATAATATTGTCTGTACTTAATTTGAAGACATTTCTTCATATATATTCTTTAATTATTTTGACACAGAAAATTTCTGAAATTTGGTTAATGGGAGCACAGTCAAGTTGGGTTATTTTGATCATAACATGTATAAAGTGAAATGACTTATGAAATTATAGAAGCTAGTTAATTGTAATCATTAAATCTGTGTTATTTGTTGACTTCTAGAACTTGAACTTGACAAGGTGAAAAAATTAGTTGGAAAGTATGATCCCTGAAAGAAAGGAACTCTAAGAATGTGAGCAGAATGTATCATGGTTGAATTAAATCCACATTCTTTGTACTTGTCAATGGCCTGGCTGACAAGGGTATTTCACAGAATCTGGTGTAATCACATCACCTGTCAAGGGCAATTTGTTCTCCCTTCTTCACTCAGAGAAGAATATGGAATCTGTCTTATAACAGACCATAAGAAGATAAGAAGAATGAAAAAGAATTTGGGGAATGTAGTTCAATCTTGCCTGCTGGACATAGTACAACAACACCATTTGTGAACTGTGTATCTACATATATATCCTTAAACCGAATGTAAAATATAAATAAAAACCGTCACATTTCTACCTAATATGATTATTAGAAATAAAGATGCAATCTGACACAGAAAAGAAAACAATGTCTATTTTTGTCCTTGAATGATGTTCATTCTCCTGGGTGATTTAAACTTTGTCTCTGATGTTCTATAATTTAAGAGCAAGCTAATTTGTTAATACATTCTATAATAATAAAATAGTGTAGTAAATATTTAGTTACATATATGTAAATGAATTTAGAGAAAGAAATAAATTTTCATGACTAAATCCCCATTCTATAACTGTTCAAGTGCTCATAGCTGGTATAAATAATTTCCTTTATCCACAACCAATTCTATAGTCCCTTTGTTCTCATCAAGAACCTAAGTTGCTCCAGTGCCCATGGTTCTTCATGTAGTGGTATGAATAATGTAAAGTGTATGTATATATGCATATACATATATATGTGTGTATACATATATACATATATTCATCAAAAAAGAGTGTGATGTAAGTAAATATGAAAAGAATAATTCAACAACAGTTAACCATTAAAAAATTCAAGAACATCAAGAAAAAAAGGCAAGAGAGAAAGAAATATAAAATTTATTTTAAAATATTATTGGGAAGCTTCCTAAATCTAGTTTTGGAACTGAACATACAAGTCCATAAAATGCAACAGAACATTTGACATTTAAAATTCAAGCACTTACACAATATTATTTGTAAAAAAATTCAACAGAACAAAGACACAAAATCAGGACACACTGTAGTGACAATATAAGGAATTCAAGATAAACAAAGAAGACTCATTCAGCACAGTATACTCTTCTTCCTCTGTGAGGACAGAATCAGAAGTCAGCTGTCTTACAACCAAAAGCAAAGTCTTCAACAGAAACAATCATATCATCACGTTCAACTTGGAATTCCAACCGCCTGCACTCTAAGGAATACCTTCTGTTTCTGATAAGCTATCTTCATTGAAAAATTGGATTTTGGTTTTGGGTCACACCCTGCCGTGCTCATGTCTTACTCCTGACTGAACTCAGGATCAGTCCTGGCAGGGCTTGGTAGACAATATGGGATGCTAGAAGCTGAACCAGTGCTAGCCATTTGCAAGGCAAGTGCTTTACCATCAGCACTATCACTCTGGTCCTGAAAATAATTTTAAGCACACTAAATGGCTAGGACAGGCAATAATATACCAATGAAAAGATGTTTGAGGAGAGAGAAGTTATTGTTCTTAACTATCTTCCCTTAGGGTCAGAGAAATAGTACAGCAGGTAGGGTGTTTGTCTTGCAAATGACCAAATCACTTCTGATCTCTGACTCTGCACATTGTCCTCTGAGTATTGCCAGGAGTGATTCAGAGTACAAAGCCAGGGCAAGCCCTGAGCATTAATGGATTTGTCTCCAAAACTTAAACAAATAAAAAATATATCTTCCTTAAATTATTTAGTGATCCCAAAGAAAGAAAAAAGAAAAAAAACTTTATTGTGGAAAAACTGGCAGACATTTTACCAGGTATTCAAGGTAAATATCAGTAAGATATCAACATTATTAGCCATCATAATATATAAAGATGAGGGGTCTTCATTTAAATTATATTTTTGCCAAAATCCATGTTTTCAACTTAATCATAAGAATACATGCGTGGGACCAGAGTGATAGTACATTGGATAGGGCATTTGCCTTGCACAAAATCAAGCTAGGTTCAATTCCTGGGATCTAAAATGGTCCCCAGAGCACTGCCAGAACTAATTCCTGAATAGAGACAAGAGTAAACCATTAGCATCATCAGGTGTGCCCCCCCGAAAAAAAATATAACAAACAAACAAAAACCATGAATAGATAATTCATTGGAAATGAAATGTACTTGGAATACTAACCTATGGGAAAATGCTTGATCTTGTTCACAGTATTGGAATGCAAGTAAGACTATATTTAGATCAGCAATAAAAATAAACTTACAAGAAATTACAATTAAATTGAAATGACTGCCAAGGAAGAAAATCTATGGAATGAAATTTTGCCTCCATAGAGATATTTCCCTAAAAGACAGAATTAAGAAACTTCAATGCTTTATTGAGAGATCAAATAGCTAAAAGAGCTTTCTACAAACATGAGGAAACATAAAGGGGAAAACAAGTCTTCAGGACCTGTCAAGAACTTGAAGACTTACAAATAAATATGCCTTAAGACAGAACCGTAAAATATTATATTGTCAGGAAAATATATGAATTGAAAATTGACCTGAACTCACAGAATAAGTAGTGAAACTTTACAAGGTCAAAATCCCCACTAAAACTTAAGTATTGTGGATTTTTTCCTATATAACTTAATCTCCTTTATGTTCTCAAAAATTAATATATTTCTCTATAAGATAGCATCATCATATAACTAAAATTTCTTCTAACATTTTAAATATTCCTCATTTGGAATGTGTAACTCATTAAAAAAATTCTAAGATGAGAAAAGATAACATCATAAAAAAAATCAGGAAGAAGCAGAGGAGTTAGTAACCATGAATTTAACATTGACTACAGCAACATGTTCAAAGAAATATTCAATAGGTTAATAACTTTCTAGAGTTGAGGAACAAATAGCTAATAATTATAATAAACAACAAAAATTACATTAGGACTGTCTTATTTTAGGCATGCCACCAATATTCTGGATGCTAGCTACACTTAGCTTTATGTTTTTCTGTTGGACTGTACCACAGAATCTACCTCTTGTTTACTTAGAACAGACCATTGTTTATTTTACCTAACATCTTTATTCTGTGAGGGAACTTTCTGGAAATGCAATTGTGCTTTTTTTGTAACAAAATAGTTTTAACTGTAGGAACTTCATTTACTCTCTTATCCTACATTAACTGGATCTTTTAATCTGATATATTTTACTATCACTCTTCAGAGAAAACTTTATTTTTTAAATATCTCATTGCCCAGATGCAGTGGGTATTTATATATCATAGTCGCAGACATTAATATATCTCTTCACTGTATCACTGTCATCCTGTTGTTCATCGATTGCCTCAAGCAGGTCCCAGTAAAGTCTTCTTTGTCCTAGCCCTGAAATTTTAAAAAGTGCCACATTCAAGTCTCTTTCAGGGTCAGGAGAATGAGACCCATCATTGTTACTGGTTTTTGGCCTGTTGAATACGCCACGGGGAGTTTGCCAGACTCTGCTGTGTGGGCAGGATACTTTCGGTAGCCTGCAAGATTCTCCAGAGTAAGGGCTAGATAATAAGATGTTGTGCAGCCATGCAGTTCTGGGAGCAGGTTTTTATAGTTTCTGGGTCTTGGTGGTTGATGGGATTACATGGTGCCAGGGGCAATTGGTGGGTGTAATGCCTACATACTAGAAGATGGGGGATCTGGGTGGAGGAGAGTGGAGGAGGCCCCAGTCCCAATCTGAGAAAGCTTGGAGATCTATGCCCCGAGTCCCGCACACCTGGATTCCTCTGCAGATTCCTTCATGCATGAGGCTCATCTGAACATGTGGAGAGTGGTCTTAAGCGTGCTGTGGCTGGAACTGGAGGTTTTCAGCTGTCAGAACTCTGCTCGGGTTGGGAAGAGAAACTCAACCCACCCTCCTCCAAGGGACCCTGGTGAGGACAGCCAGGCGTGAAGGCAGGAGACTCTGCCCAATATATCTCTTATTTACTGATAAAATACCCAGAAAACACAAATTAGCAAAGATGAAGAAACGAATAACACAACACAGAACTGACCCAATTGAAATAGAGGGGAACTTACAACAATATCATACATTTTTTTCAGATATGAATGGAATATTAACTAATATAGAAATCTAGATAGCAGTATAATAGAATCTCCATCAATCTGCAAAACTATAACTATGCAAATGAGTAGAAACTTCAAAAACAAAATCATTTAGAAACTATAATTGCCTTTCGTAAAATAAGACTTATAATCTAGAAAAATTTTTATAAAATTATAATATGAAGCAACAAAAATCTTGATTTTTCACATTCTACATGTTTTCTATACTGTGTGTGAATTTTCTTTACAGATATATAGTGATAATCACGTGTTATAATGCAAAAACATATTTTCTTAGTTTTTGACCTCTAAAACACATTCATAAAACACATTCTTCACTGTGAATCTATGAATACTTTAGAACACAAGAAAAATCTGTAGTGTGAAATACTGTGGGGATCGAGTGGTGACCTGTAATCATAGTTAAGCATAGATGAAGGAATGAATAATAGAAGATTTAAGTGTCTAGTGGAAGTTAATAAAAGTATTTATGTACCTTTTTTTAAAACAATGAAAAGAGGGTTAAGAGAAAATAGACTTAAGCTTTTGTTTCTTCTTGCAAAGTCAGGCATAGTTCTTTAAAACTTTGCTTTCACCACTTTATTTAGTGAGAAGCACAGAAATGTTTATAAGATTACTATATAGCATAGACATTTCTAGAGGCATCACTACCTCAGTTCTCTCAAAAAATATAATCACATTATAAACGCTGATATTTATTTTGATCACTTGGGAAATTGATGTTCTCAATAAATGCTTACACACTAAAATTTTAGAAGTAGGCATTGATACTACTGTTTGCGAACTCATATCAGTAGAAATCAATTTCATTGTGTTCATAACAGAACATTATGAACATTTAAAGAGAGCATTTAGCACTCCTGGGAATATATCCCAGAGAGGCAAAAAGGTATAGTCGAAGTGACATCTGCAATTGTTTGTTCATTGCAGCACTCTTTACAATAGCCAGAATCTGGAAAAAACCTGAGTGCCCAAGAACAGATGACTGGTTAAAGAAACTTTGGTACATTTACACAATGGAGTACTATGCAGCTGTTAGAAAAGATGAAGTTATGAAATTTACATACAAGTGGTACTACATGGAAAGTATCATGTTAAGCGAAATGAGTCAGAAAGAGTGGGATAGACACAGAAAAATTGCATTCATCTGGGGAACATACAGCAACAAAACAGGAGACTAACACCCAGGAATGGCTGAGATTAGTACCAGGAATTTTGCTCCATGACTTGAAGGCCAGCCACATGTGCTAGGTGAAAAGGAAGCTCAGATAGTGAAGAGAGCACCAAATAAAAGGTGTTGTGAGACCCTCCCAGGGTGGGAGAAGCATGCTAAAAGTAGTCTATAGATCAAACATGATTGCTACTCAAGGCCTCTCTTGCAAAACACAGTACCCAAAAGAAGAGAGAGAGAACAAGGGGGAATGCCCTGCCATAGAGGCAGGGTAGGATGGGGGGGATAGGGGGGTGGGAGGGATGCTGGGACCCTTGGTGGTGGAGGATGGGCACTGTTGGAGGGATGGGTACTTGATCATTGTATAACTAAAACCCAAACACAAAAGTTTATAAGTCTATAACATAAAGAGAGAAAGAAAGAAAGAAAGAAAGAAAGAAAGAAAGAAAGAAAGAAAGAAAGAAAGAAAGAGAGAACTATAGAACTAAATTGGTAAAAATCACGATCACAAATATCCTGTTGTTCTTCAATTGCCTCCAGCTGGCCCCAGTAACGTCTACTCATCCTAGCACTGAGATTTAAAAAAAAAAATTCCATATTCAGGGCTCTTTCAGGATTAGGAGAATGAGACCCATCATTGTTACTGGTATTTGGCATATTGGGTACACCACGGGAAGTTTGCCAGGCTCTGTCATATGGACAGGTAACATTTGGTAACCTGCCAGGTTGTCCAAAGTAAGAATGAGATAATAAGATGTCGCGCAAGAGATGGAGGCAAGAAAGATAGCAAACCAGGTAGGGCAATTACTTGCACATGACTGATCTGTTTGATCCCTTTTCCCCATGTGATCTTAGCCAGCCAGGATTTTTCTCTGCATGGAGAGCCAGGGTAAACCCAGAGTACCAGTGGATGTAGTCCACAAACGAATAAAAAAGAGGTTCTAGAAAAGAAAATTTTAAAATAACTAAATGTAAGCTATTTAACTGACACAGAAGAGAAACAATCACTGAATTATAGAATTTATAGAAGGACAGTAAAGAAACAAATGCAATAGTGTAGTGGGTAAGGTACTTTCTTGCATGAGGCTGACTTGGATCCAATATTCAATATCACCCAGGATCCTCCAAGTCCCACCAGTAGTGACCTCTGTGTACAGAGCCAGGAGTAAGCCCTAAGCACTGCTAGTGTAGACCCCAAACAAAAAATTAAAATGAAAAAAAAATCAGTAAAAAACCCTCTCCAAGCAAAAGTACAGATCCAAAATGGATTCACTAACACACAGCCAACCCCAATTAGATCCTCAGCATTCACATGTTTTACCAAGCCCCATGGGTGTCACTCACGATCACTGAGCCAGCAGTAAAACCTGAGCTCCTTTGGGAGTGATGCAAAAAAACAATAACCTAGAAATCAAACTAATATTCACAACAAATGTAAAAAACTGCATGAGTATTATCAGTCATTTTACAAAAAATAAGAGGATGAAAATAATGAGGAAAAATTATTATTCTTTTAAGTGAATGCTTTAGAAAAATCTTTATAAGTAACTAAGAGATAAAAAGGACGATGGGGGCAGAAGAGCATATTCCAGGCAGAGAAAGTAGCAAAACAAGGATTTAGTTATGAAAACTCTACATTATTAAAAGCAAAAAAAATTTCAAAAATTTCACCACTGAACTCAAGATTTGCATCCGATCTCCCCGTGGAAGACCTTATATTGGACATCCAGGTGATTGAGGGTCATCCCCAGCGGTGCTCAGGTTTTGCTCTCCAAGATCAGCACTCAGGGATCCATCCCTCCTGGCCAGGCTCAGGAGCCGTCAGGGGTTCCCATTAATGGGCATTGAGGAAATTAAAAAAAAAAAAACCTCAGAAGAATATTTGGAGGGGGAAGCTAGGGCAGGGTGTTTGCCTTGCATGCTGTTGACCAGGTTCAATCCTTGGCACCCCATATGGCCCACTGAGCCAGGAGTAATTCCTGAATGCATAGCAAGGAGGAAGTCCTGAGCATTGCTGAGTGTGAGCCAAAAAGAAGGAGGAAGAAAAGGAGGAAGAGGAGGAGGAGGAGGAGGAGGAGGAGGAGGAGGAGGAGGAGGAGGAGGAGGAGGAGGAGGAGGAGGAGGAGGAGGAGGAGGAGGAGGTGGTCTGGGCTTTAGGACAGCAGGGAAGTATGTGGAGGCATTTGCTTTGCCAGGGTCCAGGTCTCTCTGCAGCATCCCACACAGACCCCCAGCCCACTTGGAAGGATTCCAACTTCAGAGCTCTGGGTGGAGTCAGTCCAGAGCACTGGGTGTGGCCCAAAACCAGACTAAGAAGAAACTAAGTATCCCTGAAGTAACCAGGAGGCATGAAGACAATTTAAGATGCAAATCTTGAGCTCAGTGGTGATGATGGAAATATTAGAAAACTACCCAGAGAAGGGGAAGCTGGGGAACCTTGGGGTAAATCTAAAGACTGAAAGAAGGATAATGAGGCTTTCCCTGTGGCTATGCCCTCCCCAGTTAACTGCTAAGACTTTCTGGAGCCCTGCTCCTACTGGCCGGTATTCCCTCTAGAAACACCTCTTTCTGAATTTTACTATTCAATCCCCTGTACTTTCTTAACCGTATATTCCCTGGGCTGAGAGATAGTACGGGGGGACACATTGGGAATGGGAATGAGCAGCTGATGGCTGTTCATTTTCCAACTCTGCTTCGCCCCATCCAATCCCAATTAAGGCTAGATGCTGTGGTTAAGATGATTTACTAAGCACACATGACAGTTTCTGTGTCTTGGGTTCATGTGACAAGGAGGTCAACTGAGGCTGAAGGCTGGATACCTGGTGCTGACATCCTGTTCTTGACACTTTCGCCCGGATTCTCCCTTCTGAGGAGCCTCCCTTCTGAGTTGCTTTGCAAGGTCAGATCTTATCTGCTCCAGTGCCTGTAGCCATGCTCCTTGGACACTGCCCTGCATAAGGGCCCCTAGTTTTATTCCCATCAATTAAAATTGTTCCTTGAGCCCACCAGAAATGATCCCAAAGTGCAAATCCAGGAATATGTCCTGAGTACTGCTAAGTGTGGCCCCAAAGAGCCAAAAAACAAAAATATAATTTTCAGCATACTGTATTTCAATTACTTTGTTATGTTTTCTTTTGTATTTTATGTTTTTTATGTAATTATGCATGTTATTGTGTCCTTATTTTTAACTTTGATTCTAATTTATTGCTTAGAAAAATCAACTTTCACATACTGACTTTGTATTCTGCCTCCTTACCAAATTCAACTTTTTCACTTTTAGTGTTTTTTAACACAGCTGAACATTTCTGTCATCTTATTTTTGCATATTTCTAAATTTGCATCAGGGGGTCCTAAAGTGATACTACAGTGAGTAGGGCATTTGCTTTGTATGCAGCTGACCTGGATTCAATCCCCACTACCACATATGGTCCCTGGAGCCCTGACTGTTGTTATCCCTGAGTGCAAAGACAGAAGTAAACCTTGAACACAGCAGGCTGTGGCTTACAGAACAAACAAACAAAATTATAAATTTTCATTCATTTTGTGTTTTTCATTTCATAATTATTCTGCTATATTTTATAAATATTCCATTTATATACCTGAAGGTTGTAGTACCTTTTTGGTAAATTACTAACTGCTTGATAGTATGTTTTATGGTGAAAAATAGTAATATGAGTTTTAATCCAAGTACTCCTCAATGGTAAATATTTTAGAGGTTTTTAACTTAAATTCGTTCAGTAAAATAATTTCTGTTATATATGACTTAAAAAAATAAAATAAAATTAGGTAAGGGTCAGTGATGTCAGCTAACAGTTGGGGACATGCCTCTCATTTGTTCTTTCACTCACACACAGAGATGCATGCAATAATGAGAGAAAATAGCTAAAACGCAATCAAATTACTTTAAATTCATATTTTCACCGTCACTGTCCTCCCGTTGTTCATCAATTTGTTCATCGTAATGGAGGCCCAGTAACTTCTCCATTGTGACAATTGTTACCGTGTTTGGCATATCAAATACATCACGGTTAGCTTGCCAGGCTTTGCCGTGGGGGTGAGATACTCTCGGTAGCTTGCCGGGCTCTCAGAGAGGAACGGAGGAATCAAACTCGGGTCGGCCATGTTGGCTGCTTGCAAGGCAAGTGCCCTACCTGCTGTGCTATCGCTCCAGCCCAAATTGATATTTTACAGATCTAAACATTTCTTAATAAGCATAATTTTCCATAGGTAAATCTGAAGCAATATAGAACATTACATATGCAGAATGCAAAATAATTGCATATCACTTTTTAAAAATTAATTTATGTATTTATGTACCAATAGTCCTTACGTTGTTCCCATAATTAGATACTATGAATAATATTTAATGAAGAAGAAAGTATGGATTTCTCTTTGAATTATTAATTTAATTCATTGCCTTTGATACATCACTAGAATTAGGGTGACAATCTTATTTCTATTTAATTTTTAATTATGAGAAACTTCTATGCACTTTTTTTTTCAATTCCCAGTATCCCATATGGTCCCTTGAGCAACACCAGGAGTGATTCCTGAGTGCGTAGCCAGAAGTAACTCCTTAGAATTGCCAGGTGTGACCCAAAAAGAAAAAAAAATTAACTTTAGTTCAATCAGTGGAAACAGTATACAGTTTTAATATTTTTAATTTATTTTAAAAAACTACAACAAATATTTACTCTTTTTATGACATAGATTTTCAAAATATTTAATTTAAAAATTATGAATATATGAAAATAATGCTTGGTTCTAATTTTCATTTAGTTTTTTTGTGTTTTACAAAACTTTATTTGAGCAATTACAATTAAAGCATACATTCTTGCTAGGGTGAGATGACCCTAATACTTGATTTGGCTATGTAAAATACACAGATTCATAATGTTTCATATCTACGTAAATTTTAAGCGAGAGAGAGTTTTTCACATTACTTCAAAAAAAGGAAAAAATATTTTTTCGAATGTATACTAAGAACTTCAAAGGAATCAGTAAAGATTTCAAAGGGATCTCATCTTTTGAGAATTATTTTAGAAGCAAAAGCCATGACTGTAGATTTACATTGCAGATAAATAATAAATATTTTAATTTTCAAGATTTAATATCTAAAGGCACTCCCTTAGACCAACATTGAAAGTATCAAGTGAAATGAGTCAGAAAGAGAGGGACAGACATAAAAAGATTGCACTCATTTGTGGAATATAAAGTAACATAATAGGTGACTAACACCCAAGAATAGTAGAGATAAGTACCAGGAGGATTATTCCACAGCTTAGAAGCCAGCTTCACATGCTGGGGGAAAATGCAGCTCATATCGAGAAGATAACACCGAGTAAAGGAAGCTAGGAAGGGCAGCTAGGGATGGGAGATGCAAGCTGAAAGTAGACTATGTACCAAACATGATGGCCACTTAATACCTCTATTGCAAACCACAACACCCAAAAGAAGAGAGAGAGCAAAAGGGAATGCCCTGCCACAGAGGCTGGGGTGGAGGGATTGGGGTAAGGGTGTAGTGGAAGGGATGCTGGGACCATTGGTAGTGGAAAATGGGCACTGGTGGAGGGATGGGTACTCGATCATTGTATGACTGAGATGCAAGCACGAAAGTTTGTCAGTCTGTAACTACCTCACGGTGATTCACTAATAAAAAATTTTTAAAAAATGAAGATACTCCCTTAACTTCTGGATTCCGTGGGTTAGGGAACTGGTTCTTGACTCCTCTCGCTTAATAACTTTGTTTTTAATAAATATTGAAAACTAAAGGAATATGAAGTTTTAGCAAATTCCTTTTTTGGTGAGAATAATTTAAGAAACTGTTTCAGATAAACATATTCTAAAAGTTAAATAAATATTAGAAAATCACTTGTAATATAAGAAAAAATTCAATTGTCACCATCTCATATAATGCTACTATATTATGATTAGTACATAAGATATTTCACCTTGAAGGTGAATCCTAAATTCTTGCTTGCTCTACATTATCCCACCACCTTTAAAATAAATTCAGCAATCTATGTTAGTATACAAACCAAATTTATGCTGGAAAAAATTCCACACCTAAAAACTATCTATAAGCCTATCAGTTATCATACAGAAATTAGGTTTGCACTGCAAGTCTGAGGGCTATTACTCAATATTTATTGAAATAGACATGCTATTTAAAACAAAATGAGGATAGAAAATGCAATCATTATCCATCTATTTGGCATGGCTGTGAAAAGCTATTATAACCTGTTTCATTACACCTCTTCATTATGGTATTGCAATGTTAATTGAAACTTTATAATGTTAGAGATATATAAAAGATTATTTAAGCATATAACATCTACCAAAATAAATTTACAAAGACAGTACATTCTAGAACTCCTATTTGTGTTATAACACAGAATTACCCATGAGAACTCAGAATAAAGACAGTGATTGATTACCTTTCAAAAGAGAACAGAGATTATCACGATGTCTCCTTTATTTATTTGATTGTTTCATTATTAAGTTATCAATCAGGTCAAGATGACTGCATGTAACCCAGACTTTCACTTTTAAAAACATAACTAGGTTTCATGTGAGTCTAACATAGCGAAGTCACCACTTAAATTCTTCACTACCAGTGTATTTGTACAGTGTATTTTTAATCCTTATTTTGGTGGTGGAGTGCATCCCACATAATATTCGGGAAGGCTGACAGTCACTTCTAGTGGTACTCAGCCAACTGGGCCGGATGTTTCAAACACAAGTCTGAAGCTGTGACACTGCTCTGTTCACATCTGTAGTGCTCAGGGCCCTACAGGCTAAAATTTGTGGTACTTGTGATGGTATGTATTTTGTGCCAGAGATTAAACTTGGGGTTTTACACATATAGAGCCTGCAACCCTAACACCTAAAATATCTTATTGGGGCCCTCAAATAAAGACATTTATATTGCAACTCAAATTGTGATTCAACTGCAAGTATTTCTTTTTTTCTCAGATATGCTTTGTGAATAAACTGGATTGAATTTATCATAATGCATTAAAAATTTAAAACATACAGCAGTCATAATTCTTATAATTTCTGCTGCTGGAACAAGCAACAATTTTTAGATGAACATATAAAGTGTACAAGTGATGCTGACAAATGTATTTCTTGCTCAAAAGTTGGATGGCATGGTAATGGATTTTTAAATAGATGACTAATGTTTTTGACAAGCCTGAAATTTCTGGAAATGTTCTCTCATACACTGGAACAAAATGATTTAGCATTAATCTCTGGGTCATGATATTCATAATGCTTTAGGAAAACTGATGGAACAAGTTCTCCAACTGTTATTTTTACTTTAGGTAAGTATACTTCAGATGAAATTAACCAGTTATATTTTATATTCAACAGAATCACAGACATACCATTTGTGAATTTAGCTCTCACCTGAAACAATTTAATAATTTATAAAAAGTTATAGCTGTTTCCAAAAAAATACTTCAAATCATAAATTCCATATATGTTCTTAAGCTGTCAGAAATGAGTTCTGGCTCAAAATTGCAACTTATGCAACAGCTACTGCTGTTGCTGTCACCTGAGTGTAGGACATCACCCAAAATTCACTCACCATGGGCAACTTTTCCATTTCTGGATGACACCTGAGGCTCAGAGAGGGGCAGTAGTCAGAATTTTTTTCTTCATAAAAAGGCGATATCGCAGTTCCGGATATCATCAGAAGGTTTAGGATTGGAGCTTGGAGGCTGTCAGGAGAGCTTGCATAAGGAGTGGAGGTGAGCATCCCAAGGATCAGGCACGGGGTAGGGGCAGCCTGCTGCCAGTGAGTGGCTGTTGAGTGTCCCCAGCTAAAGTTGTGAATCCAGTACCCAAGTGTGAGAAGTGACTGGGATCAGTGTAAGCAAAGCATACACGAGGGTTTGATTCTGCTAAATATCCAGGTGAGTGTCCTCAAGGACAAGGCTCCAGGCACAGGCAGCCTCCCTGTGTGAGATGTGAAACTTTTGGGGCATCTCAGAAATGTATGGCTGGATAAGCATAGTGGAGTGGGGCAAAAATACACAGACCGGCAACATGCGCTCTGGGAAAGCAGTACAGAACCCCACCACATGTAGTGAGCCAAGAGTGTAACTCTGAAGAATCAACTGATATGTACCAGCTAAATCACCTCTTAACTAAAAAATTGAGAGGAAAATATTGAGTCTGTTCAATAGTTCAAAGCATGAGTAGCACAGACAGCCAATAAAATACGAGCTGATATGAGAGCAGAAATGAGAAAACTACAATAGCACAGCAGGTAGGGCGTTTGCCTTGAATACGGCTGAGAAGGGTTGGATTCTTCCTTCCCTCTCAGAGAGCCCAGCAAGCTACTGAGAGTATCCCACCTGCATGGCAGAACCTGGCAAGCTCCCCGTGGCATATTCAATATGTCAAAAACAGTAACAAGTCTCACAATGGAGATGTTACTGGTGCTGGCTCAAGCAAATAGATGAACAATGGGAGGACAGTGCTACAGTGCTACAAAGAACTTAGTAGGTGAAATGGAAAAACTCATTGAAAGGCCTTAGCAGGAGAGAACAAAATCAGTAAGCTCCAAAATAAAAAATACAGAAAACCTACAGACAAAATCAGAAGATGTGGGGAGGTAAATGCTTAAAATAAATGAACAGCAGGCAAAAGATTCTGGGATAATTCGAGTACAACATGAGAACCATCTGGGTCCTGGAGGACCAGGAAGGCAAACCTGACAAGAAAACAACAAAGGCCTCATCACTGAGACGTTTCCAGAGCTGACGAGTACATGTATCCATATCCAAAAGCCTTAAAAGGTAGCAGTTAAAAGATACCCAAATAAAAATACTCCAAGACACATCATAATCAGAATGACTAAGGCCATAGGTACAGATAGATTACTGAAAGAAGCAAGATCAGCAAAGGAAAATACATAAAAGAGTATCTGTAGCTATCCTCCTGCAACTGAACCCTAGGAACAGGAAACAGTTTTCATTCTGCGATGAATATTCAAAGGTTCATGACCAAGGCAAAGTCACACACATGGGCTGTATATTCGTAGTCATGTGACAAAGTTTACCATGTGAGAACAATAGGTATAGGGACAGAAAGGAATACATTACATGTGGAACGCAAGACAAAAAGAAAAAGATGAAATCTATGGTTATATGGGCCACATGGGACAAAGTGTTGTGAGGTATTACTGGATTTCTATGAATTAATGCAGAGGTTTCCAGTGAGCTTTGCAGAGACTACAGGTGTCAGCTCTCCCTAGCTCAAGCCCCCAGCACAGGCAATTGCAAGACATCAAGTATGTTAACTATTGGAAAATGCTGGTTCCCCTGGCAACAGTTCAGTTCAGCAAGGTTAGCTGTCAGGTTTTTTTCACACCAGCCTAGCAGCCTGGATGGTCAGGGAACCATACCAGGAAGAACTCCAACCATATCCTTAAGGTTTTTAGCAAATTTATTAAATAAAATTTATTAAATCTACAAGTTCAAGGACAATGGTGGGATATACTAAAAACAACTCAATAAAATGAATGCATCACCAATAATAAACCTAACCTGACTTCCATTCAGTTCTTAAGGAGGAACATATTAATAAAAGAAAAAAAACGTATGATCATATAAATAGATGCAGAGACAACATTTGACAAGATCCAGCACCCATTCATTATAAAGACTTGGGACAAAATGGGAATTGAATGAATTTTCCTTAACATAATCAAAGCCATTTACCATAAATCCAGAGAAAACATTATACTAAATGGGAAAAACTACAAACTTGACTCTAAGATATAAGACGATAAGACAATATTGTCCACTTTCACCACTTCTATTCAATATAGTACTTCTATTCAATATAGTACTGAAGGTATTTTCCATCGTGATTGGGCAAGATAAAGATATTAAGGACCTCCAGGTATGAAAGGAGTAAGTCATTTCACTGTTTGTGGAGGACATAATACTATACTTAGAAAATCCTAAAGATTTTACCAAAAAATAAGCTTGTACAAATGGAAGATTTATATTTTAAAGTATCAGCCTACAAAATTAACACTCAAAAATTCATGACTTTTCTATACACAAATAATGAGATAGAAGAGAGAGAAAGAAAAAAAGGAAGAATCATTCCATTAAAAATAGTGATTCAGAAAATCAGTACCTAGGAATCAGCCTAGTGCAAAATATGAAAGACCTATACAAGGAAAACCACAAAACATTAAAGAACAGAAAAAATGGAAACACATCCTCTGCTAATGGATTCAGAGTATTTACATTGTCAAAATTGCAATACCCCCCAAAGCATTATACAGGTCCAATGCAGTCCCTATTAGTATACCCTTGACATTTTTCAAGAAAATGTATTAAATACTCCTGAAATCATTCTGAATCTAGTGAATGATAAAATAAAAACCTATACCCAAGCAAAATAACAAGTATTCTGAAAAGGCTTTATTTTCTAATGCAACGCAAATACTGTCATCATAACAAATACATGGACTCCAGGAAGAAAAGTTCATATCTGGTTATACAACACACAGATATGAGTACACTCATCCACTGTCATGTATATAAAATGTTAATTTCAGGATTACTCCATTTTTTGTGCAAAATTGAAACATTAAAATAAGATTATGTAAGTATAATTACATGTATGTAATGGAATATTAATTGCCACTCCAAATACCAAATGTAATCTTCATGAGAAATTACTGGAGGAAAAATAGATGAACAATGTATATACTATGCCTATTTATAATTTTAAAAGACTAATCATTTTTATTTTTTCATTAGAACCCCTTCCCTCAAAATATAGAAGACAAAATGTCATGCCTAGTCCAGTGGCTTATGCTATTGGGTCAGGTGATTTTGATGCTGGGCTGAATGGAAATACTCTGAAGACTATGGCTTGTGGTTCTACAGGTTCTTTTGCTTGTAGCATTCATCACCACTGCAGCCCCTCTGAGCCATCCCCCAACCCCCAGTCTCACCAATTAAAAACAGTTTTGAAATTATACCCCTAAAACCTACTGAATACTGGACATTAATATAGCTTCAATAGAAACATATGTTAAAATAAATACAGACTTGCAATCACATATATTTATTCAAATTCTGCTAATTTGCATACGTCTTATTACTCTATACCTTGTATCCTTATCTATGATATAAATTAAAGTAACTAGTTGTCACTGTCACTGTCCTCCCATTGTTCATCGATTTGCTCGAGTGGGCACCAGTAACATCTCACAACAAATTGTGAGACTTGTTGTTACTGTGTTTGGCATATTGAATACATCATGGGTAGCTTGCCAGGCTCTGCCATGTGGGCGAGATACTCTCGGTAGCTTGCCGGGCTCTCCAAGAGGGGCAGAGGAATCGAACTCGGGGTGGCCAAATTGGCCGCTTGCAAGGCAAACGCCCTACCCACTGCGCTATTGCTCCAGCCCAAAGTATCTAGTTATATCACTTTAGTGATCAAGTACTTATTATACAAAAAATGCATAAGTAGCATTAAGCATAGAGTAGAAATTAAATTGTAGTCAATAATAATTGCAAATAGCCATTTACATAGGATTATCAATAATTATATATATTTTATTGGTGACTAAAAGTAGCTTAATAACTATATTTTACAGTGACAAGTAATGGTGATTTTTTTTCAACTGATAAAAAGCATAGGCATCATTTTCAATTAAGTGGTTTTCTTTTCTTTTCTTTTTTTTTTTGCTTTTTCGGTCACATCTGGCGATACGCAGGGGTTACTCCTGTCTCTGCACTCAGGAATTAGTCCTGGCGGTGCTCAGAGGACCATATGGGATGCTGGGAATTGAACCTGTGTCTGCCACATGCAAGGCAAATGCCCTATCCGTTGTGCTATTGCGCAAGCTCCTATTTTTCTCCACTTAAAAATTATGAATAGGGACTGGCACAATAGCACAGCGGGTAGAGTGTTGGCTTGCATGTAGCCAACCCGGGTTCGATTTCCAGCATCCCGCATGGTCCCCTAAGCACTGCCAGGAGTAATTCCTAAGTGCATGAGCCAGGAGTAAGCCCTGTGCATTGCTGGGTATGACCCAAAAAGCAAAAAATAACTAACTAAATAAATAAATAAATAAAAATTATAAATAAAACAGATAGTGTCAACAATAACTTTATTAAGAACAAATTTTAGAAGTCTGGCTCAATTCTATTTAACTTTAAAAAACTTAGATAATATTTATTAGTAGCCACTCCTCCTAGAGAACCCCCAATAGAGAAACATTAAAATTACACAACAGAAATAAATTTTAGTCTATATACATGTGGACAAGAGAAATGAGCTTCAGTCTTTATTCAGTACAAATAGAATAATTATCTCTTACAAGCAGGGTTATTGCAACTATTAATGAAGAATATATCTAGTGAATACATCATCATCAGTACTTGATTGATGGTTTATTATTCTCTATTCTTATAGATGATGAAAATTACATAAAAGGAGGAAATTGTGTTTTATGAGATATAATAGATAATGCTATTTAGTACGATACTTTAATGTCATCCAAAATTTAGACAAAAATTTTAAATTCTACTTTTAGGATCATTAGACTAAACTCTATAAAACGCAAAGTATCACCAATTTTCACAAAGGTAATTGAAGGTCTGAGTACAGTTTCAAAATAATAGATTTATGCTGCTGACTTGCACACATAAATGAGTGCCCTTGTGAATTGCAAAATATTCAAGCATGTTTATCATAGTCAGAATCTGCCACTGCATACTGATCAACACCCCTAACTCATTAACATACACCACTCCTTGCTGGAGCTTTCATTTGCATGCTTTTCTAAAAGCTTCTTTTTTCCTCACTGTTCAGACAGCCAATGACCTTTGTAGTGAACAAGAAAATTAGAAACAGGTGGGTGCTTATTTTTAATGACGCTGAGACCAAATTGTTTAACTTAAGTCTGAACTTTTTTTTTTTTTGCAATCTTCTTTAATACCTGACAAACTTAATCATCATGTGAAGTTAGGCAGACTTTCTTCTCTGATTGAGCTCTGTAACTAGGTGTTTGCTTTTCTTTCTTTTATATTTAATTAATACAATAAAAAACATCTCTCCTCTATCAGCCTTTTAGTTTCCCGAGTCTCCAGCACAGAATTTTAAGATTTAACTAATGTTCTGGCATCTCTACAGATTAACTTGTATGACAGAATAAAACTGACTGAGGGCATTTTCTTTAGGACTGTAATTATTTATTTGAATAAGTAATTATTAATACATCAGAAATAAATTTTCAACAACCTAAATGATAAGTATTGATTTTTCTCTCTGAATCTTTTGCTTTAGGATGTTAGGTATCATATTTGAAGTACTGTTATTCCCTAAAGTTCCCCAGAAGAAGTATCAAATAATTTAAAGGGAATAATTAATTGAATAATAAAGACTGCCAATTTTAGTTATACCTAGATTATTTATAAATGAAAGTGATGCTTGGTGAACCAACAGAAACTTTAATCACAGGCCATTTTCTCTGTTTAACAAAGTTCTACTCTAAAATTTTTGTCACCCAAGAAAAATTGTACTCAAAGAAACCAAAATCACCTCAAAATGTATCATTTGAATCTTTTCACATAAATAGAAACTAAGTTTATATAGTTCTGTGCTTTAGATTTGCCAGGACAATCATTATTTTTTGCACAGTTTAGTGTCCATTATATTTCATAGCAAAATCTATCTAGTTGTCCTACCCTAATTACCATTTGGATAAAAAATTTATTAATGTAAGTATAAAGACAATCATTATCCCATAGTAACTAAAACAATTTATATCACTTAAGCAAAGTTATGGAATGACTATAGCTTTAGGAAAAACATCCCTATAACAATGTCTCCTTTTATTTAAAATAATTGACAAAGACCTTAATGGTTTGTACTATTTTCTAAGTCAATTTTGACTATGAATGCTTCCTTAAAAATACTGATATTTTTCATTTATTTCCACATTATTCAAATAAACACACCTAGTTGGAGAGAAAGTGCAGGGATTAAGGAGTACACTTTGTATATAGATGATCATAGTTGGATCACTGACAGGACAGAGTCTTCTGAGCTTTGTCAGGGGAGGTTAGGAATTCCATGAGCATAGAACATAGAGTCCTAGAGACCACTCTCACCCAGCACAGCTGGACCATGCCTGAGCAGAAATCCATCCTTGAGCAGCCTTCTACTGAACCTACACAGTTGCCAGTGAGTAACGTCTCCATTGGAGACTTTGTTGTTACTGTGTCTGGCATATTGAATACGACACGGGGAGCTTGCCAGGCTCTGCCGTGCGGGCGAGATACTCTCAGTAGCTTGCTGGGCTCTCCAAGAGGGGCGGAGAAATCGAACTCGTGTCGGCCATGTTGGCTGCGTGCAAGGCAAACGCCCTACTGCTGTGCTATCGCTCTGCCCCCTATGCAACTATGCTTATATTAAAAACATATGCACACACCACAGTGATTTTATTGTTAATAATGTTTTTTTTAATGTGGAGGTCAGATTGGTTTTAAAAAAATAATTTTAAAGAAAAAATTCAAGCCCACAAATTTGTTTATTTTTATGTTACATTTATATATTGGAAAATTACCAAATAATCTGAGGTAACTTAATAAAGAACATGCTAATTATTTTAAATAACAATAAGCATAAGAATTTTGGAAAAAGTTCAGAAAATTTAATGAACAAAATTGACATCCTACATTTTTAGCTAAATATAACTAATGAGCTTTTAACATTAACAAGAATGAAAAACATAATATAACAAATGGCATAGCTCTTATGGTGGTAAAATAAAATAACAAAGAATAAAACCAGAAAACAGATATTAGATTCTATGTGTAAGATAATGAATATACCCCTATGACATTTAAATTAAGACATGCCTTAAAGGTTTAAACGCATATTTAAGTTCAAAATTCTTTATGATAGTAAAATCATATGAATGTCATTCACTATGTATGTCATATAGTGTCATCTACTGGCACTTTGGAAATGTCAGGGGAGACTGAATACTTTCCAATAACAGTAAACATATAAAATATGGAAGCAAATGTTCAACTATTGTTTCTATGGCCTTTTAAAATGTTTTTATGGCTTCAGGCATTTGAGAATTTGACATTTAATTAATTTTCTTTGTAATCTTGACTGAAAAGTTCCTAGGTAGATACAATATAAAAACCAAGGAAACTGAAAATTCATGTAGACTATGTCATATGCTTTAGTAATGAGAATACCTATTGAAAAAATGTACCACACGTCCTACTGAAAGAGAACATCAGTAGGAACCTATCACCAACGTTTGAGATATATGCAACTAGCTAGATATAAAGAATTGAGAATCTGATGATTTCTTTGGCCCATGATCTCTCACCCTCCTCTTCAGTGGCTAAACATGTTCTGAGCATGGATATTAGAAATTGTGCCTGAGAATAATAAAATATTTACTAGACTTCTGACTTATATGAACTATTGCTGTGGACCCTTGAACTTTTCTTAAATAATATTGATGCTGGTCAAGCATTGTGTGCTATGTTTTGCTAATTAGTTCACATTCAAAGACCCCAGAGTAGTAGTGACAAATTTTATAATAACAAAAGAATAGTTTAGGAAAAGATAAAACAAAAAAAAAAAGGATCATTGCTTTGAGGTCCTGGGGGATGTCTCAGGAGCAAAAGTGACTGCTTGCAATTTTGAGTGACCATGTTTGGTTAAGTGTGAGTGTTCATGTTCAATCACTAGTGCACCCACATGCAGCTTGCATGGTACATAGGCTCTGCTGTCCGTAACTACCAGTGCCACAAGAGAGAGAACAATCTTTAGAGCATCACATCTGGGTATGCGTTAACACTGCAAATAAAAGTGTTGCAACTACTAATGCCACTAGATGCCCAAGCCGGGAAAGTCCAGGACTACAGCTCCTAGTAAACATATATTGGAAACTATTGTAAACCTACAACACCTAAAACTATAGTGTTCATGAACACTAATACAAAAGGAGCGTGATTCTCTCTGAGAACAAGCATGAGCACTGTATTCATGTAGTACAATTCTAGCAACTATCACAACAAACAAGTATGTGACTTCTGGACCTCACAGCACCAGGAAGGAAATACAAAAGAAAGACAAAGAAAAAAGGAAAGAAAGGAAGGAAGAAGGAAGGAAGGAAGGAAGGAAGGAAGGAAGGAAGGAAGGAAGGAAGGAAGGAAGGAAGAACTGAACTTTAAATTGAGTAGTCCTCGAGATGGAATTGGTTTGAAATGTTCATGGTCAAGGAGAACTTTATCTGGGACATATATTCACACAAGCTGCTAAGGTACAAGATTTAGCAAGTTTTTTAGATTTTTTTAAAAATTAAAAAAGAAAGAAAAATATATACTGATTCAAGCAGTTTCTTGATATGCTTCATATTTTTAAAAAAATCAAGCCAAATTTTGATTTCAGCTTCAGCATGTAAGGAACATAAGCCTCATCACATCATACTAATAACAAATAAAAATTATAATATTTTAAAAAATAAAGAGGGCAAATCCAAAAGAGAGGGGAGGACATAGAGCAAATTTTTGACCCCTACATAAGGGAGACAGATAGGCAACTTCAAGGATTTGCTACCATTTCAAGATCACATTCCCGTTATAAATATCACTTAATCACTTAATCACTTAATCACTTAATCCCCGTTATTCATCGATTTATTCGAGCGGGTGCCAGTAACGTCTCCATTCATCCCAGTTGCGTGCTAGCGTAGCCCAGTGGTATCTGTTCGTTCTAGGAACATGCAGAGCTTCAAACCGATATAAATATCATTTTCAAAAAATTCCCTCATGATTGTGACAGGAAGAGAGTGAAAAGAGATGGGCTGGAGCTATAGCACAACAGGTAGGGCAAATGCATGTGTCTGACTGGATTCTATTCCTAGCTTCCCATATGGTTCCCTAAGTACCACCAGGAGTAATTCCTGAGTACATAGCCAGGACTTAACCCTGGTGCATTACCAGGTGTGACCCCAAAAGAAAAAAAAAGTAACACTTAAAAAAAAGAGTCAATTATGTAATATGTCAGATCACTCTGTTCTTATTAGTAAGATCCATCATCCCCCAAGTTAGCTAACATTCTAATCTATGGACATATATATCAGCATCTAACTGACCAGAGAAATAGCCAACTTTGCCCACTTTAGCCATCCTATCCCACAAAGCAGGAGAAGAAAAAGAAATTAAGAAACTCTTGAAGTTCAGGGTTCATACACAACACTACACAGGGAGTGTAAATATCTCTATTTCATAGCCACACTACCAAAGACCAATTTAGAGTAGTTCCTTTAACCTGATATATCGTATCCAGATATATTGAATAAAGTGGACAGGATGCAGGCATACATCGCACAATGTTAGGGCAGCAAAATTTGTAAGAAAATTTCCAAAGTTTTGGCCAAGTAAACACTGTCATAGAAGCAAAAAGACCTTGTTAAGAAAACTGGTGGACTGGAAATTGCTGAGGTAAACCAGTAAGTTCCTGAAAACATAACAAATAGCAAGGGGAGGAAGTACTGAACAAAAAAATAATTAAACATTCAAGGACTATGTTAACGAAAAAAGTAATGCTTGCGCAGAATAAGAAAGAGAAGGACAAGAAGCCAAATTTAAAACAATCAAGAGGCCACATTCAAAATAATAATAGCAGAAATTTCTTAGATTCATGTCAAATACCAAAGCATAGATCCAAGAACTTGGAAGAAGACCAAACAAGAAAAATTAAAAAGATAAAAACAAAATTTCAGTACGATAAATAGGGGCTACAGAGAAAGTGCAGCAGGTAGGACAGCATACTTTGCATGTGGCCAAATTTGGTCCAAACACTGGATTCCCCTGAGCCCCACCAAGATGGATCCCTAAGTGAAGAGCCAGAATTCAAGCCCGAGGAACTCTTGGTGTACCCCTCTGCGCTGCAAAAAGAAAAAAGAAAAGAAAAGTAAAATAGAGATAGTTTTCTGAGGAAACTAGAGGAATCAAACACTATTATAAAAAGTCAAAACTTAAATCACAGCAGAATTCCTGAAAATAGTTAAATACAGGTAAAATAAAATATCTAAACGTCTGACAGAGAAAAATATAAAAACCTGCACCAACCTAGAATTTAGTGCTCTCTGAAATGTCCTTCAATAGTAAAGACTGTCTCAAATAAATAAAACTTGAGAAAATTTCTTGTCAAGGATCACCTTCTAAGAAATGTTTAAAAAAGCAAAGCAAGATATTTCAGAAATTCATATCTATAAAATATAAGAAAAAACATAAAAAAGATATACATCAGGTATTATAAATAAAATACGTTTTTCTCATTATTAATTAATCTGAGATAACATTGCATGAAGTACCAATTAAAAAATGTATCAGGGGCCCAAGCAAATAGTATAGCAGGTATGGCACTTGCCTTGCACCTGGCAAACTCTGGTTTGATTCCTGACACCACATGGTCACCATTCCCTGACAGGAGTGATCTTAGAGCACAGAGTCCAGGGTAAACCCTTAGCACCACTGAGTGAGACCCCCCCCAAAAAAATCAGAACTATAAATACACATACATACATGGTAGACTACATATTCTTATTTATATACTTTTTGTATGTAATTAATATATATGGTTATATATGTATATATGTATGAAATGACATAAAAAGTAAGAGAAAGAATTTTGCTTTATTTCATAATAAATATTCATATAGTCTATGAGTATTTTATTCGTGTGTGTGTGTGTTTGTGTGTGTGTGTTTATGGGCCACACCCAGTGATGCTCAAGGGTTACTCCTGGCTCTTTACTCAAGAATTACACCTGACAGGGGCTGGAGCGATAGCACAGCAGGTAGGGCGTTTCCCTTGCATTCAGACCACCCAGGTTCGATTCCCAGTGTCCCATATGGTCCCCCAAACAGTGCCAGGAGTAATTCCTGAGTGCAGAGCCAGGAGTAACCCTTGTGTATCGCCAGGTGTGACCCCAAAAAAGCAAAAAAAAAAGAAAACAAAGAATTACACCTGACAGCACTCCCAGGACAATATGGGATGCTGAGGACTGAACCCTGGTTGGCCCTGTGCAAGGCAAATGTCCTATTATCTCTCCAGCCTCATCATCATGGACTTTTCAAAATTGCTTTGAGTTTACTGGCAATTTATGTACTAGAGACATCAGAAAAACTAAGAAAAAGGTAGCTATTAAAAGGAAGAACAATGGAATTCCATAAAATATGCAATTTAAGCCTCAAACCTAAAAATAGTGGAAAAATAATGGAAACCTGGAATAGAACATCAAAAGCAATTGAGAAAATATAGTAAAGGATATGATAAATTTTGACCTAACTACTCCAAAATTTGCGCTAGTCTATTAATGGTGTAAATGCAGCAATTAATGAGGATTATCAAAGTATATCATCAAAAACCTAACAAAATTATATATGCCTATATTTGACATCTACCACTAACATGACGATACAGATTAAACAAAGATACCTGAGGAATGAAAATATACCATACAAAAACTAATAAAAATAAGATTATATGAATATAAGATATGTATTACAAAGCTAGGAAAATTATCAGGAATAAGGAAGGTATAGGTATTGCATAGTATAAAGTAATAAACATGCTGAAAAAAATAATTCTCACTATGTATGTGCTTAACAACATGACTATGTGGTGCAAACAATGTGTAGAAATAAGTGATAAAATTAAAACTTTAAATAGATAAGTCCATTATAACGGGGGAACACTATAGAGCCAGGAGTAATCCCTGAGCACTGTCAAGCCTCAGCCGACATATGGCACATAACCATATTAAAAACAGTTCAACATGGGGGCTGGAGGAATAGCACAGTAGGTAGGGCGTGTGCCTTGCATGCGGCTGACCTGGGTTTGATTCCCAGCATCCCATATGGTCCCTGAGCACCACCACGAGTAATTCCTGAGTGCAGAGCCAGGAAAAGCCCTGTGAATTGCTGGGTGTGGCCCAAAAAGCAAAACAAACAAACAATCAAAAAACAGTTCCACATTTTATGTCATCAGAGAAATGTACGTCAAAATCACAATGTGATATCTTCAAATCATACCTGTTAGAATGAATAAATACTGAAACAAATATTGAAACAAATTTTAAAATACTAATTTTAAAATACTAAAATATTTTAAATTAAAATTATTAAAATATTTTAATAATTAAGTATAAAATCTGGAATTCTTATTTAATGATGGTGGAAGTGTAATATGGCATGACCAGTAAAGAAAACACTTTGGCAACAGGGAGAGACATCCAGGTTCATTTGATGTTGTCCACACCTGCAATAGCTTCACCACTAGCTTTTCCAATAGTTTCGTTACTGGCAAAAGGAACAACCCATGAATTTCTTTTCACTGAGGAAAAGGCACCCACCTCACCATGCTGAAGAGAAAGACAAAAGACTGGTTGTCAAACAAAGCAGTCATTGAAATGTTTTCTAGGTGACATGTTAATGGATGTATGAGTTTTGTTACTTAAATAAAGTTAATACTGTGTCTAAAACCAGACAACAAAAGAAAACACTTTGGGATTTCTTTAAAAAAATAAAAATAATCTTACCATACAATCTAGTAATCATGCTTCTTGAAATTTTCTGAAATAATTGAAAACTCATGTCCAAACAAAAACCTGTACATGGATGTTTATATCAGTTTTAAAAATAGTTACAATACTTACAATCAACAAAAAAAGGATCTCAGATAGGTAAATATTAATGAATAAATGGATAAACAAAATGCTATAGCTTTAGATAACTGTATATTTCTAAGACCTAAACATAAATTAAGTCATGAAAACACATATGTGAAACCTAACTATGTATCACTAACTGAAGTAAGTCAACCTGAAAAGGCTGAATACTGTGCAATGTGATTCTAATTATATATTCTAGAAAAAAACAAAAGAGGAGATTACAAATAACTCAGTAGTTGTCTGTGATTAAGAGAGGATAGAATGAACAAACATTACATGGAAGATTTTTTTTTATCATTCACAATAGCCATAATATTTTATACTCTATTATACTTTATATATACATAATGATTTTATAGTACCATTATACTTTATTCAATTTTACAGAAACATAAATCACTAAGAGTTAATTCTAAAATGGTTCATGGTCTTTGGGTAGTTTTGATGTGTAAATATAGGTAAGAATTTAATAAATGCTGCACTCTAGTGGTTATATTGATAATGGGGTAACTATGCATGTGAAGACAAGTGGTAGATAAGACTTTCTGCACCTTCCTGTCAATTTTACTTGGAACCTAAAACTATTCTAAAATCACCTTTTGTAACTATCTCACAGTGATTCAATAATAAAATAAAAATAAAATAAAACGATGCTGAGGTGATAGAACAAGATAGAGTGCTTGTATTGCTCACAGATGACCCTAGTTCAATTCCCAGCACCACATATGGTCTTCTGATCTCCACCCAGAACCATTCCTAAGTGTAGAGCCAAAAGTAAACACGCAACACTGCTGAGTGTGGCCCCAAAGCAAAACAAAAGATGACCAAAAAAATTTCAAAAAGAAAAGAGAATATTGCAAGATTTTTATTACAGAGGATTGAACATGCAGGGCCTTCAACAAACAAAATCAGATTCTGTGCTCTTCTTGAAAATAGCAGGAGGGTCACCAGAGAGATAGTACAGAAGGTGGGGTGCTTGCCTTGCACACTGCTGAACTGAATTCAGTTCCCGACATCCCATGTTCTAAAGTTATTTATAGTCTTTGGGTGATTTTGATGTTTAAATTTCAAAACGTATGCAGGTTCCTCCAAGCCAGGTCAGAGTGATTCCTGATTACAGAGCCAGGAGTAAAAGTGCGCAGCAGGGTGTGACCCAAAAACCAAAACCAAAACAAAACAAAAAGGCAGGGTAGATTTTATATTTTGCAATGCGGAAGAACAATACAATAAGGATTGAATGAACTGTTGGTGAAAAATGTAGAAAACATGTTTTAAATGTTGCAGTTTATTTTAAACTGCAAACATTTCCTTTAAATGTTTAAAGGGAAAAGATCCAACAATAGTGAAATGGGAGAGTTGGACAATATGGTATGACTGATGTGTTTGTAATCAATGCTGAGTGAATTTTAGATTCCTCCCTTCCCATTGGGATATTGGGAGTGGGATGACTTATCTTTCTTGATGTGCAAAATTTCCAAACAATTGTTCCTAGGTTTTTTATAAAGATACATCTAGGTTTTAGATTATACATCACAGAAGGACAGAGAAAGACTTACATTGAAATGTTTTCTACATTTAACTGGAAGAGGGATGGATGTTGGAACATTGTATGACTGAAACTCCATCAAGAAAGCTTTGTAACTGTATTCCATGGTGATACAATAAAAAAATAAATAAATTTGAAAAATGAATAAATAAAGGACAGGAGAAATTTCCCATCAAAGAAAGAAAGGAAAGAAAAGGGTTTTTTTTTTGCATTAATCTTTTTACCAAAAAAAAAGGGATTTTAATTGTTTATAGGCAGTTTGGACTGGGACAAACAACCAAGTGCATTGAGACCTGTCAAACTCTTTAGAGAGGCTGGAATTCACATCCTGGGGATATGATCTTGGATTGATAGAAATGATGTCAATGTTTTTTCCAGTCTCGGTATAAAAGTTCAAGGACATTCTTTGTACTAAGAATTTATAGTTTTTACAGTCCAAGGTTAATTTACAGAGAAGAATACTCACCAGTTTTGTCAAGAAGAGATTCTTTGTTTCTATGTAGGAAGATGAAAGGAGTAATTCTCTTTCCTGAATGATGCACTTTTTGCAGCAATTGTACTTGGAATTTATTGTTCAAAACTTAGCTAACTTCTACTTTGATAGGAAAGTTATTTTTTATTTTAAAAACTATTAACTTGGGGCTGGAGCGATAGCATGCGACTGACCCAGGTTCGATTCCCAGCATGCCATATGTTCCGCCGAGCACCGCCAGGAGTGATTCCTGAGTGCATGAGTCAGGAGTAACCCCTGTGCATCGCCAGGTGTGACCCAAGAAGAAAAAAAAACTATTAACTTGATACTTCATCTTATAAAGTACAAGATATTTCACTTTAATAATAAGCAACTGATTTTATTAGTAGAAAAAAATTAAAGTACATTATACAAGCCTAAGTTATATCTTGGCACCTTATTCTATAACAAGTGATTGTATATGATATTCAGTGATAATTACCATTTTAATTACACTATATTGATGTAATGCAAGCTAATTTTAAAATTAGTAGCATTTGGCACTGTATTTTTTGTTGCCTTAACAAAAAAGAACATTGAAATTCATGCATATTGAGCACTATAAAATGTTCAAGTAGAATACACATAAAGAAAAAAAGCTGATTGTATTGTATTAGGAGTAATTTTACCATAAGATAAGCATATACATCTTTGTATTTTAATGGGTAAGCAGTTACAGTCACAGTTAATGCTTGATGATAGTTTGAATAATTTCTGAATTCTCTATATTGCTTGGTTGGGAGTTCTTTTAAAAAGAAACTATGCAACAAACATCTGGTGGAACATTCAACAATATTCCTGTTAAACAACATGAAACAAAAGGTAACTTTTCAAATTTTGTTTTCTCAGCCATAATTGCACACCTCATGCTGACAAATTAGAAACAAACAAGTCTATTCACATTCAAATAATAAGTGCTGAGGCTTTAAATGTCAAGCACTTCCCTATGAAACACTCCTCAGTTTGCAAATGCATATGTCAACTCACATATGTTTATGCTAAAATATAATAGGTAAGCATGACAGTAGACCAATGCACAAATGTTATATTTGCATTGTAAGATATTCTATAGATATGAAAAGTGTTCAAGATACATAAATACAAATTTGAAGCTTTTATTTTAAATCTTCATTTATACAATTTAACTTAAGGCGGGTCTCACAACTTAAAACTTGAAAAAAGTGAAAAAGGGTTAAAAAACAAATACAGGGAGAAAATGTTTTCAGTGTGCATAGATTACAAAAAAAAACTATCTGAGATTATAAAGAACCGTTATAATTTGATAACAAAATATAAAGCACTAAATTTGGAGAATGTTATGCATTCTTATAAATGAAGATACATGATGAGGAGGAAGAGATAATAGCAGATGTCTTGCATGAGATCAATCCTGGTCAATCCTCACCACTGTATGGTCCCCAAATAATACAAATATGTCACAAACTCCGCTGATGTAACCCCCAAAGGAAGATAAACAAATGGTTACCAAGCCATTTACGAAAAATCTTTAACATCATTAGTTATACAGAAATGTAAATTGAAGTGAAAATGGCATGGCATTTTATACCTATAGCTGGCATGGCAACAAAAACTAAGAAATTATCAAATGTTGACAAGCATATGAAGTAAAGAAAATACTCCCAACTTGTTAGGAATGTAAAATGTTATAATCACTTGATCACTTGAACACTTGACATCCAGTTACTCATGGATTTGCTCTATCGGGTGCCAGTAACGTCTCCATCCATCCCTGTCGTGAGCTGGTGTAGCCCAAAGGCATCTGATCATTTGAGAAACACAAAAAACCTCAAACTGATCATTCAAGGTCTTGAAGAAGAAGTTATGCCATCTCGTAGGTGGGTGGCTATGCCATCTTTTGACTCCCATGGAATCCAGTCAGTAATGGCTCTAGTACAGTAGTCGTCTCCACATCTCATTATGTGTCTGACCCATCTGATTTTCGACGCCTTGGCAAATAAGACAAAGTCCCTGATTCTTGATCATCCACAGATGGCAGAACTCAGGATTCTTTCTCTCATTTGAGTGAAACGTGATACTCGAAGCACAGCTCTTTTGATTCCTCTTAGGGAGATCTGAAAAACATTCTCATTCTGTTTTCATGGGGCCCAGATCACTGAGGCATATGTTAATGCAGGAAGAATGGTAGAATCAAAGAGATGTGCCCAGAGCTGGAGGTTATTCATCCTCTTAGCTATTTCTTTGATAGTCTTGAAGGCATTCCAAACCGCTCTCTTCCTCCTGCACAATTCAGGTGCCAGATCATTTGTCACGTTGAGTTCTCAACCTAGGTACACATAACTGTTGCATTTGGAGATGTTCATTCTGTTGAGAGCAAATGCAACAATAGGAACTAAACTGTTTCTCATAAACATTGTCTTTGCGAGATTCAGCTATAATTAAACATTTCCACACTCATGGTTAAAGTTGGCCAGAATTTGTGCCGCTTGGCTAATGTTTGGTGTTATTAGAACAATGTCATCAATGAAGCAGAGGTGGCAAAGTTGCCGACCGTCTATCTTCACTCCCACTCCTTCGCATTCTGGTGGTCGCATGATGTTCTCAAGGGTGGCACTGGAGAGTTTTGGTGAAATGGCATCACCATGCTGAACCCCTCTTGAAATGAATGATTGCTTCCTTGAAGAATGGTGAGATCCTGGTAGTCAATCTGTAATACAACTCACAGAGGATCCTGAAGTTTTGAGTTTGAATGCCCTGTTTGGCTAGGGCTTTGATGACCACTTCAGCCTCAACAGAATCAAAGGCCTTCTTTAAGTCAATGAATGTTAGACAGAGCAGCACCTTGAACTCCCGAGAAACCTCAATGAGCTTGGTTTTCATGTGGATATGGTCAACCGCCCTGAATCCTTTTTCTGAATCTGACTTGCTTACATAGTTGGCCTTCATCTAGTGTTCTCACAATCTTATTCAGGATGACTGGAGTGAACAATTTTTAGACCACAGACAACAGGCTGATTGGGAGATAGTTGTCAATGTCGTGGATGTCTCCCATCTTGTACAGTAGTACAGTCCTGCTGGTTTTCCACTAGGATGGAATCTTGCATTCAGACAGGTAGCGTGTGAAGAGCTGAGTGAGTGTAATGATGAGTACTGATGGCAGGTTCTTCAGGTGGTCCGGTCTGACCTTGTCTGGGCCAAGTGCTGTTTGCTTCTTTACTAACGAAATGGTGTGTTGGATTTTGGAAGGGAGAAGTTTGAGGATGACATATCCATCCTGCAGAATTTGGTATGTGGGCAGGTGGACATGATTATCAAAGAGATCCAAGTGGAAGTCATGGATAATCTTCTCCACTGACCTTCTAGAGGATGTAATAGATCCATTAGGATATCGGAGGCAGTCATCTTGGTCTTGTAGTTGGCGAAGGACAGCGGGCATTGTGAATGCTTTTCCTGGCTTCTGCTGAAACTGCCAGCACTGCTGCTCTTCTCTCTTTGAGGTCTTCCTTGATCGCTTCTCTGCACTGCTTTGCGAACTTCAGTGTTTGCTTGTGGTTTCCTGATGCTTGCACCAAGCCATGTTGGCAAATGAGCTTGAGAGTTTTCAAAGACAGGCATCTTTTTGTGGCTATCTCTCTCTCTCAGAGATAAAATTTCAAGGCCAAACTAGGCTGTTAAAATAAAGGACAAAAATGACTGCCCGTACTTTGAATGCACTTACACTGGCATCAGATGCATACATCAAGGACCTGATGGTACAAGCACAAAAGATAAGGTAGGACATCATTGATCTAACCGAGACTAGAAGGCATCAATCACATCACGCCATTTTCAACACTGGAGATGAACTGTTCCTCGGAACATGTGACAAAAAAGGCATTGGTGGTGTCTGTGTTCTTGTCAACATGAACTTGACCATGAGCATTGATTCATTCAAATGCCTAAAAACCTGAATAGGATGATTACACTTGAATAGAAGTGGCTCACTGCCAGCAGTTTCTATCTTCGTTGTTTACCTACGAACATCAAATTATGATGAAGGAGAAATCGAGAAATCGATAAGTTCTACATGGAACTGGAGAAGTTCTCTAAAGAAGACCACACCTTCTACAAGATCATTGTCGATGATTTTAATGCCAAGATAGTACTGAGAGATCAGCCGAAGAACTCCACATTGGGACCCATGGCTTAGAATGTGAGAGACTGAGTTAATCAAGACCATCTATGGTAACTCACAGTACAGAAGGCTGAATCTAAACGTTGGACATGGGAGTTCTCCTGGTGGACGGTTCCACAACAAAATTGACCACATCATTTTCAATCGGTGGTTTTGCCTGATCGATGTCAGTATAATTAGACTGAAAAATAAAAAGCTATCTCTCAAAAAACTTTATCTAAAAAGGTTTATTTTTGAGCTAGGGATATACATCTAAGGGCCAGTGCACATATTTTGAATGCTAGAAACCCAGATTCAATCCCTAACACTACATGGCACCCTAAGCTTCACTTATAGGAACCCCTTCACTCTGTGGCAGGAATACTCCCTGAGCACTGCTGGTGTGTCTGCAAAACCAAAAAAAAAAAGTTTGGTCTTGATGTAAATCTACTATTCAATCTCAGCAATTAACCCCCTTGGAAGTACCTAAGTAAAATTATTTAAGTTCACACCAAGATTTTTAGACAAATTAAGGTGCATTTGTTGTTGTTGTTGTTGTTCTTTTTGGGTCATACCCGGTGGTGCACAGGGATTACTTCTGGTTCATGCACTCAGGAATTACTCCTGGTGGTGCTCAGATGATTGTATGGGATTCTGGGAATTGAATTCGAGTTGGCTGCTTTCAAGGCAAACACCCTACCCGCTGTGCTATCACTCCAGCCCCAAGGTGCAGAAATTAAGTATTTAAGTGGTCCTAATCTGTTCTTCACCAGAATATGTTAGAAAAAAGCAATTCAAATTACCAGCTGTGTGAATGCCTGATAGGGACCATACCCAGTAGAATGTAGGTCCTCAGAACTCTTGTGACAGTTTACCCAGTGTTGTGGAACACTTAAAGTTTAGTTTCTGGTGAATACTAGGACCATATACAACAGTGTTGCCGAGGATCAACTTTAGAACTTCATGCATGCTGGGCATGTGCTCTACCACTTAAGCTATCTCCTCAGTCTCAAATCATTTCATGTATATTTTTACGATGCTATGTAACTTAAGGAATGTAACTCAGAAGGAGTCAAAATAATCGACAGTTGTAGACCAAAATTATATTGTTTTCACCTATAATGTATGTGCCCATATTATTTTTATATAACTATTGACATATAAGAAGCATAGGCTACATGTGAAATTCTCATGAATATAAATGTAAAAGTATATAAATGAACTATAGATTAAAACAGTGGTAGGGCGTTTGCCTTACAAGCGGCCAACATGGCCGACCTGAGTTCGATTCCTCCACCCCTCTTGGAGAGCCCGGCAAGCTACCGAGAGTATTCGATATGCCAAACACAGTAACAACAAAGTCTCCAATGGAGACGTTACTGGGCCCGCTCGAGCAAATCGACGATCAACGGGAGGGCCTTTACTTTACTTACTTTTAGATTAAAAAAATAATTTTTTACTGGGGGGCGGGGTGGACGTAGCCTTTTTTACAGGCTTAGGACACACACAGAGAGGGGAGAGGGTGCTTGCACGGGGAGACAAAGTGAGGTGAGCTCCTGGCAGAGCAATGTGGGCCAGGAGCCGGGAATGTTTTAGGGCAAGTTTTTCCTTCTTCTGGGCATCTGAACTGAAGGAACTCAGGGTGTGAAGCGGGGCCCTGGTACTTCAACTCTTTCCTTCCTGATCCCGTACCTAAAGCGGCTCCAGGTACCCACAGTGCTATAAATCTTGCCACTCCTTGTGGTCTTCACCCTGAATTCAGGTGAGGAAAGTCTGATTGTGGGGGGGGGGGAAGCTATGAGAAGGGAATTGAGGGCCTCCATATACTGTGACCTGCTCTCCAGCGCTGGTAGTTCAGAGAGAGAGAGCCATACCCTCTGGGCAGTGGGATCTGGTTTCCAGGTGTCCCCCCTGATGACTCCCTCTTTGGTAGCAGACAGTGGCCTCTCCCTAGATTCTGTCTTTGCACTCCGATTTTCGTTGACCCAAGAATACTACTCCATCTCTAGCCCCAGTTTCCCTTTTTGCCTTTTGTAGCAAAAAGGGCCTGAACTTGATCCAGGTGACTCAGACTGGGGTGAAGGAGCTGCTTGGGCGGAGGCTGAGTTTCAGCCCTCAGCCCTGCCACATGCTAGCTCTGTGTTTTTGGCCATTTCACTTTGCTCCTATGTGCCTCAGTTTCTCCTCTGTGGAATGAGAATAGTGTCTAGCTTATAGGAGAACTGTCTACATCAATGCAGTGAGACACCTCATCTGGTATGTTTGCGCTCAACTATGTTATTATAGCACAGCGGGTAGGGTATTTGCCTTGTACACTGCCGACCCAGGTTCTATTCCTCTGCCCTTCCTCTGAGAGCCTGGCAAGCTACCAAGAATATCCTGCCCACATGGCAGAGCCTGGCAAGCTCCCTGTGACATATTTTATATGCCAAAAATAGTAACCACAAGTCTCATAATGGAGATGTTACCGGTGTCTGCTGGAGCAAATTGATGAACTATGGGAGGACAGTGCTACAGTGCAGTGTTACTGGGGGTGGGGGGCACATTCCAGAGACTGAACCAAGGCCCCACACATATAAGACATATATGTTCTACAATCCTAACTGAAAATCTCATACTACAAATGTATACAGAAACCTGTTTTAGTATTTAAAGAAATGAATAAAGTTAATAGCTGAATTTAAATAAAAAAGTGTGGAAGGGGAGAGGAAGAATATGTGAAATGAAAGAATCTGAGGTAGATAAAGTATAACGGAGGGGCGGAGACAGAGAAAAAGAACAAGTGGACTTCAGACTTGTAAGCCTAAGAGATAATAGAGTGAGGTGTACGGGTCAGAGAGATAGTACAGTAGGCAGGGCACTTGTCTTTCGTGTCGCCAACTCGGGATTTTTCCCTGGCACTCTCTATGGTTCCCCAAGTCCCACTAAGACTGACCTCTGAACACAGAGTCAGAGTTAAGCCCTGAGCACAGTCAAGTGTGGCCCCGTAACAAACAACCCCCAAAAAGTGAGGTATAAGTAGTAGGAACTGAGTGTTAATAGGAAGCATTCTGCAGGTGAAGAAATAGTAAAGAGATGAAACTGCAAAGCCCCCAGAGCATCTCCAGGTACAGTCTCAAAACACCTTGAACACTTCTAGGTGTGGCCTTGGTGGTTTCCCACACTGCAAGCCCTCACATCCTTGGTCCCTAAACTGAACAAGAAATGCCAGTAGTGGTTCCCCAGGCTCTCATGAGAATTGCTAATGATAATCACTTCTTGGAAAATAAACAATTTCTAGGAGAAAGTATTATTTCAGATAATACGAAAATATCACTTTGTCAGAACTTCGTGGCAGTATATTATGAAAAAGAGTCAAACTGCAATATGAAAGTAGATATAGAAGTGGGAAACTTTTAAGTGCCAGAAGACTTTATTAAAATATAATCATAGATGAGCTCCCCAAGCCTTGATAATGAGAGAACTGACAACAATACCAGAATCCAAGTGACTATAACTATAAAGAAATGTTAATAAGAAGAGATAAGAAGAGAGATTAGAGAATAAGATATGAATACGAGAAACATAAATATGGATGCATAATAAATTTAGATGAAACTGTCTTATGTTCAAAGGAAATGGTATTGATTCATAAAATCCAGGGATTTCAAAAATCATTTGAATTTTTAGAAACTTCACAATTTTGGCATACGTAAATCAGTAGTACTAGTAATTCTGTTAAAAATAAAAATACTTCCTAGTTCTTTAACTAGTCAAGTTCCTTAATATATATAAATTAAATTTTATGTATATTTAGTATCTTTAAAAGCATTAAATAGAATAAAAACTGAAGAATTTACTACTATATCTGCTCTCTACAGATGGTGATTACTTATTAGTAATATTTACAGTTATTAATGAATAACTTTGTGTATAGAGATAACAGTCATCTTATATGTAAGTGAAATTGTATATAAATATTCACACAGTTATTTTAAATTCTAAACTATTTAGAAACAATTCAGGATTTGTGGAATTGTGGGTTATTTTGAGGACTGTGTTAAGCATTTTCACTTGCTATGTAAGAGCAAGTGACAAAATACAAGTGTAATGTGTTATAGATGGTGTAATATTATAATATTATAATGTATGGAATGAGTAATATTTCATATTAATTACATCAAACTTCACTTGCCTACTTCACCAATTATAAAATGAAAAATAAATAATAAGCACTGATGGAATTGTTTTGAGGTAAAGTGTTAATTATATTTGATAGACAGCACCTAGAGCCATGAAAGCAATATAGTACAAGCTCGATGGAATAGATAAAATGTTGATCTTATCACAACTCTGGAGTAAAGACAATTGCTAGATGTTCTGTCTTCTCTTTGTGGTTGATCTGTTCTATTTCACCATATACTCTTTCCACTGGATTAAGAGACTCTCGATACTCCTTTTCTAATATCAATACTCCTGTTTTAATACAATAGCACTATAAAAGTAATCTCACACTCCTTTATCTATCAAATGGTCTCTCAGGAGTTTATGGTGTTAATGTTAAGGAAGTGCTTGCTCACCTGGAAGACTTCTTTTGAAATGACTGACTCAGTACTTATTGGTATGAGAAGGGATGGAGAGATAGGGGAGCAGGGCACTTGCCTTGCATGGAACTGACCTGGCTTCAATCCCCACATTCCTATATAGTCTCCTGAGTCCTGCCAGTAATCAGAGCCAACAATCGTGTGGTCAGAACACACATCACATACCACACACATACAGACAAAAAGACAGACAGACAGACAGAGAATAAAATCTTTAAATTTTGCTTTAAGAAAGAAATAAACATCTTAAAGTCCAAAATATATTATTCATTAAAATAATAAGCTAGGTTCTGGGATCCTGGACACATAACAATATACTCACATCTATGTTTTATTCTGTGATTCCACTGAATAAGGAGTAGTAGTCATTGATTACTCAGAATTTTATGTTTATTTTCTGTATGTAAGGATCATCCTGATGCTACCACAGGACTGTGATATGTCTTTTGCCAAACAACAGCACTATATCTTTCTTTGAGTGTCCAGAATAGTGAAAATGGTACTCACTTAATTCACATGAGTTTCATTACATAAATTGTGCACATGTGCATGTGAGTCTTATCCCAATTTTCTCACTCCTTCAATCCCCATACACTAAAGTTAAACATGAACTAAAATGTGTTTTTAGGGTAGTTCAGGCATAGTACATTTTTTATGTTTTTTAATTCTCATCATTAGCAACTAGATACATTATATATACAGAAATATAGATTTATGTTTATATTATATATTATATAGCACTGTAGCACTGTCCTCCCATTGTTCATCGATTTGCTCAAGCGGGCACCAGTAACGTCTCCATTATGAAACTTGTTGTTACTGTGCTTGGCATATCAAATATGCCACGGGGAACTTTCCAGGTTCTGCCATGCAGGCAGGACACTCTCGGTAGCTGGCCAGGCTCTCCGAGAGGAATCAGAGGTATCAAACCCGGCTCAGCCTCATGCAAGGCAACTGTCCTACCTGCCGTGCTATTTCTCATAGGAATATATATATACATATATATATTTAGAAAAAGAAAAGTATATATATATATATATATATATATATATATATATTTGAGACGTTTGTATTTCTCCACTACCTCCACTACCCAGACACCACCATGCTCCAGGACACTTTCCAGACACTCGGGCCAAGACTCATGAACAAGTGAAGCCCCACAGAACTAGGTAAGTGGAACTCTGTGACCTTGGAGTACAGGCTCAACAGGACCCAGGAACAGAGATCCCCTGCCAGCTCCCACCAATCTCCAGAGATCAAGGGATTAACCGGAAGCCCAAAAACCCTACCCTGTCTGCTTCCACCAACTTCCAGTGACCCAGGGATTACACACAGAAGATTCACCCTACTGGTACCAGATAAATACCTCATTGGCATACTTCCACTACCTCCATTACCTCCACTACCCAGCCGTGGCCACACTCCAGGATGCTTTCCAGATTTCCCATTGCCTGACCCACGTTGCTATTGTCCCAAAATTCCAAATGGGATTGGACCACCGTCTACTTCATGCAAAATTCTACTTCATGGAGTGGGGAGAAAGGGCTGCAAAGTTTAAGAAACTCCCAGAACGACCACTAACTGGGAGCTCTTTGGCACTATTATGGCAACATAGGAAGATGCCATCATTGACAACATTGATGAGGAATACGATTGACTGGTTCAACACCTCCATGATTGTGTGAGGGACGGTGAGAGAAAAAGATAGCCACAAAAGGATGCTTGTCTTCAAAAACTCTCAAGCTCATTTGCAATGTGGCTTGGCGCAAGTCTCAGGGAACCACAAGCAAATGTCTGAGCTCTCAAAGCAGTGCAGAGAAGCGATCAAGGAAGACCTCAGAGAGAGAAGAGCAGCAGTGCTGGCAGATGCGGCAGAAGCTTTGAAAAGCATTCCTAATGTTTACCTGTTCTTTGCCAACTACAAGACCAAGATGACTGCCCTCCGACGTCCTGATGGATCTATCACATCTTCCAGAGGGCAATGGAGAAGATTATCCATGATTTCTGCTCAGATCTCTTCGTTAGCCATGTCCACTTGCCCACATACCAAATTCCGCAGGATGGATATGTCATACTCAAACTTCTCCCTTCTGAAATCTGACACTACATTTCATCGTTAAAGAAGCGAACAGCACCCGGCCCAGACAAGGTCAGATCCAAACACCTGAAGAACCTGTCGTCAGTACTCATGATTACACTCGCTCAGCTCTTCACATGCTACCTGTCTGAATGCAAGATTCCATCCCAGTGGAAAACCAGCAGGACTGTACTATTGTACAAGATGGGTGGCATCCACAACATTGGCAACTATCGCCTAATTAGCCTGTTGTCTGTTGTCTACAAGCTATTCACTCGAGTTATCCTGAATAGGATTGGCAGAAAACTAGATGAACGACAACCATGAAAGCAAGCCAGTTCGAAAAAAGATTCAGGACAGTCGACAAATCTACACGAAAACCAAGCTCTTTGAGGTTTCTTCGGATGCCGCTCTGTCTAATGTTCATTGATTTAAAGAAGGCCCTTGATTCTGTTGAGACTGAAGTGGTCATCAAAGCCCTAGCCAAACAGGGCATTCAAACTCAAAACATCAGGATCCTCCGTGAGTTGTATTATGGATTCACTACCAGGATCTCACCATTCTACATGGAAGTGGTCATCCATGTCAAGAGAGGGGTTTGGCAGGGTGGTACAATTTCACTGAAACTCTTCAGTTCCACCCTAGAAAATGTCATGTGACAATTGGAATGGGAAGGAATGGGAGTCAAGATAGACAGTCAGCAACTACACCACCTCCACTTCGCTAATGACATCGTTCTAATAACACCAAACATCAGCCAAGCGGCACAAATGCTGGTCAACTTCGACCATGAGTGTGAAAAGGTTGGACTACAGCTGAATCTCACGATGACAAAGTTTATGAGAAATGATCTCGTTTCTGATGCTCCATTCACTCTCAATGGAAAGAATGTCTCCAAATGCAACAGTTATGTGTGCCTAGGTTGAGAAGTCAACATGACGAATGACCTGGCACCTGAATTTCACAGGAGGAAGAGAGTGGCCTGGAATGCCTTCAAGAGCATTGAAGAAATAGCTAAGAGGACAAAGAAACTCTGGCTCCAGGCACATCTCTTCGATTCCACTGTTCTTCCTGCATTAACCTACGCCCCAGAGACCTGGGCCCTACGAAAACAGGATGAGAACATTTTCGGGTCTCCCAAAGAGGAATCGAAAGAGCTATGCTTGGAGTATCATGCTTCACTCAAATGAGAGAAAGAATCTGCAGTTCCAACCTCTGTCAACGATCAAGAATCAGAAATGCTGTCTTGCTTGCCAAGGCATCAAAAATCAGATGGGTTGGACACATAATGATATATGGAGACAACCACTGTACTAGAACCATTACCGACTGGATTTCACAGGACATCAAAAGATCATGTGTCTGCCCACCTATGAGATAGTCAGACTTCTTCATCAAGACCCTGAATGATCGGTTTGAGGCTCTTCATGTTTCTTGAACAAGCAGACACCATTGGGCTACTCTAGCACGCGACAGGGATGAATGAAGATGTTATTGGCACCCACTTGAGCAAGTCGATAGGTAACGGGATGTCAAGTGATTAAGTGATGTATTTCTATACTAGGTGACAATTAGGAGACACCAGTGATAGTATTTACAGATCTACAATCAATATTTTGAAGCATTATCTAGCACTGTAAGGCAACCTGTTACATTTAAATAGAATGAAAGATACAATTGAAAATCAAATGAAAAGAAAATGGCCTGAAAGAAATATTAGTTTTAAAGATAGACCTAAGTTTTTCTGAAATCCAGCACTATATACATATTTTTTGTAGCCCAATCAAAGTAAATTTCCTTATAGCGTTTTTGTGACATTCAAGGGCAAGAGTGTATGAGGATTGTGTGCACTGTAGAGAGTGTTACAGGTAAAATTATTGTACCCGTTTTTCTTGTTTATAACATAGCTGCTAGAATGCAAATGTATCTACTTAGAGATCTTAAAATTACAGTAAGCATTTCAATATAAAAATATGAAAATATATAATGATTATTATAAGGTCAGTTATAAATTATCAGCATTACTGCACTAATAATAAATTATCATTTATAATAAATTAACATGATTAGCTCTTAACAATGTTCTAAACACAGTGTCTATACATGACCAAATATTTTGCCAATAAAAAATGAGATTATTTTAATACTTCTTTAGCAAATACAGCATAACAACTAAACAGACTAGCTTTGGGCAGTTGTACCTATTACAACCTGGAATTTATTGGAAGCTTACTCTCTGAAAAACAAAGGTAAAATAGTCATTCTGTGACAATCTTCTCAGAAGATATTACTGTCATTCCCATAGCACAGATGAATAAAACCAAGTAACAAACAAGATTCTGAAGGACCTAACATTTAAGTAAGTTGCTTAAGGATCCTAGGTTAATAGAAAGAAATAAAATCATTTAATCTTCCTAAAAGTTCTTGTGGGAAATAGATACACACTATATGTAGATCTAAAAATCACCTAAAGCTATTACATGGTAATTTAGAGATAACTTCCTGTTGGATATTATTGGGTTGTTATTGTTCCTCCCAAAAGGGGCTTAGGTTTATTGAGTTACTCCCATATTAGTGCCCCTGAGGCACACCCAATTCCATCAGGCACTAACAATCCTATATTGCTTTTCTCTTTCTTTTATGTCATTTGCATTGTTTATTTAGCAATGTCCTTCATGTATAGATACAGGAAGACAGTTCATATTATGCTTTGTAACATAGGAATTAATTGACTCCAAAATAATATGTACTCCTGGGCATCCATATTTATTTGACTTAAACCTCAGTTGCCTTTAGTTCCTAGCACCCCCCAAAGCAGGGTCCGGACAAAGGGACTGGATGCTACCTGGTATCTGCAAGCTACCGTGGTATCAAAAGGAGACAAGCTAAATGCCATAAGTACAATAAGTTAACAGCATGGAAATGGAACACTCTGTCATGACCCAAAAAGAAGTAACTGAATAAGAACTGTGCTGGGATTAGGAAAGACTAACCTGGTTTGAGGACTGTAGTCTGAATATATAGCAAGATAGTTCCAGAAAGTGTCAACCTTTAAGCTTACCATATCTCTTACTGTGTTCATACAAAATGACTAGAAATATTGTAAGAAGTAAATTTACTATGATTGTTTAAATGGATTCCTAGCAGAGGAAAGGAGAGAGGAATATACCCTAGAAAGAGTTTTGCCATTGAGTGGATCTCATAGTAATCTGGAGTGCTGAACCCTCAGATGAGATTTTTCTCCTTGAGTTAATCTTCCAGAACTTCCCCTGAAGTAGTGGCTTTACCTCTGCTTGTTGTTATGACAATGTTCAACCCCACCTTTGTGTATCCCCACCCTTCATGATTCCTATATAAGTAGCTGTAAGGGGAAAGAGGAGGATGAGAACTGAGTGAGACTTTGGAGACTTTGGGACTAGAAGGAGAGCCAGATGACAATGATGACTGGAAGTAGAGGACTATAAGACTATGGTGAGACTAGGAAGTAAATAACAAAGGAGAGGACTTTGAGGTCTATGAGGAGACTGGGATGATGGAACTGTGATAACTAGAACTATGACCAAAACTACAACTATGATTGTGCCATTAGGGAGAGATTGGACTATGTTGGGGAAGAGAGAGAAATAAACCAACTACTGACCAGCCTGGGGCCCTGTTCCTGTTTCTCCGTTTCCCTACCCTTCATCCATTCGCCACCATTGTCCAGCCTGGGGAAACAGTTCTTGGCCACCAAACGTTCGAGTTCTGTGCATGCCCCTACTCTTTTTCTCTTGGAAACTCACAGCTTCCTACTGAAAAACCTCAAATAAAAAATTTAAACACACACACACACACACACAAACACACACACACACGTGTGAGGAGAGAGAGAGAGGAGACAAAGACAGAGAGAGAGAGTTTGTTTCTAGTAAATACAAAACAAGGAATGATAGATAGAGATATAGCACAGGGGTTAAAAAACTTGCTGTGCACACTCCTGACCTTGATTCAATCCCTGACACTGTATATAGTCCCTGAGCAGGAGTGATCTCAGGACACAGAGTTAAGAGTAACCTTAAAGCACTGCCTGCTGTGGCCTAAAAACAAACAAACAAACCAACAAAGCAAAAGATTTCTTCAATACGAAATGTATCCATGTGTATACTATGGATACCAGTATATCTGAACAGGTATAAATCAAGGACCTCAGACATGAGAAAAAAAATATGATTGTGATCAAACCAAAACCCTTAGCAGATGTCTACCTCCACCCACTCATAGTTCCTTCCTTGCATATTAGACTTCCAACCTTGCACTAAAGAATGGCTTTGTGGTGTGATCAGAGTAGTTTCAATTTCCTCTCTAATTAGTTACCTTTTCATCTGTGACAACCACAGAATTGTGTTTCTCAGTAGTGCCACAGATAAGAGGTTTTATCGGACAGATAAATCACATTTTACAGAAAGGTGGAGTAAATAATTAGGCAGGTCTAGGGAAGAGAGGGTCAGTAAGTGTCGTGAACTTTCAGAATTTCTTCATACCTTCTGTCAACAGAACCAGCACAGCTTGCATCAGATTTTCCAGAGATGCATTCACCTCCATATAATCAGAGAAGCAGACAGCATCAACAGAAACACTGTCCTCAGCCTTGTAGATTCACTCTGTGCACATCAGTAAGGCGTCAGCAGAAGATCTGACAAAAGGACTCACAAGGATGCAGGTGGAAAGGAGCAAAAGGAAAACACAGGTGCTGCTTTTGGGAAATCATCAGATTGAACTGACCTCCTCTCATTAAAGCAAAGAATGGAAAAGAGCATGGAGCCAGGACAGAAAAAAGAAAAAATCTGGAAAATAATGCAGGGAAATAATGTGTTGAGGATACACAAAAGCACTTTTTCCTTAAAGATTTATCAACAAAAATATTTTTTAAAAACGTGCTATCCCTTTTTTTTCCTTAAATTTTTATTAGTGAAACACCATGAGGTACAGTTGTAGACTTACAAATTTTTGGCTCTAGTTTCAGTTATACAATGATCGAATACCCATCCTTCCACCAGTGCCCATTCTCCACCACCACCAGTCCCAGTATCCCTCCCTCCCCCCATCCCCCCATCCCACTCTACCTCTGTGGCAGGGCATTCCCTTTTGTTATCTTTCTCATTTTGAGTGTTGTGGTTTGCAGAAGAGACATTGAGTGGCAATCTTATTCGGTCTATAGTCTACTCTCATCACGCATTTCCCATCCTGAGAGGAACCTCCCAACACCCTTTATTTGGTGCTCCCTTCTCTATCTGAGCTGCCTTTTCCCCTAGCGTGTGCAGCTGTCCTCAAAGCAATGGAGTACTCCTCCTGGTACTTATCTTGGTTATTCTAGGGTGTTAGTCTCCTATTTTGTTACTTTATGTTCCCCAGATGAATGTAATTTTTCTATGTCTGTCCCTTTCTTTCTGACTCATTTCGCTTAGCATGATACTTTTTTTTAATACACATGTTTTTAACTAAAAATATCCCAATATTTTTTACTAGTGATGCATAATTCCCCTTGGAAACTTCTGGGGATACAGAGAATAACAAATTACAATACCAAAATACTCTACCTGGTAGTGAAATTTTTATTTACTTAAGGTAAAATCTAAGTCAGCCAGAGAGAGCCTAAGGTCAAAAATTGTATAGAAGGTGCCCTGTTGGACCCCAAGTATGGCATGTAGTGATTCCTGAACAATGCTAGGTGTTCCCAACACTTCTCCTCATCCAATCTTTGGAATAGAATTTATGGAAATTTATGGAATTGAAAAGGGAGATGAGTTTTAATGAACAATTATTTTTGAAGATACTCAAAGTTTCATTTTAGGGTCTTTGCTTCATGATATGGAGAGAGGCAAAAATGAACAATTTTCACCAAAAAAATTTAAAGGTAGTGCTTCTTAGAAAGATAAATGTGAGACTGTGAGTAGAGCAAAATAATTACAAAAATAATGCAATATGAAAAGTACCTCCCTTATCAGTCAGGATGGGAGATGCATGCTGAAAGTAGATGAAAGACCAAACATGATGGCCTCTCAGTTTCTGTACTGTAAACCCTAACACCCAGAAGTAGAGATAAAGAAGGAATGTACCTGCCACAGAGACAGGGGGTAGGATGGGGTGGGGGAGGTAGGAGGGATACTGGTATCATTAGTGGTGAAAAATGCACTGATGGAGGGATCATTGTACAACTGAAAGGTAATCATGAAAGTCTGTAATGTATCTCACAGTGATTTAATAATAATAATGATGATAATAATAATAGAAAAGAAAAAGAAATGTACCTTCCTTCTAATATCACCGTGTGAAATTAACTCCTATTATCTAATTTATTATTCAATCCATTCTCTGTTGTACTTTCGAAAACATGATAATATCTAAATGTATGAGAAAATGGTCCCTTTTTTTGCATGCTAATTTGGAAACAATATTTGGAGAGAAAGATGGCTCAATGGCCTGAATGAAAGCATGGCATGGGGGAGGCCTAGGTTTGATCTTTGGCACTGCACAAGAACTAATCTGAAGATAGAGCTGAGAGTGCCCTCTGAAATCTGCCTGTGTGGCCCCTAACCCACATAACAAAAATACAAAATAAAATCCAGTTTGGCAGATAGGAAACAATTATAGTAATAAGCACTAATTTTCAAAAAAAATCAGTGTGCTTTTAAAAAGAACTTTATTGAAATGAAGAGGGTGTACAGGGATTAAGACACTTTTTTTTGCATATATCCAACATCAGTTTGATTACTGGGACTGTATATGATCCCAGTAATGATGCATTAACCACAACCGCTGATCACTGTGTTGGCCTATAGTTCCCAGGTTTCTCAATATTTTCAAGAATGAAAATAACAAGTAATAAAGATGCTAAGACTCAGGGTTAGAAAGTAGAAATGTTTATTAAAAAGTAAAATAGAAAGGAAAAGTAATTTCCATTGTGGGGAGGAATTTCGTACAGTACTAAGTTAATTAACTATGGCTCATTTTTGTACGCTTTCTATAGGAAAACTGGGTCTTTGTGTTAAAAGGAATGAAGGGAACTTAAAGATAAGGGATATCTGTGTAGGCCCTTTAAATGAAAATTGGGCTCTTTACATTTATTATGGGTTGACAAAAAAGATACAGAGAATGCAAGGATTCTATAGAGTGCCTTTGTCTTAGATGTCCTCTATTCTTAAGCTCTGGTGAACCTGAGCTCTAGGGAAGAATTTATGAAGTTGGAAAACATTAGCCATTAGCGTCTCACTTATCAGAAATAGCCCAAAATTCACAGGAATGTAGTAAAAAATGGCATTGCACAACTCAGATGGAAAAGGGAAACTGAGGCTTCTCTTCAGTACTCACTAAGTCTCCCACCCCCATTTTTCATCATGAAAAAAACATTCAAATACTTTTTATTTTCTTAATAGTAACAAAATTTTTCTTCGGTTGTTTTGAAACCCTCAGCTATGTTCAGGGTTTACTCCTGGCTTTTTGCTCAGGGATCATTACTGATATCACTCCTGTGTGATATACAGTGTCAGTATTTAAGCAGAGTACCCTACTCCTTTTTTGTTCTCAGGGCTGGGATGAATGGAGACATTACTGGTGCCTGCTTGAGTAAATCAACTGACAATGGGATGACAGTGATAAAGTGATAGCCTACTTCTACAACTGCATGTGCAAGACAAGTACCCCATCTATCTCCTGTGCTTTCTCTCTGATCCTGTAACATATCTATACTAAGGGCTGGGGAGATAGAATAGAGGTAAGGTACTTCCTTGCTCACTGCAGATCCGGAATCAATAACCATAATTCCATCTGGAACTCGGGCCTGCCATGAGTGATTCTGAGCACAGAGGCAGAAGTAAGTCCTGAACATCACTGAGCATGGCCCAAAGACGAAAAGTCATAAGACCAACGGAAAAAAAAAAAAGCTTGTAATCAATGTAAAATGAAAAACATAAAACAGTGATTTTTCTGTTTACAGTTTTGAAACTCAAAGAATTATACGCATGTAATTCATTTGCACAGATGAAAACTCATGTATAAAATGCTATATGAGTATAGTCACTCAATGATACGTTTATATTTAAGGAAAATGCCTGTTCATCTCTGTTTGACTTCTTGCTTTATTTGTATTGCTCTCACTCTGAAAAAGATGAATGCATTTCTTTAGGACGTCTAACTACTCATAGCAGGGCACAGTTTTAGAAGAGCTAAAGCATAATACAAACAATTGCTTAAATCATATTTTATAAATTTCAACTCTTTATGCAAACTATTAACTTTCCTTCATTTTTCTTAAGTGGTTGTTTTGAAGTTCCTTAAAAATGTGTTTGATTTCAGGCCAGAGAGAGAGTGCAGGACTAAACATATGTGCCTTTGACCCTACACTGTATATAATCTGGAGTGACCTTTGAGTATGGAACCAGGACTAAGCCCTGAGCGCAGTCACATGTTACCCCTAAACAAATAACAAACAAAAAGTGTCATTTTTATACAACTATATACTAATGATCAACAAACTAGAAAGGAAATTGCAGAATCAGGGATCACAGAGAATCACCTTTTGAAGTTCCATTGCTCTCCTTGACATCACGTTATTATTTTTATCTAAGATATTCTTGTTGGCCTTACTGTGTGAGCCCATCAAATCATCTAGCCTCCCCTGTGAAGAGAATCTGAACCCTTTGATATACTGCTGATGGGCTCTTAGAAGGTTATCCTGGATCACATTTTGTTATCAAACTTCAGGTGCCTTAACCTCTTCTTTCTTATACGTATTATTTCTTATCTCCCAGATTTAAGAAATGCCTTTAAGACAGAACAATCTAAGTGAAAACCTCATTTTTTGGCATAACTCCTCTTTATTCTGTAGGATTCCCCTTAATTTGCCTTTTCTAGGAAACATCTCAGAAAATATAAAATCCGAGTTCATTTTCTCACCTTGTGTTCCTGTATCCATCTCCCATTATACGATTGATCAAAAATTGTGTACTATGGTTAATTTTTGTCTCCTTTCTATATACTTAAGTGGACCTCTTGTATCACTGTGGGATTGTATCAGATAAATTATTGTTACTCAGAGAATCAGGCACCCAGGGAGTATTCATGGCATAGAAGTACTTGCAGGGAGTGATCCCTGAGCTGAGAGTCAGGAGGAAGCCCTGAGAACTGCTGGTTGTGGCCTTAAAACGAACAACAATAACAACAAAAAAGAACTGGGGCAGGAAATTAAAGCAAAAGCAGGAGTAGGAAGCAAAACAAGTTACTATTTGAACAAATACCTGGTAATTTTATTTTCTGTCTTAAATGCTATCTATTCTAGTAGGAATTTAAAAATATGACTTTAAAAATAAAAATATTTGAACTCTGTTTTACCTCTTCTATGAGATTGTTCGGAAACAGAGACCAAAACAAAAAAAAAATTAAAAAATAACAGATCTGTACTTTCCTTTATAAGAGTTATATATTTCAGCAACTTCTCTGTTTAGTAGCCAGTCTTTTGTCTCTCACTTCAGCAATGGTGAGGCAGATGCTTTTTCCTCCACCTCACCATTTCTGAGAAAACAAAGAGAAATCCATAGTTTGGGTCCTTTATCAACCACAAAAACATTGGAGAGGTGATGGGTAGCAAAGTTATAGCCTTTGGCATCTTTCACCTGGACAGCATCAAGAAAACTGAGATGTCTCTCCCCGTTGGTGATCACACCAAGTCTTCCTGGATGCACTACCTGTTATTACGCACAGGTTTTCAGTTTCAAATTTGAGCTTAATTGAAGATAATTATGATTATCTTAATCTGTTTCTATTCAAGACATTGGACAGATTGTACTATGGTTAAGGTGCTTCTCTTACACATGGCCTAACTGGATCTGTAACAAGTACCATATATCATCTCTCAGTCCTGCCAGGAGTGATTCCTGAGCAGTGCCAGGACTAACTCCTGAGCACCCCGGGTGTGGCCCCCAAACAAATGACATTGATATATTTTAGTTTAATAATTATTTACCCAAATTCCTGTTTTTCAAATTAAAGTAAGTTATCCAAATTGCCATGGGTTTTTATTCATCAAATATTTTTATGTGCTTATTGTGTGCCATCTATTATGGTACTTTCTGTAGCAAATAGTAACTCATCTAATCTTCAAAAGCGATCACGGTCATGGTCCTCCAGTTGTTCATCGATTTGCTCGAGCGGGCCCAGTAATGTCTCCATTTTGAGACTTGTTGTTACTGTGTTTGGCATATCGAATACATCACGGGTAGCTTGCCAGGCTCTGCCGTGTGGGCTAGATACTCTCAGTAGCTTGCTGGGCTCTCGTAGAAGGGAAGAGGAATCGAACTTGGGTAGGCCATGTTGGCTGCGTGCAAGGCAAATGTCCTAACGCTGTGCTATCGCTCTAGCCCAAAAACAGTACATCATATTAGGCATCTGCTACTATTACAACCATTTTAACAAATAAGAAAATAGAATAAGTATACAATTTGTCTCTTTAAACAGCCTGATGTCATAGTCAGTTGTTGTAGCCTACAATTTCACTCTAAAGCATTAATACATTTTGTCAAAATATTTATTTTTCTAGTCTACAAGTCACTGTCACTGTCCTCCCATTCTTCATCGATTTTGCTCGAGCGGGCCCAGTAAGGTCTCCATTGGAGACTTTGTTGTTACTGTGTTTTGCATATTGAATACATCACGGGTAGCTTGCCAGGCTCTGCCTTGTGGGCAAGATACTATCAGTCGCTTGCTGGGCTTTCCAAGAGGGGCGGAGGAATCGAACTCAGGTCGGCCATGTTGGCTGTGTGCAAGGCAAACGCCCCACCGCTGTGCTATCATTCCAGCCCAGTCTACAAGTATTCTTATATTTTAACATATGATTCTATCCCCACTTATAAGCTCCCACACCATAATTAAGATCCTTCCCTCCCTTCCTCCCTCCCTCCCTCCCTCCCTCCCTCCCTTCCTTCCTTCCTTCCTTCCTTCCTTCCTTCCTTCCTTCCTTCCTTCCTTCCTTCCCCAATTCCTAGTGGTTCTCAGGGATTATTCTTGGCTCTGTGCCCATGAATCACTCTTAATGATGCCTGAGGGATCATATGTAGTGCTGGAGATCAACACAGGTCAGCTGCATGCAAGACATATTCTCTATACTCTGTACTATTTATCTGGCCTCATTCCTTCCAAGTCCCATTCTTAGTAACCTCAGTTTTGTGGATAGAGTATTAATATTTACTGCAACTGACACTATCTGTTCCTTTGCTTAGATTTTTATATACTGGAGAATTGAGATCATTGGCATTACCTGTTCTCCCTATGACATTTTATTTAGATTATGAAGAATGGAGAAGAGGTGAATAATGTCCCACACCCTTTGCGTTCTTTCCCATTTCTAGTAGCACAGATTACAGAGTTCTTATTCATTTGAAAGAGGGAGAAATTAGCAATTGAAAAGTCAAAAGTAACTAGTTACCTGAATATGCAATAAAAGTTCAGGGTCTTGGTGACAGATAGCCAGCTAGAGTACATGCTTTGCAAATGAATAGCTGGACTGAATTTCTGAAACTTCACATGGTCCCTTGAGCCTCACCAGGCATGACCTCTAAGCATTGAATTTGGAAAAGTCCCTGATCATGATTTACTTTGGCCCAAAATCCAAATAATAATCAAAATAAAATTAAGTCTGGGGCCTTAGAAGTAAAAAAATATTATTTTAATTTTAGAAATAAAAGGATTATGTGCTATCAATTTTTTAGACTCATCAAATACCATCCCCTTAAAATTAATAATGACTCAAGTATAAGTCAGTTTTAGGGGTGAAATATTTTGATGTCTCAAATTCTTATTGCTCTATGTATCAAATATGACCACATAACATAGAAAATAAATCAAAAGCATAGAAATATTTTGATACTCCATGACATTATTTTAATCTTTCTTTATGTCACAATACTTGAATAGCAAACTAAATTAATCATGAAAACATGGTCATAAGAGTATTTTCAGTTTTGATGTTAAAATGTATTTTCCTAAGCAAAATACCACAGTTACTTCAATTTCTCTAATATTCTTTGAAAAAATATACAATATAAAATATATGATATAAAATACATAAAATATAAAAAAATCCCCGGCTTTGATTTCTGTCTTGGGAGCATTAAAACAAAAAGAATCACTGTAACACAGTTACAACATCATGAAGGAGTAACTCTTGAGAATTACTCCTATACTATACAGAGTAACTCATAAACTCTGAGCTGGCTTTTGGCAATGAACACTCTGCTTGATTAATGCTCCTGGAGGCCAGTTAATATATAATTTACTCTCAACCCAAACTTAATCTCCATACCTATACATAGAAGACCCAAGCACATATAGGAAAAAAATTAGTCCCAAAATCATCGTTTCTTGCTTAAGGATAAAGAATAAAGAAATAAGGATAGTGATTTACAGCTGAAAATAAACTTTTCTCTTTGTTTTCCTATTAAATGTGTTATTTCTTCTATTTAAGACCCTAATATTAAATCCCCATATTGATTTGTCCTGTCAATGACTGAGGGACTATGGTACTCACCCAGAGACATTATGCATCAATACACAAAGCAAAGTGATTGGGAAAAATGTGCCAAAATAAAAACACTAATAACAGTTGTACCGCTTCAAAGAAATATCTACTATTCACCATCATTTATGGAGAAGGCTGGCATTAGAGAAGTTACGAATTTATTTTGCCATATAAACAAATTAAAGAAAAATGAAAACAAAGCACAGGATTGAGTAATAAATACTAGATTTCTAATTGCTTTCCTGTTGCCCATTTGTTTATAATGTGCTGAGTACATTGACAGGATAATAACTGAAGAGCATGACAAATGTTTGAAATGTACACGATGACTTCAGATCCACTGCCAGCATAAAATAATCACTTCATGCGTCAGCCAGTGTTTCCAGTTTTATTTGGCACCATAGATTTGCAATTACGAGCTCCTCTTCTGAGTATGCCTTTTATTTTTATTAAGGAAAATACAGCCACTAAAAAATTTTGCATTAAGTAGGTATCATTTTACAAATCAGTTCTCCAACGTGAGTGTTTATTCTGATAAGGCTAAACCTCTCTGACATGTTTTCTGCTTCAATGAACATATTTTTCCTGAAGCCTAAGGCAGCTGCTGCATGCCATGTATATCTTGGAAATGTAAATCGGCCAGGAAGATCCAGAAAGAGACAAAGCTTGATAGCAATATCTTCCACTAGGTTCATCTTCACACCACTTAAACCAGGGGCTGATTTTTCTGTGCCATACTTGGAGTCATGGAAAATTATTTATACTTAATGCAACATCTGTGGGGATAGGAGTCCAGCTTGTTTACTATTCTGCTTTTTTGCCAAAACACTTCAAGTGCCATTCACAGTAGATAACAACTGTGGCAGCAGTATTGAGATGCTCTGAGCTGTATAGTCTCAAGGGCAGTTCTTAAGGCATTTTCCTCCCTTGTAGGTCTTCACAAAAGCGATTGGTTTCTGAAATCAGATAGGAAGATTATTTTGTTTTCACAACATATAAGAGGATGTTAAGGTTTACTCTTGTTTGCTTTTCATTACAATAGAAAAGAAGAGCTATTACAAAGAATATTAAAATTATACTTGTCTCGGGCCAGAGAGACAGCACAGGGATTAAGACACTCGCCTTCCACACAGCCAACCCTATGTAATACCTAGCACCACAAATGGTGAAAAACCAGCCCCAAATCTTACCAGGAATGATCGTTGAGCACAGATCCAGGACTATACCCTAAGTGCATCCTGGAATAGCCAAAATTCTCCTCCAACACACCCCAAACTACAGTAATAAGCATCACAACAATATTTAAAACTTAATTTTAATAAGAAATTATAACATAGTGAAATGAAATTCATGACTTTATTATATAATATTATTAGAATGAGTTGAAAGTAAGTATATTAAAAACAAGGAAGTAAAATTTAGGTAGAAAAATAAGTTTTAAAAATACAGCAACAAAAACATCGTTGTCCAAAGCTGAAGAAAAATCTCATGTGGTTTGAGACCTAAAATGAAGAACAAATTAATTAAGAGAGAATCTCTCAACTATAAATTAAGTTTAAAAAATTCGGTGAAGAAACTCAAAATTAAGAATAAGAGACATAACTGTTGTTAACTTTTTTATTATAGCAGCACTGATTTAAAAGAGAGAAACTGTTCATGTGCTTTAAGGATATAATACCAGCGTCTGGAAAACAGTACTGTGGATTTTTTTAATAAATTTATTTATTGAATCACCGTGAGAACAATTAAAAGCTTTCGGGTTTAAGTCTTGGGCATACAATGATGAAATACAATCCCTTCCCCAGTGCACATTTTCCACCAACAAAAACTCCAGTATCCCCCCACCATTGCACCCCCTGCCCCTACCTGTGTGGCGGATGATTTCTACATCACTCTCTCTGTACTTTGGTTACATTGAATATTTCTATACCAGACCCACCTTTATTATTTGAGAATTTTCCCCCAACACTCAGACCTGCCAAAAAAGGCAACATTAGACAATTTGTTTTCTACTACTAATTATGACTAGCATATGATGTCCCAATTTTGGACTTCTGAACTTTTAATAATTAAATCTGGAGGGATTTCTGCCAAAAGCTGCTGGGTTCCAAGTTCCACTTGTGTGACTCTGGGATCATGGGCATTAATCAAATTGATAAGTAGCCGGAGGGATGGTTTGTGGGTGGCAATTCGGAGTCTCGTTGGGGCGGGAGAGGTCAAGGGCCAGCTTCATCAACCCCATCCTATGAGGCCCCGCATATCTCATCACTCCTGACCCATACCTGACTATCCCATGGCCTCTGAAAGATGGCAGCCACCGAGCCACTGGCGGAAAAGGCAGAGGGTGACACCTGGGGTGACACAGGTACAGAGTGTAGCTGGGAATAGTACAACAATCCGAGTTCAATTTTGCCAACATATGGTCCCCTCAATAATCCTGAGTACCACAGTTTATCACAGGAAAACCACCACTTTGGGCCATTGCATTGAAACACGAGTTCAGTTGGCAGATAATTATTTCTTTCTGAGATATGCTTGAGAGGCCAAAAACAGGCAAACCAAATTAAAATCAATAATTACTGTACCACCAAACTGCCAACATTCCTTCCTGATAGTTCACTTTACCCTTCCCACCCACTCTGCTGCCCTCACTGTGGTAACCCCTTCACTCTGTGGTACAAATCTAAGGGGGTGTTTAAAACAGAGTTTGTCATCTGGTATTTGTCATTCTCCATTTCACTTACTTTGTCTAGCATGAGTCATTATGATGCCATCTGTTGCAGAGGGCAAGATTTCATTTTCTCTATTTTGTTTTAAGGGATGGGGGGAGGGAGGAACACACCCATTGGTGCACAGTGCTTATAGCTGTCTCTGCACTCACTGATCATTCCTGGTGAGGCTTGGGAACCATATGCGATGCCAGGGATTGAACCTGTGTTGGCCACATGAAAGGCAAGCACACTACCCGCTGTACCATCACTCAAGCTCCCAGTATTTCACCTGCTCCAATGTTTGAATAGTGTCTCATTGTTTGTATATACATATAGTGTGGGGGTAAGGTTCTTGCCTTGCACACTGCTGACCTTGATACGAATGTTCTTCCTATTGTACTACCTTATCAACTCATTCTCTTTATCAACTTTTTACCAACTTCACCAACTGTTGGGCTCTTGAGCCTCTGAGAAACAAATAGAAAGTGAAACTTAAAAAAGAAAATATGATCAAACTTCTAATTCCTACTCAAATTCATAAACATTCTCAAACATTAATAGTAGTTTATCTATGGAGACATCACTCATCTATAATTGTAAAGTGGAGATTACACAAGTAAGGACAGATACAAAACTGAAGGACAAGAATGGCATATGTCAAAAGTCTGTGAGTAACCAGGGTCAGATGGGCTGACCTAATGAGGAAGGAACCCTGATTCACTGTTAGCAGGAATGTAACCTGGTTCGAGTTCTATGAAAAAACAATAAAATGACTTCCCAAAAAAGTAGGAATACAACTATTATGTGATCCAATAATACTACTGTTAGAAAGCTACTCCCCAAATAACATAAGCATTAATTTGAAAGGGCAAATTCACACTGATGATCTGTAAGAGAGCCAAGATATATATTGTCCACCTACAGATGAACAGATTAAGAAGTTGAGGCATAAATACAAAATGGGGTTAGCTACATGAAAGTCAACCACCTAAAACCTGTATTATTTCTTGGTTCCTCTGAATGTTACATGGATTTTTTTTTCACATTTGCTTCCATATGACTCTTGATTTAGATGCTTTCCCTGGAGATTATCAAGGTTTCTTCTAACTCTGACTCTCTGACTGATTATATAAACTGTTACATAAAGAAAATATAAACTATTATATAAAGAAAAATATTTAATAAAAGAATGGTTCAAACTTATCCTTGTGCCAATTAAATAAACACAATTTTGTAATAACTTTAAATTTTTAAATTTAATTTTTCATAAAATAGTTATATTTATCATTTTTCATTTGCCAAGCATTCTTATCAACATTGTACAAATAGAAAAATAGCCATATGTTTAATATTAAAAAATCAAGAGGTAAATTATAATCATTTTCTCAATTTACCAAGAAAGACATTAAATTACAAGAAATATGTTCAAGATTACATACCTAATTATTGGTATAGAATAGGATTCCAAATATCTATTTATTTCAATGTCTACACTCTAACACTACACTTTATTCATTTTATAATCTAACATTATACTTTAATAATATTAAATCTTATACAGTTATAAACCGTTCATTATTATTTGGCAAAAAATACTGATTAATTAAAATTTCTCTAAGTCTTTTTTTCCCTTTTTGGGTCACACTGGCAATGCACAGGGGTTACTCCTGGTTCAACACTCAGGAATTACCCCTGGCTGTGCTCAGGGGACCACATGGGATGCCGGGAATTGAACCCGGGTCGGCCGCATGCAAGTCAAATGCCTTACCCACTATACTATTGCTCCAGCCCCAATGCTCTAAGTCTTATATTGCCTTCACTTCAATATTCCTATCAGCTAGAAATACTCATAGTTTTTCATAATAAATGTAGAGTCCACCATATGTAAACTTCCATATAGAAAATTTTTTTGCACAGTGAATATTTTTTGGCAAATATATAATCCTAGATCCCTAATGGTCAGAAATTAGACAAGATGTCATATTATGCTTTAATTGGTAATATTGTCAAAAATGAAATTACAGTGATTCTTGTTCTTTTGTAGCTAATCTGATATTTTAAAGACAATTTGGTAATTGTCTATTTTGATATCTTGATATTTTACTAGGACCGTATCTATGCAGCTGTGTGTGCACACATTAATATTCTTTCACTCATATCATTTTCTGTTTCAACTTTTTAAAATTCTAGGTCAATCTCTTGTTCTCTTCCCTCCATAATTTCTGTATTTTTAAAAACTATTCACTTCTATCATTCAGTCTAAAATTCATCAAATTCATCATTTGCTATTGAACTAACATTTTCAGTTCTTTTGTAGATTTAATCTCATTAGCCAAAATTTTGATTGCTCTTTCACACTGCTTATACTATATTACCTATATGGATCTAATACCATAGTATGATTATGAAAGTGCATACAAATAATACTTATTCTACTGTTTGAAAGCTACCCCCCAAATAACATAAGCATTTCCACTTTTGTCCCTTAAATTGTAGTTCTCTCTGCTTTGTGAAGTGCTCAGTATTCCGTGATTTTTTTCATTGTATTGGATTTATTAGAGTATTTATTAATTTTATTTGATATTTTCCATTTTATTCACTTTTATTTGTTGTACTGTTGCTGTACCTACTGGGTTTAAAATAGCATTGCTTTAGGGCACGTTAAGTTATCAAGACTTCTGCACCATCTCTGTGCCAAAGTTCTCAAACGTATTATTCAAATTTGTAGGTAGAAAATAGGATTATCTCTGTCTGGCATGGTACATACGTTTCAGAAAGAAGGCTGGTTGTGGGCTTTACCACCTATCTGCTCAGTTTTCTTTATCCTATAACCTTCTTGGTTTTATCTAGGGTACTTAATTTCCACCAATACCAGTGACTCTTACTGCTGAGGAGTGCACAGTACAGCTTAGCAACATCACTATGGTTGTTAGCCCCTGATTTGTTTCCTTTATACAATTTTATCTGATTTCATTTTTAGGAATATTTTAGATCTTGTATTTAATATAGCCTGGTATAGAACCAAGATGTTTAAGTGTCTATTCTCCTAGAAATACAAATGTTAATATTACATTTGAAGTGTTATACTAAAAATATTTGTATAGTAACAGTTTGCTTCTTGCCATAATTTTGTGCCAAAAAAACAATAAAGCTAGAAAATATGTTTGATAGTTTTCTTGCCTTTAACTTTGTACTTGGAGTATATAAAATTGAGGTTATACATATTTTTCCTACTGAAACCAAAATGCTTCAATTCTTAACAGTGTGTTAGATTCTGTAGTTATCCCACCTTTAATGGGAACAATGTTGCTCAAAATGAATAGTATTTTAAGTACTTAAAACTCCACAAGTCATTTGTAATGTTGCTGGTTTCATCATTACCTAAATAAAAAATCATTAAGGCCACTGTGGCAACAACGTTTCTGAAAATAAAAGGTCAATTTTTCATTAAATATTAATATTAAAACTCTTCTAGAAAAAATATTTAAGTCCAATGACAAAATTGTTATAATAAATATACTAAGTACTTAATTTAGGACATTTTGACTTTTTTTTTCTTTTCTTTTCTTTTTTTTTTTTTATTAGTGAAACACCATGAGGTACAGTTGTAGATTTACAATTTTTTGTGCTTGGGTTTGATTATACAATGACCAGATACCCATCCCTCCACCAGTGCCCATTTTCCACCACCATGGATAATATCCCCCCCCACCCCCATCCCCCCATCCCCTCCTGCCTCTGTGGCAGGGCAATCCCCTGTGTTCTCTCTCTCCCTTTGGGTGTTGTGGTCTGCAAAAGAGGCATTGAGTGGCAAACATGTTCAGTCCATAGTCCACTTTCGACATGCATCTCCCCTCCCTCCTGGGAGGGTCCTCCAAACACCCTTTATTTGATGTTCCCTTCTCTATCTGAGCTGCCCTTTCCTCTAGAATGCCCAACTGGCCACTAAGCTATGGAGTAATCCTCCTGGTGCTGATCTCAGCTATTCTTGGGTATTAATCTCATATTTTGTTACTTTATATCCCCCAGGACATTTTGACTTTTTAAAGAATATTTCTGGCAGCATAATTTATTACAAAAGAAAACACACATATGGCAAATTTTTAAAAAGTTGAAAATGTAAATGTCATTGAAATAAATGTCATATAGTCACTGTCACTGTCCTCCCATTGTTCATGGATTTGCTCAAGCGGGCCCAGTAATGACTCCATTGTGAGACTTGTTGTTACTGTGTTTGGCATATCCAATACATCACGGGTAGCTTGCCAGGCTTTGCCGTGCAGGCGAGATACTCTCAGTAGCTTGCCTGGCTCTCCGAGAGGGGTGGAGGACTCAAACCTGGCTTGGCCAGGCTGTCTGCACGCAAGGCAAACGCCCTATCCTCTGTGCTATCGCTCTAGCCCGTCATATAGTAAATAGAATAAATAACTTATAATATATAAAACAAACACTGTCTTCCCGTTGTTCATCAATTTGCTCAGTTGAGTGGGCTCAGTAATGTCTCCATTTTGAGACTTGTTACTCTGTTTGGTACTGATGCATGGGCAAGATACGGTAGCTTGCCGAGCTCTCTGAGATGGGCGGAGGAATCGAACCCGGCTCAGCCAGGCTGGCTGTGCACAAAGCAAACGCCCTACCACTGTACTATCGCCCAAAATTCAAAATTAAAATGGAAAAAGAGTCTACCAAAATAAACCATTTTAAATAAAAAAATAATAATAAGGTTGGCAAAAGCAGCTAAGAAAGGGAGTAAAAACAGGTACTAACTTCACAATCATAAAGGTGTTTACAAGCGAAATTGAACTAAAATGATCTGGTATCTAAGTTGTAAAAGTCAAAAATAACTTGATCATTGTATAATTGAAACCCAAGCACGAAAATGTGTAAGTCTGCAACTGTACCTCATGATGTCTCACTATTAAAAAAATTTTTAATAAAAAAATAAATTAAAAAAATAACTTGTAGAGGGCCAGCTAGTCCAAAGCTTAAGGTGCAAGCTGTCAGACCAATGATAATTGAATCTCCAGCACTGCATATGGTCCCCTGAGTAACTCCAAAAGTCAACTTTCATGGTAGAACCAGGATATAAGCTCCAGGCACTGCCACATGTGGCTGAAAAATAAAATAATGCAAATTTTAAAATAATATAAATGTAAAGAAATAGTCTATCAAAATTATGTAGAGTATTGTATATACTCCATGTAAGTTTATCTATGCTGGGATCGTTACTGATGTCTGGTAAACAATGTGGTGGGTTAACATCTGTCAAGTATGCCTTTATTTGTACTTTGAAAACTGCAACTTTTATGTTACCTGCCATCTTGAACATGTATTAAGTGCCCTCCTGTCACCTCTTCTTTGAGTTTTCCATTTTTATATGATGTAAGAAACTAAAATGCTAGGGATGTAGCTCAGTCAGAAAGTACATGCTTTAGATGTGTGAATTCCTGAGTTTGATCAAAAGCACATATGAAAAGAAAATACCTACATATAGTTACATGTGCATATATATATAAATATTTATATATACACACATATATATATAAATTATTTTTGCTTTTGTGGTAATATATAGGTGGCACTCAGGGCTTACTCCTAGTTCTGTGCTCAGAGGTCATTCCTGTAGAGTTTAAAGGACCATATATGGTGACTGGATTTGAAGCAGGGTCATCTGCAGCAAATAAACTACCTTATCATCCGTATTATGTCTCTGGATCCCTAAACATTTTATAAATAACTCTAAATAAGATGCTCTCAATTATGAATAATTTTATCATAAATTCCATTTGAAATTTTATATTTCATGTATTAACACATCAATAAATTTTGCTTATCAATAAATTAGGTTAAAGAAACAAGAATTGTCAAATAAGTGAAATGTGGTGTCTTGTTATTACTCAAGTCATTTGAAAATAATTTGAACAGATTTTAATTATTTTTTGTTGTGGGGTCACACAATGTGGTGCTCAGGGCTTCCTCTTAGTAACTATGCTCAGGGATTACTCCTAGTAGTACTCAGGAGACCATATGGGGTACTGGAAATTAAACCTGGGTTAGGTGGGTACAAGTCAAATACTTAAACCTTTGTGCTATCTCAGAACATTATTCTAAATTTGTATCAAGTTAATTAAAAGGAAAAAGAAGAAATATTCTTATCTCCTATTTGAATTGGAACCTGTATTTTTACTTAAAAAATTTCCATTACTAAGAAATATTCATTTAATTTCCTGGACATATCAGTGTAATGAATAGATATCAAGTTCCCAAACTGAGTATAAGCAGCTGAATCATTGTTATTCATATTTATTTGCATTTATTATTTTAAGTGCAACATTCCAGCAGAAAATCAGGTTATTTCACGCATCATTTCCAATCACCAAAAATTATTATGCATATTTGTATTCCATTTGATAAAGAAATAGAAATAACACATACTTTCTCTAAGGTTCATACTATTTTCCACTGATTTTGTTATTAAAATTAACTGGATATGGCCCTTTCAATGTTCCATTTCCTTTATAAAAGTTCAATCACAAAATCACAAGATTTGTCACTATAAAGATTACTAACAGTATTAAATGTGACATAAAGAACATTACATCATTTTCCTTTGTACCCTTTTAAAGCGAACATACTGGTTTGAGCTAATTTTAGATTTCAGATGCAATGTAATGTAATCACATCATTTCACCCTCACCTAAGGAAGTAAAAAAAATTAAACTTTATGCATTAGGCTACAACTTGAAGTTATGTAATGATCTCTTTCTTCAATTCACTAGCAATATAAAAGTTACATCACTTCAAAAGAGATTAAAGTTTCAAGATTAAGATCTATGGAGAATTCTAATTTTCCTGACTGATTTTCTGATAGTTTTACCAGATGACTATCAATATCCTATGTAATACAGGAGAATTACATTAATTTGACATCTTTAAAGTGTGAAAGCAAAGAAAAACTTAAAATATATTATTTGATTTCTTAACTAAGTTTTTAAAATTAAACATGCAATGTGATTTTAACTTTTGTTTACTAAATATTTATTAGACATTTCTGTGGATTTGACATATTTCACTGTTTTATGCAAAGGTGAAGAAAAAATGAAAAACTGAAAACTCCACTTTTATGTTTTTCATTCTTAATAGAATTTCAAAAAATTAATTAGGCAATTACAACTGAACATATCCAATATAACTAACAAAATATTTATTTGAAGAAAGTATCACCTTATAGCATTCCATCAAATTTTGAGTTAAGGATAGCATCCTAAAGAAAGTAATACAGAAGTACCAGAAGTACCTTGATTTCTGCTAGTAGTACTTTACTTGGAGGATAAATAATTTCTATGTACTATGATTAAGCAAGGAAGTATTTACTAAAAAATGGTACAATGTACCTCTATCTCTTTTAGTATCTCTTTTAGTCTTGCATTTAAAATCCATCAAGGGTCTAGGAGATTGTTCAAACCTAGAGCACAGTCTTTGTTAAAACAAGGCACAGAGTTTAATTCCCAGCACCATACAACCTCTTGGATACCACCATATGTAGCTCTGAGTATTCAAGCACTGCTGGGTCTTAAGAGCACCAGATGACCAACCATCAATATCATTAGTTCTTTACAATTGGGCTGAGTATCACTTCTGGTAACCCTAGACTGCAAAACACTCAGAGAACTTTTTACACAAAAATTAAAGATAAACAAAAACAAAACATAATATTTTTAATCCCTCAAGGAGAAATATAGACAAAGAAATGCATAAAGACATTAGGGACATAATCATTTATTTATTATTAGGGCATTAAAAGTCAAAACAACAATGAGATATCATCTCACAACTGTGAGAGTGGCTACCTCAAAAAGATCTGAAACAATGAGTGTTGACAGGGATATGGAGAAAATGAGAGCTATTTGTTGGTGGGAATGCAAACTGTATTGTAACTATGGAAACATCGGTAATATTTCTCAAAGTATTAAAAACAAATATAATACACAATTCCATTCTTAGGTCTCTATTTAAAGCATGCAAAAAGACGAATTTAAAAGATATATGTAAGTAAAAGTTATACTTAACATTAATATAGGCACTATTTACAACAGTCTGCACCACAGCACTGTCTTCCCATTGTTCATCGATTAGCTCAGAAGGCACCAATAACGTCTCCATTGTGAGACTTGTTGCTGTTTTGGCATATTGAATATGCCACAGAGAGCTTACCAGGCTTTGCCACGCGGGAGGGATAGTTTCTGTAGCTTGCCTGGCTCTCTGAGAGGAGTGGAGGAATCGAACCTGGGTTGGCTGCGTGCAAGGCAAATACCCTACCCGCTGTGCTATCACTCTGGCCCATTTACAACAGTCAGACGTGAAAATAATCTCCAAATCCAGTGATCATTGAGTTGCTAGAGAAATATGGTATAGCAATGGAATACACAAAACTGGAAAAAAGGTCATATCATGCAGTTCACCTAAATTAGAGGGTATCCAGTTAAGTGAAATAAGTCAGAAAGAGAGGGACAAGTATCACATGATTTCATAAATCTATAGAATATAGAAAGTCAAAATAAGACACTAGAAAGAAATGAAAACTTTGAGCATTAGAATACAAATCCAATTACCAAATAAAGGGGCGACGGGAGAAAGTTAAAGATGAGACTAAAAGAGATACTAAAAGAGATAGAGGTACAATATTTGAGGGTCCTGAACACACCTATTGTGGTGATGGTGTATGTGGGGGGGCAGGGGGTTATTTTACATATCAATGCCTTAAACGTTAACACTGTTATAACTAACAAAACTAGAATAAATAAAAATAATTAATAGAAATACAGTTACACCTGAGTTTTAAGATTACAGAAATCCTTAGTTATAGAAGTACGCGCTATAAAATACTAGTTTTCAATTTAACAGTGTAAATCTAAGCTATTTTTAAATTGGTCATTAAAATATTTAGAGTGGTATCTTAGAAAAGGTGGTAGAAGAGTCAGAGAGATAGTGCAGTGGGTAGAGCACTTGTCTTGCATACAGCTGACCCAGGTTGTAACCCTGGCACATCATATGGTTCCCTGAGCCCTACCAGGAGATATGCCCTAGTGCAGAGCCAGGAGTAAGCCCAAAATACTTCTGGCTATGGCCCGCACCCAAAAGAATAGAAAGAAAAATGTACAAATACACAATCTAATACTATTTAGTTATAACCAAATGAAAAGCTGTTTCTGGTTTGTTTGTTTGTTTGTTTGTTTTTCAACAACATGAGTGGAACTGGAAGAAATAATATTAAGTAACAAATCAGAAGAAGATCTTATTCATGTGTGGGATGTAGAAAATCAAAACAAGGACTAACAAAACCAAACAAAAACAGACCATTAAACTAGACTGCAAAACTAAGATTACCAAAGGAAGAAGGGCACATCAATAAAAGGGGGAGCATATAAAGAACTGTGTTGAAGAGAAACTGGTATTTTGCCAATGGTTTCAGTATGACTTGCTTTAAAGAGAAGAGAAATTAGGCACTGAAAACACAAGCTTATGTAGGCCAATATTATCTCACTGTAGCACTGTAGCACTGTCCTCCCATTGTTCATTGATTTGCTCGAGCGGGCCCAATAAGGTCTCCATTGTGAGACTTGTTACTGTGTTTGGCATATTGAATACATCACGGGTAGCTTGCCAGGCTTTTCCATGCAGGCGAGCTATTCTCGGTAGTTTGCCTGACTTTCCAAGAGGGGCAGAGAAATTGAACCCGGCTCAGCCAGGCCAGCCGCACACAAAGAAAATGCCCTACCACTGTGCTATTGCATAAGAATAAAATTTACTTAAATATAAGGAAACTGAGAACTTTTAAAAAATCCAGTATTTATAGAAAATGTAAATGGAAATTACTGGCAAACTCCCCATTGCTTACCCAATATGCCAAATAGCAGTAACAATGATGGGTCTCATTCTCTTAACCCTGAAAGAGCCTTAAATATGGCACTTTTTAAAATCTCAGGGTTAGGGCAAAGGAGACGTTATTGGTGCCTGCTCAAGGCAATCGATGAACAACAGGATGATCGTGATTGTGATCGTAACTGGAAATACCACCATACTAAGTCATAAAAATAACAGAATAGCTAACCTTCTTCCCATGGAGATACCAATCCCACAATAACATATGCACCATTTCCTCTAGTGAGAAATACAGAAAACAAGAGGCTCTGGCATTCTCATAGAACATAAAACCAAACACTTAAAAACATGTGTAGTACTAATTTGTTATAGCCTCCCCCTTCAGCTCAGTGTATCACTGAAAAAAGAAAAGTGCCCAGCTCGTAGATTCACCCTTGGTAAGGAAGAAAAGGCTGAACACAAGGCCAATGGGATGCTGCTAGAGTCTATCTTGTCTGAATACAAGTATTTGGTTAGGACAAATGAGAATAAGACTTTGACCAAGTCTAAGCCACTATAGTTGCTAGTTCTTATTAGATGTGGAATACACAGAAGGAAATTCTTGACTTCCAGCTTCTCCATGAAGTATTCTGATTCGTGGGTAAACAGGCTATCCAAAAAATTACTTTCTGTTTCACCCAATATGGAATGCTGACACAAGCTGGCATATTCTAGACTAATGGGAGCCACATACTCTAGAATTTGGGGCAACTGAGGTATTGATGCAGAGAACTGCACAGACAAATAAATGCTACCAAACTCAAATGCAAAATGTGGAACAGTGAATGCCAACAACTCTGGGGAGAGAGAAATATAATGCCTAGGACTTTGGTGAGAGAAATATAATAATGATATTTAATGAGTATAGACTTCATTATTCAAGGTGATAATTTTCTGGAAATCTTCTGTGTAGCATATTTGATATTAATATACTGTGCATTTAGAAATGTTAAGTGTAGGACTGGAGACATAGTATAGGGGATAGGGTATCTGTCTTGCATGCAGCCAGACCCAGTTCAATCCTTAGCACTCCTTATCGTTCTCTGAATACAGCAAGAAGTGATTGCTAAGCATACAGCCAGGAGTAAACACGGAACACTGGCTGTATGCTTGGGATGTAGCCCTTTCCCTAATATTAAGATTATATCACCTGTTCAGATTCCCGCCTGAAGCCCAGTGGGGAAAGCGCCCGTCCATCTCCGAGGGACCCGACCACCAGTCGCTCGGCTCCTCCCCTCCAGGTGGGTTGGCGGCGTCCAGCCAGGAAGTGCTCCTGCCCCCCAGCCGCGCCTCAGATTCCCGCCTGAAGCCCAGTGGGGAGACTGTAGACCACCCTTCCTCCATTCCAGGATCCTGGGTGGGTGTCGCCTGGGACAGGCTCGGGGCGTGGCCACCAGGAAAGGGGCGTGGCCTCTTAAAAGTGGGCGTGGCTTTCTCCTTGGCTGGTGGCCGCTAATGCGGCCGCAGTTAGATCACTCACATCAAGTACTCAGGACTCCCATCCCACAACTTGCTGCCTAATACCATCCAAACATTTCCCACCTCTTCTACTGCAATCCAACAACAACCCACTCACCTACTCAAGTTCCAACAAACACCTGTTTGAAAACAGCTGTATAAGTTCATTTCCAAATAGCACCTCCTCCAAAAGTTTCACTCAATGTCTGTTATAAAACAAAGAATAACGCCTGACTGAGAAGAACGTCAAACTCAGAAACGTAGAAGGGTGCCTACCATGGACAAAAACTTATCCATAATCCCTTCCCACTATAAGAGAGAATAGTATAATCTGTGCTGGACGAACTGAGGCCCATTGTTTGGCAACAAAACTGAATGGCTCCTGGCAGTCTCTCCTCATTGAACCAGGTACAGCCTGCTCCATGGCTTGAGACTCCCCAGGGAATGCGCAGCTAGCTTGATCCCCTAGAATTGCTGGTTTTCTCCCTTGGCCTGCGCAGAACGGGGACTGAGGCAACATCAGATCCCGCGGCAACAAAGCTGAAGGGATCCGGGAACTCTCTCCTCACTCAACCAGAATAGTAACAGTGAACGTGAAGGACTAAAGCACAATGGTCACAATGGTAAAGCAACGCAAAAGCCCACCAAACTTTCTTATTGAAGAGGCAAGCCCAGAAGACACCAACAGTACTGTAGTATCAGACAACCTCTCTGACAAGGAATTCAGATGGGAGCTAGTTAGGATGCTTAGGGAACTAAAAGAAACAATGGAAGCCAATGCCAATAAAAGACAAGAGGATTTGAAGGCAGAAATGAGAAAAATGCAATCGGAAATGTCGGACCTGAAAACCCTGGTAGGCGAATTGAAAACCTCAGTGGAAGGCCTCAGAAGCAGAGTAACAGCTGCTGAGAACAGAATCAGTGAGCTTGAAGATGAAGTTCAGAGACTCGCCAGAAAAGAGCAGAAAATGGAAAAGAGACTCACAGTTCGGGAACAGATGGCAAGAGATCGTGATGAAGCCAAGAGGGGTAACATAAGAATTATTGGAGTCCCAGAGGGAAAGGAAGAAAACCCTGATGAAGAAGAAACTGTCAAAGACATCATTGCTACAATATTTCCAGAGCTGAAGAAAACTTGTGACCACATTCAGGAGGCCCGGAGGGTACCAGCCAGAAGAAATCCGAACAAAAATACCCCAAGACACATCCTGATCAAAATGACCAAAATTTTAGACAGAGACAAAATTCTGAAAGCAGCAAGATTGAAAAAAGAAATCTCTTACAAAGGAGCATCCTTAAAATTCACAGCTGATTTTTCTGATGAAACCCTCAGGGCCCGAAAACAGTGGTGGGACATAGTGAGAAAACTCAATGAAATAAATGCCTCTCCAAAAATACTTTACCCAGCAAGACTCTCATTCATAATAGAAGGAACAACACACAGTTTCACAGACAAACAACAGCTCAGGAACTTCATAGACTCAAGACCATGGTTACAAGTACAACTAAATGGGCTACTTTAAGACAGGACAGGCCCCTCAAATACACCGAATTTCAACAGAACAATGGGACAAAATCCCATAACAGTAATCTCTCTCAATGTCAATGGGCTAAACGCACCAATTAAAAGACACAGAGTGGCAGGATGGATTAGAAAATTGAACCCAACATTCTGCTGCCTGCAAGAAACACACCTTAATAGTCAAAGCAAACACAGACTCAGAGTCAAAGGCTGGAAAACAATCCTACAGGCAAACAGCTCCCATAAAAAAGCTGGGGTAGCCATCCTTATATCAGACCACATCGATTTCAGAGTGAAGAAGGTCATAAGAGACAGTGAAGGCCATTTCTTAGTGATCAAAGGATCTATACAACAGGAAGAACTTACAATAATAAATGTATATGCACCTAATGAGAGACCAGCAAAGTACTTAAAACAACTACTCATAGATTTGGAAAAAGACATCAATAGCAACACAATACTAGTGGGAGACTTCAACACCGCTTTGTCACCTCTGGATAGATCAACCAGACTCAAACTTAGCAAGGACATACTTAATCTGAGGGAAACAATGGAAGAAAGGGACTTAGTAGATATATACAGGACACTTCATCCTCAAAAGGCTGAATACACATTCTTCTCAAGCGTACATGGAACATTCTCCAAGATAGACCACATGCTGAGCAACAAAACATATCTCCATAAAATTAAGAAGATAGAGATTGTATCAACAATCTTCTCAGACCACAATGCACTTAAATTAGAAGTAAATCACACACAAAAAAAAAACAGAAAACTAAATCAAACACCTGGAAATTAAACAGTGCGCTATTGAACAACGAGTGGCTTAGAATGGAAATCAAAGAGGAAATCAAAAGATTCCTAGAAACGAATGAAAATGAGGACACGAGTTAGCAAAACTTATGGGACACAGCAAAAGCTGTCTTAAGAGGAAAGTTTATAGCTCTACAAGCATTCCTCAGAAAGGAGGAGCAAGCCCACATAAATAAACTAACCTCACAGCTTAAGAGCTTGGAGAAGGACCAACAAAAGGAGCACAACCCGAACAGGAGGAAGGAAATAATAAAACTCAGAGCAGAGATTAACGAGATGGAAACCCAAAAAACAATCCGAAAGATCAATGAAACCAAGAGCTGGTTCTTTGAGAAAATTAACAAGATCGATAAGCCTCTAGCAAAACTCACAAAGAAGGGGAGAGAGAAAACCCTAATAAACCGAATCAGAAATGAAAAGGGGGTCATCACAACAGAAACTACAGAAATTCAAACGATCCTCAGGGAGTACTTTGAGAAGCTTTATGCCACGGAACATCAAAACCTGGAGGAAATGGATAAATTCCTAGACTCCTACAGACTCCCAAGGCTGAACCAAGAAGACCTGGAATACCTGAACAGACCTCTCACCATCAAGGAAATTGAACTAGTAATAAAAAGTCTCCCCAAGCACAAAAGCCCTGGCCCGGATGGATTCACTAGTGAATTCTTCCAAATCTTTAAAGAAGACTTACTCCCAGTCCTCTTTAAGCTTTTCCATGAAATTGAAATATCAAAAACACTTCCGAATAGTTTCTACGAAGCAAATATCACACTGATACCAAAAGCAGACAGAGATACCACAAAGAAAGAGAATTACAGGCCTATATCCCTGATGAACACAGATGCAAAGATCCTCAACAAACTACTAGCAAATAGAATCCAACTACTCATCAAAAAGATCATACACCATGACCAAGTAGGATTCATCCCAGGGATGCAAGGATGGTTCAACATTCGGAAATCAATCAACATAATCCACCATATCAACAAAAGAAAAGATAAAAAGCATATGATCATATCAATAGATGCAGAGAAAGCATTTGACAAGGTCCAGCACCCCTTTATGATGAAAACCCTAGCCAAAATGGGTATAGAGGGGACTTTCCTCAACATAGTTAAAGCCATCTACCACAAGCCTACAGCAAGCATCATCCTCAATGGGGAAAAACTGAGAGCCTTCCCTCTAAGATCAGGGACGAGACAAGGATGCCCACTCTCTCCACTGCTGTTCAATATAGTACTGGAAGTACTTGCAATAGCGATTAGGCAAGAAAAAGATATTAAGGGCATTCAGGTAGGAAAGGAAGAAATCAAGCTCTCACTATTCGCAGATGATATGTTACTATACTTAGAGAACCCAATAACCTCCACCAAAAAACTCCTAGAAACAATAGACTCGTATAGTAAAGTTGCAGGCTATAAAATCAATACCCAAAAGTCCATGGCTTTCCTATACGCAAACAGTGAGAGAGAAGAAAGCAACATGAAAAAAACAATCCCGTTCACAATTGTGCCCCAGAAAATCAAGTACCTAGGAATCAGCTTAACTAAGGAAGGAAAGGACCTGTACAAAGAAAACTACAAAACGCTACTTCAGGAAATAAAAGAGGACATGAGGAAATGGAAAGATATCCCCTGCTCATGGGTCGGGAGTCTTAACATTGTCAAAATGGCAATACTACCGAAAGCTTTGTATAAATTCAATGCAATCCCTATAAGGATACCCATGACATTCTTCAAAGAAATGGAGCAAACACTCCTGAAATTTATATGGAACAATAAGCCCCCACGAATAGCTAAAGCAAGTCTTGGGAAAAAGAAAATGGGAGGAATCAACCTCCCTAACTTCAAACTGTACTACAAAGCAGTAATAATTAAAACAGCGTGGTACTGGAACAAAAGCAGAACTGCAGACCAATGTAACAGGGTTGAATACACTGACATCTCCCCTCAATCATATGATCATCTAATCTTTGATAAAGGTGCAAGAAATGTGAAGTGGAGTAAGGAAAGCCTCTTTAACAAATTGTGCTGGCATCACTGGACGGCTACATGCAAAAAAATGGGCTCAGAACTCTGCCTAACACCATGTACAAAAATAAGATCAAAATGGATTAAAGACCTCAACATCAGACCAGAAACCATAAGGTACATTGAAGACAAAGTTGGCAAAACCCTCCATGACATTGAGGCTAATGGTACTTTCAAAGATGCCACGCCACTGGCCGAGCAAGTAAAAACAGAGATAGATAAATGGGACTATCTTAAACTAAGAAGCTTCTGCACCTACAAAGAAACAGTGACCAAAATACAAAGACAGTCTACAGAATGGGAAAGGATATTCACCGAATACACATCTGACAAGGGATTGATAACAAGGATATACAAAATACTGGTGGAACTCCACAAGAAGAAAACATCCAACCCCATCAAAAAATGGGGCAATGAAATGAACAGAAACTTTCTCAAAGAAGAAATCCGAATGGCAAAAAAGCACATGAGAAAATGCTCTGCATCATTAATCATCAGGGAGATGCAGATCAAAACCACAATGAGATACCATCTCACACCTCAGAGACTGGCCCACATTCAAAAGAACAAAAGCAACCGATGCTGGCGCGGATGTGGCGAGAAAGGGACACTCCTTCATTGTTGGTGGGAATGTCGACTAGTTCAGCCCTTTTGGAAAACAGTATGGACGTTTCTCAAAAAATTAGAAATTGAGCTCCCATTTGACCCAGTGATACCACTCCTGGGAATATACCCCAGAGAGGCAAAAATGCGTAGTCGAAGTGACATCTGCACTTGTTTGTTCATTGCAGCACTGTTTACAATAGCCAGAAACTGGAAGAAACCTGAGTGCCCAAGAACAGATGACTGGTTAAAGAAACTCTGGTACATCTACACAATGGAGTACTACGTAGCTCTTAGAAAAGATGAAGTCATGAAATTTACATACAAGTGGTACAATATGGAAAGTATCATGCTAAGCGAAATGAGTCAGAAAGAGAGGGATAGACATAGAAAAATTGCATTCATCTGGGGGATATAAAGTAACAAAATATGAGATCAATACCTAAGAATAGCTGAGATCAACACCAGGAGGATTACTCCATAACTTAGAGGCCAGCCGGATATTCTAGGGGAAAGGGCAGTTCAGATAGAGAAGGGAACACCAAATGAAAGGTGTTTGCAGGATCCTCCCAGGAGGGGAAATGCATATTGAAAGTAGACTATGGACTGAGCATGATTGCCACTCAATGCCTCTTTTGCAGACCACGACACCCAAAAGGAGAGAGAGAACAAGGGGGAATGCCCTGCCACAGAGGCAGGGTGGGAGGGGGGATGGGGGGAAATGGGCACTGGTGGAGGGATGGGTATTTGATCATTGTATGACCAAAACTCAGGCACAAAGATTTGTAAATCTACAACTGTACCTCATGGTGCTTCACTAATAAAAATAAATAAATAAAAAATAAATAAAAAAAGGATTATATCATCTGTTTTTATCACAATAAGATAATTTTAAAATTAATTATTGGAAGACAGTATGTTATAGATTAAACCCAAGTTTTTATACATTTAAAGCATATGTTCTACCATTGAGCTATATTTCTGGCCCCAAAAGCATTTTTTTTTAATTTACAAGTTTTCCCTTGGGTTTCATGCTCGATTACCATGGAGGACTATAAATCTCCTCAAGAAGTTTTGAAAATACTAAAAGAAGTGGAAATAAATATTCACAAGGCAGATATATGGGTGTGAAAATAGGCTCCTTGGGGGAGTATATTTCTTAAAAGGAAGCATCTGAATAAATATTCATTTTTATTCATCAAACTTCAAACTTAACATTAGAAAAGTTGCATTCTGTTTCTAAAATTAACTTTGTCTAGACGGATTACTCAGAATCTAAAATTCCTGTGTAGCTAGAGCCTTTAGTTTACTCATTTTATAGCCAAACTTTACTTCACATTTTCTATTATGCCAAGATCTTTATAGCATATCATTAAGTTTAACATATTCCTAAGCTTTCCTCTTCAGATAAAATATAAGTTAAGAAATAATAACAAACCACAAATATGAATGTGATGTGAGCTTGTATTTTAAGTCTTTCTCTTGCACAACTTGAGAACATTTACTTTGTAACAGAGAATTTTTGAATTCATATTATAATTTTTAAGTCATGTAACTTGTATTTTGATTAAATATCACACCTTATAAATATACATATATATGTATAATGTAATAATGTTCAAGTTCTTTCTTATAGATTAAATGACAATGTATGACCACAGATATGATGGATCCAGATAGAGTGTTAATGTTATGGATAATTTACACAACTGTTCCACTGAAGTATACAGAGATTAAATTGAAGAAGAAAATTACCAAGGAAATTTGGGATGTAATACTATTTTTTTTCAACAGTGAGATTCAACAGATCTAGTAGATCAAATAATTAAACAATGATATCAGATAAAAGAAGCATATCTCAACTTTTTCTCAGAAAGAAGTCTAGAGAAGTAGAGTAACCAAACCACATGTAACTGGGATTGTCTAACTTCCAGAACACAGAAATATGACAACTAGGTCATTATGATACCCTGCAGTAAAAGTGGTGAAGAACTTTATTCTAGAAAATTTTCTTTTCTTGAACTGCTTTGGAATAAATGCCTTTCTCTTTTGTGCCTTCTCATTTATAATAGTATTGGTTTGTTCCTACCATAAGTTAAATCTCATGAAAGAAAGGGTCTGATAATTCAGTGCATTCCAATCCTTCCCTATTGGGATGTGCCTTAAAAGAACATCATGTAGCACTGTATCACTGTCCTCCCATTGTTCATTGATTTGCTTAAGCGGGCCCAGTAACGTCTCCATTGTGAGACTTCTGTTACTGTGTTTGGCATATCAAATATGTCACAGGTAGCTTGCCAGGCTTTGCCGTGCAGGCAGGAAACCAAGAAAGTTAATGGCCAAAATTTAGGTATGTGGAAGACATACCCACAAACCACCTTCAGCTCAGCTATATAATTGGAGGCAAGGCCTCTCTGGTTCCAGATCAAACTGCTTAAAGGCCATGATCTCAGAGACTCAGAAACAAATCTCGGAAGCCAGCGGCTTTTGGCAGAAATGTGTCCAGTCACTGCAGTAGGCTGCTGGAGCCGGGCCACCCCAGGGGAAAAAGGGTGCTCTCCCTCCGTCTGCTCCCCCTGGGTGGCTCAGTGGCCACCATCCTCCAGAGGCCATTGGACAGTCAGGTTTGGGCTCACAGTGAAGAGACACATGGGGCCCCATGGGATGGAGGTGGAGCCAGCCCTTTCCTCCCTGTCCCAACGAGACCCCAAGTCACCGCCCACAAATGGGTCAAGCTGACTCTGGCTCCTGATCAAGCTGCTTAACGGCCATGATCCCGGAGACTCAGAAACAAATCTCAGAAACCTGCGACTTCTTGCAGAAATGTGTCTGCTATTGTAGGCTATTGGCTATTGGCGCCTGGCGACCCCAGGGGGGAAAGGGTGCTGTCCTTCATACTGTTCCGTATATAAATAACATGAAGTGCCAATCTCTCAGTTGAAAATAAGGACTCATAACTGTATAATTACTTATGTGAAAGAAATCGCCAAAGAGAGCTTTGGGTGGAAATTAAAATAAAATGGCATGGCTTGAGATAGCGCCAGGTATTTTGTCCAGTATACACTGCAGTGATGCCCAATTAGGAAATAATAACTTTGTTAAAAGAAAAAGGAGTTGGCAGCCAGAAGAAAGTCAATAAATGAGCAAACCGCCTTGCAGGAATTTAACAGTCGAATCAATGGCTGAGAGCTTGAAGATAAAAAAAAAAAACATAGGTTAACTGAGTAGGTGGGGGAAGTAAGGAGGAGCAAAGAAATAATTATAAAAAGTTGAAAGGGGTAATAGTCTTTACTGCTGAAAAACTGAGCTCATTTCTTATAGATTTTAACAATTTCAGTGCATAAATTTCCAAAACACCTAATTCTAAATTTGTGCAGCCATTCCTATAGTCATGCAAACATGACAATGTGATTTTAGTATCTGCTATTCTTAAGATTTCTTTGAATCTCATTAGAATTTCTAGAGCATTCTCTTAACTTTTAGCAAAGTTTTACTTATTTGTTGTTGACACTGAAATCAAGAGACCCAAATTTTAACAACCAAACTTAGAAAGGTCCTGTCAAAGAGGGCAAACTGAACGGGTTGGGAGGAAGGGAGGGAACCAGGGAACACTGGTAGAGAGAAGTGGACACTGGTGGTGGGATCCATACTGCAATATTCTATGTCAAAAATTCAACTATGAACAATTTTGTAAATCTTGTTCTTTAATTTAAAAGTGTGGAGTAAAAATTGTGAAATTTTTTCAAGTAAAATTTTAATTTAAGATATATATATATATATATATATATATATATATATATGTAGAGTGTTTGCCAGCCCGGCTGAGCCGAGTTCGAGCCAAGTTCGATTCCTCCGTCCCTCTTGGAGAGCCCGGCAAGCTACTGAGAGTATCTCGCCTGCACGGCAAAGCCTGTCAAGCTACCAGTGATGTATTCCATATGCCAAGCACAGTAACAAATCTCACAATGGAGACGTTTTTGGGCCCGCTGGAGCAAATCAATGAACAATGGGAGGACAGTGCTACAGTGCTATATATATATATATATATATATATATATATATATATATATAACAGTATGACAATACTTTGGACTGGAATGATAGCACAGCGGTAGGGTGTTTACCTTGCACGCAGCCAACATGGCCGACCTGAGTTCGATTCCTCCGCCCCTCTCGGAGAGCCTGGCAAACTACCAAGAGCATCTCGCCCGCACGGCAGAGCCTGGCAAGCTCCCCGTGACGTATTCGATATGCCAGACACAGTTACAACAAAGTCTCCAATGGAGACATTACTGGGCCCGCTCGAGCAAATCGATGATCAACGGGAGGGTCTTTACTTACTCGAGCTCGAACATGACAATACTTTAAACAAAGGCTGTATGAAAGAAGAAAAATCACCTGCCAAGGAGGCAGGCTGGGGTGGTGTGATAGAAGGGAAACTGAGCTGGAAAATGTACACAGGACATGTGTTGGAACATTGTATGACTGAATCCCAATCATGAACAACTTTGTAATTGTGTATCTCGCAGTGATTCAATTATTACTTTTAATTAAAAAATTAAAAATTTAATTTAATTTAAAATGTTTTTCAATTTAGGCTGTACATCTCTTCTTAAAGAAATACTGAATGAATATGGGAGAATTCTCTTATACTGTCTTCTAATTCTAGCTTTCTTGTGAATAAAAACAAAGATATAGGCATCAGAAGCAAAATGATACTAATAAAAGATGGAAAGGGAGGGCTAGAAAAAATACTATAGTGGGAATGGTGTTTGCCTTAGCACATAGCTGACCTGGATTTGGGATCCCCTGCACAATCCTTGCCACTTCAAACCTTCTAGGAGGGATCCCTGAATGTAGAACCAGGAGTTAGCCCTGAGAACCTCTGGCTGTGGCTCAAAAATATGGAAAATGAGAGGGAAAGCAGATGAACATAAATCTTTAAAATAAACTTTAGAAACAGTAACATTCAATAAAAATTTTACAGATACATTTCACATCTTAAAAATTTTATCTGCATATAATCAAGGAAAAAATCTGAGTCTAAAATTTAGACAGTTCTTTTTGGAGTTTATATATACATGTATATGTATATTGTGGCTATTTTGGTAATCTAAATATAAATATTGTAATAATTCTTCTGAACACAGGTTCTGCAGATGACTACGGTGAAATGAAACATTTTAATAATTATTTCAGATTGAATAATTACTTCATAGATTAGTTATCACTTCTATTTCTATTAAATTGAAGTGTGCTTTAAAATGCTGGAACACACACAGGTCTTAAAACCTAATTAAGCTTCTTTCATAAAGATGGCGGTATATCTTATGTCTTCTTCCATTTATGAACATGATTTTATCTTTTAAAATCATAGCCAGGCATTTTAGAAAATAGACCTAAGCTGATGATCTTCACTTCCTCCACTTTCTTATATTCCTCATTTGGCTTCCAAATACAAATTCACTCATCATTCTGCTGTTTGTAAAATGACTCACAGGAAAGGCTCTCAGGGATGAAATCTTATTGAAATCCTCCATTTCCTACTGAAAATCATAGCAGCTGCTTGCATTTTTCACTATGCATTATTTTAGACATTCTGTTCTTTTAATTTCTAGGGCAACTTACTCTACCATTTATTGCCCTTCCATTTTTACCATTTTTTCATTCTTATCCTTAACTCATATGTAATCAGTCACATTTGATTTTACACCATGAATATTACTGTACAGATTGCTTTAGGTGCTGAAATCCTGGTTCAGATCATCACAGTTTGGTGAAAGGTTACTGACAGACTACTGTAGCACTGTCCTCCTGTTGTTCATTGATTTGCTCGAGCGGTCACCAGTAACGTCTCCATTGTGAGACTTGTTGTTACTGTTTTTGGCATACGAATATGGCAAGAGAGGCATGCCAGGCTCTGGCTTGCAGGCAGGATACTCTCAGTAACTTATCAGGCTCTCCGAGAGGGATAGAGGAATCAAACCCGGCTTGACCGCGTGCAAGGCAAATGCCCTACCCCCTGTGCTATTGCTCCAGCCGGACAGACCACTAATCCAGACTACTATACTTAGAGCCTATGCTCCCTCCAATCTGTGGCCTGAATCAACTCACAAATACTAGAATAAAAGTAAAAATACAATTTCATCACTCTCTATTTCATGATACGTGTTACCCATTATTCTGTGGGTAGGGCCCAAACTATGATGTAAATTATTGTGCTTATTTAAATGAAATTCCTTACCACTTCAAAACATTTCTTATCTTTATCTCCACAATCCTATTTTTATGTTCTACCTCAACAAGAACAAACTATTCTATTTCCTCAGCTTATAGCACAATTTCTCTTCTTGCTTGTAAGAAAGTTTCCTTAAGTAGATCATCTCATCTGTGCTATGGTTACCTCTTTTCTAGCCTTATGTTTAATACTGCTTTCTCTTGAATGTACCCCTGTGTACCACCACAAATATTTAAAGATTAGAACATCATATCACTAGTCCCAGGTACTCCTGGGATAATTCAATAACTGATTAACTGTATCATAGCTGTCACTTTCATGTTTTTTGTTTTAGTCATCTGAATATGATTTCAAGTTCCCAAAGGGAAATACGCATTTTTTCTGTCATATACCATATGTCAGTATTTGCATATTTGGATAAATAATTGTAATTTATTTAAGGTATAAATGAATGAGTAAGTAAATGAAGTATTTCAAGCGACAGACTCCAGAAAGAATACTCTCTCATTGGTGAGAGTCTGGTGAAGCAATTTTATCGGTTGCTACCCTAGATAGTTGAATTTGGTCCTGACATCCATTTAAAGACTAACCACTTATGTTAAAAATAATGGCAATAGGTGGTATAATATGTCTAATTATGTACATAATTACTACAAGGGAGTGATAGCTCTAGATATTGTTCACATTTAAACTTGTTGAAAGAAGGCAATATAAATGATTGGTTCTTTGATTAGTCTCTCAAATAAATTATTATTCAAGATTTCACATAGTTATTAATTTTTCTAGGAAGCTCTCTTTATATGCAATCCATAATTGAAAAAATAGCTCTTCAATGCATTTTTGTCTGTTCATTTATAGATAATAAGCTGTATAAGTACACAGATTTTAGCCTGCTCAGTGCCTAATATGGTTCCTGGATAACAGTAGATGCTAAATGAATCCATGCTGAACATTAACTAAAAATAGATATGATTCTATGAATGAAGAAAAAAGTTCCTAGAACAAATAATATCAAATATTTAAATTTATGCCTTTTTTTTATTGTCATACCTAACTAGATCAGGGCTTACTCCTGCCTCTGCTCTCAGGGATCAGTTCTGTTGGTGCTGGGGAACTATACAGGATTCCAGGGATCAAACCAAGCTGCATCACATGCTAGGCAAGTGCGTTAGTCAATATAGTATCTCTCGGACCCCCTAATAACTTTTTAAATACCTGATAGATAACTATTTTATTGGGTCCTTAAAAACATATTTCCAAATAGTAGTTAAATCTTCTTAATATTTATATCAGAATTCATTTCTTGAATGCAACCAGCTATTTATTTTTAGCACAGTGCTCTGATAGAATAAAGTGTGCAACATATTTATTGAATTAAATTAATTAAACAATTAAAGTGCATTATATTTGATTTAGATAGATCACCTACATATGAAATTACTGAAGAGTAAATCACAAAATTACCATATTTCTATATCCCATGAATTGAACCAAGTAAAAAATAAGTAAGTAAGTAAAGGCCCTCCCATTGATCATCAATTTGCTCAAGCAGGCCCAGTAACGTCTCCATTGGAGACTTTGCTGTTACTGTGTTTGGCATATTGAATATGTCACGGGGAGCTTTCCAGGCTCTGCCGTGTGGGCGAGATACTCTCAGTAGCTTGCCGAGCTCTCCGAGAGGGGCAGAGGAATTGAACTCGGGTTGGCCATGTTGGCCGTGTGCAAGGCAAACGCCCTACCACTGTGCTATCGCTCCTTAATAGCATTACTTGTGTTAGAATCTAAATCATGTAAATCTTAGTTTTGACACAACTATAATCTAAAGGAATTTTCTTCTCTCTAAAAACAGTTCTTAATGAAATACTTCAAGTACATCAAGTCTGTTGTTCCTTAAAATTGTGAATCTAAATGAGAATCAATAAAAGTTCTTCAAAATCAACTTGAAATAATAATTGTCTTTTGAATCTTTGATTATTCATTAACAAACTAGTAGAGTCGTCATCTCTGGCTAACAACTAAAAATGTACATGGTTTGCAATTTAAAAATATATGTTGACAGATGGCAGGATAATTTTTAAAATTCAGGGACCCACCCATAATGTATAATAAAATAACTGTCTATAAAATTTATTTTCTCTTTTGCCCTGTAGCAGAGAAGTACATGCGAAACAGATGTCTGTTTTTCCAGATTAAAGTTAAACATTACTTTCAAATCTATTTCTGAAGACTTTCTGAAATACATTTTTTGAAAAAATATTCTTAGTGCATAATATATGATACACTTATTCTTCAATATAAATACTTGCATAGAAATAGTTCTGCCTGTTGAATATTCATAAACTCAATCCATTTTATATAAAATAAATAACATTAGTAAGTATACATATTCACAAATAACAGTGTTTACAACTAGGAAAACTTTTAAAGTAAAAATGATGATGTTAGTAAAAAGGCAAATTCCTCTACTTGATATATTACTGCCTACTGATCGGGCTGGAGCGATAGCACAGTGGGTAGGGCATTTGCCTTGCACATGGCCAGCCTGGTCGAGCCAGTTTTGATTCCTCTGCCCCTCTCGGAGAGCCCAGTAAGCTACCAAGAGTATCTCGCCCACATGGCAAAGCCTGGCAAGCTACGCATGATGTATTCGATATGCCAAATACAGAACGACAATTCTCACAATGGAGACATTACTGGGCCCACTCAAGCAAAATTGATGAACGGGACGACAGTGCTACAGTGCTACTGCCTACTGATCAATAGTATATTAGTTTGATAATATGAAAACTTGCTCCAGTGCCACTTCCCGTTTTTGAAATCTATTTTCCTCTTCTAGAATCCCTTCTTTATCAGAGGTTCACAGAAAGATAGGAAATTATATTTAACAAAGTTATCTCTACTTAAGGTAGTGGGGCAGACATTCCTGGAAATGTTTAGGTTCCTGGAAATGTTCTTGTTCCTCCCACCTGATGGTGCTTAGGGCAACCAGAGCTCTTCAGGATGTGCTCGAGGAGCCATGTGATTTTGGAATCAAATGTAGGGTCTTGCACATGCAATGAATGCATATTATCTTAAGCCACACTGCAATATGAAGTGACAGTGAAAAGTACCTGCTTCTCCTGAGATAAATCAAAGATAGGTGCCTAAATATTCTTTTGAGTCAGTAAGTCTACATAGCTGATCCATCTCTTCTCAGCCTTTCCATGCATTTTAGATCTCCATGTCCCCCAGGGCAATGCCACTTTTTATGGAACTCAGAACAAGACTCTAGTCTTCCCACTTTACTTCTTTTAGCTAAACACTTTCAATGATCACATTTGAAAAGAAAAGTTGATGTCTGACATTGCAACTGCTTCTACTTTATCCTTTGAAAACTGGACTTTTTCCTGTCTGTTGAATCCCCTTTTAGTTCTCAAAACACAGTACAGAAATATGTGGGTTTATTTTCTACTTTCCTATGTGGTAATGATTTGTTAACACTGGCCGTGAGTGTTGTCTATATTTTTGCTATTTTTTACTATTCCTCTATAGCTGAGAAATAGTAGCTCTAGTTTCCTCAGCATTTCACATGGTGGCAAATCTAACTTAATAAGGGAGAAAGTTATTGACCTTAAAAAGACAATTTTATTTGGATGTTTTTTCACTTAAAAATGTGGGGTAAATGTCTCTGTCTATAAATTTTGTACCAATAATTTTGTCAAAATATTTGTAATTATGGCCTAATTTACAAAATGCACAATTGCAATAAAATAAGATTAGGCAAAGTATTATGAACTTTTGGGCTAGAGCGATAGCACGGTGGGTAGGGCGTTTGCCTTGCATGCAGCTAACCCACGTTCGATTCCTCCTTCCCTCTCGGAGAGCCCCAGCAAGCTACTGAGACTATTCCACCCTCACGGCAGGGGCTGGTAAGCTCCCCGAGTAACAAGTCTCACAATGGAGATGTCAGGGTTGCCTGCTCAAGCAAATTGATGAACAATGGGAGTACAGTGCTATTATGAACTCTTAATTTTATTTCTATCAATGCCTTTAAAATGTGTCAAGTTCACAGAAGATGTTATTTTAATAAAATACTATAGAACTTTATAATTATTTTATGGAGATAAATTGATCTTATAGAAATATAAACTTATTAGGATAGGTCTGAAAGCCCTGACTCAACCAAAACTTGTTCCTATTCAAAAAGTTGGTTAAATGATGATGATATTCCAAAGAAGTCACATTCCTCTATTTAACTTATTACTGCCTATTGACAATTGTATATAGGACATGGATCTATTCCCGTAACTCCTCTCCAAATCTTCCAGTAACTTTAGTTGCAAGTTAAGTTTCTTCAAATTCTCTGATTAACTGAACTATTACTTGCAACCTGTGAGTCTGTATATAATTAAATATCATGTTGTTTCTTCTTTGAACAAGAAGAACCAGGTGTAATTCTCAAAGTTCTATTTTCTGGTAGAAATTCTCTTCAACAATTTCTGTGAAATCCCAGAGAAATTATAGTGCTCCATTCATCCACTTTGGAATTGTATCTATGCAGTGTGAAAATTACAAAGAAGACTCAAGCCTTCTCTTATGTGTCAATTCATCACAGGGTCTCCTTCATGAAAATTCAGTCACAAGATACTCAGTAGCAATTTTAGGTATAGTTTTAGAAAAAGAGTAGATATTTTCAGAATTAGTCCAGGTATTCTTCTACATTTTAACACTTGTATTTCTCTTCACCTGCAGAAAAATCTCAAAAGTTCTATACAATATTCCTAACTGCACGTCAATATTAATTAGCATTGATTAGGCTAAATAACAGATTCTAAGTACAGAGCAGATTGCAAAGCAGCTGGAGCTATTGCAGAACCAGTTCTTTTTCTGGTTTACCCTTTCCTGCTCCCTCAATAACAGACAACTTTCCATATTCCCAAGAAAATGGGCCAGAGAAATACTCCACAATGAAGAATCTAATATGTTGCCTCTAAAATCCAAAGTAGCCTAGACTAAGCATTGTGTCTTTTTTGTTTCTTGTTGTAAGGGATGCCAGATGCAACTACTTATTTTTACCTTAGAGAGGGTAATATGACCCATGTAATTTAAATCCAAGAAATTTAAATGTGGTGGAAGGTTCTTAATTTTTTTTTTAATTTACTTATTTTGGATTGCGACCACAGCCAGAGGTGCTCATGGCATACTCCTGGCTCTGCACTCAGGGATCATTCCTGGCAGGCTTGGGGGACAATATGGGTTGCCAGGATCAAATCTGAGTCAGCATTGAGCAAGGCAAACCTCCTACCTACTGTATTATCATTCTGGCCACAGGTCCTTGAATTTTAGTCATTATTTATTGTCAATGCCATGATGTACAAATATCTTACCAATGTCTATATTAGTTGCTACTTTTTGATAACTAGAACTAATAAATATCTACAAAATTACCTTTGTGAGAGTTGTGGGAGGGAACCAGCACCAGATGTTAAGGGATCTAAGAGAATCAGTGCCACCTATGGAATTGATAATCAACAGGTAGACCTTAGAACATAATACCATATAATGAAACAAAACAAAACAAAACAAAACACCCAGAAGTTTGTGTGCTAGACATAGCTTCTTTACCTTCACAAAAGATATTTAAGTAGACACTCTAAGGGGGGAATGCAGAATGTAATATTCTGGGAAGGGTAAGAGGGAACTTTGTCATTGCCATTTCCCCTCTCTTCCCATGCAAGAAAGTATAGGACAACATTTTCTAGAAGTAATCCCTCCTGTTAGAGAAAGACAGAGCAATGAGTAAGTGTTCAATTACCCAGTTCTGAGGGAAGCTGCTGGAGAAACCTATTCTCTCCCACTACATTCGGTATATTCAGGTGGATACTTCAGGCAGAGGAGAGGAAAATTATAAGGAAAAGGGCATATAAGAATATCAAATGGCAATGAAGGGACATGGATCTATCAGAGATTTCTTTCTAACCAAAACAGGAATTTATGGAAGAGCCACCAAAATGGATATGTCCACCTGAGGCAGTTTTCCCCACCCTCACCTTCCCATGTCCCTAATGTTGGCACCATTTATTTTCCTTGCTCTGCTTGCTACTTGTACATGCTTCTGAGGGTTGTGCTGAGTGCTGAGGATGAACTTAATAGAAAGGGAGTCCCTTGGAAAATAAACCAGGGTCTACAGATAGGATAAATCATAAGATTTAGAGCTATAGTGCCATGAAGTAAAGAATTCTAGCACTTCTAGAGTTACAGTGCCACAAAAGAGAGACTTCTGACACCCATTCTGATGAGATAGAGAACAGAGGAAACAAACAAGTTTAAGAATTTTGCCACAAGATAGAGCAGGAAGTGTGGAGCAGGTGTTTTCATACAAGGTTGATAAAGTGCTTTATATAAGTCAGGCAAAACAAAACAAAAAAAATCTCTCACAGGAAGAAAACTAAGTATCTGCGGAGGTTCTGCTGCTTCATATGCATAAACAGAACACAAAACCTTAAGAAAAATAAAGACTAAAAAACACAAATCACAAAAATATAGCAATAATCTTCTAGAAACTGAATAAAAAGGCATAGATTCTTGCAATATACGTAATAAAGAATTCAATAAAGCTATTTTGAGAAGATTCGTTAGCTGTATGAAGCGATAGAAATACTTTTCAATGAAATCAGGACAATAGTTAAATCATGAACAAAGTTAGAAATTTAACAAAACTATAAATCATACAAAAAACAAAACACATACAACAGTTGAAAAAATAAATAAATGAAAACTATAAGGAAGAACATCTACATAAAAATCAATCAAATAGAGGAAAGACTCATCAATCAAAAGGATAGACTAATTAGCCCAATGTGAAATTTCATATAGACTGAAATGATAGAAATACAAAGCAGCTAGAAAAATTAAGATGGTATGATAAAGCATTATATATCAATAATTAGTCTAAGTGTAAATAGAATGGGTTCACCAACAAAAATGCACAGAGAAGTTGAATGCACAAGGAAACAAGATACGATTATATACTGTTTACTAAAGCACACTTTGCTGTAAGGATGAGTGTAGGCTCAACAAAAGAAAGTTAAAAAAAGACTTCACATAAGTAAGCAGAACCAAAATAATATACATCAGACCAAAAAAAAGCAAAATAATCAAAAGAGACAAGAATTATAAAAAAATAATTGGGTAAGAGAAAAGAAAGGAATAAATTTCTAGAAACAAATTGGGTAAGAGATTGTAAAAATGGATAAGTTATTTAAACTTTAATGATTTATTCAGAAATAAATAGAATATCTGACTAGAAAAATAATAAAGAAAGGTATCAAATCAGTATCCATAATCTCCCCAACACAAAAATCCCAGAACCAAATGGTATTGTACCCAACATTCAGAAAAGAATAAAAACCAATCCTATATTCTTCCAAAGTACTTAAAAATATGATGTTATTTAAAATCCAATTAACAAAGCCAGCTTTACTCTGACACAATGCTAGAGAAGTGCATTGCAACAAATTGATAGAGCAATATCACTGATGAATATAGATGCAAATATTATCAACAAAATATTGGCAAACAAAATTCAATAGCACATTAAGATGTTTCAATAAAACTTTTGTCGGGATGGGAGTTGTGTGCTGAAAGGAGATAAAGGACCAAACATGATAACTTCTCAGTATCTGTATTGCAAACCATAATGTGCTAAAGTAGAGAGAGAATATGGGGGAAATTGTCTGCCATAGATGCAGGGGGTGGGTGGGAAAGGGGGATATACTGAGGATATTGGTGGTGGGGAATGTGCACTGGTGGAGGGATGGGTGTTTGATCATTGTATGATTGTAACTCAAAAATGAAAGCTTTTAACCGTACCTCACGGTGATTCAATAAAATACACACACACACACACACACACACACACACACACACACAACTATGCAGCCTGACAAAAGGTATCCCTTGAATGTATACCTTAAATTTGTGGGTAAGGTAAAAGGTAAAGGCCCTCCCATTGATCGTCGATTTGCTCGAGCGGTCCCAGTAACGTCTCCATTGGAGACTTTGTTGTTACTGTGTCTGGCATATCGAATACTCTCAGTAGCTTGCCGGGCTCTCTGAGAGGGGCGGAGGAATCGAACTCGGGTCGGCCATGTTGGCCACTTGTAAGGTGAACGCCCTACCGCTGTGCTATCGCTCCAGCCCAAATTTGTGGGTACACCAGCATAAATAAACCAACATTATGATACAGTAAATTAATTAAGGAATGACATATCCATCCTGCGGAATTTGCTATGTGGGTAAGTGGACGTGGCTATCAAAAAGATCTGAGTAGAAGTCATGCATAATCTTCTCCATTGCCCTTCTGGAAGATGTGATACATCCATCAGGACTTCGGAGAGCAGTCATCTTGGTCTTGTAGTTGGTGAAGGACAAGCAGGCATTGCGAATGCTTTTCCCAGCTTCTGCTGCATCTGCCAGCACCGCTGCTCTTCTCTCTTTGAGGTCTTCCTTTATCGCTTCTCTGCACTGCTTTGTGAGCTTGCATGTTCGCTTATGGTTGCCTGAGGCTTGCGCCAAGCAACCTTGGTGATTGAGCTTGAGAGTTTTCAAAGATAGTCATCTTTTGGTGGCTATCTCTCTCTCGGCATTCCTCACACAATCATGGAGGTGCTGAACCAGTCGATTGTATTCCTTGTCAATATTGTCAATGACGGCATCTTCCCATGTTTCTGCAATAATGCCAAAGAGCTCCCAGTTGGTGGTCATTCTGGGAGTTCTTTTCTGAAACTCTGGAGCCCTTTCTCCCTGCTCTGTGAAGTAGAATTTTGCACAAAGGAGACTTTGGTCTGATCCCATTTGAAATTTTGGGACAACAGCGACATTGGTCAGCAAAACCATCGATTGAATATGATGTGGTCAATTTTGTTGTGGAACCGTCCACCAGGAGACTGCCATGTACAATGTTTAGATTCGGCCTTCTGGAACTGTAAGTTACCACAGATACTCTTGGTCGACATGATGAATTTGGACAGGCTCTCATCCTGTTTGTTCCATTCTAGGCCATGGGTCCCGATGTGGAATTCTTCAGCTGATCTTCTCAGTCCTATCTTGGCATTAAAATCACCAATAATGATCTTGTAGAAGGTGTGGTCTTCTTTATAGAACTTCTCCAGCTCCATGTAGAACCTCTCAATTTCTCCTTCACCATAACTGGATGTTGGTGCGTAGACAACAAAGATAGAAACTGCCGGCAGTGAGCCACATCTACTCAAGTGTTATTGTCTGATTCGGGTTGTTAGGCATTCGAATGAATCGATGTTTATGGCCAAGTTCATGTTGATGGGTACACCAACACCACCGACATCTCTTCTGTCGCATGTTATGAGGAAGTTCTTCTCCAGTGTCGAAAACGGTGTGATGTGATTGACGCCTTCTCATCTCAGTCAGACCAATGATGTCATACTTGATCTTTCGCGCTTGCACCATCAGGTCCTCAACGGATGCATCCAATGCCAGCATACGTGCATTGAAAGTACAGACAGTTATTTTTGTCATTCTTTGTTTTGGCAGCCTAGTTCAGCCCTGAGATTTTATGAGGCTCTCCTTCCTCATCCTTCTTAATGCTGCCATATTGGTGGCTTTTTCAGGGCCAGGACAACGGGACCCATTGTATTTATTGGTTTTGGCATATGTAACACAACACAGATACCTTGACAAGCTCTGCCGTATGGGCAGAACACTCTCGGTAACTTGTCAGGCTCTCCGAGAGGGATAGAGGCTTTTAGGGTGGCCTCTAATCGCCCTTACAGGTGTTCCAAAAATTGACACACCATTTCCTAGGCCAAAAATTGAACAGCACCTGGCCCAGACAAGGTCAGACCCGAACACCTGAAGAAACTGCCGTCAGTACTCATCAATACACTGGCTCGGATCTTCTCACGCTACCTGTCTGAATGCAAGGTCCATTCCAATGGAAAACCAGCAGTACTGTACTACTGTACAAGAAGGGAAACATCCACAACATTGGCAACTCTTGCCCAATCTGTCTGTTGTTTGTTGTGTTGTCTACAAGCTATTCACTCGAGTCATCCTGAATAGAATATGATTCATAGAACACTAGATGAAGGACAACCATATGAGCAAGCCAGTTTTCGAAAAGGATTGAGCAAAACCGACCATATCTACACAATAACCAAGCTCATTGAGGTTTCTCAGGGGTTCAAGATGCCACTCTGTCTAACGTTCATTGATTTAAATAATGCCTTTGATTCTGTTGAGATGGAATTGGTCATCGATGCCCTAGCCAAACAGAGCATTCAAACTCAGTACATCAGGATCCTCCATGAGTTGTATTGCAGATTAGTGAATCCAGGATCTCACCATTCTACAGGGAGGTGATCACTGACATCAAGAGATGGGCTAGGCAGGGTGATACCATTTCACCGAAACTCTTCACTGCCACCCTCAGGAACGTCATGCGACCACTGGAATGGGAAGGAATGGGAGTGAAGATAGACGGTCTACTACACCACTTCCACTTCACTGATGACATCATTCTTATAACACCAAACATCAGCCAAGCGGCACAAATGCTGACCGACTCCGGCTGTGAGTGTGGAAAGGTCAGACTACAGCTGAATCTAATGAATACAATGTTTATGAAAAATAATCTCATTCCTGACGTTCCATTCACTCTCAAGGGGACAAACATCCCCGAATGCAACAGTTATGTGTACCTAGGTCGAGAGGTCAACATGACAAAGGACCTGGCACCTGAGTTCACAGGAGGAAGAGAGAAGCTTGGAATGCCTTCAAGAACATTGAAGAAATAGCTAAAAGTACAAAGAAACTCTGGCTCCTGGCACATATCTTTGATTCCACTGTTCTTCCTGCATTAACATTTGCCTCAGAGACCTGGGTCCTATGAAAGCAGGATGAGAATGCTATTCGGGTCTCCCAAAGAGGAATCAAAAGAGCTATGCTTGGAGTATCACACTTCACTCAAACGAGAGAAAGAATCCGGAGTTCCAACCTTCATTGATGGTCAAGAATCAGGGTCGCTGTCTTGTTTGCCAAGGTGTCGAAAATGAGATGGGCTGAACATGTAATGAGATTTGTAGACGACCACTGGACTAGAGCCATTACCTACTGGATTCCATGAGATGTCAAAAGATCGCTTGGCTGCCCACCTATGAGATGATGAGACTTCTTTGTGAAGACCCTGAATGATCGGTTTGAGGCTCTTCATGTTCCTATAATGAGCAGGTGCCATTGCGCAACATTAACACGTGGCAGCGATGAATGGAGACATTACCGGTGCCCATTTGAGCAGATCGATGAGTAAGGGGATTTCAAGTGATCAAGTGAAATTAATTAAATATATGATAAAAATTATAACATAGGGCTAAGGAGCTAATTCAAAAGGTTAGAGAATATTAGAAACAGAAGACCCTATTTTATATCCCTGGCACCACCAAGCCCCCCAGCATTGATGATTATAGTTTGGTGACCCACAGCATCACTTGATCCAAGCACCCTCCATCTGTCCACACAACCACAACTGACTTGTACCACAGCTTTGGTCCCAGAACTTCTCCACTAAGAAAATTTTTTAAGAATTTATATGATGATCTCAACAGGTGCAGAAAAAGCTTTTTATAAAAGCACAACACTCTCTTCTTGATCTAAAAGAAATGTGACTTCAACAAATGTGTCTGAGAAAAAAAATACCGAATCATCAGAAAAGCCATACCTGACAAACCCAGAACTAATATCATCTTCCATGATAAAAGGAAGAAAACATTTTCTCTAAGATCAGGAATGAGCTAAAAATGATTACTGTCATGATATTTATTCCATAGAGTTCTGACTTACTTGTCTGAACAGTAAAGTAAAATGAAGACATAAAAAAAGTCTAAATTGAAAAGGGAGAAGTAAACTTGTTTCCAGATGGTATGACCTTATGTGAAGAATTCCTATAAAAAAAGGAATAGACATCACGATGAATCAGGAAACTGAGCAACATAAGCAGATATAAAATCAACAGGCATCAATATATCCTATTGTTTTTTTCCCCTCTGGAGAATATTAATTTGTACTATGGTAGCAAGAGTGGTGAAATGTATAGGAAAAACAATTCATTAGAAGATAGTTTTTCTGGGCTAAAATCCTTAGAGGCAATGATCTAAATCCAAGTCTAAGTCTGAAGGATAAACAAGCAGAAGTACCAAAGGAAGAGATCAGCATCCCAGATAAACAATTCACTGTATCACTGTAATCCCATTGTTCATCAATTTACTTGAGCGGGTGCCAGTAATGTCTCCATTCATCCCAGCTCTGAGATTTTAGCAGCCTCTCCTTACTCATTTTTCTCAATGTTGCCATACTGGAGGCTCTTTCAGGGTTAGGGGAATGAAACTCGTTATTCTTACTGTTTTGGGCATATCGAATATGCCTTGAGGAGCTTGCCAGGTTCCGCTGTGCGGCCAGGATACTCTTGGTAGCTTGCCGGGCTCTCTGAGAGGGATATATATGTGAGGCTCAACCTGAGAGTGTGGAAAGAGGTCTGGAGTGTGGTGGTGGTTGGGTAGGAAAGGTCAGTTGCTGGGGCTGGGTCCCTTGGGGTAAGGAGGGCTCTCATCTGTCCCCCTCTGGGGAGCCCCAAATGAAAACAGCCTGGCGTGGTGCTCAGTGGCATGGTTATGGAGGGTGGCCCCTCTTCCAGAACTACAGATCAACAATTAAGATGAAAACATTCAACCTTTTATTTTCCTTCAAGTTCTTGATAAATCAAGTAGTTTATTTCCATTAAGAAAAGAAATTCATATAAAAGACCTAAAGAAAGCATTTGTTTCTCCAAAAAGAAAATTCACATAAGTATATCCTCCATACAGTACAACAATTCAAATGCTAATCTCTCCAGAAATAAAGTCACAGATATACAACAGTGCATTGGATGTTTGCCTTGTATGCAGTCAACCTGGGTTAGGTTTAATGCCACCCATCCAATTGGATCCAGGTCTCTCAAACAATGTCAGGTGTGATCCCTAAGCTCAGAGTCCAGAGTAATCGCATAGCACTGCCAGCTGCACCACATATTCTCCTAAATAAAACAAAACAAACTTTTCACAGTACGACAAGAAAAATCTGACACTTTGCAACAGTACACAAGAAGGCCTAGGTTCAATAAAATAATAATTAGCTCTATACGTGATTACTTCTTACCCTTCTAAACAAGCCACTTATGCCAAAAGGGCCCAAGAGAATCAAAATGTGAAGCCTAGAAAAAATTACAAGAGAGTAATTACAAGAGAGTTGCATTCATAAGGTGAGGAATTGGGATACAACTCTTTAGCCAGTGGAAAGCATGAGTCTCAATGTGCAATATTTTACTTCTTGAGGTTAATTGTTTGCTATAATATACAAGTTCACTCATTCTTCCTATCTTCCTTCATTCTCAGATTTCTAAATTTGTCCTTGGCCCAACAATTCACGACAACTTAGATGAACTTATTTTACTCAACTTTATTATTCTATTTTTTTTTAGGATTTGACATTAATGCTCCTGCTTTATACAAGTTGAAGGATTAATTGCTAGCCCAACTTCTTAACTAACTTTGAAAATCACATTTAAAATAGAAAATTATTAATACTCAAAATCATATTTACATCTAGAAGGGGTTAAACAAAGGTTAATGAATTTGAATTTAATGTGTATTGCTAAACTTTCTCATAGTTTGTAAATCAACAAATACCCTCCAAGAATGTCCATTTTGTGGCTACAAAGTTTTCATTCCTACTTTTAAAAACACAGATCTTCATTAAAGTACTGGAAAGGCGCTATATTTCTTTTTAGCTAGACTACAGCATCCTATATGAAATGTATACACAATCATAGAGGTAGCAGTAGCTTTAAACAAACACAAGTAGAAATTCAAAATGAAGTGAAAACCATAAAGAAAGAGGCCTTTGCTATAAACAATTCATTCACAGCAGGATTCATACTGGTTTTATGACACTGGTCTATATCAAACAGAGTTTCTGAAAACACTTTACACTCCCGCTATCTATCACACAGTCCAACAATCTAGGAAGAGATGGGAGAAGGAGCAGGAGTTGGTTGTTACTAAAATAGACCCTAATTCTTAAGGCAAAATGTATCTTCACAATGAAGAGAGTTCTATAATATTAACCATGCTTTGCTTTGGTTCTTACAGGAAAGAAGGATAAGTATCTATTTAACATTGTTGTCAAAGAATTTAAAAAGTATGAGAAATATATAAAAGTATCAATATGTGCTATAAACAGTTACTTAGTTTTTGATACATATTTTAAAGGATTTGGATCTATAAAGAAATATAAATGTGTTTTATGATTTAAGTGCTGACATAAGAAAGCTGAATTTCTTCAAATTTCCTAATAAACAGAGAAATCCGTTACTGAAAATGTGTTTATTTTTAATTGAAAATTATAAGAGATCAATTATTTTATGTTCTTTGTTTATATATCTCTGAAACAAAGGGTGAAACTGTATCTAAGGTAGAAACTATCTCAGTCAATTGATTGTGATATCATGTGCATTTTTCTTTAAACTCAGCAGAATTTCCTTATAAAATGCATAGATTTTGAAAGGAGTCAACTACACCATAGGTCAAAACTAGTTTCTTAAACACAAGGGTGATGGAATTTCTCCCCTGGACTTGAAAACCTAATCGTGCAGCATGAATGCTAAATATGTAGAAAGTTCTAAATAATTGAGGTGCCTCTTCCCAGCAAATGACATAGGGACGTGGCAATTGAAGTTATTATTTATAGAGGAGAGGTAATACCTACTCAGTCATTATGTACACAATAATTGCTTCGAGTTGGTATCTTGAAAATTCTCTATGATTGCTACAAAACAAATCCCTAGAACAGTTTGGGGTATATTTAGTACAGCTTACGTAGAATACGATCTTTTGCTAGATCTTAGGCTTGAGTGTCTTACAAGTCATCAGAGTCCAATCAGATCTACCTGCCATCAATACCAAGAGGCCACCAAGGTGATTTTTATATTAGACAGTGGTTCAGTCCTGCGTGTGCCTGCAGAGTCACATGCTGAAGTTGATTAAACACAGGTTACTGTGATATACCCCAATACCAGAGGAAAATCTTTGAACTAAGTAGTTGATTTGGTATGGAAAACTTTGACACCCACATCTCAGTTTATATTAAGGAATTGAAGTTTTAGATAGTTTATATCATACTACCTTTATATGATAATTAGAGATGGGTCATTTGGAAATTACTGAGAGTTAAAGGAGATACTAAAGGTGTAACTTGGTCTTATGTGGGATTAACGCCTCTATTGAAAAATACCAGAGAATCCTATCCAACATACCCACTCTAAGAAAAGTGCTCAAAATTATATAACCTAGCTGACATATTGGTATTTCACTTTCCAACGTTCAAAACTGTGAAAAATAAATTTAGATTGCTAAATTATTAAGTTTGTGGTACTTAGTACTAGAAGCTAAAGCAGACTAATTAAGTAGGTTCAGTAATTTGCAGGAATGGGGATCATAGTGGTAGTAGAGTGAGATGGGTGCTTGTCTTGAGTATGACTGACTCAGGTTAGATCCTCAACACTGCATATAGTCTCCTAAGCAATGATCTCTGAAAACAGAGCCAGAAGCAAGCCCTGAGCACTGCTGGCTGTAATCCCAAAATAAAATAAACAAGATGATAAAGAAACTTGCAGTAAAAAGACCAGACTAGAGGTGATATAGGAACAGTAGTAGAAAAATATGGTCATTTGGGCATGAAGTAATTATAAGTATCAATGGTATATGTTTTATCACTATTGTAACAATCTTACCTAAACTAAAATTAAACTAATTAAAAGAATTTGCATTTCTTACAAGTTCCTGGAGTACGCTTATGTTGCTGGTCTAGCAATTATATCTGTGGCTTAAAAACATGGATATAAAACACAAATCACCTGAAACTCATTTAAAATCCTGATTTTAATGTAATTTTAATTAAACTTACTTTGCACTGCAACATAATACAAGTTTCAGGTGTTAATTTATTATAAATCATTATGATTCATTATTTATACTATATAAGTTCACCTCTAAAACCACAGAACTACTATGACTATAAAATTGAACATTTTTAACCATCTTTACTTGATTTATTAATTTCCACTGCTTTGGAGATCAGTGATTTTGTCTTATAATCTAAATATTTTTAATTCATTCAATTCTTTTTTTATTCTTAACTTTTTTTCTTTTTTTGCTATGTGCCATATACAACACATAACTTTTAATCTCTCTGTGTCAGAGTTCTTTTTTTTATGTAGGAGTACTGCTATTTATTCAGCCACTGATTAGGCTGATTGAATTGTGCATGAACTCCACCTTACTTTTTTTCCCCATTTTTTTATAACTTTATTTATTGAATCACCATGAGAGCAGTTAGTTACAAAACTTTCGGGTTTAAGTCTCAGTCATACAATGAAACACCCATACCTTCACCAGTGCCCATTCTCCACCACCAAAAACTTCACTATACCCCCATCCAAAACCTTCCCCCTACCTGTGCTACCTGTGGGGCAGATGATTTCCACATTACTCTCTCTCTCTCTACTTTTATTACATTCAATATTTTGACACCAGACCCACCATTATTATTTGGGTTTTTATCCCAACACTCAGATTGCTGAAAAGGCAACACTAGACAAGTTGTTTTCTATTGCTGGTTATGAATAACATATGGTGTCGGAGAGCCCGGCAAGCTACCGAGAGTATTCGATATGCCAGACACAGTAACAACAAAGTCTCCAATGGAGACGTTACTGGGCCCACTCGAGCAAATCGACGATCAACGGGAGGGCCTTTACTTTTACCTTATGGTGTCACGTGAATGCAGTAGTGGACACGCGATTTTAGAATTCCAAAGTTTTAACAATTAAATCTGGAGGTATCTCTTGCCAAAACCTGCTGGGTTTCGAGATTTGTTCCTGAGTCTCTTGGATTATGGCCGTTAAGCAGCTTGATCAGGAGCCAGAGAGGCCATTCGTGGGTGATGACTTGGGGTCTTGTTGGGACCGGGAGGAAAGAGCTGGCTCCACCCCATCCCATGAGTCCCTGTGTGTCTCATCACTGTGGGCCCAAACCTGACTGTCCAATGACCTCTGGAGAATGGCAGCCACCAAACTGCCAACAGGGAGCAGGCAAGGAGCTTGGCCAGTAAGCAGCTTGATCAGGAGCCAGAGAGGCCATTCGTGGGTGATGACTCCTGGTCTTGTTGGGATGGAGAGGAATGGGCCAGCTCCACCCCTGTCCTGTGAGGACCCGTGTGTCTCGTCACTCTGGGTCCAAACTTGACTGTCCCAAGGCCTCTGAAGGATGGCAGCCACCGAGTCACGTAGGGGGAGCAGGCGGAGGGACAGCACCCTTTGCCCCCTGGGGTGGCCCAGTGACAGTAACCTACTGCGGGGTCTGGACACATTTCTGCCAAAAGTCGCTGGGTTTTGAGATTTGTTTCTGAGTCCATGGGATCATGGCTGTTAAGCAGTTCGATCAGGAATCAGAGAGGCCATGCCTCCAATTATATAGCTGAGCCAGAGGTGGTTTGTGAGTGTGTCTCCCACATAACTAACTTTTGGCTGTAAACTTTGCCCCAAGTTTTTGGGGTCTGGCCAAAAGCACAGCAGCAATTTTGTGGTATCTGGAAGTCTGAAGATGCCATCAGGCTGCTGATGCACTTGCCTCACAGGTACAGATTGACCTACTGACAACATCATACCCCCCCAGAGTTCTTTTTGCTAAGCATAATGCCTTCTGGTTTCATCTATAGTATATATTATCTATCAATATATAACACATATCTATAGAGTATATAATTCAAATGACAGGATTTTTTCAGTTTTCAAAGTTAAGCAGATGCATCCTATGCATATGCCACCTCATTTTTTTTTAATATGCCTATCTGTTTTTGGCTGTTTGGATTATTTCTAGATCTTGACTTCTGTAAATAGTATTGAAACAAATGTAAGTATGGAAATATATTTTGTGAATGAGGATTTTGTGTCTTTTGAACATTTACCTAGTAGTGATATTACTAAATCATGTATAATTTTATTTTATATTTTTTAGAAAGATTCACATTATATTCCAGGGAAGCTGAACCAGTTACATTTGCATCAACAGTTGTGAGGGTTCCTTTGCCCTTCCAGCACAACAAATACTTGTTTCTAGACTTTTCCTGATATAGGATATTCTAAATCTTGTGAGATGATCATATAATACTTTGGATTCTCATTTCTCTAAAAAGAGATGAGGAACTTATATTCACATGATGATTGATTATCATACTCTTTTCTTTGCAGAAGTGTCTATTTAGACCTACTGTCCATTTGGGTTGTTTAAGCTGTAGAGTCTCTTGCATTCTTGATGTATCTGGGTATTAGCCCTTTGTTAAATTCATGATTTGAAAATCTAACAAAATTTAGTAAAATGTATTTTTCCTTAACACTACTTTTACTGTGCAGATTTTTTCAAGTCAAGTATGTCCCCTTTTTGTTTTCTCTTTTAATTTACCCTTTTTTAGTGTAGGAATACTGTTACTTATTCATTCTCTGATTAAACTGACTGACATGAACTCCACATTTTTTTAATATTTTATTAAACATCTGTGAAATAGACCATTACAAAATTATTCATGATTGGGTTTCAGTGATACAATGATCCAACACCCATCCATTTACCAGTGTATAATTCTTACCACAAACTGGAGCAGTAACACAGCAGGAAGGGCATTTGTCTTGCACTCAGCCAACATGGCCAACCTGAGTTCAATTCCTCCATCCCTCTCGGAGAGCCCGACAAGCTACCAAGAGTATCTCGCCCGCAAGGCAAAGCCTGGAAAGCTACCCATAACATATTTGATATGCCAAACACAGTAACAAGTGTCACAATGGAGATGTTACTGGGCCCACTCGAGCAAACCGATTAACAACGGGAAGACAATGACAGTGATTTCCTACCACCAGTGCCCCTCATTTTCCTCCTACCATCTCCCAATACCCCACCCCAGCCCCAGTTTGCCTTTATGATAGGCACTTTTCTTCTTTTTTTCTTTCTTTCTTTCTTTCTTTCTTTCTTTCTTTCTTTCTTTCTTTCTTTCTTTCTTTCTCTCTCTCTTTCTCTCTCTCTCTCTCTCTCTCTCTCTCTCTCTCTCTCTCTCTCTCCTTTCCTTCTTATGCATCATGGTTTGCAACATAGGTAATAGAGTTTATCATGTTTGATTGTTCAGGGTATTCAGTATTTTTATCGAGAAGCTAAGACTGGGGTAGCTTTTTAACTGGGTGATAGATTTGCGGTGTCGATGTGACTGCTGAGGCTTCCAGAAATACAGGGAGATGGGGGCAGTATGCCATCCTGACCCCAAGAAAACCTGGAGATTTCAGTCACAAAAACTGCATACCCAAATTTTCAGCTGATACATCACAGTGAGGCATGTCCAGCCAAGAATATTGCAGCAATTTTGGATTTGGGAAGGAAGCAGTTGCTGAGGGCTCTGCTTCGGTGGGCTAACTTACCAGGCTAACTTACCCCGATTTACCTTCCAATTTATCCTTGTCTGTTCAGCCTTATGTGGGTCCAAGATTAACTGCAGTTTTTGATCTCTTTCAAGATTTGTTTATGGGTCTCTGACGCAAGGCTAATAAATGAGCTTGTATAGTTGAGCCAAAGGTGGTTTGTGGGCATGGCTCCCACATACCTAACTTTTGCCCATTTAATTTCTCAAGAAACTTGTTCTCCAGTTGTTATTGTCTGGCCAGAGACACAGTAGCAATTTTGGAGTATCAGGAAGCCTGGAGACACCATAAGGCTGCTGATGCACTTGCCCCACAGATACAGGTTGACCTATTATCAGCACCGTGCCCCCTCACTTACCTTTATACTGGCTGAAACTAAGTTTCCCAAAACCTCTCCAATATTGATGTCAATGAGTTTTAGTCTCTATATTCTTCTATACACTTAATAGATCCCTAAATAACATTAAAGTTTAGTTAATTTTGAATTCACTTTTCATAGTATTTAGTAGTCAAGTTTCCCTAACACCATTTATTGGATTGATACGCTTGTTCAACTGTATGCTGTTTGCTTTGTTATAAATTAAATGTTCATTTGTGCATGGCTTTATTTCTGGGTTTTAAATTATGTTTCATTGATCTTTGTGTAGCTTTTTATTTCTATACTATGTTGCTTTGATTATGATTACTTTCCATTACAGTTAGAAACTGATGGATATGATATTTCATCCTTTTTAAGGACTGCTTGATACTTGACTTCTCTTGAAGTCCCATATAATTTTAAAAAGTTGGGGTTTTTTTGCTATTTCTGTTAAGAGTGTCATTGGGTTTACGTGATTTATTGAACAGCAAGTAAGGCACTAAAATGGTTGATCTGAGTTCGATTTCCAGCAGCAAACATAGTCCCCAAAGAACCACCAGGAATAATGCCTGAGCAGAGAATCAGGATTAACCTTGATCCCTGCCTGTTGTGTCTCCAAAAACAACAATAAAATATAATAATATGTTCAGGCTTTTGCTGTCACTTGCTGGAGTGTGTAAAATAACGATTGGATCACACCTGAAGGTACTCAGTATTATTTCTGGATCTGGAGCGATAGCACACTGATAGGGAGTTTGCCTTGCACGCAGCCAACCTGGCCGACTTGGGCTCAATTCTTCTGCCCCTCTCAGAGAGCCTGGCAAGCTACCGAGAGTATCTTGCCAACACTGTAAAGCCTGGCAAGCTACCTATGATATATTTGATATGCCAAACACAGTAACAACAAGTCTCAAAATGGAGATGTTACTGGGCCCACTCGAGCAAATTGATGAACAATGGGAAGACAGTGCTACAGTGCTACAGTGTTGTTATCAGGAGTCATTCCTTGGGTGGTAAATGTCCTTGGGATTGAAGAAGGGTCAGTTGACTTAAGGCAAGAATATTGCTTGATAATCATACCTTAGGCATATTGATACATCCTAGAAGTCCCTCCATTATGCATAAATATATATAGACATTCACACACAATTACCTATTTCAGAGTTACAGAGCAGGTATTAACATATATGATGACTTCTAAATTCTACATGTATTCTTTAAATAATCAAATGTTAAAGCAATCACCTTCCTTGCATTGTACACATACTCACATGGCAAATACCTAATACATACAACATCTGCCATGTATCAACATGCGTAGGAGGTGCCGTTAGTAAATTTGATTTTATATAAATATAATTACTCCTACTCCCTACACATATTACTTCAAGATAATTATGTAAATTAGTAAATATTAAGTATTATTAAGTACGTTATTATTATGTTTCAAAAGGTGAGAAAATCAAGGCTTCAGAGGTTAAATGCATGTCTCTTGGAACAAAGCAATTAAGTGGCAGAGAAAAGGGTCTAGGCATTTGTGTGACTGGAGAGTCAGTATACGATCACATATCCCACTGCATTTTCTCTGAAAATGCAAGCCCGGCACATTTCTCCAATTGTGGCATAGCTATTAATGATGTTATTTTTATATTTCTAAGTTGCTTGCGTTTTGCATTATTTTTCTATGGTTAAACAAGAAAGAACAAAGGGAAAGCAAGCATTTATAAAAGCAATTAAATAATTATTATTGATTTATTTTCATTCTAACAGTGCAAGGTATCTGGTAAAGAATGTTGTTCCAATATTAGATTTACTTTCTCCCCAACAAGTACCTGTAAGACTGTTTTATGGATTTTAGATCATGCATTTTCTCTACTCTCAGAGGGAAGCATTATAACTCTCTTCCCCACAAATAAATATTGTCATATTTTATAAACATTTTAAAATGAAGACATATATCTTCAAGGTGATGCTTATAATTATTAAAGAATTTATGGTGATAAAATTTTGCAATATAGCCCCAAATCCCTTTTTATAATGGAAGTAGCTCGAGTACAGGTTTCATATCTTTATAATTTTATTATTAATTTGTCACAGCACTTTCCAATTCTTGGATTGTGGCTGTATTTACAAAAAAAAGCTGTGAAACTTTTGAGGTTATTTATTGTTGGGTGACAGCCTGTAACACAACTAGATAAACTGTAGTTTTACCAGTGCTTTGGATTTAAATGTAACATTAGAGCTCTCTGATTCCAACATTTAGCTTGATGTATGGTGTGTGATATAAAAATACTAGGACTCAGATGGCTTTAAGTGACTCTGAAAATTAAGTAAAGAAGAAAATATAAGGACTAATCTAAACTTGCTGTGAAATATTAATTATGCATTTCAAGTTAAGGAAGTAAGCAAGCAATAATTTAATCTGTGACATGAAATAAATCCCAAACTGTACTCTTGCTGAAGGCATTTTCTAAATAAACACTTGATTTTTAAGTCACAAAGGAACTGAAGTTGAAACCATTAGTTACTGTGTTCTGAGCTGTTTACTAAAACATTTTCCCCTAGATATCAGCTTTAAAAAAAAGAAAAGAGATACAACCACTAGATTTGAAATATAAGTGAGTTAGGGTAGAAAAACAGCTCCAACCTAAAGAGGAATAGAACATCTTTCAAAAGTCTGCCAGGTGAAACTTCTTAATGATCCATGACAGTATAAGATGACAACTGTAACTGCTGAGTCAGTGCAGAAGAAAATCTAAATGTAGGAGCAATTGTATCCTTTATTAATGACCTGCTAGGAGCATGGGCAAACTGCCAGGGCCAAAATGTAATACTTCTCTGATAACTAAGTATTCCAAATCTCCAAGATATAAATTTCCCCAAACTCTCTAAATCAGAAATAATATCCTCAGCATTTTGAATAGGGCAAGACACAGACTTGTTATCCATATTATATCAATCTTTGAAATACACTGTCCTATGAGGAGATATAAAAGAGAACAGATTATCTTTACTGGAAGAATAAACTCTTGAGAAGAAAAATGTTTAAAAGAGCTCATCTGAGGCAAACACCACACATCCTCAATCTGCAAATATACAAGAATTTGGTTCTTTGGTGCACAAAAAAGTTGTGGTTACATAATTATTTTGCCATACCTGCTATAATACAGTCATGGTCCTCCCATTGTTCATCGATTTGCTCGAGCAGGCCAGTAACGTCTCCATTGTGAGACTTGTTGTTACTGTGTTTGGCATATCCAACACACCACGGGTAGCTTGCCAGGCTCTGCCGTGCAGGCGAGATACCCTCGGTAGCTTGCTGGGCTCTCCAAGAGGGGCGGAGGAATTGAACTCGGGTAGGCCATATTGGCTGTGTGCAAGGCAAAAGCCCTACCGCTGTGCTATCGCTCCAGCCCACCTGCTATAATAGTTATTTTTAAAAGTTAATTAATTTAAATTCTTTTAAATCATGTATGAGTTATCCAGTTATAAAGTTGTTCATGTTTCAGAGTCTCCTGTCCCAGTGCCTGGTTGTCCTCACCAGGGCCCCTTGGAGGGGGGCGGGTTGAGTTTCCCTCCCCACCCCCAGCAGAGCCCCAGCAGCCGAAGACCTCCAGAACCAGCCACAGCCATGCTGAGACCACTCTTCATACGTCTGGACAAGCCTCATGCATGTTTCATGTTTGGGTTTCAGACATATGAAGTTCTAATACCCATCCCTTCATGAGTATATATTTCCCACCAACAAAGTCCCTAGTTTCCTTCCAACAGGCCCACCACACCCCTAGTCTGTCACCACTATGGCACTGTTCTCTCTCTCTCTCTCTCTCTCTCTCTCTCTCTCTCTCTCTCTCTCTCTCTCTCTCTCTATCTCCTTTTGGGTATCATGGTTTGTAATACAGAGTACAAGAACTGAACATTAAATAGCTGGAATATTTTTTATTAATGATAAAGAATGTCAATCTAATGAAGCCTCTCAAGTTTTAAGATAAAGTGTCAGCAACATTAGGGGCCAGAGAGATAGTAGAGTGAGTAGGGTTCTTGTTTTGCTAAGCTAAACCAGATTTAATACCCAACACAATATATGGTACCATAAACCCTTTCAGGACTGTTCTCTAAGCACAGAGTTCAGATTAAGTCCAAAGGTTACACTCATTAAAAATAATCCCTTTAATCAGTAGTATATTCAAATTAATTTTAAAAAGAGGTCATGTATATTAGCTTTATTGTAATTATAATTTTGTTCTTGTATATATACTGGTAAATTCATCAAATTTTATAAATGAAATAGGGGAACATTTACATGTCTATTGTACAACAATGAGACTTTAAAAATAAACATAATTAAATAATCATATATTAAAGTATATTAATCATATATTAATGCTTCAAAAGAACAATAAGATAATTTCTTTTGCAAGATGATGATAGTGTCTGTACTATCATAAATTAGATAAATGATCCTAATAGTTTATTTTGGAGGCAGAATCAGAATTGTATCCTTTACAATCAAATAAGACATATCTAGGATAATAAGCTCAAATCCCTCATTCCACTTTTTAAAATATACTTAAAACCAAATATACTACTGCTTCCAAAAGTTTTCTGCAGATTAGAATCACTTGTAATTTTGAAATTTATATTGCATACAATACAGTCCTGTCTTTTCAAAAGAAAGAAGAACTGCCCTGGAAGGTACTGGAATTATACAGGAGAAAGATTGATGTCTTGGTTGCTCCTCTAATCAAATAAAAATTTTAGCAGATTTCTAAATTTAAAGCAAAGTTTTAAATTTAATTTCTAAATTCTAAAGCAAAGTTTCTAAATTTAACTTTATTAGAATGACTCTAGAAGTTTTTTGTTGTTGTTTTTTAAGGAAGATAGTTTTATTGAAACTTACTTAGAAAGCTGTGTGGGAAGAGAAAGAGAGGAAGTTCTTGTTCAATTGAGAACATGGGCTTGATTTTATAGGCTGGGAGCCTAGTCTGAGGATTTGCTCTTCTAACAGATAACAAGTAACAATCAGACTGCTGAACAGTGCTTTTCGTAACATTTTCAAATATTTATCTTACCCCAGTATGTTCAAATAGATTATATTTGACTTCATAACCGCTAACATCAGTTACAAAATTTTACATTCTTCATGGAAATATTTATTTTTTCCTAAATTAATTTGCACAAAGAACATATCTCAAAGAAATACAGTACAAACTTACACACACATATGTATATTTCTTTTTATATACACATATATGTACTTCTTAAGAGAATTAAGGAGCAACATTGATGATTTTTATTTCAATACCTATGCCTATATATGTCACATATCTGTTTCTATATATAATAAATTCATATATATTAGAATAAACACTAAAGTAAAAAATCTGAGTTCAAAATTTTTAAATAGGAGGACAGAAAAAATTCACTTTTTTTGTATACTATACTTGTTTTACTTATTCAGCAAAAATTCTATGTCCCTATAGAGTAATCTCAAAGCATATTTCAATACTGACCATAAAATGGACGATTATATTTTTAAAAATAAATGACAACATGATTACTTTCACTGCTGTGAATATTTTAATGTTGATTTCAAAATCTTTTTATTGCACATTCTGCTTTGTACATTGACAGAGAAAAATATGTATCCACAGATTTATGAGCAGAAAGATGTTGTTGCCCTATTTTTGGAGCACCAGGGAAAAGACCAACTGCTTCAGACTTTTAAAAAGATAAATTTCAGGAAAGCCTGGCATATTTGGCAGATACAGTTAAAACTTTGAATACAATGAATCCAAAAACTTCAAGGACTAAGAGCAAAATCATTTGTATTATATTATACTTCAAGATCTTTGAGCCAAATAGTTATAAGTAGAGTGAACTGGTAGTAACATAATCTTTTCAATGTTTGACTTAGTGATGTGCTCAAAGAAAAGATTCATGGAAGTTACTTCAAGAAAAATACTCAAATTGCATCCAGTTTTTTTTCCACATGATGAATTCATGTGATAAATTCTTGATGTGATAGCTAAAAGTCTCACAAGAGACCTATGAAGAGTCATTTCATTTTGGCATCCCATCTTAAACCCCAGGTAGTAAATGCTGTGTGTGTATGTGTGTGTGTGTGTGTGTGTGTGTGTGTGTGTGTGTGTGTGTGTATTTGGAACTCAAGGTCGATCAGATTACTGAATAGCTAAGGAATATTTTTTTGGCAAATCTTGGGCTATAGAAAAAATACAATTTACACTTTTGTTAAAATCTCTGTGATTTTAACAAAAATTAACACACACATATACAAACATATGTATGTATATATATATATATATCCTTTCACTAGTATAACAGGTACACAGACTTGATATTCAAAATACAGGTTCTTATCATACATTAAAAAATCTCTTGTATAATCAATAAACATACTTATTTGTTAAAGTGAAAAATGAGGGAAAGCTGTCTCAGTTCAAAAAAAAACTTATTTCTACATTTTCTAATAATTGATTTAGTTTTAGTTTCATTGGATTTTGTTTCCTTATCCATCCTATCACTCTGTATTTTGATAAGATTATTCTCTCCATGGGAATTTAGAGTGCAATTTTTATGAAGGAATTTCTGGCCATTTTTCTTTGAGGACCTCAGAAATTTTTGTCATTTGCAATTTTTCTTAATAGAAGTTACTCAGTATGATTATGAGGGTGATGAGGATGAGAATAAGGATGAGGATAATGATGATGATGATGATGATGATGATGATGATGATGATGATGATGTTTTGGTGCTACAACTAGTGGTTACTCAAAGATTACTCTTAGCTCATGGTCAGGGATCTCTCTCCCGGTGGGGCTCAACAGACCATATGTGGTACTAGGGATTGAACCAGTTTGATCACATGCAAGGAAACCACCCTATCCATTGTACAATCACCCTAGTCTTTTTCCAGGATTTTTTGAAGAACTACTTTAGATGCCACAAAAATCTAGTAGTTGTTTAAATTTTAAAACATTTTCATTATTCCTTCAAATCTGAGTGATATCCATGAAAGAAGAGCATTATTGAAGGTTCTTGTCATTTACGACTTTAAATATATCACTTTTAATATGTTATTGCCTTGTTTCATGTAAAGTTACATTCATGAGATCTGAAGTGAATTTTATGTCTTTCCCTTATACTTGAGACATTGCTTCTTTCTTGCCATTTTAAAGACTGTCTCTCACTTGCAAGTTTGCCCTTTTGATTCCACACTGTGTCTTAGTGCTGGGTATTCTTTGGGCCTCCTGGATTAAAATAGAATCTCTCTCTCTCTCTCTTGACTGGGAAAATTCTAAACTACTATATCTTCACTAGATAATATTATATCTTCCACTATCTCTTTCCTTTTCTCTATTTCTTCATCTTCTTATTTTCCTATGATTTGGAGGTATTTCTTTTTCCATTACTGGCCATAACACATGTCTTTGCAGTTTTGTCCTGATAGGATTAAGGGATCTATGATGCTGTCTCTGGATTGGGGGGCATGAGAACTGTGCTGACCGAGCAACATTAAGGCTTTTGGGGCTCATCTAGTGGGACCAGCGGGAAGAGATCTAGACTTTAAAAATTCTAGGGTTGAAGAGACAGTACAATGAATAAGACTTTTGCCTTGCACGTAGCCGACCCGAGTTCAACTCCCAGCATCCCATATGGTTTCCTGAGCACTGCCAAGAGTGATTCCTGAGTGCAGAGCCGGGAGTAACTGCTGAGTGTTGGCAGGTGTGACCCAAAAACCAAAAACCAAACCAAAACAAAACAAAACAAAACAAAAAACTAACAAATAAAACTTTTTAATGGGACCTGTTAATGTTACATATATTTCAATTTTGTGCTCTAAGTGAAGTTTTGGGAGATTGGATGAAATTAAATTAGCAGCTTGTCTGATGGTTGGACCCAAAGAAAAATAAGAGGTACTCAGTGGTAGGCAGGATATCTAGGGGGTTAATGATTTTAATTCATCAACCATATGACTATTATCAGCTATTATCAGCACAGACTGTCAAATTAGTTCTAGAATTTTATTAGATAAAAATTATCTCCAACCTTGAATCTACCACTTTGAGTACATGCATAAAAACTCAAGTCCAAGTGCATATGCAAGCACATTATAGTATCTTGCAGAAGAAAACTTATATTCAACAGCTATGGTTATTGTGTCTTTTCTAGATTAATAATAAAGCTAGACAACCATAGCCAGACTACTACTCTTCTTACAGCATTTCATAGACAGAGTATTCTCTTCCTTAGGTGAGTTGACCTATGACTGCATTGTTTCTTTCAAATTCTTTGATTAAATATGGAATGAATTAAAATATAAAAGATAGTCATAGAGACTTTCAGAGGTTCACTTGGTACAGTTTTGCTTCTTCCTTTTAGCATCCACTTTCCTTCTTTCCCTGTTGGAAATAGGAAAAATGTCTCCTTACGGAACCCAGTGTTTCAATTTCTGAAAACCAAGAGTAACAAAAATATTTTTGAATTTTGAATCTATCAAATTGGATGTGTAATATTATTTGTCGATATATAAACTTTTGAAAAACTGAAGAAGTAACAGAATTCATCTTCTTGCCTCAGCCATTAATCACAGCAACAGATTCCCACATTATTTTAAAACTGTTTTCAAGACATTCTATAGAATTGAAGTTACTTTAAATACATGATTAACATAAGTTATTTACTAAGTTATTTACATTGTAACATAATTAGATCTTTGTATTTCTTACATAGCAAATCCTATGTGAAATATATTAACTGCACATTTGCAGAATCATGTTTTCTAGCGAAAAAAAGTAGTAATATGTTAATTTTAAAAAGTGTTTTCTAAAACAATACAAATACTATAGTTGTTCCCTACAGAAATTTTCTTTAGTTTTAGATTTTCATGATAATTAAAATTAGTTTTCCATTGCTTGAGTTGACACAGTCTTCTAAATGTGGCTATAATTCCCAAATGTGTGCCTGCAGAGGTAATATAATTGGTGACTCTACCAATATTCTTATCGATATTAAGAGCAGAATGGAGTTATTTCTCTGGCATTTCTATTTTAATTTTTATAGTGTGATTGATAAGGTATCTCTACAAATTATGTTTACAAAAAAACTGACACAATATAAAGTATGGATATTGTACAGAAAAAAGACAGCACTGTAGCACTGTCCTCCCATTGTTCATCGATTTGCTCGAGCGGGTCCAGTAACATCTCCATTGTGAGGCTTGTTGTTACTGTGTTTGGTATATTGAATATGTCAGGGGGAGCTTGCCAGGCTCTGCCCTACAGGCAAGATACTCTTGGTAGCTTGCCGGGCTCTCCGAGAGGGGCGGAGGAATCAAACCCGGGTCAGTCGGGCTGGCTGCATGCAAGGCAAATGCCCTACCGCTGTGCTATCACTCCAGTCAAACAGAAAAATGATAAAATGACTTAAATGTACTCTTTTAATATTAAGTCTTTCCAAGTGAAACTAATGGTAGTAAATTGCATTAAAGTTACAAAAACAATCATATTTTTTAAAAAATATATTCATAAAAGTCATACTTTTAGGTTGTCTTTGTCTTTAATTTCATACTACAGCTGTTGGTGGTCAGGAACTGCTCTTGGCTCTGTGTTCAGAAGAGCACTTCTATCAGTGAAAATTATACTCTTAGATGAAGATTTTTCTTTCATTTAGAAGTCCTATGATTTAATTTTATATGCTTCATGACCCTCATTCAATATTTCTAATTAAATAGTGTTTACTTAGAAAAAAACTCAGGACATAAAGATCATATTTATAGTTGACCAACTAATATTCAATTAATTCCATTTTGTTCTACTTTTGAGAAAGATTGCTAAATATGAAGGGAAGTATTCCCCTAGATTATAGCCTAATGGACATTTTCTCTTAGTCATAGGTATTAAAAGCATCTTTATACAATTTTATTTTAAAGTAATTTTTGACACACTTTTCAACTGTTTTAACTGACTGTATTAAAACAATAAACTGGAAAATAACTTCTAGCATAGCAGAGGGAAATACATGTCACTCTACTGAAGTATATCCTAACTTCTATAGGCTTCATCACTACTGATACTCAAACTGGAAAATTTTTTCAGTTAAATCTTAAAATAATTTCAACAGGGGTCAGAGAGAGATAGAGAGCGAAATTCAAGTAAAGCACATGTTCAATATTTGTAGAACCTCACTCCTAAAACTACAGAATCACTCTGATATTCCTGGTGGACCCTAAGAAAAAAATGAACAAAATCTGAGTGTTGATCTGGACACGCCAGGACTAAAACACCCTCTAAGAGTAAATAGTAATAATTTCAAAAACAGGCAAGATGGTGATAAAAGTGTACAGAAATATATAGGGCAAGGTAAGGTGGAAAATAAGGTGATTGTGTCATAAAAATAATTCATAATACAGCATTTCAGGATCATATACAAATCAAGTTGTACTCCCTACTTGGAGATTGCTCTCATTTGTTTCATGCTTCTTTAAAAATTATATTTTTAGGGGCCTGGAGCAATAGCACAGTGGGTAGTGCGTTTGCCTTGCAGTGGTCAACCCAGGTTAGATTCCCAGCATCCCATATGGTCCCCTGAGGACCGCCAGAAGTGATTCCTGAGTGCATGAACCAGGAGTAACTCCTGTGCATTGCCGGGTGTGACCCCCCAAAATTTATTTTTATAAAATGTTCACAATAATTCATTACATTTAATATTCAAACATCAATTCCACCACCGTTCCCCTTCCCACCACCATAAAAGGAAAGTGTGTGAAGATCATTGTATTACATCCTGGGGTCATTAAGCCCTTGTATAAGACATTACAAATATGCATGTTAAATCCAAATAAATGTGTACTGTTTTGGTACTCAGTGAGGTTCGAGGCTGTGCTCCAGGAATTCTGAAGTTTAGAATACGATTATAGTGCAGATTCATGAGTAAGGGTAAGCCTATGTTGCTCTCTTCCAGGAGCTTTATTTCAGAGACTCCGGAGCTGGGGCTGGAGCGATAGCACAGCGGTAGGGCGTTTGCCTTGCATGCAGCCAACATGGCCGACCCGAGTTCAATTCCTCCGCCCCTCTCGGAGAGCCTGGCAAGCTACCGAGAGTATCTCGCCCGCACAGCAGAGCCTGGCAAGCTCCCCGTGACGTATTCGATATGCCAGACATAGTAACAACAAAGTCTCCAATGGAGACGTTACTGGGCCCGCTCTAGCAAATCGATGATCAACGGGAGGGCCTTTACTGGATCTTGGCCATGAATGAGATTACATGGTGCTGGGGGCAGTTTGTGGGTGTGACTGCCAACCTGTGGGAAAACTGGGTAGCTTTGGAGAGGAGGCCCAGTCCTGCTCTGACTGAGCTCAAAGATCTCAGTCATGTGTCCCGCATACCCAGTTTCTTCTGCAGGTTCTTTCCTTGGTGCGCCTCATCTGAGTTTGGGCAGAGAGGCCTTGAGCATGGCTGCGGTTGAGTTCTAGAGATTTTCAGCTTCTGTGATTCTGCTGGGGCAGGGAGAGAAACTCAACCCACCCCACTTTGAACTGCCCCCTTGAAGACTGCCTGGTGAGGGGTCAGAACGTTCCATCTGTTTTATGCTTTGAGAAAGAACATATGCATTAGAGTGAAAACATCTTATATGAGATAGGCATCTGAATATTGCATTTTTATAGAAAAGAAATGAGATTCGGTCCTTGAGAGTAGGTATTCAAAGAAATATTTTACAGCAAAATGTTAGATTTCACCAGACTGTATTTGGACTATGATCACAGTTTTAATTTTATCCTACTGAATGAATATTGCAATGACCATTTATTTCTATTAATATTGTAATTACTGTCATTTTAAATTTCCTACATTCTTCAAACCATGTACTTGTGAATGTACTTCAGTACTTTTCAGAAGACATATTAGAGAAATATTCCTACTATTAAGGAATTTATATTTATAAATCTTGCTTAATAAAGAACTTAGGAATAACATATTTTAAGAACTTCATTAAATAGATTCTTTTTGTCTAACAAATACAATGTATCCATCTTTAAGTACATTTTAGAATTAGCCATATTGTTTGTGACTTTTAAAAGTTAATTGAAATGCCAAAGTTTTCAGCATAAAATATGAATTTCATTTGACCTTTTAAGAAAAATTGTTCTGGTATATTCTTCAGTAGATGAATTTGTCTTCTCTACCAATCACATTAGAATGAACCAGGTGTCAGATTACTTAAATACTTCACTCTATCTCTAGAGAGTGGGGTTGAAATGTGGCTTAAAAGAAATACCAAAAGTGATTTGTGTATATCTTGAAGCACATACAATGGGGCTTAGGTACCAACTACTCACAGTAGTGAAGATGTGCATTCAGAGAAAAAACAAAGCAATAACAACAACAACAAAATTCTAGCACACATATCATAGTTAAGATCACAGTGTTTCGTACCTCATGGTGTTTCACTAATAAAAAAAGAAAAAAAAAAGAAGTGCCAGGTGTGGGTCCCAAATAAAAATTATCTAATAAATAAATAAATAAATAAAAATCACAGTGTTTCAATAAAGGCATAAAGTTCACCTAGACAATTCATGTGATCCCACATAAGATTTACCCAATCTTATCAAAATAATGAACCTGCAGCCAGTGCCAATTACCAAATGAGTGCATTGGTTTTTTTAAAAAAAATAGAACAAATAAGGGAAAATTATTACTGTAGCACTGTCTTCCTGTTGTTCATCAATTTGCTCCAGCGGGCACCAGTTACATCTCAGAACAAATTGTGAGACTTGTTGTTACTGGTTTTGGAAAATCAATAGTCTCAAATTAAGTAGTCAAAGCATCCCTAAATACGTGAAATTATGCAAGTAGAAAATTTGATCAATAAAAATATAAAAAAAATTTAAAAATAAAAAATATTTTAAAAATATATAGCTCACTAGTGCCCTCTAGCGTACCATCTCTCCTGTTTTACATAGAGATGTTTGTCCACCCCCCACCCCACCCCCAACAACAGAATAAGTGGCAATTTAAAACTAGAATAACTCAACAGAGGAAAGTATGTATAGCTATAAATTATACTAAGGCAATTTTAACATTGTCAAGAAAAATACAGCAAGTCTAATATTATTTCATTGTATTAATGTCAATAAATTGACATTGATAGCAAATTCAAGAAAAACTGACAGAAGATACCACTTTTCCCTTCCCATCATACATGGGAAAAACAGCCTTCTCCCTGAAAAATGTTTTGCTTCACAGTCACTCTGTTTTGCATCCTAATTGTATCATGTGCCAACAAAACAGATTGTTTGCTAATTGATATCATAAAGCAAGACAGCCCAATGAAGGATGATAATTCTGACTCCAGCTAGCAGCAGCTGACGTAGAGCTTGATAGAAATGCTGTCATTTTCAACACAAACTGTCTAGAATTGACTTTTCACTATAAATATAGAGAGATGTGACAGAAGCCTCATACACCCACCTTTATTTTATAAAAATTGTAAAATGAATTTTCTGCTACTGTCTTTCCATTACCAGTTCCAGTTTAGATGTTAGCATTTTAAAGAAGCAAGTGCAGGACTATCACTTTTTTTCTTTAAAAAATATTTACAAACAAGGAAAAACTTTTTCCTGTTGCCAGATACAGGTCCAGGAAAAACACGATTCCTTGAGAAGTTTTAGAAGGAATTGGGACCAGAGCCATAGTAAAGTGAGTATGGTGCTTGCTTTGCACTCAGATTTGATTCCTAGCACCCGACATGGTCCGCTGAGCACCACCAGGAGTGATCTCTGAGCACAGAGTCAGGGGATGAGCATTGCAAGTGTGTTCCCACCTCACCTTCAACAGAAGAACTTTTAGGAGGGAATTAAATACATAGCTGGTATATAAACTCTTCCTCTGTCTACAACTTGATTAATGTCAGTAAATTAGAATAAGAAACAGTAGCACTGTAGCACTGTCCTCCCTTTGTTTATCCATTTGCTCGAGCAGGCCCAGTAACATTGTGAGACTTGTTGTTACTGTGTTTGGCATATAGAATACATCATGGGTAGATTGCCAGGCTTTGCCCTGCGGGCGAGATAACTCTCCATAGCTTGCCGGGCTCTCCAAGAGGGGTGGAGGAATCGAACATGGGTCGGCCCAGTTGGCCGCGTACAGGGCAAACCACCTACTCTCTGTGCTATCGCTCAAGCCCCTATAAAGGAAAAAGCTTATGTAAACAAAAGGACAGGAATTAAATGAAGCATTTTGTGGAAATAGATGTCCTTTGATGTTAATAAATATCAAGGTGAAATTAAATGTGACTCCATATGGGATATTCTATTCCATTCCATTATTTATTTTTTTTATTTATTTATGGTTTGGGGGTCACACCAGGTGGTCTCAGGGCTTACTCCTGGTTCTGCTCTCAGTGATCACACTCAGCAAAACTATGGGACCATATGAGATCTTGGATATTGAATGCAGGTCAGTATTATGTGAGACAAGCATCCTTATTGCAGTTCAATCTGCCTGGTCCCAGTATGTTCTTTTCAATCCCTATCGAACAACAGTCAGAAGATATTAATAATATAGAAACTGGCAAATGAGGAAATAAGAGCATTCTGAGAAATAAGAAAGATGATGATGGATTTGAAACTGCAATTTACTTCTCAAGGAGGAAGAGCAAAGAAGCAATGCTCAAAATTAAACTATAACAGTCTGCTTCAGTTATTCAACAGAATAATTATTAGTTCTTAAAGAATTATCCTTTCCTGTTATTTTTATTTTGCTAAATCTTTCCACTCCATTCATCTCAATTTTAACTCTTCTGTTTGCAGAGTAAAATCTGATTATTGAAAATAGATGGACTTGATAGAACATTCAGAATAGAAGGGAATCTTGGATATGATATCTAATTTTCACAATGTCCTTGATGTCATTAATAGGCAAAAGAGGAAACTGAAGCACATAGAGGTAAATTTGGACTTGATAAAAAAAATCACACATATTAGTACAGAGCCTGGAAATGAGCCTCCTCTAATTCTATACCTAACTTTCCAAACCAGCTATTTTTGATGCAATGCAAAGTCTTTTTTAAAACACCTTAAAATAGCTTAATTTTCAACCTTTTTTTAAACTGAAGTTGCAACAATTTAGTTCTTAATATAGGCAAAGGAACAGAGGCAACAAAACAAATTGCAGAATGGATTGAAATTCCATCACAGTTGATGGTAATTTGTTTTGCAGTCTGAAGTTAATCCTGGAATAGGAGTTGATGGACTTTTAATTAAGCAACAAACATCTATACATTTGTGAGTTTGTCAATTTATGTTTAGGAGAGTCTGATTTGAAAAACAATAATTGCAACAATCTAGGCTTTTGGTTATATTTGAGCAACTCCTTGCCCTCCTTTATTTTTCCTCTTATTGTTAGAATTCTCTTTACCCTAAAATTATATTTTAAAAAGGAAAGATAGGCATTCTAGGCGTTGCTATTTAATGTAATGTAAAATAGTTATTTAAGCTGCTTTTAATGTTAATTTTACATTTTATTGAAGTTTTGCCCAATTTTCAGCCTACCTTTATTAAAAATGAATGTCTGTGTCCTATGGCTTAAAATCCAGATTTCTCAGACAGAAACTGACATTTTATTACATCCGGCAAATGTGATGTTTCCAATGTCTTGATCTTATCCCAATGAGCTCACAAATCAGGAAGTGAGAACACCTAGATCACAAATAACAGAAAATAAGTGACAAATATTGAGGTGAATAAAAGCTGTTCAAACCTCCTTCTTCTTCCCACACACCACAACTGGGAATCTGGGTAAGAGAACACAATGAGTAGTACTGGGACTGAAAAACATCAAAGTGGGAACTCAAGTTCAAAATGTTCAGCATTCAATTTTGTTTCATTTCGAAGTTATAGTCCATGTGACTTTGTTTTCCCTCTCTAGTGAGCATTAATGCTACTGTGCCATATGCCACTGTTTGGAGCCATATCTCCCTTAGTTATCCTTTAATTGGCTTGACCTATGGGAAGGATGGCTTGCAACCAAGCTAATTACATAAATCCACTCCAGGCACTACAAATTTTACTATAGACAGTTCTTTTGGGAATATAAAAAGCAAAGAACAATTTATTCAAAGTTTCAAAGCTCTTCATTCTTTTTATATATCAAAAGCACACATTTTACAGCATGACAAATGATAACGTCTTTGCCTATAAATTGAATTTTCCCTGCATGTTAAAAAATAAAGATTAAAAAAATTTTTACTTAGCAAGGATAAAAGGCAATATTAATTCAAGGAACTCTGATAGAAGAACAATGATTGGAGTCTTGGTCAGCTTAAAACATTATCAAAGTGGTATGAAAAACAAAGTCAAAATAGAAAATCCATACATTAAAAATAATCAAGAAGTCATGTTTCAAAAATAAATTAAAAATTCACACAAATCAATAGTTGCATGTTTAATGCCTGAAATCATATTTTTTTGGTCTCAGGTCATAATATATTTTTTGATACAGCTATTATGCACATTTTATAGAGTGATGGCTAATTTTTATATACGTTGGGGACACTAAATAATATCTCTTAAATATTTTTAACTGTGAAAATCCCTCGATATATCTAAAGCTAAGAATTTTAAGCATGCTTGATATTTCTCATTTTAGCAGACCTATGATGAAAAATAGTTAAATATAAGGAAAAATATAAATTTTACATGCTTAATAAATGAATATTTAAATTATATTCCATGAACTTTTTATATATGTCCTGTAAGATTTCTTCTTAAACATGCCATTATATTAAATAAAATGTAACTTTCAAAATAAAACTCTTTTGGTCGGAAAAGACAAAAATCTCTAGTAGACTACATTATTTAAAAATAAAAATTTATTTTCAAAATAATCAGTGTATTTATTGCTGAATAAAGTACTCTGACACTGCTTCAGTGCTTTAACTAAATATATTTCATGTTTATATTCTAATAAAATGTATATTCTTTACTTAATAAGCTCATGTTTTCAAAAAAAAAGAGGAGTGTTTGTGACAATTTTTCAAAGAAGAAAAAGGGTTAGGTATAGACTTCCACTTTACTTTCAGAAGATCAACTTTGTGGACTTATAGCCAAAGTGCTATTATTTAAGAATATCTTACCTAAGATATATAAACAATATGTAATAAAACACTGTTCATTTGTAAAAGTCCTATCATGTCAAGGGACTTGGCAATGAAATTTAAAATGTGGTATTTAACTAAGAAAAAATAAATTTTGATGAAAATAATACCCTTGGTAAGCAGCTTTGTGCTGAAGGAAATCTAATTCCTTAACCTCTGACTCTGTTTAACCCAAAGGTTAACTCTGCTTACCTTGATCTTTCCTGTCCTCCTACCATGATCACTCATTTTGTTACTGCTATTTTGATTTTGTCCACAGCAGAGCATGGCAAGCTACCCGTGGCATATCCAATATGCGAAAAACAGTAACAATAACGGGCCTCATTCCCCTGACCCTGAAAGAGCCTTCAATATGGAAAACATTGGGAAAGACGAGTAAAGAGAGGCTGCTAAAATATTAGTGCTGAAATGAATGGAGATGTTAATGGCGCCTGCTCGAGTAAATTGATGAACAAAGGGATGTCAGTGATGCAGTGACACAGTGAATTTGATTTTGTAAGAATTTATATGAAACCAAAAATATGAAAATTTGGAAATGTTTCCATGATTATTCTGATATTTATGTTTATATTATGTAGTTTTAGATGAAAATATGTGTTCTTTATTATGTGGACCAGTCTTTCTATTGTGAGGTGATTTCTCACTGTTGCCAAGAACTGAGCTTCTATAAGATCCAGCAGTTCAACTTCTTGGAAAATACCCATAATGCCCCAAAACACAGCACGTAAAATTAATTTGCACTCTTATATTCATTGCAGCACTATTGACAATAGCCTAAATCAGGAAACAACCCAACTGTCCAAAGAACAGATGACTGGATAAAGGTAAAGGTAAAGGTAAAGGCCCTCCCGTTGATCTTCGATTTGCTTGAGCGGGCCCAGTAACGTCTCCATTGGAGACTTTGTTGTTACTGTGTTTGGCATATCGAATACGTCACGGGGAGCTTGCCAGGCTCTGCCGTGTGGGCGAGATACTCTCGGTAGCTTGCCGGGCTCTCCGAGAGGGGCAGAGGAATCGAACTTGGGTCGGCCATGTTGGATGCGTGCAAGGCAAACGCCCTACCGCTGTGCTATCGCTCCACCCTGGACTGGAGGTGGGCTAGAGCGATAGCACAGCGGTGGGCGTTTGCCTTGCACGCAGCCAAAATGGCCGACTGGATAAAGAAACTATAGAATATTACTTGACCATAAGAAAGATAAAACCATACTATTTGAAAGTATGTGGGTATATCTAAAGAGTTTCTGCTGACTGGAGTTAGTCAGTAGAAGAGAGACCTATGCAGAATCATCTGTCTCATGTGCAATATAAAAAGAAACATAGGGGGGAAGTAACAAATGCCCAACAGCAATAGAATCAAAGAACATGAGAACTAGTCTTGAGTAGAAACCTTGCCACTGAAGTGGGATGGAGGGATGGGGAGCAGAATAAGACAGGAAAAAGAACACACTGACAATGGTGGAGGGAAAATGTGTTCAACCTGGAGGAGGTCGGGGTGTTACAAGGTGGTAAAGTGTATGCATTAAACCATATCAGTAGCAGTTTTGTAAACCATGGTGTCTAACATTTATTAAAAAAAAAAAAGCCTGTCTTAGAGTCAGGCCGGTGAATGGGAAGAAAACTAGGGACATTGGTGGACAGAAATGGAAACTAGTGATGCAATTAGTGTGGTAACAATATATGCCTGAAACCTAATCTTGAATAATGTAATAATTCACAAACTACATTTAGTAAATAATGAAACAGCACCATATTTATTATACAGAGGGCTAGATTAAGATATTGAAAATGGAAACTTTACACTAAAATTCAAGAATGAGAAAAAAAACAACAAACTATTGTATCACTTAGGCTTATTTGTATCTGTGCACTCAGATGCATGTCTGTATACATTATTCTTTAATGTGCTATGAGCTTTCAAAATCAAACATCTTTATTAAGTGGGTGCAATGCCACCAGCAGGTTAACCTATACCCATGGGGTGGGTGCATCAGCAACCTGATATGTCCTCAGACTTTCTGATACCCCAGAACTGCCACTGTGACTCTGGCCAAACCCCAACAACTCGGGATCAAGTTTCCTAAGAAATTAGATGGCCAAAAGTAGATATATGGGAGCTGCACCCACAAACTACCTCTTTCTCAGCTATATAAGCTCATTTATCAGCCTTGCTTAAGAGACCCATAACTAAATCTCGAAAGAGATCAAAAGCGGCAGTTGATCTCAGACCTATGCGAGTCTGAAAAGACCAGGGTAAATCAGAAGGTGACAGATCAGCCTGATGACCGCCCAAGCAGAGCCCCCAGCAGCTGCTTGCTCCCACAATCGAAAATCACAGTCATGCCCCCAGCTGGACTCCAAAAAACCTACTCCAGTCTTACCTTTCCAATAAAATTGCTGAACACCCTGAACAAAAACGATGACCTCCTAGTACCTGTACTGGAAACCATAATACCCAAACAGAGAAAGAAGAAAAGTATCTGCCAGAAAGACAGGATGAGGGCAGGGGGCAAAAGGGGGGTTGTTGGGAGATGATAGGTGGGAAATGGAGGACATTGGTGGTGTGAAACGTACTGCTGGAGAGATGAGTGTTAAATCATTGAAAGACTGAAACCCAATCATGAACAGCTTTACAATGATCTATTTAACGGATATCCATCATTATATTTTTTAAAAAGAAAGAAAACATAAGTGCAAAAGAGGGCCATGGAGATAGTGTGGTGTTTGTGCCCAACCCCCAGTTTGATCTCTGTTACCATCTGCTCCCCCAGGAATGGAGTGTAGCTCTGGAAGCACCTACAGGGACTGGTCTCAGTGGTTCCCAGCACCACAAAACTGTAGTGGCACCACAGTCTTGGCTTCACCTTAAGCCACCAGCACTGCTTGGGATGTTCTTTCATGATCTTTTGTGTTTCCTTTATTTCTTCATCTTCTTTTTTTTTCGTTTGAGATTGGGTAATTATTCCTGACTCTGCACTCAGAAATTATTTCTGGCAGTACTCAGGGAGAAACAAATGGGATGCCAAGGATAGAACCTGGGTCAGCTAGCAAGTGCCCTACCCACTCTACTATCTCTACAGCTCCCACTGCCAAGACTTTTACTGAAATTAACAATGATCTATCTATTATTTATCATTTAAAAGAAATTTATACTTTATTATTTGATCCCTAGAATTTCTTCCTCTTGGGACAGAGAGAGAGAGAGCAGGGGATTAATGTGCTTAACTGCCTAGCTGGTGGGTAAACTTGATTCGATTCCAAAAACTGTGCGGTCCTCCAAGCCCTGCTGGAAGTGATTCCTAAGCACAGAAAACCAAAGTATCCTCTCAGAAATACTAGATGTGGCCTTGACCTACCCCAGTGTGTTCTGTTTTGTTTTGTTTGGGGGGAGGCAAACCCAGCAGTGGTCAGTGCTTACTCCTGCCTCTGTGCCAGGAGATCACTCTCAGTAATGCTTATGAGATGATAGGGATCAAACTGGGGTGTTGCATGTAAAGCAAACAATTTAATACTTATGCTATCTCTAAAAATTACTGAACTATGTCAACAGAAGCATGTAAGAATTGACTATTAGGGGCTTGAGCGATAGCACAGCAGATAGGGCATTTGCCTTGCACACAGCCAACCCGGGTTTGATTCCCAGCATCCCATACAGTCCCCTGAGCACCTCCAGAGTAATTCCTGAGTGCAAAGTCAGAAGTAAACTCTGTGCATCGATGGGTGTGGCCGGAAAAGAAAAAAAAATAGAATTGACTATTAGTTTAAATTGCTTTGCACAGTCTCTTTAATTCTATATTTTGTTTTTTTTCAATTTTCTGAGTATATGTGTGTGACTTTTGGTGGGCGGGGGGAGAAAAATAGTATACAATTTAATTCCCTGTATAATTCTAAAACCTTTATATCTTATGGCCATATATAATTTTTCAAATATATATTAATTCTTGTTTTGATTTTTACTTTCTGGAGGGTGGATGAGGGCCATACCCATCTGTGCTCAAGGCTTACTCCTGGCTCTGGAGTCAGGGGTCACCCTCGTGTACTCAGGTGTGCACATTGAGTGCCGGGCATCCAACCTGTGTCAGTAGCAGGCAAAGCAAACACCCCAGTGCCGTACTATTTCTCTGACCCAAATATATAATAGTTTTAATGGTACTTTACTCTCTGGATACTATAGATAGTGGTAAACTTAATATGAGCAATCCAATAATCTGTTTCATATATACTAATTTATTGTTTCAGAAAATATTTTCTGTCACTCTCTCCTTTAAGATTGTGCAAGGATCATTTGTGGAATATAAAACAACATAAGATGAGACTGACACCTAAGGACAGCAGATACACGGGACAGGTAGATTGTTCCATAGCTGGAAGCCTGCCTCATGAGCAAAGGGGAGAAGGCAGCTGGAATAGAGAAGGGATCGCTAAGAAAAAGATGGCTGGAGGAATTGGTTGAGATAGGAGATGTGTGCAGAAAGTGGATAAAGGACCAAGCATGATAACCTCTTAGTGTCTGTATTGCAAACCATAATGCCCAAAAATAGAGAGAGATTATGGGGAATCATGTCTGCCATGGAGGCAGCTGGAGGCTGGCAAAGGGGGATATATCGGGGATATTGGTAGTGGGGAATGTGCACTGGTGGAGGGATGGGTGTTTGATAATTGTGAGATTGTAACCCAAACATGAAAACTTGTAACTATCTCATGGTGAGTCAATAAAATAAAAAAAAATTTGTGCACGGAGGGCTGGAGTGATAGTACAGCGGGTAGGGAGTTTGCTTTGCACATGGTTGACCCATTTTCAATCCCCGGCATCCAATTTGGTCCCCCAAGTACCACCAAGAGTGATTCCTGAGTGCAGAGCCAGGAGTAACCTCTGAGCATTACTGGGTGTGACCCAAAAACCAAAAAAAAAAAAAAATAGATTGTACATGAATGTCTAGGTGTATATATGTGAATATGAATTGTTATGCATATATCAGGTTGCTATGAATGTAGTTATATATTTATATCTTTGTCTATGTATACCTGAAAGAAGTGCTTTTACCTAATGTTATAACTCTGTTTTTATTTGAAGAGAAGATTGTAAGAGTCATAAATTTCTATATGTTGAATATGTGATGTAAAAAATAAAATTAAAAGATAATTTGAAAGAAAGAAAAACAAAATGAAGAGCTTATTATCTTCTTAGTCTTTATTGGTTATTGCTAAATTTGTTCTGAAAATGTGTCTTTCTTACTTCCACAGGTATAGAGGATACATATAGCCATGTTCAACAAACTGGAGATATTATTTCCCAACCTCCTTTATAGATAGGGACAACTTGCTAAATTCTCAGCAGTGCTTATTGGGGTGTATACTACTCACAGGTTAATAAAACAAAAAAAATTGGAAGCTTTTCAGCACAGAGTTACTGTCACTGTCCTCCCATTGTTCATCGATTTGCTCAAGCGGGCCCAGTAACGTCTCCATTTTGAGACTTGTTGTTACTGTGTTTTGGCATATTGAATACATCAAGGGCAGCTTTCCAGTCTTCGCCATGTGGGCAAGATACTCTCAGTAGCTTGCCGGGCTCTCCGAGAGGGACGGAGGAATCGAACCCGGCTCGACTAGGCTGGCTGCGCACAAGGCAAATGCCCTACCGCTGTGCTATCAGCACAGAGTATATGTAATAAACACACACGCATATCTCTCTTCATAAATTCTGTATGTATAAAGTTTAAATGTCATAAACCACAAAGATAAAATTAATACCTAGAAATAAAAAAATTAAACAAGCAAAAACAATTTCAAATATGTCAGAAAATGATCATTACATTCCAGTGAAAATGTATGAACTGAACCTAAATCTACTTAAAGATGACTTAGTAGCTTGGATAGAGAAAAACAGGTTCTCAGAATCTACAGCCAAGCAGTAATTTTCTTATGACTTTCCCTAATCTATTATTCGTTTTGCGGGTCACTACCATTCTAAATGTGGATGATTGTGTGATCCATATTAGGAAACTTATATACTAACTCCCTAGGTGATTTTTTTTCACACGTACAGAATTTAATTGTGGTTCAGTGGCTGCACTATTACTCAAAACTATTAAGGTTAATCACATTTTTGCTATAATGAATGTCAAACATACAGGTGACAATGACAGACAATTAAAATTACAAAGATTTTTTTCTTAGCATTCTTTTTGTGTAGCTAAATAATTGTTTACAAGGAGAAAATTTCTCATTGTGAGTGCAGTCAGGAGTAAGCCCTGAGCACCACATGGTATGACCCCCCCCCAAAAAAAAAAAACTAAACCAGCCAGTTTTCTTGAAAATTCCAAGACATTAGAGGATAAAGTGTACCTATCATCCACAATTAAATTAAGATGTTTTAATAATACCTAACCTCACACTTCCCCAAAACCTATATCACATTTAGATAGTCACTTAAACACATGGGATTTAAAAGAGATGTCTAAATTCCTGTTGGTTCCAGAGTAAAGAGAGGAGAAAAAAATGGAGGGGTGCAGGGGAGAAGAGACCCACAGGTAGCAATGGGGCTGGTTGTGGGGGAGAGCTGGGGCCAAGGAGACTCAAATACACTAGCGGTGTAAGGGAGCAGTGCAGCTAAATATCCAAACCAAAATGTCAACAACACTAAAATCATCAGATCCAAACTTCTAAACAGCCAAACTTTATTTAAAAGGTGCTTTCCAAGGTGCATTTGGGGAATGGGGTGTGGGGAGGGAAGCTGGAACAGAGGGAGAGAAGTTCACACTGTTGACGAATGAGTGCTAGAACACAGTTATGTCCAAGATGCTTTAATAAACTCGAAAACGCACACAAACACTTGCAGCTTCCTTTCCTTAGAAAGAGCTAGGATTTAGTTTTTGGTTTGTTTTCTTTGTTCCATATTTAAGTAGTGATTTCTTGTCTTAACACACCCCAGGCTATCCCAGGCACTGTCCTCTGAGAATTTACCTTTGTATTCCTCAAATACTAATATTAAACTTTCATGAATAATGGTACATCAATTACAACATAGAAATGAAGAAAAGAAACAAAGGGAAAGAGGAAAATAGAAAGTAATAAGATTATTAGAATAATAATCAAGTAACATAGAATTCTATATAGAGAAAGGTACATGAATAAACATGAAGATACTATTTAAAACCAGTGCAATTTAACTTCCTAAATATATTTCAACATTTAAAACCTAAGAAATATTGGAGCCACAGTGATAGTACCAAAGTAAAGACACTTGATTTGTACGCAATTGACCTGACTCTGGTTTAATCCCTAGCACTAATATGGTCCCCTGACCACTGCCAGGAGTGACCCCTGAGTACAAATACAGGAAGAAGCCCTGAGCACTTTTGGGTGTGATCTCCCAAATTTTTTAGTTAAAACATTTTAAATAAATGTCTGTAATATCAAAAGAAATTTGTACAAGGCAAAATATCCACGTTATAATTATTGTAAAAAACGAATTAAAAATAACTTCTCTAAACATAGTCAGCAGACCAAATGAGAATATTTAAAAATATCAAAGAAAAGATTAATTAATTTCAACTAATGGATTGAAAAGAAATACAAATGTAATCAACAAAACACGATTCATCTGCACAACACTACTTATATTTTCTGTAGTTTTTTTTTAAACCTTTTTATTGGATAACTCTGAGATAGACCCTTACAAAGCTGTTCATGATTAGGTTTCAGTCACACAGTGTTCCAATACCCATCTCTACACCAGTGTAGATTTCCCAGTATAGTGTCCCCAGGTTCCCTCCCATCACCCTCCCACCCTCAACCCTCTGCCTACCTCTACAGCAGGCACTTTCCTTCTCTCTCTCTCTTTCTCTCTCTCTCCCCTTCCTCCTCCCTCATTCCCTTTCTTCTCTCTTTCTCCCTTCCTCCTCCCTCTTTCCCTTCCTTCTCTCTCTCCCTTCCTTCTCCCTCTCTCTCCCTCCCTCCTCTCTCCCTTCCTTCTCCCTCTCTCTCCCTCCCTCCTCTCTCCCTTCCTTCTCCCTCTCTCTCCCTCCCTCCTCTCTCTCTCTCTCTCTCTCTCTCTCTCTCTCTCTCTCTCTCTCTTTCTCTCTCTCTCTCTCCTTTTGGGCATTGTGCATTGCAATATTGATACTGAAAGGTTATCAAGAATATCCCTTTATCTACTTTCAACATACAGTTCTTGTCCAACATGATCATTCCCAGCTATTGCATTCCCAGCTATTGATCATTCCCAGCTATTATTGTCACATCGGTCTCTTCTTTATCTTACCAGGAGGACTGGTCAATGGTTGGATATAACCACAAGTATGTGTGGGCCAGAGGGTAGGTAAGGGTTTTGTTGTTGTTGTTGTTGTTGTTTTTTAACAAGTACCTAAAGCTGTTTTTTTTAAGAGAAAAAGAACATATAAACAGTTGGAATATTGTAAAAAATATATAAAAAATTTACTATAATACTATCCAAATTTAAAATGTATATAATTTTCTATACATTTTTCACAATATTATCAAGAAGATTTCTAAACTTTTCCTAAGAAAATAATAAGTACTAAAATTAAATTGTAGAATGTTAATGTGTTGTAGTGTATAAGTTAAAATAATCTTGAGAAACCTGTAAATTTGATTAATTTGATCATATTGTACATTATGATAATATATGCAATGAAATTATATTGAACCATAAAATGTGATTCTGTAAAAATAATTTCTTAATTATCTGTCAAATGTAATTTTGATTTAAGATACAGCTTTGGGCTTAGGCACTAAAACATCACCTTATAATTCAATTAACCATGACACAGTAGTATAGTAGTACATGAAAAGGCTGGATGGTTGCTATGTTGTTCCTTACCAGAAAAGATTCGTTTAGATTCAGTGTTCACTACTGCAAAGCTAAACTGTGTTTCTTTTTCTACCTTTATCATCAGCATTTAAGTGCTCCATGCTATAGAATGCAACCAAAGTGTCTTAGTTAAAAGGTAATGTTGCATTAGACTATAAATTCATATCTCTTAATTTTATAGACTGGTGATTATTTGTTGTATTTTGTATCTATTTCCATTTGTGTTACAAAACAATTTTAATGGAAATGAAAACATGTCTATACTATTACAGCAGATAAAAATAGTCTATTGGCACCTGCCTCCACTTCCACAGTAAGTGCCAGCCCAACTAGTTGCCGCCCCTGTCAACAGGTCTGTACCTGATTTGGTGCCCCCTCCCACCCAGACCCGTGCCCTTGAATGCCAGCAGCCGGGACCCAGGCCTGGGCCACCTGCTTCCACTTCTGCAGTGAGAGCCAGATGAACTAGTCACCTCCTCAAAAGTGGGCATGGCCTTCTGTGTGGTGGCTGCAGTTATAGTTCCCACCCCTAGAACTCCGGACTCATATCCCAACCTTCATTACCTAATCCTGTGGAAAACATCCTGGCTGCTCAAGCATAATAGGACTATAAACCACCAACCTACTCCCATTCAACAAAATACCAGTGTACCCCAGAAGCTGTACAAGCCCAATATAAAAGAGGACCTCCTCCAATGCCTCACTTGTTGCCTATCATAAACCACAGACTAACGTCTGGGAGGAAGGACATATTGTAGAAGGGGAGAAGGGTGACCAACATTGACCTTATTCAGAATCCTTTCCCACAATAAGAGGGAACAGTGCTAGTGGACTTCAAGGTTTTACCTCTATACAACCACAACAGCATGAAGAAACAGCGCAAATCTCCACTATGAGGAGAGGATGAAGAAAAGAGTCCTGAATCCTCAACAGGATCTACCCACAAATATGAGCTCTCTGATAAAGATTGCGATATAAAATGCGGAGGATGTTCAAGGAATTCAAAGAATCAATGGAACAGATATCCAGAAAATTAAAGGAAGAAATGATAGAAACAGTGGAATGGATAGCCGAGAAAGTACAGGAAGAAATGAAAGGAGAAATAAGAAAGCTACAAAAAAAAATGCCACAAAAAAAGGATTCAGCAGATGAAATTAAAAACTCACTAGGTGCCCTCAACAGTAGAATGACTACAACCAAAGACAGGATCAGTGAGCTTGAAAATGATCAACAGAAATCCTATAGGGAACAATAAACAATGGGAAAAGACCTCAAAATAGTTCTACAGAGAATCAGAGACCGAGGGGATGATGCCAAGAGGAACAACATTAGAATCATCAGAGTACCAGAAGAACAGGGAGACAATCCCAATGAAAAAGCCACAGTGAAAGAAATCATTGCTGAAAAGTTCCCAGAGTTAAAGAATGCAGACATCCAGATCCAAGGGGCCAGAAGGGCGCCAGTTAAAAGAGACCCTAATAAAAATACTCCAAGGCATATCATACACAGAATGATGGATTCTGTGTACAGAGACAAAATACTGCAAACAGCAAGGTCAAAGAAGGAAATCACATACAAAGGAGCACCCCTTAAATTTACAGCAGACCTATCAGAGGAAACACTCCAAGCCCGGAGACAATGGTGGGATATAGTGAAAAAACTCAATGAACTGAATGCCTCACCATGAATACTTTATCCAGCTAAACTCTCACTCAAATTTGATGGAACGATACACCATTTTATAGATAAACAACATCTCAGGAACTTCATAGACTCCAAACCAAACCTGAAAGAAGGATTAAAGGGGCTCCTGTAAGAGAAAAAGAAAAACACTTATAAGCACAACCAGCCTCTACAGAAAGATAGCACAAAACCCATGACAATAATCTCTCTCAATGTCAATGGTCTAAATGCACCAATCAAGGGACACAGAGTGGCAAAATGGATCCAGAAACTAAAACCAACATTCTGCTGTCTACAAGAAACTCATCTGAACAGTAGTCAGAACAAACACAGACTCAAAGTTAAAGGATGGGAAATCATCCTGCAAGCAAACAGCTCCTTCAAAATGTCTGGGGTGGCCATACTATTATCCGACAACAAAGATTTCAGGTTAAAAAAGATTAGAAGGGACAGCGAAGGCCATTTTCTATTTATCAAGGGATATGTACAATAGAAAGAAATCTCTCTCTTTTTTTTTTTTTTTTGCTTTTTGGGTCACACCCAGCGATGCACAGAGGTTACTCCTGGCTCGTCACTCAGGAATTACTCCTGGCAGTGCTTGGGGGAACATATGTGATGCTGAGAATCGAAACCAGTTCAGCCACGTGCAAGGCAAACACCCTAACTGCTGTGCTATCACTCCAGCCCCAGAAATCACACTCTTAAATGTATACGCACCTAATGAAGAACCAGCTAAATACTTAAAACAAGTGCTAACAGATATTAAGGAGGACATTGCTAGCAATACAATAGTAGCTGAAGACTTCAACATCGCCTTATCACTTCTGGATAGATCAACAAGAACAAAACTCAGCAAGAAAATAATGGCTTTGAAGGAAGAAATACAAAAGAGAGGGCTATTAGAACTATACAGGGCTTTACACCTCAAAAAAAAAAAAAGAGAATACACATCCTTTTCCAGTGCACAGAGAACATTTTCCAAAATAGACCATGTGGTAGGCCACAAAACATACCTCAATAGAATCAGGAAGATAGAAGTAGTATTAACCATCTTTTCAGATCATGATACACTTAAGATAGAAGCGAATCACTCAAAGACACTGAGAAACAAATCAAAAACCTGAAAATTAAACTCAATGTTGAACAATGAGTGGATCAGGAAGGAAGTAAAGGACGAAATCAAAAGATACCTGGAAACAAATGAGAATGAACGCATGAGCTACCAGAACCTATGGGAAACAGCTAAAGTCATGTTAAGAGTAAAATTCATAGTGTTGCAAGCATTCATAAGAAAAGAAGAAAGAGTCTACATAGATAACCTGACCTCACAGCTCAAAATCTTAGAAAAAGACCAACAAATGGAACGCAAAGTTGGCCAAAGAAAGAAATAATAAAACTTAGAGCAGAAATTAACGACATGGAAACCAAATAAATAAATAAATAAATAAATATACAGAAAGTCAATGAAACCAAGAGCTGGTTCTTTGAGAAAATAAATAAGATTGATAAAAAACTAGCAACACTCACAAAGAAAGAAACAGAACCCTAATAAACCGAATCAGAAATGAAAAAGGAGATATCAAAACAGAAACAAATGAAATTCAAAAGATCATCAGAGACTATTTTGAGAGTCCGTATGCCACAAAACAAGAGAACCTAGAAAAAAATGGATAAATTCCTGGATTCCTATAATCTCCCAAGAATGAACCAAGAAGACTTGGGATACCTGAAGAGAACCATTCATATCAAGGAAATTGAAACTGTAATCAAAAGTCTTCACAAAAAGAAAAGCCCAGGCTCAGATGGATTCACTAGTGAATTCTTCCAAACATTTAAAAACCTGTTGCCAGTTCTTCTGGAGCTTTTCCAGGAAATTGAAAAAATAGGAACTCTCCCATACAGCTTCTATGAAGCACATATCTCCCTAATACCAAAAGCAAACAAAGACACCACCAACAAAAAAAAAAATATAGGCCAACATCCTTGTTGAACACAGAAGCGAAGATCCTCAACAAAATATAACCAAATAGAATCCAACAACTCATCAAAAAGATCATACACCACAACCAAGTGGGACTCATCCCAGGGATGCAAGGATGGTTTAACATTTGGAAATCAATCAACATAATCCATCATATCAACAAAAGTAAAGATTGCAAACCATATGATCATATTAATAGACGCACAGAAAGCTTTTGACAAGATCCAGCACCCATTTATATGAAAACTTTCACCGAAATGGATTTTGAAGGAACTTTACTCAAGGTAGTCAAAGCCATCTACGACAAACCCATGGCAAGCATTTTCTCAATGGGGAAAAACTAAGGACCTTCCCTCTAAGATCAGGGACAAGACAAGGATGCCCACTATCACCACTTCTGTGAATATAGTACTGGAAGTATTTGCAATAGCGATTAGGCAAGAAAAAGACATTAAAGGCATCCAGATAGGAAAGGAAGAAATCAAGTTCTCACTATTCGCAGATGATATGATACTATATCACAAGAATTGTAAATCCTCTACCAAGAAACTCCTAGAAACAATAAGCCTGTACAGTAAAGTTTCAGACTATAAAATTAATGCCCCGAAGTCCATGGCCTTCCTATATACAAATAATGAGAGAGAGGAAAGTGACATGAAAAAAAAAACAATTCCATTCACAATTGTGCCCCAGAAAATCAAATATCTCAGAATCAGCCTAACCAAAGAGGTAAAGGAACTCTACAATGAAAAGTACAAAACACTATGAAATAAAAGAGGACACCAGGAAATGGAAACATATCCCCTGCTCAAGGATAGGAAGAATTAACATTGTCAAAATGGCAATACTAACCAAAGCATTATACAGATTCAATGTGATCCCTATAAGGATAGCTATAAAGTTCTTCAAAGAAATAGATCAAGCACTCCTGAAATTCATACGGAACAACAAATGCCTACAAAAAGCTAAGCAATTCTTGGGGAAAAGACTTGAAGAGGCATTACCCTCTCCAACCTCAGACTCTACTGCTAAGCCGTAATCATTAAACCAGCATGGTACTGGAATAAAGGCAGGATCGCAGACCAATGGAACAGGGTGGAATATCCTTACACACAACCCCAAATGTATGAACATCTAATCTTTGATAACGAAGCAAGAATGTGAAGTGGAACAAGGAAAGCCTCTTCAACAAATGGTGCTGGTATAACTGGACAACCTCATGCAAAAATATGGGCTTAGACTCGACCTAACACCATGCACAGAAGTCAGATCAAAATAGATTAAAGATCTCAACATCAGGCCAAAATCTATAAGGTACATTGAAGAAAAGGTTGGCAAAACCCACAACAAAATTGAGGCTAACAGTATCTTCAAAGACGACACTCCACTGACCAACCAAGTTGAAACAGATAAACAAATGGGACTATCTTAAATTAAGAAGCTTCTGCACCTCAAAAGATATAGTGACCAGAATACAAAACAATCTGCAGAATGGGAAAGAATATTCACCCAATAACCATCTGATCAGAGGTTGATATCAAGAATATACAATGCAGTGGTTGAACTCGACAAGAAGAAAACATCCAACCCCATCAAAAAATGGGGTGATGAAATGAACAGAAACTTTCTTAAAGAGGAAATGCAAATGGCTAAAAGGCACATGAGAAAATGCTCTACATCACTAATCATCAGGGAGATGCAGATCAAAACAACAATGAGATATCATCTCACACCACAGAGACTGGCCCACAACCAAATAACAAAAGCAACTGGTGTTGGCGTGGATGAGGTGAGAAAGGGACTCCTTCACTGCTGGTGGGAATGCTGACTGGTTCAGCCCTTTTGGAAAACAGTATGGACAATTCTCAAAAAATTAGCAATTGAGCTCTCATTTGACCCAGCAACACCCCTCCTGGGAATATATCCTAGAGAGGTAAAAAAGTACAGTCGAAATGACATCTGCTTGTCTACGTCCATTGTTGCACTGTTTACAATAGCCAAAATCTGGAAAAAAAAAAACGGGTGCCTTAGAACAGATGACTAGTTAAAGGAACTTTAGTACATCTACACAATGGAGTGCTATGCAGCTGTTAGTAAAGATGAAGTCATGAAATTTACATACAAGTGGTACTACATGGATACTATCATACTAAGTGAAATGAGTCAGAAAGAGAGAGACATACATGGAAAGATTGCATTCATCTGGGGAGCATAAATTAACAAAATAGGAGACTAACTCCCAAGAGTTGCCGAGATAAGTACCAGGAAGTTCACTCCATGGCTTGGAGACCAGCCTCACATGCTAGGGGAAAAGGCAGCTCGGATAGAGAAGGGAGCACCAAGTAAAGGGAAATGCATGCAGAAAGTAGACTATGGACCTAACATGATTGCCACTCAATGCCTCTTGTGCAAACCACAGCACCCAAATGGAGAGAGAGAACAAAAGGTAATGCCCTGCCATAGAGGCGGAGTGGGATGGGGACTTTGGGGGGTGGGAGAGATACTGGGATCATTGCTGGTGGAGAATGGGCACTGTTGGTAGGATCGATACTCAATCATTGTATAACTGAATCCCAAGCACAAAAATTTGTAAGTCTACAACTGTACTTGTTTCACTAATAAAAATTTTTAAAAAAACAGACTATCTACTCAAGTTTTTATTTCCTATAAACATCTTTCTTCTTTGGTCTTTTAATCTTACGAATGTTTTAATTAAGGGCTAGTCAAAAATGTCAAATAGTCTTAGACATTTTCATCAGGTGTTCAACCAACATCTAACTCTGCTACCTGTTCTTAGAGGAGATAGGGTTCAATATATCGGACAGAACCACTGTTAAATAAAATTAAAATATAAAATGAATGCTAAATATATTTTTATTTGCTATTCAGATCTGAATCTGTTAACTTCCACCTGGATGTAGAGGTTTCACACATGAGTCAGGCCAATAACACATAATTACAATCTGATGTAGTGACAAATCAACATAATAATGATAATATTCACTATGCAGTTTAATTTGCAACAAAAAGAGAAGATTACTAGGTACCTTGCTGAACCCCAGAAGACCAGCTCAAAGAGCTATGAAGCTCTTGGGAACAACTACCTTTGCAGTTGTATCTTCTTTGGAGGTAAGTGTTGCTTTTCCCTTCAGAGCCTCTGTTGGCAACTGGCAAAGTTTGGAAGAGGGCTTTGTGCATCTCACAGGTATGGAATCCAATGAAACTCCAAAATGACTTGCTTAAATCAGTTCCAACATTTAAACTGATTTAGAGATATATTATCAACATCATCTTATAATTTGAAGGGTGTAGACTCTCAGTACAATTAGATTTTCATATATTTTTGCCTCAATTGCATTTTTATTGATGTATTCCAGCATAAATGACCATTTTCATTTTAAGTTCTGTAGAATTCAAGTGTACCTCCTTCTTGAACATTTGAGATCATTCAAATATCAATACACATAACAATCCTTATCCTATATTTTACTGGATTAAATTGTAACAAGGGGGAGTATGTTCCATGGATATGATTCATCTAGTACCCAAAATCTAAGCCTAAAAAAGCTCAAAGTAATTAGAATGATAAAAATAATGAAACATAAGCAGCCAAGTAGGCACTAAACTAGAACCAGTTTGGGTCCAGAGATCTGACTCAAGTGGTAGGTCATGTAACTTGCATCTACAAAGTCCTGGGTTCAATTTCTGGCATTGAACAACCTCTCAACACTAGCAGGAGTTGCACTACTGGACATGTCCATCACTGCTTGGAGTAGACTAGTCTTCCCTCACACCACCAAATTTGATCTCCACAACAGTAGCCGTGGCATTTTTTTTAAAGTAAATAAACACAACACCAATCAAATTTATTTTTTTTTGTTTCTTCATTTTCTCTATGTAAGCTTTTCCCCCACAACATAAGTATTTGTAGTTTTCTACTGATCTATTAGACTGGGTTCTGCTAAAATAAGCCCAAAAGTATCATGGTATGTCATTATTGTACAAAAAAAAAGGGAAGAGAATACTAGAATGTTTAAAGTAAAAAATAATGCTTTTTAAAATTGATTTCATTTCTTTAGAATGGTTTTTAACTCACAGAAAATTTGGAATGAAATTAGTTATTTTCCAGGTATTTTCTATCCAGACATGACACACACATTGCTTCCCTTGTGAACAAAAATAATGGATGAAATCATTTTTTTCCAGGACAGTTTGTTTATTATGCCATGTAATTTTTTTAAAGAACTTGTTTTAAATTTATTTATTTATTTTCAATACCCATCTCTCCACCAGTAACCATTTCCCACCACCACAGATCCCAGTAACCCTCCCACCCCCCATCCCCCCCAATCCCTCCCTGCCTCTGTGGCAGGGCATTCCCTTTCGTTCTCTCTTGCCTATTGGGTGTTGTGGTTTGTAAAAGAGTTAAGCCTGATTTTCAGGGAGAAATGTAGGATAATTTACTTTCCATGATCACTTTATATATAAGGAGATGTCGCGCGGCTGCTTATGCAGCCACGTGGTTTGGAGTAAAAGTCCTGGTTCCTGCATAACCGAGCTATGCTTGTAGAGGCTCATGGTCGCCAGGGTTCCATCTGGAGGAAGCGGGATGCGGCATCTATCCCATCTGGGACTTCCCAGTGATCTCGGCTCTCTTTGGGACCTGGAGCATTCTCCGGGAGCTATGGAGCCCCCCCCGCCCCCGCGGGCTTTCTTCTCTGTGGCTGTGTGCTGTAAAGATGGCACTGGGGGCGGGTTGTGGGCATGAATTCTGGAATCAGAGGTTATCTGGGGAACTGGGGTAATCCCGGCAGTTTGGAGTGAAAGTCCTGTTCCCGCATGCTTGAACTGGGCTTGTAGAGGCTCATGGTCACCTGGGTTCCATCTAGAGGAAGCGGGAAGCGGCACCTACCCCATCTGGGGACTTTCTGGTGATCTCGGCTCTCTTTGGGACCTGGAGCATTCCCCGGGAGCTGTGGAACCCCCCTGCGGCTTTTCTTCTCTCTGATGGATGAAATTATTATCACTTAGGTCAAGACAGTCCATAGCTTATATTAGAATAATCTTCTTGGTTCTGTGCAAACCAAGAGGGATTTGCACAAAAACTTAGATTTGTATAAAAATATATTATTATGTAATTCCCCATTTAAATATCAATGATTATGCCTTCACCATAACCACCAGCTCTTTTTGGTACATTTTACCAGGTTTAGTAGAATTCAATAGGTCTTTTGTTTCAGTTTTGTTTGGATTTTCTGTTTTTTTTTTCCCACAGGCACCAACCTCCAGCACAGCTAGAGGGGGACTCCCCATGCATTGTCCAGTCTGGTGGTGTGTGACTTAGGGCTCAGTGATCAGACTGGTAATGCTGCTTCTTAGCCCAGCAGTGTTGGAGACTACACCTAGTGGAATTGAGGATGGAAGAATGTGTTTCTTGTGACTGAATTCAGGACCTTTGCATGCCAGGCATGTATTCTAGTATTTGAGTCCTATCTCTAGCCCTTGTTTTGACTTTCTTTCCCTTCCATTGTTTTGCTTGATGGTAACTCCTAAATCTGCACTTGAAATTTTAGTTTGTTTGATTTTGGTCACACCCAGTGGAGCTCAGTGCTTACTGCTGGCTTTGTGCTCAGGAGTCATTCCTGGAAGTACTCAGGGAACCATATATAGTGCTGGGGATCCAACCAGGGCTAGTGTGTCTAGGACTGTAATGTCTATAATAATTATTGGCCCTCAACTTATATTTTATTTTTTATTATTTATTCATTTTGCTTTTTAGGTTACACATGGTGATGCACAGGGGTTAATCCTGGCTTTGCACTCAGGAATTACTCCTGGAAATGCTCAGAGGACCATATTGGGTGCCTGGGATCTAACCTGGGTCAATTGTGTGCAAAGTCAATGCCCTACCCACGGTACTATCACTCCAGCTCCTCAACCTATTGTTTTTTTTTTTTTATGTAGAAGTACTGCTATTTATTCAGCCACTGATTAGGCTGACTGAATTGGGCATGAAATCCACAATCGGACATGAACTCCACTCAAACTATATTTTTAAAAAATATATTAAACTAGTTTTGATTTCATCTTTTCATTTTTCTGAAAAGTTTGTTATTTCATTAAAATTTTAATTTTAAGATTCCAATTAAAGAGGATATAATATTGACTTATTTCAGCTCCTTCCCTGAAAAGACACTTAAAGAAATATTGAAAACAATATGAATTCTCTATTTTTTATACCTGAAATACAGCCTCTTATATAGCTTTGATTTTTTCTTCAGGTTTTGAAGAATTCTTCACGGCCATCCACATTTTTTCTCTTTTCTTTATCCTATGGGCTACAATAGCCCATGGAAAACATCAATTTTCTATGATACAATAGAGATTGTATCAACAATCTTCTCAGACCACAATGCACTGAAATTAGAATTAAATCACACACACACAAACAGAAAACTAAATCAAATACCTGGAAATTAAATACCTCACTATTGAGTGAGTGGCTTACAAAGAAAATCAAAGAAGAAATCAAAAGATTCCTGGAAACCAACAAAAATAAGGACACGAGTTACCAAAACTTATGGAACAAAGCAAAAGCTGTGTTAAGAGAAAAGTTTATAGCTCTACAAGTATTCCTCAGAAAGGAGAAGAGAACCAACATAAATAACCTAACCTCACAGCCTAAGAGTTTGGAGAATGACCAACAAAAGGAGCCCAATCCGAACATGAGGAAGGAAATAATAAAACTCAGAGCAGAAATTAATGAGATGGAAACACAACAAACAATCGGAAAGATCAATGAAACCAGGAGCTGGTTCTTCGAGAAAATAAACAAGATCCATAAGACTCTAGTAAAACTCACAAGAAAAGGGAGAAAGAAAACCCTCGTAAACTGAATCAGAAATGAAAAGGGGGCCATTACAACAGAAACTATAGAAATTCAAAGGATTCTTAGGGAGTACTTTGAGAAGCTTTATGCCATGGAACATAAAAACCTCGAGGAAATGGATAAATTTCTAGATTCCTATAGCCTCCTAAGGCTGAACCAAGAAGACCTGGAATTCCTGAATAGACCTATCAACATCAAGAAAATTGAAACAGTAATAAAAAGTCTTCCCAAGCACAAAAGTCCTGGTCCAGATGGATTCACAAGTGAATTCTTCTAAATCTTTAAAGAGGACTTACTCCCAACCCTCTTTAAGCTTTTCCACAAAGTTGAAGTATCAAAAACACTTCCAAACAGTTTCTTTGAAGCAAATATCACCCTGATACCAAAAGCAGACAGAGACACCACAAAGAAAGAGAATTACAGGCTGCTATCCCTGATGAACACAGACACAAAGATCCTCAACAAACTATTAGCAAATAGAACTAAACGACTCATCTAAAAGATCATACACCGTGAACAAGTAGGATTCATCCCAGGGATGCAAGGATGGTTTAACATTCCGAAATTGATCAACATAATCCATCATATCAACAAAAGAAAAGATAAAAACCATATGATCATATCAATAGACGCAGAGAAAGCATTTGACAAGATCCAGCACCTGTTTATGATGAAAACTCTCAGAAAAATAGCCATTGAAGGAACTTTCCTCAATACAGTCAAAGACATTTACCACCAGCCCACGGCAAGTATCATTCTCAATGGGGAAAAAATAAAAGCCTTCCCTCTAATATTGGGCACAAGACAAGGTTGCCCACTTTTGCAACTCCTACTCAATATATTACTGGAAGTCCTGGCCATTGCAGTTAGGCAAAAGAAAGGTACCAAGGAAAGGGGTAGGGTAGGAAAGGAAGAGGTCAAACTATTACTGTCTGAAGATGATATGATACTATACTTAGAGAACCCTAAAAAAAATCTCCTAAAAAAATCTAGAAACAATAGGTTGGTTTAGTAAAGTGGCAGGCTACAAAATAAACACCCAAAAGTCCATGGATTTCTTATATACAAATAAGAGAAGAGAACAAAGAGACATTAAACGTGCTGGAGCGATAGCACAGTGGGTAGGGTGTTTGCCTTGCACGTGGCTGACCTGATTTCGATTCCTGCATCTGATATGGTCCCCTGAGCACCGCCAGGAATAATTCCTGAATGCAGAGCCAGGAGTAACCCATGTGCATTGCCTTGTGTGATCCAAAAACAAAAATAAATAAATAAATAAATAAATAAATGAGAGACATTAAAAAAATCCCTTTCACAATAGTACCTCAAAAAATCAAGTACCACGTAATCAGCTTAACCAAAGAGGTGAAACATCTATACAAGGAAAATTACAAAACACTACTTCAAGAAATAAAAGAGGTCACTAGGAAATGAAATACATCCCCTGCTCATGGATAGGGAGGATTAACATTATCAAAATGGCAATACTTGCCATACAAGTTCAATACGATCCCTATCACAATACCCATGATATTTTTTCAAAGAAATAGACAAAACACTCCTGAAATTCATATAAAACAATAAATCCCCACTAATAGCTAAAGCAATCCTTGGGAAAAAGAAGATGGGTGGCATCACTCTCCCCAACTTCAAAATGTACTACAAAGCCATAGTAATTATGATAGCATGGTACTGCGGTAAAAACAGACCTGCAGACCAATAAACAAAGTTGAATATTCTGTCACAGACCCCCAAATATAGGACCACTTAATCTTTGACAAAGGAGCAAGAAATATGAAACAGAACAAGGAAAGTCTCTTCAACAAGTGGTGCTGGGAAAACTGGATAGGTACCTGCAAAATAATGAACTCTGACCTCTGCCAGGCACAAAAGTCAGATGAAAGTGGATTAAAGACCTCAATATCAGAAATGAATACATAAGGTAACATAGAGGAAAATATAGGCAGAACTCTCCACGACATTAATGCTAAAAACATCTTTAAGGATAAAACAGCACTGACCATACAAGTGGAAGCAAACATAAACAAATGGGACTACGTCAAACTAAGAAGCTTTTGCACTTCAAAAGAAACAGTAACAAAATACAGAAAGAGCCCTCAGAATGGGAAAGAATATTTACCCAATACCCATATGATCGGCTGGAGTGATAGCACAGTGGGTAGGGCGTTTGCCTTGCACGCAGCCAACATGGCCGACCCAAGTTTGAATCCTCCGCCCCTCTCGGAGAGCCTGGCAAGCTACTGAGAGTATCTCGCCCATACGGCAGAGCCTGGCAAGCTCCCTGTGACATATTCAATATGCCAAACATAGTAACAAGTCTCACAATGTTACTGGACCTGCTCGAGCAAATTGATGAACAACGGGAGGACAGTGATACTTTAGATCTAAAGGCATAGTACATTGGGTAAACCAGTGTTTAGTATAAGGCCAATCCTGCTTCAATCCCTGAGCACTCCCAGAAGTAATTCCTATGCACAATCAGGTGTGGCCCTAAAACCAAATTTTACTTTATCATTTTTCTTCTCAATACAATTGATTATGTCTCTTACTTAGTAAAAGATTCTTTTTTTTCATTCTTGATGAACTGTATTAGATCCACTCATAGTTAAATTCAAACTTGTCCATTTTTGACTTCTCATCAATAACCAATGTAGAAAATTTAGTTGATAAAACTAATTTTCTCTCAATATTAGAGAGAAAAAAAATACAGCAGTGAAAAGAAATCAAAGAACTGCATAAACAAAGCTATGTAGTTTTACACAGTTGAACCCTGATTCAGAACACAAACTTTTCCCATTGTTCTTGTTCTTTTAAGCTATTTATTATTAAACAGAAGAACTGGGCTTCTTCTATGTAAATTTTGCTAAAGGAAAATAAAGCCTCTTTAGTCATAAAGGTTCTAAAAAGTGCTTCTTTCAAATTTTAGTACTCTGGATATATGCTAATTTAGAAAATGCATCTATATCGTATACTCTAATTTCTATTGCCTATTACTGCTGCATTCCTCCCCGTTGTTCATCGATTTGCTCTAGCGAGCCCAATAACATCTCCATCATGAGACTTGTTGATACTGTGTTTGGTATATCAAATACATCACGGGTAGCTTGCCAGGCTCTGCTGTGTGGGCTAGATACTCTTGGTAGCTTGCCGGGCTCTCCGAGAGGGGCGGAGGAATCGAACTCGGGTCGGCCATGTTGGCCACTTGTAAGGCAAACGCCCTACCGCTGTGCTATCACTCCAGCCCAACTGTTACATTAGTAAGACAAAAATATCTATGGAAGTACTAAAGGTCGTGTCTTAATTTGGAGACCTATAAGAATGATCATGTTTTCTGAGAATTTATTTGAGAAATTTTCCATCCATTTGTCTTCTGATTTTTTTGTTTTATGCTAATGACACTGATACATACATATGTGTATATATATATTTGTATATATGTGTGTTTTATATATGTGTATATATATATAATTTTTAGTTAACATTAATGAAACACTAGGGTAACCATATATAGTGCCAGCGATTGACCCCATGTTGTCCATGTGCAAGGCAAGTGCCTCACCACTATGCTACTCTCTGACCCCAAATATTTTTCAATTTTGTTTTAATTTATGTACAATAGTAAATTACTTTAACTATTTATACTAAATAAGAAATATGTATACTTGTGTAGAAATAGTCTTTCTTATTTGAATGTATCTTAGCATTTTATGGGCTGGAGCAACAGCACAGTGGTACGGCATTTGCCTTGCGTGCAGCCAGCCCAGAGGAGCCGGGTTCTATTCCTCCACCCCTCTTGGAGAGCCCAGCAAGCTACCGAGAGTATCTCACCCGCATGGAAAAGCCTGGAAAGCTACCTGTGATGTATTCAATATGCCAAACAGAGTAACAACAAATCTAAAAAAAAAAAATGGAGATGTTACTGGGCCCGCTTGGCAAATAGATGAACAACGGGAGGACAAGACAGACAGTTTAACATTTTATAGACCATTAAATGATAATATTCTCTGTAGCAAACCATGACTTTAGCATATCTATGACATTTACAAATTAGTTATCAAAATTTGACTTATTGTTTTAGAATTTATAATTATCTGATATTGACCAAATTTTGGTTTATAATTTTACAAATTTACCAAGTACAGCTCAGTATAGTTTGTTATTAAGCAGCAATGTCTCTTTCCCCCAACTAAACTCAATCTTTAATTCCTTTAGTTTTAATTTTTTAAATATTCATATTTTATTTCTTCAGTACAGGAACATATCTCAAGTCATTTTCTTGAAGCTAGAAGCCTCTGCAGTCATTCATGTCACACATTTTCTTTGCTTTTCACTAAATTCTGTAAACAAGTCTTAACCATTAACACTGTTCTTTCTTCCATCCTGCTACACCCAGTACTAAATGTAATAAATCAGAAATTAATTAGAACTTGCTAATATTTTAAACTAAATTTGTCTATTTCTCAAGCATGAAATTAATCTGGTGCTAAAATCAATTAGATCAAGACTATGCTACTATTGATTGGAAGCCAAAAGGAACTCATTATCCTATGCAATTCACATTTTTTGATAAAATGATAATCTGAACTGTGCATATATTTTGACAGAAAAAATATTGAATTAATTTGGACATACAGATATTCATATGACGATAAAACTTCATATGATAAAACTACACCTGTGGAAATATAAAGATAAATGATAATCACTGAATGAGAGCAGTTGTGGTTACTGGTTTTGGCATATCGAATACACAACGGATAGCTTGCCAGGCTCTTCCATGCAGGCGGAATACTCTCGGCAGCTTTCCAGTCTTTCCGAGAGGGATAGAGGCTTTTGGGGCGACCTCTAATCACCCTTGTAGGTGTTACCATATTTGAACCCTATCAAATATGGTATCACAATTCCGGAAGATGGGTATTCAGTGTCTTATAATGTGTCACGCGGCTGCTTTACGGCCGTGCGGGTCCGGAAAGCGTCCTGGAGTGTGGCGACGGCTGGGTAGTGGAAGTAGTGTCCATAGTGGAAGTCTGCCAGTGGAGTATTTATCTGGGTAGGGTGGGTCTCCTGTGCGCAATTCGATCCCTGGGTGGTTGATGGAAGCAGACAGGGCAGGGTAATGTGGGGCTCCTGATTAGAATCCCTTTGTCACCTGTGGTTGGTGGGAGCAAGCAGAGAAGCTCTGTCCCTGGGTCCGCCGAGCCTGGAGTCCAAGGTCTCAGAGAGTTCCGCTAATCTTGTTCTGTGGGTCTTCAGTCGTGCGTGGGTCTCGGCCAGAGCTGCCGCGCGGGTCCGGAAAGCATCCTGGAGTGTGGCGACGGCTGGGTAGTGGAAGTAGTGTCGATAGTGTAAGTCTGCCAGTGGGGTATTTATCTGGGTATTCATCCTCCAGAATGGCAATGGAGAAGATTATCCATGTCTTGTACACAAATCTCTTCGATAGCCATGTCCACTTGCCGACATACCAAATTCCACAGGATGGATATGTCGTTCCCAATGTTCTCCCTTCCGAAATCTGACACGCCATTTTGTCGGTAAAGAAACAAACAGCACCCAGCCCAGACAAGGTCAGACCTGAACACCTGAAGAACCTGCCGTCAGTACTCATCAATACACTGGCTTGGCTCTTCACACGCTACCTGTCTGAATGCAAGGTTCCGTCCCAATGGAAAACCAGCAGGACCGTACTACTGTTCAAGAAGGGAGACATCCATGACATTGGCAACTATCACCCGATCTGCCTATTGTCTGTCATCTACAAGTTGTTCACTCGAGTCATCCTAAATAGAATTGGCAGAACACTAGATGAAGGACAACCATGCGAGCAAGCCGGGTTCCGCAAAGGATTCAGCACCATTGACCATATCCACACGATAACCAAGCTCATTGAGGTTTCTCGGGAGTTCAAGATGCCGCTCTGTTTAACGTTCATTGATTTAAAGAAGGCCTTTGATTCTGTTGAGACGGAAGCGGTCATTGAAGCCCTAGCCAATCAGGGCATTCAAGCCCAATACATCAGGATCCTCCATGAGCTGTATTGCGGATTCAATACCAGGATCTCACCATTCTACAAAGAAGTGATCGTTGATGTCAAGAGAGGGGTGCGGCAGGGTGATACCATTTCACCGAAACTCTTCAGTGCCACCCTTGAGAACATCATGCGACGACTGGAATGGGAAGGAATGGGAGAGAAGATAGATGGTCGGCAACTACACCACCTCCGCTTTGCTGATGACATTGTTTTAATAACACCATATTCAGCCAAGCGGCACAAATGCTGGCCGACTTTGACCGTGAGTGTGGAAAGGTAGGACTACAGCTGAATCTTACGAAGACAATGTTTATGAGAAACAGCCTCATTCCTGATGCCCCATTTGCTCTCAACGGAACGACCATCTCCGAATGCAACAGCTATGTGTACCTAGGTCGAGAAGTCAACATGACAAATAACCTGGCACCCGAGCTGCGCAGGAGGAAGAGAGCGGCTTGGAACGCCTTCAAGAACGTCGAAGAAATAGCTAAGAGGACGAAGAACCTCCGGCTCCGGGCACATCTCTTTGATTCCACTGTTCTTCCTGCATTAACATATGCCTCAGAGACCTGGGTCCTACGAAAACAAGATGAGAATGATATTCAGGTCTCCCAAAGAAGAATAGAAAGAGCTATGCTTGGAATATCACGTTTCACTCAAATGAGAGAAAGAATCAGGAGTTCTGACATCCGTCGACGATCAAGAATCAGGGACGCTGTCTCATTTGCCAAGGTGTTGAAAATCAGATGGGCTGGTCACGTAATGAGATTTAAAGACGACAGCTGGACTAGAGCTGTTACCTACTGGATTCCATGGGATATCAAAAGACCGCATGGCCGCCCACCTACCAGATGGTCAGACTTCTTCGTCAAGATAATGAACGATCGGTTTGAGGCTCTTCATGTTCCCATAGCGAACAGATGCCATTGGGCTACACTAGCACGCGACAGGGACAAATGGAGACGTTACTGGTGCCCGCTCGAGCAAATCGATGACTAACGGGAAGTTAAGTGATTAAGTGATTAAGTGATAATCACTGTTTTTAAAAACATGGCTAATGTAAAGTTTTATCATTCAGGGATGTCAGTATTTTAAAATACATCATAAAGTCAAAAAGTGTAGGAGGGAAGATAGTTCATGGGTTACAGTATATGCAAAGCATGGTTCCTTCCATGATACCACATAGCCTCCCGGGGAATGAACTATTTTATTCTATAGGCTCCCAAGCATCTCTTGCTGTTCCCCCTGGAGAAACTCAAGCACTTTCCTGGGGGGCTTCGCTGTTCTTGGCACTACTGGGCCCAAGAAGCACTACCTTTTTGAGTCCTTGCGCTGGACTTCTGACCTAATTGTGTGAGTTTCACTCAGAATGACTAAAGACAATAAGCTCTTCTTGGGACACCCCCCATTCCAAAAAGAAACACTAAAATATCAAAATACGTTTTTGTTATCTTTATAATGATAGTAGTAATAATATTTTATAAAAAAATTCATGTGCCTATGTCCCACCAAAGTGTTTAAATATTTCCAGTTCATTTTATATTCTCTATATATTCTGCTTCTCTGACTTCTTGTCATACCTAAAAGTTTAACTATTTACCATTTTCAATTTTCTGGTATTTATCTCCTTAATAATTATAATTAAAGATCTTCCTGGGTGCCAGTTAGTTACCACCATTGCTTAGGGCCAGAGCACCCCTATAATCATGTCTACTATGTTTATATCCTGAACCACACTTGTAACCTGAAATGACATATTTATCCCTTACACTGCATATTGCACATAGTATATGCTGCCTGCTGTGAACTTTCAGATTTGAGTGTATCTTTGCTTCCCCCAGACACTTCATAGGATTTAGTATCTCATTCCTAGATTTATCTTTATCTATCTATCTCATTTCTAGTATCTATCATCTAGTCAATGATGGTGGTGAGAAATCACAGTCTTTTAAATTTCAACTGGAGGAGAAGGAGGGCCAATATGACTCGAAAGGATCCCTATAGTCCACAAAAAGAGTAAAAAAATACACATACTAGAAATAGCAGAGTTACTGGGGAAAACTCTGGAGGTGAACTGAATGCCTCAGTACTTCAATAGGACCAGACTACAAAGATTTCCCTGTAGAGCAATGTGTACACAACAGAGAAGAAGCTAAGAAATCCACTCAGTTTAATAGCAAAGATATTAGCCTGGAAGGTTCTACCAGAACCAACCAGCTCATAACCTCCCAGAGGGTGACTTTAAAATGACCATGGTGAGTATGTCTAACAAACTCAAAGAAATTATGATATAGGTAGTCACTAAAGGACAAGAATGTATGGAGTAGAAATGTAAAAACTAGAACCAGAAGTAATGGAACTGAAAAGCTAAAAAGTATGGTATGTTAAAAAATAATAGTAATAAAAATAAAAACCCTCAATGGAAAGCCTCAACAGCCAAGTAAAAGCAGATGAGGAAGAATGAATAAATTCCAAGATGAAATGTAGGAAAACTCTAGAAAACAACAGATGTGGAATGTCTGAAAAGAAATTGACAGCTCACCAGAGAACTATATGATCAATTCAAGAGTTACAATATAAGAATCATAATGAGTCTCTAAGAAATAGGAAGGTAAAATTGATTCAAATAAAAATTCATAGTTAATAAAATTCATAACTAAGAACTTCTCAGAGTTGAGGGATACATGTGCCCAACTAGTAAAGGCTCAATAGTAACTGTCAGATAAACCCAAACAGAAAAACTCCAAGACACAATACAATCAGAATGACAAAGCAAAAGAGATATAATAGTGTATACTAAGGTCAAAAAGGGATCTTTCTTAAAATTTAAAACATAAGCTCTGAGGCAGTTTGCTGGTAGAATCCCTCAGGCAGCACCAATATCCAGTGCTTGTGATTTTTTTAGATTTATAATATTACTGTTGAGATACAAAATTTTAATATGCTCTAGTATTTTGAAAACGTTTTTACTAAAATAAGTGAGGAATATCACACTGTCTTTTTAAGTAGAATCATTTAACTAACTGCCATGTCAAAAGACATAATGGTGTTAGTGTTAGTTAAGTTTAATTAAAGTACAACTAGTGTGTCTTCTAGAAATTAGTTCACATCATTTGGTACACAAGATATATTCTTTCAGATCATGTCTCTAAGATACAATCTCAATTTAGGCATTAAAACTTGTATATTAATATTGGATTTAGGCTTACTTTATTCTATTCTTTATTTGCTATCCCCATAAAGTAAGCAGGCAGATAACCAGGGGGCCTTGGCAATCACTTTTGGAAATTCAAAAACCAGAATATGATCTGGAAAAATTAATTCTGGTAACCATCCCTCAGGTTCATACTTAGTATGCCACACAAAACCATAGTCTAGCACCCACTGGAAGGAGCAAGGACCTGAACCTAATAAGACTTTGCACAACGCTAGTCCAAATGGAGAAGACTGGACTTCAAAGAATGCTTCAAGAGAAGCAAAAGGCCCTAAGAAAACTAAGGTCATTCTGAACTCAAACTTATCTGCACATAAACTTTAAGTTTGGAAAAGACCTATAACATCAACTTTGCAAAAGGATATGCTACACATTTCATTACGGAGTTGCCCGTACACCACTTCAGGTTCAATACTTTCTTTATTTTACATTTCAGCACTTGATATTATTTTGGACTCACTTAACACTATTCTTATGCTGTCTGACTATGTAACAAATCTCCTTTACTTTTATGGGACTCTCTCTCACCTCTTTCTAAGAGTACCATCTTTTCTCTGAAATGCATGCTTCTCCTCTCTTCTTTCCTATAATGCTTTATTAGAAATAATTTAGTTTATTGACTTGTAAAACTATTTTTGTGAGAATTGAAAAGAGCGTAGGAACTTGTTCAATCTTTAAAGTCCATACTTAAAAAATATCCTGTCTGCAGACGTTCATGAGTTCCAGGCACTTCTGCAAGGTCACAGCGAGCTAATCAAGAGGTAGTAGCATGCATGCTCTGTCTTTTCCTTCCTCTCTCTCTCACTGTCTTTCTCATTCCCTTCCTCCCCGATGTCCATTCCTTCTATGGATCCCCATATACCCCAGCAGTAACACCTGTAATGCATAACTCAGTTTATATCTGGCACTACATCACGGGAAATACATGAATTCAGAAATGAATGCAGTTTCATTAATTAACTACATGAGTATATCAAGTATGACAAGCAGACTCTTGAAAAAAAAATCACTTGTATCAGGTAAATTGACAAACAACTGAATCAAATAATTTGACAATAGAGCATATGATCTTAGCATAGCACTATACTTCTCAAAAATTGCTGCTTCAGAAGCAGAATTTGGTTCCAAATTGGTATGTTCATAGGAATATGAATAGTTATTGATGAAAAGCAGTAGAAATATAATAAGCGATAATTTTGAGATGATCATTTGCTAATAAGACCAGGATTTTCTATAATTTATACTTTTAAAAGTATATTATATTTCAAAGCATATTTAATATTTTATATAAATATATTTATTATTCTTGCTTCTCAGGAAAGATAAAACACAATTCTGTTTTCATAAATTTTTGGTAAAAAGTAATTATTAGGAATTGTAGCCAAAACCTAAACAGAGTCTTTTCATCCTTGTTAGCTTGGTGCTGATTATAGCAATCTAATATCTAAATATCTAATATCTAAATACACACACAAATAATATATATATGTATATACACATATATGGGCTGGAGCGATAGCACAGCGGGTAGGGCGTTCGCCTTACAAGTGGCCAACATGGCCGACCTGAGTTCGATTCCTCCGCCCCTCTCAGAGAGCCCGGCAAGCTACCGAGAGTATTCGATATGCCAGACACAGTAACAACAAAGTCTCCAATGGAGACGTTACTGGGCCCGCTCGAGCAAATCGACGATCAACGGGAGGGCCTTTACCTTTACCTTTATACACATATATACAAATATATAAAACTGTAAGGAATGCTACAAAAGCCAGTGTTTTCCAGGAGATGGAAATGGCAAGTTAATGACTACTGTGAATGATGAATGGAATATGTTCAATATCCTTTGAATAGCAATCTTCAATTTATTTTTTAACTAGTCAAAACACATTTAAGTTAAAGAAATGGGATTCTGAAAAAACAGATAATCTCTTGAGGTTTTATTAAATCCAAGAAGGATTTAAAAAAAGAAAAAAAAAGATGGGGTTACCTTCCCTAGAAGGATTTTCACAAATGGATTGATTTATCTCTGAAATACTGGATCAGATGACCTCGGGCCGTGAGTCCTGGTTGTTTTTCACAGGATCTTAGAAAGCCTGCCTTCTCCCTGGTCATAGCTCTTCTCACTGATGTTTACAGGTTTGAATGCTTAGTTTTCATTTACAGAATTTCTGCCCTAAAAATGCATTTGTTCCAACAAGCATTTTGAGCAAAAGTATAGCTTTTAACCATTCAGACATGGCCTCTGGGACTCAGTGGATCAAGCAGGAGATGACAGATGCAATTGGTGTGTAGAAATTTCCAAGTCTTAAGAGAAAGATCTCCTAGGAAAAGCGGCACGTCTGCTGCTGCTTTTAAAGTGACAGAGCAATAGATCTTTGACTGCCTCGGGTGCTGCCTGAAGAATCAATAAACTCTCTTTAAAGACCCACTGATGTCTCATGAAAGGCATCCAAAAACATTCTATTTAGAATATCCATCTTATTTTCTTCTGAACAATGTAACTCCCCTACGGCTGACAAATTGAGAAAAGTTTGATTTGTCTGTTTTAAAATTTATGTGTTTTAATAGAGGACACTGAGAGGTAATTTTTAAATTCTTCTTTTAGGAGAGATTCTCAACTATGTTTAAAAGAAAAATGGACCCATTAGGGAAACTTCTACTTATATAAAAATAAATTTTGGTTATTCAATAACTGGGTAATAGCATCTATAAAGTTTACATATCATAAGGCTTAATCATTTTCTTATTGTTATTATTAAAATAAAATATAAAGTGTATAATTATATTCATATGATTAAAAAGAACATAATTTTGCTAAGTTAGCAGAAGTTAATTTTCACTTAAACATTAAATGTATAAATGCAAACTCTCAATTAATATTATCTCCCTCATAGCTATTGCTATTATTAACTTATTAAAATGCTCTAAACAAATTTATGGTGTAATGTATATCAACACTGTGTTATTTGCAGAAATATGAATATACTATTTATAACAGTTTTTGAAAACATTTACCATTATTTGAATATGCCTAAAATGTCCAGTCAAAATGGATCAATATAATTCTCCATAATCTACTTGAATCTAAAACTTTCATCATGCGTATTACCTGCACCATTTTGAAATTTACTCACAAGACCTCTTTAAGATGTCTGCTTTTAATTTTATACTGTTTTTATGATAAATTTTAAGACATCAATAGTGGATATTAAGTGATTAAAAAATAAAATAACTTAAGGACTAAAAAAGAGAGCTTAAAAGGTAAAATATAAGCATAGCGTGTGTGAGGTATATGCAAAATCCTGAGTACAATCCTTCACATCGTAGTCACAGCTCCGGGAACGTGTCAGATGTGGCTGTAGTAGGCCCTGCACCACAGGCCCTGCAGACGTTGGGAGACCACTGTTGTAGGGCCTCTTTATCCTTATGTATGCTACTGGGAAAAATAGGTGCAGGGTTGGGGGCCCTACTGAACCTAAGTTGTCTGTTTTCCAGGAGGAAAGAATTCAAACAGTAGACAAAGTTATACAAAGCAGAAACAGGTGGTATTTATTGCAACTCAAAGAACACCTCTAAGGTGCATGGTATAGACTGGCAAATCAAAAACAAATCAGTGCCCTGATAGATTTTTGGGACCTGTCTTTTATTTCTGCTCCTAGAGTTTAGGACTCTCCTTCTACTTAGCATGCTCCACACATGGGCAGTTTCCTTTCCACTGCACAGTTTGATGTCCTTAGGGGCCTCCCGCCATTAAGTGATAATAAGGTTCTGTACTCACAAAGTGATACAACCACTAATCACAAAGTGATTCCAGCCACTAAGTGATAATAAGGTCCTGTACTCACAAAGACCCAGTTTTGGACCTGGCACAATAGCACAGCAGGTAGGGCATTTACCTTGCACTTGGCCAACCTGGGTTTGATTCCCAGCATCCGTTATAATGCCCTGAGCACCACCAGGAGTAATTCCTGAATGTAGAGCCACGAGTAACACCTGTGCATCTCCAGGTGTGACACCCTCCCCCCCCAAAAAAAAAGAAAAAAGAAAGACACAGTTTCCCTTACCACATTAGGAACTCCTGTGGAAGTGTCATAAGGCAGAGGGAAAAAGTGAGGCTAGGAACTAAGAAAATTTTGCACCAGATTGTTGTAACTATAGTAGGGTCTTGTCAATTAGGATTCTTTGAAGAGTTTTGCTGTCTCCTAAAATTTTCCTTTCTCACTTTACTTAATGTGTTTAATAAGTTAGTAATTATAAAGGCAGACGGGTTAGGCCTTTAAGGCCCCTTAGTTTTTCTTTAGCTAATTCTTCAGCTGGTCATTGTCTCACACTGTTTTCTTTTTTCCATTATCCATGGATCTTATATTAAAATTAATAATAATAAAAGGGATTAAGAAAAGAAAAAGGGTCTAGGGGCTTGCCTTGCCTGTGGCTAGCCCTGGGTTGATAATGGGCACTGCATTTGGTATCTCAAACACTACCAGAAGTGGTCCCTGGTGACTGTGCTACCAACCCGCTGAAATCATCTTAATAATCACAATCGATTACTTTCTACACAGGAAAATCAAATCAGTAGAAAAAATTACAAGAAAGTAAACATAAATAAATGTAATAACATGAGCCACTTATAGAGAAGAAGAGGAATCCGTTTATTACTGCTTAAACTGTCATGTGAAGGATTTATCACATACAGAATAAGTACAAAATGGGAATTTTAAAAGAATAAAAATTTTAAGAACATCAATGTAACAAAACATGTTAACCTTGAAAACATCTTTTTTATATAATACACTATTTGCAGGTTGCTGCTTTCATGGTTTCCTTACCTAGTAGGTACAGCATCTACAAAGTTTGCCCACTTCTTACTTTTCTGTTTTCACATGTTATCAATATATTTTATTTTTTTGGTTAGGTATTTAAGAAATATTGAATTCAACTGCCTTAAAATGCATTACACGTATTTCAGTAACATAACTATCCTCATCATTCATAAGATTCTCAAATCAATGTTTTTCTTTTCAGAACTCATTTTACTTTGTTTTCTTCACTTTAATTTTTATGAATGGTATTATTTTACTAAGGATTTCTATATTCTTATAAGTAGTTCAACATATGAGAAGAAATCAAACATAACTTTATACCTTTCCCTTAATCACTCGGGTTTCTGATTATGTTTGGGAGTCAGGTTTCATTGACCTTTGTTTATTTATTTTGTTGAAGCTATTTAATTTGTTGGTTTTTAGTAATAGCAATATCATAGCCAGAGCTATCTGGGTCATGTGGTTATGGGAATAATTCATGAAGACCATAAATTTAAGAAACTCACCATTTATGAGAAAGTAAAAGTACCAAGCAGCATCCAGACAGGTAGGTAGAAGTGTGAGCAAAACATTCCTCCCATTGTTCATCGAATAGCTCGAACGGGTCCAGTAATATCTCCATTGTGAGATTTGTTGTTACTGTGTTTGGCATATCAAATATGTCACGGGTAGCTTGCCAGGCTTTGCCGTGCGGGCAGAATACTCTCGGTAGCTTGCCAGACTCTCCTAGAGTGGTGGAGGAATCAAATCCAGCTTGGCTGGGCCAGCTGTGTGCAAAGCAAAAGCCCTACCGCTGTGCTATCGTTTCAGCCCATTCATAGTAGTATCTGTGTTTTAATTTTGTATTCTTCTTAATTACTGATTTTGGTGATTCCTCCCGATCACTGCCCATTATCTTCATTTATCTTAAAAAACATGGAATTTTCTTAGAAATGAGCAAGTTGCACATCAGTCTTCTGAGGGACCACAAAAAGGGGCCTTTTGAAACCATACACAGAGTTAACTCTTGGGGTTAGTACTAGGCTGCATTGGAAGCTGCAAGTGGCTCTAGATCTCCTCTTTTTGGCGGGGATTGGTGTACAGTCCTGCTTCTCCCCTCACCCTTTTTATCAACTTAGAGAGTCTCTAAAAACATTCATCTTCTACTATGTAGCCTAATACTCCTCTACTCTCTCATTTTCCTATCCATCTCTTTTAGTGTCTATCTAAGGTGCCTATATGTAATTCAAAAAATAAATAAAAACAAATAACAGAAGATAACTGTACATACTTTTTAGAATCATGAAACCCACAAAATATTGTCACCACAAAATGCTTGTGAGACTGTCCAGCAAAATAAATAAACTCTCATCCACCATGGAATAAATAATGGTCCTGACTGTCATTACTTGGAATGAAAGTGTGGCAGTTTCTTGAAGAACTGAGCATAATTCACATAATATGATCCAGCAATACACATATTGGTTTTTATTCAAAGAATAGAAAATTTAGGTTTCCACAAAAACCTGTACAAGGTTGTTGAAAGCAGTTTTAATAATAATTGCCCAAAAGTAGGAGCAACCACGTGTCTTTCAGTAGTTGAATGAATTTATAGCTGTGGTCTATTCAGATAAATGGAAGATTATTGTTTCTTAAAAAGGAAGCATGTATCAAACCATGAAAAGAACTGAAGGAAACATGCATATTATTATTAAGTGAAGCTAAAATTCCATATTGGTCTAAAAAATTATTTGAACCATATGTATTATTTATGTACTGTATGCTTCCAACTGGATTACATGTTAGAAAGGTGATTTTTTATTTTGGTCAGGGGAAGGGACTCACACCAGGAATGATCAGGGATTACTTTGATCAGAAACTACTTCTGGTTCTGTGCTCAGGGATCACTTCTGGTGAGATCAGGAAACAATAAAGGTGCTGGGTTGGGCATGTGCTAAGCAATTGCCTTAGTCACTGAACTAAAATATCTCCCTGGCCCCAGAAAGGTGGTGTTTTAAAGGCAATTAAAGGACAGACGCTATAGGGAAGTTATAGAAAGGTTGTAGAAAGAAGGAAGGAATTAATAGTAGCATAAAGAATTGGGGTTGTGAGGGCCAGTTATATATCCAGTCATATACTAAAAAAGTATAAATGCCAAAACTAAAAAGATTAAAATGGGAAAATTAAACAAGTATAAACTATTTGGTTATAAACATCTATTGATGTAGATCCTCCAATGTATGATTCTGGCTGTTACTGGGACAAGATGCCGGTATTGAGTGTGTATGAAGCACAAGGAAAGTTTCTTTTCTTTCTGCTCAATTTTGCAGTGTAAAACAAGTACAATTCAGCTTGAAAATTTATGAGGTTTGTAGTGTTGGTTAATGTAATGCAGCACTTGGTAAATCTATATGCAGTTTTGAACAGTTATTATATCTTTGTGGAGCACTGCTATATTCAGGCTTAATATACTCGCTTATTCTCCTTCGTGAGAAAAATTTGAAAATGCTAGTCTCTGTAATTTCCAATATTTATGGGGTTTTCTTCTCTGGCCTTCTCTAGTAAAAAGTGAATCTTAATTGTTTTAATAGAAGAGTCCTTACACTTCTCTGGAAAACATGTCATAAATCCATGGTGAATATGTTACAGTTCATATTGTGTATAATGAAGAATAAAATGATGGTCCAAAAATAAAATTTTTTATCCTGTGTTGATTCAAATAAAATGACTTTTCATATAATATTATTAGTACTAGTGACTATTACCCACATTGCATAAGCTTATTTGAAAATAGAAAGAAGAAAGAATTGAGGAAAGAAATAAAATACCTTTGAAAATGAGTAAAATACATTTTATTCTATCTCTGTAATAAATATACCTCAATCATTAATACCTTGAATTGAATAGAAGTTTCTTGAAGTTCACTTGATCACACTTGATATCCCATTACTCATCAATTTGCTCAAGCACATGCCAGTAATGTCTCCATTCATCCCTGTCACGGGCTAGTGTCGCCCAATGGTGTCTGCTTGTTCTAAGAAGATGAAGAGCTTCAAACCAATCATTCAAGGTCTTGACGAAGAAGTCTGACCATCTCATATGTGGGCAGGCAGGCGATATTTTGACATCCTATGGAATTCAGTTGGTAACGGTTGTAGTCGAGCGGTCTTCTCCAAATCTCATTACGTGTCCAGCCAATCTGATTTTCAACGCCTTGGCAGACAAGACAGCATCCCTAATTTGTAACCATCGACGGAGGCCGGAACTCCAGATTCTTTCACTCATTTGAGTGAAGCGTGATACTTTAAGCATAGTTCTTTTGATTCCTCTTTGGGAGACCCAGATAGCATTCTCATCCTATTTTCATAGAGCTCAGGTCTCTGAGGTAAATGCTAATGCAGGAAGAAAAGTAAAATCGAAGAGATGTGCCCGGAGCTGGAGGTTCCTTGTCCTCTTTGCTATTTCTTCGATGCTCTTGAAGGCATTCCAAGATGCTCTCTTCCTCCTGCACAACTCAGGTACCAGGTCTTTCGTCATGTTGACTTCTCAATATAGGTACACATGACTGTTGCATTCAGAGATGTTCATTCCATTGAGAGTGAATGAAGTATCAGGAACGGGTTCGTTTCTCATAAACATTGTGTTTGTAAGATTCAGCTGTAGCCCAAACTTTCCACACTCATAGTCAAAGTTGACCAGCATTTGTGCTGCTTGGCTAATGTTTGGAGTTATTAGAATGATGTCATCAGCGAAGTGGAGGTGGTATAGTTGTGGACCATCTATCTTCACTCCCATTTGTTCTTATTCCATTCATTGCATGACATTCTTGAGGGTAGCATTAAAGAGATTCGGTGAAATGGTATCACCCTGTCGAATCTCTCTCTTGACATGGATGATCACTTCATTGTAGAATGGTGAAATCCTGGTAGTCAATCTGTAATACAGCTCATGGGGGTTCCTGATGTATTGAGTTTGCATGCCCTGTTTGGCTAGGGTTTTGATTACTGCTTCAGTCTCCACTTGAACTTCGCCAAAAGGCCAAGAAAAATCACTTCAGTCTCGATAGAATTAAAGACCATCTTTAAATCAATGAACATTAGATAGAGCGGCATCTTTAACTCCTGAGAAACTTCAATGACCTTGGTTATCATGTGGATATGGTTGATCATGCTGAATCCTTTTTGTAACCCGGTTTGCTTGCATGGTTGTCCTTCATCTAGTGTTCTGCCAATCCTATTCAGGATGACTCGAGTAAACAGCTTTGGTGCTATTAGAACAACAGAAAACAGGCAGATCAGGAGATAGGTGCCAATGTTGTGGATGTCTCCCTTCTTGTACAGTAGTACAGTATTTCTGGTTTTCCATTGGGATGGAAATTTGCATTCAGACTGATAGTGTGTGAAGAGCCAAGTCAGTGTATTGTACTGACAGCATATGAGTACTGATAGCAGGTTCTTCAGGTGTTCAGGTCTGACTTTCTCTGGACCGAGTGCTGTTTGCTTCTTTATCAACAAAATGGTGTGTGGGATTTTGGAAGGGAGAACTTTGGGAATGACATATCTATCCTGCAAAATTTGGTATGTGGGCAAGTGGACATGTCTATAGAAGACATCCAAGTAGAAGTCGTGGATAATCATCTCTATTGCCCTCCTGGAAGATGTGATAGATCCATCTGGATGTCAGAAGGAAGTCGTCTTGGTCTTGTAATTGGCGAGGGAAAGGCGGACGTTGCAAATGCTTTTTCCCGGCTTCTGTCAATAATGGAGGTCCTGAACCAGTGAATAGCATTCCTTGTCAATGTTGTCAACAACAGCATCTACCCATGTTGCCGCAAAAGTGCCAAAGAGCTCCCAGTTGGTGGTCTTTCTGGGAGTTTTCTTCTTAAATTTTTCAGCCCTTTCTCCTCACTCCATGAAGTAGAATTTTGCATGAAGGAGACATTGGTTCGATCCCATTTGGAATTTGGGGACAACAGCAATATCGGTCAGGCAAAACCGTTGATTGAATATGATGTGATCAATTTTGCTGTGGAACCATCCACCAGGAGACTCCCATGTCCAACATTTAGATTCGGCCTTCTGGAACTGTGAGTTACCATGGATGGTCTTGGTCAACATGATGAATTCAGACAGTCTCTCACCCTGTTCTTTCCATTCTAGGTCATGGGTCCCAATGTGGAGTTCTTTGGCTGATCTTCTCTATCCTATCTTGGCATTAAAATCACCAACAATGATCTTGTAGAAGGTGTGGTCTTCTTTATAGAACTTCTCCAGCTCCATGTAGAACCTTTCAATTTCTCCTTCATCACAACTGGATGTTGGTGCATAGACAACGAAGATAGAAACTGCTGGCAGTGAGCTACATCTATTAAAGTGTAGTCATTAATTTGGGTTGTTAGGCATTTGAATGAATCTATGCTCATGGCCAAGTTTTTGTTGACAAGGACACTGACACCACTGACTCCTCATTTTTTGCATGTTCTGAGGAACATTTCTTCTCCATTGTCGAAAATGGCGTGATGTGGTTGATGCCTTCTCGTCTGTCAGAACAATGATGTAGTATTTGATCTTTTGCACTTGCACCATCAGGTCCTTGATGGATGCATCCGATGCCAGATTATGCACATTGAAAGTACAGACAATCATTTTTGTCCTTCTTCGTTTTGGCAGCCTGGTTTGGCTTTGAGATTTTATCTGACTCTCTTTTCTCATCCTTCTTAATGCTATCATATTATTGGCTCTTTGAGGGTCAGGGGAATGAGATCCATTGTATTTACTGTTTTTGGCATATCGAATACGCCACAGATAGCTTGCCAGGCTCTGACGTACCGGCAGGATACTCTCAGTATCTTGCCAGGCTCTCTGAAAGGGATAGAGGCTTTTAGGACAGCCTCTAATTGCCCTTGCACATGTTGCCATGGTTCAAACCACATTTGAACCCCATTAAATATGGTGCAGTAATCTTGGAAGATGGGTATTAAGTGTGGGTATTAAGTGTCTTATGATGAGTCAGGAAAGCGGTCTGGATCATGGTGGTGGAGGTAGTGGAGGTCTGCTGATGAGGTATTTATATGGTACTAGTAGTGTGGGAATTCTGGATGTGATCCTTGGGTTGCCAGAGATTAGTGGAAGCAGGCAGGGAAGGATAGGCTCGGGCTTCTGGGTTTAATCCCTGGGTCACCAGAGATTGATGGGAGCAGGCAGAGGATCTCTGTTTCTGGGTCCCATTGAGCCTGGAGTCCAAGGTCACAGAGTTCCACTTACCTGGTTCTGTGCGGCTTCATTTGCTCATAAGTCTCGGCCTGAGCATATGGAAAGTGGCCTGGAGCGTGTTGGCGGCTGGGTAGTGGAGGTATTGGATATATAATTAATATTTCTCTTTAAAAATACTAAAACAAGTTTTGTCAAAATTTACTAATATAAAAGAATAAACAAATTTATTTAGAGTCAAAATTATACGGTATTTTATCATGATGGCTTTATATGATCTTTATTATATATTCTTATTTTCTCCCTACAATGACAATGTAGGGAGAATTGTCAATGTAGGGAGAATTGACAATGTTTCTCCCATTGAACTTCATGAGCCTTGCTATCTAATTAAAGAGTATACTTTTCAGGGACAGAGCAATAATACAGCAGGTATGGTGCCTACCTACCTGGATTTATCAGCAGCATTCCATATGGTCTCCTGAGCTCCCAGGAGTAACCTCTGGGAGCAGAACTAGCAGTAAACCCAAGCAGCACAGTGTGTGACCCAAAAGCCAAAACAAATAAATAAATTAAGAGTATATTTTAAAATTATTAAGGTGATAACTTTTCTTTATATTATTAATTTCCATAATTTCAAGGTGCAGAGTCTCCTGCCCCCATGCTGGCTGTCCTTGCCAGGGCCCCTGGGAGCGGGGCGGGTTAAGTTTCCCTCCCTACCCCAAGCAGAGCTCCGGCAGCCGAAGACCTCCAGAACCAGCCACAATCATGCTGAGACCACTCTCCACACGCGTGAAGGTACCTGCAGAGGAACAAAGGCATGTGGGTCCTGGGGCTGAGATCTCCAAGCCTGCTCGAATCGGGGCTGAGTATCCAATACCCAGATCCTCAGTCTTCCAGTAGGCGGGGTCACACCCACCAACTGGCCCCCTGGCACCGTATAATCCCATCAACGGCCAAGACCAGAGACTATAAAACCCAGCTCCCAGAAGCGGATAATAAGACATCTTATCTCATTCTTACTTTGGACATCCTGGCAGGCTACCGAATGCAACCTGCCCACACAGCAGAGTCTGGCAAACTTCCCATGGTGTACCCAATATGCCAAAAACCAGTAACAATGATGGGTCTCATTCTCCTAACCCTGAAAGAGCCTTGAATATGGCACTTCTTAAAATCTCAGGGCTAGGGCAAAGGAGACATTACTGGTGCCTGCTTGAGGCAATCAACGAACAACAGGATGATCGTGATCATGATCGTGAATTTCAAGGGAATTTGTAATATTTAGAAAAAGTTTCCCACTGGAATGCATAGAATTTTGAGTAAAATTAGTAGAAAGAATTTTATTTATGATAATATAATATGAGCTCTATATGACTTTTAAAGTATGTCTATAGTACAAAATAAGAATTCACTTAAAAATAATAACAATTTACATTAAAACAATTTGTGGTACCTTTAATGTACTGATATGCCAGTATACAAATATTTTCTTTTGAAAGCTCTATACTAGGGGTTATATAGCAAGTACAGAGGACAAGGAATGTTCCTTGCACATGACCAATCAGAATCTAATCCCTGGAATCTCATATGGTCCCCTGAGCACTGTCAGAAGTAATTCCTGAGTGCAGAGCCAGGAGTAAGCCCTGAACCTTGCTGGGTTTGACAGCAAGACAAAAAGACAGAGAAACATTTTTTCATCAATAGTAAATTCAAAAATTTAAGCCCATTTATTAAACGTTATAGGTACTTACTTTTTAATTTTAAGGCACTGTGATTTCCAGAATTATTCATAGTTAGGTATACAGTGTTTTAGCAACAATCCCAACACTGGTTTTAGCTTCTCTTCTCCAGTGTCCTTAGGCTCCTTCCCCACCCCCGCCTTACTCCTTGACAGGCACAATTTTTAAGTTTGATTTTTTAATTTGAATCGCATGCCTTCAGTGTTTTTGGCTCTGTGATTTAGTTATATAGACATACCACCCCAATAATGGATGCACTACAATTTTTATTTTACTGCTCTCCCTATAGGTAGGATGACATAAGTCCAGACTTGCTTTATACAATGCTGGTTTATACTTGTTAATAGTCCTTTCTTTAACCTATGTGTCCCAGTTTGGATTATAAACTAAATTTTTATTCCTACCTATTATGCAAAGAATCCATGATTTGACCATATTCAAAAATAAGCAGTAAGAAAAGGGGGATAGATTTAGAGAGTAGGACAAAAGACATCATAATCTGTCAGATGATTTTTTACTTATCACAAGGAGTAAAAGTGGATTTTTTTCATGGACTTACAAGAGCAAGCAAAATGAAAAGGTAGCGACTTGGAAGCAGAAAGTCTATATTTGAAAGACTAAATAAAAAACTAGTGACTGTAAGGTGAGGTATCATCAACTAAATCATAAACATTTTCAGTCATTCAAGAAATAGTTTATTTTCCTAAACTGAAAAAGAAAAGAAAAATTTTGTGCTTGTCATGCAATTGTACCTTGATTTGTGAACCATCTATAGAATACTACTAAACAGTTTTTGATGCATGCAAACTATGTGCCTGTAGTAATGGTAAAAAGTGTGAAATGGGTTAATTTTACTTAGACTCTAAATGCACTACGTGGCATTGAATCTATAAGCACTTTTTTTCTATATAGGCAATTCCTTAACACAAAAATACCTGAAAAAATGTTTAGGAGAATCAAAAGGAATCATATGACAGTAGGCATTTGCCTTGCACACGGCCGACCTGGTAGACCTGAGTTTGATTCCTCCTTCCCTCTCGGGGAGCCCAGCAAGCTAACAAGAATATCTCGCCCACACGGCAAAGCCTGACAAGCTACTGGTGATGTATTCGATATACCAAACACAGTAACAAGTCTCACAATGGAGACATTACTGGGCCCGCTGGAATAAATTGATGAACAACGGGAGGACAGTGCTTACTAAATGTTATTTTATTCATTTTTAGCGAAGTAAGGTAGCTTTTATTGAACTTTATTTAGAGAGATGTGAAGGGAGAGAGAGGGAGAAGTTGGTTTCCCTGAGAAAACACATGCTTCTCTATAATGGAAATAAGTAAAGAAACATCAAGACAAGCAAGTGAGATATATGCTCAAGGGAGAACCTGGACTTGAAAAGCAAGACTGATTAAATAAGTTACATAATAACTTTTTTAATTTGCATAGTTTGTTATTTTGGGGCACTAGTTACTGTATTAAATTTTCTAATATACATTATGCCTTACAGAACAATTACAGAACAATTGGGCATTTTAGTTTTCTTTAACCTGATTTGAATTTTTAAAATACCTTACAAATATAAGACTTCCAAGTACTAATTACACCTGTATGAATAGAACACACAGATCATCAAATAACATCTTTACAAATTTAAAGAACAAGTAAAAAATAATATTTTAATAGTCATTTTTTTTCTTGTTTATGTTCTTTTGATTTGGAAGATAAGAGGGTTAAAAATAGCTTCTCTTCCTCTAGAGATAGCTTTTCTTCTTCACTCGGACCATAAATTTTCACAACAGTGCTAGGGACATATAGTTTTCTTGCCATTTACTGCTATATCAAGTGTAAGGAAAAACAGAGATATTCTTTGTTATTTGCCTGTCTTCCTGACTGTCTGTCTCCCTTTAATTTTAGAAACTAGAAACATGCCACCGTAAAGTTCCTTCTATTTGGTATCAAGACTTAGAAAAATTGGTACATAGGGGATTTGGGCAGAAAGAAAAATGCATTAAATCAAGAATATATGTATAGTGAGCACACAAACAGAAACACATGGAGAAAAAGGAGAGGAGAGAGAGAGAGAGAGAGGACAGAGGAGAGATTATGAAAAATCAACTTTGTCCTGAAAACCAGTTGTATCCTGGCTCTCTTCATGTTGTTAAATGAGTTACCTTAGTATCTGTTCCACAATTTTCCCCAGTCTAACAAAGTTACAATTGAACTCCCAGGTGTACTTAACCTGAAGCCCTAATTCACACAGTTCTCTCTGCAGCTTGATTTTATAGGACAGAGCTAACCAGCACTGCTTGGGGATGAGTGCATAGTGTATGCCTGGCTGTCCAATGCTCTGTTCAGGGATGTGGTGCTACCCAGACAGGCAATGCAGGGATTTGCCTGCCTCCCTCCCAATATGCATTCCACCCTTTTGAGTTCTAATTGACTTAAATTAGTTAAGTTAATATAGCATATTTCTGGGGGGAAAAATCATCAAATCTCTATAAAAATTCCAAAATACTTCTAATAATACTCACTCTTTTGTCATTCATCATTCAGTCCACTCTAGGACAGCAGGTGGGCAGAATCCATACCAGCAACTTAAGTCACAAAACAAGTTCCCAAAACTGTGAAGAATGACCTTCTTGAAGTCCACACATAGACCCCCTTGTTTCCACCACACCCCATATACACACTCACTCCACCATACTAAGACTACTAAGAGACTTCAGTGAAGCCAGAATACTAACATGCACATCTTTGAGGTATTAAAGGGAACTGCAACTCCTAGAGAAGCCCAAACATTCCACACACAGTGTACCTAAATAAGAAATAATTATTCTGTATCAAAGTTACAGTGAAGCAACATTCAGGGAGTTGTGACTACAGATATGATTTGAACAACGTTTGAGGAACACTAGTTAAAAGCACATGAGAAAAATCTTTAAAAACCAGGGATTTTAGTGGAAAAATAGTCATTGATTTTAAGGCATTGCATTATTTTGAAAGTTGGTGTATCTGGCATCCTAAAAGATTATCAAAGTCATTATTGTAATTTGTTGTTATTAATTTTTTTAATTTATGGGGACAGAATAAAATATTTTTGTGCTTCCTAGGGTAATATCAGATCACATACATAGTTGTGATAAGTGATTTTGGAAAAATAACATGTATCATTGTGGGTAAAAACCTTTGATTACTCTGACGTTTTTTATGCCTAGTATAGGTAAGAATACCATCAATAGTGGTTGATGTTCTAATGGTATATGAAAAGCTGTCTAGTTGCCCAGCAATGGACATGTAATGGAAACAAGAATGATTTTTCCTATATTTAGTCGTTGAGATTTGGGACTTTTTGTTACTGTAGGATGACAAGCTTTTGCCCACAGACCCTATACATAGACTTAGGGTAACGATACTTCTGAAGAAAGTGAAAGACCTGAGGCTAACACAAACACACAAACATGGTTGACACTAAAGCTGTTTTACTTCCTTTGACAGATCTGAGTATGTTCTGATAATACACAATATTACATGGCAAGATAGTCTTCTGGTTCATTTTTCTTTTCCTTTTCTTTTCTTTTCTTTTCTTTTTCTTTTTGCTTTTTCGGGAAGCACATCCAGCAGTGCTTAGGACTTACTCTTGCTTCTGTGCTCAGGGATAAATCCTGGCAGGCTTGGTAGACCATAAAACGTACCGGGAATGGCATTCTGGTGGGTTATGTACAAGGCAAGTGCCCCAGTCTCTGTACTATGAGTGTGGCCCAGTTTTCTGGTTCTAATCAAAATATTTAACACATTAGTTTTACAACTAAACTAAATAAAGAAGTTAGCTGAAATTCTTCAAACTAGACAATGTAGTACAAAACTTCTTGCAAGATTACTATTCTTAACTACTTATTATAAAATCAATGTAAATATTCTCAGTTATTTTAAAAATTTTTAAAGTGTAATTTACATAATACAAAATTGACATTAAATATATACAATGAACAGGCTCTATATTTGAGTGAGTAGTTTATTCACAATTGTATGGTGTCATCACTTCTATCAAAAAGTTTCAAGAAGATTTCATCACCCTAAAAGAAAATTCCTTGCTTATTAAGCAGTTACCCTCCAGATTTCTTTTCTCCAGGCTGTGGGAATAATCTGTTTTGGGAGTTATGTATATATGAAATCATACGATGTGCTTTCGTGAGTCTGTTTACTGCCACTTGGTATGTTTTCAAGGTTAACCTATTTACAGCATGCTATTAGCATTTACTGTTTTGATAAAGAATATTTCATTTTATGAATATATGTATATATAACAGAAGAATATTATATTTATAAATCTGGTAATGAATATTTCCAATTTTACACTTACTTTAGTGTTTATTATACAAGCAATCATATATTTTTAATGATTATATGATTTTAGAATATAAATCAGATATGTGGAAAAGCAATAATAAGCCACCTGTTAAAAATAAAACCATAACTATGTTTAAGATGCCTTTAACTTCAATGTCATGGAAGGTTCTGCCTACATTTTCCTCCATGGACCTTATTGATTCAGGTCTGATATTGAGGTCATTAATTCATTTTAATCTGACTTTTGTGCCTTGCATTAGAGAGAAGATCTGAGTTCATGTTTTAGAACGTAACTGCCCAGAAACACCGCTGACCAACCAAGTGGAAATAAAGATAAACAAATGGGACTGCATTAAACTAAGAAGCTTCTGCACCTCAAAAAAAAAAAAAACAGTGAGTAAGTTACAAAGAGAAGCCACGGAATGGAATATATCAAATACCTATCAGATAAAGGGTTAAAATTCAAGATATACAAGATGCTGGTAGAACTTTATAAGAAAAAAAATCCAACATCATCAAATAATGGGGATAAGACAGGAATAGAAATTTCCTCACAGAAGAAATACAAATGGCCAAAAATGAAGTAATGAAATTTTCTTATAAATGGATGGACATGGAGAGTATCATGCTGAGTGAGATGAGTCATAAGGAAAGGGATGGACAGACAATAAGTCCACCCATTTGTGGCGTATAAAAAAGGACATAGTATGAGACCACAAACAAAGTAGGAACATGGGCCATGAGAACTGCTCCTCAGTAGGAAGCCTGATTTAGATGCTGAGGAAGAAGGCAGTTGGGATAGAGAAGGAACCACTATGGCAATGATAGTTGTAAATTACCACTTTGGATAAGGACTGTGTGCTGAAAATAGATAAAAGAACACACATGATAACCTCTCAGTAACTGTATTATAATAACCAATAGGAGTCAGAGAGAGAGAGAGAGAGAGAGACAGACAGACAGACAGACAGAGACAGAAACAGAGAAACAGAGACCAAGAGAGAATGAAACAGAGACAGAGAGACAGAGGCAGAGAGATGACAGAGATAGAGACAGACAGAGAGAGGGAAACTGGGGGACATCGGTGGTGGGAAAGGTACACTGGTGGAGCTATGGGTGTTGGAACATTGTATGATTAAAACCTGATTTAATTTTAAAAAAATACATAACTATGGATCTATATGATAAAACTTATCCAACTTGGAGCAATAGTACAGTGGGTAGAATTCTTGCTTTACTCATGGCCAACCCATATTGGATCTCATATACCCCATAAACTCCCCAAGCCCCTCTAGGAGCACAGAGCACAGATCCCTGAGCACAGAATCAGGACTTAGCCCTAAACACCACTGAGTGTGGCCCCAAAAACAAAAAACAAAAAACAAAGAAAATATTTATTCTAGATGAAGCAAAAGACAGAGATAAAAACTCTATTTTTTGTACTTATACAACATTGATTAGGTTTGTTTAAACCATATAGTTAATACAAAGAGAGAAAAAAGAGAAACAGATTGAAACAGAGACAGAGTGGTTAGTTTTCTTAAGTGAAATATAGGAATTCAGGCATACGCCATGATAGACCTGGGAGAATAATATATAGTGCTTCCAGATCCAAGGACTTTGCTTCAATAATGATTAGGTTTCAATGTAATGTATACTAAGAAGTATCTTGTCCTTACACTCCCTGCTGACCACAGATCTATGTATCAAAACCATGTATATCACCTCTGATGACCTTCAATCAATAATTGCTGTCTTTTTGGTTTGGATACTGTTGCAGCACTTACACCAGGCAGATTCACCATCATCTGGCCTCTTTAAATCATGCATGATGAACTCTAAGGTAGGAGAACATGTGAGGGGCATTTATTCCTGTATATAAAAAAAAACTCAGAAATAACTTGAACCAGAACTGAGAGAAGGAAATGAGATCCTAAAGTAAGCATAATTCATGAAAATCCAACATTTTACCATTTTACTGGCAGTATACCTATTAAAACAGCTACAAAATGTATAGAATTTGTAACTGTAGATGAGATGTTTGGAAATTTAGATTATAAAATTATTATGATACTATTTTGTGAATCTGTACAAATAATATAACTAATATGAAACAAAATATATTTTAAAATGCTAGGAAATTCATAGGCAATATTTTTATACAAGCAGATACTGCACCATGGTATACAAAGATTGTTAATGTTCTGAATTATTCACAAATATACACACATTAAGTGGTTTATAACTAATGATTTTCTACTCTCCACAAGAGGAGAAAAATACGTCTGAAATTCTGACTATTTGCTGGTAAATTTGTATCCCTCATATTAAGGCGAAAAATTTTAACTTCTCAAGAGTATTCCTAAAATCTAGATATTAGATACTTTACAAATTTATATAAGTTTTATGATACATTCATTTCCTTATAGATTCAGTAGCTGCTTTCTGTTTAAGATCACCCCAGACTAATTCCTTCTCCATGGAAAGTAGTTTCACATTTCCATTACTGAAAACCTAGCATCACAAAATACTTTCGAGGTAAAATTTCAGAAGCTTCCTAGATGTTTTTCAAATTTACTCAAGTTACTTCAAAAACTCTCTTAAGAAATAATACTGTTTTTTGAAAGTAGACTATAGACCGAACACGACGGCCAGTTAATACCTCTATGCAAACCATAACACCCTAAAGGAAAGAGAGAGAAAAGGGAATGCCTTGCCACAAAGACAGGGTGGGTGGGGGGATGGGGTGGGGGTGGGAAGGCTACTGGAATCATTGGTGGTGGAGAATAAACACTGGTGAAGGGATGGGTACTCTATCATTGTATAACTGAAACACAAGCACGAAAGATTGTAAGTCTACAACTGTACCTCATAATTTTTCACTGCACTGCACTGTCCTCCCATTGTTCATCGATTTGCTCGAGCGGGCCCAGTAAGGTCACCATTGTGAGACTTGTTGTTACTGTGTTTAGCATATCAAATATGTCATGGGTAGCTTGCCAGGCTTTGCTGTGTGGGCGGGATACTCTCAGTAGCTGGCAGGGCTCTCCCAGAGGGGCGGAGGAATTGTACTTGGGTTGGCAGGATCAGCTACATGCAAGGCAATGGCCCTACTAATAAAAAAAAATTAAAAATAAATAGATAACAGTAATACTGTTTTAGTAGAACCTGTAGAGGTATTCAAGTTTTATCCAAATTTTTCACTGAGCACTAAAGAGAAATTTTATAATCCCAAATATATTTTTTAAGAAATTATGGTTATAGGTTTGTATGCCAGGTTCAGATATTTTCCTAACAGTTTGGAAAGGAGAATGCCCTAAAGAAACTTCATTTCTTCTAAATCAACATTTGAAGGAGAAAGTAGACAGCATTCTGAATCCTCCTGCCAACTAAGCAGAAACACACAATTGCTATTTGCAATACCCATTTACAGAAGGGAAAAATATTAGGCTCTCAAATATATATATCTGAGGATACACTTTTCCAGTTCCTGCCTTCATCATTATTGAGTAATAAAAAATAGTCACTACTGAAATCTAAAGCTTAAATGAGTCTGAGGTAAGAAAACATAGCACATATTCAGGGCATCATTTATATATAAGAAATTCTTGAAGAGAAACCCATAAAACTCAAAGACATTAAATAGATTTATTGCCTCTGGCTTTAAACCAAAGGGAAACTATCAGCTACACATTGTGCCCAGATGCTTTAAAAAGAACATCTGTGTTACTTGGATATCAGCACTCAATCAACTCAAAATTCCTGATAAGATTTTCTTTGTACTTGATTCTTACCTAGGTGCTCCTCATGGAAAGAAATAATATGGTGAAGAGGTCCACCTGTGTATAAAACAAAGAAACTCCAGAAATATCTCTGCTATATCACATTGACAAGCCCCTAATAACTGCACATTGTTGGGAAGAAGCGCATTTCACAATTTCTCATGAATTCCAGCTCTCTCAGAATAATTTAAAGTAATGGGCTTTGTTGTTTGTGATAACACTGAAATTGAACTTTAGAAATCTGGGCTATTCGATAAAATGTCCTATTTTTAACTTCCTTTGGCGTATGTATTTATGTAGTGAACATCCATCATCTATTATTTTTATAAATCCGTAAATAAATAGTTGGGGAAAGTTCCAGAGAGGCTGCTGTTTCCATGAACTACTTTATGTACTTTGTAGTGACGCATTTCCTGCCTGAAGCAGTTTTGTGTCACTCTCCTGTCATTTCTATTTTTCAATTGATATGAAGGTAAGTTCAGTAAGGTAAAACCCCAAAGATTTCAAAATGCAAATTTTCCTTTTTTGCTTTTGAGAAATAGTTATGGCACTTTTTGTTTCTCCATGGCAGCCATGAAACACTGCAATTGGGGACAGAGAGGAGGAGTTTCACATCTTTTCCTGTAGACTGTGAGAAAACCAGACTCACAAGCAACTACTATTCTCAGCAACTTAACCAATTCTTTGGTTTATTTCAGTTATAAAATTGTATCACTAATATTTTTTTTAATATGAGCTCTTCACAATTTCACAGTTTTACTTTGTTTCTACTTAGACTCACAATCATGGAGATCTGGGTCTAGATATTTTACTGACAGTGACGAAGACCCATCCCTGCAACAGTTACGTTGTCCCTCAGGAATAAGTTTTTAAGGAGGAAAATAGGCGATCTTTTAAAGACAAAACACCTAAAAAAACAAAATAAAACAAAGAAACATACATGCTGTGGATGTCTTGGTTCCAGTAGTAAGAATACCTAGAAGTTCCTTAGTATTGTTCATGGGCTATTGATAATCTATGGTCACTACATAAAATGAAACTAGCTGATCATAATTCTCTGTGCAGTTTAGGGTCCCTCATATACATATACTTCCAGGAGAGTCTGCTTTGTATAAGCTATACCTGAATCCACACAATTATATCTGTAAGGGGGATGGCACACTGAGTTACCAAAATATAAGATAATCAAATAAAAACAAACATTATAACAAATCCAGAAAATATATAAGAAATCCAGAAAATCCAGTTAGAGAATTCTTAGAGAGATTGTATATATGAAATTAAAATGTGGAAAAATTCTACATGTATATTTTGTGCACAAAAAACTATTGACATATTCTAAAACTTTGGAGAATTTTATAGCCCAACCTCTTCCCCTATTTGGAAATAAAGCATATGTACATGCTTTTATACTTGCATGTCGATCATATCCAGGATGATCATATCAACAGAAGACAAGAAACAACATACTTGGTTCATATATAATTATCTTCCATTCAATATTTATTTTTCATGAAAAATACTTCCTCTTTACAATATGTTTCCTTATTGGAGAAAACACTGTCAATGGTTGTGATTTTGTTTTGTTATATTGTACTTTAGTAAAAGAAGGTTTAGTAAAATTAAGAATATGTTTATATATTGTACATAACGTTAAGACAATATTTCAGTAAATGGACAATCCCAGGACTACGAAAGATCATTGATTCACTACATCTAAAACATACTCTGAGAAATACACATTGAAGATGGTATATCTATTTCTATGAGAAAGTGCTTTTTTAAATTGACATTTTTTAAGCTAATCAGTAAGTACAACATATTGCATTACAAATGAAAAGAATGACATGTTGGCTATTCTCTAAGAAATTCATGGAATCATTTTCGGTGTAATATATTCATATTGAAACAAATAGGTCTATTAATTTTATTGATTCTTTTATGAGTATTCAGTTTGGAAAATAATCAGAAATACCTGACTTACAATATAGCATAAGGATCCTTTGAGTTTATCAATAAGAAGATATACTGAAATTTTTTTTTGTAGCTGAAGAGGTAGCACAGTGGGTAGGGCATTTGCCTTGCATGCAGCCGACCCGGGTTCAATTCCTCTGTACCTATCGAAGAGCCCAGCAAGGTACCGAGAGTATCCCGCCCACATGGCAGAGCCTGGAAAGCTACCTGTGGCATATTTTATATGCCAAAAATAGCAACAAGTCTAACAATGGAGACGTTACTGGTGCCCACTTGAACAAATCGATAAACAATGGGAGAACAGTGCTACAGTACATTCATTATCAAAGTTTTACATTTAAAATATTATGTGACACCAAAATCTTAATATTAGGCTATAGAATCTAGGTACTATGCATTTGGTTTTGGGGCCACACCTGGAGGTTCTCAGCTCTGCACACAGGGATCACTCATGTCACCACATATCGGGTTTGGCTGTGTGCAAGGCCAAAGTCTCACCAGCAGTACTATATCTCCTACCATGATTTCATTCATTTTTTTTACATCAAAAAAGTAAAATATGGGACCAAAAGATAGTACAGAGGATAGGGAATTTGCCTTTCATAGTACTGGGTTCCATCACTGATACTCCATATTGTCTCCTGAGTCCACCAGGAGTGATCTCTGGGCATAGTCAAGAGTAAACCCTGTGGGGCCAGAGTAATAGTACAACAGAGAGGACATTTGCCTTGCACGCACCCAACTTGGGCTCATTCCCTGGCATTCCATATGGTCCACTCAGCAATGCCAAGAGTGATTCCTGAGTGCAGAGCCAGGATAAACCCCTGAACATTTTGGGTGTGACCCCAAAAGCAAAAACAACAGCAACAACAAAGAGTAAGCCTTGAACACCACCAGGTGTAACCCAAAAACTTATTTAAAAAGTCAAAAAATGTTTTAAAGATTGATAAATATTTAAAATATTCAATATTCATAATAAGGAATATCACTGTATCACTGTCATCCCATTGTTCATTGATTTGCTTGTGTGGGCACCAGTAATATCTCCATTCGTGCTAGCCCTGAGATTTTAGTAGCCTCTCTTTACTCCTTCTTCTCAATGGTGACGCATTGTAGGCTCATTGGAGGTCAGGATAATGAGACCCATTATTTTACTGTTTTTGGCATATCAAATACACCCTGGGGACCTTGCCAGGCTCTCCGTGCAGGCAGGATACTCTCGGTAGCTTGCCAGATTCTCCGAGAGGGAGAACTAGACTATTCAGAGCTTTGTTTTATAGTCTCTGGATCTTGACTGTTGATGGGATTACTTGGCTCCAGGGGCAGTTTGTGAATGTGACTGCCTAGCTACTGAAAATGGGGGATTTGGGTGGAAGAGGCCCAGTCCCGATTCGAGCAGGCTTGAAGATCTCAGCTCTGGGTCCCGCACATCTGGGTTCCTCTGTGGGTTTCTTCATGCATGAAGCTCATCCGAGGGTGTTGAGAGTGGACTTGAGTATAGCTGTGACTGAGTTCTGGAGGTCTTTGCCTGCCGGGACTCTGTTTGAGGTTGGGAAGAAAATTCAACCCGCCCCCTTCGAGGAGCCTGGTGAAGACAGCCAGGAGTGGGGGCAGGAAGAATAACACTTAATCACTTAATCACTTAATCCCCGTTATTCATCGATTTATTCGAGCAGGTGCCAGTAACGTCTCCATTCATCCCGGTTGCGTGCTAGCGTAGCCCAATGGTATCTGTTCATTTTAGGAACAGGTAGAGCCTCAAACCGATCATTTAGGGTCTTGACGAAGAAGTCTGACCATCTTATAGGTGGGCGTCCACGTGATCTTTTGATGTCTCGTGGAATCCAATCAGTAATGGCTCTAGTCCAGCGGTTGTCTGTAAACCTCATTACGTGTCCAGCCCATCTGATTTTTGATGTCTTGGCAAATGAGACAGCGTCCCTTATTCTTGAGCGTTGACGAAGATCAGAACTCAGGATTCTATCTCTCATTTGAGTGAATCGTGATATTCCAAGCATAGTTCTTTCGATTCCTCTTTGAGAGACCCGAACAGTGTTCTCATCCTGTTTTCGTAGGGTCCAGGTCTCTGAGGCATATGTTAATGCAGGAAGAATAGTGGAATCAAAGAGATGTGCTCGTAGCTGGAGGTTCTTTGTCCTTTTAGTTATTTCTTCAATGCTCTTGAAGGCATTCCAAGCCGCTCTCTTCCTCCTGCGCAACTCAGGTGCCAGGTCATTCATCATGTTGATTTCTCGACCTAGGTATATATAACTGTTGCATTCGGAGATGGTGGTTCCGTTGAGAGCGAATGGAGCGTCAGGAACAAGGCTATTTCTCATAAACATTGTCTTCGCAAGATTCAGCTGTAGTCCGACCTTTCCACATTCACGGTCAAAGTCGTTCAGCATTTGTGCCGCTTGGTTGATGTTTGGTGTTATTAGAATGATGTCATCAGCAAAGCGGAGGTGGTGTAGTTGCCGACCATCTATCTTCACTCCCATGTTTTCCCATTCCAGCCGTCGCATGATGTTCTCGAGGGTGGCACTGAAGAGTTTTGGTGAAATGGTATCACCCTGCCGAACCCCTCTCTTGATATGGATGATTACTTCTTTGTAGAATGGTGAGATCTTGGTAGTGAATCCGCAATAGAGCTCACGAAGGATCCTGATGTATTGAGTTTGTACGCCCTGATTGGCTAGGGCTTCTATGACCGCTTCCGTCTCAACAGAATCAAAGGCCTTCTTTAAATCAATGAACGTTAGACAGAGTGGCATCTTGAACTCCCGAGATACCTCAATGAGCTTGGTTACTGTGTGGATATGGTCGATGGTACTGAATCCTTTTCGGAATCCAGCTTGTTCACATGGTTGTCCTTCATCTAGTGTTCTGCTAATCCTATTCAGGATGACTCGAGTGAATAGTTTGTAGATGACAGACAATAGGCAGATTGGGCGATAGTTGCCAATGTCGTGGATGTCTCCTTTCTTGTATAGTAGTACAGTCTTGCTGGTTTTCCATTGGGATGGAACCTTGCATTCAGACAGGTAGCGTGTGAAGAGTCGAGTCAATGTATTGATGAGTACTGATGGTAAGTTCTTCAGGTGTTCAGGTCTGATCTTGTCTGGGCCAGGTGCTCTTTGTTTCTTTACCGACGAGATGGCATGTTGGATTTCGGAAGGGAGAACATTGGGAACGACATATCCATCATGTGGTATGTGGTATGTGGGCAAGTGGATGTGGCTATTAAAGAGATCTGAGTAGAAGTCATGAATAATCTTCTCCATTGCCCTTCTGGAAGATGTGATAGATCCATCATGATGTCGGAGGGCAGTCATCTTGGTTTTGTAGTTGGTGAAGGACAGGTGGGCATTACGAATGTTTTTCCCAGCTTCTGCTGCATCTACCAGTACTGCTGCTCTCCTGTTTTTGAGGTCATCCTTGATGGCTTCTCTGCACTGTTTTGCCAGTTCGGACGTTTGCTTGTGGTTGCCTGAGGCACGTGCCAAGCCACGTTGGCGAATAAGTTCAAGAGTGTTCGAAGAAAGACGGTTTTTTGTGGTTATCTCTCTCTTGGCATTCCTTGCACAATCATGGAGGTTCTGAATCATTCGATCATATTCCTCATCAATGTTGTCAATGACGGCATCTTCCCATGTTGCCACAACAGAGCCAAAGAGTTCCCAGTTGGTGGTTGTTCTGGGAGTCCTCTTCTTAAACCTTGCATTCTTTTCTCCTCGTTCTGTGAGGTAGAATTTTGCACGAAGAAGACGGTGGTCTGATCCCGTTTGGAATTTTGGGACAACAGCAACATCGGTTAGGCAAAACCGCCGATTGAATATGATGTGGTCTATTTCATTGTGGAACCGTCCATCGGGAGACTCCCATGTCCAACGTTTAGATTCAGCCTTTTGGAATTGTGAGTTACCATGGAAGGTTTTGGTTGACATGATGAACTCAGACAGTCTGTCACCCTGTTCGTTCCATTCCAGGCCATGGGTTCCGATGTGGAGTTCATCGACTGATCTTCTTGGTCCTATCTTGGCATTAAAATCACCGACAATGATCTTGTAGAAGGTGTGATCTTCTTTATAGAATTTCTCCAGCTCCATGTAGAATTTCTCAGTTTCTCTTTCACCATAACTGGATGTTGGTGCATAGACAACAAAGATAGAAACTGCCGGTAGTGAGCCACATTTATTCAAGTGTAATCATCCGATTCGGGTTGTTAGGCATTCAAATGAATCAATGCTCGTGACTAAGTTTGTGTTGACAAGGATACCGACACCACCGACGCCTCTTTTATCACATGTTCCAAGGAACAGTTCTTCTCCAGTGTCGAAAACAGCATGATGGAATTGATGTCTTCTCGTTTCGGTCAGACCAATGATGTCATACTTGATCTTTCGTGCTTGTACCATAAGGTCTTCAATGGATGCAGCAGATGCCAGGGTACGAGCATTAAAAGTACAGACAATCATTTTTGTTTTTCTGCATTTTGGTAGCCTATGTCTGCCTCGGTGTTTTATCAGCCTCTCCTTCCATATAAAGGAAGAATATAAATCATAAAAATAAGACACATTTATGTGTGTTCTCCAAAAGATGGTGGCCAGTACTTGGAGTGTCTGTTGTACACAATAAGTGTAGGCACCTGAAAAGCAGTTTGCAATCTCACATAAGGAGCTCAGAGTTCTCAGAAGACAGAACTGTCTTGATAGTTCATGATTCAATTTATGTTCTACTGAGCAGTAGGACGCAACATTTGAGGACACAGATATTGATTATATAATTCAAGACAATGTCTTTTGTTAATGTTGGCATTCCCAGCAGGAGGGAGTGGGCAGAACTATGCACATTTGTGCTTTGTAGGGCTATGTCTGTTAGTGTCAGGGACCATATCAGGGACCATACTCAGGGTCTTATACATGTTAGCTATGAGATCTACCAATGAACTCAACTAGAGGAGTCAAGGTTCTAACTTAAATCAGGGGAACTAGGAGTGGGATATGTACATATGCTCAGGACTTAGTCCTGGTTCTATACTCAAAGATTGCTATTAAAGAAGGGAACTATTGAGTGTTGGGAGTAAAACCAGTTCAGATGTGTGAAAGGCAAGCATCTGATTTGCTGTGTTATTCCCCGATCCAAGTCTTAAGTACTTATTTATTAATGACTTCTAATTATTTTTTTAACAACTTTGAGACCGTTTCCTCCATTGTTTCCAATAACTACCAACTGTAGTAACTGTGAGAATAATGCATGTAAAACTCTTACTACAGTATCTGAAGCATAATAAACTCTAAATATAAGATATAAAATCTAACAGCATTCCAAGTATTCTGGGCAGAATTCCAGTGACCTCATTAACTTTTTCAACCAGTAACAAATATTGAGCCTTGCTATATTCAAATACTGACTACATATTAAGCAGTAAAGCAATTTTAACATCATAAAAATAAATTGAAATATATTTAAAGAGCCTTAATATATAATTTTTTTAAAAAACTAGAAAGAATAGACAATAAAGCAACAAAATAAGAAGTACTCTAAAAACTATCAAATGTCTTTCATGATTCTGAATAAGTTCTAGATATTTCCATTTCTGTATAAATAATTTTTATTCAGACATATTCATAAATAATTTGTATATATTTGTCAACTTGCATCATTTATTAGAGAGAATTTCAAATACATTTTATAGGAAAGTATTTAATTCCCAATTGGAACTCTGTGTAATTAATACAAATATGACATAAAATTAGAATTGATTTATTGATGTTCAATCTCGAATTTTTCTTTAACTACACTACAATGAATCCAATGTTTCTTTATAAATAGTCCTCACAGTCAGCTATAAATAATTTAATTATAAATTTTATTTTTATATTCATATATGTTTATATATTTTAATTATTATTAATATTTATGACATTGTTTTGTTTTTACTGAATTTATTTTATTGGTCACTGTCAATGTCACTGTCCTCCCATTTTTCATCGATTTGCTCGAGAGGGCCCAGTAACTTCTCCATTGTGACACATTACTGTGTTTGGCATATCGAATACGTCACAGGTAGCTTGCCATGCTTTACCATGCAGGCAAGATACTCTCAGTAGCTTGCCAGGCTCTCGGAGGGGGGCAGAGGAATTGAACGTGGCTGCGTGCAAGGCAAACGCCCTACCTGCTGTGCTATCGCTCCAGCCCTATATTTTATTGGTAACATCATATATGAGAAAGTGATAGTGGGTAATTGTATGATAGAAAAACAAAAATTTATTTTTAGTGTGCTCACTTATCTAAATAGATATTTCAGTGTCATTTCAGCAACACATATGTAAAAGAGCTAATTTATTTCTTTCATTGTTTTGTTTTGGGGGCTCTTTCACCAAAGCTACCTACACCCCACCTGGCAGTTCTAGAGAGATCATGCCATGGTAAGAACTGACCTTGGGATCCTAAACATGCACTTGAGGCCTTTAAGTTATATTCCAAGTCCTTTAATAGTTATTTCAGTAAGAATTAGTTATCAAGTGGTAACAAATATTGATACTATAATGAATTTCATTTTGATACTATAATGATTTGACAGAATGAAAATAGGCAAATAAATTTTTGAATCACAACCACGACCATCCTGTTGTTCTTCGATTGCCTCGAGCAGGCCCCAGTAATGTCTCCTTCGTCCTAGCCCTGAGATTTTTTAAAAAGTGCCATATTCAAGGCTCTTTCAGGGTTAGGAGAATAAGACCCATCATTATTACTGGTATTTGGCATATTGGGTACGCCACGGGGAGTTTGCTAGACTCTGCCGTGTGAGCAGGTTACATTTGGTAGCCTGCCAGTTTGTCCAAAGTAGGAATGAGATAATAAGATGTCCAGGAGCTGGGTTTCATAGTCTCTGAGTCTTGGCCATTGATGGGATTACACAGCGCCAGGAGGCCAGTTGGTGCGTTTGACCCCTGCCTACTGAAATTTGGGGGATCTGGGTGGAGGAAGCCCCGATCCGAGCAGGCTTGCAGATCTCAGCCCCGGGACCCGCATGCCTTTGTTCCTCCGCCTGTACCTTCATGCGTGTGGAGAATGGTCTCAGCATGGTGGTGGCTGGTTCTGGAGGTCTTCGGCTGCCGGAGCCCTGGTCGTGGCGGGGAGGGAAACTCAACCCGCTCCCCTCCAAGGGGCCCCCAGCGAGGACAGCCAGGCGCAGGGGCAGGAGACTCTGCACTGTTCTCTTCCTGGAGCTGGGTTTATAATCTCTCTAAATTATTGAATATATATAAACCTTTTAAATGACTGCCAACTTTACTTCAGCAAAATAAAAATCTAACAAGATTCCATTATTATACGTTTTATTTCATAAATAAAAGTTTAATATTAGAACAAAAATATATACTTAATTTGTCTCTGCGATCACTCAGAAGGCATTGATGCTCTTCAGAAATATCTGAATAACTCTTATGGATAACCCTTTTACACCATAGCCTAAAATTAAAAGTAACACCTGATTTCCCTTGAGTAATTATAAACTACAAGTAAAATTCATATATTTTGAAACTCATTTCTAGCACTGTAACAGCATTCTTATAATTGAAATAATGTTTACAGATATAAACTTCAAATAAACTAATTTTCAGCGTGATCTTTGGGAAAATGAACATCTATTTCACTAAAGTTTCCAAGGCTATAAGTGCTACCCATCATTTTTTAGCAGTTACATAATGTTATTCTCCATTACATGTGATTGGCACAGTTATGTACTATAATAAAATCTGTCAATGTAGCAAGTTTTCATTTGACAGTTTTCTTTAAAAAAAAACCCTAGAAACCAATTAAAACTTATCCCCACCCTCCCCTATTTTATTTCCTTATCGTGTTGCCGTTAACTGAGCACTCCTAGCTAATTTTTTCTCACAGTAGTAAATTGACAGCTCAAGATAATTAAGTAGCCTAGAAACAATTCTTTCTATAAACCACTCCTTGCATCCTATTAGCCAATGCTGTGCTACTGTGACAGACATATCACTTTGGGACTGACATTTCATGTCCACTGAATCAGCATTTCACTTAGTATAGATTTCCTTCTTTTAAGGATTTATTATAAAGGGAAATGCTGTACTACTGTAAATGACATATAGAAAAGTGTCATAATGCTTGATGATAAATATGAAAAATGGTATACTGTCACTAGTGCTATGTTTAGAAATTTATCTAAAAATAAAAATAGTGAGATATTTGGATAAAAGCAACCAAAAAGTTTCTGTTTTCTTGACAAACTGAATATATAGAAAGCTTTTCAATTTAGATATCAGAGAATGATTGGGACTCAGAGGGTTTTCTTTATAGTAACCAAATGAATTTTGGTTTAATATGATAGCCAAGCATTGGTGGTTCTCAGGTGAGAAATCTCACCTGCCACCCAGGAGGACGAGGTCCTCCTCCCAGCCAATACAGCTGATACGTTGGGCCTGAGAGAGCGTACAGTGATTAAGGTAACTCTCTTCCAACCAGTTTGAATCCCAGGCAACAATTTTGTCTCCTAGCAATCCCAGGGGTGACTCCTGAGCTCAGTGCGAATGAAATAAATAATAACTAATACAGAGGAAGCAAAATAATAATAATAATAATAATAATAATAATGTATCCTTAAAACACACTGAAATTAATATTATTACGCTTTACTAGGTCTTATCTAAAAGTATTTGTTTTTAAGTAAAACCTTATTTTTTCATGAAGCATAGTTTAGTTAATTATGCAGTGTTGGAATTATGTACATGAGAAGACATTATTAACAACATCCTAAAACACAGAATCTTAATTTAAAAACTAAATGCAGTTGATTACAAAGGTTGTAAGACATCAAATTATAGAATGCTTGATTGTGTGTATTTGGGTTTTTCAATTTTTAATTCTATACACATTTCAGAACCACAAACTTAATGTATTATTTGGGTAAACTTGTTATTAATAAGAGAAGAATAACTAAGTAAAACAAGAAAGAAACACTAGTCACAGAGCTTAACATTATATTTGTTTCTTCAAGTTTTGCCAAATATTTGTTGCTGCTTCCACATATTTAGTCAGACTGAAGTGGTTGGATATAATCAATGACAAGGAGGCATTTTGATTAAACTATATCACTTGTAAAATTTCCCTGGTGAGAGCAAGTGTCTATGAATAATTACATATAAAAATCCAGAGATTTGAGAAATGGGATTACTCAGGCTCCCTAGAAGGGGACATTAAAAAAATTGTACCAGTGATTAATTTTATAATACAGTAGAAATCCTTTTATAAAATATGCTTCTATAATCTCAAAATGCTTAAATTCTGACTTAAAGTTCATGATGATAGAAAACTACTTTTAAATTTTATTCTTAAATATAGACCACTTATACTATTGAAATTGTTTATATAGAGTGCTTAAAAGGATAAATAAGAGAGAAGGAAAATAATGCAGTTCTAAGAAACAAATAAGCACAGTATTTATATTAAAAGTTAAAGCTGAAGAACACAGAAACATTTTTATAGAAATAGATCATTTTGGGGATAGATATTATAGTGACGTAGGACACTTGCCTGCATTAGCCTTCCAGGTTTGATCCAGACACCACTTTTTGTCCCCTGAGCACAGAGCCCAGAGTAAGCCACTAACACCACTGGGTGTGGCCCAAAACAAATAAATAAATAAATATTGCATATAAATGGATGATTATGAAGAGTATCATGGTGAGTGAAATGAGTCAGATGGAGAGGGATAGATAAAGCATGACTGCATTCATTTGCGGCATATAAAAATATATATAGTAGAAGACTAGTATCCAAGGCTAGGGAAGACAATGGCTAGGAGGACTGGTGAATGGTTAGAATTTATCACTAGTGTGTGGGGGGCGTAGGGTAGGAAAGTAGAGAAGAGACCAATATGACAATAATAGTTGGAAATGATAACAATGGATAGGTACTGAATGTTGAAAGTAGGCAAAAGGATATAACAACAACCTTTTAGTATCTGTATTGCAAACCACCGTGCCCAAAAAAGAGAGTGAGGGGGGAGAGAGAGAGTGAGAGAAAGAGGGGGGGGAGAGCGAGGCACAGACAGAGACAGAGATGCAGAAGTGCTTGACAGAGAGGCAGGCTGGGGGTGTAGTTGGGGGTGATGGGAGGGAAATTGGAGACATGTGCTGGGAAATGTACACTGGTGGAGCGTGGTCGTTGGAACACTGTATTATTGAAACCTAATTATGAACAGCTTTGTAAAGTTCTATCTCACAGTGATTTAATTTTTAATAAATGTAGTTTTGGGTGGAGAATGGGCACTGGTGGTGGGATGGGTACTCGATCATTGTATAACTGAAACCCAAGCACAATAACTTGTAAGTCTACAACTGTACCTCATGGTGTTTCACTAATTAAACAAAAACAAAAACAAAAAATGTAGTTTTATGTGCATGTTAAATTATTAAATTGTACACCTTAATATTTCATAGTGTTTTATGGAAATTATATCACAACAAAGTTGGGAACAGAGAAAGGAAGGAAGGAAGGAAGGAAGGAAGGAAGGAAGGAAGGAAGGAAGGAAAAAATATAGAGAGATGTATGGATAGTACTTCTAATGGGAGGAATACATTAGAAATTATTAAAAAGTTTTGGGGAAGAAACTTCAGCAATATCTTGAGTGACAAAATTTTGCTATCTATATACTCAAGAAAAACACTAGAGGCAAATATGAAATGTTTTATGATTATAGCACCCACTGTAAGAATTTAATTAGGAAAATATTTCATTGCTGAACATATTTTTTTAACTTTGGGGGCACACTTGGCAGTGCTTTGAGCTTATTCCTGGTTCTGTACTCAGGAATGATTCATGAAGGGACTTGGAGGACCATATGAGATGCTGGGGAATGAACCCGTGTCAAGCCAGGGACAAGGCAAATGTCTTCTCTGCTGTACTATCACTCTTGCCACAATAATTTGTTTGTATTGTTTTGTCAGTGTTCCTGGCTCTACACACAGGGGTCATTACTGGAGGGATTGGGGGATTACATAGGGTACCAGGTATGGAACCTGTGGGAGGTGCATGCAAGACAAACTCTCTACCCATTGTACTCTTACTCCAGCCCCAATAATTTTTGAACATTTGACAAGGTATGTATGAGGCAAACAATGACTTATCTGATTAAAGATTTCTTTTGAGAATATAATTCATAATAGTTTTAAACTCTTATTTGAGGTGGGGGGGTGGCAGTAGAAATTTCCCTCACCCAGTGGTGTTCAAGGCTTATCTGTGGCTTATTTGTGGCTCTGTGCACAGTAATCACTCCTGGGGATGTTCTGGGTACTGAGCTAGGGACTGAACAAGAGTGGACAGCATGGAAGGTCAGTGCCATATCACTGTACTAACTCTCTGAGCCTCAGTTTTGATAAGATTGGAGGAACTACACCTTGCAGTGTTTAGGGATCATGTGATCAGTGGCTACCTGCCTCTACTCAAAAATCCTGGTTTTGCTCAGGGAACCATATAAAAAAACGGTCAAATAAAACTTGCCTAAAGTAGACACATTCAAGGCAAGTGCCTTAACTTCTGTACTCTTTTTGAGTATGTAATAGATTTAATGTGATTTTCATAAAAATTGATGAAATAATCTTTCACATAATTATATTTTTGCTAAACATAAGATGTGTTAGGGCAAAGATCCTTTATTTCAATTCATTGAGAACAAGTCTCAATGCTGATAGGTATATTGTAGATTACTTATAAATGTGTTTTATATTAAATAATTGTTCATTTTCACAAAATATTTGTTCTCATGTAAATAATAAATTTGAACCTATTAATTCTAAGAATTTAGCTTACATAATCAACATTTGAAAGCAGTTTTTCAAATGATCTCCTACACCCATCCGTAAAATTTCTTCATAAATCAAGTTACACTTTGAATAGCTTTTCTTTCTTTTACCCAATTATAAGATCTTTGCTAAACCATAGTATTGTTTTTTAATAATTTTATGAATCATTCAACCAATGATGTTCTTCTAGTGTATGAGTATGTTTGTGTTTGTCTGAGTTGTACACAAATGCTTATATTCCTTACAGAATCTATCTTCTGCAAGACTAGGCATAGATTTAATTCATTAATATTTGTGTAACCAAAAGGTTACAAAATAAGTAAAACTGTGTAAATTTTACTTGTGTAAAATAAGTAAAAGACATGGGGTTTTATAAATAAAAATCTTTTAAAAATAAGTAAAATCATGGGCTTTAATGATAATATAGTGTATAGGGTACTTGCCATGTAAATGGTCAACAACTCAGGTTTAATCCACCACATAGCATATGGTTCCAGAGAACCCAAACAGTAGTGATCCCTGGAGTTAGAGCAAGGAGTAAGCCCTGAACTGATGGGTGTTACTCAAAAACAAAAACCCCAAATGAGCAAATCAGAAAAACAAAAGCAAACACAAATAAGAAAAGAGCAATGAATACCTTCCTGAGTTCTGCTGTTGTATGACCTCTACAGAGGGCAAGAGGCATGCAAAGATGAGAAATCATATCATAAGCTTTGAGGAACTTCCAATGTATTTAAATAAGGTTACTGTCACTGTTTATGTCCTCCTGTTGTTCACTGACTTGCTCAAGAGGGCCAGTGACATTGTGAAACTTGTTACTGTGTTTAGCATAGTGAACACATCCTGCAGGTGAGATATTCTTGGTAGCTTGCTGGGCTCTCTGAGAGGGCGGAGGAATCGAACTTGGGTTGGCCATGTTGGCTGCGTGCAAGGTGCTATCGCTCCAGCTCTTAAATAAGGTTAAATTATAAAATTGTTAGGGAAATTACAGTAATAATATATGGTTCCATAGAATAGTGAGAAAATCAGTAAAAATTCTACGCTCACTATTTTTATTAAAAACACAGTGTATTAAGAATGTATCCTGAAAAAACAATTTCACTTGATAAAATCTAAATATACTGTTTTCTTTATGTGTAATCTACCTATATTTTTATAGTCTCTTTTCCCTTTTAAAAATATGGCAAAATATGACAATTTTACAAGAAATGTCATTGTAAATGTTAGTACTAAATAGGACTCCAACATGACACCATAGAAGACTGAGTAACAATTACATGTCATAGCAAAGGATTCAGGCCCTCACAATATTTTCTGTATTATTGGGTATTTCCGAAGCACTGTACAAAAAAGATGGACAGGCAATTAATGTCCTTGGTGCAATCCAGTGAGGTGTCATAAATGAGTCAAATTTCTCTGTATCTCTAAAGTCTCATTCTGAAGACAAAACAGTGGTGTCAGGTAAGCAGCTAATTGGATGTTCACATTCTTCATTATGTCATTTTTGATGGAAATAAAAGAATAATACTGAGTGAATTTGAGACCGTTTTAAAAGTATAAAGCAAAATGAATGAATTATTCCTAGAAATTCTTTGGCATTAAAATAAAAATAAAAATATATGGCCCCCCAGCGCCATCTTTGAAGCCGTAAGCATAAGAGAAAGAACACATGGAGCGTGCGGGATCCCGGAGGGAAAAAAAAAAAAGAAAAAACAGGTTCCAAAAAGAGCCAAGTTCACCCGCAAGTTCCAGATGGAGTAGGCGCCGCATCTCGCCTTCCCCAGATGGAACCCCGGTGACCAGAAGCCTCTACAAACACAGCTCGAGTATGCGGGAACGAGGACTTTTTCTCAAATCTGCCGAACTACACCTCCCAGGTAACCTCTGATTCCGGAAGTCATGCCCACAGCCCGCCCCCCAGCGCCATCTTTGAAGCCGTAAGCATAAGAGAAAGAACACATGGAGCGTGCGGGATCCCGGAGGAAAAAAAAAAAGAAAAAACAGGTTCCAAAAAGAGCCAAGTTCACCCGCAAGTTCCAGATGGAGTAGGCGCCGCATCTCGCCTTCCCCAGATGGAACCCCGGTGACCAGAAGCCTCTACAAACACAGCTCGAGTATGCGGGAACGAGGACTTTTTCTCAAAACCGCGCGGCCGCTTACGCGGCCGCGCGACATCTCTCTATATACAAAGTGATCAATGAGAAGTAAACCACCCAATCTTTCTCCCTGAAAGTCAGAGTTAAGTTTGGAGCACGGCCACAGCCCCAGAAACACAAGGACTTAATGCAGAACCCAGCAGCTTAATCCAGGCCATCAAGTCTGCCGGAGGGGAAAGGGTGTTGCCCCATTCGCCCTCTCTTCTCTGGAAAGAAGGATGGCGGCCGCATGGGAGCCGTGTGGACAGCAGGTATGAGCCGGGGGTGTGGGGGCGACTAAAACCTCATGGGAAGGGGGGCGTTCCGGTCCGTCCTTCACGCCCTACCGAGGTCACCAGTTGCCCCCCATGAGCGGCTCTCCAGCACGGCCACAGCCCCAGAAGCACAAGGGCTTAATGCAGAACCCAGCAGCTTGGAGCAGAAAAGTGAAAGGACTATGCGTTAATCCAGGCAATCATTTCTGCCCAGAGGGGAAAGGGTGTTGCTCCCTTCCGCCCTCCTCCCTCTGGAAAGAAAGATGGCGGCCACATGGGAGCCTTGTGGACAGCAGGTATGAGCCGGGGGTGTGGGGGCGACAAAAACCTCATGGGAAGGGGGGCGTTCCGGTCCGTCCTTCACGCCCTACCGAGGTCACCAGTCACCCCCCACGAGCGGCTCTCCAGCACAGCCACGGCCCCAGAAGCACAAGGACTTAATGCAGAACCCAGCAGCTTGGAGCAGAAAAGTGAACGGACTATGCATTGACCCAGGCCATCAAGTCTGCCGGAGGGGAAAGGGTGTTGCCCCATTCGCCCTCTCCTCTCTGGAAAGAAAGATGGCGGCCACATGGGAGCCTTGTGGACAGCAGGTATGAGCCGGGGGTGTGGGGGCGACTAAAACCTCATGGGAAGGGGGGCGTTCCGGTCCGTCCTTCACGCCCTACCGAGGTCACCAGTTGCCCCCCACGAGCGGCTCTCCAGCACGGCCACAGCCCCAGAAGCACAAGGGCTTAATGCAGAACCCAGCAGCTTGGAGCAGAAAAGTGAAAGGACTATGCGTTAATCCAGGCAATCATTTCTGCCCAGAGGGGAAAGGGTGTTGCTCCCTTCCGCCCTCCTCCCTCTGGAAAGAAAGATGGCGGCCACATGGGAGCCTTGTGGACAGCAGGTATGAGCCGGGGGTGTGGGGGCGACAAAAACCTCATGGGAAGGGGGGCGTTCCGGTCCGTCCTTCACGCCCTACCGAGGTCACCAGTCACCCCCCACGAGCGGCTCTCCAGCACAGCCACGGCCCCAGAAGCACAAGGACTTAATGCAGAACCCAGCAGCTTGGAGCAGAAAAGTGAACGGACTATGCATTGATCCAGGCCATCAAGTCTGCCGGAGGGGAAAGGGTGTTGCCCCATTCGCCCTCTCCTCTCTGGAAAGAAAGATGGCGGCCACATGGGAGCCTTGTGGACAGCAGGTATGAGCCGGGGGAGTGGGGGCGACTAAAACCTCATGGGTCGGGGGGCGTTCCGGTCCGTCCTTCACGCCCTACCGAGGTCACCAGTTGCCCCCCACGAGCGGCTCTCCAGCACGGCCATGGCCCCAGAAGCACAAGGACTTAATGCAGAACCCAGCAGCTTGGAGCAGAAAAGTGAATGGACTATGCATTGATCCAGCCCATCAAGTCTGCCGGAGGGGAAAGGGTGTTGCCCCATTCGCCCTCTCCTCTCTGGAAAGAAAGATGGCGGCCACATGGGAGCCTTGTGGACAGCAGGTATGAGCCGGGAGTGTGGGGGCGACTAAAACCTCATGGGAAGGGGGGCGTTTCGCTCCGCCCTTCATGCCCTACCGAGGCCACCAGTTGCCCCCCACGAGCGGCTCTCCAGCACGGCCACGACTCCAGAACACAGAAACCAATTTCTTAACTATCTGACTTTCAGTAGAAATACTTCCAGGGTCAATAAGTAAAATAGCAGAAATCCAAAACCAACATTTAATTCTTGAACCCAGCTGGAGAAAGCAAATCACTTCACAATGCTTTTTCAGCATGTCTGATTTGGGGGGGGGGGGTAAACTCTAAATAATAGTGGTGAATCTTTTATTGAAACAATCTAATCAAAGCGGATAGAGTGTTAACTAGAATTCATCTGCCTCACAGGGACGGGGAGGGGTGGGGGGTGGGGTTTTATTGGGGTTCTTCATGGGAAAAAATAAGTATTGGTAAAGGGAAATGTGTTTGATATTTGCATGACTGAGACATAAACCTGAAAGCTTTGTAACCTTTCCCACAGTGATTCAATAAATAAATAAAAAAAAAAAAAAAAAAAAAAAAACAGAAAAAAAAAAAAAAAAAAAAAAAAAAAAATAAAAATATATAAATCTTGTTATCATAAGCGAGTTTATGACCACTCAGAGTTACAAAAGAACTATGATTTTAATATTTATCTCAATGGAGACTATCATTCAAGGTGAAAGTAAATTAACCATTAGGTAGGCACCATTAGTTCAAAATTCGCTTCCTATCATTCAACTATTTTCCTGTTTCTTTCATTAAGTTTGTAAGAGGATGCTATTAAAATATGGTATTTTATGCTATATGCTTCATATTTAATTCATTTCTATCATATAGATTGAAATGCATACATACAAATAGAACCATGTTGACTGCCACATAATAAAAATTACTAGGTATAGAAAGCAGTTTAGCAATAAGACCATTGGCAAGAGGAAATACAAAGCAGATAAGGCCGACCAAAAATTACTCAGAGGTTGGAATTACATCTAGAGTTATATTTTCTCGTATGAAGATTTTGAGTATTTTCTTAAATTTATAACACATAAATTGATGCAGAATGTTATCAAAAGCTGTCTGTGCACCAATTGATATGATAACATGATATTTTTATTTTTGGGTCACACTCAGTGGTGCTCAGGGATCATTCTGGCCTTGGGATCAGGGTCATTCCATATATGGTACTAGGATTTAAACTGGGCTTGGCTATATGCAATGCAAGCCAACCATGATCATATGATCTTTGCTTTGCTTTTTTGTATGGTGCATTGCATTAATTGGTTGGTATGTACTGAATCATTCTCATATTCTTTGAATGAATTTCACTTGGTTATAGTGATTCAGTATTAGGTTAGGTTCACTAAGATTTTGTTGAGGATCTTTATGCCAATATTTTTAGAAATAAAGTTCTGTGGTTTCCTTTCTTGAAATATTTTTGTATGCTTTTGTTTTGGGGAATAATCTTGGGTTCATAATAGCCTAAAAAAATCCTGATTCTTCAATCTTTTTTAAGAAACTTAAGAAACGTAGATAGTAATTCTTCTTTGAAAGTTTGGTATAACTCAAAAGTGAACCCATATGAAACTATCTTTTTCCTTTGAGTAATTTTTTTAAATTTATTTTAATATAGACAAAAGCCACAACTATTGATGCAATCCTAGAGTTGATATTGATTAGATAACAAAGCTCCAATATTAAAATTGATGCATGTAAAAATCAATTTTATGTGAAAATTATTATATCTTATCAAATGATTAAAGTCCCTGGATGATTTTTAATTATTTTAATTTTCTTACTCATGATTGGTTTCTACATATTTTCTACTTTTTTCTGATCCGGTATTGGGTTATTGTATATATTAAAGAATTTATCCATTTCCTGTAAGTGCTCCAGCTTAGTTATAAAAAAATTGTTCATAGTAACCCCTTATATCCCTTTGTACTTCTAAGTTATATGTTGAAACTTCTCCCCTAATGATTTCAACTCTAATCCAATTTATTTAGGATTTTTTCTTTTTTATTTTCATGAGAGTCTAACTAATATTTTTTAGTTTTATTTTTTAAAACAGCCAATTAAGATTTTTATTGATCCTTATATAATTTCCTTTAACAATACATTCCATTTGATTTCAACTCTAACTTTTATTATTTCTTTCATTCTATTCACTCAAAATTCATTGTACATTTTCTAGTTCCTTAAGTTGTGAGTAGACGATGAGCTTAAGTATTTTTCTCTTTTTAAGTCTGTATTATTATGAACTTCCCAAGTAGTAATGCTTTTCATATATCCTATAGGTTTTGTTGAATTTGGAAGTTATTCTTTTTTACTACTATATATCAAATACCAAATTTTAGTAACTTATTCAAAATCTATTTCTGACCTCTTCTTTCTTGATTATGTCATTTGCCTTGTGTTTGAGGTCATTTATTTGATTTTTAGCATCATTTCTTCATTCTGCTGTTGAAATCTGCTACTGTATTCTTTAGATCCTTCATATTTGTCTGAATGAGTTCTTCGATTGTTTTTTTTAATCATACTTTGTTCAAGTTTACCTAATTTCTCTCCAACTGATTTTCTCAGTCCAGTGAACATTAATATGATTGTTAGTCTGAAGTCATCCTTGGGCAGCATAGAAATTTCTGATGCATTTTTGGACATCCTGGGCTTCTGTGTCCGTCCATTATTATAGTCGAATTCTTTAATTTTTCATCTTCTTGGTACTTTATTAGACCTAACTGTGGAAGCCTCATTTCTAGCTGATTTGAGTAATGATGTGATCTCCTCTTTACAATACCTGGCTAATAATAATAACTCTATTGGTTTCTAGGAGTCACAGCTTTCTTGGTGAGAGAAGCATGAGTGGGCTAATAACTCTCTCTCTCGCTCTCTCTCTCTGTCTTTCATAATAGGAGAGACTAGCTCAGTCTGCAGTTGATTGTTCAGCTTTTATAAACTCTATCCTAATAGCTTTTGTTTTGCTTATCTTATCAATAATTTATTTATTCAGATATTTTCTATGCTTTCTTTGGATGTCAATGCTACTACTAACTTTCTGGTTTACTGTTTGTGTTATTTTCCTCTGTCCATAAGAATTTTAATAATTTTTTCATAGGTCCAGAGAAATACTAGAGGTGCTAAGGCACTTTCCTAGCATATGGCCTGCTCTGGTTGAATCTCCAGCACCTTATATGGTCCTCCAAGCACCAAAAGTAGTGACCCATAAACACAGAGGCAAGAATAGTCCTGACGACCACCAAGTGTAGGTACCCACTTAAAAAATATGTTCAATGTATTCCTATTAATTTTGGTAGAGTATGAATTTTTAATTATAAATATTTAGGGACCAGAGACAGTAAAACTGGCAGGGTGCCTGTCTTGCATGTGGCAAACCTGCATTCAATCTCTCACACCCCACAACGTCCCGTGAACACCACCAGAAAATATCCCTCATACAAGGATGCCCACTCTCTCCACTACTGTTCAATATAGTACTGGAAGTACTTGCAATAGCGATTAGGCAAGAAAAAGATATTAAGGGCATCCAGATAGGGAAAGAAGAAATTAAGCTCTCACTATTCGCAGATGACATGATACTATACTTAGAGAACCCTAAAACCTCTACCAAGAAACTCCTAGAAACAATAGGCTTTTATAGTAAAGTGGCAGGCTATAAAATCAATACCCAAAAATCCATGGCATTCCTATACGCAAATAGTGAAAGAGAAACAAGTGATATCAAGAAAACAATCCCATTCACAATTGTGCCCCAGAAAATCAAGTATCTAGGAATCAGCTTAACTAAGGAAGTAAAGGACCTGTACAAAGAAAACTACAAAACGCTACTTCAGGAAATAAAAGAGGACATGAGGAAATGGAAAAATATCCCCTGTTCATGGATGGGGAGAATCAACATCATCAAAATGGCAATACTTCCCAAAGCACTGTACAAATTCAATGCAATCCCTATAAGGATACACATGACATTCTTCAAAGAAATGGGGCAAACACTCCTGAAATTTATATGGAACAATAAGCCCCCACGAATAGCTAAAGCAATTCTTGGGAAAAAGAAAATGGGAGGAATCAACCTTCCTAACTTCAAACTCTACTACAAGGCAGTAATAATTAAAACAGCATGGTACTGGAACAAAAGCAGAGCTGCAGACCAATGGAACAGAGTTGAATATACTGACATTTCCTCCCAAACATATAATCATCTAATTTTTGATAAGGGGGCAAGAAAAGTAAAATGGAGCAGGGAAAGCCTCTTCAACAAACTGTGCTGGCAAAATTGGACGGCTACATGCAAAAAAGTGGGCTCAGATCTCTGCCTAACACCATGCACAAAAGTAAGATCAAAATGGATTTATGACCTCAACATCAGACCAGAATCCATAATGTTTATTGAAGACAAAGTCAGCAAAACTCTCCATGATATTGAAGCTAATGGTATCTTCAAAGATGTCATGCCACTGGCCAAGCAAGTGAAAACAGAGATAGACAAATGGGACTATCTTAAACTATGAAGCTTCTGCACCTCAAAAGAAACATTGACCAAAATACAAAGACAGCCTACAGAATGGGAAAGGATATTCACCAAGTACACATCCGACAAGGGGTTGATATCAAGGATATACAAGGTACTCGTTAAACTCCACAAGAAGAAATCACCCAACCCCATCAAAAAATGGGGTGAGGAAATGAACAGAAACTTTTGCAAAGAAGAAATTCGAATGGCAAAAAGGCACATGAGAAAATGCTCTACATCACTAATCATCAGAGAGATGCAGATCAAAACCACAATGAGATATCATTTCACACCACAGAGACTGGCCCACATCCACAAGAACAAAAGCAATCGGTGCTGGCGCGGATGTGGCGAGAAAGGGACCCTCCTTCACTGCTGGTGGGAATGCCGGCTGGTCCAACCCTTTTGGAAAACAGTATGGACGACTCTCAAAAAATTAGAATTTGATCTGCCATTTGACCCAGCTATAGCACTCCTGGGAATATATCCCAGAGAGGCAAAAAGGTATAGTCGAAGTAACATCTGCAATTGTTTGTTCATTGCAGCACTCTTTACAATAGCCAGAATCTGGAAAAAACCTGAGTGCCCAAGAACAGATGACTGGTTAAAGAAACTTTGGTACATTTACACAATGGAGTACTATGTAGCTGTTAGAAAAGATGAAGTTATGAAATTTACATACAAGTGGTACTACATGGAAAGTATCATGTTAAGCGAAATGAGTCAGAAAGAGCGGGATAGACACAGAAAGATTGCATTCATCTGGGGAACATAAAGCAACAAAAAGGGAGAATAACACCCAGGAATGGCTGAGATTAGTACCAGGAATTTTGCTCCATGAATGGAAGGCCAGCCACAGGCTCTAGGTGAAAAGGAAGCTCAGATAGAGAAGAGAGTACCAAATGAAGGGTGTTGTGAGGGTCCTCCCAGGGTGGGAGAAGCATGCTAAAAGTAGTCGATAGACCAAACATGATTGCCACTCAAAGCCTCTCTTGCAAAACACAGTACCCAAAAGAAGAGAGAGAGAACAAGGGGGAATACCCTGCCACAGAGGCAGGATGGGACGGGGGGGGGGATGAGGGGGGGGATGCTGGGACCCATGGGGATGGATGACGGGCACTGGTGGAGGGATGGGCACTTGATCATTGTATAACTGAAACCCAAGCACAAAATTTGTAAGCCTATAACTGTACCTCATGTTTTTTCACTAATAAAAAAAGAAAAAAAAAAAAAAGAAAATATCCCTCAGCACAGAGTCAGGAATAAATCTTGAGTACTGCTAAGTGTGCCCGCCCCCCCAAAAAAACTATTTCATTATCTATTATTAGATTTTGGGTGACTCTCAAATGATAACTTGCCTAGGAATATGAAAAAGTGTAATATTTAATGGAAGGTGAAATTTTCTATGAGTATAACAAAAATAAAATGTGTTCTTTATAAATGCTTAGTATAAAACAGGATTTTGCACTAAAACATAAATTATTTTCCATTATATTTATATATAGTGTTATCCACGGTCCTCCCCTTGTTTATCAATTTGCTTGAGTGGGCCCAGTAACGTCTCCAACGTGAGACTTGTTGTTACTGTGTTTGGCATATTGAATACTTCACGGGGAGCTTGCCAGGCTTTGCCGCGAGGGCGAGATACTCTCGGTAGCTTGCCAGCCTCTCTGAGAGGGGCAGAGGAATCGAACTCGGGTTGGCCATGTTGGCTGCGTGCAAGGCAAACGCCTTACCCGCTATGCTATCACTCCAGCCCAATATAGTGTTATATAAAATTTATATATAATATTTAGAGTACCTTGTGAAGGTATATACGGAAGTTTTCATCTATTGTAATTAGGAAATAAAGTCACAGAGAAAAATATTTTCTAATTATTAAATTAAATTCTAAAAACAGAATAAAACATAAATTACCAAAAAATTAGATGTTAATGTGTCTATATTTGTTATAGAATCCTAAAAAATATTTCACATTTTTTATAAAATAACTTTAAAAATGTGACTTTTATACTTATTGACCAATGTAAGAGCTAAGGAAAAAATATAGGTGCACATTTAGACATTGTTGTGGATTTTTTAAAGGACTTTCAAAATGTATGAATGAACAAATTTACTAGAGAATATTTATTTATTAATTTTGTTTACTGACTTTTGTACCATGCCTTATGGTACTCATGGATTGCTTTTGGTTGAAAGATGACTCCAGGCAGTGGTCAAAGGACCATATATGGTGTCAGGGATTAGAAATAGAGTTATTCAATTTGGGCTAATAAAATAATTAGCAAGTTAAAAATTCCAATAAATTCCTTCTCAATAAAATGTTTACAATTTATATTTTGTACCTAGTAATCCACCTTTTGCTTCATTCTTTCCTATACTTCAAATTCCATAATCCCAATGAATAATGAGTTCTTTTTAAGTGAATACATTATAAGATTTTGTGGTTATCTTTGCCGTTAGGCTCTAGCACATTTCTAATGTATTTCATTCGTTCTGACCACACACATTTTTGAAAATAGCTATTGATTTTTAAAATAAGCAGATTTGCAGTGCAATCAAGCCAGAAAAAAATATTTGAGTATATAATAACATCACATCCCCTTTCATCCCACAAAATAAAATCCTATGAAGGGAAAGCTGACAATAATAACAATGGGAAATAGCAAGAGAATAATTATCCATGCAAAGAAAAGGAGAAAAGCCATATGTTTTGCATAGAAATTGAAATTGTACAAATATTGTAATTAATTTTGTGTTTTGAACTCCTGTGTACTGGTTTGTGTTTCATAAGAAAAAAGTAATTTTTGTAAGAACTTAGATCTATTACCTGTATTTTTATAAAGTTTTGTAAGAGAATGTAGAGATATAATCTAGAAAATCTGTTTAAGCTAAAATATCTAAGTACCTAACATTTTTCTCAAAGCAAATGAAGCACTTGACATCTAGTGATTCCATAAATGTCCTGATACAAAAGAATGTGTGCAATGCAAGTAAAGCAATCTATGTCCATAAACCAAAGTATCCCTGCCCCACTATCGTCACCTATTTATTTTTTTAAAATTTTATCTCTGTTTATAAGCATGTCTTACCCATGGGTGCTCAAAAGGAAAAAGATTTCTAAGGTAATTCCTCTATTGATAATTAACATGTTATATATGAGTGACTTAAAGTGATAGCACACATAGAGATTCTTCAAAATAATCTGAGCTATAGAGTGATTAAGAATGTGGAATACTTCTAGATTTATAAAAACAGTTTAAACAAGGCCTTCTGCATAGTAAAATGGTGTTGTTCAGACTACAACCCCTAGGAGAGAGCACTAACTCAATTCATTTACATTGAAGGTGTGAATATGAATCACCCTCTAACCTGTCATTAGAATTATTTGTGATAATACTGCTTGGGACTTTTTGAATGAATAAATCCTTTTGTGCAGCTTTAAGTGCATAAAAACATGAGGTGGAAATATATAGTTTTTCTCCACATTCTCAACTACCATAAACATAACCTCCCACATCCTCAACACACAAACATGTACATACGTTAAAATTGAGGAACAAAGATTTTAAACCATCTAATATTTTTAATATAAAGTTTTATGAAAGGATACACAGCATACATTTTTCATTTCCTTTAGAATAGTGAATAAATGTGTTTCTTTCAAGCAGTGAATGGTGCTGCCAATATCATATGATTTACCTTATCACTCCAGTGTATGTTTTAATATGGTAGACTCTCATGTTTCTCAGTATGCATTTGTGAATTCAGCAATTTTCCCCCACCTTATTTTCTCTTAACCCTGCATTATTCATTTAGTCTATTTTTAAATTCTTGTCATTAAAAACCACATTTACTCCTAAAAGCATATTAATATGTAGCATATTAAATCCTAGGAGCAATGAAAGATATGTACATATAAAATATGTAAATTAATGACATGTTCTATGTTATTTGTCATATTTTACTCATATTTAGGGAATACTTTAAATAAAACTATAAAAGGTGCATTTTATTTGATAAAAAATTTTAAAACGATAGCCATTTGAAATGTATTATAAAAGAAATGAAATTTGCATTTGTGAAAATATTCAGGGAACAGGCCTGACATACATGGTGGAAAATATTTAAGCATATTCCTAAAATTATGCATATTATGTTTACTTAGTAGAGCTTTATATAACAAGTACATGTGGGCATAGTGATTATATGTTGACCTGTATAATTAAGAAAATGATTTGCTTAACAAGTAATTTGTAATAAAATGTCTAACCAGTAATCATAAGCATAAGCCATATGTTTTTAAATATGACCCAAACATTTGCATAGTGTTTATGTACAATAAATTAAGGCAAAATGAAAAATCTGCTGACAAAAAATAAGTAGCAATAAGGGTAGAGCAATGTATTAAATCCTTCATTCTGGATCATTTAGGTAATGTTCCATTCATTTTAGATTCATGAGTAGAAGCCTTTACAGATTGGGCATGCATACCATAAATCTGGAGTTATCCATTATTAGGTGGCATTTTGCTGTTTGCAGTTGTACATGTTTACTTTGTGCATAATTAACTGCATAATAGCTGTCTGTGTTTTGCACAGAATTTACACTCCGGCTCTCATCAAAACAAATGACTCTAGAAAGTAGGACACTTCCATTAAGTTCCTTGCAATCAGTATTTCCTAATACAGGTTTACAGATATGGCCTTGATTGTGAGTGTTGGTATATTAATGTTTTCAGCAGCTAATGTTCATGTTGGAATTTAATTTATTAAACTCTTAAAATGCCTACAAGTATGAATGGGGAGAGACAGAAGGAAATACAGCATACCTAAGAATAACCAAGAAAGAAATTTTCATGAAAATAATAACTGTGGAGCTAAATTGCACAGGCAGTTGGTTACTGTGTAACATAAAAAAAATGGATCAAATACACATCCTAGCAGTTCCTTTGCAGTGTACAATTATATCATCCAAAACAACTTAAGAAAGAGCAGTGTCTCTAAAACTGTGCTGTCATAAGAAAAATAATAATTTACCCAGCGCTTTCTTTAGAGAAATTGTAAAGATTTACATTATAAAATTGAAAGAAAAAAATACCAAATGAACCTAAGTAAAAAGAAATATGATCAGTTAAAACCAAACATTAAGAGGCATAAAAGAGATTAAAGATAGCATCACAGAAGTTGGAGTTTACTATTTGACTACTGTTTGCACAAGAAATCAATAATTTTTTAAAATTATGATAAATGAGTATGTCTGTAGCACTGTAGCACTGTCCTCCCATTGTTCATTGATTTGCTTGAGTGGGCACCAGTAACTTCGTACAACAAATTCTGAGACTTGTTGGTTCTGCTTTTGGCATATTGAATACGTCATGGGGAGCATACTGAATTTAAATAAGTTCCATTGCATTTTTTAAATACAGCCAAATCCAATTTATTTTCTAAAATAGTGCTTCTTTTCAGGGAAGAATATTTAAAAATAAAGAGAAAAAAGTAACAAATTTTTCAAAGAAAAATTAATAAATGATAGTCACAAAGTTAATACATTTTTGTTGATATGATACAAAAATTTCATTGGAGCATGACAAAAAAGATGTTAAAAATAGTACTTCCACTTTACTCCCTTTCTTAATAAAAGATGGTTTACTCATATAAGTGTAAATACAATTTATCTGTAGATACTATCTCAGAAATTTTTAGCTTCAAAATTAGAATTCCAGGTTGTTTGTTCCAAAATAGTTTTTATAATAAATATATTATGCCTTTTCTTATCAATGGGCTGGAGTGATAGCACAGCGGGTAGGGCGTTCGCCTTACATGCGGCCAACATGGCCAACCCGAGTTCCATTCCTCCGCCCCTCTCGGAGAGCCCGGCAAGCTACCGAGAGTATTCGATATGCCAGACACAGTAACAACAAAGTCTCCAATGGAGACATTACTGGGCCCGCTCGAGCAAATCGACGATCAATGGGAGGGCCTTTACCTTTTACCTTTTCTTATCAATATCTCATTATCTTGCTATAAATTGTCCAATTTCAAAAATATACAAGTATGAATAAGAAAATTTCTTGAGGCTAGAGTACAGTGATAAGGTGCTTGCGTTGCATACAACCAAACTGGGTTGGATCCCTGGCATCCAATATGCTCCCCTGGGCAGTATCATAAGTGATACTTGAGTGCGGGGCTTGGACTAACCCCTGAGAAACACTGGGTGTAACACCAAAACAAATTTCTTATTCCATATTCAATTCAACATTTCTTATGCAATACCTTAGAAGGAATAATTTCATAAAGTGTCTAAACTTCACATAATGTATGCATGTGATTATTTTCAAAACACTGTATAAATATTTTATTATAAAATTAAGCATTTTAACAATCAGCTTGCATAACAAAAACCAAGAATAAGAATTTTTAAAGAATCAGTTTATATAACAAAAAAACTTAGTCTTTTCTTAGAAGCAAGGCCAAGATAGTGAAGAAGAGAGTCCTGTGAGATTGCACTGGGTCCAAACTGCAATGACCTGTTGGAGTTATCACAGATTTGCACATGCAGCCACACAAAGAGAATCAATAGTAGAGTCTCCAGGGGAGAAACATAGGAATAGATAAGGGACTAGAGCTTCAGTGGCCCTCCAGAGGGGTGGATGACATGGCAGATCATTGTTGCGAGCATGAAGCACAGGCTCAGGGGAAAGAAATGGTGGCACTGAAATTCTACCGACAGACCTATAAATATCCACCCTCACAAACCTGGAACTGGGCCTTGTGAGGCTTCAAGTCAGCATTTGCAGCAAGACACATATAAAAGGTCCCTCACAAAGAGGCAACCTGAAATCTATCCAGACCTACATGGCACATAGACAACTGCCTGTTCCAGCAGAGGACAACAGCCATTCCATGCCCCATGGCATATCTTATAAATGCAGACATTCAACTAGATTCAGAGAGTAGATTTGTTCCAAAGAATTCTGGGTCTGTTGTGCATGACTACCCAAACTGAAGGACTGTGAGATATGGGGAAGTGGGAACATCACTAGACAGTGCAGGTCATTACTGCAGTCTCAGCATGATACAAAGCACACAAACTTGGCAGCAATATCCTGTAGAATTAGTGAATATGAACCATAGTTACCCACCCAAATCTACACACCACCTGATGATTATTCCAGCCCTCACAGAACATTAGTCATAATGAAAAAGTGGAAGAACACAAATCAATGGACAAAAACAAAAGCCTGGATAGAACCTAAGCACCCAAGGGTGCTTAGCACCTAACCTCTCATATGAAGATTTCAGAGTGATAATGGTAAGGTTGTTCAGTTAATAATGGAGCCTGCAGATAAAACTTCAACAAAGAAATTAAAAATAAGGGAGAGTATGGAAAAGTTACAACCAAAAGTTACTGTATAGTATATGAAAAGAAAAAAAATAAGAGGCATAAAAGCAGATAAACAGAAGCTAAGGACTAAATCCATGTTCCTGTGGGTTATAAACATAAAGCCATCAGAAAGGTACAAAAAAAAACCAGAAAAAAATCAATTATAAACAACAGAGACTATGGGGCAATTTCAAGAGAAATAATATCTGAATTACAGAAATCCTAAAGGAAAGGAGAGAACTACTGGTTGAAGAAACTATAGCAGAGAAATTCCCTAGTACAAGGATTGAGTCATATGCCCAGATTCAAGTCACTCAAAGAGTTACAAGCAAAATAAAATCAAGTATAATAATTTCAAGATACACTGTAATTAAAATTACAAAAGTCATATATAGAGATAGAATCCTGAAACCAGCAAGATGAAAAAAGTATAAAGGAATTTCCATAAGGCTCATAGCAGCTCAGAAGGGAATGATCCGATACTGCAAATACATTGGATGAAATAAGTAGTTTTATAAGAATCTTCCAACCTGCTTGATTACCATTAAAATTATAATGAATGATAAAGACCTTTGAAAACAACACTAAAGAAGTTCACGGCCTTAAATTCAGGGTTTTGTTTGTTTGTTTGTTTGTTTGTTTGTTTTTTAAGAAGCACTGCCCCTGGCACTGTGTTATCCCATCAACAGCCAAGACCCAGAGACTATAAAACCCAGTTCCTGGAAGAGAACAGAGCAGAGTCTCCTGCCCTCGTGCCTGGCTCTCCTCACCGGGGTCCCTTGGGGAGGCGGGTTGAGGTTCCCTCCCAGCCCCAAGCAGAGCCCCGGCAGCCAAAGACCTCTGAAACCAGCGACAGCCATGCTTAAGACCAATCTCCATACGTTCGGACGAGCCTCACACATGAAGGAACCGGCAGAGGAACCCAGGCATGAGGGACCCGTGGCTGAGATATTCAAGCCTGCTTGGATTGGGATTGGGCCTCCTCCACCCAGATTCCCCATTTTCCAGTAGGTAGGCTTTGCATCCACCAACTGACCCTGGCACCATACTATCTCATTAACAGCCAAGACCCAAAGACTATAAAACCCAGCTCCCAAAAGCACGTGGCCGCATTCGCAGCTGCAACTTACCCTTGGAGAACACAGCAGGCTACCTAGAATATCCTGCCCACACAGCAGAGTCTGGCAACCTCCCTGTGGCATATTTGATATGCCAAAAGTCAGTAACAATGATTGGTCTCATTCACCTGACCCTGAAAGAGCCTCGAATGTGGCACTTTCTAAAATCCAGGGCTAAGATGAAGGAGACGTTTCTGATGCCTGCTCGAGGAAATTGATGAACAAGAGGATGACAGTGATACAGTGAAGAAGCACTAGTCTCAGAAAACTTTCTTGAAGAGAGTAAGATATTGAAAATATTAATACAGAGGGAAAATAATGGATTCTCATGCAATGAGCATGCGGCTAACTTGTTTTGAACTTGAGAGGGGATACACACTCAGATCTTCAGAGGAAAACAACATGGCAATCTTAAAGCAAACATTTAAGGCAATCTTAAGAGGACATGATCAAGAAGCTATTAAAGTACAGTGGAAGAAAATAACTGATGTTCAATGAAATGAGGATTAAAAACTCAAATTACACATAAGAATATATACAACAATACTTCAGTGCAATAATCTAGCTTAATATCAATCTTCTAAGATCCTTAATCAGAAAGCACAAAATTGCTGACAGATGTGAAAATTAAACTTAACATTGTGCTACTTATAACAGATACATCCTATCTGTAATAATAAACACAGGTTTAAATGGAAAGTAACCACACATAAAAATAGCATCCTGCAAAAGGCTTAGATGTCCATATTTACATCATACAAAACAGACTTCAAAATAGAAATAGTTATAGAGAACAGAGATATACAATATACAATGATCAAGAAAATTATAACTCAAAAAGACATACTCATTTAACACATGCACAAATGAAGAAGAATCAGATATATAATGCAACAGCTTACTATCTATCAAAATACATAAGGCAACTGTTCACATATCGAAGAAAATATATTGTTTTCTTTTCTTTTATTTGGGGGGCACAACTGGTAGTATTCAGGGGAACATGCTGTTCAAGGATTGAATTTGGGCCTTTTGCACATAAAGCATTAGGAAATATTTTGACAGCAATGTAATAGTAAGTTAGTTTAACTCCTTCCTTTAATACAAAAAAAGTCAAGAAATCATGCTTCTCTAGCACATCTTTGACATTCTTCAAGATAGACCGTATGTTGGGTCACACACCTAAAATTGATAAAATAAAAACTATAGAAATCATAATGTATCTTTATAGACAACAATGCTTTGAAAGTACAAATAAATCAAAGATACAAGGTTGAGGAAAATCATAATACTTGGAATAAAATATTGAATAACCAGGGTGTGAAACAGAAACATTCAAATAAGAAATGAAAAGATGCCTGGAAACAGATGAAAATGAAGACATGACTTATAAGAACATATGGGACTCAGAAATAACTATTCTAAGAGAAAAGTTCATAAATATGCAAGCATTCACCAGGAAATAAGAAAAGGCCCACATAAAAAACCAAACTTCACATCTCAAGAAACTAAAAAAAGAACAATAAAGAAAACCCAACAAAGGGAAATTAGCAAAATCAGAGGAATTAAAATAATATAGAAACCAAAGAAAAATAGAAAAGTTTGATGAAATTAAGAGTTTTTTTCTCCCAGAAGAATAAAAAAGGTTGACAAAACATCTTCAGCTAAAGTACAAAGAAAAAGACAGAGAAACTCCTAACAACTCAGATCAGAAGGAAAGGGAGAGAAGTTATAACAAATACCACAAAAATACAAAAGAATATCCAAGAATACCATGAACAACTTCATGCCAGAAAATGGGATAATAAATGTGTGATTTTTTTTATTCCTATAATATCTTATGATAGAACCAAAAGGAAACAGAGCACATGAGCAAACCAGCTACTAGCACAGAAATAGTAACAGTAACCAAAAGCTTCACCCAAAATAAAGACATTATTTCAGATAGGTTCACTAGCTTGTTATTCCAAACTTTCTTAAGTAGTTACTCTTACTTTCTTTTCTTCTTTGTCAAGTGTTTTATTTTATTTGCCTTTTTTTAATTGATTGAGATTCTGTGATTTGCAATATTGTCAATTGCACTTTCCTGTATATATAAATATCTGTCAAATAAGTATTTGTCACCTGACCCAAGGATCCCTGTCTTCCTCTTTCAACTCTCCCTCAAAGTCAGATGTGTGGATCACTTCTCCTGGTGTGCAGCCTTTTCCTTTTGTTACTATCTTACTGTGAATCTTATAGATCATTCTGTATCTGTCCCTTTCCTTCTGACTGACTTCACTCTAGTTCCATCCATGACAAAACGAATTGCATGTATTTTTCTTAAAGCTACATCGTATTCTATTATTTGTGTGTATGTATGTAGTATGTATAAATATATATATACTTATGATATATATATACATACATATATTCTTGTCCATTCATCCACAGCTGAGTATTTAGGTGCTTTCCTGTCTTGATTACTGTACTAATCACTGCAATAAACACAGATGTGCATATATACTTTCGAAATGTTTTTGTATTTTTTGTGATATATACCAAGAAGTGGTATTGGTAGGTCATATGGGAGTTTTATTCAACTTTTTGAGAGACCCATTTGTCTTTCGTATACGTTGAACAAGATAACATTCCTTCCCAATAGTGCACAGTGGTTCTTTATACCCACAACCTTACCATTACTTGCCATTTTCAGATCTTGGATATGTGCTGTTCTCACTGATGTGAAATGATATCTCAATATTGTTTTGATTTACAATTTTCTAATCACGAGTAACAATGAACACTTTTTCATTTGCCTGCTGGCCACCCCTATATCTTCTTTGGTAAAGTGTCACTTCACTTCAAAGAGAACCTACTTTCTATCCTTGTCAGGTTCTTTCAGAATGTAAGAGAATGGGAATTCTCTTGAGAACTTAAACCTAATACTACCATCAAACCAAAACCAGACACATAACTATTAATAAAAATACAGACCAAAAATCCTGTTGAATCTAGTTGGGTGGACAAAACTTCCAAAAATCTTAGGGCTGCACTGAATTCAGCGATATATTTAAATCATTACCTCTCATAAGATGTGATTTATCACAAGTATGAAAGAATACTAACATTATACACAAGTCATTTAATATAATATGCCACATAAACAAAACTAAATGCAAAATTCATATGATCTTTCAGTAGCTATAGAGTGAATGTTCAATGAAATAAAATTGCTATTGTGCTAAAAATTCTCAACAAAATAGGGATAGAAAAGGTTTAGTAAATATCATCTATCACAATCACACAGCTAACATCATATTCAACAGAAAGAAATTTGAAAATCTTCATTCTAAGATCAGTAACAAGAAAATAATACCTACTCTCACCACTATTACTTAACATAGTATTGGAAGTCCTTAACATGGAAAGAAATATTAAAAGGATTCAAACTTGAAAAGAAGTAAGCTATCACTATTAGTTGATAGTGTGCTATTATATAGGTACCCAAAGACTCTATAAAAAATTCTATAAAAAATAAACCTTTGCAACAGAGTGGAAGGCTGCAGGACCAATACTCAGAAATGTGTTACATTTATACAAAATTAGGTAGAAAATAAACCATATTTATTCTACTTACAATAAACATCCCCCAAATACTTGGTAACTAATAACTGAAGAGTTTAAAGTGCACAAATAAAATTATAAACAACTATGAAAAAAATATAAAAATACATACAAAAATGGAACATTTTTTTAGTTCAGTGACTGGAGGAATTGATTTAATTAATCCAAGAACAGAAAAATGCAAACTCAACTCAAAAGTTTTTACCACTCCCTATATTGTCATAATAGCATTATTAACAGTAACAAAAGTTAATTATGATTCAAGTCCCCTAAATGGGTGACTGGGTAAAGAATATGTTATACATATAACCAGTGGAATACAATTCAGCTGTAAAAACAAACAAAAATCCTATCATTTACAACATATTGTGAGAACCTAATGAAAAAAAGTGATACACACACCAAAAAAGAATCAGCAAATATGATTCACAGAGAAACAAAGCAAGTGAACTAAATGGAATAAAAATAAAGTTTTAGACTATAAAATTCAAAACACATATAGCAAACTGACAAAATACCTAATATGTAAAATGGAAAAAGTAAAGACATCTGAATACATAAAGTACTATCACTTGATCACTTGATCACTTGACATCCCATTACGCGTCGATTTGCTCAAGCGGGGGACAGTAACATCTCCATTCATCCCTGTCACGTGCTAGTGTAGCCCAATGGCATGTGCTTGCTCTAGGAACACGAAGAACCTCAAACTGATCATTTAGGGTCTTGACAAAGAAGTCTGACATCTTGTAGGTGGGTGGCCACGCAGTCTTTTGATGTCCAGTGAAATCCAGTCGGTAACCGCTCTAATCCAGCGGTCATATCCAAATCTCATTTAATGTCCAGCCCATCTGATTTTTGATGCCTTAGCAAACGAGACAGCATCCCTGATTCTTGACTGTCGATGAAAGTCAGAACTCCGGATTCTTTCTCTCATTTGAGTGAAGCGTGATCCTCCAATCATAGCTCCTATGATTCCTCTTTGGTAGACCCGGATAGCATTCTCATCCTATTTTCGTAGGGCCCAGGTCTCTGAGGTGTATGTTAATGCAGGAAGAACAGTGGAGTCAAAGCTATGTGTCCAGAGTACTATCAACAATTAATAATATTGGGCCAGTGATGTAGCTCAGCAGTAAAGCATTTGCTTCTATATGATGCCTTGGGTCTAATCCATAACACAGGGTTAAAAAGAAAGGAAAATTAAGAGTAAATATGAACCTCAGTAAATATAAAATGCTTAATGAACATAAGAAATTATACAGTTTGGAGTTTTTTAGTAGTTTAAACAGAGAGCATTCTGGAAATCATATGAATTTATCAGTACTCTATCATAAATATAAATTAGAGTGCTGGAAAGTTCATATAATTTCCAGGAGGGACAAACTAATCAACTTCTACTGTAATTTAATCAGAAATTATGTAGGCAGGAGTAATGTCCAACCACAGCAAGAGAAAACTTCGATAACAATGACGCTCCAACAAGCAGCTGCCTTAGCCATCAGACAACCAGAGATCTGATAGTACAGCTCAAGTATATCTACTGCAGCAAAGAAACAAATAAGGAAAAATTGAAACCAAACCATGTGCTTAGGGGGTGCATAAATTCTTGATGGGATATTTGGGAAACTGATGCTAGTTCTTTTAGTATTTATTTTAAGGAAGGCTGACTGAAAAAGAGAATTAGGTAATGTTGTGGGAGACAGTTTTCTGTCAAAGAAAAACAAGTATAAGAATAAATGCAATTGGACAAAATATGGCAAATAACCTTGATCAGTAATGAAAAATTATGAGAACAAAACATAATTCTTCTATATGAAATTGTCAAAGGTATCACAACACAGAATGCTTGCCAGTTTGGAGAGATAAATTATCGCACGCTATTTCTTAAAATATAAATGTGTAAGGTAGTGTGGAAAATATTAATGTGTTAACACGAAAAATTCAAAGAATTTATTGTAAGTGAATAATTAAAAAATACACTGTGGGTCCCCCAAAGCCCTGCCGGTCTTCTTCATATCCCAGGTCAGTTAACCCCCCAGCATTAAAACCCGGGACTTGGTTTTTGCCCAGCAAGTGCACCAGGCTTCCTGTAGGATGCTGGGACAAAAGCAGCCCTGAGCCTCTTCCTCTTTGTCCCCCACACCCTGCCAGTCTTCTTCCCCTCCCAGCTAGTACCCCCCCACACACCAGGTTCCAGTGGGGGTGTGGCCTCTATAGAAATGGGCGTGGTTTCTGTAGAAGTGGGCGTGGCCTGATTTTGGGCTGACCAACCTCTCGCTGCAGTTTACTCATACCAAGAATTCAAGTGGAACATCTCAATTCCCATACCTATACACCAACATGAAGAAACAACGCAAATCCCCATCACGTGGGAACAAAGATGAAAAGAGTTCAGAAGCCTCAGTAGATGCTAGTCACCAAAAGGACCTCTCTGAGATAGAATTCAGATTTGAAGTCATGAAGATGTTCAATGATCTCAATGAAACAGGAAGACAGATATCCAGTAACATGACATAAAAATTCGACAAATTATGGGAAGAAATGAGAGCAGAAATCTCACGAATAAAAGATTCTGTAGATGAAATAAAAAACTCAGTCTGTGCCCTCAACAGTAGAATGACCACAGCTGAGGACGGAATCAGTGAGCTGGAAGATCAGCTGCACCAAACCAATAGAAAACAACAAAAAATGGCAAGAGACCTCAAAATAGATCTAGAGCAAATCAACATCCTAGGAGATGATTCCAAGAGGAAGAACATTAGAATCATTGGAGTAGCAGAAGCTCAAGGAAATAATCCCAATGAAAAAGCCACGGTTAAACAAATCATTGCTGAAAAATTCCCAAAGCTGAACAGTGCAGCCATTCAGATTCAAGAAGCCTGAAGGGTGCCAGCTAGAAGATACCCTAACAAAAACACTCCAAGACATATCATAGTTAGAATGATCGATGCTGCCGATATAGACACAATACTGCAAGCAGCAAGATCAAAGAAATCACATACAAAGGAGCACCCCTTAGATTCATAACTGAGCTATCAGAAGAAACCCTCCAAGCCTGAAGGCAAAGGTGGGATATAGTGAAAAAATTCACTGCAATAAATGCTTCACCAAGAATACTCTATCTGGCTAAATTCTCACTCAAAATCAAAGGAACGGTACACTATTTTCTAGAAAAACAGCAGCTCAGGAACTTCATAGACTCAAAACCAAACCTTAAAGAAGGGCTAAAGGGGCTACTATAAGACAAGACAAACTCTACAAGCACAACAGAACCGTACAGAAATATGACACAAAACCCCATAACAATAATCTCTCTCAACGTTAACAGTCTAAATTCACCAATTAAGAGACACAGAGTGGCAAAATGGATTCAGAGACAGAACCCAACATTCTGCTGCCTACAATAAACTGATATCAACAGTCAGAGCAAACACAGACTCAAAGCTAAAGGATAGAAAACAATCCTGCAAGCAAACAGCTTCTTCAAAAAAGCTGGAGTGGCCATACTAGTATCCAAAGCATCAATTTCATGTTGAAAAAGTTTAGAAGGGACAGCTAAGGCAATTTTCTATCCCTCAAGGAAAACATACAACAGGAAGAAACTACACTCTTAAATGTATATGCACCAAATGAGGAAACAGCTAAATATTTAAAACAACTGCTAGCGGATTTTAAAGAGGACATTGCCAGAAACACAATAGTACCTGGAGACTTCAACATTGCCTTATCACCAGTGGATATATAAACAGGAACAAAACTCAACAAGGAAACATTGGCTTTGAAAGAAGAAATAGAAAAGAGAGGGCTTATAGACCTATACAGGGCATTATACCCCCAAAAGAAAGAATACACATTCTTCTCTAGTACACATGGAACATTTTCTAAAATAGACCATGTGTTAGGACACAAAACATACCTCAAAAGAATCAGGAAGATAGAAATAGCATCAACAATCTTTTCAGACCATGATGCACTGAGAATAGAAGTGAATCACACGCAGACACGGAGAACCAAATCAAAAACCAGGAAATTAAACAATTCAATATTGAACAATGAGAGGGTCAGGAAGGAAGTCAAGGACAAAATGAAAAGATACCTGGAAACAAATGAGAATGAAGACACGAGCTACCAGAACCTATGGGATGCAGCGAAAGACATATTAAAGGGAAAATTTTATAGCTCTGCAAGAATTTCTCAGGAAGAAAGAAAGGGCACGCATAAACAACTTGAATTCACAGCTCAAGATCTTAGAAAAGGATCAACAAAATGATCCCAAATAAGGCAGAAGGAAAGAGATCATAAAACTTAGAGCAGAAATCAATGACAAGGAAACAAAAGAAACAATTCAAAAGATAAATGAAACCAAGAGCTGGTTCTTTGAGAAAATAAATAAAATAGATAAACCACTAGCAACATTCACAAAGAAACAGAGAGAACCCTAAAAACACTGAATCAGAAAAGAAAATGGGGATATCACGACAGAAACCAAAGAAATTCAAAAGATCATCAGAGACAACTTTGAAAGTCTGTGTGCCACGAAACAAGAGAACCTAGAAGAAATGGATAAATTCCTGGATTTATATAATCTCTCAAGGCTGAATCAAGAAGATCTAGAGTACCTGAATAGACCAATTAACATCAAGGATTTTGAAACTGTAATCAAAAGTCTTCCCAAAAACGAAAGCCCAGGTCCAGATGGATTAACTAGCAATTTTTTCCAAATATTTAAAGAGGACCTTTAGCCAGTTCTTCTCAAGCTTTTCCAGGAAACTAAAGAAACAGGAATTCTCCCAAACAGTTTCTATGAAGCCCATATCCCCCTCCTACCAAAAGGAAACAAAGACAGCACAAGAAAAGAAAACTACAGGCCAATATCCTTAATGAACACTTATGCAAAGATTCTCAACAAAATACTAGCAAATAGAATTCAACAACTCATCAAAAAGAACATAAACCATGACCAAGTGGTATTCATTCCGGGGATGCAAGAATGGTTTAACATTCAGAAATCAATCAAAATAATCCACCATATCAACAAAAGATAAAAAACTATATGATCATATCAATAGATGCAGAGAAAGCATTTGACAAGATCCAGCACCCGTTTATGATGAAAACCCTTACCAAATTGGGGATAGAGGGGACTTTCCTCAATATAGTTAAAGCCATCTAAAACAAGAATACAGCAAGCATCATCCTCAATGGAGAAAAACTGAGAGCCTTCCCCCTATGATCAGGGACGAGAAAAGGATGCCCACTCTCTCCACTGCTGTTCAATATAGTACTGGAAGTATTTGCAAGTGCACTTAGGCAAGAAAAAGATATTAAGGGCATCCAGGTAGGAAAGGAAGAAAGCAAGCTCTCACTATTCGCAGATGATATGATAATATACTTAGAGAACCCTAAAACCTATACCAAGAAACTCCTACAAACAATAGACTTGTACAGTAAAGTTGCAGGCTATAAAATCAATACCCAAAAGTCTATGGCTTTCCTATACGCAAATAATGAGAGAGAAGAAAGTGACATGAAAAAAATCCTGTTCACAATTGTGACCCAGAAAATCAACTATCTAGGAATTAGCTTAACCAAGGAAATAAAGGACTTGTATAAAGAAAACTACAAAATGCTACTTCAGGAAATAAAAGAGGACATGAGGAAATAGAAAGGTATCCCCTGTTCATGGATCGGAAGAATTAACATTGTCAAAATGGCAATACTTCCCAAAGCATTGTACAAATTCAATGTGATACCCACAATGATACCCATGACATTATTCAAAGAAATGGAGCAAACACTCCTAAAATTCATATGGAACAATAAACACCCACGAATATCTAAAGCAATTCTTGGGAAAAAGAAAATGGGAGAAATCAACCTCCCTACTTCAAACTCTACTACAAAGCAGTAATAATTAAAACAACATGGTACTGGGACAAAGGCAGAGCTGAAGACCAATGGAACAGGGTTGAATATACTGATATCTCCTCCAAGCATATGATCATCTAATCTTTGATAAAGGAGCAAGAAAAGTGAAGTGGAACAAGGAAAACCTCTTTAACAAATTGTGCTGGCAAAACTGGACAGCTACGTGCAAAACCGGACTCAGATCTCTGCCTAACACTTTGTACAAAAGTAAGATCATAATGTCAGATCAGAATCCATAAGGTACATTGAAGACAAAGTTGGCAAAACTCTCCATGACATGGAAGCTAATGGCATCTTCAAAGATGTCACACCACTGGCCAAGCAAGTGAAAACAGAGATTGTCAAATGGAACTATTTTAAACTAAGAAGCTTCTGCACCTCAAACAAAACAGTGAGCATAATACATAGACAGTCTACAGAATGGGAAAGGATATTCGCTGAATACACATCCAACAAGGAGTTGATATCAAGGATATACAAAGTACTGGTAGAACTCCACAGGAAGAAAATATCCAATCCCATGAGAAAATGGGGTGACGAAATGAACAGAAACTTCCTCAAAGAAGAAATCTCAATGGCTAAAAGGTACACGAGAAAATGCTCTACATCATTAGTCATCAGGGAGATGCAGATCAAAACAACAATGAGATATTATTTTACACTACATAGACTGGCCCACATCCAAAAGAACAAAAGCAACCAGCGTTGGCATGGATGTGGCGAGAAAGGGACCCTCCTTCATTGCTGGTGGAATGCCGAATGGTTTAGCCCCTTTGGAAAACAGAATGGACGATTTTCAAAAAATTAGAAATTGAGCTCCCATTTGACCCAGCAATACCACTCCTGGGAATATAACCCAGAGAGGCAAAAAAGTATAGCCAAAGTGATGTCTGCACTTGTTTGTTCATTGCAGCACTGTTTACAATAGCTAGAATCTGGAAAAACCTGAATGCCCAAGAACAGATGACTGGTTAAAGAAACTTTGGTACATCTACACAATGAAGTACTATGTAGCTGTTAGAAAAGATGAAGTCATGAAATTTATATACAAGTGGTACTACAAGGGAAGTATCATTCTAAGTGAAATGAGTCAGAAAGAGAGGGACAGACATAGAAATATTGCACTCATCTGGGGAATATAAAATAACAAAATAGCAGACTAGCACCCAAGAATAGCAGAGTACCTGGTTTTAAGTACCACGAGGTTTGGCTTGGAGGCCAACCGCACATGCTGTGGGAAAAGGCAGCTCAGGTAGAGAAGGGAAGACCAAATAAAGGATGTTGGGAGAATTCTCCCAGGATGGGAGATGCATGCTGAGAGTAGACTTTAGACAAAACATGATTGCCACTCAATGCCTCTTTTGCAAATCACAGCACCCAAAAGGAGAGAGAGAAAAAGGGAGAATGCCCTGCCACAGATGCAGGGTGGGATGGGAGGGGACGGGGGGTGGGAGAGATACTGGGATCAGTGGTGGTGGAGAATGGGCACTGGTGGAGGGATGGGTATTCGATCATTGTATAACTGAAACCCAAGCAGAAAAATTTATAAATCTACAACTGTACCTTATGGTGTTTCACTAAAAGAAATCTAAATTAAAAAAATACACTGTGCCTACATATATTTCCCTATTATCTTAGTTATACTGATTCTATAGGAATAAAGATGTAATTTTAATCAAACTATCAAATTTTACTGAAAACAATTATTCTACACAGTTGAATAAAATGCAAGCTATAAAACATGATAAATACATGCTTTCTTTGCCAAAAAAAATTTACATACTATTGAGTTAAAAATTCAATCTACATGAAAGTGTGCATAGCATAATTATATTTTACTATGTTTAATTATAAAATATATTAAAATAAGTAACACTTTATTATCTTAGTAATTCAATAATTTTCTTTATTTTTATATTTGTTTTCCTCATTTTTCAAGTGAATGTGTAGCTAATTTTTAATTTTTTTCTGAGAGATTATTATTTTGCTTTGCTAGCAACTGAACTAGACAACAGTCCCACCAGCAAAGGATGGCTTTTTCCTAACTGAATTTCCACCAGCACTAATTTTTCAAGTGTTTTGATTCATCACTGCATTATCCCTTCCCTTTCTTTACCATTACATTCTATCTAAGATTTCAAGATAAATATACATTCCCAGATACATTTGAATTTTAAATAAATCAAATTGAAAATTCAGAGTCCAAGTAGTGTACTCCAAATAATGTATGGCTTTCTTTGATAATTTTAAAGATGGCAAATTTTCATCTTGAATTCTCTATTTTATGTGTCCTCAATATTATGGCACTGGAACAAAAATTCCAATATTTACCTACATGAAAACAAGCACTCACAAGACAATTTGGGTAAACTTTCTGTTTTCTTATTAACATTATTAACATCTTATTAACATAGCCCAGCAATAGCACAGTGGTAGGGCGTTCGCCTTACAAGCGGCCAACATGGCCAACCCGAGTTCGATTCCTCCGCCCCTCTCAGAGAGCCCGGCAAGGTACCGAGAGTATTCGATATGCCAAACACAGTAACAACAAAGTCTCCAATGGAGACGTTACTGGGCCCGCTCGAGCAAATCGACGATCAACGGGAGGGCCTTTACCTTTTACCTTTATTAACATTGAGATACATAGAAGGGACGCAAGCTCAGAAACACTAAGTGGTCTGGAACTCAGTAAGTATGACTTATAGACAAATGCAGGTTATACTATTACATTCCAATGAAGTTTTACAGAGAATTTCAGTCCCTCTATTGTCACTTTGGCCATTTTTTCACCATCACACATGAACGATAAAGCATTTGAATCAAAGGACACCTGTAGTTTTTTTCTTTGTATCTTTTATGTGGTGATTATATAATTATGTACAAGATAATAGTTTAAATGGAATATAAGGGATTATAAATATTTTTCCAGTAAATGAGCAGTGAGATTTCTTACTTAATTTTTCTTGGAATTAGTTGCTCTTGCAGCTTGTTCTGCTTAAAATAACTCTGACCCCGTCTAACTTTGCCTGACTGAACCTCAGTTAAATATGCATTTTAGTTGTCACTTTCTTCTGTAAGTCTTCTGTGGTAATATAATTTGCTGCCTCTCTTACATTTTTAAATAATATCTTGTAAATTGTCTTTTTTATTTTTTAATTAAGACAGCAAGACTTACAAAGATTTTCATAGTTGAATTTTAAGGATATTATATTGATAGTAATAAAAAAATTATTATTTTTACTATTTGCTATTTTTCATTATTTTACTATCCTGTATTGTGAGCAGTTTGCTGGTTTTACTATCCAGAACCCAGTGAGGTCTCTGAAGATAAGTCCTTGTTAAATAGCCTAATATTATATCCATAAAAAACTCTGAATACAACAAGCAATAAATCAACAAATGTCTCCATCCATCAATCAAAAACTCTATAGGTCATGAATACAAATTTATCGCTAAACTAATGAAGGTATATATTTTATGCCTTTCCCCTACCCCTTCATTGCTGCTGAAAGAAGTAAATAAGAAACCTGTAAGTAGGACTCACTGAGTGTCACACATTTTTTAGTTGCAGTGCTTGCACAAGTGCTCACCAGGGGTCACATTTTTTAGTGTTAGTTCTCACCAGGATTCACTGTGATATGCATATACTTTCAGGGGTTACACTCATGGTCATGATTGTTGTACACATTAGTTGCACTGCTCCAGACACCTAACTGGTGAGCTAGAGATCTTACACTCTCTTACAGTACCAGTTCATTCAGTAGAGATGTCTAGATCATACTCAGTGCATGGCAGGCTTGCAAAGTAAGAAATTTTGGAGGTAGTGAGGCATACCTGGTTGTTCCCGGGGCTTATTCCTGGCTGTATGCTCAGGGAACACTCCTAACAGCACCTGAAGGATCAAATTGAGTGCTGGGGATGACACACAGGTTAGCTAGAGGCAAGGCAAATGCCTTACCTACTATGTTATTTCCAACCCAAAGCAGGTGCTTTTGGTCCCTGAGAAACTTTTAAGGGGGCTGAAGATAGAATACAGAGGGTGAGTTCATTGACTGGGCACATGGCCAACCTAGGTTCAACCCCCGGTCCTCTGAGTACTACAAGTGTTCCTGGAGACCAGAGCCCAGAGTAAGTCCAAAGGACAGCCCGGGGTAGCCGAAAAAGGGGAGGGAAGGAAGAAGAGAGAAGAGAGAAAGATCGTCAAAGAATATCAAGGGATATATTTTAAAGTATCAATATACTATATACCTAATGGTTTTCATCACATATACAAAGAAGAATTTGACAAATTTAGAAAAAATTGCATATATGTATATATACACAAATACACACACACATATATATATTAGTTATATATTAGTTATAACATAAAACAGCAAGGAAACTGACAAAAAAAACACTATATTTTTAGTGTAATCTGTTTTAGTTTGGCATGGGGAAACATCAGACAATAGCTTAGAGTTTACTCCTGGCAGTACTCAGGTATTACTTCTGGTTGTGCCTTAGGGGAACATATGAATTGCCTAAGATTGAATTCAAATTTACATGTCATTTTCTGTATCTATTATAGACCTATGACCACTTAGGCAGGCTGGAGTGACAGCACAGCATGTAGGGCATTTGCCTTGCACGCAGCTGACCCAGTCGATCTGAGTTCAATTCCTCCGCCCCTCTCAGAGAGCCCAGCAAGCTACTGAGAGTATCTCGCCCATGCGGCAAAGCCTGGCAAGCTACCTGTGACGTATTCGATATGCCAAACACAGTAACAACAAGTCTCACAATGTTACTGGGCCCACTAGAGCAAATCGATGAGCAATGGGAGGACAGCGACAGTGACCACTTAGGTTGTTTCCATGTCTTGATCATTACAAACAATGCTGAGTTTGTATAGATGATGTGGTACAGTGATATATATTGGAAACAGGTTTTCTTTTCTTTGTATATATAGGCAGAAATAGAATTGCTGGATCACATAATAGCACTATGTTTAATTTTTTGTGAAATGACCATCTTTTCTCCATAGCAACTGTTCCAATTTACATTCCCTCCAGCATCATATAGGGCTTTTTTTTTTTTAACAGATTCAGCATCATTTGTTTATCTTTTTTGATTACAGTTAATTTTTTGGTTTAGCTTTTGGGAGGGATCACACCTGGTGGTGTTCAGGCTTGCTCCTGGCTCAGTGCTCAGGGACAAGTGGTGGAACTTGGAGGACCATATGGTATACTGTGGACAAGTCCATGTAGGCCAGGTGCAAGGCAAGTACTCTACTTGCTGACTATCAATCTGGCTCAACAATAGCAATTTTAACAGCAAAATCTATAAAGTATTACATTGTGTTTTGATTTGCATTTCTTAATGAGTATTTTTACCCATACTTTCTGGCCATGTGAGGATCTTCTTTGGAAATATGTCTGTTTAAATTGCCCTTTTTGTTTTGTTTTGCTTTCCATCCATTCTGGGGTACAGGGGTCAAACCTTGGTCAATTGTGCATAACGCAAGTTCATTATTTAGAGTGAGGATTGACTGGTGACTGGGCCACATCTGGTTATGTGTAGTCTATTGCCTTGTTCTGTGCTCAGATACCACTTCTGGCTGTTTACAGGGAAACGTATGCCATGCTAGAGATCAATCCCAGGTTTGCTGCTTGCAAAGCAAGCAATTTAAGATACTATAGCAATAGCACAGTGGATAGGGCGTTTGCCTTGCATGTGGCTGACCCGGGTTCGATTCCTCCGCCCCTCTTGGAGAGCTCGGCAAGCTACTGAGAGTATTCCGTCCACAAGGCAGAGCATCTCAAGCTCATCATGGCGTATTCATATGACAAAAACAGTAACAAGTCTCACAATGGAGAGACTTTTTTTGCTCCAGCAAATCGTGAACAACAGGAGGACAGTGCTAGAGTGCTACTATCTCTCCAGCTCCTCATTGCCCATTCATAATCAGTGCATTTCCTTAGAAAGTACCTGTATCTTCTTCTATTGAGTTATACTACTTTCTAAACATTTTGGCTATTAATTAACCTATTACTTGAAGTTAGTTTTGGCAATTTTTTTTGGATGTGACATCTAAACTATAAAAAAGCAGAATAAAAATAAACCACTAGAATTACACCAAACCAAAAATCTGGACATCAAAGCAAATAAAACATTCCACAAAATGAAAAGATAACCTAAGGATTGAGAGAAAAAATATTTTTAGAAATATCTAGATAAATAGCTTCACATACTTGAGAAATTTCATATTACTTGAACTACTGAAAAATTAATCACCCATGGAGAGTTAGATGTCATGCTTTCCTTTAAAAGCCAGAATTTGTAAAGGACTACACAGTATCACTGTATCACTGTCATCCCTTGTTCATTGATTTCCTTGAGCAGATGCCAGTAGCATCTCTATTCCTCTTAGACCTGAGACTTTAGCAGCCTCTCTTTACTTGTTCTTCCCAATGGTGCCATATTGGAGGCTCTTTTAGGGTCAGGGGAATGAGACCCATTATTGTTACTGTTTTAGGCATAGTTAATATGCCAAGGGTAGCTTGCCAGGCTCTGACATATGAAGGACTTACTATTGGTTAATTATTGATAATTTGCTTAAGTTTGTGAGCATCTGAAGAAGCTTATGTACAGTGATTTGTCAAGTGCTCGAAAGTACCAAGAGAACTGCATTTGGTTCACAAACTCCAGATATCAATGTGTTAGGCCACATTCCAAATAATGACTGAGTATGGCAAAACTCAGACCATACATAGCTAATCTGGGCCTTGACTCACCAGTACATATCTTTCTTGTTTTATCCTCTCGTGCTGGAGCAAGAAGCTCATACATGTAAGGTATGTGTTCTTACACTGTGCTACAGCCTAGCTTCTTACAAGTATATTTTTCTTGGAACGTCACTTCTGTCTGGTTGACCAGCACTATTGTCTGAACCTCTTCCTGACCAATTCACTTTCTTCTTGCTCTGCACTGAGAAACTTCAATCCTATCCATGATCTGAAGTGTTTCTGCTTCCTGCTATTCCATCTTCCTTCATCTTTCACAAATATAGAATGCAAATAAATATCCTGCAGCTCTAATCCCATTTTGGAGTCTTCTTGGAGATGAAAACTAATGTATTCATCAAGCTCTGATGACTGGCAGATATGCTCCTCTTTCATGTCTTTTTTCCTCTCCTTTCAGAGTCCAATGAATATCATTAGTCATTTAAGAAAGTATTGTAATTAGTGTGGATGATTAATGTGACTCCAGCATTACTATAAAATACTGTGAAGCTATTATGTGTCATTATTGGTTCTGAATAGGCATTCTCACTGGTAAAGTCCATTTCAACATTTTGTTCCTTTACACCCTTGTGATTTTTATGGAAGTACTGGAAATCTGAAAATTCAGAAAACTTAGAACAAATTCAAATCTTTTAATTTTAACTAATTACCATTTCTAAAGTCTGTTAACTAGTAGCATAAAGCTGTAAAATTTTCAGTTATTTTCTACCTGTATTTATTCTAAATATACAAAGAAATAAGTTGATAAATGTAAAAACTCTTATCTTAAATTTGTTTGCTTATATATTAATAAAAAATTAGCATTTATAGTTGAGTCTTTAAATTTACAAATTAGTTTAAGAGAAAAGCACTGCTGAACTGAAATCACTGGGGCGAGAGAGTTTAACTATTGTTTGATTCTATTCATACATGTAGATAAGAGGCTGTGTTGTCACAGTTTCTCTCCTCCCTCAAATGTGAATTTTATACAACAAATTTTTCACTTTTTTAGCTCTTTTTTTCCACAGCAAAGGCAACTTAATATGTAAAAATATGAAGAACTTGACAATTCAAACACTAATGGAACTAAATATACCCGGACATGATTGAAAACCATCATACTCTTAAAAAATTATGTTATCAGAAATCAAATATACTCAGCTTTGTAGACAGCATTATGATTAATTTATGCTTTTATAAACCAGAATGTATTAATTAGTAGTTATTGCATACTATTCATGTGATAAAAACATTTATAAATATTTAATTTTCATTAAAATCTATGAGAGTTCTAAAAGGGAAACCTAATTACCCAACTTGCATATAATGGAACTGATTATTCAAGAGAGAAGTATTTTGCAAAAGGCATAATAATTTTAAATGTTGGATAATTAATCTAAACTATCTTTAATTAACTTGGAATCAAAACCTTTAAACTGCAATTCTGCACTGACATTCAAACAAATGAACTAACCATTTCTTTTAAAATGTCTAAATAAATAAATAAAACCTCACAGTGTCTTCTTTATTATCACAGAAATATTTTTTTTAGATCACTACCTATTTAAAAAACTATCTGGTTACATAGATGTACTATGCACCTCAAGTTCTCTGTAATATATGAAATGTAGGTGTGGAAATAAAACATATTTACTGTATTTCCTAATAACTGGTTCAAGTAGATGAATCAAAATTGGTAGCACATTTTTATGCTCTTCTTAGTCTTAAGCACAATTAAAATATAAAATGTAGGAATCTAAAATAACTCTCAAATATTATCATTTTTATAAACATACACACACAAACACAATGCCCAAAATTATTTTGCAAAGTAACAATTATTTTACAAAAGATGATTCTTTGTCCTAATTGTGCAAATGTCTCTATAATCTCCAGGAAATTTTGTGATCCTTGAGTATAGAAATTTCATTTACCTATCACGCTAGAACAAGTAACAAGTATTTATTAGCATAAATTTCAAAGAAATGTTTATCTTCCACAGAAAATCCAGAGTATTTTTAAACAAAAATTATTCTTACTTCTTAGTCAAGTGCTCTAGATCTTATGAAGATAAGTCTGTCTTTGCTTTGTTTGTAACTATGTATCCTTTTCACCAAGTTAAATCAATTTATAATATATAATGATAGTTGAATAAATTTTATCAAGACTATTTAAATAGTTTTAGTAGATAAATGCATGTTTGCCTAATAGTAATTTCAAAGCTTTGATCTCTTTTTACTTTGTGCTCCTCTTAGTGTTCTTAAAACTGCTCTGTGATTTATTTTTGCTTTGTGTTCCTAAAAGTTATTCAGTAGCCTAATTAGATATTCATTTTGACTTCCTGGTCCCAGAAGAAATAACATTAACTCCATACTTATCCATCTGGTAATCAGTTATAGCTGGTGAATTGCTGCTTATAATTTTTTAGGGACATGTGGGCACCCTTCCAGTTAGGCTATTAAAATCCCTTACACTGTAACAACATGCTAATTAACATCCTCTCATGCTTGTGGATGCATGGTAAAAATACTGCCATGTAAAGAAAATTTTATGTCTCCGATATTTCAATACAAAATTTTACATTAAAAGTTAAGCCAGCAATTCTTTATGTAAATATATCTTTTTAAGGAATTAAGCCCTTTTATCTTTAGCTTTATGAAAATGTTTAATTCAAATATCTTAAAATTTAATATCCATCAATCTGAAAAATCTGCACTGGAAGAAGTATCTTTTCACCCACATTCAGAGAAGGGTGTTTCCTAGCAACCCCATATAATCAGAATCAATCTTTGGCTGAATTATGACACAAAGTGCTGTTAAAAGTAATCATTTGCATGAGAAAGAGACCAATGTCTGTTTAGATTAGGAACAACAGCTCTTTCCTAATATGGTCAGCAGTTGTCCCAAATCAGACAGCTGTTTAGAGAAGTCTTTGTTACCATGAAATTTCGCCAAAAGTCAGCAAACATATTCTTAAAGAGACCATGGACCCTTAAAACTTCGAAAATCAATACAAGTGTATACAGATATCATCTCATCACTGCACTGAAATATGCTACTTTCCTTTTTTAAGTGTCTTAACTCATTTTTCTGTCTTTTCCAATTGGAGGTGTCCACCGATATTTATCGTAAGAATTAAATATCAGGAATTAAGGTGCTTGCCTTCAGGTGGCCAAAATGGTTGGCTACCTGACAACACATGGACCTACCCACCTGGTCCCACAAACAGAGTGCAATCTGGGAGGCTTCCAAATATCGACAGTTATGGTCCAATAGGCCCCCAGTCTCCAGGAGGGTAACCCAGGTACTCCATGGCACTGCAGAGCAGCACCACATCCTCTAGCACATGGACACAGTAGACTGAGAATTACTAAGAGGCCCCAGGCCTCCTATACACTATTTGGAAAGTCGTAAATAAATAAATAAAATTATCTCATACTATCACTGATGACATTAATTTGAATCCTTTTCAAATAAGTATCTAAAAATTTGGAGGGCTGGAGCGATAGCACAGCGGGTAGGGCATTTGCCTTGCACGCAGCCAACATGGTCGACCCTGGTTCCATTCCCAGCACCCCATAGGGTCCCCCGAGCACCACCAGGAGTAATTCCTGAGTGCATGAGCCAGAAGTAAGCCCTGAGCATCGCCGGGTGTGACCCAAAAGGAAAAAAAAATTTTAAAAAAATCTTTATTGAGCTACCAGTATTGTCTCTGAAGATTGATTTCAAGGTCACTTGTTTCAAATTAGGGGCTGGAGAGATAGTAGTACCAGTGGGGTTCCCCAGGGGATATCTAAAGTGAGGAGCAGAGAGCTTCAATAGTATACAGGGTACAGCAATTGACTTGCATGTGCCAACTCAGGTTCAATTCCCTGGCACCCCTATGGTCCAAGCATCTCAAGGAATGTTCCCTAAGCATAGAGTCGGATTAAGCCCTCAGCAGAGCTGGTTGTGACCCAAAAGATATAATCAAAAATCAAGTTCAGTTTTTATATTAAATAAGAGTGCTCTTATTCCTTTCACTTCCATTTTAGAGGAAAAAATGTTCATTTTAGACTATAACAAATACAAAATTTCGTAGATTGACTTATTTAATTTACTTTTGTTCTTCTATCAAAGTTACTACACTGACTTTTTTCTGCCATTGTCCTTCCAAAGACATATCACTAAAGAGAAAATAAGCCTGCTATCAATTGTGTAATTTAAAACAAAATAGAACAACAAAAAATCCTCGGAATTAAATGAACTGTGACTTGTTTTTGTAAAATCTTTAAAGGTCATAGGCAAGGAGTAATAGTCTAATTACTGCAACATCCCAAATTTGAAAGCAAGATCTTTCCTGAATCTAATTTACAGTATTTACTGCAAAGACCTTCTTCATAATAAATATATCCTATAAGATTATATAACAAGTAAGCAAACAATAAATACCAGTGTAATTAAACTTTTCTGAAAATATTTCTTATAAATTATTAGATAATAAATTACCCAATATGCATATGAAAGATTCAGGGTACCAAAAGGTATGAACAAGCTTATACATAATTGGCTTACTTATTAAAGTATAAACATAGATACTTTCTCAGCATATATATATAATTATAAAGACACAGTAAAAATCTAATATGCATTCCACATTAAAATTATTTAATTTTAAGAGGATTTGCAAAAGGAACATTTAATCAAAATTATTTAACAAATTGACAAACATCTTGATCTTGGCAGCTTAGATGCTTTCTTTTCTGAATATAAGCCATATAATTAATATTTAATAAAGTTTCAAACTCTAGAAATATGATTATGCATTTCATATAATGTCAGGGAAATGTAATTAAACAGAAAATCTCCTCTCAACCCACATAACCTCTATGCAAAAGTAAAATAAAAAGAAAACTATTTTGCTATTCATTAAGCACTAAATCAAAATGTGATGTGCATGGCAGACAATCTAAGAACTATAGAAAGAAAATAAAGTGATACCTTTTCATAAAGCCAAGTGATACGACCCATTTTGTATCCAAGATAAACAATAACCAGTTCTCCAGTAAAAATCAGTAAATTAGTTTGTCATATATAGTTCATTCTTACCTCATTTGTTTTTTGGGGGTGACTGCCGTGCTAGTCAACTAGCTGTATCTAAAATAAATAAGTTCTTTTATTTGTGGCAGGAGATAGCTTGAAAAGTAAGCAAGTCAGGTCCTGAACTTAGACACCTACCTTATCATAAAAATTAGGAATGAGACATCCCCCATCCTTGGTGCTTGTATTCCAAATGGATGGTTCCCAGGTTCTTGAGAAAGACATTTTTAGAAGTTAATGCTTGGAAGGAGGTCATTTATGTTTTGTTACTTTTTTAATTACATAAATATTTTTCAAAAAATAATTAAAATTCACAAGTATTCTAAAGCAAAAATGAGAAGAGTTGAAGTTGTGAGTTTCTTATTTTCTACAAAAAATCTAGCTTTTCATTTCTAATTTGTATTTGCCCTTAACATATATTTGATTCACACACTAAATATAGTACATCTTTAATAAATGATAACTATCAGTCTAAAAGAGGGTACAGCAGGTAAGGTGCTTGTCTTGTAAACAGCCCACCTGAATTTAACCTCCAGCACCCTATATTATCACTGTGTTTCCTAAGCACAGATCCTGGAGTAAGCCCCAAGCACTGTATTTGTGTGTGGTCCAAAAACAAAGAAAATAATAATAGTCAGAATTCTAATTCTTGTTCCAGAATAAGTCTTGCTAGAAACAGTTATACATAAGACATTAACATCTAATTTTCTGTTAATTACATAGCATTTTAGAGTATCATCTCTATTTCAACTTTTTTCCAGTAAAAACATATTTTTCTGGCTAGATAAATAACATATACACATAAAACTAATAATTATAAACATAGATATTAGAAATAAATTGGTACTTACATATATAGTAAATTGCCATCATTATTTTCTGATCCAGTTTTCAAATATTAAAATTTGCTGTTCTGGAGTTTTTATTTCAAGAGGCAATCTGAGCCTTAATGAATACAAGCATATCCTGTATTATATTTTTATCTCCAAATTTTTCTGTATGAAAAATTCATAAATTATGACACTATTTTGTATTCTAAATTAAATGTTCTTCAGATATAATAGAATCACTTTGTCTATGTGTTATAAGATAGAATCTTGTTCATAACATTAAATAGCTAATAATATAAGCACAAAGAAGTCTATTGGAAAAATATCTTAGATACAGAGATAACAGTCCTCAAATGTCATATTAGAAAGCCTAAGGACTGTATGAAATAATTTTTTTTGCCCAGTAGGAAATGAGGCACAGTGGAAGGGAGAATGGATTCTACACAACTAAAACTGTCAGGTCATCAGATTTTAGAGACAGTATAAAGGTTAAAGTGCTTGCCTTGCATGCTGTTGACTCTGGTTCAAACCTATCGACTCCCAAACACCACTAATAGTAATTCCTGTGCAGAATCAGGAGTATGCCCTGAAATACTGCTGGGTATAGTCCAACCAACCCCCACTCCCCTGATCCCCCTTCCACACACACACAAGTCAAATTATCTTTAGAATGCTCAAGAAAATATTTGTTCCATACATCATTTTGTTAATCCTTAAAAAGTCATTTGTCAATTAAAATAACATTGAATGGTAAATCATTTCAATTTATTTTAGGGCTTTGTGCTATAGCTGGCTATGCTCATGGATCACTCTTGGAGTCTCAGGGTACCGTTTGAGGTGCCAGGAATTGAACCCATGCTGGCCACAATCAAGGCAACTGCCTTATCTGCTGTTATATCTCTTTGGTCCTAATTTTATTTTAAAACAATCCTGCATTATCCAAATATTCAATTGTGTGACTCCGTGGGGGTCAGGAGAGTCTCACAGTTTTAGAAGCTAGCTTATATCCTTTAATTTATATCCTTTAATATAAATATACTCTAAGGTTTGAAAAATGTTTTAGATTGTGAGAGAGGGGTTCTAGCGCTTTCTACATTACTGATTCTGAAGCAGATTTTGCAGTGGAAGGATCTTGAAAACCTACATTTTAAAAATAAATTTTTTTAAAAGTTAACCCTCTCAAAATTTTATTGCCTGGAAGTGTGGGAATAATAAGAATATTTATGTGCTTTTCAAATATTAATGGCACATGAGTCATCTACAGATTTTTAGCAAAATTGGATACTGGGCTGTAGAAACAGTACAAGAATTAAGATGCTTTTCTTGCATGAGGCCAACCTTAGCTTAAAAACTGGCACCATATATGGTCTCATAAGCTCATAAGCCTGTTAAGCACAGAGACAGAAAAATCACCTGAGCACCGCCAAATGTTTCCCAAAATTTATCTTCCCACCACTAAGTACCTTCTGATTCAACAGGTCTAGAAGAAGGACTGAGATTCAAATCTCTAAGGAGTTCGCAGGACTGCTGCCAGCAGTCTACATACATCACCGTAAGGTTCTTCAAAGATGTACTTCCTTCCTAGCAGTGGAATCCCCACACGCAGTGGCAGACAGTGCCACACGTGCTCTGTAAAATAGTACCTATTATAAAAGCCTGTGATTCTTCGCAGATTAGCAGGTCAGCAGGGTTTGGAAGGTGGGCAGAAAGCAACTCTCAACACTATTATACACTTGAGGAGAGCAGACATTTGATTTGGAAAATCTGAGGTTTAGGAAACACAATTCTTTCATCCCATGGCCTCAGCAGTTTTCTGAAATTGTTGGTATCTCCGGGCAGGAGACCAGCTGTGAGACAGGCAGGGTTGGACTTGAGGCGGTCACTCCAGTACCGACTGCTACTCTTTTTATGTATTTTCTGGTACTTCTATTCAGTGTGTGTCTTTGCCTCAGTGTGACTATGGAATGGATCAGAACAATATACTAATTAAGTCCATCCCAGCTTAGCTTCTATCATACATTATACTGAGTTTTCAAACAGAAGCTCAAACAGGAAACAAGATGATTTATTGAAAATATGATAAATACTATGATAAATATATACACATAACAGCATATGAGAAGCAGAATAGCAAAACAGCACCCAAGATGTTCAATACTGGTGCACACACTTCAATTTTCATGGAAAAAGTAAAATCCAAATATTTTCTCAACATCACTTCATAAACTTGATATCGAAATAAATTCAGAATTATAAAATCACTTTTTTATAATCTCTGAGTCTTGGCCGTTGATGGGATTACACGGCTCCAGGGGGCCAGTTGGTGGGTGTGTGTGAGACTATAAAAACCAGCTCCCGGACCCGCGTGACCACGCGACATCTTATTATGACATCTTATTATCTCACTCCTACTTTGGACAAACAGGCAGGCTACCGAATGTAGCCTGCCCACACGGCAGAGTCTGGCAAACTCCCCATGGCATACCCAATATGCCAAATACCAGTAACAATGATAGGTCTCATTCTCCTAAAGAGCCTTGAATATAATCTCAGGGCTAGGATGAAAGAGACGTTACTGGGGCCTGCTCGAGGCAATCGACGAATAACAGGATGATTTGTGATTGTGATTGTGATAAAATCACTGTTAAAACCAAAAGTAACTTTACCTAAATTCTTTCATCCCACTCAAAACTCATTAAGTTTACAAAGTCTGGAACAGAGGCAGAAATCTTGCATTTTGAGTTAAGTTTCCAGATAGCGCTGATTGCACTGGTCTGGGAAATACACTTTGAGAAACCTGGCATTAAAAGAAACCAACATAGTTTCACCTAGCAAAACCTATGAGCCTTTGTATTTTTAAGTGGAAGCACTTCTTTTACTGAGTCTTTACTGAAAGTAAAAGCCTTTCCTCCCCATTTTTGTGATCCGATTTCTTTTTCAGCCAAGCTGCTTAGGTCAAACTCGGCAGCAAAACTTATTCCTGGCACTAAGGTCTGTGCTGATTGAAAAATAACTGTCATGGATGAACACATGGATGGCTTCTATTTCTGTAACTGAACCAAGATGCTTTAAATCTAATACTTTAGTTGGTTTCCAAAATGTCTGTTTGGATCCATGGACCTTATTTGGTGGGTTAGAAATGTTCATAAATAAGATATAATTTAAGGGAGAATTTTTTTTGTTTTAAATGTCTTTGGGGCCACACCTAACAGATCTCAGGGCTCAATCCTGGCTCTATGTTCAGGGATTACTCCTGGCAGATAGAGACCAGTTTGGGCATATGCAAGGTAAGAACCTTAGTACTACTGCAGTAGTGCCAGAAAAATTTTAATATTGACAAGATTGAAATATAAAAATATCCTGAAGCCATAGGCACATTGTATTTTGTCTATACATATACACTCTTATTGACAGGAGAATCTGCTTCACATCCCTGGAATTCCTAACACAGGACAGGGCATTTGCCTTGCACTCAGTCAGCCTGGCCAAGCCGGGTTTGATTGCTCTGCCCCTCTCAGAGAGCCCAGCAAGCTACCGAGAGTATTTCGCCCACACGGCAAAGCCTGGCAAGCTACCCGTGACTTATTCTATATGCAACACACAGTAACAAGAAGTCTCAAAATGGAGAACTACATTGGTTGAGTAATGCTTCTCTAGATTAGATTGCCTTGGAGAGTTCTTTATGGGGTACTGATTGGAAAACTGGAGCAAGAAGAAAAGGCCACATGCCATGTACACAATTAGATATAGGAGACATTCTTTAATTCCAGCATTTATCAATCAAATGAGAAAGTTATACTTTTGCTAGACAAGAATGACAGAGAAGACAAAGTAAATTAGAAAATTAGAAACCTGTTATCTTCCTAGTGTTCCCCCTCCCCCTATGGAATATATACTAAAATTTCTTCATGGAAACCAAAAGAAAGAAGAGTCCTAAAATAATTAAATGATATTAGGAGAATGGAGAAATACATGCATGCATCTTCAACACATAACAACTGTTGGGGCTGGAGTGATGGCACAGCGGGTAGGGCATTTGCCTTGTGCATAGCCAACCAGTTTTGGTCCCTGGCATCCCATATGGTCTCCTGAGTACTGCCAGGAGTAATTCCTGAGTGCAAAGCCAGGAGTAATCCCTGAGCATTGCTGGGTGTGACCCAAAGAGCAAAGAAAAAAAAAAACCTAACAACTGTTAATGACATTCTTTTGACTTAATTTACTGAGACATATATTTTTCTTTATGTAAAATAAAAGATTTACTTAAACAGTTTTTAAATATTTAGCATAATAAAAGTTTTACTCATACCCCAAAGTCTCAGTTTGTAGTCACCCAAGATTTCATCTCTTTTAGTTATTCCTCATGAAAGAGTGGAACCGAACATCCCCAAACCAAGCATCAGTAATATCCCACTCCTGCCTATAACAGGCCTAGATATTAACATATTCTTCAAGTTGAAGCTGATATTCTAAAATATTAATATTAATATTAAACACCAATATTAATATTGCTGAACATGGTCAAAACAATACCTACTGCTGCTGTAACCATGAAAGGATTAATGGTTCTTCCAAAGGCAAATCTAACATGTTGACTGTTCTATTTGGAGTCATCAAAGAATTCTGTCAATTAAATAATGTTCAAATAGACCTCTTTTCAAGTACAAAACCTAAAAATATATTAAAATAATTGTGTTGGCTTTATTCTATTTATGGGCTGGAGCGATAGCACAGCAGGTAGGGCGTTTGCCTTGCACGCGACCAACATGGCCGACCCGAGTTCGATTCCTCCGCCCCTCTCGGAGAGCCCGGCAAGCTACCGAGAGTATTCGATATGCCAGACACAGTAACAACAAAGTCTCCAATGGAGACGTTACTGGGCCCGCTCGAGCAAATCGATGATCAACGGGAGGGCCTTTACCTTACCTTACCTTATTCTATTTATAATCTGGAGTGAGAGGCTCTTCTCTACCATATTAGAAAAGAGAAAAAACATCGGCAGTAACAACAGGACTGGAGAGCTAGCTCAACGGTTTGGAGTGCATGCTCTGCATGTGCAAAGCCTGGGTTTAATCTCTAAAAGTTAATCGTCCCCTGACTATGAAAATAAATGACCATGAGTGGTAAGTTCTGAGTAGTTTCTGAGCACTGACAGCTCTAATCCCTCACAGAAATACCCCAAATAATAATAGATATTAAAAAAGGGGAGAAGAAATCATGTTTGAAAATAAGGGTAAGGATGGGAGACACAGAAGCTATTCAGATTTCTTTTTGATTGTTTTGAAAACATTGTAAATCCTCATCCTTAGATTCCATGAGACATCTATAATCTTTTCTTTAAAAACTATGTGATTTTTACTTGAATATAATAAGATCCTCAGCTAATTCACCAAATTCCTCCTCTACATTGGTCTGTTTTCTAAGCTCCCTTTCTCAATATTATTATGACAACTCTTTCAGATAAAATTCTCTGCCTGCTCCAGATACATTCTTTTTTTTTTCAAAATGAGTTGCACTATGTTTAAAGGTAGAATATTAGATCCAACTTGAACAAGATGTTAATGTCTGGGCCAGTTATAAGTAGGAGTGGGAAATTAGTGATGTTTAGTTTGAGGTTGATTAGTCCAACTCTTTCATGAGAAATAACTAAATATATATGTATATATGTATGTATATATACACACATGCATACATATATACATGTATACACTAAAACATGTATATTACGTATACTAAAACATACACACACGCATTACTGTACTATGCATAATAGCCAAGATTTGGAAATAAATTAAGTACCTAACCACAGATCAGTGAATAAAAAAAAAGTGGTGGTATGTACAAAATAAAATACTACTCAGGCATTATAAAACACCTTGCCTTTTTGCTGTAATATGTATGTAACTAGACTGCTGGATATTAATCATAAATGTTATAGGCTTCATCAGTGAATTGCTTATTTTCCTAACTCAAGAGAAGCTTACAGTGCTCTTGTGAGCACCCTTAGTCCCCCAAGTTTATCTTTAACCTTTCCTTTGTGCTTTAAAATTCACCTAGTCAGACTTGTTTACCTAGATGATTCTCAATTTTCTATTTGAAGTGAATTATTTGATCTTCTATTTGCCCTGTAGTCTTTTTGTATTTTGCTACAAAACGATGTTCTTTGCTTTAATACAGGAAGACCATTAATTCTATGCTCCTAATATTTGAGAATTTATTGCTCTGAAATATGTCTATTCCTGGTTATCCTTCATAATTACTTGCTCAAGCTTCTGTTGCCAGAGTTCCTAACACCCCACAAAGAGGGGTCCTGCCATGGATCCGGGATGAGCAGCAAAACTATTCCATCATTGAAACAGCACTGTCTAGAAAGCATAAAAGCATGTTCTTGATGTAAGCCATTATGACTTAAAAGACAGAACACCAGTGAGGAAGGACTACTTGAACCATCCTGAGGACTTAGTCTGAATTTCTGGTAAAAGCCTTGCTTGCTCTGCAAGTCCAGAGAAGTAAGTTTTGAAATCTGTATCTCTTACTTGTTTATCAAAAAAAATGAAAATTTCAATAAGAAGTAAACAAATGTTCAATATCTACAACTAGAGGTAAAGAAAATGCAATATAGATGCCTCTGGGAAAGTGTCTCCTTGAATTAGTCACACCAAGAAAATTGCTTCTGTCAAAATGCTTTACCTCTGTAAATGGTTTATCAAACTCACATGCAGTCCTAACCTTGAATCCCCTCACATGTTACATAAATATGCTAACAGCTCTGCATTTTGACCATTTGGAGAAGAACTGTTCCTTGGAACATACGACAAAAGAGGTGTCAATGGTGTCAGTGTCCTTGTCAACATGAACTTGGCCATGAGCATTGATTCATGCAAATGCCTAACAACCCGAATTGGACAATTAGACTTGAATAGACGTGGCTCACTGCCGGCAGTTTCTATCTTCATTGTCTTTGCACCAACAACCAATTATGATGAAAAAGAAATTGAGAAGTTCTTCTACACAGAGCTGGAGAAGTTCTATAAAGAAGACCACACCTTCTACAAGATCATCATCAGTGATTTTAATGCCTAAATAGGACTGAGAAGATCAGCCAAAGAACTCCACATCGGGACTTATGACCTAAAATGGAACGAACAGGGTGAGAGACTATCTGAGTTCATCATGTCAACCAAGATCATCCATGGTAACTCACAATTCCAGAAGGTCAAATCTAAATGTTGGACATAGGAGTCTCCCGGTGGACAGTACCACAACAAAATTGACCATATCATATTCAATTGATGGTTTTGCCTGACCGATGCCGCTGTTGTCCCAAAATTCCAAACGGGATCAGACCACTGTATTCTTTGTGCCAAATTCTACTTCACGGAGCAGGGAGAAAGGGCGGCAAAGTTTAAGAAGAAAACTTTCAAAATGACCACTAAATGGGAAACTTCCAAAATGACCACTAAATGGGAGCTCTTTGGCACTATTGAGGCAACATGGGAAGGTGCCGTCATTGACAATATTGATGAGGAATATGATCAAGTGGTTTAGCACCTCAATGATTGTGCAAGGAACACCAAGAAAAGAGATAGCCACAAAAAGATGCTTGTCTTCAAAAACTATTGAGCTCATTCCCCAATGTGAATTGGTGCAAACCTAGGGAACTGCAAGCAAACATCCGAGCTCACAAAGCAGTGCAGAGAAGTGCTAAAGGAAGACCTCAAAGAGAGAAGAGCACCAGTGCTGGCAGATGCGGCAGAAGCAGAGAAAAGCATTCACAAAGTCCGCCTGTCTTTTGCCAACTACAAGACCAAGATGAGTGCCCTCCGACGTTCTGATGGATCTATCACATCTTCCAGTAGGGCAGTGGAGAAGATTATAGATGACTTCTTCTCAGATCTCTTTGACAGTCATGTCCACCTGCCCACATACCAAATTCCACAGGATGGATACGTTGTTTCCAACGTTCTCCCTTCTGAAATTCGACACACCATTTCATCAGTAAAAAAGCCAACAGCACCCAGCCCAGACAAGGTCAGACCCAAACACCTGCCATCAGTTCTCATCAATACACTGTCTTGGCTCTTCAAGGCTACCTGTCTGAATGCAAGGTTTCGTCTCAATGGGAAACAAGCAGAACTCTACTACTGTAGAAGAAGGGAAACATCCACGACATTGGCAACTATCTCCTGATCTGCCTGTTGTCTGTCGTCTACAAGCTATCCACTTGAATCATACTGAATAGGATTGGCAGAACACTAGATGAAGGACAACCATGCGAGCAAGCTGGGTTCCAAAAAGAATTCAGCATGATCGACCATATCCACACAATAAACAAGCTCATTGAGATTTCTTGGGAGTTCAAGATGCTGCTTGTCTAACGTTTATTGATTTAAAGAAGGCCTTTGATTCTGTTGAGACTGAAGCAGTCATCGAAGCCCTAGCCAAACAGGGCATGAAAACTCATTACATCAGGATCCTCTGTGAGCTGTATTATGGATTCACTACCAGAATCTCACCATTCTACAAGAAAGTGATCATCCATGTCAAGAGAGGGGTTTGGCAGGGTGATACCATTTCATTGAAGCTCTTCAGTGCCACTCTCGAGAATGTCATGTGACGACTGGAATGGGAAGGAATAGGAGTGAAGATAGACAATCGGAAACTACACCACTTCCACTTAGCTGATGACATCATTCTAATAACACCAAGCATTAGCCAAGTGGCACAAAAGCTGGCTGACTTTGACCGTGAGTGTGGAAAGGTCAGACTACAGCTGAATCTCACAAAGGCAATGTTTATGAGAAACGGTCTCATTCCTGACGTTCTATTCATTCTCAATGGAATGAACATCTCCAAATGCAACAGTTATGTGTACCTAGATTGAGAACATGACAAATGACCTGGCACCTGAGTTGCGCAAGAGGGAGAGAGTGACTAGGACGCCTTCAAGAGCATCGAAGAAATAGTTAAGAGGACAAAGAAACCTCCAGTTCTGGGCACATCTTTGATTCCACTGTTCTTTCTGCATTAACATATGCCTCAGAGACCTGGGCCCTACGCAAAAAGGATGAGAACGCTATTCAGATCTCTCAAAGAGGAATTGAAAGAGCTATGCTTGTAGTATCACACTCACTCAAGGGAGAGAAAGAATCTGGAGTTCTGACCTCTGTCGATGATCAAGAATCAGGGACGCTGTCTCGTTTGCCAAGGCATTGAAAATCAGATGGGCTGGACACTTAATGAGATTTGGAGATGACCACTGGACTAGAGCCATTACCGACTGGATTCTACAGGATGTCAAAAGATCATGTGACCGCCCACCTATGAGATGGTCAGACTTCTTCGTCAAGACACTGAATGATCGGTTTGAGGCTCTTCGTGTTCTTAGAACAAGCAGATGCCATTGGGCAACACTGGTGCAACAAGGATGAATGGAGACATTACTGGCACCTGCTTGAACAAATCGATGAGTAACAGGATGTCAAGTGACCAAGTGATTTTGACCATCAGTCTGTTGTCCTCCATGTCTTTTTCACTCTGCTGGGGTGGCCAGACAGGAGGTTCTCTGCCACTGAACATGTTGTGCCCGCACAAACTCGCATGGGAGAACTCAGGCTAATTTAAATACATTTTTAAAAAGAAAGAAAGAAATTCTAGATGATCTCACATATATGCAGTATATAGAGATATAAAGCAAGAAAGATGAAAATGTTTATTGAGAACAAATCTTTGACTCTGAGCATAGAGCTGAATAGATCAAAATAGGAGGGAATGGACAGAATTGGTCCAGTGTACTGGACTAGGGAAATATTGGCACTTTGGTTGTAGATGTGGGATAACAGAATTGTACCCCCAAAATATATAATCATTTAATAATTCTGTAAACCAATAATATCTCAATAAAATAATTTTTAAACAATACATTTATATATGGGCTGAAGTGATAGCACAGCGGGTAGGGCATTTGTCTTGCAGGTAGCCAACCTGGGTTTGATTTCTCCACCCCTCTCAGAGAGCCTGACAAGCTACCGAGAGTATCTTGCCCGCATAGCAAGACCTGGCAAATTCCTAGTGATGCATTTCATATGGAAAAAACAGTAAAAAATTGTTGTGAGATTTTACTGGTGCCTGCTCGAGCAATCGATTAAAAGTGGGAGGACAGTTCTACAGTGTTACAGTGCTACACTTATATATAAGGGTGGAGCTGTAGCACAGTGGCTAGGGAATTTGTCTTGCACATGACTGACTCGGGTTTGAGTCCTCCATCCCTCTCAGAGAGCCCAGCAATCTACTGAGAGTATCGTACCCACACATCAGAGCCTGGCGAGCTCCCCGTCGCTATTCTATATGCCAAAAACAATAACAACAAGTCTCACAATGGAATTCCCACCAGCAGTGAAGGAGAGTCCCTTTCTCACCACATCTGTGCCAACACCAGTTGCTTTTGTTCTTTAGGCTGTGGGCCAATCTCTGTGGTGTGAGATGATATCTCATTGTTGTTTTGATCTGCATCTCCCTGATGATTAGTGAAGTAGAGTATTTTCTCATGTGCCTTTTAGCCATTCATTGACAAAGTTTCTGTTCATTTCATCACCCCATTTTTTGATGGATTTGGATGTTTCCTTCTTGTGGAGTTCAACCAGAGCTTTGTATATCCTTGATATCAACCCCTTATTAGATGGGTATTGGGTGAATATTCTTTCCCATTCTGTAGATTGTCTTTGTATTCTGGTCACTATATCTTTTGAGATGCAGAAGCTTCTTAATTTAAGATAGTCCCATTTGTTTATCTCTGTTTTCACTTGGTTGGTCAGTGGAGTGTTGTCTTTGAAGATATCGTTAGCCTCAATATCGTGGAGGGTTTTGCCGAACTTTTCTTCAATATACCTTAGGGATTTTGGCCTGATGTTGAGATCTTTAATCGATTTTGATCTGACTTTTGTGCATGGTGTTGGATCGAGGTCTAGGCTCATTGTTTTGCATGTGGTTGTCCAGTTATGCCAGAACTCTCCTTCACTGCTGGTTGAAATGCTGACTGGTTCACCCCTTTGGAAAACAGTATGGGTGATTCTCAAAAAATTAGTAATTGAGTTCACATTTGACCCAGAAATAACACTCCTGGGAATATTCCAGAGAGGCAAAAAAGTATAATCGAAATGACATGTGCACTTCTATGTTCATTGCTGCAATGTTCACAATAGCCAAAATCTGGAAAAAATTTGAGTACCCATGAACAGATCACTGGTTAAATAAACTTTGGTACATCTACACAATGGAGTACTACGCAGCTGTTAGAAAAGATGAAGGCATGAAATTTACATACAAGAGGTACTACACGGAAAGTATCATGCTTAGTGAAATGAGTTAGAAAGAAAGGAACAGATACGCCTCTTCCAGATGGAACCCCGATGACCATGAGCCTCTACCAGCATAGCTCGAGCATGTGGGAACCAGGACTTTTACTCCAAACTGCCGGGACTGCCACAACTCCCAGGTAACCTCTGATTCTGGAAGTCACACCCACAACCCGCCCCGCCCCCCAGTGCCATCTTTACAGCACACAGCCGCAGAGAAGAAAGGCCACTGGGAGGCTCCGCAGCTCCCGGAGAATGAACCAGGTCCCAAAAAGAGCCGAGATCACCGCAAAGTCCCAGATGGGGTAGGTGCCGCATCCAACCTCCTCCAGATGGAACCCCGGTGACCATGAGCCTCTACAAGCATAGCTCGAGCATGCAGAAACCAGGACATTTACTCCAAACTGCGTGGCCGCTTACGTGGCCGCGCGACATCTCCCTATATACAAAGTGATCAATGGAAAGTAAATCATTCAACGTTGCTCCCTGAAAATCAGGCTTAACTCTTTTACAAACCACAACACCCAATAGAAGAGAGAAAACAAAAGGGAATACCCTGCAACAGAGATAGGGTGGGATGGGGGAGATGGAGGGTGGGAGGGATACTGGGATCCGTGGTGGTGGGAAATGGTAACTGGTGGAGGGACGGGTATTCAAAATTAATTAAGTAAAAAAAGGGACAGATATAGAAAGATTGCATTCATCTGTGGAATATAAAGTAACAAAATAGGAGAATGACACCCAAGAATAATCGAGATAAGTAGCAGGAGGTTCACTTCAGGGCTTGGAGGACAACCTCACATGCTAGGGTAAAAGGCAGCTCAGATAAAGAAGGGAGCACCAAGTAAAGGGTGTTGGGAGGACCCTCCAAGGATGGGAAGTGTATGCTAAAAGTAGTCTATAGACCGAACATGATTGTCACTCAATGACTCTTTTGCAAACCACAGTACCCAAAAGGAGAGAGAGAACAAAAGGGAATGCTCTGCCACAAAGGTGGAGTAGGATGGGCAGGATGGGGAGGTGGGAGGGATACTGGGATCATTGGTGGTGGAGAATGGGCACTGGTGGATCATTGTATAACTGAAACCCAAGCATAATAATTTGAAAGTTTACAACTGTATCTCATGGTGTTTCACTAATGAAATATTTTTTAAAAAGTCTCACAATGGAGATATTACTGGTGCCTGCTTGAGCAAATCAATGAGCAACGGGAGGACAGTGATGCATTAAATATTAATATAAAAGTATTTCTTATATTTAGGGTTCACATTCAGTAGTGCTGGGAGAGGTCACTTTCTATGGTGCTGGCTTAATAGTTTTGAGTTAAGGCTGATATTTCAGAGCTCAAAGGATACCAAGTGGAGCTCACAGAACAATGCAGAGCCAAGGATCAAACATTGGGACTTGCATGAGACATGACTGGTATAAGACTCATTTTTCTACCGTATTCCACAGAAATATATAGCAGTATGATTCTTTATGAAAGGATTTTTTTGTCATGGTAATATCTTTAATATTATAATTGATGCAGGGAAAATGGTTTTTTTTTTCATTTTTTATAATTTTATTTATTGAATCACCCTGAGAGCAGTTGCAAAGCTTTTGGGTATAAGTCTCGGTCATACAATGAAACACCCGTACCTTCACCAGCGCTCATTCTCCACCACCAAAACCCCCATTATACCCCTACTCTAAACCCTCCCCCTAACTGTGGGGCAGATAATTTCCACATTACTCTCTCTCTACTGTGATTACATTCAATATTTTGACACCAGTTCCACCATTATTATTTGGGATTTTACCCCAACACTCAGTTCTGCTGAAAAGGCAACACTAGACAATTTGTTTTCTATTGCTGGTCATGAATAACATATGATGTCCTGTGACTGCAGTAGTGGCCACGCAATTTTGGAATTCCAAAGTTTTAGATCTGGAGTGATTTCTGCCAAAACCTTCTGGGTTCCGAGATTTGTTCCTGAGTTTCTGGGATCGTTGCCGTTAAACAGCTTGATCAGAAGCCAGAAAGGCCCCACATGGGCAGCAACTAGGGGTGTCGTTGGGGCGGGGAGGAAAGGGCTGGCTCCACCCCTATCCCGTGAGGCGTTGCGTGCCTCAGCACTGAGGGCCCAAACCTGACTGCCCAATGGTCTCTGGAGTATGGTGGCTACCGAGCCGCCTAGGGGGAGCAGGAGGAGGGACAACACCCTTTCCCCCGATGCAGAAAAAATGTTCAACTGAATCACAATGTTGTATTTTTATTTATTTTAGATTACTCAATGATAACATATGTGATTAAGTAGGTCTTGTGCTAGAATACTTGAAAAAAAAACAAAATTCATGAATACAAGCTCTCAAGAAAAATTTCAATATATTTTAGATAATTACAAAATTAACAAGCAAACTGACAAGCTTATTACAGTAGAATTGTTATTATTTGCATAAGAATTTTTAATTTTTATTTTGAAAACGTAAAATATATCACTGAGGTAATAAGTTTGAGCTAAGACTTGAAGGAGAGATGACTGCATAAATAAAGTCACAGTTCTTGAAAAGTGAATACTCATTTAAGAAATTCTTGCACATTTATGGATACTTTGTGAAGGGCCCTGTTAAGCTAATTGTTCAGTATTCAGGTGGCAAAAGAAGAAAATGTTTTAAAGAAGAAATTAATATATCAATCCCGTTTTAGAAAAATAACTCTCTGAGGAATGTGAAATGTGATTATGTAGGAATGTTACTCAAAGCAGTGAATTTAAGTTTGTTACAGCAATCTCTGTGAGAGATAAGTTTTACCTAAATTTATAGGGATGATGACAGAAATTTGAAAATGTAATCAAGAAATATTTCAGAAGTGGAATTGTAGATATAAAACTCACTGAACAGAAAAGCACTGGTGTCAGGACAAGTCAAGAACATACAATGATCTCATCAGAACATGCAAGATCACAACCTCTTATATGAAAGCATAATATTACAAGATCTTCCTTTCATAGCAGATGAATACATATATACATATATATAGAACTAGAGACAGATAATGATAATATACACACATATATGTATATATTTGTAGATATAAGTACAGACACTGAGAAAGATAACCATACCCTCCATGGTATAATCCCTCTTATATAAAGAAGTGATCATTTCTGAAAATGGTTTAAGCATGAACATTTTTCAGAAACAGCAGAAAGTTCTATCTAAATCCAAGCCATTTACTTCTACAAGTAAACTTACATGTGCTTGCAAGGAAGCTTAGCTATAAAAAAGCATGGTAAGTATAAGTATTTTGGAAAATAGCTTGTCAATAATCTAATAGAAGAGCTTATGGAAGTTGAACTTACTTTCCCTGTAGCACTTGGATCTCAAGAAGCAACACTTTATAAATAAGAGGAAAGTAACACTGGCATTTCCAGTGAGCAGATTAACAGACAAATTTTGTTTCTTTCTAATCATTTGTGATTACTGAAGTGCTATTTCTGAGATTTTCAAAAATGAAAGCATATATTTCCTCAGAATATTTGAGGAAAGCAGAAAAATCTAGATAAACAGATAAAATATTCTTTATAATAAATATACTATTCAGCAGAGCAAATTTACAGATCACTGTTAATCTATGGATTTATCTGGTTTTTCATTCATTAAAATTAATGGAGCAAGTACTTTAATCTGTCTGGAAAATAAATACAGACTAAGTTATGTTTTTTGACCTGGAAAGTGTCAAGCTCCTTTGGTAACTCCTTTTGTCACTTACAAATGTTAATAAATACAGGATTCACCTTCTTCTGCTCTCCGGATTATTGTGCCAGGTAAGATAACTTTTTAACATGCATGTAAAAAAGTTGAATTTTTATCTCTGACTCATACAGTGACAAGAAAGCAAAAAATCCTATCCTTACATCTCCATAAATATTCTCTCTTCTTGGAGTATTTTTCCAAGTGACAGAAAAATATAATTTTTAACTAATATAATTGTGATATAAATATATTATGAAACCTCACATTGTACTTTGGTATTCAAAATAACTGAAGATAGAGCACTTTATATTTAGCCATTTTAAAAAATGTATATGAGAATCAGCTATAACTCAGGAATAATAAGATATTCTAAGAGTTGAATTGACTATAAAAAACTATACTTTAAAATAAAAAAGAATAGGAGGTCTTTCTTAAACCACAAAACTATGTTTTTCACCCCAGCAACTCAGAGTAGTATTGGTATTATGGAAGAATAAAAGTCGGGGGAAAATGGACCACTCATGACTCTAATATCCAGTGACACATCAAAATACTTGGAAAATATTCTCAATGTGACATACTAAAATACAAAAAAAAATGCTTTTATCATATTTATAAGGCTAAAGACATCTTAGGGACCGATGAATGAAATAATATTTAATGGAAAAATTTAACTATGATTCTAAGTTTGTGTTTACATTCACAAGAGATAAATATGAGAAAGAAATTCTACAAAAAGGAGTACATATCTCATAATGAACAAACTTCAAAATCTAATAGCAATAAGGAACTATAGTTTATTCTTTAAGGGCAAAGTCAATGAAATGAGTAAAAGCAAGACCAGGTCTTAGTTTCCAAAACTTTGTAAATTCATAAATATATGATATGGAAACAACTATATAATTCAGCTGAGACTAAAATTTACTGAAACATTAAACTATATGTCTAAAGTTTCTGTAAGCTAGAGGACACAGCAAGATGTACAGCTTACTATAGAAAAAGTGAGATAGCCATATGACTGGATTATAGCACAGCTCAATTAATAACATTAAATAATAACTAGTGCCAAAAGAAAATACCTAGCTAGTCCTAGAGAGATGAAAGTCAGGAAATGATTCTTAGAGATGAACGTATAGAACATTGAAGTTCAATAATCATGGAAAGACTCAAGAAGGAACAAATAATATAAAAAGAAGAAAAAGCCAGGAGGTCGAAGAGGTGAACAAGATCAAATAACTGAAGGGGAAATTATCATTGTTTCAGCAGTAACAGTGGAGTAATGAGATATGCTGGAGAAAGGACCAGGTCATAAGGACCCTTTTGAAAGGCACTGTATCAGATTTGTGGACATTGAAGATAATTGCCAACTGTTGTTTAAAATTTAAGTGATAGTGTATGGTAATGGGTTTGAAAGAAAATTTAGTTCAGAAAAGAAAATCAATCAAAGTAGAAGATTTAATGGTGTAGAAAAATAGAATCAAACAATATAGAGTCAAAACGACAAAAGTCAGTAAACTTGTTTAGAGTTATTGTCACGGTCACGGTCCTCCCATTGTTCATCAATTTGCTCGAGTGGGCCCAGTAACGTCTCCATTGGAGACTTTGTTGTTCCTGTGTTTGGCATGTCGAGTACATCACGGGTTGCTTGTCAGGCTCTGCCGCGCAGGCGAGATAGCTTGCCGGGCTCTCTGAGAAGGGAGGAGGAATCGAACTCAGGTCCGGCCATGTTGGCTGTGTGCAAGGCAAACGCCCTACCTGCTGTGCTCTATCGCTCTATCTAGGGCTGGAGCAATAGAGTTATTGAATATCTTTTAATAATTTTATTTTGTGGGGGAGGATAGTACTATTGAATATCTTCTAAACCTTTTTTTAAGTGGGGAGAAAATCTCAAGGAGTGCTCAGGTAGCCTTGACTCTCGTCCAGACATTCCTGACAGCTGGGCCAATGACTCAATGTAAGGTCCCAAGACCGTGACACTGCTTAGCCCTCAGAGTTAGAGATAACCAGGCCACAGACAGCTGCTTTGTGGTAACTCTCCATCACAGCAAGTTCTTAAATTCAGTACTGAGAACAAAGGTGGGGAAACAGTTCAATCTTCTAGCTTGCCTGGCCTGAACATAAGCTCTTCTTGTGGTCTATACTACATTTTATAATCCTATGTGGTAATATAAGATCTTGATGATAGTTAAGATTTGATCATTCTTATAATATTTCTTTTCCTTGTGAATTCTGAGAAAAGGAAACATTCCTCTTAGAAGCATAGTCAATTAAATTTATTTTATTTTTAAAACTTCCCAATGTACAGCAACATTAAGAAAGACAAAATTGAAACATTTGTTAATTAATTGTTTTTCACATGATCAAAACAATGAATCCAGGGAATGAAGGCATTAAAAATGATGAAAGAGTCTTGAATTAAAGTTTATGATCATGCCAAAATCTTATAGTTTCCATCTATGTATTATATGCTAACAATGAAGACAATAGAATAAGTTCTCATTAGTTCAACCCAATCTTAGATTGTTAATATAAGGAAAAGCAATAGTGAAAATTCAGAGCAAAGAACTTAGTTTACTCTTTGCTTTCCTCTTTTCAATGGGTAAAAAATTCTTAAATGGAACTACAAATAGATGGATTGAATAAAATGGTATTGAAGACCATAACCTCCAGTTGTTCACTTCTGCTCGAAAAGGGCAATGTACAAAAATACTATAGCTGCTAACTCACTTCAAAATATCTCTATCCTACATCTTTGCTTCTTTATATGTAATTGTATGTTGTTATGAAATATCTGAGGGGCTGGAGAGACAGCACAGCGGGTAAGGCATTTGCATTGCATGCGGCCGACCCAGGTTCGATTCCCAGCATCCCATATAGTCCCCTAAGCACCGCAAGGAGTAACTCCTGAGTGCAGAGCCAGGAGTAACCCCTGTGTATCGCTGGGTGTGACCCAAAAAGCAAAAAATGGAAAGAAAGAAAGAAAGAAAGAAAGAAAGAAAGAAAGAAAGAAAGAAAGAAAGAAAGAAGAAAGATCTGAAAGAGTATGAATATATGTTAGGAAGCGATATAGTATTTTTAGGAGCAAATTACCTATGTTATATATTAGAGTTATAAGGACATGCCCTTCTGATATGGAGTGTTCCCAATGGAAATCATATTTCACATTCATACATAAATTTTATTCTGCTAGGCAAGTGTTTTGTATCGCATGTGCTGTGATAGGTATACTCTCCTACAAGCTGGTCATAGGTGAGGTGAGGTTGAATACAGCACAAAATTTTGTATTGACACAACTCTAAAGGGAATCCTGGATGAAATAGTCAATATATCTATGAGCTAGTCTCAGAAAAACCAACACTGTCATAATACAGAAATTTTTCTAAGCCCAGTAAGGAAGCAAATAAAAGCAGATATGCAACTTTCAAAAATTTAAGGACAATTACTGAGTGTAACGGGCTGGAGCAATAGCACAGTGGGTAAAGCATTTGCCTTGCACGTGGCCAACCTGGCCAACCCAGGTTTGATTCCTCCGCCCCTCTTGGCGAGCCCAGCAAGCTACCGAGAGTATTTCACCCATATGGCAAAGCCTGGCAAGCTTCCCATGACATATTCAATATGCCAAACACAGTAACAAGTGTCACAATGGAGACGTTACTGGGCTTGCTCAAGCAAATCAATGAACAATGGGAACGACAGTGAGTGACTGAGTATAACACCCAGCGTGAATCTGAGAGTACAGCAGAAGTTGTTCATAATTTAATAAAGAGTGTGCCAATTGAAATAAACCAAAATTAATAAAAAAAACTGCTAACAATAACTCTCCTAAATTTATTAGAAGAGAATGCCTGTTTATTGTATATGAAGGAGATAAAATTCATCTCAACAGCTTCTGTTTCTTTTATCTTTAGCCAGGATATTAGGGTAGGGGTGGTGGTGGGGTTGGTGGTGGTGGTGTCAAGGGGAGTGAGGATCTTGATTTTCTCCGTAAAATTTGTGCTTTCAGACCCCTTGTGAGGAATTGAGAAACACTCTGATTAAGGAAGCTGCTCACGCAAGGCAGTATTCAAGCCATGAAGATTAGATTATTGTAACTCCCTATTGGCTGACTTGCTCCATAAGGCCTTACATAAACTCCAGCTGGTGAAGGACAAAGCTGCCAGGTTCCTTTTAAAAAGGGCAAAATTAATCAAAATATATTTCTCCCTATCTGAAATTCCTATGCTGCCTATTGGTTGAAAAATTCACTCTTCTGGTTTTCAAATTACTCTTTTAATTCAAGAGGTGATATCTGGCCCAAGTCCAATGTGCTTTTTATATCCTTTTAGCAATTTATGTTTCCGAGCCGACTTCTAAAGTTGCTGAAACAAATCTGCTCATGTCCCAAGACCATTCCTACTTTTAATGAAACAAGGCTATTTCCTACAATCTTTAACACATAAAACTCTCCTTCGATAAGAGTGCATTAGCTTTGCAATATATTGCATTAGATACAACTTTGTGGTAAACATTTCTTAAATAATAGAACTATACAATTGTGTTTATTATCACCCAAAAGTAATAGATATCTCTCTTAGTGATTGGGATTTAGAATTGAAGTTAAGAACGTAGGATCAACAAATTTCATGAAGAAAAGGCAATCAGCTCAGTTCCTGAGCAATAGTACTGCAAATGGAGTGCTTGCCTTGGATGCGGCTGACCCATATTGGATCCCCAGCAGCACATATGGTACCCCAAGCTCCGCCAAGAGTGATTCTTTGAGCAAAGACCCAGGAGTACACCTTGAGCACTGCAGGTGCCAAAACAAAACCGAAAACAAAAAAAGTATCAGCTGTCAGGCAAACTCAAGTACACAAACACCCACAAATTATTCATATTACTAGCTCTAAAGAACATAGATAAATAGAGACTTTTGTAATAGAGTATGCTACCTTGCATAGTGGCCAAATCAATCCTCTTTATTGATTGAAAACAAAACAAACTAAAGATGGCATCAATCTTTGGGAATACAAACAATACAACTGAGTGTATGATATTTATTAATCAAAGCAGAGGATACAGGTTAAACACTGAGAAAGATATAGAGGTCAGTAAAACGCATTTGTCTGCATTGAGAGTTTATTGACTCTAGTAAGGTTCAGACAATGCATCAGAATGAGATGGGTCTGCTGAGAATCTTCAATGGTACTGTTTCAGTCCAAAATTCTTTCCAAGAGAATACTACTCCAAGTAAATTTGAGCAATTTCCTATTATATAGTCATTACTTTAAATTCCAGTGTCCATATATCCAATTATTCAGTCTTTTTAGTTTACAAAAACTATATATATATATACATAAACATATATATGTACAGACACACATATAGACACATATATATATACAAATATATATGCCTATATATAAAAAGGTAAAGGCCCTCCTGTTGATCTTCGATTTGCTCGAGCGGGCCCAGTAACGTCTCCATTGGACACTTTGTTGTTACTGTGTCTGGCATATCGAATACTCTCGGTAGCTTGCCGGGCTCTCCGAGAGGGGCGGAGGAATCGAACTCGGGTCGGCCATGTTGGCCACTTGTAAGGCGAACGCCCTACCCGCTGTGCTATCGCTCCAGCCCATGCCTATATATACGTATATAATATAGCTTTCAGTAGATGTTAAATACTAATATTTGACCTTAAACATATACATATATGTATGTACATAAATATATATAAATACACATGCATACATACATATGCATAGTAACATTTCTAGATTTTTCTTAGGGTAAAAAATTAGACATATATGTATATGCTTAGGGTCAAATATGAGGGTCTAACATCTACTAAAAACCTATATTATGTCTGACTTTTGTTACTTTCATTTTATTTTGTACCAACACAGACTACAATCAGGGATCAGTCCTGGTATACTCAGCAGACTATACTGGAGATCAAATGTGGCACATTTATATGCATGTGCGATGTAAGTGCCTTACCTATTGTCATATCTCACTGCCCTTAGACATTTTAAAAAATATTTCATGCATGTTATTTCATTTATATTTATAAAAATGTTCATGATTCATATGATTATACTCCTACTTTATTGTTTCACTAAAAAATATGTGAGAATCATCTTATTTAAATAAGATTCTTTAATACATAAAATACATGCTTATTATTGCATTAATATATCAATCATTATTCCATAAAAATGGTAGATTCTCCAATCTCATTCAGCTATAATTAATGTGTATCAGTGTATGCATTTAGGATGTACAGCACAGTGCCTTTGATGGCATATATTGCAAAATAAGTACGGCTATTTAGTGTCTGTCATCTTATAGCTAAAATAAAAATTTTTAAAAATTTTCCTTGCAATGAGATATTTTTAGGATGTACTCTCAATAAGGGCTGTGAGCAATAGCACAGTGGATAGGGTGTTTGCCTTGCACCTGGCTGACCCGGGTTCGAGTCCCCCATCCATCTCGGAGACCCCGGCAAGCTACCGAAAATATCCCGCCAGCACAGCAGAGCCTGGCAAGCTCCCTGTGGTGTATTCGATATGCCAAAAATAGTAACAAGTCTCACAATGGAGATGTTACTAGTGCCCATTCGAGCAAATAGATGAACAATGGGAGGACAATGCTACAGTAATCATATAAATTTATATATATATATATATATATATAGAGAGAGAGAGAGAGAGAGAGAGAGAACACTGTAGCACTGTCCTGTAGCACTGTTATCCTCATCCTCTTGTTCATTGATTTGCTCGAGCGAGCGGGCCCAGTAATGTCTCCTTTGTGAGACTTGTTGTTACTATGTTTGGCATATCGAATACTTCATGGGTAGCTTGCCAGACTTTGGCGTGCAGGCAAGATACTCTCGGTAGCTTGCTAGGCTCTCTGAGAGGGGCGAGGAATCGAACTCGGGTCAGCTGTGTATAAGGCAAACGTCCTACCCACTGTACTACGGTGCTACTGTCAATAAGCCAATCTCAAAAGAAATAGGGAAGATTTGGTGAACAAGTTAAAACTTGGAAAAAATATTCAATAAGCTATATATTTTTAATTTTTCAGGTTTTCTCTATGAACAGCACAAAAGGTTGGATGAAGATTGGCTGAAATCACAGTAAAAGTCATTCTTCTGAGTGAACAATACCAAAGAAGAAATCCAAAGCAATAAACTATCAGAGAAAGAGACTGAAGGCTGTATGAGGGCATCTCAAAATGTAATGAAAGAGTGAAGGGAAACTCAAACTTTTACATAGAAAATGCGATCAATGATAAGAGAAAAAACTCTCAATCAGATTTGAAATTAAGTCAAAGACTTTAAGAGATGCCTCACCAAACAAGGCATAGAGATAGTAAATAAGCATGTGAACAATGCCATGAATTCCAGCATTCAAGCTCCAGAATTTGTGCCCATGGCTACTTACCCAAAGGATTAGACCCATGCAAAAATCTGCACTCTATGTTTATAGCAGTTTGTCCATAGTTAGTAAAACCTAGAAGTAATCAAAATATCTTTTAGTAGATGTATTGTGTTACTTTCATATAATGAGATATTTATCATTCAATGTTACTAAAATTGTACAATCAACTTTTAAAATTACAATACAGGGTGAAGAATCTGAAAAGACTTTTTTTCAGTGAAGATTTACAAACTGTTACATGTATATGAGGAAAATGCAAATGAAGACTAAAATGAAATATATACTCATTTATGTAAAATAGTTATCCTGAAAAGTGAAGTGATAACAAAAGTTCTTGAAGATGTAAGAAAAACATCGATCTTTGAGGAGAGTATAAATTGTCTCTGCTACAATGGGAAACGCTATGAAGTTTCCTCAAACAGTTAAAAATGAAACCATACATCCTATGATCCAGATATTTCACTTCTGGCATTTATTCCAAGGAAAAGAAAATAAGTCCATAGACATATAAAAAGGATAATGATTGATTCAAAGGCAGAAGGCTGACTAGCATAGAGGAAACATGTATTCCAGGTAATTTCAATTGCCGAGAAAAGGAAACAACCTGACTAACTCTGGATAGATAATGTTCAAAAGAGACCACTTTCTGACGGAGTGGCTCATGCAAGGAGACAGGCTAACCCATCATCTCGGTGCTGGCATTTTGGTCTTACTCCTAAGGAAAGCAAGCTGTGAGGCTGTTATTCAGGATGAATTCTTGACACCTCACAGCTGCCAGTAGGAAAAACAGAGACTAAAGATAATGCATCCTCTTGGGAATGCTGTGGTTCTTGCAGAGTTAAAACAAGTGCCTAGAGTTTCACATCAAGAGCATAAGCATTAACTCAGGATTAGTGACTTACTGCAAGTGTATAGATTTGTGACTTTCTCATGAGAATGTTCACTTCCTGTACCTGTTCTCCAGCAGTCCTTTGTCAAGTATAGACTTTGGCACAGTACCCTGGGCAAGATACTCCCTCACTGTGACTATGAGTTGGTGTGTGTGAGGCATTGGCAAGTACTGGGGTTTAATAAAGAGTCAGACTGCTCATAGTGGGTGACATCCCAAGCACCTAGGGACTTCTCCACCCCTGCTGCTACTGGGTTCAAGCTGGGTAGAATTTTTGAGATTATATGAGACTGGGAAAGTAGAAGGAGAACAGCCACAGCATTTCAGAGCTGACATACAATAATTGGAATGAATTATGTCTGAGTGCATCCCACCCATCTTCTATCTTCTATTAAGAAGCACCCTTACATATACCCAAATACAAATAATAGAGAAACTATTTTTTAATTTCAAAATACTCTGAGTTGATATTTCTTTTTTTAGTCAATCACTGTGAGCTACAGTTACAAAACTTTCATGTTTGAGTTTCAGTCATACAATGGTTGGTCACTCATCCTTCCAACAGTATACATTTTCCACCACCAATGTCACCAGTATCCCTTCTGGTCCCCATCCCACCCCTGTTCTTTCCTTTGTGGCAGACAATTTTCCTCTTATTCTTTCTTTACTTATAAGTACTATGGTTTGCAATACAGATAATGAGAGGCCATCATGTTTGGTTCTTTATCTAATTTCAGCACACATCTCGCATCTGGACTGATCCCTCCAACTATCATTGACTTAGTGATACCTTCTCTATCCCAATTGCCTTCTCCCCCAAATCATAAGGCAGGCTTCCAACTGTGGAGCAATCTTCCTGGCCCTTGTTCTCTACTGTCTTTAGGTGTTAGTCTCATATTATGATAATTTATATTCCACAAATGAGTGCAGTAATTCTATGTCTGTTCACTAGTCTATTGCAATCAAAATATTTCCAAAACTCACTAAAGCGTCAGTTGATATTTTTATAGAAAAGATTTACTTTGTACAATCAATTGGTCTAACATATGAACAAGCTGAAGACATTTGAAAATAGGTCCAGCTTGGAAATATATCTCATGCATCCAATTAAATGGAGTTACTCTTTGTATGTACTTAACAATAACTATCACTCATAGTGGAATAGATGTATGTCTGTTGCTAAGAAATCCATTATTTTAATATAAACACAATTTATATGTTGAAAGTAATTCTTGAGACTCTGACTATTCAGCAAGTCTTTAATAAAACTTAACACTTGGTTTGGGGCTTCTGTCATGTCATTTGCTGGCACAAGGCTATTGCAAAGTCCCTTGCTTCATATTCATTCACTGGAGTGTGGATGACATGTAGGAGGGGACTAAGTGGAAAATTTTGCTCAGGCATTCAAAGTGAGATATAGGTACTGGCCAGACTGAGTTCTTATTTGGAGGTTCTTAAAAATCATTTGCTTCCATACTTATTGAAATTATTAGCTGAATTTCATTTCTTACTGCTATAGAACTAAGGCACCCCTTTTCTTGCTGACTGGCAGCCATGGGCTTCTCTCAGCATGCAGGACTGCCCACCTGTTCCTGAGTAGGTCCTTCTCACTTTTTTCCACACTAGCACTGAGAATTTCTGTTCTGCTAAATTCCATTCAGACTTTGAAATGCTCCAGATTCCTCTGTTTCTGACCTGTAGATCAAAATTTAAAGGGCTCGTTTGATTAGGTGCCTTCCACCCATATTATCTTCCTGTTCGGGTCTTAATTACATCTGCAAAGTCTCTCCATGGCACAACCTTTATAAGAGTTTAATTGAATAATTAGTAGAATGTGTCTACACACCAGGCTATGGGAAATGTAGGGGACATCTTAGAATTCTACCTAACACATCATATGAACAGATTAAAGTAGGTCATTTCAGTAGAAATAAAAAAATTTTAATTTAATACAGTTTCACAATGAAATATATATTAAAATTATAATTCAATTTTGATTCAAAATCTACTCACAATTATAACCTTTCATAAGCAAAAGAATAAAAGGAAACTCCTTTTATCTGTTAAAAATATACAGAAGTGGGCTGGAGAGATAGTAGAGAGGAAAGACTTACCTTGCATGCTGCCAATGCTGGTTTGGTTTCCAGGACTGTAAATGATACCCTGAGTACTATCAGTAGTGATCAAGCTCATTATCATAGAACTAGGACTAATCCCTGGGCATTACCAGCGTAGCCCCAAAACCAGAGAACAAAACTAAAAGCAAAAATACATGTAGCCACCACCACTTAATGGTAAGAAAATTGCCAAGTTCCTCCTAAAATCAAGATAAAGTGAGACTATCTGATCTTTATAACACAGAGGGTAGGGCATTTGTCTTGCATGCAGCCAACCCAGGTTCAATTCCTTTGTCCCTCTCGGAGAGCCCAGCAAGCTACCGAGAGTATCCTGCCCACACAGCAGAGCCTGGCAAGCTACCCCTGGAGTATTCAATATGCCAAAAACAGTAACAACAAGTCTCACAATGTAGATGTTACTGGTGCCCACTCGAGCAAATCGATGGACAACGGGAGGAAGTGCTCTGGTACAGTGCTATCCTTTTTTATTAATATCAAAGATGATGCAATTACAACGTTAAGCTAAAATAAAAAAATGAAAGAAAGAAGGTAGGAATGAAGAAAGAAAGAAAGGAAGGAAGAAAGGTAGAAGTAATACACATTTTTAGATGATGTTATCATAATTATTTTTAAAAGGAGTGTACCGAACAAAGCTTTTAGAAGACACAATTTAGAAATTTTATAAATTATTTAGTGTAGTTTGATTTTAAATTATTCTTCTAAATAGCAATAATTTTAAAATGTAATAGATCACAGTTATAATACAAAACATATTCAGATATCACTGTAGCGGAAAGGGACTTAAAGAAGGGAAGGACCACATAATCAGACCTACTCTAAGGAATAGAACACACCCAATTTGTCCCTCTCAATATACTCCATTAATAGAACAAGAAACATACAAATCAGTAAGTTTAGTCTCATCATCCTTCACTTACATGGGGTACTGGACAACTGATATGGCTAAAGGGTACAGAATAAACTAACATTTATAAAATAAGATTACTGGGTAAGTGGTGATGATTCCATTGGAGAGTGAGCTCATCTCTGATTCTCACCTTATGGGTCTCAGTAGAAATAAAGAAGTATAACAATGAAGAGTCCTGATGGTCAGAATTCTATTTATACTTCCAGTCTATAAGAATCTGAAGTTAGTAAGATCTGCTGCAACATTGCACATATGAAATTTATAGAAACTGAAGAAGGGGTGTGCATTCTTGTATTCAGTATTTAGGAGTATAAGGTACTGTGAAAATCTAGGTCTACCTAGAACACTATTTCTTCTAAATAGGGCATATATATTGGGGTGATAATAAATTTTGGTATGATGCTTGAGACTATTCCCTCACCTCTCAGAGTAAGAAATGCATCTGTCCTAGTTTTGTGCATTTTGGTTTCAATAATCTTCAGCATGTTACATATACTAAGGAGTCTGCAAAGACGGTAGCAATGTACAAGATAGTAAAGAAAATGTTAAGAGGAAACATACTTAAATTCAGATACCATTATTTTCCATCCCCACAAAGAACAATAGATCTTGGAGCTTAAAAACAGCTATAAACCATGATAAAACTTGTAACTTCAGGGGTAAAAGAAATAATACAGCGAGTACAGTGCTTGCTTTTCATGCAGATAGCCCGTATTCAGTTTGAAGCACCCCATATGTTACCATGTGCACTGACAAGAATGATCCCTGAGCACAGAACCAGGAATAAACCCTGAGCAGCAAAAGGTGTGTCCCCAAACCAAACCAAAATATAGAACAAAACTTGTGTTTTGATAGCTTAGAATTTATGTTACCTTGTTTGGAAGAAAATGAAAATGCTTGGGTTAACTGATGACATGCATTTGTTTAGTCTCTGAGTTGGCATTAAGAATTCTATAAAATCAGAATGGAAATGCATAATGTAACCCTTTAACTCTTTTTTCTGCAGTACTGAACTACTTGCATTTTGTCATCCAGCATTTTAACTATCTGACACTTGAAGTAATATTTTCAAATGTTGCAAAGTTAATAAATAGGTCATGAGAAGAAAAGGCTAAGTAAAATTTGTGTCTAAAGCTACAAGAAAGCATAAACAAATTTTAGTTCTGTCAACACTGGTGTCTATGTGTGCACAGTAAATGCCCTGAGAACTGAGAATCTATTTACTCACTAATATGTATATTAAAGTTGATGTGACTTTCAAAGTAGTTTTTTTTCAATACACTAGTAGCCTTTGAATTACATCTCACAAGATTAAAAGGGAAAAAAAGAAATAACTGGTATTAGAATTGCAATTCAAGGGTTTTTCTTTAGGTTTTAACTATTTGTTTGCTATTTTGCTTATATAGAATCAATATTCTATTATGCTTGATGACTCATTATATTAGGTATATCATTATGAAGGAGGGAAGTAAATTAAAATATGATATATAGAACTTCATACTAAAGAAAAATTCCAGTTTGACACACTGAGTATTAAACCATATCCAAATATCTTTAAGGATTATGCTAATGCATATAAAAGTTTTAAATTGATAATATTGTATGTGCCAAGATAACCCTAGAGAAGAGGAAGGGTAAAAATTCAATTAGCATTTAATAAAGACAAAACGAGTTCTAAGAATTGCTCTAACATTTCTTGTTCTTTTTACTGAGGTGTTTTACTTTAGCTGAAATATAACCATCAATGGGCAAACATGTTTAACAGAAAATTTAAATGTTATGTTTACTGTGATAAATTTATTTTTCAAACTTCTAGCTTTGTCAATTAGTTCTGTTTTAGCATCACTTTTACATAGTGCATTTACTGAATTTCTCCTATGGACTTTTTTAATGTAAGAAGGAATTTTATTTAAATGCATTTTTCATGTCAACGAAGAAGTATAAATCCTATGGACTTTTAAAAATTAAAAAAAATGTTATTAAGATATCATGATTAACAAAGTTATTCATAAGTGAGTATTAGTTTTTTATGTTTTTTCCAGTACCAGTCCAACCCCTAATGTTAAGTTCCCTCAACTTTTGTCTCCAGGTTCCCAGCCTACCTCCTTAGCAGGCATAGTTTTTAGTTTGATTGTAGCAATTTCAGTCTCCTGCATTCAGATTTATTGATTTCGTGGTCTGGATATATGTTATACCAAGATTATAAACCACTCATGGACCCAAGGCCCTTTACTCTGACCTCCTTACTTCCTCTCTGTCTCTTCTTGATTCCCCTTTCAGTTTCTCCCTTTTGTCTTCCTCCTTTCTATACTGTGGAGTGAAGGAATTTCATGTGTGTTGAGAGATATTTACTATCATTAGAATAATAATACAAAAAAACTGATAGAGGTTTTAAGAAGCTATTTGTTTGGGGGCAGTTAGGTCACATCTGGCAATGCTCAAGTCTTACTTGTGCATATGTACTCAGGGATCACTCCTGGCAGTGCTCGGGGTGCCATATGCAGTGCTGAGTGTGAATCCAGCATCTGTCACATGAAAGCTAAGTGCCTTAACTCCTGTACTATCTTTTTGGCTCAAGGAGTTATTGAGACTTTCCTTGGAGGAGAACAGAGATGAATCTTTTAGTGAATATTGCATTTATTCAACATGTATTTTTTAACTTTCCTACTAGAGACTCAGCTCCACTTTAGCAACAAAGATATAACCATAAATCAGATTTTATATAAGATTTCTTTCTTGTTCTCATTCTTGAAAATGGTCAATGGGCCTATAATATAAAACATCACTATTATTAAACATGCTAATTTAACTAAAGCTTGACTATAATCATTTCAGGAATCTTAGGAGAACTTTTCTTAATTAGGTTAAGGAGAGATGAGAAACTAGTTAATGAAGAAATAACTTTTATACTAATTTTCATTTTAGGAATTCAGATTAGAACTCATAGAACTGAACTGTCTGTTTTTGAATGCAGCTTCATTATGTAGAACTTCTTGTTCATTTGCAGTATAGGAAAAATAATGTATAACAAATTTACCTTACTAATAAGAGAACCTGAAGACTTAACACTTAACTCTGTATTCAGTGTAATAAAATTAAAATGATGATCGGTAAGATTATGAGACCCAATGTACATACTTACTGCTGGTATCTGTATTTAGCAAAGTTTTATCATTTTATATACTGCCAAAAATAAACATTTAATATATCATGCTTTACACAACAATAAATGGTAACCTGTTATAAAAAATTATTTGGAGAACTATTACTATTTATACTGAGCAATCGTTTAAATTTATTTAACACAAAATGTGTGATAATTTTAAGATCTATATTATTTCCATGAAGGTTAAATAAATATACATTTTAAAAAAATCAGCTATAAATTTAATCATTATGTGTTTTCTTGAAAATTTCAAGATAGTGGATTATCTGGAGACTAAACAGAGTTATGTCTTATGCTAGATAATCAGTCTAATTCAAATCCACAGTGACCTTTTTGCTTTGAGTTCTTTTTGTTATTAAATATAAATATCAAAATATTAGGGCTGGAGCGATAGCACAGCGTGTAGGGCATTCGCCTTACAAGCGGCCAACATGGCCGACCCGAGTTTGATTCCTCCGCCCCCCTCGGAGAGCCAGGCAAGCTACCGAGAGTATTCCATATGCCAAACACAGTAACAACAAAAGTCTCCAATGGAGACGTTACTGGGCCCGCTCGAGCAAATCAACGATCAATGGGAGGGCCTTTACCTTTACCTTTACCTTTATCAAAATATTAGCTATTTAAATAAATAATATTGATTTTAGATAATTACATAGAATTACTTCACTTGAAAAATAGTTAAGGCACACTGATATAATAAGATTTTTTTTAACCAGGATCAATGCTAAAATACACATGGAAATGCTTTAAAACACTAATGTGTATTCGAATTGTAGCTGCAAAATTATTATCACTTCCAACCATTTTAATATATACTTTCTACTATAAAGTATTTTAAATATTATATGTGCAATGTATGGAATTAAAAGAGCTTTCTAGAACTCTGAGTTTTATGTAGGCACTGTATTATCGTCAGGTTTAGATTTAATAAATCTAAATAATAGGTAAAGTGCTTAGCATGCAGCTTCACTTGAAGATTGTCTGAGTTATGTAATACATGCTCCTTAATTATCTTCTGATTGTGGATTACACTAGAAACTATGATTTAAAAATAAAATACAGGGGTTGGAGCACTATCACAGCGGGTAGGGCGTTTGCCTTGCATGCAGACAACCCGGGTTCGATTCCCAGCATCCCATATAATCCCCTGAGCACCGCCAGGGGTAATTCCTGTGAGCAGAGCCAGGAGTAACCTCTGAGCATTGCCATGTGTGACCCAAAACGCCAAAAAGAAAAAAAACTTTTAAGTCCACAACTGTACCTCGTGGAGTTTCACTAATAAAAATTTAAAAATAAATAAATAAATAAAAATACAAAATATTATAAATTTTTTAGAAGGTAAAGTGTAATTAGATAAAATTAGAATGATTGAATTTCTTCATAAAGATTAAACCCAGAAAATCACCATTATTTAAGTTAATATATAAAAAATCTTTTGAAAAAATTTAAGACTAATATATCAATGTAAAAATGAAGAAAATATTTGAGTAGACACAACTCACATTAAAATATAAATGTATAGCCTGAATCATAAATTATATTTGAATAATATAGGCAGAAGATTTCATGACATTTCATCTAAAGATATCTTCAATGACTCAATGCCATTGACCAAGAAAATGGAGAAAAAGATAAAACAAATGGAAAGACAGCAACCTTAGAAGCTTCTGCTGTAAAAAAAAAAATAAAGACCAAAAAAAAAAGACACTTCACATATTGGGAGAAATTATTTACCCATTACTCACCTGAAAAAGGGCTAATATCCAGGCTATTTAAAGCACTGGTACAATTTAACAAGATTAAAACAATGCAACTCCATAAAAATGGGTGAAAGACATAAACAGAAACACCCTAAAAGAATATATAGATGACCACCTAACATTTGTATGGTCTAGTGAGATTGGCACATAGGACCAAGAATAAAAACAAACAGTATCTATGTGGATTTTGGGTGGAGGTGGGGGTAGGAGGGTAGAACCGTAGGTAGGAATTGTTGGGAATGTAGACTGTAGAACCTTTTTGGAAAACCATATGAATGCTTCTCAAAAAACTAAGAACTAAACTTCCCAGTCAAATACGATCGACTGGTTCATCACCTCCATGATTGTGCGAGGAACGCCAAGAGAGAGATAGCCACAAAAAAAAAAAAGGCTGTCTTCAAAAACTCTAGAGCTTATTCACCAACGTGGTTTGGCGCATGCCTCAGACAACCGCAAGCTAATGTCTGAGCTCGCAGAGCAGTGCAGAGATGCGATCAAGGAAGACCTCAAAGAGAGAAGAGCAGAAGTGCTGGTAGAAGCGGCAGAAGTCAGGAAAAGTATTCGTAACACCCGCCTGTCCTTCGCCAACTACAAGACCAAGATGACTGCCCTCCGATGTCCTGATGGATCTATCACATCCTCCAGAACGGCAATGGAGAAGATTATCCATGACTTCTACTCAAATCTCTTCAATAGTCATGTCCACTTGCCGACATACCAAATTCCACAGGATGGATATGTCGTTCCCAACATTCTCCCTTAAGAAATCCGACACGCCATTTCATCAGTAAAGAAACGAACAGCACCCGGGCCAGACAAGGTCAGACCTGAACACCTGAAGAACCTGCCGTCAGTACTCATCAATACACTGGCTCGGCTCTTCACACACTACCTGTCTGAATGCAAGGTTCCATCCCAGTGGAAAACCAGCAGGACCGTACTACTGTTCAAGAAGGGAGACATCCATGACATTGGCAACTATCGCCCAATCTGCCTATTGTCTGTCATCTACAAGTTATTCACTCGAGTCATCCTAAATAGGATTGGCAAAACACTAGATGAAGGTCAACCATGCGAACAAGCCGGGTTCCGCAAAGGATTCAGCACCATCGACCATATCCACACGATAACCAAGCTCATTGAGGTTTCTCGGGAGTTCAAGATGCCGCTCTGTCTAATGTTCATTGATTTAAAGAAGGCCTTTGATTCTGTTGAGATGGAAGCAGTCATTGAAGCCCTAGCCAATCAGGGCATTCAAGCCCAATACATCAAGATCCTCTGTGAGCTGTATTGCGGATTCACTACCAGGATCTCACCATTCTACAAAGAAGCAATCATTGACGTCAAGAGATGGGTTCGGCAGGGTGATACCATTTCACCAAAACTCTTCAGTGCCACCCTCGAGAACATCATGCAACAACTGGAATGGGTAGGAATGGGAGTGAAGATAGATGGTTGGCAACTACACCACCTCCACTTTGCTGATGACATTGTTTTAATAACACCAAATATCAGCCAAGCGGCACAAATGCTGGCCGACTGTGACTGTGAGTGTGGAAAGGTAGTACTACAGCTGAATCTTATGAAGACAATGTTTATGAGAAACAGCCTCATTCCTGACGCCCCATTCGCTCTCAAAAGAACAACCATCTCTGAATGCAACAGCTATGTGTACCTAGGTCGAGAGGTCAACATGACAAATGACCTGGCACCCGAGCTGGACAGGAGGAAGAGAGCAGCTTGGAACACCTTCAAGAGCGTCGAAGAAATAGCTAAGAGGATGAAGAACCTCCGGCTCCGGGCACATCTTTTTGATTCCACTGTCCTTCCTGCATTAACATATGCCTCAGAGACCTGGGCCCTACGCAAACAGGATGAGAATGCCATTCGGGTCTCCCAAAGAGGAATTGAAAGAGCTATGCTTGGAATATCACGTTTCACTCAAATGAGAGAAAGAATCCGGAGTTCTGACATCCATCGACGATCAAGAATCAGGAATGCTATCTCGTTTGCCAATGTGTCAAAAATCAGATGGGCTGGTCACATAATGAGATTTAAAGACGACCGCTGGACTAGAGCTGTTACCAACTGGATTCCACGGGATGTCAAAAGACCGTGTGGCCGCCCACCTACCAGATGGTCAGACTTCTTCATCAAGATCATGAACGATCGGTTTGGGGCTCTTCATGTTCCTAGAACGAACAGACACCATTGGGCTACACTAGCACGTGACAGGGACAAATGGAGACATTACTGGCCCCCGCTCAAGCAAATCGACGATTAACGGGAAGTTAAGTGATTAAGTGATATACTTCCCTATGACTCAGCACCTACCTCCCAGGACCCCTAACTTTATTCAAAGTGTTGGGTATGGGCACTGGTATAATGGGGGACAGCATTGGATCCTCTAATGGAGGGTGTGGTGCTGGAACATTTTATGCATGTAGCACTACCGTTAACAATATTGTAGATAACAATGCCCTCTAACTTTAAAAATAAATAAATAAATAAATAAATATGTGATAACTGGAGAAATTTCTAAAGTAGTAGAGCATATTGTTAGCATGTGTAAGCCCTCAATAGCCCTCAGTACCCTAGCACTGCCTAGCCTTGAACACTACTCCAGTGACTCAGAAGCACTATGGGTATAATCCTAGAGTGTGAGTTGCCCACATTGAATCACTAATGAATGCGTCCCTACTAGTCCTTGCCCATTGATTGGCCTAGAGTTCTACAAGTTTTCTTTTCTTTTTTTTTTTTTCTTTTTTGGTCACCTCCAGAGATGCTTAGCGGTTACTCCTGTCTCTGCACTCAGAAATTACTCCTGGCAGTGCTTAAGGGACCCTATAGGATAATGAGGATTGAACTCGGGTTGAAGATGTGCAAGACAAGTGCCCTACCCACTGTACTATCGCTCCAGGTCGTTCTACAAGCTTTCTAGGCACAAAGTAGTTATTCCTGTTTTCTGTTTATGATTTAAAATAGCCACTGAAATTTCTTGCCTTTCTACACCAAAATAAGCAAATATTTTGTTGGTGGTTCTTGTTATTATCTGAAATGAAACTGGGGCTAAAAAATTTCTTATTTACTAGAAAACAAAATAAACTCATAATATAATCTAGTGCTTTCTAATTAGGCATCTGTTCAGACTTGCCTGCCCAGGATTTGTTTGGATCTTGCAGAAAGTTAAAAAAACAGTAACATACCGAATTAAAGGCCAAGTCTGGATTATTCTCAAAAGTATGGACATGTCAATGGAACCCTGTAACCAAAAGCTTGGCTGTAATGTTTGTTCACTTCTTGTCATTGTCAAGTTCTCCATTTTTTCATTCCAGTAAAGAAGAGGAAGTCTGGGGATTTTTGTAGGAAAAAAAAATGCTAGCAACGATGGTGGCTAAATCTATCTTAAATCTTTTCCTAATTAGTAAAATATCTCCCCTGAATATTTTTTTCTGGTCATCTTATTTCTTGTATTAATTGATCTTAAGTCTCATAATTGGTAGAGAAGTGTACAGCACCCGGTGCAGACAAGATCAAACCCGAACACCTGAAGAATCTGCCACCAGTTCTCATCAATACACTAGCTCGGCTCTTCACACACTACCTGTCTGAATGCAAGGTTCCATCCCAATGGAAAACCAGCAGGACCATTCTGTTGTACAACAAGGGATACATCCACGATATCGGCAACTATCGCCCAATCTCCTTGTTGTCTATCGTCTACAAGTTGTTCACTCGAGTCATCCTGAATAGGATTGGTAGAACACTAGATGAAGGACAACCATGTGGTAAGCGGGTTTCAAAAAGGATTCAGCATTATTGACCATATCCACGTAGTGACCAAGAACACTGAGGTTTCTTGAGAGTTCAAGATGCCCCTCTATCTAACATTCATCAATATAAAGAAGGCCTTTGATTCTGTTGAGACTGAAGCGGTCATCAAAGTCCTAGCCAAACAGGACATTCAAACTCAGTACATCAGGATCCTCTGTGAGCTTTATTACAGATTCACCACCAGGATCTCACCATTCTACAAGGAAGTGATCATCAAGGCATAGAAAGGGGCTCAGCAGGGTGATACCATTTCACAGGAACTCTCAGTGCCATCCTCGAGAACGTCATGAGACAACTGGAATGGGAAGAAATGGGAGTGAAAATAGATTGTCAGCAACTACACCACCTCTGCTTCACTGATGACATCATTCTGATAACACCAAACATCAGTCAAGCTGCACGAATGCTGGGCCACTTGGACCATGAGCGTGGAAAGGTCGGACTGCAGCTGAATCTCACAAAGACTATGTTTATGAGAAACGAGCTAGTCCTGATGTTCCATTTGGTCTCAATGAAATGAACACCTCAGCATGCAGCAGTTATGTGTACCTGGGTTGAGAATTCAACATGAGGAACGATTTGGCACCAGAACTGCACAGGAGGAAGAGAGTGGCATGGAATGCCTTCAAGTGCGTGGAAGAAATGATTAAGAGGAAGATGTGCTCCTCCAGGCTATTCTTTTCAAGTTCACCATTCTTCCTGCACTAACTTATGCCTCAGAGTCGTGGGCTCTAAGAAAACAGGATGAGAATGCTATTTGGGTATCCCAAAGAAGAATCGAAAGAGCTATGTTTAGAATATCACCTTTCACTCAAGTGAGAGAAGGAATCTGGATTTCCGACCTCCTTCGATGATCAAGAATCAGGTTCGCTGTCTCATTTGCCAAGGCATCAAAGATCAGATGGGCCGGACACGAAATGCGATATATAGACGACCTCTGGGCTAAAGCTGTTACCAACTGGATTCCACGAGACGTCAAAAGAACCCCTGGCCGCCCACCTACAAGATGGTTGGACTTCCTCGTCAAGACCCTGAATGAACAGTTTGATGCTCTTCATGTTCCTGGAGTGAGCAGATGTCATTGGGCTACACTAGGATGCGACAGGGACGAATGGAGACATTACTGGCACCTGCTGGAGCAAATCAACGAGCAACTTAAAGTGATACAAGTGAAGAGATACACTCTTACTTCTTGTATTGATTGGTCTTAAGTCTCATAATCAGAATTTTGATTAATTCCAGGCAACTGTCTTTGGTGACATGAAAAAAACAGATTGAAATGAAAAAAATCTCTGAAAATTACCAATACACTGTGTTATAGCTTTTAATCTTTTTGTTTGTTTGTCTATTTTGGGACAACACCCAGCTGTACTGAGAACTTATTATTGGCTCTGTCCCCAAAGGTCAATAGTGGATAAGTGCTTAAGAACCATAAACAGTGCTGGGCACAGAACCAATGTCTGCAGCACAAAAGTCAAGTAAATATTCAGAGATGTCTCCTGTACAGACCAGGATGTATGTGAACTTGTTCTGGTGTGCTAGCTGAGTGTAAACTAGACACTTCTAGTTTGATCCAGAGGTCAAACCATATCTCTTATTCAGGAAAAGGAAGGAATTACTTAAGGATTTATATCCTAAAACACATTGTGAATAGTTTTTATATCATTATTTATCGATATTATCATTCAAAACCCAAGAAATTTCTAAGTTGTAGAGCCTTATTTCCATTGAATAGGCCAGTGGGGAAAAGGGTTCTTTTCTATCATTATGCATATGGGCAAAGTCTAATTTGCCTCGATTTAATCTTGCCCATGTACTAATGAGTAAAAAATAAACATGTTTCAGTACTTCTATCACAGAATTTTAATCAGGTCTCATGGTATCAACTACTTTAAAAGAACGCAGTTCTAGCATGTAATCATTTTAATTAGGTATATAGATTTAAACATATGCAATTAATATCATAATTATGTATATAATTACCAAGTTAATTTTAAATTTGCAATTATATTCTCAATTAAATTCTTACTTAAAATGTCAACATTATAGACTTATAGCAACTTCTGGACATCTTACACATGCAGCTGAATTTCATTTCATGGTGATTACTAAAATTAAAATTTTATTAATTTTAATATGTAATTGATTCCCAAAAACCACTTTGGATCAGATGGCCCCATTTTGCAGATAAGAAAAGTGAATAAACTGCAGGCTCATATACCTAATATTAAGACCTACCAGAAGATAGCCAGGAAAAAAAGGGAGGAAGAAAAATATTGTGAAGCAATTGACATATTATAGATGTAGTTCTTGACCCAGGATTAATTTTAAGTAATAAAATTTATTTTTTGATTTGCGCTATTAAGTCTAATTTGTCCTATGTTTGTTGAGCATATTTTTACATGAACACTTAAGTAATTATTTTTTTAAAAAATCACTCTGGATACCTTTCCTAGGGTGTGGTAACTGCACCAGCTATTGTACGATTAAAAAACTATAGTCCAATAACCTCTTTGAAACAGGCAACATAAGACAGTCAACAACAAGTTGCCTCAAAAGAAAAAACCAAGTGTACAAATTATGCCTACATATTCAAACTTCAGGGTAAAAATTGTGTTCTGAACATTTTCTGGAAGAAATAATGTAGATTTTTCTCATCTCCTATGCAATGGCTTAGTGAGCAGTAAAATGTAGATCCATTTTGAACGTACTAAACAAATCCCAAAACAAATTTTGCACATTCATATATGTATATATATATGGATATACGATAATCAAATCAGATGTTGCTAATGCAAAATTATTGGTCTTAATCTAAAATCTAATTTACTCCTTATATGTAAACTAATTCATAATGTATAAATTATTTTATTATAAAGCTAAAAGAAGTTTTAATATCAAATTTATTTTAATTTTACTGAACTTATTTTAATAATGAATGGTAAAATAGCTAAGTAAAATTTTATTAATGCCATTACATAAAGTATTATAAATAGGAATATAAATATATGTGTAATTGAATCAATTATTTTGTGAAAACAACATATGAATGTCAATGGTTAATGCTTTAATAATCTGTCAATGTTGAATTTTCAGCGAAATAGGATTATGATTTTCTTGCAATATAAAATAATTTTATGTTTTGTGAGTAGTTGCCTGAAAGACTGTATGCATGTTAAGTCAGCATATCTATCAATAGAGATATTCTTCCATCCTTTTATGTACTAATAGAGATCAACCATTCATAACCATACATAATGTTAATTATGAATTGTAAAATATATAAACTGTGGCTATTGTGTTATCTATATCTAGCAAAATTGCACCTATTCTCTCTAATTAGTTCTTTATTGGGCAAGGGAGAAAAATTCTGTAACCTTTATTCACTACACTCTTCAAATATTCGTAGTTATATGAACTACTTAGATGAAAAAAGTCCTAAATAAACAAGTGCTCTTTAATAATTAAATAAATGTCATGTATTTACTTTTTAAATTAGTAAACACATTAAAAAGTCACTCAAGAAATTATTAAAGAAAAAATAATGCCTTTTAAGATTTTATATTGGACAAAATAAAAGTTTTTATTCATTTTGAGTCTGGCATTCCACTCTCTAAATTTGGCCATTTCATTCAAAAAACAAAAAATAAAGATTATTCTTCAGTATGTACTTTTCAAATAAATTTAGATTTTAAATAATACATGAATTGTTCAAATAAAAAGCTGTTTCTTGCAATATGAGAAAAGAACAAATGTTAATCCCTAAAGATATCTGTTAATAAAACTTCTAAATTCATAGCATATGCTAATTTCAAAATTATTTTGAAGCCTTATGTATATATCTATACATGAATATATATGTATTATTTACTTATCTCTGAGAAATATGCTGTTAACAGTTATCAAAAAATCAGTTAACTACAATATCTGAATCATAAAATATTTTTAAATGGCAAGCAATGTTTTGTAAACCTCTCTTTTGTAATACAATTTACAATATTAATATTTATTAATTTTATTAATGGATATTAATTTTATTAATATTTTAATCATGATTTAAAGTTCATCATGCTGGTTTATCATTTCCTTAATGATACATATTCTCAATTTGTTTCTTCAAGGATTTTGCCTTCAGGATTTTGTATGCTAATGTGTGTTTGTGTAACTTTTACCAGGGCTTTGTATATATATTTTATTTTAATACATATATATAACTTTGTTCATAAAGTTAGTACAGAGGCACTTACCTTGTACTTGGTCTACTGCAGATCAGTCCCTCCACTACATATAATTTTCTGAGCACTGTCATCAGCATATCCCTGAAAGCAAGCAGAGCCAGAAGTAAATACTGAGTCACACTGGCTAAGGCCCATCATACAGCCACCCCACTCCAAGACATACACACACACACACACACACACACACACACACTCACACACACTCACACTCACAGGCACACAATCTCTTAATATACGTCAGCACATTTGTAAATATGTTAATATTTATGCATACAATTTAATATAACTGCAAGTTGAAAAGTTAGAAAAAATTATTCATTTTCAAAGTTTGCTTTAGGGAACGGACTAAATTTCTTAATTTATCAGTAGGATTTGGAAATTTTTTTATAACCCATGGAAAGAAAAATCATAAAATGTCCATAACAGTTTATGAGATTAAGGGTCTCAAATAATATCATTAGAGCAACTTTTTAGACACTCAATTGTAGACATTAAGTAGTACTTTTCGAAAAATATGAAATTATATCCAGGAGAACATAGACTTAAGAGAAAAGATTTTTTCTGAAAATAATAGATCAGACTTTATTACATTAATTTATCTGACTTCCTGAATGTCAATATATGAGACTAAAGTAGCAACACATCAAATAATTTTCATGAATTGCATCCACTTACACAAGTCATTCCAGCATCTCTTCTGTGTGACATCGGTGAATGCAACACTCACAATGGGAAAATACTCATCACAGGAGTCTTTGCATTCAAGAACTTTGCTACCTAATTAAAGGGGGCACAGATAAATGAGCATCTGCACAGTAACCCAATGAATTAAAAAGAATTCTTAATTATGTGACAGCAATGATTTTTAAATATTTCCTAAGTTTAACCTTCAGTGAGCAAAATATTTTATTTTACACCCAAGAAGACTTAAACAAGTTACTTAAATAAAACAAAAAGTCTGTCGAGAAATAACATTTATCCTTAGCTCTAGTGATAGAATTTGATCTATTCTGTTTGATTTAATGTTGTTTGGGAGCATTTTTAAATTTTAAATTAAATAAAAGAACTGCTAATGATTTATAATCTTTGGTTAGAAGAATATTACATTATGATATACAATTAAAGACCTAATTTTTTTCCATAAAGGAAAAAAAGCAGGGCAGCTTACATAAAAAAAGATTATTGAATTGGAAATCAAAAGATCTTTAAAAATCAAGATCTTTAAGTTTTATTGTGCACTGATTATAAAATTATTATGTCAATCAACTTTAGAACCTTTGTTTCTTACCTTTGAAAATAGAAATTTTTTTTATTCCATCAAATATGGCATATAAAATTAAACAATGATACTGGATATAGAAGCACCTTATAAATTATAATAGAAATACCATTAAGTTAATGCTTAATAACTACAGATCTGAAAACTTTGCTGTGTTTAGAGATGCACAGACATTTTATATATATTTTTAAATTTTGGTTTATTTTAGGGGCCATACACAGCAGTGCTTGGGATTAAACCTAGCTCTGTGCTCAGGAATCACTCCTGACTGCTTGGGAACCAAATTCATGGCCAGAGATCCAACTAGAGTCAAAAGCATCAAAGGCAATCGCCCTTAATTCTTCTAATCCTTCTACTGTCCCTCCAGCACATCAACTTTTTAATTTCATCTTTTAGAACCAAGAAGATATTCTGCAACAACTAAGAGGAAACAGGTTTTTTAGTGTTAAATGTGGCCATCTAGATAGCTGGCATAAAAACCAGAGGCAATGCTGTCTTTGTGAGATGCAGTCAATTTTCTCCATCCCTGTTAGTTGACTAGGCTGTAATAATAAAGTCATCACAAAGAGCCACAAAGAGCCACAAAGAGCAGGTAGGTTATATAGCAGAAACATATTTTCATTACAGTTATAATGTCTAGAAGTCCATGACTAAGGTGTTATTGGCTGAACTATTTGGAGCTCCATTTCCTTGGTTTATAGATCACTGTATTGTCCCCATGTCTTCACATAATCTCTGTGCCTGTGTCCAAATCTCTTCACAGAATCATTGGAATAGGATATATCCTAAACACTAGTTTCAGTTACCTCTAAATATCTTATTTTTCAAAGTTAACAATCATATTCTGAAATATTGAGGTTTTATTATTTCAATTTATGCATTTTCTAAAACTCAATTAAATTAGTTTTTCCTATTGTTAAAGCTTTTACTTAATACCAGTGCTTCCCAAAATAGTCAACATTAATATCTGGGGGTGGGAGAACTTGGAATAGTCGATGAGGGATGTCAAGGGGCAGTAATGATCCAGAGTGGACCATTTATCTGCTTAAAGGGTGGATTTTCAGTCAGAAATCGTGTGTTTTTTTTTTTAAAAGGGGAATAGAAATAAAAATGTTTAGAAAACTGCATAATTCTGAGAAAAACTTGTTATCAATTTTTGCATAATATTTGCATATACTTAAAAATAAAATATTCATTCTAAGGGTTCAATATTAAAAAATGTCACTATTACCAAAAATATCATATCTTATTGATAATTCATCAACTTATATTTTTGTTTAATAAGACCAGTTATTATTTGGCAGCAATCATTCTTTAATGAATTCTTGTGACAAAAACACTGTAAAAAAAAAGACCATGGCAATTTGATTAATTCTCAACTTGAATAGAGAGGAAGTATTTGTTTCTTTGGAGAGATAGAGCTTTTTTACACAAAAATTAACATATTCAAAAAGTGAAATGGAAATACAGAGATAAAATATTAATGTATTCAGATAGAGGGGAAAAAACACTTCTGATTGCTACTAAATTTTGTTTCAACTTGCTTAGATTTCCACCAAAGCAAACAGAAACTTTTTTTCCTTTAGTACAGCAGTGTAAGACTATTCAAAATTCATTTTAACTAGCAAGAATACATTGCTGTATTTTCTGTTAAACACGAGTACATTTTTAGATTGAGAGTATACATCATTTTTATATTCCTATTTAGGTTTTGAAAAATTTGTCCATCTACAATATCACTACATTCTTTTAATAAAATCGAGCAGATGGGATTTTCATTAACCTTTCTGGAAAAAAAGTGAAAAATCATATCCTTTTATAATAATAAAATTTTATCAACAATAATTAGTAAATGTTCCAAAGACAGTGAAGCAAATATCAAAACCTGAAGACTTTCCAGAGGTCAGCAGGTCCCATTTTAGTTTTTTCAGTGGGGTCTTCTTCTTGGGGAAACTCCTGGTAAAATACTTGGCCTGGAAGTGAAAACCCGATGGTTCGATGCTCAGATGAGTAATATGTGCTCCTTGGTCCAGCAGTGTTAAGTGGCCATCAGGGAATTAAAGTCAAAGTTGATGGTACTAGACTTCATATTCAGAGCCTTGGGCATGCAAGGACTTTACTTCAGCCCTTTGAGATATCTTCTTAATGATAACAGTTTCCAGTTATTTTGGAGAATGGAGGAAAACTGTAGCACTGCAGTGTAGACTGCCCTCCCATTGTTTATCGATTTGCTTGAGTGGGCTCAGTAACATCTCCATCACGAGACTTCTTGTTACTGTGTTTGGTATATCGGATATGTCATGAGTAGCTTGCCAGGCTTTGCCATGCGGGCGAGATACTCTTGGTATCTTGCTGGGCTCTCCAAGGGGGCAGAGGAATTGAACTCAGGTTGGCCGCATGGGCCACATGCAAAGCAAATGCCCTACCCGCTATGCTTATTTCAAAATAATGCATTTTCTTATGTCAGAGACCCATAAACAAATCTCAAAAGAGATCAAAATCGACAGTAAATCTTGGATGTGCACATGGCTGTATAGACCATGGTATAATTGGAGAGGGACAGGTTGGCCTGATGTCTGCCCAACCAGAGCCTCGAGCATCTGCTTGCTTCCACAATCCAAAATCTCTGCCATACTTCTGACCTGACTCCACCACCTCAGGATTAACCTCACCAAGATATGATCTGCTAAAAATTTGGGTATATGGGTTTTGTGACTAAAATCTGCAGGCATCCTTGAGGTTGGGATAGGCTAACTCCCCATACCTCCCTGTACTTCCTGAAGCCTTTGCAGTCACATCCACACCCTAAAGCAGCCATACAGTTGAAAAGCTACTCCAGCTTTACCGTTCTGATAAAAATACTGAATGCCTTGAACAAACATCATGACCTCTTAGCACTGTATTGCAAATCATAATGCACAAAGGGAAAAGGAAAGAAAGAGAGCAAGAAGAAAAGTGCCTCCCATAGAAGGTGGCTGGGAGTGGGCAGTGGGGTGTTGGAGAATAATGGTAGAGAAACAGGAAATTAGTGGTGAGAAATGCACACTTGTGGAGGGATGGGTGTTGGATCATTGTATGACTGAAACCCAATTATGAATAGTTTTGTAATCATCTATTTCATGGATATTCAATTAAAATTGTTTTAAAAAGTAATGTGGAGTTTATGTCCAATTCAATCTGCTTAATCAATGGCTGAATAGATAGCAGTACTCCTACATTTAAAAAAAATAATAATGCCTTTTTCCTGACAATCCAAGTAAGTTTAGTATAAAACTGTTCATTGGGGGAAACTGTCTCTCTAAAAAAATCTCCAAGTTTGGAATAGACCTGAGAAAGACAAGTTTAGCTTAGGTTAGACAATGATAGTGGCTAACCTAAATCCAAGCAGGAAATTTTCTGCTAGAGTAAAATAGACTATGGTAACTTTAGCCAGCACTATACCTTTTTTGTTTATTTTGTTTTGGGCCAGACTGGCTTGTACTCAGGGTTCACTCCTGGCTTGCTGATTGCTTATTGCATTTGGCCAATTATGTAAATATTCTAGCCTTTGCGTTTAAAAATATTGTTACTGAATATCTGTGAGATAGACCATTACAAAGCTGTTCATGATTGGTTTTCAGTCATTCAATGATACAATGCCCAGTCTACAATGCCCCCCACTTCCTTCCCACCATCCCCCAACAACTCCCCTCCTCTACCCCCTGCCCTCATCCTTTTTCTGTGGCAGGCACTTTTCCTTTTTTCTTTAATCCCTGTTTGCACATTATGGTTTGCAATTCAGGTACTAAGAGGTCATTATGTTTCTTCAAGGTGTTCAGTAGTTTTATCAGGAAGGTAAGGCCGGAGTAGCTTTTTTAACTGGGTGGCAGCTTTAGTTTTTGGATGTGACTGCCAAGACTTCTGAAAGTACAATGAGGTTGGGGGAGGTAGCCCATCGTGACCTGAGAAAGCCTGGAGATTTCAGGCACAAAACCCACATACCTAAGTTTTCAGGAGATTACATCACAGTAATATAATGGGCTGAGTGATAGCATAGTGGGTAGGGCATTTGCCTTGTATGAGACCAACCCGGGTTCAATTCTTCCAGCCCTCTGGAAGAGTCCAGAAAGCTACCAAGAGTATTCCTCCCACATGGCAGAGCCTGGCAAGCTCCCCATGGCGTATTTGATATGGCAAAAACAGTAACAACAACTCTTACAATGGAGACATTACTGGTGCCTGCTCTAGGAAATTGATGAACAATGGGAGGACAGTGCTCTACATCACAGTGAGGTCCATCCAGAGACAGTGGAGTCTGGCCAGGGTCATGGTGGTGATTTTGAATTGTGGAGGCAAGCAGCTCCAGGAGCTCTGCTTAATTGTGCACCAGGCTGACTCTTCCCACACCCCCCGACACACCCCGAGATTTACCCTGGTCTGTTCAGCCTTGCATGGGTCGAAGATTAACTGTGGCTTTTGTTCTCTTTTGAGACTTATTTATGGGTCTCGGAAGCAAGGTCAGCAGAAGAGCTTGTATAGCTGAGCCAGAGTTTGTGGTGTTTGTGGCTCCCACATACCTAACTTTTGGCCATTTAATTTCTTGGGAAACTTCTTCATGAGTTGTTGGGGTCTGACATAGCAGCAATTTGGGGGTATCAGGAAGCCTGAAGTCACCACCAGGCTGTTGGTGTACTTATCCTTTGGGTACAGGTTGACCAGCTGGTTGGCACTGCACCCCCTCAGCCTTTGCTTTTAATTTACCCATTATTTCTTGATATATCCTTTATCTGATAATGTGCTGGTTGTTCTATATGTACCTACTAAACAATGGCTCTGTGGCCAAGAAGCCAAGTGATGGAAGCAAATAATGTACTCAACAAATAGTCAGTCTGTACTCTGGCTTGGGATCGTTGAGACTAACTTGCCACCTAGTCAGTCACTTTCTGTTTTATTCATTGTGATCAGACTTGGTTAGTCAGTGCTGAAGGTGCTGGAAGGACCAGCTCTTATTTGTGATCATTCAAAGTTCAAAGCACAGCGGGTAGGGCATTTGCCTTGCACGCAGCCAACATGGCCGACCCGAGTTCGATTCCTCCGCCCCTCTCGGAGAGCCCGGCAAGCTACCGAGAGTATTCGATATGCCAGACACAGTAACAACAAAGTCTCCAATGGAGACGTTACTGGGCCCGCTCGAGCAAATCGATGATCAACAGGAGGGCCTTTACAAAGTTCATATCAATTTTGTCCAGAAATCTATACATGAAGCTAAATGGTAAGCCATTTCGAAAATTCTAGACCCCATTCATTCAGACTGTTAATTAGCTTTTGAGCCACAGCTAGCTGTGTTCATAACTTTCTTTGTCTTCTGTAATCAGGGATAATTCCTGTCAAAATTCAGGATAGCAGATAGGTTCAGGAATCAAACCCAGATCAATCAAGCTCAAGACAAGCACCATATGGCTGTACTAACTCTCCAGTCCTTGAAAATTGCTTATATTAAACAATGAAAGTGGACTATATAATAATGTGAAGAAAAGCCCCTTGACATTGTAGATAATGTATAATGAGAATGCCAACATGCCGCAAATGGCATTCCTTAATACTTAAGTACTTATTTAACTTTATGAGTACATTGTTTAATATAATGCAGTACATTATTTATTTGAGTAAAAATATTAAAAAATAAGATAGATTCACATTGTACCTATGAAATGCATATTCAAGGAGAGAAAATACTAGAAATAATATGAATACAAAGAATATAAAATAAAAGCAAAATCTGGCAAGTGTTTATCATATAAATAGTAGATATTGTACTAGTGATGAAAATTGGAATGATCTGAAAGATTTTTTAATAGGGTCAATGGTACAATATCATCTGAAATGTATTACATCATCATTTACACTGGGACAATAGCTATAAATCAGAGTTGTACTGGGTAAACAAGAATGCCATCCTATCACCAAACCTAGTTTAATTTGATCTGAAATCAGAAGAAAAGCAGTCAAGTATATAGACGATGAGAGAGAAAGATAGAATAGCAGATAAAGAGCTAGCCTTGTATGAGGTCAAGACAAGTTCAATACCTGAGCACTGCTAGGAGTAATCACTGAACATAGAGCTGGGAATAAGTTTGAGCACGGCCAGGAACTCCAAAATAAAAAAAAAAAAACATAGAAAAATAATATAGAATATTGGTATAAGAAGATTCTAAGTGGAACAGCAACTGGGGGGTGAAGAGCAATTTCCTTGGTTGGATCACAACTAATAAAAAGTAGCCCAAGGCCATTGCTTAGAGCAAAAGCTGACAAACTCAGCACATATATACCAAATCCTGCACTTCTGCTTTTATAAATAAATGTTTTAACAATAATCATTATTGCTACTCAAAAACATGTTAAGACACAATCACACTCATTTGTTCACTATATTCCCTTTGTCAAATGACTTGGATTATTTCTAAGCAGACCTGCAATTGCTAGCATTGTCACCTACCACATCCTACTCAGAGACCACCACCTTCAGTGATCTTAACTCACATAGGAGGTATCTAAATTGTCATGAATCCTAGATAACAGTCCAGGACAATAATCTGGCACCCCTTTAAAGTAGTTTTTTGTCTTCTATGCAGTATACACTTCCCTATTCCTGGAAATCTCTGCCTATGACTGCTCAGCAAGGAGTATCTTATAGTCAAGTTAAATCATTTCATTTCTGAATCATTTTTTCCCAGAATCCAGATCATTCTGAATCTGAAGCATTTTCTTATTTGTGTCTATGGCTTTACTCAATATTATTCTGGAAAAAAGACTACTAATAATTTTCAGTAAATGTCATACATTTATGTGTATCTAGTTGCAATAGAGACCATATGATCTACAGAACATATGCAAATTGTTCTGTACATATTATTTTATTTTATAAAATAATAGGTATCTGGCAATTTACATAAGAGATTTCTAATCCCTAATCTAGAGAAACACTAGTGTGTAATGTTGTGAATGAGGTAGGTGCTCTTATTTTAAGACAGAAATATCTCAGAGTGCTAAAAGCAATCATTACACAGTGTTCCACTTTGAATATCCATAATTATAGAATGATAGAAGTAGAAGGTACCTCAGGAGACAAATCTGCCATCATTATATGAATGGATTATGCAGTTTGATAGGACATTTCCACATCATTCACCATTTGCTTTTTTCCATTAGTAATTTTCTTATATGAAATAGAACCTCTCTTTTCAAACAGACCCATAGTTATTTCAGCTAAATAATAAAGTGCATTTTGATAGCTTACAATGCCCTCATCTGTGAAATATATGAAAGGAAAATAATACATGAATGATTTATACTATTTTATAATCTGTCTGCAAGGTGGTAATAAGAAAGATATGCACAAGGGAAAAATAAATACAAAGATATCCTGTAATCATGTGTCAGCATAACCCAAATCTTATAAAGAATGAGGCATAATTTATAAATAATGATACTGAGCTACAAAATAATTATGGGACTAGTTAATGGTGTTGCACAGGAAGTGACATGATGCAATGCAGCAGGAAAGCTTTCTTATATTTAAGGGTTATTTTTCTCACCCTCTAATATTTCTATTTTGACCACAGAAAATGGAAGAGGCAGCAATTCAACACAAAGAAAGAAAATGCATATAATAAATATTAAAGAGACAGTTGGCTTTATCTAAAAGTAGTCTATTAGAAAGATTGAAGATCAGATATTCCACCCTAGAAAGTAAAAATATAAAAACGTTTAACTTTAAAATATTTCTGTTACTCCTAAAAAATGAAAAAAGACACACTTGTGGCATTCAGTTTTCCAATTCATTTCTGTTTCTTTAAACTCCTCATCAATATATACTTTGTTACATTTTTATAACAATTTTCCCATCTACCCTATTTCATATCATCTCGATGAATATATATGAGTGGGAAATTGCAGTTATTTGTAGAAATAGACTATGACATTCAGTCTACATTCTCAATTGATAAAACAAATTCTGCTGAAATCTTTAAATATGTTTGTCTCTTTGAATTAAAGAGGGCTGAAAAATAAAAAAAAAGTGTATCCTCTATTATTGGTTTTCTTCATAAATCACTGTCACTGTCCTCCCATTGTTCATCAATTTGCTCGAGTGGCCCCAGTAACATCTCCATTGGAGACTTTGTTGTTACTGTGTTTGGCATATCGAATATATCACGGGTAGCTTTCCAGGCTCTGCTGTGCAGGCGAGATACTCTCAGTAGCTTGCCGGGCTCTCTGAGAGGGCCAGAGGAATCGAACTCAGGTTGGTCATGTTGGCTGAGTGCAAGGCAAACGCCCTACTGCTGTGCTATCGCTCCAGCCCTTCATAAATAACTACCAGATTATTTATAGTTTTGCTAAGGGTCACTGTAATGTGTAGAACCCTTTTATAATGAACACACACAGTTCTCAGGGACCCATAGACCAATCCCAACAGTACTCAGTCAACTAGGTCAAATCGTTCAAAGAAAGGGCCTACCAACACTGCTCAAGTGCAGCAGTACTAGAAACCATCAAAGCTTTACCTCATAGTTTTCAGGGACCATGAAGTGATTACCTTGCATAGACTGGCATCCTTGTGCATGCAAGGCATGTGCCCTGACATCTGAGCTATCTCCCAGGCTCATGTGGTAGGAACCTTAAAATATTTTCTTAGAATCTAATAATACTGATCTTTATTTCAGAAATAATATTATAACAATTTGGCTATATGTTTCCAGATAATTAGAATATTTTTGCATACTATTAACTTTCTTAAGATGATACAAATGCGTGGCATGCTTATCTTAGTGGACACCACCTTAACAAACCTGAATAATAATGGTTGACTGTCTTCTTTAGAAAAGTATCTCTTCATGCTTCCCATTTTTAATTAGGCTGCTTGATTTTATATTTTACGTATTTTAAGTTATAATATATTTTGGATACATAACTTTTTCAAACATGATATGCAAAAATCCATATTTTCTTAAGAACTAGAAAGATAATACAATGTTATGGTCCTTGCTTTGCAGACAGCACATGGCTGTATATGGTCCCAAAAAATAGTAAAGAAAGAAAACATGTATTTATTCAATGGAATATCTTTTTCCATTGTTGCAAATTTCTTTCACTGTGTAGAATTATTTTACTTTAATGTAGCATGTAGTACCATTTGTTAATCGGTATTTTTTTTTCCTTGCTTGGAGTTGGATCCCAAAACAAATCTCTGAGGCTCATGTCAAGAAGTGGCTTATTTTCATCTATGCATTTTATGGCTTCAGGTCTCACATCCAATTATTTGATCAATTTTAAATTATTTTTGTATACATTGCAAAGTAATGATCTAGTTTCATTATTTAGCATGTGGTTGTACATTTTTCCCCAATGCTATTTATTATAGTCTTTTCATTTCCTATTGCAGGCCTTTACTTGTTGTTAATTACCTATTGTATATAATTCTACTGTGGGATTTCAAATATATTTCATTTTTACGTGTCTGTTTTAATTCCAGTACTATACTTCTTTATTTACTTTTTCTTCGTAATATAGTTTGAAGTTGAACCTGTCCCCATTGGGTCCTCTAGGGGTCCATATAGGTATTAGTACTTGCAAGGTAGGCTTCTACCCACCATGATATCAAATATTTTTAATAACATTTAATAAATACACATTTGTAAAAGCAGGATGAAATAGAGAAAGAAATAAGTAATCAATTTATTTTTAATATTAGGTTTTTGCAAATACATCTTACCAAATATATTTCTTATATACATTAAGCTACGACCAGTATATATTAAGTCACCTAAGAAGTTTATACATTGTGAGGGTGGAGGATAAAAAAAGTATTATCTCTAGCTTCAAAAAGTTTAGTCTTTGTGGGAAGTCAACAATTAGAAATAAAACAAAGCTAAAAACCAATACATGTTAGTTAGAATAAGTCCATAATATATTTGGAACTAAGTCATTTATTATTGCTTTAAGGCATAGAACCATTGAAATATTCATTATAAAGTTCACTTATAGTTTTTATTTTTTACTACATTGGCTTCTATGTTTTATCTGTAGAAGTAAAATTAAAGTTATTAAAAAACCCTAAAACACTAATTTTACTTTGTTGATATTTGAATGCAAGAGACCCTCTGTGTACAAGACCCATTCAGAAGCACTGTTACTTTACCAGGTCTGACTTTAATTCCCAGGAAGCTGTGGGGTAGTTAGTTAATGGATACATTTTGTAAATAGAATTTTCAAAAGAATGTTCACAGTTGAGCCTCCTGTTGTTTTCTATTGGTTTGAAAGGGGGCATTCACAGCTGCAGAAAGCAGTTCTCAATTATCAAATTGGCTTTTTCTACAATGTAAAATAATACTAACGCAGGCAATTTCTGGCATTTTCATAAAAACAAGAAGCCAGTCATTTGCATTTTCACATTAGGTGTGAAAATTTTCTCTCTAGGTCTAATTGACCTCACCTAAGTCATAGAGAAGGAAAGTTGAAGACTGAAGAGAAAACCCCCTTTTAAAAATCAAATCACAGAATCTAAACCAGATTAAGGGCATCTAAACTGGACATCCTGGTAGGCAGAATAACTCCTCCCAGCTCACTAATTTCCACTTTAGAGTATCCCTCTATCAGAAATATCAAATAAACTGTAATGCTGACGGGTCTTGATCTACAAAGGCAGATATACTCTACTAAGCCCAGAAGAGAGAATTTTATAGTATTTTATAATGAAATTACATCCAAGTAATACTGTATAAGACCATCATGATTAGCATTATAACAATGTGAAATGACTGAGGTAGCTGAACATTTATTACCTAATATATCTCAGTATTTAATGTCATAATAATGACAAGTTTTTAATTAGGATAAGAAAAAAATCATACAAATGACTAATCTTTTTGTTTATATTGTCACCAGTAATGACACTTAGCATTGGGGATGAAATTGAGTCATTGTCATAACACACAGACTACCACTGTGGGAACAAATATGAAAGCAGATCAGTATCTATTAAATGAGAGCATGGCAAAGTAGATGTTCATGTTTTAATTACAATTAATAGAGTGTGTCAGATGGTTAGTTCTTACAGCTCATGAAGATGGTTCCTTATAGAGAAGAAACAGTCTCAGAGTTTGAGAATACTGTTTCTACTAGGCATACCTCATTAACTTAACTTTACGTATTCTCTAACATATTTATTAAACAATAGCTGGAGCAATAGCACAGCGGTAGAGTGTTTGCCTTACAAGCAGCCAACATGGCCGACCCGAGCCAAACATATTTATTAAGCTTCAAGTAAAGTATGCATTTTAGTAATTTCCAGAATAGAAAATGGAAATGAAAGCTGGCATTTATCATATGAGATGTAAATAGCTGAATGTTGGTCCTATTTTTAAACATCAAAAAATCCTAACCAAAAACTCCCCAAATGGATCATGCATTGGCATTGTTTCTAGTACACTAAATAATGCTTATAGTCTTTGTCCTTGTAGATGTAATACTTAATCATTTAATAATATGCCATTAATGATGGCTATCAGTGATGGAGATTAAGTGCAAATTCAAATTATATATGCCATAAATATTAAAATTTAAGAAATTCATTTATCTACAAATATAATTATACCCTGCCTACTTACATCAAGCATTATACACAGCTTAATTCTGTGGTAGTGATAAGAACAGATTTTTTAAATAGACACAGGGTTAATGTGTTTCTTACATCAGTTTAAAATACATGACTAATTCCAAATATCCTTGGAAAGAAACTTTATGTATATACTAACATGTTTATTTTAATGACTGATGATTAGAAAGAGTATTCATTTATAAGATATGCATACATATATTATAATCATACTATCTATTTTAAATAGAAGAGACTGCCACTTTGACATGTGTTAATAATTTTTGTCAGGATATTTGAAAATTGCTAAATTTTATGCTTGTTACAAGAGAATATCATTATTAGCATCACCAAAATCCTGAAAATACAATGATTATATTTCTGAACACTGATTGATGACAGTAAAAACTGGTTTCAGTGCAAATACAGGGTCATTCTATTAGATTCCTATTCTAAGATTTGGTTAAGCTCTGTAAAAGTTAGATGATCTTAACACTAAGATCCAAATTTAAAACTAGTAAATTTGTTTTGCAATAGATCATCTATAGGAGATTCTGGAAATTTTAAGTCTGAGTTTTATTTTCATTTGTTGTTTCAGAGCCTCTCCTAGTACTGCTTAGTGGCTTCTGGTAGAGTTTGCGGCATCATGTGGTACCAGGGATTAGGTCCAGGTCTCCCACATGCAAAGCATGCACACTAGCCTTGTGAACTACCTCCCAGGATTCCTAAGAAACTATTTCAATAAAAGATAATACTGATAAACTTTTGGATAGGTGCTGATTATCCCTTAAACAAATATAGCTTCTGCCTGAACAACAACAAACAATCATTGGCGGGGAGGGGTGGAGGATATAAAATCATAACATTTCAAGCCATCTGAGAAAGTCATCTGAGAACTGAGGTGAAGGATGAAATAAATCCCAGTGAATAAAAGCCTTTTAAAGAAGGAACACATACTACATTACCTTCACAGAGAACAAGTAAGAAGGACCAGCACGAAATTAAAATAAAGAGAATTGTTGAAGCATTAATATGTTCATGATGATACAAACAAAATGAAAACAGTATACCTGGGATAAGGTGACACTGCAATAATTCTATAATTCTTTATTCTAACCCTTGTCTCTTTCTCTTGAAAAGTAACAGAGGCAGAGAAGAAAAGTACAGAGAACTTTTTTTTGAACTTTCACTTAGAATCAAAAGCTAAGGGGTGGGGGGCTGGGAATGATAGTACAGTGGGTAAGGCATTTGCTTTACACGTGGCCAATCTGGGTTCGATTCCCAGCATCCCATATGGTCCCCCGAGCACCACCAGGAGTGATTCCTGAGTGCAAAGCCAGGAGTCATCCCTGAGCATCAGAAAAAAAAAAAAAAGAAAAAGAAAAAAAAGAAAAAAAAAGTGCTAAGGGAGTAGAGGAATAATTAAGAGGGTACAGTGTTTGCCAAACAGGGCTCAATTTCCAGAACCCCATTTGGTCCCCAGAGCCCTAATAAGAGTGATCTTTGAGCACCACTGGTGTAGTTCAAAAACAAACAAACAAAAATAAACAAAAGAATCAAAAGCTAGATATCACTGGTTAAAGGACAAAGAAACTTACTGTCTACTCTCAAGACAGGTATGTGGCAGAATTAAACTCTATGGTCCTTGCCCAAAATTTTCTCCTTCTGCTACAGGAAGCCATGCTTCAAAGAGCAAGTGCAATAAATCTGCTTATACAAGGAGAGAAAACTTCAGCCCAGGCCAAAGCTTCCTGCAGTTATTTGTCAATCTATGAAAAAGTCTACATATATCTGGCATGAAGTGCTCTCCTAATCTAGAATTTGACTGATAAAAGGCAATAGCCATGGCCCAAAGAATATGACCAACAGAATAAGTATGAATCATAAAATCTTAGACACCCGCCTTTGTCCATCGACTTGCCTTAAACATTATAACAAGCAGTATCTGCATACTCTGTACTATTGAAAGACTGGAAATGGCCTAGAAAGTTTCTTTCAGCAATGTAGTTATATGGATATTTCTAAAAGCTCAGAGTTCTGGAGTAGAAATGAAAGAAAAATCTCATCAAACTCAAGACCAGTCTAGGTCAGGATCTAAATAATAGATATTACTGGCATATTATTACTAGATATTCTGTGGAGAAATCTAAAAATTCTGATATGCTTAAGGCAGCCATATCTTTATTTTTTTGTACTTTTTGGAATTTAATATTTTTAAAAAGAAAATATAAAAATTATCAAAAAATTTGAAGGTTCATTTCAGGGATGAATGCTAGCTAGTTCTGAAACATTTTTTTCTTGTAATTGGTTAAAGGTGAAAGAATCATATGTATACAACATGTTTTTTTTAAAGAAAAATCACATATGATAACTATCTACAACTTCATACACCTTCTGAATTTGTGGAATGACACTCTATCGGCTTCCTTGCTGATCATCCCCTTCATTCTGTAAACTAATCTTGTTAACTACACTTGTTTGTTCTTCCCTTGCTCTAGCTCTTTCCTCCCTGGTAGTTGAATATAATATCAGGATGTTAAATTTATGTTGGCTGTTCAATTGAAAACTGACTCCTGATCCCATCCCATCAATCTGCCTCTGAGGTAAACCAGCTCTTGGGCTAAGTTCCGGAGAAGACATCAAACTCAACACTAAAGATGTATTCAGTTCTTCCAAACCTGGTCGAAACATAGCAAATCTTGGTTCATTCTGAATGATCGGGGAGTGAAAAAAGGAAGTGACAGTTCCATACACAGGATGGGTAGGCATCAAAGATTTTCTGGTACATGGAGAGCACATTTTATAGACTGCCATGTAGTCAAACAGTGTTCCATCAGCGACTTCAGATACAGGCCTTTTTAGGATTCCGAGATCAGGAAGAGACTTCTAATCAACAGAAGACCATATAGGTAGATCTCGCAACAGAAAATACCTCCAGAATATTGGATCTCGGACAGTTTCATTCCAGTATCTACTTGTAATTTCCAACTGACACAGATCATGTGGGGAGAGAAATGACAAAATATGTAGCTGGACATCAATCGGAGGGGATCCTCTACGTTTGCATTTTGCAGTTTGTGCTGGTCAGCCCGGAAGGGCACCCCAAACTCCCCAGGCTCTCCGTGAATTGCCTCTTTGCCTTCCCAGCACCCGAGTTTCATCCTGCAGCACAGCCGGTGAGCACTGGTTTCCACTCAGGGGAAGTTTCGTTACTTGAATTACCGGGAAAGGCAAAAGCCACTGCATCTCTGGGGAACGTGTGTCTGGAGGGGAACCAAGGAAGCTCTGATCCAGGGTGGGATCAGAGATGCGGAGAACACGATGCGATGCCTGATGCTCCCTTCGGCAATCTCAGTAGACAGCCAAGGTATGGAGGTGTGTCGGGGGGTGGGGGGGGTGTCTATAATCCAAATTAGCGAATATTTCAAATCATGCCTTAGCCCATACTGGTCCCTCGGCCTTTCAGGGGCGGGGAGGGGTGTGAAAAACAGAAATACAGAAAGAGAGAAAGAAAGAAAAAGAGAGGAAGGAAGGAAGGAAGGAAGGAAGGAAGGAAGGAAGGAAGGAAGGAAGGAAGGAAGGAAGGAAGGAAGCAGCTATATCTTTAGAAAAAAGAAATCCAACTCAACAACTATCTAGTAGCTTGGTAAACAGTGAATGAAACAGTTTCTAGACAGTTCCTATTTATGTTAAGTCTCCTCTGTTCTTTTTACAAAAAACTCCGAAATTCAATAAAAATTCTCTTTCTCTCTCCAATCTCTTTCTCACTCTCTTTTTCATGGACACCTATACACATGCACATACATGTGACATGTAAATTTATCAGAGAAAGAAAATCAATCGTTTCCAACTCAAAAAGCAGAAAATGAGACGCAGAAATGACTGACATGTGAGAACTATCAAAGACACTTTATATCAGCTATCATGAACAAGTTACAGGATCTAGAGGGAAAGGATAACATGAATGAATGGGCATCAGAATGTTGGCAGAAAAATAGAAGCTATTAAATGTAAAATTTAAAATCTAAAATTCAATATGTATAAGATAAAAAGAATACTTTATTAAATGATATAATAGCAGCAGACAGATTAAGAGAATATTACATAATATATAAAAGCATTGATTTAGAATTATGTATATCTAAACTGTAGGATATAATGAAATGTTAAATAAGAATGTTTTAAAGAAAAGTGACTAAAATTATATAATATAAAATATTTAATGTATAAAATATTCTAATGCCAATACTAAAATATTCAATATAACTTGAGATAAGTTATATTGAATGGGAAATATAAAAAAATACAACTATATATCTCAGGGTTAAAAAATAATTTTGCAAAAAGATTTAATTAAGTAATCCTAGACAAATATTGATAGTTTTCCTTTATTATTTTTTCCCATATATGAATACCATTGTGGAAATTTCAGTGATTCAGAGTATAGAAAACTTAAGGCCGGAGTATTTGATAAGATGTTGCATTTGTTGATTTTTTTTAGATTAAACTCATAAATGACGATGAAAGTCTTTTACTTTTCTTACCTTACTAGATGACATAGATCTTACTACATTGGGGATAATAAAGCAGCAATTTTTACAACAACCTGCATCCAAGCTCTATGGTCTTATCCTTAAGCCATGTGTTAATTTCATAAGAATGAAAACATATTTTTCAGAATAATTTTACTTGTGGTGATGTTATGGTGGCCAAATATAAGTTCTACAAGCTCCATGCTGGCTGGAGCGATAGCACAGCGGGTAGGGCGTTCGCCTTACACGCGGCCAACATGGCTGACCCGAGTTCGATTCCTCCGCCCCTCTTGGAGAGCCCGGCAAGCTACCGAGAGTATTCGATATGCCAGACACAGTAACAACAAAGTCTCCAATGGAGACGTTACTGGGCCCGCTCGAGCAAATCGACGATCAACGGGAGGGCCTTTACCTTTACCTTTACAAGCTCCATGCTAGTGAATGCTTAAAGTGAAAGTTAGTTATTTTAATATTTCTGGTAATAAATAAATTAACTACAGTTAGTTTCATATATTATAGATCATCAACATAAATAAACCAGGAAAATGGCAAGATATGTTAAGAATCACAAGAAAATCTTTCCAAATTCAAGCATGAGCAGGCTAATTAGATAGTATAAAATATTTTTAAAAATTTGGGTCTCAAGTATCATTCGGAGGAATTTCAGAAACTAATTACAGGTTGGGGGGAAGATGACAGAAGGGAAAGTGGTGACAATATTGGTAATGTGCACTGGTGGAGGGATGGGTGTTGAAACACTGTGTGACTGAAACCAAACTAGGAATAGCTTTATAACTGTGTATCTCATGGTGATTCAATAAAAAGAAAAAGAAAAAAGAAAAGAATATATAAATAAGAAAAAACTCATTTTTTCAGAATTTTACACATTCTAGAACCAAAATCTGAATACTCTGATTAATGTCATAATTAGAAGAAGAAATATACTGTGTTTATAAAATGCTAGGTACAAACAGTCAAGAGATGTGAATAACATATCCAAACTGATATTGACTGGATAAATTATCTATCAAAATATTGGTTCTCTAAATGACAAAAAAAAAAACTACAAAGTAATTTCAGTTTGTGTAAATAGAACTTTCTAAAATTATGTAAAGTAACTGTGAAACTCAAAACTGTCAAATGATCTAAATATTGTCTCAAAATTTTTACATTTATTCTCAATTGACATTTAAACTATTAATATACAAACTTTTAATAAAATTAAAATTAATCATCAAATAACATTTTAATACTCCGTTCTTCATTCAGTCTCTATACACTCAAAAAACTATTTATTGATTATTTCTGATATACAGAACTATGTTTTAGAGGAGAGAAAAAATCTTATATTGCAAAAAGTTCTCACAGGGGTAGCTAGTTAATTTAAATTTATTGCATATTAAGGCCCTTTCAACGTAAACAGAAATAAAATGTATTGTGACTGGTAAACATCAGTGACATTTATTTATTCTCTGAATAGATCATAATAACTGAAATCATCACTATAGGGAAAATTATATTTTTATACTTGATAAATGAGAAAAACAATGTAATGAAAACAGTGAATGATAGAACTTGGAAACTAACAGTGATTATGTAAGAGACATATTATAAAATGGAAAAATGTTTATTTGGATATTTGGAAACCTTGGTTTTATTCCTGTTTCTATTTTTTTTCTGACAGAAAAATCATGGCACCTTACCTTTCTCTTTTATGAGAGGAAAGTAAATTCTAATTAGCTCAGACTTTTCTTCTACTTCTGTAACATGAAGTTATGTTCTAGTGTGCCTATGCATCACACACAGGTACTTAAAGCTCTGCTCTAGACCATTTATTCTAAGGGTTACCCATCCTTCCCAAACTTTTACCAGATGAGTTGTGATTCTCAGTCAACTGCTCTCTGAAATGTTATGCCACTAAGGGTATTGGAAGCAAAGCCCCCCTAGATCACAAATAAAAAGAATCCAAGAAATACCTGACCAAGGTTAAGTGCACTCTAAAACACTGCATGGAAGAAAGCTGTGTTCACTATTGCCATGTCCTAATAAATTGAATTAACCATACACCAAGAGCCCAGAAGCTATTCCTCATGCAGATGTTCTGGTAACTTTAAAGAGCTATCACTACAGAAAACCATTATCACAACATGTCTATTCTGAATTATGAACTGAATTATGAACACGTTAACTTTTCCTTGGTGTGTTATCAGGGAGTTAATCATGCCCCTCTTTTGGACACCACGGCTTAGTAAACTGAGGAGACAAGTAACACAAAGTAGAAATAAAGATCATGTTAATATTTTAGACACAAAGGTCTTGTTTCAATATTTGTGAATATTTTACATATAAAGGCATACTCCTCATGAAGAAGATAATTAGTACATTTTATTTCTCCACTTTTAGATGGAGAGTAATAGAGGTACAGAGGGATTTTTGCAACAGGCCAGCATCAGAGTTAGAAATAAAATAATTCAGATTTAATTACTGTGGAGATGCTAAAACATTCCAAAATGATATTGCAAAAAACAAACTGGACTGTAAACTCCTAGTGTAATGGCTTTCTTGTTTTCCTTAGATATCACACACAGTAACCTGGCCACACCTGGAGTTATTCATGGAGCTATTATATAGAGTGGAGATCAAATTCAGTCCCTGTACATTGTCAGCACATGCTCTGTTATTTAAGCAAACTACAAGGATCCTGAAAATTTTGGTTTTAAAGAAATTTTATTTCTTTGTGAAATTTATATACCTTGAAAATTTCAAGAATAATATAGATAACTTGAAAATTCAAAAGTTATTTCTATCTTTTTTCTTATTATATCTAGTCATTCCACAAAGAGTTGAGGCATCAGAAAAAATTAATATCATATAATAAAAAGGGGCACGTGGAAAGACTGGAGAGATCATATGGTGTTTAAATAACTTGCCTTGAATATATTAACCCCAGCTTGATCCTAGATACTGCATTTAGTCCCTCAAGTACCATCAGGAGTGATCTTTAGCATAGAGCCAGGATTAAGCCCTGAACACCACTGGGTAAGGGACCACAATAACAACAGCAAATAATACAGGAATGTTGGATGAAAAAAAAATGTGTTTTTTCTGTAACATGAAAAGTTACAAAACAATAAAATAAAATATGTTAGTATGTGTTAATGCATCTTAAAACATAAAAGTTGTTGGCAAAACAAAAGAAGTCATGAATGTTTTTGAAATTTTTATCTTTATACACGTATAAATATATAGAGAGCTTAAGGGTCAGGTACACATGCTTCGTATGCACAAAGACCTGAGTTTGATTCCTGAAATTGCATGATCCCCCAACCCTACTGGGTGTGTAGCTTCCTGGCATCCCTTGATCACCACTGCATTGGTCCAAGTATTCCCCAGCACTGCTGGGCCCTGAGTAGCACCATATTGCTGGATCTCTGCATTGAACTATCTAGCCTGGTTAGTTGAAAAATCACCAGATTTGGACCTCAGAACCCCTGAACACTGCTTGCAAGTTCCCCAGAGTAGCAACAGCAACAGCAACAACAACAACAACAACAACAACAAAAAGCCACATGTGCTCTGTTTAATAGAACAGGATTTAACATTGAAGGTTGGAAATGTTTCCTGTGTTTGACATAAAGTCTTACCATTAATTGATGAAATGAAGAACATCTTAGACAACATGCAGTATTATTTTATGCAATTTCTTATATGGAATAACATCAGATAATAGCTACAAGTTCTGAAAAATGAGATAATATAAGAGCTGTGTTGAAAAGTGATGTTTCTTTTTAAATGTGGCCCTGTAAATACTTAGCTCCAAATCCCTGTGAACATTTTAGTTTCATACTAAAATAAACTTACTCTTTCTCTACACAAAATTCTTCCCTTGAGGTCTAAAATGACTTTCAAAGGAGAGTATAAGACTTTGAAATCAAATGCACATTTTTACGTTTGCTCATTTTTGGATGAAGAATTCATAATTTATCTTCATGTATTGTACAGGCTCCTTCATCTCAATAGACAAGTTGCCCCAAAAGTGGGAAAAGGAAGTTAGTTACTATCTTATAGAAAATATTTCATTTAAATTCTTTCTTAAACTCAGATTATGTTGTTCCATTCTGTAAATTAGCAACTAGTGTTAAATATATTGAAAGGAATGTGAAGTACAGGTGTTGTGCTGCTAATTATATGTATAATTACAGGTTTTTAAAACTGTCAAACTGTCTGAAGAATAAAATTTAGAAAAACATTAAAAGATAGAGATGATAGATAGGAAACCTTAGAGGACTAACTTTCAAACCGTTTAGATCCACCCTGTTATATTTCTATTTCTTTATATCTGATATATCTAAAACAATCTCAGTCACATGACTACTGATTGCTTCACTATTAACTAGATGAAGGTCAATGTGGTCATATGTAGCAAACCACACAGAAAGTTAATGTTTTCATATGGTGGCTCAGGAAATTGCTAAATTAAATATAGAACATATTCTTAAGACTTAATTTTGAATTTTGTGCAATATCAGTCACACTGCATTAGTGGGGCAATTCAAACTATAAGCTTCATCCAAATCAAAAGAGTAAATAAATAAACCATACCTTAATGGAAAGAGTTTCAAAACCATATTGTAAGAAAAACGGGGATTCAGTGAGGGGTAGGAAAGTCTTGTCCTTTTTGTCACTCACTGCAATAGTAAGTCAGAAGCTACTAATAAAGCACCCAAGAAAAATACAAATTAGAGTATGTAGTAACACACTTAATAAAATTCTGTATACTATGTTCCCCTCTGTTAATGAATAAAATAAATGCAATCAAATTGCTAACTATAATAGCAAAAATATATTTGTTTTAAAAAGTGTTGAGTTTAACTTCTGTCATTTTGTAGAGATGGAGGTAATTTTAAACTATTAAAACCAAACTTAGGACCTCATCCTGAAGAAAAATAATTATCCTGTGTTTTGTCTCAGGGGAAAATAATTTATAAACCCACTTGAAGAATAAGGATTTAATTATAAGAAAATAGAATTGTTTTATTCTCTCTTTTTACCACAACACTAACAGGGCTACAATATTACACAGATTAAAGCTGAAACACATCTGAGAAAGAGACTTAGAAACAAATATAAGGAAAAAGAAAATGAGGATATCAGCATCACTTGAAGTCTGTGTTAAAGGGGAACAAATATCAACTTTTAGCTATACTAACACAAACGATCAATGAAGCTGTCTACCTCTACTATACCTATCATGCCTGGTTTTCAACAAAAAAAATTATATGACATATAATACAAGGTAAACAATTTGAGAGACAAAGTAATCATCAGAAGCGAACTTTGATAGATGCAGATATTAGAATTAACACACAGGGAATTTGACTAGAATGATTGTAAAAACCTGTGTTATATTTCTGGTATCACATGGCTCCCAAAGTACCACTAGATATAGCTCTCGCAATGAATACAATGACTAGGATTACCATGTTAATGAATCTAATGTAAACGTTAGTAGAGAGAGATTCTAAGAAAAAAATCAAAATGATAGGCAATAAATCAAAACACTGTAACAGAATTTCTTGAAGGGAATTATGCATACCAGCATTAGTCATGTCTATTCCTGGATTAATACTCTGTAGTTTCTTCTAGCAATGCTCAGGGCACCATATATGAAATCAGGATTGAACCTGAACCTCCTGAATGTAGAGCATGAGCTTTGTAACTGTATTTCATGGTGATTAACTAAAAAAATTAATTGAAATAATAATAAATAGATAAAGTCTGGGAAACTCAAATAAATAAATGTTAAGGAAATATACTACAGCATTTAATAGAATAGCCAGGATATGGAAACAACTAAATATTAATGACAGACAAATGTATATATAAATACTGGAATGTACACATAATAAAAAAACTATGCAGCTATAAGAAATAATGAAATCATGCAGTATATTGCAAGGTAAATAGAACTTGAGGGTGTCATAATAAATGAAATAAATGAGCAGGAGGACAAATACTAAATGATCATATTCATCCATTGTATAGTGACAGACACAACAGGGAATAAACATATTGAACAATGGCAAAGATTGGTTTTCCATTATAAAACTTATTAAAAACTGTGGGGGATAAAGAAAGGTGGGAAGGAATGAAGAGGCAGATTAGAGGTGACAAAGGGATATGGGAGAGGATTTGGAGTAATTTGGTGATGGTGGAGTGCAGTCAATTTGTACATCAATTACAATAACAACTTTAATATTGTAACAACAAGAAAAGAAAGAAAAATTTTAATGCAATAATAAACTTTAAAAAATAAATACATCAATATGCCAAGATTAATACACTGATATATAATTATTGTAGCATACAAAAATAGAAAAAAAATTAAAATATAGTAAAAATCTAGTCATAAAGTGCTAAATTAAAACCCAAAAAAAAAACAGAAATCACTGTCAACATACAGAAAATAGTTATAATCAAGGAAGAGTGTTCATCTAAGCCTGCAAATAATAACATTAAAGGTGAACGATCTATATAAACAATGAAAGAGCAAAGATTATAAGAGTGGATAAAACAAACAAAATAATCAATAACTATTAGATTTGCTGTTAACATAAAGCCTCAGCTGTGCTAAAAGCAAAGTGATTGGGGGCAGGATATATTGCACAGCAGTTAGGGCACTTGCCTTGCACATGGTTGATTCTGGTTCAAATGCCAGCACCACATTGGTCCTCTGAGCATCGGGAGTGATCCCTAAGTATAGAGCCAGAGTAAGGACTGTGCACAGTCCAGTGTGGCCCAAAACCAAACCAAAAAAAATAAAATAATAAAGTTAAGGTATATAAAAAAGTATACTATACAATACAACAATCAAAATAAATATGGAACTGCATTAGTTTAGAGGGAAAATAATTCAAAACAAATTGTCAAATTGTCAACCATACAGGCACAAACAATGATGAATATGTCAATTCTCTGAAAAGACAAGACAATCCTAAACATGTATGTGCTGAAAAGTAGACTGTCAAAATATGTGAAGTAAAATCTGATAGAACTAAAAAGATAAATAGACAAATGTACTATTATACATGAAGAATTCAGTACCCCTATATTAATAATTGAAGCACAAGTAGGCATAAAATAGGGATTGTAGGTTCTAGAAAGAGCACTATCAATCAAATTAATCTAATTGACATTTATGGACTACTTCATATAAAAGAAGTAGTCCCTACATTCCTTCAACCTAGTATTGAAATTTCATCATGGTAACAGTATTCTGACTCATAAATTGTACCTTAGAAGAAATTCAAGAACATAAATCATGCAATATAAGTTCTAAAGCTACATGGAATTAAACTAGAGACTAAGGTAACAATACCTTAAAAATATTTTAGAAAACAAAAGCACACACTTCTATGTATCATGCTAGCCAAATAATTATTTTAAATAATTAAAATATACTTTGACATAAATAAAAATAAAAGTGTAACTCTTCAGAATTTGAAGGAAATTACCCTTTTAGAGAGCAGGTAAAGGCAAACTTATAGCATTAGGCACATGTATTAGAAAGAAGAAAATACCTGAAATCAGTGACTAAAACTTGCACAATACCCTATAAAGTCAAGATAAATAATTTTAGTCTAAGAAAGAAGAAAATATATGCTAACAATTAAAACAGGAATATAACAAATAAGAAATCAGATAATTTCAACAAAAAAAGCTGAATTTTTAAAATATCAATCAAATGATAAAGCTTTAACTAGTATGACAAAGAAAATATAGAAGACACAAATTACCAGACACAAAATTAGGGCATGATTAATTTTAATAATTTAATAAAATAAACTAATTCTGCAAAATATAGCACTTTAGAGTTCACACAAGGAGGAATATATAATCTAAATAATAAATCCGTAACAATTAAAGAACTTGAAATACAAATTAGTAACCTTCAAATAAGACCAAAGTGAATCAGTTAACTTTATAAATTCCAAAGAAAATATTTAAAATGATAAAAAGAATTAAATATCAAGAAATTAAGTATAAAGTCACAGAAACACTGACACATGAGGGAAAAACTAGTCTGAAAAGATTGTATATACACTATGCATTTGACTTTATGTCATTACACACAAAGCAAAACTTACTAAAAATGATCAGTTGTTGCAGGGGAGTGATGGAGTAGAAATAGCCTTACATATATATAAAGTACAGCTGACTTTTTAGAGTGGGGAACCTATTTGGTTTGGTGAAAAATAGCAAATATGTTACATATGATAGAACTTTATTGAAAGAGGTAGAAATAAATGATACTGACATGTAGGATAACACTGTTTTATCCTTCCTGCATAGCTACAGGTAGTTTAGGTTTATTGGGTTGCTCCCATCACAGCACTCCCATTCCTCTATGCTTATTTGTAACTTCTTTCTTTGTGCTCTGTTGACTTGTAAATGTTGTTTTTCTCTTCTCCCAAAGTTCTTTGCCTAGTCTATTCAGAGCAATCTTCTTTTTGTATGGACACAAGAAGATATGCTTTTGTGATGTGACTCTCAGTGATGTTTTCCTCCTGGGCATCTGTTCTCTCACCTAAGCCTCAGCTGTCTTTACGCCCTCAAAAGCAGGGTCCTGATGAGGGACTGGATAGACCCAGAGCAAGAGGAAAGCTATGTGCTACCCAGGCATTGAGATGGGCCTTGCCAAAGCGCCATAATGCTTAACTATAAGTTAAGAGCTTGGGCATGGACAAATACTGTCATGATCCAAAAGGTAATAACTAGATTTGGACCTTGCTAGGGTTAGGAATGATTAATCTGGCGCGAGTGCTGTAGTCTGAGTCTGTGGCAAGATGTTCCCAGGAGAGGTTCCCTACAAGGCTCAATGTGATCTCTTACTGTCTCCATGCAAAAATAGCTAGTATTGATAAGTTGATAGTTATTGGCCTGAGTAAAGGAGAAAAACAATTTAGGAGATATTTTGCCTGGGGCAGTCAGGAAGGGCTTTAGAATACCTATTAGGTGGGCCCTCAGGAAGGACTTTCTTTTTTTTTATTGATTTTTTTTTTTATTAGTGAAACACCATGAGGTACAGTTGTAGATTTACAATTTTTGTGCTTGGGTTTCCATTATACAATGATCAGATACCCATCCCTCCACCAGTGCCCATTTTCCACCACCATGGATAATATCCCCCCCACCCTCATCCCCCCATCCCCCCCACCTCTGTGGCAGGGCAATCCCCTTTGTTCTCTCTCTCCTTTTGGGTGTTGTGTTCTGCAAAAGAGGCATTGAGTGGCAAACATGTTCAGTCCATAGTCTACTTTCGACATGCATCTCCCCTCCTGGGAGGATCCTCCAATCACCCTTTATTTGGTGCTCCCAGGAAGGGCTTTCTTATGTTGATTTTGCTACCTGACTGAGCAGTGTGTTAGCCTGATGTAGGCAAGTAGATAGGGAAAGGCCCTGGGCAATGAAACTTGGATTAACAAAGTTTCATGGAAGAAGAATTATAGGATGATTCATCTTGTGGATACAGAAAACAAAGACCTGATAAGACCATTCACAGACCCTGAGGATATAGGCCTCCTCCCCATGAAGTTCCTCTTTTCAAAAATCCTGGGACCTCCCTTTTAATCTATTAACTTTAGTGATTCAGCCCAAAGAAGACAATCACACCATCACTGCTCCCAACCTCCCTGGTAACCTCCTTAACAATGGACTTCTACCTGGGAAGAAGCTTCACATGGGGGCAGGCTGAAGAAAACCTATAAAGGCCACCTTGAACAAAGCGAGGGCCAAACACATGTGGTGCCCGAGCGCATGTGTCGCCCGCATCTCCCCTCTTGAGATGTGTACTTTCATGCTTTCATGTCTAATGCCAGGATGTGTGTAGGGGCTCTCTCCACCCTTGGAGAAGCCCATGTTCTCTCTTGAGTATGTTACTCTGTCTCACTGTCTCCCGCTCTACACCTTAAAATTCCTCCAAATAAAATCTGTTACTTCACTGCTTATCTACTCCTGAAATTCCTTTCTGCGAGTGAGACAAGAACCCAGTAACCCTGGATCCCGGGTGGCAGGGATAGTTGGGGTGAAAGTGACCATCTTTTTCCTCCCCACTTAACAAAAGTCATCCGTGGGGCCCACCGACATCAAGCCCAGACTGCAGGGGAGTTGGAGGCAAGAGAGCTGGAGACAGGAGAGAGCAGGGAGGCAAAATGGACTGTGGAGAGACTAGCAAGGGGACAAAGAAAGAAGAATGTAGAATACAGTAGCAGGCATGTGGAGAGAGAGAGAGCCAAGGCTGCGAGATGAAGTGTGAAGAGATGAGCGGGATAGACAGGAGGAGACGGGAATGACAGGCAGGGGAAACCAGAATGGGAGGCTCAGAGAGACTGGGGCAGGCGCATGGGGAGAATGAATAAACGGCATCTGATCAGTCAACCAGCTTGGCCCTCACTTCCTCCACCATCTGCCCAAGGGCCCGGGTCACCCTGGCTGCGGAAGCAGCCTGGGCCCACCCCAAATGCAGAAGGCGAGGGCAAGAGTCATCGGGGCCTCCCTGGCCACCCCTTAAAAATTTTTTACACTGACCTATACAACCATGACATGGAAATGTGTATGTTATAAATTACATATACTCTGGAGTGTGTAAAATTAAAAGGAAATAAAATGTACATAAGTACTATACTTCTTTTTGACAGCTGTCTCCAAATAGGGTAGAAATCAACATTCATGAGACATTTTACATGCATATTGAAATTAAAGATTAATGCAAAAGCTTATAGGATAGAAACATAGATTTCTCACTGTTGTAATGAGTGTTCATAGACAAAAAAAAGAAGAGACTTGACAATAATCAGGAATGATGATATGAATATCAGAATTGACTATTAGGAACAAAAGAGCAAGAGCCACTGGAATCGCACACCAGGGGGGAAAAATCCCTCTGCACCTCAAAATCCAGATGTACAAAGGAGACAGAGGAAAACATCCACCACTTACAAAAGGTCCACAGAAAAGAGTCGCATGGGAGCAGATCAAGGTGAAAGTCATTTCACAAATGAGAAAACTACTGAAAGTGACTTCGAAAGGGACAGCAAGAGGATTCCCAAAGATCTTGAGAGTTTTACAGTATTGAGTCTGTTGGAGAAGGGGCAATATGAGGACCTATACAAGTAAACAAAAATAGGTGCAGCAAGGGACTGGAGTGATAGCACAGCAGGTAGGGCATTTGCCTTGCACCCGACCAACCCTAGTTCAATTCCCAGCATCCTATATTGTCCACCGAGCACTGCCAGGAGTAATTCCTGAATGCAGAGCCAGGAAAAACTCCCTAAGGATCGCCAGGTATGACCAAACAAGAAAAAAAAAATAGGTGCAGCAAACACTACTTCTAATAAAGCTTAAGACTGAGAGCAGACCAGAGTTCTAAGGATCTGTGCAGAGAGGAGGATCACAGGGAGTTGGTTTCTCACAGGTGCAGAATTTAGGCAAAATGATTCCAAGAATACATGTCCTGGAAAGCAAGCTTCCTATTAATGAGGACCGAGGCTTCTGTGATCTCATTGAGCATAATGGTATCACAGTCTACAGCATTTTAGAATCTGCTTCAAAAAATAAATTGTATTTCTAATGCTATCACTTCTAAGTTTAAAAAGTTTGAGTTCAAAGGGAGGAAAAATATTTATTTTTTCAGATCAGACACCTGCTGCTTCCAATTTAGGTTTTGGGTATACTATCAGAAGTGAAAACAGCAGAGTGGAATTCACTGGGTTCTAGCCTCCCTAATTAACAGCAGTTGTTTCAGAGCTGCCTCATCCACCATCTCCTTTCCCTCATTGAGCTGACCAGGGGAGACCTTGAAGGCAGAATGTGTGAGCCCTGTGAAAGACAACCTCAAACAACAGATAAGCATTGAAGTCTTTGAAGAAACTGTGAACACCCTCTGGGGAGAAAATTAGACTTGTGAACTTAAAAAAGTGGCACACAAACATTTTAACACAGAACCAAAGACAGAGGTCAACGGGGATCTTTCCAACTGAAGATTGCCTGTTGAGGAAGAAATTAGTTTGGAACATCAAAAATAAATGAACAAAGGGAAGCAGAAAACAACATCAAATTAGGGTTTTTACCTCACAACATGCAAAAAAATCTTCTCAATGCTTCTCACATACAAACACTCTAATCAACTTTTATTACCCCAAAAGAAAATTGCTTTCTAAGTAAATAAATCTTTGTCTAGGAAACCAGTCACAAAAAGAAATGGTATTATAAGTGGCTTTATATTCTTGTTACTTTAATAAATTAGCTTATTTGGACTGAACTCATGTTCTTATTTGTTTTTGGTTTTTAGGGGATCACTCAGAGTTTTGGGATGCTCAGTGATTCAGGGATCACTCCTGGCAGCCTAGGAGGATCATCTAGGGTGCCAAGGATCAAATTTTGGTTGGCTGTATCCAAGGCAAGTACCGTACTGGCTGTACTATGTCTCCAGCCTCTGAACTCTTGTTCTTAAATGGATTAGTTTTGTTAAATTGACCTTCAACTTATTATCTGATATTATTACATCAGTAGGGTTGGAGCAATAGCACATTTGCCTTGTATGCTGCCGACCCGGGTTGTATTCTTCCATCCCTCTCAGAGAGCCCAGCAAGCTATCCTGCCCACATGGCGAAGTCTGGCAAGCTAGCTGTGGCATATTCAAAATGCTAAAAACAGTAACAACAAGTCTCACAATGGAGACATTACTGGTGCCCACTCAAGCAAATTGATGGGAGGACAGTGCTACATTACATCAGTAACTGTAGGATAACTTTGGTTTGTCTTTTCTCCCTTGTTACAGGGAGCTTAGGTCTATTGGGTTACACCCACCACAGTGCTCCCTAGTCACTCCCATTCCTCTGTGCTTATCCGTAACTTCTCTATGCTCTCTTCCCCAACCAGTTAATCAGCTTTTTCCCTAGTCAGATTTTGTTAATTTGTAAGGTCAGATCCTTCTAGGACACTGAACTTGTATTATAAGTTAATATTGTCTTTTTCCACTCCTTATATCTTTTGCATAGTTTAATTTAAAGCAATGTCCTTTTTGTATGGATAAAGGAAGACAGTTAATATTATGCTTTGTAACTTGGGAGTAAATTGTCTCCAAACAATCTGCACTCCAGGGCATCTGCTTCCTCAATTTAAGTCTCAGTTGCCCTTAGTTCCTAGCACCCAGCGAGGGACTGAATGGACCCAGGGCAAGCTGTGAGATATCCTGGCATCAAAATGGGCCAGGCCAAAGCGCCACAATACTCAACTATAAGTTGAGAGCATGGTCATGGACAAATGCTGTCATGATCCGAAAGTACTGATGAGATTAGAACCCTGCTAGGGATAGGAAAGACTAATCTGGCCTGAGCACTGTAGTCTGAGATCGAGATGACCCCAGGAAAGCAATCCTATAAGCTTAATGTATCACTCACTGTGTCCATACAAAATGTATAATATTATGAATGTTTATATGTTTGTTGGACTGAGAAAAGGAGAAACACACCCATGGGATTCCACTCTTGGGTGGGTAGTCCTGCTGAAGAGAATCTGTTCTAGAAGCAGATTTCCCTGAGGGAAAGACTTTACCTCTGTTGATTGTATGACCACACCTACATGTAATTATTACCCCAACCCCTCATGCTTTGGGATTTAACTAGGCTCTAAGAGGGGCCTGAAGAATCTAGAGGAAGAAGGAGAATGAGGTAGCATGGGGGAGGGAGAAGCAGAAGGAGAATCAGAACTGAATGAAGATGAGATTGGAATAAATGGCAATTGAGACCAACCGGCCTAGCCCTCATTCCTTCCTTCACCTGTCCATCACCATCGGCCTCCCTGGGGTGGGGAAAATGACCCTAGACTACTGAACGCAAGTGGCAGAGAGACAGAGTGTCACTGTCCCTTTTGTGTTTACACAAGTAACCATGAATATGATTAATATACCATTGCCTCGTTATATTTTTAGCTTTAAATACAAGTGTAAAAGACATCATAATCTATGACAGTTGCACTTACAATGAAGGTCTTCAGTTTTATGATCTCCTACCATCACAAACTCTTAAGGGAAAATTCATAAAAGGTATATTCAGCTATGTGCTCTTTATTCATTACTCATAGAATTTCTTCTACTTACACTCAGCTGTTACCTTCATTGCTCTTTAAATCGGGTGAATCATCTTTTGCTAGACTCTAATGGTGGCCTCCAAAATTTTACTTGTGGACCTGGTTAAAGAATTTTGAAAATACGTATACTCTCTTATTTCTCACAATAAGCTGCAGTCTCATTTATTTTGATTTATTCACTTTCAAAATTTACTTTCAGGCCAGGGAAACCACTCAGAAGATTGAGAATACACTCTGAAAGAAGGAATGGGAGATTCAATCCCTACCACAAGATAGTAACCAAGTACTGAGCTTGTTGTCATGATCTAGCACCTCAGTACATGGTCCAGAGGGGGGAAAATTAAAATTTATAATTTTAGAATGTTTAAATGCTGAAATTATACTTAATAAGATGTTTTGCATAAACTTAAAAATTTAAATACAGCCAATAAAATATGTGAGAATACAATAATTAAGCTACAATACATAAATAATACCTTCTTTAAATAGCATTTCACAATATGGAGGTATTCCAAAAATAAAAAAAATGGAACTTCTGTGGTACTACATGGAAAGTATCATGTTAAGTGAAATGACTCAGAAAGAAAGGGATAGACATAGAAAGATTGAATTCATCTGGGGAACATAAAGGAACAAAATAGGAGACTAACACCCAAGAATGGCTGAGATTAGTACCAGGAATTTTTCTCCATGGCTTGGAGGCCAACCACACATGCTAGGGGAAAAGGGAGCTCAGATATAGAAGGAAACACCAAATAAAGGGTGTTGGGAGGATCCTCCCAGGATGGGAGAAGCATGCTGAAAGTAGACTATAGACCAAACATGGTTGTCACCCATTGCCTCTTTTGCAAACCACAACACCCAATAAAAGAGAGAGAGAACAAAAGGGAATGTCCTGCCACAGAGGCAGGGTGGGATGGGGGGTATGGGGGGTGGGAGGGATCGTGGGATCCGTGGTGGTGGGAAATGGGCACTGGTGAAGGGATGGGTATTTGATCACTGTATAATTGAAACCCAAGCACAAAAATTTGTAAGTCTACAACTGTACCTCATGATGTCTCACTAATAAAAATTAAAAAAGAAAAAAATGGAACTTCTGTATTATCTAGATTTTGGAGTTCTATGTATTATTTAAGAACACAAAACTTTGGGTCATAGAGACAGTACAGTGGGGAGGGCATTTGACGTGAACACTGCCAACTGGGGATAGATGTCTGGCATCCCATAAGGTCCCCCCTGCACCACACACAGTAATTCCTGAGTTCAGAGCCAGGAGTAACCTCTGAGAATCATTATGACCCCAAAATTAAACAAAATAAATGAAGAACACAAACTATTAAATATATATATATATAATATTTCTGTATTTTTTACTGATTCACAATTGCAAAGACCTGGAAGCAAAATAAGTGTCCAATAACAAATGAGTGCATAATGACTATGTGATCTATACACAGTGGAACACTACTCAACTATTAAAAATGATACAATCTTGCATTTAGCTACAGTGTGGTAACTGGAGAGAGTCATGCTAATTGAAATAAGTCACAGTTTAGATAGAGAAGGTCACTATGACAGTGACAGCTGGAAATGATCACTCTGGACAAGAACTGAATGCTCAAAGTAATGGGAAAAACCTGATAAACTTCAGTGCCTGTATTGCAAACCATAATGCCCAAAGGAAAAAGAGACAGAGAAGAGAGAGACAGAGACAGAGACAGACAGCCAGACTGACAGATAGACAGAGACAGAAACAGACAGATAAAGACAGAGAGAAGTGCCTACCCCAGAGGCAAGCTGGGGGTTGGAGGGGTAGTGGGAGGGAAACTGGGAACACTGGTGGTGGAAAATGTACACTCGTGAAGGAGGAAAGGGTGCTGGAACATTGTATGACTGAAACTCAATAGTGAACAACTTTGTAAAACGCATATCTCATAGTGATTAAATAAAAAATAATAATAATCAATAAAAAGAACTCATAAGGAGAAAGACGTATGAGATAATTTTATTCATATATAATATGATATTACACATAATTATATTTATATAATATGTATATTTTTATATATTTTATATAGGTTGTGTGTGTAACTCATCTTGACCATGCCAGCTTATTAAGGACAAGCTTGGGACAGTGGGAAAAGATTTTGCATAAGTTGATTGCTTATGTGAGTGTGCTGGTGATGACAGGACCTACATGTTGCTCTATCAGTCACATGCTGCTTCAGAATGAGAGTTAGAAACATCACAGTGAAACAATTCCTTTCAATGGACAAAACTTGGGGCAGGCAGGTACAGAGGACAGAAAACTAAAACTTCATTTGCTTTTGATATTTCCAATTGCTGTTAGTGGCTTCTTTTGTTCTTTATTGTTATTGTTTATTTTAGCCATCGTGATTTATAGTTATGTTGATGATAGGTTTTTATGTATACAACACCCAACACTACCTCCCTCTTATCAGTGTTCACTTCCCTTCCCTCATTGTCTCAAGGTCCCTCAACTGACCTCCCCCATCTCCCTACCAAGGTAAACTCAGTTTTGTGGACCAGTTCTCAGATTCTGTTGCTTTGGCCATTTATTAGTCCTTTACTATTTTTCTTTATATCCTCTTCTAATTCCTGATTTTACGAGTCCTGAGCCCTCCATTTCAATCCAGCTAGCATCAAACTGCATGATTTCATCTTTTCTTATAGCTGAGTTGTATTTCACTGTGTATATATGCCATGGTTTCTTCAGCTAGTCATCTGCTCTTGGACACTTGGCTTGTTCTCAGGTTATGGCTTTTGTGATTAGTGTTGCGATGAAAATCAGATCACAAATGTCTTTTGAGAATAAGTTTTGTAGATGTGCAGAAGTAGAACAGTTAACTCCTATGGAAGCTCCATTCTTAGTTTTCTTGAGTAAAATTCCTATTGTTTTCCAAAAGATTGAACCAGCTGACATTCTCCCCAGCAGTAGATGATGGTTCTTCCTCCTTCACATTAGCACTATTTGTTTTCAGTCTTGATGAAGTATGCCAGTCTCCCTGGTGTGAGGTCAGAATATCTCATTGTTTATCTAATTGGCATTTCCCGGATGATTAGTGATTATGAGCATTTTTCCTATACCTATTGACCATCTGTGTGTATTCTTTGAAGGAGTTTCTGCTTACTCTTATGCCCATCTTAATCAAGGTTGATTGGGTTTTTTTCTTAATTTTTAAAAGTGCTTTATATATCTTTGGATATTAACCCTTTGAGTCTGGAGCAATAGCACAGTGGTAGGGCGTTTGCCTTGCACGCAGCTGAGCCAGGTTTGATTCCTCTGTCCCTCTCGGAGAGCCCGCCAAGCTACTGAGAGTATCTCATCCGAACGGCAAAGCCTGGCAAGCTACCCGTGACGTATTCAATATGCCAAACACAGTAACAACAAGTCTCATGATGGAGACGTTACTGGGCCTGCCTGAGCAAATCGATGAACAACAGGAGGACTGTGACCATGATTAACCCTTTATCAGATGAGTGGTAGGCAATACTTTCAATATTTGTGGAGTGTCTTTTTATTATCGTTATTTTTTTCCTTTATGGTGTAGAGCTTTGTAATTTGATGTAGTACCATTTGTTTATCTTGGCTTCCATTTTGCTTGTTCTTTAGTTCTGGGAAGATGAGGGACAGAACACTAGAAGGGAAGATTAAGTGGCCCCTAATGTGCAGTCTATTACTAGCAAACCATCACATAGCTAAACCAAACCAGTCCTGGGTGGTTGCTACTAGCAACAAGCTCTGCCATTTAGATTCAAATTACTGATCCCTTTCATCTGAACATCAGAAATGTATGCATCACAATAATACACATCTCAATATGTCTAAGTAGGATTCAGAGTAATTAAAATGTATATATTCTCTACTTGCCTGATGCATTCCAGATGCTTAATTAATCTGGGCTATTATTACAGTGTTCATATCTACCTATTAAAATCTAATTTATGTTAACTCCCATCCAAAAAGTGATAGCCTTTTTTTTTTTCTTTCAGCTTTTCAAACCTTACCCCTGCCATTAGGTCTAGCAAATCAATTTAATCTATATCAACCCATAACATCTCTTTTGATTCAGTGATTCCCAAATTTGCTAATTATTATGATGACCAGAGAAGTGTGTTGTAAATACATATTTTAATTATCATACATGTTAATTTAGATTCTGTACATCTGAGCTGGGATCAAATATCATAGTTTATATTTTTTCTCTTTGTGTTTTTAACTCATCAGCTATTATTACTAACATTTGCAAGACCCTGAACAAAATCCTAAAATCACCTAAAACTAATTCTCTGGCTAATTATTTAAAGTTTAATTATAAAAGCCTTATTTTGTTCCCTGTTTACAGTTGTATATGAGACAGGGCAGGGTCTAAAAGATGATGGGCTCATTGGAAAAGAGTTTTATTTTGATGGATTTTTATGTAGGAAATGGGAATATAATTAGCTTTCCACATATTGTCTTTACTTAAACCTCCTTAGTCACTTGATTTTGTGAAAATGAAGTCATAATAATATTACAGCTCTGTGAAAAGAAAAATTTATTCATCGTTTGGCACCAACAACCTTTAATTAATATCAAATTCCTGAGAGATATCAAAATGGAAAAATTCAACAAAAGTTTATAAATACATAATCTCAGTAATTCTCCAGCACAAATAAAGGTAGAGAGAAGAGGGAAAAGTCACAGAACAAAAGAGTAGGAGATACATTCCTTTTTACAATACTTGACGACATATTTGTCAAATGCATATTTATAGATGATTTTTCCAAAGAGGTACAAACCTTCTATCTCATTATACCTTTATTTAGGGAATTAGAGCAGTAGGCTTAAGTCAATGAATGCCACTGTTTTGATAATCAGATGACTTAAAAATTCAAAATAAATATTCAAAGAACAATTTAGACAGTGCCATTTTGTGACTAAAACTAAATTTAATAAACTAAGGCAAAAGGAGTTGTCAGCATTTAGGTTATTGTTTGTACAGATTATTTACAAAGGTTCTTTTTTTTGGTATTAGACATACTCAGAATAGGGTAAAATTATAAAAAATAAAATAACAAAGTGCAATATAAAGTCAAATATTTCATATGTGCTTTTACTTTATTGCTATCTGAATTATCTAGTTTGGTGCTAGGCTCAGGAGAATTGTTTTAAAATATGAAAAAATAACACCAATATTGTAAAATGCAAAAATTTCACTTAAAAGAAAATTGTTTCATATATACCTAAAAGGTATATGGCATATGGCCATATTAAACCCATTAAAAACAAAGAAGAAATCACACAGTCCTTTTATTTCTTTGCTTTCTTAATATAAAAATCTTCATATATAAAAATCAAATAGACAGAAACAAGCTGCGCTATTTAGTAATAAAGTTTACCTCTAGCACTTATTAGAAATTAAGTTGCAAAGACTTACTCTCCACTTTTGAAAAGTAAATATAAGTATGAAGTAACCACTTTCTTCCTAGAGAAAAATCAAAAGATAATTTTCAATTTTGAGCCACTTCCTTACTCATTTTTATTTCAATGACCGATGCCCTAAGCTTATTTTTGATTATATGTTGCCTTCCATATCATATTTCAAAAAGTTTTTTTATGACCTCCTGAAATATTGAAGGGCAGATTCAAACATGTCCCAAGAAGGCTCTGAAATTGTACTGTATTTTTATGGGAACCAGTCTCAATTCCTTCAGCATACCGTTTATTCGTCCAGAAGGATTTTAGTGGAATATGTGTCTATTTAAAATGAAGGAAGTCAATTATTTCCAATCTCATACATGTAGTTATTTGCATTTTTTCAAATTATACGTTTACCAAAGTCATAGAAGTATTGTAAATAGCATGTTGTACGTATGAATAAATCTAACCTATTAGCTAATCAAATTCAGTGATTAACTAATGTACTCTTAATTACTATGAATTATTCAGTAGTTCAAAATAATGTTATTTTGGGGCTGGAGCAATAGCACAGTGGGTAGGGTGTTTGCCTTGCACGTGACCAACCTGGGTTCGATTCCCAGCATCCCATATGGTCCACTGAGCAACTCCCGGGGTAATTCCTGAGTGCAGAGCCAGGAGTAACCCCTGTGCATCTCCAGGTGTGACCAACAAGCAAAATAATGTTCTTTCTTACCACTTCTATGTCATGATAATAGTTAAATTAAGAATTTTGCCACAAGTATTGTTTGTCATTCTAATCTCACTATTTTGAATACCACACAGCACAAGTAGAAGATAAACACGGTTTAAATCAAACTATCATAACTATTTTTTTCCTGGTGAACATGATAGTTATTTTTAGTGGGATAGAAGTAAATGAAATAATTTATTTTCAATCTATACAAAGTAAAATGGAAAAGCATGAGTAAGAATACCACAGCTTGAAGTATTCAACAAGTGCAATATAGTTTTACATTAATACATTAGAAATCCAGATAATTAACTGATTTAAACATATTCCTTTAAGTATATAGATAATTTAGATACGGGGATGTATATATTGATCCTACTTCATTTGAGAAAAGATCTATTCTTTTCATTTTTAATTAAAACAAATCATTTATATGGTTGTGCTCTCTCTCCTATTGTGATTCTTTTCAATTTATTTCCCCCCATTTATTTCAGATGCTTTATATTTAAATTCTAAGTTGAAATATTTGAGATTGTTACCTATGGTTAGTGTATTGAAATAGCCACAAAGCTTTTAATTTGCAAAATTTATTTCTACTTATCTGAAATTCTCATTTAATTATTGTGGCAAATAGGGATAAGCAGACTATATTTTATGTACCAAAATTGATTGCAGTTGCTCTTGTATAGCCCATTTGCTAAGATTATATCTGAAACATTTTTAACTTAAGAAAAACAACTTTAGGGATTGGAGTGATAGTAGAGTGGGCGGGCACTGGCCTGGCACACATCCAACCTGAGTTCAATCCCGCGCAACCTATATGGTTCCATGAGCTCATCAGGAATAATTCCTGACTGAAGATCCAAGAATACCCCTGAGCATCTTTGGGTGTGGCCTCCCAAAACAGAAAACAAAAAACTTCATTGGGGTATAGTATACAACTTTTAAAATTTAATATTATATTAGGCAAGACTGTTGGGTAGTAGGGTAATTAGTAGGGTTTCATACTTCCCTTTGCCAATATAATAATGACCCCCACATCCCCCATGGCAAGCTTCCTACTGATGACCAGTTCTCAGTTGCCTTTGGGCATTTGTTATTGCCCTACTATATTTCTTTATATTCCACATGAGAGAAATCATTTTGTGTCTGTCTTTCTCCTTCAGACTAACTTCACTTAGAATGTTACTCTCCAGATCCATGCACATAGCAGGAAATTGCTTGATTTCATCTTTTCATAATGTCAAGTACTATTCAATTGTGTACGTATACCGCCCATTTTTTTCCCCATTCACTTATATGTTCTTCAACACTTGGGTAGTTTCCAGGTCTTGACTATCATGCATAGTGTTGCAATGAACATAGTGCAAACATCTTAAAGCATGTGAGAAGTGCAAAGGATATAAAATTCAAATTTTAGCATTCACATCAGGTTACATGGTGACATAGTTTTAATTATTTATTTCTGTACCATTTGGTGCAACTATTTTTGCCCTCTAATGACAAAGTCAAATAGTTGTGACAGGGAGCACATGATTAATATCTAACAAAGTCTAAAATATTTAGTCCAATCCTACATATCTCTTATTTCTCTCTGACAACATATTATTGAAGTCCTGTTAGTTTTATTTCTCAAATTGAAATATTTTGATGTGTACTCAGAAAAAATAAAAGACTGGATAGACTGCCGTAATTACCATGAGCACTTGATCACATGATCATTTGACATCCTGTTACTCATCGATTTGCTCGAGTGGGCGCCAGTAACATCTCCATTCATCCCTGTCACATGCTGGTGTAGCCCAATGGCGTCTGCTCATTCTTTGAACACAAAGAGCCTCCCTGATCATTCAGGGTCTTGATGGAGAATACCGACCATCTCGTAGGTGGGCAGCCACGCGATCTTTTGACATCCTGTGTAATTCAGTCAGTAATGGCTCTAGTACAGCAGTCATCTCCACATCTCATTAAGTGTCCAGCCCATCTGATTTTCGACACCTTGGCAAACGAGACAGCATCCCTGATTCTGGATTGTCGACAGAGGTTGGAACTCCAGATTCTTTCTCTCATTTGAGTGAAGTGTGATACTGCAAGCATAGCTCTTTCAATTCCTCTTTGGGACACCTGAATAACATTCTCATGCTGTTTTCTTAGGGCCCAGGTCTCTGAGGAATATGTTAATGCAGGAAGAACAGTGGAATCGAAGAGATGTGCCCGGAGCTGGAGGTTCTTCGACCTCTTAGCTATTTCTTCAACACTCTTGAAGGCATTCCAAGGTGCTCTCTTTCTCCTGCACAACTCAGGTGCCAGGTCATTCGTCATGTTGACTTTTCGACCTAGGTACACATAACTGTTGCATTCGGAGATGTTCGTTCTGTTGAGAGAGAATGGAATGTCAGGAATGAGACCATTTATCATAAACATTGTCTTTGTGAGATTCAGCTGTAGTCCAATCTTTTCACAATCACGGTAGAAGTTGGCCAGCATTTGTTGTGCTTGGCTAATTTTTGGTGTAATTAGAACGATGTCATCAGTGAAGCAGAGGTGGTGTAGTTGCCAACCGTCTACCTTCACTCCCTTTCCTTCCCATTCCAGTCGTTGCATGACATTCTCGAGTGTGGCAATGAAGAGTTTCGGTAAAATGGTATCACCCTGCCAAATTCCTCTCTAGACATGGATGATCACTTCCTTGTAGAATGGTGAGATCCTGGTAGTGAATTCGTAATACAGCTCATGGAGGACCCTGATGTATTTCAGTTTGAATACCCTGTTTGGCTAGGGCTAATTAGTGCTAATTACCTCTACTACCTCCACTATCCAGCTGCTGCCACACTCCAGGATGCTTTTCGGACACTAGGGCCGAGACTTACACAGGAGTGAAACCCCACAGAACCAGGTAAGCGGAACTCTGTGACCTTAGACTCCAGGCTCAATGGACCCTGGAACAGAGATCCTCTGCCTGCTCCCACCAATCTCTGTCAACCAAGGGATTAAACCCAGATGCCCCACCTTACCCTACCCTGTGCTTCCACCAACCTCCAGTGACCCAGGGATTACAAACAAAAGACCCACCCTACCAGTACCAGATAAATACTTCATCAGCAGACCTCCACTACTTCCACTACCTCCACTACCCAGCCACCGCCACATCCAGGACACTTTCCAGACTGTGCGGCCGCATGGTCATAAAACATCATAAGACACAATGCCCATCCTCCAAGATTACTGCATCATATTTGATAGGGTTCAAATATAGTTTGACCCATACGAACACCTGCCAGGCCAATTAGAGGCCACCCTAAAAGCCTCTATCCCTCTCGGAGAGCCTGGAAAGCTGCCAAGAATATCCTAAATTTTCTGCATTTAAAAATATTTAAAAATATTTCTTCATTTAAAAATATTTCCCATGACCAGAGTGAAAGTGTAGGGATATGGTGCTTCACTTGCACCAAACTCAATGCTTTGCACTATATAAGGTTCACAGAGTACACCATTAGTAATCACTGAGCACAGAGCCAGGAGTAAGACCTAAGCAATGCTTACTGGTGCCTTCCGCAACAAAATTAAAATAAAATCCTCTTAACTATAATTTTTCTCAGAGAATACTACTTTATTGCTTTCTGCTTTTTGGTCAAATTTCTCTGTATCTCTGTCTCTGTTTGTCTCTCTTTCTCTGTCTCTGTTTCTCTCTGTTTCTCTCTGTCTCTCCTCAGTCTCTGTGTCTGTCTCTCTCTCCCCCAACCCCATCTATTTTAGAGGGCCACACTTCCTAGTGCTCAGGGCTTACTCCTGACTCTCTGCCTGGAGATTGCTCCTCGTAATGTTCAAGACCACACATGTGGCCAGGGAAAGAACTGGGTTCAGTTGAAGGCAAGGCAAGTACCTTTACCTCTGTACTAAATTTTTTGATAAATAGAATTATATGCAATAAGGACTCACTGCAAAGGAGCAGCAACAAATGTAATTACTATCTGTATAAACTAAATATATAACTAAAATGATTTCAATTCATTTGTTAGGCAAACTGTATTGTTCTAAATGACAAATATGGGATATAAATTCAGTTCTGCGAATGTAATGGTTACGAGTGGTACAACCCTAGACCAGTATTAATTTTTATTTTCCTGTTTGAATATCAAGTGATGTTTTTTACTTTCAGAAAAGTCAATAAGAAGAGAGCAGAGAGATAACTCATAAAAAGCTGAGGCATATGAGTGGCAGGCACAGGCCCCCAAATTTAGTCCCTGGGACCACTGGTTCACTCATCTCCAGCACCATCAGTCTAAGCAGTACCACTTTGGTGGACTGGAGCACTGAACCCTCAGGCCTGAATAATCCAGCAGGGCCCAACTATCATTGGGAGTGGTCCAGGCAATTCCCTAACACTTTTTGTGTCAATGCTCTTTAGCGTTCTGAGGCAGAAAACAAGTTTCATTATGGCCTACTCTCATATCCACCATCAACATACTTTTTGTTTGGTTTGTTCAACTTAATGACCCTAAACAAGGGCACTAGAAGTCAAGTTATTGTTTTTCTTATTTTTCATATTAGCTATGGTGAAATCTCAAGGCAATTTTCTTTATTTGAATTTTAACATTTAATGCTTTTAAATATTTTAATAAACCTAAATCATGAAACATTCTGTACTTACACTGTATAGAAATTGTGCCTTCTTGTTTTCCCAGAGTCTTTCCTTTTTTTAAAAAACTGCCTGAGTACTTAGGTCCAAGTAAACTCCCTCCTGGGAGCGAGTTGTCTGAATTTGGACAAGAAACTTAATCTTACAGTTTCAGAAGTCGGATTTCTAGGTGAGAAGTTGAGTATGACTGCGTACCTGAAGCTAATTGCTTCCATACTTTCTGCATGTTTACTCCTCTGTAAATAAGGTCACAAGTAAAACTTACCCAACAGCACTACTGTGAGAATATCAGTTAATGCATACAAATATCCAAACATGATAAATTATTACATAGAAAGCTCTGAGAAGGAATAGAAAGCTTCACTTCTTTCTCTCTTTTATTCAACTTTTTCTATATTTCCTTAACATTCTCTTCATCCATACCTCTAACTCTCCCCTTTGACCATAAAATAATTCTTCGCTCAACCACAGTTCTGGACAGTATATCACAGAAAATTCTTAGAATATTATGTGAATATTAGTAAAGACTAAGTATAATTTAACTTATTTTCCCATTTATAGAAGTGATGTGTTCTATTTGGGCTTCGATTCTACTATTATCATATCATGACTCTATGTTCGGTTCTTTAAGTATTTGATAGGAGTTCAAATTAAAGTAAATATAAAATAAACTTTAGTGAAAAATAATCTTAAATGGATTAAAAGTCATATTTATCTCGATGAGGAACTACAAGAGGACAAAACTCAGAAGCCTGGTCATTTTCATGCTAATTTATTAACAAGACCTCTTGATAACATAGTTTCTGCCCTTAATGCATAAGTGAACTGATTCTGGGATATTTTGAAAAAATAAATTATAGTAAATAAATTTTCACTTGTATCACTTGTCATCCCATTGCTCATAGATTTCCTCAAGTGGGTGCCAGTAATGTCTCCATTTGACTCTATTGTATGCTAGTGTAGCCCAGTGGCGTTTGCTTGTTCCAGGAACAGGAAGAGCCTCAAACCACTTGTTTAGGTTTTTGACGAAGAAGTCTGGCCATCTCGTAGGTAGGCAGTCACACATCCTTTTGACATCCCATGGAATCCAGTTGGTAACAGCTCTAGTCAAGTGGTCATCTCTAAATTACATTATGTGTCCGGCCCATCTGATTTTCGATGCCTTGGCAAATGAGACAGCGAACCTGATTCTTGACCGTCGATGGAGGTTGAAACTCCAGATTTCTTCTCTCACTTGAGTGAAACATGAAATTCCAAGCATAGTTCTTCTGATTCCTCTTTGGGATACCCGAATAGTGTTCTCATTCTGTTTTCATAGGGCCAAGGTCTTTGAGGCATACGCTAGTGCAGGAAGAATGGTGGAGTTGAAAAGATGTGCCCAGAGCCAGAGGTTCTTTGTCCTCTTAACCACTTCTTTGACGCTCTTGAAGGTGATCCACTCTGCTCTCTTCCTCCTGCGCAGTTCAGGGACCAGGTCATTTGTCATGCTGAGTTCTCAACCTGGGTACAAATAACTGCTGCATTTGGAGATGTTCATTCCATTGAGGCAAATGTAATGTCAGGAACTTGTCCGTTTCTCATTAACATTGTCTTCGTGAGATTCAGCTGCAGTCCGACATTTCCACACTTATGGTCGAACTTGACCAGCAATCGTGCAGCTTGGCTGATATTTAGTGTTATTAGAACAATGTCATCAGTGAAGTGGAGATGATGTAGTTGCTGACCGTCTTATCTTCACTCCCATTCCTTGCCATGCCAGTTGTTGCATGACGTTCTCAAGGGTAACACTGAATTTCAGTGAAATGGTATCAACCTGTCAAACCCCTTTCTCTACCTTGATGATCCACTTGCTTGTAGAATGGTGAGATCCTGGTGGTGAATCCAAAATACAGCTCACAGAGGATCCTGATGTACTGAGTTTGAATGCCCAGTTTGGCTACAGCTTCAATGACTGCTTCAGTCTCAGCAGAATCAAAGACCTTCTTTAAATCAATGAATGTTAGACAGAGTGACATCTTGAACTCTCGCAAAACCTCAATGAGCTTGGTCATCATGTAAATATGGTTGATTGTGTTGAATCCATTTCAGAACCTGGCTTGCTGACATGGTTGTCCTTCATCTAGTGTTCTGGCAATCCTATTCAGGATGACTTGAGTGAATAACTTGTAGATGATGGACAACAGGCAGATCGGGAGATAGTTGCCAATGTTGTAGATATCTCCCTTCTTGTACAACAGGACAGTCCTGGGGTTTTCCACTGGGACAGAGCCTTGCATTCAGACCGGTAGTGTGTGAAGAGCCGAGCCAGTGTATTGATAAGTACTGGTGGCAGATTCTTCAGGTGTTGGGTCTGACCTTCTCTGGACCTCCTTTAGCGACTAAATGGCATGTCAGATTTCAGAAGGGAGAATGCTGGGAACGACATATCCATCCTGTGGAGTTATATGGGCAGGTGGACATGGCTATCAAAGAGATCTAAGGAGAAGTTATGGATAGTCTTCATTCCCTTCTGGAAGATGTGGTAAATCTATTAGGATGTCAGAGGGAAGTCACCTTGGTCTTATAGTTGGCGAAGGACAGGCGGGTGTTGCAAATAGTTTTCCCAGCTTCTGCCGCATCAGCCAACACTGCTGCTCGCTCTTCTCTCTTTGAGGCCTTCATTTATGGCCTCTCTGCACAGCTTTCTGAGCACAGACGGTAGCTTGTGATTGCCTGAAGTTCATGCCAAACCACGTTGGCAAATGAACTCAAGAGTTTCCAAAGACCGGTGCCTTTTTTTGGCTTTCTCTCTCTCTCTCTGGGTTTCCCCACAATCATGGAGGTGCTGAACCAGTCTATCGTATTCTTTGTCGATGTTGTCAACTACACATCTTTCTATATTTCTGCAATAGTGCCAAAGAGCTCCCAGTTGATGGTTGTTTGGGAGATCTCTTCTTAAACTTTGCAGCACTTTCTCCCTGCTCTTTGAAGGAGAATTTTGCACGAAGAAGATGGTGATCTGACCCCGTTTGAAATTTTGGGTCAATAGTGACATTGGTCAGCCAAAATTGTTGATTGAATATGATGTGATCAATTTCATTGTGGAACTGTCCACCGGGAGACTTCCATGTCCAACTTTTAGATTTGGAGTTCTGGAACTGTGAGTTACCATGGATGGTCTTGGTCAACATAATGAACTCAGACAGTCTCTCACTCTGTTTGTTCCATTCTAGGCCATGGGTCCCAACGTGGAGTTCTTCAGATGACCTTCTTGGTCCTATCTTGGCGATAAAATCACCGACATTGATCCGTAGAAGGTGTGGTCTTCTTTATAGAACTTCTTCAGCTCAATGTAGAATGTCTCAATTTCTTCTTTGTGGTAGTTGGATGTTAGTGCGTAGACGACGAAGATAGAAACTGCTGGCAATGAGCCACATCTCTTCAAACGTAAGTGTCCAATTTGGGTTGTTAGGCATTCAAATGAATCAATGTTCATGGCCAAGTTTTTGTTAATGAGGACACTGACGCCTCTACCGTCACATGTTCCAAGGAACAGTTCTTCTACAGTTTCAAAAATGGCATGACGTGATCGATGACTTCTCGTATCGGTCAATCCAATGATGTCGTACTTAGTCTTCTGTGCTTGCACCATCAGCTCCTTTATGGTTGCTTCTGATGCCAGTGTACATGAGTTAAAAGCGCAGATAGTCATTTTAGTCCTTTGTTTTGGCAGCCTAGTTCCGCCCTGAGATTTTATCAGCTTCTCCTTGTTCATCCTTCTCAATGCTGTCATACTGGGGACTCTTCCAGGGTCAGGAGAATAAGCCCCATTTTTGTTACTGTTTTGGGCACATATGAATAAGCCACTGGTAACTTGCCAGGCACTACTGTGCAGGTGGCATGTTGCAACAATTATAGTAAAATATATAGTAAAATTATTTACAAAAGCTTCACTGTGCCATATAGCAGTATTTGTTCTCATGCCCAATTTTATGTTATTTTGAAGAAAACAAATGTCAACACTAATTAGAAGGAATAAAAAATTTGTGGCAGAAATACAGTACATTATAGATATTGACTAAAACAGAGAAGATATAAAGTCTAATTACTGAATTCCAACAAACTAATTTGTTAAAAATTCTTAGGCAAGATTCTTTATGCTTCATTTTTTATGTCAAACAGTAACAACACCTGTTCCTTCTTTTTATCCTAAAATTGGATACACAGTTACTTTTGGTAATCAAAAAAATAAAAAATGGATAAAGAATGCATATATTCATCTGTGAGCTAATGTAAATACAAATGTTCAAAGGCAGCATTTATTGTCAGTTAAAAAGTAGTGGGAGTACTGCTTCAAATTAATCTTACCCATTTCTAACTTCTACATACTGATCTTTAATCACTTCCATAAATGTGTTTCTTCCTTATTGCTATAATGGCCTTTCCTTTCCACTTTTAGCTGATGATAAAGTTTCTAAATGCCTTAGCTTCTACTTTCAGATGGAAAGATATCTCACCTAATTGGCTGTTTTTTAAGTAGCTCTTAATTGCAACTGGTTCTTGCATATAATTTCCATTCCATCACTTTCCCTCTCTCAATTGCTCCTTATTTATGTTCTATAACTTTATTAAGTATAATAATTTTATGACAGTAACTAATTGCGATTCTTTCATGTTGTTTTGAAAATTGAGATCATCACATTTCCTTGGTCATATGCTACCAAAATCATTGACATTTTAAAATAACGTGAAATTATTACAAAGAATTATGACCTTCACAAGAAAAATATGTTAATTATCAAACACATTACATAAGACTTAATTCTAAAATCACGGGGTAAGAGAAAAAAATGATTTGTTTCTCTATATATTTAAATATCAGAAAGGAGCATTGCCAACAAAACTGATGCTGTTATCTTATGTAAAATAGAACATCAGATATTTTAAATGTTAAGATATTAATATTAAATATTATATCTATATTATATTAAAACATTTTAATATTAATATATTGTTTCAATATTTTAAATATGTTTAAAGTACTTAATATTAAGATAATTTTTTAATATTAACATAACTGGAGAAGTTGCATTCAAAAGTAGATAAAACTGAGACAAACTATTGCAGAATTTTTTCCTAAATGTGAAAAGTACTGAGATGGCTAGGTTAGAGAAAATAGCTAGGTTTTTCTAAATTCTAACATACAATAAGCAAATGAGCTATAACTCGTGTATTGAATGAGAAAGGTTCTAGATTAGCCCCATGACTTAGATGGAATCTTTTGCTCTGTGGTTAAACAGAAATGTGCATCATTAAAAAGGTTTACAGACTATTTTTTCATCAACAACAATATCTTTACCTCATGTCTCTGAACTATGTGTCCACGATAGGAAGAAAATGAAGATTTAGAATACCCAGTGCTACATATCTGGGTCATTGGGCTGGAGAAATAGCACAGCGGGTATCTTGCACGAGGACGACTTGGGTTCAATTCCTCCACCCCTCTCTGAGAGCCCAGAAAGCTACTGAGAGTATCCCACCCACATGGCAAAGCCTGGCAAGCTCCCCATGGCGTACTTGATATGCCAAAAGCAGTAACAACAAGTGTCACAATGGAGACGTTACTGGTGCCTGCTCAAGCAAATCGATAAACAATGGGAGGACAATGCTACAGTGCTACAGATCTGGATAATTTATTTTTTACGTCGAAAAAAATAAACCAAAATACTTTTAAAAGGTAAGATTCATAGTGCATATGGGTGGGATTATGAGGATTCTAAAAGAATAGAAAAATTAATTGCTCCCTTTTTTAAATTTAATTATGGGGACCACACGGAATGGAGTTCAGAGGGCTAAGGTCACTCCAAAAGGTGCTGGTGGTCACCAAGACTACTCTCAGCAATACTGCGTGGGGATAAATAGGTTGAGGGGAGTGGTGTTTTTCTGCGCTGGAACTAAACTTTTCACATGTAATACATGTGCTTTACAATTTGAACCAAATCTCAGGCCCTTTTTCTAATTCGTAAAAAACCTATCCCTGCTCCCACAGAGTCCATCCTTTCCCAGAAAGTAAAAATGAAGATGACATTTACTGCATCTAACTTAAATTTTGACTCACATGTTTTGTCACTGTCACTATCACTGTGCTCCCATTGTTCATCGATTTGCTCGAGGGGGTACCAGTAATGTCTCACAGCAAATTGTGAGACTTGTTACTGTTTTTTGGCATATTGAATACATCACAAGTATCTTGCCAGGTTTTGCCATGTGGGCGAGATACTCTCCATAGCTTGCTGGGCTCTTTGAGAGGAACAGAGGAATCGAACTGTGATTGGCCATGCTGTGCTATCACTCCAGTTACATATTTTGAACATTAAAAAAAAACTTTAAAGGAGGGGTACAGTTAGTAAAGACTAAAGAATCATGGTTTACTTTGTAACCTTTATACATAAATGCATTATGAATAATGCCAATAAAGAAAATAATAGAAAAATTAAGGGTTATAAAGCAGAAATGGTTTACTTCTAATAGGCTCCATCATACCGCTGAGACATTCCCATGGAAATACTGAGAAAGCCATTCCCCAGTCTGTTTTCTCTGAGGCCACTTCAAATTACTCGAATTTGGGCTGGAGTGATAGCACAGCCAGTAGGGCGTCTGCCTTGCATACGGCCGACCTGGGTTCAATTCCCAGCATCCCGTATGGTCCCCTGAGCACCGCCAGAAGTAGTTCCTGAGTGAAGATCCAGGAGAAACCCCTGTGTATCACCGGGTGTGACTCAAAAAGAGAAAAAAAAAGTACTCGAATTCAGTGAAAATCTAAACTTTTTTTCATTGTTACATGCAATAACAAATATATACAGCTATCATTTTTTTTTGCACTGATGTTCTTCAATAAACTGCTATCATTAAAAAAAAATAATTGGCCTCACCTGGCAGTGCTCAAGACTGGGTGACTTCTGCTCTACACTAAAGACCACTCCTTAGGAGACTTGGGAGACCACCTAGGGTGCCGGTAATCAGACCCTGGTCAGCTATGTGCCAGGTAACACCCTATCTGCTGTACCCTCTCTCTGGTCCCTAAACTGATATTATTTTTAAAGTTGAAGTCAAGATGTTTTTAGAGTAGTAAATAAATACTTACTGGATTTTTATAATTTTTAGCCTTCAGTATGCCAGGGACTTAGTTGTAACTCCGTAACCGAGGTATATCATCCGTTTTAGGTCACATGGGGCCTGTTTTTTAGTACTCCAATCTAATGGACTTCCAGTGGTCTCTTCAAGCATCTAACTATAGACAAAGTGAATTAGGCAACAGGGAAAACCCGGCTCATTAGGATCCAATGTGCTGTACTCAGAATTAAATTAAAGGGTCTCACCTCATCAAACTCAAGAATCCACCATAACATAGACACTGATGAGCCAATTGTTTCACAACAGAAAATGGCTCAATATTTTGGATTCTCAGTTTATACAAAGAAACTGATTTTGATGTTTCTGGTCACTTCATTAGGTCATCTGGAGTTTTCCAAAGGTCACACTCCAAGTTTCATACGGGTATCCTGGGATTGGGCTGCTCAATAGATTTCGACTTATTTCTTACCACATTGCATCCAAATGCTTCTCCAAGTGTTCCTCTGTGCTTAGACTATAAAACAAGGCAAGCAATAGGGACTAAGAAAACAGTAGAGTGAATTAGGGCATAGATAGAGACATAAAATTAGAGCTTGCCTAGTTTATTTCTGAAATAAACTGATATCATTAAAATTCTAGAAAATGCTGTTGATTTTTCTTCTTTTTATATCATTTGGATAAATGTGATAATTAAGCCTGCTGAATATAATAGATATAAATAAGAAAAAAAAACTTGTTTTTTCATATGGTTTAATGGAAAAAATGTCCTCAAGTCATACCAGGATAGAACTCAGAAAAGCAGAACTATTTTCATAAGAGAAATAGTGATTTGGGAGAATGTGATGACTTTCTTCATGAAGTGATTATTTATTTGAATGCGAGGCTTGATTTATTTTCCTAGATTTTATATAAACATTGTGGCATAATTTGTAAAAAGTTCCAGCATAATTTCTGAAATTTTTGGCCATTGAAAAATTTTAAATATATAATGAAAGTATACATTCCTCATAAAATGCTTTTAGAAATACTACTTCAAAAGTTCTAATGTATTTTAAAATTTCTTCCTGGTAGACAATTTTTTTTCAATATATCACCTTACAAAGTATCTGAGTTTATAGTAGGGATGCATTGCTATGCAATTAATATAGATATTATAATTTAGAAAAAATGAAGTGACAGAACATTTGGACAGCAATACTTAAGTACTCTGCAGCATACAAAAGTGGTTAAAACATAAACACCTTTTCTCAAAGGTTATATAGGAGATAAGATGTAGGCATCAATAATAATTTAATATGTAATAGTTACAATAGAAATTAGACTTGGACAGATAAAAGAAGGTAACATGGAGGACAAAATCAGAACTGTTGTGTACAAGAATGAATAGAATTTTCTCATGTATAAAAGAAAATAGACATAATCCAGGGAGATCAAATAGCATATATAAAGGAGTAGAAATGGCAAAATATAGGGTTTATTATTGCAATTGTGAGAAGCTCAGTTGGGCTTAAATTTAGGTATCCTGTCATAAGAGGCAAAGATAAAAAGGAAGATAGAAACCAAATCATACTGAGACATAAGGCACAAAAGGCCATGTAATAGAAAGGAGATAGTCCTTAGTATTTTTCTGATGATAATAGGAATCTAATAAAGGCTTTGTAAATATAGTGTCAATTCATTACATTAAAATATGAAGAAAGAATATAAAATTGAAAAGCTGTAAGAATCATCATAAACAGGATCATAAAATATTTATAGTGCTTCTGTACCATTAGAGATTTAACTGAATTGTATAACCTATTCCAGACATAAAAATGAAATATTTTTTATTAACTAGCATATCCTTACTTAAGATTACATTATCTGATCATTTTGATACTCTACATTGTCATTTCCTATAGCCCAAATGAATACAAATTTCAAGAACTGTAGTTGCAAGTCCTAATGAATATCCAGGATAGGCTTTCCAAAGTGTTCAGGAGGGCTTCTCAAGGTTGCTTAAAAGATGCTCCATAGGACTTTGCTATTTGATTATTATGTTATTTGGTCAACTGAGATCATACATGTTCACACAAATACACAAAAAACTGCCACTTCCATAATTACCTATAATAAAAATATGGGAGAAGTCTCCTGAGCAATGCTCTGGGACTCAGGAGCCATTTATAATCATATTCAGTCTGGTTGGATGGTTCAATGCTGAGGCACAGCTCTATGTTGTTGCTGTGGGCCAACATTACCCAGAGATAGAAGGGATCACAGTGGTACTTCAGAAGAATCATGCAACATTAAAAATTGAGCATAAATGGATATCATCACTAAAAGGCATGTGTCCCTGACTCCTTTAATATCTACTTGGGCCTCAGAATTAGTGTTTTTATTTTGTTTTGTTCTTTTTCTTTTTTTAAACCAAAAATAACATATTTGAGTAATGTATCTATATTGCAAACATGCAATTACAGAGCATCTGATCTTCATTAGGTGAGTCAAGTTCTCCGGGTCACTTGGTCACTGAGTCACACTCATTACTCCTTAAATCCCATTCCTGACTCCTAGAGTTCCTTCTTTAGTTCAAGTTATATATACCCATTTAGCTCCCTAGACTTTGACATCCTCTCTAATTTACATAACTAATGTATTTTTTTTAATTACTGGGTCTCTCTCTCTGTCTCTCTCTCTGTCTCTCTCTCTCTGTCTCTCTCTCTCTCTGTCTCTCTCTCTGTCTCTCTCTCTCTCTCTCCACTCACACTGTTCTGTTGGATGTTAATTTGGTTGTTTAACTAGCCTAAGAAGAACTCAGAAGTATACTTGTAAATTTACCCTCTTGGCCTTCTATACGCTTACTCCACTGTGAACTTATAAGAAACTTTCAGAAGATATCTCTTTGAAATTTTTCACAAAAGCAAACAGTCACTTGCTACTGGTGTCCCTCTGAAAGCTGGTGAAGCAAGGACTCTTCAGTCATCCATCTTTCTATGACCAGATCCAGGATCTCCAATCAAAAGCAATTCCCCAAAAACACGCTTTATATTGTTTGTGGGAGAAAAGTTTAGATAGAATTCTAAGAAAATGACCATTTCATTTCATTTCTTTCCTTTTATTGTACAACAGAAAGATATTGTAGTAGTCAATAATACCTAGAGACTGTAATAGAAGCTCCATTACAAAGCAAAGTATTTTTCAACATACACTTCTTCAGAGTAAATAGAAATAGCACCTTATTTTGTCTGCTGAAGTTTTACTCATGGGTTATCTATTCTATGTTACAAGAAAATGCCCCTTTTATTGCATAAAATAATCAAGAGAACTGAATAGACAATATATTGTATTTTCCATTGTGAAAATAATCTAGAGAGAGTCCTGTAATAAATCTGATTTTTTTAAAATTTTTCTACTGCACATATTGACCTATGAAGGTTTCTTTTCTGTATATTTTTGTTCAATAATATATCTCAACTGAAATGCATCATTTTCAAACATACCCTCAAAAATCACACAGTTAGGTTTTATTTACAAAGTAGAGACATTGACTAAATGACACATTTTTTAAGTTGTAGGCAAAAAATGTTAAAATTGAATTTTCTCTTTGTAAAAACAAAGACAAAAAATCAAAAATATAAATAAAAATTTCTTAAAAAGCATTTATGGAGAAAATAAAATTATGGATGCAAATTTTCTGTTTTAACCAATTCTAGAAAGTTTAGTTTAAAACACAAAAGTTTTAATGTTTATTAAAAAAAGTAAAATTGTTTTCCACTTACATATAATAATGAAAATTGATGTTTACTTATCACTGGCAAGGTGATCAGTACTCACATTATCTACATTACTATTTTCAATTCTGAAAATCTAGTACACTAAAATGAAGGGAAAATTGATGTAGGCAGGCAGATAGGCAGATAAGGGAGCTCCCCCACCAACGCCCATCCCCCCACCCAAACCCCCACTCCCCATGAATTTCCTGGAAAATAAAAACATCAATAGCCCTGAAGTTGTTAATAGGCAACTTTGTGGAGAACAGGAACTAAGGCCTAAGGTCTGATGAGACGTTCACCTGGCGCCAGTAACAGACCCAGAGCTGGGTGAATGGCCCACTCTGAGAGAAGCTCTAGCAGGAACAAAAGACCAGAAAGGAATTTCAAAGACCACTGGCCACTTCCATATCTACCCCTCTTGGCAATCTCCTTAGGAACCTTTGCCTAGGTTGAAGCCCCACATAAGGGTAGGTTGGAAAAACTCTATAAAGCCACCCTTAACAAAAGAAGTGCATTCATATGCTGTCCAAGCCCATGTCCTGCTTGTGCCCATGTGGCCAAGTACTTGTGGCACCCACATCTTCCCTCTTGAGATGTGCGCTTTCCTATCTAATACTGAGATGTGTGTAGGGGATCTCTCCTTAAAAGAGGCTGGAATCGCAATTGAGTTTGTTACTCTCTCTCACTTTCTCTCCCTCCTTCCCATTCCTAAAAACCTCCAAATAAAATCTATTTTTACTTCACTGATCCTGTACTCCTGAAATTCTTTTCTGCAAGACAAGAAAAGAATCTTGTAACCCTAGTACTGGGTGGCAGAGGCAGATTGGGAGAAAAATAACTTAGACAGATGAAATCATGCAAAATGGAGAATGGTAGTCTATTCACAAATGGTGTTGAGGAAACTGCATAGCATCATGCAACAGAATGAAATTGGATCGCTATTGCTGCAGGAGCAGTGAAGGCCAGCATGGTCTCTGTATTTGCCCAAGATTCCCAGGTTCTTCAATATATTTCAGAATCAGAAATGTAAAGTAGAAAAGCTTATTGGAAAGTAGAAGGGGAAGGAAAAGGAATTCCCATGTACCTTAAATGTGGCTCCATTTGTGTAATTTTTATAGGAAAACTGGGTCTTTACATTACAGAGAATGCAGGGAAGTTAAAGATAAGATTTTGTGTAGTTCCTTTTAAATGGGTTGGAGCAATAGCACAGTGGTGGGGCTTGCATGCAACCGGCCTGGTTGAGCCGGGTTCAATTCCTCCTCTCCTCTCAGAGAGCTCAGCAAGCTACCAAGAGTATCTCACCTGCATGGCAAAGCCTGGCAAGCTCCCCGTGACAAATTCGATATGCCAAACACAGTAACAAGTCTCACAATGGAGATGTTACTGGACCCGGTTGAGCAAATTGATGAACAATGGGAGGACAATGCTACAGTGCCTTTTAAATAAAAGTTGGGCTCTTTGCATTTCTTATACCTGGTCATTTGCCTTAGGTATTGCCCTTTTTCTTAGTCTCAATGAGCCTAAATTCTGGGACAGAATTTTATGGTCTTGAGAAATTTTTAACATTATCAGAAAGAGCCTAGGAATTTCCTGCAACATTAAAAACAGATGTTGCAATGAAGAAAAGATGGGGCAATGAAAAACAGGATGGCTCACAGCAGCTGGCAAAGGTCAAATCGCTTTTCACTATCTAACACCACAAATGAAAGAAAGAAAGAAAGAAAGAAAGAAAGAAAGAAAGAAGGAAGGAAGGAAGGAAGGAAGGAAGGAAGGAAGGAAGGAAAGAAGGAAGAAAGGAAGGAAGAAGAAAGAAGGAAGAGGAGTAGGAGGAGGAGGAGCAGGACGACACCAAGGACGAGGACGAGGAGGAGGAAGAGGAGGAAAAGGAGGAGGAGGACGAGGAGGAGGAGGAGGAGGACGAGGAGGAGGAGGAGGAGGAGGAGAAAGGAGAAGCAGCAGCAGCAGCAGCAGCAGCAGCAGCAGCCCAGCTCACTTGATGATCAGAGAAATACAGAGCAAAATGAAATGACATATCAGTCAATAAGAATGGCCTGCATCAAAAGGGAGAGAAATAAGAGAAGTACTTCATACTTCCAGATTAATAAGGAAACCTCATTCATTTAGAGAAAATTAAAAACTTTTCTAGCTGCTATGAAAAATAGTATAAAGCTATCACATCATTAAAATACACTTAGGAGCTGGAGCGATAACAAAGCTGGTCGGTGTTTGCCTTGCACGCGGCCGACCTAGGTTTGATTCCCAGCATCCCTGAGCACCGCCAGGAGTAATTCCCAAGTGCAGAGCCAGGAGTAACCCCTGTGCATCACCAGGTGTGACCCAAAAAAGCAAAAAGAAAATAATAATAAAATGAAAAAATTTAAAAATACACTTATATTTCTGTATTGTATATTTTCTACTTCTATTTCATGTCCCCTCTCGGAGAGCCAGGCAAGCTACCGAGAGTATTCGATATGCTAGACACAGTAACAACAAAGTCTCCAATGGAGACGTTACTGGGCCCGCTCGAGCAAATCGATGATCAACGGGAGGGCCTTTACCTTTTACCTATTGCATGTATTCATACTTCTATATGTATATTTCATACTTCTGTATGGTACAGCAATTCTACTCCTAGGTATCTATTCTAAAAAACCACAAAAACACTACTTCAAAAAAATTTTTTTGCATACCTTTTTATTGTAGTACAATTTACAATATAATTCAAATGTCTTGGATAGATGTAGAAGTTACAATGTATACACACACACACACACACACACACACACACACAGGGATATGCAACCATTGGAAACATAAAATCTTGCCTTATTCTACAACATAGATGCAATTCGACCTGATTATGCTAATAAAATAGCCTTAAAGAGAAAGATAAGTAAGTACCACATGATCTTACTCATACATGGTATATACGAAACAAAGCAAGGAAACAGACAACAACCAGTGAAACCAAACTCTTTGACCACAGATCCGAAGTTACCAAGGAGGTAGTTTAGTGGTCTGAAAGAGAAAAAGGACCATGGACAAGTACATTGCACATTTTGTTGATGGGTGTGGTATGGTAACAAAACACCTATAGAACACATATAATCTTATAAATCAATTTTATTACAGTACTTCTTAAGTTACATTAAATAAAAACTTAAGGTAACAATAAAAATAAAGGCATGCAAATGAGAAGCTGATTAGAGAAATATAATTACAATAATCTTACATCTGTTAAATATAAAAAAGCATATTTAACTTGGGAAAAGTGTTTTGTTCTTAGTCAATATATTTAGATAGAGATCTTATATGAAATAAAAAGCTTAAGATATTTGACTTTTAAGTGGGACTAAGTACTAATCAAAGTCTTACCAAAATAATTTGTTGAAATTTATGAAATTCAGTAGGAACATTTAAATACTTAACCTGAATTTAGAAGTCTAAGAGAGAACTTGGATTTTGTTGTGTGGTGGTTCTCAAGGATGCTTTATCAAGATTCCACAATTTAAATATATAGATATATTTAAATTATATATTAAATATATATTTAAATTGTGGATGTATATATATCCATATATAAATATATAATCTCTTTCTGTTATTGATGCTTAAATACCCAGAGGTTATAGTTACATTTCTTTGATTCTAGTGTTCACTGGGGTCATGCGTTTGCTTGTAATGATTACACCAGAGCTCTCTATGAATACTAACACTCTTTAGCTGGGGTGCTTGCATGCATGTTTTATTTGCAGTGCCCAGCAAGGATCACATCCTTTGTTTCAGCACTCACATATACTTGATTTTATAGAATTCTGGAAGATCCAAGTGTTTGTTGATGGGTGAGGCGGGGGGGAGGGGGGCGCATTTTAGGGCTCCAAAACAGGAGAACTATCTCGATCACACTAGGCCTTGTGGGTTGATGCTAGGTTTGAGCTTTCAGTCTGTCCTTCAAGGGAGGTACTTTTGCCACTAAACTATCTCCAAGGTCCAAAGTTTCACAGTTTTTAACATGATGGTGTCTAGAAATGTTTTCATCTTTTTCAACTTCACTAAAAACGTTTTACTTTATATGTTTTAGCAAACCAAAATGTTGAAAAAAGTCACACTTGTTGGTGCAATCTTTTGGCTCACTAAAACATTATATCTGCTTCACACTGAAGTCAATAACTTCTTCAAGAAATTGGCTTACTTTGATGGGGAATGAGTACTAGAAAACAAGATCTAAATGTTAGTGTATGTTTATTAAGACAGACATTTCATGGCTTCTAGACACTTTACAAAGACACATACCCCCTTCTGGGGTTGCCTACATCCTATTTCTGGCTGGATTTATAATTTTACCTAGACTTTACAGCATTCTGGATGTGCCTGTGCCCTTCTCTACAGTATGACTTCTATTATTTTGAGATCTTATCACTCTTCTCTCATATTTTCCAAGTAAAGTCCTCATATTTCACTGCATTCTCCAGGAATTCTTTGAGATGTAATGATAAGAAAGGGAATCTAGGAACATGGGCGGAGGGACTGGTTAAGGAATATTGTATGTCAAAAATCCAACTATGAAAAACATTATAATTTGTGGTGCTTTAATGAAACAAAATTTAGGAGAAAAATAAAGTTTATTAAAATTAAAAAAAATGTTTCAGACTCAATAGAATAAATGAATCTTTGACCACTGGATTCAACTTCTTGGCCAGCCTTTACCACAATTTAAAATTATTTAGATAACCACATTTAATCAAGAAATTTTGGCAACTACTTAATGTCTCTTTGACTGAACTTTCTCTAAAACTATAAATGTTGAAGAAGGAAATAGACATTAAATTCACTGTCTCCTTTAACCAATGGTGTCTATATATAATATATAGCATATATGTAATATGTACATATATAGTGTATATGTATACATGTATGTATACTATTAAATATATAACATATTACATCAATTTTATTTTACTAGAGTACCTTTTCTTTTTGAGTGTTGGAAAACAACTAATGGGTTGTATGTATATTAAGTAATCTTTCTTAAAGTATCTCATTCATTTGAAATCTATACGTTACTTGAAAATGAGGGTTTTCTTGGGGAAAAAAAACATGAATAAACCTGGAACTCTGATTTATATAATACATACTCCACAGCATAATTGTGATGCCTTGAATAAAAAGATATATGTTATAGTCTGTACATGGGGTTTAAGAATAGGCAATCAATAAAAGTAATTATTTTCTTCTTTTTCTAGTACACCAGTGAGCTTCTGAGTTGGTTCTGAAAAGAATTTGTTAAGATGAATTGCATCTCAACATTTTACCATTAAATACTAGCCTGTCTTTATTTCAGATAGCTTCTGTTGAAAGTTTACATCCAATTCATTGAACCAATATTCCAAATAAGTTAGCTAGTTTTCCATTTGTTTCTTGTAAGTGGTACTTTGCAGTAGTAGTAGGAAAAGGGAGAGAAAATTATCCACGACATCTTAAATAAATATTATTCACAGAAAATTTGATTAAATTGGGGAAATTGAATATGTAATGTATAAGATCCATCATCTATAAAATAATTCACTTTAAGAGCTATAAGTAACTATAATTTATTGAATTTTTTCTTTGGTTCAGGAAATTTCCAAAGTTCTTTATAAACAATTCTATGAAACAGATAATAGTTATCTGTTACAGATGAGAAAAAATGACACAGGGAAGTAAAATTATTTGCCAAAGATTAAATAACTAGAGGTATATGAATTTTAAGAATAGTAATCTGATATAAATCTACACAATATGCAATTAATCTATAAAACTATAATTTCTAATGGAATATTGATTGTTTTATAAAGAGTAATTTTAAGAGAGTAAAACATATCTAATCTAATATGCTATATATTTGTGATGGAATTCTTGTGTTATTTTTTTAAAGAAGTAAGAAAAGATCAGCAATAGTTCTTTGAAGAATTAATACTCCTACTCATACAGGGATTGCATTTATTTGTGGAATGTAAAATAACAAAACATGAGATTGACACCCAAGGATAGTAGATACAAGGGTCAGGAGGATTGCTCCAAAGCTGGAAGTCTGCCTTATGAGCGTGTGTGTATGGGGGGGAGGCATCTGGAATACAGAAAGGATCACTAAGAAAATGATGGTTGGAGGGATCAGTCCAGATGGGAGATGTGTGCTGAAATTAGATAAAGGATCAAACATGATAACCTCTTACTATCTGTATTGGAAACCATAATGTCCCAAAGTAGAGAGGGAGTATGGGGAAAATTGTCTGCCATGGAGGCAGGGGGAGGGTGGGAAAGGGGCGGTATACTGGGGAGTTTGGTGGTGGGGAATGTGGTGAAGGAATGGGTGTTTGATCATTGTAACTTAAACATGAAAGCTTGTAACTGTATCTCACAGCGATTCAATAAAATAAAATAAAATATAAATAAATAAATAAAACTTCTACCCATCAGGGATTTTTGTGAAACCCTCTGGTCAAAATTCCTTTTTTTTTCTCGCTGGAGGAAATTTTAAATATCCTAGTTTATAAATGTTTTCTTCAGTTTTCCAATTTCTTCATGACTAAATCTTAGGAGGTTGTTTAATTTAAAAAATTTATCTATTTCTTCTTATAGGCTTTCAACTTGCATAAAGTTATTCATAGTAATTTTTAATATTCCTGTGTTTCCATGATATTGGCTGCAGCTTCACCCCATCATTTCTGATTTTGTTAAGTTTGTCTCCCCTCTTTTCATTCCTGAGCCTAGTTAAACTCTTATAAATACTGCTTATTTATTCAAATAAGTTATTATTATTTTTATAATATAAATCCTACATTTCCCACTGAAATATAATTAGAAATAATAAATCAATATAGGAAATTAACAGGCTATAAAATCAGTGTATAAAATCTTTTATTTCTGTACTCAATAAGCTAAAGGAGACAGAAATAAAACAATTCCATTTACAAATGAATAAAAAGAATAAACTATCTAGGGATCAACTAACAGGAGAAGTAAAAGATCAACAGCTGTATATTGAAAATTCTAAGTTATTAACATAAAAACAGAAAACACAGGAAATGGAAAAATATCTATTCTTTTGAATTGAGAGAATTAATGTTGCTTAAATGGTTATACTACCCAAAGAACTTTACAGATTTAATACAATCCCTGTCAAAATTCCAATGGCATTTTTCTTAGCTCTTAGAACAAGCATTATCACAATTTGTATGGAATTACAAAACTCCCTGATTATTTTTTCTTTTTTAACTGAATCATCATGAGATACAGTTACAAGCTTTCATGCTTGAGTTACAATCATACAATAATCAAACACCCATCCCTCCACCAGTGCATATTCTCGACTACCAATGTCCCCAGTATGTGCCCCCATCCAAGCCTCCCTCTACCTCCATGGCAGACAATATCCCCCATATTCTTTATCTACTTTTGCACTCCCCAATTGTTAAATTAATCCTGAAGGAAAGAAATGAAAGCAATGAGGCCTTGTAGTTCTTGATTTTAAACTTATACTATAAAAGTATAGTAATCAAAACAGTATGGAATTGGAATAAATCCAGAAACCAATGGTATAGACCTGGAAGTCCAAAAATGAATAGTCAGTATGTAGACAATTCATTAACAGCAAATGAGCCTCCAGCTCACTTGAAGGATAAAAATTTCTTCAACAAATAGTGTTTGCAAAACTGAAGAGATACTTGCAAGAGAATGACATTGTATCACTTTCTAAATGTGCATAAAAGAGAACTCAAAATGGTTTACACTTCAATGTAGCACTGTCCTGTTGCACTGTCCTCCTGTTCATGGATGTGCTCAGCGGGCACCAGTAATGTCCCACAACAAATTGTGAGACTTGTTGTTACTTTTTTTTGAATATTAAATACGTCACAGGTAGCTTGTCAGGCTTTGTCATGTGGACTAGATACTCTCAGTAGCTTGCCATGCTCTCCGAGGGGTGGAGGATTCGAACTCTGATCAGCCACATGCAAGGCAAATGCTCTACCCACTGTGCTATCACTCCAGCCTACAGCTCAATATTAGACATAAATCTATAAAATATGTAGAGGAATATATAGACAAAGCATTCATCTAAACTGGCTTAATTACTGTCTTTGGTAATTTTGCTCCATTGGTAAGGAAAACAAAAGTAAAACTGAGTAAATGAGGGTATACCAAAATAAAAATCTTTTGTGCAGATAAAGAAACCATCAGCAAAACAAGAAGATACTCTACTGGTTGCATACCATAAATAACAAAAGGGTAATACCCAAGACATCTGAAGCAGTCACAAAACTATAACAAGAAAATGTTCCATTAAATAAAGGGGAGAAATGCTGAACAGACACTGCTCCTACTAATACATCAATGATCCACAAGCACATGAGAAAAAGCTCACAATTATAGAATATCAGGTAAATGTAAATTAAAATTATGATGAGGTATCACACCACACTGGTGAGACTGTCCTGTATGAGAAAAGCTCAAGACAATAGGTTATGGCAGGGATGTTCCTTTTCTCTGAAAAGGAATCCTCAGAATCCTCATTCACTGTTAGTGGGAATATAAATTGTGGTAGAGGGATATTGGTGGTAGTTATTGTATAGTCACAGATTGAAGTACAAAAACAGATATTTACAATCTTGTAAAGCGATGTTACCTCAATGAAAATTAATTAAAATATCTGAAGTAAACAAAATGTAATCATTAATCTTGCTAATAGTATCTTACAATGTGGAACAATGAGGGGTGACTCTTCACCCCGCTGTCACTCTGGGTGGGAAAGAGGTAGCAATGGCAATTTACATACAATGAGTAGATACCAGGAATGCTGCTAATTATCCTCCGATGCCATAAGAAATGTATTGCATGAATTTCAAAACAAATAATTATTTTAAGTAAATAATTGCAATTTATTTACATTAACCAATGCAAAGACATCTTAGAAACATAGAAACAAACTCCCTTGCTTTTGAAAGGATGAAATCTTAACTGTACAATATTTTCTCTATAACCTTATCTCTGGGCTGGAGCGATAGCACAGCGGTAGGGCGTTTGCCTTGCACGCAGCCAACATGGCCGACCTGAGTTCAATTCCTCCACCCCTCTCGGAGAGCCCAGCAAGCTACCGAGAATATCTTGCCCTCATGGCAGAGCCTGGCAAGCTACCCGTGATGTATTCGATATGCCAAACACAGTAACAACAAAGTCTCCAATGGAGACGTTACTGGGCCCACTCGAGCAAATCGATGAACAACAGGAGGACAGTGACAGTGAACCTTATCTCTATCTTCAAGGCATTCATCAAAACCAGCACTGTTCAGTCAGAGTTACTCAGGCCCTGCTCATGGGCTAGACTTTCATTTAAATTGTAGACAAAATATATTAAGGGCATCAGACAGATCAAAACATTTGCCTTGGGCAAATATAATCCAATTTAACATCAATAAAATAAACATTTTTGTGTTAATATTACTTGAACTTAATATTTGTTCTGAGACAAAGCAGTGAATCCCGGAAGACAGCAGCTCTCCAGATCCCTTGTGAAGCCAATCTCACCAGAGCTCCTCAGATGGAGCGGGTGTTCCCTTTCTGCCCACTCCAAATGAACCCCTGGTGGCCACAAACTTTAAGAAGAAAAACCCAGGTATGCGAAAACAGGCTCTGAAGTTGCCAGGCCTCATGCTGGAGGAGACAGTTCATCTCTTCCCATCTCCTTGCCCCTTTGGGGTCCTGGCTGTCATGCTCACGAACTGTCTATGGGCCATATTTAAGCGTGCCACCAGCCTTGATCCAGAGACTCACAAATGAATCTCAAAATGGATTAGCTCCCGACATAAATGCCCCTGGATTCCAATTATTTACATATTTAGAATTCCAGGAGTGGCCGAGCGACCCTCATGATATTCATAATAAGCAATAGAGCGACTGGAGTGATAGTACAGTGGGTAGGGCATTTGCCTTGCATGCGGCCTACCCAGGTTCGATTCCCAGCATCCCATCTGCTCTCTTGAGCACCACCAGGAGTAATTCCTTAGTCCAAAGCCAGGAATTACCCCTGTGCATCACTGATTATGACCTAAAAAGCCAAAATAAAATAAAATAAAATAATAAGCAATAGAAAATAAATTATCTAGAGTCTGTCTGTGGCAGGCAGGCTTAAATGGTGGTGGGAAAATTCAAAATAATGGTGTTGGGAAGGTGTAATGGTGGTGGGACTGGTGTTGCTATATTGAATGTAATCAATTAATGTGATCAACCTTGTGAAAATAAAATTTATAAAAATATTTGTTCTCGTGTACAAGACAGTATACTGCTATGAAACATGGTCATTTTATACAAATTTCTGAAATGGATGAACTCTTGTCCTCAATTTTTTTTTTTTTTGCTAAATTTGATACTTTGGGGTATATGATCTCTTTGTTGGACCATAGTCAATATTTGTAAAGAAATGCTCTTATAACTTGTTACATTTTAACATATCTGAAAATAAAACTGCTGTTCTTTATTGACAACTCATTTTTAAATTATAACAGCAATCTCTAAAGTGAAGTTGAAAAACAAATATGGATGACAGAGTTGGAACAATTGCTTTATCCAAATGAGTTCCCCAAATATAGGTTTTATAATTAAGTATACCTAAACCACCAGAAGCATGTGCTAGAATTACAAATTCCTAAGCCCCATTAAAGCAGATTCCATAGTACTATTTTTAATACTCCACAGGTTATTAAAATTTTAAACAATATTGAACAAATTGGGCTGGAGCAATAGCACAGCGGGTAGGGCGTATGCCTTGCATGCTGCCAACATGGCTGATCCGAGATCTATTCCTCTGCCCCTCTCAGAGAGCCCAGCAAGCTACCTAGAGTATCTCGCCCGCATGGCAAAGCCTGGCAAGCTACCGGTGACGTATTCGATATGCCAAACATAGTAACAAGTCCCACAATGTTACTGGGCCTACTTGAGCAAATCAATGAACAACAGGAGGACAGTGACAGTGACAGTGATCGAACAAATTCTGGCATTTATTCTTTCCAGGAGCTTGTTTGTAAACTAGTCCAGACAGTATTTATCAATTTTTTTTTTTTTTCAGAAAAAGGAGAAACAAAAGATCAAGAAATCAAACGATGTAATAAGGATCATTAAGTTGGCACTAGGTAGAATCTTATCAGGCCTTAGTTCCTGTGTCTGCAAGGTGGGCTTTTTGCAGTCTTGGTACTATTGGTTTTATTATTTCCTAGGAGTTGAATTACATAGGCCCTTTCCTATCGGTCTGCCTTCATCAGTTTTATTCTACAAACCTTAGTTTCTGGTGCCTACTGATAAAAAATGCGAACTCCAAAAATCAGTACAGCGAATATGGAAGATTTTGATGAGAAACTAAGAAACTGATATGGAGACAATGAGGTAGCTATATTCAGTAGGGACTGATTAAATAGGAACATTCAAAAACAAGTGTTACCATATTTAATCATTTGAGCTAGGAAGTGGACCGCATAGTGGTGTTTAAAATAGTTCTTTCCTAAGAACAAAGGTTTTTATATATTCTATTGTTATATTGGAGCAACAGCACAGTGGGTGTTTGCCTTACACATGGCCAACCCGGGTTCGATTCCTTTGTCCCTCTCTGAGAGCCCTGCAAGCTATGGAAAGTATCCCACCCGCACAGCAGAGCCTGGTAAGCTCCCCATGGCATATTCAATATGCCAAAAACAATTAACAAGTCTCATAATGGAGACGTCACTGGTTCCCACTCAAGCAAATCGATGAACAACAGGAGTACAGTGCTATAGTACTATTGTCATTCTATTTCCAATATTGATTAACATGATACACTTTTAGCAAAAGTGCCTGTCCTTCTCTTGGATTAGTTAATAGTTTATTACCTCATTCTGAAACTGCCTACACATGAAGCTTCCTTTGACATCCGCAACACATCTAGTGTTCTAATTAATATAGTCCAAGTTTAAAAGGTTTAGAAAAAACCCCTAGTGATGGTAAACAAGACTATTGCAGTGATGAAGTTTTCCTTATGACTAAAAACCAAAGAATTAAAGCCCTCTTCCTAAATCTCACCAGGAAGTACAGAGGATGAATCATTTTAGGGAATCACAGTTGAGAGTGGGACAAAAAATGGCTTCTCTGTGCCCATTTTGCTGTTCGTAATTTCTTTCACATAGAAGGAAATTTCTATCCCATCAACGCCTTGCTTGTGAAAGCTTCCATTAAGTACTGAATTCTGTAAAATGTCTAAGATTTTGCTTGCTTTACAAGTCAGCAATGGTGCCTGTACTTTTCTCCCATCACTGGCTTATATGATACCATTTGATGTTCATGCTGGAAATGTACTCAGTGTAACCATCCACTTTTTATGAGAAATTATTAGAGCTGCACTGTAAAAATCTACCTTGATTACAAATATGCACATTTTCCATGCTGCTAATAGAAAATAAATGTTATACATTTTACCATTTTTTTTGGTGCCCAAAGAGTTGATATTAAGGAGCTATTAAGAAAACCTAAATCATGGATCATTATTCATTCAACAGTCAAAAAAAAAGTATCTCTGTGTTAGATGCTATTAACACATGCTGAATGCCAGTTATAATGATCCCATTAAATCAGATGTGATGAATAGTTCATGAAGTCTGACTTTATGTTATTTCTGGAACTTCTGTTTATATATATTCTTTCTGGAAATAATGGTCCAAGACCTGATATGCCTGGGGCCTTTGCTGCTTTTTTTCCACAAGATTTCTTTGATTCTACCTCCAGGGAATTAAAGTTTTCTATTCAGACACTGAAGACAGAAAAGGTCATCTCACAAACATTGTTAAGAGGCTATTGTTTCTTTGCCTACTTAAAACAGATTTTAAAATATGAACAAGGAATCTTTTTAAGAGAGAAAAGATGTAACCTAGAAGTTTTTCAGGATCCCTCCCACAGCTCATTTATTAAGTTAGTTGTTCTGGTTGCAAATATTTTCTATTATATTCTTATTGTAATCATTGCATCTCCAGTAGTCTGGGGGAAGGAGTTACTGTGTAGTATTAAAAGGAGTCAATTAAGAAGATTTTTAAAGCTACCTTATGATACAGAAACTCTTTGTTTAGTTCTGTCGGTCGAATAACAAATGAAGATTAAATAGTGCTTCATCAGGAGAGGCTGGTGGTGAGAATCAGAATTCTTTATTTAACACACAGACTTTTCACAGTGTCCAACTTGCAAGTATAGCAGTTGAGAATAAAGAGGACCCAGGAGGCCACCATAAACAGAAACTGTGCAGGACAAAAGGAGGAAAGCTAATGAATATTTAAAATGCTAATGAGGTTGAGACAATATTTTCCATGAGTCTGGGTGAATCTTGAGAGACTCCTTAAAAAAGTGAATGAGAAGCAGAGGCTATGGTGTTTGAAGGAAAGTAAAAAACTGAAAAAACTTGAGAATTTCCATGAAGCTGTAAATATAAGAAATATGTAGGCATTTGTTGTGAAAGGTGATAAATCAGTGGAAAGAAAATGGGGGGAAAGAGAGGAAAATTCTAAAAGAAAGATCCAATAGGACATGATAATATTTGAGGGAAAATTTAATCAAAAATCAAATCTCAAAATTTAATTCTTAAATTAATTAAATTAAAATTTAGAATTGTCTCTCCTGTGTTTTATTTACTGGCATACAAACAGGGAAAAATCGCATAATATTTAATATAAATTAAGACCCAAAATTGTTAGCACCCCAAGGTAATGTTCACTGGCATACGGTAATAGTAGTAAATAAACTTTATGTAATGTACTAATGAATTAGATGAGAGAAGTTAATTGAATCAAGCTTTTGTACTTCATGAAGAAAATCAGTCTAAGTGTCTCCAGGCTCAAAGGAACTTTGGGGTCACCTTGTTCAGCTTTGCAAGTGAAAAATCTAGACATCATACCCACTGATTGTGATTCATCTAAGACATGTAGATGAGAGGATTTACAGAATTCCTAAAAGAGATTTACCAAAACCTATAATTAGAAAGTTGACTTTTGTTAGTTATATTAAGGCCCTTAGATGTGCAACCCCTACAACACTTGAAGAGAAAATATAATTAAAAATGAAATCTTTTCATATTCAGCAATCCTCTCCATAATAGTAGAAGGGGAAAACACTCTTATTAAATGAACTGCAAATCAGATTGTGATGCACTCACAAGAATTCTTTGAGCAATTACAAAGACAGAAATCCAGTCTTGTTACATAAATAAGATAAAACCTACTACATATAATTTTAGAGATAAACATAACTATTTCCTCAAGCAAGAAAACTTGACAACACCTTTATAGTTCATTTTTTACTTTATGCGATAGTTGAGTAGCTATTGGTGTTAGCTAACAAGCTTCATCCGGGGGAAAAAGTCAACATATTTCTAACAAGAGAGCTTTGGAAAGTGAGCAAGAGACTCATTTGAGTTAAATCCCTATCTTCTTACATAACCTGGCAGGGGTGCTTTTTCCTTGATGTTTACATTTCTAAGAAATGGTTTCTAGGTCCTAGAGAAAAAGTATTTCTAATAAAAAAATAACTTGTCAGTCATTCTTACCTATAAAATCTTCAAAGTGATTTTTATATGTCTCAAAGGAGGAGAAAGCACTTAGAAGTTTTCTAAAGAAAATTCTCTGACAAAACAAAACAAACAGACAAAAACAAGAAGCAACAAAAAATTAATCTCTTTGTTTTTAACAGAAAGGTTTAAGATTCTTGTTTTTCATTTAATTTTTTTCTTATGTCCTCAACTTGCCTGACTTTTCTCATACTATCAGTCTGAATTTGTCCAGTCCTGCAACTGCTGATCTTTCTAGACTTGCTGAAATTACCCACAATCCAGGCAGTGCTGTCAAGAGACAGAGGACTCTCAGAAAACTGTTTTTGAACAAAGGGAAAGTTTTCATAGCTTTCAGTATTTTCTCATTTTTATGTTGTCAAGAAACCACCCCCACATGTTTCTCTCAATATAGTCAGTTGATAAAATTCTCTGTCCATTTCTGAGATAAACTTTCAAAACTTTCTAAGGTAAAGGGCTTCAATTTTTTATATTCCCAGTTTAAGTGCCACTGTCTTAAATCCCTGTTGCAAATGTTTAGTCCATTCTTCTCTGGTCTGTGAATATCAGTTGTCCTTGTCCCTTTTCTGTAACCATTTCGTTCACAATCCCTTGGTGCCTAGTCATTCCTGCCACAATGGTAGTCAGCAAAAGTAGAATAGTTTATCGCATGAAATATTACCCACCTGGTTTGAATGATTCCTTGACTTGTTCTATATCCATGGATTTTCAATTCTATTCACATCTGTAACCATTCAGATGGATACAATATAAGTCTTGATTTCTAATTCTAAAGAATTATATTTTTTATTTCACTATCTTCTCATGTCTCTTTATCTTCTAACCCCTTTAATACACGTGACCTTGATTTTCCAGAATTGTCTCCCAATTACTGACTGTATGTTTGGGTTTTCTGCTCCACTGGCTCCTGTTCTTCGTGCAGATAAATTCAAGTTTTACCTATTACCTTCTTATAATAGACAACCAAAGAAATAAATTTTCCTTTAATCTTGTCTCTGTGTATTCCCCTGCTTAAATCAACTTTGCCGATTTCCTCATTTTATATGAGAAAAAAATTCAAGTTGATTAACATAGTCTTTTACAACTGATTGCTGGTTGTCTTTTCTGACTCTATTTTCACCCTCTTCCCTTGTATTCTGTATCAGAATTTTTGAACACAGGGATCATCTTGGATTCTTTCATAATCAGATTTAGTATAATCTCTTACTCTTTTAAGATTCTCATTGATTTGGTTTAATATTTTGTTTGCTGTTTGGGCCACACCCAGCAATGCCCAGGAATTACTCTTGGCAGGCTCAGAAGACCATATGGGACACTGGGGATTGAATCTGAGGTTGACTGTCTGTCAGGCAAGTGCACTACCCCTTGTAAATTTTTCCTTTTTGTGCCCTCTACCACTGATGTGATCATGTAATGAACACAATGTGTACCTGTACCTGGATTATCATATCTTTTATCTGTTCCTCTTTTTCTTTTTCTCTTCTAATTCCAAAGTAATCTTCCAAATACTCTTGAAGTTCATTAAAATAGCTTAAACTGTTAGCTTTCTGTATTTTACAAATGGTATTATCCTCTACAATCTACTGCCAATTTATTTTCCAGGAATGTCCATTTTATTTATATAATACTTTTCATTATTCAATTTTTCAAGACACATAACTCCCCCCCTTCAATTTTTACTTATGATTACAAAAAAATTTGGATGGCCAATTCATCTCTATGATATTTATTATACCTTTCCTACCAACCTTATGTGATCTACTATTTCTGTAGTTTATAATACTGGTTTATAATTCTGCAAGTCTTGTACCCATATTTTTATTCTTATCTTGTTTTATACATAATTTAGAATGAATAGTGTCCAATTTTTAAAAGCACAGTTTATTATAGTAAAATCAATCATTATTTTTCTATTTATTTTAATGTCTTTTATTGTTAAATAAGATCATTAAAAAGATGCATGGCTTATTTAGAATGTTCAATTTAGAAAATATTTCCATCTGGTAAGCTTCAGATCTGCCAGGTCAGGCTGTATGCAAAAAAAAAAATTGACAGAAGCTAGAGGGAGAAAGGACTATTTTAACTAGACCTCTGAAAATGTGTTACTCTTTGTAAAGTGATACTAATTTTGAAGTTAGGAGACTAGTTTTAATTTGTACATGAGTAAAATTCATTTTCTTAAATGAGCTATTTATTGAGTTATTATTACTTTGGGTTGTTGTGGAATTCCACACTTGATATCACTTCATTAACATTTATTCTATTGTCGTTCAATTTTCTGATCTATTTCTTAAAAATTTCATAGGTAAGCTTGTGACTGTCTAACAAATTATTTTTTTACTCTTCGGTCTCAAAGCTCTTCTGTCTCTTGAGTCATATCCCAATGACTCAATCTCTCTGATACTGTTTCAGAGGATGAACTGTTCCCTCTTCTTCATTAAATAATTTATATTTTAGTTCCATTTGTCAGACAAAACTTTCCAGCAGACAAAACTACAGGCAAAAAGACTTAGGATCACAGCCTCCTCTTCTAGATGAACTTACAAATGCAAACCAACAAAATCATCAAGTGACAGTCTCTCAATTTACTTTCTTCCTTAACAGTGGCTCAAAATAACGAAGTTGATACTGTGCCTTTACTTGAATACTGTGTATTTTGGCATAGGTGTTAACTAAACCCATGACACTGAGCAGGCCATGTAACATGCATCAGTTTTAATTTCTTCCTTATAAAATGAAATTAGTCTTCCTTCACAATATGATTTAAACTAAAAACAAAAAGGACAGGAAGCAATGCATTATTTAACATGTCACTTTGAAAATAGATCTTCAATATTTCTAGGGAAAGTTACATGATCTTGTCAACACTACAGAAGTTTCATGTACCCCCAATTAGTTCAAAGGTTTACTGTTCTCACCATATAGATTGGTGTTTTTTGTTCTCTATCCTCTATTATGCAATCAGTCATTCAATATATGAGATTACCCCTATCTCTTTTCATAACTGATGTAACTCTTGCCTGAACTATAAAATGGTTTCTAAACTTTTAATTCAATTTTCAATAAATTCTTCTTCCAATCCTTTTATATTCCTAGTCATTTGTTTTAAACTGTTTAAATTTACTTCTCTAAATTCTTCATTACTTGTCAGAAACACCAGAAATAAATTCAAATGCATTATTTCTTCAATATAATCTAGCTCTAGACTCATTTTCTGCTATTAGATTTTTACTCTGGTCTTCCTGAGACTATATTCCTTCCCTTTCAGTCTATAGACGTTTGTTGTAGTCCATACCCTCTCTGAAATTTCTTGCCATACAATTTTCTTATGGAGAACCTACCACATTCTGATTTTAGAATCCACACTTCTATAGCCAGAATTTATCTTGTCCCTTTTTAAACAAAGGTTCTCAAGTGATACCACTGGATGAAATATCAAATACCCACTATTACGAGCACTACACATATGCATACTTACCTTAAAATAATTGAAATAATGATTCTCATGTGGTATCTTCAAAAGAAAATATTTTTCCATAAATGTTGAGAATAAGCATGGAATATACTTCTCAATGATTGCAGATATGAATATTGAAATATATATCGACACAGACATGTACAGAGATAAATGTAAAATTTGTGAGTTAAGTAATATTATACTTCATACACACATTCTTATCAATCAATATCAGCCCCTTAGAATAATTTTCAACTAAGAGATCTGTCTGAGAAGGGGAAATATTCTAAATTATTTAAGTGGAAAGGTACTTTATAGATGATGTCATTTAATTCAGTCATTTTATAGGTAAAGAAAATGCACAAAAGTATTAAAGGACTTCTCAGTCTTTATAGTTCTGCTCAGTTAAGCATTTCTATTTGCTCTGTTCTAAAACCTTTTCAGATAGGACCTGTTAATTAGGTAATTAGGGCTTATTCCTCAAATTAGAATGTTCTCTAATCTAGCAAAGGAATAGAAAAGTGTTTCCTTTTTACTTTTCAACTATCACAAAACAAAGTTTTCCTCCTGATTTTCTTTCTTCTTTTCTCAAGGCAAATAAGAAAACTTGAGAACAATTAAATAAAGAGAACAAATCACAATGCCTTCCTTACCTTCAGCTATCAGTAAGTTAGTCTGAATCTTTTTTAGCTTATTATTTTCCACATCCAATGATTTCTTGGTCAGAACATAAGCTTTGTACAAATTTAACTCATTACAAATAATGCAATCCCCTAGAAAGACCATCATTGGCTGGGTCTGATTCACAGGAGTCAATGATATGCATGCAACCTGGTATTTTGATGGGATAGATAAAAAAAAGTAAAATGTTATATGATGACACATAATTCTGTCTTTTAGATGGCAATAGCCCCCGATATAATGATTATTCAGATATTTAAGAATGGAATTCTTTCAGAATGAAATAATGGATTTGAGAAGAAGTCCTATAATTGGAAGGAATGCTTAGGAACTAGGCGAAAGAATCAGAACTCCAAAGAGGTCTAGGCGGTGCCTGATAACCTGGATGCAGTAGGCCCTGTTGACTCAGACACCAGAAGAGAACCATCTCATATCCCCTCCCCTGTTTAATAGGCCACATCCTTGGGATTCAGTAATTAAACACTCACTCGCCTACCTTTGTTAAAAAAGTACAAAAGGCTTCAGTCTTTCTTGGAATCCTCCTTTAAGAAACCTCACCTATAATCAGAAAGCTTTTCCACCTAACTTTTCTTTCTATTTCCCTAAATAATCTTTTAATTTGGAAAAACAAAAAATAACTTAAAACCTGGAAGAGTTTGTTGACAAGATCCATACCCTACAGGAACTTGGCATCAGATAACTCAAGGAAGGAAGTGAAAGTATATGTTACAAAAATGTGGGAGATAACTGGAAAAGGTTGATAAAAATCTTTTGATCAGAAACTATGCAGGATAGGTGCCAATGTAAACTATAATATTGAGAATAGAATTAAAAGCAATTTTCTTTATTGGTTATCCAGAGACAGATGAAAATGTGTACATAATAGCAGGATGGAATATATTAAGTCCAACAGAAAGCATACCCTGGGTTAGTAATAGAAAGAAATACTTGAAATCAAACATGATAACTTGGAAATGACAAATTCATGGATATTACCATTTCAAGTCCTAAATTATGAATTATGTATAAAATAGATCATTTCAATAATAAATCAAGTGCAAACCTTTAAGTCAAAATAAATATGTAAAAATGTTAAGATATTAGTTTTAAAATGACTATATTATACTATAGATTTTTAGTTTTCATGTTTTAGTGCTGTAGATTTACAGATTACTGTGATTTCAGATTTTGTTTACAAAAAGTATTTTTCTAACGTAACTCTTAAAAGTCCTATAAAAGTTACCAGAAGATAACTAACAAGATATCTGGGCCAACTACCTTATGATAACAGCATGACTAAGATATTATACAATAAGATTTGTAACTAGATTCACCTTCACCAAAGGTGTTTTTAACTAGATTTGGAACTAGATTCACCTTGACCAAAGCCAGTGTGTTTGTCATTGCGTGTGTGTCTGTGTTTGTGTGATATTGAGAATGAAATACAAGGCCTCATATATATAAATTCTCTATAGCTAAGACGCACCCATTACAAAAAATAATTTATTATTTATTCATATATTTTCACTGTATCACTGTATCACTATATCACTGTCATCCCGTGGTTCGTTGATTTACTCAAGCGGGCGCCAGTGACGTCTCAGTCTCCATTTGTCCCAGCCCTGAGATTTTAGTAGTCTCTCCGTACTCGTTTTTCCCAATGATTGGAGGCTCTTTCTGGGTCAGGGAAATAAGACCTGTCAATGTTACTGTTTTTGGCATATCAAATACGCCACAGGGAGCTTGCCAGGCTCTGCCATGCAGGCGGGATATTTTCGGTAGTGTCAGGAATTTTATTTTTAAATATCACTCAATAAAATTTTATTATAAAGTATTTGTTTCTTTTAAAGAATATTAAACTTATTTTAGTGTTTAGTGATCAGAAGGAAATAAATTTGAATCCAGGATAAACTACAACCATGTATTTGACATTTAAGATATTCAAAAATTTTCTAGTAACCTAGTTTCTTATCTACAGATGAAATTTAGTAAGACCTACCTCATCTGACTATTTAAAAAATTTAATGATAGAAGATATGTCACTGGGAATGTCAATGTAGCACCATGGAGAGCTTATTATGACATCAAATTCCCTAACACTACTGCATTTGAATTGGAGAGATAAATGAAGAGAGCAGAGAGGTCCTATCTCTACTTCTTACTCAACCATCGCCAAAGGGATTTAGTAAACACCTTTTAGATTGTGTAACACCAAAAAAATAGTTGCTTTTTCATTGTTTGGTTGGTAATTTTTAGAAATCTTTGCTGAGTTCAGAAACAAAAGGTTTTTTTAATTTTTTTTCCTGACTGGACACCCTCATCAAGGGAAAAGATTGAATGTCTCATCAGGCAGTACACCCCTGACTGTTTTAAGTATAAGTCCTCTGGAACACTCTTAGTTTTGCTCACTGAACCACAAAATTAAAGTTCCATGAGAGAAATCCAGAATAGCCACAATGCCAAAATATGTATTGCGCAATACTGAAAGCTTTCAAAATTACTGTATTTACAAAAGGGTTTAACAGATGAAATAAATGATAGTTTTATGGTCTAATAAAGGAAACATGATTTTAGTTAACTAGCACTCTTTTACTATTCTAAACCTTTTTGGAATATTAGAGTTGCAGAGGGAATTTATTCTTACTTAAGGAAATCATGAAATGATAATTTATCTTTGAATAGAGCACTTTTATTCCATTAATTTCTGCCATTATGGTGGGAGATAAGATGTATACTGATGACTAACTAAAATTAAAGTCCAAAAGAGAGGAAAAGAAATAAAAGAATAGCTTATGCCACATTATACGATATGTGTGACAAATTCAATTTCACATAACCATTTATTATAATCTTTCAATGTCAATTATATGCACCTAATTTGTCTTTATAGATATATCTTCCTCTAAAAGCTGCATTTATTTCTTTATACTTACTTGTAGAGAAAGTGATTAGAGCTGTACGGTAAGAAAAAAAAATAGTCTTTTGAATGATTAAAAGACTAAGGATAGGTAATGTGGAGATCTTGAATTAGATATGTTTCTAAAAAGTTTTAAGTTCCCTTTATATCTTTTATGAAATTGCTGTTAAAGAACAAAGTACAGGTGGTAGAAAGATAGTAGGGGGCCAATGTATTTAGGCTGGGCTCGCAGCCAACCTAGCTGATCCCCAGCACCACATGATTTCCTCCCCCCCCCCCCCCGCCCTCGCAGTATAGGTTGGTGCAGCATAGTTGGAGAGTGGGGAGTACAATCAGGCATGACTCTGGAAATCCCCTATGTGCTACCATCAATATAGCACCATATCCTGTTTGGTAGGAAATTGCCCGGATCCCTTCTGAATACCATAACGGAACAAAGTATATTTCACTTTATCCAGCTCTCTTTCTATCCCTTCCTAATTACAATTATTTGAGCAGTATGGTTTTACAGCATAAGTTTTATATTTAAAATTCATCACTAATTTTATTATGTTAAGTGTATACCTATAGAAGACCAAATCTTTGAAATTAATTTATGGCCCTTATTTACTAATATAATCGAGTTTTCTAAAGCCACCAATAGTGCATGTGAAGAATGTGGTTATTAACTTCTAAAAAAATGTTTAATGTTTTAAGCAATCATTCTGGTTTAAGATAATGCCGTTCTGAGACTGAAGGGATATTATAACAGGTAAAGCACTGATTGCCGAATGTAGCCTGCCCACACGGCAGAGTCTGGCAAACTTCCCTTAGCGTACCCAATATGCCAAATACCAGTAACAATGATGGGTCTCATTCTCCTAAAGAGCCTTGAATATAATCTCAGGGCTAGGATGAAGAAGACGTTACTGGGGCCTGCTCGAGGCAATCGACAAATAACAGGATGATTTGTGATTGTGAAAGCACTGGCATTGCATGTGACTGATCTGCATTGGATACCCAACAATGGAAATGACTCCCTGAGCCTACCAGGAGTAATCCCTGAGCAGAATCAGGAGTGCTCCATGATGACCACCAGGTATGTTCTCAAAACAATTTACAAAACTCAGTGTAGTAAATTTGAATTTCACTTTTTATTCTCTTAAAATGTAGCCAAAGGCAAGTTACATAGACATATGTAAAAGGCAATTCATAGCAGCTTTAAAAAGAAAATGTTAATATTTTTCAAGATAATACATTAATATGTTAAGAAGTCATATTAAAAATGTGCCATTCAACAATTTTAATGACATTTATTCCTAGATGTAAATATAGAGAACATAATTGTATACTTTTATGTAAAACTGTGTTACAAACTTGCTTACTAATAATGAATATATATAAGCTCACAAATGCTTGTTTGGGTATTGAGAGAGAAGAAAAAGAAATTGGGAGAGATGTAGAAGGATGAGAAGGGTAAAAGAAATGGAAATAACAAAATAAATGTAAAGGGCAAAAAAGAAAGGAATAAAAGAAAAAAGAAAGGAATGCCAAAGATATGGTACAGGAGTTAATGCATTTACCTTGTTTGTGGCTGACCTCTGACCTGCATACAGTCTACTGACCACTGCCAGGCGTTGTCACTATGCTCAGAACCAGCAGTAAATCTGAAGCACCACTAGGTGTGTCCCAAAATGCCCCTCCAAAGAAATAAAATCGGAGAAAAAGAAAAAGAGAGCATCTGGGCCTATGGTCTATAACTTTCACTGTTTTTTTACTGTCATAAAATAATTATTCATTCCTATCCCACCACTGTGTCTGCTATCAGTATGTGAACTATAAATGTTGCCTATATTTTGAAATCAGTGAAAAATAAAAGAAGAGAAGGGTTCTTAACTTTGCTGAAAATCTTTTCCAGTATTTTCTTGTGGATGTCATATATTCATTTTCATTAGTGCATTTTGCTCCAGCCCCTCCAAAGCATTGTTGCTTAACTAAAAAATACAAATATTTTCCTTTTTGCTTTCCTCTAGAAAGTTTATACTTTTAGGCAATACATTTGGGTCTAAGATTTGTTTAAAACTTTTTGTGTATATGATACTAGATGTCGATTGACTTTCTTTTGCATATGGGAATCCAATAGTCAGAATTCATGTGTTAAAAATAGTAATCTTCTTCATTTAACTGTGTGCTTTGAGACTTTTAATTTTCTTTTAAAAGAGGGAAATATGCATAATAACAAATGGCACAATAACATAAACATTTTAACAAGTAAAAATAAATTATAAATTTCTTTAAAATGAAAATATAATCTAGGAGTATTCAAATGAATTTATATTAAGTTACATCTGGGAATCTTCTACCTCTTATTCCCTTTATAAAACAAATAATCTTTGTCTGAAATGTAACTGTTTTGATGTACATTATATAATTTGTGTAATGAATCTTTTCCCAGAGATCCTGTGATTCTTGGAAAAATGAAGAAGTGAATACCGTTTCCAATTGCACACAACACGTATCAGTGGAATAAAGGATTCTCTGTTTTATGAAACCCAACTTGATAATTCAATATTATCTTTAAAATTCCATTTTCCCACAGATGAGTGAGATTATCTGACTTATTTCACTTTACATGATACCTTCCAATTTTACCCTCATTGTATAAAGCTGCAGAATTTTTATCTTTTCTAAGAATTGCAATAGTATTCTATTGTGTATGAATACCACAATTTTGCAATCTATTTATATATTTGTTATGTATTTGGGTTATAATATATATTTGGGTTATATATATAGTTATATATTTGGGTTTTTCTATAGCCTGGCTATTGCACTGAGTGCTACAATGATCATAGGTGTGTGTATGTTCCTTCAAGTAGATGGTTTTGCATTTTAGAGAATACAGAAGTCAAAAGAATAACAATATAGAACAACAAACGCCTAGACAATACTACAATTGAGAAAATCTTGGGCATTGGGATAAAAAACCTACTACCAAACAATGGAGGAAAAGAAAACGGAAGAGATGACCAGACTAGATAAGACCAAAGGGCCCCATAATAGCAATCATGTACACACTGCTGGTAGAGGTGTACAATCATTCTGCACTTCAATACCATAAACAGATTCATAACTTGAGAAAATTTCTGTCAATATTAATGGGGGCACACCATATAGTATAATTCTCATATGAACAACTCTAAGAAATAGAGTTCCAAATGTAAAGAGATATGAAAAAAAATTTTTGATACTAATTAGTGTTGCCAGCTACTCACTGGTAATTCCTGTTAGCTTGAGGTTGATTAATCACTTATGTTTTGTAGAGATTCTCCTGAGAAATGCTGCCATGTGTTAAATAAATACTATGTGAAATTTTAAAAGTAATAATTTTCTCCAAATCTGAGCTCAGGGGCTGGAGCAATAGCACAGCAGGTAGGGCATTTTCCCTTGCACGTGGCAGTCCGGGTTCAATTCCCAGCATTGCATATGGTCCTCTGAGCACCACCAGGGGTAATTCCTCAGTGCAGAGTCAGGAGTAGACCCTGTGCATCGGCGGGCGTGACCAAAAAAGCAAAAAAAAAAAAATTTAAATAAATAAAAAAAATCTGAATTAAATTCAGACTTTAGGGTAATTGGTACAACCCATAGGCATGATCAAAAATTACCAAGATTAAACAGAAGCAATTCTACTTTGTTCTCTGTCATCTATCAAGGCAATCCCCAGTGAGTTTTTGCAGATATTTGCTATTGTTACCTGTGTTATCTTAAGGAGAACCATATATATCATATTCTGCTCTTTCTCTCCTCTCTGTGGTCTTTGTTTCATCATTCAGTCATTTAGAGTAATTATAGTTTAGCTGACCATTCCTAAAATGCAAATATTTTAGAGAATAAAAGCTCTTCATGTCCTTATGCCTTAAAGGACCTGTTCTAAAACTAGAATTTACAATTTCTGACCCCTAGAAGTCCCTAAGGAGAACCATAGAAATCCTGAACAATGAAATATATTGTTTAGGACATTCTATACTATAGTACTAGAAGGATAGCAAGTACTTTGTGATGAAATATTAAAAAACACCAGCTTTAGGAAAAGTTTCATTAAGTGATTTTTTTTTGGGGGGGGAGGAGTGGTAAGCTCTTTGTTTCATTTAGTTTTATACCAAGAATGTTTCATCATTCTCACAATTTTATGTGAATAGCAATATAATATCTGACAGTATTATAAATTTTTTTTTCTCTTTTTTTATTAGTGAAAAACCATGAGGTACAGTTATAGGCTTACAAATTTTGTGCTTGGGTTTCAGTTATACAATGATCAAGTCCCCATCCCTCCACCAGTGCCCGTCATCCATCCCCATGGGTCCCAGCATCCTCCCCACCCTCATCCACCCCACCCCGTCCCATCCTGCCTCTGTGGCAGGGTATTCCCCCTTGTTCTCTCTCTCTTCTTTTGGGTAAGACAGTATTATAAATTACCTAGTAATTCCTTTAGTTTCATTTAATATCTTTACTACTTTATATTGGAAATCATTTTTATCATATGTACTTCACATTTACATTTTTGTATAATTCCCCAAAGTTGGCTGATGCTAAATGTATACATTTTGCAACTCAGTTACAATAAGCTGCTCAAAAAGAAAATCTTTTTTTTTAAATTTTATTATTTTAAAAAAAATTTATTAGTGAAACACCATGAGGTACAGTAATAGACTTACAAATTTTTGTGCTTGGGTTTCAGTTATACAATGCTCGAGCACCCATTCCTCCACCAGTGCCAATTCTCTACCACCAATGATCCCAGTATCCCTCCCAACCCACATCCCTCTCCCCCGCCATCCCACTGCACCTTGGTGGCAGGGCATTCACTTTTGATCTCTCTCTCTCCTTTTGGGAGCTGTGGTTTGCAAAAGAGGCAATCATGTTAGGTCTATGGTCTACTTTCAGCATTCATCGCCCATCCTGGGAGGATTCTCCCAACACCCTTTACTTGGTGCTCCCTTCTCTATCTGGGCTGCCTTTTCCCCTAGCATGTGCAGCTGGCCTCCAGCCATGGAAAAAACCTCCTGGTACTTATTTTGACTATTCTTGGGTGTTAGTCTCCTATTTTGTTATTTTATATTCCCCAGAGGAATGCGATCTTTCTATGTCTGTCCCTCTTTTTCTGGCTCATTTCACTTAGCATGATATTTTCCATGTAGTACCACTTGTATGTAAATTTCATGATTTCATCTTTTTCAAAAAGAAAATCTTACATTAATGAAAGAACAATCTTACATGGTATTCATGTCTGACCAACCACTTGGAATCCATTTTGGTGAAACAGCTTTGTCAATGACCTATCTAGACATCAATGGGGTTGTTTCCCTAGCCCTAGCCCTAGCACCAGATGAAGATCTCACCTGTCTTCAGAAAAGCAGTTTGGCCAGTTCAGCTCAGTTTCAGGAAAAGCAGACATTAAACTCCACAATCCATGAAGAGAGTGCTCCTATGTGCTTCCAAGTTCACAATACTGCAGGATCATGGTGGTTTCTGAGAGAGAGAACATTGCTTCATTACCCTTACTTCTGTTAAGTTATCCTTAGTACCGTGCGTTACCCTTAGTTCTTTTAAGACTTGGCTAGGATTTTGATGGAAGTCACTATGAACTGTAACTTGAATATCTATGGCAAGATTCAGAATGAACCTATATGCATGAAAAAACATTCTCCACCTGCCTACCATGGATTATGTGAACTGCCTATCATAGTCATGATTATGTTACTAAAAGGACTCAATTACATATGAATAGCCAGTATTACATGTTAAACACAATGAAATATACCTGAGTGATATAGATGAGCAAAATATAACTTCTGTGTGCTAGAGGTACACAATTCCATGAAAAAGAAAGAATAAGTAAATTTAAAAAACAAGACAAAAAATGGTTGGAGAGGCACATGCTTGCATGCAGCCAACATGGGGTTCAATTCCTGACACCCGGTATAGTCCTCCGAGCCCACCAAAAAGTGATCCCTGAGCACAAAGTTAGGAGTCATCTCTGAACAGCACTGGTGTGACCTCTAAACAAGACAAGACAAAACAAACAAAAAATATTAAGAAAACTACTATTACCTTAACTTCTCTCAGTGAAGAACTTCATATGACAACAACAGAAAATATAAATGTGAATGATTTGGGGTGGCCTGGGTGAAAGACCCCCAAGTAGTCCTCAGAAAAAGCCAGGCCTCAAGAATGATTCTCAGCCAAACAGGCTGGAGTTCAATTCAAGGGTCCTAGGATATGAAGCTGCTCCGTTTCTGAAGTGCCTTGGATACCCCCACGTGCACCCTGGTGGTTGGTGTGGTGTAAGAGATTCAACTCTTGCATCCTAATTGCTAGACCTCAAACAAATGATTTTTAAATGGTATAGAGTGTACAGTATCATCACTGAACTTTGCATGAATTGGTTAGTGGGGAGTGGCAGTAAAAAATCTAATCTTCTTCACTAAATGGTTATAATGTGTCACTATAGAAAAGGCTCTGAAGGGGTCTGAGTGATGGTACAAGGTGCAGGGCTTTTGCCATGCTTGCAGATGACCTGGGTTGGATCCTTGGCACCCCAGATGATCCCAAGAGTCCTAGCACCAGGGGATTTCCTGAGCACAGAGCCAGGTGTGGCCCCCAAACAAAACCAGAAAAGGCTCTGAGACAGAACTTGTTAGCAATACTCAGGTGATCATCATATTTAGTGGCCCTTTCTCTCGTTGCCATCTTTCTTTGCAGTCACTGTCACTGTCACTGTCCTCCCATTGTCCATCAATTTTCTCGAGCGGGCCCAGTAACGTCTGCATTGTGAGACTTTGTTGTTACTGTATTTGGCATATAAAAAGAAAACAAATACTTATTGAAAAATCCACACTAGACTTAACAAACTAAAATACTTATTCTTCCCAGACTGTACTCCAGTTCATCAGGGTGCAGTTTTGTTTGTTTAGTTTTTAAAATTTATCATTGTCAAGTCCATCACCTCAAACAGATAATTAATGACAATGTTAATGGTGGGTGGTTTCTGAATGAAAGAATGGATTTCACTCATGAATTTGTTTGCCACTGTATAATGTAGCAATCTGCCAAATAAATCATTAAATTGTGTAATAAGGCAATTCCCATGTGTGTGCATATATATTGTGCATAACTCTAAGAAAAGACAAGAGGATTTTTAATCCTGTTAAAAGGGTCAAAACCTGGGGACCCACATGCATTATGTCAGGGGTTAGGGCACCTGTGCCTGACACCAGTTTGTTCCAGTATCATATGGCCCTGGGGGACTCTCATGGGGCACCAGCACCCCAGAACTGGCACAGCACTGAAAGTTGCTTGGTTAGTTGGTGGAACAACTCAGGGAGAGTCTCTGGGATCCTCTGAATAAAGTTTGGGACCATCTCCATCTAAAGTTAACAAAGAAAAAAAGGGGGGAGTCCTAAGCTGAAACTACTAACATGAAATTGTTTACTACAAGATCCTCAAGTTCTCTCTAGGGCTGGAGGACAGTACAGCAAGTAGGGTGTCTGATTGCACAAGGCTGATTTGGATTCTCTCCCTGGCATCCCGTGCGGTCCCCTGAGCCCTGCAGGAGTAAGTCGTGTGCAGATTCAGGAGAAAGTCCTGAGCACTGCCAGGTATTGCTCAATTAACCAAAAACAAAACCCTTATGCTATCCTTGTATATGAAATAAAACTATTCTAACTATTGGAAGATACTTTAATTTACTGGTAATTTTTACTGACTTAGAATTTAAATATTGAGGATCTCCATATGGGCTTAATCCAAGACATATACAACAGTGAAAATTCTATGAAAATAAGTTGACTTGGATGTTACTTTCTTTCTTTAGAATAGGCTCCAGTTTTAGTGTAGATGAGCTGAATAGAGATTTGGGCAGCTGCCTGACAAATTACAACACCATTTTCTATGCTGAAGATTTAAATTATAAAATGTCAGTAGGATATTTGTTGAACCAAGTTAATTCTAGCAATCCTTTCATTGGGAATGTCATTTTTTCAACATAGTAAACTAAATTTTAGCAAAAAATCAACACAAATACTTAGAAATTACATTTTGTGAGAGCTGCATTTGTTGTTAAGAAAAATGCAAGCAAGTGTGGATATTACTGTTATGAAGCAAATAGCATATTCTTAAATTTGAAAAGCATGTCAAAATTAACCTAGAGCAAAATTTATTGTGATGGAAATTTGACAGACACTTGACCAAATAAGTGACATTATTCCTCTAATGTCTATCAAAGAAGGATATAAATTATAGAGAAAATAATGTGGAGTTGAATGGGTGATTATTAGATATTTGGCTAAATATTTTTTCTCAATTCATTGATATTCATGTATGTATTTATCCAAGAGAAAACTGAGTTCTTAGATTTCTGCTGAATTTAAAACAGTACTGAGATACTATTACATTATATTGTTCTTTCAGTAGTATGGAACTAGATTACTGCATATTTGTTTGTTCCAACTGTAGGTTGGAGCATCCTACTCCATAAATATGCAGCACAAATATACTCACATAACCTCTTTCACCATTCAACATCATATATTTCTCTCAAGCTATTTATTTTCTGGAGTATTTCTTTTCACCTCAATTACTTTTTGTAATTCAATGGCCAGTGGATGGTCTACTTATTCTATTGCTATTGGGGGCAGGGATTGGGAGTGTCAAGGCTGGGAAACTCAGCTAGGTTCAGAGACCCAGAATTGTGGTCTGCATAATGGAAACTCTAGCCATTTATTCCATGGAAATAGTCAATTCTTTAAAATGAGTGTGTTGCTGGTCTTCTTCCTTAATTTTCCACGTTGCCATTTTAGTTTTTAGACATCTGGTGTTTCTTAACTAAGATAAAATGTTGTGCAGCATGACAAGTAACTGTTAAAATATACGTGATTGAAAAAAAATGTTTGGCAAATGTGGTCTGAGAGTAGGACCCTGGGATATCAAATAATTTTTAGTAAATGCTTCATTGTACACTCTTAACAGTTGGATATCACGTCTACATTCTGCCAACTTCTAAATGCTAAGAAAGGAACAACAAAATAGGTGCTGAGATTATAGTAGAATGCTCATCAGTGGGTTGCATGTTCCTGCTGAGTTAGCCACTGGGTCTCATACTCATGGATAAAGGTGGCAAGTCCCTGCAATCAGGAAGCATCATTTAGAGAAAGAGTTGACAGTCATTTTAATCAATCTTTGGCAAAGCTTGCAGCAAATATACCAAGTGAATACATTTTTCCTAAGAATTGTTGCTCTAACTTCAGTATGCTGTTTGGATTTAAGCAGTGTGAAACGATATAGAATCAGTGGTAATTGAACCAGACATTCTTTTGATTGTGAACTTCTGTTTAATATCTAATTTTTGATCCACAGAACAACACTGTTAATTATTCATAAGTCAAATTCACAGGAGCCATATAGATAATGTCTAGGCAATGGACTATAGAATATTTATACAATGGTGAAGAATTAAGAATTATTTTATTTTATATTTCACTTAAACAAATGTGCAAAAATCTATTGGGTTTATAAAATTGTTTTAAATTGAATGAGCATCACTTGATCACTTGCATCCCGTTACTCATAGATTTGCTTGAGCAGGTGCCAATAATGCCTCCATTCATCCCTGTCTTGTGCTAGTGTAACCCAAAGGCATCTGCTTGTTCTACGAATACAAACAGCCTCAAACCGATCATTCAGAGTCTTGACGAAAAAGTCTGACCACCTCATAGGTAGGCAACAATGTGATCTTTGACCTCCCGTGCAATTAAGTCAGTAATAGCTCTAATCCAGCGTTCATTTCCAAATCGTATTACATATCCAGGCCATCTGATTTTCGATGCCTTGGCCAATGAGACAGCGTCCCTGATTCTTGATTGTCAATGGAGGTCAGAACTCCAGATTCTTTCTCTCATTTAAGTGATACTCCAAGCATAGCTCTTTCAATTCCTCTTTGGGAGACCTGAATAGCGTTCTCATCCTATTTTCGTAGGGCCCAGGTCTCAGGAGCTCATGTTAATGAAGGAAGAACAGTGGAATCGGAGAGATGTGCTCGTAGCTGGAGGTTCTTTGTCCTCTTAGTTATTTGTTCAACGCTCTTGAAGGCATTTCAAGCCGCTCTCTTCCTCCTGTGCAACTCAGGTGCCAGGTCATTTGTCATGTTGACTTCTCGACCTAGGTACACATAACTGTTGTATTCGGAGATGATCATCCTTTTAAGAGTGAAAGGAACGTAAGGAACGAGACCATTTCTCATAAACATTGTCTTCATGAGATTTAACTGTAGTCCGACCTTTCCACACTCACAGTTGAAGTCAGCCAGCATTTGTACAGCTTGGCTAATGTTTGGTTTTATGAGAACGATGTCATCAGCAAAGCAGAGGTGGTGTAGTTGCTGACCGTCTATCTTCACTCCCATTCCTTCCCATTTCATTCATCGCATGATATTCTTGAGGACGGCACTGAAGAGCTTTGGTGAAATGGTATCACCCTGCTGAACCTCTCTCGGCGTCAATGATCACCTCCCTGTAGAAGGGTGAGATCCTGGTAGTGAATCTGTAATACAGTTCATGGAGGATCCTGATGTATTGAGTTTGAACGCCCTGTTTAGTTAGGGCTTCAATGACCACTTCAGTCTCAACAGAATCAAAGGCCTTCTTTAAATCAATGGACGTTAGACAGAGCAGCATCTTGAACTCCTGAGAAACCTCAGTGAACTTGGTTATCGTGTGGATATGGTCGATGATGCTGAATCCTTTACAGGTTCGATCCCTGGTACTACATGGTTCCTTCCTTTAGTACCACCAGAAGTACCTGCAAGTAATAATTTGGGAGTAGCCACCAGCTATGGCCTAAAAAAATAATGTCTTCCTGTAACATCCTCTTATACATCTCCACACATTCATTTTGAACTGTGCCCCCAATTTTATAGTCATGATTATAGTCATTTCTCTGTACTTTTGTCATGTGTAGTTCACAAACCAAAGAAAAATAATTTAGTTTGAGATATGTAAATTATTTTATATATGCTATCATATGAAAGTTTAAGCAAACAAAAACAAACTTAAAAATGTTCTGAACAGAAATATATCCTTTATCCATAGACAAAGTTGAATCTAGTTTATTAAATGAACATGAGCAAACATAAGTTGCTTATTTTTGATCTTGCATTAGTCCAATATCTAGGACTGGTTTATTTTTCAAGAAATGGAAAACAAGCATAGACAATAAGCTTCAGGTCATGAAGCTGTTTAAAAGCTTATCATGGGGCTGGAGCAATAGCAATAGCACAGCCGGTTGGGCGTTTGCCTTGCACGCAGCCGACCTAAGTTCAATTTCCAGCATCCCATACGGTCCCCTGAGCACTGCCAGGAGTTATTCCTGAGTGCATGTTCCAGGAATAACTCCTGTGCATTGCCAGATGTGACCCAAAAAACAAAACAAAACAAAAGTTTATCATTTATTAATCACTCTCTGTCATTTTCATACTTGCACAGTATCTGGGATCTTTGAGGGACTAGTCAGTATAAACACAATGGTTTTCTGTCACACTAAACTGGCTTATCAAACACTAGGTTTAATCACTTAGTATTTTGTGGTCTAGAGCAATCAAATGAGAAAAGTAAAAATTCAATAAATACTGTTCTAGTTCACTGTTAGTTTGAAAACTTTAATAATCTTTTATTATTTCTTTACTGTGAAAAATAAACTGTCTTTGGGAAAATAAACGTAACCCATCTGGGAATCTAATTTAATTATTTAGAAATGTCTGTCTCATGTTAGAATGCTTGAGCTATGAAATGATTGCATTTGTATACATGTAATCGCTTTTTTAAAAAATTTCCATTTAGTATCTTATTTTATTCACCTAATTTCTCCAAGTGGAAAGACTCGCATTATAGAAATCACCTCACAAATTAAAATAATGAATTCACCAAGTGGCTAAGAAGTTTGATTGGAACTGAGTTGAAACTATAGGGGAAAAGGGAACCTTAGAATGTACCTCTGATGAGTTTTTCTTTATATGCACAACAGACCAAAAGTCATGGTCTTACCTAAAGATATAATAGTACTGATCTGAAAAGCAAGATATCATATAAAATATAAAATACCTCCTAATCTACACAAAACTAGATAAATAAAAGACATGATGTGAAATCCATGTTATACAGTTTAGTCTACATCTGAATCTAGCTTCTAAGTAAAAGAAGAAAGATGAATTTTCTATACTACTCTTAGGAAAGTGATAGAATATAATTTTTATGATAGAAAAAAACTATTTCCTAAGGAATTGAAAGTTTTATTATTTCCTATTGGGAGAGAAAAGAACACAAGGAGAATGTGGCAAGAGTCATGAACTTTAAATCAGGATTTGGGGGTTTAAAAACAGCCTTTGGCATCAAGTTACTGGGAAACTTTTCTTAAATTCTTAAAAAATGTAGTTTCAATTTACTGCCTTATTTATAAAGTTATTTTAGAAAATATTAAAGTCTTTTTCAGTTCTGACACTGTAATTCTGTTTTCAAAGTGGAGGATTTTCATGAAATTGCTAAATACAGAAGCAACTCAATTGAATTGTAATGTTATGAAGAATGGAATGTTCTAGTTAACCAAGTTGCTATCTTAAATTTCTTATATTCTACTCACTTTTTGTTTCTGTTAAATTTATCTCATAGACTTTTTTTCCACAACTGTCCCTTTCTCCCCTCCTCTATCCCTTTCTCATAAACTTGAATTCTACCCTGTTCTCTTATATTTCTTGCCACAGAGTTTTCATTATGATTGTTGTGTAAGGCAAACAATCACAACATTTTCAGTGCTCTGTATTTTTATAGAAGTCTCCCCAGTGGTTGTCAGGAAACTAAAGTCTACTAAGAATACTTAGCCTGGCTATGTGAGCCTGATGGTTCAATGTTCCAGCATAACCCTGCAGTGCTGTTGGGCTATTGGGGGTGTCAGCGCTAAAGGCCACCAGGGTCATACCCTGTGATGCAGAGAAGCCCTGTGGGTGCTTGGAGGCCCTGTAGTGCAAGAAATCAAACTCAGGACCTTGAGCATGCAAGGCACGTGCTCCACCCTAAGCTATTTCCCCAAGCCTAGGCTAGCTATATATCAAAACTTTTAGAGGAAGTCTATGATAAACAGAATAATGTTTCCCCAAAATAGCAATTTCCAAAAACTGCACACGTTCTCACCAAAAAAGATATCACCTATGTAAATAAATAAAGTTTCTTGAGGAAGGAAGACTATCCCAGATAATTATCCCAGATAATTCAGATGATTCCTCTTGAATAATTAAAAGGGTCTTTATGAGAAAACGAGAGAAAAGAGAGAGGAAAGAGAATCATCCAAAAAAGCAGCTGTGATGTTAGAAGCAGTAGTCAGAAATGGATATTTAGAGATGTTACACAGAGATTTGGCTTTGAAATTGTGCGAGGAACCACAAGCCAAGAAACAGGCAGTCTTCTGAAGCTGGATGAAAGAGACATATGGATTAAACTTGGATTCTTCAAAATAATTATCTGAGACCAGGAAAAACCATTTCAAATATTTTACCTCCAGACTTATAGATATAAAATTCATGATATTTAAGCCACCAAGTTCTGAGCAATTGTTATAACAGCAAGGGAAAACTAATTTAAAAAAAAAAAAACAGAAACCTGCTCTTTTCAGCAGTTTGTCTCATCTGAAAAATCATGATTCGGCTTGACTGGAAAACCTTAAGAAACTGCATATTTTGAACTTTTCCAGAATGCTCCAATCCTTATGTTAATTATTAAAGAAAAAAAAAAGAAGTACTTTTTTTTTTGTTTGTGTAGAGGCTGCACTGGCTGTGCTTGGGGTTTACTCCTGGCTCTTTTTTCAGGGATCACTCCAAGTGACACTCCTGGGACTGCTTGTGGTGTGGAGGGCTAAACCTGGGTCAGCTGCACCCCTAGCCTCTCTATATTATATCTTTGGATCAGTAAATTTTTATATTGCATTGCACTTACATCCTCTTATGTTGCATCGTACTTATTTTCTTCTTCATCTATTATTGGCATAATAGATGACTTTAGGTAATCACAATGAGTCAAATTGTAAAAGCAATGTAGCACTGTCCTCCTGTTGTTCATCAATTTGCTCGAGCGGGCACCAGTAACGTCCTCATTGTGAGACTTATTGTTACTGTGTTTGGCATATCAAATACGTCACGGGTAGCTTGCCAGGCTCTCCCAGAGGAGCAGAGAAATTGAACTTGAGTCGGCTGGGTCGGCCGCATGCAAGGCAAATGCCCTACCACTGTGCTATCGCTCCAGCCCAATTGTAAAAGATTTAGAGAAAATCTTGAACATCAATTGCTATCTTGAGATCATAAAGTTATGTTATAAAACAAATATTCCAATTCATATTTTCATACCTGAATTCTATTCAATATTGCTGTTATTAACAGACTATATCTATCCTCTTAAATTCCATTACCTGATCTACTTCTGTTTCTCTTATTACTGTTATATGGATATGTTATCAGATGAACTATCTACTTTTAGCATCTTTTCTGCCCTGTCTATTCATACAGAAAATAAGGAGCAGTTCATTCATCAGCCCAACATTCTATAGGACCTGATCCTGTTTTATTACAAAAATATTCTCGTTCTGGTTTCTTTATTTGGTTCCATACCCTGCCATGCTCAGGGCTTACTCCTTGCTCTGTACTCTCTGGACTATATGTATCAAACTGAGGTAGAACAAATGCAAGGCAAGTGCCCTATATGCTGTATTATCACTCTGTCATGATAATTGCTTCTTAATAAAGACAGTAGGTTTGGAAACCAAACCTTCAGGCTTTGAGGTTACCAGGTAGTTATACATTGTACAGAGATTATTAACTGGTAAAGGAGAGACATACATAGAGGAATTTGCTTGCTTTCCTTGAATATGAAATCAATCACAGGAAAAGAGCTGGTGGAAATATGGAAAGAGAACAACCTAACAACAGAAAATATGCACAAAATAAAGAACAAGAGGTGTATTCACAGTGTCATGATATACTAAAGGATCATATGCATCCAAGTTTGTAAGCATGGGATTTAGATACGTATACTTAGAAATAAAGTTGGAAAAGTAATTGAAATTTTTTAAAATGTCCACTATGTCGAAGCTAAGGAATTTGAATTATGTCTATAGGCAAGTAATTGAGACCTTTAAATAGAGAAAAAAAAACATGGTGTTATTGTTGAATACTTGAAACCCTATGTGAATATAGATTTGCATTACTATTAGATGAGTAAAAATTCAAGCATTCAGACACTTATATGCTTTGATTAAAAATGAGAAACCATTACTAATAGTATTATAAACCAATAAAATAATGTTTTAATGAGAAATCAATGGTAAAATGTATTGTGGGGGAGGAAAGGAAAAGTAATGTTATACATAAATAAGGTCTGGTGGAACTTTAAGGTAAAAAGAGAAGGAGAGAAAGGGAGTGTCATGATGAAAGAATGGGTAATATGACTCCTTTTATTTGTCTGAGAGAAAGCTGAGGGAGTTTGAATTAACTGGCATGAGAATTATCTCTGAGATTGAATAATGTGTGTAGTACAATGAGAATCTAAGAGATATGAAAGCATAAACAGTAACAGAAGAGAGAACTGAGATTTAGAGTAAATATTGAAGTCATTCTTAATGAAGTTTATATCAACAAGGAGACAGTGAAAAGTCAAAAAAAGACAGATCTTTGTTTATAAACAGAACCAAGAACATTGAAACTAAATTGCTAACGGATTGAAATCCTTTAAGAGTATGACATAATGTTCAGAAAAGAAAAGGAGCCAATATGTTCCATAAATAGAGTGATAAATGATTGAGAGTTTGGTAATGGGATAACAGGCAAACTTTATTAGAGTTTGATGAGAGGATCCAGAGGAGATAAGTATATGGCATTAGAATGACCACCAAAAGGCAGGAAGCAGCAACAGGAGCTAAGAGGATACAAATGTCTCCTCTGGATCTTCTGAGAATAGAGGAAGAAATTAAAGAAAGTCAAGAAAAAACACACATTTTGACATTTGATGAGATGAAAATGAAATGTAAATCGGGTAAGTTACATCATCAGAAATCTCAAAATCAATGTTAGTCATCTGGGATATATTTAGGGGTTTTTGGTGAATGATTATTCAAAATAATAAAATGATCTTTTTAGTACAGCTTCTCCTTCTCCCTAAGACTTCTCCGGTTAAGAATTTGGAGGAAATCTAATCATAATATTGATATCTCTATTTTCATGAAACATAACTTTTTCAGGTCATTGCCAATTCAATTATATAAAAATTATATACATGTCTTAGTTGTTATATTTTTATTTGAAAACTAGAAATTGGTTTCTTTACAGCAATTTTAATGATATTTAATTACATGATATTTAGTTATGTATAATTATTTATTCTCAAAGTACAACTCCTATACAAAACAAACAAACTCTTATACAAAGCAAAAACTAGTATAGATAATAATTGGAACTGCAGCTTAGAGCACACAAACAATTGCCTACTATCAAAATCTATGATCTGGGGCAGAGGACATGGTAGGGGATTTATGGACCCAATCCTAGCTCAATTTTCCATTCCCTGCGACCACATTCACCACATAGGCTACACATAGGTCTGGCTATGGCATTGATGGCTGCTTGCTCTTCAGAGCCTGGCCAATACAGCATCAATTCAATTCTACCACCTGCTGGGGAATTGCTCGGTGCAATCCCCTGAGTGCCATGATCAACACTTGGAAAACACACACACACACACACACACACACACACACACAAAACCCCTCAATAATATTAAGCAAAATTAAAGCAAATAATATAATGCTTTAATAATTTTGTAATATTTTTAATAATTTTATAATAATAATATAATGTAATCCCATCAACGGCCAAGACTCAGAGACTATAAAACCCAGCTCCCGGAAAAGAACAGCGCGGAGTCTCCTGCCCCCGCACCTGGCTGTCCTCGCTGGGGCCCCTTGGAGGGGAGTGGGTTGAGTTTCCCTCCCCGCCCCGACCAGGGCTCTGGCAGTCGAAGACCTCCAGAACCAGCCACCACCATGCTGAGACCACTCTCCGCACACATGAAGGTACCAGCAAAGGAACAATAGCATGCGGGTCCCGGGACTGAGATCTCCAAGCCTACTTGGATCGGGGCTGAGCATTTTCCACCCAGATCCTCCAAATTCCAGTAGGCAGGGGTCACACCCACCCACTGGCCCCCTGGCGCTGTGTAATCCCATCAACGGCCAAGACTCAGAGACTATAAAACCCAGCTCCTGGAAGCATGTACCCTCGACATCTTATTATCTCATTCCTACTTTGGACAAATTGGTAGGCTACTGAATGTAACCTGCCCACACGGCAGAGTCTGGCAAACTCCCCGTGGCGTACCCAATATGCCAAATACCAGTAACAATGATGGGTCTCATTCTCCTAAAGAGCCTTGAATATGGCACTTTCTTAAAAATCTCAGGGCTAGGATGAAGGAGACGTTACTGGGGCCTGCTCAAGACAATCAACGAATAACAGGATGGTCGTCGTCGTGATTCGTGAATATAATGCCAATAACCATAGGAAACTCAGACTTTACAATGGTTATTTTTATTGCTCTGTTTTCATGTGGTCATAATCTTCATCATACCAATATTTTTTTCTCTTTTTTTTATGTATTCACCATGAAATTTCAGTTATTCATGGTTTGGTTTCAGGCATACAATGCTTTAATCCAGTCCTTTCACCAATTGCCACTCCCCTCCACCAATGCCTCTCCCACCCCCATTTGTTTCCTACCCACCAGTCTGCTTCTAAAAAAGGCTTCAAAAAAAATTGAATTGCCATGAGCTACAGAATTATAAAGCTGTTCACGATCGTGTTTCAGTCATATGGTGTTCCAACACCCATCCTCTACTAGTGTATATTTCCCACTATCAATGTCCACAGTTTTCCTCCAACCATCTACCTCCAAGCACCCCCCCACCTTTGTCTCTCTGTATTTTTCATGCCCCCACAGCTTTTGAGCATTCAGAATCACGATCATGACCATCCTGTTATTCGTCGATTGCCTCGAGCAGGCCCCAGTAACGTCTCCTTCATCCTAGCCCTGAGATTTTTTAAAAAGTGCCATATTCAAGGCTCTTTCAGAGTTAGGAGAATGAGACCCATCATTGTTACTGGTATTTGGCATATTGGGTACGCCACGCGGAGTTTGCCAGACTCTGCCGTGTGGGCAGGTTACATTCGGTAGCCTGCCAGTTAGTCCAAAGTAGGAATGAGATAATAAGATGTCGAGGGCACGTGCTTCCAGGAGCTGGGTTTTATAGTCTCTGAGTCTTGGCCATTGATGGGATTACATGGTGCCAGGGGGCCAGTTGGTGGGTGTGACCCCCGCCTACTGGAATTTGGAGGATCTGGTGGAAAATGCTCAGCCCCGATCCAAGTAGGCTTGGAGATCTCAGTCCCGGGACCCGCATGCCTTTGTTCCTCTCCCGGTACCTTCATGTGTGCGGAGAGTAGTCTTCATGTGTGCGGAGAGTAGTCTCAGCATGGTGATGGCTGGTTCTGGAGGTCTTCGGCTGCCGGAGCCCTGGTCAGGGCGGGGAGGGAAACTCAACCCACTCCCCTCCAAGGGGCCCCAGCGAGGACAGCCAGGCGCGGGGGCAGGAGACTCTGTGCTGTTCTCTTCCGGGAGCTGGGTTTTATAGTCTCTGAGTCTTGGGCGTTGATGGGATTACAACGCGCCAGGGGGCCAGTTGGTAGGTGTGACCCCTGCCTACTGAAATTTGGAGGATCTGGGTGGAGGATGCTCAGCCCTGATCCGAGTAGGCTTGGAGATCTCAGCCCCGGGACCAATTTTGGGCATTATTGTTTGCAATATAGCTACCGTAAGGTTATCATGTTTGCCCTTTTACCTACTGCCAGCAAACAGTTCTTATCTAGAGTGATCATTTCCAACTCTCTTTGTCATAGTGGTTCCTTCTGTATCCCAACTAGAGAGACACTTTTTTAAAAAGATAAATATTTGCACTGTGATTTATAGTACTGTTTCTGAGAGGGTTTTATATGTAACACCATCACCTTTCATTTTTCTTATCTAGCACTACCACCTTTTAGCACCAAATTCTCTGCTGGTTAAGCACAGTGGGTAGGGCGTTTGTCTTGCACGCAGCCAACATGGCCGACACAAGTTCGATTCCTCCACCCCTCTCGGAGAGCCCGGCAAGCTACCGAGAGTATTCGATATGCCAGACACAGTAACAACAAAGTCTCCAATGGAGACATTACTGGGCCCGCTCGAGCAAATCGACGATCAACGGGAGGGCCTTTACCTTTTACCATAGATATTGGCCCCTCCCTCTCCTGTCCCTGAGTGGCTCTTTTCCTGCTGAATACCAGTTGTTGTGTTCTTTGTTTCCATTATCTTGGGGTATTTGTTATTCTACCATTATATATCTTGATATCCGGAATATTTTTTTAACAACCTTAAGATGTTCTTGAAAGTTTTTCCATTGGTTTCTCCACATTATTTCTGAACCCTCCTTCAATCTCTTCCCACAAGACAGTAAAGTTATCAAAATGTAATTCTAATCATATTAATTTTCTACTCAAATCCCTTTTGTGGCATAACCTCAGTACTATAGACTTTATCCCTAATTTTCACTCTGATTTCACTTCTTCAGTCTGCAAAGCAGGTGCTTTCTTAAGATTTCACATCTGAGGAGCCTGCTTCCTCCCCAGGCTCTCATTCACAACCCTCTTTGTCTATTTAAATGTTCCTTTGTATTTGGTAGTGGAACTATTAGAACATACCCCCTGCGATGCTCAAAGCTTCCTCTACCTGACTTGAGGTATCACTCTCTTCCCAGTGTTCAGGCACCAGATAGGGTCGTGGCTAACAAGGCAAGGACCCTAACCCCTTTACTCTCTTTAGCACCCTCTTTCTGTATTTTACTTAAAGATTAAATTTTCAGTTTTTCTTCAGGAAATTTTCCCAGACTTCACATACCACATAAATTCACCTTGTTGAATACCGTCACCTCAGTGCTTATGATATCTTTATTAATAATTATATTTTCTATATGACTGTGAGCTCCATGAAGCCAGGGACTACACATATCTTGTGCATCACTGCATCTAATTCAGGACTTGGCACACAAATGTCCCTCATTATGTTTGCCAAGTGAAGAAAGAAAACAGTTTATTTAAAAAAATTGCATTCTACAGAAGCTCTTTATAGAAACCCCGATTTCAAATGTATACAATTTTATTTTGGAACTTAGATCATTTCTATTTTTCATATGTAAAATTAAATGGAAATAAACGTGTAATTTTAGGGAAAATTAAGAAAGTGTTTTTTTTCTATTCCCAAAGTGTTTTGTTGTTAATTTTTTTTAACAAACACTTCAGAGTTATTGAATAAAGAATTCTGGAGGGTGCATATAGATTCATATTTATATATGCCACCATTCCTATGTAGTACATCTGCTCTTATACATATGCATACAAATGATTGTAAATACAAATTTATGTACACATATGCATATGAAATGTGCACATGAAGCTCATACCATGAATACACTTTTCAACAATAAATTATTTATTTGACATACATAGTATAGAGTATGTATACACAAAAGAAACAAACAGACTTGCTTTAGTTCTAACAAACATTAAAAAGAAAATGGTATATTTTTGTTTTGCTTTTCACAAGAGAATGTAATGAACAATATGCTGGTTTTGTTTGATGTATATGTCAAAGACTGAAACAACAGGAAGATATCAAATACCATCAGATTCTTTTTCCTGTGGTTAGTGAAACTGATTGCAAGAAGTTGTTTTTAACTAAAAGAATATCTCATACCATAAACAAAAAAGGAGAAATCATTTAAATAAAATTTTATCTAAGAATTATAATTTGAATACTCAATTTTGTACTAAGTAGTTTTATCATTGAATTGATATATTTTATATTTTATAGGCTTTTTATTTGATTGTTTGGGGCCATACCTGGTAAAATATAGGCATTACTCCCGGTTCTGAACTCAGGATAAATTGTTGTTAATTAATTACAACAATTAATTTTTGTATTAATTTCTCAATTAATTATTCCTGGCAGTGCTCAGGATTGCATATGAGATATTAGGTCTACAACCCAGGTTGGAGATAAGCAATATCTGTTGTACTAGCTCCACAGCCCCAAGATATATTATCTTTTAAAATCTGGTAATACAAAATATAACATGAAATATTTTTTGATCAAGTTCCCTTTTAAATGTTTACAAGTTTGATTGGATTGATAGTATAGTAGGTAGGGCATTTGCCAACCTATCTTGCCAATCTGGGTTTGATCCCTGCTACCCAAATTGTCTCCAGGCCCCACCATGAATAATCCATGAGTACAGTGACAGGAATAACTCTCAAGCACTTCTGGGTATGACTCCAAAGCAAAACAAAACAAACAAAAACCCCAAATTATTTTTTAAAATAAAATCAGATAAAAATATTAACTATCAATATTAATGGGAGTTGAGAGATAGTATGCAGATAAGGAGGCAGCTGACCTGTATTTGATACCTGGGACTAAACATATTTCCCCAAGGAGTGATCCCTGAGCACAGGAGTAAGCCTTAAGCAACCACTGTGAGTAGCATATAAAAACATAAAACAAACAAACAAAAAATTATGGGAAAGATAAATTTCTGGTCAATACCAAAACTAAATGCCATTTTGAAGTACATTATTAAAAATCAACTTTTCATAAAGGGGATGGAACAGCTAATTTATTCAGTTTGGCTTTATTTATATTATTTTATTAATATTGATTTCTTGTGGGCTGGAGCAATTTGCATAGTGGGCAGGGCATTTGCCTTGCAGGCGATCAGTCGGCTGACCCAAGTTCGATTCCTCTGCCCCTCTTGGAGAGCCTGGCAAGCTACTGAGAGTATCTCGCCTGCAGGGCAAAGCCTGGCAAGCTACCCGAATATGCTAAACACTGTAACAAGTCTCACAATGTTACTGGGCCTGCTCCAGCAAATCGATGAACAATGGGAGGACAGTGCTACAGTACTATAGGGATTTCTTGTAACAATTTAAATAAATTTATTGTACTTTATTATTCTATTTTATTTTAAAATTATTACAAATGACCAACACAATGTTATGGTTGCATTTAAACTTTTTACACGTTCAAAGATTTTCATTCCAATGACTTTATAGTTATTATTTTATGTAAGTTTCTTTTAAATACAGGCAAGTTTCCTTTAAAGCAGTTATCATAAAACCCCAGTAATGTCCACTTCAGCCAAATGCAGTAATGAGAGTAAATATTTCAAGAGTTATGCAAATGTTAAAATGCATGTACTGCATGCAAAACACCTTCAGGATATATTTTAAATATATATATATATATATATATATATATGCGTATATATATTGAGAGAGAGGTACAATAATTGAGAGATCAAAAACAGCACATGGGGGCTGGAGTGATAGCACAACGGGTAGGGCATTTGTCTTACATGCAGCCCAACCCGGGTTCGATTCCCAGCATCCCATATGGTCCCCCGAGCATGGCCAGGAGTAATTCCTGAGTGCATGAACCAGGAGTAACCCCTGTGCATCGCCGGGTGTGATCCAAAAAGAAAAATAAAATAAAATGAAATTAAAAAAAAAAAACGGCACATGCCTGAAAATTTCTACATAAACGACCGTTTTATCTCAGGAGTTTGAAGTAAGGTGCATCATTATATATTTGTATTGTTTCAAATATATTAATACATTCATCAATTAAATTTTTCATGTTGATTAAAGTATGTTAAAAATTGTATTATAGCATTCCCAGTGATCAGTCCCATGATCAGTAGGAAATTAGAAAATAGTGAAAAAGAGGCAAATAAGTAAATAGACAAATGGAAAACTATTCAATGAATCATGCCCCAAATTCAAGTTCTCTAAATAATCTGTGAGTTCAAATTATTTCTGAAAGTAAAACCGAGACACAGAAAAGAATCTCTGAACCGAGAGCTTGCTGCAGAGATACATCCGAGCTTTACTCCAGGCCGACTTCACCAGGGTGGCTCAGATGGGAGCACATGTTGTACCTCTACCTACCTCCTAAGAACTATGGCAGCTGCCAACTTTCAGAACCCAATGACAAGTGCAGGTACACGGGTTCAGTGATGGCAAACTCCAGGCCTGAAGGGATAGGGGATGTGCCGGTCCTTCTCATTGCGCACCCCCCCCCATCCCATTCCCATGGGACCCTGGAGGTCACACTTACAAACTGCCTCCAGCTTCTACTTAAGATCCTTAAGGGCCATGATCCAGAGACACACAAAAGAATCTAAGAACCGAGCAGCTCACTACAGAGATTTCTTCAGACCCTAATTATCTAAAATTTTAGAATCCCAGGAGCACATGGTCACTCTCATAGTCACACAACATCTTATGCTATTCATAACAAGCAATAGAAAAGAGAATATGTGAGAGATTGTCTGCCAAAGAGGCAGGGAGAGGGTTGGGGTTGGGGTGGGAGGGGGGATACTGGGGACATTGATGGTGGAAGATGTGCACTGGTGGAGGGTTGGGTGTTCGATCATTGTATGACTGAAACCCAAACATGAAAGCTTTATAACTGTATCTAACAGTGATTCAATAAAAAAGAAAGAAAACATATTAGAAAGAATCTTATAGAATGGAAAACATTTGGAGCAAGAAAAGCCACAATCACTTAGACTAGTGGAGATGATGTTCCACCTAAGGGTGACTGTGTCTCTATCACAGACAGAATAAAGTTTCCATCACAATGCCCATATTCTAATTTCCATAAGTTGTGCATATTTTCTGTTATGTGTAAAATGGAGATTTGAGAATATATGATTAATTTATAAACTTTAAAGTGGGTTGAGTGTTTGTGATTGTCCAGATAAACTTAATCCATACCATGAACACTTAAGAACAGAAATTTTTCTAGTTAAAAACAGAAAAGATACAGAAGAAGGAAAAAATGAGAAATAGAAGAACTTAGCATGCCCTTGCTGGGTGAAATACCAAGAGAACAACAAGACAAAGAATGCAGTGACCTTATATGCAGAAGCTCATGGTGGACAGAGAAAGCTGGGCATCTCCAGTCTACTGATTCTGCAAACCTGTATCAACTTAGAAGTTGCTTATTTAAGACTTGTATTTGTTTTGTTTGAGGGGTTACCCCTGGCACTGCTCAGGATGTACTCCTGCCTCTACACTCAGGGATCATTCCTGGCAGTGCTTGTGGAGGGCACCACATAGGTGCTGAGGATAGAATCCGGGGCGGCAACATGCAAGGCATGCTCCCTGACCACTCTTCTATCTCCTGCTCAGGAATAACTTCTGCTGGTGCTTGGGGTGGCGGGGTGGGGGTTAACCATAAAGGTGCTGAGAATAAAACACAGTGCGGATCTGAAACTGCTTATTTTAGAGTTTATGTTATGTTTCCAGCAAGGAATACAACCTGTGGTCACCTCTATTTCAGTCTGTGAAATAAATATAGGACACAACTGAGAAACATTGTATTGAAACTTCTAATTTACAGAACTATGATACTAAAATAAGGCATCACCTAAATTTTAGTGGTTTTCTATATCAGTGATAGACAATACAATATCTAAAGTAGCAGAAAGCAGATTTCTTGAAATAATAGATTATTTATTTGCCAAAAATGAATCAAAAAGTTAATTACAGGTTGATTAATAAGTAAAAAGAATTCATAAAAATATTACAATCATGACTCAATAAAAATATGGAGATGGAGAGAGTGGGTAGAGCATTTGCCTTGCATGCTGTCAACCCTGGTTCCATTCCTAGCATCCCATATGGTTCCCCAAGCACCAGCAGGAGTGATTTCTGAGCAGAAATAAGAATACCTAAGCATTTTTAAGTGTGACTCCAATACAAAAACCAAACCAAATCAAACAAAAAAGAAGTTAGTTGTATATATAAGCCAAAAAGTCTTAAATAGTAGATAAAATGTAAAAGACAACTAAAGCACTGTTGATGTGATGATAGCAAAATAAAAGGAATTTGTATATCAAAACTGACATAAAAGTCATAAACTAGCCTTCTATTATACATGTATAAGATTTAAAAAAGTTCAAATTGATAATAAAACTATATAAATTATAAAACAAAGAATCACAAATCACAATCACAAATCATCCTGTTAATCATCGATTGCCTCGAGCAGGCCCCAGTAACGTCTCCTTCATCCTAGCCCTGAGATTATATTCAAGGCTCTTTAGGAGAATGAGACCCATCATTGTTACTGGTATTTGGCATATTGGGTACGCCACGGGGAGTTTGCCAGACTCTGCCGTATGGGCAGGCTACATTCGGTAGCCTGTCAGTTTGTCCAAAGTAGGAATGAGATAATAAGATCTAAAACAAAGAAAATACAAAATAACATTGAACTATGACTATAAAAATAATGAGATAACATTTTTCCTTCTCTAGATGAGAATGTATTGCTGGAATTTGAAAAGACTCATGTTCTTATTCTTTCTAGTGAAGAATCAGAAATTAAATCAAACTTTTGAAGTGCAATAGGATTGTGTGTCTTAGTTTTAGATACAGCACTTGATCAAGAACTTCCACATTAACAATATAAAGAAATGTTAATTTCCTATTAACATCTTTATTAATATTAATACTGATAGCTGGGGCCAAAAAGATATCCCAAAGGGTTAGGGTACATGTTTTCCATACAATAGAGCTGTGTTTGATCTCAGGAAACAATGGGCCCTGAATTCCATAGAGAGTGAGCACTGAGTCAGGAATAGATCCCAAGCACTGCCATATATATCTGCAAACCAGATAGATAGGTAGACTGCAAAATATAGACAACCATATGTCAACCTAACAAATAATTTATCATTTGAGTAATAATAAATCTATATGAAGGAATTGTATTTCAATAAACATATAGCATTTCAATATTTTAAAAATATCTATAAGATATTTAAGTGAAAAAACATTTCAGCACACTTCAACAAGTGGTTCTGGGAAAAACTGAACAGCTACACACAAAAAAATAATGAACTCAGACCTCTTTCTAATGTCAGCCACAAAAGTCAGATCAAAATCTATTAAAATTCTCAATATCAGACCTGAATACTTAAGATATGTGGAGGAAAATGTTGGCAGAATCCTCTATGACATTGAAGCTAATGGAATCTTCAAGAACGAAACACCGCTGACCAAGCAAGTGGAGGGAAAGATAAACAAAGGGAACTATGTTACACTAAGAATCTTCTGCACCTCAAAGAAATCAGTGGTCAACTTGGGATAGAGAATCCCACTGATTGGGAAAAATTATTTACACAATACCCCTCTGATAAATTAACATCCAAGATATATAAGGCATTAGTAGAAATTTAAAAGAATAAAAATGGGGAGAAGAAATGAACAGAAACTCAAAGAAGAAATACAAATGGCCAAAGAAAACATTAAAAATACTCTACATGGCTTATCATCAGAGCGATTCAAATCAAAGAAACAGTGAGATATCATCTCACACCACAGAGACTGGCACATACCAAAAGGAATAAGAGAAACCAATGCTGGCATGGATGCAAGGAGAAAAGGACTCTTCTTCATTGTTGGTGGGAATGCCAACTGTTCCAGTCTTTATGGAAAACAATATGGACATTCCTCAAAGAGCTATAAATTGAGCTTCCACTTGAACCAGCAATACCACTTCTGGGAATATATCATGGGAATTCAGAAACCCACAGCAGAAATATTATCTATATTTCATTGCACATCTGCAGTATAGGATGACATTGGTTTGTCCTTTATCCCTTGCCATAGGGAGCTTAGATTTATTGGGTTATACCCATCACAGTGCTCCCAAGTTATTTCCATTCCTCTGCTTATCTGTAAACTCTTCTCGTGTTCTCTTCTCCAATCAGTTTATTTCCTTTTTCCCCTCATCAGACTCTGTTAACTTGTAATTTCAGATCCTTCTAAGGACACTTGACTTGTATACATGTGTGAAATATTGCCTTTCTTCTCTCCTTATGTATTTTGCATAGTTTAGTTTAAAGCATCGTCCTTTTTGTATAAACTCAGAAAGACAGTTAATATTAAGCTTTTGCAACTTGGGAGTTAATTTACTCCAAATAATATTCACTCCTAAGCATCTGCTTTCTCGACTTAAGCCTCAGTCAGTTGCCCTTAGTTGCTAGCATCCCTAAAGCAAGGACCCAACCAGGGACTGAATGGACCCAGGGAAAGCTGTGAGCTACCCTGGCATTGAAATGGGCCAGGCCAAAGTGCGACAACACTTAACTATAAGTTAAGAGCATGGCCATGGACAAATTCTGTCATGATTCAAAATGTAATGATTGAAGTAAGACCCTGCTAGAATTAAGAAAGTCTGGCCTGAGCACTGTATTCTGAGATCTATAGCAAGATGCCTCAGGAGAGCCATCCTATAAAGCTTAACATATTTCTTACTAGGTCCATACAAAATGATTAATATTATGAATATATGTTTGTTGAACTAAGGAGAGGAGAAACACACCATAGATGGAATTTCACTCTTGGGAAATTCTTATTGAATGAGAATCTGTCCTGAAAGAAGCTTCCCCTTAAGGAAGGACCCTACTCTGTTTATTGTATGACCACACCTAGGTGTAAGCCTCAACCCCTCATGCTTTGGGATTTAATGATGACTGTAAAAGTGGTCTGGGGGAGGCAGAATCAAAAGGAGAATTTGGGAGATCTGGGGAGGCAGAAGCAGGAAGGAGAAGTATGAAGGAGCAGGATTCAAGAGGAGGATGAGGGGAATCGGGGAAGGGGAAGATCAGAAGGGGAATCAGAGGAGAATGGAGATTGGAATAAACTACAGTTGAAACCAACCAGCCTGGTCCTCATTCTCTCCTTCGTCTGCCCATCGCCATCGGCCACCACAGGGGCAGGGGAAGCAGCATGAGACCACTGAATGCAGGTGGAGTGAGAGAGAGCCCCCATAACCATCGTAATTTATTTTTTGATTACACACTGCAGTTCACTGCAGCACTAATCACAATAGCCAGAATCTGGAAACAACCTGATTACCTTAGAATAGATGACTGGTTAAAGAAATTATGGTGCATTTATACAATGAAATACTGTTAGGAAAAATGAAGTTATGAAGTTCACTTATACATGGATAGATATGGAGAGTAAAATATATCAGAAGGAGAGGGTTAGACACAAAACAATTAGCCTCTTTTGTGGGATATAAAAGAAACACCATAATGTGAGTCTCATTTTCAAGAACAGTTGAAACAAAAATCAGGAGGATTGGTCCTTGATTGGAAGACTGCTTCAGCTTCTAGGGGAGAAGGTGGTTGGGATAGAGAAGAGATAACTATGACAAAGATACTTGGAAATGATCAATCTCGATGATCACTCTGCTAAAAATAGGTCAAGGAACAAACAGGAAAAACTGTCATTGTCTGTAGTGCAAACTAACATGCCCAAAAGAAGAGAGAAAGAGAGACATAAAGAGAGAGGTGAGGAGTGAGAGAGAGACAAAGAGAGAGAGCTTGCCATAGAGACAGACTGGGAGAAGGGTGCCAGGAGGGAAACTGGGGACATTGGTGGTGGGAAATGTCACTGGTGGAGGGATGGGTATTGGAACACTATGTGATTAAAACTTGAAACCTGACAATGAATAGGTTTGTAACTCTGTATCTCATGATGATTCAATACTACACGTGTGTGTGTGTGTTTGTGTAATCTCCCCTAAGTAGATAAATGACCAAACGTAATAGCCTCTCAGTATCTATAATGCAAACCATAATGCCAAAATTAGTGAGAGAGAGTATGGGGGAAATTGTCTGCCCTAGAGACAGGGAGAGGAATCGGAAGGTGTGGGGGGAGTGGGATACTAAGGACATGGTGGTGGAAAATGTGCACTGGTGGAGGGATGGGTGTTTGATCATTGTAAGACTAAAACTCAAACAAGAAATCTTTGTAACTGTATATCCTGGAGATTCAATAATTTATATACATAATCACCCCTCCAAACATATATAGATATATGAATATATAATATTTCAGGATGATAATACAAAATTTTGTGAATTGAAAAAGTCAACAAAACAAAATATACAGTTTTCCGTGTTCATGTGTACACTCACATATTCAATACTTCAGAAATATTCTCTGATTATTTTTCAAATACTGACAATTCCAATTGAGAAAGAAACTAAGGCCTGAGCAGCAGGCAGTTAGCATTCAAAGTCAATTAAAACCATGTAATTATAAAATAAATAAATAAATATAAAACCATATGTCTTGAAAGTTTCTATTAAGTAATTTAAATGACATTTAATCTATATCACTTGATCACTTGACATCTCTTTCCTCATCATTTTGCTCGAGTGGGTGCCGCAACGTCTCCATTTGTTCTTGTTGCATGCTAGTGTAGCCCAATGGCGTCTGCTCGGTACAAGAACAGGAAGAGCCTCAAGCCGTTTGTTCAGGGTCTTGACAAAGAAGTCTGACCATCTCATAGTTGGGCAGCCATGCGTTCTTTTGACGTCACGTGGAATGCAGTCAGTAACCTCTAGACCAGCGGTCATCTACAAATCTCATTATGTGTCCAGCCTATCTGATTTTTCCATGTGTTGGCAAATGAGTCAGCGTCCCTTATTCTCCATCATCGACAGAGAGAGAACTACGAATTCCTTCTCTCACTTGAGTGAAGCATGATACACCACACATAGCTCTTTTGATTCCTCTTTGGGTGACCTGAATAGCGTTCTCATCCTGTTTTCATAGAACCCAAGTCTCTGAGATGTTTGTTAGTGCAGGAAAATGGTGGAGTCGAAGAAATGTGCCCAGAGCCAGAGGTTATTCTTTCTCTTAGCTTTTTTTTTCAACGCTCTTGAAGGTGTTCCATGCTACTCTCTTCCTTCTGCACAGCTAAGGTACCAGGTCGTTAGTCATGTTGAATTCTCATCCTAGGTACACATAACTGCTGCATTTGGAGATGTCCATTCCGTTGAGAGCAAATGGAACATCAAAAACTAGTCCATTTTTTATAAACATTGTCTTTGTGAAATTCAGCTGCAGTTCAATCACACTCAGTTGAAGTTGGCCAGCATTTGTGCCGCTTGGCGAATGTTTGGTGTTATTAGAATGATGTCATCTGCGAAGCAGAGGTGGTGTAGCTGCCAACCATCTGTGTTCATCCCATTCCTTTTCATTCCAGTCATCTCATGACTTTCTCGAGTGTGGCACTGAAGAGTTTTGGTGAAATGGTATCGCCCTGCTGAAACTTCCTTGTAGAGTGGTGAGATTCTGGTGGTGTATCTAATATAGCTCACGGAGGATCTGATGTACTGAGTTTGAATGCCCTGTTTGGGTAGGGCTTCAATGACCACTTCAGTCTCAACTGAATCAAAGGCCTTCTTTAAATCGATGAACATTAGATAGAGTGGCATCTTGAACTCCTGAGAAACCTCAATGAGCTTGTTCACTATGTGGATATGGTGAATTGTTTTGAATCCTTTTCAGAACCCAGCTTGCTCGCATGGTTGTCCATCTAGTGTTCTGCGAATCCTATTCAGGATGGCTCGAGTGAACAGCTTGTAGACGATGGACAACAGACAGGTTGGGCAATAGTTGCCGATGTAATGGATGTCTCTCTTCTTGTACAGTCCTGCTGGTTTTTCACTGGGACAGAACCTTGCATTCAGACAGGTAGCAGGTGAAGAGCTAAGATGGTATTGATGAGTACTGACAGCAGATTCTTCAGTTGTTCAGGTCTGACTTTGTCTGTGCTGGGTACTGTTCGCTTCTTTACCAACAAAATGGCATGTTGGATTTCAGAAGGTAGAATGTTAGGAACGACATATCTATACTGCAGAATTTGGTATGTGGGCAGTTGAATGTGGCTATTGAAGGGATCCAAGTAGAAGTCATGGATATTCTTCTCCATTGCCCTTCTGGAATATCTAGATACAAATCAAAATATTTTGAACCATTGTCAAGACTTAATTTGGTGGTCGCCCAAGGAGTGGTTAGGCTGCCCATTGGGATCACTCCAACTAGACCAATAGGGTAGTGCCTCAATCTAGGACTGAGAACATGGTGCTGGTCTGGTTCTGCAATGATGAGAACACCAGGGTGGGTCACACTCTGATTTTCCAGGGTCACCAGTGCTGTATCCTGTGATGTTTATGAGGCCATGTGGACTGTGGAAAAAACAGTCTCTGCCTAACCCTTTTATCTGTACTAACTCCACAGCTCCTAAAATTTACTTTTTAATGTAGAAAATAAACAAAAATGGACAAACTACACAAAAGATGCAAATTATCATATAGTCACTCTTCAAGCATCAGGAAATAAGGGTAGATATAGAAAATAAGATGATTTTAATTCTAATATTTAAATCAAAGGTGCATTGTGCTTAGATCACCTACTATATGCAATGGCTGGTCTTCCTTCTTCCAAGAGGAGTTTTTCATATACTTGCAGTTTCTATGAATAACTAATATTATAGGGAACAAAAAAAATGCAGTGGTCTTCAGGAAGTAAAACTAAGAGAGTGTTAACCAATCATTTTACTGGCTCCTATAAATGCCATAGACTCACTGTGGTGGGCCATGGGCACTTTGATGTTGGTAAGATATAATGGTACATCAAAGTCATAAGCATTAGGCAATATACCATTTGTTTCTTATGGTTAAGATAAAATTTACAATAGTATAAACTAGAATCAAAATAAAGCTTGGATCAACTACACATGCAAAGGCTGGCTTCCAAATTCCTCTTAAACAAAATCTGATCTTTCAGTCCTACACATTGAGAAAAACCCTGCAGACTGGAATATCTCAACACAATCTAGGATTTATCTTGGGCAATCAAAATATTTGCTACCTGATCTATGACTAAGAACTCTGTAGACTTATAAACTAAAAAAATATTTTCTATAGTTATTATTTTTCTATTATTCATTCCCCCTTTATTCCTTTATAAAGAAAGAAATCAGAAAATTAAGAAAAGTTAGACAATCTTAAGGGAACAATACTTACCAAAATGCTATCTATACAAGCTTTATAAAGCAAAGATGAGCAAGATACTTAGGTTTCACTGGTACAATTGGAAGAATACTAACCACCCCAGAGAAATACCAATTCTAAAGGAGATAAAGCGTATTTTACCTTTTGTGTCACAGGAGACATTACAAATATGACATATGATCTTAAAATAAAAAATTATCTTGCATAATTGAACTGTCTTAATGTAAATACAATAGTCTTTATAAGAGTAAGGCAGGTATCAGAGATTTGAAGATAAACTGCTGTATTTCAAGAAAGAATCATTTATGAGCTATCACAGAGCTCCTATTTAACAACTTTATTTTAGACCTCTGAGATTCATTTGGAACTATAAGCTTAATTTGTGAGGTTTGGGGCCATTAAATTATGGTAATTTGTTGCAACAACAATAGGACACTAATACAAATAAGAAGTGACTTTAAGGATTGGCTTTTGAAAAGATCCATTATTTCCCAACAAATACATAAAAGATGTATATGTTTATTTGCAAGGAGAGAAAAATATTTTAATTGCTTATTAAAGATGATGCTTTTAAAAATTTATCTCTTACAGGTTTTTAATTGTTAGTTAGTTACATAATTAACGGCATAGGTGATTTTATGAGAATCTAAAGTGGAACTGAGTAGTAGGGTAGGCAATGTTAACAGACATTGAGGCTTCAAGCCAGGAATCAGTTCTAATTTAAGGCAGTAAAAGCATCAACAGAATTTTATGACATCCTGAAAGGTCTCTCTCTTTGCAAAAATATGGGAGTGCAAGAGAGGACATTATAAGAGCATTATAAGAGCATTATAATGCTTCAACATACCAAATTTCAACCCACGGGCCCCATGACAGCTGCATAGTTACCATGACAATCCATGGAAGTGGGCAAACTTGATTAGGACCTTAGAAGCAAGATAACAGCACTGACTGGAGGAGGTGAGTGGGAAAAAATAAGGAAGACTGGAAGTCGAAAACCATAAATAGAAGCTAAACACAGTGGTGGTGATGCGCCAGTGACCTTCTCTCTCTCTGCACATATGACAGTAGCATAATAGTACTGTAGCACTGTCCTCCCATTGTTCATCGATTTGCTAGAGCGGGCACCAGTAATATCTCACAACAAATTGTGAGACTTGTTGTTACTGTTTTTGGCATATTGAATATGTCACGGTAGTTTGCCAGGCTTTGCTATGCAGGCAAGCTACCCTCAGTAGCTTGCCTGGCTCTCTGAGAGGGGTGGAGAAATTGAACCCACAGATGACAGTATTTTTGATATTTTCTCTTGCCTTTAAAAAGAGTAAATTTACTGGGGCCAGCAGTGTGTTTGCCTTGCATGTGGCCAACCACTATTGAATACCCAGTCCAGCACCTCTAATTATCTCCCATACTCCTCTAGGAGTGATCCCTGAGTGAAGAGTCAGGAATAAGTTCTGAGCACTGCAGCTGTGGCCCCAACAAATAAACAAAACATTTCACTACAACCTCAGAATGGTAATTGCTTCCTTTGCTTTATTAAAAAAATCACTGTCACTGTCCTTCTGTTGTTTATCGATTTGCTCAAGAGGGCCCAGTAACGTCTCTATTGTGAGACTTGTTACTGTGTTTGGCATATTGAATACATTACAGGTAGCTTGCCAGGCTTTGCCGTGCAGGCGAGATACTCTTGGTAGCTTGCTGGGCTCTCTGAGAGCGGCAGAGGAACCGAACCCAGGTCAGCCGGGTCGGCGGTGTGCAAGGCAAACGCCCTACTGCTGTGCTATAAATACTTGCTTTAATATTTCAGGTTAGGCAAGAGAGACAGTATAAGGTTTAAAGCTCTTGTTTTGTATATGGTTGACCTTCTTTGAATTCCTGGCATCATATATGGTCCCCCAAACACCATCAGGTTCCCCCTGAGTACGGAACCAGGAGTAAGCCCACTGCAACACAATAAAATTGAATATTTTAAAAAATATTCCGTTATCCATGAAAATGTTCTTTGGGAAACATAAGAGTGAGGAATGGGGGAGGAGCAGGCACGCAGGGAGCAGCTGTGTGTTTGTACCTGTGCCCTCAGTCCCTTTGTGCTTTATAATAAATATTAATCACCCCAACCCTCCCTGAACTCACTACTTCCTGTTTTTCTCCCTCACCTTCTTGGCAACCTCAAACTCATTGTCAGAGTTCACGGATTTGTTTTCTGTCACTGGTTCCTTTTTTTTTAACTAATTTTTTTAATTTTTTATTTTAGGGGATTACAGACCACATCTGGCTGTTGTACTCACAGGCTATTCTGGCTCAGTGTTCAATACTCTTGGCTCTATGTACAGAGAACCATATCCTGTGGGAAACTAAATAACAACCTCTTTTATTATTTCTTTATTTTTTAAACATTTTTTAAATGAATCACCTTGAGATAGAGCATTACAAAACTGTTCATGATTGGGTTTCAGTTATACAATATTCCAACATCCATCCCTCCACCAATATAATTTCCCAGCACCAGTATCTTCAGTTTCCCTCCCACCCCTTTAAACCACCCTCTACCCCTCCAAATCAGATCCAACCCCCATATGCATCTATGGTAGGCACCTCTCTTCTCTCTCACATGCACTCTTTCTCTTTCTCTCTCTCATTTCAGGCATTATGGTTTGCAATACAGATGCTGAAGTTTATCATGTATATCCATTTTCCTGCTTTCAACACCCAGTTCTTGTCCGGAGTGATCATTCTAACTAATATTGTCACAATGGATCCTCCTCTATCATCCTTTGTTTCTTTATAAAACACATTGGAGTGAGTCCATCTAGCACTTGTCCTCCTAACTCTGACTTATTTCATTTAACATTTGCAAATGATTTTCATAAGAGCTTGACCTTACATTTAATCATTATACGGATGACCTTTAGAAACCAAAGAATTTTTTTTCTTGACAAACTCCTTAATATTACACATAAGAAAACTGAAGTGCAAAGAGTTGAGATGAATTAACATTCAGCTATTAGTGAAACACCTGGAACTAAGATGCTCTGATATCTCTAGATAGTGATCAATCTGAAAGGAGAGATCTATATAACATTTTCTCCTTGAATCCAAACATGCAGTTAGAAATTTTTTAAGTAATATTAGGTACTTACTAAGATTAACCTTAAGCTTCCCTATCACCCTCTATAAATGATAAAGGTTATTTATTAGTGAAAACTGGGAACTATTCATGCAAAATAAAAAATTCCTTGAGAATACATATGTAGAGTCAGATTTTATAGGAAATAAAAGACATCTATATCCTAGCTTGCTTAAAAATTTTGAATTATGAAATTAATGAAAGATGAGTTCAAAGATGAGTTCATTTACATGCTAACCAAAGAGTCAGTGATCATGCTGATTGGAGTATTTCATAATTTTTCACTCTTTAGGCAATTCCCATACCCAGTTTCTATTATAAATTATGCAATTAAATGTAGCTTTAGAAATTCAATCATAGAATTTCTATTTGTTGTAATGAAGTGGAAGCATAATGTCTTGGAAGATCTAAGAATTAAGATACGCTACTGCAATCTTTTATAAAGTTACATTTCTTTAAAGATAGGGAACCCACCCAGCACTGCGGGGGTGGGTGGCTGGTAGATGAGAATTTTCACTGAATTTCTTTGACTGGTGGTGCTTGGAGGCTACCAAGGCTACAGCCAGTTTTACCCGAGCACCTTGTGATGCCAAATAACAAACTCAGGGTCTAGGCATGCTCGGCATAGACTCTACCACTTGAACATCTACCTAAACTAGACATCAATTATTATTTTTGTATTGACAACACACATAGAGAAAATGAAAAAGTATATTTGTAAGAATTAACATAGTAAAACCAAGATATCATGTATCAAAAATTTCCTCATATGATCAGCTCTTAAACATGAATTTCCTTGAGAACATTTTAAGGCAATATACAATAATAATTTTATGTCAATCATCAAATTCTGACAATTAGAATACATGAAAAATATTTTATGTCAAAAAGAGCTATAGAAATAAAAATATTAAAATTAAATATGATTTGGATCTTTTTCAAGTACACTGGGAATATCCTGAAAGTAATGTCTCTTGATCTATAAGTGGATAGGTCCTAGCTGATGTTTCCCACCTAATTGAAATGCATAAGAATGTGTCAACATGGCAATCTTATTTGTAATTAAATTTTGGATTTAGGTAAATCCACTTGAATTATAAAAGTTCATGGGCAAATCTCTTCTCAGCAATAAATGCAAAAAGAAATATTCACATATTATGTAATGCTAATTTTGGACAGTAGCAACAAATGATATACACAAAAAATACTTAGGCTGTTATAATGAAAAACATTCATCCAAACTGACATTTACTTTGAGATGAGTTAGTTCTGCAATTTCTCATCCTAAAAACATCATTTGTATCAACTAATATAATTCAAATCTTTCAGCACCCTAGAAGACTGGAGTAAATTCACATCCTCATTACCTCTTAGGCAGTTTTTGATTAATCATATATTTTCTAATGTAGCTCTGCAGACGAACAAACATAATGTGATATTTACATTAAGTAACATATAAAAAAGACTATCATTTTGTGGGAAGCTATACTTTGAGAGCTTTCTGAAAATCGGAAATTAGCATTTTCACATAAGCCTTGATACCCAACTCCTGTACTGGGACGGTCATTGTGAAGCTTTAGCCTGGGTTTTAATATATACTGTAGGGATTATCAGAGAAAGGAAAATTATCTTGAGTGGATTTTCAATAAGCTGTTCAGTTAGAGCATTCTTTAAGGGCTCCCAGAATGTTTTAGACAATCTCTCTGGATGGGAAAAGGTGCTGATTATACTTTTTTGCCTTTGCTTTTGGGCCACCTCTGGTGGTGCTCAGTTCTAAGGAATAACTCTGGATACATCATTCAGCTTGTCTTTGTGTTATTATTAAACTACAAAAGGAGTTGGAAACAAATTGAATTCCCTCCCTTTTTCATTTAAAAAGTAGATTAACTGTTAAATTATGATCAGTTATAAGGATATTATGAATTTAAATTATATCCAAGTTTATTTATTTTTGTCCAGGTGTATAAAGGTTAGTTTAGCTATGCAAGTGCCGCTGTGTCTGCTTGTACTGGTAGCTTCCCCTCGTGGGTTAGTCCAGATCCTTCTATATAACAGCTCATTCCCAGAATGCTACTATTGCACTGCATCCCCCAACAAAGGCCTAAATTGCTATCTAACATCTCTGAATCTTTGTTAGTGAGGAAATAACAAAGGTGTCACAAGCTTTAATTCTCTTATTTTTCCAAGGTTCAGAGCATAACTAAAGGATCTCCTCTCTCTTCTCCTTCTCTCTCTCTCTCACACACACATGTACACACATGTGCACACACACAAGCACACACATATACACATGCATGCACAAACACACACTCATGCACTAACACGATTGTAAAGTGAGATATGTAGTTTGTATTCTGATATTTTCATGTCCAGTTAAGTATCAAGGGTGCATTAACCTTAAAAAAATGTACATGTATGGGCCAGAACATTAGTAGAGAGGCTTTACATGCAGCTCATCTCGGTTCAAACCGTTGCAACCCACATGGTCCCGAGAGCCATGCCAGGAGTGATTCATAAAAAGAGCCAGAAATAAGTCCTGAGTACCACTGAGTATGTACCCAAAAGTCAAAAAATTAAGGAGTATGAGTAAATATTGGGAATAAATAAAAGGTCATGGCCACATCATCATAATTGAAAAATTATGTATATAAAATGGTTTTTCATTATATCTTGATTGGACTCCACGCCAGGCTTGGGGCGGGTGAGAGCTCTCCCCATCCCAAGGGACCAAGCCCCGGGAGCCAGCCTCCACTGCCCAACCACCGCCATGCTCCAGGACGCTTTCTGGAACGTGCCTCGGCATTATAAGACACTTCCTACTTATTTATACCTTTCAGAAAGCCCGCCAAGATACCGAGAGTATCCCACCCACACGGGCAGAGCCTGGCAAGCTCCCCATGGCATATTTGATATGCCAAATACAGTAACAACAATAGGTCTCCTTCCCCTGACCCTGAAAGAGCCTCCAATCGTTGGGAAAAGACAAGTAAGAAGGGGCTGCTTAAACCTCAGGGCTGGAAGAAATAGAGACGTTACTGGCTCCCACTCAAGTAATTTGACGATCAATGGGATGACAGTGATACAGTGATACAGTGATTTTGATTCTTTGGTCCATTTTAGACTTTTTGGTATTTTAGAGATATCTTCGCTTGCCAAAGTATTAATATTTATGTTTTAAGCAAGTAATATTACTGATCATAATCACCACCACTGTGCTTTTTATAAGATGTGAGATAAAGTTCTGACTTTCATTTTTTATATGTGACTGACCAATTTTCCCAGTACCACTTGTTGAAAATTCTTTCTATGTTCCATTTCATACTTTGCTCTTTGTCAAAAACTAGCTGCCCTATATCTGAGGATTTCTTGGTTCTCAATTCTATTACATTGGACCATCACCATATTAGTAATTACTATGACTTTACAGTACACTTTATAATTTGGTAAAGTGATGTCTAATATCTTTTTTTCTTTTTTATCTTTTTTCCCTTTGGCTATTTGTGGCAATTTTATACAAATTTATACAAGTTCTATACAAATTTCAACAGCATTTTTTTGGTCTGTGTCTTTAAAAAATATCATGAGGATAGATAGATAGATAGATAGATAGATAGATATTGATATGTATATCTCTCCATATATCTATTTAAATACAGATGTATATTTAGAACTGAACTTGATCGGTAAAATCTTTGGGTTTTTGATGCATTTTTTTTCTACTGTGATGGTGTGCCATGCGGGTTCTCTCAGATTATCCTTTTTACAACATTGGCCCTGCTTTCCTCTTCTCATTTAGAAGCTGTTCTATCAATCAGTGTCTCAGTCTCCAAATACCTGTTTCATGCATTAAAAATCTATCTTTTAAACTGTTTGTTTGATAACCAATTGATTTTTAAACTAAATTCAGATAAATATATTTCAGATATATTCATCTCCGCCCCTCTCGGAGAGCCCGGAAAGCTACCGAGAGTATTCGATATGCCAGACACAGTAACAACAAAGTCTCCAATGGAGACGTTACTGGGCCCGCTCGAGCAAATCGACGATCAACGGGAGGGCCTTTACCTTTATATTCATTTATGAATTGAACCCAAATTATAAAATTAACATATAGGAGTCTGTACTTTATACATTAATAAATAGGAGAGAATAGAAAAAATTCCTATGTATAAGTACTATGAATAATTCCTACAGATTTTTTTCTCAATGAAATCTGAGCAAACATAACAACCATTACACTATAGAAACTCTCTCAAAAGAGCAACATAACACAAAATTAATTAAGCATTCAGTTTGGATTATACATTGTAACTTTATCCTGTAGAATAGAAAAGAAAAAATATTAACTGTAGAGACACTCAATGCACATGATCATTAGTAATAAGCTGTACTGGGAATTTGTACCCTTGATATGATGTGATGACAAATAGCATTTTTTTCTCTGTAGCCTTCCTTCCCAAAACCTATAAACCCAGACTAATTGTGAGTAAAAAAATACAAATCTGAGCTGAGGGAAATTCTACAAAATGCCCAAGTAAAGCTCTTCAAAATGACATGTCAAGGGAGTACCATTCAAGAAATATATAGCTAAGAGGTGATTGAGAGACATTACAAATGCCTTGATCTATTCAAACTACAGACTAAAATATCACTGTCACTGTATCACTGTCATCCCATTGTTCATTGATTTACTCGAGCGGGCACCAGTAATGTCTCTATGCGTCTCCACCCTGAGATTTTTAGCAGCCTCTCCTTACTCATCTTTAACAATGATTGGGGGCTCTTTCAGGGTCAGGGGAATGAGACCTGTTATAGTTACTGATTTTGTCATATTGACTATGCCACGGGATGCTTGCCAGGCTCTGCCCGTGTGAGCAGGATACTCTTGGTAGCTTGCCTGGTTCTCGGAGAGGTATATATATATATATATATATATATATATATATATATATATATATATATTATTGAGAAATATATATATATATACTTCTCTATGATTTGTTGCCTACTGTCTGAACCCCATCAAATATGGGTTATATTTTCCTTTTCTATTCTACAGGATAAAGTTACACTGTATAATCCAAACGAATGCTTTTTTTTTATTTAAAAGTCATTTTAAAGTGAATATTTCTAGCAATGCCCTCTGATCTTTTTTAAAAATAGCCTTTGATTTTGCTTCAAGTCTCTATTCTAGTTTTCCCCCAATATTAAAACATGTATTTTCATAAAGATCCAAGTTTGGACATTAAAATATATTTAAATACACTGGTATTCAAACATAATCACCTTTTTTTTCCAACTCAAGAATTCTAAAGAGCTTAACTTTACCAAAAAAAAATAAACTTCTAGTTTCTGAAATAGAGGTATTTTTCCAAGCTCCAAATATCTTTTAAAGTTTTAAGTGTTGAAAGCAAAAATGTATGTTCAAGTGTTTTTCTTTTTTATCAACTATAAAAAGGATTATTATTGCCTCCTACAATGCCTTAATATTACTTGTTTTAACAACAAGAATTGCTATTAGTGTAATTTCTACAATGTAGTCTTCAGTAAAATATTTCAAAGATTCAGTAAGATGTGATTATATATGCTACTGTATATACCACAAGTACAAGGGAAAAAACATTTTTAACAGAAATCTTTCTCTGCCTAAAATGTTTTTCTCTCTAAATTCCCATCAACTTCTTAAACTATTATAAATTGTTCAACCCACATTAAAAGCTCAAAGCATGGAGGTTTTTGAAACATAAAGGAATCAGATATTACCCCAAAATTTCCTAAAATAGATGTAATCTTGATCTGGTTATGTATAGTGGACAACTATGTAATAATTAATTCAATTATAGAACAAAATATTATGTCGTACAATGTTTACTGGATAGAAATGGAATCCTCTGACCAATTGCATGACTGAGAACCAGCCTTAATTTCTTCTTATAAAATGGTAAGACATAATGGAGAGCATTTCTGACTTTTATCAAGAAAATATGAGTATGACAACATGATTCTGAGCCACTATTTTGCAGTTTCTCAATTTTGTTTTCTTAAATATTTACCGTTCAGTCACAGAGCCACAAGAGAGCACATGACTTCCCTGAACTGTATCTATTCTATTCTTGAACCTATTAAACTACTAGAATACAATCATTCCTAAAATCTCACACATGTGGGCCTAAGCAAATACCATTTACCTTTACATTTCTTTTGTTCTTTGAAATTGGGTCCGTCTCTTTTATTGTTGAATGTTTTGGTCTCTTTGAGAAAGAAACCTATGATAACCTAGGCTGGAGAATAAGTGGTAAAGTGGTTAGAGCACTTGCCTTGCAAGTGACCTACCCAGGTCCAGTCTATGGTACCCCATTTGGTTCCCTGATTCCTGCCAGAATATCCCATGAGTGCAGAGCCAAAAGTTAGACCAAAATACCATGAGATACTCACCCCCCCCCCCAAAAAAAACCCACAAAAATCTCTAGTAGCCTTAAGTCTGACAGAGAAATGATCCTCAAACCCTTTTTCCTAACCTGCTGCTGCAGTAAATGATCAGGGCTTGAATCATACTAATACAGAATAATAAGTTTGAGACACAAATAACCAACATCTTGATTTTGGATTCCTTTCTTGTTTCCAGATTTGAGTGGACATAAAATTCTAGACATACCCATCAAGAGTGGGCATTCATCTATGTCCTTTATTCTACTTGTCTACTTGCACTAATTTGCACTCATTGTTCTCTGCCTCATTTCTCTGACTCATGTTTAATTTGGTTGCAAGCATGAAAATTATAAATAGTATTTTAAAATCATCTCCTAAAGAGTTAAACTTTAAATTCCAATTTGTGATTGGGTTTTCACTTAAAACCAGATTTAGTTTATGTAGAAAGGTAAACTGTTGCTAACCTGACTACACAAACCAAACTTTGCATAAGACTAAAACAATTGCCCAAAATGTTCTTATACCCACACACTAATACCATTCCTCTTCTTTATGCTAATACTGAAATAGGACTGATTTTACTAGGTCTTTGGGGGTATTGTTATTTGGAAATTTTTGGGGCCACAATTCTTAGAATCTATCACTAACCCTGTAGCACTGTAGTACTGTCCTCCCATTGTTCATGGATTTGCTCAAGCAGGCACCAGTAACATCTCCGCTGTGAGACTTGTTGTTACTGTTTTTGGCACATTGAATATGTCACAGGTAGCTTGCCAGGTTTTGCTATGCAGGCGGGATACTCTCAGTAGCATGCCAGGCTCTCCGAGAGGGGCAGAGGAATCAAACCCGGGTCGGCTGCATGCAAGGCAAATGCCCTACCTGCTGTGCTATTGTTCTAGCCCATCACTAACCCTAGTGGTCTAAGTTGAGCTCAAAACTGTCCCAATACTACCACTAACTCACCAATGAAAAAGAATTTTAAAACCCACATGAAGGGCTGGAGAAATAGCACAGCAGGTAGGGCACTTGCACACGGCTGACCCGGTTTCGATTCCCAGGTTCCCAGAGCACCACCAGACATAGTTCCTGAGTGCATGAGCTAGAAGTAACTGCTGTGCACAATCGCATATTAACCAAAAAGCAAAAGCAAAAAAAAAAAAAAAACATAAAGCCCACACAAACTATGACTTAGATCTGGTATTGATAACCTGTGTTCTGTCCATACTGTCCACACTGTCCTCCTGTTGTTCATCAGTTTGCTCCAGCGGGCCCAGTAACGTCTCCATTTTGAGACTTGTTACTATGTTTGGCATATTGAATACATCATGCAGGCAAGATACTCTCAGTAGCTTGCTAAATAAATATTGATTTTATACTAAAAGTTATTTTCTCCCTGTACAAATTTGAATGCTTATGACATAGTTAGAGTGAGTAATTAGTGAAGAAAAGCCAACTGATTAAAACTCCATTCATCTTTTAAATCAATTAATTTATAATCTCTTCTCCTAAATTCTTAGAATTAAAATGCCTCGGCTACATTTGATGACCCAGATATAGGATTTTGGATGTATTTGTAAAGACCACATACATAAAGCCATAAAAGTTATTTCTGATATGTTGCCATTGTCTTGGCAATTTAATACTTCTGAAGAACAATAATTACTTAATTACTTCAGTGCTTTTGAACATGTATTATTTCTTGGTGTGATATTTGCCAATTTCTTCCCTTTATTTTTGCTACTCCTATGAGGCCAGAAATGGTCACACCCAGAGCTGTTGGTGATGCTGGGCATCGAAACAGGGTTTCACACGTGTCAGCCGTGTCCTCTCCCCATGCCTGAGTCACATTCCTATCCCTGAATATGTATATTCTTGAATTTTTTGTATATTTTAGTAGTAGGGCTAGAGTGATATACATAGCCAGTGGTGTGTTTGCCTTATGCGTGGCCCACCAGGGTTTGATTCCTCCTCCCCTCTCGGAGAGCCTGGCAAGTTACCAAGAGTATTCTGCCTGCACAGCAGAGCCTGGTAAGCTCCCTGTGGCATATTTGACATGCACAAAACAGTAACAACAAGTCTCACAATGGAGATGTTACTGGTGTCCGCTCGAGCAAACCGATGAACAGGAGGACAGTGACAGTGACTTTAGTGCCCATGATATGAATTTTGTTAAATATATAGCATATAATACACATTGCACAGAATTCTATTATCTAAGTATTAATTCTTTTTGGGAGGGAGATGGTTTAGGCCATATGTGCTGTGCTCAGGGATAACTCCTGTAAGTGCTCAGGGGATAATATGTGGAGCCAGATATCAAACCTTCGTTGGCAACATGGAAGGCAAATGTCTAACATCTGTGTGACTCTAAAGACATAGCATTTTTCTCTCCAGTCCTAAAATCTTACATTAAACAAAACCATTTCTACATTAGACAAATTAACCTATTTAATAATACACATATTATATGGGTCAGAGCCATAGCATAGCGGGTAGGGTGTGTGCCTTGCCCACAGCCGACCCAGGTTCGATTCCTCCAAATCTTGGAGAGTCCGGCAAGCTACCGAGAGTATTTCACCCACATGGCAAAGCCTGGCAAGCTACCTGTGACATATTCGATATGCCAAAAACAGTAACAAGTCTCACAATAGAGACATTACTGCTGCCCGCCAAGCAAATCAATGAACAATGGGAGATCAGTGCTACATATTGTATACTCATTAATGCCATTATTACTCATAGTATATTTCCTTTTAGTACTCACAAATATTTTAATAAAGATACCTATAGCTCAATATCTATATGTAAAAGTTCAAAAATCTTAAAATCATTGGAGATGCAATACTTTTAATGGATAAAAATTTCCTTCGCTAATTTAATTCTATTATTTCTTAGATTTATTAACTTACAATATAGTCCAATAACCTTCTCTACATGTAACTTAGGAAAAGCCTAATTCAAATTATAAAAAAGAAAATCATCAAGCTAATATATAATTAAGGAACATAAAATGAATCTCCAAAGTTCTCAATATACATGAAACAAACATCATTAGATATTTGATATGTTTATTTTAACAAAAATTAAGTAAGAAATGGTCTATACTAGAAAACTAAAACCTACATCTAAAAGACAAAAATAAAGCAATGTTTACCTGAGCCTGAAAAATTACATATGGATAGAACTCACATTTTACTTGTCTAGCTTATTGGCTTATATTTTTTAATTTCTTTGTAATGGACAACTTTTTTCTGTGATCTATCACACTCTTAGAACCTTTTGAGTTTGATGTCTTAGCAAAGGTTTAAACTCTGTCAATCACTCAACAGTCAGATTAACCCAGCTTGAAAATAACTTTAATAGAAAAGGAATCATAAATCAAGAGAAATACTCAGAGAAGATGCCCTTAAGGAATTACCTTATAGAAAGATCAATTATTCTGACCTAGAAAGGGGATTTAGGGCTGTTTTTCATTAGTTTCTGTGTCTTTAAGTAACACTATCTATATTTTTTCTGTTTTGCCTTTTGAAATACAACTGAAATGGAATAAAAATCCTACCAATCCACTGAAAATAGAGTATTTAAAAATTTTATCTAAGTGACAAACATTTTACAGTTTTTCAAATATTTCTAGCAACAATATGAGTATCTATGTTGAGATGGTGCCTTTCTTAAATTAGATAACATGGGTCATCTCTTTCAAATAAACAAACAGGATGAAAAATATTCAGTGTACCACAATCTCAGTCTTGTTTTTTGTTTGTTTATCCTTTTTTTTCCCAAATGTGCAACAACAGTTTCATAAATCTCAGAAAAAAAGATCGAATCCGAACCTAATAAAAATTAAAAAGTCAATAACAGTGACTGGAATTTTTTATCTGAACCCATGCTGCAACTAAAGTCCTCTAACCCATATACTCTGTCATAATAATTTTTTTCTTTTTTTTTATGTAGGAGTACTGCTATTTATTCAGCCACTGATTAGGCTGATTGAATTGTGCATGAACTTCACCTTACTTTTTTTCCCCATATTTTTATAATATTATTTATTGAATCACTGTGAGAGCAGTTACAAAGCTTTCGGGTTTCAGTCTCGGTCATACAATGAAACACCGTACCTTCACCAGTGCCCATTATCCACCACCAAAATCTCCAGTACACCCCCCATCCTACACCCTTCCCCTACCTGTGAAGCAGATAATTTCCAAATTACTCTCTCTATACTTTGATTACATTCAACATTTCGACACTACATTCACCATTATTATTTGGGATTTTACCCCAACACTCAGATCTGCCAAAAAGACAACAGTAGACAATTTGTTTTCTATTGCTGATTATGAATAACCTATGATGTCGCATGACTGCATTAGTGGCTGCGTGATTTTCAAATTCCAAAATTTTAACAATTAAATCTGGAGGGATTTCTTGCCAAAACCTGCTGAGTTCTGAGATTTTTCCTGAGTCTCTGGGATCATGGCCATTAAGCAGCTTGATCAGGAGCCAGAGAGGACAGTTGTGGACAGCAACTTGGGGTTTCATTGGGATGAGGAGGAAAGGGCCGGCTCCACGCATATACCATGAGGCCCTGCGTGTCTCATCACTGCGGGCCCAAACTTGACTGTCCAATGACCTCTGGAGGATGACGGCCACCAGGCTGCCAGGGGGAACAGGCCAAGGCATGAAACCTATTCCTACCTGGGGTGGCCCAGCACCGGTCCCATGAGGCCCCGCATGTCTCATCACTGTGGGCCCAACCCTCACTGTTCAATGGTCTCTGGAAGATGGCGGCCACCGAGCCACCTAGAGGGAGAAGGCGGAGGGATAGCACCTTTTCCCCCCTGATGTGGCCCAGCAACAGTAACCTACTGCGTGGTCCAGACACATTTCTGCCAAAAGCCGCTGGGTTTTGAGATTTATTTCTGAATCTCTGGTATCATGGTCGTTAAGTAGCTTGATCAGGAGCCAGAGAGGCCGTTTGTGGGCGGCAACTCAGGGCCTCATTGGGACGGGGAAGAAAGGGTCGGCTCCACCCCCATCCTGTGAGGCCTCACGTGTGTCGTTAGTGTGGGCCCAAACCTGACTGTCCAGTGGCCTCTGGAGGATGATAGCCACCAGGCTGCCGGGGGAACAGGCCAAGGCACGATACCTATTCCCACCTGGGATGGCCCAGCGTTGGTAGCCAGCGACTGAACGCATTTCTTCTAAAAGCTGTTGGGTTTTGTGATTTGTTTCTGAATGTCTGGGATCAGGGCCATTAAGCAGTTCAATCAGGAACCAGAGAGTCCATGCCTCCTGTTATATAGCTGAGCCGGAGGTGGTTTGTGGGTGTGCCTCCCACATACCTAAACTTTGGCCATTTACTTTCTTGGTAAACTTTGCCCCAAGTTTTTGGGGTCTGACCAAAGGCACAGAAGCAATTGTGGGGTATCTGGAAGTCTGAAGGCACCATCACGCTGCCGATGCACTTGCCTCACAGGTACAGATTGACCCGCTGGTGACACCATATCCCCTGTCATAATAATTATTTAAAAATTTTATGTAGACAAATGCCACAGCTGTTACAGTTTTACAGATGAAATTTACAAAGCTCCAACAATATTATTAATAAGTACAACAAATATCCATTTTTATGTGAAAATTGTTGCTAGTTGAGCCTTTCGTGTTGTTGTTTTTGTTTGTTGAGTTTAGTCGGTTTCTAAATTACTTTCCCATATAATTTGGTGGGCTCCTACTAGAATTTTGCTATGTTGACTCACCTACTGTCCCTGCTCTCTGATTCACTCACAACCAAATCTCCAAGGATATCCAAGCCTACCAGCTAAAACTCATGGACACACCTGTCACCACAGCTGGAGACTTCAGGGTACTCTTGGGAGGCAGACAGGCTGAGTACTAGTCCTGTGAAGGCCTGGCAGTCACACCCAGACTGCATTGCTTCGGCAGTGCCAAGGGCTCAACTCCACAGCTTTATTAATGGCCCAGACCATAGATCCTGAATTCCCTGCACTATGTACCTGAGACATCCCCTAATTCCTTAACATTCTGCCATATGATTATACTTAGTTTAAATAGTGGTCAGGCTAAGGAGAGGAGTTGGATAAGTGGTTTATGGGGCCTTTTTCTCCTAGAAAGCCAGCATCACCAGGAAAGCCCTTTTGGTCTGGATCCTGTAATCACTCCTATCTCCCTTACCTCTCCCAGTGAAGGTTGCTGTGAAATAAATCCATTCTAGAGACTTCTACATAAATAACCACTTGTCTCCATTGATATGGAAAGCTATTCCTGGTTAGATTAGCATAGATAAGCAAATATATGTAAATGCTTGCCCTTGTTATTCTGATTTGATTGTAAGTCAAAGACAATAAATAAGGCTTGTGATCTAGAATAAGGGCTCTCAGCCCATGAGTCTGTAAGCCCCCTGACCCCATGCTTTTCTCTCTTAGGTGTGTCTTATTTTCTTAATTTTCTTGGTATCCCTATTTATATTCACCAAAGGCTTGTCCTAGGTATTAAGCAACAAATACATAGGGACAGAAAGATAGTACAGGGATTACCATGCTAGCCTTGCATGCTACTGACCCTGGTAAGATCCCCAGTACTGACTGCATTTGGTGCACTGAGCAAGACGAGGACTGATCCCTGAGCACAGAGCTCAAATTAAGTCCTGAGCACCAGAGGCTATGGTTCACCCCCCCCACACACACACACACTTTCTGCCCATACCTCCACACAAAAATAAATAATAGGCTTGAGTTCTGGATACTGGGCATAATTAAGAATACAAGGTAATCTGTTTTGCTTATTATTCAATCTCCAGCAACAGTTGACATAGTCGATCACTTATAAAAAATAAAAACCTTTCCTCTTGGTATTTTGATACCATACACTCTACCCTTTGTCCTACCTCTTTCCCTACTCTAATCAGTCATTATTATTGGTCATTCTTCCTCTACCAGATTTCTGAATAACTAGATTTTCTAGAGCTAGATTATGGGAACATTTTTTTTTCTCCAAGATGATCCTATTCATTTTCTTGACCTTTCATAACACCAGCATATTAATGATATATTTAAATACCTCTTAGTCTTTTGAAATTTAGAGAATAAGAGTTAAAAATCATTAATGGTTTTTAATACTTTCCTTTATTTTGGACAAAACATTAACTCTTTATTCTAAAGAGCCCATATCTAACTTTTCAACCTCATTACTTTTCTCTGAGCCACTCTTGAATTGATTTTTTATTTTCATGAAACCATAAGTTCTTATCAAGTTTGTACCCACTACCTTTATAAAAATAAGTCTTTTTCACATTAATAATGATTTCTCATATATTCTATTAAATCTTTTGTAACCATCTCCAAAATGAACCTTTATCAGGTACTCTAATGTGCTTTCACCATATTTTATTGAACAAATTCTAGTTTTTCAAACAGGTTTAGTCAAGTAAAATTAATAATTAATAATGCATAGCAAAAATTTTTGTTCTACAAATATAGACATTAAACCATTCCTAAAACTAAAGTGGTAAATAATCCATGAACTCCATAACATTCTTTGTATTCTTTTAAAATATCTCTCCGTCAAAGTCAGAGATACTGGTGCTCATCTTGCATATGATTAACCCAGGTTTTATCCCCAACACTATTTATAGTCCCCTAAGTAATGGAAGGGGTGGTCACTGAGCACAAAACCAGGAGTAAGCCTTGAATACTGCTGGGTGTTACCAAATAAATAAACCAACAAATAATAAAATAAAGTAAATATCTCTATGGACTGGAGTGATAACACAGCAGTAGCACATTTGCCTTGCACACAGCCTACACAGCCGACCCTCTTGGAGAGCCCAGCAAGCTACTGAGAGTATCTCACCTGCCTGGCAAAGCCGGACAAGTTCCCCATGGCGTATTTGATATGCCAAACATAGTAACAACAAGTCTCACAATGGAGACGTTACTGGTGCCCGCTAGGGCAAATCGATGAACAACGGGAGGAAAGTGACAGTGATAGTGACAGTGAAATATATCTATGGAGCCACTCCCACCCAGCTCCACCTATGACTATCCCTATCCCACATTCAGGCAAATCTGATCTTCTACCACTATGTTTTATACTCTATAGACTACTATGTAATGAAATACAATTCAAGCAGTTTAAGTTGGAATACCAAATAGTGTAAAACAATGCAGCATGTGAAGGCAGACATATTAAGAAGCTGTTTTTTTCCATAATCTTTAAAATTTAAAACTAAAAAATTTACAAATAATATAATAATATTTAAAGTAAAAAAAATAGAGTAAGACAGATAATAAAACTTGCATATGGCTTAAGTGAGGCTAATGATGTTATTGATGGCATTAAGAAAGGGTTCATGAAAAAGAATGTCCCGAATGCTGCTCTAAGAGGTATAGTTTTTGATAAGAGCTAGATAAGAAACAGGTCCAAACTACTGAGGATTCATACTAGGCAAAGGAAAAGATATAGTTAATAGGATGAGATAGAGAAAAGGTAGTTTGCGCTGGAACACTATAATCACTTATATGAGCAGAAGTTCTTGAGATTGTAAGGGCAATTATGGAACCATTTCAGAGCTGATGACTGACAGATTTTTTAAATATATTTTTAATTAAATCACCATGAGATAGAGTATTACAATGCTGTTTATGATTCAATTTTACTCATACAATGTTCCAAGAGATGCTTCCACCAGTGTATATTTTCCAGTAACAATGTCCCACATTTTCCCTCCCACCATCCCCAATACCCCCTCCCACCAGTCTGCTTCTATAGCAGACACCTCTCCTCTCTCTCCTCTCTCTTTCTCTCTCTCCCTCTCTCTCTCTATATATGTGTGTGTGTGTGTGTGTGTGTGTGTGTGTGTGTGCGCATGTGTGTATATCTCCTTTTGGGCATTATCATTTGCAATACAGATTCTGATAGGTTATCATGTATATCCCTGTATATCCCTTCACTTACTTTCAACACTCAGTTCTTCTGAGAGTTATTATTTCCTCATCTCCAGCTATTATTGTCATACTATATTGTCATACTCTATCTTAACTACTCTCCGACTGGCAGCTTTTTAAAGTGAAGTAAAGAAATTGGATTTTATGCAGTAGGAACAAGCTGCTAGATCTAAAACATCTAGATGAATCTAGATCTAAAGTATTTAGTCTTTAAATTATTCTAAGATGTGCACATTTGAAAAATATATTCTCTTTAACTAATGTTCTTAAATCTTAGGGAACGTGTGTCTGAAATTCTGGTTAGTCAATAACAAAGCTCACAGCTTCTGTGGTTCTACCGTTTCTTTTCTCCCAAAACTGCAGGTCAGTTACTCAGGAACATACTATTAATACTTCCTCCCTGTTCCCAGTTTCACTTTGTGCTTCTGAGTTATATAGGTCATTATTATAAAACTTATGAAGGAGACAATCTTTGGGAGAAAAAAAGGATATAAAACATGGTATTTAAATTCTTAATGATACTTGACAAATAGATATATAATGTACTTACAGTTACACTAAATGAATTTAATATTGTATAAATTATTAATATATTCAATATATTGAAATATGTTACATATGTTAAATTTTTTACTAAAGAAAACATTTTATTTAAGGAAAACATCAATGATATACACAGAATAATTTAAAATGTATAGAATTATAAAATAAGCTCAAATGAACCCACAGACTAGAAAATCTATTTTCAAAATAATCATAATTGACTTCTTATGTACCTTAACATATTCAAGTAAAGTCAAAAGTCTTCTTAAATAATAACAATCTGAGTTACCAAAGAGCATCCACCTATTATCTCTCTCAAAGTGACAAAAAGAATTTTTTATCACTGCACATTCTAGCATGTGACTAATAGGACACTTAAAGGAAAACCAGGACAACTTCAAAACTTCCACTCATTCTGCGCCTTTAAACTGAAACATTGGAAAGATAGCATTTTCCTGGAATCTACAAAACATATTTGTTCCTTTCTGTTCTATTATCCTAATAAACATTAGGATATGTATTTCTTTTCAACAGAAACACAAAACAATTCTTATGATGACATGTTATGAAATTTCATAAATTTGAACATTTAAGTGCTATGACCTATAAGATTCTTGGTTGATTTTATTATGTACCACCTAGAGTATTTATGTTTTGTTTTTGTTTGAAAATTTTTTTAAATAATATTTTAAAAACCACAGCATGACAATATTTTTCCTCATTGACATAATCAATTAGACTGCTTACTTTCATAATAGTTTTCTTCTCCCTTGAATAACTATTATAGCTTAACTCTTGGCATATTGCAAAAAAAAGTTATAAAAGTTTAATGTTATACATTACTTTACTGTACTTGCAAAAAGATAATAGGATGATCCTGACTTCCTGAACTAAACAAAATGACAGAAATTTACTTCTACTTAAACTTGCACTGAAATTTGAAAAACTAGTAAAATACCAATATATTAGAGAACTAATACTCAACCTTCAAGTTTCAAAAAATCTAGAACTCAGAAATAATATTCTGTTTTTATGTGGCACATAGCTTTGATTATATGCATTAACTAAGAGATATTTTATTATGGCCTTCAAAATTTCAATGGTTTCCTTGCCAAAATTCTATTCTAGTAAAATTAATTTTAGCATAATTATATTTTGACAGTCCTTAATATGAGCCAGTATACTTTCAGTCAGATTTCATAGTCCTCCTAAATGACAAATTGTTTTGGTACCATGTTGTACTTTGTAGAACAGATGCTACATTTAACCTTGGAGCATATCGTAATGGCAATTGCAATGATTCCTACATATCTACTTCACAAATATTATACAATCATTTAAAATGAAAGACAAAATTCAAATAAAGTATAACCAAATTAAATAAATGATGTATTTAAAATTTTAATGCCAGCAATGTATATTTTTTTTTTTTTTTTTTTTTTTCCCCTTTATTTTATTTTATTTTTTTTAAAGTTGTAGATTTACAATTTTTTGTGCTTTGGTTTCAATTATACAATGATCAGATACCCATCCCTCCACCAGTGCCCATTTTCCACCACCATGGATAATATCCCTCCCACCCCCATCCCCCCATCCCCCCGTCTCTGTGGCAGGGCAATCCCCTGTGTTCTCTCTCTCCTTTTGGGTGTTGTGGTCTGCAAAAGAGGCATTGAGTGGCAAACATGTTCAGTCCATAGTCTACTTTCGACATGCATCTCCCCTCCTGGGAGGATCCTCCAAACATCCTTTATTTGGTGCTCCCTTCTCTATCTGAATAGCCCTTTCCTCTAGGATACCCGGCTGGCCTCTAAGTTATGGAGTAATCCTCCTGGTGCTGATCTCAGCTATTCTTGGGTATTAATCTCATACTTTGTTACTTTATATCCCCCAGATGAATGCAATCTTTCTATGTCTATCCCTCTCTTTCTGACTCATTTCGCTTAGCATGATACTTTCCATATTGTACCACTTGTATGTAAATTTCATGACTTCATCTTTTCTAAGAGCTACATAGTACTCCATTGTGTAGATGTACCAAAGTTTCTTTAACCAGTCATCTGTTCTTGGGCATTCAGGTTTCTTCCAGTTTCTGGCTATTGTAAAGAGGGCTGCAATGAACAAACAAGTGCAGATGTCACTTCGACTATACATTTTTGCCTCTCTGGGAGCAATGTATATTTTAATCACAGCAAATAATGAATTCTTTCATGGCACCATAACTTTTGTCATTTATTTATTAAAATGATAATTAATAAATAAATACTATGTGCAACACACTTCCATTAAATTAAAAACTAAAATGATGCATAATTAACTTCTAAATTTGGAACTTAATGAAAATCACATACTTATGATAATTAAACAAAGTCAAATATGGTCTAATGTTCGTAATTTTTTACTGTGTTATAAGAGATTATACACTCTAAAATGGGTGAATGGAATTTTTTTTAAAAAGGTTATTTTTTCAAAAGGTGATTTCATTTAGAGCTGTTTTCTAACATAATGTAACTCATGTATGAATTCTTGATCTTTCCTAAAGATTTAATCTCTACGTTCTTTTTTTCATTGTTTTATGATAAAAAAAAAGGTTTTCTAGTTAGAAATAAACACTTTTAGAAATAATCCACTTACGAGTTAGTCCTGCCCAAATACCAATGTAGCAACTAATCTGAATTGAGCTCCTCTTGAAAAATTTAGGGATATTTGGACAATGGCACACAGGAAACATTTCATATTGTAAAAAACTATGCATGCAGAAGGTTGTGTGTTTGTGGGCTCTCTGAACGGCTCTATCTCACTGCCCACGTTCGGTGCCCTAGAGCTGCTGTGTGTGGCCTGGATGCGGATGGCTGTTGACCAAGGGCAGACAAAGGAAGAGACGAGGGCCAGGCTGGTTGATTTTAGTAGCAGTTTATTACAAGGAAGTTTATCCCATAGAAGAAACTTATGTTATGGAGGGCCTCGGTTCTCTCAAGCACATGTTCCCCTTGCTAGTCTCTCCGTGGTCCATCTTGAAGCCCTGCTCTCTCTTTCTCCAGCTCCCTTGTCTCCCCACTCTCATCTCTAACTCCCCTCTAGTCTGGGCTCCACCCAGTCAGGTAGCCAAATCAACATAAGAAAACCCTTCCTGACTGCCCCTGGCAAAATACCTCCTTACAGTGTTTTTCTCTTTTCCTCAGTCCAATAAACTATCAACTATCAACTATTCCTGAGGCTATGCAGGAAGGACAGAACAGTGTTATCCTACAATATAAATATGAAGTCAAATATTAAGGTTATGAAAATGTCAGTGGATTAACAAAGACTGCCAATAGCAAGACAGAAATACGTTGAGGAGATGAGATGAATTTCGTATTCCTCAAAGATGATATAAGGAAGGCTAACAGGCATATGAAATATTGTTCATCATCACTGATTATCAAAAAATGCAAATCAAAATGACAACAAGATGTCACCTAACACCATCAAGAATGATTTATATCAAAAGCCAGAACCAATAAGTGCTTGTGTGGATGTGGAGAACAATTTAGAGACTTCTCAAATTCAGTAATAATGCATCCAGGGCTACAGAGATGGAACCATGGATAGAATGATTACCTTGTACACATCAACTCAGGTTCAATACCTAACTCCCTAATGGTTCCCTGAGCTAGACATAAGCTCTGAGCACCACCAGATGTGATCCATAGCCGTAAAAAGAAATAGTGCATCTATATGACCCAGCTACTCAACAATGGAATATCTACCATAAGAAAACAAAACATTAATTTGTATATATTAGCTACATTATAACAGATCAACATTTTATATATATATATATATATATATATATATATATATGTATACACATCAATGCATTATATACGATGGACAAGACTTTTAAATAACCATGCCCAAAACAGAAGAATGGATAAACTGTTTATAGTCACAATATACTACTGGTTAGCTTTGAGACAGTGAGCGATAGCACAGCAGGTACGTTTGCCTTGCACATGGCCTACCCGGGTTCAATTCCTCTGCCACTCTCAGAGAGCACGGCAAGCTACTGAGAATATCCCACCCGCATGGCAAAGCCTGGCAAGCTACATGTGACTTTTCTATATGCCAAAAACAGTAACAAGTAGTCTCACAATGGAGACATTACTGGTACTCGCTCTAACAAATCTATGAACAACATGAGGACAGTGCTACAGTGCTAGCTTTGAGAAAAGATAGATCCTTTGATTCAGAATTGGACGGAGTCTTACTGAGTGAACTGAGTCAGAAAAAAATCCATTAACTGACAAATACCATATTGTTTGATCATATGCAAAGTATAAAGAAATAAAGAAACTATAAGACAATCCACAACTAAAACAAATCCCAAGACATGTTCAGAAGGATTCTTGTGATAATAGCAGAGGGATTTTATACTCTGGCTATGGGCATGTATAGCTGCATTGCAAGTATGTGGTAACAATATTTCTGCAAACTGGAGTGATAGCACAACTGTAGGGCGTTTGCCTTGCACGCAGCCAACATGGCCGACCCGAGTTCGATTCCTCCGCCCCTCTCGGAGAGCCTGGCAAGCTACCGAGAGTATCTCGCCCGCATGACAGAGCCTGGCAAGCTCCCCATGACGTATTCGATATGCCAAACACAGTAACAACAAAGTCTCCCATGGAGACGTTACTGGGCCTGCTCGAGCAAATCGATGATCAATGGGAGGGCCTTTACTTTACTTTACTTTATGGTACCCCAATAAGAATGAATTCAGAAAGAAAAAGTAGAAGGGAAGAAAGGAAGGAAGGAAGAGAGGGAGGGAGGAAGAGAGGGAGGGAGGGAGGGAGGAAGGAAGGAAGGAAGGAAGGAAGGAAGGAAGGAAGGAAGGAAGGAAGGAAGGAAGGAAGGAAGGAAGACAACATTATCTCTATTCTAGTCACATTGAAGATAGGAAAATATATCAATCTATTTTTTAGTTGAGGGTTTGTGGGTAGGAACAGTGGAAGATTAAGATAAAGTGAACAGCTATTTACTATTACCTTGACTACCAAAGTTTCTCTTTCACAACTAAGCAATATACCTAATTGAAGTATACATCACTTTAAGAGACATTTATATATATTTGACTAATTTGTAGCAATAATAAAGGTGATGGGGCTGTTTTTAACCCTCTTGAGGAAGACAAAATAGACAATTTACTACTGTCAAGACACAATGTAACAATTATTCCAGAATCCTTCACCTTTTTTTATTTTCATACCCTTTGTTATCATGTGACCTCTATGCTGAAGGCCACATGAATATTCCATAAAGATTCAGTCATGATATTTATGTTCCAAAGTGAAAGAAGGTAAAATATGAAGCAGAAAATGGGGGTTAGCACAGTCTCCCTGATTAAGATAAGAAAAATTAGTGTTTTAGTGAGGCACCTAAAATTCCATTAAGTCTTCTTAATACAGAAGAGAGAAAATAGGCACTTTGTAGAAATTGGAAATTTCTATTACAGAAAATAAATTCTCTGTTTGGATAATATGGGGGACTTGATTTTTCTCCTTGCCTAATAAATCTCAATTTCTAAGCATCTTTCTCTAAATGATAGTGTAGTTGAGATGAATAATCTTCAGAATACATCTAGTTAAGCTCATTTTAAATCTGTACATGCCTTGACCATATTTTAGACTAATATGTGTTAGTTCAACTTTATAATCTAAAGGTATTAATTCCACAAAATATGGCAAGTTAAAAATATCATATAAATTTTAGCAACTGCTACAACCCGAGAAGTCAAATGCTTGTAAATTTTTTTCTGTTATTCATGCATTTGAATACTTTTGATATTAAATAACTATATTTTAAATGTAATTGCTGTAATAATAGTTTTGATATATGTGTTTCTGCTTGAATCATTCAATATTTTACCACTGACTAGAAATTTCTAGTTAGCAATATAACTGTCAGTCAGCTTCTTGCTTTAAATATAGAAATTTATTTATTTGATTAATACTGAACTTTTACTACTCTGAAGAGCCCAAGGCAGTGAATGGCTAGTGTGAACTTTGAAATATTTAGCATTACAAAGTCAAAAAGAGGTGAGGCAATAAATAGAGTGTAGAAAATGGCAGTAGAAGACAAACAGTGACAGCTTTAAGTTCAGGTAAACTCTAGACTTTGTTCTCTAATGTAATCCATTAAATAGAGAAAAAATAGTCACCTTGCTTTCTCTTTAATGACTGTCTCCATAATTTACAAAGGAATTAACTCTTGCCCCAACATATATTTTTTACTTTTCTGATTTTCAAATTTTTACATATACTCTCAAGGGTTCTCTCATCCTTTCTCCCAGTGAATATTCTTACAGGAAGTTAGGCTTTACCTTGGACATACCCAATTCTCATCTCACCCCAGGTAATACAAACAGTCCCCCAAGCACCATCAGTAGTGAACCCTCAGCACATATTTAGGAGTAAACTCTGAGCAACATTGGTTGTAGTCTAGCCCTCCCCACTGAAAACAGTGCTAAAGTTTTAAATCAGTGACTTTAATAATGAACGTATTTAATAGATTCCATGCGGGGTGAGGAGGGGAGGGAAGAAATTATACTAGGCAGATAAACAATAGCTCTAGATGTTGCAGGTTCAAGTTCAAGTTGCAATGGTAATAGCAGGTCTTAAAAGATGATTGTAAGGATAAGACAGTGGATAAAAGATTGTTGATAGATGGAAAAGTATGCTGCATCATGAGCTTCATAGATTAATTACTTTATATTAACGATGGATATAACTACTGCTGAATTTCTAAGGTTTTCCACACAACAAGCTTATTTTAATAATTTGCTATCTGAGAATTTACCATCCTTACTGTGCATTATTTCTGCTATAATTGGGAAATTCTACCTGTGATGTATTTTCCAATATTTCATTTCCAAATAATTAACTTTGTAGTACCCTTTCTTCCTGAACATTCATTCAATCAATATTACTTTTTTATTCACTACTAATATAGAACATAGCCCAGGACTAGCATTTAGGAAGCCTTTTTTTTTTTTTTAAGAAACAGCCATAAAATGTCTGATTCAGGTACAGCAGACAAAGGTTTGATTCCCAAAGCCCCCAAAGCCCCTGAGAACTGCCAAGAATAATCCTTGAGTGCAGAGCCAGGAATAAGCCCTGAGCATATCCAAGTATTCCCCGCTCCCTCCAAATAGCTGATTAAATAATTTGGACTCTCTAGCCATAACGAATGTCTTAGAGAAAGTCAAGATGTATGTTAGCTAATTTGTGTGGCCGTAGAAAAATCATAGATTAAGATCTTTAATCAACATACTTTTCTCGTTTATAGATCTGGGGGCTAGAGGTACCAGACCAATGTTCAACAGAGTTGATCAGGTTCTGGTCAAAAGTATTTTTTTCTGTCTTGTAGAATGACAATACTGACACTATGTTCTCGCATGGCCAATTCTCAGGTGAGAGAGAGCATGAGTTCTCAGTATCTCTTCATAAAAGAATTAATCCAGTGAGATAAAGACCACACACTTAATACTGATTACTGAGGGAGGAGTATGATAACAGTTAAGGCACAATTCCCTGCATGCTGCTGACCTTGGTTGGAACTCTGGCACAACTGGTGCCCAGAACATCACTGGGTACAATACTGGTTGTCCAAAGCACCAAATAGTTTACCTGGGCGGCACCAGGTATTTCAGGACATGAGCAGCACAACATCCTTTTCATGTCCTTGCTTTGAACTGCCTAGTTGTCTCCACACCTACCAAGTACTTCTTGGGGTCACCCTCCCCCCACCTAAAAAATAACTTTAGTTATCTTAAATTAATGACAGAGATTCCTCATCCCCACTGGGAGATAAGGTTAGAACATAAGAATTTTGGGGAAGACTCAAATATTCAATTAGTAACAAGATTTAATCAGAGCATTTGACAATGCACCTAACTTAATCTGGATTACTAGGGATTATCATGCTAAAGTAACAATTGAACTTTGAAAGATAAGTTGATTAAAAAGTGAAAAGGGAAGATACCATACAAAGTGAACAGCATGTAGGAATGGCTTGAAAAAACATTATGTTATGTTAGGAGAATTGAGGCAACTGCAGTATTATTATAGGGTGGGGAGGATAAAGCATAGGAATAGGCAAACCTAGAGAGCTAAACAGGAAAAAGAGGCCAAATTTTCATATTCCATAGGGAAAGCTAATAACAGTTAGTTAGAGAACATTTTAGACATATAAACTACCTAATTATACATAATTTTAATGAAGATATCACATTGCAGCACACACACACACACACACACACAGGATAAAGAATTCTTACAGTTGGTCTTTGTTAGTTGTAAGGATATGGCAGACACTATTCCAGGTAATACAGAAAAGTAACACAGGATAAAGTAACTCTGAACATTTAAAGAATTAAATTGATATAATATATTTTCAAGGAAGAATAGAAATGTATGGTTATTGATTAGCTAGATATTATATTATCTAATATAATCAAATCCAGGTGCTACTGACTTGGTTGGTTAGTTTGTTGTGTTTTGAATCAAACCAAGTGGTATTTGGGGATTACTCCTGTCTCTTGCACTCAGGAATCACTCCTGATAGGGATAGGGTAGTGGGGGTGTAGATGTGGAGCTGGAGATTGAAACCAGGTTAGCTGCATGCAAGGCAAGAGCCCTACCTGCTATACTATACCTTTGGTCCTTACTGGTTATTTTTAAAGCTTGGGCACAAAGATTTTAAATCTGTGAATTATCATTGCAAATGATAAATAAACTAACTTGTACATTCTGTCTTAAATCTCTAACTATACAATGTAAGTTCTAGTTTATATCTTTAACTGATAGAGCATAGAAAGAGAGAGTAAAACTTAGGAATTTTGTTGAGGAAAATGCAGGAATCTCTGTGCTTCAAAGGAGGAAGAAATAGAACAGCTAAAACTCAAGTTAGTTGAGGTGCTAAATTTGAAAGATGTTTTAACTAAATGGAATGCTATTTTAGGTCAAAGAACTGTGTTTGGAACCAAATTAAGTGCTTGGAAGAATGTGTGAAACAGACAAAATGATGAAGAGAACAATGACAGCAAGGACCTCCAGGTACCAACTTGGATGCATAACAAAAAATCCATATGTACAAAGAATAGTTTTAGGGTCCAGAGTGATAGTACAGCTGGTAGAGTATTTGGCTTGCAAATGGTGAACCTGGGTTCAATCCCTTGGTCTATAACACTCCATTTGGTCCCTTGGGCCCTGCCACAAGTGATTGAGCAGAAAGCCATGAGTAAGCCCAGTGCACTGCAGGGCTTAGCCCCCAAACAAAAATAATAAAAATAAATAAATAAACAAACAAACACTGTCTTCTCGTTGTTCATCAATTTGCTCGAGTGGGCCCAATAACATCTCCATATTTTGAGACTTGTTGTTACTCTGTTTGGCATATTGAATATGTCACGGGTAGCTTGCCAGGCTTTGCAGTGTGGGTGAGATACTCAGTAGCTTGCCGGGCTCTCCAAGAGGGGTGGAGGAATCGAACCTGGCTCAGCTACGCTAGGTGCACGCAAGCCAAATGCCCTACCGCTATAATAAATAAATAAAAATAAAGAACAGCTGTAAAAAAGAGAGATAATTATTTTAGAAAGAAAGAAACCGAAACTTTGAATGCCAGCTTTAATTTTATTAATTGTTAAATAATAGGGGAGTGGATTGATAATATAGTGAGCTGGGCACTTGCCTCACATGCAGCTGAACTGAATTTGATCACCAAAAGGTTTGCTGAGCCCATCAAGAGTGACACTTGAGTGCAGGCACAAGAATAAGTTCTGAGCACTGCCAGGTATGGCCCCAAAATAAAGAAGTCAAGTAATAATGCTCATTTCTAATTTTTCCCTGGTGCTCAACAATAAGTGGGATACCTCAGAGTTTATTATTGTTTGAATAATGCTTCCTATCAAAAGGGGTAAAGTTTAGGGAACAAGAGGACAATTCCAAAAAGATGTTTATTCTAATAAGAATGAAAACTCTATTTATTCAGAGAAACATCAAAACTGTTTAAAAAGAGGTGTAAGTCGAAAAAAACTGCATAAATGCTTTATGAAAGAGTATAACTCAGAGATAAATAAAAATAAATTGTGGTTAACATAAATTATTTTATGAACCTTCACAAAATATTTTTAAACTATGATTTTTGTAGTTATATACAATGCCATAACTTGTACTTTTATGCATGTATGTAGTGAAGTCTACGATGAGCACTTGAGATATTTTCTGGGAAATAAGTTTCCAACAGACATTGATGGAAGTATCCAGGAAATAATATGTCTACAACTAGAACAAAAGATCATTAGCACAAGGCAAATTTATTGCAAAGAATTTTACAAAGAAGGAGAATTTTAATGGAATGCTGGAAGACTAGCTTGCTAGAACTGTCCACCATGATGTATGAGAATAGTTTTGAATACCAAGAGCAATCCATAACTCTTTGTTATTCAATTTTCCCCAGACTCATATTAGTGTATACAACAACATTTTGGTGTTGGCCATAAGCTACTTTTTGATTTCTACTAAAAATAAAAACAAAGGACATAATTAAATACAGGCAAACATACAGTTTTCTGCAAAAGCTGTTATTGCATGTTCCCCCAATGCCTATGAATAAAATAAGTTCCAGTCACAAGAATGATATGAATCATTGTGAGATCACTGGAAGATTTTTTTTAAAAAAAGGCAAAACTGCAGAACACATGGAGTGAAACACAGTTCCATCAATGTATAAGTACTTACTTGTTTGATTTTTACTGACTTTGAGTTTCACTATGTCTATAAGTGGGAGAAATTGGGAAGAAGAGAAATTGCTTTTTGTGCAAAGAACAGTTATGCTTTTGTAGAAAATTTTTTTAATAACAATATCTCATGAAACCAGACTCTGTGCAATTTAAAATGTTTACATACATGGTCAACAATATCTAAAAACAACTTATTCCAGACCTAACATCTCCATGCTGTGAGATGGCTAGTAAGCAAATGCAAGCTGTCAAATAGCACCTTTGAGCCAGATTCCACAGACATAGAAGCATGTGTCTATGTGGAGAATGATTCATGCGCACAGAGTGTGCTTTCCAATGGCGGAACTTCAATTTTTAAAGGAAGGTTTAAGAAAGCAAATTTATTTGGCGTAAATAAAATATGATTTTTTCAAGAAACTTTTTCTTTTCTCTCCTGTCATAAACATCACTCAAATCTGTCACTGTCACTGTCCTCCCATTGTTCATTGATTTGCTCCAGCGGACCCAGTAACGTCTTCATTGTGACACGTGTTATATGGGTAGCTTGCCAGGCTTTGCCGTGTGGGCGAGATACTCTCTGTAGCTTGCCGGGCTCTTTGAGAGGGGCAGAGGAATCGAACCTGGGTTGACCAGGTTGGCCACATGCAAGGCACATGCCCTGCCTGCTGTGCTATCACTCCAGCCCATGATTCAAATATCAATAATTTTTTATAAAAGATAAAATCTGAAGAAGAGAAGTAATTTATGCTAAAAGTCTATCCCTTAGAGGCCAGGGAAATGCAAAAGAACACAAATTCAGTGGGAATGTCAATGACAAATTAAAAGCGTCAACCCTATTCCACGGACATATTTTAGAAGACATGGTTTTAGAGAAAGTGAGGATAAAGCAAAAAATAGAGACATAGGAGAAATACAGGCAGCATTTCCCACCATGCCAACTCCTAAGTTTGGCAGGGGTAAAAATAACTGAAGTAATCCGTTCTGATATATCTTAAACTCATAGTTTAACCATTTTACCAGTTGCTTATAGTATATGAGTCAATAACATACACATATTTCAACCTCTGAACCTGGAATGACTCCTAATTCTGAACGTCTAATTCTAGATGCTATCTTTATTATCAATTAATAATAAATATTTCTCATCTAATACTCGCACATGCATCCACAGACACTTATTCCTCATCTCACACACACACACATACACACACACACACACACACACAGAATTTTAAGGACTAGAGGAAAGAGTTTGTATTTGAATTTGTGTGTGTGTGTGTATATGTGTATGGGGGGGGTTATTACTTGTTGTTAGGTAGTGTGGGGATAAAACCTTTAATTGCAAGCTATATCCCTAGCCATTATCATATTTTAGAAAAGGTTTAGTATTCAATCAAGAAGGGAAATATTTATAAGGTCAGTATATTATCTGCTAAACCTGAATGAAGACCACCTTTTGCTTTGCTCGTGACTGTTTTCAGATTCTTTTAACCTCCCTGAAATGTGAATGACAGAATCTGAGGGTACAGACCTGCTCAACAGTATTTTCGAGTTAGACCAGAAAACACCAACAAAACGATGAGAGAGTAGATAAAAGAGCATGTTGCAAAAATTTATGATATATGCTAAATATGCTAAGGAAGAATGAAGTTAAGGAAGGAGATATGCACTAGCATCTGCTCACCTCTTGCCTCTTTCCTGTATCCCTCCTGCTGAGATGAAAGCTATCTTTTCTCTTTACACTGGAAAGGATAATCCTACTTTCCTATCAACATTAAAAATGACTGTAGTCTCTCCCATTTAAAAAGCATATCTCCAATGTGATAACCCCTTCAATCCATTCTTAATAAAATAGTTTGAAAAATATGTTTACTCTCACAGTTTCCACTTTCTTATAACTTGCTACATTTTAAGGCACTGACATGAAGCTATTAGTTGAGGAATGAATCATACAACAGTGGTTAAAGCGTCAAGTGTGGAAGTTTCTTCTTTAGGATACAGGCACGGCCTCTCAGAATCAGTGCTGTACTAAAGATCTCCTCTCCAGGGGGACTAATTATTTCTGATTCATATATAAAATTGAATATGTTCCTGGCTGAAATCTCCTTATCATTCTCTTACTGCCGTATATCCTGTCAATCAACAAACCCAAAACACTTGTTTTTAACATTTCACACCAGATTGCTATTACTCTAGCTTAATTTTTAGATATACCAGATGTCTTAGAGTATTGTAATTGTCTCCCTATTTGTCTCTTTTAACCGATTCTTATTCCCTCCATTTTCTCATAATAGACAGCAAGCTTAAAAATCTGAAACTCATTATCTCTTATAATATATCTAAAAGAGGCCTCATTGTCCATCAGATACAATCATCATAATAGGGTTAGTACAGTTTTTTATGATGCATCCTCTGATTGATTTTTCTACCTCATTACTTGATATGCTTCTCTCACATGCAACCATTCAGTTAGGCATATCTACCTTCTGTTCTCTAAAGCCACTGAGCTTAATTACAGACTGCATCCTCTCATCCTATAGACACTTTTCTATTTTCACCTGTCATCAATTTTGTAAACTACATTACTTCTTCAAAGGCATTTTTCCTCTTGGGGGTCTTCTTTTGAATCTATACTACCTAGCACACTTCTCCCATAACAGTCCTTCCCATACTATATCAGACTCTGGATCACTTTTATCTCAGCTCTCATGAGAGTATCTCCTATCAAACCCAGTAGGATCAGCAAGAATATCTACTTTAAGTGCCCTAGTTCCCATCTCCTAATATAGAGTCACAATGACTGATACACATACAGTAGTACTTAATAAATGTGGTCAATGATTATCTAAAAAAGTTTAAGCTCTTGCTAGATATTAAATACAAGTGCAAATTTCAGAAAACAATGTTTATGAAAGGAAAAAATCAATCATGATTGAGTAAAAAAAATAATGACATGATTTCAAAATAAATACAATTATATTAGTTTAATTGTTTAACTTAAATTTTCTAGACAAAAGAAAACTCTTTAGGATACACACTAAGGAGTTATGTCTATAAAAAAATAAAAGAAATGTTTTCAGGCTAGCATGTAAATTATAAGCATGTGGGCGTTTCTGGAGTGTTTCAAAATCACCCATTCACTTAAGTATTTTAAGCACTGCTCCTGCAATTTAACTCAAGCTGCAATTTAGAACAATTTGAGAAAAAGAGTTGCTAAGTAAAAATAATTTTCAATCAGCTACCTTTTATTAAAAACTTTACATTTCTAATATTTGATGTTCAAACAAATGAAATTTCAGTATCTTTGAAGTTGGAAAATAAAGTACTTGGGCCTGAGTGATGGATGGTGTAAAAAAATAAGCATATGGTTATGTTAAAAGCATAATTTCTTAGATATGGTAAAAAAAATAAATGCCCTCAACACAAAGGACAGCTTTTAATAGTTGCCACAGATACAACCTGAGAACCATCCTCCTTAATCCATCCAGCCACATGAATCAGGAGAAAGCACCTGACCTGCCTCTAGGAACAGTCACCCACCTTTCTACCAAAGATGCTTGGCAGTGATTGGTTTTCCAGACAGAGTATGTGTGCTAAGTGGAGAGAGACTGGGTAGGGAGGTCCTGGCACGGGAACACTTCAAAATAGTATGAATCAATGTTTATTTCAACAATGAAGCGCCTTTATAGCAGCTGAGGTATAGGTCTTAAATTGTAAAGTCCAGTTAATCACACAGTATATCAAATATTCCTAGCACTGTCTTTATTTATACAATTTCAGTGTTTTAATTTTTACTTAGATAGATTCTCTACATATATGCATGCAAGTAACCTAAGTCAGAAGGAAAGTATTAAAGTATTATTTATTTATACCACATTTATTCCCAAATTTTTCACAATAATTTCATAGAAAAAAAAGATACTGATTCCATTTTTTAGTTTGAAAACTTTGGAGAATATTATCATTTATATTCCTCCATCTTTTTATATAATTATATAAAAACATTAAATTTTTAAGGAAACATTTTTGTATAAGACCTTCAGAAGAAAATCCACAAACCTTTCAACAATGCACTCCTGCAAAAAATACCTAAAAACCTTTGCCTGAGGAAACTATTTTCTATAATAACACGAATTCCTCAGATAGCAGCAAAAGCCCATTTCCTGCTGCTAGCTCTCAACAGAAAGTAGATGAATAATTTTTCTTCATATCTTTGAACATTGTTTAAATTATTCCCCAATCTTCTCTGTTTCACACTAAATAATTCTTCACTCCCTGAGCACTTCTTCATGGACGTTACTTGAAATTATCGTTGTTGATCTCTATTACACTCACTTTGGATTCTCTTTATGAGTTATAGAAACCCAGACTCAAAAATTTAATAAGAGTAAAACTCAGATTTCACATTTTTCATAGTCTTATTTGTAGATTCCAATCTTCTAGTTTAAAAATAAATAAATAAAAGCTAGCAAATAGCAACATTAGATACTGGTATTTATTTTCTGATAAAAGAGGTCCATGTTTGCTCTAGCTTCATCTTCATGTGTCAACCTACCCACCCTCTTCATTCCTATCCATTTCCAGAAAAATAGCATTGTTTTATACCTTGGGGTTGTTAAAGACCTATTACTAACAATATAGAATAAAGCCTCATGAGGCTATTTAACTAAAATAAGACATCACCCAAATCCTCTGTTAAATAAGGACAGGATTCTGCTGTAATAAAAACAGTACTAGTTTCTCCAGCAGACAGAGGGGGAATGGTTTTAATTGGATTAGCTATGTAACCCTTGGGCCCTATAGAGATTTACATTGCTTGGTTAGATAAAAGCTTACCAAACTAAAAGGATTTGCTAAAGAGATGCGATTTTACTTTTAAGTTGCCTAGAATGAAATGGGTTAATGGAGCTGTATATCCTAGTAGTAGGCTATGGGGTATATATTTTATTGTTTGATCAGGAATTCACTTAGACCTGCAGGAGATGAACTACACATTCTCAGTACATACTTATTATTAGTTGTATTTTAATAATCACCCCATTGTCCTATTGCTTGCTGGATATAATTACTATGTTATGAAAGTTGACATAATTCTTTTGTTCAGATATTAAAAACACTAAAAAATCTTTCTTAGAATGAAGCAGTATCTTGCATGGCTAAGTGTTCTGCATATCTCTGGTTTGATTGCTTATAATGCAGTTAGATCCTCCATTTATAAATTCTGTATTCTTAGACAAGTTCAGTTCACATGCCTCAGTTTTCTTATACGTAAAATGGTAATAAATTACCTTTTAACTTGACCACTACAAAGGTGAAAGGAATAACCAGTTTGTCCCAGGATATATTTAAATGCTCAGCAAATTATAATAATTATATTATTGTTGCTTAAATGTATGATTTTATACATATGCAGGAGTTCAGTGCTAAAATTTGACTGACCATTATTTTACTTTACTCTTCGAATGTTTATCATTTTAAGTATGAATAAAAGCTGAGTTAGATACACAAACAATAATCACAAAGTTTTAAAGTGCTAACTGACTCAAAGCCATGGAGTTATAGAGAATGTGGAGGTCACGTTCAAAATGATGGGATTATTCTTCAAAAAATATGTTTAAGCAAAAATTTCAGTTGAATTCACAAAATTTTGCATCCCAAAATTAAAAAGGGGACCAAACTCTCAGAAGGAGAGGAATGAAGGATGGCAATGAACAAGGATAAAGTTCCATTCTTTGGTGACTGTATTCTTTTTTGATTCTTAGGGAAATACTTTTTTCCCAGAAGATTGAAGTTCATACTGGTGCATGTTGTCACCAAAATAAGCATAAGAAACACTAATGAAAATATCAGAGACCCAGAATACTAAATTATTCACCATCCAAACAGTCTAAAGAGCTGATGGATAATCTTTTACATGCAAATGCCCACATAGATAAGGCTCATCATTCTTTTCTGCATTATTTCAACTGACTATATTCATATAACTGCTTGGTATTTAGATGGATCTAATTTAAACATGGGGGAGGAAGAGGAGTTAATTTAATGTATTTTTATTGAACTTTCTCTGTGAAGGAGGAATTGTTATAGGAAGCATACATTTCTGTCATCAAGGAATAGTAATGTGATCAAGAAGACCCAAATTGAATACATATGAAGACAAAATGCAAAGAAAATATATAGCATGCAATAGGAGATATACAGGCTGCATTTAATGGCCTATGGGAGGGAAGTGATAGAATACACGGAAAGATAAACAGATGCTTTACTTCCTAGTATGGGATTAAACACAAAAAGATAAAAATAATAGCTCAAATTGAATTTATGTAAAAATAACAGGCCATTATTTGCAGGTATTTGACCATACTAAAATTCTTTATGTTGCAACTCAATAACAAAAAATAGACAACTCAATCAAAAAATGTGCAAAAGACTCTAAAAAGAAGACATGTAGATTGTTCACAGACACATTTTAAAACACTCATTTAAAAACACACTTCAAAACACATTTAAAACACTTATTACTAATGATATGCAAATGAAAATCAGTGATATCCTCTCACGCCTTTGAGAATAGCCTATATATCAGAAAGAGTGAAAACAATCGTGTTGGCAAGGATAGGATGAAAAAGGATTACATTATACCATTGGTGGGAATGTAAATTAGTACATATTATATAGAACAGTATAACTATTTTTATTTACAAAATTCTAATATGGCAATATTTTTAAGTACATGAACTTTTATATAAATATTTTCTACTTTCTCCTTTGCATTTGGAATTATTCAAAAGTCTAGTCTACATCAACTAGAGCAGAAGTGGATAAGAGACTGCCAAAAGCCAAGACATGTGTTCTGTCAATCACCAAATCCACATTCTGCCTCTGCTACAAATCTTAATTTTTCTTGCATTTAAAATTAAGTAATTTTGCATAAGACATTATTTTACAAGGTTCAATAAATTTAATTGTTATATATCTAATTTATTTAGAATGAGGGAAATGGGTTAAACATATGTTTTAAGGGAAAGCACTTGTTAAAATATAAAAATGAATAGTGGGGGGGAAGGTTCTATCTAAAGGAATGGAAGTTTCTTAAACATACATTCCTAAAGGTAGCTTAACCAAACATATAAGCATTATGCATATTTTTGAGAGGATGCTTCATAACTTCAAACTCCACGGTCACGGTCCTCCCGTTGTTCATTGATTTGCTCGAACGGGCCCAGTAACGTCTCCATCGTGAGACTTGTTACTGTGTTTGGCATATCAAGTACGTCACGGGTAGTTTGCCAGGCTCTGCCGTGCTGGTGAGATACTCTCAGTAGCTTGCTGGGCTCTCCAAGAGGGGCGGAGGAATCGAACTCGGGTCGGCCATGGTTGGCTGCGTGCAAGGCAAATGCCCTACCCGCTGTGCTATCGCTCCAGCCCCTTGTGGCTTCATTTTAGAGAGAATTAGTTTAGAGTTTTTCAAGAGGTGGGGCTGTAGAAACTTCATATCTAACTAAACTTCTGGTGAGCCATAGAGAGCCATAGTGGGCTAGAAGATTTTGTGAGCTAAGTTTTTCATTTCTGTAAACCTGAGAGTAGATCCATTCCTACAAGATTCCAGTTCTCAAAAGGGGGACCACTCACACTATCCAACTGCTAAAAAAACGCAGATTGATCTTGAGCTGCAAATTAGTCAAAAATGGACATAGAAAACTAATATGTTTACTAAAAGAAAAAATAAGAAGCAAAATATCTGATCAAGATGTACATAGTGATATGGAAAGAATAACGGAGGCAGGTGGTGACTGGATAAGCCACTAGGAAAAATACAGTGGCTTGGAAATAACACTTACACAATTTTTTGCAATGACACAGATAAAAATCTAAAAGAGAAAGGATAACTGTTCATAAGACTATCAAATAAGTAATATCAATATAATGCAGTAACAGTTACTCTCCATTTAACCATACTATAATACTATTTAAAGTTATTACCTAAAACAGAAAGAGTATAAAATATTTTATGTAAACTAACATATTATAAAGAAGGTAATTTTTAATGAATTTATTGATTTTTGTGGACTAGCATTTAATCTATTCTTGGAAGAGTTCATATGCTTTTTTGGGAAAAATTCACATTTTACTCTTTCAGGATAAAATATTTTATAAACCTCATTAAGGTCTATTTGTTCTCAACTGATATTTAAGTTTTTATCTACCTATTTTTTTCTCTGACAGATTTATGTCTATACTTATAAGTGCCATGTAAAAATCCCCATTATTACTATAGTACTATAACTGTCACTGTTTAGTTATATCAATAATTTCTTAATGTGTTTTGGTACTCCTTTGTTGTTTTCTGGTACCTTCAAACTCTTAATTGCTATATAATATTTGTTCCTATCTCATTACAGTGCTACACTGAAAATCTATGTAAGTTTTTTGTCGTTGGTAGTTGTTTGTTTGTTTGGCTTTTTGGGTCACACCTGGCGATGCACAGGGGTTACTCCTGGCTTTGCACTCAGGAATTACTCCTGGTGGTGCTCAGGGGACCATATGGGATGTTGGGAATCAAACCTGGGTCGGCTGCATGCAAGACAAATGCCCTTCCTGCTGTACTATCACTCCAGCTCCTATGTTAGTTGTTTTAAGTGGAAAACTATCTGTCTTGTTAAAGTTGCCATTAAATTACCAGGTAAGTTACTATTTGCTTCTAGATTAGTTTTCCAACTTTTAACATCAAGACTGTGTTTTTTCTTAAAAGGAACAATGTGCTTCCTTCAGGAGCAAATGATTGGAATTAGATTGTTTTATTCTTCTATATCTCTATGTCTTTTAACTTGTAGATTCAAGTCATTAATATTTGAGGAAATTATTAAAACAGGTGTTTGTTGTTATTCTGGTTTAGGTGTTTGAACTTTAGCTTCATATTTTTGTAATATGTTGTGTTCCATATATAGTTTGCTATGTTTTTGAAGTTTTTATTACATAGATGTAGTTCTAAGGTTACTTTAAACTTTATAAGTAAAATTGTATATTAATGGTCTATCCAATGGATTGTTTTACATTAAATTCCATGGGTCACAATTTTACTCTTTCCTATCCTGCCATCTATATTGTGTGAGATTTCTAACTACTTGTCAGTAATACTCTTATTTTCTAAAAAAACTCTTTAATATTTTTGGCAAGACTAGTCTAGTGGTGATGAAATACTTTGATTTTTATCCTTAATTTTTTTCATCTCACCTTCTACCCTAAATGACAAACTGGTAGGATGGATATTTTAAAATAGAAATGAATGTTTTTAAAACATGTTTAACAGCCTGTTAGGATTATAAATTCTCCCCAATTTATATTTAAATTCAACCTACCCTTGTCAAACCTACAGCAAACTTATTTATGAATATTCATCTGATCATTTTAAATTCATATAAGAATATAAAGGAACTAGAATATCTGATACAACTTTTAAAAATAAGAGAGTTGGAGAACTACCTTACTTTAAAATATACTATAAAACTATGAAAATCAAAATATTGTATTTTTACAATAGGCAAATGTATCAATAGAATTGCATAGATAATCTAGTAATAGTCCCATATTATCACTATGTTTATGATTTATTGAATTTCTACAAAGACGCAAAGGTTCTTGAGCTGGAGACACTGCACAGCAGGTAGGACACTACCTTAGATTCCAGGTTCAATCCCTGATGACCCATATGGTTCCCTGAGTACTGCCTGAAGTGATCCCTGAGCACAGTGCAAAGAGTAAACCCTGAGCACTAGTTAATATGGTCCAAAATATAAAACAACAACCAAAAGATGTAAAGGTTCCTTGGTAGAAAAACAGATACTTGTCTTTTAAATAAGCAGTACTAGGACATTTGGAAATCAGTACTCTTTCCCCTAAAGAAACACTTTGGTTCATAGATTTCACTAAATCAAAAAATAATCAAATGGATCACTACAAAATCTAAAACTATTAAAATTCTAGAAGACATGTAAGAAAATATTGATAACTTTGAGTTCAGAAAATACTTCCTTTATGTAATACCAAAAGAATGATCCATAAGATAAACACTCATAAGGTGGACCTCATCAAAGTGAACATGTATTCTTTAGAGAAAATAAATATTAATAGTGTATCTTCTAGATATAAATTGGGAGAAAATATTTGCTGCCAACAAATCTAACAGATAATTATGTCACAAATATACAGAGTTCTCAAGAAAAGTATAAGATGGCAGTGTTAAGGGATGATAAATATCCAAACCACACATTCAACAACACTGAAATCATGAGACTCAAACTTAAATGACCAAATTTAAAAGATAACCTGTCAAGATGGCAGGCTGAGGCTGGGGCAAGGGCTTAGAAGAGGGAACCTTGGAGCACTGGTGGAAGGAAATAGACACTGCTGGTGGGATTGGTGACGGAACATCGTATGACAAAAATCAACTATAAATAACTCAAGTACTTTAATACAATAAAATGTGGGGGGAAAAACCTAGAAATTGAGCTTCCATACAACTCAATAATAATGCTCTGGAGGTGCTAAAAACACAATACAGAAACCCATTTACACTCTTATGTTCATTGCAGTACGATTCACAATTGCCACAATCTGGAAGCAATCCAAGTGACCAAGAACAGATGATTGGATAAAAAAAAAAAAAACTACAGTAAATCTACAAAATGGAATACTACACAGTCATTAGCAAAAATTAAGTCATGAAATTTGTTCATACATATATAAACATGGAGAATATTATGTTAAGTGAAATGAATCAGAGGAAGAGGGACAGGCATAGAATGATCACACTCATTTGTGGGATATTAAAAGGAAAATATAGTATGAATAATACCCAAATACAGTAGAAATGAGCGACAGAAGAATTAGTTCATTGTAGGAATTTTGCCACAAGTGTGAGGCAGTGCAAATGGACACAGATGAGACCATCATGACAATAATAATTGGAAATAATCACTATGGACATGAACTGAGTGCTGAAAGGAGGTAAATTGATATGTATGACAGTCATTCAATAACAGTATTATAAACCACAGTACCTAAAACTAGAAAAAGAGAGACAAAGAGAGACATAGATATAAGAGACAGAGAGAGATAGAAATATTTTCCATAAAGGCATGCAGGTGTGGTGTGGGGGAAATGGCAACATTGGTAGTGGTAAATGTACATTGGTGAAGGGATAGGTGTAGTACATTGTATAACTGAAATCCAATCAAGAACAATTTTGCAACACAGCTACGCTTAAGGCCATTCTCCACATGCTCGGACGAGCCTCACGCATGAAGGAACTGACAGAGGAACCCAGATGTGCAGGACCCAGGGCTGAGATCTCCAAGCCTGCTAGGATCGGGACTGGGCATCATCCACCCAGATCCCCCATTTTCCAGTAGCTAGGCAGTCACACCCACAAACTGGCCCTGGTGCCATGAAATCTCATCAATGGCTAAGATACAGAGATTATAAAACAGAGCTCCTAGAAGCTTTTCCTCTTATGTTTCCTCTTGTAGTCTAGTTCCCTTACAGTCTATGTTTCCTCTTATAGTCTAGTTCTCCCTCTCAGAGGACCCGGCAAGTTACCAAAAGTACTATGCCTGCATGGCAGAGCCTGGCAAGCTACCCATGGATATGCTAAAAACAGTAACAACAATGGGTCTCATTCCCCTGACCCAGAAAGAGCCTCCAATACGGCACCATTGGGAAGGACGAGTAAAGAGAGGCTGCTAAAATCTCAGGGCTAGGATGAATGGAGATGTTATTGGTGCCCACTCAAGCAAATTGATGAACAATGGGTTGACAGTGACACAGTGATACAGTGATATAGTATCTTACAATGATTCAATAAAATTAAAAAAACATAAGAAAACAAGTAAATATAAATTAAAACGATTTAAAAAATTCCACCAGAGAATTCATATAGCAAGTAAACACTTGAAAGATTTGCTCAGTATCATTTTCATTAGGAAAATATAATCTAAAAATCACAGCAAAATATCACATACACACTAGAATAACTTTTTAAATTCATTAAAATATAGTCATAAATAGTATATAATTCTGGACAATGACTCTCCTGTCCTTCTGGTAACAAAATGTCAGAACCAGTTTAAAATTTTCTTTTGCAAATTTTCTTTTAAAATTAAGAATATATCTACCATATAACTCAATTGTTTCACTCATTTAAAACAGAGAAATAATAGCATATTTCTAAATAAAAGCTTGTGTTCAAATATTCAGAGTATCTTATTTGATTTGTAATCATCAAAAAAACATAATCTAACTATTAAGTTGCTGAATAACAAGTTGCTGAATTAACTTGCTGAATAACAAATTGTGATTTTTAAAAACTGTATTACTAGTCAGTAGGAAATTTTAGTAGCTAATTTATGTCAGATCATTAAGCATACAGATGTAATTTTCAATTACACAAACCTGAAATCATATGTTATATGCAATGTTTCAAACAGAAAAGTGGTTTGATCTGTTAATTTATGAAGTATCAGATGAATGCCAAGATACATATCCTAAGGGAAATAGGCCATAAAAATATGTTCTCTGGTGTTTAATTTCTATAAAATTCTAGAAGTAGTTAATACCTAGAGTGATAAAAATAAGAATAGGCATAAAGGAGAGAATATTAAATGGCATACAAAAATTTTGGGCATTATAATAATCACTACTTTTATCATAATAATGGTTTTATTTTTATAAGTCCACCAAATTTTCTTTTAATCTATACTCAGACACATTATCCATTGTGCCAGTATCCCACACAAAATATCTCATGTTAGGTATAATGAAGCCACCAAATTTTCAATGTTGCTTTAAGTATCAAGTCACCGTCCTCCCGTTGTTCATCTATTTGCTCAGTAACATCTCCATCGTGACACTTGTTGTTACTGTGTTTGGCATATTGAATATGTCACGGGTAGCTTGCCAGGCTCTGCCGTGCGGGCAAGATACTCTCGGTAGCTTGCCGCGCTTTCCGAGAGGGGCGGAGGAATCGAACTCAGGTCCGTCATATAGGCTGTGTGCAAGGCAAATGCCCTACCGCTGTGCTATCGCTCCAGTCCAATTTATTTTATGAAATACTATAAAAATTGTTTAGATAACATGTAATTATATAATTATATAGGCAGTTTATAACTATATCCCTATGGATAAAATACATAAAAAATCATTAAGGGAAGATACAAAGTAGAGTGCATATGTATTGTGTTTAGACAGTTGAGTTTCATAAAATTATTTTCTATTCTCTTAGGTACATGCACTGTTTGTGCACTGTCCTCCCGTTGTTCATCGATTTGCACGAGCTGACCCAGTAACATCTCCATTGTGATACTTCGTTGTTACTGTGTTTGGCATATTGAATACACCACGGGTAGCTTGCCAGGCTTTGTCGAATGGGCGAGATACCCTCGATCACTTGCCAGGACCTCCGAGAGGAGTGGAGAAATCGAACCTGGCTGGGCTGGCCTTGGGCAAGGCAAATGCCCTACCTCTGTGCTATTGCTACAGCATATTTGATCATTTTCTCTTTGTTTAAAATACTGACCATATCTACCAATGCATTACCTGGAAGTACAGGTCTGATAGCTTGATGCTCAAGGCCAGATAGTATCCATGTACCTCAGTGGCAACCCCAATGGGGCTTAGTGTCCATCGGCACTTAGGGCACCTTGTGCTAAAAATTATATCCATGGACTCACAACAGAGAGGTCTTTTTAAAATTATAGTCATTTTATAGTGAGCATAAATGACCTGCATGATCTCAAAGATTACTTTTATTGTGAAGGAAAATGTTTTTTCATGGTAAAAATGTAAGTTGATTTTAAAACCTACAATGTATTATGCAAGTTTCATGGGAACTCATTGATTACATAATTACATAATGTAATTAAATCTGAATTTTATGATAATTAAAATAGAAAATTCAATCTTACTATTTTTGGTGATTAATGATGCATGTAGCTAACATAGCAAAATAAGTTATCTATTTGGACCTAGCATCTAAACACACATGATTTTTTCTAAAAATTTTTCTCTAATAAAAAAGGAATAATGAAATAATAAGAAAAATTTTATCTAAGTTTTGATAATTCCATTCGCCTTTGTCTTGCAACAAACAATGTGAAGTAAATTTGTTTGTGCCTGCTAAGTAGGCTGCCTGAGGTTTATGGGGAAGTCACACTTGTGGTGGGATTTGTGTTGGAATATTTAATGCCAGAAACAACTCTATTATGAACAACTTGGTAAATCGTGGTGTTATAATAATTTTTTTTTTTTTGCTTTTTGGGTCACACCCGGCAATGCTCAGGGGTTACTCCTGGCTCATGCACTCAGGAATTCCTCCTGGCGGTGCTCAGGGGACCATATGGGATGCTGGGAATTGAACCTGTGTTGGCCATGTTGGCTGCATGCAAGGCAAATGCCCTACCCAATGCCCTACCCGCTGTGCTATCACTCCAGCCCCTATAATAAAAATTTTTAAAGAAAAACTATAAGGAATTTATTTCATCCCTTTAAGAAAGTTACAGGAGTGTAACTGGCATTTATTACATCATATAATCAGAGAAAATCTGCATGTACACTGAACCTGACCTGAAACCTTACTTAACAAAGCTCCACAGTTACAGCAATTGACAAATGAAGAGCATCCAGACAGACTAGAGACAGAGGTACACTTGTCACTAAAGAAGGACCATCACTGGGCATCCAGGTGCAATTGGAAAGAGATTTCTAAGATATGAAATTTTACCCAGGGGAGGATAGTGAGAACATACCAAATTTACAGTATCTCAATCCTACCATCACTGTCACTGTCACTGTCCTCCTGATGTTTATTGATTTGCTGGAGCGGGCCCAGTAATGTCTCCATTGTGACAATTGTTACTGTGTTTGGCATATTGAATACGTCGTGGTAGCTGGCCAGGCTTTGCCGTGTGGGTGAGATACTTTCGGTAGCTTGCTAGGCTCTCAGAGAGGGGTGGAGGAATCGAACTCGGGTCGGCCATGTTGGCCGCTTGCAAGACAAACACCCTACCCGCTGTGCTATCACTCCTACCATATTATACTTAAAACACTAAAGCAAGGAAGCAAACATCTACAGTGTATAAACAAGGGTCAGAGTTACTAGCAGGCACCATATTGATGACCTCACTCAATGTCTTGCTGATATTAGAGCTTTTGTACAATATATTATATCTCAAAAGTCAATTATACATTATGAGGAAATCTTCCTAAGGAGATATCTAGTCATCCTTTCAAATAACTAAACTAACAGGTATTTGATAGACTTTATCTAGAGTGCTTACTCCTAGCAGAAAAATAGACCACCCTAGCAACACACATGTAACTGCTCCTAAGGAAGCCAAGCTCCTATTGAGATAAAGCACACTGTTAACTTGTACAGAGAAGCAAGCAAAGGACCTCTAATGTCTTTTATGATCCATTACCAACCCACAGCCAGACGGAATCTGTTCTGTTATTCTTAGGAAGCATGCTCTGTGGTTCAAACCCAAACCAACATGGAAACTGCAATATGCTTTCATGACCATGGCAACTTTATGTCTACTGTGCAGTAGCATAATAAACTGAAAAACAAAAATCATTAATGACCTTTTTTTTAAAAAGTGATGGGAGTCAGGGAGATAGTCTGAGTAAATTAAAAGAGAGACTTGGTATTGATTTCACTCAAATGTAGTGAAGAAACAACATCAAAGAAGAGACAAAGTCCAATGCAAACAAACCCTTAGACTCTAAGCACAGAACTGAGGTCATCGAGGTATGAGGTTCAGTAGGCTAAAGGGTGGAGAAGGTCATATGAACTGTGGTAGAGTTACTGGTAGGTCAGATGTAATAAAACCCTATCCCAGTATCTTATAAATACAGTCAGCTTTAACACTTGAACATACACCAATTTCAATGTAAACAATATAACAAATCTTATCAACAGCTTTAACAAAAACTAATATAGCTTTAATAAAAAATAGAATAAAATTTCTAAAATATAAAAACATAATATTACCAATGGAATAATTATGCAGCAGATATGATAAATTCTTAAGTGTACTAACACATATAATTTTCACAAAAATTCTCTAGAAATGCTAAAGAAGTAACAAATCTATATGTCTGTAGGTGAGAAAACTTGGAACACTCTATCTTTTCTACAAATCTACAATTATTGAATTGTAAATGGTATCATTGATACCATTTACAATTCAATAAATGGTACTGTAGTATTGAAATAATTAAGGCACCTGTCTTGATAAGCATTAAAATGTCTGGCAAAATATATCAGGGAATATCAAATTTTAAGTGCACATGGGAAGTATTAGGGATAGGGATCAAGGGCCTCATGTACAATGGCGGTGTACAGTAGTGCTATAACTATACATACAAATCACAGAATCAATACCATCCAAGGCAGAACCTCCAAATCACAACAACCAAACTAAAAAATGTTCCTGTCAAGGAGACAGGCTGGGAAGTAGGAGGGGACCTAGGGACACTGGTGGATGTTGACACTGGAGGTAGGATTGATTGTGAAACACAATATGCCTAAAACTCAACTACGATCAACTTTTTAAACCAGTGATTTAATTAAAAAACAAATTTTAAATAAAAGAACTACCTGACATACCATAAAAGAACATAAGAATAATTGTATGCTGTTATCAGGTGGTGTAGAGGAAAAACAATGACAAGATATTATTCTCAAAAAAAAAAATCCAAGTCCTTTTCTCATATGCTCACAAATTGTAAGGAACTTTAATTTTCTTCCTAATTGCTGTGGGATTCTTGCTGACATGAGGCGAAACTATTTATTGGTGATGCGTTCCAAAAGTTCTAAGATTCAAGTGTTGATTTGAAAGAGAAAATAGCGTAAACAGGCTAACTATCTTGTCAGAGAAAATCTTGAGGTTTTATCATCACTGTATCACTGTCATCCTGTTGTTCATCAGTTGCCTCAAACAGGCCCCAGTAACATCTCCTCTTTCCTGGCCCTGAGATTTTAAAAAGTGCCACATTCGAGGCTCTTTCAGGCTCAGGAGAATGAGACCCACATTGTTACTGGTTTTTGGCATATTGAATACACCACGGGGAGTTTGCCAGACTCTGCCGTGTGGGCAGGATACTTTTGGTAGTTTTCCAGGTTCTCCAGATTTAAAACTAGATAATAAGATGTTGCTTCTGGGAGCAGGGTTTTATAGTCTCTGGGTCTTGGCCGTTGATGGGATTACACGGTGCCAGGGGCAGTTGGTGGGTGTAATGCCTACATACTGGAAGATGGGGAGTCTGGGTGGAGGAGGCCCCAGTCCTAATCCGAGCAGGCTTGGAGATCTACACCCCAGGTCCCGCAAACCTGGGTTCCTCTGCCGATTCCTTCATGTGCGAGGCTCGTCCAAATGTGTGGAGAATGATCTTAAGCATGGCTGTGGCTGGAACCGGAGGTCCTCAGCTGCTGGGACTCTGCTCAGGGTGGGTAGGGAAACTCAACCCACCCTCCTCCAAGGGGCCCTGGTGAGGTTTTATCATGGTAGGTCTCAAAAGAAGAGTTTTGTAGATTCCCTGCCTGTCTTCCAAATGATCAGAAAGGGACATAAGCATTCCATCTTCTTGTGTTAGTTTGGGTGGACCAGGCATTTAGACCTGTATTACTATGTTTAGTGACATACTGATCAGGAAGGAGTTAGATACATTTTTTTTTTACTAGACTCACAGAAATGAACCAAGAAAGTATATGGAACTTGCAAACATGTAATTCATTTCATATCTATAACCTTGTGAGTTAATTGTTCTTATGTCAACTTTGCCAAAGAAGAAGCAAATTCCAAACTTGTATTTCCACAGGCACATTCAATATCTTCTGATGGCTTTAATGACAACTGTTCTAATTTGTGGCCTAAAAATAATTTCATAATAACATACATATAATACAAAGATGCCATTTTTGAAAGTAAAGGAGGCAACTATGATATTTTGTTACCATCTCTTTTTTGGAAAAAGGAAAAGGAAAAATAAAAATGTCTCTGTTTATTTCCTATTTTCTCTGACTTGAAATAAATTTACTTTAGAACTACTTCCCAAATGTGAGAAAATATAGAACCAAAATAAAGAATAGTTTTAAGATTATATAATAGAGTAGCCAGCAGGGAATACTGACAAAGTGTCCATTCTGTGTTTGTGAGGATATAGGGTCTCCTTCAGAACATATTGTGATATGCATAGAAAAGAACTGCTTAGATTGTTCTTATTTGCAAGGCATTTTTCTGAAGCACAGAGGTTATAATTGCAACTAAGAGGCAGTTTCTACTCTCAAAAACTTTACTTTTTATGGGACTTCAGAAAATATGTGAAGGAAAGAATAAATTAATTCAAAGAATAATGATATTTCATAGTGAAATCTGATAGAGTATATACATTTATTAATAAATGTATATATCATCCTCTTTTAGTGTGAGCATATTTAAATAGTTCTATTTTAAAGCATTCATAAGTGGGCATAAATTAATACATATTATGCCTGCTTTTATAGTTGGAAATTTTATGCATTATATACCTTATCTTCATCAAGTCTCAGTCTTATACCTATACATTTCTGGACAAGTTCTCTATAATAGCTCAGATTTACAGAATTTCTGAGTCACTACCAAATTTCCATCTAAAATTTGGGGAAAACAATGCAATGACTATTCAGGAAATGCTCACATTCCTTGTGATTTAAAGAAAATACTTTAAAACTTTGGATTTTTGTTTCTTTGGTGGTATAAAATAAGTAGGTTGTAGGATAACACTGTTTTGTTCTTCCTGCATAGCTTCAGGTAGTTTAAGTTCATCAGGTTGCTCCCATCACAGTGTTCCCATTCCTCTGTGTTTATTTGTAACTTCTTTCTTTGTGCTCTGTTGACTTGTAAATATTGTTTTTTTTCTTCTCCCTAAGTCCTATGCATAGTTTATTCAGAGAAATGTCCTTTTTGTATGAACACAAGAAGACAGTATATGCTATGCTTTTGTAATGTGACTCTCAGTGATATTTTCCTCCTAGGCATCTGTTCTCTCAACTAAGCCTCAGCTGCCCTTACTTCCTAGTGCCCCCAAAGCAGGGTACCGATGAGGGACTAGATGGAAACAGGGCAAGCGGTAAGCTATATGCTACTCTGGTATGAGATGGACCTGGCCAAAGCACCATAATGCTTAACTACAAGTTAAGAGCTTGGTGCTGGACAAATGCTGTCATGATACAAAAAGTAGTAACTTGATTAGGACCCTGTTAGGGTTAGGAATGATTAATCTGGCCTGAGTGCTATAGTCTGAGTCTGAGATGTTCCCAGGAAAGCTGCCCTACAAGCCTCAATGTGATCTCATACTGTGTCTATACAAAAATAGAGATGCTGATAGAGTTATTGGACTGAGGAAAAGAGAAAAACACCTTAAGGGGTATTTTCAGGAAGGGCTTTCTTTATGTTGATTTTGCTACCTGACTGGGTGCAATGTCAGCCCAGAGTGCTGGGGAGTTGGAGAAACAAGAGAGCTGGAGAGAATGAGAGAGAGAGCAGGGCGGCAAGATGGACCAAGGAGAGGCTAGCAAGGGGGACATAGAGAATGTAGAAGAATATAAGAGCAAGCTCGTGGAGAGAGAGAGCCCAGGCTGCGACATGGAGCAGAGAGATGAGCGGAAGAGACAGGAGGAAAAGGGAATGAGAGGCAGTGTGAGACTAGAATGTGAGGCTCAGAGAGCATGGGGCAGGTGAGTGGGGAGAATGGAATAAACGGCAACTGATCAATCAACCCGCTTGGCCCTCGTCTCCTCCACCATCTGCCCCATGGCCTGGGCTGCACGAGTGGCTCAGGCCCACCCTGAAAGCGGGTGGCTAGGGGAAGAGCCATCGGGGCCCCCCTGGCCTCCCTCAAAGATTTTTTACAGCTGGTGTCCCTTGAGCAGGCTCGCGCTACCAACTAAGGGTAAGAATAGCATTTGGTGGACCCCCACTCTAGAAAATGCATGAGAGGATAGGATTTTTTTAGTTTGCTGGGAGTTAGAATCCAAGCAGAAATCCTCCACTAACATGGGAAAGAGTCTGGGCCTTCCCAAGTTCTTTCATAGTTTCTCGAGCCAGACTGAATGGGCCAAGGCATTTATGGATTTGATTCAGTTCCAGAGACCAGCTCTCGTCTTGCTTTAAAGTAGTTTATGAGGTAAACCCATGGTTCCCGGATGAAGGGACCCTAGATACCAAGATTTGGAGAAAAGTTAAGAAAAACGTCTATAAGGAGGATGATATTATGGATAGCATGGCCTCAGCTCCTCCCGTACCTAAGACTCAAAAAGGTTTTCATAGTAAAAATATTTTTCAGGCTCTTGAATATAGCCCCACTTCCAGTGCATCAGATGAAAGTGATGTGGATTATGAGTCTGCTACTACTTCCTCAGATTCTGAGTCTGAGAGTGACTCAGCCAAGCGGCTTCCAGACCGCTCAGGACCTGCTCCCAATCGTATAGTCCAGGCTGAGAAGTAGCAGTCTCCATCTTATCACAACTTAAGAATGGATTCTCTCAGTCGTTTCAAAAAGGCCTGTGCCTCCCAAGGGCCTACATCTCCTTATTGTAGGGAGTATTTTACAGATTGGAGTGAAGAGGCTTACTGGGTACCTCAAGATTTTCACATGGTTGCTAAGACATGTTTAAGCCATTCTCAGTACATGCAGTGGAGGAAGTGGTTCAGTGATGAGGCCAAGGCAAAGCTTCAGGGCCTAGGCCATGCTGGACAAAAATTTTCAGGGATTTAATTGACTTATGAGATGTTAATTGGTGAAGGGAAATGGCGAGACCCAAAAAGGCAAATCACCTTGCCTCGTGCTGTTTTTGCTTATGTCCATGACACAGCCCTGTATGCGTGGGAGAAGATTGATGCAGATGTGGAATTTAAGGGAAGTTTTACTAAGATTGTCCAGAGGACCTCAGAACTTTTTGCAGAAGTCATAGGAAGGTTGATGGAAGCAATTGAAATGCAGGTTAAGTGTAAGGAAACTCAGGAGCAGTTGACTAAACAATTAGCCTTTGAAAATGCTAATGAGGATTACCAGGCCATTCTGTGCCCTATTATATAGAAGGAAGACATAATGGGGTATTTGAAAGCAGGCAGGGATGTGCTGGTAAACATAAGGTGCACATGAAGGCTTTGGAGACCTGTACTGTAAAGAGACAAACTCACAAAAGATGTTTTAATTGTGGAAAACCAGGCCACTTTCATAAGGACTGCAGGGCACATCCCAAACGCTCTGCTGTGAGAGTACCTCCTGGGCCCTGTCCCAAGTGTGAGAAGGGAAACCACTGGTCCAGAGACTGCCGAGCCAGACTTGCACCTCCTGGGCCCTGTCCCAGGTGTAACAGGGGAAATCATTGGGCCAGAGATTGTCGCTTCAATTTTGATGCAGTGGGAGACCTCAATTCGGGAAACCTGCATGGGCGCCAGCCCCAGGTCCCGCAATATCAGGGGATGTTCCCAGCTGCAGCCCCTCTTCCCAGTGTGGAGTTTCAGAGTTCCAATCAGTATAATCACTGCAGCCAGTGACAGCAGGAAGCACAGCCTTGGACATTTCCTGCCCCGATATGGTTACTATAACCTCTGCCCAGTGTTGTTACAAATTAAATTCTGGTGTAAAGGGACCAATTCCACAAGGCACTATAGACCTACTCTTAGAGAGAAGCAGTTTGACTTTTAAAGAGAACAATGGCACTTTAAGCCCATCACCTCTCCATATTCAGTGGATATATGGCATGTTAAATCAAAGACCAAAAAGGAGGTTTTTTCTCAATTGAATTTTGAGGGAAACTCAATATTCAGGGAATAAACTCAATAGCAGGGAAACTCCTCATTCAAGGAAAAGGCTATGCTTTTGTTTCAACAGATGATAACGTCACTGAGAAACTTTGGGTCCCGTTTCATTAGAAGTTGAATTCATCCACCTGACTTGGATCTCAGACCGCCAGAGTCTCACAACTCTTCAAACTCCAGACCCAAGCCATTGCCAAACTGATTTCAGCTGGAAGTCACAAGGGAAAGAAGAGGTGCCAGCATCAGAGAACCTACAGTAAGGTCTCTGGCTCCTTTAACACATCATTAGTTCACATTACAGCATTTCTTATACCCCTCTTTTACAGGCTGTGAATTGGACAACACCAGGCCTCCATAACTGAATAAACAATTCTTTACTCTTATCCTTTCCTTGGAATTCACAGGTTCCCGAAGGAGAAAGGAAAGACTTTTAACAGGAACACCTTTTCATTTCTCTCTAGGATATCCATTTGTAGTGGAGCTTCCCTCTGTCTTTTTCTATACCCCCAGGCATGGAGATCAAACCCCGATGGCTAAAGACTCTGATAAGGTAAAGGTAAAGGTAAAGGCCCTCCCGTTGATCGTCGATTTGCTCGAGCGGGCCCAGTAACGTCTCCATTGGAGACTTTGTTGTTACTGTGTCTGGCATATCGAATACTCTCGGTAGCTTGCCGGGCTCTCCGAGAGGGGCGGAGGAATCGAACTCGGGTCGGCCATGTTGGCCACTTGTAAGGCAAACGCCCTACCCACTGTGCTAAAGACTCTGATAACTTTAAAAAAAAGTGTTTTTTCTTAAACATAAGTTAGGTTGCACATCTATGACTCCAATGAACGTGACCGAAGAATCACTGCATTCTCCTACTGAAGTACTCCTGCCAGAAGTTGTGATGCTCCTGTTCCAGTGCTCCCCAACTGATCCAGTGCTTCCTGAAATTTATCGGACTCTTAATAGCTGCTCCCCTGGGACTCATTGCTGCAACCACTACTGATGCTGTTATAGGAACACCTCTTTAGTTTTGATCCAGACACTTCATTTCTTCAGAATGGGATTCATCATAGGTGACTCTAATCACACCTGGACAGTGCAGGATAATTGGACGCTTTACTACAAGCACTGCTCTAGGTCCAGTATTGGACTGAAATCTTAGTACAACTAATGAGACTGGTTTGTGTTTGGAACTCTGTAAAAAATCTTTGAGGGCAGCCAGGGGGCCCTGACGACTCTTCCCCAAGGCCCACGTTCAGGGTGGGCCTGAGCCGCTCGCGCAGCCAGAGTGATCCAGGCCATGGGGCTAATGGTGGAGGAGACGAGGGCCAAGCGGGTTGATCGATTAGTTGCCATTTATTCCATTCTTCCCACGCGCCTGCCCCATGCTCTCTGAGCCTCATATTCTAGTCTCACACTGCCTCTCCTTCCCTTCTCCTCCTGTCTCTCCCGCTCATCTCTCTGCTCCATGTCGCAGCCTGGGCTCTCTCTCTCCACGAGCTTGCTCCTGTATTCTTCCTCTACATTCTTCTCTCTCTGCCCCGCTTTGCTAGCCTCTCCTTGGTCCATCCAGCTCTCTTGTGTCTCCAGCTCCCCAGTACTCTGGGCTGACATTGCACCCAGTCAGGTAGCAAAATCAACATAAGAAAGCCCTTCCTGAAAATACCCCTTAAGTTATTTTTAACCTAATAAATCTAAGCTACCTGAAGCTATGCAGGAAGGACAAAAGAGTGTTATCCTACATCCGATGATTTCTTTGAAAGGGTTTCCACTCACTAGGCAGTTTCAGCATGTTCCTTCAAATCAACAGGCACATTCTGCCAAAAGAAATTATATTTTGGGGTTCCAGGACTCGGGTTTTCCTAGTTTTACACAGAGAATTTCCCATTTATTTTAGAACTGGACTCAAAAACCAGAATTCTAGTAAGGCCTCCCCTGACCACTAATTTAAAATTTTAATTTCTGTGACATTTCATATATCTCTTGGCTACTGTACTTTTTAATATCATTTACAACAATCAATGGTTTATATTTTACTTACTTTGCTTTTATTCCATCAACTCTAACAGAATAAGACTTCTAGGGAAACAGAAAATACTTGTTTCATTTTTTTTCACAGTGATCTGCATAATTTTTTAAAATAGTATCAGGTATATTATATATTATAGATATATAATTGCTAAATGAATAAATGAATATTGAATGTCAGAAAAAATGTTACTGAAAGAAAAAGTTTCCATTCAGAATGTATCCATAGAGACATAATAATTAATAAAACTTTATCGTTTATTATATCGTTTATTATATCATTTATTATATCGTTAATGATTGTCAGCACAATCATTAAGCCTTAGGTAATCTCCCTTGACCATCCACATTTTGAGTTACCTAAGTCTGCAGGGTGCTTTAGTGAGACAATACACTCCAGGAAAGGGCAATTTCCCCCAACCACCGCATCCTGAGTTATCCTTTACCCAAGTCTGCAGGGTGCTTTACTGAGACAATACATTTCAGGAACAGTAAATACACCTGAATCCTGTCACACTTGGTTTAGAAAGAAGTTATGCCCTGTTCACTTTCCAAGTCCCCTCTCCCCCAGGTGCAAAGCAGCCAAGCAATTTTACAGAAAGCAATGTTGCAAGTTAGCTGAAGCACGCAAAAATTCGATGCCCTAATATGGATTCTTTCACTATTAGGGAAATGCAAATAGAAATGACATGATGACTTTATATAAGTAAAAGAGGCTTACACCAAAATATCCAGAAGCAGTCACTGCTAACAGAGATGCAATGTAAAGGGAACCTTAATTAAATGTTGGAGGAATTGTTATCTGATTCCATAAAAGTATAAAGACTTCTCAAAATCAAAAACATAACTACTACATGACACAAAAATTTTGTTTTTGGCATATACTCCAAGAATTCAAAAACATTCATTAATAAAAAATATATGCACACCTATGCTTAGTCCAATGCTATATACATATATGCTTCTGCTATTTACAATAACCAAATTCTGGGAAAAACTCAGATGACAGATAAATGAATAAAGAAATCATGGCACACATGTGTACAAACACACACACACACAATACTACTTGCTAGAAGAAAAGATAAAATTCACCTTCACTTTAAGAAAAATTAGTCAGGGAGGTCAAATTCTATATGTGATATATACAGCAATGGAGAAAAGGAATTGGGCAATAAAAACAAACCCTTGGATTCTACCCGTACTGACCTAACCAAGAACAAGGCAGAACAAGGGTAAATGATGGGTAAGGATGTGGCAGACAATATTCAGAATGCTACAAAAAATCAAAGTTAAAAATATGGAAAATTAGATGCATAGATAATAGACAGACAGACAGACAGACAGACAGATAGATAGATAGATAGAAATAGTTCCATCCTGTATTCCTAATAATTCCTCCACTTGCACTCAAGCTCTAACATCTACACAAGCATAATGCCCACCAAGCACCTTATTATATGTTTCTATTAATGGACAAAATACAGCTAGAATTTTATTTTACACAAAGGTGAGAAAATTCAAAGTGATAGTTGCCATACCAACCATAACTTGGCCCCTGAGCTCATATGAATTTTTGCTATTACTTATGTCTGCTCTTAACTTTTATGTCTTAAGATATATATAAAGGCAATTTGTCCACATTACTACTGCTGTGGGATTTGTCTACATTTTGTACTTCAGGGCTCACCACAAGACTGTGACATAGCAGAACACACAAAATTCTTCTCTCTTTGGCATTGAGCAATAGGATGCATTTCCTTTACTACTGAAGTTCACCCATAAAAGAAATGACTCACTTTTTAAATTTACAACTCCTCGATGGAGGAGAAGAAAAGCAAGACTAACACCCTATACTGGCCTCAGTTCTCCCTAGAGCCTAGATCCTGTTAAGGTGCCTTCTCCTGACATATGTGATTCACAGTTTTAACCATTTTATAGACTCCTAGCACAAAGCCTTCCCCCTTAATCTTGCAATTCTTATGGAAATTAGAGTCATACAGATTTGTCTGTGTCAGTGAGATTATTTTTCGTTTAAAGCTGTCTTTGAGAAGAAATAATGGAATTAAAGTCACTGGGATGTCACTTTTTAAGACCTTTACAGAATGAAGTTGATGCAAACAATATTTCATGACATTAATTTGTTTCTTCATCATTACAGAAAATTAAGTTCCTAAATACAGTTTCTGAGTCTTTTGTGCATTCCTATTGTATCAAATGAGTATGTCCTGACTACAAGATTATGTCCTAATTAGACTAAACTAAAAGACAGACTAGGTCAAATTCACCAAATTCTGTGACAGGCAGGCAAGAAAGAAGACAATATGACAAACACATATCTAGAATACCATAAACACTGAGATCAGCTAATTAGGTCAGCAGGCCTACTTAGATAAAAAAATTGGAATAATTTTATTTTGAAATTTAGTTCAAAATAAATCACTTGAAAGTATATGCATTCACATAGTTCCAAAATACGACTGTGTTAAAATATAAGACCATTTTCTATTCTTCTTACCCATCTTTCAGTTCTGCTCCCAATCTCCAAACAAATGTCTGGGACAATCAACTTTCTTACTTTTCAAAATTCTTCTGATACATTTTACAAGTGCAGGTAAATATGAAAATGCATCTTACATTTTCTCTTTTGAGATCAAAAGTAGTGAATAGAAAGCTGCAGATAGATTTTTAAATGAGGCAAAAATCTGCTTACATTTTTCTTAGGATAATTGATTATGCCCCCACAAAATACTTTCTTGCTTTATTCTCTCCTGAATAGATTTTAATGTATCAAAGTTGTTTCTTAAAGTGTGGCAAATTTGTATTATTGTTAAGTACATTTTCATTCTGAAGGGTGAAAGCTATTTAAGATCTTCTTAAACAGAAAATATCTTTTCCAGTAACTTTTATCCAACCACAGTAAAATTAAAATTGTACAGAAAAGTTTACTAGGAACATGGTAGAGAGTTAAAAGTATTGAATACACAAAGTTTTTATTTTTATTTTTTATTTATTTATTTTTTGCTTTTTGGGTCACACCTGGCAATGCACAGGGGTTACTCCTGGCTCTGCACTCAGGAGTTACTCCTGGCAGTGCTCAGGGGACCATATGGAATGCTGGGAATTGAACCCAGGTCGGCTGCATGCAAGGCAAACGCCCTACTGCTGTGCTATCTCTCCAGCTCCATACACAGAGTTTTTAAAATTCAGTGATCAATATTACCTAATTGATAAAAAAAGAAAAACCTTCAGTTTCTAAATTGCAAATTATAATCAACAGATTTTTACTAAAATATAAAATTAAGGATCATGAATATGACTTGAGTGGGAGAATACATGCCTGGCAGGGTGGTAACCGAATTTAATTACTACCACCACATGAACTCCAAAGCACCACAAAATATGGCCCTGGTGTCCTACAAGAAAAAAATTGTATTTGGCTGGAGTGCCACTAGACCTGAGAATTACTGGCAGTGTCCTCCCCAAAGAGTATAGAAACTGAAGTCTATAAGAAGAACGAGATTATCTTACAAAAACAATGATATGTATATAATTATAGCAAACTCATGGATACTTCTAAATTATTATATCTGAAATATTTTGTTATTTTAATTCAAAATTTAAAACTTCAGGGCAATAATAATATTCTCTCAGGCTGCAATTTTAAGAAGCATATGCATCTTGAAATATTCCCTTCTCAGTGATCATAATTTTAAGTATATATATCAACTTTGTAAAACAAAGTTTTTTAGTGAAAGAATGATTGAATTTGAAGGGAGGGAAAATTATTTTCTATCTAGCTCTGTCATTTCCTAATAGAGTGTGACTTTGAGCAAGTTACTTGATCTTCTGTTATCTCAAAAGAGTTTGTCCTCTAAAACTTTGATTCCTCTGTGGGAATTAAATCTGAATGAAAAATTATTGGGGGGAAGAACGAGATTATAACAAAGTGACTAAAACTAAACAGAAAAATAATGAAATGAGACAGGTAAGAAAAAGTAGAGAACTGTAACTTACAAGCATAAATATTTATAGTGGAGCCATCAGACTTAATGTTTGTAAGTCCTCTCTGTCTTTCCTACATAAATGAATCTCCGTAACTCTACAAACTGTGCTTCCTCTTCAAAGTTCTGATGTAGTAGTTGACTGTAGAGGGACAGTGAGGTGAAAGAAAGAATGTTAAATATGCTTAACTGTTACGTGCCTGCAACTGTACTGGACTTTTTATACATGTTAATTTATTTCTGCATGGAAATTTAGAGACAACTTTGAAATTATTATAGTGGGAAAAACCTGTTGACTAGTTTTCTGTTGTCCCAGTTCATTTATGACTATGATGGCTAACTTGTGTGTTAACATGACTGCATTACTGAATGCCCAGATATTTGGTCAAGCAAAACTATTATGTTTCTGTAATGGTTCTTTTGAATAATATTAGCATTTAAATAAGAAGACTGAGTGAATGAGATAGTTGCAATCATGGTAAGCTACATTCAATCACCTGAGACTGGTGTTTTAAATTAGAAACAACTAGAATGGAAAAGTGATTCCCATGCTGTTCTTTAAGAAATAGTGAAGATGTTGGACTTAGATCAGAGTTGAAGAAATGTAACACAAAACTGTCATTGGGACTGACTACAGAGATAGAAAGAAAGGATGGGATAATTCCTCTAAACTGCTTCTTTTCCCAATGAAGTAGCAAAACTGTAATTAATCAGTTTCCCATCTCTTTTTACCATCATCATCTACCTCCCTGTCACAGCCACAGAAACAAAGAACTCCAATATCATTTCACCATTCCACTTGAAGGAAACAAAGAGCATTATGAATATATATGTATACATATATATAAAACTTCTGCAGACGACCATTATGAATAACCCAAAATCTTCAGTGAAAATTTTTGATACGTTTACAGAGGCAAATTAATTGACAGAGTTGGAAAAGATAACAAACAATTTTAAAAATACATTATAACAAAACTAAGACTCTCAACTGAGCACAGAAAATAGGAAGAAAATATCCAAAAGAAAGCTAAAAGCATAAGAGTATAAAAGAAGTTCTTCACCAGAATGACTGAAGAGATTTAAAGAATTTGAAATTCATGGAGAGATGGCTTTAAAAGTTGGTGTACATGTTTGGATGCAGGAACCCCAGGTTTGTTCACGAGTTCCCAAGCATTGTCAGAAATGAACCCCTAGCATTACACAAGGAGTGACCCTTGAACACTGCCAGGTGTTGCCAAAAAACAAACAAACTCCAAAACTTCCAAAAAGAGATGTTGGATATTAAGAGAACATTAATAAAATGCAATTTAACATAGAAAATATAACAAGTTGATTTAACATCAGAGGCAACATATTATCAGAAATTGATGATAATAAAACAGTCATAGTGGCTAGAATATAAACGGAGAAAAAAAGCAGATTTAGAAAAGATACAATATAATACTCCCCTACAGGAGCAAATATCTGGAAAATAGGATTTACAGGGAGGAAGAGATAAAAGGGACAGATATCAGATTAAAAGAAAAAAATGAGAACCTCCCTAACTAACTCCAAAACACTAGGACCAAGAGAAAACCCAAATCAAAACAGGCCAGGAATAGGTGGTCTAGCTAGCAAATTCTATGAAGCTTTCAAAAAACTAACACAGATCCTGCTCAAACTCTTCCAAAATAAAAAGAAAAGGGGGAACACTATAAGACACATTTTACAAAGGCTATCACTTTGATTTTGTTGGAGCAATAGCACAGCGGTAGGGTGTTTGCCTTACAAGTGGCTAACATGGCCGACCCGAGTTTGATTCCTCGGCCCCTCTCGGAGAGCCTGGAAAGCTACCGAGAGTATCTCGCCTGCACGGCAGAACCTGGCAAGCTACCTGTGATGTATTCGATATGCCAAACACAGTAACAACAAGTCTCACGATGGAGACGTTACTGGGCCTGCTCGAGCAAATCGATGAACAACGGGAGGACCAACCGATCACTTTGATTTCAATCCTCCTCCCAAGATAACGCAATATAAACAAATGACAGGCTAATATCTCTGAAAACCATAATGCAAATGTCTAAAACAAAATCATCTTGCATATTTCTCCTCTCTCAAGGATCATAGTCCTGAACTGACAATTGTCCAATTCCTGGAAAGTTTCCTCATATGTTTGACCTGTATTATAGATTTCTAAGGTATAAAAACCTAGTCTGATAATAGTTCTACCATCAGAGTCAGACAGAACTCAGGTCCAGTCTTTGAAATTTAAAATTCAATTCATGGGAGCCAGGTAGATTCCTCAAAGGGCTAGTGTATACACTTTACATGAGAGAGGTTCAAGACATGAGCACAGTCAGGAGTGTTCTCTGAGCAATGATCCAGGGGCTCCACCTAAGAATGCCATGTGTGCCTCTGAAACCAACAACAAAAGGTTCATTCCACATTGGATTACATACTCTTTCCCGTTGTGAGGCATATAATTCTATTTTTAATTTCAGGGAATTTTCTCCTCTAAATCTGTCATTCCTTTCTCCTCTCTATTTTCTAAATAAAATTTTACTTCACTATATATTTTTTAAAAAATTTTATTAGTGAAACACCATGAGGTATAGTTGTAGACATACATGTTTTTGTGTTTGGGTTTCAGTTATACAATGATTACCCATCCCTCCACCAGTGCCCATTCTCCACAACCAATGATCCCAGTATCCCTCCCACCCCCCAATCCTCCCCCTCCCATCCCATTCCGTCTCTGTGGCAGGGCATTATCTTTTGTTCTCTCTATCATTTTTGTTGCTGAGGTTTGCAAAGAGGCATTGAGTGATAATCATGTTTCAGCATACACCTCCCATCCTGGGAGGATCCTCTCAACACCCTTTGCTTGGTGTTCCTTTCTCTATCTGAGCTTCAAGCTATGGAGTGAACCTCCTGGTACTTATCTTGACTATTCTTGGATATTAGTCTCTGATTTTGTTACTTTATATCCCTCAGATGAATGCAATCTTTCTATGTCTGCCCCTCTCTTTCTGACTAATTTAGCTTAGCTTGATACTTTCCATGTGGTATCACTTGTATGTAAATTTCATGACTTCATCTTTTCTAACAGCTACATAGTACTCCATTGTGTAGATGTACCCAGGTTTCTTTAACCAGTCATCTATTCTCAGGCACTTGGGTTTTTTACAGATTTGGGCTATTGTAAACAGTGCAGCAATGAACATACAAGTGCAGATGTCATTTTGACTATACCCTTTTGCCTCTCTGGGATATATTCCCAGGAGTGGTATTGCTGATCAAATGGAAGCTCGTGCTCGAGGCCCTCCCGTTGATCGTCGATTTGCTCGAGCGGGCCCAGTAACGTCTCCATTGGAGACTTTGTTGTTACTGTGTCTGGCATATCGAATACTCTCGGTAGCTTGCCGGGCTCTCCGAGAGGGGCGGAGGAATCGAACTCGGGTCGGCCATGTTGGCCGCTTGTAAGGCGAACGCCCTACCCGAGCAAATGGAAGCTCAATTTCTAATTTTTTGAGAATCGTCCATACTGTTTTCCAAAAGGGCTGAGCCAGTCGGCATTCCCACCAGCAGTGAAGGAGGGTCCCTTTCTTGCCACATCTGCACCAACACTGGTTGTTTTTGTTCTTTTGGATTTGGGCCAGTCTCTGTGGTTGTGAGATGATATCTCATTGTTGCTTTCATCAGCATCTCCCTGATGATTAGTGATATAAAGCATTTTCTCATGTGCCTTTTTGCCATTCGGATTTCTTCTTTGAGAAAGTTTCTGTTCATTTTATCACCCCACTTTTTGATGAGGTTGGATGTATTCTTCTTGTGGATTTCAACCAGTGCTTTGTATATCCTTGATATCAACCCCTTATTGGATGGGTATTGGGTGAATATCCTTTCCCATTCTGTAGATTGTCTTTGCATTCTGGCCACTGCATCTTTTGAGGTGTAGAAGCTTCTAAATTTAAGATAGTCCCTTTTGCTTATCTCTGTTTCCACTTGGTTGGTCAGTGGAGTGTTGTCTTTGAAGATACCATTAGCCTCAATAACCTGGAGAGTTTTACTGACCTTGTCTTCAAAGTACCTTATGAATTTTGGCCTGATGTTGAGATATTTAATCCATTTTTATCTGACTTGTTTGCATGGTGTTAGGTCGAGGTCTAGGCCCATTTTATTGCATGTGGTTGTCCAGTTATGCCAGCACCATTTGTTGAAGAGGCTTTCCTTACTCCACATTTCTTGCTCCCTTATCAAAGATGAGATGTTCATACATTTGGGATTGTGTGTACAGATATTCCACCCTGTTCCATTGATCTGCAAACCTGCCTTTGTTCCAGTGCCATGCTGTTTTAATTATTACAGCTTTGTATTAGAGTTTGAGGTTGGAGAGGGTAATGCCTCTCCATGTCTTTTTACCAAGAATTGCTTTAGCTATTTGTGGGCGTTTGTTGCTCCATATGAATTTCAGGAGTGCTTGATCTATTTCTTGGTATTTCATGGGTATCCTTATAGGGATCACATTGAATCTGTTCACTATGCAATTTAATCCACGCTCTCAGAAACCAGATTATTAAAACTGGAAAGGACTAGTAAACTGTGGATATACATTCAACATTAAAAATAAATTGTAAAAATTCTGAAGAAAATTAGAGAGTATATTTCTAATAAGTAAAAACAGTTATCATTTTTCTTAGAAAACACTTTAAAGTAAATGGTTATCATCTCAATGGATTTCAATGGTAATTTACTTTCAGTTCAGAGCAATAGCACAGTGAGTGGGGCGTTTGCCTTGCATGCGGCCAACATGGCCAACCCGGGTTTGAGTCCTCCGCCCCTCTCGGAGAACATGGCAAGCTACCAAGAGTATCTTGCCTGCACAGCAAAGCCTGGCAAGCTACCTGTGACATATTCGATATGCTAAACACAGTAACAAGTCTCACAATGTTACTGGGCCCGCTCGAGCAAATCGATGAACAGCGGGAGGACAGTGACAGTAACAATCAAAAATAAATGATAATTAAAATATAACATAGTTATATACACTTTTAATAATATAGTAAATAAAACAACAAGGATCATTAATGACTTTGTAAAAAATGGACCACCATTTAGACATCATTTCAGATACAGTCAGTCCCCTGCTCATATTTCCTCAATACTGATCATTTCTCTGCATAGTGAGTTTTTGGGTATATAATCATTATTCTTTTTCCACTGTAAATACTTTTTGGAGTAGTATAGGATGAACTGGATGACAGAAGATATGATATCCTCAGTAATAACCTTAAGCCAATGGTTTCATACCTATAGCTCTTTGTCTCTAACTAATCTCCAAAAGGATTTGGGTAGCACATTTCTGAGACATCTTATCCATTTATATCTAATTGGGGAATATTGATCATAGCAGTGACATTCTTAAAAGCAGTCTCCATTGGCTTTCCCACTCCCTGTTATGAAACTATTTTGTTAGATTTTCCAATGTTTACCTACAAGTAAACTCTTTGCATTGAAATCCTTTCCACTTGTTTTATTCTGTAAAATTCCAAATTGAGATTACAATTGGGAATGGAAGAAGTAAGCAAAAGAACTGCCCAATGTGAAAAGAGACTGAGATAAATATAACTGAAATAAATTTATAAATAAACATATATTCAAAAACTTAGCGGGTCACACCCACCTGTTCTTAGAGTGTATTTCTGGTTCTGAGGTCAGGGATCACTCCTTGTAGGCTCAGGGGACCTTATGGGGTGCTAGAAATTCAACCTGGCCATGTACAAGGCAAGCACCCTACCCACTATACTATTCCTCCGGCCCCATTTGCTATCAAAATCTTGAACAGGAAACTTTTAGGAAAGTTTCATCATACCAAACCTTAGTAGAAAAAGAACCAGAACTGTACATAAATCCAAATTTAGTTACCCCATGCACAAAACTAAAATGACCAAGTTAGCCAAATGATTTAGCAATTTCACTTTGAGTGATATCTTTATCCCTAATTGAGGCAATATGAACCAGATACAGGGAAGTAGGAAGTTATAGTCAAGGAGTTGTGTGGGGAACACTGGACAGACACGACTAAGCAGAACATTAGGGTTAAGAGAGGGTTCAAATAATGAGTAACCTCGCCAAATCATTGTAGATGGCTTGGCAGAAAGATTAGACATAATTGAAGTATGTGGAGGATGAGAAACATGGTAAGACATAAAGCATGAATCTGAGGTGGTGTTGTAGGTTCCAGTTAGACTGACTTAGCAGGATTCTAGATAAAATTAGATTTTATAAGGAAGTGCACAGATGGGTCTGAAGAAAGATTGGTCAAGCAAAGATTCTTTGTCACACTCTAATTAGAATATCACTCACCAGGGCTCATGCCTCAGTCTATTTTCCTTTGCATCTATCTTTATTGTCAGCTTCATTTTATTTATCACCAGTCTGGTGTCCTGACAAGGCATGAACATGGCTCTGAATTTCTTTTTATTTTTTTCCTAGTCAATAAAGAAGTACTCATTCTCCTCTTCAATACAAGAATGAAAAAAAAATCCTATAAAGACTTTGTTTTCTTAAGATGGCTTTTTAAAAAAATAATAAGACAACAAAGAAGAACAAGAAGAACAAGAAATCTGCCTCTAAGCCATTCAAATAAAGTCAGAAGAGCACAGTGTATTTCATACTTTAATGGGATATAAAAGAGAAGGGGTAGGTGAGGAATTAGAAGGAAGCACAAAACAGGATTTTTGTGGTTAGGAATGACATCGATTTCTAAAAGCATCTTACTTATTGTTCTTCCTCTTTGTGAGTAATTTCTCTAAAACCTTCATTTTTTTATCTGAACTTGTATGTGAACTCTGAAATTTTTAATTCATTTCATCATTGTTTGAATCTGGTATCCTTTGTAGGCACAATTCAGAAGCAATATTACTAAGGTATGGATAAACTTAAGCAAATGTCCCATATTTTATCAAAGTGGAATAGCCCAAATTTAAATATTTAACAGCACTCATTACTTTTACTTTACCTTATATCGCTAGTCTCCTTAAATATCTGAAAAATAAACAAAACTATATGACATTGGTTTCTTTTTGTTTTTTCTTCAGTGAAGCAAAACAGCTTTATTTTTTAAAAAAATTACTTAGAGAAATGTTAGTGGAAAGAAAAAGAAAGAGATGTCTGTTCAAGAGAGGACACAGACTTCTCCATATGAGAAAATACCAGCATTGATTTCTTTACAAGGTTCTACTTGTTCTATCTTTTAATGCACCAAGACTTTCACAAAATTCCTATAATTTCTTTAGATGTTGGTGCTGAAACACTACAAATGTTTGCAAAAACATGTTTGTAGTGTAAAAAAAAATGTTGATTTTTTTTATTAAGATTAAAATAAACAGAAGAAATTCTGATTGGATGTAAAGAAACTCTAAGTCTATGCAATTGTGAAATAGATTCCCTAGGGGTAGCCTCTCAAAGGAATCTTTCAAATTGCTAAAGCAGGAGTCTTTCAGATAGAGGCAATATATATATTTTTTCTCCCAACACCTTTGGAAAAGCAAAGACTGTGAATTATAAAGAAATTTTTCACAACATCCAGAGGCATTAAGATCCTGAGTTTCCTTTCTCATCTTAGGATGTATATACCATCTAACCATTGGTTTAAAAATAGCTATGTAACATTGACTATATTATCACTGCTGAATTAGCACCTTTTATACTCAATGTGCAAGTACAGAACCAAGAAATAAGCCAGACAATGATCCTAAAGTAAATATTCAATATTTTAAAATTATTAAAATATTGAAATATTAGTTTCAAGCATACCCTGATCTAACACCATCAGTGTCTGCTCACTTTCTGCCATGTTCAGTTGTCTACATAAATTTTCATTACCACTTTCTATAGTTGCATAGAAAGTGAAATCATCTGCTGCTTTTTTCTAACAATAGATACTATGAAATTCCTGATACACTTAGCAGTTTATAGAATCTTTATCCCTGGATTTTCCTTTGACCTTGGTTTCTCACAATTTTCTGAACCTTTGAAATCTTTTCTCGATTCTGGATATAGCTGTGTACTGACCTCTATTTTCTGGCTTAGACAATTGATACTTTAAAGCTTTTCTGTTTCTCAGCTATAGGGTAATTGAATACACCCAGCACTATCTGGCTTTCACCACAGAATCTTTGAATTTTGTCAGGTTCTGGTTTCATTTGCTTACACTTGCTCTAACATGCCACTCACCATGATTCTGGTGTTTGTTTGTGTATTTGGTCATGGGTTCTCTCTTATCTACTCCCATGATCTCTGCCTTGTTCTCATTCTTGGTTTCAGAATGACATTAATCTTTGTGTAATTGTGTATTGTGCTGCCATCATTTAATGGGGAAAATTTATAAAGTAGTTAAATGGAAGAATAACTCCTATTTGTGGATAATTTATATATCTCTGAATTTGAGCAAGTAACTGGTATGTATTTTCAATCAAACAAAATAAGGAAACTGCAGAAGACCCTGGGGGTAAGAATGTTGCACAATGATAGATTTGTTTTGTTGGTGTGAAGGAAATAAGCTGTTAGCAGAAAGCTGGTGACCACAGAAAATAACCAAAACCAATTTCCCTTGGTAGTTCCTGATGAATTTCTTAGAACGAAGAACAAATGGATGAACAAATTATATCATCTGTAAGTACTTTAGGTTGTGTCCACAGGAATTTTATTTTAACCGGCACATATTTAAGGTGGCTAAAGGCAAGGTTCTAATAAGGAGTGAAAATAAGATTATATATAGGATTATTTTCAATCAGTACCTGGGAGCATAGTTTAATTTTCCTCTTCTAGACTTAAAAAGAACAAAAGATAAAGAGAGAGACTTCTTAAAAGAAAATATTAATTTTATTGAGAATTGTTCTATAGAACTAAGTTTACCAAGATGAAGGGGGAAGGAATAGGAAAGGGGTCATAGATATTGATGGAAGGAAAGAAAGAGAGCAGACACTGATGGTGTTAGATCAGGTTACACTTGAAACTAACATTTAAATACTGAAAATCATATTTCTGAAAATTTGGGGAAAAATAATTGAATTTTTCCTTTAAAAAAATCTTCACTAATTGCATATTCCAGAAAGCTTACTCTCACTCTATCTTCTATTTGAATAATTTTAAAACATTAGAAATAATTTTAAAAGGCCAATATGAACACAGTTTTTGTTAATAATATCTATTACATTCATCTCTGGAAAACATAACTAAAAAATATGGTTCTGTACAAGATTAAATCCATTATACTTCTTACTGTGGCCGTTTTCTAGACTATAGAAATGGATAATAAAATGGATTTTAAGTGTTAAATTCTTAAATAAAATTTAAGCAATATACAGATAGGTTCATTTCTTTGTCACATTATAGAGAATATACTAGTAAGAGTTTCATATCCCTGTGCTGCAATAGAAGAACTACTTTTTTTTAAATTTTTTTTTTCTCTAAGGTGTCTCCAAAATTGCATTGTTTTACAGGTACGGTCTGTATTTCTTTTTATAAATGAGGAATTTTGTAACTTTTTTCTATTTGCATCTCCTTTCCTCCCAAGAAACTTATATATAATTGTGTGTGTGCCTAAAATTAAATTTAAAAAATCAAGGAACAACTTTTATTTTCTTTATCAAATATACTTACAAATAAAGAACTAGTCTGAAAGTTCATAATTGCCATTTTTTAATTTTTATCTCTATCATGTTTTTTGAAAATGATTTGAAATATATTCCTATATAAATACAATGCATATTTCTTAGGCTATAGTCCTGTGTGTCTTGAAAACTGCAGTCATATTAATAGTCACACCAAAACATTAAAGAATGTCATTATCCCCCAAAGTCTCTACGTATTCTTTTGTAGTCAACCAGTCCTCTGACAAGCTACAGCAAAAATAAATTATTTTCTGTTCCTAAAATGTTTTCATTGTATAAAAATATAAAATTATATTATAAAGATACTTTTTACTCTGACATTTTCTTTCATCTAGCTTAATATATTTAAAAATCATCATGTTATTGCATAAATTAATTGTACAATATAACTCCTAGTGAGTAAAAATTCAATGAAATTACTTTTTCTTTAAATCTATTCACAAGCTGAAAAGGCATTTGGTTGTCCCCAGCTTGATAAAATTATAAAATACATTGCTATAAACATTCACATGCAGTTTTTTTAAAATTTTTTTAGGATGATTACTTAGAAGCAGGAAGAGTGGGCCATAATATAGTGCACATTTGTCTTCATAAGAAAATGATGAACTGACTTTAAAGGTGGCTTCAGTATTTTATATTCTGACCAGCAACATCTGACTGTTGCTGTTGTTTAACATATTCACTGTCACTTGGTATTAGCAATTTGAAAGTCTTCCTTTTAAAGGATGCAATGACTTCCCATTGTGGTTTTTAATTAACATTTTCCTAATGATGTGCATCTTTCAGTGAGTTTCTTTGCCCTCAGCATATCATTTTTGATGAAGCATATGTTCATATTCTTTCTCCATTTTTTAATTTGATTAGTGAGTTCTTTTTGAGTTTTAGACATAGTTCCTTCATCAGATATGTGAGAGTAATATTTTTCACCAGAAGTCATTTCAAACTCTTGAAAATATAGCCTAATTTTTTTTCTTTGTGGGTCACAGCCAGCGATGCTCAGGAGTTTTTCCTGGTTCTGCACTCAGGAGTTACTCCTGGTGGTGCTTGAGGGACCATATGGGATGCCAGGGATCTAATCCAGGTCAGTAAGGCAAACACCCTATCCCCTGTACTGTCACTCTGGCCCCAAATTTTTATAATGCCCAATGTAATCTTTTTACTAAACACTTCAAATCCAAGAATTTGCTTCTGGAGGTCACCAAATATTTGTTATATAGTTTCACAAGAAATATTTTGATTTAGGTTAACTGACACAATTTTTTTTAGATTTTTTGTATAACACCAGGCATAGGTTAGGATTTATGGTTAGGCAACATTTATCTGTTATCCATTTTTCCTTTGTGAAACTTTGAGACTATCTGAAATATCAATTAAATACATGTATATGATCATTACCACTCTGTTTTTGTTTTTGTTAATGTAGTTTCATACTTTTTTTGGGGTCACACCTGGCGATGCTCAGGGGTCACTCCTGGCTCTGCACTCAGGAGTTACTCCTGGCGGTGCTCAGGGGACCCTATGGGATGCTGGGAATCGAACCCGGGCCAGTCACGTGCAAGGCAAATGCCCTTCCCACTGTGCTATCTCTCCAGCCCCAAGTTTCATACATATTTTTCAAACTGAGTTTTAGGGTTTTTTTTTCAGGTCTAAGATTGAGTTTCTCATCTTTTTTTTTTTTTAATTGAGTCACTGTTAGATACATAGTTACAAATCTGCTCATGATGGGGTTTCTGTTCTACAATGATCCAACGCCCAAGTCTCCACCAGTGTCCATCACCAATGACCACAATTCCACTCCCTCCACATCCACACCCCTAACCCCCAGACTGCCTCTATAGCAGGTATTCTCCCTCTAAGTCTCTCTCTGTCCGTGTCTCTGTCTGTCTCTGTCTCTGTCTGTCTCTCTGTCTCTCTGTCTCTCTCTCTTTCTCTCTCTGTCTCTCTCTCTTTCTCTCTCTCTCTCTCTTTGGGCATTATGGTTCATAATACAGATACTGAGAGGTTATCATGTTTGTTCCTCTATCTACTTTCAGCACACAGTTTTTACTCAGAGTGATCTTTTCGAACTATCTTTGCCATATGATCTTCTTCAGCTTTTATTTTTAATGTGCTATCCACAACAGTTTTAGTATCTGCTTGTCAAAAATCTATGAAAAATCCTACAATGGAATTGTATTAAATCCACCAAATGAGTAGCACTATAGTACTCTAGCACTATCCTCCCGTTGTTAATCAATTTGTTTGAGTGGGCACCGGTAACGTCTCCATTGTGAGACTTGTTACTATTTTTGGCAGCTCAAATACACCACAGGGAGCTTGCCAAGCTCTATCATGTGGACGGGATATTCTTGGTAGCTTGCCAGGCTCTCAGAGAGGGATGGAAGAATCAAACCTGGGTTGGCCACATGCAAGACAAGTGCCCTATCTGCTGTGCTATTCCTCCAGCCCAAATGAGTAAAAAATTAAATATATTTTTAAGAAAACCAGTATCTAAAACATGCATAGAATATACATAAGATAATTTTGATTTCTTCTTCTAGTATTTTTTTTTCCTTTTCGTTACACAGATTATGCTCTTACTTTTTAGTTGCAGATATGCAATTGTACTATAAGTAGCATTATTTATTAAATTGCTTTATAGTATATTGTCTATCAGAGATAGTCAATGCTACTGCCCTCCTGTTTTCTTCCTGCCACATTCTTACCTGTAATATGTTTGGTTGGGTTAGGAACTATAAAAACCCACAGGAAGTCCTATAAGATACGGAGATTAAAGTCCAGAACTCCACCTAAGTTACCCAGATCTCTTTGTGTATTCTTACAAAAAAAAAATTTCTTAAGAAGATAGTCAGAGAAGTGAAAATAGTTTAATTTAGGAAGAGAGGGAAAAATGAACAAGCCAGAGAAAATGTAGACTTTTCCAAAGACTGAAGAGTGTCATGAAGATAAAGGAAACGCACAGTCCAAATTGGGCTAGAGGTGAGGACTAATAATAAAGTAGATGCCACAAATAAAAGGGAGAAAGAGACACATTAAGTACTGGGTTGGAGGTGACCATCCCCCACCTTGCTCCAAGATAGGGATAACTTTGGTCACTTTTCCAAAACTGATTTACATGCTTTTTATACTCCACAGTAGATTTCCTTATCAGGGTGTTTACAAAGAAGCTCAACTGAATTTTCCCTGATGGATCTTATATGGATCCTTAATGCGTTTTTTTTTTTTTTTTGGTGCCCTCCAGCTGAAGTTTTGGTTTGTATCTGGAAAGTCTTTTCAGATCATATTTTGGTTTTGACTTTATGAAACTGTCAAAAGGCATCAGTTCCAGCAGCACTGGGACAGTAAAATTATTACTGATCATATAGCTACTGTATTGTTCAGGATTTCTGAAAATGTGATTTCAAGACAAAGACAATGGAATAAATCATATCATAATTTCCACTATATAGTCCAACTAATTGAAAGTCATCTAACACTGTAATAATTCCACCTTTTTGAGTTGTAGTTTTTTGTTTGTTTATAGATACTGTATCTTCTGAACTTTTTGTTTAAAAGCCAACAATGAATATGATACAATACCTAGAAGTTAATAGTTAAGTTCAAAATACTGACAGAAAAATTTTCAATTTCAGTGTTTTAAACTAATAGCAACTCGATCACTTGATCACTTGACATCCTGTCACTCATTGATTAGCTCAAGCGGGCACCAATAATGTCTCAATTCGTCCCTGCTGTGTGCTAGTATCCGTGTCGTGGGCTAGTGTAGCCCAATGGTATCTGTTCGCTCGCGGAACATGAAGAGCCTCAAACCAATCATTCAGGGTCTTGACGAAGAAGTCTGACCATCTCATAGGTGGGCAACCACGCGATCTTTTGACGTCCCGTGGAATCCAGTCGATAACAGCTCTAGTCCAGCAGTCATCTCCAAATCTCATTACAAGTCCAACCCATCTGATTTTTGATGCCTTGGCAAATGAGACAGCGTCCCTGATTCTTGACTGTTGATGGAGGTTGGAACTCCGGATTCTTTCTCTTACTTGAGTGAAGCATGATACTCCAAGCACAACTCTTTTGATTCCTCTTTGGGAGACCCGAATAGCGTTCTCATCATTCTTAGGGTCCAGGTTTCTGAGGCATATGTTAATGGAGGAAGAACGGTGGAGTCGAAGAGATGTGCCTGGAGCTGGAGTTTCTTAGTCCTCTTAGCTAATTCTTCGATGCTCTTGAAGGTGTTCCAAGCTGCTCTCTTCTTCCTGCACAACTCAGGTTCCAAGTCATTTGTCATGTTGAGTTCTCGACCTAGATATACATAACTGTTACATTTGGAGTTATGTCAAACTAATATTAATAATAATATTGATCACTTGATCACTTGATCCCCCTTTATTCATTGATTTACTCTAGCAGGTGCCAGTAACGTCTCCATTCATACCTGTTTCATGCTGGCGTAGCCCAATGGCATCTGTTCCTTCTAGGAACATGCAGAGCCTCAAACCGATCATTCAGGGTCTTGACAAAGAAGTCTGACCATCTTGTAGGTGGGTGTCCACGCAATCTTTTGACATCTCGTGGAATCCAGTCAATAATGGCTCTAGTTCAGCAGTTGTCTCTAAACCTCATTACGAGTCCAGCCCACCTGATTTTTGATGCCTTGGCAAATGAAACAGCGTCCCTGATTCTTGAGCGTTGACGGAGATCAGAACTCCGGGTTCTATCTCTCATTTGAGTCAATCGTATATTCCAAACATAGCTCTTTCGATTCCTCTTTGAGAGACCCGAATAGCATTCTCATCCTGTTTTCATAGGGCCCAGGTCTCTGAGGCATATGTTAATGCAGGAAGAACAGTGGAATCGAAGAGATGTGCTCATAGCCGGAGGTTCTTAATATTAATAATAATAATATAATAATAGTGAGTAGCTACACTAGGGAACAGACTGAGGGAGAACAGAGAAATGTATTTCAAAATATCAATAATGCTTCCTGTCCTTGAACTTTGATATTAGGCCTTACCTAGGGCTAAGTCAGATAGACATCCAGAATATAAACCTGTAGGTAGGTTTATATAAGACCTGATATTTCATTGTAGGGTTTCTGTCCACTGGTCACTTCCCTTTTCTTTACAATCTTCCTTTTTCTTTATTTAGCTTTCCTTTGTTTTGTTTTGGGCCACACCCAACAGTGCTCAGGATTTGCTTCTTGCTCTCTACTCAGGAGTCACTCAGGTGAGCATATGTGGTGCTAGGGATCAAACAAGGCCAACCACATGCAACGCAGTTCACTACTTCTATCTTTCAGGCAAGTTCACTTTCCTTATGCTTATAACTCTCTTAGTGATTTCTTTCACAAGCCCATGTATCTGGTCACCACATCCAGTGCTTAGAGTTCCACCAGGTTTATGTTTATAAACAGTACAGAATCAATATTTTGAAAACAAAATCTTTTAAACATCTTTGAATTTTATCTTAAGATAATTCTAAGTAGCTTAAAAGTAAGTAAAGTAAAGGCCCTCCCATTGAGCGTCGATTTGCTCGAGCGGGCCCAGTAACGTCTCCATTGGAGACTTTGTTGTTACTGCGTCTGGCATATCAAATACTCTCGGTAGCTTGCCGGGCTCTCCGAGAGGGGCGGAGGAATCCAACTCGGGTCGACCATGTTGGCTGCATGCAAGGCAGACGCCCTACCCGCTGTGCTATTGATCAAAAAATATACATTTATCATAGCAACTTTGCTTAATTGTCAAATTTCCCTCTAGAGAAAACTGTATTGCTAAATTCTCCCAGAAGCTATTTCAAGATTCGTCATTTTTCATCAGTTATTATCATTTTGCTTGAGCAGGCCCAGTATCGTCTCCATGGTGAGACTTATTGTTACTGTGTTTGGCATATTGGGTACGTCATGAGTAGCTTGCCAGGCTTTGCCGTGCGGACGAGATACTTTCGGTAACTTGCCAGGCTCTCTGAGAGGGGCAGAAGAACCGAACCCAGGTCAGCCGGGTCAGGGGCACCCAAGGCAAAAGCCCTACCCACTGTTTTATCACTCCAGCCAGCACAGCAGGTATGGCATTTGCCTTGCACGCAACCCACCTGCACTGACCCAGGTTTGATTTCTCCACCCCTCTCCAATAGCCCGGCAATCTACAAGAGTATCGCACCCACAGGGCAGAACCTGGAAAGCTACCCGGGATGTATCTGATATGCCAAAAAGACTAACAAGAAGTCCCACAATAGAGACGTTACTGGTACCCACTCAAGCAAATTGATGAACAATGGGAGGACAGTCCTACAGTGCTATTATCATTTTAAATAGCACAGCGGGTAGGGCGTTCACCTTACAAGCGGCCAACATGGCCGACCCGAGTTCGATTCCTCTGCCCTTCTCGGAGAGGCCGGCAAGTTACTGAGAGTATTCGATATGCCAGACACAGTAACAACAAAAGTCTCCAATGGAGACGTTACTGGGCCCGCTCGAGCAAATTGACGATCAACGGGAGGGCCTTTACCTTTACCTTTACATTTTAATGAAATCATATTTATTTCTTAATTTTTATATTGCTTTAATGATTAGTCTTCTGTAGTTTACCCATAATTTAAATATTTTATAATATAATTAATGCTATAGGTTTTTACCTATTAATACTATATCTCTTGTTGTTATATTATACTATTTGTCATAATAAAACTTAAAATTTTATTATATGTATGACATTTGTGTTAATATTCTGGATATAAAGTAGTGATGCTTAAATATAATATTAAAATGTTGAACAATTAAGTTTATATATTTATGGCACTAAGAAATATAAGATGGGTTATATTTCTAGAAAGACAGCTTTTCTTTAAATAGCAATATTTTAAGCTGTAACTAAAATACAACAAATGCATAATACATTTAAAATTATTATTACTATTCTCTATTATAATATAATGCCCATTAAAACATGCTCTATATAGAAAAACAAAATAGACTCTGATATAACATAATTAGTTTATAAAATCTTGTTAGCCCGCCTTCCTACAACTGAGCATTACTGGGTTTGGCAGTGGCTTGATGTATTATTAATATACTCTGACACAACCCAAAACGTGGACTATTGGGCTTAATTTTATAGAAAGCAGCTAAATATACTGTGCAATGATATTGGAAAGAAAAACAAAGCCATGATTCTGCCCAAGCATGGTACTGCACCATTACAGAGTAATTTCTTCTTGGATTGCATACCTGCTTTCTGGCCCATTAAGTCCTGCTGTCTTTACAAGAAACTGAGGATGTAATGTCTTTCCCAAATGCATATTTTTATGGGACCATGCATAACAAGTACACATGAATGTGCATGTTGTCAACCTCATTTTTAATATGTTCAATCTGACTAGAACAGGAAAATAGTCGCCTTGAAGATAAATCTCTTAATTGCTAAAAGCTCTGCAGCAGTCATTTCATGACAAGTATTATAAGAATTCCCTGTAGCTATAGGTAATTATTATTCTGTTCACTTATACAATCCGAGAAACATGATCTAATATAATTTTTATAAGTGGTATTTAGGAGTAATAATGTGCACACTAGATCTGATTTTATTTTTCTGCAAATCAAAATTTCACAATGCCAAACCTCTACAGTCACCTATCATTACAGTAATTCTGGTTGGTTATTTTCCCCTTTCACTGATGTGCACAGGCCACTTCTCAATGATGTTTTCATGGTTTGCAGAACCTATCAAGACTAGTTAAGAAATCATTTCAACAGTAGGTTTCCATTGGGAATGCAAATGAGCTAAGGGCATTCAGAACACACTATTTATGTTTCTGAGCTTTATTTTGTTTGTGGGATTAAAAACATTTAAGGTATAAAGAAGCAGTGATCCCTACATAATGGGAACAATAGCCTTTCATCTGGAATATATGTGGATTATGCAATTTATCAACAGATTATAAAACTGAATTCAATGGATGTTTGAAATATTGTCTAGAATTCAAATCTAAAATTTGTATTTACCTTTACTTTTTTAGAATCTATCACACATTAATCCCTTTATTATGAATAAATTTATGAATTTCTTTATTGCTACTTTGACTCATTAGAGATTATAATAAATTGAGTAAAATGATCTTATGGGTAGTTAAGGCTAAAATGATCACCTTTTCTCATATAAACCAAATTAAGTATAATTCATATTTAAATATCAATAAAAATATTTATTAGAAGGATACATAAGAATTTAAATCTTTAGAAAATATTGATAAAGAGGAAATGTACATTAAAACTCTTTTTAAAGTTCCTAAAAGATAACAGTGTATAAAGAAAGGGAATAAATGTAATTCAGCCTTCTGATTCAAGTTTAAATAGGATAATATTTTAAATATTATCTTCAAAGATTATTTAATGATACTCATTTTAAAGAAACAACCATAGATAGCTTATAAAATATAGATGTAATTTGTCACTAAAATAATTTAACCATTACTTTTGTTATTCTTGCTATATATTTTATCAATTTACTCCTAACAATACAGTCTTTCCATATACTGTGAGTTTACTATTTTTATTACAAAAAGCTAGGAGAGAAGAAAGCAAGATCTTTCCAAGGACAGTCAAAGTACCAAAGGGAAAAATCAACCAGAGAAAGAACAACCATCTGTTCTGTTAACTAGAAAAGTGAAAAAACATGTTATCTCTCAGTAAAAGAAACATTAAAAAATAGTTATTAGAAAAACAAATAACAGATCCAACTTTAGAGTTATTATTTTAATTCAGTTACATTTTCACACTATTTATTTCAGCCTATTTTATTTAATTTAATATACTAAGCCCTCCACATTTCTTTATTAGAAACGACATGTATAAAAGACATTGGTGGGCAGTTTTGAGTAGAAAAAAAAATAGAAAAATCCGCTTGACTCAAGGAAAGTGAAATGACTAACAAGGACAATCAAAGTCTAATCTTTATATGACATAACATAGTTAAAATGCAAATTATAATTCCTCAGCTGGCAAATTGACTTACAAAAAAGAATTTTCTGTGATTTTGGAGAATTGTGTCACTGTGAAAAAATCAGTGTAACGTTCATGTTACAACACTGGGTTTTCTGAAAGTTATCTGATATAAAATTGCTTCTAAATATAAAAATACTTTCAGACATTTGCTTTGTACATGGTCTACTCAGGTTTGGTCTTGTAAGCAAAAGCAGGAGTCACCCCCTAAGTATGGAGTGAAAAGTAGGTTCCAAGCATTGCCAGGTGTGACCTAAGTGCTACCCAGCACCCCACCAAAGTTAAAATTCTATTTATAGATAAATCAGATAAATCCAGATGACACTACTTTTGTAAATTAATCTATCCTAAATACTTTTGAAAACAAATCATTCCAACTCCTAATTTTGTAATGTTCACAGACATCCATCAAAATTAACAAATACTGGATCTCATTATAACATACTAAATATAGATTGTATGAGCTTTCCAGAGAATAGGAGCCTTAAATAGTATAAACTTCAGTGAGAAGCAAAAGTAGTTGCTAATATCCATTGGGAATAAATAGAATAAAAGATTGAATGGTTATTTTATTTACTGTCTTACCCATTCTGTAAAAAATTATCATGCATATCTATCAGACTTGGTATTTAATATTCAGATAAGTTATACAATCTACAGCTCTGATTTGAAACTAGCGTATTTTGATTTCCACATCTCTGTTATTGGTGAGGAATAATTGTGCTTGTGCAATTCTGTGTGATGAAGAATAATAACAGACTGGATTGCATAAAACATTTGCTCATCAGTAATGAGTGCTATCAAGGTATTTTCTGCCTTATGTCAGATAAACTAATTGAAGAAAAAAAAAGCAGCTGTTTATCACCAGCCTGAAAGCACTTACATTCTCCTTTCATGCAGAAAAGCATTCCAAGTTCTTCATCCCCCAAAGCAGTATGAATGCTAAGGACTCGGGTTCCAACAGGTCTAGCCACCAGTTCAGGTTTAGAAGCTGTATGAAGCTCACTTACTTTTAACTTTAATCAGTGGCACTTCTCTAATCTATTAGATTAAAATTCAGATGCAGAGAATAGAGAGTGAGAACTAAAAGAAGCAAATGGGTACAGTATCTCTAAACAGAAATGCCAAAGTTTAAACTAACTGTAGAAGTTTTAACTAACTCTATATAGCTGCATAAAATTTATTAGCTCAATAAAATTTTAAAAAACTATTTAATTAGTAAGATATTGGAACAATGGGAATGTCTGGTAAATATCTGATATTTCTTTTGATTCATAGAGTAGCCTGGAGATTTTATAGCTCTAAATAGTGCAGACAGTAATGATTACAGAGAAAATTGACTTGCAGTAAATTTTGTGAATGTTTTTTGCTAGAAAAATTCCAAATTTTTTTTCATCGATCAAGGGGGAAAATCATAGAAAAATCAGTCCATGATGATCATAAACTCATAAAGTACATGGTCAGTGATCATTTTACTAATCACATGCTAATTTCTGTGAAATGTATGTATTTTTGAAAATTCAATATTTTTCAGGACAGCTAAGTACTTGACTTTAAAGTTAGATTATTAAAACTTGCAACAATTATATACAAACTAAATAAACTAAATATAAACTAATCTGGGAGACTGGAGAGATAGCATAGGGAGTAAAGTTCCTATGAGGCAGTAACAGTTAAAGATATCATTGCTGAAATGTTCCCAGAGCTGGATAACACAGGCATCCAGATCCAAGAAGCCCAAAGGGTACTAGCTAAAAGAGATCCTAATAAAAAACACCACAAGACATATCATAATCAGAACGACGAATACCATAGATAGAGATACAATACTGCAAGCAGAAAGATCAAAGAAGGAAATCACATGCAAAGGAGTATTTCTTAGATTTACAGTGAATTTATCAGAAGAAACCCTCCAATCCTTAAGACAGTGGTGGAATATAGTGAAAAAACTCAATGAAATGAACACCTAACCAAGAATACTTTATTCATATTTGAAGGAACAATAATACACTACTCATTCTATTGAAGGAGCAATAGACACTTATTCAGATTTGAAGAAATAAAACAATATTTCATTGATCAACAACAGCTCAGAAACTTCACTTGATCACTTGATTGCTTGACATTCTGATACTCATCGATTTGCTCAGGCGGGCACCAGTAACATCTCCATTCATCCCTATCACATGCTAGTGTAGCGCAATGGCATATGCTCATTCTAGGAACACGAAAAGCCTCTAATTGATCATTCAGGGTCTTGAGGAAGAAATATGACCATCTCGTAGGTGGGCAGCCATGCGATCTTTGATGTCCTGAGGAATCCAGTCGGTAATGGCGCTAGTCCGGCAGTCATTTCCAAATCTCATTACATGTCCAGCCCATCTGATTTTTGACACCTTGGCAAATGAGACAGCGTCCCTGATTCTTGACCATCGACAGAGGTCAGAACTCCAGATTATTTCTCTCATTTGAGTGAAGCTTGAATTCCAAGCATAGCTCTTTCGATTCCTCTTTGGGAGACCCAAATAGCACTCTCATCCTGTTTTCATAGGGCCCAAGTCTCTGAGGCATATGTTAATGCAGGAAGAACAGTGGAATCAAAGAGATGTGCCTGGAACCAGAGGTTTTTTGTCCTCTTAGCTATTTCTTCGATGCTCTTGAATGTGTTCCAAGCCACTCTCTTCCTCCTGCGCAACTCAAGTGCCAGGTCATTCATCATGTTGACTTCTAGACCTAGGTACACATAACTTGCATTGGAGATGTTCGTTCTGTGAGAGTGAATGGAATGTCAGGAATGAGACCATTTCTCATAAACACTGTCTTTGTGAGATTCAACTGTAGTCCGACCTTTCCACACTCATGGTCAAAGTCTGCCAGCATTTGTGCCGCTTGGCTAATGTTTGGTGTTATTAGAACAATGTTATCAGCAAAGCAGAGTTGTTGTAGTTGCCAAACGTCTATCTTCACTCCCATTCTTTCCCATTTCAGTTGTTGCATGACATTCTCGAGGGTGGCCCTGAAGAACTTCCATGAAATGGTATCACCCTGCCGAATCTCTCTCCACATTTGTTATAGAATGGTGAGATCCTGGTAGTGAATCCATAATACATCTCACAGAGGATCCTGATATATTGAGTTTGAACGCCCTGTTTGGCTAAGCTTTGATGACTGCTTCCATCTCAACAGAATCAAAGGCCTTCTTTAAATCAATGAATTTTAGACAAAGTGACAATGCGAACTCCTGAGAAACCTGATTGAGCTTGGTTATCGTGTGGATATGGTCGATCATGCTGAATCCTTTTCAGAAACCAGCTTGCTCACGTAGTTGTCCTTCATCTAGTGTTCTGCCAATCCTATTCAGGATGACTCGAGTGAACAGCTTGTAGATGACAAACAACAGGCAGATCAGGCGATAGTTGAGAATGTCATGGATGTCTCCCTTCTTGTACAGTAGTGCAGTCCTGCTGGTTTTCCATTGCGACGGAACCTTGCATTCAGACTGTTGGCATGTGAAGAGCCAAAACAGTGTATTGATGAGTACTGACAGCAGGTTCTTCAGGTGTTTGGGTCTGACCTTGTCTGAGCAAGGTGCTATTATTAGCTTCTTTACCGACCAATGTCTTGTTGGATTTTGGAAGGAAGAACTTTGGGAATGACATATTCATCCTGCGGAATTTGGTTTGTGGGCAGGTGGACACGGCTATAAGAGGAGATCTGAGAAGAAGTCATGGATAATCTTCTCCATTTCCCTTCTGGAAGATGTGATAGATCCTTCAGGACATCAGAGGGCAGTCAGCTTGGTCTTGTAGTTGGCGAAGGACAGGCTGGTATTGCAAATGCTTTTCCTGACTTCTGCTGCATCTGCCAACACTTGCTCTTCTCTCTTTAAGGTCTTTCTTGATCGCTTCTCTGAGCTGCTTTGCCAGCTCAGACTTTCACTTGCGGTTGCCTGAGGCTTGCACCAAGCCCCGTTGGCAAATGAGTTTTCGAAGACAGTCATCTTTTTGTGGCTATCTCTCTCTCAGCATTCCTCGCACAATCATGGAGGTGCTGAACAAGTTGATTGTATTCCTCATCAATGTTGTCAAAGACAGCATCTTCCCATGTGGAGTTCTTTGGCTGATCCTCTTGACTGATCTCTCTTGGCATTAAAATCACTGACAATGATCTTGTAGAAAGTGTGGACTTCTTTATAGAACTTCTCCAGCTCCATGTAGAATTTCTCAGTTTCTCCTTCATCATAATTGGATGTTGATGCATAGACAATGAAGATAGAAACTGCCAGCAGTGAGCCACTTCTATTTAAGTGTAATCTTCCGATTTTGTTGTTAGGCATTAGAATGAATCAATGCTTGTGGCCAAGTTCATGTTAACAAGGACACTGACATCACCGACAGCTAATTTGTCACATGTTCTGAGAAATAGTTCTTCTCCAGTGTCAAAAACGGTGTAATGTGATTGATGCCTTCTCATGTCTGTCAGACGATTGATGTCATACTTGATCTTTTGTGCTTTTACCATCAGGTCCTCTATGTATGTATCCGATGTCAGCATATATGCATTGAAAGTACAAAGAGTCATTTTTGTTCTTCATTTTGGCAGCATAGTTCGGCCTTGAGATTTTATCAGCCTCTCCTTCCTCATCCTTCTTAACGCTGCTCTACTGGTGGCTCTTTCAGGATCAGAGGGATGAGACCCATTGTATTTACTGGTTTTGGCGTATCGAATACTCCACGGATAGCTTGCCAGGCTCTGTTGTGCAGGTGGGATATTCTCAGTAGCTTTCCAGGCTCTCCGCAGGGATAGAGGGCAGCCTCTAATCGCCCTTGCAGGTGTTTCCTTGGTTCAAACCATATTTGAACCCTATCAAATATGGTCAGGCAATCCTGGAAGATTGCAAGGCAAACACACTACCCACTGTGCTATTGCTCCAGTCCTACATAGCAATATCCTGGAAATATATCTTGTCTAAAAGAGAAAGCTCCATCTGGCACATACACACCCCCACACTTCATCTTAAGCTATAGTTCTCCCTTGCTCTGCTAATCACCTGCAAGGTGAGATTACCACCTCTTAGAAAATACTTAAGATAAATGCATATAAATGGTAATGTTGAATGATAGAGTATTTCCCTTTTAATTTTAAAGGAATTTCCACACCCTTTCTCAAATATGTTGTATCACCAATTTATATTCACTCAATATACCATGGTTTCTTTATCGCCACACAGTTGCCAAGTTTTGCTTTAAATATTTTATTCTTGCAATTCTTTTTTTTCTTTTTGGGTCACACCCGGCAATGCATAGGGGTTACTCCTGGCTCTACACTCAGGAATTACTCCTGAGGGTGCTCAAGGGACCATATAGGATGCTGGGAATCGAACCCGGGTCAGCCATGTGCAAGGCAAATGCCCTACCCACTGTGCTATTGCTCCAGCACATATTCTTGCAATTCTTACTTGTACTTGTTGACATTTCATTATGGATTTTATTTACATTTCCCTAATAATTAGTGATATTAAGAAGATTTTCAGGTGTGTTTGAGACATTTGTTTATATTTAGGAAAATTAGAAAAAGGTCTATTCAAATCTTAAAGTCAAAGGCAAAATAGAATATTTAGTTTATAAATGACACTCATACTGATTTTTTCTCTTTAAGAATACATTTAAATAAGGAGTTTGAATTCATACCTTTATTCAATGAGTATTTTAGGCATGTATTAGTCACAAAACATTATGGTAGACAGAAAAGAACTTTTAAAAAAAGAGGGTAATAGAAAATTAGCCCCATTTCCATCTAAATAAAATTCATCAGATAAGAGAACAAATAACTAGCAAAAATAAATTGTAGTGCATTCCAAGGTGCCATGAAAGGAACAGAAAGTATCTATCAATACTGAGTTCTCAGGCTTCCCAGAGGAATCAGCTTCCCATTGTACTGAGCCCTGTGTGCGTATTTACATGTAAATACCACACAAAGGCAATTCATTGTGAATCCTATCCAGAAAGAAGCTAAAACTAAGGTACCAAATATAGAAATGTGAGAATTCTGAGGTTGACTTAGTCTGTTTTTTAGCTATTAACATAGAATAACAGATTAGTTTATAAACAACAGAAGTGTGTTCACCATAGTCCTAAAGACCGAAAATTTTAAAGTTGCCAGCAAATTCAGAGGCGGGGGGAGAACACATCTACTGTTTCAGACAACCATTATTCCTGTGTCCCCTTAAAGTAGATGAGACAAAGAAAGTTTACGGGATCACCTATGAAGTTGTAAATTCTAGTCATAAAGTCAAATTAAGTCTAATCTCTTGACCTAACCACCATCATAGACTCTGAATTTAAATATTATAACACTGGGGACAAAGTCTCAGCATACAAGTTGGGGAAGTAGGGACATAAACATGCCCAATATGTGAATCTCTTGTCAACAATAGCAAGTTTGAAACACTGTAGAAATATGATATGTTGTAAATAGATGCAAAGGCCATCTAAATTAAATGTAGAAACAAAATCGCTTAAAATTCTGAACAATTTGAACTATATAGACTTGAGGTGCCAGAGAGGTAATGTAGGCCACTGATACTTTTTTGGTCCCTGTCACCACATATGGTTCCCAGAGTATGGCCAGAAGTGACCCCTGGGCACAGAACCAAGAATAGACCTTAAGCACTGCCTGATGGGCCCCCTCCCCCAAAAATACTTGAATATGTTGCCATAGTCCTCACAGAGGTGAAAAATTTGCCTGTAAGTTATTAGCAAGAAAAGATTCAAAGAAGTCTAAAATGTTGTGTAACCGTATTTTGTAATCTTCACAGATATAAAGGCCATTACCCTAGAAAATAAGAATGAGAATGTTAAAGTAGCTGTGAAAACCACAGAATGCAACAGACCTTTGATCAAGTTCCACCTGAGAAATCTCCAGAGAAAGATAGAAATTAGGAAGTTCTATTCTTCAAGGAGTTTAGGGATTGAGGTGTAAGTGCTTTAATAAAATGGAAAGAAACCCAGGTAATGTGGAACTTTGTGACCTTGAACTTTGGGCTAACAGGACATGGAGTGGAGATCCTTTGCTCTTTTCCCCCAGACCCCAGTCTCCAGCAACCCAGGGATGACTCCCATAAGCCACCTCCTGCCGGTGCCAGATAATCTCGTCATCGGCCACCCTCCAGATCACACGGCTGCTTCTCCCAGAAGGGAGCATAAAACGAGGCTCTCATCACCCTGCCAGTGGACTCCACGCCAGGCTGTTTTCACTGGGAGTGTCCCAGAGGTGGGTGAGTGTGATTCCTCCCCACCCCAAGGGACCCAGCCCTGACAGCCAAAAACCTCCACAACCCAAACGTTGTCATGCTCCATGCTGCTCCCCACACACTCGGGCTGAGCCTCACATATGAGTGAACATATTCCTGAACACATCATAAGACACTCCCCACCCATTCTCCATAATTACCACACCATATTTGATGGAGTTCAGACAGTAGGCAACAAATCATAGAGGGAAATTTATATATATATGCATATACACATATTTTCAGACATACATACCAAAGCTCACATCACCCAAACTTTAACAACATGTTAGTAATATCCTATAGAATGCCTTAATATCTCTGCCAAAATAAAACAATCTTCACACTGTTTCCTATATGGACACTTTTTTGTAAGCATGCTAATCAGTTCTTCATAACAGAAAATTCAAAATATATTCTTTCGGTTGTGTTTTGGGACAGGGATTGGAGTTTGGGATGAAAACATCCTGAATTTGGTGGTGGGAAGGTGTAATGGTGGTGGGATTGGTCTTTGAATATTAAATATAATCAACTACTGTGAACTAAAAAAATTAGAAATTAAATTCAGGGGTACTGTGAAAACTGGTTAAGCAAATGAATCTAAAAAGAAAAAATACACAGAGTAGTCAAGAAATAAGAAACTGAAAGTCTAAGAGACAAAAGGTTTATATTAAAAATGAAGACTAGAGATTAGTAATATCAATTTTCCTTGAAATCTCAAAAAACAATGTGTATGTACTAATATAATGTGTATGTGAGAAGGTAGTAAAAGAAAGTGAGAGGCTTTGGGAGTGAAGAGGGAATAAAATGGAAGAAGTCATTTCATATTATCCTAACCCTGTGATCATAATAAAGGTATTAAAGTATTTCATCAAATTTGAGAAGGTTTTGTGTGTGTGTGCATGCATGCAATTGTGTTTGTGTGTCTATTTGTATGTGTGCACAAGCATGTACGCACACATGCACGAGTGTGTATGTGTGTGTGTGGTGTGCATGAGTATATGCATGTGTGCATTTGTGTGCTGGATAAGGAAGGAAAGATGTGAAGATTTAAATGAAGAAGTGGAAAGGTACTTCATGAAGCAGGATAATGAGATACAGGTCAACACTTGACTATATATCTATGACATGGCTAAATTTTTTTCCTTGATGCTAGAAAGAGTTTCGATGAAAGTTGTTTACTCTCCTTGCCCAAGTTGAAATATTAGAATACTTGGAAGAGGTTTTCTTTGTTTAGGGAGGTATAAAATATTTAATGTATAAGAGTAAATAATCTAAAGGCAGAATATTTAAGGTATAAGTATTTAAATTGTCAAAATTTAATAAATAAATTTAAAACATAAATTTGGTTACTGAATTAGTCAAATGCCAGGTTGAGTATATGAATACATATATATCCTGGTGTTTATCCCAATAATATCATCTGTTTACTGACAGCAATTGCAAATAGTTTGTTCAACTAGTTTATTATAATAGACTTTATTAAAGTAAATTATTTCTCAAAATTGAGTTTTTTGCTTACCTATTTACTCATTGTCACTGTCACTGTCCTCCCATTGTTCATCAATTTGCTCTAGCGGGCCCAGTAGCATCTCCATTGTGACACTTGTTACTGTGTTTGGCATACTGAATACGTCACGGGTAGTTTTCCAGGCTTTGCCATGTTGGCAAGATACTCTCGGTAGCTTGCCAGGCTCTCTGAGAGGGGCAGAAGAGTCGAACCTGGGTCAGCCGGGTTGGCCGCATGCAAGGCAAAAGCCCTGCCCACTGTGCTTCGCTCCTCATTAATACAAAAAAAATTTGAGTTCTTCCTTGCACAAGACCGGCCCGGCTGAGCCGGGTTCAATTCCTCCACCCCTCTGGGGGAGCAAAGCAAGCTACTGAGAGTATCTCGCCCTCACGGCAAAGCCTGGCAAGCTACCCATGATGTATTCGATATGCCAAACACAGAAACAACAAGTCTCACAAAGGAGACGTTACTGGGCCTGCTCGAGCAAATCGATGAACAACAGGAGGACAGTGTGGTGCAGTGCTACTGAGCATCAGTATTATTAGGGCACTAGATCTACAAAGACAAGTCAGATGCACACAGTTCCCACATTCTGATTCCATGTACTTCAACTGAATATCTTCAGTGGCATGAATACCAGTGGTGGAAAAATGAAATGTTAATCAGGTGAAAATGTTCTTAAAGATGATTAAAACATTTTTAGAATACAAAAGATCTTTAGATCTTATTACTATTTTTAGTTGGATGCATATAATCTTATCTCCGTGCAGAATTTTAAGTTTTATAATATTTAAAATCCTAAAAGTTTCTATATTCTTTTCTAGTTAAATCCTTAACAAACCTAATGCTAAATTCTAACCAAGCCATATTTTCTCTAATTTGCAAAGCTATTATTAATTTTCTCTTCAGTTCTAGAAGGTGATCACACTTTAGTATGTAACTATGCTTTATTTCTTTATTTTTTATTCTCAGAGCTTCCTCACAGTCATGAATCAATAAATGATTGCATAAAAATCTCCATATTTCCTGACAGATGTGATCTTTATAATGGATAGAGGAGAGATTAACAGTATACACTAGGGGTGTAATAGCCAAAGTCAATTTAAAGGAGACGGAAGGTCTGGTTGCCCCCTATCTGTTATTATCACATTCAAAATATCGTAGACAAGCAAATCACTCCCAGGGTATTCCACTTCTTTTGTATTTGAATTGTTACCATTGAATCATATGAAATGGATCTTGCTTTCCTAAATGGATTTTAGTAGTTTTTAAATACATACTCTAACTTTGTGACAACTGTCATAAATAAAATCTAAAGAATATTTTAGAAGTGACAGGATATATATCATATTCTATGCTTGCGATTTTAAAAATTTTAGTTCAAGATTCAAATATATTAACAAAGTCAAGTTTATAGTCTATGTGTTCATATGTCATGCTAATCTAATCTAACAGGACTAGTACACTTAGATATTACAAAATAAGTCTTGCTTACTCTGGATTCAGTTTGTAATAAATGAGTTTTGCAGTTAGAAAAAATCTCATAGATTTTACATTATGTTTTATTTTATATTTTGAGATATTTGAAAGACATTAGATTAACATATTTTAAACTTAATAAGTGAAAATGGCAGCATCTTATTTAAAATAACTAGACCTCTACATCTTTAGACTATTTTCCAAAGGTTAGTCTGAAAATATTTTCTACATTTAATGCATGTAAGGCAAGTGCCCTGTCTGCTGTGCAGGTCCCCCCAAAAGGAAAAGTTTTGATGCTTGCAATATAAATTCCTCATTTAACAGAAGACTGAATTTTCTGATTGCAAAGCTGTATTGATAAGTTTTTTATTTCTCTAAGTGTGCTGTCAACTATAATTTACAAAAACAATTAAGTTTCAATTATAATGTTCAACTAAATAAATAAAATCCAGCTTCTAATAAACTAAGCACAATGATTTTTCTTGCTTAACTATTCAAAATCTATTATTCAAAAGATTCATGACTAAGGTTATCCCTGGCTTATACTGAAAATAATTGTCAATCTTGTGGTCTTTTAAAAAGTCAAATCAAGGGCTGGAGAGATAGTACAGCGGTAAGGCATTTGTCTTGCATGTGGACAACCCGGGATTCAATCCCCAGCATCCCATATGATCCCCTGAGCACCACGGAAGTAATTCTTGAGTGCAAAGCCAGGAGTAACCCCTGTGCATAGTCGGGTGTGACCCAAAATGAAAATAAAAAGCCCTTATTTAAAAAAAAAATATCACTGTCACTGTCCCTGTCCTCCCATTGTTCATTGATTTGCTCGAGCAGGCTCAGTAATATTGTGAGACTTGTTACTGTGTTTGGCATATCGAATACATCATGGGTAGCTTGCCACGCTTTGCCGAGGGGCAAGATAATCTCGGTAGCTTGCCGGGCTCTCAGAGAGGGGCAGAGGAATCAAATTCAGGTCAGCCGTATTGGCCGCATGCAAGGCAAATGCCCTACCTGCTGTGCTACCTTTCCAGCCTAAAACAAATAAATAAATAAAAATAAATAAAAACAAAAAGTCAAATCATTTACAATCTATTTCCTTTCCTCTACTATACTAAAAACTTTTCTTATAAGGTTGATAGGACTCTTGGTGCAACATCTCCACTTGTATGATACCCAGGTTCATTTTTGAGACACTTTTATTGCTGCAAAATGACTTAAGTACAGAATTCTACTCACATGGTGATTTAATTTGGATATGTTCACATTTGTGAAATTAGTTATTTCTTAAGAGACTGGATAAAATCAGAGTCCTTAGTTCAAAGGCAACATGCAGTCTCTCAAAATATGTATATATTTTGTTCTCCAAACTATATATATATAGGAGAGATAAAATATGAATAAGTAATAGACTTCATCTCTAATAAACATGACCATAATGAGTTAACTATTTTCAGTAAATTCCAGTTATTTATAAAATCAATTTCTCAAAAATTATAAACATGGTTTTTGTTCCACCTTCCCATATCTCTATTGGCTTTGATAGATAGTATATTTAAAAATGAGTAGGTTGTTTCAAATAATGTTTCATTTGTCACTTGTCATCTTGTTGCTCATTGATAAGCTCGAGCGGGTACCAGTAACATCTCCATTTGTCCCTGTCACATGCTAGTGTAGCCCAATGGCATCTGCTCGCTCCAGGAACATGAAGAGTCTCAAACTGTTTTGATAAAGTCTGGCCATCTCCTAAGTGGGCAGTCACACATTCTTTTGATGTCCCATGGAATCCAGCCAGTAACAGTTGTAGTCCAGCAGTTGACTCTAAATTGCATTACGTGTCTGGTCCATCTTATTTTCTCATTCCTTGGCAAACGAGACAGCGTCCCTGATTCGTAATTGACTACGGAGGTCGGAACTCCGGTTTCCTTCTCTCACTTGAGTGAAATGTAATATTCCAAGCATTTTGATTCCCCTTTGAGATAGCCAAATAGCATTTTCATCCTGTTTTCATAGAGCGTGGGTCTCTGAGGCATATGTTAGTGCAGGAAGAATGGTGGAGTTGAAAAGATGTGCCTGGAGCTGGAGGTTCTTCATCTTCTTAACCACTTATTTGACACTCTTGAGGGCATTCCATGCTGCTCTCTTCCTCCTGTGCAGTTCAAATGCCAGGTCATTCGTGATGCTGAGTTCTCGACCCAGGTACACATAATTGCTGTATTCAGATATGTTCGTTGCATTGAGAGCAAATGGAATGTCAGGAACTAATTCGTTTCTCATGAACATTGTACTCATGAGATTCAGCTGCAGTCTGAACTTTCCACACTCACAGTCAAAGTCTGCCAGTATTTGTGCCACTTGGCTAATGTTTGGTGTTATTAGAACAATGTCATCAGCAAAGAAAAGGTGGTGTAGTTGCCAACTGTCTATTTTCACTCACATTCCTTCCCATTCCAGTTGTTGCATGATGTTCTCAAGGATGGCACTGAAGAATTTCAATGAAATGTTATCTCCCTGTCGAACCATAGGTTGACATGGATGATCACTTCCTTGTAGAATGGTGAAATACTGGTGGTGAATCCATAAGACAGCTCACATAGGATCCTAATTTACTGATTTTGAATGCCCTGTTTAGCTAGGTCTTCGATGACTGCTTCCATCTCAGCAGAATCAAAGGCCTTCTTTAAATCAATGAACGTTAGACAGAGCAGCATCTTGAACTCCTGAGAAACCTCAATGATCTTGGTTACCATGTGGATATGGTCGATTGTGCTGAATCCTTTTTGGCACCAGGCTTGCTCGCTTGATTGTTCTTTGTCTAGTGTCCTGCTAATCCTGTTCAGAATGACTCGAGTGAATAACTTGTAGACTATGGACAACAGGCAGATCAGAACCACTCACAATTCTCTATGAGCTTGTCATTAGCCAAATTCACAAAAAATTGCAATACAAACAATACAAAGTTAACTTGATGGGGACAATTTCATGACATACCTCTCTAAGGTGAAAAGATTCCCTTCTCAAGAGAGATATTTACATTTTCTCTTGTAATAGGATATATTCCTGATCTTACTGTCAGACATTAGTGCATCTAGGCACTTGGCCTAGGTTAATCCTCAGGTCAGTTTGAACAAGGTTAACTATCTCAATTTCTTTAGGTTTTGAATTTTAATTCAAACTGAACCACTACAAAGTTGGAATCATTTAAATGGAGCTTAGCACTTACAAAGAAACTTCTATCATGTTAACAAAAAACATTCACTCAGAAATCAATGTTTGCAATTGAAATGGGAACACAGTACCACATTGATTTAGATCATTACATTTAGGAAATTTAGAGCAAATGTAGGGAACATATTATTTCTAATTATGCAAATACGAAAATCATTGTGTGATTATAATTTTATTTCAAATCAGATCAGTTTTTTTCTTTATAATTTATGTATTTAAAATTCAACTAACAGATTTTTTTTCCACACTGGAGAAGCTTGTCTTCTCTCTTGAATCTCTTTCTCATTTTCTCCCCTCACAGCTCTCTAAATTTTTTTCAGTAAAATCTATTTTGCTTTACACACCACAAAGAAAATCAACACACCGTTTAAAACCTTTGATAGTCTTTGTTCTGTTTATATTTTGTTCTTCTGAGTGACATCTCATTTTCCATGTGACAAATACTAGTGAATTTCTTTTTTGAATATTTTGATAGCTAACTGAACCAATATAAAATTGCAATATTAATATTTACTAAATGTATCAATGATCAGATGTTTAAATAATACAATTTGAGAGCTATTATTCAAATTTTATGCCATAGTCACTTATCATGGCACATGTACATATGGCATATTATTTTATCTATTCAGATATAGTTATATCTATCAGTATGTATTTTCTATTCTATAATCATAATGTACATGACAACATTGCACAATTTTTAAAAAAATGTTTTTCTACATATGTCAAAGTTATAATGTCAGACACAGGAAATACCCTCGAAAACCAGTAGGTACTCAAATTTGGCACCCAAATGCCAAAAAAACCCACAAAGAAGACAAAAAGAAACAATTTCACACCAATTTATAAAAGATCATACTATACAAAATATGAGTAACAATTAAAAATGAACTGTCCAGTCATCTTGTCACCTAAGAAACTGGTTTAGGGTTAAACATGTTCCAAAAGGGCACCAGATAAGCTAAAAGCTAGCACCTAACCCTTCAGTTATTGGATACTGAGGATATGCTAGAGTCTCCCAGGAAGATGAAAGAACAACGTACTACACAGAACAGGTAATAAGCTGTGTGAAAGGCATGGAAAGTTTTATTATATTTTAACAATGATGACTAGAGAGGGAAACTATTGCTAAGCTTTACCTCTGTGTTTTTCCCTTATAATTTGATACACTGAGTAAGTTATTAACTGCTGAAAATTTTTATTCAACATAAACTAAAACAGAAGCATAAAGTTATATGGAATAGAGAAACAAAAGAACCACCAGAGGTCTGTGGTGATTTCTTAAAAGACAGACCTCTTTATGGAATGATTTTCTTTACAACTTTGGGATAACAATAGAAGAGAACTTCTGGAGTGTTAACTGCAATAGCAGAATCGCTGATAGCACACCTGAAGAGTACAGAAAGGTTACAAGGCAAAGATACTAATTTACTAACAATAGTTTTGTTTTCATTTCCATTTTTGTTTTTAATGCAAGGCACTGTGACTTACCATACTGCTAATGATAGGGTTTCATGTTCTACTACCATCTATCTCCCAGACTGCCCTCTTCAAAGTCACCATCCCCTATCATTCTCCTGCTATGGTAAGCTCAGATATAGTTCTGAAGACCAATTCTTATATTTTTTTGCCTTTGGAAATTTCCCCTTATTATATTTCTTTAGATCCCAAATATAAGAGATCATCCTTCATCTGTTCCTCTGCTTCTGTTTCCACTCAGCATGATACTCTCCAGATCCATCCATGAATCGACTTATTGACCTAACCTTGCTCTACTCTCCTTTTGGTAATATCCTGGTTTTCACCAAATTTAGGGATGTTTATTTGGTTGCTTTTGTCAGTTTTTTTTTTTGCTTAAGTCATTTGTATTTCACATAAGAGTAAAATTACATGGCAATTGATTCAGTTTTTTACTTTTTTCACATAGCATAGTAAACTCAAGTTCCATCCAGTTTATTCCAAAAGAAATGATTTCATTTTTGTTTAAGGAAGAGCAGAGAAGTATTACATTGAGTGTATAGAGTGCAGCTTCTTTTTCTAGTCACACCATGATGGGAAGAACAATTTCAGTTGCATGTTAAGTTGAAATATTACATACATGCAAGAAATTCTATAACTATTAATATTGTAAATCATGGTGATAAAATTATTTTTTAGATAAAATAATAAAATTAAGTTGTTTAGAAATTAGGGGTCTAACTATTTTGTTGTGTTTTCATATTTTTTGGACAAATATATAAGGAATGCTACTGCTGATCATATGAAGATTTTTAAAAAATTTTTAATTTATCTACTTTTTGGGGTGTTCTCAAGTAATATTCAGGAAGCCCAGGAGCTAATTTCTTTATTTATTTGGAATCTACTACTCTGATAAATCTGATTCAAAAATTCCTTTCAAATTTTCGAAATGTTTTGAAATTTTACTTTATTTTTTTATGTTAAACGGTCATTTTATTTTACTATGGAGAATTAAAAAAGAAGCTAATGAATACTTAAAGGCATTCTTTCCATGACACTTTAAAGACCCTTCTACAGTGTTTAAGTATACAACATATTTCCTGTTACTATAAACTGAGTGGTATCTTTTTAATTTATGTTTCTTTATCTTAAAGGCAGCTTTCAAAGACACATTTTTTTTTATTTTTATTAGTGGAACACCATGAGGTACACTAGTAGATTTAAAATTTTTTGTGCTTGGGTTTTGATTATACAATGATCAAGTACCCATCCCTCCACCAGTGCCCATTTTCCACCACCATGGATCCCAGTATCCCTTCCACACCCATCCCCCCATCCCACCCTGCGGGATCTGTGGCAGGGCATTCCCTTCTGTTCTCTCTCTCCTTTTGGGTGTTGTGGTCTGCAGAAGAGGCATTGAGTGGCAATCATGTTCAGTCCATAGTCTACTTTCAACATGTATCTCCCCTTCTGGGAGGATCCTCCAAACACCCTTTATTTGGTGCTCCCTTCTCTATCTGAGCTGCCCTTTCCCCTAGAGTGCCCAGCTGGCCTCTAGGCCATGGAGTAATCCTCCGGGTACCGATCATGGCTATTCTTGGGTATTAATCTCCTATTTTGTTACTTTATGTCCCACAGATGAATGCAATCTTTTTATGTCTATCCCTCTCTTTCTGACTCATTTCGCTTAGCATGATACTTTCCATGTGGTACCACTTGTATGTAAATTTCATGACTTCATCTTTTCTAACAGCTACATAGTACTCCATTGTGTAGATGTACCAAAGTTTCTTTAACCAATCATCTGTTCTTGGGCACTCAGGTTTTTTCCAGATTCTACCTATTGTAAAGAGTGCTGCAATGAACAAACAAGTGCAGATGTCACTTCGACCATACATTTTTGCCTCTCTAGGATATATTCCCAGGAGTGGTATTGCTGGGTCAAATGGAAGTTCAATTTCTAATTTCTTGAGAATGGTCCATACTGTTTTCCAAAAGGGCTGAACCAGTCGGCATTCCCACCAACAGTGAAGGAGTATCCCTTTCTCACCACATCACGCCAGCACTGGTTGCTTTTGTACTTTTGAATGTGGGCCAGTCTCTGAGGTGTGAGATGGTATCTCATTGTGGTTTTGATCTGCATCTCCCTGATGATTAATGATGTAGAGCATTTTCTCATGTGCTTTTTTGCCATTTGGATTTCTTCTTTGAGGAAGTTTCTGTTCATTTCATTGCCCCATTTTTTGATGGAGTTTGATGTTTTCTTCTTGTGGAGTTCAACCAGTACTTTATATATCCTTGATATCAACCCCTTGTCAGATGTGTATTCGGCGAATATCCTTTCCCATTCTGTAGACTATCTTTGTATTTTGTCACTGTTTCTTTGGAGGTGCAGAATCTTCTTAGTTTAAGATAGTCCCATTTATCTATCTCTGTTTTCACTTGTTCGGCCAGTGGTGTGACATCTTTGAAGATACCATTAGCTTCAATGTCATAGAGGGTTTTGCCAACTTTGCCTTCAATGTACCTTATGGTTTCTGGTCTGATGTTGAGGCCTTTAATCCATTTTTATCTTACTTTTGTACATGGTGTTAGGCAGAGTTCTGAGCCCATTTTTTTGCATGTAGCCGTCCAGTTTTGCCAGCACCATCTGTTCAAGAGGCTTTCCTTACTCCACTTCACATTTCTTGCTCCTTTATAAAAGATTAGATGATCATATGATTGAGGGGAGATGTCAGTGTATTAAACCCTGTTCCATTGGTCTGCAACTCTGCCTTTGTTCCAGTACCATACTGTTTTAATTATTACTGCTTTGTAGTAAAGTTTGAAGTTAAGGAGGTTGATTCCTCCCATTTTCTTTTTCCCAAGAATTGCTTTAGCTATTCGTGGGGACTTATTATTCCATATGAATTTCAGGAGTGTTTGCTCCATTTCTTTGAAAAATGTCATGGGTATCCTTATAGAGCATGCATTGAATTTGTACAATGCTTTGGGAAGTATTGCCATTTTGACTATGTTAAGTCTCCCGACCCATGAGCAGGGGATATCTTTCCATTTCCTCATGTCCTGTTTTATTTCCTGAAGTAGCATTTTGTAGTTTTCTTTGTATAGGTCCTTTACTTCCTTAGTTAAACTGATTCCTAGGTACTTGATTTTCTGGGGAACAATTGTGAACGGGATTGTTTTTTTTTTTTTATGTCATTTTCTTCTCTCTCACAGCGTATAGAAAAGCCATGGACTTTTGGGTATTGATTTTATAGCCAGCAACTTTACTATACAAGTCTATTGTTTCTAGGAGTTTCTTGGTGGAGGTTATAGGGTTCTCTAAGTATAGTATCATATCATCTGCGAATAGTGAGAGCTTGATTTCTTCCTTTCCTACCTGAATGCCCTTAATATCTTTTTCTTGCCTAATTGCTATTGCAAGTACTTCCAGTACTATATTGAACAGCAGTGGAGAGAGTGAGCATCCTTGTCTCATCCCTGATCTTAGAGGGAAGGCTCTCAGTTTTTCCCCATTGAGGATGATGCTTGCTGTTAGCCTGTGGTAGATGGCTTTAACTATGTTGAGGAAATTCCCCTCTATAACCATTTTGGCTAGGGTTTTCATCATAAAGTGGTATTGATTTTATAGCCAGCAACTTTACTATACAAGTCTATTGTTTCTAGGAGTTTCTTGGAATTCAATAGATTCCCTGCATCTATTGATATGATCATATTGTTTTTATCTTTTCTTTTGTTGATATGATGGATTATGTTGATTTCCGAACGTTAAACCATCCTTGCATCCCTGGGATGAATCCTACTTGGTCATGGTGTATGATCTTTTTGATGAGTAGTTGGATTCTATTTGCTAGTAGTTTGTTGAGGATCTTTGCATCTGTGTTCATCAGGGATATCGGCCTGTAATTCTCTTTCTTTGTGGTATCTCTGTCTGCTTTTGTTATCAGTGTGGTATTTGCTTCGTAGAAACTGTTCGGAAGTGTTTTTGATATTTCAATTTCGTGGAAAAGCTTAAAGAGGATTGGAAGTAAGTCCTCTTTAAAGATTTGGAAGAATTTACTAGTGAATCCATCCGGGCCAGGACTTTTGTGCTTGGGGATACTTTTTATTACCATTTCAATTTCCTTGATGGTGATAGGTCTGTTCAGGTATTCCAGGTCTTCTTGGTTCAGCCTTGTGAGTCTGTAGGAGTCTAGAAATTTATCCATTTCCTCGAGGTTTTGATGTTCTGTGGCATAAAGCTTCTCAAAATACTCCCTGAGGATCCTTTGAATTTCTGTAGTTTCTGTTGTAATGACCCACTTTTCATTTCTGATTCGGTTTATTAAGGTTTTCTCTTTCCCTTTCTTTGTGAGTTTTGCTAGAGGCTTATCAATCTTGTTAATTTTCTCAAAGAACCAGCTCTTGGTTTCATTGATCTTTCGGATTGTTTTTTGGGTTTCCATCTCGTTAATCTCTGCTCTGAGTTTTATTATTTCCTTCCTCCTGTTTGGGTTGTGCTCCTTTTGTTGGTCCTTCTCCAAGCTCTTAAGCTGTGAGGTTAGTTTATTTATGTGGGCTCGCTCCTCCTTCCTGAGGAATGCTTGTAGAGCTATAAATATTCCTCTTAACACAGCTTTTGCTGTGTCCCATAAGTTTTGGTAACTCGTGTCCTCATTTTCATTCATTTCTAGGAATCTTTTGATTTCCTCTTTGATTTCCTTTCTAACCATTCGTTGTGCAGTAGTGCACTGTTTAATTTCCAGGTGTTTGATTTAGTTTTCTGTTTTTGTTTGTGATTTACTTCAAATTTCAGCACATTGTGATCTGAGAAGATTGTTGATACAATCTCTATCTTCTTAATTTTATGGAGATATGTTTTGTGGCTCAGCATGTGGTCTATCTTGGAAAATGTTCCATGTACGCTTGAGAAGAATGTGTATTCAGCTTTTTGAGGATGAAGTGTCCTTTACATGTCTACTAAGTACCTTTCTTCCATTGTTTCCCTAAGATGAAGTATGTCCTCATTTATCTTGAGTCTGGTTGGTCTATCAAGAGGTGATAAAGTGGTGTTGAAGTCTTCCACTAGTACTGTGTTGCTATTGATGTCTTTCTCCAAATCTATGAGTAGTTGTTTTAAGTACTTTGCTGATCCCTCATTAGGTACATATACATTTAGTATTGTAAGTTCTTCCTGTTGTACAGAATCTTTGATCAGTAAGAAATGGCCTTCACTGTCTCTTGTGACTTTCTTCACTCTGAAATTGATGTGGTCTGATATTAGGATGGCTACCCCAGCTTTTTTATGGGAGCTGTTTGCCTGTAGGATTGTTTTCCAGCCTTTAACTCTGAGTCTGTGTTTGCTTTGACTGTCGATATGTGTTTCTTGCAGGCAGCAGAATGTTGGGTTCAATTTTCTAATTCATCCTGCCACTCTGTGTCTTTTAATTGGTGCATTTAGCCCATTGACATTGAGAGAGATTATTGTTATGGGGTTTTGTCCCATTGTTCTGTTGAAATTTGGTGTATTTGAGGGGGACTGTCTTGCCTTAAAGTAGCCCATTTAGTTGCTTTTGTAACCATGGTTTTGAGTCTACGAAGTTCTCGAGCTGTTGTTTGTCTGTGAAACTGTGTGTTGTTCCTTCTGTTATGAATGAGAGTCTCGCTGGGTAAAGTATTTTTGAAGAGACATTTATTTCATTGAGTTTTTCTCTATATCCCAACACTGTTTTTGCACCATGAGGGTTTCATCAGAATAATCAGCTGCGAGTTTTAAGGATGCTGCTTTGTAAGAGATTTCTTTCTTCGATCTTGCTGCTTTCAGAATTTTGTCTCTATCTAAGGTTTTGGTCATTTTGATCAGGATGTGTCTTGGCGTATTTTTATTCAGATTTCTTCTAGCTGGTTCCCTTCGGGTCTTCTGAATGTGATCACAAGTTTTCTTCATCTCTGGAAACGTTATAGCAATGATGTCTTTGACAGTTTCTTCTTCATCAAGGTTTTCTTCCTGTCCCTCTGGGACTCCAATAATTCTTATGTTACCCCTCTTGGCTTCATCACGATTTTCTCTTGCCATCTGTTCCCGAATTGTGAGTCTCTTTTCCATTTTCTGCTCTTTTCTGGAGAGTCTCTGAACTTCATCTTCAAGCTCACTGATTCTGTTCTCAGCAGCTGTTACTCTGCTGCTGAGACCTTCCACTGAGTTTTTCAATTCACCTACCAGGTTTTTCAGGTCTGACATTTCCGTTTGCATTTTTCTCATTTCTGCCTTCAAATCCTCTTGTCTTTTATTGGCGTTGCTTTCCATTGTTTCTTTTAGTTCCCTAAGCATCCTAAGTAGCTCCCTTCTGAATTCCTTGTCAGAGAAGTTGTCTGACACTATAGTACTGTTGGTGTCTTCTGGGCTAGCCTCTTCAATAAGAAAGTTTGGTGGACTTTTGCATTGCTTTACCATTGTGACCAGTGTGGTTTAGTCCTTCATGTTCACTGTTATATTCTGCTTGATATGCAGAGTAGGTTGAGATATGCTTAACGAGTTATTGGCTAATGTGTTTCTAGTGGTTGGGCTAACCTAGGGAAGGTTCCATCTAAGAGGGTAACTTATGGTTCCTGTGGGATATGTAGTGGAACACAGTCGCGGCTCTGGAAAGGGCCCCTGCCGCTGGGCACCGGGCAGTACCTGTTTGAATGAAGAGAGTGCCCGGAGCCGTTCAGCTTTGTTTCTGAGAGATGGGCCTCGGTTCCCCGTCCCGCACAGATCCAGGGAGAAAACCAGCTGTTCTAGGGGATTGCGCTAGCTGCGCATGCCCAGAAAGAGTTCCTGGCCCTGGGCGCCAGCAGTACCTGTTCGAATGAAGAGAGTGTCCGGAGCCGTTCAGCTTTGTTTCCGTGAGATGGGCCTTGGTTCCCTGTCCCATGCAGATCCAGGGGGAAAACCGGCTGTTCTAGGGGATCAGGCTAACTGCGCATCGAAATTTTACTTTAAAAAGAGATAAGCAGTAGTGCTTATACAAGAAAATATTTTGAAATGGCAAAATAATGAGAGAGCATTTAATATTCCAGATTAAAAAATACATTAATCAATAATGAGTGTATTGACATTCACTTGGAATTGAACTTGAAATCTTCCTTTCTGCATCATATAGTGCTTTTTCCTACATATAATGTAAAGGCGAATAGCACTGTCCTGCACTGTTCTCCCGTTGTTCATCGATTTGCTTGAGCGGGCACCAGTAACGTCTCACAACAAATTGTGAGACTTGTTGTTACTGTTTCTGGCATATCAAATACGTCACAGGTAGCTTGCCAGGCTTTGCCGTGTGGGCGAGATATTCTCAGTAACTAGCCAGGCTCTCTGAGAGGGGGGAGGAGTCGAACCTGGGTCAGCCGCGTACAAGGCAAATGCCCTACTCTATGTGCTATTAATCCCGCCCATAAAGGAGATTAAAAGAAAATAATAATACTTCCTCTGCCCCTCTTGGAGAGGCTGGCAAGCTACCGAGAGTATCCCGCCTGCAAAACAAAGCCTGGCAAGCTACCCGTGATATATTCGATATGCCAAACACAGTACAAGTCTCACAATGGAGATGTTACTGGTGCTCGCTCGAGTAAATCGATGAACAATGGGAGGACTATGCTACAGTGCTACAGTGCTACCTGAATAAATAAGAAACATTATATTCTATACAGTGATAGTATTATATAAGAGAAACTCTGCTTCTCTTATCTCATACTCAAAATTATGTTCAAGATTACCATAAAAATTCAAACCTTATAAATAATATTAAAGCGAAAAATCTAATTTTATGATGTAACTAAACTTTTTGACAATAAAAGGAAATAAAATTTATAACAACAGATTTCTTTTTTGCATTTTCTAACTAAAAAGAAAATACAAAATAAGTAGTGAAAATTGATTTCACTACAAGTAATTTTAAATTTATGTTCCTTTTCAAGCACTAAATTTTAAAATCACCATTCACCCCAAATATGATAAGTAAAGTATACTGTTTCTATTACATGAAATGGTAATATAAATCAAACTTAATGGCTAAAAATAGGTCAAATATACATCACAGTATATGAAAAGACAACTAACAGAATTAATTTTTTTTAAATATCAATATAAGAGAAAACATTTTTCATTCTAGAATAACTCAAATCCCAGATTGGGGAATATAATTCCTCTAAGTTTTATGGGGTTTCCTCTTTTCTCTTTTCTCTCTTTCCTATTTCCTAACTAAAGTATTTTATTTCACAAAAAGAAAGTGAAAAGCAAATTGGGGTAATAAATTTCAATCTTTTCATCAAATTAACTATTTTATTCAACCATTACAGAACTTTATATAAAAGTTAAACATTTTCCCTTCTAAAACAGGCAGAAAAATTTTATTGATAATACATTTGAGGAGTGTCATTAACTTAGCTATCAATATTGTATATATTTAGAAGCTTAGAATAGTACTTGCATTTCTAATTCATTAACTAAATTATAAATTCAGACATGATTATATGCCAAGCTATTTATAGCACATCTATTATCATAATTTGTGCTGTGTAACAAATTACCACAAAGTTACCAGGTTTTCAACAACTATTTAATAGCTATCTCAAAATTCTGTAAGTTGGATGCCTGACGTGTTTTTTGAGTGATTCCCTCCCCAAATGTTAAATTCCAGATATTTGAAAGCTCTGGGGAAACTCAGGTATTGTAGTGGCAAAATTCAATTTCCAGCAATAGCAGAACTGAGCTTCCTTATCCTTTCTGACTAGTCATAGAACAAGTCAGTTCCTAGGGACCATTTGCATTACCTAGAACACAGACCTCTCTATTTTCAAAGCTAACAACAATACATAGAATTTTTCCTGTGTATTCAATCCTTTTTATTTATTCTGTGATTAAAATAACCCACCTTGATAATCTCCCTATATAAAGGCCAACTCTTGCGTATACATAGCAACATATCTTATCGCCTTCAAAGTTTCAGAATTAAGGCAAGTATATTAATTGTTTTGAGATTTATTGACACAGCAGTATAACTTAAAATGATAAAAATTTAGAAAAACAGTTGACTGATAACAGCAAAAATATTTAAGATTATTCTATAATCTAAATTAAAGTCTTCAAATAATAACAATTACTAGGGGAAAATGTTTAAAGTATAATTTTAACCCGAGAAAAAACTTTTAAAGACTCTCTAAAACTAAGAAGCTAAGGACTATTAATCAAAGATTTGGTTATAACTTTTTCTGAAGTATAAACTGGTTTTAGAAACTAATGCGTTATAAATCTTCATCCCAAGAGATGATATACATATATAAAGTATCCACAGACCCTCTAGGGATCGATATTAAGAATTTGCTCAAGGCCCTCCCGTTGTTCATCGATTTGCTCGAGCAGGTCCACTAACGTCTCCATTGGAGACTTTGTTGTTACTGTGTCTGGCATGTTGAATACATCACGGGTGGCTTGCCAGGCTCTGCCATGCGTGCGAGATACACTCGGTAGCTTGCCGGGCTCTCCAAGAGTGGCGGAGGAATAGAACTCGGGTCGGACATGTTGGCTGCGTGCAAGGCAAACGCCTTACCGCTGTGCTATGGCTTCAGCTACAAAAACAGTGTATTTTTTGAACTTTTTTTTATAATGAAGCCATGACTAATCACTGCAGATAGCAGCTTAATTCTGTGATAAAGCAGGCAGCTATATGTGTTGTTTGTTATCATTATCATCATCATTGAGGTTCTATTAGAATGTAAGTTTCATTTGATTTGGGGGTACAGTGTTGCAATATCACCCATACCTCCGAAGTACCCATTCAGCCCCCCATCCTGATTATGGAAACATCAGTTCTTCAGTCAAAGTCTTAGAGTTTTTATTGAATGTTGTCTTCTTCCTTTGTTTCCTTTTCTATTAAATAGACAAATGAGATCACTGATATTTGTCATTCTCTTTTTGACATAACTTGCTCAGCCAAATTAATTTTGCTTAGCCAAAACTCTATATCAATGTTGTAGAAAAAGGCAAGATCTCCAGTTTTCTAAAAGTTGAGCAGTAATTCATTTAAAATATATATACTATATATTCTGTACTTATTCATCTGTTATTGAGAACTTAGTTGTTTTGTATGGTACTGTAAATAGTAAAAAAATGAATATAGGTGTGCTATATATTTTTAAAAATTAAGTTTTTGGCCAACATTTTCATACACTTAAATTGGAAAACTGTGATTTTTTTTCCTATGTGAACTAGAAAAATTTCACATAGAATATTATTTATTTCAAAATGATAAACTATTGGTTTCAAAATGAAAATACTTAAGAACAATAATACTTATAAAATCAAGAAATGATTGATCAAACCTCTTACATAGATCAAGCATTGACAACTCATTATCTCTATTTTGACATGAAGAGTTAACTTTTCTATTCTTTAATGCAACTATAGAAATATATGAATAATGCTTAATTCAGAAACATACTTTAAAGAGGAAATTATTAAAATACTTAAATAAATTTTCAAGACAATAAGACTATGAATAGATTCAGTCAGTTTAACAACAGAAAATGTTGTTTAGAAGTGACTGGCTTATTATTTATATGCTTACTTTCTATGATGGCCATTCAACAAAGTTAATTTTAATATGGTAGGTAGTTTCTAAATAGCTTGAGAAAAGAGAAACCAAAGAGATTACTTAGAAGAAGTGGACTGGAAGCATTGCTGGGTGTGACCAAACAAAAAAAAAAAGTTATGCCCATATCTCAATATCTCAAATAAATCGGATCTAATGGTAAAATTCTCCTTCAAATTTTATTTAGCATAACAATAAATGGTCCACAAATTTATTTCAACAAATAAAAATAAAAATGGACATTTTTTAAAGTTATTAATATATGTCCATATAAGAAAGAGCTCTCAATCTGATTTCACTTCTTAGAAAGCATTATAGTTTTGGAAAAATATAAGAACACAGTTGTACTTTCATTTCAGTTTTATCATCTTATATTTCTATATAAGTATCCAAGAGACAAATTTACCTTATTCAGGAGTTTACCCCGAAATAGTTAAGGAATTAAACAAAGATTAACAGAGCAAGTCCTTCCTTCAGGTTACAAAAATTACCTGGTAATTACTCCATTATTTGAACTAATTGTGTTAGTTAAAGTAGAGAAGAATGTGCTAAAGGAACATTTAACACCTACTCTCCACCTAAAGTGTCCAAAAAAGGATGACTGGATAAAGAAAAGATGGCACATATACAAAAGAAACTACTACTCAGCTGTAAGAAAAGATAAAATCATGCCATTTGCTCCTATGTAAATGAATCAGAGACTACTGAGCTGAGTGAAGTTAGTCAGAAAGAGGGACAGACACAGAACCTTCTCTTTCATATGAGGAAAATACTGAAACATGTTATAAAAATATATCTTGGTTAGCCAAAGAGATTCTAAAAAGACATAAGATTTGTTTGGTTCAACCCCTCGTTTCAGTGATAAGGGCAGCAAGAAGTCATTTACTTCAACAACTTCCTGCAATGTCTGTCTTTAGACATGCATAACATTTAAGTAAGGTCTAAGAACTAGTCATTTTAACGTACTATTAGGTCATTTTAACATGTTTAGAATTCAAGTATAGATAAGGTTAAACCTTTATATGAGTCTTGAGTTCTCTCTATATGCAAATATACATAAATATGATTTAAATCATAAAAATAACTCTTAAAAAAACCTATAAAATTAGTCACATATTAATTGGGATACCAGGTTGCATTCTCACACACTAGGAAAAGGTATATATTTCAACTGGTACTTTCTAGTCTACCACTTAAGTGAGTATTAGTGAAAATCTTTGTTCATTATGTGTCTTTCATGATACATGTCAATTCCATTGTACTCCTGTTATTATGAAGGTAGAGAGCAAATGATGTTTGTGTGTGTTTGTGGATACGGGTCGGTGGCGGGGGGGGGGGAGGGCGGTGCAGGGATTCATAGAAGTAAGGGAAGTGACAGAGAAAAGCAAAGCCAGTCCATAGAGTTTCAACAAAATATTCAGCAGGATGACACCAAGCAAAATTTACCAAGAGAAGAAATTTCACTAGAGTTTTATAACTCCTTACAAGGTCTCCTCCTATTGCACAACAAGGGTTTGGGGGTGAGAGGAAATGAGGGTCTCTCTTTGATATACTCTGAACAAGCTCTAGTTCATTATACACAGTTTAAAATACTTTAACATATAAAATTCACACTCACTGGCATTATGAAATTTTATAGCTACCATGGCAACCCATAAAAATGACCAAATATGGTGAGGGCCTCAAATCCCAGGTATTCCCCACCATTGGGGGAGGATAATGGGAGGGACTAGGAAAGGCAGGGAGAATGAAATCATAAAAAGAACCTCTAATGAAAATCATGAACCAGTGCAAGCCAGTACCCTTGCCCTCGTCTTTTATTCCTGTTGTAAATCTATAGCTTGATATGGCAGAGGTGTATTATTAAATGTTTGAATGAATGATATCTGAATAGACACATGATTTTTGTTTTGCTGTTATTTGCTACAGCTGTTCAAGATAAAAAAATTTTATTATCCACTAAATTTACCTTGTTTCCTCAGCTTCCTTCCCTGTGCCTATCCTGGTGCATATTAATTATCACATTTCTTTTAAAAGTCCTAGTGCTACGATGTGTTAAGGAAGGAAAGGCTAACATGATTACAGTATAAAAGTTACAAAATTCTCTGTGATTTTCAATAATATTGTACAACTAATTTCAACAATATTCTACAATTAAATTGTAGAAATGACAAAGGACTTTCTAGCATGAGAACTCAATGAAGAATGAATAAAGCAGAGCAAATAAGAGGCACAAGAAAGAATCACCAGGATATATTCCCCTCCTACATATTTGCTTGAAATACCGGTACTAAAATGTGCTAATTTTGAATCACCAAATGAGCCTACTCATCTGCTAAAATTTGATTCATCATTGATACACAAATAGCTACTTCATATTAGATGCCTTTAGGTGTCAAACCTTAAAACAGCAATCATTGCTCTTTGTCCTTATTGATCTCTAATTTCTTCCCAGACTGTCTTCTATGAAATCAACATGATACAGAAGTCTGTGTTATAACCAAAATTAATTTCCAGTTCCTACTCTCTGAGGTAAAATACAGCCATTAAAATTTACCGCAGTTCACATACACCTTTGCACAATGTAACTGCTCTCCCTAGGAATGATGGCTTCTCTCCCTGCTACCCTCTACCATTACTGGCAGTGGAGCCTCAGGTCTGTCTGTCTGTCTGTCTGTCCTATCTCTCTCTCTCTCTCTCTCTCTCTCTCTCTCTCTCTCTCTCTCTCTCTCTCTCCCAACATCAGATTTCTTCAGAATATAACTATTGCAGATAAATATCATTGAAGGTATGAAGGAACTGCCAGAGAACTCCAGGTATACGGGACCCAGGGCTGAGATCTCTAAGCCTGCTCATATCTGGGCTGGGCCTCCTCCATCCAGATCCATAGTTTTCCAGTACCTTGGCAGTCACACCCATAAACTGCCCCCAGCACCATGTAATCCTATTAACGGCCAAGATGTAGAGACTATAAAACAAAGCTCCCAGAAGTATGCAGCTGTGACCTCTTATAGTCTAGCCCACTGATGTACCTAAAGCAGCCCATATGTGTTTGGTTTTAACATACTTGCTTATATTCTCTAATATATATTCTCTGTCCCTCTCAGAGAGCCCAGCAAGCTAGCGAGAGTATCCCGCCCACATGGCAGAGCCTGGAAGGCTCCCCTTGATGCCAAAAACAGTAACAGTCTCATTCCCCTGATCCTGAAAGAGCCTCTAATAAGGAACCATTGGGAAGTAAGGAGAGGCTGCTAAAATCTCAGGGCTGGTACAAATGGAGATGTTACTGGCACCTGCTCAAGCAACAACGGGATGACAGTGGTACAGTGGTCATTAAAGGCAGCTATATTTGTGAGTTAATGTAGTATAGGAACTACTTAATATAATTTAAAATATAATTTAACTTTCACCACTTAGCAACACTTAAAATGGACTAATACCATATTAAAATAAAACTTTATTGTGTGTGATTTAATTAATAGTAATTGGTGGGTAAACAGAAAAAAAAAAGGATTCTGAAATCTTCCAACACAAGTTTTTGAAGAATTTAGAGCATTGCAATTGAATAGGTGATTGTTCCTTGAGGGACAATCAAATGAGAGCTATGGTTATGACCAGAAGAGCTTTGTTGGGACCAGAGAGACTATATAGGAGTTAAAACATTTTTCTTGCATGCAGTTGACTCTAGTTTGATTCCTGTACCACATATTATCCAAGAACTGCCAGGGTTGAGCTCTGAGCACAGAGGCAGAACAGAGTCTAAACATTTCTAGGTATGGCCTATCATTCTAGACCCCAAAATAAAAGTTTGGTTAACAGCAAGTCAGCAGGTTGGAAGATGGTGAACTCATGACCTCTACGCAACCATCCTGTCTTCAGCATCACATGTATGAGTTTCTATAGAGAAAGAATAGAGAAGCACAACAAAGGTTGTATTCTAGACTGGTGAGCTACAGGAACAGTGAAATCCCCTGTGAAATGCAGAACTGAGGGATATTTCATTTAATTTGCAAACCTGAACATAGATTAGACTTTTGGGAGACGATTAGAGGACAAATGGTCCACAGTGTTAGGCTTTTAGGTAAGGAAATTTGTTCTTGTATGCTACTGATTTTTTACCTGATTTCAGTATTAAGTGCTATAAAATAGTATTTGAGAGAAAAATATATATTTAATAATGTCAATAAATTATAGATAAAACATAAATATATATATTTTTTGCTTTTTTTGTTTTTGGGGGTCACACTTGTGATACTCAGGGTTATTCCTGACTCTGCACACAGGAATCACTCCTGGCAGTTCTGAGGGGACCATATAGGATTCTGAGAATCGAACCTGGGTTGGCCGCATGCAAGCAAACAGCCTCCCGGCTGGACTATTGCTCCAGCCCAATGCTTATAATTTTTAAAAGGGAAAAAACTTCAAACATAATCTAATGAAGGAGTCACTGAGCAACTTTTAAATATAGACATTATCTAACAGTACTATTTTGATGGTAAAAACTTTAGAACTGAAATTTCTGCCTATTAACTAAAAGATAATTAGTCTTATATTTTACCGCGTCCAGTTTTACAAGAAATGGATAAAGCACCTTAAATATTTATTTTTCACTTAATGTAAAAACAATTCTTTTTCACAAAGCCTCAATCACATATATTTTCCTGCCAGTCCACCTATGAACTTGGAAAACATCCAGAAAATTAGGGAACAGTCCATGGATACTAAATGCCATAAGCAAGAGGCTATTGTCTGGCACTCAGTTACTAGGTCTCATTAGCAAGGAAAACAGTGCATAGAAGATTGTTAGCTTGTTCATTTCTTTTAAGATGAAGGACAGTAAATAGTGTTTAAAAGCTGGTGACTGTATTATTTTTAAATAACAGAAAGGAGATAATTAATAAGTCATAGATATTAGAAAGGAAATGGAATCAAAGTCCTTAGAAAAGCAAAAAGAACCAGGATTGAATAAGAGAGGTCGCAAAAAAAATTGCTTTAATAGGAAATAGTGTAGGAAAGACATAATAATACTGAGGGGGAAGTTGCCTGAAAAGATCTAGCTGGGTTTTTGTGTTGAATGGAATATGCTATAGGGTCCCTGAGGAGTATGGCTACTAGTTCGAAAGCCCTGTATGATTTTTTTTTAGCTCTTACTTATAGGTCATCACAAAGGCTCAGCCTGGTAGGCATCAGAGGGGAAGGCTGCTCTTGTCACTGAGGACTGGAGCAGAGCCCATGTATTGTGTCTGTGAAGGAAGCTGCAGAAATGGGCTTAGAAACCCTGTGTGGAACAGTCTTTACATATTGGCATTCCTAGTCCTGGGACCTTCATTTTTAGTCTCCTACCTTGAGATCTTGAATAGAGGTCTTGGAGATACTTTTGCTTACTCTGCCTCAGAGTCCATTACTTCTCCACTGTTAGCCCTCCCTGGCACATATCTCCAATCCAGTGTCTAAAGAAAACCTGGGCCCTTTTTTATTCTGTGCCCACTCAAGAAAGAGATGACCCCAGGTCTGTGCTTTTCCACTTAATTCTCTACCCATGCACCTTTCCATGAGAGACAATGTAATGGGTGTCACTGACATTTTTCTCTGGTTTTAGCCTCTTGCTCCTACCATAGCATTAAGTGATTAAAGGCTTAGCTCTTCCCTTTTGGTTTGTCACTTAAGTGGGCACTCTGCCACCAGATTGTTCAGCTCTCTCCCCTCTCACTAAGTTCCTGCCAGTCTCCTCTTAGCAGCTCAGAAAGATTCCTGAGTTTGCAGTTTCTTCAGTCCTATCTGTATACTCTGAGTAAGTTGCTTAATCTAATTTCCACTTTTCTCACAAATACAATAGTGATAACAAAATTTTAGAGGGTTATATATTTTATAATCTTAACACAAGTGAAATTTGAAAACTACTTGAATTGTTTGCACATTGCTAAGCAAATGTAGTAATTTTGTTTATTGTTGAACCAGTAGTACATGACATGGAAACGTGATTCAAGTGGTAGATCACCTGCCTTCCAAGACAAGGCCTTGGGTTGGAGCTCCAGAACAGTACCCAATGCACCTCATCAGTATGGCCTTGGGAGCCTTGAACAATTGCTAGGTCTGGTGCCTAAAAAAATTGTAAATAATATATGTATATCGCTTAATCACTTAACTTCCTGTTAGTCATCGATTTGCTTGAGCGGGCGCCAGTAATGTCTCCATTTGTCCCTGTTGCGTGCTAGTGTAGCCCAATGGCATCTGTTCGCTCTGGGAACATGAATAGCCTCAAACCAATTGTTCATGATCTTGATGAAGAAATCTGACCATCTGGTAGGTGGGCGGCCACGCGGTCTTTTGACATCCCGTAGAATCCAGTCGATAACATGTCTAGTCCAGCGGTCATCTTTAAATCTCATTACGTGACCAGCCCATCTGATTTTTGACACCTTGGCAAACGAGACAGCTTCCCTGATTCTTGATCGTCGATGGATGTCGGAACTCTGGAAATTTTCTCTCATTTGAGTGAAACATGATATTCCAAGCATAGCTCTTTCAATTCTTCTTTGGGAGACCTTAATAGCATTCTCATCCTGTTTGCTGTAGGGCCCAGGTCTCTGAGGCATATGTTAATGCAGGAAGAACAGTGGAATCAAAGAGATGTGCCCAGAGCCGGAGGTTCTTTGTCCTCTTAGCTATTTCTTTGACGTTCGTGAAGGTGTTCCAAGCCGCTCTCTTCCTCCTGTGCAGCTCAGATGCCAGGTCATTTGTCATGTTGACTTCTCGACCTAGGTACACATAGCTGTTGCATTTGGAGATGGTCGTTCCGTTGAGAGCGAATGGGGCATCAGGAACGAGGCTGTTTCTCATAAATATTGTCTTCGTAAGATTCAGCTGTAGTCCTACCTTTCCACACCCACGGTCAAAGTCGGCCAGCATTTGTGCCGCTTGGCTGATGTTTGGTGCTATTAAAACAATGTCATGAGCAAAGCGGAGGTGGTGTAGTTGCCGACCATCTATCTTCACTCCCATTCCTTCCCATTCCAGTCGTCGCATGATGTTCTCGAGGGTGGCACTGAAGAGTTTCGGTGAAATGGTATCACCCTGCCACACCCCTCTCTTGACATCAACGATCACTTCTTTGTAGAATGGTGAGATCCTGGTAGTGAATCCGCAATACAGCTCACGGAGGATCCTGATGTATTGGGCTTGAATGCCCTGATTGGCTAGGGCTTCAATGACCGCTTCCGTCTCAACAGAATCAAAGGCCTTCTTTAAATCAATGAACGTTAAACAGAGCGGCATCTTGAACTCCCGAGAAACCTCAATGAGCTTGGTTATCATGTGGATATGGTCGATGGATATATGTATATATATATAAAACCTAAAGATACAAATCTTTACTCCTGTTATTTACTCCCCCACATAAAACATATGCATAATAATTGTGAAAATGTAAGTAATTCTCATAGATAAGAAATTCTAATGTAATTCTAAATTTTTCCCAAAACATAAGTTGAAGAATAAATCATACATTTTGATATGCAACAGTTAATGTTATACTATTCTTTTATATTTTCCTACTGACTTTATGTCGTCAAATGAAAAGATTTTTTATAATTCTAAAATACATCTACTTTTCTGTGTATTATACTTTGTTAATAGCATATTAAATGTCTTGTAAAATATATAAGACTTTCCTTAGAAATATGCTGAAGTATTTTATTTACCTAGAATGTTCTTTTTGTTCTTACTGAGGAAAGTTTTTTATCTTAAAAAAATGAAGGGTATCAAATACATTTTTAGGAATATATTATTAACCAGCATATATATTTGGTATTTGTGAATGTATCTAGTTTTTGTGTACCCATAAAGACTTTGAAATAAAATAATTAAAAAAATCGTATACATGATACAAATTAGCTGTCTCTTTGGGGATATAATATTCAAACTTAAAGTAAGAGTTTAATAAAATTATGTGGAGAGAAAGAGATGGTGTGATAAATATAAGGAAGCGAGTCAAAATACCAATGATATTTAAATTTGGCTAACTTAGGTAGACACACAGGTAGAACTTATACAATTTTTTAGGAATTTGAATGTTTATCCAAAGGAAAAATTACAACCAATTAGTCAATCAGAGATGACCCCAAGATTTTGAGCTTGAAAGAGAGGAAGATGAATGGTATGCCAAAAACTCCATAAAAATAAGAAAGAGTGGGCATAAATATATGATGAACAGATGATTGTGAGGTGTAACACAGTTAGTGGCATATTATTCCCAAGCAACAGTCAGGATTGTTTTCTTTTTTAATATACGTGAGACAGACCTTTACAAAACTGTTCATGATTGGGTTTCAGTCATACAATGATACAACACCCATCCCTCCACCAATGTACACTTCCTACCACCAATGTCCCCGTTTCTCTCCCACCTAACCCCAATACCACACACCCGCCTCCCTGTCTGCATCCACATACCTTTCTTCTTTCTCTCTCTCTTCTTTCCTGCGTTATAGTTTGCAATACAGTTACTAAGAGATCATCGTGTTTGTTCAAGGCATTGAGTACTTTTATCGGGAAATTAAGTCTGGAGTAGTATTTTTAACTGGGTGGTAGCTTTGAGATATGGACATGACTGCCAAGGCTTCTGGAAGTACAGGGAGGTTGGGGGAGATAGTCCATCCTGACCCCAAGAAAGCCTGGAGATTTTGGTCACAAAGCCTGCATAGCCAATTTTTCAGCAATTTTCTTGGTGAGTACCATCCCAAAACTGCAGAGTCCGGCTGGGAGTACGGCTGCAATTTTGGATGGTGGAAGTGAGTGGCTTCCAGGGGCTTTTCTTGGGTGGATGACAGGCTGGTCTGCTCTCCTCCAATTGTAGTGGTGCCAGCAGGTCAATCTGTATCCATGGGGTGAGTGCATAGATAGCCTGAAGATGTCTTTAGGCTTCCTGATATTCTAGAATTGTTGTTTTTCCTCTGGCTGGACCCCAACAACTCAAGACCAAGTTTCCTGAGACATTAGATGGCCAAAAGTTAAGTATATGGGAGCCACAACCACAAACCACTTCTGGCTCAGTTATACAAGCTCTTCTACTGGTCTTGCTTCAGAAACCCATGAATAAATCTCAAAAGAGATCAAAAGCAAAAGTTAATCTTGCAACGGTCAGGATTTTCTTTCCCCCCACATATACACACATAAATAAAAAGCAGCAGAGAAAAATAAAATGTTTTATCATTATTATGAAGGAGATACCAAATGCAAGAAAACATACTGGGGAGTGTGTGGGGGGGGAGGGGAGTGCTAAGCATAATAATGTGCAGGTTACTTCAAAAGGTCAGCAACTAATCAGAAATCTCACTGAATAAGAAAACCCAATGAAGTATATTAGTCACAGTTCAGAAAAAAAGCAGAAAAGGATCTTTAACTACAGTGATTTAATTCTGGCTGATCACTAACCTTTGTTTCTTTATGTTGTCCTGAATTACAAATCTAGAGTTGGGCTGATGTCAGATGTTCCTTCAACTGTGTGCATTTTATATTTTTGCAGCTTTTTTTTCTAATTCCTGAAAGCACCAGAGAATTTGTGCCCTTTAAATTCTACTTTATAAGTGGCTCAAGAATGCAGACAGTGCTGCATTTTAATAGACAAGCTTAATTGACTCATGTTCTTGAATGACTGATGTGTGGTCTCTCTGGTAGTGCTGAAAGCCACCTGTTCTGTAATCATTTTAATCATCAAATTGCCACATGGCACCAGTTGTGGATGCTACCAGTCTGTAACATGACAGACATTTTAAGGACCATTTGTTTTTCTATTTATGTTGTACTGATGAATTGCATTTGAAGAGATATTGACGATTTGAAGGAGACTCAGGATGGAGATATTCTCTTGTCTCTAAAACATTGCTTCCCTAACTCATGAGAATGTTTGAAACCTTCAACCAAATCCAGGAAAACATATTTTTTTCTAGAGTCACACAGAAAAATGTTTAATTTGTCTGAAACTGCTTTTCCTCCTCTTCTTAAAAATATGCCTTATTATAAAACTGAAATATATTCTTACAAACAACTATTTTAAGATGTGGTTGCTATAAGAAAGTCACATATCAGAAGGGAACTGTTAAGAGAATGTCAGTCTCCAATGCAAATTCATTTCTTAGATCGCAACATGCAGCTGTGTAGTAAGTGTTTATGCTCTTGGCTATTGTTACAATGAATTCTTTGAATAAAATCTCCTCCACAAAAAGAACAGTAGAAGGGTATTGAAAACAGAGCATGAATTCCACTCCATTAATTTTGTGATTACTGCTTTCACATTCTGCAGTTTCATGTTCGCCTAAGAATTTTCATAATCATACTGGTTTTAAAAGAATCAGTTTCATTGTTTATCTAAAAAATGCCAAATCATATAAAATAGATACCTGGGGAATAAGAAATGTTATTCTTATCATTTAAACAAAATGATGAAATTACCACCCATTTTTAAGTCAAAAAGTTTATAAAAAAAAAACTCTCTTGCAACTATTTTTCTCTTGGTTGTAGTCATTTTATCAATAGTCTTGACTCCAAATAACAATTCAGTTTATTTACTCCTTTAACAATACTACTTAAACTGTGAGCTGGAGCAATAGCACAGTGAATAGGGCGTTTGCCATGCATTCGGGCGACGCAGGTTAGACTCCTCCACCCCTCTCGGAGAGCCTGGTAAGCTATCAAGAGTATATTGCCCACATGGCAAAGCCTGCTCGCAAGCTACCCGTGACATATTCGATATGCCAAAAACAGTAACAAGTCTCACAATTTGTTGTGAGATGTTATTGGTGCCCTCTTGAGCAAATCGATGAACAATGGGAGGACAGTGCTACAATGCTACTGAAACTGTGGAGAATTTAAGTAACATCAGGAAAAAAAACTTAAAATCATGTTCCCCTTTCTTCAGAGTACATTTTACAATTGGGATTTTCCTAGTCTTTATTAAGCTACCCAGGCTTCAACTAAATTAATTCTTTTAATCATCTTATACAATATTTACTAAAGTAAAACAGTTACATAAAGCATATTTTCTGCTTTGTGAATATAAAACTGCAGTAATTATATGGTGAATTTACTACACAAAAAGCATGTTTGGTTAATTAAAAGGAACATATATATTATGTTTCAGTGGTATTGTACACTTTTAATGCTTCTGATGGTAAAATTTTATTTCTAACTCATTACGTTAAGTTCTGTATGGTTATTTTGTGTGCAAACTGACAGACAAACATTCATACTATAATGACAATGGTAAAAGTAAACCCTGTTTAAAGAGGCAAACTGAAGACTAGATAAATAAATATATATATATATGTGTGTATATATATATGACATGTCAACACTGGCATGTGCCATTGGTGGCTCACACTTGAATGTGGTTTACTTAAGAAAAATTGCAGCACTAGCATCAACATGCTATGAAAAGAGTAGTAACCTACAAGTGATGAAAACTGTCAAATAAATTGAAACTAGAAAGATGAGTAGATCTCATTAGTAATCTAATAATAGCAGATCTACTCTGTCCTAACCCTCACAGAGGGAAACTTGAGTAATAATATATATATTAGACTCAGATGTGGGAGGATAAGTCAAATTTAGAGTTGGTACTCCAACTACCAGAATAAAAGTTCTATTATTTAATTATTAAAGGAACAACATGTCCATGGGCAATTTTTCAAGTAACTTATGTGACAATTTCTTTAAAGAAAATCATAAGTGGCACTTTGTTTTAAATTCTAAAACAAAAAAAAAATCTCTAGATACCTGAGACACAGAGAGAAATCTGTTTTTGCTAGAAAAACAGAAAAACACAAACAAAAACAACAACAAAACCACAATTTATTTCACAAGTAAAAGCAAAGTTAAAAACTAGCAATTCCTCCCCTCCCAAGTATAGATAACTGAATTTACAATTATTCTATTTTAATAAATTTTCATCGAGGGGTGAAGTAAGTATGATCAATTAGAGAGAACTTGTATTTACCTCTCTGCATGATCACAGCATATCTACACCAAAGCTTGGTATCTACATCATACTAAAAGTACTAAAACTTGGTATCTTTTATCTACATAAAATCTAAACAGAACCTCAATGAGCAAAGCTTTCACAGAAAGGGCCAAAGGACTGAAGTCAAAGAGATTCTCTTACAAACCCAGAAAATTTATCTGCAGATCAACAAGGTGAAATCAAGAATAGATTCCTGAGGTGTGGACCTTTTCCATGGAGATCAGATTGGTTTTGTGCCATGGCCTGACAGCTTGATTTTAAATTCCTACATTTTACAGCACTGTAATGGGAGGCAAGAAACCATGGGGTAGAAACAGAGTAACTCAGTCACTGGTACGTGCCATCTTGGTGAACTCTTGCCACAAGAAGGCTACACTAGATTTCAGTCTTCTGTGAAGACCCTGTTCACTGCACTATCTTTCTATCCCTCAATTTCTTCATCTAAAATATATCACTTTGCCTTCAAGTGGAGTGGATTTATGGAGAATGTAGTTATTTACCCATGAACATTGCTTAAAAGCACACTATAACCTAGAGGTCTGTATTGCATTTCAGTGTATCCTTTCTCAAAAGTTACCTTGAACTACATCATAATACTTTTAAGGAGAGAGGAAACTATATTTTAATAAACAGCTTAGAAATAAGATATCTTACAAATATTTAATAAAGAAATTTTTATCGTGGTCAGTTATTCTGAGCTTGCATTTTTAGTAGGTCCTAAGAGCAAGTAGGAAAGTTTTGCCCATTCCTTACAAATAACTGATTTTAAGGTGATTTGTGTAAAATATATATTTGTCTATTAAGAAGTCTTGCATAAATAGTTTTTGTCTTGAGGGAACTTAAATCTTGTTTTAACCCAGTCATTCGAATATTTATAAAAAGTTATGCATAGCATCTATTAAATGTCTTTGCCACTGCAAGGTATTAAAGATAATAGAGAATTCCAACAGGTACAGCCCGCCCCCAAGGGCCTGGGTTCCTCTCTGGGCACGCGCAGCTAGAAACAGCCCCGAGACAGCCGGTTTTCAACCCCTGAGCCGCGTGGGACGGGCACAGAGGCCCAGCTCTGGGCAACAAAGCTGAACGGCTCCAATTCCAACAGGTACAGCCCGCCCCCAAGGGCCTGGGTTCCTCTCTGGGCACGCGCAGCTAGAAACAGCCCCGAGACAGCCGGTTTTCAACCCCTGAGCCGCGTGGGACGGGCACAGAGGCCCAGCTCTGGGCAACAAAGCTGAACGGCTCCAATTCCAACAGGTACAGCCCGCCCCCAAGGGCCTGGGTTCCTCTCTGGGCACGCGCAGCTAGAAACAGCCCCGAGACAGCCGGTTTTCAACCCCTGAGCCGCGTGGGACGGGCACAGAGGCCCAGCTCTGGGCAACAAAGCTGAACGGCTCCAATTCCAACAGGTACAGCCCGCCCCCAAGGGCCTGGGTTCCTCTCTGGGCACGCGCAGCTAGAAACAGCCCCAAGACAGCCGGTTTTCAACCCCTGAGCCGCGTGGGACGGGCACAGAGGCCCAGCTCTGGGCAACAAAGCTGAACGGCTCCAATTCCAACAGGTACAGCCCGCCCCCAAGGGCCTGGGTTCCTCTCTGGGCACGCGCAGCTAGAAACAGCCCCGAGACAGCCGGTTTTCAACCCCTGAGCCGCGTGGGACGGGCACAGAGGCCCAGCTCTGGGCAACAAAGCTGAACGGCTCCAATTCCAAACAGGAGACATTCCCAACTCCTCGCCCAGTGCCAGGGACTCTTTCCGGAGCCGCGGCCGCTAACGCGGCCGCGAAATATTTTCCCACTGCATATGCCATAGGAACCATAAGCTAACTTCTTAGATGGAAACTTCTCTATTTTAGCTCAGCCACTAGAAATACAGTTGCCAATAACTCATAAGCCTATCTTAACTCACACTGCATATCAAGCAGAATAGTAACACTGAACGTGAAGGACTAAACCACACCTCTCACAATGGTAAAGCAACGCAAAAGCCCACCAAACATTCATATTGAAGAGTCTAGCCCAGATGACACCAACAGTACTGTAGTGTTAGACAACCTCTCTGACAAGGAATTCAGAAGGGAGCTACTTAGGATGCTTAGGGAATTAAAAGAAACAATGGAAAGCAATGCCAATAGAAGACAAGAGGATCTGAAGGCAGAAATGAGGAAAATGCAATCAGAAATGTCAGACCTGAAAAATCTCGTAGGCGAATTGAAAAGCTCAGTGGAAGGCCTCAGCAGCAGAGTAACAGCGGCTGAGAACAGAATCAGTGAGCTCGAAGATGAAGTTCAGAGACTCTCCCGAAAAGAGCAGAAAATGGAAAAGAGACTCACAATTCGGGAACAGATGGCAAGAGAAGATCGTGATGAAGCCAAGAGGGGTAACATAAGAATTATTGGAGTCCCAGAGGGACAGGAAGAAAACCTCGATGAAGAAGAAACTGTCAAAGACATCATTGCTACAACATTTCCAGAGCTGAAGAAAACTTGTGACCACATTCAGGAGGCCCGAAGGGTACCAGCTAGAAGAAATCCGAATAAAAATACCCCAAGACACATTCTGATCAAAATGACCAAAACCTTAGACAGAGACAAAATTCTGAAAGCAGCAAGATCGAAGAAAGAAATCTCTTACAAAGGAGCATCCTTAAAATTCACAGCTGATTTTTCTGATGAAACCCTCATGGCCCGAAAACAGTGGTGGGACATAGTAAAAAAACTCAATGAAATAAATGCCTCCCCCAAAATACTTTTCCCAGCAAGACTCTCATTCATAATAGAAGGAACAACACACAGTTTCACAGACAAACAACAGCTCAGGAACTTCATAGACTCAAAACCATGGTTACAAGAACAACTAAATGGGCTACTTTAAGGCAAGAAAGGCCCCTCAAATACACCCAATTTTAACAGAACAATGGGACAAAATCCCATAACAATAATCTCTCTCAATGTCAATGGGCTAAACGCACCAATTAAAAGACATAGAGTGGCAGGATGGATTAGAAAATTGAACCCAACATTCTGCTGCCTGCAAGAAACGCATCTCAATAGTCAAAGCAAACACAGACTCAGAGTCAAAGGCTGGAAAACAATCCTACAGGCAAACAGCTCCCATAAAAAAGCTGGGGTAGCCATCCTTATATCAGACCACATTGATTTCAGAGTGAGGAAGGTCATAAGAGACAGTGAAGGCCATTACTTATTGATCAGAGGATCTGTACAACAGGAAGAACTTACAATAATAAATGTATATGCACCTAATGAGAGACCAGCAAAGTACTTAAAACAACTACTCATAGATTTGGAAAAAGACATCAATAGCAACACAATACTAGTGGGAGACTTCAACACTGCTTTGTCACCTCTTGATAGATCAACCAGACTCAAGCTTAGCAAGGACATACTTCATTTGAGGGAAACAATGGAAGAAAGGGACTTAGTAGATATATACAGGACACTTCATCCACAAAAAGCTGAATACACATTCTTCTCAAGCGTACATGGAACATTCTCCAAGATAGACCACATGCTGAGCCACAAAACATGCCTCCATAAAATTAAGAAGGTAGAGATTGTATCAACAATCTTCTCAGACCATAATGCGCTGAAATTAGAAGTAAATCACACACAAAAACAGAAAACTAAATCAAACACCTGGAAATTAAACAGTGCACTATTGAACAACGAGTGGATTAGACAGGAAATCAAAGAGGAAATCAAAAGATTCCTAGAAACGAATGAAAATGAGAACACGAGTTACCAAAACTTATGGGACACAGCAAAGGCTGTGTTAAGAGGAAAGTTTATAGCTCTACAAGCATTCCTCAGGAAGGAGGAGCGAGCACACATAAGTAACCTAACCTCACAGCTTAAGAGCTTGGAGAAGGACCAAAAAAAGGAGCACAACCCGAACAGGAGAAAGGAAATAATAAAACTCAGAGCAGAGATTAACGAGATGGAAACCCAAAAAACAATCCGAAAGATCAATGAAACCAAGAGCTGGTTCTTTGAGAAAATTAACAAGATCGATAAGCCTCTAGCAAAACTCACAAAGAAAGGGAGAGAGAAAACCCTAATAAACCGAATCAGAAATGAAAAGGGGGTCATTACAACAGAAACCACAGAAATTCAGAGGATCCTCAGGGAGTACTTTGAGAAGCTTTATGCCACGGAACATCAAAACCTCGAGGAAATGGATAAATTCCTAGACTCCTACAGACTCCCAAGGCTGAACCAAGAAGACCTGGAATACCTGAACAGACCTATCACCATCAAGGAAATTGAAATGGTAATAAAAAGTCTCCCCAAGCACAAAAGTCCTGGCCCGGATGGATTCACTAGTGAATTCTTCCAAATCTTTAAAGAGGACTTACTCCCAATACTCTTTAAGCTTTTCCACGAAATTGAAATATCAAAAACACTTCCAAACAGTTTCTACGAAGCAAATATCACACTGATACCAAAAGCAGACAGAGATACCACAAAGAAAGAGAATTACAGGCCGATATCCCTGATGAACACAGATGCAAAGATCCTCAACAAACTACTAGCAAATAGAATCCAACTACTCATCAAAAAGATCATACACCATGACCAAGTAGGATTCATCCCAGGGATGCAAGGATGGTTCAACATTCGGAAATCAATCAACATAATCCACCATATCAACAAAAGAAAAGATAAAAAGCATATGATCATATCAATAGATGCAGAGAAAGCATTTGATAAGATCCAGCACCCCTTTATGATGAAAACCCTAGCCAAAATGGGTATAGAGGGGACCTTCCTCAACATAATTAAAGCCATCTACCACAAGCCTACAGCAAGCATCATCCTCAATGGGGAAAAACTGAGAGCCTTCCCTCTAAGATCAGGGACGAGACAGGGATGCCCACTCTCTCCACTGCTGTTCAATATAGTACTGGAAGTACTTGCAATAGCGATTAGGCAGGAAAAAGATATTAAGGGCATTCAGGTAGGAAAGGAAGAAATCAAGCTCTCACTATTCGCAGATGATATGATACTCTACTTAGAGAACCCAATAACTTCCACCAAAAAACTCTTAGAAACAATAGACTCGTATAGTAAAGTTGCAGGTTATAAAATCAATACCCAAAAGTCCATGGCTTTCCTATACGCAAACAGTGAGAGAGAAGAAAGCAACATGAAAAAAACAATCCCATTCACAATTGTGCCCCAGAAAATCAAGTACCTAGGAATCAGCTTAACTAAGGAAGTAAAGGACCTGTACAAAGAAAACTACAAAACGCTACTTCAGGAAATAAAAGAGGACATGAGGAAATGGAAAGATATCCCCTGCTCATGGGTCGGGAGACTTAACATTGTCAAAATGGCAATACTACCGAAAGCATTGTATAAATTCAATGCAATCCCTATAAGGATACCCATGACATTCTTCAAAGAAATGGAGCAAACACTCTTGAAATTTATATGGAACAATAAGCCCCCACGAATAGCTAAAGCAATTCTTGGGAAAAAGAAAATGGGAGGAATCAACCTCCCGAACTTCAAACTGTACTACAAAGCAGTAATAATTAAAACAGCATGGTACTGGAACAAAGGCAGAACTGCAGACCAATGGAACAGGGTTGAATACACTGACATCTCTCCTCAATCATATGCTCATCTAATCTTTGATAAAGGTGCAAGTAATGTGAAGTGGAGTAAGGAAAGCCTCTTTAATAAATTGTGTTGGCATCACTGGACGGCTACATGCAAAAAAATAGGCTCAGAACTCTGCCTAACACCATGTACAAAAGTAAGATCAAAATGGATTAAAGACCTCAACATCAGACCAGAAACCATAAGGTACATTGAAGATAAAGTTGGCAAAACCCTCCATGACATTGAAGCTAATGGTATCTTCAAAGATGCCACGCCACTGGCCAAGCAAGTGAAAACAGAGATAGACAAATGGGACTATCTTAAACTAAGAAGCTTCTGCACCTCCAAAGAAACAGTGACCAAAATACAAAGACAGTCTACAGAATGGGAAAGGATATTCACCGAATACACATCTGACAAGGGGTTGATATCCAGGATATACAAAATACTGGTTAAACTCCACAAGAAGAAAACATCCAACCCCATCCAAAAATGGGGCAATGAAATGAACAGAAACTTTCTCAAAGAAGAAATCCGAATGGCAAAAAAGCACATGAGAAAATGCTCTACATCATTAATCATCAGGGAGATGCAGATCAAAACCACAATGAGATACCATCTCACACCTCAGAGACTGGCCCACATTCAAAAGAACAAAAGCAACCGATGCTGGCGTGGTTGTGGCGAGAAAGGGACACTCCTTCACTGTTGGTGGGAATGCCGACTGGTTCAGCCCTTCTGGAAAACAGTATGGACGATTCTCAAAAAATTAGAAATTGAGCTCCCATTTGACCCAGCAATACCACTCCTGGGAATATATCCCAGAGAGGCAAAAATGTATAGTCGAAGTGACATCTGCACTTGTTTGTTCATTGCAGCACTCTTTACAATAGCCAGAAACTGGAAGAAACCTGAATGCCCAAGAACAGATGACTGGTTAAAGAAACTTTGGTACATCTACACAATGGAGTACTATGTAGCTCTTAGAAAAGATGAAGTCATGAAATTTACATACAAGTGGTACAATATGGAAAGTATCATGCTAAGCGAAATGAGTCAGAAAGAGAGGGATAGACATAGAAAGATTGCATTCATCTGGGGGATATAAAGTAACAAAGTATGAGATTAATACCCAAGAATAGCTGAGATCAGCACCAGGAGGATTACTCCATAACTTAGAGGCCAGCCGGGTATCCTAGAGGAAAGGGCTATTCAGATAGAGAAGGGAGCACCAAATAAAGGATGTTTGGAGGATCCTCCCAGGAGGGGAGATGCATGTCGAAAGTAGACTATGGACTGAACATGTTTGCCACTCAAGGCCTCTTTTGCAGACCACAACACCCAAAAGGAGAGAGAAAACACAGGGGATTGCCCTGCCACAGAGACGGGGGGATGGGGGGATGGGGGTGGGAGGGATATTATCCATGGTGGTGGAAAATGGGCACTGGTGGAGGGATGGGTATCTGATCATTGTATAATTGAAACCAAAGCACAAAAAATTGTAAATCTACAACTTTAAAAAAAATAAAATAAAATAAAGGGGAAAAAAAAAAAAAAAAAAAAAAATAAAGATAATAGAAATAGCTGGACAGAAAATGCTGCAGATCTAGAATGATAGGTGTTGGCCCTCCCGTTGATCGTCGATTTGCTCGAGCGGGCCCAGTAACGTCTCCATTGGAGACTTTGTTGTTACTGTGTCTGGCATATCGAATACTCTCGGTAGCTTGCCGGGCTCTCCGAGAGGGGCGGAGGAATCGAACTCGGGGCGGCCATGTTGGCCGCTTGTAAGGCGAACGCCCTACCCACTGTGCTATCACTCCAGCTTAGAGGAAAGAAAATAAAGAGATGAAATTTTGGAATAACTGTAGAGGATGCTACAAGCCATTTAAGCAGCACAATATTATTTTCAATAAAAATAGCTATAATTATGGCATTATGTACTAAATAAAAACTCCTCTGGAGAGAGGATTTTGTCTTTACTTTCGACTGCTTGACCCTCAGTTCCAAACCATGTGTGATACATTAGAAGTCATCAATAATGCGCATCATCATTATGTACATTAGATTGCTTAGTATCTGTAAATCCTGAAAGACTTTATATCTCCATTATTTGTGTTTTTGAGAAGACTCTCAAGCAGTGTTCAGTCAGTTTGTGGGTTCCTCTCAGAGACTTGCAATCAACTATCTTAGTCTGGGCAACAAGTCAATGCAAGAGCCTAATATGGGGTGCTATTCATGTCATGCAGTGTCAGGGATTATTTGCCTCACTCTGGCAATATTTGAAGATCAGTAGTGCTGTACTCAATGAATTGAGTAGACTACGTTGTGTCAGGGATCACACTATGTTCAGCCACATCAATGCATGCACCATAACCCCCGGTACTGTCTCTCCCATACCTATTTCCTCTTGTTTGTGTGGGGGGCCACACCCAGCAGTATGTGGTCTTATTTTTAAGATTCCATGCTCAAGTGTCATTTCTGGCAGTGTTTAGGGAGCAATTTGTGGTACTAAGATAAAACTGGGTCTATAGTATATAAGGGAAGTGCCGTAAGTACTAACTACCTCTATGGCCCCTATTTCCATTTTTTTAAATGAAAAACCAGGGCTCAGAATGACTGGCAAAGATATTTATTTATAAAATATTTTTAAGATTTTTTATTTAATAAGCTTTTAATTAAACTATAGTTTATCCTGTCATTAAAGGTACCTTTCAGTAGATAAAGGTAATTTTCTAAAAAAGATACCCTGACTTACTGACCTCAAGTTTATAGTGTACTTTTAACACATGTTCTTTGGTAAGTAACTAGGTTCTTCATAGATCCACTTCACATAGGAACAAAGAACTATATTTATATTTACATATAAAGAAATTGAGGGTTGGAAAGATAGTACAGTGGGGTGTGGTGCTTGTCTTGCACACAGCATACCCAGGTCAATCTTCAGCATCACATATCATTCTCCAAGTCTCACCAGGAGTAAACCTTCAATGCAGAGTCAGGAGTAGCCCTTAGCACAACCAAAGGAAGGAAGGAAGGAAGGAAGGAAGGAAGGAAGGAAGGAAGGAAGGAAGGAAGGGAGGGAGGGAGGGAGGGAGGGAGGGAGAAAGGGAAGGAAGGAGGAAGGGAGGGAACTGATTTCAAATTCGATTAGTCTATATAAACGTGCTTTACAAATCTGAAGTGATAAATTGTTGCTAATGAAAAAATAATGCATGAAAATTCCATGAAAGCAAAATTTTAGTGATAAAGACGGCTCAGTGGCTAAAACACATGCTATGTAAGCATAAACCTTCAAGCTGGATCTCCAGTGCAGTAAATTGTGCCAAGAAAAGTTCTGGAATCCTATCTCTCTATGTCTGGTAGCTCTACTCTCTGTGGTCCCAAGCACAGCAAATATTGCAGCTGAACTGCATACTCACTGCAACTAAATTATGACCCCACCATGTGTACAAGCAATACAACTAAAGAAGCACCATTATCAAGCATATGTATAGTTCCATTTCTCGAATCTACATCAACAAAGAGAGAAGAGGTAAAAATTTTTACAAAAAAGAAAAGATAATGAGGGGGTCCAGAGAGATAGTACAATGCTAAGACAGTACAATGAGTAAGGCACTGGCCTTGCATGTAGGACCTGGGTTGAATTACCAGCACCATGTATGTGCCCTTAGCATCATAACTAGGGGTGACCCATGAGCACAGAACCAGGAATAAGCCTTGAATACCACTGGATGTGGTCCAAACCAACAACAACAACAACAACAACAACAAAATTAGAAGAAAGTAAGGGTCAGACAGGTAGTGCAGGCGGTAAAAGCATTTGCTTGCATGGAGCTGATCATAGTTTGACACTGCCAGGAGTTACTCTGAGCAAGGAGTCAGAAGTAAGCCTGAGCACTACCAGGTAAAGCCCCAAAACAAAAAAGAAAATAAATTTCATATTTGTATATACAGATACACATATATGCATATTTATCTATACACATGTGTACATGCACACTGTTTCTTTAAGATGGCATTTTTAATAGATATTACAATTGGGTGTCTGTGGAGCACCTAGGAAATGGAAAATGGTACTTTGTGCAAAAAAAGTAGATGTACATAACTGATGGCATGTCTTTGAAGTCATGTGTAAAGTTGTGATAGTTAAGCTCATGAAAAGTATAAATGAGATCTCAAGAAAATTATGCAGAGTTTAGGAATAGCTGACATGAGAGTGCCTATGATGAATGAAGAAATGACTGAAAAGAAAAATAAAGGAATATTAAGAGGAAACAGGGCATCCAACCGCAAAAGTGAAAAAAGAAGACATTCTATTTGACAATATTTAATGTACCTCTCCAACAGACTATGCAAAGTCCATTGTTTGAGGTACATAACTTAAGTAGTGCATGCAGGGAACCATTTAAGTATCTGAGTGGAAACCTGCCAGCTTAAAGGACATACAGGATACATACACTTTCATTTAATGCTTAATATTTGAGAGAATATAAGACTTTCAAACTAGTGAAATAACCTAACAGAGAGGATGAAATTGGAAATGTGAAATGAAGTTGTGAAGTCAGGAAAGAATTCAGTTAAGGGTAGAAGGAAGATATTTAAAATCTTCTGTCTATCAAAGTAGAAATAAAGTAATATTTTGGGGTGAAGAGGAGGAAAGTTCCCTGACTCAGCTCCCATTTTAGAGTTGGCTGTTGAAAAGCACTAGATATGAAACAATAGCAATGTCAGGACAGTCTCTTCCACCCCCAAACCTATGCAGCACAGTAGAAATCAGTCATTGTCAGTCATTGTCCAGGTGTAATTCAGGATGGCCATAGAGTAGACCATATGTTTGAACTGAATGAGAAATGGTACAAGTGGGTAGCAAAAAAATCAGTTAAGAGTTAACAAATGATTGTTTGCTTAGGCAGAGTTCAGGATAAACTTGTAAAAAACTTGTGAGGCTGGATTATTCTATCAATTAATTTTTATAACCTTTATAGATGCAGGAAAAGATAAAAATGGGAAAAGTTAATGAGTAAGATTTTTATGTGGCATAAAATTTTTATTTTTCACAAAGCATATATTTTTCAATGCTAAGTAAAACAAACTGTTAGCACAGCGGTAGGGCGTTTGCCTTACAAGCGGCCAACATGGCCGACCCGAGTTCGATTCCTCTGTCCCGCTCGGAGAGCCCGGCAAGCTACCGAGAGTATCTCGCCCTCACTGCAGAGCCTGGCAAGCTACCCGTGACGTGTTTGATATGCCAAACACAGTAACAACAAGTCTCAAAATGGAGACGTTACTGGGCCCGCTCGAGCAAATCGATGAACAATGGGAGAACCGTGACTGTGAAGTAAAACAAAATGTTTAACTGATTGCTTTCTTTTCAATCAATGTTTTGATTGAATTTTTATGATTTACAGTAGCATTCACGTTAATGTTTTAGGTTACAGTGTCACTATCCACACCTGCGTGCTCGTGTGCTTTTAGTTCCATCTCACTAACTCATATCCTCCCAGGGAAGTTTCGGTAGAACAAAAATTTTAAAAGCCAGTCACAAAAGTCAAGTACTAAAACCAATGTTTAAGGGTGTTTAAGGGTGAACAAACAACTGTTTACAAAAGACTCAGTGAAGCAAAACATTTGTATAATGTGTAGAAATAAAATATTGTATTAGAAATATTTGAAAACAGAAGAGTGAAATAGGAGAGAAATATCAAAATCAAACCTTGCTGTATAAAAGATGACACAGAAATTTAGCTTCCCCAAACAAAATATAACTTCTTGATGTATTGTATTGATAAAACTCAAAGGATAAAGGTTAGGGAAGGGAAATTTTAAATATATCTCACTAATGCTTAGAAATACTGAAACTGGTACAAGTTCAAAACATTAATAATTTCAAATTAAATGAACATAAAGCAGAAGATAGAGTTCTAATTACACCACACTGTAATAACACTGAGCTTTTCTCTGGGGAGTTGGGGGAGCAATCTACCCATCAGTTCAAGGGTACAGAATGAACTCAAGTTTTTCCATATGCAAAATGTAAGCACCAACCTTCAGAGATATATTTCTGGCCAAAATCTAACATTTCTTAATGTCAAAGTCTAAGGCTCAAGAGAAGCATAGAACTGAAAAGGAATGAAACCTGGAAAAGTAACTCAAAGTGCTGGAACATAGGTTGACTTTGCAGGAGGAGGGCTGGGTTCTATTCCTACCATCGCATGGTTCCCCAAAGTAGCACCAGAGTGACCCTGAAACACTGAGAGGGGAATAGCCCCTGAGAACTGTTGGGAGTGGATCATATCCTTCCCCCTCCCCCACCACAAAGAATCAAATAAGACTTGTCATTACTTGGTAACCTACAGTAAGATTGGTGGTGGCTAAAACTTAAGGTCCAACCAAATCATGCATGATTTCCATTTTCCTATCTTATGGTCTAACTATATGTTTTTAAAATGTATGTGTATTAATAAAGGTTGTTGCCTGGCAAGCTACCCATGACGTATTCGATATGCCAAAAACAGTAATAACAAGTCTCACAATGGAGACGTTACTGGTGCCTGCTCGAGCAAATAGATGAACAACAGGAGAACAGTGACAGTGACAGTGATGTCACACAGGAAGATGTTTAAAGAGTCATTGAATAATACTTCTTAAGTGCTGCTGTGCTTAAGACCTGAAATTAAAGAATCTGACAGAAGATGACAAAAAGAGACCTGAGACAAAAGAATCTGACAGAAGATGACAAAAATAAAAACTATCAGCTTTGTCACTAATTGAACTTGTAGAACAAGGCTCAATTTAGGGACCTTATACCTGGCTTCATAATGAGTCACTGAATTTGGCATGGTTAGAGCAACTCTGTAAATTACGTGACTCCTTTGCAAGGTTAAGAATATGACTGCCCTGTGGGCTGTCAACAGATAGTTGAGAACTCATTCTCCCTGCAAGCATGGTGGATATACAGCCATCAACAGCACACTCTCTCCAATCAAGGAAAGCAGGGGTAACAGAGGGGCCAAGAGAGAACAATAATGAATAGTCCTTGAAGAGAAGAAATGGTGCACAAAACTCCTGTGATGATACAGGGTAACATCCTGGAGTAAAAAGACAGTCTTGGAGAAAATGATAAACTCATTCTCAGAAGGACTGGCCTTACAAAGTCAGATATAAAAGCAGCAGAAATATGCACCTTAAATTGTCTAGATAACTGTCTCTTCTTACTGCCTCATTTTGATTCTTGAAGGCGATGGCATGGGATATACTTGGTTACTCTCTCTGACATTATAGAAAAAGCAGATTCATGGCTGGCTCCTGGAATGATGATTTTATCACGTTATAGCATGAAAATGAGCTCTGAAGAAATATGTTTTATAATCCTCTGTTTAATTCTTTATGTAATGTTATCCCGCTCTCTGTAAACATAGCCAAGTCTAATCCCCAGAAATGCAATTTTTAAAAATGGTAACTAAGAATGTCATAAAACAAATGCCAATATTCACAGCACGTGAATCCAAGTTCAGTATTCTCTATCTTTCAACGAGTCTGGGAAAACTCTGAAGGGCTGCTAGACAATTTTTTCAATCCCCTACAGAATCTTTTCCAACTTGAGCTCCAAATAAGAAAAGACACACAATCAAATTTCAAATGCTTGGAGACTTTCAAAAATCATCACTTTAATGGACATATTTTCTCTCTGTCCCTAGCAGTAATGAACAATACGATTATGGCAGGTCCTTTGATTTCTGTTATTGTGTTCCCTCGAAGCTCAGTGCCTGACAAGATACCTCATTATAACTTCCCTCATTTCTTCTTACTTTTCTCTCACTTGATTTTCTCAAAATATTATGAAGCTGACATTTTCTTTGAGATGAAGGTGTTATATCATTCTCAGTTTTTACCAAGAATATTGGTTTTGTGAATATATCAATTATTTCTCCCCTACTATGTGCAAAGTACCACGAGCTACAGGTAGAAAACACCCTGCAAACTGATACAACTAGAGAAGAAAATGGAAACGTAATAAGCAAAAATCTAAGTCAAATTATGAAAATCCACTCATATATGCTGGACACAACTCTGTCAATACACTGTGTACTTCAAATATTTGACACTTCTGATGGCTACATATTTTAGCTAGCTTCAACTTGTCATTTGTCAGATCTCCAAGCCATGGACTTTTTTTGTTAAATTACTTGTGAGTTAGCAGACCAAAATTAAGATTGATTTTTAATCATATTCTCTTAATATATTTATAGCTAAAACACTGTTAGCCTAGATACAATTTTAGCAATTCAACTTTTCTATGAGAATTAGTTTTCCTCTTTATGATTTAAATGATGAAGAGAAAATGAACTAATTTTAAAAATTAAAGACATTCTAATATTTCCATTATGAAGATATTTCCTCATTGATTTCAGAACATGAAACTGAATATTTGAAAATAAGCACCTTTCACATATCTGAATAGGTAATTTCTGATAATTGCCGTAGGTATAGAATACAACAGTAACCTTCAGAACTCCAACTAGAGACTTTTCATAAAATAATTGAGTAAAAAATTCCACAATGCTCTCTTCTTGTAAAGAAATTACTTCCATGTCTAATAATTGAGAGAATTGTATAAGGAACCTTATTATTCAAGTAAGTGGGTTAATAGATTAACCAGCTAAGAAAGGCTGACATTTCATAAAGTACAAAGAGATAACTCTTAACCATAATAAACATAAAAGCAATTGCACTCATAACAATATATGATGTATATAATTGACTGAATGTTACCTTTAAATTCAGGTTCAGAGATTAAAAGACTAAAGGAAAAAAGACATACATTTATCCTTATATATATTTTTTGCTATAGACTTATTGAGGAAATTAATATTTTCATTAACTTAGAACTATTGCAGGACTTATAATAGTTCTAAGTTAATTATTAACCAGTTATAGGGAAAGAAAAAGCACTACTTTCATGTTCTCAAACTCAGAAAAGTGGAAAGAAGCAATGCATCAAATCATTGTGTGAGGTCCGGGACAATGAGTTTGAACATTCAAATATGTAAGGACCCAAACAGAAAATATGGGAGAATGAATGCTAAACTTTGACATTTTGAACCGAGCTAGGTGAAACTTTTTAAATCCCTCTATAAATAAATTTATTCATTACCTAATACTACCCTATAAAAACTGATGAGGAAATTGCCCGATCTGCCCGTTGTCTGTCATCTACAAGCTGTTCACTCTAGTCATCCTAAATAGGATTGGCAGAACACTAAATAAAGGACAACCATGCGAGCAAGCCAGGTTATGAAAAGGATTCAGCACGATCTACCATATCCACATAATAATCAAGCTCATTGAAGTTTCTCAGGAGTTCAAGATGCCGCTCTATCTAATGTTCATTGATTTAAAGAGGCCTTTGATTCTATTGAGACTGAAGCCGTCATCAAAGTCCTAGCCAAACAGGGTGTTCAAACTCAATACATTATAGCATTAAAATGAGCTCTGAAGAAATGTGTTTTATGACCGCTGGACTAGAGCCATTACTCATTGGATTCCACGGGACGTCAAAAGATCTTGTGGCCACCCACCTTCAAGATGGTCAGACTTCTTTGTCAAGACCGTGAATGATCGGCTTGAGGGTCTTCATGTTCCAAGAATGAGCAGACGCCATTGGGCTTTACTAGCACGTGACAGGAACAAATGGAGACGTTACTGGCCCCCGCTTGAGCAAATTGGTGAGTAACAGGATTTCAAGTGATCAAGTGATCTAATTTTAAGATGGTATGTAAAATAGTCCAAGTATGGGTATGAAAACCAATCAGTTATATTAATTGACTTTATAACAAATGGTTTGCAAATCAGGCTATTTAGAAGTTTTCTTAATAATAGAAAAATGTATAACTGGATCTTAAGGTAAAACATTGCAATTGCATGTCACATTTTTCTAAAGAAAGTTCCTCTCTACCCTTTCAATAATAAACTTAAAGGAGTAAGAAATATATACTTAGACAGTGTATGCCTTACATGTGGCAGACCCAATTTTGATCCCCACAACCTATACAGTCCCCAAGCACTACCAAAAGTGGTCCCTGAGTAGAGAGCCATAGGTAAGTCCTGAGTACTGTCAGATGTAGCCAAAGAAAACAAAATAAATTTTAAAATAAATTTTAAAAATGATTTTATGAATAAAATATATATAAATAGCAAATGGTTAGAAAACAAAATAAATTAAAAAATGAGAAGTATTAAAGAAAAGATAGGTAAATAGAAAATGCTATAAGGAATCTTTACTAAAATAAAATGAGTTTTAAAAATTTATGATTAGATAATTAGAGAGAAAGACATGCCAAAGAGAAACTATCAAAATTAATTTTTAATATAAGTACAAATTTCTGATAATTGAATGTAAGACAAAGTGACAATTCAAAAATATCCTGAAAACAAAGAAGAATATCACATTTTCATTTTAGAACACAAATTCGTTTTTTTGTTTGTTCATTTTTTATCATTTTATTTATTGAATCACCATGAGAGCAGTTACAAAGCTTTCGGGTTTAAGTCTTGGTCATACAATGAAACACCTATACCTTCACCAGTGCCCATTTTCCACCACCTAAAACCTCAGTATACCCCCATCTCACACCCTCTCCCTGCCTGTGGGGCAGATGATTGCCACATTACTCTCTCTCTACTTTGATCACATTCAATATTTTGACACCAGACCCACCATTATTTTTTTGGATTTTACCCCAACACTCAGATCTGCTGAAAAGGCAACAGTAGACAATTTTTTTTCTATTGTTGGTTAAGAATAACATATGATGTCGCGTGACTGCAGTAGTGGCCATGCGATTTTGAAATTCCGAAATTTTAACAATTTTAGCACTTAAATATGGAGGGATTTTTGTCAAAACCTGCTGGGTTCCAAGATTTGTTCCTGAGTCTCTGGGATCATGGCCGTTAAGCAGCTTGATCAGGATTCAGAAAGGCCATTCATGGGTGGAGACTTGGAGTCTCGTTGGGATGGGGAGGAAAGGGCCAGCTCCACCCCCATCCCATGAGGCCCCTTGTGCCTGCTGTTTGGTTTCAATATTTGTTTCTGAGTCTCTGGAATCATGGGCATTAAATGGCTTGATCAGGAGCCAGAGAGGACATTTGTGGGCAGCGACTAAGTGTCTCATTGGGTTGGGGAGGAAAGGGCCGGCTCCACCTCCATCCCGTGAGGTTCCGCATGTCTTGTCACTGCGGACATGAATCTGACTATCCAGTGGCCTCTGGAGGATGGTGGCCACTGGGCTGCCAGGGGGAATAGGTTAAGGCATGAAACCTATTCCCACCTAGGTTAGCCCAGCGCCGGTAATCTACTGCAGAGACCAGATGCATTTCTGCCAAAAGTCGCTGGGTTTCCAGATTTGTTTCTGAGTCTTTGGGATCATGGCCGTTAAGCAGTTTGATCAGGAACCAGAGAGACCACACCTCCAATTATATAGCTGAGCCCGAGGTAGTTTGTGGGTATGTCTCCCACATACCTAACTTTTGGCCATTTACTTTCTTGGTAAACTTTGCCCCAAGTTTTTGGGAACTAGCCAAAGTCACAGCAGCAGTTTTGGTGTATCTGGAAGTCTGAAGGCGCCATCAGGCTGCTGAAGCACTCGCCTCACAGGTATAGATTGACCTGTTAGCGGCACCATACCTCTGATAAATTCTTTTCAGTGTGCAAAAGTTAGTGTACTAGCCTACCAGTAAACAATTAACTTTCTTAGATATTATAAGTATTATTTCTTTTCTCCAATATCCATTTCTATATTTCATGACCAAAAATTAAGTAAAGCTCTTATGGTTGTTTTTATCACTTATCACTTAATCACTTAACTTCCCATTAATCGTTGATTTGCTCGAGCGGGCGCCAGTAACGTCTCCATTTGTCCCTGTCGCGTGCTAGTGTAGCCCAGTGGCATCTGTTCGCTCTGGGAACATGAAGGGCCTCAAACCGATCATTCATGATCTTGACGAAGAAGTCTGACCATCTGGTAGGTGGGCGGCCACGCGGTCTTTTGACATCCCGTGGAATCCAGTCAGTAACAGTTCTAGTCCAGCGGTCGTCTTTGAATCTCATTACGTGACCAGCCCATCTGATTTTCGACACCTTGGCAAATGAGACAGCGTCCCTGATTCTTGATCGTCGACGGATGTCAGAACTCCGGATTCTTTCTCTCATTTGAGTGAAACGTGATATTCCAAGCATAGCTCTTTCAATTCCTCTTTGGGAGACCCGAATAGCGTTCTCATCCTGTTTGCATAGGGCCCAGGTCTCTGAGGCATATGTTAATGCAGGAAGAACAGTGGAATCAAAGAGATGTGCCTGGAGCCGGAGGTTCTTTGTCCTGTTAGCTATTTCTTTGACGTTCTTGAAGGCGTTCCAAGCCGCTCTCTTCCTCCTGCGCAGCTCGGGTGCCAGGTCATTTGTCATGTTGACCTCTCGACCTAGGTACACATAGCTGTTTTTATAGCCATATTAAAATATGAAGGCTCCAAATTTCCTATTGATGCAACTTTATGAGATTTAATCTGATTATTATTTGGAAATACCCTATAATATTATTTTTCTCTAGATAATTTATTCCTGTAAACTTTATAAAAAAAACAGATCTCTTGATTGACCCAAATTTTCTCAGGACTAATAACAATTCAAATCAAACTCTCTAATTACACAGAAAATGAATAAATTCCACTTTCTATAGATAAACATTCCTCAAATGTCATCACTACCTAAGATTTAAAAATTATTTTTAACGTATTAAGCAACACAAATCATTGTTCACTTAGGGATGCAATCATTGATGCTTTCAAAATTTTTTATGCTAATAAATTATAATTTTATCTTATTTTCAAGATAACTTTAGACTTCAAAAAAATCTCACTCACTGTTTGTAATATAAATTCATTTATGTATTTTAAGGCAATGCAAATAACTAAACAATTCTATAATACTGTTGAGTCCATCATATAAAGGTTAAATTATAAGATTTTAAAAACTTGAAGAGTCTGTATATTGATGCATTTCAATCTTATCACAAGTTTGATACAAACTGGATATCGCAAAGGCTATATCAAGTAAACTTTCATTGTACCAGCTCTGTGTCCCGTATGCTGCAGGAAAATATAGAAGTGTATTAAGAGATTCCATAGATGAGCATCAGATGTCTTGAGAAAATTATTAATACTGTCATTATCAGCAAGAAAATAGCCGAAAGTCCCTTACATCAATTTTCTCCTATTCTTATTCTTCCCCTTCATTGCAAAGTCCTGTACTTTTTTGAACAAAAGATCAGATGAAGCTATTACTATTTAGAGCACTTTGTAGACTATCAAGGTTTGACCTTTAATGTTAATGTTAACTTAGTTTATTTGCTCATCATTTATTGAGCACCAACTAAATACTACAGAAAGCATTTTTAATGAATGAACACAAACATGATTAGTGGGCGTAAATATCTCATTTTCCAGGGAAAAGACTGACATTTAAACTAGTAAACTCTGATAAAAGGAGAAAACTGCAGCACATAAAGGCAAACATCATCCTAAATCAGCATTAGATTTTAGTTGATTTACAAATAAATTTTTAAAACACTAATTTTATATATGTACTGTCTAAAACCTTGTTCGAAGACTATAGAAACTCCCAAATCAATTAAGTTGATAAGCAAAATTATTGATCTAATATGACATTTTCAGAAAATTTCAAAATATAAAAAAATAAAATGTAAGTACTAAATTGTTTTTATTTATAAAGTATAAAAGGTAAAGTAGGATAACTGATGTTATTCAGAGATCAAGAGTTAGTTTTATCTCTGTAATTGTTTGAATTTCTGTTACTCTAAGTCATTTATTTCATATCATTCTTACGACTGTTTTTTATAATTCTCATTGGATATCCATTCCCAGTTTTGAATAACAATATGAACTGTCATTACTTTTAAGCACTTTATTGCAGTAAAAATTTCAGTTTCCCTGAGGCATCATGCTCTATCAACTGTTCAATAAACCTGCAAAATATTTTACTTATTTTGAAGGAAAAACAAATTTAAAAAATTATATATTAAGACTATAATATTGTTCTCTTGTATAATGTGACTCTCCAGTAGGAATAAATGTCAAAAATTTTCTTCTGACAATGGGAAGATAGAGTATTTTTATAGGCCAATTAAATGCAAGAACATATACATTATTTCTTAGCTTTTGACTCAATTTTATCATAAATGGCTAATTGTTGGTAAAATATCACTTGATCACTTGATACCCCGTTAGTCATTGATTTGCTCGAGCAAGCGCCAGTAATGTCTCCATTCATCCCTGTTGCGTGCTAGCGTAGCCCAATGGCATCTGCTCATTCTAGGAACATGAAGAGCCTCAAACCGATCATTTAGTGTCTTGACGAAGAAGTCTGAATATCTCATAGGTGGGTGTCCATGTGATCTTTTGACGTCCCATGGAATCCAGTCGGTAATGGCTCTAGTCCAGCAGTCATCTCTAAATCTCATTACGTGTCCAGCCCATCTGATTTTCGATGCCTTGGCAAATGAGACAGCGTTCCTGATTCTTGAGCATTGAGGGAGGTCAGAACTCCAGATTCTATCTCTCATTTGAGTGAAGCATGATACTCCAAGCATAGCTCTTTTGATTCCTCTTTGAGAGACCCGAATAGCGTTCTCATCCTGTGTTCATAAGACCCAGGTCTCTGAGGCATATGTTAATGCAGGAAGAACAGTGGAATCGAAAGAGATGTGCTCGGAGCTGGAGATTCTTCATTCTCTTAGTTATCTCTTCAACACTCTTGAAGTTGTTCCAAAATTCTCTCTTCCTCCGGCACAACTCAGGTGCCAGGTCATTCGTCATGTTGACTTCTCGATCCAGGTATATATAACTGTTGCATTTGGACATGGTCGTTCCGTTGAGAGTGAATGGGACATCAGGAACAAGACTGTTTCTCATGAACATTGTCTTTGTGGGATTCAGTTGTAATCCGACCTTTCCACACTCACAGTCGAAGTAGATCAGCATTTGTGCCACTTGGCTGATGTTTGGTGTTATTAGAACGATGTCATCAGCAAAGCGGAGGTGGTGTAGTTGCCGACCATCTATCTTCACTCCCATTCCTTCCGATTCCAGTAGTCACATGACTTTCTCAAGGGTAGTACTGAAGAGTTTCGGTGAAATAGTGTCACCCTGCCGAACCCCTCTCTTGACATGGATGATAACTTCTTTGTAGAATGGTGAGAATCTGGTAGTGAATACAGCTCACAGAGGATCCTGATGTATTGAGTTTGAATGCCCTGATTCGATGATAGCTTCTGTCTCAATAGAATTAAAGACCTTTAAATCAATGAACGTTAGACAGAGCAGCATCTTTAACCCCTGAGAAACCTCAATGAGCTTGGTTATCGTGTGGATATGGTCAATGTTACTGAATCCTTTTCGGAACCCGGCTTGCTCGCATGGTTGTCCTTCATCTAGTGTTCTGCCAATCCTATTCAGGATGACTCGAGTGAACAGCTTGTAGATGACAAACAATAGGCAGATTGGGCGATAGTTGCCAATGTCATGGATGTCTCCCTTCTTGTATAGTATTACAGTCCTGCTGGTTTTCCATTGGGATGGAACCTTACATTCAGACAGGTATCGTGTGAAGAGCCAAGCCAATGTATTGATGAGTACTGACGGTAGGTTCTTCAGGTGTTCAGGTCTGACTTTGTCTGGGCCAGGTACTCTTTGTTTCTTTACTGATGAGATGGCATGTTGGATTTCGGAAGGGAGAATGTTGGGAATGACATATCCATCCTGCGGAATTTGGTATTTGGGCAAGTAGATGTGGCTATTAAAGAGATCTGAGTAGAAGTCATGAATAATCTTCTTCATTGCCCTTCTGGAAGACGTGATACATCCATCGGGATGTCAGAGGGCAGTCATCTTGGTCTTGTAGTTGGTGAAGGACAGGAAGGCATTACGAATGTTTTTTCCAGCTTCTGCCGCATCTACCAGCACTGCTGCTCTTCTTTCTTTCAGGTCATCCTTTAGCTATATTGGTAAAATATAGTGGCACTAAATTAGTGCCAGATAATCACTTAATCACTTAACTTCCCGTTAGTCGTCGATTTGCTCAAGCGGGTGCCAGTAACGTCTCCATTTGTCCCTGTCGCGTGCTAGTGTAGCCCAATGGCATCTGTTCGCTCCGGGAACATGAAGGGCCTCAAACCGATCGTTCATGATCTTGACGAAGTGCCAGATATAAATATAAAAATAAAAGGATGAAGTAAATGTCAGGCACATCTATATGCAATCATACCCAACTGGACAGAACAGCTAAGTCTTCTACCAATATATCTAGAAACATTACTATATTCATTTTTGCAAAAGACAATGGTTTTTAAGTTAATTATGGATACTAAATATGAACTCCACGTAACAAGTGAGTCTCTGAAAATACACAAAAGAATGAAGCTAATTAAAGGTACTTTTTCAAATATTCTAACATGTATTTTTAGCATACTAGATTTCACTTAGCTCAAGATCTAAGTTAAAATCCAAACTCAACATGGATATCATTTTGCTAAGCTACTTGGATAAACATATACTGAAAGAGTCTTCCTGAGATTCACTAAAAATTGCAATACATTTAAGATTACTTTCTCGGAACTCAAGCAGAAAAAAAAAGTTCAGAAGGAGAAAATTATTAGTTTTGAGGGATTTTTTCCCTTAGTGATAATAAATTCATACACTTAAAGCTGTAATTTGAAACAGACATTAAATTTTATACAACTATGGAAGTTTCAAAGAAAAATAGTTTATCATTTATTTATGTTATCCTCTCTAGAAAAGCAAATCAAATTTATTTCAAAACACCATACTGCATTTTTAATAGGCTTTATTGATTATACCCCTCATTCCTTTCAGAGAGATAATAATGCAGTGCAAAGTGACATATAGATAGAGAAAATAGCATTTCAGTGATATTAACTCTGGAGCTGCTCTTATACTAGAGGTATATGATCATTCAGAAGAAGCAGGATGGGAAGACTGAGAAGGTGAGCAGAACATTCATTGACCAAGCAGAAATTTCAACAGACTCATAGGACTAGAAAAGTAAAATACTCATATTCCAGTAAACTCTGGAATTGTAGATTTTAAAATGTTCTGTCTATACCAAGAAGCATAACTATAACAAACAAAAGTCTCTTCTAGACAATTCGTGGTGTCTCAAAAGAAAATCCAAAAGAAAATAAAACTTTTGAGAGAAAAAGATCCATTATCTACAAAAGAGAATCAAACAAAAAGGTTCAGTTCTCAACAGAATTAGTGGAAACTTGTGCTGAAATGAAACAAATTTTCTAGCATTACACACACACACACACACACACACACACACACACAAACAACTTTAAGACCAATAAAAAATACATTTTTCAAAGAAAGTAACTTTGATAAAAATCATTATCTCTAGGGGAAAAAGATAATGCTAGTTGAACTATGGGGAAGATAGGGGTGGAAATGAACAAGGAAAAGGGTGAATATGAGATTAAAGAGAAATGCTTATAAAATAATAATTGTCTTATTGAAATTATATAGAAGTATAATACTTGCCACTTACAACGGTAGGGGGTAAATAATGCTAGATTATTTTAGGACTTGGGCCGGAGCAATAATACAGTATAGAGGGCATTCGCCTTGCAGGCAGCCAACTTGGGTTTGATCCCAGCATCCCATATGGTCCCATGAGCATCACCAGGAGTAATTGCTGAGTGCAGACACTTCTAGGTGTGATTCAAAAAACAAACAAACAAAAAGATAAAGTATTTTAGGACTTTTGCAGTCTCAAGAAAAGAGTAAAAGTACTAATTATGTTAGATACTTACATTACATTCACTAGGAGGCATTTTGTAGTGAGGAAACCACAGTAACAGTTGAACACAACAGCTTTGAAATTTCTAGATGCTTATGGAGGAAGAGAGAAAGAGAACAACAAAAAACTGCATACATATGCAGACTTCAAAAATACTGTTTTTAAATTAAAAACGAAAGGTTGGACAAATGGTAAGGAAAGCATCGTTAAAAATCACATAATAAATACTAGCAACAATTGGGGGAATAAAATGTGCTATATTAAAACTAAGAACTTTCAACAACAATGAGATATCATTTCACACCACAGAGACTGTCCCACATCCAAAAGAACAAAAGCAACCAATGTTGGTGTGGATGTGTCAAGAAAGGGACATTCATTGCTGGTGGGAATGCCAAATGGTTCAGTCATTTTGGAAAACAGTATGGATGATTCTCAAAAAATTAGAAATTGAGTTCTCATTTGACCCAGCAATACCACTCCTGGGAATATATCCCAGAGAGGCAAAAAATGTATAGTCGAAGTGACATCTGCTCTTGTTTGTTCATTGTTACACTGTTTACAATAGCTAGAACCTGGAAAAAACCTGAGTGCCCGAAAACAGATGACTGGTTAGAGAAACTTTGGTACATCTACATAATGGAGTACAATGTAGCTGTTAGAAAAGATGAAGTCATGAAATTTACATACAAGTGGTACTACATGAAAAATATCATGCTAAGCGAAATGAGTCAGAAAAAGAGGGGCAGACATAGATGATTGCATTCATCTGGGGAACATAAAGTAACAAAATAGTAAACTAACACCCAAGAATAGCCTAGATAAGTACCAGGAGGTTTATTTCATGGCTTGGAGGCCAGCCGCACACACTAGGGGGAAAGGGAGTTCAGATAGAGAAGGGAGGACCAAATAAAGGATGTTGGGAGGATCCTCCCAGGATGGGAGATGCGTGCTGAAAGTAGACTATAGACTGAACATGATTGCCACTCAATGCTTCTTTTGCAAACCACAGCACCCAAAAAGAGAGAGAAAACGAAAGGGAATGCCCTGCCACGGGGGGGGGGGGGGGGGGAGGGATGGCATTATGGGGGGTAGGAGGGACACTGGAATCAGTTGTGGTGGAGAATGGGCACTGGTGGAGGGCTGGGTACTCGATCATTGTATAACTGAAACCCAAGAACAAAAAATTTGTAAGTCTACAATTGTACCTCATGGTGTTGCACTAATAAAAATTTAATAAATAATAAAAAAAAAACTAAGAACTTTCATTCAAAGACACTAAGAGAAAGACAGGCAAATTGCAGAGTAGGAAAAGCTATTCATAAAACATGTAAATGATGAAAATATTTTATCTGGAATATGTACACATTTATTTATAAATGAAAATATCAGTCAAATATCACTTAATCACTTAACTTCCCATTAATCGTCGATTTGCTCGAGCGGGCGCCAGTAACGTCTCCATTTGTCCCTGTCGTGTGCTAGTGTGGCCCAATGGCATCTGTTCGCTCTAGGAACATGAAGAGCTTCAAACCAATCGCTCATGATCTTGATGAAGAAGTCTGACCATCTGGTAGGTGGGTGGCCACGCGGTCTTTTGACATCCCGTGGAATCCAGTTGGTAACAGCTCTAATCCAGCGGTTTTCTTTGAATCTCATTACGTGACCAGCCCATCTGATTTTCGACACCTTGGCAAATGAGACAGCGTCCCTGATTCTTGATCGTCGACAGATGTCAGAACTCCGGATTCTTTCTCTCATTTGAGTGAAACGTGATATTCCAAGCATAGTTCTTTCAATTCCTCTTTGGGAGACCCGAATAGCGTTCTCATCCTGTTTGCATAGGGCCCAGGTCTCTGAGGCATATGTTAATGCAGGAAGAACAGTGGAATCAAAGAGATGTGCCGGAGCCGGAGGTTCTTCGTCCTCTTAGCTATTTCTTCGACGTTCTTGAAGGCGTTCCAAGCCGTTCTCTTCCTCCTGCGCAGCTCGGGTGCCAGGTCATTTGTTATGTTGACTTCTCGACCTAGGTACACATAGCTGTTGCATTCAGAGATGGGCGTTCCGTTGAGAGCAAATGGGGCATCAGGAATGAGGCTGTTTCTCATGACCATTATCTTCGTAAGATTCAGCTGTAGTCTGACCTTTCCACATTCACGGTCGAAGTTGGCCAGCATTTGTGTCGCTTGGCTAATGTTTGGTGTTATTAAAACAATATCATCAGCAAAGCAGAGGTGGTGTAGTTGCTGACCATCTATCTTCACTCCCATTCCTTCCCATTCCAGTCGTCACATGATGTTCTCGAGGGTGGCACTGAAGAGTTTTGGTGAAATGGTATCACCCTGCCGAACCCCTCTCTTGACATCAATGATTACTTCTTTGTAGAATGGTGAGATCCTGGTAGTGAATCTGCAATACAGCTCACGGGGGATCTTGATGTATTGGGCTTGAATGCCCTGATTGGCTAGGGCTTCAATGACCGCTTCCGTCTCAACAGAATCAAAGGCCTTCTTTAAATCAATGAACGTTAGACAGAGCGGCATCTTGAACTCCCGAGAAACCTCAATGATCTTGGTTATCATGTGTATATGGTCGATGGTGCTGAATCCTTTGTGGAACCTGGCTTGCTCACATGGTTGTCCTTCATCTAGTGTTCTGCCAATCCTATTTAGGATGACTCGAGTGAACAACTTGTAGATGACAGACAATAAGCAGATCAGGTGGTAGTTGCCAATGTCATGAATGTCTCCCTTCTTGAACAGTAGTACGGTCCTGCTGGTTTTCCATTGGGATGGAACCTTGCATTCAGACAGGTAGTCTGTGAAGAGCCGAGCCAGTGTATTGATGAGTACTGATGGCAGGTTCTTCAGGTGTTCATGTCTGAACTTGTCTGGGCCGGGTGCTGTTCATTTCTTTACTGATGAAATGGCGTGTCAGATTTCAGAAGGGAGAACATTGGGAATGACATATCCATCCTGTGGAATTTGGTATGTAGGCAAGTGGACATGGCTATCGAAGTGATTTGAGTAGAAGTCATGAATAATCTTCTCCATTTCCATTCTGGAGGATGTGATAGGTCCATCAGGACGTCGGAGGGCAGTCATCTTGGTGTTGTAGTTGGAGAAGGACAGGCGGGCGTTACAAATACTTTTCCCAGCTTCTGCCGCATCTACCAGCACTTCTGCTCTTCTCTCTTTGAGGTCTTCTTTGATCGCATCTCTGCACTGCTTTGCAAGCTCGGACGTTTGCTTGCGGTTGTCTGAGGCATGCGCCAAACCACATTGGCGAATAAGCTCAAGAGTTTTCGAAGATAGGTGTTTTTTTGTGGCTATCTCTCTCTTGGCGTTCCTCGCACAATCATGGAGGTGCTGAACCAGTCGATCGTATTCCTCGTCAATGGTGTCAACAATGGTGTCTTCCCATGTTGCTGCAATAGTGCCAAAGAGCTACCAGTTGGTGGTCATTCTGGGAGTTCTCTTTTTAAACTTTGCAGCCCTTTCTCCCCATTATGTGAAGTAGAATTTTGCATGAAGGAGACGGTGGTCCGATCCCATTTGGAATTTTGGGACAACAGCGACATCGGTCTGGCAAAACTGTCGATTGAATATGATGTGGTCTATTTTGTTGTGGAATCGTCCACCAGGAAACTACCATGTCCAACGTTTAGATTCAGCCTTCTGAAACTATGAGTTACCATGGATGGTCTTGGTCGACATGATGAACTCAGACAGTCTCTCACCCTGTTCGTTCCATTCTAGGCCATGGATCCCAATGTGAAGTTCTTCAGCTGATCTTCTCAGTCCTATCTTGGCATTAAAATCACCCACAATGATCTTGTAGAAGGTGTGGTCATTTTTATAGAACTTCTCCAGCTCCATGTAGAACTTCTCAATTTCTCCTTTATCATAATGAGATGGTGGTGCGTAGACAACGAATATAGAAACTGCCGGCAGTGAGCCACATCTATTAAAATGACACACCATAAGACACTAAATACCCATCTTCCGTAATTGCCGTACCATATTTGATAGGGTTCAAATATGGTAACACCTACGAGGGTGATTAGACGTCGCCCCAAAACCTTCTATCCCTCTCGGAACGACTGGCAAACTACCGAGAGTATTCCGCCCGCACGGCAGAGCCTGGCAAGCTATCTGTTGTGTATTAGATATGCCAAAATCAGTAATTATAATGGGTCTCATTCACCTGACCCTGAAGGCTTCACCAACATGGCAGCACTGAGAAAGATGAGAAAGGAGAGGCCGATAAAATCTCAAGGCTGAACTAGGCTGCCACAATGAAGGAAGACAAAAATGATCGTCTGTACTTTCAATGCACGTACGCTAGCATCAGATGCAACCATCGAGGACCTGATGGTACAAGCGTGAAAGATCAAGTACGACATCATTGTTCTGACCGAGATAAGAAGGCACCAATCTCATCATGCCGTTTTCGAAGAAAAACGGAGAATTGTTCCTCGGAACAAGAGATAAAAGAGATGTTGGAGGTGTCAGTGTTCTTGTCAACAAAAACTTGGCCAAGAGCATTGATTCATTCAAATGCTTAACAACCCGAATTGGACATTTACATTTGAATAGATGTGGCTCAGTCAAATATAAAGGTAAAGGTAAAGGTAAAGGCCCTCCCGTTGATCGTCGATTTGCTCGAGCGGGCCCAGTAACGTCTCCATTGGAGACTTTGTTGTTACTGTGTCTGGCATATCGAATACTCTCAGTAGCTTGCCGGGCTCTCCGAGAGGGGTGGAGGAATCGAACTCGGTAACAACAAAGTCTCCAATGGAGACGTTACTGGGCCCGCTCGAGCAGTCAAATATATAATAGAATAATTAAATAAGCTATACAAAATACAATATCCACTATCCATCTGTACACTCCTAAGTAAATATTCACATTGCATTATTATCAATTACACAATATTCTTCTTTCATTTGTCTGATTTGAGGGCCATTCCCAATGGCATTTGGTTTATGCTTGGCTCTATATTCAGGGATCACTTCTGGAGACAGTTGAGGGGACATTATGGGGTACGGGAATCAGCAAACAACTAACCCACTGCACTAGCTCTCTAGCCCCAATGCCTTCTCTTTTAAGTTTTCTATATACAAAGGAAAATCCACAATTTTGTTCTCTTGAACCCTATCTATGGGTTATTAGAGTTGTCATAGAAGGCACTTATGTTAGACATGAAAAAAGAAAGATAAATCATACAGCCGAAGAGAAGGGCCACATGGAGGGCGGGATCCACAGCTCCCAGAGAAAAAAAAATAGGTTCCAAAAAGAGCCGAGATCATTGGGAAGTCCCAGATGGGGTAGATACCGCATCCCGCCTCCCCCAGATGGAACCCCGGTGACCAGAAGCCTCTACAAGCACAGCTCGAGTATGCGGGAACTAGGACTTTTTCTCAAATCTGCCGGGACTACAGCTCCCAGGTAACCTCTGATTCCGGAAGTCATGCCCACAGCCCGCCCCCCAGCACCATCTTTACAGCATACAGCCAAAGAGAAGGGCCACATGGAGGGCGGGATCCACAGCTCCTGGAGAAAAAAAAAAACAGGTTCCAAAAAGAGCCGAGATCATCGGGAAGTTCCAGATGGGGTAGATACCACATCCCGCCTCCCCCAGATGGAACCCCGGTGACCAGAAGCCTCCACAAGCATAGCTCGAGTATGCGGGAACAAGGACTTTTCCTCAAAACCACGCGGCCGCAAAAGCGGCCCGCGACATCTCTCTATATACAAAGTGATCAATGGGAAGTAAACCACCCAACGTTTCTCCCTGAAAATCAGAGTTAAGTTTGGAGCACGGCCACAGCCCCAGAAACACAAGGACTTAATGCAGAACCCAGCAGCTTGGAGCAGAAAAGTGAACGAACTATGCGTTAATCCAGGCCATCATGTCTGCCTGGAGGGGAAAGGGCGTTGCTCCCTTCCGCCCTCCTCCCTCTGGAAAGAAAGTTGGCAGCCACATGGGAGCCTTGTGGACAGCAGGTATGAGCCGGGGGTGTGGGGGTGACTAAAACCTCATGGGAAGGGGGGCGTTTCGGTCCGCCCTTCACGCCCTACCGAGGCCACCAGTTGCCCCCCACAAGCGGCTCTCCAGTACGGCCACGACTCCAGAGCACAGAAACCAATTTCTTAACTATCTGACTTTCAGTAGAAATACTTCCAGGGTCAATAAGTAGAATAGCAGAAATCCAAAACCAACATTTAATTCTTGAACCCAGCTGTAGAAAGCAAATCACTTCACAATGCTTTTTCAGCATGTCTGATTTGGTGGGGGGGGGGGGGGTAAGCTCTAAATAATAGTGGTGAATCTTTTATTGAAACAATGAATCTAATCAAAGCAGATAGAGTGTTAACTAGAATTCATCTGCCTCCCAGGGACTGGGAGGGGTGGGGGGTGGGGTTTTATTGGGGTTCTTCATGGTAAAAAATAAGTATTGGTAAAGGGAAATGTGTTTGATATTTGCATGACTGAAACCTAAACCTGAAAGCTTTGTAACCTTTCCCACAGTGATTCAATAAATAAATAAATAAATAAATAAAAATAAAAAAATAAAAAAAATAAAAAGAAAGATAAATCAAGAATGAGATATTTATAGAAACTTACTGGAGAGCTTTTAACAAACACTAAATATATTCGATTTCACACAAATGTTCACCAGTAGGAAAACGTTCATAGCAGGAAGCACTATTCTGAATATCAAAATATTGAAAATGACCCAAATGTCTACCTACTCTATGTAATGCAATTTACTGGTCAAATGGAATACAACATTAAAAATAAATGAACTGGGGCCTGAGTATAGTAGCTAGGGAGTTTGCCTTGCCTGCAGCTGATGCAAATTCAATCCCTGGGATCTCATTTGGTTCCCAGAGTCAACCCAGAGTGTTTCCTGAATGCAGAGCCAGTGATTCTTGAGCATTACCAGGTGTGGCCCCAAAACAAATCAAACAAACATAAAAAGGAACTACTGCTAAATGCAGAAACAAGCATAGTGTTCCAAGATAAAATATTAAAATCAAGCCTGTCTTATTATTCTTCCTCTTTCTACTTTCAAGATTTTCTCCCTAATATAATTATGTGATGAAATATTAAAAGACAAAAATCAAAATTTCAAGCTACTTTTATCTCTTTTCTATTTTTATATTCCATACCCAGTCTTCAAAATATGTCCATTCTATTAATAATAGTAAACCAGACATATTGAAGAAAATTCAAGCGCCAGTCCTCATATTAAAGTCCTAAAGCATAAAATATGATTAGAATCTTGGAGCTAGACTATCAAACCCCAATCTCCTTCTCCTTCTGCTGATGTGTGACTGAAGCACGGTATACTTTAGAAACTTGTTGAGAGGTGGAGCTTCTGGTTGGAGGGGTGGGTGCTGGATCATCCTATGACTGAAACCCAATTATGAACAGTTTTGTAATGATCTATCTTATGGATATTCGAATAAAAATTATTTAAATGTAGTTTATGCCCAATTCAATTCTTTTAATCAGTGGCTGAATAAACAGCAGTATTCCTACAATAGAAAATAAATAAACTTGTCAAGTTCCATAGTCAGTAACCACTTGCATCTGGAATTCAACCCAACCCCCTGATCTGAAAACGGTGTACCGAACCCACCCACTAACTATATCCCTCAAAGCCTGTGTTTCCACAGTTCACCCAGTATGGTTTGAGAGCCTCTTCTGAGTTCTCTGCCTGTTATCACCCTTATTGGGACCACAAATGTTACCAGAGAAAGCAGAGGCATGCTAGCTTGGATCTCCATTCTTATCTCCAGAGATAATTCACTAAGGAGACCCAGGACCAAATAAAGTTACAGAAATTTTATGCGGAAAAAAAAAACCAATAGAGGAAAGAAATAGTAGTACAGTCTGGAGGCATCAGAGCTGGAGGAAGGAGCAGCAGTCAAGTCCTTCGGGTTTTATCTGACTACCTCTTCCTTGTCTTTGGGCTTTTCTGTGGTTTCCAGCCACTGCAGACCTCTTGCTCTGGACACTTCTAGCTTCCCTGCCACAGCACTATACTTAGGGTCTTGGCACCATGTGGTCTCCCACTCTTAGGAAGTGCCTCCCCTCAGGAGGAGGATGTGGGGCATTCATAACATTGAGATCCCATACTCAGGACACTCTGGTTCTTGGCAGTTATCCCTGTCAGCATTCCAGAGGGTTCCTGGGAGATCCCTTTTGACTACCTGAGAATCCATCACCTGCTCATGTCTGCTAAAACTGTCTACATGTTAACAATTCTCCCTCCCACTAATTGAGTTGCCTTCTGAATATCTTCCTTAAATGCCACTTAGTCTACTATTGTTTTTTGAATCCCTAATGGCAACATTATCAGAAATTAATAACAATCATGTTATTCTCTTTTAAAAGGAGTTTGAGTTAAATTATACAATTCTATCCATTTGGGTTAATAGAATTAGCTAAAGTAAGGGCTCGGGGAGGAGAGGAGAGCTTTAGTTAATGGATTTACCAGGATATTTGCCCTTTAAAAATTTTTTCTCTTTTCCTGGAGGCTAACAACATAATCTGTTTATCTTTTAAAAAATCTAACCATTATAATTATGTTCTTTATGTTTTTGGCACTTTCTTCTAAGACCTGAGAGGGTTGTTACAGTAAAAAGCAAAACAAAACAAAAATCAGCTAAACTGGGACAAAGACCAGGAAGATAGAGATGTTGATATGCATTTGCTTCAGATGAATGCTGATATCCTGCTTCCTGATCAGCTGATGATGAACAGATGCATCAGTTTATTTTGGCTAGGGGAAACAAGCATGCTTTTGGAGTTAAAGCCAGTCTCCACACTTCTGACTCCTCAGTCTCGGAGATGAATGCTGAGTTAAACCATCACAGCATAAAGCCAGCGGTGGTTAAACTTTCTATCCTCAGGCCAGTTAATTCCTTGTTGCCTATAAAGGTAGTTACCATGATAAAATCTGAATAACTAGGAAGCAGCAGACAGTTCCCACTTCACATCTTCCATAAGTTCTTTGAAACAGACTTTGAACTGAATAACAAATATCAAGACTAGAGTTATCATAAGTTAATACCATAAGTATCAACAAGAGTTATAAAACCCAGCTCCCGGAAGAGATCAGCACAGACTCTCCTGCCCCCGCGCCTGGCTGTCCTCACCGAGGCCCCTTGGAGGGGCGCCGGATAAATTTCCCTCCCTGCCCCGGCAGCCGAAGACCTCCAGAACAAGCCACAGCCATGCTGACACCACTCTCCACACGTCTGGACAAGCCTCATGCATGAAGGAACGGGCAGAGGAACACAGGCATGCGGGTCCCAGGGCTGAGATCTCCAAGCCTGCTCGGATCGGAACTGGGCCTTCTCCACCCAGATCCCACATCTTGTAGTAGGTAGGCATTACACCCACCAGCTGCCACCGGTGCCAGGTGGTCCCATCAATGGCCAAGACCCAGAGACTATAAAACCCAGCTCCCGGAATAGCGTGACCGCAAATGCGGCTGCGCAACATCTTATTATCTCGTTTTTTACTTTGGAGAATCCGGCAAGCTACCAAAAGCATCCTACCTGCACGGCAGAGTCTGGCAAACTTCCCGTGTCGTACCCAATATGCCAAATACCAGTAACAATGATAGGTCTCATTCTCCTAGCCCTGAAAGAGCATTTAATATGGCTCTTTTAAAATCTCAGGGCTAGGAAGAAGGAGACATTACTGGTGACTGCTTGAGGCAATCGACAAACAACAGGATGATCATGATTAACAAGAGTTAAAATTGCTAAGGCACACTTTTGGTCACAACAGGATCACCAGATATCAAAATAAAGACCACAAACACTTTGAATATTACACAATAATTTGAATTCATTCTCATTTCTCCAGCCTGTTTATACCACTATGGGTTCTTAGGGTCATAGGTGACTGAAGTATATTCCAATGGCTCAGGAAGCCCTATTGAAGACCATATTATCAGTTTGATGGTATTTTAACAAGAAGTTTTCTTTGGGTGTTTACAAGTGAATATCAAATCCACAGAAAAGAAAATGCCAGAGTAGGCACTCAGTCAATTTTAAGTGGATGAATAATAATTAACATATGAATGAAGCACATGATTCATCAACTTAAAATAGTCTTTGTATTTAAGTAAAAGCATTTTAAGAATCACCTTAACAGCTTCACTTACATTTTAAGCTCCTTTACAATCTTCTATTTAGATAAAGGGCTATCTGATCACTAGCTATTTCCTAAAAACCTTTGAAAAAAAGGGCATTCTTTTCTCTTCTCTGTTTCTCAGATTTTTCAGATATTTTAACTTATCTGACCATAAAATATAATACTCACCTCCACCCTTTCTTCACCCTGGGACATTCTATTGAATAATCACTAAATAGCTAAGCCAGTGGGATGAGATATTGGTCAGAGGTGGAGTATTCCTATATATGTGTGAGGTCCTAGGTATAATCCCTGACATCTCAAAAAAAAAGGAGGGGCAACAATAAAGTAAATATCACAATCACAATCATCCTGTTTTTCATCGATTTCCTCGTGCAGGCACCGGTAAAATCTCCTTCATCCTACCCCTTGAGATTTTAGAAAGTGCCATATTCAAGGCTCTTTCAGGGTCAGGAGAATGAGACCCATGGTTGTTACTGGTTTTTGGCATATTGAGTATGCCACAGGGAGTTTGCCAGACTCTGCCATGCGGGCAGGATGCTTTCTGTAGCCTGCCAGGTTCTCCAGAGTAAGAACTAGATAATAAGATTTTGCACAGCCACATTAGCGGCTGTGTGCTTCTGGGAGCTGGATTTTAAGTCTCTGGGTCTTGGCCGTTGATGGGATCATCTGGTGCCGGGGGCAGTTGGTGGGTGTGATGTCTACCTACTGGAAGATGGGGGATCTGGGTGGTGGAGGCCCAGTCCCAATCCAAGCAGGCTTGGAGATCTCAGCCCCGGGCCCCACATGCCTGTGTTCCTCTGCCAGTTCCTTCATGCATGTGGAGAGTGATCTCAGCATGGCTGTGACTGGTTCTGGAGGTCTTCGTCTGCCGGGGCCTCTGCTCAGGGAGGGGAGGAAAACTCAACCCACCCCCCTCCAAGGGGCCCTGGTGAGGACAGCCAGGCACAGGGGGCAGGAGGGTCTGCACTGTTCTCTTCCGGGAGCTGGGTTTTAAGTCTCTGGGTCTGGCCATTGATGGGATTACCTGGCTCCGGGGGCATTTGGTGGGTGTGACACCTACCGACTGGAAGATGGCAGAGTATCCCAGTCAATATACTTTCCGAATACATAAAATATAATGTAATAATACATAGGACAGCATTAAAATTAGCATCTAAAATTATTTAACACTGGATAAAAGTGACAGAAAAGTCACTTTTAGATAAATATTATTACAGGACCATTCTATATTAGTGCTAATATAAAGCAAATGGGAAATGCCTATTCCTTGAGAGAAGAGCAGAATATAATTATAAAAAGATTCCCTTCCCTCTGACTTAGGAATGCTCCCATAATCACGATTGTTCATACAAAGCAGGTAAGAAAATCTGCAGTTGAATCAAGAGGGCTATAGAGGGGGAAATGCTAGACACCTTAATTATTCTCCAGGAGATTCTTAAATAAGGAAATTTAGTGGGACAAATTGGTTCCAATTAATTTCTGCTGTCAAGCTAGGTCTCCAGAACTCTCACAGGGGAAAAAAAAAAAACAATGAAGAGAGGAGTCTGTGTTTATGACCATGGCTCTTCATAACAGCTGAGAATTGTGGGGAAAAGGTCAGTTCCAAGACTACTCACCACTGACCTAGTCCACTGGGAAATGGGCCACACTTAGGAAAAACACAGCACTCTCACTAAAGCCCCAGGAAAGGTGGAGTTCCCAGGCCTGTGCAAAGAAATTTCAGTAAGGAAGCAGCAGTATCTATTAGGCCTCAAGGAACAGTGTTGAACACTGTACTTTAGCAACTAATGAAAGGTAACAAGACTTCATATTTTAAATGCATGCCCTTGGCCTAGGGGAACTCCAGAAAATTTAAAATCAGAAAAATAAAGGCATGGAATACTTGTATCAGTAATTGGAGAAATTATTGTTATGTGACCATACTTATTCCCTAAAAGAATGAATCAGGTGACACTAATTAGAATATCTTTACCACCTGTTATTCTGAGTTATTTTTATGTCTAAATTTTATTTCATATTCTTTGCAGTTCCATTGTGAAAAAAGTTCAATAATCTTATGAAAATAGCAGTTTAATCTGGAGAAAGGGGGGAACACCCAGTGATGCTCAGGGTTTACTTCTGGCTGTGCACATGGGAATTACTCCTGGTGGTACTTAGTGCTCAGGGGACCAGATGGGACACCAGGGATCAAACCTGGGTTGACAGAGTGTAAGGCAAGAGTCTTATCTGCAATACTGTTTCTCCAGCCCGAGAAGATTAACACTATATAAAATGTAATTTTTATATCACCTTTTTTGGAGGGTACTTCCAACTTTGCTTGGGGGCATACCTTGCTGAAATGAATTCCAGGGCCTCAGACATGTAAGGAATATTCTCTACCACTGAGCTACATCACTTACCCTTTTTAATCATCTAATTTTTTTTATTATTTCAACATCCTGTCATTCAGTAATACGAATGCTTAACATTTGTTCATTCCAGTAACCAGATCTTTAATGTACTCGGTCACGGTCTTCCCGTTGTTCATCAGTTTGCTTGAGCGGGCCCAGTAACGTCTTCATCATGAGACTTGTTGTTACTGTGTTTGGCATATCGAATATGTCACGGGTAGCTTGCCAGGCTCTGCCATGTGGGCAAAATACTCTCGGTAGCTTGCCGGGCTCTCCGAGAGGGGTGGAGGAATAGAACTCAGGTCGACCATGTTGGCCGCTTGTAAGGCAAAAACGCCCTACCACTGTGCTATCACTCCAGCCCTTTTATCCATCTTTTTTCCCTCTTAACACCATGACTCTTTTAGCTTTTTTAAAAATAGGAATCAACTCAGAAAACAAAACAAGCATTTTATTCACTTTATCTTCCCCTTCAAATATCACCTTCCAAAATGAGAATATTTCAGTATCATTAGCATATTAGTGTGTAAAACCAATGAGAAAAAGAGTCTGTATTTTAACCAAATTATTATTTTATTATAGAAATGATTTTTATCAAAAAACTGCATCCTATGCATTTTCCCCCACTTCAGTTCTCCGGTAAATGAGGTAAAACTGCTATTGAGGGTCCACATCCTTAGATATTGCTCATCCAACAGACTCCTAGAAGCACTCATTTGTGTTCCACTCTGACTGAGGGATTGTTTATGAGCAGCCTACTCAGAGCAAGGCATCAGTTCCCTCATTGCCTGAGACACATTGCTTTTTCAAGGGAGAGTGGCACAATGGTGAATACAAGGTAAGCAGGCTCTAAAGTGGAAATACATCATCCCACGAAGCACACACAGAAATACACAGCACTAGGTGAGATCTCTATAAATCAGAAAGAAAATTCTTTACAAGCTTCTTTCTACCTGTCAATATCTATCACCCAAAGAACTAGGAAAGCCTTAGGCAAGCAGAATTACCTTAGACTCAGCAGGCTGGCAGGTTTACTGACACCCACCCTGGAACGGATCCCATCCAAGCACTATGAATGTCTTCCCTCCAAACTATATATGAGTCTGTCTCTCACCGTCTCTCTACTCAAATAAAAAGTGAAAAACTTAAAATTTAAGTTTCTATCCAAGAGAATCTGGTCAAAGATTCAATGACTGAGGCTAATTTTTACTTTCACGATATAAAAATGGCTCTCTGTTTACTAAATCACAAAACTCTCTTTTGACCTTGAGGTCAAACTTGACAACATATTTCCTTCAGATCTGAGAATTCCTCAATTCCCACTAAATCTGTTGGCTATTCCCATGTCACTCCAATAAGCAGGAAGATATTTGGGCTCATTACATCAGCCATCATATCACACATATTGAGGAAATAGAGCATTTTAATTTCATGTTAACTTTAACAGCAAATGACTACATTTGTTGCTTTTTCACAGTGATCTCCTACATTCCCTTATCTTTTTTTTTCTTTTTGGGTCACACCCAGTGATACACAGCTGTTACTTTACCCCTGGTTCATGCACTCAGGAATTACTCCTGGCCATGCTCGCGGGACTATATGGGATGCTGGGAATTGAACCCGCATCGTGCTACGTGCAAGGCAAACACACTACCTGCTGTGCTATCACTCCAGTCCCTACATTCCCTTATCTTGCTTTATATTCTCTTATCTGGATTTATACATAGCTTTAGCTGACATATGCAATTTAGAGTTCACTTTAGAGCAGGATGGACTGCTACAGCATAGATAACAAATTAAGTTGCAAGATGGGAGACTAATCAGCCAATCTTTCTCATGATTGTCATTTTTACACCACTGTTTTTTTATTTCTATAATAATTATTTTTTAACTTAAACTTATTTTATCTTATTTTTGTCTGGAGGGTCTACCTGACAGTACTCAGGGACTATTCCTGACTCTCTGTTCAGGAGAAACTCCTGGCCCAGAGACCATATATAGTGTTGGGGATTCAACCAGGGGTTAGCCTCATTCATGATAAGCACCATACCTCCTGCATTACTTTTCCAAATCTAGAATAAGTATTTTTGATGCTTACATTGCAAGTACAATCCTTTTACGCTTCCTGGTCACTATTATCTAATTATAGTTTGTGATCTTAGCTTTACCAAGTTCTAGAATACTAAATAAGCATCATCTTCCCCTGGAAAATTCTTTTTAAGTGGTAGTAATGTTTTGTGTGCATAATTTATTTATTGCCATAACCGTGGTCTGATTTTCTAACTCCAGTGAAATTTTTCACACTTCACTTATCTATTCGTAGATCTCAAAACCAGAACATTTGTGTTTATCAACTCATTCTTCTCATTTACTTATTATTTTGGGGCCATACTCAACAGTGCTCAGAATTTATTCCTAGTTTGGTGCTTGGGGCTCACTCCTGGCAGTGCTCAAGAGACATTACAGTGCCAGGGACTGAAGCCGGGGTCAGCACCATGAAAGGACAGCGTCTTACCTTTAGTTTTTTTTGATTTTTGTTTTTTTGGTTTTCTGCTTCTATTTTAAACAGAAGTATCTGCCTCTCAACCATAAACTGACAAAATTAAAACAAATAGGGAAAAGGAATAATTACTTTGTTTGATAATCTGAAAAAGGATGTCAAAAGTAGTGCTGGTGAAAAGCAGGTAAAACCTAACTTGGAAAGAGATGAAGGAAGTGGCATGAGAAAAGTGCTGGATGTAAATGAGAAAGAGGAGTTCCTGTTTAATGCAGAATTATAAAAAATGGGAAGAAGATGAGAAAGAAATTGGTTGTAGATTCATCACATGATGCTTGGTAAATCTAGGAATAAAATAAATGAAGGTCAAAGGATATAAGATAGAAAACTGATCATATGCCTTGTGAAAGAATTTCAATCATATTTACCAATAATGTGGGGCTCCTGAATAGTGTAAAGCAAAAAATATGACAGGCATTCTGGGTGATTGCCAACAGCTTTCATAATATTCATGTCTTCTTTTCAGTTCTGAAAGTGAGTAGTTAAAAATATTTTAATTTTCTTAGTCTTATTTCTTAGTTTCCTAATAATTGAAATTTTTTTAAAAAAGTCTCAATATTTCCACTTCCTCATCTATGCTGAGTTTGAATGAGTTTTTCAAATATTTCTTCAAATTTAGCTTTTAACTATTTTCCATTCTGTTTAAATCATCTATTAATAAAAATTTCTCTAAATATATTTTTATTTTGGGGCTGGAGTGATAGCACAGCAGGAAGGGCGTTTGCCTTGCACGCAGCTGACCTGGCCAACCCGAGTTCGATTCCTCCGCCCTTCTCAGACAGCCGGGCAAGCTACCGAGAGTGTCTCGCCCACACAGCAAAGCCTGAAAAGCGACCTGTACCATAGATCAGGCTGAGGTGTATGTGTGGGGACAGGGGGTGAGGGTGGCAGAAGGAAAACTAGGGACATTAGTGGTAGGAAATGTACACTGGTGAAGAGATGGGTGCTAGAACTCTGTGTGACTGAATCCAAATCATGTACAACCTTGTAACTGTGTATCTCATGGTGATTTAATTAAAACAACTGAAAACAATATTCTACTTGGTTTAATTTTAGAAAACAAACAGACAAAATGTTCCTATAAAATCAATAAATAGTGATTCCTGAATTTTTAAAGCATTAAAATAAAATACAACATAGTTATAGGAATAAAATAATTATTTTATTAGGACATCTTTCATAGAAACTTGCCTCAAGGATAAATAAAAATCAATTCATTCATTTAAGAATCAATCAAGTCAAAATTTCAAAAAAGAAGTCAATTTGTTCAGGTTTTTTCAATAACCTTTAACCAAGGAAGCCAAGTGCTATTGCTTGGAGTGGAATTTATTTCCATACATTTTGACAGACCTAGTAGATTTTGTGAGAATAATATTGATGTATCTCTTCAGAGAGACCACTAGAATTCAGAAGACCCTCACTACAAATATCTTACAATTTTTCCTTTTATTCTAAGTTCTATTCATTTCAAAAAGGAGTCTATAATTATCTAGGAATGAATCAAAAAAGAATATAATTACCCTTTAGCATGGGTATTATTATAGAAGCAAATTTAAAATATTTAAAGAAAACCAGTTTAAATTCCGTTTAAATTTTATACAGTATTGGGGCTGGAGCAATAGCACAGTGGGTAGGGTGTTTGCCTTGCATGTGGATGACCCGGGTTCGATTCCCAGCATCCCATATGGTCCCCCGAGCACCGCCAGGAGTGATTCCTGAGTGCAAAGCCAGGAGTAACCCCTGAGCATCGCCAGGTGTGACCCAAAAGGAAAAAAAAAATTATACAGTATTTGTTACCATTCAGAACATTCCAATAAATTTAATTCTGATATTTAGTTTACATTTGGATACATATTTACATGGGCATCACTATAAAATTTTATGCTTGCTCCCTTCTTAAATTTTACATTAAATTCATCAAATATTGAATATGGGCATTATGTAGCGTATAGGGCAAATTTTGGGACGAATTACCATAGGGGCCAAAAATATCTAAAAAGAAAGACATTTTTATAATTATTAATTCAAGAAGGGAATATGTTTCTAAGCAGAACAAAAACTAATGATAATAGGGGAAATAATATAATTTGAAAATCTCTAGATTATGACCTTTAAAATAACTGACGTGGTAAATATGCTAAAAGTACTAGGGAAAAAGAAGCAGCTTTTGTAGAACACAAAGTTATCACCAAAAAACGGTACATAACTAATTGCAAAGAAAACTTACCTGCAGAGGAATGACCAGGTAATTGCTAACATCGAATGGTAAAAACTTTCAATGATAATTAGAGATCACCTGATATTTGATATCAAAAATGGCTTTGCATTATTTTTGCATTAAATGCTTTAATTAAATTAAATCAGGTTCAATTCAATTTAACATTAATTGAATAGAACAAATTCTCAATATGTAGGAAAAGTTAGAAATGGACTGAAGCAGTAATACAGTGAGGAGGGCACTTGCCTTGGATGCAGCCAACCCAGGTTCAATCCCTGGTACCACATAAAGACCCCCAAGTCTGTTAGGAGTGATTTCTGAGCAAAGAGCCAGGACTAAGGCGTGAGCACCACCAGGTGTGACCCACAACTCCCCCAAGATAATTATAATTAATAAATATATAAAATAAAGAACTCTATGAGGATATTATAGGAAAATTGAGGATGTGGAATACAGCTGGCCTTGTTCTTCAAAAACCCAGGATTGGGCCAGGTAAATATTTCAAAGAGGTGGAACACATGTCTTGTATTTGGAGGTTCCTAACACAACATGCTTCCCAGCACCAACAGCTGGATGGCTCTGGTTGCCCCCTATCCCCCAAAAAGTCATAGTGCCACTGGAGTAATAAATCAACCCTTTAATCTAGATTAATGGAGACTTCAGTAATAACCAAATACATATATAAACCTTTACTAGAAATGTGTAAGAGATAACAAGATGGTTCTAGGCATAAGAACACCTGAGGCATAACAAAATAGTTATAGAAACTTTGATTACAAATATGGTCAATTAGAGAAGGCAAATATAAAATATATAGTAGAGAACTTAGAATATGTCATCTAGATTATGGGCATTTGCATTTATTTCTTAATGTGTACTAATAGTATTTTGATAACAATATTGATGTCACTTATAGAAAATCATACCATATGTAGGAAATTCAAACACACAATGTATAATGAAGTATAATCTCAATAGCTTCCTTTCAAATGGACTGGCTGCATCTCGCTAAGAGCATGTCACTGGGGAGCCTGATCTTTTGACCACAGCTCTGTCACTCCAGGTGAAGCACCTCCCTTCAAGTTGGCCCGCAGCCGCTTCCACCCTAACCTAACCTGCGCCATACAAATGAGTCTGCAACAACAGTTTCTGAAATGTTCAGTGTATCTCCTCAACAACTTGCATGCTGCTCACAGTTATTATTCCTGTTATTTGGAGAAGATGGGGGGCAACCTCCACTCAACTCTTCAGCATCTTTCACGGGGGACTGTCTACAAAGATCCCCCCCTCCCCACGGCACAGCAAGAACACTAGCAATCCAATGGGGAAAACATTTAGAAAAAACCAAGCTCAATAAATAAAAACAGAATCAACAAAAGCATAAATTTTGCAGATAGGGTTTTTAGTGGCACCACGATGAGGATATTCAAAAAGTTAAGAGAAACAATAGCACCTTTAGTCAGCAAAGCACAAGAAAGTAGAAAATAAAAAAAAAACTTACTACAACCAAATGTGATGAAAACAAAAAAAAATGGTAGATGATACAAAAATTTCAATAGAAGCTCAAAACAGCAGAATAACAAAAAATGAGCAAAAGATTGAGGATCTCTAAAATGAGAATGAGGAAACCACTTGGAAACAGCAAAAGGTGTAAAATAGTTTTTTTTTTAAAAAAGATGAACAAAAAACAGGAGAACTATGAAATATATTCAAGAAAAACAATCTAAGAATCATTTCTATCCTTCCTGAAGGATAGGAAAGCAAATGTGTTGAAGCAACAGTGAAAAAAATTTCCAGAGTTGAGGATTACTGCACCAAGATCCAAGAAGCCTGAAGGGCCCCTGTGAAAATCGATCCAATTAGAGAAACCCCAAGACCCATTATAGTCAAAATAACAAAATTCAAAGATAGAGACAAAGTACTGAAAGCTGCAAGATCAAAAAAATAACTATCAAATGAAACTCTGCAAGCCAGAAATGTGTGGAGGGATATAGTACAAACACTCAATGTAATGAACACCTCACCAAGAATACTGTATCTAGCTATTGTATCATTCAGATTTGGAGAAACATACATACCTTTATGGATAGGCAACCACTTAGGGAATTCATAGCCTTGAAACCAGTTTTGCAAGAAGTGCTAAAAGATCTTCTATAAAAGCCAGGACAAACTGGACAACAGGTGTCATTGGATATGGCACTAACTAATGGTGAATATGGTTACCATCTACTAGATTAAGAATTTTAGATTAAGAAGGGTATGTTTACTCCTAGCTTGATAAGGGACTTAATACATTCTCAATAATGAAGTAAAATTTATTTATATTGGTTAAAATTATTTAGCTGAGATCTCCAAGCCTACTCGGATTGGAGTCGAGCATCCTCCACCCAGATCCTCCAAATTCCAGTAGGCGGGGTCACACCCACCACCTGGCCCCCTGGCGCTGTGTAATCCCTTAACAGCCAAGACTCAGAGACTATAAAATCCAGCTCCCAGACGAGAACAGTGCAGTCTCCTGCCCCCACGCCTGGCTGTTCCTCGCCGGGGCCCCTTGGAGGGGAGCGGGTTGAGCTTTCCTCCACACCCCGACCACGGCTCCGGCAGCCGAAGACCTCCAGGACCAGCCACCACCATGCTGAGACCACTCTCCGCACACATGAAGGTACTGGCAGAGGGACAAATCCACGTGGGTTCCGGGGCCGAGATCTCCAAGCCTACTCGGATTGGAGTCGAGCATCCTCCACCCAGATCCTCCAAATTCCAGTAGGCAGGGGTCACACCCACCACCTGGCCCCCTGGCGCCGTGTAATCCCGTCAATGGCCAAGACTCAGAGACTATAAAATCCAGCTCCCGGAACCGCGTGGCCGCATTTGCGGCTGCACGACATCTTATCAGGACATCTTTTTATGAGCAAAAGATTGAGGATCTCTAAAATGAGAATGAGGAAACCACTTGGAAACAGCAAAAGGTGTAAAATAGTTTTTTTTTTAACTATGACATCTTATTATCTCATTCCTACTTTGGACAAACTTGCAAGCTATCGAATGTAGCCTGCCCACAGGGAAGAGTCTGGCAAACTCCCCGTGGCGTACCAAATATGCCAAATACCAGTAACAATGATGGGTCTCATTCTCCTAAAGAGCCTTGAATATAATCTCAGGGCTAGGATGAAAGAGACGTTACTGGGGCCTGCTCGAGGCAATCGACGAATTTAGCAATAAATCATCAAAAATTTACTTTTATTAATTAATTATCTGATAATTTTATTTGCTATTCCTTTAATTTTTCCCAGAACAAGTAATATAAAATAAATTAGATGTATGTCTGCCAAGAGGGTAGTTGGTGGGGGGAGGGAACTTGAGGACATTGGTGGAGGGAAGGGAACACTGGTGGTGGGGTTCAAGTTGGAACATCAATATTGTATGCCATAAACAACCTTATTATAAACAACTTTGTAAATCTTGCTGTCTTAATAAAAATTAAAATCAGAAAATTTGAAAAAGGGAAGGTGGCTGGGTAAATAATAAAAAGAAAAGGATCAAATAAATTTTAAAAAGTTAAGGATATTAGTAATGGTTCAGTATAAATGAGAATGTCAATGTTCATAGTTTGTCATAAATTTAATTAAAATTTAATTAAAGATTCAAAACCACTGAGTAATACAGGATATAGGAAAATACCCCTTTGCAGCTGTGAAATGGGAAGCATGATCAGTATATGTTATGGATCCTGTGTCTGGTATTGAGCCTGAAGTGTTATGGGGTCAGCAACATGGTTAGCTGGTCAGGGATGATGTTTTGTACCACTGTAATCAGAAAAGATGCTTGATACAATTTTATCTTCATATGTTTATTATAATTAATATGCCTTCCAATATATATTCTATCCTTGAGAGTGTTCTATGTTGACATGAGAAGATATATATTATTTTGGGATGGGAATTTTAGTATTTGTTTGATTTGTATATTTACATGTCTTCAGTTTCTCGTATTTAATACTGTTGTATACTTGTTAATTTTGTATGGATTATCTGCCCATTGGTGTAAACAGTGTGCTGAATTCTTTACAATTATTGTGTTGCTGTGAATTTAATCCTTGAGTTCCATTAATAAATGTTTTATATATTTGGGCACCTCATTTTAATTGCACATATTGTGATTATTATAACTCTTTGATATATTAACTTCAGGTTGACTCATCAAGTGATTCATTCATGATTTTAAATTCTTGAGTGTTATTGTACAATATTTCATGTTACATAATTGATCTGAAGAGCTTCAATAAGCAGGGATATTGGAATGCCATATTAAGACTAAATAATTCTTGACTATAAAATACAACTAACAAATTAAATAATTGTGATTTCCATTACCCTAACAGTATTTATTCTATTTCACAACACTTTTGAAATTGATCATAAGATTATAATCTTTATATTCCTAAAATTTAAATCCTAAAAGTATAGGTAGAATGCCTCATTAATCACACTCTACAGTTTCTTAAAGGTTATAAATCTTAGACAATAAAATTCATATGTTTAATGCTAGTAGATACACCATCAAACAGAATTTAAATTGTCAGATGTCAGTATAAATAGAGACTTAACCCAAATAGAGATTTTTTTGACATTGCTGCCAATATCACTCATTTATTTGGCAAATATCTATGTCATTACAATAACTTCAACCATGGATTTTTATTTAATCAATGAAGCATTTATTATTTTTCCCTTTTAAATTTAAAATACTATCATTATATATTGAGTATTTTGCATTTGATTTGTTATTATACTATATTCACAACAATGATATAAACCAGCAAATTGAATCTTCAAATACATGCCCTAGATTCATCTTTACACTTCTTCATAATTTTTATTCTAACTCACTCATCTAGAAAATGAATTCTTGAACTAGATGATTTCCAAACTCCTTCCAACTTGAACATTCTATGTGCTTTAAATTGATGGAAAACAGTGTACTGACCAAGCATAGAAAATAATTTTCAGGCTCAAATGCTTATTTCAAACTTTCAAGCCCAACAGCTACTGCCACACAATTCTGCTGAGAATTTTATATCTTACCATTTGAATAAGGACATGTCCATATAAAATGTAGTAAATTCTAATGTAAATGCAGTTTTTATTTGCATGCAATTACAAAAAGAGTTAGGGCACCCATGTTATCATTTAGTTCAATCAATAGTTAAAACAAAAAATCTTAAAAGGAGTCATTGAGGTTTGCATTTCATCCATCACACATCTGTCTTTCTATCTTTCTTGACAGATTCCTATCCTTCCTCTTACCCAGAGCTTCATTCCACTGAAGTAATGTGTCATTCTTTGCCAGGGAAAACTCCTATGGGTGTTTCACAAGAATTTCAGTCAGAGTTTACAGCTCATTCCTTTTGTTTACTACATTCTTTAATGTATTCCATGACAGATGGTAAAAGCAAAGTAATTAGGAAATACAGCTTTATTACTGATTATGGATTTGATATTTATCACCAGAAGGTAATTTATAATCTTTGATTTTACATGTCATTATCCAAAGCAAATGTTTTATTACACATTCAAAGGACAGTGACAAGATATGAAAGTTGTCATGTAACAGAGTTTTTTGCTTGTCTTTTTGTTTATTTTATATGGATTTGTACAAATGTAGAAAATATTCACTATTATAGCATCATATAGAGTAGTTTCACTGTACTGATTAGTTTTGCTCTACATACTCATTCCATCCTTCCCTAATCTCTGAAAACCACTGATCTCACTGTGTCTGTAGTTTTGTCTGTACACAATATGAAATCGATGGAATGACACAGTATGGGATAATTTCACATAAGCTTATTTGGTTCATATATATGAATTTAGGTGTCTTTCCTTTCATGAGGTCCACACTCATTTTAAAAATATGTGTATAAAGAAAAGAATAAACTTTCAGAGAATCACAGTGATAACATAATGAGAGCCCTGGAAAAAAAGGCTTTCTGGAGGAAAACTGGAATCGTGTCTCATTTTTGGAAGGAATTTAATTTTAGAAGGATTTATTGACTAGAATGCCAGATGTAACTAAGCATTCTTAAATTGGTTTTTAAATATTTGAATGTTCAGCTTTTAACACTCTTTGTTTTATTTTTTTTTTAGTTTTGGGGGCCACACTGGGATGTGCTCAGGGCTTTCTTCTAACTTTTCTTCACTCAGGAATCACTTCTAGCAGGCTCAGGGAACTATATGTGGTACCAGGGATTGAATCTGGTTCAGCCACATGAAAGGCAAGTTCCTTACCTGCTGTACTATTTATCAAGCTTCTTGTTGTTTAATTTTTATTGAACATGTATGTTGAATATATTTACATACTATGATTCTTACTATTTGTCATATTTTAATTTTATTTTACTCACCATGATAGGGTTTCACGCAAATAACATTCCAACACCTTATTCTCTACCAGAGCCTCCACTTCCCTCCATTATTGTCTCAGAGTCCTCATCTTCTAACTCCTACCCCAACATATCTCCCTGTCATCATAAGGTCAGTTCTCAGGTTCTGTTGTTATCTTTGGCCATTTGTTATTCCTTTACTATGCTTCTTTAAATCCTACATATGAAAGAAATTATTATTTACCCAGTCCCCTTGGTAATTTACTCAGACACCCTCCAAAAGAGCTAAGAAGTCAGACGAGTGTGATGAGGCTTATCACACGAACACTTGGTTTTCTACTCTGTTTTGATTTCCAGATGTAGGTTACATGACTTTTTAAAACATCATTGGCCCTGCCGCTAGTCTAGCTAAAATTTAGGGATCTATTATTCCTTACCAGCACCACAGCCTTGAGAATTTTTTCTGTGGGTTAAGTGGATTGAGCTATAAATGAGTGAATTTTAGCACAAAGTTCCTAAGGGGTAGCTAGAGCTACATCTGAGTTTATGAACTCACTGCAAGCAGTATATGCTGGTGCTATGTAAATTAGGGCAGAGAGCTACCATGAAGTCACTCATGTGACTAAGTGACTCTGAAGAACCTGAGAATTTATTCAACTGCAGGCAAAGATGCATAGTCCAGCTATCTGATGCCTACCCATAGAGTCATGATCCATAGAAGGTGGGGCAGAAAGGAGCAGGGTTCATAGGAAACACACAGTAGCTGTCATGGCGCTGGGACTTATGACCTGCAGACAAAGATGCATCATCAAGTTGGCCAAAGCCTGTCCAGAATCCAAGGACCCAATTGCCATGAAGACAGGGTTAGAAGCATGAGAATTCAATGGTGTGAAGAAGTGGCAGTGAAGTTTGGGTCCTCTGGTGGGCAGGTAAAGACATGTGGTCCAGCCTGCTGATTCCAGCCCCAAATCCAAAGGTCCAGGTGCTGGGTAAGGATGGGCAGGAAGGAGAAGGACTCATGGGCACAAAGAATCTGCTTGTTATCTTAATTGATTTGTATTCAGTGACATTATGAGCAAAAATGAAAAAAGAATTTTTACCAGAAGAATATTCATTATATTATGTTGTAAAGTATAAGCTTCTGCTTCCTCAAAATGGATAGACAGAGATACATATTAGTACAGAACCACACAGTATACAGTACAAAAGATAGAGGTAATGAGTACATATATAACTAAGGATGATTGTAATCTATGGAACCAGGAATTTTATTTATAATAGTATAGGAGACATTTCATTTCTCACAGAATCATGATAAATAACAGATGATAATGATTATGAGCATCAAAAATATATCAAAGAATTTTAGGGTATTTGGCAATTGGATTGTGGCTCCCACATCCACTGGGGTCATTTGTGACCTAGCACTCATAGATTTCTGTTCTACAGGAAAGTGAATCCAGAATTTTCAATCTTTTGATTGCACAAAAGAATCTGGAAATTCAGATTATCAGTAATCAACTCTAAATCTTTTCTAATGTTCTAATAATCATTCTAAATGTCATCATTAGATTTTGAATTAGCCAACCAATATTCCACAACATTTCCAATCATAGAAAGCATATTTTGTAATTACATTTTGCATTCACCTAAATAAATAGGTCAGGTTGGACTAGACAGATAGTACTGCATGTAAAGTGCTTGCCTTGCATATTCTAGACCTGAGTTTGAACCTTATTACCACATTTGGCCCCCCAGGCAATACCAGAAGCAATCCCTGAGCATAAATCCAGGAATAATATCTGAGCATCAGCAGGTATGCCCCCCCACCTAAATAAAATTAAAAAGTAAAACAGATAAAAATGGACAGATCAAGATTTTAAGGCTGATCTAAGTGAACAATGGAAATGTAAACTTAAATCCAAAAGTTACTTCTGATTACAGATTTATTTTCCTGAAGAGTGTAAAGCAATGTTCCCAGGAAATGTCATACCCTAATCCTCTACACATCACCTGCACATATATAAGCTGGAAACCATTTCTGTACATACTAAAGAGACTCATCTATACAGGACAACAAAATTTTCTACTCCAATGTCACTCTCTTACTAGTAGGTGCAACACTGGGACAGAGAACAAGAGAATAAAGTAAAAGTAGATATTTTGAGAATCATTCAGTGTCCTTTGACTTGACATTGATATGAAATTTTCATGTTTAGATCAGATTTATGTAGTTTTAAAAAGATTAGCACAAAAAGGATAATTGTGTACTTCACAATGTACTTCTCAAACGAGACTCATTTGTTTAATATTTGCTAGCACTATGGGATATGGGAAAAGGGTATCTTTAATTGTCTTGAAAATTTTGTAAGTACCAAGAATATGGTATGATAAGGATTTTCAAGAATAAACAGCATATTTCTTGTAAAAATAGATCTGCTAGAAAAATTACAAAAAGTAGGACTTCTAAGTCAAGTCGGTCTACAGGATCTTTTGATTGGTACTACTAAATGCTTCTCAAACAGTTAATACTATTTTATAGTTTTTTCAGCAGTGCTCTGCTCACCAAATTTTTTAATAATATCTTCTTTCCCCTAATTTTAAAGGTGAATATTATCCTGCTATGTGTTATAGTAATTTACACTTTTTTGTTATTGTTGTTCCTTGGTATATTGTTCACCAACTGAGGGCTGAAACTTGTCTTTCAGTGTTTTCAAAACAATGTATTCCACATCAGAAGAATGCATTAATATTCATTAAACAGATGAGTAAGCAGGAGTAGCATTTGACTTTAATTTCAGGTTACTCTGCTCTAGGCCTTAGATCACAACAGGTGAATTGCTGTTTCTGAACAAACAATGGTGCAAATACGCAATGAGGAGATGTGAGCCAGGCAGATATCATTAAACAAATCATTACTATCAAATAGCTTTGAGCATAAAGGTTCTGGACCATAAGAGTTAAACACAGCTATTCTTAAATAAATTTCTCTATCACTATATGTTCAAGCCTTTTATGTATTGCAAGGTGGTTAGGGAGGATAGAGCTAGTTTTGAAAGATAAATATGCATTTTTATAGCTTCTTAATATAAGAGGGTATTTCATATAGAAAGAAAATTTAATAAAGTTCCGGTAAGTTTCACATTATTAAAAATAAAAGAAAATTTTCAACTGAACACACATTTATTTATTTATTTATGTATTTGGTTGGGGACCACATTCAGCAATACTTAGCAAACTCCTGGAAAGACTTGGGGAACCAGATGGGGTGCTGGGGATTGAATGTGCATGGACACAAACAAGGCAGTTGCCCTAATTGCTTTACCATCTCTCCAGCCCAAGTAAATTTCTTTAAATAAAAATTATTTTGGTCTTGTAGTTGGCGAAGGACAGGCGGGCATTACGAATACTTTTCCCGGCTTCTGCTGCATCTACCAGTACTTCTGCTCTTCTCTCTTTGAGGTCTTCCTTGATCGCATCTCTGCACTGCTTTGCGAGCTCGGACATTAGCTTGCGGTTGCCTGAGGCATGCGCCAAACCACGCTGGTGAATTAGCTCAAGTGTTTTCGAAGATAGGCGATTTTTTGTGGCTATCTCTCTCTTCTCCATGTAGAACTTCTCAATTTCTCTTTCATCATAACGAGATGTTGGTGCTTAGACAATGAAGATAGAAACTGCAGGCAGTGAGCCACATCTATTCAAATGTAAACTTCCGATTCCAGTTGTTAGGCATTCAAATGAAACAATGCTCTTGGCCAAGTTTGTGTTGACAAGGACACCGACGCCTCCAATACCTCTTTTATCGCATGTTCCGAGGCACAATTCTTCTCCAGTGTCGAAAACGGCATGGTGAGATTCGTGCCTTCTTGTCTCGGTCAGACCAATGATGTCGTACTTGATCATTCGCGCTTGAAGCATCAGGTCCTCGATGGATGCATCTGATGCTAGCATACGTGCATTGAAAGTACAGACGATCATTTTTGTCTTCCTTCGTTGTGGCAGCCTAGGTCGGCCTTGAGATTTTGTCGGCCTCTCCTTTCTCATCCTTCTCAGTGCTGCCATGTCGGTGAAGCCTTCAGGGTCAGGTGAATGAGACCAGTTGTAGTTACTGGTTTTGGCATATTGAATACACAACGGATAGCTTGCCAGGCTCTTCCGTGCGGGCGGAATTCTCTCGGTAGCTTGCCAGTCTTTCCGAGAGGGAGAGCTAGAGAAGTTCTATAAAGAAGACGACACCTTCTAAGAGATCATTGTGGGTGATTTTAATGCCAAGATAGGGCTTAGAAGATCAGCAGAAGAACTTCACATCGGGACCCATGGCCTAGAATGGAACGAACAGGGTGAGAGACTGTCTCAGTTCATCATGTCGACCAAGACCATTCATGGTAACTCACAGTTCCAGAAGGCAGAATCTAAACGATGGACATGGGAGTCTCCCAGTGGACGATTCCACAACAAAATAGACCACATCATATTCAATCGACGGTTTTGCCTGACTGATGTCGCTGTTGTCCCAAAATTTCGAACGGGATCTGACCACCGTTTCCTTCGTGCAAAATTCTACTTCACAGAGTGGGGAGAAAGGGCTGCAAAGTTCAAAAAGAGAATTCCCAGAATGGCCACCAACTGGGAACTCTTTGGTACTATTGCGGCAACATGGGAAGATGCCATTGTTGACAACATTGACGAGGAATATGATCGACTGGTTCAGCACCTCCATGAATGTGTGAGGAACGCCAAGAGAGAGATCACTTAATTACTTAACTTCCCATTAGTTGTCGATTTGCTCGAGCGGGCGCCAGTAACGTCTCCATTTGTCCCTGTAGCGTGCCAGTGTAGCCCAATGGCATCTGTTCGCTCCGGAAACATGAAGGGCCTCAAACCGATCGTTCATGATCTTGACGAAGAAGTCTGACCATCTGGTAGGTGGGTGGCCACGCGGTCTTTTGACATCCCGTGGAATCCAGTCGGTAACAGCTCTAGTCCAGCGGTCGTCTTTAAATCTCATTACGTGACCAGCACATCTGATTTTCAACACCTTGGCAAATGAGACAGTGTCCCTGATTCTTGATCGTTGACGGATGTCAGAACTCTGGATTCTTTCTCTCATTTGAGTGAAACGTGATATTCCAAGCATAGCTCTTTCTATTCATCTTTGGGAGACCTGAATAGCGTTCTCATCCTGTTTGCATAGGGCCCAGGTCTCTGAGTCATATGTTAATGCAGGAAGAACAGTGGAATCAAAGAGATGTGCCGGGAGCCGGAGGTTCTTCGTCCTCTTAGCTATTTCTTCGACGTTCTTGAAGGTGTTCCAAGCCGCTCTCTTCCTCCTGCGCAGCTCGGGTGCCAGGTCATTTGTCATGTTGACCTCTCGACCTAGGTACACATAGCTGTTGCATTCGGAGATGGTCGTTTCATTGAGAGCGAATGGGGCGTCAGGAACAAGGCTGTTTCTCATAAACGTTGTCTTCATAAGATTCAGCTGTAGTCCTACCTTTCCACACTCACGGTCAAAGTCGGCCACTTGGCTGATGTTTGCTGTTATTAAAACAATGTCATCAGCAAAGTGGAGGTGGTGTAGTTGCCGACCATCTATATTCACTCCCATTCCTTCCCATTCCAGTCGTCGCATGATCTTCTCGAGGGTGGCACTGAAGAGTTTCGGTGAAATGGTATCACCCTGCCGCACCCCTCTCTTGACATCAACGATCACTTCTTTGTAGAATGGTGAGATCCTGGTAGTGAATCCGCAATACAGCTCACAGAGGATCTTGATGTATTGGGCTTGAATGCCCTGATTGGCTAGGGCTTCAATGACTGCTTCCGTCTCAACAGAATCAAAGGCCTTCTTTAAATCAATGAACGTTAAACAGAGTGGCATCTTGAACTCCTGAGAAACCTCAATGAGCTTGGTTATCGTGTGGATATGGTCGATGGTGCTGAATCCTTTGTGGAACCCGGCTTGCTCGCATGGTTGTCCTTCCTCTAGTGTTCTGCCAATCCTATTTAGGATGACTCGAGTGAACAACTTGTAGATGACAGACAATAGGCAGATCGGGCGATAGTTGCCAATGTCATGGATGTCTCCCTTCTTGTAGTAGTACGGTCCTGCTGGTTTTCCATTGGGACGGAACCTTGCATTCAGACAGGTAGCGAGTGAAGAGCCGAGCCAGTGTATTGATGAGTACTGATGGCAGGTTCTTCAGGTGTTCAGGTCTGACCCTGTCTGGGCCTGGTGCTGTTTGTTTCTTTACCGACGAAATGGCATGTCGGATTTCGGAAGGGAGAATGTTGGGAACGACATATCCATCCTGTGGAATTTGGTATGTCGGCAAGTGGACATGGCTATCGAAGAGATTTGAATAGAAGTCTTGGATAATCTTCTCCATTGCTGTTCTGGAGGATGTGATGGATCTATCAGGACGTCGGAAGGCAGTCATCTTGGTCTTGTAGTTGGTGAAGGACAGGCGGGCATTACGAATACTTTTCCCGGCTTCTGCCGCATCTACCAGTACTTCTGCTCTTCTCTCTTTGAGGTCTTACTTGATCGCATCTCTGCACTGCTTTGCGAGCTCGGAAGTTAGCTTGCGGTTGCCTGAGGCATGCACCAAGCCACCGTGGCAAATTAGCTCAAGAGTTTTCGAAGATAGGCGATTTTTTGTAGCTATCTCTCTCTTGGCATTTTGGGACAACAGCGATATCAGTCAGGCAAAACTGTGGATTGAATTCCTGCATTAACATATGCCTCAGAGACCTGGGTCCTACGCAAACAGGATGAGAACACTATTCAGGTCTCCCAAAGAAGAATAGAAAGAGCTATGCTTGGAATATCACGTTTCACTCAAATGAGAGAAAGAATCCGGAGTTCTGACATCCGTCGACGATCAAGAATCAGGGACGCTGTCTCATTTGCCAAGGTGTCGAAAATCAGATGTGCTGGTCACGTAATGAGATTTAAAGACGACCGCTGGACTAGAGCTGTTACCGACTGGATTCCACGGGATGTCAAAAGACCGCGTGGCCGCCCACCTACCAGATGGTCAGACTTCTTCATCAAGATCATGAACGATCGGTTTGAGGCCCTTCATGTTTCCGGAGCGAACAGATGCCATTGGGCTACACTAGCACGCGACAGGGACAAATGGAGACGTTACTGGCGCCCGCTCGAGCAAATCGACGACTAACGGGAAGTTAAGTGAAGTGTGATTAAGTGAAAAATTATTTTTCTTCACTAAAAATAATTTAACTTTTAACCTATAGCAATAATAACCTTTAAAAGCCTTATAAAATTGAACTGGAAAAAATCCAATTAAAAGGTAACGTCAATTATAAAATTACACACAGCATTTGTCTTATTTTTTTTCTTTTTATGTTTGTTTATTTCTTTGTTTGTGGGTTGCTCCAGACAGTGCTTGGGGGCAAGCAGATCCTCCCCTAGTAGTACTCGAAGGTCACTCCTGATGGTGCTCAGAGGACTATATGATGCTGCAGATCAAACCTGGACCCCTTCAAGCAGTTTTTATTCCAAACACTGACAAGAGTCACTCCTAATCACAGATCCAAGAATAGTCCTTGAGCAACACCAGATAATTCCTAACCCCTAGCCACTTAAAAAAAAAGGGATCATTTGAGCTCATTCCATATTCACAACAATAGGAACTAGAGTAGAAATGTCAGGATTATAATCTTATAAAAGAAATATTTCCATTGTTTTTAATTTTACTTGTTATCAATTTTACATGACTTGTTAGGGTAAGACACTGTCTAAAGCGTGGATGGGAGAAGACTGCTACTGGCTTGGGGGAACAGGTGACACAGGAATTTTTACCATCAATAAGATTTGTGGTTAGAGTCTCCTGCCCCCTCACCTGGCTGTCCTCACCGGGGCCCCTTGGATGGGGGAGGGTTGAGTTTCTCTTCCCCCCTCCGACCGGAGCAGAGCCCCAGCAGCTGAGGACCTCTGGAGCTAGCCACGGCCATGCTGGTACCACTCTCCACACATCCGGATAGGCTTCATGCATGAAAGAACTGGCAAAGGAACCCAGGCATGCGGGTCCCGGGCCTGAGGTCTCCAAACCTACTCGGACTGGGACTGGGCCTTCTCCACCCAGACCCCCCATCTTCCAGTAGGTAGGCGTCACACCCACCAGCTGCCACCAGCGTCAGGTTGGTCCCATCAACGGCCAAGACGCAGAGACTATAAAACCCAGTTCCCAGAGGAGAACAGTGCAGAGTCTCCTGCCTCTGCGCCTAGCTGTCCTCACTGGGGCCCCTTGGAGGGGGAAGGGTTGAATTTCTCTCCCCCCCTCCCACCCCGAGCAGAGCCCCAGCAGCTGAGGACCTCTGGAGTCAGCCACGGCCATGCTGGGACCACTCTCCACATGTCCAGATGGGCCTCATGCATGAAAAAACTAGCAGAGGAACCCACACATGGAGGTCCTGGGGCTGAGGTCTCCAAGCCTACTCGGACTGGGACTAGACCTTCTCCACCCAGACCCCCCCATCTTCCAGTTGGTAGGCGTCACACCCACCAGCTGCTGCCAGCGCCAGGTTGGTCCCATCAATGGCCAAGACCCAGAGATTATAAAACCCAGCTCCTGGAAGTGCGCAGCCGCATTTGTGGCCACATGACATCTTATTATCTTATTTTTCCTTTGGAGAACCTGGCAGGCTACCAAAAGTATCCTGCCCGCATGGCAGAGTCTGGCAAACTTCCTGTGTCGTACTCAATATGCCATTTCAATGCTCTTTCAGGATTAGGAGAATGAGACCCATCATTATTAAGTTCAGATCAAAACTTCAAAATTCTAATTCTATATTGCCTTTCTACCCACTGACAAGCTTAGAAAATATCTGTTCTAAGCCTGAAATTCACTTCATTGATGGAAAGTTACACATGAAAAACATTTTGCTCCTGTCTAAACAAAATCATGAACTTGGAATAAATGAAGAGTTTAGTCATTTGGGCTTTAAATATTTGAAAGCTTATAACTACCTCTCAAAGCAGTAAAGCTATTTAAACCTCTAAATATAGTAATGAGCAATAAACACACACAGTTTGATACTTAATAACCCATATGTACTCTCAATTAAAGTGATCACATCATAATGAGTTTTCCCCTCAAAGCAGGGGAAACTTGTCTAAATATATGTCACTGGTATTTCAGATTAAAACCAGTGTTTTGCACAAAAAATACCATTGGAGACCAGAAATTCTATGGGGCTGTGTTCTTAGAAAAATTGTCATTATTAAGTAATCTTCACTCAATCTAAGCTGTAGCTAGAATGTCAAAAGTAGCATGAATTTTGCATGTTATGTGTCTGTTGAAGGATGTCCAGCCAATCTGTCCAGAACTCAGGATCCCAAAAAGCTGAGCAAATTTTAAATAATCTAACAAAAATTACAGATAGTCAATTTAAATAAGCACAGAAGAGCACATAATTCAGTAATTCTCTGCCTAGAGTCCACATAATTGCATACATTCATAAGAATAAACTTGAGAGAGAGACGTAGTACTGCATCTAGGGTACTGCCTTGCATGCAGTCAACCCAAGTTTGAGCCCTAGCATCCCATATGGTTCCCCTGAGCCAAGGAGTGGTTCCTTACTGCATAGCCAGGAGTAACACCTTGAGTACCACCAAGTGTGGCCTCCAAAACAAAATAAATTAAGTTATTTTTTTAAAGAAACTATTCTAGGTTAAGATGTGCTCTTTTGTAGGGAAGGTGTTTGCCTTGTCCAAAGTATAACAAATGAACAATTTGATGAGAGAAGGAATATCATCTCTTGAAAACCAGTTAATAGACAAAATGCAATATGAAGAAAAAGTACCAACCCTTTTCACATTGAAGCAATCTCTACTTTCTTCTGCAAAGAGTAAGAAAGGATCTTCTCTGCTAAAAGTCATTCAATCACATATGTGACCCCGTCATGTCTCTTTTTATTTTCCCCTAATATAGATATAAACTATAGTGTCTCTGACCATGTAAGTCAGAGAATGATGTTCTCTACCATATAATTTATAGAATCGCTCAGGTATCCTATATTGTCTATGTAACAGAGGGTTATATATGACTGAATGGGAAAACTGAGCTATTTCAACCAAGGAAATATCTGATGATTTTACATCACAAGGATCAAACTGTTTCACTGCACAAAGCAGCTAATGTCAATTCAAGATATTTTGGAAAGAATTTCTTATAAAAGGAGCATTCAGTGATTTTTTTTCAAGGATAATCTTTTTTTTATTAGTGAAACACCATGGGGTACAGTTATAGGCTTACAAATTTTGTGCTTGGGTTTCAGTTATACAATGATCAAGTGTCCATCCCTACACCAGTGTCCGTCATCCATCACCACAGGTCCCAGCATCCCCCCCACCCTCCATCCCCCCCGTCCCATCCTGCCTCTGTGGCAGGGTATTCCCCCTTGTTCTCTCTCTCTTCTTTTGGGTACTGTGTTTTGCAAGAGAGGCATTGAGTGGCAATCATGTTTGGTCTATAGACTACCTTTAGCATGCTTCTCCCACCCTGGGAGGGTCCAGTGATTCTTAATGAGCCTTCCTCTTTGTGACAAACACTTCACAAACACCAAAAGAAGATGCAAAGGAAATAGCACATGGTATCAGCTTAAAAGATTGCATCCAAAAGACATAGTTCTACAAATAACCATAAGAAAATGGTCAGAGGAGGAAATTAAGCCAGTTTCTCACTACAGTCAACAGCCTGAACTTCACCAAAGTGCAATTTTGATCCCCTAATACTAAAACATTTCAGCAGGAACATCAAAATAGTATTTTAAATTAAAGTAAAACAAGGGGCTAGAGAGATAATATGGTAATGAGGAACATGATTTGCATGCTGCTAATCCCAATTTAATCCCAGATTTTATAAGGTCTCCCAGATACTACTGGGTGCACTGCAGGGACAAATATCACTGCATCAGATCCCCACATTGAACTGCAAACTGGTTGGCAAAGAACTACCCAGTGTGGTCTATGGCGCCCCAAGCATGACTTTGTAGGTCCAGTTAGTTAATTAAATAATATTCCAGAGAAGTTACACACTTAAAAGAAATATGAGGGGGTATGGTGCTGCCAGCAGGTGAGGCGAGTGCATCAGCAGCCTGATGGTACCTTCAGACTTATAGATACCCCAAAATTGCTGCTGTGCCTTTGGCCAGACTCCCAACAACTTGGGGCCAAGTTTACCAAGAAAGTAAATGGCCAAAAGTTAGATATGTGGGAAACACACCCACAAACCACCTCTGGCTCAGCTATATAATTGGAGGCAATTTTTGATTGAGTTGCTTAACGGCCATGATCCCATAGACTCAGAGACAAATCTCAGAACCCAGTGGCTTTTGCCAGAAATGCGTACGGTCCCTGCAGTAGGTTACCGGCCGGGCCACCCCAGGGGGAAAAGGGTATTTGTCCCTCCATCTGCTCCTTCATGGTGGCTTGGTGGTTGCCATCCTCCAGAGGCCACTGGACAGTCAGGTTTTGGCCTGCAGTGACAAGACACGTGGGTCCTCACGAGATGGGAGTAGTGTCAGCCCTTTCTTCCCCACTTCAACTAGACCCTGAGTTGCTGCCCACAAATGGCCTCTCTGGGTCCTGATCAAGCTGCTTAATGGCCATAATCCCAGAGACTCAGGAACAAATCTCGAAACCCAGCAGGTTTTGGCAGAAATCCCTCCAGATTTAATTGTTAAAATTTCGGAATTCCAAAATCGTATGGCCAATACTGTGGCCACACGACATCGTATGTTATTCATGATCAGCAATAGAAAGCAACTTGTCTACAGTTGCCTTTTCAACTGTAAAGTTGAAAGTGTTGGGGTAAAATCCCAAATAATAATGGTGGCTCTGATGTCGAAATATTGAATGTAATCAAAATAATGTGAGTAATGTGAGTAATCAAAGAAAAGTAATGTGAGTAATCAAAGAAAAGAGAGTAATGTGGAAATCATCTGCCCCTACAAGTAGGGGGTGGGTTTGGGATGGGGGGTATACTGGAGTTTTTGGTGGTGGAGAATGGGCACTGGTGAAGGGACGGGTATTTCATCATTGTATGACCAAGACTTAGACCCGAAAGCTTTGTAACTGCTCTCACAGTGATTCAATAAATAAATTTATAAAAAGGGAAAAAAAAGTAAGGCAGAGTTCATGCCCAACTCAATCAGCCTAGTCAATGACTGAATAAATAACAATACTTCTACATTAAAAAAGGAACAAAGAAAGAAGAAAGAAAGAAAGAAAGAAAGAAAGAAAGAAAGAAAGAAAGAAGAAAGAAAGAAAGAAAGAAAGAAAGAAAGAAAGAAAGAAAGAAAGAAAGATGAAGCTGCATTCTCTTTAAGTATCTGCACTTGGTAGACCACAACTTTCACAAAAGGCTGTGGGATTTTTTCCACATTGGCTATTTGTTCATGTGAATTCTTTGGAACATGGAACAGCTTCTCTTTAGGCACTTTGCTCTGACTCACTTCAGCAACACCAAGCAAAAGTTGGTAAAACTTAAAAATAAGAAAACATACCTGAAGAATTTCCATTAGTTGAAATTCACTTGATACTAAGGAATAGAATCATTCTATTCATCTAATAATTTTTTCTATTCATTTTGGGAAGCAGAGATCCATAATGGAAGTCAAAACCAGGCATCCAATCAGACCTTAGGAAAAAAATTCAAGTCTGCTTTTTATGACTGTTTTTGTCTGTGAATCTGGGACTCGATCTAGATCAGACCAACTTTTGAAATGTAAGTTCTTATGGCTTGCTGATCATGTCTAATCTTAACTATACAGGAGCTTCTTTCATAGATTCACCTTCAAAAAAGAAAAAGGCTCCCAGGGGCCAAGAGTAGAGTGCTTACCCTGGACATGGCCAACCTGTGTTCGATCACTGGTATCCCACATAATCCCCCAAGCACAAGTCAGAATTGATTACTGAGTGCAGATGTTGTGCCTGAATTTCGAATCCCCAATTGTGGAGAGACCAAGTCCACACATGATAATGCAAAAAGCAAAGGAACTTTCTAGTTAGCTTGAGCTATTGTTAGCTCGAGCTAGGGTCCAAGTCTCATACAACATAGTGGAGTCTTGACAAGGACCCCAACTCAAAATCACAAACAGTTTATATAGGGTTCAGTGTTAAGAACAGTCTGTATACTGGGTTATTTTTTAGCATTTAGCCCAATTACAACAGTGGTCAGCAATTAGACACATGTTTCCAGTAACAATTAGTAACAATTTCTAAGGAGGGTACAATGACCCCTCACAACCCGCCAGAATCAACTGCCCAGTTTCCTATCTAGGCAAATCATTCAACTGGGAGTTTACCAGAAACTTAAAATCCTGCTTCAGAGAAACAGAAACTGAGGCCTAGTTGAGACTTCATGTTATTTGCAACTTGTCATAGCATCAGTTCCACCCTCATACAGAGCCAGGAGCAACTTCTGAGCATGCTGAGTGTGGTCAAAACAAAAAATAAAACAAATAAACAAAAATAACTCACATCTCTCTTTCTGAAGTACCAGAGGAAAGGGCTCTGCTGGAGAGGTAATCTGACTTCTGTTAGACCAACAAAATACATAGGAGCCAGGAATGGGATCAAGAGTAAAAACCAGCTCAGTCTACTTTGGATGGGTTTCCTATCTCCTATCTGAGTCAAGAGATCAGGTCAATGTCTCTTCAATGACTGCTACAGGATTATTACATAAATCATGAAAAAGAAAATGGTACCAAAACATATTTTAAGAATGTTTGAGAAAACTAAAAGAGTTTAATTTCTAACAAATATTTCTATTCTGGGCACTCATTTTCATAAAAACTCTAAAACTTAGTGTTTGATTGAGCAAAGTGCTGCTTACTTGTTAATGTCAGTAATAACTGCCCTCCACAAAATTATGATTGCTGCTATTAACCTAACAGAAAAATATTTATGAGAAACACAGGTCAATCACAACCTTGTTTGCCATCTCAAAAGGACATCATTTGAAAAATGCTGCAGCATCTCAGTGCTGGGGGGCAGATGCTCTGTTTTATGAATTATAAGTATGTGCAACAATTTTAAAATTTTTTTCCATGTCTGATTCTAGAAATCTAAAGGTACTGCATCAGATGCAGAAGTTTTTTGTGCATTATCTTTCTACCTTGATTTATCTTATACTTATTTTTACATGTAAGTTTTTCTTATGAGCGAAATTAAAACTTCTTTGTTTACTTGTTTTCTTGCAATTTTATATTCATCTTAAATTGCCCCTTTTTATATAAATGACTGTGATACAAAAACAAATATAAAGCATTGGGTTAAAAATTCTATGCGTTTATGTCTGTAGCTCAGATAAAAATAGATTTTTAAAATGGAAAAAGATATATGATTTTCTTATTATGAAATATAGAAATTTTCCAGGGTTTGTTCAGCAAGTTTCAAGGCATTTGTTTATTTTGACTGGCTTTGTTAGAATTCTTTCCCTTCCTCCGTATTTTCTCATGCTCTGTTGTAAATACTATTTTCTGGTCCCTCAAGCCTCCTTCAAGTTTCCATTCAAAAGTAAGATTAAATTTTTAAAAAAATTCTCACATAACTAGGAATTTCAAAACATACCCCAAAGTTACACAATAAGAGTAATGCTATGTTTCAAACAGCTTTCATCTATCAAGAAAAGAATGCCTGCCCTTGCTTCATTCTACAGGGAACAGACACTTTCGTGATCCTCCTCTGAAGTGCCAACTCCCTATAAACTCTTTCAGAAACTCTCTTTACACCATTTTTGGTCTAACTTACTCATGAAACACAAGCCATTCAGATAAATTCTCAGGAAAATGGGACTACCCCAACCTGTTAAAAGAAACATTGCGATTAACTTGTGTCCCTTAGTGTCTCAAAAAAGAGCAACTCTTTCTAATTTCAGTTTGAACAAGATGCAGGAGGCATTTCTTTGGCATGTGAGTCACAATCTCATAGCTTGAGACCTTGCTTTGCTCGAGTAGTTTTACAGAAAGCATTCTAGCACATTGGCCAATCCATTCATTGTCTCTTCAACATCAACATAGATTTGACTTGTTAAAGTCTGTTTTTTTAATGCTAAACCAGTGATGTAGCAAAAGTTAAGTGACCAAATATACAGATTCTCTAAGGACTCTATTTCTCTCTTACTCAAATCTTCGCTTCCCAGATGATTCAGATAATACTAGCAGTACAAGCAGATCTTATTGCTATTGAAGCAGAGGTTGCCGACCCTTGGTAGAGATTTGCTGCTGGCTTTTAAATGTCTCATGGATGTGCTTCATTCTCTCTATAAACATGTGTGAAGTAACTACCACTTCTAGGAAACACTGGAGTTGCATTTAGAGTAGAAAAATCTATAGTTGTGTAGGAAAAGTCTTGTACGCTGTAGTCTGTCCAGCAGCATACCTGGCCTCTGTATCAGTAGCAACTAAACGTGTGCAGTTCAACAACCAAAAAGTGGCTCTGGACATAATTAAATAGTCCTGAGATAGAGAAAAACTGAGAACTGACTTAGAGGAGCCTAAAAGTATGAACTAGGTACCGAGATTGGAAGATGATAATTGAGATTAGAATTTTAAGAGCTTTATATGCTAAAATTATTCTGAATGGATTAAGGTATTTTACAGGTCGTACTAAATTTATATTTATATTAACTAACAATATTTATTAAAATAAAGACGATCTTCGGGTGGGAGGGGGGATATACTGGGGTTCTTGGTGGTGAAAAATGAGTACTGGTGAAGGGAAAGGTGTTTGATCATTGCATGACAGAGACTTAAACCTGAAAGCTTAGTGACTTTTCCCACAGTGATTCAATAAATAAACATAAAAAGAAAAAAAAAGAAAAAATTAAGGTGGAGTTCATGCCCAATTCAATCAGCTAATCAGTGGCTGAATAAATAGCAGTACTCCTACAAAAATAAGAAAGAAAGAAAGAAAGAAAGAAAGAAAGAAAGAAAGAAAGAAAGGAAGGAAGAAAGAAAGACAGACCAACTTCACAAAGACATTATAAGAAATCTAATTGCAATTTAATTGATTTTCAGATATTAAATTCTATCTTGTAAATCTCTAACAGTATAATTTCTTCCTAGATTCTAAACAATCCTGTTTCTAGGTTTTTCTGGATGCTATCATTGACACCACTCCATTCTGTTGCTTCCAACTAAAAGGAGACTAAGGGGAAAACAACCCTACAAAAAGTTAAACTGATAAGAATGGTATGCGATAAGCATTTAAATGAATAATAGTACATGCCAACCACATAAATAAATTTGAGCATAGGGGAGAAATTTTAAAAAAGAGAGAAAAAGAATAATTGAGGGAGAGGAACTCTATCAATCAACAATATCAGGTAGGTAAGAAACTGAAGACCACTAAGCAGCATATTTGCTCAAATATATCTATATGTATTTAAAATAATGTTATATATTAAAAATATATAGTCAGGGTAATTATTGAAGGGACTAAACTTTGATAGTGAATGAAAGTTCTGATACATTGGTAAAAGTCAGTCTCACTGTTTTAAATTAAACTTTGGTCTACCCCTTATAAATGTACTAACGAATATAAATGTTACATCAAGAACTGATTTTAGGCAAAGAGCAAGATATTTGCCTGAATTCAAAAGACCTGATGTTGAGCATGCACTTTGGATCAAACTAAACACTGTGTGCTTTTCAGTTTGGCAGTCTTTCAAGCCAGACCTTTGAGATGCTACACTGAAGCAACTGGACAATAAAGATCAAAGGACAGAAAAAATAGTGCAAACAAGTTCCTACATTTTAAAGGCAGGGTTGCTGTGAATATCCTGACGTCAAGGGTCTGCAGAGGGGCTTAAAAAACCCAGCTAAGGGATACTTTGTATGAAAGTAGCAGTTGGAACAATTTGGTAATGAAATCTTTGCTCAGCTCAGTAAATTTTAAAAGGAGAGAAGAAAGCAAAATCAGATACCTTTAGATACATCTGAATGGTATCTTACTGCCTTAACCCCTGTATTATTATTGAAAGAGATATTTTTTGAATAAAGGACACTATCATTTCCTTTTTCTTGGAGTGCAATAGACTATGAAGTTAAGAAGTGCATATCGTACACTGTTATATTAAATATAGACTCATGTTGGTTTATATCTAGTTTCTATGCTTTAGTCATTTTTTCCTAAGTTTCATTATGATACAATATATAAAATAGCTACCATTTAAGTATTATTCAATACATAGCTAAGTGGCATTACATACATTCATAATAGTGAATAACTTTTCCACCATCCATTCCAGATCACTTTTATTCTGGAAAACTGAATATCTATACCTATTAAAAAAAAAACTTCCCATTCCTCCATACACCAATCCATGGTAGCTATTTTACTTTCTATCTATATAATTTGGAATATCTAACTAAAATATGAAAAAATAATAATACACTTTTGTCTTACTGTAACTGACTTTTTTTTTCACTTAGCGTGATATCTTCAAGATAAATGTTGCAGTATTTATAAAGCTAAGAAGTTGCTCAGTGGTAAAAGGTCTGCCTTACATGCATAAGGTAGTAGGTTCAATTTTTGATGACCCCACACTTCACTGAGTATAATCCCTAGCAACTTCAATATGTTCCCTAGTGTCACTATAACCATGGTCCTCGGGAAACTTCAATCAATATAAATATGAAGGCTGCAACCAAGTGTGTGACCCCTGGACACTACAACAATGACAGGGAAAAATTAATTAAAAAATGTTTCATCTGTAGTTGCATCAAAAGGAATACCTAGGGATAAGACTAACAAAGAAGATGAAAGATTTTACACCATCAAGTGTTAAACACTGCGAAGATGAATAGAAAAAGAAACAAAGATCTGGAATCAGTCAATATATCAAACAAAAGATGTGTGGATAAGAAGACGTGGTATATACTCACAACTAAATACTATGCAGTTGTAAGGAATGATGAAATCATACAATTCATGGCAACAGGGATGGAACTGAAAGATACCATGTTAAATGAGGCTGGAGCGATAGCACAGCGGGTAGGGCGTTCGACTTACAAGCGGCCAACATGGCCGACCCGAGTTCGATTCCTCCGCCCCTCTCGGAGAGCCCGGCAAGCTACCGAGAGTATTCGATATGCCAGACACAGTAACAGCAAAGTCTCCAATGGAGACGTTACTGGGCCCGCTCGAGCAAATCGACGATCAACGGGAGGGCCTTTAAGACAGAAGCAGAAGGATAAACACAGGATGATCTCACTTATATGAGGCATTACGAATAAGTGAATGAGGGAATGCAATGATCTAAAAGAGCAACAGCTAGATAACTTTTGGCCCGGAGTATAGGGAGGAGAGGAAATAAATCTAACGGAGCTGAGGTGAAGAGACAGATGAGAAGCAATGGGGGATAAGGCTCAAGGGGCTTCAATTACACTGGTGGTGTTAAGAAATGATAGATCTAAATATCCAAAGCACAGAGTCAACAACACTAAAATCATGAGATCCAAACTTTAATAACCAAATTTTAAAAGGTGCCTGTCAAGATACCATGTTAAATGAAATGTCAAGATGTCAGGCTGGGGGGCAGTGTGTGGTGGTGGCTGGGAGAGGAGTGGAGCATATGGTCGGAAAGGCAATCTGGAAACACTGGTGGAAGAGAAGTTGACAGTGTTGTCGGGATTGGTGCTGTAACACTGTATGTCTAAAACTCAACTATGTATATCTTTGTAAATTACAGTGCTTTTATAATATTTTTAAAACACTACTGATAAAACTGTACAGGAGTGTTTTAGTTTAGAAAAACAATTGGCAAATACAGAAGTTTCATTCAAAGGTGAACAAACTTACACATACAGCAAGCCTTCTTAGACTCTAAAAATTATGATGAAAAAAGGAGACGGGGGGTGGGGGTGGTGGGGAGTGAGTAGCAGGAGATCATGCTAAATAGTTCCATGCACTAGAACTCTGATGTTGAGCGCAGTGAGGCTTATTTACACTTGTATATTTCTGAAACTGTACTAGAAGTTTCGAAGTATTGTAAGCCAGGGCTGGAGCAATAGCACAGCGGGTAGGGCATTTGCCTTGCACGCAGCTGACCTGGGTTCGATTACCAGCATCCCATATGGTCCCCCGAGCACTGCCAGGAGTAATTCCTAAGTGACGAGACAGGAGTAACCCCTGTGCATCACCGGGTGTGATCCAAAAAGCAATAAATAAATAAATAAATAAATAAAATAAAGTATTGTAAGCCAATGGCCAAGCAATAAAATTTTTTATAAAAGAAAATGCAGTATATATATATATATATATATATATATATATATACATATGTATGGGAATATTGTTCATTCGTTAAAAAAAGAAAGAGATACTATTTGTTACAAATGGGTTAGAAGAAAACTGTTACTTTAAATAAATCAAACAGAAAAAAATACTCAATTATAAGATAAGAGTAAAGTTGTTGAAGCAAAAATAGACTGATGATTGCTAATATATGGGTAGAGAGACGACTTGGGGATGGGATAAGATGATCAAAGTGTGTAAAGTTGCTGTTATAACATGAATAGATTCTGTGAATCATCGTAACTATAGTTAATAGCATGGTAACTATAGTTAATAATATCTATGTTACAGGTTATAAATTGCTAAAAGAATAATTCTTGGAAGTTATCACCATACACAAAAGGCATGTAATAATCATTTCACAATACACATACTAAGTCACCATGCTATATGCCTTAAACAACATATACAGTATATTTATCAATTTTATCTAAATAGATATGGGGGGAATACTGTTTTATTGATTCTGACACTCAGGAGATACATGATACTTTTAATTCTAAATTTCTATTTAAAAAGCACAATAATAAAATTGAATTATCAAGTGACAGATTTTGAGATATTTGCAGTATATACATACCACAGAGGACTAGTTTAGTTAGCATAATAACTTCCTTAAAATGGCAGGATGGAAGTCTCTATTTCTTAACTGACTGCTAGTTGAAGGTCAATGTGTCAGCAGTTTTTGGCTGAGACATCCCTTGGCCCATTATACCTTTTTTTCCATCTTCAAAGCAGCATTTCTTCTCCTAGAACATCCCTGTGACCTTTCTTCCTTTTTCCTTTTCTACTTTGAAGGACTTGTGATTTGAAAGAGGAAAATCCAGCATAATCTTCCTATCTCATTTATAATGTGAGGTAACATAGTAACAGTGCTAAGAAATCAAATATAGAATTTTCTGGGGGACATTAATCTGCCTATCATAAATTCACATTTAGAACATAAAAATAATTCCTACAAATCAACATGGGACTAAAAACCAACTGTTTACAAAGGACTCTAGAGGATCAGAGAGATAGTATAGTGAACAAGGAGCTTGCCTGGTATGCATCTGATCCAGGTTCACTCTACTGGCATCCCATATGGTCCTCAGCCTTGCCAGGAGTGATCCCTGAGTGTCAAGATAAAAGTAAACCCTGAACACAGCTGGGTATGATCCCCAAACAAAAAAAAATAGTAATTAAAATTAAAAGGACTCAAAATATGCTTCATACAAAAAAAGAATATTTTACTTTACTTATTCAATTAATGAAAGACTCTTAAGTTCCCAGAAAATAAGAAATGACTATAAAAAGCACGTTGCAAACCAGTGCACATGAACCAGAATGACTAAACTGTGTAAAAGGTAGTTGCAAGAATTGACAATGATATGAAATAATTAGAATTTCTGTCTTTGTGATAAACACTAAACTGGTATAATTATTCCCACAAGCTCTAATACAAACTAAATATGAATATAGTATGGTTTATGACCCAGTTGATTTCATTCCTAAATGTAAATAAAATGAAAAGATGCATATATTCATATTTAGCTTCAGCAAGGCTAACCTTGACTACTTCCACTCTAAGATGGCTTAAGAATAAACCCTGGTCCTGATATTCTTTACATGTCTCTAAATAAGGTAAAGGCCCTCCCGTTGATCGTCGATTTGCTCGAGCGGGCCCAGTAACGTCTCCATTGGAGACTTTGTTGTTACTGTGTCTGGCATATCGAATACTCTCGGTAGCTTGTCGAGCTCTCCGAGAGGGGTGGAGGAATCGAACTCGGGTTGGCCATGTTGGCCGCTTGTAAGGCAAACGCCCTACCGCTGTGCTCTAAATACTATATTTTAATGTACTGTGCTCTAAATACTATATTTTAATGTACAATATGTTTTACTTATTAAGTTTTCTGCTTGATGTCTCTCTTCTTACTGCAAACTATCATTTTCATAAAAGTTTCATCTCTTGGATCTTTATAGTTCTATATGAGGGATCAGAATGATAATACATGGGTAGGGCACTTGCCTTGCACAAGGCCAACCTGGGTTCAATCCCTAGAAATACTGATAAGTCTTCAAGCTCTGCCAGAACTAACCCTGCACAGACCCAGAAGCAAGCCCTCAGCACTGCCAGGTGTCACAACACCCAAAACAAAGATGAAATTGAAACATTTCTGTCTTGAAGTTGCATCTAAGTTGAGATTCTATCTATCTATTTATTTATTTATATATATTTAAAATTTTTATTACTGAAACACCACGAGGTACAGTTGTAGACTTACAAGTTTTTGTACTTGGGTTTTAGTTACACAATGATTGAGTACCCATCCCTCCACCAGTGCCCATTCTCCACCAACAATAATCCCAGTAATCCTCTCTCTTTAAAGCTTATAGAGTTCCCAGAGAAAATGAAAGGGCTTTACTTAAACAGTCCTTAGCTAGCTGTTTATCACAAGAAACAGAATGAAAGTACAATGGGTGGCTTCTCTTATTCACTAATGAGCTACTTGACTAACAATAATGTATAGACTTGTAAGAATAGAATAACCTAGTCTTTCCCTTTGTACAGAAGGATAAGCATAACAAGTGTGACCTTTATAAATTACTGCTTATAAATTTGATCTTTAGCTGGCTTCTGAGAATATGGTTGTCAGGGATATTTACACAGTCACTGGTCTCATTCACTGATAATAGTTGTTTATATATATGGACTGTGCAAAAAAATGTAAATTTTGCTTAATTCTAACTTTTCTTTTGAAAACATGGAATTGTGGTACATTTCAGTCAAACTGCTGTAATAAATTCTCACTATAAAGGTGAGTTCTATGAGATGCTTGCAAATAACCAAACCTGAGAGCTCTGGGGCCCTTACACATTCAACAGATACAAATGAAGTAGCAGAGAATCTGTAATCCACTATTTTCATTTATCACAGTGGTCCAGAAACAAAATTGCAAAAATGAACAGGAGCACAGTTTAGGGAGAAGCTGTATCATGTAAGATAGAATTTGGCCTGAGGATGCTCACAATGCAATCTCAGTGTGAGTGACTATGTCACAAATGCCTCAAAATTTTTACACATGCAAAAATATAAAGATCTGAGCTGTTTGTGATAATCTACACTAGGTTTCCACAGAAACTAAACATATGCCACCCATGCTAAAGTGGATTTGAAAAGATCTGAGGCAACATGGAGTACAATTGTGTAGACCACAGGAGACCACAGCTTCCAACAGCTAACTGTTTAATTTCTCCAACTTAAAGGAATTGTGGTATAGTGCCTTCAAAACTTGAGATTTTCAAGAGAAGAAAACAAAAGGTTTTTTTTTGGCAGGGGGGGGATGGGGAGGTGTGGTGATACTGTTACTCTCAGCTGTGCTCAGAGTTTACTTTAGGTTCTGTGTTCAGGGATCACTTCTTTTTTTTTTTAATTTATTTTTTATTTTTAGTGAGACACCATGAGGTACAGTTGTAGATTTACAATTTTCTGTGCTTGGGTTTCGATTATACAATGATCAAATACCCATCCTTCCACCAGTGCCCATTTTCTACCACCATGGATAATATCCCTCCCACCCCCATTCCTTCCATCTCACCCTGCCTCTGTGGCAGTGCAATCCCTTGTGTTCTCTCTCTCCTTTTGAGTGTTGTGGTCTGCAAAAGAGGCTTTGAGTGGCAAACATGTTCAGTCCATAGTCTACTTTCAACATGCATCTCCCCTCCCGGGAGGATCCTCCAAACACTCTTTATTTGGTGCTCCCTTCTCTAACTGAGCTTCCTTTTCCCCTAGAATGCCTGGCTGGCCTCTAAGCTATGGAGTAATCCTCCTGGTGTTGATCTCAGCTATTCTTGGGTATTAATCTCATATTTTGTTTCTTTATATTCCCCAGATGAATGCAATCTTTCTATGTCTATCCCTCTCTTTCTGACTCATTTCGCTTAGCATGATACTTTCCATGTTGTACCACTTGTATGTAAATTTCATGACTTCATCTTTTCTAACAGCTACATAGTACTCCATTGTGTAGATGTACCAAAGTTTCTTTAACCAGTCATCTGTTCTTGGGCATTCAGGTTTCTTCCAGGTTCTGGCTATTGTAAAGAGTGCTGCAATGAACAAACAAGTGCAGATATCACTTCGACTATACATTTTTGCCTCTCTGGGATATATTCCCAGGAGTGGTATTGCTGGGTCAAATGGGAGCTCAATTTCTAATTTTTTGAGAATCGTCCATACTGTTTTCCAGAAAGGCTGAACCAGTTGACATTCCCACCAACAGTGAAACAGTGTCCCTTTCTCACCACATCCGCGCCAGCATTGGTTGCTTTTGTTCTTTTGGATGTGGGCCAGTCTCTGAGGAGTGAGATGGTATCTCATTGTGGTTTTGATCTGCATCTCCCTGATGATTAATGATGTAGAGCATTTTCTCATGTGCTTTTTTGCCATTCGGATTTCTTCTTTGAGAAAGTTTCTGTTCATTTCGTTGCCCCATTTTTTGATGGGGTTGGATGTTTTCTTCTTGTGGAGTTCAACCAGTATTTTGTATATCTTTGATATCAACCTCAGGGATCACTTCTGGCAGGGAACTTTAAACGGTATTGGACTGCAAACCTCTCGGTTGCATGCAAAGCAAGTGCTATCTTCTGGCCCCAGGAAAGTATAATTTCTTTCCATTTTTAAGTCATGACAAAAAATTAAAACAATTAAGTGGCCAAACCAAATATCCTATATAACATACCAGTCCAAAATAGCTCATCTCTTACATGTGATAAGGTTTCAATATATGATTTTAATTCATAAGACTTTAGCAAAAGGAAAGAAATATAAACCAAATTTCAATTAAAATTAACTGCAAAGATTTAGGATCATTAGACAAAATAATCTTGGATCTTGTTTAGAATGATTTGCTTTCGCATAATAATGCAATTAGAAGAATTCGTGAGAAACAACAAACAATATCAAAGCTGATAACATCATTAGAGTCATTTGAATAAATTTATAGGACCAGAGTGCTTATTATTTCATTCTCTAGAATGGAAATCTTGCTTTTATGTGCTTTTATACAAATGCCAAGTGTTAGTGTCTATGTGTTTAGACCAAGACATACCTATGTAAGCAGCTACACAGAGAAGCTAAGTTGGAGAAAAATGTACCTATCCTCATTAAACCCATCCTCATACCCAGGAAAAAAGTTTAAAAAATTATCACTTACTGAAGACCTGACCCATACAGGATTGTGCAGTTGCAATGTGAAAATGCCAGGTATTTTTTAGTTTGGATTTAAGAATCATATTGCTCCTTTCTCTTCTTTTCCGATTTGTCTTTTCAATTAGTTCTCTAGATCAGTCCAAGAAAATAAAAATGCCTGTACAGAAAGATTATCTTTGCAGCAGGTTCTAGGTAAAAGACCACTGTACTCTGGTCATAACTGGAACTCATAATCTCATCCATATTGAATGTGATTTGAATCCAAATGGACCACTTATCTGCATGTCCAGAAAAACACTGAGAACAGAAGATAGAAATACAATACAATCTCAAGTGAAAATGCTCAGGTCAGGGCTGGAGCAAAAGTAGTGCTTGCCTTGCTGGGTTCAGTCCCTGGCACCACACATAGTTACAAGCCCACCAGAAGTGATTCATGAGGGCAGGGTTGGAAACAAGGCCTGAGCACCGCTGAATATAGAGAGAAAAAAAAGTTCATGTCATTACCTCAAACTCACATGTTGATGATAATTATTCTATTGATAATTATGATAAATATTTCAAGGTTATAACTCAATGATAGAATTCTTAATACTAAAAATAAGTCATTGTTTTTCAGAAATTAACTATGTCCCAGGCTTTGTGAAATCTTATTTTTCACAGTGACAAAATCTCATAAGAGTTGGTTTCTTCACAACACCCAAGAGAGAGAGAACAAAGGGGAATGCCCTACCACAGAGGCAGGGTGGGATGGGGAGGATGGCGGGGGTGGGAGGGATACTGGGATCCGTGGTGGTGGGAAATGGGCACTTGTTCGAGGGATGGGTATTTGATCATTGTATATTGAAAACCAAGCACAAAAATTTGTAAGTCTACAGCTGTACCTCATTGTGTCTCACTAATAAAAAAAAGAGTTGGATTTTTCTGAAGCATAAAACTCAAAAAGCTCAAAAAACTGCACACATGTACAAACATACTAGTACTAGTCAGTTTTCCACCCATAACATATATCTTAATTCAAGAACAGAAGATATTTACTTTATTAAAAAGCTATAGTACAAATTTTAAATTCTACTATATCCATGTACAAAACAGTATTAAGATGGATCAACATTTCAATGAAAGAACTGATGCTATAAAATTCAGGTGAAAACAAAGGTGGTTAGGTCCTCATATCAGTACTGACAATGCTAATTTTTTTTGACATTTAGAATAAACAGGAGCAAAAATCAATTCAGTGGGACTATGTCAAGTTAAAAAGCTACTGCTTTGAAAAATAAACCATCAAAGAATAAATACCTGACAAGACATTAATACCAAAAAATACAAAGAACACATAAAACTCAATAGCAAACGACAAAAGACACTAAAATGGTTACAAACTGGGAAGACTAGATAGATACTGTGAGAGGTAAGATGTTTCCCGTGCTATGTGGCTGACTAGAGTTCATTCCCTGGCACCATGTATGATCCCTTGAACATCTCCATGGGTCACTCTTGAGCACAGAACCCAACCAGAAATAGGCACTGAATACCACTGAATGTGGCCCTAAAACCAAAATCAAATAAAATATAAACTGGAAAAAATATTGTAAATAAACATTTATTATATAGATGGCCAACAAAATACATGAATAAGTGCTCAGCATCACTAATCATCAGGGAAATGGAACTCAAATCCATAAACAGTATTACTACATGCTACTAGAATAATCATTATCAATATTACAATAAATATTAAGTATTGGTGAAGATACAGAGCCAAAAATGAACAATGTGCACAGTTTATGAATGCAAATTGGTACTGCTACTCTGAGAATATTATAAAATTTTCTTAAAATATCAAAAAAGGCCTATCCTATGACCCAGTAGTTCCCACTTCCAAATATGTGACTGAATAAAATTTAAAATGTATATATTCCCCCATGATTACTACATTATTTACACTAGCCAAGATATGGAAATAACTTGTGTTCAATAATATAAGAGTACATACAGAAAACATGGTTATAATTAGACAATATTATTCAGCCACAAAAATGGATCAAATATTCCATTAGCAGCAACACAGATGGACCTTGAAAAGTTCCATCCACTGGTGATTGAACTAAGGACCTCGAACAAGCAAAGTGAGTGTTCTATTACTGAGCTGCTTGTATCCCTGTCCCCGACAATTAAAGCCATGGAGTGAACCTCCTGGTACTTATCTCAACTATTCTTAGGTGTTAGTCTCCCGCTCTATTACTTTATGTTCCCTTTGCTTTACAAAGGACTTAAAAAATTTTACACACTGTGATTTATAAAACTGTTATTTCTATGGTTTTATACATAAGGCATCCCAGCACCAAACTCTCCATCTGAGTGTCTGCTGCACTCCACTATTATCCAAATGTTCCCCCAACCCAATCTTCTTGCACCTGTGCTAAGTTTCCTATAAAAGACAAGCTTTCAGTCTCTGTTGCCTGTGGACATTTGTTATTCTCCTACAGTGTTTCTTTATATCCTAAATATGAGCAAGATCATTCCATGTATGCCCCTTTCCTTCTGACCAGCTTCATTCAGCATGACACTTCCAGATGCAACGACATAAATTACAATATTTCATATTTCCTTTAGCCAAGCAGAATTGCATTGTATATACGTATCATAGTTTTTTGATCCAGCCATCTTTTTTTTAAATTTTTATTAGTGAAACACCATGAGGTACAGTTGTAGACTTACAAATTTTTGTGCTTGGGTTTCAATTATACAATGATCGAGTACCCATCCCTCCATCAGTGCCCATTTTCCACCATCACGGATCCCAGTAATCCTCACACCCCCCATCTCTCTCACCCCACCCTTCCTATGTAGCAGGGCATTCCCTTTTGTTCTCTCTCTCCTTTTGGGTTTTGAGGTTTACAAAAGAGGCATTGAGTGGCAATAATGTTCAGTCTATAGTCTACATTCAGCATGAATCTCCCATCCTCGGAGTATCTTCCAAAATACCCTTTATTTAGTGGTCCTTTCTCTATCTGAGCTGCCTTTTACTCTAGCATGTGTGGCTGGCCTCAAAGCCATGGAGTGAACCTCCTGGTACTTATCTCAACTATTCTTAGGTGTTAGTCTCCCGCTCTATTACTTTATGTTCCCTGATGAATGCAATCTTTCTATATCTGCCCCTCACTTTCTGACTCATTTCATTTAGCATGATACTTTCCATGTAGTACCACTTGTATGTAAATTTCATGACTTCATCTTTTCTAACAGCTACAAAGTACTCCATTGTGTAGATTTACCAAAGTTTCTATAACCAGTCACCTGTTCACGAGCACTCAGGTTTTTCCAGATTCTGGCTATTGTTAACAGTGCTGCAATGAACAAACAAGTGCAGATGTCACTTCAACTATACTTTTTTGCCTCTCTGGGTTATATTCCCAGGAGTGGTATTCTTGGGTCAAATGGGAGCTCAATTTCTAATTTTTTGAGAATCATCCATACTGTTTTCCAAAAGGGCTGGACCAGTCGGCATTTTCACCAACAGTGAAGGAAGTTCACTTTCTCGCCACATGCACACCAACACTAGCTGCTTTTGTTCTTTTGGATGTGGGCCAGTCTCTGTGGTGTGAGATGATATCTCATTGTGGTTTTGATCTGTATCTCCCTGATGATTAATGATGTAGAGCATTTTCTCATGTGTCTTTTTGCCATTCCGATTTCTTTTTTGAGAAATTTTCTGTTCATTTCATTGCCCCATTTTTTGATGGGGTTGAATGTTTTCTTCTTGTGGAGTTCAACCAGTATTTTGTATATCCTTGATATCAACCACTTGTCAGATGTGTATTGGGCAAATATCCTTTCCCGTTCTGTAGACTGTCTTTGTATTTTGGTCACTGTTCCTTTTGAGGCAGAGTAATTTCTTTGTTTAAAATAGTCCCATTTGTCTATCTCTGTTTTCACTAGCTTGACCAGTGGCCTGACATCTTTGAAGATACCATTAGCTTCAATGTCATGGAGGGTTTTGCCAACTTTGTTCAAAATACCTTATGGATTTCGGTCTGATGTTGAGGTCTTCAATCATTTTGATCTTACTTTTGTACATGGAGATAGGCAGAGATCTGAGCCCATTTTTTTTTGCATGTAGCTGTCCAGTTTTGCCAGCACAATTTGTGAAAGAGGCTTTCCTTGCTCCACTTCACTTTTCTTGCACCCTTATCAAAGATTAGATGATCATATGTTTGGGGGAGAGATGTCAGTATATTCAACCCTGTTCCATTGGTCTGCAGCTCTGCCTTTGTTCCAGTACCATGCCGTTTTAATTATTACTGCTTTGTAGTAGAGTTTGAAGCTAGGGATTTTGATTTCTCCCATTTTCTTTTTCCCAAGAATTGCTTTAACTATTTGTGAGGGCTTATTGTTCCATATGAATTTCAGGAGTGTTTGCTCCATTTCTTTGAAGAATGTCATGGGTATTGTTATAGGGATCTCATTGAATTTGTACAATTTCATCCATCTGTTCTGGGGCACCAGAGTTGTTCGTAGATTTTAGCTATTGTGAATAGTGAGCAACGTACATTGGAATTCAAATGTTTTTACTAAATAGAGTTTTGGAGAACTTTATAAATTTTTAAGTACAACAGTGACAAAATTTTATTTCTGAGTTTCTAAAATGGACATGTATGACACATAACAGGCACTAAAAAGGAAAGTATGCTTGATGTAAAGATTGAGGGGTTAGAGATTAGTAGTAAATATTGGATTTAAGTAAAGTTAGCACAAATTATAATTATGACTGTTTCCTTCTCTAGAATTTGATAGATACTTATCTTTTCTTCCCAGCAAAGAATTTAGTCCTCTAATTATATCAAACATATACTGAAATGTTCTGATCTGGGTACTTGAATATATATCTATATGGGACAAAATAATTTGCAGTTGAATTATGAAAGGTCTTCTCTTATCTCTGGGGATTCTAGGTGTCAGTTTTGACCTTTGGCCAAGATAAATGAAATAATATTTATGATGTAGACTTTAAGTCCAAAGCACTCTTGTAAAGCAAAGACACTGTTCCTGATTTCTTTTTTTAACCTACTGCAGCTTGTTAGCTAGACTGGCTTTACTACATGACCAAAGGGTCATATATCTCCACTGGGACTTGTCACCTGAAGTCTTTCAAAGAGCATATTTATCACAATTCAGACTGTTTTCATGAATGAATAATGGAACCAAAAATCTTAGACCTGGATACATGTCAGAAGCCCAATGCTTATGAACATTATTTTTATAGTTGTTATATGTGAATTGGGATCTTTCCTGGAAAGTCTCAACCCTTTACTTTCTGCTTCTTTTCTTTTTACTTTTTAAAAAAATATTTTATTAGTGAATCACCATGAGGTACAGTTACAGACTTACAAACTTTCATGCTTGTGTTTCAGTCAAATAATGTTCAAGTACCCATCCCTCCACCAGTGCCCATTCTTCACCACCGATGATCCCTGTATCCCTCCCATCCCCCACCCTATCTCCCACCCCCCACTCCACCCCACCTCTGTGGCAGGGCATTTTCTTTTTTCTCTGTCTCTTCTTTTGGGTGTTGTGGTTTGCAACAGAAGTATTGAGTGGCCATCATGTTCAGTCTATAGTCTACTTTCAGCAGGCATCTCCCATCCCAAGGCGGTCCTCCAACCACACTACCTGTTGTTCCCTTCTCTATCTGAGCTGCCTTTTCATCTAGCATGGGAGGCCAGCTAACAAGCCGTGGAGCAAACCTCCAGGTACTTATCTCTACTATTCTTCGGTGGTAGTCTCCCATTCTGTTACTTTATATTCCACAGATGAGTGCAATATTTATAGGTCTGTCTCTCTCTCTTTTTGACTCATTTTACTTAACACGATAATTTCCATGTTGATCCACTTATATGCAAAGTTCATGACTTCATCTTTTCTAACAGCTGCATAGTATTCCATTGTGTAGAGTTACCAAAATTTCTTTAACCAGTCATCTGTTCTTGGGCACTCAGGTTTTCTCCAGATTCTGTCTATTGTAAACAGTGTTGCAATGAACATACGAATGCAGATATTATTTCACCTATACTTTTTTGCCTCTCCGGGATATATTCCCAAGACTGGTATTTCTGAGTCAAATGGGAGCTCAATTTCTAATTTTTTAAGACATGATTCCTGTAAGGATACCCATGAAATTCTTCAAAGAAATGGATCAAACCCTTCTGAAATTCATATGGAACAATAAAAGGCCCATGAATAGCTAAAGCAATTTTTGGGAAAAGGACAATGGGAAGCTGTAAAAATTTCTGAGGGCATCCAGGGGGTGGCCCTGATGGCTCTTACCCTGACCTCCCAGGTTCTGGGTAGGCCCAGGCTGCTCCCCCAGCCAGGGCAGCCTGGCCATGGAGCAGACAGTGGAGTAAGCGAGGGCCAAGCTGGTTGATTGATCTGTTGCCGTTTATTCCATTCTCCCCATGCACCTGCTCCAGTCTCTCTGAGCCCCCCCATTCTAGTTTCCACTGCCCCTCATCCTCATCTCCTCCTGTCTCTTCTGCTCATATCTCCATGCTCCATCTTGCAGTCTGGGCTCTCTCTCTCTCCACGAGCTTGCTCCTGTATTCTTTTTCTACATACTTCTTTCTCTGTCTGCCTAGCTAGCCTCTCCATGGTCCATCTTGCCACTCTTCTCTCTCTCCAGCTCTCTTGTCTCTCCAATTCTCCAGCACTCTGGGCTAACACTGCACCCCAACAGGTAGTCAAATCAACATAAGAAAGCCCTTTCTGAGGGCCCACCAAGTTCAAAGGGAACACCAACTAAAAGGTACTCCAAAGCCCTTCCTGACTGCACAAGGGCAAAATACCTCCTAACGTGTTTTTCTCCTTTCCTCAGTCCAATAACTCTATCAACATCTCAATATTAGTTATTTTTATATGGACACAGTAAGAGATAACATTGAGGCTTGTAGGGCCAGATTAATCATGAGTCACATTACAAAAGCATAGCATATACTGTCTTCTTCCTTTTGTGTCCATACAAAAAGGACATTGTTCTGAATAAACTATGCAAAGGACTTAGGGAGAAGAGAAAAACAATATTTACAAGTCAACAGAGCACAAGGAAAGAAGCTACAAATAAAAACAGAGGAATGGGAACACTGTGCTGGGAGCAACCCAATAAACCTAAACTATCTGAGTCTATGCAGTAAGGACAAAAACAGTGTTATCCTACAGGAGGCATCACCCTTCCTAACCTCAAACTCTACTACAAAGCGGTAACAATTAAAACAGCATGGTACAGGAAAAAAGGCAGAGCTGCAGACCAATTGAACAGGGTGGAATATCCCTACACACAACCCCAAATATATGAACGTCTAATCTTTGATAAGGGAGCAAGAAATGTCAAACGGAACAAGGAAAGCCTCTTTAACAAATGGTGTTGGCATAACTAGACAACCACATGCAAAAAAAAAAATGGACTGAGACCTCAACCTAACACCATGCACAGAAGTCATATCAAAATGGATTAAAGACCTCAATATCAGACCAGAATCCTTAAGGTACATTGAAGACAAAGTTGGCAAAACCCTCCAGGATATTGGGGCTAACAGTATCTTCAAAGATGATACACCACTGACCAACCAAGTGAAAACAGAAATAAACTAATGGGCCTATCTTAAGCTAAGAAGCTTCTGCACCGCAAAAGATACAATGACCAAAATATAAAGACAGTCTACAGAATGGGAAAGAATATTTACCCAATACCAATCTGATAAGGGATTGATATCAAGGATATTCAAGGCACTGGTTGAACTCTGCAAGAAGAAAACAACCAACCCCATCAAAAAAATGGGGCAATGAACTGAACAGAAACTTTCTCAAGGAAGAAACACAAATGGCAAAAAGGCACATGAAAAAAATGCTCTTCATGACTAATCATCAGGGAGATGCAGATCAAAACAACTATGAGATACCACCTCACACCACAGAGACTGGCACACATCCAAGAGAAAAAAAGCAACCAGTGTTGGTACAGATGTGGCGAGAAAGGAACCCTCCTTCACTGCTGGTGGGAATGCCGACTGGTTCAGCCCTTCTGCCCCTTTTGTGGAATTTGCACTGCAATGTTTAGGGTGGCCTGGGGTAAGGGATAGTACCAGCCTGAAGATAAAGGAAGTTGGAGAAATTAGTTTTACTGTGGGCTCTAAGATGTAAGATGATGGCTTTGTTGAGGTTTGGGGAGTTGGGGCTAACAGTGTTGTTGTGCACTGACAGTTTTGCAGAAGCTAAAGAAATTGGGCGATATTGATTGGTTCTATTGTAGATTCTGTTGCTTGGCAATTCTGCTGAAGTTAGGGAAGTTGGGACCTTACCCTTCTGTGGAAGGTTAACAGTTCTGCTGTGGGTTGACCTTTCTGCTGGAGACTGGATTGTTCAGGGTCTGTCTTTGACCAGATATTCCTTCCCTCTTGTAACAGAACCACACTTCTCTGCGCAGAACCACTTTCCTGTCCCTGTCAGCTCTATCATCTAATTATACTCTTTTGACCCTCTTTGATTCACAAATAACTCTTATTCTGCAAGAACTTTCCCCTCAAATTAAAAATGTATCTAGTTATTTCTTTTCCTTAGCTCTTTGATACCTGAATATTGCACATCATATTGATAGATATAATTAAATAATATCAATAATATTGATAGATATAATTACATAGCACATCTAAAATAGCCCTGGAAGGTAAATATTAAAATTCAAAAATTCTGATTGATCTAATATTTAGCTCATTAAAAATATTAGATATGTAGAAAATAACTGCCATAAAATAGAACAGAGACAGGAAAGTAAAACCTCTGACAAGTGAAGTGTTTAAAAATTTGAGAGTTTAACAAAAGCAACCAGCCAAGAATATATTTGTTGTACATTAACAACAAGAGTTGACATCTACTGGCCTCGTTCCAGAGACTTATAAAAGAGTCTTGAAAGAGATCAAGTATCAGCAAAAATTTCTTCGATACCTTGTTTCAACTGAGACCTCAAGATGATTTCAGAAGGGGGAGGGCGCAATTTCTCACCCTACCAAAGCCTCAGGAGCTGCAATCGTACCCCAACAGCTACTTCCATGCCCCCAGATGAACTCTGCCATATTCTGACTAAGCTCCACAGAGATGCTAACCCACCAAAAACTTCATATACATGGGTTTGGGGGGATTAAATCTCAGGGCCTTCTCAAAGTTGGGATGGGTGACCACTTCTCCCTACTGCTAGAAGTCTAGGCAACCACACCGACACCCCAACAGCTGCAGCCACGCCTCCAGTTGACTGTCCAATTGAATATTCTGAAATTTTGGAGTGATACCTCCAAACTCTACAATACTAACACCCCAGTAAGAGCACACCAGATTGGATGGGAATATAACATAAAAGTCAACTAATCTTGACTAATTAAAACAGCAGGCTTAACTTGCAACAACAGTTTAGTAAACCCACAGATAAGGACTTTATATCCCCATGCTGAGATCTAACATTTTCACAAGTTTTTTTTACTGAAATATTTTTGATAATTCCCCTACCCATTTAGTGTTAGCAAGCAACACAAAATAAATTATTGAGGGCCTGCTATGGGGGCAGACTTGAAGGGTATTTGGGAAAATGGAGATAATGGTGAAAGGAATTTAACAGTGACGGATTTGGTATTAGAGTACAAAATGCATGTAACAAATAATAATAAACCATGGTGTTGAAATAAAGTGGTGAAAAACTTTGGAAACAAAAATAAAAGAACAAGAATTGAAGATAAATATTTATATCTAGAATAAAAAAGTAAATAAAGGCAATCCCTTACAGATGCACTTGGATGAATTAGGAGTTTCTATCTGAAATTTCCCCTCCTTCAACATGCTATGAATAACACATCCTATGGGGTACTGCAGTCTGTTGATTTGTTTAAAAGGGAAGTGCAAATTATGTCCAGAATAATAGTTCCTATCAGATACCCCCAGGATAGCAGAATGATGGTGAATGACTATATGCCAGTAACCAAAATAACATATGATTATAAATTACATGTGTTGGAATCATTGATCTTACTGCATGTAAGGCACTTGCTTTGCTCACGGTAGACCTGGGCTCAATTTCCAGCATCAAGTAAGATCTCTGAGTTCCACCAGGAGTGATCCCTGAGCACAAGGTCAGAAGTAAGCTCACAGTCAAGTGTGACTCCCCAAAGAAAAAACAAACAAAAATCAATAAATGACACAGAATGGGAAAGACTTCATTTTTCTAGAAATTTTCTCTTAGAATAAGATAATGATGGTGTAATGACATAAAATCTAAGACAACTTCACTAACTTTCAGTTCTCTTCACTATCTGCCTTTTCCTCTTCCAAATGTCTATGAATACTTCAACAGAAGAACCACATTTTTCTCTGATATTTATGACAACAGACGTATGGAAATTTGAGGAGAGTTAATTCTCTTTCCATTAGTCTTGATTTTAGTACTTTTTGGTGGGGGGGGGGGGGGGCGGTCTGGATGGATGATAGCACCGCAGTAGGGCATTTGCCTTGTATGTGGTTGGCCGGGCCAGCCATGGGTTCAATTCCTCCACCCCTCTCTGAGAGCCCAGGAAGCTACCGAGAGTATCTTGCCCACACAGCAAAGCCTGTGGGCAAGATACCCATGATGTATTCGATATGCCAAACATAGTAACAACAGCTACCCATGATGTATTCGATATGCCAAACACAGTAACAACAAGTCTCACAAATGAAGATGTTACTGGGCCTGCTTGAGCAAATCGATGAACAACGAGAGGACAGTGCTACAGTGCTACAGAGCTTTTGGGTCACACCCAGCAATGTACATGTGTTACTCCTGGCTCTGCACTCAGGAATTACTCCTGGCGGTATTCAGGGGACCATATGGGATGCTGGGAATTAAACCCGGGTCGACCACGTGCAAGGCAAACGCCCTACCTGCTGTGTTATCGCTCCAGCCCATTGATTTTACTACTTAAATAAATTTTACTACTTACTACTTACATATATCATGAGAAACATTCAGATGTTTAACTAAATCACAGCATTTAATTTTTCCTAATATAAAAAAAAAACTCTTGTCATTTGATTTTGTTATGATAATTAGTTTAGCATCTTAGAATGCCTTCCCATAAAGAGGCCATGGGCAGTATTAGTTGAATCAAATAAAGATGAAGTTCAAACTGTCCTCTCAACAAAAAGTTTTATTGTACTAGATCTTCTCATTATCTACTTGTTTCATATTTTATGATTTAATAATCCCAGTACTAAATAAGGGTTATGGAAGGACACTAAGTAGGACCATGCTAAATGTTCAGCTTCAAAGTAATTACTGAAATACTTGTAACTATTTGGTTAGAAACTGTAACTTATCCTGTGGCAAATATAGTCCTCTAATCAAAATAACACCCATTTAAATTACTTGCCTGGAGCAAAAGATAGTCACACTTTCTTCACCCTATCCTGGAATTAATGAACTATGGTGTCTTAGAAAGTTTCAAATACTGGAGATGAATTGTCCAGATATTCACAGGCACCAAAAACCAGCAGAGCATCTCATTATGCCCCACTTAACACACACACACACACACACACACACACACACACACACACACACACAAAGATATTACTTAAACTACAAATAAATTGTCCTGAAACCTAATGATCAGAATTTCATCCCTCACTTCACTACTATTAATCTTGTTTCACAAAGTTAATTTTTTATTATCAACCTTACTTCCCCTAGAATATCTCAATGGGATTGATGCTTCTATAAGTTCTTTCTTCTACCTTTACACTTTTACACTTTGGGGCTGAAACAATAGTCCAGCGGGTAGGGTTGGGCATTTGCTTTCCATGCAGCTGACCTGGGTTCGGTACCTCCATCCCTCTCAGAGAGCCCGGCAAGCTACCAGGAGTATCCAGCCCGCACAACAGAGCCTGACAAGCTCCCCGTGGCATATTCGATATGCCAAAAACAGTAACAACAACTCTCACAACAGAGACGTTACTGATGCCCACTCAAGCAAATCAATGAACAATGGGAGGACAGTACTACAGTGCAGTGCTACCTTTACACTTTACCCAGCATCCTCTACAGATTGAACCTATAGTCTTGGAGATCTACTTCTGTGTAGAATTGGCCTGCAGTTGTGATTTTCTCATCTAAGTTTCATATAAATTTTTACTGCCTTTCGTGAATTCAAATTCCAGTTTTCCCCCATGGTTCTCTTTCCTATACAAATGCTTTCTCCCACTAAAGCTTCTTTCCCAGCATGTTATCCAGCTACATGTGTGTTGGATCATCCCTAAAATTTACTCCAACCATCCAATCACTCTTTAAACTTAATACTCCCCTGACTTCAACTTGCCTTGACCTGTTTTAGCCACATAATGAGCAGAAGGTATTTCAAGGCAAGTGCCTTGTACTTAACCCACCAACTTTAACAATGTACTAACTCTAGCCCTGCAGCCGGTATATCAATGAGTTTTATAATCTGTCATTTCTATTCTATTTGCTGTAGCACCTCTTCTTTTCACTAAACTTTACTAGGCCTGATGAAATATTTTATAAGGCTGTTTCCTGCCAGAACTAGACTCTATTTTCTGCCAAGCTGGGGGTACAAAAGGAGCCAATTAAAATGATCTGTACATTTAAGATCCATGCCTTCCTGTTTCTATATCTGTGATTCAAAATGAGTTAAATGATCCTCATTCATCTCTAACCTTTCTTCTCGTTGGCTGTCTCTGTTCACAGCTTCACTGGCTACCTGTCCAATCTGCCATCTTATCTTCTTCAAAGATCTGCACATCTATATTAGATCTAGAGAAGGCCACACAAGAAGGGAGATAGCACAGAGAGTAAGGAAACAGATCAAACAGGAGGGCTAGAGCGATAGCACAGAAGGTAGGGCGTTTGCCTTACAAGCGGCCAACATGGCCGATCCGAGTTTGATTCCTCCACCCCTCTCAGAGAGCCTGGCAAGCTACCGAGAGTATCTCGCCCGCACAGCAAAGCCTGGCAAGCTACCCATGACGTATTAGATAGGCCAAACACAGTAACAATTGTCACAGTGGAGACGTTACTGGGCCCGCTTGAGCAAATTAATGAACAACGGGAGGACAGTGATGACGACAATGACCAAACAGGAAGTACATTGAAGAGACACACTTACTGCAAATTACCAAATGGTTCTTCCCATGCATGTCTGAGGGTGTCCTTTATGCTGTAAAAATAAAAGGTTATCTGCTTCATAAATTCAAGTTCTAATATTAATTATTTATGGATTGGTAAACCCAGAGAAATTCTGAGGAAACACAACATGATCATTTAGATTCATTGCCTATGTTTATGAAACAAGAACCAAAGGAAAACATCAAACAAATCTTAAATAATAACATATGACTTAAGGGACTGTATGTACATATATATGCTTGGGAGAAGGTGTTTAGAGTAATTTCACCTTCATCGGCAAATAAGAATACCTCACTTCAATTCAGAACAAGCAAGTTTTACTGTTTAGTAGAGTATTTCTTCTAATGAATATAGCAAAAGGGAAATTTTAATTATTAAAGTAAGTAAAGTAAGTAAAGTAAAGGCCCTCCCGTTGATCATCGATTTGCTCGAGTGGGCCCAGTAACGTCTCCATTGGAGACTTTGTTGTTACTGTGTCTGGCATATCGAATACTCTCGGTAGCTTGCCGGGCTCTCCGAGAGGGGCGGAGGAATCGAACTTGGGTCGGCCATGTTGGCTGCGTGCAAGGCAGACGCTCCGCTGTGCTATCACTCCAGCCCATTAATTATTAATAAATTAGAAAACTCAAAGGATTTTTTTCACCCTAATTATTGCAAATTTTCTATTGAAACAAGTAGATCTCTGTGGTAAATTAGTGGGAGGAGAGTTATCTGTTTTAGTACTCCCAAGAATAATGCAAAAAGCCTCGGTTACTATTTCTAAAAAAAAGTTTGATCTGTCAATGAAGTTTAAGTTAGAAAAGTGACAAAAATTTGAATATTATTAGAATGAATGTATAAAACACAAACTTAATCTTACAAAGTTTATTGCTTTACCAAGAACTAAATGGTATTCATAGTGATGCACAAAAAAAATATTCAAGCTTCAATCACTTCACTTCTTAACAGAAACTTTTGCAAATGTAAGTTTTTCTGTACTTCTCTAAAGAGAATCTTACAGGTATAATGGCAAGCTATTTTCCTGATCTGGTTGAACAACGATGAGAAATTATTAATTGTAATGAAATCATTTCTCTTTATACAATGTGCTTTCAATATCTTCCCTGTTACTTAATGAGGTAGTTCAGTTAATAATAGACAAAACTTTGGCTTACAGTCTCAAAATCATTCTTGTGGTAAAAATTCATTGAACTGGAATAGTGTTTATTTTTATGCATGCATATATTATCCCAAAATGGATATGTAAAATGTAGTAATTATTGTTCTTGATAAACATGAATTAGAGAGCATTCATCCGCTTGTCTTTTTGATTTATGAATACTTTTCGGGTAACTTCCAGAAAGATGGTCCAGAAAGATGCTTTAGTCCCATCATTGCTACTTAGGAGCCTGACCCCAGGGAGCATATGAAAGAATGCAAACATTCTCACATTTGCAAAGTATTCATATTAAGAGCAACAGAATCCTCAAGACAACTGAACTTGAAAAAATGTTTTATAGAACTTATAAATATTCAAAACTCATTCTCTGCCAGTTTATAATAGAAATGAGTTGCATCTGATAAAAAATATATTTTCAATCACAAGACAGGTTCACGTGACTGCCTGTGCATAACTTTGTCCTGATACTATTATTCTCCACTTGCATGAAAATATTTTTTTTTTAGTCTTTCTTTTTGAGAAGGGAGGTTCCACCATGCAATGCTTAGGGACTATGCTGGGATTTGGACTCAAAGGTCACTCCCAGTAGTGCTTGGAGGTTCATTCAATGTCAGGGATCAAACTAGGTTTAGCTGCATGCAAGATAAGCTTCTTAGCCCCTGTATTTTCGCTCCAATTTCACACTATTTGTGTGAAATTTCACACCATTATGCACAACACCAGTTCATCTACCTTGTACAATATCATCTCCATAAATTACATATCCTTGGAGAAAAATAAAACAACTAAGAAAAAAAAGTATTCTTTTAAAGCAATAGAGAAAATTAGTATAGTAACATGTATTTATGTCCACTGAGCTACAAAGATCTTCCTCTACCATTTAACGTCTATAAAACTCTTGGACCAAAACATATTTTTATATTATTTTTACTTAAACTGAATTATAGAAAGTAAACTTATGTATAATGAAAGAAAATTAATTAATTCTTCAAGGAAATATTGCAATTCAAATGAAAGTCTTATGATGGTATTTAAAGCATGGTGTACAATGATGATATATAATGAAAATAATTTTTTATCTCAATCATGCCAATATAATTAGTTATACTTATTATATAATGCATTAAAGAAAAATTTCATTGTCATAATAGTAAAGAAAATAAGTTCAACCCATTACAAAAAATAAACAAAAATGAAATTTCCATGATTTAGCTTGAGCTCACAAGTAAATCATTCCTGTGTCAAAATGGAAAGCATGCACTTTAAAGTCAAAAGAGTTGGTTAATTTTGGTCATTTGTAAAGGTAAAGGCCCTCCCGTTGATCGTCGATTTGCTCGAGCGGGCCCAGTAACGTCTCCATTGGAGACTTTGTTGTTACTGTGTTTGGCATATCAAATACTCTCGGTAGCTTGCCGGGCTCTCCGAGAGGGGTGGAGGAATCGAACTCGGGTCGGCCATGTTGGCCACTTGTAAGGCTGACGCCCTACACGCTGTGCTATCGCTCCAAATATTTATTGATTGCTAGATTTGAAATGTCCTAGAGGTCTGAAATTCTGACCTGACATGATATTACTTCCTGCTTCTATGAAATCAAAAGACAGATTGAATTAAAGAGTACAAACTCTGTGACAAAAATGATTCCATGCATAGCAACAATGAAGAAATAGTGGGAAGGCATGTGAACCGAAGCAGCAAACCATCTTGCCAGAGAAGATGAGATCTTTGTAAATCAGATATTTATATTAATATCACTCTCTACATGTCTTCAACTTCATAAATGTCTAGGGAAGCATAACATTCACTGGTCACCTGGGAGCTTGTTACAAATGCAGAATTCAAGGGTACATTCCAGATCTAATGAATCAGAATCTACATTTTAATAAGAACCTGAGGTGGTTTGAATGCCTGATAAACTTTGAGGAAAAGCCTTTTGAGAGTGTAAGTGGATACTGAAACTTCAAAAAAGAAATCTGATGGCTGCCCCCCCCCCAAAAAAAAATCTGAACAATGATGTGTCAGACAAACCACTTTTTCAAAATGGGAAAATTAGAGAAATCTCAGGAAGATACAAATATTTGTCTTCAATGAATGGGGTAGAAGACTGTTCTTTATTTTTCCAGTTATGACCTCATAATTTCTGTATTAAAGGAAGGTTAAAAAGTTTATCTGACAGTCTATTTTCTATGAGACTGAAAAAATATATAAAGTTCATAAAAATAATGGAAACATGAACTGAATATTTCTAGAATGTCTTATGCACTGTATGGACTATCAACACTTTGATCATTTCCAGGAATTTATCTTTATCACTGAATAGTATGGAAGTATTCTCAAGAGAAGAAAAATCACGTCAGTAATTTTGGTAATTTTTGTCTTAGAATTTGTCTTTATTTATATGAAAAATCTGCAAATATGGATAGCAGTTGAGAAAATCCCTAATTGGTTTTTACTCTATTGAGATATTCCTTCTGTTGTTCACAAAAAAATATGAACTTACATTTTAATTATCAGCAAGGGTATAGTTAAATAAAAGAACTTGAAAGTATTTAGCTACACAGTCAGGCAATTATATGATAAATTTTCATGGAATATTTCCTATGCATGTTGTATACATGTGATAAGTGCAAGAAATTATGACAAAAGACACATAACTTCCACCTTCAAAAATAGTGGATATAAAATACAAACCATTTATTATGTTGACATTTTAAAGTACACATGAGAGATCACAAGACATTCAACTATAACAAAAAAACTCTCAGAAAAGTGTTCATGGATGAAGAAACATCTGACCTGTAACAATGACTTCACTACTATCTGCATTTTACTGAATTCCATTATCCTTTGACTGTTACAATTATTTAAATGCTACTTACAACTGACTCAGTGCATGCTTTGGAAAGTATTCTATTACTGGCCACATAATAATTTTTACTAGAAACACAAGGGATAAATATTTAGTATAGACCAAAACATACAAAGCAAAATAATGTTATTCTTGCAAAATATGCCACATTCGGTGGCTTATAATGATTCTATGAATGAATTCTAATTCTAATGTATTTTTAGAAGTACTAAATTTAAAACAACAGTGATTTGTTGTTAACAGCATTTACAGATATTAAAACTATTCGATCATGATATTCATTATAATACAACACTTCCAAATATAACTATTAATCATAGTGATTAATTATAATGCCAAACTTCCAATTACAATGACTGTGCGGCAAAAGGTAATGAAATCAAGTGTATGAATCAGGGAAAAAGTTGAAAGAAAGCACATACATCCTTTTGAAAGCTTTACACAAAACACAAAAGTAAGGATAAATATACAAAACACAAAAGACAGAAGAGATATAATCAGTGGGCTAGAGCAACATTTCAGGACCCAAACTAATGTTAGAACAAGAATCTTTCACATCAGTTGATAAAATGAATTAACATCCTCCCAAATGGACACATATAATAGCAGAAACAGAGACACATATCAGTTTATAAAATAGGATTTAAAAACTTTAGGTTTATTATTTCAGTATACTTCTTGGGCTGGAGCAATAGCACAGCAGGTAGGGCATTTGCCTTGCATGCAGCCCACCTGGGTTTGATTCCTCCGCTCCTCTCGGAGAGCCCAGCAAGCTACTGAGAGTATCCGCCCACACAGCAAAGCCTTGCAAGCTACCCAGGATGTATTTGTTATGCCAAAAACAGTAACAACAAGTCTCACAATGGACATGTTACTGGTGCCAGCTCAAGCAAATTGAGGAACAACAGGACAGTGCAGTGCTACTTCTTGCCTATATCTAAAATAGTCATGAAAGTAAAACTTCCTTTTTAATAATGTTCCATTGAAAGTATTTATGAAAGCACCTCTCACATTTTATCTTTGGATTAGGCCATTCTGTCAGGATTTAGATTATGGTAGATTATTATTTTAGCAGATTAAATTAACACACACACAAGTATCTGCACTGCATTTTTATAAGTAGTATAAAATTTTATTTATAACATTATTTAAAATGTTTTGGAACAGTGTTTTTTAAGTTACCTCTTAATCATAATAAATGAAGTTAACCGTTTTTCCTCTCAGATAAATTTGATTTTCAAAATAGCTAGAATCACTCAGATCCAAGTCTGTTGAATTATATGTATAATCATAAAAGAAATTTGAACAAAATTATGCCACAAGGAAAAAAGCATTATTTTCTTATAAACTTACAAAAATCAACTTAAAATATATTTTCAATTTCAAACAATGATTATAAATTTGAATAAGCAATTTTCAAGTGACACCACTAATAATTTTTTCTGAAGAGTAGATGATATGTTATTTTGCAGACCAAGACATGATTTTTCACTTTCAGCTCTATCTAATGTTATGCAAATAACCAGAGAACAAACAAAGCAGTTGGTTTATCTGATGGTGTTTTTCCCCTAGATTTTTAGTTTTTTAATTATAAGGACTGTAACTAGAATTAACATTTCCATTTCCTAACAAAGTTCTGGGCACAGGATTGACACTCAGTAAATGTGGAGTACAAGATAAATAGGTGAAATGAATAATTGACAGAATCCTCACATTACAACGGTTTATACCAAGCACAGTTCAATACCTGCCTGGCCTAATGCAATCTGAAATATTTCTGTAGGAAACTTTATATGTACTTTAAAAACAAATAAATCTCTGCCTACCACCATGTACAAAAGTAAGATCAAAATGGATTAAAGACCTCAACATCAGACCGGAATTCATAAGGTACACTGAAGACAAAGTTGGCAAAATCCTCCATGAAATGGAAGCTAATGGTATCTTCAAAGATGTCACACCAAAGGCAAGTGAAAACAGAGATAGACAAATGGGACTATCTTAAACTTAGAAGCTTCTGCACTTCAAAAGAAACAATGACAAAATACAAAGACAGTCTACAGAATGGGAAAGGATATTCGCCCAATACACATCCAACAAGGGGTTGATATCAAGGATTTACAAAGCACTGGTTGAACTCCACAAGAAGAAAACATTCAACCCCAACAAAAAATGGGGCAATGAAATGAACAGAAACTTTCTCAAAGAAGATATCGAAATGCCAAAAAGACACATGAGAAAACGCTCTACATCATTAATCATCAGGGAGATGCAGATCAAAACCACAATGAGATATCATCTCACACCACAGAGACTGGCCCACATCCAAAAGAACAAAAACAACCAGTGTTGGTGCAGATGTGGCGAGAAAGGAACCCTCCTTCACTGCTGGTGGGAATGCCGACTGGTTCAGCCCTTTTGGAAAACAGTATAGACGATTCTCAAAAAATTAGAAATTGAGCTTCCATTTGACCCAGCAATACCACTCCTGGGAATATATCCCAGAGAGTCAAAAAAGTATAGTTGAAGTGACATCCTCACTTGTTTGCTCATTAAAGAAACTGTTTACAATAGCCAGAATCAGAAAAAAACCTGAGTGCCTGAGAACAGATAACTGGTTAAAGAAACTCTGGTACATCTACACAATGGAGTAATATTTAGCTGTTAGAAAAGATGGTCATGAAATTTACATACAAGTGGCACTACATGGAAAGTATCATGCTAAGCTAAGTGAGTAAGAAAGAGAGGGACAGACATAGAAAGATTGCATTCATGTGGGGAATATAAACTAACAAAATAGGAGACTAACATCCAAGAATAGCCAAGATAAATACCAAGAAGTTTACTCCATGGCTTGGAGGCCAGCCGTACATGCTAGGAAAAAAGCAGCTCAGTTAGAGAAGGAAGCACCAAATAAAGATGCTGGGAGAATCCTCCCAGGATGGGAGATGCATGCTGAAAGTAGACGAACATGATTTCCACTCAATGCAAACCACAACACCCAAAAGGAGAGAGAGAACAAAAGGGAATGCCCTGCCACAGAGACAGGGTGGGATGAGGGGGACGGGAGGTGGGAGGGATACTGGGATCAGTGGTGGTGGAAAATGGGCACTGGTAGAGGGATGGGTACTTGATCATTGTATAATTGAAACCCAAGCACAAAAATTTGTAAGTCTACAACTGTACCTCATGGTGTTTCACTAATAAAAATTAAAATAAATAAGTAAATAAATCTAAATGACTAAAAAATCTTGCATAGAAATCATTTTAACAAAATAATCTTAAAACACTTAAATGTTATAAACTATGTATTCATCGATTTACCAATTCCCACATAACAATGGTAGCCTAAAACTAAGAATAGATGGAGGGAGCAGTAGTACAGTAGGTAAGGCACTTGCCTTGTATGCAGCCAACCTGGGTTAGATCCTCTGTACTCCATCCCATCCCCAAAGCACTACCAGGAATGATTCCTTATCTGGCAGAAACAGTAGTAAGTCCTAGTACTACCAGGTATGGCACCCACAAACAAACAAATAAACAGAAACTGAGAATAAATATCCTAGACCAATTATTCAATTTTTATTCAACTTTCATATGCATATTAAGAGAATTATAGTTTATTTCCACCATCCACCCCACTAACCAAAGGAGATCACACTCTGAGATCTTGAACAATGTTATCATATTTCACAGAAGGTATACTTAAATCTCCAAGAATTTTAACTAATCTGTTTTATTAGTATTCATTAATTGAAATGTATATACAGCTTGGTAATTTTATACATGTATTATTTACATCCATAAATATGTATTTAATAATATACATATTAATACACATAATTATAGGCTTAGAGACGTTATTAGAATATAAATAAACAGTACATCACATATCACTACATTAAGAATGCAGGAAATACAAATGGAGAAAAAATATTTCCTCAGCAGAAGCGAATTTTAAATTCTTAAGAATTTGAAAGCTAACCCAGAGGTGAAATTAAGGCATGGAAGCATAGATCATTGCTTTTTTTTAAAATTTTTATTAGTGAAACACCATGAGGTACAGTTGTAGACTTACAAGTTTTTGTACGTGGGTTTCAGTTATACAATGATTAATCTAGTACCCATCCCTACACCACTGCCCAGTGGTGGTATCCCTAACACCCCCCACCTACCCCCCATCCCTTTCCGCCTCTGTGGCAGGGCATTCCCTTTTGTTCTCTCTCTCCTTTTGTGCTGAGGTTTGCAAAAGAGGCATTGAGGTACAATCATGCTCGGTCTACTTTCAGCATGCATCTCCCATTCTGGGAGGATCCTCCCAACACCCTTTACTTGGTGTTCCCTTCTCTATCTGAGCTGCCTTTTCCCCTAGCATGTGCAGCTGGACTTCAAGCCATGGATTGAACCTCTTGGTACTTATCTCGACTATTCTTGGATGTTAGTCTCCTATTTTGTTACTTTATATTCCCCAGATGAATGCAATCTATCTATGTCTGTCCCTCTCTGACTCATTTCACTTAGTATGATACTTTTCATGTAGTACCACTTGTAAGCCTATTTCATGACTTCATCTTTTCTAAAAGCTGTGTAGTATTCCATTGTGTAGATGTACCAAAGTTTCTTTTACCAGACATCTGTTCTGGGCACTCGGGCTTTTTCCAAATTTTGACTATTGTGAACAGTGCAGCAATGAACATAGAAGTGCAGATGTCATTTTGACTGTACATTTTTGCCTTTCTGGGATATATTCCCAGGAGTGGTATTGCTGGGTCAAGTGGGAGCTCAATTTCTAATTTTTTTGATAATCATCCATACTGTTTTCCTAAAGGGCTGAACCAGTCGGTATTCCCACCAGCAGTGAAGGAGGGTTCCTTTTTCGCCACATCTACGCCAACACTGGTTGCTTTTCTTCTTTTGGATGTGGGCCAGTCTCTGTGGTATGAGATGACATCTCATTGTTGTTTTGATCTGCATCTCCCTGATATGAGTGAAGTAGAGCATTTTCTCATGTGTCTTTTTGGCATTCTGATTTCTTCTTTGAGAAAATTTCTGTTCATTTCATTGTCCCATTTTTTGATGAGGTTGGATGTTTTCTTCTTGTGGAGTTCAACCAGTGCTTTATATATCCTTGATATCAACCCCTTGTTGGATGTGTATTGGGCGAATATCCTTTCCCATTCTGCCTTTGTATTTTGGTCACTGTTTCTTTTTAGGTACAGAAGCTTCTAAATTTAAGATAGTCCCATTTCTCTTTCTCTGTTTTCACTTGCTTGGCCAGTGGCGTATCATCTTTGAAGATACCATTAGCCTTGATGTCATGGAGAGTTTTGCCAACCTTGTTTTCAATGCACCTTATGGATTTGGTCTGATGTTGAGGTCTTTAATCCATTTTTATCTTACTTTGGTACATTGTGTTAGGTAGAGACCTGAGCCATTTTTTTTGCATGTAGCCACCCAGTTTTGCCAGCACAATTTGTTAAAGAGGCTTTCCTTTCTCTACTTCACATTTCTTGCTCCCTAATCAATGATTAGATGATCATATATTTGAGGGGAGATGTCAGTATATTCAACCCTATTCCATCGGTCTGCGGCTCTGCCTTTGTTACAGTACCATGCTGTTTTAATTATTACTGCATTGTAGTAGAGTTTGAAGCTAGGGAGGTTGATTTCTCCCATTTTCCTTTTCCAATAATTGCTTTAGATAAATTGTGGGGGCTTATTGTTCCATATTAATTTCAGGAGTGCTTGCTCCTTTTCTTTGAATTATGTCATGGGGAGAGTATCTCGCCCACACGGCAAAGCCTGGTAAGCTACCCGTGACTTATTCAATATGCCAAACACAGTAACCACAAAGTCTCACGATGGAGACATTACTGGGCCCACTCAAGAAAATCAGTGATCAGGGAGGACAGTGATACAGAGATACAGTGATGTCATGGGTATCATTATAGGGATCACATTGAATTTGTACAATACTTTGAGAAGTATTGCCATTTTGAAATGTTAATACTCCTGATCTATGAACAGGGGATATCTTTCCATTTCATCGTTTCCTCTTTTATTTCCTTATAGTTTTATTTGTACAGGTCTTTTATTTTCTTAGTTAATTCATTCCTAGGTACTTGATTTTCTGGGGTACTATTGTGAACAGGATTTTTTTTCCATATCACTACCTTCTCTCTCATTATTTGCGTATAGGAAAGCCATAGAATTTTGGGTATTGATTTTATAGCCTGCAACTTTACTATACAAGTCTATAGTATGTAGGAGTTTCTTGGTAGAAGTTTTAGGGTTCTGTAAGTTTAGCATCATGTCATCTGTGAGAGGTTGATTTCTTCCTTTCCTAGCTGAATGCCCTTAATATCTTTTTCTTCTCTGACCGTTATTGCAAGTACTTTCAGTACTATATTGAACAGCAGTGAATATAGTGGGCATCCTTGCCTCATCCCTGATCTTAGAGAGAAGGGTCTTAGTGCTTCCCCACTGAGGATGATACTTGACATAAGCTTGTGGTAGATGACTTTAACTATACTGAGGAAAGTCCCTTCTATCCCCATTTTGGCGAGGGTTTTCATCATAAATGGGGCTGGATCTTGTCATATGCTTTCTCTGCTTCTATTAATATGATCATATGCTTTTTATCTTTTCTTTTCTTTTTTTGATATGATGGACTATGTTGATTTAATTCCAAATGTTAAACCATCCTTGGGATGAATTCCACTAGGTCATGGTGTATGATCTTTTTGATGAGTTGTTGAATTCTATTGCTATTATTTTGTTGGGCTGCAGCAATAGCACAGTGGGTAGGGCATTTGCCTTGCATTCAGCCAACATAGGAGAACAAAGTTTGATTCCTCTGCCCCTCTTGGAGATCCTGGCAAGATACAGAGAGTATCTCGCCGGCATGGCAAAGCCTGGCAAGCTACCCGTGACGTATTTAGTATGCCAAACACAGTAACAAGTCTCATAATGTTACTGGGCCCACTCGAGCAAATCGATGAACAATGGGAGGACAGTGACAGTGACAGTGACAGTGAGAGTATTTTGTTGAGAATCTTCGCATCAGTGTTCATCAAGGATAGCGGCCTGTAATGTTTTTTTCTTGTGGTGTCTTTGTTTTCTTTTGGTATTAGAGAGATATGAACTTCACAAAACTGCTTTGGAGAGTTTCTGTTTCTTCATTTTCCTGGAAAAGCTTGTGAAGAACTGTAATAGGTCCTCTTTAAATGTTTGGTAAAATTCGCAAGTGAATCCACCTGGACCTGGGCTTTTGTTTTGGGGAAGACATTTGATTACATCTAGATCTTGCTGATTCAGCTGTGGGAGATTATAAGAATCCAGGAATTTATCCATTTCTTCTAGGTTCTCTTGTTTTGTGGCATATAGACTTTCAAAGTAGTCTCTGATGATCTTTTGAATATCTTTGGTTTCTGTTGTGATATCCACCTTCTCATTTCTGATTCGGTTTATTAGGGTTCTCTCTCTCTTTCTTTGTGAGTCTTGCTAGTGGTTTATCTATCTTTTTAATTTTCTCAAGGAGCCAGCTCTTGGTTTCATTGATCTTTCAGATTGTTTTTTGGGTTACCATGTCGTTGATTTCTGCTCTAAGTTTTATTATCTCTTTCCTTCTGCCTGGTTTGGCTCCTTTTTTCATCCTTCTCTAAGATCTTGAGCTGTGAAGTAAAGTTGTATATGTAGACTCTTTTTCTTCCTTCCTGAGAAATCCTTGCAGAGCTATAAATTTTCCATTTAACATGGCTTTAGCTGCGTCCCATAGATTCTGGTAGCTCGTGTCTTCAATGTCATTTGTATCCAGGTATCTTTTGATTTCATCCTTGACTTTCTTCCTGACCAACTCGTTGTTCAACACTGAGTTGTTTAATTTCCAGGTGTTTGATTTGGTTCTTTGTCTCTATGTGTGATTTGCTTCTATCCTCACTGCATCATGGTCTGAAAATTTTGTTGTTACTATCTCTATCTTCCTGATTCTATTGAGGTATGTTTTGTGGCCTAGCACATGGTCTATTTTGGAAAATGTTCCGTGTGCACCAGAGAAGAATGTGTATTCTTTCTTTTGGGGGTGGAAAGCCCTGTATAGGTTTATAAGCCCTTTCTCTTCTATTTCTTCCTTCAAAGCCAATGTTTCCTTGCTGAGTTTTGTTCTTGTTGATCTATCCAGAGGTGATAAGGTGATGTTGAAGTTTTGGCTCCTATTGTGTTGCTACAATGTCCTCCTTAAAATCTGTTAGCAGCTGTTTTAAATATTTAGCTGTTGCCTCATTTGTTGCATATACATTTAAGAGTGTTATTTCTTCCTGTTGTACATATGCCTTGATGAACAGAAAATGGCCTTCGCTGTCTCTTCTAAACTTTTTCACCTAAAGTGTATGCTGTCGAATACTAGTATAGCCACCGCAGTTTTTTTGAGGGAGCTGTTTGCTTGCTGCATTGTTTTTCATCCTTTAACTTTGAATCTGTGTTTGCTCTGACTATTCAGATGAGTTTCTTATAGGCAGCAGAATGTTGGGTTCTATCTCTGAATCCACTTTACCACTCTGTGTCTCTTAGATGGTGAATTTAGACCATTGATGCTGAGAGAGTTATTGTTATGGGGTTTTGTGTCATATTTCTGTAAGGGTTTGTCTTGTCTTATAGTAGCCCCTTTAGCCCTTTTTCTGGATTTGGTTTTGAGTCTAGGAAGTTCCTGAGCTGTTGTTATCCAGAAAATAGTGTACCATTACTTCGAGTTTGAGTGAGAGTTTAGCTGGATAGAGTATTCTTGGTGAAGCATTCATTTTAGTGATTTTTTTTTTACTATATCCTTCCATTGCTTTCAGGCTTGGAAGGTTTCCTTTGATAGGTTTGCTGTGAATCTAAGGGTTGCTCCTTTGTATATGATTTCCTTCTTTGATCTTGCTTCTTGCAGTATTGTGTCTCTAATCATAGCATCCATCATTCTAACTATGATATATCTTACGGTGTTTTTCCTAAGGTCTCTTTTAGCTGGAACCCTTCAGGTTCCTTGAATCTGAATGGCTGCATTGTCCACCTCTGGGAACTTTTCAGCAATAATTTGTTTAACTGTGGCTTTTTCATTGGGATTGTTTCCCTGACCTTCTGGTACTCCAATGATTCTAATGTTGTTCTTATTGGAATCATCTCCTAAGATTCTGATTCACTCTAGAGCTATTTTGAGGTCTCTTGCCATTGTTTGTTGTGGCCTATAGGCTTCGTGCAGCTGATCTTCCAGCTCACTGATTCTATCTTTGCTGTAGCCATCCTATTGTTGAGGGCACACACTGAGTCTTTTATTTAATCTACTGAATCCTTCATTCGTGATATTTCTGTGTGAGCTTTTCAATTTCTGCTCTCGTTTCTTCCTGTAATTTCTCGATTGTCCAATCCATTATTTCTTTCATGTCCTCCTTTAATTTATTGGATAATTGTGTCACTGTTTATTTGAGTTCATTGAACAGCTTCATTACTTCATATCTGAATTCCTTATCAGAGAGGTCCCTTAGGTGAATAAAACCTAATGAGGCTTCTGGTCTCTTTTCATTGTCCTCTGCGTGGTGGGGATTTGTGCTGCTTCTTCATGTTGGTGTGGTGGTATGGAGACTGAAAGTTACAGGAGATTGCTGGGTAAGATTATTTTACCTGCAGCTGCGTGGAGACCCTGGCCCCAATTAGGCCACACCCACTTCTGCAGAGGCCATGCCCCCTACGGATACCTGGTGTGTGTGAGGGGTGCAACCTGAGGGATGGAGAGATCTGGTGCAACGATGGGAACAGGGACAGGCTCAGGGATGGTGGGGGCCCAGGGTGCTAGAGGAAGCCTGGGGCGCGTACACAGCAAGAGCGAAGTCCTGGGTTTGAATCTAGATCATTTCTTTGTTCCTCCTTTTAATCCACACCCTAAAGAAGAACTGTTGGGGCCAGAGAGATAGTACAGTGGATAGGCCATTTGCCTTGCATGCGGCTTAACAGGGTTTGATACCCAGGTCTCCCAAGCACCACCAGGAGTAATTCCTGAGTGTTGACCCAGGAGTAGCCCCTAAGCATCACTAACTGTGACCCAAAAAGAAAAAAAAAGTGAAAAAGAAAAGAGCAATTGTTATTTAACAAGGGTTCCTCAGTTTATCATATCAGGATGAAAGAGTGATCCACATCACTGTGGGTCTGAAGAGGGGTAGATTGGAATTCAAGGAGTCATCAGGCTAGGGCAAGGTAAAGACAGTAGAGAGAGTCTAATAGGTCCTTGCATTAGAAGGGCATAGAACAGCAAATATGTCTATACACTAGGCCTGAATGAGTCCTACCAAGGCAGGAGCAAGACACGCCACACAGACCAGACAAGCAGAGAATGAAAAGCGAAGCCTCAGGAAATGATAGTTCAGTAGCCTAAAGCAAGCATAAATAGCTTTGTTCGCATCAAAACAGATATCTAGCCAAGCATGGTAACAAGAGACAAAGATAAAGCTTATGTAATGATAAAGAAGTCACTCTATCAAAAAGACGTAACACTTATTAATATTTATGTGTGTCACAAAGGAAAACCAAAATATATAAATTCAACATTAACAGAGCTATAGCAGACAGTGATAGCAACACATTAGCAGGGAACTTTAACATCTCACAGAAATTGACAAATCTTCCAGAGGGGAAACAATCAGCAAGAAAACAATGGCATTAGATGTCACAATAAGCCAGATGAGCCTAATAGATAGATAGGTAGATAGATAGTCTACCCAACAGAGAGATGGCATGCTATTCTGAAATGCACATGGAATATTCTCAAAGCTCTACAATATATTGAAACACAAATCTTAATAGATTTATGAAGAATAGAAATCATATCATATCACTGACTTACGATAATAACTGATGACAACTATCACTGTATCACTGTCATCCTGTTGTTCATCGATTTCCTCGAGCAGGCACCAGTAATGTCTCCTTCGTGCTAGCCCTGAGATTTTAGAAAGTGACACATTCAAGGCTCTTTCAGGGTCAGGAGAATGAGAGCCATCATTGTTACTGGTTTCTGGCATATTGAATACGCCACAGGGAGTTTGCCAGATTCTGCCATGCGGGCAGGATACTTGTCTGGCAGGATACTTCTCTGTAGTCTGCCAGATTCTCCAGAGTAAGAACTAGATAATAAGATACTCATCTTATAGTTTTATAGTCTATGTGTCTTGGCCATTGATGGGATTACACTGCGCCGGGGCAGTTGGTGGGTGTAACGCCTACATACTGGAAGATGGGGGATCTGGGTGGAGGAGGCCCTGTCCCAATCGGAGCAGGCTTGGAGATCTAAGGCCCGGGTTCTGCACTCCTGGGTTCCTCTGCTGGTTCCTTCATGCATGTGGAGAATGGTCTTAAGCACGGTTGTGGCTGGAACCGGAGGTCTTCAGCTGCCGGGGCTCTGCTTGGGGCGAGGAGGGAAACTCAACCCGCCCTCCTCCAAGGGGCCCCAGTAAGGACAGCCAGGCGTGGAGGCAGGAGACTCTGCGACTGATGACAACATGGGTTTTAAAACAGTACCCTAGGCTGGAGAGATAGTACAGAAGTTTAGATGTATGCTTTGCATGCAGCTGACCCTATTTATATTCCTGGCACTGCATATGATCCCCAAAGCAACATCAGGAGTAATACCTGAGAACAGAGACAGGGATAAGCCCTGAGTACCTCCAGGTTTGTCTCCAAAACCAAAATAATAAATAACCTGTATCTTCATATAAGAATTTTATATGGCAATATTGTGGCTAACATTATACTCAATTGTGGAAATTATTTTTCTTCCTCCAAGACCATGAACAAATCAAAGTTACCATTCTCACCATGATTTCACTGAAGATTTCTCAAAAGAACTGCTGAAAATTAAATTAGTACAGGATAGTAGCTGACTGTAATGTCTACTTACAAAATGTTTATGTTTATAAAATGCAGAAAGAGAAAGCATAAAAATGGCACTGACACCTCAAATACTCCAAACATGTTTAAACACTTAAAAACAAACAAAAAAAATCCCAGAAAATTCAAGGAACCTTAAAGATATTCTATTCAAATGGATGGAAAGAACTAACATTGCTAAAATGGTCATTTTGCCTAAATAAATATGTAAATATAATTCCAAACAAATTCTTATGACACACTTTATAAAAATAGAACAAAAAAATTCTAAAATGTATACAGAGAGCCATATAAATCCCAAATAATGAAAGTTATTTAAAACTTAAGTAAAATAAATGTGTAATACCCTCCAACTTCAAATTAATTACAAAACTCCAATGTAAATACAGTTTGATACTAACATTAGAATCAATACACAGATCACTGGAATATAATTGACAGCCCAGACACAAACTGACATATGTGAATAACTAATATGTTATACAGGAACTATAGCATACAAGAATAAGAAGAGTATTTTCAATAAATGGTGCTGGGAAAAAAACCAGAACATGTGAAAAAAAATCTGGACCGCTATCAAACATGAGCAAAAATTAATACAAAGTGAATTAGATTTTAATTTAATCCTAATGTATAAAATTTATAAAGAAAACATAGTCAATCACCTCCTTAGTGATATCTTTGTGATTCATCTCTAAAGGTACAGAAACAGAAGCAAAAAAAATTTTAAATGTGACTCTAACCAAACTAAAAAGTTTCTACACAATAAAAATCTATCAACAAAATATAGACCATGGTACTAAGTGGATATTTATTATATTGTTTACATGGAATATCTGAAATATATAAATAGATCAAACAACTTAGCAACAAAATTTTTTAATGGGTGAAAGATATTAATTGCTATATATCCAAAGAAGACAATCACAAGACACCTGAAAAAATATTCATCATCACTATTATTAGGGTGATAAAATGAAACCAGAGTGAAGTATCCACTCAAAACCGGAGAAATGACATATAAAAGAAAAGAAACAACAAGTGTTGATAAGGAAGTGGAGAAATAGGAAGTCCTGTGTATATTTGTGGGAAAGAAAACTAGTTCAACCATTATGGAAAATAGGGAGATTTACTCAAAAAAACAATAAAACCACCATATGATCTGACTATTGTTTCTGGGTATTTGTACAAATAATGCAAAACAAAAACTTTGAAAACATACAGCTCCTTATTGTTATTGCAGTATTATTTACAATAGTCAAGAGTTTAAAATCACCCAAATGCTCATCCATAGAAGAACGGATAAAGTGAGGATCATCACATATAAAAAGGAATATCAAAGCTATAAAAAAGAACAGAATTTCTCATTTTAAGCAGCATAGTAGACCTAGACCTATGCTAAATAAAATAAGACAACTAGAAAAAGGCATATGCTTTTTTGATTTCATTGCTATGTTGATGATAAAGAAATTAACAATAAAAACACAACCTTAGATCAGATGGTGGAATGAAAGTCGTTGGTATATAGAGTAAAAGGGGTAACTGTCTGGTTGTGCTTGGAAAAAATGTTTGATAATAAAAATGCAGTACATACAAATATTAAAATACAATGCTATACTCCTAGAATCTTTATAATGTAGTACATTAGTATTGCTTCAAGAATTTTCCCCTAAATGCTATAGATATGGTTCCTAATGAAAGTGTTATACATTGAGTAAAACATACATCAGAAGACTTATATATACACGCAAAAACGGGCTCCAAAATCTTTAGTCAAAATCCTTTTCTTAATACAGGACATAGTCTCCCATGACAAAATGAACTGACTAATAAAATTAAAAATAAAATAAGAGTTCCTAATAATATATATCCTATGTCAATAAAATTTCACCCCCAAATTAAATTTGATTAATACCAATTAATAGTATAACATCTCCAATTTTATGATGCATAAAATCTATGGCATACACACTAAAATATTTTATAATCTAAAAACCTTTCAATACATATAAATCCCATTTGACTATACATTTGAAAAGAAAGATACTAACAGAAGTAATATAAGGAAATTTGTCCCAAGAGTTTATTTTCACCCAAAGTTAAATACTCCCCTGATAGAAACAATATGAATACAATTTATGACTACAGAAGTTCCAAAAAACATAAAATTCTTCAGAATCTTGAAGTAAAATAATAAAATCATAGCTACACTGAAATGTTATTGTCCTTCAAAGGGAGTATCATATAAGTGCTTTGGATAAAAACATCTAAGAGTTGTTAAACCATGATAAATAAGGGTTTCACCACCTAGAAATATCTTTCTTCCAACACTACAAATTCCATAGGGAGACATAAGATCAAAAAAAAATCATGAGTAAAGAATTGTTGTAATCTTTTCACAGAGGTTTTTGTGAGAAGGAGCTCAGGCTTACAAGCACTCAACCTAAAAAAATTGGATGGCAACCCTATTTCAAATCATTTAAACTGTCATCAATCCACAGAAAGTCAAAGCAGTCTCATAGAGAATTATCGGATATGTGTATCATCTTTGGCTTACTATGGTAGGAATTGTGTGCTTAAAAATATACACCACACAGGCTGAACACCAAACTGCAATTCAGAATGCATTTCAAATAATGGAGGCAATTCTAAAGACACTGAGAAAATATTCCAGTTTATAGTCTGAAGGCCCACCAAACCACCAGACAACCTGAATTGAGCCTCAAATATGATCAAGATTTCAGTGGCACCGAGATATAACACTTTGAAATGTCTATTAAGGGTAGCATAGCATAGCAGGGGTTTCAATATTTTAAATACAGTGATAAACAAAGGGTTCAAAAAATTTATATTTATAGTAAGAACCCAAATGATTCCGCCACTAGAATTTCATTTAACAATAAAAATAAAATAAACCATTTCTATAAATTTTGTCTTGTAAAAAATTAGATAGTTATCCAAAGCTTTAAAGCATAACCAGAATTATACTAGGTTTCAAAATCTGGCCAGAACAACTATCTCAACTTAATTAAGTATGAACTATCTATCAATGGGCTGGAGCAATAGCACAGCAGCAGGGCATTTGTCTTGTGCGCAGCCAGCCCAGCCGAGCCAGGTTCGATTCCTCCACCCATCTCGGAAAGCCCGGCAAGCTACTGAGAGTATCTAGCCCTCAAAGCAAAGCCTGGCAAGCTACCTGTGACGTATTCAATATGCCAAACACAGAAACAAGAAGTCTCAAAAAAATGGAGACATTACTGGGCCCGCTCGAGCAAATCGATGAACAACAGGAGGACAATGTTTGTTTGTGTTTTATCTTATCAATAATTTTTCTGTTGGAGGTTTGGTTGGGGCCAGAGAAATAGAACAGGGGTTAAGGCACTTGCTATTCACATGGCACAGCTAATTTTGTTGTTGTTGTTGTTGTTGTTGTTTTTAATTTTATTGAAGCACCATGAGATAGTTACAAGCTTTCATGTTTGGGTTACAATCACACAATGTTCAAACACCCATCCCTCCACCAGTGCACATTCCCCACCACCAATATCCCCAGTATAACCCCCCTTTCCCACTCACCCCCTGCCTCCATGGCAGACATGATTCCCCATAATCTCTCTCTACTTTGGGGCATTATGGTTTGTAATACAGAGAGGTTATCGTATTTGGTCCTTTATCTACTTTCTGCACACATCTCTCATCCCGAACAATTCCTCTAGCCATCTTTTTCTTAGTGATCCCTTCACTGTTCCAGGTGCCTTCTCCCCTTTGCTCATTAGGTAGGCTTCCAGGTATGGAGCAATCTATCTGTCCTGTGTATCTACTGTCCTTAGGTGTCAACCTCATGTTATGTTGTTTTATACTCCACAAATGAGTTCAGTCCTCCTATGTCTGTCCCTCTCTTTCTGACTCATTTCATTTAGTATGATACTCTCCATGTCTATCCATTTACAAGCAAAGTTCATGACTTCATCTCTCCTGACAGCTGCATAGTATTCCATTGTATAGATGTACCAAAGTTTCTTTAACCAGTCATCTGTTCTAGGGCAACTTGGGTTGTTTCCAGATTTTAGCTATTGTGAAAAGTGGGCACAGCTAATTTTGATTTGATCCCCAGCATCACATTTAGTCCTCTGTGCAGCTCCAGATGTGAACCATGAACATAGAACCATAAGTTAGCTATTAACATAGTTGGGGGTGACACAACTCCACCTCCCCAAATAATAATTTTTTGTTAACTCCATAATTTTAAGATGAATATGTTGGTGTACTGCTCTAAATCATTTCCCCATTATTATAATTTTTAATATAAATTTAAATTCATATATGGTTAATGTGTAATTCTATTATAATTATAAGGATAGTGTTTGCTTAGAATCTAATTTATTTTTTTAATTTTTAATTTTTAATTTTTTGGTTTCGTGGCCACAGCTGGAAGTATTCAGACTTATTCCAGCTCTATGATCAGGGATCACCCTGGTGGACTTGGGGAACCATATGAGATGCTGGGGATTGAAATTGGATTGGCCATGTACCACTCAGATCCCCTAGAATCTTTTGATCACCTAACCTTTTTTCAATCTCACTTGGACTTTGCTCTCATAGATAATCTCTGTAAGAATGATGGTTTTTATGATTTTAAAAGGTAAAGCAAAATGAAAGGGCAACAATATTTGGAATTGCTCCATCATTTATTGCTCTAGAAATTTTAATACCTGAGGAAATACACTGGGGTAAAATACGGGGAAAAGGAGAAAAATATCTCTCTTTTGAAAGTAAAGGTATATGTTTACTGGTGGTAAAACAGAGCAAGAATGATGCTATGCCACTGCCAGGAATTGTCACTGCCAGCAACTGACATCACCTGTTTCAAAGTGGGGCAGCTAAACTTAAGAGATTCATCTTACTTGATCTGGAAATATATTTTTAAAAATATTTACGTAGCCATACAATTTTCAATTAATCTCAGAGATCTTTTACTCCAGTTGGAACGCCATCCCGTGATGCAGTTAATGGCAGCCTATTTTTATACTTATTGCCACAGTCCAGGACACAATGTTATTGAAATTCCAAATTAAAAATAAAAATGCAAATATACTTAAAACCTTTTAGGATTTTGCCAATCTTGTAGCACTGTAGCACTGTCCTCCTGTTGTTCATCGATTTGCTCTAGTGGGCACCAGAAGTCTCCATTGTGAGACTTCTTGTTACTGTGTTTGGCATATTGGATACGTCACAGGTAGCTTACCAGGTTTTGCCTTGCCAGCGAGATACTCTGGGTAGCTTGCCAAGCTCTCCGAGAGGGGCGGAGGAATCAAACCCGGCTCAGTGGAGCCGGCTGCGCGCAAGAAAAACACCCTACCTCTGTCTATCACTCCAGCACCCCGCCCCAATCTTGTATATAAGTAAAAGTCAGGTATCCTGGCCATTATTTATGGACTCTTAAAAATGTGTCTTTTAGGGACAGACAGAACAGCAGATAAGGAACTTGAATCTAATGCTTCTGATCTCATTTTCTTCTTTATTTATTTTATTGTGTTTTTTTATTGAATCACAATTGAGATATATAGTCAAATTTCAGTCATACAATATCCAACACCCATCCCTTCAACACTGTACATTTCCCACCACCAATCTCCCGTTTACCTCCTGCCCACTCTCCTCTGATCCTACACACCACACCTGTCTCTAAGGCAGACTTTTCTTCTTTTCTTCCCTCTCTCCCTCTCTCTCTCTCTCCCCCTCACTCTCTCGCTCTCACTTTCTGTCTTATTCTCTATTCTCTCTCTCTCCTCTCTCTCTCTCTCTCTCTCTCTCTCTCTCTCTCTCTCTCTCTCTCTCTCTCTCTCTCTCTCTTAGGGTTGCAATACTGGTACTGAAAGGGAATCGTGCATATCACTGCATATCACTTCATCTTCTTTACTCAGTTGTTTGCCCAGTGATCATGATCATTTCCAACTATCATTATCATAGTTGTCCTTTCCCACTTTGTGTCAAGCTTCCTACCATGGACCTAGCCCTTGCCTTTTACTGTCTTTGGTTATTATTCACCTACTATGTTGTTTGTTTTTTTTTAATATCCCACAAATGAGTGCAATTATTCTGTTTGTCCTCTCCCTGACTCATTTCACTCAGCATGGTATTCTCCATGTCCACCCATGCCTAAGCAAATTACACTTCATTTTTCTAAACAGCTATGTAGTGTTCCATTATGTAGACAAACCATAGGTTCTTTATGCACTCCTCTGTTCTCAGGCACTTGGGTTGTTTCCAGATTCTGGCTATTTTCATCCCCCAAGTCATATTTGGTCTTCTAGCCCCTCCAGGACTGATCTCAGAGAACAGAGCAAGGACTAATCCCTAAAGAGAACTGGGAGTGGCCCCAAAACAACAAACAAAAAATTGTCCTTTGATGTCATTACCTCTCTGACCTCATAAACTTCTTTGGCTCACTCACCGAACCACTTTGGAAGTTTCATTAACATTTCTTTTTTATTTTATTTATTTATTTATTTTTTGCTTTTTGGGTTACACTTGGCAATGCACAGGAGTTATTCCTGGCTCATGCACTCAGGAATTACCCATGGTGGTGCCCTGGGGACCATATGGGATGCTGGGAATCGAACCCGGGTCAGCTGCATGCAAGGCAAATGCCCTACCCGCTGTGCTATCACTCCAGCCCCAACATTTCTTATCAGGTGATTATCTCGGGAATAATCTCCTCTGCAGAAAGGCTTGTTTCCCAACCTCAGTATTCACAACCTCACTTTCCAAGGGTTGTTACTCAGATGACATTTTAGTGAGGCAATCCCTTATTTCCCTCTTACTAACCCACCCATAGCTCTTTACTACCTTATTTTTTCCAAAGAGCTATAAAATTTCACCGCACACTTTTTTTATGATTTGCTTCCTCATCCTATATAGAATTAAGCTTATAAGAATAGAATCTGTCCACTCTCTATTCCATATTTTTACTATACCCCTAAAACAATTAGAGGCATATATAAACCAGCCAAAAATATTTGCAAAAATTTTTTTAAAAAAGTGACTCTAAAAATAACAAAAAATCCATCTATTAACATTGGAGAACAGAGCTGTATTGTTTGGGTTTGTTGTGTGTGACTACAAAATCTGAGAATTCATTGCTCAAAGCTATATTCTAGAGCACAGTAAAGGCAACTCTCTGAGATTGTTGTCAATATTTTTATGGTGAATTTATGTGCTCCATACATGTCATTCTACTGTGTGGATATTACTTGGAAGACCACATTGTATTTGTATATAGTCATTCAGTCCTTAAACCATAAGTGTTCACGTTTTTTTCAAATCATTTCCTCTGCTCTTATTAAAATGAATTGGCTTTCCTTTGACTCCAAAGCAGCTTCCATTCATTTTAAAGGTGATTAATGAAAACATTAACTTTACAAATGGCAAAATTTTAATTTATTTCATATTTTGAGTATATTTTATCACAGGTTATGTGAGAGCTACCCCTAAAATAACTTTTCCACATCAAAACATCTAAAAAGAATGTAGCTAGAGTGTTAATCAATAGTAAATATATATGGCTGACAGCACATTGGAATTGGGTGCCCTGAACTGCAGCCAATCATGGATGTTATTAATTTTATCCTAAAAGCATTTAAGTCAAGTTTGCCAGCTGTCACTATCAGACTATAACTTTCCTTCTTGTCTTTTGAGTCATTTAAAAATCCCACTGGGTTTCATTTTATTAACAGGTTAACAGATCTATTACATTCCATAGTGTACTATTGACTAGCTTTGAAAAATTATCCACTTTGCTTCATGTCACTTATGTAGCTTTTTAAATTTTTTTTTGCAGACACACCAAACAGACAGAAATGCTATGCTATCAGTCTTAAAGTATTTTTAGTATAATGGTGTTGCCAGTGAACATATCTCAGAAAAATTGTAAGCCATATTCTTTCTCTCTCTATCCCTATATATGTATATATACATATATACAGAGATGTATCCATAAGTTTATTCAACAGTGTTTATAACATATCCCATTCCAATTTCTCAGAACCAGTCTAAAAGTGAAAAATATATTATATCTCATGATCAAAGATCTAAACTAAAAGATGGTAATACTATGGAAAATTATGAAATAATATGGGAGTTTGCCAATAGACTCAAATGGGAAATATATATAAAATTAATTTAAATATGTTAAAATATTTTTAATCTTTTAGAACATTCAATTCATAACAGTGATAAAAACCTTATTTTAAAAGCATTCCAATCAATACCTTTGGTAGAGAACCATAAACTATTAGCTTGCCTATACAATCTACTGTGTTTACCTAAACAGTCCACTGTGCTTATGTCCAGAGAGTCAAAGAGAAAAACCTGAACAAAGTTAATGCAAAGGGTCTAATTGCCCTTAAAATTTATTCCTTCTCAAAGAGTGCACATAACAAAAGATTTATGGATTTCTCAAAAATGTAATTTTAATAACGATTCTACAAACTACGTATTTTGTTAGCAAAAAGAAGTGTTTTTCATTACAAGGAAAAATATAACACTAGCCCCTTTTTTCTTGGAAATTAAGATATTTTCCCAAAATTTCCTCTAAAAAGATAATCAACTCTAGTAAATAGAGAGATCATAAGATTTTACCAATTAATTGATTTACAATTAAACTTCTTATAAGATTTTCATGAAATAGTACTATTTTCCATCCACAAAATTCTTAAATTACAAACAGGTTCATTAAAAGGTGATGAGATGGGGTAGAAGTGATAGTACAGCAGGTAGGGTGTTTGCTTTGCATGCAGCCAACAATGGCTAGATCCCTGGCATCCCATATGTTCCTCCAAGCCCCACTAGGAAAGATCCCTAGCACAGAGTCAGAAGTAAGCCTAGGTATGGCCTCAAAAAAAAGAACAAAAGAAAACAAAAAGATTCTGAGGGCTCTACTCTTCACCAAGAGTAATGAATAAAAAATGTATTTTCCATATATCAGTTCTATAAATATGCTTCTCAAATACATATGTATATGTAATACAGAAAAATTATTTTTATAACTTGAAAAATATAGAGACATTTTTAATAGAAAATTTTAACATTTTTCTTTGAGAAATGCTTTGATCTCTTCACTTTCTTTAAAGCACTGTCATAGAAAACAACAACACATATAAATTTGTACTTAGGTGTTTAATACTACATTATTTTAGGAGATGAAGAAATAGTACGGAGATTAAGGTACTTGCTTGGCAAGTAGCTGAGCTCTGGGTTTGATTCTAAGCCCTACATATGGTTCCACAAGCATTTCTAGGAGTGATCCCTGAGCAAAAAGTCAGGAATAAACCCTAAGCATCTCCAGATTTAAATAAAAATTAAATTATTTTAGTATAAAATATTAGTATCCCACAATACATTTGTTTAGTTGTGTGTTGCTAATTAAAAGAATACATATTTTATGAACAAGAAAGTTTTTCTGAAATATTATTTATGTTAATTTTGTCATTTTCTTCTAACTACCATAGTCAAAGAAGAACTTCAGATCACATAATATATACAAAAGACTTTGAAAATTACATAAAATATTAAACAAATAGTGTTTTAAACAGGATTTTATGGACATCATAAAGTTTAAAAATAAATAATAAATTATTTGTAGTTGTGTTAAACTTCAGGACAAAAATTACTTCAATTTTTAAATAATAAAAATCCATAAAATAATTTTAACAGCTGGCCAAAAAATAGGACAACATGTAAAGCATTTGTCTTCCACACAGCGAAGCCGGTTTTGATCCCTGGCATTCGATATGGTAGCTGAGCATCAGTAGGCTTGATCCTTGAGCTCAGAGCCATAAGTAAGCCCTGAGCAGTGCTTATTGGTGTGACCAAAAAACAAAAATAATTATACTAATTTTAACAGTGGAATATATGATAAATTTTATATAACCCATGTATCAGAGTCTATATAATACATTTTCACTCAACCTAATAGAAAAAACTGAGAATGTAGCATAAAGCATGAGAGCATCATTGAAATTATTTTAATCAAAAATAAATGGTAAACAGACCACAGTGGGTCACATGTATCCCAACTCAAGGTTATGATCTCTCCCTTACTTTTTAAACTCTGAGTTCTATATTTCTTTCTGTATACAGAATCCCACATTCTCCTAAGGATTCATTTTCTTGTCCAATGAAACTATTTATTGCACTGTCCTATGAATTGCAGTCAAAAAATAAAAGATGTTGGATAAAAATTAAAATGCTCAATTTTACCAATTGCAAGTACTGTAAACCTTTATTTATGATACAGTGCTCATGCATGTCTAGCACTCAGATAAAACTAAACATTTTAAGCACCGATTTCTCTGCATGACAGCAAACGCTCAATCGTGTGTAAACTTTTTAATGACTAACTGAATTACTAAGTGAAAGTTTTCAGAGACTCCAGGATATAGAAATGGCTTCAAGTGAAAATAGTCAACTTCTCTTGGTAGTGATTTTAGTGAAATAAAAGAGGAAACTTAACTGGAGTGAGGTTTCTCTCAAGCATTGTAATAAGGTCTGGGGGGCTTTCTCGGCAGTTCTCAGAGGACATGGGCAACACTGACTGGAGGGTCTAGGACACAGTGCTGCTCGACCCCTACTGTGCTGGATTACCAGGGCTACCTTGGGGCCTGAAAGACTATCCCCTCACGGCAAAGCCTGGCAAGCTACCCATGACATATTCGATATGCCAAACACAGTGCACACAGGTACCTGTGATGCAGGGGATCAAGCTGGGGTTGGTTGCATGAGGAATACATCATAACTTCTGCAGAATATGTCTTCCCCTAAATTAGGAAACTCCTTACTCATCTATCTGTCCTTCTTATCTCTGCAATAAATATGTATACTCCCTAAATAATACTGATCTATAAAGTATTTCTAGAAATATACAACTTCATTTTTAAACAATTCTACTGCCCTTTTTTTTTTGATAGGGGCAGGGGGATGATGGGTAGTACATTATGGGAAGTGTACACACAAAAGTAAATTTTCTTTTCCTTTCTTTTCTTTTCCAGCTGAGCTCAGAATTTATTGCTGGTTCTGCACTTAGGGATCACTCCTGGAAGAGCTCAGGAACCATATTGGGTACTTGAGATCAAAGCCAAGTAGGCAGTGTGCAAAGTAAGTGCCCTACCTGCTGTACTATTTCTCTGACCCTCACAAAATTCAATATTTTTATGTCCCAAGTCAAACACTTTAAAAGGAGTCTTGTAACTTCTACCATTTCATATCTACCAATGGAAAACTACTGAGTAAAGAATGCATTTTCTGAAACTAAGGCTATATCCAGGATGCAATATGTTTTAACAAATAATCCAAGTGTCAGATAAAATATTTCATGTTAAAGGTAAAATTTAGAGGGTCAGAGAGACTCTCTGAGCACATACCTTAGAGTAACCCCTAAGCACCAGTTATGGCCCAGCCCCAACTTCAAATTAAATAAAATGAATAATCACTGTCACTGTCCTCCTGTTGTTCATTGATTTGCTCAAGCCGGCCCAGTAACATTGTGAGACTTGTTACTGTGTTTGGCATATCAAATATGTCACGAGTAGCTTGCCAGGCTTTGCCGTGAGGGCGAGATACTCTCAGTAGCTTGCCAGGCTCTCCGAGAGGGGCAGAGGAATCAAACTCAGGTTGGTCATGTAGGCCGCATGCAAGGCAAACGCCCTACTCTCTGTGCTATCGCTCCAGCCCAAATAAAATAAATAAAATTCAGAAAACTAGAAAAGTTAAAAATTAAACATTAATTATTTTTCTACTGTAATTCTCTAACAGTGTTTCTAATTTTGCTTATATTCTAGATAATGGAATTATCTTCCATTGGAAAGAATATTCATTCTTCACTCTGAACAACTAAGAGTCTCTACTATTTATCATTGAAAACAATCACCTAACCCAAATAATCACAAGCTTTGTATTTACCTCCATTTATCTATTCTTTGTTAGTCTTTGCTCCTGATGACTAGATGATATTCTGAAGAAAAAGATGTTTCCTTTACTCTGTCTCCATCTCCCATCACGTTCAACTACTTTATATGTGCTCAGGGATAAAGATTCAAATTTTAAAACACTTTTAATTACAAACTGATCACTTTCTCACAGATTTTAGAATTAGGCCACTACAAGGGTTAACATATGCTCAATTTAACGGGGACAAAATGAAAATTGAATGCAATTTTATTAAGTTCTAAATGAAGATGACAGACTTTTCAGTTGAGGAAAGGGTTCAAGACAAAGCAACATGAGCAAGGCACAGTCTCATCCAAAAATAAACCTAATGACTTCCCTCATTCATCATACTAAAGGCCAATAACCCAAATCAGGTAGTCATCTATAGATTATCTGTCTAGAGACACTATACTTCTGTGCTCCTAGATTTTGCTCAACATCCCCCATAATACTGTGAGCCATCTGATACTGTGTGGTTATACCAATTCAATGGGCCAGAACTTACAGAGAGGACTAGAATGATGGATAAGTGGGAACCTGAGCACCAAGAATGGGGGTGGAAGACAAAACATAGACTCTAAACCTATCAGGGAAACAAGGGACCAAAAAATTATTTGATATCTTCCAGTACAAGGAAGGTGTGTTTGTCCCTTACTCTCCCCCTCTGGAACGATGAATCCCTCGGAGCATGCACTTTTTTCTACACAGTTGCTGACTCCTCATCAAGATTTGGCTCCATTAGTTTCTTGTCCCACCACTTCTTTTACTCCATGGGCCGTTTTTCTTCCCCTGACCCATACTTAGACTCAAAAATAGATTAAAGGGAATTGCTGACCTAAATGAAAAGCATTAATTTCCTTCTCTGAGGCCTATTAGCCAGGTTAGTATTACCCCTCTGAGAATTGAGTTAAAACAAACTAAAACAAGGGGGAAAACAAGGTAGAATGGTAGGTCAAAAACACAGATGGAATTCAAAGTAGAAAATAGAAGGACAATATTTTGTGAAGAGGAGCTGTATAATCTCCGGGGCGGTCAGGGAAAGCCCTAGCGGCTCTCCCCGTCACAGTCCAGGTTGGGGGAGTCTCGGGCTGCTCACCCAGCTGGGGCAACACAAGCCATGGGGCAGATGGAGGAGGAAACGAGGGCCAAGCTGGTTGATTGATCAGCTGCCATTCATTCCATTCTCCCCACGTGCCTGGTTCAGGATCTCTCAGCCCTTAATTCTAGTCTCATGCTCCCCCTCATTGTCTCCTCCTGTCTCTCCTGCTCATTTCTCCACACTCCATCTTTCTTTTTTGCACTCTCTAGTCTCTCCCCAACTCCCGCACTCTTCCTTCCTAGCCCCGTATTCCTCCCAGCTCTCTGGATTCTTCCTCTCCCCCACTCTTCTCTCCATCCCAACTTGTCTCTCCCCACCTTGCCCTCTGGGCCCATGCTCCACCCAGTCTGGTAGCAAAATCAACATAAGAAAGCCCTTTTTGACTGCCCATCAGGCTCAAGGGCAGAAACACCACCTGGGGGTATTCCTATTCCTCTTCTCCTAATATCTTAATTAACAGCTAAATACTAGTTATTTTTGTATGGACACAGTAAGAGATACATTGAGGCTTGTAGGGCAGCTCTCCTGGGAACAACTTGCCACAGACTCAGATTACAGAGCTCAGGCCAGATTAATCATTCCTAACCCTAGCAGGGTCTGAATCTACTTCTTACTTTTTGGATCATGAAAGCATTTGCCCATGACCAAGCTCTTAACTTGGTCTTAAGCATTATGGTGCTTTGGCCAGGCCCATCCCGATGCCAGGGTAGCACATAGCTCAGAGCTTGCCCTGGATCCATCCAGATCCTCGTCAGGACCCTGCCTTTGGGGGTGCTAGTAAGTAAGAGCAGCTGAGGCTTAGGTGGAGAGAACAGATACCCAGGAGGAAAGTATCATTTAGAATCAACTGACTCCCATGTTACAAAAGCATAGCATTTACTGTCTTCCTGTGCCTATAAAAAAAAGGACATTGCTCTGAAAAAACTATACAAAGTACTTGAGAAGAAGAGGGAAAAAAAAATATTTACAAGTCAACAGAGCACAAAGAAAGAAGTTACAAATAAACACAGAGGAATGGGAGCACTGTGATGGGAGTAACCCAATAAACCTAAGCAATGTTATCCTACAAGGAGCAAGTCCAGAGTCTAAAGAGTCTGAGGGAAAAAGAGAGAGATATATCTTTCCTACCTCCTAATTCTTCTGTGGATAATCTCTTATTCAAATAGAACACACGTATTTGTGCGCCACAAACAGATATATTGAATGTCTTTGTTATTCTGTTCAATCAATTACTAATTTCTCTTTTGATTTACTTTTTTTGTTTGCAGGGCAATTTAAAAGTTTTCTGTTTAATTTCTATGAATTTGAGGATTTCAGCTTGTCCTATCATTAGATTTCTATATATTTTTTATTGCTTTTGGAGATCAACATTATTTTAACACTTCTAAATATATTAAGATGTTTTCATTTTCAGATATTAATCATGTGTAAGTCAAAAGAATGTGATTTTTTACTTTGTGGACGTTGTACTATTCTATGAATATCAATTCAAGCTATTGTTCTTGTTGTCCAGATAAGGCATCTCTGACTTACGACCATTTTTTGTGCTTTTTATTGGACGATATTTAATTACTCTGTCAATTCCATAAAAGGACAATTATACCTACAACCATAATTTCTTCCTTTAATTCAGTCAACTTTTGCTTTACATGTTTCAAACCTTTATTACTGCGTCCATATACATTTATAAATATTACAGCTTCTTGAAAAGTTGAGCTTTTTCAATCAGTATAAAATGTTTTTTTCTCTAATTTCTGAAAAAACATTTCAAATAAATTTATCTGATGTTAATTTGGCAAGCATATATCTTGTCTATGCTTGCTGCTTGCTAAGTATGTCTATTAACATAAACTTGTCTCAAGCTATATTTGAAATATGTTCCAGAAAAAGTTTTTAATCCTTTCAGTTAACCTGGTATGAGACAGTGATCCAGTTTCATTTTTTTTTGCATGTAACTATTCACTTTTCCCATCACCACTGTGAAAAGATTTTTATCATAATTTAACTAGCTACATATATGAGGATTTAATTCTGGCTCTCAGTTCTAGTCATCTACATGTGTTTCTAATTTGAGGCCAATTCTTTTAATTATTATAACTTTGCAATGTGATTGTAAGTCAAAAAGTATGTTCAACTGAAAAATGTAAATAAGCAAAAAAAATTTTTTTAAAGAAAGTATGTTGCATCTCATCTTATTTTTCCTTGAGACTGTTTTGGCTATTTGAGATCTCTTGTGATTACATAATGAATTTCAGTAACTGTTTCTTGAAGAATGTCATTGAAATTTTAATAGAGACAGCATGAAATCTATACAGTTCTTTGGGGAGAACAGTCATTGTTACAATGTTATTTTTTCTAATCCATGAGCACGTAATGTCTTTCTATCTCCTTGTAACCATCTAATGGCTCTCATAACAGTGACTTATAATTCCCATAGTTTTAGTTTCTCCCTTTCCTTTTTGTCATTTTCTTCTAATGTTGTTGCTTCATGATATAAAAACACTGCAGCCAGAGTTACCCTTCTCAAAGTCAAATAATATCACTTTAGTACCTAAAGTTCTTCAATGGCTTTCCTTTCACACAGAGTAAAACTTGAAATTTCATTTAATCATTAGAAGGTTTTAAGTGATCAGGTCTCTAAAACCCCTTGATATTCTCCTAACTTTCTCCATATTCACTCATTCTTCTCTTGAGTACTCCTCTTCTTGTTTGTTTCTCAAACACATTTCAGGAATTGAAGACTAGTATTAGTGTTAAGTGCTAGCCCTACACACAGCCAATCTCAGTTCAATCAGCTGAACCCTAGAAGATCCCCTGTACCTCACTAGGAGTGATCCCTGAGTTTAGTCATGACTAAGTCCTGAATACCAAAGGGTATGCCCCAACCAGTCTCCCCACCCCAAAAAGAAACTAAATACATTCTCTTTAATGATTGCTGTAGCTCTTCTGATATACTCTTAGAAATGTCCATAGAAAATTCAATTAAGTCTTCCCATGTCATCCATATATAATAACAAGGCACATCTTTGCTACACTATCCTCTTTTGCTAACCTATTCTTACCTGACCTTTTGCCTCCAAAGCACTTAGTTCTGCCTGGCCTATTATACATCCATTAATGTAATTGTTTCTTGTTCAGTCTCCATTCCCTAGATGTTAAGCTCCTTTAAAACAAAGGCCTCTTTACTTCTCTTTTGTATATTCATATCCTAGACGATTGCCTGATTCATAGTAAATATTCATTAGCTCACTAATTGAGAGGATGAATCAACAGTTTAACTTCCATCTGACAAAGAGTGTCATTCATAAGTTTAAACTAATGCCTGAAATGTTTAATCTCATTAATATGATGTACATTTTCATCTTGCCTGTTTCATTTAAAACACTTTAAAACATTTTATAGCTAATGGCCAAATGGTTTGAATTCTTTAAAAATATGACAAAATTTCCGAATCCAAAGAAATTATACACCTTAAATATAAATATTGAGGGTAGTAAAAGAAATTTACTAATATGTTTTCTAAAACTTACTAACACAAAATGCGCAAGATTTAGATTGTTCCAATGAGAATAAGTATAAACTTCATTGTTGTTCCAAGAGCACTGGAATAATTGTTCTAATGAGAATTAAGCATGAGAATACATAAATTGCATTGTCATTTTAAAAATCTTATCTAAACTCTCTTTATTTGAAAGCTCAACATTAGCTAAAGAAAGAACATTTTTATCCCAGGTAAATTACAGTGACCTTCTCATGCCTTGGAAAATTTATGACAGTACCCACTTTTTTTTCTAAAGATATATGACCAGTAGGATGCACTTCGAGGCACATAGAGCGTACCATTCAGATGGGATTGATATGGTCATTTAAATCTTCTGGCTCAAATTAGTCCCTAAAGAATTCTAGTGTCTGGTTCATTGCCTGATTTTCATGTTTTACTTCTGTGACACCACCTTGGTTTCTTTACAACCTGAGTATATTAAACCCATCTGTTAACCAACTGAATCTTACATTAAACAGAACTTTGAGGTTATTTAAGTCAGAATTCCTTTGTCATACAGTCTCTTCTCTGAGGTCACTTTTTCATTTAATTTATTTTACTTAATTCTGGCATCTTTTTTTGAGAAACCTGTAGATAAATTAAAGCAATAAAAACCTTGCTGAATAAACTATCTATGACCCTTCTCTTCTGCCTTCACCACTCATTACAACTTTCCAAACTCTTTGTAGGATAAATTTTTCATTGTTAGAATTATTCAAAACCACTAAAAGAAAAATTGCTTGCTCTATTTTTTGGACCAAAGAGGAGAAAAACTATTTTTCCTTAATTCTATGACAAAGATGTTGTACAAAATTGAATATGCGTTACTTTCTTATGAATACTAAAGGATGAAGTCATATGTAAAAATCCTAGAAATGGTCAAAAGGCCAGATTTATAAGGCACATTTATTTATAATCCAATAATATTTCATCATAAATTAATTTCATCATAAATTAATTTAAATTAATTAATAAAACAGCCTCAGGTACATCTTGCCTGATTGTAGGATAACATTGCCACAGGGAGCTTAGGTTTATTGGTTACACCCATCACAGTGCTCCTTAGTCACTCCCATTCCTCTGTATTTATCTGTAAACTCTTCTCTGTGCTCTCCTCCCCAATCAGCTAATCATCTTTTCTCCCCAATCAGATTCTGTTAGCTTGTAAGATCAGATCCTTCTAAGTACACTGAATTTCTATTGCAAGTTATGTATTTTGCATAGTTTACTTTAAAGCAATGTCCTTTCTGTATGGACACAAGAAGACAATTAATATTATGTTTTGTAACTTGGGAGTTGATTGACTCTGAATAATATTTACTCCTGAACATCTGCTTTCTTGACTCAGTTGCCCTTAGTTTCCAGCACTTCAAAAGCAGAGTCCCATCAAGGACTGAATGGACCCAGAGCAAGCTGTGAGCTACCCTGACATCGAAATGGGCCAGGCCAAAGTGCCACAATACTCAACTACAAGTTGAGGGCATGATCATGGACAAATGCTGTCATGATCCAAAAGTAAGTAACGAGGAGAGTAGGACCCTATATATACAGTGGAATATATAGTGAGATGTCCTTAGGAAGAACCAATCCTTAAGTTTATATCTCTTACTGTGCTCATACAGATTGAAAGTGCCAGAAATATTAGAAATAGATTTATTACAACTATTTAAGTGGATTACTAGCTGAGGGAAAACAACACCCTTGTTGGGATCCCACCCTTGAGCAGATCTCCTACTAACCTGGAGTAATCTCTTTAGATGATATTTTATCCTTGAGTTAATCTCCTGAAAGAGTGGTTTTACCTCTCTTTGTTGATTTGTTAATGTTCAACCCACCTTTGTGTCACCACGGTAAGTGATTGTTATATAAACTAAGACTGTAAGCTCAGAGGGGGTTCAGGCGCGGGCTCCAGAGGGCAGAGTCAGAAGTGAGAGGGGCTCAGGCTTGAGAGAGAGAAGCAGAAGGGGAGTGAAGATTGGAATAAACTACAATTGATATCGACCAGCCTGGCCCTCGTTCCTTCCTTTGCCTGCCCCTCGCGATCTAACTCCCTGGGGTAGGGAAAGTGGTGTGAGACTGCCAAACGGCTGGAGAAATAGAGCTCTGCCAGCCTTTTGAAAACACACACCTGATATCTTATAATTATTACTATTTTTGTTTTACTGTGCCAGGGACTGAACCCAAGGTCACACACATACAGGGCATGTGTCTATTACTAAGCCACAGACCTGGCCTGCCATCCTTCTTCTCATTTTTTAATTTTGTCTGTGTAGATACTGACAAATGGACACTTTCAAAAATATTTCCTACTTTTAGTTGCTTTTAATTTTAGAAAGATTTTGGCTGGATTATATCCCAAACTGAAATGCTCTCAAATTCTCCTTCCTTTCCCTGGGTTTGGATGCCAGATATAAATCTTCCCATCTCCATCTGCACCTTCTTCTCTGAGGAATGGCAAAGGGAGTTGCACTCAAAGTTCACATAATTATGATGATGAGGTCAAAAAGAGCTTTCTTTCCAAAGACTCACAGCAAGCTATCAAATCTTTGTAAAAGACAAAAGGCATCAGAAGCAAGTTTAAATAAATAGATTAAAGAAGAAGATTCACGAACTAGGAAAAATCATCTGAGGATGTTCCTATAGTGAAGAAGATGAAATTCAAGAAGCTAACGACAAGAAACATATCCCCTTTTCATAAGTAAAATGACTAATATTGTTAAAATAACAATCTTGCCCAGAGTAGTATACAGATTCAATGAAGTATCTACAAAAATATTCATGACATTTTTCATTACATAAATAAAATGCTATTAGTTTATGAAATAATAAAAAAAAACCCAGAATAACAAAGAAATCCTTGGTAAAAAGGAAGATAGGATCCTCTTTCCCCAGTTTTAAATTATATTATAAAACAGTAGTGATTTCAACCGTATGGTACTGAAATATGAATGGAATCTCAGAACAATGGAATCTCACAGCATTAGGTATATGGAAAGTTAATCTTCAATACAGGAGCATAAAGAAAGAAAAGGAAAGAAAAGCCTCTTTAACAAATAGTGTTGGCAAACTTGTGAGTCACTTGCAAAAAAAATTAATCCAGACTCCTTTCTAATACCATGTGCACATGTCAAATCAGAATTGATCAGAGATATTTTTTCACATATTTTTACATTTAGTTTTATTTTAATTTGACTTACCATGAGATACACAGTCACAAAGCTGTTCATGATAATTTTTCTGTCATACAGAGATCCAACACCCATCCTTTTACCAATGTCCATTTCCCATCACCAATGACCCCAATTTCTTCCCCGCAGCCTTTCTCTCTCTCTCTCTCTCTCTCTCTCTCTCTCTCTCTCTCTCTCTCTCTCTCTCTCTCTCTCTTTCTCTCTCTCTCTCTCTCCTCTCCGCCCAATTTCTGGGCACTATAGTCTACAACACAGATACTGAGAGGTTATTATGCTTGTTCCTTTACCTACTTTCAGCACACAGTTCCTATCCAGAGTGATCATTTCCAACTATCTTTGTCATAATGGTCCTTTCTCTATTGAATTGATTACAGATATTGATATCAGAACTGAATCCATAAATTACATTGATGAAAACATGTAGAACACTTCACAACATTAAATCCAGCAGTATCTTCAATGACTTGATACCATTGGTCAAACAAATGAAACCAAGGTAAACAAAGATACAGCAAACAAAAAAGCTTCTACACCATAAAAGAAATGATGTCCAGAATAAAAAGATGCCCTACAAACTGGAAAAATAGTTTCCCACCACTCATCTTACAAAAGGTACCATCAAAGATATATAAGGTACCAATAGAATTAAAAAAAAAAAAAAGACAAGCAAGAAAAGCAACCAATCTCATCAAAAAATAAAATAGGAAAATAAATGAGCAGAAACTTCTTCAAAGAAGACATATATACAGAAGGCAAAAAGAAAAATTTAAAAATGCTCTGCATGCCTTATCATTATAGAAATTATCTCACACAGTGAGACTGACACAGATCACAAAGAACAAAAACAACTGGGTGGGCATAGATTTGGGGAAAAATAACCCTTACTCACTGCTGGTGAATTCAACCATTTTGGAAAATAATACACCTCAAAAAACTAAGAATAGAGTTTCCCTAGCAAATTGCATTTCCACTTCTTGGCCTTTTACTCAAATGCCCAAAAACTCTATTCAAAAGAGAGATTTCACTCCCGTTTTCATTACAGCACTATCCTATCCACAACAGTCCAAATATGGAAATAATTCAAGTGTCCAAGAACAGATGAATGAATAAAGGAACTATGGTACATAAACTTAATGGTATACTACTTGGTTATGAGTAGACAAAATCATTTAATTTGCTGCATCATTGAGAGCATCATGCTGAGTAAGTTTTGCCAGAGAGGATTAGACCAGAATGTTCTCTCTCATATCTGGGATATTAAGAAAGGAATAACAAATATCCAAAGGCAACTAAAAGACTGGTATTTTGCCAGAAGCTTATCACTGCAGAGGATGATAAGGAGAGAATAAGGTTGGGGAGGGAGGACTAGGACAATATTGGAGGGAAACTGAGATTAGGGTGGAGGGTGGAGGGTGTGGTGCTGAAATATCTTATGCATGAAATCCTAGGTTTAACAGCACCATCAAACACAGTGCCTAAAATATTTTTCCTATAAAAAAAATCACTGTCACTGATACTGTCACTGTCCTCCCATTGTTCATTGATTTGCTTGAGCAAGCCCAGTAACGTCTCCATTGTTAGACTTCTTGTTACTGTGTTTGGCATATCAAATACGTCATGGGTAGCTTTCCAGGCTTTGCCGTGCGGGCATGATACTCTTGGTAGCTTGCCAGGCTCTCCGAGAGGGGTGGACGATAGCTACTTTTAATAAAAGCATGCAAATGTTCAATGAGAACCCATGTATTGGCAAAAATCAAATTTGGGGGCTTGAAAATAAAATAATACAAATAAATACAAAAAGAAGAAGAAGAAGTGAAAAACGTTAATGAAAAAGGTAACCAGTCTCAAATCAATCATTCAAACTCAAATCAATCATCTAAAACTCAGACTGGGAAACAGGTTTCATGAGTGCAATACAATAAGTAACTGGTGACATGAAGCCACTTACCAGAATGAAAATAGAGGAGATATATGATGGGTTTTAAGAAAAACTAGTAAAGAAATATACATCTCTGGACCATAGGAGTGGTAGCAGGGTTTCACAAAAGGTCTCAAATGCACTAGCTGTAAAATTAGAAACCAGGTACTTTAGACTACAAAGGTGGAGACTCGGTCACAAAAACCAAGGCCTGTAGGAACTGTTTTAGTATAATCATGATAGAAGATTTGTAACAGAAGCATCCACATTGATTGCTTGCTGAATTTATGTCTATATATATATGTACATATATATGTATATATAATTTTTTCTGTCTTACTGGTAAAGCACAGAATCTGGGGAATTCCAAGTGAGAGAATTCAGACAAGTCAAGTCCTAAAATGTATTTCAAAAGCTGTATAGTCTTTAAACAAGGTGCCAGCAAACTTTGCCCATGAAATACCAAATCATGAACATTTTAAGTTTGTGTCCTTAAAAAGCCATTTGCCATGACTATTAGTTAATTCTGCCATTGCACTGTCACGATCACGACCAGGATCATCCTGTTGTTCGTGGATTGTCTTGAGCAGGCACCAGTAACGTGTCCTTCTTTCTCGCCCTGAGATTTTAAAAGAGCCATATTCAATGCTCTTTCAGGGTTAGGAGATGAGACCCATCACTGTTACTGGTATTTGGCATATTGAGTACGACACAGGAAGCTTGCCAGACTCTGCCGTGTGGGCAGGACACCCTCCGTAGCCTGCTGGGTTCTCCAAAGTAAGAATGAGATAATAAGATGTCGCAGGACCGCATTCGCATTCTTCTGGGAGCTGGGTTTTATAGCCTCTGGGTCTTGGCCATTGATGGGAACACCTGGCGCCGGTGGCAGCTGGTGGGTCTAATGCCTACCTACTGGAAGATGGGGGATCTGGGTGGAGAAGGCCCAGTCCCGATCTGAGCAGGCTTGGAGATCTCAGCCCTGGGAACTCTGAGACCTCTGGGTTCCTCTGCCGGTTCCTTCATGCATGAGGCTTATCCAGACATGTGGAGAGTGGTCTCAGCATGGCTGTGGGCGGTTCTGGAGGTCTCCGGGGCTCTGTTTGGGGCAGGGAGGGAAACTCAACTCGCCCCCCTTCAAGGGGCCCTGGTGAGGACAGTCAGGCACAGGGGCAGGAAACTCTGTCCACTGCACTGTAAAAACAGTCATATGATATATAAACAAGTGAGCTCTAATTAAAATCTATGGATGTTACAATTTTAATTTCACATAATTTTTGTTATGATATGAAATTAAATACTTCTCATATATCTTTACCCCTATATCATTAAGAAATATAAAAACCATCCTTTACAGACTATTTCAAAAGAGGCAGTACTCCAGGTTTGGCCTGCATTCCATAAATACTAACCACTACTTTAGATAACATAGTATCTTAGGCGATCCTGTGCAAAGACAACTCTAGACCCTTCTATTTTGTAGAACATGGTAACAAAATGTTATAAAAATTTTGTAACAAAATAAATTGTAACAAAACCTCAATGAGATGAAAGTCAAAGCCCTTGACACCTACAGCAACCCCCATATACAGTTTCCCCACAAGCATTTTAAATAGAAAGTACAGTTTAAAAAAGCAATATTACGCTTATGCAAAGAATCATGCATGACCATTACATGATTCTTTGACCTTCCTTCCAAAATGCCTTGCAATATACATTTATAATTCAGTATCAATACCTGGTAAACATATGCACACAATTACTTTACAGATTACTCATTCTTTACAACTTTCAAGTTTTTCTTCCTGTGATATATTAAATTGTCCTTCCCCTCTTCATCCCTCTGGAATTGTATTCCTTAATGCAATAACAGATTGAATCTATATTACCAAAGACATAGTCAAATATTGTCAGAAATAAAGCAAAAAATAAAAAAATTCTACTACATGCCCATCTATTTCGGTGCTCTCACAAAATGATTCCTGAATTGAAAGAAAATCACCTTAGTCTGAAATCAGCTGATGAGGTGATCAAGGCCAGTGATGAAACCAATGGGATTTAAAAAAATATTTTAACAGCTGAATTCTGGAAATTTCTGTTTCTATATAAGTGGAAGAAAAGAATTTTAAAAGTTATTTCCATAGATATATTATTTTTCACTTTAAAGCTTTCTTTTTGAGTTTTAGAATAACATCTGGTTATTAGAATTAATAATTTCAAGTCTTTCCCCTATATCCTTATACTCCTTTAGATGCTTTCAAGATAATGCTTTAAAGCAGCTTTGGGATTCTGGTTCATGTCGTTATTCTTTGCTACTGTCAGATCTCTCACTGTAATAAAGTATGAAAAGGTTAAAGCATACAAATCATCAGCTCCACCAAAACTATATTTTTTTTCTAATTTAGGGAGAAAATTAGGATCTAAATTTGGAAAGTCAGAGATGGGGAGAAAAAGTAAACCACAAATGAGAAAAAATAGAAAGGAAATAATACTGAAATAAAAGGCATGTCGCGATAAAAAATAAAATACCTCTTTTGAATTGTTGGATGGCCCATGCTTAATTATTCAATGTAATGTATGATATGAGACACACAGACATGAGTAAACCAAAACTATTTATAATTCTACTGAGGGTCAAATAGGAGTTTTCAAACCCTGAATCTTCCTTATTGATCTTATACTAAAAAATATTTCATTCCTATATATTAATTCTATTTGTAAACATTTTGTAAAAATCTATAAAACTATTTATAAAGCTACCAGCAACTGCATTCTAAGCTCAATAGTAGCCAAAACAAATTGAAAATTAAGTGAACAGATGCATCATTATGTACAGATTAAACATAATGAAAATAATAACAATTCTGGCAAACATTTATTGGTCACTAACCATGTGTCATGCGCTATGTTATGTGATTTAAACAGAATCTTCATTAATCAATTCAAAATCCCATTGAGGTAGCTATATCTTGGTTTCTATTATACAGATGGCAACGCATTTAAGCTATAGAGAACCGTAAGGATATTTTAGTCCTGTTCTTTCTTTTCAGACTGAAAGAAATACTTAATTCTAGAAGTTGTCATTTCCCTGCATTATATTTCAAAAGAAAAGTAGTATTTAGCAGAGTTCAAGTTTTAGTATACACTTCCTTCCCAACACAATCTTTTCTCCCAAAGCTTTGCACAATGAAACTTGTACAGTTGGCAATTTGTGTTGGGAACCAGAGCTTATCTAATACAGAATGTCCTTCAGTGGATATTCATTGTGCACATCGCCTATGTGATAAGCATGGAATTAGGAGCTGTGTAGAGAGGAGTGGACAAAATCCTGGGATATCTTGCATAATTTTCCCTAGTAAATTCTTTCTGGGTACATCACTTTTAAGCTTTCAAAGCCCAGACTTCACAGAAATCTCTATGCTTCAACAAATTACTTTTAGAATAGTTAAGAAACAAAGTCATTTAGGGGTCAGGAGATGTACTGCCATTAGGATACAAGTCTGGCATGAGCCCAATCTTTTGATTCTTTTGGGTTCCCAGAGCATGGTCTCTGAGCACTGTGTGAACTTGGAAGCCTCCAGCCCTACTGGGGTAGGCCTGGTACCCCGGCACTGCAGGGCCCAAGAAAAATCACATACTCAGACCCTTAAGTTAAATCAAGGGCCCAGTTGACTGAGAATTGTAACAGATCCTGGATCGTCTGAACACCACTTAGAAATGCCCCCTCCCACCCTCCCAAAAAAGTACTTATAAAAAATATGTCTTCTATGATTATAATAAAAATTTATCTTAGTACACAGAGAACCTTAAGCTACATTTTGAAGACAATTGTCGAACATTAAAATGAGGGCTGGAAGATAGATAGTTCAGTGGTCGGGAGTGGACGCTTTGCATGTAGAACTTCTAGGTTTAATCCCCTGTACTACATTCCCTGTACCACTGCAAGTGAGTCCATTACAGGCAGGTATGGCCCCTAACAACACATCAAAATCACATGCAAATATTTTGAAACCAGGACACCAATGAGGCAGTTATATATTTAGTGCCACATCTAATTACAAAAAGAGAACTGCTTGGGCATTTAAGTTAGTGGATAACTAGATTATCTGTTGACTCATAGGAAAGAATTTTTAGTGTGTTTTATGTTCTTGCATGTTAAACATTTTATATAAATTAAAACAAAACAATTTTAGTTATGTGTAGGGAAATTGGTCATGGGTCTGAAATTGGCATATACTAAATCATATCCTTCCTGCTAAAGGAAAATAGAGTCCAGTTAACATTGTTTTTATAGAACAAGTAATCTCCTTGAATGGAGTGTTAACATGAATAGGAAATTGCTAAGTAAACAAGAAATCCCTGTTTTGGTGGAGCTTACATTCTAGAGAGAATACAGAGATAAGAGTAACAAAGTATGTTAGATTGTAGTAAGTACTTAAAAAATTAATTCAAGAAAGGGGCAGGGGGGCTTCTGATGCAATAGTACAGTGGAGAGTGCACTTGTCTTGCAGGCGGCTGACCCAGTTTCCACCCCCAGAATCCCATATGATCCCCTGGCACCACCAGAACTAATTCCTGAGAGCAGATCCAGGAGTATCCCTTGAGCATCACTGGGTATGACTCAAAAACAAAAACAAAAGAAGAATGGAGTGGCCCATCTTTAAGTGTGTCAGAAGCAAATGTAATTTTGAATAGGTTTATGAAAAAAGAGCTCACTGAGCAAGTAATAACGGACTAAAAACCAAGAGTGAACATTTATTAACAGTGACTCTGGGCATATGTTAATAAATAACATCCCAGGCAGAAAAACAATTATAAAGAATATTCCAATAACATCAAGTTTGAAGTTGGTCTGAAGAATATTAGAAAGTGAAAAGCAATGACTTTGGAGAAGCAAGGGGGAGAGAAGGTAAAGATATATAGTATTTTATATTATATAGTAATAATGATGGAAAACTATTATTTTTCTAGCTTTAACCCACTTTTCCTTCAAGTTGCTTACATTTTCTTTTACTTTACTCAAGATACAAGCTGTGCACATAAATCCTTTCCTGTCTGTTTTCTGAAGAACTCTGATAATAAGAAAATAATTATGGGAAAAATCTGTTCCATGATTATAGTCACTATAGCAACCAATCAGATTCCATGGCAAAAGTGCCATTTTTGTTCCTTTCTATTCCTCATTTCTTAAACTCACAATCTATCATAAATCACATGCAAAATTTTCCTTCACCAAAATACCATGGTATGCTGAAACATGACAAGTGGCAAGATTCAGGAATTTTCCCTCCCTAGAATTAAGAATTAAATCCCTCTCAAATAAGAGAAGATAAAGGTGAAAGTCTATAAACCTCTTATCACAGTGATTCTATTCTTGCTCACAAAAATGCAATAAAGTTATTTAACAATTACAGAACATAATATTTGTTTTTGCAGAGCAATGGAATGCTTCTAGGTCATACATGGATTTCTATCAAGTTGAAATGTAGCTCAAAACTCTAGGCCTCCTGGAGATGTTTTTTCTTTAAACACAGAGGGCTGGTGTCATGAAATTTAATTTGATCCTGAAATGTTTAAAAAAGACCAACACATGAGGAAAACAGGGATCAGGCCCAGACATATGGGCTGCGATAAAGAATGATAATGCTCATTCTGGTAACAGCTCTGAGCTGACAAAGAGGTAAATGAGGAGAAAGACACAGAAACTTTGAAGGTGAAAAAGAAAAAAAATCAAAGAAGAGAGTATATGGTTAAAAAAATTTTCAAATAGCAAGACATAGGTTGAATCATCTTTTGTGATACCAGCATGCTCCTACTGAAAAGCAGCTTGGGGTTAAAAAAAAAAAGGAAGCCCTCAAAGAGTTAAGAAGGAGGGGCAGGAAAAGTGAACATCAGTTGGGAACCTGTCCTTGGAACATGATCAAATAATGACTTATTACAACAGTAAGAGAAAATGCAAGTGAAGACATTTTCCCTAGGAAAATGAATCCTATAGTTTCTTCACATTGTTAAATGTGTATTTTTATGTTTGGCTATAGAATCAAGAATTTTCTAAATTTAAATTTGGGTGGAGGACAGAGTAATAGTACTGTGGGTAGGGCACTTGCCTTGCATGTGAATGAATTCACATGCAAGGAGTGATTCCTGAGCACAGAGCCAAAAGTATGCACTGAACACCACTGGATATGGCTCAAATCACAAAAGATAAATAAATTTAAATATAAATAAGTCATATAACCCATTTTTGAAAGGAAAAATGAAAAACTTCAATTAATGAAACATAAAAATAATTACCCTCTATTTCAGGATTGTGTGTTACATATCTCTTTAAAATTGAAAGAAAAATGTACCTAATTTTAGTTGAAAGTATCCATCCTTATACTTACAGATAATTGGCACCTATACTAAACCATGAGCAAAACATAATGTATCCTTTAAAATGATAAATTACCAAAATATTTTTATAAATGCAAAAATTAGCATGATAATTCAGAAAAATTTATTTGAAGGTTTCTATTTAAGGGTTGGGACTATTGTCTTTAAAAAATCTTTTTCTGAACTGAATGAGTAATTTTACTTAAGGTTATGTAATTTTTCATCCATAGGGCAGTTGTATTCACACAAAGTCCAGAGATCAACACCCCTGATCTCAGGTAACTGACAGGACAGACCCACAGCTGGTGATAGTTTGTGACCTATTGTCACAAAATAGTAGAGGAAAAATATCTAGGAGCTACTTTTAAGGTTGTCCTATCAAAATAAAGCTAGCTGTGAAGATATGAGAATTTTTGTATTAGCAACTTATTGATATTTCAAGACTATCTTAGTATCTACAGACCATCTAATTAAATGATTAGTAATTATTCTTGCAAAATATACTCCTTGCTGGGCTGGAGCGATAGCACAGCGGGTAGGGTGTTTGTCTTGCATGCAGCCAACATGGCTGACCTGAGTTCGATACCTCTGCCCCTCTCGGAGAGCCCAGCAAGCTACCGAGAGTATCTCGCCCACACGGCAAAGCCTGGCAAGCTACCCATGACATATTTGATATGCCAAACACAGTAACAAAGACTCACGATGGAAATACAACTGGGCCCGTTCAAGCAAATCAATGAACAATGGGAGGACAGTGATACTCCTTGCTGTGTAATTCCCAGATGACTGGGAAACCCCATGGCTCTCTCTCACCACTTGTGTTCTGTGGTTTTCGGGCCTCTCCCCTACCCGGGACAGCTGATGCCATGGGCAGACGAAGGAGGAAACGAGAGCCAGGCTTGTTGGTGATCAGTTGCTATTTACTCCATTCTCCCCATGTGGCTGTTCAAGTCTCACTAAGCTCCCCATTCTAGTCTCACACTGCCCTTCATTCCCATCTTGCAACCTGGTCTCCCTCTATTCTCTCTCTCCAACTCCCCACATTTGCGGTAACCACCATAACGCATCTGGTAGCACAATCAACATGAAAACCCTGCTTCAGCTCAAGGGAAAAATACCACTTAGGGGTGTTTCTCCTCTCCTTAGTCCAATAACTTAATTAACATCTTATTGAACATCTTGCTCGAGTGGGCCCAGTAACGTCTCCATCATGAGACTTGTTGTTACTGTGTTTGGCATATCTAATATGTCACGGGTCGCTTGCCAGGCTCTGCCATGCGGGTGAGATACTCTCGGTAGCTTGCCGGGCTCTCCGAGAGGGGCGGAGAAATCGAACTCGAGTTGGCCACGTTGGCTGCGTGCAAGGCAAATGCCCTACCGCTGTGCTATCGCTCCAGCCCCATTGAACATCTTCATGGTTCTCCCATTGTTCATCGATTTGCTCGAGCGGGCCCAGTAACGTCTCCATTGTGAGACTTGTTGTTACTGTGTTTGGCATATCGAATACATCACAGGTAGCTTGCCAGGCTCTGCCCTGCGGGCGAGGTACTCTCTGTAGCTTACCAGGCTCTCCAAGAGGGGCGGAGGAATCGAACTCGGGTCGGCTATGTTGGCTGCTTGTAAGGCAAATGCCCTACCGCTGTGCTATCGCTCCAGCCCTATTGAGCATCTTAATTCTATTTACTAATATTAGTTATTTTGTATGAACACGGTAAGAGATACATTAGGCTTGTAGGGTGGCTCTTCTGGGAACATTTTGCTAGATCTCAGACTACAGTGCTTATGCCAGATAAATATTTCCTAACCCTAGCAGGGTCCTAATCCAGTTACTTTTTGGATCATGAAGGAATTTGTCCATGACCATGCTCTAAACTTATAGTTAAGTATTATGGCACTTTAGCCAGGCCCATTTCAATGTCAGAGTAGCTCATAGCTTGCCCTGGGTCCACCCAGTCCCCCATCAGGAATCTGCTTTTGGAGTGCTAGGAAGTAAGGACAACTGAGGCTTAAGTCGAGAGAACAGGTGCTCAGGAGTGAATATTATTCAGAGTCAATTAGCTCCCAAGTTACAAAAGCATAGCATTAACTGTATTCTTGTGTCTACACAAAAAGGACATTGCTCTGAATTAACTATACCAAGGAATTAAGGAGAAGAAAACAGCAATATTTAAACTTAACTGAGTCTGATTAGGAGATAAAGGTAATTGACACATTGGGGAAGCAGAGCACAAAGAAAGAGTTTAAAAATAAACATAGAGGAATGGGAGCACTGTGATGGGAGTAACCAAAAAACCCTATGAACCCTGTGGCAAGGCAGAAAGGACAAACCAATGTTATCCTACACTTGCCACTATTCTGGGCTGGAGCGATAGCACAGCAGGTAGGGCGTTTGCCTTTCAAGCGGCCAACATGGCCGACCCAAGTTCGATTCCTCTGCCCCTCTCAGAGAGCCCGGCAAGCTACCAAGAGTATCTTGCCCGCACGGCAAAGCCTGGCAAGCTACAAGTGACGTATCCGATATGCCAAACACAGTAACAACAAAGTCTCATGATGGAAACATTACTGGGCCCGCTCGAGCAAATCGATGAACAACAGGAGGACAGTGACAGTGACAGTGCCACTATTCTGAACAAAAAGGTCATATTTAATAAGAATTGAATATTTGTTTTTTTCTAAAAAAAATTTAGGCACCATGATTTACAATACTGATAATGGTAGGGCTTCCTGCTTAAAATATTTCTCTACTACACCCCTGAAGAGAGAGACAGTTTCCCCTGGCCATTTTCTTAGAGCACCCCATAACCACTCTATTCTATCTCCCTCTGCCCTCCCCATCCCGTTAGGCAAGCTGCGGACTGAAAGTTCTTGATTTCTGTTGCCTTTGAGTATTTGTTATTTCCTTATTTTTTTTATATCGCACATATGAGGGTAATAATTCTGTATCTGTCTCACTCCTCTGACTAACTTCACTCAGCATTACACTCTCCAGATCCATCCACATAGCTATACTTATGTTATTTTCCAATAAACCTGATATATAACATACTGGTCATTTTTAAATTAAAATTTTTCTAAAGAAGAATATAGTTTTTCTTCCTAATAAAAAAAATACCTCATTGTTTTCTTCACATTGTGCATTTCTTTGGCTATATGCCAAATATGATTTTTTTTCTGTAAGTTTAAACCAGTCCTTTATATTTGTACCTATTATTATTATTACTAGTATTATTACTATTTTATTATAGGCGCCATACCCAGTAGTACTCTGATGACCGTATGATTTCAGAAATCTAGTGGACACTTAGCACATGTTTGGAATATGTTTTTTCTACCACTGAGTCATATACATGGGTTGGAGCGATAGCACAGTGGTAGTGTGTTTGCCTTGCATACAGCCAGCCCATCCAAGCCAGGTGCAATTCCTCCGTCCCTCTCGAGAGCCCAGCAAGCTACCGAGAGTATCTTGCCCGCATGGCAAAGTCTGGCAAGCTACCCGTGACGTATTCGATATGCCAAACACAGTAACAACAAGTCTCAAAATGGAGACATTACTGGCCCCGCTCGGGCAAATTGATGAACAATGGGAGGACAGTGTTTGTTTGTTTGACTCATATACATGGAAATATATATACTGCTGAGTGTAGTCATTCTATATCTGTCCCTCTCTTTCTGACTCATTTCACTTAACATGATACTCTCATGTTGATCCACTTATATGCAAATTTCATGACTTCATCTTTTCTAACAGCTGCATTTGTGGAATATAAAGTAACATAATGGGAGACTAACACCCGAGGATAGTAGAGATTAAGTACCAGGAAGATTCCTCCAATGCTTGAAAGCCAGCCTCACAACCTGGGGGAAGATGCAGTTGAGATAAAGAAGGGACCACCAAGCAAAGGATATTTGGAAGACTCGCTTGGGATGGGAAATGTGTGCTGAAAACAGACTATAGACTGAACCAGACTATATACTGGCCACTTATTACCTGCATTGCAAACCATAACACCCCAAAGGAGAGACAGATTAAAAAGAAATGTGCCTGCCACAGAGGCAGAGAGGGGGTGGAAAAAGGGGATGGAGTGGGGGTGGCGAGAGAGATACTGGGAATATTGGTGCTGGAGAAAGGGCACTGGTGGAGGGATGGGTTCTCCACCATTATATGACTGAAACACAATCACAAAAGTGCGTAAGTCTGTAATTGTATCTCAGCATTTCAATAAAAAAATTTTAAAAAGAAAAGAAAAATAAACTGTTCCCTAAATCATATTGTGCAAGATCTTGCATTACATTTTCATTAACCATCATGAAAAATTATTCCATAGTCTATGATGCAGTCTTTATTAGCCATAACATTCCTTTTGGTTGCTCTCTTTAGATTCATAAGATAGAAAGATCGGCATTAATAACTATGTGTAACATTAAAACTAAGTAAACTTTATAGAAACTTTTGGCAGTCATATTTGGGTGTAGCTAATGCGCTGGCTCATTTTCCTCTAATTAGAAACACTCTGGGAAAATCCTTAGGGGGGAATTACTATGGACGACAAGAAGTGAATTTTCTTTGGTTATCTAGGCCTTGTCTTCTCAATTAATTATAACCATGCTGGGAAAAGTATGACTTCTGAAGCAATTAACATACTCTTTGGATGAGAAGAGCAAAGAAATCAGCAAAATTATGGTGACTGGGTGACCTAACACAGAATGGAACTAACTTATTAGACATCATTCTGAGAATGAAATATAATAAGGTAAAAGGAAATAATTCTACTGTATAGACAGCTATGGATCAAGTTATTATATCATCAAAAGAAAATATTTTAAACATTATTTTTTAAAAAGGAGAAAAACTTTTGCAATAACAATTTTTTTTGAGGAAGGGACAATAAGGGCTTAGGTTTTATACCTGTATCCCAGTAGAAGAGAGAATTCTTGCATTTCCTCTTACTTCAAATGCAGGAAAGGTCAAGAAATCAAGTGTTCTAGATTCTAATCCTGACTCCATAATTCATTAGCCATGCATTTTTGAGCAAGTTACCCACCTTTCCTCAGTTTTACTATAAAATGAAAATAACACTGCTCACCTTATTAGCACCTAGTGGCAGTTTATTGCAATGATAAAATGAGATTAACTCTGTAAAACATTTATGAAGGTGTCTGAAATATAATAAGGACAATAGAAAGGTATTAAGTTGAATTTAACATTATTATTTCTTCATTATTTCTGGCTGTTCTTACATAATAGAGCTTATGTCTCTCCTCTTCCATATCACCCAGTCTCTGTACCATTCAAATACATTTTCCTTCTGCCCTGATGTATACCTTACTCTTCAATCAATACATTATATTAATATAATTGTGGAGCTTCTATGACAAAAAGAAAACCCCACAAATTGGGCATCTTAAAACATAAATATGTCTTCTTGCAGTTCTAGAAAGTAGTAGCCTATGGTTGCCAAGTACCTGGGGTATTGGTTCCTTCTGGAAGACCTAAGAAAGACTATTTTCCCTGCCTCTCCCACTTTTGGACAGTTGCTAGAATCCTTGGCTTGTAGATGTATCATATCAATCTCTGACTCCATCTGCACAAGGTAATTTCTCCCTAATGGCATCTCTGCCTAAATTTCCCTCATCTTCTAAGGATGCTAGTCATAGGATTAGGTATACTCCCAAATCCAGTATCTTACTCTTATTCCATCTGCAAGGTCCATTTCCAAATAAAGTCATATTCACAATTACCACAATGATAGGGTGTTTGCCTTGCACGCAGCCAGCCCGGCTGAGCCAGGTTCGATTCCTCCGCCCCTCTCAGAGAGCCTGGCAAGCTCCCTGTGACATATTCAATACGCCAAACACAGTAACTACAAGTCTCATGATGGAGACGTTACTGGGCCCGCTTGAACAAATCGATGAACAATGGTGGACAGTGACAGTGATAGTGACAGGGCTTGAACATATATTGTGAGGAACACAAAAATCACAGAACACTAGGTTTTTGCTCTGTTTTTATTCCTGGAACTTTCCTTTTACTTGTATTCTGTATGTCTATTCTTCCTTTCATTGTTAACGTTGTATTTTGTTATTCTGGTTTTCATTTGAGCCACTTTTTACTCCTGGCTTTGCTCTCAGGAAACACTGCCGGCAGGGCTCTGGGGCCACATGTGACGCTGGGGATCGAACCCAGGCTGGCTGCTCAGCACCCACTATATTATCTCTCCGTGATTTTGGTCTTAAAGCATTTCCAATTATCACTGAACTACTTTCTTTTCATCGTTCCATGCAGTTTAGAAATTAGTATTTCTCATATCTTAGATCGGTTTGCAAAACTAGACCCTCGGCTATTCAAAATCAAGTAATTTTAAGATACTTCTCATTCTCTATGAATCTAGTGTTGTCCTGGCCAAGAGTAGACACTTTATAAATATTACCAAAGAGTTTATTACTTTCCTAGTTTAGTGAAAGCACCTCTGTGTATTGTTTGCCTGTATTTATGAAATAACTTGGGGAATGAAGGAAAACATAATCAAGTTGCATTTTACAATGCTTAATAGACTTAAATTAGTTTGAGAGCACTTGATTAACACATTTTATTATCTAGGATATACTCTTTGGTCTTTGTTCAAAAGTGATCTAAAATCTAGTTAGGAATCAAATAACATATAGAAAACAATTAGAAAAAATTATGTATTCTAGAATGAGATAATTATAGAAATAACTGATAAATTCTGACAATGAAATAGCAGGAAAATAAGGCAATACTGTAAGGAGCTAAGTGTGTTTAAACTATAGTTTAAAAAAAAAGAGAGAAGAAAAAAAGGTTGCTTTTCTATTTGTTTCTGGACCACATCCAGAAGTGCTCAGGGATTCCTTCTAGCTCTCTGTTCAAGGTTCACTCCTGGTGGTGCTCAGGGGACCATATTTAGTGCCAGGAATGCAAAGCTATTACATGCAAAACAAGTGCCTTACCTCCTGTACTCTTTCTCCAGCCTTTGAAGTTACTTTTAAACATAAAACTGCTTTTCGATATCTATTGACTTGAAATTTGGTTTATTTCTCCTTGTTTCAGTTAATTCACATATACCAAAAATACTGTAGCACTGTAGCACTGTCCTCCCATTGTTCATCGATTTGCTCGAGCGGGCACCAGTAATGTCTCCATTGTGAGACTTGTTACTGTTTTTGGCATATGGAATACATCACGAGTAGCTTGTTAGGCTCTGCCGTGCGGGCGGGATATGCTTGGTAGCTTGCCGGGCTCTCTGAGAGGGATGGAACACGGGTTGGCCCCATGCAAGGCAAATGCCATACCTGTTGTGCAATACTATTACTATTTCTCGCTAGGTTTAGAATGAGTCTAACTTCCCTTTCATTAATTTCTACTTACTTATAACTTAACTTCTTCCAAGATGAATCTGGAGTGATTTTCATTTTCCAGACTTAATTGTAATTTCCTTTTTTATAAATATCACTGCTTAGGATCAGTTTTGGGGCCACACCTGGCAGTGCTCAGGGATCACTCCAGGGTGTGTGTTCTCTGTATGGCAGTAGGGAAGGGAGGTATCTTGTGGGACCAGGTAGTGTGTTGAGGATTAAATCCAGTTGGCTTTATGCAGGCCAGTACCCCATTCATTATCTCTCCAGCCTTCTAAACTTTTGTAAAACAGACTCAAGTTTGTCGGAAAACTGTGTTTTTGAAAAAGTATGATTATCTCCAGTCTTTGTATTGCCTCACTACAATTCCTTTAAAAAGGGGGGGGGGCAGGTGTAGAATTGATGACTTTTAACACTAAGATGTATTTATAACAGCAGGAAAAGAAACAGGCTGTTAAGATGGATGGCTTGCAGCCATCCACAGTCCAACACACCCAGCAATGCTGGGGGCCCATGTAGTAACTCAGGATTGAACTAAGCTACATTCAAGGAAAATGCCTTAACTCTTGGTGACTGGACCCACCAGAAAAAATTTCAGATGCCGACATATCTCCAGAAACTAGTAATATTTTTTCAAGTCAGTACTACTCTTAATATCTGTTACCAAGCTTTATGAATTATATATATACATACATAAAACATAACATATTAATCTTCCTCTCTAGATTATCTGTATGAGGAGTTTTTTTTTAGGTCCAAAGTCTGAAAACAATCAAAACCCAATGTTTTTATCTTTACTATTTAAAAATAATGTAAATGTTTCTTTCACTGTAAAGATCTTGGTTTCAGTTAAATATGAATTTTGAATAATAGTTAAACCATAAAAGTAAAGCACAGTGGTAGGGCGTTCGCCTTACAAGCGGCCAACATGGCCGACCCGAGTTCGATTCCTCCGCCCCTCTCGGAGAGCCCGGCAAGCTACCGAGAGTATTCGATATGCCAGACACAGTAACAACAAAGTGTCCAATGGAGATGTTACTGGGCCCGCTCGAGTTAAACCATAACAAGAAAAAAAACCAAAACAATCTCTAATATGAAGGCAAATGCTTTGTATAGAATGAAACTATACACTAGTTCCATAAAATCTGTGTACCAACAATACATATATTATATAATTTATATATTTAATTATATAACATATAATAATATACATCTATTATATATAATTTGATTATTTGATAGAGTAATATCATTTAGGGGCATTTGTAGTATGTCTTAAATATTTACACAGTGATAAGGAAAGATACCTTATCTTCTTGCCTAAATATTATATAATACTAAAGGACACTGCAAAGACCTTGTTACAAAATAGATCCTCTTTGCTCTAGCTTAACAGCAAGATTTAAAATCTCTGTACAAAAGGAGACTTCCTTACCTGCTGCCCCTTGAGATTGCTCTGACTAAAGAATTTCAACCCTTATAGTAAACGAAAAATGGACTCATATATATAACAGTTTGGTCCTAGTTCTGTGGGGCCACAGAAGACCAACCTTAATCCCTTTCAAACATGACAACTCTTCAAATAGCTGAAAGAAGTGATCAGTCTCACTGCATTTTCTTCTCTCTAGCTTAAGCTGACATGTTATGAAAACTCTCTCCCACCTCTTCATACCCTCTTGTGTGTGCCCTACCTTGTCTGTCACCCTGAAAAATGGTGGTTTCCAAACCTAATAAACATTAAGGTGCCCCTGACAGCCACATAATACTTGTAGCAATGATGTTCCAGAAACCCCTCATGTCTCTTGTCGTTCCTGCCTTTCTCCAGTGTGAGCCCACGTCTTTGCTGTAAGAGATAATAACCTAATAAACCTCTATATTAAATCTCTAAATTCCTTAGTCTTTTCTACTTCCTTCATAACGAAATTCTGATATAGGATACTACTACTTCCTATAAGTCCCTTTCTTCAACAACAACAACAAAATCAGTAAGATTCAATTCCTTTGGACTATATAAGTCTGACAACACATATCAGTTTGATATCATATTTAACATTTCTTTCAATTTTCCCCACATGGTATGGGTTGAATTGTGCCCTTCCCACAACCACTAAATTTATATATTAAAGTTCTAATCTTAATTACTTCAAAATGCAATCTTATTCTAAAATTGTGATGTGACACTTACAGTTAGATAACAGGAAGTGAGCAGAGAGGACTATAATCTAGTTGAGCTGGCAATTTTATGAAAAAGAGAAACTTGGGCATGGAGATACTTATACACTAGAAAGTGCCATGTACACATGAATATGGTCATGTTAAGCCAAGGGGAGAGTTTTGGAACCACCTTCCCTTAAAACCCTTAGAATCTCACCCTGCTAGCACCCTTATTTGAGATTGCTAATACCCAAGAATAGATTTATTTTAATCTAAAGTACCCTATTCGTGGCACTTTGTGACAGCTGCCTCTGGCTAAGAAATACAAAGCTTTTTACCTACTATATATCACTCCCCAAAAATGTTCCGAACTTTAAAAATAAAAATATGGGCGTTGGAGACATAGTACAGTGGTTAAGGTGCTCATCTTGCATGCAGCCAACACCAGTTTGATTCCTAGTACCACATATAATCCCCCAGCTGGTGGTCACCTGAAGGTGAGTGGACTAGACTGAACTTGACTGGAACAGTTGAAAAAAAATGAAATTTCTCTTCATGTTTCCTTAATCTCCAGAGGAATGAGCCCAAAAGTCTTAGTCGTAAGAGAATAAACAAGGTAAAATAATATCTCAAGTTAGCTCTTTTACTAACTACTTTCTATGGTCTCATTAGTCTAACTATGTCATGAAGGCCAGACTAAATAAGAAATAAACAGCCTCTCTTATGTAATGAAACAGAACAAATATATATAACATTGTGGAAGTTTAAGGTCAAGTTGCTACATTCATATATGGTAATATGATTGCTACTGCAGATGCAATCAATGTCTCTATCACGAAACACAATTACCATATTTTAGTGGCTAGACTAATTAAGCTCTAATCTCTTAGCAAATTTGAGGACTGTAATACAATATTGTTGTCTACACTCATTACTGCTTCTAGGAATTACTACTTGTTGCAAGTGTGTACCCTTACACAGGATCTGTCTGGTTCTCCCACCTCATCCCATCCCAGGAAATCAACATGTTATTTTATGTGTCTAGGAGTTTTGACAGTGCATGAAAGGAATGCAGTCCTTCACAGAGTTTTGGGTAAAGGGACAGAAAGGAAATCAAGCTATTTCTGCAACTCCTATACTCATTCCCAAATTCTTCATGTGATTCCCACAGAAAGCACAAAGTACTGTAAAGACAACAATTAAATAAGACCACATTCTTTTTTGATAACTCCTAGCTTTTAAGTTACATACTATCTGTGGTGATACTTAATATGAAAAAAATTGTTAAGGCGGGAATCTGAGGCGTGGCTGTGTAAAGGACCTGTACAAAGAAAACTACAAAACGCTACTTCAGGAAATAAAAGAGGACATGAGGAAATGGAAAGATATCCCCTGCTCATGGGTCGGGAGACTTAACATTGTCAAAATGGCAATACTACCGAAAGCATTGTATAAATTCAATGCAATCCCTATAAGGATACCCATGACATTCTTCAAAGAAATGGAGCAAACACTCCTGAAATTTATATGGAACAATAAGCCCCCACGAATAGCTAAAGCAATTCTTGGGAAAAAGAAAATGGGAGGAATCAACCTCCCGAACTTCAAACTCTACTACAAAGCAGTAATAATTAAAACAGCGTGGTACTGGAACAAAAGCAGAACTGCAGACCAATGGAACAGGGTTGAATACACTGACATCTCCCCTCAATCATATGATCATCTAATCTTTGATAAAGGTGCAAGAAATGTGAAGTGGAGTAAGGAAAGCCTCTTTAACAAATTGTGCTGGCATCACTGGACGGCTACATGCAAAAAAAATGGGCTCAGAACTCTGCCTAACACCATGTACAAAAATAAGATCAAAATGGATTAAAGACCTCAACATCAGACCAGACACCATAAGGTACATTGAAGACAAAGTTGGCAAAACCCTCCATGACATTGAGGCTAATGGTACTTTCAAAGATGCCACACCATTGGCTGAACAAGTAAAAACAGAGATAGATAAATGGGACTATCTTAAACTAAGAAGTTTCTGCACCTCCAAAGAAACAGTGACCAAAATACAAAGACAGTCTACAGAATGGGAAAGGATATTCACCGAATACACATCTGACAAGGGGTTGATAACAAGGATATACAAAATACTGGTGGAACTCCACAAGAAGAAAACATCCAATCCCATCCAAAAATGGGGCAATGAAATGAACAGAAACTTTCTCAAAGAAGAAATCCGAATGGCAAAAAAGCACATGAGAAAATGCTCTACATCATTAATCATCAGGGAGATGCAGATCAAAACCACAATGAGATACCATCTCACACCTCAGAGACTGGCCCACATTCAAAAGAACAAAAGCAACCAATGCTGGCGCGGATGTGGTGAGAAAGAGACACTCCTTCACTGTTGGTGGGAATGTCGACTAGTTCAGCCCTTTTGGAAAACAGTATGGACGTTTCTCAAAAAATTAGAAATTGACCTCCCATTTGACCCAGCGATACCACTCCTGGGAATATACCCCAGAGAGGCAAAAATGTGTAGTCGAAGCGACATCTGCACTTGTTTGTTCATTGCAGCACTCTTTACAATAGCCAGAAACTGGAAGAAACCTGAGTGCCCAAGAACAGATGACTGGTTAAAGAAACTCTGGTACATCTACACAATGGAGTACTATGTAGCTCTTAGAAAAGATGAGGTCATGAAATTTACATACAAGTGGTACAATATGGAAAGTATCATGCTAAGCGAAATGAGTCAGAAAGAGAGGGATAGACATAGAAAAATTGCATTCATCTGGGGGATATAAAGCAACAAAATATGAGATCAATACCTAAGAATAGCTGAGATCAACACCAGGAGGATTACTCCATAACTTAGAGGCCAGCCAGATATTCTAGGGGAAAGGGCAGTTCAGATAGAGAAGGGAACACCAAATGAAAGGTGTTTGGAGGATCCTCCCAGGAGGGGAAATGCATGTTGAAAGTAGACTATGGACTGAACATGATTGCCACTCAATGCCTCTTTTGCAGACCACAACACCCAAAAGGAGAGAGAGAACAAAGGGGAATGCCCTGCCACAGAGGCAGGGTGGGAGGGGGGGTGGGGAGAAATGGGCACTGGTGGAGGGATGGGTATTTGATCATTGTATGACCGAAACTCAGGCACAAGGATTTGTAAATCTACAACTGTACCTCATGGTGCTTCACTAATAAAAAAAAAATTGTTAAACCTGGAAGGTGGATGTGTAAAATATGAAGCATTCTATAGCAAGTAAATGCAACTGCCCATGGTTGGAGGCAGAACTTTCAGAGAACCTACATCTTATAAGTGAAAGTTTGACTTTGTTCCCCACGGGGTATTTGACAACATCCATAACACTTCTTGCTTTTTATCACTAGAAGGCACACAAGCCACTACTGACATCTAATTGGTGTGTGTGCCCCTTAATCTGAGCTACCATGCACAGGTCAGCTTCCGCAACAAAGAATTCTTCAGGCCAAAGTGTCAACAGTTTTACAGTTAAGAAACCAAGCCCCTCCTTCCCCTATTAGACAGAACATTCTAACCAATGCCAGCAAACTTGAAGTTAGCAGCTTCTACCTTCAGTGATTTTGCCCCATTTAGTTATTCCCCTTTTATCTTGAAATCATCAGAGGAAATAGAAGCATTCCTTTAACTCCTTGGAGTTGTCCCTCACGCCCTTTCCTGAAGGCCCCACCAAAGCATTAAGGATACCATGACCAGAGTGTTTCTGCGATGACATCTTTCTAGGATTCCCAAGCCCAGGAGGGATGCTCTCCTGAGACCCAGGTAAGGCAACCCTTCCTCTTTGAGCCAGGACCTGTCTGCATCTGTTCTATGTCACAGCTGTCCAGAAGGCTGTGGTGTCCTTTCTGTCCTTTTACCCAAAACTTTGTGAAGGACTGCATTCCTTTCATGCTCTATCTAAACTCTTAGACACATTAAATCCACAAGCTCACACAGAAGGTTGCTACTCTTCAGCTCTGGGTCATCAACATCTATGAACATTGTTAAAGGAAGAACTTGAGGGGAAAATTCTCAGCAAAGATGCATTCTAGTTACCATGTTCTTAAATCAGGAGGAGATGATAAGTGAACCCATGAGAATGATAGAAGGGGCATTTGAAATCATTTAAACTTGCACATCTCAGATTTTATCTAAACTTTGCCATGACTTCCTAAATAGAGGAAAAAATTAACATTGCCATTATCTTTATGTAGAGTTAAAACTCAATGAGATTTTTTTGTATGAACTGCCAAACCTTTTTTTCCTAGGAAATTCTGATTATAGATGTGATTTGTTACTGCCATTTAATAAGGTGATTGATATTTTTGGTCACTAAATATGCTTATTTGATACTTGGCTTGTGACTTATTTTATTGAAAACATTCCCTCTATTTTTCAGTGGTTAATGTACCTAGACATGTTTTTTTTTACTATTTATTTGACTAAACAGTCTCCTAACATTTTACTCCCACATAGTTTAATAGTCATTGAAAAGCTGTCATTTAAAAATACTTCCTCCCATGTGCAAACATCTGGCCTACCCACTTAGCATTTTAAATAAGTAGTAATTATCTAGACTGTTTGGCATGATATTGGTGACAACTTAAAATCTCAGGCTCTATTCTCAAACCTAGATGACTGTTTTGTTTCTAAGCAGAATTGATTCAATGGATACTCAGGAGTTAAATTTAGTACAGCATATTCCTGTTTCCCAAAATTTATAATTAAATCCTTGGCACTACTTAGCCACATATTAAGTGAAATCAGAAAAAACTAAAAATGGTTCTGGATATTGGACATACGGAAAACAAAACATAAAAATTTGCAGTTTTGGTTCAGAAATTGTGACATGCTGGAATTAAACTGGGATGCCTGAAAATGAATAAAAAAGAGAAAGGGAATCTACTGAAAGCTCTCCAGCAGCAGAATTTTCAAGTACACCAATAAGACTCACCTCTTGATAGCACATCCACTGGTATCAGTGAAGCAGAATATCATTGAAATCACAGATAGCCTGGGCAAATCTGACTTAATCCACAAAGTTCCATAAGTGGTGAATGTCCATTTGTGACAGAGACTGGCTTAGTTGCCAAGCCTGTTTCTTCTCCTTTGGGAATATCTACACTCCGAGCAAAAGGGCCATCGCCATATTTTGGCCAATGGAAGGTGATCCAAGGCAATGTGTGCCTGTATTTTGCTTAACAGTCTCTTCTCTGCTGCCCAGAGGCAGATAAACACAATCGGACGCCAGCATTAAAGAGAGTAAAGCCAAAAGGCAGAAAAGCTAGATTTTAAAATTATTCACTGGAGAAGAGTTTCTAGATGATCACAGACACTCACTTTAGATTTCTTATGGAAGACTTCTGCAACTAAATTGCACCAAGCTATTCAGATTTAAGGGATTTATCTATTGTAACTGCTAACATTATCTTAATATATGAGCAATCCCTCTTGTAAGACAGTCTCTAGAGAGATTAGGTGGAAGGAAGACTTCCAAAGAGAATAAACAGATCGCAGAAGATTTATTTATTCCTTAATTTATTCTTTCAATAATTATTAAATTCCCTCTATGTTTTTGTTATCCTAGAAATTACAGAGTAGTAAGTAAAGGCCCTCCCATTGATCATCGATTTGCTCGAGCAGGCCCAGTAACGTCTCCATTGGAGACTTTGTTGTTACTGTGTCTGGCATATCGAATACTCTTGGTAGCTTGCCGGGCTCTCCGAGAGGGGCGGAGGAATAGAACTCGGCTCGGCCATGTTGGCTGCGTGCAAGGCAAACGCCCTACCCGCTGTGCTATCGCTCCAGCCCCTACAGAGTAAAGGAAACAAATAATATGCCCCTCTGCATGGAGCTTCCATTCTAATGGAAGGAGGACTGATGAAAGACATGTAAATAAAAATATCTCGTTGCGTATACTCAGTAAGTATATGTGATAAGAAATGTCAGAGAATAGAGTTTCTCTGTGGAAGAGAGCAGGGATAGGAATATAATGAACTGATGAAATCAAGTTTAGTAAAGAATTCGTACAGTTCATAGTGTAGAATCAATAGTTCATAATGGGGATCATCTTCATGATGCAGGACAAGGAGCCATTGTAAAACCAAGACAGAGTGCTGTGGATAAGTAAGGAAGATAGGGATTCTCCACGAGCATCCAGACTTTCAAGGGACCACAGATAATAACAAATAACTGCTGGATATATCATGCAGAGATTTGCAAGCCAGAAAAGTAGAAATAAATCGAGAGCTCTAATTCTACCTGAGATGTTTATTTCAACTTCTATTTTCATTTAAAAGAATTCTAAACATTATATATAACTGGAGGGTAAAAAATTTCAAAGAAAACTAAAATTATAATTCAGAACTACACTGAAATAATAGTAAAGTGATGAAAACACATTTGTCATAGTTTCTACTGATCATAGGGAAAAAATCAAGGTCAGGTACAAAAGAAATAGGTGATACTTAATATTCATATATACGTTGCTTGAAGAAACTGAATACATAAAATCTCAACCCAATAAATCATGTAACTTGGAGAATAAATTTATGGATTTAAAATAAAAGAATTTATTATCCAGAAAAATATTTATGATTATTTTAAATATAGAATTAGTTTTTTCAGTGGGTAGCTATTGTAAATGAATTACATTTTTATCAATCCAATAACTTCTAGAACCAATGAATAAATGTTTGGAAACGCACTAGACAAGAACACATCTCAAAAGCATTTATCTTATATAAGGACAACTTACACATAGAAATGTATTTTCCCAATTTTTGGAAGGCATATATATTGTAGCTATTCACAGAATATGGCAAACTTATTTTAATAAACATGTACCACATAAAATATGCACAACATTAATTCATTGTGAGAACAGTTACTAGGAATTACACTCCTGGGAACAGCCATTATCATCGGATACTCAAGCCAACAGGAGCAAAAGAGAAGTCCACTAAAGAGAACTGAGTGATTCTCTGATTAAAAATCAACTTCACACAAACACAGAATAAAGATTTATACCAGTCATGAGGCCTAGAGATATGGGCTATTGTGGAAAATGGAGTCGCAGCTTATAACCAATAGGAATAAATTAAAGATTACATTTTCTGGAGCTAGTGATTAAAAACAAAATCCTAAAGAAATATTAACTGAAAATGTTTACAACATAAAGGGAGAAGTACAAGTTCTGGGGTTTTACCTGATGTCTGCAAGTTGTAAAAAAGAAAAAATAAAAAAAAAGAAGAATTAGGCAACACCAGGCTGGAATACAAACTCAACTGTACAATCTCTACTTTAGCATGCTATTAGTTAGAAGAGAGTGGGAGTTTGGGAAATGCTTTTCTTATAATTTATTAAATAATTATAGTTTTATAATGAGTGTGATTTGATGAAAAGAAAAATGTAATCCCAGAAAGATAAAAGTGATTTTCTCAGGGTCTCCCAGCTAATTAACTTTAACACAAATCTCCAGATTGCAAAATTTCCACACTTTAAGCTAATGGTGGTGTTAACAATAATAGCATAGTATAATCTCTGCCATAAATTAGAGAAATATATTATGGAAAATTTCCATTGTGGAAATACTACAGATACAAAATACAAAGGGCATGGGCTAAAGAGATAGTATAGGTATGGTAAGGTGCCTGCCTTGTACACAGCTGACCTAGGTTTGATCCTTGATACCACATGTGTCCCAAGGCCTGTCAGGAGTGATCCCTGATCCCTGAGCCATCAGTAAGCCCTAAGAACTGCTGGGTATGACTCAAAAACAAAAGCAAAATTATTGTTAAATTTGATTCTAGAAGTTGGCATGCTAGTGGCTTATTTTATATATTGGAAAATAAATACTAAATTATTTTCCCAAGGCCACACAAAACAGTAAGTTTTTTATGATGCCAAAGAAAGAATCTAAGGCAAGTGCTCTTTCACTGAATTACAACCCTGGTCCAACAATAGATATTTTAAACTTTATGATTTATACCTTGCACTCTTAATTGTTTCCTAAGGATGTATCATATAAAGATAACATCATGGGTCTCAGGATTCTCAGGATTGACATTCATAAAGTTAGCTAACACAGAATAAATTTAGAAGACCATCTAAATAAATTATGAGAAAGATCAGATGGTAAAATTTCTTTTTTTTTTTTGCTCTATTTTTTTAAAATTTTTTATTAGTGAAACACCATGAGGTACAGTTGTAGATTTACAAATTTTTGTGCTTGGATTTCGGTCATACCATGATCAAATACCCATCCCTCCACCAGTGCCCATTTTCCACCACCATAGATAATATCCCTCCCCCCATCCCCCCTGCCACTGTGGCAGGGCATTCCCTTTTGTTCTCTCTCTCCTTTTGGGTGCCGTGGTCAGCAAAAGAGGCATTGAGTGGCAAACATGTTCAGTCCAGTCTACTTTCAACCTGCATCTCCCCTCCTGGGAGGATCCTCCAAACACAGATGGTAAAATTTCAACTTTTTTAAATGAGGGTTCATCCATTCATTTATGTGGAATATATTTATTGAATGTCTATTAAATGTCAACACCATTCTTGTTCATGGGAGTAAGAAATAAAATGCATGCCTCTGCTTCCCTTAGATTTGTTATTATTTTAGTGAGAGGATTTGTACAGCAAACTATAAATACACACATATAAAAGAAAGTGTTCAAGTATTATCAAGAGTCCAAAACTGCTGATGTTGTAGAGAGCCATTTAATTAATAACAAATTAATAAAAGGGTGGAATGAACTCCCCAAAGATATGTCCTATGACCTGCTGGCTGATACTATCTGAATGAGAAGTAATCAGTCTTGAGAAATTCAGTGGAAAAGGAACTTCCTATAGAATGAAGCAGACCCATCCAGAGACAAGAGAAGGGTTTTAGTATGGAGTCAATGCAAGCAACTCAATGGAGAGTGACTTCAGAGGAGGCAGAAAGAAAGGGCAGAGAACAAGGTATCAAGGTGAAAATTTTATTTCAAGTTTAATGAGAGGACAACGTAGGGTATACAGGGAAAGTAATAAGCCCTGGTGTATGTTTTAAGGGCACCAAATTGTTTGTATGCGGAAGGGATTGTAGGAAGCAAAGAGGAAATCGGGAGGTTTTAAGGATGTTTTTGCAATAATTCAAGCCAGTTGAAAGATGATAATGGTTTAGACAAAAGTGGAGCTAAAGGTGAGAAGTGGTGGATTGGGGGAGACTGTCAGGGAAACAGACAAAGCAGTAGTTGTGGTAAATGAGGGAACAGAGGAAATTGAGATAAACTCTTGACATTGCTGGGTTTAGACAGAATGGAACTCAAAAAACACCATGCTCTTAAAGCAGGAAACAACCTCATCTGAAATTATACAGAAAAAAATAATCACAAGAAAGACATGTGTGGCTCCAGTTCAAAGACAACATAATAACAGTTTTTTAAAAACCATTATATAGCTGCTACATTTGTCGTTCAAAGGATGACTGGAGCCCACCCAAGGAATTCAGATGAAAAAGTAACAGGTAAACACCAAAAAAAGTTAAAAATGCAGAAGTTGAACAAAAGCGGATCCACCTCACCTAAATCATATTTAAGCCTGGATGATCTGTATATTTATATCATTTTTATGAGTGCATTTGAATAAGATTTTGGAGGGTTTTCTTTCAAGCAGTCACATCAAGAAACTACACTTTATTACTCTCAGTCCCTTCTCTATACACTCTGGCAGAAAATAAACTTTCTCTAAGGACACTTTAATTGACAAAAGAAAAAAATGTTTTGCACTTCTGTGAGATTTACTCGCAGAATTAGTAGCCCATGCTTAGAGCCACAAACCTAGATTCTTTGAGGTTGGACTTACTCAGAGTCTGCATGTGTGATTTGAAGCAGAGAAGCTGATAACATTGAATTCTGTCATTGTGCTCCATGTCTCAGAAATGGCTCAATGAGTCAGCCTCTGCTTCATGGAGCACAGAATGCCATCTACAAAGAAGCACTTAGGTGCCACAGAATTTCTACAGGATAAGTCTGATGGACAGGCTACCTTCGTGAGATGAATTTTTTCATGAACAAATCCATGGAGAGCAAAGAATTAAGCTCTCATTATATACAGGGTCATTGGTATGTATACCTTTTTTTACTCAAAAAGAGTGTTCACTCTAATTTGGATGTTCCATTTAATATTGTCCTTTATACTTATTTTTATGTATTAATATATTACATCCCCACAACTCCACTGGAGTATGAAGAGATAAATTCAAATGCACACTGTGAAGACTGCACTGTTTCTTCTTTGTTACAAAGCACTTTACAAAAGGAAGTATGAGCCACTTCTGCTTGCCCACAGTGTCTAAAATGTTGTCACATTAACATCCTCAGAGGTGGCCATCAAATGTCAATTCCTCCTGATACTTATGTCCCCAGATATTCACCATCAGGGCCCTGACATCTACATGATAACTCTCTCCTATAAGCTCTCAAATATATGTGCTTAGGAACTCTGATGGGTGTTTAGCCTTCCACTCTTTTGGGTTTTAACAATCTTTTGCTAGCTCACCTTGTGCTCATTCTGATTCTTATACTTTGTCTGCTTGTTGATACTTACAGGTCTCATTATTCTTACATGTCACAATTATTACTGAAGATTTCAGGAAAATTTGACATTTTTCTTGAAATTTTGCCACAACCAGTCAACCCTAATACCTCATATACATTGTACAGTTTCGAGGTACAAGCAGAGTTGAATCTGTTGCTTATGGCAGAGTTCTCAAAAACAAAGCCTTAGTATAGTGACTGAGTCTCATTTTCCTACTTTACCACTTGTGTTGACTAGAGTGACTGCCCCCAAAGTCAATGTCTGCAGTCTTAGTTGCAGGATCTACTTTCCAGTGAATTTAAACTAAGCTGTTCGATTCCTTTAATGGCCAGAGGACAGAACCTGAATGGCCCTCTGGAACTACACCATACAATAGAAAAAAGGGGGGAAGGAGGGATATCTATTAAATGATAATGGTTATCACATTTGCAGTATATTAGCAATTACAATTCTGATTACAGCAAAGGGAGAGTCATTTTACTGGCAGAAGTTTTAACAGTTGGGCAGTGTGGGACAACTTTATAAGGACTAAAGTGGACTGGTTTTTGTTACCTCGAAAGTTTTAAGAAAGAGGGTTGGAGAGTTAGTACAGGGGTTAAGGTGTTTGTCCTGCACATGGCACCTTGTTTTGATCCCTGCTCTGTATATGGTTTGCATAGCACTACCAGGTGTGCCCCCTGATCATACAGCCAAAAGTAAGCCCTAATCACTATTAGGTGTGTCACAAACCCCCTTCCCCCAAAAAGGAAGAAGGATGTGAAATGGTATAAAGCTTGCAAGGTCTTAAAGTATCCCATTATATATGTCTTGTATTCTCTGAATGACTTTGGGGGGAAAGTAACAACAGGTTGATCAGGATGAATGTAAAACCCAGCAAAAAATATTATCTGTTTCTTGCACTTAGAGGAAATGGCCTTGGATTTGTTGAGTCTCCCTTGAGACTCAGAGGTTGGGGCCAGAAAGGGGGCACCAACCCAAGTAATGAGTCAAAAGTAAACCACCCAAGTAATCCAGGACAGACTAGAAATGAGAGAAGAATGTGGGGCAATGGGAACATCACAAACAATGAGAACAGCAGCTGGGGTGACAGATCAGTCTCCCACTTCTCACACTAATGTTTCTTAGAGACATTCTTTATGTTTTGCAGAGGTTGCGGTGTAGCAGAACCCATCTTGCCTATAATATCGACATCAATAATTTGCCAATCTTCTCTGGCATGCACCCTCTCCCTTGTTCCTGCCATCTGGTTACCTTCCATATAAATCCAGAAATAGCAAAATCAGAACTACGAATTCAATAAATAGTACTTAGTATTTAATGGTGTCTACAAGAATAGTTCACAAATTGGAGCATTCAAATTTAAAAGCTGATGTGCATTTCAATTGCATAAAGTTAAGGGATCACTTATGAAGTGAAAGTGAGGATGTTGCTAACCTTTACGATGACTGCTTTTTACAATGAGGGCATTGGAGGGCAGGAGGATTTGTTAAGTCATTATTCTATACCAATTTGGAGAAGATGACTCAAGTTTCTTTTATGATAGTGAGAGGCATTTACAAGAAATAACCTAAGTTAAGTTTTGCTGTGTCTAGATTTAGTTTTGCCTACACAGCTTAAATGCTTTTGTCTGCTCAGGGAATTCTCCAGTCTTGCCTCCATTTTTATTTAATTTTAACAAATGTAACCAAGTCCTTTTCTCAGGTTTTGCTTTCAGGGGAACCCAAACTAAGAGTATATAATAATAAGCTTTGCCAGCCTTTGGTGCTGTGAAGGTCTACACACGCAGAAAATCCTGGAGGAGAGCCAAACCCACAGATCTGTGGCCAGAAACAACAGGCATGCCCAGCAATACTTGCACCAGTGTAGAAGTCGCTGATAGAAAATGTCAGTGTGGAAAGTGTTCTTGGATTTTTATTGCTTTTCTGCTGTTCCTCAGCTCTAAAATGTTCATGAGCTTCTAGGTTTCTGAACATACAGTTTAGATACAAAACCTAGTGTGTAGGATAACTTTGCTTTGTCCTTTCTCCCTTGCCACAAGGAGCTTAGGTTTATTGGGTTACACTCATCCCAGTGCTCCTGAGTCACTCCCATTCTTTTGTTTATTGGTAAGTAATTCTCTATGTTCTCTTCCCCAAACAGTTAATCAGCTTATTCCCCTAATCAGATTCTGTTAATTTGTAAGGTCAGATCTTTCTAGGACATTGCTCACTTTGGCAGCACATATACTAAAATTGGAACAATACAGAGAAGATTAGCATGGCCCCTGCGCAAGGATGACACACAAATTCGTGAAGCATTCCATATTTTTAAAAGAAGTGTCACAAGTAAAGGATTCAGTAGATCTTTCTAGGAGACTGAACTTGTATTATAAGTTAATATTGACTATCTCCTCTCCTTATGTCTTTTGAAGTTTACTTTAAGGCAATGTCCTTTTGTATAGACGCAAGAAGATCATTAATATTATTCTTTTGTAACTTGGGATTTAATTGGCTTTGAATATTATTCATTGCCGGGCATCTGTTTTCTCAATTTAAGCCTCAGTTGCCCTCACTTTCTAGTGCCCCCAAAAGCAGGGTACCAATGAGCGACTGGATGGAACCAGGGTAAGCGGTAAGCTATGTGCTACCCTGGCATTGAGATGGGCCTGGCCAAAGTGCCACAATTCTTAACTATAGATTAAGAGTTTGATCATGGACAAATGCTGTCATGATCCAAAAGTAACGATGAGACTAGGACCCTGCTAGGGATAGGAAAGACTAATCTGGCCTGAGCACTGTAGTCTGAGATCAGGATGACCCCAGGAGAGCAATTCTATAAGCTTAATGCATCTCTTACTGTGTCCATACAAAATGATTAATACTATGAATGATTATATGTTTGCTGGACAAGGAGAGGAGAAACACACCAATGGGAATCTTCCCTGAGTGGGTCATCCTGCTGAAAGAGAACCTGTCCTAGAAGTAGCATCCCCTGAGGGAAAGAACTTTAATCCTATTGATTGTGACCATACCTATGTGTAAGGTCCCCTCATGGTTTGGAGATTTAATTAGACTGTAAGAGTGGGCTGGAGGGTGAAGATCGAGATCAGATCCAGAGTCAGAGCCAGAGGGAGAAAGGTGTTCCAGGTTGGGGGCAGAGAGGAGAGAGAGAGACAGGAGTGAACGGGGATGAGGATGGAATAAAGAGCACCTGATCAATCCACCAGCTTGGCCCTCATCTCCTCTGCTATCTGCCCTATGGCCCAGGCCGCCCTGCTGGGGGCCCACCCCAAGCTCCCTCAGAACCTGGGTAGCCAGGGGAAGAACCATCGGGGCCAGCCCCTGGCTGCCCTCGGAGTTTTTTACACTAGTGGTTGCTAAAAATCTCTTTGCAGAGCAAGATAAAATCAGGTAATTGCTTTAAAAAATAAGAGTCTGAGCCACTGGGTCAGGGAGATAGGAGAAGGACTAAACCATGATGTCGCAGGAACAATGTCAAGGATCACTCCTGAGCACAGAGCTAGGAGTAGTCATTGAAAACCATGTGTGGGGGAGTGGGTGAGGGAGGCTGCAGAGATGGGGGAGGTACAGCAGTTAGGCATATGCAAGGTCCTAACTGGAGATGAAGCCCAATTTGATCCCTGTACCACATGTCCCCTGAACATTACCAGGTATAGCCCTAGAGATGCCCAGCAACACAAGGGTGGCCCTGATGGTTCCAGGAATCCTGGGACCAGAGAAGACTTCATCCTCAAGTCAGACATCTAACCAGCAACTGGATTGGCACAAGTTTCAAGAGACACCTACACAATAGTTGTGAGCCCCTTCTACTCAAAAATAAGCCAATTACTAAAGTTAGAGAATCAGGCAAAGGAGAACATTATAAGACCTCTGCTCTGAGAATAAAGATGGAGTTAAGATGACATGGTAGACACGGTCCTCCCGTTGTTCATCGATTTGCTCAAGCGGGCCCAGTAACGTCTCCATCATGAGACTTCTTGTTACTGTGTTTGGAATATCGAATACGTCACGGGTAGCTTGCCAGGCTCTGCTGTGCAGGCGAGATACTCTCGGTAGCTTGCCGGGCTCTCCAAGAGGGGCGGAGGAATCAAACTTGGGTCAGCCATGTTGGCCACTCGTAAGGCAAACACCCTACCACTGTGCTACCCAAGTTAGTACTTGGATGGGAGTTAAAATAAGATCACAAATATTAGTGAAATGTTATTCTTATAATTAGAACTTGACTAAATAGTCATACTTTTAAAAATTACTCTGAGATATTATCTCTAACAGAACATCTCTACTGAATGCAGTGAGTTAATGGTCACTCACTAGGAAGGGGGTGTCAACTTTAGGTGTTCCTATTGTATTTGGACTGACTTTACAACTTCTGAGTTACTTGTAATGCTCTTTAGAAATGTTTGACCTTGATAGCACAGTGAGTAGGGCGTTTGCTTTGCACACGGCCGACCTGGCCAACCCGAGTTCGATTTCTCTGCCACTCTTGGAGAGCCTGGCAAGCTACTGAGAGTATCTCACCTGCACAACAAAGCCTGGCAAGCTCCCCATGACGTATTCGATATGCCAAACACAGTAACAAGTCTCACAATGGAGATGTTATTGGGCCCGCTTGAGCAAATCAATGAACAACAGGAGGACAGTGCTACACTGCTACAAGTGAGTATGGAATCAGAATACTAATCCTGTACTATACTAAATAAAATATGAAAATTATTCTATGAATTAAGTCTCAGAAATGTCTCCCTTCTTTCTCTCATTCATAGATTATCAACTCAGACCCATTATATAGAATAATTTTCACCTTATTTTTCTGCTAATTAACAATATATTTTAAGATTTCTTTTATAGATATTTATAACAGTATCTAAGATTATTCCTGCTACTCTTCCCTTTACTTGACTAAGCTCAGTACTAGGCTTATATATTTCTGATAGGATAAAAGCTTTGGGGGAAAGAAAGATAGTACAGGGAGTAGGTCATGCATAGTGTCAACCAGAATTCAATCTCTGGCACTGGCATATGGTCTCTTGAATACCATCAGGAGTGATCTCTGGATGGAGAGCCAGAGGTAAGGCCTAAGGACAGCTGAGTGTGGTCCAAAGAGAAAGGAAGGAAGGAAGGAAGGAAGGAAGGAAGGAAGGAAGGAAGGAAGGAAGGAAGGAAGGAAGGGAGGAAGGGAGGAAGGGAGGAAGGGAGGAAGGGAGGAAGGGAGGAAGGGAGGAAGGGAGGAAGGGAGGAAGGGAGGAAGGAAGGAAGGAAGGAAGGAAGGAAGGAAGGAAGGAAGGAAGGAAGGGAGGGAGGGAGAAGAAAGAGAGAGGGAGGGAGAAGGGAGGATGGAGGGAGGGAAGGAGGAGGATGTTCTTCCAACAGAAACTTATTTAGGCACTGATCTGGCTGCAATAATACCTATGCCAACATTTTCTTTATAGGAGAGTGTAAGTGATACACAAGATAGAGCTTTGTAGTAATAGCTGTCATCATCCAAACAAGTTTATAATTATACTATCTGATTCTGCACTGGGAACCAGATAAAGCAAGTTTTAGAGATGGACATATTAACAGGATACAGTAATCAACAGACTATACTAACTCAGGAGTATATTATCAAAGACTTGTCCTTGGGAATGGGGTGATAATTGCTAATACTGAGGAAAGTATAGATGCAAGGTGAATGGATACTTATTCTAAAAATTGATAGGTGAGGATTGAAATCTGAAGTTAGGAATTAAATTTAAATGTGTGCTAACAAAGGTGAAAAGTCACAAAAACAATCATTCAATTAAGTGCCTACCAAAGAGCCAGTGCCATTAATTAAATACAAAATGCAGAAACTCAGAAAGGTGGCAAGTTGATTTTTTAAAAGGACAACACACATATTGGAGATGAAGTTTGGGGGGAATAACAGGATAGAGAGACTGGGAGCAGAGTAGAATGGAAACTCTAAAGAAAAACTCCGTTAAAGCACAAGACAGATTCTCAGTGGGTAAGTGAAAAAGAACATATTAATATCCAGTCAACAATAAATACCCTCCAACTGCTTTTGATTGAAAAATCTATTATGTTGGGGTCTGGAGGGATAATACAGTGGGCTGGGTATTTGTCTTGCACACTGCCAACCTGAGTTTGATCCCAGGCATCCCATATGGCCTCTCGAGCATTCTAGCAGTAATTCCTGAGTGCAGAGACAGGAGTATCTCCTGAGCATCATTGGGTGTGACTCCAAAACTAAAAGTAATATAGTGATAGCACAGCGGTAGGGCGTTTGCCTTGCACACAGCCAACATGGCCGACCCGAGTTCGATTCCTCTGCCCCTCTCGGAGAGCCCGGCAAGCTACTGAGAGTATCTCGCCTGCAGGGCAGAGCCTGGCAAGCTCCCCGTGACGTATTCGATATGCCAAACACTGTATATTTGAATATGAATATATGCTCATATTCGATATGCCAAACGTCCAATGGAGACGTTACTGGGCCCTCTCTCTCTCTCTCTCTCTCTCTCTCTATATATATATATATATGATGTTTATATTTGAGTTACCAATTTATCTATTAAAATTTGAAATTACACATCCGATACTTCTTTCCATAATTCTGTACATGTTGCTAGTTTGTATTTCAAATCAAAAATTGCAAATGAGAGATCTAAGGCAAACCTGATATATTTCCTCTAGTAGGCAACTGGCATTTTTGAATGACCTGTGCCTTACTGCTGAACTCCATCCCCAGTCCCAGCTAACATTACCATCCAATGGCTAACTGCATTCATTGTTGTACATTCTTCACCACTTCCATCTTGAGACTTCTTGTTCCTTTAGAAACCACACAGAGTACCCTTTAAACAACATTGCTACACCCATCCCCCATTCTGACAAGCCTATTATTACAGGCTTAATTCTTGGCAACCACCATTCTAAGTCCTCATGTAAATAAGATCATTTAGTATTTGACATTTTGTAACTAGCCTATTTCACTTTCTGCAAGATCCTCAAGGATTCAAGCATGTCTGTTACATGGATGTCCTGAATCCAATACCTGACACTAACAGGTGTAGCCCTGGTGGAACTCCACACCACAGCCTGACCAGCACCACACCATCAAGATGAACCCTGCATAGTCCAGCTAGCCCACTAGGATGTGCATTACCGGGTGTGGCCCAGCGGATCCCTGAGCATTTACTGGGAGGGCCCCCAAATTCACCCATGCTATGGTATGCATAATTTGTGATTTTACAATAAGTTTATAGTTGTTCTTTCTACTTTGATCTACATAATCACCTGTGGCTAACTTAATACCTGACTTATTGATAATTTAGCTCAAGATTTTGAACTTACGTTTACTGTACTTAATTGAAATGTATGACTAAGATTAATGTACTGGATTGCACAGACCTATGTACTCAGTATCAACTATCCCTTATTTTGTCAATTTTAAATATTTTTATTGTTGTAATAAATTATTGCTTAGCCAGCTTACATTTTACCCCATTCAAACATTATTCTTACTCTCTGTTGTATTTGCAACTTCAAAATTATGTACTCAAACTTTATATTTAATTTCTGGAAGATATTCTGCAATCATGTTTAAACATGAGTTTGTTCTGTCATTTTTGTTCCCCTGTTGAACACATTATGTGTTTGTTTACACCCTTTGCTAAAATCCATAGCTAAAATTTTCTCTCTAATGCTTTCCTTTTTTAATTATATTCTCGGTGCCATCAATTTTTTTTTAATCAGGGACTATTCTTTGCTTCACTTATATATTCTTATATCATTTCTATAATTCATTTTTATTTTTTCCAATGAACTCTGTATTTTATCCTTGTCTCACAATATCTAACCTGAGCTTTGATTCTTCTGTTTTATTTTACATTGATAATTGTTTCAATTTTTTAAAACATCATAAACTTCTTATTAGCAAGGGTTATTTATCTCAAGGTATCAGTAATAATATTATGCATGTGTTTGTCAAGTGCTGCTAACATTTATGATCTTCACTTTTGCTGGCACCCTTCGTATCCTGACAGGACTAATAAAACATAGCAGGAGTGAGATTTTTATGAAAAAATTAGCAATTCCTCTTTTCATTTCATTTTCCCCTACTCAGGTCAAAATAAAAGCAATCATATGCAAATAAAGATTATGTGCTGGTTTTTAAACTTGGTGTATCACTTATTTACCAGGCCTTGCACCAAAATATTCTTTCACCCAACATTCTAATTCACACTTACTTCCCAATGATCTACTAAACCTGTATCATTCCTTAAACTATACTCACAGTCCACGACTTCTTACATCCATATCCTAACCAAGCAGTTCCTTTTATCTAGAATGTTTTATAACTTCTCCCATTATTTGGTTTTTACTTCGTGTTTGTATTTTATTTTTCATCATACAAGCTACTTTCATGGTGTTCTTCAAATGGTACCAGATTCTTAACCCTTTTTTTTTCTGGCTCTGGTTTTGGGTTGGGGATCACACTCAGAAGTGCTCATGGTTTACTCCTGGCTCTATACTGAGGAATCACTCCTGGTGGTGCCTAGGGACCAAACGTGTGCTGGGGATCAAATTGTAGTTGATCGCATGCCAGGCAAGCTCTTAAACTTTTATACTATCTCTCTGGCCCAAAATGGCACATTACTCTCATAGCCTTTCTTACTGATACTAAATACATGTAATTTTTCTTCTCTCATAAACTCCTATAACAATGCTGCCAACTTTATGGCTCTTGCTATTGTATTCAATGTTCGCAGCTATTCATAAATGCTTTTTCGTATTACTCTTTACAGAAAGCATCCATAGTTTTGGCATTATTTTAGAGTTTGCTTAACAGGCTAGATTTAAAATTACAAGAAAGGGGGCAAAATTGTTGGAAAGCAAGGAGTTTCTTTCATCATTTCTATGTGTTGGTCATTATTCAAAGTGCACAATTGTGCTAGGAGTGTTTTAAGGTTTATATACTCATCAGAATGATCATTCATTGCAGGCTGGTCCACCCTGAGACAGTTTGGGCCTGGAACCATCTGAGCCTTTCATTGTTTTGGAAGCTGCAGAATGGGAAGTAGATTATTAAAAATATTTTCAAGACCTTTATCATTAAAGCAAAAATGTTTTCTTTAACCAAAGCTACCAGGGTCATCTACAAATGAGGGTGCTAAAGAGGCTGGGTGTTAAAATGCCAAAGCAGTTTTCTGATGGCTGTTGTGTTTATTGAAATTAATGTAAAAATAGGAAGTGTTCTATTATAAATTTATTAAAATTACTATATTTTTCTAAATTCTTTTCCAAAAAACTGTTGATATATTATCTTAAATGTATATTATATGACTTTCATGTTATGCCAGTCTCTATTAATTCTCATTTCATATTAAAACTATTATGAAATATTTTTTTCCCAGATCATCCGAAAAGAGAAGAATTGATAAAACACAAATTCTGCCTTTTGATAAATACTGAAAGGACAAGTTCTTTTTAGTGGACAAGACTGAAAGGACAAGTTCTTTTTAGTGGACAAGAAAGTCGCACAAAAAAAAAATGTGTCACTAGTATAATAAGGATTCTAGTGGAACTTTGGTGAGTCACTTGTGTAATTAATGAGATCATTATTACATTAGCTAATAAGCAATTCTGGGTGTGACGTGTCATGTATTATATGTGTTACATTCTACTTGCTGACATGTCCTTTGTGTACTTTGCATATTTATGTTACTTAAGACTGGTGAAAGAATAAGAAGAATCTGTTATAAATTTGAATTTGGTATAAACAGTTATTTTATCACAAACCTGTATGTTTTTAGCTCTTGTTGATGCTGTTACTCAAAATAACTTTATCTTAAAGATTTTAAGTACCATTACTATTACTTAAACAGCAAACAGCAATATTACTGCATAATTCCACAGTCTGAATAACTTATGCAGGGAAAGCTAATAGTCCTCACAAGGGGGTGGTTTCATACTGGGAAAGTGTTAATAGATAAAAACTGCAATTTGCTGAAATCTGTATGATATCTTTATTATACCTTTAGAGCTCAATTGGGCCAAATTTGACACTTTAAATTGCTATAATTTGGAGCTCACCAGCTTTATTACTAAAAAGAAGCCTAAAATTTTTATATATTTGCAAAGAAAAGAAAAGTTTCCTAATATTTTTGGTAATTAGTTATAATTATATGTGGCATAGATGCACCATTATTTTCCTTGGAGACTAAGAGATACGGGTTGGCTTTTCAAAGGTAGATAAAGTAGAAGACACAGAGGGATGAGCTTGGTGGTACCTGAAGATGAAGATATCAGATGGTGCTCAGGAGAGAAGCAAAAATCACTGATGGCAAAAACTAGAGCTATAAGAAGAGAAAATGCAAGAAATAAAAATGGTGTTGTGGCGGCAGTTAGGTTTGACTATAGAGATCTTTGAATCTGTAGAAAATTGAATTTGAAGAAATTGTATTTTAGCTTGTAGGTGATGAAGAGGTATTAAAGGTTAGAGCAGGGGAACAGTATAATAGGAGCAGTTCTCAAACTCCAAAAAATATATATGAGGTAGCAGGGAGACATAGGGACAAAACAAAAAAAAATAACTTAGGAACTAATTGCATACCAATAAATATGCAATGAACAAGATAATGTAATTATAAGTGCCTAAAAATTTAACATTACAATTTACAATATGACATTATTATGGCCAAATGTCCATTAAACATATTTGGAAAGGGGAAATTGTGTTAATTAGGCACTGTTCTATCCATAATAATCATTTTAGGTATCATCTTAAAATAAATTTATAGAAAATGTTTAAGACAAAACAATATAAAGTCTGCTAATTAATATCCTCATTTCATTTATCTGTTGTCTGTGGTTGATTCCAAGCTAAAATGATGACACTGAATGGCTGCAGGAGAGACCAAGTGGCCTATAAAATCTTCCTATGTTTTCTACTGGGGTTGAGACTACAGAAGTTAAGGTCTATCTTAGACCCATGTCCAGTTCTCAGGACCTCATGGTTGCACAAGTGCCAGATGAAACCCTAGAGGCCTCTCAGCACTGATAGGTGTCTCCCTGAAGGCCCTCACACTGCCAAGGGGCCTGGGAGCCCTGGAACAGCAGGCCAAGGCAATATCCTATGCTCAGTCCCTGTGCTGAACAGACAGACAGTCCCTTTGGTTGATTGCCAGGGTAGCCTGGATGCTGGGGAGTAATCCTACGTTTTTTAACTGGCCCTTTGCAAGAAAGTTGCTGATCCAGATGCAGGAAAGTCGCTGTCCCTGGTGAGTTGCCTTTTATCAATTTTGAAGTCATCTATCTGCAAATGCCCCTAAGCCTCTTGCTGGTTTCCTCCTGACCCTCTAGACTAACACTGCCTTTTCCTATCTCTCTATTTTCAGAGCTGCAGCAAGAAATATCTAATTCCATAGACGCCGTCCCTGCCCAACAGGCCTGTACCCTCTTGGCGCCCCCTTCCCACCCAAATTCAGGACCCTGAAAGCCAGCCGCCACCAGGACACTGGCCTGGGCCACCTGCCTCCACTTCCGCAACAAGCGTCAGCCCAACTAGTCGCTGCCCCAACATGTCTGTGGACTGCCATCTGGACTGGTTGTGGGCATGGTCACCACTGTAGGGGTGTGACCTCCTCAAAGTGGGCATGGCCTCCTTAAAAGTGACTGTAGCCTTCTCTGAGGCAGGCGGCCACTCATGTGGCCTCAGATACATTTCCGACTCCCAGCACTCTCGAATCACATCCCAGCATTTATCACCTAATTCTATGAAAGATTCCTGGCTAACTCAACTACAATACCACAATAATCCATTGGCCTACTCAAATTCTAACAAAGACCAGTGCGAAAAAGCTGTACAAGCCCAATATCAAAGAGTACCTCCTCCAAAGCTTCACTAGATGCCTGTCATAAGCCGAAGAATAATTCCTGAGAGGAATGTCAGACACTACAAGGGGAGAAGGGTGACCACCATTGACCCACCTTCTCCAGAATCGTTTCCCACGATAGGAGGGAACAGAGCTAGTGAATTCCAGGGTTTTACTACTAGACAACCAAAACAACATGAAGAAACAGCACAAATCTCCACTACAAGGATTGGATGAAGAAGAGTCCTGAATCCTCAAACGGGGTTATACACAAATATGCTCTCTCCAATAAAGAATTCTGATATGAAATGCTGAGGATGTTCAAGGAACTACTCAAAGAATCAATGGACGAGACATCCAGAAAATTAAAGGAAGCAAAGAAAGAAACAGTGGAATGGATGGGCGAGAAAATACAGGAAGAAATGAGAGCAGAAATTAAAAAGCTACAAAAAGAAGTGTCACAAATAAAGGATTCAGTAGACAGAATTAAAAACTCAGTGGGTGCCCTCAGCAGTAGGATAACTACAGCTGAAGGATCAGTGAGCTTGAAGATGAGCAACAGAAATCGCATAGGGAACAACAAACAATGAGAAAAGATCTCAAAATAGCTCTAAGGAGAATCACAGGCTTGGGGATGACGCCTAGAGAAACAATATAAGAATCATCGGAATACAAGAAGCACAGGGAGGCAACCCCAATGAAAAAGCCACAGTGAAAGAAATCATTGCTGAAAAGTTCCTAGAGTTAAAGAATGTAGACATCCAGATCCAAGGAGCCAGAAGGGTGCCAGCTAAAAGAGACCTTAATAAAAATAATCCAAGGCATGTCATAGTCAGAATGATGGATGCCGTGGATAGAGACAGAATACTGCAAGCAGCAAGGTCAAAGAAGGAAATCACGTACAAGGAGCACCCCTTAGATTTACAGCAGGCCTATCAGAGGAAACCCTCCAAGCCCAAAGACAATGATGGGATATAGTGAAAAAACTCAATGAAATGAATATCTCACCAAGAATACTTTATCCAGCTAAACTCGCACTCAAGCTTGATGGAACAATACACCATTTTATAGATAAACAATAGTGCAGGAACTTCACAGACCCAAAACAAATCTAAAAGAATGATTAAAGGGGTTCCCATAGGATAAGAAGGAAAACACTTATAAGCACTACCAACCCCTACAGAAAGATGGCACAAAACACCATGACAATAATCTCTCTCAAAGTCACTGCTCTAAATTCACCAATCAAGAGACACAGAGTGGCAAAATAGATCCAGAAACTGAAATCAATATTATGTTGCCTACAAGAAACTCATCTGAACAATCAGAGCAAACACAGGCTCAAAGTTAAAGGATGGAAAACAATTCTGCTAGCAAACAGCTCCCTCAAAAAACCTGGTGGTCATATTAGTATCTGACAACATAAATTTCAGGTTGAAAAAGAATAGAATAGAATAGAATAGAATAGAATAGAATAGAATAGAATAGAAGGGCCATTTTCTATTATCAAGGGACATGTACAACAGGAAAAAATCGCATTCTTTAATGTATATGCACCTAAGAGGGACCAGCCAAACACTAAAAAGAACTGCTAACAGATTTTAAGGAGTATGTTGCTGGCAACACAATAGTAGTTGGAGACTTCAACATCGCCTTATCACTTCTGGATAGATCAAAAAGAACAAAACTCAGCAAGGAAACATTGGCTTTGAAGGAAGAAATAGAAGAGAGAGGGCTAGTAGACCTATACAGGGCTTTACAGCCCAAAAGAAAGAATACACATTCTTCTCCAGTGCACACAGAACATTTTCCAAAATAGACCACGTGCTAGGCCACGAAACATACCTCAATAGCATCAGAAAGATTGAAGTAGTATAACCAATCTTTTCAGACCACAATGTGCTGAAGATAGAAGCAAATCACACAAAGACACCAAGAAACAAATCAAATATCTGGAAATTAAACAACTCAATGTTGAACAATGAGTGGATCAGGAAGTCAAAGAAGAAATCAAAAGATATCTGGAATCAAATGAGAATGAAAACACGATCTACCAAAACCTATAGGACTCAGCTAAAGGCATGCTAAGAGGAAAATTTATAGCATTGCAAGCATTCCTAAGGAAAGAAGAAAGGGCCTATGTAGATGACTGAAACACACAGCTCAAGATCTTAGAAAAAGAGAAACAAAAGGAGCCCAAGCCCGGCTGAAAGAGAGAATAAAACTTAGAGCAGAAATTAATGACATGGGAACTCAAAAACCAATCTGAAAGGTCAATAAAACCAAGAGCTGGTTCTTTGAGAAAATAAATAAAATTGATAAACCACCAGCAAGACTCACAAAGAAAGAGAGGAGAACCCTAATCAACTGAATCAGAAATGAAAAAGGGGACATCACAACAAAAACCAATGAAATGCAAAAGATCATCAGAGACTGCTTTGAGAGTCTGTATGCCATGAGACAAGAGAACCTAGAAGAAATGGATAAATTTCTGGATTCCTATAATCTCCTAAGATTGAACCAAGAAGACTTGGGATACCTGATTAGACCTATTCATATCAAAGAAACTGAAACTGTAATCAAAAGTCTTCCCAAAAACAAAAGCCCAGGCCCAGATGGATTCACTAGTGAATTCTTTCAAACATTTAAAGAAGACCTTCTGCCAGTTCTCCTCAAGCTTTCCAGGAAATTGAAAAAAAAAAAAACAGGAACTCTCCCAAACAGCTTCTATGAAGAACATATCTCCCTAATACCAAAAGCAAACAAAGACACCACCAATAGAGAAATCTATAGGCCAATATCCCCGATGAACATGAATGCAAAGATCCTCAACAAAATATTAGCAAATAGAATCCAAAAACTCATCAAAAAGATCATACACCACAACCAAGTGGGATTCATCCCAGGGATGCAAGGATGGTTTAACATTCGGAAATCAATTGACAAAATCCATCATATGAACAAAAGTAAAGATAAAAACCATGCGATCATATCAATAGATGCAGAGAAAGCCGTCTGTTTTCTGTTTCACCTATTCCGTTTCACATAGTACTGGAAGTACTTTCAATAGCTATTAGTTATTTGACAAGATCCAGCTCCCATTTATGATGAAAACTCTCACCAAAATGGGTTTTGAAGTAACTTTCCTCAAGATAGTCAAAGGCACATATGACAAACCCTTGGCAAGCATTATCCTCTATGGGGAAAAACAAAGAGCTTTTCCTCTAAGATCAGGGACAAGACAAGGATGCCCACTCTCACCTATTCTGTTTCACATAGTACTGATAGTACTTTCAATAGCTATTAGGAAAGAAAAAGACATTAAAGTATCCAGATAGGAAAGGAAGAAATCAAACTCTCACTATTCACGGATGATATGATACCATGTCTCTAGAATCCTAAATCCTCTTCCAAACAATCTAGAAACATTTGACTTGTACAGTAAAGTTGCAGGCTATTAAATCAATTCCCAAAATTCTATAGCCTTCCTATATGCAAATAATGAGAGAGAGGAAAGTATATGAAAAAACAAATCCCATTCACAATTGTGCCCCAGAAAATCAAATACCTCAGAATCAGCCTAACTAAAGAGGTAAAGGACATCTACAATGAAAACTACAAAACGCTACTCCATGAAATAAAAGAGGACACGAGGAAATGGAAATATATCCCCTGCTCATGGATAGGAAGAATTAACATTGTCAAAATGGCAATACTCCAGAAAGCATTATACAGATTCAACGCGATCCCTATAAGGATACTCATGAATTCTTCAAAGAAATAGATCAAGCACTCCTGAAATTCATATCGAACAACAAACACCCATGAATAGCCAATACAATTCTTGGGAAAAAGACATGAGGAGAAAAAGACTCTCCCCAACCTCAAACTCTACTACAAAGTCGCAATAATTAAAACAGCATGGTACTGGAACAAAGGCAGAGCTGCAGACCAATAAAAACAGGGTGGAATATCTGTACACACAACCCCAAATTTATGAACATCTAATCTTTTATAAGGGAGCAAGAAATGTGAAGTGGAGTAAGGAAAGCCTCTTCAACAAATGGTGCTGGCATAACTGGACAACCACATGCAAAGAAATGGGCTTAGACCTCGACCTAATACCAGGCACAAATGTCAGATCGAAATGGATTAAAGATCTCTACATCAGGCCAAAATCCATAAGGTACATTGAAGACAAGGTCGGCAAAACCCTCCAGGATATTGAGGCAAATGGTATCTTCAAAGACGACACTCCACTGGCCAACCAAGTGGAAACAGAGATAAACAAATGGGACTATCTTAAATTAAGAAGTTTTCAACCTCAAAATATACAGTGACCATAATACAAAGACAGTCTAAGAATGGAAAAGGATATTTACACAATACCCACCTGATAAGGGGTTGATATCAAGGATATACAAAGCACTGGTTGAACTCTACGAGAAGAAAACATCTAACCTCATCAAAAAATGAGCAGAAACTTTCCCAAAGAACTTTCCCAAAGTTTCCCAAAGAAACTTTCCCAAAGAAGAAATCTGAATGGCTAAAAGGCACATGATAAAATGCTTTACATCATTAATCATCAGGGAGATGCAAATCAAAACAACAATGAGATATCATCTCACACCACAGAGACTAACCCACATCTAAAAGAACAAAAGCAACCAGTGTTTGCATGGACGTGGTGAGAAAGGAGCTCTCCTTCACTGCTGATGGGAATGCTGACTGGTTCAGCCCTTTTAGAAAAGAGTATGGATGATTCTCAAAAAATTAGAAATTGAGCTCCCATTTGACCCAGTAATACCACTCCTGGCTATATATCCTGGAGAGGCAAAAAAGTACAGTTGAAATGACATCTGCACTTCTATGTTTGTTGCTGCACATATTGCTACACAGTAGCCAAAATCTGGAAAAAGCCCGAGTGCCCAAGAATAGATGACTGGTTAAAGAAACTTTGGTACATCTACACAGTGGAGTACTATGCAGCTGTTAGAAAAGATGAATTCATGATATTTTCATACAAGTGGTACTACATGGAAAGTATCATGCTAAGCGAAATGAGTCAGAAAGAGAGGGACAGACATAGAAAGATTGCACTCATCTGGGGAATATAAAGTAACAAAATAGGAGACTAACACCCAAGAATAGCCGAGATAAGTACCAGGAGGTTCACTCCATTGCTTGGAGGCCAGCCGCACATGCTAGAGGAAAAGGCAGCTCAGATAGAGAAGGAAGCACCAAATAAAGGGTGTTGAGAGGATCCTCCTGGGATGAGAGATGCATGCTGAAAGTAGACTATAGACCGAACATGACTGCCATTCAATGCCTCTTTTGCAAACCACAGCACCCAAAAGGAGAGAGAAACAAAACAGAATGTCCCGCCACAGGGGTGGGGTGGATGGGGGCGATGGGGGGGTGGGGAGTGATACCTGGAGGATTGGAGGTAGATAATGGGCACTGGTGGAGGAAGGGTACCAAATCACTGTAAAACTGAAACCCAAGCACAAAAAATTGTAAGTCTACAACTATACCTCATGGTGTTTCACTAATAAAAATTTTTAAAAAATAAGAAATATGTAACTCCAGAATACCCTGCCTACATGTCAGCTAGGATTGGCCAACAGACGCTGTAACTTCCATGATGACTTTTGTTATCCCTGAAATCAAAATGTTCAGCTGGAGTAGTCAAATTTCCTAAACAATTCAGGAAAATTGAGTATCTATGCCTATTTCCTCATAGTCTTTTCCTCCATCACCCACATCACACTCATAGGGTTGCAGAGGAGGGCAGAGAAATAGTAGAGGGTAAGAGGGTTTGCCTTGCACACAAAACTGACCCAGGTTTGATCCCCAGCATCCCTATGGTCCCCTGAGTACTGCCAGGAGTGATTCCTGAGTATCACCATGTATGGTCCACAAACAGAAACAAATGAAAAAGACCTTAACCATATTAGATACAGAAGTAAAATCTGCAATAATACAAATTGTGAATAGAATGAAAAATGATATCATGTTTCTAACCTGCTCAACTTATTATATATATATAAAAAGAAATAAAGGAATATAACTTGAAGTTTTGTCAACAGCACCTAACAAAAGTTCCAGTAAAATCAGTGTTCTCTTATAAAGTTCTGAATCTTCAGCAGTTTTTCTCCCTAAAGGATGAAGTGGTCAGCAGGAGTGGTCTCTTGAGCCTAAGATGACAGGTAGGCAGCTTTTTATTGTCATAAAATAGGCAGGTGGTTTGCTTCTTTTTTCCTTTGACAGTTCACAGTCATTGATAAACTCTGAATATCTTTCATAATTTTGTGCTCAAAGGTCATCTGTTTTCATCTCTCTGCACACTGAAAAAGGAAATTTATGAAATGAGAATTTTTCAACAATGTCAAAAATTCAGTGAAGAAATACTTCATTTTTTACAGTCCAAACACTCCATTAGTGTGTTGAACTTCAGATTGAAACTATAATCTGAGTGAACAGCAATAAACATAACATGAAGCAAACAGATCTACAGTCAAAATGTGGCAAAACACAGCATAATGCATTTCTGAAACACTCAGAATGCAGTAAAATTTGGGGAAATGTGAATGACTGTTTTAGTATGTCTTTCAAAGTCCTAAGCATCCTTTTTGTGATACAACAAAAGCAAAATTTAAACCAATGCATTTCATTGAACTCTTAAAGCCAACAGCCGGCAGCTAGATTACCTTGATTTGCAGGGAACTGTCACCTAATACGGTTTATTGCATGCTTTGCTCTTTGTTCACTGCACTGCGGATCTGTGTGCAGGCTCAAGAGATTAAATGGACTCCTTTTCCCACCTGGGTCTATAGCTAAAGATCCAAGAAGAAATGCTGTCTAGTTGAAGACATTGGTGTGAATGTAGATTATTAAAAAAATAAAATGCTTTCACCATGAAAGGAAGATCTTTCACCATAGATCATAGCTCAGATCATTGTTAAGTGCGTCAGCAGTTTAGAGAGTACAATTAATCTGTTGGTTATTTTCTACAGTATATGACAGGTTTAATTCCAAGGAAGATGATTATTTCTACTTCTATACTCCAGAACTTTTAGAGAACACATTTTTTCCCTAAAACACTCCTTTACCCTCCAAAGGGCAACCTTCTGGAAAAGAAAGAAGACAGGTAAGATAAGCAGGGTTAAAGATTCACATCACCCATAGGCTTTTACTACATATTTGACCACATGAGGTAACTTGGGCTATCTCAATCTAAATTTTCTCACCTGGAATTACAAACACCTCACAAAATCATTGAAAAGCTTTAGTAATGGGTATGAGAGATATTACAGCAGGTTGAGTGCTTGCCTTGTATGTCGCTGACCTGGATTCAATCCTTTGGCATCCCATAAAGTCTGGAGCCCAGTAGAAGTAATCCCTGAGTGCAGTGCCAGGAGTTAGCCCTGAGGCCACTGGGTGTGGTCTCAAAACAATACAAAACAAAACAAAAAGCCTCCTCCCTCCCCCTTCACCATGGTCTCTGAGATGATGCCCATGAAACACTGCCTGGCTACTCGTTAAGCTCCTAAACAGCTATGATCCAGAGACACACAAACGGATCTCAGAACTGAGCAGCTTGCTGCAGAGATCTCTCCAGACTGTAATTATTAAAAATTTAGAATTCTAGAAACAAGTAGTCAAACAACATTATATGCTATCCATAACAAGCAATACAAAACAAATTCTCTAGCATTGCCTTTTCAACAGGTTTGAGTGGTGGTGGGAAAATTCTAAGTAATAAGGGTGGGACTGGTGTCAAAATATTGAATGTGATCAAAGTAGAGAGACAATATTGTGGAAATTGCCTGCCACACAGGAAGGGGAAGGGTTGAGATTGGGCAGCAGGGCGATACTGGGGATTTTGGTGGTGGAAAATGTGCACTGGTGAAGGTATGGGTGTTTGATCATTGTATGACCAAAACTCAAACATGAAAGCTTTGTAACTATCTCATGGTTATTCAATAAAAAATAAATAAATAAATAAATAAATAATAAAACCTTTTAGTAGTACATTTAGTAAAACATTAATAGTATGCTACTAATCTGTTTGTAGGCCTTCTAAGAAATTCAGGGAGAATTACTGAGTTCCTTCTTTCCTTTTTTTTTTTCTATGCATATTAATTTTAGTTTACAGAGAGAGTCTCAAGTCTCCCCACAGCTTGCTCTGGGTTCTTTCTGCCATAACTACCATCATATTGAAGCCAGTATTTTAAAAAGCAAACGAGGCAGGTTGTCAGAGTTACTCATGAGCTCACAATGCAAACCTTTGCTTTTATTTGTGTCAAAATGTGTGATCTGTAGGGAAGCAGGAATTCTTCCCAAATTTAATACAACCACTGAGACTATCATTGGCAAAAGAAAATTTTGGCCAGAAACCAGCAGGAGTGGAGACAGATAATCTAAGTCCCTGATGGGTAAAATAATTATGAAGACCAAACCAGGAGGTGATACAATCAGGAAGTAATCATTCAGAAAGGGCAAATAAAAGTAACATAGTTTCATGCATTGTGAGGACAGACCAGCAGAGGTTGTTGATAGTTTAATAAGGAAAAAAATAAGAAAGATATTTTAAACATGTAGAAATAAAATTGTGAGGCTGGAGTGATAGCACCGTGGGTAGAGCGTTTTCCTTGCATGCGGCTGACCTGGGTTCGATTCCCAGCATCCCATATGGTTCCCCGAGCACCACTAGGAGTAATTCCTGAGTGCATGAGCTAGGGGTAACCCCTGTGGATCGCCAGATGTGACCCAAAAAAGAAAAAAAAAGAAAAGAAATAAAATTACTCAAAATGTTTTCCCACAGATCCTTAGATACTCATAAACAAGAAGAACCCATGTCTCAGAGAAAGAAGAATCCCATGTAATGCGGTGGTGATACCTGTACAGGAGGTAGGAAATGAGGATGGAGAAAAAACTGCTGGATATTAGTAGAGGGATCTTGAAATAATGGTGGAAGGACCGGTGGAAGAAGCTCTACAACTACAAAACAATAACTTCAATAGTATCATACACTCTGATACTTCAAAAACATAAAATTGAAAACATCAGAAAGACACGATATAGCTCATACAATGCACATGAATGGATCAGCAGATGACCAAGCATCTGCAATTTTGAAGGTGCTGCCCAAACCCTAACTCACTCAGAGAATAGGGAAAGGGCCTCAGAGCTCCAACAACTCACCAGACCAAGGAAAGAACTCTGAAGTCACTGATGAACAATTATAAACTGAGCCAGGAAAGGGTCAGGACTCTCCTGCTACTCAATCTCTCACACTATGAAGGGGAGATTTATTTCTGTAAATTGGGTGCAGCAACTAGACACTGAAGCCCAGTTTCAATTTCAGTTTCAGCACAGAGCTACTTCCCCTCCCTCCTTGCCATAATAACTAAAGCTCTCCAGCAGTTACAACCTCAGGTTGTAATTTTTACAACAAAAATCTGCCTATAACAAAAATCTCAACAAGTTATATCAAATATACATTCATGTAATTAAACATTATAAAATAAGAAAATACAGAAGTAGAGATAGTTCTTGACCAAAGAAATACAAGGAGCTAATGTTTTTTTTTTTTAAATCCAGAGACTCTGGACATAAAATAATGTTTTAATAAATTTTTTTTTAAAAAACATTGTAAATTAAAAAAATTCAGGAGCCAGAGAGAGAGAGTTCAGTGGTAAAATGTTCACCTTCCTTGCAGCCAACCCCAGTTCAACCACCAACAAACACCAGGAGTGATCCCTAAACACAGTCAGGAGTAAAAAAACCTGAGCACATCTGGGTGTGGCCCAATGCCACCCCCAAACTCATTCTGTTGTAAAGACCTTGAACACCCCCTTAGCAAACAGGTCAATATGGGAACAAAGTAGCCCATGTACTAATCCTATCCTCTACTGGGACAGGGCAGTGTAGTGACAAATCATCCTTAATTAAACAGGGCACTCAGGAGACAAAGCAGAGAAGAATAGACACGGGGCATATTCCATATCCCCAATCTTCTCTGAGAATTTCTTGATGTGTATATAAGGAGATCCAGCATATGGAGGGAATTTTTTGCAATTCTGAGAAAAATTAGTGCTGTTGGGTATCAGGAAAATTCTCTTTTACTCTTTCAGATTCTGGGGTATACCTGTTATGGTCCCCTAGGCTCATTACATACACTGCACTCATCCTATATGCATACTAGCTAACTCTCTCAAAATTCTTATCACATATGATGTACTGAATATTTGTCTTCCTGTCTTCTCCTACTAGGATGTAAGCTCCATGAACAAGAAAATGATCTTTTAGTCACCTTGAAAAAATGTGCTTAATAATATTGTTGAATGAATATAAATACATCAAAAGCTACATTCTGGTTTTCCAGTTAAATTTCCATTTCTCTCTATTAGAAACTGACAAAAATACTCAATTTTCTCTATCAAGTGCCTGCTTATCTAGTATGTATATTTATTTTATTTAACATTGAGTATCCTTCAACATTCTTATTCCCTACTCTTCCCTGCATAAATATTAGTTTGTCCATTTAGGAACCTTACTTCTAGTTGTACAAAGAACTTTGTATCTGAAAATGTTTACACTCTAAATACAGAAATAAATTGAATTCTATGAACACATCAATGCAGTCTAAAATATTCTGGCTGCTTATTTTTCTGGCTAACTATGAGCAGCTTATATTCCTGGCTGAATTCTACTACACTCCTCTTATTGTTCAGAGTATCCATTATGCTAGTGCAAGATTTTTGCTGGAGACATCATTTTATGCCTAGCACTTTCTCTCTCTTATTCTTGGAAGAAGAAGTTTATGTGAGGTTTCCCATCAATCTCTCCTCCCCCAGTAATGGCAAACTTGGATCTTAAACATTTCCTTGCAATCAGTCTATGAAATCCTTCCATAGACTGATAAGGGAGGTGCTCCAGTTTAAAAATCATAAGATTTTTATAAATATAATGTAATTAGATTTTACATAGATTTATGAAAGAATTAGAAAATTAGCCTTAGGATTCTAAAATATATTTGGTTGTAATTAGAATCTATTGAATGTGTACCAATTGTTCAAAATTAGTAATAGATATGATGTTTATACAAAGGAATATTTTAATTTGTTTAACTTTCACATTTGTTCTTTAAAAATACTTTTAATAAATATGTATGTATGTCAAAAGTATTTTCTTGTTATACTATGTGGTGGGAGAATAGTTACACATTGTTGAATACTTGTCAATGTTCAAATTAAAGAAAAAGAGAAGACCCATATAGAGAAATAATTAAAGAATTAGTTTAGAGTCTCTTAAACATTTTCTACTTGTGATCCTATTTTTCCTGAGAAGTGTATAATGTGAACCCAGATATATGGGTATATAAATCAAACAAATACTGGTAAAATACATCATAAGGGATTTTCTTTTTAAACAGATTTTTAACTTATGTGACACCCCATGCCAAGTGAGGTCACAGCCCACTACATAAGAAATAAGGGTTTAGGCAAGGTTAAACAGACACTTTAATGAGAATCTGTCCAAGCTAAGGAATTTAATTTGACCCCATTTCACTCTTACATGCAAATGGTTTCCAAACTACACAAAATAGTCACACATGCCTCTCTCCCATTTGGTCTACCAGTAACAAAAAAATCAAAGTCCTCTCAAAAAAGTCCTCCTCACACAATCTAGAAAACACATGTCATCCTGCTAAAGCATCCACTACTGAAAGATACAAAGGATTTCTTTTGCTCCTTGAGCCCTGTCCTCCTTCACAACACCTGTCTCCAGGAAGAAATGCTTGTTTGACTGACAAGGGCCCCTGCTGCTTTTGTGTGGCTGCCAGATGCTTGAAAGAGAACTGTGCAACCTCAGGCAGGGTCCAAAGAAGTACACAGGTAGCATCACTCCCCTGCTTCTGCTAGGCATGGGCTTTATGTTAATGGGTATCCAACAACCAGCCTCACTTCAGTCTGCAAAAGATCAGACAGGAAGCATGAATTCTGCATGTTCTGGTTTTATTTTTGTTGTTGAGAATCAACAAAAGCAGAGTGTCTGGCTTTCAGGAGCAACAGTGCTTATTCTACATTTTTCGGCCCAACCTCAGGATGAGGCTCTAACCCCAAGAATAGGCAGCAGGGGAAATTTCTCCTATTGAAGTTCCTTGACATCATTCCTTTGAAGGATGGTTTCCAAACGAGACTATCCTGGAAATTCTGTGAGGTTGTTAATGCCTAATAAAAAAAAAAAAAGTCCTTCTGTGGAATTCAGCAAGAGTCAGCTCCAGGGGTAGAGAGGCACCTGTGTGATAAGCAAACTGTTTCATTTGTCAGTAATTCCTCTCTGGCTCCACAGAATACCACCTCTCTAATGAGTCCTTCCCATTAACATACAAATGTGCTATACACTTCTCCACTACAGAATTAAAGGGGAGAATGACCTTTCTCTTGACTTCTAACCTCCTGCAGCTAACATCTCCATTCTCTTTACTAAGTATAATTCTTGAAAGACAAATTCTCGCTTCTGAGAATATTTCTATATACTCCAACCTACTCCAACCTGATTATCTCTCCACACCATTGAAAAATGCTCTGAGCAAGGCTGTTTACAGTTTCCACATTTACAAAGTTGAACTGAAGATCCTGTCATTCAGCTCCTCCCAACTCAACTCCTTTAAATACTTCTTAATTGAAAGTCTCTTCTCTCTGTACCTCTATGACCACATTCTCCTGATTCTCTTTAAACTCCCTTGATGGAAGGAAGGAAGAAGGAACTGAAGGAAGGAATACTTGTTTTTGCTTAAATGGGACCCTGATGCCTCTTCTCTTACCCTTAAATGATATCTCCATTCCATGGCAATACACTCCCATCTTTTAAATAAAAACAACAGCTGGACTCCTCTATTCAGATTGCAAATACAATTTAAAAAGAATACAAAAATGTTCCATTGAAAATATAAGCTTGATGTTGTGCTTCAAGCCACTCCTCTGGGTTTCCCAAGGAACACAGAATAAATGATCTCACATTGAATACAGAATAAAAAGGCATATCTCCTGTCTGAGACAGCTACATTGCTTTTACTTTACTATTTCACATACAATACCATGGTAAGATTTTTATGCATGATGTATTATTTTCACCATGCTTCTAGGCGGATTGAGTTTCCCTCCCTGCCCCGAGCAGAGCTCTGGCAGCCAAAGACCTCCAGAACCAGCCACAACCATGCTGAAACCACTCTCCACACACATGAAGCTACCGGCATAGGAACAAAGTCATGCGGGTCCTGGGGCTGAGATCTTCAAGCCTGCTCAGATCGGGGCTGAGCATCCTCCACCCAGATCCTCCATCTTCCAGTAGGCAGGGGTCACACCCACCAACTGGCCCCCTGGCGCCGTGTAATCCCATCAACGGCCAAGACTCAGAGACTATAAAACCCAGCTCCTGGAAGAGAACAGCGCAGAGTCTCCTGCCCCCACGCCTGGCGGTCCTCACCGGGGCCCCTTGGAGGGGGACGGGTTGAGTTTCCCTCCCCGCCCCGAGCAAAGCTCCGGCAGCTGAAGACATATTATTATCTCATTCTTACTTTGGACGACCTGGCAGGCTACCGAATGTAACCTGCCCACACGGCAGAGTCTGGCAAACTTCCCGTGGCATACCCAATATGCCAAATACCAGTAACAATGATGGATCTCATTCTCCTAATCCTGAAAGATACTTGAATATGGCACTTTTTAAAAATCTCAGGTCTAGGACGAAGCAGATGTTACTAGGGACTGCTCGAGGCAATCAACGAACAACAGGATGATCGTGATCGTGATCGTGATGCTACGATAGTTGCCCTAATAACACTCAATAGAAATATTATAGTTATCAGATTTACTTACTAGATCTACCTGCAAGGTATGAGATAGACTAGTGGACTGATCATGAGACAGTCTCTGCTCACAAGCCTGCTCTTCGTGGGCCATGCCCAAACTCACATTGTAGACAAGGAGTTTGTATAAGTCAAAGTAGCTACTGGAATGAATGCAGTGTATCACCAGGGAAGAGATTTTATTCACCTGTGGTTCATTAAAGAGTCACCAAAAACATCTTAGGTATGCATTTAAGTTTGATATATTTTAAAATTATAAATTTCATTAAATTTTCACACCAACAGTATTAGTTGAAACCTGAGTACCATTTGCTCTTCAAGCCTTTGTTCTCCCTTGACTACATATCTCAGTTATTTGCCTCGATGTTTCTTTGCGTGCTTGTCCCAATCTGGAGAACATTGTGCTCTCTCTTGAACACATTTTCCTCTCTTTCTCTCTCCTCATATCTTTCTAAGCAGTTTCATTCAGTAAAAACTATCTTGCTTCACAAGAATAAATAAATAAAACTGAGTACCAAAACAATGGCCTAAATCATAAATAAACTGGGAAAGAGATATGATATATATATATTTGGGGGGCTTTGGGCCACATCAGGTGGTGCTTAAGACTCTATTGCTTCTGGACCTGAAGTGTCGTGCTTAGAGGATCAGGGACAGTCATGAATCAACCTGGGGTCTGCGACATGCAAGGTGAGGACCTTAATCCCTCCCTTTACTATCTCTAGTATAAGACTTAGTTTATATAAATGGAAATGACAATCAACTTTTCAGTCATAAATACCCGATCTCTATTTTAGCTATAGTAATATATAATTCCCATGCAAATATGTTTTATATATAACAAATAGTTGCAACTAAAATTGGTGGAAAGCTGTTGTTACTCTTTTTTTAATTGCAAGTTATTCCTATACTTCACAAGCAATTTGCACTGCCAGTTAAAACAAAACAATCCTACTGAGATTGACAATGTTCTGCAATTGCATATTGTCATTAGCTTTAATTAAGTCATCACAATCTACTTCTGTAGTACTTATATGCCATTTTTTTGAGATCTGCTTTGTGGAGAAAATCACATTTGCTGGATCAATTATGCTTTTGTTAAAAGAATGAGGTATTCTCCTTCAAAAGAGATACACTGGACAATCAGTGTCATGTAATGAGCTTAGCCACTTGCCTACTTGTGTTGTGGTGAAGAAATTTCTTCTCCCAGACACACCTTGCCTTGACTCCCAGAGAGACCTGCCTGGAGGCTGGCCACTGAACACAGTGTGGCAGATGGCCACATCCTGCTATGAGAGACTGCACACAGTAGGTCCTATATCATATGGCTACGGCCACCAAATTATAATAAGCACCAGAAGTCACACAGCAGCAGAGATACAATTTTAGAGATATCATTCCAACCAGAGTCACGTTAAACTGTTGGATTCCACGATGCTCGCAGTGAAATTGGTTGTACTCTAAATGGTTTCTTCTAAAAATGTAATTGCTTTGTTCTGGGTTCAGAAAGGCAGGGGAGGAAGAGAGCGTGATTTCTATCCCCTACTGCTGCCCCAGACTGTACCCACAAGCACCAGGGCTAAGAAAATAATAAAGGCATTGTCTTTTATCTCCATGCCAGATAGATTTCCTTTCCTTGGCTTCTTGACAAAATTCACTTATTATAATTATCTTTAGTTGGCAGTGACCACAGTCTAAAACTTTATAAATGCTCCAGGGAAAGCCTTTTGAGCCACCGTGCGAGTCTAGCTGGGTAGGTAACTGTCCCTTCACTGCCCGCAGCATCACTTTGCTCACACAGAAGTGGGTACATACATGTGGTGTAAGCGCAATAGGAAAGAAAGTCTAGTGCAAACAAGCATACTGCAAAGTGCACAGGAAATCCTCCTTTGGTGTATTTCCTAAAACCCTGGTTCACATTTAAGCCCAAATAAAGAGTTGTACTAAATACTGTGTTAAATTAAAAAAAAAAAAATTTAAAACCACCAGGCAGTCACACACATGACTGAGATTTGCAACTTCTAATTAATAATTCTAATGCATTATTAGCCATGTGAAATTCATGCAAGTTTAAATACCTCTCTGAATCTATAGTGCCATCTGTAATAATTTGAGTCTGCTGTTTCCAGTAACATTTTGTTTCCTCATTCTGCCTGAATGTATCCAAGTTTCTGTCTTCTATATTCTTTTTTTAAAATTCTTATTAAAGGACTGGGGATGTTGCTCAGCGACTTGCCTTGCATGTGTGAGGCCCTAAGTTCAATCCACAGTAATACACACCCCAAAAATCTAATTAAAGAAGTTGAATTTAACCAAATGCTCAGATGCAATGAAAAGCACATTATTTTCAACATAATAGTTTATGACAATTTTAGGTAGGGGTTAATATGGAAAAAGCTTGAATTAATTTATGCATGCGATTTTTGTGCTCAAGCTATTTGAATAAAGTTTGCGTATCCTTTCAAATGGTAAAGCCTCTCTTCTGCCTCAGGAAGAAGGAAGACAGGTTTTTAATATTTTGTCTTCATTTTAGTTTTAACCATACTGAACAGTTTTATTATAAATAGAGGACACAATCTTAAAAAATTATAAGTTTGAACCTCACAAGTATATGTTGTATATCTGCTCTGAATTTTTATTTGGGGGGGTGGTGTGAGTTGGGTTGTTTTGTTTTTAGTGTGCCATGAATCGAGTGCAGGTTTCATACAAAAAAGGCACATACTATCAGAGATATATCCCTGATCCTTGTCTACATTTTCCTAAGTCTGAATTCACACAATTATTAGGATACTGCAGTGCCTCAGAAGTGAGGCACTGCAAAAAAAAAAATTTTCCCCAAAAAAAAAATTTGCCCAAAGTGTTCTATTTTAACACTAATTCACTTTTTTGCAGATAAATCGAGAGAAGGATAACAGTGTTACTCTCTTCCCACACACAAATCATCTGACATTTTTTAATGATGAGCCAGTGGCTATAACTACTGCAGTAACATCTATGATAAGCAGGAAAGGGCTTATCCTTGGAAAGCAGCTGGAGGAGAAAGTCAACCCAGAGAGCTGAAATCCTAAGAAATAGAATGTCCCAGTCCTCCGGTACAGGCCATAAAGGTGGAATCCAAATATCTATCCACGGCAACTCATATAGCTGCCCACCTGTGCAAAGAAGCCATAGCAGAGCAGATTCCACAGTGAGCTGCAGTCAGGAAGAGTATACCAACCAGAACAGTGACCTTCGAGATCTGCACGTATGCAAGAAAATCTGGGTTTCATGTCAATGGAAGGTCATAGAATAAAGAGAAGCTTACAAACTAGCTAGCAGACCCCAAAATATCATGGTTGCAATGAGAACATTAGGATAGAAAGTGACAGATAATGGTTCTTGGGACTTTAAAACAGCAGGAACCATGACTTTTTTGTGGATGCCAGCAAGGACTGACTCTGGCCCAGGCCCAGATAAAGCAAAGTTCGAATTAGAGATGTGAGATGCAGCCCAGGAACCAGGAGTCCACCCAGTGTCATGCCCAAACCCCAAAATTTATTCTAGGAGAAAGGGAAAGGAAGAAAACATTCTGAATGAATAAATATGACAGTAACAGATGGGTTTTTGCCATCAGACAAGTGCTACAAAATAAAGAATAGAGTTATAAATAAAGTTGCAAGCAGTAAACCACACTTCCATGTGATTTTGAAATCTGTACACAAGAGGAAAAGTAGTTGATTTCATCAGAAAATTAAATGACTCTTTCTCCTATCAATGTTAAATCAAAAGCATACCATTTCATTTGTGAAAGTTTAAGGTGTGTTTTTGATTTTCCTGAGATGGTGTTTAAACTCATGGTCTCATATATGCAAGCAAATGCTCTATTGTCTTATATCTGGAGCTGAAGTGAACATTTCTTAAAAGAAGCAATTGTTAGAATATTCTTTCCACATTACTAGACTGAAATTGTAATCTCTTTCTGTTGAGAAAACATCCAGATTTGTAACTGATTCAGTGGGTGGGGCAGGGGGTGTGGCCTACACCTGGTGATGCTCTGCACACTTAGGAGTGACCTCTGGAAGTGCTCAGAGACCATAAACCTGGGGCCATGCGCCTGTTTGCCTGGGCTCAAATCAGCATTGACTGAATCAGCTGCATGCAAGGCCAGTGCCTGACCTCTTGTGCTGTCGCTCTGGCTCCTCTTAGTTTCGCTATATAAAAAACATTTTGGCCAGTACCTCATTTCCACTTGTAAGGTACATGAAACTCTTCCTTATCCGAGCTCTCCACGAAGAAGATCAATGTTCTTGTGTCTGTGTGAGAGTAGAGAAGGATATTTGCCACCCCAGTAACATTCCTTCCTCAGGCTTAGAAAATAATAATTTTTAATATACCTATGAGGGGAAATAGAGGTTTGGGAAAATATAACTCATCCATAGATAATATAATACAAAATGTGACAGTGAAACATAAGTCATGGTTATTTACTTTTTCCTGCCAAAAATGTAAACTTTGTAGATATTTTTATCAAGAGAAAACAAAAATGGGAGTCAACCCATGACTGCCATCTTGTGGAGAGTGCCAACACTATCACATCAGGATTTTTGTCCCTCTGGTGTTTGAATGGAAATACCTCTGGAGAGTCCCCGGGCACTCCCTCCTTTATTTAATAATCTTTGCTGCAAATAAGCTCTGCTGCATAGCTGACCCAAAATCCCCCGGGTTATCTCCAGTCAATACGGTGAAGAACTGCCACCGTTTATTGAGCTGTAAAGCTTTACATGCTCAGTTAAGTTATCAGATCATGTCCAGGACTGCATTCTTCCTGGTTTAAAACTTCCGCACAAAAAATTCTCCAAATTCCTATGCTATTATATCATTTCCAAAATTTATGAAATGTGGTTTGTGTTTAGTGTTCTTTGGTCAGGTTTATTATTTACTCACTTCAGGTGCACATCTTAAGGTATTTGAATTGACTGTCTTCTTTGGAAACATCCCAAAGACTTTCCACAGGGACTAGTACTGGCCCTAAGGATTCCTCAGCTGCAGTCATTCTGGAGGTATGATCAGGGTCCCCAAAGAGCCCTTACTGTCCAGCATCCCTGTTCAGTTACCAAAGCGTCTAAATCACAATGTGGCTACTCCAGAGTCACACACAAATATGCACATGCAAAGTTGAATCCAAACAATATATCTATGGCATATCATAAAATAATTCTAAACATTCAAACTGCTGAACAATGTCCCCTTATCTTGATCACCAAATTATTTCTTGAATTTTTGTCTTATAATGAGATTATTTTCCTTGCAAATCTTCCTCTGTAAAAGGTTAGCCTTTTACAGGCAAATTCTGTCTGCTATACTTTCAAAAGAAATCAAATAACACCATTTTTTCACCATTTCCAATAACCAGAACTAAGCCGAATTAAGATTTTATTTTGCTTATATTTTTTAAGTAAAATGGTTATATTTAAAGAAATTTACTTAAAAGAGATACAAAGGGAGAGAAAGAGAGATTGTTTACAAGAAATAACATGGGTTTCTTCACAGGGGGAGAAAGTAGAATACTCATCTCTTACTGAGATGTGGGCCAAGCTCTAAGGTGGAGAATGAAGCCCCACATGTCTTTACAAAGTTGTTTTGATAGCAGGGATTCTTCCAATTGTCTTGGCCTGGAAGTTTTCTGCATATAGAAGAGTCTATCTGGGTTACATCACAGGGCAAAAGTCTTAGATGTGAATGATGCTTTCATATTCATTTGGCTTTACATTCTCTCTCTCTCTCTCTCTCTCTCTCTCTCTCTCTCTCCTACAAATGACTCCTGTCACACAGTCAATCCCAAAATCTCTCTTTCCAGAATTCACTTTCCCACTTTCCCCCCAAGGCTACTGACTGCTCTACCACTCCTCACACAAACCATCTCTAGCTTATATCCTTTTGTTTCCCCCCCAAAATCTTAATAGCTTTTCCTGAAATACTACACAATAACGATTTGCTCGAGCGGGTCCAGTAATGTCTCCATCATGAGACTTGTTACTGTGTTTTGCATATCGAGTACCTCATGGGTAGTTTGCCAGGCTCTGCCGTGCAGGCAAGATACTCTCGGTAGCTTGCCGGGCTCTACGAGAGGGGTGGAGGAATCGAACTCGGGGCGGCCATGTTGGCTGCGTGCAAGGCAAACGCCCTACCACTGTGCTATCGCTCCAGTCACTAGACAATATGCCAACTCATTTTTCCACTTTAATATCTCCCTTTCTTATTTTATATTTATTCCTTCTAAACTTCTAGCTAGCTAATATTTTGCTTGTTTTTCACCTTTATTGATTGTCTTTACCAGTCATGTTTCTATGATAGCAAGCAACCACAAACTTGACATAAAACAACGTCAATTAATCATATCACAGTTATCTATGGATTGCAGTGGAGTGGGGGTGATCAGTTCCCTTGATCTCGGTAATCATCTTCAGCTGCTAGTCGGTGGACTGTTTCCAGTACCTAAGTATCGAAAGTTGAAAAACTACAGTCTACTTCAGTGGATTTAACTACCAGTCTGTTGACCAGTATTTAGACAGGTGCAGACCTCAAGTGTTGAGGTGAAAGGAAAAACACTGCTCAAGTTCTTATACGGCTGAAATTAAAGTGTTTGCTACCTAGCCTTTGAGGAACCCCCTTTAAATTCATTTCCAATATTATTAGAGCTCAGTCCCATGTAACTATGAATTGTAGTACTGTATCACTATCCTCCCATTGTTCATCAATTTGTTCAAGCAGGCACCGGTAACTGAACCCCCTATACCTTTTTATTTTCAGTTGGAAATCTTTCTTAATTTCTAAAGGCTCTCTGCATTCTGTATGACCTCCTTCCCTTGTGTCATAGTCAAATCCATCACTGGAAGTTCTAGCTCTTCTCATGCTTCAAACCTATTTAACTACCCCTTCGGCTTCCTCATTTCTGAATTTTTGTTTTTACTCTCTACAACCATATGTCTTTGTGGTGAAGAAATCTCTCTGCTTCTCAAGATTCAAGTGATTAAATTGAGACCATCTGTATAATCCAGACAACTGACCCTACTTAAGATCCTACTGTTAATTGTACTCATCAAGTTCCTCTTGACAAAATCTATATTAGTGTTTGATTGAATAACTAAGTGATGGAAACCTAGGGAAATAGACCTGCTATATAATGAGATACCTAATAGAATACAAATACCAAAAGGCAGCAATTTTTCAACTTTGTGCAGTATTGTAGTGCCTGATAACAACCAAGAAGACAAACAATAAATAAATGTTGGGTGAAAACATCTAATCTTAAGGGTTCTAAAAAATGATTCATATCTCGTACCACAAAGACTGGTACACATTCAAAAGAACAAAAGCAACCAGTGTTGGCATGGATGTGGGGGGAAAGGTACACTCTTTCACTGTTGGTGGGAATGCCAACTAGTCCAGCCTTTCTGGAAAACAATACGGACAGTCCTATAAAAACTAGAAATTGAGCTTCCATATGACCCCGCAAGACCACTTCTGGGAATATATCCTGAGGATGCAAAAAAGCACAGTAGATATGACATCTGTACCTATATGTTCATTGCAGCACTGTTCACAATAGCCAAAATCTGGCTGAAAGCAACCCAAGTGCCCTAGAACAGATGACTGGTTAAAGAAACTTTGGTACATCTACACAATGGAATACTATGCAGCTGTCAGGAGAGATGAAGTCAGGAACTTTGCTTATAAATGGATAAACATGGAGAGTATCATGCTGAGTGAAATAAGCCATAAAGAGAGGGACAGACATAGAAGACATATTGCACTCATTTGTGGAGTATAAATCAACATAACATAAGGCTAACATGTAAGGATAGTAGATACACAGGACCAGAAGATTGCTCCATAGCTGGAAACCTGCCTCATGAGCAAAGGGGAGAAGGCAGCTGAAATAGGGAAGGGATCACTAAGAAAAAGATGGCTGGAGGAATCGGTCAGGATGGGAGATGTGCGCAGAAAGTAGATAAAGGACCAAACATGATAACCTCTCAGGGTCTGTTCTGCAAACCATAATGCCCAAAAGTAGAGAGAGATTATTGGGAATCATGTCTGTCATGGAGGTAGGGGGAGGATGGGAAAGAGTATATTGGATATACCGGGGATATTGGTGGTTGGGAATGTGCACCGATGGAGGGATGGGTGTTGGATCATTGTGTGATTGTAACCCAAACATGAAAGCTTGTAACTATCTCACAGTGATTCAATAAAATTTTTTTAAAATGATGCATAAAGTACATGAGTCATGTATTCATGAGCACTTTTTATCTGAGAAGTAGATCCATACTTTTCAGCAAATTCTTTAACATTCCTCCCAGGTTGAGTAGGATAATCTTCATTTATGCTTCTTTACCAATAATTACTCATTGGATCCTATGAACCCTCTCAAAATATTTAAGTCTGTATGATAAAATTTAACATTTTCCAGGGTTCTCAAAGGTTTCCTGGTCCTACAAAATTTCAACTTTTCCAATCTCTTCAAACTCTTAACTATCTCACTAGTCAACTAACTCATCAAAACATAACAAATTACAAAGATGAGAAATGGCAGTGGGTATGAAGACAAGTATATAATGATAAGAATTTGGACACACATGACAATGTGTGTTCAATTAGATAACAGATCTTCTTTTTGTCCTTTAACATTTCATATAAATATTTGCACTGGAAAACCCTGATTTATAAGTTATTTATAACAAGAGATTAATAATTTTAACTGAGTGTATGTGTTAGACGTAATATCACTAAGAAAAAATACATGTACAGGATATTTTAAAAACTATAGCATAAAGTTGAATACATGCAAAATAATCCAGTTACTCTAAATCCTTTTTCTTATTTCTTCACTTTTTCTTTCTTTGTTTCTTTTTTATTTACTTAGCTTTTGCTCCTTGCCTGGTAACCAAGAATCATTCTTGATGGTCAGGCAAACATATGTGGTGCCAGAGATTGAGTCTGCAAGGCAAGTACATTAAACACTGTACCACTTCTCTGGCTACAAGCCTTTCTTTTATTTCTAATGCAGTTTTGTATGGGAGAATATTAGCTTGATTAAGAAATCTTATGTGCATTTTGGTTTTCACCTTTTTATTTCTACTACTTTATTCCCATTATTATGCTGTTATAAAACTTGGGGGATGGAAGAACGTGAGAGATAGTACAGAGAGTAGGGCACTTACCTTGCATGTGGCAGGCTTGGGTTGACCCCAACATCCCGTATGTTCCCCTGAGCATCTCTAGTCATGGGTGCAGAGCCAGGTAACCCCTGAGCATTGCCAGGTGTTCCCCCCAGACAAATCAAAAATAATTGAGAGTTTTGTTCACCTTCTCTTGGAAAAATTGGGTTATGGCTGCCTGATTAACAACTCTGTTTGAAAATTTAAGGACAAAAGATGGCCTCTCTTAAGAAAATTGACTATCTGTCTAAATGACTAAGGAGTTAAGGGAGTTTGTATAGCTATATTTATCTCCCTCTTCTCAATCCTCAAAATAATTTTTTTAAGATTCATTTAAAGACTTTTTAAACTTCAGTTAAATACAAAGTGTTACTAACTAGCTTCTCTCAGCAAGGAATCTGTGCATTTTGTGTTTTAACTATAAAATAAATGCATCTGAGCTTATATATTCTTCAAGTTACACTAACAGACAAGGTGTCTCCAGAAAAATCCAGACTAAAATAAACATGCCCCCCCACACACATTTTAAGCTTATGATTCTTACTAGTTTTCTTCCTGGTTCACTTGCCCCTGTGACTTTCTCTGTTTTACCAATCTTGTATGTAGACACAAAATATTCCTTCATGGAACATTGTGAAGTTGTCCATGGTCAATATGAGGGTCCCTGGATGAGACAAGGCTCATTTTTAGTGTTCTAAAGGCAGTGTACTAAAAGTCTCTGCTGTTACTGATAAAAAGTTCTGGAATTGAAAATATACAAACAATTTTAAGACATATTTTTAAAAAATTTTTTTCTCACTATAAATCTCAAGATATAAGATTCATAATGTATCAAATCCACATGTAATCAAGCTTGCAATCCTATCTTATAGGATCATTAGTACAGGTCTAGAGATCTTTGACGGTGGTCTGAAGTCACTTCAAGACAAAACACATAAACAATGAAGAAAATAATTTGGAAGATTTTAATGTGTGCCTCAGCACATCTTCAAAAGTAACAGCTAAAGGAATGACATAATCACAGGCAGTGGCTCAATGCTGACTGTCTTGTAAATTGTGGATGGGGTCTGCTCCAGGATGAATTGCTGATCAATAAGCTCATCAGGAATGCATTCTCCAACCAGGTTCAACCCAATATTCCTCTTCTCAACTTCTCTCTTACCACATAAACCTTTTGCTTATTTTCAGTTGAAGTAAAATACATAAAACATAAATTTTACTATTTTAATGACTTTCAAGGGTACAGTTCAGTGGTATCAAGTACTTTCACATGGCTGTGTTTTCACCACCTTTTCATACAACTGATTTTACAAAAATAAAACCCTAAACCCTATTGAATAATTTTCTTCATTCCACTTCTTATAATAACCTTTCCCAACTAATTTATTTATTAAAAGCCTGTTTTTTTGTATTATAAGAAGTGGGTCGGTGGATAATAATATATCTGTAGTATGTATAGGTTTGTCATTGAAAATAACCTTTAAGATTATCACCACTATCCATTATCAGAACAATGGAAGCTATATTGTTTGCCAATGGCAAAATACTCACAAAATTTTAGAAAAATTAATTGGAGAGCAGTACAAACTGTCATATCTTGCATGTCACCATAGCAAAGGCAGGAATACTTACAAACAACAAAAATAATTTAAATATGCTAAAGACAATGTCTATAGAGATGCCCCCTGACATTTCTGGTTTCTGCTACTCTCCATGTATTGCTTTGGTTTTGTTCTACTCTAATGGATATAACAGATTAACGGGGGGGGGGGGGATAACAACAGATTAACAGGAATATTGCTCTCCAGAGAATATCTTGCCTGCCTAGAGACACTCTAGGTTGTCATAATTGGTAAATGCTACTATAATCATGAGTTCTATAAAACAGCCTAACGTGCACACAACCCCCACAATAAATAACTTACTGAGGTCTTAAGAGTACTGAAATTGAGATGCCCTATCTACTTCACACTTTCTCTCTTTTAATGTTTTGGTTCATCTCTGATGATTAGATGGCTAGAGGAGTAGTTTGGAAACAAGATTTCATTCAAAACTTCTCCAGGAAGGGTTCTAAGTAAACTTACTTGAATAAGTCACCCACTGACTAAGGTCTGAAATAAAGAGTTCTAGGGTGGGAAGGTCTAAAATGACCTCTAGGAGTTCCCTCCCTGTAAGAGTGTCATTGCCAGACAGACAATTTCAATGAGTCGCACAGGCATTCCAAAAGTGTGTCCTAGAAACCAGAACTCCCCTGCTGTAGCTATATTTTTAAGTTCTTAGTGTTCATTCTTTGCGTAGCAAATTCCATAAGATGGAAAATCTTTTACAAGTCGGTACTGTCCTTAGGTAACTTCTGTAAGTAGCTAAAGTGTTTAATCATCTACTTTTAAGCAAAAATCATTTGCCTAGGACATAAATTAATTCAAGTAATGAGATATGCAAAACAGAAAGGAAAAGCATAGATATTTATAAGGTTCACTTTTGAAATTGGCAAAAATAATGAATCTTTATGTCTTCAGTGATAAAGTTGGACTCCTTTCCTCTTACTATCTCCATCTTCTGTTAGATTGCTTGCAGATTTGCTGAAATTAGATGTCAGTGTAAATTATGGTACAGGCCGACATACTAGCCAAAGCTATGAAGGGTAGACACATAAAAACAAGGTGCTATTGAATGTAATTGCTTCTGATCTTAAAAATCTTAAGGGACAAAATTGATGCTGATGTGGTATTTGCATCAGGTAGTTCCTTTAATTGACACTGACTTACTTGGGGAAAGTTTTTTCTGAGTAGTTTTATTTTTTTCCTATTTCTTAACTTTCAGATACAGGAATGTCAGCAATTTATAAGTTGGACAGATCAGAGGGGAGAATGACAAGATGTGATTCTAGGTAGTGGAAGCAGAAATCTCCAAACTTTTTCCGCAGTGCATGGCCAAATCTGCATTGAGAAAATGAATTTTTGTAAAGTGCATTTGGAGATAACACTTGGAAAGAAGTTAGCACTTTCTTGAACTTTGCTAAATTAGGAAGAAAGCCCCATTTGCAAACATTTCCATTCTTGTCTGCTTCAATAAGAAGAAAAATGAAAAAGCACGACCCATAGGGCTCCTGGAGGAAGGAGATGCATGGTTCTGTCTATTCATTTAAATACTTAACAAGCCACAGGGAAAAAAGAAGACATCCCATTCCACTGCCCATAACATATGTCAGTAAGTCATAAAAATAAATCATACTGTGGATGACTTGTGAACATTGCTCAGCCTCCTGTGAGACATTAACACTTGTTCTTGAGCCAAAAAAGCAAACAGTCCAACTGTCTGTCTAATATTTGTTCCTCCCTGGCCATGAGAAACGGTTTTCAGAAAACAGAGGTTAATTAGTTAATTCCTATCCTACCATTATGGCAAAGTTATAATGTACTCTATGTCTAAGTAATTCTTGTCTTGTGGAACTTATTGGAGTGAAAGAATAGACATATTTTTAGGCTAGAAAATCTATAAATTCTAAAAAAGAGCTGAAAATCTGCCTTTAAACTTTACTCAGCTGAAACTAATAAATATTTCTGAAAACAGAGTTTTCGGAGAGTCAAATATTGATACTAGCCTATATTCTGGATGAAAAAAATATAGTAAGTATAATTAAGTAATTCTTTTCTACTCTATTGTGCTGAAATTTATCTCAAACAGCAGAGCAATGTGTTTAAACATTTCCAAAAATATATATGTCAATTGGGGAAATGTTTATGTAGACTGAAGTATAGAATAAAAGCATAATGAGTCCTTTACAATAAATTGGAACCTCAAAGTAGTTATGACTCTAATTATCCTGATCCTGTTGCTCAACTACAAGGAATCACGTGATGGTTTCCACCCCACCAGATAATATCTGAGTGGTTCCAGGTGACATATCAATCGTATTGATGAGACATTTTAGTGGGGCTCTCCAGTCAAAATAGTGATCAATTGAAAAGGGCAAAATTTAGGTAGGTAGGAACAAGACAAAGTTACATTAAAATGCAATATTGCTTGGTTTCAGGAATCATAATTCACTATCCAGAGTGGGGCACCCTAATTTCGACCCTACTCTACCCCATCCTCAAATTATTTTTGAGAATCCCAAAGAGAACTTCTATATGTTTAGGTATAATCCCTCCTAGTCACCAAGTTCATCTGACTTTTCTTTCTCTCCTGATCACAAGTTTAAAATTAATCTCCCCAGTCTGGTGTCTGATGTTTCTAATACAGGACACTCCACAGTGCCCAAACTCCAAGCAGTACTAAGCCAACTACTAAATGTCATATTTGATACACTGTTTTGCCCTTAGCCTCCTTTCAACTGCTGCTGCCTCATGTAACCTCTGTTTATAGAGAATATGAATTCTGTACAAAGGTAATGCTTTGGGGCTGGAGCGATAGTACAGCAGGTAGGGCGTTTGTCTTGCATGCAGCTGACCTGGGTTCCATTCCCAGCATCCCACATGGTCCCCCAAGCACTGTCAGGAGTAATTCCTGAGTGCAAAACCAGGAGAAACCCCTAGCATTGCCGGGTGTGACCCAAAAAAGAAAAAAAAATGTGATGCTTTGGGAAACTTCCATAAAATACCAGAAGCATCTTTCACAGATGATATTGTGCCCCCAAAGCCTATATTTCTCATACTGTCAACTGACTACTATCATGGCTCGGTCTTGCCAATAAGGAATAGTATCACTTCTGGGAGTGCATCAATACCTGACAGCTGAGCCATGTGCTCCAGCCTAACTGAATGCTCAAAGCCATGCTAGATTCTGCCCAGATATGCAATGATGTATTCTCACATTATGTGTGATGCTCTATTATTTCCATATCAAAATACATTTGTTTCATATTTCTGAAACACATAACTGACTACACATGACCTCACCACCAAGTCTTTAACATGTTAACTGGAGGAAAATTTGAGAGACTTCCTCTTCACTAAACAATAGTTGTGGTTGCTTTTCTCCCCCATGGATTTCCTTTGTTTCCAATGCAGGTTGAATTCTAGTAGTTTTGGCATAAAATCTTCATGGAAATTGTAGCTTAGGTTCACCCACAAAACCTTAGAGCAAATGCTCCTTTATCTAAACTATCTATATAGAATATTTACAAATATGCCTTTAAAATATTTAAAGTTTTTCTTTCTGTTATACTTTAGCATATTTTCAATGTAGTTAATGTTTGTAGTTTGGTTGTACAAAGCAAATGTACCTTCACTACCATCAAAGTGCCCAAGACCTTCCACCATTCTTGTTATGTCAAAGTAAATAATTTTATTTAGGAAATACTAAAAAGAAGCAACAAAGAGTGTCACATAAAGAAAAAGTATGTACCCCTTGTTTGTGGTCAACTCTGGAATGGAGTGTCTAATACAATATATTAAAGCTTTAAAATATATATTCTTTGTGATAAATTTAATTGCCCAAATGTATATTTATTTCTGGGTTCTCAAGTCTATTTCATTGATTTGAGTGGTGACTATTATTGCAATACCATGCTGTTTTCATGTATGTAAAGCAGAGGGATGTCATTTTGCCTGTCCTTTTGCTCATTAGAATTTATTTGGATATTTTGTGGTTGTACACAAATTTTCATTTCATTTGTTCTTTGTCCTTGAAGAATGTCATTAGAATTTTGATAGAGACTGCATTGTTTCTGTATAGTACTTTCCATAAGATGATAATTTTAACAATTTTAATTCTCCGATACAAAAACATGCAATATTTTTTTATTTTATAGTGTATTGTATTTATTTTAATAATAAAATAGTTTACAATAAATTCCTTTCACTTCCTTTGTTGATTTCTGGGTACTATATTTTATAATGCAAATATAAATGGTACTTTTAAAATTTCTCTGTAGTTAATAGTTTATATATAGAAATATAATAGATTTCATTATTCCATAGTCTTGCAACTTTACTATATATTTTTTCTAAGAATCTTGGTAAAATTGTTAGGGTTTTCTATTTACATTATCTTGTTGTTGGAAATAATTATAATTTGACTTCTTTTAAAATTTAAAATTTCTTTTAAAATTTGAATCCTTTTATTTCTTTTTATTGCCTAACTGTGTAATATTATATGCTAAATAATAATGGTGAAAATGGGCATCCTTGTGTTGGCTGATTTTATAGGAAAAGGACCAAGATTATAAAATAGTGAGGAAAACCTTTTCAACAAATATTTCTGGTAAAATTGACTAGCAAAAGACACTATCTCATGCCACGCACAAAAAATTAACATAAGTGGTTTAGACTTAGGTGTTAGGCCCAAATTCACCACAGAAAACATAGACATAGCTCTCATGATACTGGTTTCAAAAGTATCTTCTTTGATTTAAGTACACTGGCAAGAAAAAAAGCAAAATAAATGGGATAACATCAAACTAAAAAGCTTCTCTGTGAAATTAACTATCACTAAATAAAAAGCCCTACTGAGTGTGTAGAAGTATTCACATATTACACATCATATGAAGGGATAGTATTATGCAGCTGGAGCAATAGTACAATGGGTAGGATGTTTGCCTTGGATATGGCTGACCCAGGTTTGATCACCAGTACCACATATGGTACTCAAGCCTGTCAGGTGTGATCCCTGAATGCAAAGTCAGGAGTCAGGAGTAAGCTTTGCGCAGCATCACTGGGTGTGGACCAAAAAACAAAAACAAACCAAAAATAGATTATATGCATACACACATATAAATATGCACAAACATATATGTATATATAAACTATATGTATGCATATATATGTGTGTGTATGTATATATATGCATACACACATATACAGTACTCACAAAACTTAGCAATAAAACAAAAAAATCTTAAAATGAGGTAAAGAGATCAACAAACACATTTCCAAAGAAAGTATACAAGAGATATAATTTTTGAAAAATGCCAGTATCATTGGTTATCAAAATATTGCAAATAAAATGACAATGAAAATGACATTTTGAAAATAAAAATTGCAATATCACCTCATATTTGTAATAATTTCCTATATCAAAATGTCCAGAAAGAACATGTGCTATCAGAAATATAGGAAAAACATACCCTTGTTTACTGTTGGTAAACAGTACTGTTGGTACCCAAACAGTAATTCTTTTGCCTCTATGGAAAATAGTATGTAGAGTTTTCAAAAAATTATAAATAATTCTTAAAGATGTTTATACACCTTTGTTCATTGCAGAACTACTTACACTAGTTAGTCAACATCTAGAAACAGCCCAACAACAGATGTATGGCCCAAGAAAATATGACATAAATGCAAAACAGAAAACTACTAAGCTATAAAAAAAGGTAAAAATCTTGCCTTTTGCTACAACATGAATGGATCTGCTACAAAGGGTATCAAACAAAATAAAATAAATGGGAAGCAGAAATACAAATACCAGATGTTCTCATTCATAGTCTATATATAAAAAACAAAACAAGGAATAGACAGTGCTCAGTGAAAAGGAGGGTGGGGAATGAATGGAAAGGGTTCTATGGATACAGATTAAAATATACTGTTACCCTGGTGTTCAGCATGGTGAGCTTCCACATGAGTTAACATATAAATATTTACAATCTTATAAATAAATGTTACCACCAAAAAAGTCCTTCTGACTGTATACTTGTAGAATATACAAAGACTGAAGAACTCAACAGCAACCAGCTTCCCAGAGAAAAAGAAACTAACTAAACAAAAAGAAAATCTGATGACAGAGTTCAGTGCAGAAACAATGGAATGCTGGGTTCCTGGCAAGCTCGGTCTCTAAGTTTTGGTTTCTCTCATCTCATACAAACATACATACACACACAATCACACACACAATCACACACACAATCACACACACACACACACACACACACACACACTTGAATTTACTACATCCACCAACACCATTTCAAAGCATCTCTGGTATTTGTTTTTTTTTTTTCCTTTCTAATGGTATACTTTCTTGTTCCTCCAATAAGAAAGACCAGATATATTCTTTCTCTAATTTCCGCCCTCTCCCATTTCCAATTCAAATAATATATTTCACTTCATTAGTAGCTTTGTAAGTTACATGTATTCTACTAAACTGTAGGAAATAAGATAAAAATATTCTTCAAAGTAAACTTCAAAACCATAAAATAATCTCAGTAAGTAAATTAAAAAAATTTAACATCAAAGAATTCCTCATTTTAATCACTAAACTGAGAAAAGGACTGATTATATATTTGACTTTTCCTTTGGGGGCAGGGGGAGACCTGACTGTATGAAAAATTCTCCTGCTACAAAAATAATTAGGTCTTAAGGAGATACCAGTGTAAGTAGGATGCATTGTGTGCATGTTTTTTAGGACTAGAGACATTTCCCATGATATACATGCAGAATTATAGTCTTAAGAGCTTGTGTACCCTTCTACTTTCCTTCTCTAAAAAGACGCCTTCCTCCATTTTAGTCTTTTATATCAAGCAGGCTACACAGAACGATTTAGGCACAACCAAAAGACTGAAATTCAGTGACCTGTGCTGGATGCCCTCTATCTGTAAGGTATAATATAGTTTCTTCAAATTGATAATTGTCACCAGAAGGAATTCATATTAAAACTTTAATCTCACTCCAAAATTCCCTTGGTAAAAGCCTATAATTTGTGCAACTTGATGTACTGATTGTCAGGAGCAGATATATTAGTTTTACCTGCTCCTAACAGAGGATACTTGCCTACTCCACTGTTTTTGTCTCTTACTTTAATGATTGGGGTTACTTCCGTCCTCTCTTTCCACTCTTTGCTTCAAACATCCTACAGCTGTCATTTATATAAAAGCTGAATACTAACAAGGAAGTGCAGTTCAGGCTGAATCTGAGTTTCCTTTGGGATTTTCACCACCAAACTGAATCTCTTTTGTCTCTCTCTCTCTCTCCTCTCTCTCTCTTTTTAATCTTACCACCTCTGTTATATTAAATTTTCCAACAGAGCTTAGTGATCACAGTTATGAAACCGTGGTTATAAAATACTAAAAGACAAATAAGCAGACAGTGATCTCAGGGGTCTAAATGGCAAAGAAACCCCAACCTCAAATGCCAATTTAATTCCAATTAGAACAGTGACCTGACCCCCCACTATGGAAATCTGGAACAAGTCCATGGGGTCAAATGTACTTCCAATTACCAAGCAGTGACTAAACTAACATTTTTCATAGAGCAATTTACTATGTGTCATGAACCTTTGCCAAAGGGCAGAGTAAACAGGACCAAAAACAAAAACCCTGAGATGTTCTCAAATGTTGTTTATATTCAGGTCTGTTTAGCCATCAGTAATGGATGTATTGTTGCAGAGGAACCAAGAATAAAACTTCAAAGGGGTGATGGAATAAAAGAGAATGACAGGTAAAGAAAGAAAAATTGCACATTTAACCAGCATGTGTGCCACTGCCTGAAGAAATAAAAAAGTCAGGGAGCTTGGCTAAAAATATGAAAGAGAAAAAGTTTCCTGATACAAAACTAACCCCCTGCCATATCAAATCAATAATTTCAAAGATGCATCCTGAGTTGAAGTCTCAACTCATTAAAAAATTTTAATTTAATGTAAGGACTAAATTTCCATTCATAGACCTCTTCTGGCATATTTGCTCTATTTACCACTGCAAAATTTTAAATCCTTTCCCACTTACTCTCTCATGCAATCTTTTCATAATCCTAGAAAGCAAGTAAACAGTGACAAAACACAAAAACATTTGTTAATTGTCACAAAAATGGCATAAAGGTGGTTCGAGAAACAAATATAACCTCACATCTTAATAAGACCAGATTCTTTATCAAGGATTTAAAACACTGCTGAGGGCTGTGCTCCTGCAAGCAGCAAATGTGAGTAGAGCACTAAGTGATGGAACCAGGCTCAGGCAGAAGGAGCCAGTTCCCTCCTTGAAGAGATTAATTCTCCTCACATGGAAATGACTATAGTATCTAAATGTCACTCACTGGTATATAAGCTTCACTGGCCCATAAAAATACCACTCTCTTATGAATGAAAAGCAGGATTAAGATCAAAGAATAAAAGCCATGTTTTTAAAGTCTGAGCTACATTATTTAAAATATAAACTGAACAACAATAAAAATATTTGGAGAGGACTCACCTAATCTTTGCTTAAATAGATGGTTTTATATAAATACTATATATTTGCTGATACCGTTTTCACTTCAAGTATTTAGTTCCTGTATCTTCAGCTATTTAAGCTTCAATGAGAAGTGACTATTTCTTTGATACAATCAAATTTTTGCTGATTCTCTGGCAGGGATGCCAAATTTCTGATAATTAATTTTAAAAAATCTTGGAACTTCTAGTTAATGAAATCCAAAATCTTTTTAATGTAAACAATTCTCATAATTATTATCAATCATGAAGATAGACAGGAGGGTCTGCTGAGATAAATACCTTTTAGAGTTAGTTTTATCGGTATGAATCACTGTGTCATAATCATGTCAGATCACTCTTTGAATCAGATTTTCCTCCACTGTAAAATCATGCTCCTAACTCTGAAAGAGCCTTGAATATCCTCAGGGCTAGGATGAACGAGATGTTACTGGGGCCTGCTCGAGGCAATCGACGAATAACAGGAAGGTCGTGATCGTGATCGTGATCGTAAAATCAGAATAATCACCCTAACCATGCAACATGTATTAAGGTTCAGGGAAAGCATGTCAAGTGACCTGCACTATGCCTGTTGCTGATGCAGATTCCTAAAGGATAACAAAGAATATTTCCTTGTCATCATCTTTTTTCTGCTGTGAGTTCCTGTGAAAGTAAACTCAAATCCTGGTTGTTGAACTTAACTGGTAAAATGCAAAACTAGACAGAAGGATGCTGCTTTTATTAACTCATAGAAGAACAAAGTAACGTGTAGAACATTGTCATCACCTCATCATCATTCAAATACATTAAAAATAAGCATTTATCAGCACTTCAGAGAGGTGCCACCCCTCCAAATCTGTTTAATAGAAAAATCTTCAAATAAATAATGAGATGGATTTGGTGCCTCAAGATTCATTAATTCTGGCATAAAACTGACTTCATTAAATTTAGGAATTATGAGTTGTTTAGCAGTGTCTTCAGAGATTTGTATAGCTTCTGAGATATAGTCAAAACAATTGTTGGATTAAATAGGCACGGAAAGGGAAAGCTACAGACTATCAGAAATTTGCATATCATGAATTTCATGCCATCATATTAACTAATATTTTCCAATTTTAATATTTTATATGTTCGACTGTCTACAAACATTGATTGTCTGCTTTGCATAAGGCCCTGCACCAGACACAGGGGACATGGAAGCGATCAAGATAGAAAAGGTCTTGGTTAAGACATTTCTGAAAAATAATGCAATGCCTGAATTCCAATAAATGATAGAGCTAGGATAACAAAATTGGCATGAAAAACTTCAAGTATCTCAAACTTTCTTTCTGTTTCTGACTTTGTCATATTCTTTCTCTTTCTGTCTCTCAATCCCTCTCTATTTTGCAGTGTCCCTCTGCATATATCTGTGTTAACAGAGATTCATTTATATGCCCGGAATATACAAAATATATATTTATTATACATATTCATATATATGCACACATATTGGGCACACACATATGTAGGGCATGCACACACCACTAAAAATCTTTATCTGACTACATAACCTTTGTCTGACTTCATAATTTAACTCACAAGAAATAAATGAGCTTTTCACCAAGTATCTTTTGCTATTTGTCTTTTTTTTCTTCAAACTGTGGGCTATTCATAATATTGCCTTTAAAATTAATGAAAGAGGTAGTTGCTATCATCAAAGACTCTTCAAGAATCTTCAAACTTTCTGTAAATTGGCAGCATTCTGCTCAAGCTGTTTAATTCCAACAGAAGTGTTTCTTTGAAGTTGACAAGGTGTTTGTGGACAAAGCAGTAGTTTGCTTTAAAAAAAATTACTTTTGCTTTACTCATGACCTAGTTAAGGCTGATTTGGAAAGAAACAAACCCAGAGTGCTGCTGGACCACTGCAAGCGGGATGCCTTCCTACTGAGGGACAGGCTCTGACTCCACATGCAGCTGCTGAGAGATACTATGCTTTTTTGAGATCTCTGTCACTTGTTCATCAGATCTTAGGTAGTTGATCTTAGAACAAAGCAAAGTTATATTGTTTACAAGATCTCCAGCCAATACACTCCCTGAACATGCCTTGAGAAGCAAAATAAAGTATATGAGCCAAGACACTGAAAGAAGAAAAAAGAAAAAAGAAGAAGAATAAAATCCTGCATCAGCTCTACATTGATAATTTTAATAGCTTCAATGTATTGTGTGTCTCCCAGTGCCAGACATTATACTAAGTGTTTTATATTCATTATCTTATTGAAACTGGAGAAAGAATGCCAGTGTACAATGAGAGACCCTGATGCTCCACTTAGCAACTTGCTAGGGAAATTGCTTTCTCTGCATTCTTGCTGTTTCCATCCACCTTCAGGGATTTCATTCCTTTATTTCTTTGAACCTCTTTCCATCTTAGGAATGGATGGCATATCTTGTTGGTGAGTAAAGTAAGGAAGCATAAGAATTCAAGACTCGGCCTGCTTTTCATTCTCAGGCCAGAGATCTTTGCCTGCTCATGCCTTATCTCTTCCAGGTACCCAAGCCCCATTTGGAAAGGCCCATAGTAGAGCAACACCTGTTGTTTGTTTTTAGAAAGGTGAATTGTACACATTCCAATATAACAGTCATAAAACTAGTATTTTTGTTTGCTATTGGCTGACATCTTGGCTTCCTTCTCAACTGGTTTTGGAAAATGGACAAGGAAAGGTAAAGGTAAAAGTAAAGGCCCTCCCGTTATTCATCGATTTGCTTGAGCAGGCCCAGTAACGTCTCCATTGGAGACTTTGTTGTTACTGTGTTTGGCATATCGAATACATCACAGGGAGCTTGCCAGGCTCTGCCGTGCGGGCGAGATACTCTTGGTAGCTTGCCGGGCTCTCCGAAAGGGGCGGAGGAATCGAACTCGGGTAGGCCATGTTGGCTGCATGCAAGGCAAACGCCCTACCGCTGTGCTATCAAATATTTATGAGGCTTCTCTAAAGTTAATCTTTCAATGACTTAATTTTCTTGACCATAAAAGGATAATCATAGTACCTATGTCAAAGAATTATTATGACTATAAATGAGAAAATGCCTATAGAGTAAGTGAAAGGTAATGACATATGTAATAAATAGTAGCAAATTTAATTAGTGATATGATCTTTACTTTTGTTCTTTTTTTAAAATTTTTATTCTTAACCAAATCATTTCCATTGCATTACCTTTTTGGAATATGCAGATTTATGTAATTCTAAAATTACAAATAAATTTTTACTTTGACACAAAAATGATAATAGTAAGAATATGATCGAGTGATTTTCTGAAAATTATATAGGAGAAAATACATGTTTTCCTTAGCACTTTGTTGGCTTACAAGTGCTTAACAAAATATTAGTACCACAGTAATATCATTAGTGTTATTTAAATTATGAATCATCTCATTCTTCTTATTCTCAATCAGCCTACACATTATGTAACAGAATTTTATTTAATTCAGTTTCTCATAAATGCTGCATTTCTTACTCTATCTGTATAGTTATTATCTTCATTTAAGACTTACATTTAAGTTTCATAAATCTATCTCCCAGTTGCTTTATTTTAATAAATTTTAGTATTGGCCTTTCTTCCAGTAAAGAAATACAGAATGTTTGTTTTAAGAGAAGACAATAGTGAGTCACATGACCTCTAGTTTTAGACTGCTGTTTTTGCTTACCTACAAACCAGATGCTCTCTATTTTATTACTGCCACCAAAACCCAACAAAAATCTAGATTCAGAAAAAATAGTATAGAGACATAAAATATATAAAAGGAAGTAATTCAGAAAGCCAAGTCTCCTCTAATTTCATCAAAATAATTTCTCTGGGTTCTTGACATTTGAAGCAGTTTTATACATTGACTTGTAATCCAGAGTTAAAGGAAGTAGAGTTTTGTATTTCTCACATGATGATAAATATTTTCAGATATAAATATAGTTCCATGAGTGATAGCACATTTACAAATATACAGAAAAGGAAAGCATGTTCTCTCTGAATAGAACTAAACCATGTATATTTTGTAGTTTTGTAGAAAGTACATGAAATCTTCCAAACACAAGAAAAAATGAATACTCTACCAATCAGGGCCTAAACCTGAAAAAGAGATTTTGATTCAAGTTGAACTCTTTATTAGGATTTTAATACTACAAAGTCATACTAGACGTCAATTAAACATGGTTATGTAAAGATTACAATCATCCAAGAAGAGTTTTTCGTTGAAAAGTATCAAAATAGTAAATGCATTAAAAAAAGCTCTACGTTCTTAACGTAAAAGTATTCCTACTGCTTTAATGATGGTTCCTTTATGATGAATATTCTGTGATTTTTTTTATTTTAGATATATGCCCTTTAACATTATTAACTAAGACTCTGTGATAATATGAATTTAAATACTTTCCTCATTATTTCCAAGTGAATTGTGCTAGACAGTAATTCCAAGAGGTGTATTCTGGTAACTTTGTTTACCCAACAGCTGGCAGGCAACCCTTAACCTCTCCACCCTCAATAGTACTCTCAATAGTATCATCATAGTTGTGCCTGTGCACAACCCAAGCCTATGTTTCACTTTTCTTTATTGTTTTTGTTTTGGGGTCACACCCAGTGATGCTCAGGGGTTACTAGTAAGGGTGCTCAAGGGACTAGATGTAATATATGGAAATGAGCCTAGGTGATCCGCATGCAAGGCAAATGCCCTACTTACTATTATCTTTCCATGCCTTACCACTGTTTTAAAGGTCAAAAACAATATACCAAATCCTCTCCAGCACTGATTATCAAAGCCACTTGGGGCATGTTTCTAAACCATAACTCCAAATACCACTTCTTACAATTTGAACCACGTGGATATCTCTACCCATTACACCTCCTCCTGCACTAAATCCACAGACTATGGGGCAGCCCTGATTGTGCCAAAGACTTAATGCTATTAATATCTTTTTTTGTTTTTATTAATGAAACACCATGAGGTACACTTGTAGACTTACAAGTTTTTGTGCTTGGGTTTCACAATATGCTAGTGAGCGAGTACCCATCCCTCCACCAGTGCCCATTCTCCACCACCAATGATCCCAGTATCCTTCCCACACCCCATCCCCCCATCCCATCCCGCCTTTGTGCAGGGAATTCCTTTTTATTCTCTCTATCCTTTTGGGTGCTGAGGTTCACAAAAGAGGCATTGAGTGGCAATCATGTTAAGTATATAGTATACTTTCAGCATGCATCGCCCATTTTGGGAGGATCCTCTCAACATCCTTTACTTGGGGTTCCCTTCTCTATCTGTGCGGAATTTTACCTTACCATGTGTGGCTGGCCTCCAAGCCATAGAGTGAACCTCCTGGTACTTATCTCGACTATTCTTGGATTTTAGTCTCCTGTTTTGTTACTTTATGTTCCCCTGATAAATGCAATCTTTCTATATCTTTCCTTCTCTTTCTGACTCATTTCACTTAGCATGACACTTTCCATGTAGTACCACTTGTATGTAAATTTCATGACTTCATCTATTCTAACAGCTGCATAGTACTCCATTGTGTAGATGCACTAAAGTTTCTTTAACCAGTCATCTGTTCTTGGGCACTCAGTTTTTTTTTTTCAGATTTTAGATATTGTAAACTGTGCAGCAATGAACACCGAAGTACAGGTGTCATTTTGACTATACTTTTTTGCATCTCTGGGATATATTGTCAGGAGTGGTACTGCTGGGTCAAATGGGAGCTCAATTTCTAATTTTTTGAGAAACATCCATACTGTTTTCCAAAAGGGCTGAACCAGTCAGCATTCCCACCAGCAGTGAGGGAGAGTCCCTTTTTCGTGACATCCACATCAACACCGGTTGCTTTTGTTCTTTTGGATGTGGGCCAGTTTCTGCGGTGTGAGATGATAGCATATTGTTGTTTTTATTTGCATCTCCCTGATGATTAGTGATGTAGAGCATTTTCTCATGTGCCTTTTTGCCATTCGGATTTCTTCTTTGGGAAAGTTTCTGCTCATTTCATCACCCCATTTTGTTGGGGTTGGATGTTTTCTTCTTGTGGAGTTCAACCAGTGCCTTGCATATCTTTGATATAGACCCCTTATCAGATGGTTATTGGGTGAATATCCTTTCCCATTATGTAGATTATATTTGTATTCTGGTCACTGTATCTTTTTGAGGTGGAGAAGCTTCTTAATTTAAGATAGTCCCATTTGTTTATCTCTGTTTCCACTTGGTTGGTCAGTGGAGTGTCGTCTTCGAAGATACCATTAGCCTCAATATCCTGGAGGGTTTTGCCGACCTTGTCTTCAATGTGCCTTATGGATTTTGGCCTAATGCAGAGATCTTTAATCCATTTCGATCTCACTTTTGTGCATGGTGTTCAGTCGAGGTCTAAGCCCATTTCTTTGCATGTGGTTGTCCAGTTATGCCAGCACCATTTGTTAAAGAGGCTTTCCTTGCTTCACTTCACATTTCTTGCTCCCTTAACAAAGATTAGATGTGCATAAATTTGGGGTTGTGTGTACAGATATTCCACCCTGTTCCATTGGTCTGCGGATATGCCTTTGTTTCAGTACCATGCTGTTTTAATTATTACTGCTTTGTTGTAGAGTTTGAGGTTAGGGAGGGTAATGCCTCCCCACATCTTTTTCCCAAGAATTGCTTTAGCTATTCGTAGGTGTTTGTTGTTCCATTGAATTTCAGGAGAGCTTGATCTATTTCTTTGAAGAATTTCATGGGTATCCTTATAGGGATCGCACTGAATCTGTATTATGATTTCAGGAGTATTGCCATTTTGACAATGTTAATTCTTCCTACCCATGAGCACGGGATATGTTTCCATTTCCTCGTATCCTCTTTATTTCATGGAGTAGCATTTTGTAGTTTTCATTGTAGAGGTCCTTTACCTCTTTAGTTAGGCTGATTCCAAGGTATTTGATTTTCTGGGGCACAATTGTGAACGGGATTATTTAATTTTTCATAAACTTTCCTCTCTCTCATTATTTGTGTATAGAAAGGCCATGGATTTTTGGGCATTGATTTAACAGCCTGTGACCTTACTGTACAAGTCAATTGTTTCTAGGAGTTTCTTGGTAGAGGATTAAAGATTATCAAGATACAGTATCATATCATCCATGATTAGTGAGAGCTTGATTTCTTCCTTTCCTATCTGGATACCTTTAATGTCTTTTTATTTCCTAATAGCTATTGCAAGTACTTCCAGTACTATGTTAAACAGAATAGGTGATAGTGTGCATCCTTGTCTTGTCCCTGATCTTAGAGGAAAAGGCCCTTTGTTTTTTCCCATAGAGGATAATGCTTGCCATGGGTTTGTCATGGATGGCTTTGACTATCTTGAGGAAAGTTCCTTCAAAACCCATTTTGGTGAGAGTTTTCATCATAAATGGGTGCTGGATCTTGTCAACAGCTTTCTCTGAGTCTACTGATATGATCACATGGTTTTTATCTTTACTTTTGTTGATATGATGGATTTTGTCGATTGATTTCTGAATGTTAAACCATCCTTGCATCCCCAGGATGAATCCAACTTGGTCATGGTATATGATCTTTTTGATGAGTTGTTGGATTCTATTTCCTAATATTTTGTTGAGGATCTTCACATCTGTGTTCATCAGGGATAATGGCCTATAGTTTTCTTTGTTGGTGGTGTCTTTTTTTTTTTTTTTGGAGGAGTACTGCTATTTATTCAGCCACTGATTAGCTGATTGAATTGTGCATGAACTCCACCTTACTTTTTTTTCTTTTTCCATTTTTTATAATTTTATTTATTGAATCACCGTGAGAGCAGTTACAAAGATTTTGGGTCTAAAGATTTCAGTCATACAATGAAACACCCGTACCTTCACCAGTGCCCATTCTCCACCACCAAAAATCCCAGTATACCCCCATCCCACACCCTTCCCCTGCCTGTGGGGCAGATGATTTCTACATTACTCTCTCTCTACTTTGATCACATTCACTATTTCAACACCAGACCCACCATTATTTAAGATTTTACCCCAACACTCAGATCTGCTGAAAAGGCAACAATAGACAATTTGTGTTCTATTGCTGGTTATGAATAACATATGATGTCGTGTGGCTGCAGTAGGGCCATGTGGTTTTGAAGTTCTGAAATTTTAACACTTAAATCTGGAGGGATTTCTGCCAAAAGTCACTGGGTTTAGAGATCTGCTCCTGAGTCTCTGGGATCATGGTCGTTGAGCAGTTTGATGAGGAGCCAAAGAGGCCATTCGTGGGCGATTACTTGGGGTCTCATTGGGGTGGGGAAGACAGGCCTGGCTCCACCTCCCCCCCCATCACGTGAGACCCAACAAGTTTCGTCACTGCGGGCCCAAGCCTGACTGTCCAATGGCCTCTGGAAGATGACAGCCACCAAGTCGCCAAGAGGGAGCAGGCTGAGGGACAGCACCCATTCCCCCCTGGGGTGGCCTGGTGACAGTAACCTACTGCGGGGTCCAGACACATTTCTGACAAAAGCCGCTGGGTTTCAAGATCTGTTTCTGAGTCTCTGGGATCAAGGCCATTGAGCAGCTTGATGAGGAGCCAGAGAGGCCATTTGTGGGCCATGACTTGGGGTCTCGTTAGGGTGGGGAGGACAGGCCCGGCTCCACCTCCCCCCCCATCCCATGAGACCCAACAAGTTTCGTCACTGCAGGCCCAAGCCTGACTGTCCAATGGCCTCTGGAGGATGACAGCCACCAAGTCGCCAAGAGGGAGCAGGGGGAGGGACAACACCCTTTCCTCCCTGGGGTGGTCCGGCGACAGTAACGTACTGTGGAGTCCAGATGCATTTCTGCCAAACGCCACTGGGTTTTGAGATTTGTTTCTGAGTCTCTGGGACCATGGCCGTTAAGCAGCTTGATCAGGAGCCAGAGAGGCCATTCGTGGGCGATGACTTGGGGTCTCGTTGGGGTGGGGAGGACAAGCCCGGCTCCACCCTCATCCCGTGAGGCCCTGTGTGTCTCGTCACTGGGGGCCCAAATGTGACTATCCAGTGGCCTCAGAGGGATGGCGGCCACTGGGCCGCCAGGGGGAGTAGGCCAAGGCACGAAACCTATTCCCACCTGGGTTGGCCCAGCACCAGTAGCCTACTGCAGAGACCAGACACATTTCTACCTAAAGCCACTGGGTTCTGAGATTTGTTTCTGAGTCTCTGGGATCATATCCATTAAGCAGTTCAATCAGAAACCAAAGAGGCCTTGCCTCCAATTATATAGCTGAGCCGGAGGTGGTTTGTGGGTGTGTTTCCCACATACCTAACTTTTGGCCGTTTACTTTCTTGGTAAACTTTGCCCCAAGTTTTTGGGGTCTGGCCAAAGGCACAGCAGCAATTTTTGGGGTATCTGGAAGTCTGAAGGCACCATGAGGCTGCTGATGCACTCGCCTCACAGGTACAGATTGACCTGCTGGCGGCATCATACCCCTTGTTGGTGGTGTCTTAGTTTGCTTTTGGTATTAGGGAGATTTGTGCTTCATAGAAGCTATTTGGGAGAGTTCCTGTTTTTTGAATTTTCTGGAAAAGCTTGAGGAGAACTTGAAAAAAGTCTTCTTTGAATATTTGGAAGAATTCACTAGTGAATGCCTCTGGGCCTTGGCTTTTGTTTTTGTGAAGACTTTTGATTACCGCTTCAATTTCCTTGATATGAATGGTTCTATTCAGGTATTCCAAGTCTTCTTGGTTCAATCTTGGGAGATTATATGAATCCAGGAATTTATCCATTACTTCTAGGTTCTCTTGTTTCATGGTATACAAACTCTCAAAGCAGTCTCTTATAATCTCTTGAATTTCATTGGTTTCTGTTGTGATGTCCCCTTTTTCATTTCTGATTCGGTTTATTAGGGTTTCCCTCTCTTTTGCTGTGAGTCTTGCTGGTGGTTTATCAATCTTATTTATTTTCTCAAAGAACTAGCTCTTGGTTTCATTGACCTTTCAGATTGGTTTTTGAGTTCCCATGTTGTTAATTTCTGCTTTAAGTTTTATCATTTCTCTCTTTCGGCCAGGCTTGGGTTCCTTTTGTTTTTCTTTTTCTAAGATCTTGAGCTGTGTGTTTCAGTCATCTATGTAGGCCCTTTCTTCTTTCTTTAGGAATGCTTGCAACTCTAAAAAAAATTTTCCTCTTAGCATGACTTTAGCTGTGTCCCATAGGTTCTGGTAACTCATGTCTTCAGTCTCATTTGTTTCCAGGTATCTTTTGATTTCATCCTTGACTCCCCCCTGACCCACTCATTGTTCAACATCGAGTTGTTTAATTTCCAGGTGTTTGATTTGTTTTCGGTGTCTTTGTGTGATCAGCTTCTATCTCCAGTGTGTAGTGGTCTGAAAAGATTGGTTATACTACTTCCGTCTTCCTGATTCTATTGAGGCATATTTCGTGGCCTAGCACATGGTCTATTTTGGAAAATGTTCCATGTGCACTGGAGAAGAATGTGTATTCTTTCTTTTGGGGGCAAAAAGCCCTGTATAGGTCTGTAAGTCCTCTCGCTTCTATTTCTTCCTTCAAAGCTAATGTTTCCTTGCTGAGTTTTGTTCTTTTTGATCTATCCAGAAGTGATAAGGTGATGTTGAAGTCTACTTTTGTGTTGCTAGCAATGTCCTCCTTAAAATCTGTTAGCAGTTCTTTTAAGTGTTTAGCTGGTCCCTCTTAGGTGCATATACATTAAAGAGTGTGATTTTTTTTCGTGTTGTACATATCCTTTGATAATAGAAAATGACCTTTGCTGTCCCTTCTATTCTTTTTCAACCTGAAATTTATGTTGTCGGATATTAGTATAGCCACCCAGCTTTTAAGAGGGAGCTGTTTGCTAGCAGAATTATAATTGTTTTCCTTCTTATCCTACAGCAACCCCTTTAATCCTTCTTTTAGATTTGTTTTTGAGTCTGTGAAGCTCCTGAGCTATTGTTTATCTATAAAATGGTGTATCATTCCATCGAGTTTGAGTGTGAGTTTTGCTGGATTAAAGTATTCTTGGTGAGATATTCATTTCATTGAGTTTTTTCACTATATCCCACCATTGTTTTAGGGCTTGGAGGGTTTCCTCTGACAGGTCTGTTGTAAATCTAAGGGGTGCTCCTTGTATGTGATTTCCTTCTTTGACCTTGCTGCTTGCAGTATTGTGTCTCTATCCACGACATCCATCATTCTGACTATGACATGCCTTGGAGTATTTTTATTAGGGTCTCTTTTAGCTGGCACCCTTCTGGGTCCTTGGATCTGGATGTCTGCATTCTTTAACTCTGGGAACTTTTCAGTAATGATTTCTTTCACTGTGGCTTTTTCACTGGGGTCGACTCCCTGTCCTTCTGGTACTCCAATGATTCTTATATTGTTTCCCTTGGCGTCATCCCCTAGCTCTCTGATTCTCCTTAGAACTATTTTGAGGTCTTTTCCCATTGTTTGTTGTTCCCTACGTGATTTCTGTTGCTCATCTTCAAGCTCACTTATCCTGTCTTCAGCTGTAGTCATCCTACTGCTGAGGGCACCCTCTGAGTTTTTAATTTTGTCTACCGAATCCTTTATTTGTGACACTTCTTTTTGTATCTTTTTTATTCCTGCTCTCATTTCTTCCTATATTTTCTCGCCCATCTGTTCCACTGTTTCTTCCTTTGCTTCCTTTAATTTTCTAGATGTCTCCTCCATTGATTCTTTGAACATCCTTAATTCCTTGAACATCCTCAGCATTTCATATTGGAATTCTTTATCAGAGAGAGCATATTTGTGGGTAACCCCTGTTGAGTATTTGGGAATCTTTTCTTTGTCCTCTCCTTGTAGTGGAGATTTGTGCTGTTTCTTCATGCTGTTGTGCTTGTCTAGAGGTAAAACCTTGGAATTCACTAGTACGATTCCCTCTTATCATGGGAAAGGATTCTGAATAAGGTTGGTCAATGGTGGTCACCCTTCTCCCTTTCTAGAATCTGTCCTATCCTTCAGCATTATTCTTTGGCTTATGACAAGTATCTAGTGAAGCGTTGGAGGAGGTGCTCTTTTATATCAGGCTTGTACAGCTTCTTGCATTCTGGTCTTTTGTTAGAATTGGAGTAGGCCAGTGGATTATTGTTGTACTGTAGCTGAGGCGGCCAGGATTTTGTCCACAGAATTAGGTGATAAAGGCTGGGATGTGAGTCCAGAGTGCTGGGAGTGGGAAATATAAGTGTGACTGCGTGAGCGGCTGCCCGCCAAAGAATGCCACGCCCACTTTGAGGAGGCCACGCCCCCAGCGCATTTCAGGGACATGCTGACCTATAAACCTGCAGAGCAGGGCAGTGCCCTGAAGAGATGGGCTGGAGGTCCAGCAGAACTCTGGCAGGTGTTCCCCAAATTCTCCTCCAGGTGCCCAGCAGTGGGGGCCCAGAGCAGGGAAAGGGGGGTGCACACAGGGCACCTGAAAGGGACACGTTTCCCTCCCAGGTTCCCCTATGAACCTCTCCTATTAATATCTTATGCCTTGCTCTATCCACCAAACAAACAGGAAATCCCTCACAACGTGGTTGTGGTGGTAACTAATCACCCACACTTATATTACAGTCAGAGCACAGATAAGGCCAAGATGGCATTGAAAATAGCTCCATTGGGAGCTGGAGTGATAGCACAGTGTGTAGGGCATTTCCCTTGCACACACATCCCAAACTCAATTCTCAGCGTCCCATATGGTCCCCCAAGAACCTCCAGGAGAAAGTGCTGAGTGCATGAGCCTGGAATCACCCCTGTGAATCACCAGGGGTGGCTCAAAAAGCAAAAGAAAAATTAATTAATTAAAATTAAGAAAGAGAAAGGAAATAAATAAAATAGCTTCATAATCCATGTTGGGTTTCAAACATAACAAGCTGGAAATGTTTTTGGGAGAGGATCAGCAGACACAGAAAAGAGCAACACTCAGCCTAATTCCACAGAAAGCTACCACAGGAGTAAGGGAAAGAGTAGGGGAAAGAACTACAGAAATCCATCCTCAGAGCACAGCAGATAGCACAGGGAAGCTGCATAGAAGCCCACCAAGCTCAGAAAGGAAAGACAATAGTCCAGAAATCTCTTAACAATACCAACCAGCTCTATAATCTCTCAGATAATGACTGTAAAGACATCATGATGAGAATGCTTAATGAGCTCCAAGAAACACAGATGATACAAGTATTAGTGTGGGAATGAGAAAACTACAATCAGAAGTAAAATTGCTGGAAAGTATGGTAGATGAGATTTAAAAACAAAATCAATGGGAGGTCTCAGCAGCCGTGTAACAGTAGTTGAGAAAAATATCAGTGATTTACCTCTAAGATGAGATGCTAGAGATCTCTAGAAAATAATAAAAGATGGTTGGGTAGAGGAGGGGAAGGTTGAAAATAGTTCTCACCAGAGAACTATCAAATGAATTCAAGAGGAAAAATATAAAAATTACTGGAGCAGGCCCTTGAAGTTGCCCCAGGAGCCAGAGCTGTCACATCCCTCCTTGCTGATCACTGCAATTAATAAAGGCCATTGTCAGTACTAAAAAAGAATCATTGGAGTTCCTGAGGTACAGGAAAGCAAGATAAAAGAACAACAAAAACATCATTGAAAAGTACCCGATTTAAAGAACTCATGCACCCAGACTGAAGAAGTCTAAAGAGTCCAAACCAAATAGATCCAAATCAAAAACTCAAAAACACAGAATGACAAAAGCAAAGACAGAGACAAAACATTAAGAGCAGTAAAATCAGGGGCTGGATCTATAGCACGGAGGGTAGGACGTTTGCCTTGTATGCTGCCGACCCAGGTTCAATCCCTAGCATCCCAGATGATCCTCTGAGCACTGCTATGGGTAATTCCTGAGTGCAGAGTCAGGAGTGACCCCTGTGCATCGCTGGGTGTGACCAAAAAAAATCAAAAAAGGAACTCCCATGAGTTTTACAGTTTGTCTTTCAAATGAAATTCTAATAGGCCAGAAGAGAATGGTAGGATATAACAAAACAAAACAAAACACCTCAATAAAATGAACATCTCACCAAGAATACCCAGATAGATTAACTCTCAAACTTTAAGTACTGATAGAAAGTTACATGCACAAGCATAAATTTTAGAAGTTTATATACTTGAGATAAGTTTTTTAAGAAGCATTAGGGTTTCTTTAAAAGACAGAAATACACACATACACACAAACACACACACACACACACACACCCCTCCTATCAAAACCCATTTGTATATCCCATACTCGCTTTTGGGATAAAATTCGTGATGTCATGTGTTATATACAACATGGCCTTCCCAGTATCTAACTATGTCTGGACCATCAAATAAAGATTCCTAGTAGAAACTTTGGTATCTAAGTCTACAGTTCAGAGTTACCTAGGGAGCTCCAAATTAAAATCAAACTGGAATACATACTTAGTGGTCGTGCTTAACGTTAGAAGAGTTTATGACATCACCCAGGGAAAGCCAGGGAGTGATTAAAAAAAAGAATCTGAGGGCAGAAGAGTAGAATGAGTAGTGACTTGTGAACATAACCATTTAAGTAGGGATCCAAGCACCTGTCAGGAACCTATTGTGAAGTGATGTTGTTTTCCACTAAGTTTATACCCCAGCAGTTTAGACTATTTGGAATCTTATCCTAGACCAGTTCCCTGGAAAGCAGATCCAAGATACAGATATTCACTACTGCACCCAGATTAACACTGTTTTTCAAGTATACAAGACAATAACTTCTATTTTTTCTATTACACCAAATAATATTGGGATTTATGACTCAGTTAAAGATCCTGACCTTTTCTTACCAAGATGTTGAAAGTTTCAAGCAATAAAACTATAAAAAGAAAGTATATGAACTTCTGCCATGCAAGTTTTCCAGCACAATTAGTTAATATCTCTTCACTGACCCTTCAAGTTGTGACTCAGACTTTCTAGTTACTAAAACATCATCTTAAACTGGCTATGGCAGGATTAGCTAGGTATTGTTACCAATAAGACCATGAATAGATTAAGGAAAATTCAAAGTTAATATTTTTTCATATAGTCACTAGCTGAGTCCATTAGTGATAATATCTGTCAAATAATAAAAGCAACTTACACCTTTGCAAAATAAACAAGACATCAGAAATTGTTCCCTTTGTGCTGTACACTGCATCTATTTAAAAGATAAGATTTGCAGATCCCAAAAGAAAAACCTGATACTTTTGCAAATATATTTCCAAGTACTTCACATAACTAGATTTATATCAATAGTTTTACATATAACACTTAGATATTTGCATAACTAATAAGTAAAGGATCTGAATCATATATCAGGTGTCAATATATAATATAAAATATTATGTATATTTTTTGAGAATTAAGAAGTATTTTTGTGAAAAATTGTGTTGCGCTATTAATGATGGACTCCATGTAGGTTGAATTCTCAAATTTTTCCAGGCCTGATTATCTTTTCTCCTTTAACATTGCTGCCAAAAGGATGTGCTAAAATCTTCTATGATATACAACTTGCTAGGTGTAGCTTGATTAATTTTATTAAAATCTGAGAATTGTTCTTTTCTCTCATTGGTAATCATTATAATGAAGACTTGTACTCTGTGTTAATTTTCAATTCCCCTGGGAGAGTTTTAAACTATTATGAGATGGATCTAATTCCATGGTTGCCCATTAAACACCTGTGCTTAAATCATAAGCCTTTCACATCTTTCTTTTGAAATAATTCTTGGATTGGATTAGTTCTAAATATCCTGATGTGTTACCCCACCCTATGATCTCAACCTTAACTGATCAGTAGATACACTTTGGCATTATAAATGAGTTAAACTGACTGATTAGCAACAATATCAGCAGATTTTGTTCTCTAGGGTTTCACAAAACTAAATGCACCCATGCTTTCTGATCAGGAAAAAGGAAAAAACATTCATATCTTTCCTTACAATGCCCTTCAGAAACATAAGCATGTGTGCATGCAAATGCTGTTATCTTTTGAAAATAATAAAAAATCAACTACCAAGAAAATGTGACATCCATTAAAGACAGAGCTGCCCCTGGTCTGTGATGTTCACTATGTGCAAAGATGTACCATGAGGGAAAACTTGCCAGGTGAAACCTATAGATTATATGATCTTCACAAAACTCAGAATACTGATTTTTGTGCAGCGTGACATTTCATGGAATAGATTCAAGTTAGCACTCTCATGAGGGGAAAAGCCCATAAACTAAGAGTTTCAAGCAGAGCATGATTTTGGAAAGAAAAGGAATTGTAAACTGCTTTCTATTGGATATAGTTCCTATTTTTAAACGCAGTTAAAATTTATATTTTTGAATGAACAATAACCCACAGGAGAGATAAATTTTATTGTATTTAAAAAAGGAAATGACTTTTTACATTTCCCAATAAAATATTAATTATTTAGATGTTATAAAATTACTAATATCTTTATATGAATTCCATATACCAAAAAATCAATAGTAATGCATTAAAAATAGATTTCACTCTTCTGAAAAATGCACTTGGTGCAAATAAACTATGTGTGAATATTCTATTTAATGCATCCTATATGACTAATATACAATGCACTACATACAATATATGTTAAATGCAGATGTAATAATGATTGATTAAAAGATCCAATGCAGACATCAGCTCTACCACAGTTTTCATTATTCCACCATCCTCAATTCAAAGATGTAAAGCACAGTTAATTATGTTATTGGTCACAATTCCAGAACTCTGCATATAAAGAAAGATTCTACTTTCTTGATTTTTACTTTACAAAATTATTTTACATAAAATATATGCAGACTCTAATATGTAGGAAGAATGAAATCACTGAATAAAGAACTCATTTGTACTTAGAATCAGTTTCCATTTTGTCTAAAGTTGATATCCCAATGCTTCTAAAATATGACTGAAAATTGATATCCCAATGCTTCTAAAATATGACTTCTAAAAAAGACAAATAGAATACACTTTGGAAAAGAAAAAGAACCTACACAGAGAACATGAAGTCAGGCTTCAGCACTAACTGCTACCCAGGAAAATATTATTTTTCAAAATCTCGCCCGCGCGGCAGAGCCTGGCAAGCTCCCCATGACGCATTCGATATGCCAAACACAGTAACAACAAGTCTCATGATGGAGACGTTACTGGGCCCGCTTGAGCAAATCGATGATCAACGGGAGGACCTTTACTTTACTTTACTGAGGGTGAGATGAATTCAGGAACTTTTTTCAAACTACTTTATGGTAGTGACAAAACTGGAACTCACAGCTTCATTACCTATATTGGTACACTTATCAACACTGTAAATATTATAAATTGCATTAGACTTTCAGTGTATATTTTCATTCATTTACTTTGTGTCATCTCTTTGCCAGAACAGTTAACTCCTTGTTCAGTTCTACATATCCTTTACCCAAATGCTCTACATAGCACTGTCCTCCCATTGTTCATCGATTTGCTCGAGTGGGCACCATTAATGTCTCCATTGTCAGACTTCTTATTCGTGTTTTTGGCATATAGAATATGACATGGGGAACTTGCTGGGCTCTGCCGTGCAGGCAGGATACTCTTGGTAGCTTGTCGGGCTCTCCAAGAGGGACAGAGAAATCGAACCCAGGTTGGCCACGTGCAAGGCAAACACCCTACCTGCTGTGCGATGGCTCAAGCCCAATGCTCTACATAGAACAGTAAATTAAGTCAAAGCAGAAAAAGAAATGAATAATTTCAATGAAAATAAATCCCATTCCGGAAAATAGATCTTAGAATTACTATACAGTGTTATTGTTTTCTTAAGTTTCCAATTAATGTATTGTCTCTTTGTTTAAGATATATTTGTTCTATTCTATGATCAACAGTGCCAAACTGTATATTTAGTATTATCCCGGGACTATGTCAAAAATGAGTATTATAGAAGACAAATTATGCACATACTGAAAATACTTGTTAGATAAAAAAATCTAAATTAAGCAAATCCCAATTTTGGTGACATTATTTGGCCATAATTTCACCATCTTAAAAAAATCTGAATTGTGCATCTTCTATCGAAACAATCTATCTAGTCAAAGTAGATAGAGTATTAACTAGAACTCATCTGCCTCACAAGAATTGGGAGGGGTGGGGGGAGGTGGGGGTCTATTGGGGTTCGGGGTTAAAAATAAGTATTGGTAAAGGGAAATGTGTTTGATATTTACATGACTGAGACCTAAACCCGAAAGCTCTGTAACTTTTCCCACAGTGATTCAATAAATAAATAAATTATAAAAAAAAAAATCTGAAAATATTTAAAAAGTGGAAACACTTTATTTCAGTAAAGTTTGATGCCTTTCCCTTTTTAAAAACATATGAATTTCATTTCAGCAGAGACTAAGTAAGGAGATGCTATAAATTTTTTCAGTGTTGTTCTATAAAGTATTTAATTCTGATATGCTAAAAGCAAAATAAATAAAAGGCTGGAGCAATGTACAGTGAGTAGGGTGCTGGCCTTATACAAGATCAACCTGGTCAGATGCCTACTACACATGGTCCCAACCAGGAATGATCTCTGAAGTAAAAGTAAACTCTGAGTACCACTGGATGTGGCCCAAGAAACAATAAATAATTCTGTTATGCTAAAAAAGAAAATAATAAAACAGTATGAATATACTATAACAACATTTGGTACAGATTAATTGCATAATATATGTAAGTTTAATGATATCTATTAACGAAACAGTATATTAATTGCAGTATTAGGCTTCAAAGAGTTTTTTTCTGCATATTTAATTAAATATAACTTGTATATTCAAAGTTAAACCTGATATGTATTTCAATATTTAAATTAAAATCAACATGAACAAAAAGGAAAAACAAAGAAAATTCAAGTATGGACTTATAATTTTATTTGAAAACAAAAATAACTGGGCCAAAGAGATAGATCTAAGGGTTGAGTGAATGCTTTATATGTGAGAAGCCCAGGTTTGATCCCCAGTACCACATGGGCTCTTGAGCACTACTGGAAGTGACTCCCAAAAGCACAAAAAAGAAGTAGATCCCTGAGGATCTGTAAATATGGACAAATAAATTAATTTTTAAATGACATTGTTCAATATTTGTAAATTAATTCTAATTTTTTAGAATATGTCTTTTTAAAAATAGATTTAACTCTTTAATAATTTCTAAATCTCATCTAGTAAGGAAATACCTTTATAACCAATGAAAAGCAAATCATTAGCCTTATAGATTGCAAAAAAAAAAACAGAAAATTCTAGGAATTACATACAAATTATACTTATGAATATATAAATACTCTTGCTTGGGTCATATTGTAAGATATTGAATAATTTATGATTTTGTCACATTCATTAACAAAATATATATCAAAGAAAATACTGCACTTCAATTATAAAATGTTTAAGTTATAGTAGATATATATATATTCCTCATATAAATTTTTCATCCTAATTGGGTTTTTCAAAATTTTATTCAATTTTTTTAAAAATTGCTCTGGGCTAAGACAGCAAAAAACATGGGAGGAAAAATTTACAGGTTTGGTGACCATAGATGTTTTTCCTTATTTTCTTCAAATGCCTTTTAAAGAAAGTTTTGCAATAAAGAAAAAGTGAGCAAATAAAAATGCCCCATATGTTTAAATTTTAATTTGCAAGTGCATTTTTTGAAAAAGCAGAAACTGTAGCCAACATTTTCTAAATCAGATCACTCATCTTTCAAAGCAAACCACTTCTCTAAACAATCTAAAACCAAGCAATTTTACCACTTTCAATGTCAGCAAATGCTTCTACAGAAACCCTGTGAATATTCGTTGGGTCTATTTTTTTTTTCTTGAACTTATAAAATTGTTTAAATGACAGAGTAATTCAATTTACGGATGACTGTTCTATAGGGTTAAGTCTGCATAAATCACCGCCAGAGATATCATCACTATTTAATATTCTAAACTGCTAACTTCCTATTCCAGCACAAATGGACATGTTTTTCTGCCACATTAATGAATTTTTAGAGTGGCAATATGGCAACTCCAGGTGGTGTGGTTATCCATAGATAATCACCCCCAGAGAATGCCTCCACCACTCTAAGGTGATGATCACCAGACTCATCAGGCCTTCCTGCTTACATCCATGCTGACGGCAGCAACTAGAAACATTTGGAAAGTGTGAGCAGAAATTATGTGCTTTGTCCACTTGTTAATTATAAAAGCCATTAACACTAGTGGCGAGGCTGTGTATACTGTCATTGTAATTACAAAGTTTTAGTGTGTGGTTTGGGGTTGCAAGACCATCCATCAAAGTCCATCTTTTTGACATGTGTAACAGAAGCAATATGTTTGTTCCACATAGGTTATTTCTGGATTTGTATTACTTACTGCAATCAAGTTCTGTCATGTAGCTCTATTGCACTAACTTTACTTCCCTGCTACAGCTGTCTGGGCTGTGCCTACCTTGAGCAAACACATAATGGGTTGGCAGGAGGAAGTAGAGGAAATTTTTCAGGAAATATATATAGTTCACTGGCCAATATTCAGAAACCTACATTTGGTTTTCTGGATAAAGCTTAAATATAAACAAGTACTTAACAGCAAATGGCCTTCAGGACAACAAAAAGTTTGTATAGCTCTGTTCAGAAATTACTTAATAATGAAAAATCCTCTGGGCAATAGCATCAATGCATTTAAGAAAGATACAATGCCTATTTGCTATTTTTCACTGCTCCATAAATCATGTTCTTGATAGGAGACAGTGATTGTGAAAGGAGAAAAATCTTCCATGAACATCAATGATAAGAACTGGAGAAATCAACAGGCTAATAATATGTTTTGCATGCTGGAAGTTTGGGTTCAGTACCGGCCACTGCATCATCTTCCGGGGGAAGCAAAAAGCAATCCTGGAGCACAGAGTCAAGAGTAGTCCCTAAATACCATGGACCAAAAGATTTTTAAAAAATAATAAAAAAATAAAGCTGAATCAATTTTTATTTCATATTTAATTTTCATAAATATTTCAAGGACATAATGGGATCAAAACGGGTGCTGAAAATATTATAAAATAATTTAGCAGAGATTTTAAAGAGAAATTACAGTAATCTTAAGTGATGCTAACAAAATCAATGTGTGTATTACACATGAAGCATCACAAGGATGCTTTCTTTAATTGCAAGAAGAAAAGAAATTTTGATTGCCAAATTTAATTTATTTCCCAGAATTTAACTGTATAAAAGATGACATCCTACATCAGTGCATTTTAAAAATCTGTCACAATTACTGTCAAATACACAATGTCTGCTCTAAAAAGCTTTAGAATTAGCTAATTTCAAACATAGCAAGGAAACTGACCTAGCATATATTTACATCATTGTCTGAAATAAATGGACTTACCTTATATTTATCTCTGGGAAGTTGGGGGGGATATACATTCATTTATTTCTATTTAGCTAAATATAAGCAGAATTTTAAAAAGAAGCAGGGAGAATAGAAATAACAAGCATGTGCATCTTGACCTTTTGTAAATAGTCAAAATTATATAAGAATTGTCATCTAACAGAATTGCAATTACTCTTATTAGCACTATAGCACCGTCCTCCCGTTGTTCATCAATTTGCTTGAGCGGGCCCAGTAACATTGTGAGACTTGTTGTTACTGTGTTTGGTATATCAAAAACGCCATGGGGAGCTTGCCAGGCTTTGCTGTGCAGACGAGATACTCTAAATAGCTTACTGGGATCTCCAAGAGGGGTGGAGGAATCAAACTCGGGTTGGCCAGGTCGGCTGTGTGCAATGCAAACACGCTACCCGCTGTGCTATCACTCCAGCCCACTCTTATTAAGTGCTCTTAATATCAATTTTAACTTAAGATGAGATTAAGATTGGTAGATACAAAAAGGTCTACAACTTAATTTCAAATAATTAAATGTAAGATCAAGTCAGCAGGCCAAATATTTATGCCGACACATAAGCTGCATATGATGTGTAAGTAGGTAGCTTTTTAGACAGCATTTTCTTCTGAAATAAAATCAAATTCACCATTTTTATCTCCCAACATCTAAATGAAACTTGTGATTTTATCATTTATACTCCCAGTCTATTATGTGAAATTCTGTCTTCAATTTAAAGTCTCTAAAGATAATTGTTACTTCCTTAAACATATAAAGTTAATAGAAATTATAATGTCTCAACTGCCAGGAGGAAAATCATGAAATGAAACAATGCTTAAAAACATTATAAATAGAAATTAGAGTGCCTCTTTTTCATAGTACTAGAATCATCAGCTTGAAGATTACTTTGGGGATCAAAATCATAACTTTTGAAGAGTTCAAAATTCCAGAGAAGCCAAATCTTAAAAATATTTAAAATATCCATCCTTAAAGATGCTTGATAGAAACACCTTTATAAAACAACAGAAGAATAAAAATTTCTTTTTTAGAATGTTGTGGTAAAAACAAAAAAGATGAAACAGTGGGCTCCATCATCCCAATGACTTGTAGGATACCATTAACTTCCTCATATTCATGTCAGTTTATCAGAGAGCAAAAGGTATTTCTGTCTGAGACCTTTATGTGCATCTCATTGATGGCTTCAGTCCATTTCCAGGGTTCTTTATCATATCACTAAAATTTGCATTATGACTTTTATTTGCAGAAATTAGGAAACCTCAATAATAGAAATGTGCTCCACATATACATATACATGACCGGAGAAATTATCATCTAATAATATAATTCTCTGAAAAAATCACAACTGTTACAAAAATACAAACATACTTACTCTTGTGTAGTCTTATAATTTAGGTCAACCACACTTATGTGAATTTATGACATCTTAGAGCACTGAAATCCTTCTATATATGCCTACCTAAAAAGAACCAATATAACATCACTAGATAATTTGGTAAATAGGTAAATTGATTTAAAAGTGATGGATATTTTTTAATATTTAAAAATATTAAATCAAATTTAATATTTGATTATAGAAATCTCCTCTAACCCATTGTCAGGGAGGTGTCCTTTTCTCTATTCCACAATGTCCAGTGAACATTATATTCATTTCTCCTATTTTTTAAAAAGGAGTCATATACATTGATGGACCCATCATTATTTCTGGATTATGAACACCTGAAAGACATGATTTTTTTTTAATTTTTAGATCTTGAAAATAAGGTGATGGAGTTCAAGTACCATCATCTGTACTTGATGCATGTTTGTTTTATTCGTTCTTTTCTTCATGTTCCTCTCCTGAATACTGTTTCCATTATACCATTACACATTCAGCTTTTACTAAGAGTATAAGAATAAGATGAAATTCACATAGATGTTTTGAGTTTTATGGGTTATTCTTCCTAGAACTATAACTTCCAATACAACCCTCTTACACGGCCATGAGCAGCTGAAAAACAGCAATGGAAGGAATCTTCTGAGTCACCATCAATGTGACTTTGTGATGATAATCGGGAGACTAGCATACAATTTAAAAAACAAAATTCATTTCAGACCTGAACTCCATAGTAACTGTTAATTATACTCTCAGAGTCACAATATTTGAGCACATTATTCCTCTATTTTCCTTATATTGAACTTTGGTCCTTCTTCTGATCCCCCTACATTATGGAGAAAATGGCGTCACTGTTCCATCTATAATAAAATTACTACAGTTCTCTCCAGAAAACACAAGTGAGAACTACTGGTAGAGAGAAGAAGCTTGTTCACACAATGCCGATTAGAGTCCCTGACATGGTTAGTGCCTCTGTTACTACCTTTATTAAGGATCCTGAAAGAAAGAGTTATGAAGTGGACATGACTTACTTGTCAAAAGCAATAAAAATGTCCTCCATTTGTGACTGACATGTTCATTCCATCCGATCATAATGTAAAAGGCAAGAATGATTTTATAAGGCAAGAATGATTCATTCTTTGATCTTTATAATTCCCCATACTTTGTGTGTGTGTGTGTGTGGGTCACACCTGACAATGCTCAGGGGTTACTCCTAGTGCTGCACTCAGAAATTACTCCTGATGGTGCTCAGGGGACCACATGTACCCACTGTACTATCATTCTGGTCCCTAAATTCCCATATTCTTAATTCAGTACCTCTTAATTCTGAGTTCTAAATATCTGTGCCAATTAACACTTCTAAAGGCAATTATCTATCATTTCTCATGACCTGCTGAGGGAAACAGTGTTGTTTACAGTTGTAAATCATGGCATAAAAATATGAAAGGATTCCTCTTATTCATGTGACCCCCATTGTTATGCTACCAAAAATAAAAAACAGACTAAAATACATAGAGGGAATCCAAAATTGCTTAACCTGGATTGGTTTCCAGGAATCCAAATATGTCCAGTTTTACAAAAAAAAAAAAACACTACCCATATTGTAGTTGTCTTTCTACTCAATAACACTTCTGTTTTATTATATTTGGAAAAATCAACCATTCCTCCCAAATTAAGAACTTAAAAAAATGAATACAGCCACAGAGGGGACTTATTCTACACTTATTTCTCAAATATTTCTAAGAGTTCCTGCTATAAACATATCTCCTATGCCAAGGGGAATACATGGCAAATGTGATAGCTGTGTCGCGTCCAGAGTTTTACTGCTTCATAGGAAGAAAAGAAACATTAAAAAAATGGTCACAAACAAGGCAGTAAAATAGGTTTCATGTTAGTGCTACAAACAAATGCTCCATGAAATTTTTTAAAATAAGAAAGAACATCCCTTTTGTTTAGGTCCTTTAAAAAGTACAAAGTGATATTTGAGCCCAGTTTTGGCATGTATAACATTTCTATACATAGACATGGTAGCGAGAAAGAGGAAGACAAGTAGCATTCACACCTGAGTAATGAGTTAATCATAGCAGGGAGGTTGGAAAGAAATAGCTTCAAAAGTTGAAAAAGGTATTAGAAGTTAGTTTGACTGCAGCTTTCAAGGCATGCAGTGGGAAATAAGCTTGAATATATAGATCGTAGCTTTAAATATAAGGGGAATTTGGAGAATATAATATATCAAGCAATATGTAGCATGGAGTTCTTGATGTCTGAAAGCAGAATTATTATAATTAATTCTTGTCAAGTGTGTAGGATGCATTTGTTGTGGAAGGTCTAAAGGAAAATAAATCAGTCCAAGGTTGAGCAATACCAATATAAACTATTGCTGCTGATACCACTGAAGAACACATAGGACAGAGGGAGTTTATAACCAAGAGATAAACAAGACCAGCGGTAGGGCGTTCGCCTTACAAGCGGCCAACATGGCCAACCCGAGTTCGATTCCTCCGCCCCTCTCGGAGAGCCCGGCAAGCTACCGAGAGTATTCGATATGCCAAACACAGTAACAACAAAGTCTCCAATGGAGACGTTACTGGGCCCGCTCGAGCAAATCGACGATCAACGGGAGGGCCTTTACCTTTACCTTTACCTTTACCTTTACCTTTACCTATATGATGTAATATACCTAGAACTATAAGTTAGAAATAATAGTGAGCAGCCAATTCATAGATTATGTATTTACATGAGACAATTATTATAAAAAATTAGAACATTGCCAGGTACATAGTAAATACAAGAATTTTCATTTTTATTGGTGTATCAATATAGAAATGTTAGAAATCAAATCTTACTGAAATAATAATCAGTTATTATGTATTTTAAAGAACATTTTTGTTGAGGGTAGGGCAAATGGCAAAGATATACACATGGATTCTATAAAATCAATATTGAATTATGTGACTGATCTGGAAATAGCTAGCAAAGAAAAGCACCAGTGCTGTGTGATTGGTTCTGAAAGAAGATGGAGACTTAAGAATCATGCATCCAGCAAGAACAAGCCAGTAGCATTTCTAGAGCAAGAGAATGGGGGGAGGGAGGAAGACAGCAAATATTTAGAATGTCTGAGTGCTCATGTTTTAGGGCATAAAAGGAGGAAATGCAGACAGCTCACTTAGGAAGGAAGTAGAAACAGGATACTGCTGCTTTAAGAAAGTAACAGAGATGGAATTCACTTCATTTAGGGTTAAGGAGACACTTCCAAGATTTCTAAGCAGGTTAAAGAAAAATTCAAAGAATGCATTGATGCAGAAGTGACTTTATATCATACTTCTTTAGGACACCGGCAGAGAGGTGCCCTCAGCAAAACCTGCAGGTGCCCCCAGCAGTAGCATCAGATTTGGAGGAAGTAAAATGATTAAAGAACAAGGAAATATGAAGGCAATGTGTGATGTGAGTCAGATGTAGAGGCAAAACTAACCAGAAAACCACACATGTCTAAGAGGTTAGTCTAAGACACAATCTGAAAAGAAACTATGTTGAAAAACTGAAGCAAAATGGCAGGGGTGTTTAGAAGTTAGATCACTCAATTCTAGAGTGGTACTCATACCTTAGATCTTTATCTGTGCAACCTGATAAGTTCAATACTTTTGTGTGTCTAATCTCATCATGAGAGAAAACAATTAAAGGTATTGCACAGCATTGTTATGATAAATAAATGTGTGTGTAGCATTTAGTGCAATAGCTGACACACAGTAAATGCTGGTGGAAAGTTAGTAATTATTAGTAACAGTGAATTAAAAGTTCTCCCATTATGGTTCTCTCACACTATAATTTGAGATGCTTATTACTAGATAGCTAAAGCTAGATTTGGAGAGCCTATGAGGGCTCTAGATAAATTCACTTGAGAAAACCTTTGCATATCTGAGTAGATGTAGTCATTGTCCTTAAGGCAATGGGAATCAACTCACTTTATTTTATCACTACAGTGACTAATTAAAATATTTAACAGTTAACTTGAAGTTGTACTTATATTGTTTAATTTTTGTCTAAAAGACTGTTAAGGTAATTATCCATTGCTGATTTTTTTAAAGATAGCAGTGTGGTTGATTCAGTTGTCTGGACATTTGCCTTTATGTATCTATTTCACACGGTTTATTTCTCACTACACTGTAGCACTGTCCTCCCTTTGTTCATCAATTTGCTCAAGTAGGGCCCAGTAATGTCTCCATTGTGAGACTTGTTACTCTGTTTGGCATATTCAATACTTCACGGCAGCTTGCCAGGCTTTGCCTTGTAGCTTGATGGGCTCTCCCAGAGGGGCAGAGGAATCGAACCCGGGTCTGCTGGGCCAGCCACATACAAGGCAAACGGCATACCGCTGTGCTATCACTCAACTGTTATAATATTAAGACCCCACCCACTGGGTCCATGTTTAAACACTTGTGTCTTCTGTTTCTAGCCTCAAAATTAAACAGAAAATAGAATCTTGAATTCTACTGATGATAAAGGTAAAAATTGGATCATTTATTGAATCAGAGAAAAATAAATGAATGCCTGCATGCTTTACAATTGTCAGAGATATCTATGTTACTTAGTTCCATCATCTTTGAAGGCAGCATTTTGTGCACCAAGGGTTGAAATAAAACACATGTAAAATATTATTGGTTTCCAGAAATGACAAATATATCCTTCAAGTGAAAACTCAAGCTGAAACCCCAATTTTTCCCTTCTCTATATGTCAGCAACTCACCACATGCTATGAATACTGCAGGTCAGTCTCAGCTTTGCTGAAAATAATTGCTAGTCTATGTCTGTTCAGGCATGACACCTTGAAATAAAACACAAAGCACAGAAACTTCAATTAACAAATATAACTACAATGTTATTCAATTCTACATAGATTCTTTTTACCCTAAGGATATCAGAATACATCACTAAGTTGTATATAATTCCTATAACATCCGTCATCAAAACTAGAATGATATTACTAGATCCACAGAAACCACAGCAAACCTGTCATCCCACAGCAAGTCAAACATCTACCTTAGTCTATGGCCTCAGAATATTGAGATAATTGATGGTTAGTCTTCTGGTCTCATCACCAAGGTTTCACTTCAGAATAATACCACATGATGAGTACACTTTTTTCCTGCTAGCATGTGAATACTGTTTTCATCATTTGGTATGCAGTGTGCTGGTCTGAATCGACATATTTGTAAGATGATTCCACCATGTCAAACCAAGGCAAAGGGAAAATCTGACAGCAGAATTTGCTGGATATGGTCAAATCTCTGCTGGATCCTGCTTCCACTGCATAGTCCCCAAAGTATAGAAAACTTTTGCCACTTTTATGAAGCTATGCTGCATGAAACTGGGGGTAGCACTTCAGTAGGAATTGATGACTTGGTAAAAATGTACATACGTCCCTGTATAAAAGGAAATAGAATAAACACCAAGAAAACATTATTCGGGAGCAAGGAGATTAAAAATTCAAGAGCCACTTTTAAAGTCAAAATCTAACAAAGCTCATCAAATCTGTTAAAAGATAGACATCTTCAATAAAGAAAACTGCACAAAAAGAATTAAGAAGCAGCTCTTTAGAGGCACTGTAGTTCTTTACTTTCTCTATGTTTAATACTGAAAAACCACTAAAGCAAAGAGGAAACAGGTAGATTTACTTAGCAGATTGGTAAGTATGTGATGTTTTCAAAGGACAGTGGTTCCTACCATTTTATATGGGAATGTTATCTTTAAAGAAAAATTCTTCCTTTATTACTACCCCAGATTTAAGAGCTCTGTGTCAGATCCTGTGTTTTTGAAGTAATCTTTCTTAATGTGCTATTATTAGATAGTGGAAAAATACTGGCATATTTATAATGAAAGCTGATACAGAAAAATAAGAGCAATTGATAGAGATCTGAAGAAACTCTACAGATTTTAGCAAAAGCGACTTTTGTTAAATATGGTTTCCTCTATTTACTTAATTAAATTACTGCCAGATCCTTTAATTTCACATTTAGAAATTGCCCTATGTGGCTCTGAGCAGGATCTGCAGTCATTCTGCCTCTACTCTAATCTCACCTTCACTAGTCAAATGCTTGTCATTTATCATCCTAAGCATCCTTTATTCATCTGCAACACCCAGTTAATACAGGTTTATATCGTAGCATTGTGATGAGGATGAGGTAAGTTCATGTTGGAAGACAGGAGACAGTAAAAAACTAGAAGTGACTTGACTTTAATTATAACATCTCTTCCATGAAATTCTTGACCTTAAAGTTTTTAGCCATCATCTCCATTCTCTCCTTTATACATTCATCTTTCTGCCTTTCAGATCATAGCACAATAATCAGTTCTAGATTTTTAAAGAGCCACATAAGATTGCATATATGTAGGGGAAAAGAGAAAACTAATTATTTTCACCTCAAAATGTCCTATAAAATGTCTTAGAACCATGTATTTTACCTGCTCAGGTGAGAAAATAGGGAACTATTTCACTAAACAGATACTATGTATTATGCTGGAAAATGACTCTATGGTAGATTCCTTGAGTGTGAGAACTGGAAGAGATGTCCGGCAGCCCTTGTTCTCATTCATAGTACAACTAGATACATATTAGACCCTTTCTGTCTAGGCTGATTTATGCCCAAGATGTGAGAGGATAGTGAGGGGCTGTATCTGGCAATCTGAGACTGTTTGGGGAAGGTAAAACTTAGAGTAGCAAGACTAGAATGATGACTTTCTAAGAAAGATGAACTTAAGGATGGGAAAAGTGGATCATAGTAGTGGACTTTGCATAGAGAGCTTAGGACTGTGATATAAAAGCACTGGAGGCCTTTTAATTTTCTAGGCTATGTGAAAATTAGGAGTCTAAGAGCACTGAAATTCAAAACTATGCCAAAGGAAAAAATCATATAAAGGGGAAAATGCTAGACACAGGAATGGACATTAAAAAAAGCTCTTAAATAATGGAATGAGATTCAATAATTAAGTTTAATATTAATCAATCATTAATAATTAAATAACAGACTTATTCCTGGATGTCACATGATTGCATAATCAGTTCAGAGGATATATAGACTGATTTTGCCTAGGGATCTCAAGCGTCTCTATGAAGAGGAAACTGATAAAACTATGGAAAGAGGAAAAAAATAGCAGGTTATACGTGGAGACTAAAAGTTTGACACATGTGAAAAATGACAAAGAGAATTTCCTCAGTACATAAGAATAAACTTCCAATATGGAACATAGTGGTAACTGAGGGTAGAATTTCTCTGGTTATGATGAGATAAAATGTGATTTTCTGGTATTACTTTATAGTAAAATTGTTTGAACCAGATAAAAGATCAGTAGAGAGGTTAAAAAACAAAATGAATTTAGGCCACCACTGTCACTGTCACTGTCTTCCCATTGTTCATTGATTTTCTCGAGCGGGCCCAGTAACATCTCCATCGTGAGACTTGTTGTTACTGTGTTTGGCATATCGAATACGTCACAGGGAGCTTGCCAGGCTCTGCCGTGCGGGCGAGATACTCTCGGTAGCTTGCCAGGCTCTCCGAGAGGGGCGTAGGAATCGAACTCGGGTCGGCCATGTTGACTGCGTGCAAGGCAAACGCCCTATCGCTCTGCTATCATTCCAGCTCTAGACCACAACAAAAGTGACAAAAATAAATACTTGATGCTAACAGAAATATAAGTAAATATAAGTAAAATCCAAAAATCACTGATTTTTAAAAAATTTAGAGGAAATGCATAATAAATGTACATAAATACATAAATACTTCTAAAGACTTGTATTTTTAAATATGAATTCCTTTTAAAATTTTCATTCTTAACTATGTAGTACTGTAGCACTGTCCTCCCATTGTTCATCGATTTGCTCCAGCAGGGCCAGTAACGTCTCCATTGTGAGACTATTGTTACTGTGTTTGGTATATCGAATACCTCATGGGTAGGTTGCCAGGCTTTGCAATACAGGCGAGATACTCTTGGTAGCTTGCCAGACTCTTCAAGAGGGGCAGAGGAATCAAACCCGGTCGGCCCAGTCAGCCACTTGCAAGGCAAATGCTCTATCGCTGTGCTATCAATTCAGCCCATAACTATAGATACAATATTGTACAAGGTGCTGGCCTTGCACACATCTGACCCAAGTTCAATCCATGTTACCACATATGGTCTCCCCAACAATAGTAGTGACCCCTTAATATACTAAGTCCTCAGCACAGCCAGGTGAGTCCAGCATCCCCACAAAAAACCTGAAAATCTTCTTGTCACTTTACCATCTCAACTTTTCTTTGTGTAGCTACCAAAGATATTAAAAAACTTAAACTTAACTTCCCATTAGTCGTCGATTTGCTCGAGCGGGCACCAGTAACGTCTCCATTTGTCCCTGTCGCGTGCTAGTGTAGCCCAATGGCATCTGTTCGCTCTGGGAACATGAAGAGCCTCAAACCGACAGTTCATGATCTTCACGAAGAAGTCTGACCACTGGTAGGTGGGCAGCCATGCGGTCTTTTGACATCCCGTGGAATCCAGTCAGTAACAGCTCTAGTCCAGCGTTCGTCTTTAAATCTCATTACGTGACCAGCCCATCTGATTTTTGACACCTTGGCAAATGAGACAGCATCCCTGATTCTTGATCATCAATGGATGTCGGAACTCCGGATTTTTTCTCTCATTTGAGACCAAAGATATTAAAAATATTTTAATACAGAGACTAAAAACTGAGATTGTGCCCATATAATATACACAAATCCAAGCTGACAATTAGAAATGTATGGTCACTCCAAACTTAATGACTTAAAAAAAATTTTAAATAGTACTGGAGTGATACTACAGTAGGTAGGGCACTTGCATTACATGTGGCTAATGTAGGTTTGATCTCTGACATCCCTATATTCCCCTGACCTGAGTACTTCCAGGAGTGATCCCTGAACATAAAGTCAGAAGTAAACCCTAAGCACTGTCAGCTATGGCCCCCAAACCAAAAATAAATAGATAAATGACAAAATAAAAAGATTTTGAAAAGGTCAAGAGGAAGATATATATTAAATAATGTAGCAAAAAATAAATAAAATCCCAGAGAAAGGTCCGGAATAAATTTAACCCATTTTATTCCATGAATAATTTCCCTTATAGTAATAAATTTTAACAAGTTAATCATTTAGGACCTAAAACATTTTAGTTATATGAAAATTAATTTTCTTAACCTTTAAAATAAAAGATTGAATCAGTTCGGAATCTTTGTTTTAAGGCAAAATAAACAGATTTTAGTTACTGAAGAAATTCTAAACGAGAAATGGACTGTTTCTTTGCTTCAACAGTGGGCTATAGTTATGCAGCTCCATTGGTGTCAATGACAGAAATCTAAGAAAACGTTGCCATCAGCTGATTCCGTTTGCATCACATTCTACCCTTCCTTTCTCAAGCTCAATTCCTGTGTCAGAAAGAGTCTGGTTGTGCCAATTTGGGTCATTTGTCTCCTGCAGTAGCTAAGAGATTAAAAGTATAACCCAGCAAATGCTGAGCAAGTGACCCCTGAGATTTACTCATTCAATTTAAATTGTCCTTATCAGGAGTAAATCCTGCAAATGGAATGCTGATTTGCACTCCTATCCTAAAACCATGGGAGATTACTGGGCTTCTTTTTCATCTTCTGTTGCTAGAAACTTAAAATACACTTGGAGTGGCTAGAGCCGTAGTACTGCTGGCAGGGCATTTGCCTTACACTCACCCAACCGGATAACATTCCCAGTACCTCATATGATTCCTCCAAGCCCACCAGGAGTGAGCCCTGAGTGCAGAGCTAGGAATAATCCCTGAGCACTGCCAGGTCTGCCTTCACATATGCCCCCAAAAACACAACTTAGAGATTTCTGATGTTAGTGATCATAAATGCCAGTATCAGGAAATCCTCCTGCATAACATATTAAAATATGTTCTCGGAAAATATATTACTAATTGATTTTCCAGACCAATATATTTTTGCATAAATAAAAGGTTCCAATTTATTTTAAATACTAAATAAATGAACTACAACTACTAGGTAAATACAAGTAAATGCAAGCTGAGAAGAGCCTAATAAAAGTCTTGGTTCACTTGGAATATGTGATAAAGTAATCAACTATTCATAACTATAGTTGGTATACAACTATCTACACTAATCTTACAACCAAGTGGAGATAAAAGTCAAACATAACTTTGTTCAATTCAAGAAAGGACTAATGAAGCTGTCCTATATTATAAAGATGTTCCTGAATCCATCAGAATCCTAAAATGATGATGACTTGTCAGTAATAAAAGTAAAAACTTCAAAATATGAAGCTGAACCTCCACTTTAGTTATTAAACACCTCTGAAATTCAATTACCCATTACAAAAATTTATTATCATTCATTTGCACTTTTAACAAATTACAGTATCTGCACCATTTACTTCTAAGTATGTGCATATGACTCATTCTTATTGACTTATTCCCTGATTTTTGTAATATAGTTATTTTCACATGAATAAAAAATACTGAAATTCATGCTCACGGTCTAAGTTGGTTGGAGACCTGTTTGAAAAGTGAAATAGTTTTTAAGAGTACAATGCCCAGAAGCAGGGTTAAATAAGATTGGGCTTTGTGCTGGGAGATGTTAGTGCTATGTTATGACCTGAGGATTTCAGACTCTAGAGAAATACTCAGGTCCAATTTCGAGCTGGTTAAAGAGTAACATTAGCATTGATTGTACTACTGGCCGCAAGCCTTCTGCCCTGCCTTGTATCTAGAAATTAGGTCATTGATGGCAACACCAAATATAATGAAAAAGAAAAAAAAAGAAGCGCAATCGTGCTGCAGAATGTTGATTTAACATTTCAAACAAGTAAATCTACATCAAAGACTTGAATATATATTTAGATGTGAAACTTAAATAATTTTTAGAGCTTGCCAATCTATCCTACTAAGAAAAGATATCCTTCAACACAGAAGAAGAGGTTTTTGTATGTAATTTGTGGTGCCCAGTTCATTGTTCTAAAATATTACTGGAGTAGCTATCTCAAGTAGCAGACTGTTTGGGTTTGGTCTGATAGAATTAAAATACTGAGGAAATCAAATTTAAAAAAAACACAATGAGTAAACTTTAGAACTGATAAGGAAAAATTTGTGTTTGTAGTTATAGTTGATCAAATGCATTTCTTCTCTCATCATTTTTCTTTCCCCTTATACCATCATTGTTTAAATGAAAATATCATTGTACAGAACTATCATCAGTTTCCCTTCTGCTCTTGCTCTCTGAAGACGTACATGAATTTTTCTCTAGATTGATTTTTCTGGACAACTGAAGAGCATATAAACAAAGAGACTGATTTTTTTAAGTACTGTAAACACCATATATAAAGTTCACAGAGAAAAACTGAAATACTTTATTTAACAAAGCAGCAGGAGAGAGACGGATGCACATGACCTCTCTCATAAGTAGGATATAAAGAAACATAGTAGAGGGATAACAAATGTGCCAAAACAAGAGAAACTGAAAACTGGTCCCAGTAGGAAGCTTATAGGGAGGAGAGAACATGGTAGGGAGAACAGAAGGACAATGGCAGAGTGAAACAGACACTTTGGTGGAGGGTATGGTGCTGGAAAGTTTTATGCATGAAACTATACTAACAGTTTTGTAATATAAATAAAATTTTTTTAAGAAAATTAAAAATAGATTTTTGAAAATAAAAAGGCCCACAACAAAATCTGGGTTCAAATTTCCAGTTTGTGACTTGTCAAGCATGTGTCTTCTCAGTCCTCTCATTTGTAGAAATGTGATCATATTGATTTTACAAGTTTCATTTGTTTGAAAAAAGTTGGACCTTAAAAGACAACTCTAAATATTATGTAAAATTTGAGTGCCTGAAAAATAGAAACAATAATCTAATTATAGTAAGTGGAATCAAAACCAGGAGAGTACTATGAGTGAGGTTAAATCAAAGTTAAAGCAAGATGGGGATGATTCTTAATCTTCATATCATCAAAAGACCAAGAGGTTGTGTACACATACAGTGTTATTTTGCAGAATTCTCATTCTTCTGTTCAATCGCATAACTGAAGATCTCAAGAGTCTTAGTATCTAATAGCAGAATTCAACAGATAATCAGACAACTACTATGCGGTCCAGAGATGTTATTATAGGCCTCTGGAACCCTGAAGGGGTGGGAAAGTGGTTTTACTAGTAAAACTCATACTTTGCATGTATGAGGCTGGATTTCCCAGCATGATGTGCTCCTTCCCAACACTGACAGGAAAGGCCCTGACAACAAAAGCAAACAGAAAAAATATATATGTGAAACTAAATATCTTTCTCAAACCTAACCAAGGGGAGAAGGGGTGAACCTGGAGGCTCCTTTGAAGAAACTGCGACTAGCTTACAAAAAGGAAATCTGGACAAAGCAGTTAAGCAAATCAATGAGAGGGAAAGAGGGCTGAATAAATTGGATACCATACCAGCAAGTTTTAACATTTCTGGAAAAGAGAAAAAAGATGGGAAAAACAAAGATATGGACCTAGAAAGGGTAGCAGAAATCAAGTCAGAAATGGTGCTTTGTGTCCTATTAAGACTACTGAACTTTATTCTTGGAAATAGTAGGATCTATGAAGCAGATCCTGGTGAAGAAACTGGTGTTGGACTTTGTTCACCTGAATCTTAATCATCAATAACTTTGTAACTGCAATTCAAGTTGATTCAATAAAATAAAATCTAAGCAGAGAAAGGCATGACATTATTCACTATTTAAAAAAAATATGACACCGGTATGGAACACTAAGTGAACCCCAGCCAGACTCCACTATCTCAGACCTCACCAAGATATTGATCTGCTGAAAATTTGGTTATGTGGGTTTTGTGAGTGAAATTGTCAGACTTTCTTGGGGTCAGATTGGGCTACTTCCACCCACCTCCCTGAATTACTGGAAGCCTAGCAGTCATGTCCACAACCCAAAGCCACCACCCAACCAAAAAGAGCTACTTCAGCTATACCCTCCTGATAAAAATATTAAACTCCTTGAACAAATATGATGACCTCTTAGTACCTGTACTGCAAATCATAATGCACAAAAGGAGAGATAGACAGAGAGAGACAGAGATAGAGAGAGAGAGACAGAGAGAGAGACAGAGAGAGAGAGACAGAGAGAGAGAGACAGAGAGAGAGAGAAAAAGGTGCCTGGCAAGGAGGTAGGAGAGGAGGGGTGGTGGGAGGGGAGTAGTAGGAGGGAAATGGATATTCGTGGTGGGAAATGTACACTGGTAGAGGGATGAGTATTGGAATGTTGTATGACTTAAACCCAATCATGAATAACTTTGTGATGGTATATCCCATGGTGATTCAATTTTAAAAAAATAATAAAATGAAATGAAATGATAAAAAGATGAAGGTATTCTAAACGCAACACAAAAAAACCAAAGCAAACAACATGAGAAACTCTTTTAGGAAATACGCGTAATAGAAATTTGGAGAAAATGGAGAATGATTCATGAGGCAGGAGCATCTTGACATGGTAAAAATGGGAAAAGGGCATGAAGATCCAACAGTGATTCTAAGAGAGCACCTGTACCAATTGCTGAGCCATGTCACCATCAGCAGCCCAATAACTGCTGGAGGCAAACTGACTTATTAGTGAGTGGGGTTGTCAGAGTGGGAATCCTGATAATGAAGCCAAGTGAAAACTGATTTTTTTGTTTTCATTTTTGAAGGGGGGGGTCTTTTCTCATTTTTATTAAGGTACTCTGATTTGCAATATTATTGTTGGTAGTTTGATGAAAACAACATAGCAACAGCACATCTAAGACTAGTGTTCACTTCCCTCTCCCAATGTCCTAAGGACTCTCCCATATAGCTATCTCCACACCTCCGCCAAGGTAAGTTTAGTTCTGCAAACCAACACTCTGTTGCCTTTAAGGTTTCCTGGGTCTCTCTCTCTCTCTTTCTCTCTCTCTCCCCCTCCCTCTCTCCCCCCTTTTGGGCACTTGGGCATTGTGGTTAGCAATATAGATATTGAAAGTTACCATGTGCATCACTTTACCTACTTTTAACACTCAGTTCTTGTTCAGAGTGATTATTCCCAAATATTATTGTCATCCTGGTCCCTTCTCTATCTTACCTACCCTCTGCCACACACACACTTGTAGTAGATTCCAACCATTGACCAGTCCTCCTAATCCATTTTCTCTGGTCATGGATATTAGTCTTCGACTATACATATATATTTTATATACCACAAATGAATGTCATCATTCTACATCTGTGTCTCTACTTCTGACTCATTTCATTCTGCATGATACTCTCTATGTCCATCCATTTAGAGGCAAACTTCATGACTTCATTTTTTCCAACAGCTACGTAGTATTCCATTGTGTAGAAGTGTCATAGTTTCCTTATCCATTCATCTGTTCTCAAGCACTCAGGTTGTTTCCAGATTCTGGCTACTGTGAACAGTGCTGCGATGAACATAGGAATACAGATGGTGTTTCAGCTGTGTGTTTTTGGACCCCCAGGGTATATTTCCGGAAGTGGTATTGGTGGGTCAAATGGGAACTCAATTTCTAGTTTTGGGAAGGAATTTCTATACTGTTTTCCCAAAAGGCTGGACTAGTCAGCATTCCCACCACCAATGAATTAGAGTCCCTTTGTTCCCACATCTGCACCAGCATTGGTTGTTCTTTTGGATGTGTGCCAGTCTCTGTAGTGTGAGATGATATATCTTTGTTGTTTTTATCTGCATCTCCCTGATGATTAGTGATGAACAGCACTTTTCTATGTGCCTTTTGGCCGTTCAAATTTCTTCTTTGAGAACATTTCTCTTCATTTTTTTCTCCCCATATTTTGATGGGGTTGGATTTTTTTTTTCTTGTGAAGTTCTACCAGAGCCTTGTATATCTTTGGTATTAATCCCTTATTCAGAATGGTATTGGGAAAGGAATCACCTTTCCCATTCCGTAGGCTGTCTTTGTATCTTAGTCACTGTTTCTTTTGAGTTGCAGAAGCTTCTTAGTTTTATGCAGTCTCATTTGTTTATCTTTGCTTCCACTTGCTTGGTCAGTGGCGTTTCATCTTTGAAGATAACTTTAGCTTCAATATCATGAATATCATGGAGGATTTTGCCTACATTTTCTTCCATGTACCTTATAGATTTGGGTCTGAATGCAAGATCTTTAATCTGTTTTGATCTGAATTTTGTGCATGGCATTAGATAGATGACTCCATTTTTTTTTTGCATGTAACTTTCCAGTTTTGCCAGCACCACTTGTTAAAGAGGCTTTTCTTGCTCCACTTAATGTTTCTTGCTCCCTTATCAAAGATTAAATCATCACAAACAGTAGGTTAGAGAGGAATTCAAAGAAAACAAAAGATACCTGAAAACAAGTGAGAATGAGGACACGAGCTACCAGAACTTGTGGGACACTGATAAAGCAGGGTTAAGAGTTAAAGTTTGTAACTCTGCAAGTCTTCATCGGGAAGGAAGAAAGAGCCCACATAAATAACTTGACCTCACAGGGGTCTGTTGTCTTTGGCCATTTATTGTTCCCTTGCTATTTTCTTTATATTCCACCTATGAAAGAGAGATCATTCTGTACTGTCCCTCCCCTCACTGACTTCAGATCCTTTAAATCCACCCATATAGTTAGAAATTCATGCTTTTATCTTTTCTTATAGCTGAGTAGTATTCTAGTGTATATATGCCACAATATTTTATCAGTTATCTGTTCTTTGGCAACTTGCATACGGTTTGTTGAGCCTTGCCAGGACTGATCTTTGAGCACAGAATCAGAAGAAAATCCAGACCATCACCAGGTGCAGACCAAAAACCAAAATAAAACAAACGAATCTTTCCTCTACTCCTCCCACCTCCCCCTGTCCCCTTCTTACTCCTCCTCCTCCTCATTAGTTTCTCTTTTCCCCTGCCATCCGTTCTCTTTCTTCACTTAAATAATTCCTTTTCCCCCTCTTTTTCTCTCCCTTCTAATTGATCTTTAAGAAAAGTCTAGGAGTACTGTTTGTTTTATTAAATAATGCTTATGGATGGTATCCAAATAAAATTCACTCAACATAAACATACAGTTGTGCGCACTGGGCGAACCCAAAAAGCAAAAATAAAAAAAAAATACAGTTGTCCCTCAGTATCTACAAAGCATTTGTTTCAGACTTCCCACAGATATTCAGGTCCCTTATATGTAGCACTGTAGCACTGTCCTCCCGTTGTTCATCAATTTGCTCAAGCAGGCACCAGTAATGTCTCCATTGTGAGACTTATTGTTACTGTTTTTGGCATATCGAATACACTATGGGGAGCTTGCCAGGCTCTGCCGTACGGGCAGGATACTCTCGGTAGCTTGTCAGGCTCTCTGAGAGGGACGGAGGAATCAAACACGGGTCAGCCACATACAAGGCAAATGCCCTACCTGCTGTGCTACCACTCCAGAAGATGACCTAATATCTGTGTATAATTTACATGCATCCTCTTATATACTTTAAAACAATGATTTTCAACTTTTTTATACTTTTAGGGCAGCACTTGAAACTCAGACTTTAAATCATCTTTCTGCTACTTAAAATGCCTACTACAAAATAAGTTATCACTTAATCACTTAACTTCCCGTTAGTCGTCAATTTGCTCGAGCGGGCGCCAGTAACATCTCCATTTGTCCCTGTCGCATGCTAGAGTAGCCCAATGGCATCTGTTCGCTCTGGGAACATGAAGAGCCTCAAACCGATCGTTCATGATCTTGATGAAGATCATATCATATATATTTATCATATAAATGATGAAGATCATATCATATATATTTATCATATAAAATAAGTTATAATAAGTTATAATATCTAATACATAGTAAATTCTAATACATACTGCAAAATAAACAATGCATAAATATTTGTCATATGCTATTGTTTGTTTAGGGAATAATGACAAGAAGAAAATGTCTGCACATATTTTGTATATGAAATATACAAAATATGTGCAGACATTAGTTTTATGCAGTCTCTTTTGTTCATCTTTGCTTCCACTTGCTTGGTCAGTGGCATTTCATCTTTGAAGATAACTTTAGCTTCAATATCATGAATATCATGGAAGATTTTGCCTACATTTTCTTCCATGTACCTTATAGATTTGGGTCTGAAACTGTATACTGTTTTTGATTTTCAAAAATGGAATACAATGATATGGAATGTACAGATATGAAGGGCTAGATGTACACAAATTATTTAAGGGAAAAACGTGCTAGACTTTTCTCCTTATGTTTTAAAATATCATTAGAATTTTTTATATATTTCTATTCTTTAATCATTCCCCTCTTTGGCTCAGCAACTAATGGGCTTTTTTATTCCCTTTAAAACTCCATTTTCCCATTCCACCCATTTTAATGGGCAGGAAAATTTACAATATTATCTCCTATTGTAAAATTATTCTGTGAAGTTACTATAGTTGTTGCGCTCTCATCTTATGTTATAATTATAGAATAGTTAAAGGAAGGCATGTGTGGCCCTTTTTTCCCAAAGATTACAAAAGGCTTTTTTCAGTGACAACAGAAGATTGAATCCAGAAAATCAACTGGTCTAATTGGTACAAGAGCAGGCTGTTAAAATGCAATGCTTAAATATTACAGAGCCACAATGAAAAAGGTTATCACTAAAATGTAAAAGGCATATTAAATTCAAATTTTATGAGCATCTCTGAGGTTGTCTTGTCTTTGGAGCTGCATAGCTATGATGGATTCTTTGTTATACCTATAAATAACTTTGGCATTTATAACTTTATTGAAGAGTAGTAATGATATAAAAAATGAATATAACTTCCTCTAGAATTTCCTTACTGTTATCATTTCGAGTTTAACATATATACATGCATACATATACACTGTCAGCTTTGGAGAAATTACATGAAAAGACAAGAGTCAAAAATCACGGCATCCCCCTCAAGGCCACTTGACAAATAGATTATGTTGTATTTTGTGTAATTTTCTGCCAAGGTTATTTCTAGGGTGGCCTTTATTTACATTCTTTCAAATAATGGCAAAAATCTGACACATACCATTAAATATTGATTGCAGCATTTCATTCCCCCTTTAAGCCCACTTGGGAGTTCTTCATTTACCTAATGACTAAGGCCGTTCTCCTGTTATATCTAAGCATCAAGCTTTTACTTTTAAAATGTTAATTAGATTTTTATAGTCCTGCACTTCATCTCAATTGCTACAAACATATTATTTACAATTCTATAATGTCCTCATTAATATGCTATGGAAGTTAGCTTAATAACAAGATGTAGAAATATATTCTTAAAGACATCTGTGAAACATCTGTAGAATTATAATGATACAAAATAACTTTTTAGAAAATGAGATCATAAGCAGATGAAACTTAAGGTCAGAATTTGTTTATGAACAGTCAATCTGCTTAAGGGGATTATTTCTTGCATTTAAGAACACCAATATCACTCACTACCAACAGATATTTGCTAAACATTATGTTTATTAAAGGTAAAAATGCACATTTATTCTGATGCCCATGCATAGTGTTTATTTGTAAATAACTCAGTTTTAGTATTTACTTGTAAACAATACCAGGACTTCACTGAACACTATCAACATCTCACTCATCTCTGACTATTCAACTAATCTCCATTCCTATTCTCTCCCTTTCTTTTCCAGGCAGTTAAGGGACAGAGATGCTATAACAAGTAGGGAATAAATGTCCTTCAAAACCCCCAAATTCCTTCCAAAGGCTTACACTTCTTTGTGTGTCCTGGAGTGAATAAACTTGTTCCTCATAAATCACTATTTCTGGAACAACGCAGATCTTTCTTACAACTCTCCAAAACTTCTTAGTGGCGCTTGGGAATTTTCCAATGCTTTACCAAAACTTCTCTCCCCCATCGATATTCCAATAAAATCAGTAGCAAGTTCTGCAGCAGAGCCAAATCTTCATAAGTTAACATTACATTGTGAATATAATAGGTGCATTTTAATAATTTGAGGAAATTAGTAGAAACAGTAATGTCTCCTTTGGAGACTTTGTTGTTACTGCGTCTGGCATATCGAATACTCTCGGTAGCTTGCCGGGCTCTCCGAGAGGGGCGGAGGAATCGAACTCGGGTTGGCCATGTTGGCCACTTGTAAGGCGAATGCCCTACTGCTGTGCTATCGCTCCAGCAGTAGAAACAGCTGTCAGGCTACCATCACAAGATAAGGCTATAGGACCTAGTCAGGTAGCTTTGGAGGTAGCAGGTGTGGGAGGAAAGGGTTTGCTTCACAAGTAAGCTAGCTATTTCCAGGTAAACCTACCTTTCCAAAATAGTTTACCCAGCACACTCTCTTCCTCTCTACTCAAAACATACCAATCTAGAAGCATGTTGCTGAAAAAATTAAGTACAAGATATACAATACAAATCACAAATCATCCTGTTATTCGTCGATTGCCTCGAGCAGGCCCCAGTAACATCTCCTTCATCCTAGCCTTGAGATTATATTCAAGGCTCTTTAAGAGAATGAGACCCATCATTGTTACTGGTATTTGGCATATTGGGTATGCCGTGTGGGCAGGCTACATACGGTAACCTGCCAGTTTGTCCAAAGTAGAAATGAGATAATAAGATGTCATAATAAGATATGACTTTTATAGTCTCTGAGTCTTGGCCGTTGATGGGGGTCACACCCACCAACTGGCCCCCTGGCACCGTGTAATCCCATCAACGGCCAAGACTCAGATACTATAAAAACCAGCTCCCGGAAGAGAACAGTGCAGTCTCCTGCCCCCGCGCCTGGCTGTCCTCGCCGGGGCCCCTTGGAGGGGAGCGGGTTGAGCTTTCCTCCCCTCCCTGACCAGAGCTCCGGCAGCTGAAGACCTCCAGGACCAGTCACCACCATGCTGAGACCGCTCTCCGCACACATGAAGGTACTGGCAGAAGGACAAAGCCACGCGGGTTCCGGGGCCGAGATCTCCAAGCCTACTCGGATTGGGGCCGAGCATCCTCCACAAGATATACATGAGAATTTGAATTTATCAAAACTTAAAATAGTTTAAAATCGGTGTCTCCATCCCTCTAGCAACATTTCAAGAATTCAATAGACACATGTGATCAATGCATTACTCTGAAGTTGGACACACAGATATACAATATTTTCAGAAATTTGGAAGGTTATGTTGGTCTAAACTTAAAAGTACATGTGGCACATACTATACAGATACAGATACAAACACTATGGAAACTCAAACTAATTATATAACTAGTGTTAGCTTTTTTTTGTTTCTGCTGCTTTTATATGCTATACTTTTCACTTTTAAATAGATCAGTTTAAGATTATGAATAGAAATGGGCTAAATCCAGATACTGCAATATGGCAAATCAATTTACAACATTTATTTCTTTATAACTAAAAGGTACCTAGACATAGTGATAATAGGAAAGGATAGCTTCAGGAGTTTTCAACACTTTGTTCCTTCACAAGAATTTTAAGATTGGCTACATAACTACAACACCCACCAGACAATCTAATCACATAAAAAGGATTAAAAATAAGTTTGGCCCTCCAGAAGGATGAAAAATAACAAGATGGAAACCAGTTTTCTACAATCGCAACTGAAGTTGCCAAAACTATGCTGGGAATTCCCGTATCTTCTTATTGTTATCATAAAAGTAGCTAACTCCGATTGAGTCCCTCATTTATTGTATATAAAATTAGTACACAAAATTCCAGGTGCACTTGAAGCTGAGGTATTTATTTCACAGACTTAAAAAGGCAGTATGGGGTTGCCTGTTGTCTTATGTCCATCCTCCCCCTAGTACCTAGTACCTTGGTTCATGCTTTGCTCTCCTAGCTCTGTTCTTTGATGTCAATGACCCTCTGATCCATCACCAATGTTCTAGGAACTGCCTCCACTTGCTGGTTTTTGCTCTTCTTTGTCCCTTTGACTCTCCTTGATTCTCTAGCCATGCACTTATGGATGACAATTCCTGCTTTTCCTTCTGTTCACCTGGGCACTGTAGTTTGACTGGACAAGACCTCAAAGAGAAAGTTTCCTAACCCATGTTTCCCTATTAAGTGTTACTACCCCCCCTCCCATTAGCCATTTCTATCACAGGTCAACCCTCAAGATGTTAAGGTTTCAAGTGATTTTCGATTGTATTTACCAAATTCCCCCATACCCCTCCCTATTTCCACTGTTAACACTGTTGGAGTACACGGAGCTTAGGTTTATCAGGTTGTACCCATCACAGTGCTCCCGAGTCACTCCCATTACTTTGTCTGTCTGTAACCACTTCTATGCTCTTTTCCCCAACCACTTTGTAAGGTCTCATCCTTCTAGGACACTGAACTTGTACTGTAAATTAATACTGCCTTTCTCCTCTCCTTATGTCTTTTGAATAGTTTGCTTTAATGCAATGTCCTTTTGTATAGATGCAGGAAGACAATGAATTAATATGCTTTGTAACTTAGGAATTGATTGGTTTTGAATATTATTCACTCCTGGGCATCTGCCTTCTCAACTTAAGCCTCAGTTGCCCTCACTTCCTAGCACCCCAAGGGCAGGGTCCCGACGTGGGACTGGATGGAACCAGGGCAAGCCGGTAAGTTATGTGCTACCCTGGCATCGAGATGGGCCAGGCCAAGGTGCCACAATTCTTAACTATAAGTTAAGAAGAGTTTGATCATAGGCAAATGCTGTCATGATCTAAAAGTAACAACGAGACTAGGACCCCGCTGCTAGGAACAGGAAAGATATCTGGCCTGAGCACTGCAGTCTGAGATCGAGATGGCCCTAGGAGAGCAATTCTATAAGCTCAAAGTATTTCTTACTGTGTCCATACAAAATGATTAATATTATGTATGCTTATATTTTGGTTGGACAAGGAGAGGAGAAACACGTCCTAGAAGCAGTTTTCCTTTGGGTCCTGACTAGCTTGGATGAGACTGAACTTTCTCCCCTTCAAACTGCCTTCAGTAAATGATTTCAGTATATTGAGGCAGTTTCTCTTATCTCACAGGAACCTAGCTGGCCTTAGGTATGCAGATCCCAGGTGCTAAGCCAGGCCTGATCTTTGGGATGTAGATGCCTGGCTCCAGGCTGGCTGATTTTGGAGATGTAAATTCCAAACTCTAGCAGACAGGTCTTTGTTGTGCTAATCCAAGTGTTTGTAGTTTGTAAAAAGGTGAGGCCAGGATTACTGGCCTGCAGATGTAAAGAAACAATGTATGTTTTGCCTCAATGTTCTTTCTGTAACTCCTTTTGATGACATCACTATATTGCGCCCTTTAGAGGTACTATGATCTATATAAGGGAGATTTCAGGGCTTTCTGGGGGGACACGTGCAACAGAGAACCTGGGAAGATGGGGCTGAGGACAGAAGCTGAGAGAACAAAGGTGCACGTGCTTGAGGATTCCTGAGGCCTCCATGACATACATCTCTTCCATGTAATAAACTGCTGCTAAGACCAACCAGCCTGGTCCTTGTTTCCTTCCTCCTCCTGACCATCGCCATCGACCTCCGTGGAGTGGGAAAAACGCCTGCCCGCTGGCTTTTTATTTTTTGTGTGTTTACACAAACGTTATCAACTTCAGATAGTACTAGGAATAAAACAATGAATATTCCTTTTTATATTGCAACTTATCCTTACATACTTCTTCCTCAATTCCTCATGCACAATAGGTCCAATAGGGCATAAGACAGGACAATAAGAAAGTGTTTCTTTTCATTTTGTTTTGTTTTGTTTGTCTTGGTCACAGCTGGCAGTGAACAGGACTTACTCTTGGCTCTCAGGAGTGATCTCTTGGGGAATCACACCTAGTGTTGCTCTGACAAGCATATACAGTGCTGGAGACCAAACCTGGGTTGGCTACAATTGAAGCAAATGCCCTACCCACTATCTCTCTGGGGTGTCATATATTTTATTAATTTCTTCATTCCCTATTAATAGGAAACTAAAACTTCTAGCTACATTATACAGAATCCTACCTTTCTATCTGTTGATTTTAAAATTCAGTTCCTTGTTGTATTCTATTGGATATTTAAGGGTAAACTATATTCTCCACCGGCAATTCCACCAGTATTTCTTTTATCAAGAACCATTGGTTCATTCTTGGTTTCCTTCTACTAAAAAAGCCTTCTGAATATTCTCCAAGGGGCTTGTCTGTCATCATTGGAGAAAAGCAAAAGAATGGTGATTATGCCAAAAAGAGTAAAATAGCATTACTTAAATAATTCACCTTTATGTCATGTAAGCACACTAACACAAAAGAAGACACAGAGAACAAAGACCGAGATGACACTTCCACTAGCTGGTGAGAATTTAATCTAAGATTTCCGTAAAAGCCTTTTATCTTCTCTTCCCCCACAGTCTCCCCCACAACTGACCCAATTTAATGCTATACAATCAGGTTAACTCAACGGGAGATAGAAAAGACAGAAAAACAGATTACTATTCTCTCAAATGGAAAAGAAAAAGACAGGAACTTAAGAGCTAAAGTTGAAAACTTGAAGAAAATTATTTTAAAGTTTGGGGAGCAAATCAAGGAACATTATAAAGGCCAAAACATCTGTTTTCCTTTTTGGATCAAGTGAGAAAATATTTTTTGTGGTATCTACATACACAAGACTTGAGTTAATTATGAGTTACCCATGCTTCACTAATAATAGCTTACACAAATTGAGACCTTACTATCTGCCAGCACTATACTTAGCATTTTTAAATGGATTAAAGAACTTAAATCCTTTCCAAACCCTCCCTTGCAGAAACTGGACAAGATCGGGCGCGTTCAGGGTAGTATGGCTGTAGACTCCTTGCAGAAATTTGAAAACTGAGTTTAAGTAAAATATTCACAGCTGAAGAAGTGTAGAAACTAAATAGTTAGAGCTTTTCTTCCCTGTTAGCTTTGACCTTAACAATCATACTATGCTTCTTCTGATAACTACAATCCATTGATTTCAGAATATGTCCATGGGCAATGCCCATTAGAATTGCTTAGAACTATTGTTAAAAACAACCCAGAGTCTCCTGCCCCCGCACCTGGCTGTCCTCACCGGGGCCCCTTGGAGGGGAGTCGGTTGAGTTTCCCTCCCCGCCCCGACCAGGGCTCCGCCAGCCGAAGACCTCCAGAACCAGCCACCACCATGCTGAGACCACTCTCCACACGCACGAAGGTACCGGCAGAGGAACAAAGGCATGCAGGTCCCAGAGCTGAGTTCTCCCAGCCTGCTCGGATCGGGGCTGAGCATCCTCCTCCCAGGTCCTCCAAATTCCAGTAGGCCTGGTCACACCCACCAACTGGCCCCCTAGCGCCATGTAATCCCATCAGCAGCCAAAACTCAGAGACTATAAAACTCAGCTCCCGGACTCATTCCTACTTTGGACAAACTGGCAGCTACCGAATGTAACCTCCCCACATGGCAGAGTCTGGCAAACTCCCCGGGGCGTACCCAATATGCCAAATACCAGTAACAATGATGGGTCTCTTCTCCTAACTCTGAAAGAGGCTTGAATATGGCACTTTTTAAAAAATCTCAGGGCTAGGACGAAGGAGACGGTACTGGGGCCTGCTCGAGGCAATCGACGAATAACAGGATGGTCGTGATTGTTAAACAATAAACAAAAGTTTCCTGGACTGAAGACATGACTCACAGTGGGAAAGCACTTGTCTACTAGTGCCAAGCCGCAACTCTTAAAAAAAATCTTTCCTATGCCTATACCTATCTCAGGCCAATTGATTCAGAACTCAGGAGTGTGAAACTCAGAAATTTGCATATTTTAAAACCTCCAGATATTTTCAAAACATATATATACACATATGGATTTATATATATATACATATATATATATATATATACATAAATACACATATGTATAGATTTGGCTGGAGCCATAACACAGTGGGTAGGGTGTTTGCTTGCTCTCAGCAAACTCGGGTTCAATTCCTCCATTTCTCCCGGAGAGCCCGACTAACAACTGAGAGTATCCTGCTCCCACGGCAGAGCCTGGCAAGCGGCCTGTAGCATATTCAACATGCCAAAAACACTAAAACAAGTCTCACAATGGAGATGTTTCTGGTGCCCACTCGAGCAAATCGGTGAACAATGGGAAGATAGTACTACAGTGCTACATATACATATGTCCATAATTCTTAAGAGATAGATACAGCAGACCAAAGTATAGACCCAAATTCCTGGTGTCAAATGTGCCTCACTCTGTTCATAATGACTCAAAAGAAATATTATAATGCATTAACAGGCACGGTCTTCTCAACGTTGTAGTATTATTTGATAAATTAAGTTTACATTTATGTGAAGGTCAACATGATTTACCAGAATATACAATAGCACTGTAGCACTGTCCTCCCATTGTTCATTGATTTGCTCGCACTGGCACCAGTAACATCTCCATTGTGAGACTTGTTACTGTTTTTGGCATATCGAATATGCCATGAGGAGCTTGCCAGGTTCTGCCATGCTGGTGGGATACTCTCGGTAGCTTGCGGGGATCTCCAAGAGGGACGGAGAAACCAAACCCCGGTTGGCAACGTGCAAGGCAAATGCCTTAACTGCTGTGCTATTGCTCCAGTCCCCAAATTCATTATTTTACTAAAATCTTCAAAAGAATTCTGAGAAAGGTACTAAGCTGTTTATTTTAAACAAACGGGATATATAATACTAAATTAAAATTACACTTTAGATGAGTTATACTTGGATATTAATTTCATAACTTGCTAACTTAGTCAAAAAAAACAGCAACAAGTGGAGCCCCATGGCTAAAAAACAAACAATTAAAATACTAATTTTGAAAATAAAAGGAAATGATCTGATTCTCTCTGAAATATGTCTCTTCCCCTGCTTTACTACTCAGTTGCTTCTTACTAAGTGCATTTTATTCTCTTTTCTTATACTTACATGTGTTTACTCTGCTTCATTCCTGTGACAGAACTTCTAGAGAGATTGAGACGTAAGGTAGAATGGGATAGAAATGAAAGATAAGACTTCAAAAGAAATATCTGGGTAGCAAATTACTCCAATGTATACAGAGAATATAAGGTTTAAGAAGTCTATTAAGCCAAAACTTATCTAAAATAGATTTAGCTATAATAAAATGAAGGTGTTTTGCCATAAAATAAAGATTATTATTCCAGATATAGGATGAAATTTTATTGTCAAATCTAAGATCCTTCTTAGATCTTCTATAATATTCTGTCTGTTTGAAAGCCTGAATTCTGAATGAGGTGGAGGCAGGAGGTGGGGGCCGGGGGAAGTAATGAATGCTTAAAAATATTTATTCACTTGAATATCATTCACCTCTTGAAAAATATTCACTATATAAACATAGCCATATGAGTGTTCCCCCAAATAACTTTTATTATTGAAAAGAATGATTGCTGAAAATAGACAAAGCACCAAACATGATGGTCTCTCAATATCTGTATTGCAAACCATAATGCCCAAAAGTAGAGAGAGTAACAAGGAAAGAACCTGCCATAGAGGTAGGAGGTGGGGTAGGGTGGGGTTGGCGGGAGGGTTACTAGGGCCATTGGTGGTGGGAAATGTAGAACTGATGGAGGGATGGGTGTTCAATCACATATGAATGAACTCAATCACGAAAGCTTTGTAACTGTATCTTACAGGGAAGGATGGAAGGAAGGAAGGAAGGAAGGAAGGAAGGAAGGAAGGAAGGAAGGAAGGAAGGAAGGATAAAAATGAAAGTCTAGAATTGGATAGTACAGAAGTTAAAGTGCTTATCATCGTGTGGCCAATCCCCTGTTAAATACCTGGTACCACATGACACTCCAACTACCATACTGGAGTAACCCTGAGACAGAAGCAGCCCTCAAGAAAACGGGATAGCTACCTGCAAATAAATGAACTCTGACCTCTGTCTAATGTCAGGCGCAAAAGTGAGATTAAAGTGAATTAAAGACCTCAATATCAGACATGGATCCATAATGTACATAGAGGAAAATGTAGGCAGAACTCTCCATAACATTGAAGCTAAAAACATCTTTAAGGATGAAACAGCACTGAAGATGCAAGTGGAAGCAAAAATAAACAAAAGGGACTACATCAAACTAAGAAGCTTCTGAACTTCAAAAAAAATAGTGACCAAAATACAGAAATAGCCAACAGAATGGAAAAGAATATTTACTCAATAGCTATCTGATAAGGGATTAATATCCAGGATATACAAGACACGAGTAGAATTATACAAAGAAAAAACCTCCAACCCCATCAAAAAAATCACTTAATCACTTAATCACTTAACTTCCCGTTAGTCGTCGATTTGCTCGAGCAGGCGCCAGTAACGTCTCCATTTGTCCCTGTCCGTGCTAGTGTAGCCCAGTGGCATCTGTTCGCTCCGGGAACATGAAGGGCCTCAAACCGATCGTTCATGATCTTGACGAAGAAGTCTGACCATCTGGAAGGTGGGCGGCCACGCGGTCTTTTGACATCCCGTGGAATCCAGTGGGTAACAGCTCTAGTCCAGCGTTCGTCTTTAAATCTCATTATGTGACCAGTCCATCTGATTTTCGACACCTTGGCAAATGAGACAGCGTCCCTGATTCTTGATCGTCGACGGATGTCAGAACTCCGGATTCTTTCTCTCATTTGAGTGAAACATGATATTCCAAGCATAGCTCTTTCTATTCTTCTTTGGGAGACCTGAATAGCATTCTCATCTTGTTTGTGTAGGGCCCGGGTCTCTGAGGCATATGTTAATGCAGGAAGAACAGTGGAATCAAAGAGATGTGCCCAGAGCCAGAGGTTCTTCGTCCTCTTAGCTATTTCTTCGACGTTCTTGAAGGCGTTCGAAGCCGTTCTCTTCCTCCTGCGCAGCTCGGGTGCCAGGTCATTTGTCATGTTGACCTCTCGACCTAGGTACACATAGCTGTTGCATTCGGAGATGGTCGTTCCATTGAGAGCGAATGGGGCGTCAGGAATGAGGCTGTTTCTCATAAACATTGTCTTCGTAAGATTCAGCTGTAGTCCTACCTTTCCACACTCACGGTCAAAGTCGGCCAGCATTTGTGCCGCTTGGCTGATGTTTGGTGTTATTAAAACAATGTCATCAGCAAAGCGGAGGTGGTGTAGTTGCCGACCATCTATCTTCACTCCCATTCCTTCCCATTCCAGTCGTCGCATGATGTTCTCGAAGGTGGCACAGAAGAGTTTTGGTGAAATGGTATCACCCTGCCACACCCCTCTCTTGACATCAACGATCACTTCTTTGTAGAATGGTGAGATCCTGGTAGTGAATCCGCAATACAGCTCACGGAGGATCCTGATGTATTGGGCTTGAATGCCCTGATTGGCTAGGGCTTCAATGACCGCTTCCATCTCAACAGAATCAAAGGCCTTCTTTAAATCAATGAACGTTAAACAGAGCGGCATCTTGAACTCCCGAGAAACCTCAATGAGCTTGGTTATCGTGTGGATATGGTCGATGGTGCTAAATCCTTTGCGGAACCCAGCTTGCTCGCATGGTTGTCCTTCATCTAGTGTTCTGCCAATCCTATTTAGGATGACTCGAGTGAATAACTTGTAGATGACAGACAATAGGCAGATTGGGCGATAGTTGCCAATGTCATGGATGTCTCCCTTCTTGAACAGTAGTACGGTCCTGCTGGTTTTCCATTGGGACAGAACCTTGTATTCAGACAGGTAGCGAGTGAAGAGCCGAGCCAGTGTATTGATGAGTAATGAAGGCAGGTTCTTCAGGTATTCAGGTCTGACCTGGTCTGGGCCGGGTGCTGTTTGTTTCTTTACCAACGAAATGGCGTGTCGGATTTCGGAAGGGAGAACATTGGGAACGACATATCCATCCTGTGGAATTTGGTATGTCAGCAAGTGGACATGGCTATCGAAGAGATTTGAGTAGAAGTCATGGATAATCTTCTCCATTGCCATTCTGGAGGATGTGATGGATCCATCAGGACGTCGGAGGGCAGTCATCTTGGTCTTGTAGTTGGCGAAGGACAGGCGGACATTACGAATACTTTTTCCGGCTTCTGCAGGCAGAGAGCACAGTACTTCTGCTCTTCTCTCTTTGAGGTCTTCCTTGATCGCATCTCTGCACTGCTTTGTGAGCTCGGACGTTAGCTTGTGGTTGCCTGAGGCATGCGCCAAACCACGCTGGCGAATTAGCTCAAGAGTTTTCGAAGATAGGCGATTTTTTGTGGCTATCTCTCTCGGCGTTCCTCGCACATTCATGGAGGTGCTGAACCAGTCGATCGTATTCCTCGTCAATGTTGTCAACAATGGCATCTTCCCATGTTGCCGCAATAGTACCAAAGAGTTCCCAGTTGGTGGTCATTCTGGGAGTTCTCTTTTTGAACTTTGCAGCCCTTTCTCCCTGCTCTGTGAAGTAGAATTTTGCACGAAGGAGACGGTGGTCCGATCCCATTCGAAATTTTGGGACAACAGAGACATCAGTCAGGCAAAACCGTCGATTGAATATGATGTGGTCTATTTCGTTGTGGAATCGTCCACTGGGAGAATCCCATGTCCAACGTTTAGATTCTGCCTTCTGGAACTGTGAGTTACCATGAATGGTCTTGGTCAACATGATGAACTCAGACAGTCTCTCACCCTGTTTGTTCCATTCTAGCCATGGGTCCCGATGTGAAGTTCTTCAGCTGATCTTCTCGGTCCTATCTTGGCATTAAAATCACCCACAATGATCTTGTAGAAGGTGTGGTCTTCTTTATAGAACTTCTCTAGCTCCATGTAGAACTTCTCGATTTCTCTTTCATCATAATGAGATGTTGGTGCGTAGACAACGAAGATAGAAACTGCAGGCAGTGAGTCACATCTATTCAAATGTAAACGTCCGATTCGGGTTGTTAGGCATTCGAATGAATCAATGTTTTTGGCCAAAATGGGAAAAAGAAATGAACAGACATTTCTTCAAAAAAAGAAATACAAATGGCCAAAGGCACATGACAAAATGCTCCACATCCCTAGCCATCAGAGAGATGCGAATCAAAACAAGAATGAGATATCATCTCCACACCACAGAGACAGGCACACATTCAAAAGAACAAAAGCAACCAGTGCTGGCGTGGATGTGGGGGAAAACAGGACACTCTTTCACTGTTGATGGAAATGCCAACTAGTCCAGCCTTTCTGGAAAACAATATGGATAGTCCTTCAAAAACTAGAAATTGAACTTCCATATGACCCCCGCAAGACCACTTATGGGAATATATTCCAAGGATGCAAAAAATCATAGTAGAATTGACATCTGTTCCTATATGATCATTGCAGCACTATTCACAATAGCCAAAATCTGGCTGAAAACAACCCAAGTGCCCTAGAACAGATGACTGGTTAAAGAAACTTTGGTACATCTACACAATGGAAAACTATGCAGCTGTCAGGAGAGATGAAGTCAGGAATTTTGCTTTTAAATGGATAGACATGGAGAGTATCATGCTGAGTGAAATGAGTCAGAAAGAGAGGGACAGACATAGAAGACATACTGCACTCATTTGTGGAGTATAAATCAACATAACATGAGGGTGACAGCTAAGGATAGTGGATACACCAGACAGATAAATAGCTCCATAGATAGAAATCTGCCTCATGAGCAAAGGGGAGAAAGCAGCTGAAATAGAGAAGGGATCACTAAGAAAAAAATGACTCGAGGAATCGGTCAGGATGGGAGATGTGTGCAGAAAGTAGATAAAGGACCAAACATCATAACCTCTCAGGGTCTGTATTGCAAACCATAATGCCCAAAAGTAGAGAGAGATTATGGGGAATCATGTTTGCCATGGAGCAGAGGGAGGGTGGAAAAGGGGGGTTATACCGGGGATATTGGTGGTTGGGAATGTGCACTCGTGGAGGGATGGGTGTTTGATCATTGTGTGATTGTAACCCAAACATGAAAGCTTGTAACTATCTCATGGTGATTCAATAAAATTTAAAATAAATTAAATAATTAATTTTTGAAAAAAGAGGTAGCCCTCAAGCCCCACTAGGTGTGGTTAAACCTTCAGATTCCCTCAAAAAATGAAGTTCAGAGTGGACAAAAAAGCCAATTTATAGAGGACATACTTTGACACTGAAAAATTTTAAGATTGTCTAAGAATACTTTATAACTTTTCAACAGAGCTACTCATTTTATAATGATTATAAGCAAAGTCTGAGAGGGATGAGAATCCAAACAAAAGGCACTATTTTTATATCTGCCAAATTAATCACTCCACATAAGAAACTTGCAGAGAACTCAATTCAAATTCCTGCTCCACCAGAAGAATGATATATCCAGACTAAATGTAAGTTCCAGAGAACAGTAACATCCCCTATTTGATTTGTTCTGTTTATCCCAAGCTTTCATACCAGAGGCTGGGAAGTAAAATGAAATCAGTGATTGTTAAACTGTTTATTAAATCACTGAATCAATACTATGAGTCATGGGGTTGTATGGATGTTCTTAAATCAAATTGCCAATGTTAACTCTCAATGTGTCAGTATATATAAACAACATCTCCTTTAACCTACTTCGCACCTACAAGGTTGTAAGGGAAATTAGAAATAGTCAAGATTTATTTAGCTCAGTCAATTTCTCCAAAGAGACATACATATAAATAGCCAATAGATATATGGGGAGAACAATGATGTCACTAATTTTGATAGAAATGCACATCAAAACTATAATGAGATGTCATTTCAAATTTTGATAGAAATGCACATCAAAACTATAATGAGATGTCATTTCATAAATTAATAGTCACTGTCCAAAAAAAATAAAACAAGAATTTATGAGGATGTGGATATATGTGAAAATCTGTTTAGTATAGTAGGAAATATTAGTTTCTTTGTTTTTTGGGGTTTTTTTTAGTAACTACCTAACCTTCCTCAACATTTTTTTTCTAAGCTGAGGGTTTTTTATGTCTGAAAACCATGTGAGTGAAAAGTAACTAGTTTTTCTAGGTCATTTTCATATGTGTAAGAGATGTATATGCCATTAATAAATTTACACTTATTTTTCCTCGTAACACAGTATCTGGTATTTGACCAGCTTGTGAGGAACTTAGAAGAGCACAGGATGATTTTCCCAGTAATAATCATGATACATACAGGGTATATACATAAAATGAAATATTATTCAGTCAAGAAAAAGAAACACTGCAACAGCTGCCAATGTAAATAAATTTGGAGGACATTATTTAAGTAAAATAAGCCAGAGCCTGACACAGAAGGGCAAATCCTGCATGAACCCACGCAGAGGGAAGAAGAAAAAGACTAAGAAAGAGAAAAAAAGAAGGCAGTGACTGAAGTTTTTGTTATGCAAGATAAATATAAGTTCTAAGATAAAATGTAGTGCCTAGGTCCTATAATAAAATATTTCACTGTTGTAATATTTGCTGAGGGTATATTATTAACACTACTACATATTTAGTATGTTCATCCTATTATAATTATTATCACTAGTGTCAGATTATTACTAAAATAAGGTTATTATTGTTATTAGGACAGGACAAACCTTGAGGAGGTGACAGATTTTTATATGACCTTTTATATGACCGTGATAATGCTGATTGCCGTGTGACTATATACTAATCCACAAGTTTATCAACCTATAACATTAAACATGTATATTCTTTAATGTGTCATTTATGCATGAGTGATTTTTCAAAAGCTGAAAAAAATCTATCACAGTGAACATCTAACTTCTCATAAAAGGAAATAAACAGTTGTGGCTTTCAAAGAGTTTGCCTAGAACACGGCTGACCAGGGTTAGATTCCTCCGTCCCTCTTGGAGAGCCCGGCAAGCTACTGAGAGTATCACACCCCCACAGCAGAGCCTGACAAGCTCCCCGTGGCATACTTGATATGCCAAAAACAGTAACAACAAAAGTCTCACAATTGAGAGGTTACTGGTGCCCACTTGAGCAAATTGATGAACAAAGGGAGGGACAGTGCTACAGTGCTATGTATGTGACATTTTAATTATAAAAAGTGCATTTCTTCTTAGTTTCTTATTTTTGCTTACCCTGATTCCTACCCAGCTCTTAACTAATCTTTTATTCACCCTGAACAGGACAGTAATCAAACAAGGGAACAAAGAAAACTACAGATCTATGCCCCCCCTTCCCCCACTACCTTTTCCCCCAACTAACCAGAACTTCCCAAAACTAATTAAATGAGATTCTGGTAATAAATCAACCTGAAATTGCAGATAAGGCCCTGAGCCAGTAGCCACTCAGGACACGAAAACACTTTGCGAAGCACTTCTGTTTTCCCATGCAGGGGACACTTCCCCTGCATTTACTCAGCATTCCATCTAAATGTAATCATACAAGTCACCTGGAAAAGGCCTTCAGAAAGGGCTACATTTTTCCAGGGGAACATTAAGCATTGCCATGCATGCATCTTTCCCACAGCACTATTTTTATTTGCCCAAAACGCATGCTGATAATTAAGCACTTTGCAGCTGGGCTGAAAGATTTCATTTAAGGTTTGTTTATCCGTGGACGTGGACGGATAGAACTGCCGTGTAGCATCCTCACTTAAGGGCTGTTCTGGAATATAAATGAGAGCTGGTGGAAGAAAAAAAGGATGAGGGGCTGGGTCACAGTCTCTCTCCCTGGCTAAGGGGCAGCATAGCCCCCTCCCGTTGCTGAACAGCAGGATCTGTTCTGAACTAACACAAAAAAAGGCCAAAAGAGATGTGGTTTGGAAATAACCCTTCTCTTCTGATTTCATCCATATGCTGTGAAGCCAAAGCAAAGCTGAATCTGGGGAATAGGGAAGCATCTGGGATACCTGAGACTGAAGTGCCCGGATTTGTATTTTGAAAATTCCCTCCTGAAAGAGAACAAAGGAGGTGAAAAGGGGCTGGTGCAGAGAAATGTAGTGGGTGCCCCCAACTCCTGCACCAGCACCTCCTCCCCTTGGAGACAGTTTCTAAGTGATACTGTGGCTAAATCATGGCTCCTGAGTCTGCCAGAGATATGCCTGAAGGATATGTGAGGAGGATTCAATGTCTATATTTAAAAAAAAAAAATAGACTACAAAGTCACAGCAATCTAGTTTTTGTCAAAAACCTCAAGCTGTTTTGTTTGGTCACTGGAGCACCTCCTGCTCCAGGTTTATCATTCCTGTTGAATAAGTGCACTGACTGCGGCTGAATGGAGAGAAGTCTAGAGCTCAACCGTTTATGACTGAGTTACAATGCTTTGAGATAGGAGCCCAGCCAGGACCTGTTATCTTTATTGTGCAGAGTGACTGAGTCAGATTTTTGGAACACTGGGCTGGAGCGATACTTTTGCAGAGAAGCAAGTGGTGTTGGATGTCGGCGTGGAGAAAAGAAGTCAGCGTGACTGAGGTAGTAGATATGAAGCCACCGAAGAAAAGGTTAAGGAGATACTCATCAAGTGCTTCAGAAAATGGTGAAAGATAAGACTTAGATCATAAATCAGCTTGCAGCTACCATTTATGTTTTTGAAAGGACTTCATTGTTGCTTCTGGTATCACTCATTCCCTAATAAGAGCCACAGCCATTATAGGTGGTAGGAGAGAACTTAATTTCCATATTAAATAGTTCATCCTGGATCACTGAGTATTTTTATTCTAAAAAAAAAAAGCATGCCTTTCTAAAACACTTCAAGGGCACAGTTCAGGTTCATGTTGCTACATTAACGTTTTCTTCTGTCTATAAAAGGGATACTTGTTAAAAGTTATGATTTCAGTGCAATTGCACAGGCTGCCTTGCAGGTGGAGCCTGTGACCCCAGCCTGAGATAGAGGTGGGAAATTTTCCAACATGAATGATTATGCTCACTCTCGTGCTGATGGAGTTAATGGACACATTTCCATGAAGGGTCTTCTCTAAGAGTTTTAAGTAAGAATTGCAATGAATAATATTACCTTTTGTAATGCAAAACCATAAAACAAATTAGTTTTATTGTCATCATAAATAAAATTATAGTCATGAAATCCTCTTATTTTTAACATTTTTATGGCTACTGGGATAACCAGATGACTTTGAAATCTCCATATTTTTCTACTGTTTTTGATGATTAGGAATCACAGAGCTGCCAGCAGGGTGGACAGAGACCAAGATGGGGAAAGAGACTATTAAGAAATCCCAAGAGCCTGTGGTTGCACAGTTGGATAAAATTACTAAGATCTGCCTGGAGAAAAATACTTTCTGTGAAAAGCAAATTTCAATACTAAAATTCTTGGCACAAAGCAGAGGGGTATGATGTGGGATAGTTAGCGGTTCTTTGTGGGAGGAACCAATTCAACATGTCCTCCCCTCTCCTAACCCCAGATTTATCCCACTCTGCAAGACATTCTGTGGACTTCCAGGAAGCTGACTTGAGAGTGACATTCAAGAACATTGGCTGGGATGAAACCACGATGGGTCTGCAATGGATGATTTACAAATGCATTTATTTTTCTCAGCCATTTAAGTCAAATATTATGTTAAAGTATATTTTATGAACGACTGTGAAAATATAAGAAAATGCATGTTCTAACAAACAACCACTGTTAGTCTTTAGGTACTTGCTTTTTTTTAAATTTAATTTTTATTAGTGAAACACCATGAGGTACAGTTGTATACTTACAAATTTTTGTGCTTGGGTTTCAGTTATGCAATGATCAAGTACCCATCCCTCCACCAGTGCCCATTTTCCACCACCACGGGTCCAAGTATCCCTCCCACCCCCCATCCCCCCATCCCACCCTGCCTCTGTGACAGGGCATTCCCTTTTGTTCTCTCTCCCCTTTTGGGTGTTGTGGTTTGCAAAAGAGGCATTGAGTGGCAATCATGTTTGGTCTACAGTCTACTTTAGTCGCTGAGATTAGTACTAGGAATTTTGCTCCATGGCTTGGAGGCCAGCTACACATGCTAGGGGAAAAGGGAGCTCAGATAGAGAAGGGAGCACCAAATAAAGGATGTTGGGAGGATCCTCCCAGGATGGGAGAAGCATGCTGAAAGTGCTTGCTTTTAAGGTTTTATTCTCCTGTATATCACAGAGTTTTTTATACTTCCAGGAACACTGAGGATGTGATCTATATTCTATTAGTCTATTACCAGTGGAAAGTGTGGAGGTATAGCAATAGACTTATCTTAATAAACAAGATCAAAGAACTTTGAGAAGTCTGAGAAATTTTCTACAGGTGTAACAATTAAGTGTTTATCACTATGATCATAAGAATTATGAATGAAGGCATGAATGGACAGTGGGTAAGTTTACTTTCTAGGCTCTCAGCTGACCTGGATACTACATCCAACAATACATATGGTTCCTCAAGCGCATCCAGGAGTGATCCCTGAGAACAAAATCAGGATTAAGTCCTGAGCACCACCAGATGTTACCTTCTCTTCCAAAGCAAGAAACAATATAAAACTTTCATGAGTGCTAATTATTATTTTAGTCATTAACTTAGGGAGTTTGATGCCATCAGCAGGTCAACCTGTACCTGCGGGGCGAGTGCATCAGCTGTCTGATGGTGCCTTCAGACTTCCTGATACCTCAAAATTGCCAGTTTGCCTCTGGATGGACCCCAACAATTTGGGGCCAAGTTTACCAAGAAATTAAATGGCCAAAAGTTAGGTATGTGGGAGCCACAACCACAAACCACCTCCGGCTCAGCTATACAAGCTTATTTAGTGGCCTTAGTTCAGAGACCCATAAATCTTGAAAGAGATCAAAAGCCACAATTAGGGCTGGTGGTACAGAGCACTGCGCCCTGCAGGGCATATGCCAATAGTTTATTTCTCTGAAAAAGATGGAAACAAGGAGCATGATCCAGAGACACACAAAATAATCTGTGAACTGAGTAGCTTGCTGCAGAGATGCCTCCGGACTTTTAATCAGGCTGACTTCACTGGGGTGCCTAAGACAGGGGCAGGCATTATCCCTCCACCTGCCCCCTAAAACCTTGGCAGCCACCAACTTCCAGAACCCAGTGAGAAGTGCAGATACGCAGATTCAGCGACAGCAAACTCCAGGCCTCAAGGGACAGGGGATGAGCTGCTCCTTCTCATGCTCCCATCCCAATGGGACCCTGGAGGTCATGCCCACGAACTACCTCCAACTGCTATTTAAGCTCCTTAACAACCATGATCCAGAGACACACAAAAGAATCTCCGAACCGAGCAGCTCGCTGAAGAGATTTCTTCAGACCCTAAGTATCTAAAGTTTTAGAATTCCAGGAGTATGCAGCAACCGTGCAACATCTTATGTTATTTATAACAAGCAATACAAAAGAGTTTATGAGGGAGATTGTCTGCCATAGAGGCAGTGGGAGGGATGGGATTGTGGGGGATTCTGGGGACCTTGGTGGTGGATGATGTGCACTGGTGGAAGGTTGGATGATTGATCATTTTATGACTGAAACTCAAACAGGATAGGTTTGTAAATGTATCTCACAGTGATTAAAAAAATGGTAACAATTTTAAAATAATCACTGTCATTCAGTTTTTAATTGATTTACTTGAGCAGGTGCCAGTGTCTACTTTCATCCCAGTCCTGAGATTTTAGCAGACTCTCCCCACTCGTCTTTCCCAATGCTACCATATTGAAGGCTCTTTCAGGGTCAGGGGAATGAGAGTCATTATTGCTACTGTTTTTGAAATATCGAATATGCCACAGGTAGCTTACCAGGCTCTTCCATGTGGGCAGGATACTCTTGGTAGCTTGCCGGGCTCTCCAAGAGGGACAGAGGCAGTCCAGGAAAAACTTATAGGTTATTTTTTTTAAATAATAATAAAATTAACATTCTGAATAAAAATCATAATGCGGAATTCATGCCCAATTCAATCAGTTTAAACAACAGCTGAATAAATAGCAGTACTGAATTGTAGCACTGTCCTCCCATTGTTTATCAATTTGCTTGAGCGGGCCCAGTAATGTCTCCATTATGAGACTTGTTACTGTGTTTGACATATCAAATACGTCATGGGGAACTTGCCATGCTTTGCCATATGGCGAGATACTCTCGGGAGCTTGCTGGGCTCTCCGAGAGGGGCGGAAGAATCAAACTTGGGCCGAACGGGTTGGCCGCGTGCAAGGCAAATAAATGCCCTACCCACTGTGCTATCGCTCTAGCCCAGCAGTACTTCTACATTAAAATAATAATAATAATAATGAAGTCATTAAATTTAAGCCATGCATGAGGGAAAATTTAACCCACATTTTTCAACTAGGACCTTTAATCTTACCAGAATCTACTTCTTCCAGAATGCTGAACATACAGTTTCCTATAAACCCAGCAGCCATCAGGTAATCCATTCTTCATCTATCTGTTGAAGGGGTGTTGGTGCCAACCAGATCGTGAAGATAATTCCTTAGAAGCTGACCTACAAGCAGGAAGCAGAACCAGGACCCCACATTGCACTAAGTGGGCAAGCCTAAGCTAAAGAGTCTGATTGATGTGGAAAAGGCAAAACTGACCCCCTGTGGCCAGCAAGTTCCCACAACACAAAGCAGCCGCTTCCCCTTCTCACATATCTCAGACCTAGCTAAACTTCAGATGTAAACATCCTCTCCTGTTTATCACAAACCTCAGGTGTGAGGAGGGGCAATAAAATTGACTATGTTTTCAGGTGTGGGGAGTAGTGACCTATGTAATTGACTATATTTTGGGTTCTGTAACTGACCATGTTTTTCTTCTTATAACTGACCCATGTTTTCCTTCCTATAATTGATCTTATTTTCAGTATCTCTAATTCTTTGTTCTTCCCACGCTGTAAAATTTTATTGGCCGCGATTATAATAAGCCAGCAAATAAAAGGAGGCTGAACCATTGCTCTTGGTCACAGGACGAGCGAGTCTGTGATCCTAGTTAACCATAATTTCTTTCGTATTTCTTCTTGTGCCTAAGACTGCCTAACCGACCGTGTGCCCAACAAAAGGGGTTGCCCATTCCCCTCTCACTCTCTGTGTTCTGGTGTTGATTACGCTGTAGGATAATGTTGTCTGTGGCTTCATGGGGAGCCACAGGGTGCACAGGTAAATACCACAGAACATGTGCTACCGTTACTGTGAAAGTGGAGGGAGAGGCCAGGGGTGCACAGAATCTACATAATATAATTGTCCATTTAACTCTCACGTATATGAACTATAGTCTGTATAGTCTGGATAACATTGGTTTGTCCTTCTCCCTGGCTGCAGGGAGTTTAGTTTTACAGGGATTCACCCATCACAGTGCTCCTGAGGCACTCCAATTCTTCTGTGTTTATCTGTAACTTCTCTGTGCTCTGTTTGCCCAGTCAATCACCTTTATGCCAAAGTAAGAGTTGATTATGTCCTCTGTATAGTTACTTTAGAGCAATGTCCTTTTCGTATAGATACAGGAAGACAATGATGCTTTTGTAACTTGGAAGTTAATTGATTCTGAATAATATTTACTCCTGGACACCTGTTTTCTCGACTTAAGCCTCAGTTGCCCTTACTTCCTAGCACCCCAAAAGCCGGGTTTGATGATGACAGACTGGATAGACCCAGGGCAAGTTGTCAACTACCCTGGCATCAAAATTGGTCAGCCAAGTGCCATAATACTTAACTATAAGTTAAGATCATGGTCATGGACAAATTCTGTTGTAATCAAAAAAGTAACAACGGGATTAGGACCCTTCTAGGTTTAGAAAAGACTTAATCTGGCCTGAGCACTGTAGTCTGAGATCTATGGCGAGATGTCCCCAGGAGAACCATCCTATAATCTTAATGTATTTAACTGTGTCCATACAAAATGAATAGTATTATTAAGGAGTAGAATTAAGATGAATGTTTAAATGATTGTAGGATTAAGGAAAGGAGAAATGCACCCCTAGATGGTATTTTGGCCTTAGGAGGGTCATCTTGCTGGATGAGGATTTGTCCTAGAAGACGCTTCCCCTGAGGGAAGGACTTTACATCTGTTAATTGTATGACCACACCTATGTGTAATTGCTACCCCAACCCCTCATGATTTGGGATATAACTAAGGCTGTAAGAGTGGGAAGAGGGAGAATCAGGGAAAATCAAGGAGAATCGGGGGAGAGAAGGATCAAATAGAGGGGCAGGAGAATCAAGGAGATAGAGAAGAATAGGAAGAGAATAGAGGAGGATGGAGGAGAATTGAAGGAGGATCAAGATGAGATTGCAACTGATCACCAACCAACTTGGCCCATTACCATTGGCTGACCGGGGTTGGGGAAGCAGCCCGAGACCACTGAATATAGGCAGTGAGAGAGCACCATGGGACTCATATTCATTTTTTGAATACACAATAGTCAGTTAAATAAGTGATAGAAATGACTAGAAGCAGAGAAAGCAAATACACAAAAGGGATCACCACTGTCACTGTCACTGTCCTCCCGTTGTTCATCAATTTGCTCTAGCAGGTCCAGTAACATCTCCATTGTGACACTTGTTACTGTGTTTGGCATTTCAATATGTCACGGGTATCTTGCCAGGCTTTGCCTTGTGGGCTAGATACTCTCGGTACCTTGCCAGGCTTTCTGAGATGGGCAGGAAAATCGAACCTGGGTCGGCCAGGTTGGCCACAAGCAAGAGAAACGCCCTACCTGCTGTGCTATCGCTCAAACCCAAAAGGGCGGTACAATCAGGTAATTCCCTCTTTGACCCTACATTTGTCCCCAGATGAATGAAAACCTCCCTTTGATCCCTCATCTGTGACTGTGTGGGAGGCAGAAAAGCAACTGTTTTTACACATGTGGCTGGGGGACAAAAGACAAGGAAAGGCAAAGTGATAATGAGCATCAAACACCAATAGTGTGGGACAAACTACAGAGTAGTAACCGAGCAGCAGATCATGGACATCATGGGACATATAAGCCCAGGTGTATGAGACTGATCACCAAAGTAAAATCCAGGACTTCATAGATAGACAGATCATGATGGCAGGGGACCCAGAACTAGCTCCTCGGGCTCTTAAATAAATACCTATAACATCATAAACATCTGGAGTTTTATATGCTAATTTTGCATAAGTACCCAAGGATTTGACTTATCACTACCATCCTCCTGCTTGGCCTCCGTATACTTGATGGTGAAGGACCCAGAAAGTAAGAACTTCTACAAGCTCCTGCACCATGTGGACAATAAAGGCTTGGCCTCTCATCAGGTTTTCTGGGCTCTCTCTCCACTCTTACAAAACAGGCTTTTGGCAGAAAAGAGATAGTGAAGTAAAACAGCTTTATTTAGAAACTATGAGAGAGAAGAAAAGGAAACATGAATCAAAGCAGGTGGCGTTTTTCAGAGAGAGGAGACAGCCCCATAATAGGAGGTTTCCAAATTTATTTGGCATACTAACCCCTGTTCAAATAAGAGAATGAGAGGGAAATAGACAGGGGGAGGGGAGAGACAGAGACAGAAAGACAGACGAAGAGATAGAGAGATAGTAAGAGACAGAGACAGAATCATTTAGAACCTCCTAACCCCCACACTTAGAAATTAATCTTTCTTTGAGAAAATAGAAAATGCTTCCCAACTGTACCTGAAGTTACTACCCATACCCCTGGATTATTCCAGCATCCCCTCCTGCCCAGGGATGGTACTGCCCACTGCTGAAGCTATGACTCAAGGGCTGTACTAGTTAAACTAAGAATAGAAATTAACCATTTGAGTCCTTTGGACCCTTTTTAGTGGGGGAAAGGCAAGGTTGGGTCACACACACCAGTGCTCAGGGCTTACTCTGGGCTCTAAGCTCATATGATCACTCCTGGTGGTGTGCGAGTGACCATGCAGTGCCAAGATTTGAACTGTGACTGGTAGCCTTAGCCCCAGCACTATATTTTTAGCCTCTTAGTCCATTAGATTTAACCTTCTGTATGTTAAATGCTGGCTATCAAAATATAGCAAATCTGATGAGCTTTTCTACATTTACCTAGGCTTTCAAGGCTACTTTTGTTATCAAATTTTTCATGATCAAATAAATGGCCTTATCATAATACAAATGGAGCAAAATTCATAACTTAATGGTGAAAATCAAAATGACCTTAGTTTAATGTTGCAAAATATTGCCTTTCTTGCGTGTATATTTGGAATCATGACTGAATAAGCAGTAATTATGGAACCTATAAGAAAGAAATGGAGGATTATTAAGACAACCAAATCCTTGTAGACATGTATATTTGTGTATCAAATGAAAGAAGAGAGGCCATATAAAAAGCATGAGGCGGGGATGGAATGGGGGAGGAGGAAAGCAATTAAGTAGTGATAGGTAACACAGAAAAATTCTAAAGGCCAAAAGTGATACTTGGCATACAAAGTAAAATAAGATAATAAAATCAGTCCATTGGATCTGAAAATTAAGAGGTCATTGTCAGGCTAAACAAGAACTGTTCTGCTGAAATGTGAGGTCAGAAAATATTTATTAGAGCTGAGGAATCAAGTGGGGGAAAAATGTTAGCCTAGTAAGTTTCTCTAAGAAAATTACTTGTTAACAGATGAAAAATGTAGTATAAGAGAATGAAAACAGAGCCTCAGGAAGGTTATTTTTAAGAAAGAAGACTATGTATCTGTCAAGATAGAGTAAAAAGTTATCCTACAGTAATAAACTCAGAAGTTGTATTTCTCCTGTATGTGACTCAACCAATGCAGGTTGGCAGGAGTCAGCTACGTTCAACATGAGCAGTTGGGAAAGTGGTGGTTTTGTCACTCCAACTTTTAAGATTCCCAACCACCAGTGAAATTCATGATCTGCTAGTAGACAAGCAAGTCATGTGACCTTGATGTAACTACAAATGAAACAGTGAAAAGCAACTGAATAATATTGATAGACGGAAAAAATAGCTCTTGAGTATTATGAACAAGACTGAAATCAATACCCAGACAGGTGAATCAGAGGAAAAACAGAGACAGAGAAAGATACAGAGAGAAACAGAGTGAAAGAGAAAAGTTGAAGCTGATTGAGAGGGATGGGGTGTTGTGGGCATTACATGGAAATAGAGAGGAGGAGGGCTATGCCAAAAGGGTTGGAAATTGTCAGTAACTGGGAGGGAAAGTGTTGACCAGGTTCTTCCTCATAATGAAAATTATGACTTTTTACACTCCCTGATAAAGCAAATCCCTTAGAAACACAATGACAGCAGTTTATAGGAGTCCAATTGAATCAAGTAAGATTTGCATGTTCTCTTTCGTAAACCTCTGGCAAGAGATTTCTAGCAGAACTTATCTGTCATTGGGAGTTACTACTATGTAGGTAGCTATTAAATCTATGCCTTTTGATGAATGCATGAATGTGTCATGGGAGCCTAATATATTTTATCCAGCAAGAAAAGATGGATTCTAGTAAACTTGGTTTGCAATTCCAAAGACATAAATCATGTTAAGAGCTATCATTAGAATTAAAGACATGAACATAATAGAAAGCCTAGGATTCCTTTAAGAAAAATCTTTATTAGAACTGGTAGAAAATATAAATTCAAAAAATTAGAATCCACTTTTTGAAATAAACTCAGGGTGGGAGATATAATAGGTAGGAATATTTATTACTCTGGTTTAAAGTTCTCAGGCAGAACTAGCTACTGAAAAACTATCAAATCTAGCATGCTGACATCTAACTGCTTTACATTTACATATTCAAGAATGTGAGGATTATTTCTGTAGAAAATGTTGGAAAGCTGACATGATTTTACCTCTTATACCCACCATGATCCTCCCGGGGATCACAAGTTATTTCCTTTGCTGCTTCAATTCCAAACTCAACTTGTACACACTTTTTATTATCTTGTATCTCTTAAATTCAGAGAAGTAGTTTCTGATGATAAAAATAGGCTCCCAAAAAAGCACTGGGTGAAAACACCAGCACCTTGGTCTCATCCTGAAAACCTCAACAAAACCTGTAAGCTGTGCTTTAGCTATAGCCCATAAAGATTGGATCAAGTCCAGAAGGAAGTAGCTTTAATCAATTGTTTTTAGGAGGAAAGTCTATTACCTACTGGCTTGAAAATCTTTGAACAGTATGTCTTGTGGAGATATAGCAGACTTGCCAAAATTGCATTACCGTTTCAAACCATCACAAATTACACTGCACTTTAAATTTTATTACCAACTAAGACAGCACACAAATTCATTTCCATGTCTGTTGCCAATTTAAATGAATGGCTGGCTCGTGCCAGCTCAGGAAGACACCGGAGGAAATGTTGCACAGATCACTGGTGCATGGAATAAATGATAGCAGGCCACTTGGTCATTTAATCTCAGAGCAAAATTTATATTTTAAGCAGGCTTTAAAAATGTAATGTGAATTATGCCATAAGAGAGTAATAATTCAAAGAGCAACCATATTAAATGCCTACTATGTACTCAGACCCTTTCTAGGTGCTTTGGGTGATATGGAATTAAAAGACATAAGTTCTGTTCTTACAGCACTTCCTCTACAATTGGTCAAAATAAACCAACTCACAGGAAACTATCAATGACCCTCAGTAATTAGATTTAAATTACTTGGCACAACCAATACATTTTAAGAGACAAGGAAATCCGTAAAATAATCTAGGATAATCATGAGCACAAGGTCTTGTAGCTCTGAGAGAAGAAAAATAAATTAATTTCATTCAAAGAAATAATATTATATAACAACGAATCAGTACAAATAACAGGAAAATCATAGGAGTTGGACTTGGAAATTATGAGGAGAGAAACAAGTCATTTGGCTCAAGGAAGTCTGATTAATGTAAGAATTTATTATTGTTCTTGCTTTCCCCCACATAAAACTCCAAAGAGACTTATTAATAAAGAAGAATCATATTCACTTATGCTCTATCTGAATTAAAAGTACCATTAACCAGGTTGATTTGAATGATAAATAAGACAAGCCTGAACACCAAAAAGCAGCTTAAAAAAGAATGAGTTGGAAAGTAAGGAGTATAGAGGTACGGAATCTTCAATTACTTCTGGAATGAGGAGGGAGAATACCATAATAGAGTAAAGATAGAAAAAAGAGAACGACTTTTAAATAAATTAAAATATTCCATTATTATATGGTTTTTTAAAATTAATTAGATGTTATAAAATATTTATTTTAAAGTATTGAAGTAACATTCCATTATAAAAGGTCAAAACCCAATTCACACAATTTTCCTAGGAAAGAAGAAAAACTAAAGGTCAGAGAATAAAGACTATAAGGATTGAGAAACTTGAAAAATAAAGAATGAAGCATATAATGAAAAAAAATGAAAGAAAAATGAAACTCAGAGAAAGAGAAGGAGACATAGAAAATACACTTTGGGGAAAAGGCAAAGGAAGCAGGTATTAAAAGAGCAAGAAAAGATGAAATGGCAGGAGCCCAGGGCAAATACACAAGGAAGGGTTAGGAAGCAGTGATAGACAGTGAGCTGGAAGTGGGTGAGAGAGCCAGAGAACAGACTGGAGGAGCTGAGGGAATTCTAAGCTATCTTGAGTAAATATCAAGAGGAGGCTGGAGAGAAAGGTAAATAGATCGTATGTGGGAAATAGAAAACTTAGCAGTTGCTTTTCCCGCCTTTCAAACCACTGAATCAGTAAGACCCATCTCAACCCTCAGGAAACCCTGCTGGGAGGTAGAGTCCTGCCAACTCCCGTGCTCTCCAGACCTCATAAGGGTGTGAGACCATTTCAGGGTGTGGTTGACTCATGCCCCATCACAGTCAGACTCCAAACTCTCAAGTATAACATATTACCACTCAGCAAAACTTTTTTGGGGGGTTGCAGGGAGGAGAACAGGGGAAGGCTGGAACGGGGGTGGGAACACTCAGCAGTGCTCAGGACTTATTCCTAGTTCTGTGCTCAGGGGTGACTACTGGAGGGGCTTGGGGGACAGTAGGTGATCACCAGGATTGAACCCAGGTTAGGCATGCAATGCAGGCACCCTACCCACTGTATCATCACTTCAGTCAGCAAAATTTTATTTTCACTTTCTTTACGTTTCTCAAGGAACAAGTTCTGAAATCCACTCCCACAAGCCCTCAAGAACCACTCCCACAAGCCCTCTGCAGAGCCACTGCCTGCCTGAAGAGTTTCACTGTTTTCACCACTTTTCTTTCTCAAGTTCTTTTAAGATTTCTCTGCATTTCCACTCAAGATTTGGGGATTCTCTTTTAGAAGGAAGGAGAGGGCCTGGAGCCATAGTTCAGCGGGCAGGGCATTTGCCTTGCATGTGGCCAATCTTGGTTTGATTCCCAGCATCCCATATGGTTCCCAGAGCACCACCAGGAGTGATTCCTGAGTGGAGAGCCAGGATTAAGTCCTGAGCAATACCGGGTGTGACCCAAAAAGCAAAAAAAAGAAAAAGAAAAAGAAAAGGAAAATATAAGTGAGGAGAGGAGAGAAACACAGAGAGAAAGAGACTTCAAAGAAAAATAAGGAAATTGTCATTGGCTCTGTGGTGTGTGCATGTGTGTGTGTGTGTGTGTGTGTGTGTGTGTGTGTGTGTATTCTCTGTTACTCTCTTCCTTGAACCACCCAAACACATTTTGTTAGATCTACCTTCTTAAATGTTCACCTTTATTTAACTTCCCTCTTCCACAAATTTCTCTCTCACTTGAAGCCACTCTTCTTCAAACCATTTTGCTGCACAAAACTTGTTTGTCTGGCCTTGCTTCTGTAACAAATGTAACACACTGATCCATATTTAACAAACCCTCCAAAGACCACAACTCTCCGGACTCAAAGGATAGAATAGCAGGGTGGGGGAGGTAAAAACTGCCAACCCAGGTTCAATTCCCAGCATCACATATGGTCCCCTGAGACCCGCCAGGAGTAAACCCTGAGCATCCCTGGATATGACCAAAAAGAAAAAAAGACTGCAACTCTTTCCTGAAACTCATCCCTCTTTCTTCTATGTCTTTCAGAATTAGCAAAAGAATTAAAACAGCTTAAAAAAACCATGGACAAATGGTGTCCCACCTCTCCCCCTCCAAAGAACCAACCCTTCCAAAGCACCAGCATAGAAGCTTCTAGGAACTCATTCTTGCTGCAAGGACAATGCTATTAACACCAATTCTCACTTCTAACCAGAGACTTAATGCAACCACCTAGTCTGTGAAACCCAAACCAATGCCTTTGCTTCTTCCTTTACTAGAAAAAAAATGTATGTATGCACTTAAACATTTCCTCTTTATTTCTAACTTGCAAACTAAAAACCCTCACAAAGGGCATCTTGATCAGTGGAATCAAATACTCACTATGGATCAGTTGAATGAAGAAAATGAAACTACAAATAATTTTTAAATGTGTTTAAATCATACCCACTAACTCTTGATACATATTTCTTGATTTTCTCTTTTTGTCCTATTTCAGTAACAGTCATACCCATAATTGAACATGCCAGTGAGTTCATTACTTTGCAAACTTCTAGGAAGAAGAAATAAAATTCTATCAGCTATCTCATCAACTGGTGCACACAGATTAGAATGTGTGTGTGTGTGTGTGTGTGTGTGTGTGTGTGGTGTGTGGAGAGGCCTCCCAAGCAGTTGGGAATTCTTGGCTAACCAGCTGGTGGTTCAATGCCACGGCCCAAAGATTCAGTGCCACTAAGACTTAAGTTCTGATAGGCCATATCTTCTGTTTTCTAAATCCTACTCCTAGGACAAAGCTCCCTCTGTGCTATCCCTAAAGTAGATACCCAGGATACGCCTGCAGAAGAAAGGGATATAATCTGGGACAGGGCAGAAAGTTTCAAAATGTAATCCCAATGGTGCTCAGGGGTCTCCCGGATTGCACCCATAGATGCTGAGAGGACCATGTGGTACTAAGGAATTGAACCAGAATCATGCACATGCAAGCCATGCACATTAGTCCCTGTACTATCTCACTGGCAAAATCAAGTGCTGGGGTAAAGTATAGGCATGTGGTGCCAAGGTTCAAACTCTAGTCCTTGCACATGTCACTTAAACCACCTTCCCCCAGCCCAAGATTTTGTTTTTAAAACTGATATTCAAGGCAACATCCCCCATGCTACACTCATATTCTACCCAAGACCTTTTACTTTTTCTTTTTTAATTTTAGAGGTTATTATGCCTGCCTCATCTTTCCTTCTAAAACATTGATGCCTATGGAGAAATAATTCCTGCAGGCAGAAAATTTGAAAAGTTTTAGAACAGTGTAATGATCATTTTGAAAATTTGCATAAGTCATATCCATTCATGGCTCATGTTATCCTTAATATACATTCTATATTAGAATCAAATCAATAAAATAAAAACTCATTAATCCAAGTCCCACTCATTTTAAACTCAATCCCCACTGATGACTTCTTGTTTCTGCTACCATTTCTTTCCTCTCACCTAGAATGCCTTTTTCATTCAGCTCAAATTTATGTCTATCAGCTCCTTCCAAACTGAATTCAAGATTACCTATTTGAAAAGCCTTCTTCGATTAAACCCACTTGATTCTGATTTCTCAAAGGTGCTGCACCCTATCAGAACTTATGAACTCTATCTGTCCTTCGCTTTTGCAGGGGTGAATGTGATGCTTTTATTGGCTTAATGTCATTTTCTATGTGTATGTTTTCTTTCCAGATGGTGAACAGCTCCTTAGGAGAAGAAGCCATATCTTCTTCTGTTTTCTATACCCTACTCCTAGGATATAGCTCCCTCTGAGCTATCCCTGCAGTAGATGCCCAGGATACGCCCAAAGAAGAAAGGGATATATTCTGGGTCAGGGCAGAAAGTTTCGAAATGTAATCCATTTCCTAGATAATCATTTCAAACTTTAATCTTTACAGTACAGAAATATGCCAGGAGGAAGTAACAATATCTTACAATGTCATCTTTATAGATGACGAGAAATGATGAAGCTACATTTGCAGCAGGCAACAGCTAAATTATTTAAACAGAAAGAAACTATGTGGAGGGATTTCAGCATTGAATTTCTGTTGTGATCCATGACAAGAATCTTCCACACATCTTGATGAACTGTCATAACCAAAGTTACTAAGATAGTAAAATACAAAATATTTCATCCACAAATACAAGGAAATAATATATTCACATCATAGGGCTAAAACTTTAAAAGAGCTAAGATTTTAAAATTTATCCATTTGGAAATTTTTCATTATATATAATTTGGAAAATTTTTCCCAAAAAAAGCTATAAAAAAATAACATTTCAATGAGACAGCATAAAATTTCAACTCTGAAAAGATTTTTAGTGATTTTAAGGATTTGGGGGTCAATCTGAAGAATTGTGATGACAGTATTACATTGTATTTTAGAAAGAATCTTGTGCTTTTCAAAATACATACTGAAATATTTATGCATGGAGACATTTGTGAGTGATATCAAGATAATAAAACATATCTATACACATCAGTGTAATCATTTTAAATCCTTATCAAGTGAATGCTAGAGTGCTTATTTTACAGATAAGGATGGTGCAAGAAAGATTCTAGCTGCTGTCTTAAGCCATACCCCTAATAACTTAAAAACATCAGAACCCAAACTTATCTCTTTTATACTTTAGGATTCACCTACCCAAAAATTTTGATAGGTTTTTCCCAAATGCCCAGATCAGACTATGCCCATTACACATCATCTTGGTGTTTGGAGTTAAGAACATTAAAGGCCATGTGGACCTCACAAGGACGTAGCCATCCTATATAAAGATTCCAATTCTTTAGGTATGTCTTTAACCTTTAGTTAAATAAGAGAAACCTATCTTCAGGCAAGTTAAGTAACAAGAGGGAAGATTTTGTCATATAAATTCATCCCTTCCTTGTGATAAGAGCCCCTCTTCTCCTCTCAATACCATATCCCCCAACTTCACATTCATGTACTCTCTCTGGCCCAAAAATTTTAATCTTTTAAGGCACAACAATTTAACACAATCTGAAAATGTGATATTCCTTTGCCGCAAAAGAAAAATTTTAACTCACAATTACAATTTGATGTCAGGTTTTTCTAATGCTTAAGAAAATCTAATTAACTTAAGAGGACAAAATATTCAGCAAATATATCAATTATCTACGTTTGATAAAATATTGCCCGGGGAAGAAAGAACTTATATCATGCATTCCTACTCATTGTAACTTACACGGAACCCTTCTACTTTGGGTTCATCATCACAATATTTCCCAGATCTATTTGTATGCTGCTTAGAATAATTTCAAATAATTTAGAATGATTGAAAAGCTGATTTCATCAAGAAACTAGTTCTTCAATAAATTTCCAGTTTCAGGACCTGTGTTCCTAAAAGTCTATGAGTTAGATATTGCCTTTGATCTTCACCATTTCTTCCAGAGCCCTTAGACTCAGGATTTCAGAAGGCTGTATAAAAATGAGAATAGGGGTAGGAGTGATAGGACAGTGAGTTGGGTATGCAGCCTATCTGGGTTCAATTCCTGGCATCCCATATGTTTCCCGAGCACCACCAGGAGTGATTCTTGATTGTAGAGCCAGAAGTAACCCCTGAGCACAATTGGATGTGGCCCCAAAACAATATATACATACACACATATATATTAAATCTAGTATATTATACATCATATAATACATATGCACACATATATACATACATGTACATATAATATATAACATATATTATGAAATATGAAGTAAAGTAAAGTAAAGGACCTCCCGTTGATCATCGATTTGCTTGAGCGGGCCCAGTAACATCTCCATTGGAGACTTTGTTGTTACTGTGTCTGGCATATCGAATACGTCACGGGGAGCTTGCCAGGCTCTGCCGTGCAGGTGAGATACTCTCGGTAGCTTGCCGGGCTCTCCGAGAGGGGTGGAGGAATCGAACTCGGGTCAGCCATGTTGGCTGCGTGCAAGGCAAACGCCAGGGTCTAGAAAAATTCCCAGTTGCTATAATGCTCTCTCCCTCTCTCTCCCTCTTTCTCTCTGTCTCTCTCTCTATATATGTATATATGTTTATATATATATATATATATATATATATATATATATATACTATCCAAAACTACTTTGAATTAAGAGATATCAAAAACTCCACTCAAGAGATAATGTTTGACATTGTAAGTTTTTAGCATTAAATTAGTGAGGGTTTATAGTGAACTTAGTAACATAAAAACTACCAAATATAGTAGCTTGAATAAAATCATTAATATCTCTCTCTTGTGCTTAAAGTCCACAGGTGAGAGACCAGCGCCAACAAGGCAACTTTATATCTACCCCATGTGTGTTAGAAGAGCAAAAGGTCTATCACCCCAAAATATCCCTTTCAAAGGTTGAATTCATGGGAAAGGCTCAGAAGTTCAGTTAGAGGTTGACTTTAAAATAGCAATGCACAATAGAAGAGCTCTTTTTCTGTGGCATCTCTCTCATTGTCCCTTTATCTAATTTTCTGGAGAAGGCAGACCTTTGCTTTCTTTGCTGTTGGGCTACACCTGGCTGTACTCAGGCCTTATTTCTGGCTCTGTGTTCTGGGATCACTCTTGGCAGGCGCAGGGGTGGTCCTGGGAATCAAATCCAGGTTGGCGGCTTATAAGGCAAGTGCCTTACTACAACAACTCTCCTTTGCTCTCTTTACTAATACCTCTGCTTGTCCTGCCTTCTTTTTAGTATTTTTCCCAGGAGCTTTCTCCTTTCTCTCCCAGATGTTGACTTTGCTAGGTGTTTTTGAGTTATATTTTAAAGCCTTGAAAGTCACTCTTGTTTTCTGAGTCTCTCCCAGGTACACAGGAAGTACACATGTTGTTAACAAATTTCTACTTCCTTGTTCCTCTTGTTAGTCTTCCTAATGTTTGTTTGTTCAGCCTCTGACGAACCCAGAGGAAAATAGAATGATTTCCATTGCAACCCAACATGACTTCCACATACCAAATCTCTAGTCACATCATTAACAAAAATTATAGCCAAATAAAAATAATTGGACTATAAAAACAAAACAAGATTACTATATGGCAAGGAAAATGGGGAGATTCAATTGAATCATAATGTAAAGAAACAGATAATTCATATTTCTCTATGCCTGAAACACATATATCACAAACCAATGTTTTGTTTCTACAAAATATGTTATTGTGACTTCATATTCAAAAAGAACAAAGTTTGCTTTCTGGAAGACAAAGAGGAAAGTAAGTGAATCAGGCAAAGGGCCATTTGCATGGTGAAGGATGAAAACTAATCCTTTTGGTGAGAACTCAAATGTAGTAAAATGACAAAGTAGTACACCTTAAATTTATATAATGTTGCCCGGCAAGCTACCAAGAGTATTAGGTGTAAATTCAAAGACAGGAATTGAAAGAAGGCCCTGAAAAAATGCCTATCCCTTGATTTTAAGAAAATTTTGTGTTACATACAGAGATTAATTTCACTTAGTTACAAACAGGAATGAAATGCTGATATACCAGTAACTTGTGTGAATTGCAAAGTAAATATGCTGACTGAAAGAATGAATATTAAAATATAGTACATATGTATAATTTTAGTCATATAAGATCTTTTAAAGGAAAAATTGTGACAAAGATCAGTGGTTGCCTCAAATAAGGGCATACTGCAAAGCACACAAGGTAACCTTCTGAGATGATGCAAGTGTTCTTGATTCCAAGTGATGATGGCTCTTTGAGTAGCAGCATCTTTCAAAACTCAGAGACTCTAAAATCACAACAGGTGTGTTTTATTATATGCAACTTTTATCTCAATAAAATTAATTTTAAATATAATGTTGTATTTAGAGGTGGTATAAAGGAAGAAGAAACAGAAAGGGTTCAGAAAGATAAATATTCAGAGAGTCCAGTAAATAGTCAACTAGTAGGAGAGCTTAGGGCTTCATAAATGTCCAAGAAAAATAATTTAAAGAATTAAAATATAGTCAGCCTCATAAGAACATAAAACAATAAGAAAAAAAGAATCGAAAAATTTAATTAAATGATGTTAAAAAAAGAAAGACACAGAACATAAGACTCTACCAAAACAATAACAGCATTAACAAAGCTCAAACCTTGTTTGTACCTAACCCCAGTCCCTGGCACTAGATGGTTTCCTGAGCACCGCTAGGTAAAGCCTTGAAGTCTTCTGCAGGGACAAAACAGCACTGCACCCTTAGGTGCTTGCATTAAAAACAGGCCTGTTGGCAGGGGAATTACAGGGAAAGGGGCTACTGGGCCTCCTGGCAACTGGTGAAAGATCAGGAAAAAGAGTAGAGAATCAGACTAGGCAATCAAATGGCTTTTTAACATCCACATTTATTATAATAGAGAAGATAAAGGTAGAATCTAGATTTCAAAGTGTTAACCACTATTAGGTAGCACTGTAGCACTGTCTTCCCATAGTTCATTGATTTGCTCAAGCAGGCACCAGTAACATCTCCACTGTGAAACTCTGTGAAACTTGTTACTGTTTTTGGCATATCAAATATGCCACAGGGAGCTTGCCAGGCGCTGTCATGTGGACAGGATACTCTTGGTAGCTTGCTAGGCTCTCTGAGAGGGATGGAGGAATCTAATCCTGGTTGGCTGCGTGCAAGGCAAATACCCTACCTGCTATGCTATCACTCCAGCCCAACCACTAAAAAATATTAAAGAATTAGTCTAGGGGCTGGAGCAATAGCACAGTAGGTAGGGCATTTGCCTTGTACACGGCCAATCCAGGTTTGATTCCCAGCAACCCATATGGTCCCCTGAGTACCGCCAGGGGTGATTCCTGTGTGCAAAACCAGGTGTGACCCAAAAAGCAAAAAAAAAAAAAAAAGAATTAGTCTAGGCTTCACTCATAATAAAATAAGACAGATACGAAATTAGAATTTAAATTATAGAACTGTTAAGGGAGATTTCAAAATAGAAGAAAGGTGACCCATACTAGACAATAAAGAACCATAGTCTATGGTGATGGTTTTCAACAACCATCTACTAGTGGTAGTAGAAAAAAGTTGAAAAATCCTGGTCTGGGAGAATGAAGAATTAGCAAATGTAGACAAAAGAAGAATAAGTGGATACATTTTTAAGAACAGCTAGAGGAAATAAAAGATAACATTTGACCATGTAAAGGAAAGAACATGTGTTGCAATACAAGTCACTGGAAAGAAAGAATATAACTATCCTGTTAGAATGAAGGTTGAGGGAGCTCATATTAAATGGTTCGATTATCCTGTCACTATATCCGAGGTTCTTAAAGTAAGGAAGAATGTCCATGAGCAGAGACCTTAAGGAAGTTAAGAAGAATGGGAACACTAGATACTAAGATACCCATTAGAAAATGTTTTTGCAGTTTCAATTTGCATTTGAATCATCAGATAAACGCAGAATCTCTCACTAAAATGCAGAGCCTGATTTAGTACTGGGGCTGACAAACCTACATATTTATCAAATACACCAGGAACCCAGATAACCATACTTTTGGTAGCAAAGCTAAAGGAAAACCTTTGATAAAATGCAAAGAGGTTGTGATGAGGGAATCACAATGAGGTGTTGAGGGCTGGAGTAGTTACAAAATTACATAGTAAGCTTCCCTAGTAAATATTAAACATCAACAATGCAGGCACTATTTGCTGCTTTGTTCTAGCATCTGACACTATGATTGGCATATAGAATAAGTTGGATGAGTAGAGAATTAATGGTTCTCTCTCAGGGGAAGTGGGCCGTGTCAATTACCCAGAGTTGAATATAAAGGGCAGATATGACAGAACAAAGAAAGAGGAAAAAGGATACTCATAGAGTAGAGGTCCAGAGGACAGAGATAACTGGTATCATCACAAGAGAAAAGATTGAGAGAAATGAGAAAAGATGAGGGGTTAGAGATCATAGTAAAAATAAAATGCAAATTAAGGGTAATAGTCAAAGAGACTTGAAACAACAAAATTTGTAATCAGAAAAAGGTAACTTCTTCGCATAAGTTCTTATCAATAAAGAATCTTTAACTAAAATAGTGATAAGACCTCACATGATAATTTATCATGAACTGATAGACTGAGGAATTTTTTTTAAATAAAATGTATTTATTAATTTCACCATGTGAAAATGTATATGAAGATCCAATTAAACTGCTGGCATTTTAACTCTCAGCAATAAATAGTTATTGTTCCTACTGAATATAACTAAGGTGCAGAAATAGAACATATTATACACATAACCATAACTATCAAATTAGTTTAACTTGGGTAATATGTTCTTAGATTTCACCAAAAAAATCTGCTTAGGTAATAAGAATTTATATAGAAAAAGATTTAGTAATATTTCATGTCATCTTGGGAGAAATTTATATAGTCCATTAAAAGCCTTCAAGGTTAAAAATCAGAATGCATAATGAAAACGCTGCAATGAAGAATGGCTTATTGGCAAGAACATGAGGACATGTTCTGTAAGAAAGGCATATATGGGGCAAATATTAAAAGAACTTAGATTTAATTTTAATAGCATTTTTGTTACTTTAAGAATCATTTTCATACTAATATAAAATAATAATTAATAAGTATAAATATCTTCGAAATAAGTTCTCATGAAAAAAATATCTTGCTTCCTCCTGAAGCAAAAATTTTTTATCTTTCCACAAAGTCAATTTTGAAATCCTCTTTTGAACAGTATTAAAAAGAATAAAGTAACATTTGTCCTTAAAACAAAGAGTATATAGAAGATAGCTTCTGTGTGTATACATACACAGTATACACTTAGCTTCTGTATATGTATACATACACCTTCATGGAGATGTACATGCTAAAAGGAAGGCATATAAGACAGGGACACGTTCTTTATCCTTGCACAGACACACTCATTCTAATGAAAAACAATATCAAGCCTCTCTGAAGCTGCAAAGGAAAGATGATTGTTCACTATGTGCTAGAAACGCAGGTGTTTCACATCTCTTGTATCATGTAATTCCTACATTTCATTCCATAATTTAAACTGGTGGCGGTTGCTGTTCCCATTTTGAATACATGGAAGCTGATGCTCAAAGAGGTTAAATGATTTCCAAGGTCTTCCAACTACTAACGCAGATTTCAGTCTGTCTCATCACTTTATCATTTTTTTCTGCTCTGCCACACTGCCTTCCCATATGACTATAATTGTTCTCACATATTCTATAAATATGCATTGACTTCTTCAGACTCCAGACACTGAAAATAAAAGTATCTGTATTTGAATAAAACACTTTTACTGAAAACACAATATTCTTGTGCAAAGTCTCATATGCAAATAACAATAGCATTGTTTACCATGAGCAAAAGAAATGTACGAGCCCTAGGAACCCCAAAAAGGAACACCATGATCCAAAAAATGGGTTCTAGAAATTTCACATAAACATCAGGTATTTAAAATAATTTATAAAGGATTAGTTGAATAAAATGAGCTAACATGACATTAGACGAAAAGAATTGAAAGGAAGAGGGAACCATGTGTTCTGGGAGATGCACAGAATTAAGTTCTGGAAAGAGGCTCATTAAGCAACAAACAAGAGTGAATTACAATATGTGAGTATAATGTGTATGCTAATGTTTACTACTCCTGAACCTGAAGTGTCCAGGAATACATTATTTCCCTGTATATGCTGACAATGACATTTTTCAACTTCTGGAATTGTTCACGTCATACTGTTATATCCTATTCGAGTGCTTTTTTTTTCCAGAATTCACATGATTAATACTTATAACTCTTATCATCCAAAGCTTATTGGGGGATGACATGACACAAATGAATAAGATTATTAAATAATACCCAAGTGCAGTAACTCATAAGACTATTACCCAAATTTTCTGATTTCTGAAAAGTTTAAAAGAAGATCACACTGTAATAAAATATAAAATAAAAATTTTATTTTACAATAGGAATATGTAAACTCTTAAATGAATAAAACAAAAAGTACAATTAGGCACAAAAATATTTTAATTGGTGACTGAGGTGGTTGAAGAGGCAGTACAACTTGCCTTGCATGAGGCAACCCCTAAGTCTTGCAAAGAGTGATCCCTGAGTACAGAACTGGAGTAAGCACTGAGCACCTCTGGGTGTAGCCCCCAAACAAACTAAAAAAATGTCCAAATAATAGAAAAAAATTGGTAACTGATATGGACTGGAGAGATAGCACAGCAGATAGGGTGTTTGCCTTGCACACGACCGACACAGGATCAATTCCTCCATCGCTCTCAGAGACCCTGGCAAGCTACCAAGAGTATTCTACCAACAGCAGAACCTGACAGGCTCTGCATGGCATATTTGATATGCCAAAAACAGTAACAATAAGTCTCACAATGGAGATGTTACTGGTGCCCGCTTGAGCAAATCAATGAACAATGGGAGGACAGTGCTACAATGCTAACTGATAGTACACTGTAGGATAACATTGGTTTGTCCTTTATCCCTTGCCACAGGGAGCTTAGCACTCTGGAGACACTCCCATTGCTCTCTTTATCTGTAAACTCTTCTCTGTGCTCTCCTTCCCAACCAGTTAATCACCTTTTCCCCTAATCAGATTCTGTTAACTTGTAAGATCAGATTCTTTTAAGGACACTGAACTTGTAAATTATGTCTTTTACGTAGTTTACCTTAAAGCAATGTCCTTTCTGTATGGACACAGTAAAACAGTTAATATTATGCTTTTGTAACTTGGGAGTTGATTGACTCCAAATAATATTTACTCCTGGGCATCGGCTTTCTTGACTGAGTTGCCCTTAGTTCCAAGTACCACAAAAGCAGGGTCCCGACGAGGGACTGAATGGACCCAGGGCAAGCTGTGAGCTACCCTGGCATCGATATGGGCCAGGCCAAAACACCACGATACTCAACTATAAATTGAGGGCATGATCATGGACAAATACTGTCATGATCCAAAAGTAAAGAGATTAGGAGGACCCTTCTGGGGTTAGGAAGACTAACCTGGCCATACATACATATATAGTACACATAGTTATTGTACTTTGTTTCTGAAGTTAATTTTTCTAAATCACCTAATAGGTAGGAGATATACAAAGCACCAGGTTTAATGGAAAAAAAAAAACCAGATTCATGGCCTGACTCCACTGTCTCAGGATAGACCTCAGCAAGAGGTCTAGTTGAAAATTCTGGCATGCAGATTTTGCAAATCTCCAGGCTTTCTCAGGGTCAGGATGGGCTACCTACCCTCACCTCCCTGTACTTCCAAAAACTTCAGCAGTCCCATCTACACTCCAAACCTTTCACCCAACTAAAAAGCTACTCCAGCCTTACCATTCCAATAAAAATACATAATGGCCCTGAACAAACACCATGACCTCTTAGACCTGTACTGAGGTCCATAATGCACAAAAGGAAAAGGAGAGAGAGAGAGAGAGAGAGAGAGAGAGAGAGAGAGAGTAAGAAAGAAAGTGCTTCCAATAGAGGGAGGTTGGGGAGTGGGGCTTAGGGGCTTGGGGGATGGTGGTGGGGAAATGGGGAACATTGGTGGTGGGAAATGTATACCGGTGGATGGATGGGTGCTAGATCATAGTATGAATAAAACTCAATTACAAACAGCTTTGTAATGGTCTATCTCACATATATCCAATTAAAAAAAATTTTTTTAAAGTAATGTGGAGTTCATTCCCAATTCAATCAGCTTAATCAAAGGCTGAATAAATAGCAGTACTCCTACATTTAAAAAGAATGGATTCACCTGCTCTGATAAATGAAGAGAGAACTCTGGGAAAGACTCCAGCCATGTTAAAGTTTTTTTCAAACCCTCTGATGAAGACATCAAGTCAACAATCCTAAGAAAGCTCATGGAAATGAAAAAAAAAAACCACTAGAAGAAAATATCAACAAAGACACAAAAGTATAGAAAAATATAAATATTAATGACAACCAAGAACTTTCCCAGGACTCTGGCAGCCGAAGACCTCCAGGACCAGCCACCACCATGCTGAGACCACTCTCCGCACACATGAAGGTACTGGCAGAGGGACAAATCCACGCGGGTTCCTGGGCCAAGATCTCCAAGCCTACTCGGATTGGAGGCGAGCATCCTCCACCCAGATCCTCCAAATTCCAGTAGGCGGGGGTCACACCCACCACCTGGCCCCCTGGCGCCGTGTAATCCCATCAACGGCCAAGACTCAGAGACTATAAAATCCAGCTCCCGGAACCGTGCGGCCGCATTTGCGGCCACGCGACATCTTATCAGGACATCTTTTTTTATGACATCTTGTTATCTCATTCCTACTTTGGACAAACTTGCAGGCTATCAACTGTAGCCTGCCCACAGGGCAGAGTCTGGTAAACTCCCTGTGGCATACCAAATATGCCAAATAGCAGTAACAATGATGGGTCTCATTCTCCTAAAGAGCCTTGAATATAATCTCAGGGCTCGGATGAAAGAGACGTTACTGGGGCCTGCTCGAGGCAATCAACGAATAACAGGATGATGAAATGAAAAAGGAGTAGTAAGATACCCAAATCAAGGAAACAGAGTTCCAAACAAGAAACCCAAATAGTCATACGTCAAGATATCTTGTAATTAGAATGACACGATAGACAATCTAAAAGCAGCAAGAAAATAAAAGCAGGGTTATATATAAGGAAATGTCTATAAACCTCACAATTAATTTCTCAATTAAAACAGTGCAGGCCAGAAGGAAATGGCAGGATATAAAGTGTCAAATGAGAAAGAACTTGATCTATCCAGCTCAGTTACCACTCAAATTTGAAGTTTAAAAATAAAATTCTTTTTGAGACAAACAAAAAATAAATTATTTTCAAAATTGGCTGTATAAGAAATAATAGTCTTCTATAAAAGCAATAGAAATCCTGTATGCAATTAAATCGAGATTAACTTCCTCTAAATTTAAAATTATCCAGTTTTAATTCTAAGCTTAGAATTATAGGTATAAAATTGATGGTAATCTCAAGACAAAAGTAATTTTTAAAAAAGGCAAATAGAAGCTTACCAAATACACAAAAGATAGGTTTCAAAGCGGTGGGGCCTGAGTGATAGTACAACAGGTAGGGCAAAGTTTGCCTTGCATGCAGCAGGTAGGGCAAAGTTTGCCTGCATACAACCAACCTGGGTTTAATCCCCAGCATCCCATGTGATCCCCCGAGCACTGCCAGGAGTAACTCCTGAGTGTAGAGCTAAGAGTAACCCCTGCACATAGCTAGGTGTGACCCCCCCCCAAAAAATAAACAAGCAGTGAAAATAAAAGAAAACCAAAGAAACAAAGAAAAACTGCAAAACTCCCACAAGCCATACAAAAGTGGCAATAAATAACAGTACCAAAAATCAACAGGACTGCTGAGGTTTTTGGAAGTACAGGGAGGTGAGGGTAGGTAACCCATTCTGACCCTGTAATCAATAAATAACATTACCAAAAATCAATAGAAGAAATGAGCTATCAGAGCATGTGGGACACAGAAAAAACAGTGACTTCAGCAATCAAAATGTGTATAAAGTGGTGAGAAGAATTTGTTAACAAAACCCAATTTTCTGTTTAAATGATATCCATTTGAACTTTAGTGATAAACATAGACTCAGAATAAAAGATTGGAAAACAATACCAGTAAATGCCAACCTAAAATGGTACAGATGACTATATTTATGTCATATAAAATAGATGTCAACCCCCTCAAAAAAGATTTGAAAAGAAGAAAACATTTTTTAATGATTCATGATCAATACACCAAGAGGACTTATCATTTAATTACACATATGCACCAACTGAAGACCATCAGAATGTATAAAGAAACTACTAACAGGCTTGAGACACATCAACAGCAATATAACTGTAACACCCTACTTGTACCCAGGAACAGATCAAACAGACAGAAAAATCAGTAAAGAAACTACAGTCTAAAACAGGCATTGAACCATATGAGTTTAATAAACATTTACCACTAAGTACAGAATAAACATTCTTCTTCAGTGTAAATAGTAAATTCTCAAGAGAGGAACACTTGGTACACAAAACAAGTGTCAGTCACACTATTAAAATTGAAATCGTAACACGTATAGTTCAAGATGCCGCTTTGTCTAACATGCATTGATTTAAAAAAGGCCTTTGATTCTGTTGAGACGGAAGTGGTCATCAAAGCCCTGGCCAATCAGGGCGTTCATACTCAATACATCAGGATCCTCCGTGAGCTGTATTATGGATTCACTACCAGGATCTCACCATTCTACAAAGAAGTGATCATCGATGTTAAGAGAGGGGTTCGGCAGGATGATACCATTTCACCGAAACTCTTCAGTGCCACCCTCGAGAACGTCATGCGACAACTGGAATGGGAAGGAATGGGAGTGAAGATAGATGGTCAGCAACTACACCACCTCCGCTTTGCTGATGATATCGTTCTAATAACACCAAACTTTAGCCAAGCAGCACAAATGCTGGACAATTTCGACCGTGAGTGTAGGAAGGTTGGACTCCGGCTGAATCTCACAAAGACAATGTTTATGAGAAATAGTCTCGTTCCTGACATTCCATTCGCTCTCAACGGAATGACCATCTCCGAATGGAACAGTTATGTGTACCTAGGTCGAGAAGTCAACATGACGAATGACCTGGCACCTGAGTTGTGCAGGAGGGAGAGAGCATCTTGGAACGCCTTCAAGAGCATTGAAGAAATAGCTAAGAGGACGAAGAACCTCCGGCTCTGGGCACATCTCTTCGATTCCACTCTTCTTCCTGCATTAACATATGGCTCAGAGACCTGGGCCCTACGAAAACAGGATGAGAACTCTATTCGGGTCTCCCAAAGAGGAATTGGAAGAGCTATGCTTGGAGTATCACTTTTCACTCAAATGAGAGAAAGAATCCAGAGTTCCAACCTCAATCGAAGGTCAAGAATCAGGGATGCTGTATCATTTGCCAAGGCATCAAAAACCAGATGGGCTGGAACGTAATGAGATTTGGAGACGACCACTGGACTAGAGCCATTAACGACTGGATTCCACGGGATGTCAAAAGACCGCATGGCCACCCACCTACAAGATGATCAGACTTCTTTGTCAAGACCCCAAACGATCGGTTTGAGGCTCTTCATGTTCCTAGAATGAACAGATGCCATTGGGCTACACTAGCATGCAACAGGGAAGAATAGAGACATTACTGGCTCCTGCTCAAGCAAATCGATGACTAATAGGAAGTCAAGTGATCAAGTGATCAAGTGATCACATATAGTACCGATAACAATGAAATACCAATAATTGATCTTAAAAAATGAGAATAATTTCAAACGTTTGAAGGCTAAACAAAATTTCATTAATTAACTCTTGAATGAGAAAATGAAAGTTTAGTTATTTTATCTCCTGTAAAAAAAATAATGAGATGAAGAAATGAGCTATCAGAGCATGTGGGACACAGAAAAAAATAGTGCTGAGTGAAAAATTCTCAGTAATCCAGTTTATATCAGGAAAGAAGAAAAAACTCAAATAAATAATTCAACCTCACATCTTGAGAAAATTGACAAAAAGAAAGAAAATATCAGTAGAAGAAAGAAAAAGAAAATTTAGAGAAGAAATAAATTAAATATAAATGTTAAAAATAATTAAAAATATCAATGAAACAACATTTTTCAATAGAAAAATGAAACCCTTAAGTTAGGCTATGATTTAAAAAAAGAAGAACCTTAATATATTAGATCAAATATGAATAGGTGAATTGAGACAGGTACCACAGAAATACAAAGTAATGAGCTAATTAGAAATGCGTGCTACCAAGTTAGAGAACCAAGAAGGATACACAAATTCTTAGAATCATACAATTTCCCAAAACTGACTCAAAAATAAAAAACATGAACAGACCAATTTCTTTTTTTTAATTTTTTTTATTAGTCAAACACCATGAGGTACAGTTGTAGATTTACAATTTTTTGTGCTTGGGTTTGATTATACAATGATCAGATACCCATCCCTCCACCAGTGCCCATTTTCCACCACCATGGATAATATCCCCCCGACCCCCATCCCCCCATCCCCCCCTGCCTCTGTGGCAGGGCAATCCCCTGTGTTCTCTCTCTCCTTTTGGGTGTTGTGGTCTGCAAAAGAGGCATTGAGTGGCAAACATGTTCAGTCCATAGTCCACTTTCGACATGCATCTCCCCTCCTGGGAGGATCCTCCAAACACCCTTTATTTGGTGTTTCCTTCTCTATCTGAGCTGCCCTTTCCTCTAGAATACCCGGCTGGCCACTAAGCTATGGAGTAATCCTCCTGGTGCTGATCTCAGCTATTCTTGGGTATTAATCTCATATTTTGTTACTTTATATCCCCCAGACGAATGCAATCTTTCTATGTCGATCCCTCTCTTTCTGACTCATTTCGCTTAGCATGATACTTTCCATGTTGTACCACTTGTATGTAAATTTCATGACTTCATCTTTTCTAAGAGCTACATAGTACTCCATTGTGTAGATGTACCAAAGTTTCTTTAACCAGTCATCTGTTCTTGGGCATTCAGGTTTCTTCCAGTTTCTGGCTATTGTAAAGAGTGCTGCAATGAACAAACAAGTGCAGATGTCACTTCGACTATACATTTTTGCCTCTCTGGGATATATTCCCAGGAGTGGTATTGCTGGGTCGAATGGGAGCTCAATTTCTAATTTTTTGAGAATCGTCCATACTGTTTTCCAGAAGGGCTGAACCAGTCGACATTCCCACCAACAGTGAAGGAGTGTCCCTTTCTCGCCACATCCACACCAGCATCGGTTGCTTTTGTTCTTTTGAATGTGGGCCAGTCTCTGAAGTGTGAGATGGTATCTCATTGTGGTTTTGATCTGCATCTCCCTGGTGATTAATGATGTAGAGCATTTTCTCATGTGCTTTTTTGCCATTCAGATTTCTTCTTTGAGAAAGTTTCTGTTCATTTCATTGCCCCATTTTTGGATGGGGTTGGATGTTTTCTTCTTGTGGAGTTTAACCAGTATTTTGTATATCCTGGATATCAACCCCTTGTCAGATGTGTATTCGGCGAATATCCTTTCCCATTCTGTAGACTGTCTTTGTATTTTGGTCACTGTTTCTTTGGAGGTGCAGAAGCTTCTTAGTTTAAGATAGTCCCATTTATCTATCTCTGTTTTCACTTGCTCAGACAGTGGCGTGGCATCTTTGAAGATACCATAAGCTTCAATGTCATGGAGGGTTTTGCCAACTTTGTCTTCAATGTACCTTATGGTTTCTGGAACAGACCAATTTCAAGCAAGGAAACAGAAATAATAAATCAAAAGATTCCCCCAAAACAAAAGCACCAGTCCAAATGGTTCTACCAAACCTTCAAAGGCTTATTTATCAGGAGTGATCCCTGAGCACAGAGCCAGAAGTAAACTCTATACACTTCTGGGAGTGTGCCTCATGAGGTAAAATAAAAAATTAATCAAAACTAAACTCACTGTTTTATTCAAATATAAATTACACAGAACATTCAAGGAAAAAATTAATTATCAGAGACTTAAGAACTAAAATTTTCCTATCAACCACTGGGAATCTTGTATACATCTTCATCTGCAAAAATTTCGGAGCGAAATCTCCATTTGTAAATACAGAGTTTCTCCTGTTTATAACCAATGTGGAGCAAACCTTCCTTAATAACATGCTTAGGGAAACAGAAGACATACCATTGAAAGAATCAATTAGACCCTAATAGTTCAGTTCAGCTTGTACTTCTCAGTTTAAAAACAGATTGTTTCTGGTCTCGCTCATTTAAAAAAAATATATATATACAAATTATGTTAGCAAATAAACAACCCAGAACTCCAAGTCTATGAGAGAGAAAGAAACAGAGTGAGAAAGAGAAAATATAAAGGCTGGCGGATGAGCCAGAGCATTTCCAGAGGCCAAAAACTAGCAGGAAAAGAGGTGTTTTAAAGATGCACATTATCCTGGTTGGGAAAACAAAAACAGAAAATAGATACTGAGCATAAAATAAACAACTGATCACAGGAAGTTTAGTTAAAAAAAAGTAAAAAGTAGTTAATCTGATTTTTAACCTAGTGGATTATTTTTAGATTATTTTAACCTAATGGAAATATTATTATATTTTCCTCTGAGAGATATATTACATTCTACAAAATATATAGAATATAAGGAACACTGCCTTTTCAGCAACATAAATTTACACGATCACCATTGGAAGGTTGCAGCTGAGATTCTGCTGGCTAGATTGACCAGCCAGTTTCACCCCAGGACTAAGTATCTCACAGGGTGCAGGCAGAGTCAGGCCCATGTGTGGACAGTCCCAGAGGGGAGCATTGGTCAATAATGGCAGCATCTCGTGAAGAAAGACATCATAGCGAGACATTAACCATCTTGAAGTTCAAAAAAATATTATCCATCTATTAGTTTTCCACCAGCTTTAAACTATAGTCTCAAACAAGCAGAGAAAACATAATTTAAAAAAAAAATCCGATGAGCAGCTAGATCCAGCTCCTAGAAAGCCGTTTTTCTCCCCTGATCTGCGCGAGACGGGCACGGAGGCCAGGCTCTGGGCAACAAAGCTGAACGGCTCCTCATAGCAAGCAGGAGACGTTCCCAACTCCTCGCCCAGTGCCAGGGATTCTTTCTGGAGCTGCGGCCGCTAACGCCGCTAACCTAGTGGAAATATTTTCCCACTACGTATGCTATAGGAACCATAAGCTACTTTCTTAGATGGAAACTTCTCTAGTTTAGCTCAGCCACTAGAAACACAGTAGCCAATAACTCATAAGCCTATCTTAACTCACACTGCATATCAAGCAGAATAGTAACAGTGAACATGAAGGACTAAACCACACCTCTCACAATGGTAAAGCAACGCAAAAGCCCACCAAACTTTCATATTGAAGAGTCTAGCCCAGATGACACCAACAGTACTGCAGTGTTAGAAAACCTCTGTGACAAGGAATTCAGAAGGGAGCTACTTAGGATGCTTAGGGAACTAAAAGAAACAATGGAAAGCAATGCCAATAGAAGACAAGAGGATTTGAAGGCAGAAATGAGGAAAATGCAATCAGAAATGTCAGACCTGAGAAATCTCGTAGGCGAATTGAAAAGCTCAGTGGAAGGCCTCAGCAGCAGAGTAAGAGCTGCTGAGAACAGAACCAGTGAGCTCGAAGATGAAGTTCAGAGACTCTCCAGAAAAGAGCAGAAAATGGAAAAGAGACTCACAATTCGGGAACAGATGACAAGAGAAGATCGTGATGAAGCCAAGAGGGGTAACATAAGAATTATTGGAGTCCCAGAGGCACAGGAAGAAAACCTTGATGAAGAAGAAACTGTCAAAGACATCATTGCTACAACATTTCCAGAGCTGAAGAAAACTTGTGACCACATTCAGGAGGCCCGAAGGGTACCAGCTAGAAGAAATCCGAATAAAAATACCCCAAGACACATTCTGATCAAAATGACCAAAACCTTAGACAGAGACAAAATTCTGAAAGCAACAAGATCGAAGAAAGAAATCTCTTACAAAGGAGCATCCTTAAAATTCACAGCTGATTTTTCTGATGAAACCCTCATGGCCCGAAAACAGTGGTGGGACATAGTGAAAAAACTCAATGAAATAAATGCCTCCCCCAAAATACTTTACCCAGCGAGACTCTCATTCATAATAGAAGGAACAACACACAGTTTCACAGACAAACAACAGCTCAGGAACTTCATAGACTCAAAACCATGGTTACAAGAACAACTAAATGGGCTACTTTAAGGCAAGAAAGGCCCCTCAAATACACCAAATTTCAACAGAACAATGGGACAAAATTCCATAACAATAATCTCTCTCAATGTCAATGGGCTAAACGCACCAATTAAAAGACATAGAGTGGCAGGATGGATTAGAAAATTGAACCCAACATTCTGCTGCCTGCAAGAAACGCATCTCAATGGTCAAAGCAAACACAGACTCAGAGTCAAAGGCTGGAAAAAATCCTACAGGCAAACAGCTCCCATAAAAAAGCTGGGGTAGCCATCCTTATATCAGACCACATCGATTTCAGAGTGAAGAAAGTCATAAGAGATAGTGAAGGCCATTTCTTATTGATCAACGGATATGTACAACAGGAAGAACTTACAATAATAAATGTATATGCACCTAATGAGAGACCAGCAAAGTACTTAAAACAACTACTCATAGATTTGGAAAAAGACATCAATAGCAACACAATACTAGTGGGAGACTTCAACACCGCTTTGTCACCTCTTGATAGATCAACCAGACTCAAGCTTAGCAAGGACATACTTCATTTGAGGGAAACAATGGAAGAAAGGGACTTAGTAGATATATACAGGACACTTCATCCACAAAAAGCTGAATACACATTCTTCTCAAGCGTACATGGAACATTCTCCAAGATAGACCACATGCTGAGCCACAAAACATGCCTCCATAAAATTAAGAAGATAGAGATTGTATCAACAATCTTCTCAGACCATAATGCGCTGAAATTAGAGGTAAATCACACACAAAAACAGAAAACTAAATCAAACACCTGGAAATTAAACAGTGCACTATTGAACAACGAGTGGATTAGACAGGAAATCAAAGAGGAAATCAAAAGATTCCTAGAAACGAATGAAAATGAGAACACGAGTTACCAAAACTTATGGTACACAGCAAAAGCTGTGTTAAGAGGAAAGTTTATAGCTCTACAAGCATTCCTCAGGAAGGAGGAGCGAGCACACATAAGTAACCTAACCTCACAGCTTAAGAGCAAGGAGAAGGACCAAAAAAAGGAGCACAACCCGAGCAGGAGAAAGGAAATAATAAAACTCAGAGCAGAGATTAATGAGATGGAAACCCAAAAAACAATCCGAAAGATCAATGAAACCAAGAGCTGGTTCTTCGAGAAAATTAACAAGATCAATAAGCCTCTAGCAAAACTCACAAAGAAAGGGAGAGAGAAAACCCTAATAAACCGAATAAGAAATGAAAAGGGGTCATAACAACAGAAACTACAGAAATTCAAAGGATCCTCAGGGAGTACTTTGAGAAGCTTTATGCCACGGAACATCAAAACCTCGAGGAATTGGATAAATTCCTAGACTCCTACAGACTCCCAAGGCTGAACCAAGAAGACCTGGAATACCTGAACAGACCTATCACCATCAAGGAAATTAAAATGGTAATAAAAAGTCTCCCCAAGCACAAAAGTCCTGGCCCGGATGGATTCACTAGTGAATTCTTCCAAATCTTTAAAGAGGACTTACTCCCAATCCTCTTTAAGCTTTTCCACGAAATTGAAATATCAAAAACACTTCCGAACAGTTTCTACGAAGCAAATATCACACTGATACCAAAAGCAGACAGAGATACCACAAAGAAAGAGAATTACAGACCGATATCCCTGATGAACACAGATGCAAAGATCCTCAACAAACTACTAGCAAATAGAATCCAACTACTCATCAAAAAGATCATACACCATGACCAAGTAGGATTCATCCCAGGGATGCAAGGATGGTTTAACATTCGAAAATCAATCAACATAATCCATCATATCAACAAAAGAAAAGATAAAAAGCATATCATTATATCAATAGATGCAGAGAAAGCATTTGACAAGATCCAGCACCGCTTTATGATGAAAACCCTAGCCAAAATGGGTATAGAGGGGACCTTCCTCAACATAATTAAAGCCATCTACCACAAGCCTACAGCAAGCATCATCCTCAATGGGGAAAAACTGAGAGCGTTCCCGCTAAGATCAGGGACGAGACAGGGATGCCCACTATCTACACTGCTGTTCAATATAGTACTGGAAGTACTTGCAATAGCGATTAGGCAAGAAAAAGATATTAAGGGCATTCAGGTAGGAAAGGAAGAAATCAAGCTCTCACTATTCGCAGATGATATGATACTCTACTTAGAGAACCCAATAACCTCCACCAAAAAACTCCTAGAAACAATAAACTCGTATAGTAAAGTTGCAGGCTATAAAATCAATACCCAAAAGCCCATGGCTTTCCTATATGCAAACAGTGAGAGAGAAGAAAGCAACATGAAAAAAACAATCCCGTTCACAATTGTGCCCCAGAAAATCAAGTACCTAGGAATCAGCTTAACTAAGGAAGTAAAGGACCTGTACAAAGAAAATTACAAAACGCTACTTCAGGAAATAAAAGAGGACATGAGGAAATGGAAAGATATCCCCCGCTCATGGATCTGGAGAATTAACATTGTCAAAATGGCAATACTACCGAAAGCATTGTATAAATTCAATGCAATCCCTATAAGGATACCCATGACATTCTTCAAAGAAATGGAGCAGACACTCCTGAAATTTATATGGAACAATAAGCCCCCACAAATAGCTAAAGCAATTCTTGGGAAAAAGAAAATGGGAGGAATCAACCTCCCTAACTTCAAACTGTACTACAAAGCAGTAATAATTAAAACAGCATGGTACTGGAACAAAGGCAGAACTGCAGACCAATGGAACAGGGTTGAATACACTGACATCTCCCCTCAATCATATGCTCATCTAATCTTTGATAAAGGTGCAAGTAATGTGAAGTGGAGTAAGGAAAGCCTCTTTAATAAATTGTGCTGGCATCACTGGACAGCTACATGCAAACAAAATGGGCTCAGAACTCTGTCTAACACCATGTACAAAAGTAAGATCAAAATGGATTAAAGACCTCAACATCAGACCAGAAACCATAAGGTACATTGAAGACAAAGTTGGCAAAACCCTCCATGACATTGAAGCTAATGGTATCTTCAAAGATGCCACGCCACTGTCTGAGCAAGTGAAAACAGAGATAGATAAATGGGACTATCTTAAACTAAGAAGCTTCTGCACCTCCAAAGAAACAGTGACCAAAATACAAAGACAGTCTACAGAATGGGAAAGGATATTCACCGAATACACATCTGACAAGGGGTTGATATCAGGATATACAAAATACTGGTTAAACTCCACAAGAAGAAAACATCCAACCCCATCCAAAAATGGGGCAATGAAATGAACAGAAACTTTCTCAAAGAAGAAATCTGAATGGCAAAAAAGCACATGAGAAAATGCTCTACATCATTAATCATCAGGGAGATGCAGATCAAAACCACAATGAGATACCATCTCACACCTCAGAGACTGGCCCACATTCAAAAGAACAAAAGCAACCGATGCTGGTGTGGATGTGGCGAGAAAGGGACACTCCTTCACTGTTGGTGGGAATGTCGACTGGTTCAGCCCTTCTGGAAAACAGTATGGACGATTCTCAAAAAATTAGAAATTGAGCTCCCATTCGACCCAGCAATACCACTCCTGGGAATATATCCCAGAGAGGCAAAAATGTATAGTCGAAGTGACATCTGCACTTGTTTGTTCATTGCAGCACTCTTTACAATAGCCAGAAACTGGAAGAAACCTGAATGCCCAAGAACAGATGACTGGTTAAAGAAACTTTGGTACATCTACACAATGGAGTACTATGTAGCTCTTAGAAAAGATGAAGTCAAGGAATTTACATACAAGTGTTACAATATGGAAAGTATCATGCTAAGCGAAATGAGTCAGAAAGAGAGGGATCGACATAGAAAGATTGCATTCATCTGGGGAATATAAAGTAACAAAATATGCGATTAATACCCAAGAATAGCTGAGATCAGCACCAGGAGGATTACTCCATAACTTAGAGGCCAGCCGGGTATCCTAGAGGAAAGGGCGGTTCAGATAGAGAAGGGAGCACCAAATAAAGGGTGTTTGAAGGATCCTCCCAGGAGGGGAGATGCATGTCGAAAGTAGACTATGGACTGAACATGTTTGCCACTCAATGCCTCTTTTGCAGACCACAACACCCAAAAGGAGAGAGAGAACACAGGGGATTGCCCTGCCACAGAGGCAGGGGGGGATGGGGGGATGGGGAAAAAAATCCACAGTTCTAAATAACTTGTAAAAGTCATAGTTGAGTAGAGAATCTAGGTAAGAGAACTGCTTTGGGCTTTAAGGAAACATAACCTCCTCAACAAGTTAATGATTTCCTATACGATAGCTAACGGATATTTGCCTTTGTATTATCCTTGAAAATATTGTTTTCATACATTTGACAACTGTAGTCGATTTTCAGGAGCTTCGTTTTTACCCGTGTCACTCTCTAGACATTCTAGAGGTTGTCGAGACAGTTTCAGGACATTCCATCAGGCCAGAGGACATGAATTTTCCTCCTTCAGCAAGCTCTTCCCAGTCCGAGAGGCAGCTGGATAAGTCCCTAGAGTATCAATATACATGCAGGGAGAAGGAACCTCTAATTCACTTAAGGCAGACCTGAGGATTGAACCTAATGTAATCTCATTCCAAGTCATGAGAATTAATTGCTGTAAATTTTCATGATTCCATTTTAATGGGAAATTCTATTGCTTTTTGAAATATGCAAAGAATCGAAAATGCATTCTGATACATCTAATTCAAAAGAGGCTAAAAAAGCACACGGGATATTCTTGGATATTAATAGTTTTAAGTGTTTCCATTTGAGGGGTAAAAAAAATTACCCTCCCTGGGGCTTATTTTCTTCATTTGAAGGGTGGAAATACATATTTTTTCTACCACACAGGAATCTTGTCAGCACAAAATAAAGGCATCACATAATGGGGATGCATATATTGAAAAGCTTTAAATGGTTGTTATTTCTAAAAAGCACCCCTCCTCCCACTTCTATATGCTTTCCCTGCTATTACACAGGCATCTAAGTTGTTTCTTTTTCTGTACCACTTGCCTGGCTTCCAGATCCTCACTCAGTCATGGCTCTCCCTGTGGACTTCTGCCCATGGTTTTCCACCTGACTCCTTAAGAACAGAACATATAACTTCACTCCCATTGTTTTTGTCTTGGCTCCGAGATTTGTGACATCTGCTAAAGCTGGGTCACAGGTCACATTTCCCTAAAGCAGCCCTCTCTCTAAAATAATGTGCACTGACCAGTGATCATCATAAATTCCAGGCTGCAGTCTGTACCAGATTTTATGATCTCTATCAGTTATTCCAAAGAATTTACTCAGAATAAGAGGCAGTTGTAACTTCTAAGCAGACAGATTCATTGACTAGAATTTGAGAACATTTATACATAGAGGAACAGAAGCAATGTTGCAAAAAAATAGTCATAAGCATTGTCAAAATCCAAACACTGCAAAAATACCTAAACAATCAGCAATTAAAAGTTATCTAAAAGCAAAAATTATTAAAAACTCAGTTCCTAACTCTCTCTGGAAAAAAAACTTTCAATCATCAGCTCCACCTTTTTCAAATGTGAATAAGACCCAGTTAGGACAGGACTGTGTGTTCCAAATAAATGGTTCTAACTCTGTGTAGTGACACAGATGCAGCAAGATCCCTATTTGCATAAAAGTTCTCCTACCTTCAGGTAACAAATGAAAATAGAATAAACTTATTAAATCATCCGGCCTACTCCTGATATGCAAAAGTTTGGGAGAAAGGAAGAAATGATCCTGTTTTCTGTCTTATAATTTATAATACACATCACGTCATGATAGTATTTGATGTTCACACCTTCCAAATGGAAAGAAGAGCAGAGCAGGGATTATCCCTACTTTCAAATGGGAAAGGGAATCTACAAAATTTTCTCAACCATATAGTAAATGGAAGACTGTCCCAAAATCCATATCTCACTATAAGGCTTATACACCCCTCTTTTAAATGTATAAAAGAACAATTATAAATTATTCATTAATGTAGAATACAGTTGTGATCAGCAACACAGGTTTTAAAGGCAAGTTATCCCTCCATTCCTGAACCCTATAATGCAATTTCAACTACATAACCGGTTCTATGACTGCAAGAAATTACATAGCCATTGTTTTATAGCTTGATTTACTAACTATAAGTGCAAATAGGAATTTAAAGTTCTTACTAAGGACATAGCAATTTAAAACATATAGTATATATGAAGTCCTTAGCATAGGGTCAAGAATGAACTAAATCATAAATTGCATATTTTTAATTTTATCTTCTTTATATGAGTAGGTAAGACTTGAATTTAAAATGAAACTAACCTAAATACTTCTTTTTTATGGTTATACTACATATAAGTAAAAGTCATATTTCCTCCATATAAAGTTTCTAAAAGTATTCCATTTCAAGGATCAAAATTCCTGCAGCTTTGCAAGGATCGAGGAATCAGCAGTACTTAGTGTTTCTGGGAAATTACTAGAAATGCAAAACTCAAGGCTTGTTCTTCAAGTCCATCTTCTCCCTCGAACAATGTATCTCAGCTGCTTGTCCTATGTGTTTGCTTGCCTATTTCCACTCTGGAGAAGCCTGTGTTTTTTCTTCAACACATACTTCTCCCTTTCTTTCCCTTCACGTCTTTCTAAATAACTTGAGATAAAAACATTCTTGCTTCACAAAAGAAGGAGGAGGAGGAGGAGGAGGAGGAGTAAGAGGAGAAGGAGGTAGAGGAGGAGGAGGAGGAGTAAGAGGAGAAGGAGGTAGAGGAGGAGGAGGAGGAAGAGGAGAAGGAGGTAGAGGAGGAGGAGGAGGAAGAGGAGGAGGAGGAAGCGAAAAAGGAGGAGAGGAGGAGGAGGAGGAGGGGAAGGAGGAGGAGGAGAAGGGGAAGAAGAAGAAGAAGAAGAAGAAGAAGAAGAAGAAGAAGAAGAAGAAGAAGAAGAAGAAGAAGAAGAAGAGGAAGAGGAAGAGGAAGAGGAAGAGGAAGAGGAAGAGGAAGAGGAAGAGGAAGAAGAAGAAGAAGAAGAAGAAGAAGAAGAAGAAGAAGAAGAAGAAGAAGAAGAAGAAGAAGAAGAAGAAGAAGAAGAAATGCAAAACTAAAGCCACACCCAGATCTGATAAATCACTTCTGCATTTTAACAAGAATGCCAGGTAATTTGAATGCACATAAAAATTTGAGAAGCAGAGTTTAAAGGTTCTAGACAGCTGGGTGAAGGGAGAGAGCAAAGGCACTCATATCAATTTCAAAGAAATGCATTTTATTCACCAACTGCCTCTGAAAGTATTCATTTCCAATACAGGGAGTCCTCTACAGCTAAGACACTCTTTATGACATTCAGTTTTATTAACCTATTATTGATTTATTACACTCCTTCAACCCTACTATTCCACCCACCACCTATCCTCATGTTAATATATTTCTCTACACTTAAACAGATCAATGCTTTCTAGGAGCTTGTGCTAGTAAAATTTAAAGAAAGAAAGGCTTTATTTTTCTATCACTCTTTTCTCCTTCCTTATCTCAACTCAACCCAAAAGGGCAGCAGCTGTTGAGAGTATATGTGGAGGTTTCTAAAATTAAATCAGGATAAAAAAATTTATATTTATTACTGAGGTTGGAAAGGAAGGTGACATTTTTAAAGGTTAAATTAGGCAAATTAATTGAAAATAGAACAAGTGGAAATCAATCCTCCTTGCTGAGAATAAACAAGCCCTATTTCTCAGTTGTTTTGATTTTGTTTGTGCTTTTGTGGTTCTTCCTTAGGTAGAAAAACCCTTTGTGAGTAATGGAGACAAGGACTTGATGATTCATCTTTAACTCTCTCAATGCCAGGGCTCAACTAGTAGGGCTCTAGTAGAACATAGTGGAACAGTAAAAAAAGAGAAGTTAGCCCAGACCAAGTACCGCATTTTATCCCTAAGAACTTCACTTTGGGATATGACTGTGAACGAAGTAACAAACTTCCTAAAGAAAGAGAAAGTCATTTTCAACAATATAAGAATTTTTTCATAAAAAAAAAGATTTAAAGATTTTCAGGGGAGAATTATTCCTGGATTTCACTGGTCGGGCATAGAAGCATGATCATCGTATTTGCTACTCAGCTCCTACATTTCCTAGGTATGAGCAGTCTTTGAATTTCATTTTCCCCTACTATGGAAATGGGATATCAATACCCATCAGACTGATATGAAGCTAATTTAATTAAGAGATATGTAAAATACCAGATTTTTGCTACTACTTTGAAGAAGTGTAACTATTAAATCCCTTTACTGCAGGATAGTATGTCTATGCTAATGATCATTAAACATGTTGAAAGAAAAGTCATCAAGTGTAAATGCAGACTTCAGAGAACTGGTAACATCTCATTTATGTGCACGATAGTTAAAAGCCAGAGGGAGAGAGTTCAACAGAGCTTTCTTACTGTACTGCCCTCTTCAGTTAAAAATAGCTCTATAACTCTGATGATTTCACATTTGTTTAAACAACTGTTCAACTTATCTAATAAAGCTACACCAAATGTTCATGCTTATTCCTAGGAATAAGCTGCAATAATCTGCTATCTTTAAAACACACAATCTTATTGAAAGATGATAGAAGATTCTGCTACTATTCTATACTACTCTGTAAAATAATAATGCTGCTGTATTGGTTTTCTCAGAATGTTAGGTATAATATGCAGTTCGACTCACAACTGAGAAATTTATGGCTGATGTTTATGAGCTAATAAACAGACATTAGACATGAGGTGACTAAAATGTGGAACTTTTCTTTTTTTACTTTCTGCTAAAAAAAGTTAACCACTTCCTTTTGGAAACAGCATATTTTTCTTTTTCTGTTGCTATTGTTATTTATTTATTTAGTTTGGTCTCACATACATTTGTATTCACAGTTGTGATACAAGTAGATAGCTCTGAAAAAAATTAATCTGACCATCCATCATAGTTTTATAAGAAATATTAATGCAAAATACATCATAAATCTAAATATAAAATGAGGGACTAAAAAAGCATTCAGAAAAAACTGAAAACTTTTCAAGAAAAAGATCTTTGTGATACTGAGTTCATTGCTTAATTCTACAGAAAAAAAAGTAGAAAAACACCTAAAAAGTCCTTAAACTTGGAAAAAAAATACTTGCTAATTACCTATCCACCTATCCAACAAAAGACTTTTATCCAGAATATATTATATTCTCCAAATTCAAGACTAAGAAAATGAATTTAAAAACTTAAAGTGCTAATTGATAATGAATATGGAACACAACTGGAACTCTCAATGTGAATTAACAGACACTTTGAGAACTTTTTGGCTGTTTTTGCTAAAATTAAACTTAAACGCAAAGATATTTTCCTAAGGGGAGTAATGTGTACACACACACATACACAAATATGTGTGTATATATATATATATTTCTTACAAAAACATAAATTTTCCTAAGGAAATAAATATATATACACATGTGTATATATATACACTATATACAATTATATATTTCTTACCAAAAATGCAAATTTTAAAAAGGCATTGAATATGGAAAATATAAATAAATGGAAAAATCTCCATGTTTATGACTGAAAAGTTGTATGTCACAATGACTAGTCTACAGTCCTCAGTTATTCAAAAAAAAAACATAAATCTAAATGTTGCAATGAAGATATTTTATGAAGTCCATAAGCAGCCAACTTTATGTAAGGGAGACTATGGTAAATAATATGGGTAGGTCTGACTCAATCCGTTAAAAGGCCTTAAGGGAAAAGGTGAGACTTCCGAAAAAGAAATTCCATTTGTGAGCAGCAGCTTGTGAGTGCCTCAGGAGTGACTGCCTGCCTTCCAGAGTTGGGCCTGGTCAACCCACAATCATGTAAGTGAGTTCTTTGCAATAAATTTCTCAATAAGTATTTCTTTCCGTTTCTGTTTCTCTGATTGAATTCTGACAGGTACAAACAAGTCTGGATTTCATAACACATTCCTGTTTCCTAAAATTATTTTCAGATTGAGCACAGTTTTAATCAAATTCCAATATTTTTCAAGTTACTTGAGAGATTGTTTCGAAACATTCTCAAGAACGAAAGTTCACCAATGTTCTCCTGAGTATTAAGCACAAAATGAAAGCTTTGACCTATTAGATACCAGCACATGTAGTAAAAAATAATTATAACAATGTGTTATTGGAATGTGGAATTTAAAAAAAAAATTCACCCAGTGGAAGAGAACAGACATCCCAGATAAAGCCTTCTAAATATTTTTATTTTGTTGTTGTTGTTTTTTTAACAAAAAACTCTCTGTTTTACAATCATACAATATTGTCAATGGTAGGTTTCATGCATACAACATTCCAACACCACAACCCCAGTGTGCCCATTTCTCTCCACCATTATCCCCAGCCTGCTCCTCAGCCCCCTTCACCTACAGTCTCAACACTGCCCTACCCCACTCCAATCCTCATTCCACAGTGAGCTTTGTTCAGTATACCAGTTATGTTACCTTTGGTCAGTTATATAATGCCCTTACTATGATTGTTTTATGTCCCACATGTTAGAGATCATTTAGTATCTGTCCCTTCTCGCTAACTTTACTCAACATGATACACTCCAGTTCCGTTCATGTAACAATTAAATGGTTTAAGCTTTTCTTATAACCAAGTACAATTCCATTGTACAATTCCATTTTATACACACACACACACACACACACACACACACACACACACACACATACCACAGTTTCTTGGACACTGGGTTATCTTCAGATCTCGACTATTGTGAATAGTGCTGCAGTGAACATAGGAGTACGGATGTCTTTTCGGAATAGGGTTTTTCAACTCTTGGGATAGATGCCCAGGAGTGGGATTTCTGGTTCACATTAAAACTCCACTCTTAGTATTTTGAGAATTGTCCTAACTGTTTTTCTAAAAGCTTAAACCAGTCATTATTCCCACAAGCATTAGGTATTCCTTTTTTCCCCATATCTTTGAAAACACTAGTTTTCGTTCTTTCTTTTGTGTGTGAATCTCATTGGTATGAGGTGATGGTACATTGTTGCTTGATTTTGCATTTCCCTGATGACCACGGATATACAGCATGGTTTCAATGTATGGGGCATGACTTATGAGCTAGCATTACAAAGCACTACAGATATTGAGCTACTGGGAAATGTAAATAAGAACCACAATAAAACATCACTTTGCACTTTGAGAGAACAACTATCACCATGAAGAGATAACAAGAGTCAGTGAAGATATGCAGGAAAGAAAACCCTATGCATTGCTAGTGAGGAAGTATGATGGCATATTTAGTACTGGAAACAGTATGGAGTTTCCTCAAAAAAATAAAAAACAAAACACATAATTCATGAATCACAGATTTACCTCTCTGTCTATAAATCTAAAGAAATAAAAATTGAATACTGAACTTTATCTCAGTATTCAATTTTCATTTGCAGTGGAGATAAATACTGATATTTTTCTCCACTGCATCTTATTCACACTAACCAGTATAGAGGAAAAGAAGACATGCAATCTATGTAACATATCTTCTTTACATATATATTCATATATGTGCGCATGATATATACATGTGCAATGAGGTATTATTCAGCTATATGAAAGGAGGAAATTCTACATTTTACACAATATGGACGGATGGATGTGAGGGCTTTATGTTAAATAAGTTCAAGACAGATACAGTATGATTATACTTACATGTAGAATTGTAAAAATCTAAGCTGCAGGAACAAGTCATAGGTGGATCTTGGGAACTATGGGCACATGGAGGGGGCTTGAGGCAATAGGCAGATGCTGGACAAAAGGTATAATTTTCCAGCTAGATGTTCTGAAGAAAAATATGATGATTATAGTTAATAAAATCTATTAATTTAGATGTTATAAAAATGAAAGATGCTAAAAGAACAAATATTAAATGTTCTCACAACAACAACAAAATAGAAATCGTTAAAATATGACATGATGGCAGTTTTAGTTAAAGTTCTAGTGATAATCATATTATAATACATGTCCTACAAATTAACATGATGTCATATAAAACTTATAATATCTTATATAACAATTATATCTCATAATGCCTTAAAAATTGACATAGAGACCGTGATGGAGGGCAGTGGACAATTTAATGGTGGTACATTTGTATAGTAATAACATAAGCTTTAATACTTTGGTAACTATGTCACATAGCCATAATAAAAAGCCATAAAATTATCATAGATAAATGAATCATTAAATTAACAAAAAACCCTTTAAAATACATAAAAACGAAACCTTATATCAATTTTTAATGCATCCAAAAACCTGAGTAAACAGGCTTTTCTAATACACTGCCAGAAAACTTTTGTATCTCTGTTTTCAAAGTTCTCATGGTGATGATAACAATTTCTCCTTCATAGAAAGATATTAATGTCTATAATGTCTATAATCTCCCATTTGATTTCATATAATGTGCTAAGGTTCCAAAATTATCTCTTTTGAGTTCCAGTATCTTGTGATTGACTATATGACTCAACAAGAAAAGCAAAAGAAAAAGCAATGTATTAGTTTGTAAAATCAGAGGAATGAGTAACTATATTTAAAGGATATTTTCATAGAAACTGCCAGACATTTGAAAACAAATCATTACCTGCAACTAGCACTGCCATCACATTCTAACTTCTATGACCAACACCCTAAGGAACAAAATAAAACTAGTTCTGCCAGCTTGAAACCATGCCAGTGTTTCAGTTCTGTATTCCCAATACCTTGAAAAGTGATTTATTTCTAGTAAGCTCACAATAAGTATTTCACATTAATGAACAAAACACAAGACTGTATGAAGGAATAGCTCTATAACAGCTCTTCACAAATAAAAATATTGTTTACTCCTGACAGTCTCAAGATTAATAAAAAGCTGACATGGAGATAAATCTTTAATTTTCCCACTGCTTCTTACCGCCTCTCCTAGATGAATCAGACATGCCATCTTTAATTCGAAAAATTAAAAGCAAGTCTAAATAAAAGACATAGACTATAAGTACTTAGTTTACACTGTAGGGAGAGTCATAGTGCCTAATGATTCTGGGTTGAAAAAACAAGCTCGATATCCAGACACCATGCTAGGCTGTCTTCACCAGGACAATTCGGAGGGGGTTGGGTTGAGTTTCCCTCCCCGAACCAACAGAGCCCTGGTAGCCAAAAACCTCCAGAAATAATTGCTGCCATGCTCACAGCCACTCTCCACAGGATTGGATGAGCCTCACCCGTGAGGGAATCTGCAGAAAAATCCAGATATATGGGCCCCTTGACTGAAATCTCCAAGTTCGCTCTGAGCAGAAATGGACCTCTGCCCCCATCTGCCTAGTTTACCAGTAGCTTGGCCATCACACCCACAAAGTGACTACCAGTGCTATATAATCTTATCAATGGCTATGACCCAGAGACTCAGAATTAAATCTGCTGGAAGAGAGGAATATAGACCTCACCTATGAGTGAATCTGCTGTGTAATCACATTCTAAATTTTAGAATTCCTGGAACAACCTCTTATACCCTACACCACTGATGTTGCAAGCTTTGGGGGCACTTTTCAGAATTTGAAGTGGAAATATTCAAAATATGGTGGTCAGAATGTGCAATGGTGGCGGATTTGTGTTTTAGTATTAAATGTGATGAATTATTGTGAACAATGTTACAAAAATAAAATAAAATTTAGGAAAAGAAAAAAACAAGCTAGAACTTCTAGACTTGCTTCTGAACTCTAGAATTATCAGACTCCAATAATTTCAGAACGTTACTAAAAATCTGTTCTATTTGACTTTAAAATGCATTTTAACCACATACTATATAATATAATTTGAATTACTGAAATTCACAAAATGATGCCCCTTTCCCAAATGCACCCATACATAATTAAATGTGATCATAGCCAAAAAATAAATATAAGTCTGTAGTATAAATGAAATCTTAAAATTTTGTATCAATAAACACAAACATCAAAGATTAAAAATTATCCCCCCAATTATTGCTATTTGTTGATTAAACTCAGGTCCTCACACATGTAAGACAAGCACTCTACCACTAAGCTATATCGCTGGCTAAAAATCATCCTTACAATTGTAATTATCTTTAATTGGTGGAGAAGAGAAACACTGCAGAAGCAGTAGAACATTTATTAAAAAAGTACATAGACTCAGAAGATAAGAAAGAAAGCAATGTGGACAAAAGAAAAGAAGAAGAAACATTACAAAGAAATATTATTCTGTGAACTTCAAAAATGTTTTAAAACTGTTCTGAAACTGAATGTAATTCAGATGCATGTAGTACTAATAAATGTAATGAATAAAACATTTCAAGCTTCAATTTTTTTCATGTATACAGTGTTTTATCTTTACAAAAGATCTTTACTGTTCGTACTCAAAAGATAGTGACAAAGAATTGAAAATTTAATCAAGATCTCCCAGAAAACGTAAAGAAGTATTTAGGGGTAAAGTCCAAACACTAAATCCTGATATTTCTCTGAGTCTAGATTATTCTGTCCTTCCTAAGGAAACATAAAAATTGAATAAAAGTATCGATCAATTCAAAAATAAAATACTTCAACATTAATCAGTAATTCATAATGAACCTATCATCTATTTTATGAGTTTGCTTGTACTGAATAAAAAGGTGGCAACTTACAGAAATCACAAAGCTGCCAAATGATTTAGTTCACTGAAGTGAGCTAATAAAAATAACAATTTTTAAGATCCCTGGCCACAAAAAATTTCAAACTTTAATCTCATTAAAAAGAAAACAGTATCTACAGACTTTTTTAAAAAAATAACTACTCTGATGTCTTAAAACGTTATTTTAAAAATTTCTTCTGAATCCACTCACTCTGACCATCTGTTCGTAATGACGACCTTTAATTTTCATCCCTTTTAATACAACACACTCATTAATGCCTTAGTTGGCCTATGGTATCAATTAATGATATGAAGTATGCTGTGGTAAAAACAGCTCTCTATGTACATAAAATTAAAGTTGTCTATTAGTCACTTTAAATGAAAGAAGGCAGAAGGCCATTTTATTCTTTTTTTTTAAAATTCAACCAAGGAAGAATTTTTTACAAGTGAACAAACAAGGAAGGTCATTCTGATCATGTAACAGATGGACAAGCTCAAATGGGAATGAGTCTTAGAGTAACATTTGACATTATTAACATAAATCGAAGTTGAACCTATTTAAAAATCTTAAAATGTAGCTCATTATCTTGCTTAGCTTGATGACAATTTAAGCTTAGCTTAAAATTTTGAGTACACACATTGGTAAGTGCCATTTAATTTTGCATTTCCCCTTTTATACTTTGAGTGTCCCCATACTGTCAGGAAAACAATTCCTCTGCATGTCAGCAGGGAGTAAGAACCCATAGGGACATCAGAGGAGAGGAGATCACTCAGCAATTTATTCCTGTGCATTTGTGAATGATATGAACCTGCCCTTTTTATAGTGTGGGGTGGGGACGCATATTCATCAACTTTTAAAACATTAATGGACAGAGCACTGCCAACTGGCAAAAAATGGTAGCTGCAGCAGAATGTACAACACCCTTGACACAACTTCAGAAGACAGCCAGTGCCAGGAGTCAAGGAGAAAAAAACATACCTTTGTGACTTTGTCCATCAGTAGAGTTAAGAGATCAGTGTGTAACAGTAAAGACACTCTAAAATTCATTTTTCTTTCATCTGATGACAGCTGTACTGTTATTTTATTTACTTATTTATTTAATTTTTTTGCTTTTGGGGTCACACCTGGCAATGCTCAGGGGTTACTCCTGGCTCTTCACTCAGGGATTACCCCTGGCCATACATAGGGGCCCTGGGGGACCATATGGGATACTGGAAATTGCACCTGGTTCGACCACATGCAAGGCAAATGCCCTACTCGCTGTGCTATCGCTTCAGTCTCCTGTTATTTTATTTTAAAATAAAATTTAAAAGACTTAAAATCTAAACCATACTGCAATATACTAATATATATTGCAATGTGCTTTAGATGTTGGATTAAGATTATTAGCAACACAAAAACTCTTCACCCCTGATAAAGCTCAATGAGTAAAATGCTTATGTTGAAAAATTGCTTACAAATTTCAAATTACTTTTTCCAAGTTTTGTCACCACCAAACTTCACTTTATGTTTTTTTTTTTAAAAGAAAAAGGAAGAAAGGAAGGGAGGGAGGGAGGAAGGGAGGGGGAGGGAGGGAAGGGAGGGAGGAAGGAAGGAAGGAAGGAAGGAAGGAAGGAAGGAAGGAAGGAAGGAAGGAAGGAAGGGAGGGAGGGAGGGAAAAAAGAAAAAATATCAAAGAAGACTGAAAAAACAAGATCAGGACCTTTTTGCTGCTCCAGTATTCCAGGGAAGGTTGCATCCAGATTATGTCACTGGACCTATTCAAAACGGGAGGCAGAGCATGAACAAGAGGCAGAGTCCTTTCCTCCAAATGGGTCCCAAAAGCCTCCACAGCTCACATGCTCCATACTAAGGGTCCACACCAAAGCTCCTGAAGAAAAGTATCTACTCAACAAATTACATGATGCTCACAGATATTCTTCCTGTTACTTTGTGAGGGAGGATGAGAAATGACAGGGAGCAATTCCTCTTAATCCCTCCATTTTAATCCTTCTATATTTTGCAGGGGAGTAACTACAAAGATTCACACACAGAACACTGGAAAAAACAATAGGTAAAACAAGTAGAAACTCACCAAGCTCAATGAGCTGAAAAATACTACCTAAGACATAAACAACACCAGCGAGTCCTCAGGCAGTGTCTTTAGTGACACTAGAATGAGGATATTCAATGAGTTCAAAGAAACAATAGCAAAGGTAGTCAGCAAAGCACAAGAAGCATGAGAGTTAAAATGAAAAATCTACTAAAGTCAGAAATGACAAAAATGAAATACATGGTAGGTAATATAAGAAAGTCAATAGAAGTTCTGAATAGCAGAATAAAGAAACTAAGCAAAAGATTGAGGAGGTCCAAGATGAGAGGGAGAAACCTACAACAGAAAGTGAAAAATGGTCTGAAAAGAACTGAATAGCATAACAGAGAATTATGGGATGAATTCAAGAGGAACAACATAAAAATCATCAAAGTTCCTGAAGAACAGGAAGGCAAATGTGATGAAGAAATTATAGTTAAAGAAATCATTGATAACTTCCCAGAGTTGAGGATTACAGTCAGAGATCCAAGAAGTTTGAAGGGTCCCAGTGAAAATAAACTCAAGTAGGAAAACTACAGGACACATTATACTCAAAATGACGAAAATCCAGGGATAGAAACAGAATACTGAAAGCAGCAAGATCAATAAAGGAACTTACATAAAGGAATAAAGGAAAGCCCATAATATGTACAATAAAGGAAAGCCCATCTATCAAAAGGAAAGCCCATAATATGTACAGCCCATCTATCAAAAGAAACTCTAAATACCAGAAAAGTATAGACTGAAAGTAGTACAAAAATGCAATGAAATGAACACCTCACCAAAAATACCCTATACAGCTAGATTATCATTCACATTTGAAGGAACAATATAGACCTTAACGGACAGACAACGCCTTAGGGAATTCATAGCCTTGAAACCAGTTTTGGCAAAAGCATTAAAAGAGCTTTTCTAAAGGACAGAAAAAACTAGCCACCATGTGGCAATGAGTATGGCACTCACTAATAGTGCATATAATTGCCTTCTACTAACTAGATTAAGAAAGGTTAAAAACATACAACAATTCATCATCAGAAATTGAGTTTTATTAATTCATTTTCTAATAATTCTAATCGCCATTCTTTTTTGAACTAAGTTTTTTTTTTGAACTAAGTTTTTTTGAACTAAGCAATACAAAGTAAAGTTGCTATATGCCTGCCAAGGGGGCAAAAAAATAAAGCTTCATCTATGACAGGGAAGATATGATGATAACCACAATAAGATCCAAATAAAGGGGCTGGAGCGATAGCACAGAGGATAGGGCATTTGCCTTGCACGCGGTCGACCCAGGTTCAATTCCCAGCATCCCATATGGTCCCCCGAGCACCGCCAGGAGTAATTCCTGAGTGCATGAGCCAGGAGTAACTCCTGAGCATTGCCTGGTGTGACCCAAAAATCCAAAGAAAGAAAAGATCCAAGAAGTAAAATATAAAATTTAATGCAATATATATCAGATGCCAAAATTGAAAACCTAGTTATGTAAATGAGAATGGGCAGTATACTATATTGTATTAAATGATCTGAATTTCTTTATTTACATAAGTTGAAATATAGCAAACAAATAGACTTTTGTTGATTTATTTTCTGATAATTTCATCTGCCATTCCTTTAAGTTTTGTTGAAGCAAGTAATATGAAGTACATTTATTATAAGCTATAAATAGGACAGTCTGTAGGAGTGCCAGGGAACCTGGGGACACTGGTTAGGGGAAGGGGTCATTTGTGGTGGGATTGGTACTGGAACATTGTATATCTGAAATAACTACTATGAACAACTTTGTAGATCATGGTTTCTTAAAAAAAATCAAAGTTTTATTTCATTTTATATAAGAAAGCTTAGTCAACTCATTTAATGCCTAATATTAATGTACAAAATAAAATGTTGACTAATGTGCTGTTTTAGGTCATTTCTAATTCTGAAATACTAAAGTCAAAATTTGCTTACTTTGAATTTCAGCATCACTAAACATTTATGGGTTTTCTTTTACAGCATGGTGTACTGATCAATTAACAAATGTCAGAACTAACACTATAAGCCTATCAGGTTAAAATTCATGTAAACATTTCACACTTCTTCCATTTCACTCTGCTTTTACTTGTATTGTCCCTACGATTTTTGTCTTAAAACTCTCTGTCTTGCTGCTACTTCAAAATCTTGCTCATTTGACAAAGGCAACTAAATCTTCATAATCTCCTGAAATACCATTTTGCAATCACAATGATATCTCTTCTCTTAAATTATCCTTATAATCAAAGCCACACAGGTATATTTTTCTATGCATTTAAAACCCATTGTACTGATCTTCCATGAATATATTGCAAACTTCCTCCAAGAAGAATGAAAACTTTTCTAGATCAGAGACAATATCTGGCAAGCTACCAGTGTGTTATACTTCTATAAATGTACTATCAACCAGTGAATAGTTCTATTTATGGGTGTCAGAAACAATTACCATACATTTAACACATAAAAACGTTACATCACTTAACAATTACAATTCACTTGACCCTCTTCCAACCTTAAACATTGAAACTCTTTTTAAAAGTTAATCTTCTTTGTCTGCATCAATTTTTAAACCACAATAAACAAGAGGCAACATAATATCATAACATCATAATAACTGGTTGACTAATGTTGAGAAAGACTTTTTCTGGCCCATCCTTTTTCCATCTGTTCTTAACATGATATAGGAATACACTGCCATTTTTAAGGGGGTGGGGGGCACAGTAGTACAGTAATGACTCTAATTTGTACACAAATATATTTATCAGATTTAACAGCAGGTCAATTCAAAGAAAAAGGTAAAACACACTTATGCATGCAAATATTTTTAACAACAATGGCTCACAACTCTGGTTCTGAAATGTTAATTCCTAACAAAGCAACCTGAATTATTATTTTGCAATTTTTTTCCTTGAGTCGATTCCCTTCTGCCTTTTTCCATAAAAAAGAAAATGGCATTAAGTCTTTGTAGCAGCATTTTCCAGTAGCAACTTGTCAAAAATGTTATTTCTTTCTTTCATAACAAATCTTGCCCTACAAGTTTATTAGCATGTTATCATTGATTTCCTAAATGATGACTGAGATCACGGATAAATGCCCTGCAACTGGCTCCACAGAAATATTTTATGAAGTTTCAACTACTCGAGAAGAGATGATTTTCAAGTAAATTTTATTTTCCATGAATTTATTTCATTATCTCACATCTTGATGTTTCTTCAAAGGAAGGGAAAGCCTGGAATCTTATGTTTGTGATATATTTTCAAAATATTTCAAAGTACTTTGCATAAAGATTTATATAGATTCTACATATTAAAAGAATGTATTGACTAACCAGTCAATGCAAAAACATCACTTAGGGTTATTTAGTACTATATAGGTAAGTAGTAATTTGTTTTTTTTGGATTTTTGGCTTTTTGGTTCACACTGAGCGGTGCTCAGGGGTTAGTCCTGGCTCTGCATTGAGAGCCACTTCTACATTGTATATTCAGTTTTACTCATCTAATCTCACAGTCTTAGTTTTCATGATTTTCTAAGTGGAATTAAGAAATATTCGTAGTTTACATACACAAGTGTCTCCAAATTCCACTTGCATATCCTGTAATTTATATTCATTCACATTTTTCTTACCCTACTAACTAAAAATCCATTGAAATTAAACTAGCTTCTAGCTACTAGTGGCAGCTAGAAGGCTAAACACAGGTATAATTGTAGTAAAACAAATCATTTTCCAAAAAAAAATGATTACAAAATAGCAGGGACACTTTTTCATTCCATGGTTATTCATGTACAGTATCTAATTATTCTAAAGGCCTTTCTTAATGTTTTGAATGATTTAAAAGTATTTTGCATATTATTTAAATATCCTGTTGTGTCATTCTTCTATTTTAAATCTAACAAACTGACATACACACTAACGATGTCTTCAAGGTGTAAATTCAATCAATCTGGGGGAAACTTAGCTACATTATGCTGCAACATAATGGGCAATCTTCTCACTACCTAATGTTCTGATTACTGGCTTAAGACACAAAGCAAAATCAACATTTACCTAGAAGAGACTAGAAAAAGTACTATAGACATATAAATATATATATATGTATGTATGTATGTATGTATATATGTAGTACTTAAGTGACTGGTATAGAGCAGCTTTAAGGATTTTCAGTTTTTCTATAATCTACATACAATAAAATTAAAACAATGTCTTATTTGACTCAGAAAGATAGACATATTTAAAAGGAAGAAAAAAACACGTATGTTCCGGTAAATAAACAACAGTAAATTTTTCTTTCACTGTGTACCTTTTAAAAAACCTTGAACTAGATCATCTGTATGTACTTCACAGTGAATCTCGACAAGCAACCACTGAGCTGCTTCTCCATAGGTACGAAATGAGAAACACAGAGAGCTATTGAACACTGCATTTTCTCAGTGGAACAGCACATACACACATTTAGCACAAGGGGCTCTGCCACTGAGAAACACTGGGGAAATTCAGTGTTCAATGGCTTCAACTTCCCACCTTCATAGCACAGTGGCATGCAGGCTGCTGCGCTCAGCATGGTGCATTCCATAAAACAAGGGGAAACACTTTTTAAAACGAGAAAAAATGATAATGATAGGAGCTCAGTTGCTTCTTTCTCAGACATGAAAAATAGGACAAACACAAATTACCACTTTCAGTTGCTTCTCCACTTACTGTCTTCTCTCTGCTCTGAGTTACTAAAACTAGAGGAAGAAATATAAATAACTATCCTAATAATGTTAGTTGTAAATCTGTGTGCCTTCACATTGATTGTTTTATAGCATTGAATATTTCTGTTGGCAGTTATATTAAAGATTCCCCTTTATTCTAGGTAATGTTTATTTCATCTACGTATTTTAGTCTGAGCAAATTTTGTCTTATACAACAGCATGCTCAGCATTTTGACCCTATATTACATATGAATGAAAATGCAAACTCAGGGCTTAAAGCTTAAAATTCTGCAGACATGTAATCATTCCTCATGATTGTCATCATGCTTCTGACATGACTTTGTATTTCCACTATCTCAGACTCTAAATAACACCAGGAGAAATCCAAGAAGCAGTTAAGAGAAGGATAATACAAGAAAAACAACTTAGAAGTCATATTGTTCCAGCTTAACTCTAGGAGTTATTTGTAAGAAAATATTTTTCTAAAGAATATCAACAGCAAAGATTACACAGTAGATTATTTTATATACCCAAAGATTTCACAGCAGATTATTTTGCAAGCATTTTCTAGAAATAACTGTTCAGCATTGTAATCATAATCACAAGTACATTATCTGACAATTATAAGAATGCATTCCTGCAGCATTTCTCTAGGTAGTAAATATTCTAAAAATGTTTCCCATAGAAAACCAGCTATTTCATTACTGAAAAGAAATTTAAGAGAAAAAAGTCAAAGGTTACTATAATTCAAGTTCAATCAGTCTAATTAAGATACCTTTCATACCTTTCAATTGTCTTTTCTGTAATATCTATATTTTTACTTATATATTTCCAATGTCTCTTACTAAACAATTTGTATTTATACTTGTATATATAAAAATAGCAAAATTGAAAATAACATATAGTTTAACTATTTGTGTGGTGTATTTTCTAGCACCATTTGAGTAACTGTTCAATTATGGGGGGCTTTGTGTGAATATATTTAAATGTCTACACAAAATTACTCTGACCTAATAGATAAAAAAAAAAACATTGTTTATAGAATATTTTGAGTAACTGAAAATCGAGACTATAAATGGAGATATTTCATGACCACATGCTTTCGCCTTAGGGCGAGAAAGCTATATAAGTACTAAATACTGATAAGACTACATTAGACAAAGATTGCAAACATACACATTTACTTTAGTTGGCAGAAGAATTGAACATCACTGTGCTATCAGTGGTGTGTGCCCATGGTAAAATGACAAAAATAATGCTTGCTATATTTCAAACTATCTGTAATCTCATGACTCTGAACATCTTGTCTTTGTAACACTAAGAAAAAAAATTACTGATAATGACATTCCCATTGCAGGAAGCAATCATATTTTAGCCTAAATCACGATTGTAGGACTATTTTTTTCCTGGGTAGTACGTGAAACTAGGTCACCTTTGTGGTATGCCTAAGAGTATAAGATTTTACTGATTTCATATTTAATGCATGTGTTTATATATTGACCAAATACTCATTTTATGGGCCCCAGTGTGATTAGGAAAAGAAGAATATGAACTCCAAATTATTTATATTTCAGATTCTTTTAGTTACCTAAAAAAAATTTTAAAAATCCAGAGAACAAATCATTTTTATTTATCTTTATTTACTTTTAAAATCAGACTGATATATATTCCACTATCTCAGAGTTGTTCATTTCAAGCTGTTTGGTCTCACTTTTCTCTCTGTATCTTGGGAGTGAGAACTACAAGCTTCAGAATTCAGTTCAGATGGTTATCTGCTATTTCTCTTTGTAGTGCTCTTAGAGGTCAAATCCATTACAGCATATGTTCAGACTGACTTTGCACACTTAACTCCACTGGGCTTTCAGTGACATACTCAACGTTTCACCTGAAAACCTGTTATCCATAGATACAGGAGATGTTAAAATGACACATGTGCCCACCCCCCCGCCACACACACACATACACACACACACACACACACACACACACACACACACACACAAAGGGAAAGACCTGGTTCAAGCCTACAAAGCACATTTATGACTAATCTTTAACTCCTTAAAACACTTAATTAGGACCATTCAAGCTTTTCTCAAATAGTAAAGTCATTTTTATTACTAAATGGTGTTAGCTTGTTCCCAAGTCACCGAAACTCCAGCTTTAGAGGCAGGAGATGTCACCTTGGACTTCTGATGGGAGAAGGTGGGGGAACAACATAATCTTGTCATTGTATAATTGGCTTCTCACTAAGAAAACAGGCAGCAGCAAATAAATGTCACCAGAAACTGGCAACTGACTCAGAAATAAATAACACTCAACAATTTTCTTTTCCTGTACAGTATATAACATACTTTGCACATTACAGTGTGCCCCTCAGTTCCATCACTTGCTTTCACTTGGAAGACTTTTTTTCTTATTTTAAAAAATTCTATCTTGGGTCAGAGAGATGGCTCAAAAGACTGGAATGTGTGCTTAACTCGCAGGAGAACTGGACTCAATTCCTGGCATTGCTTGGTCCCCCAAACATTGCAATTCTCCCCAAAATATTATTTTATCATAAATTCCTGTGTTGCAAATGAATAAGTCAGAGTGGGTCAGGAAATGACAACATGCCAACAGATGGGATTGTTTGTCATTCTTTCACTTGTCTTTCTTTGGTTCTTAGAAAATATAAATACAGACACATTTACTGATTTCATATTAGGGTTAAGATTTATAATTTATATAAATAGGGTTTATGTATATATTATGTGGGCAAAAAGGGAGAGAAAGTATTTACATTACTGCCATCATAAATGAAATTGCAGAAACAGTAGGTAATTCTGTTTTTATTAAAAGCACAAGCAAAAGGCCCAAAAATGTGTAGCAGTAGAGCACTTACCATGAATGCTTGAGGCCCTAAGTTTGATCCCCAATACTGGGGGAAAATATAAGCCCAAGAAAAGATCAAGAAGGCAAAGCACTCAAACAGGTAAAATGTCAATGGTATCTTTAATGAAACACCTGTGCTTTCCTTGGAAACGAAACAATACTGAGAATGTCTGAAATGGCCTCAAAAGCAATAAGATCAGAATATCTCACTCCTCTGCTACAACTTTACACACACACACACACACACACACACACACACGTCCATAGTAAACAGCTATTAACCAGGTCCTCTCCATTGCGCTACCCACAGAAATTTGAAAGGAGACAAGGATAAGATCTACTTGACATGCTTTCTTCAAGCTGCTGCGAGAAGCACAAAGAATTTTTTTTTAATTCAGTTCTTCACTACAGAAAAAGTAAAACTGCACAAGCAAAAATCAACAGTGTCTATTCCTCCAAACTAATTACACTATCTTTATAAATTTTTGTATTCATCTGCTTAACCTCAGTATTTGAATATGCACTTTGACATTTTACACTTTCTACCTTCCACTTGGGCTGGAGCGATAACACAGCGGGTAGGGCGTTTGCCTTGCATGCAGCCAACATGGCCAACCCGAGTTCGATTCCTCTGCTCCTCTCGGAGAGCCCGGCAAGCTACCGAGAGTATCTCGCCCGCCCGGCAAAGCCTGGCAAGCTCCCCGTGATGTATTCAATATGCCAAACACAGTAACAACAAGTCACATGATGGAGACGTCACTGGGCCCGCTCGAGCAAATCGAATGAACAACAGGAGGACTGTGACTGTGACTACGACCTTCCACTTACCCCAAGGTCCATACCCAAATACTCTTGCACAGTCCTCTTTCTGCCTTTTAATTTCTATCTGCCTTTTACCCCTTTCAAAGGGCCATAGTATAGGCCCTTATCTAAGAATTGACTTCTAAGGCACTGAAAGGTTGTTTCACTACTTATAGATATTTAGGTCAAGATCTCTGAGTGCTCTGGGAATTCACTCTAAATTGCAAGCTAACAAGTTAGCCTGATACAGCTTCATAGACACTGGGGGAAGACACAAAAAACCCAAGTCGGAGACAAACAAGATCAATATATAATCAATAGATGCAATTAAAAATACATTTATTTAGTTAAAACAAATAAACTACTCAGAGTAATGCTACTTAATGCAGTGTCACCTTTCTCTTAATTCCCCCAAGCTAAAATTTTCCCAGGAATAATATTTTTTTGATGTGCAATGATCAGAAATCTCCTACACATGCATACCTAAGTTACGGAACCCAAATCTTATATAATAAATAGTAAAACTGCTCTACCTCTGAGAAATTTTTATTACATGAAACAAAAATAGAACTTATCCTTTGTACCAAAGAAAGTTAGTATCCTTATCTTTCCAATCTGTTGACTTACTCAAATATCGATGAGAAGGTTGTTTATGAAAAGTGCCCTAGTTCTCAGTCTGTACAGAAATGCAAAAAATCCCTGGAGAACTGTCTTCCAATGCTTTAGTCTACTTAGGCTATGTGTATTTCCTCATCTCTGAAATTTGAATAACAATATTTAGGGGCTGGAGCAGTAGCACAGTGGGTAGGACGATTGCTTTACATGCGGCCAACCCAGGTTCGATTCCCAGCATCCTATATGGTCCCTGGAGGAACGCCAAGAGTAACACCTGAGTGCATGAGCCAGGAGTAACTCCTGTGCATCGCCAGATGTGACCCAAAAAAGAAAGTAATACTAATAATAATAATATTTACATGTTGGACTGTGCTGAAGTATTGTGTGGAGTAAACTAAATGACATACTTACTGTAGCTCATTGTTTGACTCTAAGAACACAGTTTTAAAAGATATGTTATAGGGGCTAAAATGATAGTACACCGGGTAGGGGTACTTCTTGCAAGTGGCTGGCCCAGCTTTGATGACTAGCAAACATATGGTCTCCCAAGCCCACCAGAAATGATCCCTGACCACAAAAAAAGGAGTAAGTCCTAAGCACCACTTGGTCTGGCGCCCCAAACACAACAATATATAAATAAATGGTACTTAATGTCTGGTACATTATTAAAGATTGAATCATTAAAACTCCTTATTTATTTCTCGTTCATCTACTATACAATGTTTGTTCAAAATGGTCCATTTACTTCCCACTAAAAAGTATAAGTGTATTCTATCCATGAGATAATAGAAAATATATTCTTTTCTAGCACAGAGTTCCCCAAACCCTTATAACTGACTAAGTGATAAAAGGACTACTCCTAGTATTTTGTTTGGCCTTTGGTCTTGGTTCCTGGGTGAGGAATTACACCTGGGTGAGATACTGAGTTATGTTTTTTCTGATGGAACTTGGGATCAGCTTTCATGACTCCTGAATGGAATACGTACCACAAGAATCAAGCTCTAGGGGGCATGTTGCCACTAGCAGGGCAATCTGTACATGTGAGGTGAGTGCATCAGCAGCCTGATAGTGCCATCAGACTTCCAGATACCCCAAAATTGCTGCTGTGCCTTTGGCCAGACCCAAAAACTTGGGACAAAGTATACCAAGAAAGTAAACAGCCAAAAGTTAGGTATGTGGGAGACATATCCACAAACCACCTCCGGCTAAGCTATATAATTTGCAGCAAGGTTCTCTGGTTCTTGATCGAACTGCTTAAAGGCCATGATCCCAGAAACCTGAAAACAAATCTCGAAACCCAGCGGCTTTTGGCAAAAAATGCATCCAGACCCCACAGTAGGTTACCGTTGCCAAGGCACCCCAGGGGGAAAAGGTGTTGTTCCGCCTGCTTCCCCTTGGCGGCTCGGTGGCCACCATCCTCCAGAGGCCATTGGACAGTCAGACTTAGGCCCGCAGTGACAAGACACAAGGGGCCTCATGGGATGGGTGTGGAGCCAGCCCTTTCCTCTCCGCCCCAACAAGACCCTGAGTTGCCACCCATGAACAGCCTTTATGGCTCCTGATCAAGCTGCTAATGGCCATGATCCAGCGACAGAGAAATCTCCGAACGCAGCGGTTTTTGGCAGAAATGCGTCCAATCCCTGCAGTAGGTTACTGGCGCTGGGCCATCACAGGTGGAAATAGGTTTCATACCTTGGCCCATTCCCCCTGGTGTCCCAGTGTTCTCCATCCTCCACAGTCCACTGGACAGTCAGGTTTGGACCCACAGTGACGAAACACGCAGGGCCTCATGGGATGGGAGTGGAACCAGCCCTTTCATCCCCACCTCAACGAGACCCCAAGTTGCCACCCATGCACAGCCTCTCTGTCTCCTGACCAAGCTGCTTAATGGCCATGATCCCAGAGACTCAGAAACAAATCTCGAAACCCAGCAGCTTTTGGCAAAAACGCGTCCAGACCCCACAGTAGGTTACTATCTCCAGGCCACCGCAAGGGGGAAAGGGTGCTGTCCCTCTGCCTGCTCCCCCTTGGCGGCTTGGTGACCGCCATCCTTCAGAGGCCATTGGACAGTCAGGTTTGGGTGCTCAGTGACACGTGGGGCCTCACGGGATGGAGTGGAGCCTGCCCTTTCTTCCCTGCCCCAACGAGACCCCAAATCGCTGCCCACGAACAGCCTCTCTGGCTCCTGATCAAGTTGCTTAACGTCCATGATCCAAGAGACTCAGAAACAAACCTCAGAACCCAGCAATTTTGGCAGAAATCCCTCCAGATTTAATTGTTAAAACTTTGGAATCTCAAAATCACGCAACCACTACTGCAGCTGCATAACATCATATGTTATTCATAACCAGCAATAGAAAACATATTGTCTACTGTTGCCTTTTCGGCAGATGTGAGTGTTGGGGGGAAAATCCCAAATAATAATAGTGGGTCTGGTGTCAAAATATTGAATGTAATCAAAGTAGAGAGAGAATAATGTGGAAATCATCTGCCCAACAGGTAAGGAGAGAGTATGGGATAGGGATATTCTGGGGGTTTTGGTGGTGGAAAATGGACACTGGTGAAGGCATGGGCATTTCATTGTATGACCGAGATTTAAATCTGAAAGCTCTGTAACTGCTCTCACGGTGATTCAATAAATGAAATTATAGAAAATTAAAAAAAGTAAGATGGAGTTCATGCCCCATTCAATCAGCCTAATCAATGGCTGAATAATTAGCAATACTCCTACATATATAAAAAAAATCAAGCTCTAACCAAATGCTAGAGCTTTCGATCTCACACCCATTCTCTTGAAAAGAAAGAAGGGCTAGAAATGAATTTAACTCAATCATGTCAATATGATGATGCCTCTATTAAAATTCCATCGAGGATCTGGATTATAAATGGATGATGTAACCAACTCCACAGGAATTGAAGCTCCTACACTTGGGAGTCTCCCAAACCTTGCCCCATACTCTCTCTTCACCTGGCTCTGAAACTGTATCCTTTAGCATATCCTGTTGTAAGCTAAACACAGAAGTGTTTCCCTGAGTTTCCTGAGTGACTCTGGCAAGTTATTCCAACTCAAACAGAGATTCATGGGAACTATTGATTCATAGCCACTTTGACAAAATTTGTGCTTATCATGTGGACCTGGTACAGTGATTAGGCTCTGAATTTAGTGGGATCAGAATCCTGGGACTGAGTCCTTACTTGTGGGATCTGATGGTACCTCCAAGTTGATTGTGTCAGAATTGAGATTAACTATAAAATACCCAGCTGATATCTCAGAATTGTTAGATGTGAAGAAAACCCACATACAGGTGAAGACCAGAAGTATAATATGAGTATTCTGGGTTCTCAATAAAAAAATTTAATTACTGGGTTTCTCCATAATTTAACATCCTTCCCACATTTGAAATCACCCCTCCTTTTCTACCATAATACCAGTCGCTTTTTATGACCAACTAAAGCATTGACAATTTCAAAATCCCCACAAATCATTAAAGGCCACAGAGAAATTCTCTTTCAGCAACTTGCTACATTTGCATATATCCTCAAAAACTGCCATATTTCTTCCATCTTATTATATTTACACACTGATGAATTTAATTTCTCCCAGCTGGTCTCTCACTTGACTTCTTTTTAACATTTCCACATTGGGCTTTCTTGCTTCCCAAGTGAAAGTCAATTATGTGTACAAAATAAATTATGTGATAATATAGAACCAAGATACAATTGTCAGCAATAACCCCCTCTTCCCAAAATGATTAAGGAAAGCTTTAGTTATACATAATTTTTTTTAATTTACTCAGCTTTATACATTCCATTTCCTCAAGAGTTTCTCTAAATGTCTATACTCTTGAAAATAATTGTTCCATTTGGGAAAATGACTTGGGCTTTTAACTTTAGCTAATTCCCTGAGCAAAACCAAAGTTTAATAGAAACTGGAAGTTAATACACTTCTGGGTAAGTGGTCTCAGTTGAAGTGAATTGAGAGTTCAGTGCAGGTGTCTACTTGTCACCAGAAATGGCCATCATCCCTGACTTTCTAGGCTATATAACATCGGTAAAGGGAATAGGATGAATTAAACTGTTATGTGAAATGGCAAGAGTCCCTCCCAGGGGCAATCCCAAAGACAATAGAGTTTATATCCTGGAGTGTGTCCCTAGGGAAACTTGTACTCCGGTTGTACAGCAGTGTGCTCGTCACTCTAGCCACTTCCAAGAAAACTAAAGATAATTCCAAGCCCAGAAGCCAGGCAATGTGAAACATATTCTCAGCACATAAAATACAAAAGTTAGGAGCCTAATGCTTCCAGGAAGGCAAGGAAATCTCTATTGACTAGTACTAACCAGCAGAGTGCCTTGTGATCATGGAATAAGCATTCTGTATCTGAGAGTTCCAACCTGATACCTATTGGCAATATATGGCTTTCCTAAAAAGTGGCTAGTGTCTCTCGGAATACTATAAATACAAATAAATTTGGGGGCCTTTTAATTTTAATTAAGCAGCCATGTGTGACAAATGGCCCTTTTTTTAGATAACTCTAGAACTCTACTTTGCAGTTGCACTTACTTCCATGAGTAGGGGCTCATTTAGCATTCAAACTCGGTCACGGTCACGGTCCTCCCGTTGTTCATAGATTTGCTCGAGCGGGCCCAGTAACGTCTCCATCATGAGACTTGTTGTTACTGTGTTTGGCATATTGAATATGTCACGGGGAGCTTGCCAGGCTCTGCTGTGCGGGCGAGATACTCTCGGTAGCTTGCCGGGCTCTCCCAGAGGGGTGGAGGAATCAAACTCAGGTCGCCATGTTGGCTGCGTGCAAGGCAAATGCCCTACTGCTGTGCTATCACTCCAGCATTCAAACTAACCTGTAAAATTCAATACTATAATTTTATAGACAAGGACAGAGTCCCTGAGTCATTCCCAAAGATTAGTACATCATTATATAATGATAAACATCAAAGCTGAATTTAAAAAGATATTTCTAACTACTATGCTTAAGCATTTTTCTTTCCTTTCCTTCCTTCCTTCCTTCCTTCCTTCCTTTCTTTCTTTCTTTCTTTCTTTTTCTTTTTTCATTATCTTGTCTTTTCAAGTTCAAGTCCAAATTCCCTAGTTTTGGCAAGATGATGTATTACAATCGAATCCAAATTATTCTTCCAACCTAACTTCTGGTACCATACCTTTGATGCCCTCTCTTTTTTGTTTCGTTTTGTTCTGTTTTTGTTTTTGTTTTTTTCTGGTTTGGGGCCACATATGTTGATGTTCATGTGTTACTCCTGACTCTACACTCAAGAATCACTCCTAATGCTCGAAGGACCATATGAAATGCCAAGAACTGAACCCAGGTCAGCTGAATGCAAGGCAAGTGCTTTACCAACTGCACTATCTCTCTGGCCTCAAGACAATTCTTTCACCAGTACTTTTGCCATCCAAATCCTGATATATTTCCTGATTCCTTACCTTCCATGAAGCCTGTAGCCTGAAAGATCCTCCTTGGACCTCTTGTCTTATTCTATACTTGATAAGATCCCGTATTTTTTGGATATTCTTATTTTCTATGTATATGTCTATTTCCTAGTCTAAAACGTTAGCTGAAGGAAGAGTGCTTTTCCCAGGATATAGAATGGTACCTAGTAGATACTTCAGAAATATTTACTGGCACATAAATGGAAAAAAATGAATATATGAGAAAATTATATTCAATCATAGAACAATATGTCCATGATTAAATTCCAAATTCCAAAAATAAGTCAGAATTAAATAAATTCACCTCATAAAGCCCAAGAGCATATGGCCTAGTCTGGTATTGAGCATTGCTTGAGCAAAGAATATAGTAATAAGGCAAGCTCCCTTGCTAATTACAGGGAAAAGACTTCTCCAATATTTATGAGCTGGAAATGTAGCCAGTGACCTCCATGGCTGCTCACAGGTTGGCATTCAGTACACAAGCCTAAGGCGATAAGATAATACACAGGGTCCCTAAATTGAGAGCTTTTGGATCCCTTAGTCTGTGTTAAGACATTGGCAAGGAGTATCTCACCTATGGTTGGCAGCAAGTTACTTGCCAGGTTATTTAAGCTCTGCTGCTTCCCAAACTTAAGTTTATATTGTCAGCAGCAGGTTTGTATTCCTCTGAGAAAATAGCAACAGACTAGTTCTTAATTGAGCTCATGTGAATATCTCATAAGTACTGGCTTCAGAGTAGGCTGGTTATCCTAGAAAACAGGCAAAAACTCTCTGTCGCTACCACACATGCATCCAGACACAACTAAAACAGAAGCAGACACAACTAAACACCCTTCAACTGCCATCCTGATGCAAAAGCCTCTTGTACCAAGAGCCAATAAACTTGTGGAATGTACCAAATTTCCATATTCCCTTTCTTGTAGCTAAAATGTTCAAGGAGAGCATGGAGCATCTCTAAACTATTTGGCACAGATCCAGATCAATTGTTCTCTCCGCGGGCTGCACATGACCATCACCTGGAAGACTTAAATATGTTCCCCTGCCTGAGCTCCACCCTCAGAAAACTAGAGGCTTACTCATTTTGCAGAGTTCCCCAGAGTTTCCAATATGTATTGGTGATCAAGATCTAAGATCCAGAACCCTGGTTCCAGGGGTTAGTTTCCTGGACAAAAGATGGTACTAGTCCCAATATTTGCCTGACATTTAGGGAACAGCTAGTAGAGGGTAGTAAAGAAATTATACAAAGAGAACAGTGAAAAACTAGTGTTTTCTTTAAAAGAAAAACACTAGTCTGTAGCTGAGAAATGTACAGTATATTCTTATACTGACTCTCTTGCCCAGAAACAATTTGCTAATGTGTGCTCCTTTGATAATACTTTATTATTTTTGCTCCTAAAAGATTTGTTTGTTGTCATAATTCAATTTAATAAACAAAAATGAAATTTTCATAATGGTCATTCATTCTTCCCCAAACATAGAAAAGAATGAGATTTTTTTTTTTTGTATTTTGCTTTTTGGGTCACACCCGGCAATGAGCGGGGTTACTCCTGGCTCCTGCACTCAGGAATTTCTCCTAGTAGTGTTCGAGGGACCATATGGGATGCTGGGAATTGGACCCAGGTCAGTTGTGCAAAAGGGAAATGCCCTACCCCGTGTCCTATTGCTCCAGCCCAGAATGAGATTTTTTAAGACAACAGCTTAAACCTGAGAGTCTAACAAAGGGAAAAAAATTTTTAACGTGGTACGTTGCTTCCTATAACATAAATAAATGTGTGGAGTTCCAAATACAAAGGAGGGAGTGAATTCAATTAACTCTGTCACTCAGAATAAAGGTCAAAGGTTTTACAGTAGTCTACCATGCCCTTAGTTAGGCACACCACAGAGTTGCTTCTGCGACCTCATCTCTTCCTACATCGCTATTCTGTATCCCAATTCTATCTCAACATCTTTCTCACCCTTACTCCAGGGATACCCTCAACTTTGCTCAAGGCTCAAATGCCTTGAATGCTCTTCTTCACTTAATCACTTAACTTCCCGTTAGTTGTCGATTTGCTCGAGCGGGCGCCAGTAACGTCTCCATTTGTCCCTGTCACGTGCTAGTGTAGCCCAATGGCATCTGTTCGCTCCGGGAACATGAAAGGCCTCAAACCGATCGTTCATGATCTTGATGAAGAAGTCTGACCATCTGGAAGGTGGGCGGCCACGCGGTCTTTTGACATCCCGTGGAATCCAGTTGGTAACAGCTCTAGTCCAGCGGTCGTCTTTAAATCTCATTACATGACTAACCCATCTGATTTTCGACACCTTCGCAAATGAGACAGCGTCCCTGATTCTTGATCGTCGACGGATGTCAGAACTCCGGATTCTTTCTCTCATTTGAGTGAAACGTGATATTCCAAGCATAGCTCTTTCTATTCTTCTTTGGGAGAGCTGAATAGCGTTCTCATCTTGTTTGCGTAGGGCCCAGTTCTCTGAGGCATATGTAAATGCAGGAAGAACAGTGGAATCAAAGAGATGTGCCCGGAGCCGGAGGTTCTTCATCCTCTTAGCTATTTCTTCGACGTTCTTGAAGGCGTTCCAAGCCGCTCTCTTCCTCCTGCGCAGCTCGGGTGCCAGGTCATTTGTCATGTTGACCTCTCGACCTAGGTACACATAGCTGTTGCATTCGGAGATGGTCGTTCCATTGAGAGCAAATGGGGTGTCAGGAACGAGGCTGTTTCTCATAAACATTGTCTTCGTAAGATTCAGCTGTAGTCCTACCTTTCCACACTCACGGTCAAAGTCGGCCAGCATTTGTGCCGCTTGGCTGATGTTTGGTGTTATTAAAACAATGTCATCAGCAAAGCGGAGGTGGTGTAGTTGCCGACCATCTAACTTCACTCCCATTCCTTCCCATTCCAGTCGTCGCATGATGTTCTCGAAGGTGGCACTGAAGAGTTTCGGTGAAATGGTATCACCCTGCCGCACCCCTCTCTTGACATGAACGATCACTTCTTTGTAGAATGGTGAGATCCTGGTAGTGAATCCGCAATACAGCTCACGGAGGATCCTGATGTATTGGGCTTGAATGCCCTGATTGGCTAGGGCTTCAATGACCGCTTCCGTCTCAACAGAATCAAAGGCCTTCTTTAAATCAATGAACGTTAAACAGAGCAGCATCTTGAACTCCCGAGAAACCTCAATGAGCTTGGTTATTGTGTGGATATGGTCGATGGTGCTGAATCCTTTGCAATCCCTGCTTGCTCGCATGGTTGTCCTTCATCTAGTGTTCTGCCAATCCTATTTAGGATGACTCGAGTGAACAACTTGTAGATGACAGACAATAGGCAGATCAGGCGATAGTTGCCAATGTCATGGATGTCTCCCTTCTTGAACAGTAGTACAGTCCTGCTGGTTTTCCATTGGGACGGAACCTTGCATTCAGACAGGTAGCGAGTGAAGAGCCGAGCCAGTGTATTGATAAGTACTGACGGCAGGTTCTTCAGGTGATGTTCAGGTCTGACCTTGTCTGGGCTGGGTGCTGTTTGTTTCTTTACCAACGAAATGGCGTGTCGGATTTCGGAAGGGAGAACATTGGGAACGACATATCCATCCTGTGGAATTTGGTATGTCGGCAAGTGGACATGGCTATCGAAGAGATTTGAGTAGAAGTCATGGATAATCTTCTCCATTGCCGTTCTGGAGAATGTGATGGATCCATCAGGACATCGGAGGGCAGTCATCTTGGTCTTGTAGTTGGCGAAGGACAGGCGGGCGTTACGAATACTTTTCCCGGCTTCTGCCGCATCTACCAGTACTTCTGCTTTTCTCTCTTTGAGGTCTTCCTTGATTGCATCTCTGCACTGCTTTGCGAGCTCGGACGTTAGCTTGCGGTTGCCTGAGGCATGCGTCAAACCACGCTGGCGAATTAGCTCAAGAGTTTTCGAAGATAAGCGATTTTTTGTGGCTATCTCTCTCTTGGCGTTCCTCGCACATTCATGGAGGTGCTGAACCAGTCGATCGTATTCCTCGTCAATGTTGTCAACAATGGCATCTTCCCATGTTGCCGCAATAGTACCAAAGAGTTCCCAGTTGGTGGTCATTCTGGGAGTTCTCTTTTTGAACTTTGCAGCCCTTTCTCCCCGCTCTGTGAAGTAGAATTTTGCACGAAGGAGATGGTGGTCCGATCCCATTTGAAATTTTGGGACAACAGCGACATCAGTCAGGCAAAACCGTCGATTGAATATGATGTGGTCTATTTCGTTGTGGAATCGTCCACTGGGAGAATCCCATGTCCAACGTTTAGATTCTGCCTTCTGGAACTGTGAGTTACCATGAATGGTCTTAGTGGACATGATGAACTCAGACAGTCCCTCACCCTGTTCGTTCCATTCTAGGCCATGGGTACCGATGTGAATTTCTTCAGCTGATCTTCTCGGTCCTATCTTGGCATTAAAATCACTCACAATGATCTTGTAGAAGGTGTGGTCTTCTTTATAGAACTTCTCCAGCTCCATGTAGAACTTCTCGATTTCTCTTTCATCATAATGAGATGTTGGTGCATAGACAACGAAGATAGAAACTGCAGGCAGTGAGCCACATCTATTCAAATGTAAACGTCCGATTTGGGTTGTTAGGCATTCGAATGAATCAATGCTCTTGGCCAAGTTTGTGTTGACAAGGACACCGATGCCTCCAACACCTCTTTTATCGCATGTTCCAAGGAACAATTCTTCTCCAGTGTCAAAAACGGCATGGTGAGATTTGTGCCTTCTTGTCTCGGTCAGACCAATGATGTTGTACTTGATCATTCGCGCTTGTACCATCAGGTCCTCGATGGATGCATCTGATGCTAGCGTACGTGCATTGAAAGTACAGATGATCATTTTTGTCTTCCTTCGTTGTGGCAGCCTAGGTCGGCCTTGAGATTTTGTCGGCCTCTCCTTTCTCATCCTTCTCAGTGCTGGACACTACTTCCACTACCCAGCTGTTGCCACACTCCAGGACGTTTTCCGGACCCGCGCGGCCGCTTGTGGCCGCGCGACACATCATAAGACACTATATACCCATCTTCCGGAATTGTCGTACCATATTAGATAGGTTTCAAATATGGTAACACCTACAAGGGTGATTAGAGGTCGCCCCAAAAGCCTCTATCCCTCTCAGAAAGACTGGCAAGCTACCGAGAGTATTCCGCCCGCACTGAAGAGCCTGGCAAGCTATCCGCTGTGTATTCGATATGCCAAAACCAGTAACTACAACTGGTCTCATTCACCTGACCCTGAAGGCTTCACCAACATGGCAGCAATGCTCTTCTTAGTGCGATTAAACAGGCCTATTGGCTATAGATCAACTCCTCCACTGACTTTATCCAGTAGAGGATAAAGTCCTCTTTATCCAGAGAATCTTTATCCAAATGTAGTCTTTTCCCTGAGGTCCACACCATTAATCCTGTCCAAAATGGAGACACATCCACACCTAACCCCAACCTTAGTTCCCCTATCCAACTTACCCTGCTTTGTTGTTCTCATTGCGTGTCACATATTTTAGCATGATATTCTGCCTGCTCTTGTCTGGTTTCCTGCACTATAATTTAATTCCACTACTGCATGCATTGTTTTGCCTCTTAATAAATCTCAAGTGCCAAGAATTCTGTCCAGGATATTCCAGACACTAAATAAACTAGATTCAACTAAAGAATGGGTAATTTGTAAAAATTTTCACCTAGTAGCAAATGGCTTCCTTTTTCTTTTAGTAGAATTGTAACTTAAAATTGATATCAATAGTCTGCAGTAGTTCAACTATTTAACTGAGTTGGAACAGTTAAGAAGGGCTGGCCATCAAATCTTTAAGGGAAGGACTTTTTTCTGCATGAACAGCGTCAATAATCCATTATTCACTCCATCACTACCAAATATTTATCTAGCAATTACATCATGCAAAATGCTAAAGACTATAAGTATTCAAACTTCTGATCAAAGGATATCTACATGGTGAAAGAGCTGAGGTTCACACACAGATAAGTGCTGTGAAACAAATACAGTGGAAGGAAGGCTACTCTTTCTAAGATTAAGGTTATGGTGAGGCAGGAGAAGAATGCAGGGACCAGTGTGACTGGACGCGTAAGAAGAAACTTGAGGTATGACACCAGAACTGAAGCCTTTCTAACCCTGGGCATTTCAGACTCAGGATGACACTAATCAGTTCATTTACCAAAGAAGGAGTTCTAATTTTGGCTCTAATAACCTGTTCCCCTTCATAAAATGCCTGCCAAGGGAGTTGAGAGATGTCATTAAGCTTTCGAGGCACACTTGAACTGACTTTTATGATAACCTTTACCTAACAAATCAGGCATGAAAACCACTGAACAATGGTTAAGACACTTTTTATTTTCCTTTTCTTCCCCTGACTTTAAGGCATTTGATTATTTGTTCTAAGCCATATGCAGTAGAGTGTTTCCAAGAGGCCTGTGCAAGAGAGCTCAACAACAATTTAGCTATGGGGCTACTCTTTTAAAGCTCATGTAAAGTGCACACATTAAATGTAAAAGAGCCTAAATCAAAATGCATCACTGTTCCATGAAGGTGAGTAAATGATTTGTTCCTAGGAATAGAAGCCTCAGATAAACAGTGTTAATCGGTCATACTACAAAACAGTTGGTAACAGTAACAGAGTTGATTTTAAGGAAGGGCAGATTAAGTAGTGGTTGCAATCATCCTACCCACTCTTAATTATTGCGATGGCAAATTATAAACAATTTCCTGTCACTTTCCCTTCTAAAGCAATTATTGATGTTTGCCTTATGGGTAAACTGTGCTGAAAACTCTCTAAACAGGAGGCTGTCTGATTCAATGCTTGTGGGCTCATATTCAGAAAGCCATTTGGCCTGCAAAGTTGCTGGATTATCTGTAAACACAGTGAAAGGAGACAGTGATTGCATGAAGCAGAGGGAATGCTCCTGAATGCCAATAAGGCAAATGTCATGACAGGAACACAAAGCCAACATTCCATGTGACCTTTTAGATAGAAACCGATTTACTTTGGTGCCATCTCAAACAGAAAATTATGGTGTAATTCGTCATGTCAATACATAATTTATTTTGTAATAAATAACTACCACATATTTATGGAGCGCCTGTCCCCTCATTTTTTATGATGCTTTCAGACATACTATTTCTCTCTCTTTCTCCTCTCTCTCTCTCTCTCCCTCTCTCACCACTCTCTCTCTCTTTCTCTCTCTCTCTCTCTCTCTCTCTCTCTCTCTCTCTCTCTCTCTCTCTCTCTCCATCATATATTGCTGCCGAATCACTGCAAAGCTTTCTGGTTTTAAGACTATTCTCTTCACTAAGCTTGATGGTGGCTGAGGAAAATATGATAGGATTAAAATCCATTTCTTATCTCTTCCCAAAAAACCCGCAGTTATTTATTTTCTTATTTTCATATTACCTACCATCAGGTTGAAGGATTCCTGGGACTAAGTTTAAAAAAAAAATCAACAAAACGCAGCATTAAGTCCTAGTTCTAAAACATATTTTCTAATCAAGAAAAGCCTCAGCATGTAAAACAGCTTTAAAAATCAGCAGAGGATCAACAAAGAAGGTAAAAAAAAAAAGGGGGGGGGGAGAATTCTGTCTTGCCTTAGTCTCCAGCCCCTTAAAATGCATCTGCTTCTTGAGGGGGAGGTTTGGGGACAAGGGCTGCAGCCTCCCAAAGTCACCTCTTTCCCTCTCTTTACAATGCAAATGGGCCAGTGCAAGAACAACTCTGCCCTTTCCCCTCAGGGTCAGCACTTTGAATCTCCCCCTGGCTGGCATTGACAGGAGACTCTCCCCAGATGACAGCTGGTCACTGACCTAGTGAAAGCAGTTGGTGGTCTTCTCTGAGCCTTGAGCCACAGGTCATCTCATCACCATCACAGACTGTGTGATCACAGCAGGCAGTTAGCGTTCTCGTTTACATGGCCTCTGTCAAGGACGAATGAGGAGTTGCGGTGCAGGCCTGCGGGCCCTGCCGCACCCCCCTCTCCTTGATTACTTTGAATCCCATTCTTGGATAACTGAGGAGATGTGGGACCTTAATGGCTAAGGTCAGGTCATGCATCTTTAACACATTTCAGGAAAATGGAAAATAAGAGCCACTCACAAGAGAGAAAATTGTGGATACGCTGCTTAGAAACACATTGCTGGCATCCTTTGCTTTTTATGTGATTGTCTAGAAATCATTCTGAGACTGATGAGCATGAACATTTATTACAAAATGGGTTCCATTCCTGGCTAACTTCTCTAGTTTAATAACACGAAGATGTGGCAAAAGTGTTCTGAGACACTATGATCATACCTTTGAAAAATGACTCACCAGGTTACAGAACACATATGTGTAAAACAATATGTAACAAAATTGTAATACAATTTTTTGGCCTTATAGAAGAGATGCGAATTCCAAGTGAAGAGAGTACGGGCTCAAGTTCAAATACAACGCTTTCAGAAGCAGGAATCAATACCAGGAGAAGGTTTACATAGCACTCATATTATTTTTAATGAGTTGCTGTATAGAATTACCACAACTGAATGGAGCTGAGCATACTCTGCAGGCTCACCAACTTCATTCTTCTAGCATGCTAACAGTAGTTTCTGTTCTGTTTGGAAAACAGATGCTGGGATCTAGATCAAGGAATCAAGAAGAACACAATGGGCAGCAAAGGGATGTCCTGCAGAAAGACCTCCATTTAAAGGAAATGTTTCTGACTACGTGGTCATTCAAATGTCAACAATGCCTTTCCCAAAACTATGCTTAAATATATGTTTGATAGAATTTTCAGAAGTCTCAGTTTGTTGGGCAAACATCTGAGACTTTAAGGCTGTTACCTCAAATAAAAGCTAATCAAGATATTTACATCTTGAAAAGTACCTTATAAAGATACTATTAAATTAGATGGGTAAAAAGTGCATCTGCGCATTTTCTTGCTCTATTTTATTTTCAAAAATAAGATTTAGGAGATATAATCTTTAACTTATAGTTCTAGTATTTGAGAAAAGAATTATAGTTAGAACTAAAGAATAGAAAGATAAAACCAAATTCTTAAACATCAAATAGCTTGGAGAGGCTACAGGCATCCCAAGAGTCTAACTGAAGGGTTATTTTTTGTAACAATCATAATTGACGCTATTAATTTAGCACTAAAGCACTGTCCTCCAATTGTTCATCAATTTGCTCGAGTGGGCACCAGTAATGTCTCACAACAAATTGTGAGACTTGTTGTTACTGTTTTTGGTATATCAGATATGTCACAGGTAGCTTGCCAGGCTTTGCCATGCAGGCGGGATACTCTCGGTAGCTTGCCAGGCTCTCCGGAGGGGTGGAGGAATCAAACCCGGGTAAGTCGTGTGCAAGGCAAACGCCCTACCCTCTGTGCTATCCCTCGAGCCCAATGTTATTAATATTGAAGGTAAAATTGGTTTATGCTAGCATCCAAAGAGCTGAGATAAATAATAGTAATCTATCTATACAAGTAACCTCAAAGATCTTTTAGTTCAATTGGTAAGCATATACAAGTGAAGAAACTGATGCAAAGAAAGGCTGGACCCTACACAAAAATATGATATTAACACATTTAAAACAGATAATTATCTTGGTTTCTGGAAATCAAAAGAATAGGGTGACAAATGGAATGTGTATCCCCAGTTCAAGAATTCTCATAAAGTTTGCAGTCTAGCTAAGCTGTCAGCCAGGACTTCAAGCACAAATGAAGACACAATTGGGCAAGGGGTGTTAGAGGAGAAAGGAATTCTCTACTTTAAATTCATTCTGTGGTTGATGACAGGCTTTGATTTCCTGCCACACAGGGGCATGACCTAACAAAATGGCAGCTGGTTTCCCCCAAGGAATTGATCAAAGAAAGGAGAATTCCTAAGATGGGAGCCTCAGTCTTTTCATTAACTCATTTTTACTGGAAGTGACATTCCTCTATTTTTGCTGTGTTCTTTTCATTAGAAGCAAACCACTAGGTGCAGCTAATTCTCAGAGGAAAAGATGACACAAAATCAGAACTCTGAGAAAGCAGGGATTATTTCACATCATCTTAGCGGCCTACCATGGTTATGACCATGCACGTTTCAAACAATCTTCACTCTGCTGGTCTGAAATGTAAAAGCACATTTTTCTGCATTCAAGGGTATTCAAGGGTAGTAAACCTGGAGGAAGGTAGTTATTTCTTTGTTTGGTTGGTTGATTTTGAACCACACCAGGCCTTGACTCTGATCAGGTACCATGTCCGATGGGGTTCAGGGAACCATATATGGTACTCAGGATCCAACTTTTTTGGCAACATGCAAGGCAGATGCCCTCTATGCTGTACTATCACTCTGGCTCTCATGGGGTGTTTATGAAGATTGTGGATCTCCATCTCTGGAAGTTTTTTACAAGAGGATATTCTTGCATGTATTTCAGTAGGTTAAACTTTAATTTCTATAGTAGGAAAGAGGTAACACATAGACAGTATGAAAGGGATTGAGGTTTGGGTAGCTATTCAGCTGAATAATAAATTATATAAGGCAATTAATGTCTTCTAGTGCTAGTTTCCTTGCCACCCAAAGTCAAAAGTGGAATTAAGTTGATAAGTTTGCTTTCAGTTATGACAAGTAATACATCTCCAATTGTATTACATCTTTTAGTAATTACTCAGATCTGTCCATCATGTAGGATTGACTGTACATATAGGAAATTAAATGACTATCCCAGAGTTTTGAACCAGAGGGAAAAATAATTCTGCATTAAAATATTTCTATCTGTTTGAGCAGATACTCTTTTGTATTTATTATGGATGAAATGTAAATAAATCATACAGAATAAAAATTAAAATATGATCCCAAATGAGTAGTTAATTGAAATTCTTTCTCTTGCTCACTAACACTTCAGATGTTAAGGATTCTAGGAATAGGGTAAAGAAATAAGGTTGTTTCAAATGGATTTTTCCAAAAGGATTTTAGGGATTGGAAAGATAGGTCCAAATGAAAGTAGACTACAGACCAAACATGATTGCCACTCAATGCCTCTTTTGCAAACCACAGCACCCAAAAGGAGAGAGAAAACAAAAGGGAATGCCCTGCCACAGAGGCAGGGTGGGATGGGGGTGGGGGTAGGAGGGATACTGGGATCTGTGGTGGTGGATAATGGGCACTGGTGGAGGGATGGTACTTGATCATTGTATAATTGAAACCCAAGCACAAATATTTGTAAGTCTATAACTGTACCTCATGGTGTTTCACTAATAAAAATTTTTTTTAAAATTCTACCCTCATCTTCTTAACAATCACTCTCACACCCACTGTGCTATGAGTCTCAGAGATGGTTCAAGAGTCTGGGACATATTCTTTGTGTGTAAGGGCCACAGGTTTGATTTCTGATACCATAGGGTTCAGTATAACTAGAAGTGGCAAGGAGAAAAAAGAGAACCATCTTTAACTTGCCCAAACCTATAACTGTGTAGCTAAAACACATGAGATGGTAAAAACTTGCACGTGTTAGCTTCACAATAAAATCATAATGACAAAAATGAATAATAAAACCTAATAAGTCAGCAAACTTGCTACATCTCTGGACATTGCAGAATCCCCCTTCTAGTTTCAGGCACTGTGAATATACAGGTCTCACTACCTACAACTCAATTTGAGTCTAATAAACAACTTCTTTTTACCTTTCCAGTTTTAATTTGAACATCATTCTCTGAAAGAGAATTTCCCTGGTCTTAAGAATACACTGTTTCCGGTTCCCCATTCAGTTAAATTCTCTTATACCAATGACTGTTTATTTCTCTCTTAATGCTTAATTTCAATTGGTAACTATATATTCACTTGTCATATAATTATTTGCCTTCCACCTTAGACTATACGTTCCACCAGGATCTAAAATTATGATTATTAATGACCAATATCCTGGAACTACAAGAACATAGTATGTACCCAATGAATTCTTACTGAATGAAAAAATAAGCAAAGTAACATAAAGACTTTATCATTTGAGCCAGGGGCCCTGTCACATATCTCCAGAATTACTGAGAGGTCTCTCTTTCTACTTATTCCTTTATTTGTATTCTTTTAAAAATAAAGATTTCGAATGGAAACATGGGCACAAACTGTTTCAGTGACATAAATGGCATCAGTAGCTGATATAGACACCTTCGTTGCCATTGGCAACAATTAAATTAGCTATATAAAAACCAACATAAGAACTGCAGCATCCATTCAATAAAATAACCATTCAGTCTTTCAGCTATATAAATACTGACCTGTGTGACTGTGCTTTTAGTACATAAGCAAGTGGTGAGCACTGTCCTACCCCAGACAAGGCATTAACACAGCGCCTGACTCCTGCTTCCATTGTTGCTTAAAAGGGTTGCCTAATTAATTGATTTTATTGAATCTCTACCAAGACACATTTGTTCCTTGGTAAGCTAATGAAAAAAGCAGAGGAGCTACTTTTTGTAAAATGCATAAAAGGGATTGTGGAGGTCCTGTTTTATGCCACACATCATTGTAAATAAAAGTATAGTTGACATGATTATTGACTGCTTAATGCCAAGAGATAGACACAAGTATGTTTTGTAGATCTTTATGTGTAGAAAACTGCATTTTATCTGAATCAGCCGAGTCCACTCAGCCCCCTCTCTCTATATATGTTTTCCCTCTCTCCTAAAGGTACTGACAGCACGCATTTTATAGCAGCAAAGAGTCAGCGGAGTAAGTGCACTTCTAGGAAGGTAGGTCAGTCTAGGAAATAAGGTGACACACATTGATATAATTCAACACAACAAACAAATGCTGCCTGGTATCTTATCTCAATTGCAGCTTGCAGAATAATCACTATGTGCACATTTATAAGGGCTATTTTGTACATAAGAAAATTGAGACTCGGGAGCAAAGATGAACTTGATTTTACACACCAGATTAATATTCTCCAAAAGCTGCTCAGACTAAGATGTTTAGAATAGCTAAGTATGCTGAGCAAGGAACCAGAAAGGCCTAGGCTAAAGCAAAAGACATAGAAATGGGAAGAAAGGGCAAGGGATGGACTTGAAGACGATTTTCAGAATAGTAGGAAATGTGATTGATTTAAGATAGAGTGGGAGAAATTTGCTTCTGACCTACGTAAGGAGACAATGATGAACTTCTCCAAAAGAGGTGAAAAAGTATATTTAGATAAGCGTAGAGAGGTGAAAGAGAGAAATCAGTGACACATTTAAGGACAACTGGACATGGGCTGGCTCTGGGATGGTTTATGTGTAAGCAAGGTTGAAGACTAGGAGTCTAGCTCAGAAAGAGGTCAAAAATATAAAATGATTTTATTATTTATCAATTACACTGGATTTCAAAGAATCGTTTTTTTTAGTTTTTATTCTCAAATAGAGACTTCCACAATAGCTATAATAATCATATAATATATCCACATAAACTCTTCACCCATATTTCCCAAAGTTAGCAATTTAGATTTGCTTTATTCTGCATGCCTGTTTCCTGAATCATACAAGAGTAAATTTGTAGGCATAATGTCCCTTTGAATCTGAATATTTTAAATATTTCAGTATTATATAAAAGTATTATATCATGAAAACAGAGTATAGCAACCAAATGAGGACATTAACACTAGTACATCTCTACTGAGGGAGATGTCAGGAAAATGGTGGCATAATAACTTCTAGCACTTGTATCTTCCCCAAAAACTTCAATTTGAACAATTATCTACAAATTACAATACTTTCCACAAAAGCCAATCCCAGACAAATACCTGGGAGAAACATAAAAATAAGATACATTTAAAAGAATAGAAAACAGATTCACACTATTCCAACACACCACTCCTAAGCACCAGCACCCACAGAGAGATAGTCTTCTTAGGGGAGAAGAATAAAATGATATCCACATATTTGAGAACTTTCAAGATTTCCTTTTGTTATTGATTTCTAGTTTCACACTATTGTGAAACTATCACATACTATACTTGAAATAACTTCAGGCTTATTAAATTCTCTATGACTTGCTTCGTGAACATACTCAACAGTGAAAGGTTGAAAGCTTTTGCTTTCAGATCAGGAACAAAATACACACTTTTCACCACTCTTATTTAGCAGTAAAAAACAATCAAATCAAAATGGAAAAAGTAAATTTGTCTCTGTTTTAAAATGTGACCTCTTATACAGCAAATCTCAAACTCTCTACAAGCTAAAACTGTTGGACTGAAACAACAAGTTTAGTAAAGTTTCTGGATACAAATTTAATACACAAGAGTCATTTGCATTTCTATACACTAACAATACAGTATTTGAAAAAAAGCAATAGCCTACATTTTTTACAATAGCCTCAAAAATAATAAAAAAAGTATTAGAAATAATTAGAATTAAAAGTTAGTAGAAATAAATGAACAATATTCAATAATTAATGATTAGAAAAATTAATATTGTTTGAATGTCCATACTAGCCAAATCAAGCAATATAGATTGATGCAATCACTGTCAAAACTCTATATATTTTTTATAAAAACAGAACTTTCCTAAAATTCTTGTGGAACTATCACAAAATCATATGGAAATCAATATTACTTGATTTAGTAAAACTAAGAGTTAATAGTCTCTTTTAAAAAGTTTGACATTACCATTAAATAAATAAAATTGAACCCTTTTCTCTACTGCTCACAAAGACTAACTCAAAATGAATTAAAAACTTACATGAAAGATTCTCTTCTATAAGCCAAATAAGATAAACATAAAGTAAAATTTCTTTTAACTGGTGTTAGTGTAAATTTTTTAATATAACACCTATAGCATAAACAACAAAACCAAATATAAGCTAGAAAGACTGCATCATATTTAAAAGCTTCTGGGAAGCACAGTAAACCAACAAAATGAAAAGACAACCAAATAAATAGGAGACAACGTTTACAAACCACAAATGCACATTTTTTAAAGACAGATTTTCAACAGGTACATGAAATTATGGACAGTGTCACTGATCACCGGAAAAAGGAAATTTAAACCTTAAGATATAACTGTACTTACACAAACTGAACTTATGGAGTGAGGTGGGACAGGGATAAGTGAGTAGCAGGATGCGTGAGGAGGTTCCCGAGGTAATGATGGAGAGAAGCTGGCACTGTGCTGGAGGGTGTGTCATTGGATGTATAAAACCCTACCATTAATAGTATTGGAAATCACAGTGCTTCAAATAGAAATAATTCAATAAATAATGACCATTAACAAAAATAAGAGGTAATAAGTATTAGCAAGCATTTGGAGAAAAGATAACACTAGTGCACTCTTCATGGGAGTATAAATTATTAAAACCACTCGGAAAACAGTATAAAATTTACTTAAAAAATTAAAAGTCGCAGTAGGGGGGCAGAGAGATAGTCTAGCAAGTGAGGGGCTTGCCTTGCATGCACTTGACCCAGGTTTGATTCTCAGCACCCCAGATCCCCATGGTTCTTTGAGCACTACCTGGATGGAGACCTGAACAAAGACCCTGGAGCAAGCTATAAGCACTGATTTATGTGCTCCCTACCGCCCCCCCCCCCCCCGCCAAAAAAAAATTAACAGGGACCAGAGAGATTTTACAGCAGGTAAGGTCCTTGCCCTGCATGCAGCCTACCTGGGTTCTGATCTCTGGGACCTTGATCTCCCAAGTCTCATCAGTAATGCTATCTGAGCACAGAGCCAGGAGTAAGTCCAGAGTACAGGTAGGTGAGGTCAAAATCCACCAACTCCAAAAAAAAAAATAGAACTATCAATTGATCCATAAACTCTGTTTCAGGGTATGTTTTTTTTGTTTTTTTTTTAAGAAAAAAAAGGATCAAGTTTATTCAGATATTTTAAACTCATTGTAAATAAGAAAAGTCAATTAACCATAGTATTCCTTTCACTCAACATTCTGCTTAATGTAAAATATGCTGTGTTAAACAAATCATTCATTTCTGATATATAACAAAAAACCCTAAATATTTATGAGGTATTTTTAGAATAAATAATGTTTAGTTCTTTAATAACTAATAGGTTAAAATTTTTTATTAGTGAAACACCATGAGGTACTATTATAGACTTATAAATTTTTGTGCTTGGGTTTCAGTTATACAATGATCAAGTACCCATCCCTCCACCAGTGCCCATTCTCCACCACCACGGGTCCCAGCATCCCTCCCATCCCCCATCCCCCCCATCCCATCCTGCCTCTGTGGCAGGGCATTCCCCCTTGTTCTCTCTCTCTTCTTTTGGGTACTGTGTTTTGCAAGAGAGGCATTGAGTGGCAATCATGTTTGGTCTATAGACTACTTTTAACATGCTTCTCCCACCCTGGGAGGGTCCTCACAACACCCTTTATTTGGTGCTCTCTTCTCTATCTGAGCTTCCTTTTCACCTAGCACTTGTGGCTGGCCTTCAAGTCATGGAGCAAAATTCCTGGTACTAATCTCAGCCATTCCTGGGTGTTAGTCTCCCTTTTTGTTGCGTTATGTTCCCCAGATGAATGCAATCTTTCTGTGTCTATCCTGCTCTTTCTGACTCATTTCGCTTAACATGATGCTTTCCATGTAGTACCACTTGTACATAAATTTCATAACTTCATCTTTTCTAACAGCTACATAGTACTCCATTGTGTAAATGTACCAAAGTTTCTTTAACTAGTCATTTGTTCTCGGGCACTCAGGTTTTTTCCAGATTCTGGCTATTGTAAAGAGTGCTGCAATGAACAAACAAGTGCAGATGTCACTTCGACTATACCTTTTTGTCTCTCTGGGATATATTCCCAGGAGTGCTATAGCTGGGTCAAATGGGAGATCAAATTCTAATTTTTTGAGAATCGTCCATACTGTTTTCCAAAAGGGTTGGACCAGCCGGCATTCCCACCAGCAGTGAAGGAGGGTCCCTTTCTCGCCACATCTGCACCAGCACTGGTTGCTTTTGTTCTTGTGGATGTGGGCCAGTCTCTGTGGTGTGAAATGATATCTTCTCATTTGTTGTTTTGATCTGCATCTCTCTGATGATTAGTGATGTAGAGCATTTTCTCATGTGCCTTTTTGCCATTCGGATTTCTTCTTTGAGAACGTTTCTGTTCATTTCACTGCCCCATTTTTTGATGGGGTTGGGTGATTTCTTCTTATGGAGTTCAACCAGTACCTTGTATATCCTTGATATCAACCCCTTGTTGGATGTGTATTTGGTGAATATCCTTTCCCATTCTGTAGGCTGTCTTTGTATTTTGGTCACTGTTTCTTTTGAGGTGCAGAAGCTTCTTAGTTTAAGATAGTCCCATTTGTCTATCTCTGTTTTCACTTGCTCCGCCAGTGGCGTGACATGTTTCAGGGTATGTTATCTACAAACAACATGCAATCACTATCTCAGAAAAGCTTCCTTTGCAACCAAATAGAAAAAAATTCTCCTTCTGATCAAATAGAAAAAGTCAAAAGACTGCTAATGGAATAAAAGAAAATGGTGTGCGTGTGTGTGAGTATTATGTGTGTACCCATTTATGTTGCCATAAATACATAAAAAACTTGTGTCACATTATGCTAAGTGAATAAGTCAGAAAATAGCAAGGAAAATACTGTAGATTTTACTTGATATTTGTGGTTCTGAAAAGTCAAACTGAGAGGAGCACAACAAACAGAGAAAAACACAAGCCCTGCAGCTAATCTGACCCCCAGTGAGCATGTGGACAAGCACTGCAGCTTCAGAAGAGTGAGCACCTAGGTTGAATGTGCAAGCACTGCAGCCCGACGTGGGACCCTACCTAGTGAGCACCATGGACAAGCTTTTGTGTGAACCCCTATCATTGCCACGACAATACTAACAAAGAGAAGGGAAAGAGGAAGAAAATAAATAAAATTTTAAAAATAAATAAGCTCAACTTAATAAAGTAGAATGGTGACTGTCAGGGATAGGAAGGTGAAGGAAAGGGGGAGATGTTGATAAAAGTGTTTAAACTTCCAGCTTTAAGATGAATAAATTCTGTGGACATTACAGCATAGCAAAATATCATGAATTTTTTTTTCTTTTTTCTTATTCTCTGTTTCTTTTCTTCAGCCTGCTGCCAGTTGCTCCTGTGTGAGATCCTTTTGCTCTAAACCTGTTATTGGCCCTCTCTCAACTGCACAAGATCCTGTATTTTGATCCCAAAATTAAGCAGCTTTGACCAATGGAAAGAGGAAGAAATATTGCCTAAGGGAGCCGGTAGAGAGGAAAGTTTACATAACAAAGTTGAGATGAGCAGAGATAATTTCCACTAAACTCTTGGAAAAGAAGAAAAGAAAGAAAATAGATGGAGGATGGCAATACTCCAGTAGTTAAAAAGTTCTGGATTACCTGATAAAGGTTTTATTAGTAGTGAGTAGGCTGTGAGAGAACTTGATACCAAATGAGAGAAGCAACCAATCATTACAGTGTTGAGGGAAATGTAAAGGTAGATGACTTTGCAACAAATAAGGAAGTTAGTGGACCTTCTGTTCTTGCTGTCCTGAGTCCACAAATTCTTCATTCCCAGTCATCAAATAGTTATCTGCTTCCTTTAGCTCTGTCTCCCATCTTCACATTTTTCAACAGCCAAGTTGTAAATGCAATTGCATTGATATACAGTTGAAATCTTTCTAGTGAATAAAACTGATATAATAAGAAGGGTAAGAGAGTAAAATTTTGTAAGCCACATGGTTATAGCAATAGAATCGTGCCAGGAAAGGAAATAAAAACAAAATTAGCTGCTGATGCAGAATGAAGAGTCAAGACTCTGAAAATCCAATACAGGTTGAGAAGAGGCAGAGAGAAAGAATCAAAGTGATGTTGTTGAAAGATGGAGCTTAGACCCAAAGAATGGAACACTGGAGTTTAAGACAGAAGTGGAGCCTTTCTAGGCAATGGTGATGTCTACTAATGGCCTGAGAAGCTCATTGCAACCAAATAGGAAAAAAAAACTCCTTCTGACCAAATAGAAAAAGTCAAAAGACTTCAAAGTAATATCTATTGGGCATTTTAAATCAAAGAGGCATTGAACCAGGTTCCTGATAGGTTTTAATTCTTCAAACTATTATAACAACACCATGAGTGCTAGTTTTCCAAGTTTAATAGCTGAGAAGCTGAATTTTTAAAGAGGCTAATCTGCTTCAAAATGACAAAGATTTGAACTCAAGGTCCCTGATTCTAGAAGCAGAATATTAATGATTACACTAATGTTAAAAATGTTCTGGTCATTGAAAATGATCTATCAAAGGCAAATTCCAAGCATGGACAATTTTTCAATTAATATATATTTTTTTCAAATCACAGTTTTTACCCCAAATATTTGAAGAAAGTTAGTATATAAAATTCAATATAAAGAGTTCTTGAGAAATATTCAAGATGGCAAAAAGTGGTAATATGCTTATAGCACTGATATTTTTAAAGTTGATTTCAATTATATAATTCTTCAGGAAAACTGTATAAATATATACCAATCATAATTCTTGATGATATAGATGTACCAGAACTTACCCTGTTCCTTGACAAGAACAAGATTAAGTCCTTGATACTCAGTGACTGGACAGGTAATCTTAGTCAAAGATGCAGAATCATAAATTATGCACAAAGCATTTTCACTGGAGCGATAGCACAGCGGGTAGGGCGTTTGCCTTGCATGCAGCCAACATGGCCGACCCGAGTTCGATTCCTCCGCACCTCTTGGAGAGCCTGGCAAGCTACCGAGAGTATTTGATATGCCAAACACAGTAACAACAAAGTCTCCAATGGAGACGTTACTGGGCCCGCTCGAGCAAATCGATGATCAACAGGAGGGCCTTTACTTTACTTTACTTTTGGAAAATAAATCAACAAAGCATTTGTATAAAATGAAATAAAAATCAAAATTATGGTTCACTATATTTAATTTTTATATTCCTTTACATTAGTCAAAATATAAGAACCCTGAATAATTTGAGATTTTTTTAAATGTTAGTAATTTTTTTATGCTATACCTATGTTCTGTTTACTAGAATGCACTTTTGTCCTTTTCTCCTTCACAAAACTAATAAATTCCTATAAAATGCAGAGCCACAGAAATTCTGATGCATAAAGACTTTTGCAGAATATTTTTTCTCAAAACTCTTCTAGTTCACCCCACTTTTGCATTACCACATTTCCCATATTCGACTTCTGGCTTTTGTAAGAATTTTTCTACATTTGCCAAGTTAGAGCACAGAGTAGTTTTCAACTATACAGAAACATCAACTAACCAAGAAAGCTCATTCCAGTGTGTGCCAAATGTCACAGAATACTGAATGGGTTACTAGATTATTGAGAGAGAGAGAGAGAGAAGGAGATGAGAGAAGGGAGAGAAAGGAGAAAGAGTCAAGTTAATCATATCTAACAGTGTTTTTCTTTTAAGGAAGCTTCTTGATAAAGTAAAAAGTCATGATTAAAACTAAGGTTTTATTAGTTTATTGCTTCTCAGTGCAATAACAATTCACCACCTCAGAAATTGCATTCATTAATAACCAAATTAATTTTTGACACTGTATAAACATGACCAAATAGTTATATTTGTTACACATTGATATTTATATATTAAATTAATAAAAAATGTTGGTCTTATATAAGATTCTATACTTAAATTTTATTTACAAGATATCTTGTAGATATGAGGGAGGGGCACATGAATATATATATATATTTAATAGATGATCCTAACACTATGAAAGCTAATTTTCTAAACAACTTTAATCCTAGCAGTTTTAAGGAAATTATAATGACTGATGAAATCAGGACCACAGAACAGTTTGCTGGTTCGCCACCTGAAGCTGTCTTAGAGCAACACCTAGTGGTTCCAAGGAGTCTTCAAATAAACACTTGAGGAGCAGGAAGACGTAGATTTGAAAAATGCTTCCTATTAAACTCTTTAAAATAAGATGAGGATATTTAGGAAAATGTAACCACTATGCTTTCTCAAACCTGTTAAAACTTGTACTTAATTTCCATTTGGTTCAAGTCTTACCAGAAATACTGATTTCTATTAATCTATTGATTCAATATGGTTTTAAAAATACATCTATTTAGATGCAATAATCAAAGAAGGCATAGATATTTTGCCCGAAGACATTATATACACTAAACTGTTTCCATAAAAAGCCTCTTGTAAGGAGAAGTTAACAAAAATTTTCGAATGACATATGTAACTACTTCAAAAGAGATAGTAAGTTTTTTTAAAATGAACAAAAGCCATGAGGTTAATTATTTTTTCACAATTTTTAGAAATTACTGTATTTGTTTATGTATTTTGCAGGAAGATGCAGAAATAAACCTTATAATTTGTGAAAAAATCTATTTCTCCTCAGAATTGGGAAATGAGTTTAAAATTATTTTCCTTTTTTTTATGTCTGTTATGTGTGATATCGAAATTCCTTCACGTCTTCCAATAATATAAGCATAAATGAGGAAATTCTATTGCTACCATTTTCAGGGTCTGTGGAGGTCTGAAAGATCACAATCTTCAAATTGATTCAAGAAATATTGACATTTATACCATTCCCAGCCGTGTTATAATCATTGTCACTGGCATGAATTTGTGAGGGTTTTATTTTATGTCCTTGTCAAAAATCTCTGTAGCAAAAATGAGACTGAAAAAGTTTAATGCTTTATGTGCTCGCTGAGAGATGATAATAACCCCGGCTTCCCTGACCTCCTCAGTGTTTCAAAATTTAGTGGCTGGTTAGTTCTCCTCATTCCTTTTGCAGCCTCAGCAGCCTAAGAAGCCAAATCACCAACCAATCAAAATGCACAGTATAAAAATGGTTCTGAGCTTCTCTCCTGGTCAAAGCTGGGCTTCCAGCATATATATGTATGCTCTCCTCAGCCAAGAGGGGTTGTGTTAAGCACATTCTGAAACCTTTCTTCATGACACTTTAACTATAATGGACAGCAAACAGCACCAGATCTTATGTCAAAATATGAAAGTGTTCTGTGGGTTTCATAAAATGAGCTGATGCCAAAATCTAAAAACAAGTGCATTCACGTTAAATATAACAAAATTTTCTACATACGGTGCCTTACAACATGTGTCCCAGCCAAACGTATTCTGAGCTGTGAGTTTATCACCTCATAATTTTGTTACCTTATTACTTGTTGCAATGCCAAGGTCAGAATCAGGGATTTATCATTCAGACAAACCAAGCAACCACATGGAAGCTGGACTTTATTTTAGCATTCACAGCTGGATGTTACATCCTGGAGGAATTCTGACTGGAATATTGTATTCTTCCTAATGCATTTTCCTACTATCTTTCCCTATAGAAAAAGAAGTTTCTGTATAAAGGAGATTCTACAACCCAGGACTTCAGGTCAGTATTTTTTGCTCCCTACCCAAATCTATTCATTCAGAGATATCTATTCTTTCAACCCTGCCATAGCCCAATTTCCAGACTGGAAAAATCTGGGAACATATCTGTTAGTACAAAAGGAAAAAGAAAATTGTCAATGAAAAACAACTTCAGGAAGTATTTTTTTAAAGGTAGTAAAAATTACCACAAATTATTGTGTTAAGTTGGTTGGGACATTGACTATCTAACCATCTAACCAAGATTTTTTGTTTTCAAATTTAATTACACTACAGGTGCCATGTATCCTGAAGCTGTCTATTTAGCTTCTATTTTCTATCTAAGATATATTTGTTTTTATACCCATATATTTAGGGGGGAAAATGTTGTGTCTATGTATAAAAGCATTGGAGTGCTATGTAAGTCTATTAACAAAGTCTTTTTGCCCCACTTGTGAAAATTTAGAAATTGCATTTTCCCTTAACACTCATACCTACCACAGCACAATGTCTGCTTAGGAAATAAGACATAAATGCAACTCTAATAGTAAAAATTTTCTTAATCAATATAAACCGCTTGCAATTAGCATCAACACTTAGCTGCACTACAAGATGATGTTATAAGATTAAATCTTCACACACCCTTGAACAATATGTATATACTGAAAGAACTAAGACCATTTAAAAGCTCCAAATGGGTTTTGTGTTCTGTCTTGAGAGAAGCCTCGGTATAATAGCCCAAAGAAAGAGTGAATGGTCCTAAAAACATCTTCTGGATTCATACTCTCTAGGCAATGCTTTCTAAAATGTGGGATTTCATCAGTTCTGAATTGAAAAGATTGATCTGCTTGTCATGTTGAATAGACTCTAAAAGTAGTTTAAGCAACAATTGACCCTGAGCACAGTACCAGCAAGTCTTCTGGGCATCAGGCTGAAGGCAGCTCTAGATTTCTGAGATAACTGAAATTGTCTCTGCTGTGAAAAACAGCTAAGCAGCTCACAACGGACTGGAATGCTCAAGAGGATTTTCATAATGACGGTTAAAAAAATGAGATTTACTGGAAGCTGCATTTACACAGTATGACTGAGTCTTTCCTCACAACTCCTTATACTTTAAAAAATCAATTCTATCTTCTTTTCATAATTTCATTTGCTCCCTGTTTTTTTATTTTACTTTTGAATGCCAGCCAGTGAATTTAAGCCATACTACAACAGGCAGCTGTGAAATTTTGTTTGTTAGTGATTGATTTACTTCACTACTGACTTGAAAATTTTGCCAGCTATTTCACCTTCTACTTATCAAAATGTATGTGCTAGAATTCACATGCTTTAGGCACTGATGAAGTACAGACATGAGGTTCATTGGAGTATAACAATAACAAGTAAAAATGATCTAGATGAAGAATGCTTCGTGTAAGATATGGAAAAACTGTCAAATGAATACATAAGGCACCATAACAGTGTCAGTAAACCATGAGAATACTGGGCCTGAGTGACAGTATGGCAGGTAGGTGCTTGCCTTGCACAAATCTGACCCTGGTTCAATCCACAGCACCCCATATGGTCCCCCAAGCCTGTCAGGAGTTATTTCTGAGTGCATATTCAGGATAAAGCCCTAAAGCACTGCTGGGTAAGGCCCAAAAGTGTCTCTCCTCAAAAGAAAAAATACATACATATATATACATATGGTATACACACACACACACACACACACACACTATACATTTTCATTTCTTTATATTAGTAATTTCAGAATCCTCTTTGACTGGTCTTGGACCAGCTTCTTCTTCAATCTATTTTTATCACCTTATGTAGAAACAGTAGTTCTCCAATTGAGCTGCTTTTGGAGCATGATTACAGGGATGTGCATCATACATCCCTTTTGTAGCTGGCACACATTCCAAACCTGTAACAAGACTATTGCTCTGGATCCTGCATCAGTTCCTTTCATTCCTCAGTCATCCAAATTTAACTTCCTGACAAATTGCTCAGCTACCTCAGGCCGAATTTATTAGTAAGTCAAAAACAAGAAGGGCAAAGACAGAATTTCAGTTATTCGTGTGACGTGCAGCTCATACCTGTAAGTTTTAGCTGGCTGGCAATCTGACTTTCCTCACTGTGCCCCCTGTAGAGGTCAAACCTCAGCATGGGATGTGGAGCAAACAACTTTGTAGAGACCATCTAGACAGACTCATAATTGGAGAATCAGTTCCTCACAACAAAACCTTGTTCAATGAAAGTATTTAGAGAGCCAGGGAGATAGCTCTGTGACTGAGAACACACCTAGAACGTGTGAGGCCCTGAATTTGAGCCTTGGCATTGCTTATCCCCTACTCCCTACAGCACCACTTGACATGCCATGTTCGCCACCAATCACTACCAGGTGTTGCCCCTATAAATATACATAGTTTACATATAGACGTATGCACATATATTGTATACATTTGATTCTGTATATAGACGTATGCACATATATTGTATACATTTGATTCTGTTTAAACACTAACTACCCACAGGGTTTGAAGTAACAGGTGTTTGAAAGCCTGATCTAGATAATACATATTTGTTGTTGTTGTATATTACTGTGGCATTACCTATTTAAATAAACATAGCCAAGGATAACAGATGCCCAGGAGTTCCTGGAGACCCGTTTGGTGAGAAAAATACAGTTGGGCCAGGAATACAGATAAGCATTAGAGGGTTTGCTCTGCCTGTGTAAGGCCCTGGGTTTGATCTCCTGTACCACCAGAAAAGATAATGAAAAATTATAGCTGACTTAGTTATATAAAGTTTGTTTCATTACCTTATAGAGTGAATAGTTGAAAATATTAGAACATTAAAAAAAGTCAGATTTATTGCTCATCTACTAAAAAGTTACTGAAAATATACATGGGTACAAATATATTTTCATTGAGACTGTGGATGTGAACAATTGCTATTTTTCTTTTGGAGCAAAGCAGACTGAACAATTTCATAAGAATCAGAGACATATGGGTTTAGTTTCTATCAAAAGGCAGTAACTTGCCACTAAATCAGAGTTCTGTTTCAAATGTGACTAGCAGGAACCACTTCTGTGGAGCAAGCCTGTTCAAATTGCAGAACTGCATCTTCCGGTATAATTATAACCTGATGATGGCACCTCTGAATAGGGTACCTGAGGACTGATAGTAATGGAACTGCTTCCTAAATTCAATAGCAATTCTTTTCCTTTATAAAAATTTTATTTTATTTTTATAAAGTAGCAATGCTTTTCAATTGTTTTATTCTTTAATTTACAAAATTAAATTTGCAAATCTTGTTTTATACAAGTTCAATAGAAGAAATTTTATTGAAAATGGCTGCAGTCCTGATAAATTTCATGTAAGCATTGAGAAGTCTGCTATTCTTATTACACTATGCCAAAAGTAAATGAATTTAGGCATATTTCAGGGGGGAATATGCCTTCCCAAATTTGACTTTTCCATTTTGTTTGGTATACCTCATATTTCATCATAGATAAGATTTATTTTAGAATGCATCTGATTCTTAAGCATGCAGTTTATTACATCTTTAAAGAATTTCAATTCAATTCCTGTTAATTATATTACCACAAACCCTTCGGGAATTCCACTGTAAAATCACTATACTTCACTCTACAATGCTATTACCTGATTTAAAAGAAAATACACTGACCAAAGTTTCTTGTGGCTATCATACTCTAAACAATACATCAAGTGTGTCTCCTTTTAGACCAATTGTCTTAGAATTATACAGCAATATGTAGCCTCACTACAGCTGAGTTTATTTTATATTCCACTTTCTCCATTAGTTCTATTTTATAATAAATATATCTTTCTGGCATTTCTGTAATAACAAATGCTTTACCTAGAGATGCACTTTACCCAAATTCAAACTAGACCATTGTTCACTCTTACATTGCTTGGCACAGCCTCTGCATTATTAAATTATGGCATTTTTTCTAAAATACTTAGCATTTATGCTGCAAATGTTCAGATTGTTCTTTTTAAGAAAAAGAAATTACTCTTCAATGTCAGCCAACAACAAAAAGTACAAAAACAAAAAAAATCTATTAAAAGTGCCAAGAAAGATGCAAAGAAAGAAGAGGTGATATTATTAAAGATAAAGAAGAAATGTGAATAATTATCCAGTCATTTTTATATGAGGGCATTAAGTATCCAAATATCATAAAACTAGGAAACATAGCAACCACTATTCTCCAACATTCTCAAGTTTCTTACCGTCAACTTTATTTTTAATAGCTGGGTAGCTGATATTTTAAATGACTACATTAGAAGAATTAAACTTTTGTAATCATATTTAGTGTCTATCTTCACCTGAGGGAAACAATTAAGATTTTCTTTATAAGGATGAGGGGTGCCCGTACTTCACTGTTTTCAATTATGTAGGCTTTTAGAGAAAATTCAGATTATCTCTACTAGAAGATGGAATTCTGGGAATTCACTGCTCCACAAGAAGATCTAAAGGAATCTCTCTTCAGTTTAGAAGACAAAAATTTTTGCTGGTTTTGGACACCATAGATTTAGAATCATTACAGATTCTGTTATTAAGTGCTAAATGTGCTTGACTAAATTAGCATATTTATTTTCCAAAAAACAAAAAAAAAGCTGGAGCACAAGTCTGAAAAATTCCCATGCTAAAAAATTGAAACTAAAACAATATCAAATAATAATATGCTTTGTAGAATAGAGCAAAATAGAATATATATTCAAATATTTCAATACATTCATGATAAATTTAGGGAAATAAGACGTAATACTTCTCTTAATTTCCCCTCTATTAGTAATTGGAAATATAGTAAAGTCTACTGCTGTGATTATACAAAAATAAAGGAAAATTACTACAGAGAACCAAAGAGCAATGTGAAAGAAACTCGAAGCTGGAAAAATCAAATTTAGGATTAAGGCAAGGCTCTAAGACAGTATAAGGGTTAAAGTATAAGGGTTAAGGTATTTGCTTTGCATGTGGCCAACCTTGGTTCAATCGTTATATGGTTCTCCAAGCAGCATCATGAGTGCTCAAGCACAGAGGTAGAAGAAAACCCAGAGCACCACCACATATGATCCACACCCCACCTCCAGCTCCGGCTGAGAGAGAGAGAGAGAGAGAGAGAGAGAGAGAGAGAGAAGGAGGTTCAATAACAACAATTCTACAAATAAATTAAAACAGATTAATAGAAAAGCACAAATGAGTTTTTAGGTAAACAGAAAGATATAGTTAAAGACATGGTAAATAAGGACAAAACATCATGGCATAAGACCATCCTATTTATTTTCTACTCATCTAAGAGTTTACTCCAGATTCTCCGGGTTGATATTTTTTCTCTACATACTATTTAAGAATTCAGGAACATTCCATCTTGGAGTCTCACTACCTCTGAAAGTCTTCTCATCCAGTCAACATAAGAGAGAATCTGGGGACAAAGTGCCTACCTCTCAAGTACTGTGGACTAGATCAGACATCACCACTTCTACTAAGACTACACTGGTAACTACTACCCACCTGGTCATACCTGGATTTAAACAGACACTGAAAAATGCAGCCCCTACCTAGGCTATCACTTCTGGATGACAACTCCAGGCTCATGCATTTTAATGGGCTTCTCTTTATCTCTGTCACACGAAACCTGCCAAGAACTTACAGAAGATTATATGTTCATCTTATCCAGTCACCCAAAGAGGCAAAGTTTCTTAAAGGTGCTACAATAGACTGGGACATACACAGCAAGGGAAGATTCAAAGTCAGAGAATGAAAGAATCAAATCAGTAGCTTAAAAAAATAAAACATTGCAGCAGTTTCCAGCAAGACTGCAAGTAAAATAAATATTTTTTTCAGAACAGAGAGGACATCAGGCGGAAGATACAGATAACCCTGGAAGAATTTGAGACACGTTTCTAAGAAAGAAAGATGCAACATGATTTGAAGGGAAGACTGGGAACGGAAAGAAAGCAGGCAAAAAAAAAAAGGGACAAATAAGAAAATATTGAACATTCAAGCTTGCATGATGGGGAAGCCCTAAAAATAAGTAAAGTAACTTTATAAAGAGGATGAACCCAGGGTATCAGACGCTCCAGGGGAGCATCTCCATTGGTGCTGTCACAGAAGTCACAGCGGTCGAAGAAGACAAGATGAAAAGAACAGATCACCACAAGCCTGTCTTCCTGACTCTAACCACTGTACTTTTTTTTTCCTGGCCTACTAGACTATCTAGAAGAGGCAAATGAACTATTCTGCAACATGGTAAATCTATTTTTTTTTTGCCCGACTACACAATCGATACCAATCGCCACAGCCAAATTGATCTGACTGCAACTCACATCAATTCTTGAAGACTGAAATGGATTGGCAGTACCATAGGCCAGCCTTTCACACCCTCAGACATGCCCTATTCTGTCTCAAAAGTGATTATGCCAGAGGAAGAGATATTCAAGGTCCCCATCCTGTTCATTTTTTCAAATTCTAATATCACATGCATTTGTTTAGTTTCTATAGCTGCTTAAGTAATTTTGATGTGAAAATTAAGAATTGACTTGTTTCCATTTTTTAAGTAAAACCAATAATACTCAAGCATCTTCTACATATAAGACTCCGTCTTTGGTAAAGTTTGTTGGGAAAAAGATACTCTCTGATAGAAAAGAAGAGAATCTTAACAATAATCACCCTGCAACTCCAATAAACCCTCTTTCAAGAGAAAAGAATGCATTGAGCATGTCCTCTATGCTAGGTACTGTTCTAATGAAGTTACATTGCTTGCATCTCAGATTAGCCTTGCATTAACATAACCATTTTAAAGGAACTTGTAATAATCTTCTTAAAGTGATATAATAGTAAAATAAATAGTAATTAAAATTTATTTGTCTGAGTGCTGGAAAGATTTTACAGGGTTAAGCTGCACATAGCCAACCTGGTTATAGCCCCCAAAGCATATATGATTCCCAGAGTACTTCCAGAAGTGACCTGAGCACAGAGCTAGGAGTAAGCCCTAAGTAACACAAGGTGTGACCCCAAGCATGACCAAACACACACACACACACACACACACACACACGCACTTTGGTATAATGTCTGAATCTTAAGGCATTTCAACATTTCAACTACAGAACGTTTCCTGCAGAATAATAAGACCCTTAAAGCTTCCCAGTAAAGATAATAAATTCCTGCTATCAATGACCAACATTTTCAAATAGAATTCTGTACTTCTTTAATTCTGACATAGAGAATCAATCAGCTCAATAGTTAATACCAACAAACATCTCCCCTGTGCATGTAGACGTAGTAAGGTAGCATTAAATGATTATTTTGAGCCCTAAACATAGTAAAGGATAAGAAAGTAAATTCCAGTTTATTCCTGATTCATCAGTCCTATCTTGAATATGCCAATGTAGTCGATGAATCCTTGACAAGTCAAAACAATATACAGCCAGCTGCTACAAAAACAAATTACAGTGAGGTTCAGACCTGTCTCTAACCTATAAAGATATTTCTCTACACTACTCTGTGGACAAACTAGACTCCAGGCATATAGCAAACCCCATGAAAATGATTTCTACAAGGCCTGGACAGGACACCATAGTGTCTCTAAGAGCAGCACTAGTGAGTGGGGCATATGTCCTCCATATGCAGATACTTTGGGTAAGTGCCAGTCGGGATGAGTGAGCCAGTTTGGAACCTGACTGCCCATCCAAAGGGTTTTAGGGAAAGAGGCTCCAACCAGAGCTAAAGTCAATTGAGAAAGATTTTAAGGGAAAACTGAAGAAAGATGAGATTTGAGGCTGAGACAAAGGGCAATGAAGGCTATGTTGTTTTCATCTAGTACCATAGCAGGGCCAGAAAGGATTTTAAAAGCTGGCTACAGAGCAAAAACATATTTTACCTTGCAAGCTGAAATATCCACAGGCTGAGAAAGATCAGGGAAAATAAAAAGAATATTGTTATTGCATGGGCATCACAGAGAGAAGCATCATTTCAGAATCATCCCTGAAACAAATAATAGAACAAGCTCAATTGGCTTCTGTCTCAGCCTTGGCTATGCTCCCTCCCCCAGACACACTCAGGGTCAAGTAGTAGATCATTTCTTTTCTGAAATTCACTAAAATGTGGGCCCTTTCTTTGTACTGCACTTCCCCAACACCATAAAATAAGCCACTATGGAGTGTTTTAATTCCCTATCTTTTTTGAAAAATCATGCTAATAAGACATTTAGTGGAAAGTGTAGCTGCCCAGTAAGAGGCAGTAATCTTTCCTGAGTGCTGCTGTGAAAACTATGAACAGATATGTTGACCTTGAAAGTTCCAGTCTTACCGTAAGTGCAAGAACAATGCCACGAATATTCATTTAGATGAATGCTTACCAGACTTGGCCTTATCATCTTGAGCTACCCACATTTCAATTTTCCTAGTTATGCTCAGAAACTATGGTTTGTGATGAAAAGCAAAAGGATACTGTTGCCATGGCAGCAGAAAACATTTTTTTTCTTTCTCAAAAATAGTATGTCAGACACCAGTGGGAAAAAATAATGCTAACTGCACTTGGAGAGAAAATTAAATTTAAATACAAGTTCTTGCAATTTTATTAAGTGCCATTTATACATTTCTCGATCTTAATGTGCAAGGATGCCTTACAATGGGTTTACTAGTTAAAGTGCAAGTTACTTTCCTCTGCTTTGAACAAGTTGTCTGAAAAGCAGAATACATCATTTAAAATCCATGAATGAATGAAAGAGTGCATATTTAAAATCAAATTAAATGATATTCAAAGTTTTAAAAACTACTTTAGCTTAATACAGCTATTTTTTTTAAATGACAAACAAGCAATACAAACAATAAAACAATGACTGTTATCCTCTTGAATTTTTTTTTATTTGTCATTCAAATGGGATATTACCCTTTCCAGGTCTGGCTGAATAACTCAAACTAATGTACCAACCTATGCTGCTCACATCCCCTAATGCATCTCATTTCGGTGATATTACCTTTTCAGCTATGACACTGGCTTCCTGCAAAACAAAATCCTTAAAATTTTCCTGCATTCAATGAGCTGTTGACGTTTTTTAATAAGAGAACACAGCACTAATGCTGCTGTCTTAATTCTGTGAATTACCTTCCTACCAAGTTCAGTGGAGTCCCGATGTCATACGCAAGCAATCCATTAGAATCACAGTCACCTCTCCAGCTGTTGTTATAGCTCCTGCATTTTCCATTTTCAGTGCATTTTTTCTTTTATGTACTAAGATGAATGTCAGTGTCAGGTCTTTAGAGGAGCAGGTGATCTTTTTACTGCATATTCAAAAACATGTTCTTACTACTTGTTTCTACTCAATGACAGTCATTCAAATTCAGAAACGTTCGTTTTGTTCACACAGATGCCCTTGAGAAAATCAGCTCAAGACATGTTCTCATGTAATTATCACTTGCAAAGTATCATATGCAAATTTGCTTATGTAAAATATTCTTATTTACATTGTTTGTACCTCCTACTGCTCTAATTTCTCAAAGTATTCATTGATATTTATTTACAAACTAATCTACTCACAGTCTTTATCCCAAAGTCAGTTTATTCTATGAGAATATCTCCCAAGTAAATTTCTTATATTGAACTAAGAATGAACAAAAGAATGACTGTATTATAGGATCAATTATATTATTCTCCCTGGAAGAAATGAAAGGGACAATCATTATATCATAGTTTTGCTATGGGAACATTTTTCTGTCTAGTTAATAATTTTTCTCTAGCACCAACACAGCATATCACTGTCTTTTCTTTGTATTATAATCAAAAAGGGTTTAGAAGTGTAGAGAAAACAAACTTGCCTTTGAATATTAGACTTATTAGACTATGACATACCAGAATTCTATACAGTTCTCCTTTTCCCTGCTCCTATCACCACCCAACTAGAACAATGTTTGGTCATCCGAGAAACAGTCACAGTAAAAAGGAAATCCGTCTATTTGAACCAAATTATAACTAGAGGCAATGAGATGAAATCAAGGGCAACACCCTTCTTGAGCATGACGCTTTCTTCAAATGACACAGGAACTCCTAGGAGTAATATAGACTATTTCTCAAAAGACTGTTCTATCTTTCAAAAGTCACTTTCTGTATTGATGGTAAAATTGTACTTTCAAGTGTGATTTAAATATTGTGCTTTAGCCAGGTCCTAAAAGCAGCATAGGCTCTGAGCCATTCCATCTTTGGACTCATCTGTGAATGCTGTCAATAGACATGCCAGAAATTATGCAAATGCATAGAAACAAAGGATTCCTGTAGTCTTCTTCTATTAGTCTCTTCCCAATACTCACATTAATTATTTCTAATGTCTTATAGAGTCTTAGTGAATACACTAGACTGAATTGAATCCATTTCCTACTAAACAGAATTTAAGATCTTAAAGAGAATTATTTCTGCAGGAGTCCTAAGGAATAAAAATAAATTATTGGGACAGAGAGATAGCACAGTGGATATAGCTCTTGCCTTGCATTGCAGCACTCGGGTTCAATCCCCAGTATCCCATATGGTCCCCTGAGCACTACCTAGAGTAATTACTGAGTGCAGAGACAGGAGTAACCTCTAAACATCACTGGATGTGGCCCACAAAACAAATAAAAATGATAAACATAAATTATCAAGAATAAAGTGCCCACAAAATCAGCCATGTACCTCATTTTTACCTTTCAGTGGAAAAAAATTGCAATTCTATATACAAACTAATGGGGTAATAGTCCTGTATATTCAGTAAATCAACAGGGGAAATGTGGTCATCTATAAACCAACTTAGATAAATTAGTACTAGTATTAATTTGACAAGGCTTAACTGTGATTTTTATCTCTCCTCTATTGCTCTAATTAGTACTATAAAATTGAGCTTTTTAAACATAGAGTTCAGTCATAATTCCAGAAAGCCTTGACAGATCAGATAAACTGTCATTTTAAGGCATATCTATTTATACATTTTGCTTTAAAACTTGTGCTAAAAGTTTACATTGGTAATTTATGCCTTGTTCTCACCATTAAATAACTGTGCTTTCATTATTTGTTATATAATACATTATGGGCTGGAATGATAGCACAGCAAGTACGGCATTTTCCTTGCATGCAGCCAAGCTGGGTATAACCCAGGATCGATTCCTCCATCCCTCTCAGAGAGCCTGGCAAGCTACTGAGAGTATCCTGCCCGACGGCAGAGCCTGGCAAGCTCCCCATGGCATATCCAATATGCCAAAAGCAGTAACAACAAGTCTCACAATGGAGACATTACTGGAGCCCACTCGAACAAATCAATGAACAATGGGAGGACAGTGCTACAGTGCAGTGCTACATAACACATTGTATAATTACATTATACATCACAATCATGATCATCCTGTTGTTCGTCGATTGCCTTGAGCAGGCACCAGTAACGTCTCCTTCTTCCTAGCCCTGAGATTTTAAAAGAGCCATATTCAATGCTCTTTCAGGGCTAGGAGAATGAGACCTATCATTGTTATTGGTATTTGGCATATTGAGTATGACACGGGAAATTTGCCAGACTCTGCCATGTGGGCAGGATACTTTCGGTAGCCTGCCGGGTTCTCCAAAGTAAAAACAAGATAGTAAGATGCTTCCAGGAGCTGGGTTTTATAGTCTCTATGTCTTGGCCATTGATGGGACCACCAGGCGCTGGCGGCAGCTACCAACTGGAAGATGGGGGATCTGGGTGGAGAAGGCCCAGTCCTGATCCAAACAGGCTTGGAAATCTCAGCCCCAGGACCTGCATGCCTGGGTTCCTCTGCCAGTTCCTTCATGCATGAGGTTTGTCCGGACATGTGGAGAGTGGTATCAGCATGGCTGTGGCTGGTTCTGGAGGTCTTCGGCTGCCAGGGCTCTGCTCAGGGCGGGGAGGGAAACTCAACCCTCCCCTTTCCAAGGGGCCCCAGTGAGGACAGTCAGGCGCGGGGGCTGGAGACTGCAGATTTATATAATTATTGTCACTGTCACTGCCCTCCCATTCTTCATCGATTTGCTCAAGCAGGCCCAATAACATTGTGAGACTTGTTACTGTGTTTGGCATATCCAGTACATCACGGGTAGCTTGCCAGGCTTTGCCGTGTGGGCAAGATACTCTTGGTAGCTTGCTGGGCTCTCAGAGAGGGGCAGAGGAATAGAACTCAGGTTGGCCATGTTGGCTGCATGCAAGGCAAATGCCTACCCGCTGTGCTATCGCTCTAGCCCATATAATTATATAATTATATAATGTAATTAAAGCACACTTTATAAATTTATTTATGGAGTGTATGTATATATATGTGTGTGTGTGTGTGTGTATATATGTACACTACAAATGTGTAACTTAGAACACCTTATATAGGTGGCAAACTCTGCCAATTAAATGTCTAGTGTGTATTTCTGTCTCATACTCCAGAAATAAATGCAACTCAACAAAACCCACAGACCTGAAAATATAAAATAAAAGACTTTGCAGAGAAATAGATTCCAACAGTCAGAGAAGAAAGTAAACAGTTCTGACAAGAAGAACCTGAAGTGATTAATTAGATGTGTCACTAGAGCGCTGTGATTTGCTAAACAATGGTTGAACTTCACCGAGTCAAGGTAAATACAAACAAAGCCTTAAACTGTTGATATTTTTTATAACAGTCCATGGTAGTTAGGGTAACACATAAACCCAAACAACTCAGCAGCTCAATATAAGAGAATTTTATTTCTCACCCTCAGTAAATCACAGATGTTCTCGGTCAGCGAACAGCTTTTCTTTTTGTGGTGATTTAGGGATCATGTTCCTTCCTTCATAGAGATGCATGCATGAGAAGTCCTCTGGGCCAGAACTAGAAATAATCCAAATTACTTGCACATATAGTGACACCTAACTGTAAAGGAGTCTGGGAAATAAAATCTAGCTCTAAACCCAAACTATAAATTGCTAAACATATGCATTGTCAATATGTGAAACCTATTTCAAACGTGTTCTGCTGATCTGAAAGATGCAAGCAATTTTCCAGAGATTAAATCAAGAAACATCTCTGGAAAGCATTCAAATACCACTAAAATCTGCAGATAGGAAGCTTTTCACTACTGACTCTAGACAGTCCCCCCAAATTGTTGCCATATGTTAAGTAACCCCTTTTCCCAATTGGATGAGTTATAACATTCTCTTGCTTGCCTTCTATTATACTGTATACCTGGCACTGTATTTCGTTGCAGAATTTCTCTCTTTAGCAAATTCTAGCAATGCTGTTAGATATGCCAATAGTTAATCAAAGTGAAAAACTATGATCACCAACAATTAAGCCCCAAGGTCACTGCAACAATCTCTTTTCTGCTGTCCATGACTTACAGACCCTGCCAGCTTAATAGAGATGCTCTTTGCTCTGGCTCTTGTGCTCTTGGTAATTAATCGAGGTTTAATGCCTCAACAAGGTCCTAAGCTGATTACTGCAGCCTTATCTTCTAGTGTCCGGATATCTGTTTACTTCAGCTGAACAAAATACTTAGACTCCTCTGATGGACCTGGGCCAGGCCTGCTGTGGACTTAAACAGGTATTAGGAAACAGCATACAAAAGCATAACAGTGTGGCACAGTCATGATTGTCTTGGGTGTGGCTAGGCCCTGCCATTCTGACATGAGTCTACCAACACAAAACAGCAACCATACAGTTGTGACCTAGCTTTTGTAAGGCATTGGTCACATGTATCTCATTCACAGTCATCACAGTATCAAATTCCAGCATCTGTTAGGATGTGAGAATTATGAAACTGGTCCACTGAGGACGGGGAAGCTGCTGACATTTAAGTGTAACTCCTGAGACATTCAACTGTGCTAATCACCTGTGGATGACAGAATACTGAGCAGGTCACACCCAAGGTAGTGAAAAACACATACTCCACAATGTAGTGAAAAATTCTCCACAATGATGGCATCTATTGACTCAAAGCTATTTTCAGCTGTACACTTAAAGACAGAGATGGGCCAAAGAAAAGCAATTAGGGTACAGAGACAGAAGAACATGTCATTTTGCTGAAGAAAAGGCAGGCTTTCTGCCTAAAGTCTATGATCTGGCTTCACTGAGTCCGCCAATGCTGATATCTACAGGTATGAAGGGCCAAGTTTTCCATGTCCTGACTTAACTATTTTAAGTCATGGTTGGGAAGGGATTAGTCTTAGCTATTGTTACATTTGTGATCCCAACATTTTCTCATACCACAAAATGTTAGTATAACTGGGAGTGAGAAGGATCCTGGCTTCTTGATTGCTTTGTTGAAGCAATACTGCCACTCACTCCTGATTTCTGGGCTCCTTACTGCATGAGGTAATAAACCCCTGGTTGGTCAAGGTTGATATTTATAGTTGATAATCCTACTGATAATATGCGAGTAGCACAAGTGACAAGCTGTATAACAAGTGACAAGAATGCATAAATCATCATATACTTCACATGCTGATCCCACTCTAGTCAAACTGCTCTGCCCTGCACTCCAAATCTCTGCAGTAGGATTGGCACTAATCTGACAATTATCCTGCCTGCTCCTTCATCCCATAAATAACACTGTATATGTAGCTGTAGCAGATCTTTTGTTCCTAGTACAATGCCCCACACAGAAGAGTTCGTCTATGGATGTAAGTTGAAGATGAAAAACAAAGAAGCAGAAACAGCACTGGCCAAAGAGTCAAAAAATTATGCACCAACCCCTTTCTGTCAGGTTCAACTGTCTTAACTTAAGAAACAGTTTTTGGACTTACTGTAGTGAGTAAAAACAGGCTATTTGTTGTCTACTAATAAAAGGCATAGACGCTGGGGATATAACTCAGATGGCTAGTTAGTGCACAAGCTTTGCATGCAGGAGGCCCAGATTCAATCCCAGCATCAAAGGTCCCTTGAGCACTGCTGAAAGCAACCCCTGAGCAGCCCCGAAGTAATGTACCAGGAGTAGCCCCTGGGCCATTTGGCATATGGATCCAAAACAAAGCAAAACAAAAAGAGCCTTTCAAAATAATAAAACAATATGAATAGTATTATTATAGTTATCCTTGTTGTAAAAATTATACATAGCAACAAATTAGAGTGACATAAAATAAGAGTAATTTCAAAAAATTACCATTTATACAACTCCATATAATCACCATATATTTTTCAATGTTAGGACATGATCATAAGAAAGTAAAGAAAGGGGGTAGGATGCCACCAGCAGGTCAATTTATACCTGTGAGGTGAGTGCATCAGGAGCCTCATGGTGCCTTTAGACTTCTGGATACCCCAAAATTGGGTCACACACAAATCTCAAAACACAATGGCTTTTGGCAGAAATGCGAAAACTGGTCCCTGCAGTAGGTTACAGGTGCTGGGCCACCCAAGGTGGGAATAGGTTTTGTGACTGACCTGTTCCCCTTGGTGGCCCAGTAGCCGTCATCGTCCAGAGGCCACTGGACACTCAGGTTTGGGCCTGCAGTGACAAGACACGTGGGGCCTCATGGGATGGGGGGGGAGTCGGCCCTTTCCTCCCCATCCCAACGAGACCCCGAGTCGCTGCCCAAGAACAGCCTCTCTGGCTCCTGATCAAGCTGCTTAACGGCCATGATCCAAGAGACTCAGAAACAAATCTTGAAACCCAGCGGCTTTTGGCAGAAACGCGTCTGGACCCCGCAGTAGGTTACTGTCGCTGGGCCACCCCAGGGGGAAAAGGTTGCTGTCTCTCTGCCTGCTCCCCCTTGGCAGCACGGTGGCTGCCATTTGCCAGAGGCTATTGGACACTTAGGTGTGTGCCCACAGTGAAGAGACATTTGGGGCCTCATGGGATAGGGGTGGAGCCGTTTCTGTCCTCTCCACCCCAAAAAGACCCCAAATCATTGCCCACAAATGGCCTCTCTGACTCCTGATCAAGCTGCTTAATGGCCATGATCCAAGAGACTCAGGTACAAATTGGAACCCAGCAGGTTTGGGCAAGAAATCCCTCCAGATTTAATTGTTAAAATTTTGGAATTTCAAAATCGCGGCCACTACAACAGCTTCGCGACATCCTGTGTTATTAATAGCCATCAATAGAGAACAAATTGTCTACTGTTGCCTTTTCAGCGGATTTGAGTGTTGGGGTAAAATCCCAAAAAATAATGGTGGGTCTGGTGTCAAAATATTGAATGTAATCAAAATATATAGAGAGAAATTTGGAAGTAATCTGCCCCACAGGTAGGGGGAGGGTATGGAATGCGGGTATACCGGGAGTTTTGGTAGTGGAGAATGGGCGCTGGTGAAGGTACGGGTGTTTCTTTGTATGACTAAGACTTAAACCCAAAAACTTTGTAACTGTTCTCATGGTGATTCAATAAATAAAATTATAAAAAATGGAAAGGGGGTATGGTGCTGCCAGCAGGTCAATCTGTACCTGTGAGGCAAGTGCATCAGTAGCCTGATGGTACCGTCAGAATTTCAGACCCCAAAACTGCTGCTGTGCCTTTGACCAGACCCCAAAAACTCAGGACAAAATTTACCAAGGAAATAAATGGCCAAAAGTTAGGTATGTGGGAGACACACCCACAAACCACCTCCGGCTCAGCTCTATAATTGGAGGCATGGCCTCTCTGGTTCCTGATCAAACTACTTAACGGCCATGATCCCAGAGACTCAGAAAAAAATCTTGGAACCCAAAGGCTTTTGGCAGAAATGCATCCTGCTCCTGCAGTAGGTTACTGGCACTGGACCACTCCAGGTGGGAATAGGTTTCGTGCCTTGGCCTGTTCCTCCTGGCGGCGAGCCACTGGACAGTCAGGTTTGGGCCTGCAGTGACGAGACATGCAGGGCCTCACCAGATGGGCGTGGAACCGGCCCTTTCCTCCCCATCCCAGCAAGACCCTGAGTTGCCGCCTACAAACAGCCTCTCTGGCTCCTGATGGCCATGATCCCAGAGACTCAGAAACAAATCTTGAAACCCAGCGGTTTTTGGCAGAAGTGCATCTGGACCGCATACAAGATGGCCAAAGCCTCAGAGCTTATTGGAAAGCCAGGTATGAGCTGGCGGTGAAGGGGCAACTGCAGTCTTATGGGAAGGGGGACGGTACCAGCACATCCTTCACGTCCTACTGAGGTCACGAGTTGCCACCGACGAGCGGCTGTCCAGCACGGCCATGGCTCCAGAGGTAGAAGAACTTAATCCAGAGCCCGGCAGCTGTGGCAGAAAAGTGAATGGACCATGCATTAAACTACAGCACCATGCCTCCCCAGGAGGGAAAGGGTGTTGCTCCCTTCCGCCGTCCCCCCTCCCCCCAGCAGCAAGGTGGCCATAGCCTCAGAGCTTATAGGAAAGCCAGGTATGAGCTGGTGGTGATGGGGCAACTGCAGTCTCATGGGAAGGGGGATGGTACCGGCTCATCCTTCACGCCCTACCAAGGTCACAAGTTGCCCCCCACAAGCGGCTCTCCAGCACAGCCATAACACCAGATGCACAGAAACCAATCTCGTAATTATCTGGCTCTTTGCAAAAATCCAAAATCGTGAGGCTGCTATTGCGGCCGTGTAAGATTATATGATTCTCATAACCAGCTATAGAAAACAAAGTACTTCACAATCCCTTTTCAGCAATTCTGATTCTTGGCGGGGGGAGGGGGGGAGAATTCTAAACAATAATGGTGCTTCTTTGGTCGAAATAATGAATGTAATCAATGTAGAGAAGAGTTAAGTGGAAATCATCTGTCTCACAGGCATTGGAAGGGTTGGGAGGGGGGTATATTGGGGTTCTTGGTGGTGAAAAAAGAGTACTGGTGAAGGGAAAGGTGTTTGATCATTGTACGACTGAGACTTAAGCCTGAAAGCTTAGTAACTTTTCCCACAGTGATTCAATAAATAAATATAAGAAGAAAAATCAATCAATAAATAAAATTATTAAAAAAATGTAAGGTGGAGTTCATGCCCAATTCAATCAGCTAATCAGTGGCTGAATAAATAGCAGTACTCCTACATAAAAAAATGGAAAAAAAATAAGGTGGAGTTCATGCACAATTCAATCAGCCTAATCAGTGGCTGAATAAATAGCAGTACTCCTACATAAAAAAAGAAAGTAAAGGAGGCAAAAATAAATGCCCACTACTTATTGTGTCATGATGTACTATTTATTCTATAATTAAATTATCAATGTTGGTGGTTGTATAGCTTTTCATATGATTGCTTGATCCTAATAAAGTAAAGGAAAAGTAGTTATCACATTCTTTAAGATTTTCTTATTAATTTATTTAAATCTGAAAATCACTGATATTTTAAACCCAACAAGTAGTTTTTGTGGCAAAATCTTTCACTTGTGAACTTCAAACTTCAAAATCTATCTACAAGAGGAAGGGCTACCCCTTTGTGCGAAATCCCTTTTGATATGCCTGAATTCCTAATATGTAGGATAGCATTTTCCAAGATAAATCACACCACTTGCATTTTTAAACATGTTACATAATGAACTGAAGACAAAAGCCAAAACATGTGAGCAGTTTCCAAATTCCAAATCCTCAAATTCAAAAGAGATGACTAATATATTTGTGGTTCTCTAAAGCTATCACACAGACTGTAGAAAAAGATGCTTATAGAGGATTTATTTTAAGTTTTTTATTTTATAAAGTAATTTACGATATTTTATTACATTTAATATTCAAACACCAATCCCAACACCATTACATCTTCCCACCACCATATTTTGGGTGTTCCATCCCGAACCCCAATCCCTGCACCAAAGCAGAACCGAAATAATATAATATTTCCCTCTAAGGTTGGTTGCCTCCTACTTTGAATCCCATCAAATGTGGTCAGTACTCTTGGAGAATGGGTAGGATGTGTCCTGTGAAGTTTCCACATAGCAGTGGTTGAATTCTGGAGGTTTTCAGCCTTGGGGCAGGGTAGGGTCTCATCCACCTCCCTCTGACCACTCCAAGTGAAATAGTCTGTCATGGGGTCCTGTGGCATGGTTATGGCAAGCATCACATTATCCTCCCTTAGAGGAGAGAATGTCATGCCATCTGGAGAGCGGCTAATGACAAGATTATCTGGCACCAGTCAGGGGTGGCTTATGGGCGTGGCTGCTGAGCTGCTGGAGGCATGGGGATATGGGCAGGGAATCTCCGGTCCCAGTTCCATTGAACCCAGAGTTCTCAGTCGCAAAGTCCTGTATACCTGGGTTTTCTGCGGATTCACTTGTGGGTAGGGTTCAGCCTGAATGCATGGAGAGTGGCCATGAGCATGGTAGAGGTTGTGTTTTGGAGATTATTGTCTGCTGGGCTAAGCTTTGTAACATCTTGAAACATCTAGCCTCCCTCTATATTGACCACATATGCTAGGATCACCATTCCTATTAAAAGAGTGAATGCCTGGTGAGAAAACCAAGTCACTTCAGAAATTTTCCTTAGTATCCAAAGTATTTTCAATGAAGTACACATCATTTCTGACTTAGAACAGATTTAATCTTTTGCAGGTACAGTATAACTTATAAGTCCTGTGGAGAGAAAACCATCTGCCAACTTAAGAAACTTTAATAATTCTAGAACTGAGGGAACTAAGTTTGGATAAGTAAAACACAAATAAATATATTTGAAGGAAAAGATTTCAGACAAGAAAGAAAACGAAAACTTTAGTTCTTCTGTGCACATGAAAACCAAGCTCATATACTTAATACACTCAAATAAGAAGGAGGAAAAGTTAATTGCTTGAATCTAATGTAGAATACTATTGGTTATATTCTTATTAAATAAATATAAATATAAATATTTCATGATCAACCCTAATTTTCTCTATTTATGAGAACAGGCCAGTAAAACAATTAAATAATGGCTGAGAAATACAGCTTAATGACATGGCATATGACAAAATGACACATGAAATAATATCATTTTTATTATTGAAACAAGAAAAAAAATTACACATCACTCATAGCTAACAATATTTGCCCCATATTTTAAAACAGTGAATTGGTATTAGTTTCAGAGTTGTTTACATGTTTCAACAAAAAGTATGTGCTTCAAAAGGTTGATAAGTTGTTCTTAAACTAATACCTTCACTTCTTAATCACTTAATCCCCATTATTCATCGATTTATTCGAGCGGGTGCCAGTAACGTCTCCATTCATCCCGGTTGCGTGCTAGCGTAGCCCAATGGTATCTGTTCATTCTAGGAACATGCAGAGCTTCAAACCGATCATTTAGGGTCTTGATGAAGAAGTCTGACCATCTTATAGGTGGCCGTCCACGTGATCTTTTGATGTCCCGTGGAATCCAATCAGTAATGGCTCTAGTCCAGCGGTTGTCTGTAAACCTCATTACGTGTCCAGCCCATCTGATTTTTGATGTCTTGGCAAATGAGACAGCGTCCCTGATTCTTGAGCGTTGACGAAGATCAGAACTCCGGATTCTATCTCTCATTTGAGTGAATCGTGATATTCCAAGCATAGTTCTTTCGATTCCTCTTTCAGAGACCCGAATAGCGTTCTCATCCTGTTTTCGTAGGGTCCAGGTCTCTGAGGCATATGTTAATGCAGGAAGAATAGTGGAATCAAAGAGATGTGCTCGTAGCTGGAGGTTCTTTGTCCTTTTAGTTATTTCTTCAATGCTCTTGAAGGCATTCCAAGCCGCTCTCTTCCTCCTGCGCAACTCAGGTGCCAGGTCATTCATCATGTTGATTTCTCAACCTAGGTATATATAACTGTTGCATTCGGAGATGGTGGTTCCGTTGAGAGCGAATGGAGCGTCAGGAACAAGGCTGTTTCTCATAAACATTGTCTTCGTAAGATTCAGCTGTAGTCCGACCTTTCCACATTCACGGTCAAAGTCGGCCAGCATTTGTGTCGCTTGGCTGATGTTTGGTGTTATTAGAACGATGTCATCAGCAAAGCGGAGGTGGTGTAGTTGCCGACCATCTATCTTCACTCCCATGTTTTCCCATTCCAGTCGTCGCATGATGTTCTCGAGGGTGGCACTGAAGAGTTTTGGTGAAATGGTATCACCCTGCCGAACCCCTCTCTTGATATGGATGATTACTTCTTTGTAGAATGGTGAGATCTTGGTAGTGAATCCGCAATAGAGCTCACGAAGGATCCTGATGTATTGAGTTTGTACGCCCTGATTGGCTAGGGCTTCCATGACCGCTTCCGTCTCAACAGAATCAAAGGCCTTCTTTAAATCAATGAACGTTAGACAGAGCGGCATCTTGAACTCCCGAGATACCTCAATGAGCTTGGTTATCGTGTGGATATGGTTGATGGTACTGAATCCTTTTCGGAATCCAGCTTGTTCACATGGTTGTCCTTCATCTAGTGTTCTGCTAATCCTATTCAGGATGACTCGAGTGAATAGTTTGTAGATGACAGACAATAGGCAGATTGGGCGATAGTTGCCAATGTCGTGGATGTCTCCTTTCTTGTATAGTAGTACAGTCCTGCTGGTTTTCCATTGGGATGGAACCTTGTATTCAGACAGGTAGCGTGTGAAGAGTCGAGCCAATGTATTGATGAGTACTGATGGTAAGTTTTTCAGGTGTTCAGGTCTGATCTTGTCTGGGCCAGGTGCTCTTTGTTTCTTTACCGACGAGATGGCATGTTGGATTTCGGAAGGGAGAACATTGGGAACGACATATCCATCATGTGGTATGTGGGCAAGTGGATGTGGCTATTAAAGAGATCTGAGTAGAAGTCATGAATAATCTTCTCCATTGCCCTTCTGGAAGATGTGATAGATCCATCATGATGTTGGAGGGCAGTCATCTTGGTTTTGTAGTTGGTGAAGGACAGGCGGGCATTACGAATGTTTTTCCCAGCTTCTGCTGCATCTACCAGTACTGCTGCTCTCCTGTTTTTGAGGTCATCCTTGATGGCTTCTCTCCACTGTTTGCCAGTTCGGATGTTCACTTGTGGTTGCCTGAGGCATGTGCCAAGCCACATTGGCGAATAAGTTCAAGAGTGTTCGAAGAAAGACGGTTTTTTGTGGTTATCTCTCTCTTGGCATTCCTTGCACAATCATGGAGGTGCTGAATCATTCGATCGTATTCCTCATCAATGTTGTCAATGACGGCATCTTCCCATGTTGCTGCAATAGAGCCAAAGAGCTCCCAGTTGGTGGTTGTTCTGGGAGTCCTCTTCTTAAACCTTGCATTCTTTTCTCCTCGTTCTGTGAGGTAGAATTTTGCACGAAGAAGACGGTGGTCTGATCCCGTTTGGAATTTTGGGACAACAGCAACATCGGTTAGGCAAAACCGCCGATTAAATATGATGTGGTCTATTTCATTGTGGAACCATCCATCGGGAGACTCCCATACCTACTTATAATAAACAGCACAACTAAAGATATGCGTGGCAGCAATGTACAACTTGAATGAATCTCGTTCTTTATTGATTATACTCCATGTATTTTCCAACAGGAAGTAGGACACATATATGTGTCTATGAAGAAAAGTGAAGTGTTGGCAGAAGGCATATAGTTGTGCACATAAGTTGAGTACATAGAAACAACTCTATGTTTTGTGAATAAGTATGAAAAATAATTTCCAGAAATTTAATTTTTTAATGTATTTGATTGCTTACATTTCTATTCAAGGTAGCAATAAAATGAAATGTCAATTATCTAGTATAGATGCAAGTGACATAGAGCAGACATAATTTTTACTACCTACACTCACTTATTCATTCAACTAATATTTAGTTAGCACCTTCTATGGATCAGATACTGTTCTTCTGAATGAGAAATGAAAATGTGAATAAAATTACTTGTGATATTTAGGGGAGATAAAATGATAATCATTAGAACAAAATTTTGCGAAAACAATAGTCTTATAAGTGTTTTTCATGTCCATATTTGAAAAAAAACAGAAATCCAACGTTTTGATGGCCTCACAGTATCTGTATTGCAAACAGAAATGTGCTAGTGAAGGGACAGGTTTTGGAATATTGTACAACTGAAACTCAATCATGAAGGCTTTATAACTGTATCTCATGGTGACATGGTGATTCAATTAAAAAAATCCAATGCTTAAATCTATGAAGGCATTTGCAGGCAGATATAAAGTATTACAGAATAGGAAAGTAGGTTTTCAGAGCTCTGACTTGACCTAGAAAATAGAAATGACAGAAATTGAGATATTTGGCATAATTCTCAGCAAGAGAGCTCTCATGATGAAGATTCGTAGCCTTTTCTTGAAGTTGTTACTTTAAATTTTTTATTAAAGTATGAATTTTCTTTGGTAACAAGCAACAAAAAATGGAGATGTGATTTGAAGGCTCCCTTGCCAGAAATATTTCCCAATACATTTTGAAGCATCTAAAACCTAAAAATCTCTTCTAAGAGGTTTATTTTCATGGGATAAAAGACATACTTTTCAAGCCTCCTTTAAGACATTTGTATTATCATATTTCTTATGTACCATTTGTTAATAGACATGAGCATATTTTGCTTCCTACTTAACTTCAGAACCTGGCAAAGTGGCACACAGATAGAAGATACTCAAGTTTTCATACAACAATGAAGATGGATGCAAATGAAAAGGGCTACAACTCTTTACCAGTGGCACATATCTGCCCAGAAAATAATTTGAGTTTTTATGAATAATATTTAGACTGGCACCTTCTTGCCCTAACAAGAGCAGGGAAAGTGCCTGCATGTCTGAAGACAGCCCAACAGTCTTCAGGAAGGAACATTAGACTTGTTGAGGCATTCAAACAAATATGTCATTAAAGCCCTAGAGTCTGACAATATAAGGCATGAGAAATACTACATTTTCCAGGAGAAATTGAGGGCAGGTATTATCAATCATTTACTTCTACTATAAAATAATCATCATACAACTCTCCATGAACTTTCATGGTCCCTCAGGAAGTTTAAGTAAAAAAATGAATCCCCAACCACTACATCAATTCACCTATGAAATGAAATATTTTGTCCAGCTGACCTTTGTCTAAGAAAAGTCTAAGAAAAAAAATCAAATTGTGTAAAGAAGATTATCTCTCTCATTGTTTAGTGCAAATGAAGGCAACTAGTTAAAAGGGAATTTTTTACTCTAGATGCTAAGACCAACTTAAAATAATTCACGATTCAATTAAATTCAACAAAAGAATAATTCTTAACTACTAAGTGCTAAAGGAATAAAATAATTAAAATTCCCCATTTTAAGTTACCTAATAACATAAAAGAGTACTTTTCATTGTTGTTCAGGAAAGAAAAAAGTTTGAGAAACTTTTTAATTCAGAAAATAAGACAAAGTCACAAGAAACAAAGGAGGTGAAAATACATAAGTCTCCTAAAAAATAAGTACTGAACAAATCTTATTATCAATCACATACCTTTAGGATATCTTATGACGTTTTCCCCAGAGACATCAAGGAGAGATAGAAGAATTACTATTTTTGTGTGTTTTCTTTTATTTATGTTGTTTTTCTTCTTCTTTCATATCCATTCCAATTCTAGTTACTCTTAATGACTACTGTACAGTTATCTGAAGACTTTTCCTTGCATATAGCTATGCCTTTGCCACTGTTTTCTGAACCCAGTAACTCCTTCTTGGATCTATGCTTTCATTTTACAAAAGAAGATGATATATCCTAACTCGAAAAAATTTTTTAACTTGAGATATCTCACAGTCACAAATTGGAAGTCCAATCATGCAAATGAGAATTTTCACTCTAGTTTTCTGGCACATAGACTTGAATATTAGAAGTCATTTTCCCTTATAATTTTGAGACATTTCTTTATTTGTTCCAGCGGTAGCACAGCGGTAGGGCGTTTGCCTCACGCGCAGCCAGCCCGACCGAGCCAGGTTCGATTCCTCGCCCCTCTCGGACAGCCTAGCAAGCTACCGAGAGTATCCAATATGCCAAACACAGTAACAAGAAGTCTCATAATGGAGACGTTACTGGGCCTGCTCGAGCAAATCGATGAACAACAGGAGGACAGTTCTAGTTTACTGTAGCTGTCAAACTCCTAATTCAGAAAACTTCTTTTCACTGCAAAACTCTACAGCTTTGCTCAAAATCATTATTTTTATTTCTTCACCCTCTTTACTCATTTATTTTAGCCATTTCAATTGGGTTTCCTTTGTCACAAATCCTATAAATTGGTACTTAAAAAGAGCAGGAAGACCCTTTACTGACCAAATAATAATCATTTCTCTGGCCTTATCTTTACTGAACTTCAAATGTCATCTGATAGTGCCAAATGTCCCAGCCTTTTTAGGACCTTTTCATTCCTTGGCTTCTTTAGTAAAACTATCACCATGTTCACCGGCTGCCCTAAGTCATTCTTCCACATGTTTCCCTTTGCCAGTTCCTCCTCTTCTAACTTCTAGTTACTGAATTACCCTGGGGTTTACTCCGAAGCCTTCCTTTCTAATTTTTTTCTTCTCAGGTGACTAAACCCGGTTCCACTACTCATCAATAAACTCATATCTGTGCTCATAAGCACCTAAAATTTAACATGTCTGAAACAAAACTCTAGATTTTTGCCCCACATCATCAGCTCTCTTCAGTTCATTTCACCTTCACGTAAATGGCTATTTCATCCATTCAAATAAAGGCTCAAACCCACCAGAGATCAACTTTGACTCTTACAGTTAAAAAACTGCCTTCACAGTTAACAAACTAGTTGATCTCAAATATTCTAGTCACAATCTATTTCCAAATTTTCTGGTAGAACCTACCAGCTCTCAATGTACACACAGTAGACACTCCTATATTTCTTGGGCTCAGGGAAGCATTGGTAATGGCAAGAACTACAGAGGACTAGATGGCAACTCTAGTCTCAGCATTCAGCTGTGGAACTACAGCCTCACATTGACCTGCTAAGTCTTCAGGTGATGACATCATCTTACTTACTAACCTTTGGGTTTCTTCAACATTCTGTTTGGTTTTTCAGTTTTCTCAACAGTAATACAATTTTACCATATTAAAAAACTTATATTAGATAGTTCTACATTCGTTTCCAACTTTCATGTTGGATTTCCACTGATTAATTTTATTTACTTCTTTTTCCCTTTTCCCTACCAAAATGAAATCATACAGTAGAAGAAAGAAAATTTAATGCCCAGAACACAGCCAAGTACACAAGTATATACTGAGTATTAATATATTTGGGGGCATGTGTGGGGATGGGGGAGTAGAGGGCCACACCCCACTATGGTCAGGGCTTACTCCTGGCTCTGTGTTCAGGTATCATTTCTTTCTTTCTTTTTTTTTTTTGTTTGTTTTTGGGTCACACCCAGTGATGCTCAGGGATTACTCCTGGCTCTGCACTTAGGAATCACTCTGGGCGGTGCTCAGGGGACCATATGGGATGCTGGGAATCGAACCCGGGTCAGCCTCGTGCAAGGCAAACACCCTACTCCCTGTGCTATTGCTCCAGCCCCTCAGGTATCATTTCTGGCAATGCCTGGGACTCAGATGGCATGTTCGGGATCAAACCCAGGATGGCCATGTGCGAGGCAAATACCCTACCTTCTACTCTCAATCTGACCCCAAACTTTAAATGAAGAAAATGTTGAAACATTTGTCCATAAGCAACAAATCTTTTGATTTTTATCTGGCTAAATATTTTATGATAAAACTTAGAATTTTACAAGGTTCATCAGAAAAAAATCACACAAAATCCAAAATAACTCAGATAAAGTCATCAAACAGAATTGAATGTCAAATTAAAAAATAAATAAACAAAAGCTCAAATGACCTGAATATAAAGATTTGCTTTTTTGAAGGTCATTTTAGTCCATTAATTTGATTGTTAGCTTCAAGTTATTTTTTAAAAGTTTATTTTATCTATAAAATACATGCTTTCATTAAATGCATCATTACTTTTATGACCCTTGTAATCAATCTCTTTTTCCCCTTCCAAACACGAGAAACAAATAAGACAGACACAAACATTTATATTGATGAGCTTTAAAAAATACGTGGGAGATGGCTTAAGGGGGAAAAGAGTTAAAGATAGCTTTATGATAATATCTACATTCAAGGCAGAACTTAAATGAATACAGATTCCAGGAGCACTTCACAGCCCAGGAAATACTCCATCTAAAGTAAAATGGCCCCAGAAAGGACTTGTATAAAATAATACATGAGTAATTAAGGCCTACTTTAAGACACTAATCTCTTTTCAAAAAGAAAGTCATGATCATGAAGCTTTTTTCTTCTCTTTGAATACTGGAATTTTAAAGGCAGAAAAAAGAGATTGCACTTCATAGACTAGGTAGTACCACAGGCCTCACCGACTAGTTTTGACACATAATCGCCCTGTTTTTTTTCAGTTGTTAAACTTTTTAACACGAACTTCATTTAACAATATTCAAAGAAAATGGGCAATATCACCTTAACAGCTGGACTCTGACATCTCAAAGATTCTTGTAGTGGCACAATCAGCAATCCTGAGCATGTATTCATGTGCTAGCTCTGCACTTGCTATTTGCAGAGGCTCTGAGAGGAGCCCCCACCCCATCCTCTTCGGCCCAAGTCACCCACCCACAGTCTAGAATCCAAGTTCCTGTTTAATTCACCAGTGCATTTGCTCAAGAGAAAGAGGTTGAATGGGAAAGGGGAACAACAGGAAAGGGAGGGGAAAAGACAGGAAAAGGACGAGAGAAGAAGAGAGTAGAGGAAGAGAAAATGAGAGAGAGGAGAGGAAGAAGAGAGATGAAAAAGGGAGAAGTGAGCGGATGAGGGGGAAAGAAGGGGGAGAGAAGAGAGAGGAGGGACCACCTTGTAACAGGAGCACTGTAAACCCTTACTCAGTACCTCCATGAGGCATCCCTGCATAATCTGAGACTTAGCTGTTTAATACAAGAAAGCACCCAGTCTCCACAGGGCTCTATCCAATTAGCTTCTAGTGAAGAACAGTTTTATCAAGGATATGAATTTCATCCAATTCTCAAAGTAAATATTGAAAATATTAAGGGCTTCTAACTCTCTCTATTACATATCAACTGATTTTAAAGAAATAAAGGTCATGTTTTTTTTTTCTTCTTTCTTACATTCAAAACTGTCCTTTCTTTTCCTGCTGGAAAACACTATTTCCAGGATTCCTAAGGACAAAGCCTTAATATCTGAAATCATTCAACTTCAAAGCTGAAGACAAATTTGCATAGCAGCCCCATTTAAAGTATTTTTATATTAATTGGTAGGTATTTGACTTTTAAAAATGATTTTAAAACCATACAGAAATTGAATTGTTTAAATGGCTTAATGACATAGCACATAAAATTTGCAATTCTCACAAAAGCTTTTGTCTCTTGTAGTCCCATTTTTCACCTCCCTTAATTCTGCAGTTTTATAATGATAAGCATTATTAAAATGTCTGGGCAGTTTACAGAGACTTCCTGAATCCATATTTGGTTACAAGAAGAAGGAACTTGCCAATTAAAAAAATGCAGGAGCGCCCACTGCTGTTGATTTATAGTCATGGAGGACAGCACTTTTCCTCATTTTGCTTATTCAATTTGGATAACAACCCAGTTGCTGTGAAATAACCTGATTTCCCCCCCTAAATGCACAATTCTCTTAACACCAACATTTGGCAGCCTGACTGATGATTGGATAAATTTGCTCAACTTTTCCTATGAATCATTTAAATTGCTCCTTTGCATAAAGTTTTTTTTTTTCCCCTTTATTTTATTTTATTTTTTTTAAAGTTGTAGATTTACAATTTTTTGTGCTTTGGTTTCAATTATACAATGATCAGATACCCATCCCTCCACCAGTGCCCATTTGCATAAAGTTTTAAACCTACTTTGGAGCAGCCATTCGATGATTTTTTTCTCAGCACTGTTCTGGTTTTGTGATGTTGTCTCAATTCACTCTCAAAGCTATTACAAACAGTTGTTCCTCCCCCACAATTTGACTAGAGTGACAGAAAGAAAACTACCCTACTAACTAAAGAGATGAAAGTAAGGGAAGGGGGAGAGGGTAGAATTGGAACTCTCCCATCTACTTCTGCAAACCTGAGTGATATACCTCCAAAACTGTGGGACCCTGTTTCTGCAGAGAACTCAGATATACTTTCACTTAGATTTTATTTGAACTGATGAATCCAGAATCATCCTGGTTCTTCATAAAACTGTAGCTCCAGCCACACACAAAGTCCTGCAATCCACACACTAAGAACCAGAGGAAAGTCTGCCAATCCTTTTCTAATTTACCAAAAGGAGTCTGGGTTACGGTGTTAAAGTAAGAAGAAGTTGTCCACAGGCAGGTCTAAAGAAACAGAGGAAGATGCTCACTGTGTAAGCATGGCAGAGATCCTACTCCTCTGAAACCATAAAGACTTCATCCATAGACACTTCTTTAGGTTAAAAAAGAGAAGCACATGCATTATTTCCAGAAGATGACAAGATTATCATGTATCATCTAAAGAATAAGAAGAATATATGTGATATTAAAAAAAAATCATAGTAAGGAGGAGCCAAAATGACAATACAAGGATTAGAGTGATACAGACAGGCAGGCAGATAGGGAAGGCCCCTTCCCCCAGCAATGGCAGTAAGTTTCCTAGGAAATAAAATTGTGAAAGCCAACCTTGCAGAAAACAGGAACTAAGGCCTGATAAGACCCTCACCTGGAACCAGCAACAGACTGTCAGGAGATTCGACACCTACCCATGAAGGAAATTCCTCAAATACCCTAGGGCCTCTCTCTTAATCTGATTAACTTTACTAATTCAGCTCAGAGAAGACTTCAGAACATTTCAGACCAAGACATCCCAAGAAGATACTCTAAAAAGTCTTCTTGAACAAAGGAAGGGCACACATATGCTGCCCAAGCCAATGTGCTGCTTGTGCCCATGTGGCCGAGTGAGCACACGTGTCACCCACATCTCCCCTCTTTTGTGTACTTTCATGCCCCAGGTTCTCTCTTGAGCACGTTACTCTCTCCCACTTTCTCTTCCTCCTTCCCTTCAAAATCTCCAAATCAAATCTGTTTCACTTCACTGCTTGTCTACTCCTGCAATTCTTTTCTGTGGGATGAGATAAGAACCCAGTCACCCTGGGTCCTGGTTTGCAGAGGTGGATCAAAAGAAAGTGACTGTCTTTCTCCTTTCCACTTCACATAAGTCACCCGTGGGAGCCACCGACATCAAGAGTGGTGTCTTACAAAAGGCAGACCTGGATTCGATCCCCCTACCAGGAGTGAGCCCTGAGCATAAAGGCAGGAGTAAGCCATGAGCACTGTGGCCTGGCGGGGGAGGGGGAGGGAGGGGCAAGAGACCCTATCTTTAACAATATTGTTGCCAGTGCTTAGTAAAGTGGGGAGTTAGAGAGGTAGCCTTGGGACAAGAGTGCTTTTATCTCCGCTCAACATACCTCAACCTCCACCTGGAGGGAAATACCTGGTGTGTGTCAGGACTGGCAGTCAGCTATCAGCACCTACACAGCAGGGACACTCAGGTCTCACTAGCCCCAAAAGACAGCTGTCAATTTGTGTCTTAAGCCTACCTGCTCTCCACAGGGTGGGAGATACTCCCTACCACCCAATTTCTTGTGGAGTAGTGGACTCAGGCAGGAAAAAAGAATCTATTCTAATCTTGGCAGAGGCATTCTGGGTTGAGTTTCAGGAGATGAAATAATGAAGCAAGGTAGTTTTTACTGAATGAAATTGCCTGGGGCCAAAGTGACAGTACAGCCAGTAGGGTGTTTGCTTTACACAGGGTCAACCTGAGTTCAATCCTTGCTGGGCATCCCATATGGTTGCCACACATCAGGAGTAATTCCTGAGCACAGAACTAGGAGTAACCCCTAAGCATCCCTGGGTGTGATCCCCACTCACCCCCCCAAAAAAAAGCAAAAAAAAATGTTGAATTGTAAATGAAATGTACTTAAAAGATGTGAGAGGAGAGAAAGGGCTTCTCCAGAGTGAAAAAAGCAGAGAGAGAGAGAGAGAGAGAGATGTTTAAGGGAGAATACTTGAAAGAGCAAGCATCAAATGACTTTTAGGAGGAGGTTATATATAGTTCCTCCAAATGGTATTTACCTGAAGTACTCTGTACACATAAAAATTAATTTACACCCTGTGAGAGGCAAAGCCAGGCACTATTGATGGTCTTTCCATAATCTCATCAGGACCTTTAGCTTCTTCCAGAGCTCCTTTACTGAGGTATTGGGTGGGGCCTCAAGAGTTTGGGTGGTGCCTTATTTTCTCCATCTCCAAAAAGGTCAGGATTTACATTTCAAAGGAATGTGGTCTTCCTGCCTCTGGATCACTGATCGCCTAAATTTTTTTACTTCCTCAAAAGTTATCAGGGTCCTCCTCCACCTATCTATCTGCCTACAACAGTACTGCAAATCACTGTGCCTATTTTTTTTCTTTTTTAAAGAAGAATGGCATCCTGTTAACTATGACTGTAATTGAATTTTAAAATTCTGCGTTTTTTTGGGACAACCCCCCGGGGCGAATAACCCAAGGTTTCCAGCTTAAGAGTGCCTGCAACCAGAGCCTCATGCCTTATACCAATTACACGTTCAAATTCAAAGGGATCGTTGACTCTATCTCCCACTCGAAACCTCAGCTGAAGACCCTGAGCGTGCTGGGCCCCCTGGACCATCACTGGCTCGTGGAGAACAACACTGCTGGCTGCCTGCACAAGCTCATCCCCTCTGACCACTTCTCCCTGTTTGCCCAGGGAGAACTGGCGCTGCCTTTTCTGCAGCCAGTGAAAGGCCTCCACCTCCCAGGCAGGAGCTAGTCCTGGCACCCGCTCCCCGGGCAGGAAGTGGTTATTCAGCACTCACCTCTGGGCAGGGGGTGGTTATCCCAGCACTCACCTCCTGGGCAGGAGGTTGTTCCTGTTCCCTTTGGGAAGTGCCCTGCTTTCTTCATTGGAAGACCCATCAAAAACTGAAGTTAAGGATAGTGAGGTATCAGAGAGAGGGAGAGAGAGTTTTGTTTTGTTTTTTTGTCTTAGTGATTTAAATTTTTCATCTGATTATTGGACCCAAGAAGAGATAGCATAATTGGTAGGGTGTTTGCCTTGCACGTGGCTGACCCGGCAGACTGGAGTTCAATTCCTCCGCCCCTCTCAGAGAGCCTGGCAAGCTACTGAGAGTATCTCCCCCACACAGCAAAGTCTGGCAAGCTACCCACGCTGTATTTGATATGCCAAACACAGTAACAATAAGTCTCACAATGGAGACGTTACTGGGCCTGCTCGAGCAAATTGATGAACAACAGGAGGACAGTGCTACAGTGCATTGTCCAATATGATAATCACCAAGCACAGAGAGCCATGGAGTACATAAAATGAAACTTATCCAAATTTAGATGTGCTTTATGAATTAAAGATAGCAGATTGGGGGGTGGAAGAGATAGTACAGGGGGTAAGGTGCTTATTTTGCACGCCACCTACTGGGTTCTATCCCCAGCATGTCATATGGTCCCCTGGCCCCCCTATAGGAAGCCTGGTGGGGCACAAAAGCTAACAAAGTAAGATATAAATTTAGAAGACTTTTTTAGTAGTTTTTTAAAATTGAAAATATCATTAACCATGTTTATGTAGAAGACAGAGAAATAATACTCTTGATATATTGGGAACAAAAACTTATGTTATTAAATTCCAGATATTTTCCTTTCAATTTTTTATTTTAAAAGCTTTTAATCACAGAATGCAACATGTATCACTCTTCTGCAGAACTATGCTCTAGTACAAGCTGAGGTACTATTGCCTTGTTGTGAGGGTTAATTTCATGTCAATTTAACTGAGCTACAGATACTCAAGTGGCTGGAAAACATTATTTCTGGCTATGACTGAGGGTGTTCTGAAAGATATTAGTATTTGATTCAGTACACTGAGAAAGTATATTCCTCTCCTCCATGTGGGTGGCTAAATCCTCTCTGTTCTGTTGTTTGTGGGCCACATGTGTGGTGTTCTGGCTTCCTTACTTCTGACTCTGAGCTCAAGGATCACTCCTAAGGGATCTAACTAGGTCAGCTTCATGCAAGGCAAGGGCCCTAAACTGTAAATTCTTTCAGTCAAAATCCTCTCTATTCTTTAGTACAATATCTTTTTTCTAGTATTGCCAGTATTGCCAGTGTGGCCCAAAAACAAAACAAAACAAAACAAAAAAATATGGTACTCAGAGTTAGAAAATAGAAAAGTATACTGTAAAGTAAATATCACTATCACTATCACTATCACCCTGTTGTTCATCGATATGCTTGAGTGGGCGCCAGTGGACGCCTCCATTTGTCCCTGTCACATGCTAGTGTAGCCTGATGGCATATTGGGTCTCTTTCAGGGTCAGGGGAATGAGGACCAACATTGTTACTGTTTTTGGCATATGAGTACGCCACGGGTAACTTGCCAGGCTCTGCCATGTGGGCGGGATACTCTCAGTAGCTTGCCGAGCTCTCCAAGAGGGATGGAGGCTTTTTTTAAAAGTAACTATAAGACAAAGAAACTCCACAGCAGAGGAAACACTTACATTAAGCATGGCTCAATTTGTGAGGTTTTTAATAGAAAAATGGGATCTTCGTGTTACTTATCAAAGTATGAGAAAATTTCTATTTATTTCCCAGAGATATTTTGATAATTTATGGCCAATCTGTAGTGTTAAGATTAAAACCCAGTCTGTTCTTAGGGTCTCTTAGGTTATTAATTCAATCATCTCCCTGAGTATTGTCTATTATCTTTTGGTCTCCTGTGAACCCAAGAACTGGGGAAGAATTTATGGTCATGGGAAAGTGGAAACCACCCAGTCTTTGGAGAGAGTCCAGGAATTAGCGACAATATCTAAAATGTAGACTTCAGTCTGCTAAAATTGAGCTGCAAGCAGCAGTGGGCAAGGGGGAGTCTGATTCATACTCTTTCAATCTCACTGAGTATAGGGAAGGCTGAATATATATACATATATTAATATATACTCATATATATATATATCAAAGCCATAATATTTAAAATGCCAGTCATACTGCAGCCAAAAAGTTTAGACTATCTTCTCTGAGATAATAGTTTCATGATTCTTGGTACCTACCTGAGGTATTATCTTTCTCAGGAAAACTACTGCTGCTAAAGTTCTCTTATGTATGTGAATGACTGGGTTATAAGGTACCTTGGTTTCTTCTTTCTCTGCTCTATAATCAGTGCTTTCAAAAACTATTTTCTCCATTTACCACTCCCTTTTCCAAAGTCTCCAGCCAACCCAGTACATGGTGCAGAAAAGAAGCCTGCCAAACTCCCTCCAAGGAGGTCCAGAGTCTTATTGAAGGGAAATATTTTTATAAAAGATGAATCAAAGAGATGTGTCCTTACCAAAAACAGTACTAAGGGAAAAATTTATAGCTATTCAGGCACACACCAGGAAGAATGAAAGGGCTCAAATCAACAATCTCACCTGTCGGCTTCAGAAACTAGAAAAGAACAAAAAACGAATCCCAAAGTAAATAGAAGGCAGAATAAAATAAAAATTAGAGCAGAAGTCAACAATAAAGAAAACAAGAAAACAATGCAGAGGGTCAACAAAATCAGGAGTTAGTTCTTTGAAAGAGTAGACAAGACTGACAAACGCTAGTTAAACTAAGAAGAGAAACAGGATCAGAGATAACAGACAACTCAGTAATACAAAAAAGAAAAAAAACTCAAGAAGTTACTATGAACAACTTTATGTCACTAGGTTGGAGAACCTAGAAGAAATGGATAAATTCTTAGTCTCATACAAACTCCCAGACGGAATCAAGAGGAAATTAAAAACCTGAATAGCCCAATATCTGCACTGTAGCACTATAGCACTGTCTTCCTGTTGTTCATCAATTTGCTCAAGCAGGCACCAGTAACATCTCACAACAAATTGTGAGACTTATTGTTACTGTTTTTGGCATATCGAATACATCATGGGTAGCTTGCCAGGTTTTGCCCTGTGGGCTAGATACTCTCAGTAACTTGCCAGGCTTTCTGAGAGGGGTGGAGGAATCGAACCCTGGTTGGCCAGGTTGGCGGTGTGCAAGGCAAATGCCCTACCTGCTGTGCTATCACTCCAGCCCAATTACACATCTGAATAAAAATTCTGTGTTTGGTGTCAGTAAGACTTGAATAATCCTAATGTTCTTTACATAGTTTTTTTCTTTGTCAAAGCACATTAAATTTAAGTAATCTAAGCAAGGGGAGTGTTCTCAGCAAAAATTTAAGTTGCTACACTACCAGCAGAAAAGAGCAGAAAGGCAAAAATAAAAAGAAGCAACAGAAACATAGTAGCCTATTTCCAGTCCACTGGCCCTCAAACCATTTCAGAATTCAGTGTTCTAATCTGACTTCCATGAATAGCAATAGTTAAAAAGATTAGTAGTGACCTCACTGACAAAACTGAGCCCTAACCTAGCACAATTCACTACTAAGGCTAACTGAAAACATTGTCTGTATCTTTCTCTATTTCACTGTTACTCTGTGTGTGTGTGTGTGTGTGTGTGTGTGTGTGTGTGTGTGTCTCTGTCTCTTTGTCTCTCTGTCTCTCTATGTCTCTCTGTCTCTCTGTCTCTCTTTCTCTCTCTCTCTCTTTCTCTCTCTCTTTCACACACACACACAAACACACACCAAAAAAAATACACCCTATAGGGCGAAATAGAAACAATCATATATATATATATATAATATATATAATATATATACATATATATATATATTTAACATGTTTATCAGGAAAGAAATCTTATTCTCTCCTTCAGTGTTTTCCTTACTGAATTTCCACATTTTAAATAGTGTCACTTGCTTATTTGTTTTAAGAAACCTTTCATACATTTTGTGAATAAAGGACACAGAACAGAAAGACTGGTATAATAATTCTCATGTTTGAAAAGGGCAATATTCTAGGCCATTTCTCCCATAGGACTACTGTTCCTGAGGCACCGCTTCTTGGTTATTCAATTAACTAGAAGGCAGAAAAGCACCCCACACAGCACTTAGTCTTGCCCTCCTCTCGCATTCTAGGAAGCCAGGACATGCCAAGTTTCTGAGCAATTGATTCAGAACCAATTTGTGGCAAACAAATGCTCTCCCGCTACTCAGAGTGGAAAGATCTCTCCGTGCACTTTTGTCTAGACAGTCTCAACTATAAGAATATAATGTATTTGCTGGCCCTCTAGTGATTTATTAAATGCCAAATCCATACAGCACAGCCACTAAAGCTTAAGAAATGGAAAAATAGCTTACCCAGTGGACTTGTAATGACTTATTAAGATTATGTTGGCAGCAAGACTTATACAGTATCAATAAATAATAGCAATCTATCAAATAACTTTGGTTGAAATGGTAATGTTTAGAAATATCCCATTTAAGGTAGCTGAAATACACCCACTGGGGATTAGTGGAATGGAAAATATTCCCATGCAGTGATGCGAAAGAATCTCAGGCCTACTACAGCAATTCTGCTTAGAATGTCAGCCACCTTCAAAAAATAAAAAATATAGCTAACCTTCAGCTAAAACTCAGTTTCAAAAGAGAGAGGTGTAGACTCAAATCTGCCCAAGAAAACGTAATGTACTTTAATCATTAAGGTCCCTTCAAATTTTATTATTTTATCTCAAATTTTAAAATCAGAGACCTATTATCATTTATTATATATATATAGAGAGAGATAATTCTATCAAAATTAGACCTTTTTCTCATACATTCCCTAACTATTAAATTGTAGCAGACATTTCAAAGATTTATGATAGAGAAAAGGAGATGGGGGAAGGCTCTAATTTTAGAAGGACATTTGATACTAAAAATATTTTGATGGTTTGCAAAATCAAATTCTTCCATATCATCAAACTCAACATACCATGATGTCATATATTAAAACCAGTTTAGCTTAATAATTCATCAGTGAGAAATTTCTGCATCTTTCTGCATAAAGCGTAAGATACACTTTCATCTAGTTTTTTGTTTGTTTGTTTGTTTCTGGGCCACATCCAGTAGTGCTCACGTCTTATTTGAGTTCTGCTTAAGGATCATTCCTGGTGGCACCCAAGGTTCACAAATGGTGCTGGGGACCAAAGCAAAGTTGGCTGTGTAAAAGTCAAGTGCCCAAACCCTGTACTATCTCTCTGGCCCTATAAAATATACTTTTAAAAGGCAGTATGCTTTACATGAAACTGATCACATCAGTACTTCATAAATAGATTATTCATGAAGGTATTACCACTCAGTTCTCATCTATAATACCACAAAAAGTACTATGTCCAATAAAATAGATGCTTACTAAATTTCTTTGGGAGCTGCTACTTAGGAATAATCTTTAAAAAGTCCATTCATCTTTTCAAAAAGGATATTCTTTGTGATCAAATTAGTGCAGCTTACCCAATTTTCTCAAAAATAACATATGATTGATTGTCTCAAATTCTTCTTTTTTAATATTTAAACATTCATTATACACCCAAATTGTAATGAGATATTTGACAGCCACAAGATGTATATTATTTCTCTGAAATTCTTCAGAGTTTTCTCACAGGGAAAATCGCAAACTCTCAAAGGGCTTCTGCGCAGGCCCTACCTTCTTCCCACATCATGCCATGTTTGTGCACAGGTTGGGAAGAAGCATCTCAGGTTGCTTTCAACAAGAACATGCACACCAACAGGCACACAGAACTCTGGAATTGTTATTTGTTCTGCCTGAAGTAAACTGGCGCAGAGGTAAACACATTTATCCAGTTTTTTAAAAGTTAATACTATTGTGAACTAAAATCTAAAGCCAGAAAGGACTCCTGAGACCGTTCAAGTCTTTTTTTTTTCTTCTTAAAAAAAAAAATCTGAAATTTTTTTAAATAAGAAAACTGTGTGTGCCTCCTTCCAATGTTTTTAACATAGCTGGTCAAAACTAATATCTCTTTTTCTGTTTTTGACAAGTTAGACAACACCATTTTAGTTTACCGGGTTTAAATTTTAAATAAGAGGAGGTTTGTGACGAGAAGAAAATATAATTTGTGTTCCAAAATCTTTTGTACTAGGGAAGGATTTTAGTATTATATGGTTTGAGTCTTATACATAGTTTTAATATTTTAAGTTATCTAATGATTTTAATGTAATCACACAAAGGCTGGCATAACTGGTGGACACTGGCTCTAAATGGTTCTCATTAGTTAACTGACCTTTTCCTCCCAGGTCTGGGGACATTCTCCTGGAATCCAGGACAACTGAACAGTAACTTTCACAAGGCACATTTGTAGTAATGTACAGAACTTCTAAACACAAAGACGCTGATTGCAAGACAGCATTAAGGTCTCTTAGCAACAGTGACATTGCTAGGAGGGAATAGAGCAAGTCTCTCAAAATTATGCCTAACATGCCACCCTCTTCCTGGCTAAAAAGCAGCATCAACTCATTTCCACATGTGCAAATTCTCCTACCTCACCTCGAAAGCTTTCTCAAAGATCTCCCACCAAAATGAGGGAGTAAACAAAGACACAGGAGGAAAACAAGTGACTCGATAAACAGAAAATTCCTCACAGGAGAGTCATAGCAGGGGTCCCCAGAATGAAAGAAAAACGCAGTGGGAATGACATCCAAGCAGCAGGTTCAGAGAGCAGCTCCCTGAGCAGAACAGATGTCACCAGGAGAAATTTCAGGAAGTAAAATCAAGTGAACACATTGAGCTGAGAATTAAACAACTGGGGAAGTTGGAGGGTGAATTACTTAGAGACATGAATAATATTAAGCAAATCTATAACCAATTTTCAGTCCAAGGAAACAAAGAGAAAATGAGCAGGAAAATGAATAGCATTTAAGAAATTATCTGGTTAGCTTTGAGTTAGGATTCAGTATGCCTAAGAATGTGAACATTAAGTGAGCGTGCCAAAATTAAGATACAACTGTAGCACTGTAGCGCTGCCCTCCCGTTGTTCATGGATTTGCTGGAGCGGGCACCAGTAATGTCTCCACTGTGAGACTTGTTCTTACTGTGTTTGGCATATCAAATACGCCACGGGGAGCTTGCCAGGCTCTGCTGTGCGGGCGGGATACTATCAGAAGCTTGCCGGGCTCTCCGAGAGAGATGAAGGAACGAACCTGGGAAGGCCACGTGCGAGGCAAGTGCCCTACCCGCTGTACTATCACTCCAGCCCAAGATACAACTAAACTTAAAAATTTGGAGTGAGTGCAGACCACAACACCCAAAAGGAGAGGGAGAACACAGGGGATTGCCCTGCCACAGAGGCAGGGTGGGATGGGGGGATGGGGGTGGGGGGGATATTATCCATGGTGGTGGAAAATGGGCACTGGTGGAGGGATGGGTATCTGATCATTGTATAATCGAAACCCAAGCACAAAAAAATTGTAAATCTCCAACTGTACCTCATGGTGTTTCACTAATAAAAAAAATATTAAAAAAAATTGGAGTGAGATGTGTTTGTGTGGGCTGGAGTGATAGCACAGCGGGTAGGGCATTTGCCTTACACGCAGCCAACATGGCCTAGTTGAATGGAATCGAGTTCGATTCCTCTGCCCCTCTCAGAGAGCCCGGCAAGCTACTGAGAGTATCTCGCCCTCACGGCAGAGCCTGGCAAGCTCCCCGTGATGTATTCGATATGCCAAACACAGTAACAACAAATTCTCCAATGGAGACATTACTGGGCCCGCTCAAGCAAATCGATGAACAACGGGAGGACAGTGACAGTGTTTGTGTATGTGTGTGGTTAGGAAGTTTGGCTAGAAAAAAATAAAATAAAATAAAGACTGCCAAGGTAAGTTTAAATTTCAGATAAACATGTAAGAATTCTTTTTTTAAAAAAACATGTCCCTAATATTGTATGGCAAGGGATGGTAAGAGTGAGAAACTATTATATCATCTTCTAAAGTGGGTAATCAAAATCAATAAATAGCACTGCAAACTAATTTAGTACCAGAAATACTTTGAAGTGGTTGCCTCTGGAGAACATGAAATTAAGATAAGAAAGGTAAAATGATACTGTTTGTACATCACGTATTTCCTCTTTGGGGGTGTTGTAGGAGAGATTGGGTCACATACAACCCTCCATGGAACCAGGGTTGGTAAGTTGCATACAAAGTAAATGCCTTATTATCCCTATACTACCTCTTCAGCCTTAAACCAAGTATTTATTTTAAAACTTTAATCTTTACTTTAAAATGTAATTTTACCTAAAATATAAGCTAATGGAGGGCTGGAGCGATAGCACAGCGGTAGGGAATTTACCTTGCACATAGCCAGCCCAGCTGAGCCAGGTTCGATTCCTCCACCCCTCTCAAAGAGCCCGGCAAGCTACCAAGAGTATCTCACTTGCGCAGCAAAGCCTGGCAAGCTACTCATGACGTATTCGATATGCCAAACGCAGTAACAAGAAGTCTCAAAATGGAGACATTACTGGGCCCGCTTGAGCAAATCGATGAAAACAATGGGAGGACAGTGACAGTGATAAGCTAATGGGTGGGAGGAGATTTAGGGACATTTAGTACAGAGGGTAGGGCATTTGCCTTGCATGCAACTGACCCAGGTTCCATTCCCAGCACCCATATGATCTCCCAAGCCTGCCAAGAGTGATTCCTGAGTGCAGAGTTAGGAGGAAGTCCTGAGTACTATTAGTGTGTTGAGAGAGAGAGAGAGAGAGAGAGAGAGAGAGAGAGAGAGAGAGAGAGAGAGGCAGAGAGCACACTAGGGGCAGTCCTGAGCAGTTACAGGTGTGGCCCCCAAATACAATAAATATAATAAGAGCTAATTTCTCAAATTGACTTGATGCTAATATTACAAAATGCTATAGTTTGGAAAAGTGGGGTACACAGGTGTTTGTTATTAGATCTTTCTTTCTGTATGGTGGGTCAAATCCAGTGGTGCTCAGGGGAGTTCTGTGTTTAAGGTCGATCCTGGCAGTGCTCTGTGACCATGAGATGCTACCTGCAAGGCAAGCACTTTAACCCCCTGTTCTATTTCTCCAGTCCCCCTTTTTTTTCTGCTTTTTGGGTCACACCCAGTCGGAAATTCTCAGGGGTTACTCCTGGCTTTGCACTCAGGAATCACTCCTGGCGGTGCTCGAGGGACCATATGGCATGCTGGGAATCGAACCCGGGTTGGCCGCATGCAAGGCAAATGCCCTACCTGCTCCAGCCCCTTCTCCAGTCCCTCTTACATTATCTCTTATATTATTTTTTAAGTGTTTCTTTTTTTGGGGGGGGTGTATTTTGTTTTTTGTTTTTTGTTTGGGAAGAATCAGAGTAGTCTAAGTAACAAATAGTTACCTTGCAGAATTTCCCTATTACTGAACATTTGGATTAAACGTAAAAACTGTGAGGAATTTGGAGTCCTATATTCGTATTCATTCATTCAAGGAATATTTGTTGTGCTACTCCATTGTGTTGAGAAATCAGGTTAAGCTACAGAAAAAAAAATCTATTTTCTAGACTTTCTAGACATGAAACAATTATAGAAAAACCAACCAGGGCTGGAAAGACAGTACAGGGATGAGGTTCTTGCTTTGCCTGCATCTGATCCTGGTTCAACCCCCAGCACCACAGATGATTTCCTCAAGCCCCACCAGGAGTGACCCCTGAGTACAGAGCCAGGAGTAAACTGACAGGTGTGGAGAGAGAGGAGACATACAGACAGACAGAGAGACAGATAGACAGATAGACTGAAAGACAGAGGGAGAGAGAGAGAGAGAGAAAGAGAGAGAGAGAGAGATGATACACAGACCAACTCAACCAATCACCAAGTGGCCCTCCCGTTGATCGTCGATTTGCTCGAGCGGGCCCAGTAACATCTCCATTGGAGACCTTGTTGTTACTGTGTCTGGCATATCGAATACTCTCGGTAGCTTGCCGGGCTCTCCGAGAGGGGCGGAGGAATCGAACTCGGGTCGGCCATGTTGGCCGCTTGTAAGGCGAACGCCCTACCCGCTGTGCTATCGCTCCAGCCTTGGAGAGCCCGGCAAGCTCGGAGAGCCCGGCAAGCTACCGAGAGTATTCGATATGCCAGACACAGTAACAACAAAGTCTCCAATGGAGACGTTACTGGGCCCGCTCGAGGAAATCGATGAACCAATCACCAAAATGTCAGTCAATTCCAATTCATCACACAGTAAGCCCATCCTCCTGTCCCAGAGATCTAGACTTATTTATTTCTGGGCACAGGAGGGCACAGGAACCCCTTGAAGGTAAAAGCACCATCTTGGAACTTTGGTTCATGGATCTCTGAGGGTCCCATCCAAGATGTCCATGAGGAAGAATTCGCAAAGTATGTGTTGATGGAGTGAATGAAACAAAGCAGTGGAAAAAATGATTATGATTAAACTTTTTTTTACTAGCTCTAACATTAATAAAATGTATTGTAGAAAGGAAAAAAATTGTTAGGCCAACTAAAGAAATATTGAGTTTTATTATTCATGCAATTTCCATTTTAATAATAATAATAATGGCAACAATAATAATAGGGGGACCAAAAACAGCTTAAAGAAACAAATAATCAGAGTTGATGGAATAAAAGAAAAGGACAACTGAAAAATCAAAGATGAAAACACTTAGCCCTGGGGCCTGAGGAAAACAAAGAGGTTTCACTAAGGACAACATAAATAGAGAAGAACTAGTTTTGGGAGGGAGGTTAAGAATTAGGCTTTCTGCATATTAATGTATTGTCAATACCCATGGCCCAGTGACAGGCATGCCTGAGGCATCTCCAATTTTTTAAAAATGTAAATGTGAAAAGCAGACAGGCAGTTCCTGCTTTTTGTCACCTCAAATACCATCAATTTGATTTCTTGAAAGTCTCTTTTACACAACTCTATTTGACATTCTGGCTCCTTCAAGAGCTCATTTATCAGACAGAGCCATCATTTTCAGGGATGGTGAAGGTAAGTTTCGCCCTGCCAGGTCCCTTGGTAAATCTGAGCTGACTCTTCTATGCAAGAGTGCCATCTAGTGGTCAAAGAATGCCACAGGCGAAACTGCACAGGCCTAGAAAGTGGGGGAGGGGAGACTGCACTGGGTGTGGGGACAGTCATCTTCTTTGCCATTTCCATATGTGCTGTGGCAAAAAACACACTTTTCACTGTCTGTGTGTGACTCTGTGAGAGCCTTGCCTTTTACTGAAGAAATGAAGCCCAGCACCTGTTTTGTTTCATTTTTTAAACAGAAGAATGGTAGCTGCAGTCAAAAATGTAATTTGGTTATCTTGATATCATGAAGGCAAAGGTTTAAAAATCACTAACTTATGTGGCTGACCTGATCCCTGAGCCCTGCCAGGTGTGATCCCTAAGCTCAGAGTCAGGAGTAAGGCCAGAGCACCATCAGGTGTGGCCCCCAAACCCAAACAAAACTAATTTATAAATGTCTTACATAGAATGGAGCTCTCTCCTTAACACCGTTGCCTTCATCTGCTCTTCTCTAAACTCCTGGTTTGCTCTAAAAAGCACTAAGTTGTTTGGATGCCCATTGCCCAAAGACATCTCTTTTTCTCAGAATGTCCAGTACATTTTGTCCAACCTTTTTCAGCTCTTTATATGCATGTCTTATCTCCCTGACTAGGCTCTAAGCTTCTTGGGGCAGAATTCATTTCTGATTCACGCATTAAAAGTTCCAAACAGCTGATTACCAAACAGTGCTTCTGACAGCAGGGGGTCACAGCTTGCCCTGAGACTTCCTGGCCAGAAAATATAAAGTCTGCACACATAAGCAAAAATTCGCTCATACTCGGAGGAGTGTCAGTGGCCCTTACATCCATTCTACTCATTAGGAGATCCTGATCTAAAATAAATGTCTGGAATGCAACCTATTCAAAAATCAGAGTATTTCTATAAACTCATGTCAGATACAGAATAAAGCTTGAAGAAAAACTTAGCCCTGACACTCTCAAACATCCACCAGGAAAAGGGAAAGAAAAATAATAAACCTCTATTTCTCTTTACTGAGATGTTAAGTAAAAGGCACCACTGAAACTGGGAGAATGAAAAACTGCTGAAATGGTCCCTCAAGAGTTCCCAAGAGTCAGATGACTGAATCCCCAGGGGAACATGCCAAAGCCACCTTCACTGGCCCTGGTCTTTAGAGGTACTTGAGTATCTTAATTTTCTCATCTGAGTGTAAAAAATTTCTCCTTAGAAATATTAGTATTATTTTGTATTACCACATTTTACCCCTCTCTCCCTCAGACATAATGTAAGCAAGGGGAAATATTCAAAACATAAGACTAGATCCACTATCCTAAATCTGCCATCAAGCTAGTAAACCTAAAATCTTCTATGTATACCTTCACTCTCTCCCCAAACCCCTTCTTTTAAGAGAACTGGTAACCCATTTCCAGCTATGGAAGTTTCCTTCCCTCCACACAAAAAACTAGAGTAGAAAACTGAATGATATCTTGACCACAGGCCTGGAGATGACTGACAGGCCCCTTCCTGGTGAGGCACAGAAAGCCAGCCAGCTCTTGATGGGGCCGACATCAGCACATCAATAACCAACAGTTGCTACCTGCTCTGCATGGTGCCTCCTCCCATTCTCATGAAAATAGAAGTGCCTTCTCTCCACGGGAAATTTTGATCTTCCACAATGATTTTCAATAGGCTTTAAAAAAATTTTTTTTTCCAAAACACAGTCCAAAAACAAAAACAGTCAAAAGTTAAGTAAATAAAGTTTTAAGGGAATGACTGGCTGACTTATCAGGGAGAGGGAAGAGGAGCAGAAGCTGAGGAAACAAGAAATTCAGAACCGCATGCCACAGGCTGCCACTAAAAGAAATAAGACATGTTACATGGGCAATCGTTCTGCCAGGGGCATGGGTGTTCCTGAGATCTCAATCTACACATCTCCTGAGAACCAAGGCCAGAGGTCAGCTCTTGTGCTATTAAATGGATGGTCATTTCAGAACCAGGAGAAATCAGGAGGTGGCCAAGAAGAAAGTCCAAGAGCCCAAGAGAAGGTGTCCACAAGATGCACTTTCCTGTAGCACTGTCCTCCCATTGTTCATTGATTTGCTTGAGTGGGCATCAGTAATATCTCTATTGTGGGATTTATTGTTACTGGTTTGGGCATATTGAACACACCACAGGGAGCTTGCCAGGCTCTGCTGTGCAGGCAGGATACTCTCAGTAGCTTGCTGGGCTCTCCAAGAGGGGCAGAGGAATCAAACCTGGGTCTGCACGTGCAAGTCAAATGCCCTACCCACTGTGCTATTGCTCCAGCCCCCAATCCACAAGATGAGGGCTGGACAAACCGGTAAATCAGAGTCCTGAGACACTCCCAATACCACATGTGACATGGCTTGTCATCATCATTTTTGGCTGACATGATCCTGGCACCAACATACTAGAGCTATGTCTGACTATGTCTGTGTCCATCTCCAGGCTCATGTGCAGTGGTGCTGAGAGAAGTGCCAAAGCTTCATTCAGGAAGGAATTAACTGAAAGTGCCTTCAAGAACACTAAGGATATTCTTCTAGCCTTAATATCATTAGAGGACCATGTACCCAGTGAATAAGACACAAATTCTAAAGGCTGGAAGATAGTACAGATGAGCATATTTGCCTTGCATGCTCCTGACCTGGGTTTGATCCCTGTCTCCTTATGTGATCTCTGAGCCCTGCCAGGAGTGATTCCTGAGCAGAGGGCTAGGAGTAAGGCCTGAGTATCACTACATGTGGCCAAAAATTAAATTATTAAACATTTATGTATTCCAATAAACCTATAGGACTCCCAATTGTGCTCAGGGATCACTTCTGGCTCTGTGTTCAGGAATTATACCTGGTTCTGTACTTAGAAAACACTCAAGGGACCATATGTATATGGGATGCCAGTGATCAAACCCCAGTTGGCAGCATGCAAGGCAAGGACCCTGCTGTGTATACTCTCTCTCTGGCCCCTGATTCGATTTTCAAAAATGTTGTTTCCATTCTACATCTACTCTTGGCATCTCTGAACTATTTCTCCTCAGGGCAATGAGAATACCCACAACATAATAAGGGAAGAGTCCATGTACAAAACTGTACAAAGATTAACCTTGCAAGATGTCTTGCTACAAGTAATTACATTATATAAGACAGGTATTCTAATAGCAAAAGATTGTCATTCATGGAACAGTTTGGCACTTTGCGGGTGGTACAGATGTGTCTTTAAATAACTTTGTGAAATGATTTCCTGAAGATAAAAAGCAACCCAATGTGACGCCGATCCTGTTAGTAAGACTGACTGCACTTAATGTAGGTCAGATCTGAAACCACCAACAAGGCTGCAGGCGATGGTCTGTCAAGAATGAGAAATTATTTTTGCATTTTTTAAAAAAGGATAAACTACATTTAGAAAATTAAAATGCTAATCCTATAATTAATATGATGTTTGTTCAGTTATGTGCAGTCTTTCACCAGACCTTTAAGTACTAACCATTTTTTTCATCATATTATCAGACTACAGAGAATAATGGTATGCTGATAAAATGCTCAGTGGAATTTAGTGTTCATTTATCTGTCCTTCACTGGCCTCCAGTTTCCTCATTTTTTTTTTGTTTCTCAATAGTTTAATTACATGTGAAAAGACTCCCAATAACACACTCGTGTTATAGCATATTAGAATTAAATGAGGGGAAAATCTTTTCATTATGTGGTTTTATTATTATCCATTTGTAAGTTTATTTGACAATACAGATTCAAGCTGCTGTATGTGCTCTTAACTTCCAAATATTTTATATCCCAGAGCTCCATTCAAGAAGCTACCTAATTAAATGAAAAGAATAACTTCTTTTACTAATCGGAATAGTGAATTTTCAACAGTTCTATTTTCCTCTATTGTGATACTACCTTATACAAAAGCTATACTTTCCTTTGTCAATAAACAGCTTTTTACTATTCCAGTATCCAGTCTGATATTTGTATTAACAAAATTAAAACTAAATGAAAATTATTTGGGTAATCTATTATATACAAAGTCAACTGCTCTAGATGAAAACAAAACTCAATCTAGCTAACGATGTAGGAAGTATTTTCACTTTATTAAAACACACACATGCTTACCAGTCAAATTCAAAGAAAATTCAGCTACAAGTATATTTCAACCATCATTTTTTTAAACCATAAACCAAAATCCTATTCTGAGTAAGATTACAGGAGGAACTAAGTCTTAAAAGAGGAACATCACAAAATTTCTTTGATACTGGAAATAGTCCATCCCTGTTCTGAAATAGTTTTGCCCTTATGACTCTGCTCCCAAGGTAGACTTTTCTGGCATAAGTAAATTTAGCTTTATTTCTGGAACAAGTAGTCTTTCTTCATAAGTGTCAAGCTGAGCTGGGCTGATTTAGCTTCCTGTCTTCTTGATACCAGCCTTAGCAAGTTTCAAAATATATGGCCATCCAAAGCAAGCTGTATTGCAAGCTCTTCTCATTTGTTTTCAGTTATCAAAAAGTTATGGGAATTCTGTGAAGCCAGGGTTCTTTAAGTAAGATTAAGTCAAGGTCAGAATTCACGGGCGAACAGAACTGTTTTTTACGTAGAACATGTGCTTATTTCTAATCAAGGAATTAGGCAGGAAAATGGAAGTTAGAAAGTTTTCACAGAAACTGAAAATAAATGTACTCTATGGTCTCTGAGCAAGAAATTAATAGAACAAATAGACTCAGAGCCTCCAAGTTAACTGTATTTCTGAAATAGTTTAAATATGCTCTTTTAGCAAGGAGAGTCCAATTTGGGCTGATAACATCTACTCCTGAAGAGGCTAATATTAAAGTCAATACTAATCAAATGCTCTGACTTCATGTGTATTTTAAGTTTTCCTTCAACATGACGATTATTTATGGCTGTGTCTAGGTTTTATGTCTGCCTCTGTATATTCACGTGATGCCAAGTTCTTTTTAACAAAGGCTCTCACCAATGTCAGTCATGATATTCTGTGGTGCAGATTTTTTCCCTGAGCTTAGACTTTAGATAGGACAGCCTATAATACACAAGAAATTGTGGACCGTGATAGATTACAGTATAAGTTATTTCTCTTTCCCTGAGGAAGTATTACCAACCAAAAGCAGAGGCCAAAAGATGGTCCCTTTTAATTACAAGTATGTTCACATAATAGCCATGTGAGGGTGATACTGGTTTAGGACTCAATTTGAGGCTAAGATAATGGTCATGATCCAGAGAAGCGCTTTGGCAATTTTCATTCATTTTCGAAATCTTGTGATACACAAGAAGTATTGAATCTACTCATGGGGTTGGGGGTGGAATCGACCCGGCTCCCCGCCATGACAATGCCCCGGGTTGCCACCCACAAATGCCTCCTCCGGCTCCTGAACGACGATGATCCCAGAGGTACACAGACCAATCTCAGAACCCAGGGGCTTTTGGCAGTAATCCCTCTTAGGCTTATTACTAAAATATCAGAAATCCAAATTTGCATGACCACTACTATAGCTACACGACATCATATGTTCTTCATAATCAGCAATAGAAAACAAATTATCTAATGATGTTTTTTTGGCAGGTCTGAATGTTGGAGAAATTCCAAATAATAATGTTGGGTCTTTTGTTGTAATATTTAATGTGATCAACGTAGAGAGAGAAAGAATAAAATGGAAATCTGTCACATAGGTGGGGGTTGATGGCGGGGGGTATACTAGGGTTCTTGGTGGTGGAAAATGTGCACTAGTGAAGGGACGGGTTTTTGATCATTGTGTGACCAACAGAGACTTAAACTTAAACTGAAAGGCTTTGTGACTGTTCTCACGGTGATTCAATTTTAAAAAAAGTATTCAATCTAAAGAGGTACTACTGTGTAAAATTAACAACTGGTGCCAAACATCATAGTGTACTTTATTTAATTTTTTGAATATTGAAAGCAAAAAAACTCTAAAATAGTTTTTTCCAAATTAAATTCTAACAGAATTATTTAAACCTAGCCTGCTCAAGCAAGTCAATGAACAATGTGAGGACAGTGCTACAGATTACATGTTTAAAATGTTTTGCATCATTCTGTGCTCACTTGGCAGTACACAGACTAAAACTGAAACAATAAAAATATCAGTATGGCCCCTACTCAAGGGTGATATGGAAATTCACAAAGCATTACATATTTTTAAAAATTAAAATAGCAAAATGTTTATTCTGATTATGTATCTGCTTTTCAGAGATTCATTGCTTACTGACATGAGTTAAAGACAGAACCCAATACATGTTAATTAACAAAAGCTAATATGAATTGTGTGTACATTAAATTATTTCTTATGTGCATCAATTGTGATTTTAAACATCACCATAAAGTATTATTTAGTTTTTCTAGTGTTGTTTCTCCTTTAACACTTATCCAACTACTAGTTATGAAACACCCACTCTTAGTAGCCATATTCTAGCTAATATTCCCCTTCGTGGGCACAATTGGCTTTGAAAAGTAGAAATCTTAAAACTATCTGATAAACATAATTAGTTCTTGAGGTTATAGTGAAGTAGAATGGGGGTATGGTGCCGCCAGCAGGTCAATCTGTACCTGTGAGATGAGTGCATCAGCAGCCTGATGGCAACATCAGACTTTCAGATACCCCAAAATTGCAGCTGTGCCTTTGGCCAGACCCCAAAAACTCAGGGCAAGGTTTACTAAGAAAGTAAACAGCCAAAAATTCAGTATATGGGAGACACACCCACAAACCACCTCTGGCTCAGCTATATAATTGGAGGCATGTCCTCTCTGGTTCCTGATCGAACTGCTAAATGGCCATGATCCCAGAGACTCAGAAGCAAATCTAGGAACCCAACGACTTTTGGCAGAAATGTGTCCTGTTCCTGCAGTAGGTTACTGGCGCTGGGCCACTCCAGGTGGAAAAGGTTTTGTGCCTTGGTCTGTTCCCCCTGGTGGCCTGGTGACCACCATCCTCCAGAGGCCACTGGACAGTCATGTTTGGGCCTGCAGTGACGAGACACACGGGGCCTCACCACATGGGGGTGGAAACGACCCTTTCCTCCCCATCCCAGCAAGACCCTGAGTCGCCTCCTACAAATGGCCTCTCTGGCCCCTGATCAAGCTGATTAATGGCCATGACACCGGAGATTCAGAAACAAATCTTGAAACCCAGAAGCTTTTGGCAGAAGTGCATCTGGAATGAATACAAGGTGGCCACTGTCTCAGAGCTTATTGGAAAGCCAGCAATGAGCCGGCGGTGACGGGGCAACTGCAGTCTCATGGGAAGGGGGGGCGGTACCGGCTCGTTCTTTATGCTCTACCGAGGTCATGAGTTGCCCCCCCACAAGCAGCTCTCTGGCACCCCCATGGCTCCAGAGGCAAAAGGACTTAGTCCAGAACCCGGCAGCTTGAGGCAGAAAAGTGAATGGACCATGTGTTAAACTACGGCGCCATGTCTCCCCGGGAGGGAAAGGGTGCTGCTCCCTTCCGCCTTTTTTTCCCCTGGCAGCAAGGTGGCCGCCGCCTCAGAGCTTATAGGAAAGCCAGGTACAAGCCGGCAGTGACGGGGCAACTGCAGTCTCATGGGAAGGAGGGCGGTACCAGCACGTCCTTCACGCCCTACCGAGGTCACGAGTTACCCCCCACGAGCGGCTCTCTGGCACGGCCATAACACCAGACACACAGAAACCAATCTCGTAATTATCTGGCTCTTTGCAGAAATCCAAAATCGTGGCCACGTGACATTATATGATTCTCATAACCAGCTATAGAAAACAAAATATTTCACAATGCTTTTCAGAAATTCTGAATGTTTGGGGGGAAATTCTAAGCTATAATGGTGCATCTTTTGTCAAAATAATGAATGTAATCAATGTAGAGAAGAGTTAAGTAGAAATCATCTACCTCACAGGCATTTGGAGGGGTGGGGATGGGGGTATACTGGGGTTCTTGATGGTGAAAAATGAGCACTGGTGAAGGGAAAGGTGTTTGATCATTGTATGACTGAGACTTAAACCTGAAAGCTTAGTAACTTTTCCCACAGTGATTCAATAAATAAATATAAAAAGAAAAAAATAAATAAAATTAAAAAAAATAAAGGTGGAGTTCATGCCCAATTAAATCAGCTAATCAGTGGCTGAACAAATAGCAGTACTCCTACAAAAAAAATGAAAAAAATAAAGTGAAGTAGATATATTCATAAACTTCTAGTTCCAACACTTCTGTAAGCAGGGGACCCAACTACACCAATTAAACTTAAAAAACTGCAACTGTCAAGAAGTCAGATGTGGGGTAGGTAAAAGGGAATCTAGGGTGTTAGGGCGCGGATCGTGATCTCCCTTTAATGACAAAGAGACTCCAGAGACTGCAAACAGCAAGCAAGGTTTATTGTAAGACTGGCTAGCCAGGGTCAAGCTGCCTACACAGACCCGCCTACGCAGGTCGGTTAGGTGAGGCAAGACCCCGAACTTCTATAAAGGGGATCTTATATAGGCCTTCACTGGCCGTTACAGCAAAGCCCGCGCATTTCATAGCCAATAGATTTGTAACAATATATGCTTTCTTAACCAATCCAATTAAGGGTACATCACTTCTTAGCCTATAGTTTAAAGATCAGCATTTTGCGTCGGTGCTTAGGAACTGACAGGTTTTTAAGGCAGTCCTGGGTCTTGCAACATGGGTCTTGTGAGAGACATCCGGTTATCTGGTCTGACCCCCACCCTTTGAGTACCTGTATCTGAATTCCTTGCTCAGGGGCAGAAAAACCAGTTATTTTGCAGTGCAGGATCCTATAAAGTGGATCTGAAAAAGCTTATCTAGACCTGTTCCTTGAAAAACAAGTTATTTTGCAATGCAGGTTCCTATTAAGATAAGCTAAATTAATTCTGGTGGTAGTCCATTTTGGGCCTATCCCTTACATAGGGTAGGCGGCAGAAGGTTGGAGACACAGGGAGATGGGCCTGGTGTGGGAACATTGTATACCTGAAAATCCATTAAGAACAACTACCTAAGCCACAGTGCCTACATACATTTTTAATTAAAAACTAAAAAATAAGTGAATAACAAACTATAATTAAAATTTATACAAATTTGCATTATTCCCATTCATCCAGTTCCCATGAGCCTCTTCATTTTCATGCTCTGAAGAGATTTTAACAAAGGAAAAATCGTCCACCACTGCTTTGTAATATGAGTCCTTTAGCACTCGTCTCTACATGAGTCCAGATGTTCTCATCCATCCTGACCAGAATGCAGCTTCAAGTGCTCCAAAGCATGCTGAAAATACCCAAAACCTTAGGTTTAGACCCATATATCCAATTACCTCCTGTTACTCAACAGAAATCTCACCCTACCTGGTCTAAAACTGAACCATCATTTGCACAGCACACCTAATCACCTCTAAGAGAGCTTATCACGCAGAACAGAGCTTATCACACAGAACTTCTTCTTTGTTCTCTCTTCAGCATGTACTCAGATACCATGTTTTCATTATTGCTAAGAGGGACTTTAAATAGAAAAGCTGCTATGATGGATTCATCACTTTTAAGCTCTAGAAGTATGTAATACATGTAACCTCTATTTTAGAAACAATGAACTATAGAAGAGGATATGTGCAATTTAAAATCAAAACCATGAGGAACTGGTTTAAAGTACTAGAGCACATGCTTTGCATGCAGGAACCTTGGGTTTGATCCGAGCACTGCATGGTTCCCCCAGCACTTCCAGGAGTTGTCCCATCCCCAGGCAATGAGTTGGGAATGGGAAAAATATACTTTTCAAACAAGGATATTTTATATTTCTTCTCCTTTGTCCTCCAGGAGAATCATGTCTTCATGTCCATATATATTTATTTAACATAGAGATAAGTACAGTTCTCTTTTATTTCAGAATATTTTGCTATTTCCCAATGTTACTAGTTAAATGTAGATTAACCTTGAATGATTGATCTATTGAGGAAGGATATGGGTGAGAACTCAAATAATATCCCTACAATCAAAATCATGTGTAAAGATTCAATATATTTAGAAAATTCCATAATGCTAGATATTGAGAACTCACAAGATCAGACATCCAAGAAAGAATTTAGCAGATGACTGAGTAGGGAGAAATCTGAGATCTGAAAATACTCTCTTGACAACACAGCAAAAAAAAAAAATCACGCCATAAACTGAATTTGATAGAGACTACTCTGTGGGGGTCCACTAAAAAAGTGAACTGGAGAATCCAGTCATCATATCAAGAAGACGAACCCTGCTGTGGAACAAGGAGCAGCAGCAGGAACTTAAAAGCGAAGGAGCATGACTCCACCAAGGGAGAGGACAGTGAAGAGCAGAGACTTCTACCGCAGTGAATTTTGACCTGAAAAAGGAAGCATTAGATAAAAATCTGCATCCCAACCTTGAAATCCTACTCATACAAAACCTAATCAGGAGCAATAGTGGGCCCAAAATTAAGGGACAGAATTTGTGGCTGGTTACACATTGAGGTCTCTTGAAAGCTGGCTGGGAGTCACCATCTTCTCCAAACAAAACACAGATTAAGGACATATTCACCATTCCAAGTTCAGGGTTCAAAATCTTTAAAGACATCTGCTTGTCCCACAGTACCAGAGCCAGTTCCTCCCAATCCACATCTGACTAATAACAGGCAAAAAAAAAAAATACCCACAAAATTAGAGATATTGATTTCAAAAACGAAAAACTCACACAGCAGACATCTCATTGTCTGCTGGGCTCATGTTTAGCCAATTATGAACATTTTAAAATTTGATTGGTGTCAGGCTAAGTAAAATTCAGGCTTCAAAACATTGTCATTGGGCCACAGGATGCTTTCCTAGGTGGCCTGAGCCAGAAAATAGTTTTTCCAGACAATAGCAACTAGACTGGTAGTTAGATAGGTCTATTGGTGCTAGAGTTGCTAGTAGGTACTTATGACTATAAGACTCCATTTGCAGAGTAGACCTATTGGACATCAACACTGTGGACACCATTTCTGGGCATCAGCACCTGCAAAACATGAGGCATAGCACTGGTCAACCAGTCCTTGGGGCTGTAATTCCTGCAGCAAGTCACTAATTACCTGAAGTGGTCCAGAAAACCACACACTTAGAGCCATAGTCTATAGCTAGAATTAGGCATAAACCACATATTGCTACCTAGGGTGCATAAAACTAGGCCCACCCCCTAGAATGTATGTATTACTGTACAATAAAAAGGCAGAGGAATTCACCTGTATGGATGGATAAAAAGAAAAGCCTGAAAGGGACCACAAGCATACAAGAGCTTCCTAAACTTCCTGAAGAAGACTCCAAAATATTAATAGTAATAATATTTAGTGACCTGAAGAAATGAAAAGAAGATACCTCCAACAAGGTTATAAAAAGCATAAGATTACGGAAAAAAGTGCAAACAGAAATGTCTGAGCTAAGGAACACTATGAACATCAACAACAAAAAATAAGGGATTCAGTAGAATGACAAATAGAGGATCAAATCAGTAAATCAAACTAAAAAATAGAAAAGGACAAAATAATATTTCAAATGAATAAAACATAAAGATCCTATAAGACATCATAAAGAAGAATAACTGTTGTATCACAAGGGTTACAGAGTAAAGAGAAAAGGATAAAGAATTATTTGTTGAAGAAATCCTAGTCAAGAACTTCCCCAATACAAAGGTAGCATCATATACCCAGATCCAGAGAGGTCAAAGACTTTCAAACAAAAATAAACTCAAAGGGAAAAACATCAAGATATATTATAACTGGCAAAAGATGAAGAGAGATTCCAGACAGCAGTAAGAGAAAAGCAAATACACACATATAAATAAACCCTCATTACACTCAGAGATGATTTATCAAATAAAACCCTAAAGCCCAGTAGAGAATAGCATGATACAGTCAACACTTTGGATGAAATATCCAGTCAAACAAGAACATTCTCTCCAGTTATGTTATCACAGAGATTTGAAGGAGTGACAGAATTTTTCAGACAAAAAGCACTCTAAGTAATTCAAAATAACTAAAGCTAGCTCTGCACCCACACTAGACTGTAGTCAGTAAAAGGCAAGGAAATACTATTTACAAATCACTGTATTTCTGTATCACTGTCATCCCATTATTCACTAATTTGCTCAAGGGGGCACCAGTAAGGTCTGCATTTGTCCTAGCCCTGAGATTTTTAGCAGCCTCTCCTTACTCGTCCTTCCGAATGGTGCTGCATTGGAGGCTCTTTTAGGGTCAGGGGAATGAGACACATCATTGTTACTGTTTTGGGCATATTGAGTACACCATGGGAGCTTGCCAGGCTCTGCTGTGTGAGCAAGATACTCTCGGTAGCTTGTCGGGTTCTCCAAGAAGGTGAACTGGACTATAAGAGATCGCACACTGCATATGTGGCCAGGAACTTTGTTTTATAGTCTCTGGATCTTGGCCGTTGATGGGATTTTGTGGCGCTGGGGGCAGTTTGTGTGTGTGACTGACTAGCTACTGTAAAATGGAAGATCTGGGTGGAGGAGGCCCAGTCCTGATCAAAGCAGGCTTGGAGATCTCAGCCCCGGGACCCATGCACCTGGGTTCCTCTGACAGTTCCTTCATGCTTGAGGCTTGTCCTAGCATGTGGAGAGTGGCCTTGAGCATGGCTGTGGCTTGAGTTCCGGAGGTCTTCGGCTGCCAGGGCTATACTGCGGTGGGGAGGGAAACTCACCCTCTCCCCCCCGCCCCCGCCACACCACACAAGGGGCCCTGGTGAAGACAGCCTAGCATGTGGGCAGGAGACTTTATTTAGAAATAGTAAAATAATAAAAAAAAAACACAAAATGTGGGAAGTGATCATTTCAAGACAAATATACTTAAAACAAGAAAAGGCAAATGGAAACTGACCACTACATAATAGGCAGATATTAAAGTACTGGGAAAGAAAATAAAAGATGTTTGAGGACATAAAGACAAATTTCACAAATACCTAGAAAAATAAGAAGAAACTCCTTTAGTTTGATTATTTCACTAAGAACAATGTCCTGAACTCATAAATACAAAGACAATGAGTGTACAAGTGGGTAATAAAACTAATTTCAACCTTCTGTTTCAAGAAGAGACACTTTAACTTTCATGATAAACACGGGTTCAAAGTAAAAACAATCGAACAGGCGTATCATAGCCTACAGAAGGCAGCCATACTTAAATCAGATTTAAAATAAAAGGAAAAAAAACCCTTCAAACTGAAAAAGAGAAAAAAAGAATTGCAATAATGATTAAAGGATCAAGAAGACTTATCAACTGTGACATATACATACCAATTAAAGAATCTCAAGATAAATAAAGAAACAATTAAAGGGCCTGGAGAAACACACAGACTTCAACACAATAGCAGTAGAAGATTTTAACACTCCCCTCTCAGTGTTGGATAAGCCAACTAAACCAAAACATTAAAAAGTCAATAAGGATGAATCATATTAAAGAAGAAGGAGGAATTTGAAGAGTAGGGTTTAATAGATGTGCACAGGACTCTTCATCATAAATAAATAAATAAATAAAATCTGACTACGTTTTCTTATTCAGTAAACAAAAAAATTCTCCCAGATAAACCATATGCTAGAATAGAACAAAGCAAGAATATAAAATAATGAAAATAGAAAGTATATTTAGTGTCTTTTTCATACCATTCTACTGTGAACACAGAAATAAACCCTAAAAGGAAGGCTGGGAAAAACAATTTGGAAACTACATACCATTGAACAACCATTGTGTCAAAGAGAAAATCAAAGAAGATATAAAAAGACTCCTAAAAACAATGAGAATGAATACATGAGCTTCACTTAATGGAATTTCCGCAAGTTTTGTGGGGAAAATTATTGGGTTAGGAAGTTTTAAGCAATAAAATCACATAAAAAATCAAAATAAAAGCAAAGTTCATAGCAATTACAAGTTTACAACTGGAAACAAGCAAAGACTCAAATAAATAACCTAACATCACATATTAACAAACTGTAAAAAACAACAAATGAAGCCAAAAGTAAGAAGAGAGAAAATATTAAAATTAGGAAAGAAAAAAGTTATATAGAAATAATCATAAGTACAAAAAAAATCAATGAAAGCAAGAGCTGGCTATTCTGAAAGAATAAGATTGGCAAGAAAAGAAAAACAGAGATAAAACTTCAATAAATTGGACCAGAATGAAAGGGTAAAAGTTCTAACAAATACCACAAAAATATAAAGACTGTAAGAGATTGCTAGAAATAACTTTATGACACTAAATTAGAGAGCCTAAGAGAAATAGATAAATTTTTCTACACATACAACCTTCTAAGACTGAATCAAGATGTAGAAAACCATATAGATCAATTACTATTACATAAATTGAAATAATGATCAAAAGTGTACCCAGAACAAAAGCTGAGATCCAAAAACCTGCTAGTTATTCCAAACCTTCAAAATGGACAAACTGCTTATCCTCAAGTTCTTCCAGAAAGTTGAAGAAATGGCAAATCTTCCTAACACTTTCTATGAGGTCAGTACCGTAATACCAAAAGCAGAGAGACACATCACTAAGCAATATTACAGACAAATATTACTGATGAGCAAAGATTTCAAAAATCTTCAACACCTCAGTGAGTTAAATACAATAACACATTAAAAGATTCATACATCATAATGAAGTAGATTTCCCCGCCCCCCCCCCCCCCGCGAAGGATACAAGGATGGTACGATACACATAACTAAATGAATGCAGTATATAAGCAAAAAATATAAATTTGTGTACTTCTGTTCATTACAGAACTTAGTAAATAGTGAGGATATGGAAACAACTCAAATGTCTAATGACATATGAATAAATAAGAAGTTACTTATAATATATATATATATATATATATATATATATATATATATATAGCACTGTAGTGCTGTCCTCCCATTGTTCATAGATTTTTCTGGAGCGGGCACCAGTAACTTCTCCATCGTGAGACTTGTTGTTACTGTGTTTGGCATATCAAATACATCATGGGTAGCTTGCCAGGCTTTGCTGTGTGGGTGGAATTCTCCCGGTAGCCTGCCGGGCTCTCCGAGAGGGGCGGAGGAATCAAACCCAGGTCAGCAGAGTGCAAGGCAAATGCCCTACCTGCTATGCTATGTATTATATAAATATAAAGAATATTATGCAGCTATAAAAAAGATAAAATCATGCAGTTTGCCATGGATGGGATTGGACAGTACATATTATATAAGGTAAAAGGTAAAGGCCCTCCCGTTGATCGTCGATTTGCTCGAGCAGGCCCAGTAACGTCTCCATTGGAGACTTTGTTGTTACTGTGTCTGGCATATCGAATACTCTCGGTAGCTTGCCGGGCTCTCCGAGAGGGGCGGAGGAATCGAACTCGGGTCGGCCATGTTGGCCGCTTGTAAGGTGAATGCCCTACCTGCTGTGCTATCACTTCAGCCCCACATATTATATAATTAATAATATATATTATTATTTTATAATAAATATATTATACAATTAATAATAATTAACTATTAACTATTATTATTCATTCCCCCTAAAATAGGTTCCTCTGGCTTTATGGTCAAAATATTTGGCAGAGTATGGTAAATCTAGCATGATCATTTATATGGACTGAACTGTGTACCACAAAAATTCAAACAGAGATGACTAGCCACCAGCGTCCTGTGGAAATAAGACTTTCTGGGTGTAAAGTTAAATGAATTACTCATCTTATAGGATTGGAGCCTTAAGAAGAGAAGAAGATATCTTCTCTCTCCTCTGCATGACCAAGGAAAGGTCTTAGGTCATAGAGTACATGTGAGGACACATAGACATAGAGACCAACCTGAGCAATTAATACAATCTGGGTCATGAATGACTCTATATATTCCACCTTTGCATTCTATGGCACCACCTGAAATTCTTTCTCTCACCTCTTTGTCTTGGTAAGAAAGAAAGAACATCCCTCATTCCCAATTTGTTAGTTTCTTCATTCATATTCATTTTTCAAGGCTACTTTCAAGTGTTCCCTAACTATCACTCTCCCCTGTTCAAGATTAAGAATAACTCATGCACCCTAAAAGTCTGCTGTATGAGAGTTCTTCTCAATATTGATGCCCATCAATGCCATCGGTCATATTTTAAATGATACTCAAATGTAAGTTTAATAAATATATCATTTGGAGGTCTTCTATGATATTTTTTACTTCCTGTTCATTAACTGATATGACAGTAATGAAAACAAAAGTTCAATAGAATATTAAATGCATCTAACACCCAGGTCATTTGGCTGTCATTTCAAGTTGCCATCGAATCCCTTTTCTTCATCTCCTTCCTTTTTACTTGCCCATTTCTACCACTAATAGTTCCATCACTACCAAGTTTCTATTACTTCTAAGTCAATGCATCTTAGATTTATTTTTTTGGTTGACTACAAATTCATAGCCTTAATATAATACATCCTATTCAAGTGTAATTTTCTCAAAGATAGTTTCTTCACTTCTAGAAATTTTTGCTAATTCTACATAAAATTCTTTAGCAGTCAGGCTCGTGGCCCAAAGGGCTGAAGATCATGCTTTGCAAATAGGAACACCAGATTCAACCCCTGGCATCACATGTTCCCCACAGTTTTGATAGGAATGGCCCCAAGCACCATTGAGTGTGACCTAAAAACAAACAATAAACAAACAATAAAATAGAATTGCTTAGATCTTCCAATAAAAGAATGAGAGACTGGCAGCTAAATGAAATTTAATCATGGCTTCAGTGAAGACAGAATTCAAAGGGATACTGGGTCTCACTGACTGATAAAAGAACAGGTTAGAAACTATCAGGCTTTCAGTAAATGTAATAGTCAAAAACCAAATTAAATAGTGAATTGGAGAAATATTAGAGGTGTTGCCACCTGCCACATGCACTTGCCATGTATGTGGCCAACTCTGGTTGGATACCCACACCGCATATACCTGAGCATCGCCAGGACTACCTGCTGAGCACAGAGCCAGGAGTAATTTCTGAACTTCAGTGGTTGTGGCCCAAAAACCAAAACAGAAATGAGTAGAAAAAGTTCAAAGCTGACATGTGAAACCACCAAAAGAAAAATACTGAGAGCAAGAAATGCAGAGAATTCAATTGTATGGATAAGGCATTTGCAAGGTGTGACCAAACCACCTGTCTCTTTCTTGACCAACTTTTCTAATTCACCCAAAATATTTAATTAATAGGAAACATTCATGCTAAAAGTACTCTTCTAAAATGCCATATTATAGACAGAAGTTAAGTAGGTCTCTAAATCAAGTGGAATTGCAAAAGAAACTAAAATTTAAGGGAGCAGGAAGATGTATTTACATGGTTTATATTACGTACACTGTTAGACTATGATCACCCTTAATGTACACCTTTTCCTCCCAGTTCTATCTTCTATATGCTTCTTTTAGAAACCTGTGGGTTTTTTCATTCTTCTTTCACATCACAATCTCATTCACAATATAAATCATCATCATCATCATCATCATCATCATCATAAGGACTTTAGTTACAAAAATCATGGAATACCTTCCAATATTTTAATATTATATGCATGATTACCTAACTGATAATCCATTATTTTCACTGATACCAATTTTTCAAATATAGATCCATTTATCACTGTATAACTCATTTTTGCGGCTGGAGCGATAGCACAGTGGTAGGGCGTTTGCCTTGCACACCACTGCCCAGCCGACCGGGGTTCGATTCCTCCGCCCTCTCAGAGAGCCTGGCAAGCTACCGAGAGTATCTCACCTACAGGGCAAAGCCTGGCAAGCTCCCCGGGGTATATTCGATATGCCAAACACAGTAACAACAAGACTCACAATTCGAGCAAATCGATAAACAATGGGAGGGCAGTGCTACAGTGCTACAACTAATTTTTGCATCCTTGACTTTCATTCTTAAAGGAGTATTTTTTTTCAGTTTCAAAATAAACATTATTCCATGATTAATCTTTTTCTAAACAAGTGACTCAACACATCTTAGAGAAGGAATAACTACCAGGACTCTGGTTCATGGAAGAAGTTTCTCATAATAAATTACAATGATTAGTGCTACTAGTCAGAGTGCTTCAGTTCCTATAGCAAATTCTTCCTAGCTTTCTTCATTAATCAGACTGCTTACCTAGCTTTATCATTAGCGCCAGGCCTTTAAACTTAGTTCCTGGACCAATTAATATATAATTTAAATCTGAAACATGTTTAAAATTCTATCAGAGTATTCCACAGTGAATGCAGTAGAAGAACCTAAATCATTATCTTACATTAATTCCTAATAAGTTTGCTTATAAAAGTAATTATAGCTGACAATAAGTTTTCAGAAGAAAAAGTTACCTTTTAATTCATTTTTATCCTGCATGAAACAGACAGAATTATCTATAAATTATAATGACAGGTATCAGGTGATGAAAAATACCTGACTAAATTCACATTGCCTAAAAATTTTTTCTTAAAGTTTTTAATTTCTCACATCAATCTACTGAAAACAGAAAATAAACTTGAAAAGATTCCCAAAGCTGCAAAACAATAAAACTAGATTAACTAATACTAAGTCCCTATTTTCTGTTTACATGAATGGACAGGAGAAGCAGCAGCTACATCTCAGTTTTCAAAGTAAAATCAAAGAACTTTATTTAAAATGTGTTGGGGGGGGTATGATGCCGCCAACAACCTGTACCTGCGGAAGAGTGCATCAGCAGCCTGATGGTGACTTAAGCTTCCTGACACCCCAAAATTGCTGTTGTGCGTTTGACTGGACCCCAACAACTTGGGACCAAGTTTATAAAGAAATTAAAAGACCAAAAGTTAGGTATGTGGGAGCCATGCCCACAAACTACCTCTGGCTCAGCAATATAAGTTCATTTATTGGCCTTATCTAAGAGACCCATAGATAAATCTAGAAAAAGATCAAAAGCCACAGTTAATCTTGGACCCAGGCATGGCTGAACAGACTAGGGTAAATTGGAGGGAGGCAGGTTGGCCTTTGCCTGCCCAAGCGGAGACCCCAGCAACCACTTGCTTCCACAATCCAAAATCATCACCACACTCTGGCCTGACTCCACCATTCAGGACAGACCTCACCAAGATATAATCTGCTGAAAATTTGGGTATGCGGGTTTTGTGACTGAAATCTCCAGACTTTCAGGAAGCTGGGGTGGGCTACCTACCCCCCACTTCCCAATACACATGGAAGCACTGGCAGTCACCCCCCACGAACCAACTCCAGTGTCACCCTGTAAACTCTATTACTGGCCTTGCTTCAGAGACCCATAAATAAATCTCAAAAGAGATCAAAAGTCAGAGACACAGCATCAAATCCCAGAAGACACCACAGAACTGGAGATCTCTTCGGGCCCCATAGCAAGCCAATTTCACCGGGGCAGTCCAGATGGAGCAGGAACACTCTCCGTGCCTATTCCAGATAGAATCCTGGCAACCAAGAGCTTCCACAAGTAAGGCCCATGTATGCATGTTCCAGGACTAAATCTCTATACCACATGGCAGCAGAAGTGCCAGGCTGTCCCTCCCCAGCTCCCTGCCTGCTCATCATCCTGGATGTCAGGCCCACAATGTGCCCTCGGGCATCATTTTAGCAGATTACCAGCCCTGGTCCAAAGACGCCCATTGAATCCAAAAATGGATTGGCATCCTACAGAAAAGTCTCTGGAACCCAACCAAATACAATCTAGGATTACAGAAGCGCATGGCCAAGGCACCCATTATATTCAAAATGAGCAAGGGACAATAAATGATCTAGCATCTGCCCCTGGCAGGCAGGTCTGAATGGTAAGTGGGAAAATTCGAGCAAAACATAATGCCTAAAAGTAGAGAGAAAGTATTAGGGAAATTATCTGCCATGGAAGCAGAGTAAGGACTGGGATGGGAGGGAGGAGGTATATACTGGGGAAACTGGTGGTGGAAAGTGTTCACTGGTGGAGGGATGGGTGTTCAATCATTGTACGGCTGAATCTCGAACACAAAAGCATTGTAACTGTATCTCACAGTTAAAAAAAAAGTAATGTGGAATTCATGCCCAATTCAATCAGGTTAATAAATGGCTGAATAAATAGCAGTAAGGTAAAGGTAAAGGCCCTCCCGTTCATCGATTTGCTCGAGCGGGCCCAGTAACGTCTCCATTGGAGACTTTGTTGTTACTGTGTCTGGCATATCGAATACTCTTGGTAGCTTGCCGGGCTCTCCGGGAGGGGCGGAGGAATCGAACTCGGGTCGGCCATGTTGGTTGCGTGCAAGGCAAACGTCCTACCGCTGTGCTATCGCTCCAGCCCTACTTCTACATTTTAAAAAAAGGAAATATTTCTCATGCTACAAAACATTTGCCACAAGAATATTTGATACTTTCATAAATTCAAAGTGCTTTCTGGCAGTGATCTAACTGGCTGATGGTACGACTAGTCTCATTCACTAGCACATTCTCCACCATGGCAGCCTTTCTTTTAATTTTAATCATTACATTTTCACTATTATGTGTAGTCTGGAGAAGCCAGTGTGAAGCCTGTGTCACCAACAGGATGGAGATGACGGTAATTGTAAAGTTCTAGCCCAAGAAGCAACATTAAAGAAAGGAGTAGGGGTGGGATTGGATATGCATATACTAGGGAAATAGATAAATTTGCCTTAAAAGATTAATTAGTTAGATAAGCCTGAAGAGAGCCCTGGATAAAGTGGGATTTTTACCTACCAGAAAACTGGCATCACTGTGAGGAAAATTTCCCTGATGTGAACACTATTTTCCACTACCTCTACCAGTGAATATTTCTTTAAAAAAATTTTTTTTATTGAATCACCGTGAGAAAGAGTTACAAAAATTTCATTATTGAGTTTCAGTCATACAATGATCGAACACCTGTCCCTCCACCAGTGTACATTTTCCAGCACCCAGAGATTTTTGTTTTTGAGAAAAATCCACCTTAAAGACTTTTATACCTAGACCCACTAGTCCCCTTTGATATATAAAAAAGACTGCTAGTTAATAGAGTGTCAAATCAAGAAGAGGGAGATGCTGGAGACTAGATTGACAGAAAGGGCAGATTATGGAACCTCTCAAACCAGAATACTGAAGATTCTGGAGATCGGAGATGGGATGCTGCCCTCAGTGCCACCCCACACCCCACAAGCTGTCCTGTATCTGTTCTCTGCTTTCACCCTTAGTTCCTTGGAAGAACTTCCTGTTATGAAAGCCCTTTACAAAGATGATGACAACTATAACTTAAGACCCTCAGATATGTAGAATTCCAAGATAGTTAGACATTTGACCAAAGAATATTATTATTCTCCTTTTTGAGACTACTGGTTCTAAGCAATAAATAATATTCATGGAGGATAGTTGGGGCTCTCAGTCCAGGAGGCTGTTAGTAACCTGACCCAATGATTTTTCTCTCTTAAAAATAAATGAATAAAATGTGTCTGGCACCGTCAACTGCTAGTAACAAAATCTTTTATCATTTTTGTTCTAGTTCTTATTGCAACCGAACTGTCATTAATTTTTTTGTCTCAAGTGTTTTTGTTACCCACAAACCATATACATCCTAACCAGTATGGGAGAGAAGGAGATAAAAATATTTTATTACAAGTTCATATATAGCTGAAAGCATCTTATATGATACAATAGTCAGTGCTCTGTATTCACTATCTTCCAACAGCATTATATTTTTTATAGAAAAAAAACCTGTATAAATATTTTCAAAGTAAGTCAAAATACAAAAATAACCAGTCAGAACAATCTTACACCTTTCCTTGTTAGCTAAATATAATTATTTCAATTGTCTTTGTAATGTCAAAACATTATAATCCTCTCCCATACTTACACTGTCAAAGTTCAATCAACATACAGAGTAAGGAATGAAAAGTAAGAATTTAGTCTCCACATTCAGGTACAGAAGTATCTGGTGCCACATCTGTCTCTCTTTAGCTATGTAAATTGACCATGCAACAGACCTTCCTCAAGATTCGGTTTCTTTATCAGTAGGTGGAAATAATGATAGCATTAATATTTGCATAATGAAATAACTCAAGTTCTTGCCCAGCAAGTAGCATATAACAATTCAATAAGTTCTGCATACCAAAAGAATAAGTCATGAGTATGCAAACATCAATATTAGAAAGCAATAGAATTTAGGTTTTTAGATTATTAAAAGAAAATCAACCTACAAACTGTAATCATATAATTTTATACTGGCAATATATCCAGAAAGAAACATCAGAGGAACTCTGATGTTTGTGAGTGATTTTTAAATCCCAGACTTCCTCTCAAAATAGCAAGAACATACTCAGTTGTATGAGGATTATTTAGATAACAGCATCACTTGATCAATTGATTGCCCGTTAATCATAGATTTACTCGAGCGGACACCAGTAACGTCTCCATTCATCCCTGTCACATGCTAGTGTAGCAACATAGATAACAGTGCTAGCTTTTATATACAGATAATATTTTTTAAAAAGCATTGTAGGGGTGGAAAGACAGTACAGCTGATAGGGCGCTTGTCTTACATGCAGCAGATCTAGGTTTGATTCCCAGAACCCCATATGTTCCCCCAAGTCACAAATGATCAGTAGACATCAATCCAGGAGTAAGCACCGGTAAGTATAGCCAAAAATATATATAAAAAAAATAACCTAATTAAATAAAATGTAAAAGTGTGGGAAGCTGACCTCCATGACCCTCCAACCCTGGCAGATGCACATCTGACACTGTAACCATCTTGGCCCCTCTTACGCAAATCCGGAGTTACGTATAGATATCTCTGGGAAACATCTGCTACTGCTTCTCCTCGTGACTGAAGGTATTCAACAATGTAAAGATCCTGTGACATCTTTAACCATATATGGACATGACCCTTTTGTGTAACTACCTCATGCCTGGTATGTGAAATGTATAGACTTTGTAACTTTCCTAAACATATATGGACTTGACCTAGTGATGTAATTGCCTTCTATAATGTATGCATAGTTTCCTGCTTCGCAAGGTATATAATACCCCTGCTGCCCTGAAAAAAGTTCTGTTCTCTACTGTCCTGTCCTGTCCTGTCCTGTCTGCTGTCCTGTCTGCTCTGTCCTGTCCCTTTTTCTCTCTGTTTCTAAACTGCACTCTGTCTTTTGTGTTTTGTGTGCTTTCGGTCAGTCTCTCCTTGCACCTATGGACACTAGGGCCACCTTTGTGGGCCGGAGGAGTGGACTGGCGGTGCCCCCAGCATAAAAGCTTTGTGTGTGTCTTAAATCTACTATATAACATTTTAGTTCATGAAAGAACAATGCAAACTCTTCATGTTTATTTTCTTGAGAAGGCAGGGGTTGCTTGGTTTTGTTTATTTTTTGTTTGGGGACCAGACCCAGTGATGCTTATGGGTGACTCTTGGCCCTGCCCTGAGGAATTATTCCTGACGGTACTGGGGGGAACCATAGGAGGTGCTGGGGATCAAGTTTACATCGGCCATGTGCAAGACATGTGCCCTACCTGCTGTACTATCTCCCCAACTCTATTTTTTCTTATTATTGTACGTAAGGTAATATGTTTATAATAATGTCAACATATGTTTTCTTGATGTACAGTTACTATAACTCCTGCCACCAGAATGCTCAATATCCTCCACCAATGTCTTTATACTATTTCTAATATAGCTCTCCATTCCCTCTTCCTCCCTCCATCCCTCCTTTGGTATGAGTGTTGTGATCCAGGGCCAAGGGTTGTCATTTTTTTGTTACTTTCTATTTCCCTAGGGATTTTTTTTGTTTTTTTGTTTTTTTGGGTTTTTTTTTTTTTTTTTTTTGCTAAATACTATAGATGAGCAAGGTAAAATACTTGTTCTTCTCTCTCTGACTTACTTTAGATAACATGATACCCTTTAATATGAGACTATCACCTAAGGACAGTAGAGATAAGGGCAAGGAGAATGATGCCACAGTTTGGAAGCCGACCCCATGTGCTAGGGAAAAAGGCAGTTGGGATGGAGAAGGGACCACTAAGTAAACGATGATTGGAGGGACAGCTCGGGATAGGAGATGTGTGCGGAAAGTAGACTAAGGACCAAACATGATGGCCTCTTAGTATCTGTATCACAACATCATAATGCCCAAAATTAGAGAGTAAGAAGGAAAGTACCTGCCATAGAGGTAGGGGGTGGGGTTCGGTGGGGGTGGCAGGAGGACACTGGGAACAATGGTAATGGAAAATATGCACTGGTGGAGGAATGGGTGTTTGGTCATTGCATGACTGAAACGTAATCATGAAAGTTTGTAACTGTGTCTCACGGTGATCCAATAAAATTTATTTTTTAAAAAAGATAACATGATACCCTTCAGTTTGCTGCAACTTGGATATATAAAAATCAAAATTTTGTAGGAATCTTATTTAGACATATAGTTTTACATATTATATATTTTTATTTTCATTATGATACATTTTCATTTCAACTATAATTTTTATGTTTTTATTTCATTTTTTTCATCTATATTGGTTGACAGTATTATTGCATTTTAAAGGGGTTCACTTTGCACCTCCATATGTGTGCCACCATTACCACTCCTACTACCAAGTGTCATCCCACCACAACCAAAAAAAAAAAAAATAACCTTTACTCCATCTCTACCTAACTCACTCCTCTTTCTCTCTGGCATCAACATCTTTTTTTATAAGTTTAGGGGTTATTTTGTTGTTTCTTGCCAGTTTTACTAATTCTTTTTTCACAAATCATATGTGGTTGGGCTGGAGTGATAGCACAGCGGTAGGGTGTTCGCCTTACAAGCGGCCAACATGGCCGACCCGAGTTTGATTCCTCCGCCCCTCTCGGAGAGCCTGGCAAGCTACCGAGAGTATTCGATATGCCAGACACAATAACAACAAAGTCTCCAATGGAGACGTTACTGGGCCCGCTCGAGCAAATCGACGATCAACGGGAGGGCCTTTACGTTTACCTTTACCATATGTGGTTCATTTTATTTCTTTTTTTCTTTACTTATTTCACTTAGAATAATCAACTCAGTTTTCATTCATTTTATGCCAAATAGCAAAGTTTCATCTTTTAAAAAAAATTTTTAGGAAGGCCACACCTGACAGTATGGATCACTCAGGCATCACTCCTGGCAGACTTGATAGAACACATGGGTTGTCAGAGATTGATCCCAGGTTTACTGAATGCCAGACTTGCACCATATCTGTTGTTTATTTGTTCTGGCCCCAAGTTCATCTTTTAATAGCAGAGTAGTATTCTACTGAGTATGCCACAGCTTCTTTATCTGGTTATCTCGTGATTGACATTTAGTGTTTAGTGTGATTCAATTTTCTGATTATTGAGAATGAAGCTACTTTAAATAGGGTACCAACATGTGTTTTGATTAGTATTTTCATAATCTTTAGATAAATGCCTGGTGGTTTTGGTGGATCATCTGACATTTCCACTTCAATTTTCAAGAAGAATTATCAGTTTTAGAGGCTGCACCAATTTACATTCCCACCAAAGGTGTATCAGATTTCCTTTTTCTCATTTTACAGGCATGAGGTTGTATCCTATTGTGGTTTTGCTTTGTGTACTTCTATTAATAAGCAATGTTGAGCATACATCAAATTTCTATGGGCTCTGAGTATTATACTTTTATTATTAAAGTTTATATTTTTACTTTAAATGCGTTTCTTCAGTAACTAATTGTAAGTTTCCAAATAAAAAAGAGAAAGGAAGAAAATGGGGGCTGCAGTTGGGCCCACGTGAATAGGACTTCAACGTTCGGTGACCGAGAGCCGCTTCTCAAGGCCAAACGAAGGGTGAAGGACAGGCGACTGCTGGGACGGAGGAACAGGAACTGCCCCAGACTGGTCGGCAGTTTATTTCTCTCTCCTCCCAATGTTGTCCAATCTCTCACTTTACGGCACAGTTGTGGTCGTCAGTTTTGGCCATACTTAAAGAGTTCCATCATCCTAATCTCCTAACAAACCTCAAAGTCTCCAAAGTCTCAGTTCTCCTCCTCGCCTTCAATGTCTCAGCATTGTCAACATTCTTGTCCTCAACATCTAGTCCTCAGCGTCTAGTCTTCAGCATCTAGTTTTCAGCATCTAGTTATCATCTCCTTCCCCAATGTCTCGTGGTCTAATTGTCACTTTCTCCTTCTCAGCATCTCATTTCAGAATCTTGTTCCAGAGTCCTCAGCATCTTCAACAACTCTCTCTCTCCCAGACTCTAGTCTACCTCCTACAAGTCTCTCTGCCAGCCCTTCTTTTCCCTTACAGCATAATTATATAGGAATCCTGAAGGATGGGAATACAAAGATGGAGTTGAACATTATCATAACAACAAAGAGAGGCAACGGCCACTCCTTTAGGGGATTAACTCAAGGACAAAATCTCATCTAAGGATATTACTCAAGATTACTAGGAGATTCTGTGCAAGGGCGGGATTCCATCCAGAGTATATTGCTTTTTCCCTTCCTCAGTTAGTAATCCATTTAAAGTTATAGTAAATTTACTTCTTATAGTATTTCTAGCAATGTCATTTTGTATGAACACAGTCACGGGTCACGGGTCACGGTTCTCCCATTGTTCAAGCGGGCCCAGTAACGTCTCCATTGTGACAATTGTTACTGTGTTTGGCATATCGAATACATCACAGGTAGCTTGTCAGACTTTGCCATGTGGGCAAGATATTCTCGGTAGCTTGCCACACTCACACAGTAGGAAATATATTACGCTTAAAGTTTGGTTCTTCCTGGGGACATCTCACTACATATTCCAGATCAGAGTCCTCAGGCCAGGTTAGTCCTTCCTAACCCCAGCAGGATCCTTATTCAGTTACCTCTTTTTGGGTTATGACAGAGTTTGTCTATGACTGTGCTCTCAAATAGTTAAGTATTATAGCACTTGGCCAGGTCCATTTTGATGCTTGGTAGCTCACAGCTTGTCCTGGGTCCATCCAGTCCCTCCTCAGGATTCTGCTGTTGGAGTGCTAGGAACCAAGGGCAACTGAGGCTTAAGTCAAGTAAATATGGATGACCAGGAGTAAATATTATTTGGAGTCAATTAACTCCCATGTTACAAAGCATAGCATCAACTCTCTTCCTGTGTCTATACAAAAAGGACATTGCTAAATAAATCGTACAAGTGACATAAAGGAAAGAGAAAAGCAATACAGAATTATTGTTGCCTAATAGAACTGGGTGTGCCTCAGTTGCACTGTTGTGATAGTGGCTCAGTAAACCTTAAGCTCCCTGTGGGAGGAGCAAGGACAACCCAGTGTTATTCAACAACTAAAAATCATTCAACAAATATCTATTGAACAACAACATCTATGTTCTATAGAGTTATTAAATACATTTCCTCTAGTTAAGGGGTAATATTGCAATTGATATAGAGTGACATCTGATATACACTACAACATCATTATACTCACTATGTAAAGAAGAGACACAAATGAAACCTAAAGATTTAAGATTATTTCAATTTTACCAATAATAATGCCTACAATTCGGAGAGCCTGGCAAGCTACCGAGAGTATTCGATATGCCAGACACAGTAACAACAAAGTCTCCAATGGAGACGTTACTGGGCCCGCTCGAGCAAATCGACGATCAACAGGAGGGCCTTTACCTTTACCTTTACCTTAATGCCTACAATGAAAGACAAAATTATTGTTCTATTATATATACAAACAGAAGTAGATGCTAATGATGAGCAATTAATTCATTGTCCATTAAGTAGAATATGAGCACTGCATACATGCCTTCCTCTCCAAACTTCAGAAACTGTTCCCACACATTTGCTTCATTCTCCCTTGGCCTACTTATTGCTTTCCTCTAAGGAGCCATTCTGTGTCCCTTGGATGAATACATCACAGCATTCTAAAAGGTCATATGTTTTTTTATCTAGGCAATAAGCAACAGACTTCTTGGTGCTCCTCTAATTAACATCTCTCTTATATAACTCTGAGTTTCTCTATTTTAAAAATACCATGACTCCATTGACCGCCAAGGATAGCTACCACACTCCAGGTTGCTTTCCACATGCTCTGGCTAAGCCTCATGCATGAGTGAACATATTTCTGGACCATGCGGCCTGGACACATCATAAGACACTCCCTACCCATTTTCTGTAATTACCACGCCACATTTGGTGGGGTTCAGACAGTAGGCAACAAATCATAGAGGGAAATATATATATATATGTATGTATGTATATGTATATGCCTCTTGGAGAACCCAGCAAGCTACTGAGAGTATCCCACCTGCATGACAGAGCCTGGCAAACTCCCAGTGGCGTATTCAAACTCCCAGCGGCATATTCAATATGCCAAAACCAGTTAACAATAACGGAGCTCATTCCTCTGACCCTGAAAGAGACTCCAATATGGCAGTTTCTTTGGGAAAGACAAGTAAGGGGAGGCTGCTAAAATCTCAGGGCCGGGACAAATGGAGATGTTACTGGCACCTGCTCAAGTAAATCGATGAACAATGAGATGACAGTGATTCAGTGATACAAGCAGTTTTGGAAAATGGACACTATATAAGTGTTTTTTACCTTTGCCTTTTTGTCTCTCATCCCCTATTCTATCTGAGCAAAGAATGTTTTCAGTGAACATATACGAAGAATGATTAACAATAACTAAGGACTTGGGTATGGAGCGATAGCACAGTGGATAGGGCGTCTGCCTTGCACGAAACCAATATGGCCGACCGGAGTTCGATTCCTCTGCCCCTTTGGGAGAGCCCGGCAAGCTACCGAGAGTATCTTGCCCGCACGGCAGAACCTGGCAAGCTCCCTGTGATGTACTCAATACGCCAAACACAGTAACAACAAGTCTCACGGTGGAGACGTTACTGGGCCCGCTCCAGAAAATCGATGAACAACGGGAGGACAGTGACAGTGACAACTAAGCACTTTGAGCCAACTTTGATTGATTTTAATGTTTTTTATTAAACAAATTCAGATATAATTACTGTAGGTCTTATATTTATCATTAAATTCTTCATTATAAATTACTTTAGAAATAAAGTTAGATGTAAAGCAAAAGTATACTTGTTGAAAGAAATTGTAGTAGAGGCATAAAGGACTAGGATCCTCATAGAAGAATATTCTTGTATAGTGTGTATGCAATATTTTTATGTATTTAAATCCATAAGGTAAAGGTAAAGGTAAAGTCCCTCCCGTTGATCGTCGATTTGCTCGAGCGGGCCCAGTAACATCTCCATTGGAGACTTTGTTGTTACTGTGTCTGGCATATCGAATACTCTCGGTAGCTTGCCGAGCTCTCCGAGAGGGGCGGAGGAATCGAACTCGGGTTGTAAGGCGAATGCCTTACGTGCTGTGCTATTGCATAAATAAATATTAATTACAGAAACTCTTACCAAGGTTTTGGCATGCCTCCATGACTATGGAATTCTGAGTATGAAGTGATTTTATACCAATCACAGAAAACAGATGCAGTCTAATAAACTAACTGGTGATTCTGAGTGTGAATATCTAAAATTACTGGGTGTTAGTGGTTTTGGGGGGATGGACAGACATAAGTAATTTCCTGAACACATGCACAGGATCAAGTTAATAAAACCTCTCAAAGACTGTAATCCACATAAACTTACCATATAAATCAAACTATTTGTGGGTTAACATAGATATACAGATACCTTAAACAAATAATGCAAATTCAAATAATAAAATATTCAACAGAAAAATAAAACATAAAAAAACAAAACATAAGCTAGTGATTGATAGCAATGGAAAAATATTGACATTTGTATTCAGTGTTTTCATTTCACCTTGAAATGACAGAAGCATGAATGCAATTTAATAAAATGTATTTCTATATTTAACTAAAGGAATAATCTCATATACTCAGCCAACTCTTTCACCCTTAGAACTTTATTATTTCCTATTTGAGACACAAGAATATCTGTATACAATATAATCTGTGTTGTTTGAAAACCTTACTTTAGTCACAGACCAATATTGGCTTCCCCTGCTATACTTTCTTTTTTTTACTGCATCCTTAGAGAAGTATAAAAACTATGTGAAAATATAAAAAGACAGTCTGCAATATTTTGTTAAGTAGAGAAGAATAAAGACTCTGCTATGTTTTTCCCTATCTATCTAAAATTCCAGTTTTCAAACCTGGCAGTAATAAAATAGCTTAAATATTTCTTAAGAACAAACAACAATTTCCATTATAGTCACATATTAATCAATCTCTTTAGTAGTTACCCTGGCAAAGTTTGACATCACATTTTTCTCTCATATTCATGTAATATAGCAAACTATAACAAATTTCCATAGTTATCAGCATTGGAATAAATGCATCTGAAAAGTATTTCAAAGAAGGTCCTATGTTTATGTTATACATTTTTTTCAAGAAAAAAAGAAAATATAAGTTATCTGCAAGCATTGGGATGAAATTACTGGAAAACTTAGATCATACCTTCAAAATAAATAATATATTCCCCACAAGAAAATTAACTTCAAAAATCTTTTCAAGAAATTTATATAAAATTAACAGGTGATCATTTTTAATCTTCCTACTGTGTCAGAGATGCTACAAGTACTCTTAACATTGTTATAGTGCTATGTCTAGTTAACAGAAAATATCACACACCAACAACAAGAGGATAGATCATATACAAAAAAAATCTAGAAATGAGGAAAAAATAGTCTGAAATGCACTTAACTTACCTGAAAATGTGCATGTATTTATTCTTCCATTCAATTAAGGCACAGGATACAAGTGACCTTGATTTCAAGATCAACTCCCCAACTTTTCCAATCACATCATTTTCCCCTTTTCTTTGCCTCCCAGAATGTCTAGTTGGCTTGGATTTGGTTCACTTCTGCTTTCTTGGAAGTTACTAGCCCCACCTCAGATGATTAGAGTTGAGCCTCCTTCCCTTATGCAAACAAACTCCCAAAGGCTTGATAAGGTCCTGATTTATATGGTTATGGGTAAGGAGCCTACTTCTCTGATAAGTTGCCTTTAATTTTGCCTAATTTGATTTTTTACTGTTCTGTCTCCAGTGAAATAATTTCTGCGTTCCTCTACCTTCCAACATTTATACAATCATCTATGTAATGACCTCTTCTTTCATAATTTATAGATATAATAGTAAACTACTTCAATAATAGGTAAAGATCTCAAACATCTTTGGTAAACCCTATGTACCTCCTTAACTATCCATTTAACTTGAAAATAAAAAATATCCTTTCAAATAATTCTGCTATCAGAGATGGTCTGAGTGTCCCTGCTAAGGACTCAGAACACTGATTTCAACATACAACACCATTAATTTAAGTTACACTAGCCCATGACTGTCTTTCCAAAAAATATCACTAATTCCCATCACTATTAATTTCATCAGCTTTATTCTTGCTTTAGTTTCTCATGCATGGAATGAAAACACTTTTAATTGCATGTGAGAGAGATACTATAACCCATACGTATCACTGCAGATGAGGAAATGACAATGAGAAGACAATGGCGTTGCACAAGTGAATCAGAGTTGTCCAAATAAAATAAGAATCCTATCATAAGAATTGGATGTCACATTCATACAGAATTCTTCTCAACAAAATAACTTCCTATTCACAGCTATTCTATGGTTTTTTCTGAGAAGGAATAATAAAATATAAATCATACATAGTTACTTATTCTAATAAAGCTAAAAAGCATCTAACACATTTTAGAACACTTTGTAGCACTTACTCTGTTGTGCCTTTCCTTTTAAAACATATTGGCAATTGTGATGGCAGCAATACTTGTCAGTCAAATCCATAATTATAAGGAAGAAAATAACTTAAAACATAAATTGTCTCTACATTAGCCATCACATTTACATGTCTGTTCAATCCAGTAATTGCCATAAAAGCCAATCTTATTTTTTTAAAGGCCAAAAATGTAAAATAATTAAATTGTTGTTAACTCATTTGAATGAGCAGCTTTATTTTATTTTGATTAAAAAAAAAAAAGTCTGCACCATTTAATCTTGAATGACAGCCTGTTAACAAAGCAGGGGAAGAAATAGGTGAATGTTTAGTATAAAGATTTCTGTAACTGAAATGAGCATCTTGCCAAGCAGATTGGGCAACCACAAGGAATAGCATCTGAGGAAATGATCCAAAGCTGCCTGGGTGCAATGCAACTGCCCTAGCTTATTTCAGTACAGAAAAATTCCTGCTTTGTTTCTCTCTAACTCAAAAATAAGTTATTTTTTTCCTTTGGGAGAAAAAAAGGAACCCCTTCGTTTCTAAACAAGAACAAGCTGACTTAATTTCAAGAATAACTATTCTAACTCACACAGTTCATAGAGTTTATAACTTCTTTTCCCAACTTACCTGCCTTTGAAATTTAAAAAAGAAAGAAAAGGAATGTGATGGAACTCATTCACATTTCTGAAATCTAAAATTTATTCCCTGACTTGATGTGCAGTACTGGTTTAAATAATCATGCATGGGTCCAGTCAGGCTGTGCCCTGACCTTCTGCCCCTTCCCTGGCTCTGACCTAAAAAGAAGAGATGAGCCTGGCATGCACCAGGAACCCAATGTGTTGAACAGATATATGGACAAGTGATAAGTCAATGAATACAATGAATATCAGAAGAAACAAGTGAGCAAATTTTTATATTAATGCATGAATGAATGTTAAAGGTGAAGGATTTATGCCTACCTGAATAAATGAACAATAATACATAATTAATTAATTAAAATAAATAAAGAGATGAGAATATGGTGTCCTTTAAACCTCTCACCATCATTTCCTCCCATCACCGGTCCACACTAAATGCATAAAATAAGTCTCCCATCACCGGTCCACACTAAATGCATAAAATATGTCCATGTGAGCAAGCTGAGAGACTCACATTAATGGCAAAGACAACAGTCAAAACAATACCATATTAAAGGAACAAAAATATAACTCACAGACTATTCAAAATTATTCACAAGACACATTGGACAAATGATTCTTTTTTTGCTTTTTTGGGTCCAATCAGGCGATGCACAGAGGTTACACCTGGCTCTTCACTCAGGAATTACTCCTGGTGGTGCTCGGGGGATGATATGGGATGCTGGGAATCAAACCCAGGTTGGCAGCATGCAAGGCAAATGCCCTACCTGCTATGCTATCACTCTAGCACTGGACAAAGAACTTTTTATACAAAATATTTTTTTAAAAAACTTTTAAAATCAATAATATTTTTTTCATTTTTGGGTCATACTGGTGATGCACAGACGTTACTCCTGGCTCATGCACTCAGGAATTACTCTTGGCAGTGCTCAGGCCATATGGAATGCTGCTATTTGAATGCAGGTCAGGAATGTGCAAGGCAAATGCCCTACCTACTGTGTCATTACTCCAGCCCAATAATAAAATTCTTAACAGGACAAAAATCTTAGAGTTACCTTATCATCAAAGAAATAATAAGAAACTTCAAATTAAAATGCAACGTACCTATTAGAATAAATCCAGAGGGCTGAGAACATCAAGTGCCAGCAAGGATCTGAAACAACAGAAACTCATTCATTGTTGTTGCTAATATATAAGGATAAAACTCTTTTGGAAGACATTTTGTTACAAAACTAATCATACTCCTTCCATATTAACCAGCAATCATACCTCTGAGTAATTACACAACTGATATAATTGTACAACTGATGCGATATATTTACATAAAACTCCTCACATAGAGGTTTATGACAGTTTTATTTATAATTGGCAAAAATTGGAAGCAACCAGAATATCCTTTAGTAAGTGAATGGATAAACTATGACACAACCCAAAATCAAATACTATTCAGCATGAGAAAGAAATGAGGGTGCAAAGAGATAGTATAACAGATAAGGTGCTTTCCTGGCCAGCTCAGGTTTGATCCCCAGCAATATATTGGTCCCCTCACCCCCACCCCAGCCCCAACAGGAGTGATCGCTGAGCAAAGAACTAGCCTGAGCACCTCCAGCACCAAAACAGAAAGAAAAAGAATTTTTCCTAAAAACAGCTTTGAAATCATAAAAAACATGGAGGAAATGTATTGCTAAGTCAAAGAAGCCAATTACAACATTAAAATGCCAAATACTATATGCTTCCAACTATATAATATTCTGCGGAGGAAAGGAAAACTATAAAAGTTCATTGGTTCCCTGGAATGGCAGTACTGGGTAGGGTAGATAGAGGTTAAGCGATGAATAGGAAGATCACAGGATCTTTAGGACAGTGAAAAGACTGTACCACCATAAATATGAATAGACATAATTGTCAAAATATATTTGTCCAAACCTACAGACTGGGTCACACCAAAATAGAATCATAATATAAACTATCCACATCCTATGTATGGAGGTAAATCTATCAAGCGTAACAAAGTCATTTATTCTAGTGGGGGGTTTTGCTAGCATAGAAGGCTGTGCATATGTTGGGACCAGGGGCATATGAGAAATATCTACTTGCCACTCAGTTTTTCTATGCTTCTAGAACTGTTCTTTTCTTTAAGCCATTCTTTAAAACTTACGCAAAAAATTTATAATCTGCATCTTTATTTTGAGGCTATTATCACTGTAATTATAGTATAGTAAATATCTACCCAGCACTCTGTTTTGATTATTTTCAACCCTGCATTAAATTATTTAAATGAACATTGTTGCTGGCATAATTTTTTTAACTGGCTCAAAGAACAATGCATTTGAAAACTCTTAACCTTCAAATGCCAGTCCTACACTACTGAGATGTTAGATGGTCAAGATGCCTCCTGTTCACTTGTTTTCTTTACTGTGATCAAACTTACAATGCAGAAAAAATGTCACCTTCCATTGTATTGGTACAGTAATAACCTTTTCTTGCATTTCTACTTAAGTTATGATAAATAATATCAACCTTAATTTTCTGGTATTTTACAGTAAGTCACAGAGAAACCAAATATAAAATGTTTTTCCTCACTTTCTTCTAGTCTGATTACAAAATGGAAAATTTAAGAACTTGTTCAAATTTGCAGCCATCAAGAGTCCATTCCTGTTGGATAACATTGGGTTGTTCTTGCTCCTTCCATAGGGAGCTTAAAGTTTATTGAGATATTTCCACAATAGTGCAACTGAGACACACCCAATTCCATCAGGCAATAACAATCCTATATTGCTTTTCTCTTTCCTTTATGTCATTTGTATGGTTTATTTAGCAATATCATTTTTGCATAGACACAGGAAGACAGCCGATGCTATGCTTTGTAACATGGGAGTTAATTGACTCCAAAATAATATTTACTCCTGGTCATCCATATTTACTCGACTTAAGTCTCAGTTTCCCTTAGTTCCTCGCACTTTAAGAGCAGAGTCCCAACGAGGGACTGGATGGACCCAGGACAAGCTGTGAGCTACCCTGGCACTGAAATGGGCCTGGCCATTATATTTAACTATACCATAATACTTAACTATAAGTTAAGAGCACGGTCATGGACAAACTCTGTTATGACCCAAAAAGAAGTAACTGAATAAGGGCCCTGCCAGGGTTAGGAAAAACTAACCTGGCCTGAGGACTATGGTCTCGAATATATAGGGAGACATCCCCAGGAAGAGCCAAACTTTAAGCTTAATATATCACTTACTGTGTTCATACAAAATAACATAGCTAGAAATACTATAAGAAATAAATTTACTATAACTGTTTAAATTGATTACTAGCTGAGGAACAGAGAAGGCAATATACCCTGGATGGAATCCTGCCCTTGAGCAGATCTCCTAGTAATCTGGAGTTCTGAATCCTCAGAAGAGATTTTGTCCTTGAGTTAATCTCTTGAAAGAGAGGCTTTATATCTCTTTGGTATTATATAATGTTCAGCCCCACTTTTGTATCCCCACCCTTCATGATTTCTATATAACTATGCTTTAAGAAGTAAGAGGAAAGGAGATGTTTAAGACATTGAAGACTAGATGTTGAGGACGAGAAAGTCAGACTAGATGCTGATGAATAGATACTGAAGACTAGACACTGAGAATGAGAAGGTCGACAATGAGACGTTGAAGACTGAGAAGACTTTGGGACTTTGGGATTATAGACTAGAAGGAGAACCAGATGACAATGATGACTGGAAGTAGAGGACTATGAGACTATGTCAAGATAAGGAAGAGGTTACAACAAACCGAAAGGACTTTGAGGTCTATGAGGAGACGAGGATGATGGAAATCTGATGACTGGAACAACGACCAAAACTACGACTATGATTGCACTGTAAAGGAGATTAGACTACGCCAGGAGGAGAGAGAACTAAATCGACTATTGACCAGCTCCCAGCCCAGTACCTGTTTCTCTGTTCCTCCGGTCCTTGCCTGTCATTCTGCCTGTGGGGGCTGCTCTCGGCCACCGAACGCTAGAGTCCCTTGCACAGGCCCACCAAACCCTTATTTTCTTCTGGAAATTTCTACATTCCTTCGATTCACAGCAGAAATCTAAGCAAGTCTAAGGCACAATGCAAGAGCATGACATGTATAAGCAGATTCAGACATGGATCCTAATGCTAGGTGACTGCTATGGTACATTCTTTCACCTCCAACACCTTTTTATTTACATGACTTATGATACAACAGTTATATCCTTTGGTTAAGAAAACCAGTAGTGTAATTTTTGATTCCCAGAACCTTCAATGTTGAAAGAGATAAAGTGAAAAAAGCATGTTAGAAGAAGCCAAAAGCCTGATACCAATCAAGACTACATTTCGGTATGAGGTTCAAGCCATGTACTTTCTTTTTGGTGCATGACCTCTCTGCTCACTCCAAAAAACATTGATGGCAAGTGACTGAAGACTTACTCTAAGAGTTTTAACAAAGAATGGGGGATTTAAGGGCTTTCACATAGAAAGATCTTAGTTATCTTCGGATATGATTGAATCCAGGAGCATAATGTCATCAGGCAACTTACTTCAATTCCTACTGCTATGGTACAGCTAAAACCCCTGAGAGTTGAAAATAAAACAAAACTAAGAAAACACTGAATGGAACAAAGGATAAGTGAGATTACTTAATGATTTTGAACCCAAGGATGATATATGTCTGGGTCCCTGGGTTTTTTGGTTTTATTTTTATCTTGTCAGGTGAATGAGACCAGTTGTAATTAATGGTTTTAGCATATCGAGTACACAACGGATAGCTTGCCAGGCTCTGCCGTGTGGGCGGAATACTCTCAGTAGCTTGCCAGTCTTTCCAAGAGGGATAGAGGCTTTTGGGGCGACCTCTAATGGCTCTGGTAGATGTTACCATATTTGAACCCTATCAAATATGGTACGGGAATTCCGGAAGATGGGTATTTAGTGTCTTATGATGTGTCATGGCTGCAAAGCGGCCGCGCGGGTCCGGAAAGTATCCTGGAGTGTGGTGGCGGCTGGGTAGTGGAGGTAGTGTCGGAGGGCATTCAAGCCCAATACATCAAGATCCTCCGTGAGCTGTATTGCGGATTCACTACCAAGATCTCACCATTCTACAAAGAAGTAATCATTGATGTCAAGAGAGGGGTTCGGCAGGGTGATACCATTTCACCAAAACTCTTCAGTGCCACCCTCGAGAACATCATGTAACGACTGGAATGGGAAGGAATGGGAGTGAAGATAGATGGTCGGCATATACACCACCTCCGCTTTGCTGATGACATTGTTTTAATAACACCAAACATCAGCCAAGCGGCACAAATGCTGGCCGACTTCAACCGTGAGTGTGGAAATGTCGGACTACAGCTGAATCTTACGAAGACAATGTTTATGAGAAACAGCCTCATTCCTGACGCCCCATTCGCTCTCAACAGAACGACCATCTCCGAATGCAACAGCTATGTGTACCTAGGTCGAGAAGTAAACATGACAAATGACCTGGCACCCGAGCTGCGCAGGAGGAAGAGAGCAGCTTGGAACGCCTTCAAGAGTGTCGAAGAAATAGCTAAGAGGACGAAGAACCTCCGGCTCCGGGCACATCTCTTTGACTCCACTGTTCTTCCTGCATTAACATATGCCTGAGACCTGGGCCCTACGCAAACAGGATGAGAATGCTATTCAGGTCTCCCAAAGAGGAATTGAAAGAGCTATGCTTGGAATATCACGTTTCACTCAAATGAGAGAAAGAATCCGGAGTTCTGACATCCATCGACGATCAAGAATCAGGGACGCTGTCTCATTTGCCAAGGTGTCAAAAATCAGATGGGCTGGTCACGTAATGAGATTTAAAGACGACCGCTGGACTAGAGCTGTTACCGACTGGATTCCACGGGATGTCAAAAGACCGCATGGCCGCCCACCTACCAGATGGTCAGACTTCTTCATCAAGATCATGAACGATCGGTTTGAGGCTCTTCATGTTCCTAGAGCGAACAAACGCCATAGGGCCACACTAGCATGCGACAGGGACAAATGGAGACGTTACTGGTGCCCGCTCGAGCAATTCGATGATTAATGGGAAGTTAAGTGATTAAGAAGTGATTTTTATCTTGTGCATCAGACTAAGAAGTGGAAACGCCAGAAATTTAGAAACATCAGTGTTGCAAATGCAGTCTCCCTCATGGTGGGAGAGGGGGGTGGCAAGAAAAGTAAAGAAATGGAGACCTCACAAAAAAAGGAAACTTTTAGGAAATAGCTCTTGTCCAATCAAGAGCAAGGAAAATGGTGTAACCCACCCACATTCCTGCCAACAGGCCTAAAAGAAATCCATGCCTTCTTCTCTCACCAGCTTGTAATAAAGCACCTCACATCTCACCAAGGTACTGTCTGAGAAATTTACTAGAGAACTGAGACTACCCTTTCCCATTTGCACAGCTTTATTTGAATGTCAGAGAAAGCCACGTGAGGGAATGAGACTTTGATCCAAGCTAATGCTCAGATGGTGACTGTGCAGAAGTACTAGACCTCATTCTGTCATGTTAATGGAGACCAAGTAGATCCAGGCAATAAAGGAACCCCTTCTCCTTCAAGCTAGGGTTAAATCAGTACTGGTCTATGTAGAACATTAAAATAATGATTAACCCCTAATCCTTCCTTCCCAATATGTCAAGGAAAATCAAGTTCCTTATACTTTGGCTTCCTTTGGAAATTATGAAAACTGATCCCTTCCCCCACTGGGAATGATGTCAGAGGAAGTCTTCTAAAAAAACAAGATTTAAATAAAATCCAGAGTCTCATAACATAAAATGCCCAAAATGTCCAGGATATAATCAAAAATCATTCACCATAGAAAGAACCAGGAAAATCTCCATTTGAATGAGAATAGTCAACAGATGATATGGCACAGATGTTAGATGTTAGATGTTTCATAAGAAATTTTAAGTAGCCATCATAAAAATGCTTTAATGAGCAATTACAAACATATTTAGGAAAAGATTAACTCTCAAGCGAGAAATAAAATTTTCAACAAAAAGGCAGGATATATGAAGAGCAATCCAATCGAAATTTTAGAACTAAATAAATACATCAAGCAAAAAATTACTAAGTAATGAATGTGTTGAACAGCAGAATGGGAATGGTATGGAAAAGATTTAGTGAACTTGAGTATGGAACCATGGACCTACCCATACAGAATAAGAGAGAAAAGGCAGTGCACAAAAAATTGAAGAGTCTCTAATATCTCCCTGATATTAAAAAATCTATCACTGACTGGTTAAAGAAACTTTGGTACATTTACACAATGGAGTACTATGTAGCTGTTAGAAAAGACGAAGTCATGAAATTTACATACAAGTGGTAGGTACTACATGGAAAGTATCGTGTTAAGCGAAGTGACTCAGAAAGAAAGGGATAGACATAGAAAGATTGCATTCATTTGGGGAACATAAAGTAACAAAATAGGAGACTAACACCCAAGAATGGCCGAGATTAGTACCAGGAATTTTACTCCATGGCTTGAAGGCCAACCACACATGCTAGGGGAAAAGGGAGCTCAGATAGATAAGGGAACACGAAATAAAGGTGTTGGGAGGATCCTCCCAGGATGGGAGAAGCATGCTGAAAGTAGACTATAGACTAAACATGATTGTCACCCATTGCCTCTTTTGCAAATCACAACACCCAATAAGAGAGAGAGAACAAAAGGGAATGCCCTGCCACAGAGGCAGGGTGGGGTGGGGTGGATGGGGGGTGGTAGGGATATTGGGATCCGTGGTGGTGGGAAATTGGCACTGGTGAAGGGATGGGTATTTGATCATTGTATAATTGAAACCCAAGCACAAAAATGTGTAAGTCTGCAACTGTACCCCATGATGTCTCACTATTAAAAATTTTTTTAAAATTTTAAATCTATCACTGAATAAATCTCTTGACTTTTCAATTTTATTTGGGAGTATTTTCCACCCTCATTCTGTGGTCTTATTTTTTCTGTGTATATAATTGTAGTCAACTTGTTTCAGAAAATACAGTCTCAAATATGTTGCATTCAAACTAGTGTAAAATCCAGCATTGCCGCCAAAAATCATTTTCCATCTAACTAATGACAAAGATTTCACAGATCATCATGTAAAAGTGATATATAGAAGGGAAGCATTTCTTTCAGTACTTTTTGACATTCTATTTCTTTACCACTTAATCCTGTTATTACTCTTTACTAACTCAATCTTAACTCAGATTCTCATTTTTCAAGTTCTTCATTCCCATCATGCAATATTAAAACAGATCTTATGCTAGGTCATGACCAATAAAGTTGGTCAATGATTGGAAGCTTGCCACAAGTGTTTGTGTGTGTGTGTGTGTGTGTGAGTGTGTTTGGACAGGAATTGAGTGTTGAAATTATGTAAAGGGTTATACCTTTCAGTATCTGTGATACAGTATCTGTATTATAAATCATAATGCCAAAAAGGAAAGAGGCTAAAGAGAGAGAGAAGTCAGGAGGTGGGAAGGAAACTGGCGACACAGGTGGTGGGAAATGTACACTGGTGAAGGGATGGGTTTTGGAACTCTATATGACCAAAACCCAATCATTAACAAGTTTGTAACTGTGCATGTCATTGTGATTCAATTAAAAATATAAATAAAGTTTCAACACTAAAACAAAAAAAAATTGAAGAGTCTCAAGAAACTTCAGATTTATAATAAAAAGTCTAGTATTCATGTTATTGGAATTCCAATTGAAAATGAATATAGATCCTTATGTACACATTAGAACTTTGATCGTAGTGTACGTTAGCTGCATCTTTATCTGTCTTTACCTTTTCTAATGGGCTGGAGTGATAGCACAGCGGTAGCCCATACGCCTTGCACACAGCCAGCCTGGCCGAGCCGGGTTCAATTCCTCCGCCCCTCTCAGAGAGCCTGGCAAGCTATCGAGAGTATCCCGCCCGCACAGCAGAGCCTGGCAAGCTCCCCATGGTGTATTCGATATACCAAACACAGTAACAACAAGTCTCACAATGGAGACGTTACAGGGCCCACTCAAGAAAATTGATGAACAATGGGAGGACAGTGTTACAGTGTAGTGCTATCTTTTCTAATCTCTGAGCTCTAAAAAGGCATAGATTATAGTTTCTGTCTCTGTGTTATCTAGTCGTCAATACAGTACCATCACCTGGTGAACAATAAATATTAAGTTATTACATAGGCTCCTTTCTATATGTTATGAGCAATACATATGAGTTTAATAATAAAAATTATTATTTGGGGAATTTATGTTTATTTTTTCAAAGTCAGAATAGCAATTCTTTTGAAAATACAACCAAACAGTGAAAGACAAAAGAAAACCACTTTTCTCCCAAGGATTCTTTTACCTGAATCAATTTCAATATTGAGGATAATCTTTGAAATACTTCAGCCTCATCGAGGAGCACTGAGGGTTTTCTGAATTTTTTAATGTCAATGGTGTCATTAAAAGAGAGTACAAGGTTATAAAAGCATTTTATGGAGAAATGAGTTCTTTTTTCAATTCTTCATTAGTGTGCTGTTATAAAAGTCAATGCATATTCTGAATTTTCTGAGGCACATTGGAAAATCTATGAAGTAGTTTTGTGTTTTATGGATTCAGGAAATGATAATTCAAAGATATATCATTTATTATCTTTATGTTTTTTGCACTTGCTTTATTAACTATGTAGATCAAAGAATACTAAAATTTCCAAAACAGAGATAGGTTCAGTATGAGATGTTTTTGAGGAGAAATATGAAGCAAGTTCTGTCAAACCAAGCCTATTATATTTTGGAAAGGGTCTACTTTAGTATTTGGTTATATCCAAGAGAAGACTTGATGAACAGTCTAAACTTGGAAACTTTAGTAAATTTACTTGGTTCTAATTTTAGCTTTATTAATCTATAGTACTCCCAGCTTTCTACAGTCATAAGTATAGCTCTTATTTATTGGTATTAAAGGAAGATTTTTTTCCCCTTAGTCAGATGTCTTATCAGTGCTGACAATATTCTATTCCTAGTATTTAAAAGCCTGAGAGAAATAATCAACAAGCTTTTGTGTGTATACATAAAATAAACCCAATTTATGTGCAAGGGATACATTCCAAGAACCTCAGTTATGACTGAAGCCACAGATAGTATCAGACATTATATATCTATGTTTTCTTATACATGCAAACTTATTATACTAGTTAATTTATAATTTAATCACAATGAGAGATTAATATGACTAATGATAAAAAGTGTTATAAAATATACTATAATAAAAAGTTACATTAATGCATGTTTCCTCCTACAAAATATTTTATTGTATGTAATATTTTTATGGGGCTGGAGTAATAGCACAGCAGGTAGGATATTTGCCTTGTACATGACCAACCCAGGGTCGATTTCTCCATCCCTCTCGTAGAGCCTAGCAAGCTGCTGAGAGTATCCCACTCGCATGGCAAAGCCTGGCAAGCTACCCGTGGCGTATTAGATATGCCAAAAACAGTAACAAGTCTCACAGGGGCCACAGCCAGCAGTGTTCAGAGATTAATCCTGACTCTGCACTCCTGATGGGCTCAAAGAACCATATGTGGTACTGGAGGACAGAACCTGGGTCAGTTGTGTGCAAGACAAGCATTCTACCCACTGTACTACAAGTCCAGCCCCTGCCCTCTATAAGCTAATGTCTCTCACTCCGTCTTTCTCTCTCTCTCTCTCTCTCTCTCTCTCTCTCTCTATATATATATATCATTTTATATCACTTTATCTCTCAAGCCAATCTTATCCATGGAATTCCTACCAGATTCACTTTATCACTGTCCTTCCATTTTTCATCGATTTGCTCGAGCGGGCCCTGTAACATTATGAGACTTGCTACTGTGTTTGGCATATCGAATACTTCACGGGTAGCTTGCCAGGCTTTGCCGTGTGGGCGAGATACTCTTGGTAGCATGCTGGGCTCTCCAAGAGGGGTGGAGGAATCGAACTCAGGTCGGCCATGTTGGCTGCGTGCAAGGCAAACACCCTACCCGCTGTGCTATCCTTCCAGATTATATATAAAAACACAAATATATATTATATAACATATAATATATATACACAGATATACATATACACATCATCATATGTGCACAAATACACACATATATATACACACACTTCTGGTTAAGAAACTATAACAGAAAATCTAGCAGTGGGAGAGAATGAGTTTAGGGTATTCATTCTCTTGAGTCCTCCTTTGGGGTTGCTTCTATATGGGCAAATGATTCTTGACAGAAGGTCACTTGATGTCTCAAGTCAATCTCATCCATGCAATTCCTTCCAGATTCTGTCACGTCTTCCTTCCCTCCATCTTTCACATCTAGAAGAACTGAAACCTCACTGCTAACCTCAGGCAATCTCATCATCTCTGACATCCAACTCACACTTAGAAAGTGTAGCCTCCTTAAATCATCCTAAAAATGACCATACTAACTCTTGTCTGCTAGGACCCTGATATACAGATAACCAAAAGAAATGGCTAATCTGAACAGATATATGGCTATTGTAAAACCTCAGAAATGCTCACAGTTCCACAACAAAGCACTCTGGTGTGTGTCCACCCTACTCCTGGTCCTCCTTCAGGTACAGCTGAAGAGACACCAACAATTTCCAGGTCTTGAGACCTCCCTCTCTATAAGCTTCATTAGAGTTCCTTCCTAAGCCTGATTTGTTAATAGTGTCTTTCTCTGAAAAGACTGCAATTTAGATGATTAGCTTCCTGGTGTTGAATTATAATAATTTCCCTCACATTTGCCTCTCTGATATGTCCCACCTTACATTCCATCTTTATATGAAATATAGTGTTTCTAAACTCTTCAAATGAAAAAACCTCTTGTTTTACTATCAAAGGCAGTTAGTGGTTTTCATATATTAGTGTATTTTACTTATTAGCATTAAAATAATCATATTGCCTTTATTTTTAAATGTAAGGACATTGCTAATCCATTAATTATAAATATGAACTTCACGGTCATGGTCCTCCCGTTGTTCATTGATTTGCTCGAGCGGGCCCAGTAACGTCTCCATCACTAAAAAATCATATTCCAATAAAAATTCAATAAATCAAATATTTTTCTAATAAGCACTGTAGCTCTGTCCTCCCATTGTTCGTTGATTTGCTCAAGCGGGCCCAGTAATGTCTCCATTGTGAACCTTGTTGTTACTGTATTTAGCATATTGAATATGTCACGGGTAGCTTGCCAGCCTTTGCCATGCAGGCGAGATACTCTCGGTAGCTTGCCCGGCTCTCAGAGAGGGCCAGAGGAATCGAACCCGGCTTAGCCAAGCCGGCCGCATGCAACGCAAATGCCCTACCACTGTGCTATCGCTCCAGTCCTTCCTAATAAGGAAGCAATTAAATTTTAAATTTTAAAAGAAATATTGACAATAAAGATAACAAGATTAAAAATGTCATTTCTTTAACACTATGGCCTTTCACCAAACTGAGAAGACTAAGGTCTCCTTTCTAATTGGAAGATTCCACCTGTGCTTGCAATTTCAATAATTGTCACTCACTGGATCATAATGCCTGTGCATAAAAACTCATATTCAACAAAAAGGGCTTCTTTAGGTGACTGAGTGATAAGTTTTACAATTAATATAGCTGAATTTTTCAACAAACACCTAATTTCTCGCTAAGAAAATAACACACATAGTTCTAATTAGAAATCATGTAATTTAGACCAAGGGCCAAATCCCATTTATTTGATATTGTTTTCATTTATACATTGAGAATGGACATTTCTACTTCTTTGTGTCACCCTGGCTGGCGAGATAGCACAGCAGTAGGGTGTTTGCCTTGCGCACAGCCGCCTGGCTGAGCCAGGTTCAATTTCTCCATCCCTCTCAGAGAGCCCGGCAAGCTCCCGAGAGTATCTCGCCCGCACAGCAAAGCCTGGCAAGCTACCCATGACGTATTCAACATGCCAAACACAGTAACAACAGGTCTCACGATGGAGACGTTACTGGGCCCACTTGATAAACAACAGGAGGACAGTGTCACCCCTGTAATTTTTCTTAATTGCAAGTATTTAAAATATTTCTCTAAGAGCTTAAGGAACCAATATCTTCATATCTCTCCATAAACCTTAAGCAAGAATCTCCAGAATTTTCTTTCAAACTTGAAATTTTTTCAATAATGCTGAGTCTTTCCCTGTTCTGCTTTTTTAGGCCTTGGTTTAAGTTTTCTTTTCAAACTATAGAAACCTAACATCCAAATATTAATTAATAATTTAGAAGTTATGATGTAAATATGAACAATTGGTTTTATATGTTTGGCTTATTTGATACCATAACTTCCAAATAATTTGACACAAAATCAAAAAAGCTTTAGTCCATAATTTACTTTCCAATAGTAGAAACATTTGCCACTTCAACGAAATAGAATGTGTATTTCTTTTTCTCTGACCACACTAAGATACAAGCAGCATTTAAAAAAAAATGATGCCTTTGAACAAGGAAGTTATGTTACCAAACAGTTTACAATATTAAGATTTATTTTTGCTTGAGTCAAAGTTAAGATTAAAGAGACGATGTCGCTACCACCACACAGGCTCATAAAACTTTAAGCCATTACTGTGACCTTAATGTGGAACTAAGGATTCTAGACATCAATATTGCTTTGTAATAGTCTCATATTCATTTAAAATTCAGTTGTAGTTTGTCACATTTCCATTTTGTTTCCATCCAAACTACCTTGAACTTTCATAGCACAAAATAATGTTTTAGATCTTTGCTAACAGTGTACTTTAAAAATTCACAAGATCCAAAGATGAAAAAAATAAAGTGCCTAAAATATCAAGAAACTTCCACCTCTGTCTCTGGATTTTCATTTCATTCAGTTCCTTTGTAATGTATACAAACACCTGACAATAATATAATAATTTCTCATGAAAATGTTATTGATAATTTTTAGTTATGTAATTTTTACTCAAGCTTTCTAACTACATACATCAGCCAATTTATATTTTAAAAAATCACATCTCTGTCATGTATTGTAAAAGCAGAGGTAACTTCTTAACCAAAGTTTCCATTTTTCATCAACAAAATGTGTGTAACGGCTCTTCGCAAGGCCTCTGTGATGTCTAAATAATATATGCAAAATTCTTAATTCATAGTTTAGCTTCACTTTTACTTCCTTCATGCCTTTCTACATGAAGAGTTTTGCATATCAAACGAAGACTATTCTACATGAAGAGTTTTGCATACCAAACCAAGACACAGTAAAGACTTATAACAACCTAATGATAAAAAGAATATCATAATATCTATTCTGCATCTGAATAATGCAAAAGAAATACTATTTTTATATTTTTTATATTTTACTTTAACACATTTGGTATATTCCAATGCATGGACTTATAGATAGTTGCTTTTGATATAGGTTACATTTTATTAAAGTTAAAAATTTATATATTCCTGGCAAGTCATTTATCATTTATTAGAATCAAAGCATATCTAAAGTTAGAGGAGTTGAACTAGATCATCTCTCAGATGAATTTCAATTCAAGATTATAGTAAGTGTAAGTTTCTAAACAATCTATGAAGATGACATTCATGTAGACCTGGATAATGACCATTTTAAAAATGTATGAGCTAGAGGGAAAAGAAGATTCTTGGAACAAAAAGACCCAAAAAGAAAATACTTTTAAAAGAGTCAAGTTCCTTCCACTCCAGATCACTGCTAACAGCTCTGAGCCCTGGTATCACACAGAAGCCCTGGTTACACAATCTTCCATTGTTCTCTAGGATGGTATTTCCACGGGGTACTCATTTCTTTCAGTGTTTCTAGAATAATTAGCATGTTTTTTTCCAAACTCCTAAATTATCATTATTTTCCCATGAAAATAGAGTCACTGATTTAATAAAAAGGGCCCTCAGAGAAGCAGACTAACTGCAGTTGACATGTCCTTGGAGTTTGTTCCTAGCCCTGCCTGCTGTTGATGGTGAAATATTCCTACAAATAAAATAAACATGAATTTATGCACACAGTAGATCATATACAAATCTCTGAAATGGTATTACAAGAAATCATAAGTTTGGGAAGTAAAATAAATCATTAAATTGAGAATTTCAACAATATTCATTGTGAGATTGTTAAACTTTGTGGAAGATCTGATTGTTACACTATTCCAACACTACTCAAATAATGTTCACTAGCATTGTCCAGTGTTTGACTATTCTTTACAAACAGAAATTGTCTTGTAAATATGTTAACTCAAGGAAGAGAATATTACTCTAGCATTAAGTCAGAAACTAATTTAAAATCTAAATTAGAAAAAGCATTTCAATTTCAAAATAAAGCCAAAATCCAAAAAACAGACAAAATATTTTCAACACTAAGGGAAAGGAACTTAGAGGAAGTAACATATTTTCTAACAACCAACCTGAATGAATATATGTTTAGACAAACTTTTAACAACCCAGGTAATGTAAACACAAAATGAAATAAATGAAAGTTTTAGAATTGCAATTTCTGTCATTCAGAAAAAGCAAAACTATCTGTCACTGTCACTGTCCTCCCGTTGATCATTGATTCGCTCGAGCGGGCCCAGTAACGTCTCCATCATGAGACTTTTTTTGTTACTGTGTTTGGCATATCGAATACGTCACGGGGAGCTTGCCAGGCTTTGCTGTGCAGGCGAGATGAGATACTCTTGGTAGCTTGCCGGGCTCTCCGAGAGGGGCGGAGGAATCAAACTCGGGTCAGCCATGTTGGCTGCGTGCAAGGCAAACTCCCTACCACTGTGCTATCGCTCAAGGTAGGTAAAGTAATTATTATCTGTATATTTTGAAATATTTCAGCAATGATAAATTTTAAATATAAAATTTTGGGTACTTTCATTTTTCAAGTGATCACCATTTGAAGTTGTAAAATTGTAAAGGCCCTCCCGTTGATCGTCGATTTGCTCGAGCGGGCCCAGTAACTTCTCCATTGGAGACTTTGTTGTTACTGTGTCTGGCATATCGAATACTCTCGGTAGCTTGCCGGGCTCTCCGAGAGGGGCGGAGGAATCGAACTCGGGTCGGCCATGTTGGCCGCTTGTAAGGCAAACGCCCTACCGCTGTGCTATCGCTTGAGTTAATATTCCTTCTAATAGTGATTCTTCTTATCAAGCATCTGTATCAGATAAAGTTACTTCTATTTGTTATTAAAGTACATGATATTGCCACAATATATTGATTGAGAGTAAAAAACATCCACCTATCTCTTTTTTAACAGAAAATATATGAATCTTTTAATATGATTATCAAAATAATAATTTTATGGTCACTCATGTTTTAAAACAAATAAAGAAAAATAAAATTAAACAATTTGTGACATGTGGAATTCCTAAGAAATTGGGTTTTTTTCATGAATCCCAAAGATGAAAGTTGGTGGGAAGTTTGGAAGCATCAAATAGTGTTCTTATTAGAAGTTGAAGAAAAAGAACAATTGTAACGAAATCGCAGCTTGCGTGATGAATAAAGAGAGTCAAGAACATTTTGTCTGTTTGTTTTAGGACCACACCCAGAGGTTCTGAGGGTTTACTCCTGGCTTTGTGCTCAGCAATCACTCCTGGAAAGCTCAGGGTTCTGGGGATCTACCTGGTTCAACTGTATACAAGTCAAATATCTTACCTACTATACTATCTCCCCAGCCTCCACAAGCATTTTCTTGTCAAGCCAGTGTGAAAGAAGGTACATTCCCCCGTAATCCTGTTTAAGTGAGATTCTAGTTCTGTGTTCTCTATGGGTGCTTCTCTGAGTCTTGGAAGTGCAAGTCAGCAATTCAGTTCTCCATAAAACAAAATGTTTTCTATTTAGATCCTTTGTCACATTTTCAAAAGTAAAGGTATGTACTAGAATATTCTTTGTTTTCACCTAGTAGGTATGACACTCTTCTTTTCCTTCAAAATATGTGAAACTGAGGATGTGATGTTGCAGATTTTTAAATATGTAAAATATTTAAATGCAATTGAGTCATGATGACTTGACTTTACATATAACTATTTATGTGTACATAGCTACATATAACTACATATAGTGATATGCCTTGTATTTCTCTATATTGAAACATAACTTAGAAGATGTATAAAATGAAAGTAAAAGAACTGTGGGAAATGAGGTAGTATTTTCATCATCCTGTTATTCGTCGATTGCCTCGAGCAGGCCCCAGTAACGTCTCTTTCATCCTAGCCCTGAGATTATATTCAAGGCTCTTTAGGAGAATGAGACCCATCATTGTTACTGGTATTTGGCATATTTGGTATGCCACGGGGAGTTTGCCAGACTCTGCCCTGTGGGCAGGCTACATTCGATAGCCTGCAAGTTTGTCCAAAGTAGGAATGAGACAATAAGATGTCATAAAAAAGTTCTGATAAGATGTCGCGCGGCCGCGAATGCAGAGGCAGTATTAAGAGATTAAAAATATTACTCAGTGGAATGGAGCTGGAGCAACAGCACAGTGGGTAGGGCGTTTGCCTTGCACACAGCCGACCAGGGTTTGATTCTTCCATCCCTCTTGGAGAGCCTGGCAAGCTACTGAGAGTGAGAGTGAGAGTGAGAGTATCCTACCTGCACGTCAGAGCTTGGCAAGTTCCCCTTGGCATATTTGATATGCCAAAAACAGTAACAAGTCTCACAATAGAGATGTTACTGGTGCACGCTTGAGCAAATCAATGAACAACAGAAGGACAGTGCTACAGTGCTACCCAGTGGAATGAAAAAGGTAAAGAGTTCTATATCCTTTCCTTTGTTGCAGATATTTTAAACCATTTCTATATAAACTGTGTTTATAATGAGCAGCAAACTCAGAGCTAAGTTGTGTGTTGGTCATTGCCAATATCAGGTTTCCACTTTAGAAGCTTCACCTAAATTATCTGGCCCTGATCAGAAACCAAGCACCTTTCATCTTTCCTGCAGTTCTTCCACCATGTCTATACTCAAACAGAACCCTTTCTTATGCCCTGTCACAGAGGCAGGGTGGGATGGGGGGGATGGGGGTGTGGGAGGGATACTGGGATTAGTGGTGGTGGAGAATGGGCACTGGTGGAGGGATGGGTATTTGATCATTGTATAATTGAAACCCAAGCACAAAAATTTGTAAGTCTACAACTGAACCTCATGGTGTCTCACTAATACAAATTTTTTAAAAAATCTATAAAGAGAAAATATAAGTTGGTATTAAAAAATGAGGGCTCTTTGTGTGCAATATACAGATTCTTTTCATGCCTCTGTTATACCCTGCAGTAATATTTATAAGGTTTCTCATCGCTGTTTTTTTTTCAACTGATAAATACCCCAAAGCACAAAAAAATAAAAATTTAAAAAAACCCTTTCTTAGGAGAAATAAACCTAGAGTGAACAACACAAATAGTGTTCACTACAGTATTAGTTTACCTAAGTACTTGTTAACTCTCATTAAGGAAAGAAAAGAGAAGGGGGAAGGGGAAGGGAAGGGAAAAGGTAAGATGAGGAGGGAAAGGAAAGTGAAGGGAAAGGGAAGGGAAAGAGGAAGGGAAGGGGAAGGGGACCGGTAAATAGACAGGGACAGGGACTGGGAAAAGGCATGTGAAGCAGGAAGGACTTTGGGAGGCACACCCATCAGTGTTCAGGGCTTCCTTCTGCCTCTATGCTCATGAATCACTCCTGGAGGTGCTCTGATATGAGGTACTAGGGAATTGAACTCAGGTTTAATTTATGCACTGCATTGTCTCTCAGGTTCAGGAAGAGTAAACGTTGCAGTGCATGTCTAATAATCAATTTTCTCCTTTTCTTAGTCAAAAAAATCAATTAAAACTTGCTGAAAGAAAATCTCTGTTCAAACTGAGCGTTGATTCACTCTTTCTATGTTAGTCTTTGCCAAGTCCCCTCGTGCATGATGGACTATGTTTGCCCCTTGCTGACCAAGACTAACAGTCATTTCTTTTCTGTATACTTTCCAAGTTACTCTGAATACCAGGTCCTGTCACCACATTCTGAAGATCAGAAGCCCATTCCAATGTAGTCTGCTTCAACTTTTCACCCAGAGAAGGTCTGGGATGACCACCATGACATCCCACATGACTCTGATATAGCTTCTCTAGATTCTCAACTGCACAAAAAAATGTCTTCCTAGAGTTAAAACAAAATTGTACCTCCATTGGCAAAAAGCATGTTTCCAGAGTTACTAGTGAACATCCTCTTCAGTTAGCTTTCTGCAGTTTCTGCATGAACTCTGTTCTCAAAGCATTATTTAACAGGAGCACTTTACCTAAAGCCTTATTCACTATAAAAGGACATTAAGCCAGGGCCCATACAAAACATTACTTGTAATATCTTATTTGTTTGCACATCCCTTCCAATGTATCACAGGCAACTGGGAAAGTAGCCTAAGATAATGATAGAGAATGCCTACATGTTTGCAGAGCTTCCTATATAGAGAGAGCCATTAATTTCTTTACAAAGCCCTGCTTCAATATCTTAGTCGCTCCGCTCAATGAGCATCATTCAGTGGTTGCTTTATTATGAAGCAAGTTTAGCACTTGATATAGCCTTAATAGGGAGCAGTCCAGGGATTTGAAACACTATAGAACTAATCTCTGGACATAGCTTCAAAATTTCAGTGAAAATATTGTACATATTTCGAACGCTGATTTCTCTGCCCTTTCTGCTCTTTGGAGAGTGCTGCAAAGACCCTGTTCTCAGGTTGACTGCCTCCTCTCAGGCTGCATATTAAATCTATACTTCTGCTATTGAATTGCAGAATCAGGGCATGCTGACCTCATTTAGCAGTCTTCAAACAAATCTGATAGCTGCTAAGTTTCATACTGATTCTGTATTTTAAGAAAAAATTATAATCCTAACATTGCATTATTCTCAACCAATTTAAAGGCAGCAGGAAAATAGTATCAAGATGTAGAAACAGGAAATCTAGACAGAAATTAGGAAACCTCAATTTCATTTTGAAAGCTGTCTCCAGGTGATATTTGGTTTGTCATTTAATCTCTCCAGACTGCTTTTTTTTTTCATCCATCATCTGAAGGGCCCAGACTAGATGATGACTCAGCTGCCATTAGAAGATTCCAGACAGAAAGAACCTTTAGAAAACAAATCAAGTGGAACAACAGCTACGAGGAAGGCAATCAATTCTAGTACTGAGTGTGTGAATCTGAAGTTGGAGAGGTTACAGGACCCAGCTGGATGAACTTCAAAGAATCACTTGTCTTCATGTCACAAGTTGGTCAGGAGTATTCAAGAGATAATTTATATTGAGCACTTAGCATGATGTATGATACATGTAACTAAATCAATGATAATGGTCATTAATATTTTATAGCATACAGTTTAGAACCTGAATAGCAGACCAGATTCTTATATTCTGTGATAATAATTTAAAAGGTGTTGGCATGATCTATGACTTATCCATATCTTAAAAAAATGGATGGGTAAGGAAAGTTCAAAGACTGAAGCCCTTGGACATGCCTTAAAACGTGACTTATGACAACCAGAGAGAGGGTATAATAGGTAAGGTGAATGCCAAGATAATGATCCCCACTGTGAGATCAAACTCAGTAGTAAACCCATAGGACAGCTGAATGTGAACCAAAAACAAGAACAAAATGTGACTGAAGGATGAAAATGTTTGCAAAGATGTCTGAGAAAGACACTTACTCTTTATTAATGACTATCAGACAATGTTAAATAATCAAAAGTCCATTGTCTCCATTTAATGTAAACAATTATGTTTTAAACGCATATATTCTTTGACAATAAGACTCTTTTCTAGGTATAGATTTCACACTGTTGCAGAGCTAAAAAAAAATAAAGAGGGGATAATACAAAACTATCAGAGGGAAAAATAATCCACTGCCAAAATACAGTTGTACAGTTGCATTTGATTCCTTTTTTCAAATCATGCCCCAGAGAAACTTAATTCAAATACTTCTTAGACTTAAAACTGGAATGGAAAACTTGCAAAAGAAACTAAAGGTGAAAAAAATATTGCAAAAAGAAGTTAGAAAAGATTTATTGAGATTGGAAAAGAGTAAAAAAAGAGTTATATTTTTCATTACAAATATTGAAAGATGGCCAATTTCTGCTTCCTAGATTTAATATTTGTGGTTTGCCCAACACAGTCATTTCCTTTTTGTTATGGAAGCAATTTTTCAGCTTCGGGTAGTATATGAGGATTGAAATAATAGGCTAACTTTGTAATACAAGTTAATGTTGTCCTTACACAGAAATATATATATATATATATATATATACTTTCTATGATGATAATCACACTCTCCTTACTCTACTTTTAAATTTGGTTCCAAATATTATCTATAAAGTAATCCCCTACTGTAATGATTTTACATACCTGGAGCTCTTCTTTGACATTACATTGCCCTTAAAATCAAAATTTAAGTTTTTACCAAAGGCTCAATATCCTCAATCATGGAACTTTTAGAAATTGCTCTTCTGTTGTTTCTCCCTTGAAACGTCCAATTCACATTCAGCCTGCTTCCTTCCTTCACTCCCATTCTCTAAGCATTGCCCCTCTACATTCTTACCTTCTGCCCTGTGTATCTGAATGTGAGGTATCTCTTCAGCTCAAAAAATCACTTCCTTTCTATCTTTCCTCTCACTTTCATCTAGTACAGAAAATTTCAAGTTTCAAGTTTTCTTATCACCTACATGTTTTATAAAAAAAATAATAATCTTTTCAGGTCAGAGAAATAGCTCAATGGACTGAGAATGTACTTTGAAAGTGGAAAAGTCCCAAGTGCTGGTGGCAGCCTCTGAGTGGGACCTCAAAACACTTATAAACAATAAAATAAAACTGCATTTATAAAAATGAAAGCATCTTTTTTAAAACTTAAGTACACTCCTACAAAGTTCACTTGGATTTCTTTTTATAAAAGAGGATATGTAGATTTTTTAAGTTAATTCTGTGTTTATTTCTACAGTAGAACCAATATCTGTTTTACTCTAGTAATAAGTCACATTATGTCACATATTTTGTAGCAATTAGTCAATAAGTGTCAAATGAGGCCGCATTTTAGGCACTGGGATACCAGCAATAGATAAAAGTCTGTGTTCTAAAATGAAGTCATGAAATTTGCCTTTAAGTGAAATTTGCCTTTGATGCTGAGTGAAAGGAGTCAGAAGGAGAGGGACAGATATGAAATGACTGCATTCATTTGTGGTATATAAAAAAAAATAGTGAAGACTGATATCCAAGACCAAGGAAAACTGGGAGTAGAATTCCAACCACTGCTGGATGTGGCACTTACATTTTTTAAAAAAGAATTATTAATCTTATGAGAAGGGTGCTTTATTAAGGACATAAATGGTTAATGAAGTGGTTCATTAAGAACATATGGGCAAAATGGAGATTATTAATTTGGAAGGCATTCTAGCACAAGAAAGCTTTTGAGTACAACATGTTAGCCAGGTGAGAAACAAAAATAGGCTAGAATAATAGTACAGTGCGTAGGACACTTGCCTTGCATGTAACCAACCAGGGTTCGATCCCAAACATCCCATATGGTCTCCTGAACCCAGCAAGTGTGATCCCCCTGAGCAGAGCTAGTAGTAAGCCTTGAGCACCTGCATGTGTGATCCACTGTATCGCTGTATCACTGCCATCCCATTGATCTTTGATTTACTCGAGCAGGCACCAGTAACATCTCTATTCCTCCCAGCTCTGAGATTTTAGCAGTCTCTTCTTACTTGTCTTTTCCCAACAACTGGAGGCTCTTTCAGGGTCAGGTGAATGAGACCTATTGACGTTACTGTATTTGGCATACTGAATATGCCACGGGGAGCTTGCCAAGCTCTGCCTGTGTAGGCAGATACTCTTGGTAGCTTGCTGGGCTCTCTGAGAGACATAAATGGGTAGGAAATGTCTTATAATGTGTCTCACAGCCACGAAGTGGCCACGCAGTCCAGAAAGTGGCCTAGAGAGTAGCAGTGTTTGGGCAGTGGAGGTCAGCTGCGGGGCGGCGTCCCTTGGGGTGGGGAGGACTCTCACACGGCCCACAAGCTGGTGCAGAGTCCGGACCACATGTGACCAAAATTTAAAAAATAATTTAAGGAAAAGATAGGAAGGGAGGGAGGGAGGGAGAGAGGGAGGGAGGGAGGGAGGGAGGGAGGGAGGGAGGGAGGAAGGAAGGAAGGAAGGAAGGAAGGAAGGAAGGAAGGAAGGAAGGAAGGAAGGAAGGAAGGAAGGTTCCTTCACAGTGTATAGAATACCTGACAGGCTGATTTAGATTGACAGATTGTTGTCTTGGGAAAAGTGGGCTCCCCTATATCACCAACACATAATGGGTTATTTTCTTTTCTGTTAAAAAGATTGTCAAAAGCACCCCCCAAAAAATACATTGCCACATACTGAAAGTTATATCATCTGCAGTAAATAAGCTCAGCATGAACCTTACTAACAACGATGATCTCCAAGAAAAGACCTTTTGACTTTCATGCTTAATAAAGGAAACCATGTGATTTCCCCAACTCCAGGATACAAATCATTCATACTGAGTTTACTAAAAGTTGGAACCTTAGGTGAAAATGATGTCAAAGGAATCAACAGAAGTGTGAATATCAGCTAAACCAATCACTTAGCACCACAAAGGCTATAAAAATAGAAATATCTGGATCACCCAAAAGAGAGGATTAGAGCTTGGAAGTAAGGATATCATTGTCCAAAGAGCCAGTGGCCCCCTTTCCACACAACTCATGAAGATTAATATGCCTCTAAGCACACAATAGTAACTCTGGACACCAATGAGAAGCATCAAAAAGTTATTGCCATGGGGCTGGAGCAATAGCACAGCGGGTAGGGTGTTTGTCTTGCACGCGGCCGACCAGGGTTCAATTCCCAGCATCCCATATGGTCCCTCGAGCACCACCAGGAGTGATTCCTGAGTACAAAGCCAGGAGTAACCCCTGAGCATCGCCGGGTGTAACCCAAAAAGAAAAAAAAAGTTATTGCCTCTTATTTGGCATTCAAATTGACTTTCCAAGTATTCTACATAACGTTACTGTAGAAAATATTAGTAGATGACTCTGTCTAAAGAGAATTAGGGTTATATGGCTTTTGTCAATTTCTTGTGAGTTAAAAAAATTCACTGGACATGGAGAGAAGATACAATGGGCTTGCCTTGGACTCAGCTGACCTGGGATCAATCCTTGGTACCCGTCTGTGGTTCCCTGAGCCCTCCCAGGAGTGATTCCTGAGCACAAAGCCAGGAGTAATCCCTGAGCAACACTGGTGTAACATCCTCTTCCACTTCCCACCCCCCAAAATGATCTTTGCAAGGCCAATTTCTAATTATCTTACTATCACAGAATTCATAAATAGAAATATGCAATCTTTGGGTTTTGGGGTAACCATTCCCAGCAACTCTAAAACTTAATCTCTGTTTCTCAACTCTTTCAACGGACTTGTTTCTTGTTGCTATGCTCTGTTTACCCCACTTTCTTCTTACAAATTTCTTTTTGTAAACTTTCCTGCCATTGCTTATATGTCTTATTGCTCATATTTTCTAAGTGAGGAGAATCTCTATGGAGAAAAGCATTTTCAAACTAGTAGAGATTTCTCCCATCTTTAACCAATTGAGTAATGCCTGTTATTGGGTTAGAAGAGTCATTTATCCTGAAGACACAGAAATTTTTTCAAAGGTTTAATATGGCAGGTGCTCTGAGTGGGCTTCTCCAAACAACATAAGTAATTAGACATGTGAGTTGTGTTTTAGGGAATAACCATGTTTCCTTGGAAACATCTTCATCTACAGTCAATTTCTGGTCTTTTGCCCAGCTTCACACAGATCTGCAACTTTACAGACACTTTGGGCCTCTTTGGCGAGCTGTCAAGAACTCTGATTCAGAGACAGGAAACCTGATCTTCCCATCCAACAACCGATGTCTTCATTTTTTTCTGTTAGCTTGGAGAATCTCACTTAAACTTTCAGCATCTAAGTTCCTTTGATTTTAAGTGAGAAAATTGCTCTTGCCTACCAAATTCTAGAAGTTTAACTGGAATGCAAGGAGGAAAAAGAAGAGGAGAAACCCTCCCCGCCCCAAGGGACCCAGCCCCAGCAGCCAAAACCCTCCAGATCTTAACTGCTGCCATGCTGACAGCCACTATCCACATGCTTGGGCTCAGCCTCACCCACAAGTCAGCCTATTCCTGGACCGAGGGACACTTCATACCACACACCTTACCGGTACTCCAACAGTACTGCACCACATTTGATGGGGTTTAAAGTAAGAGGCAATCTTACTTAACTATTTTCTTAGAGGAAAAATTTTTTTACAGATATCTATATATGTGTATATATATATATATATATATATATATATATATATATACACAGATATGTATGTATGTACAGCGGTAGGGCGTTTGCCTTGCACGCAGCCAACATGGTCGACCCGAGTTCGATTCCTCCGCCCCTCCCGGAGAGCCCGGCAAGCTACCGAGAGTATCTCGCCCACACGGCAGAGTCTGGCAAGCTCCCCGTGACGTATTCGATATGCCAGACACAGTAACAACCAAGTCTCCAATGGAGACGTTACTGGGCCCGCTCGAGCAAATATATATATATATATATATATATATATATATATATATATGTTGTTAAAGGTTCAAACTTAAAACAACATGTTAGTGATCTCTTATAGAAGAACTAAATGGTCCCTGGCTGAAATACAATAATCTCTATACTCTTTTCTCTAAGGAAACATTTTTTGTAGCATTTTCAGAGGTTTCTCATAACAAATAATACAAAATAAATTATTTTGGTTCTGTTTGGGGGCAGGGATTAGGGTTCAGGATGGAAACATCTGAAATATGGTGGTGGGAAGGTGATTACATCTGAAATATGGTGGTGGAAACATCTGAAATATGGTGGTGGGAAGGTGGTGGGATTGTTGTTCAAATATTACATGTAATCAAATATTGTGAACTATTTAATAAAATTTAAAAAATTAAGAAAAGAGGAGAGGAAGAGAATTGCTCTCATAAAATGAAATTAAAAAATTTTAAAGACTTTATAGCACAGCGGTAGGGTGTTTGCCTTGCACACAGCCAACATGGCTGACCCGAGTTTGATTCCTCTGCCCCTCTCGGAGAGCCCGGCAAGCTACCGAGAGTATCTCGCCCACACGGCAGAGTCTGGCAAGCTCCCCGTGACGTATTCGATATGCCAGACACAGTAACAACAAAGTCTCCAATGGAGATGTTACTGGGCCTGCTCGAGCAAATCAACGATCAACGGGAGGGCCTTTACCTTACCTTTACCTTTTTACTCCAAACATAGAAATGTTAAATATGAATCTCTAGCAATTGAAACTGCAACTAGAAAGGGCTTAAATTCAACCTGTGTGTCCTCCTTCCTACATGCTCTGAACCCCTTTTGTAATCTATGGAATCTTGGAAAACCTTAGAACATACTGCTGGAAAATGACTAACCTAAACAAATGCAATATATTCTGATGTTCAGAAACTTTTCTTTGGTATCAACAACAAAGCATCATGTTCCCAGAAAAACACTTGAAAATCTATAAACAAAAATAAGAGTATCACTAACAAATTTATTATTATGCAAAAAAATTGAGAAATATTTTAAGAATTGTGAGAGTACTGGAATCATTTTTTTCAAGGTATAAAATGACTTTTATTCATTTTTTGATATTTTTTTATTAAAAATGTTTTTAATAGTGAGACATCATGACGTACAGTTGCAGACTTACACGTTTTTGTGCTTGGGTTTCAATTATACAATGATCAAATACCCATCCCTCCACCAGTGCCCATTTCCCACCACCACAGATCCCAGTATCCCTCCCACCCCCCATCCCGCCATCCCACCCTGCCTCTGTGGCAGGGCATTCCCTTTTGTTCTCTCTCTCTTATTGGGTGTTGTGGTTTGCAAAAGAAGCAATGGCTGAAAATCATGTTTAGTCTATAGTCTACTTTCCGCATGCTTCTCCCATCCTGGGAGGATCCTCCCAACACCTTTATTTGGTGTTCCCTTCTTTATCTGAGCTCCCTTTTCCCCTGGTATGTGTGGTTGGCCTCCAGGCCATGGAGTAAAATTCCTGGTACTAATCTCGGCCATTCGTGGGTGTTAGTCTCCTATTTTGTTACTTTATGGAATCATTATTTTCATCTCCCATTAGAAACTAAGTCATAAATGGCTCTGGCACAAAAAAGATCAGTAGAAATGTAAAATACTGTTATTTCTAAAGGAGAAATAGAGAAATAAGTTGATTTTATACTACCCCTTTTCCCTGTAATTCAATAATCTGATGTTAGAAGGAGTAGAAAAATCTACATTTTCAAATTTTTTTTATTGCTTTGTTATTACTAATACTAGTATTAATGTTATTATATTAGCCCTTTAAGCCATTTTATTGATTTTATCAATGTTTAAGAAATCATTGGATAAATAATGTCAAGGGAGACTTTAAATCTTTAAAAACAACATTTAAAGTTATTGGCTTTCTATACAGTAGAATGTCAGTTTCAAATCTATTTCTATCAAGGATATAAGTTAGTTAATGTGAAGGTTTGGAAGGGAGACAAATACATTATTAACACTAAGAACAGTAATAAAAGTACCTTCCTACTGTAACCTTTTTAGTCATTTTAATTCAGATAAGAGTAGATTTACAATTTTCTATTATCAACGCCTCCTATAGTGAAATGTAGAGGTGACGCTTAATTCGATCATCTTCCAGCTTATGTCAGCCTTTGTCTTTATCAGAGTCCCAATAGGAAACAACTATTATGAAAATTTTTATGAGGATATTTTAAAAGGATTATTTACAAAAGCACTAATTGAAAAATGAGTAGAATGGATAAAGTATGAGAGAACTCCCAGGCATTGTAGAAATCCAGAATCACCAGCAAGAGAACTATCACCAATCCTACGTTTGTGAACAAAGGCAGAATGAGATTGCCAGGATTGGGAATGAGAAAGAAGCACAATGATGTCCAACATAAATAAAATGAAACCCAAAGATGTAATTAATTTTCCTAGTAGTATTTTAAAATTGACATGAAATCCAATGTAGCACTTCAACACAACATAGAAAAATTATCAAACTATTTCACAAGTCTTCAAAAACAAGTACATATTTTAGACTTACAGTGTAACTAAATTTGAACTTGTTGACTTTCAAGAGCTCAAGAGTCAAATATAGCCACTGAACACATATATCCATGTTCAGAACAGAAATCAGGTGTAGAGCTTTGACTTTCTTACCTACTGTAGTTGAGGTGGGAAGAGAAGGGCCATTGGCCAAGCCTGCTCAGAAGCCAGAGATCAAGAGACTCACTGATCAGGTCCATGCACGTCAAGATTTCTAAATGGAATTACTTTCATTGTCCTTAACTATCGTATGAACTGGTAGATATTTCCAGTTTTTGAAATGCATATATCAAGTATTATATTTTATTATTGAAAAAATATTCCTAAAAATTGCCTAGAAAATCAATTAGACCTTCTGACTTTGGGAAAATTAAAATTATTAATTCAAGTTTCTTAGTAGTTACCCATTTTAAAATGTTTAATGCCTTTAGTTTTTCAAATTCATAAAGATGTTCAAAGTATTTATGATTTTAAAAATTGTTACTGTATTTGGATTTACAAGCTCTATCTAATATATTTATTTATAATCTATTTCATTTTTACATATTCTATTTGAAAAAAATCCCAACCATTTCTTTGTGACTATTTTTCTTGATCAGACTTACCAGGAGTTGCTTTTTTAGAATCTAATTTTCTTCCCTTAGTAAACTTAAAATCTGTACATTTTATCATCATTTTATTGACTCATGTTAGATGTTAAGATTCAGTTTTTTTTTTTTCCCCTTTATTTTATTTTATTTTTTTTTAAAGTTGTAGATTTACAATTTTTTGTGCTTTGGTTTCAATTATACAATGATCAGATACCCATCCCTCCACCAGTGCCCATTTTCCACCACCATGGATAATATCCCTCCCACCCCCATCCCCCCATCCCCCCGTCTCTGTGGCAGGGCAATCCCCTGTGTTCTCTCTCTCCTTTTGGGTGTTGTGGTCTGCAAAAGAGGCATTGAGTGGCAAACATGTTCAGTCCATAGTCTACTTTCGACATGCATCTCCCCTCCTGGGAGGATCCTCCAAACATCCTTTATTTGGTGCTCCCTTCTCTATCTGAATAGCCCTTTCCTCTAGGATACCCGGCTGGCCTCTAAGTTATGGAGTAATCCTCCTGGTGCTGATCTCAGCTATTCTTGGGTATTAATCTCATACTTTGTTACTTTATATCCCCCAGATGAATGCAATCTTTCTATGTCTATCCCTCTCTTTCTGACTCATTTCGCTTAGCATGATACTTTCCATATTGTACCACTTGTATGTAAATTTCATGACTTCATCTTTTCTAAGAGCTACATAGTACTCCATTGTGTAGATGTACCAAAGTTTCTTTAACCAGTCATCTGTTCTTGGGCATTCAGGTTTCTTCCAGTTTCTGGCTATTGTAAAGAGGGCTGCAATGAACAAACAAGTGCAGATGTCACTTCGACTATACATTTTTGCCTCTCTGGGATATATTCCCAAGAGTGGTATTGCTGGGTCAAATGGGAGCTCAATTTCTAATTTTTTGAGAATCGTCCATACTGTTTTCCAGAAGGGCTGAACCAGTGGGCATTCCCACCAACAGTGAAGGAGTGTCCCTTTCTCGCCACATCCACGCCAGCATCGGTTGCTTTTGTTCTTTTGAATTTGGGCCAGTCTCTGAGGTGTGAGATGGTATCTCATTGTGGTTTTGATCTGCATCTCCCTGATGATTAATGATGTAGAGCATTTTCTCATGTGCTTTTTTGCCATTCGGATTTCTTCTTTGAGAAAGTTTCTGTTCATTTCATTGCCCCATTTTTGGATGGGGTTGGATGTTTTCTTCTTGTGGAGTTTAACCAGTATTTTGTATATCCTGGATATCATGGCTTTCCTATACGCAAACAGTGAGAGAGAAGAAAGCAACATGAAAAAAACAATCCCATTCACAATTGTGCCCCAGAAAATCAAGTACCTAGGAATCAGCTTAACTAAGGAAGTAAAAGACCTGTACAAAGAAAACTACAAAACGCTACTTCAGGAAATAAAAGAGGACATGAGGAAATGGAAAGATATCCCCTGCTCATGGGTCGGGAGACTTAACATTGTCAAAATGGCAATACTACCGAAAGCATTGTATAAATTCAATGCAATCCCTATAAGGATACCCATGACATTCTTCAAAGAAATGGAGCAAACACTCTTGAAATTTATATGGAACAATAAGCCCCCCCGAATAGCTAAAGCAATTCTTGGGAAAAAGAAAATGGGAGGAATCAACCTCCCGAACTTCAAACTGTACTACAAAGCAGTAATAATTAAAACAGCATGGTACTGGAACAAAGGCAGAACTGCAGACCAATGGAACAGGGTTGAATACACTGACATCTCTCCTCAATCATATGCTCATCTAATCTTTGATAAAGGTGCAAGTAATGTGAAGTGGAGTAAGGAAAGCCTCTTTAATAAATTGTGTTGGCATCACTGGATGGCTACATGCAAAAAAATAGGCTCAGAACTCTGCCTAACACCATGTACAAAAGTAAGATCAAAATGGATTAAAGACCTCAACATCAGACCAGAAACCATAAGGTACATTGAAGATAAAGTTGGCAAAACCCTCCGTGACATTGAAGCTAATGGTATCTTCAAAGATGCCACGCCACTGGCCGAGCAAGTGAAAACAGAGATAGATAAATGGGACTATCTTAAACTAAGAAGCTTCTGCACCTCCAAAGAAACAGTGACCAAAATACAAAGACAGTCTACAGAATGGGAAAGGATATTCACCGAATACACATCTGACAAAGATTCAGTTTTAACGAAAATTCATAAGGTCTTAAGTTTTGCTACTTGTAATTTTTTAAATGACTACATCACACTGGAAAATCTTGAGAAGGTTTACATCTTGTTATCTTTATACAGTTGTTGGCTTTCTTTGTTTTGTATGGATTCCACACTCAGTGGTGCTCAGGGTCTCTCTGTGCTGCTCCAGGAACCATGCCATGTCAGAGATTAAGCACAAGTGTCCTCCCCTGCAAAGCATAGTCACTGACCCTTTAAATTTTCTCCTTGATTCTAGACATTCACTTTTTCTTTGGGTGGGTTGAATGGCGAGGGGGTGGAGGAGGGGAAGCAGGCCACAGGGAGTGTTCAGGCCACATCCAGCAGTACTCAGGGGTTATTACTGGCTCTGCACTCACTCCTGGTGGACTCAGGGGACCCTACAGATCATAACGAATAAAAACCAAGTCAGCAGTGTACAAGTCAATCCACCTTACCCACTGTTCTATCTTTCAAGGCCCTAGGCACTCACTTTTAACTCTTTCAAAGAAGGCACTCCTTTCTAAATGATAGTTATTTGAATTTGTCAACATATTTCATTAATTACAGTGTTTGATTCTTTTTAGATCTTTCCTGTTTTGACTTTTGTCTTTCCAATAAAATTTTTTGGGTTTTTTTTTTTTAGGTCACGCCCGGCGATGCTCAGGGCTGACTCCTAGCTCTGCATTCAGGAATCACGCCTGGCAGTGCTCAGGAGATTATATGGGATGCTGGGAATTGAACCCAGGCAGGCCGCATGCAAGGCAAACACCCTACCCACTGTGCTATCACTCCAGCCCCTGAATTTTTGCCCCTGAATTTTTTTTTTATTTTCTGGTTCCAACTATTAAAGAGTTAAAAGTTGCTACTTTTGTAATTGTTGTTAATATGCAGATAATTTGCATATTTTCTCTAATACCTTTAAAAATATTCTTTATATGTAATAACCAAATTTGACTCATATATATGTGCATATATATATACATATATATATATATTCTTTAAACAATGAACTCAAAGTTTTTCTCAGGTTTCCCTAAAATTAATCAATCAATATAAATTTATGCTCTGATACATCTGTTTCTTTATTTGTTTGCTCATTCTGTTCGACTTATTTTTGCTATCTTCCTTAGTTTCACATTTCCCCCTGTGAGTTTGTAATTTGGGACTCGGGGCTAAGTTTTAATGGAATATTTTTAGCATTAGTTTCTTTGTTTCTTCCATGTTTATTACTGCATGTTTAATGAATCCATTGTGCTAGCTTCTACCCAGTAAGTATAAAATTAGTTTTGGTGACACTGATAGCCATATTGAATAGTAATACTTAAGGCCTCTATTTCAGAGCATCTTTGTGAAGTCTAAATTCAGATTTACTGTTTCTTTCTTTGAGGTTGATGCTATGAAAGTTCTATTTATCCTCCCCCACCAACTTTTATTTAGGCACCATGATTTACAATACTATTTAATAATAGAGTTTCAGATATACAATTTTCCAACAACACGCCCCCCATCTGAGCATCAGTGTCCATCCAGCAATGTATCAAGGTCCCCCTACACACACACACACACACACACACACACACAGACCTTAATTTCTATTTCAGCAAGATTTCCTCTATGAGAGCAGAAATCTTATAATTCAGTTTAATTTATGTAATCCAGCACCAAGAATCAAAGTAGTGCTTATTAAATAGTCATTGGATGATAGAAAGCAAATGTTTTCCTCACTGAGAAATTCTATTGAGTTTCCATTTCATCACTGTCTCAAGATCCTTATAGAACCCTCCAGCTCATAACTTCCCTAGAAGCTTATATCTGACTACTGATTCAATAAGCAATTGGCATCTATTTAATCATTCTTTCTAAGTTTTATTCAGAGTAAATGAATCTAATGGCCCAGCAACTATATAATCTGGCAGGAAGATAATATCTTCTACTACGCATTTTGTTTCATTGGTGTAATTACTATAAAGATTATAGATTAAACCATCTTCTAGTTATTATAATTTCCTCTTTGAGACTCAAATACAAGAGGCTGCATTCTATACAAAGATCTTTTCATTTCTTTCTGAACAGAGAAACTAAAAATTAACTTCAAGTCACTACAAGACTGTCAAAATGAAAGTGTCTTAAGTATATTCACTTCCTGTCAATGCTACTGGACATTCCTGGAATCATTTAAACTTCCTCATGAGAAGCTGTTAAGAAGCATGCCTCTCATTATCTGTATTGCAAAGCATAATGCCCAAAAGAAGAAAGAGTGAAAAAGGAAAGTGCCTTCATAGAGGCAGGGGATGGGGGCAGGGGGTAGGGATACTGGGGACATTGGTGGTGGAAAGTACTCTAGTGGAGGATTGGGTGTTTGATTATTGTATGACTGAAACCCAATCATAAAAGCTTTATAACTGGGGGCTGGAGCAATAGCGCAGCGGGTAGGGCGCTTGCCTTGCACGCGGCCAACCCGGGTTCGATTCTCAGCATCCCATATGGTCCCCTGAGCACTGCCAGGGGTGATTCCTGAGTGCAGAGCCAGGAGTAACCCCTGTGCATTGCCAGATGTGACCCAAAAAGCAAAAAAAAAAAAGCTTTATAACTGTATCTCATGGTGACCCAATTAAAAAGGAAAGAAAGAAAAGAAGAGAAGAGAAAAGAAAAGAAAAGAAAAAGAGAAGTACGCCATTTCATTATACTTCACTAGCCTCCTGAAGATCAGATTGAGAGAATCTGGAAAATTATAGGACTATGATTCTTACTGTTTACAAAACATCCAATTTTATTTACATATATCATTTTGTTTCTAAGATGCAAATAATTACCCTAATGATAAGTAAGCATAGCATACTTCTTTTTAACCCATAGGTAAATTATTTTTGTTTTTCTTTGCTTTACGTCTGGTTTAATATCATAGTAGTTTTTTCAATCTTTGAGATAGATTGTGGGTTTTTTTAATTTTATCAAACATGTTTCTTCAATGAGGGTCAGGTGAATGAGACCAGTTGTAGTTACTGGTTTTGGCATATCGAATACACAGCGGATAGCTTGCCAGGCTCTTCCGTGCGGGCGGAATACTCTCGGTAGCTTGCCAGTCTTTCCGAGAGGTATAGAGGCTTTTGGGGTGACCTCTAATCACCCTTGTAGGTGTTACCATATTTGAACCCTATCAAATATGGTACGACAATTCCAGAAGATGGGTATTTAGTGTCTTATGATGTGTCGCGGGGCCGCTTGCGGCTGCGCGGGTCCAGAAAGCGTCCTGGAGTGTGGCGACGGCTGGGTAGTGGAAGTAGTGAAATAGCTAAGAGGACGAAGAACCTCCGGCTCCGGGCACATCTCTTTGATTCCACTGTTCTTCCTGCATTAACATATGCCTCAGAGACCTGGGCCCTAGGCAAACAAGATGAGAACGCCATTCAGGTCTCCCAAAGAAGAATAGAAAGAGCTATGCTTGGAATATCACGTTTCACTCAAATGAGAGAACGAATCCGGAGTTCTGACATCCGTCGACGATCAAGGATCAGGGACGCTGTCTCATATGCCAAGGTGTCGAAAATCAGATGGGCTGGTCACGTAATGAGATTTAAAGACGACCGTTGGACTAGAGTTGTTACTGATTGGATTCCACGGGATGTCAAGAGACCGCCTGGCCGCCCACCTACCAGATGGTCAGACTTCTTTGTCAAGATCATGAATGATCGGTTTGAGGCCCTCCATGTTCCCGGAGCGAAGAGATGCCATTGGGCTACACTAGCACGTGACAGGGACAAATGGAGACGTTACTGGCGCCCGCTCGAGCAAATCAACGACTAACGGGAAGTTAAGTGATTAAGTGATTAAGTTTCTTCAATGAAGACTGCAATCATCATTTAAAATTTAAAAAAGGTCCTTTATAATCGGCAGAGAAAAACAAATATTAGTCCTAAATTTTTCTAAGATATCACTAAAATATATTACCCTATTTCTACTTTTCTTTACATAAAGAGAGAACTATGAATATTTTATGCCTGTGATATTTGGTTTTTGTCAATTTTAACTATTTCTAGTCTCTCTATACACAGGGAGGTCACAAAAATGGCTTCTGTCATAGCCACATCATACCCTATACGTCACTGCATGGAGGGACCAGCTTAATCAGCAGAGCACCAAGGCTCAGTGTTGGAACCAGAGAGACAACAACAGGAGATACCAGACAGCCAACAAACAGCTAAAGGGTCAGGACAAAAGTGAAGCAGCTACTCTGCACCCCTGAGGCCATCATGCTAGGTTCTCGGGGGCTGCTGGCAAGGTCCTCATCCAAGGCAGGGATGGCAATGGTGCCTCAGGTGCGTGCAGCTGGGAAACATAATTGCATGCTGGGTATATTATATCTGTGGCCTCTTCATAAAACAGGCCTCTCTCTGACCCTGAGTCAGACCCAGAGCAATTACTCAACAAACAGCTGGGGCCATCGCTGAGGTTGTTTTGCCTGTGTTGTTTCCTGATTCTAGTCAGGGCCTAGAGCAGAAATTGAATTCAGCTTCCAAAGAAGGCAATTTGCTGTTGATCTTTTTATTATTGTTACATGAATGGGGGGAATGGAGTACACCCCCTACCCTGTAGTGCTCATAAGTCAGGGCCTCAGCCAACAGCACAATGTTCTTCCTTACTAATGGCATCTATTGATGACACAGTTACAGTCTCACAGTATCTGGTATCTACCTTTGACCACTATTAAGACCAAAAAGTCCAAAACCACAACTTCTTTTTCAATTTGCACACCTTTAAAAGAGTTGCTAGACCACAACTGATGGATAATTTATAAACTGAAGCACTAGAAAAGCCTAGACTGTGTGACCAGTTTAGAGGGGAAAGCGAGGTAGAGAATAGGTCTTACTTGGACACTAGGTGGTTTAAATTCCTTTAGGTGGCTTAAATTCTTGATACTCTTTAACATTTACCTCTCCAAGTCAAGCTGCTTTAGCTTCTTCCCTGAGTTGGCACTAGTTCATCAATCACTAAACAGGTGCCAGAGTGTCAGAAGACAAAACAACAGACGCTGTAGTATCCTGAGATTATATCCTACAGCCCACAAGACCTACACAACAAGCCAAGGGAAGACAGCCACAGAACCCAATATACAGCAATAGAAATACTATATCGACCAAAATGAGAGAAAAAAATTTCCCATTAATTATGGAGTAAGATAAAACTCCAGGAAAATGTTTAAATTTTCTACTACAACTAAGTAAGCATCCTGAAGAGAATTTAATACAATATTTATAATAATAGTTAAATTATATTTTTTTTAAAAAACTATGAAAAAGGATGTGCGCGGGACGGGCACGTTGGCCCAGCTCTGGGCAACCAAGCTGAACGGCTCCTATTCCAGGTACAGCCCGCCCCCAAGGGCCTGGGACCCTCTGTGCGCATGCACAGCTAGCTCCACCTCCTAGAAAGCCGGTTTTCTGCCCTGATCTGCGCGGGACGGGCACGGAGGCCCACCTCTGGGCAACCAAGCTGAACAGCTCCTATTCCAACCAGGTACAGCCCGCCCCCAAGAGCCTGGGACCCTCTCTGAGCATGTACAGCTAGCTCCATCGACGTTCCCAACTCCTTGCTCAGTGCCAGGGACTCTTTCCGGAGCCGCGGCCGCTAACGCGGCCGCGAAATATTTTCCCACTACATATGACATAGGAACCATAACCAACCTTCTTCGATGGAAACTTTTCTAGTTTACATCAGTCACTAGAAACACAGTAGCCAATAACTCATAAGCCTATCTTAACTCACACTGCATATCAAGCAGAATAGTAACAGTGAACGTTAAGGACTAAACCACACTTTTCACAATGGTAAAGCAACGCAAAAGCCCACCAAACTTTCTTAAGAGTCTAGCCCAGATGACACCAACAGTACTGCAGTGTTAGACAACCTCTCTGACAAGGAATTCAGGAGGGAGCTACTTAGGATGCTTAGGGAACTAAAAGAAACAATGGAAAGCAATGCCAATAGAAGACAAGAGGATTTGAAGGTAGAAATGAGGAAAATGCAATCAGAAATGTCAGACCTGAAAAATCTTGTAGGCGAATTGAAAAACTCAGTGGAAGGCCTCAGCAGCAGAGTAAGAGCTGCTGAGAACAGAATCAGTGAGCTCGAAGATGAAGTTCAGAGACTCTCCAGAGAAGAGCAGAAAATGGAAAAGAGACTCACAATTCGGGAACAGATGGCAAGAGAAGATCGTGATGAAGCCAAGAGGGGTAACATAAGAATTATTGGAGTTCCAGAGGGACAGGAAGAAAACCTTGATGAAGAAGAAAATGTCAAAGACATCATTGCTACAACGTTTCCAGAGCTGAAGAAAACTTGTGACCATATTCAGGAGGCCCGAAGGGTACCAGCTAGAAGAAATCAGAATAAAAATACCCCAAGACACATTCTGATCAAAATGACCAAAACCTTAGACAGAGACAAAATTCTGAAAGCAGCAAGATCGAAGAAAGAAATCTCTTACAAAGGAGCATCCTTAAAATTCACAGCTGATTTTTCTGATGAAACCCTTATGGCCCGAAAACAGTGGTGGGACATAGTGAAAAAACTCAATGAAATAAATGCCTCCCCAAAAATACTTTTCCCAGCAAGACTCGCATTCATAATAGAAGGAACAACACACAGTTTCACAGACAAACAACAGCTCAGGAACTTCATAGACTCAAAACCGTGGTTACAAGAACAACTAAATGGGCTACTTTAAGGCAAGAAAGGCCCCTCAGATACACAAAATTTCAACAGAACAATGGAACAAAATCCCATAACAATAATCTCTCTCAATGTCAATGGGCTAAACGCACCAATTAAAAGACATAGAGTGGCAGGATGGATTAGAAAATTGAACCCAACATTCTGCTGCCTGCAAGAAACGCATCTCAATAGTCAAAGCAAACACAGACTCAGAGTCAAAGGCTGGAAAACAACCCTACAGGCAAACAGCTCCCATAAAAAAGCTGGGGTAGCCATCCTAATATCAGACCACATCGATTTCAGAGTGAGGAAGGTCATAAGAGACATTGAAGGCCATTTCTTATTGATTAAAGGATCTGTACAACAGGAAGAACTTACAATAATAAATGTATATGCACCTAATGAGAGACCAGCAAAGTACTTAAAACAACTACTCATAGATTTGGAAAAAGACATCAACAGCAACACAATACTAGTGGGAGACTTCAACACTGCTTTGTCACCTCTTGATAGATCAACCAGACTCAAGCTTAGCAAGGACATACTTCATCTGAGGGAAACAATGGAAGAAAGGGACTTAGTAGATATATACAGGACACTTCATCCACAAAAAGCTGAATACACATTCTTCTCAAGCGTACATGGAACATTCTCCAAGATAGACCACATGCTGAGCCACAAAACATGCCTCCAAAAAGTTAAGAAGATAGAGATTGTATCGACAATCTTCTCAGACCATAATGCGCTGAAATTAGAAGTAAATCACATACAAAAACAGAAAACTAAATCAAAAACCTGGAAATTAAACAGTGCTCTATTGAACAACGAGTGGCTTAGACAGTAAATCAAAAGATTCCTAGAAACGAATGAAAATGAGAACACGAGTTACCAAAACTTATGGGACACAGTAAAAGCTGTGTTAAGAGGAAATTTTATAGCTCTACAAGCATTCCTCAGGAAGGAGGAGCGAGCACACATAAGTAACCTAACCTCACAGCTTAAGAAATTGGAGAAGGACCAAAAAAAGGAGCACAACCCGTTCAGGAGAAAGGAAATAATAAAACTCAGAGCAGAGATTAACGAGATGGAAACCCAAAAAACAATCCGAAAGATCAATGAAACCAAGAGCTGGTTCTTCGAGAAAATTAACAAGATTGATAAGCCTCCAGCAAAACTCACAAAGAAAGGGAGAGAGAAAACCCTAATAAACCGAATCAGAAATGAAAAGGGAGTCATTACAACAGAAACTACAGAAATTCAAAGGATCCTCAGGGAGTACTTTGAGAAACTGTATGCCACGGAACATGAAAACCTCGAGGAAATGGATAAATTCCTAGACTCCTACAGACTCCCAAGGCTGAACCAAGAAGACCTGGAATACCTGAACAGACCTATCACCATCAAGGAAATTGAAATGGTAATAAAAAGTCTCCCCAAGCACAAAAGTCCTGGCCCAGATGGATTCACTAGTGAATTCTCCCAAATCTTTAAAGAGGACTTACTCCCAATCCTCTTTAAGCTTTTCCATGAAATTGAAATATCAAAAATACTTCCAAACAGTTTCTACGAAGCAAATATCACATGGATACCAAAAGCAGACAGAGATACCACAAAGAAAGAGAATTACAGACCAATGTCCCTGATGAATACAGATGCAAAGATCCTCAACAAACTACTAGGAAATAGAATCCAACTACTCATCAAAAAGATCATACATCATGAACAAGTAGGATTCATCCCAGGGATGCAAGGATGGTTCAACATTCGGAAATCAATCAACATAATCCATCATATCAACAAAAGAAAAGATAAAAAGCATATGATTATATCAATAGATGAAGAGAAAGCATTTGACAAGATCCAGCACCCCTTTATGATGAAAACCCTAGCAAAAATGGATATAAAGGGGACCTTCCTCAACATAATTAAAGCCATCTACCACAAGCCTACAGCAAGCATCATCCTCAATGGGGAAAAACTGAGAGCCTTCCCTCTAAGATCAGGGACGAGACAAGGATGCCCACGCTCTCCACTGCTGTTCAATATAGTACTGGAAGTACTTGCAATAGCGATTAGGCAAGAAAAAGATATTAAGGGCATTCAGGTAGGAAAGGAAGAAATCAAGCTCTCACTATTCGCAGATGATATGATACTCTACTTAGAGAACCCAATAACCTCCACCAAAAAACTCCTAGAAACAATAGACTCGTATAGTAAAGTTGCAGGCTATAAAATCAATACCCAAAAGTCCATGGCTTTCCTATATGCAAACAGTGAGAGAGAGAAAGCAACTTGAAAAAAACAATCCCGTTCACAATTTTGCCCCAGAAAATCAAGTACTTAGGAATCAGCTTAACTAAGGAAGTAAAGGACCTGTACAAAGAAAACTACAAAACGCTACTTCAGGAAATAAAAGAGGACATGAGGAAATGGAAAGATATCCCCTGCTCATGGGTCGGGAGACTTAACATTGTCAAAATGGCAATACTACTGAAAGTATTGTATAAATTCAATGCAATCCCTATAAGGATACCCAGGACATTCTTCAAAGAAATGGAGCAAACACTCCTGAAATTTATATGGAACAATAAGCCCCCACGAATAGCTAAAGCAATTCTTGGGAAAAAGAAAATGGGAGGAATCAACCTCCCGAACTTCAAACTGTACTACAAAGCAGTAATAATTAAAACAGCATGGTACTGGAACAAAGGCAGAACTGCAGACCAATGGAACATGGTTGAATACACTGATATCTCCCCTCAATCATATGATCATCTGATCTTTGATAAAGGTGCAAGTAATGTGAAGTGGAGTAAGGAAAGCCTCTTTAACAAATTGTGCTGGCATCACTGGACAGCTACATGCAAAAAAATGGGCTCAGAACTCTGCCTAACACCGTGTACAAAAGTAAGATCAAAATGGATTAAAGACCTCAACATCAGACCAGAAACCATAAGGTACATTGAAGACAAAGTTGGCAAAACCCTCCATGACATTGAAGCTAATGGTATCTTCAAAGATGCCACGCCACTGTCTGAGCAAGTGAAAACAGAGATAGATAAATGGGACTATCTTAAACTAAGAAGCTTCTGCACCTCCAAAGAAAAAGTGACCAAAATACAAAGACAGTCTACAGAATGGGAAAGGATATCTGCCGAATACACATCTGACAAGGGGTTGATATCCAGGATATACAAAATACTGGTTAAACTCCACAAGAAGAAAACATCCAACCCCATCCAAAAATGGGGCAATGAAATGAACAGAAACTTTCTCAAAGAAGAAATCCGAATGGCAAAAAAGCACATGAGAAAATGCTCTACATCATTAATCATCAGGGAGATGCAGATCAAAACCACAATGAGATACCATCTCACACCTCAGAGACTGGCCCACATTCAAAAGAACAAAAGCAACCGATGCTGGTGTGGATGTGGCGAGAAAGGGACACTCCTTCACTGTTGGTGGGAATTTCCACTGGTTCAGCCCTTCTGGAAAACAGTATGGACGATTCTCAAAAAATTAGAAATTGAGCTCCCATTTGACCCAGCAATACCACTCCTGGGAATATATCCCAGAGAGACAAAAATGTATAGTCGAAGTGACATCTGCACTTGTTTGTTCATTGCAGCACTCTTTACAATAGCCAGAAACTGGAAGAAACCTGAATGCCCAAGAACAGATGACTGGTTAAAGAAACTTTGGTACATCTGCACAATGGAGTACTATGTAGCTGTTAGAAAAGATGAAGTCATGAAATTTACATACAAGTGGTACAACATGAAAAGTATCATGCTAAGCGAAATGAGTCAGAAAGAGAGGGATAGACATAGAAAGATTGCATTCATCTGGGGGACATAAAGTAACAAAATATGAGATTAATACCCAAGAATAGCTGAGATCAGCACCAGGAGGATTACTCCATAGCTTAGTGGCCAGTCGGGCATTCTAGAGGAAAGGGCAGCTCAGATAGAGAAGGAAACACCAAATAAAGGGTGATTGGAGGATCCTCCCAGGAGGGGAGATGCATGTCGAAAGTGGACTATGGACTGAACATGTTTGCCACTCAATGCCTCTTTTGCAGACCACAACACCCAAAAGGAGAGAGAGAACACAGGGGATTGCCCTGCCACAGAGGCAGGGGGGATGGGGGGATGGGGGGGATATTATCCATGGTGGTGGAAAATGGGCACTGGTGGAGGGATAGGTATCTGATCATTGTATAATCAAACCCAAGCACAAAAAATTGTAAATCTACAACTGTACCTCATGGTGTTTCACTAATAAAAAATAATTTTTTAAAAAAACTATGAAAAAAACATAAAATTTATAACAAGAGCAGGGAAACTAGAAAACCAAACAGAAAAAAATGGACTACATAAATACAATAGTTGAGCTAAAGACTATGATTGAGGAACTACAGCCAAAGAAAATAGTCACTGGAATTAGTGAGCTAAAAAGTAAAGGTAAAGGTAAAGGCCTTCCCGTTGATCATCAATTTGCTTGAGCGGACCCAGTAACGTCTCCATTGGAGACTTTGTTGTTACTGTGTTTGGCATATCGAATACGTCACAGGGAGCTTGCCAGGCTCTGCCGTGTGGGCGAGATACTCTCGGTAGCTTGCCGGGCTCTCCGAGAGGGGCGGAGTATGGTAAGGAAATTGATGTAAGTAGAAACAGAACACATAGAGAGAAAAAATATGAAATGTGAACTAAATATCCAAATACTAGGGGCTTGAAAGAATCGCAAACAAAATAAGCCAAAATCACATATTCCAATGCATGCTCTTAGTACTGAAATCTAAAGACAAACACAGAAGTCTACCAGCATCTAAATAAAAACAAGGGAGACCAATCAGAACTATGATAGGCTGGAGATGTGATTCAAGTGGTGGAACACATGCCTTATATATGAGAGATTCACCCTCTAGTACCACATTCTCTCCAAGATCCATTGGGTTTGGCACCCAAACACCACCACAACAATAAAGATTTATTCATAAACTTTTCCATCGACATTACTCAAATCAGAGGAAAATGACATGAAATATTCAAAGTTCCAAAAAAAAGATATTTTTCATGGAGAATATTCTCTCACACCAAATGTTCCTTTAGGGTAGAAGAAAAGAAATAGTTTTACAGATAAAACCTAAAGAAAGTCATCAACAACTGGCCTTGCATGAAATATTAAAGGTTCTTTTATAAAATAAAAAGCAATCTCACCATGAAGTAGCAAGAGTATCGCAAAATTATACAATGCAGAGGTATAAGAGAGAATAATAAAGTCATGGCCCTAGTCAAAATAAAGATCAAGCAAAGAGACCATGACCATAATCATAGAACTTTACATAAAGATTCCAAGAAAAACTTAAAATAAATGTGTGAAAGAAGGAAAATTTTAAAAATGGATAAGAAACTCAGATATAACACAAAAGGATTCTATTAATATATAAGAAGATAAAGTTCTTCCAGAAGTAGAAGAAAAAATTCTTCCAAATAGTTTCTATGAGACTATACCTTGATACCAGAAACTGACAGAAACATTAATAAAAATGAATATCCAAGACCAATATCCCCGATGAACATAGATGCAGTGATTCTCAGTAACTTCTTACAAGCCAACAAAATAACGCAAGAAATGCATTATCCGTTATAAGTGGAAATAATCATAATAATACAAATATAGCTTAAATCATACAAATCTCTACATCAATAAAAGACCAAAAACCATATAATTATCTCCAGAGATGCAAAGAAAGCTTGTGAAGAGATTCAATACTATTCATTGTGAAAACCCTCAGCAAAATGAAGATTGAAGGAATTTATCTCAATGTTGTAAAGGATATAAATTATAAACCCACAGCTAACATCATACTTAAATGGAAAAGACTTAAAGCCTTTCCTCTATGGTCATGCACAAGACAAATCCATTTTCACTCCTGCCATCCAATGTAGTATTAGAAGTTCTTGCTATAGCAATTGTGCAAGAAAGATACATCAAAAGAATTAAGATTGATAAAAAAATCAAATTTCTACTACTAGCAGATGACATGATATTATACATATGAAACTATAAATATTCTCTAAGAAACTCCTTGTACAATAAATTATAAAATAAATAGCAGGTTATAATATCAATACACAAAAATTCAAAAACTCAAATATATGGGAATCAAGTTTACAAAGGAAGTAACAGATCTTTTAGTTACAATTATCAATTGCTCCTAAAAGAAATAAAACGAAGGAACTGGACAATTGTACAGTGAGAAGAAGAATGTTTGCATGCACATGACTAACCTAGGTTCAATACTCAGAATCCTATATGGCCGCCAACCACCACCAAAAGTAATTCCTAAGTGCAAAGGAATATCCCCTGAGTATCACCAATGTGGCCCAAAAACACATATGTGTGTATTTTTATATATGTGCATGTAGAGAGAGAAATAAAATAAAACACAGGAAATGGAAACAAATTCCTTATTCATGGATTGGAAAAATCAACTTTGTTAGAATTACCATCTCACCCAGAGTAATCTACAGAAGCAGCACAATTCCCATCAAAATTCCCAGGGCATTTTTCAAGGATATAAAACAAATACTACTAAAATTCGTATGGGACAAAAAATACACAGACTAGTCAAAGCAACCCTAAGAAAAAAGAAGATGGGAAGCGCCACATTCCCAGACTTTTATCTTTACTGTAAAGTTATCATTATTAAACTTCATGAAACTGAGACAGAAAAGGTTCTCAGATCAAGGAATAGAAATGGGAGCCCACAGATAAACCCTCAGATGTATGTGCAGTTAGTTTATGACAAAGGGGTTATGTGCATGGAATGGAACAAGGAGAGCCTCCTCAAGAAATAAGGCAGTGAATACTGGATACATACAAAACACACAATTTTTTGTAATCAGATACAAAATAATGAAATTAGATCCTCTACTTCACACCATTTATAAAGGATAACAGAAAATAGACCAAGGATCTTGATATCAAATCTCTTCTAAATAAAACACACTGGGAGAAATCTAGGCCTCTACAGAATCTTGATCTCAGAGGAGTCTTTAGTAATATAGCTCCTTGGTAAAGAAAACAAACAAAGAAATGAACAAGATGGTATAAAACTAAAAGTCTTCTGTAAGAAAGAAATGAGAACTAAAATAAAAAGATACTTCAGGGATTGAATGACTGGGAGAAAATATTAGTATATCATACATCAAAGGGCTAATAGCAAAGATATAGAAAACATACTCAAAACTCAAAATGGGTAGGGGCAAAAATAAAATGGGAAGATAAGATGATCAGACAGTTCCTCTAAGATGACTTATATATAGCCAATCAGTGTATAAAAGAAAGTTCATAGTCATTATCAGGGAAATGTAATTCAAAATGCCAAATAAGGTGTTACCTCAAATCAGTGAGAATGGCATATCACAAAAAGACTTAAAAGAATAAGTGCTGGTAGGGATGCAGCAAAAAAAGGGAACTCATTCACTATTCAAATAACTATTATTCTTTGTAGATGATAAGATGCAATATATAGAAAACCATTTAAACTCCATTTAAAAAGTATTTTAAACTATTAATAAGGAGGACCAAATAGATAATACAGTGGGTAGAGTATATTTGCATGTTATTAGAAATGCAGTATTATACATTTATTAAAAATCTTTGTTACCACACCATTGCCCACCACCAAAATAATAATAATATCCCTTATATGCTTCTGACCAGTGTTCAATCCCTGGCATCCCGTATAGTTCCCCAAGCCAACTAGGGCATAGATCTCTGAGAACAGAGCCATTAATAATCCCAAGAACCACGAGGTGTGCCCCCCACCACACACACACACACACACACACACACACACAAAACAAAAAAAACACTAAAGACAGACCTGCCTTTAGTCCAGCAAACTCACTCTTGGCTTTCTATTTGAAGAATAAAAAATTATTAACATAAAAAGTTATTCCCACTTAGGCATATACTGCAGAATTCCCTACAATAACTGAAATAGAACAAGTAAAATGCTTGTTGATGAATGATGACTGTGAAGATGCGTTATATTTGTACAATGGAATATGACCCTTTAGCTACCTTTTTTTTAAAAAAAAAAGGATTAAATTTAGCCATTTGAAACAAAATGGAATGAGGTTGGGAGAATGAAATCAGAGGGAAATATTAAGAACTGGATGATTTCTGTCTGTGTGTACATAAAATAGGGCTGGAGTAACAGCACAGCAGGTAGGGCATGCAGCCGACGTGGGTTCATTTCCCAGCATCCCATATGGTCACCTGAACACTGCCAGGAGTAATTCCTGAGTGCAGAGGCAGGAGTAACCCCTGTGCATCACCAAAATGTGACTCAAAACATTTTAAAAAAGACAAAAATAGATCAACAGACAAATGGAAATTTTTTTATCAGTGAACACTGATAAAAGAACTAAGGTTAACTGTGGAAGAGGTTGGGGAGTAGGAAGGAGTGCAAGCATGCTGAGGGGGAAGACGCCTACACAAGTAACTGACAATATTAATGATAATTAACTCTTAAATGGAAAGAAAGAAATCATGTTTAAGTATGATATTTAAATCACCTTAGTCTTCAGTACATGATGAAAATATATTAAAAACTAAAATGTTGGTGAAAACAAGCATGATAAAACGAACCAGTATGTCAAGAGCCAGGTATGTCACTTGTCTTATATGCAACCAACCCAGGTGTGGCCCAAAAGCAAACCAAAAAAAAAGTCAGATATGAAAAACAAATTTATAACTAATTTCATTACCCAACCACTTAATAACAAATTGCCTCAATTTACACGTTATTCTTAGGTTCCTAAGTATAATTCTGTGGGGATAAATAACATCATTTTAACGATATAAATGAGAGAATGCTACTATGTGCATAGAGAAAAAAACACTATTCCTTTTTTATACTTAAGTAACTGTATATGTCCATGTTTTTAGAAGTATTATTCTTTGTTAAACTGTCTATTACCACACCACTGCACACCAGTAAAATACTAATATCCCTTGACAGCAGTTCATATACCCTTCCACCTATGGAAAACTTCACTTCTATGGCAAAAATCCAAGGGTTTATTTTTCTTTGGTTTTGAAAAAACACTATTCTTTGCCTTAGGAATTTCACAGACCAATGGAAACTGAAGACAAATTATAAAGGTAAATCAATCCTCATTTCTGCACATTAATAAGAGATGCATATGCTTCCCTAAATTTTAATTATAAGCAACTGATCTTTTTTTATATTAATAACATAAAACCTCCATTCTAATTAGATGCTAATGTAAATCACCCTCTTACTTCCCATCTGCCATACCAGTTGTTATTGTGTACAAGGAGAGGACAATTCTAGAAAAATAGGAAACTCTTTTTGGCAAAAGAAGTAATAGGGATACACTTTCAAAATATTCTAGGTAGCTAGGTAAGAGTCCATTGCTAGGGTAGTTGCCAAAAGGGTAGAGTTGAGAATGGTTGATGGTCTTTGAAATTCCTTTATTTTGGCCTTTGTTCCTGCTGAAGCTCCTCTCAAAGTGGAGATCCAGACCTCTGTGGATCTGTTGGTGCCAGAGGAAAAGTCTTACCAGGCTCCTGAGCTCACAAGGTGGACTATTTTTGCAGCCATGGGCTATTGGTTTTATTACTTCCTAGGAATTCCATTCCCATGGAAACATTCGATATTTTTCTGATTAACATAAAAATTAACTTAATAACTAGAAAATTACAGAGAATTTTCTGTTTCTCATCACCAAGCAACAAGCAGGTCTACTAAATTATGTCTTGTATGGTTGAAAATTTTAAATAATGAATCATCATTCACTCCAAAAATGTTAGCATAAGTTTTTAGTGTTAAGGACTAATACTGTCCTCTTGGGCAGGAGCAATAGCACAGCGGGTAGGGCGTTTGCCTTGCATGCAGCCAACATGGCCGACAAGAGTTCTATTCCTCCGTCCCTCTCGGAGAGCCTGGCAAGCTACCGAGAGTATCTCGCCCACTCGGCAAAGCCTGGCAAACTCCCCGTGACATATTCCATATGCCAAACACAGTAACAAGTCTCATGATGGAGACATTACTGAGCCCGCTCAAGCAAATCTATGAACAACGGGAGGACCGGAACAGACCAGACTGTCCTCTTAAACAGGCAGCATAAGCTAGACACTCACATATCTACCTGGAAGGAAACATACATAAAAAATAAAGAAGATGAGAATAGAACACCTCATCATTTGCCAGATTCCACTCTCGTGTAAGGGAACCACTAACCTGGTTGTCTCTTCTATTTCAGTAATTCATAGAAACTATGCTGCTTTTTTCAAGTTCAAACTTGCTCCTGCACTCTACTCATTACATTTTGAATCATGCACCTAAAGTTACTTCATTTTGCATCTGAAGGTTAAAAGAATTCCCCTCTGATAAAATCCAACCAAGATGGATGTAGGTGCAATCTCAAATATTCCCCAAGACAACAACATAATCTCAAGTTTAGAAACTACATGGAAAGATAAATTTGCTCAGTTAATGCAGAAGTTGACTGCCAGTCTTAAAAACCACAGTCTCCAGGGAGACCCTCATCTCCACCAGGTGTCTTGTGAAATTAGCCCCACCTATTTTTGGTCATCCTATAATTTATGGATTAAGCAGCCACCTAATCACTATCCCAACTTTGGAACATCTACACAATGGAGTACTATGCAGCTGTTAGAAAAGATGAAGTCATGAAATTTACATACAAGTGGTACTACATGGAAAGTACCATGCTAAGTGAAATGAGTCAGAAAGAGAGGAACAGACATAGAAAGATTGCAATCATCTGGGGAATATAAAGTAACAAAATGGGAGACTAACACCCAAGAATAGCCAAGATAATAGCAGAAGGTTCACTCCATGGCTTGAACTAATGTCTTTATTCTTCAGAATTCAGATCAAATGTCGATCACCTCAGGAAATAGGCTTGATACTTCTGTGTGCATTAGATGTTGGGGTTACCACCCATTTTCAACTTCCTTTTAGTCCAGCACTTCTCACATTAATGATAATTTGTGTCTGCTTATAAAATCTCCCTCACTTAGACCAAAAACTCCTTGAATGCTTGGTATCTTTTACACCTCTCGTGATTTTCCAGTGTTTAGCAGAGCATTTGGGTATCAGTTACTCAATAAGTTGATAAATGAATATAGAAATAAAGGGATCATGTTTTAAATTACTTGTCATTTCCACATCCACTGTTACATTTTATTCCCACTCTGCAGATATCAGGGTCCCTAGTATAGAAGAATAGGGATTGAAGAATAGGAATTATGTTACATGAGATTATATCACTCCTAAATTAAGGATCTAATTTTCAGATCTCTCTGTCTTCAATGAACTGCTTCTTATGTCATTATCCAAGGATGACTCAGAACCTCTTTGAAACAGAAATTTAGCCACCTAATCAGCCAAACAACCTGCTACTTTGTGCTCTATGAAGTATTTGGAAATTAAGTTCAATATATCTGAATTTTCCTGAATTTCTTTTCTCATATCACCGTGTTGATTCTTTTATGTATGGACGTGTATGTTATGTGAAGCTGGGTTGAATTAATTCCTCTAACATCTCCTTAACTCACACCAATTTCCTATAAAACAAAGTATCTTTGACCAACTGAGACTGCTAGAGATAATATGAATTGATTTTTTGCAAATCCAAAATTTGTTCATTCAACCCTACATTTTAAGCAAATAACAAAAGTAAACAATCCAAAAAGCCAGTATTCTGTATTTCCAGAACGTCTTACTAAAGCAAAGAGGGAGTAGGAATTTCATCCAGAATTGAAAATTCTTGTTAAACTTCTGATATCTTGTTAAACTTCTGATATCTGCTCATTACTACTACAATAACAAAAACATGCATGATCATACTTCAAAGCACTCAGTATTGCCTACTAACATTTTCTCTCTGCTTAGTATTTTTTTGTAATATGATAGTATCTATATAGTGCATTTGAGTAATGACAATAATAAAACATTTTGAAATAGAATAAATAATAACGATACCTCATATCTACAGTCAGTTGGTACTGGGTACTCCTAATGGAGGACCGAGTATGTGTTGACTCATTTACACCTCAAACCCATATTAAAAAAGGTGTCGTATATGCCCTTTTATAGATAACATAACTAATATAATGAGAGATTATAAGTTTTTCCCCATATTTCAAATAAAATAAAGTAACTTAGTCTACAAATAACTTTAAATGACTATATTAATGCCAAGGACTATATTTCATATTACACATCACTATAACACATAGCAAGTTCTCAATAAATATCACTGTTTAAGTAAATCAGCTGTGTTTGAAACTGTATTAACTTAGGATGTTGAAGCTATTCATTAAAATGAAATTTACTGACACTACACCAGGTCTCATTGCATAAAATGCTTTGAAAGAAATGTACTTTAAGGTTTAATCATATTACTTTCACCTCAGTGACCAGTGCAACCCTGAATGTTTAATTATGTTACTACTTCTATACCTAATCAATCTTTTTCATTAAAATCCAGTGAAGCAGACAACTGAGATAATTACTGAAGAATCATCTTAATTAAAAATTTTAACTTCTAATTAAGAGCCATTGTTTATCTCATCAGAAAAACAGGATTCATGACAGGGTTGTCCTGTTCATTAATCTGTTGGACTTTTTTGAGGTTGGACATAGCATATGATACTCCTACCTATTTGAACATTTTTGGTTACATATGCCATATGGTTGTATATATTTAGGATGGTTTTAATTGTATCAGAGGAAAAATTAATAAAAGTGTGATCTAGTATTTATGTCTCATCTAATTACAAAATGTTGAAAAGTGAATTATTTATACCTCAATTGCTAGATGAATACATAATTATATTTACAACCAAATAAAAACTGCCTTAAAACTTATTCCAACAAGTTGTGAATTTTAAGAGACTGATAAACTTTCACTTGGGTCTGGTAGCATAAATAAATAATTAATATTTCCCTAGACTCCCATTTCTAGAAAAACTGTTCTTGCCATAAGAATTGTGCATATAGGATTTCAGAAGTAAGTCACAGTCTCCTTGGAATGCTGGAAGCTTCATCCATTCAGATAGTAAATACAGTCATGATGGGTTGTCCCAAGGGAAACACAGCTTCATTACTCATTGCATTTGTGCTGCAGCCTACAAGTGTACTTGTGTTGTCGTCGTGTGATTCATAACTCAGCACAAGCAAATGCTTTAAGTCACTATCTTTTGCTTTGACACTAACAGACCATTCTTTAAAACTCGCAATTGTAATTCATGAGTATACTGTTCTATTAAACTTAATTATAGACCCAGAGGAGAACAAGAGAAAGTCATGGGGATCCTGAGATAGATTAGACAATCAATTTCCTAAAGAAAAACAAAATTGAAAAAACATATTTTATTTTCTATTTTTGAGTACGTACCTCTAAAGGAAATTTGGCAGTACAGTATGACCAGGTACTGAGAAGTAGGCTAGGAAGAATAATAAAAGGATAAAATTAATCATTGGAACTGACTTCTAGGTAATTTAAAAATTAGGTCTATAAATCACACTTAAAAATTACCAGTTGGAAATATTTGGAAGACAAATATCTTCCACCAAGCTACAACTGTGATCAACATATTTTCTCACAAAATCATTTTGACACAGGTAGTTCAAATAAAACCTGAGTTATTCCAGGTAGGCCCAGTGTCAGAGGGCCCCAGATCTCTGGAGCTTTTGTGGGATGGTGCAAACAGAGTCCCTGCCCTGCCAAATGCCCAAATCTCTACACACTCACATCTGGCTCCCACCAGAGAACTGACCCAGCTTCACAATGATTATTTAGAGAGTTGCTGGCAGCTAGCTATTTCAACTGGACCTAACTGCTGCCAATGCCCAGATATCTGGAGTATTCACGGGCTGGGGACATATTGAATCACTTCCCTCCCAAAGGCCCAGCCCTCCACCCATCCATATCAAGCTCCTGTTGCAGCCAGAGAAAAGGCCCAGCTTCACCACTGATCTCAAAGTTGCCGGCAATTGATTGTCCCAGCTGTAAAGCTCCTGAAGCATGCAGCTACATATGTGGCCACATGACACCTTCAGAGCTGACAGCCAAATAGAACAAGAAAATAAATAAGATGGGACAGTTGCATAGAAATCCAATAAACTGAATGAGTGAAAAATAATAGCACAGAAGGCTCAACTAGCACCTAACATTTCAGTACTTCCTCAGACAATGACTTTAGTCATGATAGATATAATTTATTGATATTGTCATAACAAGCTATATAAAGTAAATTATTTGGTGCCTGCTAAAGGAGCAGATTTGAACATTGGGTTAGGAAACTGGGGGCACAGGTGGAGGGAAGGTCACATTGGTGGTGGAATTGCTGTTGGAGGACTGAATGCCTGAAACAACTTTATCATGAAAACCTTTGTAAATCAAGGTGTTTAAATAAAGTTTCACACCAAAATAAGTCAAGAAATTGGAGTTAGGAAATTAAAATTAAACCTTTCCCATGAATAACTCTTGAAAATAAATATCCCCCCTCTCTTTCCCCCACTCTCACTCCCTCCCACTCTCTCTCTATATGATGAGGTAGAAGGTAGAGTCTAGTGAATTTCTCCACCAATAAAAATATTACTAAAATACTTGATTATATACTACCAGTCTCCCTTTTAAATAAGTATCATTCCCAAGACATAAAGCAAACAGAAAGCACAAGTTTAAATCTACATACAAGCCAGGCTACCAAATGAATACCAACATTCAATTTTTCACAGATACTCAAAGGTACATTTTCTTCTGGAAAAAAATTGTACATAGATCCAGATGTCTTCCTTCCAGAAAATAGCAAACGCTGCTTAGCATCCATTTTTCTGATGTAAGCTATGGGTACATTAAATCCTGTCTGCTGTGCTGTGGTTCACCATTATTACAGCCAATGCGTCACCTGGACTGCACTGTATATTGATGCTGTAGGAATCCACTCAGATAAATTACTCACTGGCAGCAGATGAGCTGATAAGGAGAGCATCATTATTTTGCAAAATGGTCAATGCAGGATGCTGTAAAATAAAAATATAACCAAGGGATGCTTCACAGACTTAGCAGATTTTATGGCGAAGGGGCTGGTGAATAATGTGCCTCTGGAGACCATGCAGTCTTCCTTCCCTCGCTGACTGTGACATGTAGGACAATGTTATGCTGCTGGAAATGTCCAGTCACCAGGGTTAATTGGCTTATAAATTCTTTTGGCAGCAGAAATAGATGGCTTGATACAAGGATTATTAAAACAAAGGAGCTCAAGGAGCATAAACAATGAAGGTTTTCTCACAGGTGTTCTTACTTCCAATTCTTGACTCCATTGTGATGGGAGGATAAGGATTACTATCGTTAGAGCCACCATTTCTTGGGTACTTTTTAACAAGCACTGGATTTACATTCTATGACCATTAGTTGTTTATGTCAATTTTACTGGATCACAGTGTACCCAGATATTTAGCTAAACATAATTTCTAAGTGTATCTCTAAGTATGCTTCTGGATGAAATCACATTTGAATCAGGAGACTTAGTAATCCAACCCAACATGTATAGGTGTCGACCAGTCCATTGAGGAAATGAACAGAACAAAAAAGATAGAAGAAAAAAGTTGGTGCTTCCTAACCAATTGCTTGAGCTAGGACTCTGGTCTTCTTTTGTTCTTGAAACTCTTGATTCTCACAGTTAAAACCTCAGATTTGTATTGGGCTGGAGAGAGAGAGAACAACAGATAGGGCTTTTGTGTTGCATATGATCAGGGTTCAGATTTTGCCAACACATATGGCCCCATAAGCTTTGCCAGGAGTGACCTTAAGCACTGATCCAGGAGTAAGCCCCAAACACTGCAGGGTGTAGTCCAAAAAAATTGTTTTCTTAAAAGACTTCAGACATGAACTGAATTATAACACTGGTTTCCTATACCACCAACTTGTAGATGGCGGATCATGGAAAAACTGCATGAGTTAATATTTTTAAATAAAGCTTTTCCCATATAAACCTAATTACTATCTTTCTAAGAAAGTCCTGACTAATATATTCATATTACCTCAATAATCTATAAGGAACAATACTATGAACAAGAAATCATTGATATTTAATAGACAAGGAAAATGAATCTTAGGACAGAGGAGTAATCTGACCAAGTTAGTACATGGTCAGACTGAGTGATGAATCTCATTACTTCTTGACTCCAAATCCATACTCTTAACCACTTTGTTCTGTTGAGTCTGATAGTCAGAATACCTTGGACAATAAAAATTTGAGTGTTCTTAGGTAGAAAGCAGAGAAACAATTTAACTAATAATACAGATGTTTTCTGATTGTTGTTGTTATTCTGGTCTTAGGGCCACAGCCAGGTATCTTTAGGGTTTATTCCTGGCTCTGTGCTCAGGGACCACACCTTGCATGCTTGGGGCCTATGTGTGGTGATGGGGACTGAAAATGAGTTGGTCTCATGTACAGAAAGCATCTTAAACACTCTGCTGTTTCTTTGGCCCCCAAAATACATATTTTCTAATAAAAACTATTAAAATGAATAACAGGACATACTTGATACTTGATTCCATTTTTATATCATCCAATAGTAAAAAAGTCATTCACAGAATAGTTCACAAAAAATCACTAACTTAAGTTTAAATGTAAAGCAAAATACTTTTTTTGAATTTCATATTCACTTTGAACATCATTTGTGGCAAACATAAATTGACCATCTTTCTAAGGAGCTCAACACATCTGTAGCACTGTAGCACTGTCCTTCCATTGTTCATCAATTTGCTCGCGCGGGCACCAGTAACGTCTCCATTTTGAGACTTGTTACTGTTTTTGGCATATTAAATACGCCATGGGGAGCTTGTCAGGCTCTGCCGTGCAGGCAGGATATTCTCAGTAGCTTGCCAGGCTCTCTGAGAGAGATGGAGGAATCGAACCCAGGTTGGCCGTGTGCAAGGCAAACGCTCTACCCACTGTGCTCCAGCGATTACACATCCGCACATCTGTAGATAATGTCAAACACATAAAATCACAAGTGTATCTAATGGAAACAAAAAACAACCTTGATTATAAGTATATTTATCTACTTGTACCCTCTGTTGCAAAATGAAACTTTATTCAATAGGCACAAGAATTTCTGTGTTGATCATACTAGAGTATATATAATATGTACATATAAAAGTATGTGCCTGAAAAAAAATTAATTTAAATATTTTTAATAAAAGGAAGTAGAGATTTTCAGTTAAGAGATTTCAAGTTTCCCGTTTAGAAAGTGTACAATTATCCATAGGATTACTATGTAATTTCTTTTTTCCTTATTTATCTTATAAATAGGATCAATAGATGTATATTCTATCTATTACATATAGACTATAGATATAGATATGGAATAATTAGAAGAAAGTTTTCATTTATAAATACACCTTAATATCTTAGATATTTAACATTTCCTACACATAATTCCCCAACAGGACAAATAAAATATACTGAGTTTAATAGTTTTCTATTGTATGTGCAACAAATGAACATATTACAACTTAAATTTGTTACTTTACAGTTCTGGAAATCATAAGTCCAGAATGTGTTTTATGGGCTAAATGCAAGGTGATGACAATGCTTCTTTCCCTTCAAAGGCCCTAGAGGAGAATCTGCTACCTTGCTTCTGCAGTGTACAGAGGTTGCTTACATTCCTCACCTCAGGGCTCCTTCTTCCATCTTCAAAATACATCACTTAATCTCTATCTTCATTATATCATCCCCTTTTATGACCTGCTTACCTTTTTGTAAGAATGCTTATGATTCCATTTGGTCCACTGTATAGTCCAGAATAATATTCCTTTCTTAAAATTCTTGACCTAATCACATTTATAAAGTTCATTTTGCCATGTAAGGTAAAGGTAAAGGTAAAGGCCCTCCCGTTGATCGTCGATTTGCTCAAGCGGGCCCAGTAACGTCTCCATTGGAGACTGTTGTTACTGTGTCTGGCATATCGAATACTCTCGGTAGCTTGCCGGGCTCTCACATATCCACAGAGTCTATGGATTAGCACAATAATGTCTTTGGGGAACCATTTACTATTCTGCCCTCCAAAAATTCTCTATAAAACATTTACTGTAGCCTTGGGGGGTGAGTAGGAAAGATCTTTTCCTTTTTTCTTTTTTTTAAGTTAAAAAAATTTATTGATTCACTGCGAGATAGATGCTTACAGACATGTTCATGATCAAGCTTCAGTCATACAGTGTTCCAACACCCATCCCTCCATCAGTGCACATTTCCCAACAGCAGGTTCCCTCCCATCACCCCTTACCCTCCCACCCCACCTCTATGGCAGCCACTCTCTCTCTCCCCCTATCTCTCCCCCCCCCCTCTCTCTTTCTCTCGGCATTGCGGTTTGCAATACAGATACCGAAAGGTTAGGGAGCATCTTTTTCTAAGAAATTTACTAGTAATCATAAAGATGGACATAAGAACAATTCACCTTTAGTTGTCCTGACTCTATAATAGGATTCCAAGGATGGATTTTATGGGGTTTTTTTGTTAATTTTTTTTCCTTCCCTTGCCTTTGTTGTGATGACTAGAGGTCACACACACTTAGAAGCAAACCTCACTGGGTGGGGTGTCTCACTCTTTATTTTATTTATTGAAATTTGTAATGTTTCCATTTACTTTTTAAAATTAATTTTTTATTTTATTGAATCACCCTGAGATAGAGCATTACAAAGCAGTTCATGATTGGGTTTCAGTCATATAATGTTCCAACACCCATCCCTACACCAGTGTAATTTTCCAGCATCAAAGTCCCCAGTTTCCCTCTAACCCCCCCAAACCACCCCCAACCCCAGTCTGCCTCTGTGGCAGGTACCTCTCTCTTCTCTCTCTCTTTCTCTCTCTCATTTTAGGCATTAAGATTTGCAATATAGATGCTGAGAGATTATCCCTTTACCTACTCTCAGGTCTTGTCCAGAGTGATCATTTCCAACTTATGTCATAATGGACCCTTCTACGGTTGAAATTATCACCAGGGTATGCAGGTAGAGGGTAGTTAGGCAGTCCAGTTACTTTATTGTGGTACCATGGTTGAAATGATTTCTGTATTATTGTTCTATACTTGCAGTGTAGCCACCACCACCACTGTTGAAAGCCCCTCCATTTCTGTTCCAAGGCCCTGTCCCCTTTCCCGACATCATACACACAGACACATAGACACAGACACAGACACACACACACACACACACACACACACACACACACACACACTCTGGCAGCTTCAGTTCAGCTGTTCTGTTGGCTCTATGTTGGGGTTTGTTTCTTTCCAGAATGTCTGCTCCCTTGCTTTGTTTCTTTGTACTCCATATATGTGTGAGATCATCTAGAGTTTGTCCTTTTCCTTCTGGCTCACTTCACTTAACATGCTTCCTTCTACTTCCCTCCAAGTTGCAGTGAATTGCAAGATTTTGTCTTTTGTCAGAATTGAGTAGCATTTCATTGTGTATCTGGACCACAATGCCATCATCTTCTCATATGTTTTTGAGCCTGTGGGTTGTTTTCAGGTCCTGGCTATTTTAAATAGTCCTGCACTGAAAATAAGCATGTCTTAAAAATTCATATTTCAGTGTTCACTGGACCACATGGGAGTTCTATCCTTAATTGTTCATGAGTCTCTGCACAATTTTTCATAGAAACAGAACCAGTCTGCATCCCGCCAACAGTGAAGGTGGGTTTTCTTTTCACCACTCTTTTTGTTTTATGACTTTTTGATGTAGGCCATTCTTACTGGTCTGAGGCAAAAGCTCACTGATGTTTGACTTGATTTCCCCAGCAATCAGTGATGTGGAGCATTTATCCCCTGTCTTCTTGGGAACGTGTCTGTTCCATTCCTCTTCTTACTATCTGTTGTTGTTTTCTTGTTGAGCTTTGTGAATACATACCTTGGACACTAACATTTCCTCTAATGTAGGATGTGTAATTTCTCTCATTTCTAGGGTGCCTTTTATGCCTCATGTTCTTAATTCTGCAACGTTTAGCTGTGGTGCTCATGCATGGTTTTTTGGGTATGTGCTCACTGAGAGTCATGTACTTTGGCACAGGAAACCAGAGATCACACACTTTGTTGTGGGAACCCAAACAGTGGAAGTGTTGGGATAGAAGTTGGGCATGTGGAGTGGTCCTGGGGATGGAACTCAGGGTCTCATCACACCAGTCTTTCTTGACAGGCTCTTCTGCCACTGAGCTATCCTCAGGATCCCCCAAATTTCGTGTCTTGATCAATTATCTATGAATAAGAATTGGCCCCTTCTTACTCATTGTTTAAAATTCCAGTACATTTAAAATTTAATATACACATATCTAAGTAATCCTTTAGAGTTAAGATCCAGCGTTCTTGTCCTCTCTGAGAGCGTAATATTTCCCTTTCCTCATCTTAGCTCAGCTGTCAGTGTCCAATGGTTGCCCCTGTCTGTGCCTCAGTTTTATGTCCTTATGTTGCAAACATAGGTGACCTCATCCAATACTTGTCTTTTTCCTTCTGACTTGTTTCACTTTGCCTAATTACTTTGAGTTCCTCCTGTTTTATTGAGAATGGCAACTGTAGCACTGTAGCACTGTCCTCCTGCTGTTCATCGATTTGCTCGAATGGGCCCAGTAACATCCCCATTGTGAGACTTGTTGTTACTGTTTTTGGCATATCAAGTACACCACAGGGAGCTTGACAGGCTCTGCCGTGCCAGCGAGGTACTCTCGGTAGCTTGCCGGGCTCTCTGAGAGGAGCGGAGGAATCGAACCCAGGTCAGTCAGGTTGGCTGCGTGCAAGGCAAACGCCCTACCCGCTGTGCTATCGCTCCACATCTCTTTAAAAAATATTAGCTAAATAGTATTCCATAGTGTGAGTGTACTCCATCTTTAGTCAGTCATCTGTCACTTCAGTTATTTCTGTATTTTAGCTTATTTTTTAATGATGCAATAAACACTAAGCTGGCCATTAAAAAAAAGATGAACAAAGGAAGTTAGATCTTAGGGATAATTTCAAGAATGTGTTTATATACTCACTGCATTTGGTAATACCAAGTTTCACAATCTTAAACACCATGTATATGCAAAGGATTCAAAATAATATCACTCCTGATCAAACTACTCCATTGCCTATTCACATACCCAAATGGATGTCTTGAAGGTAACTGTGACTCAGTGTGTCTAAAATTGAGCCTTCGTTCCCTGTCACCCAAACCTGCCTCTCTCCTACTCTACCTGACCCTCCTTAATAGCAAATCACTCCTTCCAGTTGTTCAAAACAAAAATCCTTAGAATTTTCCTTGGCTAATTTTTTTTTCACTTTCAGTCTGTAGTCCACTAGCAAATCTCATTGGTATTCCACTTAAATTGTATCCAGAATCCTGTTCCCCTAGATTTCCTCCTTTATTATCACCTTGGACCAAATCATCATTGTTCTTCTGGATTTCTGCACTAATCTACATAAATGTCTTATACTCTTCCCCCTTTTCTTCTATGTCCTATTCTCAACTCAGCAGTTAGTTTTGGTTGAAAAACCTGAAGTAGTGGATACACTGGTGTGAAACCCAGATACCTACTTCAGGTTAAGGCATCAGGACTAGCTAGCTGAGCAGCCGGGAGAATTGGTAGTCCAAAGCTTACATTGGAATCCTCTCTTAGAGTTGTCCTCAACCACCAGGAAATACTCTACTGAAGTTTTGTTCTTCCCTTAAAATATAAATAAAAGATCAATGTATGGGTACAAAATCTTCACGCCTTTTCCTCAGTTTGGGTGAAGCGCAAGGAGCCATGCCATCTCCACTACTCCTTATAGATCAGTTTAGGTCTCTGTTGTAACTGAATAATCTTCCAGTTTCTCTGGGCAGTCCTGATCACCAAACTGTGTGGGGTCAGGGGGCAACGACAGGGAACATTGGTATAAGAATGCTGTTACTCTGATGGTGGGTGTGTTGCAATAAACATGTTTAGGCATAATGTGTGCCTAAACATTTTCATTAACAGCAAGTCATACTGCCCAAATTAAAAATCTGAAATTAAAGACAAAAAGGGAAAAATGGAGAGACTGAGTAAGACAGACATCATACTCATCCATTTTATAAAATACCCATATGCTCACCAACACGGTAGATGTTCTACAAGATGTCTGAAATCCCTAGCTTTGTATATGCCCAGAAGGGATTAATTAACATTCAAGTAACCACTGACACACACAGAAACCTTACCAAAGGCCAATTATATAGTAGTAACTGAACCAGTAGGGGGCAGGCAAGGTGTGTGTGTGTGTGTGTGTGTGTGTGTGTGTGTGTGTGTGTGTACGCACGCGTTGATGGAAAGCAGAGGTCTAGGTTTAATATCTGAGCTAATGGAAGAAAATAATTCACTTTCTGTCTTCCACTTAGCAAAAGAAAGCTTTATAAAGGAAGTAGGATTACAAGAGCTTTCTGAACTCCAGAGAGGAGGAAGTTTGGCAAGCTGACTCTATGGTCTTAAGCAGTGCTCAACACCCATTAACTTCAGAGAAAGCTTCTAGCCTGGATCAGCTGGACAGGATGCAACGCAAATGGGAAATGAGCCTGACCCCACCAAAAAAACCTTTAGCTCTACACACATGTGGGTCTGATGGAATCTACTGACATAAAAGGAAGGTGAGAAAGCTCTAAATTGGCTTTTACCATCTAAGGATGTTCACACACAAAGAGTGCATTGTACCCACTAATGAAAGACATGTGCTAGAGTGGTTACACATTGCAACTGAATGAAAACTAATGACATGAAACAGCCGCGGTGCCTCTAGACTGACCCCTGTAAAACCTCAGTCCTGACTTGTAACAGGCAGAGCTAAACCAATTTATCACTGAATTATGCATCATTTAATAAAGACTGGTGTGACTCAACCTGCCATGAATGTTAAATGCTTGAGGAAATGGCCTTCAAACTCCTTTCTCCTTTTCCCAAGCTCATCTTTAACCCTTCAGTAACTGATGAAGTGACTGTAAAGTTTAGAGTATAAAGTCTAAACTTTACAAACTATATAAATGATCTGATGAAGAGAGTTCTGATCTTGACGTTCCTGAGGTCACCAACTTGAAAATAACTTATTATGCTGGGAGAGTTAACTCCTGTTTCTTTAACTCAATGGAGTGTGAATTAAGTGCAAGGTGAGGAGTGCTCTTTTATGAACCACCACCAGCATCTTGAAACTATAGTTCAATGTATGTTTCCATATACTAAAAGCTAGTATAATAACACTTATCATTTCTTAAATTATCATTCATCTTTTTATTATGATGAATCAAAATATATCTTAATTTAAATTAAAAGTAATCATATGCTTCCAAGCTCTGCACAAAATTTTACATTTTCAAGAAAAAACAATCCCGCTAACTCCATCATTGCCATAGAAACAGAAAAATCAGTGCATTACAGGAAGATATTTCAATAAGAATGAGTCATGCAGGGCTGAGAATAGGGACATCCACATCAATTTATAGACCATTGGAGAGAAATGATTTAGCAAAAATTCAGCTAAAGTCAAGGAAATCATAGCAATTTCTTCCATTAGTTCGATACAAAAACTTTTTAGTAATAGTCAAAGAACACCCCACAGAAACTTAAGAAATTTCCCAAAATCTTTCCTTATTTTAATTCTCTTTTCCGTGTACAATCATTTTTATGGGAAGACATTTGAACCACAGTAAAAAATATTTAAATCCCTTTAAATTTTATAAAGCTTTTTTTCTTGACAACTTACCAAATATCATTTTTCTTTTTAACCAAGCCCCCCAAACCATATGAAATGAAAATGCATTTATTACTAAGCTGAGTGACCACACATTATGTTGAAGAGTGGAACACTACAATGCTCTTTCATCTGAAAAGATGCCCATTATGATTTTGCATTTCATTCCTTTTCCTCTATCAAGGCAATGAAAGCATCTGCCTCTGAAACGCTGGACAGAGAAAGTTGAAAGTAGAATCAGCTAGCTCAGAAAATTCTTACTAGTTATTAAGGTTTGTCAGCGATTTCTAATTAACCTTTTATCTAATTAACCTATATATAATTGACCACATTTCTCTCATGTGAAGTAAGTTTTATTTTTCTTGAACTGATTTTTACTTCATGCTTTTCAGAACAGGGAAGTTATACAAGACAAAGAAAACTGTCTTAAGCATATTCTATATAGTAACTCAGTTTGTACTCAACAACTTTATGATAAAGATACTATTATTATTCACATCTCGCAGTAAGGAAACTAAGTGATAAAGAGATGCTGTGATTCACCCAATCTTAGCTATGTAAGTAGGGGAGACAAGATTAACCACGTATGTAGGGGAGAAAAGATTCATATCAAACAGTTTTCTGGACCCATGTACTTATTCAGATGATACTGTGTCCAGAAAGGCAGCAAAAAAAAAGTCTTAGGCTTCTAGGGCCCGGGGCAATAGTAAAATGGGTACTATTGTATTGCCCGGGGCAATAGTACAATGGGTAGGGTGTTTGCCTCACACACGGTGAACCTAGTTTCAATTCTCTGTACCAAATATGGTCCCCTGAGCCAACAGGTGGTAATCTCTGGGCTTTTGGCTAATGATAATAAAAAGTTCTTTAGGCACTTTGTAATCTATTAAGTTCCCAAATGTGGTTTATACATTCCAGTGCATTTCTCTCATGTGAAGTAAGTTGAATCCTAAATTAATTTCAGAATTTGGCGTTAAAATACAAAGTCCTCTTCACAGATTAAGGTGCTTTATTTCTTCTAAGAAGACAGAAGCACCATAATAAGAAGAGGCAGGATGAGAAGTTCAGTATTCCAACTTCATTATTTTCAAAGTTTCATTTCTTATTTCACAATGATCACATAAGAGAGTCTCACAGCAGATGCCCCACAAAGCAGTTTTGACCACCTCCGTGCCAATCACACAAGCAAGATACAAATAAGGAGGCAACCAGGAAAGAAAGGCAAGACACATCCTTTTGCAAAAATTGAATGAATCCCAAGCTGATCATTTTAAAATTCAAATATCTACCTTTGAATAAATAATAAAGAGGAAACAGAAAATAAAACCCGGCAGCAATCTGGAATCTTTTCTCTCTGCTCTACTTAATATAATTCGTGGCTATCTTTCCCCTCCCATTTCTGGTTGCTTAACCTTCAAAAAGCAATGATTTCCAATGGCCATTATTTGAAAGTACTACGCACCTCTTTTAAACATTTAGATTGTTTAAATGGGAAATTTTAAGTCAGTATCTCCAGAGACACCTCTGAAGGGAAAATTTTCACTTCTAAAATTTATAGCAAATTGCAGATTGAAATACTTATGTTTGCCAAACAAGCAGATCTGAGTATCTTCTAGAACATTATTTCCTTTGAAAATTCTGTATCTATTATTACTTTGGAAAATAAAAGTAAATACACACATGCATGCACACTCCCCCTACCTAAAACTATTTTTATCTTTGGAAGAAAAGAGCAGGAACCCTTATTGAAGATCTTGGGCCATGGGAAAAACATGTGACCAAATTCTTTTGGCTTCTCTCAAAGCCTTCAGATTAACCAAAAGTAGTCCCTAGAGAAGATTCTCTCTACTGAATGCTGGAGGCCTGCATCAGTCTGTTATTTATTTTACCTCTTCAGACCAAGTTTGGTTTTCTGAACATTGCAAGAGATTGATTACTGTTGACTAGTTTATATTGTCTGTCAGAGTTAGAGGAAAATTCAGTAGATAATGAACAATTTAATTCTCCAGAGAATGTCTGAATTATCCAGAGAACTTTGGAAGCATAGACATGACAACCTTTGAATACAACTGTGATGAAAACAATTTCAAATAACATTAGAGGTGGTTTAAAGCCTTTTTGGATCACCCAAATTACTTTAAAACAAATCTTGACAATGATCAGAAGTGATACATGATAGGTGACATGCCAACAGAGCCCCAAATGTAGGGCATCAACCATAAGCTAATGTTTTCCTGATAAGCATGATTTAAAGAAAGCCCATTATGGCCTTCAACTGCACATAAAGACTCATTTTATAAAATATTATTATTATTTAATTGTGAGTTCGGCAGTAGACTCCAGATTTTTATGTGTGCCCTGGAGCTACTGCTAAAATATTTCAGATAATGTGGAAGCATGTACCTGTGTAAATGCTAATAATAATAATATTGTGGCAGAGCAAAGCAGAAAGTTTAAAAAAAAAAGATAAAGTCGAACCGTGCGTGGGACCTCTGGTAATTGGAAGAGTCAATGGCTATATGATTCAAGAAAATAGTCTCCCTCGAGAAGGAGACTGATTGTCCTGCATTAATACTGCAGCTAACCAACACTAAGCAGACTTTCCTTTGCATATTATTGGTGCCAGCCCGATGAGGCAGAAAATTGCATCGTGTCATTTAATTTCCCAATCTTTGTTTTCATTGTATTAATCTTTTGGCTTTGCTTCACTTTATAATTTGAAGGCTCAGCAAGAAGCAAACCAAATGGAAATTCAGCTTACTTTCATGTCTAGCTGAATGTGTTTGGTGCAGTTTCCAAAAGTTTAATTCTACGTAACACTGTCCATGAATAATAATAGGCTGCTTCTGCATGCAGACTTATTAGTGTTTATTAAGGGTTGCCTTTAAGTTTCTGGGAAATGTGCCCAAAAGTCAGTCACCAAAACATGATTAACAAATTGGTTACAGAAGGAGAACAGATAATTTTTTAAAATAGAAGTATATCATCCTGTCAAAAAAAAAAAAGAACTAAAACTCAAAAACTGAATTACCCTAAGAGAGCTTTTTCCCATTTCGTCCTTCCTTCATCTTCCTTCATTCTTTTATGTTAGTCCAATAAAAGAAAAGAAACATGACATAAAGCAGAAGATTCAAATTCTGGAGATTACATAAGAAGTTTATACCTTGAAATATAAATAGAGCCATTCACTGTTTAAGGGGTGGGGAGATTATTGGAGTGGGGGTGCCAGTGCTTTGTAAAGCTTTGAACTGTTTGAAATTTGGAAGCACATCAATTTGACCTCACAAAGTTCATAAACTGCCATCTTTTCTTGCCAGCTATGTGTCTCTGAGTAGTTTGTTTAACCTTTGAGCTTCACTCCCTCATCTGTGAAGTTGCCTTAGGAGTGTCTGGCAGTGCTGTTAGCAGCCTAGCACCATGCCTGACAATTAGGATGACATCAACAAGAGATGTGTGACATTGCTATACCAGGTACTTACCTTTGCCAGTGTTATTAATGTCTAGTCAATAATAAGAAAATGAAGAGAGGTGTAAAAATCAGCCACATTAATGAGAATGCTGGGATTTTCAACATAGTTTTCTTTACCTCCTGACATGTATTCAATGTAATGAATGCAACCTTGTATTAATAACTAAATCTCAAGACTGGAGTATACGTGCTATATAACTTCTTTAGAGCACAAATATTATATAAACCTATTCACCAAAGACATTACTTATGGATTCTATGTTTGTGGGTTCATCAAAAACCTACCCTATCATGAGATATAAATAAAAAAAAAAGAATCAGGAAAAAAGTGTGAAATCACAGAACTATAATAAGCCCCTTTTATCTCACAATCATTAAATGCCTCTTAAAGGGAACCATTTAGGAAGTTCAGGGGCTCTTAAAAACCCGCCCATGGAGAAAAAAAACTTAGAGTGAAAGATTCACATTTCTCACATAAAAATAAAGTTAAATTCAATTTACCTTTTTGGCAAGATTGTCATGATCATTATTAGTCACCATTTCCTTCAATATATCTTGCCCGTGTGACATATCAGTCTTGTGAAATAGCAATGTCCTCCCATTGTTCATCGATTTGCTGGAATGGGCACCAGTAATGTCTCCATCGTGAGCCTTGCTATTGTTTTTGGTATATCGAATATATCACGGGTAGCTTGCCAGGCTTAGCTGTGCAGGCAGGATATTCTGGGTAGCTTGCCGGGCTCTCCAAGAGGGGCAGAGGAATCGAACCCGGGTTGCCCGCGTGCAAGGCAAATGCCTTACCCACTGTGCTATGTATAAACTCCACTTCTAATATAATTAAAAGAAAGGGTGGGGAAGTTTATTTAAAAATTAAAGATACTTAACTTCAAAAGTAGTAGAACTCAGATTTGGATCAAGGTTATCTATCTTCAAATGTAGAGTTCATATCAGCATTGAATACTTAAATTAAAATACCTTTCATATCTTCATATGAAAAAAAGTGAGCAGCTCAAGAAAGTCTTAATCACAAAAAGATATTCAACATCACTTAGTTTAAAGAAATTCAAATCAAAACCACAATGAGCTGTCACTTCATACAAGTGGCAATGGTCAAGATCAAAAACATTTGAAATGATACGTTAGTGGAAAAAGTTGGGGGGGAAGGGAATCCTGATTACTTGCTAGTGAAAATGGAAATTGGCACAGCACCTATGGAAAATAGTGTAGAGATTCCTCCAAAACCAAAAGTGAAAACTCCATATAATCCACTACTAGGATTTGAAAAGATACTTGCATCACAGGGGACAGAGATATTATAGAATATACGGCATTTGTCTTGTAGATGGTTGGCCCTGATTCTATCCCTGTCACCAGATATACTTCTCTGAGCAGTACTGGGAATGAGTTTTGAGCACAAAGCCAGGAAAAAGTCCTGAGAAGCATTGGGTGTGGCCAAACAATAAATATTTTCATTTCCTATGTTCAAACAGCATTATTCACAACAGTCAAACAGGGAATAAGTTTAACTGCCCGCCAGTTCCTACATGCCATTGTAACCCTAGACTTAGTGAAAACTATCATAATTATCAGAGGGGAAATGGATGGGGTAGAAATGGGTAGATGGTCATTTTTGGTGGTGAAGTGGTACTGAAACTTTGGTGGTGGCTGTGACTCCTTAAATGCATATATAAAGCTATAATGTGAAGTTCCATACTGTAAGAAACTAATAATAAATCAATGAAAATAGGAGAAATTTAAAAGCCTTTGTACTCTTAGAAATGGAGAATAATATTAAATTTGTTAATTGTGTTTAAAAAGTACATTACTCTGAGAGGAGACGCAGATGAGAGTTTGCTGTTTGCTGTTACTAACTTATCTTCAAAGAACACTACAGCATCATATTTTTTCTGTTAAGTTCAAAATATAGGAACGTTTTCTTTACCTCAAATTCCTACCATACCACTTGTCCAAATCTCCCCTTAAAAACTACAGAAATGACATTCCTTCCTCATTTGAGCTCCCCAGGCATCCTCAAGGAGCAAGTTCCCAGGTTCCCGGTAATTTAGACTTAACTTTTCCAATAGTCCCTGGAAACAATGTCAAATTTTAAGAATTTGCAGTTCTAGGCATCTCAAAAATACCTGCTAAGTTATATATTCTTTTCTCAAAGTGACTCATCACCATTATAAAATGAATTGGTCTTATATAAATGTGAATTTTGGGTTTTATTTGTCAAGAAACTCAGCCTGTTTCTAATACCTCATTTGAAATAAGAGAATGGATGAGCTTCTGTTATACAGTGTGACACAGTATAAATTTATCAAGCCTATTTTTTGCCCAACGGAAGAACTGCCTTAGGAAGGTAATTATCAGCACTTTGTGCTAACTGACAAGCAGTTTCTTAGTTCTATGAATACTATACTAAATAGTTCATCATGAAGCTGATACAGATAAGGTACAGGTATGCATGCATCATCAGGACAAGCAAATTATAAAGAGAGAGAGAGAGAGAGAGAGAGAGAGAGAGAGAGAGAGAGAGAGAGAGAACATTATGATTCAGTAGCTAATGCTTAAGTTTGTTCTTTAACTCTATTGCCAAATGGTCTTTTCAGAGTATTTCCTCAAGATGTTTTAACTGTTAGGGTGTCTTTTTATTAGCTCAATTCATTTCCTATTATTCTTGGAATTTAACAAGACTTCATGGCCAAGCAGGTCTGGAAGAGATCTTATTAACTTTCCATCAGGATAATAAGTCCCATATGAAAGAAAGAAAGAAAGAAAGAAAGAAAGAAAGAAAGAAAGAAAGAAAGAAAGAAAGAAAGAAAGAAAGAAAGAAAGTCAACTTCCAAAAGATAGAAGTCATTAGAGTCAATAGGGTTAATGTGATTTTTTTTTAATAGAAGTCTCATTAAAATTCTCAGGACCCATAAAGTTGGTACCACATGGGGCATCTATTTAGATATAATCAGTGATTTCTTTATTACTTTCCTCTAAAGGAAAGGTAGCATTTCTCAGCCCATCCTTAGATTCCCCCACCCCAGAGTATAATATATGTCAATAAACAAGACAATCATGATTAGCTTTTCTTGAAAATGTTTCAATAGTTTAAAAATGCATATAATTTTGGCTGAAAGTAGACTATAGACCGAACATGATTGCCACTCAGTGCCTCTTTTGCAAACCACAGCACCCCAAAGGAGAGAGAGAACAAAAGGGAATGCCCTGTCACAGAGGTGGGGTGGGATGGAGGGTGGGAGTGATACTGGGATCATTGGTGGTGGAGAATGGGACCTGGTGGAGGAATGGGTACTCGATCATTGTATAACTGAAACCCAAGCACAAAAATTTGTAAGTCTACAACTGTACCTCACGGTGTTTCACTAACAAAAAATTTTAAAAATAAATAAATAAATAAAAATGCATATAATTTTGGAGGCCAGAGCGATAGTATAGAAGGTAAGGCTTCTGCATGCAGCTGACCAGGATTAAATTCCCGGTATCCCATATAGTTCCCTGAACCCACCAAGAGTGATTCCTAACTGTGGAGCCTGGAGTAAGCCCTGAGCATTGTCACTCAGATTGTTGCTCAAACACCAAAACAAACAACAACAACCAAAACAGTACATATCATTTAACTGCTCATTTACAAAACAAATTGGGAGTCAAAAACAGGGTACAGGGGTTGAGGCATATGCCTCGCATGCTGCCAATCCCACTTTAATCCTTGCCAATACATGGTCTTCAGAGTAACTCAGGTGCCACCCAGGAGGTACACAGAACGTAGCTGGGTGTGGCTTTGGGAGTTACCACCCATGACCAGGGTGGTCTTAGTAATCATGATGCTGCACCACATCCTTAGGCCCTTGCTCTAAACCACTAGCATGACTAGCCAGGAATCATCAGCAGGACCCCCAGGACTCCTGACCACATGGCATTTGAGGGAGGTGGAAAATCTAAAAAAAATATTTTCTTTTCAACATGCTCAATATTTATGCTTCATCTAAAGACTCTTTTGGTTTTAGGTTTTGTTGTTTGGGGGATTTGGTTTGTTTATTTGGTGGTGGTGGGTTTGGTTTTTAATGTGGGGGAAATTTTTTATTTTTTTTGCTTAGTTTTGTTTTGGGGTTTTTTAGTGGTTGTGGTGCTGAGGATCAAACTCAAGCAAGGCGTACTCTAGCCCTGATCTGTATCCCTACATAGCTAGATAGCCTCCTTTGAAAAACACCAACCTGGAAAGAGAAAAATATATGTATCACAATTTAGATCATTAATTCAATCATTCAGGAAACTAAGAGTCACTTTTCAATCTCCATCACTGAAATGCATGAGAAAAGAATGATGATCATTATGAAATACCTCTGACTGGCAAAAAGTGCAGAGAAAGAAAAGTTGTGTTGGGATCATAGGACAAATGTTAGTCTGGCATTAGAAGACCTGAACTTGAACTCTAGCTCTCTCTCTAACCTGGTCAATCATTTCCTTCTCGGAGCTTTAATTTACTTGGCTGTAAAATGATATACCAGCATGATGAGGGATGACAGGAGCTTTTACCCAAAGTCCCAGAAGTGGTAAACTAGCGGAGGCAGCATGGAAGACCGTGTTTGGATTCTCTGAATCCAGGCTCAGCAGGAAAGAGCAGAATATTCCATTAGTAATGTCCACCATGAAAAGGAAACGTACAGCATATATCTACCAGTACCAGATTGCTCAAGTCCTTCCAGTCCTAGAATTCTGATTCTATTAATTACAACATAGAGGAGATATTTTTTTCCTGATCTAGGATGTTTATCTACCACGACCATTTAAATATCTATCTCAATTCATGGCCAGATGAATAGTCCAAGTTATTAACTTTGGAAATACTGAAATTAATGATGCTCAACTTGACAAAAAAAAAACTTTATTTTTGAAAATTGTTTTTCATGACTGGGGAAAGGTTATCACAGTAGTCTTACTATGCGTCTGAGAGGTTTCTGGGTAGAAGATGGTTACTCATAGTACTCTGTGCTGGCCTTCACTGACTAACAAGCAAGCACTAATTAACTCTGCAGAACAAGAAAATTGTCTAAGATGTTGAAGACTGCCCTGGAAATGATTCATTTCCCACCAGCCCAGTGACAAAGCATTATTCACTTCTCACAATGAAGTATAAGGACTGGAAAATGCAAATTAAAGTATCACAATCTTCAATTTTATCAATAAGCTGATTCACAAGACAACAATATTTCATATCATGAGCTGTAATATTATTTATCAATGTTTAATAAGCACTTCATAAGTTTTGGCAAGCAAGTGAGAAATGGATTACCATAGAGAGGTGATGAAATATTTATAATGCACAATAGCTACCATTACACGGCTGCTATTCAAGAAATCTTAATAGTAAATTGAATGGAAATATAATACTATAATGGATGTGGAAGTGTTCAATCAACCATTTGTAATGAAATATGAAAGTGTTTAAAGAGAGTAAATACATTTGTAATGGTTTCAGATTAGCTATAACTATATGTGATTCAACCTCCATTATGAACAGTCTGTAGATATTATCGTGGCTTATAATATCTATAATAGAGCGGTAGCCTTGGAAAAAAATTAGGAGCCTTTACATGTTCTGTTAATGTTCAGTAATTAAATCTATAATTACAGGTAAATATTTTCACTTATTATACTTTCCCAAATTTTTTAATTGCATTTCTTTTTTTATTATTAATGGTGCCATTGTTCAAAAATCACAAACTTGACTTCTGTTGTTGCTCATATGACTTTTTATTTATTTCAAATGGGCAAAAACATACCAATGATATCACGCACATATTTACATATTCAACTACTAAGGGCATTAGTCTCTCAAATGAAGACAATTATACAAAATTCATCAAAAACACCAGTCCAATAACGGTTGAAAATGATTGTGTTGGACAAGAACCGAGTGTTGAAAGTAGGTAAAGTAAAATACATGATAACCTTTCAGTATCTTAATCGTAAACCATAATGTCCAAAAGAAAAGAGAGAGAGAGGCAGGAAAAAGGGATGCGTGGGTAAGCCTACTGTTGAGGGCTAGGCTCAGGGAGGATAACTGGAGACTTTGCTGGTGGGAAATGTACATGAGTGGATGGATGGGTATTGGAACATTATATGACTGAAGCCAGGTCATGAACAACTTTGTACTATGTATCTCACAGTGAGTAAAAGGAGGAGGAGGAGGAGGAGGAGGAGGAGGAGGAGGAGGAGGAAGAGGAGGAGGAGGAGGAGGAAGAGGAGGAGGAGGAGGAGGAGGAGGAGGAGGAGGAGATGTTCAATCCTAGGCATCCCATATGATCCCTCAGCACTGCCAGAAGTGAGGGAAGAGCCATGAGTAAACACTAAGCAGTGACAGGTGTGGAGCTCTATACCATAAAAAATAAATCCCAATATGGCATATGGTCTCCTGAGTGATCTCTAATTACAAAGCCAGGAGTAAGACCTGATCATGGTTGGGTTTGTTCCTCTAAGACAAAACAAACCAAGAAAATAATCATGTAGCGTTGATACGAAGTTCACACACCCGGACTTCCTGAGCCCTTCTCCCCTGGACAAGGGGCGGATATTGGTGAGCTAGTGAGGTGCACAGAGAAAACATTCTAACTTCTCTTTATGCTTGTATTTTCATTTAAAAAGGAAGTAAATTAAAGTATGATATTAGAAATACAGACATAGTAATAAATATGACTACTTACAGAGTAATCTTCAATAAACAACTTTAAAGTCAACTGACAATCAATGTTAATCATATCTGGAAATATACCTTCATAGCAACATCCAGTTTAGGGTTTCACCAAACAGCTAGAAGCAGAGCTTCGTCATGGTGACATATAAAGTTAACCACCATGAGGACTCTATGACAGACTGTGTTATTATTGATTGTAAACATTAATTCTCCACTACCCCCAGTGAGTAAAATGTACTTTTCTGCTCTATTGACTATGTGACTTGCTTTGACAAATAGGACATATGCTAATGCTGAGATGAATTTTTCAGTGTGATTTGTTGATTTGTGGCTGTATGTGGCTGTTTCCATTAATATGAGAATAGGTCTGTTTCGTTTAGGGGATTCTTTTATTTTATACTTCACAATTAAGACAGAGAATGAAGGATATCAAGATCTAACCACCTACCTGAATGAATGAGAGTTGAAGTTTGGAGCAAAGCCACTGGATAACCACTATGGGTCAATGTAATATGAAGGGGAAAAAAAACAGACATTTCATAAACTACTGAGATTTGAGATTTGTTACACAGAGGGGGGAAAGCAGCCAAAACTAATATAAGATATTTTTGTGAAGTCTGCAGAATTTTGATAGAACATGACATTATATCCAATCCATGATAAATACACATTAGCTATTGTTAGACTTCTTCTTCTTAGATACACAAAATTGTGTCTGTCACAGAAATTTTGTTTTACATAAGATAAATAGAGATACCTAAAATTAATTGAGGTCTTCAATGTTAGATAAGTTCTTTTGATCCTGGTACATACAAAAGTGAAGGTGACATAGATTCTCTTTTTTCCTTTAGAAGTCAGTAGAATAGTGAGGAGAATTGTATGTATCAATACATAGAACAATGAGAGTCTGACACTAAATTCTGTCCCATGAATTCTGGCTATACTTCTTTGTTAAACAAAGACTTCCTTTCCACACCTCAAGACTGAAATTGTTACTTGTTCCTTTTGTCTACTGGTTCCTGAGAAAGTTCAATTGCCTGATTTTGGTATATATCCTGTGAGCATAAGTTCAATTACCTGAAACCAAGATCCATTTATTAATATTTTCACCTAAACTAAAAAAATCTTTGTTAAAAGAACACAACTTAATGAATGTCACCCAGTAATGATCCAGACTCCTGTCTTTCTAGTTCCTTATAAAAGTCAAGTCTGAAAGGCTCATCCACCTCCAAAGTTCCTATCACCTACCTCAGACAACCTCAGTAGCCTCATTCTCACCACACTCAATATGAATCAGTCAAGAACCCCTCCACACCCGCCAGGTTCCTCACTGATTTCCATCTATGCCAACTGTTCTGATTATGTTTTTCATTGAATCACCATGAGATATACACAGTTACAAAGTTGTTCGTGATTGGGGTTTCGTCATAGGATGCTCCAATACCCATCCTTTCATGGGTATACATTTCCCACCACCAATTTCCCTAGATTCCCTCCTGCCATCACACTGCCCACCTGCTTCTATGGCAGGCACTTTTCTTCTTTTTCTCTCTCACTCACTTTTTTTCTGAGCATTATGATTGCAATACAGGTACTGAGAGGTTAGTATGTATATCCCTTTACCTGCTCTCAGCACTCAGTTCTTGTCCAAAGTGATAATTTCCAATTATCATTGTCATAGTGGTTCTTTCTCTATTCTAACTGCCTCCCTCTTATTTTTGGCAAGCCTCCAACAGTGTACCAGAAACCCTTGTTTCTACTGTCCTTGGATATCAGTCTTATATTATTGTTTTTCTCTTTTTTTTATATCCCACAGATGAGTGCAACCATTCTATGCCTGTCCCTCTTCTTTTGACTCATTTCACTCAGCATGATACTGTCAATGTCCATCCAATTATAAGTGAATTTTAGGACTTTATTTTTCCTGGTAGCTGCATAATGTTCCATCTATAAGTTACATGGAGGAAAACATTGGCAAAACCATCCATAACACTGAATCTAAAGGCATTTTCAAAGAAGAAACATCACTGACTAAACAAGTTGAAACAAATATAAATAAGTGGGACTGCATTAAGCTAAGATGCTTCTGCACCTCAAAAGAAACAGTGACCAAGACATAAAGATAGCCCACAAAATGGGAAAAATTATTTACCGAATACCCATCTGACAAAGGGTTAATATGAAATTGTCCTATTTTTGTAATACGCTATTGTTTCTGCCCTTCACACATTCCCTTTTCAACTCAGCTTTCCTGTGTTAGTACCAGAATCTGAAATCCAGATTCAAATCACAATCTTCTTTAAATAACATTTTTTTCTTTGTTTCATTTGTTTTGATTTTAAGTTAATTTTATTTTTATAAAGTTGTTCACAATTATTTATTACATTCAATATTCCAACACCAATCCCACCACCATTACACCTTCCCACCACCATTATTTCCAATTTCCCCAATCACCACCCATGCTTTCCCCAGTAGCAGGCCCTAAATAATTTACTTTGTATTGCTTTTTATGAATAATTTGCTAAAAATGAACAAAAAAATTTCCGTAGAACAAAGTGTGTGAAGATTGTTGTATCTCATCCTGGAGCAATTGAACCCTTGTATAAGAGATACTAACATGCTGTTACAGGTTATGTCTCGTGTATTAATATTTTCTTCATCAAGATTGGTTGCCTTCCCCAGATATGTGGGACCCGTGGCTGGGATCTCCAAGCCTGCTTGGATTGGGACTGGACTGCCTCCACCCATGTTCCCAGTTTTCCAGCAGTTTGGCAGTCACACCCATAAATCACCTCCCCCAGGGCCATGTAATATCATTAATGGCCAAGATCCACAGATTATAAAATAAAGCTCCCAGAAGAGAGTATTTCCTGGAGCGCATCAGCTCTTACACTCTAGCCCACCAATGCACCTATAGTAGCACACACTTGTTTGGTTTTAACATACTTGCTTGTATTCTCTTATAGATGGGCTTAAATGGCTCCAGAATGAAATACAACAACTTTCACACACTTCCCTCTTATTGTGGTGGATTCTCACTGGTTGGGTGGGCATTTGAATAGTATCTGTAATGAACTACTGTGAACTACTTTATGAAAATAAAATCTATAAAAAAAAAAAGATTGGTTTCCTTCTACTTTAAATCCATCCAATTGTGGTGTGTTACTCCTGGTATATCAGTGATGTAGAGTATGAAATGTCAGGTGTGCAAATGTAGCTATGCCCTCTAGGAATTTCAAAATTTTGAATGGGGTGATACAACTGGAGTGAAATTTTTAACTGGATGGTCGCTTTGCCGTCTAGAAGCCTCTCTGAAACTTGTTGGTTTCCTTTAAGATTTATTTATGAATCTCTGCATCATGTCTGATTAATGAGCTTATATGGAAACAGAGACAGTTCATGAGCATGACGACCAGGTTCCTGGAAGAACAGGGAAAAGGGGGAGGGGGATAACATTTCTTCATGGATACCTGGACTTTTTCAATAAAGATAAAAGGAAGAAGAAATGGAAGCAGATTTTATTGGTTCCTCTTTGCCTCCTGAATCTTTGACCATCAAGATGAGTTCTCTCTCCAGAATAACTGCTACTATAACGAGAACAACTGGAACTGGAACTAAAGTATTTCTAGTTACAGTAGCACTTCTGGTTTACTTTTTTTCCAGATTCTTAGCACATGCCCTCAGAGATACTAGCACAAATTCCTCTTTTGAGATATTAGTAATACTTCCTTGGAATCATTCCTAACTTCTAATTCTCACCTTATCTTTGTTCTAAGAATCTCAGAATTGACTGCAGTTTGCTGTATTACTGTGACATCTTTTTGCATGCCTTTGACCTTTTCAGTTTTCTGATAGTGAATTGATTCTGTTTCCTGAGTATATCCCAATGGATACATGGATACATCATATTTTAGCATCTTTATTTCTCTCTTGGTTCGATTTTGGTTTTGCAGTTAGTCAGTGTTTTCCCCTCAGGTGAAGTTCACGATTATCCCTCCTCTCATTCCTCAGGATTTGAACCTAGTTATGTGTACTTGATAAAGACTTCAGTCCCACTTTTCTCTCAGAATTCCAGTAATGTCATACTCACAAGACAGACCATCTGTGTAGAATACAGTTTAGAGGATTAGAAAGAGACCCTAACTAGTACCCACAAAACTGTTTCCAGAACTTGCTCTACTACTTACTAATCCTGTGAATTTTAATCTTTCAGGATTTAAAGTTCTCACCTAAAAACGGGAAGGAGGGAAAGTTGGATTAACTAATTTCTGAAACCTCTTACATTCCATTTTTAGTTGTCCTTAGTACAACTGGCACAGTTGTGGGGACTGAGATCACAGTGAGAGACCTCCAAATCTTTTCTAATTAAAAATTCAGATTTTTACTAAAAATCTGTGTGAACTAGAGGTTGCAAGTTGATGATGTAGGAGTCAAATTCTGTCCACATAACTAGTTTCTTCAGTTGACAGTGTATTTTTGTTAACTTGTTGCCATGAATTTAAATTTTTACCACATTCAAAATGCATCCTTAAAGATTTTCCTGATGAAAAAACTTGTGATGTGGAGGTAAAGGAAACTGACCATGTCAGGGAGTCCTACTGAAAGTGAAATAGTCAGTCAGCTCTCAATGCCTCTTTTGATTTGGGGGTTCCTGCCCTCTTTGCTCTTGGTAAAATGATACCATGAAATAGGAAGTGAAGTGGCAAAAGAAGGCTATAACAAGAGAAAGTTTAAGTCTTAAACTATACTTACACAGTCATTGGCCAAAATTTACTCCTGTAGAATCAATTAGAAGGTTTTAATGCATTACATGATAAAACTGCCTTGAAACTTTTTCTACACAAAGTTATTTTCAAGTAATTATAAATGATAGACATTTCATTTCATTTGTATTGGCATTCATAATTCAGAGAATTCACTGTGATTGATTTTGAAGAAAACTGATACCAAGGTATTTGTTCTCTGTAATGTAAAATTAATAGCAGATGCATGACTGAAGAAAATGTTTTCCTGCTGTTTTCATAGTTATCAAAACTCTTCAACTCTATTTTCTATGCTTCTATTTTACTTGCTACTCTGCCCCCATCCCCTTACTAATCAAATTCCCTGCAGCATTTTAAAGTGGTGGCTACTCTCAACGCTCTTTCATTTACTCTGCTTTGAAGAGCAGTCGCCACGTACTAAATGTTTAGGATGTGCCACACAGCAAATCAAATTCTTGATAAATGCTTTCTTGATTAATATGAGAGAAGCTTTGAAAGTAATATTATCCCCGTTTTATAGAGCAGCACAGACAAGGTTCAGAGATGATAAATAGATTCCTATCAATGACACTGCCAGCAATGGTGCATCTGTGTCCCTGACACAATACTTTCTCTCAGTTTACTTCCTTTCTCTATTTTCTGTACTTCTTAGGCTCCTTCACAGGGCCATCTTCTACTGCATCTCAATATGTTTGTGTTTCTCAGGTTTCCATTTCCTTCGACGTCACCAACCAATCTAACATAATATAACCATAATATAACCAAACATATGGCAAAAGTATATGTCATCCCCAGACCTCTTTCTGAAGATTAAGCCAGTACTTAGTTGTACTTGAAAGTGGGGTCAAATACAATGATATGAGCTCCTTCTCAACCACACATCCTTAAAAAAGACCCTTAATCTTTCTGGGCTTTATTTTATCATTTCTGAATAGGGTTATAAAGCTACTCCAAGGGATATATAAGATAATGAAAGCAACTAGCCTGCAAGTTTGTCCAGAGTAGGAATGAGAACAAACTTGCAGGCTATCGAATATAGCCTGCCCACAGGGCAGAGTCTGGCAAACTCCCCGTGGCGCACCAAATATGCCAAATACCAGTAACAATGATGGGTCTCATTCTCCTAAAAAGCCTTGAATATAATCTCAGGGCTAGGATGAAAGAGACGTTACTGGGGCCTGCTCGAGGCAATCGACGATTAACAGGATGATGAATGAATGAATGAATGAATGAAAGCAACTAGCAATAAACACTCAATAATTAACTATTATTATTTCTGCTGTTAATTTCAAGCTCTCTGGTTCATCTCAACATAATAATTCCTTATTCAACCTACATACAACAGAAACTTCATTTCCTCTTATGAGTCTGCCCCCTCAGTTTCTTCCAAAGGGAAAAGCACTGCCATGATTCACCAATTCGCTCAAACCAGAAATCCTTAACTCTTACTCTTATTATCTCTAAGAGTTTAGAGGGAAAGTTGCCCTTATTCTTTAGCTAACTTCTATATCATTAGTACTTAAAGAAGAGATAGTTGCTTTCTAAATTACAAAATTTGCTCTCATCTCCCCTCATCATTTAAATTTCCTTTTTTGCTGCTGCTGGGATTTTTTTTCTTTTGGCCACATACTGTGGCGTTCAGGGCTTAATCCTGGTTCTGCACTCAGAGATCACTCCTGGTGGGGCTCAAAGGACATATGGGATTTCAGGGATTTTAGTCAGGTAAATTGCATGCAAGGCATGCACCTGACCCACTGTAACTATCTCTCAGGCCCCTCATCATTTAAATTTCTGCACTGAGTCACCATGATCTTTAGAATGTGGTTCAAACATTTCAATAGAGGACATAAAAACCCTTCAATAGCTCATGACTCTCTATTCTCAACTCCCAACTCTTCCACTACCCCCAGGACAAAATTTCTACTGTTACCCTAAACAACGCCTGTTCAAATGCCTGAGAATGCTAAAAAAGGCAGTTCCTGAGAACCTAAAGTGCCTTCCTGGCTCTTTCCTGCCATTCTAAATGGTACTTATGCCCTTTATTTCCATGTCTTTGATTGTTTTTGAGGTCCGTGCTCCTCTCAAAGGGGCAGCCCGACCAACCTGACTCACTTGTCCCTTAGCCCTTATCCTCTGAAAAGTCTCACTGCTGGTTGGGGGCTCATTGTCTATCTGCAAATTCCTGAGTTGAGTCAATCACTGCAACTCAACATCTGGGACAGAATCTGAGAGATGCTCAAAATCTAAGTGAAGGTTGCTAGGATACCAACTCAGTTCTAAGACGAGGAGTAGATCAGACTGGAAACATAGCTACAAATATATATGGGCATAAAATCTTATTGCTGTGAGTCACTTTGCTAATAAAATCAGATTGTTTTCATTTATATATGAGAACTAGAGAACTTAGGAAGCTTAACTGATACATTCAAACTCATAAGAGCATTGATACAATTCATGCAGGCCTATTCTGGAAAACTAGCTTAAGAAAGACAGATATTTGAAAAAAACCTGACTGCCCAAGAACAGATGACTGGTTAAAGAAACTTTGGTACATTTACACAAGGGCTGGAGTGATAGCACAGCGGTAGGGCGTTTGCCTTGCACACAGCCAACATGACCGACCCGAGTTCAATTCTTCCGCCCCTCTCGACGAGCCTGGCAAGCTACCGAGAGTATCTCATCCGCACGGCAGAGCCTGGCAAGCTCCCCGTGACGTATTCGATATGCCAAACACAGTAACAACAAAGTCTCCAATGGAGACGTTATTGGGCCCGCTCGAGCAAATCGATGAACAATGGGAGGGCCTTTACCTTTTACCTTTTACACAATGGAGTACTATGTAGCTGTTAGAAAAGACGAAGTCACAAAATTTACATACAAGTGGTCCTACATGGAAAGTATCATGTTAAGCTAAATGACTCGGAAAGAAAGGGATAGACATAGAAAGATTGCATTCATCTGGGGAACATAAAGTAACAAAATAGGAGACTAACACCCAAGAATGGCTGAGATTAGTACCAGGAATTTTATTCCATTTTTATTCCATGGCTTGGAGGCCAAACACACATGCTAGGGGAAAAGGGAGCTCAGATAGAGAAGGGAACACCAAATAAAGGTGTTGGGAGGATCCTCCCAGGATGGGAGAAGCATGCTGAAAGTAGACTATAGACCAAACATGATTGCCACCCATTGCCTCTTTTGCAAACCACAACACCCAATAAGAGAGAGAGAGAGATAGAGAACAAAAGGGAATGCCCTGCCACAGAGGCAGGGTGGGATGGAGAGGATGGGGGGTGGGAGGGATACTTGGATCCGTGGTGGTGGGAAATGGGCACTGGTGGAGGGATGGGTATTTGATCATTGTATAATTGAAATCCAAGCACAAAAATGTGTAAGTCTGCAACTGTACCTCATGATATCTCACTAATAAAAATTAAAAAAAAGACAGATATGTGAAACTGGGCCTCAAATTAAAGCTAATCACCCCAAGTTCATATAAAGAATTTACTTATAATCTATTATGTTACAGAAAGGATATTGAATAGAGAAATGCTTAAACATAAATAAGATACTAGTTTCCTTAAGGTCAGTAAAGTAATCCTACACTGTTAGAAACTGAAGACTATGAAGTGGCACAGATTTATAAAAGCCAAAAAGAGACAGCCTAAAATTTCCTAGTGATATAATTATTTAAAATTCCAATCCAAAACAAGTATCCTGTTAGAGTGGTAATACAGCAGTTAGGGTACTTGCCTTGTATTTACTGACCCAGGTTCAATCCCTGGAATCCCATATGATCCCCAGAGCCCCGTCAAGAGCAATCCCTGAGCACAGAGCTAGGAGTAAGCTCTGAGTACCACCAGGTGTAGCAAAAAATAAATAAATAAAAACCAAACAAAATGCAAGGTATTAAAGGGAGTGCGGGGATATCTAAATTACCCTTGACTTTAGGTAATAGAAATAAGAAGGACAGGGAAGGGAAGATATGAAGGGTAGAAATAAGAAAAGGTGGATGGAAGGTTAATGGGGTCAGGAACCTCAAGCACATTGGTGATATAAATGTGTCATATATATGTACATATCTAAACTATAGAGCCAACAGAAATGAAATGATGAAACCCAAACTACAACAACAAACCTTAAAAATGTGTCTGTCAAGGAAACAGGCTAGTGGGTGAGAGGAAACCTGGGAACTTTGGTGGAGGGAAGTTGACACTGGTGGTGGGAAAATAGTAAGCCTGAAACTCTACCTGGAATAATTATGTAAATAAAACAATTGTTATGAAATTATTAAGCCTTAATAAAAATAAAGTCCCAATCCAGTGTCTTTTCTGGAAGAGGACTACAAATTTACCTGTAAATCACTTAGCAACCAATACAAAGATTGTTAGGATCTATTATTGAACCAGAGTGTAAACTAAAAAACAAACAAGTGAGTTAGAATTAAAATTCCTGATGCAAAAATATAAAAGAAATTTAAAACATGGGTTTTTGTAAAGGAAAATAAATATGAGGAATAGAAGTGTTTTTTAAATAATTCTGATCTTCATAATTTAACTTTTATATTATTCATTGGAGAGCCTATAACCCTAAAAATAGAGCACTTGGAAAATTGAGGGGAAGGAAGTAGATAAATTTATATGGACAATATAAATGTTTCTCTGCATAATATAAGTTGTGTGTTCTTTGATGGCAACTAACTGCTGACTTGTTCACCATTTAAAATATCATCTATAATAGGGAAGAAAATTAGTGACTAGATATTCAACAACAGCAACAACAAATAAAGGAACCTATATAAAAATTCAATAGCCCATTAATGAAGTGAGGAAAGTAAAATGTAATAAATCACAGCTTTTTAAAATGTATTTATATTTTTTTATTAGTGAAACATCATGAGGTGCAGTTGCAGACTTACAAACTTTTGTGTTTGGGTTTCAGTTATACAATGATCGAGTACCCATTCCTCAACCAGTGCCCATTCTCAAACACCAATGATCCCAGTCGCCCTCCCATGCCCCCACCCCATCCCCCCACCCCTGGCCCCACAGAACAGATTACAGCTGGGATCCCAGCAGACGTTGGTCCAGACCCTAAATTGGTATGCAAAGAATCTGAGCAACAGTTTCAGAAGAAACATTTCAAGTTTGCAGTTAATACTAAATTGGAATAGACAGCAAATAATGAGAAACAAAGCAGGCAGATAAAAGGGTTTTAGATATTTCAAGTACCTACCCAGCTAATAAATGCAAATGAAGTTCAGTACAGATAAGCACAGAATTATGAGTCTGGAAGCAAAGGAGGAAAAGGAGGACTATCTGCTTAATGGAAATGAGCTGCACGGTGCTGACCAGGAATGAGATCTGGGGAATTATTGCAGGAGAAATCCCTCAAGCTTTCAACCCACTTTGCTGCAATGGAAAGGAGCACAATGATGATCTGTATTAAACTATAATACCTAACTATCAAGTCACGTTCCACATTGGATGAAAATGAAACCAATGCAAGGATAGAGCAAGGTTTTTCTGTAGTTCTGTTTCTCTTTTATCCAAACTCTCAAAGGATGAGGTCCCAAAGGATGAAGCTCAACACAATAGTGTGTGTGTGTCTCTCTGTCTGTCTGCCTGTCTGTGTATGTGTGTATGTGTGTTTAATTGGGGTGATGTTAGTTTCTTTATAGAATTACATATGTTTTAAAGGTACAATTTTGCATCTTTAAAAATAGTTGTTATTACATCACACTCTACTAATAGGACATTGGGCTCCCTTTCCACTTTAATGTCTGTCTCCATTCTGCGTCCAGTCATCTGAATCCAAGGTTTGCATTTGGGTGATCAGTATGCTCCCTGGTTAGTTTTTCACTACTATACATACAAATAATATCATCTATTATTTGTTGTACTTCTTATGATGTGTTATACTTCAGTTTCTTCCATGTTGTTGCAAACAGCAATATTTCATCTTTTCTTATAGTTGTCCATTGAGTTATAAACATATGTACTACTTGTTTTTATAAACTGAGTTATAAACATATGTACCACATGCTTTTTCCTCATCCAAAACTTAAGCAACTATATTTGACAGACATATTGTAATGTGACTTTTATTATTTGTTTGCCTTCTTTCATTTTTCATGACACTGCACAATTATTTAAGAGTTTCCAGACTATGGCTGTCACAAAAGACAGCAAGAATAATTAATGTAAAAATCAAAAAATAATTCGATTCTAAAAGCTAAATGGTCCCTTCTTCCAGTATTTCTTTTATTTGCTCGGTTTTTTTAATTCTTTGATTAAAAAATATAAAGCTAGAGGATATTCTAAGCACACATTTTTGAGCCATCTAACTATAGCAGCTACTACTCAGACCATCTGAAAGATACCCTTCCAGACTTACAGGTCTGATAATATCAACCATATTACAATCTATTCTAGAATTACTAGGGTAAAAAAATCCCATCACAACAATATTTTTGTTGTTTTGTTTTAATTTTTATAAAGTTGTCTATCATAATTTATCACATTTAATATTCTAACACCAATCCCACCACCATTATACCTCCCCACCACCATCTAATGTTTACCCCCCAACCCCCAAACTCTGCCCCCAAAGCAGTACCTAAATAATTTATTTTGTATTGCTTGTTATAAACAATCCACTATAAATAATTTTAAAAAGTTTCTTAGAGAAAAGTGTGTGAACATTGTTGTTTTCACCCAGGAACCACTAAGCCCTTGAATAAGAGATTACTAATATGTTCTTTAAAGGTTGAGTCTTGTGTGCTTATATATATATTTTTTTCTCCTCGAGATATATTGGTTGCCTTCTACTTTACACCCCATCAAACGTGGTGTGCAAAAGGAGAGAGTGTGAGTGAGTGAAAGAGAGAAAGAGAGAGAGAGAGAGAGAGAGAGAGAGAGAGAGAGAGAGAGAGAAGCACACCTGTTGTAGAGGCAGGCAGAGGGTGAGACATGGGGGATGATGGGAGGGAACCTGGGGACACTGATGCTGGGAAATGTACACTAGTGGAGGGATGGGTGTTGGAAGACCGTACGACTGAAATCCAATCACGAACAACTTTGTAATGGTCTATCTCACAGTGATTCAATAAAAAAAAAATTTAAAAATGGTATGCTACTCTTGGTACGTCAGTGGTACATCAGTGGTGTGGAGTATAAGATGCCATTCCAGGAATTCTAAAATTTTAAATATGGTTATACAACTGAGATTAATTTAATTTTAACTGGATGGTGACTTTGCAATGTGTCACTCTGTGTTGTTCTCTTCCAAGAGATTTATTTGTGAGTCTCTAGATGATGCCGTTAATGAGCTTATATGGTACCAGAGGCAGTTCATGGGTATCACTGCTCATCACAACACTGTTGAAGGAAACAAAAATCTTGTGGTGAAGGTGCATCTAAAGTCTTCTCTGTTCTTCTTATTTCTGTATAGTTCCTAAAATCCTACATTCTAAATATTTCTTGGGTCCCTAATATGCACCAGGTACATTGATAATTTAAGAGTTAAAAGAAAGATGGTATGTATGTCTTCAGTGGCTTAAATTTTAGATAATAAAATGAAAAGTTAAAATGAATAAACATAGAAATGAGGTAAACAATCTTAGTTAAAGAAAAATTCTTGGAAGGAAATTAACTGATATCAAGAAAAAATGAAGGGGTTGACAGAACTAAGAAGAATGGCCAAGGAAGACCATTCTTGGTAATTTTGAGGGAATTTTGAGGTAAAACTGAAGGAATTAAAAGACTTGAAGAATGAGGAGCCCATTGGAAAATCCCAGGAAAATAGATAATTATCACCTAGATAGGTTAAACACTGTTAAAAGTGATTACAATATTTTTCTGACTATCTCAAACTTTTCCAATCTAATTACCCTAGAGACTACTAGATTATATTCAAAATAGGGGAATATATAATGGAGTTGAAACACCAAAATAACAAAGACGTCCTACAGTTAAGTGAAAGAGAAAACAAGGAATAGAAAGCAGAAGGAATAGAAAGATTCCATATACAATTCTCAAAACATACTCTACTATATGTATAGTTGCGTTCCTCCCTTCACAAAAAAAGTAACCTTACTCTGGAGAGGGCATTCCCTTCACCATTACTTCAAATGAAATCAGTTACTTCTCATGGATAACCTATATAAGCTAACACACACACACACACACATATGCATATATATACACATATATACATATAAACTAAGAGTGCATCATTTTTCTTTTGAAATAAGAAAAACTACTATGGCTTAGTATATTTAAAAAAGCTGTAGTATACTAAAGCTTAGTATACTATAGTATACTTAGATGACATCCAAAGACTGCTGACTCCTGATCTTCATCATCCTACTTCCTGAGATTACTAACTGATTGGATCTAGACGCTCTCTTCTGAGAAACTGATTGCAGGAAAAAGTGGTAAAATATAACTGCTGAGATTAAGTTACAGAGACCACCACTTCCATCTTGCATGCATTCTCATACTCTGATGAAAACTTGATGAGCTATGAACTGCTTTCTGGAAATGCCCACCAACAACCACACACGTGAAATTAGAATTAGTTTCACTTTCCTAAATTGAAAAAGGGAATGATATCACGGCGGTAGGGTATTTGCTTTGCACACAGCCAGCTTGGCAGGGCCGGGTTCGATTTCTGTGCCCCTCTTGGAGATCCTGGCAAACTACCGAGAGTATCTTGCCCACCCAGCAAAGCCTGGCAAGCTATCTGTGACCAAACACACAGTAACAACAAGTCTCAAAATGGAGACGCTACTGGGCCTGCTCGAGTAAATTGATGAAAAATGGGAGGACAGTGCTTGTTTGTTTGTTTGTTGTTTCCTAAACTGAGCCCTTAGCTGAGAATATTCCCAGCCAGTGCTTTCATTGTAGCCTTATTAGTAAAACTGAGACAAGGACTTTGAGCTAAACTTGACTCTATTTCTAAAATACAAAGACAATGAACTGATATTTGTTTTAAGCTAAGTTTTGAAGTAATGTGTTACATAGCAACAGGAAAAAATATATATATATAGTAAGCAAGCATTTTCAAACTATATCCTACTTCCTTTTGACATTTTTTGCTTTCACTCAACACAAATAATATAGCAGAATTCTGCCTCTCTCCATATTTGTGTGTGTATCTTCACATATTAGGACTGGGGATGAGGCTGCATTCAGAGGTTCAAGTTACAATACTATTGGTCATTAAATTCCATTTCAATCTTAGTTTAGTCTGTAAACATCTCATGGGATATTAACCAAACCCAAAATAGTATCTTTTGTCTAGAATTTTAATTATTGCTTAACTAGTGAGAGCTTGATGACTTTCTTCCCTTGAGTTAGTTTTGGAAATGCCTAAGCTCGTGTAGCCAAGGGATCCTATATCTACTGATATAGGATGAAAGCCTCAGCATCCAATACCCCAACAACTCTCTCCTATTATTCCTGAAGTTACCAGTTTGACTCTACCACTCACAGGTAAAAGGTAAAGGTAAAGGCCCTCCCGTTGATTGTCGATTTGCTCGAGCGGGCCCAGTAACATCTCCATTGGAGACTTTGTTGTTACTGTGTCTGGCATATCGAATACTCTCGGTAGCTTGCTGGGCTCTCCGAGAGGGGCGGAGGAATCAAACTCGGGTCAGCCATGTTGGCCGCGTGTAAGGTGAACGCCCTACCCGCTGTGCTATCGCTCCAGCCCCACCGCTCACAGAGACAAATAAAATGTAATAAACTTCTAACACCAGCAAAGAAAATGAAATCAATTAAGACCATTAGGAGTTTATAATTCAAATTGAATTGCTTTTGGATTAAGCGCCACCATGTCTCTAATACAAACTCAAGTTTATTTAGGTAAGCTAAGGAAGATTTATTATATCTAAATGAATAACACGCTCCTTGCTTATCTTTGAAAGGCTGAGGAGTTTCCCCAGAACACCATACAGGTGGCTCCTATAATCCTCAAATAAAGACAATGCTAATCAAAAGAGACAGCCCCTATATAGCAATGCCACTGGCTATTAGCAACACAGTAGGTCTTCTTGACCACAGGAACAATAGTGATATCAAGCTTTGCAAATTCAAAGAGGCAGCTCTGGCCTATAGAGAGCTTACAAATATAAAGAAGGGAGGGAAAAAAATTTAAAAGACTTTGGAAAGCATTTCTCTCTTGCCCTGTGGCCTCCGCATGCCAGGAACTAGTTCAACAGAGGCAAACCAAGGGAGGGAAGCCTAAGAGAACTTCCCTACTTCCATCTCTTTGTTTTAATCTTTCCATAACATTGGCCTACATAAAAATCAATACATGCACAACCTTTCATCATCAACAGTTCTTTTAAATAGGCTTCTGTTCTGGGAATACTCATAGATTTCAGCCAAACTGCTGTGGCACCACTTGAAAGCCACGCAGGAATGCCGAAATTAGAACTTGGCTCTAACAACCCTGACACTGCCACCATCTAAAATCACCTTCATAAATGGAACTTTATGGGAAGCAGTGGGCAAAACAGACTTTTCCTGGAAACCTCTTCTTGATCTATCTCATCTACAAATGAAGAAATCTAATTTCAATGTTAAGATATCCTTTGCCAGATTCGATGAAAGTTCAGGTCTATACTTTTTTCGTCTGTTCCCCTTACAATTATACTCATAACCCCGCTAAGAATCCTTTCTAGCATTAACAATTTTCTAAAAATCATCCTTGTTGAAAATCACAAAATACACCTGAGAGTGGAAGTTAGGAAAGTACTTTAGATCCCTTTTTAACATCCACACTGTTAGCTAGTATTTGCTTTGTTGAGATGTGAGCAACGTTTCCAATCCATACCAGCCTCTCCTGCTCCATACAGGACTGCCATTAAGAATGTGTTTAAGTTCAAAGGTCTTTTCTTGAAATGCTGTATACAATTGCTTTAGAGTCTCTTAAACCGAGTGCTCAGGAATTTATGAAAACAAAACATTTAAAAAGTCAGTCAGTGATCCAAGGTATCCTGGCTAAACTGCATACTAAGAACAAAAGGGCAGCAAGCAGCAAATCCACAGTCTTGTAAGTAGCATAATATTGCTAAGGCATCAAATAAAATTTTAAAAATAGCTGAAATGATTTAACATATTTTCATGAATAAAATAAAATTAAATAATTATGTACTTTCTCCAAACATCTTAGTATTTTTGTAGCTCAGCATATTGATGTACTGAATATAAATAATTGTTTTGCTTTCATCAAAACTTGTGGAAGCACTTTCCACAATACGCAAAATTCCTTCTGTAAAAAGCTTTAAATGGGGGTATGGTGCCGCCAGCAGGTAAATCTGTACCTGTGAGGTGAGTGCATCAGCAGCCTGGTGGCGCCTTCAGACTTCCAGATACCCAAAAGTTGCTGCTGTGCCTTTGGCCAGAGCCAAAAACTTGAGGCAAAGTTTACCAAGAAAGTAAACGGCCAAAAGTTAGGTATGTGGGAGACACACCCCCAAACCACCTTCGGCTCAGCTATATAATTGGAGGCATAGCCTCTCTGATTCTGGATCAAACTGCATAATGGCCATGATCCCAGAGACTCTGGAACAAATCTCGGAACCCAGCAGGTTGTGGCAGAAATCCCTCCAGATTTAATTGTTAAAATTTCAGAATTTCAAAATCACATGGCCACTACTGCAGCTGCATGACATCATATGTTATTCATTATCAGCAATAGAAAACAAATTGGCTACTGTTGCCTTTTCGGCAGATCTGAGTATTGGAGTAAAATCCCAAATAATAATGGTAAATCTGGTGTCAAAATATTGAATGTAATCAAAGTAGAGAGAGTAATGTGGAAATCATCTGCCACACTGGTAGGGTGAGGGTGTGGGATGGGGGTATACTGGGGGTTTTGGTGGTGGAGAATGGGCACTGGTGAAGGTACGGGTGCTTCATTGTATGACCGAGACTTAAACCCAAAAGCTTTGTAACTGCTTTCATGGTGATTCATAAAATTATAAAAAATGAAAAAAAAGTAAGGTGGAGTTCATGCCCAATTCCATCAACCTAATCAGTGGCTGAATAAATAGCAGTACTCCTACATTAAAAAAAGCTTTATATTTTATTTTGTAAATATAATGTTCACAAAATAAAACAAGAGATCATTAGAGAAATTTCCTTATATCCCCACTCCTAATATTTAAAAAATGTAAGTTGCATTCATTTAAAAGAAATATCCACATAATAATTACTATGCTCATACAGAATAATACATATATTTTGGTCAGAATAACAAATTTCGTTTTCTTTTTTTTAAATTTTTATTTATTTATTTTTTAATTTTTATTAGTGAAACACCATGAGGTACAGCTGTAGATACAAATTTGTACAGTTACAAATTTTTGTGCTTGGATTTCAGTTATACAATGATCGAGTACCCATCCCTCCACCAGTGCCCATTCTCCCCCACCACTGATCCCAGTATCTCTCCCACCCCCCGTTTCCCCCATCCCAGTTGCCTCTGTGGCAAGGCATTTCCTTTTGTTCTCTCTCCTTTGGGTGTTGTGGTTTGCAAAAAAGGCCTTGAGTGGCAATCATGTTCAGTCTATAGGAGAATGACAAATTTTGTACACAAAAATTAACATATGGAATATCTTAAAGCTTTCATCTTCAAAATTATTTAATATTATTCATTATAATTTCCAATATATTAGATATGTCTATAAACTCCCTATCAATGTTTACATTAGACTTCTCAATCCTTTAAAGTATAACTTATTGAGTTTCTTAAAAAACATAGTTATGTTTTCTATAAAAATCATTCAAAATTCAGCCCTTCTGGGCAGGAGTATGCTGTAAGTACCTTGCAAGGCAAGGTATTGCCTTGTACTTACTGACCCAGGTTCAATCCCTAGCAATTCAAATGGTCCCCTGAGCCTTGCCAGGAGTGATCACTGAGCACAGAGCCAGGAGAAATCCCTGAATACTGCCAGGTATGGCTCACAAACCAAAAAAATAAAATGAAATTCTGTCCTTCATAGGAGGGAAAAAATGTCTAATCCAAATAAAGTCTATAGTTTAGCAGCATTATACTATGTGGATTTCTTTGTTTATTAAGTGCAGTATAGTGATAGAAGATGTAACTATCAGAGAAAACAGGGTGAAGAGTATGCCAAAACTCTAAATTTTTAAGGAAAATTCTATTTTAAACTTCAATTTAGCATAGGCAATTGGAGAATCAAAGCTTCTAACATTTTATTTGGAGTCACTTCATAATCATGCATTGAACAGAGAACATGTCTTCACAACTGCCACTTAGTATTAGACCTACTTTACAGTTTTAGAGATCACACAAAACAAAAGGTAGGACTCTCCTACAGGAGCACAATGTACCAGTATTCACACTCAACCAGGTTTTCAAAGTTTTCATGAGTCTTTTTCAATTACACTTATTTTCAATGACAGAAAAGCAAAGAAAGCCATTATTTCAAAGATATTTTCTCCAAAATAGTAATGCATTTTTAATGATAAAAAAAGTTATCAACAAGCTGTACTCAAGGAATAGAAAACAATAACAAACTTACCCGTCATGTTTATAATTTATATAGAGATATTATAGATAAAGCTAATATCTGAATTGACGTGGGAGAACTTTGAAGCCTCCTGTACTGGCAACCATGTTATATAATTCCATAGTACACAGTGAAATTCCATTATATCAAAGTGAAATACATCCACATGTCAACCTAGTGCAGAAACCCATGTAAGCTGGTCCTGACACTGCTATTACTCTTTTTAACAACATATCTAAAAAAAGTCCTCCTTCCCTACCTTACCACAGTGGTAAATAAGAGGATACACCCAATGTAAATGGGAAAAAAATGCATAACTGGGAAAACAGAAAATTAACTCAAATACTAAAGGATACAAACATTTTGCAGTATTTCTGAGAAAACAATATAACAAATGAATGCACAATAAGTGAAGTCTTTACATATACAACTACAAATACAAAAAAAGTTCTCTGCAGTTAGTGAAAAGAGTTTAATAGGAGAGTTCTCGTTTCATGACAAATAAGTGGAATGAGTAGAGAACAGTACAAAGAAAAGAGAATATAGAAGACCCAAACAACCCTTATATAAGAGAAATGGTAACTGGACAAGAATAGAAAACTTTTCCTTAGGGATTATAAAAATGCACTAAGACATTGGTATCTACTCAAAGAAGCCAATAGCAAACCATACCATTTTACATTTTTGTCTAACACAACTGCACTTAAATCAGTATGGTAAAGTATACACAATACATATTCCACAGCAAGGGTTCATCCAGTCTCAGAAATCTCTTAAATCTGAATTAAAGCAATACTTCATAATTCTGCCTGGACAGCATTACCATATTGAAAATGGTGTTTTCTCTGTGCCTGGAGGGACTCAGAAAGGCAGGGGATACAGCACAGACCCCACCCTCCAGCCAACACAGACTGTTGCTCCACAGAGGCTTATCGCTGCATGCTACAAGCCAAATATTGTTCACTTGGCAATGTATCACATGGACTATGAAGCAGCAATCACCACATGGCTCATAGGCTCATAATGAAGTGTTTCTTTTTAAAAAGATTTTTTTGATATGTGTCCATGGTAAAGACTGCATTTTCATTGTCATACTAAATCAGATCAAATATGTTACATGTCATAAAGATTAACATATTAAATATATAGGAATTTTAGAGTTTTAAATGATATTTACAAATACTTGTAAATGTTTCTGTGTATATATAAATGCTTCATATGTGTGTATATATATATATATGCTCTTCCACAAGTTTTTCAGAAAAGATTTCATTTCTTTAATTTTCACAACAAAAAACTATAATCTTCACAGAGGCAACTAAAAGTGATGCATGTTTCAAATACTAAAGTATAAAAATCATGAAGCCCTCTGCCAGGGCAAGGAACATGGCCTGCTGGTAGGTGTATGCCTCACAATTGTGAACCCTGGGTTCAATCCCAATAGCCACAAAAAAAATCCACTGTATCAGAGAAAAACAAAAGAAAGACTTTCACAGACCCACAGTCCAATGGAACAGAGTTGAATATTCTGTCACAGACTCGCAAATATATAGTCATTTAATCTTTGTTAAAGGAGCAAGAAATGTGAAGTGGAGCAAAGAAATCCTCTTCAACAAGTATTGCTGAGAAAACTGGACAGCTACCTGCAAAAAAAAGAACTCATATCTCTGTCTAAAGCCAGGCACAAAAGTCAGATCAAAGTGGATTAAAAGACCTCAATATCAGACCTGAATCCATAAGGTACATGGAGGAAAAAGTAGGCAGAACCCTCTAAGACACTGAAGCATCTTTAAGGATAATACACCACTGACTAAGCAAGTGAAACAAACATGAACAACTGGGACGGCATTAAACTAAGAAGCCCCGACACCTCAAAAGAAACAGTGACCAAAACACACAGAGAGCCCACAGAATGGGAAAAAATTTTTTACTCAATATCCATCAGGTAAGGGGTTAATATTCAGGACATACAAGACATTAGTAGAATTAGACAATAATAAAACCTCCAACCCATCAAAAAATGAGGAGAAGAAATGAACAGATGAAGAAATACGAATTTCCAAAAGGCACATAAAAAATTACATCAAAATCATCAGGAAGATGCAAAACAAAACAACAATGAGATATCATCTCACACAACAGAGACTGGCACTCATCCAAAAGAATAAAAGCAACCAGTGTTGGCATGGGAGTGGAGAGAAAGGGACTCTCCTTCATTGTTAGTGGGAATGCCGAGTTGTCCGGCCTTTTTGGAAAACAATATGGACATTTCTCAAAAAACTAGAAATTGAGCTCCTATTTGGCCCAAGAATACCACTTCTGGGAATATATTCTAAGGGTACAAAACACACAATAGAAATGACATCCACACCTGTACATTCATTGCAGCACTGTTCACAATAGCCAGAATCTGGAAACAACCCGAGTGCCCAAACACAAATGACTGATTAAAGAAACTTTAGTACATCTACACAATGGAATACTAAGCAGTTGCTAGGAAAGATGAAGTCATAAAATTTGCATATAAGTGAATGGACTTGGAGAGTATCGTGCTAAGTGAAATGAGTCAGAAAGAGAAGGACAGACAGAGAATGACTGACTCATTTGTGGAATATAAAATAATATAAGACTAACACCCTGGGCTGGAGCGATAACACAGCAGTAGGGTATTTGCCTTGTGTGCAGCCAGCCTGGCCAAGCCGGGTTCGATTTCTCCGCACCTCTCGGAGAGCCCAGCAAACTACCGAGAGTATCTCGCCTGCATGGCAAAGCCTGGCAAGCTACCCGTGATGTATTTAATATGCCAAACACAGTAATAACAAGTCTCAAAATGGAGATGTTACTGGGCCCACTCGGGCAAATCGATGAACAACGGGAGGATAGTGTTTTGTGAGACTAACACCCATAGACAGTAGAGACAAGGGCCAGGAATATTGCTCTATGACTGGAAGCCTGCCTCATGAACTAGGGGAAAAGGCAGCTAGAATAGAGAAGGGATCATTCAGTCAATGATGGTTGGAGGGATCACTCAGAATGTAAGATGTGTACTAAAAGTAGATAAAGGACCAAACATGATGGCCTCTCAGTATCCATGTTGCAAACCATAATGCCCAAAAGTAAAGAGAGAGTAAGAGGGAAATTATTTGCCATAGAGGCAGAGGGAGGAATGGGATGGGGGAAGTGATAGTGGGGACATTGGTGGTGGAAGATGTACAGTGGTGGAAGGATGGGTGTTTGATCATTGTATGACTGAAACGCAACATGAAAGCTTTGTAACTGTATCTCACAGTGAATCAATAAAAAATAAATAAATAAATACATGAAATTTGCTTATACATGGATAGACATGGAGAGTATCATGCTAATTGAAATGAGTCAGAAAGAGAGGGACAGACAGAAGAACTGCACTCATTTGTGGAGTATAAAACAAAATAACATGAAGCTGACACCTAAGGATAGTAGATACACGGGACCGGAAGATTGCTCCATAGCTGGAAGCCTGCCTCATGAGTAAAGGGGAGAAGGCAGCTGGAATAGAGAAGGGATCACTAAGAAAATGATGGCTGGAGGAACTGGTCAGGATGGGAGATGTGTGCTGAAAGTAGATAATGGACCAAACATAATAACCTCTCAGTATCTGCATTGCAAACCATAATGTCCAAAAGTAGAGAGAGTGGGGAATATTGTCTGCCATAGAGGCAGGGAGAGTGTGGGAAAGGGGGCAAATACTGGGGATATTGGTGGTGGGGAATGTGCACTGGTGGAAGGATGGGTGTTTGATCATTGTGCGATTGTAACCTAAACATAAAAGCTTGTAAATATCTCAGTGATTCAATAAAATTGTAAAAAATAAATAAATAAATAAATAAAAGACTTTCAAGTCATTACTGTAACTCTACAGTTCATAAAAGTTATATAATTTATTAAGATTTCAACACAAATTAAATAATTTATATCAGAAAAGATAATTATTTTAATCCATTAAATCATAAATGTGCTACATTTATAGACTGTAGTCTATTATACAGGTCATCAGAAGTTTTGAGCATGCACTGAAATAAAATGAACATTTGTGCCATTTTCTTCTCACTTTCATGACTTGAGGTTAATTGTAAGCTTCTAAAAACAATCTGGGCTTCACTTGAGCTAACTTCAAATGGGAGGTCAGCAAATGAAACAAGAAATGTTTTTAGCTGGAGGTCTGGTTTCAATGAACTAGGATAAAAGCATTCATTCTGTAATTCCTTGGAGCATTTGTTTTTAAAACCAAATGATTTAGTAAAGGCATTTAACCTGTTTTCCTAAGTGGAGTATAGCTGTAGGAATAGCCAAGTCTAATCGAACTGGAGAATGTTTTTATAAAAATGCAAAATCATTTAATTATTCCAGACTAGAACTCACTTCCCAAAAGCACCTCCTCATCTTCATAGTATTCGGGGGAGGAGGGGGTAGGCACCAACCTGAAGCAGGGAATAGACGTACAAAAGAGAACCAAGCAGTGGCAGAAACTTTCTGAGCACTTCTCTTTGTTCTTCAACAAATACTCTGTGAATGCCTCCTCTGCTCAGCACTGGGCAGGGAAGAAACAGTGATGAGCTGGGGAAAGTCAACAGAACAAACCCTCCTGTTCTGTTTCAGATCAAACCCTTTGATCTATCCTTCTGACAATAAATAGGAAGAAAACTTTGAAAAGCCTGGGTCAGTCTAGACAGGAGGTAAAAATACTATTAAGGGACCTAGAGCATGATAAGGCAGCTACTTAAATAACAAAAACAAGAATGGTTTCTATTCCTAACACTTTCTGTGTGAGAAAACATTGCACACACTCTCTAATTTGATTTTCATAGCCCTGCGAAGGGGTAGGTTTCAGCATCCCACCAAAACATTGAGGATCAGAGTATGAAGGGCATCAATTAAATTATTCCCACCTAAGCAACTCGCCCTTCAATGAATGGCCTCTACTGTGGTATATCCAGGGATCTCAGACTTCTCCCATCACACAACCTGGAGCTAACTGAACAGCTAAATAGAAACAAGGATGCAATAAGGTCTATTCTCCAGAAATATCTCAGAGACAAATATTTTCCTCCTAAAAACCTAGAAAGCGTGAGAACAGACTCCACGTCCCTCTCCATCCAAAGAGGAAACTCCCATACCACACGCCAAGAGACCCAAGCAAAGCAGCACCTTTAAAAGAAACCAAGAAGGGGCTGGAGCAATGGCACGGCAGGTAGGGCTTTTCCTTGCCCGTGGCCAACCCGGTTTTGATTCCCAGCATCCCATATGGTCCCCTGAGCACTGCCAGGGGAAATTCCTGGGTGCAGAGCCAGGAGTAACCCCTGTGCATTGCCAGGTGTGACCCAAAAAGCCAAAATAAATAAATAAATGTGTCACTGTCCTCCCGTTGTTCACAAATTGCTTGAAGGGGCCCAGTAATGTCTCCATTGTGACAATTGTTGCTGTGTTTGGCATATCAAATACGTCACAGCTAGCTTGCCAGGCTTTGCCATGAGGGCAAGATACTCTCTGTAGCTTGCCGTGCTCTCTGCCGAGGGGCAGAGGAATTGAACTCGGGTGGACCATGTTGGCTGAGTGCAAGGCTAACGCTCTACCCGCTGTGCTATCGCTCCAGCCCAAATAAATAAGTAAAAGAAAAGAAACCAGGAAAAATTACATTCACACATGATTTTTTAAATTCATAATAAAATTAAAATTTGGAAGTGGTGGAAAAGAATCGCTAGGACATATGCTCATTTTTATTATTAAATATTTTCAAGAAAAAAAATTAGCCAATGAATCAGTCCTGAAGAGCTCCCCTGTATCCACCATCATAGGTTGAATGGAGATTTTTCCTTTCTCCCACCCTATCTCCAAAACTGCAGCTCTGGATGAAACTGGGAGATAACTAAATAACCTTTGGGTTTCTCTTTTTCTGCTCATAAAACTGTCATGCTGCACACATCTCCGTAAAGCCTCTTTCTTCTCTTTATCAAGAGCTGCTCTATAAAATCAAAAAGCAATGTCAAAGATGACCTCAAGCAAGGCGCCTGGGTTTGGCTATAATAGCGGTGGTGGTGCGTGGCATGCAGTCTCCCCTCCATCCAACCTCCGCCCCAGACTGTTGTTTCCATTCCCTGAGAGCTTTGCAAAACTGCAATGCAGTAAAAGGGTCTCTGTAATGAAGGGAGGAGGCAGAAAGAGAGAGGAGAGCGGGGCTGCAATTTCCCTGAGTGCATGGAGCCTGAGTATTTTCTATTTCCACAGAATATGAAGAATCATGGCCTTGTTTTAGAGATATAAGAAAAAAGAAGACAGTTTTAAAGCCAAATGCCTGCTCTCTGCTATGGCAGTTCTCGTGGCAGGCTGTAATTTGTTGGAGATAGATAATGGAAATGCAGTTATGTTTGTATAATCCATGACTGTTTATCAGCTAAGTAAAGCCCAAAGAATACAGGTCACAGGAAATTTTTTCTGGCTAGAAAAATTTTTAAAAATTAATTTCTGCTATTTTACTATAAAATGTAGTCCCCTTTCAATTTTATAGGTGATTCTGAAACAATGGAAGAGGGTTAAGGATAAAAAAAATGGAATCTGAAATAGGCATGTTTCATATTACATATAGGACAATAATATACATTTCTCAAAAAAAACTGACATAACATTTATCCTTAATTAGGAGAACTACAGGTGACAGCGCTCAACATAAAAATTCCTTTAATACTAGGCTCACAACAACCATAAACATTCTTTATAAGGAAAAAAAAGACATTATAATAAAGTATGCAGTGAATTGTTTTGTTGGGGTTGGTTTTTGCTATTCTTGGCCTTTATGGAAGAATAAGGTCCTCAGCAAACCTAATTCTTATCTTAGATTATTAAACAAGCATTCACGAGTTTTATAGTGAGAAATAACATACACAGATATAAATGTTATAGGCTCCTTTAGAACCATGTAAAGCAAATGCTGAAAATTGCTTTTTTATTCACAGATATCAGTATTTACTTCTGGGTTTCTATTTTCTATGCTGCATGCTTTACTCTGAGATATAATCTTGCTTCATCTTTTCAATGTCAGTATGTCAGTGTTCGATTAAATCAACAATGATGAATATAGAGCTTATTTAGTAATAAACAGAAGATACATGCACAGACTGTGAAAACACCATGTAAATATATCTCAGAATATAGCAGCACTAAATTTTCATTTCAGTGTATCCTGAAACCACACTGCATCACACTAAAGAGACCTGAGCAAAATGACATTTCAGTCCAGGGTTTCCCTGCACCGTTTCCATCCTGATCAGTGCCTGCACCACTTAAATGAAAAGAGGGAAACACATAAATCATACGCTTTTTCTCTTGCTTAAATGTCTCTTGCTGCTATTTCGCTTGCTATAACCTTATGTGAGCTTCAAAAGTGAATCCAGCTGCCAGCATCTAGATACACAAATAGCAGACCATTCTAGCTTTTTAATCTTCTCATTCTTTGGGGAAATACTTGCTCCCTAGCTTCATGCTGCCCAATTTTAGCAAGCTCCTAAAGGTATTCGGGTGATTCTCCTTCAGAGAGTTCTTATTAGGATTCAGTGCAGCAATTCCCAGGAAGAGCATTGCAGAGCACTGCTCACACATAGCAAGCACATTAAATCGTGAGTTATTTTGATATTATGATCATTAGTGCTTTTTCTAGTTATTCTTGCTAGACCAGACTTACTCATTCAGTATGTTGCTCCATACCCTGAAAAGGAGCACAGTAAAGGAAACTGCAATATTTATTCAACTTGCATCAGATTTTTGTCTTCACCAATGACTGGACTCATAACCTTGAGTAATTCTTCAGCTCACTAAGCTTCATTTTACTTAACTATACAACGAAGATGTTAACGCCTAATTCATAGTGTTAACTATGAATGCTTACTTCGCAGCATTAATTTTGGTGTGAGAATTAAATATTGCAACACAGAGAGTTACTTGCCCAGGAAGCAGTGCTTCTCTATGTCTAGATTAGTAATCTGTAAAGTTGGTATTATAATAATAGCAAATTGTGACTGAAAGGGTTAAATGAGCTATAAATAACTTTCAAGAGTGCCTGCAAAGCAGTGTTATTTATAAGTTACTAATTTTTCATTTAGCAATATTTATTGAGCAACAACTGTGTATCTGTCACCGTGTCAGTCACAAAGTAGACATGTTACAAACATAGACATGAGCCCTACACTCATAAAGTTTAGTCTGATGGGAAGACAGACATAAATCCAGTAGCAGCATAGACAAATATTCACTAAAAAACTGAGCTACGGTCTTTCACCTGGCATTGCACAGTGGTTACTCCTGGCTCTACACTCAGGAACTACTCCTGGCGGTGCTTGGGGAACCATACGGATGCTGGGAATCGAACCAGGATCAGCCATGTGCAAGGCAAATGCCCTACCCACTGTGCTATCACTACAGCCCTGTTCTTTCAAAACAGGGAACTCTTATGAAAGCACAATTAAATAAAAACATCTTCTCTGGCAAAGAGGCATCTGGATGAAGAAGAAGGATGGGAAATTAATTAGGCAAAGATGATTTTTGTCTTATTGAAAAAAAGGTAAAGATAAGTCCAGGTAGATCCAAAGTAAGTAAGGGGGGTTGTTGCACCAAAGGAAGTGCCTGGAAACTGCAGAAATGGGGAACAGAGTAGGAGTTGATGTGCCCAGGCATGTGGGTGCCCAGCATGCAGAGCTCAGAGGCCAGAGGACATGGAGATTGTATTCTAAGAGATAAGGAAACTTAGCAGGAATTTAAGAATTGGAAGGCAAGGGATGTTGGTGAGGTGACATAAGTCTATTTTCATTTGGGCAAGTAACTCTTTATGTTACAATATTTAATTCTCACACCAAAATTAATTTTACTTATAAATTTTAATATAGACATAAGTATATTTATGGGGACCAAGTTATGGAAGATAAGACTAGAGCTGGTGAAATCAAAGGAAAAATTGAATTTAGTTTGAGGTCTGTTAAAGTGCACTGTAATTTCTAGTTCCTCTCCTTTGTCTACCAGGTCGGAACAAGTTTTTTTAATACCTAAGTCAAAGGCACTAAAAGCAGACATGAATTACCATGCCAGAAAGTGGAATGTGATCCAGATAGTCCATGTGAGAAGAAAAGTATAGAATGACTGTGCTCAAAGTAAACTCCCCTGATGAGTTTTCTTAGGGGTTTTCCTAGCAGGCCCCAGCATTGTCAGAACAAAGCTCTACACTATCACCCAGAAATTCTAGAAACACAAGATTAGGCAGGAGCACCACTGCTGTTACCTCTTTCTTATCTGACAACAGAAATTTGTCCTGATTCCCAGTGTCTATGTCACTGACAATCTGAAAGTGTACCTAGAAATCTTTTCTGTTATTTATACTTACTTTCACCAAAAACTAGCACTGGAGCACTGTCCTCCCGTTGTTCATCAATTTGCTCAAGTGGGCACCAGTAACATCTCACAAAAAAATTGTGAGACTTGTTGTTACTGTTTTTGGCATATCGATTACGTCACGGGTAGCTTGTCAGGCTTTGCCATGCAAGTGAGATACTCTCAGTAGCTTCCCAGCGAGGAATCGAACCTGAGACAGCTGTGTACAAGGCAAATGCCCTACCCGCTGTGCTATAATTGCAATACTTTGTTTCATTCCTGCAAAATAAGCTGGTTTTTTTTCTTTTCCTATGGCATTTTTGCATGTTTCTCTACCCAGAATGCCTTTCCTTTATCAATGTAAACATCTACTCTGGTCTCTGCAAGTAGAATTAAATGCTTTCTCCTCAGTGCTCTGTGTAGGCCACCTGCTATTATAATTATTTGCCTTTCCTAGGGCTGGAGCGATAACACAGCAGGTAGGGCATTTGCCTTGCATGCAGCCAACATAGCCAACCCGAGTTCAATTCCTCCACCCCTCTTGGAGAGCCCAGAAAGCTACCGAGAGTATCTCACCCGCACGGCAAAGCCTGGCAAGCTACCCGTGACATATTTGATATGCCAAAAACAGTAACAACAATTCTCACAATTTGTTGAGAGATGTTACTGGTGCCCACTTGAGCAAATCGATTAGCAACTGGAGGACAGTGCTACAGTGCTACAGTGCCTTTCCTATTATACTGAAAATCCCCAGAAGAACAGTGCTAAAGCCACCTCGGTAAGTCTGGTCTTGAGGCAGTATTCTGCAGGTAGTAGATGCTTAATAAATATTTGAAAAAAGGAGTGAATATAGCATAATTCAAAAACTAAGTATAACATAATTTAGGGACATTACCTGGAAGATCTTTGCAGAGAATACATTCAGTGTTGGTTGTGGTCCTTGTCACTGGTAACAATTCCTAGTCAAACACTGTTTCTGGGGTCGGAATAATAGCACAGCGGGGAGGGCATTTGCCTTGCATGCAGACAACCCAGGTTCAATCCCAGCATCCCATATAGTCCCCTGATCACTTCCAGGAGTGATTTCTGAGTGCAGAGACAGGAGTAAGCCCTGAGCATCGCCTGGTGTGACTCAAAAAGCAAATCAAAAAAAAAGAAAAGAAAAGAAAAAAGAAAACACTGCTTCTGAGCCTGATTCTTGATAATGAGGTTTTTTCTTTTTTAAAACGATTCTTGATAATGAGGTTTTTTTCTTTTTTTAAAACTGTCACTGTGGGCTAGAGCGATAGCACAGCGGGTAAGGCGTTTGCCTTGCATGCGGCAAACCTGAGTTCGTATCCCAGCACCCAAATGGTCCCCTGAGCACTGACAGGAATAATTCCTGAGTGCAGAGCTAGGAGTAACCCCTGTGCATCGATGCATGTGACCAAAAAAGCAAAAAAAAAAAAAAAAACCTGCTTCTGAGCCTGACTCTTAATAATGGATTTTTTTTCTTTTTTAAAACTGCCACTGACTGGTGGTGATCACCTGCTACTTGACACTTTTATAAACACCGATTTATACTCAACAAGAATGAAATATGTCTTAAAGCACGTACAGTATGCCATACCTAAGTCAAGCATAAGTGACCAGAAGATAAGTGATTGGCCTTCACTGTGAAGGATGTCAGTCTAGTGGGGGAGACAGATATAAACCAATTACTTGTAACATGGAACGGAAGTGCTAAAATGAGGTCATGAATAAATTGTGGAAATATAGAGCTGGATATAATTAATTTCTGTTGAGAGGGGTACATAAAATCTGCACAGAATTTGTTGCAAAACAATAAAAACTAGATAGACTTTCGATTAACAACTTCCCTCTGGCATTTTGTTCTTACCCTATAACCTCATTGCAATCGCCTGGTAGTTCCTGCACTGTATTATTAATGAAAATGTTTCCCCTCATTATCCAACAACTTTGTTGCATAGACATTTCTGTTCTGGAAGACGCCTAAAAACTTTTTTTAGCTGATAAAAGAATTAACCTCAGAAACTAAGGTGGCCACTTATTACTGGGCACAACTATCAGGGATTCTGATTACTTAGGAAATAGAGAGCATCTGTTTTGCATATGAATGCAGTACAGCCTAGCAAATAACTATTCATAATACAATTTCATTATAGTTAAGGGATTCAAGTATGATAATCCTTGTAATCATTCTTCTAAAGCAGTCAGATATCAATTTGGAATGTCACAATTAGAAATGTCACAAAAAAGTTATTTGGGACCCAGGGCCAGCACTATAAAGAGGACTATGATGTGCACATGGTGACTTGAGAATTGTGGGGATCTACCTACCAGAACATAATCTTTTTCAATTACATAGTTAGTTGACTATTAGTGGGACTGTGAATATAGCTCCCTTATATTCTCCAAATGAGAAAGAAATAAAATCAATTTAATTGAATTTGATTTAATGTGGGCTGGAGCAATAGCACTATAGGTAAGGCGTTTGCCTTGCATGAGGCCTACTGGGTTCGATTCCTCCACCTCTCTCAGAGAGCCCGGCAAGATACCGAGAGTACCCCGCCTGCACAGCAAAGCCTGGCAAGCTCCCCGTGATGTGTTCGATATGCTAAAAACAGTAACAACAAGTCTCACAAGGGAGACGTTACTGGTGCTGCTTAACCACAAAACGATGAACAACAGGAGGACAGTGCTACAGTGCTACAGATTCAACATGAGAACTGGGGGATTTGTGATAAAAACAGATTAGTGACCACTATTCTAGTTTCTTTGGAAAAATGTCCTTTCACTCTTTTCACAACCTGGAATCTAAAGAACAGAATTCAGCAGCTTTACACAAACATTCAAGACCATCTCTGATCTATTGCCAACCTACACGGCCAATTTGTTATGATGGGATCATCATCCCTTAACAAGCTTTCACTCCAAGCAACCCAGTATGACTACCACTCTCAGTTTATGCCTTTCACTTTCCCTCCAGATGAGACTGGAACAGGAAAAATTTGCATGAGAGGTAGCTCCTTAATCAGCTCTGTTCATTGAAAAATGTCTCTGCATCATTCTGTAAGTTCAAGAGCCCCATATTATATAGTCAATAACCAAATCAGCAATTGGACCATAAAGGAATCTCAGAAACAAATATTTAGAAGTTGATCACTGACACTAGGCAATGAGCTGTTAAAACAAGAGGCAGCCTTCCTGAGAGATCTAGATTCTGTGACCTCAAAGGTGATGCAGAATGAATCAAGTTTTTATCTGGAAACGGCATATTATCCAAAGAGCTGATTAACAGAATCATCACCAATGAACTATGTTGATGATAATGATGATTGTGGTGATGATGTTGATGATGATAACTAACCTTTTAAAAGTACTTTCTGAAAAGCAATCCCATTCACAATTCTGCCTCAGAAAATCAAGTACCTCAGAATCACCTTAACTAAGGAGGTAAAGGACCTGCACAAAGGAAACTACAAGAAATGAAAAGAGGACACAAGGAAATGGAAAGAAATCCTCTGTTCATGGATTGGAAGAATTAACAGCATCAAAATAAAATAGCAAGATTCTCAAAAGCATACAGATTCAACGTGGTACCTATAAAGATACCTATAACATTTTTCAAAGAAATAGATTAAACACTCCTAAAATTCATATGGAACATAAACCCCCACGAATAGCTAAACTAATCCTTTGGAAAAAGAAAGTGGCAGGCATCACCTTCCCCAACTTCAAACTGTACTACAAAAAGGTAGTAATTAAAACAGCATGGTAGTGTAATAAAGACAGACCCACAGATCTGTCTTTATTATTAAATATTGAATGTAATCAAAGTAGAGAGAGAGTAATGTGTAAACCATCTGCCACACAGGTCGGGGAAGGGTTGGGATGGGGGTTATATTGGGGGTTTTGGTGGTGGGAAATGTGCATTGGTCAAGGGTTGGGTGTTTCATCATTGTATATATCATAGCCAGAATCTGGAAACCACATGAGTGCCCAAGAACAGACAACTGAATAAAGAAACTATGGTACATCTACACAATCGAACACTATATAGCTGTTAGGAAAAGTGAGGTCATAAAATCTGCCTATAAATGGATGGACTTGAAGAGTATCATGCTAACTGAAATGACTCACAAAGGAGAGGGACAGATATAGAATGACTGCATTCATTTGTGGGATATATAAAAAAGAAAAAAAGTATGAAACTAATATCCAAGACCAGGAAAAACAGGCTAAGAGGACTGGTCAATGTTTAGAAATTACAACAAGGGTGGGGTGGGTTTGGCGGATAGTTAAGATAGAGGAGGGTCCATTATGACATTAGTTGGAAATGATCGCTCCAGACAAGAACAAGTGTTGAAAGTGGGTAAAGGGATATACATAACCTTCGGTATCTGTATTGTAAACCATAATGCCTAAAATGAGGGAGAGAAATAGAAAGAGAAAGAGAGAGAAAGGGGGAGAGAGAGAGAGAGAGAGAGAGAGAGAGAGAGAGAGAAAGAGAGATGCTTGCTGGGGTGGAGAGGGTAGTTGGGGGGTGGGGAGAGAAACTGGAGATATTTGTGCTGGGAAATTACACTAGTGAAGAGATGGGTGTTGGAACATTGTATGACTGAAACCCCATTATGAACAGATTTATAGTGCTCTATCTCACAGTGATTCAATAAAATAAAAAATTAATATTTAAAAATAGTACTTTCTGTGTTCCAGGCACCTTTCTAAATGTTTTACATGTAGTGAATAATTTTTCCTCACAGAACTCTTGTGACATAGGTAATATTTATTATGCCCCCAGTAAAGGTAGAAATTTAAGGCCAGAGATTGAGTAACTTGTTCACATTTTCATAGTACTTAGGTAAAAGAATCATAATTTGACCTTAGGCTACATAATCTAGACTTTATGTTCTGATTATATATACATACATATATATGATTTTCCAGGATATTCATTGAGAAAAATGAGTGTTTTATTTTCAATAATTACTGAGTTATTTGCTTTGCCCAACTAAAAAGAATAAAAAAAACTTCCCCACAGTGCTACATAAAATATTAGCAATGTATTGTCACATAATTCAGTAAAATCTAAAGAACCGTAGCAAACTGTTCTCCAAATGTTTATATAAAAGATATAAAGCCTCACCTAAGAGGTGGACTGTGAATTTATTCCACTTGGAAATTGTTATATCTCAAGCAAATTACTTTTAGAAATGTTTTCAATAAAATACCAGTCTACCAGCTGAAAATGGTTGGCCATTCTTGGAAGGACAATGGGCAAAGCCCTGGCAGTCACACCCATACCCACAGCTGCTGCCATACCAATGACCCAACTCTACTACTTCATGACTAATCTACGCAGAGAAGCTTAACTGATGAAAATTCCACATGCACTGGTTTCCAGGCTGAAAACTCTGAGTTCTGGAATGGGGAGTGGCAGCCTCCCAAACCCCCAGACTTCCAGAAACCCTGGCAGACACACCCACACCCTACAGCCACATGTAAATTCACTGGCCCATTTCTATATATCCTGGAGTTTCAGTAGCACACAGCAGGATATATATGGACATACCAGTAGGAGCACACCCAATTAGATGGGAAAGTAACATGGAACCACTAATCTCAATAAAATTAAATGGGAAGTAACAACAAAAAACAACACAGAAGGCTCAACTAGAAATGAACAGCTTAGTAAACCCTCAGACAAGGACTTAATGACCCCATGATGAGCTACGACAATTTTCACATTTTTTATACTAAAGTATTTTTTGATAATTTCATTAGCTATTTAGCTGTAACAAGCAATATAAAGTAAATTATGTTGTGCCTGCTAAGGGGGCAGACTTAGGGGGGTAGTTGAGAAAATGGTGACAATGGTACAGGGAATGACACAATGGTGGTGGGATTGGTGTTAGAACACTAAGTACGCGTAATAACTGTATTGTGAGCGACTTTGTAAATCACAGTGTTTAAATAAAGAAAAAAGTTTTTTTTTTAAATAGGAAAGTCTTCACTTGGAGAAAACATTTAGTTTTATTGTACTTTCTATTTCCCTTGCTAATTCTAGACATAAGTCATAATGATTTATAAAGTGAACATTTCACATGCTTATTTCTGTTACATAATGAATAATATGCATATATAAAATTTGCTTTATGAATAGTTTTTAGTAAAAATAAAAGTCTTGCAGTGTTAGGTGAAAATGATACCAAAATATATAATTGCTGGGCAACAGGAATGTAGTAATTACTATGACAGCAGTAATCTGCTACTAGCAGAAAATGTTAATGAAATGGATGTCTTTGAGTAATGGTATGTTGAGAGTTTTTCTTGATGCTCATCTATATTCTTTCAATTTTCTAGAATAAATATACTTCATTTGTAAAGAAAAAATTGTAACTTTAAAGTAAATATGAGTAAGAAACTCAATTAGCAATCCAAGTTCTGCTTCAACACTCAGATCTTTCAAGAAACATTTTAAATCTAGTTTAAAAAAATTCTCTTTGAACCAAACACCAGATGTAAGTTTACCTTTATGAGACCTTTCAGCATTTTATAGACAACCACTAATCCAGAATAATAAAGAAAATCAGGCATTCTTTCTTGGGAGGTGGAAAGGACATTTTTCCCTTTAATTTAAAAGAAATAAAATGGGCTTTGGACTGCCTTTGAATCCCAGTTCAAATACTTCAGCAAATTAGTTAAGCTCTCTGAGCCTTAGTTTTCCCACGTGTAAAAAAAAAGTTGCTATTAGAATTAAATTCAATAAGTGACGCTCAAATGACCACAGCCCCAGCTGATATCTGACTACAATTGCAATGTTAGGTTCCCTTTCTCTCTCTAAGTCCTGAGAGAGGCCAACATTCATAATTGGGAGGAAACACAACTGACTGTCACACAGGAACTTAATTTTGAATTTACTTAAGTTACTAGAGGCTCCAAACTGAGAGGAAAAGTTCAATATTGTGTACAGTCAATATGTTTATTACTCTTATCAATATACAATTATTTTGGTTCTTAATGAGAAATTACCTTTGTGAAGAGTGAAAAATTATACTTACTTTTTAAAAATTTTAAACATTTTTTATACAAGTGAGGTTCAATATACTCATATTGTTAATTTTCTTTCTGTCTGTCTCCTTTTCCTTCTTTGTGTCTTCATTTTTTTCTTGGAATTTTTCATAGAGAATGAAATAATTATTAAACACTCAAAATGCTAAATATTCTTATAATTCTTGTAAATCTGTTGTGATGACCCAGATATATAAAAATATAGGAAATAAAAATCCCTGTTTAATATAAATAATTATTAGAATGAATAATGTTTTTAGAATGAGAAAAATGGACATTGTCCCCTTACAAACATTTATCATCTTTGTCTCATCTCCTGACTTCCAAGCTTCCTTAACAGCATGACAGTCCTCTATAATATAGGAATTTTAACTAGGTTTCACAGATACACAGTCCTTTGAAGGATAAATATTAAACAGAACTAGAAAAGCATAATTGAGTTTTTATCCTAAGTGTGTTGTTTCTATAAGCATTCATTATTTTTTTATTTGTAGATTAGGCAACTCCTCTTTCTGCCTTGCTAATTTCCTCCTATTTTTCCAGATCTTATATTAAATAGCATCATTCTGAAAAACCTTTATAAACATTTCCCATTTCCATTTCCCATTTCCATTCAAAGACTGGAGAGAAAACCCTTAACCTTATATATCAAGGTGGGTTGGGGTGTCACCTAAGGTTAAGGGTTTCCTATACAGTCAGTCTTTGATTATACAGATTCTTACATTAGAGCATTATCACAACAGTAACAATCAAATGGCAAAATTATCTGCTCATGACTCTATATCTGAATAAACTATACTTTACATGTGAGAAAGATGTACCTGTCTTACTCATCTATGTACCCCTTGTCCTTCTGTAATACCTGGCCTGTAAACGGATCTCAATAAATAATAATTGAATACAGTAATTAGGTCTTTCTTGCTGCCAACAGAAATAGCCACACAGATCTATTCTTTCAGCACTTGGTAAAATAGCTTGAATTTCAAAAGTTCATTTAAAAATCACACTTTTGTATAGTGTAGTAAACATCCAAAATATGTCAAGGAACAGTTTTTTTCCAGCTTCTAGACAATATTTACACCAAAAGAAGTAAAGTTTGGCTGCTGCTTTTATAAGATATGTGTAATACGAAAGAAAATCTACAGCTTCAGAGTACACAGCAAAAGATGCCTTTAAAATCCAGATATGTATAGGCTTCCATTTTATCAAGCTTTTTTCTCTCAAAAATTTATTTTAGAATTGATGGAATATTTACATGGGAAGATCTGTTTTTACAGCTATTGAAAAGATCACATTCAATGAAATTTAAGTATAAAGCATGAGCAAAATTAGAATCTGAAGAATTAAGTTAGTGTGCTTAGAATATAAAATAATATTTTCTCTATTGAACCAGGGTTTATCCTCAAAGTTACCATAAACCCTGTAACAATAAATAAGCTCAGATAGCGAACAAGATCAATTTTATGGGACATAGAAAGTACTTTTAGCTGTGGAATGTTTACTGCGGAGGAGCCTCTAGGCTTATACATCGCTTTAATAGTAGGGTACGTCAGAATATTCTACTTTCTTTTTGAAGTCGTGATAAACTTCTTTCTGGGTCAGGAAATCAGGAATTGTGGACAGCTTAAAGTCCCACCAAGTGCTAAAAAGAAAATAAAAATGCAACAGTGGGAAGTAAATCTTCAAACATTCATTAAAACCAGCACCAAACCAGTATCAAAAAAACAATCCCTGATGAGAATGAAAGGGGTCCTTGAGCATGTGAGAAAAGACTGTCAGAAGATATGGAAGTAGGAGTTGAGAAGTGAAGAACAGGTTGAAGCAAAAGGTGCCAGTAAAGAATGCGAAGAATGAGTTGAAGAAGGTAGGCAGACTTCTCAAATATTTTAAACAGTAAAGTTCTGAGGCAGTGATATAGGATATTTTTAATGTGTGTCAATGAATAACCATAGATTCTTATTTGTCGGGTATTGAGTATAATTTTAGTGTCTCAAACAAGTCTGCAGTTTGCCTTCTGAGTTATAAAATCAAAGCCCAAGTTGATAAAGAGCATAGGTAAATGTTCTTTATTACATTTATCATTAATGAAATGTTATCAATGATGTGGCACGTGCACCGGCAGTCACAAATAACCACAATAAAAGGGAAAAACAAGTGACCCAGACCCTAAAATGTAAGAGAGCTTTATTAAAAATAGGGCACACAAGTGCTAGACTGGACAGGTTCTTGTGTCAGGCAAGGTGGGCTATGAGGTGGGATATATTCCTTGAAGGAATATATCGTAAAATGAGACCTGAAAGGAACCAAGATCTTGTAGACATGAGGAAAGGCATGACATTGAAGCAGTAGATAAGAAGTGAAGAAAAGGTGTAAGCAAAGGGTACTGGTAGTGAAAGTAAAGAGAGTTAGGAAGATTAGCAGACTTATTTAAACATTAACTTTCTTAGCATTCAGAAGAGGGGTTTGGAGAAATCCATGCATTAGAAAGACTAATCTGGTTTTGGTTCCTAAATTATGGTTTGAAAATGGTGTCAAACACTAAATCACTTGAAATGTATTTTTGAATAATTCAGACCCCAGTGCCTTCCCCTTCATTCTTAAAATTTTTAAGTACTTGTCAGGAGCAGCATTACAGCAAGTAGGACACTTGCTTTGCAAACACCTGACCCTGGTTTGATCCTCGGTACCACATATGGTAACACAAACCCCACCAGGAGTGATCCCTAAGCAGAACCAGGTGTAAACCCTGAGCACTCTCAGGTATTTTCCCCCCACAAACAAAATAATAATTAAGTTAGTACCATCTGAAATTGATTTTTTGAATGACCAATTAGTGAACCAATGACAGTCTAAAGATACAAAATGGACTAAAAGTACTTCAAAGCTTACGAAAAGTGATGAAGCCCAGTCCTGCGAAGACAGATCTGATCAGAAAGACAGGCAAAATACTCAGTTTAAGTCAAAACTGTAAGTTAACTGATTATATAGAAACATTTGTGGGAACTCTCTACCCCTGTATTACTGCTGCTTGCAGTTTTTAGAATAAATGGCTTAGTGTGCAAACTCTTAAAAAGAGTTTTCCAAAACTACATTTGCACATCTTTTTTTTTTCTTTTTGGGTCACACCTGGCGATGCACAGGGGTTACTCCTAGTTCTGCACCCAGGAATCACCCCTGACGGTGTTCAGGGGAAGGTGGGAATCAAACATATGGGAAGGTGGGAATCAAACCCCAGTCAGCCAGCCCTTTGCAAGGTAAAGGTCCTACCCACTGTGCTATTGTTCCAGCCAGTACATTTGCACATCTTTACTCCATCTGCTTTCTCCAGAACCTCTTTTCCATGAGAACAAGGCAAGCAGATAACTTGCTTCCTATCCCTACACAGGTGTCAACACAGATTCAGTGATCAATCATTTGAATTTAGAAAGCCAAGATATAAATCATGGCTAAACTTGAAGTAGAAACCCTTGACATATGTAATATATTAATATGTGTGTATTATATATTATATATGTATATTTACACATATGTCAAATATATCAACAATGGGACAACACTGAATCTCTCATTGTCTCTATATCTACACAAGCACAGGATACACAAAACCTATTATCATTCAATTTCCCACATCAAATTCCCCTCCCAAGATTTCTCTTTAATTTACTAGTAATGAGTTTAGAGGGTTCAAAGTTAATTTTTTTTTATCATTCTCAATTTAACTCAGGGATAATTTTTGTTATAGTTGGATTTAACAATCTCCATATTATCAAAATGGCTACACATTTCTTCAGCTGTATGTCTTAAAAGTTTAGAAAACACATATGTATTCATTCAATTATTGTGGTATTTAATACATGTCTAACTACCTGCTATTCTGACACTACATCTGACAGATGGTATCTCCAAGGCCAATTAGTTTTTTCTAATCTGAGAAGGGTGTATAGAAGGTGACAGATTATTGTTGCCACATAAGAAGGAAAACTTCACATTCATTATGATCAATTTATAGCATTTCTTTCTGGAACTTCTAATTTCTTGTCATATTTCGTCCTTTACCCTTTATAGCACAGCGGGTAGGGCGTTAGCCTTACAAGCGGCCAACATGGCCGACCCGAGTTCGATTCCTCCGCCCCTCTCGGAGAGCCCAGCAAGCTACCGAGAGTATTCGATATGCCAGACACAGTAACAACAAAGTCTCAAATGGAGACGTTACTGGGCCCGCTCGAGCAAATCGACGATCAACGGGAGGGCCTTTACCTTTTACCTTTACCCTTTATAACAATCTCCTTCAGTGGACTTTCTTCCCTTGGGGCTGTTAGTTAGAAGATGCCCTGAATCAGATGTCATTAGCTGATATGACATTCATCTTCTTTCAGAATTAGAAAAATTACCAAATAATGATTAGAGACAGGGGGATCTAAAATATCCTAGCCGTATGTCTCAATCCAATATTGATTTAAGTGATAAATTTTTCTACAATGATACAGCATCCTGACCAATCAAACAGAATATTTGCTAGGTGCATAAATCACACTTTACAGTTTCAGTTTTCTTATTGATATGATGGATAGTGAACATTTAATGAATCAATAAATTGGCAAAAATGTATTCAGAAATAGAAAGACGGGAGCAGACACTCAAAATCCATTCAATTTTTATGTTTTTTAAATTCCAACCATGTCTTAATTATAAACTCTATTTTAGTTTACATTTAAGGGCTTCTTTTATCATCTGTTTTATCATTATGGAGCACTGGGAAACAAATTCATAACAAGGAACTATTTCTGAACTTTAATACAATATCAAACTGCAAATAATAGCTAGTGTGAGATATAGAGAGAAAACAATATTTTAGGTGAACTGTATAAAATGATCTGTTTCATTTCCTCAGAGAGAGTCAAGATTTAAAGATTATTCCTAAAGCATGGTAGAAAAAAAATGGATCAAGGTTTTGCTAAACAGAACTGAGATATATTAACAATAAAGATTTCTGTTCCAAATTTTAAACTATCAGACCATTTTTGTTGTATTTTTTTCTTCTAACTCACGCATTCATACCCATTAATACACAAATAACTGATTTGGGAGGATCAATTTTAATGTAATTTTTTGTTGTTGCCACTTTCATCCTGTATACTAGCTCTATTTTTTTTTAAATCTTCTAATTGGGAACCAGGAACTACATATACTCTCATTCACAGGCATTTCTCCATTTACCTCTGTTGCTAATATGATAAATCTCCTGCACTGTTCCAATGGCTTCTCCTTCCCTGGGGCAAATTTTCCAAAGGCAGAATTTTGAGCAAAGAAATCCTTTCATCCTGATGAGCTGGAATGGATCATCTGACTATGAGGGGCTAAAAAAGGCCTTTCAAAAGATGTACAGGATCATAACATTTGTTTTTCTGTAACCCCTAGCCCTGCTACAAAGAGCATAATTATGGAAGAACAAATATGAAGACAAAAGATGATAGATGACTATTCTCATATTCATGACATGTGTAGTTCCTTAGTTCCTGGAGCCCAGACTGATCTGCCCAGTGGGCCTGGGGAAAATGGTGTCTGTTTGCATGTCTGAAAAGAAGCCCAACGACACATCCCTTGCAGTGTTCTTGATCTCTTTCCATCCCTGGCAGTATTCTTGATCTTGGGAAAAAGACTCTCAAAAGTTTATCTGAATTCAAAATGTTGCTCTATGAGTTTCACATTTAATTGGTTTCCTCTGAGAATTTTAACCAAGAGATACTTTAGTTTATGCAGAAAATAACACTATAAGGTAAAGGTAAAGGTAAAGGCCCTCCCGTTGTTCATCGATTTGCTCCAGCGGGCCCAGTAACGTCTCCATTGGAGACTTTGTTGTTACTGTGTTTGGCATATCGAATACGTCACGGGGAGCTTGCCAGGTTCTGCCGTGCGGGCAAGATACTCTCGGTAGCTTGCCGGGCTCTCCGAGAGGGGCGGAGGAATCGAACTCGGGTCGGCCATGTTGGCTGCATGCAAGGCAAACACCCTACCGCTGTGCAGAGATACTTTAGTTTATGCAGAAAATAACACTATACCTAAAAGAAAAAAAATACCAAAATAATCTGTGATGCCCTGGGGGATATCCCAAATTTAAGCATCACTTATTTGTAAAAAGTTCTTGCAGGGTGCAAGACAATATTGGAGAAGGCATTTGGTAAACACTTTTTTGATACCAGCTTTTTATTTTATTTTATTCAATTCTGATCCAGTTCTATTATTTAATAGACTTTCAATGGATGTTTTAAAAGCATAAAATATAGTTCATGTTTTAAAGAAACCCAGAAACTAGAAAAGGAAATATACAAAATGTGTGTATGTGTTTGCATGTTTGCTGGAATAGAAACAACAGTGCCATGACAATAAAGAATTGTACACATTTAAGGTGTGAGCAACTAATCCGCCTGAGGAAGTCACAGCAGACCAAAAAAGTCAGTTTAAATTGACTACAAAAGAATTAATGACAGTTTTCCAGAAGAAGAGGAACTATGTGCCCAGAAAAAGGAAGATCAGGCACAAAAGCCTGTCACGCAAGAGCCAGGTATATCCCAGGAAAGATAAAAAGGTTCCTGGGAAAATATTATCGGGTGTTGAAGGATTAAAATGCTGGCAGAAGATGAATGTGAAACAGTCAGAAGCAAAGTCACTTCCAGTAAAAATAGAGTGCCTGTCCCTTGTTGGGTCTTTGGAGAAAATATTCTACTCCTTCTACCCTGGGAGCTGACAACTCTTTGATTTGGGCCCCAGTAACGGGCAGGTGAACAAGACCTGGCTAATCAGAGCGCTCCATGCACCAGGACTAAGGGGTGGTAGCCAGGATAGATGCATGACCCAAACTGAGCCAATCAGAATCTTTAACAGGGAAATCAGCAAGTGTAGCTTTAATGTGTATAACCTGCTTGCTCACAAAGTCCTTGGCCTCAGAAACAGCCTGCATTTGCTTTAATTTGCTTGTGTTGCAGTTTTGAAATTTGTAATAATGTCATCTCTGTACTTCCTGTAAGTAAAGCCTAATGAGACAGTGGAGCGTGCACGGGGGCTGGGGAAAATACATACTCCATTTTCAATACAGCATTTGTGAGACTCCTAGAGCACAGCATTCCAGTGGTCCCCAAATGTACGGCAGTTGTGTGAGATTCAAATAAGGACACAGCAATTAAGGGAGTGACATTTAAAATGAGGAACTAATAGATCAACAAGCAACACTTTTCATCTAAACCGGAATTTGCTTTCAGTTTCCAAAGATGACAACAGCTTCATTAAAAAAAATGGAGCAAAATAACATTATGTCTGTTGTTAAAAAAACAAATGATGTCTTTTTCTTTGTTAGACATCATTGGAAATAACATATAAAGATGAACTGAGTGATTGTAAATCCTTTGCCATTGAGTCTTTCCATACTAATCAATAATCTGCAGAGCATTTGGAGAATGAGAATATATCAAGTAATGGCATAAACCAATTGATTTCATTCTGTAGATCAGTGCCATTGGTATAAAAATGTATCTTGAAATATTAATTGTAAAATTTTGGTGCCTCCATGTATAAGTTAAAAGTTGTTATATTGTATTTAAAAATGACATTACATACAAGTGGTACTACATGGAAAGTATCATGGTAAGTGAAATGCGTCAGAAAGAGAGGGACAGACATAGAAAGATTGCATTCCTCTGGGGAATATAAAGTAACAAATTGGGAGACTAACACCCAAGAATAGCCGAGATAAGTACCAAGAGGTTCACTCCATGGCTTGGAGGCCAGCCGCACATGCTGAGGGAGAAGGCAGCTCAGATAGAGAAGGGAGCACCAAGTAAAGGGTGTTGGGATGTCTTCCCAGGATGAGAGATGCATGCTGAAAATAGACTATAGACCAAACATGATAGCCACCCAATGCCTCTTTTGCAAACCACAGCACCCAAAAGGAGAGAGAGAACAAATGGAAATGCCCTGACACAGAGGCATGGTGGGATGGAGGAGATGGGGTGGGGGAGAGATACTGGGATCAGTGGTGGTGGAGAATGGGCACCGGTGGAGGGATGGGTACTTGATCGTTGTATAACTGAAACCCAAGCACAAAAATTTGTAAGTCTGCAAATGTACCTCATGGTGTTTAACTAATAAAAATTTTTAAAAATATGACATTACACAATATAAACAGTCTAACATCATATTTCTTATGTAAGCATTTACTTAGAAAGACATTAAATAAGAAAACAAATGCCACATCAAATTGAAAGAAGAAAGGATAAAGTTTATACTTTAGTAAGCTTAATGGAATTTTTCTCTAGTTTTTGAACAAGGCACTTTACAAATTACCCCTGGCTATCAGGAAAGATGTTGTATTTTCTTCTAGAATGCCAAATAAGAAGGACAATAGGAGGTGAAGTTGCATGTGGCTATCTTCAGGTGGATGAAGTCATTTCAATTAAGATAAATCAGTCACCAACGGGGCTGGAGCAATAGCACAGCAGGTAGGGCATTTGCCTTGCAATGCGGCTGACCCGGGTTTGATTCCCAGCATCCCATATGGTCCCCTACGCACCGCCAGGAGTGATTCCTGAGTGCAGAGCCAGGAATAACCCCTGAGCATTACCAGGTGTGACCAAAAAAGCAAAAAAAAAAAGTCACCAAATAGTATTTGTGAATAGAAAAATAATGTCACTAAAAATGAATATAAATATAATTATTACTCATTCAAAATATCTATGATGGCACCATAAAACCTTTCCCAACCACTCCCACTTGCCTTGCACAAGCCAACTCGGGTTCAATTTCCAGAACCACAAGTCCCTCAAGTCCTGCCAGGAGTGATCCCTGAATGCAGAGCCAGGAGTAAGTCCTGAGCACTGCTGAATGTGCACCCCACAAAAAGTAAAGAAAAGAAAAAGATAAAAAAAAACAAAGTAAACACTACAAGCATTGCAGTTATCCTTCTCCTATATTTCCATATAACTCTGGTAGCTTTTAATGATGACCTGTGGGGAGAAATTAGAAGAAACTAACCTGGAGACAGGAAGGTCAGGTCAGAGACCAACATAAATGATTACCATTGGTGAGTGCTTTATGGTGCCATAGGTCATGGTTTTGACAGATAAATTTATAAATTACTTTCAATATAAAAAAAACTTCTTTGCCTTTCTAAAAATCAAAACAAGGCCTATAGTTATCGCAGCAGCAAAAGCACTTGTCTGCGAGTGTAGAGCCACAAGTCCAGTCCCCAGGGATGAATGCCTGCACCAAGCACAGTCCTGCTGGTTCTGCTATCTGGGACCCTCACTGCATTAATGGCACATAGAATTTTCTGTGAATATTTGTCTAAGCACCATAGCAATCCCAGTAAACACAGCACCTTAAAGCGCCTGATGAGCCAATTACAAGCACCACAATCAGCATGATGAAAATCCCAGAAAATCCACAACCAGGAGTGTGAGCACCATGCCACATTATGTGTGCAATCTCAACAATACAATAACAACAAAAGAGAAGGAGGGGTTAAAATTAAAATCACGGAAAACTGTGTGTTCAGAATAAGAGTAGAAGCCTCACCATACCATGACCCAATTCACTATCACTATCACTATCACCCCGTTGTTCATCAATTTCCTCAAGCGGGCACCAGTAACATCTCCATCCCTGTCACGTGCTAGTGTAGCCAGTTGGCATATTGGGGGCTCTTTAAGAGTCAGGGGAATGAGGACCATCATTGTTACTGTTTTTGGCATATCGAGTATGCCACAGGTAGCTTGCCAGGCTCTGCCGTGTGGGCTGGATACTCTCAATAGCTTGCTGGGCTCTACGAGAGGGATGGAGGCTTTTGGGGCAGCCTCTAATCACCTTTACAGGTGTTCCCGGTCAGGCATATATGCGGGCAGGAGGCTCTCAGTAGCCTGCTGGGTTCTCTGAGAGTGAGAACTAGACAATAAGAGGTTGCGCAGCCGCAAATGCAGCCGCGCACTTCCAGGAGCTTGGTTTTATATTCTCTGGATGCGGTTACACGGCAGTTGGTGGGTGTAACTGTCTAGCTACTGGAAGATGGGGGATCTGGTGGAGGAGGCCCAGTCCCAAACTGAGCAGACTTGAAGATCTCAGCCCTGGGTCCCGCGCACCTGGTTTCCTCTGCCTGTTCCTAATGACCCAATTACTAAAGAATAAATGAACTCAGGGCTTTGATCTAGAAGACAAGGATGATGATGGATTAACTACTTTCCTCACCAGTGACCAACATGAGGAATATAGAATAGATGAAATCTTTCCATTTGCAAGAACATAGAAAGAACTAGAAGGGATAATGCTTAGTGAAATAAACTTGACAGAAGCACTAACACTGTATGGTTTCACTCATACTTGGTATACAGAGAAAACAAAAACGTGAATGAAATAAGAAAGATTGAAGGTGTGAACCATGAAATTAATTACTGGTTACCAGAAGAGAAGGAGGAAGAGAGAGGAACAAATCATTACAGATGGAGTCAAATGTATGCTTAAGGACAAATTTAAACTTTTAGAGGTGAACTTAATGAAGTATATGTAGTCAAGTGTATGCTTAGTGACAGATTTAAACTTTTAGCTGTAAACTAAATGTAGTATGTACCCATGTTGATTTTCAATGATGTGCCCTTGAAACTTACAAAATATTATAATATAATGTTAATTCAATAAAATGTACAGGATAGGAGCCAGAAGGATAGTATAGCAGATGAGGTACTTGCTGTGCACATAACCAACCCAGGTTCAATACCTGGCATCCCTTATGGTTCCCTGAGTACCACCAGGAGTGACTCTGAGTGCAGAGCCAGGAGTAAGCCCTGATCACAGTCAGGTATGACCCAAAATAAAATTTTTTAAAAAAAGAAAGAAAGGGGAAAAAAGAAAAGAAGAAAAAGAAAAGGAAGAAAAGGATAAATATTCTCATGTTTCATGCTGCAATATCTTCCTGCACTATGTAAAAAGCTCCTGATACATAGTGTACTATTCTGTTGTTATACAGAACTGTGTTTTCTCTGTAAAAGTTATTTGAATGAACCTAGGGGTGAAAAGACAGAATATAAAGTATAGGGAAATTAATCACTAATTGTAAAACTTGTTGCAGTATAGTACTTTGTTAAAGACACTAAGAAATCAAGTTTCATGGTATAACTAAAATCTTCATTTTCTTGCTATCTCACAAAATAAAACTTTTGCTCCAGTGAAAATATTGCACAGAAATGGTAGCTAACTGGATCCTAACCATGAGCTTCAAGTAAGAGAAGCAATTTTCCTGTGTTTTGTGTGAAGAGCATAATGCTCATTAATCCACTCATCATTATTAGGCAGATCAGTAAGTTCCAGGCTGCTACACCTGAGTGAACTTCTATTTTGTGTTCCTGAGTACAATGGAGTCATAGGCTTCAAGAAGGTGACCAGGAAAATATCATTGTGTAGGGCCCACCCATCAAATAGGAGAACCATTTTGGCCCCATACCCAAGCCACATTCTCATATTTAGCTGTAATAAAATTCCCACATCTATTTCTGTAATTTTATCCTCATTGTTCACCTCCTGTGTCTATTTCACAGGTTCAAAGTTCATAGGGTAAATTAAATTGACTAATTACCCCTCTAACCCCAACAATTAATAATCGTTTAACTAGGTAATTTTTGTGTGATTGTCTTATGGATCACTGATACTTCCCCTCTTGATGAAGAAAATTAAATGGTATAAACAGTTACATAATATAGTTCTGAGTAAGAAAGAGAGGTGTATTAACTCTTGTTATTAAAACCAATTTCCTCCATTACTCATAAAGTCTTCAGTAAAACAAAATTATTTTTACCATCCTGTTTTCTATGAGCAACAGCCTACTTGAATACAGACTAAGAATTTGCAGTGTTCTCTGGAAGACATGAAACAATCTCCAAATACTTAAATCAGCAAAACAAATTCATCCATGAGCAACTTGGGAGCTGCCAGCATCAATTAAAAATAAGTGATGTAAAACAAATTGATAAAGGATAATTTTGATGCAATTTCAGCCTTCCATCTCTAAAAATAAGCAGACCTGAATACTAAAAAAAAAATCCCTAAGAAACAAACAAGCATTTGTTCCATTCAATTAAAACAAATTGTTTTTATGTTATCTGAAAGGGTTCAGTCAAACAGAAATATTGGCTCTGAAATCAAACATTTGAATATTTTGGCAGAGTATTTTCAAGTCATTCCTTCGCACAATAAAAATAACACTAGAATTGGGAAAATCCGTGGAACAGAAAAATTTTGATATGTACAACTGAGTTCCCATAAAATGAAAATATTATAAACATATCTAATCTTTATTTTGTTACTAATAATTTCTATGGTCTTTTTCCTTAATGGTTTTGAAAATATTGTTTTTACAGATGGTCTGTAAAGTAAAATGATGCAAACAATATTTTTCTGTTTGATTTAAATGTTTCTTCTCTATAGTGTTCACATTCAGTGGTGCTGGGCCTAACCAGGGGTTCAGTGTTCAGGCTCAAACAGTAAATTGCTGCTAGGGTCCAGAGGGAGCCACTCAAGGGCACACACAGCAGTGTTGGAGATGCAGAGACATATAATGCAATTCAGGGACTTTCTCATGCTAAGCACGTGCTCTACCAGCTGAGCTATCTTTTCAGCTTTTACCATTTTTCATGTTAAAATAGTTGCCTTGGACAGAAAGCTCAAAAGACTGAGCATACATTTCCCATGAGGATGCCCAGCTTCCTCAACACCACACGATGCCCTGAACACTTCCAACAGTGACCTCCAAGCACCAAACCAAGAGTAGCCCTTGAGCTCCACAAGAAGTGGTCCCAAAACAAACATTCCAATTATCTCCAGTTAAGAGAGTAGAGCTATTGTAACTGGTATTTACTGCCTTCCAAGAGCACAACACATCTATATTAAACTTGGATTGATCAACACTGAAAATAAGCTGATACCTTAATTCACAAAGTTTCTATAGCAAGGGATAAAAGGCCAGCACCCAAACAGATCAGAAAACAACAATTGCCCCTCTCAAGAAAAAAAAATCCAGGGGGTATGGTGCCGCCAGCAGGTCAATCTGTATCTGTGAGGTGAGTGCCTCAGCAGCCTGCTGGCAACGTCAGACTTTCAGATACCCCAAAATTGCTGCTGTGCCTTTGGCCAGACCCCAAAAACTTGGGGCAAAGTTTACCAAGAGAGTAAATGGCCAAAAGTTAGGTATGTGGGAGACACACCCACAAACCAGCTATATAATTGGAGGCATGGCCTCTCTGGTTCCTGATCAACTGCTTAATGGCCATGATCCCAGAGACTCAGAAACGAATCTCGGTACCCAAAGGCTTTTGGCAGAAATACGTCCTGTTCCTGCAGTAGGTTACTGGCACTGGGCCACTCCAGGTGGAAATAGGTTTTGTGCCTTGGCCTATTCCCCTTGGTGGCCCGGTGGCTGTCATCCTCCAGAGACCACTGGACAATCAGGTTTGTGCCTGCAGCAACAAGACACGCAGGGCCTCACCAGATGGGGGTGGAACCGACCCTTTCCTCCCCTTCCCAGCGAGACCCCAAGTTGCCACCTACAAACGCCCTCTCTGGCTCCTGATCAAGCTGATTAATGGCCATGATCCCAGAGACTCAGAAACAAATCTCGAAACCCAGCGGCTTTTGGCAGAAATGCATCTGGACCGCATACACAGCCATGGCTCCAGAGGCAAAAGGACTTAATCCAGAGCCCGGTAGCTTGCGGCAGAAAAGTGAATGGACTATGCGTTAAACTATGGTACCATGACTCCCCAGGAGGGAAAGGGTGTTGCTCCCTTATGCCTTTTTTTTCCCAAGGCAGCTAGGTGGTCACAGCCTCAGAGCTTATTGGAAAGCCAGGTATGAGCCGGCAGTGACAGGGCAACTGCAGTCTCAAGTGAAGGGGGGGGGGGGGGGCGGTACTGGCTTGTCCTTCACACCCTACTGAGGTCACAAGTTGCCCCCCATGAGCAGCTCTCGGGCACAGCCATAACACCAGACACACACAGAAACCAATCTCGTGATGATCTGTCTCTTTGCAGAAATCCAAAATCATTATAGAATTCTCATAACCAGCTATAGAAAACAAAGTATTTCACAATACCTTTTCAGAAATTCTGATTGTTGGGGGGGGGGGAATTCTAAACAATAATCGTGCTTTTTGTCGAAATAATGAACGTAATCAATGTAGAGAAGAGTTAAGTGGAAATCATCTGCCTCACAGGAATTTGGAGGGGTGGGAGAGGGCGTATATTGGGGTTCTTTGTGCTGAAATATGAGTACTGGTGAAGGGAGAGGTGTTTGATCATTGTATGACCGAGACTTAAACCTGAAAGCTTAGTAACTTTTCCCACGGTGATTCAATAAATAAATATAAGAAGAAAAATAAATAAATAAAGCTATAGAAAAAAAAAGTAAGGTGGAGTGCATGCCCAATTCAATCAGCTAATCAGTAGCTCAATAAATAGTAGTACTCCTACATAAAAAAAGAAAGAAAAGAAAAGAAACTCCAAAGAGCAAGGGGCAACAAATTGCAATGATGAAAAGTTTTATAAGGTCCACTGGAACACCAGTACCCGGTCTCTATCTAGACTGGTATGGAGCCCCAGACATAATAGGGAATTGTTGGGTCATATGGAAGTTCAAGACCTAGTTTTTCAGGAGGTATCCAGATTGTTTTCCTGACATTGCCACCATCAGTGAATGAGAACTCCTTTTGCCCTGCACCCATGACAACACTGCTGTTATTCTTTGTGATGTGTGCTAATCTCACTGCTGTTAAAAGTCTATTGCTTTTTTCTACACTGGCTACCTTCTGCTTCAGTGACCTCCTTGCCTGCCTTTAAGTATGGCTTCCAACCACGCAACTATATTGAAACTTAATGGCTTCTTTTCAGTCCCTGTATTGCCATGGCACTTATCACTTGTGACAGATGTGATGACTGACTTTTTCCAGGAAGTCCCCTATCTCTCAGTGTTCACAACATACCTTGACACAGTATTTTTCCTGGCTTTCTTCCTCTCTCTCTGGCTTTTCCAATCTCCATTCCTCCTTCTTAACTGCATCTTCCTACTTTATCCTGCAGGATTGCACAGGCCCTCATAAACAGAGAACACCTGCTAACAAACTCCTCAAGGGCAGTTTCCTAGAAGACAATCTCTGTTTGAGTAGACAACTACTATGACTGTCATGAAAACAGGGCTATTTATGATCCCTGAAGTACATTAAAATCATCTGGAAATACCGCATGATAAATGGCAATGTGATCATAGTTGATAATATAGTTTTGCATATTTGAAATCTAGTGAGTAGATCTTGAAATTTCTCATCACAAGAGAAAAGAAATTGTAGTTCTGTGTGGTGACAGAAGTCCACCATACTTACTGTGGGAACCATCATATCATCTATATAAATATTAAAATATGATGTTGCACATCTGAAAATAAATTTAACTGTGTTCACAGAATGGGAGAGAGTGGAAAGAGACTCCACATATTCACTCTCAGAGGAAAGAAAAACCCAAAGAAGAAGAATGCATGATTTCTGAAGTGTCCATTATGACTCCTTCAGTTAGATTTTGTATTAAATATAAAGGTTCTGTGATTTACAGTTATTCATAGTTTAATTTCAGGCATACAATGTTTCAGCCCAAATTTACCATCAGTATCAACTTTCCTCCATCAGAGACCCCAAGTTGCCCTCCCACCCCAGAGTCTGATTCTTCAATAGGCACATTTTTAAGTTTGTTTATTGTAGTTTGGACTTTATGCTTACAGTAGTTCAATTTATTAAATCATTAATAGTAATAGTTTATAACTATTATAAATATGTCTGTTATTCTTTTATATAACACAGGTTGAGATCATCCAGTATTTGTCCTTCTTCTGCTGAAATCTTCAGTTATATATCTTGCAGTTCTATCCGTTTCACCGAGTTCCATGTTTTATCACTCTTTGCATCTGCATAGTATTCTATGGTGAATACACACAACACTTTCATTATCCATTTGTCTGTTCTTCGGCAACTAGCTTGATTCCATAACCTATGCTAAAATGAATTATGATGTGGATATATCTTTTGTAAATAATTTTTTGTGCACCCTGTGGTTAAAAGTGAAATTACTGGGTTTGTAGGGCATCTCTATTTTCACTTTTCAACCTCATTTCAATTTTCTGGTCTCTTTTTTCAGTCTCCAACAGTTTTCTGTATCATTCCTAAAAAATCACTTGGGTATGAATATAATTGGTCTGGGGTGTAGCTTCACCTCAGTTTTTTTTAACACTCACCAGGTAATACTGATTTACAACAAAACTGGGCAACTCTGGTATACATGGTAGTAGGTAACTACTCAAAATGGACAAATCTCACCCAGTGCAAAATGCTGCTCTCAAAATATGCTTACCAGTGTGACTCCATTTTTTTATACAACAAAGATTTCAGAGTGCTACGCCATGCCCTTCACCATGGGACTCAAGGGAAGCAATTTAATGACTAAATCATCCAGGGTTCCTGATGTCCTCACTCTTAGATGAGACCTTATATAATCTGAATACACTTTCATGTGAAAGTTAATTATTTTGTTAGCTATAATTTGCATAAACTTCTATCAGGGCTTTTTCTTTGACTTATAAATAGAAACCTTCCAAATCAGTTTTCTATTGCCCCAATTCTGAATGCTTTCTACATTTCCAAATTTCTTTTAGGCATTGGCATTCTTTTTATCCCTGGTGTCCAAATCTCTCAATTTTCCATAGTGATATTTCCATTTCTTTTTCCTGCCCTTTAGAGTCTGAAATTTTGACACAGCTTTGTACTCCTTTCTCTAACTTCTTCTTTCTAGCCACACTGATCCTTCTTTTACTGGGTTTCTTCTATCTGATTTACCTCCCCATACCTACTACACTGTACAACTTAAGACACTACTACTACATTTTCATCCCATGGCAATAGCCCACGGGTCTCTGCTTACTCTGAGCTTTATTCCTAAATCAATCCACTGTGCTCTGATTGTGTTTCCCTCTTTCAAACTTTGATTGAATCCTGCAGACATAGAAAGACCAAAGTCTGACTCATGAAAAATTCAAAGATGTTAAGTCTAAAAGAAAAGTGGCCAGAAAAAAAAAAAAGAAAAATCCCCAAAATCTAGTGGTGAGCCTCATAGTTCTGACCAAATTCTCACAGAGGTAGATTCAGAAACTAGCAGTCCCTCTAAGGAAACTTCGAAAGACCCAGATTCTATTTGGGAACAAGCCAATTTCCTGCTTCATGAAGTTGAAATGAATGTGCTTCTGGATCAAATAACATTTTATCTCCCTATCATTTCTTTTTTTTTAAATTAACTAATTTTTATTTATTTTTTTTTCTTTCCCACCCCCCATCTCCCCCATCCGAGTGCTACTAAATTCTCCCTATCATTTCTATCAGCATCTTCTGTAGTTCACATAGCTCTCCCAAAACAACAGCCCCTCAGATATCCAGTAATCAACAATGAGGATCCAGGATCCCCAAGACCAGCATGTCCAGTCCCATCTCCTGACCTTGTCTCCCATGATACCTAACTTGCTACCTTGGTACTGTGTGGTCCCAATAGGAAGCTTCCCACATATATTAAAGCCAGTTAAAAAAAATCAAATCACTGAGATATTCCATCCAAGAAAGAGTACTCAGGACTAGGAAGATAGCTTAAAGGGCTGAAACATATGCTTTCCATATGAGGCCCCAAGTGTGCTCCCCAGCATTACATAATCCCCTAGCACCATCATTTGGGGGTTCCTGGTGCCCCCAAGCATCACTAGAACCCAACCGACATCACTGAAAAAAGAACAATCCATTCTGATTGGCCAAGAAGTGAAGCCACAGGATCCCATGAGCATTATCTGAGTGTTTCGTCCAATCCCCAAAAATAAAATGTAATCTTTTAAATTCTCCATTTATTAAAAAATAATTCTGAAACTTAAACATCTGTGTGCAATTTAGAAATTATAATCTAAATTATTCTATCTGATATTTAATAAAAATATGTTCTATAACTCACTTTAACATTGTTATTATTTTACATAACACATTACAGTACTTGATGAATCACTTAACTTATATTATCTCTTAAATCCACACAACAATATAGTGAGCTTTCACAGATGAGAAAAGAGAAACATAAAGATATTATTCTGATTTTCCTAAGGTCACACAGTTTAGAAGAGGTAGATATGATTCACAATCCATGTCTTTTGATTCTTAAAATCTCATTAACCTTCTATGCTCAGTCTTGCTTTATTTACTAATGTAAGTTTGTTCATTGTTCAGCAAGAGTACTATACAATGAAAGTTAATAAACTACCTAACTTTGAGAATATCAGTGCAAACATTAGGCCTTCTTGATTCTGTTCTGATTCTTCCAGAGCTGTAACAAGGAATAAGTGCCTCTCTGGAGAGCAGTATCATTAGAAACCTCTTATACCCAAAACTGTCCACAGATGGAGAAATGAAAGCTTGGAAAAGACCCTGGTATTGAAAAAATATAGTAATGAAAAGGTAGGAGAAGACAAACAACAATCAGCAATTACCCTGGTCTGCCCAGAAGGCTGTCTATCATCTAATATTGGCCTCTTATGCTATCATTCCTACTTTGGACAAACTTGCAGGCTATCGAATGTAGCCTGCCCACAGGGCAGAGTCTGGCAAACTCCCCGTGGCGTACCAAATATGCCAAATACCAGTAACAATAATGGGTCTCATTCTCCTAAAGAGCCATGAATATAATCTCAGGGCTAGGATGAAAGAGACGTTACTGGGGCCTGCTCGAGGCAATCGACGATTAACAGGATGATGAAATGAAATGAAATGAAATGCTATCTTGCAAAAATCTAATTGCACTATTTACCTTCTATAATACTGAAAAGATCAAAACAGCCAAGCATTTTTTATTATTGTCATTTGCTACAGTTTCCAACACTAAAATAAAAGGGTAGAGATTGCATAAAACCATAAAATTCTACTCTGTTCTACTAATACCAGTGAAGATAAAATGTGTCTCTATAGTAGTGGAGGGAAGAGGACATTGTGAAGAATGTGGTATTGGAATGCTGTATACATACAATCCTATAATGAAAGATATTTTAAATCACAGTGAATCACAGTGCCTAAAAAAATTTGTTTCCAAAAGCCTTGGCATCCATTTCAAACATGGAACTGGGAAGAACAAAAGCAAGTTCTGGGATGAACTCTCCAGGAAGGCTGAAATAATTTAAATAAAAAGTAGTCAAGAAATCAAATACAAATCTTTTCATGAGAAAAAAACTATAAGCTAGGGTGTCTGGGTCACTCCTGGAAGTGCTTAGGGAATCATTTGTAGTGCCAGGGATTGAATTGAGACATCCTACAAGGAAAAGCACACACTCAGTACTTTGACTTCTCTCCCCAGCCCTCTCTGTTTTTCAAATGTCTTCCAAATCACTCACTTGACTTCTAGGAACTTGCAAAAAAAATTAAAGGAAACAAACATACATAATAATAGCAGTAATTAATACTGAAGCAAGAGACAGAGGAATGACAATAAAAATTTGAGGGAGATTTAATGACAGGCACTTTTTAAAAACTCTTGGTATTCTGTTTTGTAGTAGTTTACTGGTAGGGTTTTATGTATAATACTTTACCACCTATCATCCCCCTACTCCTGCAGGTTGAACACTTCCCTCCACCATAATTATAGTGTTTGCTTCACTGTCCTGTTCCCTCCCACCCACCCTCCACACTCCACATGCTTCCTACCAAAAAGCATTCTCTGTTATTTATGTCTACTGCCTTTGGACAATTACTATTTCTCCAGTATGTTTCTTTAAAGCCTGTATTTGAGAGAGATCATTCCATGTTGGTCTCTCTCCTTCTGACTAACTTCACTCAGCATGTTACTCTCCAGATCCATTCACGTAGCAGCAAATTTCACGATTTTATCTTTTCTTATGACTGAGTAAGGTTCCATTGTGTAGATGTACCATAATTTTATCTAAGTAGAAATATAAATGCAAATTTTTATAAATAAAATAGCATACAAAAGCATATAAAGCACAATATTATTTTTGTTAATGTAAATCATAGATGCAAGATAATAATAGATAGCATTAGAATTAAAAATGTGCACATGCTGTTCACAATAGCCAGAATCTAGAAACAACCAGAATGCCCAAAAACAAATGACTGGTTAAAGAAACTTTGGTATATCTACACAATGGAGTATTATGCAGCTGTTAGGAAAGATGAAGTCATGAAATTTGCTTTTAACTGGATGGACATGGAGAGTATCACACTAAGTGAAATGAGTCAGAAAGATAGGAATAGACAGAATGACTGCACTCATTTGTGGAATATAAAATAACATAATATGAAACTAACATCCAAGGACAGTAGAGACAAGGACCAGGAAGACTGCTCCACGGTTGGAAGCCTATCTCATGAGCTGGGGGAGAAGGCAGCTAGGATAGAGAAAGAGATACTAAGTCAATGGTTGGAAGGATCACTCGGGATGCGAGATATGAGCTGAAGATAGATAAAGAACCACACAGAATGGCTTCTCAGCATCTGTATTGAAAACCATAATGCCCAAAAGTAAAAAGGAAAAGGAAAATTGTCTGCCATAGAGGCGGGAGGAGGGTTATGATGGGGGGGAAGGGATACTGGGGACATTGGTGGTGGAAAAAGTGCACTGGTGGAAGAATGAGTGTTCGATCACTGTATGACTGAAACATGAAAGCTTCGTAACTGTAATCTCATGGTGATTCAATTTAAAAAAAAAAAAGAAAAAAGAAAAAATGGGCCCATGGATTAATGAAGCAGAAGGGAGAATTTATAAAGGAACCCACACATATATGAACAACTAATTTATGACAAAGAAACCAAGAGTTTACAATGGAGCAAGAATGCTCTTAAGAAAAATTAATAGCTACAAGCAAAAAGAAAAACAAACAAAAAAACTATATGGTTTCCTTATACCATACACAAAATATATTTAAAATGGGTTTAAAAAATTTGTAAGCCTTGAAACCTTAAAAAGCAAAAATGAGAACTATGAAGGTAACTCAACAGGCTGCAGCTCACGCTTATATATTGGAGTCCTGGGTTCAATTCCCAGCACTTGTGGTTCCCCAAGCACTAAAGTGATCCCTGAGCACTATGTCAAGAGTAGCTCCCAAGAACTATCTGGTGTGATCCAAAATCAATCAAGCAAAAATATATGAGAGGGGGGTAGAGCAATAATACAGCAGGTGGGGTGCTTGTCTTGCATGCAGTCCACCCAGGTTCAATTCATAGCACTACATATGGTCCCCCAAAACCACCAGGAGAGAGTCCTGAGCACAGAGCCAGGAGAGAGCCCAGAGTACTGTCAGGAAAATCCCAAAATTCAAAAGGGAGTAAAAAAGTCTCTTGACAAAAGAGGATGCAACACAGGGATTCATTGACACCACTGAAAGTCATAGATCTATAGATCAGAAATCTTGCTGAATCCAACACAAATCCTGACTTGAAGGTTTAGCCCCAAGAATGCTAATCAAACCTAAATATCAAGCCACATTTTCTTTTTATTAAAAAGAAAACTTGAAGAAGTCAACTTTTGCTTAACTGCTTCTCTTATTTTATGCAAAAAAATAAGGTAGAACGCCCAAGCCACCCTAGTGTCCTGGAAGCTAGTGCTTGAGATGGATTCACCTGAGTTTAGAAGCTGGCTCTGAAACTCACAAGCCAGCTGGCTCTGATCACTGTGTGATCTAGACATAGAATTATCTTTGAAAGCGCTTACAAAGTGGAGATCATTAGACCTATTTTCAGGTTGAAAGCAAAAATAAATGCAAATGAGTTTTCTTAGGAAGCTAAATATAGAACAATTACATGATCTAGCATTCCTTCTTTTAGTATTTATATGGAAATGATGAAAACATTAACACAGAAAGTTATATCCAACCCCGGGCTAGATAAACAATATGAGTGTGTACTGAGATACTACCCACTTGCCACTTGCCTTCAATTCCTGGCATCCCATATAGTCCTCTGAGCATCTCCAGGAGTGATTTCTGACTGTAGAACCTGGAGTAACTCCTAAGTACTGCCAGATGTGGCCCCAAAATAAACAAACAAAAAATTATATCCACCCCAATGTTTATGACAGCATTATCTACAACAGCCAAGTGTCCATAGGTCAGTGGTAGAGCATATGTATGTGTAAGGCCTTGAGTTAGATCCTTGGCACCAAAATTAAAGTGGGGGGAAAGAAAAAATAGGATATATTTACACAATGAATAAATAAAATTTATTTATTCAATGATTAAAAATGTAAATGTTGCCATTCACAACCAAATGGGAAGTGCCTCTAAGGGCAATAGATACATGGGACAGGAAGACTGCTCCATAGCTAGAAGCCTGTATGATGAGTGGAAGGGAGAAAGCAGATGGAATAGAGAAGGGATCACTAAGAAAATGATGGCTGGAGGAATCATTTGATGATTCCTAGGAAAATGATGGCGGGATGAGAGATGTGTGCTGAAAGTAGATAACGAACCAAACGTGATAACCTCTCAGTATCTGTATTGCAAATCATAATGCCCAAAGAGAGAGAGTATGGGGAATATTGTCTGCCATGGAGGCAGGGGGAGGGTGGGGAAGGGAGGGTATACTGGGGATATTGGTGGTGGGGAATGTGCACTGGTGGAGGGATGGGTGTTTGATCATTGTGTGATTGTAACCCAAACATGAAAGCTTGTAACTATCTCATGGTGATTCAATAAAATTTAAAAAAAAATGGAAGGTGCCTGAAGGAATTATTAGGCAAAGACAAAAAAAAATTTTAAAAAAATAAAGACAAGTATTGGATAATTTCACCTCTGCGCTCAATATAAGGATATAAAATTGATAAACAAAAGGACAAGGTAGTGGACATTAATAATAGAACTAAAGTTACCTGAGAGGAAAAGAGAAGGAAATAAATTTATGTTATGAAAACATAAAACTTGATTCGATCTCTGATACCTCATATGTTCCCCCGAGCCCCACTAGGAGTAATCCGTGAATGCAGAGCCAGGAGTAAGCCATGAGAACCATTGGGTGTGGCACAAAATTTTATTTACTTATAGCAAAAAATAAATAAATGAAGCCTGAGTTGAAGAAAGTGAGGAATGGATATGAAGAAAGGGTATAAGTCACAGCGACTATTGATAAGGAATGGGGCTGTGGGACTTAGCCAGCAGTGAGTCAACAGTGAAAAACAAAGATTGATCCCATTTGGGTTAATTTCAAGACAAAAATAAAAGCCATAGTAAAAACAAAAAGCAGACAATCAACTTGAAGAAGCTATTTGTATATCATAATCCAAAAAGGGGCCAATGTCCAAAATATAGAAAGAACTCACAAAATTATTAATATAAAGACAAACAGCCTAATTAGAAAGTATGTGTCTGGGGTGAGGGAGTCCCCCAACAGGGTCACACGGCTGGGCTCAAGAGTCTAAGGATACAATGCTACTCTAGTCTCCTAGTGCTGGGGTCACCGGGTCACCCCAGAGGGTGCTAACTAATTCTTTCCCTTGATGTCTTTAAGCTGAATGTGTGGAATTTATTTTGGCACCTTGATTAATGAACACATGGGCCAATGTATGTCAAATTCACTTGAAGATTCCTCTCAATCCTTTCATACTAAATATTCAAGTTTAATTAAAGATGGAGAAAAGGGCGTTCCTCATAGAAGAGATGGAATTGCAGCCCTCTCTTTACTCTTACAGGAAGGGTGTCTGTGTTGCTTGGATGTTCCTTCTCTTCAGAATAACACAGTGCTTTGGGGTGGAAGTTGGGCCAACTCCACATTCCCGGTTTCCTGTTCACATTTTTAAAGTTTATTTTGGAAATGGGCATATGATAAAGTTCAGGGTACTATTTCATGTAGGAAATCTTTGTAAGGTTCTCCTTATTAATAGTAAAGAAGAGGGCTGGACATTAACATCTCTACTGTTGGATGTCAGTGTGCAATGATGATTCCAAGAGCAATGGCAGGTTTCCTGCAACCACATGGGAAACTAAACCAACAGGTCCAGCAGGACAGAACAGAAAAATAAAATGTAGAACTGGAACAAAGCATATAGTATACAGTTAAAGGTCTTTGCCTTAAAATGCAGCAATATTCACACCATATATAGTTCTCCAAGCACTGCCAGGCATGAACCCCTAAGCACAGAGCTAGGAGTGGACCCTGAGAAACCCCCAAAACTTTAAAACTAAAAATGCTAAGAAAATAAGTTCCTATTCTTACTGAGCAATTCCATCAACCAGTCTGGGGTTGACCTACATTCAGTCCTATTTTATGAGATGATATATGTTTCTCATTATCTAAACATGGGCTGGAGCTATAGCACAGTGGTAGGGTATTTGCCTTGTGCGCAGCCAGCCTGGCCGAGCCAGGTTCAATTCCTCCACCCCTCTTGGAGAGCCCGGCAATCTACCAAGAGTATCTCACCCGTTACATATTCAAATATGCCAAACACAGTAACGACAAGTCTCAAAACAGAGATGTTACTGGTCCCGCTCGAGCAAATTATCTAAACAATTTTGCATCAAGGTTTTCTACTAACACAAACACACACATTTCAATTTTAATGAAATGCTTATAATTACCAATCTGGTAATGATAAATTAGTTCTCTTTGCTACTCCTTTCTTCCTCTACCCACCCAACACTTTAAATATTCTTAGCATCATTTAATTGATATTAAATCAATTTTACATTGATCTTTTTTAGTTGTAAATTCAAATTTACCATTACGTTTAAAACTTTATCTTGGCAATTTACCTTAAGAAACAGGATCTTATCTAAGATACTAAGTTAATATACTCATTGCGTACTAACCAAATTTTAAGGTCATAGAAAAAGTAATATGAGTATTTTCTGAGAAACTAATATATCCATTTGACCAAACCCTTTTTCCCTATTTAGAAAAATAACATAGAAAAGAAAAAAAATGAATCAGACATGGAAGTTTTCTTATTCTTTTTCCAAAAATGTTTTGATAGACTTTCATTTCAACAGTTCCTTGAAGCTTACTCTTTGGCTTTCAATTTAATTTCTTAGCTTTGACTTAATATTTCTTTAATCTCACTAATCCTCTGAGGAAGCTGAACATAATGGTGAACTGCATGCAAGAAATATTTTATTAAATTTTGAAATTATTAAATTGTATACATAAAAACATGAATCCATACAAAATTTATATGACTTCCTGAATTTCAGTCATCTTTTCCAACTTCCTGAATTTGTCATCTTTTCAATAATACCATTTCCAAATGTCTATGCAGGCTTTAACAAGTGTCAGAATTCATAAAATCAACCAGAGCAACTGAAAGACTTATGTTAATTATAAATCATAACACAAGTCAAGGTTAATTACTATTAGATTTTTAAATGCCTTGCTAAGCTTATTTAGTCTAGAACATTTTTTAATGAAATGCTTATGTGGGAAATAAGTATAAGCATTTTTTCAACTGAGGGGGTAGGAGGAAGCACTACACTACCCTACTTAATGTTACATAGTTATCTCAAAAGAAATAAAAATAAGCAGATGTTCATATAGAGCATTCAATGTAAAAATAATTCCAAAGTCATGGTGTTTCACTAATAAAAAAAATTTTAATAAAATTCCAAAGACATTTTAGCACGTAAGAAGGAATGTAGAAAAACATGAGACCTGACTGCAACCACTGGAACTTCATAATGCGCCTGCTGAGGGGAGGAGAGGGGTGTGGGGTGGAGGTGGGGAGGGAAGGGTAAGAATGATGAAAGAACATGGGAAAACTGGAAGAGGGAAGCCTACACTGGTGGTGGGATTGGTGTTGAAATAGCATATGCCTAAAACTCAACTGTCAATAAATTTGTAAATTACAAGTTCTTTAATTAAATTGAAATTTCTTTTTAAAAAGGAATAAATGTAGGTCAGAGAAACATTTCAAAGGACTTTACATATGGGAACTCCAGGTTGTAAACCCAGCACTACATACATGGTCCCTGAGTTGTGACAGGTGTACCCCCAAAAGAGGCAAAACAGAACAAAATTCAAGCTAAGATAAAACTAAGCTAAGGTGCCATAGCTCATTTCTTGGAGAAATAGTCTAATTTTCCTATGAAATTTTAAGTGAAGGTGCTTTTAAGATAAAATATTGCAAATGGAAAAGGAACTTTTAGAGAACAATCTTACCCCTCTGGAAAGTGGGCACAGATTTCTATAGTCCAAATATAATGAATAATCAGCTATGAAACTGAATGACGATATTTCTCAAGTTTAAAAAAAGAAATACTTTTTCTTAGGGAAAATTTAAGAGTAATTAATAAAAAACTAAATTCTTTAATTTCTTAAGGAATTAAAGTTAATATAAAGTTCCCTTTTGCTGTGCAAGATATTAACATTTGGGTGACAAGTCTATACAGATTTGCTTTGTTGAGGTGCAGTGGGTAGTGTTGGTGTCACAATGTGGTGTCCATGATACTAATACCCAATTGCAGTGCACCAGGGGTCACACACTTGGTTATCATGTTGGTGATCACAATTGCAACATTGGAGTTAGCACTTAGTGATATGGACAGTGCAGGGGATCAAACCTAGGGTTTCACACATTCAGCACAGTAATTCCACCACTGAGCCATATCCCCTGGGATCCATAACTTTTGAAGTCGACAGAGGTGAAAGGAAGAAAGAGGATAAAAGAAAAGATGATTCTAAAGAGGATGATGAAACTGAAGAAGATAATAATCAAGATGAATATGATCCAATGAAAGCAGAAGAAGTCGATGAAGAAGATGGTATAATTCATATTTATTTCTCTTGAAAATAAAATTTTTTACTATTACTATGTGCTGGTGCAATAGCACAGCGGTAGGGCATTTGCCTTGCACGTGGCCAGCCCTACCGAGCGGGGTTCGACTCCGCCGCCCCTCTCGGAGAGCTCGCAAGCTACCAAGAGTATCTCGCCCGCACGGCAATTTGATATGCCAAGCACATTAACAACAAGTCTCACAATGGAAACGTTACTGGGCCCGCTTGAGCAAATTGATGAACAACGGGAGGACAGTGCTACAGTGCTAAAATTACTACAAAGCAAAATGTTTGAAGAACGTTTTTTAAATATTTTTAAATTATAAGTATTATGGGGTAGGGTATTATTCCAATTTTCTAAAGTGTTTACTTTCCAACCAGGGTCACACTAGTTAAGAAGATCAGTGCATAGGATAAAGCTTCAGGAAGCAGTCCATGACTTCATGAGTTGTAACTTTGGCTCCCAGTGATATTTAAAGATTAATATCTATTAATAGATAAATTCTTATTTACACAAAATTGATTTTAAAGAGAAGGAATATTTGAAACTATCTGGACATAAAACATTAGCTGGTTTGTATTTAAAATATGACTTAAAACAGATTCTCAAATATATGATCACTTAATCTTTGATAAAGGAGCAAGAAATGTGAAGTGGAACAAGAAAAGTCTCTTCAACAAGAGGTGCTGGAAAAACTATACAGCTACAGGCAAAAAGCCTGAACTCTGACTTCTGTCTAATGCCAGGCACAAAAGTCAGATCAAAGTGAATTTAAGACCTCAATAACAGACCTGAATCCATAAGGCACATGGAGGAAAATGTAGGCAGAACCTTCCATGACAGTGAAGCTAAAAGTATCTTTAAGGATAAAACACCATTGACCGAGAAAGTGGAAACAAACATAAACAAATGAGACTACATTAAACTTAGAAGCTTCTGCACCTCAAAAGAAACAGTGACCAAAATACAGAGACAGTCCAAGGAATGGGAAAGATTATTTGCCCAATACCCAACAGATAAAGGGTTAATATCCAGGATATACAAGACAATAGTAGAATTGTACAAGAAAAAGACCTCCAACCCCATTCAAAATGGGGAGAAGAAATGAAAGAAGCCTTTCTCAAAAAAGAAGTACAAGGGGCTGGAGCAATAGTACAAAGGGTAGAGTGTTTGCCTTGCATGCAGCCAACCCAGGTTCCATTCCCAGCATCCCATATGATCCCCTGAGCACTGCCAGGAGTAATTCTTGAGTGCAAAGCCAGGAGTAACCCCTGTGCATTGCCAGGTGTGGAGGAGGAGGAGGAGGAAGAAGAGGAGGAGGAGGAGAAGGAGGAGGAGGAAGAAGAAGAAGAAGAAGAAGAAGATGATGATGATGATGATGAAGAAGAAGATGATGATGATGATGAAGAAGAAAAAGAAGAAGAAAGAAAGAAAGAAAGAAAGAAAGAAAGAAAGAAAGAAAGAAAGAAAGAAACAAATTGCCAAAAGGCACATGAAAAAAATGCTCTACTTCTCTCACCATCAGGGAGATGCAAATTAAAACAACAATGAGATATGATTTCATAACACAGAGACTGCCACATATCAAAAAGAATAAGAACAACCAGTGCTGGAATGGTAGTGGGAAAAAAGGGACTCTCCTTCATTGTTGGTGGGAATGCTGACTGGTCCAGCCTTTTTGGAAAACAATACAGGCATTCCTCAAAAAGCTAGAAATTGACCCAGCGGCTTTTGGCAGAAATGCATCCAGACCCCATAGTAGGTTACCAGTGCCCGCCCACACCAGAGGGGAAAGGATGCTGTCCCTCTGCCTGCTCCCCCTTGGAGGCTCAATGGCCGCCATCCTCCAAAGGCCATTGGATAGTTAGGTTTAGGTCTGCAGTGATGAGACACGCTGGGCCTCACGAGATGGGGGTGGAACTGGCCCTTCCCACACACACACACATCCTAACAAGACCCTGGATCGCCACCTATGAACAGCCTTTCTGGCTCCTGATCAAGCTGCTTAACAGCCATGATCCCAGAGATTCAGGAAAAAATCTTGGAATCCAGGAGGTTTTGGCAGAAATTCCTCCAGATTTAATTGTTAAAATTTCAAAATTTCAAAATCGCATGGCCACTACTGCGGCCGTGCGACATCATATGTTATTCATAACCACCAATAGAAAATTAAATGTCTACGGTTGCCTTTTCGGCAGATATGAGTGTTGGGGTAAAATCCCAAATAATAATGGTGAGTCTGGTGTCGAAATAATGAATGTAATCAAAGTAGAGAGAGTGTAATGTGGAAATCATCTGCCCCACAGGTAGGGAGAGGGTGTGGGATGGGGGGTATACTGGGGTTTTGGGTGGTTTAAGATTCCTCGAAAATGGGTACTGGTGAAGGGATGGGTGTTTCACCATTGTATGACCGAGACTTAAATCTGAAAGCTTTGTAACTGCTCTCACGGTGATTCAATAAATAAATTTATAAAAAAGAAAAAATGAAAAGTAAGGTGGAGTTCATGCCCAATTCAATCAGCCTAATCAATGGGTGAATAAATATCAATATTCCTACATTTAAAAAAATGAGAAATTGAGCTTCTATAGGACCCCACAATAACACTTCTGGAAATATATCCCGAGGCTGCAAAAAAGCACAGTAGAAATGACATCTCCACCTGTATGTTCATTGCAGCACTCTTCATAATAAACAGAATCTGGAAACAACCCAAATGCCCAAGAACAGATGACTAGTTAAAGAAAATTTGGTACATCTACACAATGGAATACTATGCAGCTGCTAGGAAAGATGAAGTCATAAAATTTGCTTATAAGTAGATGGACCTGGAGAGTATCATGCTAAGTGAAATGAATCAGAAAAAGAGAGACAGATAGAGAATGACTGCACTCATTTGTGGAATATAAAATAACATAATATGAGACTGATACCCAAGGGGCCAGGAAGATTGCTCCATGATTGGAAGCCTGCCTCGTGAGCTGGCAGAGAAGGCAACTGGGATAGAGAAGAGATCACTAAGTCAATGATGGTTGGAGGGATCGCTCGGGATGGGAGATGTGTGCTGAAGGTAGACAAAGGACCAAACATGATGGCCTCTTGATATCCATATTGCAAACAATAATGCCCAAAAGTAGAGAGAGAGTATGGGGCAAATTGTTTGCCATAAAGGCAGGGGGAAGTATAAAACAGGGGGATACTAAAGGCATTGGTGGTGGAAAATATGCAATGGTGAAAGGATGGGTGTTCAATTACTGTATGACTGAAACTCAAACATGAAGGCTTTGTAACTGTATCTCATGCTTATTCAATAAAAAACAATTAAAGATTAAATAAATAAATAAATAAAATTGATAAATGCATTCTAACTTACTTGATAATAAGTTCTGCCAAATCACTTCATAACATTTCTCACTTAGGGTTTCTTAAAATTAATCACAAAATTATAGACCTAAAACTGTATGTAATTATAGAGTTATAGATTATCAGTGCTCAATACTAATTTACAGATCATCTCATACTACCCAGAGATGTGAATTAATTAAACTCAAGTCACATAGTATAACCTTACCCACTACATGACATCACATAAACCTACCAGCCAATGGTAAGGAAGAAACTTATTCTGTCTCATATAAAAGATATTCTTGTAGAGAGAGAACAGTGGAGGGAATTTAAATATGGAATAACCATTAATGTTGTATGTTAATTTCCTTAAATATAATAAAATATTCCCATTATCTTTATTCTTAGATGACACATGTTGAAATAGTTACAACTTTAGAACTCATTGCTAATTTTCAAATAGTACAGCACATGTGTGAACATGTGTGTTACTACATTGATACGGTGAGATATGGAAAAATGTAAATTATCTTGGTGGGGAAACAGATATTCATATGTATGTTTGAAAATACACAGGAGTACTTTACTTCAACAAAAGCATAATAGTACAAAGATTGTACTAAGGACTTTCTTTAGAACCTATTTAGTTCTTAATGTTGAGTTTTCTGTTTCTAGAATACAAAATATAAAAAGCAGAAAACTAAAAGACAAAAAGAAAGATCTGTCATGCATAAAGAGTCTTCCAGCCTTAGACAAGATAAAATCCTGACTCTGATGGAACCCATGATCCTGCTTGTGACAGGGACATGCAAAAGATGAGTCATAGCTACAGGGAGAAAATGGCACACAGTAGGCACAACTGTATTAGCCACCAGCGAACATGAAACTTACAATGAGAAACCTGAGTCATAAGAAAAACATCAAATTTTAGTTCAAGTACACTTAGAAAGTGAGATAAATTATTAAAATCCATAAATATTATTGTGAAAACATTTTGTTATCTAAAAGTGTAAATCTTACAAATAAATTTTTTCATATTAGAAAAAATTTATTGCCCTGGAAAAATAATCTCACATTAAAACTCTCCCCAAATTTGTGTGCTGAAAGTAGATAAAGGTAGCCTCTCAGGATCTGTACTGCAAACCATAATGCCCAAAAGTAGAGAGAGAGTATGGGGGAAATTGTCTGCCGTAGAGGCAGGGGGAGGGTTGAGATGGGGGAAGGGGGGTACTGAGACATTGATAGTAGGAAATGTGCACTGGTGGAGGGATGGGTGTTCAATCATTGTATGAGTGAAACTCAAACATGAAAGCTTTTTAACTGTATCTCATGGTTATTAAATTTAAAAAAATGTTTTTAACTCTCCCCAAATTTGATCTATGGCTTCAGTGCAATCCTAATCAAATCCTAATTCTAGCAAGTTATTGTGTGTCAACAAAAATATAAACTAAAATTTGTATTAAAATAACAAATTGCTCCAATGTGGCTGGAGCAAAAGCACAGCGGGTAGGGCATTTGCCTTGCATGTGGCCAACCCGGGTTCGATTCCCAGCATCCCAGATGGTCCCCTGAGCACCGCCAGAGGTAATTCCTGAGTGCACAGCCAGGAGTAACCCCTGTGCATTGCCGGGTGTGACCAAAAAAAAAAGCAAAATTAGTAAATAAATAACAAAGACCGAAACAACCAACACAGTATTAAAGAAAAACAAAATCTAAGGACTGGCATTTCCTGGCTACTGCATAATAAATTATAGTAAATTATACTATAACAACTGAATATTCATATACAAAAGATTTTAGACACTATTATTTAAATTCACAGACTGAAATATTTGGAACATATCTGATGAAAGACTTACATACAAAACATACAAGAAATTCTTAAAAGTCAATAATAACAAACAACCCACTTACAAAATGCAAGAGTACAGTGTGTAGCAAAAGTCCATCTCACCAAACAAAGCACCTCCCTGAAGAAGACAACCATCTAGCAGATCCCTTGCACTGGCATATGAATTCCCTTGAGCACTTCCAGGAGTTATTACTGAGCACAAATCCAGGAGTAATCCCTAAGCACTGTTAGGTGTAAACCATCCCCTCTCCCCACCGCAAAAGAAGTGAAAAAGAAACAGACAAGAGCCAAAAAGATAGAAAAACACGGGTAAGATGTTTGCCTTGACTGTGGATCATCTTAGTTCAATTCCTGATGCTGCATATGGTCCCATAAGCATTTTGTCAGGGGCCATTTCTGAGCACAGAACCTGGCCTATCCCATGAGCATCACAGATATGCCCAAAAATATGCTCAAAGAGAGAGAGAAAGAGAGAGAGAGAGAGAGAATACCTGCCAGAGACGGAGGTAGGTGGTGGGAGGGACACAAAGGTGGGTTGAGGGTTGAGGGGCGGGAAGGAAACTGGGGACATTGGTGGTGGGAAAGGTACACAGGTGAAAGGGCGGGTGTTGGAACATTGTATGACTGAAACCAAATCATGAAAAAACTTGTAAAAAAATAAATAAATTATTTTTTAAAACCACTCCCTCAAGTAGAAACTAATTGGATCCTTATAAGTATATAAAAATCATATAAAACAATTTTCAATAATCATGTCAGTAAAAATTGCAAATGAAAACATCAATCAATAGGATACCACTACATATCAGAATGGCAAAACTCCAATACTTACATAAATGTGGAACAGTAGTAAATCTTATTTACTGCCACTGGTCAAATGCAAAATTGTACATACAGCTTCTTTGGAAGACAATAGAGCAGTTTCTTATAAAGCTAAACATAGTTTTGCCATACAATTCTGCAATCCTACTCCTATATATTTATCCAAATAGTGAAAACTTACACATCTGTATAATAACCTGCACATAATTGTTTTTAAAAGTTATATCAGGGGCTGGAGCGACAGCACAGCGTGTAGAGCATTTGCCTTGCATGTGGGCAACCTGGGTTTGATTCCCAGCATCCCATATGTTCCCCCCAAGTACCACCAGGAATAATTCCTGAGTGCAAGGCCAGGAGTAACCCCTGAGCATTGCCGGGCATGATGCCCCCCCCAAAAAAAAAGTTAAATCATAATAGTACTGAACTGGAAGCCACCAAAATATTCTTCAAAAGTTATCAGAAAGAGGGCCAGAGCAAGAGTACAGTGTGTAGGGCATTTGCTTTGCATGCGGTGACTAACCCAAGTTCAATCCCCGGCATCCCATATAGTCCCCAAGCATCGTACTCATAATTCCTGAGTACAGAGCCAGGAGTAAACCCTGAGCATTGCTGGGTGTAATCCAAAAAGGAAAAAATAAAGAGGTGATTAGATAGACTATGGAAATCTACACAATGAAATATTATTCAGCAATTAAAAAGAAATGAGTTGGGCACAAAAGACAAAGATATTGCAAATCCATACTGCAGAAACACACGGTCTGAAAAACTAAACATTTTACATTTATAAGCAAGACTTTTGACACTCTGGAAAGTCAAACTATAATGAAAGAATCATGACTGCCAAGAGTTCTAGGGAAGAGAAGAGGAAAAGAATAGACACCTCTGCTTCTTTCTAGGGCAAACAGGCAATTCTGGAGCATGGCTTTGGAAATAAAACAGTATGCATTTGTTAAAACCCATACAACTGTACAATATAAAGAATGAGCCTTCATGTATGTTATGGTCTTTAAAAGTTCATAGCAAGGCTATCAGTACTGGTTTCATTGCAACAAATGTGCCACGCCAATGCAAGATGTTAATAAGAGAGGAAATTGTAGGCAGGGTCAAGAAGGCGCATATGGGAACTTTATTCAGTTTTCTGTAAAGCCAAAACCACTTTTAAAAGGTCTATTAATTTTTTAAGTTATTTTTCAGTAATTCTCATTTCCTCCAAATGCCGGATAATGAAGCTCTACTGGAAAAAGCATGTCTCGTTCAAAGTTGCTTTTATCTACACTAAACTGCCTTTTTATGAACTGTCAGTCACTTTTAGATATGTTCATATAATGAGCACATAAATTATGGGTAGGCCCTGGGCAGAGTTTCGAAAAGTGTGGTCTTCAAACCACCTGGACCAAAATCATCTGGATGCTTGTTAAAAATCATATCCCTACTAAATCAGAACCTCAAGGGGCAGGTGATCTGCATTTTTAACAAGTTCCCTGGGGAGTGTGGTGCTCGACAAGTGTGAGAAGCACTGCATTAATAGTGCATAAGAATACTTACGGAATACTCCTTTTATTTTACTGCTTATAAAAAGCAAACAATTAAAACATACCAGCTGCCCAGTAATTGAGAACAGATTTCTCTTCATCTCCTTGGCATAAAGATGGCAATCAGTAACTTATTTTGCAATTTCAGGAATTTTAGCCATAAGAACTAAATTCTCCAGAAGTATTTGGTACATAGTATCACTTTTTTTTTTTTTAATGCTGATGTTTCAAGTAAGGAAAAAGCTAGAGGAGGAGATCAGAATGATACTTACAGCCCTTTTGTACTTCTTTTTTTAAAAAAAAAAAGTCTTACAAGTCATAGTCTGAATAAAGATTTAAAGAAGCTTCTGGTACTTTATCATTTATGATAGTCAAATTAAATAAATATTGTAATATAATTTTCAGATGACATTACCGATTTCTTTCCCCTCCCTAAGGAAATTATTTTATATGAAATAATTTTGGTCTTGCCCTTTGAGGAAGATTTGATTTTATTGTGTCTTTATCCAAGAAGGTCAGGACAATGCCCCAGAACAATCAGAGAAGGTCTGATCAATCCCACCTGTCATCATTTCTCTCAAGTGCTCCTCTATCCCCTTTTATGACCTTGACAGTCCCCCTTAAACTGTGTGCTATTGTTATTACCCCGATTTATCCAGTAGTCAAAGTTCAAATCACTTTGGGCACAGCAGAGACCAGTGTCTCTCAAATCCATAGCTTTCTTTTCTGCTCTCCCACCCCTCTAATATTGCTATACATTCCTTCCTTAGTAGCAGTAATCTGGTGCCCATCATTAATATTTAGAATCCACGGTGGTACCATTCAAGTTAAATGAGTATCAGAATCCCCTAGAAAGCTGTTAAAACACTGCTGGAAACCATCATGACTAAAATGAGAGAGATAAAGAGAAAGAGGGAGAGAGAGAAACCATCATGACTAAAATGAGAGAGATAAAGAGAAAGAGGGAGAGAGAGAGAGAGAGAGAGAGAGAGAGAGAGAGAGAGAGAGAGAGAGAGAGGAGAGGTGCCTGCTGTAGAGACAGGCAGGGGTAGGGGAACCTGGGAATGGGAGGAAACCTGGGGACATTGGTGCTGGGAAATTACACTGGTAGAGTGATAGGTTTTGGAACATTTAAGGACTGAAATGCAATCATGAAGTTTTTTTTTCTTTTATAATTTTTGTTAGTGAGACACCATGAGGTACAGTTGTAGACTTACAAGTTTTTGTGCTTGGGTTTCAATTATACAATGATCAAATACCCATCCCTCCACCAGTGCCCATTTCCCACCACCGCGGATCCCAGTATGCCTCCCACCCCCCAGCCCCCGCATTCCACCCTGCCAACAGTTTTGTAATGCTCTGTCTCCCAGTGATTCAATAAAAATAAATAAATACATAAATAAAATACTGCTGGGTTCCCTTCCACACACACATACACAGAGCTTTGATTCTGGGATGGGGCCTGAGAACATGCATTTTGAAGGTGCTTCTTGGTGATACTGATGCCACTAGGACAGGGATCATACTTTGAAAATCACTAGCATGAAGCGATTTGCCACCTTTCTTCTGCTACTTATTCTAAATAATTCGATAAAAGGTGTTGTAATTTATGTAAGTGGTTCCAAGACTCATCAGGATGAGAATCCTAATTAGTAACCTCTAAGTACTGTATTATAGACAGTACAAATAAACAACTCCTTTTGACAGAGGCAGGGCTAGCAGCATATATAATTAAGTTCCCATTTTCTCAGTCAAAATCGTGCAAGAAAAATTTGCAGGTAGCAAGTGAGAACTAGGGTCTTTATTTGTTAACCAACCATGATTCAGCCAAGTCCCGTGTCCTTCCCCATCTTGAGCCTGTCTATGAGTCTCAGCTAATCTGCTGGAGCTGGAGCCACTCTCTCTCTCCACCACAATTCTACCTCCCCACTGCACCCCAATGATCCCAGCCTACCTTCTGATCCTTGGTGGCTAAATTCTCACCTCCTTCCAGGGTTCCCAGGTTCTCTTTGCGTTCTAAATCTTTGGCATTAGTACTCCTGGCAGGTTTCCCCTGGCATGGTGTGGGCCAGGATACCTACTCTCTTTTAAAGGGAAGTACAGCAAGCCAAGTGCCCCAGTGATGAGAGTACTCCCACAGTAGATGAGCACAGAAGAGGGAGTTTTCACTGGAATATGCTGTGGAGGAAAGACCAGCTCTCCCTCTCCTCTCTCCCCCTTCTTCCCATATCTTCCTTAAGTTAACTGCCAAGAATCTCGGTTTCTCAACTTCTGATGGGAGCCACATATAGGAAGATCGACTTTAACAACAGAGCAAAAGAAGCCACAAGCAAGGGCGTGCTACTTCACCAGCAGAGGGCGGCAGGCTATACTGCATGAGGGACCCCTTCCCCAAGTAGTGGTCCACAAGAAAACCACATCTGTAAGCTGGTTAACCAGGACTGGTTCTGGGGGTTATGGTGAGCTATTATAATTGCTTGTATATTATTATCACTCGTGGTCGAGTGACTGGTTGTATAAAAGAATTTGGAATCTTAAGAATCAGACTCTTCTCCAGGGCAGGAGAGAGAATACATCAACTTGGGTTGGCTCCACTGCACCAGCCTCACATATTATCCACCAAGAGTAAGTCCTAGGCACCGGGTGTGGCTCTGCAAAAAAGGAAGAAAGAAAGGAAGGAAGGAAGGAAGGAAGGAAGGAAGGAAGGAAGGAAGGAAGGAAGGAAGGAAGGAAGGAAGGAAAGAAAAAAAGAAAAACCTTCCTGCCTGCAATTTCTAGAACTTCTAGCCATTAGCCATTTCACTGGCCAACAATTCAGATCCTCAGATCCTCTATTTTCTTATCAGTGAAATAAAAAAACAAAAAGATCCACCAAGTTTTAATGCCCACGAATTCTTTAACCTTATAGGATTGTAGAAAGATATTTTTAACACTGATCTGTTTGAAGAGAGAGAATTTCTGGATTACAAAAACAATTCAGCAAGCCAGCAAATTCCACACAGGAATAAAGGGCATAAGCCACTCTGAGTCAATAGCAGGTACTGAGTGAAGCAGGCAAAAGAGAAGCCAGAAACTCCAGTGCACAGAATCAAGAGGGGAAAAGATTTAAGACAAAGGCAAAAATCGAGGGCTGTCATTCCCAAACAATTACCAAGAAATTGCAGGACCAGCACACCCCAGGAGACCTTAGGGAAAATACCACTTTGATTGTGTGATTGCCTTTCACAGAGCACACTGCAAAGCAGGAGCTAAGAGCTCTGCTGGTTAAATTATGTCTTGGTGGAGGTAGAGTTGCTACTCTTGGATAAAGGCAGAAGCACAAGGTTTAAATGCAAAAGTTCTTTTTTTAAAAAAAATCACAAATTTTGGACTCAACTACAAGACTCAACTACAAGTTCCAGATGATTTCATTCTATTTTTATGTGACAGGTTATTAATTGCAATCATAGCGCAGAATTTTTAGTTGAAGACAGCTTGCCTCCAAGCCCTAAACAACACAGTCATCTCTGCTGGAGAAATTTCTCTAACCAAACTTCCTGTCTTTCGCCTCACAGGCTTGTTCAAATTGACACCTGAAAGTTAATTTACACCTTCCAGTTCTACAAAAACAATCCTGAAGACAGCACCGAATGGGCTATCCCATTTAAATTAAAAGTCTAAATTCCGATTTTCAGACTCTGCTCTGGATTATTTAAATAGAAAGCCTAGAGGGGTAGACGCTCAGATGAAAAAGGAAAATGTTTCTCTCCTTTACTGTTTTCTCAACATATCTGTTGTTAGTTTTAAATCTGGCCTCTATCTCTTCCTCAAAACTCAGGTAAACAAACAAATCATTGTAAGTAGTGCCTGTTAGAGGAAACAAAGATACCATCATTAAATTCTTCCAAAAAATAAGTGGTTATGTAGGTACTGAGTAACAGTTTCTGAAAAATATGTCTTGAACAGCTCTAGTCTTTTCTGAAACTGAGAACAGATCTAGCAACCTTTTGAAATCGGAGTCAATATATACTGGATTTTTCTTCATAATTGACATATTTAAGACTAACATAAGTTTCTTGGGAATATATGTAGTTCTATGCTATTCACCCACACTTCTTCAGACACAAATTTGGTTATCACCTGGGAAGCTAGGCAGGAACACGTTTCTTGCTTAAGCCAATAAAATAGGAGGAGGAGTACAAAGGTCACTTCTTGGAAAATGCTAGAAGAGCCAACACCTGATTGACTATCTCTCACAGTAACGAAGTCCCTCTGTATAATCTGGGTTCATGTATCAGCTGCCCCTGAAGCCAAAATGGACAAATGTGCCCACAATGAACAAACAATAAATCTTTGTTGCTTTAAGTCACTAAGATTTAAAACTGTTTCTTCTACTACAGATTCCAGACTATCTTGACTAGCATTGTATCATATCATCTTACCTCAACAATACACCAGCACATAATCTTCTGTATCTAGTAGAGATGAGGGAAGGCATTGTCAGGAAAGATCATAAAGAGAATGCTCAGAAAAGTGGCAGAGGGTCCAGAGAGATAGGAGAGTTGGGAAGGCACTTGCCTTGCACGTGGCCAATCCAGATTACAATTTCCAGCTTCCCTTATGGTCCCCCAAACCCTGCCAGGAGTGATCTCTGAGCACAGGACCAGAAGTAAGTCCTGAGCAGTGTGGGGTGTGCCTCCCCCGAACATACACACACACACACACACACACACACACACACACACACACATAGAAGGAACTTATAGAAGGTGAAAAACTTTCAGTGCGTCGATGGAGTGGTTCCCCAAATCTGACCATGACATGCAGGGCTTTTGTTTTCATAGGTAAGAACCATTAATTCTCTGAGTCAGTTTCCTCCACCATAAAATGAGTAAATAATACCTTTCTTAAATGAAACTCGCATTCAAAAGACCTTTCACATAATTAACATTCAACATAAGCTAAGAATAGCTGTGATTATTATCTCTTGTAGAAGAGAATCTGAAAATGGGCAGTGCAAGCACAGAATAAGTATTTCCACTTACTTGTCTTTGAAAAATGTTCTGTTAAACACTGTCACATTTTCTAGTTAAACAAGTCCTGTGGAGAGAAAACACAAATTTGATTAACAGAGGCAGTGGATTCTTATGTATGCAGAAAATAATGAATATATAGATGTTAAGTACACAGCATGTTGATGATAGTGAGGGATTTATTTATTTACTCAATTTGTGAAATTGTGACCTTGAAACTCTTATGTAAAAAAGCCATTAATCCCAATTCATAAGGTATATGAAACTAGCAACAGGAGTGCTAATATAGATAAAGGACAACATAAGAAGAATTAGAATTGCTTTTAAAGCAACATCTGTCTGCTCCCTTCTCATTAAGCCCATTTTAAAAGGTGAGGTATATTCCTGACCCTAAAAATTAAAATTCCTCACCCCAATCAATCTGGTTTTGTACATTGAGATACACTGCCTTCCTCCACAGCTCTAAAAGATTTCATAAACGCTAGGGTAACCAGAGATAAATTTCTTAATAAAAATTCAATTTTCAGAGTTTAGAGATTATTTACTTCTTGATTGGAGAGCAAATTGTGAGCCTTACCCAACATGGCTATATAACTTCTTTTTCTGGCAAAAGGAATAAAATTGATTGGATCTTTTCATGGAATAACACATGGGTTGATCCAAATATTTTTCTCTCACATCTCACTTCTAGCATTGCTATCTACCATCAAAGTGGTCCTAGCAATCCAGTCACCAGACAAACAAAAATTTTTTTGGTAATCTATGAATGCTTATCTTTGCTTAATAAATAATTCGATCTGTAACAGATTCCTTCCTTTCACCAAATCTACAAGCAAACTCAGGATTGTTCACTTGCTTCACCTTTGTCAAAAATTGGTTACCACCACCCTTGCTTTTCTTTTGTACTAAGAACTTCTTTCCTTATTTTGCACTTCCGGAGCTTTTATAAAGTTCTCTTCAATAACTGGGATTTAATCTTACCTTCAGAGTCAGAGAAGACACATCTACTGGCCCCACCCAGAGGCCTACCTAGCAGTTTGATGGGCCAGTTGCCAGGTTTCATGGAGCCTTGGCAAGACACCATCATCTATATGGATACCACAATATAGGACTTTCAGAGCCCAAAGGGAAATCATCCCATTATGTTTTCTCTAGCTCTACTGGTTCAGGTCATAAATACTTTGAGTCTCTTTCCCATGAGGGAACCAGCTGCAGGGTTTGGAAAGCATGAAAACATGTTGCTCTGCAGTAGCATTCATGTAGACAGGTGCCCTCTGAATGACCCCTCTGACCAACTGCTAATAACTCAGTTAAACTTAAACTAGAGGGCATGGGGAATAGAGCAACAATCATAGAATTAAAACACTCAAACTCTCATAGCACATTTAGGAAAATTTCAAGGAGTGTCCACATGCCCAGTAAGACATGGAGAGGGTTGAAAACTGCCTTTGAATTCTTTGTGGGGCTAGAAAGGACACGTGTCTATGCCTGCAGACATGATTAAGGAAACATCGAATTTAAACTGCCCAGAAGCCTCCAAGTGCTTCAGGCTGAAAGTCACCAGGCACTCAGTGGACGCTGGCTGGGCAGTCTGCATTTCCTCTGGGCCCCATCCTGGGAATCTGGTTGTAATCATGGTTGCTGCTGATCAGAAGCGGCCTTTGGCTGACAGCACATAAAGTGTTATAAGTATGTGTGGGCTCTTGTGTGAAAACGTGCACAGTTCATTGACTTTATTCTCAAATTCCCTTAGTGTGTTCATACAAACAGGATAGAGGCTGCACTCGAGAGGAATTTCTGTCCAAAACAGTTACAAGACAGGCCAAGGAGACTGCAGCCAGTGAAAGGAATTCCAACTTGACAGATGTCTGACTGTTATAAGTTCAGAAAAGCAAAGAAAATGGGGAACAGAAGCATGAAGCTGAGGTTAGAAAGGCTGCTCTCCTGAAGGGCTTTGCCCACACAGCTGTTGCTCAGAAAGCACAAACTGCCATAAGTGCATCTTGAAGACAATTTTTAAGAAGGCTTTGCCAAAAATGTTAAAAATTAGAAAATCGAAGACCTCTTAGTCCCAGTTGAGAACAGAAGAATACAGATCAGAAAGACCTGGTTTGGAACCTCTAGGTAAGATACTATCATAGTTTATTTTATATAAGATTCAACCCAAATAAAGTTATTATCTCCTACTATTTTACCTGTAGCATCGATACAGAATTTATAAAAGAACCCAAAAGCAATCGTGGGAACAAGAAAGGTATAAATTTCAATATACAACATACAGAAATGCTTTTACTTATTTTTATTATTGAATCACTGTGAGAACAATCACAAAACCTTTCAGTTCAAGTCTCAGTCAGTCATACAATGATCAAACACCCGTCCCTTCACCAATGCACATTTTCCACCACCAAGAACCCCAGTATTACCACCCTCCCATCCACCTCCCACCTGTGTGGCAGATTTCTACTTTACTCTCTCTTTCTATCTATGTTGATCACATTCAATATTACAACAAAAGACCCAACATTGTTATTTGGAATTTTCCCCAATATTCAGACCTGCCACAAAGATATCATTAGAAAATTTGTTTTCTATTGCTGATTATGAAGAGTACATGATGTCGTGTGGCCAGAAATGCTTTTTAATAGCCTTATTACTTCTGTATCCCAAGTCTTCCTTGGCAAAGCTGCCCTCATTCTCATTCTGTCTCTTAAATTATTCTAGCTTCTGTAGGCTCTGTTTCTCATTAATCAATATGCATTTCTCCTTTCTTCTTTTTGGCCACACTTGGTGGTATTCAGGACTTACTTCTGGCTCTGCACTCAGGGATTACTCCCGGTGGGTCTGGGAGAATCATATGGGATGCCGGGGATCAAACCTGGGTCAGTCACATGCAAGAAAAACACCTTATCCGCTGTACTATCTCTCGGACCCAATCTCTCCTTTATTTCTTACATAGTTTCAGACTCATTCTTAATGTTCAGTCATCAAAACCAATGGCTTCTTCCATCTTTTACTCCATTTCCCTAAATGAATCCAAAAGTTCTACATGGAAAACTCCTGGTTTCTGCCAAGACAGAAGGTGCAAAGGGTTAACGTAAACTCCCCTTCATTTTCTAAAATGTACTTGCATAGTTGTACGGACAAAGACACTCTTCCGGGGCTGGAGTGATAGGAGAGCAAGTAGGGCATTTGCCTTGCATGTGACCAACCCAGGTTTGATTCCCAGCATCCCATATTGTCCCCCAAGCACCGCCAGAAGTAATTCCTGAGTACAGAGCCAGGAGTAACCCCTGAGCATCGCCAGGTGTGACCCAAAACACAAAATAAACAAACAAAAAAACACTCTTCTAGCACAATGCACAATGATAAAGGAGGTCTTGGAGAGGTTTTAATCATCAAAGCTTCACTAATGACCTGATCTTGATTCTTCCAGACTCCTCACAACAGCATCTGACACTCCTGTGCTCTCTAAAGTCACCATTAAGGTCAGCACCCTAATGTATTAGATTCATAGTACAACAACCTAACGACCTTAAAACAACACAAATTGATTCACAGTTCTGGAGATCAGAATTTTGAGTCCTGAGGGATTGATTTGAAGGTGGTGGCTGGACGTACTTCTTTTAGGTTCCCAAGAAGCATCTATGTCCTTCACCTTTCTAACTCCCAGAGGTAAGATGTTTCCCTTGCTTGTTACTATATCACTCCTCTCTCTTGTTTCTATCATCATCACCTCTAGTATTCACTTGGTCCCCCTGCCCTCCTCTTTTATAATGACTTTTGCAATCACATCAGCCCCATCTGAATCATTTAGGCTTTTAGAATCCCATAAGCTTTAATTTAATCTTAACTACAAAGTCCCTTTTGCCATCTTAGGAAGCATTTATAAGTTCTACTGGTTAAAAATCATTGGTGGAGGGGGGCTATTATTTGGTCTAACACAATGACCTTCAGAAGTCACAGAAGTTATAAAGCATCAGTATAAATTCAATGTAAGACAACTAGAAGGTGAAATTGCCAGACTTGAAAAAGATAGATGAATTTTTTTTATTAGTGAAACACCATGAGGTTCAGTTGTAGACTTACAAATTTTTGTGCTTGGGTTTTGGTTGTACAATGATCGAGTACCCACCCCTCCACCAGTGCCCATTTTTCACCACCACTAATCCCAGTATCCCTCCCACCCCCCTCATCTCCCCATCCCACCCTGCCTTTGTGGCAGGGCACTCCCTTTTGTTCTCTCTCTCCTTTTGGGTGCTGTGGTTTGCAAAAGAGGCAATGAGTGGCAATCATGTTTGGTCTATAGTCTACTTTCAGCATGCATCTCCCATCCTGGGAGGATCCTCCCAACACCCTTTATTTGGTGCTCCCCTCTCTATCTGAGCTGCCCTTACCCCTAGAGGGTGTGTCTGGCCTCCAAGCCATGGAGTAAACCTCCTTGTATTTATCTCGGCTATTCTTGGGTGTTAGTCTCCAATTTTGTTACTTTATGTTCCCCAGATGAATACAATCCTTCTACGTCTGTCCCTCTCTTTCTGACTCATTTCGCTTAGCATGATACTTTCCATGTAATATCACTTGTATGTAAATTTCATGACTTCATCCTTTCTGACAGCTACATAGTACTCCATTGTGTAGATGTACCAAAGTTTCTTTAACCAGTCATCTGTTCTCGGGCACTCAGGTTTTTTCCATATTCTAGCTACTGTAAACAGTGCTGCAATGAACAGACAAATGCAGATTTCATTTCAACTATACATTTTGCCTCTCTGGGATATATTCCCAGGAGTGATATTGCTTGGTCAAATAGGAGCTCAATTTCTAGTTTTTTTAGAATCGTCCATGCTGTTTTCAAAAGGGCTGAACCAGTCGGCATTCCCACCAGCAGTGAATGAGGATCCCTTTCTCACCACTCTGCGCCAACACCGGTTGCTTTTGTTCTTTTGGATGTGGGCCAGTCTCTGTGATGTGAAATGATATCTCATTGTTGTTTTGATCTGCATCTCCCTGATGATTAATGATGTAGTGCATTTTCTCATGTGCCTTTTAGGGATTCGGACTTCTTCTTTGAGAAAGTTTCTATTCATTTCATCGCCCCATTTTCTGATAGGGTTGGATGTTTTCTTCTTGTGGAGTTCAACCAGTACTTTGTATATCCTTGATATCAACCCCTTGTCAGATGTGTATTCGGTGAATATCCTTTCCCATTCTGTAGACTGTCTTTGTACTTTGGTCACTGTTTCTTTGGAGGTGCAGAAGTTTCTTAGTTTAAGATAGTCCCATTTGTCTATCTCTGTTTTCACTTGCTTAGTTAGTGGTGTGATATCTTTGAAGATACCATTAGCTTCAATGTCATGGAGGGTTTTGCCGACTTTGTCTTCAATATACCTTATGGATTCCCGTCTGATGTTGAGGTCTTTAATCCATTTTGATCTTACTTTTGTACATGGTGTTAGGCAGAGATCTGAGCCCAGTTTTTTGCATGTAGCCGTCCAGTTTTGCCAGCACAATTTGTTAAAAAGGCTTTCTTTACTCCACTTCACATTTCTTGCTCCTTTATCAAAGATTAGATGATCATATGTTTGGGGGGAGATATCAGTATATTCAGCTCTGTTCCATTGGTCTACTGCTCTGCTTTTGTTCCAGTACCATACTGTTTTAATTATTACTGCTTTGTAATAGAGTTTGAAGTTAGGGAGGTTGATCCTCCCATTTTCTTTTTCCCAAGAATTGCTTTAGCTATTCGTGGGGGCTTATTGTTTTATATAAATTTCAGGAGTGTTTGCTCCATTTCTTTGAAGAATGTCATGGGTATCATAATAGGGATTGCATTGAATTTGTACAGTGCTTTGTGAAGTATTGCCATTTTCACAATCTTAATTCTCCTGATCCATGAACAGGGGATATTTTTCCATTTCCTCGTGTCCTCTTTTATTTCCTGAAGCAGCGTTTTGTAGTTTTCTTTGTACAGGTCCTTTACTTCTTTAGTTAAGATAATTCCTAGGTACTTGATTTTTCTGGGGCACAATTGTGAGCGGGATTGTTTTCTTCATGTCATTTTCTTCTCTCTCACTATTTGCATATAGGAAAGCCATGGACTTTTGGGTATTGATTTTATAGCCTGCAACTTTACTATACAGATCTATTGTTTCTAGGGGGTTCTTGGTAGAGGTTTTAGGGTTCTCTAAGTATAGTATCATATCATCTGCGAATAGTGAGAGCTTGATTTCTTCCTTTCCTACTTGGATGCCCTTGATATTTGAAAAAGACAGATGAATTCTTGAACTCAGTAAAAAGTATGGTGGAGAACTTCTGGAATTATAAGCAAAGACATTGACAAATGATGATTCAACAGAGATAGACCCCTTTACAACTAAGGGAAAATAGAAAATCAGCAAGGATAATAACATCCGGGTAAACAAGAAAAAAATATTTGAATACCACATAACTGAGTATTGGAGGAAAAGTGATGAATCCCTAAACTTTTTGCAACTGATTTTAAAATGCTAAATAAATGATATCATATGTAATAAAACAATTTTCTTAGAAAATATGTTTTTTTCTAAATGAGTACTTAATTTAAGATATTTTTAGCATTTACTATAAAATGCTGGCACTTCATCTACACATATCGTTCTACATGACTATTTTCTGGTTTTAAAAAATACCCTTTAAAAAAAGAGAGGGCAGAGGGAAGCCTCCAATAAAGACAAACAATGTACTCAGAAGTAGCAGGAAAGAGGCCTGAAGCCATAACACAGCTGAATAAAAAACTGTGCAGAGCAACACCATATGTCACCTTCAACAGAGCCCTTTTTCCCTATCTGGGTCAAAGATTTCCCCCTTACAACAGCCTGAAACTTTAGCTGAGGGATAAAAATAACACTAGTTTGGGATCACAAAAATCACAATGTCACATGGGAAAGTACTTAACCTTTCTGGAGTTGAAAAATATATGCAATTAATTCAGTATTTCCCAGGCTCCAAATTTTATGTAGAATATGTTGTCACTAATCCTCTACATATTAAGTACTATTCACAATTTCTTCCCGAAGAAGAAACTGAGTTTCTACCAAAGTTGAGTAATTTTCTGAGATCTTGCAGAAAAGAAATAATAATGCCAGGGAAGACCTGAGAAGTTTTCCATTCTAAAGTATGTGCTGATTTTACTACACTACAACTGCTTTTTCTTTATCAATTTATTTTATTGTAGTTTAGAAAACATGGTTATAGCATTAATAGTTACAGTATTGACATAAAAAGTTACTGTATCTCATAACTTAGAGGCCAGCCAGGTATCCTAGAGGAAAGGGCAGTTCAGATAGAGAAGGGAGCACCAAATAAAGGATGTTTGGAGGATCCTCCCAGGAGGGGAGATGCATGTCGAAAGTAGACTATGGACTGAACATGTTTGCCACTCAATGCCTCTTTTGCAGACCACAACACCCAAAAGGAGAGAGAGAACACAGGGGATTTCCCTGCCACAGAGACAGGGGGGATGGGGGGATGGGGGTGGGAGGGATATTATCCATGGTGGTGGAAAATGGGCACTGGTGGAGGGATGGGTATCTGATCATTGTATAATTGAAACCAAAGCACAAAAAATTGTAAATCTACAACTTTAAAAAAAATAAAATACAATAAAGGGGAAAAAAAAAAGTTTAAAAAAAAAAAAGTTACTGTATCTCACCACCAAAGTGTCCAAGACATTCCCTCCATCAATTTTCTTAGTAGGACTGCACACCACAGCAGTACACACAGATGTACCCGTGATCTCCAGAACCTTCTTCTCCTTCTGTAAGGGGTAAATGAGTTTGACTAGATATGCAGAAAAAGTACGGCAATAGAAACATCAAGAGTGCAAGAGAAGAGACAACATCAGATCCCAGGTCACTTTCAAGACATCATTTTGTGATTTATGAGGAATAAAGAATGCCTTGAACTTCTTAGAACTCTGCTTCCTCTTGAAGATGAGACTTTTAATGCTGTAGTTCTTATACTTTTGTTGAGTTAAAGAAAACTTGCCTTACATTTTGATGAACATCTAATAAAGTTCAGCATTAAATTAAAAATAATCACTGACTGTTATCCCATTAAAGACAATGATAGAAATATTTGGAATAATACAACTTTATTATAAAGTTATAAATAAACTTGCTAGAATAGTCTAGAATATTGTGAGATAAGTGAATAATAATGCAAGATCATAAAAATAAATGTATAAAGTTATCCTAATTAAGCAGTATGGTGGGGCCAGAGAGACTTTACAAGCAGTTAAGGCACTTATCTCATATGTGTTCACTCTGGGTTCAATCCCTGGCACCCTATATGATCCCCCCAAGCACTACTGACAGTGATCCCTAAACATAGAGCAAGAAGACCTTGGTACCCACAGGTGTGCTCCTCCTGCCACAAAAAAAATTAAAGCAGTATGGCATTATGACCAAAAAGACAGAACAACAAAGCCCCTGAAATGGACTCAAATTCATATAGGAATTTTAGATATAATAAAAAGAACATATCATTCCAAATGACTATGCAAAATACTGTCCCATTATTGTCATGCGTACAGCTGACTTCTGGGGCAAAATGTACTTCTGCTACTTACTTTGCACAAAAAATAAATTATAGATGGATAGATCACCCAAACATGTAAAGTGAAATACCACAATTGTTAGAAGAAAACAGAAAACTTTTTACAATCCCATATTAGGATGGACACAAGGTTATCAAAAGCTAATATGAAAATATTGCATTTAGCTACAAAACAGTTTTTAAATTCTGCCTGAAAAGAAATCACAAAGCAGAGAAAATAGTTTCAGCATTCTTTCTATTCTTCTTTCATGCCTCAGGGTATTTTCACTTGCTATTTCCTCTGCCTGAAAATGCTTTCTCCAGCTTTCAAAAAACAAACAGGAATGGATATTTGCAATACATATAAAGATTCTCCAAAAATCAATAGAAAAAAATCAACAACTCAAAGAAAAACATAAACATAGACAGGATGTCACAGAAAATGAAATACCAGTGACCGACCAGAATATTAGAAGGCAGTCAACCTTACTCAAAATAAGTGAAACTCAAATAGCAATATTATTCTACTATTAAACTATTGAGAGGAGGAAAATCAAAAACATTTGATCCTATATTATACTGGAGATGTGAAACAAATATGCTCATGCATTGTTGAGGGAATGTAAATAGAGTAATCTCTTTACAGAGAAATTTGGTGTTATCAAGAGAATAGGAATATAGGGGGCAAAGCAATAGTATAGTGAGTAGGGCACTTGCCTTGCATGCAGTTAACCCAGATTCAATCCCCAGCACCCAGCACCCTATATGGTCCCCTAAGCACTATGAGGAGAGATTCCTGGGTGCTGGGTACAGATCCAGGGGTAGCCCTGAGCATTGCTGGGTGTGACCCCCCAAAAAAAGAATAATGAACAATCTTTTTTACATCAATTCCACTTACATACATGGTCTGCTAATATATCCTATAAAAATTCTCACATGAGCATAAACAAGGGAAGTTAAATGTAACTTTTTGATAATATTTGAAAACAATCAAATAAAAAGTGAATACCCTTCAATTAACATTGAGTGATAGTGCATAGATAGAAATAAAATATTCTACAACCATTAATGGAAGTAAGATAAGTCTAAGTAAGGGACCTGAGAGATAGTACGGGAGGTAGGGCACTCTTTTTACCTGTGCTGGGTTTGATCCCCTGGGCAACACATGGTCACCCAAATCCCACTTATTCCTGCATGCAAAGCCTGGAGTAAGCCCTGAGCACCACCAAGTGTGGCCCAAAACCAACTAAACAAAAAGATAATTCTAGGTGAGTGAGCCCCAATTCATACTGCTATGTAAAATCAATGTTCAAAATAGAACACATCATATCCTACATTTGTGAATATGTAAAGGAGATATACAGTTATGTATATATTATGTATGTATACAATTATATACAGAGCAATTACATATGTATATTGTAAATATAATTACAGGATGTACAAAATTAGATATTGTCTCATTTTCATATACTATCCATTCCAAAAAATTAAGAAAAATGTTTAAACAAGGCCTTGAAACATCAAGGCAATTATCTGTGATTTACCATTGCTGGCACCACTGGGTCTTGCTGTTGACACAGATAATGAAGAACCGACTTTACATAATCTCATTGTTCACTGAGCATGGAATTCAGTGAAGTCTGAAATTCAGTCAGAGACAGCATAGTGCATTGCAAATGCTGTGTAAAAATTTGGAGTTAGAAGACCTTAGTTATCTACAAAGTTGTGTGACGTAATATTTTGAAACTCAGTCATCCCCCCATCAGTTGAACACAAACAATAGGGTTTCTTATGAGGCTCCAAATGGGTAATGATAAACAGAATGTTGTGTAAACTTATAGTGACATGAATATGCTGAGTAATTAAATCTAAGGTTATAGACTTACACTGGCAGAGACTCGTTAAGAGGTAATTCATTTTTAATAATTAGGAAACTCAGTGACCTTGGTAGAAGCTAGTGGAAAATCTTTATGAAAGCCACATGGCAATGAGGACAATAGTAGACAAGCTCTCAGCTGCAGCAGGCCAAGATGTTCAGTGTACCTCCATGGAGAGGTACATAATCCTCTGATTATATATCAGTCCAAAGACTGGCATGTGTGTGTTTGTGTGTGATGGGAGAGTAAATGTCTGGGGTGATGTGCATACATCATCATATATCATCTGGGGTGAGTACATATGTCATATAGTTTGAATCCCAGTAAAAATGTTATTCTTCCTCCTCCAATAACCCAGTGAATCCATCATCTCCCTCTGCCCTGACAGATGTGAAAGTCAAAAGGACACAACACAGAGGCAACAAGCCCCACAGCCACAGAGGCATATACCATTGCTGGGGGACCAGAATCATTTTAGCTAGTGAAATTTAAAATCTGATTTCCATACAATTGTTTACAAGCTACTTAAAATCTAAATTTAGCTAACTATAAACAAAATGAGGTGATGTGTGGAGGAATCTACAAATAGTACCAGAGACTCTAACATGAGGGAAGGATCAAGAATAAGGAGAAGAATCAGCAGCATATAGAGAAGCCAAAAGAAGGAGGAACCAGAAGCCTGGAAGTGATGATTGAAACATGTATACAAATTTTTTGACACTCTTGTCATCAAAAGGGGGTCTATACTTCCTCCCCTTGAATCTGGATTGTCCTTAGTGACTCCCTGAGCATAACATATGGCAAGAGTGATGCACAGACTTTGATAGCTGTGGAACACAGGTTCCCCCCAGGCTCAGAAGGCTCCCCCAATTAGTGTTCTGATGTTGCAATATTGGTTCTTTTTTATATTTTTATTTGGGAGCAACACCCAGCTGTGCTCAGGGTTTACTCCTGGTTCTGTGTTCAGGGATCACTCCTGGCAGTGTTTGGGAGTCTCTATGTGGTACTGAGAATTCAACCAAGGTCTCACCATATGCGGGGTGAGAGTCTAAATCCCTGTACTATTTTTCTGGTTCCAATATTGAAATTATTAATTATTTTTAATAAGAGGTACACATGTTCATTTTTTCAATGAGCCCCATACTAGCCAGTTCTGCCTCTGAGCTGGGTCATAAAAGGCAATGCAACTTCCGTTCATTTACCTGGGACCTTAATTGCTATAGAAGCTGAATCCCCCCGATGCTGCCTCTTCTCAGCAAACTACACTATCCCTCCTATGGTGGTTCCAGGTCCTAGGACCACACGAGGAGAGATACTCAGTCTACAGGTCCCTGATATTTCACTTCCAGCAAATTGCAAGCACAAGAGAGATTCGGCTCACACTGCTGGGTGAGCAATTCCCAAATCCCTCATCAAAAACTGTCAAAAATAATAAATTGGTTGTCAGTGTTCAAAGTCTTGAAATTCTAGGATGAATTTATTTTTACAAAGCAACAGTTAATGGTACATTGAAATATGCCAGACTAGATTTAGATTTCGTTCTTCAACCAAAGCTTGTTGTGTGTGTTCAAGAAATGAGAAAAGAGGGGGGAGTGGAGAGAGAGTAGAGAGATAGCAAGATGGAGAGAGGACTTTTCCTTATTAGTTATTTTAAAAGAAAGTTTAGGGGAGCAACTGGATCTGAAACCCAGGAAACAAGGCACAACTTGACCTGTCATTACTTGGGAGGGATCTTGATGAGTTAGGAGTGTGTGAACTCCGAACACCCCCCTGTAGGGAACAGAGATCGTATGCAATCCTCCCTATGCTCTGTACTTGTTGTGGTGCTGCCTGGGATCAGCCATACACAGCCGTATCCTTCTGCAATACCAACCCCTGATGGGGTCTTGCAGGGCTATAGGATAAAGGCCACCATGCTTCAAGGACTCCTGGCCAGTCAAACACCTCACTAACTCTACAGGGAGATTGTACTGTCCCTTTCTAGGAATTAGGAAAGGAGGCTTAGGGAAATGAAATAACTTGATAAAGATGGCCTCTTCTGAGTGCGGATTATGTGCAAGTTTTGCTTCTGTGTGATCCATATGTACTATTCCACTAAATGCTCAGAGCCATGCCCTAAATGAGGAAGTAAGTTCCTTTTACAGTAGGTAATACCTAGTTTCAGAGAGACTAAGTAACTACCCCAAGGTCACAGAGCAGTCCTGGAGAGCCAATAACTACATGAGATCTATTTTATAACATATCAGCACAAAGAAGTGAATCCCTAGGGTCCCACATGGACTCTCATCAATGGGTAATAGCATTCAGACAAACTTCAGCAAGCAGTAAAAGACCTGACATTGTCAATTTGCTGCCACATGGGTGGAACTGGAGAGTTATCATGCTGAGTGAAGTCAGTCAGAAGAAAAAGGACAGACACAGAATGATCTCTCTCAGTTGTGGGATATGAAGAGACAGAATAGGAGAATAGGAGAATAACAAAGTTCCAAAGGGAACAGGCACTGGAGAGATTATCTTCAGCAGGAAACTTAGCACAGGATTGGTAGGGTGGGTGAGGGACCCTAGGACAATGGTGAAGGAAGCAGATGCCGGGTTAGAGGGTGTGGTACTGGACTCATTCATGTATGAAATCCTACTAGTACCAGTTTGTAAATCATGATGCCCAAATGAAAAAAAATTAATTAAATTAAAGGAGAAAAAATTAACATTGTTCTGGGAAAGTTCTCTGAAAATGTAGACTCATCTTGCCTCTACTTGCACAGACTCCATGTGTCTGTGACCCTGCACAGTGCTTAGTTCCACTTCTCTCCAATGAGCAGGGCACTTACCATCTGACACAAATGCAGTCAGCTATGCTGTCCAGACTGGGCCCTGTCACCAATTCAGAGGTGATGTAGATCAACACAGAACCCAAGTTTCTCCTGTCTTTTTGGGTTATATTCACATGATTTTTTTTATAGCTTTCAGAATTGATTTTGCTGGCAGTTCTTAAGGTTAGCAACATCACCCCCATCAGACACTTCTTTTCCATCTCCTAGATGGGATCTTACACCATCTATTCCCAATCATTGCTTCTTGCTTATTGTGTAAATTGCATTTATCACTCTAAAAGGACTTGAAACATCTTGACCATTTTCTCCTATGTGGAACTTGAAATGCATCGATTTCGGTTGCCACAGCCCTAGCTATATGTTTATTATCTGTCAGTTCTGGTTTACTTAAAAGTTGCCTCTACAGAACCTAGCAATCTAAAACTAGCTCACAAAAAAAAGTGGGGGAGCAGGAATCAAAACTCAGATTTTGTTCACAGGTTGACACTTGCCATCTACCCTCCCACATCTGAGTGTGCTCTCTCTCCCTTTGGTGGCCAGCAGAGAAGCCTCCTAAAAACCTCCAGCTACAGAAAGAAAGCAAAGTGGTAACATTATGTGATTAAATTCAGAACTTCTGTATTGCCTCTACCACCATGGATGTATGTCATATAGAAAAGCCACGCATGGCTCATTCCCCAGATCTCCTGTGAGAATAGGATTTTTCATATCCTCAGGGAAGTCCTAGAGGACTTCCTCAGAGAAATAAAGGCAGAGATAAACTTTTGAGCTAGACAGATATCGTACTCAAGCAGTTATATAACTTCTCTTGAAGGGCAGTTTTCTTCTTGCAAAGGGTGATAAAATAAAAAGATTTTCTGAAAACACTGTATCACTATCATCCTGTTGGTCATTGATTGCCTTGAGCAGGCCCCAGTAACGTCTCCTTCGTCCTAGCCCTGAGATTTTAAAAAGTGCCACATTCGAGGCTCTATCAGGGTCAGGAGAATGAGACCTTCATTGTTACTGGTTTTTGGCATAGTGAGTATGCCACGGGGAGTTTGCCAGATTCTGCTATGTAGGAAGGATACTTTTGGTAGCCTGCCAGGTTCTCCAGAGTAAGAACTAGATAATAAGATGTCGTGACCGCATGCTTCCGGGAGCTGGGTTTTATAGTCTCTGGGTCTTAGCTGTTGATGGGATTACACAGCGCCGGGGGCAGTTGGTGGGTATAACGCCTACATACTGGAAGAAGGGGGATCTGGGTGGAGGAGGCCCCAGTCCCAATGCGAGCAGGCTTGGAGATCTATGCCCCGGGGTCCCGCACAACTGGGTTCCTCTGTTGGTTCTTTCATGCATGAGGCTCATCCGAACGTGTGGAGAGTGGTCTTAAGCATGGCTGTGGCTGGAACCAGAGGTCTTCAGCTACCGGGGCTCAGCTCAGGGTGGGGAGGGAAACTCAACCCAAACTCCTCTGAAAAGTTTGATTTTCTGAAAATTTTTAAAAAAAAAGATATCCTTCATTTATTGTCTGGTTCATGTGAAAAGTAGAAATAATGTCTTAAAAAATTACACATTTGCATGGTTAACAGCTAGAGGTTTCCAGTAAGTAGTACCTATTATGGCTATGAACATAACAATGTTTTATTTATTTTTGTGTGTGTGATTTTTTTTAACTTTTTGGGTCACACCCGGCGATGCATAAAGGCTACTTCTGGCTCTACACTCAGGAATTAGCCCTGGGGACCATATGAGATGTTGGGAATCGAACCCAGGTCGGCCACGTGCAAGGCAAATGCACTACCCACTATGCTATTACTCCAGCCCCAACAATGTTTCATTTTTAACAAAATTACAAATGCACTTATTTTTAATGGACAAGTGAGATTCTCCATATAGCTATAAAAACACTATTATTTGGGGACTGGAGCCATAGGTAGTACAGTAGATAGGGTGCTTTTCTTAAATATGGCCTGTTTGAGGGCTGGAGTGATAGTATAGCAGGTAGGGCATTTGCCTTGCATGGGGCCAACCCAAGTTCGATTCCCAGCATCCCATATGGTCCCCTGAGCACTGCCAGGAGTAATTCCTGAGTGCAAAGCCATGAGTAACCCCTGTGCATTGCCAGGTGTGACCCAAAAATTTAAAAAAAAAAAAGATTAAATATGGCCAATTTGGGTTGGATCACTTATACCCCAAATGCCACCAGCAGTGACCCCTGAACCAGTCAGGAGTATGTACTGAGCACCACCAAAACAAAACAAAGAAACAGAAACACTGTTGCTTACATGTAACAACTACCTCAACTTCTTAATTTGCAGACAAAATTAAACTGCTCTCCAATCCAGCAGGATCCATATTGACATTTCTTGAATCCATGGACCCTTAAATTCTGGAAATTCTTGTCCTTGAATACTGGGCTGCCTTTAAGATTATTTTATGATCAAAATTCTGGATAACTTTCCTCAAGTTTGGCTTCTTTACCTTTGCATTGAATTTTCATTTATTTTTTCAGTTTTAATTTTTGTGATCATTTTTCTGAAAGTAGCTTCGTGTAATCAATATTTTTAGTCCATAGCTACAATATGTTCTTTAATCCCTTGACTATACTGATAACTTTCTTTGGTCATGTTTTATTCGCACTGCCTTCCTGGTATCTGTTCTCTGCCAGGAAGTTTTTCAGTTTGTTTCTGTCCCTGTTTTTACTGGATACTTCCCTTAAAGGTCTAAAGAGTCCTGAATGTAAGCTTGTTTCACTAACAAATGTATTCAAAGGTCTACATGCATGGAGACTTTATTCTTCCATGTGGTTATCTGCCCAGGCCATTTCATTGGCACTCCATATCGGGAGATGACAGTCTTTTCTGTCTTTTTTTTTTTTGGGGGGGGGGGTGGATTACTCCCAGCAATGCTCAAGGGTTACTCCTGGCTCTGCACTCAGGAATTACTCATGGCAGAGCTTGAGTGATCATATGAGATGCCAGGAATTGAATCTGGGTCAGTCAAGATGACAATCTTTCTTTGTGCTGGTCAGATTTTTCAGAGAAGACTGTCCCAGACTTCTGCACAGAGACAAATCTGACTTGAAACCAATAGGAGAAAGAAGTGGAGGAAGAATCGGGTCATAACTGCCAGTAAGTAAGCATTAATTTAGTATCCTTACTTTTTATGTGATATTACTTAAATATGTGTTTAAGTAGACAAGGGATAGTCATTTGATTATGGAGAGTGGGGGAGGAGGAAGAGAGATCTGTTTCTATGTTAATTTGAGGCTATTTTGTTTCTTGCTTTAGAAATATCTCAATAGTAGATTGGTCCAGGCTGAGAACTTTGGGGCCTCCTTGAAATGGGGCAGGCATATTCCCCTTACTGCCTGAAGACTCCCTTACAGCCCACAGCCATATCCGACATCCTCCAACATAGAACCAGCCCAGTTTCACATCTAATCTCAAAAATAATAAAGAACAGCTGAATCTTCCCAGGTGAGACTAGTCTACAAGCTGAAAACTCTGGGGCCTTCAGGGAATGGGGTGGAGGGGGGTAGATTCCCCATTGTGCCTGAAGACACAGCAGCCTGCAGCCATACCCAAAAAACAACCTTCAACAGAGAAATGGCCCAGCTTTACAACTGAATTTTATCAAACTGTCAAGACATCAAATTGTTCCAGATCTATAGCTCCTGGGCCCTCAGTCACAGACACCTCAAAATTTCATAGTACTGGGAGCCCAGTAGGATCACAGCAAATCTGATGGAAAAGTTGCAGAGAAGACCACCAACCTCAGTGAGCCTAAACAATAACACAGCAGGCTGTACTAGCATTAACCAGTACAGAAGATCTTCAGACAAGGATTTTAGGAACACCATTGTGGGATATAACAATTATCAGAAACTGACTCCTTTTGATCTATGTTTTGATAATGCTATTTGACTTTGTGTTGTAATAAACAATTATTTGTGCCTGAAGAAAATTATTTGTGCCTGTAAGAGAGAAGGCTTGGGTGTTGGGTGAGAAACTGGGGACACTGGTGGAGGAAAACTCACACTGGTGGTGGATTGGTGTTGGAACACTGAACTGCTTGGTGAATTATGAACAACTTGGTGAATCACGGTGTTAGAATAAAAAAAAATTTTTTTTGATATTTCAAGAACTTCTCTAGCTCCATGTAGAACTTCTACATGGAGCTAGAGAAGTTCTATAAAGAAGACCACACCTTCTACAAGATCATTGTGGGTAATTTTAATGCCAAGATAGGACCGAGAAGATCAGCTGAAGAACTTCACATCAGAACCCATGGCCTAGAATGGAACGAACAGGGTGAGAGACTGTCTGAGTTCATCATGTCGACCAAGACCATTCATGGTAACTCACAGTTCCAGAAGGCAGAATCTAAACGATGGACTTGGGAGTCTCCCGGTGGACGATTCCACAACGAAATAGACCACATCATATTCAATCGACGGTTTTGCCTGACTGATGTCGCTGTTGTCCCAAAATTTCGAACGGGATCGGACCACCGTCTCCTTCGTGCAAAATTCTACTTCACAGAGCGGGGAGAAAGGGCTGCAAAGTTCAAAAAGAGAACTCCCAGAACGACCACCAACTGGGAACTCTTTGGTACTATTGCGGCAACATGGGAAGATGCCATTGTTGACAACATTGACGAGGAATACGATCGACTGGTTCAGCACCTCCATGAATGTGCGAGGAACGCCAAGAGAGAGATAGCCACAAAAAGTCGCCTATCTTCGAAAACTCTTGAGCTAATTCGCCAGCGTGGTTTGGCGCATGCCTCAGGCAACCGCAAGCTAACGTCCGAGCTTGCAAAGCAGTGCAGAGATGCGATCAAGGAAGACCTCAAAGAGAGAAGAGCAGAAGTACTGGTAGATGCGGCAGAAGCCGGGAAAAGTATTCGTAACGCCCGCCTGTCCTTCGCCAACTATAAGACCAAGATGACTGCCCTCCGACGTCCTGATGGATCCATCACATCCTCCAGAACGGCAATGGAGAAGATTATCCATGACTTCTACTCAAATCTCTTCGATAGCCATGTCCACTTGCCGACATACCAAATTCCACAGGATGGGTATGTCGTTCCCAACGTTCTCCCTTCTGAAATCCGACACGCCATCTCGTCAGTAAAGAAGCAAACAGCACCCGGCCCAGACAAGGTCAGACCTGAACACCTGAAGAACCTGCCGTCAGTACTCATCAATACACTGGCTCGGCTCTTCACTCGCTACCTGTCTGAATGCAAGGTTCCATCTCAATGGAAAACCAGCAGGACCGTACTACTGTTCAAGAAGGGAGACATCCATGACATTGGCAACTATCGCCCGATCTGCCTATTGTCTGTCATCTACAAGTTGTTCACTCGAGTCATCCTGAATAGGATTGGCAGAACACTAGATGAAGGACAACCATGTGAGCAAGCAGGGTTCCGCAAAGGATTCAGCACCATCGACCATATCCACACGATAACCAAACTCATTGAGGTTTCTCGGGAGTTCAAGATGCCGCTCTGCTTAACGTTCATTGATTTAAAGAAGGCCTTTGATTCTGTTGAGACGGAAGCGGTCATAGAAGCCCTAGCCAATCAGGGCGTTCAAGCCCAATACATCAGGATCCTCCGTGAGCTGTATTGCGGATTCACTACCAGGATCTCACCATTCTACAGAGAGGTGATCGTTGATGTCAGGAGAGGGGTGCGGCAGGGTGATACCATTTCGCCGAAACTCTTCAGTGCCACCCTCGAGAACATCATGCGACGACTGGAGTGGGAGGGAATGGGAGTGAAGATAGATGGTCGGCAACTGCACCACCTCCGCTTTGCTGATGACATTGTTTTAATAACACCAAACATCAGCCAAGCGGCACAAATGCTGGCCGACTTTGACCGTGAGTGTGGAAAGGTAGGACTACAGCTGAATCTTACGAAGACAATGTTTATGAGAAACAGCCTTGTTCCTGACGCCCCATTCGCTCTCAATGGAACGACCATCTCCGAATGCAACAGCTATGTGTACCTAGGTCGAGAGGTCAACATGACAAATGACCTGGCACCCGAGCTGCGCAGGAGGAGGAGAGCGGCTTGGAACGCCTTCAAGAACGTCGAAGAAATAGCTAAGAGGACGAAGAACCTCCGGCTCCGGGCACATCTCTTTGATTCCACTGTTCTTCCTGCATTAACATATGCCTCAGAGACCTGGGCCCTACGCAAACAAGATGAGAACGCCATTCAGGTCTCCCAAAGAAGAATAGAAAGAGCTATGCTTGGAATGTCACGTTTCACTCAAATGAGAGAACGAATCCGGAGTTCTGACATCCGTCGACGATCAAGGATCAGGGACGCTGTCTCATTTGCCAGGGTGTCGAAAATCAGATGGGCTGGTCACGTAATGAGATTTAAAGACGACCGTTGGACTAGAGCTGTTACTGATTGGATTCCACGGGATGTCAAGAGACCGCGTGGCCGCCCACCTACCAGATGGTCAGACTTCTTTGTCAAGGTCATGAACGATCGGTTTGAGGCCCTCCATGTTCCCGGAGCGAAGAGATGCCATTGGGCTACACTAGCACGCGACAGGGACAAATGGAGACGTTACTGGCGCCCGCTCGAGCAAATCGACGACTAACGGGAAGTTAAGTGATTAAGTGATTAAGTGATTTCAAGAACCAGAAAGAAAAATTTAAAAAAAAAAAAGTCTGTCAGTACATATGCTTTGCATGCAGGAGATCCGAGTTGATCCCTGCACTGCATGGTCCTTTTACATGGAGAGAAATTCCAAGCACTGAACTGGAAGCAACACCTGAACACCACTGGGTTTAGTCCAAGAATGACATAGTTCATAAGAAGGCACATGGCCCAGGCACAAGGCCAGTGCAGGTATATCCTGTTTGTTTCTCTACCTTCTCCCAGTGGAGTTCATCTTCATGGTCAAAGTTAACTCATCACTTTGATAGCTACACCCTAGCCCTCAGGAAGTAAGGCGGAATAAAATGAAGAGTCATTAACTTCTTTTCCAAGGCCCTGACTCTAACATAATCTACTAGCTGGAATTTACACAGGTAGTCATAATTTTCATGCGAAAAAAGGCTGAGAAGCATCAGTTCACTGAGTTGACATGCTCAGTTAAAACTCAGGAGATCTGATTTAGGCACAGTAGTTTTCTCCCTGAACAACCTCTCAATCAGAGTATCCTTGAATGCTTGCTGTCCTTTGTCTTCCCATTCTCAGAGAACCTGTGACATCAATTCTGGGCTTTTGTTGGGATTTTGCAGTGCTAATAAGATTGCTTTTGAACTTTTCCTAACCAAGCCAGGGTTCAGCTTTCTCAAATCTGCTTTACCATTTGCAGCTAATCTATCCACTCTCCAGCTTCCAAATTTCATGGCTGATGTCTTCTGATCTCTTTTTCCTTGAAAATTAATTCCTTATAAAGTAAAACCTCTTAGTATTATTTGGTGGAGAGATAGCTGGGTCAGTGGGTGGTTAAATACCTGTGTTCAATCAGTCAATCTGAAATAATTCTGATTTCACCTATTCTGACTTTAATTCAGAATTAAAGGTGATTGGCATCTAGCACCATGCGATCCTTTCATTGGTCATCTTTCACTTGCTCATTTATTCTTTATACAAGTAAGGATTCGATATGCCAGACACAGTAACAACAAAGTCTCCAATGGAGACGTTACTGGGCCCGCTCGAGCAAATCGATGATCAACGGGAGGGCCTTTACTTTTTACTTTTTACTTTTACAAGTAAGGATTATATGGCTGCAATGTGGCAGGCATTATGACAATGTCCCATAACAGACAGCGGCTTTATCAAGATCACCGCCGAAAAGCAAAGAGAGCAAATACTTTAAAGTTGTAAACATGAAATTAAAAATTATGAAAATGTACTGAAGTAAACATTACCTTTGTATTAAAAATGAAGAGGCAAGAGGACTCTTTGGTGTGTGTTTTGTTTTGTTTTGGGGAACCATATCTAGCAGTGTTCAGGGGTTACTCCTGGATCTGCACTCAGGAATCGCTCCTGGTAGTCACAGGGAAACATATGGGATGCCAGGGACTGAATCAAGGTTGATCACATGCAAGGCAAGTGCCTTACTGTACTATTTCTCTGGTCCCTAAGAGGATTCTTGAAATGGTCACACTGGAGCTGAGATCAAAGACCTGGATGCCACGCAGCAGAGCATCTGTGCTGAACTTACTTCACTGTATCACTGTATCACTGTCATCCCATTGTTCATGGATTTGCTCGAGTGGGCTCCAGTAACGTCTCCATTTGTCCTAGCCCTGAGATTTTAGCAGCCTCTCCTTACTCGTCCTTCCCAATGCTGCTGTGTTGGAGGCTGTTTCAGTGTCAGGGGAATGAGGCCCGTTATTGTTACTGTTTTTGGCATATCAAATATGCCACAAGGAACTTACCAGGCTCTGCTGTGCGGGCGGAATACTCTCATTAGCTGGCCGGGCTCTCCGAGAAGGATGGAAGATACAAGCAAGTATGTAAAACCCAAACACATGTGTGCTGCTTTAGGTACATCAGTGGGCTAGAGTATAAGAGGTTGCCGAGCTGCAGCGCTCCAGGAAAGATTGTGTCAGCTCTCTTCCAGGAGCTTCGTTTTATAGTCTCTGAGCCTTGGCCATTGATGAGATTACATGGCACTGGGGACAGTTTGTAGGTGTGACTGCCAAGCTACTGGAAAACTGGGGATTTGGGTAGAGGAGGCCCAGTCCCAATTCGAGCAGGTTTGGAAATCTCAGCCACGGTTCCCGCATACCTGGGTTCCTCTGCCTGTTCCTTCATGGGTGAGGCTCATCCGAGCGTGTAAGAGTGGCCTGGAGCATGGCTGTGGTTGGGTTCCCAAGGTTTTCGGCTCGCAGGGTTCTGCTTGAGGTGGGGAGGGAGACTCAGAATCTCCTGCCCCCGTGCCAGGCTGAAATTACTTAAAGAACAGAAAAGGCATTCTAGAACTTTATTGCTTCATCTCATGATAACTTTTTTTTAACCACACATCTGGCAATGCACAGGGACTATTTCAAGTGTGGCGCTCAGGGGTTACTCCCAGGTGCCTTGAGGCCCATGCAGTTCCTGCGATCAAACCCAGGTCTCCTGACTTCATGGCATGCATTCAGTTGACTGAGCCATCTCCCCAGTCCTCTTTAAAAATTCTAACCTTCATACTTCTAAATAGTCCCATAAAGTTCTTGTTATTTTCCTTCTCAGTTTACATTTGTTGGTTACAATAAATAGATCATCACCACTCGCAAAAAAAAAAAGAAAAAAGAAAATTGAAAGTCTAGCTCTGCCCTTTCCCAGCTGTGCAACTCAGCCAAGTTACTCAACTTCTCAGAATGAAATTTACTGAACCTGAGAGTTTAAAAAAAAACTTAAATGAGTTATAGAAAGAATCAAATTAGATGACTCATTTGGAGGCATCTGACATTTAACAGTTATTAAAACATTGCAAGTAAATATGAATATATATTGAACACATTATCAACTATCATTTAACTTGGATGCTCCTCCATATTAGCACAAGACACATGAATTAAATTTCCACTCAAGACAACTTTTTTAAAAAAAATATAAAAGTTATAAATAAGGAGGTTATAAAGCCAGAATGACTAGGTCACATCCATGGTTTCCACTGCTGAGCTCTGAAGCAGGACATCCAGAACTACACTGTGCAATGCCCAGTTATGCCCTTGACATTGAGTCAAGGTTAGGGATGTGACATGCCTCAATACTCTACCCTCCCATTGCCTATTAGAGAAATAGAGCTAATGGTCTTATTAAATATGTTTTAAGCAATTCCCTTCTTTTCTATATACATGAACTCTTAGAAGGCATAAGGTCCATAAGCTTAGATTTAAAATATTCTACTTTCTCATGTCTTAAAATTCATGAAATATTGTGGTGGTGTTATTTAGATTTAATTCAACAAAACTTTATCATTCACTTCTAGGACACCCAACACTGTATTCATGTGTTGGGCAGATTAAGAAAATGATCTTTTTATGCTAGGGAATGTTGTAAAAACATAGATAACAACAAAGTCTTTTTTTTTTTCAGTGACTGAAAGATTATAGTCCTCCAACATCCCAGACTAATTGTTAGACATATCCATTCCTAGTCTATCTGAAATTCTTGTAAGGAAGACTGAATTAAGATCTAAGATACCAAATAGTCACCAAAGGTGATTTTTCTCTTCTTTGAGCACTCCCAGAGAATACCCTGTTCTGAACTTGAAGCTCGAAAACTGGTTCACTGCAGTGAACACTCAAAAAATAAATGTACAGTAGCAAGTGTTGATATTAAAGACATTCTATTAGCACACTAGAGCTGAGCATCAGCATAAACATTAGTAGCATTGTGCCTCGTGGTACAATTTCAAAAGCAGCTGTGTGCACGTGAACCAAGTGTGAAATCAGACCTATCTGACAGGACCTGCCTCAGAATGACCTGGCCTCCCAAATCCTTGTTTCCCAGGAAGCAGTAAAGTTGTAATATAGACGGGAAGAGTGTTTCTCCCTCTGTAGTATTGGAAATAAAAACCTGAGTGGGGAGATCTGTTAATGTTTTTGACATCAGGCACATGAAAACCATACCCAAGATCAGTGGCTATGAAAGCGGCAAAGACCTCATTGTGACAAAGTGACCCCACACGCCTCAAATCTCAGAATGCCTTTTGTGGAGAAAGAGGTTCAGAAAAAACTACTAGGGTAGCTGCTAGGCCTCCCTTTGAGTTGATGACGCAGTGTCTCCTTGTTGTGTCTCCTTCCAGAAAGCCCAGCAAAAATGATATTAGATCAAAGCCTGCCTCTGTCTCCTGTGTCTGATTTGTCAACTTGTACTCATAATGGCAGCTAAGCTGTCGCTGTCAATAATCTTCTTATCCTGTTCCCCTACTCTCAAATGTCACTCTCCACACACAGAAGAGGGAGTTAAGAAAGAAAAACAAAGGAGAAAAAGAATCCCTAATACTGTATTCCCCAGGAGGAAAAATAAAGTGTTTGTAAATTGAGGGATGCCAGGAACCCCCAACAGAACAGCAGACTGACTCCCAAGAGGTCAGGACACTTGTCGGTCACATTCCAGCAAAGTCAGAACTGAGAGGATTAAAATTAATCCAAGTGGCAATGTCTGAAGTTGGCACCGCACAGTTTATAAGGCATTACCAAAGAAGGCCATTTGGGAAAGGAAGTGCAAAGGAGAAAAAGGCAGGATGAGGGTAATTTGATGACTAGAAAAAGGTCAAAGGAGCATAGACTCTGAGGGTCCCCCTGGATCAGTAAAACCAAAAGAAATAAAAGCATATGCACATTCACTGAAATTGAAAACCTGTTTAGGCTGTCTTCTCTGCAAAATTCTTATGGTTTAAAAGTGATTTTAGATTCCTGAAAACACCTCCTCCAAGTAAATAAATGTTGTGAATGTTTAGCCATTTTAAGATGCCTTACCTGGAAGTTCAGTGTATGCCTTCAAACCAGGAAAGTGTTCTAACAGTGTCTAATATTTCTACAGGCTTGTGCATTTCTTCAAACACCAGAAAATCCACAAGCTAATGAAGCATACAGATGCCATATGAGTGACATCAGAGAGCACTACCGAAGGCCCTGGTTCAGCCCAATAGGCTGACCATCACCATGTATGAGTCATTCATTAGCATTTGTTTTTACAATATACTGAGAGCTCACCATGGGCAAATCATATTGCCTTAAATTTCTTTTTCTAGAGCTGAAAAAATAATGCAATTAATAAGACACTTGCCTCTCATGGGGTTGCTACCCAGCACCACATAGGGTCCCCCCCACCACTCAAACATACCAGGAGTGATCCTGAATACAGAGCCAGAAGTAAGCTCTGAACACTGCTGGGTGTTGCCCCAAAGCAAGCAAACAAAAATCCCTTTGCTTCATAGCCGTATGTTTAATTTCAAGGAAAAATGTACTACAGGTGATTATTCTTCATATATCTAAAAACATTTAAACCACCTGTCCAGTGGATGAATCTCAAAATACTGATAGTTTTGGTTGCATCAACATAAAACTAAGATCGGTATCTGTAAAATGATGGATCTTATACAATAAAGTCTTAAATTAAACATATTTAAAGGAATCTATGATATGCTTATTCTATGTAGAATCATTCACAGTTCTATAAACCTTTTCCTATATAAATAATTTGCATAATTCATCTTATTTGATATTATCAATAACCTTGTGATGTAGTAAAGCATCTGGTGTAGTCAGCTCTCTTGGAAGCAGAAGACTTTTAAATGTCTACTAGAACACAGAAAGTTGTTAAATGAGCTTAGGCTATAACCCAGATATCCTGACCCCTAGTAAAATATTCTATTACAGAACTCAATAAAATTAATGCATTTTTAATCCACTACTACAAAATTTCAAAGTCAGCAAAAACAAAGTATTAAGTGTATCCTTTTCCTTCAATAATAAAGTGACAAGTAACTTATCTACAAGTCATCTACTTAAAATGCAAATTTGAAAAACAGTTTTGAGAGGCATCTGGGCAAAGAACTCATTCTATTTCTTTTTTTATTTCACAGGATAAATTTATTGGGAAATACCAAGTTCAAAAATGTATATTGCCTAAGTACAAGATCAAAAATTTTAGTTCTAGCAATACAAAGACATCATTTCCTGGGGGTGAAATTTTGAGAAATCAAAATTTAAAACAAGTTCACCAAGATCAGTATTTTGTTTCAGCTTGGACCTAGTAGGCATTTCAACCCACTGAAATAATCTTCAAATTTACTTTAAATTCTTCTGGAAAATTCATACCTAAAAGTATGGGAGCTGGGAAAGAAAATTAATGACTTCTGTAAGGTACAGGAGAAAAGGGGATTTATAATGGGACTTAAGGGCAGGAGCTTTGCAATTAAAAATGCTTTTTAAACATTTTACTTAAATCCAACAGAACTGGAGTGTCAGCACAATTCTATTTGTTAATTTTGACATGATTTACTGAGTATAATCCCCTTAAGTCAGAAGCTGACCTCCACAGCATTCGCACTTCCTGTGGGATCAAAAGGAATAATAAGAAACATGTTACTACTGTAAAATAAGCAAGTCTGGTGTTGTGTGCAGGTTTGTTCCTATGATGTCAAATAGACAAGCATGCAGCAAATACTCGGCAATAGCAAAATAAATGTCCAGAGACCTTTTTGCAGCCAACAAGCTGACAACTCAGCAACTTAAAACATATTTTTTTTCCTCTTTCAGAGCCAATTCACTTGCAGTATAGGCTGATAAAGCAGTATTAATCTCCTGCTTTAAATCAAGTTTCTGTCACTGGGCTCCATTAATCTCCCCCCTGTTATCAAGTGTCTCTATGGCAGGAAATTATATTTCTAAATTGAATTTTGTTCTGTTTCGATGTAGTGAGAAATATTTCCCAGACTACTAATAGGATGCATAAAGATGGTGACTCTGACAATACCGTTAGGTAAATAAAAGCTATAAATTAAAACCACCTCCATTCACTAGCCAGCATAATAGCAAAATAGAAAGCATCGATTACCTGGAAAGAGTAATCAAATAAAAGATTTTAAATGAAAAGTGAAGTAGCAGATGGTTAACTTTTTAATTTACCTTTTTATAGCAATTGCCCATAAAGGTAAAAAGAAAAAAAATCAATCCAATGAGTCTCCTGGTGCTAATAAAACACATATTGATTCTTTGCGCATATGCTTACGCTACAAGATGCTCAAACTTGGTTCTTCCACAGGTAATGGGAGCAGATACTGTTTACGAGCACTTCAACGAAGACAAATTTACAGTAAGAGAAAGTCTTTGGGTTAGATTTATTATGAAAGAACAAAAATGTAACACCACAAGCAACAAAGAGACTTCATTTTATGGGCCAAGATCTACACACAGAAGCCCAGGACAATTCAGCCAAGTGGCAGATCAGTCTCTGAAAGAGGCCTCCAGAATTATAGTCTCCTTTTCATTATTGTTAACAATACGGTGATTTCATAATGTTTAGTTGTTTTGCATTGATATAAATTGCTTTGAATTACTTCCTTTAGTACAATCTAGGTTCTTTCTGAAAAAAACAATTTGGGTCATCTCTTCAAGCTGTTTTTTAAAGGACAATCTCCAATGTGGTCTCTTTTTAACCTCTAGTTCTCCTTCTTTCTCTCATGTTAAGATACTGTTGGTTTAAAATACTATATGTATTAGGGATACAATTTTGTGACTCTTCAAACTTTGTTACCATACCACACCCACCACAAAAGTATCAGTCTCTCTCCACCACAGTCCACTGGACCCCTTCCACATCGGGTTCCCTTCCCATATTCAGTCAGGGAATCACAATTGGTTAAGTCCAAGGGATTCTTTCCATTTGGCTTTGTTTTGACCCTTGCATTGTTTCTTTATATACCACATGAGGGAGATCATCTGATATTTGCTCAAGGTGGTCAATTTAAAACTCCCCATATTTAAAGAAATATTGCATGAAAGGAGATTTTCACTGCACAGCAAATTAAATATATATATATATATAAAATGCTACATAAATAAGGAGACTTAAAGGGTAATTAGAACTTCACAAATGTACAAAAGACCAAGGGGAAAGTTGTGCAGAGAGAAAAGAGTTTTCTAATGCTCAAAATAGATACCAACTCCCCTTTCTCACTCTACCCTATAAATTCTGAGTCAGAAGAGATTTGTGGATTAAGTCATTATACTGCTGTTTAACTTCACTTCCTGATATTTCAAAGTTAGTTTTATTTGGGTAGAATCAAACAATTTAAGTATTTGAAAGCTCCCCTAAATTTAAGTATTTGAAAGCTCCCCTAAATTTAAGTATTTGAAAGCTACCCTAAATACATAAAGATTTGTAAAGAATCATAATGATGTGCAGTCACAGAACTTAACCTTTATGAAAACAAAGAATTTAATGAGAATTATAAAAAAAAATACTTTCAAAATAATATCAACTGAGAACTAGAAATTAACCTGACAAGGAAAGAACTATTTTCAGATGAGGGAGGAAAAAAGATTTCTTTTTAAATGAATGAAAGCAGGTGATTAAAAGTGAAGTAACATTTGAAAAACATACATCCTTCTTCTTTACCCTTTGAGCATATCTAACCTGTATTGAGGAGAATAAAAGAAAATTGTAGCACTCCATACTGGGGTTATATTCCTTGTTATATTCCTTAAGACAAACCAACTGGGGCACGAGGAGGGGGAAAATGAGGAGAGAGCCCAAAGAGCCTGAGTTCATGCCTTGTGTATAAAGGTCCGAGTTCCAGCCCCAGCACTGCAAGGAGACTTTGTCTGCCCCAGCATTACCAGCCAGGCAGCTCCATATCACTGGACCCAAAAGGGAATGATAAGTTTATAAAGCCACAGAGTTTATTGTTAATATTATTGCTATCACTCAACATAATTTTGACAGGAGAGCAGACAGTAATGTGTTCCTGGAGGAATGGTAGCAAAAGAAAATGACAATCATTATTTTTCTATTTGCTGCAATTTGACAATGCATTTTGCATAAACAGCACCAGATGTCTAGCCTCTGGACTCACTCTTTTTATCAAAAGACCAGCCATCTCATCAAGTATGGTGTACATTTAAGTACTTCGGCTTTGCTCTGTTTAATGCCTAGAGGTTTGATGGGGTTCCACATGGAATTAATGTGCGATCCTGAAAGACAGTTCAGGACAGCCACGATTTTAAGCTAAGCCTATTGCCAAACTGTTGTTCACACATGAAATGTACTTGCCAGTGGCTAGTTTTCAGAGGCATATACCTACTGGTATATGCAATGTAAACCTTGGTTGTTATTAATTAAGCAGGGGGCAGGATGGTGAGGAATCTATGTTGCCTTAATGCTATACAAGCAGACATCACAAACAAGAATCTAAAAACACATTTAAAAAATAAGAGTTTCATTTTTCCACAGGAGCCACATACAAGGATCACATACAACCAGGTACAGTCACCCTGGGATCACTACCAGCAGAGCTCAGCCCAGCTCGAGCCTGCGGTTGGAGGCCACAGCGGCCAAATCCATTAGTGCTCCAGGGGGTTATACAATGCTAGTGATCCAACCCATGGCCTTGCACGTGCTAAGCTTTGTTTTACCACTTACACTATCTTGCCTGTCCAGCATAAAATATTGTTATGCTACATTTATTAGATTTTTTTCAATATCAGACATTGTCCTAAGCAGAACAAAGATTTTCCTTTGTAATATTTAGTGGTCCCTTTCTGAAAGGATATCTTGGCAAGAGATACTTAGATACCCAGTTGTATTAGTTCAAACACTTCTCAATGTTCTAAATATTTATTGGTGCAAAAGAGAAGTATTAGAACCTAACATTATTTCACCCTTTCTTAAGAACTTAAAAAATGTCTGTTCAACCATCCACCAGAATATCAGGATGTACCCACAATCTATATTCTTTTGCCATGAGATAACTTTTTCTGAGAAGGGAAATCTTAAATCTAAAAGATATCAGAAAACTAAAGATTATGCTACTCATCTCTAAAGTATTCAAAATAATGAAGAGAGCACCTGTTTAACCAAGCTCTTTCATCTTAATAAAAAAAATCAAATTTCAAGTCCATCCCAAAAAAATACCAGGGATTTTTTAAGACATCATGATTTCTTTTAATAATACAATATTCCAACAACACACCTTACACCAGAGTGCCCACTGCCCTGCACCATTGTCTCAGACGCCTCCCCTCAACCCTTTTCTACCCTATTGTCTCCCTCCTCAACCCACAATCTGTGGTATGCTCAGTTCTTTTGCCTTTGACTATTTGCTATTAACAGGGATCTTCTATATTTTTAGAAAATCATCTATTTTAAAGTTTCTTATGTACCTTTGGTCATTTCTGACTATGGCTACAAGAACATTGAGAGCTTTTCTCTAAATAATGGTTCTGGATTTTTCTCTAAGCATATTTCCCCAAAAAAACTTGTCATTGGATGCCAATTTGATGCTTAATGGAGCTTCACTTTCAGAAAATGCAAATTCTTTATAATTTGCACAGAATAGGAGAACAGATGCTTTGTTTATGACATTTCGACAAGTTCTTGCTGAATAGAAGGGACAACTTCCAGGATGAATAGGAAGTATTTTGAAAGATCCACCATCATAAGTGACTGGTTAATCAAGCTTGAAAGCCTAAAAAGGAAAGAAGTTCACTGACATCAATTCTTGATACCTTTTATATTAAAATGTTACAGGTAATAACTTTTTCTTCTTATCTATGTCATTCTTGAGATCTGCCAAACTCACAATATCCTAGAATTCCTTCAACTAAATTCAGCATCATCTATCACCAACCTATAACAATATGCTGAAAACAGGACACAAGTAAACTTCAGAGTAGGCCTGAAACCTGATCAGAGTTTTGGGACTTTGAAATAAAACTTCCATTTGAAAATCTGAAATGCACAATATGTATCCAGATTTCTGGCTTTATATTTTTCTAACTGGAAGAGCCAGCAACACTGGGCCCTGTTCAGTCTGGTAATCACTGATTGGCACTGGGTGGCTGCTACTTAACCTCTGGGCCAGATACTTCCTGAGTTGTTTCCAAGAACAAAATTCTGAGTGTCTAAATATAAGCACAGTAAATTCGTTATTCAACATTTCATTCACATACGTTCACAAAACAGAATTCCTAAGTGTGACTCTCAGAACACATCTTTGAAGTCAGGTGAATTCCAGAACCGTGACTATTTTAGAAGACAGGACATTTCCTCTAGTGGGAAACAAGATTACTATGGCAACAACACAGTCCAGTCCCCAAGAATATCACATGCTCTGCATTAGTGGGTGACCCAGTCCATGTTTGCTGAGTTCAGCTTCCCAAGGCAGCCCACAAAGGAGCAACATAACAAGGAAGGTGTGGCTGCCACCAACCAGTTACCCCTCTGCTTAATTATTCTGATCCCTCCTGCTTAACACCCAGAAGGTCAGAAAGATCCAAAGCCTTCCAAAAGCAATCTAAATCCATGTTGAAAATCAAGAGCAAGTGACTAATGGTCCTTTGGTCCCAAGGGTGTTTTTGTCCTAAGTCTGAGGACACATTTGCTCCCATTTGACGGATGTACCCGCTTCATGTTCAACAGTTGCCTAATCTTACAAGTATAATTTGATCATGACAAAAGGGCCAAGACACCAAATTCACCTGCTCCCAATCTATGATCTTGACCTATAGCCTTGCAGTGACTTCTCACAGGGTCTCTCAGGCCCATAGGTCATGTTTCTCCCAAAGTTCACTCTTGAAACTTCATGTACACACTCACTGCCTTGAACGGGGCAGCTGGAGCTATGGGGAGCAGGGTGTGGAGCTGACCGAGGTGAAACAGTGACCATTGAGCCAAGCTGGAGCTGTCTCAGCCCAGAGAGGTTGCCCTACATGTGAATCCCATGCCCAGAGCTGCTTAGCTGGTCACAATTCCACCCATCATTTTCATCATTGTCCCCAGAGTCCCAAGTTGACTGAACCTAGTGAAATACCTCCATTGCTTGTTCTTCTCACCACTTATCCCGCTCTGGGGGCTGGCACTGTGTGGACTGCACAGAATTGGTGACCGTCCTGGGCCTTGTCAGCCTGTACCAGCAGGAGGATGCCACCACCTCTGCCAGGGTCTTGGTACCATGCTGCTCTCACTCTGACTTTGTCGCTCCTGCTACACTGTGTCAAACAGAAGCCACGGAGGGAAGGCAAAGGCCCCTGTTGAGTTGACAGAGGCCACTGTAGTGGACACCAAGCCCACACAGATGCAGACACTGCTTTGGATCCCGAGACTGCTGGTCAGAGGCATGTCCTCCAAGCCCTGGACCTGCGTGCTTGCTGGCACACTCAGCACAGCCAGCTTTGCTGCCACCCTGTGTTCTACAAGTCTGTGCTCATGTCTCTCTATCTCACCTCCTGTCAAGTCTGCTACAACTTGTGGCAGAAGCTATTTAACGTGGTCTGACACCACGCTGTCCTCCTCACTGTCTACAACTTTCAGTCCTGGACCTCATATCCAAAGGCAGCCTGGAAAGTAAGTAAAGGAACAAACATGATAACCACTCAGTATCTCTGCTGCAGACCATCGTGCTTATAAGGAGGGAGGGGGGAGAGGAGAGAGAGAGAGAGAGAGAGAGAGAGAGAAGAGAAGGAAAGTACCCACCACAGAGCCATACAGGCAGTCTGGTGGGGCGGGGTGAGGGAGTAGCAGGAGGGAAACTGGGGTCATTGGTGGTGGGAAACAGACACTAGTGGAAGGATCGGAGGGATGGATTATAGTATGACTGAAACCTGATCATGAACAGCTTTGTAACTGTGTATCACAGTGACTATTTTTTTTTAAATATATAATAAAAAATAAAAAGGCAGTCTGATGGAATTCACTAATGATCAGCAGGAAAACTAGGAGCCTGGAGCCAGGTAGCAAAGCTGAGCTTATCTCCAGCATCCTTTTCCTCAGCTTCTCCCTTCCCCCGCCCCTGCTCTCCCATATCCTGCAGCAAAAGACTCCACTAGTCCCTCCGAGCTGAAGCATCTAGCCCTGCCACACACTGATATCCTACCTGGAGCTCACGGGCAGAAAGCAGTGGTTGGGGACCCGACCCATCAGCAGAGGAGCAGGAGCTGAGCAAGGCTTCCCAGTCACACATGTCCTAAACGCCACAGCCAACGTGAAGCCAGTGGCCAAGTGGCTGCTGCTGGACCATCCCCACCTTTCGTGAATCTCCTCACCTGCAGGCAGTGCTCGCTGCAGTTTCACAGCTTCAGGACCTCAGCTCTACCAGCAGTCCTGAGCACCACCTGGGAAGTCCTACAGATGCTGGCAGGGATGATGCTCCTGCTGGTCAGATTAAGCCTTTGCCTTACCCCGTCCCACTTGCAGCCCAGGACCTCCTGCCTGCCCACCATGTGTACCTGCCCCATGGCTGTGGGTGAGATGTTCTAGCACTCGAAGTACACCTTTATGAATGTTCCTGCAAGAGCATCAAGTCCTTCCCCATAGCCTCAACCCACAGACAAGGAGTTCAACCAGAATGGGTGGTACCAGAGCTACAATGCCTGCCAACCCATACGGGACTTAGCAAATCTGAATCTGGAAAACATCTAGAACCACCTCCAGCCCCTGCATCTAGTGGTGTTGAGACTGCTGTGTATCACTGCCAAGTGCACCAGCAGCAGCACCAGCTGGCCCTGCCCGAGCCATCTGGGCCTCTGGCACATCTCAGCAGCTGGGCCTGAATCTGTGCAGCTGCTTCGTGTACTCTGGGAAATTCTTATGTAGAGTGGGCTAGAGCCCTGCTTCCTGAAAACCGTGCGCAGAACTGAAGAGCACCTAAACTCTATGTTCATCCAGACAGGCTGGTGGCCAGTCTCTCCTGACAGCCCCATCTATATGGCAGTGCTTGCCCCTGGCCGAATGACCGCCTCTTCTTGGTGCTCCTCAAGTGCTGGGCTGCCCTGTGCATTGACACTGGAGTCAAGCCATCCCCAAGAACCCTGCTCTCCAGCACCTTTCCTGCCCCCTTCCTCCTGCTTCCTGCAACTTCTGTGGAGAAAGGAGTTCTCAGATAAGCACCCAGAGGAGTGGCAGGAGTGGCAGCATGCAGCAGGCATCAGCACCAACCACCACCACCTGCCCAGTTTCATCCAAAACCTACAGGTGTGGCCTCAGCTGTCTGAGGGAGCTGTCTTCAATCACCTCTGCTGGCTGGTGCTGGGGGTTAGCACAGAGCTAGCAAATTTGCCTTTCAGAACTGGGCTACCTGCTGGCCCCACTTTTACCTGCTGCTCTGTGGTACCACCCAGCTGCTGAAGGACCCATGTGCCTGCCCTGTACTGTGAAGCAGCTTTTTCTCTATGTCACTGTCATCATCTCCAAGAACATCTCTCCTATTCTGTGACTTCTGGTGTGTGTGTGTGTGGGGGGTGGATTGGTAAGGATGTAAGACCACCACTCAGCGATGCTCAGGGATTCCTCCTGCTAGTGCTTAGGGAACCATATGCAATGCCAGGTGTGGAACCCAGGTCTGCTGCATGCAAGCTAAGCACCCTGCTTGCAGTCCCATCTCTCCAACCTCTCTTGTTTTTGCAGAATACCTGCAGAGCACTCCTGCAAAGTTATTCAGCTTTTCCCATTCATGCTGAACAGCTATTATGACCCCCAAGCAAATGCCTGGCAGGGATCAGGAGTTTGCTAGCCCAAAGGAAGCAGTTCTTATTACTGCTGTTCCATGTCTTATGACACAGGGTCAGTAGTGGGCCTCCCTTTTGCAGGCCTCTAGGAGTCCATCAACTCTCATGCTGCTCACCTCAAAAGCACTGCCCTCCACAGCCAGGTAGGGAAGCCCCTGGCCCATCTGAAAAGACAGGACCCTAACCCTGCCCCAGGGTCCTCAGGAACCCAGCAAGAAGCACAAGCTTGAGTCTAGAGTCATTTTTTGGTAACTCACCCCGCCTCCCCCAGCAGCCCATTCTTATACTCTGGAGACTGCTTCCTACTCAAGGCTGTGCAGAAAAAGCAGAGAAGAGACAGGCCCAGCCTGAGAACTTCAGCCGTGGATGCACAGGGTGCCGTGAATGGTGGTACCAGGAGAGACTCCAGTGAGATGACAGACTCCCCAAGACCCAAACTATATGCCCATGTTTTCCACTAAATGATCAGTGGAGTAAAAAAGGCTGGAAGAAGATCCAGACAGCCAAGAGAGCAGGAAGAGGGGGGCAGGAGAAATCAGAGAGGGCATCATTAAGTGTAAATGAGATTTCTGGGGGTAGAAAAGCTAAAATCAGAGGCTTCACCAGAGAGCAGGGGTCAGGGGAGCAGCATCCCATGACCTGTTGGGGCTGGAAGACACATGGAGACCTTCTATGCAGACACCTGAGGATCAGCAAGCAGCTGAAGGATGCTATCTCTCAGCCCTGCTATGGGAGTGGTGAGACTAAGGCCATCAAGGTTAGTGGCCGTGGCCAGGTCACGGGCACTGAAAGAATAGTCTGTGATGCCAGGGTTCAGGCAGCTGGAGTTCAAGCCTCGGGGTCTGAACATGGCCCTTGTGGGGAACTCCATTTATTTTGGGTGCTTCCTTCCAGCCGCTAGCTCAGGGCTTCATTTTTTCTTCAACTTGACCCCATTTCACCTGAGAAAAACAATGTGGGTGCCCTGCCAGAAACAGCTTCAGTTCACCAAACAGTTGACTTTGGATTCAGTTTTTGGTCCTTGTGCATTTAACAGTTGTCATTTTCTTGTGACTCACCCAGCCTCACCCACATTCAATGACTTGGGCCCATATGGATTGAAACTCACAGCTTAGGATGGAGTCAGAGCCCAGGGCATCTGGACCCAATGCAGCTTGGAAAGGAAGCCGAAGAGAGGGCATGAGACCTCTAGACATGGGGCATCCTCCACTCCCTGTATCCACCTGTGGTTGCTGAGCCTGCACCCTAAATCACAGTCCAAACCACAATTCCCTTCTGCCTGCACCCTCTGAAAGAACTGGGTTCAGTCCAACTGTGGGGAAGTGCAGGCTGCAGACATGGCCTGGAGGAGAGGGAGACTGCAGATGTCTCCCACCTCTGTTAGGACTCAGGCACTCCCTAGGGAGGCTTGACTGGGTGGGGGACCCCCCCCCCCCTCAGCAGTAATCCCTTTGGGGCTCCTGTCATACAGTGTGAATAACAGACACAACACATAACAGGAGCGTGGAAACTACTCAGAAGTTTCAAACCAAAGCAACAACGTAGAGCATATGACAGTGGCTCTAAAGATTGACATAGAGGGGCTTTGCCGGAAGTAAGAAGGAGCAAGTGGCCTACGTGGTGGCGGGGGGCCGAGGGAGGATGAATTTGGAGTCCGACGAGGTGGCACTCCCAAAACGCACTGAGTGCTCTGCAGGACTTGAGGGTGCTCTGGCAGGCGCTGGCTGCTTCCCTTTTCTTGGCACCAAAGTTCCCAGGGACGGTGTAAAGTGTGCTTCATCCTCACATCGCTACAGGAGGTGGCACAGAAGCACAATGCACGCGGACCCCTCAGGCCCTGGCTGGACCCAAGCTCCAGAAGCCGAGACTGCGCAGCAGAGCAGGCAGAGTCTCATTGGTGCAGCCACGGTGAAGGCGAGGGGCGAGAAACCTAAAATCTCCAATTCGTTCTTTTCATGCTAGCCTATAGGTTGAGGAACAACCAATCAGCAGGTGAAGCGGGATGGCCAACCTATATAACCCGGAGTTTCCCCGGTCCTGGGGTTGAGAAATCTGAGTTTGAGATGCTCCAGATCCGTGACTGCCTCTTGGGGTTGGGATGGGGGGCTTGTTTAGGGTGGGGCATTTTTCCCCTGGGAATCTCACTTTTGGGGGTCTGCCACCATTGCTGCTGTTGTCACTACCTCAGCTCCTATCGCTCCAAGTTATTTCAGCTACCTCTGCAGTTTTTGATCATTTTATTGTCTCCTCCTGACCCCATATCCCGGAGACTTTGCCCCCTTCAGCTTTTTCTATGACTTGTGCCATTTTGCGTTGTCCCCGCCCCTCTCCGACCTTTAGGACTTTGTCTTCCCTCAGCAACTGCTGCCCCACTTTTGCAGCTTCCACTGCTGAGGAAGGAGAATAGAGGGGGGTTATCTGATGACTGGGATGAACACAGCACTGCTAAGAACTGGGACAAGACTTCTTGTGTCTGGGTGCTATGCTTACTCTCCCTTCACAAGGTCCACTAAGAATTAACCTTTACATGGAAATGCCAACTGGTCCAGCCTTTTTGGAAAACAATATGGACATTCCTTCAAAAACTAGAAATTGAGCTTCCATATAACCCCACAATACCACTTCTGGGAATATATCCCAAGGGTGCAAAAAAGCACAGTAGAAATGATATCTACACCTTTTAGTTCATTGAAGCTCTGTTCACAATAGCCAAAATCTGGAAACAACCCGAGTGTCTGAGAATAGACAACTGGTTAAGGAAACTTTGGTACATCTACACAATGGAATACTATGCAGCTGTTAGGAGAGATGTAGTCATGAAATTTGTTTATAAGTGGATGACATGGAAAGTATCATGTTAAGTGAAACTAGTCAAAAAGAGAGTGATAGACATAGAAAGACTCCATTCATTTGTGGAACATAAAATAACATGAGACTGACACCCAAGGTCAGTAGACACAAGGGCCAAGAATATTGCCCCATAGTTGGAAGTCTGTCTCGTGAGCTTGGGGAGAAGGCAGCTGGAATAGAGAAGGGATCATTAAGAAAATGATAGTTGGAGGAATCGTTTGGGATTAGAGATGTGTGCTGAAAGTAGATAAGGGTCCAAACTTGATAATCTCTCAGCATTGCAAACCATAATGCCCAAAAGTAGAGAGAGTATGGGGGAAATTGTCTTCCATGGAGGGATGGAGAGGTTTGGAAAGGGGGGGGGGTTATACTGAGTACATAGGTGGTGGAGAATGTGCACTGGTGGAGGGATGGATGTTAGATCATTGTATAACTGAAAGGGATGGATGTTAGATCATTGTATGATTGAAACTTAAACATGAAAGCTTGTAACTTACCTCACAGTGATTCAATTAAAAAAAAAAAGAATTAACCTTTACACTCTCTGGATTCGGTGTCCCTGGTCACACCAGGATAGATCTAACACCACGCATTCAGCAGCACGACCATAAACACCAACAGCACCTGAGCACCAGGCTGGCCATCCCACAGCAGCTGTGAAGGAGCGATCTCTGAGGGGGGCCTGTCTAGAGCCCTTGCAGGGGCTTCCAGTCGCACTCCCAACCAACCTGCTGCTCCCAGACAACCAGGCATGAAGGATACCAAGGCGTTCACACAGCCAGCACCTGGCAACCCCTCTGAGAGCTTCTCTGCTAATTCTCAGTCTCAACAGCATGGACACCACCTCGGCCACCATGCTTGTGCTGCCCAGGCTGTCTTCCTGTTCACCCAAACCCAGCCAATGCTTCTTGGTGGGTAATCACCTGGGTGAATGACCTTCACAGAGGTCACCATGGTCACCAAGTATCTAAGCTGATTTCCTCCCCTGAGGAAGCTGCACAGTGCCACTGCTCTTGGCACTGGGCTGGTCATTTGAATCAGGTCAAATGACCTGGGGCAAAGAGACTCTCATTCATTGTGGGTGGAAATGCTGATTGGATCCAGCCTTTTTGGAAAACAAGATAGGGATTCCACAAATAACTAGAAATTGAACTTGAAATATGACCCAGCAATCCCACTCCTGGGAATATACCCCAGGGGTGCAAAAGTACTCAGCAGAAATACCATTTGCACTTGTATGTTCATTGTAGCACTGTTTACAATAGCTTAGATGGACCAGGAATAACCCAACACACACACACACACACACACACACACACACACACACACACACACACACACACACACCACACACACCTATAAGGAACCCAGAAAACAAGCAAACTTGAATCTAGTATAGGGAAGCATAAGAAGAGGCAAAAACAGCATACGCGGGGAGAAAGTCACCACAAAAAGAAATTGAGGCGAGCCAGACTTTGGCTGCAGCTTTTCTACCTGCCAGAGCATGGAGCAGCATCTAGATCATCTCTTCACCCACTGAGTATCACATGACTACCAATATTTACTTCCTTGTGTTTCTGTACCACTTCATGAACTTCATCATCATTATCTTTGGTTTCTGGGTCTTTGGGAATCCATGGACCAAGTCACATCCTCCCCATACAATGAACAGGGCCTAAGGCCTTCCTGGCTATGCTAATGATTCAGTATTGCCCCAGAGTTCTAGCCCCACCACCTGTGCAAGACTACGCTAGACAATAGTAGCTTTCTGGGTAATTCTAGTAATGTCCGACCACCTCTAGATAATCTTCTGAGTACTCTACCTGCTGTCATCACCCTGAACACCCCTGAATACTGTTTGGGAAAAACACTGCCCCCTGGAGAAAAAAATGTATAATTGCATTTACAAATATGGAAAAAGTATTTGATTAAGAAAGGCAATCTGTGTGCATTGTTTTAACCACTATGGAGTCACTTGAGAATGAGAGTTTGTCCTGGAATACTTCCTTACTAGGAGATAAAGAGATACACAGCCCTAGGCAGGGCTGTCAACTTGTATGGGAATAGCATTACCTGACTCAGGAGCCAAAGCCCTTTTGTTTTGCATGCCCGTGGTATGCCTCCAATTTGTTGCGTATGCCCTTCGGGTATGCCTTCAATTTGAGTGTTTCTGATTACACTGGAGAAAAGTCAAGATCCTGTGGCATGGGAGGGGTGTGTGTAAACTAGCTGTCCTACATCATGGCTGCGGGCAAGGCTTAGCCATGAACGACTAATATACACTATTAGAGATAGTCTTGCCCTGTTTCTTCTCTATGTGAGTAAAAGCAATATATCATTTAGTGCTTGGCAGTGCCGGTTTTCCTCAGTGATGCCAATACCAATATGTAATGAGGAGTAATATTTTGGATTTGTATTTCTGGTAACTGATACTATGATGTTTTTCACTGTCTTCCATGTAATTGAATTTCACCCTTGACAACCATTTTACAGGTGTAAAATATTCTGCTTAATAGACATGTCATTGGACACCTGGGATGTTATGTTTTGTTTTTTCTTAGAGTGATGAAAATGAACTAAGCTTAAACTTTCATGGTGGCACTACTCCACTAGTTCCTAATAGATGATCTTGGTAATAATGCTGATGGTTAAGAAAAGTTCACTAAAATTAAAACTCTACCTAATGAATGCTTTCTCTAGTGTTGACCCACGTAAAAAGTGTACTTTCAGAAGACTGAAAGTAGGAGTTCATTTAAGCAAAGCTTCTCTTCTCCACTTTGAAACTCCTAGTCTCCAAATTCAAAGAGATCAAAAATCCTAGATATAAAAGGAAACTGTAATAAAAGGGAAGGTGGAGTATAAGACTCTCCTCTTACTCATACTAGTTTTGATATTCTATTTGCTGATCCATCGCTGATAGGTTAAGGTCATCTCAGCCTCCATTTTATCTACAACTCAAACAAGCAGGGAAAATCATTTTTTGCACTTAAACCTCACTTAAATCATAAGTTCTATTTGTATTTTTAAATAACTTACATTTTAGCACACTACTATTTCATTCCCATTGATGCTTTTTTTTATATATATAATTCCTCAACCCATTCAGATGAGGTAGAGGAAAACACTTATATCTCTAAATACTTTCCATTTCTCAGTCCAGAAGTTTAATCCTTTCTACTTTAAATCCATTGCTGGTCATGGAACAGAGTGGTACCTCAAATATTGTTACTGACTTAATGCACTTGGGCACATAAAGCTGTTGCTAAAAGCAATATACTCTTGGGGCCAGAGAGAAAGTACAGAGAGGGCAGGGTGCTTGCCTTGTATGCGGCCACCCTGGGTTTGATCCCAGGTACCACTTATGGCCCCTCTGAGCACTGTCAGGAGAGATCTCTTAGCACAGAGCCAGGAATAAACTCTGAGCACCATGAGGTATGCCCTCCACACCAAAAAAAAGAAAAAGAAAAATATACTCGTCCCTCTTTTACAAATGCCTGAGGTCAACACATCCACTTGGCACTTATGTTCCTTAGTGTTATTAAAAAACATACCCCAGAGTATTGCTCAGTTTTCTCTTCACCACATTTCGATGTAATTTTCACATCAAGGTGTTTCTATAGACTGGACAGAGTTAAAGTTCAGCTCCTTCTAGTCAAAGTGTTTAAATTTGACTAGACAGCAGCAATTGCTTTTTAATCTAAGCAAACTGATCTGTCACAGGCAATCAACTCAGGGAAGTTATTCCAGGAGGATCCTAATAATCCCAATGAATCACACTGCCCTATGTGAAACTCAGCTGCTGAACTCTTGACATGGTGTGTCACAAATACTTAGAGGACTAAGTACACACAGCTGAACTCTGTGTTGACACACAAACTCTAGCCTCTTGTGCATAAGTTAATGATCACTGCATTTGGTCTGGTGGAAGAGTACACTCTTGTGTGTACTGATGTCAATTCATGTTTAATAATATTACATCAACTAGACTTTATGTGAACTAGACTTCATAAGCCACTTTCCTCACAAGCATTTATCAACAAAGCATTCTGTTCCCCTAGAGGTAACAAAAGAAAGGTTTACCACTGTTGTTTTAAATAAGTTCCTATCTTTAAACAAAGGTGCACATGCTAATTTAGGCCTTTCTTGTTTCCAAAATCTTTAAGTGGTTTATCTTGTTAAAGTTATCACAACAATAGGTCAGTAGAGACAGTAGCATCTTTACATCATAAGTTCCAAAATTTTGATTTAGGACATATCAGGTTTGGAGGTTTTTCCAATGTTGTAAGCCTTGCTGGTATTTTTAATTCCAGTGTTAGGATTGCTAGGGTAGGTAAAGCAGAGTTGATGGCAGTGTTGAAGGCAGTGTTGAAGCCTGCGAAGGGAGGCACTGTCAAGGTCTCTCTGCTCCCTACAGAAAAACTGTTAAAACTTTGGAGCAGGGAAAGAAGCAGGCAGCCTCTGATGAAGGGCAAGGCTGGAAACTAACTAGAGAAGTAAACTCAGCAAGAGCTGGTGAGGGGTTGGATAAAGACAAAAGGAGAGAAAAAATGCATGACTTCTCTGATACGCGGTGGCAGCGAACCCATGGGGAAACAGAGCCCCTGTGGACATACATGAGGTTTGTGAATTATTCTTATTACTACTTTCGCTAGCAATAGCACAGCGAGTAGGGCATTTGCCTTGCATGCGGCCGACCTGGACGGCAGGAGTTCGATTCCTTCGCCCCTCTCGGAGAGCCCGGCAAGCTACCGAGAGTATCTCGCCCACACGGCAAAGCCTGGCAAGCTACTCGTAAAGGTAAGGTAAAGGTAAAGGCCCTCCCGTTGATCGTCGATTTGCTCGAGCGGGCCCAGTAACGTCTCCATTGGAGACTTTGTTTTATGTCAAACACGGTGACAAGAAGTCTCACAATGGAGACGTTACTGGGCCCGCTTGAGCAAACTGATGAACAATGGGAGGACAGTGCTACAGTGCTACTATTTTGGCTAAACCTGTTGGTTTATATGATGTTGTTAATGACGTGAGACTTGTGGAAGAGGACCCCCCCCCCCCCCACTCCAACAAAGGTCTAAGTCTGGAGGTACTGGAGTAGGCGATGCAGGGCATCAAAGGTTCTGTGCTTCTGCCCTCTCACTGATTTGCTCGCAAATTTTATTTTCCTTCTTAAAGAGTTTCCTTTTTCTAAAGTCTCTCCATGGTTGGAGGGAAGTTGAAGACTGGCTTCCAAGGTTAATTTCCCTTTCCTTTCTTCTTTCCTGTCTGCACCTTTCTTTTTCCTTTGCTCTTTGAGCTCATGAGCTTTTTAGAGACTGCAAGTGTGTCACTCCAGAGAGGGCATGGGGTGAGAAAAGGAAAGAGGAAAGAAGGGCATCTTCTGAGGAGCCTGTCAGGAAGCTGGTGATCTGGCTATCTATTAAGAATAATAACTAATGATTGTATAAAACCAGCCACGTACCAACACCTCTAATAAACTTATAAAATTGTTTCCACAATGGATAAATCCTCCAGATACTTTTTAATTCCTGTTTTCTAGAAAGGACATTGACACACAGAGGGATTCAATGACCTGCCTAGAAGGTCACACAGGAATTGTTGCAGTCAGAATTCAGTCTACAGTTGTACTCACTATACCGAACTGGCCCCTGAAACTTAGGGTAAGTCTTCCCTCAGGCACCTCCAGTTCAGTTGTTCTTTGAGGCAAATTTGTCTCCCAGGAAACAACTGGCAGTGTTTATAAGCCATTTTGAGTTATCATGTCTGAGAATACTGGCATCAAGTGTGAGGACTACTTCTAAGCCTTCTACAATGGCCAAGACAATACTACAAGACAATATTACAAGACAATACTACAAGACAATACTACAAGACAATACTCCACAACAAAGTATATAATTCTATTGGAAAACTTCTCTACCTGAATATCTATTTATCTATCTACACACTTTGTAAGTAAACTGTCTTTGCAAAAAAATATATAGAAGGTTATTAATGTGGTCACATATCTATCTGTACACTCTGTAAGTAACCGGTCTTTGCAATGAAAAAAAGACTTATTAATGCGGTCGCATATTTCACTGACTTTTAGCATGTCACACCATTGACCTCTTTGGAGGCAGAGTTACTTCTAAACTGCTTGGGGTTATTTCTCCCTCTCTAATTACTGTCAGACCACAAATTCACTATATTTTTCAACTTTTGAGGGGAATGGGTAACCAAGATTTAGAACCTTAAGTTTACTTGTTTCAGTTTCATCTTGTTCACTATTCCCTGGTCTTCCAGCACATAGGTTATCATTTCAAATATTTTTCCTACTTTTAATAGCAGTATAATAAATCTGTAATGTGACATTAGTTTCAGGTATACATAATTTCATATTTGTACATATTAAAAAATGATCACAGTAGGTTTACTTGATAGACATCAGTTACAAAAATTGTTCTTTTTGTAAAACAAGAAACTTGTAATATCCACTCTTACCAACTTTCAAATATTCAATAATAAGAGTATTAGCTGCAGTCTTCCTGCAGTATTTGCATCCCTTGTGATTTAACTACTTTGTAACTGGCAGTTTATGCCTTTTGACCCACTCGCCAGTCATCCACCCCTCAGTCCCTACCTCCGGCAACTACCAAACTGTCTCTAGATCTGAATGTCTGTTGTCATTGTAAGATTCCACATGCAAATGAGATCATAAAGTACTTACGTTTCTTTGACTTAACAGTGTTTTGAAGGCCCATCCATGTGGTCATAAGTGCAAACATCTCCTTTTTGAGAATGGGTAATGCTCCATTGAAAATATAAAATCACATTTCATTTATCCTATCATCTACTAAGGGATATTTAAGTTGCTCCCAAAGCTTGATTACTGTAAGTGACGCTATGAACATAGGGAACCTGTGTCTTTTCAGGTTCTGTGTATTCTTAGAAAAGATTTTATTTACCTAGCATATATTAGGTAAATATACTTCAGATATATATTACCATATATTACCCTGGTGCCGTGTAATCCCATCAACGGCCAAGACCCAGAGACTATACAAACCAGATCCCGGAAGAGAACAGCACAGAGTCTCCTGCCCCCGCGCCTGGTTGTCCTCACCAGGGCCCCTTGGAGGGGAGCGGGTTGAGTTTCCCTCCCTGGCCTGACCAGGGCTCCAGCAGCCGAAGACCTCCAGAACCAGCCACCACCATGCTGAGACCACTCTCCACATGCATGAAGGTACCGGCAGAGGAACAAAGGCATGCAGGTCCCGGGGCTGAGATCTCCAAGCCTGCTCAGATTGGGGCTTAGCATCCTCCACCCAGATCCTCCATATTCCAGTAGGCAGGGGTCACACCCACCAACTGGCCCCCTGGTGCCATGTAATCCCATCAACGGCCAAGACTCAGAGACTATAAAACCCAGATCCCGGAAGCACACAGCCACATTTGCGGCCGCGCGACATCTTATTATCTCATGCTTACTTTGGACAAACTGGCAGGCTACCGAATGTAACCTGCCCACACGGCAGAGTCTGGCAAACTCCCCGTGGCGTACCCAATATGCCAAATACCAGTAACAATGATGGGTCTCATTCTCCTAATCCTGAAAGAGCCTTGAATCTCAGGGTAGGACGAAGGAGACGTCACTGGGGCCTGCTCGAGGCAATCGACAAACAACAGGATGGTTGTGATCGTGATCGTAATATATTACCATATATTCATATATACTTCATATATATTCATATATACATATATAGTGATAATGACAGTATTCATATATATTCAGTATATTCATATTTACTCAATATGTTCATATATAAAATACACATTGTATATATATTAGGAAAAATAAAGGATATATGTGCATATATAATTATATAATTTTTAACTTCTTGAGGGCCCTCCATACTGTTTTTGAATACTGAGTGGAGCCAAACTGTGGAGAAGTTCAATGCATGTTGGTAGAAGATTATTAGTACTTTGGTGGTGTGTGTGGTATAGTAAAACATATTTGAGGAACTATGAATCTATACTGCTAAAACATAGTGTTAGCCAATGTTACTCAAAAAAATTTTAACTGCAGAATTACAAGATTTTTCTGTGTTCTAAATATTAGATATGAGAACACTCTATGAGCACTTTAAACACACACACACACACACACACACATACACATATGAACATTTGAAGCTCTCCTTACCACTTCTACTATCAGCTTTTCTAAAACAATTAGATAGTGCCACTCTTTTTTAAAAAAAAATGCAGTCGATCCCGGAGGAAAAAAAAAAAGAAAAAACAGGTTCCAAAAAGAGCCGAGAGCACCGGCAAGTTCCAGATGGAGTAGGTGCCGCATCCTGCCTCCCCCAGATGGAACCCCGGTGACCAGAAGCCTCTACAAACACAGCTCGAGTAGGCGGGAACGAGGACTTTTTCTCAAATCTGCCGGACTACACCTCCCAGGTAACCTCCGATTCCGGAAGTCACGCCCACAGCCCGCCCCCCAGCGCCATCTTTGAAGCGTTCAGCATAAGAGAAGGAACACATGGAGGGTGCGGGATCCCGGAGGAAAAAAAAAAAAGAAAAAACAGGTTCCAAAAAGAGCCGAGAGCACCGGCAAGTTCCAGATGGAGTAGGCGCCGCATCCCGCCTCCCCCAGATGGAACCCCGGTGACCAGAAGCCTCTACAAACACAGCTCCAGTAGGCGGGAACGAGGACTTTTTCTCAAAACTGTGCGGCCGCTTATGCGGCCGCGCGACATCTCTCTATATACAAAGTGATCAATGAGAAGTAAACGACCCAATCTTTCTCCCTGAAAATCAGAGTTAAGTTTGGAGCACGGCCACAGCCCCAGAAACACAAGGACTTAATGCAGAACCCAGCAGCTTAGAGCAGAAAAGTGAACGGACGATGAGTTAACCCAGGCCATCATTTCTGCCCAGAGGGGAAAGGGTGTTGCCCCATTCGCCCTCTCTTCTCTGGAAAGAAGGATGGCGGCCGCATGGGAGCCTTGTGGACAGCAGGTATGAGCCGGGGGTGTGGGGGGCGACTAAAACCTCACGAGAAGGGGGGCGTTCCGGTCCGTCCTTCACGCCCTACCGAGGTCAACAGTTGCCCCCCACGAGCGGCTCCCCAGCATGGCCACAGTCCCAGAAGCACAAGGACTTAATGCAGAACCCGGCAGCTTGGAGCAGAAAAGTGAAAGGACTATGCGTTAATCCAGGTCATCAAGTCTACCGGAGGGGAAAGGGTGTTGCCCCATTCGCCCTCTCTTCACTGGAAGGAAGGATGGCGGCCCGCATGGGAGGCTTGTGGACAGCAGGTATGAGCCGGGGGTGTGGGGGCGACTAAAACCTCATGGGAAGGGGGGCGTTCTGGTCCGTCCTTCACGTCCTACCGAGGTCACCAGTTGCCCCCCACGAGCGGCTCTCCAGCACGGCCACAGCCCCAGAAGCACAAGGGCTTAATGCAGAACCCAGCAGCTTGGAGCAGAAAAGTGAAAGGACTATGCGTTAAACCAGGCAATCATTTCTGCCCAGAGGGGAAAGGGTGTTGCTCCCTTCCGCCCTCCTCCCTCTGGAAAGAAAGATGGCGGCCACATGGGAGCCTTGTGGACAGCAGGTATGAGCCGGGGCTGTGGGGGCGACTAAAACCTCATGGGAAGGGGGGCGTTCCAGTCCGTCCTTCACGCCCGAGGTCACCAGTCACCCCCACGAGCGGCTCTCCAGCACAGCCACAGCCCCAGAAGCACAAGGACTTAATGCAGAACCCAGCAGCTTAGAGCAGAAAAGTGAACGGACTATGCGTTGATCCAGGCCATCAAGTCTGACGGAGGGGAAAGGGTGTTGCCCCATTCGCCCTCTCCTCTCTGGAAAGAAAGATGGCGGCCACATGGGAGCCTTGTGGACAGCAGGTATGAGCCGGGAGTGTGGGGGCGACTAAAACCTCATGGGAAGGGGGGCGTTTCGGTCCGCCCTTCACGCCCTACCGAGGTCACCAGTTGCCCCCACGAGCGGCTCTCCAGCACGGCCACAGCCCCAGAAGCACAATGACCTAATGCAGAACCCAGCAGCTTGGAGCAGAAAAGTGAAAGGACTATGCGTTAATCCAGGCAATCATTTCTGCCCAGAGGGGAAAGGGTGTTGCTCCCTTCCACCCTCCTCCCTCTGGAAAGAAAGATGGCAGCCACATGGGAGCCTTGTGGACAGCAGGTATGAGCCGGGAGTGTGGGGGCGACTAAAACCTCATGGGAAGGGGGGCGTTTCGGTCCGCCCTTCACGCCCTACCGAGGTCACCAGTTGCCCCCACGAGCGGCTCTCCAGCACGGCCACAGCCCCAGAAGCACAATGACCTAATGCAGAACCCAGCAGCTTGGAGCAGAAAAGTGAAAGGACTATGCGTTAATCCAGGCAATCATTTCTGCCCAGAGGGGAAAGGGTGTTGCTCCCTTCCACCCTCCTCCCTCTGGAAAGAAAGATGGCAGCCACATGGGAGCCTTGTGGACAGCAGGTATGAGCCGGGAGTGTGGGGGCGACTAAAACCTCAGGGGAAGGGGGGCGTTTTGCTCCGCCCTTCACGCCCTACCGAGGCCACCGGTTGCCCCCCGCGAGCGGCTCTCCAGCACGGGCACGACTCCAGAACACAGAAACCAATTTCTTAACTATCTGACTTTCAGTAGAAATACTTCCAGGGTCAATAGGTAAAATAGCAGAAATCCAAAACCAACATTTAATTCTTGAACCCAGCTGTAGAAAGCAAATCACTTCACAATGCTTTTTCAGCATGTCTGATTTGGGGGGGGGGGGGGTAAACTCTAAATAATAGTGGTGAATCTTTTATTGAAACAATGAATCTAATCAAAGCAGAGAGAGTGTTAACTAGAATTCATCTGCCTCACAGGGACGGGGAGGGGTGGGGGGTGGGGGTTTATTGGGATTCTTCATGGTAAAAAATAAGTATTGGTAAAGGGAAATGTGTTTGATATTTGCATGACTGAGACATAAACCTGAAAGCTTTGTAACCTTTCCCACAGTGATTCAATAAATAAATAAAAAAAAATGCAGTCATCTCCAAATATAATTGGCAAATGGAACATTCTCCATTTTATGAAGACCACCAGGATACCAGATCACTTCTCAAAGATTAAGGACCAGGGATATGGTTCACTGGATAGAGCATTTGCTTTTACATATGTGAGAGGCCCAGAGTTCAATTCCCAGTGCCACCAAAAATAAGTAAAATGCTTCCTTCAGAACTCTTCCCGAAGAATAACCAGAACTAGAACTGAGTAATTCACTAAAAAGTTGAAAACTCAACGTCTGCCACACATTAGTCAAATTCTACTAGTTTATAATTTCCGTAATTTCTTTAAAATTAATTTTTAATTATAATTTAAATTTTTATAATTTATTATAAAGATTATAATGCAAGTTTATAATTTTTCAACTTTTGAAGTCATTTGGTCATTTGTTCTGTCAACAGGCTGGCTGATCAGTTTGGAATTTAATCTAGAAGGTAATTTAATAACTTGGTTATATCAGATATTTGAAATTACCATAGACACTTTGTTTATATTAAGCCCTTTTTCCTCTTCTCTAATTTCTGTTTCTGGTTTTCACACTTAATCATATGCTACACTGTGCAGTTTTAAAACCTGTTTCAAATGTGCCTTTCTTCTGCCCAACTGAATTTTATTTCCTCTGTGAATTGAGACTGGGTCATAGTCCCAAAACCAGTAAAAGGCATTAAAGGGAATTTGTTGAATTGATTTGAAAAGTTTTCTGCATTAACTGTACCCAGCACCCACTTAGGAGTATTTCCCCTCTACCTCACTCAACTAGACTCAATTCACTCACATGAGTATATAGTAATAGTCATTACATTCTCAGTTTATGACTTTAATGGTTTTGCAACATTAGATGCACAACATATTTCCAAGCACCAAGTATGCTTGAAATTGAACATTTTTATAAAGATAATAAAAGTTAATGACTACCCATGATCTATGATCTGACAATACATCTGTTCATTTTCAACTTGAGATGGTAAAATATCCACCCTATCTTATTGTGGCACAGTGGGAGAGAAGAAATATAGTCCTATTAATCACTCCTAACTATCAGCTTATTAAGTTATAGTTTCCCAATAGGCTTGTCTTTCATGACTGTTAATAGGCTGCAGGTGTTTTCCTAAAAGTCTTTTTATAATGTATTTATATCATGAGACAGAATGAAGTAAAGAAAACCTAGTGCACTACAAAAATCAGAAAATCTGGGTCCTAAATTTCTAAATCGCCCAGATACCGTTAGAAAATCACCAATTCTCAGATCTCCAATTTCCTCATCTGCAAAATCAGAACATAAACAAAATTACGTGTACCAATTTGTACCAGACTGTCTGAGATAAATTATGTAACATGAAAACAGCGTAAACCAAACTATAAAACTGGGATCCATTACCATTATCAACCTGAAATACATGTTTTGCTACCTAAATTCTTGGAAATATTTAGGACCACAGAAGTATAGAGGAGTACATTTCGCTGGGAAAACAAAAACAAAGACAAAAACCTGATGTATATATATGGACATGCCTCAATAGTGGTAAAATAACTAAAATTTTAGTATTAGCTACACATTCACTCATATAGACAGCTGTTATGGCATTTTCCAGTTAACCAAAAAATTACATTCCAAAAGCTTCTAAATTCATTTTATGGTAACTTTAATCCACAAGAACCTAAATGACGTTTGATATTGCTGAACTTCATAAGTATTCTTGGTCCTGAAAATGGGACTTCTGTAATAAGAAATGAGTTTCTTTTCCCATTCTTAAGGAGAAGGTCGAAGTAAGCAATTATTGAAACTAATTTACTTTTGTGATATCCTTCTTCCTCTCTTTAAGCTTTCACATCCTGGAAGGACACACAGCCTTGAATGTGCTCCTAAAACAACCCTTTCTACCAACAGGTTTTATGTTCTAACAGCCCTTCCTTGAATCTTCAAACAGTAATTCCATGGCCATGAAACAATCTGTCGGCATTTAGAACAAATAAACCCAAGAAACTTACCACTACTAGAGTTAAAGTGTTTAAAGTCACTTGATACAGATTTATACATAGTTTTTAAATCTCTTGGAAATATTGGGGAAAATGAATTTTTAAAATTTTTACAGTCAATTATGATAGTCATTCAAGATATTAAGATATTTAACTTACAATCCCAAATATAGAAGATATTATCTTCTATATTTTTATGAGTTCAATTATAAAAAACGCATGAGAGAAAATAAAATTGTTGACTAGAGTTTAATACACTGCTTTTTCACAAATTGATGTTACTGAGATTTGCGTGTATTAAAAATAATACATTTTTGTTATCTAGGAATATTAGGATGAGAGAATGTAAATTCAAATAAATTTCTAATTGGTAGAATTTGGGAGCTATATATACTTGTAAGGCAATATGGAATGAGAGCTTCATAGGCAAAGGATAATTCCTTTGACAGAATTTAATTAGAATATCGATTTTATCAACCACATTATAAAATGAAAAGTTTTGTGATTATGAAAATATTGCTTATCCATCATTATTATGCCACTGTACAGATTAAAATAAAACTTGGTACTAATGTTTGCATTCTTTGATTAAATATACTGGATTTTTTTTCTCTTATAAGCAAAAATGTATGTGTGTGTGTGTGTGTGTGTTTATAGAGAGCTGTACAGCACAGGTTCATAATTGTTTAAATATTTAAATAAACAGGAAAAAAACTTTTATAGTGAAAAGTTTTTTATCCTGTATTACAGTTCTTTTCCAGATATAATAATAGTCTCTGGACGATAAATTTTTCTGGTATATAACCGTATCTTTTACATAAAGGCTAATAAGCTAGCCATTCTTCTGTCACTTTACTTTGTATACTTAGTAACAGTAACAGACTAGACTCATTTCTTACAAAGGCCACAACTGGCAGCACTTGGGACTGGCGGTGCTTGGGCCTGTAAGGGCCACATCTGGAGGGGTTCAGGACCATGTGGTGCAGGGAAGTGAACTCAGGGCTTCAAACACTCTAGGCATATCCACGCCAAGAGCTCTGTCCCCAGTCTCTCACTTTTTGTACCCAGTAAGTTGTTGTAAGGATATAACATATTTTATTGGAAAATTAAAGAAATAGTTTCAGTTTTTCTAACAAAATATCAATGAACATTCTTATATGTATATTTTTTATGTACGTAAGTATATTCACAAGAAATGTTAGTGTTATTGAGTCAAGGAGTATGTGTACATTTTTAAAATAAGATATTGTTCTATTACCTTCCAGAGAGCTTGTGCCAAGTCACACAGCATGGAATTCTTTTCTAATTAACACAGTTCTATGCTGTCAATGGCCAAGAAAGTAACAAGTTACTATAGAGAATATTTAATCAGAAGTAGCATCTACTCAATCCCACCCTAATAAGAGTGTCTGTTAAATCACCTGATTTCTCAAAGAAGCCAAAAATCTAGATTCTTCTGTATGAAATCTGATTTTGGGGGGTGTTGGAGCCACATTCAGTGGTGCTCACCAGCACATCTGGTTCAGGGAACCAGTGCGTGACAGATACTGAATCTAAACCGCTTGCAAAACTCAACCTCTTGGGCTGTCTCTACGGTGTCATCTCCTGATTTCCAAATGCAGACAAATGACTAAAATTCAAGAATTTATGAATGGGAATCAGCTATTGGAATTGCATAGCCTTCGGTTCCCACAAAAACAGTAATGGCATGTTTTCAGCACATTTTAAAATTGGGATTTCTGAGGTTTCGATTTTGCTCTACGGTGAACCTGATGGTGGATTTTATGAGGTGGCCATTATTCCCCCCAAGCTATTTGAATAACTTAATCTACTCTTGCCCAGCCATTTCAATAATCAGGTTCCTACAGAAGTCTCCCTTTCTTTAATTTCCAATTTCAATAGAATGTTGTGCCTCTATTTTCTTCATTATGAAAAACTACCACATATTTTATAGTTGAGTCATTTTTCCATTAGTGTAATCTTGCTTTACGCAAAAGGGAGGGTGGAGCGATAGCACAGCAAGTAGGGCATTTGCCTTGCGCGGCAGCTGACCCAAGTTCGATTCCTTTGTCCCTCCCGGAGAGACTGGCAAGCTACCAAGAGTATCCTGCCCGCCCTGTAGAGCCTGGCAAGCTCCCCGTGGCATATTCAATACGCCAAAAACAGTAACAACAAGTCTCACAATGGAGATGTTACTGCTGCCCATTCGAGCAAATCGATGAACAACAGGATGACAGTGCTATAGTGTGCTACTCGAAAGGGAAGACAATCTCTAGTCATTTTTCTATACTACCTTGTGTTCAACAAATTCATTTAATTAGCAAAAATAAAATTGTTGGGTGTTGTAAATTTAAAAGATGTTTCTTTTCATTTAAATAAGTACTTTAAATTCACATAAAATCTTTTAAAATTATTCACATTTATACGATTAAGAAAGTAAAGACTAAGAGAATTAATACTGAAATTGCCATAGGGCTATAAAAGACACTCAAATTTGTGGGTAATATCATGAGACTTTAAAACTTTTATTATCTCTTCTATAGAATATTTTCAAAAGAATCAGTATGAGAAAGACAATGTATTACACAATTATAAGCAGAAATGTTTGTAAACAATAAAGTTATAAAAAATGTGATATTTAAATGTCTTAATACTTAAAACTATTATTCATTTATAAATCATTCTGAATCTTAATTTTATATTACTGCTTGTTTGGGATATACCAAACTTGCCTCAGGGCTTACTCTTGGTTCTGCAATCGAGGTCAACTCTGGCACAATTGGGGTAACATAATATAGGGTGATGGGATTGAATGTGGGTTAGTCACTTGCAAGGCAAGCACCTGACCTGTTGTACTATCTCTCCAGTGCCTGGATCTTAATTTTAGAGTTAATAATTTTTAAACAATCCTTAATTTTCAATGTAATCAGTTGAGATGTTTTCTTAATATAAAAAAAACAAGAAGACCAAAAAAAACCACTACAGAACTTTAAAACTTAACAGATTTCAATGTATGTCTACATATAATATATATACAGTATATATATACACACACACATTTATTTATATATCTGTCTCTGACAAATATATGAGTTTCTCAGAAAATCTGTGTACCAGAGTCATTCTACCAACACTGATGTCATAGGATACTCTACTTGTAATTTCCAGAGGCAAAGACCTAAACATAAATTCCTGTTAGGACCTCTGTTTGAATGGTCTTTCTTCCCCTTAAGAGGTAACTTTAACTATTTAAGAACATCTTTTCAAAAGGAAACTGATTAGATCAGTGGTTTTCAACTGTCTGTTTACAGGTCACTTCTTGTTCACAGGTATTTCCAGATTGAAATAGCTGGATCAGACTGTCCTAAAACTTCAAATCCTGGGGCCAGTATGACAGTACAGCGGGCCAGCTGCTTGCCTGCACAAACATGACTGAGTTAGATCCCAGGCACCCTCTGCAGTTCTCAGCGCCCTGCCAGGTGTGATCCTTAAGCGGAGTCAGATGTAAACTCTAAGGTGTGGCCCCAAAACCAAGAAGAAAAAGACACAAAAACCTTTAAAACGTTAATCCCCTGTCTTAGGCATCACTTGAAAATCAACATTTTAATCAAAAAAAGCAAGTTTAGGAAGTTAAAAATCATGAGGATGGAGCGATAGCACAGCACATAGGGCATTTGCCTTGGATGCGGCAGACCCGAGTTCAATTCCCAGCATCTCATATGGTCCCCCGAGCACCGCCAGGAGTAATTCCTGAGTACATGAGCCAGGAGTAACCCCTGTGCAATGCCAGGTGTGACCCAAAAGGCAAAAAAATAAAATAAAATAAAATAAAATAAAATAAAAATTACACATTTAGGAGCCAAGAGGTAAAACAACAGTATACTTAGCATGTGCCTGGTATGGCCTACATGGATACAATTCCTGGCACCACGTGGTCCCTGTCTTTGCTGGGTACAGCCCTGGAGGCCCTCCACCCCAGCACCGCAGGGTGGTCGAGTATCTCTGGCACTGCAGGGCCTGAGGAACATCACCTCCTTGGACCCTTGGTCTGAACCAGCAGCCTGGAAGGTGGAGAATTACTAGTGGGTCCAGCACTCCTGAGCACCAATTGGTAGCCACCTCCAAAATAAATCACATTTAAATTATAGTCTATGTATAGACTCTTCAAATGCGTGATCCAGATCCCTCTCTCTTCAAATGTGTGATCCAGAGCCCGTGTAAAGAAAAATAATAATTAAAAGAAAGAAGATAAAAAATATTATATTTTAATTTCAGTTAAAATACAAATGAATATAATGCATTAAAAAAACTTTGAGATCACAATATATATGGAAAACTGACCACTGAAAGATGCAAACGATTCATACAATATAGTAGAAGCTTTAATATATAAATTAGACGTCATTTCCTCAGTTAGCCAGATCAGTTGAAATCTACATTATATATTAAAATATTAAAAAGCTAAAAAACCATCATTGCAATATAGTCAATGGGAAAATACATATTTGTGGTTTTATATACAATCTAAATTAATCCCTTATGTATAATAGTTTCCCAAAATATAAACAGCACTTTACATGCAATAGAACTAGGAGGCTAATTGTCCTAATATAATTTAATATTCAGAAAAATAAAGAGAAAAAAACCTCTGAATAAGACCGTTTACATAGCAGAGGTGGAATACAAAATAAGATTCTGAATTCACACAATCTTGGATAAGATTAAGGAAATATAAAAAACGATAATTTTTCCTACTTTCGGGTAAAATGAAGACTACTGTGATTTTATGTTTTCCAGTTGTAACACAGACTGAGAAACATAAAAGGGAAATGGGAGATAGGGGAAACCTGATCCTTTATGAATTTTAAACATCAGCCCTGCCTATGGGCTGCATTTAGGCTGCTTTTCTGTTGACAGTTTCCTAAATTACTTCTGCCACTCCGAATTGTGCATCAGTAGTCAGATGAGTCTTCCAGATTTCATTACGCCATTGTGTAACCATAGCTGCCACAATGTAGAGCCACAAGAAGTCTGTCCTTGAGTATTTCTTTAGATGGGTATTCAGGTAACTTGAGCATGTTGATGCTTTAAAAGAAAAATATACCACCCATTAAAAAGGGAAAATCTATGAAATTTCTGATTGTTTTGTCTAGCAGCAAAACCACTACTCAAAATTAACATAAACCAACCCTTTCACATTTGCATTCAAATTGGAAAACCCTGGAGTAGTATTTAAAAAGAAAAAAAAAACCTGCTGCACTGCAGTTTCCTTTAGCATGCAAATGCAGCAGAGAAGATAAGTTTCACTCTAAAATAAACAAGCAATAGGGTTATTTAGTCTGAAGTGATAGTGTTAACGAAGTGACATTTATGACATCATCAAAGAAGCAGGGATGGCAAGGAACTACACAGCTACTTACCAGTGATTCTGAAATGCTAAATACAGGTCACACAGCAGAGGTTTTTCTCGCAATGCAGCAATATAAGTTATACTTTTGATGGATCATTCAAAACTTACCAAAACAATTCAAAGTGCATGTAAATAAGCCAATTTAACATACCATGTGCTTGAAGTTGGCAGAAGATTTGGAGTATATGGCACGGCAGCAATTGTAAAATTTTGCAATCCACTTCCACCCATGATATTAGCAAAGCCACCATGCGGGACTCTGGAACTAAGAGTTTATATCTGAGTAAGTTGTGATCAGGAAAGAAAACTTGGGGTGATAATTACATTTCAAAATCTGGGGCTGGAGCGATATCACAGCAGGTAAGGCATTTGCCTTGCACACGGCCGACCCAGGTTTGATTCCCAGCATCCCATATGGTCACCTGAGCACGGCCAGGAGTGATTCCTGAGTGCATGAGCCAGGTGTGACCAAAAAAAAAAAAATCTAAGTTAGGGTGTCAAAGATATAGTTCAACAAGACAAGCACAGGTTTTCACATGCAGGAGGCCTGGTTCCATTCCCAGCTCTACCAGGAGTGACTTAAAAGCACACAATCAAGAACAACCCCCTGAGCGCTGTCTGGGATAAACCCAAACAAACAAACAAACAGGCATAAAACTAAGTTAGGGTAAGAATATATTCATCTACAGAACACTGACAAAATAACATTTTTGAGCCTGCAAAAGCTACTTTCTGACCTGTGAGGAAGCTTCCATGAAGACACCCCTCTACATTTTACGAAGCCTTATTAGGATTTTGATTGCAAACAGCACATCAATTGCATTCAGAGAATTGTATGCACAATGCACATTTCTCATGTTTCTCCTATTACAATGGGTTTTTCTGTAAGGCCCAAATATACCATATCTGAATTTGTATCCCCAAGGACACCAAAATAACTGACATCAAGAAATTCATTAAATATTTGCTGGATAAATAAGTATCTGATTAATTATTTCAAGCACTAGAAGCTTTTTTTTTTTTGGTTTTGATTTTGGGCCACATCCAGTAGTGCTCAATGCTTACTCCTAGCTCTGTTCTCACTCCAGGCAGTACTTGAAGGAATATATGGGGTGCGGGAGATCAAACCACGGTTGGCTGAGTGCAAGGGAAACACCCTACCTGCTGTACCATCATTCCACCACAAAGCACCAAAGGCATCATCTAAATAATTCCCCAGTTTGTGAAAAGTATTTTGGGCCAAAGAGTTCTTGCTCTGTTTTCCACAGTGGGAAAATTGAAAAATTCTTTACATTTTTTTCTTTCTAGAGATTCAAAATATAAGATGCATTTTTAAAAAATATCACCTAATACAAGGAGACCACAGAAAGCTAATACTTAATGCACAACATACATGCAAAGGATATACAGTTACAATTTCCAAAATTCAACTGTTAATATTTGAGAGCAAACTATTTCATAATAACCTAAGTATGTGTAAAGATTAAACAAATTGATATTGGAAAAATAATCTTGGAAAAAGTAGATACTGTAGTACTTTTTGCATAAATCAGAATGATAAAAAATTTAATGTAAATTTTTTATATTAAAAGTCTGGTATTTAAAACATTTTCTGACATATGATTCATTGTGCCAAATATAATTCAGTTTTTTCACAGTCACAGTCACAGTCCTCCCGTTGTTCATGGATTTGCTCGAGCGGGCCCAGTAACGTCTCCATTAGAGACTGTGTTGTTACTGTGTCTGGCATATCGAATACGTCACGGGTAGCTTGCCAGGCTCTGCCGTGCGGGCGAGATACTCTCGGTAGCTTGCTGGGTTCTCCGAGAGGGGTGGAGGAATCGAACTCGGGTCGGCCATGTTGGCCACTTGTAAGGCAAACGCCCTACCGCTGCGATTAAAAAAAAAAAACCTGTTGAACAGTGAACAATCAGGCATAAACAAAGATATAGATACCAATGGAACAGCACTGTAGCAGAGCCAGGAGAAACCCTTGAGTTTCGCTGCATGTGACCCAAAAAGCAGAAAAAAAAAAGGATATATTTAGGGCCCCCAGAAAGACAGCTCAGTGACGTAGAATGTTTGCCTAGCAAGTGGAAAGTCATGAACTCAATCCCTAGTGCTGCTAATGAATCAAAACAAGCACCACAATGAAAGAAGTGAAGGGGCTCGCTCCCCACCCCCCCACCCAGCAGTGATTGGAGGCCCACAAGCAGCTGCTACAGTGAGACTTGGACCTGCAAATGGGGGTCTGACTATTCTGTGCTAGGACCCTGCCATATGGTGCTGTTAGAGCCCAGCACTGCTCGCAGACACCTGGCCACACCCAGTGATGCTTGAGAGTCACTTGGATTATACCCTGTGGCAGCTATGGGATGCAGTACAAGAAATCAAACTTGAGGCCTGGCACATGCAAGCATGTGGTCTAACAGAATCAGATCTTTCTCTGGCTCACGATAATCAGGAAAAATAACAAGTAGTAAATAACAATCATATTGTTCATAATGGTTATTGCTGGTAAGAGATATTTTTATTTCTTCAATTCTCCTAAAAGAATACCTTTCCTTAAAAAAAAATTTCCCTGGTACTAGAAGGGCACAGATAAAATTCTAAGTTAACAAGAATAAAATCTAGACTTATAAAATTATCTTTCCAAAGGCCAGAGAGATAATACAGTGGGCAGGGCTCTTGCCTTGCATGTGGCTGACAGAGGTTCTATCCCTGGCGTCCCATACAGTTCCCCAAGTACCTCCAGGAATAGTCTCAGTGTCTCAGTCTCTCTCTCAGTCTCTCTCTCTCTCTCTCTCTCTCTCTCTCTCTCTCTCTCTCTCTCTCTCTCTCTCTCTTTATATTAAGATGTAGTAGTTAAAAAAAAAAAGGTTTAAAGAATCGACCTTAGGGAACCAGGGGCCGGGGAAAGGGCTCCTATTGCTACAGTACATGCTCTGCATGCAGGAGTCCCAGATTCCACCTCCAGCATCACATGTTCTCTGCCTCTCCCCCAGGCACTGCTGGAAGTGGCTCCAGAAAGCACTGCCCCACACCCCCACCCCCCCAAAAAATACAACTTTCTAAAATTAATTCTATGTAGCGTGCTTCAAAAGTAAATATTTCAAAGAAGTATGCACAATTATTTTCCATACCACAAATTGAAACCTTTTCAAATTAGATAAGAACTGGAGAAAATTGTGTTTTCTCTGTGTTGTGGACAAGCACAGACACGGAAACACTGTCTGGCAACATGCCAGTATGAAAAATGTGCCTACTGTCATTAACAGTAGAATGAAAGATTACCAAATGATAAAATACACATGCTAATAGCCCTGCATACACGGAGCACTATTATGTTTATCTTTAATAAATAAATTCTTGTTTACCCTGTGAAAAGTATAAAGGAAGTGAGAAACTTACCAGAGCAATAATTCATTTTGATTGTTTGTGTCTATACCATTAGAAATGGAATATATTAAATTCTTTCCACATTCCATCAGTAAAACACTTCTTACCTTCCAGTAACAAACTGCAGGAGAAGCACTCTCTCCTCTGGAGTAATATCTTCCACAACTTCCCAGAACCACTAGCAACAAGAACAATTAAAAAAACTTAGCTCATAATTCTAAGCAATTGTAGATTTCTTAATGTGAAAGAAATATGCAATATTCATAAAGCATATTTTATTCTATGAAACTCATTTATCAAAATGATTCCATACAAAGCTTTCATATGCAATATTCCCAGGAGAAGAATTGAGAGAAAAACTTTACTTTGTTAATTAATGTAGGTTTTCATCCATCGCGCTGAAAAGCTTACAAAATTAAATGGCAAAAACTTAACTTCATTCTAAGCTCTCGAGAGATTTTACCTGAATAACTGGATCTTCTCTTTCATAGCCACTTGTGTATTCTGTATTTTTTATCCAATCACTCACATCAATTTCTGGCATGCCAGAAAGCAGCAGCTCCTTTGGGGAAGAAGAAAAATATTTCATTAATCTTCCTGGGGGGGGAAAAGCTGTTACATTTAAATAGTAAATCTGCTTTAATTGGAAACCAATCCCAAGTAAAACTGATTTGTTTCTGTGACAGTTTTTCCATGTCATCAATAACAGGGTCTACGCAGGAATTTTTGATAGTGATGATAACCTCAAATATTTTGAGAGGTAGCGATGTCTCCATGTGGATATATAATTAAAACATAACAGTTTATATTTATATACCAATACATATGCAACAAGTTTATATGTGCAACATTAGAAGCATAACTTTGATTTATGCTTTTGTTTCATGAATTTGTTAAATTAAGAGATCATGTACTCAACATAAAAATTACAACAAAGACTCAAAGAAATCCTGAGATACACAAAGGAAAAATAGTCAACAATCCCTTATACATCAGGGGAAAAAGGGAGGCGAAAGAAGTAGCATAATTTTTAAAAAGTAGCTAAAGTTAGAGAAAAGGACAAATACCAGGTGAACTCTCTTATACGGTATATAAAGAAACAAAGCAAAAGGTATGGATCGGCAGTAACCTTTGGGCAAAACTGAGTTTACCACGCACAGGTGGAGGCTGGGGGGGCGGGGGGGGGGGAAGAGGCGAGCAAGAGGTGCTGAAGGATCTTTGGCATTTTGGTGGATGGGCTGCCACTGCACACAGAAACGTAAATATTAACACTATACTAAATAGGTTACCTAAAATACAATTTAAAAAGAGTGTGTGTGTGTGTATCTGCATGTGTGTGCATCTGTGTGTGTGTGTGTGTGTGTGTGTCTGGGGGGGGGGTCTAGTCTAAAAAAACATTAAGGGGCCAGAGAAATAGTACAGTGGTTAGGGCGCTTGCCTTGCACGTGGCCAACCTGGGTTCGATCTCCAGCATCCCATACGGTCCCCCAAGCACTGCCAGGAGTAATTCCTGAGTGCAGAGCCAGGAGTAACCTCTGAGCATCGCTGGGTATGACCCCAAAAGCAAAAGCAAATAAACAAACAAACAAACAAACATTAAGGCAGGTGGCAAAGCGAAAATGGCAAAAAAAAAGTGAAATTATCTGAAAAGCACTGCTGCATATTAACATAAAGGACACAAAAAAACCCTAAATGGAACTGAATCCTAAGAGGCTTTCTTGAGAAAATTCCCTGGAGAACTTCAGCCATCTCAGGAAGATTCAGAGCTGCGGAGCTAGCTAAGGAGGGCTTCCCCGGAGTGGGGAAAGGGTGAAGGGGAGGCTAAAACAGTACAGGGACAGGCCGGCAGGTGCTGCACTTAAACCTCCACCCTAAGGCGGGGGCTGGTGGGTACAGAGATCTCACAGAGGTTCATCTTTGTGCCTGGCCCCTCCAAACAGGAAAGTCTGAGACTACTGGGGCCAACACAAGGTGTGCCTTTGGCCCAGGACACAGCTGGAGGTGAGTTCCTCGAAACACGTCTGCGGCAAGAGCCAATTTGGGAACTAAGGAAAGCCTCCTGGGGAAAGGACACCAGACCCAGATCTCCCACCAAAGGTGGGGAACACCAAACAGGTTTTACAGATGTGCAGCTTTTGTTCCTGCGCCTACCAAGGGCAAAGAGACTCAAGGCTGCTATGAGTCAGCAGGAACAGGGGCTGTGTGATTCCGGGTCTCACAGCTGGGAGCTGCCATCCTGGAGGTGAGCGCCTGGCTGCTAGCAACAGTCCCAGAGGGGGTACTGCAAATCCCAGGGAGGGACTGCAAGTCCCTCAGTAGCTGCCAATACCAGCTTGCTGAACAAATAGCCAACACTTAATGGGGACACATGATCACAATCTTTAATTGCTTGGCCAGGCCATTTAGACTGTGACTCCAAATTATTGCCAGACATCTTTAACTGCAAACCCAGGCCAGCACCCAGTCTGGCCAGACCTCAGTGCTATAGCAGCTAGGGTACATGAGACCTCACATCCAGTTTTGACCCAGGCACATGTAATTCAGAATCACAAGTATAAGCTCGGCCTTGCAAACATGAGTCCCCCATCACGTTTCCTGTCAAACACTACTCAGATCCCCTTTCCTAGCCCTCACACAACACCAACTGTAATGGGGAAAAAATGGGGGATTCAGCTGCTTCAATGAGTGGAACAAAAGGTCAGAAGGGTCTTAAACACACAAAAACGTTCTAAACTGTGTAAGAAAGAGAACAATACTTTAGTTTAATGGTGAAATATATCATCAATAAACTCAAAGATTAATGGAAGAAAAAAAATCATCCATACTGAAATGAAGGAGCTCAAGTATATATTAGCTGAGCTAGGAAATAAAATAGGAGGATAAAACAACAGAATGGAAGGAGCCAAAACCAGAATCCATGAACTTTAATTAAAAGAAATGGAAGAGTTTTAAATGATGAGAATTTAAGGACAATACGGGATAACATCAGAAGAAACGGCCTCCACATTACAGAAATTTCAAGATGAGAAAAGAATGGAGTAGAATAGCTGGGGGAAAAAAATATATATATATATTATAATATATATAACAGCTAAGAACTTGCCTAATCTGAGAAGGAAGATGTTCACTAACCCAAAAAACCCAAAGACTTCCAAACAAATCCACACAGAAGAACAGCAAGATGCACTGTAATCAAAATGGGAAGAATCAAAGAGAAACCAGGCAGTTTCAGGGTCTACTCCTGGCTCTCTGCTCAGGGGTCACTCCTGGCAAGGTCTGGGGTAACCATATGGGATGCTGGGGGTGAAACCTGAGTTGTCAGAGTGCAAGGCTAATGCCCTACCCACTATACTATCTCTCTGGAGCCAGGGTTTCTGTTTCTTGAGGTTGGATAGTAGTTTCATATTCAAATGCATCTACAGGGTGAGAGAGATAGTACACAGCAAGTAAGACACTTGCTTTACAGGCGGTCGACCTGGATTCAATTCCCAGTTCCACATATGGTCTCCTATGAAGTGCACAGAGCTAGGAATAATCCCTGAGCACTGCCATATGTGCAACCCCCCCCCCAAAATAAAACAAATAAATAAAATGCATGTACACTGTGATTAATATAAAGTTTTATAAAACCTATTAATGTCAGTAAATTATGAGGCAATATAGAGCATTATGAGGCAGTGTAGCACATTATATGTCAACATTTATCAAGTACATTGTTGCTATTTGTTTTTTACATAAAGGTCAAGAAAATGGCCTAATTCTCATGTGTATCACAAGACTAATTTAATCCAAGCACAGTATTTGAAAATCATATTTCGGTCAGCTAAACAACAGTTAACAAATAAATACTCCCATTTTTAAACAGTAAAATGTCTATGCTAAAAAAAAAACATTAATGTGAATGCTAAAAATATAACAAAGGTATCTCATGGACCAGAGTGACAATACAGGGGATAGGGTGTTTGCTCTGCATGCAGCTGACTTGGCTATATCCCTGGTGCTGCATATGGTGTCCTGAGCCCCATCTGGGGTTATCCCTGAGTGCAAAGCCAGGAGTAAGCCCTGAGCACAGCAAGGTGTGGCCCCAAAACAAATGAACCTCAAATTGACATTTAAGGAAACTATATCACAACTGACTTCAAAATTAATAAGTAAATTTTGTCCACTACTATATATAGGCTGAAGCAATAGCACAGCAGTAGGGTGTTTGCCTTGCACGCAGCCTGCCCAGCCGAGCAGGGTTCGATTCCTCCACCCCTCTTGGAGAGTCCGGCAAGCTACCGAAACATATTCAATATGCCAAACACCACTCGAGCAAATCGATGAACAATGGGAGGACAGTGTTTGGGCAGTGTTTGGACTATATACTGATATATAGATACAGATATATATGTGTGTGTGTATATATACATATATAGGTGTGTGTGCGCGTATATATGTATATATAAAATCAAAGGCATCTATCAGAAAAAGCATTAGAGGTAAAACTAATCTTATGAAGAGAATGAAACCCAAGGATACTTGTACATTTATCTGGAATTTACTTTTCTAAATTATAATTTAAATAAGAAAACAGCTGTGCTCTATTTAAAATGCTGTGTTCTATTAAGGATTTAGACAACTCATGAAGAGTTTGAAATAACAAAAATAAAAGAAAAAAAGGAAATGGGAGGATATGCATGCATAAATCATATGCAATTAAAAATCCCACTGAATCATAATAAAGGGAATTGAAGAGTAAAACAAAACAGTCATAGATTAAAGCCCAGCAAAGAGTAGACTCCATATCAATGTGAAATAGAGAACTACAAAATTATGGATATAGTAAAATATGAAGCTGGAAAATATAGCACAAAACAAGAAAAATTTTCCGTCAATTCTTTTTGGAAGTATACAAGAATTTGTACCATCATTTTTTACTTCATATAACCAAATTAAAACTTCAGAAATTATATAACCACTGCTTTTGTGAATAAAGGCATTCAACATCCCTATGTAGAACACAATGGAAATACTTCATTTTCATTTATCATCACCTCATCCCATTTCTTTTTTTTTTTTTTTTTGCTTTTTGGGTCACACCCAGCGATACACAGGGGTTACTCCTGGCAGTGCTGGGGGACCATATGTGATGCTGGGAATCGAACCCAAGTCGGCCACATGCAAGGCAAATGCCCTACCCGCTGTGCTATCACTCCAGCCCCACCTCATCCCATTTAACATGAAGGAATTGCTAATCTAGTTATGAAATTCAAGAGAACACATTCACAAATCTTATAACAAACCTCTAAACACAAATACGAAACTACAAAGTCTTATACGTTATTCCATTCCATTCGAGTATTCTAGAGTTACTTCTAAATTACATCAACTGGGTTTTGTGTGACTGTATACCAACAAAAGAACTGATATTCTTACCAATTCATATTCATCAAAAAGTTGTATGAGAGAAGGTGGAATGAACATATGAAAGCCCTGTAAAAAAGCATTGATCTGTGGCTGAATGGCTCTTGTCATTCGAAGTTCAGTAACAAGCTGAACATACTCCGCCTGTAAAAAAATTAAAAAAATAAATAAGATGATGGTTTAAAATTTGTACTCTTAATTCTGACGCCATTATTTCATCTAAAAGGTGAAATTGTAAAACCTGTTACCAACATTCATATTCCTTCAATCATGGTAAGCTACCAACAACTAGGTCAGTTAGGTCAAAATCCTAGGATGCACACATAAATCCTGCTTATATCACTGGGTATCACTCTGTATGATATGACTTTATCATCTACTTTCAAAACCATCCTCAAACTGTTCTTGTTGCACCAACACTGCTTCTAGTACCCTGAGCCAAGCTATCATCATATCTCACCTGGTGAGCACTGCTTCTACTTCACAGCACTGAATCATTTAGATACACTGACAAATGGCTGATAGACAAGATACTGATATGTATAAAATAGACATAGATTTTTAATTGCATCTGAAGTAAAAATGCGGTAAAAGCAACATGCTGCATTTAGTTCTTACCTCCCAGAAATGAATGAATATTCTAGAAACAGAGGAATCATTTTAGGTCCCTCCTTTTATAAATACATATACACATATATTTTAATAGTAATCTGATGCTCAGTTGCTCCTCAAAAAGACCCTGAGCCAATCAAGTTAAATATGCTTACTGGCTCTGTATTCTCCCAAACACCTCCAGATATCTGGAAGTATTTCTTACAGAGGATTCCTCACAGCTCTCTCCTAACCTCACACTGTCCCTTGTGCAATCTGGCACAGAGAAAGCTGCCAGTTATTTTTGCTACTCAATTGACTCTCACCACCAAACCCCACTCCCAACCATCCAGATATTTTTCTCCCACAGAAGGAATAATTGGCTGTTATGTCACACCAAGTAGGTAGCAGAGAGGACACAGAAGTATGTGTCCCTAACAGTCAAACAGAGTAGACCTGAAAATTTCATAATCCTATTCAAAAAAGTATATTCTGAGTGATAATAAATAGCTGGGCTAGAGTGATAGCACAGCGGTAGGGCGTTTGCCTTGCACGCAGCCAACATGGCCGACCCGAGTTCGATTCCTCCACCCCTCTGGAAAGCCCAGCAAAGCTACCAAGAGTATCTCGCCCGCATGGCAGAGCCTGGCAAGCTACCCGTGATGTATTCAATATGCCAAACACAGTAACAACAAAGTCTCACGATGGAGACGTTACTGCACCTGCTTGAGAAAAATCGATGAACGGGAGGACAGTAAGAGTAATAAATAGCTAGTTATTCAGCATTTGCACATGATTTTTAGGTCTGCTCTAAGACTGCTTACTGTACATATCACAGTTCTGCTCCATTCATTCACTATGGTTAAGGTGTAATATGACTGTCTACCCTTAATAACCTCTCCCCAAGATTCTTTATAACCTTAAGGTAATATTCAGTAATCATTGTTCAAGATATCTTGACAAATTATGAAGTATGAATGTAAAAGATTTGTGAATTGTTCAAATATAATTATTTTAATTTGTATACTTTAATATACTTGTTAAATTCAAAATGTACTATTTTAATTTCCTATTGCATTCAGTATTTATAAGCATAGTATACATTCTCTTTATCAAATTCCGCTACTTTATCATACACTCTTCTTTTGGGGAGTGCACATCTGGCTGCGTTTGGAGTCTATTTCCTGTGCGCAGTGATCTCTCCTGGTGGTGCTCAGGAAACTTTATGTGGTGCCAAGGATAGAGCCTGGATCAGCAGCATGCAAGGCAAGAGCTTTACCCATTGTACTATCACTCCAGTCCAAGTTCTTCTTCTTTTTTTTTTGTCTCAATGTCCAGAAGTACACTAAACTTTCTCCACACTTTCCCTTCTATTCCTGCTAATACTGCTTTCCATTTTTATTCCACCAAATCTAGGACAATTACTAGATATGACTTTGAGAATATTAACTCCTTTGACTACAAGTCCCCAATGCTAATTCAAATGTGGATGTGTCTTTGTCTAAATTATTTATTCAGAAAAATAAAATCCTAGCCAACCCACATCCTCCTGAGACGTTTAGTAAAGAGCTTTCCAGAAAGTGGAAATTAACTGTTTTTAAATCTAAATTCAACTATTACTAAAATATTCCCTTATTTTCTTAAAGAGTAAATCCTAAAACATGTAAGTTACGTTTTGGGGCCACACCAGGTGGTGCTCAGGGCTTACTCTTGACTCTATAGTCAGGAATCACTTCCTGGCAGTGGTCAGAGACCATATGCTGGAGATGGAATCCAGGTCAGCAGCATACAAGACAAGCACCCAACCCATGGTACTATCTCTCTGGCCCAAAATTTTCTTGATATAATTACTATGAATATTCACTATAATTACGTACAAATGTTTCAACTCTTCTTACTGTTCAGTTATACACTTCTACAGTCACATCACCTCTAAAGGAATCTGCGTAACTCACCCACACTTAATGCCCTTAACGTAACTAAATCAAGTATCTTACATACTTTAAGAAACAGGAGATGTGTAGGTGTCAATCATACACTGAGCTAAAGAATTCAACAATAAATATAAATCAAATACAGGCTAGAGACGTAGTTTATTGATAGTGTGCATATACTGCATGAGAAAAGCCCTGGATTTGAACTCCATCACAAAAAAGAAAAGTGAATATAAGTGAAATCTATTATTTTACTTTTTTCAAAGACATTAAGAGACAGTAGACAATGTGGAAAGTGGGGAATTTTTATCCCCAGTAGATACTGAAGGAGTCATATCTACTTATGCTGTCAATTCTTTAAGGGCAGAAAAAAAGTCTAAGTTGCTACAGAATTAAATTTGAGAGTTAACCATATTAAAGAGTCTGGTTAGCAATTTGAGAGTTACCCATATTAAAGAGTTGTGTTAGTACCAGTACTAGTTGAAATAGTTTTGCAAGTTCTCAACTGAACCTCAATTTGGTGAAAAGAACAGCCAAAAATAAAAGAAACTTACCAATTTTTTTTCTAGCTCAACCTCAGTCTTATAACTAATATAAGAGAGGTAAGCATAAAGTAACTTCAAAAGAGAGAAATAAAATCACCAAGATTAAGGATATTAAATTTTCAGACATTATCTCTGAGTTAAATTACATGTCTAGCTAGAGAAACACGTCTGTTTCAACAATTTCCTAATCTTCTCAATATAGAGAGAAAATAATAGTATCTCTTGAAAGTTTTCTTACAATTTTTTACTTCTAGGAGACCTGGGCATGTTGTGGAGTACTTGCGCTGCAAGGGTGAGGCCCCCAGTCTGATTCCTGGCTACACATTGCTGGGTGTGATTAATGGCATTGTGCGATTCCTAGTGCACTAAGGGTATGATTGCTGGAAGACATTACAACTAAGTGTGCATGAGCGCCATAGCCAAGCATGTGATCTCAACACTGCAGCTACGAAAATAAAGAAAACGAAAGGGATAATTTTTTAAATTTCTTTTTAACCTTTGAACCTAAATCACATATTAGAATGGTGGTGATACTGAAAACTGATACATGGTTTAAAGTTGTTTTTTGTCTTTAAAGTCTTCACTTTACACACCCAAGGACAATAGACACAAGGGCCGGGAACATTGCCTCATAGTTGGAAGCCTGTCTCCTGAGCTGGGGGAGAAGGCAGCTGGAATAGAGAAGGGATCACTAAGACAATGATGGCTGGAGGAATCGTTCAGTATGGGAGATGTGTGCTGAAAGTAGATGAAGGACCAAACATGATAGCCTGTTAGTATCTGTATTTCAAACCATAATGCCCCAAAGTAAGATAGAGTATGGGGGAAATTGTCTGCCATGGAGGCAGCGGGAGGGTTGGAGGGGGGGGGCGGTATACGGAGAGTATCTCGCCCGCAGGGCAGAGCCTGGCAAGCTCCCCATGACGTATTCGATATGCCAAACACAGTAACAACAAAGTCTCCAATGGAGACATTACTGGGCCCGCTCGAGCAAATCGATGATCAACTGGGGACATTAATGGTGGAGAATGTTCACTGGTGGAAGGATGGGTGTTTGATCATTGGATGACTGAAACTCAAACATGAAACCCTGTAACTGTTTCTCACAGTGATTCAATTAAAAAAAAAAAGAATGTCTTCACTTTTCTTGAAAAATATCCAAATAAACCAGATTTATTTAGTTATACAATAAAAAACCTGCTGTAGTAAAAGAAAGATGGTCATATTTTTCTTATCTGAAGATATACATATTGATAAACTGGTAACATTTATTAAATTGTCCCAAAAAGTTTTCAGCAGTTAACTGTTTAAATAGCATTATTACTGATATAATTCAATTTGCTCTTTGGATACAAACCCTATTGAAAGCTCCTTTTCATTTTTTTGACTTATGTACTTAATCATTATTAGCCTAGCATGTAAATGGCTTCACTGAAAACCACTAAGATTCAAAATATACATATTCACATTTCATTTATAAATGAAAAGATAAATGAAAAAGAAGAGACATTTTTGGAACTATAGCACAGCGGGTAAGGCATTTGCCTTGCAAGCGACCAATATGGCCGACCCGAGTTCGATTCCTCCGCCCCTCTCGGAGAGCCCTGCAAGCTACCGAGAGTTTCTCGCCCGCATGGTAAAGCCTGGCAAGCTCCCCGTGACGTATTCGATATGCCAAACACAGTAACAAGTCTCATGATGGAGATGTTACTGGGCCCGCTCGAGCAAATTGATGAATAACGGGAGGACCGTGACCAAATTTTTTTCAGTAATTTACTCTCTGCCAGTATATTCTTACTTTTAAGGTCACAGATTAGTCGCAATGATTGATAGACTTTAAAAAATAATAAAATAAAGACAACCCTGGGCGCCGGAGTGATAGTACAGTGGGTAGGGTGTTTGCCTTGCATGCGGAGGATCCAGGTTCGATCCCCAGCATCCTATATGGTCCTCTGAGCACTGCCAGGAGTGATTCCTGAGTGCAAAGCCAGGAGTAATCCCTGAGCATCACCAGGTGTGACCCAAAAAGCCCCCCAAAAATAATGAAATTAAATGAAAATTTTTTAAAAACCTAACTCAGTTTCCTTAAAACAAATTCTGTCATTGAAAACAGTGACTCTTTAGGTCATAATTTCATGAATTTGCTTATTTCTATATTGAATATTAGAATATACTAACTGAAATGTCAGGAAAAGTATGTTCTCATTGTTGACAGGATGATAACAGTAAGTTAAAATATATACTACATATGCAATGAGTGGAGACTTTAGACCAGAACCATTTTGAAAAGTTTCTTCCAAGTAATAAACAGATTTCTTTTCTAACGATGCAAATAAGGAAACTGCTGTCAAGAATCTATACATCAACCTATAAGTTGTGTTTACATGTATACCAAATGTCTTTGTATAAAATAAATCAAGTGACATTAGCAGTGAAGTATAAGGAATTAACCTGATTAAAAAATGAAGTTGGGTGAAACATGTTAAAATTTATAATTAAATAGACACTCAAAATTTTACTATGTTTATATTCATTACAGTCACTACTTTGGTAAAAGAAAGACCTAGTAGTAACATGATCACACAGACATTATAGAATGTGTGTGTGTGTGTGTGTATGCAATTAATTTTGTTGTAACAAAGCAACTCATAGCCATTTAATGTTTACAATAGCATCTTTTCTTTTCAATGAAGCAGAAACTTTAAATCCACAGGCAAAAAATTACATCAGAAAACATCAACTCCAGATAAGATCCTACAGGTTCTGCTGATTCTCCCATCTAATTGCAAGGCTTAACAGACCTCAGTGAAAACTGAGGTTCCGTTAGTTCTATTTTTGAGCATATTGTATCATAGATCAATGCTAGGGCTTAAAATTTACACACTGCCTGGATTCGAATCCTAGCACTATCACTTTACTAACCAAGTGATTTTGAGGAAAGCTACTTAAAGAGTGTTCAGGCCTCTGCCTGTTGATATGTCAATCTGATTCGCAGGAGCACTTAATATAAAAATTAACACACATAAAACACTTTGAACAGTGCATAGTACATTATAACCACCACCTAATAAATGGCAGATACTTTTCATATTATACCTATTTTCATATTAAATGACAAATATATACTCAAAGGTAGTTGCCTATTACAACTAGAAAGGAAAACTGATGAAAATGAGGCTGGTGAGGAAAAAAATGGTAACCCTGACAACTATTCTGGGCCCAGTTCACAAAGGTGATGGCCAAATTTCTCACTTTCTCAGCTACCAGTTCTATAAATTCTACATCCTCAAAATCTGTCTCATTTGCTCCCATCCCTTCTACCATTTCCTTGACCACATTCCCATTATTTCAATCCCAGCACACATAAACATCATTATTGGTACTGTGTGACATTTAAAACCTAGGTAGAGCGCTCTCTAAACAAAACCTGTCACCTCTTTAGAACATTTTATGAGTTTAACTTATGGTCAAGAATTTAACATAGAAAAGAAAAAGTGAAAGCAAAACTTAATGTCTTACACGCACCCAGCCCAGTTCAATCCCAGAACAACATGGACCTCTGAGCACTGCTGGGTGTGTCTCTGAAGGGCAATCCTGGAGGCCAAGGCACTGCAGCGTTTAACAGGATTCATCTGTGAAGTCCTATTAGCCAAGAAGCACCACGGGTGGCCCTTAGCTAAGCCCTGTGGGAACTACCTGAGAGGTCCCCTAGAGAGATTTTTAAAAATTCTGCTTAAAGGGCCACAAAAATAAAACAAGGGTTAAAGCACTGGCCTTGCACCCTGCATACCCAGTTCAAATCTATGGCACCACAAGTGGTTCCTTGAGCACGGCCAGGGGTCACTCCTGAGCAGAGAGCTAGGAAGAGGCCACGAGCACCTTCAGGTGTGGCCCCCACAGAAAACCAAAATAATAGTAAAATCAATTAAATGTGAACATTTATTAACTCCTACTATTTTCAAAACTAAAGCCAAGGATGATTTCTTTTCCTGATCTTTGAATCACAGAGAAATACAAAACTAAATTTAATAGGGCATTATATATTTCAAATGAAGGTTGATATTTACTCTTCTACCCATATCACCTATATTTATTGTACTAATGTACTGCATTTTAAACAAAAATATTTGCCTCTATTTTGTTCCACTCTATAATTATCAAAGAATTCCAATAAAATTTAGGAATAAATGACTCCCCCATGTGGAGATTAGCTTTCATACTCTCTTACAAGCAAGGCTGATAAGTCACTTAAGCTTTAATATGTGTAATTTTTAAGGTGACCTTCAAATATGAAACTGAAAGCAACTTTATGTCGATGAAAGGTAGTAAAAGATTGATTCTAAAGTAACAGAAAACTAGAGGATAACTGCTTAAACTATGCTTTAGAATAAAACTAAAAAACTTATGCTTAAAAATATGTCTAAAAGAACCATGACCTGAAATTTCATTTTTAGCTACAAATTAGCAATATTAAAGCTACTGGTTGATTTAGGATATAAGTAGGTGATTTATGAAAAATTTTAAGTTGCTTATTGAATAAGCAGTGTTTTAAAATAAACAATTTGATATGCAATTATACTTGACTCATTAAAAAATTTTAAATCTCAATTTATTGTGAAAAATGTATAAATCAGAAAGATGAAAGCTGAGAATTATGTTAGTGATTAAACTCCTGCTTTTAACTCTAATATTAAAGTTAAAAACAGGAATATAATTCTCTGAGATGTTAAAGCAGAAATTTATTTACTTAGAAACAAAATTCCCAACTCTTTAATATTACAATAGCATTCCACCTTCAGACTAGATTCACACGTATTCTTCATTTGTTTTACAGGGGTCAAACCGAGATAAGCTTAGAGAGGCCAAGACTATGGCCCAGTGATGCTGAGTGAGGTGGAGCCGGCCAGATGATTCAGAGTCAGGCCAGGTGATACAGTGGGTGCTTGAGGGTCAACAAAGCCATGTACACCCAGCTGTGCTGGGGGATTGTGAAGGACTCCAGGGCTTGCACATGCATTTCCACTGAGCTGTCTCCTGGTTCCCTCGTGCATATTCTTATTCTCACTTGCTACTGCTCAATTCTTTTCTTCAATTTTTAAAAATGCAAAATGTATTCATGCAACTGTTAAGGAAGTTCTTTCCCTTTGTCACAGAAAATATGAGAAAAGTGACAAATTCAGTTACCAGATAGAGCAACCACAGATAGAAATGAAAAGTCATGCTTGAGATTATCTGTGACAAGCTTCATTTGCTTAGAGTAAAGATTCTATGATCTCATTACACTGAAAGTAGATCTCCACTGTAAAATAAAGTAATAAATATGTGGGCCAGAGAGATTTTCCAGTGGTAAGTCACTTGCCTTCCTTGCATGCAGGCAACCTGGGTTCAATCTTCACATATGGCCCTCTGAACCCCACTGGAGTGATCCCTGAGTGCAGAGCGAGAAGTCCACCCTGAGCACTCGAGGGTATGGCCCAAACCCATCCCCTACTCAAAAAACAACTTAAGGGGCTGGAGTGATAGCTCAGCAGGTAGGGCGTTTGCCTTGCACGCAGCTGACCCAGATTCGATTCCCAGCATCCCATATAGTCCCCTGAGCACCCCCAGCAGTGATTCTTGAATGCAGAGTCAGGAGTATCCCTGAGCACTGAAGGGTATGGCCCAAACCCGTACCCCACTCAAAAAACAACATAAGGGGCTGGAGCGATAGCTCAACAAGTAGGGTGTTTGCCTTGCACACGGCTGACCCAGATTCGATTCCCAGCATCCCATATGGTCCCCTGAGGACCCCCAGGAGTGATTCTTGAGTGCAGAACCAGGAGTAACCCCTGTTCATTGCCGGGTGTTATCCAAAAAGAAAAAAAAAAACACTTAAAAAACAAAGGCACTAGGAAGTGAACAATATACTAATTGGAAGATTTTTTAAAAAATATTTGAGTTTGGGGCTGGAGTGATAGTACAGTAAGTAGGGTGTTTGCCTTGCACACAGCTGACCTGGGTTTGATTCCCAGCATCCCATATGGTTCTCTGAGCACCGCCAGGAGTAATTCCTGAGTGCAAAGCCAGGAGTAACCCCTGTGCATCACTGGGTGTGACCCAAAAAGTTAAAAAAAAAAGTGTGTTCACTGACAAGCTCATATTTTTGTCCACTGACAAGCTTATACAGATGTCACATATATATGGTATAGAGAATAACTGTAAGAAGAAATCCAAGGTATTTAACGGGGACAACTCGATCACCCTTGACTACGAAGAAGGACAGAGAGGGAAAGGAACTGGAGGGGAGGGAAAGGATAGCAAGAAGTAGCATAAATAAGGGGTAGGAGAGGTCAAGGGCCTCAGGTGCATCTGTGGCACAGAAAAGTGGTACACACCCAAATTTATGTAATTAACTGAATTGTATTCTGGGCTGCTTCACGAATGGTTTCAAAAAAGCAAAAAGTACTGAACTGACCCTTTCAAATTCAAACTTCAGTATCTGTTGTTAATTTAAATATTTTTTTATCTGTTAACATCACAAAACTATACAAATAAAGGTAGCTAGCAAATTTTGGGGACCCGATTAAAAAAAAAAAACAGCTAAGGTAAAAATTCGAATACTCACTTTGTTATTCTGAGTCACAAGAATACTTCCACCCCCTGGTTTCAAAGGCACCTCCTCCATTGCTCCAAACACATCAGTTTCAACTGAAAAAGTTAGCTCCAGACCCAGATCACTAATATCATTATCTAAAATCCATTGTAAATTTTTGGCATATTCTGGATCAATGGATGCCACATCTTGGTAATTTACAGGAATGCCTAGAAATACAAACAAATAGCAGTTATATTCTAAATGATTCAGTCTTTCCTTATCTGTTCAGTGGTAAAATACTGCCCTCTACAGATTTTCTGTAAAACTGCAAAATATTATCTAATTCTCTCTATTTTAAATTGCTACTAATTCTAAGCCTACAGGTAACTCATATAAGATTATTTCCTTCCTCTTTCACAGTGTGATCTTTCTTTAAAATAGCCATTTAGAATATTGTTATAAAAATCCAAACTGACAATTCTCTTAAGTAAAACATTATATACTGTATGTTGAGCAAAAACATGCAGAAAATTTTTTAACACTTTAACAAGACAATTGGTTGCTTATCTTCCCAAACTCCAAATATCTCAGTCTCCAATAAAAATAAAAATCATTTAGACGAAGATGTGGTTTACTTACAGAGAGGTAGAAATAGTTCTCTACTAAGTATTTTACAAAACTATTTCTAAAAAAGAAAAACTTCATAAAAGTACCACTAGAAATAATCATAGAGCCATACCAAGAATGTGCTTGTAGAATGATCTTGTGAAGTAAATGTTAACCAGCTGCCTGTGATTCAAAGCTAATCCTAAGATCTGTCCAGCAAACCGAAAATAGTTCAGATGATCAGGATTCACATAGGAGTTGCTATTAGGCTGAAAAGTTGTTCCTATTAAAATAAACACAAAGTGATTTCTTTTTAAAAATAGGCATACAAAAGAGAGATTATCTTAATTTTAACTCCCATAAGAAGTTTTTGAGGAATATATAACAGAAATAGGACAAGAAATTCAAAACATAATATTAATTGAAATACTTAGAGCAAATCTTTATGCAAAGACCAAATTTAAGAATACTTAACTGAACATACACTCTTCTTTTCCTAGGCAGCGTGGACAGAATTGCTAGGCTACCAATTAGGGCGGATACTGTCTCACTCATCTCTCTACAAGTGTAATACACTAAGTATTCACTGCTTTTCACTCTAAAAAGAATGGACCACTACTAGAGGAAAAACTAAAAATCTTAAGTATATAAATTTTGTTTTTTAGAGAAGGAGTGGTGGAGTTACACAACTGGCAATGCTCAGGGATTACTCCTGCTCGGTGTTCAGAAATTACTCCTGAAGGTACCATTACTGCAGGGAATGTTAGAAAGAACCCGGGTCAGCCGCATACAAGGCAAGCACCCTACCCATCATACTGTCTTGCCAGCCTTAGTATACAATTATTTTTAAGTGATAAACCTAGTCAATGAATGCCTTTTAATTATTATAAATTTAAAAAATCACCAAAGTCCACAAATCAACAAATATTTCCTTTAAAGAAACAGCAATGAAGTTAAAAGGAACAATTGGCAAGAGCAAAAGTTACCAACCAACATTAAATCTGATACAGGAGAGTATGATCCTACTGAAATGAAAAAGGTCTGAACACAGATGGAGGTAATGGTTACATAAAACTGTCAACGTATTTAATGCCACTAAATTATGTACTTGAAATGGTCAACATGGTCAATTTTATGCTATATTTTACAACAACGAAAAGGGTCTCAATAAAAAAATTCTAGTGAAATGGAAAAACCTACTATTAAGATCTCAGTTTTAGGGGTATGGTACCGCCAGCAGATCAATCTGTACCTGTGAGGTGAGTGCATCAGCAGCCTGATGGCAACATCAGACTTTCAGATGCCCCAAAATTGCTGCTGTGCCTTTGGCCAGACCCCAAAAACTTGGGGCAAAGTTTACCAAGAAAGTAAACGGCCAAAAGTTAGGTATGTGGGAGACACACCCACAAACCACCTCCGGCTCAGCTATATAATTGGAGGCATGGCCTCTCTGGTTCCTGATCGAAATGCTTAATGGCCATGAACCCAGAGACTCAGAAACCAATCTCATGGGAAGGGGGGGTGTTACCGGCTTGTCCTTCAGGCCTTACCAAGGTCACGAGCTGCCCTCCGCAAGCGGCTCTCTGGCATGGCCATGGCTCCAGAGGCAAAAGGACTTAATCCAGAACCCAGCAGCTTGCGGCAGAAAAGTGAATGGACCATTCGTTAAACTACGGCGCCATGTCTCCCCAGGAGAGAAAGGATGTTGCTCCCTTCCGCCTTTTTCCACCCTGGCAGCAAGGTGGCCGCCACCTCAGAGCTTATTGGAAAGCCAGGTATGAACCAGCGGTGAAGGGGCAACTGCAGTCTCATGGGAAGGGGGATGGTACTGGCACGTCCTTCACGCCCTACCGAGGTCACTAGTTACCACCCACGAGCGGCTCTCCGGCATGGCCATAACACCAGACACACAGAAACCAATCTCGGAATTATCTGGCTCTTTGCAGAAATCCAAAATCGTGGCTGCGTGACATTATATGATTCTCATAACCAGCTACAGAAAACAAAATATTTCACAATGCCTTTTCAGCAATTCTTATTGTTTGGGGGGAAATTCTAAACAATAATGGTGCATCTTTTGTCGAAATAATGAATGTAATCAATGTAGAGAAGAGTTAAGTAGAAATCTCTGCCTCACAGGCATTTGGAGGGATGGGAAGGGAGGTATACTGGGGTTCTTGGTGGTGAAAAATGAGTACTGGTGAAGGGAAAGGTTTGATCATTGTATGACCGAGACTTAAACCTGAAAGCTTAGTAACTTTTCCCACAGTGATTCAATAAATAAGTATAAAAAGAAAAAAAAATAAATAAAATTTTAAAAAAAATTTTTAAAAAATCTCAGTTTTAATTCTATCATTCATTTAAAAAAATATTGGGGCTGGAGAGATAGCACAGCGGGTGGGGCGTTTGCCTTGCACACGGCCGACCCGGGTTCGATTCCCAGCATCCCATATGGTCCCCTGAGCACCACCAGGAGTCACTACTTACCTCCCCTAGCTCTCTATATAAATCATTCTCTAAATACTTTCTAGGATATCTGCACTAAAACATAAGGAGTGGTCAAAAAAAAAAAAAACAGAAACAAATGGGAGCAGAAATCTTCAGAAAAGGAATAGTTTCAACTTGAAAACTAACTAACAGAAAGTTCATATTATGTTTTAAGTTCAAATTAATGTAACACTAATAGCTTTTTTAAAAAAATATTTATTTATTTATTTATTTATTTTGCTTTTTGGGTTACACCCAGCGATGCTCAGGGATCACCCCTGGTGGTACTCAGGGGACCATATGGGATGCTGGGAATCGAACCCGGGTTGGCCATGTGCAAGGCAAACACCCTACCCCCTGTGCTATTGCTCCAGCCCCTCTAATAGCTTTTTTTACTGTTTCAGAAAAACATTATTGCACAAGAAATTATCATTCTCATAATCTACTGGTAGTGATAGCACAGCGAGTAGGGTGTCTGCCTTGCACACAGCCGACCCAGGTTTGATTTTTCCATCCCTCTCGGAGAGCCTGGCAAGCTACTGAGAGTATCCCGCCCGCACGACAGAGCCTGGCAAGCTCCCTGTGGCATATTTGATATGTCAAAATACAGTAACAACAAGTCTCACAATGGAGACGTTACTGGTGCCCGGAAGAGCACATCAATGAACAATGGCAGGACAGTGCTACAGTGCTACTGCCATGTAATACTTAGGTTTCATTCCTAATTACCGGAAACTAGGCTAAACAATTTTACATGAATTATTAGTACAAAACATGTGTTGTCATTTTCAAATCAGAAAACCGAGGTCTAATTTTGTTAAGTTCAGTGTACTAAGTTCATAACATAAAGTGGGTAGAACACACCAGTTTAACAACAAAGATCAAATTCTTTACCACTATACTAGGTTAATTCCATGGTTAACATCTTAATTTGATTAGAAACCAAACTTAAAAGATAACTGACACTGGACCTATCCATATATAATCCTCTTGACGACAATAAAAAATTAGAACATATTAATACTATGTTCCCAAAGAGAAGACCTAGCTTATAAAATAAATCATGATCTTTATGGTACATATGCTGTCACATATGCTCTGCAATAAAACTGCAGTATAAAATACTTCAATTAATGATTCCATACCAAATCTATTTTTCAGTTATAGAACAGACTTAAAATACGGGACTATAAAACCGAAGTGATAGTACAGCAGGCTTGCACACATCTGACCCAGGTTCAATCTATACCACGTGGTCCTCCAGAGCACTGGCAAGAGTAATTACTGAGTGCAGAGCCAGGAGTGACCCCTGCACATTGTCACTGTCACTGTCCTCCCGTTGTTCATCGATTTGCTCAAGCGGACCCAGTAACATTGTGAGACTTGTTACTGTGTTTGGCATATCAAATACATCACGGGTAGCTTGCCAGGCTTTGCTGTGCAGGCAAGAAACTCTCGGTAGCTTGCCGGGCTCTCCAAGAAGGGCGGAGGAATCAAACTCGGGTCGGCCATGTTGGTTGCATGCAAGGCAAACAGCCTACCCACTGTGCTATCGCAGCAGCCCCTGCACACTGTAAGTTGTGCATTATATATATGTGTGTCTGTGTCAATATATATATATATTTACAATATATATACATTTGCTGTATAATATATACAGTATATATGTGTGTGTGTGTGTCTGTGTGTGTGTGTGTGTGTGTGTGTGTATACACACAGAGCTCTGGTAGCTAAAGACCTCTGGAACCCTGCCACAGCCATACTTGAGACCACTACCCACACACTCGGATGAGCCTCACGCATGAGGGAACTGGCAGAAGAACCCAGGTGTGCGGGACCCAGGGCTGAGATCTCCAAGCCTGCTTGGATCAGGACTGAACCTCCCTTACCCAGATCCCCCATCTTCCAGTAGCTAGGAAGTCTCACCCACAAATTGCCCCCGCACACCATGTAATCTCATCAACAGCCAAGATCCAGAGACTATAAAACCATGCTCCCTGAAGCTCACAGCCACATTTGCGACCATGCAACTTCTTATTGTCTAGTTCTCACTCTCGGAGAACCCGGCAGGCTACCAAGAGTATCCTGCCCGCATGGCAGAGGCTGGCAAGCTCCCCATAGCGTATTCGATATGCCAAAACCCAGTAACAATGATGGGTCTCATTCCCCTGACCCTGAAAGAGCCTCCAATGTGGCACTTAATAAAATCTCAGGGCTAGGACGGATGGAGACATTACTGGTGCCTGCTCGAGCAAATCAATGAACAACAGGATGACAGACAGTGATAGACTATGTGTGTGTGTGTGCGCGCGCGCACACGCACATACACACACACACAAACACGAGACTGTAAAAGAGAGAAACCTAAAATGCTGTAATACTAAACCTTCCTTCAAAGATGAGAACTAAATAACAAAACTTATAATCTCATCAAATTTTTGAAAAAATCACAAAGATAACAAATTTACTTCAGAGTTTACAAGAAGTTACAGAGTTAAAGCAGAGAACCCCATACTCCTAATTAATGTCAGAGTCCCAGAACATTACCTGTGTATTGCCATCACACAGATACCTGTAGTTCTCTAGCATCTCTGCAGCCTACCCCAGTTGCTCTGACAGTTATCCACCTTATTCTGTAGAGATCTGTAGATTAACTGATTTATACAATCAGAAGCCAGAGTTGGCAAGATATGCCTCCATCCCTCTTGGACAGCCAAGCAAGCTGCCAAGAGTAACACAGCAGAGCCTGGCCAGTTACCTATGGTGTACTCGATATGCCAAAAACAGTAACAACATTCCCCTGATCCTGAAAGAGTCCCCAATATGCTATCGAGGTACACTAGCACTCAACAAAGATGAATGGAGATGTTATTGGCGCCGGCTAGAGCAAATCGATGACCAACATAGATGACAGTGATAGAGTGATTAAAGAGTTAAGGGGGAAAAAAAAGAGTTAAGGAGCTATGGTGATAGCACAGTGGCAGATAACAGCCTTACATATTCTAGGCCCATAGTTTGATTCCCAGGAACAAGTGGCCCAGAAAACTACTGAATATAGTCCTAATGGTTACTGAGCATTACCAGACCCCAAATCTGTCAGGCCTGCACTGCCAGGCTAGGTAGAGCATTATCTGGAGTAACGTTAGGCCCACCAAACATTCCTGAGATAGAATGAATGAATCAATCAATTTATTAATATAAGATAGAGGATGAAAATACAAAAAAGAAGATATTTTCCGGGATATAAAAGCAACTATGCAAAGCACTTCAAAACTAAAATTCCCCTAAAAAACCCGCTTTTCTTCCCCCTGCCCCCTCCCCACACACACACAATGAGATTTTACATTCACTGGGATATCTAATAAGTCACAAAACTCTTCAGATACCCCTCACACAAATGAGGTGTAAGATTTCCATTAAACGAGTCTAATCAAACCACAATGCTAAAGTACCACTTAAACTGACACTTTCTAAACTCTGTTTAAGTAAGAGCTCTTTGGTTGTCAGATTGTAATCTTAAAAGACTGAAAATTAAAAACTAAGTTACTGTACATAAAAAAATTATAAAGTTTAAGATTTACTATTTACAACAGCCAATACCTGGAACAACCCAAATGCCCAATCACAAGTGAGTAGGGCAAACTAAGGAAATTTTGGTACATACACAAAATGGAGTATTATTTAACTATGAGGAAAGATGAAATTTTGAAGTTTGCTGCAATTTGGTTGGAGCTGGAGAGTGTCACGCTAAGCAAAGTGAGTTTAGAAAGTAAAAGATGTAGATTAGATGACTTTGCTCAGATTAGACAATTCCCGATGGAAACAGATCCTAAAACATGTTACAGTGCTCTGCAAAATAGCAATTTAATATTATTATAAACTATGATATCTCAATAAAAATACACAGAAAAAAAGATACATACTGAAATTGTTACAAATTGGTGGGGGGATGGGGCCATGATTTCTAGAATTAGGTTTTTATAACGAATATTAATACTTGAAAATTTAAATAAAAAAAGTTGGCAAATTTTAAATTTTTTTCCAAATGAAGATTTTTTACTTTTTAAATCTATGTGACAGCACCCTTTTTACAAAAGGAAAACCTAATTTGAAAAAAAGCCTGGGGGCCAAGAAGACAGTACAGTGGGTAAAGCAGTAGCCCTACATGCTGTTGACCCAGATTTGATCCCTGGCATCACTTCAGGTCCCTACACAACACCAGAAGAGATCTCTGAGTGCAGAGATAGAAGTAAGACTTCAGCACAGCCAGGTGTGGCCAAAAGAAAAAAAAGAAAAATTTTTAAAGTGAAATTTAATTTTATTTTACACAGGACTAATGAAACTTTCACTAGGCCAGCACTAGTCCTTGAAACAAGTTATCTGAGGACCAAGACTAAATAAGTTATATTTCGCTTATGATTCACCCACTCATTAACTATGTTAACATAAACAAAAACTGAATTTCAGTTTTCTCATCTATAAAATGAGAACACCATGCTCACAAGGTTACTGTGAGAACCACAGGATAAAAAGCACTGATATGTTTTGGAAATGTGACGTCACTGCAAAATGTCACCTAGACTGTAAAACTTACCATCCGCTGACTGGGTGAACAATGCATAATCAGGATTGACTATCTCATTAGACAGAATATCAAACCATTCACGCACAACGCCTTGACCCTGAGTTCAAAAAAATAAAGTATCAATAAAAAGATATTACATGGCAATTTATTTCTTAAAAAAAACAAAATCAAATTAATGTTTTCATTATTAATATCACATTTTACTCTATCTTTTATATAGAGCAATATCAATGACACCGATTTTTATACCCACCATGCCCTCTTCTCCATGGAACCGTACAGCAATCCCTTGTTTTAGCTTGGCACAATTTGCTTTAGACACAACTTCACAGCTACTCCTAAAAATAGAATCTAAATATGTAGCAGTGGTTAATTTTACATATTGAAATTTAGAACAACTATTATTTTGTACCTCGTATGCAAACCAATACATTCCTTATCCATACCTCTATGAACCAGCAGAATATCGTTTTCATTTACTGGTCTGTGCACCATGTCTGAATCTGGTTGTCCTGAATGCAAATGTTCATAGAACCATTCACAGCGATCTTTAAATGGCTAAAAAGGAAAGAAAAAAGTCAGCAGTATTTAGTCACCTACCTGTCCAACTGAACTAGCATGCTAAACTCTTTTTTTTATATTAATTTTTATTAGTGAAACACCATGAGGTACAGTTGTAGATTTACAAATTTTAGTGCTTGGGTTTCGATTATACAATGATCAAATACCCATCCCTCCACCAGTGCCCATTTTCCACCACCATGGATCCCAGTATCCCTCCCACACCCATCCCCCCATCCTACCCTGCCTCTGTGGCAGGGCATTCCCTTTTGTTCTCTCTCTCCTTTTGGGTGTTGTGGTCTGCAAAAGATGCATTGAGTGGCAAACATGTTCGGTCCATAGTCTACTTTCAACATGCATCTCCCATCCTGGGAGAATCCTCCAAACACCCTTTATTTGGTGCTCCCTTCTCTATCTGAGCTTCCCTTTCCCCTAGAATGCCCGGCTGGCCTCTAAGCCATGAAGTAATCCTCCTGGTACTGATCTCGGCTACTCTTGGGTATTAATCTCCTATTTTGTTACTTTATGTCCCCCAGATGAATGCAGTCTTTTTATGTCTATCCCTCTCTTTTTGACTCAATTCGCTTAGCATGATACTTTCCATGCAGTACCACTTGTATGTAAATTTCATGACTTCATCTTTTCTAACAACATGCTAAACTCTTAGCACTATAGATCTCTATGATAGTTGATATAATGTTCTGAGTATATCAAATAAAAATTACAAAAAGATTTTATGCCTAGTATACCTAAAAAAACTACCTTATATTTTCTCAAAAGAAAAAAAAACTGAAAAAAGAGAAAGCTATATATAAGATCTTAATATCATATATGTAAATAGAACACATGAATCTTTCTTTTAAACCCAACAAATCTCATATAACGCTTCACATCAAGAAAAATTATGTTGCATGTTCCATTATATTTCTTATGAAAATAATCTTTCTTTAATGCTTATTTTTTGGGCCACAACAGCAATGCTCAGGGGTCAATCCTGGCTCTGCACTCAGGAATTACTTCTGGTGGTGCTCAGGGGACCATATGGGGTTCTGAGGATCAAACCTGGATTGGTGGCAAGGTAAGCACTTTATCCACTATACCATTTCTCCAGTCCCTGAAAATAATCTTCATACATGTATTTTTTTTATAATTTCAGAATATATGCAGTAACTATAAAAGAATGGTTTCCTTTTTCCTCTTCCCCTACCCTAAAAGTTGAAAAATAAGAATCCATTACATATTAAAGAGTATATACTTGGCTCATCAGCCATATCCACAAAGAGCAAGTGATTTGTAAATTTTTTATTAATCAAAAGCATTAGTGAGTACTTAGTATGTACCCATATACTGCAGGTAACATAAAAGTCATAAAAATTCTAGTGTCAGACCCATGTATATAGCTCAGCATTAGAGCATATGCCTCTAAGGCCTTGGGTTTGACTTCTAGTACACCAAAAATTAAAAATAAAAAGCCCCATTTCACTGTTAAAAAGCTGGAGAAGCCAGGGAAATAGGACAGTGAGGAAGGTATTTGCCTTGCACTTGGCCAACAGAATTCAACCCCCAACACCACATATGGTCCCCAGCCCCACCAGAAGTGAGCATCAATGCATGTGACCCAGAAAACAAAAACAAACAAACAAACAAAAAACCTTAGACTGGAATAATACAGTATATATAAAACACTGCGTTCCAAACATTACAGTACAGCTATATAGTACAGTTATATATGCAATATATATTATTACAGTTGGCAGCAACTGTAATAATATATATTGGATGAGAAGGGCCTGCTCATCAGAGGAAAGAGGAATAGTAAGGTAAATCTGAAAGACATTCCTTTGAATAAAGTGAAAAGCAAGAGCAGATCTCTAAACACAAGAACTCAAAATGAAAAAACCTCAGGAGGAAAAAGCTCTCCTAACAATCTATCCCCAATTCTGAGAAGGCTCTAGAAAAATGTTAGTAAAGATAATGAATGTTCTAAATTTGAGGATATCTGAGATACAACTGTTAAGGACCTGGAAATAAAGACTGTGTTGGATCTGAAACACTGGAAAAAATAATGGAGAAAATTCAAGCTGGTGACAGGATAAGGTCTCTTGTTTGGAGACTAAAGAAATAGAGAACATGGTCAGCGTGATAGTACAGCAGGCAGAGAACTTGCCTTGTATGCTGCCTACTCGGGTTTAATCCCCACTACCCAATATGGTACCCTGAGCACTGCATGGAGTAATTCTTGAGTGCAGAACCAGGAGTAATCTCTGAGCACTGCAGGACGTGACCAAAAAAATACAAAACACCAAGAGAAGTTTATGATCATAGGTCAGGGAGAATTCAGTGAGCAAATGGTTAACACAGTGAGAAGAGAGAAAAAGGAGAACCAATAATACAATAGCCAAGTTTCAAAAGATAAATATGACCAATATCTAACATCCCAGAGAGGTTATCTACCAGGCAGTTTTTAAGGCACCAGTAATTATCTTATACTGAACTAAACTAAACAGTAATTTTTCCCTTAAAAACCAAGATGCATGCCCAGAGCCTTGGACTCAACTAACATTGCAACAGACCCCCAACAGCCAGCTAGAGAAAGACCCTCAGGGATATTTGAAGCGAAACAAGGAAAGCCTCTTCAACAAACCGCATTGGACAAACTGGGCATAACATGGAAAGAAAAAGGAAAGAAGGAAGGAAAGAAGGAAGGAAGGAAGGAAGGAAGGGAGGGAGGGAGGGAGGGAGGGAGGGAGGGAGGGGGAGGGGAGGGGAGGGGAGGGGAGGGAAGGGGAGGGGAAGGAGGACTCAGACCTCTTTCTAATGCCATGCACAAAAATCAAATCAAAATGGATTACAGATCTCATCATCAGATCTGAATCACAAGGTCCAAAGACGAATATATGGGCAGAATTCTCCATGACACTGATGTTAAAGGCTTCTTTAAGGATGAAACCCACTGACCAAATAAGTGGAAGCAAGGAAAAACAAATGGGACTACATTAAATTAAGAAGCTTTTGTACCCCAAAGGTACTGATGAGAATATAAACACAGCCCATGGGCTGGGAGAAATTACTTGCCCACCACTATTCGTGGTGGGATAATTTAGGGAAGGGAATGCTAAAATGGGAGAGGAGAAAAGTGCCTGCCCCAGAGGCAGGCTGGGGTGCAGGAGCGAAACCGGGAGCATTGGTAGAAGTTAGTGCACTCTGGTAAAGGGATGGGTGTTGAACACTGTATCCCTGAAACTCAATCATGAATATCTTTGTAACTATAATTCATGGTGATTAAATTTTTTTTAAAAAACTTAAATATCACTTTTAATTAATTCTCAATAAAATTATTTATTTGGGAGATTTGACATTTAATATCTGCACTTTTAAATTAAAAGAAAAGAGTAAATGTTTCCACAGGGAGTAGCCTTTCAGCAATGCTCAGGAGGTGTGGGGGCCCCTCCTGGCCACACACGCCCCAGATCTGAGACTCGGTGGAGTCAGTGCTTAGGCCCCGCAAGGCAGTGCTGCCAGGACCCAATGGTGCTTCCCTTTCTTTAAATTTAAATGCATGACTTTGCACATAATTCTAACAGTGCTCCATATTTTCTTTTTAATAAAGCAGTGCTTTATCAGATTTACTGTTGGATTTATAAATTGAATTTGTTCATTTTTATTGTTTCAAATAAATTATTTTCAGTCACCGTGAAATTATGGAGTTATTCATGATTGGGTTTCGGGCATGTAATTTTACAACACTGATCCCTTCACCAATGTCCAACTGCCCTCCACCAACCAATGCTCCTCACCACCCCATCTGCCTCTCTCTCTCATCAGTCTACTTCTATGAGAGGTGCTCTCGCTCGCTCGTGCTCTCTCTCTCTCTTTCTCTCTCTCTCTCTTTCTCTCGTTACTGAGAGGGTTTATATTAGACGCTACCACCTTTCAGCAACACCTATTCCTCCCAGTTACAAAATACCAGTTCTCATGTTCTTTGTTTCCATTGTCCTTGGGATTCATAAAGACTAAACTAGATTGCAAAGTGCCCAATATCAAGAATTTCATGCTGATTATTTCAAAAATTCAGTAAAACAAGAGAGAAAAAATTATACATAAATCATATATTTAAGCATAGACTTTGAAGTCTGATAAAAAAATAAATAAATAAATAAATAAATGCCTATAGGGATAGTACAGTGGGTAGGGTACCTGTCTTGCAGGTGGGCTGGGTTCAATCCCCAGTACCCCATATGGTCCCCACCAGGAGTGATGCCTGAGTGTAGAGCCACGAGGAAGCCCTGAGAACAGTCTGGTATGGCTTGAAAATAAAACAAAATTTTGAAAATGCCTGTAAGGGCAGAGAGATAATACAAAGGCTAAGGCACCTCTTAGCAGGTAGTTTGCAGCTGAGACCCGACTGGAATCTGGGGACCACATATGTGTATACACACACACACACACACACACACACACACAAACACACACACACACACACACACACACAAGCCAAAGGGCACATTATCATATATGCAAAGTAGGACCTAACTTTCCCTAAGATAATTCACAAAATTTAATTAAAGAGTTTTCTCTCAATAGAATTTTCTCAGCAACACAAAACGTCTCTTTTAATTCCCAGTCACCTGAAACCACTAACAGAACAAGATCACTTGTTCGACAGGACCACTGCTAAGGGAAAAGCCTTTAAGTGACAGAAAATTTCTAAGGACATTATAGCATATAAAGTAAGGTTTTTCCTGATGTGAGAGCAAACTGCAACGTGATGCCCACTTTTAAACACGTCAATCTGTATTTCTTACAAATAAGAGAAGTTGCCTACAAAAATGACAATAGCAGCCCCCAAAACGAAAATGACTCAAGATTACTGACTTAATCCTTAGACCCATTTCAAGTTATGCTGATTTCCCATTAATCTCCTTTATAGTTCAGCTCAGCTTTTACTCAGGCGCATAGAAAAACTTTGGTTCTTCTTTACTCTCATTTCATTCCTTTCATTCCCTCTCCTCCCTGCCATCCCCCCCCACCGCCCCAGGGTGTCTCCCCCCACCGCATCCCCCTCCATCCAACTCTGGTTCTGTCAAGCTACTCACAGCACCGTGACCACTGTCTACACAGATGTCCTCCACATGCAGCTCTAAGTCACAAAGTCCATACTCAACCCCTCCTCTATCAGCCCCTTCATATCTGGCCGAACCTCTAAAACCACAGTGCCTGGCTACTACACCTGTGGACCATCGCCATCCTAGTAAGGCAATCAAAATTCCCTCTATAGGACAAAAGATGAGAGAGCTATGCAGAGGGAGAGACAAGGGGATCCAAAAGCAGAGAGGGTTTTAAAAGAAAACGCCTTTTCCAACACTAAAATCTTTCACCTAAAATCTCATTTGTACTAGAACACTGTTACACAGTTAAAAATAAAAACTCAATCCTGAGAGATGATACAGAGATAATACATGCAGCACACCTGGGTTCAATCTGAGGCACCCCTTAGGGTTCCCCAAACACCATTAGGAATGATCCCTGAGTGTAGAGCCAGGAGTAAGCCCTGAGCACCACTAGGTGTGATCCAAAAACCAAAGGGGAAAAAAGTAGAATCTCCAGTACCACAAAGAGTCCCCTGAACACCATCGGGGCTTACTCTGAGCATAGAGTGAGAAACAACCCCTAAGCACTGTCAGGTAGAGTCCTCCCATGTGGTCCACTGATCCCACCAGGAGTGACCCCTGAGTGCAGAGTAAGCCCAACACATAGCTGGTGTGGTCCCCAAACAAACAAAATTAACAAATGGTCTCCACAAATATAAACACAGTATTATCTTATTACATCTAAACTGTAGCCTTCCGTTTATCATATACTTCTGACAAATCTGACAGATTTTCCAGAATCATGTACATTTTCCTGCTTAGTAAACAAGGAAAAGGCCTTAATCTAGCAACCAAGGTTCAATACACACGACCAACCTACCTTTCCAGATTTCTACCTCATTCCTCACCCAAAGTGTTGACTTCATCAATTAGAATTCTGTCACCTTCCCATCTACATAACTTGGCTAGAACATTCATCTTCTCCATTTTATCCCATGAGAACCCTGCATATTTTTTCACAGTCCAGCTTAAAATCTTGACCTTTTGGCTAGGATCAAGTACAAAAATCCACCTCCTCTTTGGAATTTCCCTTTGGGAAAACAGCTGGTAGTAAGTTCTCCCTCCCTTAAACTCCTTAAGAGACAGGCATAATTACTCATTTTGTTCTGTTTTGGGGTCACACCCTGTGGTGTTCAGGGACTACTCCTGGCTTGATGCTTTGGGAATCGTAGAATCACCACTGAAACTTTGAGCTCCAGCATACAAAGCATGCATTCCAGTCCTTTAAGCTATTTTTCAGGTCCTGTAATGACTATTTTATAGAAATTAACTCCCCTTGCTTGACTGAATTGTGATGTCCTAGCGAGTGGAGACATGCTTTCTATCTCTGAAACAAGTGTTATTTATGGACCATGCATACCAACCACTATTCAAAATTTATCCTCCACAATAGTTTTATGAGACTGCTATCATTACCTTGATTTTCTAAATGAAGAAGGCTACGCTCAAAGTGAGAAATGTGCCCCAAGTCACACAGTTGGGAAGGAGCAAAGCAAGAATTTTCCCTAGAATGTTTCATTCATGAGACATGAGAAAAAACTGAAACTTGGTGAGGGAAAAGTTCCCAAGTCAAGTAAGTCTGGAGAATAACAAAATAAAATCACTACTTTTGCCACAGGATTTCTCAAAGCTGCTAATATGATTTACTTTATAAACCTCCAAAAGAGCAAATATATTTCCTAAATGTATTGGGGAATAAAACTTTTCTCAAGGACCAACAACCTTACAGGAATTAAACTGGCATGGAAGAAGTAGCAGTGTGTTCTGCTTGCTAGCTTTGCACAAGTCTTGCACATAGTAAACACTCGATAAACACTTCTTGGAAAAGAAACATGATCCCCTGATGCTAAAGTAGCCACACTAAGGTCATATTCTTCCAGATCCTTAAGACAAAAGTAAGTTCAGCCCCTTTACAGCAGATCCCAATACACTGTAATTACTTCACTAGGCAGCATTTTCATATTAAAAATTAATTTTCACTTAAACTAAAAAAAAAAAAAGACTAAGATAAAGTTTTACCTGTGCTTTTATAATGTGCATGAATCGTGACATCAACTCAGGACATTCAAGGAGGAAATGAAAGTGGTCAAATATAATTTTGGGATTTCTGAAAGAAAAATATATTTTGTTTAAATAGGTGAGAAGGATGAATAGCATTAAGCAAAGAGAAAATTCAAACACAACATTCTGAAAAAGAAGAAAAACAACTATAAATACACACCTACTAAGCTTTCTCTTGTCACTGATCACTTTTTGAACAGTTAAAAAAAAACACAACATTTTAGTCTTACCTGTTAACAAAGCATTTTAAAACTTCATCATGTTTGCAGACAAATTCAATAAAACGAGGGGAAGTCATTCTGTGGATGGTGAACAGAGTCATTACACATAAAGGAAAGTGTCGATGTAGCAAATTTGATAACTGTTCAACTGAACTGGCCTCTAGGTGGCAAAAGAGTAATTTGGGTTTGAATCACCTATGAATTTAGGAAATCAAGACATTCAATTTATAAAATTAAAAATATCTAAATATTCATTAACAGATAATCAAAGCAAGTGAGTTTTCAAAATTCTTAAAATTTCTGGCATCTCTGCTCTACATATTCTGAATGCTTAATTAAGTAACCTTCATACCAGTCTACTTTTAATGACACGTGCCTAAAACTCAAATATTTCATAATAATAATAAATGTGTATAATGAGTATCAAAACAAAATCAAACAAAATCAAACTAGAACCCAAAACCAAATTATCATTTTTTGTTACCAAAAAACTTATCAAAAAAAAAAAATCAAAAGCTTTTCTTCACCTACCAAAAGAAGGAAATAATAAGCAAAAACTTTCTTACCCTGGAGGCATCTGACAAGAACAGCACATGTAAAAGGCTTGAATGACAGCACTTAGCCGGTTAGCTGTCATAGAAATAACATCCTGACAGTCTGCACTGACTTCCTGTTTCCCTGCCAGAGCATCTGGTTTAGATTCCCCTGTATCAGTGGAGAGATTTTCGTAGCTCCCTGGTCCTGGAGGTTCAAATGGAGGAATGGAAGCACCATCTTGATCTTGGCCTTTTTGTTTCAGTAAAATAGACGTGATATCTGTCGAGTCCTTCTTGTTTTTCATCAATTCTGTAGCTATTAAAACTAGCCATTCATCTAATGAGTGCCAAAGCAACTCTAGAGGCTAGGAGGAAAATAAAGAGTGCTTTCAAACATCATTTTTCGACTCCAGAGAAAAAACCCACAGCAGCAAACAAATGCAGCAAAAATTTACATCTATTTTTCCAAGTTAATGTACCAGTATTGTTTGAAAGTAACAAAAAACATACAAATATCAAATATGCATACATATGTATAACTTCTTCACTTAGACAAAAAATTTATTTTGCATTTATTCTTTGAAGCAAAAGTGGCAAAAAAATTAAAATAATATTTCTTCTTTTAAAAAATGTCAAATACTTAGTTTGGGGGAGGAGCGATGGCACAGTGGCAGGGCGTTTGCCTTGTGCAGAGCCCGCGCGGCTGAGCCAGGTTCGATACCTCCACCCCTCTCGGAGAGCCAGGCAAGCTCCCGAGAGTATCTCGCCCGCAAGGCCAAGCCTGGCAAGCTACCCGTGAGGTATTCGATATGCCAAACACAGTAACAAGTGTCACAATAGAGACATTACTGGGCCTGCTCGAGCAAATCGATGAACACCAGGAGGACAGTGCAGTGCAGTGTTACTTAGTTTGGAATCATAATTTCTTTTATATAAACAACCGCCCCTAATGTTCACTATATTAATGGAAGTTCAACAATTTTCAATTGTCTATCTTTATTTAAAAAATTAAAATTCCTAAAAGCCTAACAATTCTTTGCAGGCAATTCCTACAAGTTTGAGAATAGCAAGGAATTTTAAAGTATAGCAAATGTGTATACACTCACAAAACTACTTTAATAGCCAAAATAAATTCTATTAAATACTAATAATTACTAACCAAAAACAAAATTAATAAGTTCTACATTGCAAGTGAAGATTAAGATATATGATGTAATTTTATATTATAAGAATATAGAATAAACTTATTTCTACATCAATTCATACTTCATAAATTAGCAGCAAATGAAACTTCATTTAAAAAATATTGGGGCTGGAGCAATAGCACAGCAGGTAGGGCGTTTGCCTTGCGTGCGGCCGACCCGGGTTCGATTCCCAGCATCCCATATGGTCCCCCAAGCACCGCCAGGAGTGATTCCTGAGTGCACAGCCAGGAGTAACCCCTGAGCATCAGCTGGGTGTGACCCAAAAAGAAAAAAAAATATATATATATATATGGTCACAGCAGAGCTTAGTATTAGAAAAATAAACATACATCTTACCTCTAATAATCAGTAATTTTTAAGACAAATACAACTGTCTAAGTACTATAAACAAACATCTTTACCAGGGACCTAAGGCACAGCACTGTGACTAAAATTCTCAATACTTCATTATGCATCTGAAAGCTACTATGCAAGTAGGACTTTAATATTCTCACTATCATAACAACAATAAAATTTTATTCATGTGCAGGGAAGGATGTGCTAAAACTAGCTATCGTGGTAAATACTTTCAATCTGTAAGTGAATTAAATCATCACATGTACACCTTAAATTTACAGCATATTCTGTATGTCAATTATACTTCAATGAAGTCAGGGTGAAATTAAGTTAAAATTCTGAAAAAATTTAATTCAAAATAGAGATAATCATGTGGGTAAGGAGAATAAATTATAGCTAAATGGTCCTTCATTCATGTGTACTAGATGATATATTCAAACTGAGAACAATAAACTTTCTGCAAATTAATGTAACAGTTATCTCCACTTTTCATTTCTTATGTGATTACAGAATGCTACAGAACTTAACCATTTGCTCCAGAAAGTCCATCTTTACAACATTTTATCTGAAATAAATAATCCTACTTTTAAAGACTGGTAAAGGTAAAGGTAAAGGTAAAGGTAAAGGTAAAGGTAAAGGTAAAGGTAAAGGTAAAGGCCCTCCCGTTGATCGTCGATTTGCTCAAGCGGGCCCAGTAACGTCTCCATTGGAGACTTTGTTGTTACTGTGTTTGGCATATGGAATACGTCACGGGGAGCTTGCCAGGCTCTGCCGTGCGGGCGAGATACTCTCGGTAGCTTGCCGGGCTCTCCGAGAGGAGCGGAGGAATCGAACTCGGGTCGGCCATGTTGGCCACTTGCAAGGCGAACGCCCTACCCGCTGTGCTGGTATGAAGAGATTATGCAACTGTATTTGGAACTTTGGAAAAAGTTTTAAATCACTTGTTCTGCCAGGAAATTCTTTTCTATTATTATATTTTTAAAAAATTTCTCTGCTGTATCTTCATCCTTTCTTCATATTTCCAGAACAGTCCCTCCTTCAGGAGATTTTACTTATTAAATTTGTAAACAATTAAATGCCACATAAAAGCCTGAAACATTAAAAATGTGAAAACATTATAAATTAAATACCCCTGAACCAAGTGTCACAATGGAGACATTACCGGCCTGCTCGAGCAAATTGATGAACAACGGGAGGACAGTGAGACAGTGACTGATTCAACAAATATTTAGTTACCACAAGTTAAAGCTGACAAGTAAACAAAGTGAAAAGCAAATCATGTCCTAAGACTGAAGTGAGGGTGTCTCTCTCTCTCTTTCTCTCTCTCTCTCTCTCTCTCTCACACACACACACACACACACAAAGTCACAGCTGCCCTAAAAAAGATACTGTCGTTGAAAGTACATTAACTCTAATTATGATCCAAATTGAGTCTATACAGCCTCTTCCTTGGGCACAACATAGAATCTTCTGTAAAAGATGGGAGTGTTTTATGGGGGTGGAGGACAGAGGAATGTGAGGATTATAACTTTCATTGAGCAAAACTATTGAGGTTTATACATCAGAAAGCACATGTCCAAAATTGAAAGAATAGGTGGTGGTGTAAAACTGTTTGAAACAAAAGAGAAGAGAAATAATTAGCCTCTAAATGAGAAGGGCTAAATGGGGAAGAAACCTGAATCGGGAAAGGATACTAGCCACTCATGCACATTCCAGCAATGAACAATCCAATTTGCAAATACTGACAAGTTGCAAAAATTTAAATAATCCAGAAATAAGATGAACTCCCAGATGTCTGTAAAAATGATAGTGACCAAAAAGATAAATAAATAAATAAATGGAAAAGCTACCCAAAAAAAGTTTTCCCAATGGTGGGGGGGTGGGGGGTAGGGTGGGGAACGAGGGAGGGAGGGTAAGGAAAAGATGGTACAGTGTTTAAGGTGTTTGCCTTGCACACAGCCGATACCCGTTTGATTCCTGATACCACATAAGGTCCCCTGAGCACAGTCAGGAGTAATCCCTGAGCCCCACTGCATGTGGCCCAATCCCAATCTTGATCTCCCCCTTTTGCCCCCTGCCACACTTCCTATAGTTTGCAATAAAGAAACACAGCAAAGAATTAGAAAAGGTGAGAGGGAAAAATCACAGTGGAACTTCCTTTTCTATTTCATACCCTTTCTTTCTTAATTCACAAATACACTAAAACTAAACCTTAACCCAAGAAGTTATCCCTTCGAAAATTTGTTCAGGTAATTCATGTCTCAAGGACAAAAAAAAGAAAAAAGAAAAAAGAAAAAAAAAGCGCACTGGTAAAATAACTTTGACTTAATTTCTAACTCTGATAGCAGTTACAGACAAAAAGGATTTAAAATAAAATCTAAAACCTAAAACCAAATGATTGCAAACTATCTTTGTTTTCTGTATCTACAACAAGAAAAATAACTAAAATGAATAAAAAGCAATGTGCATGTTGATAATTAATAAAATAGGTCAATAAAATGAAAATTGCTAGCAGACTTCATGATACTATGGAAATATTACTTTATGTTTTATTAGTGATCTTAATTACAGAATTATATTCTACACATAGTGAAACTGATATGACATTACTCACTATATCTAAAACATTCCAAGGTGTATTTCAAAATTATAATCAAACTTTGTCCAAAAAACTGAAAAAAGAACTTCCAAGATCCATATTGTTGAAGTGAGAAATAAATCTGATAAGAGAACACTACCAATGGAACATCATCAATAGTACCTTAAAATCCTTTTTCAGATGATGATGTTTTCAAATTGATAATATCAAATATTAAAATCCAAGAGATTTTAAATTTAAAAGATTTTCAATCTTTCATGGCATTCAAATTTTCCCTATCAGAATTCTAGAAAACTGTTAATAGTTACATCTTTTATTCACACACAAAAAAGAACACACCAAAATTCAGGAAAACTCCACTATCTCCCACTATCCACCTTTCAATAACCAGAACTACCTTCTCCTTCAGATACCCCAAAGTTTTCAGTTTAGATTTAAAAAAACATCTCTTAACACTAAAAAATATTGCTAAGTGTTAACATTAACCTAAAAGAACTTCTAAAATAAATCAGAAAACTAACAACAGGATGTTATACAATTTCACCTACTCAAAACATATGGTCTATAAACCTAGTCATTCTTAATGGAAAACCCATTAGTTAATCCTAACAATAAAGTGACATGTTCAGAGTTCCGAGTTAATGAAATAGAAAGTAGGGGTCAACTGCTACTCTAGACAAAATGTGGTAAAAATTAAAACCATTATTTCCAGTCTAACATTGCAGTAACTCAGCAAATGGTTAAGATTTTGCAACTTAAAACTGAAAAAACTCATAAATAACAATGTAGTTTTAATTTTTATCCTTATGAATGAGAAGACTGTTTTGCTATATCCCCAATATACATATTTAATTCATAAAATTTTAAAAAATGACTAATTTATTTCTTAGGAGTGACACCTGTTAATATTTTTAATTAACTTTTTGTAACAAAAATAGTTTACCACTTCAATGATAATACGTATGGTGTTCGAATAACATAACATGAAAGGTGTGATTAACAGTACTGTAAATTCCAGTACTTCAATAAAAGTACTTAAAAAAATAAAATATTCTGCCAAAGTGAGGTCAAAAGTTAGAAGAAAAGAAGTGGACAGAGGCAAAATCAATGTTAATCCTATTGAAAAACATTTTGAAAGATCAAGATACTATTGTATGGAATAAAGTACATGAGAAACATATATACAATATGTATTATATATACCATTTATATGGGCTGGAGCGATAGCATAGCGGGTAGGGTGTTTGCCTTGTACGTGGGCTGACCCGAATTCGATTCCTTCACCCCTCTCGAAGAGCCCAGCAGGCTACCAAGAGTATTCTGCCTGCACGGCAAAGCCTGGCAAGCTACCTGTGACGTATTCGATATGCCAAAAACAGTAACAACAAGTCTCACAATGGACATGTTACTGGTGCCCGCTTGAGTAAATCTATGAACAACGGGAAGACACTGCTACAGTGCTACTATATATATATATATATATGTATATTACATATTATATATGCCTTTGATAAATGACAAAACAGAATGTGGATTACATACTCTAAAAAGCTAAAAGAAAAACTTTTACCTTTCTTATTGGTTTTTTTTTTTTTTTTTTTTTTTTTTTTTTTTTGCTTTTTGGGTCACACCCAGCAATGTACAAGGGTTACTCCTGGCTCTGCACTCAGGAATTACTCCTGGCGGTGTTCAGGGGACAATATGGGATGCTGGGAATTGAACCCAGGTCGGCGGCATGCAAGGCAAATGCCCTATCTGCTGTGCTATCGCTTCAACCCTCTTATTCTATTTTATCCTTTCTTATTCTGTTACATCTACACTAACTGGCAGACAGAAAAAAATCATTTAAATAAAAAACAGAAAGCTATAAAGAAGCTACTTATACAAGTTTACTTTCTATTGTAATTTGAGAAAAGGTAACATTTTGAAAATGTATTTGCCTGGGAGTGAGCTACATGCTACATGCTAGGCAAGAGCCTAAACCCTAGCGCATCTCCTGCTCAATATAACCAAATTTTAGCCAAGTAAAAGAGATCAGTCAATAATGAATATAATTTATATCCAATTTGAATAATGCTGATCTTGCCTACAGTTTATCTGCTAATTCATCATTAGAAATGAGTAGAAAGTATCAAACCAGAAAACTGAATTTGGGCAGATTCAATTACAATTGAAAGTTATACTAGAGCATGTAAAGAACAATATCACGGAATGCTAATGTTACATTTATTTTTGGTTTACTCTTTATTTGAGGTGGGGAGGGGAGAAAACAACTGGCAGTATTGGGGGCTTCATGTAGTGCTAGAAGGGTGGGAAGGCATATGGTACCAGGGACAGAACCAAGGGCTCCCACATGCAAAGTCAGAGCTCCGACCCATAGAGCTTACTCCCCAGGCCACAATGTGAATATGTGAGCAGTAAAACTCTCTTAAAAACCCCACTGACCAGGGCTAGAGCGGTAGCACAGCGGGCAGGATGTTTGCTTTGCAAGCGGCCGACCCGGGTTCGATTCCCAGCATCCCATATGGTTCCCCCAAGCACCGCCAGGAGTAATTCCTGAGTACAGAGCCATGAGTAACCCCTGAGCATCGCTGGGTGTGACTCCCCCCCAAAAAAGAAAAAAAATCTCACTGCCAAGTTCAAAATTTACAAAACAGTAAATATTCTAGGCAGTCCAGGCTTCTGTGTGAAAAGCTACTTTAAATTATAAGATGCATAACTTCCTTATTCCAGAAGGTGGCAGAATAGGGGGTGGGGGGACGTGCAGGGAAAGGAAGCTGAAAACACACACAGCTGAAAATGCTAGCCAAGCTTGAAAACGAGTGAAGCAAACAGGTGCACAGAAAATTATATATAACTTTCTAAAAGAATATCACACCTAATCTAGGGGTTAAAGAATCTATAAGAATCAACAAAAACTTGCAAATTTGTATTCATTTTTAAGATCTGCCCAAAAATACTTGTAAGGAAAAGTCATTTTACATAAATCAATAAATGAATTTCAAATTTTATGAACAGTAAAGTTGTAAATAATAATATTCAAGGAAGTGATCAATTTTAAATGTCCACATCACTTTGGGGACAGAAAACCTGTATACTCAAAAGAAATTCATCCAGTCATGAATTCAAAAGCAAATTTTTTTAATATAAAATACATGAATAGTACCTACACTATACATTTATCCCCAATATGAGTTATCTGAAAATATAACGCTACAAAAATAGTATTAACTTAACAATTACCTTTTTTACTTCATGAGTAATAGCACTGCCTTGGGTTTTATGTATATGTAATCATTCTCCCTATGATCCCATTGAGAAAGTTGCTCTTATAGAAGAGCTGAAACAATACAATATACAATTTCTTAAATACTTAAACAATCCTTCAAGTGTTAGTAAGCCCTCTGAATGAAAGTGACTTGGATTTAGATTGCACTGTGTTTACTCTTCAAATAAAACACTAAGAAAATTAAGTTTTCTTCTATTAGAAAAATATATAAAGCTCACCCATTAAGACTTGCTGTTGATTAGACAGAGATGAAAGGAAGAGGTGTGCCTAACGTAAAAAGTGATACAGGCATAAACCAAACTTACATCATGTTTATGAGGTTTCTGATTAATGAATGCATGCTTTGTCAAAGTCATCTCTTTTACGTCTATCTTCCTAATTACGTCATATACTTTTCTGACCTTGAACACCTGGCTTCTTGGGGTCTTATTTCCATTGTAACCCATATCGATTCCATTACTGGGAGAGGATGGCCCAATCCGGAAGACATGACAAAATATCCTCACAATCCTTAAAAGGCTCTTCATCTGAGCGTCATAATTGCTCGACAGGCTAAAAATAAGCAAAAAGAACATATTAGAATAAGACAAGTCACATCTTAGGTCTGCTTTGAATCATTTTCATCATTATTGCCCATCTGTTTCAACATATAACAAAATACCTTTCATGTCATATAGGGATATTTAAATTACTGTCACTGTCACTGTCCTCCTGTTGTTCATAGATTTGCTCGAGCGGGCCCAGTAGCGTCTCCACCGTGAGACTTGTTGTTACTGTGTTTGGCATGTTGAATACATCACAGGTAGCTTGCCAGGCTTTGCCGTGCGGGCGAGATACTCTCAGTAGCTTGCCAGGCTCTCCTAGAGGGGCGGAGGAATTGAACCCGGTTCGGCCGGGCTGGCTGTGTGTAAGACAAATGCTACCTACCACTGTGCTATCACTCCAGCCCATATTTAAATCATCCTATTTTATTTAATAGGAAGTTGCCAGTACTTATTACTTGAATTGTATGGCTGGATTACTAATTTTAACAATGTAATCAATAATCAAAGTTAACAACGTAATCAATAATCAAAGTATACAATCAATAGAAAAACACACTGTAGGTAGGGAGAGGGCCAACCTCAGAGGAATAATTATGGGGCAATCCTGTCATGCAGAATCTACACCTATGGGTGGAATGAAACAAGTCGGCCTGATTTCAAGCAGGGAATACCTACTGGATCTGGGTATTTTCAGGCCCCCAGCCCCAACTCCTGAGCAGCTCCAGAGAGAGTGCAGGCAGCAGAGGAGTGAGGGAAGGGCAAACGAGGAGAGCAATGCAGCGGGGCTCTCTGACAAGCTGCGTACAAGACCTCAGTTGCAAGATAGCAACAAAAGAGTTGCTGGGCGCACAGATTTCGAAAAATACCAGCTGCTTTCACTTCTACTCAACAACGAAGCAAGTGATTAAGAGTTGGTGAGAACCAGTGTAGGCATTACCTCTTGGTGCCTCTGACAGTCCAGCTGAATAGTCCAAGTCTGTATCAGAGCAAGTGAGCATCTGGCTACTGATGGACACCTGCTTAGCCAAACCGAAAAACAGCCCAGCCCAGCAGGCAGGGGTCAGCTAGCTGGCAAGCACATCCAACTTCCCAAAGCACTGGCAGCTCACAAGGGGCTTGCATCCAGACCCATGGAACACAGCACAGCAGATGGAAGTCTGTCAGGCTCTGGTGATAAAGAGCCCCTGTGAGTCAGACACCTGCAGTATATGAAGCCTAAGTAAGCCCCTAAGGTTGAGCAAATCTAGCTAATAACACATTCTTGGACATGAATAAGCCCAAATTTTCTAGTCACTGTCACCCAGGTCCTTCAAAACTGGTGAGAAGGTATCCCTGGCTGCCAAAACGAAGTATGCCAGGCAGTCCAAAAGATCTATTCAAGCTCAACACAGACCTAACACAAAATGGCCAAAGTGCCCCACTGGTCATCCTTCAGACCTGCTTCACGTAGCACTCAGCTGTAGGAGGACACATGCGTTAGTTCATCAGGGCAGCAATGGTTCACATATGTTGTTAGCCAGGTCTTCTCAACTTGGCTCTAAAACCGCAGCCTGATACTGGCAAACACAAACTCCTACCAGCAATGAAGATCAGTTCTCTGAACAGCTGCTGTTAGAGACTACTCATAAGCACAATTCCAGACACTGCTCAAACCAGTCAGAATTTGACTGTATCAGTTGTCAGACACCAGCAACCATGACCTGGGTCAGAGCCCAGGCCTGCTAGAACTCAGTGCTAGAGTGGATACAGAGCACTTGGGGAGTCTTCAATAATTCTGACTCCAGTGGCAAAGAAAAACGCATATCCGTTGACTCTTCAGCCCATGCTTTTAATTTAATGTGTCTCAATTTTATAAAGTTCAAATTTTAATTTGATTCTGATCTGAATGTGATTCTAGTCTTAAGATGACAGTGGATTTTTATATTTACAGAAAGTTCAACTACAACTACAGAGGTAAGGGAAAACCATTTTTCTCTTTTCTAAAATGGAAGAGACTGGAGCTATAAACTAGATTGAACCTAGTCTAGTATTACATGTATATTTTTCATTGTTGCTGTTTGTTTCAGAGCCACACCCAATAATATTCGGGGCCTACTCCTGGGTCTCTGTTCCTGGATCACTCCTGGTGGGACTCAGAGGATCATAAAGCAGTGCCAGGGATAAAATCAAAGTCAGCCACATGCAAGGCAGATGTCTTAACCCCTGGACTATTTCTCTGTCCCCTGTCAATGTATAAGAGTGAGAGTAAAAAGAAAATTTCAAAAGGGGAAGGCTCCAAATTCAAATGAGACAAATCTGTGAGCTAAAACATAACAGATGAATCAGTTATCAATGGCAGCCCACCTCAAACAGGGTGAGCTAAAGACATACAAAGAAATGTAACTGCCATGTACATCTAACATATACAATGAATGCACTAACTCCAGGACTTATTAATCAGATATTAAAACCACAGAATCTTTTGGAAAGAATTAAAAAAAAAAACAGTTCAAAGCAGGTGAATAGTAAGTAACAGTTGAAGGAGAAAACTACTAAAATTATGGGGACACAGAGGTTGAACAGCAGCCTGTACCCATTTTTATAAATATTCAAGATTCCCAGAATACTTTTTTTATACTTTTTTTACCCCAGAATACTTTTTTTTAATACTTTTTATCATCCTTCATGTACCTATTAGACTAAGCAATCATTTTTATAAAATTCTGAACAGATATGACAAATCTACTTAAGTCTCTACTTTACTCTCTTTAACAATCGAGTCGCCTCAGAAGAAGTTGATCTCCCTGGATTTTAAGAAAAATAGGAAGTCAGCGAAATTTCAAATCATTTGGCACAGACAAAAGGTGTTCAACAAAATAAACTATTCCCAGAAAAGTCTGAAAGGAGACAGAGCTGACAGATACTCTTTATTGATTTGCTTGTATTTTGAGACACTTACCTAAGCAGTTTATGACCATTTGTTGTGGCAACTTCAGCAAGGCTTGTAAGTATCTTTAAGTACTGACTTTCACTTTGCTGAGACAAATGTTCCAGAACTTGCCGTAACTGTTTTATAAATGAAAAATGTGATTATGCAATAATCCATCAAACTTTTCCCAAGTTAGCTATACATTTTTAAAGTATACTAAAGTCAAGGTAAAGGCAAATCTGAAATAAATCTGTTAACATATATTTTGCCTTGCGAACATTCAAAAGGTAATAAGGAGATCACTTAATGTTTTGTTCATATCATCAGTTAAAAACAATGAAATATGTAAGTAGAACAGAAAGCACCAAGTTTAGGGAAACTTAATCCCAAACTTTTGAAACCTGAAAGAAGTTTCAGCAATTTTTCAAATACTTACAATCACTATAAATATAAAGCTCAGTAAACTAGTGACTATAAATCATAACATACTACTCCTTAGATTCTTTACCTATGGAAAATAGTCTAATTATTTTAATGAAAGTCTCAGAAGGCAAAAAAATCATAGACCCACTCCACAGCTTAGAAGCCGGCCTCACATGCTGGGGGAAAAGGCAGCTCAGATAGATAAGAAAACATCAAGTAAAAGGTGCTAGGAGGGCCTGCTCAACAATGGGAGATGCGGGCTGAAAGTAGACTATAGACCAAACATGACGGCCACTTAATACCTCTACTGCAACCACAGCACCCAAAAGGAGAGAGAGAGAGAGCAAAAGGGAATGCCCTGCGACAGAGGCGGGGTGGAGTGGAGGGGACAAGACGAGGGTGGTGGGGGGAATGCTGGGACCACTGGTGGTGGGAAATGGGCACTGGAGGAGGGATGGGTACTCGACCATTGTATGACAGAAACGCAAGCATGAAAGTTTGTAAGTCTGTAACTGTACCTCACAGTGATTCACTAATAAAACATTTTTTTTAAAAATCATAGATGCAAATATGAATACAAAGCTTATCATTACTACATAACTAAAATTTGTCCTATAATGCATATAAGCATATTCATATTGTTAAAAATACCTGCTTGGCGCCCCCTCTTCACCCAGACCCGCGCCCCTGAACACCAGCAGCCCCTGGGACCCCAGCCTGGGGCATCTGCCTCCATTTCTGCATCGAGTGCCAGCCCAACTAGTCAACACCCACCTCCCACATGTCTGTGGACTAGCATCTGGATGGCTGGGGGTGTGGCCTCCTCAAAAGTGGGCGTGGCCTTCTGTGTGGCGGCTGCAGTTCCAGTCCCCACTCTTAGCACTCTCGATTCACATCCCAATCTTCATCACCTAATTCTGTGGAAAACTTCCTGGCTGTCTCAAACATAATAGGACAATAGTCCACCGGCCTACTCCCATTCCAACAAAAAAACAGTGTACCCCAGAAGCTGTACAAGCCCAATATAAAAGAGCACCTCCTCCAACGCTTCACTCACTGCCTCATAAACCACAGAACAATATCTGAGAGGAAAGACATATTCTAGAAGGGGATAAGGGTGACCACCAGCAACTGACCTTATTCAGAATCCTTTCCCACAATAAGAGGAAACAGTGCCTGTGAACTTCAAGGTTTTATCTCTACACAACCACAACAACATGAAGAAACTGCACAAATCTCCACTATGAGGAAAGGACAAAGAAAAGAATCCCAACAGGGGCTACCCACAAATATGCTCTCTCCAATAAAGAATTCCATAATGAAATGCTGAGGATGTTCAAGGAACTACTCAAAGAATCAATGGAGCAGGGCAGGAGTGATAGCACAGCGGGTAGGGCGTTTGCCTTGCACACAGCCGATCCAGGTTCGATTCCCAGCATCCCATATGGTCCCCTGAGCACCACCAGGAGTGATTCCTGAGGGAAGAGCCAGGAGTAACCCCTGTACATCACCGGGTGTGACCCAAAAAGAAAAAAAAAGAATCAATGGAGCAGACATTCAGAAAATTAAAGGAAGAAATGAAAGAAACAGTGGAATGGATAGCTGAAAAAATACAGGAAGAAATGAAAGCAGAAATAAAAAAGCTACAGAAAGAAATTTCACAAGTAAAGGATTTGGTAGATGAAATTAAAAACTCAGTGGGTACCCTCAGCAGAAGAATGACTACAGCCGAAGACAGGATCAGTGAGCTTTTGAAGATGAGCAACAGAAATAGCATAGGGAACAACAAACATTGGGAAAAGACCTCAAAATAGCTCTAAGGCGAATCAGAGATCTAGGGGATGACACCAAGAGAAACAACATTAGAATCATGGGAGTACCAGAAGGACAGGGAGGCAACCCCAATAAAAAAAGTCACTGTGAAAGAAATCATTGCTGAAAAGTTCCCAGAATTAAAGAATGCAGACAAACACATGGGCTGGAGCTATAGCACAGGGGTAGGGTGTTTGCCTTGCATGCAGCCAACATGGCCCACCCGAGTTCAATTCCTCCGTCCCTCTCGGAGAGCCCGGCAAGCTACTGAGAGTATCTCGCCCGCACGGCAAAGCCTGGCAAGCTACTCGTGATGTATTCGATATGACAAACACAGTAACAAGTCTCACGATGGAGACGTTACTGGGCCCGCTCGAGAAAATCGATGAACAATGAGAGGACTGTGACCATGACCGTGAGACAAACCCATGGCAAGCATTATCCTCAATGGGGAAAAACTAAGGGCCTTTCCCTAAGATCAGGGACAAGAAAAGGATGCCCACTATCACCACTTCTGTTCAATATAGTACTAGAAGTACTTGCAATGGTGAGTAGGCAAGAAAAAGACATTAAAGGCATCCAGATAGGAAAGGAAGAAATCAAGCTCTCACTATTCGCAGATGATATGATACTATATCTCGAGAACCCTAAATCCTCTACCAAGAAAATTCTAGAAACAATAGACTCGGACAGAAAAGTCGCAGGCTATAAAATTAATGCCCAAAAATCTTTGGCCTTCCTATACGCAAATAATGAGACAGAGGAAAGTGACACACAAAAAAAAACAATCCCGTTCACAATTGTGCCCCAGAAAATCAAGTACCTAGGAATCAGCTTAACTAAGGAAGTAAAGGACCTGTACAAAGAAAACTACAAAACGCTACTTCAGGAAATAAAAGAGGACATGAGGAAATGGAAAGATATCCCCTGCTCATGGGTAGGGAGACTTAACATTGTCAAAATGGCAATACTACCGAAAGCATTGTATAAATTCAATGCAATCCCTATAAGGATACCCATGACATTCTTCAAAGAAATGGAGCAGACACTCCTGAAATTTATATGGAACAATAAGCCCCCACAAATAGCTAAAGCAATTCTTGGGAAAAAGAAAATGGGAGGAATCAACCTCCCTAACTTCAAACTGTACTACAAAGCAGTAAAAATTAAAACAGCATGGTACTGGAAGAAAGGCAGAACTGCAGACCAATGGAACAGGGTTGAATACACTGACATCACCCCTCAATCATATGCTCATCTAATCTTTGATAAAGGTGCAAGTAATGTGAAGTGGAGTAAGGAAAGCCTCTTTAATAAATTGTGTTGGCATCACTGGACGGCTACAAGCAAAAAAATAGGCTCAGAACTCTGCCTAACACCATGTACAAAAGTAAGATCAAAATGGATTAAAGACCTCAACATCAGACCAGAAACCATAAGGTACATTGAAGACAAAGTTGGCAAAACCCTCCATGACATTGAAGCTAATGGTATCTTCAAAGATGCCACGCCACTGGACGAGCAAGTGAAAAAAGAGATAGATAAATGGGACTATCTTAAACTAAGAAGCTTCTGCACCTCCAAAGAAACAGTGACCAAAATACAAAGACAGTCTACAGAATGGGAAAGGATATTCACCGAATACACATCTGACAAGGGGTTGATATCCAGGATATACAAAATACTGGTTAAACTCCACAAGAAGAAAACATCCAACCCCATCCAAAAATGGGGCAATGAAATGAACAGAAACTTTCTCAAAGAAGAAATCCGAATGGCAAAAAAGCACATGAGAAAATGCTCTACATCATTAATCATCAGGGAGATGCAGATCAAAACCACAATGAGATACCATCTCACACCTCAGAGACTGGCCCACATTCAAAAGAACAAAAGCAACCGATGCTGGCGTGGATGTGGCGAGAAAGGGACACTCCTTCACTGTTGGTGGGAATGTCCACTGGTTCAGCCCTTCTGGAAAACAGTATGGACGATTCTCAAAAAATTAGAAATTGAGCTCCCATTTGACCCAGCAATACCACTCCTGGGAACATATCCCAGAGAGGCAAAAATGTATAGTCGAAGTGACATCTGCACTTGTTTGTTCATTGCAGCACTCTTTACAATAGCCAGAAACTGGAAGAAACCTGAATGCCCAAGAACAGATGACTGGTTAAAGAAACTTTGGTTTCTTTACACAATGTACACAATGGAGTACTATGTAGCTGTTAGAAAAGATGAAGTCATGAAATTTACATACAAGTGGTACAATATGGAAAGTATCATGCTAAGCGAAATGAGTCAGAAAGAGAGGGATAGACATAGAAAGATTGCATTCATCTGGGGGATATAAAGTAACAAAGTATGAGATTAATACCCAAGAATAGCTGAGATCAGCACCAGGAGGATTACTTCATAACTTAGAGGCCAGCCGGGTATCCTAGAGGAAAGGGCAGTTCAGATAGAGAAGGGAGCACCAAATAAAGGATGTTTGGAGGATCCTTCCAGGAGGGGAGATGCATGTCGAAAGTAGACTATGGACTGAACATGTTTGCCACTCAATGCCTCTTTTGCAGACCACAACACCCAAAAGGAGAGAGAGAACACAGGGGATTGCCCTGCCACAGAGACAGGGGGGATGGGGGGATGGGGGTGGGAGGGATATTATCCATGGTGGTGGAAAATGGGCACTGGTGGAGGGATGGGTATCTGATCATTGTATAATTGAAACCAAAGCACAAAAAATTGTAAATCTACAACTTTAAAAAAAATAAAATAAAATAAAGGGGGAAAAAAAAAAAAAACAATCAAAAAAAAAAAAAAAAGAATAGCTGAGATAATTACCAGGAGGTTCAATCCATGGCTTGGGGGCTAGCCACACATGCTAGGGGAAAAGGCAGCTCAGATAGAGAAGGGAGCACCAAGTAAAGGGTGTTGGGAGGATCCACCCAGGATGAGAGATGCATGCTGAAAGTAGACTATAGATCGAATATGATAGCTACTCGATGCCTCTTTTGCAAACCACAGCACCAAAAAGGAGAGAGAGAGAGAGAGAGAGAGAGAGAGAGAGAGAGAGAGAGAGAGAGAGAGAGAGAGAGAGAACAAAAAGGGAATGCCCTGCAACAGAGGTGGGGTGAGATCGGGGGTGGGGGGGAGGGATACTGGGATCATTGGTGGTGGAGAATGGGCACTGGTGGAGGGATGGGTACTTGATCATTGGACAACTGAAACCCAAGCACAAAATTTGTAAGTCTACAGCTGTACCTCATGGTGTTTCACTAATAAAATTTTTTTTTAAAAAAAAAGCATACTGAAAGTAGACTATAGACCAAACATGATTGCCACTCAGTGCCTCTTTTGCAAACCACAACACCCAAAAGGAGAGAGAGAACAAAAGAGAATGCCCTGTCAGAGGCAGGGTGGAATTGGGGGGATGGGGAGTGGGAGGGATACTGGGGACCCGTGATGGTGGAAAATGGGCACTGGTGAAGGGATGGGTACTTGATCATTGTATGACTGAACCCCAAGCACAAAAATTTATAAGTCTACAACTGTACCTCATGGTGTTTCACTAATAAAAATTTTTTTAAAAAACCACCAAAATAAATAAATAAATAAATAAAAATTTAGAACTATTATTAAAAAAAACTACTAAAAATTACTAAGCAGCTTTGCAAACTAACATATATACTAAACAAGGTCATTTATAAACTATAAGCACAGTTACATTACCATGTTTTCTCGAAGATCTTCATTCTGTGTCATTTGAATAATTGTCTGAAATAGCCTAGGGTGATACTGAATCAATACTTCACAAGTTTCTCCATATCCACCCTAAAAAAAAAAAAAATAATTATCTAGCTTTAAAAATGAAGTCCCTAAAGGAAGTCTGCTTCCTCTCCACATAGTATGCCTGCTGCCAAATGAATGGGTTTTCCATACAATTCTCCAGTTCTCTTTGGAGACTGATCTGGTAATCCGGTAATTTAATTTTGATTTCATCCAGCATTAGTACTGACCCCACAGGTCAGAGGATCAGATCCACAAGATTCCCCACCCCACTTCCAACTTCAGTTTCTGTAACCCCCACTTCGGCTGTGTAATTTCACAAGAACTAAGGAAAAATACTATTACCTACGTATACGAAAGATAAAAACTAGGAAACATCTACATGTAAGAGACACATAAGTTCTGCTATGTGGGAAAAGGTGTCAAGGCTTCAGACCTTCATCCCAGCATTTCCATGTGTTCACCAACAAAGGGTCTCTCTACAATCTAATGTTTTGTTTTGTTTGGGGGGGGGGGTGCCACACCTAGTGGTGCTCAGGGGTTACTCCTGGCTCTGCGCTCAGGAATTACTCCTGCTTTACTCCTGGCAGTGCTCAGAGGACCATACAGAATGCAGGGGATTGAACCTAGGTCAGACACATGCAAGGCAAGCATCCCTCTCCAAAACCTATGCTTCAGGGCTTTCATGGAAATTCATTTTAATAGGTGTGACTAATTATATCACTGGTCATTTGGTCACTGGGCCTATCTCCACGACCTTCTGCTCCACTGAGTTGAGGAACAAGGTTTCCTTCTAAGCACGTAGTTGTTTCCTTTAGCAATGAGCCCCTATCATAAAGCTACCTAGCAGAACGCAGCCACCATTCATTACCACAAAAAAAGATTCACTCTTAAAATTGTATGGGTTTTAGAAGTACCTGTGTTAGGAATTAGGATGAAGAGACAAAGGACAGAGACCAAACAGATCTTACCACTTTATAATGTCACAGTTCATTTTACAGAACAATACTTTTTTGGTATATACATACCTTTACAGTACAAAAATTTTTGCACTCACCTTTTCATTTGAGGGAAAAAAAAAAGATTCCCAGTCTCCATTTCTAATATGAAGTTAGATAACTAAGAATATACCTTTAAAAACATACCTGTACACATAAATCCAGAGGAGTTACTCCATTTTTATCTGGCAGATATTTGGCTCCTCGCATTAGAAGAATCTGTGCTGTGTCTCTCTGACCATGACTGTACAGAAAAAGGACCAAGTTAAAAATTTGTTCTTAACGGAAAACCTTTATTAATTATAGTTCATTAATAAACTAATGGGAAATCTTAATGATATTAATTTAATATAAAATAAACACAACTGACTCCATCCCAGCACTTATATGTGTTCGCCAGCAAAGAGGCTCTCCAAAAATCTATTCTTTTATTTTATTTTGTTCAGGAGCCAACCTCTGTGATGCTCCAGGGTTTATTCCTGGTTCTGAATTCAGGAATCATTTCTGGCAGTGGTTGGGCACCACATGGGATGCCAGGGACAGAATTTAGGTTGGCTGTGTAGAAAGTAAGCACCTTACCCACTGTACTGTATCTCTGGCCCCTAAATCAGGATTAATCTTTAAAAACCAAGAGGAAGATCTGAACTATAGTCTCAGCAATCAGGTAAACTTTCATCAATGTTGTCACATTTCACCATGTGGCTAAAAAAAGTGATCAATTAAGTCTTAGAAGTGAATCTGGGACACATTAACTAAAATAAATCCTAGTACGTTGTGATAAACAACTATTACTGGGACTCATGTTTTATTTTTCCCTCAAGTCACTTCTTTCTCAACTCTAGCCAGACCTCCTTCCTATCATACAGTCTAAGTCTCTAGTCCTCTTAGTAACAAAAGTCACACTGTACTCTAAACAAGAGTATATAGTTTATGGTATTTTAATACTTTCTAAAACTATTAATCAGAAAGAAAAGACTTATCAACATAAGAGAATTGTGTTGGGGAGAACTGGGACCAAGCAGCCAAAAACTGTACTGTATGGTCAGCCTTCATTTAATCAACCCACTCTGTCTGGCTTCTGCTAAAAGCCTAAATCTGACCTAAAATTCTTTTCTTCACACCCACATTCTCTGACTGTTCTTCTTGTAGACGATGAAACTGGTAACTCTACAACTCTGTAAGCTATAACCAACCTATCTCAGAGGTGGTGAACACTAGATTCCAGATATTGTTTCTTAGTTAGTTCATGTGTTCCTAAATATAAGTACTAAAAACAAAACTCGCAATTCAGACTTTAAAGTGGATGGAACAGGAGAGAAGGGGAGGGAAGGACACAGGTGGGGAGGGGAGGAAAGGAAAGGGGAGATTTCCTTCTGGGGCCACTAATTCTGAAAATAAGAGATAGACCAAATAAGTTTAGAATTTCAGCTGTAACATATAATTAATAAGCTGAAATTTAAAACTCTTTTTAAAAACCAACAGGATCCAACTATATGATTCTAGAAATATAGGTATATCATTCTCTTAAATCTATAATACTGATTACATTATTAAACAAATTTAAGAATAACATCTAATCTGCCAAGAAAAAAAGCAGAAAACTCAAAAAACCAATAACCAGCCCCCTCCCAAACAATCCAAAAAAAAAAAACTAATTTTACTGACATACATCAAGAAGTTGACATCGTTATCTAATATGCTAATATTCATGTGTCAAATTTTTCCATAAAACTACAAACTTCTTGACAATACATTTGGCCCATTGCGTACTGCCATCATGGCAAGTAAGTTATAAACTTTACCCAACATACTGCTGAATTATAGTATAGGTTTTGAACTCTGATACACATTAATTTGAAAACTAAGCATAGAAGGCGAGGGTTGCAAATGTGGCTCCAGGGCCAGAGAAGATGCCTTCACACGAGAGGCCCTGCGCTCCGTCCCTGACACTGCAAGGTGTGACCCACTGACTGTGGAGGCTGTGCTACCCAGAGCAGAGCTCAGGAACACACAATCACCTTTGTGAAAAAAAACAAACAAGAAGATACCTTATGCCAAAAATTAACCAATATACCCAAATCTTAATTCGTTTGTAATCTACTAAGTGACAACATTAAAGTTGGTCTTTCGTACAAAATATGATAAAATCTTGATATTGTTATAACATTAACTTCATTTTTTGGTTAAGAAAACGTTGCTGAGGCACATAATGGAATTGTATCCAAAATCACAGCTCCATAGCAGAGAAAAAAACTGAATTCCAACTAGTCTGACTCCAAAATTCACCATCTGCATCATACTCTTCCAACAAGATGAAATAACAGTTTATTCTCAATAAACATTATAATCAAGAGTACAGTACAAAAAAGAGATGGCCTCAAACAATCAAAGCATGTACTCTATCATGAGCTACACCCATGCCAATGTGTGTGGATACTTTTTGTTAAATCATATTACAAGTGTATAGTAAAAAATAAAATTAGCATAAAAAAAGTGAAAAATACGACTGTGAAAGTTTTTGTTTTTGGGGTCACAAGCAGCAGTGCTCGTGGCTTACTCCAGGGAACCCAGGTTAGCCATATGCATAGCTAAAACATTATCTGCTACCTCTCCAGCCAACCACTGTGAAATATTTAACCCACCGCTGTGAAATCTATAATAACTTCCAAAACGACATTAAAATCCCATCTATATTTGAGACTTGCATGTGAAAAATAATTTAAAAGCAAGAAATAATAGCTAATAAAACAAAAAATCTGCATCACGAGAATAGGGCCTCAAGTCTGTCTTAATGCAAGAGATTTGGACCATTCTATAACACACTGTTCAGAATGCTACATCAAAAAATGCAAAAATGCCCTCAGTGAATAATTATTCTTTATTGTTGATCTTATTTTTCATATCAACCAAGAAAATATTCCAAGGAAATACCAAAACGTTTTCTGGTAACTAAAAAGTTGACCAAGATTTAACTAATATTAAGCAAACTTCTAAAGCGTTTTCAAAGTGATTTCTGAAGTATCTTCAGTGTCCGAACTATAGGCTCTACTCAGCCATTACTTGAAAATGTGCTTAGGAGTAGATTACATAGTTTACAATATTTTTGAGAAAACAAAACTTTTTTTCTAATCTTTTTTTGGGGGTGTGGGGGGGACGGTGATTACAAGAAAAGAAGGAAGGAGAAAGAAAAAATAGAAGGGGTGTATTTACAGTGAAATGACACTAGAACCTGATGGTAGATAAGATGAATTTTAAAACCTCTGGAGATATTTGAAATTCTACAATATATTATAAACCAGCAATAATTTTGTTAAATAATACTATGGTTGGTAATAGCAGCAAAAAAAAAGTGTATGGTTTCATATTTATGGCTGCTGAAAATGGCTCTGAATAGCTACTAATTCATGTCTAGAATCCCAACTCTCTCACTGCATTACAGACCTGAAATTTCATATATATCTCACTAACTGTATGCATGCAGTCCCTGCTACACCTTCCTTTTTCTAATGGATAAGTTATCTGCAAATACAGAAAATACTTTCACGTCATTATATATTTGAACTTTTATTTGAAAAACTTGTAGGGAAAGGTAAACAAAATTGACTGAGTATATAATCAATCTAATTACTTAAGAAACCAGAGCACTTGTAGATACTAAATGAAAGGCTTGAAAGTAAGGATATCTAAAGTGAGAGATCAATGTGTACCTATGTTATATATGAAAAACTATAATGAATTAAAATGTCTTATACAAGGTAAAGGCTCGAGCGGGCCCAGTAACGTCTCCATTGGAGACATTGTTGTTACTGTGTTTGGCATATCGAATACGTCACAGGGAGCTTGCCAGGCTCTAGTATCACAATTATTTTGTCACTAACTTTAGGTCAAAGTCAGACCCAAAACGCTGGACTCAAAGCACACTAGCAAAATAGAGCTCAGAATTAGAACAGAGTTTACAGGGAAAAAAGTAAAAGATCTGTACAGTGGGAGAAAAATCGTTATTTCTTAGTAAGAAATCCCAATACAGCAATAAAACTGAATGAGGACAATACAATGGCAGGCTCACTTGGGAATGGAAAAGAGTGCTGGAGCTTCGTGAGCATTTGTCAACTACTAATACACTGCAGGATGCTTTATATTAACCAGCTCATTTAATTCTCACCACAGACCCACAAAACAGGTGTCAATATTGCAGTTTAGCAAAGAAACCAAGGTCAAGGGGCTTGGCTAAAGTTGCCTACTTTGGGAACTGGAGTAATACTCTTAACCATTAAATAACAATTATTTTCTATTTTTTAATGTACTATAATGTGTCCACAGAATCAATTTGGTATGATTTCTATATTCCTTTAGTATATTAAAAGCTATGGGCTGAGCGATAGCACAGCAGGTAGGGCGTTTGCCTTGCATGTGGCCAACCCGGGTTCGATTTCTCCACCCCTTTCCGAGAGCCCAGCAAGCTACCAAGAGTATCCCACCCACATAGCAGAGCCTGACAAGCTCCCGGTGATGTATTCAGTATGCCAAGAACAGTAAAAAGTCTCACAATGGAGATATTACTGGTGCCCACTCGAGCAAATCGATGAACAACAGGAGGACAGTGCTACAGTGCTATATTAGAAGCTATACACAGGAAACTCCATATATGTGGAAGGGGAGTCACACTCAGCTGTGCTTAGGGCTTATTCCTTGCTCTGCACTCAAGAGATCTCTGCTGGTGACTCAGGGGAACATGTGGTGGCAGGGATCAAACCAGGGTTGGCTTCATGCAAGGCAAGTGCCTTAAACCCTGTACTAACTTTTGGTCATCCAGCTTCAGTTTTGTTGTTGTTATTGCTATTATTTGGCTTTTGTGCCATACCCTGCTGTTCACATGGCTTACTCCTGGCTCTGAGTTCAGGGATTACTCCTGCCTCTGAGTTTAGGGATTACTCCTGGCAGGGCTCAGAGCACCATACCTGGTACTGGAGATAGAAATGAAGTCAACTGCATCCAAAGGCAAGTGCCTTGCCCACTGCACTATCTCTCCAGCCTCTACCCTCTCCCACCAGCTGCAGTTTTAATGATACTTGCCTAACCATCTTTGTTCAAAGCAATCTAAACATTCACTGAATAATACTCAATGACAAGAGCTGGAGACTATGCATAGGAGATAAGTGCTTGCCTTACATGCTGACAACTCCAGTACCATATGTGTTCTCCTCAAGCACTGCAAGAGGTCACTCCTGAGCACAAAGCCAGGAAGAGTGCCTGAGCACAGCCTGATGTAGTCCTGTCCCCCATCCTTCACCCCACCAAAAAAAAAAAAAAAAAAGACCTTAATGTGGGGGCTCCAAAACTGGCTGAGTGTTTAAAGCGGGTGCTTTGAATGCTTGAGGTCATGAATTTGACAATGCCTTGTGCTGCTCAGGCACAAGCATGAGCACAGTGCACCAAACACAGAGGTAGCTCTGCCACTTGGTATCCTCAGCTCCACAAGAATGTGGAATCTCAGAGCACTGCAGTCAGGTGCATGTGAGCAGGGTCAGTGATTGGTGCAACCTTCAGCAAGCAATGCAAGTACAGATGTGTGAGCTTCAAGATCAGGTGTACAGACCCCACCAAGCATTCACGTGACCATTAAGGATGCACAAACTCCCATCACTGCAGGAAGCAATAACAAAAGGGAGAAGAGAAAGGAGAAAAATGGTGGGACAAAAACACTACCAGAAAGCACATCTAAAAATTATTTTACCACATATGCTCCAACTAGCTCTATAGATACCCCTTTCTAATAATGAAAACATACCTATACTTTATTATTATACATGGAGCTGTAGTATATAACATCTTTCAAAGATAATTACAGTCATTCCTACATTTACTAAAAATCTTCACTATCTAAGGACAAAGCCACTATACTACAAACACTGTGAAACACTGTCCTCCCGTTGTTCATCGATTTGCTCGCACAGGCCCAGTAATGTCTCCATTGTGAGACTTCTTGTTACTGTGTTTGGCATATTGAATACTCTCAGTAGCTTACCAGGCTCTCCGAGAGGGGCGGAGGAATCGAACCCGGCTTGGCCAGGCTGGCTGTGCACAAGGCCAATGCCCTACCGCTGTGCTATCACTCCAGCCCACTATACTAACACTCTGAATATAAAGTGGTGAGTAAAATCAAAATAATTCTTGCTTTCACTGAGCTTTCAGTCTAAATGGGGAAGACTGTACAAGTAAAGAAACAATTATAAAATAGAGTGCTGTGAAGGAAATGAGCAAGATGAAAAGGCCTAAACTGGTCAGGAAATCACCTTCTTAAAAAGTAGTCATTATCGGGGCTGGAGTGATAGCACAGCGGGTAGGGTGTTTGCCTTGCACGCAGCCAACCCGGGTTCGATTCCCAGCATCCCATATGGTCCCCCGAGCACTGCCAGGAGTAATACCTGAGTGCATGAGCCAGGAATAACCCCTGTGCATCGCCGGGTGTGACCCAAAAAGCAAAAAAAAAAAAAAGTAGTTATTAAGGGGCTGGAGCAATAGTACAGTGTGTAGGGTGTTTGCCTTGCACACGACCAACCCGGGTTCGATTCCCAGCATCCCATATGGTCTCCTGAGCACCGCCAGGGGTAATTCCTAAGTGCAGAGCCAGGAGTAACCCTTGTGCATCACCAGGTGTAACCCAAAAAGCAAAAAAAAAAAAAAAAAAAAGTCATTAAGCAATGAGTCAAATAAAAAGCCAAGGGAGGATCATTTCAAGCATAAATAAACAATAAAACACATAGACTGCTGGAAAGAGTCTGCCGCATTTGTCCACTTCAGAGAGAACCAATATGACTAAAGACCATAAGGTAAGCAGAAATCAGCTCATATATGCTTCAGAGGCTATAGCTGAGTTTGGTCTTAGAAAAGCACCAGGAAGGAAACTCTTGAAAAGTTTAAACTATCTTTAAACATTATATGTACTAATTACTTTTTTTGCAAAAGATGACTTAAGGCTGAAGAGAAAAGAATATGCTGGAGGCAAATAATGTACCAGGAAAATCATATATTGGATAGTAAGTAAATCATTATCCAAAATAATATATTGGATAGCAAGAGACTATCCAATACTCTTGAATGTAGCACTGTAGCATTGTCCTTCCGTTGTTCATCGATTTGCTCAAGCGGGCCCAGTAACATCTCCATTGTGAGACTTGCTGTAAATATGTTTGTCATATCGAATACGTCACAGGGAGCTTGCCAGGCTTTGCCATGCGGGCAAGATACTCTTGGCAGCTTGCCGGGCTCTCCAAGAGGGGCAGAGAAATCAAAACCGGGTCAGCCTGCCGACTGTGTGCAAAGCAAACGTCCTACCACTGTGCTATCTATTGCTCCAGCCCTACTCTTGAATAAGAGATGATAATTTTAATTAATGTGGCTTGGTGAATTAGGAAATAGTAAAGATTCAGAATATATGAACACCAAAATCTAGCTTTAAGGGGCTAGAGGGATAGCACAGTGGGTAGGGCGTTTGCCTTGCATGCGGCCAACCTGGGTTCGACTCCCAGCATCCCATATGGTCTACCCGAGCACAGCCAGGAGTGATTCCTAAGTACATGATCCAGGAGTAACCCTGTGCATCTCTGGGTATGGCCCAAAAAGAAAAAAAAAAAATCTAGTTTTAAAAAGAAGTCTGAACTAAAGACAACCTCTCATGATAGGATATGATTTCAGTGATAATAGCCAAATTAAAGACACAAATTCAGGAAGAAACTGGTTTTCTACTCAGAAAATATTTAAGTGCAATGAAAGAAAATAAACAGATTGAGAAAAGATTTAGAAATATAGAAATCCAAAAGTTCTTGTATTCTTATATAAATAAGGTAAGGCTGTTGAATTTGCTGGGTTAAAGTATTATCAAAAATACTAAGGAAAAGTCAAACAAGAAATAGATTTTTTTAACCCAAAAACAAGTCTCAAGTAAAAAGATATGTAACAGAAACAAGGGTAAGAAAAGCTTCTGGTAGAGGTCTGAATTTAAGAACCTAAATAAACATTGTAATTCATATAATCTAACCAGAGATAAGAATCACTAGTGTTTTATGAATAGCTATTAACTGTAAACTACAATTACATAATATTGTATGCATGTATATGAATGGAAATACAAAGATAATTATTATATTACTAGGTCCATATTACTTTTCCTGTAATAATGGATAAGCAGTATTATTATTTTTTGTATACTAACAATTGATATTCTTATATATTATATAATACTTTTGTATATTGATGTAGTCATTTATATATTATAATAATATATGTAATTATATATAATAATGCCTGTAATAATATACATCGAGAGGACTGTTTACTACAAGAATGAAAGACTATAATGCACACTTATTTCAAGAAAATTAGCCAAGGCAAAATATATAGTAACAACTTAAAGCATAACACTATCTAATAATAATAAATTAAAATACATACTAACAAAGCCAGAGAAAGCAAAGACATGGCTCTTGACCAAGATACACTTTCATAGCTTATCTCTTTGGAACTGAACTGGTTAATTTAATACTTTGTACTACAAACTTTTCTCTGCTTTGAGGAAAGCAAATTTTGTCAGTGCCTGGGAGGTTTCCTAGAGGGAACTAGTATATTATTGATATATCCTTTTTCTTATTAAGCAATTAGTATAAAATTAAAATATCAAGTAAACTAAAAGCTCCCACTATAACATTCTAAAACACTAGCACTAAATTAAAAAAAAAGTTTTCTTTTTTAAGAAAACAAGTTAGAGAGCAAGAAGAAGCGGAGAGGAGGCAACAGATGCAAGGATCAGGGGTTTCAGGAAGGCTGGCGGTGTAGAGGCAAGGTACGTGTATGTATCTGAACTGTAGTCAACAACACTGTCAACAGGCAATCCAAACTACACCAAACAAACTTGAAAAATGTGCCTGTTAGGGGAGCAAGATGAACGATGGAAGGTGGGAGGGAACCCTGAGCCATTGATGAAAAGAAGTTGACACTTGGTGGTACAGATTGGTGCTAGGACATAGTATGTTTCGAACTCAACAACTATGAAAACCTTTGAAATCATGGCGCTTTAATGAAAAAATACATTAATGTTTCTTTTTACAATTAAGTAATAGACTTGTAATTCCACACTTTATCTTAAAAGGGAACGTGGTATTTGAGGAAAAACAAAGACTTTCAGAAAATGTACAGAAATACATAAATCTACGACATTCTTTAGCAAGAACATTTGGAAATGTAAAATAGCATACCTGCAAGCAAAGTACAATGGAGTAGCTCCTGACACATTTGGCCTGTTAATATCAGCACCACTGTCTAGCAAGCACTGCACTGTCTGGTGGGAAGAGAAACAATTTAAATTATAGCCAGAGTAGTCAAACACAGACATAGCATTGCAATTTAATTCATATAAGAAAAGTTCCTGCCATAAGTGAAGACTTAAAAAAAACAACAAACAGGAACAAGATGATGATGGCAGGATAAATTCAACTTTCTGGTAAACTGTGAACTTCTCAGATACTACATAATATATGTAAGATTATCTGTATACCATAAATGAGCACTCCTGGGGAATACTCTAGAGCAATTTCCCAAAAGTGATACCACCAACTCAGAGGCACTGAAAAGAAGGGATGCAGGAGATATGGCTACTAATAACCTAGTGTATAACTGTTTAGGGGTGGGGGGTGAGTTCTGTTAGTTTGTCACTTGGCCCAAACTCCCCCCACCAGAAAGAAAGTATATTTCCCTGAGGGCGCTGAGTAACTTTGTTTCTGGAAAGTGAATATACCTCTCCTGCAGAGAGTCACTAGAGAATCACTATATAATAATAGTCAAAGTTTTAAGTAGTTATTGAGAACTTGAAATGTGGCTAGTACAACTAAAAATGGAATTTTATTTTATTCTCTTATAATTTAAAATAGTCACATGTGACTAATAAATTAGGCAATGGCGTCCTAGTCATTTAAATTTAAAAATGAGGAGTTTATTAAACTCAAAAAAAATTAAGTACCAAAATTGTAACTTTCTCATCACAAAGGGGAAAAAAATCCTTTTTCTATCTAACAACAGTCAACACTGACTCGGTTTCACAGATAGACATTCACATAAATGCTCTTCTTTAAGTTCTACTTCTGCAAACATTTGACTCACACTAAAGGGAAGGAAGCGTATCAAAAATCTTGAAACTATGTATCTAGAATGAATAGGATATAGGAAAAGGCTCACCCCAAATTCCATCATTTTCTCTAGCTTTATTCCTCTGGCTCTTGTTTGTGTTTGTCTAGCAAATAGCAAGAAAATATACAAAAACTTGAAAATTTTGGGGAATCAAAGTATTTCATATTTGTGTTGGGTTGAACATAGATGTTCAACCTTAGTGCTGCTTAAAATCTGAAAACAGTATCCGTAGAACAGTAAGACAATAAACTCACAAAGAGTATCTACAGTACACTAGATAAACCAACAGGCTTGGGGGAAGGAGCAAAGTGTCTGAAGAAAAGCAGCAGACTGGCAGATAGCTGCAGTTAGCTGCAGTCTAAGTGCCAGGAAGCCAGAATTCCAACAATCCACCACAAAATCCTCACTACAGAACACACACAGTAAACACAGGCACTGGAAATGTCATGAGCTCTTGGCAGACAGTTCAACATAGCCTAAAACAGGAAGAGTCAAAAATCTACAAAATAAACAATTGGAATCCTTGCTCCCTGCTCCCCACCCCAGGCAGCTAGCCACTATTCCTCCCTATACTGTTTCAGAAGATACACAGTTTAATATCCAGACAAAATAAATAGGAACGCTCTGAATTGGGAGGCAAGAAGTACAGGTAACTGAAGTGAGGCATCATGCTGAAAAAAATCTATGGAAAAAAAAACTAAGGGAAAACCTCCATCCCCCAGATTCCATCAGACTTCCAGAAATTAAGCAACCAATGGTTAAAACTTTGGGCAAAAAAATGGAAGTCTCCTCTTTGTAGACTGGCAACAGAGAAGAATCACTAGTGAAATACTCCAGTTAGATTCAGTTGGGTCTATAGCAGCAGTTCTCCTTTAAGGACAAGTTTTCCCTCTGGGGAACATTCACCAATACTGAGAGATCTCCTCCCACCCCCCAAGCCTCCACCCCAACCTTAACAGCTGGGAAAGGAGGGTGCTATTAGGAAATGGTGGGTAGAAGCCAGGAACAGGGGGCAAGAGAGACTGTACAGCAGGTAGAGTGTTTTCCTTGCATGCAGTCAATTTGGGTTCAATCCCCAGACCCATTTGGTCCCCCAAGCACTACCAGGAATGATTCCTGAGTGCAAAGACAGAGAAACCCCTGAGCATCACCAGATGTGACCCTAAACAAAAAAGAAGCAGCAGCAGCAGCCAGGAATAGATCTAAACATCCTACAATGCAGACAACCCCCACAATCAAAGAATTATGATACCTAAATAGTGCTGAGATTGAAAAACTTTTCTGCATACTGAAAATGGAAGAGTGAGGAGGGATGCAAAGTTCAATACAACGGGTCGTTTCCTACTGGTCATTTTAAATCTCACCAACAGGAGGGGAGGCAGTCAGTCTGACAGCTAACGGAAATGGCAAAGAGACAAAGATAGCAAACACTTAAAGGGGGAAGATGGAGCAAACGAATTCTGATCCTAGGCTCATACCTCCCCAGACAAAGAGACAGACAACAACTTCTGATCCCACGCCTGTGGTTAGGCAGTTCTCACCCACATGCACATGGCAGAGAACGAAGAAAAGCCTAAGAAGGAACCAAGAGCAGGGGCCGCCTGCAAGGACGGGCAAAGAAGAGTGTGTCAGTGACGAGCTAGCAGGCCAAAGAGAGCACTGAGCAGGGCTGGAGCGATAGCAAAGCAGGTAGGGCGGTTGCCTTGCATGCGGCCGACCCAGGTTCGATTCCCAGCATTCCATATGGTCCCCTGAGCACTGACAGGAGTAATTCCTGAGTGCATGAGCCAAGAGTAGCCCTGTGCATCGCCGGGTGGCCCAAAAAGCAAAAAAAAAAAAAAAAAAATAGAGAGAGAGAGAGAGAGAGAGCACTGAGCACCAGGAACATGGGACACAGGGATGAGGGACAGAACCAATAAGAGGGACAGAACCACTAAGAGAGCAGGATGGACCAAGGGCACAATACATGGGACATGGAAGGACAAAACTGGCCAAAAATTAGAGGCCTGGACACATGATAGCAAAGCTACCTGCGTAGAGCTGTTAAACAGCTATAACTTTGTAAGCACCTGGAGTTTAGTATGTTAATTTTATTCAAGTACTCACTCAGAAGTTGGCCAGTTTCATAGTAACGCTATAAAGGTAAAGTGTTAATAAGCCCAGCTGATGGACACAAGGGTTCCTTCCATCCATCATTTTAGTGCCTCTCCCCTACACATCACTAGAAACATAACATTTAAGTATAATTTCGAAGCGGTCCTCGAACCTTAAAACCAAAAACTGAAAACGAACCAAAAAATAAAAGTGGAGTCGGAGAATTAGTACAGCAAGTAGGACGCTTGCCTTGCACAAGGCAAACTCGGGTGCAATTCCCTGCACCACACATGGTCCCCCAAGCAGTGCCAGGAGTGAGCCCTGCGGAAAGGAAGGGGGGAAGGAAAAAAAGAGGAGTGGCAGGGAGGAAGGAAGAAAAGGTTAGAAAAATAAAGACATAAAGAGAACCAATAATGAAGAAAAGACCTATCTTTGAGACAAGAACAGGATGCTATAGGGAAAGTATCCTATAAGAAAGTGAAAATATAAGAAATAATAGTTAAATAGAAATTTACAAGAAATTTAGAAAAACAACAGGAAAGAAAAAAATACAAAAAGAAAAGAAAAAAGTAGATTAATGCAGGGAGGAATACTGGTGTCCCCAGCTACTCAAAGGTAAAGCTTTCATGGGACCAGAGAGGTAGTATAATGGGTAGGGAGCCTGCCTTGCACACAGACAACCCAGGTTTGATCCCTGGCATCCCAAATGGTCCCCTGAGCCTGCCAGGAGTGACTCCTGAGCACAGAGCCAGGAGTAACCCTGAACACTACTGGGAGTGACCCCAAAACTGGAAAAAAGAAAAAAAAATAAGCTTTCATATTTGATAAATTTGGTAGGCTATGTGGGGGATTCTGACTCTGATGTTACCATCATTTATATGAAAAATTGGTGTACTGGAGAGGTATTACAGCAGGTAGGGCACCTGCCTTGCATGTACCTGATTCATACTCAATCCCCGGCACCAAATGATCTCCGGAAACCCTCCAGGACTGATCCCAGAGCAGAGTAAGCCCCACCCAGGTGTGGCCAAAAAAACAAAAACGAAAACAAAAAATTGTAAGCATTCCTAGGCACAAAAATAACCTACACTAAATCATATCAAATAAGAATGTTTTATTTTGGATAACAGGGGAAACTTGTACTGTAGAAATCCAGATTAAAGAAAATGAAGGAGGTATGAGAACAAGGAGAAAAAAGCCAGGGAATTGTGTGTGTGTGTGTGTGTGTGTGTGTGTGTGTGTGTATGTATGTGTTTAGAGACAGTACAGTGTATAGAGGTATAGGATGCCTGCCCGTGTGTACCCGATCAGGCTGAATCCCAGGATGCCATCTGGTCCCCAGAGTACTACCAGGAGTAATCCCTAAGTGCAGAGCCTAGAGTAACCCCTGAGCATCACAAGGTGTGGCCCAAAAACAAAAACAAAAACAAAAAATGCCGAGAACGGAAGGAAATGAGTAGCCAGATTACAAAGTTCCACCAAGTACCCGGTGTATAAGTTAAAAGACTTTCAACAAGGCATGTCAAATACTGTCAAGTACAAAATGAAAGAGACTGGCATTAAGTTCAATAACAACACTGCCAACAAAAAGATAAAAATGCTATCAAAATTGTAAGGTAAATGACATCCAATGCAGAATTCTATAGCTCAAAGGGCTAGCGTGCATGCCTAGATGAGGAGGCCCCAATTTCTAGTGTGATCCCCTGATTGTATCTTCCAGCACTGCTGGGTAGGAGCAGCACTGCATTTTGGGACCGAGCACTGCACAATCAGCAGGCGTCAGCCCCAATCCCCCCAATCCCCAGCACTGCTTGGACCCCCAGTCCCACCCCAAAAATTTTACTTCCAATGTTCCTTTTCTCAAGAAGCAATTTTCTACCAAAGAATATGATCTTTGTACGAATATAGTGAGTGTGAATATATGTACTAAGTATTTATGTAGTAAGTATGTAGTAAGTATTCACATAAGTATGTAGAATCCAACATACTGGAGACTGTATGTAAGCAAGACTTCCAACAATCCACCACAAAATCCTCACTACAGAACACACACAGTAAACACAGGCACTGAAAATGTCATGAGCTCTTGGCAGACAGTTCAACATAGCCTAAAACAGGAAGAGAGTTTAGAGGAAGTTTAGAGAAAAAATAAAATGGGACATTAATGAGTTCATCTTTGCAGAAAAATAGTATTGAGGGGCCGGAGAGATAGCTCAGTCATCAGAGGCTATGCCTGCAGGAGAAGTGACCGGAGCACTACACCAGATGCCACAGAGTTCCTTGAGCACAACAGGGTAGAGTGCTGGTGGCCAGCAATACCATCTAGTTCAAGCATTAAACTGTCAGTCCAGTTGGCCGAGAATCATTAAAAAGCATGAGTATTCCCACCTTCCCAGAGCAACTTCCCAGAGCTTCGGTTGTCAGAGTTTTTTTTTTTTTTTGGTGGGGGGGGAGAGGGCAGGGGAGATAGTATATGGGTAAAGGTGCATGTCTTGCACAAGTTCAACCCTGGTTCAATCCCTGGCACATCATGGTCCCCAGCATCACAGGGTCTAGAAGCTCCCAAGCACTGCTAAGAATAGGTCTGGGGGCTCTGAAATCTCCTACCAGAGTGGCCAGGATATCCCCAGCACTACAGTACCCTAAAGCCACACATCCTTTGGCCTTGACACTGAACCTTCTACCCAGTCAGCAGAGAATTGGCAGGAGGCCTCCCAAGACCTCATGGGTATGACTGGGAAGGCCCAGAAAGAAAAGAGAAAGAAAAAAATATTAACATAATTTACACAGAAGTTTTACTGGTTCATAAAAGAATATTAACTTTAAGAAAAAGTTACCCTAAAAAGAAAACATTATATAATTTATTACTTCACTTAACAGTAAACAATATTTACCTAACTATACATATAAATAATACTGTCTAGCAAAAATACATGACATAATGTTGAGTCATAAGAAAAAAGATTATTTAAACCCTCACCATAACAAAAAATAGTTGGGTATATCTATAAGAGTCATACTGATAAAGAGCTCTAGAAGCATAGAGTCTTAAAATCTATACTAGAAAAAAAGCTAAAAGGTTTGAAAAATATTGTCTTGTGATCAGACTAGACACACAAAAAAAATTACCTTGTCATTTACAGGAATAATTTCTTATTACAAGATTTTGATGTTTAAAAACTTAAGATAGAGAATTCATACATAACTACTTGAATTCACTTTATCTCAGAGAAATTCTAAAAACTATGTAACAAAACAACTATTACATTAAATTTTATCATCAGTGCAGTAAATCCTATAAACTGAGGATAAGAAATCAAGTATAGAATACAAATAAAAGGGAAAAAAATATTTGGGTCACAAGTCCTATTTTGCCTTTTGATTAGGGCTTTCTTCTTTTTATCTATTTTTTTTTTCTTTTTGACCTGAAAGCGGTAACTGTTTAATACCAGATGATGAATGAAATGGATGCAGTAAATGTCTACTCCTACAGAAGTTATAGTAAAAAGGCCATCCCTTAAGAGGATCAGGTATGTTTAAAGCAAATACAATGAATATATTGTAATTAAAATGTGTTATATATGGGGCTGGAGAGATAGCACAGCAGGTAGGGTGTTTGCCTTGCACGCAGTCAACCCAGGTTCAATTCCCAGCATCCCACATGGTCCCCTGAGCACCACCAGAAGTAATTCCTGAGTGAAGAGCCAGGAGTAACCCCTGCGCATTGCCGGGTGTGACCCAAAAAGGAAAAAAAAAAATTTGTTATAGTGAGAATATAAGTGAAATGTTGAAATATAGTAAGAAAACTGTACATTCACATATGTTAGTTTTTAGTACTATAATAACATTGTATAATGTTATTACTATGCAATATTATATTATATAATATTACTATGTAATGTTATTAATATTATAACATTAGGAGCCATATTATTGAATATGTACCTAGATGCTCTACTAATAAGCAGTTATCCTTTATTCAACTGAAGTATCCTGTAAGGCTGAGAAAGTGGATATTTTCTCCAATTCTGCAAGTAGGAAAATAAGAATCAAGGAGATTAAATAATTTATCTCAACACACAAATGGAGATTCAGGGATAAAATCCAAACCCAGGTTCCTGGCCACTATATGTTATTTACCACAAAATAGTGCAATAAACTTCAAGCAAATCAGGGTTGGAGAGAGAGACAAGATAGTGACTAAGGTGCTTGCCTTGCATGCAGCCAGTCTGGGTTCAATCCCCAACACCACATGTTGTCCCCATGCCCTGCCAGGAATAACCCGAGCACAGAACTAAGCCTGAACACATCCAGGTGTGGCCCAAAGTCCAGAAAGAAAAAAATAAATAAATAGCTCCAGGCAAATCATATCCAAAAAGCAAAGTATATAACTCTGATCTGTCATATATTCCTATCACATCTTTGCTAATAAAGACGATACAAAGACATTTAGAAAATTTTTTCTCAAAAACTATAAACATATAAGGAATTAGATGTAATTCATTTTGATATTTTCTCTTCCACTCAGAAATCTTTCTATGGTTGGGGAAACAGAGACAGAGATGGAAAAAAAAAATCCATCTTCCCCAGAGTAAGGATAAAGAAATATATAAAGATGTGTCAATGAAAAGAATAAAAACTTGTTTTACAGCATGAAATGAGTGAAAAGTCATCATCTTTACAATTTAAAGAAATGTTTATTGGGACTGAAGAGACAGTCCAGGGGTTAAGGCACTTTGACAGGCAGTGAGCTGACCCTGGGTGAGCCCCATAACTCAGGAGTGATCCCAGAGTTCAGAGTCAGAAGGAAGCCCTGACCACTATTAGGTGCAGCAAAACAAGTAAACAAATAAAAATTTGAAAAGGTTTGCTGATTCCCTTGATTTTTGTAAGAACTCCTTCAGGGCGGGGGGGTGGGGGGAGGAGGAGAAAGAATTCAGGCAATTACGGATTTGCTGGCATAACTGAAGGAGCAAGAAAGTCACAACCTGAATTTGTTTTTTTCTAAAAGAATTCCAATATATAGAAAATGATAAATAACACTGAAACTAGTAAAAGTTAGGTAAATGAAACTGGTTTTATTATATTAATAGACACAAAAAGTTCTTGAAGAAACAATACTACTCGAGGGTTTAAAATTACACAGACACATAAGGCAAAACATAATTGAAGCTATAAGTTCTGTATTCAATTAATAAAGAGCTCTCAAAGCAGAAATTCTAAAGAAACAAAACAGAACCTTTTGTAACAGTCAGCCCATCAATATAACCTTCAAGTAAAGGTACACAAGAAAATAAGTGACAGGGCTAGAGTGATAGCACAGCAGGGAGGGCGTTTGCCTTGCACACAGCCGACCTGGGTTCAACTCCCAGCATCCCATATGGTCCCCTGAGCACTGCCAGGAGTAATTCCTGAGTGCAGAGCCAGGAGTAACCCCTGTGCATCACCGGGTGTGACCCAAAAAGCGGAAAAAAAAAAGAAAAGAAGTGACATTTAGAAACGGGGGGAACACAGAAAGAAAATTATCAAAATGATACAGCATTTGCTAGATCATTGCGTCTTTCAAGAAAAACTTATTATGTACTAGACATTAAATGCAGGAGTTACAATGGAAACAAAATGAACCAAAAAGTGTCTGCCTCATGAAACTCGAATTCTCCTGGAAAAGAAATAAAATATGTAGTATTAAAAAAAAAGTGACTAGAACTTTCAGATGGTTTGATAGAATTCTCTTTAATAGCTGTGGACTCAATTTGCTTTAGCAAATTTTTTACTCTCAACTCCATATGTATAAATATTTCTTTAATAAACCATTTGTCTATAAGCCAAAAAGGTCCAAAAACAATTTTTATCTAATGTCATCTGTTTCTAAATACTTAAAAAAATTAAACCTAAACAGCTTAAAATTTAGTAAACACAAATGTGAAATCATACCAAAAATACTCACAACTGACAGCTACTTCACTTTATTTTTAAAGTTTTCAGCACACATACTTTTAATAACTATACTAAAATTAAATCCTTTTATACGCCTGAGTTAAAGTCAAGAGAAACAAGTCATTTTCAACAGACTTCATGACCTTTCAAGTGATAAAAACAATATCCTGAGTGGAAAACTTATGTATAAGCTAATGCCTAGGTCGATCTTAAAAGTAATTTAATTGAAGGCAAGTTACTAACCAAGACCACCTGTGTCAAATACGCAGATGAATTACAAAGCAAGAAACCCAAGGCAGTTCTACTTTATCAATGCCAACTCTCAAACACGGATCAAAGAAGAAATAAATATTCAATATTAAAGCTACAAGTAAGAATCTGAGTTATATTATTACATGAAAGGCCAAAGGCAATTTTTTAAATTATCCTTTTTTATTTAATAAAATTCTGCTAGCATGACTTAACGGGTTGCACAAAATAACCCATGCACCGAGGCAGTGCAGTGGAGGGAAATGGCCAGCTCTTTGCTGAGCTGCCTTATGGCTCATTATAGGTCTTCTCTAGAAACCTGTCCACCTCACTAGTGAAACTCTGAATTCTTATGTAACATCTAGCAAATCAGTATTACTCAATTATATCAAAAAAAAAAACAGTGAAAAAAGAACTTTCCATTATTTGCTCACATTTCCCAAAAGTAATTAAAGGAGAACTGTAAAATTACTCTAAGCCAAAAAGTACATTCTGAAATGTTAGCATTTCTACCTTTGTGCTGCAAGACTGAATTTGATTAATGTTTCTGCAAAAGCTTGTAATTCTCCTTATGAAAAGCCTGGAAGCTGGCTCTATGGAGGGAACTCAATGAACAAGGGTGAAACACTGTTTCATCATTTTGAAGTCTACATTTTTCAGTTTCTATCACAGAGACAGGTCAAAAAACCAGTCTCAAATAACTGCTTTTAAATTTCAGGAGCTTATATTGTAAGCAAAAGTAAACAATCATTGCATATTATCAAGGAGCATCATATTCAACACATAAGATTATTCTAGTAAAAATATAAAAGCTGTTTGGTGGATTGAAAATTAGTTCATAAATTAATCCTGCTGTGCACTCTGATACACATAAATCGAGAGTGACCCAGCTATTGTGTCCAAGTTCAATCTCTTCTGGGAAAATAATCATCAACCATGTGTGGCAACTTAACACATGAATGAAAGTCAAAGAAGCAATGACAAAGAAAACATTTACCAAAACATAACTTCGGTTTGTGCTCATAAAAGTTGGAGTCAATGACACCTACATAGGGTAATAATAGACTTTACTATATTTTCTAAAATGATAAAAATCAAAGCCTACATGGGGTCTACCTTATTGCACAAGAGAATAGTGTCCACAGAGTGCTCTCTGTACTTTCCTTGCAGTCATATCATCAATTTAATAATGACAGTAACAGTACCAATACTATTATTGCCTTTAGATCCTTCCAAAGTCTTCACAAAACTTTCCTTAATTATGCCATTAGTAGATAGTACATATGTTAGGACGTAAATAAAGGGGAAGAAAAGCCAAAAAACTATGTATATAATAAGCCAGATGAATAACCAAACCAAAATGAATTTTTAAATTGAATATGAAAGAAGAAAAACATAATTCTGGTGTGGTTCAGATACTGATGTCAAATAATAGCTAATTTAAGAAAAGTTTTAATAAAAATTAATTATTAAGGAACTTCTATTTGTCATTTAATCACTTTTAATATAAATAGCCATTTATAAAGCATTTATTATGTGCAAGATCAAAAGCTCAGAATGCACTCTTTAATACTCAGACCACTTCTCTGTACAGAAAGGATGCTGAAATCTTTTCATCTTGGTTGACCCTCTAGTGAAACAGGAATTTTGATAAAATTGACTTCTTAGTGATGACAAAAGTGAATCTTCTCCATATCTTTTGTCTTAAAAAAAAGTACTATGAACCTGAGAGTCATCTGTCACCAAAGCAATATAGTACTTAACTATAAATTCTAAAACTTTAGAGCACTTAGCCAACTGCTCAAAATCTTTTTATGTCCTGTTGGTATTTTTATCCACAAGTGCAATTAGAAGGTAAATTTTTGGAGAATTTCTTTCTCATCTCTACTTCTTGAATCTGAAAATTACTGAGAAGCTCCTAAAAATATTTTTTAGACTATGTGCATGAGAAACCACCATATATTGTATTGTAAATCACAGAAGCTAGATAAATAAATTTTAAAAAAAAACACCTTTCAGAACTAGAGAAATAGACCAGGCACACCACATGGTCTCCCAGCATTGAAGTGCTGATCAAGAATAGCCTCAGAAGCTCAGATAGAGAAGAGAGCACCAAATAAAGGGTGTTAGGAGAATCCTCCCAGGATGGGAGAAGCATGCTGAAAGTAGACTATAGACCAAACATGGGCGCTGGTGGAGGGATGGGTACTTGACCATTGTATAACTGAAACCCAAGCACAAAAAATTTTAAGTCTATAACTGTACCTCATGGTGTTTCACTAATAAAAAAAAATTAAAAAAAAAAAAGAATGGCCTCATTGAACCGGTCGGGATGGGAGATGTGTGCAGAAAGTAGATAAAGGACCAAACATGATAACCTCTCAGTGACTGTATTGCAAACCATAATGTCCAAAAGTAGAGAGAGAGTATGGGGAATATTGTCTGCCATGGAGGCAGGGGGAGGGTGGGGAAAGGGGGGTATACCGGGGATATTGGTGGTGGGGAATGTGCACTGGTGGAGGGATGGGTGTTTGATCATTGTGTGATTGTAACCCAAACATGAAAGCTTGTAACTATCTCATGATGATTCAATAAAACTTAAAAAAAAAAAAAAAGAATGGCCTCAGAATGGCAGATGTAGGGGGAAAAAAATTATTCCCTCTCTAAAGTTTTACAGTTAATTCCATGTAATATATATAAATCAATATTCAAGTTCTTAAAGTTGAAAATAAGTCTTAAGATTTCAAACACTTAAAAATTATGTGCACCAGTACATGTACAAACAACTTTTTAAACTTTTAATACATTGATACAAAAAATGGCTACTTTGAGACAATGTAAATTTTCCACTAAATAAGTCAGTAAGACACTTGACAAAAATACCTGACTATTTTGGACTCAGTGTTCAACTTACAGAAAAACATACAAAGGGCTTTTTAAAACATCAATAATCACTGCCAAATAACAATTTTCATATACTGTGATCCAATATAGCATATCCAATCAAAATTAAAAAAATATACTCACTGTATGAGATTTGAACATGTCCCAGAAATACATAATTATGAGACACAGGTAATATATATTAGCACTCAAATTTCAAGAGGTATAATTCAGCTTATTGGCTAGAAGAGAAATTATTTTTCAAACTATTTCTTGCCCTAGTTGAAGAAGGACCAAAGGTGCATATAATGATTTGAAACATAGCCAGGAAATACTGTATATAATCCTTATACGATAGGTATACTTGCCCAACCATGACAGAATGAACTCATACACCAAAACTTTTGAACCCCAAGTCAATGAAATCAGACAGAACCCTTGCTCCTCTACTATATCTGCAAAATCTCACTATGAGACATCACCACAGTTAAGTTGGATCACCTACAAATCTTCTGAGGATATAATTCTTCAAAGGTATCTGACTAGAAGTAATTTCTCCTTTACCACCTGTTTCAGATTATAACAGATAACATATTTATACCGATACAATATATATATATCTCACATATTTAAACTAATCCTCAATTTCCAAAGCCAAATGTTTATACGTAGAAATAATAGTAAAGTACTGACATAAAATAAATGTGACTTTAGAAATCTATACAATGAAAATAACTGTTACTCTAGGTTTTACATCAAAGTTCAGGAAAGCAGAAAAATATAGTAATCCAACTTCAACTAAACAAAATCACATTTTTCATTAATTCTACTAATTGAGATTAACATCAAAATAAAATATTAAATACTTAGCAAAACTAAGAACAGAATATGCATGAAAACCATTAAAATTGTGTGAGCATCCTATATTTAAAATTTACATTCAGCTACTTGTATAAAATCTATGCCAGCTATTAAAATATATGAATCAGACACAAAAGTGCAAACCCAATCTCAAATATTTAATCAGATTTAGAAACACTATTATCTATTTCATTTATCCTCAAAAGAATTACTATGAAGTCCATCTGTTACAGAAATTGGTAAGATTGGTAAAATGGTGATTCACATTCCCAATTATGCACTGGAAAACTTTTTTATGAACTCAAAGTTTTCAAAAGTGAGCATGCAACAGAATTTAAAGCCTTGAGGCTGAATTTACCGTCTTGTGGCCGTTCTGGCAGGCCACGTGCAGCGCTGTCTGCCCCATGGCGTCCTCCACATCAACGTCGCTGACGTGCTGCACAAGGTCATGGAGAAGTTCTGTTCGCCCATTCACAGCCAGCCAGTGTATCTGTGCAGCCATTTAGTTACTAAACATTTGTGCAAAAGTGTTTCATATAAAAACAGCAAGTAAATAATGCTATTATTTCTCAACTGTGAGCATAATACAGAAACTCAAGATTACATTTAAAATTCAATCCCGCAATTCTTTTTCTTCTACATGGGGGGAAAAAAAACATGCATCAAGATGTAGTACACACCATGTACTTCAAAAAACCAAGCCCTTCATTGTACAAAGAAGTATCACAGATAGGATTCTTCAACTAAACTTTTTCAAGTCATGACCCTTTGCTAGGGGACAACTTGGGCTACACCTGGCTATGCTCAGGGATCACTCCTGGAGAGGTTTGCGAACCAAATGTGCGGCAGGGAGTCAAACATAGTTTGGCCATGTGCAAGACAAGCACCCTATCCACTGTACTATCCCTCTAACTCTCCACGAGCCTTTTCTGTCAGACAAATGCAACAATAACACCTCAAATTAATTTTGCAGCTAATATTAAATCAATTTTTTAACTGCTGTGCATTCAGATACCTTTTATTGTTGCCAAATATTTTGCAACTGCACATTCCTTATACAACTCTAAATGGGGTGATGACCCACAGTTTAAGATGGTCCAAGAGGCTAGAGAGGTACTACAGCAAGTCAAGTGCTTGCTTGCACACAACTGACACAGATTCAATGCCTCGGACTGCATATGGTCCCACAAGAACCACCAGAAGTGATCCCTGAACCAGAACCAGGAGTAAGCCCTGAATATTGCAAGGTGTGACCCTTACAAAAATTTAGTATGTGGAAATATGTTTTTGTTTGTTTGTTTGTTTGTTTGTTTGTTAAAGCAGGGGATTAAACCAAACATCTCATATATTCAAGACAAGCACTCTACTGCAAAGTCATACTCCAGTTTTAAAATGTGTCTTAAAATGTATTTCAAACAGATGCATCTACTTCTATTTTTCCACTAAAATGATGAGGAAGAGCATTTTTACTTAAAGAAATGACCATCCTGTTATTCATCGATTGCCTCGAGCAGGCCCCAGTAACGTCTCCTTCATCCAAGCCCTGATATTATATTCAAGGCTCTTTAGGAGAATGAGACCCATCATTGTTACTGGTATTTGGCATATTGGGTACGCCACGGGGAGTTTGCCAGACTCTTAAAGAAAAGGCCCACTATTAAAAAAAATATATAGATAGATAATACAGTAGCAACAAATTCTGGAAGCTCTTTTATTTCACTTTCTTTAAAAAAATAAGTAAGAAATCAAGAAAACCAAGAAGGAAGGTGATTCTGATTTCAAAATTCCCAGGATGGACAGATCAGCTGTGTGTCTATTTCACAAAATCCAGACCCATAGACCTTGACTGCTCCCCAATTCTGCAAGGCCAGTAACTTACCTTCCCCAATCTGAGAGAACACAAGAGGCTTGAAAACAAGGTAAGTACACTGAAGCAAGAACACCACATTGAAAATGGAAGACAAATTACAAGCATACACTGATTATTGAAATCCCAAAGCATTCTCCTCTAAGTAGCGTTAAGAATGCTGACAATCTCCTGGCTGCCTGAAAGAATTTACCTAAGCCAAGAGTAAATGGCTTAAAGAAATAACAAGGAAGGTTCCTCAAGGCAAAGATCTAAGCAGATCTCCCTATATTGAAACCCACAGTGAACAAACTTCACTCAGAGACTTCAAACAGGTTATTTTTACAGTTCCACCAAACATATGACAAGTGCATCTAACTTAAAAAGTCAAAATGCAAATCCAGGAAGATAGGTCAAAGGACTAGACCACATGCTTTGTATGCAGGAGCCCTGGATTTGAACCCCTACATTCCATGGTCCCCAGAGCAATACCAGGATCTACTCCTAAAAATGAGCCAAGAAAAGACACCATACAATTGTGTGTATGATAGGAGGCAGATTGCCGGGGGCGGGGGGGTGGGAGACACTATTCCTAAGGTCTTTGGGGGAGGAGGTACACTGATGATGGCTATGATGCTGGAATTCTGTGCATAAGAAAGCATGCTTAATAACGTTGTAAAGCTGTCATTGTCAATGTCCTCCCGTTGTTCATCAATTTGCTCGAGTGGGCCCAGTAACATCTCCATTGTGACAATTGTTACTGTATTTGGCATATTGAATACGTCACGGGTAGCTTGCCAGGCTTTGCCATGCAGGCGAGATACTCAGTAGGTTCCCGGACTTTCCGAGAGAGGCAGAGGAATCCAACTCAGGTCGGCCGGGTCGGCCATGTCAGCCGTGTCGGCCGTGTGCAAGGCAAATGCACTACCCGCTGTGCTATCACTCCAGCCTGACGTTGTGAAGCACAGAATCTCAATTAAAAATAAAGTGACTCTCTTTAAAATGATACCACAAATAGTCATTTTTTTTAAAAAATCTTCAAGAGGACGAGGTATGGCTCAATGGCCAGTGTCTGCCTTGTAAGTCACCTGAGTCACCTGCCTCCCGTCAAGCAAGGCCAGTAACATCTCAATTAAGAGACTTTTTGTTACTGTGTTTGGCATATTGAATATGTCACAGGTAGCTTGCCAGGCTTTGCTGTGCAGGCAAGATACTCTCAGTAGCTTGCCAGGCTCTCCGAGAGGGGTGAAAGAATCAAACCCAGGCCATTCGGGTCAGCTGCGTGCAAGGCAAATGCCCTACCGCTGTGCTATCGCCCCAGCCTTTTAAGTATGAAGCAACAATTCCATATTCCCAGTGACACCCATATGCATCCAGAGTTCTGCAGTTTTCAACCATGAGCACCATAACAGAGTCTATTCAGGCACTATGACCTGAAATGTGATTCCCAGCAAGCAGTTCAACTAAAAACTATGCAAGCGTCAATGTCAGGTACACAACTCGCAGGAAGCACATGTGTGAGTACAACAAAAAAGCGGGACAGCCCTCATCCAGTGAGCACGTGCAAGCATCATAGCTACAGCTAGGCAACCCACAGAGAACACCTCAACCATGTGCTCCACACAGCCAAGCACAGGTGAGACCCACAGTCATGACCACAATAGCAAAAAAGAGAAGCAAACAGGGTTGGTTGTTTGATTGGTTGGTTTAGCTTCAAAAGAAAACACTGTGGGTGTAGAAGAGAGAGTGCTGCAGGTGAGACACTTGCCTTGCACGTGGACAACTCAGGTTGTTCCCCATTCCCCAGCATATAGTCCATCAGAACACCATCAGGAGTAATTTCAGATTGCAGAGCCAGGAGTAACCCCTGATCACTGCCAGGTGTACACTCCACTCCAAGAAGGAAGGAAGGGAGGGAAGAAGAAGGGAGGGAAGGAGGGAGAGAGGGAGGGAGGGAGGGAGGGACACTCTCAGAAAGGGAACATACAAACTGCATTCTTGAAACAATAACTGCATACTCAGTTTTGAAAAGGGTAGAAGGGGAAAAAAAGAAACTTCTAGGAAATAAATACTGACAGAAATGTGCAAACTCGGAAGAAGATTAGAAGATAATATCAAGGAAATCTACCAGAAAGCACACAAAAAAAACCAAGACCCGAAGCTAAATTTTTGAGTCCCTGTTATATAACAAGAAAAGGCAAAAGTAATCTTCTGAATGACAATAGAGACATTCTTAATAACATATACACTATTGACTTCAAAATTGTACACCTTATATATAAGATAATTATAGTGCAATGTCACTTCAAGGGAAAAAGAGACATCCCAACTTGCAATGCAAACAATGAATTCATTTTAGAAAGGTCTCCACAAGAGACTGCTTCAAAAACTAATTAAATGAAAGGTACTAAAGCTATATTTTGAGGATATTTGCAAAGTTCAAGGAAAATTTGGTAATTAAACACTCAGAAAAACATTTTAAGTAGCAGTGAGGCAAGAGGGAAAAAAGATGGAAAACATACTGGAAGAGATAAAAGTACTTTGTGGGTCAGAGAGATAGTACAGTAGTTGTAAGGCATTTGCCTTGCAGAAGGTCAACCCTGGTTATGTGGGAATTCGTCCCCCTAACCAAAAAAAACCCAAAGATGTGATATGCCCCCGGGTAAAATAATTTAGAATGCAAAATGTTTGCAAAAGTGTACCCCGGGCAGAATAAAATAGCAGTAAAGAATAGAATATAGGCAATATAGAATATAGGCAAGTACAGAGTAAGACTTTTAGGGCCTTTTAGATGTGGATGGCATGGGGGGAAAAAATACAATAGGAACCTGTCAGGACTTTCTATTTTAAGCATGCCTTCTGATAGTTAGGTACAATACCCCAGCCTCTGATCTCCATTACTGAATGTTGATATGCTTACTCACTGTCTTTAATATATCTGTCACCTGTTGGGAGCCAAGGGGAGTGGTGGAGAAGCAATACTAAACTGAATAAATGTTCTGCCTATGAGACCACTGACGGCTACTCAGGTGACCTAAAGTATGGACAATTAATGTGTTTGTGTGTATGTGTGTAAAGCTTGGATAGTCTGTATATGTTCTTATGTGTTTTGTCTATCTCATTCTCTGAGATCAATCTCTATTGGACAGAGGTCCAGGGTACCAATCTGACTGGCTTTAGACAGGGTATGATCCCTGGCACCCCATATGGTCCCCCCGAAAGTACTGCAAAGGAGTGAGTGAGTCCTGAGAGTGGAGTCAGGAACAATCCTGAGCACAGCCAAATGTGGCACCAAAAAAAAAATAGTATTTTGATATGCAGATGATTTTCTATATAAAAAAATCCCAAAGACACTACAGAATAAAATAAAATAAATGAGTTCAACAAAGTAACAAAAGGCATGAACAACACATAAAAAGCAATCACATTTCTACATACCATCAGTGAAAAGACAGAAACTTAAATTTACAGTATACCATCAAAATATATCATAAAATATACCATACAGGCCAAAGAAATAATACAGGGGGTTAAGGCACTTGCCTTGCATGCATCTAATCGCCAGCACCTCATGGGCCCCCAAGAATCACAAGTGTCTGGAGTATCCCTAAGCACAGAGCTGGGAGTAGCCTCTAAGTACCCCCAGGTGTGTCCCAAACACACACACCCAAAATTAAATTTAAAGAATATATATATCATTTATAACAACCAAACATACACAAAGTCTAAAAACTTAACAAAATGCTCAGGAAAGAAATGCTTAAATAATTGGAGAGTTTGTTTATAATTTGGAAGACTCAATCAACAGCAAAAGACAGCAATTTTTTGCAAATTAATTTATCAGTTTAATGAAATTGCCTGGAAGTAGGGTTGGAAAGAGCTCAACATGCTAAACACATGCAGGAAGCTGGGGTTCACATCTCTGGCACTGCCTGGTTCCGAGCACCAAGCTGGGAGAAATCTTGGACCCTACCAGATGTGACCCAAAAGCAATTAAACAAAAACAAAAGAAGAAAATATGCAAGTAAAGGTTATAATACACAAACTTATCCTAAAATTTACATCGAAAGGCAAAGAAACCAGAACACTAACAAAATCTTGACAAAGAAAAATAAATATGAACAATTATTCAACCTGAAATTAACGTGTTCTGTATAGCTACAGCAATCAAGACAATGCAGTACTGCAAGGGTCAGCCACATGGATCAGTGGCACAGTACTGCAGATTCAGAAATAAATTCATACAAGCATGTCCAACTGACTTTTGAAAGAAATACAAAAACAATTTCATTCAGGGAGCAAGTTTTTTTTTTTGTTTTAGTTTTTGTTTTTGTTTTTGACAAACAGCGGTAGCCTAGACTGGGGGGGGGGGGAGGGGGGAGGGATGAAATTTGACTTTGGTGTCACATTTCACATGAGCATAAATTCAAATTAGATCAACAGACTTAAATGCAAAGTTATAAAACTTCTGAAAGAAAAGAGATAATCTTCTTCAGGGTTTAGGACTAGGCAGAGTTCTAAATTTGACAACAAAAGCAAGATCCATAAAAGGAGAAACTATTACAACAAACTTTATCAAATTTTAAACATTTGTATTATAAAAAGCTATGCTACGAGTTTAAAAAGGCAAACCAAAGATTGGGAGAAAATATTTACAGGTCAGATCCCTAGCAAAATACAAGTACCTTCAACAATGAGTACTAAAAACTGCAATTCTTCAGTTTTTTAAAATCCAATTAGAAAAATGGGTGAAAGAACTGACAGTTCATATCCACTGTCCACTGTCCTCGCGTTGTTCATCGATTTTCTTGAGCGGGCACCAGTAATGTCTCCATTGTGAGACTTGTTATTACTGTTTTTGGCATATCGAATATGTCACCAGTAGCTTGCCAGGCTTTGCCGTGCGTGAAGGATACCAAAATGGTAGCTTGCCAGGTTCTCCGAGAGGTTCAAAGGAATCAAACCCAGGTCAGCCACATGCAAGGCCCTGCCCACTATGCTATCGCTCCAGCTCGACATTTCATATAAGACAATAAATAGCAGGAAAACACACAACATCAGCAAGTAGGCAAATACAGGCTATACAATGAATTAACTCTATTATAATCATAATGGATAAAATTAACAACAATGATGGGTAGACAGCATAAGGGTTAGGGTACATGTAATGTCGATCCCCAATATCCCATGATCCTCCAAGCACTGGAGGCCCTAAAGCACCACCAGTGATGACCCCAGTGGCCCAGGGTCCAAAAAGCACCACATCCTTGCACCCCTGCATTAAGTCATCAGCCCCAGTTGTCTAGTATCACTGGGAGTGGTGACTCCAAGCACCATTTGGGATGCTTCCCCTCAAAAAAAAAAAATTTTTTTTTAAATAATGGCAAATTCTGGTGATAGCAAAACCCATAAACATTCACATATTGCTAACAGGGTATAAAATGATAGTTACTCTGGAAAAGTTAGCAGTGCTCTGTATTTGGAGAGAGTAGAAGGGGTTAAGAGGTGCCTGGGGCCACTCCCAGTAGTAACTCATCCCAGCTCAGGTCAAGCAATATAGTGCTACTTGGGTCCAGAAATGCTGGAGGCCACCAGAGCACTAGGGCTGTGCTGGGAGCTAAGAGGGTGGGGAGGGTGGGGTAGGAAGGTGAGGGCAGGCATGAAATTCTTGGGACTGACCAACAGGCCTCATGAATTTCTCAGGCATGGAGGCACACACACCAGTGTTCTAAGTGTCCTCCTGATCTATGCAGGTAGGGTACTTTTTTCTTTCCTTTACCACTTTTATTGAGATACTAGGATTTACAACACTGCTAATTATACTTTTCATACACAAATCATACCTACACTCTGCCCCACTTCCGTCCACCAATGTCCCAAGGACCCCTACCCCAAGTTCCACCATGTATGCTCAGTTTTATAGACAAAATCTTCAGTTTTGATGACATTGATAACTTTAACCGTGACCACCGCCCTCCCAAAAACAGAGAGAGAGAAAAGGGAGAGGGCTGGAGAGATCACAAGTTCAGCAAGATGAGGCCCCTGAATGCAGAAGGATCCCTTCCCTGAAACCACATAGTTCCTGGAGTACAGACAGGAATGAACCCCGAGCACTGAGCCAGAAGTATATATAAATATAAATATATACATATATATACTTCTTTCAATATATGATTGATCTCAATATAGAAAGCTAGATAGATCTCAAATCATTTGCACCTTGGGGGCTGGAGAGATAATACAGCCACAGGGAAGGTGCTTGCCTAGCACACAGCCAACCAGGTTAATCCCTGACACCTCATATGGTCCCCAGAACCCTTACAGGAGTGATTCCAAAGCACTGAGCCAGGAGTAATCTCTGATCACCACTGGATGGGACTCAAAAGGAAAAAGAAAAAGTATCTTACTTATCACAAAGAAGCAAATTAGAGAAAAATTTACACTAAACCCACTTAATTTTTCCTTCAACATATTTTAAGGTATATTAAAAATACTTACTGCTGTAAGTCCTTCATTATTACAAATGTTGACATCAGCACTGTATTCTAATAATTTACTCATGCATTTCTTCTGCCTGAAAGTAAAAAAAGACAGTAACACTAACAATTACTTTACCGACATATTAACTGCATCAACATTAGTTGATATCAACATATATCTGCAATATTTAAATATACACAACATTAAAAAATACAAAATAATATCCATAACTAAAAGATAAAAAGAAAGGGTATAAACGTTTTCATGCCATCGGGCCAAACTCACGGCTGCTTCTCCCAGAAGGGAGCATAAAATGAGGCCCCCATAACCATGCCACCGGACTCCACACCAGGCTTTTTTCACTCGGGGCGCCCCAGAGCGGGGCAGGTGAGAGCCCTCCCCACCCCAAGGGAGACCCAGCCCCAGCAGGCAACTTCCACTACCCAACAGCTGCCATGCTCCAGGTCTCTCCCCACCTGCTTGGGCCAAGCCTCAAATGAGTGAACGTATTCCAGTGGTCCCTGGACTCCTGAACCCATTTGGGAGATCCTCCTCACCAAAAAACAACAACAACAAAAAATACAAAACAATAAAATTCTAACTCTGAGAATCGTACATAATTATACATATATATATCGGACAGCCCAGCAAACTACCCAGAGTATCCCGCTCACATGGCAGAGCCTGACAAGCTCCCTGTGGTGTATTCAATGTGCCAAAAACAGCAGCAATAACAGGTCTCGTTCCCCTGACCCTGAAAGAGCCTCTAATACGTTGGGAAAGACAGTAAGGAAAGGCTGCTGATATCTCAGGGCTGGGACAGATAGAGACGTTACTGGCACCCGCTTGAGTAAATTGATCAACAAGAGGAAGACAGTGACAGTGATAGAGTGGGACAAACTCATCATTCACAATGCCAAGAAATTCCTAGTGTGACAAGTGGGGGGAGGGGGGACAGAAGAGATCACAGAGGTTAATGAGGTTGTCTTGCACATGGCTGACCTCAGTTCAGTCTCTGCACTGTATATAGTACCCTAAGGACCACCAAGCTTGATCCCTGAGCTCAGAGCGAGGAGTAATCCCTGCACACTGTCAGGTGTGGCCCAAAATACTCCAAAAATGAAATATAGAATAGGGACTAGAGAAAGACTTCAGCGGGTTAAGATACATGTCTTGCATGCAGCCAACCCTAGGTCAATCTCCAGCACCATATGGTCCCTCAAGCATCTGCAGATGCAGCCCTGAAAGTCTCTAAGCCTACCAGCTGGCCCTGGAAATCCTCTGCTAAGCATCAAAGGACCCAATGCTTACCAGAGAACTGAATGCCAGAGAATTGCGGGGAGTGGTCCCTGGACTCCTGAACCCATTTGGGAGATCCTCCTCAGCAAAAAACAACAACAAAAAGAAATACAAAACAATAATATTCTAACTCCGAGAATCGTACATAATTAAGTCCAGGGCAGGGGAGGAGCAAGGAAGGTATGGAGGTGGACAGATGGACAAAAAGCTACCTAGGGACAGTGAATGGAGGGATACTGGCACTCTGATGGTGGGTGTGGTGCAAATCAGTCTATGCCAAGAGCCTAAATATTAACACTATTATAAATCATGATACCTAAAGGGAAAAATGAGCATGTGTTTAATGGAAATGGGAATGGATAGAGTAAAATATATTAATGTAATGTTAATCCATCAGTCTTAATTGCAAAATATTTAAAAGTCAACAGTATCATGAGTTATCAAAACACAACCACAAAATTAACAAAATATAAATCTACATCCCCCCGGATCCACTTTATTTTTTATTTGTGCATTAGTAAAACATTGTATGTAGCACTGTAGCACTGTCCTCCCACTGTTCATCAATTTGCCTGAGCGAGCCCAGTAACGTCTCCATTGTGAGACTTGTTGTTACTGTTTGGCATATCGAATATGTCACGGGTAGCTGGCCAGGCTTTGTCATGAGGGCAAGTATACTCTCAGCAGCTTGCCAGGCTCTCCGAGAGAGGCGGAGGAATTAAACTCGAGTCACCCGGGTCAGCCACGTGCAAGGCAAACGCCCTTACCCTCTGTGCTATCACTCCAGCCCCTTGGTAAAACACACATAAAATAAAAACTATCGCTTCAATCATTAGGGAGTGGTAGGGTATGCCTCTCAAACATGCCCCTCAAACAATGCTCTGGGAGCTTGGGGTTCACTCCTAGCAATCAGCTAACTGAGTCAACCAGTTTCACACTAGGGTCCATCAATGCAGCACTGCTCAGGGCCAGTAATGCTGGGGTCCACATAGCAACACCCAACAGTACTCATAGCCATTTTGTGCCAGGAATCAAACTTAGGGCCCTGAGCAGGAAAGGTTGATGCCCGAGAGATCACCTATGCCCCATCTCAACCATTTAAGTGCACAGTTTGGTGATATTAAAAATATCTGGGGATGGAGCCAGAGTGATAGCACAGAGGGTAGGGCGTTTGCCTTGCACGAGGCCAACCCGGGTTCGATTCCCAGCATCCCATATGGTCCCCCAAGCACCATCAGAAGTAATTCAAGAGTGCAAAGCTAGGAGTAACCCCTGTGCCTCGCCACGTGTCACCTAAAAAGCAAAAAAAGAAAAAAAAATCTGGGGCTGGAACAGTAGAACAAAAGCCCTTTCATTCCCATACCTATTCTACTCTGACCTGATCTGGAACAAGCTAGAAATAGGGAATGGTTCTGCCCACTGTACTATCTCTCCAGCCCCTAAGGTGCTTGCCATACATGCAACCAACCTGGGTTCAATTGTGACACCACATACAATCACCTAAGCCCTGTCAGCAGTAATCCTGAGCACAAAACCAGGACTAATCCCTGAGGCTGAATGTGGCCTTTCTCAAAAACAATTTTATTGTTTTTAGGAAAATAAAATATTATATAAAAGTAAAATTTAACTTTCACAAATATATTTTAGGAAAATATTTTAATAATAAATTATCAAACATGACAGCTACCTGCTGGAGCGATAGCACAGCAGGTAAGGCATTTGCCTTGCACACAGCCAACACGGCCGACCCGAGTTCGATTCCGTCGCCCCTCTCAGAGAGCCTGGCAAGTACCAAGAGTATCTCGCCCGCATGGCAAAGCCTAGCAAGCTACCCGTGACATAGTAAAAGATATGCCAAACACAGTAACAACAAAGTCTCACAGTGGAGACGCTAGTGGGCCCACTCGAGAAAATCAATGAACAATGGGAGGACAGTGACAGTGACAGTGACAGCTACCTAAATACTGAAAATAGTGATACAAGACTGTCTTATCAAGACAAATAATGGAGGAAAACACCAATTCAATAACTTGAAAAGCAGTATTTACAAAATTTTACTATTTCTATAAATGATCAAATTAAGTGATAAAATATTTACCCATTTCTAGCGGCCAAATGAAGGGGTGTACAACCTGAAATATCTTGATAATTAGGGTTGGCTCCTTTCTTTAACAACAGAACCAAGCATTCAACTGATCCACAACTGAAAAATATTAAGAACAGTTCAGATACATTCAATAGTCATAACAACAAATCAAAATAGATAACAAAGTACATTATTTCTGAGGTTCATATTAAACCACAATTTGAAATTAATTTGTGATGCAGTCTCTTCTTTCTAACTATATCATTTTGCCGTGGAAATAATAAAATATGAGATGCTCAAATAATGCAAAATAAAATAAAACACTAGTACACTAACATATAGCACTTTCAACTTTTTTGACTTGCAGAAACCAAATTTATTATGAAAAATAGCACATTCATATAAATTCTGAAAAGAAGCTAGAGATCAACTAATTAATGACACAATGGAATATTATATGAAATAATTATTCTCACACATAAGTAAAAAATATAATACACAGGGCCAAGCATGTGGTCCTATAGTCAAGAACAAGAATGGGTCCTGCATTTGATCCCCAGAACCACAAAAAAATAGTAAGAACAATGAGCACTTAGCATATAAGATCTCACAGTAGCAGGGTAAAAGGTAAATGTACTCTATTAAGAACATCCAGAAATGTGGGGTCAGAGAGAGCAAAGCAGGTAAAGTGCTTGTCACACACACACAGCCAGTTTGGGTTTGATCCCTAGCACAATATATGGTCCCCCAAGTCCCACCAAGAATGATCCCTGGGCCCTGAGCCAGGAGCAAACATTGAACACAGCTGGATATGACCCAAAAGCAAACATAAAAAAGAGCATCCAGATAAGGCAATATGCATGCTTAACCTACTCTGATTTAATCTAAAACAAGCTAGAAAAATAAATGAGAAACTTGAATCCAAATCCCAAAGTTAACAATCTGTCTAGAGAAAAAAACGAAAGCAGAGTATGCTACATCAAAATGAATAAAGAACACCTTTCTGTTTTGGTGGGAAAACACCAAATTCAAAGCTAACTCATCGTTACTCCCAATGAGAACATAACCCAAAATGTCTTTTAGTCTTACTTTGCTGCAATGTGAAGCAAGCTCCTTTTCACACGTCCAAATGCATAATTGACATCAAACTTTGAATTTGATAGTAGTTCAGAAACAGACCTATTACAAAAGAAAAACAAGTTGGCGATGTTTTGTTTTGAGAGTTATTAGAGCTGGAGAGAGAGTACAGGGATTAAAGAATTTTCCTTGCATAGTCAGCCCTGGTCCAATCCCAGCCCCACATATGGCCCCCACTCCAATGCTGCCAGGAGTAAACCCTGAGCACCACTGGGTGTGGCCAAAATCGAAACACAAAAAAGTCCACAGTAACTTAAAATCAACAGTTCTTTAATACTCTTACTAGCCTTAATCAGGGCAATCCTCTACATCCAAACTCTATTTGTGGATGTGAATATAAGTATGCAACATTTAGGTAAATTTGTACTTCTCCAAAATTATAAACTTGTGAAATAGGCACTCACCTGTGTTGATCCGCCATAACCATTGGCATTAATGTATAAACAGCAGTTTCATTATCTAAGTTTGAAAAAAAAAAAAGACAAAGAATTTTATCTTCTATTTTTCCCAAAGGATGTTACTTCAAAGTTTTAATTCAACAGGAAAAAACAAAACGAGGAGAAGCAGAAAAAAGTTAAGGATAATGTAAAAGTATCCAGGGATGGCTCAGTGGCAAAAGCACATGCTTTGAAATGCACATGGCCATCAGTCCAGTCCTGATATTGTGTACATGCACCAAAGGTGCTCCCCAGGGCTCTGCCGTCTAGACTTCCAAAGTCGTGCCCCCAGGTGCAAGCCCCACAATGGAAGTTGCAAGCCAGTAAGTACTACAACAAAAGAAGTGCGGTGTGCAGTGTGCAGGAGTGCAACCAGAAGAGAGCAAATGTGTGACGACCCCAGCAACTCTCAGCAAACACTGCCACCAGAAAGTATGCAACCACTCCAAATAAGAGGATAGCTCCCTTAAGCATGTGTGCTAGCACAGAGACTAAATTATGTGGCCCCTGGCAAGTACACCAAAATGTGTAAGCCACACAACCAAACACATTTGTAAACACCAGTCATCTCAATACAACAAAGGAAAGAGAAGGGAAGAAATTAATTAATGAAATTCTCTCTTAAAAATAAAGAGGGGGCTGGATTGATGTAGTACAGCAGGGAGGGTGTTTGCCTTGCACGGGGTCAACCATAGTTTAATTCCCAGCATCCTATATGGTCACCGAGCACCACTGGAAGTAATTCCTGAGTGCAGAACCAGGAATAACCCCAGAGCATCACCAGGTGTGAAAGAAGAAGGAGGGGAGTGAGGGAGGGAGGAAGGGAGGGAGGGAGGGAGAGATGGAGGAGGAGGAGGAGGAGGAGGAGGAGGAGGAGAAAGAGGAAACAAATTACAAATTTGAAATACTACAAGATCTCTTATCCCAGCTACTGCTTGTACCTCTGCATACATCATCACAAAAGTGATACTTTCTGGAACTGATGATAAAACTGGAGGCTTAATATTTACTTTAATCCTACTAAGTGAAATTTTACTTCTAAAGAGTTGTTAACCATCTTCACATTTTATCATACTTACGTGTAATTTGGAAAAAACTTTAATAAATGGATATTAAAGATAGATCCGCTGGGGCTGTAGAGATAGTACAGCAGGTAGAGCATTTGCCTTGCATGCGACCAACTTGGGATCAATTCCAGGCATCCCTATGGTTCCCTGAGCACCGCCTGGAATAATTCCTGAGCACAGAGCCAGGAGTAATCCCTGAGCACTGCTGGGTGTGGCCCAAAACAAAACTAAAACAAAAGATATATCTGCTAAAAAATACATGACACTTGCATCTTGCAAGAAATTATTTTAAAAGCTTTTATGAAGCAGCTTGTTTGGAGGCTGGAGCAATAGCACAGCGGGTAGGGCGTTTGCCTTGCACGCAGCCAACATGGCCGACCCGAGTTCGATTCCTCCGCCCCTCTCGGAGAGCCCGGCAAGCTACCGAGAGTATTCGATATGCCAAACACAGTAACAACAAAGTCTCCAATGGAGACGTTACTGGGCCCGCTCGAGCAAATCGATGATCAACGGGAGGACCTTATGAAGCAGCCTTAAAATCTTACTCATCTTGGGGGTATGGTGCAGCCAGCAGGTCAATCTGTACCTGTGAGGCGAGTGCATCAGCAGCCTGATGGCGACTTCAGACTTCCAGATACCCCAAAATTGCTGCTGTGCCTTTGGCCAGACCCCAAAAACTTGGGGCAAAGTTTACCAAGAAAGTAAACGGCCAACAGCCGGGTATCCTAGAGGAAAGGGCAGTTCAGATAGAGAAGGGAGCACCAAATAAAGGATGTTTGGAGGATCCTCCCAGGAGGGGAGATGCATGTCGAAAGTAGACTATGGACTGAACATGTTTGCCACTCAATGCCTCTTTTGCAGACCACAACACCCAAAAGGAGAGAGAGAACACAGAGGATTGCCCTGCCACAGAGACAGGGGGGATGGGGGGATGGGGGTGGGAGGGATATTATCCATGGTGGTGGAAAATGGGCACTGGTGGAGGGATGGGTATCTGATCATTGTATAATTGAAACCAAAGCACAAAAAATTGTAAATCTACAACTTAAAAAAAAAAAAAAAAGTAAACGGCCAAAAGTTAGGTATGTGGGAAACACACCCACAAACCACCTCCAGCTCAGCTATATAATTGGAGGCATGGCCTCTCTGGTTCCTGATCAAACTGCTTAATGACAATGATCCCAGAGACTCAGAAACAAATCTCGAAACCCAGCGGCTTTTGGCAGAATTGCATCCAGTCCCTGCAGTAGATTACCGGTGCTGGGCCAACCCAGGTGGGAATAGGTTTCGTGCCTTGGCCTGTTCCCCCTGGAGGCCCAGTGGCCACCATCCTTCAGAGGCCACTGACAGTCAGGTTTGGGCCCCCAGTGACGAGACACGCAGGGCCTCACTGGATGGGGGCAGAGCCGGGCTTGTCCTCCCCACCCCAACGAGAACCCAGGTCATTGCCCATGAACAGCCTCTCTAGCTCCTGATCAAGCTGCTTAACGACCATGATCCCAGAGATTCAGAAACAAATCTCGAAACCCAGTGGCTTTTGGCAGAAATGCATCCGGACCTCACAGTACATTACTGTCACCACACCGAGCCACCCCAAGGAGGGAAGGGTGCTGTCACTCCGCCTGCTCCCCCTTGGCAGCTCGGTGGTCATCATCCTCCAGAGGCCATTGGACAGTCAGGTTTGGGCCCACAGTGACGAGATACACAGGGCCTCACGGGATGGGGTTGAAGCCGGTCCTGTCCCACCACCCCAACGAGACCCCAAGTCATCGCCGATGAACGGCCTTTCTGGCTCCTGATCAAGCTGCTTAACGGCCATGATCCCAGAGACTCAGGAGCAAATCTCGAAACCCAGTGGCTTTTGGCAGAAATCCCTCCAGATTTAAGTGTTAAAATTTCAGAATTTCAAAATCACATGGCCCTACTGCAGCCGCGCGACATCATATGTTATTCATAACCAGCAATAGAACACAAATTGTCTACTGTTGCTTTTTCAGCAGATCTGAATGTTGGGGTAAAATCTCAAATAACAGTGGTGGGTCTGGTGTCAAAATATTGAATGTGATCAAAGTAGAGAGAGAGTAATGTGGAAATCATCTGCCCCACAGGTAGGGGGAGGGTGTGGGATGGGAGTATACTGGGGTTTTTGGTGGTAGAGAATGGGCCCTGGTGAAGGTATGGGTGTTTCATTGTATGACCAAGACTTAGACCCAAAAGCTTTGTAACTGCTCTCACAGTGATTCAATAAATAAAATTACAAAAAATGGGGAAAAAAAAGTAAGGTGGAGTTCATGCACAATTCAATCAGCTAATCAGTGGCTGAATAAATAGCAGTACTCCTACATTTTAAAAAAAATCTTACTCATCTCTTTACACTATTCATATCTTCAATAATTCATTCACAGAAATAAGAAGAAAAGGTTAAAAGTCAGCCACTATGCTGGGCTGGAGAGATAGTTAGTACAAAGGGAAAGGTGGCTCCCTGCATGCAATTGAAGTTTGATCCCCAGAACCACAAATGGTTCGCTGAGTGTCACCAAGAGTGGTCCCTGAGCAAAGAAGCACGAGTGTCCTCTGAGTATGACCAGATGTGCTGCTCCCGCTACCTTGCCATGGAGGGGGGGAAGTATGATGTCAAATTATGCTTATGTGTTTCAGCTAGGAATTGAATTTATATACTAATAATGGTCATTTTTCAATTCAATGCATTTTTAGATGTTTACATATGTTTAAGAAGCAATCCTGACAACTCTCATTTAGCCCTTAGAAAGTCAATGTAGATGCCAAAATTAATTAGTGAAAAGTCTAATGGGAAATAGTACTACTTGCATGGTATCTAAATATCTCCCCAAAATATTACAAAGTAAAAATGATAATTTAACAGCAGGAGAACCCAACAGATACACTTTAATCAACTGACACTGGGTGACATCAGCAGAAAATAGATTGTAATACCATGTAGCCCTATGCACTGTCCTCCGTTGTTCATGGATTTGCTCAAGCGGGCCCAGTAATGTCTCCATTTTAAGACTTGTTGTTACTGTGTTTGGCATACTGAACGGGTAACTTGCCAGGTTCTCCAAGAGGGGCGAAGGAATAGGATACGGCTCGGCTGGGCTGGCTGCGCACAAGGCAAATGCCCTACCCGCTGTGCTATCACTCCAGCCCTAAATATGAATATAATCCACTGAGAAGAGCACATTACTTTTGGAGTATTAGTCAAGAAGACATCATTTTAAACAAATTACTAAAGAGCATAAGGCAAAAGCTAATTAAGGGGAACCTCACCTAAGGACCTGAATAGGGCTGGGGAGAAAGCTCAAAGGGATAGAGCACATGCTTTGCATACTGTAGCCCCAGTTTCACATGGCTCCCCCAAGCATGACCAGGAAGCTTGAGCCCCTTAAACACAGGATGGTCCTGGGGTACCACCATGCTATGCCCCTAAAACAAAAAGAAAACCAAAGCTGAGCAATCTAAATTTTTCTTTGATTTTTAGCGAGTAGGGATACAGGGAGGGGATACCCAGGGATGCCAGGATCAATGCCAGGTATTCTTGTCTGGTAGTCCAGAGAGTTCAACAAGGAAGAAAGAATGTGGTAGTGTTTTTGGCTCTTATACTGCCTGGGACCACCATTGCTCAGGGGCCGCCAGGGCATGTGCCTAGCTCTACACTATCTCCCTGGCCCCCCGAGGGGTCTCCTTACAATACAAATGTCCACTGAGAAGAGCAGTTATTAAAGGGTTATAAAAGTCAAGAAACAATTAAAGAACAGTTCAGGAAATTCTGAGGACACACATGACAACTAAATACAATGAGGTATCCAAATAGGAAAAGGACATTAGTGGGAAAACATGAATCTGAATAAAGTGTCTTAAGAAGCTATTCACGATAAACCCGTATTCCCTTAGTTGTAGTTGCCTAAGTTGTTAACATCCTGGGAAGCCGGATAAAGGTTACATAGGGACTCTTACAATTTACAAAACTTTTCTATAAATCTAAAATTACTGAAAACTTGAAAGATTTTAAAATAGAGAAGCAACTACTATCTTAAAAAGTCTTGAGATAAATCAGGGCCCAAGATATAGTACAGGAGGGAAGGAATGTCCTTTGCAGGCAAAAAAGAGCCAGTTCAATTCCTGGCACCACCATTGGCACTGCCAGGCATCACTGCTGAGAACAGAGCCAGAAGCAGTCCCTGAACACTGCCAGGTACCATTCAGACCCAATCTGTGCACTTGAGTCAATCAAATTTAACCTGTGGATTTTGTCTTCATATTGATTCAAAGAAATCCACCATAAGAGAATACTTTGAGAAGAGAGAACAATTGGATATTTGATAATAAAAAGATCCCACTTTTTAAGAAAAGGAAACTGAACTGGATATTTAGTAATAAATATTTAAATAATAAAAATGTAGTAATATTTATTTATTACTAAACATTGGATTACCAAAAGGATTATTACCAAAAGGAATACAGCACTTAATTCTTAATATGTGCAATGCACTCTAATTTGTTTTGTTCTCTTTTATTTCAGGCACTAAATTGCTCTCTTTACCTACCAGTTGAGTCACCAGGAGCTGAAAACACTAATTTAAACCTCCCTGGCAAGACAGCATTCTCTGCCTCTCAGATAATACACACCCCATCAAGAAGCTAAGCTTGTAGATCATGACAAGTTCAATTAAGCCCCTCAATAATATAGTCATAAACAGAATGTCAAATTTGTGATTTTAAACTTATGAATCAAAATAAAATATTTAAAGTTTAGGGCAGGAGAGATAACACAACAGGTAGGGCACTTGCCTTGCATGCGGCTAACCAAAATTTGAACCTCAGCACCCCATGTGGTTCCCCAGTCCACCAGGAGTAACCCCTAATCACAGAGCCAGTAATAAATCCTGAGCACCTACCACCAGGTGTGGCCCAAAAAACAAAAACAAAAAAAGTGAGCATGAGTGAACATCCTAAATTTGTTGATATTACCATATATAAACTCATTTATAAAATCCAGATGTATTTTTCTAATCATACCTAATCTTACAAAAGTAGGTCACATACATTAGAGTTATGAAGGGACAGAGTCGTGACTCCTCTTCTAGGAGGAGACTATTCAGGAAGTAAAATTGAGAAAGGTTAAAATATGACCTTTTGTCAAGTGTTTCCTCCTCCACCCTCGTGAAGACACCCTGAAGACCAGGTTTAAAATTAAAGCTTTCAGAGTCAGAAGAAGAGTTCAGCTTGTCACTTTTTTAAATATGTTGGCCATTTTATTAATATTTCAGAACTCAATAAGTGAAAATCTTAAGAAACAAGAAGCTTGGATTCATATTATGCAATTTCTCCTCAAACCATCAAATGCGATTCTTTTAAAAAGTGTCTACAGGAGTCTAAGTGATAGTACCACAGGTAAGGCGACAGCATTGTATGCAGCAGACCAAGGTTCAATCCACAGCAACTCATATGGTCCCCTGAGCCCACCACAAGTAATTCCCTCAGTGCAGAGTCAGAAGTGAGTTCTGAATACCACTGGTATGGCCAAAAAAACAAACAAAAAGTATTAATTATCCTAAGCATTCAAATATCAAAAAGGCTAAATTCTAATATTTTATTAAATAAACTATACTGCAAGTGCAGTAGTTTAAGACAAATTGTTGCACATAAGCGAGACATAAATGAGAAATATATAATTACACTTGAGAATCCACATTCCTGAAATAATTTCTTTCCCTTCCCTTCTTTTCCTCTCCCAATATTCCCTCCTTTACCCAGTGTAGGGTGACTAAACAACCTGTATTCCATTACTTAGTGGTAATACTCAGGTTTGCATCATTCCAGAAGACAAAATATGTCCACCCTGTACATAAATCAGTAATCTACAATTTAATCCTTATTCAATAAATTTAATTTTGGAGTTAAAAGCTTTCCAATTTTACCAGTTTGTTCCAGTTAGATGTTTGTTTATTGCTGAATGCCAATAGGCAAAAAAAAAAAAAGTCTAATTCTTTCTTAAATTTAGAAAGCTCTCAGAACTTATGCTCAGCCCTGAACTGTATACAATCTAGAATTTTGTGTTTGTTCGTTTGTTTGTTTGAGGAGGTGGGTCTCACCTGCTGGTACTCAGGACTTACTCCAGGTTCTGCACTCAGGAATCACTCCTGACATGTAAGGGGACCTTATGGAACATTGGGGATCAAACCCAGGTCAGCCCACATGCAAAACAAGCATCCTCCGACCTGTACTATTATCGGGAAGGCCTCCCCTCAATCTGGAATTTTATAATTAGGATGCCATATCCCTGTCCCTCCCTCTCCTTCATCACCTTTCTTGCCCCCTCACACTGCCCCCCCCTACGCACACATACATACACACAATTCTCCTACCCCTCAAGCCAATTTCACAGAATTTAAAAAAAAGATTCATCAGGAGTAAGGGTCAAAGATAAAGGAAGATGAGCAAACTCATAATAACCAAGGAAAATACATTCAAGCTCTGTTTGCCTTCTGGGCCACACCCAGCGGTGCTCAGGGCTTACTACAGCCTCTGCACTCAGGGATGGGATCAGAGGATCCATTGTGGTACCCAGGAATGAAGTTTGGGTCCCGAGATGTATGGCAAGTGGGCCCCAGAAGTTTAATTTTTAATTACTCTTGTTTGCAGAAACTATCACAATGTTGGTGGAACTTTCCAAAGAGTAAGATGTTGAAATTAGTTCTTTAAATGTTGATTAAATTAGATGGGAGAGAGGAGGGCCTCAAGAAATAGCTCAAAGGGCTGGAGTTTCAGCCATGACCACAGGAGACTCCCAACCACCAAGCAGGGTGTGGCTTAAACACCCCGCCCCCTACAAAGTGATCTAAGGAAACTAAGACTTTTTTAAAAACTTAAAAGAAAACTGCTTATAAAATCTATTATGAGGACACACTTAGATTCAGTATCCTATGAAACTTAAGAAACCTGAGAGCCATTAAGCACGTTTTAAGGGGAGAAATTAATCAGTCCAACCCTGCTTAAACCCAGTCATTTGGACAGAGAGTATGAAATGCCCTTTGCACCGTCATCTTATCTTCCAGTATCTGAAATATATGAATTAATAAGGCTGGAACAAAACGGCTTGCTGAGCTCTTTTACAGCCAGTTTTACCTGTCCGGAAGAAAACCTGCAACACTGAACTACATGTAGGGAAATTCCTTATTCCTCTTTTCAGGAGTTCCCCAGTTCCCACCTAAGTCAGATAAATAGATTTTAAAAAGCAAGCAGGTATCACACACACACACACACACACACACACACACACACAGAGTACTTGATGTGTGACATTCGACATCCTTTTTATCTGCTTACTGTCAAAATACAGTGACGCTCGCTACAATATCAGAGTGGTGGAGAGGCGGGAGGGAAGCTCTCTGCAGAGAAAAGTAAATGAAGGGTCGTGGGGGCGGGCATCCGTGCATTACCCCTCGAAATAATAATGCCTGCAAAGTGGCTTGCAACTGTAGTTAATGTTCTGAATCCCGGTCTCCACCTTCCCGCGTTATTATTTCCATCAAGTCTCCTAAGTGGGGAGAAGCTCCGGTTTACCCCGAATCTTGCAGCGAAGCGACCCGCATTGCCCTGGCCCGGGGTCCTGCCAACTCCCACCTGCCTGGGCCGAAGCAGCAGGCTGAGGGGCGTCGGTGGGGGCGGGTCTCAGAAAAGTAAATAGAAATTAAAAAGTGGGTGCCTTCATCGCTTTGGGTTAAGTTTCCCCAACCCCCACCTCACCGCGGACCGAGTCCCGCACCCCCAACCCCTGATCCCACCCCCGCCCGCCCCCCCCCGACCCCAGCCGCCCCCCAGGAGCCCCGGGCCCGGGACCACCCCCGCTCCGCTCACCGTCGGGCAGCTCCACGGTGCGGGCGCGGCGCAGCGAGCGCGTCAGGCGGTTGAGCTGCTCCATGGCTCTCTCCATCCTCGGCGCGACCCCCGCGCCCCCCGCCAGCCCGGCGGCCTCCACGCCCAGCGCGCTACATCCCGCCCCAGGCGCGCGGACGTCCGGGCCAGCGCACGATCTCCGGAGGTGGCTCTGGGCCGCGTCCAGATAACTCAGCTCGGGGCTGTCCGACCGACCCGGGTGCAGCCGCCGCCGCCGCCCCCGCCGCTCGCGCCCTTCCTGCCGCCGCCGCCGCCTCTTCCCTGTCGGCCTCGCACGGCCTTCTGGGAATGGTAGTTCGCTGGCCCAGCACTGGGGCGGCCACGCCCCTTTACTCACGCCACGCCCCCCGCCCCGCCCCGCCCCGCTTCCCTGGCAGCCCGGGGCTGAAGGTTCTGTTTGCCCAGCTTTGTCGAGACAGTATTGACACCACGTTCTTTCTTTTTTTTTTTCCCCCCCTATTTGGGTCACACACTCCCAGCATTGCACAGCGGGTTATTCCTGGCTCATGCACTCAGGAATTACTCCTGACGGTCTCGGGACCCAGTATGGGATACTGGGAATCGAACCCGGCCGCGTGCGAGGCAAACGCCCTACCCGCTGTGCTATCGCTCCAGCCTCCGACGCCACGTTCTTGGACCGTCTTATGGGTGCCTCCGCTGCCTGTTGCTCCCATCTTCCAAAACTAAACAGGGGCAGGGGCAGTGTTGTTTCTGATTTTTTTTTTTAATTTTTTCAATTTTGCCATTCTCCTATGGATGAGGGTGATGTTGCACGATTGTTCTTGTTTTTTTTTTTTTTCTTTTGGAATCATGGATATGTCATTGGTTTACAATACTCTATAGGGAGTGCAGTTTCACAGTTCTGTATATATAGAAGCCTAACTGCACCCCGCATTAAAGTTTGGTGGTAAACATTAATTTGGTTTTGTCTGGGTTTTGTTCATTGGGAGGGGGGGGGGAAGGAAGGTTGTGGCCTTCCTCCTGCTCAGTATTGGGGATTGGGAGCAGCCCAAGGGTCCCCAGATCAACGGAGGCTCCTGTATGAGTTTCAGATCTTGGAGCAATGGCCCTGGTCTCACAGCTGTTCTTAAAATTAATCCACACCGTCATCATCCCAGACTTAGTACATTGGTTTTCCAGATAAATGACCCATTTAATTACGTTATTATCTGACATGTTTAAAAATCAAAGAAAAATTTGTATGCTTTCATTTTATCAACATCTTGCTAGTCCTGAAGTTTTCATCAGCAAATAAAATGTCTTTTAACACAATTTTTAAAAAATTAAGAAGTAATAAAAATCAGTCCAAGATGAGACTGGAGCAATAGCGCAATGGGTAGGGCGTTTGCCTTGCACGCAGCCAACCCGGGTTCAATTCCCAGCATCCCATATGGTCCCCCGAGCATCACCAGCGGTAATTCCTGAGTGCAGAGCCAGGAGTAGCCCCTGAGCATCGCCAGGTGTAACCCAAAAAAGCAAAAAAAAAAAAAAAAAAAAAAAAATCAGTCCAAGAATAATTATTAACAGGCCAGGCATGCTAACCTAGGTCCCATTCCCAGTACCACATGGTGCTTCTGAGCAAGAGCAGCCCTAGAGGCACAGAGCACTGCTGGGTGTGGGCCTGGAAGGCACCAGCACCCCTGAGCTAAGACTGTAGCGCATCCCCAGGCCCTTGCTTTGAACCACTGGACCTTTGGCTGGTTGCCTTGAATCGCCAGTAGGGGTCCCAAGGCCTCCTGAGCATCACTTAGGAGACCCAAAAATAAGAAGAATTATTATCAAGTCCAGCAAATTAAAAAATATATATAATTTCCTCTTGTTACTACTAATTTAACCATAAATATAAATTATTTGCCTCTCCTCTCCATCTTAAGGACTTCAGGAGGGCAAGTACACCAATGCAGCTGGTGCCTTCTTGTTACCATCGCAACTAGCACAAAGTTGAAACTTTGGGGAAGGTGTGAATAATGATATCCTGTTTTAAAAAATTATTTATGTGATACAATGCTGAAGTGTCAAACTGGTAGAACCAAATGGAAAATCCGAAGACTTAGATTTTGCGAGCTATAAAACTACCGGATGCTACCAACAAAGTGCAGAACAAACTAATAGAAAAAAAAAGTTGGAGAGGGGGCATTGTATTTGTTAAAGTTGTACAGAAGTTGAACCAGACTGAATCCAAAATTTGGGACTTAAAACATGAAAGAATTTAATAAAAATGAATGTCAACCTAGATAACTTCACTGAAAATGAAAAATTAAGGGATGAATTTTTCTCTTTTTGGATATATAAACAATGCCAACATAATAATTGAGTAAGACAAAACTTTCTCCCTCTCAAAAAGGCAGATATTCCTACAAAGAAAGCATACATCGGTGTTGCTGGTTTGTTGGTCGGAAGAGAACTTCACTTGTCATTCCAAGATACGCAGAAGCAGATTGTAACTAACCTGGGTGTTCCCTGCCAATGCCATGCTAAATGAATTCCAAACTGAAGCCCAGTTACTTGTGCTAGTGGTGCAAGAGACTCAAAGAAGACCTTCTAACAAGTTGGAGCCCTAAAGCCATCTGGCAACAAGATTAGAGAGGCCAAGCTTCAAAGTAATGACAATGCTGTCTCACTCAGGACCATTCCCAACGCTTCACAACCTGACTTTGGCTGGAAATTCTCCGGCTTTTGCACAATTCATAAGGTCTTGATGCCACTGCTATAAGGCAGTCCCTGTTATTCTCACTACTCTTTGGGCTGTTACTCTACATAAATCACTTCCAATTTTTTGTGGACACCAAGATTAGAGTTGAAATGCAAAGTCAGATTGCTCAGTTGCTTCCATGATGAGTTTTGCTCCTATGCTCGTCATTGTTCACTGTAGGAGCAGAAAATGCTGGAAGAATGGCACAGAATACTGCTTGTATGTTGTCAGTTCTGAGTCCTGAGACATAATAGACTCCTAAATAGTTCTGCTCTGAGGAATATCATGTAGTACAGTTTTTTATTTATCACCTCCTTTTTCAGCAGAACATTCTGCAAGTGTTAGAAGAGTTCTATCTTCTGCACTGTCCAAAATAGTAGCCACTGACTAAATAGGGTTACTGGTTGCTTGAAATATGACTTTACAAGTAGGTCATAAAAGTAATGGAATTGTTTTTAATTAATTATTTTCAATTAAACTTGATCACTTGACTTCCCATTAATCATCGATTTGCTCGAGCGGGTGCCAGTAACATCTCCATTTGTCCCTGTCGCGTGCTAGTGTAGCCCAAAGGCATCTGTTTGTTCTAGGAACACGAAGAGCCTCAAACCAATCGTTCAGGATCTTGATGAAGAAGTCTGACCATCTGGTAGGTGGGTGGCCACGCGGTCTTTTGATGTCCCGTGGAATCCAGTAGGTAATGGCTCTAGTCCGGCGGTCGTCTCCAAATCTCATTACGTGTCCAGCCCATCTGATTTTCAACACCTTGGCAAACGAGACAGCGTCCCTGATTCTTGATCGTCAACAGAGGTCAGAACCCCGGATTCTTTCTCTCATATGAGTGAAGTATAATACTCCAAGCATAGCTCTTTCGATTCCTCTTTGGGAGATCCGAATCGCATTCTCATCCTGTTTGTGTAGGGCCCAGGTCTCTGAGGCGTATGTTAATGCAGGAAGAACAGTGGAATCAAAGAGATGTGCCCGGAGCTGGAGGTTCTTCATCCTCTTAGCTATTTCTTCAACGCTCTTGAAGGTGTTCCAAGCCACTCTCTTCCTCCTGCACAACTCAGGTGCTAGGTCATTCATCATGTTGATTTCTCGACCTAGGTACACATAACTGTTGCATTCGGAGATGGTTGTTCTGTTGAGAGCGAATGGAGCGTCAGGAATGAGGCTGTTTCTCATAAACATTGTCTTCATAAGATTCAACTGTAGTCCGACCTTTCCACACTCACGGTCCAAGTCGGCCATCATTTGCACCGCTTGGCTAATGTTTGATGTTATTAGAACAATGTCATCAGCAAAGCAGAGGTGGTGTAATTGCTGACCATCTATCTTCACTCCCATTCCTTCCCATTCCAGTTGTCACATGATGTTCTCAAGGGTGGCACTGAATTAAACAGTCACAATCATATTGGGACAACAGCTTATCCCATTAAGATGGAAGCTCCCCAAAAAGACAAGAAAAAAGTCTACTGTTTCTTGCTAGATTACTATCCAAAGAGTTTAACATTTTTTCACTTATCTTCTGAAAACCAGCACTAAGAATATCAACTGAAAGTTTTGAAAGGTCACTATCTATCAAAAATTTCATTAACAAACTAAAGGTGTTAGTGTCCTCAGAAAATATGACACAGACCTATGGATTAGGAAGATGTTCTGAAATTGCTTCTCTGAAATTAACACAAAGTTACTATACACTATTCCATCAATACAAGAGGCTTTTTCTCTGGGACCAACATTAACATAAAAGTAGGGTAGGATAAAAAACTGTGCTCCTTTTCGGATAACAAACATGCATAATATGGGGAATAATTAGCCCTGGGGGTAAAAAAATGTAAACTGCAGCATTTTTTTAAATTTTCTAGATATATGAGAGAATATGCCACAAAAATTGGGGGGGGGGGGTATATGTGGGAGTGTGGTACTGCCAGCAGATCAACCTGTATCCTGTACCTTCAGGCTTCCTGATAGCCCAAAATGACCACTGTGCCTCTGGCCAGACTCCAACAACTCCAGGCCAAGATTCCAGAGAAATTAAATACCCAAAAGTTAGGTATGTGGTAGCCATGCCCGCAAACCACCTCTGGCTCCGCTATCAAAGCTCATTTATCATCCTTGCTTCAGAGACCCATAAACCTCAAAAGAAAGCAAAAACTGCAGTTAATCTCAGACGCTCGCAAGGTTGAGCAAAACAGAGCAAATTGGGGGTGGGGGGGCAGATCAGCCTGGTACCCTGGAAGCCACTTGCTCCCACATCCAAAATTGCCGTCATGCCCCCAACCAGGCTCCATGGTCTCAGGATGTATCTCACCTAGATATAATCTTCTTAAAATTCTAGTATGTGGGTTTTGTGACTGAAATCTCCAGGCTTTCTGGGGGTCGGGATGGGATACCCCTCTCCCTGTACTGCTGGAAGCCTCCGAAGTCATGTCCACACTCCAAAGCTGACACCCAGTTTAAAAGTTACTCCAGCCTTACCTTCCTGATAAAAATACTGGATGCCCTGAACAAACACAATCACAATGACCTCTTAGTACCTGTATTGCAAACCATAATGCACAAAAGGAAAAGGAGAGAGAGAGAGGAGAGAGAGAGAGAGAGAGAGAGAGAGAGAGAGAGAGAGAGAGAGAAGTGCCTGCCATACAAGTAGGCTGGTGATGGAGGATAGGGTGTTGGAGGATGATGGGTGGGAAACTGGGGACATTGGTGGTGTGAAATGTATACTGGTGTTGGGATGGGTGTTGGATCATTGATTACTTGATCACTTGACATCCCGTTATTCATCTATTCGCTCGAGCGGGAGCCAGTAACGTCTCCACTCATCCCTGTTGCGTGCTAATGTAGCCCAATGGCAAGGAACACCAAGAGCCTCAAATCAATCGTTCAGGGTGTTGACGAAGAAGTCTGACCATCTCATAGGTGGGCGGCCACGTGATCTTTTGACGTCCCATGGAATCCAGTCGGTAATGGCTCTAGTCCAGCAATCATCTCCGAATCTCATCACATGTCCAGCTCATCTGATTTTCAATGCCTTGGCAAATGAGACAGCGCCCCTGATTCTTGACCGTCGACGAAGGTCGGAACTTCGGATTCTTTCTCTCATTTGAGTGAAGTGTAATACTCCAAGCACAGCTCTTTCGATTCCTCTTTGGGAGACCCGAATAGCGTTCTCATCTTGTTCGCATAGGGCCCAGGTCTCTGAGGCATATGCTAATGCAGGAAGAACAGTGGAATCAAAGAGGTGTGCCCAGAGCTGAAGATTCTTTGTCCTCTTAGCTATTTCTTCAACATTCTTGAAGGCATTCCAAGCCGCTCTCTTTCTCCTGTGCAACTCAGGTGCCAGGTCATTTGTCATGTTGACTTCTCGACCTAGGTACACATAACTGTTGCATTTGCAGATATTCGTTCCATTGAGAGTGAATGGAATGTTAGGAATGAGACCAATTCTCATAAACATTGTCTTTGTTAGATTCAACTGTAGTCCGACCCTTCCACACTCATGGTCGAAGTCGGCTAGCATTTGTGCCACTTGGCTGATGTTTGGTGCTATAAGAACGATGTCATCAGCGAAGCGGAGGTGGTGTAGTTGCCAACCGTCTATCTTCACTCCCATTCCTTCCCATTCCAGTCATCGCATGACGTTCCTGAGGGTGGCACTGAAGAGTTTTGGTGAAATAGTATCACCCTGCCGAACCCCTCTCTTGACATCAATGATCACCTCCCTGTAGAATGGTGAGATTCTGTAGTGAATCCGCAATACAGCTCACAGAGGATCCTGATGTATTGACTTTGAATGCCCTGTTTGGCTAGGGTCTTGATGACCGCTTCAGTCTCAACAGAATCGAAGGCCTCCTTTAAATCAATGAACATTAGACAGAGCAGCATCTTGAACTTCTGAGAAACCTCAATGAGCTTGGTTATTGTCCGGATATGGTCGATTGTGCTAAATCCTTTTCGGAAACCGGCTTGCTCACATGGTTGTTCTTCATCTAGTGTTCTACTAATCCTAGTCAGGATGACTCAAGTGAACAGCTTATAGACAGCAGACAACAGGCAGATTGGGCGATAGTTGCCAATGTCGTGGATGTCTCCCTTCTTGTACAGTAGTACAGTCCTGCTGGTTTTCCATTGGGACGGAACCTTGCATTCAGACAGGTAGCGTGTGAAGAGCCGAGCTAGTGTATTGATGAGTACTGACGGCAGGTTCTTCAGGTGTTCGGGTCTGACCTTGTCTGGGCCAGGTGCTGTTCGATTCTTTACCAACGAAATGGTGTGTCAGATTTCAGAAGGGAGAACTTTGGGAATGACATATCCATCCTGCAGAATTTGATATGTGGGCAGGTGGACATGGCTATAAAAGAGATTCGAGTAGAAGTCATGGATAATCTTTTCCATTGCCCTTCTGGAAGATGTGATAGATTCATCAGGACATCGGAGGGCAGTCATCCCGGGTCCGTTGAGCCTGGAGTTCAAGGTCACAGAATCACGGGGTCATGGACCAGGGAGCAGAGATCCTCTGCCTGCTCCCAGCAGCCTGGCAGACCTCCACTACCTCTACTACCTCCACTACCCAGCCATGAAGACTCACGCAGGGGTGAAGCCCCAGAGAGCTAGGAAAGTGGAACTCTGTTGGATCATTATATGACAGAAACCAAATCATTAACAGTTTTGTAATGGTCTCTCTCATGGATATTCAATAATAAAAAAATATTAAGTAATATGGAGTCCATGCCTGCTTCAGCCAGCTTAACCAGTGACTTAATAAATAATAGTACTCCTACATTTAAAAAAATGAAAGAAATAAAGAAAAAAAGAAAAAATATATATATGAAAATTGTCTTGGACAAATAAATAATATAGGGGATGAAGCGCTTGCCTTACACATGGCTGACCTGAGTTGGATTTCTAGCAACACATATAGTTCATGGAGCCCCACCAGGAATGATCCCTAAGTAAAGAGCTAGGAGTAAACTCTGAGAACCACTAGGTTTGGCCCCCAAACAAACACACACAAAATATATCTATTACTGAATTCAAGGGAATATCAATGTTAATTCCCTTCCCTGTATATCAACCATGGGAAGTACGACCATCAAATAGGTATCAAAAATATTTTTTAGGGGCTGGAGAGATAGTACAGTGGGTAAGGAACTTGCCTTGAATGCAGTCTACCCGGTTTGATCCCTGGCACCCTATATGGTCCCCCAAGTACCACCTGAAGTGATTCCTGAGTGCAGAGCCAGAACTTACTCTGCTCAGTAGTGTCCAAAACAAACCAGAAAAAAATATTTGTTTTTGAGCCAGAGAGATAGTACAACAGTTAAATCTCTTGCCATGCATGTGGCTGACACCAGTTTGATCACTGACACTGCACATTATTCCCCAAGCACTGAGCCAAAGGTAACATCTGAGAACAGCTAGATCTGGCCCAAAGACCCTACAATAATACTGGGCCATGGGACTGGAGCAATAGCACAGTGGGTAGGGCGTTTGCCTTGCACACAGCCAACCCAAGTTCGAGTCCAGCATCCCATATAGTCCCCTGAGGACTGCCAGGACTAATTCCTGAGTGCAGAGTCAGGAGTAACCCCCGTGCATCGCTGGGTGTGACCCAATAAAAAAATAATGATAATGGGCCATAAATATAGCTCAGAGTTAAAGTACTTCTCATGAATGTGTGTCACCTTAGGTTCAATTGCCAGAATAGAAAAAAAAAAAAGACTGAGTCAGAGGATTGCAAGCGGTGTACTTCTTGTCAAAGGAGTGTCGGTTTCTTTGGAGCATTATATTACCTCTTTGCAAATCACAGCTCCAAAATCTATTTAACCATTGATTTATGTGCCCCAACTGCTTCCTATCTAATCCCACACTTTGAATTTAACCCCTGTATTTCAACATCTTGGGCACTGGTTAATTAAATTACCCCCATAATCAATTATGCCTACAACATTCATAAAGATACGTCTTCACTTCAACAACAAAAAACACTGTTCTCCCGTTGTTCACCGATTTTTCTCTAGCGAGCCCAGTAACGTCTCCATCGTGAGACTTTGTTGTTACTGTGTTTGGCATATCGAATATGAATACGTCACGGGTAAGCTCTGCCGTGCGGGCGAGATACTCTCGGTAGCTTGCCGGGCTCTCTGAGAGGGGCGGAGGAATCGAACTCAGGTCGGCCATGTTGGCTGCGTGCAAGGCAAATGCAAGGCTGCGTGCAAGGCAAGGCCCTACCACTGTGCTATCGCTCCACTTCAGATGCAAATATTAGCAGAAAAATAATAAATAATTGGTAGGATCCATCTTTTCTTTAAAATGACCTTGAGGGGGTATGGTGCGGCCAGCAGGTCAATCTGTACCTGTGAGGCAAGTGCATCAGCAGCCTGATGGCATCGTCAGACTTTTAGATATCCCAAAATTGCTGCTGTGCTTTTGACCAGACCCCAAAAACTTGGGGCAAAGTTTACCAAGTAAATGGCCAAAAGTTAGGTATGTGGGAGACACACCCACAAACCACCTCCAGCTCAGGTATATAATTGGAGGCAAGGCCTCTCTGGTTCCTGATAGAACTGCTTAATAACCATGATTCCAAAGACTCAGAGACAAATCTCAGAACCCAGCGGCTTTTGGCAGAGATGCATCTGGTCCCCACAATGGGTTACAGGCACTGGACCACCCCAAGGGGGAAAGGGTGTTGTCCCTCCACCTGCCTCCCCTTGGTGGTACGGTGGCTACCATCCATCCTGCCATTGGACAGTCAGGTTTAGGCCTGCAGTGATGAGACACTCTGGGCTTCACGGGATGGGACCTGACCCTTCCCCCTCCCCCCAACTAGACCCCAAGTCACTGCCCACCAATGGCCTCTCCAATTCCTGATCAAGCTGCTTAACGGCCATGATCCCAGAGACTCAGACAAACCTTGAAACCCAGCGGCTTTTTGCAGAAATGCATCCGGTTCCCACAGTAGGTTACTGTTGCTGGGCCACCACAGGGGGAAAAGGTGCTATCACTCCACCTGCTTCCCCTTGGCGACTTGGTGGCCGCCATCCTCCACAGGCCATTATACAGTCAGGTTCAGGCCCACAGTGATAAGACCTGCAGGGCCTCACGGGATGGGGTGGAGCCGGCCCTTTCCTCGCCTCCCCAACGAGACCCCAAGTCGCCACCCACAAACAGCCTTTCTGGTTCCTGATCAAGCTACTTAACAGTCATGATCCAAGAGACTCAGGAACAAATCGCGGAACCCAGCAGGTTTTGGCAGAAATCCCTCCAAATTTAATTGTTAAAATTTTGGAATTCCAAAATCACGCAGCCACTACTGCGGCCACGTGACATCATATGCTATTCATAACCAGCAATAGAAAACAAATTGTCTACTGTTGCCTTTTCGGCAGATCTGAGTGTTGGAGTAAAATTCTAAATAATTATGGTGGGTCTGGTGTCGAAATATTGAGTGTATTCAAAGTAGAAAGAGAGTAATGTGGAAATCATCTGCCCCACAGGTAGGGGAGGGTATGGGATGGGAGGTATATTGGGTGGTGGAAACTGGGCACTGGTGAAGGGATGGGTGTTTCATTGTATGACCGAGATTTAAACCCGAAAGATTTGTAACTGCTCCCACGGTGATTCAATAAATAAAATTATAAAAAAGGGGAAAAAATGTAAGGTGGAGTTCATGCCCAATTCAATCAGCCTAATCAACGGCTGAATAAATAGCAACACTCCTACAAAAAAAATAAATAAAATAAAATGACCTCAATAGCAGAGAATGCAAGGTTTAGATAAGTGAAAGTAAAAGTTATTTTGCTTCATAATTCTTAGGCTAGTATGAAAAAGATGCTCACTTGTCTCTGAGCACCACAGTAGCATTGTAGAATTGTCCTCCTGTTGTTCATCGATTTGCTCAAGCGGACACCAGTAATGTCTCCATTGTGAGACTTGTTGTTACTGTTTTTGGCATATCGATTATACCAACGGGAGCTTGCCAAGCTCTGCTGTGTGGGTGGGATACTCTCCGTAGCTTGTCGGGCTCTCCGAGCAAGCTACGGAGAGTACCTCTTTACAAATATTTTGTAAAATAAAACCAGCAGAAGTAGTAAATGAAAAGTACCAAGCACAGTGATGAGTTTTGAACACTGTGTATATGAACTAAAAACGCTGTCAAATTCAGTGAGAAAGTCAAAATGGTTTTTAGGCATATGACTTTATTTTTTCCATTTCAACAAGTTTTGTGGCATATCACAACCTTGCTCTAATAACATGACAGAAACATTTAATGGAAGGAAGGAACTTCTGATCTTAGTACAATCTTTTACCAGGATCTCTGAGCCTAAGGGTAAAAGTTTATTACCATTCTGAGCACAGGAAGAGCAACTTTGCAACTTTTTCCTGCAAAGCACCACAGTAAATAAACCAAATAATTAATAAGGCTTTTATAACCAAATTCAACTTTAAACATTTATCAGAGATATAATCAACTGTGCAGTTAAAGGAAATAAATCTAATTTATATCTGATACTTCCTAATCTATCCAAATTCCCATGTATTTAATTGTTCAGTAGGTGGAACAATTGTAGAACCCGTGTTTCATGCTAAAGAAGATAATGATAAATATAAGGATATAAGGTACTGTATTTGTCTATAAGAAAACAAGTAGGGGCAAGAGAGAGAGTACAAGGGTCAACACACTAGCCTTGCTGTGGCCAACTCCAGTTTGATCCTTGGCACCACATTTGGTCTAGGAATGGTCCAAGAGCAGAGAAACAGGAGTAAGCCCTGAGCATAGATAACAAAAAAAAAAAAAAAAAGAAAGGGGAAATCAAAAAAGCAAGAAAGCAAACAAGAGGGAGGAAGGAAAAAGAAAAGAAAAGATTAAGTAGGAGCTAGAGGTGATGATAGGGAAGCGAGAAAACACGTGGCAAAAATTACATTTTTATTGAACGTTCACATTTTTATTGACTGCACATGTTTTGTGTACTTACTCCATTCTAGAAACTGCAGTAGGTATTAAATATATAGCAAAATGAGTCATAAACAGAATATATCTGTTCTCATAGATTTACATTCCAATTGGTAGCACTGTCCTCCCGTTGTTCATCGATTTGCTTGAGCGGGCAACAGTAACGTCTCCATTGTAAGGCTTGTCACTGTTTTTTTGGCATATTGAATACACCACGGGGAGCTTGCCAGGCTCTGCCATATTCCAATAGGTAAAACTTAAAATACATAAAAAAAATTTGATGCAATATTAGCTACTTAAAAGTCCTTTGGAACAGGAGAGAGAAAGAAAGTGCAGGGGTTAAGGAGCCATGCATGTTTATAACCCTAGTCTGATCCCCAGTATCACATATGAACACATTGTTCCCCGAGTATTCCCAGGATTGAACCCTGAGCACAGAGTCAGAAGTGAGCACTGAGAACTTCCCAGTGTGACCAAAAACAAACAAAAAAAATTGCCATCCTATCCAAAGATTCAGTAAAGTCCCTCCAAAATTTTATTGGCACTTTTCAGGGACATGGAAAAAAATAGCATTTACATGGAGTACAAAACTCCCTGGGCTGGAGTGGATAGCACAGCGGGCAGGGCGTTTGCCTTGCATGTGGGCGACCCTTGTTCGATTTCTCCGCCCCTCTCCGGAGAGTATCCCGCCCGCATGGCAGAGCCTGGTAAGCTCTCTGTGGCATATTCAATATGCCAGAAATAGTAACAACAAGTCTCACAATGGAGACATTACTGATGCCCGCTCAAGTAAATTGATGAACAATGGAAGGCCAGTACTACAGTGCTATAAAACTCCCTGATAGTCAAAGAAATCCTGAGAAGAATAAAATAATGTGGAAATTTTTTTCTCCCTGATTATGGTTTAAGAGTATAATTTAAATTACCAAACTGGGAGATACTCAAATAAAGATAGACTCTCAGTCCAATTAAATAAAACTAAAAGTCCAGAGTTAATCCAGATATATGTGCAGCTAATCTTTAACAAATAAGTAAGGTGTATGAAATAAAGCAAACAAAACCTCTTCACCAAATAGTATTGGAAAATATGATTATACCACATATAATTTTTTAAAAATTTTATTTTTTTAATTAGTGAAACACCATGAGGTACAATTATAGACTTATAAATTTTTGTGCTTGGGTTTCAGTTATACAATGATCAAGTACCCATCCCTCCACCAGTGCCCATCCTCCCCCACCACGAGTCCCAGCATCCCCCCCACTCCCCATCCCCCCCGTCCCACCCTGCCTCTGTGGCAGGACATTCCCCCTTGTTCTCTCTCTCTTCCTTTGGGTACTGTGTTTTGCAAGAGAGGCATTGAGTGGCAATCATGTTTGGTCTATAGACTACTTTTAGCATGCTTCTCCCACCCTGGGAGGGTCCTCACAACACCCTTCATTTGGTGCTCTCTTCTCTATCTGAGCTTCCTTTTCACCTAGAACGTGTGGCTGGCCTTCCATTCATGGAGCAAAATTCCTGGTACTAATCTCAGCCATTCCTGGGTGTTAGTCTCCCTTTTTGTTGCTTTATGTTCCCCAGATGAATGCAATCTTTCTGTGTCTATCCCGCTCTTTCTGACTCATTTCGCTTAACATGATACTTTCCATGTAGTACCACTTGTATGTAAATTTCATAACTTCATCTTTTCTAACAGCTACATAGTACTCCATTGTGTAAATGTACCAAAGTTTCTTTAACCAGTCATCTGTTCTCGGGCACTCAAGTTTTTTCCAGATTCTGGCTATTGTATAGAGTGCTACAATGAACAAACAATTGCAGATGTCACTTCGACTATACCTTTTTGCCTCTCTGGGATATATTCCCAGGAGTGCTATAGCTGGGTCAAATGGGAGATCAAATTCTAATTTTTTGAGAATCGTCCATACTGTTTTCCAAAAGGGTTGGACCAGTCGGCATTCCCACCAGCAGTGAAGGAGGGTCCCTTTCTCGCCACATCTGCACCAGCACCGGTTGCTTTTGTTCTTGTGGATGTGGGCCAGTCTCTGACCACATATAATTTTTTGAAAAAGAATATCAGTGCCTATTTCACACCATACACAAAAGCTAATTCACAAGTAATTAAAAACCTTGATATTAGACATAAACCCATAATATATATTTAGGAAAACAGAAGTCTCCATGATGAAGTCTCCATTATATTGACTTCAGAGACTTACTCAAAGAGTCAGTGACATTGGCTACAAAGCAGACACAAAAATAAGCAAATGGCACTACATCAAATTACAATATTTAGACATAGAAAGATTGCACTCATCTGTGAAATATAAAGTAACAGAATGGGAGACTAGCACCCAAGAATAACAGAGATGAGTATCAGGAAGTTTGCTCCATGGCTTGGAAGCTGGCCTCACATGCTGGAGGAAAAAGCAGCTCAGATAGAGAAGGAAACACCAAGTAAAATGTGTTTTGAGACCTGCTTGGGATGGGAGATGCGCGCTAAAAGTAGACTATATATCAAACACGATGGCCACTCAATACCTCTATTGCAAACCACAATACCCCAAAGGAGAGAGAGAACAAAAGGGAATGCCCTGCCACAGAGGTGTGGTGGGGTAGGGGGGAGGTGGGGGGGTGGGAGGGTTAGTGGGATCACCAGTAGTCGAGAATGGGCACTGGTGGAGGGATAGGTACTTGAGCATTGTGTGACTGAAACACAAGCATAAAAGTTTGTAAGTCTGTAACTGTACATCATGGTGATTCACCAATAAAAAAATTTAAAAATAAATAAATAAATAAAAATTAAAAAAACAAATTACAATATTTTTACATGTGAAAAAAATGATGAATAGAATAAAAGGAAGCCCTCAGACTGTGAGAAAATGTTTCTTCACGACACATCTACCAAAATTTGAGATTTATAAAGCACTCACGAAAAAAAAATATTATCTAAATAGGGAAGCGACTCTTAGTAGACACTTCTACAAAGAAGACATACAGATGGTCAAAAGGCATGTGAGAAAGTGTTCTTCGCTTATCATCAAGGAACACAATTTAGATGTCTCCTCTCACCAGCGAGAACATCATACATCAAAATACTGAAAATAATCAAAGCTAACAGAGATGTGCTGAGAAAGAAAGCTCTTCCAGTACTGGTGGGAGTGTCATCTGGTTAATTTTCTATAGAAACCAGTATGAAGACTGCTCAAAAAATTAAGAATAGACTTCCACATCACCCAGCTATTCAAATACACATTTATTGATCTACAATTCAACATAGGACTTGTCTTGTAAGTAGGCTTAAATATATACAAATAGCATAGGTAAAGGTAATTTTTTAAAACTGTGATCAACTTCACATATGAAAACTTTTCCATCTTAATCCTTTTTAAATGTTCAGTTCAGTGGTATTATATATATTTACATTGTTATGCAAGTGACCAACATCCACCCCCAGAACATCTTTCCCCTTACGAAACGGCCACTATATTATTAAATGAATAATGCCAAGGTCTCCATTCCCTCCAGGTAATAATAACTAGTGTTCTACATTCTGTCCCAATAATTAAGAGGTATTTCTTAGACACCATTACATAAATTGATTCTATTAAAAATTAAACATGGAGGCTCCTAAACTGAGGTGGCTCTGAGGCTTTAGCAGATTATATAAGCCAACCCAAAGCTATGCCTGAAAATTCTGCAATATTAAGAAGTCAGTATCTAAAGACAATCATTCACAATCAACTAAGTTTTTCAAATAAAACAAATACTTAAACTATAGACAATAAAATGTACTGACTTTGCTTTCTCTGTAAAAATCATTTCCATGGGGCTGTGAATGTAGTACAGAGGTTAAGATGCAGCCCTGATTTAATCGCTGACAATCCATACAATTCCTAAGGACCACTAGGAGTGATCCCTGAACACAGAGCCAGGAGTAGCTACTGAGCATCTCTGTTTTGGTTCAAGCACTCTCCCCCACCCCACTAACCACTGGCCCCACCGAACGAAACTCCAAAAAGTTTTCCCTTAGATCCTGTCAGTGGAGCACTTCTACTTACTCTGGTGGGACACTGTCCAATTTTTACCCAAATAAACCTTGAAATTTTAAATATGCCTGGAGTTTATCTTTAAATAACACCCATCCAACTCTGGCTCTATCTGTTATTTTCTGACAGATAGAAGGTGATTCTTCACCCTCTTTTATTTATTTTCCTTCTTTGCTGTATACTCAATACTTGACAACCACTTGGAAAGTGTAAGAGTACAAATAGAGTAGAGTTTTTTTTTATTATTAGTGAAATACCATGAGGTACAGTTGTAGATTTACAAATTTTTGTGCTTGGGTTTCGTTAATACACTGACCAAATACCCATCCCTCCACCAGTGCCCATTTTCCGCCACCATGGATAATATCCCTCCCCCCCATCCCACCCATCCCACCCTGCCACTGTGGCAGGGCATTCCCCCCTGTTCTCTCTCTCCTTTTGGGTGTCGTGGTCAGCTAAAGAGGCATTGAGTGGCAAACATGTTCAGTCCATAGTCTACTTTCAGCCTGCATCTCCTCTCCTGGGAGTATTCTGAGTGGAGTTTTATTAAGCAATGTGAGTTTTATTTTGCTTTGTGTATTTTGGGCCACAGCTGGAAGTGTTCAGGGGCTCTTCCTGGTTCTGTAGTCAGGGATTATTATCACAAGTGCTTGGGGTACTAACAAGTGATTTTGAACAGCATAGGTTCACATACGTGTGGATTTTTTTTTTTTTTTGCTAACCCATATGAAGACAAGGATAAAGACCTTTTCAATGATCCACCTGTGGTTTTGTTTGTGGCTTTTTGGTTTTTTGAGCCACACTCAGAAGGGCTCGGGGAATACTCCTGGTTCAGTGCTGAGAGGTCACTCCTGGAGGTGCTCTGGGAACCATGCAGTTCTAGGAACTGAACCTAGGACTTCCATGCAAATCATGCACTCCAGCCATTTGTATATATCTCTAGCTCCCGTTTATGATTTTCTTAATGACATTTTATTTTATCATGTTATTATAAGAATGTTATATACAATACACATAACATATAAAATATTGAGTTTGTAGGATTGGTAAGTCTTCTGGTCAATAACATGCTATCAGTAGTTAAATTGAGAGAAATAGTTAAGTTGAGGGAAGTCAAAGATATACTTTAGACATTTTCACTGTGGAGTAAAATTGCAAATTGATTTTTAGGCATATTTAAGGTTAATTAATTAATTAATTAATATTTAACCTTATTTAAGGTTTAGGGATAAAATTTTACCTCTTCCAACTCCAACATTAATTAATGTATTAAAATCATTCCAGATGTGTTTCTGAACTAACTCAAGATTTTGAACCCTCAGTCCTTGGCTTCTATCCAGTTTCTACCAGCACAACTTTTTCTTAGTGAATTATTTTCCCCATTTCTTTATTGGCGGTTATGGGTGAGAAAAGGATAAGTTCCAAAGGTGTTCGGGGGACCATGCAGTACCTTGACACAACCCATGGCTCCTGTATGCAAAGCACATATCCAGTTGAGCTATATCCCAAAACCTGAACCAATTTCTTTCTTTCTTTCTTTCTTTCTTTTTTTTTTTTGATCAACACAGGGAATTTTTACTTCACTTTCTTCCTCTATGAACTCCTGAAATGTCATTGATGCCTTTGAAATACATGGACATGATGACTGTTTCTTCTTATCTTCACGTTTATTAATATCCTGAACACACACACAGAGTTTCTGGAGTAAATTGCTACTATTAATTAAGAGTAAATATTTGGGGTGTGGTGGTGGGAGGGATACTGGGAACATTGGTGGTGGAGAATGGGCACTGGTGGAGGGATGAGTACTTGATCATTGTATGACTGAAACATAAACACAAAAGTTTGTTAAGTCTGTAACTATCTCACGGTGATTCATTAAAAAATACAATAAAAATAAATAAATAAAAGCAAATGGTCATTCCTTTAAGTTTCTCTCACATGGTGCTAAGGACCCCTCCTCATGATTCTCAAGCTGGGATGGTAGTTCATTGCCAGGATGTGGGGGGTAGTGCTGCTCAGGCCCTGCATTGCCACTGCTTGATGCTCAGGGTGGTGGGTGTGGGGGATTTCTTCAGGCTACACCAGGCTATAGTCAGGAAGCCATATCGTTCCAGGGATGGAACCATTGTTGAGTGCATGCAAGGTATTCACTTAGACCCCTCTACATCTCTTTGTCTTTCCTTTTAGACCCTCCAAATTTGCTGGCCCTTAACTGCAACCTTAATCATCACGAACTTTAATTATAAACATTGTAAATGTATTCTTTGACATATTTACATGAAGAGAACACCAGGAAACTGAGAAATGACTTGGGAACCAAGTGGGGGAATCTGCTCAGCATACAGAGTTACAAACAGAATTGGTTCAGAGTTTGGTATGACTGTTGATGAGTATCAGGCACCACTGTCACACAGCTGACACCAGAATTACCAGGTGCTGCAGCAGAACTTTTATCACTTCCCTTGCTACCTCCTATGTGGATTAAAGAACCCATTCTATATAGCACACATTTCCAGTTTAAACTTGGGAACTGGACCATCTGATTGGTTGAATCTAGGAGTTCTGCTTTGGAACTCTAGCCAAATAAGGTGAAGAAAATGTCATTTTAGGGGTTAGAGCATTAGTGCAGTGTTTAAGGCATTTGCCTCACATTCCATAGGTCCTCTGAGCAGAGCCAGTAGCAAGCCCTGAGCACTGTCTTTTTAGTTTCTCTGAAGAAAGTGGGTTCTGAGTACTACTGAGACTTCATATTTGAGGAGTTCCCCTCTCTAACTCAACCTCCACCAAAGGAAGGAAGTTTAAATTCTGGACAGCTGTAAAAATAACAAATATCAATCTTACAACACACAGCAGCAAAGAAGAAAACCGGCTGGAGGGCTCCACATCTCCCTGAGAATTCTCCGGTGCCCATACAGAGCCAATATCACCAGGAGCTCCCAGATGGGGTAGGTGCTGTCTCCCCGTCTTCTCCAGATGGAATCCTGGTGACCATGAGTGTCTACAAGCATGGCTCTGGCATGCGGGTAACAGGACTATTTTTCCAAACCGCGAGCGACATTTCCTGATATGCAAAGTGATCAATGAAAAGTAAATGATCTAACTTACAATAATAAATGTATATGCACCTAATGAGAGACCAGCAAAGTACTTAAAACAACTACTCATAGATTTGGAAAAAGACATCAACAGCAACACAATACTAGTGGGAGACTTCAACACTGCTTTGTCACCTCTTGATAGATCAACCAGACTCAAGCTTAGCAAGGACATACTTCATCTGAGGGAAACAACGGAAGAAAGGGACTTAGTAGATATATACAGGACACTTCATCCACAAAAAGCTGAATACACATTCTTCTCAAGTGTACATGGAACATTCTCCAAGATAGACCACATGCTGAGCCACAAAACATGCCTCCAAAAAATAAAGAAGATAGAAATTGTATCGACAATCTTCTCAGACCATAATGCGCTGAAATTAAAAGTAAATCACATACAAAAACAGAAAACTAAATCAAACACCTGGAAATTAAACAGTGCTCTATTGAACAACGAGTGGCTTAGACAGGAAATCAAAGAGGAAATCAAAAGATTCCTAGAAACGAATGAAAATGAGAACACGAGTTACCAAAACTTATGGGACACAGCAAAAGCTGTGTTAAGAGGAAAGTTTATAGCTCTACAAGCATTCCTCAGGAAGGAGGAGCGAGCACACATAAGTAACCTAACCTCACAGCTTAAGAGCTTGGAGAAGGACCAAAAAAAGGAGCACAACCCGAACAGGAGAAAGGAAATAATAAAACTCAGAGCAGAGATTAACGAGATGGAAACCCAAAAAACAATCCGAAAGATCAATGAAACCAAGAGCTGGTTCTTCGAGAAAATTAACAAGATTGATAAGCCTCTAGCAAAACTTACAAAGAAAGGGAGAGAGAAAACCCTAATAAACCGAATCAGAAATGAAAAGGGGGTCATTACAACAGAAACTACAGAAATTCAAAGGATCCTCAGGGAGTACTTTGAGAAACTGTATGCCACGGAACATCAAAACCTCGAGGAAATGGATAAATTCCTAGACTCCTACAGACTCCCAAGGCTGAACCAAGAAGACCTGGAATACCTGAACAGACCTATCACCATCAAGGAAATTGAAATGGTAATAAAAAGTCTCCCCAAGCACAAAAGTCCTGGCCCGGATGGATTCACTAGTGAATTCTTCCAAATCTTTAAAGAGGACTTACTCCCAATGCTCTTTAAGCTTTTCCACGAAATTGAAATATTAAAAACACTTCCAAACAGTATCTACGAAGCAAATATCACACTGATACCAAAAGCAGACAGAGATACCACAAAGAAAGAGAATTACAGACCGATATCCCTGATGAACACAGATGCAAAGATCCTCAACAAACTACTAGCAAATAGAATCCAACTACTCATCAAAAAGATCATACACCATGACCAAGTAGGATTCATCCCAGGGATGCAAGGATGGTTCAACATTCGGAAATCAATCAACATAATCCATCATATCAACAAAAGAAAAGATAAAAAGCATATGATTATATCAATAGATGCAGAGAAAGCATTTGACAAGATCCAGCACCCCTTAATGATGAAAACCCTAGCCAAAATGGGTATAGAGGGGACCTTCCTCAACATAATTAAAGCCATCTACCACAAGCCTACAGCAAGCATCATCCTCAATGGGGAAAAACTGAGAGTCTTCCCTCTAAGATCAGGGACGAGAGGATGCCCACTCTCTCCACTGCTGTTCAATATAGTACTGGAAGTACTTGCAATAGCGATTAGGCAAGAAAAAGATATTAAGGGCATTCAGGTAGGAAAGGAAGAAATCAAGCTCTCACTATTCGCAGATGATATGATATTCTACTTAGAGAACCCAATAACCTCCACCAAAAAACTCCTAGAAACAATAGACTCGTATAGTAAAGTTGCAGGCTATAAAATCAATACCCAAAAGTCAATGGCTTTCCTATATGCAAACAGTGAGAGAGAAGAAAGCAACATGAAAAAAACAATCCCGTTCACAATTGTACCCCAGAAAATCAAGTACTTAGGAATCAGCTTAACTAAGGAAGTAAAGGACCTGTACAAAGAAAACTACAAAATGCTACTTCAGTAAATAAAAGAGGACATGAGGAAATGGAAAGATATCCCCTGCTCATGGGTAGGGAGACTTAACATTGTCAAAATGGCAATACTACCGAAAGCATTGTATAAATTCAATGCAATCCCTATAAGGATACCCATGACATTCTTCAAAGAAATGGAGCAAACACTCCTGAAATTTATATGGAACAATAAGCCCCCACGAATAGCTAAAGCAATTCTTGGGAAAAAGAAAATGGGAGGAATCAAACTCCCGAACTTCAAACTGTACTATAAAGCAGTAATAATTAAAACAGCATGGTACTGGAACAAAGGCAGAACTGCAGACCAATGGAACAGGGTTGAATACACTGACATCTCCCCTCAATCATATGATCATCTAATCTTTGATAAAGGTGCAAGTAATGTGAAGTGGAGTAAGGAAAGCCTGTTTATTTTATTTTATTTTTATTTATTTTTTTTTATTTATTGAATCACTGTGGGAAAGGTTACAAAGCTTTCAGATTTAGGTCTCAGTCATGCAAATATCAAACACATTTCCCTTTACCAATACTTATTTTTTACCATGAAGAACCCCAATAAAATCCTACTCCCCACCCCTCCCCGTCCCTGTGAGGCAGATGAATTCTAGTTAACACTCTATCTGCTTTGATTAGAGTCATTGTTTCAATAAAAGATTCACCACTATTATTTAGAGTTTACCCCCCCCCCCCAAATCAGACATGCTGAAAAAGCATTGTGAAGTGATTTGCTTTCTACAGCTGGGTTCAAGAATTAAATGTTGGTTTTGGATTTCTGCTATTTTACCTATGGACCCTGGAAGTATTTCTACTGAAAGTCAGATAGTTAAGAAATTGGTTTCTGTGTTCTGGGGTCGTGGCCGTGCTGGAGAGCCGCTCGTGGGGGGCAACTGGTGGCCTCGGTAGGGCGTGAAGGGCGGACCGAAACGCCCCCCTTCCCATGAGGTTTTAGTCGCCCCCACACTCCCGGCTCATACCTGCTGTCCAGAAGGCTCCCATGTGGCCGCCATCTTTCTTTCCAGAGAGGAGAAGGCGACTGGGGCAACACCCTTTCCCCTCCGGACAGACCTGATGGCCTGGATCAACGCATAGTCCATTCACTTTTCTGCTCCAAGCTGCCGGGTTCTGCATTAAGTCCTTGTGCTTCTGGGGCCGTGGCTGTGCTGGAGAGCCGCTCGCGGGGGGCGACTGGTGACCTCAGTAGGGCATGAAGGACGGACCGGAACGCCCCCCGACCCATGAGGTTTTGGTCGCCCCCACAGCCCCGGCTCATACCTGCTGTCCACAAGGCTCCCATATGGCCGCCATCTTTCTTTCCAGAGGCAGGAGCGCGGAAGGGAGCAACACCTTTTCCCCTCTGGGCAGACATGATTACCTGGATTAACGCATAGTCCTTTCACTTTTCTGCTCCAAGCTGCCGGGTTCTGCATTAAGTCCTTGTGCTTCTGGGGCTGTGGCCATGCTGGAGAGCCGCTCATGGGGGCCAACTGGTGACCTCAGTAGGGCGTGAAGGACGGACCGGAACGCCCCCCTTCCCATGAGGTTCTAGTCACCTCCACACCCCCGGCCCATACCTGCTGTCCACAAGGCTCCCATGCAGCCGCCATCTTTCTTTCCAGAGAGGAGAGGGCAAATGGGGCAGCACCCTTTCCCCTCCGGCAGACTTGATGGCCTGGATTAACGCATAGTCCTTTCACTTTTCTGCTCCAAGCTGCTGGGTTCTGCATTAAGTCCTTGTGCTTCTGGGGCCATGGCCGTGCTGGAGAGCCACTCGTGGGGGCCAACTGGTGACCTCGGTAGGGCGTGAAGGACGGACCGGAAGCCCCACCTTCCCATGAGGTTTTAGTCGCCCTCACACCCCCCGGCTCATACTTGCTGTCCACAAGGCTCCCATGCAGCCGCCATCTTTCTTTCCAGAGAGGAGAGGGCGAATGGGGCAACACCCTTTCCCCTCCGGCAGACTTGATGGCCTGGATTAACGCATAGTCTTTTCACTTTTCTGCTCCAAGCTGCTGGGTTCTTCATTAATTCCTTGTGCTTCTGGGGCTGTGGCCATGCTGGAGAGCCGCTCGTTGGGGGCAACTGGTGACCTCGGTAGGGCGTGAAGGATGGACCAGAACGCCCCCTTTCCCATGAGGTTTTAGTCGCCCCCACACCCCCGGCTCATACCTGCTGTCCACAAGGCTCCCATGCAGCCGCCATCCTTCTTTCCAGAGAAGAGAGGGTGAATGGGGCAACACCCAGGAAAGCCTGTTTAACAAATTGTGCTGGCATCACTGGACGGCTACATGCAAAAAAAATGGGCTCAGAACTCTGCCTAACACCATGTACAAAAGTAAGATCAAAATGGATTAAAGACCTCAACATCAGACCAGAAACCATAAGGTACATTGAAGACAAAGTTGGCAAAACCCTCTATGACATTGAAGCTAATGGTATCTTCAAAGATGCCATGCCACTGGCCGAGCAAGTGAAAACAGAGATAGATAAATGGGACTATCTTAAACTAAGAAGCTTCTGCACCTCCAAAGAAACAGTGACCAAAATACAAAGACAGTCTGCAGAATGGGAAAGGATATTTGCCCAATACACATACAACAAGGGGTTGATATCAAGGATATACAAGGTACTGGTTGAACTCCACAGGAAGAAAACACCCAACCAAATCAAAAATGGGGCGAGGAAATGAACAGAAACTTTCTCAAAGAAGAAATCCGAATGGCAAAAAAGCACATGAGAAAATGCTCTACATCATTAATCATCAGGGAGATGCAGATCAAAACCACAATGAGATACCATCTCACACCTCAGAGACTGGCCCACATTCAAAAGAACAAAAGCAACCGATCCTGGCGCGGATGTGGCGAGAAAGGGACACTCGTTCACTGTTGGTGGGAATGTCGACTGGTTCAGCCCTTCTGGAAAACAGTATGGACGATTCTCAAAAAATTAGAAATTGAACTCCCATTTGACCCAGCAATACCACTCCTGGGAATATATCCCAGAGAGGCAAAAATGTATAGTCGAAGTGACATCTGCACTTGTTTGTTCATTGCAGCACTCTTTACAATAGCCAGAAACTGGAAGAAACCTGAATGCCCAAGAACAGATGACTGGTTAAAGAAACTTTGGTACATCTACACAATGGAGTACTATGTAGCTGTTAGAAAAGATGAAGTCATGAAATTTACATACAAGTGGTACAACACGGAAAGTATCATGCTAAGCGAAATGAGTCAGAAAGAGAGGGATAGACATAGAAAGATTGCACTCATCTGGGGGACATAAAGTAACAAAATATGAGATTAATACCCAAGAATAGCTGAGATCAGCACCAGGAGGATTACTCCATAGCTTAGTGACCAGTCGGGCATTCTAGAGGAAAGGGCAACTCAGATAGAGAAGGGAACGCCAAATAAAGGGTGTTTGGAGGATCCTCCCAGGAGGGGAGATGCATGTCAAAAGTGGACTATGGACTGAACATGTTTGCCACTCAATGCCTCTTTTGCAGACCACAACACCCAAAAGGAGAGAGAGAACACAGGGGATTGCCCTGCCACAGAGGCAGGGGGGATGGGGGGATGGGGATGGGGGTATATTATCCATGGTGGTGGAAAATGGGCACTGGTGGAGGGATGGGTATCTGATCATTGTATAATCAAACCCAAGCACAAAAAATTGTAAATCTACAACTGTACCTCATGGTGTTTCACTAATAAAAAAAAAACTTTAAAAAAAAAAGAAAAGTAAATGATCTATCATTTGTCCCTGAAAAACAGGCTTGAATGGTGGTGGGAAAATCTGAGCAAAATATAATGCCCAACCAAAATGCATCTGGACTGTGTAATTATGGTGCTATGCCACCTTGGAAGGGGAAGGGTGTCTGTCCCTCCGCATGGTGACCTGCATCTTTTAGAGCCTAATGAACATCCAGGTATGAGACTGCATTTATGAGGCACGTGGGGCTTTATGGGATGGAGGGTGGAATCGGTCCTTCTCCCTGCCATGACAATGCTCCGTGTTGCCACCCTCAAACGTCTCCTCCAGCTTCTGACCGACCATGAACCCAGAGGCACACATACCAATCTCGGAACCCAGGGCCTTCTGGCAGTAATCCCTCAGGTTTATTACTTAAATATCAGAAATCCAAATTCGGGTGGCTGCTATTGTGACCACACGACATCATATGCTCTTCATAATCAGCAATAGAAAACAAATGATCTAATGATGTCTTTGTGGCAGGTCTGAATGTGGGAAAAATTCCAAATAACAGTGTTGGGTCATTTGTTGTAATATTAAATGTGATCAATGGAGAGAGAGAGAGAGAGAGAGAGAGAGAGAGTAAAGTAGAAATCTGCCACACGGGGGGGGCGGCGTGGGTGGAAGGGGGTGTATACTGAGGTTCTTGGTGGTGGAAAATGTAGAAAATGTGCACTGGTGAAGGGACTGGTGTTTGATCATTGTATGACCAACCAAGACTTGAACTGAAAGTCTTTGTGACTGTTGTCATGGTGATTCAATTAAAAAATAATAACAAATATCTACCATCATGTTATTTTTCCTGTACTTCTAATCTCAGATAAGTCTTTATATGGTTTTTCCTTTTTTCTTTTTTCCTCAATGGAAGCAGAAAAGAAAAAAAATTCCACTGGAAGATTGATACTGACTGAGATTAAGCACATTTGATGGTTTAAACAGTTACTTTTGACAAATGAAATGGGAATTCTCAGTACCTAATTCATTACTCTCCATCTACTGTTAACTATAGTTCTAAAACTATACTATTACTATAAAAATTATCTATTCAAATTCTCCTAAATGGACCCTTAGGGGGTCACAGAAAGAGTGCTTGCTACTTCATACATTATATGTATACAGATAGATAAATAGATAGATAGATAGATAGATAGATAGATAGATAGATAGATAGATAGAGTGCATTCACAGATACTACTCCGGTTACAACTCTTATTGGCAAGAGGCTACATAGTATCTCAGGAAAAGTTAACTAAGCTTTATAAATTTCATATACACAACGATCTTTTTTTCTTTATTAGTGAATCACCGTGGTACACAGACATTCTTTTCCTTGCAAAATAATTAAGACTTAAAGTCTTGTAACACAGTCAGTGGACCCGTCTCAGTGCTATTTGAGGTGACACATGAAAGCAACACTCTCAATTTTAAGAGAGCAGTTAACTTTTTAAAATGCCATTAATATGGGGTGACTTGGTGCTATAATCCCTATTAAGCAAATGAGATGATTGCTTATGTCCCTAACAGTGATTAAGTACTATAATTATTATCTGCTACAGAGATGAACTAACAGATATTCATGAGCTTATAAATGACCCAGAACAACATTTTCAGATTCTGCATGCTAGGCTGTAACTATAGGACAACAGAAAACTCTACCATAACTGAAGTTTAATTGAAGCTCAGTACCACAGCTCCGGGAAAACAAGAGAAGTGTTTTCAAATAACTACAACAGTAGTTGTTAAACTCTGTTCAACTTGAGTTTAATGGTCTCAAGTTAAAATATTATCACCCATAAACTAAAATAATAACAGTGAATCAAATATTTTTTAATCTTTGAAATCTCATTTTTTGTTAGGTTCTCTACACCACCAAAGTTCAGAATTAATAATTAGAATTTAGTTCAAAAGATTTAACCTTAAGTTTTAAAAAGTATTTTGAATAAAGGTGTAAGGGTCAGAAAGATTACTCAATGGGCTGGAGTACATGCTTTCCACGTTAGAACCCAGGACGCAATCTCCAGTACTATGACACCGCATGGTACCCTAACAGTGGTGGAAGTGGTCCCTGAACAAAAGTTGAGAGTATCCCCAAAGCAGTTCCTGTGTGCTCTCCCAGAAATCAAAAGAATAAAAGCCTATTTGGTAGCTGTTACTATCTCTCAAATATATATATACATATACATATATATATATATATATATCACTGTTCTCCCGTTGTTCATCAATTTTCTTGAGTGGGTCCAGTAACGTCTCCATTGTGAGACTTTGTTGTTACTGTGTTTGGCATATCAAATACGTCACGGGGAGCTTGCCAGGCTTTGCCATGCGGGTGAGATACTCTCAATAGCTTGTCGGGCTCTCCAAGAGGGGCAGAGAAATAGAATTCGGGTCGGCCATGTTGGCTGCGTGCAAGGCAAATGCCCTACCCACTGTGCTATCGCTCCAGCCCAAATATATATATATATATATATATATATAAATATAAATTTAAAATTCAATTTATAGTAAAACACCATATGATATAACATATATGCACAAAGATCTACATAATTATAAAATCAGCACATGATTATTAATTATTTATTTTTTTTGTATCATCAGGGATTAAACCTAGGATTTCAGGCATTTATGGCAAGTGCTCTACCGTGTCCTATATCCTCAGCCCCTTAAATTTTTAAAGGGCTGCTACAAGAAACCAGGGATGTGACTCAATGGTAAAACACTAGCTTTGCATAGATGAAGCCTGAATTTAATTCCTGGAATGTCAACGTTTCATGAGCACTGTACTGGGAGTAGTTCTCAAAAAAATCTAGTGTAGTGTCCCCATAACAAACAAAAAGTCTACAACAATAATATCCATAAACTTTATAGAATTGTCAACTTTGAAGAGAAACATTATATGGAAAGAAGAAGAGCTACAAATGCATGCAGTCATACAGTTCTTTATATTTTACAAATTTCTGCATCTTTTTTGATTTTTGGGACACACCCAACTTCAATGCTTTTCATATCCAATGTTTAGTATAGAAGAACTCATAGATCAAAATCATGAACCAGGCCAGAGAGCATAATGAAGACAGTGTTGGTAGAGCAGATAAGATAAAAGCTGTTAAGGACAGGAGACATAGTCTAGCAGATAAGGCATTTGATGACCTTGGTTCAATCCCTGGCACCACTCTGATTACAGACCCAGGAGTAAGACTTGAGCTCTGCTAGGTGTAGCCCAATCACACACACACACACACACACACACACACACACACACACACACAAAATAGATAAAAACTCTTGGAGTTTCCATAGAGTGGTGGTTCAGAACCATGGACAGTGAAATGTGCACCCTACTTTCCTTAATCGGATTGATGGCTTGCTAGAAATTAAAGACGAATATCACTTATTGTGCAATAGAAGTGACTGAGGTAAAGGCACATACATGATTCAAAGGTTAAGTGTGTGTGTGTATGTGTGTGTGTGTAATCTGAGAACTTTTGTCTTGACTTTATCCAAAATAGAGTGACAATGCAATTCGGTTAATAGACAAGTAAGCATGGTATACATAGGAAAGGTTTTTAAAAATTATTATGGTTCTGATCACATGCTACAATACAGTAAATGTTCATAGTTTTGACGTACATTAATACCTCACCTAACCACCGCCCTTGTGCCTAAGACCCTCCACCAGTGTACTATATCATTTCCAGTCCACCTCTTTATTTGCTTGGTATTCTCAGTTTCATAGTTCAGGGTAAAGGGTTGGTTATTATTTGATACCATCTATTCCCTTATTTTGTTTCTCTTTATACCACACATACGTGAGTTCATCTTGTTTTTGCCTTTCTCCCTCTGCTTATTTCACTTACACTATATACTCCAGACTCCATTCAAGTTGTAGGGAACTGCAAGATTTCATCTTATCTTATTACTTCATAATTTCCCACTTCCGCTGAGTGTTTGTGTGTGTGTGTGTGTGTATCTCCCAAAGAGGAATCAAAAGAGCTATGCTTGGAGTATCACGCTTCACTCAAGTGAGAGAAAGAATCTGGAGTTCCGACCTTCGTCGATGATCAAGAATCAGGGATGCTGTCTCATTTGCCAAGGCATCGAAAATCAGACGGGCTGAACACGTAATGCAATTTGGAGATGACTGCTGGACTAGAGCCGTTACTGACTGGATTCCATGGGATGTCAAAAGATCACATGGCTGCCTACCTATGAGATGGTCAGACTTCTTTGTCAAGACCCTGAATGATCAGTTTGAGACTCTTCATGTTCCTGTAGCGAGCAGACGCCATTGGGCTACACTAGCACGTGACAGGGATGTATAGAGATGTTATTGGTGCCCACTAGAGCAAATCGATGAGTAATGGGATGTCAAGTGATTAAGTGATATATATATATGTGTGTATGCATATACATATGTATATATAACTTCTTTGATCATCTGTCATCTGACATTTGGGTTTTTTCCATATGATTTCTGTGTATTAAGTGCTACAGTGACTTTTAGTGTACCTATATCTTTAGGAAAAAATTATGTCCGTTCAAAAAGACAATCATGGGATGGGAGGGCTGCTGGGTTCATTGGTGGTGGAGAATGGGCACTGGTGGAGGGATAGGTACTTGATCATTGCATAACTGAAACCCGAGCACGAAAGTTTGTAAGTCTACAACTGTACCTCATGGTGTTTCACTAATAAAAAATTAAATTTAAATTGGATTTAAAAAAAAGACAATCACCTCTTAGTAAGAAGACCCTTACACTCACTTTCCCTCCTTATTTGGGTTTAGGACCACACGAACATTGCTTGGGGCAACTTCCAGCTCTGTACTCGGAGGTCATTCCTGGAAGATTGAACCAGGGTTAACCACATTCAAGACTCCACATTCGAGACAAGTGCCTTAACCCTTCTACTATCTTTTAGCCCCTTACAATCTCTTTTTAAGTAATGGAAATCTCTTTAAAAAGAAAAAAACCAACACAGTGACTATGATTGGGGGAATCAATCAAACCACCCCCACACACAACAGTGCTTTAGGTTCCTAGTGTGGACCTGATGGTTCAGTCAAATGTGTTCATGAGCCACCCGGACTCTTTGGTGCCAGTTATCAAATTTGAGGCCTTCCATATGTGCTCAAATCCTCTGAGCTATCTCTCTGGCTCTGTAGTTTGGATTCTTAGAATCAGAGGTTTCTTTATCAAAGATTGACAATGCAGACAGATTAGTGAGAAGAAATTATAAATAGAAGTTCAAGGGTTTGGCAAATAAACAAGCAGGAGTGAAAGATAATAATTTTACTCCATTTTGCTGCAGCATTAGCATATAATTACCATGAATGTAAATGCCACCTGGCATTAAAATTTTCTCACCAACCTCCAGAACTAATTTGACTGATTACATGATATGTCCTCAAATTTCAAATTTATATCAAATATGTCGTTCACCAGATACCTTTATGAATAAGAGATTCATTTTTTTGTTCAGAGGAGGGCAGGAAGCTTTATTTATACTAAAGTTAGGTTTTAACTAATATCTAGGAATATTGTAGGCTAGGTATGGATCAAATAATTTTCTTCTGAAGATGCTATGATAGAGGCTTTGAGTCAACTCCTTAAATTGGAGTCAGTCAACTTTTTCTCTGAAAAACCAGGTTGCAGTGCTTGGGAAAGTAGCTTAATAGGTTAAATTATACTTAGCATGAATGAAGCTCAGGTTTTATCCTTAGCAGCTCATGGTTCCTGAGTACCACCAGAAATAACCTCCAAGTAATTCCTGAACACTACTAGTTTCAACTGCCCTAGTTGCAAATATTTGCAACACATAAAAAAGGAAAAAAGAAAGGAGAAGAAAAGATTAGGTAATAAATAATTTTAAGACCTCATGGATCACATATTCCTTTCATCATAAATTCTTCTTTGCTTTTAAATATTGTTTTCATCTTTAAAAATATTAACAATTAAACTGGAGATATAGTACAGGTAGGGCTGCATGCCTTGTATGCATCTGACCTGGGTTCTATTCCTGGAACCCCATATGGTCCCTCAAGCACTACCAGGAGTAACCCCCAAGCCCAGAACCAGGAGTAATCCCTGAGCACTGCCAGGTGTGCCCCACACCTCAAAAAACTGAACAATTCAAAAGAAAAAATTATTAGTTTATGCAACTCATTGGCTGTATTTGACCCACAGAAAAGTTTGCCAAGTCCTTTAAAGAAAAAGACTAGAGGAACATTAGGATTCCTTGGTCTTAGGAAGGTTTGGGAGTAAAGGTACATCAAGACAGAAAAGAAGTATAAATAACTTTCTAATGATGACATGATATTCTTTTTTTTGAAAAAGTGATATAGGTATGCCATCTAAGTTTTGACTTCTTTGATGACTAAATTAACTTGTACCTAGGAAAAGAAAGGATTCATCTGTTTTAGACAAGCCATTAGCTGTGATGTGTATTGAATTAAACTGCTAAGAAAAACTACAACAACCTAAATGAAACACTCACTGGAATCCTTGATTTTCTTCCTCATACCAGAGGTTTTTTCTTGTTTTATCTTTTTTGGTTTGTTTGGGGATGTACCCAGCAGTGCTTAGTGCCCAGGGGTCACTCTTGGTAATACTTGGGGAAACATTCCGGATCAGGTATCAAATCCATGCAAAGTTCAGATCCATCGAGCTCTTTTTCTGACCTCAAGTTTTTGAACAATTAAAAACATTTTAAAAAATTTTTATATTTTATTTGAAGACATATACCCAAGTAATCAATAAACTATCTAAGAAGTTCTCCAGTAGTTTCTGTACCCAGTAACCATGCAGGCTGCTATTGTCTTCTTTGTTCAGTTTACAGCTTACTTACACATTTATCTGCAATGATTCATGCTCTAGATCTTTCTATGAGGGGCCACATCCAGAAGTGTTTTGAGCTATCCCCTGCTCAGTTCTCAGAGATTGCTTCCTGAAGTTCTCAGGGGACCATGCAGTGCTGGAAATTTACCCCAGCCTCCCACATGCAAGGTAGGCACTCAGTCTGTTGAGCTAGCTCTCTGATCCCAATGATCTTTTTTGGTATTTGCTCTTTTTTTTTTTTTTTTTTGGAGAGGTGGTGGGGAGGGAAGGAATTCCATGGCTACACCTGGCAGTGATTGCAGGTCTCTTCAACCTATGCTCAGGAAATCATGTAGTATTGGTGCAGAGATCAAACCAAGGTGGTTAACCCCTGTACTATCTCTCCATAAATTCCAAATTAACCTTGTTCTACCAAATCCAACACTCTGAATTTGTTCAAATTTCAGAAACATACTTTCCACACATATCAGTCAAAATATCTCTTATTCATATCAACAATAGCCTTAATCACTGAGTCAACCATCTCAAGTCTTATTTTTTTTTGGCTTTTTGGGTCACATCCAGCAATGCACAGGGGTTACTCCTGGCTCTGCACTCAGGAATTACTCCTGGCGGTGCTCAGGGGACCATATGGGATGCCAGGAATCGAACCCAGGTCAGCCACATGCAAGGCAAACGTCCTACCCGCGGTGTTATCGCTCCAGCCCCTCAAGTCCTACTTTGAGAAGAAAATTTTTTTCATAAAAAATGGGGAAAATGTACATAGGTCAAGTATTGTGTTGTGTACAGTTAAACAGAAAATCCAGGTGTGCTTGCATATCCCCTCATGAATGTATACAATGTTCATACAATATATAAATATATTTAGATAGTCCTCCTACTTCACAGTATTTAGAGGGTTTTTTTGTTTGTTTTGTGGAGGCACATCGGGCAGCTCCCAGGGATTAATTCTAGTAGGGCCTGGGAGACTGTATGAGGTGCAGAGGTAGAACTTATGTTGACCGCATGTAAGGCAAGCACACTACATACTGTACTATTGCTCAAGTTTCAATATGTTTCTTAGTTTTACAGAATACAGCTTTCATACTTCTTTTTAAAAGATAATTAGGGAGTGAAAAAGGATAACTTGATGAGAAGGCATGGTCATTCCACAGCTCTCTAGCTAACAGACGTTGTGCAATCATTGCCCTCGATCCTGATAACATACTAGTCATACCTATTCACACTGCATGGAAGTCTCAGAGTTGCTTTCAGAACGGAGTTCATGTCTGGAACGAACAGGTTTTGGTTGTCTATGACAACCACATTGCCCAAGATATGTCTCTCCTGTTTCTATTAAATTAGTTGCTCCTCAAAAATGAGTTTTTCATAAGTGCATGTATTGAGATTAAACTTTATTATCAAGAATGGGATGCTGCCTGGTACAGATGGATCCCATATGTGCTAATTGCCTTAGATCACACAAATGCTATAAAGAGATTAGGGTAATGACTTGGATGGATGAACAAATGGGTCAGCTAGAGATAAGTGATGTGTCTAATATTAGAACTGAGCCCCATAAACCACCTGACTGGATTAAATCATTTAATTCCCTCCATTGCTTTAGAAGTAAAAGTATGGCTTTAAACCTTTAAAGTTTTTCATTTTAATTTTTAAGTATTTGTCAGTTTTCAAATCTGGAGAACTATGAAGAATATAAAATCACAGAACTGAGATTAATGGGCTAGAATGGGCTGAAAGTGTCCAGTAGAGTGTGGTCAAGTGATACTGGCACTTGAGTAGTGGGTGGAATATCTTTGTAAACCTAAAACATATAAATATTAATAATTTTATACACCAATATTACTTCACCTAAAAATATTTTAGTGGCCAGAGAGATAGCACAGTGGGCAGGGCAGTTGCACATGTGAATGACCCCGGTTTGGTCGCTGGTAATGAGCACTGCCAGGTGTGATCCCAAAGCACAAAGTAAGGAGTAATCCCTGAGCACTGCCAAGTATGACTCAAAAATCCCATGAGAATTTTTAATAAAATAATAATATTTTATTAAACAAACATATATATAACTTTAAATAAATGTATTTTTAAAACTGCACTCATAAAGGTTGATGATTTGTGAAAAGATTTCCTTCTCTCCTCAAGTGCTTTTGTGATTTCCCTCATATTGTCATTAAAAAAAACCTTTGAAGTAGACAATAGACTGAACATGATTGCCACTCAATGCCTCTATTGAAAACCACAGCACCCAAAATGAGAGAGAGAGAATAAACGGGAATGCTCTTTCACAGAGGCAGGGTGGGATGGAGGATGGAGGTGGGAGGGATACTGGTATTAGTGGTGGTGAAGAATGGGCACTGGTGGAGGGATGGGTACTCGATCATTGTATAACTGAAACCCAAGCACAAAAATTTTTAAGTCTACAACTGTACCTCATGGTGTTTCACTAATTAAAAATTTTAAAAAATCTTTGAATGTGAATCTTCAACAACAGCATGGACTGCTGTCATGATTAAATATAAAACTGGACATAAGATGTTTCCCAAAAGGAATAATCAGCAAATGTGACTTTATGATTTGAGTAGATAGAGCGGTAAACAGTCATCACGAAGGGTTTGCTGATCTGGGAGATAAGAGGTACACCATCTTTAGTCATTTCTGCCTTCAGGATCTTTGTGAAGTTAAGACATTTATTTAATCCAATCGCTTAATGTCTCATTTTTCTCTTTATAAAACTGATTTCACATGTTAGCATCTATACTTCAATTAATGCTAAATTTATCTAAAAGAACAAAAAAGAAAATAAATTCTTTATTTTTCACTTCTTTTTTATCAAGTGTACACTTCTCAATCCTTATCCCATGAAAATAAGGACACCAGATTTAATGATAGACTGAGAGGGATCAAAGAACAAAGCAAGCAAACTATTAGCAAGATGATCTAAGACTTTTAAAATTTCCCTAATCAAAGACCCTCTCTTTAGATGCTGCCCAGATATTTTATCTTTGTGATAAGAATTGGGTCAGGGAGATTATAAATACATTTGGGGGCCGGTGGAATACTACCATGAGTTGGGCACCTGCCTTATCTGCAGCCTACCTAAGTTCAATCCCCAGCACCCCATATGGTCCCCTGAGCCCTGCCAGGATTGATCCCTGAGTACTGCTGAGTGTGACCCAAAATCAGAAGGAAAAAATAAATAAAAGCAATCATTTTTTTTACTGGCTCAGGAAAAATGGCAAATAACTAAAGTGGTTGGAGGAAGTAGGGCTCCAATTGTGTCAAAACCAGCATTCTGACATGTCTAGATATGGTTTTGATTTGATTTCCTCTTTTAGTTTTCTTTTCTTTTTTTTTTTCTTTTTGGGTCACACTCGACGATACACAGGGGTTACTCCTAGCTCATTCACATAGGAATTACTCCTGGCGGTGCTCAGGGGACCATATGGGATGCTGAGAATCTGCTGCACTATCGCTCCAGCCCCTTCTTTCAGTTTTCTTTTTTCTCTTGCTTCTCCCACCCTACACACACATCCCACCTCCCTCCTATACCTGAAGTCAAGATCATGAAGACATATTCCCTGTGTCTTGTATACTTATCGACTGATTCAGTTCCATTAATTCCCACTGGAACTCTAGAGTGCAGAGTTACAAAAATAAATTCAAGGAATGCTTTATGGTACTGTGGGAGCCAAGGAGACACAGCCTGAAATAAGTGAGGGAAAAGGACATTCTCCAGACATCTTCTCACAGCACAGCGTGACTTGGCATCGCCAAGAGTTTCCCAAAAATGCAGGGCTTTTTAAGCACCTTCAGAATTGATACATCTGGAAAAGGCACTGAAAGACACTTATAGACACAACATTATATACAATAAGAGCTGAAAAGGCAAGCACTACTTTCAGGGACTTCTCTGGTAACACAGTAAATAGGTAAATAGGGCCAGAGAGAGGAGCTTACTGTATATGCAGCTGATCCAGGTTTGATTCCTGGCATCCCTATATGCATTCCACTCTAGCCCCACCAGAAGTGATCTCTAAGTCCTGAGCCAGAGTTAAGCCCTGAACATCACATGGTGTGGCCCCCTTCCAAAACTAAATAAATTAACACATAAAAAGAATTCCAGGATATGGTAGATGATTTCTAAGATGATGCAAGACTCTGATCCTGAGAATTTAGAAGCATCTGGAAGGCCTGTAGTAGCTGTGATGTGAAATTTGATTGATCACAGTAGGAAAACATTGGTTTGTCCTTCCAGGATTGCCACAGGGAGCTTAAGTTTATTGAGTTTCCCATCAAGGTGCTCCCATTTCTCTGTGTTTATCTGTAATCTCTCTTTTTTTTTAACTGTTTCAAAAACTTTATTTTTGGAATTCTTAATACAAGTATCTATTAGATTTGGCAAATCATAACCCCTGTAATATTTTATTTGTTTATGGAGGTTGGGTTTGCTAAGTCATTATATAAATTTTCTTTCCTCATTCATTTAGGTTATTCTCACTAATTAAATAGTGTTCTGAATCATTACAATAAGAATGAATATACAAAGATGAATAAGACAAAGTCCACATTATCAAAGAACTCTTATTGGAGGATGAGATAAATAATTTCAGAGATCTGTAACCTCTTTCTTTGTGCTCTGCTTCCCCAACTGGTCAATCACCTTTACCTCCAAATCAGACTCTGTTGACTTGTAAATATTGCTTTTCTCTTCTCCTTAAGCCCTTTGCATAGTTAATTCAGAAAAATGTCCTTTTTGTTATGACATAAGAAGACAGATAATGCTATGTTTTTGTGACTTTGGAGTTAATGACTCCAAATAATATTCACTCCTGGGCATCTGTTCTCTCGATTTAAGCTTCAGTTGCCCTTACTTCCTAGATCCCTAAAAGTAGGGTCCCAACAAGAGACTGGATGGACCCAGGGCAAGCTATAAGCTACCCTAGCATTGAAATGGGCCAGGCCAAAGCGCCGTAATACTACAAGTTAAGAGCATGGTCATGAACAAATTCTGTCATGATCCAGAAAGTAACCCTGCTAGGATTAGGAAAGATTAATCTGGTCTGAGTACTGTAGTTTAAGATCTATAAGGAAATGTCCCCAGGAAAGACATCCCACAAGCTTAATGTATCTCTTACTGTGTCCATACAAAATAACTAATATTAAGAAGTAGAATTAAGATGTTAATTAAGTTATTGGACTAAGGAAAGGAGAAAAACCCCTAAACGGTATTTTGCCCTTGAGCCTTATCTGTGATCAGGAAGGGCTTGCATATGTTGATTGTGCTACCTCAGGGTGTGGTTGCTATCCCCAATGCTGGGGAGTGTGGGAGAGAGAGAGACTAGAGTGAGACCAGCGGGGTGATTTGTAGCAAGGAGACAAGAGGAGACGTGAATAAGGGGCTTAGTGAGATTTGAACAGGTGCATGGGGAGAATGGAATAAACGGCAACTGAACACCAACCAGCCTGGCCCTCGTTTCCTCCTTCGTTGGCCCGTGGCATTGGCCATCCTGGGTGGGGAAGTAGCCAAGACCACTGAACACAGGCAGTGAGAGCGAGCCTCAGGGCTTCCCAGTTGTCTCGTGATTACACAGATCACACGTTTAACTCCATTCATTATTTTCATCTTTGTGAAGACTAAGAAATTGAACATCTGTGGATTTTCTGGTAAGATCCAGGTCTCAAATATTCTTGCAATTACGTTAATAAATTCTGGAAATGCATGTCATTTCTCAGCTTTCAGTCCTATTTGCAAGCCCAAATATAGATACAATATTCATGTCATAATCAGAAATAATTGAGGACCAAAGCAAGAGTACAAACAAGCAGGTAAGGCATTTGCCTTTTTTATGCCTTTTTTATGCGATTGACATGAGTTTGATCCCTGAATCTCAAATTGTTCCCACAAGCACTGCCAGGAGTAATTCCTGAGTGCAGAGCCAGGAGTAACCTCCTGAGCAGGTGTGACACAAAAATAACAACTGTCACTGTGATTGAAATCCTTCATTAAATGAAAAAATAATTTTCATTGATGACTAAAATATGAGCACAAATAATAATTATGATCCTCTAACAATAAGGGTTTGAGGGACATTGGCTAATAGAGATGTATGTTATATGGATTTTCTTACAAACAGGCTATACCAATTTATTGTATTTATGAATATAGTAAGAGTAAACATATGTTCTCTTCCTTTTGATTTTCTTAATAACACTTTCTTTTCACACATTTTTGTCAGAATATGGTATGCAAGACATACTGTAACAGGTAATATGTAAGTCTGTATCAGTAGAACATGTAACGTAACATGTATATCTGTATCAGGAGAATGTTTATAGGCTTCTGGTTATCAGTAGGCTGTTAAACGGGTTTTTCCAAATGAGGAGTTTTTCCAGCTATTAGGAGCAGGCACTATGCAGATCATGTGTAAACAAGGAGTAGTAGGTCCTCTGATCCCTGAACACCACCTGGGGAACCAAAAAATCCCTGGCATTCTCAGGCCCAAGCATTAAAATGCTAACAGAATTGGACAAGAATTCCAGGATCTGGCTCTTGGATCTCCTAAGCTCTTCTTGGGAGTCCAACTAAATAAATATATAGATGACTTTTGGGGGGAGTTTGGTCCACACACGGTGATTCTCAAGGCTTATGCCTGGCTCTGACTCAGGTATCACTCCTGGAGGGGCTCAACACGTCATATGGAGTGTTGGGCATCGAACTAGTTTCAGCCACATGTGAGGCAAACACCTTACCTGCTGTACTATCACTCCAGCCCCAATACACAAGTGATTTTTTTATAAAAGCAGTGTAAACTTCTAGCTTTGCTCCCCTTGAGATTCACTTTTTATTCATTGGACAAAGAGGTTCTTTCATGTAATTTAAGATGACCTCAAGTTTGTCAACTTTAAATTCCAGGTCTTAGAAAAACTGCTCCAGTCAATTTAAAATTTGCTCGAGCGGGCCCAGTAACGTCTCCATTGGAGACTTTGTTGTTACTGTGTCTGGCATATCGAATACTCTCGGTAGCTTGCCGGGTTCTCCGAGAGGGGCGGAGGAATCGAACTCGGGTCAACCATGTTGGCTGCGTGCAAGGCAAACGCCCTACCCGCTGTGCTTACTCAACAATTTTAAGAAACTGAACAAAATTAAACAAATAGCTCCTTCAGTGTTCAATACTTAAGATTTGAGGGGGTCTTTGGGTTTTGGGGGTGGTGGCACAACCTACAGTGATCAGGGGCTACTTCTGGCAGTACTGGGACCATATGTGGTCCTAGGGATAGAACTGGAGTAAGCCATATACAAGCCAAACACTTATCCACTGTACTATCTCCCCAGCACTCAGACTTTTGTTTGTTTTGTTTGGGGGGTCACATCCATTGGTGCTCAGAGATTACTCCTGGTTCTGTGTTCAGGAATTATGCCTGGCAGCACACAGTGCAGACCTTGCAGTACCTGGGATCAAACCAGGGGCAGTAGCAAGCAAGGCAAGCTGCTTACTTCTATACTAGTCATCCGACTCAAGATTTAACTTACTATACTTCTTTCTTTTTGTTTAATAGAATCTCCTGCCTCACTATAGGCCATATTTCTTGAAATACTTCTTGAAATATTGCCTACATGGAGACAGGAGATTCTAGATCAAAACAAACAACAAAACAACAAACAAAACCTGCTTTCTTCTTCAAGTCCACACTCCTTGGCATTAGGAAAATCAGCTTTCAAAAATTACAGATTGGATCAAATATTTTCCCATTACCTTCAGATGCTGGGGATGCAAAGCATGTGCTCCAATCCCTGAAGCAGTGCTTTTTCAACCACTTTATAGAGCTTTCAGAATAACACTACCTGGATAATACTTAATCAAAGATTGTCAACAACCACTAGATGTCAGCACTTAGGAATTGTAATCCAGCCCATACTTTAATGTCCACTTATTTCATTTTTAAGATTGTTATTCATGATAAAAGATAGTTCTAAACATACATGAAATGCTTGAAATATACAAAATAATATATTTAGAAAATAACTAAATTGTGTCAACAACTCTTATAACAAAAAGTTAAAAACTCATTTTGTTTTGTTTATTTTGTTTTGTTTTATTCTACAAGGAAATGATCTCCCATATCAAGAGAGGGGTTTGGCAGGGTGATACCATTTCACCGAAACTCTTCAGTGCCACCCTCAAGAATGTCCTGTGACAACTGGAATGGGAAGGAATGGGAGTGAAGATAGATGATGGGCATCTACACCACCTCAGCTTCGCTGATGACATTGTTTTAATAACACCAACCATTAGCCAAGCGGCACAAATGCTGGCTGACTTCGACTGTGAGTGTGGAAAGGTCGGACTACAGCTGAATCTCATGAAGACAATGTTTATGAGAAACGGTCTCATTCCTGATGCTCCAATCGCTCTCAACAGAACGAACATCTCCGAATGCAACAGTTATGTGTATCTAGGTCGAGAAGTCAACATAACAAATGACCTGGCACCTGAGCTGTGCAAGAGGAAGAGAACGGCTTGGAACACCTTCAAGAGCATCGAAGAAATAGCTAAGAGGACAAAGAACCTCCGGCTCTGGGCACATCTCTTCAATTCCACTGTTCTTCCTGCATTAACAAATGCCTCAGAGAACTGGGCCCTGTGAAAACAGGATGAGAACGCTATTTGGGTCTCCCAAAGAGGAATGGAAAGAGCTATGCTTGGAGTATCATATTTCACTCAAATGAGAGAAAGAATCCGGAGTTCCGACCTCTGTCGATGGTCAAAAATCAGGGACACTGTGTCGTTTGCCAAGGCGTCGAAAATCAGATGGGCTGGACACATAATGAGATTTGGAGAGGACCACTGGACTAGAGCCATAACTAACTGGATTCCACAGAACGTCAAAAGATCACGTGGCCACCTACCTACGAGACAGTCAGACTTCTTTGTCAAGACCCTGAATGATCAGTTTGAGGCTCTTCGTGTTCCCATAGCGAGCAGAGGCCATTGGGCTAAATAGCACGTGACAGGGATGAATGGAGACATTACTGGTGCCTGCTCAAGCAAATCGATGAATAACGGGATGTCAAGTGATCAAGTGTTTATTTGGGGTCACACCCTACAATGTTGTGGGAGGGAGTGGAGCTGTCCCCAGCATGGAGCTTGTGGGTCATTGGAGGTTCATGGTACTGAGGGACCCTGCAGTGCTAAGGGATTAAATCCAGACTGCTCAGATGCAAAGTACACACTGCAATATTCTGACCTCATGTTACAGTTTATTTCTTTTCATTTACTTTTGTAGTTAGTTATTTTGGTTTGGGGGCCACACTCAGCTGTGCTCAGGGTTTATTCCTGGCTCTTGGCAGGGCTCAAGGGACTATAGGTGGTGCTGGAAACCAAACCCCAGGTAGACTGCATGCAGATTAAGTGCACTGCTCACTGTACTATTTCTTTGTCCCTCTATTTTTAATTTATGTTTTATAGAGGCCACTCCAGCCATATGGTGCTGGAGATTGAGCCCAAAGCCTCACATATGCAAACCCTACAACCTTATAAACTCACTTTAGGTGATCATTTTAGAAGCCTGGAAAGTTCACAATCTGATACTTTGCCAAAATTAGAGCAGGACAGTTTTCCACATGTAAGGGTTCTGCACTGGCAACATCATGTTAGCTCCAGAATGGAGTAAGTGAACTTTGAGTCTGTTGGTGTAATATTTTCTTCAGGTCATAAGAAAGTTGTTCTTCATGAAGAATCTCATGTTATAGTCCTGAATATGTGTGTCTTGTGTAGCTTTTTGTTGCCTGTCCGTTAATTGGTTTTAGTTTCTCCTTTTGGCTTTAAGTCATAAAGTATTGAATTCCCTAGTACTCTTACTTTAATTATTTTTTTTCTGTTTTGGCTTTTGGGACCACACCAGCAGTGCTCAGAGCTCTTCCTGGCTCTGTGCTAAGGAATCACTCCTGGTACTGCTCGGCGAGCATATTCTGTGCCGGGGGTGAATTAAGGTTGGCAAAGCAAGGACCTTAGTACTATCTCTAACCTGTCTCTGTTAGCTAAAAAAATTGGGGGGAAACACCCAGAGGTGCACAGAGACTACTTCCAGCTTAGTTCTCAGGAGTTGGTCCTGATGGTTCTCAGGGAATCATATGATGTCAGGGATCAAACATAGAACTCCTGCATTCATGCATTCTGCTCATTAAACTCTCTCCAACCCCTAGTGGTACTTTTTTAAAGCATACTCAAAAAAACAAATCAAATCTAGTGCACTCACGGGCAGCTGCATAATACAAAATGATTTATTTGTTTGTTTATTGTTTTTTCCTAGGGCACAAAAAAAGCCCCTGTCCGGCTGGATCTGAACAGTGAACAGAGTAAGATGTATCATGAAAGAAAAGTATGCCAGAGGTGTGCCAACTGCATGGGGTCTGTGAGCCTTTGAAAGTAATGAAAGTCTAATTAGATGCTTAATGAGCCATTATTAAGCTGTCTGGGTTTAAACGGGGAATCTGTACACACTTGGCCCCGCTGATTGAAATCATTTTGATCAGAATATAAAATGAAACAACACAATTTGTTAGGCTGTTAGATACTTTCATAGGTAGCCTCCAGTTTCCTTTCAAAAGATGTTCTGAAACTAATTAAAATAGCTCATATATCCTGTACCACCTGAACTTAGTTTTTTTTTTCCTTTTATTTGTTTAGGGGGCCATACCTGGAGGTGCTCAGGCCTTACTCCTGGCTCTGTACTCAGGAATCACTTCTGGCAGGGCTCAGGGGATCAAATGCAGTGCTCGAGATCAAACCAAGGTCAACCACTTGGAAGTGCCTTATGCTTGTACTATCTTGGGCCCACTAATTCTATCTTTACTCTTTTTTTTTTTTGGTTTTGTTTTTGGGGTCTCATGCATTGCTCAGGGGTTATGCCTGGGTCTGCACTCCTTGCAGTGTGGTGCTTGAGATCAAAAGCACTCAATTCATTGTACTATCGCTCTGGTCCCCCTAATTCTATCTTTAAATGAGTTCACTGTGTACCACAGTTCCCGCCTACATAGCTTAATCATTTATCCTTTAAGGATTAAAAAAAAATTCCTGAAATGTTTTTGTCTGTTTTAGCAAAGATTCCATGAAGGCTGTGAGATGGTGCTATCTGACATTATCTTTTCTTGTTTTATAGAGTCCATATTTTCTTTAATATGCTTGAGAATCAAAGTAATTATGTAAAATTTTGGTGCTCCTAAGTGTGTTCTTCATCTATTATTTACACCCTTTATTCCATTCTGCTTCTGTTCCAGAGTTTCTGTATAGGTCCCATGGGGGTATTTCTTGATGTCTGTGAAAAAATAGTGTATGAAATCATTTTCATGCCTTTCCATACTCATTTGGGTACTGCTTTAGAATACCTAAGAATATGAGTTGGAAGTTTATTTTTGACGCTTTTTGTTCTTCCATATTTGCCTGAAAAGTGTTGGATGAAGAAAAAAAACTGTGTCTGCAGTGTCATAGCTTTATGTTTAAAAGTATCCAACACTTGCCAGTATACAAATTTATGAAACAAATCTTTATTTAGTGTATATTCTTGGATATTGGTTTATTCTCTAGTTTAAGGGTAGAAGGGCAGCACTGTCCTCCCGTTTAAGGGCAAGTAACACAATTTAGTAAAATTCAGGTCAATACCCCATAGTTACTAGCCAGGTTCTTTAATCCTTTTTGTGTATCATAAGTTTTTTTTAACCTATTTTTAAAGCATAATTTACCTTTTCTCTATCCAATTATCTTTGTTCCTGTGCTTCAAATTTGGTTCCTAATATAGAGTCCACTCTTTGTTTTTTGCTTTTGTTTTGGGGTAGTATCTGGCAGTGCTCAGGAGATACTCCTCACTTGATGTTTGGAGGTCACTCCTGGTATTGTTTGGGCAGAACAGGTGATGCCAGGGATTGAACCTAGACTCAATTGAAATCAAAGCATGCACTCAGATTGTTGAGCAACCTCTCTGATACAAGAGTACACTGTTTTTGTTTTTTTTTTTTTAATGTAGGAGTACTGCTATTTATTCAGCCACTGATTAGCTGATTGAATTGGGCATGAACTCCACCTTACTTTTTTTTTCATTTTTTATAATTTTATTTATTGAATCACCGTGGAAGCAGTTACAAAGCTTTCTGGTTTAAGTCTCGGTCATACAATGAAACACCCGTACCTTCACCAGTGCCCATTCTCCATCCCTCAAAACCCCAGTATACCCACATCCCACACTCTCCCCGTACCTGTGGGGCAGATGATTTCCACATTACTCTCTCTCTACTTTGATTACATTCAATATTTTGACACCAGACCCACCATTATTATTTGGGATTTTAACCCCAACACTCAGATCTGCTGAAAAGGCAACCATACACAATTTGTTTTCTATTACTGCTTATGAATAACATAAGATGTCTCATGGCTGCAGTAGTGGCCATACGATTTTGAAATTTTGAAATTTTAACAATTAAATCAGGAGGGATTTCTGCCAAAAACCTGCTGGGTTCTGAGATTTGTTCCTGAATCTCTTGGATCATGGCCCTTAAGCAGCTTCATCAGGAGCCAGAAAGGCCGTTTGTGGGCGGCGTCTCGGGGTCTCATTGGGGTTGGGACGGGGAGAAAAGGGCAGACTCCATCCCCATCTCATGAGGCCCCGTGTGTCTGTCACTGTGGGCCCAAACCTGACTGTCCAATGGCATCTGGCGGATGGCAGCCACCAAGCCGCAAAGGGGGAGCAGGTGGAGGGATGGCACCCTTTCCTCCCTGGGGTGGCCCAGCGCCAGTAACCTACTGCAGGGACTGGACGCATTTCTGCCAAAAGCTGCTGGGTTCCATCATTTGTTTCTGAGTCTCTGGGATCATAGCCATTAAACGGCTTGATCAGGAGCCAGAGAAGCCATTCGTAGCCGCGACTCGAGGGCTTGTTGGGACGGGGAGGAAAGGGCCAGCTCCACCCCCATTCCGTGAGGCCCAATGTGTCTCATCACTGTTGGTCCAAACCTGACTGTCCAGTAGCCTCTGGAGGATGGCGGCCACTGGGCTGCCAGGGGGAACAGGCCAAGGCACGAAACCTATTTCCACCTGTGGTGGCCCAGGCCAGTAACCTACTGCAGGGACTGGATGCATTTCTGCCAAAAGCCATTGTGTTTCAAGATTTGTTTCTGAGTCTCTGAGATCATGGTCATTAAGCAGTTTGATCAGGAACCAGAGAGGCCATGCCTCCAAGTATATAGCTGAGCCGGAGGTGGTTTGTGGGTGTGTCTCCCACATACCTAACTTTTGGCTGTTTACTTTCTTGGTAAACTTTGCCCCAAGTTTTTTGGGTCTGGCCAAAGGCACAGCAGCAATTTGGGGGTATCTGGAAGTCTGAAGGCACCATCAGGCTGCTGATGCACTCGACTCACAGGTATAGATTGACCTGCTGGCGGCACCATACCCCCAAAGAGTCCACTCTTAACCATCTGAAATCTTTCGCCCTGACTACGAAATCAGGTTAGAGAATTTCTGATTTTAATTTCCTTATTGAAATATATTAATTTATAATAGTATATATGTTTCAGGTATGCATTCTATAAGCTAATAATAACTATATATATATATTATATTATGTTTTCTAGAAGTCTAATTCCAGTGCCAGGAATTTGGTTCAGTGGTAGAGTCTTGCACCGTTAAGTCCCTGGGTTTGATTCCTAGATAGCACCATGAAAAGCTAAAAGGATTCTAATTTCATTCTTTACAATGTAGTTGGGTGGAGTGATAGCACAGTGGGTAGAGCATTTACCTTGCACACGGTCAACCCGAGTTCGATTCCTCCATCCTTCTCGGAGAGCCCGGCAAGTTACTGAGAGTATCCCACCCACACAGCAGAGCCTGGCAAACTCCCGTGGTGTATTTGATATGCCAAAAACAGTAACAAGTCTCACAATGGAGATGTTACTGGTGCCCACTTGAGCAAATTGATGAACAATGGGAGGACAGTGCTACAATATAGTTAACCTCTTGTCCAATTAATACACCCATTTCTTTTGGGCCAGAGAGCAAGTACAGGGGTTAAGGTGCTTGTCTTACATGACCTGACCCCAGGTCATTTCTCAATGTTCCCTTGAGCACTGCCAGAAGTGATCACTGAACACAGAGCCAGGAGTAAGACCTGAACACTGCTGGGTGTGCCTCCCCACAAACAAACAAAACAAAACCCCTTCCCCTTCTCTTTGGTAACAGTAATTTTCTGCCATAGTCTGGGGGGAAAAATGTCAATGGTGGTCAGTTGTCTCCAGGTTTTTTACCCCTGGTCATCTGCACTGGAACACTGAGCTCAGGACTCTCATCTTCCCATTCCCTGCTGCCTTCCCAGACTATCAGCCTTGCATCTTCAAAGAGGTGTGAGGGGGTAACAATAGATACCTCATTACTCTGACTTACTTTAACAGAAGACAAACTACAAATTAACCTAAGGAGGGGAGAGCTTTGTTGATACTTTGGCAAAGCACACCAAACTTCTTAGAGTTCTATTTGTTACATAACTTACTTATTCACTTTTTAATTTACTCAATAAGCCTCTATTTGCATAAATGAAATAAGTTTTTATTTTAATGGCTTCATCTGAGTAATTTCAGATTGAAGTAATAAAAATTAACTTATTTTTATGTTGTGTCAAATGAAAATTTAGTACACTGGAAATTTAAATGTAGTATGACTATCTGTATGTAAATAATTAAGAAATAGTGGGAGATAATAGAGGAGCTAATGCAATTGCCTTCCAGGTATTCAACCTTATTCAAATCCTCAGCATTGCATATGGTTCCCTGGACACCGCCAGGGATCACTCCGAAACATAGAACCAGGAATGTCCTCTGAGCACTGCCTGGTGTGACTCCAAACTCCACTCTTCCCCTCCCCTGAATAAAAAAAAGGAATGCAGGGGCTGGAGCGATAGCACAGCGGGTAGGACGTTTGCTTTGCACGCGGCCGACCCAGGTTCAACTCCCAGCATCCCATATGGTCCCCTGAGCACCGCCAGGGCTAATTCCTGAGTGCAGAGCCAGGAGTAACCCCTGTGTATCGCCAGGTGTGACCAAAAAAGAAAAAAAAAAAAGAAGAGAAAGAAATACTTAGTAGGAAAAAAATGGCTAGAGCTAAAATTAATAAAGAAGCAACAAATAAAATGTTTTCAAGTGAAAGTGGATAGTATATAGATTAAGATAAAGCACTAATTTCATGCAGACACAATGAATATTATAATCAACAGACTCTAAACATCTGATTGAAGAAATCATTGAAGGAAAAGGTGCCTAAAGGGTCTTATATAAATACTTGACATACTTCACAAATGTGAAAAGCATTTTTGGTTGCTGCCAGAGCTTTTGTATTTATAGACGTGCTCTCCTTTTTCCCAATTGTCATGAGAAAGATGCTAATTTAATGATGCTACAGGTATCAGATCATAAAATTCATGAAGCAACTTCCCAGGAGTTTGTATGAGATGGTGATTATATTAGAGGTGTTCATACAAGCATAGATTTTTTTTTTAACTTGGCAATTTCTTTATAATATATCATTTTTAAGCCCCTTCCAAGTCACCTATTTAGCTAAGTACAGGTACTTGTGTTTTAAGTCCTTGGGAAACCCTATAGGATGTCTCAGAAATTCAAATATCTGCTGGACTATCATTCTGGCTCAAGCTGGAGAGAATTTAAATGACAATTCTGCTTTTTTTTCTTTTTTTTTCTTTTTGGGTCACATCCAGCAATGCACAGGGGTTACTCCTGGCTTTGTGCTCAGGAATCACTCCTGGCTGTGCTCAGGGGATCATATGGGATGCTGGGAATCGAACCCTGGTCAGCCGCATGCAAGGCAAACGCCCTACCCGCTGTGCTATGGCTCCAGCCCCCAATACTACTTTTAAAAATATGTGGGGGATGGGGGCTGGAGCCATAACACAGCGGGTAGGGTATTTGCCTTGCACGCGGCTAACCCAGGTTTGATTCCCAGCATCCCATATGGTCCCCTGAGCACCACCAGGGGTAATTTCTGAGTGCAGAGCCAGGAGTAACCCCTGTGCACTTGGCTGAACCAGGTTTGATTCCAGGCACTCTATATGGTTTTCTGAGTCTTCCAGGTGTGATTACTGGGTGCAGGGTCAGGAGTAAGCCCTGAGCATCACTGGGTGTGACCCCCTAAATAAAACAAAACAAAAAACCTTTCTGGTGGGCATCAGAGGCATTCAGAGTACTCTGAAAGGTGATAAAAGACAAACTAGCTTGGGACTTAACTGGAAGAACAATATAGTGGTCATGCATCTTCCATTCTTCCACAGAATAGAAGGCAACCCTTTAACAGAGGGCAACCCAAACCCCATGCCATATGGACCCCGGGTGGCAGGAGATGACTCCCCTGGATTGAATGACTCAACACCATGCAGGCCAAATGGCACTGGCAAGTATGACAGAGCAGAAGTTCTTCTGACAAGTGGTCCTGGGGAATTCTTCTTTCTGTGGACTTCCTTTCCCCACTGGTAGGCACAGGAGGCCCATTCTGGAGAAGTACCCTTCATCCCTGTAGGTGGCAAGAGCAGGGATCAGCGGGAACCAAGTGACAGTAGAGGAATCGCACAGACAAAAATAGAACAGCAGAGGCTCTGAAAGTCAAGATACCATCGGGATCAAATATACAGAATTTGTATGCTCAGCCTAAATAGAGTGACTGCCGCTAACATGGATTTCAAAAAGAATCAGAATTTCCTAAACCACGGGCTGGAGCGATAGCACAGCGGGTAGGGCGTTCGCCTTACACGCGGCCAACATGGCCGACCCGAGTTCGATTCCTCCGCCCCTCTCGGAGAGCCCGGCAAGCTACCGAGAGTATTCGATATGCCAGACACAGTAACAACAAAAGTCTCCAATGAAGACGTTACTGGGCCCGCTCGAGCAAATCGACGATCAACGGGAGGGCCTTTACCTTTACCTTTTACAGCTCCAAATGTCCAGAATTCACCTGTCACATTAAGACTCAGGAAAGGGCTGGAGCTATAGTACAGTGGATAGGGCACTTGCCTTGCACACACTGACCAGGATTTGATCCCCATCATCACATACAGCTTCCCTACCCCGCCAGGATTGATCCCTGAGCAACAGAGGCAGGAGTAAATCCTGAGCACAGCCAAGTGCAGTCCAAAATAAAAACAAAGTACTTTGCATATTATTTTTCCTGAGTGTAAAACCTAACTTGAGGACCTACTTTCTTTGTACCCCACTTGCCGTATGTGATACACATACAGGAAGTTTGTCTCTTTTCACCTTTCCGAGTTCCCTAAATGCCTCTGATGTCCACCTGAAAAAAATTTTTTGTTTTGTTTTGAGGCCACACCCAGTGAAGCCCAGGCTTACTTCTGGCTCTGCACCCAGAGATCACTTCTGGCATTCTCATTTTATCCACTTATAAAATAAAATTTTAAGGGCTGGAAAGAGTTCAAGCTGTAGCGCATAGTCCTGACATGTTAGAGCCCTGAGTTTCGTTCCTGGCACTATGTGTCCCCTCCAGCTCTGCTGAATACAGCCCTGATAGCCCCCTGGCACAATCAGGTGGGGGTAGACCCCTGTCCAGGTTCCTAAGCACAAAGGAGTTAGATAAGAGTATAGACGTGGGGGCGCTAGTACAGCGGGTAGGGCATTTGCCTTGCACACAGCTGACCTGGGTTCAACCCCAGCATCCTGTATGGTCCCTCAGCACCACCAGGATTAATTCCTGAGTGCAGAGCTAGGAATAACCCCTTAGCATCACTGGGTGTGACCCAAAAAGTAAAAAAAAAAAAACATTTAAACAAAAGAGTATAGACACAGCAGCCTTCAAACACTGCTGACCAAGCACCACAGAGCTGGGATGAGCGTTAAATCATTAGACTGAGACCTTCAGGTTGAGCATCACCAGAGTAGCCCTGCTGAGGCATTGCTGGGTGTGGTCCCTATAGAGAATAAAGGATTCTCTCAGTTTCTATATTAGTATTTTATAGTAAAAAATTATGTAGGAACTGGAGAGATAGTGCAGGTATTAAATAAGCCTTAAATCAGCCTTAAATGAGACCGATCTGGGTTTGATCCCTGGCATCCCATATGGCCCTTGAGCATTAACAGGAATGACCCCTTAGCACAGAGCCAGGAGTAAACTCTATGAATATCTGAGTATGGTCTAAAGGTAAAGGTAAAGGCCCTCCCGTTGATCGTCGATTTGCTCGAGCGGGCCCAGTAACGTCTCCATTGGAGACTTTGTTGTTACTGTGTCTGGCATATCGAATACTCTCGGTAGCTTGCCGGGCTCTCTGAGAGGGGCTGAGGAATCGAACTCGGGTCGGCCATGTTGGCCGCGTGTAAGGCGAACGCCCTACCGCTGTGCTATCGCTCCAGCCCAAACCTAGAATTTACTAAGCACTTGATAAATGTTGTCTATTGTCACTCATTGTTACTATATATATATATTTTGTGGGGGTTGTCTCATCCTATGATGCTCTGATTCAGTACTTAGGGCTGGAAGGGTCACTCTGGGCATTTTTTGGTTATATTTCTTTTCTAACAGTTATTTTATTGGGACTGTGTTAAATACCACATTACTTTTGATAAAATGAATATTTTATCTATATTAATTTTCTCTATGTACATGAAATGTCTTTATCTCTTTTTTTAAAAAATTTTTATTAGTGAAACACCATGAGGTACAGTTGTAGACTTACAAAGTTTTGTGCTTGGGTTTCAGTTATACAATGATCAAGTACCCATCCCTCCCATTCTCCACCACCACTGATTGCAGTAGCCCTCCCACCCCCCACCCCCCATCCCACCCCACCTTTGTGGCAGGGCATTCCATTTTGTTCTCTCTCTCTCTCCTTTTGGGTGCTGTGGTTTGCAAAAGAGGCATTGAGTGGCAATCATGTTCGGTCTATAGTCTACTTTCAGCATGCAACTCTGGGCATTTTTTGAAGGATCATGTGGTACCAGCGTACAGTATCGGCACCATTCTGTTTTTTGTCTATACCCCCTCTGTCCTACTGGTTGCTCCCTAGTTTTATGTTATAGTCCCCATTAACACAATCTTCACTTCTAATGCTTTTGGAATATTCTTGGGTCTCATGAATGGAGACATCTGAGCCCCAGTTGAGAACCATTGTCTAGTCCTTAAAGTTCTCTCTCTCTCATACTTTGTTTCTATTATTGAAATCCATGATTCCCATCTTATTTTAATACTGAATCATCATAACCCTGTGAGGACAGGACATTCTGGATGGTCTGCTCTGTACACTATTTTAGAAGGCTTTGTCTGAAGTTGATCAACAAAGTTTGTGAGCTGATCTTCCAACCAATATCGTTACCATTATCATAAACAGTATACCATTCTTCCTATCAGAATTCTCTGCTATAAGGGCTATAATAACAGTCACAGTAACCTAATTTTGGGACAACCCTACTTGCTTTATTACGCTATCATTTAGTAGATCAGGAGGAAACAGAAATGTCCTTGGCTCAGTCTTTTTTTAAATCTCAAGTCAAAGATACAGATCATTAGCACTTGGGTATCATTGCTAAGTCAATATGTGATCATGTATTAAACCACAAATTAATTCCCATGAAAGTATTTAACATAATCAATTCACATACTTAGGATTCTATATGATTCACTAAATCTCAAGCAAGGTAAAACTGGCAGGAAATTTGTATGGAATTGTTTTATTTCTGTTCCTATATACTGTCACTGGATAAAGGGCATGGAGTTGAAGTCAGTAGTTGAGGTAAAAGTGATTCCCACATGGGCCAGAGCAATAGTACAGCAGGTAGGGCATTTGGTTTACATGCAGCTGATCCAGGTTCAATCCCTGGCACCTCATATGGTCCCTAGAGTTCCCACAAGAGTGATCCCTGAGCACAGAGCCAGGAGACATTCTTGAGGACTGTTGGGTGTGGACCAAAAATGAAAAGCATCAACACAATAGCTACACCCATAATTATCCTACCAAGTTTACAGAGCACCCAGATGCTAGAACTAAAGTTGGTTAAGTTCTATTCAGGTGCCCTATTTAGGGCATTTGCCTTGCATGCGGCTGACCCTGGTTTGATTCCTCTGTTCCTCTCGGAGAGACTGGCAAGCTATTGTGAGTATTCCACCTGCATGGCAGAGGTTGGCAAGCTACTGTGGTGTATTCAATATGCCAAAAACAGTAACAACAAGTCTCACAATGGAGATGTTACTAGTGCCTGCTCAAGCAAATTGATGAACATGGGAGGACAGTGGACAGTGCTATTGCCTTCTCACACACACACACAATATATATATATATATATACATATATATCACTTATATATATATACACATATATATATATCACTTGACATCTTGTTACTCATCGATTTGCTTGAGCGGGCACCAGTAACGTCTCCTTTCATCCTTGTTGCATGCTAGTGCAGCTCAACGGTGTCTGCTTGTCTTAGGAACACGAAGAGCCTCAAACCGATCATTCAGGGTCTTGATGAAGAAGTCTGACCATCTCGTAGGTGGGTGGCCATGCGATCTTTTGACGTCCCCGTGGAATCCAGTCGGTAGTGGCTCTAGTCCAGCGGTCATCTCCAAATCACATTACATATCCAGCCCATCTGATTTTCTATGCCTTGGCAAACAAGACAGTGTGCCTGATTTTTGACTGTCGACAAGGGTCAGAACTCCGGATTCTTTCTCTCACTTGAGTGAGGTATGATACTCCAAGCATAGCTCTTTCAATTCCTCTTTGGGAGACCCGAGTAGTGTTCTCATCTTGTTTGCATAGGGCCCAGGTCTCTGAGGCATATGTTAACGCAGGAAGAATAGTGGAATCAAAGAGATATGCCTGGAGCCGGAGGTTCTTCGTCCTCTTAGCTACTTCTTTGACGCTCTTAAAGGCATTCCAAGCTGCTCTCTTTCTCCTGCACAACTCAGGTGCCAGGTCATTTGTTATGTTGACTTCTCAACCTAGGTACACATAACTGTTGCATTCGGAGATGTTCGTTCCATTGAGAGCGAACTGAGTGTCAGGAACGAGATCATTTCTCATAAACATTGTCTTCGTAAGATTCAGCTGTAGTCTGACCTTTCCACACTCACGGTTGAAGTCGTGACAATAGAGAAGTGTAGCACTGTCCTCCCGTTGTTCATCAATTTGCTCGAGCGGGCACCAGTAACATATCGAATATACCACAGGGAGCTTGCCAGGCTCTCCCATGTGGGCGGGATACTCTCAGTAGTTTGCCGGGCTCTCCGAGAGGGTTGGAGGAATCAAACTTGGGTCAGCCTGGGTTGGCTGCCTGCAAGGCAAATGCTGTACCCACTGTGCTATCGTTCCAGCCTGGAGAAGTATATATATACACACATATACATATATATTTATATCCATTATGTATATATGCTATGTATATATGTATTATGTATATGTGTCATGGTCACAGTCCTCCCATTGTTCATCAATTTGCTCGAGTGGGCCCAGAAAGGTCTCCTTCGTGAGACTTGTTGTTACTGTGTTTGGCATATTGAATACGTCATGGGTAGCTTGCCAGGCTCTGCCATGTGGGCGAGATACTCTCGGTAGCTTGCCGGGCTCTCTGAGAGGGGCTGAGGAATCGAACTCGGGTCAGCCATGTTGGCCGCTTGTAAGGCAAATGCCCTACCACTGTGCTATCGCTCCAGCCCATGTCTATGTATATATATATATATATATATATATATATGTATATATATATTCTATATATTCTAAAAAGGTCTCCGTATTCTTGTCTTGTCACTTGTCACTTGTCACTGACAACATAGATGAGGAATATGATCAATTGATTCAGCACCTCCACCTGACCGTGTGTGGAATGCTGAGAGTGGGAAAACCACAAACAGATGCCTCTCTTCGGAAACTCTCGAGCTCATTCGCCAATATGGTTTGGTGCAAATCTCAGGCAATCACAAGCTAACCTCCAAGTTTGCAAAGCTGTGCAGAGAAACGATAAAGGAAGACCTCAAAGAGAGAAGAGCAGCAGTGCTGGCCGATGAGTCAGAAGCCGGGAATAGCATTCGCAATGCTTGCCTTTCCTTCGCCAACTATAAGACCAATATGACTGCCCTCATGTCCTGATGGATCTCTTACATCTTCCAGAAGGGTAACAGAGAAGATTTATTCATGACTTCTACTCGGATCTCTTCAATAGCCACGTCCACCTGCCCACATACCAAACTCCGCAGGATGGATATGTCGTTCCCAGCGTTCTCTCTTCTGAAATCTGACACGCAATTTTGTCGGTAAAGAGAACAGCACCCGGCCCAGACAAGGTCAGACCCGAACACTTGAAGAATCTGCTGTGAGAATTCATCAATATACTGGCTTGGCTCTTCATACGCTACCTGTCTGAATGCAAGTTTCTGTCCCAATGGAAAACCGTTCTGTTGTACAAAAAAGGAGACATCCACAACATTGGCAACTATCGCCAGATCCACCTGTTGTCCGTCATCTACAAAACTGTTCACTCGAATCACTAGATGAAGGACAACCATGTGAGCAAGCTGGGTTCCACAAAGGATTCAGGAACATCAACCATATCCACACAGTGGCCAAGCTCATTGAGGTTTCATGAGAGTTCAAGATGCTGCCTGTCTAACGTTCATTGCTTTAAAGAAGGCCTTTGATTCTATTGAGACTGAAGTAGTGATCGAAGCCCTAGCCAAACAGGGTGTTCAAACTCAATACATCAGGTTTCTCCAAGAGCTGAATTACGTTTTCACCACCAGGATGTCACCATTCTACAAGGAAGTGATCACTGATGTAAAAAGAGGGGTTCGGCAGGGTGATACCATTTCAACGAAACTCTTCAGTTCCACCCTCAAGAATGTCATGTGATGACTGGAATGGGAAGAAATGGGAGTGAAGACAGACGGTCGGCAACTACACCACCTCCGCTTCGCTGATGACATCATTTTAATAACACCAAACATTAGCTGAGTGGCACAAATGCTCGCCGACTTCGACAGTGAGTGTGGAAAGGTCAGACTGCAGCTGAATCTCATGAAGACAATGTTCATGAAAAATGAACTAGTCCCTGATGTTCCATTTGCTCTCAATGGAACAAACATCTTCGAATGCACAGCTATGTGTACCTGGATTGAGAACTCAACATAAGGAATGACTTGGTGCCAGAACTGTGCAGGAGGAAGAGAGCGACATGGAACACCTTCAAGAGCATCGAAGAAGTTGTTAAGAGGACGAAGAAACTCCGGGTCCGGGCACATCTTTTTGACTCCACCATTCTTCCTGCACTAACATATGCCTCAGAGATCTGGGCCCTATGAAAACAGGATGAGAATGCCATTCGGGTATCCCAAAGAGGAATAGAAAGAACTATACTTGGAATATCACATTTCACTCAAGTGAGAGAAGGAATCTGGAGTTCCGACCTCCATTGATGATCAAGAATCAGGGACGCTGTTTCGTTTGCCAAGGCGTAGAAAATCAGATGGGCGGGGCTGGAGAGATATCACAGTGGGTAGGGCATTTGGCTTGCACGCGGCTGACCCGGGTTCGATTTCCAGCATCCCATATGGTCCCCTGAGCACTGCCAGGAGTAACTCCTGGGTGCAGAGCCAGGAGTAACCCCTGCGCATCGCCAGGTGTGACCCAAAAAGCAAAAAGAAAAAAAAAGAAAAGAAAAATCAGATGGGCCGGGCACGTAATGCGATTTAGAGAGGACCACTGGACTAGAGCTGTTACCAACTGCACGGGACATCAAAAGGACGTGTGGCCACCAACCTCCGAGATGGTCAGACTTCTTCGTCAAAATCCTGAACAAGTGGTTTGTGGCTTTTCGGGTTCCTGGAGGGAACAGATGCCACTGGGCTACACTAGCACATAACAGGGATGAATGGAGCCATTACTGGCGCCCGCTTGAGCAAATCGATGACCAACGGGGATGACAAGTGATACAAGTGATGCTTGTCTTGTATGTGTCCTACCCCAGTTTGATCCCTGGCTCTTCGTACTCCCCCAAGAATCACAGGGAATGACCTCCAAGCACAAAATGGGGAGTAGGTCCCCAGAAATGTGGTGTGACTTCCCCAACTCCAAATAGTCTTTTATAAACATGATGGTCACCCTTTATCTCTGTTACTCTTTTCTTGGTTTGCAGACTCAAAACAGTGATTCCAGGTCAGTGGTCATTCCATGGTCTAGATTTAGTAAGAAGTATTAAGAAGCTTGATTGGTTTTATATCTAAGTCAGAGTTTTCAACTAATGTATTTGTTTTAATCTCCATCTGTCTCACTTCTCTGTATATATGTAAATTGGTTTGGAATTAGAAAAGGATACTGGAGGATTATTTAATAATTATTCAAGAGTCACCAAAGCCAGGGTCTAATCCCAGATACAATAAGGGAAGAAGAAAAATTGATATGGAACATGAAAGCAGGTAGAAAAGAGACTGAATGAAGGGAAGTAAAAGTAATAGAAAAGAGAAAACAAAGAGAAAATATGAACATATTCCATAAATTTTCTATAATTTAGTTCATTAGTTTCCTTCAAAGTGTGCCAGAAGTTATGAAATAGAGAAATATAAATTGATTGTCATGATATTTGCTTGTTTTGGGTGGGCCTCACCTGGCAGTGCTCAGACCTTCGTCCTGGCTCTATGCTCAGGAATAACTCCTGGTAGGTGGTGCACATGAGCCGTATGGGGTGCCAGGGTTCAAACCTGCATCAGCCTCACTCAAGACAAGAGCCTTAACACTTGTACTATCTCTCCAGCCCTGACATAAGTCTTACACAAAATCCTAGTATAGAAATGAAGAGAATCTTTTATTTTCATAATTATTTTTTTTAAATAAGGGTCACACCTAGCAGTGCCCCCTGCTACTCTTAGGGAGGCTCAGTCTGAAGATGTAGTTGTAAGTGTAGACTTGCTACTCGAACATACTTCCTGTATTTTCTCATGTTCCAGAGGTCTAAATGTCTTCAAATAGTGGCCTTTGGGTTTCAAAGAGAATTAAGAGGAACTTCCCAGTGCACAGATACTTTTCAAGACTGTTTTTTGTATCTCAGTTGTCTTTCTGTCCATACCAAGTCAGAGACAAACATAATGAGTTTAGATGGCTACTGAAAAGCAGGGAGGGGAATTACTGATGCCAATTTTCATGGAATATGTGAAAGACTTAGAAGATAAAATCACTTTTTTCATCATCCAGTTAGCCCTAGTAATCAGGTTTATTTATTTATTCTTGTACTATTTCTTCCAATCACAAGTTAAAAAATTTTTCTACCTATTATTATTGAAATGTTGGTCTTAAACAGGAACAGATACAGAATTGTCTCTCTCATATGTGGTATATAAAGAACAGTAGGCCACAGTTGGTTGTTCTTAGGACTTACCCTTGGCACTGTGTTCAGGAATCACTCCTGGTAGGACTGGAGGGACAATACGGCGTGCAAGGACCTAGCCAGCCATATGGGAAGCAAATGCCCTACCTTACCTGTTATAATATTTGTCTAGTCCTATAGTTGCTTTTTCTTTGTTTGATTGCTTTTTGGGGGTCACACCCAGAAATGCTCATGGCTTACTCTTGGCAGTGCTCAGGGGATTATATGCAATGAGAGTGACTGAACTATACTTACCTTGCAATAAATGTGCAAGACTATTCTAAACGAGTCAAAATTAAGTTATGATTCCACCCAAATCCCATCCACTTGAATCTCCTTATTTGTTCCCAACAGATTTGTGAACTTCTAGAATTTCTAATATAAATTTTAGTAAGTATAAATATATAATTCCTTTTTTCAACTTTTATTTATTTTTCTTAGTATCTTGGTAATTTATTTATATTTTTTATTGACTCACAATGTGATAGACCCTTACAAAGCTGTTCATGATTAGGTTTCAGTGATACAGTATTCCAACACCCATCCCTCCACCACTGCACGTTTCCCAGCACCAGTGTCCCCCGTTTCCCTTCCATCACCCCCTCACAGTCTGCCTTTATGGCAGATGCTTTTCTTCTCTTTCTTCCTCTCACTCACTCTCTCTCATTTTGGGTATTGTGGTTTGCAATATAGATACTGAAAGTTTAAAAATGCATTCTTGTATCTTTTCCCTTTATCACACAGGGTAGTATAGATGGTGTGAATGTATTATGCTGCTTCTTGCACTTAGCAATATATTGGAGCTCTTTCTATATAGGTACACAAATATATTTTACATTTATTATATCAACATACTATTATTTTATCTGATCCCTGTGGATGGTTACCTATGTTATTTCTATTATTTCGCTATGGAATTGATAAGTTGTCATGTGTATACTTATATCTGTAGAATAATTTCCCAGAAGAGGGATTTCTAGGGCATATTAATAACTTTTATAGATTTCTCCAATTACCCTCTGTAAACATTGTGTTTCTTTTTCATATCATTAACAATACATGAAAGTATGTTCACTACAGCGTCTCAATGAATGTGCTGTTCATTTTTTTTTCTTTTGCTCTGCTGGTGGTTGAACTCAGAGCCTCACACACGCAGGGCAAATATTTTACTACTGAGCCACATCCTGAGCCATATAATTTTTAGGATTTTTACCAGTATGGTAAAAGACAACAAGTTAGTCACAGTTTTTATAAATATTAACTTCTTACCCATTTTTCTTTTTTCTAAGTTCAAAACATACTTACAATTTTGGTAGTAGTGCTTACTTTGTAAGCTTTTAATTTTGAAAATAGGATAAATTGTATTTGTGATAGGCATACAGCAATCTAAAAGTACTTGTAAAACTATGAGATATATCCACAATGGAATACTATGCGGCCATAAGAAAAGAATAAAATCATGCCATTACGTGAATGAATCTAGAGAGTATCATGCTGTGTGGTTAGTGAGAGGGACAGGGACAGACACAGAATGATCTTATTTGCAGCATATAAAGAAACATAGTAGGAAAATAACAAATACCCAAAGGCAACAGTAATGAAGAGCATGAGAACTGGTTCTCAAAAAGTATTCAGGGGAGTAGATAGATTGGCAAGGGAACATTATGACCATGGTGGAGGCAAATGATTATTCCGTAGAAGAGGCTACTGTAGTGTGTGGCCAAAAAAAAAAAAAGCCCAAAACCCCAAAACAAAAAGCAAAAAGAAACCGAAGCGGAGCTAGTTGGTTCTCCGCAGAGATACTCATTTTGCAGATAAGAAACAAAATCATCAGTGCAGGAGTGAGTAGGGCATTTGTCTTGCATGTGACCAACCCAGTTTGATCCCCCACATTCCGTATGTTCTCTAAGCAACGCCAAGAGTAATTCCTGGGTATAGAGCCAGGAGTAACCCCTGAGCAATACCCAGGTGTGACCAAAAAAAAAAAAATCTTGTTCTTTGTTGACATGTACCATCCCTGATGTTACTGAAATTCTAAACCCTAGTAGCTATGAATGTAACCTTACTTGGAAATCGAATATGCAGATAATCAATTTAAGTCATTAGAATAAGTTCTTAACAAATACAATTCTTTCTACTTTTTTTTAAAAAATTTTTTTTTTGCTTCAGGGCCACACCTGAGAGTGCTTAGGACTTACTCCTGTCTCAGGAATTATTCCTGGCATTGCTCAGACAAAACTTTAAAAAAGTTTCAGAGCAGGAAAATAAATATAGAAGAGCACAGTATTTTTCACCGGGCAGGTGGGAAACCCACCCAGATATTTTTGTTTACTTCTTGCTCTATGCTCATGGTTCTCTGCTAACCATATGCTGAACTTGGGTTAACTGCATGCAAGGCAAGCACCTTACTGTTCCATCTTTCCAGCCCAAGAATTTGTTTTTTTTATTATAGAACCCAGTACTTTTAGTTTGTAAGTGAAATTTAATGACATCTAGGATTTTTCCTTTTTCCCTTTGTAGTTTAGTAACATGGATATAATAATATTTAATTTTGTTGTACACAGTTACTGCATCTCACCACTATCCAAGTGCCTAAGACCCTCCATCAGTCCTTGTGCTACTTCTAGTCTACCCCTTCATCCTCCTTCCACTTGCTCACAACACTACTTGGTAATATGTTTTGAAACCCAAGGGTAAAGTTTTGACATCCATTGATATTTTTAATTCCCTGTTTTATTTCTCCATTTGCCACAGATGAGGGAGATCATCTGGTATTTGTCCTTCTTCCTCTGACTTATTTTACTTAATAAAATAAGTTTCATCTATGTTGCAGCGAACTGCATGATTTCATCCTTCATTTTGGCTGTACAGTATTCCATCGTGCATCCGTACAGTTTCTTTTTGATTCCTCTGTAATTGGACCTTTGAATTTGTTTATATATCTTGGATTATACTGAGTACTGCAATAACCTTAGGTGTTTTCAAATTAATGTTTTTTTATTTGGGAAGTATGTGTTGAGAAGTGGAATCACAGGTCCACATGGGAGCTTTATTCTTACTTTTTGTGAGAATCTCCATACTGTTTTCCATAGAGACTGAACCAGACATTTTCACTAATGGTAACAGGGTTTCTTTACTACCACACTGGATTTATTTTCTTATGCATCCTTTCAAAAGGGGAAAAGGAAATAACACATTACATCCTCCATTATCATTTATCTGAAAATGCAATGAGGCTACATTTTGACACACTAATAACAAGACTTTTTCATATCTAGAATATGTCAGGCATTGTTGTGAGCAGTAGAGATGGAGATATTAAGATAGACCTCGTTTTCTCAGGGATAATTATCAGATAAAAAGTCAAGAGTAGGGACTGGAGTGATAATAGAGTGGGTAGTGAATTTGCCTTGCAGGCAGTTGACCTGGGATCGATTCTCAGCATCCCAGATGATCCTCTGAGTGCAAAGTTAAGAATAACCCCTGAGCATCGCTGGGTGTGACCCAAAAAGACAACAACAACAAAAAAATCAAGGTAAAAAAAATTACCACCATGTACATAATTCATTTTGAGAAAGAAATCCTTAAAAGCAAATTGCAAAAATAAATTTATTTGCTTTTAACTTTCTCTTGTGACTTTTCTTCCACATTCAACCTAAGAGATTCCTTAGTATTCAGTCTATTAAAGTCCATTATCTCCTCTTTCCAGTACCTGACAGGAATTAATAAATTATTATAATGTCCAATTTTTCGTTTTTGTGAAAGGAGCATAGAACCATGATGATAACGAGTTTGAGATAAAAAAGAAAGATGACCTTTTTATTGTCTGGGATACCAATTCTTTGGCTATTTTTTACTCCGTTTTAACTTTTTTGTTGTTGATAATTCTCAGTACTTTAGACAGGTATTATATAAATATCTAAAGACTTACAAAGCACCCGATACTTAATTTATTTTTAAAAGTTCATACTGCATCATTTGTAAGCTCCACTCATAAATAAAAGATTACTATAATGCTTTAAGTCAAAGCACATAAATTGTTAGAGGTCTGCATTTCTTTGCCACTAAGCTATATTTGGGATCATTATAACAAATCAATTACAATGGCCAAGCTCAATGGTTACAAGTAAGAATTGTATCTTAAAGAACCCCCCAATAGCTACACTTTTTGTATTTACCCAGGAAAAGTATATTTAAAGTTTGTTACAGTGTTACATATGTTCACCTAGGAAATTTACCAAAGGAAATTTCCCACGAGTAAAACTTAAAGAGAACCACAACCGGATTTTATTTCCTATCACTGTTTCAGCACTTTGCTCATCCCTGAGCACGAAGTTACCAGACAACTGTCATCCTCACAGATGAACCAGTTTCCCGGTCCTAATGCAGGAATTGGATAAAGAACAGGCATCATTACACAACAATGAGTTGGAGATATGCCGTTTAGTCATAGGTTACTCAGCTAACAAATTTTTATTAGAAATGTCCTAAATGTTTAACTTAAAAAAATTAATCTCTTCCGAAATCTCCACCAAATAACCTATATGTAATTAGAGTACAGAGCACAAAACTAGATTCGGTTTTTACAACCAATGACTTAACAGGACAATTTGGTTCTGAGCGGATGGAGAAACTTAAGGGGCCTGAAAAATAGTTCAGGAGTAAGGCACTGCCTTGCATGCAGCTGACTGGATCCTCAGCACCACATATGGTCCCCCAAACCCTGCTAGAAGTGATCCCTGAGCACAGAGCCAGGAGTTTTAAACCCTGAGCACAGCCGGTTGTGGTTCAAAAACAAAACAAGAAACCTCCCCCAAATACAAAACGAGAAGGAAACACAATGAAATCTTTAGTAGAAAAATCATAGGGAAAAAAGCACGGAAATGGAAGGCATGTCTCAAAATACCATGATTAAGTATATTTGTGTGTGTGTGTATATATATGTGTATGTATGTATGTGTGTATATATATATATATATTTGGCCTCCGATCCTTTGGCAGCTCGTGACATTTATTTGTATTCGATTTGAGCTGATACTTTTATTTTTCCGTTTAGGGAAGCAGAAAATGTAGGAAGCAGCTGGACAGTTCCCCCCCAAACTACTGATACAGCTGAAGATCATCGTCCAATTGAGATGCCTTACTAATCGTTAACTCTGAATTACGCCCGCGGAAAACAACTCTCTCGAGGTACCGGCTAGCGGCGTTTGTAAGATTAAAAAAAAAAAAAGAAAAGAAAAAAGAAAAGACCCGGGCTGGGATCTGGGAGCTTCTCCTCCGACTTTCGCTCCCACCCAGCAGCAGACGCACCCCGGGGATGAGGGGTGGGACACACCTCCAGCGGCGACTCCTCAGCAGCCAATGCCACGGGCTGAACGACGAGCCGCGGTAGCGCCCGAGTGACAGGCCCGAGCAATCGAAGTCTCCACGAAAAGCCGGCGGCGGCGGCGGCGGCAACCGCGCGCGCGCCCTCAGCCCGCGCGAGGACGCGCCTTGCGGGGTGGGTGTGTGCATGTGTATGGGGGTGGGGGGGGGGTGAGGCGCGGCGCGGGAGAGCGGCGGCGGCGGCGGCGCGCGCTCCCGGGTGCCCGCGGCGGGGACGCGCCTCCGCCGCCGCCGCCGCCGCGCGTGCCCGCCTGCCTGCCAGCCCGCCCGGCCTGGGAATGAATGGAAAGTTCAATCTCGCGCGCTCGGCGCCCGCAGCCAATGACGCGGCGGGCCAGCGGCGGCGGGCAGGTGTGCGCGTGCCGCCGCTTGACGCAGGACTAGAGAGTTGAGCTGCCCGGTCCCGCCGCTGCGCCCCGCGCCCCCTCACACTCCCCCCCCACCTCAACCCCGCACCCGCCCGCCCCCCCCCTCCCGCCGCCAGCCCCACTCCGGTCGGGTCCGCGCCCCGCCCCCGCTCCCCCCCCCCCCACCAACCACCACCTCAGCGGCGGCTGCGGATCCCGAGTCGGGAGGCGAGCGCCGCCCTCGCTCCCCTGCCCCTCGGCGCGCCGCGCCGCGTCCCCTCGTCGGCTCACAATGTGCTGACCCTTCCGGCGCCGTCGCGCGCGCAGCCCGGGGCTCCGGCCACCGCACTCCCTCAGGAAGTGACAAGGCCTCCGGCTCCGTGCGCCCGGCGCTGACCGCCGCCACACACGTACTCACCACTCGGCACCCGCCGCCCGTCTCCCCGCTCCTCCACTCCCGCTCCCTTCCCTCCTCCCTCCTTCCCTTCCCTCCCTCCCTCCCTCCCCGACGAAACGACGCGACCATGAAGCCCCCAAGGTAAGCCAGCAGCGCCCCGCGGCCGCGCGGGCGGAACCCGGATCTGGCACGTGAGCGACGTCGAGGGGAGCTCAGTGTGCTCGGGAGAAGCCGGAGAGGAGGAGGCGCCAGCGCCGGGGACAGGGGGGAGTGGTGGTGCCGGTGCCGGTGCCGAGGAGCAGGAGGAGGAGGGGGAAGAGCCCCCCAGGGCCGGCTGGGGAAGTGACAGGTCCGGCTGCCCCGCAGGTCGCCGGTCCCGCCGCGTCCCGTCCTCTAACCCCCATCCCCCTCCTCCCACCCCGCCGGCGCTGGTCCCTCGTCCCGGTGTCGCCGCGGCGAGGCGGGCGGGCCATGTACTTCCGGGTTCACACCTTTCTCTCCCTGCCCCGCGCCGCGGGCTCGGCTCCGGGGGCGGCGTCGCCCGCGTGGCCGCTCGGGGTCGCCGCCACCGCCGCCGCCACTTCGGCCGCCGGGCGGCCGCAGTCACGGGCGCGGAGCTGGATGGCGCCGGAGGTGGCCTCGTGGGGGTGCGGGGGTGCGAATGGGTAGCGCGGGGCTGGGGGGACTGAGGGCTGGGTGTGTGTGTGTGGGGGGGGTTGGGGTGGGGTGGGGGACGAAGGGGGTGTCCCAGCTCCGAGCTGCGCGGCGGCCCGCGGTGGACGCCGCCGAGTCGGCGGGGACGCGCCGCCAGGGGGCGCGCGCACCTGCCCTCTGCGTGCTCACCACACGGAGCCGCTTTGTAAGCCGCCGGGCGTCGGGGCGGGAGTGGGGGGGGGCGGGGGGGTTCCCTTTTTTTTTTTTTTTTTTTTGCTTCGGTCTCGGTGCTGCTGTGCGTTCGTGAATTTGTGAAAAAAAAAAAAAAAGAAGGCAGGCCCTGAGGAAGACGGAGGAAAAAAAAAGGCAGAAAAATAAAGCCCGCAGTTGGATTAGATGAGCTTTGGCCAAGGAGAGAGACGCGCGGAGAAGGAACGGTAGAGCCGCGGGGAAGGTTGCCCGCGACTATGGACTGGAACGCCGGCGGCGGGCGCCTCGCGGGGATCTGCCCTCCCCCACCCTTGCTAGACCGTGTTGTTGAGTTGCGCGTTGGTACATGCCGAGTGTTTTCGAGTACACATCTTTACAGTATGTACATAGTGCCCTCCTTGCGGAAATGTCTTAAATGTAAGTAATAGTCCGCCATTTTGAATGGTTTCCTGTACCAGGCTGAAATCTTGGCTCCCTGCGATATTCCCCGAGTTCCCCTTCCGTGGCTTTGTGGTGGATTTTTTTTTTTTTTGCCACAGTCATTTAGGATGATGACCAGGTACTGCTGATCATAGCAACTAAAATCTCCAGGGATGATGTTTTGTACCTTCCCGTTGCTAATGCAAGGGGGAAAAAAATAAATGACGCTCCAAGTTGTATTTTTTTTTTTTGATTTCTCGGTCACAAAATACGGTGGAAGTTGAAAATTACACATGACAACTGCTACTAGAATGAATTTAAAACCACTTGACAACCATCGTTGGAAAAGTATGACGGAAGTGATTCCTTTTTTTTTTTTTACTCTGAATGAACACTCCCCCCGCCCACCCCCCCCCCCCCCCCCCGGATTTTGAATTCTCTCTGTTTGGTGCAGATTATGACCATTATTTCGCCAGGTGATCATACAAAAACGCTCTCTGAAAATAACATGTTGCTAAAGCAGTATTTTAAGTTGAACAGTGAGTTATAAAGTCAGAGTTTAATTGCGTCAGGGCTTTCAGGGAAACTTAAGCTGTTGGAAATTTATTTTTTAATGTGATTTTTGAAGGTAATAATCACAACTATATGACACAGGGTTTTTTTCTTTTTCTCCCTACTGTGAATGTTTAGATTTGGTTGAGGAGTTTTACTACAAAGTAGCAGAGCATTTAGTAATTAGTGTTACATTTAGATTAATCATTTAGACCCTTGGCCATTTGGGGTACAATTCTTTTCTACCAAATTCTTTATATCTTAGTGTATGAGAAAAATTATGGGGATTTTATAGTTCAACTGAGACAGGCCTCTTACTAATGCCTGAGGTTGGGAAGGGGAAGATACTACAAAAAAAAATCCCCTTGAACAAAAAGCTTCATTTTATGAAGAGATCAGCTAATTATTGCTTGGTAATAAAATGTGAGAAGAATTAATTTGTAATATATATTGGTTACTGGAAGTTTTATATGTGCTTCACAGTTAATAGCACCGGTGCTAAGTGATTCAAGGATCAGTCCTCATTTATCCTTCTCAATTTGTAGAGTGTCTTAGATGTTTTTGCCCAACTTTTTAGAAACTGGAAAATGTGAAATAGGGATATAAATAAAAATTTGCATTCTTTGGGATCAGTGTGCTTAACAGTACTTTTTTAGTGAAGCAGATTGAGTTTTAATATGAAAGAGCTCTAAGTTAGTCTTCAGATTGACGTATTTTTTAATGTATTTACTTTTAAACTCCAGGAAAGCACCAGAACGTTAGTAAATATAGTGGATTAAAGTTTTTTTCCCTGTGTACAAAGTTAAATAGATCTTATTTAATGTTTTAATAATAGTTACAAATGTTTTATAACTTTTTTTGTTACAAGTTTGCTGTTGTTTTCAAACCATGATCAATGGAGAAAGAATTATTAAATAAAACATGTTTAAGCGTCTTCATGTATAGTATTTTTGTCTCTAAAATAATTGAAGAACCATTTGTAACTACCTAATCTGGGGACTATATCAGTTCAGAGAATAATTCATAAACATTTAATTCACAGTTGAGTTGATTTGAAAAGTGGTCCAGATTTGAAGACATAATGGCTATTTCTAAAATGATTTAGGAAAGAAACAATACAAATTATTGATCATCTAAATTTTCTTATCTGACTATTTAGTAAAGTCTTACTTTCTTTTAAAATTTTATATTCCAGAAATGCTGGTTTTATGTTTAAATGTTTTAGAACCTGTATCTGATTTTCTTACTTTTTAATAGGGCTATGTTTTTTTTTTCTTTCTTTATAAGTACTGTTTTACTGAATTGAAAGGGAAAAGAATGTCTAGCATGCCAGACACAACAAAATTTCTTAAATGTCAAAAAAACCCCTAAATATCGATTTATGTGAATGTATTTAGGAATGTATGAAATTTTGTCATAACGTTTGAAAAACTTGACAACCAAGTGCATATACACCACATTGAGTTTCTCTGACACAATGACTCTCTATGAAGTCGCTGACCATAGTGCTGAACCAAGACAGCCATATTGGACACTGCTAAATCTGACAATTGCACCGCAGAAATTATGTAGAGGTTCAAGTAGCAGGTCACTCTTGCATATGTACACATTTATTTAACATTTTTGAGCTTTTTTCTCTTACCCAGTTGTGTTATAATCGTCTAGAAATCAATAGATAAATTTTATCTCTGAAGTATGTTCGTTTACTGGATTACATTGATTACATTGATTTTGAATAATGTCAGTAAAATCAGTGGGATCAATGCTGGAGGCTTTCTCTTTGAAAGCTGCCACTTGCAGGTGAAGACAATATTTTAAAGCCAATTTAACCAATTAATTAGTTCTATCAAAAGCTATAATTTTAGCTGGCACTATAAGGTTAAGTTTGAAAATATTTGCAATTTTTGATTCATGTCTCTGTTCTTGCACTGTTAAAAAGCAAAGTTGAAATTTGTGATTATCAAAATTAACCAAATTAGAAATCTCTCATTAAATAAATTCTACTTAAAAATAACCACATAAACAACTTTGTAAATATAGAAAAATATAAAATTTAAAATTACAATGATCTTGACCTAGAAATTTGGGGCAATTTTCTATTGTTTGAAGCAATTCAAACCCTAGGATGTGACAGTTTATAGTATTGTGTTGTACCTTGTGTGACAGGAGTACTAGTATGAAACCAGTGTAGAACTTACCTGAGGAGGAATGGTGTAATGTGTTTAATATACGAGTAAAAAATACTATTAAACTCAGAACTTTGACATTATTTTCCTAAAAATAGAATGAGTTGATATTCAGGATCATCAAATTAAGGGTCAAAGGTGACAAACCAGGACAAAGGGCATGCAGCTCATTTTCAAGCAATCAGTTTCTAGTTTTTCCATGGCTGAACAAAAGCTTAATTATATAGAAAAAAGGACTTAGTGTTGAACAACCACTTCTAATCATGGAAAAACATGTCTTAAATATTCTAGATATTTTCATATCATTTTCACAGACATTTAGCAATGCCAGAGCCAAACTAGCACTTTCATGTTTTCAAAAATTTTTTTAACTAATTTTTATTCAGATTACATTTCTATGTAATAAATTTTTTATTATATAGATTACAAATTTTACTTTTTTGTAGCTTAAATTTTTAAATGCAATTTCTGTTTTATCTTTATTTGCCTCTTCATGTAATATATTTCTAATAAAAAACATGCTGTGTTTATTTAATATTACATTTATTACACTCAGGTCACTGGCAGTTAAAATTAGGAGCAGCCTCTAAAATACATTTAATAAAATATTTAATAAATAAAATCTTTAGGTAAATCTTTATGAAAATATTTACTGATATTATTAAAGCACAAAAATCTTTAGTTGTTAATCCTGTGATCAGTTTCTTTTTTCTTTTTGTTTTGGGCCACACCCAGAGGTACTCAGATCTTACTCCTGACTTTGCACTCAGGGATCACTCCCTGGGAACCATAGGGTTGCTGAGATCAAACCTGGGTCCTTTGTGTGTAATCTCTCCAGCCCCTTGTGATCATTTTTCAACCACTGGTATTGTTGCATATTAAAAATTTACATGTATGTCAAGTAAAGTTTTCCTGTTAATATTATAATTAAAGTGTTCAGGTTAACTTAGAGTAATTTATCATATCAAGACAGTAAAGTTTTATCTTAAAGGTAGATAAGATGCACTGTCAAAACATATGTAATAAATGTCCTTAATACAAGAATTTTTCGATTTTAATATTTTTGCCTAAACATTCTATTTTATTTTTTCTCATACTTAAACTTAACAATGGCTCACCTATGACCAATAAAGTTATAAGACTTATTTTATATGGTATACATTAAGTTATAGGCACTTATTTAGTACAAACTATTTACAATAGCAAAAACAACTGTTGTGGCTCAGTTTTGTTACATTTACATTTAAGTTGTAGAGTAGATGTACTTAGCTATATTTGCGTCATTGTCAATTGTTATCAATGCTTTTAAAGTCTTGATAATGGCAATTGGATTAAATCATTAAAATATTTTGTTTTCTAGAAATAATTTTTACTACAGTATTTGAAGAGAATGCTAGATTTACCCCTATTTTCTATGAAACATTTTGCAAATTGTAATAATATTAAATTTCAACTTGTAAAAGGTCAATAAAGTTAAATTTATCTGTAATTAAGCTGTATTATAAATATTAGCTTCTATTTTAGATTGAGTACCTGTGTATTAGAAATAACATTCTTAATTTACTTGATAAATACAGATGATAATGCATGTGTGAAATATTTTCCCCAAAGTAATCTAACATTTTAATTAATTAATTTTAAAATTTTATTTCCATAAGCTTGTTCGCATTAATTGATTACATGCAATATTTCAACACCAGTCCCGCCACCATTATTTTGAATTTTCCCATCACTCAAACCTGCCTGCCTGGCAGGCAGATGCTAATAATCTTTGGGGAGGGAGCCCACACCCAGTGGTACTCAGAACTTATTCCTGACTCTGTGCTCAAAGATAACTCCTGGTAAGACTTGGAGGAACATATGGGGTGCTGGGGATCCAACCCCAGCTGTGTTAAAGGCAAGTGCCCTACCATGCTGTACTATGGCTCTGGCTCCTTTTAGCCTTTTCTGTTCTCTTTAAACAATGTTCAAAGCATTTCACCAGATGTGAAGTTTCCTTTTAGTACCTACAATTTTTTAACTAAAACCTTATTACCCTTAAGTACTACAATTTTTCATCTTTTCCCATTAAATGTCTTACTTTATTTTAAGTAGGTTTTTCTTTAAAATTTCTGAGTATAAATTGAGAATGTAGTATTTTTTATTTAAGATTACAGCATGATGTTCAATTGCAAACTAATTCCTGATTTTCCTTGGATTATATTTGTATTTAATCTATTAAGTGCTTTGGAAAAAGTAATTGCAGTGAAGAGTTTTAATACATATTAAACAATGTTAGAGAACTGTATAAGAAAGCACTGTTCACTTCTATAATTGAATGTATATATCCTATGTTTAGTTTATATATATTCTATTGCATTTAAATTGTAAATGGACGTTACAATGTGGTTTAGATTTTACTCTGGTGCCGGTATAGGTTGATTGCTATGATTATAAGTTTAATTATTTGAAACCTTGTCTCAAAGTTATTCTTTGAAGAAAGAAAAGTCATCTATTGCTCACTTTGCATTCCAAATAATATATTTAGCTCCATGGTAGATAAAATGATTATAAATAGTGATATTTTTTGAAGTGTAATGTTAGTATTTCATTCTGTAAATTCTAAGGTATTTAAACTTAACAGTTTAGAAATAACTGATAATAAAAATATTTGTTGCCTGAAGGTTTCATAAAATGTTGAGAAATTGTATTGAGGGGTAATTAGATATATTTACTTATATTATGGTGAATATCTTGATTATTCGATAATTTATTGCCAGCTTAAAGTGATATTTTATTAAAATTAGAAGTAAAGCTAACTTGTAAATTGAAGTAAAATTCTGAATAATATATTTTAGAATTATTTTGTTCTCTGAGTTTTTACAGCTTGACTGTGTTTAATAAATATCAGTGTATAATATGTAGTAGTAATAGTGCATTTTATATTAAACAATTACAATATGGGATTTACAGCATGTGAAATACTACAGAAGATTGTTATTTTAATAAGAGGAAGTGTGGACTTGAGAGATACTACAGTAGTTAGAGAGGACACTTACCTTGCATGGGGCCATCTGGTTTCAATCCCTGACATATGGTTCCCCAAGCACTGCCAGGAGTAATTCCTGAGTGCAGGAGTGAACCCCAAGTATTTCTGGGTGTGTCCCACCCCTTCATATCCCCCCCAAAAATTAGTAAGAGGAAGCTTGAAATTTAAGAGTATTTATAATGGATATTATTTGTTAAGTAGTTTTATAGCAGTAAACCTCGATCTTTAAGATTATTAAAATTTCTCTCCACATTCATAAGTAATATTTGTAATAGCCAAACTATTGCCAGTTACATTATCTTTTTATGAAATATGACTTAAATATTTGCATAGAAATCCATTTATTTCCTAAAAGAAATCTTAAGGAGAACAGGGAGATGGCTCTGAATGCTAGAACAGAGCCCTGGATTTGATCCCTGCTCCTGCAGGGACTCCTCAGCACCACTGAGGTGACACCTCTCACAAAAGGCAAAGAGAAAAAAAGGAGAGATAGTTAACCCAGGTTAAGAAATTCATTGCCAGGGCTGGAGCGATAGCACAGTGGGTAGGGCGTTTGCCTTGCACGCAGCCAACATGGCCAACGCAGGTTCGATTCCCAGCATCCCATATGGTCCCCCAAGCACTGCCAGGAGCAATTCCTGAGTGCATGACACAGGAGTAACCCCTCAGGATCGCGGGGTGTGACCCAAAAAGCAAAAAAAAAAAAAATTCATTGTCATAAATCATTGATTTATTGCAAAAATATCAAATACTAAAGAATGTTGGGATTAATTACAGTGTTGAACTGCATATACATAGTCCCCACTGCAGAGTATAGAGTCAAGTTGGGAGAGAACATGTTCAGAGGCCATTACAGCTACGGTACAGTACTGCATGGCAGAGGGATTGTACTCAGTGAGTAACAATGAAGAAAAGATAAGTGGGGCTGGAGGAATAGTACAGTCTGGAGAAGGCACTTGTCTTAATAGTCATCCAGATTCCATCCCTACCACTGCATCTGATGCCCAGAAGTGTTCTCTGAGTACAGAGTGAGGAGTAAGCTTCGTGTGGCCTTTGCCCCCTCCCACCTTTAAAAAAACCCTCAAAACCAAAACAACAGTGTCTTAAATGGAGATTTAGTGAAGATGGCTTATTCCAGTGAAGAGCCAGAGAAATAGATCACAGTTTTAATTACATTTTAATCTTTAAGTATCTAATTTAAATTTTTATTAGAAATTATACTGTTAAATAAAAATTTTGGTATGAAATTACAAATAGCTGTTTTTGGAGCAGTCATGCATTTAAAGAATTGTTCATATTATAAAATGTTAGGGTCCCAGACCACTGTTTGGGTGATATCCCAAGCATTCACCTTTAGTAAGATTGTAAACATTTAATATTGTTAATACTTTATCATTGTTCTGTGAACATTGGATGGATAGATTGTAACATCCATTTTTAAACTTAGTTGTTTTCTTTAAAAATTATTTTCAAAATATTAAACAAGTTTCTTGACATCAGTGAAATACATTAGTTTTTGTAAAATAAATGCTTTTTTGTCTTTTTTAAAGTGCTGATATTAAAGCTATAAACAGAAAAATCTAAGATTTAATAGAGAAAAATCTGTACATCTTCATCATTCAAATTGACTTTCTTTAAATATAGAACACTGATTAATTAGAGTTTTAAATAACATTGTTTAGCTTACTACACCACTTGATATTTATTTTATTAGCTATAATTATGTGAGTATTTTTTGTAAGCCCTGCCTGTTTTATGCTATTTTAAGTTTAAGCTTTTTTTTTTTTTTCCTTTTGGGTCACACCCAGCAATGCTCAGGGGTTATTCCTGGCTCTGTACTCAGGAATTAATCCTGGCACTGCTTGCTGGACCATATAGGATGCCGGTGGATTAGAACTCAGGTTGGCTGCTTGCAAGGCAAATGCCCTACCCGCTGTAGTACAGCTCCAGCCCAAGTTTGAACTTTTCTTTCTTTTTTTTTTTTTCATTCCCCCTCCCCTGGAATGACTTGTGTTTTGGGTGGTTTGTGCTTTTCTTAAATATAAGCAGGTGGAGAAGATAAGCATGGGGGTCATGGGTATAGAAAAACATGAACAACGATTTTCTTGAAATTTAGTTACAGTATTTATACACCTACATAAGTGTAAAAATAAAATATTAGTTTACTGAAAGAAAACTTTCAATAAATTTTATTAATTTTATTAATGTGGAATTGGTAATTTTTTCCTTTGGTTGTAAATTTACAAGATAACAAGAATTTAATGGGCAGAGAGTCATATGCCTTTTGTTCACATTCTTCCTTTATTTTCAAATCTTAGAGGAATTGTCATCTTTTGTCAGAAAAAACTTGGGTCAACACCCTGAAACTTTGCACTTGGAAAAAACTCCATTTTATTTTGAGAAGAAAATTATATTGCAACTTTATAGAATTAAAACATAGTGGTTTATTTTTTATTAATACATTAGACAAAATTTATAAAACTTTTCTAAGAGAATAAAGACAATTCTGGGTGGTAGCAGGTGAGTGGATGTGTGTTCAAACCAATCTATTTTCCAAATCCTAGTAATGAACCTGAAAATTCAGTGGCCATCGGGAGTTGCTCTTCCAGTTGTTTTACTTCATTACTTGGTGATCTCTTTATCACAGTTTTTATTGTGGGTGACATCTGCCAGTGGATATATTAGAAACAATAGTTCCTGAATTTTTAAAATCTGGGTTAATGTATATTAATAATATAATTATTAATAAGGTATATTTTGTGTTTAAGACATTAACATTTTTAAAAAGCATGAAAGACTCAATATTAGTGACATAGCACCACAATTACATTCTCATGAATAATCTTATAAAATATATCTGAAGTGACTAGTTAAATCAGTTTATCAAAAAAATCATTGTAGGTCAGGTTGATTTTTAACCTGATTGAAAAAAAGGGATTCTTACAATGTAAAATTTAAAAATTAGGAAAAAAATTTGAACTGCAGTCTTCCTGATATCAAGATCTTGTTCTGTTTAAAATGTTTATTTAAGAAAGAGGGAGAGAGAGAGAGAGAGAGAGAGAGAGAGAGAGAAGAGAGAGAAGAGAGGTGCCTGCCATAGAGGCAGGCAGGGGTGGAGGATGATTTGGGGAGCAGGAGACATTGGTTCTGGGAAATTATACTGGTGTAGTAATGGGTGCTGAAACATTGTATGACTGAAACAATCATGAACAGCTTTGTAATGCTCTGTCATGGTGATTCAATAAAATAAAGAATATTAAAAGAATAATAAAGTGTTTACTTAAGCCTCTGTCTTCTGTAGGAGCAAAGGGCAAACTATGCCAATTGATTATCTAATTTTGCTAGGTGAGTCTTAAATTGTTAAAAAAAAAAATTACATTTCACTTCATTGAGTCAAATCCCGTGCATTTTATTTCTGTTAAGCTACTAAACTGAAAAAGGGGCAATTAAAAAAGCAGTTAAAGCAGTACTGACTTGAACTTTTTGATTTTAGGTTCTTCAGAAGATGATGAGGTCATTCAACCAGGTTACATCAGCCCCAGGTTAGTCGTATTTTTCAATAAAATTTTTTTTGTTGGTTTTGGTTTTTTCAGTTACACCCAGTATTGCTCAAGGCTTATTCCTAGGGATCAGGGATCACTCCTGGTGGGCCTGGATTATATGGGATGAGGGGGATTAAACCCAGGTTTTCTATGTCCAGCACAAACAAGCATCCTACCTGCTGTACTATTGCTCCAACCTCTTCAATTGAGTGTTTTACTTTATCTCTAAAAAAATCGCTAGAAGCATATGGAAAACTTGACAGTCCTAAGGACTGCCAAGAGAATTACTGTATTTGACTGTGCTCTGGATCACTTCATTATAAACTGGTATACCCAACATAGAAGCATGAATTAAATCTTCTAATTCACTTTCTTTCCTCTTGGTTTTGATAGTATTGGACTTTGTAATTCTCTTCTACATTTCAGGCAAAATATGTAATAAATATATAAATGCTCATTGGGATATATGAGAAGTTGTGACTTACTCAATTTTGTAATTCAGACCAAAGTAGGAATTTACAGTACTTGCTGCATTAATTATTCTTTATTTCTTTCTTCATTTGTTTTTGGGCCACTGCTGGCAGTACTCAGGATTTACACCTGGGTATGTGCTCAGGGATCATTCCTGGTGGGCTCAGGGTACTGTATTGGGTACTGGGATTGAACCTGGGTTCACAATGTGCAAAGCAAGTGCCCTATCCACCATACTCTCTCTTCAGCCTCTACTTGTTGAATTAATTTAAAGATTTGGTGCTCTTCATGTGTACATATATGTGTATATACACACACATGCATGTATAGCTAGATAAGTATGCTATATATAAAAATTTATATAGATATATATAACATGGATCATTAACCATTTTTCCAGGGAGTTCTGGAATTTCTCTAATTTGGAAAACTTATTTAAGTTTAATTAAGTTTAATACCCTTAATTTATCTTGCTTTTAATGAATATTTTTGAATTCATTTCTCATTTGACTGCACAGATGAGTTATTTGAACTTTTTGCATTTTTAGTTTTTAAGTAAAACTTTTTTATTTATTCATATTTTGGGGGAGTTTTGGGTCATACCTGACTCTGCTGAGGGACCACTTTTGGCAGTGGTCAGGGACCATATATGGTACCAGGTATCCAGCTGGGGTCAGCAGTGTGCAAGGCAAGTAAGTGCCTTAGCCCAGTATTATCTTTCTGGCTTCAAACAGTTAGCATTTTAAACAGAATTGTTTGGTATACAGATGTGCAATTGTTAAGATATACTGTAAATCCTAGACTTTTTTGCGTATATTCTAATGATAATGAAATTAAGTTATAATACTTATTTTCCTGATAATCTTATTTGATAATGATGTATTACTCCAGCTTTTGACTGGATGAATTTGGCCCTGAAACTATCCAGCTAATATGAAAATACACTTAAAAGTTTTGATCTGACCCAGTTTTACGATCGTTAGCAATTACACATAAACAGATGTCATTATCTTAATAAGCTTATGAAATGTTGAATTATAGAATAGGTGCTAATAGTAAAATAGTAAAGAGCAAAGTTTTGATGAAGCTCTGCCTGATAGGCACTGCCATTTGACATAAGCTACAGTGAATTCTTTGATGTAGAAGGGATGCTCTAATGAGTATCTTGAAAAAGATTCTGAAAAGTTGATACAGTATTTAATAATTTGTTTGGGGGGCCACATTCAGCAGTGCTCAGGAGTTACTTCTGGCTCTGCACTCAGGGATCACAGGGTACATGGGGGACCATTATAATGCTGGGAATTGAACTCAGGTCTGCTGTGTAAGGCAAATGCCTTAACATCTGAACTATCTCTGTGATGTTCTCTCCCCCTGCCCCCAGCCCAACCATCTTTAACGTTGGGTTTTTTTGTTTTGTTTTGTTTTGTTTTGTTTTGCTTTTTTGGATCACACCCAGCGATGCTCAGGGATTACTCCTGGCTCTGCACTTAGGAATTATTTCTGGCAGTGCTCGAAGGACCAAATGGGATGCCAGGGATTAAACGCAGTCAAATGCCCTACCTGCTGTGCTGTTGCTTTGCCCCCACATTTTTAATGCCTTAAAGTAGTTTCTCACTTATCTTTTGCTATCCCCCTGTTCCTTTTCTTCCCTGTTTGCTTCTCCCAAGTAAACCTGAGATAGAACCTGAGAGAGAGCGTAATGAATGCATGCTGGAAGACTTAAGTTTGATCCCTGACACCACATGGTTCTGCATATTTGCAAAGGAAAGCTCTTGAACCCCAAACAAAGAGCCTGGACCACAGAACCTAAGCACCTCTGGGTGTCAACATACCCCTGATACCTCCTCTATTCCCACACTTACCATCCCTCAGCAAAAAGTCAAAATAAATCAAAGTGGAATATTGAAGTAAATACCTGGAGAGATAGCTTAGAGGGCTAGAAGGACTTGAAGAGTGATGTGATCCTGGAGGCTAAGCTCGGATTCCTCCGGCACATCTTGGAGTGACCTTAAGCACTTAAATGGGAATAGCTCCTGAGAGGCATAGCTTCTGAATACACCAGCTATAGTCCCAAAATCAAAATGAATAATTTTTTAAAAGACCTGAATATCTGGGAAGCAGTCTACATTTTTACTTAAATTAATTTTCTTGAGATTTTAAAAAAATTAATCATCCACTTCTTTGGGGAACAGGAAAAGAAATGGGTTTTTATTATTGTGTACAGTTTTTACAGTCTGGGGATATTAGATGCAAAAAAAGCTTTAAATTAGAAAGTATACATGTTAGTATAGGTAAAAATATTTTTTAAGATTCTGATTTATTTTCAAGCAAAACATGAAGCTTTTATTTTGGTGAAATATTATAAATACTTATTGTAAAATGATTGTACTAATCTGTTACTCTGCTAATTAAAATAATTTGAGAAAGTGTTTAGCCACTTCAGAATATATTTAGGATAAGTAATACAATTTTTACTTTACATCTTTATTGGAAAGAAGCTCGTTAAAGAAATTTTTGCTGTTTTAGGTTTTTTTTTTAACAAAAGAAACTACCTACAAAATAATGTTTAAAATAATACCTCCTTTCTAAACTAATTTTGTTGCTTTAAATCTTTGCTGAGACCTGACTGAACAGAAGGAAGTATCTGCATGTTTTTATTTTTTTTAAAATATGGGGACAATATTTCTGGAAATCAAACTATACTGTCTGGATCCTCTAATTTCGTTAATTTTATTTTAAAGTTATGCCTTTGGAAATGCCAAGATAGTTAATAAATTTTGAGTTTTTTCTTTATGTATACTCTTGCCTAAATCTAAATGAATTCTGAAACTTGCTATAAAAATGTTCTAATTGGAAGTTTTAAATGAGAACATTTTACTTTGAGATAAGAAATTAAATGAAAACAAAGTTCTTTTTGAAAGCAAAAACAAAATGTCCCCATGTTTTGAAGTCTATTATAAGTTTAAAAGCACCCAGTCGTGTATTGCTTCAGTTTGGTAATTTCAAAAAAGTTGTTTCACAGTTTACCGAAGTATAGGTCTGGTAGCTTTTAGGCGGGAAACCTCAAGACTTACACTGGAGTGGGTTCCCGAAAACCCGAGTCACCCTTCCCCCTGCCTCTAACCCCCACTGTCTCCCCGACCAGCGGCTTTTCCAGGTTTTCTAGACCCTGCTAAGGGATGTGCAACTTTTGTGTAGCTTCCCGAAGGGAGCAAAGGACAGAGCCTGGGGGTTGCAGACAGCTCAGTTTTGGCATTGATGGGGGAGAATGAGCAAGCAAGTAAGTGAGGAGTGCTAGTGTGTATTCTCATTTCCTCGGGTTTGCATGCGCCTTCATTTTTTGGAGGTTTCAGAGCCTTTGCCATCTCGTAAAAGGATCGAAATGTAAATGATAACACCTAGAAATCCAGTAAAAGCAGAAGATCGTGCCAAGAGGTGCCCACGGAGCTAGAGAAGGCAAGGGTTTCTTTTGTTTGCCGTTCTTAGGCACAGAATGACAGATGTAAAGGTTCTTTAATTCTTGAGACATCTTTAAACAGCTCAGCTTCTAGAGAGAAGGTGGTGATGTGATGAATAAGGGAAAGGTGACAGTAGAGAGAATGAGGAGAGGAAGTCGCTGAGGCGGGAGGTGGAGGGCAAAAACAGCTGGCTCTGGGGTCTTCGTGATTCCGGGTTGTGGGATGTGCTTGAAGATACTGGGCTGCAGAGGCACAGCTGTGGCCGCAAGCCCCCGACCCCCATCCCCCACCCCCTTTTCACCAGTTTATTTTCAGGGAGGCTAGCGCCTTTGGAGTTGCTGGACTCTGTCACAGCCCCTCCTCCTAGTTTTAAGAAGAACCAAAGCATTGTTTCTGCTTTAATAAAAGTCACTAATTACAGTGGAAAACAATCAAGGTGGCTCTGGCACCTCTTCTGAGTCATTACGTGGTTTGGTGTTGGGATAAAAAGGAAAAACGCCAAGAAAATGTAAACTTCGTTGTTTTTTTTTTTGTTGTTGTTTTTCAGTGAAGAAACCTTAGATTGTGATAACCAACAGACATATGATAGGTTATTCTTGATTTCCTCATAGAGTGTTGACTATGCTTTGTAGCTACTTGAACTCATTTTCAAACACATTTTGCATTCACAAGTATAAAACATGCATTTTGAGTCAGTCGCAGACTTTTCTGGCACTAAAAACAAGTAGGAAATGAGAAAAAAATTAAAACCAGAAGACAGGAAGGTGACAAATTGAAAATCATTCAGGGAAATTTAGAGAACCATTTTATGAGAATGAAGCCCTCTGAATTTAAGAGACTGGTAAACTTTTTTTTTTTATAAAAATATTTCGGGATTAATGTGTTGGGAGGAGAGGAGGTAGAAAAGAAATCAAATGGAAACACAAAGTCACGTCCCTGAATTGTTGAGGGATACTGTTTCTGTCTCTTTTCTTCACTTTTTTCCTTCCAAATTTCCTCTCCCTCTCCCTCTTATCATATTCCCTTCCTTTTCCTCCCTGCCTCTGCATGACCTCTCCATAAGTATTTAAATGCACTTCCCTTAAATTCTTCATGAATAAATTTTGGTGAGTTTCTGAGTTCCCAGTTCGAAAAAGCCTTCTCCACAACTTGAAAGGCTGATGTCCCTCTCAGGAAATGAATGAGGCGATAACCTCTGACTCCAGTGACCAGTCCAGTGAACCTTACCTTAATTCCACTAATACTTGAGCCCTCTCCCACCCCCAGATAGGCAAGACTGTGAATTTCATAACCATACCAATCAAATGCAGTTCTTGCATGGTATTTCATACTTTTCATCTATGCATTGATGGGTTTGTTTTCTAATATAGCAATAAAATGAGTGTTTAGAATCTTCTCTGTGGCTTATAAGAAACCAAAACGTTTCCACTAATTAAAATACAAGCTTACAGATAAAATACCGTTTTATAGAAATGTGTCAACTACAAATGAATTGACCCATGAATTTTATGAGAATTACTTTTGCATAAATAAAATTTACATAATTTTATGTTAATTTTTAGTATTTTTCAGATACTTTTGTTACCAAATGTTGCTTTTTAAAATTCTTTAAAATTTTCTAAAACTATATAACTGATTTTAGATTAGTTCCTTTTTAAGTGAAATTATCTGGAATGTCATAATGTCCCATGAATTTTGGTCAATGTGTTTGATTTTTAATATTTTTAAAGATGTCTTGTGAATATAGTTAGTAAATAACAGCTCACTCTTGAGAATCTTGAGCTTTGAAAAATCACTTGGAATTTAACTTTTTTCTACCTGCTGAAACAGTATTTTCCACAAGATAAAGAAAATGAGAAAATTTTGCTGGTTTTCTTGAGAAACAAAAGAAATAAACAGACAACAGATCTTTCCAAACTAATCAGTCTTGACTGGAACTTTTGCCACCAACTACTGAAAATGACGATTCAACCAGTTATTTCAGATTGAAATCAATTAGCATAAATTTATACTTAGTTGTTTAAAATAGGGAGGAGGTTTTTAAAAAAGGTGCAGTTTTTCACAAGTTTTGAGATTAAAAATCTCCACATTTTAGTTTGTATGAAATAGCTGTAAGAAGAGTTCTGAGTTTGGAGTTTGGAGGGATGTTTGGAGAGTTTCGAAGGGTGGTGGGGGAGGGGGTGTTGCGGGTATGGCGGGGAAGGTCAGTTTAGTAACTTTGTTAAAGGGAAGTGGTATCAGTACAGTTTCTTCTTAAACTGCTTGTTTAAGAAAATGGGGGTGGGGTGGTGCAAATAGTGGTGGTGCATTCTGAAGTTGCACAAACCAGTATCTTGCATTTTAAAGGACATAAGCCGTTTTTAGTTGCTCTGTGGTGCATCCTGCCCTATTCCATGAGGGCGGTAATATCGGGGTCATCATCCGAGTAACTGACAATCTTTTGACCACTTTGAAAGGTAGAGGGTTGCAAGCGTTTGAAAGTAAGGGCGGGCCGGGGAAGGAGCGGCAGGAGTCAAACCCATTATTAAATTTTCGTTTTGTTTGCCTCCTCTATCCACCGATAGTGGACTTTTAAAATGAATTTACCTTTTTCCTGCCATTTGCCTCTCTCTCTTCACTCCCTCCTCCCCACTCATCTCCCCCCACCTCTTTCTTTGGCTCCTCAGCCTCTGCCGGCAGCTCCTCTTCACCTCCCCTGCCTGGCGCTCCCCTCCCCCTCCCTGCCCTACATCGTTTTTTGCTCTTGGGGAACAATCGCCACTGATTGAGGTTCACTCTATGTTAGGCTGGAAAACTGGGCTGTTATTTAGGAAGTCATTAATCACATCTCCTCCCCCGGAAAGAGATGGCGGAGAAACCTGTGAAGTGCAATTCCTTGCAGATCCCCTCCGCACTGTTCTGAAATGATAAACCTAAACAGTACAATTTGACTATGTGAAGGTGATAGTGAATTTTCCGGTAGGGTTTTATTTTAAATTTGGAAAGTAAAATTAGGGCATAATTAGGTAATTGTGTGCTTCTTATTGTAGGTGTATGTTGCGTTATCTAAAGTTTCATGGGGATATAATTAGATTTAATTAGGTCTTTTAAAATTATGTATTTTCCTCTAGGAGTTAAAAATTTGTGTTCCGAGCAGGGTTACTGTTACGGGTATTTGAAAGGGGGGAAAAAGCCATAACATCGGTTGCTAGCTTTAAATAGCTTTTCTCCCTAAATGAGATTATTTAGACAGGCTTGTGAGTAAGGCACGCGTGTGCACGTACGACTGCCGGTTTTTTTTCCCCCTGAATCGATTCACTAGGACCCTCCTTTGTGCTTAAGAAGCACGAAATCAGCATTCTGATTTATCGTAAAGAAGCGTCCCAAATTGTCTTTAAGATAACATGTTTGAGTTTTTCGTGTTCATTCATAAATTATTTTGATGTCAGCATAGATGAAATGGCGATTGGTTATCTCTTCCTCCTGCCAGCCCCTTAAGGAACCGAGGTGAAATTAGTAGCAAGAAAGCATGTAATTGACAAAGTCACGTGTGCTCAGGGGGCCAGAAACTGGAGAGAGGAGAGAAAAAAAAAATCAAAAGAGGGAAAGCACATTAGACCATGCGAGCTAAATTTGTGATCGCACAAAATCAAGATGTTAGACTGATGCAGAAGAGCACTCCGTTCCAAAGGGAAAGTTTTCAGCTCACGAGTTTGGAGCAGAGGGCCGTGGGGCAACATGGCCGAAGGTTAATTTTCTTTTCTATTGTTTTACTGTGATTTTCTCTCTTCCTTTCTCTCCCCCCCTCCTCCTCTCCTCTTCTCCTTTGCCTGGTCCCCCTTCCTCTTTTACCCCAATACTGGGCATTACCCCACCCCCCATCGCGCAAGGGGGCTTTCTGCAACCTATTGTTATAGATCTCCAAAAATGTTTTGTACCGCCCACACTGATTCACAACTTGAAAAGCTTTCAGGGGGCTATTGTTTGAATTGTTTGAGTGTGATTAAGCGCAGTTTCAGTTAGTGAGCCCATGAAAACTTTTATACACCTGCCCCTTCCCCCCATTCCATCCCCAACTTTAATTGAAAGTTATGGGGGGGAGGGGTGGGGAACGCACATTGCAAATAACCGGTCGTCACTGCTGCCGCATGTGCATTTACTAGTTCTAACCATCTTCATGATTTCTCTTTCCTTGTGCTTGCCAGAGACTAGTTTCGCTGAAAAATTCTCTTTATAAATGGGATCAGTGTTAAATCAGCAATATGCAAGTAAAGTATTGAAGGCCGTATTATAATAATGCGACTGAAATACGGAGTTTAATGAAAAAGTACCGGAATGTAAAGGAACATGGAAGTTGATGTGATCGATAGAACAGCGCAGCTCCCCCTCTGCTTCCCCTTTTAACCCTTTTCTTTATAGATAATTTCTATTGAAAAGATGGACTCGACCATTTAATAGCTGTTTTTCTGTTTCTGTTTGTCTTTTTTCCCCTTTTTCTCCCACCTCCCTCATTCCCCCACTCCCCACATTTTGTTTCAGTGAATAGTTTGGGAACACAAACTGACTTTTCTGTCCGGTTTTAATCTCAGGCGGGGCTAGCAAAGGTGGTGGAGAAGAGCCTGGGAAGCTGCAGGATCTGGCAGAAGAAGAATCCCAGATTTTGCGCGGAACTGGCCACTGTAAGTGGTTCAATGTGCGAATGGGATTTGGATTCATCTCCATGATAAACCGAGAGGGAAGACCCTTGGATATTCCAGTCGATGTATTCGTACACCAAGTAAGCCGAACTTTCTGTCTATACCCCCCACCCCTACCCTCATCCCCTGCCCCACACACTTATTCCAGCCTTTTTCTATGTGGGGGAATTGATCTTATGTAAATGGACTTGTAATCACATGCCCTTAGGTAACTGAAAGTCTTCATTTTAATATTCAGGTAATTCACTTTTATAGCTGTTCGTATTGGCCTCTTCAAAAATATCATTTGCTACGTAGAAGTGAATAGTTTTGAGATTTTCACTGCTTTGGTACTGGTTGTATTAGCAATTTTCTCTCTTCATTCGACTGCGAAATTGTAGTGTGGCTTCCAATATTACCGTTACAGTATATATGCCTTGTTGCCTGTGTCTGGTGAATGAGTCAGAAACTGAACTAAGAAAAAGTCATCATTAAAAAATAAAAAATAAAAAAAGCTGTTATATGATACATAGGTCCTCTTCATTTAGGTACTTAGTCATGATAGTTTTCCTTATTTTAATCTCTAAAGCATAGTCAATTTTAGATTCAGATTAAAATAATTAGATAATTATTTTCAAAATAATTCCACAGCACAATAAAGTAGAGTGTTGTTTGCTTATTGTGAATTCGAAGAAGAACAAGAGAGTATGTTTGCTACTCAAATGTTTTTGGGATATTCTCATGTAGGGTACAGTTCTAAAGATACTGTCTCTTTAAGAGACTGGACTAAAGCAAAAAAAAACCAAACGGTGGCCAGAGGTAGCTCTAGTTTGTGGTGTTTAAAGTGTGCTAATCTGCTACATGGAGTAAAATTTCACCATTGCTTATTTTGTGTTGTAATATTTTAGGATGCTTAGATACAAAAGCATCAAATATTGCTTCTCATTTTCAAAATTTTAACCCAGAAAAACAAAATCTCTTTTCCAATCATTCTTCTCTCGCTCTGTATTGCTTTGCTGTCTAATACTAAAAATGATATTTTGCTTGACCGTTTGTGTCACTGAATGTAGGTAGATAAATATTTTTAGCAATAAATTCATAAAGTAAAGTGACAAGTTTATTTTGCTTTCACATATAAGAATGAATGAATGGCTAGCAAAGCTACATGTTGACATAGAGGCATGGAGGAAATACTTAATATATTTGCATGAAAATGATGTATTCTGCTTGATACTGCGTTTCATGTTTCCAGTAATATTTACAACCTCCTTTCTCCCTAAGGAGTATCATCTTCAAATTAAGCATATAAACAGTAGAAACACATGAAACCATTCTGTTTTGGTCTGTTGTCCTGTGGTGGTTGGTAGCTTCCTGACCTTGCTGTGTGGTGTGTTTTTTTCCTTTCCTAAAGTCCTGGCCATCATTATTGACTGTTTATATGTAGAAGGATCAGCATAATCTGTGAATTGAAACCGGATTTAAATACATAAATAGAAGTCCTACCAACAGCCTACTGATTTTATGCCATTACATTAAATGACAAATGAAGCCACATTTTCAGCTTTTTTCTTCCTAGACTGACTGAAATTGACTAATTCATTTGTGTTTCCCTGCTTTGAAACTTCTTTAGCTGTTAAATTGTTCTTTACAATCTCATAAATTTGTTTTATAGATAATTAAAAAAATACCTTTTTTCTTTGATCACACCTTTTTGTCAATTTTTTTAATGTTTACTTTTTAATGTATTCAAATTTTAGGCATTTTTGTTTGTCAGTGCTAATGAGGCATCAAATTTAAGCTCTGAGTAATTGTATATTGGTAAATACATACACTGAATTACAAAAAGAGCTTTTTGAGTATAAACAAGCAGTAATATTAGATTTGTTTTAATCTTGTTACATATGTATTCCATAAAAACTTAGAATGTGGCATATGATAAAAAATTATCTTAAAAGATAGAGTCGTATTTTCAGATATCCTGATATATCTTACCATTAAGCATGTAAAAAATCAGTGAAATTTCAGTATTAACATTTTTGTGATGTGAAAAAACAGGACTGTGAAAAGTTCTAAATTCAGAATTAGAAAGTGACATTTTGGGAAATTCCTTGGAATAGTTATAGTTTTAAAAAAATATGTTTCAGTTTGTATCTAGAAAAAAATTACATATTTGTTAATCTTTTTTCTCTAGTTTCTAGGTTAAAGGATTTCTCTCTTATGTAGATTTATATAAATTGCATGTAAATCATGAACAATTGCTTTGAACAAGGCAGTTCTACAGCCAAGCAACTGCAAATAAGATAAATGGTTATAAGTGATATGTGTAGGTATCATATATGCATCACTTTAATAGGTTATAGTCCAGGACAAGTTTTTAAAGTTGTTAAAATATTTTTATGGTCTTAGCTGCTGTTTTTACTGTATGAGCTATTTGGCAATCATATAAGGAATGCTATGTAGTTGTGAATTATATTTTCCCATATTATGTCTATATGGTATTTATATTATGATGGGACAGGCATGTGGATAACTTTGAATTTTTAATGTTTATCTAAACAAGTACTATTCTTTTGACCAATGCTAGTCAAAATTATGACCAGTGCTAGTCATAAGTTTTATATGTTAGAAAGGAACAGTTTTTCATTGACATGAAAAATTGTTCAGAAGTATAATTGCATAGTATGTGTTTGGGGAAATAAAGAACTCACGATTTTAGTTTGTCTAAAACAATATTTAAAAATTAATGCCAACATTCTCAGCATTTTATTTTTCTTTTAAAAACGTTATGAGTAACTGCACACCAAAGAGCAATTCAGTTGCGATGAAATGAAGAGAATGTTCATGTATGTTTGAAATAGAACTGTATTTTCATGGATATGTGATTCAAAATTTGTTGGTAATAATATAATCAAGCTTTTGTCTAGTTTCTGTTATATCTCCAACATCTAAAAGAAATTTTAGGTGCTGTACTTCCCTATCTTTAGGTGCTGTACTTTCCCTATCTTTAGACTTGTTGATGAATGCAGTGAGATTCTGCTGTTTAAGGGTGGTGTGTGACCATTTGGTGATTTAATGACAGTTTTCATTTTACTTCCTTCCCTTAACTTGTGATTTAAGTGGTCATATTTTTATGGATTGATAATGAATAAATGTATTCTAACATTAAAATAAAAACTGGTGAAACATTAAGGATGAATATTTTGCTTTTTAATGTAATAAATTGAAAATTTACCGTATTATGTATATAGAAATAGATATTTGTGAATTTATTTAAATGCTGAATATTTAAATACTTATAATACTGAATATTTAAAGTTGGGGAATTTTGATGATTTTACTTATAAGCAGGATATATTTGTAGAAAGTCCATGATTTTTCAATGCAAAGCAAATTTGTATCGCAGTTGCATTAGAAGTAGAAATGGTTAATATAGATTTTTAAACTTAGTCTCATTTTATAAATTAAAATCAATTATTTTATAAGTGGTACTAATTAATGATTCTTCCTGCTTAATGTTATTAGTAAGTTAAAAAATATTCAGACAGTTCAACTTCACATAAAAAATTTCTTGCAACTTTATGAAATATTACAAGCTTAATATGGCTTAAATATTTGATGTACTTTAGATGAATTGCATGGTAATTAAATATTGGATCTGTTTTGGAGAGGAGAAATATTTCCAAATAACCTGTTGATGCTTTTAGTTATGTTTTTCTTTGCAATGACTTTTGCATTTATTTCTAATAACCTATCCTCCTGTAAAATAAAAATGATCACTTGAGCTTTATTTTGTTCAGGATAAAATCTGTTCTCCTTAATTACTCTTACTTTATTTGTGTAATATTTTTTCCTCATTGGGTAATAATATTTAGAATTTTTCGTCATATAATATGAGGCAAAGAGGGCCAAAAATGCAAGCTTCACATTTGTAATGCCTTGGGTTCAGTGTTTAGTACTTCATCAAAAATTATAATGTCTATAATGCAGAGAATTTTTAACAAATGTATTTAATAATTTTTCACAAGGGGAAGGCTCCCAAGCAAGATTCAGGAGGCTTAGGACCAGTCCTGGTTCTACTTTGCTGAATCAATGATTGGCATCATGGTTTGGCTCAGGGCTAGCAGTTCTAGGGACCACCACCATGACCACTCAGTGTGTGTTCAGAGACCTCCAGGAAGTTATAGTCCCTGGTGCTCTGGGGGTCTGTGTGGGTGCTGAAATGGCTTGATGCATGAAAGACGTGTGCTTCTGCCCTTTGAGAGATATTCCTGACCTCATTTAATAACTTTAGTTATTGAAAGAACCCTTTAGGGTTCTTTTTGTTCTGTTTTGTTTTTGTGTCACCCCCAGTGGTTTTCAGAGCTTACTCCTGGCTCTGCACAGGAATCACTCCTGGTAAGGCTCTGGGAACCATATCCTGTGGGAACCAAAACCTCGGTCACCTATGTGCAAGGCAAGCTCCCGGTATTTTTTTTTTAAGAGAAATTTCAAAATTTCTGCAATTCAACTGCCAGTGCTCATTAATTACAATAAGTTTACATATTAAGTAAATGTAAACATTTGTTAATAATTTGGATCTGAATTCATTCATTTACCTTTCAATTACTGATTTCTCTTGCTCTTAAGTTTTGATTTATAGCTTGATTTTTGTGGCAGATGGAAATAGAATAATAATATTGCAATAGGTGAGGTAAAGTTAAAGCATTTTAGTAATATATGATAGTAAAGCATTTGAAGATGACTAACATTCATTTTATTTATGGTTTGGGGGCCATGTCCAGCAGTACTTAGGGTTGCCATTCCCAGCTTGGTGGTCAGGGGTCACTTCTGGTTTTGCTTTGGGGGACCATGCATGCTAAGGATTGAACTCAGGTCTCCTGAATGAAAAAGCATATGTTCCAGCCTATTAAGTTGTGGTGCCAACTAATACCTAAATATATGAAAACTTTAGGTATGCAATTTCACTGCATGTGCAGAATTAGTATCTTCATAATTTTAATATTAATTGCATTGATTTAAAAATATTTTGTATAATAAGTTTACATGTAAGGGAGTTATTTCATTCTAATTCATTAGCTGTATGTGTACATTTGTCCTAGTTTAACATGAACATAACTTTTGCATGTAGAATAGATTTAATTATTATTCTCAGGGCTGTTGAAAATGTTAATAAAATTATTTAGACAAAGATAAATACTGGAAAAAGTTTTCATGTGGTCATTTAGCAGTTATAGTTTATTTGTTAATAACTTAACCATTTGATTGGAGATGAGGATAGGCAAGACCTATTTGGTGGTCTGGGGGCTATTCCCAGCTTAGTGCTTAGGGACTGTCCTCAGGGAAACATGCTGAGAGGATGGAACAGGAATGAACATGTAAGGCAACCTCTGTACTATCTCACCAACCTACATTTTATTTATTTGATCCAGAGTTTGGGCCACACCCAGCAGTGTTCTGGGGGCTTCTGTGCTCAGAGGTCACCATTTTTGGTGGTGCTTAAAAGAGTATATGTGAGATCTGGGATAGAGCTGAGGTCAGTTATGTGCTGCCGTAAAAACCTTAACCACAGTCTGTCTCTCAGGCCTCAGCCTGCATGTTAATGCCTTCAACATGATCTGCTAAGTTAACTCATTAGGTGCTATCCCAGATGAAATGTTTTAAAGCTATTTAATAAAGTAAATAAGATAACAGTTCAAGTTATTTGTTCTTGATTTGGGACATGCACCTGGCTGTGTGCAGGGATCACTAGTGGTGGTGCTGGAGAGGGATTGCATGTGTCACCTGGGACTGAATCTGGGTTGGCCATGTACAGGGCAAGTGCTACTCCTGCAAAGTCTCTCCAACCCATTTAAGGGTACTTAATTCAGAAATTTTAAGGATTTTTAAATTGTCTTATAAAAGATACTAGATAGTTTTCTGATTTTCAAATATGAGTCTATTTTCAGGTCTGTTTATGAAACTGGAGAGAGAACTTAACTGGGTTTGATCCTGGTGCTGCATGCGCACCCCAACAAACAAAAAAAGAATGATTGGAGACATAGTAGAGGAAGACACTTGACTTGCATATGGCTTTGTCAGCCTTTACCCTTGTTGAAGTTCCCTGCACTGCATATGGTTTCCAAAGCAGTTCCAGGGATGGTTCATGAGCAGAGCCAGGAATTCTTGAACGCCTCTGGGTGTCCCCAAATAAAAAATTTATAAAGAAAGTGAAATAATTGTGTTTTTGCTGGGCATTATATGCGTTGCATGCAGCAACACTAGATTTGATCCCTTAGCACTAAATAAAAAGAACCCACCTTATATGGGATTAGTATAAGAACCAACTGTTGAAACATACTTGTAAAGCAAATAATATAGGTTGGGAGAAAATAAGGACTTAAGTGTTTTTTGTACACATTACTTAAAGGAAAAGAAGTTTGGTTTATTAAAGGAGAAATTGGGATTTGTTTCTGACATAATGGTTTTCTTTTTATAAAGTCATTTTTTCAGAGCTTGGTGCTCATGTAAAATATAGGAGAATACAGGAATTAATTAAATTCCTAATTTATTAATTAATTTCTAATTAAAAACCTGAAACAATATGAGGTAGGCATTTATTTAAAAGATTTTTGTTTGGGGGCTATATTTTGGGGTGAGAGATGAGACTGCTACTCCTTGCATGGTGCTCAGTTGTGCTCAGGGGATACTGCAGTGCCAGGGACCAAATCCTGACCTCTATTGCACTCCCTCCTTGAGTTATTTCCCCAGAACCCAAAGTTAATACTTTTCTTAGCTGTTTTGTTTTTAGTTGTCTTTGGACCACACCTGACTGTGCTTGGGGCTTACTCCTGGCTGTGTGCGCCGGAATCACTCTTGGCAGTTTCTAGGAACCCTATAGTGTGGGGTGGCTGTGTGTAAGGCAAGTGTCCTACCCACTGTACTATCACTCTAGCCCCAGTTTTAATACTTTTGTATAACAAAAGGCTGTATAATAATTGAACCCCTGAGGCTATGTCCAGTTAAGGTTTGGAGTATCAGCAGGCTTTGCCTGTAGGAGGCCCATATTCAATTCCAGGAAGCCACATTTATCTGTATAATTGACCCTAGCACTGAACTGACAGTAGAGTTCACTTGGCTTAGTATTTTCTGAAATGGCAATTGCTTGATCTCTAAGGACTGCTTGGGAGGAAACCCCATACCGAAAGAAGAGAAGAAAAATGGTAATTTCAGAAAAAAATTTTGGTTCAATAATTTAGCTGCTTTCCAACTCTCCCCCATTTTTCTAGAGGTAGCATGATTTACAGTACTTCCCTTTACCAATACCTTGGGGATCCCCTTCCCCCCATCACCTTTCCCCTCATAAGTAATCTCTATTCTGTAGACCAACTGTCTAGTCCTGCTCCCCTTGGCAGTTTGTTACTCCCTTACCCTGATTTTTAAAAGATTGATAATTGTATAAAATGTTGCAAGATTTTAAGAGTTCTTCTCAACTGCTTACTGTATATTCTTTCAGTTTTCTTCCATTTAGCAAACTTTATTTTTGGTTTCTGGCCCCACCTGGCCTGTGCAATGTTCAGGGGTCACTTCTGGTTGTACACTGGGCACCATATGGTGCTGGGATCAACCTACTGCTCTGGCATGCAAAGCATTTACTCCAGCCCTTTGAGCTATCTCCTTGACTCTTAGGAAACTTGTAAGGTTTTTCCAATTGATTCTCATCCTTTTTTAATGCAAGGTATAAAAGCAAGTGATTGGTTTTTCCATGTATTATTCATCTTCTTTTTACAGAGTCTAATTTTATTATAACCTCTGGCCATTTAATTTAAGGTTAACTGTTTCAAAAAATAAATGTTACTTTAAAAAAATTTTTTAACTACTTGTAATGATTTCTTACCAGTTTAAAAAAAATAGTTTTTAGAGTGCATGTGTAGAACTTTATATCCATTGCCTAAAATGTTTCATTCTGTTAGAAATATGTAATTTTTATCCACTGCTTGGATCTTTTGTTAATCTTTTCGAAAATAGAGTAATTTCAAATTATTTTCATTAATTTTATTTTATTTTATTTTTTTTCATAATAAGAAAACTTTTTTTTTTCATTAATTTTAAAGCTGGAGTTTAAGTTCTTAAAAGTCCTCACATTTTCATTGTTTTGTTGTGCCATATAAAATGGAGGTTCAATTTCATGTTAATTTTCCTTCGGCAACCATTTGTTCATGACTTTTTTTTCTTTGGACTTTGTAAATAGTTCTCTTAAGCAATTCCTTTTTGTTTGTTTGTTTTTGTTTGTTTCTGGGCCCAGGACTTAACTCCTGGTTCTTTGCTCAGGGATCATTCCTGGCATTAGGGGATCTAAGCAATCCTTACTGATAGAGTGTTTTCATGATAATATAAAATATAAATTCTTTTATCTTAATGTTTTTCACTTCTGTTATCTTTATCCTCAGTTGAAGTTGAATACATAGGTTATTTATCAATTTAAATACTTGATAATAGTTATCAATGACACATCATTGATTATTGATAATATTGTAAGATTTGGACTGAATTTTCTGACCTTTTCCCTCCAAGATCTGGTAAGATTTTATTGTAATATGGAAATACTGCTTCTTTGAAACTCACTTTAAATTTAATGAGTTTAAATTCAAAATAGACTAAATGATATTGGATGCAGGTACCTAACAGCTCAATGTGTAATACATCTAAAAATATAAACAAAATGTTTTTCAATTTTAACATGAAAAAACTTTTCTCTTTTGAATTGGTTAAGTGCTTGAGTTGGAATTTAATCAGTATTGCCTTCATTTTTTAGCTATCTAATTAAAAGTTTTAGTTGAATACTAAATCTAAGACTGTTGGATTTGCATGTTGGCCCCTTTCACTGCTTCCTCCCGAGGCTATTGAAGAATTTTGAATGGTGAGGAATTTGTGCCCTTTGGCTCAGGTTGCAAGCCCACTTGATCAAGCCGGAGAAGCCGAGTCAGAACTATTCATCCCTTATCTTTTCCTTTGGGCTACTTGTAAATCCTGCCTTTCTACTCTTCAAAAATCTCTTTATATTGGACTTAAATAAAGCCTGGAGTATAAAAAAAAATGGGCCTACTAGTGGACGCTTGATTGAGACTCCACATGTTTATTTCACTCTTTAAGAAAGTGGTTTTTTTAAAAATTTGTATTATAGTTTATTTGATGATGAATTTTATTTAATTACATCATTTTATCAGAGATAACAACATCCTGTTGACTGAGAAAGTGAAGTATGTGATATTCTTTCTCAATAGGTTTTGAAATTTTACACCTTTAGAATTACATGTAAGTAAATTTAATTAGTTAATTTGAATCAGACCCATGAAAAGCCCCAAAGTATTTATTTTGATGTGTTTAATTTCTAGCATTCCTACTGACACTTAAAACTTCCTTGAATCAATTATAGCACAAATTTATGGACTATAACAATGATAGTATAAAGACTTTAAATAAGGCCTAGCTTTAAACAAACACAAAACACTTTGTTCTTATCTCAGCATCCCTTAAAAGTATACAGCCTTGGTTCGGAACCTCAGGACCACCCATCATCCTGGACATTGGATACTCCTATTTATTCAAGAAGCTTGTGAAGTATCTCTGTGCCAGTGGGGGATGGTGTATTTATCACTGTAGGGAATCACAGTTAGGTGATTTTACCCCAACAGAAGCAGTACCGTTGTTTATAAACTGAGTTATGTCCCTATAGCATTATATTGTATAATCTAATTTACACTAAATGCTTGCTATTTTAAATTGTGCTTGCTGGTTGCAGTATTTCACATTGCTGATTCTTCTGGACAGCTAAAATGGGTTCCCATTAAGATTAGGTTCTATGGATTATAGCTTTTTTGGCTTTCAGACCCCACCTTGGATAGCTAATACCAAGCTTTTGTTTGTTCCTGTAGAAAGGAAAGAAAACTGTTTTTCTCTTTCATTATGTAAGTGATGTGACTTTCCTCTTAGTTAAATACAGATAGGTATTTTTTGAAGTATATATGAAAGATGTTAGAGTGTTAGGTTTATATGAAATATCTTAAGAATTGTAACTTTAGGTATTTTGTGCATTAAAATGCTTGTTTTCGAGCTAGATTTTATTTAACATACTGTTTCTCCTCCCCACAAATTAAAAGTTACAAAATATTACAAAATGAAAAAATTTAAACAATACTAATCTTTTTACATGTATCATGGTAGTTTCTTATTTTACTTTCAGTTATCTTGTTGCATTATTTGAGGTTTCTAAACTGTAGCTTATTTCTCAGAACTCAGAGAATAAAGTAGGAGTGGTGGTTGGGAAACAAGCAGGAGAAAAAGGCAGAATGTTACAGGACTGCATGTAAAACTAAAAGGGAATTAGATTAATTTATTCCAGCTCTTCTTCTATTATCCCCTTAATAAAATGTCTTCTTTGCTATTTGGGTAAAAATGTTACCCAGCTCTTAGAACATTTATTTTAATAGAATAGTATTTTATGCTTCATTATGTTAGGTAACAGAATAAATATGGATGCTTCCTCCTAATTTCATGATTTAGCCATAATGTTACAATGTACTATGAACTGTTAATATTCTGTCTTTTAAGTTACTTTACTTGTTCTTTCTTTGCTTTTTGTTTTGGGCCCACACCCCATGATCCTCGGGGCTTACCTGGCTGGGCCTCTGGGATCTCTGGGGGTGGGGGATGCAGGGGGGGCAGGGTCTCTGGGACCTTATAGGTTGTTGGGGATTAAACCTAGTTCCATGTGTAAGGCAAGCTATTCTATCTCTCCAACCCCTGTTTTAATTGTTATTAAGCTGTTTTTCCATACATTTAAATATATAAGATTTAGATCAAGTTTTTGAAGGAGTGGTAGTAAAAGTGGTCCAAAGAATGATATTAGAGAAGGACAACTGCCCTTGCCCCAAGCCCTATAGATAATGATAGGCCTCAGTTTACCCTTCCCCAAAAGTCTGACCCTTCATTTAGGTTTGCAGATAAGATCATATTCTTCAGGGCATCAGCAGGAGGAATTTTTATTGTTCATTCTGGTTCCCTGTAGTCTGGAACCCTTCCTAAAATGAATGTGCTTTCCTCCCTTCGCCCCCCCCCCACCCCCAATTTGAGCCACACCCAGCTGTCCTCAGGGCTATTACTGTCTCTGTGCTGTGGGATCACTCCTGGTGGTGCCTCTGATCAAACTGGGATCAGGTGCATGTAGGGCAGTTGCTATCTTTCTGGCACTTTCTTCTGTTCTCATTCTCTTTAAAAACCTCCTCTTGGGAAATAGCACCTGGCTAGAGTACATGCTTTGCATGGTGAAGTTACCAGTTCATTCTCTGGTAACTCACAACCCCCTTGGTACCATCAAGGGTGAGCTATTGGGTTTATGCTGTCACTCCCCCAGCTCCTCACCCTTTACAAAATAGAAACTAAATTAAACTTTAAAAAGAAAATTACTTGTAACTATTAAGACAAGATGGTTATTCTGAGGGCTTCAGTTTGCCTTCTTCCAACCTTCAGGCTTATTGCCAATAAAGATCTTTCTTGAATAATCGCCTTGTTTCTGGTTTGATTGGCCTTCAAGTGGCTGTGGGAACCAAACTTTCACAGTTCCTATAGCTTTAAAAGAAATCCTGTTATTTATTTTTAAACTATAATGTTCTTGCACATGCAAGTAAGTACTTTTTGTTTGTAAGTACTTTTAGACGACTTCTAAGACTAGGATTTAAAAATGTAGCATGTATTTTTATGTAAAATACCATTTGAATAAAAAATTAATCTTTTACATTAAAAAGTATTGTTCCTTACATTTGCATAATAGTTTTAAAAGGTCAGTGATATTTAATGCTATGGTTTTTCTATCATTCTAAGATAAATAGAAAAGTCCAAGATAAATTTATGAGTATGAAAAATTATTAATATATATTTAAAAGCTCCTTAAGTTTCTTATTACTAGCAGTGCAGGGGTTATCTGGATTTAATACCTAGAATTACAAAGTCTAAGATACTGGACTTTGCTTTCACTGACTTTTAAATTTACAGTGATTTTTTTTTTTCCCCCTGCCCTTCTCAGTGAAATATTTTAACTCCTCTTTATTTAGAAAATGTTTAATGATGTTTTATTTTGGTAAAAAATTTTTATTTTGATAAAGTTTTAAGGATGCTATAAATCTTTCAGGTTTATAAATCTCTATTTGCAATCTTGATATAGAAAGATATTCATAAAACATCAGTTATTAGTATTTGAATCTAGTACTGATACTTATTGTTGAAATAATTCATTTTGTATGTTGGTATTGCGAGCCTGAAAAGATTAATAACCAAAGTAATACTTTTATGAAATGCTGTTGTTTTTTGTATACTAAATGTGTATACTACATTATATATTAAATTTGTTTACTAACAAATTTTGACAAAAGTGAAAATATGAATGTTTTCCCTGTTGATAGCTATTTTTAGTACTTGCAGAAGTTTTCTTCAGGTTGTGTGATACACATTTTTAAGTGAGTTTAAGTGGCATGTTCAGTTAAAGGCCCCCAGGCTCCAGACACTGGTAAGGCTTTCACATGGCCAGCCCACATTTTATTCCCGGCACCTCATATGGTCCCTTAAATCTGCCAAGAATGATCCCTGAAAACAGAGTAAGCACCGAGCAAAGCTAGATGTGTCCCCCAAATTAAAAACGAGTTTTTTTTAAGGGACCAGCCAACCAGAAAGATAGTAGAGGGATCAAGGATCTCGTCTTGTATAGATGACCTGTTTCTGATTCCCAGCACCACACCACACCAGCATTACCAGGAGTCACCTGAGCACTGTCAAGTGTATAGCCCCCCACCCCCACCTCCTTGGTCCAGAAAAAGAAAAAGTTAAAAGTAGAGAGAGGTTTAGTTTAAAAACAAACATCATTTTAGGTTTTGCTGCTTGTTTTCATGTAGGCTATTGTGAGTGTTTGGTTTGATTTCTGCATTTTTTCTCCTGACACAGATTTTATATTTTATATTTGAAAATTAAGTTTTCAAATAGTTGAATTGCATGAACAGCCACAGAAAGGCGGATGTATGTTTAGTGTATATTTTTCAGTTTTTAGGATTGGATATTTATTTCTCATTTACTCATTTATTTCTGGTCTTCTCTGGCAGTGCTCAGGAGACCTGGGGACCCCATTGGCAATTCTCCACCAACCTGTGGAGAATCACTGTCCGGGCCTAAAGATGCTGTGCTGCTCTGGTACACAAGTACAGGGGATACCCTGGCCCTGGCTTCAGTGTTAGCTGTGGTACCTCCAGGGCTACAGTGGATGGTTGTGGGGGGAGGGAGACATGTGGGCCTCGGAAATTAAACTAGGGCTTGCGCATGCCTATTGTACATTCTAACCCCGTGTGTGTATTTTTTAAAGATACTGTGTTCTGTAAAATATATTAATGGATGAGGTTGTGAAATTGCCTTTTAGATATTAACCTCTTTTCTGTCCTATCTTTTCAGAGTATCTAATCACTTTCATACCAGCATGTATTGCTAAAGTCAATATGGAATTTTCCATGACATTTGGATTTCAGCATACGGCAGATCATCCAAGTTTACTTTCTGTTTTTAGAAAATCTTTTAAGACCTAAATTTTTTTAGATTGAGATTTTATAGACTGATGATTTATAATTTTATATTTTTTGTTATAAATAGGAAAAAAGAAATGTTCTGTTTATTAAAGCAATATATTGTCCCTAGAATTTATTAAGTGCTCTAATCTGATGACATATTTTTGTCTTGTTTTGTGCCCATACCCAGCTGTGCTCAGAGCTTATACCTGGCTCTGCTTTTAGGGATGCCTTGTGGAAGTGTTGGGATACCCTTATGGGGTGTAGGGGATTGAGCCTGAGTTTAGTGACATTCAAGGCAAATAAATGCCTTGTCCACTGTACTCTATTTTTAAGACCCTAAGTGGTTTCTCACTTTTATCTCCTCCTCCACTAGTGTGTTCTCCTTCCCCTACTCCCCTTTTGGAAGGAAGCCTGAGGCCTGAGCTTGAGAGATACCAGGAAAAAGCAGTCACTCTGCAAAAAGTGTCTGTCTTTAGCAGAAGTGTCTTCCTTCTGAGAAGAGTGTAGATGAATGAGGTTAATAACAGATCAAAAGAGTTTTATAAATGTTTTCTAAATTGCTTTGTATTTTTTTAGGTACAACTGAATATTGTCATTATGGGGAAGATATATTTGTTTAGGCATTATTAAAGTTAAATTAATTTTAAGTTAATGAATCTAGCACTTTTGATCTTTAGTTTTAACAACTTTTAAATATGTTAGTGCTATAGTTTTGATAGCATTCAAGAGAGGTAAAAGGTAAAGGCCCTCCTGTTGATCATCGATTTGCTCGAGCAGGCCCAGTAACGTCTCCATTGGAGACTTTGTTGTTACTGTGTTTGGCATATCGAATACGTCACGGGGAGCTTGCCAGGGCGAGATACTCTTGGTAGCTTGCTGGGCTCTCCGAGAGGGGCGGAGGAATCGAACTCGGGTTGGCCATGTTGGCTGCATGCAAGGCAAACGCCCTACCGCTGTGCTATCTCTCCAGCCCTCAAGAGAGAATGAATCTCAACAAAAACAATGAATAGTTAGGTAAATAAAGTCTATATGAAATGTTTGATTTTACCTCATCTGTCATCTACAGATAATGCTTAAGTGTCTATTAGATATTTGCCATGAGACATTTTATTTAATATTAATTTTTAATTGAATCACTGTGAGCTACACAGTTACAAAGTTGTTCATTATTGGGTTTTAGTCAATGTTCCATCACCCATCCCTCCACCAGTGTTCATTTCCCATGACAAATGTGCCAAGTTTCCCTCCTGCCACCTCCTGCCTATCAGTTTGCCTCTATGGTAGACATCCTCTGCCTCCCTACCCTCCAACTTTCTCTCTCTCTTTCCTTTTGGGCATTTTGATTTGCAAAGCATGTAGAGTGGTCATTTCCAACTGTTGTTGTCATAGTGGTCTCTTTTCTGTTGAAGACTTTTAAAATCATAAATTAACTCATGTTTATGTAAACATGAACATAATTTATTAAAGGACAGATATAAAAATATTTAGATAGTTGGGTCACATCCGGCAATACACAAGGGTTACTCCTGGCTCATGCACTCAGGAATTACTCCTGGCGGTGCTCGGGGGACCGTATGGGATAGCTGGGAATCGAACCCGGGTTGACAGTGTGCAAGGCAAACGCCCTACCCGCTGTGCTATCACTCCAGCCCCTTGCTTTCTTGTTTTATCTTTTTCTAATACTAAGTTACCACTAGTAACTGTCCCTACTTGGTAGACCCTATTTACCCCCGTTTGACCTGGTTACCCAAGTCTCTGGTATAACTTCCTTCTACAAGACTTCTGTGCTGTTAGCTTTAAAGAATCCTTCTGCAACATCTCATCAGTATTGTAGGAAGGGTGGAATATATAACATCAGCAATAAAAATAGCACATTGATATCATATGTTTGCATGTGCCAAACTGGACTAAGTATTTTATATCTGTTAAGTTTTATACTGATCATGTCATTTTTACAAATGATAAAAATGATTATAGGATAGCTAACAGCCCAATTTTATACAAATGAGCACGCATTAACAACTCCAAAGCAGCGCACTTACATCACAACTGTGAGCGAAACACAGAAAGGAATTCAGGCCTCTTGGAGTTTAAGAAACAGTGTGGTCAAATCATTACTGTATTGTACATCTGAAACTAGTTATGTTACTTGTCACTTATACCTCAATTAAAAAGAAAAACATCATACCATTGAAAATGACTTGAGTAGTTTTATATGAAACCTGGGATTTAGTCCCTGCTATTCTAATAAAAAAACTGTTTTGTGTGAAGGAAAGATCCATGGTGTTATATTATCACAGGTAGGATCCTGATGAAGTCTTGGTGTCAGGACAGTTTCTTCAAGGGTTCAATAAAGAATAGTAAACAAGGGAAAGAGTATTGCAACAGAGAAAGGGATGTGTGTAAAGGCAGGAGGTAAAATGAAACTTTGATTACAATTAGCTTTGCATGATTATAAAGATCAGTAACATCCAGTCCATCATACTTCTTTTAAGAAACTATTTTCTTAGAACTGGAGATAGAGTACAGGAAAGGTGCTTGCCTTGCACATTGCCAGTCTGGGTTCAATCCCTGTGATCCCCAAGCAACACCAGGAATGATCCCTGAGCAGAGAGCCAGGAAAGTCAAGAATAAGTCCTGAGCACTGTTGGGTGTGGGCCCCCTTAAGATACTAATTTCCATAAGCTTAATTAACCCCCTGTTTTTCTCTTGCTGTGATATAAAATAAAACAAAACAAAACACCCAAAATATAACAAGACAATCCATGACAAGTAACCCATTATTTAGGCAGTTTTGGAATTTACACAGTGTTTGCATGTATTGGTTGTGGTGCTTGCACTCTTTGTTGAAGTGAATCAGAAATTGTACACCTGTTGTAGCCGCAGGGCTGGGGATCCCAACTGTCAGTGTTGTTAGCACTGACCTCAGCATGTGGGACAGAACTCACAACTTCTTCCCTGTAAGGGAGATACAGTGTCATCAAGCTATCCTGGAGCCCCAGGATAAAGTATCTACCTCAGATACTTTACTGTTAGGTATCTGAGGTAGAAAACCTTTGGGATCACTCTGCAGACCTGTCTTCAGTGATCGACTGAGTGCTCTAATCCTCAGTGTGGTATGGCTAACTAGACACTTTCAGATCTGTCTGCGACCTCAGGTTGAATAGCAAATTCAAGACCAGTCTCTTCACTCTGATATTTCTTTGTGATTTCATATTTATATTTAAGCAGCTTGCCGAGGGTGTGTGTGTGTGTGTGTGTGTGTTACCACTATGTATGTGAGTTACCACTGTGTGTGTGTGACAGTTACCACTGTGTGTGTGTGTGTGTGTTACAGTTACCACGGAGGGTTAAGTGCCAGGATAAATGTTTGCAGGAATAAAAAATAGGAATAGGCCAACCTGAGAGGGAATTACATAATATAAGTATACAAAGGCCTGAAATGACTTCTTGGTGACATTAGCCAGTAGTTCAGTTATAAGATAATAGATGAGTAGAAAGAACAGGAAGAAAGGGTGTGAGAGGTGGAAGATGAAGCTTAAGCCAAGACTGTTGATGGTTGGGCCAGGCTATCCTTTCTAAGCTCTTTGTGCTGAATGTTTCTATTAGTAAATTTCTTTATTAAATACTCTCCCAGAAGCTTCATTTTTAAATTTTTTTAATTTTTATCATTTTTTTCTGAATAAAATTTGACTGTTTACCTGACATCCATGCCCTTTCTAATATAAAAAAATCATTTAATAATAATTTTAGGTGTATTATGTAATTGCCTCTTTCAACCTTTTTATCTTTTCTATTTATTTTGTGGTTGCAGTGTCAGGGACTATATATACCCAGTGCTGCATGGGTTAGACTTTTGAAATACTTAATACTTTCTTTGAGTTGCTAAGTAGAACCATTACATGCACTTTTGCCTGTACCTTTTCTCTATATTTTTCCTCTTCCCCTTTGCACACAGTGCTGTCTTTACCCCAAATTCCTTCCTTCCTACATTCATTTACAGGAATCCTTGCCATCTTTCAAATTTATCTACAAATTCTTATCCAATCTCTGAGGTGTTTCCTTATCTTCCGTAAGTATTACAGACCTCATAAATTCCAAAACTGTCTAATAGTGCACTGTTATGGATTGTCTTATGTTATAATTTATTTTGTTTGTTTGTTTTCCTAACTAAATTGTAAGCTAAGTTTGAGGATTTGTGTTACTACAGTTTATATTCTCTACAGTACATAGATGAACACCTTTTATATAATTTCTACTATAAAGCTTTTCTTAGACAGTAAAAAAATGTTGTATACAATAGGTGTATTTTCCCCTACTTCTGTTGGATAAGAAATACAGAGTAGGGCTATAGAGATGGCTCATAGGCTGGAGTGTGTATGCTTTGAAAGCCAGAGGCCTAGGTTTGAACCTGGCCCCAAATTGTCCCCTGAACACTGCCAGACAGGGCCCAAACCTCTCTCCTAATTAAAAAAAAAAAAAGCGCTAGCTGCATTCATATTATCCAAGAGATCATATGTGACGTTTGGTTTAAGAAAACCTAATACTGTGTTTGACTGAGAATCACCAGAATTGATCCTTGGTCCCCTGAGCACTACTCAGGTGACTTCTCCCTCCTAATTAAAACCAATTTCACGGGTTTTTTTTTTGTTTTTTGTTTTTTTTTTTGTAATTGGTTTTCAAGATGCACAAATACTATGTTGTAGAAATTAAAAACCAATATTTCCAGATTCTGGCTAATGCCCAGAAAAAAGGGGGTGGGGGAGGGGGAGGGAGACAGAGAGACAGAGAGACAGAGAGACAGAGAGACAGAGACTGCTATAGAGATAGGCTGGGGCAGGGATGGGGGATAAGGGTGGGGTTGGTGGTGATAGGGAAACTGGGGTCTAGGAAATGTACAAATGTACACCCATCCCCTTTACGGGATGGGTATTGGAGCATCCTATGACTAAAATCCAATCATGAACAACGTTTTAATTGTGAATCTCATTGTGATTAAAAAAAATGTTAAAGGAACGTCAGGAAACATTAGGAAACAGTCTTTATGCCCTCTTTAAATGTTCCTTTCTCAGTAATGATTGATTTATTATCCCTTCACTCACTTAGATCTGTTCTATACATTGATGTTCCCCATCTGCATTAACCTTTTCATTTCATATCTACTTAATTGTTGGCCATCCTACTCAATTCCTCAACACAGCCTCTAGAAACGTTCACCCCCGGTCACTGTTAATTTTATTCCTACCATCAATTTCAGTTAAAAAATGTCTCTTGCTATTATTTTTCTACTATGTTTCATGCTATCTTCTCTTGTTTCCTGTTTCTTTTGTCTATTACAAGATACCAAGTACATTTGGGATTGTATATCATGATGGAGTATTGATGGTAAGCACAATTGGAGACCTCTTATTTTAGTTAGCAAAAATACAGTAAGTCACATGGGATACAGAGCATATCCACCTGAATTACAAATTTACCTTAGTTTTTTTAACTTCATGCATTATGTTCTCTCTTTCCAAAACATTGCTTCCACTCATTTTGCTAGCCTCAACATTTTGTCGGTTTTTCCCCACCCCCCTTCTCTTTCTTAACTTCCACCCCCACTCCCTTTTCCTGGTGTAAAGAGCTTCTGTAGGAAATTGATAATCGGTGTCTTTCAGCTTCAAAGTCTTTAACACATAGAGCTGGCTGCTAGGAGAAATTGACCAAGTTCCTGTGATCCTTGTCAGTTTCTCTGTTTAATCAATTTTTCTTTACCAGAGAGGCTGCTTTTAAGGAGAGAAAACTAGCTTGAAATTTCAGTCATTTGTCCATTGCTGCCTAGCTTGTCTCTAGTCTTCTGTTAACTATTAGGTTAGCTTTTGATTAAAAACATTGTTTCTTGTCTTTCAGATTATTTGTATTGCAGTGTGAAGAAACAGTTCTGCGTAATTGTAATAATTAAGACTAATTTTAATATTTGCATGATATGTGAAGCTTTATATATAGAAGACAATGACTGTGGCTCTAAATGGATGTACTTCTTTCCTGATTTTTGTTAACTTTTCTACAAAACCTAATGCAAAGCAATACCAAAAACCTTAAAAGAAAGTTATGCTATTACAGAAATTACAATGCAAAGATATCTAGAAAAACCAGAGAGAGTTACTGTGCTGTTCTTTTCTTGGGATGTTTTTAAAAAAATGTCAAGTATTGTTATCCTTAGATATGGAGTTCAAAGAATTTGTCTTCAGGTCATAGACAAGTTTGAGCAGCCAAGTTGGCCTGAATTTAAGGCTGTAAGATGATAAGGAAATTTACAAATGGTTGAAATGTACTTAAAGTATCTTCAAAGCATTACATAAAGGTGTTTACACATATTTATATTAAATATAGACAAGATTATTATAACAAGGAATTAATTTTAGTGGCCTTTGGCTCAGTCATAAGATGGAATGATGTTGATGCTACAAAGCATGTTTTGGAAATAATAGTTACATAGTTTATTAATGCTTACTCAAAGAAAAGGGAAAAGAAGCCATTGTTCAATGAGTTTGGAAAATTCTTGTTTATATAAAATTTGTCCTACTTCTTCATTTGTTATATGACTTCTTGTGCCTTATACCCTTTACTTTGGTATGCTGTGGCTCTCCTAGAAAATAATGGGGGGGGGGGGGCTGGAGCGATAGCACAGCGGGTAGGGCGTTTGCCTTGCACGCAGCCAACATGGCTGACACAGGTTCGATTCCCAGCGTCCCATATGGTCCCCCGAGCACCGCCAGGAGTAACCCCTGAGCATCTCCGGGTGTGACCCAAAAAGCAAAAAAAAAAAAAAGAAAACAATGGGGATTGTAGTAGTTTTCATATTGTTAAAGACTACATCTCATTTTGGGGAAAGAATTCTCTTATGAGTCATGATTCTAGAGTCAGAATTCATGGAGTCAGGTACTGAGAAATTCTTGGCAGATGGCTAAGAATGTGTGTTAATCATGATTATTACTTTTACTTTTTGGCTTATAATTTATCATTAAATTTAAAAGGTTAAAGATCTTGGGCTGGACAGATAGTATAGCAAGCAAAGTGCTTGCCTTGTGAGCTGCCAACTGGGCATTGCGTGGTTCCCTGAGCACCTCCCAGGAATAATCTCTGAGCACAGATGGGTTATCCCAAATCTCGCTCTTCCCCAACCAAAAAAAAAAAAAGGAAAAAAAGGCTCCTTGAACACATCCTTAACATTTTCAGTGATTTTATTTTTCAAAGCCAGTGACAAATAATTTTAAGACATCAGGAAAAGTAAAATAGAAACATAAAACACATGAGCTAAATGTTTAGAAAACATCCCTGCATTAGAACACCTTAAAAGGAGAGTGAATGTAGTTCAGGATTGGTAAGTGATGATAGTAATGGTTCAGGAAGCTGGAATTTGGCCAGCAAATGTATTGTATCAATCTGTAAAAAGCAGAATCAGGCCAGAATTATAGTACAGTGGGTAGGGCACTTGCTTTGCATTTAGCCAATTCAGGTTTGAGCCTGACACCCCATTGGGTCCCCTGAGCATAAACCAGGACTTTGCCCTGAGCACCACTGGATATATGGATGTACCCCCAAAACAAACAAACAGAAATAACCCATACCAACCCAAACAAACAATGATAAGTGATCCACATTCCTTTTCACTAGCAGCTTCTTGGAATAGCCTCTGGTCTTTAGCACCTGGCTGCCTTTTTCGTTTGTTTGTTTGCTTGTTTGTTTGAGCAATTTTCTTAAAGGCAGCTATCCTATTTTTTTAAGAGTGGTAACTCCAAGTCTTTTTTTTTTAATGATTGATATTGTTATTTTAAAATGTTCTGCTATGGGGCCAGGGAAATAGCTCAGAGGGTGGAATGCATGTTTTGAATGCGGAAGATCTCTGGCACATTTTGGTACATCCATCCCCTGAGCTTCCACTGGTATGACCCTAAAACTAAACCAAAATAAAACAAAGGAAAAGCCTGCTCTGCTGCAAATCAAATAGTTTTGTGCAAATGTTTATCTTAGTTTATATGCTTAATATATAAATGGCTTACTCACTAGTACCTTTCTTCAGGCACCATAACATTGCAGCAGAATATTTTCAATTCTTATCCGGTATCAGCTTGAAAATGTCTCACCACTTAAAAATGTTAAAATTCTTTTTCCTTGGAACTAAACTGCTTTTTCTACAAGGTGAAAAAAAAGCAATTAGAAACTATCAGTGCCTCTGCTTTTTGGTATTTGGGACCATACTTGGTAATGCTCAGATTTTTTTCCAGAAACACTCCAGAGACAATGTGATACCCAGGGTTAATGCAGGCCTCTTGGCACAAAGATAAATACTATTTATTAGTGACTATATTTTGGTAATTTGTGGACCAGAAAGCATTAAAAAAATTTCGGTCTGTCTGAAAAATCTGGAAAGTAATTGACTTTAAATAATAAGGACATAGATCACAATTTACAAATAATAATAAATATATAGTACTCTTATAAATTCCATGTGACAGATTGATAGATTGATTCTTACAGAATGCACCCCCCCTTTTTTTAAATTTTATTAAATCACCGTTAGATAGTTACAAGCTTTCATGTTTGGCTTACAATCACAATGATCAAACACCCGTCCCTCCAACAGTGCACATTCCCCACCACCAATATCCCCGGTATACCCCCTCTACCTCCCCTTTCCCACCCTCCCCCTGCCTCTGTGGCAGACAGTATTCCCCATACTCTCTCTCTACTTTGGGGCATTATGGTTTGCAGTACAGACACTGAAAGGTTATCATGTTTGGTCTTTTATCTACTTTCAGCATATATCTCCCATCCCGACTGGAATCCTCAAGCAATCATATTCTTAGTGATCCTTTCTCTATTCCAGCTGCCTTCTCCCCTTTGCTCATGAGGCAGGCTTCCAGCTATGGAACAATCTTCCTGTCCCGTGTATCTACTATCCTTAGGTGTCAGCCTCATGTTATGTTGTTTTATACTCCACAAAGGAGTGCAGTCCTTCTATGTCTGTCCCTCTCTAACTCATTTCACTTAGCATGATACTTTTTTTAAGCCTTAAAAAATATTTTAATCATTTCATTGACCAAAGAAACTCTAGTTTTCATTTGAAATAGCCAGAATCACATACCATTGTTCTAACATCTTTGATTTGTTTAAATTAAATGCTTAGTTGTTGAAGTGAATATTCAAATCCGTATTTAGCTAGATTAAATTTATATGTTTATTTGGGCAACTGTTCTTCAGAGTTCTTTGATAAACTGATCGTGCCCCTTTGGTATGTGGTTTGGGATAGAGAAGGGACCATTATGACAATGATGGTTAGAAAGGGTCACTCTAGATGGGAGATGTGTACTGAAAGTGGATAAAGGACCAAAGATGATGGTATCTGCACTGCAAACCATAATGTCCAAAGGGAGAGGGAGAGAGGGTGGGAGAGAGGGAGGGAAGAATAGCTGGAGGGAAGAAGGGAGAGAGAGAGAGAGAGAGAGAGAGAGAGAGAGAGAGAGAGAGAGATGAGATAGGAGAAAAGTGTCTGCCATAGAGGCAGGCTGGGGGTGGGAGTGGGGGTTGTATGGTAAGAGGAATATAGGGGGTATTGGTGGTGGGAAATGTACACTGGTGGAGGGATGGGTGTTGGAACACCGTATGACTGAAACCCTGTCATAAAAGAGTTTTGTAACTATATCTCATAGTGATCCAGTTAAAAGCAAAAAAAAAAAAAGTTGTTGGGAAAAGGATGATGGTGGAATAGCTTCTGTCAGTGGACATGGATATAAAGTTACTAACTGCATTTTGTTTCAGTAAGAAAATGCCTAAATTAGAGGTAAAATTATGCTAACAAAAATGGAAAAGGTAATGGATGAAAGTTTTCTTATGGGTACACTGTATAGCACGATACTTTCCATGTCTATCTATCCATTTATAAGCAAATTTCATAACTTTATCTCTCCTAACAGCTGCATAGTATTCCACTGTACCAAAGTTTCTTTAACCAGTCATCTGTTCTAGGGCACTTGGATTGTTTCCAGATTTTGGCTATTGTGAACAGTGCTTCAATGAACATTTGGGTACAGATTTCATTTCTACTGTGCTTTTTTTGCGTCCTCAGGATGTATTCCCAGAAGTGGTATTCGGGGTCATATGGAAGCTCAATTTCTAGTTTTTGAAGGACTATCAACATTGTTTTCCAGAAAGGCTGGACTAGTGGACATTCCACCAACAGAGTAAGAGTGTCCCTTTTTCCCCACATCCATGCCAGCGCTGGTTGCTTTTGTTCTTTTGAATGTGTGCCAGTCTCTGTGGTGTGAGATGAAATCTCATTGTTGTTTTGATTTGTGTCTCCCTGATGGCTAGCAATGTGGAGCATTTTTTCATGTGCCTTTTGGCTATTTGTATTTCTTTTTTGAGGAAACTTCTGTTCATTTCTTCTCTCCATTTTTTGATGGGGTTGGAGGGGTTTTTTTGTACAATTCTACTAGTGTCTTGTAAATCCTGGATATTAATCCTTTATCAGATGGGTATTGGGTAAATATTATTTCCCATTCTGTGGGCTCTTTCTGTATTTTGGTCACTGTTTCTTTTGAAGTGCAGAAGCTTCTTAGTTTGATGTAGTCCCATTTGTTTATGTTTGCTTCCACTTAGAATGCCTTTTTTGTTTCTGTTTTTGGGACATACCCGGTGGTACTCAGACTGACTTACTCAGTGCTCAGGGCTGAAGGGGCTGGAGTGCCGTTTGGGGTGCTGGGAAGGTGTTGAGAATTGATCTCAGTGCATAGGAATAACTTCCAGTGGTGCTCGGGAGACTCTTTGGAACCTGTATTGGAATTCAGGACTCCAGTACAATAAAATGCACTCCAACCTTTTAAGCTATCTCCCTGGCCCTAACATAGAATCCTTATGTTGATTTTTTTCTGAATTCTTGTTCTTGTGGCTATAGATGCTTCCAGTTGATAAAGAAGTATAGTTACTCTTTGAGGGGTAGAGGCTTCATGTAGTGTGTGTGTGTGTGTGTGTGTGTGTGTGTGTGTGTGTTGGGGAGGCGGGGGGTCACTCACTGTGCTGATTGGTGGCAGAGAGGGGTATTCAGTACCAGAAATAAAATTCAGGATCTCCTACTTGCAAGGTTTATTCCTTGCCCCAACAAGTACTTTCTTAGAAAAGTATTGTGTTTTTTTTTCTTTAACAGTGAATGAAACAACACAGATAATATTTCAGAATTTCATTGAGTCACTTTGTTAGTTCAATAACAGTTTTTTTTAAACAGGAAGCAGGATTTTTTTTATTGGATGAAACTTATTTAGAAAGATGTGAGGGGGAGAGAAAGAGCAGAAGCACGCATTCAAGAGAGAACACAGACTTGTCCAGAGTGTAAATGGCAGTCAAATAGGCAAGCAAGCGGAATACATGTTCAAGGTAGAGCATGGTCTTGAAGAGCAAGCCCATATGGCGGTGTTTGAGTACTGAATATTTGAATATTTACTGGATTTTGGAGCTCTTTTCAGTGTAACAACATTGAATACTATTAATTGGCATTATTAGCATTTTTCTATCACTTCCTATAATTTCTAGACAAATACAAAATAATAGATACAAGCCCTGAATTGCAGCAGTTGTCAATTTTCATATGTAAATAGCTCTACCATGACTGATTTCAAGCTATCAAACTGATGTCAGTGAATATGGAGTTGTAATAAAATACCCAGTGACTTCCCATACATAGTACATATTAATAGAGAAGCTCAAGAACATGCATAATAGTAATTGTGATAAAAAGATCAGGAAATAATAGCTGATTATTTTTGCTATTGGATTTTTTTTTGGGTATAATTGCATCTTTTTTATAACCTTGTTATTTTATTGGGCCACACCTGACTGTGCTGGGTGCTCTTCTCAGCTCTGTGCTCAGGAGTTGTTTCAAGTGAGGCTTAAAGCACCTAGTAGTGCCAAGGATCAAACCTGGGCATTCTGCATACAAAGCATGACATGGCCAATTGAGTGCTCTCTCTAGCCTCTCATAACATTTTTTGTTGTTGTTTTTAGTTTTTTGTTCACACAAGCATGTGAATAAGGCTTACCCCTGTCTCTGCACTGTGGGATCACTCTTGGCAGTGCTCAAGGAGACCATATGGGGTACAGTTACTAGTTAAGCCACATTCAAGGCAAATACACTACCTGTTGCATTGTCTCTCCAGCCCCTCCAGCTCCCTATAACTTAATGACTTTTTTGTTATTATTTTTAGGTTTGCAATGCTATTAATAATGGTTTCTCATTGACATAATTCCAATACTGCACTCATCACCATTGTACACATCTCCCTCTTGCAAGAAAACTAGTCCCCTTCCTGCCCACTAATTGTGTGGGTCAGTCTCCCCATTGTGTTGTCTTTGAATCTTTATTGCTACTTTGCTGTGTATCTTAAAGTACCTTATACGTTAGAGATCATTCTATATCTGCCCCTTTCATTCTGACTGACTTTACGTAGCATGATATCCTCTAGTTTCATTCATGTTGCAGCAAATTGATGATTTTGTTTTTTCTTAAAGCTGCAAAGTGTTCTGTCCAATGTTGGTGGGGTTGTGGTGAAGAATGACTATATTTAATAACTGACCCTTGGAATTTCTATTGAGCTAGTCCAAGCCAGCACCAGTACACTGCTGCATTGCCTGCTTCTTGTTTTGCCTTATGAGAGCATTAAAATATACTTTTATTTTCTGAAATATTGTTTTATTACTATTCCTTCGAATAAAGGAAAAGCCTAAAAGGACTGGGGAAATTGTTCAAATAGTTGAGCACATGTACAGCATATGTAAGGCCCTGAATTTGATCCTTACACCCACACAAAACACCCCTTTTCTCCTGTGTCCCAGTATCCCCAAGTGTAACCCTAGTGTCCTCGAGTCGGTAAACTTTGTACTGAGCACTAAACTTTTAGATCCTCACTGCCTGGCTGAGCCCCGAGGTGTGGTTCATATTAAAAATATCGCACTCAAACATTTTTAACAGGATACTCCCAACTCGGTGCTCTGGGGTCATTCCTGATTTTGGATTGAGGATCATGTGAAGGGTTTGATTTCAGACTTCCTGCATGCAAAGCAAAACCATTTTCACCTATGGGCCCTTTGAGCTTAATCTCCTCAAGAATTGTTTTTAACAATTTTATACTGTAAAATTGAAGAACTTTATCTAATAAAATACAGAATAATTTTAGATACAAGATGTAATACAAATTAGTCTGTATTGTAACTGTTAAAAATTAACATGTCTAGTTCATAATTTATAATTAAAGAAGTGATTCATGTTTTAAAGTTGTATAAGAAGTGAGATCTAGAAATGATTTATGTTCACAAGAGTATAATTTAATGATGTATGACTGAAATTCTGAGACTGCATTTCAGTCATGAAAAATTAAGTTCAGCTGGAATAGAGATGTAAAATTCATGAACTTTTTTTCTTTGACAGAGGGTGTGTCGGGGGAGGGCTTTCAAGCAGTGCTCAGGGGGCCCAGGGCCATTTTCCATGACTCTTGGCTAACTAGGCCTGACAATTTAGTGTTAGGACCCTGTACTGTGGTGCTGCTCACCCCTGGCAATGCTTGGGGAAAGAAAACCCGAAGGTAAAAATCATTTGATATCCCATCACATCTCGATGACCTTTTTTTGAAAAGTCATTTTGTTTCTAGTGTTACTATTTGTTATTTTCTCATACAAAAAAAAGAAATGTTAAGTGGGGCTGGAGAGATAGCACAGCGGGTAGGGTGTTTTCCTTGCATGCGGCCGACCCGGGTTCGATTCCTAGCATCCCATATGGTCCCCTGAGCACCGCCAGGAGTGATTCCTGAATGCAAAGCCAGGAGTAATCCCTGTGCAAAGCCGGGTGTGACCCAAAAAGGGACCACGATCACGACCATCCTGTTATTTGTCGATTGCCTCAAGCAGGCCCCAGTAACGTCTCCTTCATCCTAGCCCTGAGATTTTTTAAAAAGTGCCATATTCAAGGCTCTTTCAGGGTTAGGAGAATGAGACCCATCATTGTTACTGGTATGTGGCATATTGGGTACGCCACGGGGAGTTTGCCAGACTCTGCCGTGAGGGCAGGTTACATTCGGTAGCCTGCCAGTTTGTCCAAAGTAGGAATGAGATAATAAGATGTCTTGGCCGTGCGCTTCCGGGAGCTGGGTTTTATAGTCTCTGAGTCTTGGCCGTTGATGGGATTACACGGCGCCAGGGGGCCAGTGGGTGGGTGTGACCCCTGCCTACTGGGTGGAAGATGCTCAGCCCCGATCCGAGAAGGCTTGGAGATCTCAGCCCTGGGACCCGCATGCCTTTGTTCCTCTGCCGGTACCTTCATGCATGTGGAGAGTGGTCTCAGCATGGTAGTGGCTGGTTCTGGAGGTCTTCGGCTGCTGGAGCCCTGGTCGGGGCGGGGAGGGAAACTCAACTCGCTCCCCTCCAAGGGGCCCTGGCGAGGACAGCCAGGCTCGGGGTCAGGAGACTCTGCGCTGTTCTCTTCCGGGAGCTGGGTTTTATAGTGTCTGAGTCTTGGCCGTTGATAAAGGCAGAGTCTCCTGCCCTCGCGCCTGGCTGTCCTTTTACCGGGGCCCCTTGGAGGGGAGCGGGTTGAGTTTCCCTCCCCGCCCCGCCCAGGGCTCTGGCAGCTGAAGACCTCCAGAACCAGCCACCACCATGCTGAGACCACTCTCCACACGCATGACCCAAAAAGCAAAAAAAAAAAAAAAAGAAATGTTAGCTGTTTTAACATTGAGATGATGTTAAAATGTCTCCACATTTCGTATCTCTCACTATTTTTCATTTGAACAACATGTATTTCTTTTAGTGTTTTAAACACAGTAAGGTCATATTTTCAGCAGCCACATGCACCCACCTCTCCTATCCTTTCATCAGTCTTGTAAAAAACTTCTTCATGTAAAACAAAGAAAGAGCTGCTCTGTTGAAGTGGTCATTTCCAGCTCCTCTCCAAATGATCCTTGAAATACTTTCAAGAAAATCAAGGCGACTTCTAATATAATTTAATAATCCAAGTTTGAGAAATAGTGTTTTAGTGTTTGTTGTTGTTTTCATTGTTTTTACAATGCCAGGGATTGAATCCAGGACTTCACACATGCAAATCAAGTGCTCTATGATTGAGCTGTACCCCCAGCCCTAAAAACAAAATTGGCTATAGGGGGCTAGAGAGACAGGTAGGGTCCTTGTCTTGCATGCAACCAACCTAGGTTTGCTCCTTGGCACCCCATACGATCGCCCAATCTCTCTCCAGGAGTGATCCCTGAACACAGCCAGGAGTAAATCCTGTGGGTATGGTCCCACAAAAAAAGAAAGAGGAAAAAGAAAGAAAAAATAGAAAATACATAAATAGAAATTGTCTACCCTGTATAGGAGGTAAGGACAGGGAGTAAGGCACTTGCCTTCCAAGCAGCTACTTCAGCTCCAGCCCAGGTTTGATTCCCTGATCTCTAAACACAGAACCAGGAGTAAGCCCTGAGCATCACTGGGGGACCCACAAAGAAACAAATTAGCACACAGGAGCTAGGAAGATAATGTAGGAATCAAGGCATGGATAAATTCCTGAGTTCAGTCTCTGGCATCATACTACATGTCTCCTTGCTCAGTGCTAACTCCTGGGTCTTTGCTCAGGGATCACTCCTGCTCTGGGGACCATATGTGGTGACTGGGATCGAACCAGATCAACAGCTTGTAAGGCAAAAGCATTACCTGCTTGTCCTGTCTCTGTCTCTGTCGCATCTGTATTCTCAAGTTTTTATTTCATCTTGTTAGAAGTTTTGGGCCTGCTACTGCTCATTGCCACCATCATAGGCAGATGGCAGATAGGAAATAAAAGGATTTTGTTAGATGACCATTCTTATTCAGACACTTTAGGAGCCTGATATGGTAGTGGTGGATTCAAGTAATAATAGTGTTTGTTTTTAAGTAAACTGAGCACACTTACCGTGCATCTATAGTGTCTGTGTAGTCTGATTCTGGGATATATATAAAGTATTTGTCCTTGGAACTTAATACAAATCACAGACTTTTTGTAAAAAAAAGAATGTGAAGATGGCGTTTATTTTGATATTATTTCATGATCCAGACTTATTTTTCTTTCTTTTTTTTTTCTTTTTGGGTCACAACCAGTGATGCTCAGGGGTTACTCCTGGCTTTGCACTCAGGAATTACTCCTGGCGGTGCTCAGAGGACCATATGGGATGCTGGGAATCGAACCCGGGTCGGTCGCGTGGAAGGCAAACGCCCTACCCATTGTACTATCGCTTCAGCCCCCAGACTTATTTTTTCTTTGTCTGCAAAATGTTTTCTTGGCTTATTTATGGTAGTGGGCTGGAGCCATAGCACAGCGGGTAGGGTGTTTGCCTTGCACGTGGCCGACACGGCCGACCCGAGTTCGATTCCTCCTCCCCTCTTGGGGAGCCTGGCAAGCTACCGAGAGTATCTCACCCACACGGCAAAGCCTGTCAAGCTACCCATGACGTATTCAATATGCCAAATACAGTAACAAGTCTCACAGTGTTATGGGCCCGATCGAGCAAATCCATGAACAATGGGAGGACAGTGACAGTGATTTATGGTAGTAACTAATAGTGTCACACCATTTTTTTTATCCATCTCTCTTTTACCCATCCCTCTGTCTTTCATCCATCCTTTTGTTGGTCTTCAAAGAGTCAGGTGGAAAACAATGACCAGAGACCACAATCACTGCAAATGTGCTTCCAGCCATAGAGAGGAAGTTAATTTCCAAAATATTCTTTAGGTTTGAGTGTTAGAAAATTTTGGTTATCAGTAGCCTAAGGGGAAAGAAACCTGTGCAAGAGAATGGAAGAATTTATAAGGGTTGGGGTTAGGCCACAGCCAGTCACAGCCAGTGATGATAGAGGGCCAGTCTCAATTTTGTGCATGGTCTCCTGAACAAAAAAGATGTTTAGAGGACTGTGCAATTCTGGGGATTGAACCAGGGTTGGTGGTATACATGACAAGTGCATTTACCCCTGTATTGTTTCTCTGGCCTAGTAATTTTTTTTTTTTTAATTTGGGTCATACTCAGTAGCTTAGCACTTACTGGTTTAGTGCTTGGATGCCATTCCCGGGTGCTTAGAAAACCATGTGATTACAGATCCAGCCTAGCTCTTCTGTATGAAGAGCAGGTACTCCTGACTTTTGACATCATCCTCTGACTGTAGAAGATAATTTTTCTAAACAGGTATTTAAACAGTAGAGAAAGAAGAGGAAGGATAAAGCACATAGCACAGTCATAAATTGATCAAGCCCTTGTTTTTTTTTTTTTGTATTCTCTCCCTTCCCCAACCCTGCACTGGTTATTTAGAATAATTTATAGTAATGTAACTGGGACATTGCCTTAGATGTTTCCAGGGCTTTATCCAAAACTAGAGTATAGTTTCTGGGAACAAATATTCACCTGAAAGATTTGTGTATTATACTGCTGGAACTCTGCATTGTTTCATGACTTCATAGTACTTTGGGCTACTAAGTTTTTTTCTTGTTTGATCTCTAGCAGTTCTCATTGGTTCATACAGAAATTAAAATTTTCAACTAGAAAATGCTGACTTTTACTTTGTTAAAGCTTTGTTTAAGATTTCTAGAAGTCAGTACAGTTCATTTATCACTTGTACAACTGTGTGTGGTTGTAATGGACATCGGCATTTGACATTTGAACTATAACTTAGAGGTAGGCAAATTAGAATTAGGCACATAGCTCAGTCTGTAGAGGGCACGTACCTGATATGTATAAAGCATTGGGTTATATGTAAACATTTTAGCACTGCCAAACAAATAAAACAGTGAACAAAAGAGTGGAATGGAGGAAGTGGGGGAAGGCTGGGGAGGGAAGGGAAGGAAAGAAAAAGAGGGAAAGAATGAGTACAGGACTGTTGTGAGACTGAACCGTTAATGAAGAAGAATACATTATAGTTGGTGACTAGCATGGACAGACAGTGCCTCCTGGAATCCAATGCCAAAGCATAGACGAGAAGTAGAAGGGTCTCTGGTAAGATTTAGGTCTGTTAATATAAGAAGGGCCTTATAAAGTAATAAGTAGTTTAAACCTTCTTCATGGAACTATGATAACGCATTGACAACTTTTAAACCCTTTATGCTTAGAATAATTCTTGGCAAATAATACTTTTCTATGAGTTTGCTATCACTATTAGTGGAGGATCCAAGTTAGTTTAGTGTATATGTAATGCGTAAGAAGAGTCCTAAACACATAGTAGATTTATACAGTGGGAGCTCAGAGAATCTGGGCTGGGGATACTTTAATGACAGTTACATATAAATAGTAATTGGAAAAAAGAATTTAGAAAAGATCCCAGGGAACACAAATATATTGAGAAGGCAGCCAACATGGGACATTAAAGAATAATAATTCAAAAGACAAGGAAGATGAACTTACGGGTATCTGAGAAGTGATCAGAGACAGAAAAGAGAATTAGGCCTTGGAGTTCCTGGTACCAAGGGCATTGAGGTAATGGTTAATGCCAAATGCTGTTAAATTGCATCAGGGAGATAACAGGGTCAACTTTGTGAGATCAGGAAGGTAACAGGGGCAGCTTAGTGAGATCATTTCTGTGGAGTTTGGTGCAGAGGTCATTTTGCCGATAACTGAGGAATAAATGGATTAGGGCAATGGAGTTGGTAGATTTAGATCTCCCTCTGTCTCTCTGTCTCTGTCTCTGTCTCTCCCTCTCCCTCTCTCTCCCTCCCTCCCTCTCTCTCTCTCTCTCTCTCTCTCTCTCTCTCTCTCTCTCTCTCTTTCTCTCATACACACACCTTTTTTGTTTCTGACTTCCATGTGGTGACACACTGTAATTGTGTTGACATACACCTGATAGTGTACCAGAGATCACATAATTTTGGGGTGCTGGGGTTTAGACTACATGTATGTGAGCAGCATCAGGGATCAAACTCATGACCATATGTTTTAGCCACTGAACCATCCTCTGGGCCCCTCTCAATTTTTTAAAATTGAATTTTTGAAGGTTATTGTTAAAATGTCATATGGTTAAAATAACAGAGTTTCTATAAGACTTTTCTAAGAAAATGAGGAAAACCAATCTGCTATTTTCTCCCCTCCCCCATTTTCACTTTTTCTCCCTACAGAAAACTGATTTTTAAATTATTTCTGCTGATATTCATTAACTAGTTTTTTTCATACTGTGAATTCTTTTTCTTTTTCGACTAAGAATATGTGGACTAGGGGGTAGGGCATGTGGCTGTGACAGCCACAATCCTGGTTGGATTCCCCCTCACCACATGAGCACCACTGGGAGGTCACTCTTGAGCACAGAACCAGGAGAAACTATAGCACTGCCAAATGTGGCCCCCACCCCCCAAAATTCAAATAAATATTTTCAGTAGAATTCTCTCATCTTTTTTAGTTCTTCTATAACCTCTTGTTGAATGCTATAAGCTTTTTGTTTGTTTGTTTCATTAACTATTTTTGTCTCTTTGCCCTTGGAATATTCAGTCACCCCCAGATTTGATTGCAATATTACTATCCCATTTAATCTTTGAGGTTTTTTATGAAAATGTTAATTACAGTTAAGATTTTTTTTCTCCCTTCATTGTCTTATTCTAGCCTTTTATTACTTTTTTTTCTGTTTACATGATTTTCTCCTTTCTCCTGTGTTAAAGTTTCAGATAATTCTTGGTTTTCTTCAGAGTGAATTAACCATTTTGTCATGTGATAGCTTTACCAAATGCTTCAATGCCACATTGCATGGATTGCCATCCAGAACAAACCTCTGATTCTACTCACCAGCCTATAGGGCAATATTATAGTTACTTTTGACTCTCTGACTTCTGGATTCCTTGTCTTATTCAGGATCATCTAAATAAATTCCCAAACTTAATTTGCCATACTACCTTCTTTTCAGATAAAAGTCAGTAAATTGTCTCCTTGCCCTCCCTTCTGCTCACCCTTCCCCCGCTCCCCCCCTCCCCCCCCACACACACATTCACACACATACACACCCCTGGAAATCTTCCTTCTTTAAGCAAACAAAACAAGTGCCTCCCAGTTGCACTTTCTTATTCCCCATCCCAGTATCCCACGTCCCTGGGTAATAGAATCACCCACTTTGTTGAACTCTGGTCTAGATTAAGTTTAGATAACAGTCTCAAATTGCATGACAGACAAAATTGAAGTTTTTTCTTTTCACACTCCTGTGTAGTTTGTAAACCATGCAAAACTCACGGTCATTTCAGAACTTAAACTGAAAAGTCATGTTGCTTCCATTGTTGTTGAGGCAGGAAAGGGGAGTTGATAAATTTTACCTTAGATTTAAAAGCTTGTACCCAAAAGAATCCAAGCCACTTCTTCCACATTTTATTGACCCATGGAAGTCATGTGTCCATGCCTAATTTAAAACATGGTAGGGCGTGCAAGGCTGCAATTTACCCTGAAGGAAAGCACAGCCAGAATAGTTGTGAATGACTTCTGCAATAGCAGACCACATATGCAAGTTCTTAAAGGTTCTAGATATTTTATATACATATGTGTGTATATATATGTTATCCAAGAATAAGATAGTTAGCTTCCCTTGAAATTTCAAATTTTGTGACTTGAATTTAAATACTGCTAGTTAACCCCTGGCAGCTTATTGGAAATTGCTGTGTTTACTGACGATAGTGAGATTAAAAACATTAATACTCTATGAAAGATGGAAACTTTACCAGTAGCATTTTATTTAAAAAAATGTTGAGAAGCTTCACAGAATATAGAATTTTTAGGGTTCTGTCTTTAGTCACTGGGAGTATTTAATAACTTCTTAATATTCTCATATTCTTGAATTACAAAGATTTGTAATTCAGCCTAGTTTGAAGATTTTTAAATAACAAATCCCTCAGCTCACTTAAATGTTATTTCTTTGTTGAAAAAAAATCTGTAGATTTCTAAATAGTTCTTAATAGTTATATTAATAGTTTAATGGGGCTGCTTCCGGTGCTCAGGTACCACCACACCATAGTGCTAGGTATTCAACTCAGGACCTCAAGTATGCTGGGCATGAGCTCTGCCCCTTTAACATTATCCTGAACTGCTAAAGTAAAAATTTATTGTAAATTATTCTCTGTTGTCATTAAAAACATTTCAGTTATGGCAGTGTCTTTCTGTCAAGTAAAATTTCAGTCATGTTTATGTTTTACTGTGTGTGTTGTGTTCAAATTTTGTTTTCATTCTATTGCTGATACTATCTTTGTAAGTCTTTGTAGCAGCTCATAGCTAAATGTGTAAACTTTATCCATTTGTGCCTGTTTTCCTATAATATTCAATTTAGTACATAATTTTAAGTGATATAATTCTATTTACCAAACCATTAAGTTGTGCAAATTACACTAAAATCAGATTAGCAGCTTATTTTCATTCTGCTTTTGAAAATTTAATTGTCTCTTGATAGCAATCATACAAACACTTTGATAAGTTTACTTGAAACACATGCATGATTGGACAGATTTTACTTTTAAAAAGGACTAGTTCTACAGCAACTGTTGTAGATGAGATTTGCTGTCTTTGAATATCTTTTTTGGGAGGGGTGTTTAGGGCCAGACCCAGAGGTGTGCTTGGGCTGCTCCAAGCTCTGTGCGGGTTGTGGGGAGGTAACTGATCACCCCAGAATGCTTGGGGAACCATGCAGTGTTGGAAATCAAACCCAGGCCTCTGGCTTGCAAAGCACTTTGAGCTCCCTCTCTCCAGCTCTGAATAATGATTTTAAGCTAAACTTTGCGTACTAGAAACCATTGAAGAATTCGTTTTTGTTAGTACAATGGAGCTTATTTTACATTAAGTGTAATAACTTGACACATTTTTTTTCCATGCCCTGCTTTTCTCAGAAAATAGAAAACAAATGATAGCTTTAAAGTTTAAGGTGGTTATTTAGCTTTTACATACCCACGTTAGTACTTGTATGAACTCAGTGTCATAACAATATCTTTTGGTTCACTTGTTAGTAAACAGCTGACAGTCACATCATGTGTCTGGATCTTGTCACATTTTTTGCATTTAAACTTTTTGGTGTGTCAATATGCATGTAGGAGCCCAAAGGTGTAATTAAGGGCAACAACACAGCTGAGTGTTAGAAATCAAACACCCAACTTTTAATGCAAAATACAAGTGATGGAAGGACAGTGGTGGAGGATTTTGAACAGTTTGGTGGTGAAGGTGTGCAGTAACTGTGTAGATATGAATCATAATGGAAACACTGCTTTATGCTCCCTAAACTAATGCTTTTTTAAAACCAAAGCTTTTAACACATGCAGTGAGTATATCAGTAGAAGCTACTCTGAATGTGATTACAAATAAAAAGTATAAACCTAGTGACACCAAGAAACATAAGGGATTTCACTGATTTAATTTGGGTATATAATATGACTGCTATATGTGATAGATGTTCTTTAAAGTAGCACTGTAGCACTGTTCTCCTGTTGTTTATCGATTTGCTCGAGCAGGCCCAGTAACATTGTGAGATTTGTTGTTACTGCGTTTAGCATATTGAATACGTCACAAGTAGCTTACCAGGCTTTGCCATGTGGGCGAGATACTCTCAGTAGCTTGCCGGGCTCTCCGAGCTTTAAACTATGTTTAAAAAATAAAAATAAAGGCAACTGTTGATTACCTACTGAAGTGTTTCTCTGAACTCAAAAGGAGTTTTTTGTTCTTACTTGTTTGTTTTGGTTTGGTTCGGGGACCATACCCAGTGATACACAGAACTTAGTATCTGTGGTTAGGGATCATCCCTTGTAGTGGTGGGGGATTATATGCAGTGCCAAGGATCTAACTGCTGTCAGCCACATGCAAGGCAAGCACCATTCTCTCAACCCTGCCTCCCCCAGCACACTTTTATCATTAATTAATCTTTTCTGCCACCTGCTTTTTTAATTTAATTTAATTTTATTTTATTTTGGCTTTTTGGGTCACACCCGGCAATGCACAGGGGTTACTCCTGGCTCTGCACTCAGGAATCACTCCTGGAGGTGCTTGGGGTCCATATGGGATGGCAGGAATCGAACCTGGGTCGCCAGTGCAAGGCAAACACCCTTCCTACTGTACTGTCGCTCTGGCCCCTTTTCAGCCACCTGAACCAAATAATAATAGGGACAAAAGGTGAATGTCATACTGGTCTCCAAACTATTGAGAAAAAGATCAGGTAACATCTATTAGAAAAATGTGCGGTGATGCAGAACATGGTCTTTGAACAACAAGCAGAACATCATTCTCTTTCGCTTCGTGATCTATTCTCATATATATTGTTTTTTGAAACTGCGAAGAGTGTACAGTATAAAATAGTACTGCAAATTCATTCCAGAGCTCTCATATTCATTGTCTCCTTCATTCCTATAATAACTCATTACTGCTTACTCCCCTCATCTTCTCTGTAACACCTTACATGCTTTTTTGTATCATGCAGATATTACAAAATGCCAGACTATAAGTGACTAGATAATTAATTTAGAAAAATTTGTTGTAATGCCCAGTATAATGTCACACATACGCTGGTCATACTAAATACTTGTTGATGTGATAAATAAACTTTATTTATTACTATTTTCAGTTAAATTTAAGTATAGCAAGGTAATGTTTCATGAATGACAGATTCATCAGATACATCTTTTTCCAATGTTTTTAAGTGAAAAATTTGAAACATACAAAGCAGTTGAGAATTTTAGCAGCAAATATCATTATGCTAAACATTAGATTGTAAAATTTTTTTTAAACTTTTTAAACACAACTATACTGGTTATCTATCTTTGAATCCATTTATCTATCTTTTTGATGCATTTCAACAGAAGTTATACACATCAATGCATTTCCTGTTGGAATTCTTTGGCATGCATGTCATTAACTAAAGTTAAATTTCTTTCTTTTCTTTTTTGGTTGCCAGGGATTGAACCTATGCCTGACACATGAAAAGCATGTGCTCTACCACTGAGATATATCTCAACCCCTAGAGTTCAGTATATTTTTTAAAAGTAAAATTGATACGGGCAAATTGTGAATGCACAGTTCAAGAGTTTTGACAAATGTCTACTTTTGTTATAACCTGAATCACTCCTATGATATTGAACATTATCATTCCAGAAAATTCCTTTTTAAATATCTATATCCACCTACTGCTCTTACAGGCAATAGCTATTATTTTTCCTTCCATAGATCAGTTTTGTCTGTTCCAGAAATTTTTTTTAAATAATGTAGGATGTTCCAGAAATTTAAATGAATGAATCAGTCTGTTTTGTTTTTGCTTTTTTGTCTCAAACTTCTTTTTCCCTTTTACTACTGGGTACAATCTCCTGTGGGCCTCTTATTGCTCCATGTTGGTGAGATCTGACTGAAATAAAGGGGAAAAGAATGCTTACTATTCATCATAAAAAATTCACAATTCCTAAGGTGTTTCTCTCTTGTAATGTGTCCTACTGTTGGCAGGTGTTTTGTTTTGGGGTCACACCCAGCAGTGCTCAGGGGTTACTACTGACTCTGCTCTCAGGAATTACTCCTGGCAGTGCATGGGTGACCACATGGGATGCAAGGGATTAAAACCTGGTTAGCCATGTGCAGGGCAAGTGCCCTATCTGCTGTACTATCTCTCCAGTACCCCCGTGCAGAATTTTATTTAGCTATTCTCATTTTACTTTCAGTAATTAGGGGCTGTAGAACCAGTACATACTGCTGCAGCGTGAAATAATAAACGGTCGTTTGTCTCACACTATACTAACAAGCCTTCTATTAGCACCTGAAATTCATCAGGCCAATCCTTGGGTTTGATTTAAAATTTTTTTTCATTTAGGGGCCACACCCTGCTGTGCTCTGGGTTTACTATTGGCTCTGCACCCAGGCATCACGCATGGCGGGGATTAAGGGGACCATATAGGGTTCTGAGGATTAATCCCAGGTGGGCGGCAGGCAAAGCTAATGCCTCTCTACTCTACTATCTCTCCAGCAGTTTTTTTGGTGGTATCATACACACTTGACTGTGGTGTTTGCCAAGTTTTGCATTTCTTTAGCTGTGCTTGTACCTGTGCTTGCTGTGGATTCCCTTCTTTTAGTTTGTGGGGCTCTCTGGTAGTTGCTGTGATGCTCAGACATGTGCTTTCTGGAAGTTATGCTTTCAGACTACAGTGCTCACACATCCTTTAGTTGCACTGTTCCCTATAATACTTTACGGATAAAAATAGCTCTTGCCTATCAAAAATGTTAAAAAGAAATATATTTTAATTTTCATTGTTTTTTTAAACTCCTCAACCTAATTAAATTATGTTATTCCATAAATCTCTTTTATTTTTGTTTTCGGGCTACACCCAGCAGCTCCGCTCTCAAGCATTACTCCTGGCAGTGCTGGGGAGACCATATGGATGCTAGGGATTGAATACAGTCAGCCTAGTTCACAACAAGCGCCCTACCTGTTGTGATATCTATCCAGCCCCAGAAATCTATTTTTTTTAATTATCTATGTCACACAGCTTTATTGAACTTGAATACACTTATATTTTAATTAGATTCTCATTATATTTACTTGGGGAGAATCACTTAAATTTATACTTGTTACATTAGAGAAAGTTAGGGGACTAGAGTGATAGTACAGTGGCTTGGACATTTGCCTTGTATGCAGCCGGATCTGTGTTCGATTCCCAGAATCCCATATGGTCCCTGAGCACCGCTGACAAGTAATTCCTGAGTGCATAAGCCAGCAGTAACCCCTGTGCATCTCCGGATGTGACCTCAAAAGCAAAAAAAAAAAAAAAGAGAGAATGTTAGTAAAATACTAATTGATTTGTTTAACTAATTGTAAAACTAATAATGCCTCTTTTGATCTTCAGAGTTGTCTTACAGCCTTTTCTGATGGTGCACTTAAATCAGTTTTACTGGGCTGGGCCCACAGTGACAAGACACGTGGGGCCTCACGGGATGGGGGTGGAGCCAGCCCTTTCCCCCGTCCCAGTGAGACCCTGAGTCGCCACCCACAAACGGCCTCTCTGGCTCCTGATCAAACTGCTTAACGGCCATGATCCCAGAGACTCAGGAAAAAAATCTCAGAACCCAGCAGGTTTTGGCAAGAAATCCCTCCAGATTTAATTGTTAAAGTTTTGAAATTTCAAAATCACGCGGCCACTACTGCAGCCACGCGACATCGTATGTTATTCATAACCAGCAATAGAAAACAAATTGTCTACTGTTGCCTTTTCGGCAGATCTGAGTGTTGGGGTAAAATCCTAATTTAATAATGGTGGGTCTGGTTTCGAAATATTGAATGTAATCAAAGTAAAGAGAGAGTAATGTGAAAATCATCTGCCCCACAGGTAGGGGGAGGGTGTGGGATGGGGTTATACTGGGGTTTTTGGTGGTGGAGAATGGGCACTGGTGAAAGTGCGGGTGTTTCATTGTATGACTGAGACTTAAAGCTTTGTAACTGCTCTCATGGTGATTCAGTAAATAAAATTATAAAAAATGGGAAAAAAAGTAAGGTGGAGTTCATGCCCAATTCAATCAGCCTAATCAGTTGCTGAATAAATAGCAGTACTCCTACATTAAAAAAAAAACTACCAGTTTTACAAAGATTTGTAATATTCTTACAACATTACTATCCTTTGTAACATTGCGTTGTTTTATTTATTTTGCCTTACCCATTGGTGCTCAGGGGTGACTTCTGACCCTAGTCTGCAAGACTAGTGCCTTTGCCTTATAATCTATCTCTCTGTCCTTTAAAAAAGTATATTGTTAAGTATGAAATGTTTTGCAAAGCAAATTCTTCCTTTCATTTATTTAATATATGATTTGTTTTATTCATGTATTTAGTTTCATTTGTTAGATTTAATATCTAAAGTAAATCATGTTTAAAACCTTTACTAAGGAAAGACTGTCTTTCTAATCTAGTTGGAGGAAGAATTACATACATACATAAGAGAGGTAATTCTATTGCTAGCTGGACCCCAGGGTAGAAGTAACAAGCAAATAAAATATAGTGTTTTGACCACTCTCATGATTCCATCTTCTTCTTTCAAAAGAATTTTTAAGTAATAGTGAGGAGAAAGGGAGTATAGCAAGGAAATTGGGAAAAGTGAATATAAATATAGCAAGAAAATAAAAAGCTTGTGTGTATCTACATGCATGTACACGTATACATGATATAGACAACATGTGTACACATTATATACATATGTATTCAGTGTTTAGAAGCACTTCCATTCTGAACTTAGGGGTCACTCCTAGCATTGCACAGGAATCCATTGTTGGAATTGTTAGTTTAGTTAATGTGTACCTATTTAAATTTGCCAGCCTCATGGTAAGTGCATGATATTTTAGTAAAAAATGTCAGCAAATTCTAGATGCTTTTCTATATGCCCATTCCTTTGTTCATTTAATGACTCAGTGAGGAGACTTATCCCCTATACATAATTGACCTTTATTTTCTACAGAACAAATGTAGATGACAGTGTAGACCAGAACACCAAAAGTTCAGACGTTAGTCTTTTAATATAGATTAAAACAAAAATTGCTGTGAATCTGTATTCTTGGTTTGGATAAGCAGAGGCGTATAGCAATGAGGATAATTAGAAAACATAGCACTGTAGCACTGTCCTCCCGTTTTTCATCGATTTGCTCAAGCGGGCACCAGTAATGTCTCCATTGTGAGATTTGTTACTGTGTTTGGCTTATCGAATATGCCATGGGGAGCTTGCCAGGCTCTGCCATGCGGGCAGGATACTCTTCATAGCTTGCCGGGCTTTCCAAGAGGGATGGAGGAATCAAACTGGGTTGGCCGTATGCAAGGCAAACTCCCTACCCGCTGTGCTATCGCTCCATGAGTAAGAAAAAAATAAAGTAAAATCAAATAGGTCCATATTAACTTCTGAATGGAATTATGAAATAATGTTATTTACCACGGACTGTTACGTTGCTATTAGCTTTATGCTGAAAGTATCATACAGAGTGTCACTCTGGCATTAAAGGTATAAGAAATTAAAAAAAATGTTTCATTGACTCATAATTGGTTTATAATATCCAGGATTTGGGGGGGAGGTTACTTTCATACCTTTGTATTTGTGTAATTATCACCACGCCTATAACCAATGTTCTGCCTTTGTCTTACCACCAAAGAAGACCCTTCTGTTCATTCCTCCTAACCCCTCTCTCTGTTCAGTGGTAGCTATTTGCAGGCAGTAGGCTATGATACTTACCACAATTCCCAGCTCTCAGGGAAAGATACATCTGAAAAATGAAATTAGCAGCAAGACATACCTAGATTGTTGCATTACACAGCAGTGGTTTGTAAAAACTATTCAAAAGAGTCAAGTGAATGAAATAAGAGAAAAATTCCAGCTTGAGCATTTGAGGCTGATTGCATAAAGGATTATTTGGACTGTGCCTTGAATCTTAAGTACTGTTTTGATACCAGGTATGGCTAGTAGAATGCATTCCTTCTGGCTTAAGTTGGAGTACAGTAATGAGGAGGCTTTTAAAGTAGGTCTAAGGAAGAAAAGGTAGCTGGTTTTATTAGTGGAGAAGTTGTGTATCAGAATAATGAGAAGGAAAGTAGAAAATAGAACTGGAAGCAAGATTATGAATGATCTCTGCTGTAAACCTAAGTATAATATAGATTTCTGAGATAGGAGACTAATACAGTAAGATGTATTCAGGGATAACATTAAGTTGTGAAAAGACTATGGAAGAGAGTTCATCAGAGATCAGGAAAGAACATCATTATTTGTTTGGTTTTGGTTCTTAGGCCATACCCTGCAGTATTCAGGGCTTATTCCTGGCTCTGTGCTCAGAGATGACTCACTCCTGGCATGTTATATTTTAGTGGGTTTTTTTTTCAGGTTTTTGTTTTCATTTTATTTATTTATTTATTGGGTGCACGCCTGCCAGTGCTCACGACTTAACTTCTGTTTCAGTACTCATATGTTACTCTTGGCAGCTCTTGGTAGACTTTATGGGGTAGCTACTGGGAATTGAACCTGGGTTTGTTGTGTACAAGGCAAGTGCCCTACCCACGGTACTCCTTTCTAGGCTCCAGTTTTTTTGTTTTACATTAATATATTGTTACTCAAGTACGAGATAGAACCTGAAATCAGGCTGTCATAATCCCATTAAATGTTTGGGGCAAGTTTAACAGATTATGAAGCAAAAAATGCACAAGGTTCATTTGAGAAATATCAAATAAGGTTGACGAGATATTACAGAGATTAAGACACTTGCATACTGCTGACCTCAGTAGTATTCCTGGCACCTCATAGTTCCCCGGCACCTCTGGAGTAGCCCCAAAGCATAGAACCAGAGTACCCCAGAGTACTGCCTCTGTTCTCACTCCTCCAAATACTCTGAAGTCAGAGAGGTTTATTGTTATAAAGAAATATAATTTTTCATCTTTTAAAGTTTCTCATTATGTAGCAGTAATTTTATTAGAGAAAGAAAACTTGAATACATGATAGGTCTATTTAGAATTGCTGACTTAATAGACAGAAGAGGTAGTATAAGAAGTAAGGTACTTCTTGTACATGCAACTGACCCCAGTTAAAGCCCCCCTTGTATTTGGTTCTCTAAGCACGGCCAAGAAGCATTTCAGAACAGAGAGCCAAGGATAGCTCTTAGGACCACTGAGTAGGCCCAAAGTGTCCCTTCCCCCAAACACACACACACACACACACACACACACACACACACACACACACACATACCCACCCTTTCTTGAGCTGGACAGATTGTTTATCTTTGCCTGTCTGGAAGCCTAGAGTTCCATCGTTCCATCCCGAGCACTGCCTGGTCCCCTGAGTACTACTGGACCCAGCCCAGACATTAAATCCGACTTTTATTACTGGGCTGAATATTGCTGGCAGTGGTCCTTAATGGGGCTCTCAGTACTTCTGGGGGACACCCCCAAAACACCTGCTTGTGTATTTTTCCTCTATATTTGGTGGGAGTGCACCCCTTTCCCCACCAAAGCAGTTTTAGGAGACCAGGTAGCTCACTCTGGTGAAGACCAGAGGAAGGGGCCAAGATACTTTCATTTCATATTTCATTTCATATAGTCATCATTTGTACTTAGAAATAAAGGTCTCAGGGCTGGAATGATAGTACAGCAGGTAAGGTGTTTGCCTTGCACTCAGTAGACTGGGTTTGATTCCCGGCATCCCATACGGTCCCCTGGTCACCGCCAAAAGTAATTCCTGAGTACAAAGCCAGGAGTAACCCCTGTGCATTGCCAGGTGTGACCCAAAAAGGAAAAAAGAAAGAAAGAACGGTCTCTGGGATCAATTAGATCAGGAAATTGCTATGTTAAATGTAATTAAACAGTAATTAATTTTATTAATTTAATTTTTATTTCTTGGAGAAAAGTCCTTAACTTTTGAAACTGTTAAGTGCTAATATGGCTCAATTAAGGAGAAAGATTAAGTAACATTTTAAAAATTTACTTGAAATGTACTTGAACACAAAGTTCTTATATCTTGAAGATATTTTTTGGAAGCATTGTTCTTTAGAATATACATGTGGAACCGCAAACTTCATAAATTTATGGAAAAGCAAAGAAAAATATTTCTCATTCAAGACTGTTACACAGGTGTTTATAGAAAGAACTGGAGTAGTCTTATGTCTTCTATCATATTTGGTTTTGCTCCCTTTTGTCACCAAATTCATGATATTACAAATTAGATATGTCAAATATGCAGAAGAGGGTTGAAGAATAATAAAACTGATTAATTTTAGTGTATTAAATTGACATTAGACTTAAAAAGGAAGTTCAGAAGAACCAAGTAATATTTGTAACCAAGGCTGTATTTTTTTGCAACCAGGAAACCTTTTGTTTTGTCACCTTTAAAATTATTAAAATCTTCTTTCAAATTATACAAAGTTCAGACACTATAGTTTATGATGTGCTTTTAGTTGTTCCAAAACCCATATCTAAGCCTGGTGTGTATCTTTACACAAATGAACATGTAAGTTTAAATTTTTTTTTATGTAGGTGTTATTCTAGTAAGTACGTTACTCTTTACCCTTCATTTTTAGCTTAACAATATTGTATATTTGTCTTGCCAGATTTATCAGGCAGTTTGTCTCCCACATTTTTTGCCACACCCTGCTTTGCTCAGAAACCACTACCAGCACTTCTTAGAAGACCATGGGGTCACAGCACTTAAATCCAGGGTCCCACATGCCAAACAAGAATTTCAGCCCTTTGAGACATCTCCTAGCATATGAAATTTTTAATGGCTGGATAATGTTGCATTATGTAACTACAATAATTACATTTAATCCTATTTTAATTTTATTTAATTAAAATTTAAATCTAGTAAGTTAATTTTATTCAATACTTTTTTATTTAATAGAAATATCTTGAAGTCTTCAATATACTGCTATTTTATCAGCTAGTGCTAGGCCCTTCTTCGAACACTTGTGTATGTTTATGGATTACTGGAAGTGGAATTATTGGTCAAAGAATACATTGCACATTTGCATTTTTACAGATATTTCCACATTGCTTCAATGAATTACTTTATTGTTCCAACAAGTTTTGAAATAGAAACCTGTTTGGAGGTTGGGAGATTTAGCCATACCCCAAGGTGCTCAGGGTTTACTCCCCTCTGACTTCAGGGATCATGGCTGGTGATGTTCGAGGGACCGTATGTGGTTCTAGGATTTTTTCTGGCATTGGCCAAGCATGCAAGGTAAATGCCTAAACTCTGAAGTATCTCTTCAGCTTCATAGGTCTCTTCTTGTGGGTTTTAGGGGTTACATGTTGCTCAGGGGACCATGTATTAATTGGCTTGACCACAAGCAAGGCAAGTGCCTTTACCTCTGTACTATCTCTTGGAGCCTACAACAGAAAACTTTAAAATGGTGTAAAATACTTGAGCTCCTAAAAACTTACTCTATATTTTATAATTGTAGCAGAATATCATGCTATGTTAAATTTGAAATTATGTAGATAATATATAATGTATAGGTAATAGTGATCACTTTCTGTCCTCTCTTTTTTACAGAGCAAATTATTCATGGAAGGATTTAGAAGCCTAAAGGAAGGAGAGCCAGTGGAATTCACATTTAAAAAATCTTCCAAAGGCCTTGAATCGATACGGGTAACAGGACCTGGTGGGAGCCCTTGTGTCGGAAGTGAAAGAAGACCTAAAGGGAAGACACTACAGAAAAGAAAACCAAAGGGAGATAGGTAATCATTTTACTTCATTGACGTATTAGTTTATTGCACTTGAAAAACATTTCTACAGGTGTATTTGTATTCTTAGTTATGTTACTAAACTTTATGGTCTAACCAATTAAAATAGAGCCCTATCACCTTGCTGTTGAATACAATTTATCAAAAATATGGGCTGTCTTGTAGTTTGAACCATCTGCAGAATATAATGAACTGAACCTTGAACATTGTGTCCACCTGATTGTTCAGAGACTACAAATAAGAAGTTGAAGCTCCCAGGATTAGGGATGTTACCCAAGTGGAGAGTATGTAACTTGCATGTTCAAAGCTTGCATGTTCAAAACTCTGGAATCTGTCCCTAGCACAGCATGCCACCCATCCCATCTCACAACACCATCAGATGGGTTTTGTTTTTTGTGGCTATTGTTTTGGACACCCAAGTTTTTAGTTCTGTACAGAGATGGCCTCCTGTGTATCTTAACAGCACATTTTTTCCAAATAAAAGTTTTTATTTTGTCTGTTTTGAAATATGTACAGAAAGACACAATTCATGCAAAATTTAAAAAACTAAAGAAGTAAGAAAAAAAATCTTAAATTCTTACCTATAGGGAAGAATCATAATAGACACACAAGTTGTTTTTGAGCCTTTTTCCCCCTCACTTAGCATCATATCTTAGAACATTTCATACTAGTCATTAGCACCTACATAGCACCTACAAATTTCTGTTGTGTGAATATACAAGGTTTAAATAAGGCTATCTTAAATTAATTTAGTTGTTAAGTATAGGCTATTTCCAATAATTTTAATTGCTAGAAACATTATGGTGAATATTTACATGTACAGTTTTGAAAATTTACTAATTATGGCATTGAAATATGTACATGTAATAGTGAAAAATCTGGATTAAACTGTACACTTAAGAAATTGATATTTTCAAGTTGTTCTCTAAAAATTAGTAAAGCCTATACATACACTGACACTGATCATTGAATGATATCTTTTTAATAATTTTTTTTTTTTTTTGCTTTTTTGGGTCACACCCAGCGATGCACAGGAGTTACTCCTGGTTCATGCACTCAGGAATTACTCCTGGCCGTGCTTGGGGGACCATATGGGTTGCTGGGAATCGAACCTGGGTTGGCTGTGTGCAAGGCAAACGCCCTACCTGCTGTGCTATTGCTCCAGCCCCTCTTTTTAATAATTTTGAAAACAAACCAAAACAAAAAACAAAAAGGGACCAGAGAGATAGTACAGTTAAAAGTGCTTGCTTTGCACGTGGCCAACTCAGGTTTGATTCACAGCACCACATATGGTCCCCTGAGCACCACCAGGAGCACAGAGCCAGGAATAAGCCCTGAGCACAGTTGAGTGTGAGTGAAAAATAAAAATAAAGCAAATAAAAAAGATCGTTTACTTAAGTAGGTTGATGTACTGCTTGTTTTTTCCTTTGAACTTTTTTATTAGAGACTAATTGTCTTTTTATCTTCATTTTTATTTTTCCAATGGATTACATTTTTTATTCTTTGCTAATTTTTCTTTGAAATGTCCATCTGCTATTATTGATTTTTAAAGTTCTTTTTATATATCTAGGATGTTTACTTTATATCTGAGAACTGTCTAAGAACTGTCTTTTTTTCACTTACAAAATATATTTCAGTTATAATAATGTCTTCTTAAAATAATATTGAAGTTTGAATTTTTATACAGATAAATTTGTGCTTTCTCCTTAATGTTATCTTTATTTCTATCTTTTTTCCTAACCTAGAAATATATTCATTGATAGTTTCTTATATAATTATTATTTATTTTTCAAATTTAGTTTTCTCTTCTCTTTTGTGCAATTGACTTTGAAGAGAAGGTTAGTAAGAATCTAGTTCTTTCCTCTTAAGTTGCCAACTAGTTTTTTCCTACCATATTTATTGTTTGGGGCTGGAGCGATAGCACAGCGGGTAGGGTGTTTGCCTTGCACGCGGCCAACATGGCCGACCCGAGTTCAATTCCTCCACCCCTGTTGGAGAGCCCGGCAATCTACCGAGAGTATTCGATATGCCAGACACAGTAACAACAAAGTCTCCAATGGAGACGTTACTGGGCCCGCTCGAGCAAATCGATGATCAACGGGAGGGCCTTTACCTTTACCTTTTATTTATTGTTTATTCCATATTTTTATACTTGTTTGGAAAACCAGCTGTAAGAAAATTACGCAGTTTTCATCTCTGTTTTTAGAAGTTCATTTCATATAAAAGAAAACCCATGAAAATGCCTGAAAGTTTTCTGCTCCCAGAGAGTATACTATGTTTACGTGTATTCACAAGTACGAATAAACAAAACCAAAGAAAAAAATTCTTTATTTTCCTATGATTTTTAGGATGTTGAATAATATATTTATGGCATGTCTTGCAGATACGTGTGCTAGATTGGAAGCAGTGAGGGAGAACAGTGGTGTCTAAGAGCAGAGAAATAGGATGTTAGGACATTCAGTAAGACTTTGCCAACTATTATAAGGATTTTGATTTGGGGGAAATGAAAAGTTATTAGAAAATTTTAAATTGAAAAGTAACCTTTGATTTACCTTCTTTAAGTATCATTCTGACATCTGTGATGACAATATAACATGGAGAGGCTAGAATTGGTGTTGAGAGACTAGGAGGCAGTTCTGATAATGTAGAAAAAAGGTGATGGTGGGTAGTTCCAATTGACATGTTAGTATAAGAGTAATTGAACAGAAGACCAGATGTATTTTGAAAGTAGGAGGATGGGATTTATAATTAGGTTAAATGTGGACTATGTGCGAAATTGAAGCATTGAAGATTGATTTAACCTGAGCAGTTGAAAAGATGGGAAATCCATTTATCAAGATGCAGAAGACTAGGAAAGGTGAAATCAGAAGCATGGTTTCAGACATGCTTAGTTGCAGTATATAGTAGGCATCCCATTGAATTTATAGATTTGTCAGATCAATGATTGAGTGGCATTCTAAGTTGAGAGATAAAACATTGCAATATTCAGCAAAAGGAATGTATTCACAACCATAAGATTGAGTTGAGATCATGACCAGAATGAGTATACATAAAAAAGAAGAGAATTGAGGTGCGTAACATTTCAGTACTTAGGGATTAAGGAGGGTAGAAAGAATGATACGGACAAACTTAGATGATAACAGAGATGTGACCATTTTGCAAAATGGAAGTTAATAAGAACAAATTCACTGAATTGGAAGCTCTAGTGAGTTCAACACAGAAAGAAAGGAAAAACATTATATAAGATAATTTTTTGAGTATGTAAATGGGAGCAGAAAAGTGGAACAGTAACTGATGAGAAATTGTAGCATGTTCAGGTGTTGATGGGAATGGTATGGGAGAAAAGGAAAGTGATTTTTTGGGGTAGGAGAAAAGATGATTATTGAAAGCACAGCTGGGAGATCTAGTCATATATTTATATGAGATTCATTCTTCAAAGTGGGAGATACATACCACTGCTTGTAAGTAGAGATGAGAAGGTGAATTTTTCATTTCATTTCATCATCCTGTTAATCGTCAATTGCCTCTAGCAGGCCCCAGTAACGTCTCTTTCATCCTAGCCCTGAGATTATATTCACGGCTCTTTAGGAGAATGAGACCCATCATTGTTACTGGTATTTGGCATATTTGGTAGGCCACGGGGAGTTTGCCAGACTCTGCCCTGTGGGCAGGCTACATTCGATAGCCTGCAAGTTTGTCCAAAGTAGGAATGAGATAATAAGAGAAATGAGATAATAAGATGAGGAGATAAAATAATGAGGGATTTCCCATTTTTTTCTGTGCTTTCTTTTTTTTCCCCTAGTGAAATTTGAAGCAAGGCCAAGAATTCTAAGTAATTGTAGAAAAGAAGGTTTGGAGATATTTTTGTTGTTTTGTTTTGTTTTTTGGACCACACCCAGCAGTGCCCAGAGACTGTATGTATTGCTGAGGAATGAATGAGCTTTGGTTGGTTGCACATAAGGCAGATGCCTTAGCCCCAGTGTTCTTTCTCTAACTCTGGCTTTGGACATTTAAAAGTGAAGAGATGTTAAATAGAAAAATAAAAAGTGAATACATTCTGGACGCATTTGATGCATTTTGGAATGTGTCAAAAATTCAAGTTAGTGGGTATGATTTAAAGTCATGTGCTATTTAAATGATTGTTTTTTTTTTTTCTCGAACCTCTCTTGACTCCATGGCTGTAGTTGTGAGATAGGTAAAAGGTAAAGGTAAAGGCCCTCCCGTTGATCATCGATTTTCTCGAGCGGGCCCAGTAACGTCTCCATTGGAGACTTTGTTGTTACTGTGTCTGGCATATCGAATACTCTCGGTAGCTTGCCGGGCTCTCCGAGAGGGGCGGAGGAATCGAACTCGGGTCGGCCATGTTGGCCGCTTGTAAGGCGAACGCCCTACCCGCTGTGCTAGAATGATGAATTTAACTTGAGTTGGGACTTTCCTAGTTGAAAATGGCAAAGGGACAGAAAAAAAAAAGCAAGGACACTGAGAATATGTGCAAGGAAACAATTATAATGATGGATCATAAACTATGTTTTTCTATTGCATTTAAAGTTTGGACACATGTGGCATTTAATAATTTCTAACTTTCTATTTAGTTCAAGATATTCATAAACTTCATTACTGGGATTATCAGTTTTTCACATGATACTTGATTTTATAAATTAATTGCAGCAAAATATTCAGCTAATCAAATAAAGACCTATATAGAAACTTGAAAAATAAGAGCAGTATTAGGTAGTTGAATACATAGAGGCCCTGTATTCAATCATTCAGTCCCCAGCACCACATGGGCTTGCGCACTGCCAGCCATGGTTCTGGTTTTGTAAAGAAACCAAAACAATGAGAAGAGGAGACTTGGCAGTATCACCTGATGACTGAAACAGTAACCAAGGTATTGATTTTTCTTCTTATACCTTTCAAAAATTCTAAAGATCTTTGATAACTTCTTGATTTCTGCTGTGACTACTCAACATATCTACATCCTGAGATTGTTTTAATAAGAATAAATAATATTTGATCCATATTTTGATGCTTATTGCATAATTATTTTTAAAATCTTAAGATATTTGGCATTTTTTCTAGTTATTTCTCATTGCCAATTTTTCTTCTGCTTGAGTATTTTATTGTATTTTTAAAAGACAGTTCTTAGATTTACATCTATTATGCTATTTTTCCCCCTAGTTCTTTCTATGCTTTTTTTTCTTATTGCCTTCCTTATTTTAATTTTTATTGTATCAGTTTTCAAAAATCAACACAGTAGAAAAAATGATATGAGTAACACCCATATAAAAAACATTTGAATTATTTATAGTGAAGATACTAAAGCACTGTCATATAAGTACCTTTTATCCCTATTAAAATAAATAGTACTTTTGTGTTTGTTTGTTTGTTTTTGGCTTTTGAGCCACACCTTGTGGTATTCAGGCTTGCTTTCTTTGTTCTTTGCTCAGGAATCTCCTGGCAGTGCTCGAAGAACCATATGGGATGCTGGGGATCAAACCCTGTTCAGCAAGGCAGGTGCCCTACCCCCTGCACTATCTATCTAGCCCTGAAAACAATGTTTTCTTAACATTGGTACCCAGTCCATGTTAAAATTTCCCCAGTTATCCAAGAACTGCCTTTAATGACTGTATTTTCAAAATAGATTCCACTTAGCCAACATGTACTTTAGTTTTAATGTTTTTCTCTGATTTACTTCTCAGATTTCTCTTAAGTGCCATCCATGTTGTTACAAATGGCAATCCTGCCATGTTTTATGGCTCAATAATATTTCTATTTAAAATGTGTGTGTTCTAATATATGTGTCTTTACTCACCAATATATTTTGTTCATTTATTCAATCACAAATGTACACTTAGTTTCTTCTTAGTCTTAGCTGTTGCATAATGTTGTCTGAACATGAGGGTTTAAATACCTTTTAAAGATAGTAATTTTGGGGCTGGAGAGGTAGTACAGTGTGTAGGGAGGGCACTTGCCTTGCAGTGGATTTGGTTTACCAGAATTTGGTTCCTTGCATCCCATATGGTCCCCTGAGAAACACTTCAAGGGATTCGTGAGTGTGGAGCCAGGAGGAGGCCCTGAGCCCAGCTGAGTGTGGCTGGACGTTTCCATTCTGTGACTGAGTCAGTTCACATTTATTCCGTAGTGCTCTAGATTCCTTTATCTCTGCATTCTGTTATTTTGAAGCTACTCGGAGGATGCTCAGGTTACTTCTGGCTCTGCACTGATCATCACTCCTATCGGGCTTGGTTCCCATACGGGATGCCAGGGATTGAATCGTGGTCAGCCACATGCAAGGCAAGCGCCCTTCCTGCTCTACTGTCACTCTGACCCCTCTCCTCATTCTTGTTATTTGTAAAGCAAATAACAAATACTTCATTATGGTTTTGATTTGCTGTTTCTGATGATTAGTGGAGTTAAACATCTTTTTGTGTACCTGCTTGACTTTCGGAAAACTTTTTGTTTAATTTCTATGCCCAGTTAAATATTAGATTGAGGTTAGATTCAGTTCTATTGTACTGAATGAGTTCTCTATGTATTTTGGATATTAATCCCTCATCAAGTATATCATTCACAAGTGTTTCCTCTCATTCCACAGTTTGCCTTTTTCATTTTATTGATTGTATTCTTTGTTCTAGAAACTTTTTATGTTATGTTGACCAAATTGGGTTTTGTTGGTTTTTTTGTTGTTGTTGCTGTTGCTGTTTGGTTTTGTTTGAAGGCGGTTTTCCTTTTTTGTTTAATTCTTGGTTTTGGAATTTGATCATATCTTGTGATGCTTAAGGGTGCTTTCTAGCTCTGTGCTCAGGAGTGACTCCTGGTGGTACTCAGGAGACCATATGTCTTGTTGGAGATTTAAACTGGGATCATGAGCACTGTAGCCACATGCAAGGTAATCACCTTAACCCCCACTCTCTCTCCAGCCCCTGCTTTGGGTTTTGCTCTTACTGCTTTTGCTTTTGGTGTCAAATCAAAAATTCCTTGCAGAGATTGATGGAAGTGGCCTACCCTCCTACATTTTCTTCTAGAAGTTTTATGGTTTCAGGTCTTACATTAATATGTTTTGTTTTGTGTTGACCTTAGCATATGGTATGAGAATTAAGTTTCATTTTTCGTATTGTGACTATTCAGTTTTCCAAGCACTACTTATTGACAAGACTGTTATTCTTTATTGAATACTTCTGATTCTTCAGTCATAAATAAATTAATCTTCTTTACTTGTGTTTATTTCTGAATTCTCTATTCCTATAACCAAACTGTTGATTATTATATCTTTTAACAAATTCTTAATTAGGGAACAAGATGCCTCCAGCTTTGTTGTTGTTCTTTTTTTATTAATTTGAATTTTTTTTTATTATTGAATCACCATGAGATACATGTTGTTGTTCTTACTTTTAGTTTTGATTTTTGGGCCACACTCAAAAGTGCCCAGGGCTTACTCCTGGCTCTCCACTCTAGGATCACACCTGACAGGCTCAGGGAGCCAGATGGGGTACTGGAGATAAAATTCAGGTCGTTCAAACTCCCTGTCCACTGTACTTTCTTTCCAGCTCCCTATTATTGTTATTCTTAAGATTGTTTTGTCTATTTAGATTCTTTTGTGGCTCCAACATTTTTACGCTTGCTTTCTCTATATCTGTGAAAATCGCGATTCGAATTTTGATAAGGATTATGTTTGAATATGAAGATGTATCTCAAATTTCATTTGCTTTTGTTAGCAAGGCCTAACATGCATAAAATAATTTTTTGTCTTCTCAGTTCCTTCCATGGATGTCTTATGGTGCTCAGTGTATTGATCTTTCATTTCTTTGGTTAAATTTATTCATGAGTTTTAATTTTACATTAAGTTAGCCTCTTGTTAGTGGATGGAAATAAAATCAATTTTTTGTATTGATTTTGCAAACTACAGTGATACTGAATTTGTTAATTAGTTCTAACAGTGTTTTGCAGTCTTTGGAGTTTTCCCTTATATTGTCATGTCATCTACAAATGCTTTAAACTCTGTTTAATTCTTTCTTTCCAGTTTGGATGTCTTTGTTTGATTTTATTTTATTGCCTGATTGTTTTGGTTAGGACTTATAGTCTTGCATTTAATAAAAGTGGTGAACATCCTTGTTTTATTACTGATTCTGGTGAGAAAAAGCTTTCAGTTTATCACTGTTGACTATGATGTTAACTCTGGCATATATACATGATTGAGGTATGTTCCTAGAAGGGAGAGGTGGATGGAGATTCTCATACCCAGGTCTCGAAAGGTCTAAGATGTGGGATGGCAAAAGAATATGCCAAGAGAGAGAGATGATTTAGACAGAGCATAGTGAGTTTATTAAAAGAGAGCATAGTGGTCAGACTGACACAGCGGGAGGCCTCCAAAGAGAGAGTCCACTTACCACAGTCTTGGGGAGTCTTTTATGTGTCTCTGGACTGCTTCGGCAGGAAACTTCTGTTTTCCATAGATTAGTTAGTCCTGGGAGGGGGTAGGCAGGAGATGTGAACTAAATTTGGTGGAGGAAGTAAATTACATATAAAATATTCTGAGCCAATAATGTAAAGATAATGCAATGTGCATGATGTAATTTAAGCTTACCTTGGGAAGGGAGTAATGTGACCAATTCTAGGAACTTGGATGGCAGACGCATAAGATATACATCTTGCTGGGCCAAATTGGTAAAGCAGGGATGTATAGGCTAGTTCTGGTAACTGTGGGGCAGGATGGAGCAATGTGGGCTGTCTAAGATTCTTCTAGACACAGCTGGTTATTTCAGTAAGGAATTTCAGCCTGTTAGGCCTTTGAAATAGGAACTTACACTAGGTAGCTTTATTGGGGACTTTTGTTAGACCACTTCATTCTCTTTATTATAAGGGTTTTAAAAATTTTTTTCATGAATAGATGTGAAGTTTTGTCAAGTGCTTTTTCAGCATCTGTTGGGATTATTTTACAATTTTTGTCTATATCTGAATAAATCCCATTTGATCATGGTGTATGATTCTTTCAATTTACTATTGATTTAAGCTTGCTAGTATTTTGTTAAGAGTTTTTACATCTCAGGCTAAGCCAAAAGTAAGCCTTGAATGTTAGCTCTGCCAGGAGTGATCTCTGAATACAACCACATATGGCTCCCAACCAAAAAAAGACAAGTATATTGACTTGTCTTTTTTTTTTTTTAAATAACCTAGTGTTTGTATTAAGGTCATACTGTTCTCATAAAATGAGTCTGAAAGTATTCCTCTTTGATTTTTTTTTCTTGAAGTCTGAAGAATGATTTGGTATTAATCCTTCAAATGTTTTATAAAATTCATGGATGAAGCCATCTGGTCCTCAGACTTTTGTTTATAGAGAGTTTTTGTTTCTGTTGGGAGGTTTTTTATTATTAGTGCCATCAACCTAATAGTAATTGGTGTGGTAAGATTATTTCTTATGATATAGGTATATGTGTACCTAGATATTTGTTTCCTAGGTTGTTCAGTTTGCTGATGTTAAATTTAAATTGTTCAGAACTATGAACTTTTGTTTGTTTGCTTGTTTATTTTTGGCACCATGGTCCTTCATATGCAAGGCACAGGTTTAACCAAATCTTTGGCCTGAATCCTTTGTAATGTCTCCTCTTAATAATTCTAATTTTCTTTAAGTTCATTCTCTCCTTCTCTCTCTTTCTCTCTCTCTCTCTCTCTCTCTCTCTCTCTCTCTCTCTCGTTAAAGGTATGTTCATTTTTTCTGTCTTAAAAAAAATCTTAATTTCACCGACTTTTTTTTTTCCCTGGTGCCGGTCATACCCAGCTGTGCTCAAGACTTACTCCTTTTTTTTTCTGCCTCCCTTCTACCCTTCCTCTCTCTGAGGCTTACTCCTGCCTCTGTGCTCAGGGGTCACTCCTGATGGGGCTTCAGGGATCATATGTGGTGCCAGGGATCATGTTTTCTTTTTGAAGTGCTTTGTTTTGTTTTGTTTGGGGGCTACACCTAGCTCTGCTCAGACCTTACTCTTGGCTTTGCATTCAACGATCACTCCTGGCAGTCTTGGGAGACTATATGGGGTCCTGGGGATCAAACCTGGGTCAGCCACATGCATGGCAAGCACCTTATCCCACTGTACTGTTGTTCTGGCCCCTCCTTGAAATGTTTTTGTTGTTGTTTTATAAATAGATAGTTTAATGTAATTCCTGTCAAGTCAGGTTTAAAAGATCAAATTTAGAAGTTTTGTTGTTTTGTTTCATTTGGGGACAACACCTGGCGGTGCTCAGGGCCTATTCTTGGCTCAAAGCTTGATGTTTTTCTTGATGGTGCTCAGCCCATGTGATATCAGATATAAACCTAAGCTTCCTACATGCAGAACATACCAGAAATAATTTCCCTGGTCTAGTTTAAAGTTGTTACACCAAATTAATTCATCAACACATTCAAATGTTAGTTCCTCCAGCAGAGAATTTTCAGCTTTAAAAAAAAAATTTTATTAAGGCACCAACTATGATTTACAAAATTACTCATAGAGAAGTGGTAGACATACTATGTTCTAGCACCAGTCCCACCACCAGTGTCTTCTTCCCTCACTAGGGTTCTCAGGTTTCCTTCCATCTCCTACCTCCATCCCAGCCTGTCATCTTGACAGGCACATTTTTAGGTTTGGTTGTTGACATTTGAATCTCATTTTTCAGTGTTGTTGACCCTGTGGTGTGTATATTTAGATATATTACTCCTTTTTTACCTCCCTCAAAATCTTTATTTTATTAAAAGCATCATGAATCACAAAGTTATTCATAGTTGGATTTTTGACTTACAGTGTTCCATCACCAGTCCAGCCACCAGTGTCAACTTCTGTCCACCAGTGTTCCCAGATTCCCTCTCTTACCCGCTCTACCTCAGCCCCAGCCCGCCATCTTGACAGGCACCTTTTAAATTTAGTTGTTAAAGTTTGGGTCTCATGATTTCAGTGTTGTTACTCTGGTTTGGATATTGAACTCTATCATTGCTTAGCACCACTAGTGTGCATTAATCCCTTTGTTCCCTGACCCCATTTCTTCTCATCTATCTCTTTTCCCCTTCCCTTTCACTCTATTTCTTTATTTCTTCCCTATACTCTGTGGCCAAGGTGATCTAGGCATCCCCCCATTAGTGGAATTATATATAAGAATTTTAGGAATTCTATAATAATTTTGAGTAAACTGTTTTTAGTTACCTATAATGCTTTTATAATAAAATGAATTTAATATTGATCAGATATTAAGAAATTTTATTTTTCTTAAAGATTGGTTTGTAACTGGCACCTTTTTATTCTCTAAAAATAATATGAAAAAATAAAAAAGTATGATTTGTTATAAAGAAGAGTAATTTCTTTTTATTTTATTATTTATTTTACAAAGCTGTTCATGATTGGATTTCAGTCATATAATATTCCAACACCCATCCCTCCACCAGTGTACATTTCCCAGCACCAGTGCCCCAGGTTCCCTCCCATCAACCCCCAACCCTAGACTGCCTCTATTGCAGGTGCTTTTCTCTCTCTCTCTCTCTCTCTCTCTCTCTCTCTCTCTCTCTCTCTTTCCTTGTGGACACTGTGGTTTGCAATATTGATACTGAAAGGTTATCCAGAATATCCCTTACCTCCTTTTAACCCTCAGAAGAAGAGTAGTTCTTAGTGCAGTTTTTGAGAAAATTGATAGCATGATTATTTGTCACTTAATTTTGCAATTTGAATGAAATAATCATGTCAGCCTGTAATATAGAATGAAATCTGTTATGATATAAATTTAGTTTATATTAACAAATGTGTTAGATTAGTAAAAAGGATTTGCACTAAATGATCAGGAAATCTTTATAAGTTATTTAGATGCTTTTAATCATTATTTGTAAGTTTATGATTAAAAATATAATTAAAAACTTTGAAATATCTATATACGATAATTATATGTAATGGACACATACTACAGCTTTGTATTTTTCATTGTTCATGTTTTCTTTTTTATTCTATTTTTTCCCCTAGGGTTGTGACTATCTTCTTTGTTCTCCGTAACCTTCCACATCTTTTGACCCAACTTACACAGTCTAAGAAGTACTATTCATAATGATGCAAGTTCTCTTCTAATAATGTTGACTTTAGATTTTAAAAATAACTTAGACAAGAATACGAAAATACTACTGTTCTTGTTCTGTTTAGTGTAGTATTTTATTTGCATCACTGCATTAGCATGAGTAAGCTTTTTGACTTTCTATATGAGTTAAAATTTTGCTTTATTTAGAAGCAAATTTTGTTTTTAAAACTTTTCCATATTATTCCTTTTGTGCAGAGAAATATATTTTATTTGATCACATTAGAAAGACCAGTTAATTTATCATTTTAAGGTATTCTTCAGTTAGTCTACAAGTTAGAGTTTACTATTAAAATGAAACATTGACATATTTTGTGATTTATAATAAGAAAAATCAAAGTTAACAAAGCAGAATCTCTTGTGATATGATTTATTTTTTGGTACAAAGGGGCTCACTTGTCTTTTTATTTTTTTTCCCTTAAGATATTTTTGGTCTTTACCTATTTTGGCTGTTTTGCTTGCCTCATTAGAGGACTGTATGTTTTCATTTTTTTATATATAATTAATTTCATCACTCACCTTTAAAACAAGTAAAAACAAAACTATCACTCTCACCCATTTATGTTGATAGCAGTGTAGCTTCTTTCAATCTTTATCTTAGTAATTTTCCATGTACTTTATAATTAGGAATTCTACTGGCTATATAAATTTCCAGTTATTTTACAATTATAAATTACTGTGGCTATGTAAATTTGACATCTGCATAGTATTTCTGAAAATAATAGTATAGTTATATTTTTGTAAGGCTATATATTTTATTTTAAAAATCTTTAAATTTTATTTTCATAATTATTATATTCCTGAAACTGCTGCCCCCCAAAAAATATCTCTTAGATTCCAGAGATGTTTGAAAATGAAAATGTATATCAACAATTTTCAATGAATAACTTTTTCCTTGATACTTGTGTGATTAGATTTAGGAATTTGCTGTTTAGTAGGTTCCTATTGTGGAAGAGAAATCTCTCAGGCATGAATTGATAGTCTAGATCCTTTGAGGTCTCTCCGTTCTGACCTCTGACCCCTATTCTTACAAGGTCAACATCTGAGGGCAGGAGATTAAGGCAGTTTAAAGACCGGAATGGTAAATGGAATGGAAAAATTAGCCAGCACATTTTGGGTGCAAAACATCAAAGTCATCAAATAGTTTGCTTATTTTAAACCTGGCTTATGGGTGTAACATGCTAATTTTATTGTGTTTGTTGGAATCAGAAATTTTTAATTACCACAGTTCATTTTCAAGATTTTAACTGTGTAGTACAGACTGTTAAAACTAAATCTCAGAATATTAGGAAGTACAAAAATTCTTATTTTCTTCTTTTATTATACATTGATGTACAGTATCAGTACATATGATTTTATTTAATCATGTGGCCAATTGGATTTTTAATTTTAGATAGGAGAAATATTTGCTTTAATTTTTGCTATGAAGTATTTTAGTTTTTTATTAATGTATGAAATGTATATATAATATGTTGTGTAATAAATTGAAGTGACTGAGGATTTAGTTGTATTTATAGACTTAAGATAAATCTATTTTTAAAAGGCAGAATTGGAAAACAAAAGAAATGGATTAGTCTGAGACAGTTGTCTTTCTGAGACTTTATTTTTTTATTTTACCTCTTTTCATCTTAAAGTGTTCTTAATGCCTTTAATTATATGCCTTTTATTATAATTTAAAAACCTGCACCAGTAGATAGCCATTACTAGTTTCTAGATTTTAGTCCTTTCTAATTAAATCTTTTCCACCCTTTATTTTATATTTGTTTGTATTCTGGACAGCTGTGAATTTGGGGCTTCTGCTTTTTACTGTGACTGCAGGACTAAAGTTGAGTACTGAACTGTTTGTTGCATCTGAGTTTTTATGCATCCAGATGTAAGGAAATTTGAAAAAACAATAGAATATCCACATCTTTTAAATTCTTCAGCATTTTTAAAATTGTGTTCCAAAATTTTTTTTTATTGTGGATTTAATTTTAGGGTGACTTTTCCAAGCCTTTTCCTCTTGTGATTATTTGGCCTGAGATCTCTTAATGAGGCAATTATGGTTGTTTCCTTCATTCACATTATCTTAGCAAATGCTTTCCCTGCTGTGACCTCTGTTCAGTTCAGGCAGACAATGTGCCATTCTCATCACCCTCTGCAATACATTGTGTGGAGCTGAGTTTCATTTGGTGCTGCATAGGTCTCCTAAGATGCCTCATCAGAATGGTCAGAAGCCAAGTGGCAAATATGACAGTTTTAAGTTGATTACCTGATGATTACTTTATTCTAAGAAGAATACAAAGTAAAATAATGACAAAAGGAAAGAATTATTCCAGAAACAACTCTGATATCTCAAGAAGAGATTGAGGTTTAAATGGTAACTATACATGGTTTTCTCCCTTTAAACTATGATCTTGTTGAAAATGAAGTCAAAAAAGTATTTGTTATGTATTTCTAATACAAGGGATTATGGAACTGGGTAATACTGTAAAACATTGAGATCCTGTTTAAAAGGAGGTGGTCTTTTAAAGTTCAAAAATTAATTTAGAGTTTAATACTGAATTGGAATTTGTTTCTGTTTCGGGGGGCCACACACAGTAAGCTCAGGGCTTTCTGCTGTCTTTGACCAGGAATCACTCCATCTGAGCCTTGGGCTGGTGATCCAACCCAGGTCTGCGTGTATAAGGCAAGAACTTTACCTGTTGTACACTCTCTGTGGCTTCTAGATAGGAATAGTTTTTAATGAACATGATAATGTTACCTTTAAATTTTGAAACATAAATATCTGTGTTTGCATCTCCAATCTGTTCTTTCAAAAACAATGACATCAAGATGAATGTAATCAACAGAAAATTTATGTCTTTGCTACTGAATCCCCATACTTGAAACACTAATTCTGCCCAAGCCCAAGTAATTATCTAGGGAATTACTATTTAATAGCCTCCTGTTAACTTTCTTTATTAATAAGAAAATACAAATCAAATTCAATTGTAATGAATTTTTTTATGTTTTATTTTTGTGTCACACCCAGTGATGCTCAGGGGTTACTCTGGCTCTGCAGTCAAGAATTACTCCTGGTGGTGTTCGGGGGACCATATGGGATGCTGGGAATCGAACCTGGGTTGGCTGCGTGCAAGGCAAACGCCCTACCCACTGTGCTATCGCTCCAGCCCCTCAATTGTAATGAATTTTAAGCACCATGCAAAGATTCTTCTAAATTTACTCTGGAATTTTGATTTTTTAAAATTTGAGCAGATAAAGAGTTGTGATTGAATAATTTTTATCTTAAAGTTTTCTTTCAGTGATATAAATTAGGCTTACATTACTTAGAATATAAAAATGTATAATAAGTTATAATACACATAATATATATGTAAAAAGTAATAATTTAGTTGAACAGGTTCCACTTTTATAAAATTAGATTGAAGATCAGTGTTTCTATATAAATTTATAGTTTTGTATATTATAAAATTTAGTTTTTTCATTTTCGGAAGGTTTGCTCCATGCCTAGTAGTGCTCATGGGTTACTACTGGCTTTGTGCTTGGGGATTGTTTCCAGGGTGGGTTGTGGGATAAGCTCTTTATTATTTATTAATTCTTAATAATAAAACACCAGTGGAAAAGGTCAGAGAGATAATACAGTGGGTAGAATGCTTGCCTTGCTATGTGACCTGCCTGGTTCAATTCCTGGCACCAAATACAGTCTCCCAAGCCCAGTAAGGAGTGATCCCTAAGTGCAGGACCAGGAGTAAACCTGAGCACTACTGGTGTGCCCCCACTTCAAATATAACCAACATCAGGAGAAAACAAAAAAATGTGTATTCTATATATGACCAATAAATACTGTGGAACTGAACGCATCAGCATTATCACTACTACTAAGAAGGAATATATTCTTAGGAATTTAAGAATGTTTCAACTTCGTAAAATCTGTAAATATAATTTATTTTATCAATGATCTAAAGTAGAAAAGTATACAATTGCATTAGTAAATATTAAAAATACTTTTGATATAACCCAAAAATCATCAAGCATAAAATTTTTGAGCAAAAAGTGGAGGAAAATGAAATAAACACTATTGATTGGAAAGCAATAACCAATAGATAAAATTTGAAATGAAGCCTTTTTTCCTTTTTTTTTTTGGCTTTTTGGGTCATACCTGGCAATGGCTCTATTCCCAGGAATTAATCCTGGCAGAGCTTAGGGGACCATATGTGATGTGGGGATTGAACACAGATTGGCCATGTGCAAGGCAGACACCCTCCCCACTGTACTATTGCTCCAGCCGTGAAGCCATTTTCACTAAACCAAATGCAAGGATTTCTTTCATCAGCAATTTTCAACACTTTTTAAGGAAATTCTAGTCCATTCCTTAAGAAAGAAAAGAAATAAACGGGTATAACTTTTTGAGGAGAGACAAATAAAATTATCTTATGGGGTGTGGCCTTGGTTATGCTGGTGGCACTGATAGCTCCTACCACTGCTAGACACAGACTTCTAGGTTCTCACCACTGCCCCAAGTACAGAGGATAAGCCCTTCCCTGCAAACAAAACAACAGCACGAAACACCCTGGGGGAAAAATTCAATCAGTTACATAAAAAACTGTAATACCTAAAATTTAACATCATAAGAATGATATATAATCTACGTAAAGATACAAAATAACCTGAAAAAGTAGTTTATCAATCACTTAGTTTAACATTTCACAATGACCAGTCTATAGACTAGTATGGTCTTCAGGTGTAAGGTTAAAACTAAGGTATATCAAGAAAGGTTAAAACGAGAAAGGTTAATACCAAGGTATAACATCTTGGATATGTATAGTTGCCACCTCTGGACCAGTATGCAGAAGTTGTGGCTGGTCCACAGGAATGAAAAGGTTGAAGAATGGTGATTTATATGCTTTCTAATCCTACTTTCCAGCTTCTTCAGGATAAGAACTATCATGAACACATGATCTAACATGTTTTTTATATTTTTTATCACACATAATTATCCTTAGAAAACATGAAATAGAACTGGTACTTTTTCCTTTAAATTTATGTTTTGGATTTTGGACCACTCCTGGCAGTGCTCGGGGAACCTATACAGGGTACTTGTGATCCAACCCAGGTCAGCAATATACTAGACAAACATTTACCTGAGTTGTACCTATTTATCACGCCTGAACAACACTGGTAGTGTGTTTTTTTTTTCAATTTTTATTAGTGAAACACCATGAGGTACAGTTGTAGACTTAAAGATTTTTGTGCTTGGGTTTCAGTTATACAATGATTGAGTACTCTTCCTTCCAACATTAGTAGTTTTTAAGTTAATAAAAGTAAAATTAATAAAAATGGAATCACATTACATGGATCATATTACATGGATCATTCTGTAATTTATTTTTTAATATTATAATGGACTTTAAATGTTTTTTATTTTAAGCACTTATTTACAATACTGTTAAAAATATTTCATGCATAGAAGTTTCCCAATACCATCGTCTACCACAGTCTCAGTGTTCCCTCTCATACATCTTCCCTTTGCCCACTTCCACCCTTGGTAAGCTGGGTTCTGCAGACCAGTTATCAAGTTCAGGGTTTTTTTATTTTTTTTTTTAGATTTTTATTAGTGAAACACCATGAGGTACAGTTGTAGATTTATAAATTTTTATGCTTGGGTTTCAGTTATACAATGATCAAACACCCATCCCTCCACCAGTGCCCATTCTCCACCACCACTGATCCCAGTATCCCTCCCCCCCCCCCGTCCCCCCCTGCCTCTGTGGCATGGCATTCCCCACTTGTTCTCTCTCTTCCTTTCGGGTGCTGTGGTTTGCGAAAGAGGGGTTGAGTGGCAATCATGTTCGGTCTAAAGTCTACTCTCAGCACGCATCTCCCATCCTGGGAGGATCCTCCCAACACCCTTTATTTGGTTCTCCTTTCTCTGTCTGAACTGCCTTATCCCCTAGCATGTGCGGCTGGCCTCCAAGCCCTGGAGTCAACCTCTTGCTACTTATCTCTGCTATTCTTGGGTGTTAGTCTCCTATTTTGTTACTTTATGTTTCCCAGATGAATGCAGTCTTTCTCTGTCTGTCCCTCTCTTTCTGACTCATTTCACTTAGCATGATACATTCCATGTAGTACCACTTGTATGTAAATTTCATGACTTCATCTTTTCTAACAGCTACATAGTACTTCATTGTGTAGAGGTACCAAAGTTTCTTTAACCAGTCATCTGTTCTAGGGCACTCAGGTTTTTTCCAGATTCTGGCTATTGTAAACAGTGCTGCAATGAACAAACAAGTGCAGACGTCACTTCGACTATACTTTTTTGTCTCTCTGGGATATATTCCCAAGAGTGGTATTGCTGGGTCAAATGAGAGCTTAGTTTCTAATTTTTTTTCAATTTCTAATTTTTTGAGAATAGTCCATGCTGTTTTCCAAAAGGGCTAAACCAGTCGACATTCCCAGCAGCAATGAAAGAGGGTCCCTTTCTTGCCACATCCGCGCCAACACCGGTCCCTTTTGTCCTTTTGGATGTGGGCCAGTCTCTGTGGTGTGAAATGATATCTCATTGTTGTTTTGATCTGCATCTCCCTGATGATTAATGATGTAGAGAATTTTCTCATGTGCCTTTTAGCCATTCAGATTTCTTCTTTGAGAAAGTTTCTGTTCATTTCGTTACCCCATTTCAAGTTCAGTTTTTTTTTATTTTATTTATTTATTTATTTATGCTTTTTGGGACACATCCAGTGATGCACAGGGGTTACGCCTGGCTCTGCACTCAGAAGTCACTCCTGGTGGTGCTCAGGGGGAACATATGGGATGCTGGGAATCGAACCTGGGTCGGCCATGCAAGGCAAACGCCCTACCCGCTGTACTGTCTCTCCAGCCCCTCAAGTTCAGTTTTAATCCTTTACATATAATGGGCTTTTAAAAAATTGTATCGATAAAGGTAATCCCAGTCTTCAGTCATTATCTTGTTACTAGACATTTAGATTGTTTCTAATGATTATGAAAAACAATAGTATAGAATAAAAATAGAATAAGATGTACTTTAGAATGCTGTAGTTTGCATGTATACAACCCTGGTTTTATCTTGGATGCCACAAATAGTCCCCAGCACTGACAGGTTACTTCTGAGCACAGAGTGATAGCTCCTGAGTACCACCAGGTGTAATCCCCAAACCCTAAAAATTAAAACAAAAAAATAAAAGAATACTGAATTATTTTTGTACAGTTCTATGTATAAGTTATATACTTTAATGATTGTTGTATTCTTACATTAATTGTAATATTGTTTCTTATAATCCATCAAACTAATTTAAAAATCAAAAAACACTAATTGGTTTCAGTCCATAGTTTGGAAAGCTATTTGGGCAATTCATCTGTAAGTGAAATAAAAAAAATATAAAAAATAGCACAGCGGGTAGGGCGTTTGCCTTGCATGTGGCCAGCCCAACCAACCCGGGTTTAATTCCTCCGCCCCTCTCAGACAGCCCAGCAAGCTACCAAGAGTATCTCACCCGCACGGCAAAGCCTGGCAAGCTACCCGTGACATATTCGATATGCCAAACACAGTAACGAATCTCACAATGGAGACGTTACTGGGCCCACTTGAGCAAATCGATGAACAACGGGAGAACAATGACAGTGAAAGATGTTACCCTCTAAAATGGTTGTGTCTGGAGCGATAGCATAGTGGGTAGGGCATTTGCCTTGCACGCGGCTGACCCTGGTTTGATTTCCAGCATCCTGTATGATCCCCAAGCACCGCCAGGAGTAATTTCTGAGTGCATGAGCCAGGAGTAACCCCTGTGCATCACTGGGTATGACCCAAAAAAGAAAACAAAAAAAAAGTTTGTGTCAATTCAAACTCCCATTTGTGCCATGTACCAAGTAATAATATTCACAATGCTTGGTGTTGTCAGATTTTGAATTTCTACCAATTCACTGGCAATCAGTGAAATGGTATTATTGAAATTAGTAATGCTGAGTAAGTTTTTAAAAGATATTTGTTTCCTTAAATTAATACTTGTATTTATGTTGGGATTTACTTTTTCAATTTGCAACCCTTTATGTTCTTACTGACTGCATGCTTTATGAATATTTCCTGTCTTTGCAAAATTGCTGCTGGACCAGTAGGACAAGAGAACAAATTTGTACTGGCACATTGCTTATTGCTGGTAACTCTTTCCCAGAATCCCTTTCTCTGGTTTGTTCTATGTCAGATTCAGTCAGTAGAGAAGTATGGAACATAAAAATGAAGCAGAAGCCATTATGCTTTAGAGAATCATCATAGTTGGTAATAATATAGATCTGCACACCAGGTGCTTCCAGTTTCTTCTCATTCTCTGGTGCTCTGTGCCCAGTCTGTCTTCCTTGTGCTGGTCGTTTTTACCAGTACCAGTCCTACAAGCCTTGTCTGCAAGCCTAGAGAGATTTTACCAATGCAAAGACAATAGTTTCCATTGACTCTACAGGGTGTTCCATATAGAGTTCATATGAACTTAGTAAATATACTTTAAAATATTTTTTTTTCTTTTTGGGTCACACCCAGGGATGCACAGGAGTTACTCCTGTTTCATGCACTCAGGAATTATTCCTGGTGGTGCTCGGGGAACCAAATGGGATGCTGGGAATGGAACCTAGGTCGGCTGCGTGCAAGGCAAACGCCCTAACCGCTGTGCTATTCCTCCAGCCCCATACTTTTAAATTTTTTAAAAGTTTTATTTTCATAAAGTTTTACACAATAATTGATTACACTCAATGTTTCAACAACAATCCCACCACCATTACACCTTCCCACCACCAGTATTTTGAAGTTTCCCACTACCACTCAAGCTTGCCCCACAGGTAGATGCTAGATAATGTATTCTGAACTGCTAGTTATAAATTGTATAGGATGTCTGTAAGGGTCTATATTACAGTGATTCAACAACGACAACAAATAAAAGTATGATATATTGTGCGGCGCCGCAAGCTCCTGGGATCATAAAAATTTAAATAATTTTGGTCTGCAGCCATCCCTATAGTGAGCTGCTAGGTTCCAAAATTCATATATGATTTCGTAAATGTTCATTTTTAAAAATGCACTTACTAGTAAATAAAACCTAGTTACAATTGAATTGCTAAAGAATGTCAGACCTTTGTTTAGTTCTCTGAAAGGACTCTAAAAGGTTTTTTCAGATTTTGCAGCCATTGACTTCAGTGTTCAGGGCTTATGTGACTGATTTTGTGACCAGGAATCATTTCTGATTGTGCTTGGGGAACTTTTTTTGGTGTTGGGAATTGAAACAGAGTCATCTACGGGCAAGACAAGTGCTTTAACCTTTGTGGTATCCCTCGGCCCCACAACTTTTTAAGTTTCAAATAGATTTATGTAATATAAAGAGCTGTGTGGGCCATGGACCTGCAATCTGAGTTCTTTTTGACTTGTAAAGGTTTCAGATTGTTGTTGGTACCTTTAAGTCGGTATTCTCTATTCATTATTGTTTATATAGCTTCAAGATCCTACTCTGGTGTATAATTGTCCTATAAATATTTACTGGATACATGAGTATCCTCCCTTCAATACATCAGGATCCTCCGTGAGCTGTATTACGGATTCACTACCAGGATCTTACCATTCTACAAGGAAGTGATCATCCATGTCAAGAGGGGTTTGGCAGGATGATACCATTTCACCGAAACTCTTCAGTGCTGCCCTCGAGAACGTCGTGCGACAATTGGAATGGGAAGGAATGGGAGTGAAGATACACAGTCGGCAACTACACCACCTCTGCTTCGCTGATGACATCCTTCTAATAACACCAAACATTAGTCAAGTGGCACAGATGCTGGCTGATTTTGACTGTGAGTGTGGAAAGGTCAGACTACAGCTGAATCTCAAGTGGCACAGATGCTGGCTGATTTTGACTGTGAGTGTGGAAAGGTCAGACTACAGCTGAATCTCACAAAGACGATGTTTATGAGAAATGGTCTCAGTCCTGACGCTCCATTTGCTCTCAATGGAACATCTCCGAATGCAACAGTTATGTGTACTTAGGTCGAGAAGTCAACATAACAAATGACCTGGCACCTGAGTTGTGCAGGAGGAAGAGAATGGCTTGGAACGCCTTTAAGAGCATCGAAGAAATAGGTAAGAGGATGAAGAACCTCCGGCTCCAGGTACATCTCTTCGATTCCAGTGTTCTTCCTGCATTAACATACACCTCAGAGACCTGTGCCCCACGAAAACAGGATAAGAATGCTATTTGGGTCTTCCAAAGAGGAATCAAAAGAGCTATGCTTGGAGTATCACGCTTCACTCAAATGAGAGAAAGAATCCGGAGTTCTGACCTCCGTTGATGATCAAGAATCAGGGACGCTGTCTGATTTGCCAAGGCATCGAAAATCACCTGGGCTGGACACGTAATACGATTTGGAGATGACCGCTGAACTAGAGCTGTTACTGACTAGATTCCATGGGACGTCAAAAGATCACATGGCTTCCCATCTACGAGATGGTCAGACTTTTTCGTCAAGTCCCTGAATGACCGGCTTGAGGCTCTTCATGTTCTTAGAATAAGCAGATTCCATTGGGCAACACTAGCACGCAACAGGGATGAATGGAGACGTTACTGGCGCCTGCTCGAGCAACTCGATGTGTAATGAGATGTCAAGTGGTCAAGAGATCAAATATTTCATGATGAAGTTGCTGTGATCTTGGGCACAGTTGACTTTTCCTATGTCTCTGTTTAAGGCATTGAGACACAGTTCATTCACTCCATTTCATCACCTTTTGTTTTGTGTACATATTATAGGCTAAGCATTGTTCTAGGCACTAAACTATAGCAGAGATATATTTAAAGATTTTGTTATGTGCAGCAAACATTTTAGTCATGCAGTCAGTAATACAAACAAATGAATTAGCAGTTTGAGGGACTGCAGACTGGTCAACATGAGAGTGCAGTGATTGGCAGACAGGCAAGATGAGAATAAGAAATTGTCAGTTACATCGAGCCTTTTTTTTAGGCCATAGGTGTTTATGACAATTACATTTTATTCTCGATGAGATGAATAGCTCTTGAAAGATTTTGAAAAATGGGGTGACATGACAGTTTGTTTTGCAAAAAGCCACTTTTACTTTCTATAAAACCAACATTGGTGAAGCAAAGATAGAAGCGACAAAACCCATTCTGGAGGCTGTTCCAAGAAAGCATGTAAGTGAGAAGTGGTAATGGCCTGGATAGCATTGTGAGTATGAAAAGAAATTGTCAGATTCTGGACATGATATGAATAAGCTGACAGTAACTACTGATAGGGTCGATGTGGAGTGTGAGGGAAAGAGGAATTATGGTGACTCTTATTTCTTGCGTGAGAACTTGGGTGAAGGATGGTATCATTTACTCAGACAAGGATGGGTGCAAGCAAAATGTGGAAAATTAAGAATACTGACTTAGATATAACATTTGAGCTGCCTGCCTCTAGAACAGTAATGTTAAATAATGATTTAGATGATTCATTTTGAAGTTGAAAGTGGAGATAACAACTGAAAATAGGAAATTGGGAGCCACTAGTGTTTAAATGGTATTTTAAGCCATGGAACGGATGCGAGCATTCTGCAGGTCAAGGACTGAGAACATTTTAGAAATTGAAATTAGAAGGTACAGCTAAGTGTATGCAGGGGATAGGAAAGCTAGGAGAGTGGCTTCTCACAAGTAGTGTCAGAAAGGCTTCAGTGATTTTTGATTCAATGCTGAGAAGGGAAAATGAGAAGCAGCCATTCCATTGGCAGGAAGGTCATGGGGATTTAACAAAGGGGTGTTCCTAGTGTGTATAGGTGAGAGAGTTGGATTAGATGACTAGCAAAAAAATAAATTTGATAATAATTTTTGTAGACATGCTCTGTGGTCTTTTGTTTTAAATTTTGGGGGGAAAGATTGAAGTAAAAAAGCATTTAAGTGTTGAAATTTAAATTATTTGTGTTGATTATATTTCCTGAACCTCTCCACTCTTCAGATATTTGATGTTAATATTTAAGTTTTCTGGAGAAATTTTGGTGCATAACATTTCACCAAATATAGCTGCATTTTGTATGCTCTGACAAAACTGTCTTTAATTTATATCTGAAACCAGTTTTTCAAAGAAGTATTAAATGAGCTTGTTAAAGGACAGAACAAACTCCCCTCCATGTCACATTTAATATGGCACTCACTAATAATGCATATTGTTGTCCTCTACTAGATTTTAAAAAGTATGTTTACAGAAAATAAATACAAAAAAAAGTCTGTTTACTCCTAACTTGGTAAGGGATTTTATGCATTTTCCAATAATGAATAAACATCTCATTTGTATTGATATATGTCTGATCAGTTTCCTTTTATATCCAGAGATTTTATTGCTATCTTTTATTTATTAATGCAGACACTTAAGCAGTATCTACAGTATAGTATTTTTAGATCTAAAACCAATATTCCCTTTCTTAGGATAAAACACTTTGTACTTTTGTAGGCCTATTAATATTTTCCCACTTAAATTTTCTTAATTCTTTTCACTCCTGCTGAATTTTACATTTGTTGGTTTTGCCTATTTCAAGGAAACTCTAAAATATATTAGCACAAAAAAATAAAATAAATAAAATAAAATATATTAGCACAAAAATTTTTAAATAAAAAACTTTATTTTTGACAGGGAAGACATAATAATTACAACAATAAGATCCAAGTACAAAATAAAATTTAATACAGTATATTTTAGATACCAGAATTGAAAACCTACTAATTGAGAGAGAATAGGCAGTATTCTGCCTATCTTGTATTAAATGATTTGAATTTATTACATAAGTTAAAATCATATAGTAATCAGTCATCACAAATTGACTTTTATTGATTTATTTTCTGGTAATTCCATTTGCCATTCCTTTACCTTTTGTTGGAGTAAATAATATGAAGTAAATGTGTTATATACCGACCAAGAGGGTAGGCTGGGGCCAGAGGAGAACCGTGGACATTGGTGGAGGGAAGGGACATTGGTGGTGGGATTGGTGTTGAAACAGTGAATGCCTGAAACAACTCTGTTATGAACAACTTTGTAAGTTACAGTGTCTTAGTAAAAATTAAAAGAATTTTTTTAAGTGAAGTAAAGTATTTTGTATTGAAAGAAATACAGAGAAATGTGAATGGCAAAGAAAGAGAAAGGGGAGAAAGGGAGGGAAGGAGGGAGGCATGGAGAGAAGGAGGTCTTCAAGATTTCTCCAGAGTGCGAAAGGTCAAGAAAAAAAATTAAGTAAAAATAAAAGTTGTTTTATAATTCTGATACTTCATATTAGTGAACATTTCATTGTGAAGACATTTTGAATTGGTAAATAATACAATTTTATTTTAAAATGTTAAAAAATGAAGAGCAAAGCAAATCCCTGCTGCCTAATACAATCTAGTATACATGATGCAGTCAATAACAACAAACCATTTCCACCGTCTCCCTTTTCATTTTCTCATGTTATGTTTTTTAAAATTCTAATCTGATCATCTTTATATAAATTGCTTACTGTATCTCTACTTAACTGTAATAGCTTAAAATTTTCTAGAAGTTTTATGATATCTGTTCAGACTAGATTTTTCTTTGCTTTGTTCCCTTTGATTCTCCTTTCTACTTTCATTTGTTGATGATTTAGCATTATATTTCAGCATTTCTCCTTCAGTTCAGAGGTTCACAATGACTTATAGTAGTTCCAATATAATTCTTCAAGGTTATATGGAGTAGTAAAGTCTAAAGTGAGTCTGCAACTTAACTACGGCAGATATTCAGAAATTGCACATTAATATAGCCATACTGTTTATTGTCCTTTCTAATTGTTTAGTACTCATGGTGTAATAGTTATTAAATATTTTAAGCATTACTTCTGTTCTTGATTTCATGCTGTCAAATAATGATGATAATGCAGATAATAACACACGGAGTGCTTATGTTTCTATTTCTGTTATAATTACTCTTTTACTCTGATTCTATTTATATTAGACGTTTTATGTTGCTTTTTTTTTAACTTTTTTATTGAATCACTATGAGACAGACCCTTACAAAGCTGTTCATGATTAGATTTCAGTCATACAGTGTTCCAACACCCATCCCTCCACTGGTGTACATTTCCGAGCACCAGTCTCCCCAGGTTCCTTCCCATCATCCCCTACTCCCCGCCCCCTGCCTGCCTCTGTGGCAGGAGCTTTCTCTCTAGCTCTTGCTTGCTCTCTCTTTCTCACTCTTGCTCTCTTTTTTGGCATTGTGGTTTGCAATATTGATACTGAAAGGTTATCAAGAATATCCTTTTACGTACTTTTAACACTCAGATCTTGTCCAACGTGATTATTCCCAGCTATTATTGTCATACTGGTCTTTCTCTATCTTATCTACCCTAAGCCCCACATACGCTTGTGGTCAGTTCCAACCATTGAGAGGTCGTACTAACCCCTGTTTTTCTGGCCTTGGATATTAGTCTTCAATATACTGCTATTTTTTCTTATAAGCCTACCATAAGGTTTTACTGTTTGTATTTATCACTTTGAAAACTCAGCTGTTTGTTTTGTTGATCTTTTGAGTTGGATTATTTTTGTTTATCTGTAATTCAGTTCTTTCTACTTGGATTTTTATTTTCTTCTTTCTGAATATTGGGTTTTCTTGGTATTCTTTTTAAAAATGCTATAACTCTTAGCTTAAATTGTTTATAGGTGATTTTTACTGCTTCTATAAATTGAACTATATCATTAGTACCTTCCCTCTACTACCATTTTTGCTACATCACACAGATTCTGATAACTTTTTTTTTTTGACTTGTCTTTGGATACTTTAAAATAGCTGCTCTGGCCTATTGAACAAATGGATACAAAAAATTATTATTTAGTTTTCATATGCTTGAGTTTTTATGGTTTTTTTAATGAGGATGATACCCAATTTTATAGCACTTGATCTGGAAACTACTTGGTATAATTTCTGTCGTTAAGTTTACTGATTCTTGTTTCATGTCCCTAAAATGTGCAGTATTCTTTTTTTTTAATGTAGGATTTATTTAGTCACTGATTAAGCTGATTGAATTGGGCATGAACTCCACATTACTTTTTTTTTAAACTGAATCTCTGAGATACAGATACAAAGCTTTCATGTTCGAAATTCAGCCGTACAATGATCGAACACCCATGCCTCCACCAGTGCACACTTTCTACCACCAGTATCGCCAGTATATCCTCCCACCCCCGCCCCCGCCATCCCAGTCCTTACCGTTCCTCCATGACAATTTCCCCAATACTCTTTCTCTCTACTTTTGGGCATTGTGCTTTGCTTGAATTTTCCCACCACCATTCAAGCCTGCCTGCCAGGGTCAGATGTTAGATCATTTATTGTCCATTGCTCATTTTGGACTGGAGCAATAGCACAGTGGTAGGACATTTGCCTTGCACGCGGCCAACATGGCTGACCCGAGTTTGATTCCTCCGCCCATCTCAGAGAGCCTGGCAAGCTGCCGAGAGTATCTCGCTTACACGACAAAGCCTGGCAAGCTACCCGTGATGTATTCAATATGCCAAACACAGTAACAACAAGTCTCACGATGGAGACATTACTGGGCCCACTCGAGCAAATCGTTGAACAATGGGAGGACTGTGACTGTGACTGTGCTCATTTTGAATATCTTGGGTGCTGCAGTCACATGCTTCTGGAATCCTAGATTATAAATGGTTGGGTTTCAGAGACATTTCTGTAGGGCACCAATCCATTTTGGGATTCAGTTGATTGGTTGGGATTCTTTCAAGATTTATTTGTGGGTTTCTGAAGCAAGGCCAGTAATAGAGTTTACAGGGTGGCGCTGGAGTTAGTTTGTGGGGGTTACTGCCAGTGCTTCCATGTGTATTGGGAAGCGGGGGGAGATAGCCCACCCCAACTCTCTGAAAGTTTGGAGATTTCAGTCACAAAACCTGCATACCTGAATTTTCAGCAGATTATATCTTGGTGAGGTCTGTTCTGAGATGGTGGAGTCGGGCCAGGGAATGGCGGCAATTTTGGATTGTGGAAGTAAGCAGCTTCTGGGGGCTCTGCTTGGGCAGGCACAATATTTACCCCAGTCTGTTCAGCCATGTTCAGGTCCAAGATTAACTGTGGCTTTTGGTCTCTTTTGAGATTTATCTATGGTTCTCTGAGATAAGGCCAATAAATGAGCTTGTATAGCTGAGCCAGGGGTGGTACGTGGGCATGGCTCCCACATACCTAACTTTTGGCCTTTTAATTTCTTGGTAAACTTGGTTCCCAATTGTTAGGGTCCAGCCAAAGGCACAGCGGCAATTTTGAGGTGTCAGGAAGCCTGAAGGCACCATCAGGCTGCTGTTGCACTTGTCCCGCAGGTATAGGTTGACCTGTTGGCAGCATCATACCTCCTGTGATGTATTCTTAAAAATGTTGCATGTGCGCTTGAGAAAGATGTAACTTCAATTATTTGGTATGAAATGCTCTACGTATGTCTTTTAAACCCATGTAGTTTGTCATTTGTGAGTAAAGTAAGTAAAGTAAAGGCCCTCCTGTTGATCATCAATTTGCTTGAGCGGGCCCAGTAACGTCTCCATCGTGAGACTTCTTGTTACTGTGTTTGGCATATCGAATATGTCACGGGGAGCTTGCCAGGCTCTGCCGTGCAGGCGAGATACTCTCGGTAGCTTGTCGGGTTCCCCCTCCGAGAGGGGTGGAGGAATTGAACTCGGGTCGGCCATGTTGGCTGCGTGCAAGGCAAACGCCCTACCGCTGTGCTGTCGCTCCAGTAGTTTGTCATTTATTTCTTTACTCTCTGCTGGTTGATATGTGTACATTTGTAAGTGGGTGTTAAAACCTTTAGTATTATTGTATGATTGGCTACACGCACGGCAAACACCTGCCGTGGTATCTTGCCTGCTGGCAAGCTCCCCGTGACGTATTCGATAAGCCAAACACAGTAACGACAAGTCTCAAAATGGAAACGTTACTGGGCCCGCTCGAGCAAATCGATGAACAACGGGAGGACAGTGACAGTGACATTATTGTATGAATGTCCATAGCACTCATTAAGTCTGATCCATAATTTCTGTGTGTGTTTTGGTGCTCCTTCACTGGTGCTTATTCATGTTTTGTTTTTTGGGGGGCCGTACCCAGCTGTGCTTAAGGCTTACTCCTGGCTCTGAACTCAGGGATCACTCTTGTCAGGGTTCAGGGAACTTTATGGGGTGCCTGGAATTGAACCCAGATCAAACATGTGCAAGACAAATGCCTAACCCACTGTACTATCTAATTGGTGCATACTTATTAATCACCTATTATCTTATTGTATCAAACCCTTAGTCATAACAGAGTGTCAGGTCTTAACTCTTACTAAATTTTTAGCTGGAAATTCATTTTATATGGTTTTATATGTGAACATAGCTGGAATGTCCTCATAGTTTTTGATTCATTCAGCCGTTCAGTGCCTTTTAATTTGAGCATTCAAACCATCACTTTGAGGGTAATCATTGAAATATAAGTATTTACTGTCACTTGATTATTTTATGTGTTTTGGATTTTTTTCCCATTGCCTCTCTTGTGCTTTAAGTTCCTTTTCTAATTTCATTTTTCTTCTAATAATAGGGTTTTTTTTTCTTTTTTGGGTCACACCTGGCAATGCACAGGGGTTACTCCTGGCTCTGCACTCAGGAATCATTCCTGGTGATGCTCAGGGGACCATATGGGATGCTGGGAATCGAACCTAGGTCAGCTGCGTGCAAGGCAAATGCCCGAGCTGCCATGCTATCACTCCAGCCCCTCTAATATAGTTTTAAGTAAGGTTTATGTGTGCCTTATATTTCCTTCTCCTGCTTTTCTTCCTCTTCTTCCACTTCCTCCTCCTTCTTTTCCTCTTCCTCCATTTTTGTATCTGTTAAGAAATCTAAATTCAAATATTTATTATTTTTTGGTTTTGGGGCCTCATTCAGCAGGGCTTACTCCTGGCTGTGATCAGAGATGACTCCTGGCCAGCTTGGGGGACTATATAAGATGCTGAGGATGGAGCCTGAATTCAGGTGTATGCAAAGCAAGCATCCTAACCCCTGTACTGATTCTCCAGCCCATGAATTTTTCTGTTTCTTCATCCTGAGTTTGTATATTAACTTGGTTAACACAGCTGTTTTTCCTTAGCCTGCTGTGTAGGCCTTATGTCAGGATTATCAGGATTATATCAGGTCTAGAAGCAAATTCCTTTGGTTTCTTCATTTTCTTTTTGAGGTTGTATAGTAACTTCTGTGTGTAGAGATAAATAGCTGTTTTTCCTTAGCATGCTGTGTACATCCTGACCACAAGCTATTTACCCAGAATGCTCTACTTTTTGTTTTCTTTATACACGGATACTTCTACACTAGCAGGAAGTGAAGTTACTCTTAGAGTATATCATGAATTTAAACGTGTCTCAGGACGGCCTCTGAGCTAAGAGAGGAATATTTGCATCCATCTTCTCTTCTAGGCTGGTGGCATGGTCAGAGCTTTCCCAGCTTATCATTTATCCACACCTGGGATTTTGTCCTGATCTGTAGATTCTTGGTCCACATCACCCATGGGGGTGTACATAAAACGAGAGTGATGTAGGAGCTGTGGGTCAAACTATCATCAAACTGCAATCCCAGTAACTGGCACTAGAATCTTAAAGAAGGATGACACTTTAAGTCAGTTGCTGCTGGCATTAAAAGTTTGATTTTTCTTTTCTATTTTTTTGTTTGTTTTGGGGCACATGTGGTGATGTTCAGGGTCTACTCCTGGCTGAGGAATTAATCCTGGCAGTGCAGTGCCAGAGATTGAACCCAGAAGAGCGGTGTGCAAAGCAAATGCCCTCTCCACTGTACATATACTTGAATAGTGATGTTTTCACCTCATTCTGTTATTATGGTAGATTAATTGATTTATCACCAATAGATGTGTATTTCTGGGATAAACTCCAATTTGGTCATGGAATTCTGTTTATGATGCTGGGCTCTTTGCTAATGGTTTGTGTTGATATTTATGAAGGATATAGGTGTACGATTTTTATTTTGCAACGTATTTATGAAGTTTGGGTATTAGGATTATTTCACTTCACTTAATCACTTAACTTCCCGTTAGTCGTCGATTTGCTCGAGCGGGCGCCAGTAATGTCTCCATTTGTCCCTGTCGCGTGCTAGTGTAGCCCAATGGCATCTGTTCGCTCCGGGAACATAAAGGGCCTCAAACCGATCGTTCATGATCTTGACGAAGAAGTCTGACCAGCTGGTAGGTGGGCGGCCACGTGGTCTTTTGACATCCCGTCTTTTGACATCCCGTGGAATCCAATCAGTAACAGCTCTAGTCCAACGGTCGTCTTTAAATCTCATTACGTGACCAGCCCATCTGATTTTCGACACCTTGGCAAATGAGACAGCGTCCCTGATCCTTGATCATCGACGGATGTCAGAACTCCGGATTCGTTCTCTCATTTGAGTGAAACGTGATATTCCAAGCATAGCTCTTTCTATTCTTCTTTGGGAGACCTGAATGGCGTTCTCATCTTGTTTGCGTAGGGCCCAGGTCTCTGAGGCATATGTTAATGCAGGAAGAACAGTGGAATCAAAGAGATGTGCCCGGAGCTGGAGGTTCTTCGTCCTCTTAGCTATTTCTTCGACGTTCTTGAAGGCGTTCCAGGCCGCTCTCTTCCTCCTGCGCAGCTCGGGTGCCAGGTCATTTGTCATGTTGACCTCTCGACCTAGGTACACATAGCTCTTGCATTCGGAGATGTCGTTCCATTGAGAGCGAATGGGGCGTCAGGAACAAGGCCGTTTCTCATAAACATTGTCTTCGTAAGATTCAGCTGTAGTCCTACCTTTCCACACTCACGGTCAAAGTCGGCCAGCATTTGTGCCGCTTGGCTGATGTTTGGTGTTATTAAAACAATGTCATCAGCAAAGCGGAGGTGGTGTAGTTATTAAAACAATGTCATCAGCAAAGCGGAGGTGGTGTAGTTTTGGAAGAGCCTGGCAAGCTATCCGCTGTGTATTCAATATGCCAAAACCAGTAACTACAACTGGTCTCATTCACCTGGTAGGATTATTTAGATCTTATAAATTATTTTACCTCTCATACCAACAAGGTTTTCAAATATTGTATTAATTTTTTATTTAATATTTGATGAATTTCTCGGTAAGATCATCTTGAAGAGTCCTTTGTGGAAAGATTGTTGTGGCTAATAGCTTATAGGGAGTCTGGATCTTTACAAGGTATTAAGTTTTGTTCAGGTAGTTAATTCGGAACTAGAGATTTTTATGCTGCATCTTGTTTTTCTCTAGGCCAATGCATCTTGTTTTTCTCTAGGCCAATACAGATCTCCTCTGTTAAGATACAGCTTCTTCTCTTGGCTCTGGTTGTTATTTTCAAAAGCACATGTTTATAGAGATCTCAACTGAACATCCAAGGTGCTAGCTAGGTATAGATTCAGTGTGGTCTCACCACTCTGGCTTTGTAGAATTCCAGTATCTCCCAGAACTATTTGTCATTAGGTTTCTGCTTATCTCTCCAGCAAACAGCTTCTTTCTGCTATTCTTTCCGGTGTTTTTCCCTGTGTATGTACAATTTATACTCATGTACTGTTGGGGTGGTGTTTGAATTATTTGACATATCTCTTCTCCACAATAGTCTCTCCTATGAATCCCAGCTGTTTTAGAAACCCTGAGCTTAAATGTGCCTTACTAACACCAAGGTGATGTGCTGGGGTTCATCTCCTTGACTCTTAGTTCCCAAATCAACATAGAAAATCAGGATAAACAAGAACCTTGCTTACAATGTATCCCATCTCTAAAGCCTCACTGTTTTCCATTGCCCCTGGCCCCTTCATCCTAGTAAACAGTTACCTTACATATCTCTTTCAGAACAGCGAATGGAGGAACAGTCTATCTTGGTGAAAACCTATGTATTTTTTATTCTCTTGCACAGGAGATAAGAAAATTGTATTGTAAAAATTGCACATAGAATTTATTTTGTGAACTCCAAGTTGTTTTTCAGTCTTACTGTTATACTATCTATAGATACAATTTCTTAATTCATATTGCATTTTGTTTCTCAGCCCATCAGTTTTTCCTCTTACCTATTAAGCAATCTGGTCTCTAATATCTTTTCATATATTTGGCATTGAATTTATGTCTCAGCATAAAATTAAAAATTTTATTGTAAAATTAAAAAATGCATAGCCTAGTTTTTATACCTTGTCACTATCTTCTAACATTTTAAATATGAGAATTAATTGAATATTATACTTACAAATAAGGTCTTGCTCATTTGGAGCTTGTTTGTTTCCTCATTTTTGCATATTGATTGTTATAATTTGTTTTGACATTTTTTGTTTCTCAGTTAATATGATTTCCTATCTGTTATTGTATGGGCTTGCATTCCTAGTAGTTGTTATTCTAACTCCCCTATACCTCTTTTATTTTGTTTTCTTGGGTGTGTATTAAATGCTTCTTTTATTATTTTGTTTCCCCTTTTTGAGTCATACCTGGCAATGCACAGGGGTTACTCCTGGCTCTACACTCAGGAATTACCCCTGGCGGTGCTCAGGGGACCATATGGGATGCTAGGTATCAAACCTGGGTCGGCCACATGCAAGGCAAATGCTCTACCCTCTGTGATATTGCTCCTGCCCCTTAAATGCTTCTCTTAAATAAAAATTTAGTTATAGACAGCCACAAACCCAGATAATTTCATCTTGTTTTCTTTGAGTTAATTACTGCATTTTAAAAATGAGTATTATCTTTTTTTTTTAATGTAGGAGTATTGCTATTTTTCCAACCATTGATTAGGCTAATGAAATTGGGCATGAACTCCACCTTACTTTTTTTTTTCCTTTTGATAAATTTATTTATTGAATCACCGTGAGATACAGTTACAAAGTTTTTGGGTTTAAGTCTCAGTCATACAATGAAACACCCGTCCCTTCACCAGTGCCCATTTTCCACCACCAAAAACCCCAGTATATCCCCCATCCCACACCTCCCCCTACCTGTGGGGCAGATGATTTCTACATTACTCTCTCTCTACTTTGATTACATTCAATATTTCAACACCAGACCCACCATTATTATTTGGAATTTTACCCCAACACTCAGATCTGCCGAAAAGGCAACCATAGACAATTTCTATTGCTAATTATGAATAACATATGATGTTGCATGGCAGCTGTAGTGGCCGCATGATTTTGGAATTCTGAAATTTAGCAATTAAATCTGCAGAGATTTCTGCCAAAACATGCTGGGTTCCAAGAATTGTTTCTGAGTCTCTGGGATCATGACCATTAAGCAGCTTGATCAAGGGCCAGAGAGGCCATTTGTGGGTGGTGACTGGGGTCTTGTTGGGGCGGGGAGGAAAGGGCCAGTTCCACCCCGATCCCGTGAGGCCTCACGTGTCTAGTCACTGCGGGCCCAAACCTGACTGTCCAATGGCCTCTGGAGGATGGTGGCCACTGAGCCGCCAGGGGGAACAGGCCAAGGCGCGAAATCTATTCCAGCCGGGGGTGGCCCAGCACCATTAACCTACTGCAGAGACCGGACCCATTTCTGCCAATAGTTGCTGGATTTTGAGATTTGTTTCTGATTCTCTTGGATCATGGCCGTTAAGCAGCTTGATCAGGAGCCAGGGAGGCCATTCATGGGTGGTGACTCGGGGTCTCGTTGGGGCTGGGAGGAAAGGGCTGGCTCCACCCCCATTCCATGAGGCTCTGCGTGTGTTGTCACTGCCCGCCCAAACCTGACTGTCCAGTGGCCTCTGGTAGATGGCGGCCACCGAGCCACCAGGAGGAACAGACCAAGGAACGGAACCTATTCCCCGATGAGGTGGCCTGGCGCTGGTAACCTACTATGGGGACCAGACATATTTCTGCCAAAAGCTGCTGGATTCTGAGATTTGTTTGAGTCTCTGGGATCATGGCTGTTAAGCAGTTTGATCAGGAATCAGAGAGGCCTTGCCTCCAATTATATAGGTGAGTCGGAGGTGGTTTGTGGGTGTGTCTCCCACATACCTAACTTTTGACTGTTTACTTTCTTGATAAACTTGGCCCCAAGTTGTTGGGGTCTAGCCAAAAGCACAGCAGCAATGCTGGGGTATTTAGAAGTCTGAAGGCACCATCAGGCTGCTGATACACTTGCCTCACAGGTACAGATTGACCTGCTGGCGGCACCATACTCCCTAAGTATTTTCTTTTAATTTTTTCTACAATGGTGTGTAAACACCAGGTGGCAAGGGAGATGCAATGGCTCTCTCTAGCCACCTGCATTTAGTGGTCTCGAGCCACTTCCCCTCCTTCCCACCCCCCACCCTCGGGATGGCCAATGCCAGGGGAGATGAAGGAGGAAATGAGGCCCAGGCTGGTTGATGATCAGTTGCTGTTTATTCCATTCTCCCCACACGCCTGTTCCAGTCTCCCTGAGCTCCCCATTCTAGTCTCAAACTGCTCCTTATTCCTGTCTCCTCCTGTCTCTCCCGCTCATCTCTCTGCCTCCCTGTCACAGCCTGGTCTCACGTCTCTCCACGCGCCTGCTCCTGCATTCTTCCCCTGCATTCTTCTCCCTCTGTCCCCCTTGCTAGTCTTTCCGCACTCCATCTTGCTGTCCTAGTCTCTCTCTCGACTCTGCCTAACTCCAAACCTTGACGGTCACAACCACACACCCAGGTCAGGTAGCACAATGAAAATGTCAAAGCCCTTCCTGATCACAGATCAGGTTCAAGGGCAAAATACCACTTAGGGGTGTTTCTCCTCTTCTTAGTCCAATAACTTAATTAACATCTTAATTCTACTTCTAAATATTAGTTATTTTGTATGAGGACATCTTGCCACAGACTCACACTACAGTGCTTAGGCTGGATTAGGACCTAGCAGGGTGCTACTCCAGTTATTACTTTTTGGATTATGACAGACTATGACCATGACCATGCTCTTAACTTATAGTTAAGCATTATGGCACTTTTGCCAGGGTAGCTCACAGTTTACCCTGGGTCCATCCAGTCCATTGTCGGGACCCTGCTTTTGGGGATCTAGGAAGTTAGGGCAACTGAGGCTTAAGTTGAGAGAACAGATGGCCAAGGATGAATATCATTCAGAATCAATTAACTACCAAGTTGCAAAAGCATAGCATTAACTGTCTTCCTGAGTCTATACAAAAAGGACATTGCTCTGAATTAATTATGCAAAGGACTTAAGGAGAAGAGAAAAACAATATTTACAAGTTAACAGCACAAAGAAAGAGGTTACAAATAAACACAGGAATGAGAGCACTGTGATGGGAGTAACCCAATAAACATAAGCTCCCTGTGGCAAGGCAGAAAGGACAAACCAAGATTATCCTATACAATGGTACCAATATTCTTATTTTATACTTGGCAGTGCTGCTACCCCATGCCCAAAACCAGAATGTGAAGATACCTCTCACGGTCCCCTTTCCGCACCCTCCCACCTTAGTATCTTCAGAGCATATTCTCTTGTCCTCATTTCAGGGTTTGTTTTGACTGGGATTATCTCATTATTGTTTCTTTATACTTTATATGTGAGCTAAATCATCTGGTTATATCTTTTTTCTTTCTGACTCTGTTTAGTATAGTTTCCTCCAGTTCCATCCACGTTGCAGCAAAGTACAAGATTTCATCTTTTCTCATTCCTGAGTATGCGTGTACCACAATTTAATTAGACATTCATCTTAGTTGGGGGTCAGGAATTGTTTCTAGACTCTGACTACTGTAAACAATACTGTGAAGGACATAGGTGTGTTTGTCCTATCAAATTAAAATACTTATGTTTTGGAGTAGAACCCAGAAATGAAATTGCAGGGTCATATGGAAGCTCTGTTCTTGCTTTTTTTGCAGCATCTTAAAACTGTTTTTGCAAAGAGCCCCCACCAGCAGTGAATGAGAGTTCCTTTTCACCACATTCCACCAGTTCTTAGAGTCTCTGGTCCTTTTGATAATAGAGAGTTCTCACTGGTGTGAGGTGATATCCCCTTGTTTTGATTTGCATTTCCTGATAATCAGTGATGATAAACATTGCCTTTTGGCCATCTTTATGTGTCCTTGAGGAAGTATCTGTTTATTTCCTTTCCCCATGTATGCATTTTGTTGTTGTTGAGTTTTGAGAGTGCTTTATATATCTTGGATATTGTATGGGTGTGTGAATATTTTCTTCCAATCAGTAAGGGGTCTTTATTTTGGATTTCGTTTCTTTTGCAGTGAAGAAATTTTGTTAAGTTTGATGTAGTCCCACTTGCTTCTGTTTTTGTTTTTTCTTTGCCAACAGGATAATACCATTTAAAACTGCTCTCAGATTACTATCAGGGGGAGTTTTGTCTCTGTTTCCTGTGTATTTTCTAGAAGCAAGTTTGATATGGATGGGTTTTTTTTTAAATTCATTTTGAGTTAACCTTTGTGTTTGATGTGAAATACAGGATCTGATTATTTATTTGTTTATTTATTTATCATATGTGCTGCAGTTTTCCCAGAATTATTGAAGAGACTCTCCATTTCATGGTGGAGCAGTTCATTTCTCAATTTCATGCACTTAGTTCCTGTGTCATACATTAAGTAAATATGCTTATCTGCGGATTTAGTTATGGACTCTGATTACTGCTTTTTTTTTCGGGGTGGGGGGCAGTGGGCCACACTTGGTGATGCTCAGGGTTATTCCTGATACTGTGCTCAGGAAGCACTCATGACTGTCCTTGGGGGATCGTATGGGATGCTGGGAATCAAATCCAGGTCAGCTGTGTGCAAGGCAAACACCCTACCCACTATACTATTGCTCCAGCTCCTGATTACTGCATTTTAAAACTTAAATGTATACCATTTTACAGGACAGAAAGTAGTACAAAGATTAGGGTAATAACGTTTCATATGGCCAACCCTGGTCCGATCTCTGGCACTGCATAGTGTCCCATGAGCACCACCAGAAGCAGCCCCAACTCTGCCCCCTCATTAAAATAAATGAAAAAATATATATATGTGTATATATACATATGTAAACTGGAGCGATAGCACAGCGGTAGAGCATTTGCCTTGCGCGCAGCCAGCCCGGCCGAGCCAGGTTCAATTCCTCCGCCTCTCTCAGAGAGCCTGGCAAGCTACCGAGAGTATTCAATATGCCAAACACAGTAACAAGAAGTCTCACAATGGAGACGTTACTGGGCCCGCTCAAGCAAATTGATGAACAATGGGAGGACAGTGACAGTGACAGTGATATTAAGAATTATTCCCATGAAGAGGGACTGGAGCGATCGGACAGCGGGTAGGGGGTTTGCCTTGCATGCGGCCGACCTGGGTTCAATTCCCAGCATCCTATATGGTCCCCCGAGCACTGCCAGGAGGAGTAACCCCTGTGCATTGCTGGGTATGACCCAAAAAGCAAAAAAAAAAAAAGAATTATTTCTATGAACATAGCAAGACATTTATTTTACTTTCTGAATCAGATCAACCCAATATCTGTGGTCCGATTCTATCTACTGTAGTACCTGTTGTCCTATTTTTTTTTTGGTCTCTTACTACTTTAGCCTGTTATATTTTATAGAATTCTTTGACTTTTGGTTTGGAAAAAAATTTTTTTTTCCCAGGGTTGTTTTGGTATTTGCTTCATTATGTGCTTGAAGGCATACCAGCCAGAAACTGTTCTCTAGTGAATTCTCTAGTGAATTTTCAATTTATGCCATTTTCCTGCTTTAGAGGCAAAAGCAGTGTGTGGAGATTTGTTTTCTTTTTGCATGTCGTTTTATTTTGCAGCCAATATCATACCACTTTTCAGAGCAAGTTTATTTTGAGAGGCCAAACCTGGCAGTGTTTGGGGGACCGTGTAGTACCTGGGACCAAACCCAAAATTCCTACATGCTAAGCATGTGCTTACTCCAGGCCTTTGAGCCATCTCCCGGACTTGCAGGCTTCTTTTAAACTTATCTTTAGTTATTTTTTCTTAATTTTATTTTAGACACTTTGGTTTACAGTACTGTTAATGATTTAAATAGTAAGTGAAGTTTGCTGGTAAGAAGGAGGGGCAGAATTCTGTTAAGATTCCCAACTTCCTGGCATTTCCTGGGCTTTGTTTCCGATCCTTCTGTTTTATCACCTTCTTTACAAGGTCAAACCTTAAGGTTGACTGTGTTCTGTAAATACCTCCGGGTGAGTCCCTTTTACTTCCCTACTAACTTACAGAGGTAAGTATTTCTGCTTTCACTTCATTCCTCACAAAATGCCTTGCTAACTGGTTATCATTTCAAAAGGTGTTTTTAAAATATTGTTATCAAATGTTTTTAGTACTTCCAATGATATGATCTTTCAGAATATTTTTTCATGCTACTTGGAAAAGAATATAATATTGGTGTATGTATGGTACTTATTTAATTTTTATTTTGTTTTTGGGGGGGCCATGCCTGGCAGTACTCAGGTCTTAGTGCTGCCTCGGTACTCTGAACCCCTGATGGAAATAAGGGGACCATGTGGGATGACAGGTATTGAACCTGAGTTGTACACATTGAGTGCCTTACCTACTATACTTTTTCTTCAACCCTGATGATACTTATTTTATTTCTCCTTTCCTTTTTATTGTAAAGTTGGGGGTCACACGCATGCGTGACTGTGGTACTCATACATTTGATGTGGACTTTCCAGGGGTATGCACACTTTAGCTGTACTTTTGCACACCTGGGTGCCAGGGCTTCCAGGGCTGTATTCCCCTTGTGTGGTCAGCACCAGGAAGGAACTCACATTAAACATCTTAGCCATACAACCACCCTATGGGATGGAGTGAAAAAAAAAATTAGGGGCCAAGGGTCTTTGAAAAGTATTTGGGTCATTTAAATTTCTTTTTTGGATGAATTTCTAATATATGCCTTCCTTCTGTTTTTCTGTTGCATTCTGGTGATATTCAGTCGAATAAATAGTGTACTGCTTTCTTTGTCTCCACTCTAAAGATGTCTATGGGAAGATCTGTTGCCTAAAACTTGCATACCTTTGAGGAACATTAATTTGATGCTAGCATTGTAGTTCAACTTTTGTTCCTTGATTCTTCTGCAGACTTTCTTTGTATGTTCCACTCAAGATTTTTTACTACCTCCTATTTCACATATTTCATCTCCTTTGAACACTATTAACCACTTTCTCGGATATTAAACTATTTTCTTTTTTACCTAGGGAAATGTCTCCTTTCTTATTCTACTATTACTCTATTAGTTACAACCTCTATCTTGTAAAGGAAAAATTTTCCTCTATCTTGTAAAGAAAAATTTTTGAAGGAAAGCATCTCTAGATTAAGTTGATTTTTTTTCTCTTCCCCACCTACATGAAAGCCTCCTTTGCACTGTGCCCCGTGCCCCACAATGGATGCTGGGTGCAGATCTGTCCGTGGCTACTGGGAGCTAGGTAGATGAGTGCGGAGTGCCAGGCCTGGCACTGTCTTTGGGATGTGGCCATCTGGGGCCTCACTGCCACTGCAACAGGGGCAGCTGTGCAGGGGCAGCTGTCTCTGCCTGACAGCCCCTAGCCTAGTACTGCAAGTGCTGCTCTATCAGCTCTATCAGCTCTGTGGACTCCGTTTAAGAATGCTTTGTTTCTTGTCACGCTTCCCACTTGCAGGTTGACCTTTGTCTCCTGATTCTGACTACCATCTCCCCTTTGAATGATGTCTCCCAAATCAGTGACTTCAATCTTAGGATCTCCTCTAATTAGATGAGCAGCATCTTCAAAGATTCACATCGACATCTAGTTAGCATTTAGTTCTCTCGTTACTACTTCTTTGAAGACTCCTCATTTTCAAGTTACAGAAATGATCAAAATTTTTTTTTAAAGTTTGTTAAAAGATAACTTGATAAAGGTAAATTGAACTCATTTATTTGTTTTTGCCAGTGAGCTGAATCTTCTATCTTAGGGTTATGTGCTAGGTCAGTGTTCGGTGAGCAGCCAGGTGCCTATTAGTTATGTTGAATGGCCCACCCAACAGTAATATTTAGTCTACAGAGCCAAGTATCATAGGTAGGAGTCCATGTTTTTATTTCTTTATGACATTAGTCACTCAATTTCATTCACTTTAGTGTTAATTCTTTTTGTCATCTAAAATCTCCCTTTCCAGATATAAGCTCTAATAGCACATAATGGTTTTCATTTTGTTTGTTTATTCTTTTATTGCACGTCTACGGGGGGCCTCCTAGCTAGGGATCCTTAGCCAACCAAACAGGCAGGCAGTTCAATTCAGAATCCTGGGTGTGTGGAGTTGCAAGAAGGCTTCAGGGTTGGATGTTCAATAATCCTCAGGGCTGCACCTAGTGATGTTGGGGGATTGATTGAAGTAGGGTGGGCCACATGCAAAGCATGCACCTTAACGTCCTTCCCCCATACTATCATCTCTCTGGCCCATATCACACTAGTTTTTTAAAAAGCATAGGAGATAACTGGCTTAATAGTTTTTCTTGTTTCATCTATGTTATACAAGGTAATTATACTAAAATCATCGTTACATGCGCTAATTAGGTTCTTATCATATACTTACACACAAAATACAGGTGATTGAGTGGGCTAGGCAAGCTGATAGATTTATCTGAAATAGGCCATAATACGAGATCAGGAATCTATACCCAAATGGACAAGAAAATGAGGAGACTGCTCAGAGATATCAGAGAATTGACCGAAGAACAAACATTGTTTTAAAAGGACAAAAAAGGTAGTGCAGTTTTAATAATAACATCCTGTTTCTTTGAGTAAACCAAGTAATGTAACAGTAATCACTATAAATGCAGTGATGAATGACAGAACTTGTCAGAAAATCAATCAATATTAGAAGAGATTTGAAAATTGGAGGTGAAAATGGCTTTGAGGAGATAAATTGAGTTTGGGATTACAGGAAAACATCAAAGAAGGAGTTACTGCTGAGTGATGAATGTAAGAAAATAGTTTATTTACAGGAAATTGGTGAATTTTTTAAAAGGAGGGGTGATATACAACTTTATATATTGATGAAGCCAGGCAGATTCTGAAAGTATGATAAAAAAAATCAGAAAATGAGCACATTCTTTATACTCAGAATTGTCTTCTGCCCAGGTATTTTGATAATTTTCTTTATGTAAAAAATTTTACAGTGGAATTATCTGAGATTTTGTTTTTAGGGGTTCCCAAATCAGGAAATAGTTAATATTTGACAATGAACTACATGCATTACTATGTATGTATTTTTTTTCTTTATTAGTGAAACACCATGAGGTACAGTTGTAGACTTACAAATTTTGGTGCTTGGATTTCAGTTATACAATGATCGAGTACCCATCCCTGTACCAGTGCACATTCTCCACCACCACTAATCCCAGTATCCCTCCCACCCTCCAATCCCCCAACATCACCCTGCCTCTGTGGCAGGGCATTCCCCATTTGTTCTCTCTCTCCTTTTGGGTGCTGTGGTTTGCAAAAGAGGAATTGAGTGGCAATCATGTCTGGTCTATAGTCTACTTTCAGCATGCTTCTCCCATCCTGGGAGGATCCTCCCAACACCCTTTATTTGATGCTCCCTTCTCTATCTGAGTTGCCTTTTCCCCTAGCATGTGCGGCTGGCCTCCAAGCCATGGAATAAACCTCCTGGTACTTATCTCAGCTATTCTTGGGTGTTAGTCTCCTATTTTGTTACTTTATGTTCCCCAGATGAATGCAATCTTTCTATGTCTGTCCCTCTTGCTGACTCATTTCGCTTAGCATGAGACTTTCCATGTAGTACCACTTGTATATAAATTTCATGACTTCATCTTTTCTAACAGCTACATAGTACTCCATTGTGAGGATGTACCAAAGTTTCTTTAACCAGTCATCTGTTCTCGGGCCCTTGGGTTTTTTCCAGATTCTAGCTATGCGTACATGGTATCTTCAATAAATAAAATTAAATTACTGTTATCAAAATGCTAAAGTATATTTGCCAGCTTAGTAGAGGTTTATTGTTTATAAAACATTTTGAGATACTTATTTGACACCAACAGATAAAACAAAACGAGTGGGAATGACTTTTTTAAAAAATCATTACTGGGGCCAGAGAGATAGAGCAGCAGGTAAGACATTTGTCCTGCTCACAGACAACCGCCAATGATCCCTGAGCCTAAAGCCAGGAGTGATCTCTGAGCACAGCCAGGTGTGTGCTTCAAAACAAAAAATAAATAAATAAAGATTCCTGAATGATAAATTTTATTTATAGATGAAACGCATAAAGATAGCTCAGAGGTCTGGGTTGCATGCTTTGCATGCAGGAAGCCCTAGGTTTGATCCCCAGTACCTCATGGTCTACCAACCACTGCCAAGTATTCCCTCCACCACAAGCTTTGAGCTTGAAGTAATCCTGTAGCCCTGCAGAATATGGCCCCAAAACAGAGAGAGAGAGAGAGAGAGAGAGAGAGAGAGAGAGAGAGAGAGAGAACTTAGTAGTTTTGGTTTCTGCTTTTCCTTTCAGCTTTCTAACTTCTTTTACTACATTTATTCTTCAATTTTTCATTGTTTTCTTATTCATGTCTTATATTCACTTGGTATGTTTTCTCACCTATGTAGCCCTTGACTCATTTTAGAACTTTAAACTAGCTTGTTGTACCCACATCAAGTCCTTAACAAAATCATTCCTATTGGCTATCATTAATTGTGATTATCTTTTGAAAACACATGAGTTCCAGTATACCAAAAAGAATAGTCATCACCTGAGTACAGTTAGATCCTGTAAAAACATTTCAGATATTATTTTACTTTTTTTTTTTTTTTGGTGTGTGTCGGGGGGTGCCACATCAGAAGGTGCTCAAGGTTTACTCCTGGCCCTGTGCTTAGGGATTACTCCGAGAGGTGCTCAGGGGATCAGGGGACCATTTGAGTTGCTAGGGATTGAATCCAGGTCAGCCGTGTGCCAGGCAAGCACCCTACTCGCTGTACTATTACCTCAGCCCCCATTTGTTTGTTTTTTATTTTCGGCCACACCCAGTTGTGCTCAGGGCTTACTCCTGTCTCTGTGCTCAGGGATCACTCCTGGAGATCTTCGGGCGATGTTACGGGGTGCCAGGAATCCAACCCAGGTCAGCTGCATGCAAGGCAAGCACTTTATCTGTTCTTCTCTCTCAAGCCCCTCAAGTATTTTTATTTATTTTTTTTCCAGATATGTAAAAGTACATTTATTTATTTGTTTTTTTAAAATGTATTGGCTTACCCTATGCTATTTTTTTAAATTTTTATTACTGAAACACCTTGAGGTGCCTCAGTATTTTTAAATAATTTATAGATAAAAAATTAAACGATATGAAAAACAACTATATTGGAAATTAATAAAAATGTTTAATGTGACAAGAACACATTTTTTTTTCTGATGTGAATATGCACATTCAAAATGGGCAGTATCCTTTGAACACAACTAATTGCTCATGGATGAACCCAGAACACACCCAGAACTAGGACACTTAAGTATATCTTAAAAATACTAACTCAGACCAATTTCATGTATATGAGTGTGGTGGTCTACTTTTTTTTTTTAATGAACTCTGATTATTCTTTTTTTACTTGTATTTTTAAAATTTAATACTTTGACATTTGTAAAAGGTCATTTTGTTGAAGACAAGACATTTGTAAAATGTTGAAGACAAAAGACTTGTAAAATGTCATTTTGTAATTTTGTTGAAGAGATGGTGATCTTTTTCTAATATGTAGTAACCAAATACTTTGATTTTGCTATGTATTGGAATGATCAATGAACATTTTAATTTTTATGTTTTATTTTTTTAAATAAAAACTTACACTTTTTTCCACTTATGAACAAAATAAAGCAAATTTCCTAGCACAAATGATGAAAAATGAAATATGCATATGAAATTGTCACAGAATTTTTTGTCCCAAAATACTACACAGTACATTCTCCCTAACTGAATGACAATTTGGGGGGCCTTAGAATATTGTTTACTGATGGATTTTTTGAGTTCAAAATAATCTATCTAGGATATTATTCTCTAATAGTCTTATATCTCACCTAGTGATTTATATGGTGCTTATCTACTGAATGAGAAAAGGTAATTTTTGTGAAAGATAGCATCATGTTTCTCAAACACGAGCAAGTGTTAAAGATTTTAGTTAACTCAATTAAGTGAGAGAAACAAGTTTAACACATTGATACCAGTGTGCATCTCTGGTGGCTAACACTTGAATGTAGCTTAATTAACACTAATTGCAGTGCCAGCATCAACATATTAAAGGAGAATCCAGGGGTTATAGTAGAGTACATGCCTTACAAGTGAGAAGGCCCCAAGTTTGATCCCTCAACATCACTGCGTCTACTCCAGGTGGCTTCCGAATACCACCGTATAACCTTGGTAATCCTTAAGGCTGCTGGGCCAGGCAGTATCACATAGTCAGGTCTACACCACCTAGCCAGTTACCACTGGGAGCATTGCCCAAATCCTGGAGTCCCAGTGACAAAGACCCTTTGAATACATGAGAGAATAGTTAATAAATGATACTCAAAGAACAAACATACAAGTAGTCATAAATATTGAAATTAATAATAAAATGGAGAAAAACAGCTTCCTCCGTGGTGGGAAAGGAGTCAACATAACCTGATTCTGAAAGGCCAAGTTTTCTCCTCCATGGACAAGAATACATGAAAGGCTGTTATCAGACACACTTACTCAGTTGTGGGATATATGAATTATTAAAACAGATAAGCTTTTAAGAAACAGCAAAACTATTAAATTCAATGAAACTATGGTGACTGTCAGAGGGAAAAGGGAGGGAGGGGAGAGGAATGAAGAAAAGGCTCTTTTTGGAAATGGCATGGCACTGGAATTTTGGTAGAAGCAGTGATCATATTATAAAGTCAATAAATAAAATATTATAAAGTCAAATAAATTTTAAAAAGCTTTGCATTGTTTTCAGTTATCAGCAGGGTTTTTTTTTTTCGAATAAATTTTTTTTTTTAAATCTCCATCCTCAGCTTGACAATTGCCTTTTAATAAAGAAAAGAAATATAAGTGGCTTTGTGTTCATAGGGTTGGACATTTCCTTAAAATAATTCAAATAGAGAATAGATTCCTTAAGGGATTGGTGATCAGAGAAGAAAATCTGCAGGGGTGCCATAGCAGCTTGACCATCAAGCTTGAGTCACATCAAAAGCTAGATGACACAAAGGCAGCAAGTAAGGGTGAAAAAAGGAAAAAGAAAAGAATTGCTATGAGACCAAGAACATCTTACATGATTTTTCCTTAAGCTTTAATTTTCAAGACCTACATAGAAAGAAGATAATGTCAGTTTATGGAGGTTATCTGAACATAGTGGCAATTTTCCTTGTTCAATTTTCACCTACCTACCTATGTGGTGAACAATTTCAGAAGTGCTGATTCTTGCAAAGGGCAATATATAGTTAGTCACGGGAAGACCAATTGCATTCGGGAGAAATGGACAGAGATTATTTACTTCTCATCTGTACTTCATCATTTTCTTTAGCAGTAGCTGGTGCTGGAACAGGAGATCAAACTTATCGATCATTAGAAGGAAGTCTTTCTTTGGTGATTTCAGCAGAATACTTTTAACTCTTTCTGACTCCAGAGTAGCTAGAGATGTGAAACTAGCAGTCAGTCTTCTTTTGCCTCTAATACAAAATTTAATTCTGAGGGTACATTTTGGGGAGATTGCACAGGCAGCATGCTTTAGAATAGTGAGTCCTAGCTAATGATTATATTATTATTATTATTATTATTATTATTATTATTATTTTGCTTTTTGGGTCACACCCAGCTTTGCACAGGGGTTTATTCCTGGCTCATGCACTCAGGAATTACTCTTGGTAGTGCTCGGGAGACTATATGGGATGCTGGGAATTGAACTTGGGTTGGCTGAGTGCAAGGCAAATGCCCTACCCACTGTGCTGTCGCTCCAGCCCCCCTCTCTAAATATTTTTAATGCTACTAATTTAAACATTATCAGAATGAAAGTTCCTACGGTAGTTCTTACTAGTTCAGTTATGTAGCAATAATTCAGTATCAATAATCAATATCATATAGAAAAATGTTTGAAATTTTCTTCATAAAATCATATACTCAAAAGCAACTTAGTCACAGTAAGTTTCAAAGCTCTGAATAACTTATGACAAAATAATACTAGTAGCACCAACAGTAATAATTCATTTGGCTAAAAGTTGAGTACTCTTTTTTAATCTAGTCCTCTTTTTGCTTCCAGCTTGCAAAAAAGACTATTAATCTGGAACTGCTATCTAACCTTCTGTCTTCTGTGCAGTTCATCAGTCATGCCTCTGAAATTGATTTTGGCTTCTTTACATCTTTCCTTTGAAATTTCTCTCATGCTGTCTTTTCTATGTTTTAACCAGAGGTATGCAATAAAAATGAACTCATCCGTGTTTCATTTTTATATAGCTCAGATGTGTAAGATGCCTTTTAAATCTTTCATATGTGACTTTACAAAATGGTCATACTGTTATATGATCAAATACACATGATGAGATTCTTTTTTTAATTGTTTTGTGCTTCTGGACAAGTTTTTTATGAAAAATAAAATGTATTGGTACATATACAGTAGAGCTAGCATTTTAGAGAGGCTTCTCAAAAAAAGGTCAGCCATAAAAATAAGGCTGGTTTATAGAGCCCAGACCTAAAATATTTTTTGATGAGGAAGGAAAAAAGTATGAGTGTTGACACACAAAGGCAGTAGTAGAATTGTATTTCTTCAGACTGAGCAGATGCTTATTTACAGCAACTGTCACACCTCTGCTGCTGGTGAACATGCTTGGCTCTACTTGTGAGAGCAAGAAGAAGCCTTGGGGCGAACATTTCCAGCAAGACTGCAAGAGCAGGCTCACAAATCAACATTTTTCAGAATGCATATTGTAATCTGTCTCCTCCATCTAAGCAAACTCCTAATTTCACTTTTTTAATATAAGTTAAATATAAAATATCTTTACCTTCATATTTTATACTATACCTAAAGGTTAGGGTGACCCAAATAGGGTAACCCGAGCTTGGCTTCAGTAAGAATAAATCTAAACCAGCAGTTTGGATAGCTACAGTATTATACTGCAAGAATACATGTGGCACTTGGGGGGGGGGTGGGCAGTGTGTGTGAGTCTACACACATGCGCACACATTCTGTTTTTCTATATTGGGGTCATACCTGACAATGCTCAGGGCTTACTCTTGGCTCTACACTCAGGGAAGGGAACTCTCCTGATAGACTCTAGGGGACCACCTGGGGTGCTAGAGATTAAGCCCAGGTCAGCCATGAAAGCATTGTTGATAGAGAGCCCACATAGGTGATTCTGGGTACAATTTCATAAAAAACTGCTTTTACTCAAGAAATTTAAAAAGTATTACATAATCTTCGAATAGATCTTAATTCTGAAAAACTTTTCCATCAGAACAGATTACTGTTTGGGATGTTTATTTGTTACCCAAAAGAGATAGAACATTTCTATTTCAAATGCAGTTTTAACTAATGACCTAGAATTCATCATTATGCTCCTCTCAAGTTATGGTAAAAAGTAATAAACTCTCAACAAATTATTGTTGTCCCAGGAAATCCACCAAGTACTTTCAGAGAGAAAGGAATGAAATATACAAAGAACTGGCTTATAAATGTCCTTGATTGAAGTGTCCTCACAATTAAAAAAAAGCTTCCTTTATTCCATTTTCTACAAGGATTTTTCTCCCCTTGCATCTTTTGTCTTAAAACACTGCATGCTACACCCCTATTTCCCTTGATATCCTGTACCATAAAACCATTCATCAGTATATCTGGCCCCTACATTTTCCACCTTAACTTTCTAGTGTTTATGAGATTTAGGAGGATTGTGAACAGAGCCATTATTACATTTAGCTTGTTTTCAAGATACTTAAGTGCATTTTTAATTGACATTACAATGTGGATGACAGACCGTGACATTAACTAGAATGTCCAAAACTAATAAACTTAAGATCAAGCAAAGACTCAGGAGATATCAAACAAAATACAATAGGTAAATATATAAATTTTCTTCAGTTAACTGTTCACACACATTTCATAGTATCTAGTATAGTGTTGTACATGTAGGAGATACTAAGATTTTTTGTTCTTATTTTTATTTTCACGAGACTTTATTAAGATAACTGAATGGGTATTATAAGTTGTTAAATCTGTTAATAGTCACAGTGTCTAGATAATTTATCATCATAAAGCAGATGATGAACTTTGTCTTATACTGAGTTCTTTCTCGGCTGGGTTTCTTTTCCTTTCCCTTCTACTTTTCAATAAAACTTTTTGTGAGATTTATTTGGTTCTAAATAGCATACCTTATTTTTGGGATTGCAGCATGATCTTTGGGTAAAATTGTCAGTCCTAAACCAGAATTCCTATGTAGCTGTGGTGCTCAAGTAATCGCTTGCTGTCACCTGGGAAGCTTTTAAAAGCTACAGTTGAAAGGCCAGGTAATAGCTCAAAGGAACAGGAGTCCATGCTTTGTGCACATGAACCCCAGGGTCTGTCCCCAGCTCCTCATGGTTCCCTAAGTCAGGAATGGCCCATGAGGCACCAAACCAGGTGTCACCCCTGAAAACTGTTGCGTCTGACCCCAAAACAAAAGTAATGCTGGACACACAGGGTGTGACCCCCCAAAATAATTTGTATAAGTACTGAGACCAGGCCTGGCAGATTGTCCTAGTTGGAGAGCAGGTACCATGCTAGCTATGGACATTATGGACCCTGAGCTGCCCTGCATGTCAACTGCATGGCCCCCAGCACCACTGGACCTGAGCAAAATTCACTCCTAGACCCTCTGTGCTCTCCAACCCCAGTGCCCTCTGGATTAATCTGGAGTGGGTCACAGAAACTTTTAAAAAAATCCCCTCCCTTTCCTTCTGTCTCCTCTATCGATCCATGTTACATAGATCCTCTGTCCGTCACACTTAGGCCTGGTTGAAGTCATATATCAGGTTGTGGTGTTAACACGCTCAGGTTTGCAGTGCTTACCAGGTGTTGTTTCTGGCTATAAGTCTGGCACGCCTTTTGTAAGCTGTGCTTGCCATTAGTCACGCACCCTTTAGCTGCAATGTTCAAAAACACCTGACTGTGGTGTGGCCAGAATTGTGGCAATCATACAGACACTGATGAGTGTGACACACGCCCCCCCATGGGTTTTTTTTTTTTTTTAGTTTTTTTAAAAAATTAAGTCCAGATTGACTGTTCTTATCCTCAGTTGTAAACAAATTTTAGGTAAAAAGTCATATTTGAAGTCTTTTTGTTCCCCTGCTTTTCAGGGCCTCACATATATGAGACATGTGCTCTAATGTTGACCCATATCTCTTGTTCCAAGAAGTAATCTTTGTAGAATGTGCTAGCTCATTATATTTGAAGTACATACTCTTGAATATGTGCATACTTCAAATCACATATCTCGAATGTACATATATGCTTCAAATCTAATATGCTATACACATATGAAATAATTTTATAAACTCGATACAGTTACAAGATTTATCTGAACATTTTAATTTATTTTACATCTTACGGGTTTTTTTGAAGGGGGCACACCCAGCAGTGCTCAGGGACTGCTCCTGGGTCTGTGCTCAGGGGTCACTCCTAACAGTTCTCAGGGGGACCATTTGTAAATGGGCCAGGGATCAAATCAGGGTCAGCTACATGAAAGGCAAGCGATTTAATCCCTATACTATCTCTCCAGCCTTTATCTTATCTTTATGTTTAATTTAACATGTGAAAATGTCTTTTGCTATTGGTTTATCATTATAAAATATTTGACATGAATTAAATTTTACTTTTGATGTTGGGCTATAAGAATGCATCAGAATTGTGGTTATTATTACTATTATCATTTCGTAGATAGTCTTATGACTCACTATCCTTTTATTATTATTTGACCATTTATCAATCTATTGCACACTGTAAAAGTCTGTAAATTCCACAGTGTAAATAAGTACATTCAGTGTCTAAATACATTCAGCTGACTTGGAGAGGTATGGAGAATACCTTGTAGAAATTGTATGGAGTATATGGTATGGTATCTCCAACACATGGTGGTTGAACATTTCCTTTTTTGGTATCATTCCCACGAGAAGAAAGAGATTTTATAGTTGGGTATGTGATTTGTAGTCTTAGAGTGATTGCCATTCAATGATTAAATAAAAGGGGAGAATAAATACCATTCTTCCCTTTTTAAGGCTTAAGGACATATACACAGAATGAATGCAAATCTTTTCATTGTGGAAGGCAATTTGGCCTACTGATAGCACATATATAAACGCGAGTGGAAGTCAGTAATGGTGCATTAACAAGAGATCAAAATGCAGGGAGGTAAAAATCTCAGTATTTTTCAAGAAATAACTTTGAAAACAAAATATAATGGAAGCTACACATGTAGAAAATGAGGAAAATCCTTTTATGAAAGCAGAATCCTGATTTGTTAAATGTCCTTTGGTAAGTGAGTGGACAAAATGGTTTCCTGAATTGGCTAGCAGTGCATTCCACAGTGATTGCTAAAATGATGTGTCCATGGGAGAGCTTACTCTATCACTCAAGTTAACAAACTATTTTTTTTTCTTTTCAAAAATGAAGTTCTACATGAATGTTATCCTCGCAGGTATGAATTTAATTCAAAAGAAGGTATTTTGTAGATGGAAAAATTAACTATTCACTTGTCCTTAATAGAAAAGAACTGTGTGGAAAAACATCATCATAACTGTCACTGTCACTGTCATTCCGTTGTTCATCGATTTGCTCGAGCGGGCACCAGTAATGTCTCCAGTATGAGACTTGTTATTACCGTTTTTGGCATATTTAATATGCCACAGGGAGCTTGCCAGGCTCTGCCATGCGGGCAGGATACTCTCGGTAGTTCTCCGGGCTCTCCAAGAGGGACAGAGGAATGGAACCCGGGTGGGCTGTGTGCAAGGCAAATGCTCTACCTGCTGTGCTGTCGCTCTAGCCCATCATCATAACTAATACAGTTATTTTTTTTTTAAAGATGCCAGTTTGCAGTGTTAATTTGCAGACTTGAATTTCAACCGTTAGTGATATTTATTCTTTGATTTTGGTTATATCTCAGAACACCAATTAGAGCAATGAAACTATCGAATATTTGTTATAATATTTTGCTCTTTCATATGAATTCTGTGATTGGGCAATAAACAATTTTATCAGAAAAAAAGTACTTCTTTGATTTCTTTAAGTTTTGAAAACATAATGCGTTCTTTTTTTGGGTAAATGCTTGTTAGTTATTACATAGAATAAAGCCCTTATTTTAAAATACATTTTAAAATATAGAAAATTACATTCATAACTGAAACGGGATAGTTACCTCCATTTTATCAAGAAAAAATAATTCACTCTTGATAAGTTAACACAGGAAAGATAGTAGTAAGCATCCTCTAGTTCAAGAATTAGTCACAGTTTAGTAGGTTATCTTTGAAATATAAGGCTTTATAAGTTATTATGCTTGCTATTCTTATGCAGACACAAATGTAACTAACTTGTTGTCATTATGGCATTTGCCTTGCGTGCAGCCAGCTTGGCTGAGCCGGCTGCCCCTCTCGGAGAGCCCGGCAAGCTACTGAGAGTATCTTGCCTGCACAGCAAAGCCTGGCAAGCTACCCATGACGTATTCAATATGCCAAATACAGTAACAACAAGTCTCACAATGGAGACGTTACTGGGCCCACTGGAGCAAATCGATGAACAACAGGAGGATAGTGAAAGTGATGGTCTGAAGTTAAATTTCACTGCAAATTTCATTTTCCTATCATTGTTTTTCAAAAGTTGAAACCTATGATTTGTTTATACATCATCATGAGTATTAAGTCAAAATGTACCTATGAAATAAATTTGAAATAGCTCTTAAAACATTTAGTTTGGAAGCAAACTATTAATCAGATTCTGTATTAGAAAATTAAAAACCTTTATAAAAGCAAAATTTTATTTTGTCCACTATATGATTGATGGTTTTATTGTTTTCAGTGTAAAACTGTTAAAGAACATTGGACTCATTGTGCAATATGTCTTTCATTTAATTAACTTGCTCAGTTTTCATTAGCTTTGTCAAGTTTTCAAATATCTAGTTCAAAATTATGCCTCTACTGTGTATTCAAATATTAATTAAGTTGGATTTATTTTCAGTTTAGAAGAACTTACTCTGTAAGAAAATTAATTCTTACAGAGAAGAAAATAGTTCTTCCCATGAATAAAATAGCATCAAACTTTATTAATCTTAAGTATTTAGAAGTTTCTTTATAACATTCTTCTGATTTGCATACTAGCCATTTTGTTCTAAAGTTACTTGCTAATTTGCCAGTTATCGTTTACCGTCACTGTCACTGTCCTCCAGTTGTTCTCAAGCAGGCCCAGTAACCTCACGACTGTGAGACTTGTTGTTACTGTGTCTGGCATATCGAATACATCACAGGTAGCTTGCCAGGCTTTGCCCTGTGGGCGAGATACTCTTGGTAGCTTGCCAGGCTCTCCAGGAGGGGCAGAGGAATTAAACCCGGGTCGGCAGGGTCAGCCGCGTGCAAGGCAAACGCTCTACCGCTGTGCTACTGCTCTAACCCTATCATTTACCGTAGATGTCTCAAAGCTTATCAAATTTCACTGCACTGCTTAATTTGGACAAAGCCCCCCTTCCAAAAAAATAAATAAATAAAAATAAAACCCAAACCTCATTTAGCTGTTTTTCACAGTTAAAATAATTAGCATCCACAGAAATTTAAACTCATAAAATTCAGTCATTCTATAATTTTTCTAATTACTAAGTACATCAACATTGTATATCAAGATACCTATATTTTAAACTTTTCATATTAGTTGGGGTTTTTTAATTTTTTTTTTTTAGTTTGTTTAATATTGGCTGCCCTCTAGTGGGGTAAACTGTTCTTTTCAAGTACACTAAAATCTGAAAAAGTCATTTTCATTTGGAAGTTGTTTACCCTTTTTCACTTATTTCAGTTATTTACAAGAGTCTTAGTACTCTTGTTTTTATCAGCTGTTGTACTTAATACAATTAGTTTTATGGCTTTGCTAGAGAATTTTAGTCATGATGGTTTTTTAAGCAGCTGTTGTAGGTTTAGCATTATATTCTTAATAAGACGCATTAAAAAAAATCTGTGTTTTGATAGTTCTTATATTTTGCTGTCTTTTTGGCTATGACCTGTCATTTATGCTGTGTGTTCCCAACTTCTAAGATGTTCTCATTCTTCCCGTTGCAGATGCTACAACTGTGGTGGCCTTGATCACCACGCTAAGGAATGTAGTCTACCTCCTCAGCCAAAGAAGTGCCATTACTGTCAGAGCATCTCGCACATGGTGGCAAACTGCCCACATAAAACAGGTGCGCAGCCGCCTGCCACTTCTCAGGGAAGACAGGAAGCAGAATCACAGGCGTGTACTTCAACTTACCCAAGGGAGGTCTTGGGGGGCCATGGCTGTGCCACGTCATCACCGTGTCCAGAGGCTAGATCCGAGATCACAGAGTGGCCGGGCAAGTTGCCTCAAGAAGCTTCCTTTGCAAAGTCATCCGCAGCACCAGAAGAACAGAATAAAAAGGGGCCTTCCGTTCAGAAGAGGAAAAAGACATAACCCTTCTCAACCTACCGTTTTCTTTCCCCAGTTGGGAAGTCTACCTCATGCAAGTACAGGGGAACAGTATTTCATAAACAGCAGCTGACCTGGGATTTTAACTACTGTTGAGGAGCTGTGAATTTTTTTTTTAAGACAAATCACTCTAAGCAAATTACACTTGAGCAGGGTGTCATGTTTTAGGTTATTCAGAGAGGAGGATGCTATGTAAATTGGTATGTGTATGTATGAGCGGTGAGTCTGTGTGTTGGAAGATTTTATATAGAAACATAGACATATATATAAAGAGGGTTTGTCTTTATATACGTGTATATGTTGACACAAGCACACACCCTCCCACTCAAGAATTGGACATTCCCAAGATGTAAAAGTCCGCCTGAAGCATTTTAGATACTTTTGAACATAACCCCTGGAGTTTTTCTTGAAATGCCATTCCCTTTATATTATAAAGAAATAAACACATGACTTACTTTTGAGTGAACCAAAGGATACTTCAGATCTCAGAGCTGCCAATCATCTGGTTTCATCAGGTTTTTACGTCATTAGTTCTCTGGTGTTTGGGATTGCCTCTTTTTCTTGATATTGATAGAATATTTCCCTCCCCATCCCAGTCCCATTTGAAGGCAGTACCTTAACTCCATATGCCTCTGACTGCCATAATCTTTTTTTTTTAATGTGGTATATATAAACTCAAGAAGACAATGAATGTGTGATTTTTGATGTGGATTCATATGATTTGATTGTAAATTAGATGCCTAGTAAGGGAAATGAAGGGGACGGCAATGGATAAATCCAGTTGCTTGATTATATTCAGTGGTATTTTGATACCAGCTCATTATAACCTTTTTAATACATGAGGTTTTTAGCGGATTCTTACAACAGCATCTTCCCTAATCTGCATCAACCTTGTAGCCATCATTTTCAGCAGGTGAGCATCTTTTTTTACTACTGAAGACCTTGGAGGAAAACTCCAATCATTTGGTATATGTGGCTGTTTTTTATCCCCTCCAGAGAGTTGGTTACCAGCTTCTATCTAAAACAAACAAAACAGCACTGATGTTAATAAATCACTGCCATTGAAAAGGAAAATCAGTGAATGCTCACAATTGCCCGATGCCAGTGATCCTCAAAAAGGGCAGCTATGGTGGCAGACTAGTAGAGTGAACCTGGGGAAGAGGTATGAAACCTCTCCTAGCAGAGAACTGGATATGTTTTGTATAATTAGATTGATCTTAGGGAAGTCACTTCATGATTCTTGCTGAAGTAACTAACCTCTGTGGTGGATTCAGGAGGAACGCTGAGGGGGGGGGATAGAAATGATCAGGTTGGTCCTCAGTTACATTAGAAATGGCTTGGGATCATCGTGCTGTTCCCTTTCGGTTTTAGTCTTGGGGAAAAAAAAAACAACTCCAGTTGGTGCCATCCTAGTTCTTGATGTTTTAGGTAAATTTCAGAAACATCACTAAGAAGGTACCAATTAATTGTAATTCTTAGAATCCTCAGTACTTGTAGTTTGTTATGAGTGTTGGTGTAAGCTCAGATAATCAAAAAGAGAAAATAGCACGACTCAAGTGAGATATCCCCTGCTGAACCATTTCTGCTCCTTGCCCCACTTCTCCTGCCATGGGAGACTTGTGCAGTTGCTGCGGCTCCAGCAAACCACCTCTAAGGAGAAAATGCCACAGGCTGGGCCACCAGACCTAGAGTTCAGCTGGAATTCCTAGACAGTGTTTTTTGAGACTCTCCATGGCATATTCCCAGATGCCCATGTGCTGTGATACAAAGCTTACCTTTGACGATATTGAATGTGATATAGCTGTAGAGAAGTACTTCCTTGCCTTATGTGAGGATTGTAAGCTTATTTAAATTATGTAGACAAATCAAAGTGGCATTGCTTCGTTTTTTAGCAGGTATAATAAGCAGGTTAACAGCAAAAATGCAAAACACATTACGTCACTTTGAAAATTCAAACCAAAGTTCCTTGACCTTATATAAACTAGGAAATTATGGACTTGAGAATTGGACATTCCCTGTTTACGTATAAGACAGTTTAGAGCTGAGATCATGGTTTTAAAAAAACAGAAACGTTTTATAACTCTGTACCTTCCTGGTGCAGTTTGAATCATTTTAAGTATCTTAACCAGACTGAACGAAGAGCACATACCAAACCTATCTTATGATTAAAAGTTGGGGTTTATTTTTTATAAAAGAATATTATCACTATTACATCACAACTCAGGACAAAGAATTTTGCTCAGGGAACATATCATATAATGTTGTTATTGTTTCTTTACAGAAGAGTCTACAGTCCTGCTTACTCAAAACCAAATAACTTAGATCTTTATATAAGTATTATGTACTGATGTTAGTAACTACCTCTGAGTTTGACATGGATCAAAATTTCCAAGTCTGTATCAGTTCTCCTGTTTTTATTTCATGTAAAAAGTACTTTTAAAGCAGAATCCCCAAACTCCTTGCATATGTGAATATCACTGGTGTGAGCACAGAGTCCATTTACATGGGTGAAATATTATTCTGTTTACAGCAAAAGGCTACCTCATCGTTGATGCATAGCACACCTTCATGCTGCTGCAGCCGTCCAGTGGCTGGTAATTTTCTCTGGTACAGAACCTTTTTATCTATATTATAGATAGATTCACAACTGCATGTTTCTGACAAACATTTGTGAATAATGAGGCATCTCTTTAGCAGAGTCTCCGTGCATTTCCTTCAAGTTATCATGTGTTTTGTGTGAAGACTTATGGGCACTCTACCACTTAAGCAAAACAGCCATCTTGGAAATAGCTGCTTTGCTCCGAGGTTGGCGGGAGGGGTAGCAAGAGGAGAGTTTGGTGTATGAGTATTTCATGCTGGGCGAAGTGTGTAGGGCGTGCCAATCTCCTTCACTGTGTCCGTCCTGCCCTGAAGCCGAGCGTACCACAGCCTGCTTGCCCCAGGCACATAACGAGCACTGGCTTATTGAGGAGTGAACACAGAGTGAACGTGCAATGCCATTTCTAGCTACTGAGGGAAAGGGTCTGTGCGAAGCAGTAAAGCATCAGTTTACAGGGGTTACCAATGGTGGGGCAGGAAGTCTGTGGGCTAGTTACCCCTTGACCTCACACACCCCACCCCCAAACAAAAATGTAATTCCTAAAAAAGATGCACTACCGATCATTTGGCCCTTTGACCTATTTGTCGCTGTGTGGCAGATTATAGTAGAAACATTTTTATACTTGGATTTCTAGTTTATACTAGAAGACTTTGGATGTATTTTTAAAAATAGAAAGATTTAGAAAGATTTTTACCTGCTTGTAACTTGCAAGTTTGGAGTGCAATGTAGGGGAAAAAAAGATCAAGAAACATCAAGTTATTAGCGTTGGTCCATCTACAAATACAGGATGTTTTTATTGCTGATTTTCTTTTTTCATACATGCCGGCCCAGTTTTATATTTTGCACCAGTGTGGCCCCCAAGTTACTGTTAGCTGTATTTAGTTTGTGAATAGAAGCCCATAAGTGTTAATAGACTTTGTAACATTCACTGTGAGATGAATTATACAGGACATGGGAAATCTCATTAAGTCTTAAAGTTAATTTAAATTAATTTATCTGTTTTCGCTAAGAAATGTTTATCATAAAATATATATGTATTTCCCCTTTGGTTATAAAATTCGGGAAAGTATGTACAAGTGCAGCTGCACTGACTTTAATTTTCTAGATGTCTTAATGAGATTTATTTGTTTTAGAGAAGAACAATTTGTTTAAAAGCATCAACTTCTGTCTTACATACCTGTCAACAGTCTATAAGATGTGGTGGTTGTGTGATCTGTGTCATAGTTGTTCAGTGAGAGTGAGAGGTTGCCCTGTGATTCATTTTTAAGTTTTATATTTGGAACAGAGCTGCATAGTTATTGTAAAGTACTGTACTGTGAGAAACTATTATGCTATTTAACACATCTGTGGCTTACCACCCACTAGAGTTACCAGCTTGAAAATGATGGTGTTGACTACCTCTTGAATTGCTTACATCTGTCAACCTTTGGCACCCACCACCAAGCTGGCTTTAATTATTACTATGTGTTGCTTTTTGGTATTATCAACTCTTAACCATACTAGAGACCAAAGTGAACACTGATTTCTGTATGTCTTTAATATGGTGTTTTATCTAGTGTTTTTAAATTATCCTGTGTAGTATTTAGATGGCCTCATTGTCCATTTTGACTCATGTTGTTTACAAGAGAAAATAAAGACACTTGAACTGTATGTTTCTAAAGGATAAAGAAAGGGGTACATGTCTGGAATGTCATTTCACTTGTGTATATTCATTTTGGTGGACTAAAGTTCTATTTGCCTTTTGGCAGGCTGTGGGTTTTATATTCTCATTTCATGCCTGATGTCTTATTCTGTCAATTATGGATATTTTGAGGTTAATGAAAATAACTTGATTAAAAATAAAGCATATAACATTGGAATTTATAATGCGTGTTGGAGTTTTTTTATGGTTTGTATCACTAAAATGAATAGAGAAAAGATCTTCTAGGCAGTATTTCATAAATCCAACCATGAATAGAATAGTTTTTAGCATATCTTCAGGTAGTGATGATTATAATATGGAACTTCAGTTTAAGGAAAAGTCAGGCCCTGTCATCTTTAGAAACCATCTGCCTTAGCTACCAACAATGGTGAGGTTTGTGAATCAAGCGGCTGTAGTGAAAGTATCAACCCTTTTTGTAGAAACCATTTTAGAAATTTTCCTACAAAATCTCCTAAGAATTTTTACATATCTGAAAAGAGTAATCAAGACCAGGTTACCGGGTACCAATGATCTCAAATACTAATATAGGTTTTCTAACTGCCTTTGCTGTACTGATGGGGCATAAAATAAATTTGGGGGGCCATACTCCACGGTGCTGAAGAGTTCTTAATCTATGCTTGGGGTTCATTCTTGGAGATGCGTATGAACCTGGTCCTCCTATTCATTTACTCTGCACATTGAGCTATCTTTCCTACCCTTAAATCAATCTGATGAGTTCTGTTAGCTAATCACACAATTAAATTCATTTTCATTTCCACTTTGTGCTGTATAATTCATTTTTATTTTTATGGTCTATTATGATTCCTACATTTCCTTTTTATTGTGTACTAAAACACATAATACTTTTTCACTTTTTTGGTTTTGTTCTTGGGCCACACCAATTCCTTTTTTATTTTTTATTTTTCAGTTAAATCACAGCGGGATACACAGTTACAAAGTTGTTCATAATTGGGTTTCAGGCACATAATGTTCCCACAGCCGTCTCTTAACCAGTGTACATTTCCCAACACCAGTGTTCCCAGTTTCCCTCCAACCCCACCTCCTGCCTGTTCTCTCTGTCTTTTTCTTTTTCTGTCTCAGTCTCTGTCTCTCTCTGTCTGTCTCTCCTTTTTAGGTTTTATGGTTTGCAATACAGATACTAAAAGGTTATCAAGTATATCTCTTTACCACTGTCAACACTCAATTTCTGTCCAAAACTAACATTTCCAACTATTATTTTTATACTGCTTCCTTCTCTATCCTATGTGTCCTTTGACCCCAGACACTGTTGTGGCAACCTTCCAGCCATTGACCAGTCCTCCTGGTCCCTGTTTTCCCTGACCTTGGATATTGGTCTCATACTATATCTCCCACAAATAAATGCCATCTTTCTATTTCTGTCCCTCTTCCGCTGATTCATTTCACTCCACATGATACTCTCCATGTCCATCCATTTCTAAGCACATTTTATGACTTTATTTTTCCAAATGACTGCATAGCATTTCATTGTGTAGATGTATTTAGTATCTTTATCCAATCATCTGTTCTTGGGCACTTGAGTTGTTTCCAGATTCTGGCTACTGTGGATAGTGCTGCATTGAACAATAGATGTGGAGAAAGTATTTTTGCTGTGTGGTTTTGGGCCCCGACGGTATATTCCCAGAAGCTGGGTCAAATGGGAGCTCAATTTCTAGTTTTTTGAGGAATGTCCATACTGTTTTCCAAAATGGCTGGACCAGTCAGCATTCCCTCCAACAGTGAAGGAGAATCCCTTTCTCCCTACACCCACACCAGCACTGGTGTTCTTATTTTCAGTCTCTGTTGTTTGAGATGATATCTCATTGTTTTGATTTGCATCTCCCTGATGATTAGTAATATAGAGTGTTTTTTCAAGTACCTTTTGACCATTCGAATATCTTCTTTGAGGAAGTTTCTGTTTATTTCCTCTCCCCATTTCTTGATGGGGTTGGATTTTTTTTCTTAAATAGTTCTGTCAGTGTTTTGTGTAACTTTGATACTAACCCTTTATCAGATGGGTATTGGGTAAATAATTTTTCCCATTCCGTGGGCACTGTTTCTTTTGAGGTTCAGAAGCTACTTAGTTTCATGTAGTCCCATTTGTTCATCTGTGATTCCATTTGCTTGGTCAGTGAGCCACCCCAATTCTTGTGGGCTACTCTCAGCTCTGTGCTCAAACTCAGGCCTCCAACATGGAAAGCACATGTTCAGCTTGTTTTCTATCCAGCCCCCATCTTACCCATGGCTAAGTGTACAGTTCAATAATGTTGGGTTCATTCACAGTGTGTACCAGGGGCTCTTACATTGGCTTATTTAAAAATGTAACTTTGGGTACTGGAGATGTGGCTTGAGTGAATGTGGGCTTTCTATGTTTGACCCTGGGTTTTGTCCCTGGCCTTAGGGAGGGAGAGGGAGTAAGAAGTCCTACTGGTGGCCCCTAAACACCAGAAGTGACCCCATAATAACAACAGAGATTAAAAACTTGGTTATAACAATAGCATTGTATTTCCTGAGAGAACTTAGGAGAACCTTGAAAGAAAATTAAGATAGTGCATAATTTCATCACCTAGAAATCACCAAATATAATATATATATTATATTTCAGGTACAGAATTCCATCTCTGTACACATAGCTACATAGTGCATGATCCTATCACCTGAAAATGATTAGTTTTATTTCTTTAATTTTAGATACATATCTTAGATATATATATATCACTGTCTCTGTCACTGTCCTGTTGTTCATCAATTTGCTCAAGCGGGCCCAGTAACGTCTCCATTGTGACACTTGTTACTGTGTTTGGCATATCGAATACGTCATGGGGAGCTTACCAGGCTTTGCCTTGCGAGCAAGATACTCTTGGTAGCTTACCGGGCTCTCCGAGAGTGGTGGAGGAATCGAACCTGGGTCAGCCAGGTCCACTGTGTGCAAGGCAAATGCCCTACCCGCTGTGCTATCGCTCTAGCCCAGATATATATGTATATATAAAATATATCTTTAAAAATACATAATCCAATCACATAGGAATAACCATTATTTGTATGTGACATGTAGATTTAAGATATAAAAATAACTTATCACATATATGGTTTGGAACCTTAGAGTTTTCCTTTTACATTAGTGTAATATGTTTTTCTAAAGCAAAAACTGTTCAGAAAGAACGTTTTTCAGAAATGCACAGGTGGTTTGAAGAAGTGAGAATCGTTGGAGTGGAGCGTTGGGCTTGACTTGATAAGGTGAAGGAAGAGAATTTAAGTCAGAAGAAGCAGCATTAACAAAAGATCAGAGTGGAGACCAGGCAGTGCATATTCATCAGCAGAAAAGAGAAGTTTGCTGGGAACCACTATGAGCTGTCTTGAATGCAAGTGAACACCACCAGTGCTGCCAGAAACTTGAGGACTAACAGTCTTAAAAGAGATGAGCACATTCACAGCGATTTTCACACCCATCCACCAAACCCATCCACTGGGTTTCCTTGATGCTTTCCAGTCCCCAAGGTGTCTCAAAACTATAGGACCCAAGAAGTGTTCGGTTGGTCTTACTAAACTGAACAGTGAGACTTGGGGGGTTGGCAGAGCTCCAGGAAATTGCACAATGCCCAGAGAGGAAGGCTTACCAGGATGAGTCCCTTATATCTTCAAGCAGGTTAAATTACGGTTTGAATCTTAAAACTCAGTAGAAACCAGCAACTGACCACATGGACCCAATTAGATAAGGTAAGAGCGGTGTCTGAGAGAAATTTTTGCTGAGATGCTCCTTTCAGCATAACTCCCTGCTCTTGTTCTCACTTGATGAAGCTCAGGGAATGAAGAAATTTCTTCAGTCTTCTGGTGTTAGAGAGAAACTTAATCTGAAGCCTCAGATTTACATGGGCCTTGGTAAATAACTTGGGCTTTATTCTAGTCTGTCATCCTCAATTTGGAAGTCAGCATGTTTCTCAATGTTGTCAGTCAATGTTGGGGTTGAAAGGGGCATACCCAATGGTGCTCAGGGTTTGCTCCTGGCTCTATTCTCATGATCACTCCTGGTAGACTCGGGATCATAAGGGGTATCAGGGATTAAACCTGGGTTGGCTGCATACAAGGCAAGTGGTGTGGTCTCTGTATTACCTCTCCAGCCCAGCATGTTTCTCTTTTTAATGTCCATCCTTCTCTCCTTTTACCCCCGACACCCTCACAATTTTGGCGACCTTTCCATAAAATGGTAAACATTTTATATATATGTGGCATACCAGGCATGTTAATACAATCTCATTGTTTAAGATGTTCCTTATCATTAAGATAAATGTGTAGGTGTTTTGATTCTAAAATGATTCCAGATTTCTTAAAGATACAAGACGTTTTCTGGAGATCCAAAACTAGGTTATTGATGGAGCGATAGTACAGCAGGTATTTGCCTTGCACATGGCCAATCTGGGTTAGATCCTTGGCATCCCATATGGTCCCCCAAGCACCACCAGGAGTAATTTCTGAGTGCAGGGCCAGGAGTAACTCCTGAGCATTGCTGGGTATGACACCCCCCCACACAAAAAAAAATAAAAACTAGGTTTCTCTTTTTGATTATCGTGTATAGCGTCTGCATGCTCTGGTTTATAAGAATTCTTCAGAATTCAAGAACTTTTGAATTATGGGATGCTTGGTGTTAGCTTGAGCTCCATTGTGAAGGAAACTGGCCTCTCTCCTTGGTATTATAGTAGTAGCAATGCCACCAAGTCAGAGTGCAAGCAAAGACTATTTTGAGCTTAAATATAAATAGGTTTTGATGCTTGAGTTGTCATGTGGTCTTGTTTTTCCACACTTTCCTCTAGAAGTGTGGCCTCTCCGTTGGCATGTCCAGATATTTCAAGTTTCATCACTTCCCTTTTTTTGTTTTGTTTTTGGGCCACACCCAACTGTGTTTTGGAGTTTTCTCTCTGCTTGGTCTCGGGGGTCCGTACTGTGCTGAGAATTGAACCTAGGGCTTCGCACAGGCAAGGCAGGTGCTCTACCACTGAGCCGCATCTGGCCTCAGCCTCACTTCCTTAAATATCGATCCTTCCAATGTTCTCATTTCTTCATGAAATTAATTCTGTACAAATAACTTTCATTTACTCATCCTTACGTGTTGTGTCAGATTTTCTTGCTGCCACTCAACCAAAGCAATCCATTTAAAATAATAATAATGCAATCTTACTACAACCATCTTCAGGTCTTCTCATAATAGAAAATTTGAAAGCCAAAAACTGGCAAGGCATGAGATACAGTGTCAATAAACAAGTGTTTGCTTAATTCCTTTCTTCTCTTTCATTAATATTGCACAGCATTCATGGGGAGAGTTAGCAGGTAATTCAGGAATTTTTAGCTGGGAAGGATTCTGTAATGTTATTTGGCCCAATATTCTGTCTTCATTAGAGTAACACCAAATTGTCCTCAATGGCTATTCTCGAACACCTGTTGGTAAAAGTTCAACAAATTTGAGGCCTACGTGATAGTACAATGGATAGTGTGCTTGCCTTGCATGTAGCTGACCCAAGTTCAAGCCTCAGCATCCCTTATCGTCCCTTGAGCACCACCAGAAGTGATTCCTGACTGCAAAGCAAGGAGTCACCCCTGAGCACTGCCAGGTAGGCCCCCTCCCACCTCCCAAAAAAGAAAGTTCAAGACATAAGCAATCAGTAGTGGGCTAGTTTGTTTTATTGGAAAGTTCCTATTTGTGCTGTTTTGACAACCTACCATGCTGCTTTTTAACAAAATAATACACTGTCCTCTAACTTCATGATACACTGTCCCAACTAAAATTTTCTTTAGGTGTTTTTTTTTTTTTTTTTTTTTTGGTGGAGCGGGGAAGGGTCTTTGTTTTCTAGTGACACCTAGTGGTGCTTGAGGCTTACTTCTAGCTCTGCACTCAGGAATTACTCCCAGTGGTGCTTGGGAGACCTTGTGGGATGCCGAGGATCAAACCTGGCGAATGTCTTCCCCACTGTACTGTATCTGTGGCTCCTCTTTAGCTTTTTTACATTTAAAAAATTGCCTATGGGGCTGGAGTGATAGTACAGCAGGTAGGGTGTTTGCCTTGCATGCCGCCAACCCGGATTCGATTCCCAGCATCCCATATGGTCCCCCGAGCAATGCCAGGAGTGATTCCTGAGTGCATGAGCCAGGAGTAACCCCTGTGCATCGCCAAGTGTGACGCAAAAAGCAAAAAATAAATAAAAATAAATTTTAAAAAATTAAAAGTTGCCTAATGCAGTCTTAGGTTTCCTGAGAAGTGAACCTAGGGCTTCGCCCAAGCAAGGCAGGTGCCTTTAAATCCAATGGTTAAAATCAAAGTTTGGGATGTGTCTCAGCTGGTGGATCACAAACGCCCTGCATAGGAGGTTCATGAGTTGGATCCCTGGTCCTACGTGTCTAGCCCAGTACCACACATGGCTGTCCCTGATGGCTTGGCACCCCCGTGCCACGCTCTGTGGGCAGTACAGGACCCCACCACTACTGGGCAGGGTCTTGCAGAAAATTAAAGACTGACCTTTATACCTAGTGAAATTTCAGGGGAAAGACAAGCAGCCACATGAATTTACTCATGTAGCATATAGAGAAAACAGCAACAAAAAAAATGAACTCCACAAACAAAAATAAGATTTTCCACTATCAAACCAGATTAGGAGTTGCCAGGAGGATAGGGGAAGGAGAATTGAGTAAATCATACCCTTCCATGATGAAAGAATTGGGATTTAGTGGTAAACTTAATATAGTGTGTACACGAGTTAGTTTACAATGATGCACACCTGACTCAGATAATGTCAAAACGCAAATATTAGCCTCATAAAAGGCTTTTTAAAAAAACTTGTTTTACTCTAGTTTAATCTAAATTCCTATGCAGACAGTTACAGCATAGTACCACTAGAGGGCACTCTCCACTTTCTCTCTTAAACCATTGGCGCTGAGAATCTCAGAGCATCTGAAATATCTGAATATTTTTTGCTTAGTAAATTTACATATGAAATTTATGGATAAAATATGTAAGTGTAAGTGGTGGCATTGTGGGTCCTTATGCTGTCAGTAGGGAAGTTATAGGGATATTGCTATTAGTAATTTGTAGGAAAAAGTATTTTCTATTTCTAGGTCTTATAGGAAACATCAAACTATAAATAAATGCCCATTTGAATGAAATGACCATTGTCACACTACTACCCCATAAATTCCTCATTCATTTTCAAGCTATCATAAATACAATATCATAATGTAAAAACTTGTGCATCCCCTCCCCAACACACACACACACACACACACACACACACACACACACACACATTTTTATTTAGACACTGTGATTTACAATACTATTAAGTCCGGGCTTACCGCGTCTAACACCATACCCCCATCAGAGAGTCAGCATCCCGCCAATGTCTCAAGAGCCCCTTCCCTTCCCACCCTTTTGGGAAACTTATTGACTCTTGGGTTCTACTGTTTTTGTCCCTTGTTGCTCCCTTATGGTGTTTATATGTTACATATAAAGGATCACTCTGTGTCTGTCCCTCTCCTTCTGGCTGACTTCACACGGCATGATAACCTCCAGCTCCATCCATGGAATGGCAAATCGTATGATTTTTGTCTTTCCTTATAGCCTAATAGCATTCTACCGTCTCTATAAACCAGTTTCTTCATCCACTCACCTGTTCTTGGACACTCAGATTATTTCCAGATCTTAGCTGCTGTGAATAATGTTGCAGTGAACATAGGGCCACAAATGTTTTCATTTGGGGGGGGGGGGCTGCTGGAGGTAGATGCCTCACATGCTTTTTACTTGGATTGAGGGTGGGGTGGGCAGGGAGGGTTGGGCGACACCCAGCTGTGCTCAGGACTTACTCCTGGCTCTGCACTCAGGGAATCACTCCTGGTGGCTTGGGGGACAATATGGAATGCCGGGGATTGCAACCAGGTGAGCTGCGCGCAAAGCAAATGCCCTCCCTGCTGCGCAGTCGTTCTGGTCCTGACTTGGACTTCTTGATAGGTTTGTCCATTCTAGTGTTTCTCCTGCTTTCTGTGTGCTAAAGTGAAAAAAAGTGTCACGGTGAATCAAACCAGTGCGCTGTGGGGTGCCCACCAGGGATGCCAAATTTGTCTTTGTGAGCACCTGCTGATTTTGTGGTAGTCCTTGTGAGCAAGAGTGTAAGATTCACATCTGAACACCAGGTCTGAACTCCAGGTCTAACACCGAGTCTTCCCACGCACCCCTGCTGCTGCTTCATCGGCCTCTCCTTCCCCACCTGGGATCTCACCGTTGACCCACCTTACCAGAAAACCCCTGCTGTCTGCCTCCTTCTACAGTGGACGCTCCAGAAGCTGAGAGGGGAAAGGCTATAGCCATAGAAAAAGGAAAAGTGGAAACAGCTGCAGAGGCAAAAAAAAAAAATCAGTAACAGTTTAAACCTCTACAGTGCACTGTCAGCCAAGCACCACTGGGAATAACCCTGAGCACTGAGCCAGGAGTAGCCCCTGAGCATGGCTAGGTGTGGCCCCAAGACAAAAAAAAAAAAGAAGTGTGTACTCCTGGAGCTTAAAGACACCAGAACGGAAGATTCCTCAATGGATTCAACCCATTTCATGGGTGAAACTGAGGCCAAATAGATGGTGTCACCTGACCAGTGTCTGAGCATTCCTTTCTTGTTTTTTTGTTTCATTTGAGGGCCACATTCCTGGGACCACTGCTAACTTGGTGCCTGGGGGATTGAACCAGGTGCTTTCTCAATGGAGCAAAGCAATCCAAGAGGGTCTGAAACCCATGTCTCCTGAATTCTTTAGAATTCCCTTCCCACATTCCCTGGGTTCTAGGTAAAACATGCTCTGTCCTTCCTGTGTGTCTCCCACATATCTACCCTCAGCTCACACACATGCCATGGTCACCGTGGAGTCAAGCATGTGCATTCATTCAGAATAATAATTTAAAGTTTTGCCACAATGTAATCCTGTTCTTCCATCTCTTCGCCTCCTGGAGAGCATCATTTAATGTAAAGCCATTGTTTCACACCCTCTGGTGACTACAGAAAGGTGCTACATATTTCTTCCTCAGGCTATTGCTTTACTTCTTTGTGTGGGTGTGAGGGGCCAGTAGCCACCACCCCTGACTCAGGGGCTACACCTGGCTCAGTGCTCAGGACTTGCTCCCAACTGTGCTTGGGGATGACACGGTACCTGGGCCTCAAACAATAAAGCAGGGGCTTGGGCCCCTTGAACCATCTCTCTGGACCCTGCCTGCTGATTTCTGAGGCCACACGTAATCCTCCCTCAGTCAGGACAGGCGTGTGAGCACGGTGCTGCCCAACTAAGAGACATGTGCTCTGCCACCGGAGCCTCATTCCTGACTTCTGATGCCGTGGGGTTTTGAGGCCAAGCATCTCAGGGATCATTCTTGACTCCGTGCTCAGGAGTGACCCCTGGTGGTGCTTGGGGGACCACATGTGATGGGGGGAGTGTCTGTAGCAAAGCAAGGTAAATGCTTTAACCCTTATAGTACTTTGGCTGTAAATCATGCTGTTGATTTTATTTCTTTATATTTATAATTGATATGAAATGGTGATTTACATTGGATGCTAATAAATTTTTCTATTTCAGCCTGAATACTCCTGGGAACCCACAGTGCCGCAGTGAATGAGAGACGGTGGGGCAGCTGCATGGCTTCCTGAGAGGGCTGCCCAGGCAGGGGCAAGAGGGCCAAGACGCGGGTGCCCAGAAAAGTAGCAAGGGGCCAGAGATTTGGGTGCGAACTTCTGGCTCTGCACTCAGGAATCACTCCTGACTGCTCAGGGGACCATATGGGATGCCAGAGATTGAACCCGGGTCAGTATTATGAAAATACTCCATCATGCTTTGGGATTGACAGTTTTGGGGGATGAGCTGGTAAGAAGCCATGTGGTGCTGGGGATCGGACTCAGGGCCTTGCAAGTGTAGGGCATTGTCCTGTCACCTGAGCCATACCCCCGCCCCCCGCCCGGCCCCCAAATCATGCGCTTTCTTTAAAAATTTTTTTTAATTTTATAAAATAGTTCACAATATTTGATTACATTTACTATTCAAACACCAATTCCACCACCATTACACCTTCCTATCACCATATTTTGGAAGTTCCCATCACAAACCCCAAGCCCTGGCCCAAAGCACAACCTAAATACTATATTTTGTGTTGTTTGTTATAAAAAAAAACCACTGAAAATGCTACAAAAATTTCCTTAGAGGAGTGTGAAGGTTGTTGTATTTCACCCAGGGGCCATTAAACCCTTCTATAAGAGATCACTAGCATGTTGTTGAAGGTTAAAGGTTGTTGTTAAAGGTTAAGTCGTGTGTGTGTGAAAATATATATATATGTACATATATATATATATATGTGTGTGTGTGTAGGATGGAGCGATAGCACAGTGGTAGGGCATTTGCCTTGTGCGCAGCCAGCCCAGCCGAGCCGGGTTCAATCCCTCTGTCCCAGCAAGCTACCGAGTGTATCTCGCCTGCACAGCAAAGCCTGGCAAGCTCCCCGTGATGTATTCGATATGCCAAACACAGTAGCAAGTCTCACTATATTACTGGGCCCGCTCGAGCAAATCGATGAACAATGGGAGGACAGTGACACTATATATATATATATGTATATATATATATATATATTTGTGAAAATATTTCCCTCTAAGATTGTTTGCCTCTCCTACTTTGAACCCCATCAAATGTGGTAATGTGGTGCGATACTCTTGGAGTATGGGTCAGTGTGTGGTAGGAAGTGTTCAGGAATAGGTTTGCTTGTGGGTGAGGTTCCAGCCTGAGCGTGTGGACAGCAGCTGTGAGACTGGCAGTGGTTGAGTTCTGGAGGTTTTTGACTGCCGGGGCTGGGTCCCTTGGGGTGAAGAGGGATCTCACCTGCTCCTCTCTGGGGCACCCTGAATGAAACAACCTGGCGCGAGGTCCGGTGGCAGAAATCATGCACTTTCAATGACTACAAGTCTCTGATAAGTTATAAGTGCTCCGAAGCTAGCTATTATGACCATGTCACTTAACATTGTAGTTCAGTCTTACTAGCAAAACAGACACTGGGACCAGAAAGAGCAGACGTGGGTTATTCATGGCCCTGCAGTCAGCCCACCAGAGGTCTATCCCTGGAACCACAAATGGTCCCCTGGACACCACCAGGAGTGATCCATGAGCACAGAGCCAGGAGTAAGCTCTGAGCATTGCTGGGTGTGGCCAAACCCCACCTCCCTGCAAAATGTTCACACTAATAATGTGTTAAGGGAGATTAGATGAGAATCACAAAAATAATGGAAGCACATTGGAAAAAGATGGGACCCTCAAGAAAATAGAAGCACGTGAAGAGAAATAAGCTGGGAGCAAGCATGTCTCTGGTGGTTGTGGTTCTCGTGCAGGGAATGAGCCTGAGGTTCTCTCCCTCCTTCCAGCCCTGTGTGGCCCCAGTGGGGCTCCGTACACCCCACAAATCATATGCAACCACCAACAGGCCAGAGCAGCTTGGTAAGTTTTCCTCATTTTCACAGAAAATCACGAGTAAATGACTCTCATTCTTTCCCACTAAGCCCAGGCAGGCTTCCGTGTGGGAGTCCTTACATCCAGGTGTCAGAGGGTTTTGCTTGGTTTAAAGCCCCTCTCCTTCTACAGGATTAACAATGCCAGGACTTGAGTGAAACCCTGCAAAAAGCACCCCATTCTCTAGGAAACAGGAAACAGTGTGGGGGGCCTAACATAGAGGGGTAGAGAGATGACAAGGCTTAGTTGAGGTGGAAAAGAGGGTGCTCTTCTTGGGACAGGAGGAAGGGGAGGCTGGGAAGTTGGAGGCTGTATAAATATTCACAAATGAAGTTCAGAGGGCTGGCTATCTTTGCTTCAGCAGGAGGTAGTGAGGGACTGGCCCACAACCATCTCTGCCATGTCTGGCTTGTAAGGAGTTACAAGTCTTTGTGTTCATGCCCAAGCCCTGTCAGTCTTACAGTTTGGTGGGTTGTGGCCACATCTGAAACCTCCAAGTGGATATGAATGGAAAATCTTGGGTCTTCTATACAGCCTTCAGGGAGAACTTGCCCCAAAGTTAGTTTAACAAGTTCAGGGCTCAGGAGTAGGTTGTTACATTTAGCTGATGTGACTTAATGAGCAACAGTCATTCTTTTTATGGGAGTGTAAGATGCTTCTGACAGTTGGATCTCATCTTGGAGCTGATTGGGGCAAGTTTGTAAGCTCCAAAGACTTGCTACTAAAAGGCTGAGTCAAGTTCTCATTCTGATACATAGGACAACTGATGGAAGAAAATAGTTTACTCTAAAAATAGAAAGATTAGTCCTCCTTGCTTTGTCAAATAGACCCAAGGGAGATTACTCTGTCTTCCTCATGTGATCTCTTGCAATGCTGAACTTTATGAAGCTAGCAGGAGATATTCAGACACCGTAAACAAAACACAGAAGTCCGGATATCCCTACAGGGAAACTCAAAGGTTTCTTAATTGCTGAAACAATCCAAACTGTCTACATAGCCTTGAATACCTATCCACAGCCAACGGGATGGAGCTTTAGACAGAAATAACCCAAAATTATTCCCCCCATGGGTCTTCTTAGATGACCTGAGACCACAATTCCATAAATCTGAAAGTGATGGACATAGTCTAAGCATATCAATCCTATGTGAGGAATGAAATTTAAAAAAACACATATTTTTGGTGGTGGGAAAATTCGAGCAAAATATAATGCCCAACAGAAATGCATCTGGACTGTGCATTAAACTACGGTGCCATGCCATCCCAGGAGGGGAAGGGTGTTTGTCCGCCTTTCCCTCCTAGAGGTGGCAGCATGGTGGCCACCATCTTTCAGAGCCCAATGGAGAGCCATGTATGAGACTGCAGTGATGAGGCACGCAGATCCTTATGGGATGGGGAGGTGAAACCAGACCTGCTCCCCGCCCTGACAAGGCCCCAAGTTGCCGCCCACAGATGCCTCCTCCAGTTCCTGAATGACCATGATCCCAGAGGCACACAAACCAATCTCAGAACCCAGTGACTTTTGGAAGTAATCCCTCCAGACTTATTACTAAAATATCAGAAATCCAAAATCACATGACTGTGATAGTGGCCACGCGCCATCATATTCTTTTCATAATGAGCAATTGAAAACAAATTGTCTAATGATGTCTTTTAATGATGTCTGATTGTTGGGGAAAATCCCAAATAATAATGGTGGTTCTTTCGTAGTGATGTTGAATGTGATCAATGTAGAGAGAGAGTAAAGTGAAATCTCCCACACAGGTCGGGGAGGGGCATTGGAGGGGGGTATACTGGGGCTCTTGGTGGTGGAAAATGTGTATTGGTGAAGGGGTGGGTGTTTGATCATTGTATGACCGACCAAGACTTAAACTGAAAGGCTTTGTGGCTGTTCTCATGGTGATTCAATAAATAAAAAATTTTTAAATTAAAAAAACATATTTTTGATTCAGAAAGATAGTAGAGTGGGAAAGGTGCTTGTCTTGCACACGGTCAGCTTGGTCTCTAGTAACGCTTATTTCAGCTTGGAGAGAGCTCACAGGGTGACTGCGTTCTTTGCTTGCTAACAATCCCCAGCCCTCCAGAGCCACGAGAAGTCCCTGAGTGCCACTCAAAAACCAAAACCAAAACCAAGCCAACAACAAGCACCTATTTTCTAAGTAAGAAATTTATTTGCTCAAATGACAATATATGAGGATTATTTTAAACTCTAAGGATTTTTTCAGACAAAACATAAATACAATGAATGTTACCAATGTAAATTTACCTAAAACAAAACAATGAATTTCCTACATGCCTGTATTCATAAAATGATTTGTGCTTTTAAGTCAGATTGTGAGTGTAACAGAAAAGCTGGGAGGCAACACTTAAAAGTAGGTTTTTTTTTCAATGACACCCACAATAAGTCCCGACACACAAGATGTTGGGGGTTCTGTGGCAGTCACAGCACAGCTACCATGAGAGAGAATGCATCCAGGAGGAGCCAACCCGATGCTGTAATTACACTCCAGACCATAGGTCCCGGGCACAGTCTCAGTTGCTCTGCCAGCCCCAGGAATCTGAACTGAGCATTTCCACTCCCTCTAATTGCAGATAATTAGAAAGAGGTTAGAAAAGTCGGTTTGGAAAGAGGGAGGGAGGGGACGCTAAGACACAGCAGGATTTGAGGTTGCTGGGATCCGCCATAGACATGACCACAGTCATGCATTTGAGCAAACAGACATCAGAAAGCCAAGGAGCTGCACCCAGAGCTGTGTGGGGCGGGCAGAGCAGTGAGTGAGCCAGGCCAGTCACCAACCCACACTGACATGCTCTCTGCCTGGCGAGCCCAGTCACACCTGGGTGGCCAGGCACAGGGCAGAGTGTGGCAGCTACACACTCTTTAACTTTCCTTAGGGGCTTTATCCGGTATGCACGTGACTCAAGCTTAGGGTTAGGACCTGGGAGGTGGCAACTGGCATCTCCAACTCCTACAAGCAGACAACAGAACCAGAAGAAGACAAAGTCTTTGAGTGCACAGACGGTAGGCAGTAAAGCACAAAGATGTTTGAGCATTACAAGGACAATGAATTGGAGGGCTCTAAGGGGAGGATTCTAGAAAGGCAAGGATGAGAACTAAAATATAAATGCTAGAATACCAAGCACTCACTTAAGATCTACCAACCTTATGGAGAATCCATATTGTACTCTGTCACTATCACTGTCCACCCGTGGTTCATCGATTTGCTCGAGCGGGCCCAATAACGTCTCCATCATGAGACTTGTTGTTACTGTGTTTGGCATATTGAATATGTCATGGGTAGCTTGCCAGGCTTTGCCGTGCGAGCGAGATACTCTTGGTAGCTTGCTGGGCTCTCTGAGAGGGGCGGAGGAATCGAACCCAGCTCGGCCGGGCTGGATGCGCGCAAGGCAAATGCCCTACCGCTGTGCTATCGCTCCAGCCTATCTAGTACTCTATAAATGTACATATGGAGGTGGGCTTTCAAGATTAAAAATGACATACACATTCTGGAGGGTTATACCCCAGACTCCTTTGAAAGCCTGGATGCTTCACTGCACATCGTAGATGATAGAGGTTATCTATGGAATACACTTTATAGGCTGTGCCGTGCGCATTAGTCATGCAGCGAGACGAAAGCGGAAAGCATAGGAAGCATCTCACTCGGGACTTGGCAGTGGATGTATTCTCAATCTATGCATGTGTGCTGCACACAAAGATGAATGTGCTCATTTGTACAGATGAGACTTTAATCCACAGGAGATCTTCTACTTAATATTCCTTTCTGCTTTCTTATCTGCTCCCTTGCTTTTGTGGCTTCGTGGGAGGGCTGCTCAACGGCTGGCGGCTCCTGGTCTCGGAGCCCCATTGTCCTCCTTAGAGATGGGAATTTAAAAATAGTTTCATGTTTCCCTTTCAGGATAAGTGGCCCTTTAAAGAGTCCTAGTCTTGAGATTACAATTTTGTTATCAATGATACTGATGCGTGTGGTGTGGACACACATTTAATCAAGACAATAAGTGACTTGATGTCACTTGCTTTTAGGGTGTGTTTATAAAAGGGGTTATTTCCAGTCTACTTTAGCAGGGCACAACTTTGGAACACATCCAAGGCTAATCTTTAAGAATGACCCTCTTCTACCTATATTGCAAACCATAATACCCAAAAGGAGAGAGAGAGTAAAAGGGAATGTGCCTGCCACAGAGGTGGGAGGAGGGGGGAATGGCAGGTAGCTGGAGGGATACTGGGGACATTGGTGGTGGAGAATGAGTACTAGTGAAGGGATGGGTACGCTATCATTTTATGACCCTCTTCATTGTCTGAGGTTGACACTGTGAGATAAGGTTGAAGATGGGAAGTTAGGAAACCCCAAAGTATTGAGGACTCCACAGAACAGCCAACATGTAGACTAAGAGGAACCAAAATTTTTTTTCTACTCAGGGAAGAAAGTGATATCTAATAGCTCTGTAGCATGAACCTGTGAATTAGTCTTATGCCAGGGTTAACTAAATGGTCTGTAATAACCTTGCTTCATATCAGCTCAAATGAGGAATTCATTTCAAATAAGAAAAACAGTTGTGACACCGTTAAAGTCTTGCACGTGATCTCAGGCAGAGATAGAGTTAAACTAACCTAACTTTACAGTCTTGAAGCCAAGTCCCAGTCACTTTCCTTTGCTTCATTTCCGCCAAAGAAAACCTAATTTAGCAAACTGCCTGGAACATACTTGTGGGAAAGTGAGACAACCTTTCCACTGTGATGTGAAGAAGCAGACATTCGATGGAAAGGTGAGGAACTGGGTTTTCAGTTTGTAGAAATTTTCTCTCTGAGCGATGTATTAAGTTCAATTTTACTTTAACTCAAGTGGAATTATTGAAATGACTGGGTCCAAAAAATTTAGGAAGGGGGGGCCAGGGTGATAATACCATGGGTAGGGCATTTGCCTTGCATGTGGTTGACCCAGGCTTAGTCCCCAGAATCCCATATGGCCCCCCAAGCACTACTAGGAGTTATTTCTGAAAGCCAAGCCAGAAATAAACCCTGAGCATTGCCAGTTATGCCCTCCTCCCACTTACCCTTCCCTCATCCCCCTGAAAAAAAAAGATTTGGGAAAATGAGGTGAGCCTGAGTATAGACAGCATCACTTAAATGGCGATTAAGGTATTGGAAATGTGACCTTTAATTTTTAATTTAAAAAAATTAGTCACACCCAGCAGTGCTCAGTGCTCACTCTTGGCTTTGTGGTCAAGGATTATTTCTGGTGAAGCTTGAGGGACAGAACCCAGATTGGATGCATGCAAGGCATATGCCTCACCTGCAGTACTCTCTCCAGCCCTAACCTAAACTGCAACTTTGAGTGAAACAACATAACCAAAAGCAGGTCATGGAAAACATCCTTTTATTCAAGAACCTTGTTTTTGCTCATCAGTGTGGGAAGAAAATGACACTGAAATGAAACTGCGTGAGGTCCTGCTCTAACTTATTTCTCTGCTTTCTCTAACAGAAAACGCTCATGAGCAGCAGCTACTTTCTGCTCAGCTCACCTGAGAATGACTTCACCTGGAACATCACTATTTAACAGAACAGAGCCACTCAATGTTGGTTAGGCTGGAGGAAACAAAATAAACATTGAAGTGGTATGTTTCATGGACCAGATGGATTATGATGAAACAAATTTATTTTCCATCAGCCAAAGCAGCACCATTTTCTACAGCACAATTCTAGAGATCTGGAATGAAGGTCCTCACACTTGTCTGGGTTGGGTGGCCAGGCACAGTTCGTGCTTTAAGCTGGAGCACATGGCACACATGGAGAAATTAATGTCTTAGGGAGAAACCTAAAACCTCAGGATGCCAACTGCATCCCTTTATTCTGTGACCACCCTATGGTCCCTGGTGTCTCCCTGTCTTTCCCACCCCAAGTGTTTCTCTCCCATTAAGCCCCATGCTCGGAATCCCAGGTGATCTGGATTTAGATGAAGATTGACATCAGCCTCTGAATAGCTTTCATCTGTCTTTCCAGCCCTGGGTTTCACACCAACTTATAGAGAGCATGATAGAAAGGCTTTATCAGCAGAGGCTGGGTCAGTTTAATTTATTATCAAACTTTCTACCCAAAGACCAAATAAGCTAGTGTGTGTGTGTGTGTGTGTGTGTGTGAGAAAAAATTAGTCAGATCCCATCATTCTTTTGAAAATTTCCCAAAGTCGATTAATAAAAATCTCAAGACTATGCTTTCATGGGACCTCAGTATCCATCAATTCTGAATGGGAAATGTACGGCAAAACATTGTCTGATGACCCCACTGCCATGGTGGAGAAATTGTGAAGAACATGAACAACTTTCAAAAATAGGTACAAGCATTTTTCAGTGACAGATAATTAAATTTGGGGTGGGGTGTATTTGCGGCCACACCTGTTGGTGCTTAGGGTTTGCTCCTGGTTCTGTGCTCAGGGATCATTGCTGCTGGTGCTTAGGGGACCATATGTGGTGCTGGGGATTGAACCAGGTCAGCTGCATGCAAAGCAAGTGCCTTCCCCACTTGCTGTACTATCCGACTCCTGAACTAAGATTTTAATTTTTTTTTAACTTAAAAATGATAATATAGCTAGAAAATACTGTGACCCCATAGATATCAAAATAGAAGTAGGTGTAGTCAGAAGGCTCAGTAAAACAATCACTTAACACACTGGCCAATTCCTAGGAGAGCTAAAGTAACGTTCCCATTTTTACAGCTTCCTCACTTTTCTGTCCTCAAATGCGTCCAGTCTGAGCATACTAAAAAAATAGCCCAACAATCATGAAAAAGTGGCAGTCTGTTTCAAGATGTCTTCATTCGGTGTCCATCTCCGTAACTCGATTCCTTTTCTGATCAAGGCAACTGATGGATTTTAAATGTATTTGGAGTCACAGGTTCAAAGACTTCATCATCATCTTCCACCCCTTCTTCTATTGGCTTCATCTTGGCAGACACGGGCTGGTGTGGGGAGGACACATCTGTCAGAAGACACAGAGGACAACTGCTGACTGGTGCCCATGGTGGTCCCAAACATGGCATTTTCAACCCAGAATTAGAAAGTATGGGGGAAAGGGATAAAGGTTCTTCTTACATGTGTTTGACTGATATAAACACATGAAGGTCCCAGTGTGTTGCCTTACTGTTTGTGTGAGGTTAGAATGCATGTTCTGACATTACTATCATTCCTGGTGATCCAAAGTTTCAAAAATGGGATGGAAGCCCAATTCCTAAGTGAACAGCTTTGCCCTGCAACCTGCAACTCCAGTGGCATCACTTAAAAGGACAGTTTTTGCCATTATTTGTTCAATAATTCCTTCCTTGGTTGACATGGGGTGGGGGGGAAGAGAGGGAGGAGAGAGGGAGGGAGAGGGGAGGGAGGGAGGGAGAGAGAAAGAGAGAGAGAGAGAGAGAGAGCGAGCAAGCGAGCCTAGGCTCAAAGAAGGCAGAGCAAGGGCATGTGCACCCCTGGGCTGTTAGAGTGCAATTTAACCCAAGGAACCAAGCAATTACTGGTTCATTCAATCCCTCACTCATGCATCCGAAAAAGATTTACTGAGTGTCTGCCCTGTAATGGACACCATGCTTGATGAAAGGAGAAATGTCTAACATGAGGTAGAAATTATTACCTTTATGGGGCCCAATGAGGGACTGATATGATGGCATCAGCACCAAGCCCCTTTCCCAAGGTTCTTCCATTCCAGGTCTGAGTTTTCTCTGGTGGGGGACAAACCGCCTCCACCCACACACACCTCTGCCCTGTGCTGGCTGTCATCTAGGAGGGCCCAGGGTGCTCAGTCAGAAGATGCTGAGCTCAGGCTGGTGGAAAGCCTGAGCAGGAAGGTAGTGGGTGAAATCTGACTCCACGTTGACTCCAGTATATACCATCAGTGGCTCACAGTTGGAAGTGGTTTAACTAATACAAGCTGTGGTCAATGTGCTAAATATGGTTGACCCTTGAGCAGCCATGATTTTGAACTTCAGGGACCCACTTAGACCCAGATCTTCTTGTACATGGATGATGTAAACGGACAGAATCAATACATACTACAACGAGTGTACTTTCTCTTCCTGGTGCTTTTCTTCATAACATTTTATTTCCTCTTACTCTATTGCAAGAATATAGTGAACAATACATAGCAAAATATGTGTGGATTGACCATTTTTATGACTGGTAAGACTTCCAGCCAATTCCTTACTAATATTTTACTGGAATGATTGGACAATTCTCTTAAGAAAGCTTATACTTTGTTACTGGGTTGTTTTCTCTCATTTTCACTTGAACATTACAGGGAATGCAGTATTTTAATTGTAACTATGCCAAAATCTTTATCTAGAGGCCTTGCTGCCGTTTTTGTCTTTTAAGAAATTTTCATTGCCAAGAAAGACTGGATTCAACTTTTTCCTTCCAGTTGGTGCTGTGTATTTTTGTTTACCCAATACTCTATAGCTTTGGGACTTTGAAATGGTAAATATTCATGGCATAAAAAGAAGCATGATACATAAACATATGATCTTAATAACGTAATGAATGTTTAGTTGTGTAGGTAAACAGGACCTAGAAGGACATGTCAGATATAACTGAGTGTAGTTGTGTATGACTGTTCTTTGCTTCTTTTTTTCCGTTTCCTATTCACATGTTAACTTCCAAATAAATAAATATTTTAAAAATCTGCAAAAAAAAAAAAAACTTCCAGCCAAAGGCAGGTGATATATAGTTGAGTTATTGAAGAGTAAAATTTTCAACCTGAAATTGGGCGGGAGAGGTTGGTATCCCTAATCTGCAACTAGTAGCTCCAGGGTCAACATACTGGCTAATCAGCATAAGGGAACAGAGGGATCCCGGTAGACCAAAGCAAACCAACTATAAGACGCTGCTTCACTGGGTCAAAGTCAACAGCTGCCAGCAGCCAGCACCTCCAGAGGTGAGCTGGGGGTCGAGATCAGCAGAAGGTCCCCGGGCATAGGGAGGGGAGGCAGCAGCCACCGTGATCAAGGGCAGAGACTCAGGAAACATGTTAGGCTCAGATCTACTCTGCTGTGTCATCACTGGAACCCTGGCCTCTGCTACAGAATCTTGTGAGGCCTCAGTTTACCTGCAGAAAGAAGCTACTCACAGAACCTGCTCCTCCGGCTACAAGGAGGATGAATGTGCTTAATTTAGGATATTGGGCACAGACCCACGCCCATGGTGGCCTCCATAATTAAATACCAGATTTCTTTGGGGAATACCCCTCACTAAGGCCATGACTATGCAGGGTGGACTTCAGTGTAGTTAATGTGTCTGGCATAAAGCAGTATTCATGTTTACACATGAACAGTCCATCGAAATCCTCAGTTTCTTGAAAGATAAACACTGATATAAGCTGTTGAAAACTGCACCTGATCCAATTCAGTTTGATCCCTGGCACGGCATGGTACCCCAAGCACTGCACGGAGCAGCCCCTCGTACCTCTGGGTGTGACCCCCCCCCCCCACACACACCTGCAATGAAAACATCAAGAAAGAAAAGAAGCTTTTGTTAGAGGTTGAGAAGATAGCTCACGTGGTAGGGCACATTCCTGACATGTGCAAGGCCCCGGGTTTGATCCCCAGCACTGCTTGGCTCCCCATGCACCACCGGGTGTAGGCCTGGTGGCCCCCGAATTCTGTGTCATTGGGTCCGAGCACCAAAGCATCATATTTGCATCACCAGGCTGAGCACTGCTGGAGGTGGCCCCTATTTAAAAAAAAAAAAAGAAAAGATCCAAGTACACATTTATGTCCCAGAAAACAGCCTGGTAGAGTCTTGCAGGCAAGGGGTATCTTACTTTCTTTCAATCGCTTTACCTACAGGAAACATCAAACACAGCAAACACAAGACTCCATTTGCTTCTTTATGCTGTAATCCCTCCCTCTGGTTTAAATTGTTTTGGGGGGGTCACACCTAGCAATGCACATGGGTTACTCCTGGCTTTGCACTCAGGAATTACTCCTGGCGGTGCTCGGGGGACCATATGGGATGCTGGGAATCGAACTCGGGTTGACTGCATGCAAGGCAAATGCCCTACCTGCTGTACTATTGCTCCAGTCCCCTCATTTAAATTCTTAAATCAGTTGGAGAGATAGTACAAGGGGTGAGGCACCTGCTTTGCTTGTGACAGACCCCAGTTTGGTCCCTGGCACTGCAGACAGTTCCATGAACACTGCTGAATGCAGCCCTGTTGGGGCGGCCCGGGTCATTCCCACGTCACAGGGCCAAAGCATCACTGCACTCTCGGGTTCTCACACTGACCCAGGAGAGATTTGGGTTTCTCCATTTTCCAAACTGTCCCGAGCACAGCATCGCCAGTTTTGGTTTCCTTATAAATAGCAACAGGTTCTACCACATCTTGCCTCAAGTCATGATTGAGTCTCATGAAATATTAACCTAGGCAGAGTATCTGCAATCAGATAAACCTTAGCAAACAGAAGGCCTGTCTGAGAGCATTCAACCAAATCAGTACCATGAAGCGTCCAGATGAAATGTGCAAAACAGAAACACAAGCCGTTTATATTTCAACAGGGGGAGTGGGACCAACTGATTTCAAGAGTTTAAGTCTATCTATCCAAGCATGGCTAGCTAACCACAGTTCTCGACATTGACAACTCTATTGTGCTAATCCAATTTTCTCAACAATCAACCACCTCCTGATCATTTGGTTTCCACGGAGAGGTGAGGACTGGCGCCAACATGGCCAGAAATAACCTTGCACCAACTGTCCAATAACCTCCAGCTTCTCTGAGAAAGAACTTCTGTCCCCACTCTATTTTCCAGGACTTGAGGAGAACCAGGTGCTTATACACAACAGTAAGACAAGAGACTGAAGCCTGAGACAGAATAGAGGAATTAAGGCGCTTGTCTTGCACATGGCCAACTCAAATTCAATCCTCGGAACCACATATGGTCCCCTGAACCTTGCCAGGAATGGCTTCTGAGGACAGAGGCAGGTGTGATGCCTGAGCACCACTGGGTATGGCCCCCAAAACAAAAAAAAAAAACAAACACCATCAGCAGAATGGCGAGAACCACCCATGATTTGTACCATCCAGGCTCCTTCCCCTTCTGTTCTCCTCAAACCATCCCATCTTTTCCCTCTTCTCTATTTCTCTCCAGCTGGAAAGACCTCTGCATTCCCCTCCCAAGCACCAAGTTCCTTTTCACCCCTCAGGGTGGACTCCCAAGGCCTCCTCATAGGTCCTCTTCCTTCCCTTCCCTCTGTGAGGAATTTTGGTGTCTCACAAACAATCCCAGCCCTCACGCCTTCTGCCAGGACCCGTTGGAAAGCAAGGATTGCTGCTACCTCTCCTTCGCCCCTCAGAAGTGCCTCACAAGGAAACTCCTTCTCTGAACTCTGAGCTGATCCTCAAGATGTGGGAGAAACATGGGCATGGCCTTTCATTTCTGAGGGTTCAGGCCTCCCTTACCACCCCACCAGCTTCCCTCAGGAGCAGGCTGGTCACCTGACGGGAGAAGCCTTCTGGGAGCAGACGCCCTACTCTCTCTCTCTCTCTCTCTCTCTCTCTCTCTCTCTCTCTCTCCCATGTCATGGTCTCTGAGGGCCACAGTTGGTGTGTAGCGTCCTCGTGTGAGGCAGTGGCGAGCGCAACCTCTCAAGCAAACACCAGCAAGGCCTGACAGTGCCCTTAGGAAGCCTTCCTGCATCTGCCAATGGACAAGCTGCTAGAGGCAGGGTGAAGGTGTTGGGAAAATGAAAATGAGTTGGACGTCACCTCTGGTATCTGATTCTGGGAACTTTGACACACCCTTTAGAGCAGCGCATCCTCATCACATCTGCCCTGTAACTTCTCCTTCTCCTCAGCAGCTGAGGCAAGGGCAGCCTGGGAGAGCCGAGGGCAGTGGCTTCTGTCCATGAGCATCTTTCCTACAACCCAGAATTTTTGGCAACGGAAAGAAATCACTTCCAAGGGAGGCGAAACCAGGTGGCTCTAACGGTCAGGACAGACTCCTTTTTTTTTCCTATGAAGAATACGAGATTGACTTTCCTTTTGGGTTTTGTGGCTGAATGGGAACCGTCAGGTCCCCTCCCCGGCCCCTCCGTTCAGTGCCTGCAACGGGGGCCCCTGGTGGCTCTGTGCCCTCCACAGGTGTGCTGTGCATGGGAACTCACTCCGCTTGTAACTGCCAGAAGTTTCCCAGGCCCAGCTGACTGCACAGCACTTGAAAAGACATCAGAGTCACAGAAAGTGCCTTTTTGTTCCACCCTCAGTTAGCAGGGCCCGTTGAACCATTCTGCCACTGCCACAGTGGGGAGATGTGGGCTGACCGAGACACGATGCCTAATGAGCCCCAGAGCTAGTGTGGTCCAGCTTCCGAGGTGGGACTCAGAGGTGTCCTCCTGGGGACCATCTCAGCTCCCTTCACTATGCTGCTAGAAATGATCAGTTCATTGATGAATGGATCCAAACTCAAATTGGGGTGTAGGGGGAAAAGAGGACTGGGGAGATAGTTCAAAGGGCTGCAGTGCTTGCTTTGTATGCTGGAGCCCGGGGTTCCATCCCAGCACCACATGATGCCCTAAGGACCACCAGGAGTGACTCCTGAGCAATGAACTTGGAACAGCCCTCAAGAACCCCAGGTGTGGGCTGAAAACAAAAACCTTTCTACAAACCTGGAGTGTGAATAAAGAGAAAGAGAAGATTCTGCTTCGAGGGAACTATCTTACATTTCACAAGTTAATAAATGTTTTCTTTACATTTCCTGGTTTTTGATTATTTTTTCATTCTGATGCATCATGAGAAATGTGCCTAGAAGGTCCAATACCCAATACCTGAAAACCCAAGGAAAGAAGAAATTGAGTTTATCTCTAGGTAAGTGCTTTTCCAAATTGCTTTTTCCCCTCAAGGACATTACTAGGAGGTTCACGCATGGCCTCGGTGTCATGCTTCACTTTTTGATTTCCAGACTCCAAAATAGTAAATCATTTCTCAGCTCTAAGTTTTCCAGAAAATATATTTCTTCTTTTTCTTTGTGTTTAGGACATACCCGGCAGTGCTCAGGACTGGCTCTTGGCTCTGCACTAAGGGATCACTCCCGGCAGGCCTTGGGGGACCATATGAGGTGCTGGGACTGAAACTTTGCCAGGTGTGTGCAAGGCAAGTGCTTTACCTTTGGCCCCTACTATTCTCTGGCCCCTGGAAAATGGATTCTTGTCCTTGATTAACTGCTTCTATTGTTGACAGACCAAAGTGTTTAACTATACCCTTTGGTATGTGTTGTATTCAAGAAGAGATCATTAGTCATGTATTTTATCTATTAGCTATAACTATCTTCCTATTTGCTAGGCTTCTCTGCCAATGAACAGAGATGATTATAAAAGTATATAAAATAAACACAAAGTTTTCAGACTGAACAGCAACCCAAACTGACTGTGAAAGGTTCAGCAGTAGGGGCTGGAGTGATAGTACAACAGGTGGACATTTGCCTTGCATGCAACTGACCTGGGCTCAATTTGCAGCATCCCATAAGGTCCCCTGAGCACCGTCAGGAGTGATTCCTGAGTGCAGAGCCAGGAGTAACCCCTGAGAATCACTGGGTGTGACCCAAAAAGCAAAAAAGTATATATAAATAAATAAAAAGTTCAGCAGTAATGCCTGGAGTTACTGGTGTGTGTGTGTGTGTGTGTGTGTGTGTGTGTGTGTGTATGCGCGTGCATGTGTGAGTGTGTGTGTATGTGTGCCTGTGTATAGCCTGGGACTGCAAGTTTGAGAGTAAAAGAGAAAAAAGAAACCCACAAACTCAGGGTCCAAGCAATAGAAATTCAGGGTAGGGTGCTTGCCCTACACATGGCCTACTTGAGTTTGATCTCCAAGAGCCCATATAAACTCCTGAATTCCCCCCCACCCCCACCCCAGGGTGATCTGAGCTCAGAGCCAGGAGCGAACCCTGAGCCCCAGCAGGTGCAGCCTATTAAAAACAAACAAACAAACAAACACCAACAGGTGTCCCCATTAAAACCAGAAAAAAGCCACAGACTCAGAAACCGGAACTCAGTTTGAATTCCAAGCACTACATAGGGTCCCCCTTGAACACCGCTAGGGGTCACTCATGAGCACAGGGCTAGGAATAGCCCTGAGCACCCATGGGTGCAGTCCAAACCATCATCACCATGAAAAAGAAAAATATTTGTCGGGGAAGCATACACAGAGCTGTGTGTATGTAGGGGTCCCTCCATGCAATAACACATCCCATATGCTCATGCTGACCTGCAGCTTCCTCACGTGTTGCTCTGTGCATCAGGACCAACCCAGCAGTGCTTGGGAGTGGTGAAGGGATGCTGGGGATGCAACTCTGGACCTACTGCACCCACAAGGTGCGTGTTTCTGCCCTTTAAGCTCTCATGGACCCCTAAAGCAAACAAAAGTTCACTTTTGTTCAGTATTCAATATAATATCCTATGATGTTGGAAGATACTTTCCTTCACTCTGTTCACTTCAATGTAATTTTCTCCCCCCAGCCCTGTCAAAGTGTTCTTAGTTTTATTATGTTTAACCATCTGGCCAACTGCTTTAGCACATAATTAAAAACCTTACAGGAGTTTTGAATTTTAATTAGATTATACAGTTGTTGCTGAATGGAGCTGAGGAAGGATTTAATGGCTTCTTTGCTAGAAAGGATTATCATCCCTTTCCTGACTGGGCCTATTTATATCATACGTATTCTTTTCTTTAATTGAGGAAATCTGAGTCTGGGTGGAAGCTTTCTGAACAGCAATAATGCCGAAAAGGAGGGAAGGGCAGTGGGGGGTCCAGAGTCCGAAGGGAAGTGGGAAGGAGGTGAGGTGGCCCGGGAGGTTTGCTCTGGGTGAGGAGGTCCTTCTCAGATCAAATCCTGATACTTAGATGGGTGGTCACGGCCCTGGGTCACAGGTGTGAGCGGCAGAGCACATGTGCAGTTCTGAGGCCCCTTCCTGTCCCCAGGGCTGGAGGGGCAAGCAGCAGGAAAGGCAGTTTCAGATGGCAGCTGTGCAGTCACGTCCAAGAAACCACAGTTCTGGGTGAGATAGGGGTCCAGGGGGCTCTGGGAAACAGATCTGAAGAATCGGGGTATTTAATAGATGTACTTAAAGACTGGGATCTAAAAGCCCAAAGTAGGGCCGGAGCGGTAGTACAGTGGGTAGGGCGTTTGCCTTGCACGCAGCCGACTCAAGTTTAATTCCTGGCATCCCATACGGTCCCTTAAGCACTGCCAGAAATAATTCCTGAGTGTATAGCCAGGAGTAACCCCTGAGCATTGCTGGGTGTGACCCAAAAAGCCAAAAAATAGATAAATAAAACTCAAAAGTAGCAAGATATGAAAAAAAATAGGCAACTGAAAATAGTAAAATAACAAAAAAAGCAGTGTGAAAGGCACAGTTTAGATCAGAACAAACTTCACCAACTAGAAGTTGAAATGAGACTTTCTCCTAGAAGAGTAGGACGAAGTTAGGGGAGACTGAAGAAAGATACAGTGCTCAAGAAGGCCCAAAGTAAAGCACTGAAAACATTTCATGGAATAAATCAAGGTTGGAAATTGGCAGTGAATGGTGGGATGAGTTTTTGTTTGTTCAGGGGTCACACCCAACAGTGCTCAGGGGCTACTCCCAGCTCAGTCAATGCTCGGGGCTCATACCTGGCAGTGCTCAGAGGACCACGCAGCACTTGGAGACCGACAGAGCCAAATATCCAAACCACAGAGTCAACAACACTGAAACTGGGCTGGAGCGATAGCACAGCGGGTAGGGCGTTTGCCTTGCACGCAGCCAACCCAGGTTCGAATCCCAGCATCCCATATGGTCCCCTGAGCACCGCCAGGAGTAATTCCTGAGTGCAGAGCCAGGAGTAACCCCTGAGCATCGCTGGGCGTGACCCAAAAATCAAAAAAACAAAACAAAACAAAAAACAAAAACAACACTGAAACCAAGAGACCCAAACTTCAATAACTGAACTGAGGAAGGTGCCAGTCAAGAGGGCAGCTGGAGGGGGGTCGGATATGGGAGGCAACCTGGGAATATTGGTGGAAGGAAGCTGACACTGATGGGGGGATCAGTGCTGCAATATTGTAAATCTAAAACTCAACTAGTAATAGCTTTGTAAATCATAGTGTTTTAATGAAATAAAAAGTTAAAGTTAAAAAGCAAAGCAAGAATTCATAACCAATTTAACAATTCTTTGTTTCAGAAATAGTCAAATAGGTTTGAGGAGAATATTGAGTCTCCCCAGAGGGCTTTCTTTAACCATCCATTGTGGTAGGTTTTAGAGTTAATACTTATTTCCTGTGTCCTGCTCACATCTCTTTTCTATCTCTCCATATATTTTATGTAGTTCATTGTTTTTAAGTCAATATCTGTTCAGAGGGGAATGAAATATAAATTGAGCCAAGAGAATGATTTCATGAAATCAGCCTGGACACTAGGAACGCTCTATTGGCATTTTCTACCCTCCCAGGCAAGTACACTGATGATGTACTGATAGATTGAGAGTAACTCATGTCAGACAGGTTGTTGGTCTTTGCAATACAAGAATACTAACTTGCAAAGCCCAACTCCATATCTGATATGATTCAAGCCAACTTGTTTTAAAGCAAATTTGTACAACTGGGTCATATGAAATGAACAGATTGTCCAGAGCAAAATTTTGAAATTAATAACAAAAACTGTTTCAAAAATTTTTTTCTCAGCAAAAAATACCTCTAAATATTTCATGGTACCTTAAAAACATTATAACATTAAATTATAATTTCTGTAAAAGTACACTAACAAAAATTTTTGAAGAGGAGTTCCAACATTGCCTCAGGATCTTAAAGACAAATAAGTTGCTTAACTCCAATCCAGTTAACTTAAGTTATGCAAGTTCCATTCATTCTTTTATTATTTTTTTCTTAGTGAGGAGGGCACTGTTGGCACAGACGGTACAGCCTGCTTTGGTGCTATTCCCCAGGAGATGCTTCATCAGCCCTGTGGTGCAGGGGAAAGAACTCCAGGCTCTCTCAGGCAAAGCAGGTGTTTCAGTCCATTCAGCCATCTCCGCACCCCCAACCAAAGTTCTATAACTTTCAAAAAACAGAGCACGTCTTTCTGTTGCCATGGTAATGCCTGTGTTAAGCAACACTGATCAGAGATGGAACAAGCAAGTACAAGCGAGGTGTGTGTTCATCACAGTTAGGGATCTAAGCCTCATAAGGAAGGAGAGCGAGAAAGGGAGGTGAGTGAGGGCAAGGGGCCATGGAGAGCATCCCTGGCCAAGGCTTGTATTCCTAAGTGGGTATTAAACACTTCTCATCATCTCGTCCCTTCCTGTCCTCCTGTCTCATCACCACAGGTCCAAACATGCAGTTCAAGTAAATGAAGCAACAAAAAAGTGAAAAGAGTTCAATTAATTGGATGATAAGCTACTTGACTAAACAGAGGCTGTTTTTTTCCTCAGGCTATCTCATTAGTTCATTTTCTTCCCTTCAAACAATCATCGAAATGAAATACCGATCATCTATGTGCTAAAGAGCAGACGTCCTGCTCTGGGTTCAGCATCAGGGGACATGTGTAAAAATAGAACCAATAAAAGAAATGGGATCTGCAGCAATGTTATTGAAATAGTTCATGTAACATTTTCCTTTCCCTTTTTTATTTTTTGTCTTGGAGTCACACCTGGTGGTGTTGGGGCTTACTCAGGGACCTGTGCTTACAGATACTCCTGGTGGTCTCCAAGAGCTGTAAGGGGTTCTGGGGATAAAACCTGGGTTAGCCGTATACAAGGCGAGTGGCTTATCTGCTGTGCTATCTCCTTGGTCCCCCCTCACCCTTTTGTCAACAGCATGTTTGCTTACAGGCTGTGTAATATTATGAAATGTTTGTGGCATTATATCTCAAACTGAGATTTTATCTCAAACTAGAGATTTTGAAAATTGAGTCTTCACCAGAATCTACGCAAATCTTTCCACCTTCCTATCAGTAGATAGAAAATATTTTTTTAAATGTTTATTATTGTAGGGATGCAATCAACAAAATCCTGGAAGGTAGGGAATTCTACAGTCCTGCTACTCAAAGAGTAGCTCAGGGACCAGCAACATTCATGTCACCTAGGTCTTTGTTAAGTTTGCGGAGTCCTGGCTTCCAGCCCAGTCTGCAATACTACAATCTTTAATGTGATCACCAAGTGATTCGTACACACATTTGCATTTAAGAATAAATGTTTTATGGGACCAATAAAAAGTCTCTCAAACAAAAATACAGAAGGGCAGATAGAGAGTCACACAGAAGGAGATGGAAAGGGAGCTTAGAGATTAAAAGAAACTGTAGAGGGGCTGGAGCAATAGCACAGCGGGTAGGAAGTTTGTCTTGCACGCGGCTGAGCCGGGTTTGATTCCCAACATCCCATATGGTCCCCCAAGCACTGCCAGTAGTAATTCCTGAGTGCAGAAATTTGCTTTTTTGGGTCACACCCGGCGATGTACAGGAATAACCCCTGTAACCCCTGTACATCGCCAGGTGTGACTCAAAAAGCAAAAAAAAAAAAAAAATGTAGAGAGATCAGGCAGTGTCTCCAGGGCTAGTGCTCACGCTTCTCCTGCTGAGGCTCACGGAGCACCACCAGGAGCAACTCCTGAGCAGAACACACTGGAAGTAAGCCCTGAGCACCTCCTGGTGTGGCTCCCAGACCAACTAACAAAAACCAAACAAACAAAAGAGATGATGGATACACACATGATACATGCTGATTTCAATAATTAGGAGAAACATCAATATGTATTTGGAGGGGTTGTTTGGGTGCCGCACTAGACTAGGCTGTGCTCAGGGCTAACTCCTGGTAATGCAATTAGGGATCAATCTTAGTGATTCTTGGGGGACCATCTGTGGTGCCAGGAATTGAACATAGATTGGCCATGTGCTAGGCAAGTACCCTTGCCACTTTTCTATCTTTCTGACCACAGGACCCATGCATTTTCATGTTGAAATTTAACTGATTCATTACTAGATGGAATTGTGTGAAATAATGTACACATTTAATTTTTACAGGGCATCATTGATAACAATTTTATAATTATAGTTGACTTTTGAACAAAACAGGAACATTTATAGAAAGTTGTTTTTTTTTTTTTAACCATCCATGGGTTTTACCAACTACCATTTTTTTCCTTTACCATTCATCAGTTCACATAGGAGGCAGTGAACTGAATCCTAGGATCTGGGACCTGCGCATATAGAGGGGTCCGAGGCTCCATAAATCATATAAGGATTTTGGCTAAGAGGCTGCCCTTAATCCATGCATTGTTCAAGGGCTAACCATACATGAGGCAAAGTGGAAGTGAACCAAAAGCAAAACATTGAAAAACATAACGTTGGTTAATTTTAAGTGTTCCCATGGAAAACTTCTACACAGAGTAGATTTTTTCATTGAACTGGAAATGAATCAATCTCTGGCAAACTATTTGCAGCACTTGATTGTAATAAATGGAGAGTCTCTCTGGAGAAAATGGCTGGGTTGGAAAAAGGCTCCGGACAGCTACTACCTGCTTACTGAGTGCCCATGGGTTCATGTGGACAGGGCAGAGGGGAACAGCTGCCAATGGCAGGTGTGGGCAAATGAAGAACGGGTGTGAAAGGGACCTATAAAATATACAGCAATGGACAACGTGTTCTTTTTTTTCCTTCTTTTTTTTTGAAGGGGTTTGGAGGTGTTGCTATGTTTTTTGGGCCATACCCGGTCCTGACTCTGCACTCAGGGACCACTAGTGGTGTTCCCTCAGGGTATCGTATGGATACTAGGGATCAAACTCAGGTCAATTGCAAGCAAGGCAAGAGCCTCACCCATTGTACTATTGTCATGCCAGCCCTTTTTTTTTCCTTTTGAAAACACAGACTGGAGAGACCTTGCAGTGGGTAAGGTACTTGATTTACATACTGTAAATCCTGGTTTGATATTTTTTTTTCTTTTGGCTTTTTTGGATCACACTTGGTGATGCTCAGGGGTTACTCCTGGCTCTGGACTCAGGAATTACTTCTGGTGGTTCTTGGGGGACCATATGGATGCCAGGGATCGAACCCAGGTCAGGTGCATGCAAGGAAAATGCCCTCCCTACTGTTCTATTGCTCTGGCCCCTGCTCCTGGTTTGATTTTGGCACCACATGTGGTCCTTGAATACCATCAATGGTCACTCCTAAGACAGGGACCCTCATTCATTGCTGGTGGGAATGCTGACTGGCCCAGCCTTTTTGGAAAACAATATGGACATTCCTCAAAAAACTAGAAAATGAGCTCCCATTTGACCCCGCAATACCACTTCTGGAAATATGCCCTGGGGGTCCAAAAAACACACAGCAGAAACACCACCTGCACTTCTATGTTCACTGCAGCACTATTCACAATAGCCAGAATCTGGAAACAACCTGAGTGCTTGAGAACAGACGTATGGATAAAGAAATTATGATACATCTGCACAATGGAATACTACACAACTGTTAGTAAAAATGAGGTCATGGAATTTGCTTATAAATGAATACATCTGGAGAGTATTATGCCGAGTGAAATGAGTCAGAAGGAGAGGGACAGATATAGAATTATTGCATTCATTTGTGGGCCATAAAAACAATATGAAACTAATATCCAAGGCCAGGGTAAATGGGCCAGGAGGACTGGTCAGTGGTTAGTCAATAGTGTGGGAGGTGGTGGGTAGTTAAGATAGAGGAGGGCCTATTATGACAATACTAGTTGGAATGATTACTCTGGACAAGAACTGAGTGTTGAAAACAGGTAAAGGGATATACATGATAACCTTTCAGCATCTGTATCACAAACAATAATGCCTAAAATGAGAGAAAGAGAAAGAGAGAAGAGAGGTGCTTGCCATATAGAGGCAGGCTGAGGTGGGGGGGGTGACTTGAAGGGCTGGCAGGGAAACTGGGGACACTGGTGCTGGAAAATTACACTGGTGGAGGGATGGGTATTGGAACATTCAGTCATATAATGGTATGAATGAAACACAATCATAAACAATTTTGTAATGCTCTATTTCACTGTGATTCAATTAAAAAATAATTTTAAAAAAGGGTTACTCCTGAGCACAGTCCAGGGGTAGCTCCTGAGCACCTGAGGTATGCTTCCCTCTGAAACATCCCCTCCAGACACAGACAACAACAACAACAAACTCCAAACACACAGAGACAATGTGATCTCCCAGCACGGGCTATGGAATCAGACAGGACACTGAGGTTTTTATCCAGTATCCCTTCTGGATGAACAGGAACAACGGGCAAAGCAGCATCCCTACTCTCTATCAGGTGAATCCTGCATTGGCCAGAGCCCACTGCTCTCTGGCCTGGGAAACCTGAGTGTGCGTGGCCCAACTTCTTCTACGTGGCAGCGCTATGTGTTTTCAATGGTGCCTGACACCACCATTTTCCCTCTGCCATGAGAACGTGGCGCCTGGGACAGCAGCTTCCCCCCTCGGTGCCAGGCATGAAGAGCAGAACCTGTCCTTGATGTTTCAGAGGATGGTGCCTGAGGATCAGACTCGGTGACTGCTGCCTCATCTAACAAAAGCTCGGCTACCTCTCCGTAAGGGACTGCAGTGGGAATTCCAGGTGATGATGCAGATTGAGTGCCTGCAAAAACAACAGCTTCTCTAAGGATGACTGTGGGCGCCCTTCTCTCCATGGGCGCCAATGAAGATGAGAGTTTGTCAGGAGTATGGCTGCGGCTGCCTCCATCTGCGCCCCAGAAAGCCCAGAATAATAACAGCTTGGGCCCTTGTTGGAGGGTCCTCACATTTACTACGTTCAGCCACACACTCAAACAGGGACAAATGTTATTATTTCAGCCTTGCGGTCCTTAGGAATGGATTTGCCAGGCTCTATTTTAGCAGGGCTGTAATTTGTAATATGGGGGATGTGAATGACAGGCAAAGGAAATTTTAACAAAAACAACCTTTAGTGGTTCAGAGGTAAAACCTAAAGAAAAGAAAGAAGAACTGTTCCATTTTTAACGAATTATACGCTGGGGTGAATGAAACAAGCCATGATTAAGATCTGAGCTATTATGGTCAAGCACTAACTACAGTAACAAAATTAAAAAAAAAAACTCAGACTGAGGCTTCATCAGGGGAAGCAGGCACTGACATAAATTTGTTGCACAAATCATATATACACACCCTCAAAAACATATAGTACACCTTTGTACTGATTTGTAATATTCTGCCTAATAATCCTGAAGATAAAATCATTATCATAAGCAAGTGTTTTTGTTCATATGTTTTGGGGCCATACCCAGTGATGCTCAGTGGTTACTCCTGGCTCTATCCTTAGGAACCACTCCTGGTGAGCTCAGGAGACCTGGGGATTGAACCTGTGAATGGACCACGTACAAGCAAAAGCCCTACCTTCTGCACTGTGGCTTGGTCCCATCTTAAGCAAGTTTTATGTATCCTTAGCCCAGCCCAGTGCAGCTAGACCAGGGAACTTAAGACATAAAAATGCAATCCTGCAATCACGAGCAACAGACTTCCAACACAGATGTTTCAGTGACCCACAACTGGGAATGCCTCTTTGGATTAATTCACAATTCACTAGAAGGAAGAGGAAAGAAAACTGAAGAGGATATGATAGATGCTGGCCTGTGCTGACATCTGATGGCTCATGTCAGATAAAAAAAATTCCCGTGATCCATGCCAAGAAATACAGCTAATCATTATCGGAGCAGAAACCTAAGTCTATGCCCAACATGTGCGATCAGGTCTCTCAGTGCCTGCAAACAGAGGTTTCTGAAGGCAAGCACAAACAAATGTGACTCCTAGCATCTTAAACAGTAGTTGCCAGCCTAAATGGAGGGTCATGTAACTGAACGGAGAAGGTTAGGAAAATCTTAAAACTTTGTTTAAAAATAATAGTTTTATTATCTGCAAATGTTTGACCTGTTTTATATATCCGATGGGATCAGATAAAAATTTCTTGGGCTAGAAAAATGGTACAGGACACTTGCCTTGTATGCAGCTGACCTGGGATCGATCCCTGGAATCCCATACGGTCCTCTGAGCACTGCCAGGAGTAAGTCCTAAGTGGAGAACCTGGAATTACCCCAGAGCCTCACAGGGTATGCCCCCCCCGACACACACACACACACACACACACATACACACACACAAGCAAAAAAGTTTCAGACAGATAGGGGTCACAAATGCAAAAAGTTTAAGAAGCCTTGTCATATATCAAAAAGACTGGAAACAACCAGTCTTGGCAGAGATGTGGTGAAAAGGAACCCTCGCTCATGGATGAAGGGAATGTGGTCTGGGTCAGTTTCAAGGGAAAACAGTATGGAGATTACTCATAAAAAGTTAAGAATAAGCTATAGCAATTTGTATAGTGGGTAGGACATTTGCCCTGCATGTGACTGACGTGGGTTTCAATTCCCAGCACCATATATGGTCTGCCGAACCGTGCCAGGGTTGATCCCTGAGCACAGAGCCAGGAGTAGTAGCCGAACACTGCCAGGTGTGACTCAAAACAAAACAAAACAAAAAATAAAGAACAGAATTCCCTTATGACCCTGTGATTTCTGGCATCTCCACCCCTTACTCCCCAAACACAAGAACAAAACTTTAAAAAGAATTTGCATACCTATATTCACTGCAACACTTAGTAAGATGGCCAAGATATGGAAAGAACACAAATGTCCAATGGCAGATAAATGGATAAAGGAGTTGTGTTTATATGCACAACAGAATACTATGCAGCTGAGAGGAAAGATGAAATCTTGCAGTCCACTACAACTTGGATAGAACTGGAGGGTACCATATGAAGAGAAATAAGTCAGAGAAAGGACAAATACTGATGATCTTACTCATCTCTACAATGCAGATAGACAAACAAGGGAATAGATAGTACTGATCCATGACACACCCTTGGCCCTGGACATAAACCTGACAATACCAAGTAAGGTGGGGAGAGGGTGAGGGTGATGAAATCACATAAGGGCAGTGGTGGAGGGTCCTGAAAATTTTGGTGGCAGTGAGGTGTGGTGACCATGCACATCAAAACCATGAATGTTAACAGTATTGTATGCTTGTGACCTAAAACAGACAAGTAACAGTCAACTCTATGTAAGCGTTTTCCTAAAATGTTATATTTACTCACAAAAGAATCATATTTAATTTAAAAAATAAAACATATAGGAAAACAAAAATGATTCAAGAAAATGGAACTCATCTACATACTGCATGTTCTTGTTCTAAGCCACAACCACTTAACTACAAAAAAATCCAAAACCTACTTCCCAAAAAGCCATTCTATAAGGAAAATAATATACACACAATATTTAATGGTAATCCCTTCTCTGCTGACCTTTCTTCGCACAGTAAACACAGTACATGAACATAGCCCATTTGAAAATATTTACTGACCACCCAATGGACTCAGCAAAACAGACTGTGCTTTGGACAACTACATAAGTGCAGCTTGGTCAAATTCATACTTTAAGAGAATTCCCTCGAAGAAAAATAAAAGCATTTCCAACTCCTCATTTCTGTTGCTCCTGAAATATGCTTCAGGTCCACAATGCATTTATCTGCCTATGCTTTGTTTTGGAGTTTTACACCAGTTATAAGGCTGCATAAATCCCAGAGCCTCCTGACTGCAACATTTAAGATCCTGATTCCACTTAGATAAATTCCATTAGATAAATGCAGTATTGTTCAACTTTTTTACACCTGCAGACCGGCATCTGTCTCCATGGACAGCAGCCACTCTACCACTGTCCACCACTCAACCTCCCCACCACTGCAGTTGCCAGGAGTCTTCAGCCTTTCTATACCCCACCCCACCCCCCTTGATTTTTGGGCAACACCCAGCCATGTTAAGGACTTACTTCTAACTTTGCATTCAGGAATCACTTTTGGCAGGGTTTAGGGGAACATATGTTGTGCCAGGGATGAACCCAGATCAGCTGCATGCAAGACAAGCACATTGTCCACTGTCCCATCTCTGCAGCCTGTTTCCATCCTTCCTCTATCTGCAGACCAGCACCTGTCAAACACCTCTGATCTAAAGCATCAAAGCTATAAGACTATTTGCATAAGCATTTAGCATTGTGGAATGTGTACCTTGAAGTTATTTTGAAATTACATAGAACTGGAAATATTAATAGTTTTTTAGTTTATACAGTGGGTACAGTGGAGAAATTTGATATTTTGCTATCTCACATGAATTTTTCAAGATTCTTCTATTATGATTTGGGGGCAGGGAATGCTTCATCTCACTTTGCTCAGGGTTTACTCCTGGCTCTGTACTTAGAGATCATTCCTGACAGACTTAAGGGACCTATGTGAATCAAACTGAGACTGGCAACTTGCAATTTAAATACCTTAACCCCTATATTATCCATCCAGCTTCTGGTCAAACAGTATTAAGAAAAATACTGGGCAAAATAAGTGAACAACTTCTGGAGTAACCTATGCATCCGAACTTAGATTTTAGCTGGTGTAATATATAAATAAAAGGCTACAGACATTTTAAATTATATTTATTGTCACACTGACATTGTCGATTAGTTATTTGGAAAGTTATTTCTGTCGAGATGTCATTTGTCACTGGCAGTGACATCCTGTAGAATCAACAGGGTCTGATCAATTTTGAGGTAACTTACGAAGAGAGGACATGCTGGGGGTGCCTCGAAGGAAGTGGTGCAAGCCGTCATCACTGTCACTGCAGCTGATCAAGCTGTTCCTCATCTCCAGCATGGAGATCTGCGTGGAAAGACTCATCTTGGGTTCCAATTTTTTGACTTTCTAAAAAGCAAAGTTTTTAAGATTTTTTGAGATCCTAGTCATCAGTATTTTTTCCCCTTGAAATAAACAGACTGCCTGGTGTACAGGAAGTGCCCAATTAATGTAGGTTTTACTACAATTACAAATACATAATTAACAATTTAATATGCATGAGAGTTTATTTATTCACTTGAAAAACAATGAACAGCAAATGCATGTGATCAGCAACCTAGACAAGGTGACTTTAGTACACTGAGGCTGTCACTTGTGTTAATTAAGCCACACTGAAGTGTGAGTCACCAGTGGAACGCACCACTGTTGAAGTGTCAGGGATGCTCACCCCACTACTCACAGACCCTGGAGTACAGTACAGATCACTGAAACAACATTTGGCAAGTTCTCTTCTGTAATCATTTTGAGTTCCTTCTAAGCAAAGTGGGAAAATGGAAGTCAAATAGCAAATTGTGAAAATCTACACAGCACTGAGGATCCTATTAAACTGCTGCAAGTGTCCATCTCTGCTTCTCTGGTCACCTATGGGGCAGGGTGTGGGTGTGGGTGGGGGGCGGTGTGGAATGGGGGCACCTGAGCATGAGGACATGCAACAATGGAAGACATCAGGGCCCTGAGGTTAACTTTCTATTCCCTGGGGTCTGTGGTTCCCAGGCTGCATGCAGTCTTCCACTGCCTGACCTTTCCTGGTCCACTCCACTCCCCACTCCCACTCCCTTGCCATCCTCCCAGGAGACTTATACGACTCTGTGAAGAGGATAGTACTTTGTCACTTCAAACAGAACCCTGGCACTTACAGCTGCCTCTAGGTAATGGCAACTATAATTACAATGTAATTCCTCCCCCTTGAGAAATGATTTCCTTGTAAGGACTCTAAATTACTTCACTTAACACATGACTAATTGATGACAATTCAGGAAAACATATACTGCATAAAGGAGGCATACCTCATTATACATGCTTACTGAACAAAACAGACACACTCAGAAGAACACTTACTTTATCATTTAAGGTGGGATCATTCAATGAGTAGAGCTTATTTGTAATGTCTTTTCCTATGAGATACCTAAATATTTCATATAAGAAAGGCTCTGATTCCAGAAAGTAAGTTAATCTTTCTCTTGACCAGCATAAAAATCTGCAGTTATCATCAGCTATAATGGTGACCTGTCCAAGAAACAAACAGAAAGAAACAGTACATCCAATGATATGAATAAGGACCATTATAGTTTGGAAGAAGGAAAGCGTAGAATATTTTCAAGAGTAATTATTACAGCAATAATGTCCAATAATGTCATTAAATTAAATTTTAGGTGCAATAATTATTACTTTTAAATTTTTATTTATTTTGGGGCAATGTCCAGTTGTACACAGGGCTTACTCTTGGCTCTGCTCAGAGATCATTCTTGATTCCTTGTGGGCTGAGGGGAACATATATATATATATATATATGGAACTGGGAGTTGGGGGTGCAAGTTTTTACCTATGGTATTATTTCTCTGACCTTCAAATGCCTTAGTTATTACTAAAATCATCATTAAGATAAATGAAATATCTATAAGTACACATAAAAATAATTTCAAAAACAAGTAATCTGCAGATTAAGAGCAAATTTCTGAGTTCTTGTCTTCAGTTTTGCAACATCTGCTGACAGAAGGAGACAGTGTGTCACCAGCACTGCTAAGAGTGTACTAGACATGTTTTCATTGGATGTATGATTTAAAACTAAACATTTCTTTCTGCTGCTGACTACGACAGAGTTAAGACTTTTGCTCCTAGCCAAGGAGGTGACACAGGAAGCAAGTTATACATGAGAGATGCTGTGCTCAATACATCTGCAACATAACTAGAGAAAGTGTATGAATTACAGGCTTTGGACAAGCCTCATCCATGAGTGGTTCTGTTGAAAAATTCAGGTAAGCGGGTTTTGTGACTGAAATCTCCAGGCTCTCACGGAATCAGGGATGGGTGACCTTCCCCATCTCTGTGATCTTGTGGGAGCTGGCAGTCATGCCCAATAATGTTAGTAATCTCTTACACCAGGGCTTATATGTCTCTCGTGCCATGTAAGCTCATTAACTGGCCATGATCCAGATACTCATAAATCTCAGAAGATATCAACAAACTGCAGTAATGTCTCAGACCCCAAAGTCACCATCCAGTTAAAAAAATTTAACTCCACTTGTATCACCCTATTTAAAATTTTAGAATTCTTGGAGCATGCAGCCACAAATGCAACATGTCATACTCTATATACCACTTGCTGTACCAGGAGTAGCACACCACATTGGATGGGGTGTAGATGACAACTAATCTTGATTAAATATATATATATATATATATATATACATTAGTATACAAGGCTCAACTAGTAACAACATATTAGGAATCTTGTACACAAGGGCTTAATGGCTCCAGGGTGAGATACAACAATCTTCATAAACTTTCACCTGAGGAAATTGTTTTGATAGCTTTTAGCAGATTATTCATAACAAGCGATATAAAATAAATTATTTAGGGCCTGGTATTTGGGCAGGCTTGGGTGGTGGTTGAGAAATTGGATATAATGATGGAGGAAGGTGTAGTGGTGGTGGGACTGGTGTTGGAATATTGAATAGAATAAATTACTGTGAACAATTTTATAAAAATAAAATAAAATTTTAAACAAAATGTGCATGGATTAACATGGAGGATTAAAGGGCCTCGCTCTCACCAACAAACATGAAGGATAAGTGTCCTTCAGCCACACGTATTTGGTTGTTCACTTATTTTGTAGAAACTGTCACACCTGACATTGCTCAGAGCTTACTGCTGATTCTGCTCAGGGGTCACTCATGGCCATGCTCAGGGGTCCATAGGTGATGTTGGGGTCAGAACCCAAGGTTGGTCACATGCAAGGCAAGCACCTTATCTCTCCAACTCACATGTATTTCTTTGGGTTCACCTTTCAAATCCAAGCCTGCCAGATGATCCAGCTCAGGCAGTGAACTCAGTGAGAACTTTCCCCTAGCACTGTGACACAGAAGACCACTGTCAGTACTACACTGGGATCACATGTTCCTCCTATGAATCCTTTCTCCAGAGCAAGGGCTCACTCTCTCCCAGCATCAGGAAACCTTCCCACACAGTCCCCTTCCATTGCTCTTAGTTCTTCTTTAGAGCTTCCCGTGGCCCTGCAATCACTTCTCTATGAACACATTTCTCTAGAACATTCTAATGGCAGAGATGGTGCATCTTCAGGTTTAAGTATGTTCAATGCATATTTATATTGTAGGGACACTAATTAAAGACAAAAAATAGTTTTATATCTTAGACATAAAACCCTAGGACTCTTCATGTAGGCAGTTAATGAAGGCTTGTTAAACGGACATAAAGTCAGTCCTGGGTCTCAGAGTCAATGGTCCTAAAGGAGTTCTCTCGCCTTTGATAATCCCCAAATTAAGCCCCTCTTGGAGAACCAGGTATATTCATATCTATCCAGAGTGGAGAACCAGATTCTTAGCTTATGTTCATCATTGAAATTTGATCTTTATTAAATTAGATGGTTTGGCTATTTGAACACATGGGCCAGCCTTCTTAGAAAAACAAGAATTTGTGCTCATTTATTATATCAAAGACTGAAATATTCTAATCTTTATTTTGTAAATAAGTTGACCCTGGCATTGGAAAATATAATTTATATGTGGCAGAGAAGTTAAAAGATAAATTGAGTGCTGGAGCAATAGGACAGTGGGGAGGGCGTTTGCCTTGCACGCGGTCATCCTGGGTTCAATCCCTGGCATTCCATATGGCTTCCTGAGCACCACCAGGAGTAATTCCTGAGTGCAGAACCACCCTGAGCATCACTGGATTTGACCCCAAAGGACAAAAACAAAGCAAACCAAAGAAACAAACAAAAAAAGATAAAATGAGGGGACAGAGAGATAGCAAGGACCCCAGCTTGATCCCCAATAACACAGATGGTACCCTAAGCACGACCAGGAATGCCCTTCAGCAAAGAGTCAGGAGTAGTCCTGTTCTTTTCTCTGCAAAAGCAAACAAACAAACAACAACAACAACAACAACAAACAGTTGAAAGAAATCATCTAAAAGGAAAGAAACAAATAATACATTATATCTAGATGATGTATGATGTGCCCAACTTCTCTTCAGCCATTGCAATAATATTAAGTTTCCACTAGGAAATTCTACTTTTTATTATCTCTCCCACCTCACCCCTGGTATTGGGGAATCAAACCCAGATCCCTAGACATGCACAGCCTGTATTTCACCCCTACATACCCCTAGTTTAAGTGATGATGTTTTTACCAGGGTAACATAGTTTACTTGGCAAATATATTTCTTGCTGAGGGGTGAAAAATACTTTACACTTGTTTAAACAATATTTAAATTTAATAGCAATCTATTAAACTATATTCAGTATCCTTAATAATAGCTTATAATAAGCTATGGCTGAAGCTCTCGCTCCCCAGAGAATGGACAGTTGAGAGGCACTACCCGGGCGACACGCAAGCTTACAGCCCCCGCCTCTGCAGCCCAGCCCCTCCCTGGTCTCCCAGAGCTCAGCCCGGAGGGTTCCCCCCAGCTGGGGTCTCCACATCTGCTCCCAGACCCTGCTCCAGCTTCACCCCAGCCAGGCCCCGGTTCCCGGCCAGGACGGGCGTCTTCTGACAACAGCGAACAAGCCTCAATCTCCACTTCCCCCAACCCCCCACCCAAAGGGCATCGGGCAGCTCGGGTCACGGAGTAAAGGATTCACCGGGGCCGGGTACATTTTCGGTGCATCTCAGGAACGCCAGTTCCCACGATGTCCCCGATTCCCAGCCAGATGTCTGCAAAGGCCCACATGGCCCACGAGCGGCCAAGCAGTGCCCTCCCTCTGTTTATCCGTTTCCAGGCCAAAGTGCACATTCCCAGGGGGCACTATGCCAGGCAGGGATTTGCTGACATGTTAATGAAGCAGCATTTTTTTAAAAATTTAATTTAAATACTCAAAAACAGCACAGCTCAGTACTCTAAACCGCTTGCAAAGGTGCTGGGCGGTATCAAGCCAAGTGGACAGGTCATCGGCCGGAACCCTCTCGACCTGTTCTGGGGAAACAGGCCAAGCACGCACGTCCAAACCCGACTGCATCGTCCCCCGAGCTCCCGGCAACGCCGCTGCTGTGGGCAGAGTCTCACGCCAGGACGCAGTCGCGGACCAGCCTGCAAGGGCTGGAGCGATAGCACAGCGGTAGGGCGTTTGCCTTACAAGCGGCCAACATGGCCGACCCGAGTTCGATTCCTCCGCCCCTCTCGGAGAGCCCGGCAAGCTACCGAGAGTATTCGATATGCCAGACACAGTAACAACAAAGTCTCCAATGGAGACGTTACTGGGCCCGCTCGAGCAAATCGACGATCAATGGGAGGGCCTTTACCTTTACCTTTACCTAATAAGCTATACCCACTTACAAATACTTAAAATTTTATAGGAAAAGGCGTTTAGTAGAGAGCAGGCAGTTGGCATACTGCCAAAGGTCATTCGCTTGAAAACCAATACTTCATTTCTGCCAAACAGTTTTTTTATCTTTTGTCTTTCTGTTTGCTTTTGAGCCAGATCCAGCGGTGCTCAGCGCGTACTCCTAGCTCTGCACTCAGAGATCACTGTTGGCAGGGCTCAGGGGACCATATGGAGCTCCAGGGACTGAACCTGGTTCTGTCGTGAGCAAAGCAAACATCCTACCCACTGCACTATCGCTCCAGCCCTGAACAGATAATTTTAGTCAATGATTTCCTGTCACAACTGTGAAGTAAAACTTATTTTCTTTTGGTGGTGCCAGAAATCAAACCCACGGTATCCCATAAGTAAGGCAAGTGCACTGCCACTGAGCTGTATCTTCAGTTTTGTCAAATGCATTTTTAGTGAGATATTTTTATAAAGCAATATGGGAAATTTGAAAGCTTCCATAAAATGAATTTGCTACTATTATCAGGGTACTTCAGCAGTGTCATGCTTGAGTCCCTGCAAATAATTCTACTGAAGAAATGAAAGAAAACCTGGTAACAGAAGACAGAAGGAATTTCTATAGGATAGAAAGTTAGAAGGAACTATTGCAAGAGGGTTTGCTGTGATCATCCAGAAAGTACTGGCTGAGTTCCTTATTTTAAATTCTAAATCAAACCAAATCTGCACCCTCACCTATGAGAAGGCATTACCCAAGCACCAAGGATTCTGAGGGAATTGCTGGATGTGACAGAGAATTAGCACCAGCACTCTGACATTATTACTGGCTGTGGTCCTCAGGGCAATTTACCATTTTTTTCATGCATCATATGCTTCACACGGCAGGAATATGAAAATGTCCTAGAAGTAGTCTGTTCAACCAACACTGATGGAGTTCTCATAAGTACTGAAATACAGCAGAGTCAAAACTGGCAGATTAAATTGCTCACAGCTTAACCAAAAGATTTACATAATACTAAGATAAGGTATTATTCAAATGCCAGTTAAAACTGAATTTTCATTTATTTCACAGGCACTTGTCTCCAAGACAGTCTTCATCCCTTATTGTCAGTAAAACTTTGAAATCTCAGGCTTCACTGCATGGGAAAAGCTTTGAGCCAGGGAAGGAAACAGCAGGAGATAAAATACAAAAGAAAAAACATCTAAGTGGTGGTAAAGTTCGTTTGATATAAAGACAGCAGCTCAAAGAAGAAGCCAAAGATAACAGGCTGTCTACCTTCTGTAATAATGGAGCTCAAGATTCTTGGGTCCAGGAAATGGCTGAAAGGGCTGGAGGACATGGTCTGCATGTGGCAGCCCGGGTTCAATCCCTGGCACTGCATGGTCTACTGGGCACGGCTCCTAAACTACAAAAAGACACTGGGCTTTAAGTAGCAACTTTGTTATGTTGGTACCCAGGGGTATCTCTGAGTTCAGACTCCGTTTTCTCAGCAGGGCCTGAGCTACATTCACAATGTCCTGGCAAAGGACGGGCCCAAGTCCACCTGCCTTTCTTTTCTCCTTCCACCCTATTCATTACACTCTACTACCCCTACTAGAGGAATGAATTTAAAGAAATAAACTTTCAAGGAAGCAGTCCCTTATCAGAACATTTCTAACTGTTCAAAGTTAAAGATAACTGAGATGAGCAGGCAAAACACAGTGGGTGGGAAAGTATGACCGCTGACAACTTCAAGCATCTCCTACGGTGGTGCAGGAGTGAGGAGCTGGTCCGGGGAGCATATGATGTTTTTCATTTGGGAACTTGCTTCAGTACGAGGCCATACACTCCTACACAAATGCAGCAACAGCTATTTTGGTTCATGAGTATCTGCCACTAGGAATATTTTGAGAACAATCAAAACACAGTCTTTCCCCAGGACTTGCTCTAATGGAGTCTGCTCCAAAGGTGGGGGACACAGGATGGAAAGTGAGAGAGGACTTTAAAAAAATGAATCAATCAGGAAACATCAGTGGACTATGCAGAGAAATGCTCAAAGAGTATTTGTCACCTAGTATCTTGATCTTGATTTTGGTCTTTTTTTTTTTTTGAATCTTCATAGCAATGATCAGGAACAGATTTCAACTACCAAATCCAATTCCTAGTCCTCAAGACTAGAAAGAACCCTCAGTAGCGGAGAAATTCTGTTTTTCTTTTTTTTGTTTGTTTTGGGGCCACACCTGGTGATGCTCAGGTGTTACTCTGGTCTGCACTCAGGGATCACTTCTGCAATGCTCAGGGGTCCACATGGAATGCCAGAAATTGAATGTGGGTTGTCCACAAGCAAAGCAAGCATCCTTCATACTTTGCTATCTCTCTGGCCCCCAAATTCTATCTTTTAAGTCTTGATTTTAAGCAATTATAACCCGAAGTCTAGTAGGAAAGGTATTATATTCAACAAAAACAATTGTTTCCAGAAAGGGAAGATTCCATCTGCAGCTGCTTGTTAAGCTTCAGACTTTTGAGAATTATGTTAAGAGAATGAGTTGCTGTGTAAAACCAATTGCTACTATAAAGAGAAACTGATTCATTGGCAAGAAAAACAGAAGCAAAAATAAACAAATGGTATTACATCAAACTAGTAAGAAAATGTACTTCAAAAGAAACTATTACTAAAAAAATAATAGTTCTTACTGAACTGGAAAAAAAAGTCCCACACCATATATCTGACTAGTATCTTAGGTATCAGATATTATATCTTTGAGGATAATATCTAAGATACATAAGCAGACACAAAAGTCAACAACAAAGGGGACAGAGAATAGTACAGCAGGTAGGACACTTGTCTTGCACTTGACTAAAATGGATTCAATCCCTGACATCCCATATGGTCTCCTGAATAGCATCAGGAGTGATACCTGAGTACAGAGCTAGGAGTAAGTCATCAGCACCCAGGATGTGGCCCCAAAATAAACCCTTCACCAAAAGGTCAATAACACAAAAGTAAATAACCCCACCAAAAATGAGGCATACCTAATGAATAGAGAATTTCTTTCGGGTGTAATGAAAAAATCTTAAAGTTAGATTGTGATGAAAGTTGTACAATGTTGCAAGTATGTTAAAGACACTGGGAAAAAAAGGGGAAAGATGGAGAGACACTTCTCCAAAAACATACAGATGACCAATAGGCACATTTAAAAAAATGTTCAGCATCACCAATTATTGTGGAAATATGAATAAAAATGACAATGCAACCTCACCAGAGTGAGAATGGCCTATGTCAGGAAGGCCAGAAGCAACAAATGCAGAGGGAAGCGGTAAACATGCACTGCCAATGGGAAGGAAGGTATTTCAGCCTCTATGGAAAACAGTATGAAGACTTAAAAAAAATGTTTTAAACACTATAATGTTCTGAAGTGGCACTTATGCTTTATCCCAAGAACACAAAAACATGAATTCTAAATGTTTTCTGCACACTATGTTAACTGCAGCATTATTTACAGTAGTAAAGATCTGGAAACAATCCAAGATCCCAATAACCAATGAGTGGGTAAAGAAATTATGGCATATATACACAATGGAATACTATTTAGCTATAAGAAAAATGAAGTCTTGTATTTTTCTGCAATGTGTATGGAACCAGGTTGTGTTGCCTTAAGCAAAATAGGTCAGAAGAAGAAAGATAAATACCAGATGATCTCACTCCCATGTGGTATAGAAAGAAACAAAGCAAAAGGTGAAATATCAGCCAGTAAAAACTAATCCTTAGGGGCTGCGGATGCAGCTCAGACGTAAAATGCATCCTGGCATGTCTGAGACCTGGACTCAGTCTCCAGCACCGAGAAAACAAACTAACAAACAAAAGACCTAACCCAGAGATTGACCATAGACCTGAGGTTACCAAGGGGGTAGAAAAGGGGAGAAGGGCTCCTGTGTGCTGTGCTGGAGAGATACCGGTCCTTCAGGAGTTGGGTATTAACAGTGTGTCCCAATCCTGATCCACAGAAACGTTTATACTCTTACAAATAAACATTTTAGGAATAAAGCATGGAGAAATGGATGGAATGGGTGCATGTTGGGCTTTGGAAGAACAAACTATAAGAAGCTCAGAGGCAGGAAGGACAGAGACATGAAAGTTCTCCTGCAGGAGTGAGAAGGTGGTGGTGGAGGATTAAGAACATCAACTTCATAGTGCAGTTGATCCTCACGAACTTAAGTGCAGAGTATAGAGTTGAGGACCTAGGATATTGTGTTAGCTTTCTTCTGCATCTTCAGCTCAGCTGGCTTGGGAACAACATTGCACCGAATGATCAAACTGATCTGAGACCTAGAATATGTAGATAACCTGACCATGTTGTATGCTAACTGAAGCCCCGAGATGGTTGCAGGGGAGAGCTAAAACCACTGCAAATAAGCTCATGTAAACAAGACATATGTGATTTCTCCTTTTTTTTTTCTTTTTGGGTCACATTAGGCAATGTTAAGGTGTTACGCCTGGTTCTGCGCTTAGTAATTACTCTTGGTGGTACTCGGGGATCATATGGGATGGTTGGGATTGAACTCAGGTTGGCCGTGTGCAAGGCAAATGCCCTAGCCGCGGTACTATTGATCCAGCCCTGATTTCTCCTTTTTTTTTTTCCTTTCTGCTTTTTGAATCACACCAGGTGATGCACAGGGGTTACTCCTGGCTCATGCACTCAGAAATTACTCCTGGTGGTACTCAGGGGACCATATGGGGTGCTGGGAATCGAACTCGTATTGGCCGTGTGCAAGGCAAATGCGCTACCTGCTGTGCTATTGCTCCAGACCCTGATTTCTCCTTTTTATCTCCAGGAAGCAACCCAAATTGTTTAGCCTTTCAAACAGTGGCTCAAAAGAGAAAAAAAAAAGATTTTGTCATCAAGAAACACTAACTTTTCCTTTTTCGAGTGTAACATCCCCACCCCATCCTCATCCAGTTCATTTTATACCTGAACAGTTATTTTGTTGATATAAGCAAACCTATTCTCAGATTAGTTCCTTATTATTGCTTATCATAATGTATTTATAGACTAAAGGAATAGCATTTTCTAGGTTAGTTTATTACCAATAATGGAGGCAATAAAAATAGCTTGGAATTTATAGAAAGAATTAAAATGACATACCACCAAACTAAGCATTTTAAAACAGATTTTTAAAAATTGCTGTTCAAATTATAATTGTGGGGTACTTCATTCTTTACTGTTAAATGAAGTTTTCTGTTTTTATTTACAAAAGGATGAACAAACAAATTCCCTAGTAAAGACTAGGCGCCGTGTAATCCCATCAACAGCCAAGACTCAGAGACTATAAAACCCAGCTCCTGGAAGAGAACATCACAGAATCTCCTGCCCCCGCGCCTGGCTGTCTTCACTGGGGCCCCTTGAAGGCGAGCGGGTTGAGTTTTCCTCCTTGCCTCGACCAGGGCTCCAGCAGCCGAAGACCTCCAGAACCAGCCACCACCATGCTGAGACCACTCTCCACACACATGAAGGTACTGGCAGAGGAACAAAGGCACGCAGGTCCCGGGGCTGAGATCTCCAGGCCTACTTGGATCGGGGCTGAACATCCACCACCCAGATCCTCCAAATTTCAGTAGGTGGGGATCACACCCACCAACTGGCCCCGGGTGCCGTGTAATCCCATCAACGGCCAAGACTCAGAGACTATAAAACCCAGCTCCCGGACATCTTATTATCTCATTTCTACTTTGGACAAACTGGCAGGCTACCAAATATAACCTGCCCACATGGCGGAGTCTGGCAAACTCCCCGTGGCGTACCCAATATGCTAAATGCCAGTAACAATGATGGGTCTCATTCTCCTAACTCTGAAAGAGCCTTGAATATGGCACTTTTTAAAATCTCAGGGCTAGGACGAAGGAGACGTTACTGGGGCCTGCTCGAGGCAATCGACGAATAACAGGATGGTCGTGATCGTGAAGGACTATTTTGTCTTTCCCCAATAAAGATAAACAATCACATGTTTTTAGGAGTATTGATTGCATGCAATTGACATTTTCCTTCCTTTTTATGATAAAGCACTATATGGTTTCTATGGAGAAAAAAAACTATAAAAACTCAAATAGGAAAAATTTGAAAAGCACTCAAACTGATAATACAGAAATAGCAATGTTAACATTTAGGCCAAATTACCTCTTTTAGTATAAATATAGGCAATATTTTAGTTTTTTAAAAATGGGATCATACTTGGGGGCTGGAGCAATAGCACAGCGGGTAGGGTGTTTGCCTTGCACGCGGCCTATCCGGGTTCAATTCCCAGTATCCCATATGGTTCCCTGAGCACCGCCAAGGGTAATTCCTGAGTGCAGAGCCAGGAGTAACCCCTGTGCATCGCCGGGTGTGACCCCCCAAAAAGAAAAAAATAAAAATAAAAATGGGCTCATATTTTATAGATCCTATGGTAATCTCTTTTTTCAATGCATCACAGCTACCTCTCTATTAATATTATTTCACTTGTTTATTTGTTTTGGGGCCATACTCAGAAGTGCTCAGGGGCTACTCCTGGTTCTGTGCCTGGGGGTTAGTCCTGATGGAGCTCAGAGGACCATGCTCCACATATACTCATTCTGTTGAGCTATGGTTCTCTTCCTCTATTAATATTCATCAGGGTTTGAATGAAAAACAAGCTAGTTTCAATCTTAAAAATCATGCATACTAAATTTGTTACAACATGGAGAGAACTAGAGGATAGCATGCTGAGTGAAGTCAGTCAGGTGGAAAGGGACAGATACAGAATGATCTCTCATATGTAGGGCTGAAAAATACACAGCAAAGTAGCAACAAAGGGTCAAAGGCAATAAAGTGGGAGAATTAATCCACACAATTGAACTGACTGAGGAGATGGAAGGTTGAAAGGGAGGGATCCTTAGGGTAGGAAGGTGAGTACACTGAGGTAAAGCACATTGGATTAGTGTGGTACTGGAATTATGTGCATGGTAAACAACCAATAACAGTACCATACATCGCAGAAACGCAGTCAGTTACAAATGTTTTTAAAAATGCATGCTAAAATATACCTGGAATTTTTCACCTTTGTGCATCTGAGTTGCTCTAAATTCAGGAGAATCTATAAAGGCACAGGGGTAAATGTTATGCAGAAAATGTCCTCGGTAGGAGACCTTCATTCTGATAAGAGAAATCAATGTTAATGTATACAAAGAATTTCAGAAGTAACAGAACATTCTTAAATTCTTCGTAATTTTATGGGATTGCATTTCTATTAAAGTTTTTAAGGCTCTATAGTGGACTGACATAATTGAAAGCACTTCCTGAAGCATAAGTATTTATTTCCCAATAAATTTCAGCAACAAAAATAAGAGTTAGATTCAAGAACTGAATCACACATATGACTTCCAATGGTTATTTATAACTCCAGGAACTGTATAATTTATCATTCAAGCTTGAGCACTCTTGAGAGGGAAAGGAGGAATATGAATGATTATGCCAGAATAATGTATAGTGGTCCTCTCACCAGGATACTTAAGTTCTGTTAGTTGTATTTTTGTGATCTTTGAAAAAAGCAAATCACCTCTAAAACTGACATAATCATCATAACTACTATTAAATCTATTGCAATTTTGTCTCATTAACTTTAAATAAAAGATAAAAAGAGGTCAAACAACTGAAAATCCTAGCAACAAGATTCAGAAAAGGAAATTCTACATAAGCTTAATACGCAGCTCCATAGCATTTCAAAAAGCATTTGCCAGATGAAAATTCATTATCAAACCCTGTAACCACTTCCTGCATTAGTCAACAACATTCTCTTTAAGTCCAGTTCCTATGAAGAGATCATGAAAAGATTCAAGGCAAACAGGGAATTGCAGTTTCCAGAAAGCTCTTACTTTCCCTTCAGGAGAATACTCAGACGCTCATCAACTGAAGTCTGATCCTCTACAGCATAAGTCTGGCCCTTCTTCAAGGTTTGTATCATGCAAAACTGTCCGGTTAATCTTCTGAACAAATCTGGAGGTACACGGAGTGGTTCAAACAATCGCCGGTAGATGCCACTGAGTTCCTTTTCAATCTTTACCTGAAATGCAGCAATGACTAGATGCTGCACCCATGCAGCGGAACCAAAACATTGGCTTTTGTGCTGTAAATATCACACCAAGAACAAGCAAGTCTGAAATACATTCCTGACTGTATTTGTATTTGAGAATCTAGCACCAAGAGTTAAATGGTGATGGAAGCTTAGTTGTAAAACAAATTCTTCTCAGTGAAACTGAACTCTGAGAGCATATGGGGAAGCTTTATGCTACTGATCACATCTCTTCTGTGAAACAACTATGAGGCTTTTGAATTTTATCATAACACTTGCATTCCCAATCTTAGCATTTTCTATAAATAATTACACCTTTCCATTTTTAGGAGAAAATAAAATTTTGTTCTTTAGAAAAAAAATTTATACTATCTTTTATGTAAAAAAAAATTGTTCTCTTAGCAGGAATATAACAAATTTATTCCATATTACTTGTTTCAAATATATAAAGGAATGGCAAATAGAATTATCAGGAAAAAAATCAATGAATGTCAATTTGTGATAATTAACTGCTATATGTTTTTAACCTTTCTTTCTCTAGAAGAGGACAACCATATGCACCATTAGTGAGTGCCATATTCAATGCCACATGGGGGGAAGTTTCTCTTTTCCTTTAAAGGACCTCTTGTAATGTTTCTATATACTACGTTTTAGATTTTTTGTTTGTTTGTTTCTGGTTTTGGGCCATACCTAGTGGTGTTCAGGGATTGCTCCTGGCTCAGTGCTCAGAGACAGTCCTGACAGTGTAGAGGGGACCATATACGGTACAAGAAATAGTACTTGGGTTGATCGTGTGCAAGTGCAGTGCTTTACTCATTATACTTGCCCTTCTTTTAAATATTCTCCATCATTACTTTAAAATATTTTAGGTAATATTTTAAATAGAAATAAGAATAAAATTAATTTGTGAAAATATACACATTAAGCATTTTTATCTCCAGGTAACTCTTACATAATGCACCAAGAAAATCTACAGCTATCACTTATTTATTTCCAAGCTAAGTGAAGGGTGTAACAGTGTGCTAGTACAGCAGCAGCATCTTAAGATAAAAGAAACTTCACAGAATGGAGAACCCACTGACTAATAAATTTGGTAGTGGAAGAAGGAGAAAAGCAAAATGGAGCAATTCTCTTTGTTGTCAGACTCTCCAAAACCCAGTATGTGCCTTATCTCTGGGTCAACCCCAAATCTCTGAAAGCCTCAGTTAACTGTGTGAATGGCAAACTGTCCTGCATGTGAATGAATTTTGGCTTAAATGATCATTCATACAAATAATACCAGTGGCAGCTCCCCTTTGAAGCTTCTAGACCCAGGTTCTGAAAGTTGCTCAGATACAAAATTTGCAATGCTCTTACTTTTCCTGTGGTTCCATTTCAAAGAAGAAGCAGCCTTTATATGTTTCAAAGAAGTAGGCTGATAGTTCAAAAAAAAAGCAGTAATACTAAGTGATTAACTTATTTGGCACTCTAACACCATCAGTTTCTGCGCCTTATGTTCAGAACTTGGGGTTCCAATAAGTTCTGATACTCAGAAAAAGTAATCCTCATGATTACTATCATCTACCTCCTCCACTCCAGAGCTCGAGTAATGAGTGTTTACAATAATTTATTCACAATTATGTCCTACATCCAGTATATATACTAGCACAGTAATGAATTTATGAGCTGAAAAAAATCTATTGACTCATACTCATAATCTGCTCAGCCTGTAAGTCTCAGTTTAAGTCCCAATTCCTTACGAAGAGAAGACCTCATACTTCTCTTTAAAAGCATCTACCCACTTCTTCTTGTTGTTGGAACACCTATTATGTGCTGGCTTGGTTTCTGTGTGAAACGACAAGGAACATAATGGTAAATGTGGTGAAGGTTATTATTCCCAACTACTTGCTACTCTCACCACCTGTAGGAGGATTGAATATACTGACCCATCTCACTTATCAGGTTTGGCCATGTCACTTGCTTTGGTCAGTGAGCATGCGAGGAGAAAGAACATAGGTCCTTTCTGAGAAGTTTTACGAAACACTTAAGTTTTCTCTTCTGTTCTCTTCCCTCTTTCTCTCTGTCATGAGGAGGAAGTCCAAAGAGAACCTGTAGTGTCAGCAGTGACCCTAAAGTGAAGACTTATGGACTAAACTCTCAGGTAACACATAGCTGCAGGGCACATACCAGGGCACTGAGAAAAACAACAACAACCAAAAAACAGTTGCTTAAGGAGTCACTGAAATTTTTATTTTTTTACAAAAGAAAACTGGAGAAAACAGGCAAAAAAAACCCAAGCAAAAGAAAACTGGAGAAAACAGGCAAAAAAACCCCAAGCAAAAGAGCTTGGGTTCCAATGAGAAGTATAATGTTTGTCCCAAAGAGAGTGACAATATCTCTAGGAGGCACTAGTAGCATCAGGGGCAAGTAGTAGATCATTGGAATCATTCAAACTCCAGTTTCCTATGAATTAGCTCACCTTTTTTTTTTCTTTTTGGGTCACACCCGGCAATGCACAGGGGTTACTCCTGGCTTTGCACTTAATTTACTCCTGGCTGTGCTCAGGGAACCACATGGGATGCTGGGAGTTGAACCCAGTCTGCTACATGCAAGGCAAATGCCCTACCCACTGTACTATCGCTCCAGCCCTGAATTATCTCACTTTCTAATTATTTAGGTAGGCATTAGGTGTTTAACTTTACTGACTACTCATATATGCTTTGGATAGTAAATGTGTATGATTTTCAGGAGTGTAGCTATGTTCTTATTTTACTGACATCTGTTTCCGCTTGGTATGACCAAGGAACACAAGGTAACAGAGACAAAAAGAGAAAGTGAAATTCTGATGTTTTATTAACAACTCACCAAAAGTCTAGCTGTCCTTAAATGAACATTCTCATAAATATACTATAATTACATTCTTAAAAAGCATGAAGTGGAAAGAGGGCGGTACCAGCTCGTCCTTCACGACCTACCGAGGTCATGAGTTGCCCCCATCAAACGGCTCTCTGGCACGGCCATGGCTCCAGAGGCAAAAGGACTTAGTCCAGCGCCCAGCAGCTTGCAGAAGAAAAGTGAATGGACCATGCGTTAAACTACAGCGCCATGCCTCCTCGGGAGGGAAAGGGTGTTGCTCCCTTCCGCCTTTTTCCCCCCTGGCAGCAAGGTGGCTGCCGCCTCAGAGCTTATAGAAAAGCCAGGTACGACCCGGAGGTGAAGGGGCAACTGCAGTCTCATGGAAAGGGGGGGTGGTACCGGCACATCCTTCACGCCCTACTGAGGTCATGAGTTGCCCCCCACAAGTGGCTCTCTGGTATGGCCATGGCTCAAGAGGCAAAAGGACTTAGTCCAGAGCCCAGCAGCTTGCAGAAGAAAAGTGAATGGATCATGCGTTAAACTACAGCGCCATGCCTCCCCGGGAGGGAAAGGGTGTTGCTCCCTTCCGCCTTTTTCCCCCCTGGCAGCAAGGTGGCCACCGCCTCAGAGCTAATAAGAAAGCCAGGTATGAGCTGGAGGTGGGGGCAACTGCAGTCTCATGGGAAGGGGGGGGGTACTGGCACGTCCTTCACGCCCTACCGAGGTCATGAATTACCCCCCACGAGTGGCTCTCCGGCACGGCCATAACACCGGACACATAGAAACTAATCTCATAATATCTGGCTCTTTGCAGAAATCCAAAATCGTGGCCACGTGACATTATATGATTCTCATAACCAGCTATAGAAAACAAAATATTTCACAATGCCTTTTCAGCAATTCTGATTGTTTAGGGGGAAATTCTCTAAACAATAATGGTGCATATTTTGTTGAAATAATGAGTGTAATCAATGTAGAGAAGAGTTAAGTAGAAATCATCTGCCTCACAGGCATTTGGAGGGGTGGGAGGGGGGTATACTGGGGTTCTTGGTGGTGAAAAATGAGTACTGGTGAAGGGAAAGGTGTTTGATCATTGTATGACCGAGACTTAAACCTGAAAACTTAGTAACTTTTCCCACAGTGATTCAATAAATAAATATAAAAAGAAAAAAAATTATATTAAAAAAATTAAGGTGAAGTTCATGCCCAATTCAATCAGCTAATCAGTGGCTGAATAAATAGCAGTACTCCTGCAAAAAAAAAAAGCATGAAGTATTTTGAAATCAGTATGTTCTTCATGGAAGCTGCCTATGAGCACTTAAGTTTTATGACTAGGCTAAGTGATTCCCAAATGACATTTGAATATCAATGCCCAAAAGAAATAATGACATTTTATGACTAAAGAGAGAATATTGTGTTCATGTTCTCTCTTTGTAAATTGCTTTAATAATTTAAAAGTTTTTTTTTAAAAACTCATTTGTAAATCATATTCTAAGGCACTCAAATGTTTTACCTTCAGGCCTATATAACCAAAGGTCTAAGCTTGATGGAAATAATATCTAAGGCACTAAAGATGTTAGATGCAGATTCTCAAGTCTAAAAGCGTTTTCCAGAGGATTTCAGCTTTAATAGTTCTCCCATATAAATTAATTTTTAGCAATTACCGGTCTTTTCTTGTACACAAGATATGAAAGATGTAAAATATTGACACCCAAGAACACGGAGTTCCAGATCATTATATCCAAGGCACATCGGTAGAGAGTAGCCCAGATGATATAAAGGGTACATCCTGTTGAATAACAAAATGAACATGTTAGATGTCTACTCGAGCCTCAGCACAGCACAAGATGAACACATGTGTTATCTTTTGTAAATAAAATAAAATGAACACATTTAAGAAGTGCCTCAACTAGATATCAGGTTGAATTTCCTTTAATTTTTTTCCTGATTACTAAAAAGAAGGAAAAGAAAGTTTTGTTGCAGAAAAATTATAATGTATAAAGAAAATTTTATAGGGACCCACTCAACAGTGCTGAGATGGAGGGGCCTGGGGCTACTCCTGACAATGTTTAGACTCAATGGCACTTGGGCCCACAGGTGCTGAGGGCTACCAGGGCCACTGGTGGTGCTGGAGTGCCTGATAACCAGCTCAGGTCATGCATGTGTTGGGCATGAGTGCTATGACTAACACCATATCCCAGGAACCCTCAAATATCTTTCCTTTCTTTCCTTGTTGGGGGTGAGGATAATTGGTGTCGTGCCCAACTGTGCTACAGGCTTATTCCTAGCTCTGTGCTCAGGGATCACTATTGGCAATGCTCTGGGGCAGGGATTAGAGACTATATATAGTGCCAGGGATCAAATGGAGTCAGCTAAATGCAAGGCAAATGCCTTACCTACTATCTCTCTGGCCCCCCAAAGTTTTTTTTAAGAAGAAAACCTATAATTCTAGTAAAGAAAACTACTACTAAAAGTTCCTTAAAGTCTTTATGTATTTTGATCTGATGGCAAAACTATGTTTTCTATTCTGTACTGTACACAATTAAAAAGTCTACTCATATTCCGTGATTTTTCATAGTTTTTATGACTATAACTGAATGGAGCCTAATTTAGTCATCTCATTACTGGGAGACAGATGAGATTTTTAGAGTGTGACTTTTGACCAGCAGCAAGAACATCTTTAAACATAATTATTGATCTGTTTGGGTGCTGTTAGTTAGATTACCTGACAGTAAATCAAACAGATGAACTATAATTAGCTTTTGATGATATTGAAGAGCTGTTTTCCCAAAAGTTTATACAAATTTGGAATCCCAATAACTGGGGATGCTGTATCAAGTTGTTGATATAATAAAATTAGAAACAATTTGATAGTAAGGAAAATATTTCCTTTGTATTTCCATGGCTATTAGTGAAACTGAAATTCTTAGAAAAATCTTTATCATCTAAACTCTCATTTGATTACATCCCTCTTCTATGAAAATTTCTCTCTTTTCTTACTGACTTACTTTCAGAAAAATATCCTCAATTTGGGCCCAGAAAATGACTCATAGGACAAGAGAAATGCTTTGCATATGGAAGCCCTGTGTTTGATCCCCAGAATCTCATGATTTCCTAATCTTTAGGATGTAGAAAAGAGTGTTCCCTCATACTGCTCTGGGAATAACCTCTGACCACAGCTGAGTGTAACCATCAAAACAGTTTATTTTGATCACTTTTATAGTGGGAGAGATACTATACATTTGTAATTTTAAAATTAAAGTATCAATATGATGCAAATACATCACTTTTAAAGGTAGCCTCTTAAAAGTTATTTATTTACAATTTTCTATTTTGTTTGAATGATTTGAATACTTGAAAAATAGCTAAAATGTAAACATAGAAATATATTTCTCTTTTTCCCCTTTTTCTATTTATTTCTCTTTTTCAGCATTGGGAATTGAACCCAAGACCCCACACATGTTGGACAAGTGGTTTATCACTGGGCCACATCCCTAGTACTTGAATGTTCTTTAAGTAATATTATGCAGACAAGAAATTCAAACTGGTACTGAAGAAATTAAAACTATAATTACTTAATGGAGACTGGAGGCTGAGTGGGAGACTGTAGGACCTGAATTATGTCCTGTTTTGGCCACTTTTTCTCTGCCTTCATTTTGTTTGTTTGTTTTTTCAAAGTTTTATTTTATTAAAGGACCGTGAATTACAAAGTTATTCATAGTTGGGCTTTTTGACACACGTTACTCTGACTTCATTCTGGATAAATCCTTTAACCTTTCTAGGCCTCCATTTCTTTAAAAAAGTATAGAACTCCATGATCCCTTCAGCCCTTTCTACATCCTAAAGATTAAATTAGTATTAAGATTCACATCTGAGCAGTAGGGTCTGCCTTTATTTTTCATTTCCATCTCCCCAAGAGGTGACGACCAGAATTACACCCACAAGGTGACTTCTAGTCACTCCTCAGTCTCTCTAGCCATTTCCACTTATTATTTTCATGTCTGTAACATTATTAAAGCTCATTAAAATGAAGTGCTCTTCATTCTCCCTCAAGAGGCTGAATTTCCCTGTCCTCTGGGCCTTCTATTGGAGATCACACACTCAGTCTCAGAGAAATGCCTGTCGCCTTGCAAGCCCAGTTCCAATGTCAAGGTGCCTCAGGGGCACCCTCCTGCAGAGCCCAGCCTCTCCCGTTCTCCCTGATTTGGAGCACACCTGCACCCAGAATTTAGCTCAGCACAGGGGACAGCCCATCTATTTCATTCCAATCTCCACAGATGAGTCCTTCTCAAGGATGGGGACGGTTGCCTTTGATCTGTGTGACACATTACAGGTGCTCAGAAATGCACCCGAGGCAATGAATCATCAGGGAAATAAGCTTGTAGAGAGTAATTTGTTTGCATGAAAGGGGAGAGTGGGTCCATTGGACTGTGATGAAGGAATATTGGTACTTTGTTGATAAGGGTGGTGTGCTATCATTGTACCCTAAAACAAATGCAATCATGTAAACCAATATTCTCTAAATAATTATTTTTAAAAAGAAAAATTTTTCAGGAATCTTGGCAAAAACAAATTCAATTGTTTAAGCATTTTTTTGTGGATCCGTTTTACCTGCTTCATCAGAGTTAGTAAAACAAAAAAAAAAAGAAAATTTTTATTGGCTAATATGTTTGGGAAATTGCTTTTGTTCCAGTTTTGTTCCCAGTTGCTTTCTTATGGACCCCAGCAAGGAAAAAAATGCCTTTTGAATAATAATAAAGTCTATAGAGACTAACTATGTTCCAGGCACTATTAGTCAAAGTTATATAGGTGGATAGCTATTTGTGTGTGTGTGTGTGTATATATATATATATATATATATATATATATATATATCAGATATAAATGTACACTAACTTCACTCTTCAAATACATTAGAAGGGGCTGGAGTGATAGCACAGTGGGTAGGGCGTTTGCCTTACAAGCGGCCAACATGGCCAACCCGAGTTCGATTCCTCCGCCCCTCTTGGAGAGCCTGGCAAGCTACCGAGAATATCTCACCTGCTTGGTAAAGCCTGGCAAGCTCCCCACGGTGTATTCCATATGCCAAACACAGTAACAATTGTCACAATGGAGACGTTACTGGGCCCGCTTGAGCAAATTGATGAACAATGGGAGGACAGTGACAGTGATTATTTTGTTGTTTATGGGGGCATGGGGATCTTCTTGCCAGGCAGAGCTTGGGGTCTATTCTTGACCCTCTGCTAATGACTACTCCTGGCATCCACTTGGTACCATCCACTGACACTAGGGCCTTCTGACACATATGGCCCAGGGAGCCATTTCTCTGGTCCCAACATTAAAGGGTGGAATTATTTTAACCTTATCTGACACATGGGGAAACTGAGGTATAGAGTATTAAGTTACAGGCCCCATTCCACTATTAGCAAGTGATGAAAGGAGATATTTGTTCTACTTCAGAGTTCGTAATGTTAAATGCTAATAGGACTTTTGATATCTAGAAAATCTAAACAACAAATAAAACTTTTTTAAATCTCTGATAAGTAAAGGAGAGATAGAACACATGAGGGCCTATGCTCCAAGTAATCTGAAATACTCCTAATTTTGTAACAAAGACTTAAATGTTTTCTGGTATGCTACAGACCTGATAAGAATTTCAGAAAGTCCATTTGATATCTGTTACAGAGAAGTGCATCGAATCTCAGGAAGACGACTTACCTATAGTGAACATCCCCCTAAGAAGGATCATATGAAGGTGAATAGTAGTTGGAATAACCAACCCAACTGCAAAAAAAATATTTGCTACATGAAAAACTAGATGATGTATCTCTCTCCAGTTTTCACAAGTTGTCTCATTGGAAGGCACAGGTAGAATATTTAATAAGTCAGGTGTAAAATCTATTGCAGTTGATTCTACCAACGGGCTGGATTCAGTATAATTCATCTTGATATTTTTCCTATAAAAATAAAAGACAATTAAAAAAACAGTAATATCTTACATCTCTAGAAGTGTCACACCATATTTTTCCTGCAAACTAAATGTTGTAAGTCAACTTCTTGGATGCTTTGAACCTGGACAGTGGGGGAGAAGGCAGCTGGAATAGAGAAGAGATCATAAGTCAATCATTGTTGGAAGGGTAGTTTGGGATGGGAGATGTGTGCTGAAAGTAGATAAAGGACCAAATGTGATAGCCTCTCAGTATCTGTATTGCAAACCATAATGCCCAAAAGTAGAGAGAGAATGGGGTAAAATGTCTGCCCTAGAGGCAGGGGGAGCGGTAGGACTGGCAGTGGGGAGACTGGGGACATCAGTGGTGGGAAATGTGCACTGGTGGAGGGGTGGGTGTTTGATCATTGTATGACTGAAACTCAAACATGAAAGCTTTGTAACTGTATCTCACGGTGATTAAAAAAAAATCAGCTGGGTTACATATTAAATGGATCCATGTCCTTATGAAATGATAATGATAAATAAGGAAGTAAAAGATGGATGGAGACACTTGTGTGTGGAATATGAATAACTAAAGCAAATGAACTGGCAAGAAACAAGAAAACTAAGTCCTAGATCGAGTGGAATCTGGCTGTTAGCAGAGGGAAGAGGCGGGGAGAAATGAACACAGGCTCTTTGGATGGTGTGATGGGTTTGGAACTCTGGGAGCGGAAACAGCAGCAGAGACAGAGGTATGAAACTAATCCCCTAAAATTCCATGATAATGTAAGAAAATGCTAAGTGAATATAAAAATGAAAAGTATCGATAAAATACCTCCTTTGTCTTTATTTTGTTGTGACTGCTATTGCAAATATACATTGGGTTTTGCTCAGGGATTGTGTGGTACTGGGTATTGAAGCCAAGATCTCACACATTTAAGGCATGTGTTCTATCACTCGAGCCACACCCCTGGCCCTCATTTGCCTTTATGATCCAAACTAAATACACAAGACATGTAGCACAATGCCACATGGACATATGTGCATGCAGATACATATGTCTGTATGTATACATATGTGGTGGGGAAGAGAAATGGGGGGAATTAATTATCCTAAAAAACAAACACCAGTATTCATAAAACAGTAATTACATTTTCATACAGTCATCTATCATAGTCCCACTAATGCATTCAATCAGAACATGGGAAAAATAACTAGAAAAAATTTTTTTAAATAGTGTTTTTAAAATACCCTTTTATATTTACTATTTGAAAGCTTAGAATTATTTGAAAGCTTCATTTTATACTGTCATTAAATCACATCATACATATAGACATTCTGCATGATCATTTATGCACACAATATACACATGTTATAATTTATACGTATACAAAGATGACATTTATACCTTCTTTTATTGTCCAATTTAAATCACTACTTTCTTCCTCATTAATAAAAAGCTAGTGGGTATCATCTCACAAATTAAGATGTAGTAAAATTCTAGTTTATTTATATATGTCATAGATACCTTGACATATATATATATTCAATATTCAATATTAAAATCCATAGCAAACATATTCCTGAGAATACATATTTTACCTGTGCTTACATGAACCTTAACATAAAGTGTTTAGGACTGACCATATTACCAAGATATTTCTTGGTATCTGGTACTTACAAGAAACCCCAAACTGGGTCAGGCAGGTAGTACAGTGGGTAAAGCTCACAGCGGGTAAACTTGCCTTGCAGACACGTACCAGGGTTTCATGCATATGGTCCCCTAAGCATCTCCTGGAGTGATCCTGAGCACAGGGCCAGGAATAAGCCCTGAGCACAGCCAGGTATGACCCCCAAACTGTAAACAACCCTCCCCCAAAAGAGAAAGAGCAAAAGAAACCCAAAACAGAGGCTAGAGAATGAGTTCTGTGGCTGAGATCATTGGCCCCAAGTCAGTCCCTGGTCTCCACTTCACAGTGCTGCACTGAATCTTCTCAGCACTGTAGCTGTGTCTTGTTTTTTGATGAAAGGGGTCAGGGAGGCAGTGGGGGGTTCCCAAGGCCACACTCTGTGATGCAGGTCCATCAGGGCTACACCAGGTGATGTTCCGAGGTCATATGGTGCCAAAGATGGAACCAGTATCTGACTGCTCCCAAACCACTGCGCGATCAATCTCTCAAACTGGGCTCTACAGTTCAAGCCCCACAGCCTTGCTGACTGGGAAGTTCCCTCACACCTCCCATCTTCCAGTACTGCCAGCCATTTCTGGCAGGACCAGGTCAAGTGTGTGAGCCTCCACAACTAAAGAAGGGCAGCCTTTGGCCAGCAGGAGAATTAAAAAGATGTTTGAACACCATGAGCAGGGAGTGTGATCCCTTGTGGGTATATATGTGGACACCAAGCGACTCTGGGTGAGCGCTTATAAGGAAAGGGTGCAACCACTGGCAGGCATGTGTGCAAGCCTTACTAAAGGAGTAACACTCTCAGGCCAGTCTGACTTGAGGGTGTGAGACTGAAATCTGAGAAGTGGCCCTAGGTGAAACCACGATTTAATGTGCAAGCATCACAATCAAGCCCATCACCACCATAACAACAATTATCACATTGGACCCTTGACAAAAGATAGGTCATAGCTTTTAGGAATATGCAAACTATTCTGTTTCAGGAAAAAAATTTCAAATGGAAACCCAACATTCCTTTAAATTTAATTTAGAAACAGGTTTTTCTTCCCAAATAAGATCACACAAGCAACTGTACTTTTCCACTGTCTTCAACATACAAATATAAAGGGTGTAGGTGTTTGAATAATTGATACAGGCTGGGCATTCAAAATGATATTAATAAATAAATGGGGAAGAATGCCACATCTCTTAAAATGATAAAAATTATACACACATTCATAAGCAATCAATAAACTAATCAAGTCCATTAAGGACTTCTTTATATAATCCTGAAGTGGTTCATTAGTGTAAGAGTAATAATTGACACAGGTAATGAAGGTAATGAATGTTACAAAAGCAAAAGAGCACATACAACTCTAACTGCCTTCCAAATGTCTGAGTGAGTCAATAAAAATATAAATCTACTATAATGGGGGGGGCACCATTATTTAAAGGTACATTTATACAAAGTTTGCTCTAAGTGGCCAAATCAGAATTAATCTCATTATTTCCACAGGAAGACCGATATTAAGTGACATAGTTCTTATTATAATGTATTGAATGAACTTTATTATATGTCTATATATTTATATCTATTCTGAGATGCTGATTGCCTTTTATTTATAATTATAGATCAGACTTGACCGACTACAGCTTCCTCTGACACGAGTAAACAGATTCAAGTGGTTTACACCGCACTATTCTTTAGAAATAATTTGTTTAGGGGTAAAGTTAGACTGGTAAATTGGTAAACATAAGGACTAAATTGGACTAAATCAAGATAAATTATCCTTCTCCTATTACTTGGAGCCGAATTCCTTAAATCACTTGTTCGGGTAAATTCCCGTCTTAGGTGTTTGGTAAGAGGTCTAACCAGCCAAACCCCGAAACTAACAGGAGCACTCCCAAAGGACACCAACGAAAATAGAATAACAACAGCCAACAAAGAAGGGACTCGAATTTTCTCCGCAATTCTACCGGAATCTTTGCACATCGTGGGAATGACAAAAAATTATTAAGATACTAAGAGTCATTTCCCACTTATTTTTGTTTCACAGCAGGGAGCTTCTGGGACTTAACTGGTTTGCAACTCATTTCCCAACGCCCAAGAAAATTAGGGCTCTCGGGTAGGGGGCGAGGATGGTAGGGTCCCCGTCATCCGCGCTCCCCGGGGGCTCCGCTCACCTGGCTCCTTCGGGGAGTGTCCTTGTCCACGGTTCTAGACCCAGAAGGGTGAGCCGCGAGCGCAGCACCGCTCCGTCTCACACTCCCTGGGCTAGGAGCAGGAGGGTGACACGGTGCACCCGACTGCGCTCAGCCCTCCAAGGTGGGGGGCGAGGAGGCACCGTCGCGGGTTCTGTTTTGGGGGGAGGGATACTGGACACTCCAGGAGCCCCGCGGGGAGGGAAGAGCCGGAGGAGCTCATCAAGGGCTTCTCGGAGGCAGAGCGCGGGAAAGGACACCCGTTCGGGGCCGGGCTCCCGGGGAGGTGGGGGTGGGTGGGGGACGGGGTGGTGGTGATGGGGAGGGGGGAGGAACGACGCCGCTGGCGCTGCCTTGCCCGAATTGTGGCGGCCCATACCAGAGGGTCTGCCAGCTCAGACCCAGGGAGGAGGGCGGCTTCCAAGGACAGGGGACCCCCCTTGGTGAGGGCGAGGCCCGAGCGAAGGCGCAGCTGCAGCAGGGGCGCCGGGCGGCCGACTCCGGAGCCCGCAAAGTTGTTCCGAGTGGAGCTGGGATCCAACTTGGGCTTCCCGATTTAGCCCGAGAGAGCTCGAGGCTGCAAATAGCCGCGCGCGAGGGGAGGAGACGGGAGGGGTGCAGCCCGCGGCTCGGGGTGGCGCCTCCAAAATCCTTACCTGGCTTGTCCCAGGCACCGAGCCCGGGCCGCCGGGCCAAAGTTTGGGGTGGCAGCGGCTTGCGCTCAGAGGACGCGGACTCGACGGCGCGACGGGCACCCCACTCGGCGGGCCCGCGGGGGCTCGAGTCGCCGGGGCTGGTGCCGGGTCCCGGAGCCCGCAGCGGCTTTGACTAAAATAGGCATCGCAGCAGCGGCGGCGGCGGCGGCGGCCCGGAGTGGGGCGCATCGCGCACGCGCCCCCCGGCGGGCGGAGCCCGGGGCCGTGGCCAGGACTCCCCGGCCGGCTCCTCCTCGTCCACCCCGCGGCGCGCTTTCCAAGCCCCGCGGCCCCTCGTCCGCCTCTGGATTCTGCCCTTGTTTGGGCATCAGCTGGGGGGTGCCGGGCGGCACCTGGGACGGGCAGTCGGTGGGCGCCCCTCGGCCTCCTCTGGGGGAGAGTGTCCCAGCAGGGAGCGAGACCAAGGCGGAGCAGAAGTGCGAACTAGAAGCGTCGTTTCCTCCCCCCGTCAAAGTCCAGCGATCCACTCACACAACTCCTTTCTTGGGACTCCCCACCAAGGAGAGGGATTCCCCTGAGTCTTCAACCCGGCGGCCGAGTCTCGGAGGTTTGGTCCCCACGGACAGGACCCGGCCCGCCAGCCCCGCTGCTGCTGTCTTTGACACAACCCCGCAGGTTCTTCTCCGAAACGTGCATCCATCCCCGGGGGGGCCTCCACCACCAGCGATGCTCCGCCCGGATGCGCCAAGTCAGCTGGGTGGCCTGGAGACCACACGGTGGGAAATAAGATCCGCCAGTCTTGACTGTGTGTCAGGGTCAGCTCTTTGGGTAAGAAACGCAGGGGAAAGTAATGAAGAATTGTCGTGTGGGGGGCAGAAGAGGATGGTTTGGATGGACAGGCAGCAGTTTTCATCTGGAGTGACCAATGGTGGGCAAGAACTCGCGCCGGTTCGTTCGTGTGAGTCAAATGATCTACAAATAAAAAAGGCCACAGGTACCTTATAAAGGGAGAACCGGGGAGAATCTCTTTCCCCATTTGCAGAGTGTTTGAGAAACCGACTGAGTTTGAATCCTGCCTCTTGCTTCCAGTTAGCTGTGTGACCTTGGGTCAGTTCCTTTGATTTTCTTGTGCGCTTTTCCTTTTTATAACACGGGGGTGGTGATGGGGGCGTGGCGGAAAGGAGGATTAAAAAAAATCATAGCACTTGTACTTCATAGGACTATTTTAAAGAAGAAATATTTTATCTTTAAAATATAAATACTTAGAATGGTACTTGGTACATAAAATGTTACACTTTTAAGCTTTGCTAACTGGAATCGTTACAACACTACAAAAATTAATTTTCAAAGCTAATTTTTGGGGGTTTTTTTCCCCAGTGCTTTCCAACTATTTTGGTCATTGCTTCTCAATACATTCTAAGATGCAGATATAATACTAAATGTCCACAAAGACTTTGTATACATCTTCTTTGGAAAGTGGCTTATAATAATGAACACTGAAAAGGGCACCAAGTTAATTATAGGGCATCCAATTTTCTCAGTAGTCATTAGAAATTAATGTACAGGAATATACTAGTCACAGTAATGTCTGCTCATTGGACAGAACAGAAATTGGTAAACTATGATCATTATCCAGTTTTTGTTGTTTTTGAGCCGTTGCTGGGGTGAGTGCTCAGGGCCTACTCCTTGTCTGTGCTCAGGAATCATTCATGATGGGCTCTGGGGACCATATGAAGTGCCAGGGATTGAACCTGGGTCTGCTGTGTATAAGGTAAGTACTAGCCACAGTACCATTTCTCTCTAAGACATGAGAGGTACTACCCACTTTATACAGCCTAAAGCTAAAATGATTTTTACACTGTTTGATATACAAAAGCCAGATGAAGAATATTTCATGGTGTGAAATATATGATGTGAAAAATTAAATGAAATTCAAACATAGTGTTCATAAAGCGTGATTGGAATTCAGCCCCACTCATTCATTTATGGGTGTTTTTGAGCTATAGAAGGAACATTGGGTGGTCTTAGGAGAAATCATATGTCCCCATAAAGCCTGGACTGTTTTTTCCCTGACTCTTTTCTGAAAAATATTTGCTAACCTTTAATATGTAGCACAGCTTCTGACGCGCACAGATATAAGGTGCTTAGATGTGTCATTGAATGCTCAAAATAAACTATTTAAGAAGTAATAACATTTAAGAAGTAATAGCATTTATTTAAGAAGTAATAACTATTTAAGAAGTAATAACATTTATCTCCAGTTATTGAGAGTAAACTGAAGTAAGAGAGAGGTAGAATAACTGTTTCAGAGTCACACCACCAATGGGAAGCTGAACCAGGATGTAATCATCCATTCCAGAGCTAATAGACTCCCCTGCTAGCTACACAGGTCCTGCCACTTTCTGCCTTGTAGCTACAAGGGTTTTGAGGAAACTTGTTAAATAGGACAAGGCAAGATCTGGAAGTGTGTGAAATGTTCTAACCAGCATAATGACCACAGGTGACACAGTGGTGAGGGGAGTAAATGGTGTTTCTCTTTTTCCTCCTTTTGTCACTCCCTCCCTCTCTTCGTTTCTTCCCTCTCTATCCTTGGTTCCTTCTGCTCCTTCTCCTACCTCTTCTGCTAAATTTTCTGCATTGAGTAGATATTGTTTTATAGTAAGTTAAAAACTCTTAGGAGATAGCAAATTCTGGCTTTTTCAGTTTGGTGGGTCAGATTTGAGAGATTTGACTATGGCATCAGTTGTTCCTGGACAGTCCTTTCTTATCAGCTAGATAGAATGCCATGAGAAATCAGGTTATGTCGAAAAATGCATGCTTTTATGAAAAAAATGGAATTGTTTTTAATTGAATCACCATGAGATACACAGTTAAAAAGTTGCTCATGATTGGATTTCAGTCATACAACATTCCAACATTCATCCCTTCACCAGTGTACATTTTCTCACCATCAGTGTCCCCAGTTTCCCTCCCTGCCCAAGCCTGCCTCTATGGAAGCATCTCTCTCACTCTCTCTCTCTTTCTCTCTCTCCCTCCCTCCCTCCCTCTGTCTCTCTCTGTCTCTCTCTCTCTGTTCTCCTGGACATTATGGTTTGCAATACAGGTGCTGAAAGTTTATCAAGTATATCCCCTTTTTTTAATTTTTATTTTGCTATTTTTGGGTCACACCTGGAAATGCACAGGGTTTACTCCTGGCTCATGCACTCAGGAATTACTCCTGGCGGTTCTCGGGGGATCATATGGGATGCTGGGAATAGAACCCGGGTCAGCTGCATGCAAGGCAAACACCCTACCCGCTGTTCTATCACTCTAGCCCCCATGTATATCCCTTTACTTACTTTTAGCACTCAGTTCTTGTACAGAGTTATCATTTTCAACTATCATTGTCATAGTGATACCTTCTCTGCTTCTCTTTCCTAAATGTTCTCCAGATCCACTTATGACAAGTTTTCTACGAATCCTCGTGGCCCTCCTTTCTACTGCCCTTGGGTACTGGTCTCATTCTATATCTATCTCTCTCATTCTGACTCATTTCACTCAGCATGATACTCTCCATATTCATATCCATTTGTAAGTAAATTTCATGACTTCATTTTTCCTGGTAGCTGTGTAATATTTCATTGTGTAGATGTACCATAGTTTCTTTATTCAATCATCTCAGATATTCTAAAACTGAGTTTGTTTTGTCTAGATTATCATTTTTGAAATGTATAGAGCTAGAGATCACATAAGTAATACATTAAATATAAATGTATGCTTTTGATGTCAAGATAAGAGGGTTTTTTTGAGAGATTTTGGTTTTGTTCAATGATTTTTTATTTGGGGTTGCTTTTTGGTTATGTTTTAAAGATTAGGGCCACATCTAGCTGTGCTCAGGGCTTACTGCTGGCTCTGCATTCAGGGATCACTCCTGGTGGGGCTCCAGTAATCAAACCCGGGTCGGCTGTGTGTTTTTGATTTAGATGCAAATCAAAACAATAGTGAGATATCATCTCACACCACAGAGACTGGCATATATAAAAAAGAACAAGAGCAAGCAGTGCTGGTGCAAATGCGGAGGTGGGTAGAAAGAGACTCTCAAGTTGGTGTGAATACGGACTGGCCCAACCTTTTTGGAAAATAATTCAGGCATTCCTGAATTAGAAATTGAGCTCCCATACAACCCAGCAATGTCACATCTGGGATTGTAACCCGGGGAGGGGGGTGCAAAAACATAGAGCAGAAAAGACATTTGCATTTCTATGTTCATTGCAGCATTATTCACAATAGCCAGAGTCTTCAAAAAAAACCAAATGCCTGAGAACAGATGATTGGTTAAAGAAAGTATGGTACATCTACACAATGAAATACTATACGGATGTTAGGAAACATGAAGTTATGAAATTCGGAGAAAAATGTAGGCAGAATCCTCCATAACATTGAAACTAAAGGAATCTTCAAGGATAAATGACCAAGCAAGTGAAAACAAAGATAAACAAATGGGACTACACTTAGCTAAGAAGCTTCTGCACTTCAAAATAAATAGTGACCATGATACAAAGACAGCTCACAGATTGGGAAAAATTATTTATGCAACACCCATCTGATAAAGGGTTAATGTCAAAGATATATAAGGAACTGATAGAACTTTACAAGAAAAAGTGGGGAGAAGAAATGAACTGAAAATTCCTCAAAGAAGAAATACAAATGGCCAAAGGCACAGGAAAAAATGCTCTACATCACTAATAATTGGGGAGATACAAATCAAACCAACAAATGAGATATCATTTCACACCACACAGACTGGCACACATCCAAAAGAGCAAGAACAAACAATCCTGGCAGGGAAAAGGGGATACTCATTTATTGTTGGTGGGAATTCTGACTGGTCCAGCCTTTTGGGAAAACAATATGGACATTCCTCAAAAAGCTAGAAATTGAGCTTCCGTACAACCCAGCAATACCACTTCTAGGAATATACCCCAGGGTCCCAAAAACACACAGCTGAAATGCTATCTGCACTTCTATGTTCATTGCAGCACTATTCACAGTACCTGAGAACAGATGACTGGTTAAAGAAACCATGGTACGTCTACACAATGGAATACTGTGCAGCTGTTAGGAAAAATTAAGTTATGAAATTTGCTTATAAATGGGTGACATGGAGAGTATCATGCTGAGTAAATGAGTCAGAGGAGAGGGATAGATATAGAATGATTGGACTCATTTATGGGATATAAAAAACTATAATATGGCTAATACCCAAGGTCAGTAGAAACAAGATTCACGGTTGGAAGGCTACCTCAAGTACCTGGGGAGAAGGCAGTTGGTATAGAGAAGAGACCACTATGAGAAAGACAGTTGGAAATAGTCACTCTGGATAAGAACTGCATCCTGAAAAGAGGTAAAGAAACAAACATGATAACCTCTGAGTATCCATATCGCAAACCACAATGCCCAAAAGGGGGTGGGGGGGGAGAGAGAGAATGAGAGAGAGAGAAGAAAAGTGCCTGCCATAGAGAAAGGCTGGGGGGATGCTAGTGGGGGGGAAACTGGGCACATTGGTGGTGGGAAATGCACACTGGTGGAGGGTTAGGTATTGGAACACTGTATGACTGAAACCCAACCATGAACAGTTTTATAACTCTGTTTCTCATGGTAATTCAATAAAAAAAAATAAAGAAGCTCCTGTGCTTAGAACCTTCTGGGTCTTTCCCTGTATATCTCTTCATTTCGTATCCTCTATTACAGCCTTAATAACATGCAGAAAATACATCTCCTTGAGCTCTGTGAGCCATCAGAGCAAAATTTTCCAGTGATAAGGAGCAGAGCAGAGGCGGTGGGTAATGGGAATCCATGATATTTTGTTCCCTTTAAAAAGTTTTATTTACATTTTAATCACCATGATCAACAATTTTACAAAACTGTTAATCAGTTTCATGAGAACATTCTAATACCACACCCTCCACCAGAGTGTCTGCTTCCCTCCAATGTTGTCTCAGGGTTCCCCATCACTGCCCCGCTCCCTGCACTGCCCCCAGTGCTCACTGCTATGGTAAGCTCATGGTCAGGGTCACAGTCCTCCTGTTGTTCATCAATTTGCTCTAACGGGCCCAGTAATGTCTCCATTGTGACACTTGTTATTGTGTTTGGCATATCGAATACGCCACGGGGAGCTTGGAGCTTGCCAGGCTTTGCTGTGTGGGCGAGATACTCTCGATAGCTTGCCGGGCTCTCTGAGAGCGGCGGAGGAATCGAACTCAGTTCTTAGATTCTGTCTTGGTCTTTTGTTATTCCCCTGTGATGCTTCTTTGTAACCCACATATGAGAGAGATCATTCATCAGCTGCCCATCTCTTCTGGCTGAATTCACTCAGCATGATACTCTCCAGTTCCATCTGTATAGCAACAAATTGCATGATTACGTCTTTTGTTTGTTTTTGGGCCACACCCATCTGTTCTCAGGGCTTCTTGGCTCTGATCTCGAGGATCACTATTAGAGGCCTCCAAGGACCATATGGGGTGCTGGGGATAGAACTGGATCAGCAAGGCAAACATCTAACCTGCTGTACTATCAATCCAGTCCCCTGATTATGTCTTTTCTTATGATTGAGTAATATAACACGGTTTAAGTTTTTTTTTAACTGAATCACTGTGACTTAGAAAGTTACAGTTATTCATGATTGAATTTAAAGTATACTATGTTCCACACCAACACCTTCACCAGTGTCCACTTTCCTGCACCAATGTCCCCAGTTTCCCTCTTGCCTCCTCCCCAACTACCTATATGGGAGGCACTTTAAATATTTTTTTGTCCATTCCCTAACCTATCCTTCATCCCTCCACAGTGGCAAGCGTCCTACTAAGGACCAATTCTCCTGCTCTTCATCTTGATTACTTTTGGACATTTGTTACTCCCCTACTATTATTTAAATATTCCACATCTGAGTGAGATCATTCTTTGTCCCTCTCCCTCTGACTCATTTCACTCAGCATGATACTCTCCAGATCCACCCAAATATTAGCAAGTCTTACAACTTCATCTTTTCTTACAGTTGAGTACCATTGTATATATGTACCATAGCTTCTTTATCCAGTCAACTTGAGTTGTTTCCAGATTTTGGTTATTGTGAATAGTGTTGCATAAAGGATAGGAATGCGGATTGTGTTTTTGGACCCATGGGGTACATTCCAAGGAGTGTAATTGCTGGGAAGTTCAATGAGTAGATTTTTTTGAAGGATGCCCATATTGCTTTCTAAAAAGGCTGGGCTAGCTGACATTCCCACCAGCAGTGTCTCCCCTTCTCCTATTCCCCTATTCATAGCAACACTGGTTGCTCTTGCTATTTTTGATGTGTTTCAGCCTCTGTGGTGTGAGATGATAACTCATTTTTGTTTTTATTTGCATATTCCTGATGATTAGTGATGTAGAGCATTTTTATGTGCCTTTTGGCCATTTACATTTCTTCTTTGAGGAAGTTTCTGTTCATCTCTTTTCTCCATTTTTATGGGGTTGAATTTTTTGTTTTGGGGCCACACCCAACAGTGCTCAGGGGTTGTTCCTGACTTTGTGCACAAGGATCACTCATGATGGGACTCAGGAGACTGTATAGGGTCACCAGGGATTGAATCCAGGTCAGCTGCATGCGAGGCGAGTGCCCTACCCTCTCTATTATTGGTCTGGCACTATTGGATGTTTTAAAAATTATTTTGTAAGGTTCTATCAGTGCTTATATCTTGGATAGCAATCCTTGTTGGATTAGTTGTGGGCAAATAGTTTCTCTCAGTCTGATTCCATAGTTTCTTTATCCAGTCATCTATTCTTGGACACTTGGGTTGAGAAGCCAGAAGTGTGAATAAGTTGAATAAGTGATCCCCTCAAATATACACACCCCGTTTGTGTCTCTAAAGTGGAAGGCAGTGTTGCAGAATCGAACCCTTAAATTGTGGCATCTGAATTAACTCAGGGTAGTTAAGTTCAAGGACTGAAATTTAGCAGACCCAGTTAGTGTCTAGAAAGTTGGAGGATTGACTGGTTCTGGTTTGAGGAAAAAGTAATATTTGGTGCCAACAGTATGGAATACAGAAAGGAAACAATTTTCCTTCAGTAATGATGTTGTCCTGCATTGCAGTATCAAACCACTGTTTCACTCCCAAACAAACCCCCAAGCTCCAAATGTCTGCCTCTCCCCTCCCCACTAACCCCTTGCAACCACAGACTGGTTTCATAAGTTTATTCATAGCTTTGTCTTTCTCAAAATCTCATATAGTTGGCATCACGTGGTAGACTGACTCTTCAGTCTGACTTTTTTCACTCAGCAATATAAATTAAGGGCTCCTCTGGGTCTTTTTTTTTTTATCTCTGTAGCTTGTTTGACTACTATCTCTGAAAAATCATATATTGCTTGGCTTTCCACAGCTAGTTTATCTATTCTCCATTTTTCAGTCACCTTGGCACTTGTTGAAGGTTACTTGTTGATAAAGTTACTATAAACATTTGTGCACAGTTTGTGGTGGATATGTTTTTAACTTATTTGAATATATACAATGTCTGGATTGTATGTAGAATTATGTTAGCATTATAAGAAACCAACTAAAGGTTTTCCAGGTGGCTGTTCATCCCTTTACTAATGAAAAGGTCCTGTTGCTCCAGTTTCTTGCTTGCTTTTGGTTTTTTCACTTGTTTTTCTTTTTAATTTTAGTCATTCTAAGAGGTGTGATTTTGCTTTTTAATTGTGACTCAATTGATGAGCATGTTTAAAATAACCAAACAACTTATGTACAGAACAGGTGTTCTCCACCTTAGCCAACTAAAAATGAGGAAACAATATCTCAAAACAAAACTTTATACCACCATGTGTCCCAAGTCCCATATCCTACAAAAGATGGTTAAAAGAAATTTCTAAATACTTTAATTACGGAAATCAGTGAGACAATCCATTTTAAAAGTTAGACTATATTTGACTTATTGGACAATAAGCTTCAACCTAAAGAATTTAACTTTTGTGCAATATATCTATTAGCATTTAAAAATAGTCTGAGGGGCTGGAGCAATAGCACAGCAGGTGAGGCGTTTGCCTTACACGCGGCCAACCCAGGTTTGATTCCCAGCATCCCAAATGGTCCCCTGAGCACCGCCAGGGGTGATTCCTGAGCGCAGAGCCAGGAGTAACCCCTGTGCATCGCTGGGTGTGACCCAAAAAGAAAAAAAATAGTCTGAAAATGTATTTGAAGCACCATGATTTCCAATACTGCTGGAATGATAGGGTTTCATGCCAACAGCATTCCAAAACCACAGCCTCTACCAGGATCTGCTTCCCTACAGTGTTTGTCTCAATGTTCCCTCCCCAACCCATTGTCTCCCCATGATGGTTGTGTAGACCAGTTCTGTTGCCCAGTTGTGTAGACCAGTTCGGTTGCCTTTGCCATTGATTATTCTCTATGTTTTTATTTATATCCGTATACGAGCGAGATTATTCTGTATCTGTCAATTTCCTTCTAACTAACTTCACTCAGCTTGATCCCTTTTAGAGCTATCCATGTAGTGGCAATAACATGATTTCATCTTTACTTATGACCAAGTAAGAGTTAGATAGGGGTTGGGGACATAACTCAACAGAGCGGAGCATATACTTTGCATGTAGAAGCTTGGGGGGTTCTGTCCCTGGTACCATATGGTCCCTGGATGCCACAAGGAATGAACCCAAGCATTACCAGCTGTGGTCCAAAACCAAAAAAAGAAAAAGAAAAGACGCATAACTAAAATTCAAAAGAGGTTGGTCCTGAATTCTGAATTCTGAAGATAGTTGAAAGAATGAGGTCTCTGAAATTAGCAGCTGAATTAAAGCATGGTTTTCTATCTAGTAAAGATATAAATTCAGATGATTCATTAACCTTTTTCAAAGTCTCGGTTACCTGTATGTAAAATAAGGAATAGAATTATCTTTTTAAACTTGTATTATAGTCAATAATCTTATTTAAGACAGAATTTACAGTACTGTTACTGATGGGTCTTCTTGCATATAGTGTCCCAGTGCCATGCACTGACCCCCACCCCCACCCCGCCGCCAGCATCGCATTTCTCTCCATCATTGTTGTCTCAGGATTCCTCATTCATATCCACCCCATCCAACCCCCCTCTAGTCCCCATCTCCACAACATGGAGGAATATAATTCTTAGTTAACAGGATTGTTTTGAGACTTAGAAGCACCTGCATGTAGCTCTTGAGAGCTTAAGTATCCATTCCTTGCACCCCTCTCTTTGTTCTCTACTTGATACCTAAGCAATAGAAACTGCTACAGTTTCAATCATCAAAATTCCCTGGCCTGACGAAATAGTTCAACAATCCATTGAACACATGAAGTAGCTATCATTTATATTTGCCTGTTTTAAGCACAGCGGGTAGGGCGTTCGCCTTACACGCGGCCAACATGGCCGACCCGAGTTCGATTCCTCCGCCCCTCTCAGAGAGCCCGGCAAGCTACCGAGAGTATTCGATATGCCAGACACAGTAACAACAAAGTCTCCAATGGAGACGTTACTGGGCCCGCTCGAGCAAATCGACGATCAACGGGGGGGAAACAGAATATAATATACACAAGACTCTGATGTACCTGTAAATTGCAAGATTTTGATGCATGCTAAAATTTCCGGTGGTTTGAGATTTGAGTGAGCAGAAACACGATACTTTCTTCAAATATTTATTCATAAAAATTTGATCAGCATAAACTCTAAAAACTGGGCAACTGGCAGAACTACTATTTATAGTAATTCACCTTTTTGAGGTTCGCAGCAATGTTCTTGTGGTCACTATAATGCTAAAAGTTAGAGTCCTCCTGAGTTCCAGCAAAGCAGCCCTGGAGGTGCCTGAGCAGTCCAGACAGAGCAGTGCTGCATGGCAGACAGAGAATTGAAACTTCAGGCTCTGCATTGCTGTCCAAGCTTCACCAAGGTGAGCACTGCTGGTGGCCTCCAAAACAAGACCGAAAAACTGGAGCTTTGATATTTCTCTAATTTTTCTCACAGAGCTTTTCTTCTTAAAAGAGACATTGCGTTTTTGAATTATTTCAGTTGTTAACACTGACACTGTCACTGTCCTCCCGTTGTTCATCGATTTGCTCGAGCGGGCCCAGTAACGTCTCCATTGTAACACTTGGTACTATGTTTGGCATATCGAATACATCACAGGTAGCTTGCCAGGCTTTGCCGTACGGGTGAGATAGTCTCGATAGCTTGCCAGGCTCTCCAAGAGGGGCGGAGAAATCAAACTCGGGTCGGCCATGTTGGCTGCTTGCAAGGCAAATGCCCTATCTGCTATGCTACCGCTCCAGCCCAAGCAAAATGTACCAATGATGTCTGGAATAGGATTATCTAATCTTTCAGGAAATTATTTCAAAGATATTATAAGTAACCTATTATAATACAAACACATTTTTAATTTAAATTTTTAATTTAAAATTTTAATTTAATTTAAATTTAATTTTTTAAAATTAATTTTAAAAATTTAATTTAATTAAAAAATTCGAAGGCTCTGGGACTAGGACAGGTGGTAAGACATGTGAGACATGTTCGATGGGGTTCAAATATGGTATGAACCATGGGAACACCTGCAAGGGCGGTTAGAGGCCGCCCTATAAGCCTCTATCCCTCTCAGAGAGCCTGGCAAGCTACCAAGAGTATCCCACCTGCACAGGAGAGCCTGGCAAGCTATCCGTGGCGTATTTGATATGCCAAAAACAGTAAAAACAATGGGTCTTATTCCCCTAACCCTGAAAGAGCCACAAATACGGCAGCGTTAAGAAATATAAGCAAAGAGAGGCTGATAAAATCTCAGGGCCAAACTAAACTGCCAAAACGAAGAAGGACTAAAATGACTGTCTGTACTTTCAACGTATGTATGCTGGCATTGGAAGCATTCATCGAGGACCTGATGGTGCAAGTGCGGAAGACCAAGTATGACATTTGTCTAATGGAGACAAAAAGGCATCGATCATATCACGTCATTTTCAACACTGGAGAAGAACTGTTTTCGGAACATACGACAAAAGAGACATCCAAGGTGTCGGTGTCCTTGTCAACATGAACTTGGCCAGGAGCATTGATTCATTCAAATGCCTAACAACCTTAATTGGATGATTACACTTGAATAGTGTAATTGCTCACTGCCGGCAGTTTCTATCTTTGTTGTCTATGCACCAACATCCAAATATGATGAAGAAAAAATTGAGAAGTTCTACATGGAGCTGAAGAAGTTCTATAAAGAAGACCACACCTTCTACAAGACCATTGTCTGTGGTTTTAATGCCAAGATAGGACTGAGAAGATTGGCCGAAGAACTCCACATTGGGACCCATGGCCTAGAATGGAATGAACAGGGTGAGAGATTGTCTGAGTTCATCATGTCGACCAAGACCATCCATGGTAACTCACAGTTCCAGAAGGCCGAATCTAAACGTTGGATATGGGAGTCTCCCGGTGGACAGTTCCACAATGAAACTGACCACATCATATTCAATCACTGGTTTTGTCTGCCCCATGTCGCTGTTGTCCCAAAATTCCAAATGGGATCAGACCACCATCTCCTTCGTGCAAAACTCTACTACATGAAGCAGGGAGAAAGGGTTGCAGAGTTTAGGAAGAGAACTCCCAGAATGACCACTAACTGGGAGCTCTTTGGCACTATTGCGGCAACATGGGAAGGTGCTGTCATTGATGACATCGACGAAGAATACGATCCACTGGTTCAGCACCATCATGATTGTGCGAGAAATGCCGAGAGAGAGAAAGCCACAAAAAGATGTCTGTCTTCAAAAACTCTTAGCTCATTCACCAATGTGGCTTGGCGCAAACCTCAGGCAACCGCAAGCCAATGTCCAAGCTTGCAAAGCAGTGCAGTGCAGAGAAACAATAAAAGAAGACCTCAAGGAGAGAAAAGCAGCAGTGCTGGCAGATATGGCAGAAGCTGGGAAAAACGTTTTCAATGCCCACCTGTACTTCGCTAACTACAAGACCAAGATGACTGCTCTCCAACATCCTGATGAATCTATCACATCTTCCAGAAGGGCAATGGAGAAGATTATCCATGACTTCTACTCAGATCTCTTCGATAGCCATGTCCACCAGCACACATACCAAATTTTGCAGGATGGATATGTCGTTCTCAACTTCTCCCTTCCGAAATCCGACATGTCATCCAGTAAAGAAGTGAACAACACCTGGCCCAGGCAAGGTTAGACCTGAATACCTGAAGAATCTGCTGTCAGTACTCATCAATACACTGGCTCAGCTCTTCACACGCTACCTGTCTAAATGCAAGTTTCCTTCCCAGTGGAAAACCAGTAGAACCATTCTACTGTACAAGAAAGGAGACATCCACGACATTGGCAACTATCGCCCGATCTGCTTGTTGTCCGTCGTCTACAAGCTGTTCACTCAAGTAATCCTAAATAGGATTGGCAGAACACTAGATGAAGGACAACCATGCGAGCAAGCCAGGTTCCGAAAAGGACTCAGCACAATCGACCATATCCACATGGTAAAACCAAGCTCATTGAGGTTTCTTGGGAGTTCAAGATGCCACTCTGTCTAACGTTTATTGAATTAAAGAAAGCCTTTGATTCTGTTGAAACTGAAGCAGTCATCGAAGCCCTAGCCAAACAGGGTGTTCAAACTCAATACATCAGGATCCTCCATGAGCTGTATTACGGATTCACTACCAAAATCTCACCATTCTACAAGGAAGTGATCATCGATGTAAAGAGAGGGGTTCGACAGGGCGATACCATTTCACTGACTCTTCAGTGCCACCCTCAAGAATGTCATGGGAGTGAAGATAGATGGTAGGCAACTATACCACTTCTGCTTCACTGATGACCTCATTCTAATAACAGCAAACATTAGCCAAGTGGCACAAATGCTGGCCGACTTCAACCGCAAGTGTGGAAAGGTCGGACTGCAGCTGAATCTCACCAAGACAATGTTAATGAAAAACAGACTAGTCCCTGACATTCCATTTGCTCTCAACGGAACGAACATCTTCGTATGCGGTAGTTATATGTACCTAGGTCAAGAACTCAACATGATGAATGACCTGGCACCTTAGCTGTGCAGGAGGAAGAGCGCAGTGTGGAATGCCTTCAAGAGTGTCAAAGAAATGGTAAGAGGACAAAGACCCAGGCCCTACGAAAACAGGATGAAAAAGCTATTCGGGTCTCCTAAAGAGGAATCAAAAGAGCTATGCTTGGAGCATCACGCTTCACTCAAGTGAGAGAAGGAATCCGGAGTTCCGACCTCCATTGACGATCAAGAATCAGGGACGCTGTCTCATTTGCCAGGGCATCGAAAATCAGATGGGATTTGAGGACAACCGTTGGATTAGACTATCCATTACTGACTGGATTCCACGGGATGTCAAAAGATTACATGGCTGCCCACTTACGAGATGGTCAGACTTCTTTGTCAAGACCCTGAATGAACGGTTTGAGGTTCTTCATATTTCTGGAGTGAGCCAATACCTCTGGGCTACTCTAGCATGCAACAGGGACAAATGGAGACGTTACTGACGCTTGCTCGAGCAAATTGATGAGAAACGGGATGTCAAGTGATCAAGTGAATTTAAAATTTTAATTTAATTTAATTTATACATAAAATATTGCATTCAATGCTTTAGAATTATTCAGTCATAAAAGGAAAATCCTGCTAATTGCAACAATATGAGCATTATACTAAGTGAAATAAATCAGACACTCTCCCCTTTCCCCACAAAAAGGCAAATAAAATGTGATGTTACTTATGCGTATAATCTAAAAATTGTAGTTCACAGAAACAGAAAACAGATTGGAGCCTTCCAGAAGTAAGAGGGTGTATCAAATACCCATCCCTCCACCAGTGCCCATTTCCCACCACCATTGATCCCAGTATCCCTCCCACTCCCCATACCTCCCATCCCACTCTGCCTCCGTGGCAGGGCATTCCCTTTTGTTCTCTCTCTCTTATTGGGTGTTGTGGTTTGCAAAAGAGGCAATGGGTGACAATCATGTTTGGTCTATAGTCTACTTTCAGCATGCTTCTCCCATCCTGGGAGGATCCTCCCAACACCTTTATTTGGTGCTCCCTTCTCTATCTGAGCTCCCTTTTCCCCTAGCATGTGTGGCTGGCCTCCAAGCCATGGAGCAAAATTCCTGGTACTAATCTTGGCCATTCTTGGGTGTTAATCTCCTATTTTGTTACTTTATGTTCCCCAGATGAATGCAATCTTTCTATGTCTATCCCTTTCTTTCTGAGTCATTTCGCTTAACATGATACTTTCCATGTAGTACCACTTGTATGTAAATTTCATGACTTCATCTTTTCTAGCAGCTACAAAGTACTCCATTGTGTAAATGTACCAAAGTTTATTTCTTTATTTTTTTTATTAGTGAAACACCATGAGGTACAGTTATAGACTTACAAATTTTTGTGCTTGGGTTTCAGTTATACAATGATCAAGTACCCATCCCTCCACCAGCGCCCATCCTCCACCACCACAGGTCCCAGCATCCCTCCCACCCCCCATCCCCCCCATCCTACCCTGCCTCTGTGGCAGGGCATTCCCCCTTGTTCTCTCTCTCTTCTTTTGGGTACTGTGTTTTGCAAGAGAGGCATTGAGTGGCAATCATGTTTGGTCTATAGACTACTTTTAGCATGCTTCTCCCACCCTGGGAGGGTCCTCACAACACCCTTTATTTGGTGCTCTCTTCTCTATCTGAGCTTCCTTTTCCCCTAGCACGTGTGGCTGACCTCCAAGTCATGGAGCAAAATTCCTGGTACTAATCTCAGCCACTCCTGGGTGTTAATCTCCCATTTTGTTGCTTTATGTTCCCCAGATGAATGCAATCTTTCTATGTCTGTCCCTCTCTTTCTGACTCATTTCACTTAACATGATACTTTCCATGTAGTACCACTTGTATGTAAATTTCATGACTTCATCTTTTCTAACAGCTACATAGTACTCCATTGTGTAGATGTACCAAAGTTTCTTTAACCAGTCATCTGTTCTTGGGCACTCAGTTTTTTTCCAGATTCTGGCTATTGTAAACAGTGCTGCAATGAACAAACAATTGCAGATGTCACTTTGACTATACTTTTTTGCCTCTCTGGGATATATTCCCAGGAGTGGTCTTGCTGGGTCAAATGGGAGCCCAATTTCTAATTTTTTGAGAATAGTCCATACTGTTTTCCAAAAGGGCTGAACCAGTTGGCATTCCCACCAAGAGTGAAGTAGTGTCCCTTTCTCTCCACATTTGCACCAGCACCGGTTGCGGTTGCTTTTGTTCTTGTGGATATGGGCCAGTCTCTGTGTTGTGAAATGATATCTCATTGTGGTTTTGATCTTCATCTCCCTGATGATTAATGATGTGGAGCATTTTCTCATGTGCCTTTTATCCATTCGGATTTCTTCTTTGTGAAAGTTTCTATTCATTTCATCTCCCCATTTTTTGATAGGGTTGGATGTTTTCTTTTTGTGGAGTTCAACCAGTACTTTGTATATCCTTGATATCAACCCCTTATTGGATGTGTATTTGGCGAATATCCTTTCCCATTCTGTAGACTGTCTTTGTATTTTGGGGTTACTGTTTCTTTTGAGGTGCAAAAGCTTCTTAGTTTAAAGCAGACCCATTTGTTTATGTATGTTTCCGCTTGCTTAGGCAGTGCGTTTCATCCTTAGAGATTCTTTTAACTTCAGTGTCATAGAGCGTTCTACCTACATTTTCCTCCATGTATGTTACAGATTCAGGTATGATATTGAGGTCTTTATTCCATTTTGATCTGACTTTTGTGTCTGGCATTATACAGAGGTCAGAGTTCATTTTTTTGCAGGTAGCTGTTCAGTTTTCCCAGCACCACTTATTGAAAAAGGTTTCCTTGCTCCACTTCACAATTCTTGCTCCTTTATCAAAGATTAAGTGATCATATATTTGAGAGTCTGTGATGGAATATTCTGTTCCATTGTCTGTGGGTCTGCTTTTAGTCCAATCCCATGCTGTTTTAATTACTACTGCTTTGTAGTACAGTTTGAAGTTGGGAAGCTGATATCACCCATCTTCTTTTTCCCAAGGATTGCTTTATTTATTCGTGGGGACTTATTGTTCCATATAAATTTCAGAAGTGTTTTGTCTATTTCTTTGAAAATGTCATGGGTGTCCTGATAGGGACTGCATTAAATATGTATAGTGCTTTGGAGAGAATTGCCATTTTGATAATGCTAATTCTCCCTTTACATGAGCAGGGAATGTGTCTCCATTTCCTAGTGTCCTCTTTTATTTCTTGGAGTAGTGTTTTGTGATTTTTCTTGTATAGGTCCTTCACCTCTTTAATTAAGCTGATTCCTAAGTACTTGATTTTATGAGATACTATTGTGAATGAGATTGTTTTTAAAATATCTCTTTCTTCTCTTTCATTGTTTGTATATAGGAAAACCATGGACTTTTGGTTTTTGATTTTGTAGCCTGCCACTTTATATACAAACCTATTGTTTCTAGGAGCTTTTTTGTACAGTCTTTAGGATTTTGTAAGTATAGTATCATATTGTCTGCAAATAGTGATAGCTTGACCTCTTCCTTTCCTATCTGTATGTTCTTGATATCTTTTTCTTGCCTAACTGCTATGACCAGATTTTCCAGTAATATATTGAATAGGAGTGTTTTGTGCCTGATCCTAGAGGAAAGGCTTTTAGTTTCTTCCCATTGAGAATGATGCTTGCTGTGGGCTTGTGGTAGATGACTTTGACTATATTGAGGAAAGTTTCTTCAGTGCCCATTTTGCTGAGAGTTTTTTTATCATAAATGGGTGCTGGATCTTGTCAAATGCTTCTCTGCATCTAGTCATGGTGTACAATCTTTTTGATGAGTTATTGGATTCTATTTGCTAGGATTTTGTTGAGGATCTTTGCATCTGTATTCATCAGGGATATCAGCCTGTAATTTTCTTTCTTCGTGGTATCTTTGTCTGCTTTTGGTATAAAGGTGATATTTCCTTCATAGAAACTGTTTGTAAGTGTTTCTGATTCTCCAGTTCCTGGAAAAGTAAAAAAGGATTACTTTTAAGTAATTAAAATTTTTATTAAGTCCCTTTAAAGATTTGGAAGAATTCACTGGTGAATCCATCTGAAAAGGGAGACTTTTTATTACCGTTTCAATTTCCTTGATGGTGATAGGTCTGTTCAGATACTCTAAGTCTTCTTGGTTCAGCCTCAGGAGGCTGTAGGAATCCAGGAATTTATCCACTTCTTCGAGGTTTTCTTGTTTTGTTGCATAAAGATTCTCAAAGTAATCTCTGAGGATCCTTTGAACTTTTGTAGTTTTTGTTGTGATGTCTCCCTCTTCATTTCCAATTTAGTTTATTAGGGTTTTTCTCTCTCCCTTTCTTTGTGAGTCTTGCTAGAGGTTTAGCGATCCTTTATTGTTTATTGTTTATTTTCTCAAAGAAACAGCTCTTGGTATCATTGATCTTTTGGATCAATTATTGGGCTTCCATCTTGTTAATTTCTGCTCTAAATTTTATAATTTCCTTCCTCCTGCACAAGCCGGGCTCCTTTTGTTGTTCATTCTCCAAGCTCTTAAGCTGTGAGGTTAGGTTGCTTATGTGGGCTTGCTCTTCCTTCCTGAGGAATGCTTGTAGAGCTATATACTTTCCTCTTAACATGGCTTTTGCCATGTTCCATAAGTTCTGGTAACTCCGTCTTCATTTTCATTTGTTTCAGGGAATCTTTTGATTTTCTCTTTGATTTCCTTTCTAAGCCACTCACTGTTCATTAGTGAACTGTTTAATTTCCAGGTGTTTGATTTGATTTTCTGTTTGTGTGTGATTCACTTCTATTTTCAGTGCAACATGGTCTGAGAAGATAGTTGATACAATCTCTATCTTCTTAATTTATTTTTTGCTTGAGCACTTATCAGTCCACTTTTTAAAAAAATTTGTAGTAGTGAAACACCATGAGGTACAGTTGTAGATTTACAAATTTTTCTGCTTGGGTTTCAGTTATACAATGATTGCATACCCATCCCTCCACCAGTGCCCATTCGCCACAATTTTAAGGAGCTATGTTTTGTGGCCCATCATGTGGGCTATCTTGGAGAATGTTCCATGCACACTTTAGAAGAATGTGTATTCAACTTTTTGAGGATGAAGTATCCTGTATATATCTGCTAAGCCCCTTTCTTCCATTTCTTCACTCAGATAAAGTATGCCCTTGCTAAGTTTGAGTCTGGTTGATCTATCGAGAGGTGATAAAGTGGTGTTGAAACTCCCACTAGTATTGTGTTGCTATTGATGTCTTTCTTCAAGTCTATGAGTAGTTTTTTAAAATATTTTGCTGGTCTCTCATTAGGTACATGCACATTTAGGAGTGTAAGTTCTTCCTGATGTACAGATCCCTTGATCAATAAGAAATGACCTTCGCTGTCTTTTTTGACCTTCTTCAGTCTGAAACAAATGTGGTCTGATACCAGAATGGCCACCCCAGTTTTTTTGAGGAAACTGTTTGCCTGTAGAATTGTTTTCTAGAATTTGACTTTGAATCTGTTTGTTCGACTGTTCAGATGTGTTTCTTGCAGGCAGCAGAATGTTGGGTTCAATTTTCTGATCCATCCTGCCACTCTGTGTCTTTTAATTGGTGTGTTTAGCCCACTGATGTTGAGAGAGAATATTGTTATGGGATTTTGTCACATCTTTCTGCCGAAATTTGGTGTATTTGAGGGGCTTATCTAGTCTTAAAGTAGCCTGTTTAGTTGTTCTTGTAACCATGGTTTTGAGTCTTTGACGTTCATGAGTTATTGTTTCTCTGTGAAATTGTGTGTTGTTCCTTCTGATATGAATGAGAGTCTAGCTGGATATTTTTGGTGAGGCATTTATTTCATCGAGTTTTTTCACTATATCCCACCACTGTCTTTGTGCTCTGAGGGTTTCATCAGATAAGTCGACTGTAAATCTTAAAGATGCGCCTTTATAGGCAATTTCTTTCTTTGATCTTGCTCCTTTCAGAATTTTGTCTTTTTCTATAGTTTTTGTCATTCTGATCAGGATGTGTCTTGGAGTATTTTTATTTAGGTTTATTTTAGCTGATACCCTTCAAACCTCCTGAATCTGGTCGCATGTGCTTCTCAGCTCTGGGAATGTCTTAGAGCTGATGTCTGATAATTTTTTCTTCGTCAGGATTTTCTTCTTGTCCCTCTGGGACTCCAGTGATTGTTATGTTATTCCTCTTGGCTTCATGCCAATTTTCTCTTGACATTTGTTGGTTCATTTTGAGGCTCTTTTCCATTTTCTGCTGTTGTTTGGAGATTCTCTGCACTTCATCTTTGAGCTCACTGATTCTGTCCTCAGCAGCTATTATTCTGTTGCTGAAGCCTTCCACTGAGTTTTTCTATTCACCTACCAGGTTTTTCAGAACTGTCATCTCTATTTGTAATTTTCTTTGCATTTTACACATTTCTGCTCTCAAATTCTCTTATATTTTATTGGCAGTGGTTCCATTGTTTCTTTTAGCTCCCTATGCAGTAGCTCCCTTCTAAATTCCTTGTCAGAGAGGTTGACTGGCACTTCATTACTGGTTGGGTGGTCTGGGCTAGCTTCTTCACTAACTAAGCTTGGTGGACTTCTACATTGCTTTACATTGTGACCTGTGCAGTTTAAACTTTCATGCTCACTGTTACTGTTGTGTTTTTTCGGTGTAATATTAATTGAGGTGGGGCTAATGAATTATTGGCCTAATGTGTTTTTGGTGATCAGGCTGCCCCAGTGAAAGTTCCACCTAAGAGGATAATTTATGGTTCTTATGGGATATGGAGGGAGAGAATAACTCATGGCCACTAGTGCGGCCACAGCTCTTGAAGCCACCCCCACCAGGCCTGTACCTCGGTAGGGGGAGATTAAGAGAGTCCTTGAAAGTTGCCTGCTAGTGGTCCAACCTGCCTGGGTTCCCGTCCCTCAGAGATCTGAGCCTGAAAATAGGCTCTGCCTGTGCCCAGCTGCGTGGCTCCGGACACCACCCCCACCAGGCCTGTACCTGGATAGGGACACACTTCTGCTTTTAGAGAAAAGAATGCAGTATCTTTATGGCTAGAGAGATAGTACAGTGGGTAGGGTGCTTGTCTTGCACACTGCCCCTCTGGTTTCCTTGGCACCTCATATGAGTCCGTGAGCACTTACAGGAGTGATCCCTGAATGAATAGCCAGGAGTGAGTCCTGACCACTGCCACCCCCCAAAAGAAATATAGTATGCTTGAATCACTGAGAATGACAATTTTAGGTATTATTTGTGTATAACTTATTTATGGGAGGTAGTTTGCTACTAGAAAGGAAGACTTGTTCATGATGGTAAATCTTTGGCTGTTATTAATATCTTTATGTAAAGTAAAGTAAAGGCCCTCCCGTTGATCGTCGATTTGCTCGAGCGGGCCCAGTAACGTCTCCATTGGAGACTTGGTTGTTACTGTGTCTGGCATATCGAATACTCTCGGTAGCTTGCCGGGCTCTCCGAGAGGGGCGGAGGAATCGAACCTGGGTCGGCCTTGTTGGCCGCTTGTAAGGCGAACGCCCTACCGCTGTGCTATCTCTCCAGCCCACATGTAGATAAGATTTTGTAGATAAGATTATGTAGATAAGATTTTGAAGGAAGTGAAGCCTTGGAATGATATAATCTTTATTTGGTGTAAGCTGGACTTCAACCATAGAGTTTCTACTGAACAATATCATTTTATTATTCAACTTATTCTCAAAAATGGCTTGTTCTTGAGGCAAATATGAAGTCCTGAAATAGTCTGTCTGGTAACTGACAGAGGGCTAAAAACAAACAAAAAAACAAAGCAGGGATTATAAAGATGGAATAAAAAAAATGAAGCTGAGAATAATAACCTGCCATCCATCATTAATTGAAGTGCAAAAACAATTGAGATCCCAAGAGAAAAGAATTATTTAAATGCAAATTTTTATTTTTATGACTATTTAAATTATTATAATAAATTCATGAAAATAAGACATCTCTCTAGCTTAATGCACATAAAAATCTAATAAAATATTTATGAGCCACATATCAGCAGTTTTATCACTTGGCATAAAAGCTGGAAAATAACATGAAACATTTCTTTAGTCCATGATCAAACATTATTGGTATAGATCAGAACCATGCAAAATGATTACAAGAATATTTGTTTTGAAATCTAAAGATTCTTTGTTCCTTCCCTCCCTTCCTTCATCATTCTCTCTTCTTTCCTCCCTCCCTCCCTCCCTCCCTCCCTCCCTCCCTCCCTCCCTCCCTCCCTCCCTCATTCTATTCCTTCCTTGTTTTTCCTCTTTTGCCCCCTTTCTTCTACATCTGACAAGCGCAGGGCTTACTTCTACCTCTGTGCTTAGAGATAATTCCTGGCTATGCTTGAGGAACCATGTATGGCATCAAGGATGGGAACTGAACTGAGGGGACCACATGCAAGTCAAGCTCCATAACCCCAGTACTATTTATACATCTTATATATTTTCTTAGGAGAAATACAGATTGAACTTTAAAAAGACAGGGATTGAGTCTCTTCGGCATAGGGAAAATTTTGGCAGACCACCATTTTGGTCTGCATACAATGTACAAACCTATTTTTTTTTTACTTTTTGGGTCACACCCGACGATGCTCAGGGGTTACTCCTGGCTCATGCACCCAGGAATTACTCCTGGCGGTGCTCAGGGGACCATATGGGATGCTGGGAATCAAACCCGGGTCGGCCATGTTGGCTGCGTGCAAGGCAAATGCCCTACCCGCTGTGCTATCGCTCCAGCCCCGAGTACAAAGCTATTTTTATTCATGACCCTGCTTATTATGGTTTAGATGTTTCTTAATGTTTTATCTCAAGTTTACCACTTTAAATGATCTAAATAAAAGTGTGATGAATATATAGATGTATGAAATTCAAAAATAGCATAAATAAGCAACACAGCTTTTCAACCTGATTCAGAAAATATTGTAGATGATTTGATATGATTAATGAACACACAAAGCCCTACAACCTATAAAATTGTCAAGTATGGGGAAAGTCCACTAGAAAATATTATTATCAGTGTTTATTATAAGATACCATGTGATAAGATCATTAAAATGTTTTGATATTTAGTATGTACTTGGTTTCATATAGGGTCAATCTTTACAGTGCTCAGGAGGTCCAGGGCCACTCATGGGCAACTGAGGTTATATTGGGCAATGCTTAAGGGGGACTGTGCAGTGCCTGGGATCAAACTGAAAACTTTCAACTTCCTAGAAATGTTCATTTAAATTGGAGCTATTTTCCCAGTCCAGTATTTACATTATTAGAGACTTACCAAGTTAGCATGTGGTTTTCATGTTACCTTAAATAAAGTGATATTACAAGGGCTGATGAATGTAACTCAGTGATAGAGCACTTGCCTTGAACATATATACATACATGTGTACATAAAAGTAATATTACAATGAAGGAGAGTCCCTTTCTCGCCACATCTGCTCCAACACCAGTTGCTTTTGTTCTTTTGGATGTGGGCCAGTATCTGTGGTGTGAAATGATATCTCGTTGTTGTTTTGATCTGCATCTCCCTGATGATTAGTGATGTAGAGCATTTTCTCATGTGCCTTTTAGCCATTCGGATTTCTTCTTTGAGAAAGTTTCTGTTCATTTCATTGTCCCATTTTTTGATGGGGTTGGATGTTTTCTTCTTGTTGAGTTCAACCAGTACTTTGTATGTCCTTGATATCAACCCCTTGTCAGATGTGTATTGGGCGAATATCCTTTCTCATTCTGTAGACTGTCTTTGTATTTTGGTCACTGTTTCTTTTGAGGCACAGAAGCTTCTTAGTTTAAGATAGTCCCATTTGTCTATCTCTGTTTCACTTGCTTGGCCAGTGGTGTGACATCTTTGAAGATACCATTAGCTTCAATGTCCTGGAGGGTTTTGCCCACTTTGTCTTCAATGTGCCTTATGAATTCCGGTCTGAGGTTGAGGTCTCTAATCCATTTTGATCTTACTTTTGTACATGGTGTTAGGTAGGGATCTGAGCCCAGTTTTTTGCATGTAGCTGTCCAGTTTTGCCAGCACAATTTGTTGAAGAGGCTTTCCTTGATCCACTTCACATTTCTTGCTCCCTTTTCAAAAATTAGATGATCATATGCTTAGGGGGAGATTTCAGTATATTCAACCCTATTCCATTGGTCTGCACCTCTGCCTTTGTTCCAGTACCACGCTGTTTTAATTATTACTGCTTTGTAGTAGAGTTTGAAGTTAGGGAGGTTGATTCCTCCCATTTTCTTTTCCCCAAGAATTGCTTTAGCTACTTGTGGGTGCTTATTTTTCCATATGAATTTCAGGAGTGTTTGCTCCATTTCTTTGAAGAATGTCATGGGTATTGTTATGGGGATTGCATTGAATTTGTACAATGCTTTGGGAAGTATGCATATCAAAACAACAATGAGATATCATTTCACACCACAGAGACTGGCCCATATCCAAAAGGACAAAAGCAACCTGTGTTGGCCCGGATGTGGCAAGAAAGGGACCCTGTTTCATTGCTGCTGGGAATGCCGACTAGTTCAGCTCTTTTGGAAAACAGTATGGACTATTCTCAAAAAATTAGAAATTGAGCTCCCATTTGACCCAGCAATATATATTCCCACTCCTGGGAATATATCCCAGAGAGGCAAAAAAGTAAAATCGAAGTGACGTCTGCACTTGTTTGTTCATTGCAGCACTATTTACAATAGCCAGAATATGGAAAAAACCTGAATGCCCAAGAACAGATGACTAGTTAAAGAAACTTTGGTGCATCTACACAGTGGAGTACTATGTAGCTGTTAGAAAAGGTGAAGTCATGAAATTTATATACAAGTGGTACTACATGGAAAGTATCATGTTAAGCGAAATGAGTCAGAAAGAGAGGGACAGACATAGAAAGATTGCATTCATCTGGGGAACATAAAGTAACAAAATAGGAGACTAACACCCAAGAATAGCAGAGATAAGTACCAGGAGGTTTACTCCATGGCTTGGAGGCCAGCTGCACATGCTAGGGAAAAGGCAGCTCAGATAGAGAAGGGAGGACCAAATAAAGGGTGTTGGGAGGATCCTCCCAGGATGGGAGATGCGTGCTGAGAGTAGACTTTAGACCAAACATGATTGCCACTCAATTCCTCTTTTTCAAACCACAGCACCCAAAAGGAGAGAGAGCACAAAAGGGAATACCCTGCCACAGAGGCAGGGTGGGATGGGGGTTGGGGGGTGGGAGGGATATTGGGAACGGTGGTGGTGGAGAATAGGCACTGGTGGAGGGATGGGTATTCAATCATTGTATAACTGAAACCCAAGCACAAAAATTTGTAAATCTACAACTGTACCTCATGGTGTTTCACTAATAAAAATCTAAAAAAAAGTAATATTACAGAAATATGATTCTCCAGATAAATTAGTTTCTGTCACTATTATGAATTTTATTATTCTCTACCTTTCATTTATTTATAAATACTCATCTAACATGACTTATAGGTTCTTAGAAATTCAACTTTAAGAACATAATTAAAGAAGTTTCTTTAATAATGTCATTTCATTCAATCTCGGCCATTTTTTGTTTTGTTTTGTTCTGTTTTGGGTTCCACCTGGAAATACTCAAGGATCATTCCTGGTAGTGCTCTGAGATCCATTTGTGGTGCTGGGTATTGAACCAGGGTCATCCATGTGCAAGGCAAATGCCTTACTGCAGTAATATCTTTTCAGCCCCATGGATTCATTTTTCCTTGTATCTACACCAACATAGTAAGGACACAACAATGTTGAATAAAATGAACATCTGTCATACAAGTCTTAGCTGACTTTTTAGTCTCTGGGTTTCTGAATGGTAGAAATTGTGTGTCTAATATATCTTACCTTTCTATAGTGTCTAGAATATGATCTTTCTTCAGCTAGAACTCAGTACATATTCATTGACTCAACAGTTGAGTGCATTTGCTTTAAAGTATTATTTGACAGCAGAAATAATACAGGTTTTTAAATTGTGTTTTACAACTTAGATTGTGATCAATGAAAAAATCATGGGAAAGTAGAAAGTGGGTTAGAATAGTGGGAGTATTCCTTTTCTTCTTTCTGTTCTGCTTTATTATAATATGGCCAATTGCTTTTAAATAGGAGGGTTACATAGCAATAAGATGTTACAATAGTCTACTGGAGAAGTTTGCTTAATAGAAGTTTGGTATTATCTCCACTTTAAGAGTGAAACCACATTTCCCATCCCCCCTCACAGTCTCCATCACATCCGTCTCTTTCCCTTTCCCATCTGAATAATGATGCAACAGAAACAAGTCAGAGGAGCTCAGTTTGGAAAAAGTGGGAAGAGATGCAGCAACCCTGAGATGTTTCATCCTTCCTTTTAGAAGTACTGAGTGGACTAGGGGGTTGTGATTTGCGATTTGTGGGGTCAGGAGGTCCCACTGGAGAGGTACAGAACAATAACATATCCAGCAACAATCTTGGGGTTGCCAGCCTAGAACCCCAAAGACTTGCTGCCCAAGTAACATTGCGGTTGACCCACAGAGAACTCAAAGGACTAATAAGACTAAAACATCTCTCTGCCTTTGCCACAGGGCCCCTGTCCCACCTCACTCCCAGAGCAAGGAGAGAAACACAGACAGAGGAACTGATTTTATTTTTATTGAAAAAAATTATTTGAGGCACCATGAATTACAGGTTAATGAGCAAGCTTCATGCATGCAACGTTCCAACACCACAGCCTCCACCAGTGTCCCCCCTCAACATACCCTCTGGCCCCACCAGATGAGGTCAGTTCCATAGGCACGTTCTCTACTCTGCTGCTTTTGGTTAGAGGGACTCATTTTATGCAAGTGTTTAAAACACAGAGAACTGCTGTTGAGGTGACTGGATGAAACGTTTTCTGCCATAGCTGGAAAGAGGCAACGAGATCAATGACTGGTTAAAAGAAAGGAGTGCTTTGCACATAAATGATCAGTATCCCTTCAGTCTGCACCTTCAGTATACTTTATGCATTAAAAAAATAAATGGCCTCTCTGGAAAGAAAGATGGCGGCCGCACGGGAGCCTTGTGGAAAGCAGGTTTGAGCCGGGGCTGGCGGGAGCGGCAGGGACCTCATGGGAAGGGGGGCTTTGTGGGCCGTCCCCCACGCCCCACCGAGGTCGCCAGCTGCCCCCCACGAGTGGCTCTCTGGCACGGCCACGGCCCCGGAGGCACAAGGACTTAGCACAGAGAACCAGCCGCTTGGAGCAGAAAAGCAAATGGACTTGTGTTAAACCGCGCCACCAAGCCTGCCCGGAGGGGAAAGGGCGTTGACCGGCCCGCCCGCTCCTCTCTGGAAAGAAAGATGGCAGCTGCACGGGAGCCTTGTGGAAAGCAGGTTTGAGCCGGGGCTGGCGGGAGCGGCAGGGACCTCATGGGAAGGGGGGCTTTGTGGGCCGTCCCCCACGCCCCACCGAGGTCGCCAGCTGCCCCCCACGAGCGGCTCTCCGGCACGGCCACGACTCCAGGGCACAGAAACCAATCTCTTAACTAGCTAACTTTTAATAGAAATTCTGCCAGGGTCAATAAGTAAAATAGCAGAAATTCAAAACCGCGCGGCCGCAATAGCGGCCGCGCGACATCATTTTATTCTTAAACCAAGTTGTAGAAAGCAAATCATTTCACAACGCTGTTTCAGCATGTCTGATTGTGGGGGGTGGGTCGTAAACTTCAAACAATAATTGTGCATCTTCTATCGAAATAATCTATCTAGTCAAAGTAGATAGAGTATTAACTAGAACTCATTTGCCTCACAAGAATTGGGAGGGGTGGGAGGTGGGGGTCTATTGGGGTTCGGGGTTAAAAATGAGTATTGGTAAAGGGAAATGTGTTTGGTATCTACATGACTGAGACCTAAACCCGAAAGCTCTGTAACTTTTCCCACAGTGATTCAATAAATAAATAAATTATAAAAAAAAAATAAATGAATTAGCACTTGTTATATACAAGATACTGAACAAAGAATGGTTTTTGAGCAGAAGAACTTTATAGAATTAGAGAGACTGGTTTTGGTGAGGTCAGAAGAGCTCCCAAACAACACACTCTTGAGAAACTAGAGATCCGAGAGTATTTTCTCACACCAGTAAGAACAGCATCTATCAAAAGGACAGGAAACTATCAGTGTAGGCAGGGATATGAAGAACAGGAACCTAAATTCATGCTTGGTTGGATTCTCATCTGGCATAACCTCTGTGTAAAATAGTATGGAATCTTCTTTTTAAAATTTTATTTATTTATTATTTTCCCCTTTTTTATTGAGTCACCGTGAGATGCACAGTTACAGAGTTGTTAATGATTGAGTTTCAGTCATACATTATTCTAACACCCAACCCTTCTGCGGTGTACTTTTCCAGCTACCCCTGTCCCTAATTTCCCTGCCACAATGACCCCAGCCTGCCTCTATAGAAGACTCTCTCTCTCTCTCTCTCTCTCTCTCCCTCTCTCCTTTTTCCTTTTTCAGCACTGTGGTTCACAGTAGTGGTACTGCTAGGTTATCATATTTATCACTTTATCTCCTTTCTGCTCTTGGTTCTTCTCCAGAGTGATCTTTTCCAACTGTCATTGTCAAGCAGACCTTTTCTGTCCTAACTGAACTCCCTACCCTGCCCCCTTCTGGCATGCTTCCTTCTTAAACTAACACTGAAGCTTCGCTATGAGCAAGGAACCACATTTTTTGGTGTTTGTTTCAGAAAGAAAAACAATAATTCGGTGGGCTGTGTGCACACTTATGTTCATTGCAGCACACAGTATATAGCCAGTATATGGAAACAACCCAAAGACAGATGCTTGGATGAAGGCAGACTTATACTGTATAAGAAAAGATGCATGCAGTTTGTTGCAATGTGGCTAGAACTTTAGGATAGTCTATTAAGCAAAATAAGTTAGAGGGAGGACAAATACCAGGTGATCTCACTCATCTCTGGAATATAGATAAAACAGAACAAGGGGATAGATATCATTTGATGTGTCAAATGATAGCAAACCATGACCTGAGACTTCCTAAGTAGAAAGCGGAGTGGGGAATGGGAGAAAGAGGTAATTAGCAGCAACATAAGAATAGACATGGAGGGCAGAAGAGATAGTGCAGAGGTTAAGGTGCTTGTTTAGAGTGAGGCTGCAACCACTACACTAGGTCTAATCCTGGCACCACATTTGGTTCCCCCAAGCTCTGCCAGGTATGACCCCTAAACAAAGAGCCACATGTGACCCCTGAGCACAGAGCCATGTGTGACCCCTGAGCTCTGCTGGGTGTGGCCACAAAACAAAACAAAATAATGGAAAGGAATTACATCGGTGGTGGTGAAGGCACAGTAACTTTGCTCATTAAAACCATGGAAGTTAACATGTGTAATCACGATCAAGATAATCACGATCATCCTGTTGTTCGTCGATTGCCTCGAGCAGGAACCTGTAACATCTCCTTCGTCCTAGCCCTGAGATTTTTAAGTGCCATATTCAAGGCTCTTTCAGGGCTAGGAGAATGAGACCCATCATTGTTACTGGTATTTGGCATATCGGGTACGCCATGGGGAGTTTGCCAGACTCTGCCTTGTGGGCAGGTTACATTCGGTAGCCTGCCAGGTTGTCCAAAGTAAGAATGAGATAATAAGATGTTGTGCTTCCGGGAGCTGGGTTTTGTAGTCTCTGGGTCTTGGCCGTTGATGGGATTACATGGCGCCAGGGGGTCAGTTCGTGGGTGTGACCTCTGCCTACTGGAAGATGGAGGATCTGGGTGGAGAATGCTCAGCCCATATCCGAGCAGGCTTGGAGATAGTCAGCCCCAGGACCCGCATGCCTTTGTTCCTCTGCCGGTACCTTCATGCATGTGGAGAATGGTCTCAGCATGGTTGTGGCTGGTTCTGGAGGTCTTCGGCTGCAGAGTCTCCTGCCCCCGCGCCTGGCTGTCCTCGCTGGGGCCCCTTAGAAGGGGGCGGGTTGAGTTTCCCTCCCCGCCCTGAGCAGAGCTCCTGCAGCCGAAGACCTCCAGAACATGTGTAATCATGTTATCTAAACTACAATAAAAGATTTTTTAAAAGACCATTCTAAATTAATTCATCCTGCATGTTTTTGACCTATAAAATTATCTTGGGGGTCAAAGATATAGTACAGGGGTTAAGGTGTATGCTTTGCATCCTGCTGATCCTGGTTCGAATCCCAGCACCGCATATGGTCCCCTGATCAGTACTAGGAGTGATCCCTGAGCATAGAACATAGAGTGATCACTGAGCAAACACTCCCAACTCCCAGGGAAGATCTTGGAATTTGTAAACTAATAATGGTACATTTTTAAAAAATTGATTATGGTTATGTGGTTTACATTACTGTTAATGATAGTTTCTCGTGCAGATAATTCCAACACCACGCCATCATAAGTGTACCCACCTCCCTCACCCAAGGACCCAATGCCTAACTGTACATTTTGAATATGTTCTGCTTACACTCATTTCAGCAATACCAACAAGAAAAATGTGTCTTTGAAAGTAATTTAAAGAATGAGAAGTTCTGCATCACACAAGAAAAAGTGATGTTATTATTATAGGTTTTATCTCATGACCAAAATGCCAATTTAGTTACTTCAGTAAGTAATTAAAGCCAAATTGGAAGGAAGGGGATTAAGTGTAAAATTTCAGATACAAACTCAAGAGCAGATGCAATTATGGTCCTTCTACTCAACAAATATTTACAAAGCAGATGTCATGTACCACACACTATTCCCAAATGGCAAGTTAGATGAAGACTATTGGGGAGTTTAAGAAGAGATCTCTCCTCAGAAAAATAGATACTGTGTTTCTGCTTTGGAGAATTTTTGTTTTTGTTTTGTTTGGGGGCCACACCCCATTATGCTCAGGGCTTACTCCTGTCTCTGTGCTCAGTGATTATTCCTGGTGAAGGAATTGTATGTGAAGCAGGGCATCAAATCCGGGTCAGCCATGTACAATGCAAGCGCCTTACCCACTGTACTCTTTCCCTAGCCCCCTGGTTAAGTTGTTGTTTTAATCAGATGAATCTCTTTATATTCAACAATAATGGTCTTTTCTTCATAAACTCCCATGTGTCTTATCCTTCCCCAAATATCTTTTGAATCTGGGAGATTATACTGGCTACCATTAGAAAAGGCTTCAGTTTACCAGTTTTGTTGTACATAAAATTTGTTCCATCTTAGAAAAAACAAGAAACATCACTCTAAGGGCTGCTGATTATAATATAAAGATTGTGGCCATTGGTGTCCCATCAAGCTTTATTGCCTAAGATCACGTCACGAACGCTTCTTGGTAGGATTTCTGTTTTTTGTTTTTCTTGGTAGGATTTCTGGAGCAATCTCAAATAAGTGTAGGAATATCTGAGAAGAAATTTTACCAATCAAAATGGAAAAATTTACTGAAATGATATAAAAAAATGCTTGGTCGTACACTTTTTTTTCTTTTTTGGGTCACAGCCAGTGATGCTCAGTGCTTACTCCTGTCTCTGCACACCTGGCGGTGCTTGGGGTCATATTGGGTGCTGGGGATTGAACCTAGGTGGCTGCGTGCAAGGCAAACACCCTACCCACTGCACTATCACTCAGGCCCTGGTCATGACATAAACACATAGCTATTTTAATGGAGTTAGGTTAATTGTGCATTTTCCTGTGAACCACATTTCAGCTCATGCTGGTTGTGAATAATTTGGAAGAAAGAATGTTTATATTTGGGCAATATTCCCCAACAATATCACTATGAAATTCAGATTGGGGCTGGAGTAATAAGGTGCCTACCTTGCATGTGTTTGACCCAGATTTGATACCTGGTACCCCAAGCCCACCAGGAGTGATACTTAGTCCCAAGGTCAGGAATATGCCCTGAGAACTGCTGGGTGTGGTCAAAAACAAAAATAAAAAATAAAAAGGAAAGAAATCTAGATGTATAGATAACATTTTGGATTTAACTTTTTTTTTTCAGTTCAAATTATCTGATGGCATTTGAAATTTCTTCTAATTTCAGTTCTCTTCAAGTTACGTAGAAACACTTGCAGGACACAATTAGAGTTGTGTGAAAAATGAAATGACTGAAGTTCATAAAAAGTCATTAGATATTAACTGATGCAACCTCTATAATCTTTATAAAGTGGTATTTTCCCAGGGAATGAGCAAGTTAAATTATGAATAGGTACCTACTTTGAAAAGCATGGTATCTTAAGCAGTTATAAAATTGTTTTAATATTAATGTGATTTGGGAAATAAGTTATGCTTAATAGGAATGATGATTTTAAGTTAGAAAATTCAAAATATGGGTTTAAGCAAATGGAGCTAAAATCTTACTATTAAAAAAGGTAAAAACAGGAGCCAGAGAGATAGCACAGGTGTTATGGTGTGTGCCTTGCAAATGGCCAGTCCCTGTTTTATCCCTTTGGTTACCTGAGCATTGCCAAGTGAAGCCTTAGTGACCTCCAAGCACAGTTACACCCTGGGAGGAACTCTGAGCCTCCTGAGTATCACTTAGGAGTCCCTCCTGACCGAAAAAATACTAAAAAATATTTATAGGCATCTGGGGGATATCTCAGTTGCTCAGAGTACCTGCCTTACAAACATAAGGTCTAGAGTTCAATCCCTGGTACCACAGCATGTGCTGCACACAATCCTGGCAGTTGTACTGTCTGTGTGTCCTTGGCTGCAGCCAGCTGTGTGTGATCACTTCAGGTGACTCTCAGGGAATACCAGAGCTAGACATATGTGTGACTCCCAGTCATTGCAACAAAAACAAGACGACAGAAGAAGGAAAGGGGAAAATAGCACATATTTTTGAATCCTACAAAGTAGATAAAATTATATTTACTAAGATCACCAAAGCTTAAACTGAATTAAAGAAAAAGGAAAAATTGTAGCTCAAAACACAAGTGATCAGTTCTTAAGGGGAAAAAAGTTCACTGCCAATCTTTCAAAGCTAACAGGTTTAAAAACTCATCAGATTTAGCATAATAATGAAGTTTCAAATTATGTTCAAATCATGCTGATATTACATGCAAATGTACAATCCAGCATTGAAATGATGGTAATACACATGGTGAGATGAGTAAGAGCTGAAGTGATATTTCAATTTTGCCGCAGCTCTTCATTATTTTTGTCTTGATATAACATAATTAAATTAAATATATTTATTCTAATGGGTTATATATTATCTATTTATATTTTATTGATATGTATATATTAAATTTTAGTAAAAATAATGTAATCGGACTTTTCTTTGGAGAAGAGGCTTTGGGTTGGATTTCTCTAATTTATATAACAATTTTTTGGGGGGGGTTGGATCACACTCAACAGTACTCATAGTATACTCCTTGCACTGTACTCAGTATTACTTCTTCTTCTTTTTTTATTGACCATACCCAGAAAAAGCTCAGGGCTTTTTCTGACTCTTCACTTAGAAATTACTCCTTATGGACTTGGGGACCATATTGAATTCAGGGAAGAAACCCAATTTGTCTGCATACCCACTGTATTATCACTCCAGCTCCTCAGGATGATTTCCGATGGTGCTTGGGGAACAAGATGCAATGCCAGGGATCAAACCCGGGTTGGCCGCTTGCATGGCAAGTAATTTACCCTCAGTACCATCTCTCCAACTTTAAACATATTATCTTTTACTAAAAAGTAGTATTTATTTGGGAACACTGTTTTTGGTTTAGTTTCCTTCTAATACACATACCTACTTACACATATGTATAATTTGCATCCTTGGTCAAAGCTAGGAGTCTCAAGTACAGAATGTTGTCTAATGTATTGCTCTGATACCATCTGCCTACTATGCTTTTCTTATAACTCTTGCCAGCTTAGCTGAGGAATTTCACTTTGCAGCTGATCTGATGATCACCCTGTCCTCTGGTTCTGAGCAGTGTCACAGTGTGACATCCTGGGGCTCTCAGCCAGCTGTGCAGAGAGCAAATGAGTTTCCCTTTGCTTCTCTTTAGAGTAATTTGAGCACACTGAGTTTCGAGGGCTGCAGAGTCCAGAGCCCACCACACTCGCCCCTTACATTGGCACAGAGGTCAAAGCAGGCTCCAAGAACAACCTCCCCACTCCCTTTCCCAGAGGTCTAGAAGCCTCCAAATATCTATCAGGAAAAGCTGTGCAAGAGATCCCAACAGCCTCGAATTGCTTTGGTGAGCAGGGAAGGAGTTTGCGGGATCATTTATGCCAAATTCTCACTCCCTTTCCTCTTTGTGCTCTTTCTCAAAATCTCTTCTCTTTTATTTTTATTGAATCTCTGTGCAATACAGTTACAAAACTTTTATGATTGAGTTTCAGTCACACAATGATCAAACACTCATTCATCCACCAGTGTACATTTTCTACCACTGATAATATCGGTATCGGTATCTCTCCCGCCACCCCCACCCCACGCCAGGCCCTGACGCTGTGTCAGACACTTCCCTTCAGAATCTCTTCTGGCCATGCCATTTAGGACAGAAAATTACAAAGCAATCACCAAGGCCATCTTTCAAAAATTAGGGACAACTCTTGGCCTGCACCAATTTTGTAAACATGTGACCTATACAGTTTAAAAAGGGTCTCCAGCTCACATGTACCCACCTGTGTTTGATGTTATATTCTGTCTTGAAATTTTTACTACTTTTTGAGCAAGGTGCTTTGTTTATTTATGCAAGCACAGATCATATATACATAGCCATAAATATTTTTTACACAGGAAAGCAACCAATTCCTCATCTTATTGCACCCTTATGATAATTATGATAAATGAGAATCAAAGGAACTTAGAGCTGGAAACAATTAGACTGAAATTAAAGTGAGGCTAATTTTTAATAGAAATTAAATTTTAAATACACTGTAATTTTGCACTTTCAAAAGAACTTTTCCAGGATGTCAATAGTTCCTTCTTTTCTTCTGGGCTCATTAAAGTATTCTGAAATGTTAAAATGTGATTTGCTACACATTTCAAACCAAACCTATGAAATAAATACAGAGGTCAGCAGAGTCTCTTAACAATTGTTTATTTCTTGAAATGAGAAAACCTAGGTGCAAACTAAGGTGTAAAAATGACAGTGTAGCTGATATTTTGAGGGACGGTCGCAACCCTATAGACAAGTGTGGAGATGTTTCCTACCATCCCTTTGTTCTCTTATGTTTGTTTGCCTTCCTCCTCATCCTAAAATGGGTAAGGTTTTTGGTAAAACATATCTATGATTTTTTTTATCTCTCTGCCACCAGATTTGAGCCAAAAACTACATCCTATTTTGATGTGACTGACTTCGTTTCAATGGACTTTCATGGTTAGCAAGCAATTTGAAAATAAAACCCAGTTAAATTATTGGCTGCTTTTATGGGGCCAGAGAGATAATACAGTGGGTAAGGGCCTTGCCCTGCATGTGGCACACCCGGTTTTGATCCTGGGTACCCCACCTGGAGTAAACCCTTAGTTCAGAGCCTGGCCTGAGCACCACCTACCGGGGGTGCAGTCATATAAAACAAAACAAAATAAAAAAGGATTAGCTGGTTCTAAGTAGGCCTTCTACTCAGGATGTTCTGTGTTTCATCTGTTTTTGTTTTCTGAGCAACATTCAAAAGTGATCAGTGACTATTCTGAGCACATAACTCAGTGGTCACTCAAGGGACCATGAGGTGCTGGGGAGGGAATCCAGGCCCCCCAGTTGCCGAACATGTGTTCTAGCCATTTGAGGCATCTCCCCGGCTACTCTGTGATATAAAGTTCTAAAGACTCATGGGAATGATTTTCTCCGAGATCATTATGAAGGCTGCTGGCCAGCCAGTATGTGCTTTAGGAAGCCTTGCACTGCACCAAGCCTAGAGCTGCCCTTTCTTTTTTGCTTTTTTTTTGGGGGGGGGCACATCCGGTGATGCATAGCGTTACTCCTGGCTCTGCACTCAGGAATTACTCCTGGCGGTGCTCAGGGGACCATATGGGATGCTGGGAATCCAACCCGGGTCAGCCTTGTGCAAGGCAAACACCCCACCCGCTGTGCTATTGCTCCAGCCCTGAGCTGCCCTTTTATCTGCTTAGAGAAACTTCCCCTAACAGCCATTCATGAGAAGAATTGAACTGTTACTGTGCCTTTAGTTTATACCTACCTTGAATAGCTCAATAGCTCATCTAGACAGATTCAGGCTTTGTCACAATGTCCCACAAGCTACAGATGCTAACATACACAAAGAGTAAAGTATTTTATGCAATCCCAATCCTCTCCCCTTTCCCCTAGTCTCCTTGTTGACTTTGCTTTCTAGGTCATTGGAAGAATCATGAGACAATGTTCACAAGCTCTCACCACTTGCCAGCAACTGCACTTCCAGCTTTCTGCCTTCTTCACTTGCTAAGGACTAACTGTCCAAGTTCATGCTTAATGGTTTGATCACTGGCACCAAATGTCCCTCAAACATGCAGTACTCACCCCTCATTTACCCCCACAAAAAGGAAAAAATGACAGGGTGGAAGAGATGGCGATAGTACTGGGATTAAGGCACTTGCCTTGTATGCTGTGGCCTTTGATTTGATCTCTGGCATAACATATGGTCCCTTCAGCATCTCTGGGGTGGCCCGGGTAATCCTCAACTGTGGGGCCTGAGCAGCACCACAACCTCAGATCCTTGCATTGCATTGCCAGCCCTGATGGATGGGAATCTCTGAGCACCAATTGGTAGGCCCCCAAAATAAATAAAACAAGATCTAATAGAATAAAGAAAAATTACATAAAGTTTATGTTTAAGGTCACTGGATCTCATCATTATTCACTCAAGGTCATTATTCCAGCAACTCAGGCCTGCCTTTGGGATCATTCCCCTCAGCATGCTAACATGCCATTATTTTTCTTGTATTAAAAGCAATTTCTCTCTCAATCCTACTTCTACCTCAGGCTACTATTTCTATTTCATTTGGCATCAAAATTTCTTAAAAGGGAACTGGGGAGCTAGTCCAAAGGACTGAAGTACATGCTCTGCATGCAAAGACCCCACGTTTGAATCTACTGAGCCTGGAGCACCCTATGGCCCATCCTTCCACCCCAATCACTGAACCATCAGACCCAAATTCTCTGACCCAGTATGGCTAAGCCCTGATGCCTAAGCACTGCTGGCGATTCCTGACCCCACTCTCAGAGGTTTTGAAAATATGACTTTGACTTGCTTCCCAACTTCTTGCCTCTCATGTCTCTGCAACTTAATTCAATTGTTTTTGTTCCCAGTGACTGCCTAAACCATCAAGTTCACCAGTGACTGTCATGTGCCCAACTCAATGAGCTCTTCTCAGACCTGTCACACCCGGCCTATCTGCCACATTTAGGACAGTCATTGCTCCCTTTTCCTTAAAACACTTTCTTCACCTGGCTTTTTTTTTTATCTACATGATGATTGCTTTCCTCCCTTACTAATCATCCCTTCTCTTCCCTCCTCGGCATCTTTCTACAGCTCCCTATCTTTACAATGTACTGTCCTAAAGAAATGCCTTTGGAAAATGTTTCTTGTGATATACATTCATTTCCTTGGCTATCCCATTTGGTTTTATAGTTCGTCTTTGTTTGTTTGTTTGTTTGTTCTTGGGCCACCCACCCATCAATGCGCAGGGGTTACTCCTGGGTCTGCATTCAGGAGTTACTCCTGTTGGCATTCAGGAAACCATATGGGATGCCGGGGATCAAAATCGGGCCAGTTGCTTTGCAAGGCAAACATTCTACCTGCTGGCCTCATGGTTTTAAAGAGCATCTATGAAAACACTCCCAAATCTTTCTCCCAATCCAGAGCTTTCTCTTTAACTCATCTGGGTTTACCCAGCAATCCATTCCAGTGCCTAGTGATTACAATAACTGATCTTTTCTTCCAGGACCCTTATCTTTCCCACTTCTTTCCAACCTATTCTAGAGGCTAGCTATCAGAATCCCCTTACAATATACGGCAGATCACATCAATTTTCTATTTCAAAGCCTCCCAATCCTCCATAGTCTCTGGCCAGCCTCGGAATAAAAGTCAAAGTCCTTATACCCAATTTTCCAATCTTTTCTAACACTCCTTCTGCTCTAGGCTCACTGTCTTCTCACAGCTCCCAGAATAGACCAGTCATCATGTCTAAAAGCATCCTCATTTGCTTTTGCCTCTGCTGATATTGTTCTCCCCACTCCAGATATCCACATGCTTTTTTCCTTTCACCTTTCCTCACGCATAACCTTTTCACTCAGGCTTTTCTCGCCCACCCTATTAATACAGCAAAGCCCCTTCCTACCCACCAGCCCTGATTTATCTTTCTCCTGCCACTGTACCTTTCTAATCCTAGATTAATCTGACTTAGTCTATGGTCTGTTTCCCTCATGTCCAGAATGCAAGCATTATGAGAACTGAATATCTTTTTCATTGTTTAAAATCTCTGCAGTGCTCAAGTCAGCCCCTGGAGCCATCGTTGGAGCTTCATACGCATTTGGTGAATGTCTGATGATTTATCTTTCTACTGAAGAACGTGGCCTGCGCATGACCTTCAAAGGCAGTCTTGTATAGACGGGGCTCAGGTCTATGGCTGAGGCTCTGTCCCATTCTTATTCTCTTCTTCATAAAGACTCCCATGTGTGCTGGGGGGAGTATTCACTCTGCAACCCTCAGTGTCTAGACCAACCACTCGCTCTTTCCTTTTCTGCTGAACCTGTGAAGTTGAAATATGGTGTAACACATTTCATGTTTACTCATGGAATTCTTTTTTACTTAGTAATTATGCAACTATGTTTTCCATTAAATGCCTTCTTGAAAATATGTCCCTGCAAAGATAAAGCAGATGAAGTACTGGTAACAATAAAAGCCTTTAAGATTGATATATGATGATCTCACATTTATTCTACTTTATAGTCATATGAAGTAACTTCACATTTCAAATAAATAATTGCTGCATATCACAATAACACAGCTTTCACCAGAGGTTGTAGAAAAAGTGAATTCTGGAAATGTCATTGTGGACTGTAGTGACCCAGGCGTGCTGAGAATACTCGTCGGCTGCTTCTTGAGAAGCAACTCTGAACTCCATAGGGCATGATGACAGATTTGAATAAATCTGAGAAAATTTTAGAGAATGCAAAATTTCATTCTCCCAGTTCTGATACAGAAAAGAGCCAATTGCCTGTAGTTATACATCCTCCCTCCACTTGTTCCGATAAGAAATACAATTAAAGTTGGCAAAATTGATATGCAATGACCAAGTTGAGATGAGTAAAACAGCAGACAATGATACTGTGCCTTTAAGTTTGATTTATAAAAATATGAACACATTCAGTTTTCTGTATTTTGCTCTTTCCTTTGGGGAATGAAGAAATCTTTTTAAAAAATATAATTATAAAATTTCAAATTGGGATGTCATTTATTACAGTAATCTTTAGAGTTCTGAAAATGTTCAATCGGGTGATTTGGACATTTCTGAACTTGACATTTGATAGAAGTTGGGTAACCGAATGTCATAATGGTATCTTTTCCCTATATATACCCTGTCATTCAAGGCATATAGTTTATCTGCAATGTCATTGCCAATTAAAACTGAAAACAATCGGGAGATGTAACGATACTGAGCAAAGAGCAAATATAACTTTTTTCTTCTCCAAGACACATATCGACAATCGGTTTCTGCTGTGAGGGTAACCTAGAAGAAATAAAACCACATAAAAATGAATATTAGGAAGTGAGAAAATTCTGCCACTGATTTTTTACACAACAATTTTTATGAATGTCACTTACATATAATTTTTATGTTAAAAAGCCTAGTGATATACCATCTACAAAACACTATATATGTAATTTACAACATGAGTATCATAGTGCTACCCCCATCTCCAACTTATCTGTTTTCTAAGTTTCTAAGTTTAGGTATATTTTGCATTTTGTATTGAAGGGAGAAATACTTTATATTAAAAAATAATAAAACGGATTAAAATGAGACAAATATCTCCAACTCAGTCTTAAAGAGTACAAACATTGAACTCTAACACAATTTTTTGTAGTACAAAATAGAGTTAGTTAGGGGCTGGAGCAATAGCACAGGGGGTAGGGTGTTTGCTTTGCATGTGACCAACCCAGGTTCGATTCCCAGCATCCCATATGGTCCCCTGAGCACCGCCAGGGGTAATTCCTGAGTGCAGAGCCAGGACTTACCCCTGTGCATTGCCAGGTGTGACCCAAAAAGCCAAAAAAAATAGAGTTAGTTATATATTTTTCACATGTATATGAATTTGAATGCACATGTATACGATAGGTATTAATTCACAGAAAAAATATATCATAAAATATCAAACCCACTGTATAGAATCCACTAAAAATTCTGCATGCCCTAACACATTAATACTAATACTACTCAACATCATGATATTCCAATAATAAAAAGATTTTTAGTCACTAATTTTTTAAATATGATTTTTGTTCTTGGTGTTTTTAAGAACTGTTATAGCAGACATTTTAGTTTCTAGTTCAATATCAATGAGTTAGATTTTAATTCTCAAATATGTGGTTAGGGAAATAAAAATGAAAGAGTATTTATCATGGAGCCCTTTCTGTCATATGTATAGCCCATTTTTCATCTTGCTGCCCTGATGAAGTGACATTCATCAGCAAGAGTTAAGTAGAACAGGGAGGTCCGACATGTTATGTTTTGTTGGTTTGTTCTTAATAATTCAATCAACTACCTTATTTGTTTGGGTTTTGGGCTGACACTCAGTCCCAGCAGTGCTGTGGGCTATTCACAACTCAGTGCTTGGGGGTTGATCCCATTGACATTGGGGTTGAGCTCAGGCCTCCTGTGAAGCACTTGTTCGAACCCTTTGAGCTCTCCCTCCAGCTCCTATTTTCTTATTTTGAAGCAATCTTCATTTATCTATTTAAAAGAAGTGGAGCTCACTGTGTGGTCTGGTTATCGTTACCTGAAAAGTGCCTTCCTCGGTGGGTCTCAGGGAGTCCCATTCAGGAGAATCCAGGAACTGGAAGGGGAAAATGTAATGCAGAAATTCTCCATCAACTGTCACTCGCATCCTACCCAAACACAAAGAACAAAGTTTATGCAGGAAGGAAGAAGAAAGCAAACATAATACGGGGAGGCAGGGAGGGCTGTGGGAGGGAACAGTGTTTTGGATCTCTGATCGCTTTTTTTGCTCTCAAAAAAAATTGGAAGGACAAAATATTAGATTAATCCATTACAATAAGTGACAAATGGCAAGATTCATATACTGCTGTTTCTACACAAGATGCTGGAATATTGGGCAGAAGAACATTTGAAAATTCATCAGGCTGTACATTTATACTCTATTATAGTCTAATAAAGTGTTTCACTGGACTTAGATTTTAAATGAAGTTGGAGAACACTGATGAACATAAAACAATACCACTGTAAATATCTTGGTGAATGAAATAGTTAACCTTTTCTAAATACATGAATGATCATGTTATTGTTTCCTCTCCAAACTTCATATTTTCAAAACTTAGTAATTGGGTAATTACTAGAGTTTATTGAAAAATTTATCATTATGAAATTAAATGTTCCCTTTCATTTAAAGAATGCCATGTCAGAGTCTAATCTAATTACTTTGTATGGCAACAAGCTGCGATTACCCTCTTCTTCACTTGCAGTGATTAGCTTGAAAACAAACAGCATGTTCAGATAAACAATACATTTGATTACTAAGAAAGAAAAAGTAAGGCTTTAGATTATTTCCTGCTTCAAGAAAATGATATCTTGGACTCTAAATGAGTTCATGACTCATATGTCAAAGACCTTCTCAAGACTTGAGTGCTAAATGCATTCAAGGACTATGATCCTCAGAGATGGGGAAAATGTAGTGGGAAGAAACTTAGACCAATAAGACTATGAAGAAAAAACATGCAAGCAGCAAGAGTACAAACCTTCCTGAAACAAGCAAGGAGAGTTTATCAATGGAGGTTTTCCCCTGCATGGCATAACAGTGCTCCTTTTCCAAAGTCACCACATCAGAGCTCAAAGCAATGATTCTGAAGATGGGCATAGATGTCCCCAGAGGTTGGAAAATGGAGCTGTATAATAGCTGGAATTCTCGGGCAAAGGTTATGCTGCGAACTTGATAAGCAATATGGACAAATTTCATGAAGCAGATGACAAACAATATAAAATTCCAGGAAAAGATGTCGGCTGCACAGACATCTACCCATGCCCAGACAGCAGAACAAAGAAAACCCAAACCCAGCAAACTGAAGACATAAAGGAGCCCGTAGAATCCACTGCCACCCATGAAACCTACTACAAATAAAATACTGGCCAGATGATAAATGGCTCCTTCAGCCTCTTGCTTCCATCCAGTGCAGACCGGATGCTCATCTATCAAGTTCTTCCATAAACTTGAATTTTCGGCCATGGCTAGCTTACTCTCTGCTTCACTTTTCAGGTGATGCTGGGTGCTGCTGAGGCAAGAAATCAAGTCTTCCGACTTCCCATCATCAGACTTCTGCTCAGTCTTCACAAAACCGGAGAAAGCCTGAACACAGCAGTTGTGCAGAAGGATCCGGTATATGTGGATCTTGAAAAACTAAGAACCCCATACTCATTCAAGTCATCGGAGTTGCTGGTATAGATGTGGCCCCATAGATACCTTGTAGTTTCTGTGGAAGAAAACAAAATAAAATAAGAGAAGCAATTAAACAAGAATTGAGAAGTGTGTGGCACTGGCAGCATTACTTACATATTCTGTCAGCCTGTTTTCCACACAGTTAGAAAATTTAAAGGGCAGGAAAGCTAATACAAAGGTCTCCGAAGCACTGCCACAAGTGATCTCTGAACACAGAGACTGCCAAGTTTAGCAAAAGGTGGGTGAGGTCTTAAGAACAAATGTGAAAAAAATGTGTGTCAAAGTGTTACAGTTCCATAATATAAAAAGTGTATTTTAGGGGCTGGAGCAATAGTACAACAGGTAAGCCATTTGCTTTGTACACGGCCGACCTGGGTTGGATCCCTGGCATCCCATATGGTTCCCCAAGCACTGCAGGAGTAATTCCTGAGTGCAGAGCCAGGAGTAACCTCTGAACATCGCAGGGTGTGATCCAAAAAGCAAAAAAAAAAAGTATTTTAGAGTTGTGCTTATTAATATTAATACATTGTCAATATTTTAATATGTGATAATTATCAACCTAGCATTGAAGGGAAATAGATGCCACCATCCTCAGCAATTCAGTGCAAGTCAGAATCACGTGAGACAGTAACTTGAAATGTAGACCCCTCAACTATTCCCAAACTCACTGTTTCTGCAGATGAGGAGTTGGAATTTTTAATGAACTCACCGCATGAGCTTGATGCTACATCCTTGACCCTCTATGGCCAACACTTTGAGAGATCACTGTATCACTGTCATCCTGTTGTTCATCAAGTTATTCAAGCGGACGCCAGTAACACCTCCATTCGTCCCAGCCCTGAGATTTTATTTTTTTTCTTTTTTAATGTAGAAGAACTGCTATTTATTCAGCCACTGATTAGCTGATTGAATTGTGCATGAACTCCACCTTACTTTTTTTATTTTTTATAATTTTATTTATTGAATCACCAGGAGAGTAGTTACAAAGCTTTTGGATCTAAGTCTCGGTCATACAATGAAACACCCGTACCTTCACCAGTGCCCATTCTCCATCACCAACAACCCCAGTATACTCCCATCCCACACCCTTCCCCTACCTGTGGGGCAGATGATTTCCACATTACTCTCTCTCTACTTTGATCACATTCAATATTTTGTCACCAGACCCACCATTATCATTTGAGATTTTACCCCAACACTCAGATCTGCTGAAAAGGCAACAGTAGACAATTTGTGTACTTTTGCTGGTTATTAATAACATATGATGTCGCGTGGCTGCAGTAGGGACATGTGATTTTGAAATTCTGAAATTTTAACACTTAAATATGGAGGGATTTCTGCCAAAAGCCACTGGGTTTCGAGATTTTCTCCTGAGTCTCTGGGATCATGGCCGTTGAGCAGCTTGATCAGGAGCCAGAGAGGCCGTTAGTAGCTGTGAGATTTTAGCAGCCTCTCCTTACTCATCTTTCCCAACGCTGCCATATTGGAGGCTCTTTCAGGGTCAGGGGAATGAGACCTGTTCTTGTTACTGTTTTTGGCATATCCAATATGCCACAGGTAGCTTTCCAGGCTCTGCTGTGCGGGTGGGATACTCTCAGTAGCTTGCTGGGTTCTCTGAGAGGTATATAAATATATATATATATATATATTTCCTTCATATATATTATTTGTTGCCTACTATTCTACACAATGCAAATTATTCCCACAAAGACTCAAAAAGACAGACAACAAATCTCTGGGGGGTATATGTTGCAAATTTCTATCCTTTGCAGTACTCACACTTAGATATTCTAATCACCTTGGCTTGCCTAGGTCATATTTCTGCTTCCTAATCAATATGATGGACTTCTTGGGTTACATTGATATGTACATGAGTTCCAGGCACAGTAGGGTCATCTTGCTGGTCACCTGTTTTTTTTTTCTTTTTCTTTTTTTATGTAGGAGTACTGCTATTTATTCAGCCACTGATTAGGCTGATTGAATTGTGCATGAACTCCACCTTACTTTTTTCCCCATTTTTAAAATAATTTTATTTATTGAATCACCATGAGAGCAGTTACAAAGCTTCGGGTTTAAGTCTCAGTCATACAATGAAACACCCATACCTTCACCAGTGCCCACTATCCACCACCAAAACCCCCAGTATGCCCCCATCTCACACCCTCCCCCTACCTGTGGGGCAGATGATTTCCAAATTTCTCTCTCTATACTTTGATTACACTCAACATTTCGACACCACACCCACCATTATTATTTGGGATTTTACGCCCACGAATGGCCTCTCTGGCTCCTCATCAAGCTGCTCAACGGCCATGATTCCAGAGACTCAGAAACAAATCTTGAAACCCAGCGACTTTTCGCAGAAATGTGTCCAGACTGTGCAGTAGGTTACTGTTGTCTGGCCACCTCAGGGGGGAAGGAGTGCTGTCCCTCCCCCTGCTTCCCCTTGGCAGCTCGGTGGCCGCCAACTGCCAGAAGCCATTGGTTTGGGTCTGCAGTGAGGAGACATGTGGGGCCTCATGGAATGGGGATGGAGCCAGCCCTCTCCTCCCCACCCCAAAGAGACCACGAGTCACTGCCCACGAATGGCCTCTCTGGCTCCTGATCAAGCTGTTTAATGGTTATGATCCCAGAGACTCAGGAACAAATCTCGGAACCCAGGAGGTTTTGTGAAGAAATCCCTCCAGATTCAATTTGGAATTGAAATTTCAGAATTTCAAAATCGCGCAGCCACTACTGCAACCATGCGACTTTGAGAGATGCTGCTGACAATAAATCAGTCATTCTTCAGACAAAGAATGTGAGGCCCAGAGTGTCCAATTAATTTCTCTGAGGCCACACCATGGTCAGTGGCAAAGCAGAACTTCAGTCCTCAAATCTGTATCTGGGTCTAATCATGTGGCCATTCAGAAAAGACATTTTAAATTAGGTACTTTATTTTATTTTTACCTTTTTTGGTGGGACGGGAGCACATTTAATAGTACCTCGAGACTATTCTTGGTTCTGTTCTCAGGAGTAACCAGTGGTGTTGATCAGAGGACCATGTGGTGTCAGGGATCAAACCAGAGTCAGTGACATGCAAGATTAGCACCGTCTGGCTCCTAAATGAAGCATATTATAGAGTCTTCAAAGGTCAATAAATACTCTTATTCACCACTGATGGGCTGGAGCGATAGCACAGTGGGTAGGGCGTTCGCCTTACAAGCGGCCAACATGGCCGACCCGAGTTCGATTCCTCCGCCCCTCTCGGAGAGCCCGGCAAGCTACCGAGAGTATTCGATATGCCAAACACAGTAACAACAAAGTCTCCAATGGAGATGTTACTGGGCCCGCTCGAGCAAATCGACGATCAACGGGAGGGCCTTTACCTTTACCTTTACCACCACTGATGGGAATATCAACTGGTCCATCCCTTTTAGAAAGTAACATATACATTTCTCAAAAAAGTGTGAATTGTGAGGTCAGAGCAATATAGCAGCAGGTAAGGCATTTGCCTTGCACATTACCAATTCTGATTCAACATCTAGCACCACATGTTGTTACCCAATGCTACCAGAAATGACCCTTGAGCACAGAGTCAGGAGTAAGCCCTGAGCACCACTGAGTGTGGCCCAAAGATCAAAACCAAAACCAAAAACAAAACTAGGATTGTACTTCCCAGCAATTCTACCTTAGACATCTATCCCTAGGACACAAAAATCTCTATTCAGAAAAGATATTTACACTTCTTTGCTCATTGCAGCACTAATCCCAAGAGCTAAAAATCTGGAAATAACTCATATCTAAGAACAGATGACTGGATAAAGAAGTTATGGTACATGTACACAATAGAATACTCTCGGCTGTAAGGAAAGATAAAATTATGCAATTTCCTGCTACATGGATGGGTCTGGAGGGTATCATGCTGAGTGAAGATACTCAGGAGAGGGACAGACATAAAATTATCTCTATCAGAGGTGAGATATCAAGAAAAAAACTGCCCAAAAGCTATAGAAACTGAGAAATGGTCTCCAGTAGAAAGCTCACATGGTGCAGGAGGGAGGGGAAGACATGGGGGGAGGGGCATAGGTCAGAGTAGAAGAACATTTGGACAATGTGGAAGGAAGTGGACACTCTGGTTGGGAATGTGGTGCTGGTATGTAACCACATGAAACCCTGTCATTATGCATAAAACCCTATCACTAACAATATTATAAACCACACCACAGTGTCTAAAAGTAAAACATTTAATTTTCAATAAACATAAGAACATAATTAGAGGTCCTATTTTAAAGGCAATGTGAAATGTTTAATGAATTAAACTGTGATGATTTGAGAAAAAATTCAGTTGTAGTAGAGGCTATTTCAGGTTAAAGGTTACATCTGTATAACTAAATAAACAATATTAAAATTCTTGCTACTTACACATTTATTTACCAGATGGTCAAAAATGTTACCGACTTGTTCCTCTACACATATATTCTCTACCCTTTCAGCCATATGGTAAAAATGCTAATACATGATCTGAGTCAGGAGAGAATTAACCAGAATGACAGAGCTGGAGAATATGTATCATTTACCACCACATTTCTTAACAATAAATGGCTCCAATGAAAAATGTTCACTAAATAGATTTTTAAAACTATAGGACATTCACAATGATAGCACAAAAACCTTTAACTCGTGTGCTCTATTTAGTGTTGTTCTTGAGATAAATTACTATAGAACATCAGTTAATAAAGTATCAGATACCACAAAACTTTCTCCCAGAAAAATATACACACAAAGGTGAAGACAGCATAACAAAACTAAAACAGATGGGGAGGCAACAATGTGATCACAAAAGATAAGACATGGAAACAAAAAAGCGGATTTTGTGTACATTCCAGGTCTTTCACCTTAGATAGTGGATTTTTTTCACAGCAAGAGAAAATCTGAAGAACACAACCAGGGGCTAGAGATCACTCAATGGACGGGGTGCACGCTGTGCATGTGGGTGCCAGGGTTCAATTCCCAAATCCCTGGCACTGCATTATACCCTGAACACTGAGCCCAGAGCAGCCTCTGCCTCCAACAATAAAAAGACTACAGCAAAGTGAGTCACTGAAAAAAGAAAATACAAAGAAAAGAAAAAATAGTAAGGTAAGTTCATAACTTGCAGCCATAATTTTTCTCAACATGCTTTCAAATGGATTTTAAGCATTTTGCATCCCCCTAATTATCACCTCTCCCATCACTGTGCAAGATGAGATTCAAGGCAGGCAGGCACACTTAACTGGTTCAGTGTCTCCCCTTTAAACAAAACACAAAATTACATGCTCCTGGATATTCACCACAACGAAAAAAAATTAAAAATACAATAAATAGTGAGAAGTCAGAAATACCAGACTGCAAATGTCAGTATCCCTGCTGTTTTACTTTTTAAAACCAGGGTATTTTAAATGAATCAATTCCTCAGGAAACTAAGCCGAACCACAAAAGCCAATATTAAAAAAGTCCTGCTAGGAGAGTGCAGAACCTTGGTTTGAACTTCCTTAAAAATTTATAAGCTTCCACAAAATGTTAAGATGACGCTAATGCAGAAAGGGCATGCAAAGGGTTGGTGATAATTCAAAAGGGGAATTCAAAAGCTTATAGGGATCTTGTTCCCTTAAAAATCTTGACTTGGGGAACCTGACATTCCAGGAGCATGACCCAAGGTGATGAGGACAGAAACTGTGCTTCCTTCCGGCCCTGTCCAGCTGAAATCTGTTTCACTAAGCTGCCACCAAACCACCTTCCTATCCTGGAGACCGTATTACTCAGCCCGGCATGTTGTCCTACCCTGATTAAATTACCCCACACCCAACCTTTTCCCCCTTGGTGTGTTTTCATTTGGTCACCAAAACAGATGGACTTTATTAGGAGAGGAAGAAGTGACAGGGGCAGGTGATGAGCATAGCTGGTTCCCTGCTGTGGCCAGCAGCAACATATGAATGTTGAACATGATTCATTGACTAAATGCCTGCAATTCAGACCTGCAGTCCTTAAGTCCTGTCTTCAAGTAAAGAAATATTGAAGTGTCAAAGTGCCACATTGTATTTCTTAAGCAATAATGTTGATCTTTCCTGCAAAAGAAGTTAGCACAGGTGATACAAAGGATGGAGACAAAATTAAGGGCCAGAAAACACAATCTCCACAAGTTTGCTCCTTTCTCCCTTTTCTCCTTCCTTTCTTGATATTGCAGGTCCCCGAGTTAGAAAGGTAAAGGGAGTTGTAAAGGAAGACAGGAGGATGCTCAGTAAATGTGATAGAAACTCAGTGGCAAACTGATGAAGGCTTAGTTCAGAAGTTACATCATTCCAATCAGAACTTACATGCTTATTGTCTCATAGCAGGACGCTTATTGCTATGAGGTAAGCAGCATCTAAAGCATCAGGGTTGGACACCTACTGATGAGAAAAGCAGGGTGAAAGTGAGGCAAGTCACTTTCTTTAGGTGAAAAAGGTGAAAAAGGCAGCGAGTCACACTGTAGGCACGTCCCCCTCTGCTCAGCTTCACGCCTGCCTGTTAATATGATATTAATGGGCTGGAAGACCGAAGTGAGAAAGCCTGCCAGGACTAGAGTGACAGGAAAAGAATAATTCTAATAGTGGATATTTAAGACCTGTTACATCCGTTAGTTCTGTTCAACCCTGTAATACTAGCATCCAGCCAGAGACATACATAGGCATAGAAAGTCCCCATTAAATAATTTGCTATTGTTAAGCAGTGACTATTTTCCTCTTCTGGGATCTAACATTCTTAAAGGGTAAAAGCCAGTGTGTGTGTGTGTGTGTGTGTGTGTGTGTGTGTGTGTGTGTGTGTGTGTGTGATCTCTGGCCTCTAAAGAGTGTTGACTGAGTAGACTGGGATGGTGGTGTGAGCATTCTGCCTTCTTCCCATTCTCTGCTTCTTAAATGGATGTTTGAACATCTTCTGTCATCAGAGGGAACAGAAGTGGGGAGGATCACAACCTCAGGAGAGTTCAGTACAGAGGCGCCAAGACTTTGGGATACAAGGGTTTAAAATGTCTGGCGCAACTCCAAATTCATTGGGAACTCCTTTTGTCTTCTTAGAACCTTGAGCTCCTTAAATGCAGTCGAATTCCTGATTTGATTAAAAACAACAACTCTAGGAGCTTGTGGTATTGAGTTGGTTTGGGTTGCTAGGCAACCCAGAGGATCAAAATTCCGTCAATATTCTACTCATTAATTGGAATCAGACCCCAACGTTGGTATGTGTTCCATATGGTAAGTAATCATTGACTTAAGCTGAGTTTAAAAAAATTCTTTAATTAAACAACCGTGATCTACAAAGTTATTGATAGTTGAGGTTTAGGCGTACAATATTTCAACACCAATCCCACCACCAGTATCAACTCTCTTCACCTGTATTGCCATGCTCCCTCCTGCTGCCACGCCCCAGTCACCACCAACCCCACTCACCTGTGCCTGCCACCTTAACAGGCACACTTCAAAGTTCAGTGGCTGCAACTAAACTGACTTATTCTGCTTGTTCTCGAGATGGTACACTTACTCAGCAACTACATGCCAAACGTATTTTTGAAATTATTTTTTTTCTTCTTCACAATGACTCCCCAAAAGGGTACACTGATCTCCATCTTGGCCATGAGACCTTGAAACTCAGAGAACCTATGTACATTGTTCAAGGTCACATGGCTAATATTGGAACTAGGATTTCATCTAGTCTGCCTGACTCTATTCTAAACCACATCATTCTGCTTCCACGGTGCCAGGTTTTAGAAAATGTAGGCTTTCGTTTCCTCCCTGCTACTTAAATGAACCAGGCTTGTTTATTCATCAGTAAAGAGGATGTAATATCCCCTATTTTCTCCACTTTAAAGGTACTAGGAGGGTCAAATGAGAACATTTTCATTTAAAAATCTTGGCAAATTTGTAAATAATATAGAAATATTACCACTGTCTTTGTAAATCGTGTGCTACAAAGCTGAGTCATTTGGGAGACCAGATTTTAAAAACCTAGAAGGAAAGAGGAGTGAAAGAGAGAAAGAGAAAAAAAAGAGAAGTGCCTGCCCTAGAGGCAGACTGGTGGGGGCAGGGGTGGCAGGTAGAGAGTGGCGGGAGGGAAACTGGGGACATTGGTGGTAGGAAATGGACACTAGTGAAACGATGGGTATTGGAACATTGTATGACTGAAACTCAATCATGAACAATCTTGTAACTGTGTATCTCATGGTGATTCAATTTTTTTTAAAAAGAAAAGAGAAATAAGAAATGAGAAATTGTAAAAAATAAAAAGCCTTCCTTTAAGGATGCAATCAAACACAGAAGTGCAAATGGTTAATTTTGGTTGCTCTCCCTCTTTAAATGATAAATTCTAGATGGACTACTTTCTATAAAAGTGACCTGCCAATCTTTATCTTGTGAATTCTCCTCTTGGTAGGTATAGGCTTATAAACAACCCATTTCTTTTTTTGTTTGTTTTGTTTGGGGGCCACACTCAGTGGTGCTCAGGGTTTATTGCTGGCTCTGTGCTTTTGGGGATCACATGAGATGCCAGGTCAGCAGTGTGTAAGGCAAATGCCCTACCTGTTGTATTATCACTTCAGCTATACCAACCCAAAGACCAAGAACTCAGCTATTGGGAGACAACAAACACCTTCTGCCTTTATGGTTAGTGCTCCCAGTAGGTATTCTCAACCGCTTACCACAGAGCCCCCGAGAGGCCTGTAGAAATGCCCCTTCTCTGTCCCTAACTCAAATTACTGTACCAGGAAAGGAAGCCTAAGGGCACATTTCTAAGAATCATCCCAGCTGATTCTTTTTTTTTCTTTGTTTTGTTTTGGGGGCCACACTGGCAGTGCTCAAGGCTTACTTCTGACTTTATGCTCAGGGCTCACTCCTGACTAGCTTGGGGTACCAAGAGATGCTGGGGATCAAACCTGGGTCCGTAAAATGCAAAACAAATTTCTTACCCACTGTACTATAGCTCCAGCTCCCAATCCTCGTAGATTCTTGAGCATATGAAAGGTTAAGAAACATTACTTTATGTAGTCCTTAATAATCTGGATTATCCTTGCCTGTTGTCTCGTTTTATCCACTCCTGGCTGAACACTGACTGTCCTTCCAGGCTGATTACTTAGTGTAGCGTTCTTTGGTCTTGAATTGTTTGTCCACGGATTGTTGTGCAGGTATTAGCATCCTTCTGCTCCATGATGATATATTCAGGGGGCCTTCCAGTCTTAGGCATGATACTCAACAACTATGTGATTTCAACCTCCTTGATTGGTTTTACTGGGTAAAGTAGTGAGACTAACAAGTTGTTAGGACCCTACCCAAAAGTGGCCTATCATCACTTCTTTTTATTTATTTATTTTCTTAATTTCATTTATTTATTTTTGGTATGGGGGCCACTGTCACTGTCACTGTCACTGTCCTCCCGTTGTTCATCGATTTGCTCGAGCGGGCCCAGTAACGTCTCCATTGGAGACTTTGTTGTTACTGTGTTTGGCATATCGAATACAGCACGGGTAGCTTGCCAGGCTCTGCCGTGCGGGCGAGATACTCTCGGTAGCTTGCCGGGCTCTCTGAGAGGGGCGGAGGAATCGAACTTGTGTCGGCAATGTTGGCTGCGTGCAAGGCAAACACCCTACCGCTGTGCTATCACTCCAGCCCGAGACTAACAAACATGAAGTTTTTTTAATCTCTAAAATAACAGAATTCTATGTGCTTTATATGATAGGGAACAGGATATTATTCTAGGCATAGACCAAAAACAGAGCGTAGTGACAAAACTGCAGGTCTTGACAGTGGGACCCAACTCTAGAGATTACTTACTTCCTCACTTAATGCCTGTGTTGCGTAGGAACTGGCTTTTTTGTTTTGTTTTGTTTTTTCAAAAACAATCCAAGGATTTTGATGTGCAAACCGGTCTAAAAACTATGGAGTTAAGAGACAGGACAAAAAGGTGGGCTTCAGAGATGTCAGAACAAAAGGATGTAGATTTTAATCCATATTTTTAGGAAGATGAAAAGACACATGTTCTCTTTGTGAGTTCTGTTTTTAGGCCCTACCAAAGTGAAAGGCATTTTTTTCATTATCACTCTTCATTCAAAGGAGAGCTCAAGGCTTGTGTCTATTTTGAAGATCTTTTCATTAATAGGGTGGTCTGAAGTGCACTCTCTAGGCTCAGAGATTTAAGAATCCTTATTATCTGCCTACATGGCTTTCATCATGTTGTATAAACCATGATGTATATTTTTTACTTTTAAACACATCATAATTTATTTATTCTAAGTTGGAGTATATAGTTAAATAATATTTAAAGACATGAACATAGAGTACGTTTTTATTTATTCATTTGCAGTGTCCAGGATCAAAGCCAGGACTTCATACATGCAAAGTGTGTGCTATATTATGAGCCACATCCTTAGGTCCAAGTATGTGTATTTTTAAACTATTGATTTTAATTACTGGTCATTTTTGTATCTGTGTCTATATGCCACCTTGTTTAAAATAAAGTGTTCAATGATAAGGACAAAAATGCTCAGGTTGAAGTGTTTGAATACAGTTTTGAGAAAAACAGGCTAATAAGTAGGGAAACCCAAATGAGAGGTGACCGGTGACTGAATCAATGGTTTGGACTAGAAAAAAAAAAGCTGTGAATAAAATCAGACTATGAGGAAGAAATGAAAGGAAGAAGCATTTTGAGACACAGAAACAGAGAAGGTTTGAAGACATTGGAATTGTTAAAGATCCAAAATTAGGAAAGAAAACAGAGGAATGGGAACCCAGTTTTAGCCATGAATAACTAGCAACAGAATTCACAGCAGAAGGTGAGGGGCAGGACAAGAAGAGATATTTAGGATACTTATGCACAGGACAACTCTGGACAAAGATGGGTTGGCAAAGTTGTCTAGAAAGTAAGGACACAGAGAGAGAAGGATGTAAGTGAAATGAAGAACTCTAGAATTATGCTGTCCTCAGGGCAACCTTTTATGTGTGCAGTCTACTGCTGAGCAACCTCAAAAGTGGCTGCTGGTCTGAACCAGGATGTGTTCTACACAGTAGACTTCAAAGACTTGGTACAATGATAAGAATGTCTTCACTAAGCTTTATATTGATTGCATGTTACAAATTGTAATGTTTTGGAAATTCTGAGTTGAGTAATCACTGTCACTATCATTGCCCTCCCATTGTTCATCGATTTGCTCGAGTGGTACCAGTAACGTCTCACAATAAATTGAATAATGTAGTACTGTTCTCCCGTTGTTCATCGATTTGTTCGAGCGGGCCCAGTAATGTTTCCATTGTGAAACTTGTTGTTACTGTGTTTGGCATATCGAATATGTCACGGGTAACTTTCCAGACTGTGCCCTGCGGGCGAGATACTCTCAGTAGCTTTCTGGGCTCCCAGAGAGGGGCGGAGGAATCAAACCTGGGCTGACCAGGTTGGCCGCGTGCAAGGCAAACGCCCTACCTGCTGTGCTATCACTCTACACCAAATTGAATAATATATTGTTAAAATTAATATCACCCATTTCTTCTTTTTCCTTAATGTTGCTAATAGAACATGAAAAAATACATATGGGGCTTGTGTTTGAGTTCTCTTGCACAGTGCTGGTCTATAGTCTCAAGGAGCAGAGAAAGGAAATGAGAAGACTTGGCAGGATGCAGTGCAAACAGTGCCATATGTATAATACGAAAGTGTATAAATATGGAAGAATTATCTAAGATTAAGAACAGAAAGTTGATAAAAATGTAAATGATGCTGGCTATAATATTCATATTCTATAGTCAGTCTGATGTTATCCAAGGCATAGAGTTTCCATCTGGTTTCTGCCTACATGGCCAATGCCATGATTGGCTACCAAGAAAGGCTCTAATTTTCCCTTAGCAATTATATTACAGGGTTTCATTTTCTCATTTCATATTTTTGCTGGTAACTCAGAGAATACTTTGGAAATCCCAAATGGATAAGCTTATAGTGTTTGAACCGATGATTGTATTTGATGACCTATATGCTATAGAGTGTACTGACCGGCCTTTGCTTGTCATAATACTCCAATTTCTTCATACTCTGCTAGTTTCTTTGGCTGGACTAGACTTGATGTTTCTCCTCAAGGAAGATTTGGGTTTTCCTTATGGCTTATGGGCATTACACCAATGACAAATTAATGAATAAAGAAGTTGTGGTATATAGACATAATGGCATACTATGCAGTCAAAGGCAAAGATGAAACAATGTAGTTTACTACCATATGGCTGGCACTGGAGAGTATCAGGTTAAGTGAAGTAAGGCAGAGGGAAAAGGGCAAATACTGGATGTTCCCCCTCATCTTGGATATACATAGTGACAGGACAAGGGAACAGAAGGTATCACATAATGGAAAACCCTTGACCCTGGATTATATAAATGAGAAAGCCAAGTAAGGAGAAGGGGTTGGGCAGTGGGGATGAGAAGATGAACTGGAAATAACATATGAACATTGATCCAAGGCCCTGGAAAATTCAGTGGTTTGGTAAGGAGGCCAGGTGGGGAGAGAGAGAGAAACTTGGGTCATTGATGGGGGGATATTGAAACTGGTAGTAAACGTGGGTCATTGATGGAGGGATACTGAAACTGGTGGTAAGTTTGGAGTTGGAGCATTGGCTATCCAAAACTGTTATTGAAAGCTTTGTAAGCCATGGTGCCTTAAAAAATAAAGACATGGATAGTATGGGACATGTCTACAGGCTGTGTTGGAATTTCCTGATTCCCCTATCTCAGCTAAAGTCACACTTGATTATCCTCAGCCATATATGAATTCTCACGTTGTCATAAACAAGCATAGACAGAAGTTTAAGATGGTCCCCAAAGTTCCTGCCCTATTGGCCCGGAGAATCCCTTTCCCCTGAGTGTGAGCATAATCTGTTTACAGGATGGAACACATAGTACTCTTCATTAGGTAACATTATCTAGAGACAGAATGGAAATCAGGAATACACTTTCCTACTGTCCTGAAAGAAAGCCATCATCAGCCTGCTGCGATGGGTCTTAGGGGGTCATAGGAAAAGGACTCAGGAGCTTACAGAAATTCCCTGGTTGGAGAGATAGAACAGGGGTTAAGGCACTCCCCTTGCATGCAACCAACCTTGTTTCAATTCCCAGCATTATAGGTCCCTCCTGAGAACAGAGCCAGAAAAAAAAAACCCTGAGCACTGCTGGGTCTGACCCAAAACCAAAACTCAAAACAACCCCTCCTGGCCTCAAAAAAATAAATAGCCCCATACCCTGCACAATATAGTTCCCATAATAATGCCAACCTCAGTCCAATACTACAGGGGGTCGAACCTGCCAATCCCTTGAAACATTTGAAAGATCCTGGGCCCCAAATGACAAGTCCTCAGTAGATTGACACCTTGATTGCCAGTGTGTGAAGCCTGAGCAGAGGATCCAGCTCAGGCTGTGTTGAGAGTCTTGACCCGCAAAGTCACGATAATAAATGTGTGTCATTTGAAGTCACTAAGTTTGTGGTGATTTTTTACAGAGCAATAAAACTTGAGGACTAGCCACAGGGTTTTATTCATTGATTTAGTCAGCTATATTCTATGATGAACTTGGAACACGGGTTTGTGGGACAGGAGACACTCAATCTTTGCTCGATTTAGATCAGGAAAATTAGATGAGAACAGTTCCTCAATAGTTCTGTAAAACAGGATACAATAGAGTGCCCTGGGAATTACATTTAATTCACAGTAGTTCCCAGGACTACTTTATGTTTTCCTCTGATGGAGCCAGGTGGCCCCAATACTAAGCAATTGAACACATGGGCCATTTCCAGAAAAATTATGTGATTCATACACTTTCCAAAATTCCTGGAATACCATGTTTCTTTGGTTGACTTTCAGCTCAGTCAGTTCTTTGTATAATAATTAAGGCATACAGATAGAACAAACACTTAATGTTTTAGCAGTGTTTTAACACTCAAAATACAGCCCATAGAGATTCAAAACAAATGATTCTTGAATTCTTCTGGTTAAGAAGTAACACAAACAAATTTAGATGATTTAAGCAATGGGAAATTAATAAAATATCTAGGTGTCATCTTTTGTTTTGTTTTGGGAGCATATTTGGCTGTGCTCAGGGCTTACTCCTTCTACTATGCTCAGAGATCCTGGTAATGCTTACGAGATCATATGGATGCTAGGAATCAAATCTGGGTTGGTTGTGTGTAAGACACCCTACATGCCATACTATCACTCTTGGCCTGGTGTCATCCCAACTCTCAGATAGTAGTAATCTTATTATTACTACTACCTGTCACATTAACTCCCAGGATTTACTAAGTACTTAATATGTGGCAGGTACATTTCTAAGAACTTTAAATCATGTTAAATATGTTAAGTAGTGTCACAACTTTTTTATGTAGGTTGTTTCATTGTCTCTATTTCATATATGAGAAAAGTAAGGCTTAGAGTTGTTAAGTTGGTTTCCTAAGGATACAAAAATAATAGAATACAGATTCAGTCTTAGGCAGGAGAGTTTATGGTCTTTTGATGGAGAATGGGCACTCTTTGCAGTCCTTGGGGGTTTAGAGGTCATTCCAGATGGTACTAGGTAAGTTCTTGGTACCATTAAAACCAGGGACTCACACATGCAATTATTTGTGCTCTACCATTTGAACCATATCCTTGGCTTCAATATATGTTCTTTTAACCATTGCAATATACTGCTTAATGTACAGTATGAATCTAATATCTGGATTTGCAAGAATAAATCCATACATCCTTACCTTCTTCTCTCTTAGATTCAATAAACTTAAATATCTTTCAAGAACCAGTAAGCTTTCCAGCCAGAGTATACAGGAGGGAAGTTCCCACTAGCTGAATCGCTCATCACTCTCTACTCCATTTTGAACCAAGCTTCTTTCTCAAGGAAACCTTTTTTTTTTTTGGAGGGGGGGAACACCTGGTGATGCTCAAGGGTTACTCCTGGAGGTGCTCGGGGAGCCATATGGGATGCCGGGGATTGAACCCAGGTTGGCTGCGTGCAAAGCAAACGCCCTCCCCGCTGTACTTTCGCCCCAGCCCTGGAAACTACTTTCTTAAACTTGCAGTTTGATTGCTTTATGTTCCTCACCCCTGCTTTAGATACATAATCCCCATACTGGGCTTCTAGTCCTGACTTCTCCAGATCCTGGGAAAGGATAAAGGCACAAACAGGTAGCCATTCACTTTTGATCAGTTGCTCTCATGTCAGGCAGTAAGCTCATCTGAGATTCCTGATTAAAATGCAGGAGAAGATGGATTTGTGGATCTTTAAACTGTGTTTCTTCCTACTGTAAATAAAAATTTGATACACTAAGTTTACCAAATGACCAAACAAGGCAAATGAACTTAGTTTTTCTGTATTTACTTAAGTTAGAGTATAATCCTGGAAAACATCTTCTAAATTCACTTGTGCCTTCTATTTGGCTATAACCTTTCCCATTTACTTCCTGTTCAATTAACATATAGACAATAGCCAGCAGTGTTTGAAGCCACTAAACAAAACCACCACTACTCCTGCTCAAAGGAACACTTTAGCAGGCTGTGACTATTCCTTTCAAGATGATTGATTTCCTTTCAAGGTGTTCACATAGAGATAAAATTTTCTCTTTGGAAGAAAAGCTTGTTTACTATTTGGTTCCCAGTTCACATGCTCAACAATCTTCTCATCTTTTCACTTTCTTTCAGCATTGCTGCTATTGATTTTGCTGTAGCTGAAACTATTCCAGCCATTTAGTTTCCTTCATTTTTGTGGTGTTGCCTATCATGACCCATGTTTTAGATTGTTCCCTTATTCCTGCTGCTCAGAAAACACCATAAAGACTCTTTCAAATATTTGGTTAATTCAAGTTTCTCTTCATATTAAAGCTATTCTTTTGCATGCACTATTTGGCTTTTTTTTTTTCAGTCAAAACGATGGGGCATGCTTGGGAGACTGAATTAGTAGGTTTTCATTTAGAGAAATTCAATAAGTGTGGAAAAAAAAACAAAACACAATCTTTTGTTTGGGGGCCATACCTGGTGATGCACAGGGTTTACTTCTAACTCTGTACTCAGGGATCACTCCTAGTGGGGCTCAAGGAACTTCGTGCAGTGCTGAGGATTGAACTTGTGTCGGCCATGTGCAAGGCAAGGGCCTCATCCACAATACTCTCTCTCTCTCTCTCTGGCCCAGTAAAACACAACATTGCAGGATAATGTGCAGTGAGCCAAGGTACTTGGTGAATATTTAAAATGTGTATTTGCATTTTGTGTATTCCTATGTAGCCCAGATCAACTAGAGGCAGTTTAATGCATTCACCTGGTGTTTCTGACTGAATAGGCAAATGCTAATTGTGAATTAAGCTCAAACTGTTCCCTAATACATAAATTGAATTGGAATAACACTTTCAAAATAAGCATAATAGTGTAACTGCATGGTTAAATTTCAAATGTTCAATATTTAAATTAATAGACACAATAATACAATAAATTCCTCCCTTCACGAAGCTTGCACTTCAGCGATGTTCAAATGTTGGCACTATTTAAGGCCAGTTTCAAAATACGGCATTACTTTAAGTAGATAAAAATACATTTCTTAGGAAAATAAACTTTTGTTACTTGATAGTCATTGAAAGTTGGTTTCTTAATACTACAACTAAAAAAGAAACAATATACTTTAATAGTTTAAAATCTTAAAAATAAGAATGCAGACTGAAGATAGTACAGTGGCTTGGATGCATGCCCAGTTTGTCCCTGACCTGGGTTCAGTTCTGGCTTCCGTGGTCTCCCAACCATTGCCACATATAGCCGTGGAGGCCCCTGAGCACCTCTGGGGTGGCCCTTTGCCCCCGTCAAAAAATAAAGCAAACTAGCTTATTTTTTAGAACAACTGCTAATGATCACAAACAAAAATAAGAAATACCCAAACTTTATCTAAGTCACATAGCAGCACATCACATACTAATGTTCTACATTCTTCTACTTGTGTAAATGCAAAGAAAGACTTAAGGAATTATCTTCACTTAATGCTAAGAAGTTTTCCTTTTTAGACAGTGGAAAGATATTTTTACCTTTTTCTTTGTATATGTCTGTACTATCTAAATATTTTATAATGATTTTATAAAATAAGATGAAATTTGAAAAATTTAAATGTGATTTCAAAGAACAGATTAAAAATCTATGAAACTCCCCAGTAGAATTAACAATCATCAAGACTGTTATATTTTGAAATATATTTTGTAATAAAACTTCATTAAAATGAAATATCACTGCAGATTATTCTCAATACACTCTATATATGTTTATCCTTTGAGACCATATTGAATGATTTTTTTAAATGCAAGAGTCAAAGAGATATACAGTGGTTAAGGAACTTGCTTTGCAAAAGAAAGATTCTGGTTCAAATCTCTGGCACAACTTGTGGTTCCCCTAAGCATTACCAAGAGTGATCCTGGAGCACAGAGTCAAGAGGAAGCCATGAGCACAATCAATTATGACCCAACTCCTTAGTGCAACCCCGTAATGCAAATGAAAACAAGGCACAGGATTTAAAATATTTCCTTCATATTTTAGGCTCACATAATTTTTTTTATGATTTTAAACACAAAGAACAGAGAAACTATATGTAATTACAGATATAATTATACATAAAAGATAAACAATTATCATATGCCCATAGCCCAGATTCGACAGTTATCAAGGTTTTGCTTTTGAAGCTTTTGAAATGAAAAGCAAGAACTACAACCTACTATTCATTCTACAGTTTGTTGAGCAAGCACACATCTTTCTTGGGGAATACTAAGTCTAGCTGTGTTCTGACTCTGTCCCAGGCACCAGCTTACATGAACTGACCTACCTTGGGGTTAACTCATTGACCTGCTAGTAAGGCAGCATTGTGGTGGAATGAGACTCAGGGACACCCAGAACCATCCCTAGGCTCGGGCAGTTGCTGTCCCTCTGGAACTTAACCCCAATTTCAAAACTTGTGAGCAACTCATGAGAGTTTATTATTATTTCTGTTGAAGAATACATAAATGAGATCTCATTTCAGGTCTGTGAGTTGGAAGAGACCCCAGCACTGTTACAGGAACTTTAAGTGAGCAACTTGTGATTATTTACTTAACTTAGAAATTAGCAATTTAACAAATACCTATGGTGACTTTCACATTGTTTATAATGATAAAAGGGAAAACATTTTCCTTTTCCCTTTCAAAAACCCAAAGAATGTAAGCTACTCTTCCATGAACTGCAAGCAAATTCTTATTCTCTAATGCCCATCATCCCAGCTGATCAACAAGCAGAATTAGAGACAATGATTCACCTGCCATTTGCTGACTGGCAAATCACAAATATTTTCCAAAGCAGTTTTGAAACTTCTTGCCTGCTGTGTTGCTTAAAACTTGTCCCACTCAATTCACAGCAGCAAATGCTTCAGAACCATTCCTCATCTTTCTTGGAGACCGTTTCAAAACAAGCAGAGGCCTAGTTGCTCCCGTGTCAATGCTATTACTCATGTGGTAAGAAGTATAGGATTTTGGTCTCTCATGGCCCATTTTTTATTTAGTAGCACAGAATGTCACCATTTACAAGCACAGAATGCACAGTGATTCAGCTATTCTGAGACATTAGTAACATTAAAGAAATTTGACTATCAGAAGTCTCCAGGATCAAATGTGTAAAATATTTATGACAGATAATGTCCTACTCTAGATTTCAATCAATATCTGAATCCCAAACATTTTAAGAGACCAACACAGTTTCTTAGACAAGAGCTCTAGAAGACAGTTTTCTTTTAATTATACGTTCTATCATACTTTGGTTTTCTATTGCAATAAAAAATAATACCAAAATATGTACAATTACAGCAGGGGACAGTATGTATTGTCACATCTGTTATATTCAGGCAGATTGAAAATACCAGAAAAGTATTGGAGATTGTTTTGGAGATTGAAAATACCAGAACACAGAAACTTTTAATATAACAAGTAGTTGTAAGTTTTTTTAGGCTGCCATAAAACTTGATTGCAAGGTGCAGGCTTGCAGATTCAAAACACCTTCCTACAAGATTTAGAGTGGAGAAGTTGGGAAAGAGACAGTCCCATTATAGAAGTTTTAAATCAATTTATGTGCAAAAGTAAGTTTCTCAGTCCACTTTTCCATTCATTATTTAGATAGAACTTTTCACCCTTTGCAAATGTCTCCTGGCTAAAACAACAAAAAAAATCTTTCATTTCTTCTTTTTTCGTCATAGCCCCGTGAATGTATTTTGATTGTGTACCTTTAATTTTTTTTTAACCAAAAATTCAGATCCTTTAAACTATACCTCTGTAGTCGACCTTGGTGCTGAGGTCATTTGATCGGGCTCCTAATTTCTTTCTTTTGCTCTTCTCTTTCCTTCCTCCTTTTGGAAGGGGGGCAGGGGAAGGGGACTGGGATTCCCCAGACAGAAAGAACTGGTCAGCTTTCTCGCCTGACCCGAAAGGCGTTGGTCCATCGCGGCAGACTGGGCCCTCTGCGGCCAGCAAAGTCCTGGCTAAGACCAAGACTTCAGGGCCCCTGGCACCGGGTTCCCCCTACACTGAGGAGAAACGGCCTTTTCTTGGGGCTCTGGGAGCCTGGGTCAAAGTGGAGCCCCGAGAAAAGCCAGGGGTACCGTTTCCACTGGGATACTCCACGGCAGACGCACGGCCCTTAGGGGGACTCTTAAGCCTCCAAGCGCGGGGTGCGGCGCCCCTGCGACCCCCGGGCTGCGGGGCACGCGTCGGCGAGAAGCTGGCACCGACCCCGAGGCAGAAGCCTTGCGGGTCAATTTCCCCCCCAGCGCCGCCGAGCGTGGGGGTGCCAGACAGCTCCGGGCAGGCGGCAGCCGGGGTGCCCCCGGGGTCCCCTGCTTACCTTTCCCGTCCCGGCCCTGCGCCAGAGCCCCGGCTGGGCGCCCGCGGAAGTTTCCAGCCCGGGGCGCCGGGTCGGGCTGGCCGCCCGGCTCGCGCGCTCCTCTCTGCCCAGCGGCGGGCACCCGGGCGCACGGTGACCGCAGGCAGCTCCCGGGCGGCGCGGCGGCGCGGGCGGGGGCCGGGCACGGGCGCGCGTCCCCGGGCGCGGGCGGGCGGGCGGCGGCGGGGAGGGCCCGGGAAGCCCCGGACCCCTGGGAGCGGACGGCGTGACCCACCCCCGTCGGCGGGACTCTTGGCAAAACCTAGTGGCCACTGCAGACCAAAGTTTGCAGAGACGGTTTGCCCGAAGTGAACACTGCTCACCGTTAGAAAAATTAATCTGCCCTGCCTTATTATACTTGGTTATTCTAGGGTGGGCAGAACGCAATCGGGTGGACTCCGGGAAGGAAAAGCAACGGCAGACGTGTTCTCTCCCTGCCCCCACCCCCTCAGCACCCCGTAATCAAAATAAGGAGATAAAGGACCAGAGGGAGGTGGGGGTGGGGGATGTTGGGATGTGAAAGCGTGATCCACATTTTTATTCAAATGGATGAGCATCTCAAAGAAGCCAAGGGCTAAAGAGCAGAAGAGAAACGCAAGGGAAAAGAATGAAGTGCCCCTGCCAAAGCTTAAGTCAGTAGTAGCTGAAGGCATGCAATTGAAAGCAGCAATCCATTACATTTTCTTTCTATGAAATTAGCCAAGTTTTGTTTTTGTGAGCAAACCGTGCCACGGCTGACGAAGGCCCCGTAATACACAGAGCTGACTCAGGGACTGGTTGCTCTCCTTTCTCTGCCTTCCTCCGGTGTCATACAACCAAACTGGCGGTAATGATGCTAGGAATAAACATCTCATTGCATAATCAAGGCCTTTGGGCGGGGTGGGGAGGGGTTTCTCAGTAACAGAAAAAGGTGACATCAATGGCAAAATTTCCTCTTTGGCTTTGGGTGGGGAAATGGTGGTAGGGTTTTAGTCACACTCTAGACGCTGAGAGGCTATTCCTAGCTCTGGATACAGAAGTGAACCCTGACAGTATGAGGGATGGGCAACAATATAGGGTGCCGGGGGTTCTAACCTGTCTGCTTTGTGCAAGTCAAGCGACTAACTTCCTGTTCTATCCTTCAGGATCCCCCCGCCCCCCCCCGCCCCCCCCCCATCCTTTGATTATTGATGGGACTGAATATCAAAAAACACCTATACTCCTTCCTACACCTTCCCCCACTTCCACAGCACCCTGAAAGCAGACTTTTTAGTAGGCTTTTGAAATGTTGGAAACAGAGTTCCAACTACTGCACCCCTCATATTTTTTTCTCATTTCACGTCAGTTCTTTCTCTTCTTTCTTTTTTTGTTTCTCTGACCCCTATTCTCTCCTGGCTTCATTTACTCTTCATTTACTCATTTATTTCTTCATTCTCTTTTGTACTTTCAAAATTCTGTAACATTCTTTTTTCCAGTCTTAAATTTTGGTTTCTAATCTGATTATCATTGAATAAAGATGCTGAAAATATGTCAGTAAAATTTACGTTTTATAAAAAAAATCCCTATCAATGGCCATTGTATATTCTAAGTCACAGGATGGAGATAAAATAGCCATAACATAAAGTGAATCATTTAAAAATGTACAATTCAGTGACATTTAGGACATTCACAATGTTGTACAACTATAACTCCTATCAAGTTCCAAAATATTTGAGTCACTACCCTCCAAAGAAAAACCTGGTGCCAGTAAAGCAGTCCTTCCTCTTCTACCAGCCCTTAGCAACCACAAAAAAAGTCTTTCTCTATCTATGGATTTTTCTTTTCTGGAATTTAATATAAATGGAAATATGCAATATGTGACCTAGTATATATCTAGTATATGTATTTCACGTTGCATGATGTTTTCCGGATCAGTCTCTCTCAATATTGTAGCATGTATCATTCATTTCTATGTAGCATATCATTCATTTCTATGGCTGAATAGTTTTCTACCTAAGGGATATGACACATATACTTATTTATCTGAGCCATACCTACCTTTTGAATCTTGTGACCAGCATTGCCTTGAACATTGTAAAGTTTTTGTGTGACCTGCTTGTATGCGCACATACCTCTAGGAGAGAACTTGCTAGATACTTCACATCGTAATTTTTTTTTCTTTTTGGGTCACACCCAGTGATGCATAGGGCCTACTCCTGGCTCTGCACTCAGGAATTATTCCTGGTGGTGCTCAGGCGACTATATGGGATGCTGGGAATTGAATCCGGGTTGGCTGCGTGCAAGGCAAATGCCCTACCCGCTGTGCTATCTCTCCAGCCCTCAGATGGTAATTTTGCCTAAATTTTTAAAAAATAAATGTAGGAGTACTGCTATAATAGAAATCAAACTGGTGTTTTTGGGGGGGTTTTTTGGTTTGCTTTTTTGGGGTCACACCAGGTGATGCTCAGAGGTTCCTCCTGACTTTGCACACAGGATTTACTCTTGGTGGTTCTCAGGGGACCATGTAGGATGCCAGGGATTAAACCCGGGTCAGACGCATGCAAGGCAAACGCCCTATCCACTGTACTATTTCTCCAGCCCTTGCTTAACTTTTTGAGAACGTTAATGAGTTCCAGGGGTCCCACCAGTGATTCTCAGCCAAGCAGGAAATGATGCAGTGGAAGGGCCTGAGGATTCCATGCTATTGGGCCCTGCAATGCCAGAGATACATGAATCACCCTGGTGGTACTCAAGGTGGCCAAGACACAGGCAGGGCTGCTTTGGGAGGTCTTCAGGACTGTACCTGGTAAGTTTCAGTGGACTCTACTGTGCCCCAAATTGAACACAGCTGAAGCACATACTAGCATATTCCCTAACTGCTGTTCCCATTTCCAGGCCCACAATCAGTTATACTTGCTTCTCATTTAAGATTGTTGTTTCCTTATTGATTTTCTGTCTGGTTGATCTGTCTAGTAGTGAGAATTTTAAAATCTCTCTACTACTATGCTGTTGTTGATGTGCTCTTCAGATCTATTAGTAGTTACTTTATAAACTTTGGTGCCTCTTGATTTGGAGCATATGTTAATATGTGTTAAGTCCTTTTGATGAATTCATCCTTTATATTATACTACTATTATTCATCTCTGTCCCTTAATACCTTTTTTCCAGTTTGAAATCTATTTTGTCTACCATAAAAATGGTCATCCCTACCATTTTCCAGCTTGGGATTTGCCTGTTTTCCATTTTAATTCTTTGAGTGTGCATTTATCATTGAGAACTTTCTTTAAGTAGCAGAATAGAATTATTTTGCAATTTTTCTAAACGGATTTTGAGTATTCTTGCATTTTGTTTTTGTTTTTTTTTGTTTTACTTCTATAAACTTTGATATCTTCTTGTTGTGTAGTGATCAAGTTCCATTTGCTTTGCACGCAGCCTATCTAGATTTGATTCTCAGCCCCCCATGGCCCCCTGAGTCTCACCAGGAGCAATCCCTGAGTTCAGAGCTAAGAGCAAGTCCTGAACAGAGTGAGTATGGCCCAAAACACAAAAACAAAAAATAAAACAAGTAAAGCAGTTTTATTCTTGGGACACTATTATTAATGTCCTTTCTCACATCTTGCTTTTGGTTTATTAAGTGTTCTCCTACTTCTGAGTGGAATTTATTTGTTTTTCATAGAAAAATATTTAGTATTTCTTGCATAGTCAGTTTAGTGACTATTAATTACTTTAATTGCTATTTGTTTGAACCTTTATTTTTTTTTTGCAGTGCTAGAGACTGAATCCAGATCTTCTATATTCAAAGCATGCATGCTGCAACTAAACTACCTTCCCAATGCTAAAAAAAATTTTTTATCTCTTCTTTGAAGATTAGTATTAACCTAGTCAGAGTATTCTTGGTTGGAGATCTTTCATTCAACACTTTGGATAAATCATACCATTCCCTTCTGATCTAAAAATTTCAGTTAATAGATCTCCTGTAAGTTTTTCCTTATATGCGAGCCTTTGTTTTTTACTTATAGGATTCTAGCTCTATCTTTATTCCTGCCATTTTATTTACAATAGTCTTGGTATTTTTTGCAGTTTATTTTGTATGCAATGCTTGGAGCTTTCTGGATCAGAATATATATTTCTTTCATTAGGCTAGGAAAATTTCTACATTAATTTCTTCAACCAATAATTGTTTTTATATTTCTAAAATCTCTTAAGATGTGAATTAAATGTTGCTTTTCATAATGCTGCTCCATAAATCTCTTATGTTTTCTTCGTACAAAAAGTTCTTTTTTTCTATTCTTTTTGCCTGTTTCTTAAAACATATTCTTGAGTTCACTAATTTAATTTGCTCTTCAGAGTTTGTCATTCTGTTATTGAGCCCTTCTATTGTGTTTTTAGTTCAAGCCATATTATTTCACGTTTAGATATAGGTATTAACTGAAAGAGAATGAAAAGAAGGATGAAAAGAGAACTTTAATTTTCCAGAATTTGAAGTTCAGGCATCTCAGACTGTTGCATAAGCTTTCCCTCACCCCCCTACAGACTTTTTTTTTATGTCTTTTCACCAAGTAGGATATTCTCAATAGAGGAGAATTTAACATTTGAAGTAATAGAAAGCATTGGTTTGTTGATGTTTGTTGATGGCCCACTGAAATTCATAAATTCTTGGCTGAACAACAATAAAAGAGCATTTGACTTTGATGGTCTGAGACAGGAACTATTCAAGGTGTGAGGACACCTTGATTTAAGGGACAATGATTCATTGTTCGCAGGACATGCCAGAAGGATGCTAGTACATTTCTTGCAGTTTACTAGAATATTCTGTATTCAACAAGGCACTGGCATTTAGGTGGATGAGGGCCTTTGTAGAACTTAGTCAAAAGAACTTTTTTTCTGTTTGTGAATAATAAAAAGGAAGATTCTGGGAAAACGCTCTGCTGTCCAAATTTCATTCCACATAGGGGTTAAATGTTCCTAACAGATTTTTTTAAGTTCCCAGGGATGATTTTTCTCACTTTCACTCCTTTATTGGACTCTCTCTTCATATCTCCCCTTCTCTATCTCCCCTAAATAAATAAGAATCATGGCTTAATATATATTTTAATAAATTAATAATTTTTTTCCATTTCAAAACCTGAATTCAGCATTTAGAGGAGAAATTTGATTGTTTCTTAATTTGGATTTGGACTTTCATATCCATATTTTATAGGAAATAGTTTTGTCTTTGAAGATATAATACTTTTTAGAGTAGAATAGATGTAAGAAAAATTGTTTACTGATTGCTGAAATATCATGTATAAATATCCCTACTGTGTACTCAATAGAATGTACGACACTCCCTTACACTCCCTTCAGAATAGAGTCCTCATTACATACACTTTGTGCGCAATGACCTAGCAAAGTGCCTTATTGTGGTGGTGCTCAGGAAATAGCAGTGTAATGCACTGCATTTTGCCACATTTGTCCTCTCTTGCTGGCTTAGGGTGGTGCTTAAGGTGCATAAAATCCTTGTAAACTGAATCTCCAATTTCTTCTGCTTATTGGCCTCTTTCACCCCTACCCTCGATTAACAACAACAACAACAACAACAACAACAACAATAACTGTCTTGGAGAGGTAGCTTAAAGGATTGGCAACACCAAGTTTCATCTCCAGCATCACACAAGTACTGCTAGGTGTATATGTCTTGGAGGCTTGATCAGCATCATACTCAGCCGGAGTTTGAATCACTTGGCCCTTCATCTGATCTTGTTGACTAAGTATTGCTGGGAATGGTCTCCTGAACATTGCTTGTGAGATGCCCATTTCTCCCTTCTAAACAGGCAGTTTTGAAAGCATCTTATTTGAAAGGAGAAGGATCTTTTCCTCATTCACTCCATTACTTCATGCAAAGGTGGTTTTTTTTTCCCTTTTTGGTGGGGGCAAAGGATAATGTTTTAGGGTCACACACAACAGTGCTCAGGATTTACTCCTGCCCTTTTGTGCTCAGGGACCATACGTGATGTGGGGGTCAAACTAGGATCAGCTCATGTAAGGCAAGTACTTTAACCCCTGTACTATTTCACCAGCTCATTAGTGTTTCTTCATTAGCTGGTCGGACTGGAGCGATAGCACAGCGGGTAGGGCATTTGCCTTGCAAGCGGTCAACATGGCCGACCCGAGTTCGATTCCTCCACCCCTCTTGGAGAGCCCGCCGAGTATCTCGTCAGCACGGCAAAGCCTGGCAAGCTACCCTTGATGTATTCAATAATGGATATACCAAACACAGTAACAATTGTCACAAGGGAGACGTTACTGGGCCCGCTTGAGCAAATTGATGAACAATGGGAGGACAGTGACAGTGACGGTGCCATTAGCTGGTTGGATCTACTCAGCATAGAGCAGAGTCCAGAGCTAAAGACTGGGGAAGGCAGGCTTTTGATGGTCACTCTATAGCTGTCTTCAAGAGGATGTGTACTCAGAGTATATTTTGGCAGAAACTTGATCACTTGGTTAATCCAAAAGCATATGAGGCATGAAAGAAAAGAAAATACAAAATATCGTAAGGGCATAAACAATGGGAGCTTGTCTCTATATTTTCCTGATGTGAAGAATATTTTTATATAGCTCAAATGCTAAATGGAAATGTGACAAATATTTGCCTTCTTTGTCCCCCGGCCCCTAACAAGGTAAAAAGAATTTAAGATTTTTTTTTTTATTTTTAATTTCTGTTCCTTTGCCCTTCCATAGTCAAGAGAAAATAAAAGTAATGGGTTCTTATGCTTACAGGAGCAGGGAATAATTTTAGTTCAATGTGAGGTTGGTATTTAAACTGCCAGTTTGTCATTTTAAATTGATTTCTCTATGCAGATCAAAATAACAAAAGACTTCTGGAATGAATCCCAAAGGAACTGAGTAATCAGTCATAATGGGCAGATTTTTAGAAAAGTCATAATTGAGCAGTGGTTTATGTATCCTGTTTGTAGCTGTTCAGTAAAACTTTCATGGCTTCATTTTTGCCTGGCAATATTTCTTTTTTCTACCTGTTAAGAGTCTCACACCCAAGACCAGTTAATTGTCAATTTTACTTTTGAATGTGGTTAAGTTCCTAGGCTAACTCCTTTCCTTCCTATAATTCTGAGGGCTTCACTTTTCAGGTCCTGTCCAAGCTCCCTCCCAGAACACCAGTGGACAATCAAGTCAACCCTAAGAGCTTGGGAACCAGCCATGCAGACTTGAGGCTGAGAATGTTACTTAAAGTGAGAACCTTTCTGCACTAATCCCAAGGCTAAGAATCTCCACTCACCAGGAGCATCATGCCCCATATAAGCTCCATAAAATTTACCTGACTATAGAAGATTTTTTCCTAGGGAGTGTGGTAGGGGCTGCATACATGGTGACGAGTTCTGTTGTCTCTTATTTAAGAGGGAACCAGTGTCATGAAAAACGAGGGAGGAACAATCTCTTTACCATCCTATTCCAAGCATCTTCTCTGTCTAGGTCTCCTTTATCACTTCAGTGCTGGCAGAGGATTACTACTGGCTGTCTACCCAAATGGCAACCGGATCTGACCCATTTGTGCGTGTTCCTGGGAGCTGAAGGGAAGTAGGAACCATAACTAAGATCAGTTGGTTTGGTTTCCATTTCTACTGTAGATTAATTCATTGCTTTTTCTTCTTTCAAACATAATTTTGATTTGTCACACAATAAATCCAGCCTGAAGTGGTGTGTAAATGTGTGCAGGGATGTGTAGGCTATTTAGGCGATTTGGGGGAAAAAACATATTTGAAGGATAAATCAGGAAGAACCTGGAACAGATGTTCTATAACTAGGTTTTCTGTTGTGTTAAATATCTAATAGAATCACATACTTGTTGGTGGCCAACTGAATTTAAAAGGAAAACACAGATCACATAGACTAATACAATTCTTCCCCAGATTCTGGAGAACAGCTTGTGTGGCTCTGTTTCATCAAAGGAAGCCTGGCTCTGTTGCAAGTGTGGCTTGCTCATTCTGCTGATGAATTAGTTGTATTCATGTGCCAGAAACAAAACGACAATCTGGGGATGGTTTCTATAAAACTTGATGTTTCATCCAAATGTGATTAACACAGTCAAGAATCTTCGCCCTTGCTACTGTGAAATAACTCAGTTAGAGGTTAAGTTAATCAGGGCTAATCTGTCGTCCACATTTGAAGAACTGTGTCAGTTGATTTTCTGCATAATAGTCTTTGAGAGAAAGCCAGAAATAAACCCCTTGGTTTTTTTTTTTCCCAGTGGAAAGATACTTGAGGGAGGATAGCAGTGTAGCTATCAGATTAGAGATTAATTCGGGGACCAAAAATCATACAAATTTGGTAACAAATGTGCTTAGGTAATAGATAAATGCTAACCTTTTAAGCCATAAGGTAGCTGGTTTTACATTGTGGAATGCAACAGAGGGTTGTGGTAGAATGTGCACACATGCACAGCACAGTGACTGAGTTTTAACACAGTCTCCAGCACTTACGACATAGAAGACCCTGGAGCTAATCGTTGAAGATCACTCAATGCCACAACTTCACATCAATGAAACAAAGTAACAATACTTATCAGGGACTGAGGAGATGGCCCAAACATTAAGGATGTGCTGATTTGGTTTCTGGCACCGTAAAGTCCAGTGAATACTCTGGCACTTGAGACCCCAGCACTACTTTGGTAGTCTGGTGGTCCCTGGCAACACAGGGCGTGAGCAGGACTACATGCTAGGGCCCTAGCACTGAGCCATCTGGCCAAGTTGGCTGAATATAACCAGGAAAGGTCCCGTGGACTCCTAAGCAATGGTTGGGAGACCCCCCCACCAAAAGATACCTAACACCTTCATTCAGAAACTGAAGGAGATTTTTTTAAGCAAAATTTAGCATAATGTAAGTGCTCGATAGATGGTAAATATTTTCTAGGGGGTTGATGGTGTTTGGAGGCCATACCCAGTGGTGCTCAGGGCTTACTCTGGCTCTGTGTTCAGGAATCACTCCTGCTAGAGATCCAAGGACCCTATATAGTGCAAGAAATCGAACCCAGGTGAGCTGTGTGCAAGGCAAGTACCCTACCCACTGCACTATTTTTCCAGCCCCCCAGTGGTAGCTCTATTTTTCTCTTCAAACCAGTGACTTAACAATAAAGTGGATATAATGATGCATCGGCTTAAAATGAAAGCTATGCACCAAATCAGAGATAATAGAAAGAATTTATCTTACTTAAATTAGTGTTGCGTCAAAGTGTTAGTACACTAATCTTCCTCATAATTCACGTTCTCTTATTCGTATCTACTTAGTAGATTATTTTTTAAAAGAAAGCAACCCACCACCACTTAGTGCATCGGAAACAGCTGATGAAACGGAAGCTTTCTGAATGCACGATGATTCGGCTACAGCAAGCTGACTCAGAAAGTGGCAAAACAACTCAGTGTTTGGATACAGAATATGATTTCTATTTTAAATATCGTATTCCTTTAGACCTCATTTTCATTGCCAGTCAGGGTTTGAGATAGAGACGGCAGGCGAGGCAATCAAATTGTCCCTTCCTGCTTCTCCCTTAAGTGGTGAAACCAGAATTAAAAGATGAATCATTTAGACAGCAAATTATGTGCATTTAGCCACTGTACTAGGAGTTTCCCAAGATAGAGATAAAGACAGACTGTGCCAGAAGTTCATGACACTTGAGAGAAGCTGTGTGATCGAGCCACCAAAAGGGATGACAGTTTAGAGCTCCTGTTTGGGTTCCAAACCAGCTCTGACGTGCACTGTGGAATTCTGGGAATGACTATATCCCTCTGAACTTCTTTCGGAGAGAGCTGGGGGTGGGATTTTTGGCCCACACCCTGCAATACTTGAGGGCTGCTTGTAACTCTGCTCAGGATTGCTCCCAGTGGTGCTCAAAGGACTATGCACTACCAGGGATTGAACCTAGGCCTCCTGCAGACAAAGCATATGCTCAGCCATTGATCTTTCTTATCAGAAAATGAGGATAGAAATAATACTTGCCCAAAAATTAGCAAAGGGATGAAGTACCTCAACATTCATAATCTGCTTAGAGCAGTTGTTAAGTGTTCTCTACTTTGATGAATATGTGGTAACCTCCTGAAATTTTTGTTTTTTTCTTCATTTGTTTGTCATTATATGTGAAGGTCATTGAATCATTTGCAACATATTTTAAACTTGGTTCTAAAAATCTGAGGATACATGTTATATTGGGTGTCAGGCAATGCTCATGTATTTTTCTTATTTCATAGGGTTTTATGGGGATTAATGAAGATATTGCTAAATAAAATTATTCTCCCTTGAGAGCTTATTAGTGTTAGGTTATTTATCTTAATGGCCCTACAACAATGGCCCTACAACAATGGCCCTATAATCACTAAACTTAAAAAAATAGACAATAGAGGGACCAGAGTGATAGTACAGTGGGTAGGGCATTTGCCTTGCATGTAGCCGCCCAGGTTCAATCCCCGTGTCTGATGTGGTCCCTGGAGCACTTCCAGGAATAGTTCCTAAATGCAGAGTCAGGAGTAACCCCCAAGCATTGCTGGGTGTGACTCAACGATGACACCTCCCCCTGCCAAAAAAAAAAGAGAAAATAGAAATTGCTATGTAATTTTTAAAGCACTGTTATAAGTTAAACTCTTACCCAGAGAATTTTTATATAATTATGAAGGTTGGTTGGGCTGGAGCAATAGCACAGCGAGCGGGTAGGGCATCTGCCTTGCATGCGGTCTACCCGGGTTTGATTGTTCCATCCCTCTCGGAGAGCCCGGCAGCTACTGAGAGTATCCCACCTGCACAGCTGAGCCTGGCAAGCTCCTGTGGCATATTTGATGTGCCCAAAACAGTAACAACAAGTCTCACAAAGGAGGTGTTACTGGTACCCGCTCGAGCAAATTGATGAACAACAGGAGGACAGTGCTACAGTGCTACAATGCTATGGAGGTTGGCTTTAAAGTTAGCGGTTGAGAAAAAAACTAAAAACCTTTTAATTTACCCCCTGAATATCTCTTGGTGCAGGGTAGTTTTGATTTTCACTAAGTTCACCCTCGTCCTCTTTCCTTTTCAGTTTTAGAACAGATAACATTTCCTCTGCCCCTCTTGGCGAGCTTGGCAAGCTACCGAGAGTATCTCGCCCGCACGGCAGAGCCTGGCAAGCTACCCATGACGTATTCGATATGCCAAACACAGTAAAAACAAGTCTCATGATGGAGACGTTACTGGGCCCACTCGAGCAAACCGATGAACAACGGGAGGACCGTGACCGTGTGAACATTTCTTCCACCGCAAGCTAAAAAGGGAAAATTTATTTGTATTTAAGTCAATGTTGAATGAAAAGTATATACAAGATAAACCAAGCAATATTACATCTTTTCTTGTTTACTGCTCACTGTGATTTTATAAAATACTACTGTTCTCTTTTTTTTTCTTCTGTTTCTTTCTTTTTCTTTTTTGGTTTTTAGACCACGCCTGGTGGGGCCCAGGAAACAATCTGGTGTGCCAGCAATTGACAAATGCCAAGTGCCATACTCACTGTACTATTTCTCTGATCCCTCTAGTATTCCTTTTTCATTATTAAGGACCAACGCAAATCAAGTTAAAGAAATGATTCGCATTTCTCTTGGACATGAAAGCAGTTACTTCCCCTCTCTAACATGTTCCCTCTGCCTGCACTCACTTTGATTGGCACTGAGGGACACAAACCAGCCTATTCTCTCTTCAAGGCTGCTTATCTGTTAAGTTTCTAATGTGATTACTTTGAGAGTATCAATCACTTAGATGCTAAGCTTCTAATAAGAGCAATAACTGACTTTAGAACTCCTCAGCTTTAATTGAATAAAAAGCCAGTGAAAGTTCGGAGCTGACTCAGAAACCAGTTTGAAAGGAGTCCCGGGAGAGATCCAATTTAGGAGTGGAAAGATTTAGAAAAGGCTATGAGAGACATTACTGACACTGCAGGGGTTCAGAGCCATAAATTAGCTATGCAGGGAAGCCCGGTAGGGATCAAGCCAGTGAGTGGTCTGTGGGGTCTGATTGCAGCCCTGACTTGAAGATGAGCCAGATGAGGACCTCCCACAGACCCTTGCCATCTCCTATTTCTAGGAATGTACTGGGACATCCTACTAAATGTAGTAAAGTCAGGGAAATTTTGTCAGTAGCTAGTTACAGATACTATGAAGCTGATTCCTGGAATATCTCTAAAAAGAGATGCTAGACATTACTGTCTTTTTATTAAAGTTTTTTGTTTATTTGTTTTGAAGGCCATGCCCAGTGGTGCTCAGGACTTACTCCTGGCTCTGCACTCACGGATCACTTCTGTTGGTGTTTAGGGAACCATACAGGGTAGCAGGGTTCAAAATTGGGCTGGCTATAGGCAAGGCAAGTGCCCTACCCGACGTACAATCTCTCTAGCTCCATTGCCTTCTTATCCAATGAGGAAGATATAGGCCCAAAGACTGAAACCATGGGGAAAATGACTATTTCTCTTTTTATTTTTAAAAATTTATTTTATTTAATTATGACTTTAATTTTTTTAATTGAGGCACCATAAGATACATAGTTACCAAAGCTGTTCATGATCAGATTTCAGTTATACAGTGGTCCAATCCAATAACCATCCCTCCATCAGTGTCCATTTCCCACAACCAATGACCCCAGTTTCCCTCCCGCAACTCTCCACCCTAGTCTGCCTCTCTGGCTCTATGGCAGACACCCCCCCCCCCGCCCCCCGCATATCTCCGTCTGTGTCTGTCATCTCTCTCTGTGTTTGTCTCCTTGTCTGTTTCCCCCTCGCTCTCATCTTTCTTCCTCTCTCTCATTTCTCTCTATCTGCCTGTCCTTACCCCTCTCTCTCTCATATCTCTCCCCCCACCCCTTCTGGCCACTATGGTCTGCAACACAGATACTGAGAGGTTATCATATTTGTTCAAAAGTGACTATTTAATGGACACCTATGCTGGGTAGGCAGCCAAGGATATCTGCTTACCTATTACTTCCCCACGCAAAGATGTTAATGCCTACCTACCTACTCCTGTGTGGAGGCAGTGGATAAAGGGGACCTAGTCAGCGGCCCACGTGGAGCATGATCAGGGGTGCGTTTCTTTGGGGTGGTATGGTCTATCTCTTCTAGATAAATTGGCCTTTGAAAGAGACCAGTTGTTCAAATTGCTGACTCATACAAAGTTGGAATCCTTTCTTGCAGCTTTGATCTTTCTAAAGGATTCTTTATCTCTTCAATTTTTTTAAAAAAAGGTTGCACATATGATGCAGTTAATATGAAAGAGAAAAAGAAATAGGAAAGATAAAAATAAGGCAATTTTGAAGAAGATCATATATTGACTCTGTTTTCACTGCATGAAATGAAGATTTAAAATTGTTTCTGAGATGGAGGATAGGAATGAAAATAAGGATGAAAAAGCTTATGTGTCAGACACTGTACTCAGGGTTTAATTTTCATCATTTTGGTTTTTATGAAAGTTTTTAGTTTTTATCCTGGGAAAGAAATATTTGACACTCTCTCCAGTTTCAATCCCGGATGACACTTTTAAGGACAATTTAAGTCAGATACTTCCCTCCCCTTGTCTGCTATTCCTAAAGCAAGAAAATGAAAGGTCTAATGGTACCAAATGTGAAAAATTAAATAGATCATCCTATCATCTTAATTATAGCCTCAGAGATACGGCTGATATTAAAACCAAGAAAGGGCTAACAAACATTAGCATGAATGATAAGCTCTAGATCAGGAAGGCCCTCTGGGTCCTCGGTAATGGCACTGGGTCATGGGTTGATGGGCGTGCTGCCAAGTTGTAACTTCAGAACTGCTCTGAGTTTGTGCTTTAGCCTTTACTTTGTTGACATCTGCAAGGCTCCGTTATTACTTTCTTTTTATTTTGAATTTGTGTGTGTGTGAGGGGGACTTTCTAAGCTGGGGGTTCTGGAGGCTTAGAGGTCCCTCTGGGGATTCTTGGTTAAATGGGCCTGCAGTTCAATGCAAAGGCTGAGGAGAATATGGTGCTGCTATGCCCTGCGGTGAGAGGGATTTTCTGGGTCATACAAGTGATATTCGGGGACCTACAGGGATGCACCCACCGATGAGACTTGGGGGAGCACGTGGTGCCAGGATTAAACCTGTTCAGGTGCATTTCAGGGATGTGTACTATTTTAGCCACTCTTTGAAAAACTATTGTGGTTTAAGTAATAAGTTTATAATAGTGTTCAGGGTTTTTTGCTTGTTGGTTGGTTGGTGATCATGGTGGTGGTGGAAACCACACCTGGCAGTGCTCACTCCTGGCTCTTCAGGGATCACTTCTGGGGACCAGCTATGGTGTCAAGGATTTAGCCTGGGCCAGACAAGTGCAAGGCAAATGCCCTGCCAACTGTACTATCTCTTTGGCCCCAGTAGTGTTAATGTTTAAGGCTTTGATGTAGATGTGATTGCCATATTCCCTCACTACTGAAGTGCTTCATACCCTCCATCAAGATCCTTGTTATTTCTAGTCTTCCTCTTCATTCCTATATTCACTTCTTTCTTTTTTTAATTTTTTTATTAGTGAAACACCATGAGGTACAGTTGTAGATTTACAAATTTTTGTGCTTGGGTTTTGATTATACAATGATCAAATATCCATCCCTCCACCAGTGCCCATTTTCTACCACCATGGATCCCAGTATTCCTCCCACACCCCATCCCCCCATCCCACCCTGCCACTGTGGCAGGGCATTTCCTTTTGTTCTCTCTCTCCTTTTGGGTGTTGTGGTCTGCAAAAGAGGCATTGAGCGGCAATCATGTTCAGTCCATAGTCTACTTTCAACATGCATCTCCCCTCCTGGGAGGATCCTCCAAACACCCTTTATTTGGTGCTCTCTTCTCTATCTGAGCTGCCCTTTCCCCTAGAATGCCCGGCTGGCCTCTAAGCTATGGAGTAATCCTCCTGGTACTGATCTCGGCTACTCTTGGGTATTAATCTCCTATTTTGTTACTTTATATCCCTCAGATGAATGCAATCTTTCTATGTCTATCCCTCTCTTTCTGACTCATTTCGCTTAGCATGATACTTTCCATGTAGTACCACTTGTATGTAAATTTCATAACTTCATCTTTTCTAACAGTTACATAGTACTCCACTGTGTAGATGTACCAAAGTTTCTTTAACCAGTCATCTGTTCTTGGGCACTCAGGTTCTTTCCAGATTCTGGCTATTGTAAAGAGTGCTACAATGAACAAACAAGTGCAGATGTCACTTCAACTATACATTTTTGCCTCTCTGGGATATATTCCCAGGAGTGGTATTGCTGGGTCAAATGGGAGCTCAATTTCTAATGTTTTTAGAATCGTTCATACTGTTTTCCAAAAGGGCTGAACTAGTCGGCATTCCCACCAACAGTGAAGGAGTGTCCCTTTCTTGCCACATCTGCACCAGCATCGTTTGCTTTTATTCTTTTGGATGTGGGCCAGTCTCTGAGGTGTGAGATGGTATCTCATTGTGGTTTTGATCTGCATCTCCCTGATAATTAATGATGTAGAGAATTTTCTCATGTGTTTTTTTGCTATTCAGATTTCTTCTTTGAGAAAGTTTCTGTTCATTTCACTGCCCCATTTTTGGATGGGGTTGGATGTTTTCTTCTTGTGGAATTCAACCAGTACTTTATATATCCTTGATATCAACCCCTTGTTAGATGTGTATTCGGCGAATATCCTTTCTCATTCTGTAGACTGTCTTTGTATTTTGGTCACTGTTTCTTTTGAGGTGCAGAAGCTTCTTAGTTTAAGATAGTCCCATTTATCTATCTCTGTTTTCACTTGCTCGGCCAGTGGCGTGACATCTTTGAAGATACCATTAGCTTCAATGTCATGGAGGGTTTTGCCAACTTTGTCTTCAATGTACCTTATGGTTTCTGGTCTGATGTTGAGGTCTTTAATCCATTTTGATTTTACTTTTATACATGGTGTTAGGCAGAGTTCTAAGCCCATTTTTTTGCATGTAGCCATCCAGTTTTGCCAGCACAATTTGTTAAAGAGGCTTTCCTTACTCCACTTCACATTTCTTGCACCTTTATCAAAGATTAGATGATCATATGATTGAGGGGAGAAGTCAGTGTATTCAACCCTGTTCCATTGGTCTGCAGATCTGCCTTTGTTCCAGTACCATGCTGTTTTAATTATTACTGCTTTGTAGTAAAGCTTGAAGTTAGGGAGGTTGATTCCTCCCATTTTCTTTTTCTCAAGAATTGCTTTAGCTATTTGTGGGGGCTTATTGTTCCATATAAATTTCAGGAGTGTTTGCTCCATTTCTTTGAAGAATGTCATGGGTATCCTTATAGGGATTGCATTGAATTTGTTCAATGCTTTGGGAAGTATTGCCATTTTGGCACCTACATTCACTTCTATCCTTCTAGATAATCTCAGTTTTGGAAGCCAAGGCCAAGAGTTTGTCATTGTTCAATACTATCTATTTCTTTGTTTTGATTCTCTATATTATCAGCCATGAGTGAAATTATGTGGTATTTGTCTTTCTTCCTCTGGCTTATTTCTCTTAACATGATGCGTTTTAGTTCAATCTCAATTGCAGCAAACTGCAATATTTCATCTTTTCTTATGGCTGCATAGTACTCCATGATGTACACATGCCATAGTCTCTACATACATTTATCTGTTCTTGGACATTTGTGTTATTTCCATATCTTGACTATTGTACTAAAGTGCTGCAGTGAACATAGGTGTGCATACATCTTTTCAAATTATATTATTCTCTTTTTTAATGAAAGGGTTTAGACAACTACTATGTTCTGGTCTTACTTCTGGCCCTGCACTCAGAAATCTTGGTGATGTTTAGGGGACCATATGTAGTGCTGACGATCAAACCTGGGATGGTTGTGGTCAAGGTAAAAACTCTGCTCACTACATTATATCTCTCCAGTCCTTATATTTTGATGATGACGCTGACATAAAAGTTCTACTCAGTTTCATGAAAAGTATAATAAAAATAACCAATACTTCTCAGAAAAAGATTTTAATCACAATTAAATAGAATTGTTTTAGAATGCAGTTTAACACTGGAAAGTAATAAATTATATACTTTAAATAAAACAAGAGAAATTATATTAAATAAAACAATTAGAAATTATAAGAGAATTATATTCCTCTTCATTTTAGTTGGTTATATTTATATTTTCTACAACTTTCCATGTTCTACTAGGTCTGAACATTAATTAATATCCCTTCTTGAACTCAGATAGTTTATGATTTTAACTCCATTAAAACTACTGAATTTTAAAAATTACTTTCTTAATTAGAATCTTAGCAAAGACAAGCCCAAATAGGGGCTTACTGTTGTGACTCGCTCTATTTTGCCACACCTAGTGATGCTCAGGGTTTTCTCCTGGTTCTATACTCAGTGATCACTCCTAGTGGTGCTGGGGAAACATACATGCGTGGGACCAAATCAGGATCAGTCAAATATAAGGCAAATGCCCTACATACCTGCATAGTATTTTTTTAAATGTGTCTCAACCCCAAATATTATCTATGAGGCAAAAATTAGCCATATCCCCTTCACTATTCCCACAATAAAAGCAACTATATTAAGGCATTTGAATCAGGTTTAAATATATGAAACATGAAAATATTTCAAACATGAGCCAAACATATTAAAAGGCTGTTCTTTCTTTTCCAAGTATATTTTTCTTGTTAGGTTTTGGAAAAAGCTGCTGACCTCAAAACACTGTGCTGTAGGTGCTGGAGTGGTGATACAGCGGGAAGGGCACTTGTCTTCATATGTGGCTGATCTGGGTTTAATACCTGGTACCCGATAATGAACTCCAGAGCCCACCAAAAGTGATCCCCGAGCATAGATCCAGGAGTAAGACCTGAGCACCGTCGGGTATGAAATAAATAAACAAACCAATCATTGCACTATAGAAGGGCTGTAGGAGACAGTCTGTTGGTACCTACAACTGTGCCTGGCACATAGTGACATATAGTGGTACTGAAACATGGATAAATATTTGTCTGCGGAATGAATTTATAGCAGATATAAAGATTCAAGGAGCGGTAATTTGAGGAGGACTGGCTTGAGGAGTACTGAAAGAAAAGAACACCAAACTTTCCCAGGTCAAGGAAACCTCCACTTTGTCTAAGTCTCATCAATGACAAGATCATTTGGTCATTTAACTTTCTGTCTCAAAGATTTGCTGAGAACGAGTTTCTGCTATGGAGCAGAGTGAAGCCCCTCCTTAGTTCTACCTTAGAACTCAAATGCTAACCTTTAGTTGTGCTTATATGTAACTCTGGCATTGAGTTTTGTGTCCAGCTGATGTTCAACTCTTGTGGCAAAAGAGGGTGCTTGCAGTCTCTCTTCTCTTGAAATGGTCATAATATGATAGTCTAAGGAATGGTCACGGTCCTCCCATTATTCATCAATTTGCTCGAGTGGGCACAGTAATGTCTCCATCGTGAGACTTGTTGCTACTGTGTTTGGCATATTGAATATGTCACGGGGAGCTTGCCAGGCTTTGCTATGCGGGTGAGATACTCTCGGTAGCTTGCCGGGCTCTCTGAGAGCGTCAGAGGAATTGAACCCGGCTCGTTCGGGCTGGCTGTGTGCAAGGCAAACGCCCTAACCCTGTGCTATGCTCCAGCCCAGTCTAAGGAAACACTTGATAATATTTGTATCATTTTGTATGAGTTTGTTTTTCATTTGTAGCCTATTTGATTCCCAGTTATCATGATAACCACAGCAACAGAGCACTATTGTGCTTGCCCATCTTTTGAGTGGTGATTCTTGTTGGGCACCGTACACTTTAGTTGGAGTGCTTGTACACACCATAGTAAGACTGGCTGGTGATCACACTTTCGGAGGGATCCAAATATTTGGAGATGGAGCTCAGAGCACATGCGTAGCTTCTGAGATTGAAGTCACAGCCCCACTTGCTTGCAAGGCATACGCTTTCAGCCACTGAGCCCTTTTTTCTCTGAGTCAGTTTAGGTAAGTTATGGTTTTCTAGAAACTTGTCTATTGTACAAGTCATTCCTAATATCCTTTTATAATGAATATATTACAACACTTGTTTCCTTTTTCATTCCTAATATTTATATCTTTTCTTTCTTTTAAAGAGAGCTTTACTAAAGGTTTGTCAGTTTTAGTAATCTAGGGTTTGCCCCCCTTAATACCTTATGTTCCTTTGTCACATTATTCTATATATCACAGAGAAGTGAAATCATTTAGTATTTGATCTTCATCTGACTTACTTCACTTAAAATGGGGTCTTCAGTTCTATCCAAGTTGCAATAAATTGCATCATCTCATCATTCCTTTATGGCTACATAGTATTCCATTATGTAGATTTTACCACACCTCTTTATCCACTAAACTATTGTTGGATACCTAGGGTGATTCCACATTCACAACATTAGTTGTTGTACTAAGGGCCATAGCAACAAATTTTTTTTTGTCACAAATGGAAGGGAAAAAAATTAATACCTCACATTCGTAATGTAGATAAATTTGTGGAATACTACCTAGTAACAAGAATGAACAACCACAGGCAAACAAGTGAATAAAATTCATATAATGTGATATAAGAGAAATACAATGCAGTAATATATAAATTTGTTTGATTACTTGAACATGAGGTAGAAAAAACAGGCCAAATGAATTCAACTCACTGTATTTGAAGTTAGCATGATGGCTACCCTTGAAAGAAGGTTTGTGAACAGGAATGGACTCTAGAAGACTTTGGGGGTGGGGGGTTTGCTCATGTTCTACTTCTTTTACCTGAAAGTTTGCTACCTACGTGTGTTCATCTTGTGAGGATTAATGGAGAAGTACATTTTTCTGTGTTTTTTCTATATAAGGGGTTCAATAAAACTTTACACTACAGAGCTCCAAAATTAAATATAAAAAGTCATACTTTATTTATTTATTAAATTTTATTACATCACCGTGAGATAGTTACAGGCTTTCATCTTTGGGTTACAATCACACAATGTTCAAACACCCATCCCTCCACCAGTGCATATTCCCCACCACCAATATCCCTGGTATACCCCCCCTTTTCCATCCTCCCCCTACCTCCATGGCATTCAATATTCCCCATACTCTCTCTCTACTTTTGTGCATTCTGATTTGCAATACAGATACTGAGAGGTTATCATGTTTGGTCCATTATCTACTTTCGGCACACATCTCCCATCCTGACTGATTACTCCAGTCATCATTTTCTTAGTGATCCCTTCTCTATTTCAGCTGCCTTCTCCCCTCCACTCATGAGGCAGGCTTCCAGCTATAGAGCAATCTTCCTGTCAGGCCTTACTCTTGACTCTATACTCAGAGTAACTCCTGGTAGTGCTTGGGTAACCATATGCAGTGCCAGAGATTGAACTAAGATTGTGCAAGGCAAATATTAATCCTTTTACTATCTCTCTGACTTCTCTTCATTTAAATTTCTGCTCTGACTTTAAACATGTTATTCCATACTCTGGGTTTCTGGGATTTTTTTTTGTTGTTAGGCTTCCTGGTTTTTTTTTTTTTTTCACTTCAACCTCATTTTCTGCATCGTAGGTTTCCATTTTTGAGATGGAGATAAATCATGCTGTCCCAACCTGTTTGTAGTGTATTAATCATCCAGTTCTTTTCAATAGGGTTTTCATATGGCTCCCTGTTTTACATCTGTTCATTCCTTTAACACACAAGACACACAGCCTATTCCTTATTTCTATTTCTGCCTATAATCTGATATAGAACTGTGTATTTTTCCCCATGACATTGCCATAAGTCGAAGACTTATCAGAAATTATTTGATTTAGGGAGACTCCATAATTTCTGGTTACATTATCTTTGTGTTTCATTATTTTCTATCTCTTCCTAAACCCCTCAAGGGAAGAAGCACCTGCAGTGACCTCTTGAAAAGATTCTCAGAGAGTACAGGCAGATCTCATATTTCTCTAGGGCAGAGATGACCTGATTTCATTTATCAGCTAATCCATAGGTAAACCTTGTTATTCTCTTGTTATGCTAGGATATAGAGAGAACTTTACTTGTAAGACAAATAAAAAATACTGAAAAATCTTCTATATTCCTAAGAAAGGATATTGGGAGAAACTTTAGCTTCAAAAATATGTTTTGGGGGCTGAAGCAATAGTATAGTGGGTAGGGCATTTGCTTTGCTTTGAAAACACAGCTAACCTGGGTTTTGTCCCTAGCATCCTCATATGGTACCCCAAGTCTACCAGGAGTGATCCCTAAGTACAGAGCCAGGAATAACCCTCAAGCACTGCTGGGTGTGGACAAAAAAACAAAACAAAACAAAACAAGTATGTTTTGGGGCCGAAGCAATAGTACAGCATGTAGGGCATTTGCTTTGCATACGGTCAACCTGGGTTCAGTCCCCCACATTCCATATGGTTCCCTGGGTACTACTGGGACTAATTACTGAGTACAGAGCCAGGGGAAACCCAAACATCACTGGGTATGGCCCCCCAAAATAAAAAAAGATATGTTTTTTAATGAAAATTCAGTTATTTCTGAAGTGAACGTAAGTTCTAGATTTTTTTCTTTAAAATTAGTTACTATAGAAACTATTCTCAAAGTTTTGCATAAATATTCTGTGACTGCCAGTTTTAAGACTTTAATCATATCATAATAACCCTGACATCATTGCCATAACCTAATATTCCTTTGCATTTCGGGTTATGTTTTGACAGTGGCCTTTATTTGTGTCTTTGAAACGACAGATAAGAGATTGCTGAGGTTTTTCCCCTCCAGGCCAGCATTTGAAGGTTATTATCGGTATATTTCATGACTAAGGTTTCTACTGTCATTGAAGCAATGAAATTATGAAATACACTTGAAAGTCCTCCCAACCAGTATATCCACAATTCATACTATAATGACTCCTTGGGGAGCATAATGTTTCTTCTTTTTCCCTCTTCCAGATCCTTCAGGCTTCTTCTTAAGTATCAGTTCAGGCTTGGCCTGTCTTTCTCCTGTTACACATTCTGGTTCCTAAAGTTGCTCCCACAATTGTTATCTCATGCAAGTCTTTTCTGTCACCATTTTTGTCCTAGGTCCCAACCTAAGTCTTCTTTTCTTTATGTTCAGCTGTTCGGAGTCTGCTTTTTGTGTATGATATTTACCTCTTTCTTAGTTCTCATAATCTCATTTATAAAAATTTTGTTTCGGGGCCACACCCAGGAGTGCTCAGGAATTAAGGAACCATGTGGTGCCTGGGATTGAACCCAGACCTCATGGATGCAAAGCCTGTGCTAGGCTTTTGAGCTACCTCTCTCGCTCTCAGTTTTTTTCCCTCTTTGGGTCACACCTGGCAGTACACAGGGGTTACTCCTGGCTCTGCACTCAGGCGTTAGTCCTGGCGGTGTTCAGGGGACCATATGGGATGCTGGGAATCAAACCCGGGTTGGTCACGTGCAAGGCAAATGCCCTATCCGCTGTGCTTTTGCTCCAGCCCCTGACTCTCAGTTTTTATCTATTGTTTTATCCTACCTATCATGAGTGCATGTTAGAATTTATATAGATTTGTTTTGGAAAAGTCAGGGTATGAATATAAGTCATATGAACTGACTTAATAATACATGCATATCCTTTCAGAATATCTCCACCTTGACAGGCCACTAAATGTATATCAAATATTGGAAATTTAACTTCCTTCTAAAAGTAAATCTTTCTCCAAGGTTAGTAGCAATCTTAACTTAAAATTTGACTCTTCCTTCTACTTTCCCTACTGGCACATATAGTTAGCAATGAATTTCTCCTAATTTATTGTGGGTTTTCTTCTCCATCCCAACTGTCCCATTGAGGTACTGCAGTAGTCTCTTGCTACTCCAGTCAATTGGACATTCAGCTTCCAAAACAACCTTCCTACAATGCGTATTAGTTCACATTGTGCCTTATTTAAAATCTTTTGCTGTCTGCTCACTGCTTGCAAGATAAATTCCAAACTACTTTGTATGCTGAACAAGGCTCTTCATGATTTGAGCAGTGACCCATCAGGGAGTTTATTCCCCTTCCAGAGGTTCATCATTCCCTGCATCGCTGTTTATCCAGGTTGGGTTCTCTTTGAAGCAAACTCTGACAGAGATTGAAAAGCCGGAGTGTAATCATGGCATGCTTTTAGGATTACCACCCACGGATAAGAAGGAGGAAGCACATGGGGACTGAAAGGGAAGTTAAACTATGACAAGTGGTATCTTGGAAATTGGCAAGTGCTAAAAATGGAATGCATGGGAAATTGGAAAATGCTAAAAAATCAGGGCTTTCCCCCTGTTTTCCCAGAGAGCTTGTGTGTCAGCTCAGTTCTGGCTGCATGGTATTCTCAAGTCGAGCCCTCAGCTGAAACCAGAGTTCAAAATTGGAATGGCTCCGTGGAATTGTTCTGGGTTTGATGAGGGGGCGTGGAGATCCAGACCCCAGGGTGATCAGTCATTGGATGAACATAGCCTTGGAAAGGGGCATGGCTTTGGAAAATGCAATTATATTCACCTGAGGCAATTCCAGGATGGTGCTGACAGGTTGAGTGCTGTGTGTAGGCCACACCCAGATGCAGGGGCATTCAGTCCTTCAAGGGAAACACATTTCACAGGGCCTTCTCATTTTCTGAGTACCACTGGGTCTGCTGGGTTGGAAGGTCTGTGGCAGAACAAGCCATAGACCTGAAGCTGGTCTTTGGTTTCCAAAGTCTGCGACTATAGGAGGTAAAGTAGTCTTAGGACAATGTCCAGTGGGGTCTCTGTTTTCCTCTCCATCCTTTCAACAGAGATTTTGAGAAGGATGGGTTGTCACTCTATTAAGTTCCTCACTCCAAAATTATTTAATATAGCTGCCTCTTTCTTTCAGGGCAGTGATTCTTACTCAGGATGATTTTGCTTCTCACCTTCACCTCCAGAGACATTAGGCTTATCTGTAGACTTGTGTGTGTGTGTGTGTGTGTGTGTGTGTGTGTGTGTGTGTGTGTGCGTGCTTTGTTTTATTTATTTTGGGGCCATATCTGATGGTGCTTAACGTTTACTCTTTGCTCTGCACTCAGGAATTAATCCTGGTGGTGCTTGGGGAAACCCTAAGAAATGCCAGGAATCTAACCCGGGTCAGCAGCATGCAAAGCAAATGCTCTATATGCTGAACTATAATCCAACCCCTGGAAACTTCTTTGAGAGATGTGGGATTTGGGTCACACACAGTATTTAGTATTTACTCCTGTCTCTGTGTTCAGGGATCATTCCTGGAGGTACTCAGGGGACTGTATATGGTGCATGTGGTGCTGGAGATTGACCCGTGGTCTTTTGTGTGGAAGGTAAATGTCTTACCCACTGTCTTATCTCTCTGCCTCTCTGGAGAGACAGTTTTGTTCATTATAGCTGTGGCAGAAGATATTACTGGTACTTTCGGGGCAGAAGTAGTGCTCACTGAATAGTACTCACAAAAGGGAATGATTCAGTCAGAAGTGTATTATAATAGTACAGATGTTGGAAAGTTGTGCTTTATGGCAGCACCACTCAAGGGCCATGCCATTTCTGATGCCCGTGGTAGCTAAGGAATGAATCTTTTATCTCTATGGGTCATGCTGTTACTGTAGATCCTTAATTTTGTGGATCCTTGATTTTGTCTGTAAAGTTAGTATACAAAACTCCAGATGTTTATAAAGTTATTTAACAATTTTAAGAAAGTAGTATTGGGACCTTGGTGGCCTATGTTCAGGCCTCATGATGGCTCCTCACTGGTCCCCTGCAGGTGCCCATCTGTGTTGGTCTCTCATTGGTTCTATCTCTCAAGTCCTTGCTGGTCTCTTACTGGTTCTGTCACTCTAAATCCACCACTGTCCCTCAGTCCTCCTGGTCATCATGTGGCTTTGCAGCCTGTCCCATTAACTTTCTTTTGTTTTTCAGCCACCTGGGTGAGAACTACAGCTTTTTCTTCCCAGCCTTAGGCGAGGAAGTTGTCTGACCCGTGTTCCCCATTTTATTTTAGGTTCTTACTCTAATCTTGAACGCGGCCCACCAGGGTTCAATTCCTCTGTCCCTCTCGGAGAGCCCGACAAGAGTATCCCACCTGCATGGCAGAGCCTGGCAAGTTCCCTGGGGCGTATTCAATATGCCAAAAACAGTAACAAGTCTCACAATGGAGGCGTTAGTGGTGCCCACTCGAGAGCATCAATGAACAAGGGGAGGACAATGCTACAGTGCTACTCCAATCCAGTAGCCATTTACATCCTTTCTCTGCATGGCTGCCCCTCATCTGTTTAGGCATAAAATGACCAGTTTTCTTTACTAGAATACCTGACACCCCTCCTCTGCTCCCTCCAGCTCCACCATAACAATGAGAGGGTTACTGTCCTCACCAAAATTCCATCCTTCAGTATTGGCTGAATTTTTACTCCCTTTTACCTTGACCAGGTGAAGTAATCAATCTCAGATTTGACTTTATTTCTCTAGGGTCCATTTGCTTGCAACCCATTCCTATAAGTTAGGATTTTGTTAGAAAAGGAAACCAATTTAAACAGAAAAAATATTAAGAGATGATGGGATAACTCAAGAGGGCTGGATTGTTCCCACAATCACATACCACCACCACACCCCCACCCCGAAACCCAGGAGCTCAGCTCCCTGAGATCCTACATACCTGTTGATACCCCAAGATGGGGTGGAGGTACAGCAAGGACTGTTTCATGGGCCCCTGCGCCTGAAATCATGCACCGTGTGCCGGGGTTTGGATGCTCCAACTGGAGCTGGGCTGCTGGCCTGAATCTTGCCCACAGGGCTGCTGTTGCCGGAGTGAAGTCTTTGCTTTCCTGGCTCTTTAAGCCTGCAGGGAGAATTTTAACAGGACTAAGGTGTTAGCAACAAATGGTGCTGTGTGCTTAGCCAGGGCAATTTCAGCTTGGCTGGTAGAAAGTCACAGAACTCCAGAGGAGAAGAATTCTCCAGACGCCAAAGCTTTTGAATATGGAGAGCAAAACAGTGATCATTCTTAGGTGAAAAAAAGATTTCATTATTCCTGAAATTTGCAAGCTATTTTATGGTAAACTTCTAGAATGGCAAAAGGTTGGATGTATATGGCCCTCCGTTTTTCCAGTGAGTGCCCGTAAGGTTATAATAGCTTTCTATTGTCCCACCTCTCTTCCTTCTTCCCTCCCTCTCACCCAGGCACGTGTATGCACACACTCATTTAACTTGTCATAGGTCTGGTTGCTATATTTGCGTCTCAGTGCAAAAGGGTGTAGGCCCAACTAAAGCTCTTACCTTTATTATTCAAATTCACTTCAATAAGTGTTAGCAGCAACAAAATAAACAATGCCGGAAATAGCTTTCTAATGAAATAAAGCTAGACAGCATGACTTTTCATTTCCGTGTTTGATTAATTGTGTGCTGTCTCCTCTTTTATGAGAGATAAATCCACACATGTAAAGCTCTATCAAAGCAGAAAAACAAAGGAACCCTTTAGAGGAACTCAGTTTAAGCGTGACTTTTTTTTTCTTTTGTCACTTGATGGATCTTTCTATTTATCTTCCCTAACAGCCTTCAAGATAAAAAGTTCCATGCTTCACAGGTGAGCTGATAATACCCTGATAAGGCGCAGCAAGGTAGCTTGTCTTCAATAGCCAGTGTGCTTTTATTATTATTGCTGTTGTTGATACTTTTATTTTATTTTATTTATTTATTTATTAGTGAAACACCATGAGGTACAGTTATTGACTTATAAATTTTTGTGCTTGGGTTTCAGTTATACAATGATCAAGTACCCATCCCTCCACCAGTGCCCATCCTCCACCACCACGGGTCCCAGCATCCCCCCCCATTCCCCCTTACAGCCGTCCCACCCTGCCTCTGTGGCAGGGCATTCCCCCTTGTTCTCTCTCTCTTCTTTTGGGTACTGTGTTTTGCAGGAGAGGCAATGAGTGGCAATCATGTTTGGTCTATAGACTACTTTTAGCATGCTTCTCCCACCCTGGGAGGGTCCTCACAACACCCTTCATTTGGTGCTCTCTTCTCTATCTGAGCTTCCTTTTCACCTAGCACATGTGGCTGGTCTTCAAGTCATGGAGCAAAATTCCTGGTACTAATCTGAGCCATTGCTGGGTGTTAGTCTCCCGTTTTGTTGCTTTATGTTCCCCAGATGAATGCAATCTTTCTGTGTCTATCCCGCTCTTTCTGACTCATTTCGCTTAACATGATACTTTCCATGTAGTACCACTTGTATGTAAATTTCATAACTTCATCTTTTCTAACAGCTACATAGTACTCCATTGTGTAAATGTACCAAAGTTTCTTTAACCAGTCATCTGTCCTCGGGCACTCAGGTTTTTTCCAGATTCTGGCTATTGTAAAGAGTGCTGCAATGAACAAACAATTGCATATGTCACTTCGACTATACCTTTTTGCCTCTCTGGATATATTCCCAGGAGTGCTATAGCTGGGTCAAATGGGAGATCAAATTCTAATTTTTTGAGAATCATCCATACTGTTTTCCAAAAGGGTTGGACCAGCCGGCATTCCCACCAGCAATGAAGGGGTGTCCCTTTCTCGCCACATCTGCGCCAGCACTGGTTGCTTTGGCAAAAAGGCACATGAGAAAATGCTCTACATCACTAATCATCAGAGAGATGCAGATCAAAACAACAATGAGATATCATTTCACACCACAGAGACTGTTAATACTTTTAGAGTGAATTTAATGAGGAAGGAAGGATCCAGGGACAGGCCATTTTGACTTATACAGAAAGATATGGGGCAGCCAATTTTCTCTCATGGTTGGAGATGTTTGAGTATGTTGCTATGAACCCTAAAATTTTATATGCAAATGTAGGATTACCTAAAATGCATTGCCCCTTCCGTTCTCTTTGTTGCTGTGTTTGTTTTGATGACCAAGGGTCACACATGCTCCTGGTAGTGGCACTTGCTCATCTTTAGCTGTCAGGGGTCACACATGAGGTTGCCTCAATGCTTGCAAAGGGCCACATTCTTTAGCTCTGCTGCTCATGTCCTGGTTGTAGTACTCTGTGGGGTCCCACATGTGCTTACAAGGCTTGCACCTCCTAGTGCTGGTGCTTGCATATATTTTAGTGGTGCTCATGGGGTGGAGGGGGTTGCACCGCTTCAGCTGTAGTGCTCATACACAACTGAATGCGGTATGGTCAGAAATTTACACAGGGATCACAGGCAGAAGAATCTGTTTCAACAACAGTCAACACGTGTGTTGGTACTGGGGTCAAACTCATGCCCTTACACTTGTAAGGCAGGTGTTCTAAGTCACTGAGCTATTCCTCAGGATTATTTTTTCGTTATTACTAAAGGTATTGTTCCATACTACCATCATTCAAGCTTTATAAATGAAGAAGCTGACTGTTAGGGAATGCAAAGAACAGACTTAGAATTAAAATAGTGTTAAAAAATTTATTTTTTATTTTTTTAAATTTAATTTTATTTATTTATTTTTTGCTTTTTTTATAATGAGACATCATGAGGTACAGTTGCAGACTTACACATTTTTGTGCTTGGGTTTCAATTATACAATGATCAAATACCCATCCCTCCACCAGTGCCCATTTCCCACCACCTAAAAATTTTTTTTAAATGTGCTTCCCCCCCCCACCCCCAGGGCTGGAGTGATAGCACAGTGGGTAGGGCATTTGCCTTGCACGCAGCTGACCTGGCCGACCCAGGTTTGATTCTTCTGCCCCTCTCGGAGGGCATGGCAAGCTACTGAGAGTATCTCGCCCACACGGCAAAGCCTGGCAAGCTCCCCGTGACATATTTGTTATGCCAAACACAGTAACAAATCTCACAATGGAGACATTACTGGGCCCGCTTGAACAAATCAATGAACAATGGGAGGACAGTGACAGTGCTCCCCCCCCCCCACCTACCCCAGTTATAGAGACCAGTGCAGGAAGGAAGAAAAAGAATTCTGACCAGCAAAAAACAGAAATTTCAACCTCAGTTCCTACCTTATGTAGCAGCCTTTCTTTGTCTTCTATTTAAAAAGAATTTTAGATTAGCTTTAGGTTTGCCAAAATATTGTGAAGCTAATACAGAGTTTTAAGACACCCCAAACCTAGTATTCTCAATTGTTAAGTTCTTACATTAGGAGGTACATTTAAAAATATATATTTACTTATTTATTTTGTCTTGCTGGGTCACACCTGGTGATGCTCAGGGGTTACTCCTGGCTCTGCACGCAGAAATTATTCCTGGCGGTGCTCGGGCAACCATATGGGATGCTGGGGATCAAACCCTGGTCGGCTGTGTGGAAGGCAAACATCCTACCCATTGTATTATCACTCTGGCCCCCAGGAGGTGCATTTGTCAGTCAATACCTATGTATTGTCTAAAATTGATGTAGTTTGTTCAGATTTCTTTTTTTTGAGAGATAGTTATTATATAAAACAACATTCACTTCAGGGTTTACATAAGGATTTTTTATTTCTATATATTGCGAAGCAATCACCATGGTGTGTCTAGTTAACATCCATTCCAACACCCTGAAGCAATTGTTTTCCTTGTGATGAGAACTCTTTTTCAGGATGGTTTTCTAAGCAGTGCTCAGGGAGCCCAGGGGTCACCCCTGGTGATCCTTCATCAATAGACTAATGGGTACATGCAAGGGCCTGAGGATACAGTGCTGCTGGGTTCCTGTGGTGTCACAAATTACCTGTGCCACTCTGTGGCACTCGGGAACATCTAGGACCACACTCAGGGATTAAGCTGGAGTTGATAAATTCAAGGCGTACACCTTACCCCCGTGCTGTCTCTCCAGCTTCAGTGATGAGAACTTTCTAGATTGACTTTCTTTAGCAACTTTCCAATGTGCAATCTGGCATTACTGGCTATAGTCACCAGGCTGTGCTTGGAGTCATGTCTCCTGACCCACACTATCCCTTTCCGCTATATCAATGACACACAGCCAATAGCTGTCTGAAATGTTATGTGCATTTTTGAGGTATTTTGAGAAAAGAGAGAGAAATCACGTTACATAAGTTTTATTATATAAGACTCTGCTGTTCCAATTTTTCCATTGTATTAGTTGTTAATCTCTTTTTTTATATAATTTATTTCTTTATGGTTTAGGTCTCAGTCATGTAAATATCAAACACATTTCCCTTTACCAATACTTATTTTTAACCGCGAACCCCAATAGAACCCCACCTCCCACCCCTCCCAATTCCTGTGAGGCAGTTGAGTTCTAGTTAATACTCTTATCTACTTTGACTAGATACATTGTTTCGATAGAGGATGCACAATTATTGTTTAGGGTTTATGACCCCCCCCCCAATCAGACATGCTGAAACAGCGTTGTGAAATGATTTGCTTTCTACAACTTTGTTTAAGAATAAAATGATGTCTATCGCGGCCGCGCGGTTTTGGATTTCTGCTATTTTACTTATTAACCCTGGAAGAATTTCTATTAAAAGTTAGATAGTTAAGAGATTGGTTTCTGTGCTCTGGAGTCGTGGCCGTGCCGGAGAGCCGCTGGTGGGGGGCGAGAAGGACGGCCCATTACGCCCCCCTTCCCATGAGGTCCGTCGTGTCCCCCCCCTCCCCCCCCCTCAAACCTGCTCTCCACAAGGCTCCGGTGCAGCTGCCATCTTTCTTTCCAGAGAGGAGCCGTGTTTGTGTTTTTAAACACAGAGTTTTTCATGTAATCAGTGTCCTCTACACCCTACTCTTCTTACTCAAAGTTGCTGCACTGGTAAAGAAAGCCTAGGAGGAGTAGGGATGTGTTCAAGTTTTAGAGCAGGTTTCTTGCAAATGTGAGGCCCTGGATTCCATGCCTGGTACCATAGGACCCCCAGCAACAATAGTCACAAGGTCAGCTACAGCGAAGAGCAAACTCACCAGTGAGCAGGATCGTAAAATCCCAGCCACAGGCCACCTGTTGGATGGGACAACCAAGGAGGGACGTGCAGGGGGTAAAGCACAGAACGTCTTCTGTGTGACCCAGCCCCAACTGCCCATCTTTGTTTAAGCCACAGACAAAAAGGCTTCCTTCATCTGTGACAACTGCAGAGTGGCCGCCTCCACCAGTGATCTTCCGCACACTCTCGGGTCTGCAGAACTCACTCAGCTGCTGGGGCAGAAGTACATCTTCCTTATGGCCAAGGCCAAGTTGCCCATAGCTATTTGCACCTGGGTCCCTTACACCAGGAAGGCACAAATCAAGCACCGTGAGCAAGAGGGGCACAGCAGCAGCAGCAGCAGCAGCAGCAGCAGCAGCAGCAGCAGCAGCAGCAGCAGCAGCAGCAGCAGCAGCAGCAGCAGCAGCAGCAGCAGCAGCAGCAGCAGCAGCAGCAGCAGCAGCAGCAGCAGCAGCAGCAGCAGCAGCAGCAGCAGCAGCAGCAGCAGCAGCAGCAGCAGCAGCAGCAGCAGCAGCAGCAGCAGCAGCAGCAGCAGCAGCAGCAGCAGCAGCAGCAGCAGCAGCAGCAGCAGCAGCAGCAGCAGCAGCAGCAGCAGCAGCAGCAGCAGCAGCAGCAGCAGCAGCAGCAGCAGCAGCAGCAGCAGCAGCAGCAGCAGCAGCAGCAGCAGCAGCAGCAGCAGCAGCAGCAGCAGCAGCAGCAGCAGCAGCAGCAGCAGCAGCAGCAGCAGCAGCAGCAGCAGCAGCAGCAGCAGCAGCAGCAGCAGCAGCAGCAGCAGCAGCAGCAGCAGCAGCAGCAGCAGCAGCAGCAGCAGCAGCAGCAGCAGCAGCAGCAGCAGCAGCAGCAGCAGCAGCAGCAGCAGCAGCAGCAGCAGCAGCAGCAGCAGCAGCAGCAGCAGCAGCAGCAGCAGCAGCAGCAGCAGCAGCAGCAGCAGCAGCAGCAGCAGCAGCAGCAGCAGCAGCAGCAGCAGCAGCAGCAGCAGCAGCAGCAGCAGCAGCAGCAGCAGCAGCAGCAGCAGCAGCAGCAGCAGCAGCAGCAGCAGCAGCAGCCGCCGCCGCCGCCCATGGGACGCTGATATTCCATCCAGCCCAGGAGCCCAGGCGAAGAGTGCGGCCGCTGCAGGGGCGGCCTTCGACGCGCCGGGCCCGCGCTCCATGCGGGGACGCTCCGCGAGACCAGTTGTTAATCTCTTACAGAACTTTGTAAACTAAGCTTTATCATAGCCGTGACAGGGAAAATACCCTACAATATAAAATAGGGTTTACTACTACCGGGTTTAAAGTTTCCAGAGGAGGTTGTAGAACATTTCTTCCACAAATAAGGGAAGATTAGCATAGTTCTTTTATAATCGTAAATTAGTACCTTTGGACCCCCTTGCCCTTATCCCACAATCCTCCCCACAAGCCCAGCTCTGGCAATTAATAATCTGTTCTCTTTATGGATGGGTTCAATTTGGCTTTGTTTGTTTTTAGATTCCGCATAGATCCTATAGTATTTGTCTTTGTCTGATTTCTTTTCATGTAGCACAAAGCCCTCAAAGTTTATTTGGGTTGTGATCAGAGAGGTAGGGTTTCTTTCTTTGCTCCCTCCTTTCTTGGCTTTTAGTTCACGCTTACAGTACAGTTAATAATAGAGTGTCATGCCTGCGATGCTGGTACAACATATCTACCACCAACCTATCAGTGTCCCTCCCACCAATGTCATATTTCTTTCTTTTAAAAATATTTATAGATATTGGGTGACCTCCCAAGCAGTGCCAGGAGATCCCAGCCCATAGTCAAGGATACTAGGTCTTACTCTGTGGGCCTGAAGTGATTGGGTCTAGCACATGCTCTCAGGCTCGTTTATATCTGGGGGGTTCTGAGGTGCCTGGGATAAAATTACAGCCCTGTGGTCTGGCTTTTTTTGGGCCTAATTATGTTGCTTTAAAAAAAAATTGCGGGGGGGGGGGGGAACCAATCTTGGTGATATTTGAGGCTTAATTCTGGCTCTGTGTTCAGGGATCACCTTGTGACTGTGCTCAGAGGACCAACCATATGGGGTGCTAGGGATCAAACTTGGGTTGACAGTGTGCAAGGCAAGGACTCTGCCCACTTTAATATCACTCTGGACCCCACATTATCCTTTTTATTTTAATGGCTGAAGATTATTCACTTGTAATATATAGTCGCGTGTTTTGTTGGCCAATAATGAAATCAATGGTATTCCACAAAGTATATAAATATAGTCTATGGTAGTAGTAGACTATCAGTGTTTTATAGTGTTTTGGAAACCACTGCCAGATAAGCTAAGCAGCAATCATTTTTGTTGAGGATCAGCTGCAAACTTCTGCAGATCAGAAGTGGTAAGTGGACTGGTGGTTGAGAACCACTGTGTTAAGTGGTCTGGTTTTGTCTTATTATATTCTGTGACTTTGCACAAACTTTACTAAACATTCCAAGTATGCATTTCTCAGAATGTATTTCACTATCCAGAGATGCAAGAGTGTAATCATTTCCTTTATTCATTCATCCATTAGTGGACACTGAAGCTATTTTCATTTCTTGGTCATGTTATTTACAATGAGCAACAGAGTCCCAGCAAATTCTAAAATTTTTTTAATGTGAAAACTGGCATTTGAATTTTTGTAGGGATTTCATTGATAATGGGTGTGCATATGTATTTTTGAATTAGTATTTTGTTGCCTTCAGATGAAGACCTAAAAATAGAATAGTTGTATCATATGGTAGTTCTATTTTTGAATTTTTAGTTTGCAGTACTTCCATGGATTTATTTTTGCTTTTGTTGCCTTTGCTTACAGTTTCATAACTAAGACTGCTGCCAAGGAGTATCTTGCCTACGTTTACTTCTGAGAGTTTTGTTGTTTTCAGACTTGATCTTTATTTATGGTATAAAATAGTGGTCCGGTTTCATTCTTTTGCATGTGGCTATCAGTTTACTCAATACCCAATACCATTGCCTCTGTTGTTACAAATTAATTGAACATATATGTTAATCTATATTTGGGTGGCTTTATTTATAGACACTCTTATGTTCCATTGATCTATGTGTACATTAATATGCCAAAACCATTTTGTTGTGATTAATGTATCTTTATAATAAAGTTTGAAATCAGGGAGTATAAAATTTCCAACTTGGTACTTTCTCAAGATTGTTTTGGCTATTTAGCAACTGATAGTTCCAACAAATTATAGAATTTTTTATGTGAAAACTGGAATTTGAATTTTTGTAGGGATTTCATTGTATCTGTAATTGCTTTGAGTAGTATGGCACTAAAAAAATTAATTCATGAATTTATTAACACAGCATATCTTTACACTTCTTTGTGCTCTTCAGTTTCCTTCATCATTATCTTGCAGTTCCAGTGTTTTTTGCTTTCTTGGTTAAAATTATTCTAAGTGGGGGCTGGAGTTAGAGCACAGCGGGTAGGGCATTTGCCTTGCACATGGGCAACCCGGGTTCGATTCCCAGCATCCCATATGGTCCCCTGAGCACCGCCAGGAGTGATTCCTGAGTGCAAAGCCAGGAGTAACCCCTGTGCATCTCCGGGTGTGACCCAAAAAGCCAAAAAAAATTATTCTAAGTATTTTATTCTTTTTGATGTATATGATTATGAGTTGATAAAAATGTGATTGCTTTTTTTTTAAATTTGTTTTTTGGGGGGTCACATCCAGCGATGCTCAGGGGTTACTCCTGACTCTGCACTCAGGAATTACCCCTGATGGTGCTCAGGGGACCATAATGGATGCTGGGAATCAAACACTGGTCAGCCGCGTGCAAGGCAAATGCCCTACCCGCTGTGCTATCACTCCAGCCCCTAAATGTGATTGCTTTTTAAGTTTTCTTTATGATAATTTTTTATTATTAGTGTGTAGAAATGCAATAAATGCTTATATGTTGATATTTATTTTTGTTCTGAAAATTTACTGAATTTCTTTACTATTTGTTGATGTTTGTGTGTGTGAAGTTGTTAGGGATTTCTACATGTAATATGTCATAATGCAATTGGTGAAAATTTTACTTCTTTTCTGATTTGGGTGCCTTTTGTTTCTTTTTCTTTTTTTCCCCCTGTTTTTCCCTAATTACTAATGAAAACTACCTTTTTCATCTCTATGATGAATAAATTGTGAGTGTGGTCATCTTTGTATTTTTTCCTAATTTTAGAGGAAACGTTTTCAGCTTTTCCTCATTGTGTCTGATGTTAGCTGTGACCTTTGATACGCAGAGTTACATTCCTTCTCCACCCACTCTGTTGATTTTTTAAAAAATCAAATGGATGCTGAATTTCATCAATGCCTTTTCTGGATCTTTTGAGCTGACCATATGTTTTTTGTCTTTATTTTGTGGATATGAAGCATCATATTGATTTATATGTGGATGTTAAACCATTCTTACATCCCTGGAGTCAATCCCAATTTAATCATGATGTACAATCCTCCTCACGGTCATGGTCCTCCCGTTGTTCATCGATTTGCTCAAGCGGGCCCAGTAACGTCTCCATCATGAGACCTGTTGTTACTGTGTTTGGCATATCGAATACATCACGGGTAGCTTGCCAGGCTCTGCCATGCGGGCAAGATACTCTCGGTAGCTTGCTGGGATCTCCGAGAGGGCTGGAAGAATCGAACTCGGGTCGACCATGTTGGCTGCTTGTAAGGCAAATGCCCTACCGCTGTCCTATCGCTCCAGCCCAATCCTTCTAATATATTGCTAAATTCAGTTTGCTGATGTATTGCTGGCAATTTTCGCATGCATGTTCAGCAAAGACATTAGGCTGTAGAGTGAGTGTGTGTGTGTGTGAGAGAGAGAGAGAGAGAGAGAAAGAGAGAGAGACAGACAGACAGAGATAGAGAGAGACACAGAGAGAGACCCTGTCTGCTTTGACATCAGAGCAACCCTGACTTTCTAGCATAAATTTGGATATATTCCTTTCTCCTGTATTTTTTGAAGAGTTGAGAATAATTGGTATTAGTTCTTCTCTAAGTGTGTGGTTGACTTCACCCATGAAGCCATCTGCTCTGGACTTTCATTTGTATTAGGACGTTTTTGATTACTAATTCTATCTCCTTTCCAGAAATCAGTCTGTCCAGATTTCCTTTATTTAACCTAATGTTCCTCTTTTGTTCCCGGATCCTATCCAGGATACCACGTTGTATTTAGTCATCATGTCTTCATAGTCTCCTTTTGGCCATGACTGATTCTCAGTTTTTTCTTGTTTCTTGACAAGTCTGAGGAGTGCTGCTCAGCTCCACTTTGGGTTTTATCTGATCTTTTCTCAAGTGCAACTCTAGTCACTTCCAGAAAAATGGTTTAGGTCAGCAGTAGAATGGGGCTTCCTGGTGCTCAGGATGCTCAGCCTATTTTTCTGGCTGGGAGGGAAAGAAAGGGGATCATTTGGTATTACATTATCAAATTTCAAAAGGTCATTTGAAATGGTGACTGATAACCAACTTGAGAGTTCACCATGTTTGTTGATATTCTATATGGGCTTCCATATATACTCTGGGAAAATAATATTAAACATTTCACATTAGTTAACATTTCTTGAGAGTCTCTCAGGCAGTGGTCAGGGGTCCCAGGGCCCCTGGGAGATGTGAATCATTTTGTTTTGTATGTCACCCCAGAAAATGCAGTGTTGCTTGGGCCCTATTGATCTGCAGGGGTTGGGAGTGGGGGAAAGAGGGGTGCACACTTAGGGTCACTCATTGCCAGAAATAGAACTTGAGGCCTCCACATGCTGAGCATGCAGTTTGTCCTTAGAGCTATTTCTGGGTAACTGTTGCTTATGACAATCAAGTTTAGGTGGTATGTCTGAATTTGTCTTCTTCAACTGATGTATGAAGGGGCCGGTTTCCTTGTCAACAAAGATTCAGAGCAAAATAGTGACTCACTGTGGTTTATTCCAGTATTGAAGCAAGGACTAACATTGTGCTTTTCAAGTAAAATTGAGTTAGAATCTTAAATTTTTGAAAGCAATAAAATGAAACCTCAGGGCCAAGGAGATAACTCAAGGGCATTTTTTGCACGTGGGAGGACTGGGTTTGAAACCTGGCATAGACTGACCCCCCTGAGCACATGAGCACTGCTCGGAGTAGTCCTTGAGTCAGCTTGCTGAAGGAAAGCTATGCGTGCATCTATGCATGTGATGCACATAGTCTAATTATATATGAACTTATCATTTGGAGAATCTCTGATCCAGGACCAAAGGGACCATAGTCTCTAAGAATCACAGAATTCCCTCATCTTCCAGCAGTATGTTACAAGTGGATAGACGTGTGTGTGTGTGTGTGTGTGTGTCTGTGTGTCTGTGTGTGTGTCTGTGTTTGGGGGCCACATCCAGTGGTTCTCAGAACTTACTCCTGCCTTTGCGATCAGGGATCACTCTTGGAGTTTGGGGAGCCAAATGGTGTGCTGGGGATTGAATCCAGGTTGGCCATGTGAAAGGCAAGCAGCCTACTCATGGTACTGTTGCTCTAGTCTCTATACTATGTGTTTTTTTCTTTACATACATCTTATGATATATTAAATTAATCACAGTAAAACACTGGTAGCAACAATAATAAAATGGAACAGTTCTAATAAGACAGTGGCCTGGAAATTGCAGGAATATCTTGCTATCTTGTGTCAACAGGCTTGGCTGATGATGGAATCAGTATCATTACGAGTTAAGTACCGCATCCTCCTTTCCAGTAAAAGCTGCCTGTGTATCTGCTTAGTGTTTTCTCAGGTCCTTCCATCTCCCTCCTCCCTGCTCAGGTCTCTGCTCCAGAGCCCTCTCCTGCTGACCTGGATAGGAACGTCCTGGTTGCCCTCTACCCTGACTCTCCTTTATAGCTCTTCATATCTCCAATTCATTTCTTACATATGAAATGTGTGCTTATTTTTTAAAATTGTATTGTATTCTTCACTGGAGTGTGAGTACAGTGAGAACCAGAATCCGTGTTGCTCACCACATTTCCATCCCGTCTTAATTAGACTGCTTTACTTCATTTTTCTGCACATTGTAGTTCCCAATTATAGTGATATAATAGCACAAACTCCTTTTCTGTTTTCTTTTTATTAGAGGAAATTCAAGAAGGTTTTATTCTAACTCTTTTATACTGCTTTTTAGCTGAGAATGCTTTTTATATCCAAGTATATTTAAAACATTGTGCCTATTGCACAAACTTGCTGATATTGGAAAATAAAATCAACTTCCATAATTGTACAATTCTAACTTGTTAATCTTTTCCTCCTCTGCCAGCCATTTCTCTACATGGATAAACTTTGATTTTTAAATCAATTATAAAAGGTCCTTTGAACAAATTGATAAATATACATGTCATACATCAATCATCTCAAAATTAGGAATTTAGGGTACTTTATGTTTCTCTTTTTTTTTAGGTTTAATTTCTACTTCTGTTTTATGCTTTAAATATATAATCACAATGTTTAAATTAATTTAGGGGCAAGATTTTATCTACATCCAGCTTATCCAGTGCTTGGACTTATTCCTGTTCTCTGATCAGGGATCCTTCCTGGAGACACTCAGGGGACTGTATGTGGTGCCAGAGACCTAACTGGTATAGGCAGCATGCAAGGCAATCATCTTAATCCCTGTCTGGTCCAAATTGTTTGAAAACATTTAAATACCTTTAAACATTGTAAATGATAAGAAGAGTAAATGTTATAACTTCCCCAAATAAACGTATTTCAAAATCCACTCTTTCAATGAAAATAAATAAACACCACCAAAAAAAATCCACATTCCTAAGTGATTGTGAAAGGAGAATGCCAACTTGCAAAGGGCAGGAAACAGAAAGCCAGGAGTGATGGTGTTGCCCTTAATATTGTTTCTACTTTCGGGGCTGGAGCGATAATATAGGGGGTAGGGCATTTGCCTTGCATGTGGCTGACTAGAGTTCAATTCCCAGCATCCCATATGGTCCCCCGAGCACCGCCAGGAATAATTCCTGAGTGCATGAGCCAGGAGTAATCCCTGTGCATCACCGGGTATGACCCAAAAAGAAAAAAAGTATCATTTCTACTCTCCAGGGTCAGTGGGCCATGAAAAGTTCTTACAGATAAAGTTATTTGATGAGAAAAATAATAACTTTTCCAAAAAGGAAAATCCTTTAAACTCTAATAAGGATGAGATAAAACTGACCTAATATTTATGCCATCATCACTTTTAGTCTTATTATTCAGTTTTTTAAATATCACTTTCTCTCATCAGTTTAACAAAATCATGATCAGTTGAACCATCTGAATGTTTTTATAGAGTGACATTTATAAGCATCTAACCAAAAATCAGTAGTTAATTGTTAATAAAGTTAAAAATAGCAAATTCAAGCATTTCATTCCGAGTCAAAAATAACTAATCAATGTCCATGTCGAGTGAATGACTACTTGGTACTGAAAAGGAATTTTCAGTATGGAAACACATGTTTCAGTCTCAGAAACATTAAACTGAATTTTAAAAAAGTCTATATATTGTATTAACTATAGTTTGCTGTTCATATTATAGTGTCATTTATATTAAATTTTAGAAAAGACAAGAGCAATCGTTCAAATGTCTATCTTTCAAATATCTGTCAGAAGTGATAGATATTAAATTACTAGTGCCCTGGTTCCATGAGAGGAAAATATGCAAAAGGTATGAGTAATCTCTCCTTTTTTATTTTTTGGGAAGGGCAGAACTCCCAAGCCATGCTCAGGAGACCCCAGAAACTCCACCAGTGATTCTTGGCGAATTGGGCTAGTTCAATGCTAGAAACTGAGGATGTGGTGCTGCTCTGGCCTAGGCCACTCCAGCGGTTACCTGGCAATGCTCGGAGAACATGTGGTGCTGGAGATTAAACCATGACGGCATATGCCCTAACTCAGAAATCTTTTGGGGAAATGGAAATGTTTTCTATCTTTTTTTTCTCTTTTTTTGGGTCAAACCTGGCGATTCATAAGGGCTACTCCTGGCTCATGCACTCAGGAATTACTCCTGGCGGTGCTCGGGGGACCATATGGGATGCTGGGAATTGAACACGGGTCACCCGTGTGCAAGGCAAATGCCCTACCCGCTGTGCTATCGCTCCAGGCCCAATGTTTCCTATCTTGATTGAAGTGATGGACACTATAATATATATATATATATACATACATATATATATCCCAGACTCATCAAGCTTTATAATTAAAGTAAGCATATTTTATTATTGTCACTGACACCTCAAGTTGATTTGAAAAGAGATTAGTTCATATTTCACCAAATTTTATTCTATGAGTCAATAATATCAAGACTTATCCAAGGTAATGATGATTATTTCATTGTGAAAAATTTGTTCTCAGGGCTGAGGAAATCCATTGCTCAATGGATTGGCATGTATGTCTTCTCTGCTGGAGGTCCCTAACTCAATCCTTAGCTATGTACCCATTCACCCACCTCCGCAATCCAGCACTTCCAGGTGTAGCCCACGTGACCCCGGTGCATCACTAACTTGAGTTAGGGCCACATATCGCCAGAGCATTGCTGGGGAGACCCCCACATAAGCTATTCTTATTTACTATACTGTGTGTATTAAAGCTACAATGTGATGACGTATTATTAGTCATGTTTTACTAAACTGTCATTTACCTTATTTTGTAAACATCTCTAGGAACTGCCTGCTATGAGCATTTAAAAATATATATTTAAATATAAATATATACTCCTGAAAACCTTCCAACAAACCTTTCTTATTGGTTTGTTTTTATTTGCTAAGAAATAGTTGATGGAACTAGTTTTGTAAATTTCATACAAATGTAAATTAATTGTGCACCAAAGGAGTCAGGAAGATGGGTGAATACCAACTGTTTTCTTAGTCTCTGGTTATTATTACAAGTAATAACTTACCAAACATATTTTTTCTTATTATAGCTAGCAACTAGAATTTATTTTTAAAATAGGGCTAAACGCAGTAGGCTACTGTCGCCGGGCCACCCCAGCGGGGAATGGGTGCTGTCCCTCCGCCTGCTCCCTCTTGGCGACTTGGTGGCTGTCATCCTCCAGAGGCCATTGGACAGTCAGGCTTGGGCCCGCAGTGACGAAACTTGTTGGGTCTCACGGGATGGGCGGGGAGGTGGAGCCGGGCCTGTCTTCCCCACCCCAATGAGACCCCAAGTCATCGCCCACGAATGGCCTCTTTGACTCCTCATCAAGCTGTTCAACGGCCATGATCCCAGAGACTCAGGAGCAGATCTCTAAACCCAGTGGCTTTTGGCAGAAATCCCTCCAGATTTAAGTGTTAAAATTTCAGAACTTCAAAACCACATGGCCCTACTGCAGCCACACGACATCATATGTTATTCATAACCAGCAATAGAACACAAATTGTCTATTGTTGCCTTTTCAGCAGATATGAGTGTTGGGGTAAAATCTTAAATAATGGTGGGTCTGATGTCGAAATAGTGAATGTGATCAAAGTAGAGAGAGAGTAATGTAGAAATCATCTGCCCCACAGGCAGGGGGAGGGTGTGGGATGGGGGTATACTGGGATTTTTGGTGGTGGAGAATGGGCACTGGTGAAGGTACGGGTGTTTCATTGTATGACTGAGACTTAGACCCAAAAGCTTTGTAACTGCTCTCAGGGTGATTCAATAAATAAAATTATAAAAAATGGAAAAAGAAAAAAAAGTAAGGTGGAGTTCATGCACAATTCAATCAGCTAATCAGTGGCTGAATAAATAGCAGTACTCCTACAAAAAAAAAATAGGGCTAGCAAGTGAAAAAGTAAAAACAGACTCCATATAAACTTTGTATAGTTTGAACCTCATAGTGAGAAGAATTAAATAAAATTGGCATTTCTGCCGATGTCTTAGATGCCACTATCCATTACTGTCCATTAACAAACCAGTCACTTTTTTACACACAGATCGAGAAAGTCATTGTTGGTTTTTATGGGTGATAATTCTGAAAAGGAGGCGGGTACTCTTATTCTAGCGCTCCTCAAAGTCAGTTTTGCTATAATCTGTGGGCTCTGGGTCTGTATAGATAACCTTTCCTGACCTTATGAGGTTCACACATCCTCATTATGGCAATAGTACTAAGGGCTTCATGAAACCTAATGCTTAATGGGCACAAGCATATGATTTTGCAAACACAGCCCTAACAGGAGGTGGCTTTGCTCAGAGTTCTGCTGCTTACATTATTTATTTTCCTTGAGAAGTCTGTGGGGTGAATAAGGTGTATGTGTATGTTTAGCTTTCTATGAAAGGGCACCTTCCTCATCTTCATCCATCAAGCCATGCCTTGAATTTTGACAAGGTCTGTGTCAACATGAAAACATAGAATCAAGACCTGTGTTGACATTGATTGAGATCTTTCCCAGCTCACGTAGCAAAATCAAATTCCTGAGTTAGAGATGTTTGTGCCCTAGAGTAAGCTGGGATCTCAAGTCTTTGGGGTTTATTTTATTTGTTTATTTTGAGTCACACCCAGTGATGTTCAGGGGTTATACCTGGCTCCGCACGCAAGAATCACTCCTGGCCAGCCCAGAATAAGGCAAGCACTCTATGAGCTGTACTATTATTCTCAAATCTATGACTATTGGTTTCTTATTATTAAATCTGAAAGATTATATTCTGGGAATTGTGAATATATTAGTGAAGGAAGTATTGTTTTGAAAGACAGGGAAGCAGCTCTTTATTGGTTTTTATTAAAACCAAGTCCTTACTCGCTGGAAGAGTAAAGCAAATGGCAGCATTTCCTATCATAATTTCATCAGTTGGCTCACTAATTTCCTCTGCAACTCATAACACATAGCAGCCTATTTTACTGCACCGGTGGATTAAAAGATGATTCTCTAGAGGTAAATTTTTGCCCTTTAAGGAACTTGAATTTTATTTATTTTGGGGTTTTGACCATACCCACTTTTGTTCAGGGTGTACTCCTGGCAGTGCTTAGGTACTATATGCAGTGTCAGGGATTGAATGGGAATTGACAGCATTCAGGGCATGTACCTAAATCCCTGTATTATCTTTCTGATCTGAACAAAAATTTTAGTAAGTATTAAATGAGAAAAACATAAGAATGTCATGTCTGTATGTATATATAAATATATATCTCTATATATGAACACGTGTATCTGTATTATCTTTGTATTATGTATCTTCTGCAGCTAATTAGGTTATTAACTAGGGGGTGTACTAGGGGATGTGGTTGTGTTTAGGGTCATTTAGGAGCAAGTGGATTGGCAAATACAGTTAGGTCAAGGGAGATAGCTCAAAGGGTTAGTGTATGTGTTTTGCATGTGGGAGAGCCAATATTCCATGCCCACTCCCATCCCCTGCTCTGCATGATGCCCCAAGCACTTCCAAGAGTGACTCCTGAGCAGTGTCTAGGAGTAACCCTTCTGTGTCCCACTGGGTGTGGTCTGAAAACACACACACAAAAAGTACAATTAGCGTAATTTTTGTGTGTTATTTGTGGCCATACCTAATGGTACTCAGGACTTACTTTGGCTCTGTGCATAGTGATCACTCCTGGCAAGGCTTGGGGGACCATCAGTGGAGCCAAGATCAAACCCAGAAGGGTCATGTGCAAGGCAAGTCCTTGTGCATTGTACTCTTTCTCTGATCCTCAATTAGCGAATTAAAAAATCCTGTCAGTATGCTATAATCTTATACTTCTTTCTCTCCATAAAGGCTTCAGTTTGAGGATGAGAAATTTGGGGGGGGGGGGGCTGGGGACAGGCTGGGGAGGGATGCCCGGTCTCATCATGCATGCTATGCATGCACTTTCCCATGGAGTCTCAGCCCTGGAGTGGGTGTGCTGGACTTTGAATAAACAGCTGAACAAACTTTAAATAGCCAACAAACGGATGGAAAGAACTTGCTATGTGAATGTACACTTGAATGCTCAGCGGTCTTCACCAACCTTTCCTTTTCATTTTAGGGAGTTCCATAGTCTGAAATTGACATTGGTAGAAGAATTTGTCTTTGAGTGGCTCACTTATTTTCACCCTTACCAACCAGGACCCTCTGATTCTTGCTGCAAAACCCCTCACTTACTCCCCAATTGTCCCCATGGGTCATTCTAGTAGAGCTTTGTTTCCCATCTCTTCCTTCTCAAAATAAATGTCCCTTTTCAAAAACTTCAAGTTTTGTGTAAGAGTTATAGCAGAAGTTTGTGTTGCCTGAAAGAGCCACAGTCTCAGGAGATCATCAGTCAGCCCGGACAGCTGAGCCTCTGGGAAACCTGCCATACCCACCCTCCCACCCACCCTGCCCCCTCCATTCCATCTCTCCAAATAACCAGGCTAAACACCATGACAAGTCATGTAGAAGTGGCTGCTGCATGTTATAGCTGAAGAAAGTATGTAAAAGGTGCACTTCAGTAGGTGTCTCCCCACATTTATCTATGAAATACTCTATAAAATCTATATACTCTCCCTCATGTTTAAGTGAAATTGACAAGATAGAAAATACCTTATGTGAGTGCAAAAAAGTACAGTAGAAATGACACCTGCACCTGTATGTTCATTGCAGCACTGTTCACAATAGCTAGAATCTGAAAACAACCTGAGTGCCCTAGAACAGATTGACTGGTTAAAGAAACTTTGGTACATCTACACAATGGAATACTATGCAGCTGTTAGAAAAGATGAAGTCATGAAATTTGGTTATAAGTGGATGGTCATGGAGATTATCATGTTAAGTAAAATGAGTCAGAAAGAGAGGAACAGACATAGAACGACTGCATTTATTTATGGAATATAAAATAACATAATAAGAGACTGACACCAGAGAACAGTAGATACAAGGGCCAGGAATAGTGCTCCATAATTGGAGCAATATATTTCCATAATTAGAAGCTTGCCTCAGGAGCTGGGGGATAAGGCAACTGGGATCACCAAGTCAAAGCAGGAGTATAAGGTAGCTGGGATCTCTAAGTCAATGATGGTTGGAGGGATAGTTTGGGATGGGTGATGTGTGCTGAAAGTAGATAAAGGACCAAACCTGATAGCCTCTCAATATCTGTATTGCAAACCATAATGTCCAAAAGTAGAGAGAGGTTATGGGGGAAATTTTCTGCCATAGAGGCATGGGGAGGGATGAGATGGGGGAAGGGGGATACTGGGGACACTGGTGGTGGAAAATGTGCACTGGTGGAGGGATGTGTGTTCAATCATTGTATGACTGAAACTCAAACATGAAAGCTTTGTAACTGTATCTCATGGTGGTGATTCAATAAAAAAAAAAAAGAAAAATCTTCTGGTTGGAAAGTAATCCAATAAGACTCAGTGTCATCATCTCTGCAGACTAGCTTTGATCTGGGCAATGCTGTTCCCTTCCTGGCCAGCTGAGGACATTTCAAGATGGCAGGTTGTGGGGAATAAGGAAACCAGTGGAAGGCTATCAGGAAGCGGGTGTGTTGAAATTACAAGCTGTTTTCGGAAAGTCACTCTACAGACAAGGTTTAAGCTTCTTTCTCCCAGAAACCTCCCCCAATTTCATCTTGACTTTCAATCTCTGCATCTTCTTCTTAGGAGAGTAAGTAGCACATAGGGTCCAGTATTTGGCTTTGTTATCTTCATCTCTCTCATTCAAATTATCTGTAAATAAATACAGAGAGGTAAAGTCAGTCCAAAGTAAACAACCAAAAAAATTCTCCAAAAAAGATAAAGGATAAAAAAAACCCCACACACACAACTTAAAGCCTGCAAACTTTTCTATGCAGGGGCTATGTGAATGAAAAGAAAGTTTTCCTTATTTTGTCCTCCCAAAAGTCTGTTAGTGAGCACAGGACACAGGCTGAAACTTTAGTCAGAATGTTTGGTTCAGATTTATAGACACAGTGGAGTGCTTCAGAAGATGGATTCAAAATGGAGTTTATTAGCCACTCCAGTGCCTACTGTGTGCAAACCTGTCCTTTCTGAAAACAGACTTCTCTGTTTAATAGAAACTGTTTTATGGGATCATGCAAGCAAAATGGTTCTCTAGGACTCGAGTCCTCTGTCTTCCACCTCCTAATGTGCTGCTATCATTGAAACTCGATTCTGTGGACCAGTTCTTAGATTTTGTTGCTTTTGGCCTTTTGTTATTCCCTTACTGTGCTGCTTTATATCAGGCATATGAGGGAAATTGTTGTGTGTCTTTCCGTCTCCTTCCAGCTAACTTTACTCAGCATGATATTGTCTAGTTCCATCCATGTAGCAGCAAATTGCTTGATTTTATCTTTTCTTGTAGTGGAGTACTATTCCATTGTGTATATTTACCACAGCTTATTCAGTCATCTGTTGTGGAACTTTTGGGTTGTTTCCAGATTTGGGCTATTGTGAAGAGTGCTGCAGTGAGCAGCACAAAATATCTTTTCTGAATAGAGTTTTCAGGCCCCTGGAGGTAGATACCCAGAAATGGAGCTGCTGGGTCATATGGGAGCTCAATTCTGAGTTTTCCAAGAAGCATCCATATTGTTTTTTAAAATAGGTGAGCCGATCAATACACCCACCAGCAGTGGGTGAGTTTTCCTTTCTCCCCCACATCTGCACTAGCTCTGGTTGGTTGTTCTTATTCTTTTTTGATGTGTTCCAGTCTCACCAGTGTGAGATAATATATCATTGTTGTAGTGGCAAGGTTTTAAAACTGATCATAAAAGAATTCCGTGGGAAATTTAAAACAAGGTCTGAAAAAAACCTGTGTTAAAAAATTGGGCACAGGAGAGATGAATTTGCAGATTTTTTTGAGTCAGCCATGTATGTTAGCAGGGTTTCTAAAAGGAAGGTTCTCACTCTCTTTACACACACACACACACACACACACACACACACGTGTGCGCATGCGTGTGTGTGTGTGTGTGTGTGTATTTTTAGGTCCCATATATGAGATCCATTTCCTTCTGAGTTCACTCAACTTGTTATCCTCTAGTTCAATCCATGCTATGACAAATTGCATGATTTTGTTCCTTATTAGAGCTACACAGTATTCCACAAAATACTATGATTTTAGTAATGCTGATGACACATTTTTCTTCTTTCTCATATGCAGTTTCAAAGTGACTGCTCTCCTCCTAGGGGAACACAGATTCACTCCACGTTATGGTCCTCCCTGACCAATGCCTCTCAAACTAGTGCATATGAATTCCCAGGGACCATGTTAGAGCTCAGTCCCATCTGAGCCTGTCCGGGGTAGGACCTGAGAGTCTGCATTTGTCAGATGACTCAAAGCGGCTGTTCCTTGGCCCCACTGGAGTGGCAAGAGCCTGGGGGTATTGCTGCTATAGCCAGACTTCACCTACAGGCTGGTGATGGCGGAGTATGGCAACCACCTTGGGATGGTCAGTCCTAGACCAATCATTTCTGCTCACATTCCTTGGATAAACTCTTCATGCTGTGGCCGCAACTCACTGCAGGCAGGTCTGGGAATTCTAATGTTTTCAGGACATCCTTGCACACAAGCTGCAATTCTATTGCTTTCAAAGAACAGGGAGCAGATGTTGGCAGACAAGTACATTACACAGTCCCCTCAGGTTCCTCCCAGAGACTTCCAGAAGAAGGAGGGAATTGCTCAAACAAGTGTCCCGGAGGCTTTCCAGACCTGCACTTCACAGCATTCTTTTCCTTTATCAGATTGGTGAAAAATTCCATTCCCAGAGTCTCCTGTGCGTGGGTCAGCCTATCTAGGAAAAAACACAAGAGTAGGTTTCGCTTCCTCTTGCCTTGGACAAGAACGAGGTGACCCACTTATACCCCCACAAGATCGACCTGTTGATGCTTCCTGAATAAATATGCTTCCACCCCAGTATCAAATTATCCCAGCAAACAGAGTCTTGCTTAGTTGGATGAACCAAACAATAGCAGGTTTTCCTGTCTGAAGAGTAAGATAAGATAATAAATGAGTCTGGGCTGTTGGCAGGATGCATGGGCAGCCTGAGAGTTGAATCACTATCACAGCACATTTATGATAAAGTCCCCATTTATATGCACACAGACAGCAATGTTGCAGAGAGCTCAAGGATATTGAACGCGAAACTTATTGCACATCAGGAATGATATCTGTCCCCTTTTATTTTTATTTACCTGATTGAAAAGTGTTCTGCTTATTTCTAGGAGGAAATGAAGATTTCCTGATACTCTTCTCAATACTCAGACAAATGAAATTGAATGAGCTGAAAAATAGAGTCATTATTATCTGCTTGGGCTAAAAGGCAAAGACAATCGAATAAACACCCCAGGGTTGCTTCAATCACATGCTTAACAAGTCAGTGTGGTGGCAGAGGCACTTGGCTGCTCTCTGAAAAAAAAATTCAACATAAAAAAAATTAAAGATGAAAAAGATGAAATATTCTCCACTCATAACACAGGCCTAAAGAAACAATGCACTCTGAGTTGGCTTTTTTTCTCCCGGGAAAGACAAAACCTTCCTTCTCTGTCTTTCACAGAAATGAAAATTTCTCAAGTTAAAAAAAAAAAGTCTCACAAAAAAACAGTCACTCTAACATCTTTTTAAATTAATTAAGGCTACTGTGTCCTTCCAGGAGTCCACATGTCCATTTACTGTGACCAGATATTCTCACTTGTGCTTTTAGAGACATAGCATTTTCCCTAAAGAAGTTCTAGAAGGAAAGCTGCGAATCAAATCACTTTTTGTGACTGTTCAAATCGCGGCAGCAGGCTGGGAGAGAAGGACAGACTGTCCCTGAGTCAGAGAAGGGAGGTTGAAATTCCAGCCTCTGTGAGGCTTTCAAATCACCAGGGTAATGATGAAATAGAAATGACGATGGTGGTGGTGGTGGTGGTGGTGGTGGTGGTAGTGGTGGTAGTGGTGGTGATGATGATGGTGATGATAAATGGCAATAGCTGTCTTGGGGGACTGAGAGTTGGGCACTGTTCAAATGCTTCCTTGCACATCAATTTATTCAATCCCCATAGAAGTTAGAAGCTGCAATTGGATCTGCAAATAAATAAATAAATAAATAAATAAAATGGGGCACAGAGGTGCTCTGTAACTCTCCTGAGGGCATGCGGCTTGCCTGGCAGAGGCCATGCGCTTAAGAAAAGGAACAGGGAGCAGCCGTTGAGTTGGCAGACAACTACTGTGTCTTCTCTCTGGGCACTTTGCCAGCTGGTATTTCTCGGCCTCTTGAGCAGTGTCTAGCCTCAGGATCCAGCACCGAGGATAGAAAGTGGGGGTTAGATGCCATTAATAGACTCCTTTGGCAGGAAGGAGTGGCCCCTCCAGGCCCCCTCACTCTCTGCTGATGAAGACCATGCCAGGTGCTGGAGGAAGGGACTGGTGTTGGTGAGCAAGGTTCCTGGATTTGCTCCCATGACTCAGGTACTTCCTCCCTGTAGTATCCTCATGGTGAAAGCCCACCCTGACTATGGCTGAGCCGTCACACCTTTGAAGTTGTCCTAGTTTCGACCATTGAACCAGCCCCAGCTCATCTCTAAGTGTGGACTCTGGATTTGAAGGCAGGTGGTCCGGCTGTATAGCCCTCCTTGGTGAAATTTACTTCCTCTCCTGAAAACCATCAATCAGCCTCCTTTTTAAAAAATATTTTTTTTTTTTTTAGTGAAACACCATGAGGTCAATCAGCCTCTTCCTCTAGGCTTCTAAGCTGAGGTCCACAGAAGGTCAGTTTACTGAGGAAATATGGGACAGAGTAAGAAGCCCTACAATAGAAAGGTCTTCTATTTGGTTTGTATTAACACTCTACCAGGAAGAATGTTGCCAGAATTCTCTCTCTCTCTCTCACACTCTCACTCTCTCTCTCTCTCTCGTCTCTCTCGTCTCTCTTCTTTCTCCTCTATCTCTTCTCTCTCTTATGCACACATACCATTGTTCTTTCTGTCACTCACTGACCCTATCTGACATGTCTTCTAGCCCAGGACATACCCATCCCAACCCATGCCTTCTCTATAAAATGCATTAAGGACAGAAAACTCAAAAAGTTGGAATATATGCATTGCACACCTGAGGTATAGGTTTGATCTCGAGTACCACATGTTTCCCTGAGTAATGCCCCAAGTAACCTCCTTCCTCCTTCCCAAGCAGAGCCTGCCAGTTGTGACCCAAAAACAAAACAAAAAATAATAAGACTATATTAGTGGCTTTCCCCCTAATGAGTATGCCTGGTAATGATGGCCATTCTCCTGACTAGTCCTGCCCATGCAAGACCATTAAAGGATGGCTTATTGTAGGATGAGTCTAGCTCCATGAATGTCTTGCAAATGTGTGGTATGAAACTATATATTCTTATTCATATATTTAAATATTTCATTCTCATGTGAAAGAAGGAATTCTATCATATTCATATGCATACTAAAGAAGGAACCCAAATGCTTTGTAAATAATGCCTTTTTAATGACTGATTTTGTAGGTAACATTATGCTATATATGCTATAATATGCTATACTGTCCAAATATGCTATATTGTTACAAAAGTGTGTTAGAAATACTGGGTTTAAAAAATGAAAGTTGTGCTGCAGTACAGAACTAATTAGTAAAGTGCACATTTGAGAAGTGTTAATAGCAGCAAAAAACATACTTGCAATTCTTTTTGTTTTAATTTTTTTATTGATTAAAGTTCTGTGAGTTACAAGATTGTTAATTATGGTTTCCTGTGTACATAATTCCAATAGCACACCCAATAACAGTGTGCCTACCTCCCCCTCAAGGATTCTAATGCCCCTCACTACCAACTCCGCCCGCCCCCAACATCCCAATTTCACTTGAGAACTTAATGGCAACGAAGACAAAGACCACAGGTTCACTGGTGTTTTCTTTTATACTGAATGCTGGTGATGACGCGAACTTCATTACAAAGGGTCGAGAGAAAGCCTGCTCCCTGCAGACTGGCTACTCGCAATGGTTCATCTTTGGCAGATGCTGTCCGAGGGTACCACACATCCTGCTGATGGAATTGAAAGTGTATCTGTAACACTCTATTCCCGAGAAGACTCTCTCTTCTAGATCTTTTCACCCTGGTCAATATTTTTAATCTTTCCTTTTTTTCTGTTTTAGTTTATTTCTATGAATATCCTCCTTCTCTTCTCTTTGCTTTTGCTGTTGTAATGATGCACACAGCTGGCCTTGCTGCTCTATATTTCAGTTGTGGTATTCTTGGGGGAAGGCACACACCCCAGGTTCTGGTGCTCCCATACTTGGCCGTGATGCTTGCTAAAGATTGTCTTCCTTTCATGGTGTTGCATGCTTGGAGCTCACTCTTTGGTTGTGACCCACCCCTTTAGTGTAGTGTCTCACTGGGTAGCTGTGGTGCTCACACACATGCTTGCCAGGAGTGCTGTGGTGTTTGCATGCTTGTCATTGTGCAGACGGCTGGAGACCATATCCCCTTATTGTGGGGCTTGCATGCCCCTGGCTATGCTACACCCAGCAGTTGCTTGTAGCTCCAGGAATCACAGACAGCAGAGCGCTCAGGCTCAAAGGGCAGAACTGACAGAATCAGGCATGTGGCATATGGTGGCACCAAGGATTCAGCTTGTGGCCTTCGCTTGCAAGGCAGGTACGTTAAGCCCCTGAGCTATACCTCTGGGCCCCATCCTGGTTGAATATGAGAAGTCCATTTTCAACTTGCGGTCAGACCAAAGTCAGAATAAATGAATGAGAACATCAGGATAGAGAGAACGCCTTATTCGCTTAAGTCAATATCAATTTCACACTATACATCATTTAAATTTCTCTCTTTTGGTGTGATTTCAGATTTAAAGATATTTGCAACTAAAATCAGAAAGCTCTTCATCAGGCTACCCTAAAATTAGCCTCATTGATAACCAAGCTATTTGGCAAATTAAAAAATTGGACACAGGGATATTATTAACAGAGACAATTTAGATTTCACTAGCTTTCTCAGTTCTGTTATTTTTCTGGTTCAGGCTCCTGTCCAAGACACTGAATTGCCTGTAGTTGTAAAGTTCTCTTTAATCTCTTCTGAGTTGCAACCGTTTCTCGGTCTTTTTTTGTTTGTTTTTGTTTTTCATGACCTTGATAGTTTTGACCAGGACTAGCTATTTTACAAGTATTTTATAGGCACCCCCTCAATCTTTTGTTTGCTGTTTTTGTGTGACTAAGTTGGAGTTAAAAGATTGGGGTATAAATGCTACAGAGGCTAAGACCATTCTCTCCCCTCATGTGATGACATGTACGTGAGGTACTTGACTTAATTGCCGGTGATATTTGTCACTCTTGGGCCAATGGAAGGTTTGCTAGATTGCTCCACTGTGAAGTTACTTTGCCTTCTTAACACAGTCAATCCGTTGGAAGTAAGTCACTACTTCAAAGGGAAAATATTGATTAAGCTCCACCCACTCAGGTTTCATAAATTGTCTGAGATTCTTTGTAAGGAGGATCTTTCTCTCTTCCCCATATTTATTTCTTCATCTGTGCTGAAATGGTTTAAAAACTATTGTCTTTTTAAGCATTGTGATTTATAATACTGTTATGGGTAAGGTTTCATGGACACAATGTTCCCGCATCACATCCTGTACAAGAGTCCCCTTGTCCCTCCCCTGCTATGGTCCAAGTTTCCTCTCCTTATCCTACTCCCACCTCCAGGCTCAGTTCTGTCCCTCCCCTGCTATGGTCCAAGTTTCCTCTCCTTATCCTACTCCCACCTCCAGGCTCAGTTCTGTAGATCTCAGGTTCTGTTGCCATGGGTTTTTATGTTATCCTTTGGGGTATAAAACAATGCTATATTATTTATCTCATTTCTCAAATTATTTCAGTGCTGTCCATAAGAGCTCTTTCTGACTCACTCTTGAGTTCCTTTGACATGCTATCTTGAACATTTTTATTGATTTGTTTTGGAAGCACTGCCTTTCTTTCTGGTACTATGATGCTCATAGCTTATTTTGTACTTTCCCTGTACTACCAGCAGCCCATAGTTGACTCAAGAAGCCATAGTTCCTTTCACTGGAGAACCCCCAATTATATTTAATATGATTGTGATAGCTTTAGCAGGGTTTTCTATAGGGAAAACCTTGACTCAAAGCAGATCCAGGCTGGGCCCAGGCTGAGGTTAAAGCAAGGTCCTTTCAAAGGACCTTAGAGCTGTCCTCAGGACTCAGATCCTGAGGTTTGAATCCTGCATGAGATGAGGCCAGAGCATTTGTATCTTGGCTTTTTATAATTGGTGCAGAATAAAGTCATCCTTTTGCCCAGTCTCGTGATGGGAATTAGAATGCCTATGTCAAACATATCTAAGTCAAAGATGCCTTTGCAAATGGTGATCATTAGCCTTCCAAAGTTCATTTTATGTCTTGAGTGCCGATAGTTGTTTCAGTGTGAAACCTCCTTTCTCAATCATAAAGTGTTGGAAGCTGTAATTGATAGTATAAAAAAAAATAGACTGGAGATTTCCTCATTGTGTGTTAATGAGGAAACTTCACAACTTTTTTTTTTCCCCCTCAAACTAGGCTTGTAAGTAAAGGTATTGTTATTAAAGGTACTTAATGTCATAAATAAACAATGGATCAACTGGATATAAGATCTCTTTTCCACCATAATCATGACAGGAATGATGGATTGCTTCCCTTTTCTGTCGCCATTGTCTTCCCACCTTGGTGAGTAAGGGTGATGAATGCTAGGCTTAACTCTTTTTCTTGCAATATTGCCCTCAATCTTAACACTGTTTCTCCAGGACAGGCACATGTCCTGGGCTGAAATCTTTCTTTCCTGTCTATAAAGCTGCTGCAAGAGGCACCACTTAAGACAGACTCGGTTTGACCTTGCTATCTCTCACCTTTTTTAAGCCCAAAGGAATTTGGAATGGCAGCAGGCAGCGGGGAGCCGTACCTGGGCCTCGCCTGGACACTTCACAGGGCAGAACTCTGTGACGCTCATTAAATATTCAGCAATCTATTCCCAGTTTAAAACAAACAGAGGTGATCTTTTCACCCTGTCTAGTGGAGCTGCATTACAACGGAAAAATGACTTCCCTGCTTCATTAAACATTTAGACTACTTCTTGGCTTGGTACAGCTGCCTGTCATCGTGACGGCTGATAAAGTGCAGCCGTGTAGACTTCCCCTTTAAAGATGGAAAACTTCCATCAGATTCTTACTGAAGATCTCTGGCAAAGATGACAGGATGGGGGATGGGAGCTTTGGGAAGAGAACAACGCACTCTGATTCCCTGAAAAATTGGCGCAGATTCTCAAGAAGCAAGTGTTAGAGCTATCAAATATGTATAAGCTTGATGATCGCATTATTAGCACTTATTTCTGGTTTGAAATACATTCTTTTGCACTGAAGTCTTGCTGGAAGCATGAGAAATTTCTGAGAACTCAGCTGTAAAATCATTCATAAATTGCACTAATATTCAGAGCGATGATGACCTAGAAGACACGGGAAACTGTAAGCTTTTTTGCTTATTCCTGTGCATTTGGAGCAGTTTGGCCTTTCCTAGTTCTTTTTTTAAAATTGATTTTTGGGGCATACCCAGCAGTGCTCAAGGGCTACTCCTGGCTCTGAGCTTGGAGATTCCTCCAGGGACCCTGCTATGCCAGGTATCAAACCTAGTCCTGCTTTAGGCAAAGATGTCCTCCAACAAGCTGAGCTTTCTCTCAACTCCCTTGTTATTATTGTCATTATTTAAAGATTCCCATTTTATCATATTTTTAAGAGCCAACCCATTTCTTTGATTATTAACTGCTATTTTTGTAGCATATCTTCACAGTTCTCCACATAAGTACTGTGTATCCTAGGAATTCAAAGAAATTATGCAGTTAGATAATAATGAAAATATCTGTATAGCTGTGAAGTGCTTTAACATTGCATTCACAATTTTATTTATCATTTGTAAGAGGGAACATTGTATTTCTTCTTCTACCCTTAAAATCAAAGAAAAAGTTAAAAATAGCAAGCGTGAATATATTTTACATGTATGGTCTACAGTTATTTTGCTTTATCTTCACTTTCTCTCCCTTCCACCAACTTTGTTTTTCTTTTTCTTTTTCATTATAGCCTCCTCCTCACGATCCAACTCCAAAAAAGTCTGTGTTGTATAGGTCAGGTACTGCTCCATGTTTGCTCAAGGCAGTTTAGGGAATAATTCTCTTCTGGCTTAATTCTGCTTTCTGTTGATTCTTAAATATCATTTAGTAATGAAATCTTTAGGTGACTATAACCTCAGAAACCACAGAGATATAAAACTAAGGTTTAGCCAAGTAGCACACACAGCCCGAGGATGATTCTAGGTCCTCTTAGTGGGCCTTATTTATTTTCCATCTACTGGGATCAGATTTTATCTTCAGTCCTCTGACCTTTATGATGTTCACTTTGCCCACCTTCTCATGACCTTTTCCAAGAGGAGTTTTTTGGGCGTAAAAGTATTTCCTCTGTGGTTCCTTTCCAGCTCCATCACTTTTTTTTTTTCACTTTACGTTTTGAGGAGAGGAGAGGGGAGGGAAGGAGAGGGGAGGGGAGGAGAGGGGAGGGGGGGAGGAGAGGGGAGGAGAGGGGAGGGGGGGAGGAGAGGGGAGGAGGGGAGAGGAGGAGGGGAGGGGGGAGAATATCACTTGACTCTTATCATCTTTGACTTTGAATGGATTAAACTGGGGGCTGAAATGATAGTACAGCAGGTAGGGCATTTGCCTTGCATGCAGCCGACCTGGGTTCGATTCCCAGCATCCCATATGGTCTCCTGAGCACTGCCAGGAGTAATTCCTGAGTGCAGAACCAGGAGTAAACCCTGTGCACTGCCAGGTGTGACCCAAAAAGGAAAAAAGGATTAAACTGAGCTGCAATCACACATGAACAGCGTTGTACTTCCCCTGATGTGAGCGTCAAGGGTACTGAGTCTTTCCCCTCTTCTCATAGGACAGGCTACAAAATGTTCTAGCTCTAGGATACTTGTTCCAGAAGCCACAGGAAACACACAGAAAGCTCGTACCCAGAAACTGCTTGGTTTGAGTTGTCCTGCTTCCTCTGGTCAACAGTCAAATGTGTCACTTGCATCTTAGCATTTCTACTTAATTTTTGTGTCACATTTTTGGGTTTCTTTGTTTTGTATGTTCTATTTGAAGTCTGGTGGCAAGAATTCTTATGGGCCCAATTCCTGTGTGGGTATAAACAGTAAATCCCTTTTCCTCCACTTTCTTTTGTGGTTTTCATATTTTTTTTACTGGATCTTTCTTTTTAATAATCTGGGGTATCATATCTGAAATGCAAACCAGAATAATAATTTATTTATTTGCAGAGAGATATAAACTCCCCAGAATCAGCAACCTCTTTCCTGGATAGGGCTGGATAAAGTTAAGATACCAGTTTGTTGATTCTCCTTTTCTTAGACTTTTGGGGAACAACAGTTTTTCAATCATATTATTCCTGCTATGGATTATGGTATAATAGAATTTAGTACTTAGCAGAGCAATAGAATTATACCTTGTCAACCTGGCAGGACTTTGACAACAACTGGTACATGAAATGAAATTAGAGACCCCCAGATGTTTATTTCAGTGGATCTATTTTAATTTCCAGGTTCCTAGCAACATTTTCTGATGTATATGGGTGGCTTGTTCTAAATTTTGCTTGATTTTTTCCCATGATATTGTTAGCATCTCTCTGAAGGTAACTTGCTGGTTTCTTTGCTTTTTCTCTTGTTTGTTTTTGTGGTTTTGGGGATCAAATCTAGGTCTCACACAAGCCAGGCATATGTTTTCCCATTCAACCGCATTCTCAACCCCATTTTTCTTTTAGTTAATTGTCAGAGTCCATACCAGCTGGTGCTTGGGCCAGTGGCACATGGGGTAAGGGGCATAAGGGGCATACAGAGCTGGGAACAGAACCTAGTGCTTTCACATGCTAGGCACATGCTCTACCACTGAGATACTGCCCTGCCCTCCCTCCAACCCACCTTTCTGATTCTCCTGATTCTTCTTTTTTTTTTTACTTTTTGGGTCACAGCTCAGCAATCACTCCTAGCTTTGACTCGGAAATTACTCCTGGCACTGCTCAGGGATATTGGGGTTAGAACCCAGGTCATCTATATGTAAGACAAGTGCTTTACCTACTATACTCTCTTTCCAATCCTAAATCACCTTCCTGATTCTTGATTTTTTTTAACCTCTGCTTTCAAGGATTTTCCCCAAGTTTGTTAAATACCCAACAAATTTCCAACTCCGATATCCAGTAACATCAGTGCTCTTCAGTGTTGAATATTTTTCCTGTTGGCTTTTATGTTTAACTAGCCAGCTCTCGTTTCCTTGTGCCTTGTTCTTTTAGCCTCTATCGTCTGAAGACCTCTGTCTGCTTTCCATCTGGATAAACACTGAGGGAATAAACAGTGAATTTTTAAGTTCTGTGCTATCCTAGCTACCTTATTCCCCACTTAGTTGGTCTGCAAAGCTCTTGTCATGTGTAGTCAGCAACTTGGGTGACCACAGAGAAAGGCAGCACAGCCCACTGCAAGCCCTGAGACCCTGTCAGACTTTTCACCGTCATCCAGCGCCTCACAGAACTTGGTGACAGCGACAAGTGCCAGTTAGCCTGAAGATTTTCCATAAGCTTTAGTCTCCAACACCTGGTCAGAAGCCAATGGTCTTGGACCATGAGGCTCTGGTTCCAAATGATTTTCTTAGGGGTCTTTGAAGAACTGGTCCTCATGGAGCCCCTCTACCCTGGCCAGGGAAGAGCTGTCAGGACGTTTTCTACCACATGACAGGAGATCCTTCACGAAACATGTTCTAACTAAATTCACTGTCAGCGCTTCCACAGAATTTTGTTTTCCACTGTTTGACGGTGAAAATGTGGCTACTCCCCTCCCCTCTCTGCTCCTCCCTCCGTTGTAAATTCCTGGTGGCAGAGGCCTTGCCTGGCTCTGCACTCCATTGCTCTCAGGTCTGCCTGAGTCTTGACTGAAAATGCCTGTACATCAGGCATGGGGTTGAGAATGCCTGAACATCACAAAAAAACGTTGGAAAACTGTGACTGAGAATGTGCAGATTCTTTCAGGTGTGGTACTTTGGGAGATTTGAAAATCAGTTTTGAAGTGTTTGGGATTTGCCTTTTTTTTTCTATTTCCTCTGCTATACTCTCTTCATTGTTGTTGTTGTCATTGTGGTGGCTGGAGCCGCCCCCAGGGCAGGCTGTGGTGCTCACAGGGTTTGTGTTTTGATCAGTTGTGGTGTTTGTGGAGGTGCTCACACACTGGGATGCTACCTCCATCACATGTGTTCCCCAGAGACTGAGCTTCTTAGCTATGACATTCACCTTTTTGAGCTGCAGTGCTCACCCACGGTGGCACCCCTGTTGTGTCACCTGCACTCAGCTGACAGCAGTGTGTGGGAAATTACTTTTGCCACTGGGGATCACAGAGAGCAGAGATGCCATGGCTCTCAGCACACATGTGACACCAGGAGTTTAAACTCATAATCAGACACATGCAAGTCAGGTTCTCTAAACCCACTGGTTGTTGCTCTCAGCTCCCTTTTTGAAGTTCATATGGCAAAGGGGTTTCTTTCTTTCTTTCTTTCTTTCTTTCTTTCTTTCTTTCTTTCTTTCTTTCTTTCTTTCTTTCTTTCTTTCCCACGTCCTGCAATACTCAGGGGTTACTTCTGGCTCTACATTCAGAAACTACTCCTGGTGCTGCTTGGGGGACTGGATGGGGAGACCTTAAATCTTGGGTTTGAGCTAGGGTTCAAACCTGGGTTATGCAAGGCAAAGCCCTAACCACTGTACTATCCCTCTTGCCTCATGTGCTGTCTTTTGACATCACAATTAGTGATTATTTAAAGGACTTTGTGTCTTCATCCTCTTGTCTTGACCCAAAGGCAGGAATTGATGTGGTAAACCTGAGTTACATGGTTTACTTCATTCTCAATGATCTTATTTCTCTGCTCCCCCTCCCCCCAAATTTCCCAGTTTTGGGGGGTTGAGATGAGGTTGGGGACATACCTGGTGATGTTCAGGGCTTACCCTTGTCTCTGTGCTCAGGGATCACTCCTGAAAATACTCAATATGACATACATATATGACACTGAGCTCAAACCCAGATTGACCACATGCAAGGCAAGTACCAGTCCCAAGCCTTCAGTGGAAATTTTTACTTTTAGGGGAAATATTCAGTCCTATTTCATCAGGAGAGGTGAATTATGAGCTAGGGAAACTTACAAAAAGAGGTAGGACATTCTGAAGAATGTGTTTGCTCTTTGAAATACATTAAATTACAGGTTTGCATTTCCTGACCAGAAATATCTGGTTTGGCTTGAGAGAAGATTAGGTGTGCCACAGTAGGATTCAAAGAAGGATTCAGTATTCAGCCTTTGGCATCTAATATTGGACTTCTGGGTCTGCAGAGAAGCATTCATTTGAAAGGCAAATTCTATGGAGGAGCCTCCCCTTAATTTTTTTATTTTTTGCTTTTTGGGTCACACCCGGAAATGCACAGGAGGTACTCCTGGTCTGCACTCAGGAATTACTCCTGGCAGTGCTCAAGGGACTATAGGGGATGCTGGGAATTGAACCTTTGTTGACCACGTGCAGGGCAAATGCCCTACCCACTGTGCTATTGCTCCAGCCCCCAAGGAGCCTCCCCTTTACGAGATGACCCAAAGCTGTTCTGGTGGTTAAGGCTAAGGCAAGGCAGGAGCAGAGTGAAGCCAACCGATGATCAAGGTAGGCAGGGTGTGTGAGAGGCAGAGAGAAGGAAGCAGGCAGTGATGGGAAAGGTGGGGACAAAAGCAAAGATGAAAGTAAAAGGCTCTGCCCGTCTCTGGAGCTCTAAGAAGATGGAGACAGCCACTGGTTGGTTATCCCTGGAGGAGAAGGAAGCCCGAGGCAGCTCCTGGCTCTTTGGTGCCAGCAGGAGCGGGGCAGGAAAGCAGTTGCGGCTGTTCTCTGAAGATGCAGAGGGGAGACAGGCTCTGGCACCCGGGGTTAAGATGAAAAAGCTGCAGAGTGAGAGGAAGGGGCAGCATCAGCAGCCAGCTGGTAGAAGTCCACTGTTCCCAGCACAGGAAACCAAACAGACCTTCCCTGTGTAGCAGAGAACCAAGCTCAAAGGAGGGTGAAGACAGTCAGAGAGGGAGAGAGAGAGAGAGAGAGAGAGAGAGAGAGAGAGAGAGAGAGAGAGAGAGAGAGAGAGAGAGAGAGAGAGTATAATGGGGAAGGCGCTTGCTTGAATCCTGCTGACCCTGGTTCGATCCCTGGCGCTGCATAGGGTCCCCTGAGCAGTGCTAGGGATCATTCCTGAGCGCAGAGCCCAGAGTATATCTTGAGCACTGCCAGTTGTGAGCTAACCTCTCCCTTGCAAAGGAAATAAAATCCTTACCTTTCTTAAGAAAAATGAGAATGTAAACTCAACCGAAGTTAGAATGAGTGAAGGCCTCTCATTTTAATTTTTTTTTTATTTTTGCTTTTTGGGTCACACCCGGCGATACACAGCAGTTATTCCTGGCTCTACACTCAGGAGTTACTCCTGGCGGTGCTCAGGGGACCATATGGGATGCTGGGAATTGAACCTGGGTCGGCCACATGCAAGGCAAACGCCCTACCCGCTGTGCTATTGCTTCAGCCCCCAGGCCTCTCATTTTAAAAATAAAATCTTTAGTGCAGTAATGTAATTTGAACTAAATTCAGATCTACTCAAAAATTAAAATAGGAAGACAATAGCACTGCAGAAATTCAGAAATGAGAGGAAAATCTCCTTGAGGTGCCCCCGAGACCACCCCCAAGATTCTGGTGTTGGCCCCACATCTGAATCATGGAGGAAGCTTTGTCAGAGGGCTCTTTCAGGTTTCTGCTGAGAATCTCTGCACATCTCTGTGGAGAGGTCCCATGAAGTGTGTACTTTTAACCACTACCCTCTCCCCAAAAATGACTCTGATTTGTAGCTGGAAGATTAATCTGTTCAGTTACTCAGGGGGTCATTTTATCACCAATTCTTCCCGGAAAGCCAATTGGGCTTTACCACACAGACTATTCCTGTCCACGGGCAGTGGGAAGCCACTTAAGGCTTGACACAGCAGGTGACTTGGTCTTAGTTGCTTCTTCTAAAGCTCATTCAGGATTTACTGAGCAGAGAAACTTTGAGAGGAGCAAGATTTGGAGTCAGGGATACACATGATGGAACACGGTGAGGATGGAGAGTAGTACATGGAGCTGAGGAGTATTTAGGAGGGGTAATTGGTTGAACCTGGTGTTGACTAGATTTCGGAAGGACTAATCAGGGACCAGAGAGATGGTACGGGGGTTCAGACACTTGCCTTGCATGCGGCTGAACCCAGTTTGATCCCTGGAACCACATTATTCTCCTCCATGAATTACCAGATACTCCCCTAGAGCCCCCAAGAACAGGGACAGGAGTAGCTGGAGTATTGTCAAGGGATACCACCCCTAAAAGAAGAAATAACCAAGGATTCTTCTGGGTTTATGGTACATGTAAGGGTATTGGTTGAGAGAGGACATGTAACATAATAATATTGACATTGCATATGTCAATATTATATAAAATATTGCATATGTATTTTTATAATTTGTCTATATATTTTCCAAAATGTGTTATTTTGGGGATAGGGAGGGTAGGAAAAGAGTATTAGCTACATCTGGTGGTGCTTACGGCTTACTCCTCACAGTTCTTGGAGGACCATATGCAATTGTTGGGTATTGAACCCAAATCGATCCAAAATATGGTATTTAAATATGCATTTCAATTTAGACATGATATAACCATTAAATTAGAAATCAATCGTCATGAGGGAAAAGCAGTAATTTTACAGTGTAAAAGCAGGCAGACAGCACCATAACTAACTGATCAGTTAGATTTATAGCACAGGAATATGTCCAGCAAATCGTGCAACCCTGGCTAAGAAACAACAATACATCTTGCCAAAAATACAGAGTCTCATTTAGTTATGAGAAAACATCCTACTAACTCGATATGAGGCTATTCTCCAAAGTAACATAGCAGTACTTTTCAAACGTGTCTGGGTCACTAAAAGGCCAGGAAAAAACTGAGAAATGACAAGTAAATACAAGATGGTATGTTGTATATGGAAAGGACATTTAGTGGTAACACTGACAAGCTGTAAATAAGTGTGAAATTCACTAATAGTTCTGCACCAATGATAGATTCCAAGGTTTGATAATTGTACTATGTTTGTGGAAGATAAAACCATCAGGCAAACGCAGGTAAAGGACTTAGGGGTTATTTCTGCACTGGGTTAGAAACTTTTCTGTACATCTAAATTGCAAAGGTAAAAGATACAAATTTTTTCCTTGTGCAACAATTAAAAATACTATTAAAAATGGTGGGAAAGATAGTACAAGAGGTTCAGTGTTCATCTTGCATGCAGCTAGTAGCCTGGTTCCATGCCAGCAACGCATGGTCCCCTGAGCACCACCTGGAGTGAACCAGGAGCACAGACACTGTGTGTTGCTCCCAAGCAACCCCCCCCCAAATATTAATAAAATACACCTTTTTAAAAAGACATGCAGCTTTAGGAATGAAAAGCTAGGTCCTTGGAATAGTGTGTATGCCAGGAAGATAATGTCTATGTAAACTAGTTTTCTAGGTGGGTCTTAATTTTTCTTTCAGGACCAGTTTGGTCTCATTCAGATTGCAAACTCTCTGTAGCTCTACTGCCTAATAGTTCAGTGGTAGAGCACTTGCCTTGCATGGGAAAGGTCCCAGGTTTGACCCCCCCCAGCACCCCAAAACAAACAAAAATCTACCACCTGGATCTTTGCTCTCAGTGGAGTTTGTGGAACTGTGGGGACAGCTGCATGTTAGGCTGCTCCCGATTGTCTCTCCTGAAACCATCCCTCCCGGGAGCCACCCTGCTGTTCTGTTTGTTCCCTTATCATATAATCCTTAATGCCTTCTTCCTGCTGTTTTGCTATGTAACAGGAGAGTGAGTGTAAAGTCAGAAGTCTAGGTGCTAGCAGGAAGGCAGTTTCAGGTTTTGCTATCTTCTGTCATGAAAGACAGTGGTGGAGTGCTGGAGAGATAGTGCAGTGGGTAGGGTGTTTGCCTTGCATGCGGCAGACCCGGGTTCGATCCCTGGCATCCCATATGGTCCCCCCAGCACTGCCAGGAGTAATTCCTGAGTGCAGAGCCAGGAGTAACCCCCAGCATCGCTGGGTGTGACCCAACAAGAAAACAAAGTGAAAAAAAAAGACAGTGGTGGGATTGGAGAGGTAGTACAGCAGTTAAGGTGCTTCCCTTGCACACAGCAGAGCCTGGTTTGATAACTCATAGCACAAGTGATCCTCTGTGCACCAAGCCAGGACCTATCTTTGAACACAGAACCAGGAGCATTGGCAGGTGCCATCCCCAAACAAAATAATCAAAAGACGAGTGGCATTGCACAGCTTTCTTTTTCTTCTTATTTTAGGGGGTGGGGGGTCACACCTGGTGATGCTTAGGGGTTCACTTCTGGCACTGTATTCAAGAATTACTCCTGGTGGTGGTGCTCAGGGGATCACATGGGATGCTAGGGATTGAATCTGAGTCTGTGGTGAGCAAGGCAAATCCCCTACCCACTGTACTATCACTCTGGCCCTGAACAACCGTCTTGGTTGAACTGGAGGGAATTTTACACTCTGAAGCCCGACCAGAACAGAGAAGGAGCTAGGAAGACCCAGATGTTTGTAGCATCTTTAGGTACATGCAGTCTCAGGGGATGGAGGGTGCAGAGACCCAGGCCCTGGGAAAGTGCCAAGTCACAGGTCCAGTGCTTGGGAAACAGAACAAGTGTCCCCTGTGCCAGTTTTCCCTGGAAGCTAGGGCGCTTATGTTTTGCTGCTGACCCTCATTTCAGGCTAACCTCACTTTGAGTCTCTCTGCAAAATGCCTGGAAGCTCTATGCTGTGCTATCAACCTAAGCCTTTGTTATGTTGGAACCAGAAAACAGTCTTCTATTTTCATTGCCCAATGAATGTAAATCATGTTCTAAATCTTCTATTACCATTAAGATCATTTGCTTGCAACCCCTAAGGTTATGTGATATTAAAACTGTCCACAAATGGCCACCAAGACATTCCTCTTGAATAGCAGAGAAAATGATAACTTTTTGAGCTGTTCACACAGCATTGAAAGGAGCCTGTTTTCCTTTGTGTCTCTCTGCCTGCAGCTTACTGTTGTATCCCAGAACTCCTGGACAAGAGTGAGGACAGGGAAGGCTCACGGTGTTATTCCAAGGACTTCATGTCAGCTGGCCTGAGTTTGAGTCAAAGTTGCAGACTCAGTAGAAGGAAGAGGGACAGCTGTGTCCTGAGAGGTGAAATGTGATACAAGCTCTGCAGCTCAAAATAGCCATATCTGATACACAGGCTATCACTTCAATTGCTCCCCTTCACCTGTCTTTCTTACTTGGCACTGCAATTCTCTAGGTGGCTATTCTCGGCTAGTGCTCATCCAGAAATTCAATTGCTTCTTTATTTCTTTATTTTACGATCAGACTTGATTTTGACATCTTTATTTATGTACAGTTTACCTACCATGAAATCCACTCATTGCAAGTGTACAATGGCTTTTCTGTAAATTTACTGGGTCGTACAAACACGACTATAAATTAGTGTTAGAGCAGTTTCATGGCCCTCATAAAATCTTTTATGTGCAATTAGTTAGGTCCTATTTTCATCCCCAACTCCATGTAACCCTTTATGTATGTTCTGTCCTTAAGGATTTACCTTTCCTGGCATTGCATAAATGAATTCATGCTGACATGGTTATTGGTGCCTGGCTTCTTTCACTTAGTATAATGGTTTTTGAGGTTCATTCACGAGATAGCGGGTCACAGTTATTTTTGAGATAATGTGTTCCTACTGCCAAAACCCCAAAATTCCTCAAAGGAATTTTTGCTACAACCACCTGCTATGTGAAAAATAGTCCTCCTGCTTTTCCGTCCCCACCCCCTACATCATTTTTCCTAACACTAACACTAGTATTAGACTAACACTAACTAAACTAACACTAACATGTGTTAGTCTGACCCTGTTTTATCACTTCTGGAAATACTCTTGAATTCATGTGGCCACGCTGATTTGCCTTTCTAGCTTGGGTTTTTGATCAGCTATTGTTTTCTTAAAGCAATTTGCCCTGGCCTCCTAGATATTAGCATCCTTGCATGCTTTATGGTTCTCTATGCCTATTAGCTCCTGAAATTATACATATATATATTTAAAATTTTTTATCAAGGCACTCTTGTTTATGGTTATTCATAGTTGAGTTTTATTTATTTTTTATTTTTTAATTTTATTTACTTATTTTTTTATTAAATTTTTTTTTAATAGTGAGACATCATGAGGTACAGTTGCAGACTTACACATTTTTGTGCTTGGGTTTCAATTATACAATGATCAAATACCCATCCCTCCACTGGTGCCCATTTCCCACCACCACGGATCCCAGTATCCCTCCCACCCCCCAGTCCCTCCATCCCACCCTGCCTCTGTGTCAGGGCATTCCCTTTTGTTCTCTCTCTTTCTCCTTTTGGGTTCTGTGGTCTGCAAAAGAGGCAATGGGTGACAATCATGTTTAGTCTATAGTCTACTTTCCGCATGGATCCTCCCAGGATGGGAGAAGCATGCAAAAAGTAGACTATAGACTACACCTAATAAAGATGTTGGGAGGATCCTCCCATAGTTGAGTTTTAGATATTCAATATTCTAACAACAGTTCAATCACCAGTGTCCCTCCACCAGTGTCCCAAGGTTCTCCCCACCGCCCCCACCCACCTTGTGAAAAAACAGTCATCCTGCTTTTCCTTCCCCCTGTGTCATTTTTTAAGTTTGGTTGTTAGAGTTTGGATCTCATGTTTTCAGTGTGTTGACTCTGTCATTTGGATATATAGCTCTATGAGCTTCTCTATGCTACCAATTTACCCTGTCCTGTTACATTTATTCTGCCTCCTACTATCCCCGACCAATTTCTTTTTCAAATTGAGACATTGTTACATGACACTAGTTTCAAATGTACATCATAACATGTGTGTGCTGTGAAACAACAATATGTTGAGTTAGCATCCATCACCTCACATAGGTGAAAATTGTTATTCTTGTAATGTGAATTTTCAAGATATACTCTTGGCAACTGTAAATCACATGGCAAAATAAAATTTAAGGGGGGGGGGAGACAGGCAAAAAGCACAAGAAAATCCTATCAAACCTTTATCAATAAGAAGTTTCTAATGTATTTTTAAAAGAAGGAAAATTACAATGATCTATATCATATCATATTCCAAACAAGCCAGATATTGCACCAAAAAATCCTACAACACCTCAAAACCCAATAGTTCAATCTCACAAATTCAAAAACTAGCAAGAAAAAGTCTTCTAGAACATAGAGAAAAATATGCATTGTGAATCAGGAATTCCAGAATTGAAGGGATTACAGGTGAGTCAATATAATTAAATATATTTCACCACATTAATAGGTCTAAGAAAACTCAGAGATTTTAATGTTATTTCAAAATATTTGGTATTTATACCTAACATTTATCAGCTTTAATAAATCCACCAAATATTTCAATAGATAATTAAACATTTTAATACTTATCTAACATTTTAAAGAGGCCATTTGGGACAGACGATGTTAACTCAATGGTTGGGCACATTGGATCTCTAGCACTGCCAAAAACAAGGATAAAAAGATTAATCATAACAGATCTCTCCAAACTGTGCTAAATTTATATGCAATCCTGAAGGATACAATGGAACACATAAAGATGCCTATGAGAAAATGGATTGGCATCATATACTCTTAAATTCTTCAAGATGATACACAATTTTTTACATGAATCACATCATAAAAATAAGACTGATCAATGGAATAGAATTCAAGTCTAGAAATATTCCAGAGCATACTTTGAAAGTTTTTACGATAAAATGCACATTTTTAATATATTGCTGTGAAACAACTTGCCACAAAGTTTGCTAAACATTATTATTTATTGCAGCTATCTGAAGGCTGGACCTTGATTACCTCTGTTCTCTGTTTAGTTCCAGCAGGCTGCCATGCAGGTGTCATTGAGGCTAACTAGGGTGCCACAGGGAAGTGACAGGAGAAAAGACAAGTGGTCTTGTGCATGGAGCACCCTTCCTCTATTCGCTGATGGAAACTCAGTTTCCCAATAATGCTGCAATGAACACGGGATTACAGATATTCCTTGGAGTTGGTATCTATCTTGGTTTGCGTTGTATTTTTTTGGTTTTTGTTTTTAATTAAATCACCATAAGATACACCGTTACAAAGTTGTTCATAATTGGGTTTCAGCTACACAGTCTTTTAACACCTGTGCCTTCACCAGCTTATATTTCCCACCACTAATGTCCCCAGTTTCCCTCCCCCCACCCTACTGTCTGCCTCTATGGCAGGCATTCTCATTCTCTCTCTCCCTCCCTCTCTCTCTCTCTCTCTCTCTCTCTGTCTCTCTCCCCGCCCCCTTTTGGGGATTATGTTTGCAATTGAGTTTTATGATAACCTTTTAGATACTGAAAGGTATATCCTTTTACCTACTTTCAGCACTCAGTTCTTGTCCAGAGTGAACATTTCCAAGTATCATTGTCATAGTGGTCCCTTCTCCATCCTAATCCCCACTTGTGGCAAGCTTTCAATCATGGGCCATGCTAAGCAGTGCTTGGAGTTACTCTTAGTTCCGTGCCTAAAGGTTGCTCTCAGAAGTGCTCAGGGACCATGTATTGCCAAGGACTGAACCCAGGCCTCTTGCATGTATCAACTATCTCTCTGGCCCAAGTTAGTATTTCTATTTCTTTTAAATAAATACCTAGAAGGGAAATTGCTGACTCATGGTTGTTCTGTTGTACTAAGAGTAACTCCAAGCACTGCTTAGCATGGCCCATGATTGAAAGCTTGCCACAAGTGGGGATTAGGATGGAGAAGGGACCACTATGACAATGATACTTGGAAATGTTCACTCTGGACAAGAACTGAGTGCTGAAAGTAGGTAAAAGGATATACCTTTCAGTATCTGAAAGGTTATCATAAAACTCAAACTTTATTATTATTTTTAAGGAATCTTCATACTGTATTCCACAGCAGTTGAACTAATTTATGTTTCTACCAACAATGGACCAGGGTTCCCTTTTCACCACATCCTTGTCAACACTTGTTATTTCTAGTCTTTTGGGCTATAGATGTTCCAACAGATGTGGGTTTCTTCATTGTGGTTTTGCCTTGTAGCTTCCTGATTAGTGATACTGAGCACTTATCTATTTTCCTAGTGACCACTTATATATCTTCACGGGAAAATGTCTATTTGGTTAATCCTCTGCCCATTTCAAATGATGTTATTTTATTTTTTGTGATCACTTGGCAGATGTAGAGTGGTTATTTTCCTCTACACTGAATTTCTCCTCACCATCCATTCCCTGTGTACCTTTGGGAAGGGTGTCACTGGGGGTAGCTCACATTCAAGGAGTGAGAAGTTATACCCTGCCTTCCCGGTAGCTAAGTCTCTCTATCAATTATATAAGATGATGCTCAGAGATTTCTCTTTTTCTATATTTATGCATCTATTTTCCCTCAGCCCCAGGAAATAGCTCTAAAATAGATGATACATTAATGAGAGAAGCTCCATCCCAATAATTATCAGAGAGATACCGGATGCAACCACCTGTGCTTTGAATAATGCCCAGAAAAAATATTTGTGAATGAGTATGTCATGTCTTAAAAGATGAGAGGAAGAGTACAATGTGTAGAGGTGACAAGAGGAATTCCAGGCAGAGGGCCAACCAAGGTGAAATATCACACACAAAAAGAACATGCCTGGTATGTCTGAGGTCAGTCAGGAAGGCTCGGGCAAGGCTTTGGCTGCATGGCTGAAACTGCGCATAGGGGACAGTCCAGGGCATGTAAACAGACTTGTGGGCTATTTTTAAGGATTTTCACTTTTCTTGGGGTGAAATAAAGAGCCAATGGAGGATTTCTTTGTTTGGAGGCCACATCCAGCAGTGCTCAGGGGTCATTACTAGTTTTATGCTCAGGATCACTCCTGGAGGTGCCAAGCAGATCACAATGTTTTGTGTGTGTGTGTGTGTTTTAATCATACCCGGTGATGCTCAGGGGTTACTCCTGACTGCACTCAGGAATCACTACTTGTGGTGCTTGGGAGACTATATGGGTTGCCGGGGATCGAACCTGGATCGACCACGTGCCAAGGCAAATGCCCTACCTGCATACTATTGCTCCAGCCCCACAGACCACACTGTTTTGATTATGGGGATTGAACCTGGGTAAACCGAGTGCATGGCAAGGTTCTTACCCTCTGTACTATGTCTCCAGCCTGCCAGGAGAAGATTTTAAGCAGACTTTTGACTTACTCCGGTTGCTATGCCACAAATTGGCTAAAAGGTCAAAGGCAGAAGCTAGAAGGTTAGAAGCTGGTTGTATTAGCCCAGGCCAGCTTGTCAGCAGGAGATGGTGACCCGGGAGGCTTGAGTTTCAGGTGTGTTCTTGCCAGTACACTAAGGCTCAGTTCCACAGGTGTAAAACTTTATGGTACTGAGAAGTCCTTCAATGAGAAAGTCTCGTGCTTTCTTTCATACTATGTTGTCATCATCTTGATATTCTTTTTTTCCCCACAGTTTTACTGAGATCTCATTGATAGATAATAGTAAGCTTTAATATGTACAATGTGATGTTTGCATAGATATATATTATGGAGTGATTGTCATGATTAGATTATTTAACATCTCCTATTTTTGCCATTTCTGTGAGTGTGGTTAGAACATTTTAGGTCTATGTCTCAGCTGTGTTCAAGAATATCTTACATTATGGCTAATATGGCTAGCTAAAGTTACATGATGTGGCCGCCGCTTGGGAGCTTTATGGAAAGCCAGGTATGAGCTGGTCGTGGTGGGGCGATTAAAACCTCATGGGAAGGGGGGCGTTCCTGACTCGTCCTTCACGCCCTATCGAGGTCACCAGTTGCCCTCCACAAGCAGCTCTCCGGCACAGCCATGGCTCCAGAGCACAGAAACCAATCTCTTAATTATCTGACTCTCAGCAGAAATACTTCCAGGGTTAATAAGTAAAATAGCAGAAATCCAAAACCACTCGGCCGCTATTGCGGCCATGCAACATCATTTAATTCTTGAACCCAGCTGTAGAGAGCAAATCATTTCACAATGCCTTTTCAGCATGTCTGATTTGGGGGTGTAAACTATAAATAATAATGGTGCATCTTTTATCGAAACAATGAATCTAGTCAAAGTAGATAGAGTGTTAACTAGAATTCATCTGCCTCACAGGCATTGGGAGGGTTGGGGGGGGTGAGGGTTTATTGGGGTTCTTCGTGGTGAAAAATAAGTATTGGTAAAGGGAAATGTGTTTGATATTTGCATGACTGAGACCTAAACCTGAAAGCTTTGTAACTTTTCCCACAGTGATTCAATAAATAAATAAATTAAAAAAAATAAAGTTACATGATGTGCACCCAACTCCAGTGAACTTACTCATCTTCACGTCTCTGGGAACTTTGACCAATATCTCCTCATCTGTGTCCACACCCCCACATGCCTGGGCTCTTGCAACTGCCCATTCTATTCTCTTTTTATATGAGTATGGTTCTCTTAGATAACATACACACATATAAGAAAGAAAACAGTTTTTTCAAGCTTTCCTTACATTGTTCCCCTGAGACCATCCTTGTTGTAATTGGCAGAATTTCCTTTTTCATAATGATTAAATAATATTTTATCACACATACACACACCCCTCTCCATTCATTTGTTGGTGATTTTCATATCTTGGCTATTGTGAATAATGCTGGAACGAAGAAGAATACAGATGTCTCATAAAGATTCTGATTTTGTTATTTTTTAGGAATGTGATTGCTGGATTACATGGTAGTTCTACTTTTAATTATTTTTAAGTTTTACAAGATGTTGATCTGATCACATGATACATTGCAATAGTTTCCATCATAGCATTAGCTAACATCTATCACATAAGTATAATTTCTTTCTTTTTTTTTTTTTTTGTGCCGAGAACACTTAAGAGAGCCTCTTAGTATCTTTGGAGCATATAATAGGGCTGTTATCTATGACTGGAATGTATATTAAATATTCACAAGCTATCATCTAGTTGCAAGTTTGTAATCTTTAACAATATCCCTCCACCCCCACCCAGGCCCTGGTCACCTCCAGACTGTCCTGTGTCTATGAGTTCAGCTTTTTCAGATTTCCCATCTAATGATATCATGCTCTATTGTTTTTTCTCTCTCTGGCTTATTTACAAAGCATAATACACTCAAGATTCATCATGCAATGGGAAGATTGCCTTCTTCACAGAACTGATACTTCACTGTATCTTTATCCGGTATATTCTTTATACAGTCATCCATTATGCACAAACAATGCAATTGTGAATATTTTATCTTGTGCTCCCATTCTGCAAGCTGTGTTTTAATTTTGTCGGTGGTTCTCTTTCCTGTACAGAAGAATCTTGACGTTTGCTGCAGTCCCACTTGTTTGTTTTCACTTTTGTTACCTTTGTATTTGGTCTCAAATTCCAAAATATCACCCTTGCAGACTGGTGTCACAGAACCAACTGGCTATGCTTTCTGCTAATTTTATGCTTTCAGGTCATTTTTTAAAGTCTTTTTTTTTTCTCATTTTGACTGCATTTTTGCGTATGATTTTAGAAAATGATTTAGCTTTATTGTTTTGCTTTCATTCTTTTCTCTCTTGAAAATTTTGATGCTTTTGTCATAAATTGGTTGACTCTACATGCATGAGTCTCTGTATTCTATTCCATTGTTGTGTGCTGTTTTCTGATGATACGAAACTATTTTAATTACCTGTTTTAATATAATTTATAATACAGCTTTAAACCAGGATGCTTGAGGTTTCTGTCTTTGCATTTTCTTTCCTTAAGAATACTTTGGTGGGGCCGGAGCAATAGCATAGCGGGTAGAGTGTTTGCCTTGCACGCAGCCGACCTGGGTTCGATCCCCGGCATCCCATATGGTTCCCCAAGCACCACCAGGAGTAATTCCTGAGTGCAGAGCCAGCAATAACCCCTGAGTATTGCTGGGTGTGACCCAAAAAGCAAAAAAGAAGGTAACACCGAATAAAGGTGTTGGGAGGATCCTCCCAGGATGGGAGAAGCATGCGGAAAGTAAACTATAGACTAAACATGATTGTCACCCATTGCCTCTTTTGCAAACCACAACACCCAATAAGAGAGAGAGAACAAAAGGGAATGCCCTGTCACAGAGGCAGGGTGGGATGGGAGGGATGAGGGGTGGGAGAGATACTGGGATCCGTGGTGGTGGGAAATGGGCACTGGTGGAGGGATGGGTATTTGATCATTGTATAATTGAAACCCAAGCACAGAAATGTGTAAGTCTGCAACTGTACCTCATGATGTCTCACTGTTAAAAAAATTTTTAATAAAAAATAAAGAACAAAAAAGAATACTTTGGCTATTCAAGGTCTTTTGTGGTTCTGTACAAATTTTAGTCTTGGGGCTAATGATCTTATTTCTGTGAAAAATACCAGTGGAATTTTCATAGAGATATGCTGAATCTATAATGCTTCTGGTAATAGATAGTTAAAATATGTATGTATGTCAATTTTGTTTTCTGCAACTTTACTGAATTTAAAAATGTTTGTTCTTATAGGTTTTTTTTTTAATAAAGTAAGGTTTTCTATATATACAATTTCATCTGCCAATAGTGACAGTTTTGCTTTTCTTTTCCAATCTGGACAACTTTCATTTCTTTTTCTTGCCCAATTTTTCTCATAATACCTTGTTGAATTAAAGTGGCATCAAACTCAAGTAGGAGGCATTTGAGGCAAGTACCTCACCTGCTGCTCTATCTTCCAGGCCCCTATTTCTCCTATTTTCATAGCTCTACAGCATCAAAAAGATTGAATCCACATGTGTGGAGTGTGTCCTCTTTTGTCCTCCTCACTGGGGCTCCTGCCCATGGGGGACAGTTTAGTGACTCTGGGCATCACCTAGGCCAGGGGCGTGGGTCTCTACACACTCCCCACTATCCCTTACCCACTACAGGCCTTTGAGCGGGCTGGCTGGCTGCTCCGCCAGCTTTTAAAAAAAATTATTTTAATGAATCACCATGAAGTATAGTTACAGAAATTTTTTATTGACTCACCATTGAGGTCCTTTTGGGTGTTATGGTTTGCAATACAGGTACTAAGTAGCCATCATGTTTGGTCCATAGTCTACTTTCAGCATGCACCTACCATCCTGAGCGAGCCCTTCAACCATCATTTACTTAGTGGTCTCTTGTCTATCCCAGCTGCCTTTTCCTCTAGCACATGAGACCAGCTTTCAAGCCGTGGAGCAATCCTCCTGGCCCTTATCTCTATTATCCTTAGGGGTTAGCCTCCTATTATGTTACTTTATATTCCACAAATGAGTGCAGTCATTCTATGTCCCTCTCTTTCTGACTCATTTCACTTAGCATGATACTCTCCATGTCCATCCACTTATATGCAAATTTTATGATTTCATCTTTTCTAACAGCTGCATAGTATTCCTTCGTGTAGATATTCCAAAGTTTCTTTAACCAGTCATCTGTTTTAGGGCACTCGGGTTTTTTTTTTTTTTTAATTAGTGAAACACCATGAGGTACAGTTGTAGATATACAAATTTTTGTGCTTGGATTTCGGTCATACCATGATCAAATACCCATCCCTCCACCACTGCCCATTTTCCACCACCAGGATAATATCCCTCCCCCCCATCCCCCCCATCCCCCCCTGCCACTGTGGCAGGGAATTCCCTTTTGTTCTCTCTCTCCTTTTGGGTGTTGTGTTCAGCAAAAGAGGCATTGAGTGGCAAACATGTTCAGTCCAGTCTACTTTCAACCTGCATCTCCCCTCCTGGGAGGATCCTCCAAATACCCTCCATTTGGTGCTCCCTTCTCTATCTGAACTGTCCTTTCCCTTAGAATACCCGGCTGGCCTCTAAGCTATGGAGTAATCCTCCTGGTGTTGATCTCAGCTATTCTTGGGTATTAATCTCATATTTTGTTATTTATTTCCCTTAGAATACCCGGCTGGCCTCTAAGCTATGGAGTAATCCTCCTGGTGTTGATCTCAGCTATTCTTGGGTATTAATCTCATATTTTGTTATTTTATATCCCCCAGATGAATGCAATCTTTCTATGTCTATCCCTCTTTCTGACTCATTTCGCTTAGCATGATACTTTCCATATTGTACCACTTGTATGTAAATTTCATGACTTCATCTTTTCTAAGAGCTACATAGTACTCCATTGTATAGATGTACCAAAGTTTCTTTAACCAGTCATCTGTTCTTGGGCACTCAGGTTTCTTCCTGTTTCTGGCTACTGTAAAGAGGGCACTCGGGTTTTTTTCCAGATTCTGGCTATTGTAAATAGTGCTGCCATAAATATACAAGTCCTGCCACCTTCTTTCCCCAGATCTCTGCCTGCTCTCCACTCAGCTCTGACCCACAGATGTTTGCCATTGTATTCCTTGCACAGTAACTTGAATTCCTCGTTTTGCAGGGTTTCTATTTGTTTGGGGGCCACACAACTTTATTTCTAGCTTACTTCTGGCTCTTTGCTCAGGGATCACTCCAGGCAGTGTTTGGGGGTCTAGATGCAGTGCCAGGGATTGAACTGGGATCAGCCACATGCAAGGTAAGTGCCTTACCCAGGTGCTATCCTTCCAACCCTGCAATCTTTGCTCTGTTGTTTAGGTGCTCCAGCCTTTCTGAGATGCGGAAGGATTCTCTCGATGTGTCATCCCAAGCAGTTGTTCCTCTTACGAGCAAAAGAGACACAGGTGTGTCTGTGTGGTCAGTTTACTGTGTCAGCTTTTCTCAATTATATTCTGAAGCTTTTCAATTTTATTCCCCCCTCCAGCACTGCATTTTAATCCATATTTTCATCTTAGCATCTATTATCATTTTTTGTCTTTTAACTTTTATACTAACTTTGTAAGCAATTAACTCACTATAATTATATGTTTTTAAATTTTCTATATGTTAAAGAATAGAAAAAATATATAAAGATTTTACACTTTCACATGTTTTCACATAGCTTATTAGCTCCCTCTTATTTTTGTTTGTTATTTGGGTCACACCCAGTGGAGCTCAGGATAAGCTACTCCTGGCTCTGCATTCAGGAATCAGTCCTGGCGGTGCTTGGGGGACCACATGGGATGCCGGGGACTGAACCTGGGTCGGCTGCATGATCTCTCCAGCTTGCATCCTTTCATTTTAACTTACAAAAAAATTCAGAAATCTTTTCCTGAGGCTGTAACTTTGAACATAAAATAAATAACAGACTTCGGTCAGAGAAATCCTGTGCAGGCACAGCTTGGGGTCTGTGTGGAATCCTAGGCAGGGAGGAAACTGCAAACAGTTTCTCAGATTGGAGACATAGTACAGTGGGTAGGGAGGAGGGAGAGGGAGAGGGGAGAAGTGAGAGGGATTCTCCTTTAATGGGGTTTAGGAACTTCCACCATCAGGGTGAGACAAGTGAGCTTTCACTATAGCTGTGAAAAGTTTCTCACACCGGCTGTGTACAAAGGCTCCTTCTTGGGAGATGCTGGTGATCCAGACTGAGGCAGGAGATGGGACAGGGCTCCTACAGCCCGTGTGGTCTTTGGAGAGCATGTTTAAGCCTCTAAAAATGTGTTCATTTGGAAGTCTGCCCCTCAGCCGATGCTGATAAGCAAAATTGCCTTTCACAACCACCAGGGACCTTTCAATTGGGCTGACTGAGCCCAGAAAAAAACCTGTTTCTCATTACTTAAAACTTTGTGGATCTTACGAACACAAACCCCTTCTCATTCAAAGGTAGCTAGCTATCTTGGCAACTCATCTCTCAGGCACAGGTCTTCAAAGCTGGGGTGCCAAATGGGCACCTACCCGTCACTACTCAGGGAGAAGCTCCTAGTTTCCTCCTGATTGTGGGTGACTGTGTCCAGAATGGGGTCGACTGTGAGATATGCCTGAGCCCACATCTACCCACTTTGGTGTGTTGCATCTCACTGGGCCAGTGTCACTCCAAGGACAAGAGTTCAGAAGCTTCCATGATTCTCTCGAACCAAGCCTATTTATTAACTTGTTACAAGACTAATGGGGCAAGTGTAAAGCTTCCAAGGTTCAGTTCCTGCCCAGCTCCTGGCCAGGGAAGTTCAGGCATTTGCCACAAGACAAGATTCATGCAGGGTTTGTAAAGTTTGGCCTGACGATGAACATGTCCACATGCTAAATACTTTGCAGTGCTGCAGCGTAATATATCATCTGCTTCCTCCCCAGAAAGGAGAGTTAATTTGGTTAATTCTTAGGGGCAGGATGAACACCCCCTCTCTCTCATCCCAACTCAGAACATGAAGGCATACACAGTGTTGCCAAGTGGCCTTATTCACTGGTATTGGGCCTCCAGATTCTTATGTCCGGTATAACTTTTGCTTTATTTTTTCCTCCTTTTTGGGTCACACCCGGCGATGCACAGTGCTCTCAGAAATTACTCCTGGCAGTGCTCGGGGCACCATATGGGATGTTGGGAATCGAACCCGGGTTGGCTGTGTGCAAGGCAAACGCCCTACCAGCTGTGCAATTGCTCTAGCCCCTGCTTTCTTTATTTTTAAAGCCCCGCCCAGCTTTCCCACTTGTTCTTTTGTGTCTTTGTAACTCTTCTAGGCATTCTAGTTATGTGGGCTGTGTGGAGGCTATAAAATTGTCTAATGAATGTGAGTTAGGCTTCGTTGGAATTTGGAATGATCAGTATCTGGGAAACCTTAGCAAAATTACCCAGAAACACAGTAGATTGTAAAGTCTGACTATATTCCAGATGTGCAGAGACTAAACTTCTGGGATTTACCTAACATAGTAAATGTAGCACGGCCCCATAATGAGACACTCAAACAGCTGTGTAACAGTTGTGGCAGTCATCCTATGCATGCAAGTCTGAGCAGTGGGTGCAGCTCTTGGGATACAGGGGGTGGGTTGGGGTGGTGGGGAGTGGGGGGAGTGGCACCTTGCAGGGAAGGCTCCCCAAGATTTAGGAAGGAGCCCCACCTCACCTTCCAAAGATTAAGGCTTAGTAAAAATACTTTCAGTTTGTGGGATCAGCCAGCCAGCCCAAAACTAGAAAGAAATTATCCCTGGAAATGGACCTTGTAATTGGAGGCTAATTATGTGCCTGGCCCTTATAAATGTATCATTTTGTTCATTCCTTATAATCACTAATTACAAACTGAGTTAAGGCTTTGAACCTGGGCCTGACTTCTCTGGAAACTGAGAAGCTTCAGCTTCCACGTTCAGCTGTTTAGGAGGAGGCCCTTGAGGTAATACAGTAGGGCTAGATTCTCTACAAACTTGAAAATGCTCCAGATTGAATGAGTTAACAACTCAGTTGTCTACACCTCAAATAATCCAGCTGATCCAGGAAAACTCAGCCCCTGGGTTGGTTTGTGCAAATGCATTTCATCTACTTTCAGCCAGGGTCATTAGCAGTTCAATGGCAGTGGGCTAATGTTAGTGTTTCTCTGGGTTGATGTGGTGTCACTCTCTGCGTTCACTGCTGGCTTACTTTTCTCCAGTGTGTTCGAGTGGCTCTCAGGCTCACTGGCAGCTCATTATATACAGTGCTCATCGAAACAAACAGTACTAGAAACCCCTCTAGAAGAGAGACCCCAAATCCGGCCTTTCAGCTGTAACTGGAATGTATCGAAATGTTTGCTAGTTAATGAGAGCTAAAGAGAGCTCCAAAGGAAGTAAATATTTGTGATTTGGAAAATAGGACTTGCTATAGGAAAGTAAAAGCTATGGCAATAGTAATCTTGTAAGCTATTCTTTAAGATGCTACAGGTTTGCTGTTTTAGCCTGTTTTCTCCCTTGAATATGGGAATTCCTTTCCTTCTACCCCCACTCACGTCTTTCTAAATTTTATTCAATTAAAAACTAGCTTGTTCAATTAAAAGAAACAAAGATATTTCATACCAAACAATTATTTTTTTGAATCACATCTGATGAAGCGAAACAAGGAAACTGTTTTCTTCTCAAATTTAATCAGCATTTCTTAAACCCCAAAGAATAGTGGTTTATATATGAGATGTTAAATAACTTAAAGGCTGGAGGATATTAGTGGCGGTTAAGACACTTGCCTTGTATGTGGCTGATGCTGGTTTGATTTCTGGCAGTACATATATTCACCTGATCACCATCAGGAGTGACCCCTGAGTAAGAGGCAGGAGTAAGCCCTGAGCACTGTCTTAGGTGGTCCAATTCTTAAAAAAAATTTTTTTCCTCCCACAGGCAGAAGTTTATGGTATGATATATCCTCACCTTAAAATTACACAAAGAGTTTGAAGGAAACAAATTTTTTTAATGTATGACTTTTCCCAGAAAGTGATATATGGGAGCTAAGAAAATAGCCGGGGAATTTCTGAGATTTCTGATTATTAGATGTCTGGATGGTTCAGTGAGGTCTTAAATTTTCTATCTTAGGAGCTCTAATTTCCAGAAATGCTTCGTAGCAAATTGACAGAGAAACAGGTGAACCAGTCAACATTTCTGAACCATCATCAAGACGCAATCCCACCCCCTGGGCCCAGATCAGCTATATCCTGATGGGGGTGGGGGTTCACATGTCAATCAGGAGCCACCTTGGCCAGCTTCACCCAGGGCTACTGCACACTTCACTGTTTAGAACTAAGCTGTGTGCAAGATGAGCTGCTCAGTTCCAGAGAAATGGTCCAGGATGAATCTCTTTCCACATCTGCCCCGGGGACAAAAAAAGTAACCAGAAATAAAGCCTCCCATTCTTAAATAGCATTTATTATTGTTGCAAAGAAGTCTTTCATGGGACAACTTTCAGGTTCATTGAAAGATATACTGGTTATGATTATAGGAGCAAGTTTCACCAAAGTGCTAGATACGGAGTATGCCTGACTAGGACTCTTAATTCAGCAATCTAATAATATTCACAAGGTACTGGCTGCCATTTAGCTATTTATCCGAACATGCCTTTATTTAAACATGTGACTGCCTGGGGTGGAGAAAGAGAAAACACCAAGGTCTCACTAAAAAGAAGCCTAGAAAAGAGAAAATTCTGGTGGCAGTTCTGGTCCCCTGCGGTCCACGGAGTGCAGGAATAGTGTTCACGTGGGTGGGTGGGGGAACCAGTTCACCTTAAACCCGGTTGGTTTCTTGGTTTTAACGGTGTGAAAGCCCTTGAGGTTTTCTGCGGCTGTGATAGGGGGCAGCGGGGGAAAATCCCTTTTATGGAATCCAGTCGATGTTCAGGCACCGAGCTATGAACGCAAACATATCGGACACTTCCTCTATGACTTTGGCTGTGGGCTTCCCGGCCCCGTGGCCCGCCTTGGTGTCCACGTGGATCAGCAGGGGGTTGCTTTGCTTCCGGCTGCGCCCCACGATGTACTGAAGGGTGGCGATGAACTTCAGGGAGTGAAGGGGGACCACGCGGTCGTCATGGTCGGCTGTGAGGAGCAGCATGGATGGGTACTGGACGTCCTCTGCGTCCGGTAGCTTCACGTTATGCAGGGGTGAATACCTGGAAGGTGACAAAGGGTTTTTTTTTTTTAATTTTAAAGTTTTTTATTTTTTTAAATGAATCATCATGGGATACAGTTACAGATTTACAAATTTTCGTGCTTACGCTTCAGTCATACAATAATCAAGTACCCATCCCTCCACCAGTGCCCATTCTCCACCACCAATGTTCTCAGTATCCCTCCCACATCCCCCTCCTTTCCACCTCCACCCCCTGGGTCTTGCTTGCTTGCTGGGTCTGGTCACCTGCTAGCTTTCAAGGTCCAGCAGAAAGAAACTGGCCCTGGCCAACAGAGAGGAAGTCAGTCAAGGCAGCACCATCCGCACTTCAAGGTAAGCTTCCGAGGAAGCTAACAAAAAGAAAGACTCATGCACTTAAACAGTGACTGAGAATGATTGAGAAAATATATGGACATTTTTTTCTTTCCTACTTTTTAGGGGGTGGGGGGCACACCCAGAACTGCTCAGGTTACTCCTGGCTCTACACTCAGGAACTACTCCTGGTGGTGCTAGGGGGACCGTATGGAATACTGGGGATTGAACCTGGGTCAGCCATGTGCAAATCAAACGGCCTACCTGCTGTATTATTGCTCCGGCCCCTCTATTAAACTCTTCACACTTTAAATACTTTATACTTTTTACCAGTTAGAACCAAAGAAGCTATTTGTACTTTTGAAAGGAAATGACCCATGCCACAAACAGAATGTAGTACTTTAGTAGCTAATTAAAAGTTTTTTTTTTTTTCAGACATAGAAGTTCTAAGTTTATGCCAACTCTCCATAAAAAGCACAGAAATGAGGGCCAGAGATGGCTCAGAAGGCTGGAGTGCATGAGTCCCTGGAGCACCTCCCCCCAAAAAACCCGAAATACCCCTATGTCTAGAACTGTCACTGTCACTGTCCTCCCGTTGTTCATCGATTTGCTTGAGCGGGCCCAGTAACGCCTCGATTTTGACAATTGTTACTGTGTTTGGCATATCAAATACGTCACGGGGAGCTTGCCAGGCTTTGCTGTGTGGGCGAGATACTCTTGGTAGCTTGCCGGGCTCTCCGAGAGGGGCGGAGGAATCAAACTCAGGTTGGCCATGTTGGTGGCGTGCAAGGCAAACGCCCTACCCGCTGTGCTATCGTTCCAGCCCATGTCTAGAACAGTGGGAAGGTTTCCGTGGCATGCCAAGAACCCAGGCTAGTCAGTGCTGAAAGAATGCCAAATGTGGGAAGGAAGGAGAAAAAAACAAACAAAAAGCACCTTGACATCTTGACATCAGAGATTCATAAACTCATCTGACCCTTTCCGGTGGGGGGAGGCGTAACTCAGCACCCCATAGGGTGTGGTATCACTCCTTTGGGTAATGCTGATGAAAATGTTGGCCACTGCCTCATTCTTATCACCCAAGTGGTGTTCGGGAATTAAATGGGGGACTTGCACAGGATTGCAATAATGCAAGGTTGTAGTCTCAAGTGCCTGATGAAGGTGGACTGTGCACAAAACAAGCTACTAGTCTATTCCTCCCGACTTCTCTGCTTAGAAGAGGAAACCCCTAAAGAACTGTTAGGAGATAAAAAAGATGCCTCATATGTATTAAGTTCAGTGGTTAACAAATCAGCACAAAGTTGGCAGTTTCAGAGAACATTCGGCTCTTGAGTCCACAATCTGGGCTGGCTCAGTTGAAGTCTTATGGGGAAACTCTAGGAAGTGGCTGGGACGGGGTGCTAGAGGTCCCTCGCCCTCTCGCATCAGAGCAGCAGTGGCTTTAACTCTGCTGCATCTCTGACTCTAGACAAAGGCTCTGCCTCAACTGTCATCACAAGACTGAACCCGTTCACATGATCCAGATGGATCTTGTTCTTTGAGAATTTGTCTGAAGCCACACCTGAAAGATTGAGGGCTCGCTCCTGGTACTGCTTGGGGTCACCACACATGTTGCTGGCAACAGAACTGGAGTTGGCTGTGTGTAAGTCTTACCTTCTGTTATCATCATCTCTCTGGCCCCAACTACTTTACCTGAGGGTCATACATGTCACAGTATCCCGGTATCACAGCCAAGTCCCTTGTCAGCAGGGCCTGGGTGTTTGAATAACTGGGGATGGGGTGGGGATCTGCAGGGCCTAGCAAGTGTTCTTATTAGTTAGAAAACAGATGGAGACAAGAAGAAGACAGGGGAGGGTTTTTTTTTGTTTGGTTTTTTGTTTTTGCTCTTTGGGTCACCCCCGGTGATGCATAGGAGTTACTCCTGGTTCACTCACTCAGGAATTATTCCTGGCGGTGCTCGGGGGACCATATAGGATGCTGGGAATCGAGCCTAGGTCAGCTGCGTGCAAGGCAAACGCCCTACTTGCTGTGCTATTGCTCCAGTCCCCAGGGGAGGTATTTTTATCTCTGCATCTTTGAGGTAAGTTCCGGTGAACCTCTGAATGCTGGGGGACACTGACTTCCTCTCTCCACTGGAAATCTGAGAATAACGTTCCTATTCCTAGTCTGTTGATTGCACTATAATACTGTAGCACTGTCCTGTTGTTCATGATTTGCTCGAGTGGGCCCAGTAACGTCTCCATTATGATACTTGTTGTTACTGTGTCTGGCATATTGAATACGTCACAGGTAGCTTGCCAGGTTTTGCCTTCTGGGCAAGATACTCTCGGTAGCTTGCCAGGCTCTTCGAGAGGGGCAGAGGAATCGAACCCGGCTCGGCTGGGCCGGCCATGTGCAAGGCAACTGCCCTACCGCTGTGCTATCGCTCCAGAGATAGCACAGTGAGTAGGGCGTTTGCCTTGCACGCGGACGACCCAGGTTTGATTCCCAGCATCCCATATGGTCCCCTGAGTACTTCCAGGAGTAATTCCTGAGTGCAGAGCCAGGAGTAACCCCTGTGCATCGTCAGGTGTGGCCCAAAAAGCAAGCAAGCAAACAAACAAACAAAACCCAATCACCCAAATAATCAAAGTCTGTTGATTAATAATGTATTTTTGTAATGTGTTAAATAAGTACAGAAAAAACACTAATGAAATGATACAGAAAATATATTTAAAGTATTTGTATATTCTATTTCCCAAATAGAATATATACAGGTCATATACACAGATCAACTGGCATATTCTATTATTTTTTGGCAGGATAGGAATGGGGTAGGGGGCTTGAATTATTCCTGGCTTGGTACTAAAATGATCATGTGTGGGGTCAGGAATCTGAGCGAGGGCTGTAACCACTACACGCAAGGTTATGACCTTGTCTCCTGTACTAACTCTATGGCCCTCAGTTATATGTTTACAGGAGAGGGGGAAAAAAAAGAGAGAGACGGGCTAGAGAGATAGTACTGTGGGCACAGCACTTGTTTTAGGTGCAGCCTACCTGGATCTGATCCCCAGTATCCCATATTTCCCCCCGAGCACCGTCGAGAGTGATCCCAGAGTGCCGAATGAGGAGTAACCCCTGAGCACTGCTGGGTGTGGCTTAAAAACCAACCAACCAACCAACCAACCAACCAACCCCGGCACATAAGGATCCATGTTGTGTGAGGGGAAACTGTGATTGCCAATATAAGCACTAAGGGGAACGGTCACCCTTCTGACTGCTCAACACTTACATCCACCATTATTGACAAAAGTGCATGCTAATTAAAATCTTACTTGATCAGCCATTCAAAGTGTTGTTTGCTGTCTGAGCACCCGTAGTCGGTGGTCCAGGCGTGGCCGATGGTGTATTTATGGAACTTCAACATGTCCATTACTCCGACTTGAGCGATAACACAACCAAAGAGGTCAGGACGCTGATTTGCACAAGCGGCTAAAATCCGGAAAAAAGAAAAAAGGGAGACGGTCCATGAGTGAAAATCAAAATGAAGCAAATAGCCCTGAGAAGCTTTTAGAATACTGTTTGCCTTTTTCCTTAAATCACACACCCTTTGGCACAACTCTTGGCCCAACCCGTGTTGGTTCTGGAATGGTATTCCTTTTCTCCCTCCCTCAGGTTACCAAAATAAAATTCCTTTGCTTCACTATTTTTTCTTCTCCTGAAATTCTTTTCTGTAAGAACAGGCCACGAGGCTGAGAAACCTGGGTGAGGTCAGGCCTCGATTGTCCGGGAGGTGTGAGAGCTCCCGCAGTTTTGCTTGTCCTGGTGTTCCTGGACCTCGGTGCTGAGGGTGTGGTAGTAGAAGGGTGATAGGAGTCAGGAGGACACAGTTCTCCTTGGGGGCTCTGCATTCGACACCCCTACCCCCCCCCCCCCCCCAATGCCTCTGCAGCAACCAAAGTGCACCTGGTGCTGCAATTCGTATCTGAAAGCCCCCAGTATCATCTAGGAAGGAAAAGCAATTAAAAATTAAAAACTGAAGCGGTCCTCACCCACTAAGAGGCCTCCGTTGGAACCTCCGTTAATAGTCAGCCTCTTGGGAGAGGTGTAGCCTTCCTTGATAAGATACTCAGCAGCTCGCTGGAAGTCATCAAAGCAGTTTTGTTTATTGGCCAAGATCCCACCTATGAGGCAACAGAGTCACAGACAGTTCATTACCCAAACAGATATAGTTTAGCCTTAATGGGGAATTGAAATGCTCACAGGGCAGAGTTCCAGCTTTTGACCAACTTCAACCAACTTCAAAACAAAGGGACTACGGGGACAGGCAAGAAAGCACCCTGACTTTAGAATTCAGTGTGTAGACCCAGAATCAGTCCCAATATCACCCATCAAGACGGTGGTTGTGTACTTCTTCCAAGCTCCTAGAACTTCCAAAGGCAAAGGGCCCAGCAGGAACAGGCTCTGTGTGGTCAAGAGTGAGAATGGGGCTGGAGCAATGCAGCACGCAGCTGACCTGGGTTTGATCCCTGGCAAATCACATGGTCCCCTGAGCACTGCCAGGAGTGATTCCTGAATGCAGAGCCAGGAGTGACCTCTGAGCATCGCTGGCTGTGGCCACCAAACAAAAATAGCAAAAAAAAAAAAAAAAAAAGAAAGAAAGAAAAAAAAGAAAAAACCACAAGGGAGAATGGAGGGACCAGAGCCTGTGGGCAAAGAGAACAGCTTCCCTGCAGGCAAGCTGAACCCAAGTCTAAACTCAGATCCTGAGTGAGCAGTGCTCAGTCCTGAGTTCTGCCTGTAGCACAGGGAAGCCACACCAACAGGAAGAAGTGTGTGGTGGTGATGGTGTGTGTGTGTGGGAGGGTGAGGTGGTGCATGTGCATGTGCGGAGTGTGTGTGTGTGTGTGTATGTGTGTGTGTGTACACGTGCGTGTATGTGCGTGCGCATTTCTGAGCAACCTGGGTTGGGCACGTGATGAGGGGCAGTCAGTCCTGCAACCTGCCCCCCACCCCCACACCCCCACACCCCCACACTCTGCTATCCCCTCCATCTTAGGCAGACCCGCTTGCTCTAATTAGATAGCGAAGATGAACCACTTCTTGCAGAAATTCAATTAAGGCTGAAGCAGTGCCACTGTGGATATTCCCCCTCCTCGTCTCAAAACAAATGTTATTAAGATTTTAATCAGAAATTATGTAGAGAATTAGAACAGCTAGGATTACTCGGTTTCCAGAAAAGCCATCATTTTGGGTCGACAACTGTATTTTTTTTTTCTAAAGAACATTAAATTTTAAACCCAATTAACAGGATGGAATTTAGATTTATCAGTGAGTCCCACATGCTGGACTCTCCCTGAAAAAGATGCACGTCGGGCTCTTTCCCTGCCTGATTCTGGAGAATGTCTACTTGTGGGTTTGAGCACAGTGTGCTTTAGCCTGAGTCGAGCCCCACTCCGCATCCCCGCCCTTCACCCTCCCAGACCACCCGATAATAAATGGATTCGCTGAGGAGGGTCCCTCTGTCTGCTCAAGGATCTCCTTCCTCACAGAGTGAGCCCTGAAGCCCGGAGAGGGTTTCATGGCGAATTGCAGAAAGTTCTCTGAGGAGGTGGCCACAGAAGCAGCAGCCCAGGCACTGAGGGCAGATGGAGCACCATCCCCCACACCTGATTCACACATGTGGAATCAGGTAAATCAAGGCAGGGCTAGATTTAGCCTCCAGATCTGGGATGCCAAGCAAACCTCCCACGGATGCAGAGATTTTTGCCGTTACTTATCCTCCTTTTGTCAGTCATCTTTAAAATAGTCACTCTCACAGGATGGTTGCAATGTGATTAAACTCTTAACATCAGCACAAAATAGAAGAGATGCATTGAATTCCATCGGCAATTCAAACAGGGCTGGGGCCAGAGAGACAGGACAGCAGGTGGGACATTTGCTTCTCATGCCGCCGGCCTCGATATCCCATAAGGTCCAGGAGCTGCCAGGAGTAACCCCTGAGAATCTCTGGGCGTGTGGCCCAAAACAAAACAAAAGCAAACATGGTGAGGGCTGCTAAATTTTCAGGACGGATGATGTGGAAGCAGTGGAGCTGGGCAAGGCAGGCAGGCCTGAGGTCCGTGTGCTGGAGAGTGCTAAGAGTCTCACGGAGCGCACGGTCTGAGGGTCTGAGGTCCACCCTAGGGCTGATGCCCGGGGGCCTTTACTCGAGCGCCAAACCCCAGGGGTCTTTGTGAAAAATATGTTTTCATATCTCTCTGGGTCTCTGTGAATTTGACTGGATGCAGTGAATCAGAACCAAGGGACACTGTGGTGGGAAGGCGACTATTTCAGATATAAAGAAAAGGACGAGATGGGCATTAAAATAAAGATTGCTGGACTGGGAAGCTGGCCCAGAGGGTTTCTACAAAGGTTATGCATGTGGGAGAGCCAGGTTCGATCCCTGGCATTGTTAGGTTCTCCAAGCACCACTGGGTATGGCCCCACCCTGTTCCAAATAAAGGTCACTGCTCTTGAAAAATGGGGGGAGAGGGGGGCGTGAAGCTGAGTGCAGAGAGGGTCTTCAGTCAACAAGATGGGCTTCGGGCAGAACAGACTATGGAGACTGTAGCACTGAAACCAGGAAAGGAAAACACGGGGTCCTTATGCTGAGACCTGCACGTGGCAGAAAGTGAGCGGCAATGTTAGAAGGTGTGACTTCTCCATGGTCTGGAGAAGAGCAGAGACAACAAACAGAGGGACGACCCCCCACACTGGAGATATCGGAAATACTTTCATTTCGAAAGAGTGTAGACAGTAATAAAAGCTGGGCGAACCCAGGAGGCCAGAAAGTCTCATCGAGATTCACATCTGTCAAGATAAAAATTTGTCCCAAGCTGCTGGGAGAGAGACAGCACAGCGGGTTGGGCGCTTTGCCTTGCACGAGCAGCCCTGGGTTAATCCCCGGCATCCCATATTGGTCCCCCAAGACTGTCAGGAGGATCCTTAAGTGCAGAGTTAGGAGTAAGCCCTGAGCACTGTTGGGTGTGGCTCAAAAGTCAATAACCAAATAACTAATAAAGTGTCCTATGTATTGCTATAGAAACATCTGATCATAGTGTACATGAATGTGAATGCGTCTGCTTCATTAAAAAAAAAAAGTAAAGATACTCGAAGTGAAACAGGAGAAGACTGGGGTGCCTTTTGTTTTTGCTTTTTGGGTCACACCTGGCATTGCAGAGGGGTTACTCCTGGCTCGTGGACTCAGAAATTACTCCTGGTGGTGCTTGGGGGGGATCATATGGGATGCTGGGAATCGAACCTAGGTTGGCCACGTTCAAGGCAAATGTCCTACGCACTGTGCTATCGCTCCAGCCCCGACTAGGTGCTTTTAGTGGTGGTGTGCAGCCTGCAATGGGTTTGGAAAGTTTCTGGCTTTTCTGTTGTTGAGCTGAGTGCTTTTCTGTTCCGAATCCCCTCCGCCCGGCGCATTCCAGCCCGACCCTGACTTTGTCATCATACTTGCGTGAAAGCCCCACGTGAACCTTTACCTTTGTGCCACGTCTCCCCATACTCGCCGCCACCTCTGATGTTGGCCACTGCAAGGACGCCCCCCAAGTGTCTCACGAAAATCAGCCTGGACACACTGGGAGGGAGCAGAGAGCAGAATACGTTACCAAGTGAGACCCACCCACTCCCCAGAAATACCCCAGGGACAGGGAGCTAACGAAGAGCTTCTCAGCAGTTTCATAGAACTTGATTAAAATGAAAAATAAATAACTTCTGATGGCTATTTATCTGCCTTGCTCACACTGGATGAATCTAAGCATTCAGTATGTCTTGTTTTTCGACATGGGTACATTGTGTACTCTCTAAATCAGGACTCTGATTCACAATCCAAGAGGAGAGGGAGGGAGAGGGGGAGGGAAGGATAAGGGCAGGAAGGGGGAGGGGGAAGAGGAGGGAGAATAAGGGAGAGACCCTCATTAAATACTGATTCCACTTCTACACAACTTTCCATACAAATGACTACTACGGGATCCAGCCTTTGTCTCAATGGAGCTGAGCTGGGCACAGCTCCTACTCATGTGCCCCTGTTTTAGTCCAGTCACTCTTAATTAATTATTCAAGTGGGAAAAACCACAAGGCACCCTACACACTTCCAAACAGATTCTGAATAGGTTTTCCAGGGTTTTTTTTTTTTTAAATTAAAAAAGACATTTGGATGTTACACTGGATAATAGAGAAAGAGAGGTGGGGGTCAGGGTCACAGAACCAGGAACTAAAAAATGAGTGCTTGGGGCTAGGGAAAGTTTTCTAGAAATAAATCTAAATCTAAAAATCTAAAGGCCCTCCCGTTGATCATCGATTTGCTCGAGCGGGCCCAGTAACGTCTCCATTGGAGACTTTGTTGTTATTGTGTCTGGCATATCGAATACTCTCGGTAGCTTGCCGGGCTCTCCGAGAGGGGCGGAGGAATCGAACTCGGGTCGGCCATGTTGGCCGCTTGTAAGGCGAACGCCCTACCCGCTGTGCTATCGCTCCATAAAAGTTAAAAAAAAAAAAAGCTTTTAGGAAAATGAGGACTTTTTTTTAAAAAAAAATCATTTCCCCCTTTAACTGGGGCTTCTGCAACTTGAAAGAGCACAGATCTCTTAAATTAGCTCTAGCATGGTTGCGGCACAGACCATGCTAGAGCTAATTTCCAACGAATGAAGACGAAGGGAGAGATGCGTCAGGCTGTCTGTGACCATGGTTAATCCCTTGGCCTCCAACATTTGCCTGCACCTCTGACAAGTCTCCTTTGAAACTAGAAGTGCATCTATCTACTGGATTCTAAGGATAAAAATGGTAGCGGGATTCTCCCTTACACATCTCTGGATGTCCAGCAGGGTAGGTTTGCTGGCTGCATAGATGGAAGAAAGGGGGCTTATAAACTACAGTGGAGCCCCCAGGAATCACTGTGGTCGGCCCCTTGGTCCCTGGGGGGCTGAAGGCAGGAGAGAACAGCATGTGAGTCTGACCAATTCACTGCATGAAGCTGCAGCTTGCACTTCATCACTGTGAGCAGTAAAAGGTACAAACGAGGACATCGTCCATGGTTTGCTCTGAGGGCTTTGGGGAGTTTGATGAACCAGTAGACTTTAATCAGAGACTCAATGGACAGAGAGGCCACACCGCAGCCTCAAACCCGCCAGGAAGGGCGTCCCTCTCCTGCTGGGGAATCTTGTCGGAGGTGCTGGGACGCCAAGGAGAAAGAACCCTTCGGGCTCGGTATGGACCAGTGTCCCATAGGGCAGGGGCAACAGGAAGCCCAGAGCACTGCTGCCATGTGGCCTATGAGCCACGGGCCCCATGCTCTCCTCACTGCCTTCTCTTCACCGTCCTACAGGAACACTCCATCAATCTTCTGAGAATACTGTCCTACGCAATGATTCCACAAGCACCGAGGTTTCTTACCAACCAGAGGTGAAATCAAACCCTTGCCAGATTTTCAAGGCAGGTCAGAGAATTTGGTTCTACAGCTGATGGCAGGGGCCCTGGTAAATACTCTGGCAAGTCTTGAACAATTAGCTGAGCTCTCTACAGACGTTAAAGCCAAGTGACAGTCTTCTGGGATCAAATGTGGGATGGCTGGTCCACTCCCCTCTCAGTTGATTCCCTGGGGACACATCCATTTCTTCCATAATGAGAAAGTGCACGCGTGAAGCTGGGAGCAGACAGCACGGGGGATGGCTCTGCTCAGGCAAGGGTTGTAAGCTGGTACTGTAGCCCGAGATTCTGTTTTAATCAACAATTCTCAAGGCAAATCCTACTTTCACTCACTGACATTAATAACTGACAGAAGATAATCTTTCTGTAAAAAGCAGCTATAGGATAAGTGTGAATTTCTGTTCCTGAACAAAAATTAACACTGTAGCACTGTCCTCCTCATCGATTTCAAGCGGGCACCAGTAATGTCTCCATTGGGAGACTTGTTGTTACTGTTTTTGGCATACCAAATATGCCACGGGGAGCTTGCCAGGCTCTACCGTGTGGGTGGGATATTCTTGGTAGCTTGCCAGGCTCTCCAAGAGGGACAGAGGAATCGAACCGAACCCATGTCGGTCGCATGCAAGGCAAACGCCCTACCTGCTGTGCTATTGCTCCAGCCCTAAAAATTAGCTGGGACTAATCACATACAACAGTTTAAAATGAAGTAAGACTGTAGGGAGCCGAAGAGACAGTATAGCGGGCAGAGTGCTTGCCTTGCACAGGGCCAATCCAGGTTCCATTCCTAGCATCTCATATGGTCCCCTGAGCCCACCAGGAGTGTTGTCTCAGCAGAGCTGGGCGTGACGCCCAAACCAAACTCATAACCATAATAAGGTTGTATATAAAAAGTCCATTTCTGGCTGAGAGTTAGGACGCTACTTTTAGACTCTAGGCTGCTGAGAAACATAATCTACAAGTGACCTTCTCTCTGCAGACAATACTATGGGCAGGGGGTTGGCAGCACATAACAAACTAACAGCGGACAGTGAAGCTTCCTTTTCTCCACACTTGAACTGACCCCCTGGGGCCTGGCAGCCTCAGCACTGGGTACTCAAAAAACCTACTCCACTGAGAACATGAGATCAACTAGAAACGATCCTCATACCCCCAACTGAGCCTGCACAGAGCTAACGCATAATCCTAACCCGCCACAGAAACAGCCAACAATAGTTAAATGAGTGAGAAAACATCATGGAGTCAGCCAGCCTCTGGTTTCACTGCAGTGGCAGGAGAAGTTCAGAAAGGCCCTCCAGTCCCAAGGCTGTCCGTGCTCACCTGTAGTTGGGAGTGATGGAAATGTTGAAGCCCCCGTAGCCGTAGAGAAAAGCAGGGTGAGAGCCATCCAATTTTATGCCCTTTTTATGCACAATGAACATGGGAATCTTGGTACCATCCTTGCTAGTATAGAAAATCTAGAACACAAAAGAAAAGTAGAAGAGTCAGGCCAGGCACTATTTTGTGAACATGCATCCTTTTTCATGGGAAAGATGCACAGGTTGTCAAGGGCTGAATGAAAACAAGGACCACTCTGAGAGTGCTTGCAATGAAATGGGTTCTGGTTTGCAGGGGGAGGATGCGGTGCCTTTGAAGATTTTCCCGGTCCAGCTTCAGCTCTTCATCTGCAGGCATGGCCCTCACAGCTGCCTCCCCAAACCCCCACCAGGCACAGAGAGAAACTGAATTTGTCCTTGACCTTTGACCATCCCCCCCCACCCCAACCCTCACACACACATACTGAGAACATCACCCCAGGTCCTTGTGTCAAAGGATCAATCCCAGATTTCACTTCTGGAGATCATGTTTCATATCTAACTTTATCTTTGAATGTTTTAAGACAACTGAGTCATGGCTATTTTTCATGTTCAACTATTCTATGGTAGCAACAGAAGGTATCTCTTCTGTTGAGAACAAGAGAAGTTAAAAAATAAATACTATTATTCCTGGTTAAACAGAAACAATTATTTTTCCAGTACTTGTAATAAAGGATCATCAAACTTCATTGAATCTGAGTGGCCTCAGGTGAGTTTGATCGGTGTTACTATATTCATCACATTTTTCTTTTTAAAGGTAAAAGAAATAGGGAGAAAAAGAATAAAAAAGTGAGAACATTAAATCCCAGTCAAGCCAAAAAAGGCACAGAACGAAAGGCTACCAAAAATTAGATGGCTTCTTCGCAAGACTGGAAATCTGGGAAGGATGCTGTTTTCCTTTGATGCTAGGTGGTATCTTCACCCCAGTGGACAGCTAAAAAGACTCAGCACAAAAGGGCCTTGCTCAACTCACATGATGGTCAAAGACATTAGCCTTTACAGACTGTATCACTCGTGTCACTAGAAGTCCACAGTCTACGCGAAGGGAGTGGTACACTGTACTGTAGACCCAGCCCCAAGCCCTTGGGAATGAGCAGTGGTGGGTGGGGAGTGGATCTGCAGAAAGGTACCGGGGCCACCGGAGTCCCCAGCAAGGCAGGCAGCTCGACGAAACTCGTTCCAGAAACAGCAATTGAAAAAGCATTTGTTTTTGAGTTGGGAAAGAAATACTGAGAGATGTAGAACAGTTAGGAGGACCGCAGAAGACACTGCTGAATTTTAAGTAACTGGAGAGAACACAGTCTTCGAGTTATTCAGTGCTGGTTAACAATACAACTGTGTACAATGAAACTGTGGAAATTCAGATTGTGGAGTTGGACGAACACATTCAAGTAACTGACTGGGGCTAATGGGCTCCAGCACGGCCTCCAGGATGACCGGGAAAAGTCGCCTCACCACCACCACTGAGACAATCACACTGAAGGAACAAAGCGTCTAGCACAACCATTTACTGTTCAAAACCCTGACAGCCACTTCAGCCCCTCAGCCCCCTGCAGCCCAGCTCAGTCCCTGCGAGGCCAGGCTCCCCTCAAGCACACATCCGCACCCGCTGCCTGTCATCACCTTGGACCCTCTTTTGCTAGCAAGCACCCAGCCCCTGGGGCATCCCTGACAATCTCTTCCTCTTCTGGTCTTGTGGTCCTCACTATCAGTCTTTCTAATTCTGAAGCTCTCCATGTGACTCCAGGCCAAGGATATCCTTCTAGAACACCACCAGGAGAAAGTCCTCCATATGCCTGTTGATACATATTCAAACTTGAAGGTGATGTGGTACAGTTGGGGAAAAGTACTCAAAAGTGAGTGTAAACTGTGAGAACGATTAATCATAACAACAAACCATCACAACAGCTCCATACAGAAAGGCTGACTCAGTTTTGAAATATGTATATTGGTAGCCCATACCATTTTCACTTACAGAATGGCAAGTGATATCAATTTTTTTTTTCAGTGCTCAGGGGGCCTGGGGTCACACCCAGTGACATTTGGCCTTATTGTATAGGTCAAATGGCTCAGCACTCGGATCCCATCCCGTACCCAGCAGTGTTAGGGAAAACATAAGCTACCAAGGAAGAGTTCAGAGCTCAGTGCCTGCAAGGCAAGTGCTCCAGCCCTTTGCGTTATCTCCCCAGCCCCTGGATACTAAATCCTAACTTGACTCTTCGGTAACAGAGCAGATTGAACCACGTCTTCTGATAATTATAGTAGGACTCCATGTGGGCCTTTCAGAAATAGACATTTTCCATCACACACTTTTTACTTCGATTCAGTTGAGACAGACTTCCTCATGAAGCCTCCCCCCCTTAAAAAAAAATTCTTCAAAGGACATTGGGGGGGGGGCATCTTCCTTCCTACGGCTTTGTACTCTCATGGCAGGGAGCAGAAGAAGTAAGCCAACAACTTGTTTGTATTTGCTTCCCACTCAAGGGCAACCCTGAGAGCTCCACCTCCGACTCTCCACGCACAGGGCCTGAGTGCAGCCAACGAGCTACAGTCTCTTGGGCTGGGCAGGAGCTCCAGTGGGAAGGACACATGCCCAGAGTTCGAGAGGACCCAAGTTCCATCCCCAGAACTGCGTGCCCCCAGCATCCAGGTGTAGCTCTGATGGACCAAGAGCACCCTTGGGCCGAGCACTCAGGGCAACTGTCCCCCAACCCTCCCAGCACCACTATGTACATTCCCCATTTACAAAAATACCTTCTCCCACCCGGGTTCTCTGCCAGAGAACAATCCCACAGGTGCTGGACAGAGCCTCCAAATATAAATCTCAGCTAATCTCCAAATTACTCTGGTGCAGGTGGATTAGGTCAACTAGCTCCCTGGCTGAATTTTGTTACTCCTACCACCATAGTTAATTTCAGCAACTGCAACCAGGTTCTACCCCCCCATCCCCCCATGATCCCTGAGAAGTCCATTAGGGTCTCAACTTCCTGTTAACCAGCATTCTGCAATTAATTTTTCTTTTGTGGCTTTTTGAGTCACATCTAGTGGTGCATGTGGTGTTGGGGAACCAAACTGGGGTTGGCTGCACGCAAGCTAAGTGCCACCTTAACCCTGTACTATCTTTCCAGCTCTCTTCAGTTGCTTTAAGACTGGCGTGAATGAGCAGCCGAGTGACCTTACAGATGCCCACGTGCTCCAGTATCAGGACTGTCGTGTTCTCCTGCACTGTCCACTGGGTGGGTGGACATTGGCAGTGCCTGCACTGAACTGGGCACTGCCCTGCATGCTGGAGATGAATCGATGAACAAGACTCAATCACTCCTTCCCTGATGGGACTGAATCTACAGAGACCCCCGCAGGCATTATCAACGCCTCGGCACAGAACTACAAGCCACCTTAGGACTCCAACTGGTCTTTATCCATCACATTTCCTTTCTTGTCTTACTTCCCAGGGTAAATCGCTCTCGTTTTTTTTTTTTTCAAAGCAATTAAAAAAAAAATCCTTACTATTATAACATCCAGGTCTTTATACTCTCTGGCTCTCTTGCCCCATCTGTACCCTGGACTGAGTCCTTTTTTTTTTTTTTTTTTTTTTGTGCAACAAATTCCCTAAGCATCTAATTCTGACCCACTCCTGGGATTAGGTTATCTGCGCTGTGGGATGCCTGAACTCCCGTCATCACAAACCATGAACACTGGAACCTGAGCTTTCCCTGCCACATGTATTCCTCGTTTTCCTTCCTGTCCTTCCCTTCCAATACCTTTCCCAAGAGTTTCCCTCACATTTTTAGCTCCCAAAGCCTTCTCGAGCGGCTGTTCACCACGGCTCCCAGCTTTCTCCACTTCCAACCCCACCCATCTGCACCCATACACCGTGTACTCAGCCGTGCTTGTCTCCATAGCGGCCATCTGTGTGGTGCTCTGAGAAAGCCTCCCTGCCAACTGCCTTCACCCTCCACAGCCCTGGGAGACAGGAGCACTCAGCTGTGATCCTAATTCTCATTGCCCGCACCCCAACTATGCAGTCTTCCAGCGACTACAACTTCCTTCGTGGTCCATTTGCTCCCTTTCTTAAGCAAATAAATAAGACTTAAAATTTTCTCACCCAGATAGGAAAAGTCCAGACATACCGCGGTGCCCAGCGTGCCCTGGTCCTCTCCCCTTTGCCTGGCGAGCAAATGTTATGCCATCTCCACAGTCTCCAACATCCATAGCTTGCACTCAGCCACCGCTATGTTTCTGTCCCCATCAGCATTCTCACCACGAGCATCCATGGATGCTTCTTTCTCCTTGCCCTTCCATTCCCCTCTCAGTCCCACCGTTGCCTGCTCTTCCCAACTGTTCCCTAAGTGCACCCGAGACACCAACTTATATCTATTCACACACAGGAGCTTTTATTAGTCAGCAGGACACAGAATTGTGCTGATATACCCTACATATCATAACCTCCTGCTCTTTCCTCACAAAACAAGACTTTTTTGTTTGTTTGTTTTTTGGGCCACACCGGCAATGCACAGGGGTTGTTCCTGGCTCTGCACTCAGGAATTACCCCTGGTGGTGCTCAGGGGACCATAAGGGATGCTGGGGATCGAACTCGGGTTGGCCGCGTGCAAGGCAAACACCCTATCTGCTGTACTATCACTCCAGCGCCAAGACTTGGTATTCTTTTGGGGGTAAAACACCCAGGTCTAGCTCATTAAACAACACCAATATCTGCCTAGCATTTCACTGTATCAATGCATACAGATGCATTATTTAGCCATCTTATAATAGCTGGATATTGAGACTCTATTATTTGTTATCAATAATGAGACCATGAATTCCCGTGTAAGAAATCTTTTCCACTCATGCTCCAATTTCTCTAGGATATATTCTTGGATTGTTAAACCAAAATATATGCACATATGAAAATTGAAAAGATTTTGAGAAACAACTCTTCTAAAACTGATCGATCTATCATCATCCCTCTAGAGAACAGGATCACCTAAGTGTCACCCAGCACTTGCTGTTAAATTGCACTTGATTTTGCTCGTCTATGAGGCAAATATTGCCATCTCATTCTGGTCTGTTTTAATTCTGTTTTTAAATTAGCAAAGACTTCCATCTATTTATTAATCATTTTGTCTTTCCCTCCTTCCGTTTCAGTTACTTTTATGATTCCTTTATGGAAACTCTTCCATCACCCAGTGGTGCTTTTTTCTGCCCTATTTTGTTTGCAATTCCTCTCAGCTGTCATTTTCCCCCTTTAGAAAGGCTACACTCTGCACTCAGGGACCCTCCAGTGTACCTGATGGAACTGGGGGAATCTCACAGCGCTGGGGGTTGAACTCAGAGTCTCACACATGCTAAGCATGTGCGTGGTTCATCACCTCAGCAAGCTCCCCGTCTCCTGCTTGCTTTTTTTTTTTTAAACTTTCTTTGTGGTATTTTGAACAGATAGACAGGACTCCCTCACTCCAAGTTATAAATATATTTGTCTCTATTTTTTATTTCAAATTTTTTACATTTCTATTTTAAATCCAAAGGGATGTATTTTTAGGTGTGATATGGAATCTTAACTACTTCTCTCCAAAAGGCCAACTATTACACACCATTTAACAACGATCCTCTCAGAAGTGCCTGTGTTGAACTGGTTTCTCCCTGTTATCCCATCTGTCCCCCCCTAGGTAGACTATTATGCTGGTTCTTTTCTTTTTTAAAGGGGAAGTAAAGGGGGAGTGGGGAACGGCACACATACAGCAATCTCAGAGCTTACTCCTGCCTCTGAGCTCAGGGATCACTCTTGGCGGGCTCAGGGGGATCATATGGGATGCCGAAGACTGAACCTCGGTTGGCTGCAAGCAAGACCAATATCCTACCTGCTCTACTATCACTCTGGACTTACTCCGGGTTCTTTTCAATTTCTTTGATTTTGAAATTCTCTGATGATGAAATCCACCATCCTAATGGATCCATTATCAATTTTTCTTCCTCTTTCCCAAATGCTGCTGGTTGGCCAAATTTTTTCTGTACTTGGTCTTTTCTCTCTGTAATTGCCCTCTGACCTCTCAGATGGTGGGACAAGTACCTTCCCGCTTCCCCGTGCCGCCCAGTGACAGTACTGAAAAGGTCACTCAGCAGCTTTGCTAAGGGCTGTGGTCTCACCCTCAGAAGCCACATGCCCCAGGCACCTCAGGGACGTGGATCCTCTTTGGCATCTTCTTCCTGCAAGCAGGAGCAGTCTTTTCCTCAGCCACCCAACAGCCAGTCCGCAGATTCTTCTGCTGTGACAAAGACCCTACCCGTCGGCAGACATCCTGCTCTTCAGTTCACCCCAAAAGAGGCCGCTTGGGCTCTCTCTCCTGGACGGGCAAAGCCACTCAGAATGTTCTATTCCACGAGTCTCAAACACAACTGGTTTCCTGACTCACTTGCTCAAGTGGAGCAGTGGCAGGAATATTAGCAGTGGCAAGCTACTCATCGTGACAGGCAAAGATTGCAGGTCGTTTCTATTTGCATAGAATACAAAAGCTGCTAGTGCTTGATGAGTAGACAGTTGCTCAAGTTTAATTCCACTGGGCTATTTTCCCTGCTATTCAAGTTTACTGTTACTAGAATATCAAGTTCCAGTTGGAAAACAAAAAGACAGACCTTTATGCCTGATAATAAAATAAAGAGGGGGTGGAGACATATATTCCACGCTTTCTGTTATTTTTTTTCCATTTTTGGGAGTATTTGGGGTCATATCTGGTGAGTGGCTCAGGGGCTGCTCCTGGCTCTGCACTCAAGAACTACTTCTGGTGATGCTTGGGGGACCATACAGGATGCTAGGGATTGAACCAGGGGTCGGCACATGCAAGGCAAATGCCCTACCCGCTGTACTATTGCTCCATTCCCCGCCCCCACCATGCTTTCTGAAGGCTCCACTGTGGGCACACCCCTTTCATGGGATAGTAAAGGTTTATTTTTGGTTTTTGGGCGGCACCTAGAAGTGTTCAGAGGTTACTCCTGGCTCTGCACTCAGGGATAACTACTGCGAAGCTTGGGGGACCACACAGGGTGCTGGGGTTGACTGTGTGCAAGATAAGTACCCTACCTCCTCTATATAGCATCAGCCCTGGGGTACTGGAAAAAAATTATTTTTTTCTTTTTGGGTCACACCCGGCGATGCACAGGGGTTACTCCTGGCTCTGCACTCAGAAATTACTCCTGGCAGTGCTCGGGGGACCATATGGGATGCTGGGAATCGAACCTGGGTGGGTGCCACATGCAAGGCAAACACCCTACCCGCTGTACTATTGCTCCAGCCCCCCAAATTTTAAGGTATCTTTGATGGCAAGAAGGACAAAGTGCTCCCAGGGTTATCTCACAGGCACCCACTTGAGTCACAGAAAAAAGCCTGACCTTCAAGGGCTAATGGCTCTGCACGGGAGCTGATGTGTCCAAGCTGTCTGTCCTCCAGCCGGCAGCAAGAGACTGTGGGGTAGATCCAGCTCAGCAGGAACTAAGATGCGGATGCTAGCAGCAGGGTCTGTCCCTGGCACAACCCTCAACAGACCACAGGCTTCCACCAGGGAATCCAAGACAAACAGATGGCACTGGAAACACCCATGCTATTGATACCACAACAGAAAATAAAACATCCTAAGTGCAATTCAAAATCTTTTATAGTGAACTGCCCAAAGGTTTGATCAAACACTGACTTTTGAAATCAGGACCAGTGTCCTTTCTGAATTAAGTTCCTCCCCCCTTTAATATGCCTCATTTTAGAAACTCCCACCATGGTGGAACATTACCACACACCTTAAATCAAGAACATTAAGCAAAATGTGCTCTAAGGAAGCCTGAGGAAGCCCAGGCTGTTTCTTTTTTACCGGGGGCAGATATGCCTGTTATGCTTTGGGGACCGTGTGGTAGCGGAAATTGAACCTGGAGCTCCAGTATGCAAAGCATGAACTGCAGCCCTTTGCATCACATTGTCTTCTTTATAGAACATAAAAAAAAAAACCAAAAAAGTTTGTTCTGAGCAGCCGCAGCCTGTGCCACCTGGTAAAGAAAGCTGGTCTCAGTTTTTTTCAATTAAGATAATGTCAAATTCTAGGAGTTTTAAATATTTCACACAGCAACAGCAGCAGCAGCAACAACAATAAACCAAGGAAGACACCTACCTAAGTAACAAAATTGAACAAACAATGTGTATGCTGGAGACAAAGTACAGGGGGTAAGATATTTGCTTTGCATGAGGCTGACCACAGAGGATCCCTGGGTGCCCCAGGAGAGAACCCTGGGCACAGAGCCAGGAGTAAGCTCTGAACACTTGCAGCAGTGGCAAAGAAAGAAAAAAAAAAGAGAAAAAGAAGATAAAAGCAGTGAAAGAATTTTATGGGAAAGATTATAAAATGTTATTGAAGAACATAAAGAAAACACAAGTGGCCAAGTGACTTTACATATCAGCACTCAATATCAAAGGTGTGAATCTTTACTCTGTAATCTTGCAATATCACTAAAACAACAACAACAACAAAACCAACCCCCCCCAAAAAAAAACCCCCAAACAATTCAGATATGAGGATGGCTTGTCACTTGGAAATCTCATCTAGCCGGTCACCCTCTCTTATTTTATAAATGACACACTGAGATCCATGAAGAACTAAGATAAGATCCCTGCCAAAAACTATTTACTTGTAGAAAACCATCACTGTTCTCCAAGCCCCTGGTCTAAGGTTTTCCTACTCTATTGCCAAGTAAATCACTCTCAGCTATTATTTCTTTAGAAATAAATTCATTGGGTATCATTATTCATTTTTTTTGCATGTAAAAACTTAACCATTAAATTATTACCTTCCTTCCCCATCCCTAAGACATTATCCCTCAGTCCCAGGGAGTCCAGGAAATAAATATTCTGCTAGAGAGATTGTGCTTTATTTGCTTTTCTGTTTTTATTATCCTCTTATGGATTTAAACATGCCACAAGCCATATTCCAAATTACAAGGAGTATATTTTTTTAAGCAAAATGAATCTGCCTTAGAATGATATTTCTCTGCACCGCCAGCAGCATTACCACCTAGAAAACAATAATAAAATCTCACTAAATTCGGATATGACATTCTACTACAATTTTTCTGGATGCCAAAAGTATTCTTTTTAAAGGCTTCACAGATAAAATTCATGGATGAAACATGAAATGCTCATATGAGAATCGTAAAGACACTCCAAGTTTTAAAGCAATCAATTAAACTTACAGCAGCTTTTAATTCTGCACACTTCAAACTATATTCTAACGATGAGCAAAGAATAGAGCTCATCAACTCCTTGAGCCCACTTCTTTAAATTAAGGAAACTAATGAGGAAAAGAGGAATAAAAATTACATTTCTATAAGTTGCAAAGAAAAAGTGCCCCAAGTGAGTGTCCCTTTCCAGAGGTATCTGGAAAAGCACCAGGCGGTTTTACACTGGAAATGTGGGGAGAGGTTTTGTTGTTGTTGGTTTTGGGATCACTTTCAGCATTACTCAGGGGCTGCTTCCAGCTCAGTGTTCAAGGAGGGGAAAAAAAATCGCTATAGGTGGTTCTAGGGATGGAACCTGGGGCTCCAACCTGTGTCTCCTGCATGGATTCTATGAGTTCTCTCCTTAGCTCTCAAAGTTGTTCTGGCACAAGGCAGTAGTCACCAAATTCATGTCCTGCTGTCTTGCCAATGTGGTCTCCATAGAGGAAATAAAGACATTGCAGCCGAGCAGGGTTCAATTCCTCCACTCCTCTCGGAGAGCCCAGCAAGCTACCGAGAGTATCTCGCCCCCACGGCAAAGCCTGGCAAGCTACCCGTGACGTATTCGATATGCCAAACACAGTAACAATAAGTCTCACGATGGAGACGTTACTGGGGCCCGCTCGAGCAAATTGATGAATAACGGGAGGACCGGTACTGTGACCGTGACCATGACCGTGACTGCTCTTACGAGGAAAAAGAGGGACAAGGCCACATTAATACAGTGAAAGAATATCCTTGCTTGCAAGAGAATGACATCAGCTGTGAAAAGATCCACAATCTCCACCAGAATTCCCTCCGAGATGCACTCATTCAACAATAGGCTCATTTTTTTTGGCTGAGAAACTCTTAAGTGGGCAATCATTTAAGCATCTAAAAAAGTCTTCAGTCCCAAAACGATCTTGCTTCGATCTGGTGTTATCTGAGGGAAAGGCCCAGATTCCCTCCCCTCCAGTAATAGATAGTAATGGATGCACGCTCTTACACTCTTAACGGAGACAAAGGCACACTGCCAAGGGCAAGCCCTTCCCAGACAGGAATGACGGTGTGTGAGAGCAACTCCTGCCTAATTTTAGAGCCTTCCAAGTTTAAAAGGAGAATGTTCGAGGAAGAGTGTCGAGCCAGAGTCCACTTGCATGGACTGGAGTAAGTGTGGCAAATGCCTCTGACTAGTAGCGGAGCAGCCCTGACATCCTACGTTCCAGGCAATCGGAGATCATGGTGAGCCGTGGCCCAGAACGGAGCGGAAGCAGAACTCAGCCTCCCCATCTTGGGGTGAACAGGCATGGAAGGGCAGCTGAGGACTTCGAGGGAGGTGCCCCTCATTTCTGTGCTGTGCTTAGGTTAAAAATACTAGCCTGGCATTAGAAGGTTTTAATACTTTTGTTTTCCAGGCATTTAACTTGGGCAGAGGGAGGAGGAGTTTCAAAGTCTCTTCTGGGCAGAAAGGACAAAGGGAGATTTCTATTCCTGATGTCAGCCAAAAAAAAAAAAAGTGCACCAAGAATCTGAGGACAGAACCAAGAGACAAGCCCATCCCTATCGATGACAGTTTCTATAAAATCAGAAAAAAATAATTAAGGTATCAGCCAGTGCCAGAAAGAGTGGAGAGCTGAAGGCACTTGCCTTCATGTGGCTAACCCTGTTTCAACTCCCAGCAACACATATGGTCCTAAGCACTACCGGGCATACACCCCTCTGCTCCCCGACCTCCCAAAATATATCAGCCAGATCCACATTTTTTCATAAACTCATTAGGAGAATTCCTTAGTCGTCAGAATCCAAGGCAGGGGCCAGAGAGATAGGACATTTGCCTAGTGTACAGCCAACCTGGGCTTGATCCCTGGCAAACAGTAACCTGAGCACTGCCAAGAGTAATTCCTGATTGCAGAACCCACTTGTAGCATCACTGGGTGTGACCCAAAAAGCCTCGAAATGAAATAGAAGAATAGAATACTACTCTACTTGATTTGTCTGAAACCCGATGCAGTTTTTACCATGGGCCAAACACTATTTAGAAGACTTTATAAACCTTCTTCCAGCTAACCTATGAGGATTAGCCATTCTTCACCACGAATATCTACAGTACTTGAGGCATCACTAGGGGAGTTTTAGTCCCAGCTGACACGTCAGGAGTGGGGGGTCAGGATTCTGCCTGGCCACTGAGCAATAAGACTCCATACCCTGCAGGCACGGTCTCCAATGAATATACCCCTAACTCTCCTCCAGGTGCTCTACCAGAAACACCCCCCCCCCCCCCAACCACACACACACAGTCACTGCACCTTCCTGGGTTTCAGTATGGGGTCATGCACTGTTTATCTTTTGAACCCAAAATGGTGCCCAGAAAGCAATAGGCACTTCAGAAAAACAAATGTGGGGGCTTGTGTTGAAGCTCAAAGGGGATGGAATTGACTCAAGGCCCCACGTCCATTCCAGACTCACATGCCCCCCACTAGCACCTCTGGGTAAAGCTGGTGGTCCCACAGCACTGCCAGGGAGGCTCCTATACAAAGTAAAATACAGGCCAGAGATATAAGACAGGGGCTACGACACTTGCAATCCATGTGGCCAACTCTGGTTTGACTCCTGGCATGGCATGTCAAACCCCCCACCCCAAGCACCTCAGGGCATGACCTTCCCAAGCAAAGAGCTTGTAGCAGCCCAAGCGCTGAACTGTCCCCACTATCCCCAAATAGAAATATAATAAATGTTAGATGAAAGTGCTCCAACCGAACCATAAGCTTCAGTAGAAGGAAAAGCACATTGTAATAATGGTAGTTTCTCAAAATGAAACAAGAGGCAGGGGCCCCAGGGATGCTCATTTGCAAAGGGCACATCCATGCAAGTGGGGTACGAGGGATATATTCCCAGCCAACCTCACCAGCAGAATAACCTCCAGAATTACCACCAAAGCTCATTCCCTGGTGAGCTCAGTGACTGAAAGCGTATGACCCCGAGCAAGGACTGAGGGTGTGAGCACCGCAAATTGGGCATGTGTGACCCATCACGGTAACAAGAAGCAGGAAGGTAGGGGTGGGATGGACCCAGATAAGGAGCCAGGATGGATTAATCCAAACAACATGGGTGATATACATGGTGATATACATCTCTAGAGAAACACAAAAAACTCAGAGATTCCACTTGCAAGATCCCAACAGCTCAGGTCCCAAAGATATTCTCAGATGCTCCGGATCAGAAACTGCAGCGTAATGTCAGCCCCAGGGTACATGCCAAGGAACAATGCACCTGCAGCATAAAAACCCAAGAGAATACTAGAATTCCCACCTCAAACCCCGATGCAAGGAAACAGCGGTCGACCACTTCATTTATGGCACCAGAAAAATAATAACAGATGTTGAAAAGTCAAACTGCCCCTGGACCGTGAGTCCACAGGACAGAACTATGCAACTTTCACAGTCTGTGGTTTGGAGCCGGTCCTTCCTTAGAAGGGTGAATGGCTAAAGAGACCAGCAGTGCATGTGCAAGCAAGCGGTCAGCGCCCCCCAATTAATGGTAGTGGAGACAAGCACCTGACAGCCCCAAAGCGTGCAGAGTTGTCCAATGACTGTTCTCCTGTTTGCACATCCAGGGGAAGTTAAGATATACCAAGACACGGGAAGGAGTAAATGAACAACAAAAAATTTTTTTTCAAAAATTGGTTTTGGGGCCCCACCTGGCAGTGCTCAGGGGCTCTTCCTGTATTGGCACTGGGGTGGGGAGGTGGGGTGGGTTACTCCTGGTGGTGGCCCAGGGGCCAGGTAGTGCTGGGGATTGAACCCAGGGCCTCCTGCATGAAGAGCCCACATTGCAATCCTTTGAGCCATCTCCCCGGGCTAATGGAATAATTTTTACTGCTGGAAAAAAAAAAAAAAAAAAAGAATGCCCGGGCTGCCAAACAGGAGCAGCGGTTCTCACAATCAGAGATTTGTACCGGTTCTGTTGGGCGCCCTTAATGCTGCTGCTCTTGCTCCCTGGGCTCCACTTCCACCTGATGACTCTCAGGTTCCACGCAGGCAGACAAATCAACCCCTTGTGTGGGGAAGAGGCAAGAGAGAAGCCCAGCTGGGATGATTTCAAGTAGCTTCCAGAGCAACTGGTGGGAAGCCCTGAGCACTGCAGGACAATTTATTACCTGATCGGGGCACATGGGGGCAGAAGTGGGGTCGTGCAGGGAAGCATGTGGTGGTGAGGGGGCACGGATGTGGTCAATGAGAAGAAACCAGAACTGAAGCATGGATGGTTCCTGAGAAGCAGCTCACCAGGGAGGGGGCGTGCCAGAGGGGAGGGGGGGATGAGGAGAAATGAAGGCGAAGGCGAAGCACATGGCACACAGTGCAGAAATACTGCTGAGAAGGCGTACACACACACACACACACACACACACACACACGCACGCACCTTTCTTGATTTATATTCCTAAGCTGACCATGAAACGTTCTATACACGTGCAGTAGAAAACCAGTAGTAAGTCTCCCCTCCACGCCTCCCCCACCCCCCAAAAAATTCTGCAATGGTTAAACATTAAATTCCTTCTTCTTTTTATTTTGATGACTACAAAATGCTTCTCAGGTTTCCTTTTTTTCTCCCTTTACAACCATGAGAGAAAGATTTAGGCAGCTAAAAGTGTGGAAAGAACAGACCTGGAATGATACACACACAGTGCATGCATGCTTTACCATCAACAGTAACACTGGGGGCTTAGAAATCTCAAGTCTCAGACACACAAAAGCCGAGGATGAATAATGTGTTTCATGGAGGCCTAGAACAACACTTGGTACCTGGGTGATGATGGATGGCCCTCAGGGATGGTGGATGGGGAAAGCGTGCTGTGGTGAGGCCACAGGGCGCGTGCAGATGGCCCAGTAACTGGCGCACGGAGCACAAACACTCATTGGGTGAATTTCCTGTCATCACTTTATGACATGGTAAGAACACTCCAAATCCAGGGCTGTCTGGAGAAATCCCACTGCAGACGGCTGGGGTAGGGATGCTCTTGTAAAGGCAGGAAGCATCCTGCATCCATGCAGAGAACAAGTGCACACACCAGGCAGAGAAAGGAATGGGGGGTGGAGGGAGAAGTTGTTGGAGATGTGAGCGCATAACAACACCAGGGAGCCGGCATGACTGCTCTACAGAGGAGGGGGGAGGAAGGGCATGGGCCAGCCTGAGGTTGGCGGTAGAGGGCAGGTCTGGCCATTCCTCCAGGCTGCTGGTCAAAGCAGCAAACAGAACCACCAGACATGCTATTTATGAAGCCTCTCACTGTTCTGGTGATGACAGCATGTAGTCACAACTTTATTCTAATTTATATCTATCTATCTATCTATCTAGTTTTTTTTGGGGGGGGGGCTGCTTCTAACTGACAGTCAAAGGACCTTGGGGATGCCCAGGGGACCAAGAGGATGCTGGAGATGGAATGAGGGACAGCTGCAAGCACCTTAAACCCTGTATTCTCTCTCCAGCTCCAGTCACCTTTTAGGGGGACAGGCAACACGTGGGTGTGCTCGGGGTACACTCTTAGCTCTGTACTCAGGGACCACTCCTGGTGGGCACCCTAGGCGGTGCCAGAAATGGAATCAGAATTGGGCACAAGCAAGGCAAGCACTCTAACCCTTTCAAGTACCTCCTTTAGACCAGGGACCTCCCTGTGTCTTATCCCAGACCCAGCCAGCTAGTCTGTGCATGGATGTACCAAGAATAGCAGATCATTTCACAGCAAGCCCGCAACCCTTTGGGGTGGGCTGGCTATACTGGGGTGCAGCCCAGGGGGGTCATCTGTGGTCAACAAGCACCCCCACTCCCAGTTGCCTGCCTGATGCCTCCAGTATCATCTTGCTCTCCCCTCTGACAGGTCCGAGGCAAGGCCCCCACAGAAATGGGAGGAGAGCCTGAGAACCATGGACAGAATTCTGAAGAGCCCCGGGGGAAGCAGATCGCTCAGATGAGGCTCTTGGATCAGCCTGCGGTCATTAGCGACTAAACCAGGCTCAGGGGGTTCCCACGGGAAGTTAGTTCTCTGTGTTCTTTAGTAAGTAGGAGAATAACATCACACACAAGAAACAGTGTGTTCGGGACACAAACTATGATGATTTTTTGCATTTGCACTGGAGAAAAGCATAAGGTCTCAGTCAGGAGGCAGAGAGCCGGTATGTGAGTACTGACAAGATCTTTTGGAGTTTCTTGTCTTAAACAAGACAATATTCTAAAGTAAGAGTGGGAGACTAACACCCCAGGATAACAGAGACAAGGGCCAGGAGGATCACTCCACAGCTTGGAAGCCGGCCTCATGCTGGGGGGAAAAGGCAGCTAAAGAAGGAACCAATAAGTGAATGATGCTTGGAGGGCTCGCTCAGGATGGGAGGTGCACGCTGAAAGTAGACTATAGACCAAACACAATGGCCACTTACTTCCTGTATTGCAAACCGTAACATCCAAAAGGAGAGAGAAAGAGGGAATACGTCTGCCACAGAGGCAGGAGGAGATGGTGTGGGTATGGCAGGAGGGATACTGGGAACACTGGTGGTGGAGAATGGGCACTGATGGAGAGACGGGTACTCAATCATTGTATGTTTGAAACTTAATCATGAAGGTTTGTAAGTCTGTAACTGTATGTCATGGCGATTCATAAAAAAAAAAAAGGACAATATTTGAAAGATGAGCATTTGCAAGACTGGAATGGAGTTCCACTGCTGGAATGCTAGGTGCTCCAGGTAAAGCAAGAGGCTGCGCAATAAGGAAGCCCCATTTCCACTAAATCGAGTCTCTCTTCTTTCATGGGGCTGGTGGGGCTGGCAGGGCATGTCCCACCTAGGCTGTTCTCTCTCCTTCCAGAACCCTCTGCTCCCTGGGGCTGAGGGGTGCCACTACAAAGGGGCTATGCAGACTCATCTCGCACCATGCACAAAAGAGCATTCAATAAGATCAGAGACCTCAGTATCAGACCTGAAGCCACAAACTGTACTGCAGCAAGCAGGTGCAGACACTGACACCTGAGGCACCTTCAATGCTGCAGCCCCACCAGCCACGCAAACAGGACCAAAGACAAATGTGACTACAGCAAACTAACAAGCTTCCGTACTGCAAAAGAAAAGACCACCAGAGGAGCGTGGAAGAAGATGACCCAGGCGCAGCAGTGACGAGAGTCAGGTGGCTGGTGGGAGGTGAGTGGGGTGGTGCAGACCGGGCCTGAAACCTGGAGAGCCCCCACAGAGACCCTCTCTGCCCTCCCAGCCATCCTGTAGCCTGCACTGGGAGGGAACAGTCTCCGCTCTCTCAGTAGGGCTCAGGCACGCTGGATCCACACAGAGAGATGTTCATGGAGCCAGAAACATTTCCTTTCCTCCCACACAGCAGTGCCAGGCCAGGGATGGCTTCCCCCTCTAGGGAATGGATCAACAAAAGCGCCCATTTATTTTCCCTTCTCTGCCACCCACTGGCCACCCACAGGGAGGGAGGGCAGAAAGCTGGGTGGCAGGTGGCGAGCCTGCAGGAAGCCCAAGAACACGTGCACAGCTGGACCCTGATGGCATAGGAGCCGACAACCTCAGGAACAATCTGATCAAGGGTAGCAGGAGGCTAACCCTCCCCCTAGAGCCCTCTCAGTGTAGGGAACGGTAATGACATCACATACCTGTTTTGAGACGGTCTCTTGGTGCCATTAATGTTTAGTCTAATGCTACTGTGTGTGTATTTATACGTACACACATACATGCTTACACATGCACATGATTATGTCTCTGTGTATACCAAAAGTACACATATGTAAGTAGATGTGGACCGGGAAATCTCCATTTAGAATATACCAAGGAGACTAGAAATGACTATTAAAATAAATAATAGTTACAGAACATCAAAAGTGAATTTCTGGGTCCTTACTTTCTCTGATTTCACACGAAGAGGATTTCTATTGCTTCCCTGTTTCCGTATTCACTAGATACTACCCAGATGTGGATACATACAGAGATAGGGAGCTTAAGAATTCAGAGGCCTGATTTGTTTTAGAAGTGGGAATGAAAAAAACAAAACCCACTCTAATTGAGTTATTATACAGAGTGCGAGGTATTTATCCTGGTAATAAAATATTCCAGGATTAGCATAGCTCTGAATTCTAATCGTGGCTGTGTTACTGACGGGGTGGCCTTTCTTAACATACTTACACTAGGGGCCAGAATGATAGTACAGTGGGTGAGGCACTTACCTGCCTTGCAAGGAGCTGACCTGGGTTTGACCCTGAGCCCCACCAGGAGTGATCCCTAAGAGCAGAGCCAGGAGTAAGCCTTGAGCACACCAGGTGTGACCCAAAACCAAGCAAAAAAGAAAAAAAATATACACCTACGGTTGTCATTTCCTCACGGGTATAGAAGAGAGCGCTCAGCTAGGTGAAAGCTTATGTACATAAATCTGGGAAGCAGAAAACTTTGCCGAGGGCCCCAAGCCCATCACTGGAAGACTGATGCAGGTTGGGGAGGGCCGAGAGGCGGTTCTGAAGTCAGGGAGCAGACCACCCCTAAGGCTCAGGCATACCCCCTCCTGCAGGCAGGCCCCATGAGCGTAGGCCGTGTTGCAGCCTTGACAGGGGACAGCACTGGAGGGCAGCCGGGAGGTGGTTCTCCAGGTAGAGCAGACCCCCGCCCAGAGTCAAACCCTGGGTGTCCTACCCTGCCAGACAGAACCACCCAGGGGTACTCTGCAACAGTTCCTCAGACTCCAGCAGTCTCATTTCTTCTTTAATTAATTCAGGAATTAATTTAATTAATTCAGGAATAGCCTATGCTCAAGTGCTTGGATGAACATTAAGCTTTCAGTGTCTTTCTCCAAGGGAGCAGAGCCTCTTTGCAGGGTGCCCCTCTCTCTGCACTGTCATTTCTGCTGTCTGAAATGATGATGTCTGAAAATGTGGTACTTCCCGAGTGGGCTGCTTCTGGTCATGATGCTGAGATGTGGTACCCGGCCACCAGGGGGCATATGGGATCCTTGGGAGGTGGAACATTTTTGCTGAAGACTTGGGAGCAAATGGCTAGTTGGTCACCAACATCCATCTACCCTTTCCCCTAATAATTAAGGCCCAATTTTAAGCTGGGAACATTTTCCTCTGGGTACAAAACATCTCTAAGCCTCCTGTGCTGGGTGTAGCCTTTCGAGTCTGACTTCTCCCAGAGGGTGAAAGAGACTGAATGGGTATTGCCACCCGGCACATCCCTGCTCAGCTTGTCTCTCTTCCTGCCTGCCTCCTGCTTGCAGGCTGGGATAGTGACGGAGCGTGGCTGGGACCCCAATAGCCTCCGAGGATAATGAGGTGGTGCTGGAAATGGAAGCCAGATGGGAGATGCTTGGATTCCTTCTGTCTTGGCCACCACTGTCCCAGGTTGGAAGACTCTCCTGCATTTCTTTTATGTGTGAGGGAAATAAATGTCTCTCTTCTTTAATCCATGGCAAGTTCTTTCCCCCCTCTTTATTTGTAGTTAAATCTAACCTGAATGAACAGCCCTTGAAATTCAGATTAAAAAAAAAATCCTTCACATAGCAGAAGATTAATACCATTAGCACAGACACTTGTCATCGATGGATGATGTGACAAAATGTTAAGTTCCAACGAGAAAGAAGTGGCTTTCTACTTTGTACTGGATAGTGGAACAGAACTTTCTTCTGATAGTGGTCTAGCTTTTCAGAAAGCTGGGACTCACTGTTAACTGTGGGTAATCAGAAATCTACAAACATCAATATCAGCAAAGCAGATTTCATGGATCTCAGAAGCCATGATTCTCAGAGCAATGAAAACATGATTTAAATCCACAAACTCAGTGCAGCTCTAGTTACATAAAATATGAAAACACTTCATATACACGTCAATTGGTCCGGCTGTCACCTCTGCTGCTGAGTTTATTTAGAACATAAACTCTGACAGTTACAGCCTTGCACTAACAATAAACCCGAGTGGTTTCCTTCAGAGAGAATCTTGCCATCCAGACTAAATCAATACTTGGTGACTTGCCAGCATCCTGGCAAAGCCAAGTGAGCAAAGTTCTCATGATGACCTGGGCTCCCTTACCTGGTGGCCCTCCACTGGGGGCAGTCCCAAGGGGACCTGGGCTGAGCTGCCTTCCCTGCCCCCAACCTCACAAGGACTCTACTGCCTCAGATCGAAGCTCAGAAGGGCTCTGCAGAGGGGTGGCAGTACCAGCCTGAGTCGGCCTGGAGCTTTCCTCCACTTTTTTTTTCCCTTTCTGGGTCATACCCAACGATACTCAGGGGTTACTCCTGGCTCTGCACTCAGGGATTAATCCTGGCGGTGCTTGGGGGACCACATGGGATCCGGGGATCAAACATGGGTCAGCTGTGTACAAGGCAAATGCTCTACCTGCTGAACTATCTTTCTGGCCCCACTTTCCCCCACTCTTATCCAGGGCAGCCCCACAGCTCTGCTCCAGAAATCTGCACAGGCCAATCCTCGCAGGAATCATGGTTCATTCCTTAAAGTGTGAGTTTTTACTGAAAGTGGGTTCCCCATATATTTTCAGATTACTACCCAGAGGTCCTTACAAACGACAACGATGTCAACGAATTGACTTATGACAGGATGGGAGCTGCAGCCACTATAGACAAGGAATGACCTTGGAAACAGACGAGCTCTTCACCTCTAGGGCTGATACAGAAAGGGGAAGAGACAAACGCGTGCCCTCTGGATCTGAATATTAAGCCTTGAGTCTTGAAGGTGTGGGTGACACAGAGCATTCTGAAGGGCAGGAATCTGTTAGGGCAACAACATATCATCCTGGAGCATGTAAGAAAGAAGATGAACGGGGCTGGAGCAATTGCCCAGCGGGTAGGGCGTTTGCCTTGCACACAACGGACCCGGGTTCGATTCCCAGCAGCCCATATGGTCCCCCAAGCATGAGATAGAAGTAATCCCTGTGCAATGCTGGGTGTGACCCAAAAAGAAAAAAAATAAAGAAGATGGAAGTTGAGGCAAGAAATCAAGAACAATGTCAAGCACTTTCCTAATCAGACGCAGTCACACAGGGACCCTTGTATAACTTTTTTTTGCCCTTCTTTTTTAAGGCTACAGCTGGCAGTGCCCAGGGTTTGGGGGAATTGGGTGGTATTGGGGATCGAGGCTAGGTTGTCAGCATGCAGCACGCATGTGCTCCAGCTGTGGGAGCTGTGTCCTTAGCTTCCAAAGCTCTTTCGGAAAATATTCCCCTTGCTCACTCTTCACTAACATGCTCTGAAGGCTTGGGGCTCCAAGAGCACGTGGCGAGATGGAGGTGCTCTAGAGACATTCTCAGTAGTTCAAAAGGCAGCCCGCCAAGGGTGTGGGTGAGTCAAGACTCAGCAAAAGTTGATGCCATGAGCTCTGCACAGAAGTTAATGAGTATTAAAACACTGATTAATATTCTGAGAGCATGTGCTCTGCCTAGCATAGCTGACATGCTGGCAATTCTTAATTACTTATCCCCCAGGTTTGAAAAGTCTAGAGCAAATTACAGAAAAATTCCCACTACTCTTCCCCCCAAGATATCCTGGTAAATGCAAAGAATGACCTAAGTTTAACTTTTTCTGTTCAGCAATATAGCCAACTGCTTCTGGGATGGGCCCGCTGGTTCTTATGCACGCCCATCCCGTTTGTGACGCTCAGGTGGGGTTATTTCTGCCCAATTATACAGAACAGGAATCGAGATGATAAAGTCTACACGACTTACAATTCTTGCTATTTTCCATGATACTGATTTAAGTTTGCTCTTACCCCATAAAACTGAGGCCTTCTTCCAATTTATTGTCTTTTACAAAATGTGGAAACTTGCTCATCGAGTTTATCCACAGCACATTCAGTTCCCTGTTCTTTTTTCTGGTCTATAAAGTTTGTCTTTCCTTTTAGAAGGAGAAAAAGTCAATCTCTCAGCTGGCTGAACAAAAATGAGATACCGAGAAACCAGAAAGGACGTTTTGCTACGCTACATTCCTTTGTAATTCTGCGTTCCACCACGGTGCAAACTCTATTTCATCCACGAGACAATTGACAAAAACGCTGAACATACAGCATACCAAGGTGCCAACTCCTTTCTTCTCAGATTTACTGTGAAATTTTGAAATGACATTGCAATGAAAAGGCAGGGTGCAGTCTCTGAGTGAAGGGTGATGATTAAATAATTCAAGAATCGGGAGCTATAGAAACACTCATCCCTCAAAGCCCTGCCAGCTTCTGCCTCTCCAGGGAGAACTTTCTCCTCCCTCTGGCTAGCCAGTGCTCTGGAATGCCAAGTTGGTCAAAGCATCATTCCTTCATCTCGAGGCTAACATCCACTGCCTGCCTGACCTTTCAGAGGGGTTATGATTCAACCCCCTTAGACTGATGACAAATTTCCCAGTGCCCTGCCTGGAAATCCCCCGCAAACAGTACCTCATGCTGCTCATTACTTTTATTTGTTGGCCAACTAAATCATATTACCACTGCCCACCCAATTACTGCCTCTGGTTTTAAATAACAGAGATGGGCCGAGGAAACGGCTCAGGAGCAGACCCCAGTCTCATCTGTATGAAATCCTGGGTTCAATTTCTGGCACTACTAAATTTAAAATAAAAAAGTAAAAATAAATGGAACAACAGCACTGTAGCACTATCCTCCCATTGTTCATTGATTTGCTCGAGCGGGCACCAGTAATGAAATGAAATAATAGTAAATAAATCATTAATAAACAATAAATAAAACAATACTGGTTACAAATGTAGAATGATTCTAGAGATAAATTATCACCCAGCATGTTATTCAAATTACATAACCCCTAATGCTCATTATTTCAATTTTTATTATTTATGATTTTCATTTACTTTCTGGTATGGTGCTGGGAATTGAACCCATCGACTTCCTTTAAAAGTCACGAAGAGCAGAGGTGCTAATCAATAACAGTGGTCCGAGTCATTTACAGTAAGAAGGAAGACTAGGTAAGATTTGTCAGCAGCAGATTTGATAATCCTAAAATGAAATTCTCCACTGTACCCCCAGACAGGCCAGAAAATAAATACTTCTTTCAGGAACTAATTTCTAAAATGAGAGTCCCGACAGATACTGGTTTTCTCCCATGGCTGGCAGTGGGGGTGCGAGATCACGGCCATGTCAGTGACAGCTCTCTTACACAGGAGGGTGACGTGGAGAGCGGTCCCCTGGGATTGACTCACAACAGGTGTATCTCTGTGCGGCCTTCTCACTTCATCAACCTTCCCAGCCCCCCATCAGGAAGACGTGTCTGGCCAGAACCAGACCACTGCAGGGAGGATCAAGCAGGGGGATCCGGGATGCAACATTTGCTTACAAATGATAATCTGCTTCACTGAATGGTAACAGCCCAGGGCAATCATCTTTTTTTCTTTTTGGAAGTAAAAACAGATTTTATTTAGAAGTTTGTAGGAAGGGGAAGGAAGGAGAGCAAAGGGAGAGAGAAGTTACGAGCTTAAGGGAGAATACGGGCTGCTCCAGAGATGGAGAGAGCCAGGGCAATCGTCTAAAAAAAAAAAAGATAAAAAAGAAAATCACACCATAGATACAGAGAAACTGGGGTCAAGCAGAATGAAAAGGGGGCCTTGATCTAAAATCTATAACTGAACACAAAATGATTTTCTTTTCTTCTTCTTCTTTTTTTTTTTCCTCAAAACAGCTGAAGTTTTTGTTGCACACTGTCACATTACTTCCCACCCAGGCACACACCCCTCCCAAGGGCCGGCTCTTACAACAGCCAGTCAGCCAACGCAGCTGAGAGTCTAATCTCAACGCAAGCACATCGGTCATGCTCACAACGCACACCAACATGTGGCTGCATGGCTTCACACCATAGGGGTTTCAAGGGATACTCGTCTTTGCTGGTGGGACATTGCAGCACATTTTCACACAATGAGAAAATGTTCTTTTAAGCAGCCACTGCAAAACATCCAAAGCAAAACATCCGACGCATTTATTTCAACAGGTCACCCTAAGACTTTCTCTCGGCATGACACAGAGCTGGACTCGATGCACAGGCTCTCTATTCTCTATGACCATGGGAGTGAGCAGAACGGCACTGGGATCCATACAGAGAAATGCGTGGAGACAGTTACTCTCTTTACGGGCCTTCCACCTACTTCTCCGTGGTACTGATAAAGGGTGTTGAACAGCCCAATGCGAGGGGAGTTTTCTCTTTGCGGAGAGCCAGGCACAAGTGAGCTGGGAGTTCTCCGACCACGGTGCCAGCAGCACCACCACCCAGGCCGGCTGCTGCTCTGCTGGGCTCTGCAGTCTCCTGGTGAGTGGGGCCAGGGCTGTGGGGTTTCTACTTTATACAAACACCTGCATCTGTCAAGTCTCCACCCTGCCCCCGCCTCCATTTCTAGATGGAAACAGTACACAGGAGAGGGTGATGAGTATCTTTGTCCTGGGGAACACTGGGAAAGCACATCCCTAGAAGAGAACAGACAAAGCCCTGCTAGTGGACATAGATGCTACTTGGGTCACTCTGGTGTGGGACATGGCCTTCCTGCCAGCACCACCTGTTCCTCCCCCTTCTTAGGAACTAATTGTTTATGGCAAGGTAAATGAGAGGAGAGTGATGTTTAAAAATATACAGCAGTGGGGGCTGAGCACTCGCAAGGCCGGAGCACAGGCTCTGCATGCTGGAGGCTGGGTTTGAGCCCCAGTCCCCGGAGGACCACGTGAATGATTCCCAAGTGCTGAGTGGGGAGGAACTCCTGAGCACCAATGGGTGTGGCTTCCCAAATTATGTGTGTGTGTGTGTGCGCGCGCACACACACACTGTGAAGTGGAGGAGGTGCATGGCGGAGATGAGGGAAGATGGGTTGAGTAGAGGAGGGTTTGTCTCTCTCAGAGGCAACTGCTCAGGTCTAAGGGGGCCATGATTGCAACTCTGAGATCAGAAGAAGAGAGAAAATAGTCAACACTTGTCCTTGATTTCTACACCCGCCCCAGCTCTGGGGACGTCCTGGCATGGATTGCAAGCAGATGATGAGGAGGCCAAAAGTTTTAGGACCCATGTTCCTATAGGTGGCAAAACGGGAAAAACATCAAAAACGACAGACCCATAGGGATTTTTCACGCTGAACACAGTAGTATGGTTCAGTAGTAATGACGGAGCTGTGAATTCATGAACTACCAGTGTCACAAAACACAGGCCAGGGGTGGCTGGAGCCCCCTGCTGAGCACCTCACCACACAACAGCTCTCCCTGAACAATAAAACAAAAAGCCAAACATTTTTTTGTTTTGTTTTGTTTTTTTTTTGGGTCACACCCGGAGATGCATAAGGGTTACTCCTAGTTCTGTACTCAGGAGTTACTCCTGGCGGTGCTCTGGGGACCATGTGGGATGGTGTGGCTAAGGACCATGTTCTGATGCTACAGACACTAATTATACAGACCACGGAGCAGCAAACTTTGCTCTCAAGAGCCAAATATGAAGCAAGCACTTGAGCCCTTATGAGCTGGACAACTGCACCCACTCTGGGAAAGCGTTATGGCAACTGTGGACCCCATAAACACCTGGATCTGGCCTGTTCTCGGTGAAACAGGAGGTCTGCTTGCCAACTCAGCATAGAACAGCGGCTGACATTCCGCTGTCCTGGTTTCTGAAAATAGAGCTTTATTTATGCTGAACAAGAGCCAGCCTACCCTTGCAACCGTTTTCAGAAGATGAAGGGGCACACCGTACGCCAATGTCCCGGTTTCCTAGAAACACTCTCAGGTGCTCTTTGTTCTAACCAGCCTATACCACCGCCACTGCCTCTTGTGGTCTGTGTGCTCCAGTGCCTACGTGACAGCACCCTGAGGCATACCTCATCCATCGAGGTCTCACTGCATTCTTTAGTGACCTTCGAGGAGCTGAAAAAACTCAACCTGGAGGAATGGTCAGCAGACACTCATCTTGTTTCGCCATGTCTGTCCATTGTCCGTCCATTCTTCTATCCATCCACCTAACCACCCATCCACCCATCCATCCACCCACCCATCCATCCATCCACCCATCCATCCATCCATCCATCCATCCATCCATCCATCCATCCGATATTTTGCAGAGTGCCAGGCAGAAATACATCTGAACCTTAGACCGAAGAGATAGACTCCCAGCATCCGAGTGAATAATTGATGTAGAACAAACCTGAATAGTTATTTTCAACACTGAAATATCTGAGCCACAGTACATCAAGCAGTGCTGCCTTGAGGGCTACTGTGTGGAGACTTTCCAGTGGGAGACTCCGGCTGCCCTTGGGAACAGTGGTCCTGGCCGGCAAGAACCAGGCCCCTCTGGACCATGAACATAACTGTCCGGCTGTGGATTTTTCCTCCTATGCTCCTGACCAGCCAGGATGGAACTTGACTTGGCCCCACCCTGTGAGTCTAATTTTCAAACCCTCACGTGATAGAGACCCAATGCTCAATACCTGGACTGTCTGGTAATCAGAAGCATCGATCCCTTTTACAGTCACTTCTCGGAAGACTCTTGGCTCCAGTTCCTCTTTGGTAAGATCACAGTGATAAATGATACCTAGAAAGAAGCATAAGTCCGACTTTAGTCTAAAGACTGACTCCACTCAAGGGGCAAGGACCACTGGAAGAGCAAGGGCAGAGCAGTGGGAGGCACACATATTGAGTTCCTCTCCTACAGAACACTCACAACCGCTCTGTACCTGGAAGTGCTTGCTCTTCATCATCCTCATCACACTGACATGCTCTCTTTTATCACCATAACCTGCGCACACATTCCAGAAGTTTCTCTGAGTGCTGAGAGAGTAGGTTTGAGAGTTCTCGTCACACACAAAAGTTATAAGAGTATGATCACTATATTAACCTGACTCACTGCAGTGACTATTACACAAAATGTTATCAAATAATGATTCTTATCAATCTAATGCTGCCTCAATTAAATAAAAAAAAGTGCAGGAAAACTTGACCTAGAGCCACTATGCACAAGAGGCGACTAAGATGGAAAACTTCAGTCCACAGTCAGCCCGGTCTCTCAGGAGCTCATGAAACCTGGCATCTGTGGACACTGAGTGAACAGCAATCAGGGAATCAAAGGAGATTGAACTGCCATTTTGATGAGCCAGCAAAAATATTTCTATTTTGTTGATATTGTTTTGGGGCCACAACTGGCAATGTTCAGAGTAACTCCTGGTTCTGTACTCAAGAATTATTCCTAGCATACTCATGAGACCATATGGGATGTTGGAGATCAAACCCGGGTTAGCTGCGTGCAATGCAAAAATGCCACCCACTGTACTATTTTTCCAGCCCAATTTATCTATTTTTAAGTTAAAGGTTTTTTGGCTTGTGCTGTGGGGTTACTCCTGGCTCTGTGCTTATCGATCCCTCCTGATGTTACTCAGGGAAGCAAAGGAATTTCTGGGGATGAACCTGAGTTGGCCGCGTGCCATTATCTGGCCCAAAGATATTTCTCAATTAAGTACCTGTTTTTTTCCAAGTGAAAGAAACGCCCAAGGATTTTCACTTTTATGACAAAAGGCCCAAAGTGAAAATTATCATTTAGCACTAAAGAAAAAAATTGGGGCCATACCCAGTGGGGCTTAGGGACTACTCCTAGTGTTGCATTTGGGGGCTGCTCGCATGCAGTACTGGGTGTGGAATTTAGGAATCTCCTTGAGCTGTCTCCCAGGCTGTTCAGAACCTATTTGGCAGAACCTGCTCTAGAGCTCACACAAATCCCAGGTATCGAGAATGGCACTGCCAAGCTCCTCCTCCTGGGGTGACTTTATAGGGATGCATATCTGTCACACCATTCCTGCTTTTACTCTAACGTTCCAGTTATTTCAGGGTTTCTGTGTTATTTGGTATGCTAATTTTAAGGGACTGGGAACGCTCAAAATTTCTCCAAATAAATGGCAGTTGCTTCTTTGCTTGAAAGAATGTCAGCTAAGGAAAGATTTCACATAAACGCTTTACTTTGGGAGAGTTGAGGGTGGGGGGAGAGGGAATCTGTAATTGTACAACAGAAACTGATTAATACACAACAAGAATCCTAGCTTATTGACCAGTAATTACCACTCCATTTCCTGAGATAAGCGCTCCTGTTCTCTAGCGCTTAAGAACTGTATCAGAGAAACAATAAGTGAGCCGAGAGTCGTTACTGTTTGAAAACAATGACACTGTGGTGGTTTATGAAAAAGGAATGAGTCATCTAGTGTGGCTGGTGTGGAAACAGCCCTCCCACAGGATACTTTAAACATATGCTGTCAAGTATATGATCCCAATGCTTGTTGGAAAACCAGAGACCAAACTGTACTCCTACAAGGCTCATTCCAGTGGATTGATCAAATATTAAGATGGTGGCTTGCTTTCTTCTCAACGACTCTGAGTATAGACTTCCCTCTGCCTGCCTTCCTACTACCTCTAGCGCCGACAAAAGTTCTATATTTCATCTTATCAACAGCATGTGACCTCAACTTCCCTCTTTACCAACTGTATCAAGGGATTAGAATAGGGAGTAAGGATAATGCTGCAAAGGAGATTGGCCCACGTGATTGATGTTTATGTTACCCTCAGATGCCTGGCAAACTCCAACTTTTTTTCTGTATAATGCAGCATCAAACTACTGTCAGGGTTTTCAGGGCAGGCCGGACCACTGAAGTGCCAAAGTGGCATCTTTTATTATTCTGAATTAAAGCGGCATATGAAAGAGCCAAGATAGGACCAAGAGTTGTGAGCTTCCCCACCGGCTAAATCAGGGGTACCTCTTCCCTGGGAGGGAGCCCGCCTATGTGGGAGGAGGGAGACACCCGATGGTCACAGACAAGGTTTTCAGGGCTTGTTTCTCCTGAGTAAATAAACCAAGTTATCCTGCACAGGGCGAGGGCCGTAATCCCAAACCTGCTTCCGGCTGTCCATTCCCCACAAGACTATGGCTTCTTTGAGTCAAGGATACAGATGTGAATGGCTTTGTTCCTATCATAGGTCCTTTCTTCAATTCTGAGTTCTGGGGGGAGCTGCCAGGGGTGGACCCCAGGTTCTCACACGGGGTCAGCTCCACAATCATAGCCCATGGATCTGACTCAGATGGAACCTGTGTCCACGGAGAATCTATTTTTTTTTCTCTTTCCAGGTTCCTCCTCTATACTACCTCTGGGCACACAATCTAATTTATAAATGCAATGAACACTGTACCTACCTAGACAAATGTAATCTTGAAGGAAAGGTATTTTGAGGGGCCCTTCCCTTAGTAATGCTGGGGCTCCTAGTGGTAGGAGACCCTGTGATGCTGGTCTGGCTCCCACCTCATCCAGTGCAGCAATGCTAAGGGACACCAAGATGTTCCTGGTGGCACTTGGGGGACCATGTGAGATAGTGATGGGACATGGGGGGGGGGGGTCACCCTATGCACAGTATGGGCTCCAGCCTTTATGTTATCTCTCTAGCCCCTACATTCACTTTAGAAGATCTTTGTTCATCACAGTATGGCTCCTAAAAACACAAAAAGCACCTGAATCCTTGAAAAAAATAGGAAGAAAAAAGAAAAAACCTTCAAACAAATAACCCGCCACCAAAAAGACTGCAGAGTATATACCGTCCTTTGAGCTTGATCCTTCATGCGTGGCCGTCGCCTGTAGTAAGGAGAGGACAAAGGAGCCTGGACACCCTGCTGAGAATCCCTTGAGCAGGTGACCTCAGGTATGCCACCAAACATGAGAATGCAAACTCCCTCACAGCTGCTTGTGTCTCTGGGAAAGCTGAGGAGGTAGATTCTAAGAGAGGGAAGAGGGCGGAGCTCAAAGACAGATGACCAGTACCTGGCTAGTTTTTTGACTTGTGCAGAAGTGGTGTACCTTGAAGGAGGCTGGGCCAAATCTGAGGGCAGCAGAGTTTACTTAATGGGTCTGATCAGTATTTTCTTTCTTTCTTCTTCTTCCTTTTGTGTGTGTGTGTGTGTGTGTGTGTGGTAAAGAGGCCTCCCAAGAGGTGCTCTGGCACCAAGCCTAGTTAATTCTCAGTCAACCAGCTCAGATGCTTAGCACGAGCTTGAGGATGTGGGGATTGCCCTGTCCAGCCCAGTCCAGCCCAGTGGTGGTTGGGGGTTGGGGGTTGGGGTGGGAGAGTGCAGAGCTGCATTGAAACACCCAACGATCCTCGGGGAACTAAGTGATGGCAGTGAGGGGCTGAACCAGGGTTGGTTGCAGGGAAAGCATGCATCTTAATCTCGGTACTTTCCTGATCAATGTTTTTTACTTATAGATGACTCTGGGTTAGCCCATGCCACATTCTTATCAAATGTGATTTGCCAACATCCCATGATGCACTGTATCCTGTCTGAAACTGGCTTGGTAAATGCAAGAAAAGGGTAGCTTGCGAAACCCAACAACAACAAAAATCCAATAAACCCGTTCACAGTTGGAGGTGCGGAGAGGAACAGACACTTCCTCAAAGACAAAGGAATGGCAATGACAAAGACAAAAGAATGGAACCCTCGTCTATTGCTGGTGGGAATGTCATCTCATTCAGCCTCTATGGAAAGAAATATGGGTATCATTAAAAAAAAGAAGAAGAAAAAAAAGGAATAGAACTTCCATATGACCCAGTGATGCTACTCTTTGGCATCTATCCCCAAAACATACAAACATTAATTTGAAAGGATATATGCACTCTTATGCTTATCACTCCACTTAGTACAACAGCCGAGCTATGGAAAGAACCCAAATGCCCAACTAGACATAAATAGACCAAAGAGTTGTGGTGGATATATACAATGGAATACTATGCAGCTCAACAAGAAACAACAGAAACATACAATTTGCAGCAACATGAATATAACTAGAGGTTATCATACTAAGTTAGTTGGGAGGAAGGGATAGATATAAGATGATTCACTCATATGTGAGACCCAAAGATCTACAGCAAGGTAGGACTATAATGGACGAACTGACCCAGACAACTGAGTTGGGATGGGGGTTTGAAAGGGAAGGAAGCCGGGGTCCTTTGGGGAGGGAGGGAGGCATTAACCTGTTGCATATTAACCCTAAGTGTTTGAGGCTTCATCAGTGAATTGCCCCTTTTCCTTTCACAGAGAAACCTACAGTGCTCTTGAGCGCATCCCAAATCACCTGAGTTTATCTTTAACCTTTCCTTTGTGCTTTTACAATTTCCCAAGTCAGACTCTGAACTTTGTATTTGTTTTAATTACTTGCTTTCCTATTTCCCTACAGCCTTTTCATATTTTACTACAGAGCAATGTTCTTCGCTTAAACACAGAAAGACCATAAATGCTATGCTCATAATATTTGGGAGCTGACTGGCTCTAAAATATATCTATTCCTGGGCATCCATCATAATTACTTCAGTTGCCATAGTTCCTAACACCTGACAAAGGGAGGTCCTATTGTGGGACTGGAATGGACCCTGGGCAAGCGGCAAAGCTAACCTGGCAGCAAAATGGGGCAGTCTAGAAAGCATAAAGACATGTTCTTGATGCAGGTCATTATGATTTAAGAGACCGGACCCCCATGGGGAAGGACAGGGTGAACCGGCTGAGGGCTTACTCTAGGATTTACGGTAAAAACCTTGCTTGCCTTGGAGGCAGAGAACTAAGTTTTGGAACCTATATCTCTTAAAAGGTGTTTATCAAAATAACTGCAAGTATTAATAAGAAGGAAACTTAACTATTTAGCATGTACAACTAAAGGGAAAGAGAATATCAATATAGAGGTTGCTGGGAGACAGAGTACCTCCTTGAGTTAATCCCCACAAGAGAATTGCCTCCAAAATGCCTTACCTTTGTGAATGATCAATCACATCTAGGTCCTATACCTTACCCCCCTTCAGATGTCCTATATGTATGCTAGCAGCTCTGCATTAAATGGGCCACTTTCACTATCAGTCTGTGGTCCCCTGTCAATTTGTTCCTCTGCTGGGGAGAACTGGGGAGGACAGGGAGGCAGCTTTCACCCACTGAACGCACTCACCACACACCCCACACTTTTGTGAACTCACAGTACGCTGGTGATGGATGTGGTATCAGAATCACGTCCACGAGAAACCACCAATAACAGTACTGTCAATCACAGAACCCCAATCATCAGGAAAAAATTAAATTAAAAAAAAAAAGCTGTACTGGGAGTAAATATCCTAGAATCATAAATCAGAGAGAACTGCGCTATTCTTTTTTTTTTTTTTGAGGGCAGTGGGTATGTCCTTTGGTGATTTCTAAGGGTAAAAAAAATTCTCTCTCTCTCTCCCGCCCCCCCCCCCCCCCACCTCACTGTGCCAGTCCCGAGTAGTATTTCATAGTCTGACACGGAATCCATCATCTCACACTAGGACAATGAGCCCTTTCTTCCCAGAATGAGCTGCTTCCTGAAATAAATGGCCATGCGGGGTCACTGAAGGAAGTTTACAGACCTCTGGAGACTCTGGCCTGTATGAAGTACAGGTGAGTCACCCCTAATCTGTGCTCCTCTTCGCCCTTCACCCATTTAAAAACTGCTGAAGCTAATGACACTTCCCAGAGTGAACCTTCTGGAACAAGTGCAAGCTTGGAAAATACACGTGTGTGTGTGTGTGTGTGTGTGTGTGTGTTCCCACAGCAGGGGGGTGGGGGGGTTGAGTTCAGCTCTCAGGAGAACATGTTTTCCTCCGCTACAGCCTACCAGCTGCCGCTGTGTTCCGGGCTCTGGGGGATGAGAGGTGAGGCTCTGGTCACTTGGATATGGGGTCCAAGACCTGCAAGATCCTGATCCCCCACTCTAGACCTGGTTTTCACATTCTGGGGCACATCCCACACCCCGCCAACAACCTGCTCCCGGAAAGGCCTGTGGGAAGAGCGTACCCTCTCAGATCTGGGTACAGAACATCACTCATTTGGCTTTTATAACCTTGACAGCAACCTGTTGTGAGGATAAATCCTTATAGATTGCCTATGCTGTGAGTCTGAGATGCAAACAAATAAACAGACATAAAACCTCAAAGTGGATGACACATCACTGTGTGGCCAAACCCCCAGGAAGCCGACGCAGGAAGCCACTAGCTCACCCTGCTCTGGCTTCATATGCCAAGAACCAAATTGCGAGACTCACCAGGGTTCTATGGGGAGTTAGAAAAAAAAAGAAACAAGGGCAGAAACTGACTCAGCCAGATTGCCTTTAGGACAAGGTTTTCCTGGTCACCTGCAAACTGCCAACCATGCTCACTGGGACCTGGGACCAAAGAGCACGCACACATGGTCAGCCCCAACAAAAAGATACTAAAAAGAGAACTGGAGAACTACTTTCACTCTGGGTCATACATATGAAACCAGACCATTAAATGCACAACTTCATTTTGCAAGTTTTCCCCCCAAGTAATACATTTTTAAATATATGGGATGAGAGGCCAGGTACCCAGGTACCTTCACCCCCAGGGCTGGGGGCCTCAATAGCTGTACTTGCTCAGGAGGACTATGTGGTACTAGGAATTGAACCCAGTTCAGCTGGGCGCTACAACTGCTGCATCATCTCCCAGGCCCTAGAAAACAATTTTTACAAGTCAAATGGGACTTAACAGGCTTGTGCTTTTAGGCATCTATCTGCACTGTGGACACAGAGGTCAAAGACTGCATCCAAAGTTAGGCTAAGGTTTTGTAATCAACCTACACAAGACACCATCTGGTTGGTCCCCAGAGCAGAGGTTCAGAACACAGGAGTAAAGGCAGTTTCAGGCGTTCACATTCCTCTGGTTAACCGAGAATCTGTCTGATGGGTTTTATTCCTGGGGAGGGAATTCTGGACGCAAGGTAATTCTGTGCTTTTCAGTAACACAGATTCATGTGTCCATGTCTCAAAGGAAAACCTGAAAGAATGAATTTTCACCCTGCACGGAGCCGGGACTCTCACCTGGAGATAAGAAGGACGTGAACTGGTAGAAGATCTCAGTGTCCTTCTTCTGCCCACTGTAGCCCACAATGCTGCCCACCTCGAGCGGGAAGGACTTGAGGAGCGTGCCGGTGGCCAGGTCATGCAGCTGCAGCGTGTTCTTCACATCGTGGAGGTAGCACAGCACCAGAAAGTTGGACCTGACACACGCCACCCATTCTGAAAAGAAGAGCAAAGCCTCATGTGGCTCTGGAAGACAAATCCCAGGGAATGAAGAGTTTCTGAGCCAGGGGCTGTGCTGGTGGCCGTAAAAAACTGGCAAAGGGATTAACCGTGGTCATTCTCAAGGCATGCAGCCAGCTTCTAGTCTACCCTTTTAATGCAGGATAGCTATTGCCCTGTCCAGAGGAAACAGGATTCTCAGTGGTGGGCTAGGGTGCTTTGGTGATGTTGGTTACACAAAGCGGGTGGCGCAGATAACCCCACTCCCTGCCTGCTTTGCAGCTAACAGCTCCCTCCAGGAGATGCAGAGGGGAAACAGCCATCAACAAACCCTGAGTCATACCAGGTGGCCCGCAGGCCTGGACTCAGAGATGTTCAGACTTTTACTTGGCATACAGCAAAATACATTGGGGTACTACAAAAGGGCTCTTGAGCAAAGCTTGAAAAACGAACCAGGACAGAAATTTGTTCAGCCCTTCTCAGAGGGGGGGAAAATATATATATTACTGTGTACCTCACTCCGAGAAATCCCTTACTATAAACAAACAGAAAGCACCCCCTAACTGCACTCAAGGTATCAGTCCCTGGGGGGAAAGATTGGGTGAGACACCACCAAGGCCATGAGATGACGTTGGACACACGGAAGCAGAGAAATGCAGGAGTGTACATAAAGGAGAACATGATGCCAAACCCAGGGAGGCTCTGCCTTCCATCGGGTGCATTGGGCGTGGCAGTGTGACTTGGTGGGGTGCTGTTCAGACCACGACAGCTCTGGCAGAAAATGGCGACTCAAGGAATGAAGGTCAGATCTGGAATGAGGAGAGAAAGAATATAGGAACCGCAGAGCGGAAGGGAGCAAGAGACTGATACACAGAAAATCATGCTCAAGAAGCAAAAGACACATGTGATGCTGGGGACACAGTTTAAATTACTCTCTGGAGCATCTGTGGGTGTAGTTCTTATCAGAGTTGCCATTGTGAGGCAGCTCTTGGGACTTTAGAGTGACATACAGGATAACATGAGTGAAGCCGCGTGTCTGCCTGACTGCCGGCCCGAGGTGGGGGGGGGGGAGAGTAAGGGAGGTGGGAGTGTCAAGAAGAGGGAGAGTGGAAACAAGGGTCAGGAGGACTTGTCCACGGTAGGAAGCTTGTGACAAGAGGTGGTGGGGGAAGGCAATTAGGATAAAGAAGGGACAACTATGAAAACGATACTTGGAAATGATCACTCTGGAGAAGAACCGAATGATCACTCAGGTAAAGGGTTAAACATGATAACCTTTCAGTATCTGTATCACAAATCAAAATACCCAAAAGGAGAGAGGGATTGAAAGACAGGGTAGAGGGGTAGAGGGAGAGAGGGGAGAGAAGAGAGAGGTGAGGTAGAAAGAGGGGGGAGAGAAGAGAAAGGGGGAGGGGGGAGAGAGAGAGAGAGAGAGAGAGAGAGAGAGAGAGAGAGAGAGAGAGAGAGAGAGAAGTGCCTACCATAGAGACAGGCTGGGGCAGGGGGGTTGGTGGGAGGGAAACTGGAGACACTGATGGTGGGAAATGGTCCGTAGTGAAGGGAGGGTTGTTGGGACATTGAAGAACTGAAAACCAATTATGAACTTTGTAACTATGTATCTTACAGTGAGTCAATTAAAAGTAAATAAATAACTAAATAAATAAATAAGACACAAAAGCACGCCCAAAAAAGGTGGGGGCGGGGGAGAGAAGACCTGAACGAGTGTCAGTGGCACTGGAGATAAGGTCTGGAAAAGGAGAGTGAGATGTGGAAGATCTGTTCTCAAGAAGAAAAGCCCCAGGATGTGGTGCTGTGGGGGTCGGGAAGGAGGTGGAGGTGCAGGGTCACAATCCTGCCTCCCGGGCTAGGCACAGGCCGCTCAGAGGCAGAGATGGCAGGGCCGAGGCTGTGGGTGAGGCAGGACTGGTCTTAAGATCTTAAGATCTATCAGACCAGGGCCTCTTGACAGGGCTACTCATTATAACCCAAGAAACCAGCAGCTCAACCTTCTAAATGTTACCAGTTACCAACAAGAACAAGACATTGGCCAGAGGGAACTTTGGGATCACAGGGGGACCTTGGTCTTATTTGGTTTTCCTCAAGGGAGGTTATAAAGAACTCTTTCATCTAAAAGTGATTTGATCCCCGTTCAGGAGCATTTTCAAAATCCCTGAATCAAGCGATATAGTTCATGTGGCCTTAATGTTTCATAGCAAGTATGGGGCAGCGGGCGGAGGAGAAAGTAAATCATTTCCTCTCAAGGAATAATCAATCCGTGTTAACTACAAATGCGTCAGAATTATAGAACAGACAACGTGAATGAGAAAAGGACAAGGTGATTTACAGACTGTCTTTTAATAAAAGCTCTGACTTTATAGCTGTACTTTATGACTCATCTTGCGTTTTTATTCTCAATAGGGCACGCTGTGCTAATGATATATGGCAAATTCAATGGTGCTTCCCTTTGAATTGATGAGTTCCACGGAATATTGAAGGTTTTCCCCTTTGCAGTCTCGAGAACTTATAAACTTTCAGAAGCAAGGTTATAAAAATATATTAACCCCCTTCCCCAAATCTCTGAACACCGATTTGCATTTCATTAGATCCACAAATGAGAGAGGATGTCACCTTAAGGCTTAGTTAAAACTGCATTGGTTTTCAAAGTCAGATATGGCTCTTAACTGCCTTGGGACATATGCACATCTCTGAGGGTTAGCGATCTCTGTTTCAAAGTACCTCACCCCTGAAAAACACGGAGGGCATCCGTGAGTCTGGTGCCTTGAAATTGTTTTCAGATGCACCAATGCATGAGGCCCATCCATATGCAACGCAAACAGGATCCATAAGAGCGGCTGTTGCCATCTGGGGAAGAGAGGTTCCATTCCTGTCTTGGTCTGGCCAGGAGCACTCAAGCCAGAGTCATGGAGTAACAGATCCTTTGCTTGAAGATGTGATGGAAATGGCTCCCAAACCAGGAACTGCAGTCTATGGTCAATTGTGGGTCCCTTATACAAGTGTAAATGAGGATCAGAGAGTGTACAGATGGCCTGGAGCAAAACAATGAGTGAGAATTCCTTGCAAAGAGCACATTGGGGTGGAATCCAAGCACTGAAAACTGGAGAGATGCACGGAACTGATGTAGGCAGGTAGGCAGGGAGGAAAGTCCCCCTCCCAGGCAATGGCAGTAAATTTCCTGGGTAGTAGTAGCTTTGGAGTTGTGAAGGTCAACCTTGCAGAAAACAGGAACTAAGGCCTAAGAAGACCATCACCTGGTGCCTGCAACAGACCCAGAAAAGCTCCAGCAGAAACAAAAGGCCAGGAAAGGTATTTCAAAGAAGACCATCACTGCTCTTTAGCCCTCGGCAACCTCCTTAGAAAAGGACTTTAACTTAGGTAGAGGCCCCAAGTCAGGGCAGGTTGGAGAAACCCTTCTTGAAAAAAGGAAGGGCACACATATATTGCCCAAGCCCATGTGCTGCTTGTGCCCACATGGCTGAGCACATGTCTTGCCCGCGTCTCCCCTCCTGAGATGTGTACTTTCATGTCTAATGCTGGGGTGTATATAGGAGCTCTCTCCACCCTCGGAGAAGTTCAGGTTCTCTGGAGCACATTACTCCCCACTCTCTCCCACTTTCTCTTCCTCCTTCCCTTCAAAACCTCCAAATAAAATCTGTCACTGTTTGTCTACTCCTGAAATTCTTTTCTATGAGGCGAGACAAGAACCCAGTAGCCCTGGGTCCTGGTTTGCAGAGGCGGATGGGGAGTAAGTGACTATCTTTCTCCTCCCCGCTTCATGCAAGTCACCTGTGGGACCCACCGACTTCAGAATGAACACCAAGAAGGCAGAAGAAGGGCTGATTGAGCACGTTAAAGGAGGAGCCTGAAACGGTCAACTGTCGGAAGATCTGAGAGGCATGATTTGCAGGAAAAAGTGGGCACGAGATACTGGGTCCTGTCCAGTGCACTACAGATGACTTCGGGACAAAGAAGGTGTCGTAGGACAGTCAGATGTCCAAAGACTGAAGAGTATCCCAAGCTGATACCTAGAGAAGCGCCTCCTCCAAGGGCTGAGCAGGCGTGCCCCAAGACACAGTCTGCAGAATCAGCTGGAATCCCTGTCCATCTTCCTCCTCATCCAAGGCCACTCTCCCCTTGGGCCAGTGGAGAAAAGAGCCCTTTACATTCGAGGATGTGAGACAGACCTGTCTCCTATACAGTTGTACTTTGATTCATTTAACAAAAACAAAAATCTGTCTAAGGATTGGGACCGCAGAGACAGTACAGAGGTGAAGGTGCCTGTCATGTGCATGGCTGACCCAATTTCGATCCCTGACACCCCACACGGTCCCCTGAGCAGCGCCAAGAGTGAACCCCGAACACAGAGCTGGGAGTAAATTACTGAGCACGGCTGACTGTGGCCCCCAAACCAAAAGAGTTATCTACAAAAGGCACTATTCTGAGATGAGCCACTCTGTATATCTCAAAAGGCATCATTTCCCCAGTTCTGCACCTCACAACTGGTACCCGGACTCGCCACTGCTTTTAGCTCCAGCCAGCCCAGCCAACAGAGAAACTCTTCCTAGGCTTGATGGTACTGAAGGCTCCTTTGTGAGCTTTAGTCCCATCAAACCCTGGCAATAAATAATTGATGAAGTAGCATTTCATTTTTAGAAAAAGCACAGAGGAAATGAATAAAAGGGGCCGTAAAGGGACGCAGCAGTGCTGCTGATAAGGGAAGTCAGGGAGGTTCTCAGGAGGCTAAAGCAGCTCAGTGCACTCTGTGGCCACAGCAATGGATTTCAATTAAATTTGACAATGGCCTATTCTCTTTGCTAATAAGGACTGAGCATTCACTCCAAGATCTGTAATAGTAGGTAAAATGCAAACAAAGCTGAGAGTTAAGGCTTCTGCATCTAAATGGTTTGAAATTCTAAATGGGAATGATTATCACTAGATAATAACTACACAAAGACCACTGATTAAAAAAAAAAAAAGGCAATACCTTTTCAAGGCTGGATTCACAAGCCTTCACAACTTGTACAGGGGCCCTGATCTAAAACTTCAATCACAAAAGCTGTCATGTGATAGCTAGCTGCTGTGTTTCAGCACCACGATCACAAGCAGCCCCATGTTGGGCTTCCACCCAAGACATATGCCCCCCACTTTCGAGCGGCATGTCAATCTCACCCAAGACATCTTTCTCGTGCTCAGGAACGAGCACTTTCCACTTGGACTCCTCAGGGTCCGTGAAGTCGATGTTGATGAGGCGATAGTTGGGAGAGTGGAGATTGGTCTTGAAGGTGAACACCGTCCCCTCGTTGGTCACATAGTCATATTCTCCTTCAAAGTTGTCGATCAGTTTAACCCACTTCAGGATTCCTGGGGAGAGACCAAGCACCTCAAGTCACATCTATGGCACTGAAAACAGTAGTGGTGTGTGTGTTGGGAAGAAAGGGCACGTCTCTTCTACTTAGGGCACCTGAGTCAGATGCAGTACCTGGAAGATCTAAAGCAAGAAAAAGTGAGACAAAGTACAAGTAGATTTTAAGGGTTTATTTTTGTATGTATTTTGCTTGCTTCAAGATAAATTTTGAAGGTATTTAAGACTCAGCATCGACAGAAAGTGTCAGGTGCAGAAATTGAAGGTGTCGAATTAAATTTATGTTGAGTGAAAGGAAGAACATGTTCTTGGTTCTTTTGTCTTAAACATTCCTTGGAAATGTTAAAGTGCTCACTATCAGTATTTAATTGGTTCACTAAATTTAGAATATTGAAGGGAGAAAAAGAACAGGGCTAGAAAGATTGTACAATCGGTAGGAGAGAGTACTGTGGCAAGTCTGTAGCATAGTGCCAACCCTGGTTTGATCCCTGGCACTGCATGTGGTCCCCTGAGCTCTACCAGGAGTGATCCCTGAGCACAGGAATAAAGTCCTGACCATTACTGAGTGTGGCCCCAAAACCAAAATCAAACTCAAGACAAGCACCACAAACAGCATTTCAGAGGTTTTATAAATTAAAAAAGTTCTAGATTTTTTTAAAAACTTTAACAAGTTTCACAATGGAGAAATTACTGGGCCCACTCAAGCAAATCAATGAATAAGGGAGGATAGTGCTATAGTACAAGGTTTTCTAAACCAGCATTCCTCAACCATTGGTCCAGAGGTACAGAAGGCTGAAACTCGCTGTTCTAATGCAGTGGAGGTGCTGGTTTTCAGATCAAAAAGTTTTAAGAGGGCTAGAGCTGCTGTAGTATAGCAGGCAGGGTGCTTGCCTTGTACATGGGAGACCTGGATTCAATCCCTAGCACCCATATAATTCCCTGAGCCCACCAGAAATGATTCCTGAGCACAGGGCCAGGAGTAAGCCCTGAGCACAGCCTGGTGTGTTCCCTACCCCCCTTCACTGCGGAAGAAAACTGTTTCAAACTACTGAAAATCAATGCCAGATCTTAGCTATCCAACTATCTTCTACCTTCAATTTCACAGTGAAATTGCTACAATAATTTAGAGTTCATTTATATTTCTTGAATCTTTCAAAGCAATTTACATTCATTATCTCATTCATCTCCATAGCATATATAATTTGATACTGAATTATTATAATTTGTTGTTGAATTAAATTTATCAGAGAAAATGATAAATAATCCCCTGCCAGAAAGGTTTCGATTAGATATAACTGGATTAAAACCCCAGTCTTAACCACTATTCAAGTTGTGTGACCTTGAACAATCTCTAAGTCTCATTTTCTTTAATATAAACTAGGAATACGCAAAGGCAAAATTATTTTAAAATGAAAACTTGAAGTCATGCACCCCAAACCCAACAAACATTATTTTAAAATAAACAACTGAAATTAATGCAAATAATAAAATTAGCAGCAAAAAGTCCATGACTTTCTTACATATTAGCAATAGTCAGAAAACAAGGAGAATGGGCTTCACTTATATACAAAATTAATAAAATACTTTGCATTCTGCTTAGCAAAAAATGTGCAACTTACATGAAAAAGAAAAAGTATTTTCTAACTAGAACAACACCTGAATAACTCCAGACATATCAAAATCCCTAGCAAAGAAAGCTCAATATTTCATAAATGCAAATAATCCCAGAGGAAATCAACAAACTGAACACAGTTCAAATAGATATCCAACTGAAATATTTCAGGGAATTTGGCAACATCACTCTAAAGTTCATCTGCAAGAACAGCCGCACAGAGACAGTTAATTATATTTCTGACATTTCTAACGGCATCACTGAACATGACCCGAAGATGCTCTGCTCTGAACATGACCCCTACCCTCCAGAGGGCAATTAACTTGATGTGGATGGTAATCATTGTTTTTATTTTGCTGTTCTTTTTCTATTTTAATATGTATACACAAACATGAATCTTGCCTCATGTATAAATTTTGTACATAATAAATGATGTATAAATTTTGTACATGAGATTATATGACACATTTGCTTTTGTATCTTGACTTCTTTCACCTGACAGTATGTGTGTGAAGAGACTGTTTATCCTCTGTTATTTGCTGCAGGTTGTTTACTTGCCTAAATCTTCTTGTGCTCAAAGAACATAATGTATGATTTCAATCTTTGAAAATTTGTTGAAAACTAGTACATGGCCTAATTATTTTTTTAAAGGACTTTTAAATGTTCTGGTATATGTCTAAAAAGAATGCGTACTCTGTAGTCTTTGATTTAACTAAGTCTGTTAAGTCATTTGTGAATCATTTTGCTCAAATCAATGACCTTAAGAATTTGCGGGGGGGGGGGGCATTTTTCTCTCTCAATCACGAAAATGGTTTGTTAAAATTTTCTTTGTAGATTTACCTATTTCTATTGATTTATTGTACTTCTGACTTGTTTGGGGGTCATTCCAGGGGGTGCTAAAGACTTACTCCTGCACCTGTGCTCAGGAATCACTCTTGGGGGTGCTTGGAGTATCAGGTGCTGGGGCTAAAATTCAGGCCAGGTACATGCAAGGCAAGCGCCCTACCCACTGGACTCTCTCTTCATCCCCCAATTTGTTGTATTTTTGATGATTTTTACCTTTGTAATTTGAGGGGTTTTTTTGGGGGGGAGGGGAGAAAGAGGGGCACACCTGGAAGTGCTTAGGGCTTACTGCTGATTCGATGCTCATCCCTGATGAGGCTCAGAGGACCGTGTGTTGGCGATCAAACCCAGGTCAACCACATGCAAGGCAACTGCCCTACCTGTTGTCCTGTTTCTCTAGCCTCCTACTCTTTGTACTTTGAAATTGTGCTGCTAGATGTGAACAAATTAAAAATCATTGTGAGCAAAACAGAACCTCTAGTACTGCTTTTTTGCTTTAAAGTTTACTTTGATATTAAAGATAGCTGTATTATTTTCATGGTGATACTATGAGTCAGTTGCGTTCAGCAGATGGCTTGTCCCAATTATGAGTTCTTCATTTTCTGGAAAGATCTCTTCTTTTCCAGGATGCTTAACTACTCTTTATATACTTTCCATCCTTTGGGTGAACTGCTTGCTAGTTGATTACTTTACGTCTGCATTCTATTCTATGTCACGATTTCTCTCTTCAACTATCTTGTTCAACCTAATGCATTCATAACATTAATGATGTTTGTTTTAATTTTTAAGTTCTATTTCATCCTTTTACTTCTACTTGGCCATGCTTTATAATATCCTATTTCTTCCACTTTTGGAGAATGGTATACTGCTGCATCCGATCTCGCTGGGGGTGGCTACCCCCAATTCAGTGCTCTTGGAGGTGCTGGGATAAAATTAGGGATGGATCCTGGGGTTCCAGCCTTGAAGACACATACATACCAACCCATTGAGCTATCTCCCTACCCCCAATATCCTCTTTTTTGCTAATGCTGTCAAGTTTCTCATTTATTTTTAAAAGCAGCATCATATATTATTATTTATTTTGGAATTATTTTACATTAAGGGATATGATGATTCTATTCCGCTATATCTCATGTTGGTGAACTATTTTGGGGATTTGTGACTGTTTTATGAAATTTCATTGCGAACAACTGACTTTTCTTGAAATATTATCTGTATTTTGGAAAGCCAGGATGAAGTGATAATCTTCCAGAGGAAAAAAAAAATGCTGTTATTTGTTCTTGGCTGCAACCAACCTGAACAAACTTTTAGGTTTTTGATGAAAGGATTTTTGAACCTCCAGGAACCATGGAGAAAACCAGGTTCAGGAGTTGGTGAGATGGTAAAGGGGGCAGGGTGGTTGCTTGGCATGTGGCTACCTGGGTTTGATCCTAGACACTCCATGGCGACTCCTGATATTTGCCAAGAGTGATCCCTGAGTGCAGACCCAAGAGTAAGCCCTGAGCACAGTCTAGTGTGGCATAAAAAAAAATCATAAAAAAGAAAAGAAAAATGAAATCTGGGGCATGAGGTAGTCAGTCTGGCTTAGCTAAATTCATGTCCTTGAGGACTGCCCTCCTTCAAAACACGCACACACACACACACACACACACACACACACACCACGGCAAGGTAGAGATAGATTTCCTCACTAAACCCTCTTCTGCCAGTTTGGCTTAGCTAAATTCATGTCCTTGGGGGACTCTCTCTCTCTCTCTCTCTCTCTCTCTCTCTCTCTCTCTCACACACACACACACACACACACACACACACGGTATGGTAGAGATAGACAGATTTCCTCACTAAACCCTCTTCTGCCATATCCCAAGCCACCACTGGTCGGTTCACTTCTCAATCACTCTGAGTATGAGAGCATCTCTCATGAGTCTCTCCACTACAGAGAAACAAGCTTTATTTCCATCCTCAGAACCCTCAGTGATAATGAAAAGAGAGCTCAGTTCCTAGGGTCCTGCACACACCTTCCCAAGAGGTTCAGAACAGGCCGTTCTCCAGAACGTTCCAATAGGCCTTGTTCAGAACAGGTATTCCCAAGACAGGCCAGTCTGGCACACAGAATGTTCTATACTCAGGGCAATCAAGGCCCTAGAGAAACTTTTGCTTCCCTCTTAATTATCTAGAAGGCTTTAAATTGGGGATTTGCCCATGATGGGACTTATTACTGGAAATGGCTTTTTATGACCTTTCTGTACTGCAGGGTAAATAACAATGGAACATCTGTCCTTTCATATGAATTAACCTCTTTCTCCTTTACACTCTAGGACTCAACCCCGTTTGTGAGACTGGAATGATAATCATCCCTCTCTTTCTGTCCTTAAACCTCTTCAGTCTATGTGGGTTCCCAGATGTAAGTCAGTATTTTCTCTCATTAATTTGTCTGATGTGAATTTGATTTTTCCCACCAGTCTGAATAGACTCAAGAGTGATAGGGGAAAATACTCTTTTCTCAAAATCTCTATGGTTTCTTTTTTGGTGTACTGAGTAGCTATATATTTAGCAAGATGCTTTATAAATTATTTTCAACCTTTTCATTATGTCAGTGGGGAGGTTATTCAGAGCATCTAACCTGCCAAACTCCCACAAATTACATTTAATTTTCACAAAAGGTTGAATTCTGTATCTAACTTACATTTTTTTTCCAGTGACAAAATGCCAACCTCAAATGCAGATGATGTACTCAAAAGTAACTGCATCTTAGTTTACGTAAAACACAGAAAGGAAAACAAGATGATTTCTTAGGTGAATAACAATAGAAGAAGAAAAAAATATATATAACTAGCACTGTGAAATTTGCAGAAAATAGTAAGGTACATTTGTTTATAGTACAGATACAACATAATGTTCTACACGATGACATTTGTGGACACAGAATCTTGGGTCAGTGAAATGTCAGATTTCCTTAAATGTTTCCCTATAATAAAGCATTTCCAGACGGAAAACCTTTACTTCTCAAAGGTCTGAAAAGGTCGTGTAGTCATTGCAGTGGTATTTATGATGACAATAAGCCCCACACTAAAAAGTCACTGGCATTTTCCTACTATGGAAAAATAGTAGTTATTTCCTTCAGTACTTCTGCATGATCAAGTAAGACTGAAAAGGGAGCTCATTTGTTTAAAATAATACAGCACCAATGACCACCACAACAGCAATGAAGTTTGTGGTCATTATCTCCTACTGGATTCCAAAGTCTTAGTCATAATGTTAGTCATAAATTTAGGAAAGCAGAAGGATTTACACAAATCCGGCTGTAAACTCTGAAAGACAACTCAAAATACAGGTGCTCATAAGACAGTGTTTTTAAACAGAAGCTCACATAATCCTTTTGCTCTTCTGAAACTCTTGTCCTTAGGGCTACTTCACAGCATAATTCAAGAAAAAAAAAAGGTTCTTCATTTGAACAAAGGTTATTTGTTCAGTTTTGCTATTCACAAGTGAGATCACTATTGATTTAAATAGAAACCAAGAAAAGTAGTTTTTAAAAAGGGTCATAAACTTGCTAACCAGCTCCTTCTTTTTTGCCCACTTTCTGTAAGTGGCATTATTCATGCTGCAGCCAACAGAATTCAATTCCAAATTTCTCTATATTAATGTTAAAATTACTTTTTATACATCACCTCTTGGTAGAGCGAAATGATTTCTTGAGTGAAAATTAGCTTACAATACATCATGGTGTGTGCTACCTCTCAAGTCTCAGGAAAAATCAATGGTATTGATTGGTATTGATGGTACTTTCTCAGGAAAAAAAATCAATGATATGAACTATGTCTCATGGAAAATGTTTTACAAGCACTCTAACAAACAGACCTAAGCAGTACTTTCATACTTTACGAAGTCTGTAAAGACGGTTGGGTACTACCAACACACAAATACAAAGTGGGTAGTCTGAGACTAAGGGAAGAAGAAAAACTCCTGTTCTTATGGGCCTGACACCCTCTCAGTATCTCACGGTGATGGTTGACTGAAACTTTACATGGCATGGGGAGGGTATGGACTTACCAGTAAGCTCGAGTGGTAAAGTAGAGCTCAAGTAGAGTCATGCTTGGCATCTCTGAGGTCTTGGCACTCTGAGGTGCCATCTCTGATCACTGGCACCAAGACCAAACAAGTAAATGGGATTAGGAAAACCCACTGGTCTCACCAGCTTTGGTTTCCTGAGAATAAAACTAACCTTATTCTAGAAGTTTCTGAAAAGACAGAATGGAACAGAGATCTTCCCTGACTAATAAAGATGCCATGTCCTCATGGCATAAACTCATTGCTATCAAATATATTGAAGTAAAAATGTATTTAAGACAGTCAACCTTCTGGATATCATAGCTCAAAATATACTATAATAGCTTATAGTTAGGGAAATTTGTGATTATGTCATAATTTACTGAATACTTACTTAGAGTGAAAAAAAAACAATATAGTATCATACCTGAGTCTGGGAAAAGATCAAAACTCAAATCTATGGATTCTTCTGAATATACATTGCTTTTGCAACACCATAAAGTCCTAAGTTGGGAATTGTCAGTACCTATATAGCTGAGAACCTGGCCAGAGGAAATGCTGATTAGTCACTACAACCAAAACCTCCAAATTCTTCAATGACATAAACAAGTTAAATGTGCCATCTGAACAGGCACGATAGAAAATGAAATATCCATCTCTCCCAGCATATATCCATTTTCCTAACAGCTCTAATAATAATTTCAAAATGATGAAAATTGCTATGGGCTGCAGCGATAGCACAATGGGTAGGGCATTTGCCTTGCACGCAGCCAGCATGGCCGACCCGAGTTTGATTTCTCCGCCCCTCTCAGAGAGCCCAGCAAGCTACCGAGAGTATCTCACCCACATGGCAAAGCCTGGCAAGCTACCTGTGACGTATTCAATATGCCAAACACAGTAACAACAAGTCTCACGATAGAGACGTTACTGGGACCGCTCAAGCAAATCGATGAACAACGGGAGGACCGTGACCGTGAAAATTGCTATTTGAATCACTTATACTTTACCTCAATTCATGTTCTTAAAAAAAAAAAAAAAAGACCTTTATTTTGGGGGATGGGTTCACCAGGCCAGAGGGTTCAATGCTTATACGCAGAATTCCCCCTCAAAATCAATACTGCAGCAGGTACCAAGAAACTCGTGACCATCTGCTTTGCATTAGCCAGAAATGGATAGATAAAGACTCTGAATGTCTGACAAATACCAACTTTCATCATTACATGTAAAACGCAGTGAAGATTAATTTCTTAGGCAGAACAAGGCAACATTTTTTTAATGACACAAAAGTAAAATTAAAATGAAGACACAATGAGTACTGATAACTTCATTAATCTCTGATAACTTCATTAATCTGAAATGGTCCAATTTGGGGCCAGGGAGACAGCTCTAAGGGCTAGTAGGCATACTGTGCAAAGTTTGGGGCTGATTTCCATACAGTCCTCTGAGCACTGAAATGAGTCCTTAACTCCACGCTGGGAGCAGAACTTGAACTCCTTGAGATGTGGCCTAAAGTCCGATGATATTTACACAATAAAATAAATGATCCGATCTTACAGAGAAAAACAGAGAAAGGTTAAGTGAAAGTCTGGATGAAGAATAGGATAAGCAGACATTTCCTTTCAGAAATCCGTATGTCTGCCACATGAACTCTCCCCCCAAAACTCCTTCATAAAGGCTGTGACATGAGCAAAAAACAATGGTGTTTAGGCGTTTTCCAGTCTGGCTTTGCTGAAGTAGAACAGTTACTAATGGCATTGACACAATGTTTCACCTAAAAATTGCTTCCTCCGGGCTGGAGTGATAGCTTAGCCCGCAGGGCGTTTGCCTTGCATGTGGTCCACCCAGGTTCAATTCCCAGCATCCCATATGGTTCCCTGAGCACTGCCAGGGGTAATTCCTGAGTGCAGAGCTAGGAGAACCCCCTGTGCGTTGCTGGGTGTGACCCAAAAAGAAAAAAAAATTGCTCCTGTGATTTTTTTTTTTTGCTGCTGACAATTTTATAAAATAAGGAGCAAAATAACTCTGATCTTGTATAGAAAACCAAAGAATCAAAGAGAAAAGGGAACCAAAAAAAAGAACACAGAAAGGAGAGGGAGGTATTACAGAGTTTTCGAACTCTGAGATGTCCGAACTCTGCACCTGCATATGTGTCCTAAGCTACAGTCCCTGTGACATGCCCTGGACATGTGTGCTGAAAATGTCACTCACATCTCCTGCTTAGCAGTCAGCTAAGTCAGCTTAGGGAAGAAACAACTGGTGTTCCTCATTCCTAACCCCAACACAATCCCTGGCACAGCGTGGGCATTAATGCCTGTCTGTGTCAGAATCAAATATGACATGTGCAGACTCCTACAATTCAGACTGGACTTTATGTCTATATGTTGAGGGGGTCAAGCGATAGGTAGGGCATTTGCCTTGCACATGGATGATATGGGTTCGATTGCTGGCATTGTATATGGTCTCCTGAGAACCTCCAGGAGTAATTCACAAGCTCAGAATCAGGAGTAAACCCTAAGTACTGCTGGGTCTCTCTCTCCCTTTCCCCACTCCCCCCGCTCCCCGCCCCAGAATGTCTGTATGTTGATAATATAAAGAAGTAACCAATCTAAATTATAAAGCCGTGAGTAGCCTTCTTTTTCCCAGTATCTGGAATAAATATAAAATACTTGGAAATATACCACACAAAGTATAATTAGAACCATCACTTATATATTTATTCATGGTATAAGCAAATTTTCAAGAATTTGTAAGGGTCCATACTCTTAAGAAAAAGAAACATCTGAGGTCAGATATTTAACTGTAATATAAAAAATATGAAGTTATTTTACATTTGCCTACCCCTAGCAACTTTCCACAGAATCAAAATAAATTATTTACATCAAACCTGAGAAAATAGCTTCCTAATGTAATTATAAAGAAATGGTTTTGATGTAAAAATGCCAGAAAATATAGTTCAGAAAATCCAGACATAAATCAGTTTCTTGCAAGGTTCAAGATGATTAATTTCAACTCATCCGTAGGCATGAATCGCCTTAAAATCACAGGAATCAAGACTCAGCTGTCTCTCCTACTGCAGAATGAGTAAAATGCCGTGCCAGTTGGCATCTTTAAGGCTACCTTGATACCTCTCTTCACTTTTGATGTTAACAAGAAACAGAAAAAGGAAGTAGAAATTATCTGCTCATACAGCCTTCGAGATTGGAGAAATGATGTACCTGATCCAACATGATGAGAGTCTAATAAAGGACAAAAATCTAATTAGAAAAAAAAAACTTAGGAAGCTGGAGGGATAGAGCTTCAAAATGCTCACAAGCCAATGATCCGTTTCAGAGGAAAAATGACTTATCAAGCGGGGCCACTTGAGTCCGAGATCCAGAGAGAGGGAGAAGTCATTCAAGAGGAGCCGGTGTCCACCAACAATTCGGCTTTAGAGAAAAAGATCATCCTGACTCTTGCTAACATAGAAATGTGTTTATCCAGGCTTCTCGCCATAGGTGTCAAGACCATGGCAATAGGGAGAGAGGTTGGGGCTGAAGTCCAAAGAGAGAAAAGGCAGTTATAGGACTCAGAGCCCGTGGGGAGAAACAGAAAAGTGAGTATGAAGGTGGGAAAATTTGTGCAAAACGGAGGAAATTCTTGATGAAGGTGGGCAAGATTGTGAGGTATTATCTGGGAAACAGGGCAAGCGGGAAGAATCAAGTCAGATATGGAGGGTGATCAAACTCCAAAAATGTGGGATTCTTTCTAAAATGCCCCCTTGGGATTCTGGCTACCATCGGGGTGTGGAAGAAGCAGCAGAGTTGAGAGGGGAGCTCAGAGGAGCTCAGACAGTTAGTATCGGTCAGGCATGGTTCGAAATGTGGGGCATTCCACGGAGAGCAAGACGGGCAAGGTCTGGCTCTTAGGTAGCTCACAAATCCTCAGACGACGTGGTTTTGTGTGAAGAGCAAAAAAAAGAAATCAAAATAGGAAAAGGTAGCACAAGGGTGAATCAGAAAGGGACAGGTATGAGCCAAAAGCTTGAGGAAGCATGGAGCTTCTAGGCTAGACACCCCTCCACTCCCGAAGAAAGGAGACACTCGGAATATGGTTTGTGGCAATGAGTGGAGAAGGGGGTTCAACAGGCAATGGAGAGCACCCGCTCTGCTGTTTTAAACACTCTGATTATCAGATTCACCCCTAAGGTCAGGATGATAGGATGATAGGTCAGCTGAGTGCTGTTTTTCCACAGACGTAGATGAAGGCCGTCAGGGAAATGGACAGTTTAGAGAGAAGGCAGCAGAAGAGAACTGGATTCACTGCAGCTCTTGGGGAAAAGGTTATAACCATCAGTTTGTAAGACTGTTCTTACTGTTCTCAAGAAAAATGCAAACGATAGAGAAGAGTTCTTCACAAAGAAGCAGAAGGTAACAAGGCAGGGAAGGTTCTGGGTGTGAGCACAAAGCAAGCAGCTTGCCAGCAAGTCAGAGAGGGGGGGGGGGACCTTGAAGTTTGCATTTTGCACTCAATGAGCAACCAATCCAATCCAATCTCAGAACGAGCTCTTCACTCTCCAAGGTCGAGCATTTCTGGGCAGGAAGGAAAGAAAGCTCAGTGGACTGGAGTAGATGCTGTGTGCAGGAGGCAGGATTTGATCCCTAGCATCACACACACAGCCAGGAATGATCTCTAAGCATTGAGGTACATCCAATAAGAAACAAACAAAAAAGAGTCTAATATGTTTGCATCATGCTTTTATGCAGTTTTATTCTCTATACTTTTACTTTATTTTTTGGTTGTGGGGGCCACACCCACTGGTGCTCAGGGCTTACTCCTGGCTCTGTACTCAGAGATCACTCCTCATGGTGCTCGGGGGACCCTGTGTACTGCTCTGTAGGCCATCGATTTCTAATGATTTATTGTATTTCTGACTTGTTTTGGGCCACAAATGGGGTACTAAGGGCTTACTTCTGGCTCTGTGCTCAGGCGTGATATCACTCCTAGGATACTTGGGGTGGGGGGATTCCATATGAGGCACTGGAGTTCAAATACAGGTTGACTACATTCAAGGCAAATGCTCTACCCACTGTACTCTTTTTCTGGCCCCAGTTTTGTTGTATTTCTGCTGATTACTGCTCCTAGTACTTTGGGGTTTCATTTGGGTGTGTGTGTGGGGGGGGGGGAGAGCACACCCAGGATTGCTCAGGGCTTACTCTTGGCTCTGTGCTCAGGGATCACTTGACTCGATATGGTGCCAGGTAGGCCAGGTACAAGGCAAACACCTTAACCAGTGTACCTGCACTGTCTTTTCCTATTAAATTGCCACTGGCCATTCTTTTGTGTTTCTCATTTAACAAAATACACATGGACAGACCGTCTTCTTGAGAGACAAAGACAGGAAGGTTAGAAAGCATCATCTGAAGTGAAATTAGTTTCCCAGACAGGTAATTTAGCAGTGCTCTAAAAATAATTTACAGATGTAAAAAAAAAAATTGTTAATTCCCTCTGCCTTTAGGATAAAAAAAGATTAAAATAATAGCAAAAAGGCTTTCAAAGCGGGCAATAAATTTCAGAAATACAAAATTACAGATTTCATAACTTTGGAATTAATTTTCAGATACTAGATATTCAGATTTACTACTAATATTTAAGGTAACTAGCATGGTAAGTTAAAAGTTAATTGAATCTTCCCCTTAGTTTAAAAAAGAATAACAAAAATTGAGAATCAGGGAAGGAAAGAGAAGAAAAAAAGGATCCTGGACATCTGAAAGCCTGGAATTTTCCCTTATGAACCTGTAAAACAAGAACATTCACCTCATTTTCTCCCAGCAGAGGTTACATATCTACTTATGTTTTCTCGAATGAAAAAAACCTTCTTGATTATGAATTTAATTTTGCAGGAGACAGGTCATCATCACTATCTGTATTTAGAGAAGCTTTGATATTAAAGAGAAATATTTCGTTAGGGCATTTGAATCAACTTTTCGATGTTTACTAAAACAAAGTCTGGTTATTCCAAATATTACTCCTATCTATCAATAATGAGAAAAAGAAAGGAACACTCAAAGAATCGAATCTATGCCAGAAACTCTACTCAGCCCTTCCCTTTGTATTTTTACTACTTTTTTGCAATTACCCATGAAGTAGATATAATTTTCCTATCTGTAAACATAGAACAAAGAAGAGGGGGGGGAAAAAAACTCCATTATGGTTACAAGTTATTTATTTATTTTTTTGCTTTTTGGGTCACACCCGGTGACGCACAGAGGTTACTCCTGGCTCATGCACTCAGGAATTACTCCTGGCGGTGCTTGGGGGACCATATGGGATGTTGGAAATCGAACATGGGTGAGCTGTGTGCAAGGCAAATGCCCTATCTGCTGTGCTATCGCTCCAACCCAGGTTACAAGTTATTAAATGGTGATTTTGAGCTTAAAACATACATCTCTAATTTGAAAGTCTTAAGGCTATCATACCAATATATTCAATTCTAGTAGGGATCATTTAACATTGTTTACTTTGGGGGCTACGGTTGCAGTGAAAACTTGAGTTCAGAGAGATAAACAGCAGTGAATCCTGAAAGACAGCAACTTGCTGGAGATCTCTCCGGACCCTGTACTGAGCCAATTCCACCAGGGCACCTCAGATGGAGAGGGTGTGCCCTCTCTACCCGCTACAGATGAAATCCCGGTGGCCACAAGCTTCCAGAAGCAAAACCCGGGTAAGTGGGATCAGGGACTAAGACTCCGGACCACATGGCGACAGCAGAGACAGGTCATCCCTTCCCATCTCCCTGCCCACTTGGGGTCCTGGCTATCATGCCTACGAACTGCCTCTGGGAGCCATCTCAGCACATCAATGGTCTTGATCCAGAGACTCCCAAATGAATCTCAAAATGGATTAGCTCCTTACAGAGATGTCTCTGGGCCCCAACGACTTAAAATTTCAGAACTCTAGAAATGTGATACCACAAAAGCGGGTGCGCAACCTCTCATAATATTCATAATAAGCAATAGAAAATAAATTATCTAGCACCTTCCCCTGGCAGGCAGGCTTAAATGGGGGTGGGAAAATTTGAAATAATGGTGGTGGAATTGGTGCTGAAATATTGAATATAATCAATTAATATGAACAATCTTATAAAATGAAAAAACAAACAAACTTGGGTTTAATCCCTGGCACTGTGGGGTAAAAAATATCCTTCAACGGCTCAATCTTCCATTGTAAATAAATATACTTATTCAGTGTCTTCATCAGTTAAGCTTATACACTTAAACAATCTGAACGTTCTTCAATCTTGTTTGGCACAACTTACTTTTGAAGGTCAGAGTGGAACTGATTTCCATTTAATCCTTTTTAGTCCATCACTATAACTACCAAATGCTCAAAGCACTGGCAGAATCCCAGGATGATCAGTTCACTGAACAGCCACCTCGTTTAGACTATTCAACAAATTCCAGTAAAGCCATGACTTAGGTGAGAATGAAAAGACTTGTACACGCTGTTCCTCTCGGTGTGGTCTATCCATGAGCTCATGGGGATGGTTTGTCTTGTCTTTTCTTTTCAAATTGTAGGCACCATGATTTACAATACAGTTAAAGGTAAGGTTTCATGCATATAACTTACCTACCCCCGGAGTTTCCTCCCCACTCCCCACCACAATAAGCTGAGTTCAATAGATGAGTTCTCAGGTTCTCTTGCCTTTGGGCCATTTATTATGCCTTGATTGTGTTTCTTTATAATAGATGGTTTCCTTGATAAGTGAACTGGGTTAAGTGACTGTTCCCAGCTTTACCTACCAAACAGTAGGTGTTACTATGATGCTATTTTTGTTGTGGATGGTTATTTTTACCACACCTGGCAGAGGTTAAGGCTTACTCCTGATTCTGTGCTAGAGGATCATTCCTGGTAGAGCTTGGGGACCATATGTGGTGCTGGGGCTCTAACCTGGGTCGATCACAAGGCAAACATCTTAAGCCTTGTGCTATGTTCCCCGCCCACACTATGATGATTTTAGGCAGATGCCTGAGGAGCTCACCTTAGAAAATCTGGATGGGCCTAAGTTACTCAGCAGAAAAACCTGGCAGAACTGAGGCTTCCCAGAGAAAAAATCCATGCAGTGCACAGTAGCTTTAGCATGTTCTTCCTGAAGACCTCCGCTACGATTTCACATAAATCTGGCCCGTCTTGCAACCACAGAAGCCAATTCCTGCCAATAAACCCCTTGACTGATGATCTCTTACTGGTTCTGCTTCTCCAATTAAAACTTGACAGGTGCTGTCACAAACACCAATATCTCACCAACAGAAAATACCTAAGAACGACCTGAACAATAATTGAGGGGTTTGATACAACCCAGAGACAAGAGTTTCACATAAAGTTACTAGACACATAGCTGTCAAGCACACTGATGGAGGACTTTAGTTTAGATCATGACAAAATGATCTTAAAGTTTCCCTGGAAAATTTTTTTAAAAGACAGAATAATTTGTACAAAAAATAAGAAGTAGGTAGCATCTGCCCGGTACATTATCTCTCCTGGATTCTCAACTAAAGCTACATAAAACCAGCCAATGAGCCAGCAAGTGGACTAGTTGAGGGAGCTAACTCAGTGGAATGTAGGACCTAGCTGTAGAGCTGACCCATAGGGATGCATCACACTAGGAGGAGGCCCCAGGGGGCTCCCCTTATCCTTCATATTTGCTACCCGGCACTGCTCAGAATTCTGTTTTCAGAGGCGTATTGTACCTCAGTACTCTTCCTTTGGGAATCCCAATATCTAGGTATCACTGTGATAACTTTATTTGCTAACACTGCAATAAAGGGGAAGGGTAAAGGGAAGTGTGTGTGTGGGCAGGGGAGTTGAGGAGGAGATGAGGGGTGGGGGCACAAACTATAAGATTAATCCAGAGGTCAGAAAACAAGCAAAAGGTTTCCTTGAGTTCTGCCCACACATTAAAGTTTCAAAGTATTACTATCCATTACTTAAGGGATATGGCAACGGCATTTAGCATATGAATTATTAGGTGCATGGAATTTTCTTCTATATATCAGGAGTAGCTTTAAGCAATTTGCATTTAAAAATCTGTCAACATGTCTTTTTATAACAAGCTTACCTAATAACTTAAAGACATAATGAAGTAATAAATAGAAAGTGAAAGCAGCATTCTCTGGAGAAAGAACACTGTGACTGGAATATTTAATAAAACAGAAAAAGGCAAAGTCCTTTCACTGTTTTAGCTTCACAAAGAAATACTGTGAAGGAAGGCTGGCCCTTCCTTTAGATTGGAGCCATTTCTTAAGAAGGGTCACCCTTGGCGGTGCTGGGATATCTAGTGCCAGGGATCAAATCCAGGGATTGAATTTTAAACACTCTTAGAGCCAAGTGAACAATTTGTGATCACGTTTTATTCCTATCAGAGAAAGTGTAATTGATGTGATTATGCGATTTTCTGGATATCAAAATACTAGGGTATTTTTGGCTTTGTAAACAGGGAGAGGAGCTTTATTTAAAAAAAAAACTATATTTACCATTAGAACATTAGGATAAGAACTGCTGTAAAAATGGAATTTAGTATCTAAGAAGGTAATTAATGATGGAGATTGTCAAAGAACCTTAAAATGATTCCATGCTGAACCCATATACACAAAAAAATCTACATATTTTCTTTTCTAAAGTTATACAGATTAGATACCAATAATACTATAATCTATAATAGAAATGCACTAAATACAGCACATTTGTCAACCACTTCTAAAATGTATTTATTATTAACTACACCAAAACATGGTATACTTGATTCATTTTCATATTAAACGAAACATGATATAGTTCTTTACTGGCTTTATCTGGGTGCCAGAATATTTCTGAGCGTTTGGTGGGGGTGGGTGTCTTGAGAATTTTCAGCATTTTCACTGTTAATAATGCTTCATGCTGATGTTGGTATGACACAGAAGATGCTAGAAGAGAATTAGCATTTAAAATAGGCTTTCTTTAGAATTTGTAACTGGCTGGTTCTAGGCTTCAGAAACAGTATCAGGCTCTCTTTGATCGTGTGTCTCAGCAGTGAGGCACTGTCATAGATGGATTTTCACTGGTCTGATCTTGCCAGCCTATTTCCACCAGACAATGCTCACACTTCCCAGACCAAAGGAGCAGCTTCTTCTAATACTTTTTATCTTCAATGCACACAGGCATATGCAAAATATAGAACTGATCTCAATCCAAAGAAAAAATGGTAAAGCCCAAAAATTGTTTCATTCAATTCCTGGTCGTTTTTATGGAATACTACTAGGAAAAAAAAAAATTCCTCATGACCTGAGATGATGGGGTTGAATGACAGAAGGTTTCTTGGGAAATCAATTAGAAGACAGAGATAATTGCTTTTTAATGGAGCTTCCTGGCATAATTATCTGTGTTTGGAAGATAACTTACCAGTAATGCCATTGGATTCCTGCTGTAGGTCACAGTACCAGAGTCGGTTTACTGGATCACATCCCTCTCGTATTGATAACAAGACATAGCGACCATCATCAGATAACTGCGAAGAAAAACAGTACAAGAGATTGAACAAATATGTATATAACTGATAAAATATATATATATAAAGCCATATATAATTATATTTATATATTCATGTATATTTTTGTATATGTGTATTTAGGTGGACCAGACTCAATGGTGCTCAGGGCTTATACTTGGCTCTGTGCTCAAGGGTCAATCACTCCTGCAGAGGTCTGGGGGACCACATGGAGTACCAGGGATCAAACCTGGGCATCAGGCATGTGTAAAGCAAGTGTCCATCTTGTTCAACCATCTCTCCAGCCCCCAGAATATATTTTTTCTTTTCTTTCTTCTTGGGTCACACCTGGTGATGCACAGGGGTTTACTCCTGGCTCTGCACTCAGGAATTACTCCTGGCAGTGCTCTGGGATGGGATGCTGGGAATCAAACCCAGGTTGGCTGTGTGCAAGGCAAACACACTACCTGCTGTGCTATCGGTCCAGCTCTTTGGAATATATTTCTTATGAGAGCACTTTTATTAAGTGTAATAGTAAGTAAAAAAAAAAATCAAGGTTACACTCCAAAATACAGTCTTGATCCCAAAAGTTAAAACTGAATTTTGAAAGTTATCGGGAAAAAAAAAAGATGAACATCAATACTAACTTACTTTACTCTTCATCAGGGGTTTATTTTAACAAAACATAAGGAAATATTTATGCAGAAAATATCAGTAGATAAAAGAATGTCATGACTCAATGTGATTTTATTTCAAGACTATTTTTTAACTAAAAATATGTGCAATCTGCCATTCTGAATACTAATATCCCTAACTTAAGTTTCCTGATGGGTTATGAATTTTTATATGTTGTAATTAAGAAAAATGGGTGTGGAAGCAAAAACAGTCATGGTGGTTACACTGGCCACATTAGCAAGTTTCTATCATAAGGTCTGCTTTCAATTACCTGTACCCAAGATGTCAGCAATTTAAAAAAAAAAGTATACCTTTATGCATTTCTTTTATAGTTCTATGTAGAAGTATATATGTGTGTGTGTGTGTGTGTGTGTGTATGTGTGTGTGTATATATATTTTTTTTGGGGGGGGTGGGGTAGCTTTGGGCCACACCAGGTGATGTTCAAAGGTCAGTCCTCGCTCTGCACTCAGGAATCACTCCTGGTAGTGCTTGGGGGCCCATATGAGATACCGGGGATTGAACCTTGGTCAGCAGCATGCAAAGCAAGCACCTACTCACTTCAGTATCTCTCCAAGTCCCTAAGTGGAAGATCTTAGGTAGCAGAAAGAATCTTAACAATAGCATTGAAACAAACTAGTATGGTTTTGAAATCCCAAAATTTTTTTGTTGGTGGTTTTTGTTTTTTTAGGGGGGCCATACTCAGAGGTGTTCAGGGCTTACCCTGTCTCTGTACTCAGTGATTACTCCTGACAGGACTCAGGGGACCCTGTGTGGTAATAGGGAATGAACTTGGGTTAGCCACATACAAGGCAAGTGCCCAAACCACGGTACTACTGCTCCAGTCCCCCAAATTCTTTATACATGACCTTTCACAATTCTCAAGATTAATAAACACTAAATTAGGTTCATTTACTCTGTCTTACCTACTGCAGAGAATTCCAAATCTAGGAATATACCACAGTCAACTGATCCATTTTCCTACCCAAAACATTTATATTTCAATTTTCTTCTATTCTAGGCAACACTGTAAAAATTCTTGAATAAGGGCCAGAGAAACAGTAGAGTGGGTAGGGCATTTGCCTTGCACACAGCTGACCCAGGTACAAGTCCCAGCATTCCATATGGTGGCCTCCAGCCCGACCAGGAGTAATCCCTGAGCACAGAGCCGGGAGTCAGCAGTCCTGAGCAATGCCAGGTGTAGCCCCCAACCCCAAAACAAAATAAAGCAAAACAAAAAAATCTTAAACATGTTTGTTTGTGGCTTCCAACACAAAATGAACCTCTGCTGGTTTGCCCTGCAGACTTCGGGCTTGCCAAGCCTCTATAATCACATTAGCCAAGTCCCCTCTTCCTCTCATCTTCCCTCCACTTCCCTCCTTTGGTTTTGTTTCCTGAGGAAAGGATCTCTAGTCCGAAAGCCAGTGCAGTCACTGGCCCATCCCTCTCACAGAGCACAGTCCTGCTATGGCTATCAACTAACATCCATGAACAGCTGCTTTATATATTTTATTGAGTTTTCTAATCGTTTATAACAGAGGGCGAGGCAAATGCCATGAAGAATGTCACGGTCAAAATCAAGTCTGTCATTTGTACTTTTAATTGGTATACATTTATACTTTAGATCGTATACTTACATTCTTACATTCATACGTATTTACATTCTGGAGGACATATCATGGAATATGACTAAAATACATAAATGCAAGAATTAAAACTGTAATGAAGTGGGGCTAACTTAAAATACCAATGATTAATAAAAAAGATTTGTCAATTATGAACAACTTTGCAACTATGTACCTCAAGTTCATTTAAAATTTTTTTAAATTTTAAAATAAATAAAAATAAATGAGATATGCTGAAACATTTCCCTGTCTCCTTCAGCAGAATATTTCTAGTGTTTTCATTTCCTATTGCAATAGTATTTCTATGAACTATCTGCAGTCTTTGGGATATACTTTCTGTAGAGGTAAAACTGTCAAAGAGAACAATCACTTTGATTTGCTGCACTGCTCTTACCAAGCCTACAACACTGATTTCTGGCAGTATAATATGAGATCCTGCTACAGGCCATCAATTTTGCTTTCTTTTTTTTATTGCAGTAACTTTGGTTTACAAGATTGTAAGTTTTAGGAGTCAGGTTTATACCTCCTCAAATATGTTACCACACAACACCCATCACCAAAGTACCAGTGACTGTTCACCACGGTCTACTGGAACCTCTCTAGCCTAGCCTGCCCCCTGCCTGGCAAACTCTGGCAACCTCTGTTCTGCTCCAAGCGTTTGGTTGAGTTCTGTCTCTTCCTTTGCTCTGTTTCTTTATAATACATAAAACGGGAATCACTATTTGTCTATTTTCCTGAATACTTATACTTCATTCAGCATAATTCCTTCCAGTTCAGTCATTCTGCAAATGCCAAGAGTTTGTCATATTCTTTTAATAGCTGTATTCCAAGCAATACACACAACACACCTTAATCCAATTATCTGGTGTTGGGTACTTGGCTTGGCTACTGTAAATAAATCTGCAATGAACACCGAAATGCATCTTTTTAAATTTATGTTTCTATGCTCATAGGATACCTAGATATAAAACTGCTGGACCTATGATGGATCTATTTTTAGTATTTTGAATAATTTTCACACCTATTTTCAACCCAGGTTGGGCTAATTGACATTCCCACCAACTGTTATGAGGGTTCCTTTTTATTCACATCCTTGATTCTGATCTTTCTCATCCAAGGCATTTTTAAAGGTGATTTTAATTCTCCTTCGCTGATAAAAAAGTAATGAATGTATTTTTTGTGTGTTTTTGTTGAAGTCTTTATTCTATGTTTCCTCTTTGGAACAGTGTCTATTTAAGCTAAAATGGCAGTGGTCTGCACATAGAATAGTTTGGATTTTATTTACTAGCAGCAACTTTTTAATTTGTAGGAATTAGATGTCAGTTTTCTTAAAATGTCCATCCAGTTTCCATCTATAGCTTTGTTTCTGTAAACCAGCCGTTTGTTAATTATACTTCTTTGCATGTATAAATTAATCACAACAGGTATGCATCCCTGAAAACCCATGATTTTAAAATAATTAATGCCAAATGAATGTTATTATGCTAACATCTTCCTCAAAAAATGATTATTTTAAAGCAGAAAGATAATTTATACTTGGGAAACATAAGTGAGATTCTACATTAAGTTATAGTTTTAGAAAGTTCTGTTTAATTTAGTAGGTCCTTATAGGTGACACTTTTTTCTGAATTCTGAAGTAGGTTCCTTTCCCAAAAATGAATTAAACTTTGTTGTGAGAGTTTATGACACAAAATACACATAACAGCGAATAGCCCAAGAGCATTCAATTTATCTTTTTCTGTATCCCTTACTGTCCTTTCTGTTTTGGAGAAAATATTGCTTTGGAGAAAATCTCATATATATCATAGATTTCTATTAATTCTTTGTCCCTTTCTCATCCTCAATGTATTTCTACATCACCATGATGTTTTACTCTGGTAAATGGATATATGCCTTGATTTAGTTTTAAAAAGCCAATTTAATACTATTTTCTTTTTAATAACAGTGACTGCTCATATGCCAACCTTCACATTTTAAATTTTAAATATTCTACCTACCTTATTTTCCCCTTTCCTCTTAGTTCTATACTGATATATATATGTATGTATATATATATGTATGTATATATATATGTATGTACATACATATATATATTTTTAATTTTCTGGTTTTAGATTCACACTCGCAGTGCTCAGGGCCAATTCCCAGTTTTATGCTTAAGGATAACTCCTGGCAGTGCTCAAGGACCAGCCATGTATGCAGTGCTGATGAGGGAGGGCTGAACCAGGGTCACCCACATGCAAAACACGTTCCCTAACCCCTATAATATCTCTTTAGCTCCTTGATGTAATTTTTTAATGAAACTGTTCCCTTAAGCAGTCTGGAAATTGTATGATCTAGTCTGTTTGACCTGTTTCTTACGCTATTCAGAAACACACACACACACACACACACACACACACACACACACACATACATACATAAAGCTAGAAGGCCAACACCTAGAACTTTAATTCTACGTATATATTTATTTTGTTTTGTTTGAGGGCCACACCAGGAAGGGCTACTACTCACTCGAGCTCTAGAGTTAATCTTTGTAATATGATGCTGGAGATTCAAACCAGGGTCATACGGATGCAATGCAAGCCCTTGACCTACTCTACTATATCTCCAGATTTCTACCTAGCTATTTTTAAACCCCTTCTATTAAGAATATAATTAGAAAGGACCAGAGGAGACAGCTCAATGGACTGGAGCTCAAGCTTTGCATGCAGGAGTCCCAGGTTCGATCTCAGGCACAACCTGGTCCCTCCGACCCCCATCCCCCACCCCCAGCAACACAGGGAGATGCTTAGCACGGAGCCAGGAGGAGATCATTAGCACTGGTGTGGCCCAAAACAAAACAAAGAAGAGAACGATCATTACAATTACAATTCTGTTAAACGGAACGCAGTCTCATTAATACTTCATATTTTTGTGCTCTTGTCCTTTAAAAACAGAATCTTTACAGCTTAGTGCTTAAAGTAAGGTTACACCTATCACAGAATGATAGTTAATTCAGTTGTGGTGAAGACAGAGCAGTAAAATTCCATGGCAGGGGTCCACCGAACCTCTAGTGACAACTGTCACAAGCACATCTATCTAATGACTTTTTTCTCAGCATTTCTGGCTGGACTAACAGTTGGAGCAGTTTATATTTAATCTCAGGCAGGAAGTCCCAAGGTTACAATGCTGTTAGGCTGCCAATTAAGCCAGTCATTTTCGATATAACTCTCTTCATCACAGCAGAGAGACTTTATATAGCCACTAAACAAATTTGCTTAACTGCCAACAACTGAATCCTCAAAAATCTCAAATTTCAAGAACATTTAAGCCATTGTCACCAAAATATACAGAACAGAAAAGTTCATCTTCCACTCAAACCTAAGTAATAATACATATAATTTCGTCCTGGCCACCCACTGGAGATTATTGGGAACCAGACAAAAATCCAGCTGACGAGGGCACTTGAATCTCTACAGAATAAAGTGAGTTTCCTCAAATCTGGGTAAAAGGAACAGAGAGAAACAGGACAGCAAAGGACCACGAAAAGCGTGAAGTTCCATCTCATAAAATGCTGTTGTCTTTTTCTTTAAAAGAATATCTAACAATAACTGTATTCTCTGGAAGTAATAGATCTATTATTTTTTGGTTTATTTCTTTCATTTGGGAGCCATGGGCAGCCTTGCTCAGGGATCACTCCTAATTATACAATAAATCTGATTTAAAATCACTGGCTTTTTACAAGATCACAATTACTGTTAATCTGACCAATCATGAAATAAGTAGTTCTTAAATCCATGCTTTTCACAGATTTCTTCTATGTCTATATTTTTCTACCCAAATTTCTTCATGTTAAAAATTAATGTAAGTCCACCATTCATGTAACTATGAACACAAACAAAATTCTATAAAATTTTTAAGTGAAAACCCACATTTGCCAATACTTAATCAAACTGCATGCCAAACTGTGTAAGTCGCAATCAAAGTTAAAACCTTTTACTCTTCTTATTACTGTCAATACAATTTTAAGTATTTCCCTAAGTGACTTTGATGGTCTAATTCTGTGAAATCATTTGCTGAATTATAGAGCACTGATTAAATATCATTAGAAAATGTTAATTAAGGAAGAAGATAGTAATTAACATTTGTATTACTTTAGAGGAAAGATGTACACACAACGTGGTATTCCACAGATGGGCTAAATAACATTTGGTAATTATCTGGTACTGAGATTTCCATTTCCCGTTACTGGATAAGCCTTGGTAAACTGAATAACAAAACCAAAGGCTAACTATCTCCCCTTTACTCCTGAGCATGTAGGAGATCAGAAATTGTTACTGTCACCAAAGGTGGTTGGATTTATTTATTTATATATGTCTCTTAGGGTCAGTCACACCCAGAGATGCTCAGGGGTTACTCCTGGCTCTGCACTCAGGAATTATTCCAGGTGGTGCTCTAGGGATCTTGGAATGCCAGGGATTGAAATGTGGGTCAGCCGCCTGCAAGGCCAATGCCCTACCCGCTGTGCTATGGCTCCAGCCCCAATGGTGGTTGTTTGGCTTTAACAGTAAATTTCCTTCCATTCCTTGCTAAGGATGTTTAGTCAAGCAACATTACTGACAAGTCGTCTTGCTGCTGAACTACATTCTAGAACATAGAGACCACCAGGACAGGGCTTCAAGAGTTCATGTTAGATGGGTGAGAGAGCCAGGGACAAAGCTAGAGAGTTGAACATGAACAGCGAGGAGAATGGAGTATGAAGAAAGTTCAAAGAAAGCATGTAACGGGGAGAGATGTGAGAAGGGATCTGAAAATGCTTTGAGGAAAATTAGTACCGAAATAATTCTGAAAAGGGGGAAGGGGGCGTGGACAGAGAGGAGAGCGAGCAATGCCTTGCTCCGTTGCACCTGCAACCATGGTTCAAATCCCGGTACCACATACCCCTTGGGTACTACAGGTCTGACTCCTGAGCACTGCTTCACGTGGGACCTCCGTCACTACCCCCAATAAAGGAGGGTAGGAAGAGGTTGACTAGACGTGCCATAAGGACAGACGTCAGAGAGTCTAGGGCACTCTGGTGTTAGTGAAGGTGCAGTGACTTTGAACAAAACCCCTATGTTAACACTACACGATACTGAGTATTAAAAATAAAGGCTATCCTGAGAATCTCTCCACACACAGCTGAAGTCCGAAAGGAAATTTTTAACAAGATTATCCACAAACTCCAAAGGAAAGCAGCAGTGCTTGAACTTTTCCACTCTTACACCCACAGTGTTAACAATAGGTACCTGGCTGAGAGCCACGGGGGGGCACACACCTGAGTCTAACCTGTCATCCTGAAGGCCACATGTCACGGAGGCACCTCAGCGCAGCGCTGGGACTTTATGACAAACGCAGCCTGGGCAGGTGGGTACTGGGAGCCCACAACACCCCGCCACACAGCCCAGGGGCCACACTTTCTTCCCTCCCTCTTCCGTGCAGCCACTAGCTCCACATCAGCCTCAACTGCTCTCACACTCCGTGAGGACAGTGGCCAGCACCTCCGAGGAGCTTCTCAAGGGACCAAAGAGGCCTCTTCACAACTCTGCTTCCTCCTCTGCTGCCCTCACTCCCCCAAACAGGCAGAGGCTCCGAAACAACTCCCATTCAACCCCAGAGAAGAGGACCTGGCAGATATCACGAGCACTCTGTGAAGTGAACACACCAGGAAGTGAACACACGCAGCGCACAGCTACCACGCTTTCCCACTCGGTCTCCTGGTAGCCCAACAAGCAGAACGCATCTCCCTGCCTTCATGTCGTGTCGACAAGACTCGAAGCGAGAGCCAACAAAGGGAGAGGCAGGGCCCAAGAGAGGCAGCCCTCAACCTGCAGAGAGGGCTTCACGCCTCTTGTTTTAGGGCCTCATAGAACTTGGCTTTAGGACTGTGCATCAGCCAAGCTGTGAACTCTCAACCTCCCTCATGCTTTACCTCTGAGAATCTGGGTAGAGGAGGAGTCCCCTCCGGCAAGTAAAGAGAGGGGAAAGAAGTCATCTGTGGTCTCTCATCATGGAGAATTTTATCTTATTAGGAGAATACATTTATCAAATGTTGTGTGTATATATATATATATATATATATATATATATATATATACACACAGACATAGACACACACAGAGACAGACAGACACACACACACACACAGGAGCAATATCCAGGTCCAAGCTGTGCTAGAATTTTAACCTGGGGGTGGGGAGGGGGGTTCCCACATGCAAACCAGAGCTCCAGCCCTCTGAACCATCTCCCTAGCTTCTATTTGAAGAGGGCAACCAATACAAGCTGCCATACTCATCTGACAGGCCAAAGAGTAAAGGTGCTTTCATAAAAAACATAATTTTATTAATTCATCAAGAGACACTTCGGTTTTGGAAAACATTGTATTGTGGGGCGGGGGGGAGCCTCCCAAGGGGGGTGCTGGGGGGGCCTAGATCCACTGCCAGGCAACCAGGCCAGCATTTTCATGTTAGTGTCCTAGGAAGTGGTGCTGCTTGGTCCCTGCGATGCCAGGAACACCCAGAGGTGCTCAGGGACCTCAGGACACATCTAGCAATGCTTGGGAGGCTGTGCGGTGCCAGATGGAACCTGGGCCCAGTGAGCACTAAGCAGGCACCCCAATGGTTATCCTCTCTCTCTCTCTCTCTCTTAGCCCCTGTGTTACGTTTTATTCATATGTGCTAGCTACTTGACCAAGCACATTTGGAAAAACAAAGCCTTGAACCCTGAGTCATATATTACAAAAACGAAAACAAAAAAACTAAACACCCAGGAGTCAGAGAGATAATACAGAGGGTGAGACATTTGCCTCACACAAAAAGGATCCAGATTCAATCCACAACCCCATATAGACCCCCAAGCCTCACCAAGAGTGATACCTGAGCATAGAGTCAGGAAAAAGGGCAGTTGGGTGTGACCACAAAAACAAAAATTAAATTAAAATAGATAGCCAGGAACTAGAACACAACCTCCAGCAAATTATTATTTTATTTTTTGACTTTTGGGGTCATATCCAGCAATACTCAGGGGTTACTCTGGCCTGCATTCAGGAGTTATTCCTGTTGGTATTCGACGGACCATATGGTATGCTCAGGATCAAGCCCAGGTCAGCGACGTGCAAGGAAAACCCCCTACCCACTGTACTAGGGCTCTAGCCCCCCAAATGGCTGTATTAGGGCTCTAGCCCCAAAGTGTCCTCAGGTGAGAAGGTGATCCATTCACACCCGAGTCTGGGTTATGTTCTATGTGCACCAGAAAACATCACGCCCTATCATAGGCTCATTTTCAACGAGAAAACTATAGAAATCTGGGAAATAGAAGTTATGTGTCAATATTAGCAGCTTCTCTGGAGGATGAAATGAGCTCTTTGCATTTTATTTTAAACAAACCTATATTTCATTATTAGCGCTAGTAGTATAAAAATGTTCCGTTGATGAATGTGGCTCTTCTCAGTCTCAGTACTACATAATAAGAACAGCTGGGCTTTCTAGATAACTCAGATAAACTCATTTTTCTTCATGCACCTCATGTTGAAGAGGAAATTAACAGATCACTTATTAATGCTTCGAGCCCTAAATCATTTATATATAAAATTGTCTTTCAAAACAAGGGATACTTGGGACACAGTGGGTAGAGCATTTGCCTTGCATTCAGTTGAGCTGGGTTCAATCCCTGGCATCCCATATGGTCCCCGGAGTCCACCAGGAGTGATCCCTGAGCACTGAATCAGGAGTAGCCCTGGGTGTGGTTCAAACATCTCTTCCCACCCCCACCCCTTCCCTGCCTTAAGAATCTTCTGTTTAGTGCCAGAGAATTCATAAAGGGGTAAAGCACATGCTGTGTATGTGGCTGACCCGGTTTGATCACCAACACATGATCCCCCCCCCAAACACTGTCAGGCGTAGCTCTAAGCACCAGCACAAGATCTGAGCATTAATGTGAGGATGGGCCACAAAGGCTGATAAATGCCTGCAAAGGCCTCTTGGGGACGCTTCCCTTCCCCAACCCCCCAAATACACAACAGATAGTACGGTTTATTTGCTCCCTTACAGAGCAATAACACAGGTGAAGGGGGAAAAAAGGATGGACCAGCAAATCAATGTCACTACAAAAAAAAAAAAAAAGCCAACCAAATTCCACAGGAGTTGCTCCCTGCAGGCAGCACAGCTTGTGAAGCTTTGCTAACTGTTCAAGCCTTCAGCAGGTTTTTACGGTGTGCTTTGTTGTTGCTTGTTTTGTTTGGGGGCTACCCTGGCAGTACTTGGGGCTTCTTCCTGGCTCTGTGCTCGGGATCACATTATGCAGCACTGGGCCAGCCATGTGCAAATGCAAGCAACTTTAAGCTCAGTACTATCCCTCCGGCCCTCCTGGGCATGCCGCCAAGGCCCCACCCACCCGTACCCTACCAGCACAGAGGATGTGTTCCTTCCCCGCAGTGCTGCTGACAGCATGTGAACACGGAGCCTTGGCCACACAGTCCAGTATGAGCCAGCTCAGAGAGGGACGCTCACTGACCCGCCTGTGCTGAACAGAGGACCCCAATCTCAGGGAGTCAGTAGAAAGAGCAGAACAACCAGAACAGCACAAGATGACAGCGAAAGAAACAGCAGCTGCCGCCTCAGCTGGACTCCTGAGGTCAAGAAAATATAGGACAACAGAGGCTTGAAAATGCCACATAAACCAAACATGCTGAGGATTCCTCTCGGAGTCCCCAAGTCTCCATGCATTACCCAGAAAGACTTCCATAAGGCTGGAGATACAGTACAGGGGCTAGGGCACTACTTGCCTTGCACTTGGCCGACTCTGGTTCGAGCCCTGGTATCACATATGATTCCTGGAGCACTGCCAGAAACAATCCCTAAGCCAGGAGTAAGCCATGAGCATCACTAGGTACTGACTGTCCCCAAACCAAACAGAAAGAGCCCTACATAGAGGAGGTGCCTGGCATGCCCGAGACCCTGGCACTGCACGCCCCTGCTTCCCAGTCCTGCTGTGATATAGTTCACGTAGCCCCCCAAGCATCACCAACTGGGATCTCCCAAAATAAAAGAGGTTGCTACGGCAGAGGAGGTTCCATGAGTCAAGGCCAGGGGTCACCCATGTCTAATGCCAACAACCACTCTACCCAACCATAGGGGTGGGTCCAAGGCAAGGCCACTGCATGGACCCTGGGCACAGCCAGGAGCAACCCCCAAGCATTGAGCCAAAGCAGCTGCTGAGCACAGCCAGGATGGCGTCCCCTTACCAGGCAAACAGAAATTATTTTATATGAATATATAAATATAGGTTTCAATTACTAGGGACTCCAAGGAGCATCTAAGAAATGAATGACGGAGATAAGCAGTAAATATCAAGATTAGGATTATCTCCAGAAGAAGAAAACTTTAAGAAAGAGGTGAAAAAGAATGAGGTTCCTAGTATAGGGATTTGGCAAGATCTTCTCAAGCGGCTGAGCATTTTCTCCTTAACCCTTTCTAAAGGGACCTGATTTATTTCCACAATTTTCATTCAAGAGCACCCTCTGCTGGGAAAGAACCTCAAACTGCAGTCACTTCTATATGCTTTTCAAATCACTTTTTTTTTTCCTTTTTGGGTCACACCCAGCAATACACCGGGGTTGCTCCTGGCTCTGCAATCAGGAATTACCCCTGGCATACTCAGAGGACCATATGGGATGCTGGGAATCGAACCCGGGTTGGCCGTATGCAAGGCAAACACCCTTCTGCTGTGCTATTGCTCTAGCCCCTCAAAACACTTTTGTTTTGTTTTTGGTCCCAAACAAGCATCTTATAAGTGGACCGACCACTTCTCCACCCAGGAGTCTAAATTGAATCACAGCAGACTGCAGTTTCCCCTCTGAGCCAAATCGGGTACTTAGTTCCTGTTACCCCCAGGGCAGGGGGTGCTACAGCTCCCTGTCCTCTGCTGGGGGACCAGAGAGGAGGCAGACACAGGCCTGGGCGGCCAGGGGAGCAGGGCAGAGGGGAACACAGCCCTGCCCTTCCAGGAGGAACATGCTCACAGGCCAAGGGGCACCAGGGAGGGAGCTGGCCTCAGGTCAGCTGGGGAGCCCCCATATTCAGCAGAATTGAGGGGCAACAGAGAGCGGCGTCCATCTCCAGGGAACCCTGCAGGTCAGCCAAGGCCTTTATAACCCACACGAGGGAGCCACAGGGTACAGAGCTGCTGGGAATGGAGGGGATCTCACCACCCAAGATGCCAGAAAGGAGGTGGCAGCCAGGGGACACGGTGTACAGCTGCAAGTGGGCAAGAATCCTGTTCCCCTCATCCACGGCTCCTCCCTGCTGGTGGGTTTGCCCTCGACGTGTATTTCTCACACACTTATCCTCGATGACTCCTTTGATTCCGTAATTTTTTTTTGGTCACACCCAGCAACACTCAGGGGTTACTCCTGGCCCTGCACTTACTCCTGGCAGTGTTTGGGGGACCATACTGGATGCTGGGGGTTGAACCCGGGTCAGTCGCGTGCAAGGCAAATGCTCTACCCTTTGTACTATCGCTCTGGCACCTGATTCCGTAATTCTTTTACCAGGGTTTCCTCCTATCCTAGTTTTTTTCCATAACCAAGACTTCTATCTACTATGGATTTAGGCAGGGTGTGCTTATACGCGTTCCTCCCTCCCTTTTTTTTTATACCTTCATGTAAATGGAGCAGCTAGGGAGATAATTAGCTACTAAAATTTTTCTTCTCTGAATGCTTGCCCATGTTATATTTCTCTTCTGTGTGCAGGGAGGAGTTGATGGGGAGAACAAGAAAATATGTTTTAATAGTAAAATTTTAGACCCTTTGGAGTATTCATAAATAAAAAGCAAGCTTTCCTGAAGAAATCTTTAGCTTTCAAATAACTGGATTTCGATAGACCTATCTTCAGCAAGGTAAAAATGAGGTTGATACAATAACAAAGGCTGCGAGTAATTTATATTAATACCTCCAGTACAGCAATACCTCCTCCTTGCCCGACGCAACTCAACACTGTGACTAAGCAAAAGCAGGTAACCAGGGATGCTGGTCTCTCACTGGAAAGGGCTCTGGGGGTCAGACTTCATGAAGCCCACAGCTGCAGTCTGATCCCCCCAAACCATTCGCCCTCCCTACCATTCCTCCTCCTTCAAACATTGCTCTGCTTTGTACCCTCCCTCACAGGCTGCTTTGCCGTTCCCAGATTGCTCCATAAATGGAAGCAAAAACCACGGACTCTCTCTCCTCTGTCTTCTTTCACTGAGCCTGAGTATTTTGCGATTCATCCCCGTTGCAGCGTATATTATTAATAATGCATTCCTTTTCATTCCCACAGTTTTACTTCTTCACCAACACACACAATTTGCTCATTCATGAACTTGTTCATGGTTAACTGTTATCATCAGGAGGGTGACCAGGAACCGAGCCATTCTGAAACTGCATATCCCAAGTTTTTGTAAGGGGAGAGTAAATAATAGTAATAATATTAATAATAATAATAAACAAACCCAAAAAACAAGTCACCCAGAAACAAACAACATGCTCCAGGGTGAGACAGAGATTCACATCCTCGCCTGCCCCCCGCCCCCCACTAGTGTGCCAAATGCTCACCCAATTCACTCTGACTGTCCATGTAAAAGCATGTCCACTAGAGAAATAAATGGGTTTGGGTTGCAGCCTAATCACTGACAATCTGGTCTGGATCGTACCCACTTCGTAATAGGTCTCATCCCTCCACTATCTGGAAAGCTGTGGGTTCCACTGGGTCAAAGTCCTGGAGAGAGACACTGTCCTAGAGCAGACTCCTGCTATACCTTAACAGACAGCTCAAGGCAAGAGCGACCTGTCCTACCGAGGCAGAGGGCTGAGTGTGGGAAGGAGGTGAGTCTGCAGGAACCTGGCTGGCAGGAGAGAGAGGGTCAGCAGTACTCCGGACCCAGCCGCTCGGCCTGGCTTCCTGCCGTGCTCTGCCATGACAAACCTTTCCATCCAGCCTCTCTGCTCTCATACCAGAGCTACCCTCTTTTCACCGGGAGGCGGCAGTGGCCCTCCCAGGTGGTGCTCTAGAGAGACAGGGGTACTGGGGAAGTGGGGTGAGTCCCCCCAAGGCAATGATCACCAGCCAATAAGGTCTACAAGGGCTCAGGGACGCGATGATGTTCGGGAATCCATGGTGCAGGCCACATCTGGGTGCTGGACGCCTCCCTGGCCATACCAGGAGTAAGCCCTGGGCACAACAAGGTGTGGCCCCCAAAACAAACACACACTCACACACATACACCATGACCACACCAAAAAAAAAAAAAAGAGTGAAAAAAAGAAGTTTGTCTTGACTCAGAAACGGCACACAGGGGCTGGAGCGATAGCACAGCGGATAAGGCATTTGCCTTGCACGCAGCAGACCCGGGTTCAATTCTCAGCATCCCATATGTTCCCTGAGCACCGTCAGGAGTAATTCCTGAATGCAGAACCAGGAGTAACCCCTGTGTATGGCATGACACCCCCTACCCCGAAAAAAAAAAAAAAGAGGATCTGGAGCTATAGCACAGCAGGGTGGGCGTTTGCCTTGCACACAGCCAACCTGGGTTTGATTCCCAGCATCCCATATGGTTCCCTGAGCACTGCCAAGGATAATTCCTGAGTGCAGAGCCAGAAGTAACCCCTGTGCATCACCGGGTGTGACCCAAAAAGCAAAAGAAAAAAAAAAACAGAAACAACACAGTTGACCCTGAATGTGCCTGATCTCATCAGAAATGGCACACATGGCAGACTGAGGCAGAAAAAGGATGCTGCTCACCTACCCTGAGCAATGGGCGGGTAATTCTGTGATGAGACTCACCAAGCATCAGGAAGACAGCGAAAGGGAAATCTCCACCCATTGTGATTAACTGGGATCACGGGTTTTCTGATTCTCTGCATTATTCACTAGCCAGGGCCCTGATCCAACAGAAAGTGCTGCGGGAATCCCTCTCTCCTTTGCTAATGTGCCTCCGGGTCTTCTGAGGCCTTGTTTTTCATCAAGCCACTATTGCTTTGGTGGAAGCAAATCCGCACTGCCTCGTGTACTACTCTTCTCGTAAAAAGTCACTGTACTGTTTCTGAGACCACCTTCCTTTCGGGCACAGGGAGATCTTCCACATGCGCTAGGACCTCCCGTGCCCAGGAAGCAGTGCCATGGGTCTGCACTTGGAAATTGATCACCATCGCAGGCATTTCATTTTGTCTGCAATGGAGTGATCACTGTCTTCTTAAGGTTGTGGTGGTGATTATTCTATTAGACAACTCAGGGTCAATCCCTGGCGCCGCATACACTGAGCTCCTAAATGCCTGCAAGGTATCATTCCTGAGCAGAGCCAGGAGTAAGCCCTGAGCACAGCTGGGTTTGTCCCATTAATTTTTACTTAAAAAATAATGAGGAAGATTACATAAAGGTAAGTGACATAAAAGTGGACACCTGGTAAGTGAGCAGTGCAAGGATGACCTGATCTGCTGTAATCTGCATTTCTTTACAGCTGCCAAGTTTACAGGCTGGAATATACACCTGTGAAATGCATACCTGATATAGCTCTGGGTGGTTAAAAAAACTGGCTGTTCATAGCAGCCTTATCACAGACTTTCCCGAAGGTTGCAATATCAGTCCCTTAGGGTGTGCTGGAATAATCCAAGAAGACAGGGGTGTGTGTGTACTTACTGTGGGTTTAAAGGTAAATTTGGGGGTGTGTACTAATATATTTTTTTCCTGAAAAGGGGGAAGGGGAAGGTACACCAAATAAATTTGGAAACCTCTGGTTAGACATAATAATGCCAAGGAAACACCCACATGTCCATCAGAGGTGAAATCATTTATATACATATATATACAGTCTGTGCACACAACAAAATATTATTCAGCTATTAAAAAAAGGGAATTCTGATATCTGCTATAACATGGATAAGCCTTGCAGACATTATACTGAAATAAAAAGTCACAAAATAAACTACTATTTATGACATTTTTATGAAGTAACTAAAGGAGTCAAATCCATTGAAACTGGAGGAGGTGATTACCAAGACCTGGTGTGGTTCATGGGTGGAGAAGGAAGTACTAGCTCGATTAGTTTCAGTTTTGCAAGAAGAGAACTTCCTGCAGATGGAGTAGAGATGGCGGTATAAAACTGAGATTGGGCCTACTGCCACTCAATTCTATATTTTTAAAATAACCAAAACAGTATATTTTATGCTACATACATTTTACCACTTAAAAGTAAAAATCTTTTTGAAAAATGTGCTTCAGTCAAATGCTAATGAATTCTGAGTATGGTAATAACAGGTGTATCCTCCTGTTAAAATTGGGTTCTTGAGGCAGTTATGCCAAAATATATTGATGTATTAATAAGCTAGCATTTAGTTTAGTATTTTATGGTACCAAGTACTTGTACTTTGATTAATATAGATCTAATACAATACAATTATTTCTGAGGTAAACAATTTCTCTAGGACAGCATGTTTTTTAATTTATGAACACTCCAAAGGTTATAATATTTTATTATTAAAATATATTTTTATTCTCCTACTGACACAAAACAAACTAATTTTTTTTAATGCTGGCAGCGTAATTATCTAAATGTTTCACATGCATGAGAATTATTGGGGCTATGGTGCTGCCAGCAGGTCAATCTGTACCTGTGAAATTGATCCCCAACACCAACTGATCCCTTGAACACCACAGAAATCTCAAACAAAAATAAAAAAGGAGTCCTATTCTGTCCTGCTCATCTCTCAGAGAATTTTCTTCTCTCAGAAAAGTCCAATGAGCTGAAAAGTTTCTAGTCTTCACTGAAAATGTGATCAATAGTCTATGTATATAAGAACACGGTTTCCCTTCTTAAAAAAATTATTAGAACTCAGAAATGGTAAACTGTCAAATTCTTATTCCAAGCACCTTCAAGTTTCCTCACAGATGATTCTCAAAATACAGCATAAAGTCTTGGCCGGTAACCATAAAGATTCGTCACTACAATGTTTGTTTTGGTCAAGGCCCCCAAGAAATTGATGATCTAGAAGATGGGAAACTATCTAAAAGATACACATTAAAAAAAATACACATTTTAGTGTAAAAACAGGTGAACAACTGAAAAAAGAGAAAAAGAAACTCATGCCTACTTCCCCCATTTTCACTGGTACACACTGAAGGAACACTTTTGAAAGGATACTTTCCTCAAGTCTTGAGAAACACTATTGCAAATTGCAAACTGTTGATATATATTTTACCTTGTTTATCTAGATTCACATTAAGTATTAGATGTGATGACCCCCAAAAATCTAAATAGAGGACTTTTGAATACTGCATCTGTATCAAACAAGATTCAATTCAAAGACATCTACCCTCCATGAAGATAATCACATAAGGAGATTATTTATAAGGACAATCAGTGAGAGACTGTCTCATGGGTAAATGCCATACCTCGGCTCCACCCATCCACTTAGGTTCGTCAGGAAACTCGGCACACAAAATATCTTCTGACTGATCAGTCCCCAGGACATGGTAGTAGAGCTTTTGGTGGAGATTTGTAGATGTCTCTGTGCCTGCAAGACATAAAAATGTAGAACTGCAGTTGGTGACTTTGTTTTTCATTTTTGTTTTTGGATCACACCAGCGGTGCCCAGGGGTTACTACTGGCTCTGCACTCAGGAATCATTCCTGGCTGTGCTCAGAAGATCATCTAGGATTCCGGGGATCAACCCCAGATCAGCAATGTGCAAGACAAACACCTGACCCACTGTGTTATCACCCTGGTATCCAGGGTTGGTGTTTTTTTTTTTAAAAAAAATCTCTTCCAGTCGTGTCATACAATGCTAATTAAAAAGTTATGTGTCTGTTTGCAGGATACAGGCTAATATACAAAAGCCATTCACTCTCCTATACAATGTTCCCCATACTCTCTCTCTACTTTTGAGCATTATGGTTTGCAATACAGACACTGAGAGGTCATCATGTTTGTTCCATTATCTACTTTCTGCACACATCTCCCATCCCAACTGATTCCTCCAGCCATCGTTTTCTTAGTGATCCCTTCTCTATTCCATCTGCCTTCTCCCCTCTGCTCATGAGGCAGGCTTCCAGATATGGGGCAATCCTCCTGGTCCTTGTATCTAATGTCCTTGGGTGTCAGCTTCATAGTATGTTATTCTATACTCCACAAATGAGTGCAGTCCTTCTGTCTGTCCCTCTCTTTCTGACTCAAAAAAAATTTTTTTTTAGAAAAAGACTGTACAAGATGAAGATCACAAACACTGGTAATGTAACAGGTGAATAGGATACTTAGAAACAGACCTACATAAATTCCAATTATCTCTGACAAAGAAGGCAAGTCAACAGAGAAAAGATAGTTAAGTACAACTCTACAAAACTTCCAGAAGAAAACCCCTGAAAAAGAAAATCTAGAGACCTTTAGTTTGGTGATGCCATTTTAGATACAACACTGAAGAAGCCATGTGCTGTAAAAAGAAAAAAGAAGAAGCTGGACTTCATTAAAATTTCTAATCTGCAAGACACTGTACAGAGAACACAAAGCCACATCACAGACTTGGAGAAAATGTTTTCAGAAGTTGTATCTGATAAAATATTGCTACCCAAAACCTACAAAAGAAACTCTTAAAACACAACAAAACAAAGGTAGGAACGTGATGGCAAAATAGCGAGAACCGGTCTCTGCATCCTCCTGCTTTCATGGCAAAAAGTTGGATTAACTCCAGAAAAGGACCCCAAATTCTTATGAACAAGGGGCAGAGCTGAGAGAAAGACTGGAGACAGATGCTTTTGCCAGGAGAGGAACTCCCAGCACAGAGCACCAAGCTGCCATCGAGAAGAGAATTTCTACGATGCAAAACTTTCTCTGGGAACAGGGATGACTGATTTCCTAGTGTCCCCCATTCTATAGTCATATCCATACAACACTAGAACAGGAAGCAAGAAACTAAACCAGGCACTGAGGAACATACAGGTATCATCCTGGTGACCCCTCAAAGCCTCCCTGCTGGGCGCCATGTGAACAACTCATCAGCCCAGTCACCAGCAGGCACTGGCGGACTCAACTTGCCAAAGATTGCTGGTAAGAGGCGATACGAGATCTCGCTACTCAGAAACAAGCTACCTCAAACAAGTTGCCTTGGTGGGCTCGAACCACACCGGTGGAACAGCTCAGCTCCAGCAACCCCAGGCTAAAACCTGAGGCTTGAGACATTTGCTTCCACTAGCAAAGACATCTAGCCCCTCTTGGTTTTATTCTGATTGCCAGTAAGCAGACAGCACCCCTAAAGCAGAAAGTAGGCCATGGGCCACCCCTGAGGAAGAGTCAGCAAGGGGAGACAATGTGCGTGCTGTGAACTCCTGCTCAGCCCCTGAAGGCTCGCACTGTAACCAAAGGCCCATCCGTCCCTCATGCCCACCTCACACAAAGTTGTCTCAGTCACAACCAAGCCTGACTGAGCACAGAAGGGCAAGCTGGGGCTGCCAAGCACTAGCAACTTTGAATGCCTCACTGCCACTCTGGTCCTCTCCATCCTGGTGTGTGGGTACCTCTGGGCATGTCTAACTTGCTTAAACTTGGCACATAACTAGTTGTCACTGGGCACCCATGACTGCACCCAACTGTTTTCCAGGTCTGTTTAAACTTGGCCTTCGGAAGTCCTGAAGCATTCTGGGCTCAAAATACTGTTCTTGGCTTACTGGACCTTGGTGCACAGGTGTCCCTGGGAACTTGCAATTTTGTAGTACCCAGCTTACTCACGGGCCTGTTCAAAATCCAGCACTGGGTACCTGTAACAGCATGCCCTAGTTACCAGCCAGCCTGCTCAGGCCTGGTTCACATGAACATTTCATCATTTGTAATACTGACCCAGAACACTCCCAAGTTTGACTGAATCTCAGGAGGGCCCAGAGACTGCCAAGCACTGGCCCACTTGATTGCCATAGGAAAGACAAAGGTGACCCTGGGCATCCATAAGCTGCAACTTTGGGTCACTGCCCACATGTCCTCCAATCTGGTGCATAGAAACTTCTGAAGACCAATAATTTTGAGTCTTTGGTTGCAGCACAGACCCTGCCAAATGTAGACCTGCTGATGTCCAACAACAAGACGCTGCTCAGGTCCGCTTGAACTGAGCACTTAAAGGCTGGACACCCTCACTGTAGTCAAAAAGTCCATCTTGCAAATTCCTGAGCCTGTCGAAGAGCTTTCCCAACACAGCACCTCAAGCCAGGAGCAGAAAGCAGAAAAAGTCTCTTCAGGAAATGGTGTTCATAATATTAGACAGATGTTAACCCAAAATAGGTGAAAGATTTAAGAGGTAAAATTTGCTCCATGATACGGATTTAGGAGGTATCTCCTGATTCAGCCCCACTGACAAGGGAAACAAAAGCAAAAATAAATAGGGTGACATCAAACTAGAATACTTTTATACTAGGAAAGTAACATGGGGTTGGTGAGAGAAAATACCCACAAACCATACAACTGATAAAGTCCTAAAATACAAGTTATAATATGAGTATGCAGAATACAATAACCAAAAAACAACTACCGCATCACAAACTGGGGAGAAAAACTGAACGGACACTTCAATTGAACAGACATACAGATGGTCAGCGGGATGTGACAAAATAACCTTTGTCACCGTTTATCAGGGAAATGTAAATCAGAGCAATGAAATTAATCCCAAGATCAGTAAGATCAGTAATAGGGCAGAAATAAGTATCTTAAAGGCAGAAACAGAAAGCAGAGTCCTCATTCACCATTGGTGGGAACAAAAGCAACTTCAGTGTCTGTGGAGAACAGTATGGAAAACGTCTCAAAAAGTTAAAAACAGAACTACTTTGTGATTCAGAAATCCCACTCCTATGTATCTATTTCAAGAATATAAAAACACCAATTTGAAAAGATATGCACATACCCATGTTCACTGCAGTGCTATTATAATAATCAAGATCTAGAAATAACCCAAATGTTCCCAACAGATGAGTAGGTAAAGGCTATAGAGGGTGTGTGTGTGTGTGTGTGTGTGTGTGTGTGTGTGTGTGTTTACACACATACATACTGAAATACTTAGAAATGAAGAAATCTCAGAGGTTGGAGAGATAGTACAGGGTTAAGGTGCTTGCCTTACATATGGCCAACCCGGGTCCAATTCCCAGTATCCCTTATGGTCTCCGAAGCCTTGCCAGGAGTGACCTCTGAGTTTAGAGGTCACTCCTGGCAAGGTGTGGCCCCAAAACCAAAAATAAAAAAAAAATTCAAAAAAATCATGCCTTCTGATACAATACAAAACTAGTTATGCCAAGTGAAATAAATCAGAAAGAGAAAGACAAATACTGGATAGTATTGCTCACCTGTGATATATAAGGAAATGAAGCAAGGGAATCGACATTGTACTCTGAAAACAAACCCTCAGACTCTGACCACTGATTTGGGGCTTAGATGGGGGAGGGTTGGTGAAAGGGTCTGGGAGACAAGTAGATAGATACTTTTCTGATGCGATGAATTTGTTAAAGCACATAAACATTAACACTATTGTGTTATCTCAATAAAGAATTAATAACAAAACTACCAAAAAAATAAATGAAAACCAACCCAAACAATCCAGTACTAAAAAATGAGTGCTCGCAGCTTACACTGGTTCAATCCCTGGCACTGCAGATGGTTTTTTGGATCAGTGCCAGAGAGTCACATCTAAGCACAGAATCAGAACAGTCCCCAAACACCACTGGTGTGGCCCCCAAGCCCTACCAAAATGAAAATAGAGTCAAAGACTTGATAGACACCTCACCAAAGAAGTTACATAGATGGCTTCTATAGATGTTCTTTACATGTCATCTCGAAAATGTGAGCTGAAGCAGTGAAACATCACATTTAGTGATATTATCACATCCATTAGACAGTGCAAACTCTACAACACTGACATTACAAAATGTTTGCAAGAATGTGAAGCAATAGAACGCTCATTTGTTGCTGAAAGAAATGCAGAATATGGTAGCGCCACTTTAAGAGAAAATTTGGTCATTTATTCTAACACTAAACTCGCCGCTACTATATTCTGTAGCAAGGTGCACCTTGCTACCTGTCCCCAGAAGATGAAAACCTGTGTCTACACAAAAGCCTGCATTTATATGTTTAGAGGAGCCTCATTCACAATTTCCAAAGGTAGAAGGAGCAACCAAGATGTCTTGTACCCTATATCTTAGATATGTGGTATATCAGACAATGGAATATAATTCAGTGCTTAAAGGAAATGAACCACTGAATCATGAAAAAAAAAAATTGGAGGAAACACCATGCTAATGAGGTCAATCTGAAAAGATTTTATAACATCTAATTCCAAATATTATTACCCTTTAGAAAATATTAAGCTGTGGAGAGAGTAAAAATCTTTAGTAGTTGCCAAGGGTCAGGGTCAGATAGATGAATAGATAGAATACAGAGGATTAATAAGGTGGTAAAAAATTCTCCACATGGTACCACAGTGATACATGCATGCCATTGTGTGTGCCCATGAAACATTACACCACCAAGATGAATCCCCATGTAAACTATAGACATGCATGACATGTCGACAGGGGTTCTCTTTACCTCTCTGGTGGGGTTTTTATTTTGCTAACGAAGGCAGGAGGGCAGGGGACACATGGGAAATTCACTTTCCACTCAATCTTGGCCGTGAACCTAAAACTTCTTTAATACATATTTGTTGATTTCAGAGATTGTTATGTGATACTATTTTTAAATGAAATATACCAAACTTTCAGCACAACATAGAAAAATGTTCCCCCCCCCAGCACACACACATACACACACACACACACACACACACACACACACACACACACAAACAAAGACAATACTATAGTACTTAAAAAGATGATACTTCACAGACTTCAATGTTCTTGGCCAGGAATTTGGAAAGAAGCTTAAAAGCCGAACCACTTAGCTTCATTCCTAAAGACTTTTGTCACCTAACCGGAGAGATTGTCAAAAGCCCAAGAGCCTCTCAATAAAGGTGGAGTAAATTCCCTGCTGGGAGTACATGTTGGCTTTAATTACACATTAATTACTAATCATTACTACTGTTGCCACCGAAAGCTGAGGGTGAAAAAAAGATCCCACATTTTTCACCATTAACTTAATAACATTGTTCTCTAGCAGCAAATGCCTAGTCATCTACTTTTTTGGACACCTGAACTTGGAAAGAGCCAATGTTTTCTAACTTAGAGCACTCTTCCCAGAGGCAGTTCATCAGGTATTCAGAGCAGAGAGGTTTTACTTTAACCAACATCCTTGAAAAAAAGTAAACCCTACTTTGAGCTCTTTTTGTACTCAAAAGTTTTGCAATATCTAATCAGAAGTCAACAAAAAGCTTTCAAATGTAACCGGAAGAGATTTTTCAAAAGTGCTGTCCCTCTCGTCCCTATTCAACTGGGAGGACACCGAAGAAACAAACACAAAGAAAATGTATCTAAAAATGACACCGGAACAGCAAGACATAGAAAGGGGACAGCTCACGCTAGACAAAAGCACTGAAACAGCTGCGCTTCTCACCCCCCTCTTGGCTGGCCAGCTTGGAGCCAAAACTTTACACCTGAACTCTGATTCTCTAACAGAGGGACTGCAAAGCCCACCCGAGAAGACCAAGCAAAAGAACTTGAAAATGCAGCATGCTGTTTGGAAATGCGGGGGTGCCATCATAAAGGTGCTCCTGCCGCTGCTGCTCCAAGAAAGAACAAAATCATGGAAAATCTACAGCAACCTGGGTGGAAGTGGAGGGGATCATGCCGAGAGACGTCAGGCAGAATGAAAGGGACAGATACCGAGTGAGCTCTCTCATTTGTGGGACTTCAAGGATACACAGCGAGAAAGTGACAAAGATCCAAAGACAACACAATGGGGGAACTGGCACACACAACTGAGATCAAGGCGGCTGAGAAGGATGTGGGGTGAAAGGAAGGGAAGGAAGAAGGCTACACTGGTGACGTGTGTGGTGTCAGAATTATGTCCAGGAGAATCCATTAATCATAGTATTGTAAGCCAAAAGTGAATACATAATCACACTGATCACTTGACATCCCGTTACTCATTGATTTGCTCAGTGGGCCCGAGTAACATCTCCATTCATCCCTGTCGAGTGATAGTGTAGCCCAATGGCATCTGCTTGCTCCAGGAACACAAAGAGCCTCAAACCATTCATCCAGGATCTTGAGGAAGAAGTCTGACCATCTTGTAGGTGGGCAGACACGAGATCTTTTGACGTCTTGTGGAATCCAGTCGGTAATAGCTCTAATGGAATGAACATCTCCAAATGCAGCAGTTATGTGTACCTAGGTCGAGAACTCAACATGACGGAAGGACCTGGCATATGAGCTGCGCAGGACGAAAAAAGCAGCGTAGAATGCCTTCAAGAGTGTCGAAGAAATAGCTAAGAGGATGAAGAACCTACAGCTCTGGGCACATCTCTTAGATTCGACTGGTCCACTTTCTGCACTAACATACGCCTCAGAGACCTGGGCCCTATGAAAACAGCATGAGAACACTATTCGGGTCTCCCAAAGAGGAATCGAAAGAGCTATGCTTGGAGTATCACGCTTCACTCAAGTGAGAGAATGAATCCGGAGATCCAACCTCCATCGACGATGGAGAATCAGGGACACTGTCTCCTTTGCCAAGGCGTCGAAAATCAGATGGGTTGGACACAGAATGCTATTTGGAGACGACCGCTGGACTAGAGCCATTACATAAATAATAAGCGCAAAAAAAAAAAGATACTGCTGCTTTGGTATTAGCAAACAGCTTATACCCAGGCAAGGCAGATGAGATGGGACTTGATCCCTCCTATCTGGCAAGATGAGCAGAACAGGGGCAAAGCAAGAAGGAACATTGTGCAATAGAAGAGGAGAAACTAAGAGGTGGCAGGACCATAAACAATGCCATAGATCCATGACCTTGATTTCTACTCTTCCCACTTCATAACTGGTTTGATGTTCTCCAACTCAAAGAGCTGCTGGGTTTTCAATAGTATTTGCACTTCTGGCACAATTTCATTATGTGATTTGGTAATTTAAAAAAAAAATAGTGTCAAGATAAACGCGGCCAACAAGTGATCTGAAACAGAAGAAAAGTCTAACCAGAAGAAAAGAAGTGATCACTGACCAATGAAAATGTTCTCTCTCAAATCTAAAATGACTGATCATCATCAAATAAGTTGGTTTGGAGAAAAAAAAAAGAAAAGAAAAATTCATCCCCAATGAAACCTTGGAAGATATATAATACACTGGTGAGAGACAGACTGCAGTTAACAGCTCCAAATTTTCTCAGTTTTCTCATCTTCCTACCTCTGGAATAAGGGCTGGGTTCTATTACTTCCTTCAGCCAACAGGAAGTAACTAAGTAATCTTGACCCAGTACCAAGCCCAGGTTCACAGAGGTTGTACCCGTCAGCTCTATGTCTCCATATCCTGCTGTCTTGAACAAATTGGGGCCAACATGCCAGTGGGTAAGACACTCTATGAAGCAAAGTCAAGGTCACAGGCATGTGAATGAGCTAAGTTGAGATCAGCCGATCATTCTATAACTGATCAGAGATATGAACACTTCAACTACATAAAAGAAATTTGCTGGGTGTTCCATAGACTCACAAAGACAAATAATTATTATTCTGAGTCACTGATCTACAACCATGCTGGATTCAGTGTCTTTTTGACGTAAACTGGTTCTAGACCAATCTGTAGGATTTAACGCCAAGTGTTAACACCAAGTGAAGAAGTCGTAATTCTACTGTGCCTTTTCTCTATTTTCTAACTTCTATTCCACCAAAAACGTTCCCTCACAAGTCAGCTTACCATCACTTTTTCCATCCTGTTGGGGATAGGAGTTGTAGAACATTCCCTTCCCATCATGGGTCCAGGCCATACAGCTGAACTTGACTCTTTCAAGCACATCTGGAAGCTCTTTGGCACCATCAACTTTCATGAACTTGATAGTCACCCAATCAGAGCCACTGGAACTTAGACCATAGGCAAAATATTCACCATCTTCGCTGAAGGCATAGCCTGTGGAACACAAGGGAAATTGCAGAACAAACATGAGCATACAATGCCTCACCTAAGCTCGTCTCTCTTTCTCTCTCTCTCTCTCTCTCTCTCTCTCTCTCTCTCTCTCTCCTGACAAAGCTAAAGTTCTCTCTCACACCTGGAAGCAGAATATGGCAACAGAAGGAGCTAGAAAACTGGCAAGGGAGAAACTCAGGGGCTGATTCCAGCTCCTATGGGAGTTTGTCTTCTGATTAGGTAAGTTTCCTAGCCTGTTGAGTGTTTTCATCTATAAAATGAAGTATATGATCATCTGACTGCAGGCATGCTTCCACTCTTTAATTTCTATAATCCCAAAGGCAGTTCAGTTAAAAGCAGGGCTCCCTCTGGGATTTGCAGGATACTTGACTCATACACTAACAGGAAGATGGGGAAAACCACTGCTTTAGGAGTAAGGAATGATTATTTACATACACAAACACAGAACAAGTCTGGAGTCATCAGGTGATGCTTGAAACATATTCACTCTATTTGAAACCATTCTACATCCTCTTTTTCTGAACACTGCTGACACTCAAGGATTAATGTCTACACTATCTGAACACCATCATATCAAGTAAGTTCTAAGGGTTTGAAAAAAAAAGGTTCACATGATAGTGTAAATTCCAGACTGACAAGGAAATTCAAAATATGTATATATATATATTTTTTTTTCCCCTTTTTCTTTCTCTCTCCTTTTCTCTTTTCTTTTCCGGGACCAGAAGTACTCAGGAGCTATTCCCAGCTGTTGCTCTAGGGTTGCTCGAGGCAGTGTTGGGGCATCATATGTGGTATCAGGGACCAAAACAGGGCCTCCTACATGCAAACTTGTTTTCAGCCCGCTGGCTAACTTGTCTCTTTGGCCCTTGCACCTAATTCCTTATTGCCATGACAGATGGAATGATCTAGCCACTAATGGAATGTTTACTGACAAATATTGATGAGTTTATATTGGTTTTCCTACATTTTTGTTGAGCCACACCCAGAGGTGCTCAGGTCTTACTCCTGGCTCAGTGGTCAAGGATCAATCCTGATAGGGCTCAGGGTGCCAGCGAGCAAACCTGGGCTTACCACATGCAAGGCAAGCATCTGACCTGGTATTACTATTTGTTCCGGTTTTGATAATTATTACAAATTAGTAAGTATAAAATAATAGGACAGCAGCATTTGATACCAGACACTGATAAGAGAGATTTCCTCTAGTAAAGTTTGCTAAATTCTAGGGGCAGGGGAAGGTGTTTGAAATTATTCTAAAATACCCACTATTTTCAGAAGATCTGAACTTTATTTTTTTCCTATTAATGGAAAATAACCTTAAAACTTTATCAAAGCCCACTTAAAATTTCTGTAATATATTCAGGGTTATATGTAAATACATACCGGCAAGAAGTCTAAATGGTCACAGGGAAAAAAATATTCACTTTTTATATAACTCACGTTATATAAATGTCTTCCCGTTGTTCATCAATTTGCTCAAGTGGGCCCAGTAATGTCTCCACTGTAAGACTTGTTGTTACTATGTCTGGCATATCGAATATGTCAAGGGTAGCTTGCCAGGCTTTACCATGCAGGTGAGATACTCTCGGTAGCTTACTGGGCTCTCAGAGAGGGGCAGAGGAATCAAAGCCGGGGTGGCCAGGTCAGCTGCATGCAAAGCAAATGCTCTACCTGTTGTGCTATCTCTCCAGCCCAAATAATATAATAAATAAATAAATGAAAGAACAGAGAAAAACATGAGACCCTGTTTTCAAAATAGAAATCTCCTGGGTGAATTGCAAGATTAACCTTAGTTGAAACTAAATGAATTCCTATGCAGGTTCTATTACTGCAGAAAACCAGTGTATTAAGCTCATTTATAACTCCAAGCTCAAATTCATAGAGGAACACTCGTAAACGGGCTGGCATCTTACTTTCAAGACTTAGTCTAAGGAACTGTCATTTACCAACTGCTTGGGAAGAGGAAGAGGAATCCCTTAGGACTGGATGATTTAATCAAAGACCCTTTTGCACTAAACTGTTGGGATATTTTTTTTGTCCTTCTCTTGGTGCCAGGAATTGAATCCAGATTTGCCCATGTGCAAGGCACATGCCATTTAACCCAGCCTTCGCCCTGAACCCCTGCATGGCTTTAGTTCCCCTGGGAAGGTGAATCCCCACCTGCTAGGTTACAGAACTCTGCCCTTCAGATTGCTCAGCTCTGCACCTGTGCTTTTCCTGCAACACACTAAATAAATAAATAAATCTGAACTTTGGTTTTTTTTCTATCAATGGAAAATAATAGAAAATTATAGATAATAATGCTGCAGGAGAAATGCTGCGCTAACACTGGTGGGAGATGATTCTCAGGGCAGGCGATGACTATACCAGAGGATCACAGAACAGCCATGTTTCTCATGAATTTCATCAGTCTTTCCCAAGCAGGCAGTAACCACCAGAGGAGGGGTGCTGGATCCACCCTGGGGGCTGAGTGTCGGAACAACCCTGAGGGGGGGGTGACAGTCTAACTGGGAGCACTTTCTATTCGTTCTCCTATAAACAGATTTCCAAGATCCAGGAGGGTGTCAGGTAATGTCTGTGTGTGCGTGTGTGTGTGTGTATATATACATATATATATATATATATATACACACACACATATATATATAATTTTTTTTTTTTCTGAAAACAAGATGGGAGTTTGGGCACATCAATCCTCCCAGGGTAACATTTGGAGGAGGGAGGGAATATCTTGTGGTGTTCTGGGAAACATGTGGTGTCGGAGATCAAAGTGGGATCTCTTGCAATGCAAAGCATGTGCCCCAGCCCAATGAGCTCACTTTCGAGGCCCTGGTATGATAATCTTTAGGGCCGGCGGATGAGGTTATCTTGGGGGCAAAGCTATTTAAGTAAGAGACATACAGTGATGGCAGGCAAACGTCTCTGTTCAGTTTTAAACGTGTATCTTCAGGGAACTGAGAACCAGCTGTCCAATTTCTACAATACTGAATTCTCCCCCCCCCCCCCCCTTATCTCTTAATTCTAACACACTGGCCATAATCTAAATTTTAAGGCTCTTATCACTGCCCTCCCCAAGGGCAGAGAGCTGATAACTAGTCCTTCCAATTTTGAGTTGCTAGATTGGAACACTTCTTGTCTGTGTTTTAATGTCTCACCAGATGATTCAAGTTTTTCTATCAGTGCTAGCTTGCAGAGTTAGCATCGGCGAAGACGGTTCGACTTCCAGGGCCCAGAAACCTGGAGAGCTAATTTGGGTCCAGTGTGAATTACACTCCAGTGAGGCTTCATACCATCCCAAGAATGTGCTACCTGTATGATCTAAAAATACTGTGCGGAGCGAGCTTCCCTGCCAGGGTGGGTGCAGCTGCGCCTCAGAACTGTCCCCACAATGGTGCGTGCCCACTGTCTGGAGCTCCTCAGGTGGGAGGCCTCCACGCACTCCGTACTGCTGCCGCCGACCCCGGGACCTCACCTCGCAGCGCCACCGTGCCATCATCAGAGAGCGTGTTGGGGTCCAGGAACACTCGGGCTTCCCCCTCTAAGGAATCCTGTACGTATAATACTCGCTGGTTCTGCAACCCTGTGTTGTAAAAATAGAAATACCTGGAGGACAGAGAAGGCTTCTGTTTAGTTAGGGGGTTTTCGATTTGTAGAAAAGAAACTAAATACACAGTGTGCAAAGAACTAAATACACAGAGACAAGCGAAAGAAACACAGCAATACAAAGGTTCGACGGCAAACAGGCCAGGCCGGGAGCACAGGCCGCAGCTAGAGCATGCCCCCTGAACTGCTTTAGGTATTCAAACCATGGCCTGTCATTCTGGACACGGTACCAATATTAACATCTGTATTATTATTCACAGAAGTATGTTAAGCTGCAGTAAGTATATTGATCTATTTTCACTTGTTCATATTAAAACACACACAGACAGCTAAACAGAGGCAAAGACTGCTTTACAGGTGAAAGTTATGATTACTATTCCAAGAAAGTATAACATTTGGATGTCACAGCAAAATGAAAATTAAGGATTAGTTGGATCGAACCTTGTATGAAACACAGAAATTCATTAATATAAGAATCCAGTGACGTCTGTATACACATCTATGATTTTAATTGCCCAGTGTTGCTGGGCAGTGGGGGAGGCACTAGGGTCACCTGGGGGTGGTGACCAAGTCAGGGGGCCAAGTGATGCGTGGGATTGAACCTGGGGCCCCATGCACCAAGTTCTGTGTTCTATCTTCTCAGCCACATCCCTGATCCATAAAGATTGTCTTATTGACCTGTGTGCTTTTATGCCTTTGAGCAGTAAACTATATAAGCTGTAGTGACTTTTTCTTTTCAGTAAACAGAGCAGATTTTCTAAAATGAAATGCTTCCCTAGCCAGCTTACTGAAACCAGGATCTGTAAGCCAACACCCCTCCCCCACCACACACACACACACACACACACACACACACACACACACACACACCCTTTTCCCCTTTTTTTTCCATTTTGGGTCACACTGGTGATGCTCAGGGGTTATTCCTGGCTCTGCATGCAGGAATGAATCCTGTCGGTGCTTGGGGAACCATATGGGTTGCCAGGGATCAAACTCAAGTCGACCACATACAAGGCAAAAGCCCTACCCCCTGTACTATACTTTTCCAACCCACGTCTAACATTCCAAAGTAAATTTAGGACAGTGACTCCACTGAAACTGAGAAAAAGAACTAGGGAACATACTTACGTGGGTGAAAAAAGTAGAATAAGAGGGATGAATAATTAGGTGTTGCCTCTTGGCCCATTTCAATTCTTACAAGAAATGCATGTAACAAAAATTCAAGTAGTATAAGCCAAAGATAATTAATCTTATTGGCAAAGAAATCTCTCCTGTCATCTATAAATCCTATCTCTCAAATTACTAAGCCATAGGAGAACAAGAATTTCCAGTAATCTAGAGTTCTTCTTATGATAAAGCTCTCCTACTTTTCTTAATCCTGACTTGAAGAATTTGGACAGTACCAACAGTCAATAAAGTATCACTTTTATATTCGAGCACAGGACGAAATTGGTTTCAAAGAATTCAACTAACAAATTAAGTTCCTGAGGATTTATCTTTACTAATTTTTAGAAATACTCAGAGCAAGAAAGAGAAAGGAAAATTAAGAAATGAAAACAAGCTCACATACCGCTTTCCTTTCTTGAAATGGCAACTGTACTTGGGGTAGTCATAGAGCTCAGTCATTCTCTCTTTGTAAAGGCCTCGGATAGGACACTGCTCAAGGAATGGCACCGTGATCTTGTTCTGGGCCTCCACAAAAGCCTAAAAAAGAACATGACAATGGGAAAAGCAAATCAAACATGAAACGTCCTCCCTCGAATGTTAGCCAGTCACACAGATCCTCCTCAACAATAAGCAATCTCAACTCACTTCAAAGTCAGTCTTACCAAGCAACGCAGTTTTATTAGCTTAGCTTTACTGACCTGAGACTCGAGAATGCTACGAGTCTGTCCAAAAGCTGAGACCATTTTCTCACTGCTCCCAGCAGGCACGGTCCACAAACACTCATATATCAGGGCAACTTCACCTGATGCCCACCCTTCTTTCTCTCTGCCCCTGTCTGCTGAAGTCAAAGAATCAAAGTTGGTGCTATAGGGCGCAAGAGCATGTGTTTTGTTTAAGACTTAATTTTCTAATGCCTACTACATGGTCAATTCCAGGGAACTCTGCAAAAACCTGAAAACTAAAAAAACAAAATTGAAAAAAATTGCAAATGGGTTGCACTGAACAAGAATTTCAAATACAGTTTATAGGAAGATGGCTTGCAAGACAGGCCAGAGATGGCTTAAAAGAAGTCAGGGACTCTGCAACAAAGCCGAGCAAGGAGTTGTTTGTTTTTGTTTCACACTGGATGGGATGTGTCTAACTACCCAGCGCTGATAACTAAGCAGTTAGAATATTTACAACAACCACTATAAAAAGTTGGCCTCATAAAAATCCACATGTACCTATTTGGAAGAAATAAAACAAGAATAAATGTGTTGGGCTCTAAATTCAATGGGAGGTTTAATCAGAGATCTGTGAGCAGATTAATTTCTTAGGAGAAAACTTCAGGAAACAACAACAAAACGTATTTTGAACAGCAGACAAAAACACAATGATGATGCGAGCCTACTCTTGGAAGGATCAGTTAAGGTCTAAGGGCCCATTCTAGCTTGAAAAGATCTTCTAATGAGCTCTCCTACACAAACCACCCACCTCACACCAGAGCACCAAAAAGAAAGCAGTTCTAAAAACTCATTAACATTTGGAATGCGCTTGAAAAACTGGAGAGAAAGCGTGCAAGGGACTAGGGCCAGCTCTGCTAAGAGCTCACTCCTGGCTTTACAACTGAGGGATCACTCTTGGCAGGGCTGAGGAGACCACCTGGGGTGCTGCGGCTCAAACCAGGGTCAGCCACAAGTGAGCCCAAAGCCCTCCCTGCTCTGACCCCTACACAACAATTTTTGCAAGTAGACCAAGTCAAGAAAAATGATACTCGACTCTGCTTATTTTTATTTAGACACAAAATATTCATCCTCCGGTGTTTTGGAAACTTAAGAAAGGAGCCATCACTTATCCCGGGAGGTACCTTACATGCAGCCAGACAAGAGGTTAGAGTTCTCCAGGGAGGGAGACACTTATTCCAAGGAGGGCAGCCTGAGAGGCCCCCGCCCCCCCCCCCCCCATAGGGGTTTTCAGTTGTGGTGAGAGGGCGCAGCCCTGCAAAGATGGGGACCAGCAGCAGCAAATGCCAGGCCCTGGGGCAGGGGAGCCCGAGGGCGTGAAAGATAAGAGGGTCAGCAAGGCCCGAGAGAGCAAGGGAGGATACAGCAGTCACGCACAGAGGCACAGAGATGTGGGTAGGAGCGAGACCACCTACAGGCCACCTGCGAGACCACGTAGCACCACCTGGGACCCATGAGGTCTGGCCTGCTCTAAGATAATGCAAACCAGGGGGGAATTCCCCGGGTGTAGTGATGTGCGTTAAGAAAGCATTTAAGACATTTTAGCTCCTTGAACACTGATTTTGCTGTGTTGTTAATTTGAGTCGGGAGAATGCAAGCCAGTCTTTTAAGTATTGCTCTATTTAAAGTTAGGGACTAACGTTGGTGGGTGGGAGGTGACAAATTTGGATGTACCACCCTAGAATTCTTCAGGAGCACTATTACGCCTGCTGCAGTGGTTGTATGGACATTTTTTAAGAAGAGGCAGTGTGTCTAGTTTTAGCAGAAAATGGACATTTTAAGGAGGAAAGCTGATGTATCTGTTTTAGCGGAGGGGGGGGAGGGGAGGGGGGCAGGGGGCACACCCAACAATGTGTTTCTTTGAGCTGAAGCCCCGATGGTCATGTAGCAGCTGGGATTGTACTGTGTATGAGAAGAGCTCTGCTGCCTCCTCTGAGCATAGATGGGGGGAGGGGGGCAGACATATCTGCAGGGTACCTCCCCCCACCCCCACCCCTGCACATGACTGCTGTATCCTCCCTTGCTCTCTCTGGGTCTTGCTGACCCTCTGATCTTTTTTTAAGAAGGGAAGAAGGCACACCAAGAGATGCTCAAGGCTTATTCCTGACTGCCATCAATCACTCCTGGTGATGCTCAGGGATTGAACCTGGGTTGGCAACAAGCAAGGCAAGTGACTAAACCCCTTCCGGGGGGTTCAGGAAGTCCTAGTTGTCTGGCCCATGAAAACTCAAATCCGTTTTTATGACGGGGATGGCAAACTTTCTGTGCAGGGCTTTTGTGAGTTTTGGGATTCCATTATATGCCAGTCATATTTCTTATCATTTAACCTCGAAAATAGCTACCTGGCCATTTTTATGGATTTAATCATCTAGCTTCTTGGTCTGAAAATTAGGACAAATCTGTGGAAAAGGGAGAACATGAATAAGGATAGAGGAAAAACATGAGAGGAGTAAAGCCTATAGAGCACTTGCATGTGGCCACCCTGAGTTCGATCCCCAGCATCCCATTTGGTCCCCGAGCATTGCCAGGAGTAATTCCATGTTTGCAGAGCCAGGAGTGACCCATGAGCACCACCAGATGTGGCCAAAAAAAAAAAAAGAGATGACCAGGAGGAAGGGGGACCTAGGAAGTGGCCCAAAAGGTACATGCCTTGCATGCACAAGACCCGAGTTTGATTGGTGCCCAGCTGAACACTGCAGGGTGTGGTTCTGGTTTCCTCTACACAGCTAGACCCAGCAATTAACCATTAGGACAGGCACTTCCCAGGGCTCCCAAACACAGGGGAGGCCCCAAATGAATAAAATAGAAAACTAAAAATGTGTGTCGGGAGGAGAGATGGCACCAGGGACGTGGCTCAACCACAGAGCACTTTGCCATGCAGCTGTCTCCAACAGTTTGTGGGTTCAATCTCCAGTAGCACATAAAAGGAAGTCACGGTCACGGTCCTCCCGGAGTTCATCGATTTGCTCGAGCGGGCCCAGTAACGTCTCCATCATGAGACTTGTTACTGTGTTTGGCATATCAAATACGTCATGGGTAGCTTGCCAGGCTCTGCCATGCGGGCGAGATACTCTCGGTAGCTTGCCGGGCTCTCCGGGAGGGGTGGAGAAATTGAACTCGGATCGGCCATGTTGGCCGCTTGTAAGGCAAATGCCCTACCACTGTGCTATCGCTCCAGCCCAGCACATAAAAGATAAGCAGAAAGGGGACGGAGAGAGCACAGCAGGTCATATACTATCTAGGTAGTATAGATTGTAAAGCTCTTGCCGTGCACGCGGACATCCCAAGTTCTATCCTCAGCACCCCAGATGGTCTCCTGAGTGATCAGGAGTTATTCCTGAGCACCGCTGGGTGTGGCCCAAACACCAAAAGGAAAAAGAGAAAGAGATACACAGAGGGACCTGTAGGTGGGACCCACTCAGCCACGGAAATGACCTCCCTCCACTCTTGTCCAGGACCAGTAAAGTATATGCATACTGCAAGTCACATCCCACACACTTTGGGGACTTTCTGCTGCCAATGATACACGTAGGTGTAAGCAGTAATTAAATAATGTAACTAGCTACATTTGGATTACTAAGTACATGTAGATGTGGATGATTTACTAAAGCACCCATCAAGGCCTGGTGGGAAAGCAGGCTGACCGGAGGGAACAGCGCCTCCTGGAGGCCAGTGAACGAAACACCCGTGAGCTGGTCTGAGGTTTGTTCTCACCACACAGGCAGTGGCTGGCTCTTAGCTCTGCATTCGGGAATGTTCTGGCATAAACCCGGAGACAAGTGTTCACTGCCTGAGTATGCTGGGTGCTGCCAGGCAGGGACCACGCCAAGGTACCTCTTGTCCAGATGAGGTGCTCCAGACTCAGACACAAAGGTGGGGTCTAGAGAGTGGCTGTGATCCCATCAGTAAGTCTGGGAATGTTCTTCTGTCTCGCTCAACTTTGGGTGTTTCTAGGTACTGATAGTCGGCACGACCATGTGTCTGAGGGAACGTTACGAACTACGCCAACCTCTTCCTACACCCTTACTAGAAAGTAACCCTGCTTACACCGTCAGGAAGACAGTCTTGACAACAATTCCCTACAGGCGGAGGGTAATGAAGAGAACCCACTCAAGAGACCAAAACCTTCCTTCAGGAACAGGCCCTGGAAGGTAGATGTGATCTCATCCTCGGGGGCAATAAGGACTGTGTGAGCCTACGAGAGGCAAGGCCCCTCCTTTCCTGCCACAGGTGACAGGGTGGGATGGGACGCAAACCGTCAGAGAAAGGCAGATGAGCTGCACTGCACTGTAGCACTGTCCTCCTGTTGTTCATCGATTTGCTCGAGCGGGGGCCCAGTAACGTCTCCATTGTGAGACTTGTTGTTACTGTGTTTGGCATACTGAATACGTCATGGGTAGCTTGCCAAGCTTTGCAGATGAGCTAAGAGGCAAAAAGGGGAAGTTTCCAGAAATATCACACACACACACACACACACACACACACACACGCACTCGCGCGCTTCTGGATCCAGTCCAGACCCTAGTCTTCAATTATGTGAGCTACTTAGCTCCTTTCTTTGGGAGCTCGGCAGAGCTGGGCTGCGGGCCCCCTCATCCAGACTTCTAATCCAGTTCTTCCAAATGACCTTCGGTCGGATGAATAAGCAGAGGCTGGTGGGGCAGGAGAGTGGGAAGAGGAGGAAGTGAAAGGCAACTTACCCGAGGGCAGGCCGGGCAGGCCGGGGAAGGAAAGGCTATGTACTCTAAAGGTGGTCTATCAGGAAGTGAGGAACTGGGGGGTGGGGGGAGGAATAAACTATATCTTCAAACAAAAATTGTATTCAAACCATAGAAAATAAAAATAATGAGCTAGAGGGGAAAGAAAATTTACGCCGGGGTGGGGGGGGGCGGGGGGCGGTGTATTGGGGATGGAACTCCCAGCAGTCCACAGTTCATAAGTTTTAGTCCTGGTTCTGTACTCATGAGCAACCCCTGGTGGTCCTTGTAGGACATTTTGTGATATTGTGGATCAAATGTGTGTGGGGGTGGGGGGGACTGAATGCCAGGTTAAGTGACTTCCCCCAGAACTAGAAAATTAAGAGGGTAACAACTGATCAGGTGGCCGGGGAATGAATTCAAGGCTCCTCCGTGCTCAGCCCTTTGAGGTATTTCCCTGGCCTCCCAGAACTATTGCATTTAAGAAGAACAAAAACATCCAAACATCTTTCCAAAGCTAATGAAGAAAACAGGAGAAATATCACGGATAGTCAAAATTAGAAATGTTAAAAAGCATACGCCCACGGACATAAAGAATAAAGTCATGGTAAGAAATATTCCACATCATTCCAAGCTAGCGAATTTCAAGATCTCAATGACCCGGACAATTTTCTAGAAAGTGCAAACTAAAATTGATCCAAATGCAAGGTGTGACTAAAATAATAACCTCTAGAGGAACTAGAGGAAGAGAGCCCAAGAATTAATTGTAGTAAGGGAATTCAGCCCATAAAGTTCTAAAGATGAAGTCTTTCAAATTACTAGGGAGATCATTTCCAAGCCATTGAAACTCCTCAATTATAAATGCAATCACAATCACTCATTAAACATCCACTGTATCTACCACTTTGTTGCATGGTTCAAAAACCCCTGGCTTGAGTTTCACCACAGTCACACAACGGTTTTCTCCAAATTATAAATCAGAAAATGATAGCTTAGAGACTTAGAAAAAAAAAAACCACCAACTAATGTCTCACATTGTGTAAAACTGTGAAGATTCCAGAGGATTCAAACCTGTTTTTCTACTTCTAAAGCTGCTCATTAAATGATAATTATTCGCTACTGCCTTCCCATTAACAAACAGGTTCCAAGATCTGTAACAGTTCTCATTAGTGGCTGGGTGTGTATGGGTGGGGGGCACAGAGGAAGAGGCTGGAAGACTAGAGGTAAGAGGGGGTTGAGAGAGAAAAGGGTAGGGAAAAAAAAATTCTGGATGGAGAGACAAGTCAGAAAGCAACACCATATGCAGCTCAGTGGCAGTGAGCATCACCAACCAGAACAGAACAGGGACAAGGTCAAGGAGAAGGTGTGAGATTTTACAGAGCTCCAGAGAATGTGGACCAGCAAAGAGCTCACTTTCAAAGGTCAGCTCGTCCCAGAATATAGGAGAGTCCTCAAGTCTTTGTGATGACACGGGTCTTGGTTTCCCCCAGTGAGGTGTCCCTCCAATGAACAAATATACTATTAACAACAGGGAGGTATCTATTAGAATTTACTTCCTTGAAAGGAGATGCCTTCTAAGTTAAAGGTCTGATTTTGTCTCTGAGCACACCTAAGCATTCTCTTAGGGCATTTTTTCTCCAGCTTTCTGGGTAAATCTTAAGATTTATCAGTTGAGGTACTTAAAAAGCAGGTTTCTACTGAAACAAGGTGCTTCAAAATTAGAGGCTGAGGGTCAAAGAGAGAATACAGCAGGGAAGGCACTTGCTTTGCACATGGTCGGTCCCAGCTGGACCCCTGAGTATCACAGGGTGTGGTCCAACTACACCCCCCATCCAAAAAACATAAAAGTTGAGCAATTATTTTTTTTTAACAAGTGTCACTGTATATGTTATGACCAAGTTTTCCCTGGACATGGCATAAAGGGGTGCTGAAAGGATTTCAGATACCTAAGTAAGAGAAAGCAGAGAGGCTGGGGAAAGTCTGAGAAGTTATTTAAGTTCCTTCTTTATTCTCTAACGAGTGTTTTCCTAAAGACACCACCCTTTGTTGCCAGTATTTGTTGCGCAGAATCGGTACATCAGACGTTTCCAAACTGGTTTGGCCAACTGCCTCTTATTCAGTGAAAATAAAACTTCTCATCAGCCCCCATAGAACATAGAATCTACCTTCTCTAAACTAACAGAAAAATGTAACCCAAGGCTACTACTGTTTGGCCCTGGATTTTTCCAGCACCCCTTCAGGGTAGACTGCTCACTTTGGGGAGCACTGCTACTGATCATCAAAGCAGAGCAGAGTAACTAGTTACTGGGAAAACCAAGTGGTGAACGAACACTATCACCTCCCCTTTTTTGTGGGAGAGTGGGCGGGGGGGGGGGGGGGGTAAGAGGACATCTCAGTGACCAGGCGTTACTCCTGGCTCTGCGCTCAGGAATTACTTCTAGTGGTGCTCGGGGGACAGGATTTGAACCTGCGACAGCTGCATGCAAGGCAAATGCCCTACTACCTGTACCATTGCTCTAGCACCCGCCTGCTCCTTGGCGTCAGAGCTGTAACTAAGGTGTGGCTCAAGTTTTCTTTAGGCTCTGGCCCCTGAGAACTGCCCAGAGGCTGGCTATGTCACAGCTTTCTCAAGTCTCCCGTCCTCCTGGGTTAGAATGCAAATCCCCCTCTGCCTTGCTGAAGACGCAGTATGCCTTCCTCGATAACCCAGACCCAACTGTACCAGATGTTTCTACCTCGGGGCACACAGAAACTAAGGGCAGGAAGAGAACATTGATGGCTAAGGAAGACAGTGAACCAACGGCACCTGCAGCAGTCAGCATCCCTTCGGTCTCCATGGCACCCTCTCCTAGTGGCCCTTCAGTCCACAGCATCATCACCTCCATCCCATCAGTTCCCAGCTTGGCTTCCACAGCCTTGTCGAGAGTCAGGGAAAGGGTGGAGATGCTCTGCCCCAGAGTTCCCACATCCTTGAGATGATCATCCCATCTACAGAGTGGAAGGAAGTTGTTCTCGAAGCACCTACATTTCAGTGTGGTTTATGAGCTGTATGTTTATCAACTATACTGAAGCAGCTTTTCATAAGCAATGTGAACATGAAAGATTTTAGCAGGCTTGGGGTTTGAGATAATAACGTGGTAAAATATTTACCTAAAGCACTCCCTATTTCCACTACAGAGGAGCCAACTGTGATTCTCAAGCAGGGCTTATACATGGAACCCTAATGAATGGCTGGAAGGGTGAGTTCCAGGCCAGCTTCACCAGTAGGGTGGAGATGACATCAATTAAAAAGGGACGCTACCACTTAGCTTTGAGATCATCTGTGACCCAGTTTAAAGCACTGTACTTCGAACAATGAAAGCCATTTAGAAGTCAGAATTACGAGGGGGCTGAAGAAATGTGCGGGGGGGGGGGGGGTGGTTGTCGCAGGTCCTAAATACAGAGATTGTGTCTTTTTCTTCGAAACCAGAAATTCAGGGCTGTGGAAGATAGCTGAATGGGAGAGTCCATGCCTTGCACATTTAAGGTCCTGCATCCATCACCGCCAGCAAGAGAGGATGCATGGCCAGGAACTGACAGTGTGGGGGCATAAAAGGAGAGAAGGAGGGAGGGAGGGAGGGAGGGAGGGAGGGAGGGAGGGAGGGAGGGAGGAAGGGAGGGAGGGAGAGAGGGAGGGAGGGAGGAAGAGAGGGAGGGAGGGAGGGAGGGAGGGAGGGAGGAAGGAAGGAAGGAAGGAAGGAAGGAAGGAAGGAAGGAAGGAGGAACCTGGACTTCAATTGGAAAGCTGTTTAGTTTTATACTGAAAATGAAGAGAATCCTTGAAGTCCCCCTTTCCAGCGGACAGCAGGAGAGTACAGGCGGCAGCTCCCCATCTCGGCAGGCACTGCCCGTTGTGCCGAGTGCTCACAGGCTGGGCTCTGCTTCATCAGACAAGTCCTTAGGGGCATGCTTTCCTGTGGGCTGTCACTAAATCCTGGGTGCTCAAAGAGGGGGAAGAGGATTATACTCATCAACGAGGAGAATGACCCTCAGCTGAGATGATGGCTAGGACCCTCAAACAGGAAAGCAGAGGGCTGCGAGTCTTGCTTGAGTCTTGCTTTGCGCTTTGACCCATAAGTCCCACCTGCCCAACCCTCCGATGAGGAACACCCAGAAATGCCTATGGGCTCCTGGGACAAAGCTCAGCCATACGCACAGCCAAGGGTGGTCCTCAAGTCTTCGAAGATCAGAGAAAGATCAGAGAATGGAACTGGTTCCCAGCACTCCCGGGTCCTGCCCCGCTGGGGACCCCCGCTGGCCGCTGCAGGTCCTGGGAGGAAGTATCCCCTGCGGGATATCGCCCGTTCACAGGTTCCTCTGCAAGCTGGCTGAGGAGAGCACCGTGCAGAGAGCACTCCGCCAGGGCAGGGCAGGGCAGTCACGGAAATGCTTCAAACTACACAGGCTCACAGCTCCCCTTCAAGCACAAAAGCCCAGTTCCCAGGGACGCAAAAGGGAACAGATTCCAGGTGGAAAGAGGAAGCAACTCCGGACACAGCCATGAGCAGCTCAGCAGCTCTCTAAGAACCCAGGCTACAGAAATACCCTGGAGATGTTCTTCCAGCTGCCAGGCCTGCTGGCCAAGAAAGGAAACAAGGCTGAGGCTAGGACCGGGTGACACTCAGGACATCTGTTCCTGTCAGGGTAATGGTGACATCTGACTGATGCCACAGGGTGTGGGGAGGGCTGGGAGGACAAACGTCCTAAGAGAAGAAAATCGAGCTGTACACTCCTTTTATTCTTTTTTGGAAACACAAAGTAATTTTACTTTACCGTTTTAGTGGGGGAGGGGTGTCAGTCTGAGCCACGTCTGGCTACTCAGGTACTCCTGGCTCTGTGCTCAGGGATCTCAGGGATCACTCCTAGCAGAGCTGGGGAGAAGGGGGGATGGAGGGAAGGAGAGGAAGGACTGCATTCTGTATTCAGTGCTGGGGACTGAACCCAGGTTGTGCAAAATCAACAAGCCCCTGAACTATCTCTCGGGGCTCACTCGACTTTTGTAGGAGTGAATGGATATAAACAAAAACACACTTGGGGGCTGCTTCTGTCAGAATCCTCTTCTCAAGGACCCATACAGGAAGGAAGTGGTGCTGTAGTTAGTTCCTTTTGCCCAGGACAGCACTACAGAAGGGAAAAGAATTAGGCGGTGGCGACATGCAGCTAATAACTCCGTACGTGATTACCCCCCCTTCAACTAGTTAACAATTTCTAAGAGACCAGGCTGTATTTCTCAAACAACTTCTGAAAAATGCAAGGCTGAAGACATGTCAGATGGTAGGAGAGATGGAGACTTCTCAAGCAGTTAGTTCTAGAACTTGTGCTGCCAGTCACAGAGAAAGGTGGGGGCGGGGGGGAAACCCCTGTTCTTTAAAGTGACCAGAGAGTGAGACATCTCCTTAGCAAAGAAAATTATTAACACACTCTAGTATCCAGGGCAGTGCCCCTGGCCAGCAAGCACACACAGACACACACAGAAGTTTCTGGAATTCCCTGCATGTGCGTAAAGAACAAGCTGTGATTTTCCTTAGAAGTCTCTAAACTGGGGGCAGAACGATTGTACATCGGGCAGGGTGTTTGCCTTGCACGTGGCTGATTTGGGTTCGATCCCCGGCATCCCACATGGTTCCCAAATACCACTGGGAATAATTCCTGAGTGCAGAACCAGCAGTAACCCCTGAGCACTGGCCAGGTGTGACCCAAAACAAGTTTCTGAATAGAAAAGTTAACCTAATCCAAAAAACGGGGAGAAGAAATGAACAGAATTTTCCTCAAAGAAGATGTACTCGGGCGAGAGCAATAGTACAGTGGGTGGGGCATTTGCCTTGCACACAGCCGACCTGGGTTCGATTCCCAGCGTCCCATATGGTCCCCCCAAGCACTGCCAGGAGTAATTCCTGAGTCCTGACTGCATAAGCCAGGAGTAACCTCTGTGCTTCGCTGAGTGTGACACAAAAAGAAAGAAAAAAAAAAGAAGATGTACTGATAGCCATACATATGGGGAAAAAAAGAAATGCCCTAGGTCACTTACATCAAGGAAATGCATATCAAAACATGAGCTAGATCTCACGCCAGTGAGACTGGCATACACTGGAGCACTGCCTCCCACTGTTCATCAATTTGCTTGAGCGGGCACCAGTAATGACTCCATTGTGAGACTTGTTACTGTTTTCGGCACATCAAATACGCCACGGGGAGCATGCCAGGCTCTGCCGTGCAGGTAGGATACTCTCGGTAGCCTGCCGGGCTCTCCGAGAGGAGCAGAGGAATTGAACCTGGGTCAGCCGTGTGCAAGGCAAACACCATACCCGCTGTGCTATCGCTCCAGGCCCTATTAAAAAAAAATCATCCAAATTCCTAACTGCAGCACTATTTACAAGAGCCAAAATCTGGAAACAACCCCAGTGTTCAAGAAACAACCCAATGTTCATGATTGGATAAAGAAACAATGGCACAGATACACTACCACTCACCTAGGATAAATGGAAAAACCATGCTATTTTCTGCTACATGAATGGAAGTGAAGAGTATCATGCCAAGTGATGTCAGCCAGGAGAGGGAATGGTCTCTCTCAATGGGGGATGGATAGAAGCACAGTATGGGAATAAGGAACAAATGGCCAGATGCAACAGAGAACTGGTTTTACAGAACTGAGCTTACCATGGCAGCGGAACTACAGGGTCAGGAGGCAGAGAGATTTCAGAAGGGACACTGAGTGGAGGAAAGCAGTCACTCAGGTGGAGGGTGTAGAATTTAAACATTGTGTGCATGCCTAGAACCCTACCGTTAACGATACTGTAATGCATGGTGACTAAAATTCTAAGAACGCTGCTGGTGAAGAGGATGGTCTTCACTGAGGGGAGACGGGACTAGAGGAAGGTGGTCCAGCTCCATCAAGGGGGCATTTATGGACGGGCCAAAGAGAGAGAGATGGGAAGATCCCAGAGACGATCCCAGTGGGGCCCATCTCCAGGGGCCAACAGACAGAATACAGAAGGCAAAGAAAGACAGTGTGGGCCGTGGGGTTCACCTGTTGGTCATGGGAAACAGGTGCACTTGAGAACATTTCAGAAAAGTGAAGAGGGATGGAGTCGGCTGCATGCATGCTAATGTCAGGGTGGGGTCAGAGTCTTGTTATTAGGGGACTTCTCCAGTGCTCATGGAGTTAAAACACGGCGGTCTAATCAGCTTCCTTAGAGTCCCCTCCTGGGGATGGAGCCTTAGCACAGCAGGTAGGGCCTTTGCCTTGCACACAGCCGACCTGGGTTCAATTCCCAGCATCCCATATGGTCCCCCAAGCACTGCCAGGAGTAATTCCTGAGTGCAGAGCCAGGTGTAATCCCTGAGCATTGCCGGGGTTGACCCAAACAACAACAACCAAAAAAAAAAAAAAAAGAAAAGAAAAGTTCCCTCCTGACCTGCAAAGAGCAAGTTGGAAATGCCTGTTGAGAGGGAAGAAAGGGGCGCCTGTAGGGACCTGTTAGTTAGATTCTCCCATCACTTTTAATGACACCCTACCTCCGCCTCTGGCACCTTATGTCAAAAACTGCCAAGGTTTCCCTGGTGACCTACTTAGACTGGTGAGACTGCACCCTGGTTCACACCCTTCGAGAGAACTTGCAGCAGGGAAGGGACAGAGCGACAGTACGGTGGGTAGGGCACTTGCCTTGCCTGACACCAACCTGTATTTGGTCCTCAGCATCCCTTGTGTTCCCCTGGAGCCCATCAGGAATCAGCCCTAAGCATCACAAGGAGTACCCATCCCCCACTCCCTCCCAAAAATGACTAGACACGGTCCCAGGTTTGATCCCTGGCATCTCATATAGACTCCAACCCCCATCTGGAGTGCTCCTTGAGCACAGAGCCACAGGTGAGCACTGAGCACTGCTGGGTGTCCCCCTCCCCTGTCAAAATAAAAAGAAAGAAAAGTGTGCATTATACTGGGTCAGAGAGAGAACAAAGATTAAGGCAAGTGTCTTGCATGCAGCTGACCCTGTTCAAACCCTGGCATCACGTGGTGTTCCTCCCTCCCCACCCCCCCACACACAGACATACCTCACTCCCTCCCCAAGCACTGCTAGGTATAATCCTGGAGACCCAGGTCATAATCCTAGCACTGTAGGGCCCAAGCAGCACCGCATCCTCTATCCCCACACTGAATTGATGGCCCAATTTGCTGAGTATCAGCAGTAGCCCCCCAGACCCCTAAGCACTGCGTGGGAAGGCAACCCGCCCCGTAACAAGAGTCTATTGTAGCACTGTAGCACTGTCCTCCCGTTGTTATTTGCTCGAGCAGGCACGAGTAACATCTCCATTGTGAGACAGAAGATATCTGAAGTGCTTCAAACCCAGAGCTTCCCATTTCTGTTTAGTTTCTGTGTCCACACAAACTCTCCGAGAATAATTTTAACAAATGTAGGGTGAGATGTGAGAGTCCGGACCCTTCGGAGCACTGTGATCAGGCGACCTTGATTCACTTCATATTCCACCCTGAGGACTTTTGCATGTTTGTAATTAATCTTTAGAGTCTATTTCAGGAGAGTGGCAGGGGGTCCAGGAGGAATGAGGCCACATTCAGAGTTTACTCCTGGCTCTGCGCTCAGGAATCACTCTGGCAGTGCTCAGAGCTCCCTATGTGGTGCTGGGATTAGAACTGAGAGTGGTCACATGCAAGGCAAACGCCTGACTGCTGTACCATCTCCCCAAACCACCACCCTGTAAATTTTTTTTTCTTGCTCCAGACATTCTTGTCAATCATCAAATTCTTCTCAGTTCTACCTTCAAATTACACTCATAGGGGACAGAGAGATAGTACAGCAGGTAGGGCACTTGCCAATGCACAGGGTCGACCTGGATTCAATCCTGGCATCCCATATGGTCCTCTGAGCACTGCCAGGAATAATTCCTAAATGCAGAGCCAGGAGTAACCCTTGAGTATTTCTGGATGTGGGCCAAAAAACAAATTAAAAAAAAAATACACTCATAACTGGGGCCCCCTTTCATGCCTGCCACCTCTACTGTCATCTTCCATCTGGGCTGGCCTTTCCATGGTTCTAGAGTATCTCTCACTCCTGGCATGCTCTGGGCCCACTAGGGTCAGACAGAGCAGGATGAAGATCAGTGCTGGGGATCAAACTCAGGTTCTCAGACAAGCTAGACATGTGACCTGTACCATATGCTCATATACTATACCCATCTATCCCACCCCACAATGCCACTCTGTTTTGGGACCACACCTGGTGCGGTTATTCCTGGCAGGCTCGGAGGACCACACAGGGTGCAGGGGGCTGAACTCAGGTCCGCTGCATGCAAGACAAATGCCATGCAAACACCCTACCTGCTATAGTATCATTCCCCTCCACTACCATCTCCTCCCCCCACCAGAACACTACTTTTACCTTAACAGTCTTTCCCTCTAAGGCAGCCAGGGTGATCAAACACTTAAATGTGACTGTGTTATTTCCAACATTACTTGCCTTCAATATATAATCTCTGCAACTCCTATCCAGCCCTGATGCCTTCAGACTCACCTACCCAGTCAAGTTCAACCGCTCAATTGTTCCTTATCTCTTCTTGCTGCCACCTTCTTCATCATCTTTTTTTTTTCCTTTTGAGGCATCATGATTCACAAAGTTATTCATAGTTGAGTTTGGGGAACTCAATGTTCCACACCAATCCCTTCACCAGTGTCCCCTTCCCGCTAACAATGTCCCTTTCCCTCCAATCACCCAGCTGGCCTACACAGCATGCACCTTTTTTTCCATCTATAGGCCTTTATTTTAATAGATCATCTTCTGCTTCCTCAAGAAAAGTCACCATGTTCTCCTTAAAACTGCACTTTTGTATCAAGTAAAGTTTCTTTTAATTTTTCAGTTATAACTAATACCCCCCTCCCCAAAGAGCACATTGCTAGACCTTATTTTGAAGTAACATTATTTTTCCTGTAGTCTTATAAGGTCTTCCTCTATCTCAAGTATTTGCTTTCTTTATTGTTACTATCAGGCAGGATTAAGTTCCATGATTAATGCAGAATACAAGTGCTTCTGACTGCATGTTTATTTTCTACCTACTCACTTTATTGTACTCATTAATTCTAATTTTCACTTATTTCCCTTATGTCATCTAGTCATATAATTTATAATTAGTGATGAATTTTTCTCCTCAAAATTTAGTTTATGTTCTACTGAACTGTTCAAAGTTCAAAGGTTTGCAAACATATTAAAGAAGTACTGACAGGGACATTTTAGCCTAGTACTTTAAACTGCTTTGAATGATCGCTGCCATCACACTAAAGCTATGTTATTTCTACTGTAGGTCTTGGATTTTCTTTAAATTCTTTTTTAACATTAGGATAATCAAAGAGCTTTAATCTATTAATGGTGACCCATTCTAAATTCTTGTGATAAATTCTGATATTTTTTTAAAATGACTGCTGACTTTGTAATCTTTACAACTGTATTCACAAGAAAGACTAGTCCTAAATTCATTGCAAACACGGCAGCTACCAGTCACCTATGCCTAACTAAGTGCCTGAACATGGCTGATCTAAACTGATGCATGCTAAAAGTATAAAATACAGACCTGATTTTAGAAAAAAAATAAGGTAAATATATTAAAGATAATTTACGTTAATTATATGAAATAGCAATATTTTGAGCACACTTTATTAAGCAAAATATAGTACAATTCCACCTGCTTCTTTTTACTTTTTTTCAATGTGGCTACTGAAAAATTATGAAGCAGATATACATTATCTACTGAGCAGTCCTGACAAACTGTTTCATCTCTCTCTCTCAATTAGTTTTATCTCAGACTCAACTGAGTTGTGTAGATTCCTGCATCTGCTATAAAACAAGTCATGCTGGCTTTGATAGCTTGAAAGGATTTACCCAGATTCAACGCCCCACAACTGTTTCTGAGAATTTTTTAAGTTACAAATCTGTTTTCATACTATGTAAAGGATAAAGTCTTAAGTGCTGGGGAGTCAGAAATGGATGACCTACATTAGATGTTAGGCTGTAAGCTTTCAAACGTATCTGGCCTACCACACTTCATTTTCAGAAATCTCTCTGTGCCCCTCTGGAATCTACCTTCTTTAAGTGAACAAACAGAAAATGGTCCCGATCACACCTGAGGTTACTCCCACATCCCTGCCCTGGATCATTCCTGTACCAGGTGTGTGGGTGCAGGTGTGGGTGTTGGGGGGGGGGGGGCAAGAGGGTAGCATCACAGGATCACAGGCTCTGGGAATCACCACGCTAGACAAAAATCAAAGACCTCCCAATGGCAACATTTCAGATCTCGGTGTAAAAGAGTTGCCAAAGGTCCTCCCTTCCTGACTAGTTTTCACCTGGAAAGGTAACCACAGCTTTGTTTTCTGTTTTGGAAGCTAGGTGAAGAGTCTCCCCTCTTTAAGACTAACACACCCCTATATATGTGCTAAAGCCACCAGAAGGAAATATCTTTGTCGCTCTCATTAGAGAATCACACTGAGAGCAGAATCTGAACCCCCAGATGCCACATGACAGCAGAGCCTTGTCAGCGGCAAGCCTGAGGACAGAGCAATGGAGAGTGTGGCAGTTGCGGGCGGGGGGGGGGGGGGGGGGGTGGGGGGAGGGAGGGGCTGAGGGGCCGAACAGTCAGTCAGCAGGGGAGTGGGGGGCCAGCTCACATTCACTTTACGTTCACTTTACAACAAGGTCTCCTGAGAGGTGAGACAGGAATATATCCTTCCTTCAGCCTGCAACTCAAAGCTACTATTATAGTTTTTTTGTTTTTTCTTATTTTTTTTTTTAATTTGGGGGCTGGAGCAATAGCGCAGTAGGTAGGGTGTTTGCCTTGCATACAGCCCACCCAGGTTCGATTCCCAGCATCCCATATGGTCCCCCGAGCACCGCCAGGAATAATTCCTGAGTGCATGAGCCATGAATAACCCCTGAGCATCTCCGGGTGTGACCCAAAAACCAAAAAAAAAAAAAAAAAGTGAAGTTGATAACAACTTGGGTTACACTCCTGGCTCCAAGTTTAGTGGTCTTAAACCTATGAGTTCCTCACTTTCTTCATCTGTACAACAATGATCATAAGATCTCATTTAGAGTTTGAGAACTGAATAGGAGGGTATCTAAAGCTACCAGAAAGTGCCTGGCACACAGTTTTAGCCTTCAAGAGAAGCTTTCCAATACCAACGAAAATAAGAGTCTATACTCCAGTATCATTAGCTTCTGACAAACACCGAGTGCAAGATCATTAATTAGCAAAGTCTCATCCACTAATAAGTGGCTTGGCATCCAGAAATCTAGTCATTATCAATTAAGGAACAGCAAGGAGTATAATCGTTAACACATAAAAAGGCACCCTGGCACTCTGACATTGCCGAATCACTCAATTATCATCAAAGGTGGACTAAGTCCAGGTTGTACCCGATACTTCAGACAACACAATCATCACAGACGGTACCTGCAGCCAGTTTCCAAGAGCTGCAGGGGAACTCCATGCCTCCCCTGGTGCTTTCCCTCCATCCCAGATTCCAAAGCTGCCTGTGCCTCTCTAAGCCCAGAACATCCCTCTCTCCACTTGGCCTATAAGGACATTTATGGCAGAGCCAGAGCCCCACCCCTGCCCCTCCCAGCCTTCCCTGCCACTCTACAGCCCCCGTCTGCTCCCAAAGGTAACTAAATGCTTCTCACTTGAGTATCTTGACTCACCTTTCTCCACAACTCAGTATTTTTAAAAAAAGAAAAACGAAAACCCAAAATGCTGATGTTCTCACCAATTTATCTTTCCTGAAGGAAATTAGAGGGAAAAAAAGAAAATGAATAGACAGGAGATCTCCAAAAGGCGAAACTGAGTATAGACGCGTTGAAGAGCCACGACAACGGACAAAGGAGGAGAAATTCTTAGAAAGAACTGGTGAGGGGTAAGGAAAAGGCAGCAAGCAAATATGTCGAAACAAAGGAAGAGGGACATGACCTGGATTTATCTGAGCAGAAGAACCTCTTTTTTGCCTCTCGTTTCTCCTCTTCCGGAGAGCACTGTGCCTGAGCCCTTCGCCCCATTCCTTTCCTTATCAGTTCTTTCCCAAGCATGGGGAAGGAATGAAATCTGCCAATACTATTGATTAGGGAGTCTGGGATGAGGGTTGTGGGATTAGTGGGAAAGGGACAAGCCCAATTCCTTTGGTCAGGTCCACAGGAGGAGAGAACACTTTCCTGGCTCATCGGAACTGCGCTGTAAACCTGAGCTAGTTATTCTGGAGGCAGAGTGGGAGGGATGGAGGCAACAGACACAAGACAGGGGAGGAGCTAAGTCACAGGCACGAGAAACCATTAGAATCCATGTAAGTTCTCTTTTTCTAAAAAAGATAAAAAAAAAAAATAGAGGGGCTAGAGTGATAGCATAGAGGGTAGGGTGTTTGCCTTACACGCGGCCAACCTAGGTTCAATTCCCAGCATCCCATATGGTCCCCCAGCACCGCCAGGAGTAATTCCTGAGTGCAGCCAGGAGTAACCCCCTGAGCATTGCCGGGTGTGACCCAAAAAGCCAAAACAAAAAAATAAAAATAAAAATAGATAAAAAAATTTTTAATTTTTTTCAACAGGCTCCTCAAGCAGTTGAGGTACACGTCTATCATGATGACTGTATCAAAACCTATATGCATGTTCTTTAACATGTATTAATATCTAAACATGATTATAAAGAGTCAAGGAACTTGACAAGATCAAAGGAACAAAAATCCCTCAATCAAATGAATTTAGCTGACCACATACTACGTTTTTAAATCACGACCCTCACAATATTAAGTCCTGAACACTTCAAAGAGGAAAAAAAAACTGAGGGCCATGGCACATAAACATAACTTCATTCACGAAATGAGACTTTGGTTAAGATGTAATGTTTCTCTAAAAGAACAGGAAAGCTTTATGTTTGCAGATCGGGCAGAAAATTCTGCCTACACCTCTTTATTTCTATACAAGACCATTCTTATCATTTGTTTTATATTTGCTGCATTAAAATTATTAAGCAATCGAAGACCAGCATTTAGTTCAAACCTGTATTTGTTTAACATGTAGGAATTTCTTCCCTTTGCAAAAAAAATGTTTCAGGCATTTTCTTCCCCTTCACACGACTTTTCTCCTAAGTTTTTAATTTCCTTTAGTTAAAAAAAAAAAAAATCAGGGCTGGAGTGATAGCACAGCAGGTAGGGCGTTTGCCTTGCATGCGACCCGACCCTGGTTTGATTCCCAGCACCCCATATTGTCCCCCGAGCATGGCCAGGAGTAATTCCTGAGTGAATGAACCAGGAGTAACCCCTGTGCATCGCTGGGTGTGACCCAAAAAAGCAAACAAATAAATAAATAAAATATTAAAAAAAAAAAATCAATTGTTTTTCTTTCTAACATTTTCAGTTCAAATATACCATAAATGTCACTGAAAACAGTTATGTGATCTTCTCTGAACAGCAACTACCATCACAACAACAAAGAAACGCTTTCCTCTTTTCCCCATGAATCATCTGACATAAAATGGTGGCAACCCTCAGCAGCATATCAAGGAGGAGAAGCGAGAGGTCTGGAAGTAGAGAGCAAGGTGCTGCTACCCGGCCTTATCTCGGATTCCAAGCCCCAAATACCTTTGTCTGCTCACTGTCAGGGTCTTCGAGCCATGCGTAAGGGTCAGGGATCTTATGCCCATGGTAATCCTGTACCTGCAGAAGACAGAATGTGGTATCAGATCGTTAGCATTCCACTCCTGAACATGATGAAGAAATAGAAAAAGGATAAGTCGGGGCCAGAGTGATAGTACAGCGGGTAGGGTGTTTGCCTTGCACGCAGCCGACCTGGGTTCGATTCCCAGCATCCCAGATGGTCCCCCAAGCACCGCCAGGAGTAATTCTTGAGTGCGGAGCCAGAAGTAACCCCTGAGCATCACTGGGTGTGACTCGAAAAGAAAAAAAAAAAAAGGAAGAAAGAAAAAAGGATAGTTAAAAAAAAAAATTTGACACACTGGCACATCTGTTCCAAGTGCCCCCAGAACCAAAGCTGGCCAGATTTCAGAGGAGTCAAAGCACCATCGATGAGAAAAAATGTTTTCACTGGAGATCTGAGAAGACAGAGAAAGACTGCCAGGGCGGAGCAGAGCACAACACAGGGGCTGCCTGTGCAGGATCCACCATGCATGTGCTCAGCTTTCCAGTCTTGCCAGTGATCAGAAAATCACCTGAGAGTACACAGAGACCATTTTTTTTACCTTTCAGTCTAAGCTGCCTTCAGGCAAGCTGCTAACATGTAGCATAAAAATTCTAACTGACATCAGCTGAAATAGCAGATAAACGATGCCAGAACCTTTCTTCCCCTTTGTATATTCACTGTTCCTTTTTAGTTGGGGAGGAGGGAGGATGGGACACTCAGTGATGTTCAGGGCTTATTCCGGGCTCTTCTGCACTCAGAGATCACTCCTGACAGGTCTTGAGGACCATATGGGGGTGCCAGGGATTGAGTCCAGGTCAGCTACATGCAAAGCAAGTGTCCTATCCACTGTATTATCTCTTCAGCCCCTCTCTTTCACTGTTTCATGGGGCCAGGTGTGCCCCTCCAAAAAATAAAAAATAAAAAATAAATAAAACGAGGTATTTAGACATCACCCAGATTATCCTGATATTCAAGAAATAAGCCTACAGTCTTCACATGGGAGCTGAGCGAAAATCAGATCCCATGAGGCACCAGCATCAAAACCAACCAGAGATCTCTGAAAAGCACCAACTCCCACACCTGGCCTAGGAGACAGTCTGAAAGACCAAGTGGGAACTAACATTCCCCAGTGACTGTGCTTAAAGAAATTACCCAAAGAAAAAAATCATTACAAGACCTTTCCACTCAAAGGGCCGGAGAGACAGTACAGCAGGTAGAGCATTTGCCTTGCCATCCTTGTCATCCCATATGGTTGTTCCCCTGAGCACCACCAGTGGTAATTCCTAAGTGCACTAACCTAACCCCTGAGCATCACCAGGTGTGGTCAAAAAAAAAAAAAAAGACCTCTCCACTCCATATTATCAGCATTAATCTCATTAAGTGAAACCCCACTGATATGGTCTTTCCAATCAACTCTGTAAATTAGGGTCAGGGAAATGGCTCAAAGGGCCAGACCACACACTGCACATGGGACCATTCCCAGCATTCCCAGGCCCACAGGGTCCCCCAAGCAAGTGGGGACAGCCTCCAGGGACCGCCTGGGGAGTGGTGACCTCCTCCATTAAGGCTTCTCATGTAAAGTGACTAGGAGGATGATTTGCATCTGGGCTAAAGTTTCACTTTTTTGGGGGGGGGGAGGGGAGAAGGAAGATGTTTGGGTCACATCCAGTTATGCTGCTCCGGGCTCATTCTCAGTTCTGCACTCAGGAATCACTTGCAGCAGTGCTTAGGGGACCCTATGGGTGCTGGGGATGGAACCCAGGTTGGTGCATGAAAAGCAAATGCCCTACCTGCTGCACTATAAGCTCCGTCAGCTGAAGTTTCAGTGACTCCTTGTTCTATAATACCGGAAGGCACAAGCTCTTCTCTAAGAACAGTCAGCATGCACCTGGAGAAAGGAAGCCCCAGGTGCTGTTTCTAGTGCTGGGGAAAACACCAGTGTGAGTCCGGTCTCACTGAAAACCAGGTTCAAAGGACCAGGCTTTGCAAGGACCTTGCAGCTGCCTCATCCGCAGGCAGTTTCATGGACTCTTGGGGAATGGCACAACTGGAAAAATGAGAAGCTAACTCTGCAACACCCAGGAACTGGTCTCACTCGAAACAACTGAGACAAACAGAAGGTGGCGAAGACCAGGCTGAAAATGCTCCTGAGGAATCCTCATAAGATAACATTCTTTCCATCCTTCCTCAAAAAACCTTCCTGAATCCTGTTTGATTGCTGTCACTGACTGAAAGCTTTCTATCATTTTTTCTCATCTGCAAGTCTTTTGCATTTTGCACACTTTGAAGTGGTATAAAATATGCTCCAAATAACCACCTCTTCCTGAACACACACACACAAAAATTAGAAAATGTTTCAAGTCACAAAGTCTCTCCCAATCCAACCTTTTCAGGGGCATGAGATGGCAAAAAAAAAAAAGCGGGACCTCGTCTCTGTCTGAGCCAGGGCAGGGACTGAAAACAATTCCAATAATTTGTTCCCAAATACTCCTTGGAAGGGATGGATCAGATGCTTTTACAAATGTTCCTTGATGATGATGTTACTAAAACTCAGACACATCCAGAGACTTAGTGGAAAAGATGAACTGAAATGCTAGTTTCATGACTAAGTGAAGGTGTTGCCAAGCGCCAGACCCAAAGCCACGAACATGTATTGAATATTCACACTGTTGTCCTGATGCTTGGAAGCCCTGCGAGACTGGATGAAACCCACGCACTGGCAGGATACAATTCAGAGAGGCTAATCCAGATAAAGACCCCTCTTTTGCTGTTTACCCAACGATCACGGTTAGCTAGCAAGCACAGTACCAGAGACTTCAGACACATCTCATCAGTTCCTCGAGGTAAGGTTATTACTAACATTTCTGCCAGACAAGGAGATTGAAGCTAGAGAGAGAGCGCGATTTGCAAACACAGATGATTAGTAACAGAAAATCTGTGATCCACCCTAAGCCGACCTCAAGCCCAAGGACTTAACTTCTGGTTCACAAGCTGGGCCAGGTGGCCCAGCCTGAGATCCCAGCTGGACCTCCACATGCTTCCCCTCCCCGGGTGGTTTACTCTGAGGGAAATGCCACCCCCTCTGAACCAGCATCACTGCCCAGACTGCATTTTAAGCCAGGACTAGAAAGGAATTCCAGGACAATCTTCAATCAATTCCAAGGGCCAATGTTTCTTTCACAAAACAGAAGCTTAGGGAGCTGGAGCACAGTGGGTAGGGCATTTGCCTTGCATGCGGCCGACCGGGGTTCGATTCCCAGCATCCCATATGGTCCCCCAGCACCACCAGTAGTAGTTCCTGAGTACAGAGCCTGGAGCAACCCCTGATCATTGCCGGTGTGACCCAAAAGGCAAAATACAAGACAAAAAACAAAACACGGAAGCCTATAAATGGGTTGGTCTTTGCCACATCCCCAAAACTCAAGCTGTGTAGTATCTGATGCTCTCATGGGTTATCAACCTACAAATAAGCCCTCATGGCCCCCAAGTCTCTTTAAAACTAGAATTCAAATAAGGCACTGTTGACAATTCATCTTTTGCCTGTAGTGACTTTCAGGAAAGAGGGAGACTTAAGCCTGTGGCATGCAGGCCCACCACACCTGGCCCCGCTTTTCTTCATTTCCGGTCCCCCATGCCAGCTAACCCACCCAAATTGCTCTAGACACAGTGGCCTTCCTGCCATCCTGCAAGCAAATGAGAATCCAATTCCACCCAGTCCAGGCCTGCTTAACTAATGGCTTTATTTCTGTGACAGAGCAGCCAGGAATACACTTTTTACCTTAACCAAATGGTCAACTTCCAAGTTCAATTCACCTATCCTCTATTCCCTTGGATATAAATTAATCCCATTCAGTAAATTCTCCTATCATCCAACAGACACCTTAGATTCTCTGTCTTGCTTTGAGGCCACACCTGGTGGTGCTTAGGGCTTACTCCTAAACCTGCACTCAGCGATCACGCTTCATGGGCTCGGTGGGCCTTATGGGTTGCCAGGGATTGAATCCAGGTCAACCACACGCAAGCCAAGCGCCCCACCCATTGTATTATCTCTGCAATCCAGACAGATTCTTTTAACCTGTATTGCCAGGTCTGAATTTCCTGACAGCAGCATCTCTGGAGATGGATAATGGCAGGGTCCAAGAAGTATCATGGTTTGCAAATTTTGGCTCCAGAGGGAAGGGCTATATCAACCAGGCTAGCAAGGTCCTGTTTGGGAGACAGCGAGTCCAGGGCAGAAAGCTGCTCCCAGCTATGGGGAATCTCCAAGATCTGCTGCAGAGACATACCCCTCCTAAAAATCTAGGCTACAATTTGAAAAGAGGCCTAAAGCCAGGGTTGAGCATCAGGAACCGAGAGTGGAAATAGAGAGCCCATGATGTAGGCTATCAGGGCTGTGGTAATAAGTATAATAAGTATAATAAGGATCCCAAGGGCTCAGTCCAGCAAAGACTGTCCTGTGGCCCTGAGGCTTATAGTTCTCATGATTTCTTGAGTGAGTATTAGGAAGGAACTAGAGTATTAAAATTCACAGTATACCTCTCCGAGTTCATGGCTCATCATCCCGATGACACATTCATAAAAATCTTCACTCAACCCCTTCAGGATTTATAAAACAGACGAGTGAACTACAGGACTTTGGTACCCAGAGGAGAGAAAAAAACCGAAGCAGAAAGCATCCCCCTCACCCACCATACCCCGGCTCCCCAAATCTAAAACTGAACTTATCATACCACAGAATAATTTCTATTTTTACCTAGCCTGAAAATTCACAGATCCTCAAGTACCCAAAGAGACACTTAACCTCCTCCTGTGATCAAAGTCTGGTGCTCTGCAGACCTGGAGCATTGGAGGAATGAAGGACTGAGGCTAGAGGGTCTTACTGAAGAAGCCAGAAGGTGGAGCTGAGCTAAGCCAGCTCTAAAATTTTATCACTGTCACTGTATCACTGTCATCCTGTTGTTCATAGATTTACTCAAGCGGGTGCCAGTAAGGTATCTATTTGTCCCAGCCCTGAGATTTTAGCAGCCTCCCCTTACTTGTCTTTCCCAATGACTGGAGGCTCTTTCAGGGTCAGGGGAATGAGACCTGTTATAGTTACTGGTTTTGGCATATTGAATATGCCATGGAGAGCTTGCCAGGCTCTGCCCATGTGGGCGGGATACTCTTGGTAGCTTGCCAGGCTCTCCGAGGCATATGCCTTCTAAAATTTCATACATGGGAAAATACCCTAGGACAGGTATTTCAAAGGGTCAAAGGGCATCCAGATACAGGATGACACAACCGGAACTAGCTTTCCAGTCTCCACTAGGCAGGATCACCTTCCACCCAGGTACAAAGAAACCACGATTTTAACCACAAGTAGCAGTTGCAGACGCTATTAGATGAATGCAAAAAAGCAGCAAATAGACCAAGAAACCCCAGTGGCCAGATGGCCCTGGGATGGTCCCAGAGTGCCACCGTGTCCCTTCAGTCTTAATGCTGAAGCCTTCAACCCCCCCTTTACTAGAAAGAAAGGTGAGCTTTCAAGTACAGACTTTTTGGCATAAGCTGGGTCAAACCCAACACACACACCTATGTTACACAAAAATATTTTCATTCTGATTTTCTAAGCAATCTGAGAAATTTGGCTGGTCCTAAGAGAATCATGCCCACAACATTTGGATTCATTCCAGCTCTTAACACGCCAAATGAATTTTTCCACACTTAAAAAAAAAAAAGGGTGTTTGCCCAGAATCCTGCCCACCAGATCTCCACGGTTACTTGCTGTTCTCCTACAACTTAAGATAAATGGTGGCACAAATCTGCAAGAAAGGTCATTCCTCTGCCTTCTAAAGCCTCCTATTAAGAGGCATCAAGGAACCTCCCCCGGGCTTCCGTGTGTTTGGGGAAAACTTGGGACGGCTTGGGTCACGCCGAGGAGGGGTCTCGGCTCCACCTACCCCCATGGCCAGGTTGGTCCTGGCATCTTCCCTACGGGGGGGGGGGGCGCTCCCCTCCAAGCCCAACACCGGATGTAGGGACTGGGGTGGCTCCCCCAGGTACACACCTTTTCCGAATGCAATGAATGAACTTGCACTCTAAAGCGTTTAAAAAAAAAATTAACCATGTGTTAAGTTGCAAAAGTTTGCTTTTGTCTCTCCCTGGGTTGCTTCCCGGGCACGCGGGCTCCTGCCACGCTATGTCAGCCAGGAGCCCGAAGAGAAAGAAAAAAAGAAAACGCTCCGTGAGCCCACTCCTTTCTGCACGCGCGCTCCTCCCCGGGGCGTGTGCCCCGGCGGACCCCGCGGGCTCTCGGCGGCAGCGGCGGCGGCGGCGGCCACGCGTGGCCCAGGCTCGGCCGCCGGCAAGAAAAGCCGGGAGGCGGCGGCCACGGAGGTGGGGGTGGGGGGGTGGTCTCGGGCGGCGGCGCGGGAGGAGCCCCGCGCCCCCCCTCCCCCAGCCCGCTTCTCCCAAACAAAGGCCGAGGAGGAGGAGGAGGAGGGGAGGGACGCCGGGGGGTGGGGGGTGGGGGAGCGCGCTCGGGCGGGCGGCTGGGCGGGGGGGGGGGGGGCGCAGGCGGCCAAGGTGGGGAGCGGGCGCGGGGCGGCGGCCGAGCACGCGGCGCCCACCCGGCGAGGTGGCGCCGGAGGGCGGTGGCGAGGGCTGGCAGGGCTGCTACTCACGGAGCTCTCGTCGCGGTACACGTCGGGGTACTGGAAGGACAGCATGGCCAGGGGCGGACCGTGCGGGGCGCGGGTTCCCGGGGCAGACGCGAGCGGGCCGGGCTGGGCGCGGGGAGCGGCGGCGGCGGGCGCGGAGCTGAGCGGGCGGCCGGGGCTGGGCACGAGCTGCTCGGCGGCGCGGCCGTGCTGGAAGCAGGAAGCAGCTGTCGGCGCGGGCCGAGAGCCCCTCCTCGGCGGGCGGGCCCAGCAGCGGCGGCGGCAGCAGCAAGAGGGAGCGGGGCTCCGTCTGCGGCGGAGCAACCTGGCTGGACAGCTCCCTCTGCAGTAGCGCCGGAGTGCAGCAACCTCCGGGCACCGCGCACCCCGCGCGCTCGCTCCCCCGGCGCAGAGCTCTGCAAGCCGGGGCGCGACTCCGCCCGCACCCCCCTGGGCCACGGCCCGCTGCACCCCGGAGCGCCGGCGCCGCCGCTGGGAGCCTCGGGCTGGCTCGGGGCCGCAGCCGGGTCCGTAACCGTGGGCCCGAGACCGCCGCCGACGGGCCCCTCTGCTGCCGGGCGGGACCTCGCCGAGCTCAGGCGGGACAAGCTCAGAGGTCGACTCGCACAGCCTCCCTCCCTGCCACCCCACCCCCCACCCCGATCCCCGCCGGCGTCTGCTGGCCTCCTTCTTGCCCCCTCGACCGCCACCCGAGCCTCCCTCCAGGAGGATCCGCTGCAGAATTTGCCTACTTAGGGGCGAAAGGGGAAATTTCATCTGCCCTTTCTTCTTGCCTTGGGGGAGCAAACCGCCGAACTTCGGCGAGGTCAGGGGGAGGAGATCCAATTCACTTGCACTAGAGCCAAAGGGAAGGACGGTTTATTTGGAACCAGAGCTAAGAATGAAACGGTCCGGGGTCTCTAGGAGAGGAAGGACCTCAAATAAACAAAATCCTGTCTTTTTTTTTTTAATTTTTATTTATTTATTTTTTACCTTATTTCGGAAGAGAGCGTTTTTAGAACTGGTCAAATCTGGGTAAATTAAGAAATTATCTAGATCCTAAGAAATCACCCAAATCTGGGTGATCTTTTTGTTCAGTTGGGGACCACGCCCTGCTGGAGCTCAGGGACTACTTTTTTTTTTTTTTTTTTTTTTGCTTTTTGGGTCACATCCATGCACAGGAGTCACTCCTGGTTCTGCACTCAGGAGTTACTCCTGGCGGTGCTCAGGGGACCATATAGGATGCTGGGAATTGAACCTGGGTCGGCCACGTGCAAGGAAAACGTCCTACCTGCTGTGCTATTTCCCTGCTGTGCTATTTCTCCAGCCCCTCAGGGGTTACTTTTGACTTGGTTCTGTTCTGGGGTTCTAGCTTCAAACCTGTATCTCCACTAGTGGTTCTTTCTTTGAGTTATTGTTTCTAGAGAGCACCCTAAATCTGAATCACGGTCACGGTCTTCCCGTTGTTCATCGATTTGCTCGAGCGGGCCCAGTAACGTCTCCATTGGAGACTTTGTTATTACTGTATTTGGCATATCGAATACATCACGGGGAGCTTGCCAGGCTCTGCCGTGTGGGCGAGATTTTTTTTAAGTTTTGGGTCACACCCTGCCAATGATCAGGTGCCATGTAGATTGGTGGGGGAGGAGGTTTTAAGGCTTAGGGGTCCACTGTGATCAACACCAGCCTCCAGCATACATGCAACTATTCCTTCTGAACTATTCCTGCACTCTGTGTTTTTTTTCTGGGGCCACACCTGGTGGTGCTCAGGGTTTGCTCCTAGCTCTGCACTCAGGAATCACTCCTTGAGCTGCTCTGGGAACCATATGGGTCCTGGGGATCCCACCCAGGTGTGCCACACTGTGCAGGGCAAGCGTCCTATCCACTGTCTATCTGTCTAACCTCTCTTTGAGCTATTTCTACCTGCACCCTGTACCCCAGTCCTAATCTACATTATTGAATAGTAAATTTCTCTCCACTCTTGCAAGGTCACCATTAACCTTACTTCTAAGTAGACAACTGAAGAAAACTTGCTCTCGGCATCTATGTGAATGAACGTTATTGGGGAGGTTGATCCCACACTTAGGAATCAGTTGCCCCTTCTCCAGCAACTAATGTGGAGGCAAACATTAGTTTGCCACACTCTAACTTTCAGGACAAAGGAGTTTAAGACGGCCAAGATCCACTGCTGGCTGCCCCAGACTTGGAGGGAAGAGAATAATGGATGCTGCTGAGCTGGAAGAAAACAAACTCATCTCCTTTCCTTCCACCTCTTCTGGGTATTGGGCACTTGTGAGATTATGTAAAAGCATTGGGGAATTCATAAGCCAACCAGGATCAATAAATGCACCCTTAGCTGAGATATATACCAGTTTGGGAGTGAACTCTAAAGGAACATAGGAAATCATGTGGGGGGAATTCTGTGGATCCTACCAGTTCTTTCATTTCTCCCCTACCAACTGCTGTCTCCAGAGGCGTATGGGGTGGGGGGAGGAATATTACACAGGATGTTGACCTCAACCTTAGATTTCCTCATTTCTGCCCTGGGGGGAGGCCTGATCCAGTCTTCCTTCCTGAGTCATTGGAGAAAAGTTTTATAGCCCCACTGATCCATCTGCACTATAGGGTGAGACCTGGATATGACCTCTGTGTTTTGTATTTCTGGTTTCTTCAAAGTCCTTGGAGGAAAGACTCCATCCTTTATATCCTGAATCCCAAGTGGACATAAGCTCATGTTTTCATGTCTTTTGTAATAGCCTCCCAACCCCACACCTCACCTATAGTTGATTATCTCTTTACATAGTGGGATATTTGAGAATTGGGTTTCATGTGTGTTCCCAGAACCTCCTTCTTGGGCAACCTGAGACTGCCCTGTTCTAGAAGCACCCACTTACCAATGCACACTTAGCACAAAAAAATGTTTGAGGGCCAGAGCGATAGTACAGCAGATAGGCCTTGTACATGACCCATCAAGGTTTGATCCCTGCCATCCATATGGTCCCTCGAGCCTGCCAGGAGTGACCTCTGAGCACAGAGCCAAAACTAAGCCCTGAGCACTGTGTGGTCCCCAAACCAAAACAAAACAAGTGTTCAGGGTCTCACATGCTATGGTGCGACATTCCTGGTACCAGCCCTCACCCTGTCTTCCCTGCCTGTCACCTGCCCTGGGGACTGCCAGGTCACTGTCACTGTCATTGTCCTCCCGTTGTTCATCGATTTTTTTTTTTTGCTCTAGCAGGCCCAGTAACGTCTCCATCATGAGACTTGTTACTGTGTTTGGCATATTGAATACGCCACGGGTAGCTTACCAGGATTTGCCGTGCGGGCGAGATACTCTCGGTAGCTTGCCGGGCTCTCTGAGAGGGGCGGAGGAATCGAACCTGGCTTGGCCAGGCCAGCTGCGTGCAAGGCAAACGCCCTACCTCTGTGCTATTCTACCGCACAATTCTGCCATTTTGTGGGAGTTCTTCTGTGGGGACAAGTTAAGCTACTCCAGTGGTGCTCAGGGTTTACTCGTGGCTCTGTGCTCAGGGATCATTCGTAGAGGAACTCTAGGGACCATATGCAGTGCCGGGGATCAAACTTGGGTCAGATACATACAAAACAATAATAGACTATAATAGTGTTAATCCCTCTGACACATGGTGGGAATTCTAAAGAAAAGCCGGGAACACTTTACCTACCAGATAACCTAACAACAGCTATAATGATAGTTGATGTATAAAACAAGCATGCTATTCTCTTTCTGGACTTGGTACTATTTCTTTGACTTTGAAAGTCCTTGTGTCCTCATTCTTAGAGCTACAATGAGAGAATTGGATTAAGTGGGATTCTTCAAGACTGGTCCTGTTCCCCTGTGGGTCCTTGAGTTATGTGTGTAAAATGCGCATGTGCGCATGCGCGCGCGCACACACGCGCACACACACACACACACACACACAAAACTCCTGATGTTTATGAAGTTATGTATTTAACAGCTTTTGAAGATAGTTAGGGCTGGAGCAATAGCACAGCGGGTAGGGCGTTTGCCTTGCACGAGGCTGACCCGGTTTCAATTCCTCCATCTCTCTCGGAGAGCCCAGCAAGCTACCGAGAGTATCCTGCCACACAGCAGAGCCTGGCAAGCCCCCCATAGAGTATTTGATATGCCAAAACCAGTAACAGCAAGTCTCACAATGAAGATGTTACTGGTGCCCACTCGAGCAAATCGATGAACAATGGGAGGACAGTGCTACAGTGCTACAGTGCTATGAAAGTAGTTTGGAGTTCCCAGATATTCAGTGTCCAATCTCATGCTGGTACCCTACTGGTTCCTCGGTACACTGCTTTTGGTCCACAATGGTCTCTTGCTGGTTCTGTCTCTTATCCATGGGTCCTGTGTCCCTGGGTGCCCAGTAGTCTGTGACTGACACTCTCTGCTCTGCCTGTCCTAGGCTAGTGCCTCCTGCTCTGGGTCCCTTTGGCCCTTCATTATTCTCTGGCCACCTGCTTGTGAGTGACAACTGCTTTTCCTGTCACCTGCCTAGGCACACAGGAGGGGTCAGATGGATGTCTGTCCATCTAGGTTCACTAGCCAAGAGTCAAAGAAGCTCATGGAGGTGAGACTTTAAATGATCAATTAACTAGATTACCTGACACCTTTCCTCCTCCTCCACTTCCCCATTAACTGATTCAAAGAATCCGATGATTCTTTAGTTCTCTGGTTCTAGGTGATCACCTAAGTGGAGAGGTAGGAAACTCAAAACTAATGCTAGAATTCAGAATGAAATGCCTAGGGCCAAGGAGATAGCACAGAGGTTAGATGCCTCAATTTTTCCTGGCCACTCTACATCGCCCCTCCCCCAGCCCCACCACTGTCAGGCCCGAAAGACCACCAGCACTACTAGGATGACTCTGGTGGCCCCTGTTAGTAAAGAGCCCTACCAGGGCCTACATAGGCACTGAACCACCAGCACTGGGTGGGAGTGATTCCCAGGGCTTCACTGAGCCATGTAGAGCCTGCCCCAATAAAGGAGTGAAATGACCCTGAGTGAGTACAGCCATGCCTCCGGGCAGTGATATGGCTCCTGAAGGACTTTTCCGTTCAGTGTTCAAACCATCCATGAGGGATGGCTTAGAAACCACGGTTCAGCTTCTGTCAGTGCTAAATTTATGGATTTGACCTTTGCAAGAACTGTAACTCTTTCCCTCTAATGTCCTTCTCTCAATTCTGCCATGTGTTAAAAAGGGTTTGTGAAGTGGGTAGAATTACAGCTGTGAAACCTAGATCTTTGCCATCTCCTTTCCTCCTCAGCATCCCCACTGATAGGGCTGAATTCAATCCAGATTAAAAAAAAAAATCTTGTGCAGACGAATAGATCAAAAATGAAGCTGAAAGTTATGCTCATAAAATATAAAGGCTTTGACTTTCTAGGAAAAGTCCCCTTAGAACACAGCTAGATGCCAACTCCATGTCTCATATCGCTCACATCTCTCAGTGGGAAGACTCTGCAACCCAAGTATTTGCATTGGAGGGCAGGGGTTTAGGGCATTACCTGACAGGATTTAGGGCTTATTTCTGACTCTGTGCTTGAGGATCATGCCTGGTGGTGCTCATGGCAGGGAATTGTATGGGTGTCTGGGGATCAAATTCAGGTTAGCCGTATGCAAGACAAGCACATTAACTCCTGTGCTATCTCTCTGGCCTATCTGCATTGTGGCGGTGGGAGTGGGAAGGACACATAGGGGTTCTCAGTGCTTACTCCTGACTCTGCCCTCAAAGATCACTCCTGGCAGTGCTCAGGAGACCATATGGGATACAGGAATCAAACCTGGGTCAGCCACATGGAAGGTAAATACCCTTACCTCTATACTTTCTCTCTGCCTTCTACATCTGCATTTTTTAAGGTGGGTGCCTAAATACCCTTGGCATTGAAGAGACAGAGAGACGGGGGGGGGGGGGGGGGAGGAGGAACTTCTACATCTGCATTTTTTTTTTATGTAAGAGTACTGCTATTTATTCAGCCACTGATTAGCTGATTGAATTGGGCATGAACTCCACCTTACTTTTTTTTCATTTTTTATAATTTTATTTATTGAATCACTGTGAGAGCAGTTACAAAGCTTTCAGATTTAAGTCTCAGTCATACAATGAAACGCCTGTACCTTCACTAGTGCCCATTCTCCACCCCCCCCCCAAAACCCCAGTATAACCCCATCTCACCCTCCCTCTACCTGTGGGGCAGATGATTTCCACATTATTCTCTCTCTACTTTGATTACAATCAATATTTTGACACCAGACCCACCATTATTATTTGGGATTTTACCCCAACACTCCCACTACTGCAGCCATGCGACATCATATGATATTCATAGCCAGCAATAGAAAACAAGTTGTCTATGGTTGCCTTTTCAGTACATCTGCATTTTTTAAGGTGGGTGCCTAAATACCCTTTGTATTGATGGAATAGAGAGACAGAGAGATAGATACAGAGAGGTGGAGGGGGAGGGAGGGAGGGAGGGAGAGGGAGAGAGAGAGAGAGAGAGAGAGAGAGGGAGAGAGAGAGAGAGATATTAGGCTCCAGTTACTGCCTAGGCAATGTTGAGAACTGTAGAGCTATGACAGCAAAAATACAGAGCACTTTGCAGGAGGGTCTTCACAGTCATGCAATTCTTCTGAGTCCTTCAGGGAGGGAAATACCTCATTGGCTACTGAAAATCAGGTGTATGACCTGACTTGTGAAGGTGGAGTTAGAAGAAAGAAAGACTTTCTAGTCAAGAAAGAAACCACTGCCAAGTAGCAAATGCAACTGGGAAGAGATTTCTAGGGTATGGAGCTTTGACCTGGGGGACAGGGTGGTTAAAGCCAAATACAAGACTTCACACATTGGAGTGGGAGGCAGGAAACTACTAGATATAACTGGAACTGGAACAGCTTACTGCCATTTTGGTGACCTCTGATAACCTTGAAGATAGGTGCTCCACTGGATTCTAGTTGCTATAGTAATGAAATCACCAGAAGGCATCATTGTGTTGACTTTGAGAACCTTGTTGATAGACACAATATCAGATCTTTCTTCTTAGTAACAGACACGAAGGAAAAATTTCCAAGCTGCCCTCAACCCAATCTCAGTTAACTGGGGAACAGAGAGACCTTGGCTTAAGGATCAAACAGACTGAGACTTTCTGAGTCTATGTGGGACTGTTAGCAAGCAAAAGCCCTAGAGCAAAAACAGAATCCTGTGGCACATTTGACACAGGGGGGCTGTTGTCTCTGGTCTCCTGTTTGGCTCCAGAGCTTCTACTCTGTGGCTGAGGGTCCAGCCCCTCTGAAGTCCACTTCATTCCATTTCTCCAGTCATGCCCATGCCAGATAGGGAACTGTCTGTCCCTGACACACTGAATCACCCCAACTGACTTCAGGCTCTCTTGATCTCGATGCACGGGTTCCTAAAGGCACTTGCAATCTTGAATCCCAGGTGGTTTGTTCAAACTTGAGACCCAACTGCCATTGGACACTCAAGGCTGTGCATGCCTGGTTAGCCCTTCAGGTGCTGAAACTTGGTACATAGCTTCCCCCTACCAAGCTCAGGCTTGAACTCCAGGTCTTCCCTGTACAGACCCGCTAGCACTTAGTACACAGGTATTCCTGGCACTTGCAATCTTGTAGCCAGGCTTTCCACTTGCTTGCCCAAACTTGGCACAAAGTGGCACTGAGGAGTTCTGATTACATACTCTGGGTCACTAGCCAGGTCTGTGGATCTCAAGTGCACCCAGACCCTGGCAGTCTCAAAGCCTAGGTTGCTACCTGAGTTGTTTGAACTTGACACACAGTGCCCTGTGCACTCACAAGCACCCACTCCTGGGTTCCACACTATCCAAATTTAGTGCATAAATATTCTCAAGGCACCCACAATTTTGGACATCTGACTGCATGCCAGGCTCACTCATTGTTGCTGTTCTAGGCCTTTCCAAAGAGCAGCAACTTTATAAGACAAGACACTCCCCAGCTTCATTTATCCTGGGCACTACAATTGCTGCAAAGCATGTACAAAAGCAATTTTCTCCCTTGGTCATGCAGTTTGACTTGGTGTTCCAGCTGCTTCTGGACCCCAATTGCTGCCCAGTTCTGCTGGACTTTGACACTATAGCTGCTGCTGGACCTGAGCTACTATGAACCCTGGATGAGGTCCAGTCTGGCTTGACTATTGAAAATCTTGCCTAGATGCTGGGGGTATGACTCAGCTGTTTAATATACACATCTCTTATGTGTGAGGTCCTGGTTTAACCCCTGACACCAAGAAAGATAGGAGAAAAAAAACTAAACTAAGATTACCTGCAAAACCCCCCTAAGTCCAGATGGTGTTACTAACGAGTATACAGCCTTCCAAGACTATCATCACCATCTAAACTCTCCCAAACAAATGTGAATTCCTCCAGTTTTTATGAGACCATTGTTAGCTGATACTAAAAGCAGACATCACTAAAAAACAAAACTACAGGGACAGAGAGACAGCATAAAGGGTAAGGAGCTTGCTGAGGAAGTAGGTGACCCAAGTTTGATCTGTGGTTCCACATTTGGTTCCTGAGCACTGCCAGGAGTGATCCCTGAGCAAAGAAACAGGAGTTTCTTGAGCACCAACTGGTTGGTCCAAAAACAACAACCAAAACTACATTGTGAGGGAAATGTTTTAAGTGACTGGAGTGCATGCAGTGCATACAGGTTGCCTTAGGTTCAATCCCTTGTACCATAAGACCTCCCAAACATGGTACTGAATGTGACCCCAAATTAAAATTAATCAATAATAAAGAAAAGTAATCATCAAAATGTATCATTTATAAAACTGTAGATCAACATTCCAAAGAGACAGATGCAAAGATCCTCAGTAAAACTTAGCAAATCAAATGCGATTTGATACTTTAAGAGAAATATACATCACAGTTAAATAGGATTCATTTCAGGTATGCAATGCTGGCTTGATATATGTAAATCAATTAATATAAGATACCGTATCAACAAAGGGGAAGATAGAAATCATATGATCATATCAATAGAGACATAGAAAGCTTTGACAAGATTCAAAATGTTTTAAAATAAAAACTAAACCAAGTGGTGTTAAAAGGAACATATCGCATCATAATAAAGGTTAACTACAATATATCAACAGCTAACTTACATTTTTTCCCTATAATCAGATATAATTAAAGGAAGTCCACTCTCATCATTACTATTCAAATAATTTGGGAAATGCTAATCAGACCACTTGGATAAGAAAATAAAATAAAGGATGTAAATTTAAAAAGAGGCAAATCTGTGACTTTCTGAAAAAACATGACATTATCATGTCATAAAATGGGAAACCATAAAATCCCACACCAAAACTATGTGAAATAATAATACAGCATAATAATACAGCAATGTGACTGGCTACAAAATCAAAATACAAAAACATGCTGCATTTCCAAAACTCAGAGTTAAAATAGACCAATGGGTAGGCACTTGCCCTGCAAATGACCAACCTGGGTTCAATCCTCAGTATTTCATATGGTCCCCTGAGCACCACCAAGAGTAATTCCTGAATACAGAGCCAGGAATAATCCCAGAGTGTCGCCCCCAAACAAAGAAAAATGATGAATTTCCCTATGCAAACATCAAACTATAAGACAAGTAAATCAAGAAAATAATTACACACACAAACTCAGCATGGAAGTTATGACATGTTTACTTTAAGCTGGTAGGGTGTTTGCCTTGCACATGGCCAACCTGGGTTCGATTCCTCTGTCCCTCCTGGAGAGCCCGGCAAGCTACTGAGAGTATCCCGCCCACACAGCAGAGCCTGGCAAGCTCCCCGTGGCGCATTCAATATGCCAAAACCAGTAACGAGTCTCACAATGGAGACGTTACTGGTGTCCGCTTGAGCAAATTGATGAACAACAGGAGGACAGTGCTACAGAGCTACAGTGCTATCTTCCATGGGACTGGAGAGATGGTACAACTATATGGCTTTTGCCTTGCATGTGACTGGCCCCAGTTAGACGCAAGCTCCCCATCCCCCGCCGCCCCCAGAACCTATTATGATTCACTGAATCTTGCTAAAAGTGATGCCTGAGCACAGAGCCAGCGGTAAGGCCTGAGCACCTCAGCTGTGGCCTCCTCCCAAAATTTAATTTCAAAAAATCAATTTAAAATCAACTGGGCAGTGATTCTGAGGTTTTTCTGGCCATGCTTGCATTTGTTGCCTTTCTTAGGTGGAAAGGGTCATGAGTGGGAATATTTAAGCAGTCTTGCTCTAGTACATAAGATCTGAAAACAGTCTGTAACGGAAGTCTTTGTTATTTAGCACCCTCAGAACTCCAGAAATGTTCTCTTGGTCCTTGCCTGAGACTCTCACCTGATTTCTGACTGAATCTGCAGCTCTGAGGTGCCTCTCGGGGCTGAACTCTCTGCAAGGTTCAGGGTGCACAATGTACAGATAAGAAGGGATGGCAGCTGGAAGACAAAGAAAAGGTCTGCCAGGGGACCCCTCGTCAAGGAAAGGGGTCATTCACATTCTCATCAGCCCAGTCCCTCCACCTCCATGCCGAGTCCAGCATCCCTGGGACACCCGAATCCTCAGAGTTCTCTACTTGTAAAAACTCTGCCTCTCACTGCCCTGACTTTTCCCCTGTGCTAGTTCTGTTGACCTTTTTAAGTTCTGTTGGAACTTTTGTAACTCTGGGACGTGACTTGTGGTTTTCCGAATAAATTCAGATGAAGTAGTACCTCTGACCTGCATGCTCACTTTTCTCTGCCCTGTTCAGAACTTCTCCTATCCTCTGGAGTTACTGAGTGGTAAATGTGCTCTTCTTTGGATGAGTACCCTAGTCACTCTCCTGGGCCCCTAGGCAAACATCTTAATCTTATACTATCTCCCCAACCCCACAGCCATTCCATTTCCCCAATTTACTACACTTTCTCTTATGTGGATATTTCTCATATTCAATTAGTTAATCCTGGGGAAGTAAATCTGTAATCAAGATCACTGTGTTCATTTTATTTATAATTGAAGTTTAACTATTTCACTACACCCCAAAGCAGTAGAAAGCCTCTCATAAGTAATCTTTTCTACCCACAACATATCTGGAGAAAGCAGTCTGTAAAACCTTGACTTTGACCAAATCCTTAGAACCGTCTCAGGTGTTTTAAGTTCTCTCACTAAGAGCTCAAATCCCATTTACAGGCAGGTGACACCAGAGCACCTCAGAGAGGGGTATATTGAGTTTCCCTCAACACCCCAAGCAAAACCCCGGCAGCCAAAACTCTCCAGAACCCAACCACTGCCATGCCCAAGGCCACTCCCCACATGCCTTGGACAAGCCTCACGCAGGAGGGAGCTAGCAGAAAAACCCAGTTATGTGGGCCCCATGACTGAGAACTCCAAGCCCACTTGGATCAGGATTGGGCCTCCTCCCCTCCCCCAGCTCCCCAGTTTTTCAGTAGCTTGGCAGTCGTACCCACAAACTGCCCCCCAGTGCCATGTAATCTCATCAATGGCCAAGATCCAGAGACCAAACTAAACCTCCCGGAAGAGAGCACCGCAGAATGTCCTGGAGCGACCTCTTATACCCTAGCCCACTTACATACCAAAAGTAGCACACATTTGTTTGGTTTTAACATACTTGCTTGTATTCTCTTATATATAGTCTCAAATGGCTCCAGGATGAAATACAACAACCTTCACACACTTCCCTCTTATTGTGGTGGGAAAATTCTCGGTGGTGGGATTGGTGTTTGACCATTATCTCTAAAAAACTATTGCAAAATACCTTATGAAAATAAAATATATAAAAATTTTAAAGGTAGGTGACAGAATTTCCAGCTCTATACCAGCTTTACCATTTTTCTAACCTTTTTGTGGAGGTAAAGAGGAATCACTTTATTATTTTTATAAAAGTATTACATGGAGGGGCCAGAGTGATAGGCACTTACCTTGTATTCAGCCAACCCAGGTTTGATCCCTGGCATCCCAAATGGCCCCCTGAGAACCACCACGAGTAATTTCTCTGTGCAGTCAGGAATGACCCTTGAGCATCACCCAGTGTGGCCCAGAAAACAAACAAACAGTATTACATGGAGACTTATCTTGTCTCAGCAATAAGACTGACTAAATAAGTCCAACTAAAAAAAAAAACAAATTTTATTGCATGGTTATACTCCCAGGAATACTTTGTTCATTTTTTCCAAACAGGCTGGCCATTAAAAAATATGAACCAAAAACATCAGAGAAGCAATAAGGTCACAAGATAAAGAACCCCAAAGGGAACCATTGACTTTGCATTCTGTGCCAATAGTACCCTCTGGACTAATACAGAACACATTTCAGAAAGGCTGCCTAGAAATTCAGTGACTATGTCTTAGCCATCTATCACTGAAATCCTCTGGGGGAAAGCATGCTAACGCAGACCCAGAGGCTTTCTACTGATTAAGTCAACTGCAGTTTAACTTACAAAGATGATGCAAGAAAATGACATTGGCTTCTGGGCTATTAGCATCAAACAGTATGTTCACACTTCTTTGCTATCCTGTATGTTGCAAGGGGCTACCAGCTTTAAAATAGCACTATCATTTCCTAAATTTCATTGTCAAATGGCTAGGTTCTATCAATAGAAAAAAAGCAATGAGGAGGTGCAAAAGGAAGGTTTTTTCTGCTGAAGCGTTGGCATTGGCCAGTACCTAGATCAGTCACTCCAGGCAACAGCAGAAGCTGCAGTGTGATCAGCAGTAGCAAAACTTGGATCTCCAAGGTGACAGCAGCAAATCCAGCAATTTCAAAGCAACCAGAGTCAGTCTTTCAGGTTGATGGAGTGTTGGAGTAAGTGGGGGCTGTGTCCCTAGGTTGCAGTGGGAGTTCTCTGACATCGGTGCTGTGCAGTCTCAGAAGATGGGCATGCAGGGGACTTGCATGGCACTGAAGTTTTTCTTTTTCAACCTTAGAAGAAACAGTAGCTGCCCAATTTCCAGGTAATATATATATTTTTAGTTTTGCTTTTTGGGTCACATCTGATGATGCTCAGGGGTTATGCTTGGCTCTACATTCAGGAATTACTTCTGCTGGTACTCTGGATGGGATGCTAGGGATCAATCCTAATTCAGCTGTGTGCAAGGCAAATGCCCTATCCACTGTACTATCACTCTGGCCCCTAATATCATATTTTTTAAAAAATTATCAAACTATCCCACTAGTTCAACACATTTCTTATATTAAATTCCCTGCTTGAAACATTTAGCACTTTTCAATGTATAATTTTTCAAACCGTAAATAAGAGTCAAAAAAGGAATAACAAGAAACAATATTTAGACCTTACTGAGGGTTTTAAGTATAGAAGTCAAAGACATAATATAGAATTCCAAGATACGGATTGTTTCAAGTAAAACAAGTTGGGAGTGGAGAACTTTTCAATGGGCACGTGTTTTGCCTGCAGGAGACTTGAGTTCCTTCCCTGGCACTACATATGATCCCCTGAATAGCACAAGGTTTAAGCCTCCCCTCTCCATCCCCCGGCCCCCATCCCTGCAGCCCTTACCCTAAGCACTGAGCACTGCAGGTGTATCCCACTCCACACCCCATCAAAAAATAATTTGCCAAATAATAACTTGCAAAAAGTTTTAAAGGAGCTAAAATATCTGAAAATAAGCTAAAATATTTGGAAATAAAATATCTGGAAATAAGTATGGGAAAAATATAAGTAAGCTTGACCATAGTAAATAAGAATATTTTCCAGAAAGAAATGAAGCAAAACCCCTAGATATTTAGAGAAGACAAAAGGGCCATATTTGTGCGTTGCTATATTTAATATTTCACTCAAGTGAAAGAAAAAATCCGGAGTTCCGACATCCGTCGACGATCCGTCGATGATCAAGAATCAGGGATGCTGTCTCATTTGCCAAGGTGTCAAAAATCAGATGGGCTGGTCACGTAATGAGATTTAAAGATGACCGCTGAACTAGAGCTGTTACTGACTGGATTCCATGGGATGTCAAAAGACCACTTGGCTGCCCACCTACCAGATGGTCAGACTTCTTCGTGAAGATCATGAACGATTGGTTTGAGGCTCTTCATGATCCCAGAGCGAACAGATGCCATTGGGCTACACTAGCACGCAACAGGGACAAATGGAGACGTTACTGGAGCCCGCTCGAGCAAATCGACGACTAACGGGAAGTTAAGTGATTAAATGATTAAGTGATATTTAATATTGAAAAGATAGATACCAGTACTAAATGTTAGAAAGATACCAATTCTTATACAATGCTGGTCAGAACATAAATTGGTAAATATATTAACTACAAATATTCTAAAATTTAAAGAATTGTGACAGAACAAATATATAATCAGATCTAGAGTTTTAATTTTCAGTAATTAGAAAATAAATGATCACTATAAAATTTTAAATAATGATTGACAAGCAAGATGCACTAATTTTTATCTAGCAACTGCAAACTATACTTTTAAAGTACAAATTAAATTTTCAAAGTACTGGAAAATAACTAGCATACCAGAAAATAATCAGTATTCTCAAAATACTAGAAAATAATAGAAAAATGTAATATGTTTAGAAATTAGAAATAAACTTCTAAATATCCATGGATCAAAGGAAAAAAATCATATAAATTGGAAAATGTTGGAAACTAAACAGAAATGAAAAATAAAAGCTTTTGACTAGTAGGGAAGGTAGATATATATTTTAAAAATTGGGGGCCATATCTGGCAGTGCTCACGGTTTAAAAATCATCTCTGGTGATTTTAGGGAACCGTATGGGGTGACAAGAATCAAACCTGGGTTGGGTGGATGCAAGGCAAGTGCCCTACCTGATGTACTATCTTTCCAGCCCCCAGGTGAAGTATAGTTTGGAAGAAATCTGTAGGCTGAAATGCTTCTAAAATAAAATACAAAAATTAATGGGTTAATAAATAATGCATCTATTTTGGGGGGTGGCACCACCCAAACAAGCTTAAGAGGTCTGGATTCTGCTTCAGTGGTAATTGATCAATAGGACCAGTTGGGCCTCCAGGCTAAATTCAGAAGTGCTCTGGGGGAGGAGGGGTTATTGTACCACCAACAGGTCAACCTGTGCCTGCAAAGCGAGTGCATCAGCAGCCTGATGGTGACTTCAGGCTTCCTGATATCCCAAAATTGCTGCAGCACCTTTGGCTGAACCCCAATAACTTGGGGCCAAGTTTACTAAGAAATTAAATGGCCAAAAAGTTAGGTATGTGGAAGTCACGCCCACAAACTACCTCCAGCTCAGCTATACAAGCTCGCTTATTGGCCTTAATTTCAGAGACCTATAAATAAATAAATAGGTTCAGAGACCTATAAATAAACCTATAAATAAATAAATGAAAGAGATTTAAAAAAAAAACCCGCAGTTAACTCAGACCTGCACATGGTTGAGCATTGGTTCTACCCATTTACCAGGGTAAATTGGAGAAGGGCAGGTTGACCTGGTGCCTGCCCAAGCAGAGCCCCTGGCAGCCTCTTGCTTCCACAATCCAAAATCACGGCCATACCCCCCAACCTGACTCCACCATCTCAGGACGGACCTCACCAAGATAGAATTTGCTAAAAATCCGGGTTTGCGGGTTTTGTGACTGAAATCTCCAGGCTTCTTCAGGGTTGGGTTGGGCTACCTCTCTCCTACCTCTGGTACTTCTGGAATCCTCGGCTGTCGCATCCACACCCCAAAGCGGCCACCCAGTTGAAAAGCTACTCCAGCCTTACTGTCCTGATAAAAATACCGAATGCCCTGAACAAACATCACGACCTTTTAGCACCTGTATTGCAAACCATAATGCACAATAGGAAAAGTAGAGAGAGAGCAAGAAGAAAAGTGCCTCCCATAGAGTGAGTTTGGTGGTGGGAGGTGGAGGGATGGTGGTGGGGAAATAAGGGTGGGAAGTGTACACTCGTGGAGGGATGGGTGTTGGATAATTGTGTGTAATTGTGTGACCAAAACCCAACTATGAACAGCTTTGTAATGGTCTATCTCATGGATATTTATTTTAAAAAAATTTTTTTAAAAAAAGTGATGTGGAGTTCATGCCCAATTCAATCAGCTTAATCAGTGACTGAATAAATAGCAATACTCCTAGCGATAGCACAGTGGTAGGGCGTTTGCCTTGCATGCAGCCAACATGGCCGACTTGAGTTCGATTCCTCCACCTCTCTCGGAGAGCCCGGCAAGCTACCGAGAGTATCTCGCCCGCAGGGCAGAGCCTGGCAAGCTACCCGTGATGTACTCGATATGCCAAACACAGTAACAACAAGTCTCATGATGGAGACATTACTGGGCCTGCTCGAGTAAATCGATGAACAACGGGAGGACCGTGACCATGACTCCTACATTAAATAAAGTACAAAAAAATAAAATATGTACTCTGGGGTTGAACATATTGGGATAGAACTTGGCTTTGAGAGTGCAAGTCTCCAGTCCATTGAGCATCTCTTTGATACTAAAATCAATTATTTATTTATATATTTATTTATTTTTTAATGTAGGAGTATTGCTAATTATTCAGCCATTGATTAAAGGTAAAGGTAAAGGTAAAGGCCCTCCCGTTGATCGTCGATTTGCTCGAGCGGGCCCAGTAACGTCTCCATTGGAGACTTTGTTGTTACTGTGTCTGGCATATCGAATACATCAGGGGAGCTTGCCAGGCTCTGCCGTGCGGATACTCTCAGTAGCTTGCTGGGCTCTCCGAGAGGGGCGGAGGAATCGAACTCGGGTCGGCCATGTTGGCCGCTTGTAAGGCGAACACCCTACCCGCTGTGCTATCGCTCCAGCCCTAGGCTGATTGAATTGGGCATGAACTACACCTTACTTTTTTTTCATTCTTATTTATAATTTTATTTATTGAATCACCATGAGAGCAGTTACAAAGCTTTCGGGCTTAAGTCTCGGTCATACAATGAAACAACCATACCTTCACCAGTGCCCATTCTCCACCACCAAAAACCCCAGTATACCCCCCATCCCACACCCTCCCCCTACCTGTGGGGCAGATGATTTCCACATTACTCTCTCTCTACTTTGATTACAATCAATATTTTGACACCAGACTCACCATTATTTGGGATTTTACCCCAACACTCAGATCTGCTGAAAAGGCAACCGTAGACAACTTGTTTTCTATTGCTGGTTATGAATAACATATGATGTTGTGGGGCCGCAGTAGTGGCCAGGCAATTTTGGAATTCTGAAATTTTAACAATTTAATCTGAAGGGATTTCTGCCCAAACCTGCTGAGTTCCGAGATTTGTTCCTGAGTCTCTGGGATCATGGATGTTAAGCAACTTGGTCAGGAGCCAGAGAGGCCGTTTGTGGGAGGTGACTCAGGGTCTTTTTGGGGTGGAGAGGAAAGGACTGGCTACACCCCCATCCCATGAGCCCCCACGTGTCTCGTCACTGTGGGCCCAAACCTGACTGTCCAATGGCCTTTGGAGGATGGCTGCCACCGAGCCGCCAAGAAGAAGCAGGTGGAGGAACAGCACCTTTTCCCCACTAGGGTGGCCCAGTGCCGGTAACCTACTGTGGGGATTGGACTCACTTCTGTCAAAAGCCACTAGGTTCCGAGATTTGTTTCTGAGTCTCTTGGATCATGACCATTAAGCAGTTTGATCAGGAACCAGAGAGGTCTTGCCTCCAATTATATAGCTGGGCCAGAGGTGGTTTGTGGCTGTGTCTCCCACATACCTAACTTTTGACCATTTACTTTCTTGGTAAACTTGACCCCAACGTGTTGGGGTCTGGCCAAAGGCACAGCAGCAATTTTGGGTTATCTACAAGTCTGAAGGCACCATCAGGCTGCTGATGTACTCTCCTCACAGGTACAGATTGACCTGCTGGCAGCACCATACCACCAATACTAACATCTATTTTTTAAAGAAATAAAAAATAATCCCCTTTAATAAAAAAGAAATAATAATGGGGGTACTCGTGATACAAAGATATTGACAGTATCAAAGAGCCAAATTGTTTTTTTTTAATTTTTATTAGTGAAACACCATGAGGTACAGTTGTAGACTTACAAATTTTTGTGCTTGGGTTTCTATTATACAATTATCAAATACTCATCCCTCCACCAGTGCCCATTTTCCGTCACCATGGATCCCAGTATCCCTTCCACCCCATCTCCCCCATCCCACCCTGCCTCTGTAGAGCCAAAATTTTGTTCACTGGAAAGGTTAATAAAATAGGTAATACTTTGCTGAAAGACTTTTATTTGAACCAAAAGAAAATGGGAAAATAAATAAAAACAGATGATATCAGACAGAGTTATGGATGATGCAGACAAAGAAGACATTATAAGCAATTTTATTCCAATAATTTTGAAATTTGGAACGAATTGGGAAATATTTTTGTTAAGATGTCTTTTGAACACTGACATAAAAGAAAACAGAATTAATCTGTAATTTAAAATAGATTATTAACTTAAAAAATACAAGCATATATATTTTCAGTTTACCAAACGTCCAAGGAAATTGTTATCACTATCTCACACAAAGTAGTCAGAATAGAAAAAAAGAGACACTAGTACTCAGGTCATTTAATTATGTTCACATAACCTTAATATAAAAGCATGGTTAGAACAAAATGAGAAAAGATCATTATAATAGCTAATATAAAATTTAAAATATATTTGTTCCCAAATAGCAATGCGCAGAAAGGACAATTACTTATGTCTGGAACCAAAAGAAGCAGGAATAAGAAGCCCTTTTAACCAGTCTTTTTGCTGGTTAAAAAATGGATATACTGGGGCCAGAGAGATAGTACAAGGAGTTAAGAGAGTTGTACTGATCACAGTCGATATATCCCTATTTAATCCCTGGCCCCTAATATGGTTCGCTGAGCACCATCCTGGGACACAGAACCAGGAGTAAGCCTTGAGTAGAGCTATGTGTGGCCCAATAACCCACTCTTAAACCACACCCCCAATGGATATATAAAGTCCATTGCATTCTTATATACACTAAATGATGCCAAAATAATTTGATTTAACATGGAAGGTAAAACTAAAATTGAGCTTATGTTGCATGCTATACATAAAAATGGATTCAATGTATATTAAAGACTTAATCATGAAAGAAGGAGCAATTTTTTAGTAGATAAAATAGCAAAATTTGCTCATAGTTTCAGAATGATAAAGATATATTACATAAAAACTTTAACCATAAGGGAAAAGAGTTATAATTTTGACTGCCGTAAAATTAAGGACCTTTGTTCATCAAAACACATCATGAAGAGAGAGGATAAGTATATATTGATGATAATTCTTCAGCATACCTGATTATTAAAATCTAGTTTGGGGGCTGGACAGTGTCACAGTATGGGTAGGGCTTTTCCTCACTCACTGTGGACCTGTGTGTAATCCCTGGCACCCTACATGTCTCCCAGGCCTGCCAGAGGTGATGCCTGAACTCAGAGATAGGAGTAGGTGTGGCTAAGTGTGGTCTCCCAAAAATCTAGTTTGTAAAATATAGTTTTTACTAAGTTATTTTTGGTTTTGAGCCACACCATTAGTATTCAGAGCTTACTCCTGGATCTTAACTCAAGGATATCCCTTGGCAGGTTTCAGGGCACCAAACGAGCTTCAGGAGACAGAACTGAGCATGGCTGTATGCAAGGCAAGAAGAGCCTTACCTACTGTACGATCACTCTGCCCCCAGTGGAGAATAAAGTCTGGGAATATGGGAAGTCAGCAGAAAACACAAGACTAGTGGTTATGGACAAAAAGATTTATATAGCATCTTCAGGGGCTGCAGACTGGATTTCAATCCTCAGCATCCCATATGATCCAATGAGCACCACCAGCAGTAATTCCTGAGTGCAGAGCCAGGAGTAACGCCTGAGCATTGCTGGCTGTGGATCCCAAAAATCTTCATAAAAGAAGAAATCCAAATGGCCACTAAACACATGGAAAGGTAGCTTCACTATAGTAATCAGAGAAATGCAGATAAAAACAACTAGAGTGCAAAAAAAAAATCAATTCTGAAAAAGATCAAATGTAGGAAGGAGAGAATGTAGAGCAAGGGCAACACTGCTCATGTATTACATGGGAAGTTTGGATTAGTATAAATAACTCTGGTAAACCATTTTGTTCAACCCAGAAAAATATTCATATCCTCAACTGGCAATTCCACTGTTCTCTATTCTTAGCAGATATTTACATAATTGTGACCCAGCGTAGAGTATACACATACAGGAGTGGTAATAAGGGTTGGGGAGAAAGCTCATGTGGTAAAGTACATGCTTGACATCTATAAGGCCCCAGGTTTGATCACTGGCACTGCACCACTTGGTGTGGCCCCATTGGCCTTGTTCCCAATACCTCTGGCTATGGCCCCTATAAAAATTAAAGAATATTTTGTCAGCGATTTTATATTAGTAGTGCTAGGACTCCAGGCAAAATAAATGAACTGTTCAGGTTTTTAATACAGATTCAATCAAGAAACTGTGGTGTATACACACATTGTATTATACGATTCATATGACTTTTTTTTGCTTTTTAGGTCATATGATTTTAAAATAAAACTATAATATTGCTTGGGCATCAACAAAAGAAAAAGAAAACAAACTGAATTTGACAGGATTATTGAACTCAGTCTAACATTCATCGATTTCAAGAAAGCCTTTGATTCTGTTGAGACTGAAGCGTTCATTGAAGCCCTAGCCAAACATGGCATTCAAACTCAGTACATCAGGATCCTCCGTGAGCTGTATTACAGATTCACTACCAGGATCTCAACATTCTGCAAGGAAGTGATCATCAACATAGAGAGGGGTTAGGCAGGGTGATTTCACTGAAACTCTTCAGTGCCACACTCGAGAACATCATGCGATGATTGGAATGGGAAGAATTGGGAGTGAAGATGACAGTCGGCAACTATTTCATCTCCACTTCACTGATGACATCGTTCTAATAACACCAAACATTAGCCAAGTGGCACAAATGCTGGCCGACTTCCACCGTGAGTGTGGAAATGTTGGACTGCAGCTGAATCTCACAAAGACAATGTTCATGAAAAACTAACTAGTCCCTGACGTTCCATTTGCTCTCAATGAAATGAACATTTCCGAATGCAGCAGCTATGTGTACCTGGGTCAAGAACTCAACATGATGAATGACTTGGCATCAGAACTGCGCAGGAGGAAGAGAGCAGTGTGGAACGTCTTCAAGAGCATCAAAGAAGTTGTTAAGAGGACGAAGAACCTCCGGCTCCAGGCACATCTTTTCGACTCTATTGTTTTTCCTGCACTAACATATGCCTCATGGCATGGCAGAGTCTGGCAAGTTCCCTGTGGCATATTTGATATGCCAAAACCCAGTAACAATGATGGGTCTCATTCCCTTGACCCTGAAAAAGCCTTCAATGTGGCACTTGCTAAAATCTCAGGGCTAGGATGAATGGAGATGTTACTGGTGCCTGCTCAAGGAAATCAATGAACAATGAGATGACATTGATACGGTGATACAGTGAACATACGCCTCAGAGACATGTGCCCTATGAAAATAGGATGAGAATGCTATTTGGGTCTTCCGAAGAGGAATCGAAAGAGCTATGCTTGGAGTATCGCGCTTCACTCAAGTGAGAGAAGGAATCTGGAGTTCCGACCTCCATCGATGATCGAGGATAAGGGATGCTGCCTTGTTTACCAAGGCATCAAAAATCAAATGGGCCAGACATGTAATGCGATTTGGAGACGACCTCTAGCCTAAAGTCGTTACCGACTGGATTCCATGGAACATCAAAAGAACACCTCACTGCCCGCCTACGAGATGGTCAAACTTCTTTGTCAAGACCCTGAATGAATGGTTTGATGTCTTCATGTTCCTGGAACGAGCAGAGCGAGCAGTGTAGCCATTGGGCTACACTAGCACTCAACGGAGACAAATGGAGAAGTTGCTGGTGCCCGATTGAGCAAATCGATCAGTAACAGGATGACAAATGATACATGTGATATTGAACTTTGGGCTCGATGATTCTGTAAAAAAAGAGAGGAAAATTCTCCATAAAGCACTTTAAAAAGGCAAGAAGAAAAAATTTTGATTTCCCCAATGTTTTTGGTAGAAGTAGCAGTTAGGTAAATAACTGCTTTTAGTTAAGAAAATCAAGATGTCCTAATCCTTATGATACGAGTGTCCTTATATGTGTGTGCATTCTTTACAAGTGTAATCCTCAGACAGTACTTATGGTTTTTCCTCCTTAATGTCCACCCAGTTAAAAGCCAAAGAGGAAATAAAGCATTTAAACGCATGACTAACTGATCTTGCATTTTCTGGCATAGCCTGGTATCAGGGCATAAGCAACCCAAGACTACCCTGTAGGCTTGCTTTTCTACTTTGTAAGCTCCTGGAGGAAATCTTGTCTCGAGGGACTCTGCTAAGCCATCTCCAACTCACGTTTCTTTGGGACTTTGAGGACCAGAGACTGCCTGATATGTTTTGTAGCAGACAGAAGGAAAATACAGAGCTGGCCTCAGACGCAATGAATGGGTTCCTTCAGGTTGAAGAGGTGAACAATGCTTTTAGTGACACCCTGGAACCAAGATCAAAGACTCCGGTTAAGAATCTGAAGGCTGTCAAACCAAAGAGGTGCCAAAGCTAGGACATCAAAGTTAGGAAAGGAGACCTTTAGTGTGGGGTCAGGAAAAACCAGAGCCGGTGTGAATCATGAGATGGGAAATAAAAAAGGATGCAGAGAGTGTTGGGAGGGTCCCGGAGGAGGCCCTAGGGGAGTGGTTACTGCTTATTTTGCGCTTTCCAGACTGGCTGTTACTTATAAGGGCCCATAAGAGAGCAGAGGATGGGTGAGCAGCAGAGATAAAACATTGAAAAGTAGCCCCCACAGTCCCCCCTTTTATAAGCAAAGAGAGTGTGACAGTCTTCCTAGAAGAAAACAATGGAGCTGTCACCTGGCAGCTCTGTAAGTCTGTGTTTACTTTCCTTTGGGAGCATTAGCTGCTGTCTTAGGAGGCTTTGGGACTTAATCTAATAACCAAGAATTCCAGCGTCCCCACTCAAAATTTGCTGTTCTCTGAGCTAAAGAGACAGAGGCCTTGGGTGCTCCCTGGACCTCTTTCCATAGCTTAGACTGGATTCTGGACTCAAGGCAAACCCTACATAGTAACTATAAGTCACGCGTCCTTATTTATTTCTTTATTTATTGCCTATCTAGGGGGCAAATTAACTTTTATTTTCCAGGGAAGTGGGCACACTCAGCAGTACTCAGGCCTTATTCTTGGCTCTGTGCTCAGGGATCATTCCTGGCAATGATCAGGGTACCATATGCAGTGCCAAAGATTAAGGGATTGAACCAGTACGCAAGGAAAATACATGAAAGTGTGCAAGTACAATAATCCCTGTACTATCCCGCAGGCCCAAGTCCTTAGAAACAAAATAAAACAAACCAACCAGCCAAACTAATGACATGGAGTCCAACTGATAAAAGGAGACAATATCTTCATCCTCTCTTCACTGGGGCAAGGAGGATAATCCCTCCTTCATGTGACTCACAGTGAATATGGCCAAAGGGTTTTTTTTTTTTTTAAATTTCCTGTGCCATCATCTGCCAAGTTCATGTATAAAAGCTGTGTGCAGGAGAGTGAAGTGTCAAGATCTCACCTGAGAAAGAAGAATGTGAGATACTTGTGGACTCCTGAATGATTGTCTGGAGCCCAGTTTATTCTGGTCCTTTACTCCTCTCTGGCATTAGAAACAGGCCAATGCTTACTGGTTCATTTTCTTTGGAGTGAAGCACGCACCAATTCCTAATAGTCACATTTGTCAAATAAGAAGTATATAGACTCACTCCTATTGTTTTTTAGAGATCTTATCAAAGCAGACAGTTTTATAAGCATTCCCCTGCTATTCACAGGCTCTGGCTTTAAACTTGCACCTGTCAAACTCTCTTAGGCCTATGTATTAGATTTCAACATTCACTGTTCTGCCCTCTGCTGGCCTAATGCAGATTTGGTGGCTCTCCTTTAATTCCCCTGAAATATTAGACTTCTGATGAGAGCGCTTTACTCTAAATCAACTATATGATCAGTTCCAATTTCCCCTGGATCCTTTACCTCATCTGATAAAGTTTCCATTTGTTACACAGCTTGGAGATGCTCATGATATTGTACAGTTCTGACAAATTTTGCATGAGGTTCTCAGAAAGGCAGGCTTTCCTTCTTAAGGCTGTTCATCGGCTCAGGACTCAATCTCTTCAGCATATTTTCCTCTAAGTTCAAGCTCTAAGTATTCTCCTATTTTCTTACCACTGATCCCATTTTAAATACTTCTTAATATTCTAACTGTGGAATTAGACCTTCTTCTCTGAGATGCTATATGCTGGATGCTTACAGTGATATTTGATTAAAACCATTCCCATGAAAACACATGTATACCACCTACAACTGTCAAGGGCTCTCATCCTGAGTATGCAACCCAAAACTGACTATCCCTGACCTCTGGAAAGAATGAACAGGTATTGAAAAAAATAGTCATTATTAAAATATATCTCATCACAACACAGTATTAAGAATTAACAAGACATGTTATTAAGAATTTATATGGAAATCTGACTTGCCATAATAATTAAAAACCTGAGCAAGAATATGAATTTATTAGATCCCTTCTTGACTTTCCTAGGCCTAATTTTGGGAAATCCAATCTCTTTTGTATCTCTATCTCTGTATCTCTCTCTCTCTCTCTCTCTCTCTCTCTCTCCCTCTCTCCCTCAGATCCCTTCTTGACCTTCCTAGGCCTAATTTTGGGGGATACATTCTCTTTTTATCTCTCTCTCTGTGTACATTTCCACCATAAAAACCAACTTTTCCCATAGGTTTTTACACATTTATGAATTATTGATCAGGGTTTTATTTGATGGCCTATAGGATTTGATGATCCACTAATACACTAACATCAACATCTTAGTCTTATTTCTAAATGTTACCTAATCTGGTATTACTCTGTTTTCCTTAAGTTTTTTTTTTTTGCTTTCATTTTTTTTTTGGTTATCAGAAATATTCATTCCTCATATCTAATTGTTTTAGTTGTTACATCAATCTTTTTGGAATTTTCTCAGTTTTCATTCATGACAAATTTTACTTCTTATGCCTATTATTAAGTTTATCTTGAAAATGAATAAAAGGGGGCTGGAGATAGTACATCACATCGTATACTTGCCTTGCATGCAGATGATTCATATTTGATCCCTGGTACTGCATATGGCCCTCTGAGCTCTACCAGGAGTGATCCCTGAACACAAAGCCGAGTAATCCCTGAGCACAGCTAGATAAGCAACCCCCCCCCCCCAAATAAAAAGAATGAAAGTAATTTTAAAAATAAAATGCAAATACTGGGTCAGGTATCAAAATTTTATCTAGTTTTATGTAACAATGCATAACTCTCAAATAAGAATCATTTTCTTTTTTGGGAGGGTGGAACACTCAAGGATCACTTCTGGCAGTGCTCAGAGGACCAACGGAGTACTGGGGATTGAACTAAGGTCAGATGCATGCAAGGCAACTACCCTACTCTCTGCATTATTACTTTGACCCTATTAAGACAGATACTTAATAGCCAATTATAAGTAGTATCCATGCACCAGGGAGAAAATTAAACAATAAAAAATTAAAATCACATAAAACATATTGTTTACTCAAACGTTACATGATACTTTTATAATTGGGATTTTTTTTTGCTTACCCAGCAATTCTCAGGGGTTACTCCTGGCTTTGCACTCAGGAATTACTCCTGGCAGTGCTTGGGGGACCATATGGGATGCCGAGGATCAAACCCAGGTGGGCTGCGTGCAAGGCAAACGCCCTACTCATTGTACTCTCGCTCCGCCCCTATAATTGGGATCTTGAAGGGTACTTCAGGAGTAAGTTTTCCATTTATAACTGTATTTTTATGTACATTTAATATCTACCATGTTCTAGGTAGCATGCAAGGAGCTGGAGATTCAGAAGTACATATGCCAAACACAGTTTATGTTCTCCTGAAGCCTAAGAGGGTGACTGCTATAGGCCTATAAAATCTACAGCGTCAAGTTCTGAAAAGTCTCCTTAGTTTTAAAGGATGGAAAGGGGTTCCCTGAGGGAATGATTTTTTTTCCCCCAGGACAGAGTAGAATTGGTGAGTGGAGGTAAGCAGTGGGGAAGGTGGGCTGTGTTCTACAAAGCCCCAGGCTGAGACTGCAGCTGTTTTTTTTGTTTGTTTTGTTTTGTTTTGCCTTTTTGGGTCACACCCGGGGTCGCACAGGGGTTACTTCTGTCTCATGCACTCAGGCATTACTCCTGGCATTGCTCGGGGGATCAAATGAGATGCTGGGAATCAAACTCGGGTCGTCCGTGTGCAAGGTAAACACCCTACCCACTGTGCTCTCAACTCCAGCCCAGCTGTGTGGTTTTTATGCAGCTGCCAGTGTCATTACCGGCAACTAAAGAGGGAAAGAGCAACTATGAGTGGATGGGTTATAAGGGCCAGGTCTCACAGTAGTCCATAAAGCCTCTTCTCAGATTCTATTCATCACGGAACCCAGTCACAATGCCACAGTACCTGCAATTACCCAGAAAATGGACCCTAACCCCCCATGCCAGGAAGGAGAGGCTTGAGGGCACAGCTGGTGTCTCTGCCATGGGAATGGTAGAATGAAGCTCAGAACCTTTGGTTACACTTTTCCCTACAGCCCTTTGTCTGTTTGACTCTAATTCTTTCCTAGTGCACATCTTCCTTCAGTTCCTAAGTCCCACAAGTAAAGGATTTAGGCCTAATTGGATGGTTGGTCTCAGCTCTGTAATACCAGATTCTCCTAAACTACTATTAGATGCTTCAATCACTTGCCTCCAATTCTTTACCCCCCTAGGCTGTTTGCTTCTCCAGCTCAGTCTGTTTTAAGGAAAGAATTTAATCTGCTGGTCATTGGGGAGTAACCAGAAACGCTGGTTGGTGAATCAGTAGGTGGCACTCTGTGTCAGCAAGACACCCATTCCAAAGCAACACACACACACATCATAAACTCAAGGACAGAGTCACGCTCAGAATACAACACTGGCTCACTTGACCTACTTCCTCAAGCCTAAACTTTCAAAAAGAGCAACCACACCCAGACTGACCAGGGGATCATTAAAAACAGGGATGTCAACATGCTTTGAACTCTCTGCCAACCCAAATATTTCCTCTGAGTGACTGCTTTCTTCACATTGTACTCAGGAAGGGCAAAGAAGTTCGACCTGTCTGGGTTGGAGAGCTCTGTGAAATGCTTTCCTCGGGGGCTTCTCTCTGGGAGGTATAGAGAAAGGTGTGTGTGTTGTTTTAATGGGAGTTGGAGCTCCTACTTTCAGAATTACTGATTAGCCCTACTTGCTGTTAGGAAATCCCAGGGCTCTTGGTTAAAGGTCTCATTGTTTGCTCCTTTCTTTCTTTCACCTGTGTCAACCTGTAAGAGATCTTTTCACTCTATGAAAAGATCTGTTTTTTTTTACTCTGTTTTCTGGGTCATTTTCATAACACTGTTAAGGAATAGGTGAAAATGTAAAATTTGAAGGTACTATTCCTCAGGCCTTGACATTTGCAGAGGAAGAGGAATGGAAACTTGGCTGATAAGAAATTTGCTCTTTGTTTATGGTCCTAGGGTTGACTCCTCAGTGTTTAAAACCAGATTATTTCAAAACTAGATACCAGTGCTGGTGGTTCCTAGAGGCCACCATGAGTATGATAAAATGAGGAGTAGCTGGAAAAGGGAAACTGCACATTAGACTTTTTAGATCTCTCTTTACTAATTATGCAAGTGTCCGAATTGCAGGTAAAGAATTCATCTACCGAGCCAGAGAGGTTGTACAGCAAGTAGAGCACTTGCCTTGCATGCTGCTTATCTGGGTTCAATCTCTGGCACTGAGTATGGGCCACTGAACCCTGCCAAGAGTAATCCCTGAGCACAGAGCCAGGAAGCCTGGAGCACTGCAGGGTGTGGCCCAAAAACCAAAAAAAGAAAAAAAAATCATCTATCTACTTTAAAGCCAGCCGCAGTATCATATGAAAGATTACTATTTTGATACTGCCTAAAAGCATCACATAGCTATTTTTGACAATTTGATTCTTAGTCATATTTCAAATTGAGCTAGCCCTATGAATAAAACTTATGTCATCAGTGATGCTCATCTTTCATTTTTAGTTTATTTTTAGACATTTCCGTAAAATCTCTCTTCCAAGAAACCCTCATTCAGTCACTTCTACTTGACTCATTGTTTGCTCCTATATTACATTCCTATTCCAGATGTAGCGAGTCCAATGATCTTCCAGTTAATGGTGCGATAATAAACAATCTCCAGACCCAGTGACTTAAATCAACAAAAATGTATCTCTCTTCCCTCATGCTCCATATTCGGTGTGGACTCTCTTCACATAGAGGCTCTGAGATACCTGGTTCAGATTGACAGTCTCCAATCTAATATGTATTCCATTATCACCATGTTAGAATGAAGAGACTATACACACTGTCTTTGAAAACTTCTCTCTGGAAGTGGTGTGCCATTTCTGATCACATTTGATTGACCAAATGAGGTCACCTAATCATAATTAATTACAAGTCAAAAAAGAAGCAAAGGATAGGTTAAATGAATAATGAATATCTTCAATTTGAATATGACTTACAATTATAAAATACTGTTTTAAATAACTCAGGGAGGAAATAAGGATAGGTTAGTATATATTTTTTTAATTATCACCCCAGTGAGAATGGTATGTATGAAAAGGGCCAGAAACATCCCTAGTGCTGGCAGGGATGTAAAGAATATGGTACCCTTACTCATTGTTGATAGAAATGTAAATTTATTTGGCCTTTATGGAAAACTATATGAAGATTTTTCGAAAACATAGAACTACCACATGAGACAGCAATTCTACTTTAACATGTCTATCCCAAGAACGCAAAAACAATTCAGAACGGTATATGCACACTTAAAGATCATTCATATGGCATATTTAATTACTACACCAAGTGTCTATAAACAACCGAGGTGCCTAAAACATATGAGTAGTTAAAGACCTTAAGGAATATATACACAATGGGATACTACTCAGTGCTAAGAATTGTTGAAATCTTTCATTTTACACATTAGGAATGGAATATAAGGTGTCATGTTAAACAGTAAGTCGGAAGGAGAAACACAAATACAGGATGATCTTACTCATGTGGTATATAAAGAAACAAAGCAAGGAAATAGAAATAGAGAGTATCCAAAGAAAACAAACACTTAGATTCTGATGACAGAACTAAACTCTGTGTGTGCATGTGTGTGTGTGTGTGTGTGTGTGTGTGTGTGCGAGTGTGCGCGAGGAGATTAGGGGATATACAGGAAGGGTCCTATGGGAAGTGGTGGAGGAATACCGGCACTTTGGTGGTGGGTGTGGTATGGTGACGTTGTTCCCCTAGAGTTTATAAACATTTACACTCTTGTAAATCAGTGTTACCTCAATAAAAAGAAAAATAACAAATTTCTCATTTTATATATATAGAAATCATGGCTTAGAAAGATTGAACAATCAATTTCATGTCAAACACATTTCTTTTTTCATTTTTTAAAATAATTTTTGCTTTTGCATTCTTTAGATTGTTTTCTCATTTTATTGAGGTTCTGTGATTTACAATACTTTTTTTTTCTTTTTTGGGTCTCACCCAGTGCTGCACAAGGGTTCTTCCTGGCTCTGCAATCAGGAATTATTCCTGGTGGTGCTCAGGGGACCATATGGGATGCTGGGATTTCAACCCGGGTTGGCCGCGTGCAAGACAAATGCCCTACTAGCTGTGCTATCACTTCAGCCCCTCTTTCATTTTGGGGGGCCACATCCGGTGATGCTCAGGGGTTTCTCCTATTCTGCACTCAGGAATTATCCCTGGCAGTTCTTGGGATGTCAGGGATCAAACTTGGGTTGGCTGTGTGCAAGGCAAGCACTCTACATATTCATTCTACTAGCGCCCTTACCACTGTTTTACTGCTCTGGCCCACAAACACATTTCTTTTTGGTTTGGTTATTATTATTTTCAAGTGTTCATTGCTATTGATTATCTCTTATTGTTTAACATTATTTTTGTAGCATTTGAATAAAGTGCCAATGCTGTGGTATGAGCCTGGTGCTTTGAGTAGCCAAAATCCAACATTTCTTTAGTTCTGTTACTATTAGCAACGGAGAGAATTCCAAGGCCTCTGAAATCTGTCATTTAATTCTAGGTATCTCAGGGAGATACTCTGTGCTAACAAAGTGGTCAGCCCAGTGCCATGTGTCTTTTATCTTTGTCCCAACTCTCTGGAGTGACAGTCCTGCTTCTGTTAAAGGAATTTATGACCCACCAGTAAGGATATCGGGGTCTTTGAGGTAGGCTAAGGCCTCAGAGGAACCATTTCCTTTTGCTTAGGAAGCCAGAAATTTATGTATCCCATGTGTGTGAAGGCTCTGTTATTTGATTTTTTTTTATGTGATCCTCAGGGGGACATGGGGCGACTGCTGGCAGTACTTGGCTTACTGGTTGACAGTTTGGTGTGAGGACATAAGGATGAGGTGCTGCTCAGATGCTGAGATGCTGGGGACCACCAGAGTCACACTATGTTGTGTTCAGGGCCACAAAAGGATCCAACTGGACTCGGTACATAACCCCTGTGCTTTTCCTCTTTGACTTTTTGTTGACTTGTTTCACCTTTTTCTCTTTCATACTCAGACGCTTATCTGTATCCACTCTATGATATACTGTCAACATTTGGGGCCATACTTATGAGTTTCAAGTCTTCTCTCACAAATTTTTTTCTCTCTTGAGTCTCAATTCTTCTCTCATGAAGTGGAACAGTTTACCAGAAGACCCTTCTTCAGTTACTTGTGTAAATGAACTCCTAGTGAGTGTATCTGATCCATCTTCCAGACATACTCATAATTGAGTATCCTATCAAAAGCACTGAGTATAATATGGTTCCTCCATAATATGGTACAACCATTTCTAGTCCATTTATTGAATTGTAGCACATCTTCATTGTCAAGTGTGTGCAAAGAGCACCACTCTAAGTACTCTGCCACATACACAAACGAAAAGAACTTGTGTAAGAAATGAACACTGAACTCCAAGGCCCAAATCTATATTCTCATCTCAGGTTGATTCCCATTTGGGTGAACTTGGCATCATCACTTAGTATTTATGAGATTCTTTTTTTCTATTCAGAAAATAAAAAAGGTCTGAAGGATGACTTTCTAAAGACTTTTTCGTCTATGGACATTTGTGATTTGTGGAGAAAGCTGCTTATTATTTGAGGTTATTGTCAACAGGTGGCAGCAAAATCCCAATTTTAAATGAGTTAAGCTAAGGCTAATTGTCACTGATGTCTCAGATTTCCATAAAACATTTATTAATTTGGTTCAATTTCGATTTGTCAAGTAAATGAAAGTTCTGTATTTAAAGACTGCAGTATGAATAAAATATTCACTATGTATGTAGTAAAATGAATTTAAAAGCATGACTTAACAAATGAATATGTTTTATAGACTATTGAACTTAATACTTTTATCCATTTCAACACTTTTCAACATGGTTGTTCCTAAAGTCTTCCTTAGGGTAAAAAGCTGCTATGCTAAATTATATTCCAAATAAATATTTATATACTTCCTCAGCACAGTACTCAACAGGCCTGGAGGCTCCTCCTGGGCATTCTTGGCCAACGGTTTAGTGTAAGGACCTGATTAGGTGGTGCTGGTTTGGGCAAGCAGTGCTTGGGATTACTTGGACCACCCCAGCAGTGCTTGGGGTTCTACAGGGGTACATGTTGTTATTCCAGAAACCATGTAGTGCCAGGGATTGAAATAAGGCTAGTCCCCTGTACTATCTCTTGAGTCTCTATATTTTTAATTTAGATATGGAAAGAAGGCTTGGTGGTTAATTTTTGTACATTGTACAATTTTGGCATTTTTGTATTAAATATTTTTTTGAAAGTTGATAAATATAGAAACACATTATCACTGTATCACTACCATTCTGTTGTTCATTGATTTCCTTGAGCAGGCACCAGTAATGTCTCCTTCGTCCTAGCCCTGAGATTTTATTTATTTTTATTATTTTTTTTAATGTAGGAGTACTTCTATTTATTCAGCCACTGATTAGCTGATTGAATTGGGCATGAACTCCACCTTACTTTTTTTTTTATAATTTTATTTATTGAATCACCATGAGAGCAGTTATAAGATTTCAGATTTAAGTCTCGGTCATACAACGAAACACTCATACCTTCACCAGTGCCATTCTCCACCACCAAAAACCCCAGTAAATCCCCATCTCACGCCCTCCCCCTACCTGTGGGGCAGATGATTTCTACATTACTCAATCTCTACTTTGATTACATTCAATAGTTTGACACCAGACCCACCCTTATTATTTGGGATTTTACCCCAACACTCAGATCTGCTGAAAAGGCAACAGTAGACAATTTGTTTTCTATTGCTGGTTATGAATAACATATGATGTTGTGTGGCTGCAGTAGAGGCCGCATGATTTTGAAATTCCGAAATTTTAACATGTAAATCTGGAGGGATTTTTGCCAAAACCTGCTGGGTTCTGAGATTTGTTCCTGAGTCTCTGGAATCATGGCCGTTAAGCAGCTTGATCAGGAACCAGAAAGGCCATTCATGGATGGCAACTCGGGGTCTCATTGGGATGGGGAGGAAAGGCCCTGAGATTTTAGAAAGTGTCACATTTGAGGCTCTTTCAAGGTCAGGAGAATGAGACTCATCATTGTTACTGGTTTTTGGCATATTGAATATGCCACAGGGAGTTTGCCAGACTCTGCTGTGTGGGCAGTATACTTTTGGTAGCCTGCCAGTTTCTCCAGAGTAAGAACTAGATAATAAGATGTCATGCAGCTGCGAATGTGGCCATGTGCTTCCGGGAGCTGGGTTTTATAGTCTCTGGGTCTTGGCCATTGATGGAATTACACGGCGCTGGGGACAGTTGGTGGGTGTAAGGCCTACATACTGGAAGATGGGGGATCTGTGTGGAGGAGGAAACACATTATATTATTATATTTTATGTTTTATCATTACTCAAATTTTATTAAAATCAATTCCCAAGAACTAGTAACACGTAGCCTTATTTATTTATTATTTTTTTGCTGATTTGACTAGTTTGAAGTTAGTGGACTATTTATAGAACATTTTACAAGCCAAAGTTTTGTTATAGCAAACTAGAGTGCTAATTTTATTTATTTTATTTTTTATTTTATTTTATTTTATTTTGCTTTTTGGGTCACACCCGACGATGCACAAGGATTACTCCTGGCTCTGCACTCAGGAATTACTCCTGGCAGTGCTCAGGGGACCATATGGGATGCTGGGAATCGAACCCGGATCGGCCGCATGCAAGGCAAACGCCCTACCCGCTGTGCTATCTCTCCAGCCTCAGAGTGCTAATTTTAAATTGCATATGGTTAAAGTGTTATACAAGTGTGTTTATATCATTTTAAACTTCATCCAATATCATTAATAAAACAGTGAATTGGATAAAAAAAAAAGCTATGAAAAAGACCTGAAGGTAGAAGCTGTATTGCAGGCAGTCTCTTAAAGGAACTGATCATTTAATACTGTGAATAGTTAGGTAATATGCTGCTTAATGAGAACTAAAGAGAGGGTATGCAAACTATAGTCTCGAATCCTTCCTGAATTACAGACTTGGGTGTTCAGTTGCCTTCATGGTAATCTCTACCTAGGCAGAGTGTGGACAAAAAAAGGATTAGCATGAACAAAAGAGAATTTTATGTGAACATTATCTTCAAGTGATTTAGATAATCCGGTCTCTTGATTGGAAAATGGGAAACACCATTTCTTAGTATTGTTTGTATCTTTGTAAAATAGTTTATATTAAAAAAAATACATTAGTTTAAAATCAGTTCTTAAGTCAACCAGCAAGAGCAGAACAAACAATAGAGAAAGAGTAAGAATCAAAATAAGACCACAAAGTATAATTCTTTATTAGCAATACATGATTTATACAACATTCTAAACAATATCCCTAAACTTTTATTAAAGTGCACTGTTCTCGAATGAGTCACAAAATCCTAGTTTATAGTTGAAGAAATTTAATGATGGGCCCAAAACTCTCAGTTCTCCAAAGCTTACATTTTTTTCCTGTATCCAAACTCGCATGACTTCGATCTAGGTACCATGTTCCTCTATTTTCAGAGAGTATGTAAACTCATGTCTGTAGCTGTACTGCCCAACAAGACATTTACTAACTACATGTGTCTCTTAAATGTAAATCAAATATAATGAAAATATACTTTTTCTAGTCACACTAGCCACATTTTAAGTGCTCACCCTCAACTGACTGCTTGTTCTAGTCAAACTCACTGGAACAAAGCAGGTAGAATAATATCAAATATAGATATAGATATATCAAATAATATTGAGATAGGGTTGGGCCACACCCAGCAGTGCTCAGGACTTACTCCAGGCATTATATTCAGGTACCATTCCTGCTTGTGGTGCATGGGGGACCATATGTGGGTGGTGCCAGGTATCATACCTGGGTCAGTCACAGGTAAGGCAAGCACCTTAAACCCAGGAGCTTAACTATTTCTTGGTTCAGCATATGATATTTTTATCATTATAAAAGTTTTTCTGAATAGCATTAGTCCAGGATATATAATACTATGGGTATTCTGTGCATGTTTGGTTAAGCATTAGTCCAGGATATATAATACTATGGGTATTCTGTGCATGTTTGGTTATCATATTTCCGAAAATGTCAAATTTTTACAAATGTTAAGTATAAATTTTGCACTGGAAGAAAATCGAAGATTGATTTTGACATTGCTCTCTTCAACAGGTGATTCATCTTCGTGTAGAAAAGTTGATGATATAATAATCATTTGGCTGGAGTGTCACAAAAATAAAACATGTTATCTTTGAAGAAAATGTACTGTTTTTTTTCCTTAAAAGGAACGGTGAGGGCTGGAGCGATTGCATAGTGGTAGGGCGCTTGCCTTGCATGCGATTGTCCCTGCATCCCATATGCTCCCCCAAGCACTGCCAGGAGTAATTCCTGAGTGCATGAGCCAGAAGTAACCCCTGTGCATCGCTGGGTGTGACCCCAAAAGAAAAATAAATAAAAGGAACAATGAAATCTTTTTCTATGTAAATTTGCATTACCTTGGGGCTGGAGCGATAACACAGTGGGTAGGGTGGGTAGGGCGTTTGCCTTGCACTCGGCCCACCAGGATGACCAGAGTTCAATTCCTCTGCCTTCACTTCCTCCCCCTTCACTTCCTCCCCCCATCTCGGAGAGCCTGGCAAGCTACAGAAAGTATCTCGCCAGCACAGCAAAGCCTGGCAAGCTACCCGTGATGTATTCTATTTGCAAAACACAGTAACAACAAGTCTCACAATGTTACTGGGACTGCTTGAACAAATCTATGAACAATGTGAGGACAGTGACAGTGACAGATGTAGTACTGGCAAACATATTCAGACAGATTCTGTAGTTGACACTGTACAATTATTTTTCCATGACACTTAATAATTGCTGACTAAAATTTTTATTTGTTTGAAATGTCAAATTTAATCTTTTAAATGATTCCAACAATCTTTCATTATTAAAATTTGGTATTCAGAATACTGGGATGAAAGTGAAGAAATGTTATCTTTCTAGTATGGATTAATTCAACTCCTGAGCAGAAATGTTATATTATCTAGGAACTTCACTTGAGCAGCTTTATGTTCCTGCATCAATAGAAATGTAAGAATTTGAAAAAATTGCAGGACATACAGAATTAGAAAGGAATATATGAAGCAATGTATCAAAATCAGCATGTAAACCAATATAAAGTGAGACCTTTCATTTTAAGTGTAGATTTTGACTCATGCCTAGATTAGTTTCTTTTTTTATTTGTTTGTTTTTGGATCACACGTGATGCACAGGGGTTACTCCTGGCTCACGCACTCAGAAATTACTCCTGGCGGTGCTTGGGGGGACCATATGGGATGTTGGGAATTGAACCCGGGTTGGCCACATGCAAGGCAAACACCCTAGGGGGTTGAAGTTTCTGTTCTAAGCAATACTATCAGCTATGGCCATGCAAGTTGTACAATGGACAATAAGCACAGTCTAGAATATGACATCAATTAAGGCACTTTGATACATCAACAGAGACCTTCAGTCATCCCAAGAAATGGTAGAAGAGTAAATAATGATTATTTTCTGAAGTTAGCGTCTAACATTCCTTAGGAGTCATTGATGTTGACATCTTCCTCTCTCTATGATATGTTCCTGCATATAAATTGAAACTTGCTCAGACTTTTGAGCAAATAGAAATTTAGATACATCTCTGTTGAAACTTCAGGGTTATAGAGCAGTATTAAAGCACAGAATAAAGAAATACAAATGAAATACAAACTAAATAAAATACAAATGAAATCAAGAAATATATATGTATTTAGCTTAAGTTTCTGGGAAAATTTAAACAATTATACCAAATTTTTGCTAACCTCTCCTTCCTCATACTTGTTAACTCTGCTGTATTGGTGGATCTTTCAGTGTCAGGGGAATGAGACCCATTGCATTTACTGGTTTTGGCATATCGAATACACCACAGATATCTTGCCAGACTCTGCCGTGCAGGCAGGATACTCTTGGTAGCTTACCAGGCTTTCCGTGAGGGATAGAGGCTTTTAGGGTGGTTTCTAATCGCCGTTGTAGGTATTCCCATGGTTCAAACCATATTTGAACTCTATCAAATATGGTGCAGTAATTTTGGAACATGGCTGTTAAGTCATTTATGGTGTGTCGCACAGGAAGGAGAGGCTGGTAAAATCTCAAGCCCAACTAGGCTGCCAAAATGAAGGATAAAAATGACTGTCTGTACTTTCAATGCACATATGCTGGCATCAGATGCATCCATCGAGGATTTGATAGTGCAAGTGTGAAAGGTCAAGTATGACATCATTGATCTGACCTAGACATCAAGAAGGCCTCAATCACATCATGCCGTTTTTGACATTGGAGAAGAACTGTTCCTCGGAACATGCAACAAAACAGGCGTCGGTGGTGTCGGTGTCCTTGTCAACACGAACTTGGCCATGAGCATTGATTCATTTGAATGCCTAACAACCTGAATTGGATGATTACACTTGAATAGATGTGGCTCACTGCTGGTGGTTCCTATATTTGTTGTCTACACACCAACATCCAATTATGAAGAAGGAGAAATTGAGAAGTTCTACATGGAGCTGAAAAAGTTCTATAAAGAAGACCACGCCTTCTACAAGATCATTGTTGGTGATTTTAATGCCAAGATAGGACCGAAAAGATCAGCTGAAGAACTCCACATCAGGACCCAAGGTGTAGAATGGAACGAATAGTGAGAGAGACTGTTTGAGTTCATCATATTGGCCAAGACCATCTATGGTAACTCACAGTTCCAGAAGGCTGAATCTAACCATTGGACATGGGAGTCTCCCGATGGAAGGTTCCACAATGAAATTCACCACACCATATTCAATCGACGGTTTTGCCTGATCGATGTCGCTGTTGTCCCAAAATTCCAAATGGGATAGGACCACTGTCTCCTATGTGCAAACTTCTACTTCATGGAGCGGGGAGAAAGGGCTGCAAAGTTTAAGAAGAGAACTCCCAGAACGACCACCAACTGGGAGCTCTTTGGCACTATTGCAGCAACATGGGAGGATGCCGTCTTTGACAACATTGACAAGGAAAACGATCGATTGGTTCAGCACCTCCATGATTGTGTGAGGAACACTGAGAGAGAGATACTGAGAGAGAGAGATAGCCACAAAAACTGTCTTCAAAAACTCCTTGTCAAAGTGGCTTGGCGTAAGCCTCAGGCAACTGCAAGTGAACATCTAAGCTTGAAAAGCAGTGCAGAGAAGCAGCCAAAGAAGACCTCAAAGAGAGAAGAGCAGGAGTGTTGGCAGATGCAACAGAAGCTGGGAAAAGCATTCACAACGCCCGCCTATCCTTTGCCAACTACAAGACCAAGATGACTGCCCTCCGATGTCCTGATGGATCTATTACATCTTCCAGAAGGGAAATGGAGAAGAATATCCATGAATTCTATTCAGATCTCTTCGATAGCCACATCCACCTGCTCACATATCAAATTCTGCAGGATGGATATGTCGTTCCCAGCATTCTCCCTTCCAAAATCCAATACGCCATTTCGTCGGTAAAGAAGATAACAGCACCTGACCCAGACAAGGTCAAACCTGAACACCTGAAGAACTCATTAATACACTGGCTTGTCTCTTCACATGCTACCTGTCTGAAAGTAAGGTTCCATCCCAATGGAAAACCAGCAGGATTGTACTACTGCACAAGAAGGGAGACATCCATGACATTGGCAAATATTGCCTGATCTGCCTGTTGTCTGTCGTCTACAAGCTGTTCACTGGAGTCATCCTGAATAGGATTGGCAGAACACTAGATGAAGGACAATCATGCAAGCAAGCCGGATTCCAAAAAGGATTCAGCACGATCAACCATATCCACACAATAACCAAGCTCATTGAGGTTTTTCGGGAGTTCAAGATGCCATTCTGTCTAACGTTCATTGATTTAAAGAAGGCCTTTGATTCTGTTGAGATGAAAGCAGTCATCGAAGCCCTAGCCCAACAGAGCGTTCAAACTCAATACATCAGGATCCTCCATGAGCTGTATTATGGATTCACCACCAGTATCTCAATATTCTGCAAGGAAGTGATCATCCATGTCAAGAGAGGGATTTGGCAGGGTGATACCATTTCACCAAAACTCTTCAGTGCCACCCTCAAGAACATCATGTGATTACTGGAATGGGAAGGAATGGGATTGAAGATAGACAGTCAGCAAGTACACCACCTCCACTTTGCTGATGATATTGTCTAATAACACCAAATATTAGCCAAGTGGCACAAATGCTGGTCGACTTTGACCATGAATGTGGAAAGGTCAGGCTATAGCTGAATCTCACGAAGACAATGTTTATGAGAAACAGACTCGTTCTTGATGCTCCCTTCACTCTCAACAGAACGAACACCTCTGAGTGCAACAGTTATGTGTACCTAGGTCAAGAAGTCAACATAAAAAATGACCTGGCACCTGAGTTGCGCAGGAGGAAGAGAGCAGCTTGGAACACTTTCAAGAACGTAGAAGAAATAGCTAAGAGGATAAAGAATCTCTGGCTCCGGGCACATCTCTTCGATTCCACTGTTCTTCCTGCATTAACATACATCGCAGAGACCTGGGCCCTATGAAAACAGGATGAGAATGCTAGTTGGGTCTACCAAAGAGGAATTGAAAGAGCTATTCTTGGAGTATCACGCTTCACTCAAATGAGAAAGAATCTGGAGTTCCGACCTCCATTGATGGTCAAGAATCAGGGACGCTGTCTCATGCTAACGCATCGAAAATCAGATGGGCTGGACTCATAATGAGATTTGGAGATGACTGCTGGACTAGAGCCGTTACTGACTGGATTCCATGAGATGTCAAAAGATCGCGTGGCCACCCACCTACGAGATGGTCAGACTTCTTTGTCAATACCTTGAATGATTGGTTTGAGGCTCTTCGTGTTCCTAGAGTGAGCAGACGCTATTGGGCTACACTAGCATGTGACAGGGACGAATGGAGACATTACTGGCGCCCACTCGAGCAAATCGATCATTAACGGGATGCCAAGTGATCAAGTGATCAAAATGTTTGCCTATGAGCTTGAATTTTTCCTTTGAAATTAAGTAATCAAAAGCAAGGGCAAAAGATAGCACAGGGGCTAAGTTGTTTGTCTCAAATGGGACCCGACCCTTGTTGAATTTCTGGCACCATATATGTTCCCCCACCCAGCACCACCAGGAGTGATCCATACACATACACACATAGATAGGAGAAAAATGAAATTAACAAAGGGCCCCAAGTTGGGATGTAGCCTCTAGAGAGTAGAGGAGAATGGACAACTCTAAGATGGAGTTACGGCAAGGGCAGATTTTGATCAGATTGGTAGGTGGCTGAGATATCGACTATTTGCTGCTGGAGTGATAATATAGCAGGCAAAGTGCTTGCCTGGCATGTGACTGACCAGGGCTTGATATCTGGCACCACGTATGGCTCCTCAGCAACACCAGGAGTGATCCCTGAGCACAGAAACAAGAGCAAGCTCTGAGCACAGATGGGTGTAGGCCTCCCCACCCTCCCAAAAGTAAAATGAATAACTAGATTACTTAAGGTCAGTGGTATTTTATCTTCATAGTTTGAGCACATGGGGACTGGGTTTGCTTTCTTACGAGCTCATTCATAAAATAAAGGGCTTAGTACATTTCCAAGATTTCTTCTATCTTTAAATATGTACTTTTGTTTTATTCAAATATACTAAAATTGTATGTCATTCAAGAATAATTTTACATTAATATTGATGCACAAATAATAATCTAAGACAACCAGTGCTTTCATTTTTGAAGTCCTTCATAGCTAGCATTGATATTTTAAATGACCCCTTGTTTATCATTAATTTTATTTGCTATTTTAAATTAAGTCTTCACTTTTAGACTACTTTTAAATTTTCAGAAAAGTCACAAAGCAGTACTGTGAGTTCTCATGTGCATTATTCCTTATTTCCCTGTTATTAAAATATTTTGTGCTGATTTTAATACTTTAACGTCCACACTTATTAATATTTGCTTAGCCTTTGTTTATGTCCCTTTTTGTTCCAGAAAAGGTCTCATCCAGGATATTACATTATATTTAGTTGCCACGTCTTCTTAGGCAGCTCTCAGTTGTAATAGTTATCTCTGAGTACTTTGTTTTTGATGACTTACTGAAATACTCTTAAGGTATTTTATTCCATGTCCCTCAATTTGTATTTGACTGGCCTCTCTCTCTTAAATGTAAAAGTACTGCTATTTATTCAGCCATTGATTAAGTTGATTGAATTGGGCATAAACTCCACATTACTTTAAAAAAATTTTTTTAATTGAATATCCATGAGATAGATCATTGCAAAGCTGTTCATAAATGGATTTCAGTCATACAATGACCAGCACCTGTCCCTCCACTAGTGTACATTTCCCACCACCAATGCCCCCTGTTTCCCCACCACCATCCCACAAAACCCCATCCTCCTACCCCCAGCCTCCCTCTATGGGAGACACTTTCCTTCTTGCTCTCTTTCTCCTTTTCCTTTTGTGCATTATGGTTTGCAGTACAAGTGCTAAAAGGTCATGATGTTTGTTCAGGGCATTCAGTATTTTTATTGGTACAGTAAGACTGGAGTAGCTTTACAACTGGGTGGCCACTATGGGGTATGGATGTGACTGCCAAGGCTTCTGGAAGTACAGGGAGGTGGGGGAGAGGAACCTGAGGAAGCCTGGAGATTTCAGTCACAAAATCCACATACCCGGATTTTCAGCATATTCTATCTTGTTGAGGTCCAACCTGAGACAGTGATATCAAGCTGGAGGCATGGCGGCAATTTTGGATTGTGAAAGCAAGAGGCTGCTGGGGGCTCTGTTTGGGTGGGCACGGGCCAACCTGCCCCCCATTCAATTTACCTTGGTCTGTTCAGTCATGTGTGGGTCCGAGCTTAACTGCAGCTTTTGATATATTTTGAGATTTATTTATGGGTCTCTGAAGCAAGACCAGTAGTAGAACTTACATGGTGGTTTTGGAGTTGGTTCGTGGGGGTGACTGCCAGTACCTCCATGAGTAGTGGGAAGTGGGGGGAGGTAGCCCATGCCATCTCTGAGAAAGCCTGGAGATTTCAGTCACAAAACCCGCGTACCTGGATTTTCAGCAGATTCTATCTTAGTGAGATCTGTCCCCGAGGTGGTGGAGTCAGGCTGGAGGTATGGTGGCGATTTTGGATTGTAGAAGCAAGTAGCTACCAGAGACTCTCCTAGGGTGGGCACCAGGCCAACCTGCCCCCTCCAATTTACCCCAGACTTTTCAGCTGTGCACAGGTACAAAAGTAACTGCAGCTTTTGATCTCTTTCTAGATTTATCTATGGGTTCCTGAAATAAGGCCAATAAATGAGCCTATATAGGTGAGTTGGAGATGGTTTGTGGGCACGGCTACCACATACCTAACTTTTATCCATTTAATTTCTTGGTATACTTGGCCCAAAGTTATTGGGGTTTGGCTAAAGGCACTGTGGCAATTGGGGTGTATCAGGAAGCCTGAAGGCACCATCAGGTGGTTGATGCACTCATCCTGCAGGTACAAGCTGACCTGTTAGCGGTACCATACCCTTGACTTTCTCTTGATTCAACTGGAATGTGGGGCTTTTGAGAGAAAGACCACAGAGATTAATCATCTGTCTCATCAAGTTGCCTCAAAGTAGCTATTGAACTTGACCATCAAGAGGCAATGCTTATGGGAGTCTCAGCTGTCCATTCTGTACCAAAAAGATAGTCACAGTGCAGTTCACACTCAAGTGGAGGAAAGATTTTACTCATCTTCAAATCACTTCAAATAGAACTTTAGAGTAAGATCTCTTTTGTGTTTAGTCACAGTTACGAGACTATCAGGTAAGTTTGACAACTGGCAGTTTCATAGTTTTAGCGATAGCACAAGCGGGTAGGGCGTTTGCCTTGCACCTGGCCAACCCGGGGTCGATTCCTCTGCCCCTCTCAGAGAGCCCGGCAAGCTACCGAGAGTATCTCGCCTGCACGGCAAAGCCTGGCAAGCTACCCGTGATGTATTTGATACGCCAAAAACAGTAACAACAAGTCTCACAATGTTACTGGGCCCGCTCGAGCAAATTGATGAACAACGGAGGAGAGTACTACAGTGCTACAGAACAAACAACAAAATTGCTGCATCAGGAGAGGTTGTCTGGTGAAATCAATTTATGCTTTAAAGGAGTTGGAAAACAGATTTTTTTCAAAATTATTCTAGCAAAGGGTTGGGATGATCTGCATCAATGGCATTTACAGCATTTTTGTAAATTCCAGCTATGCGATTTTTTGCGGGGATTGTAGGGAAGCTGGGGGGGGTGGCTGGGGTCAGGTGGGGAGGGGTGTTGTGGGGTGGCGATAGGGGTGGGGAAAGGGCGAGGGAAGGAGCATACTGGGTAGTGCTAAGGGCTTACTCCTGGTTCTGTGTTCAGGGGTCACTTCTGGAGTGACTCTGGGACCAAATATGGTGCCAGGGTTCAAAGTTTATCTACCACATGCAAGGCAATTGCCTAACCCACTGTACTATCTGGCCCACTATGTGAATGTTAACATTTATGTTACGTTAATAATAGATTTTTAAAGTGTGAATCTTCTTGCCAAAACCAAAGCATTTTAAGTCTATTATCCTTGTTCTTAAGTTACAAAATGAATATATATTTTCTTTTTTTCTTTTTTTTAAATTTATTTATTGAATCACTGTGGGAAAGGTTACAAAGCTTTCAGGTTTAGGTCTCAGTCATGCAAATATCAAACACATTTCCCTTTACCAATACTTATTTTTTACCATGAAGAACCCCAATAAAACCTCACCCCCCACCCCTCCCAGTCCCTGTGAGGCAGATGAATTCTAGTTAACACTCTATCTGCTTTGATTAGATTCACTGTTTCAATAAAAGATTCACCACTATTATTTAGAGTTTACCCTCCCCAAATCAGACATGCTGAAAAAGCATTGTGAAGTGATTTGCTTTCTACAGCTGGGTTCAAGAATTAAATGTTGGTTTTGGATTTCTGCTATTTTACCTATTAACCCTGGAAGTATTTCTACTGAAAGTCAGATAGTTAAGAAATTGGTTTCTATGTTCTGGAGTCGTGGCCGTGCTGGAGAGCCGCTCGTGGGGGGCAACTGGTGGCCTCGGTAGGGCGTGAAGGGCGGACTGAAACGCCCCCCTTCCCATGAGGTTTTAGTCGCCCCCACACCCCCGGCTCATACCTGCTGTCCACAAGGCTCCCATGTGGCCGCCATCTTTCTTTCCAGAGAGGAGAGGGCGAATGGGGCAACACCCTTTCCCCTCCGGACAGACCTGATGGCCTGGATTAACGCATAGTCCGTTCACTTTTCTGCTCCAAGCTGCTGGGTTCTGCATTAAGTCTTTGTGCTTCTGGGGCTGTGGCCGTGCTGGAGAGCCTCTCATGGGGGGCAACTGGTGGCCTGGGTAGGGCGTGAAAGACGGACCGGAATGCCCCCCTTCCCATGAGGTTTTAGTCGCCCCCACACCCCCGGCTCATACCTGCTGTCCACAAGGCTCCCATGCGGCCGCCATCCTTCTTTCCAGAGAAGAAAGGGCGAATGGGGCAACACCCTTTCCCCTCCGGACAGACATGATGGCCTGGATTAACGCATAGTCCGTTCACTTTTCTGCTCCAAGCTGCTGGGTTCTGCATTAAGTCCTTGTGTGTCTGGGGCTGTGGCCGTGCTCCAAACTTAACTCTGATTTTCAGGGAGAAAGGTTGGGTGGTTTACTTCCCATTGATCACTTTGTATATAGAGAGATGTCGCGCGGCCACTTATGCGGCCGCGCGGTTTTGAGAAAAAGTCCTAGTTCCCGCATACTCGAGCTGTGCTTGTAGAGGCTTCTGGTCACCGGGGTTCCATCTGGGGGAGGCGGGATGCAGTACCTACCCCATCTGGGACTTCCCGGTGATCTCTGCTCTTTTTGGAAGCTGTTTTTCTTTTTTTTTTTTCCTCCGGGATCTGTGGTTCCCGCCCTCCATGTGGTCCTTCTCTTTGGCTATATGTTGTCACAAAATGAATATATATTTTCAATATAAAATTGGGCTGGAGTGATAGCTCAGTGGGTAGGGCATCTGCCTTGCACGCAGCCGACCCAGGTCCGATTCCCCAACCCCTCTCAGAGAGCCTGGGCAAGCTACCGAGAGTATCTCATCTGCACAGCAAAACCTGGCAAGCTACCTGTGATGTATTCAATATGCCAAAAACAGTAATAACAAGTCTCACAATTTGTTGTGAGACGTTACTGGTGCCCGCTCGAGCAAATATATGAACAACAGGAGGACATTGCTACAGGGCTAATATAAAATTAAAGCAAAACAGAAATAAGTATATAAAAGTCAAAGTCTTCCTTAATTCTACATATGGTTGAATTTACTGTTACTAACTGTTACATTCTTTTTGGTCTCTAATAAAAGAAGCTGGTTCTGTTTTAGTAAAGAAATCCTATTGTAACATACTATACAAAATTAGAGAAGAAAAAGATTTGCTTAAAATTTGACTTTGTTTATTTGTTACGTATTTTAGCAAATATTTATTAAATGCCAACTATATGATAGGTGAAAGCTAGGAGAGGGTATAAATAATGGAAAAACAAAAATAAAAACAATTTTTTTCTCTGTGTAAAAGAAAAATCATCTGTTAAACACAGAATTTTGAAAAACTGATTTGTTGTTGCTTAATAACATGTTTGCCCTACTCGCAGTGTATCTATTAATCACATTAGTATATTAATGCCTAAACCATTTTTCTAAAACTTCTTTGCCAGTAATAATAAAATAAAACATATCAAAAATCCACTTGGCAACAAATTACTAAACTCAAATTAATTTAAATGTAAATCACTTATGATTAAATCATTCACTTAATAATAGATATAAATAGTCACTTATTTATTTTTGGTATTTTATTGGGCTGAAGCGATAGCACAGTGGGAAGGGCGTTTGCCTGCATGCTGCTGATCTGGGCGACCGGGGTTCGATTCCTCTGCCCCTCTCGGAGAGCCCGGCAAGTTACTGAGAGTATCTCGCCTGCAAGGCAAAGCCTGGCAAGCTACTCGTGACTTATTCAATATGCCAAACACAGTAACAAGTCTCACAATGGAGATATTACTAGGCTTGCTTGAGTAAATCGATAAACAATGGGAGACAGTGCTACAGTGCTACAGGTATTTTATTAGGAAATTCTAAAAGGCAAAACCCCTTACAGAATCCATTTCAATTATTTGTGGACTCTTTTAATTTGTATAAATTATTCTATTATTCTTGTCTTTAGAATGAACAAACTTTTATGTTTTTAGTTTTTTACAAATATATTTTTCACATTCACTTCACACTTTTTTCTTGTTTTTTTCTAATATTTATAGTATTAAATTTTTATATTTGTCCCTATAGCTAACATTTAGATTGCCTCCAGTCTGGAGTAGTTTGTATAATGTTTGTATAATGCTGCTTTAGAGGCATATCCTGTTATTTAGAGATGTTTTCTAATATTATTATTTTCTTCTCGTGAATTGTTTTCTTAAGATATGTTTCCTAAAATAGGATAGGTTGTTTGGCATCTGATATATATTGTGAAGTTGTTTTCTTAAAAAATACAACCTATTCATAAAAACTTACAATAATAATGTACAAAAGGCTTTTACTGAACCCATGCCAATAGTATAATGATGAAATTCCATTAATGCTATTCAACAAAACTCAGATAGATTTATTTTATTGGTAAGTCTTTGAATTTATTTAGAAATCTCTCTTTACAAATGTAAGACATATGACATCAATCCATAGATTATTACTTCATGTCAAGACTTTCATAAAGAGCAAAAACCCACTGCAGGTCACCTGACATCTTCCATTGAGATTATTCTTGTTTTCTTCTGCTCACCATCTCTCCTGTCCTTTTCCTCGCCCCTTCCTTGCCATGTATCCATTATTATTATTATTATTATTACAAATTTAATTCTGAACTGCTTAAACTAGAACCAAATCAATTCAGTTGAAAATAGGGTACTGAATGCCAATGTCATACTTCCTTAAAGGGTCTTGGACTATCTTAGTAGTCTTTAAGTTTCTGGATATCTGTGGGGAAAAGAATGCTGCCATCTTCCAACCCAAAAATCATACCTAATGAAAATTAATGATCTTTGGATGGAGAGGATCTCCCACAGAATCTGCCTTTTCTCAGAGAACACACGTAGGGTCTTTGTTGTTGCTCATAAAGAGAAACTAATACAAAGGGAATAAGTAGTTCATAATATATTAATCTATATTTTCCACAATGAAGAAAGAAATACTGCTTACTAAGATATAAACAACATGAGCTCAGATTACTTGGGACAGTCCATAACTATTAAAATACAAGAAGCCTCTTTTATCAATGAGTTTTCTAAAGAGAGCCCTAACATGAATCCCCTAAGTCTTGCTGTCTGAACTTCGACAATTATGTGAAATAAGGCACAAAGAAGGGGTTATCGATAATAATAATTTGTCAGTGGGAATGTTCTCTACCTTTCTATGTGTCTTGGGCCCTTCAAATGGCACCATTGTTTCCTTAGACAAAGCTGACCAGGCAAACCTCTCAGGAATCTTTGTTGCCTTCCTTGAAAAACACTTAAAACAAACAAGCCCCTTTCTCTTCCCATAGACAGTACAAGCAATATTAATGGTCATCTACCTGTGATAAGCACAACAGTCTCATTTTACCTGACTTGAAAGGGTCATCTGTACTGTCAAGCCCAATTAACTTGTCTTACTCTCACACAAAGAAAAAGGGTTACCGAAAGGCCACATTTTGCCCTATCTCTTGGCCACTTTAGTACAATGGCCTGATCAAAGGCCATCAAAGCATCAGCCAATAAAGAAAGACATTGCTACGTTAGGACACTGGCATAGAGTCACACATGGAAGCTTGTGGATTCTTACTGAAATGTTCTGATGCCAAGACTTGGCTTTATATGTGTCATGGCTTCTTGGAGGTTCAGAGAGGTCATGGGCCACTTCCCAGTTTTTTAAGAGGGTTATAAATCACTGCAGTATATTTTAATGTTTGTGGCTAAAAATTGATGCTTTTAATACAAAAGCAATGTAATATAACTTGGGTTTTCATAAGTTAATTATAGGTCTCATATTAAAGATTTCTTATAACATGCATTACAGGTGGGATACCTGTGATGGCACAGATGCCTGAGTTTGAGTGATGAACACCTTCTGTCAATCAAATACTTCCTTTAGAAAAAGAGTCAAAACTTCACATTTGAACCCCAAGTAAATGGAAAACCTGAGATAAGTTATATACGACATTATGAGATAAGTCCCATATGTGAATATTTCAAACAGGGTACAAAACTCAATTTTCTAGTCTGGTCCACAAGAGTCAGTGCTAAAAATTGATTTCACACTTGACTATCTATTGGTATATTTGGTTTTGTCACATAGTTATGCATTTATATAAATAAACCCACGTTATATGTTTATAATGCTAGTAAGAAACAAACAAAATTACATATATATATATTTTCTGTTTCTAGGGAGGCTTGTGTCTAAGTCATCTTAGATGCTTAGTTACATATGAATGCCAGGATGGTTCTTGCTTCCTTCAATGGTTCATTTTGATGTTTATACATTTGAAAAAGTAAATAAGTCTATATTATTTGATCTGGAAAAGGGAGGATTTGGCAGGGTTTCCAGATGTTCCATATGGATGGGGTTCTCTGGTAATTCTGCTTTTAAAAGAAAAGTCCCCACTACCCCCCACGCACACACACACACATATGCAGTCATCCAAATGTACTAATATACACAGTGTGTGAGTCCCGATAAGACAACATAAAGTATTTGTTAGCTCAAATATTCTAAAAATATGCATCATATTCACCAGGCTTAGATCCAGCAAACCCCAAAACAATAAATACTGAAAAGGGTTTTCAGTATCTAAACCTTCTCTGTATAAAACGGAAAGAATTTACATTTCTACTAAGAATAAGTAGATTTAAATTAGATCGTGCCAGGAATATACTCTGTCCAGTAGAACAGTTAAACTTCCATATACAGTACAAAAAAAAGTGGTGCTGTATCTTTTGTTGGAATGAAGATCTTAAAAATAAAATCAAGATAATTTTCTTTGATGTAAGTAATTTTATCTTTACTCTTACAAAAATAAAGAAAATGATTTTCAAGATCTCTTGGGGTTTTGAAATATAATGTACTGCACAAATAAAATTAAATTTATTGTTACTGAAATCTTCCTAATATCTTTCCCCTTTACAACCTCACCCCACCATTTTCTTTGTGTTTTTTTTTTCACTTTTTCTTTCTGATGGTCCCACTCAATTGGATAGGCTAAGTCATTGCTTGGAATTTAAAAGTATGACTGAAGATAGGGTGGAGCCAAATGGTGAAAAGGGGAAAAATTTGAAGGTAGGACTCCTCAATAGAAACCACATCAAAACCAGAATTAGAGAATTCTTTTAAGAAATTTCACCTAAGAACCCAGTTATAATCTCTGGGAGATTTTCCACTGCAGGACAAGGAAGAGTGGCTGACTTTGAAAACTAAGGAGAGTTTTGCCAGAGTCCTGGCAGAAAAACCTCAAACCTCACTGATTACAGGCACCACTTACCACGCCTCCCTCCCCATCCCCCCAGGAAAGGAACTCTGCTGTGAAATTACAAGTGTCTGTGGTATTAGAGATGCAGGACAGGAGAGTGCTGAGGAGTCTGACTGTGGCTATGTATAGTGGAAGAATATGAAGACTCATGCTGCATGAACTCTTAACTGCTTGAGAACAGAATTCAGCGGCAAATCTGTAAGGTAGAAACAGATTTGCCACTGAATTCTGTTCAGGGAAACAGGGTAAGATCTGAGGAACCCAGGTTACCCAGACACAAAATTATTTTTTCACATCATTAAATTTGGAAGTAAGTGACAGAGAACAGGAGGCTTCTGTTAGAGTTAGCACCAGGCATTATCTCCATTGCCTCTGATGGGCTGACTGGGGCCACCATTTCTGAGGTGAACCCCACTTATTCCGGGTCAATAGCAGAAAAAACTAGCAGCTGATAGGTACTAAGTGAGGTCAAGGAACTCAGTTCTTCCACAGTCTCCTATTGCCTGCTAGCAAATAGTTTGTAGCACTGTATCACTGTCCTCTTATTATTCATTGATTTACTCGAGCGGGCACCAGTAACATCTTCGTTGTGAGACTTGTCACTGTTTTTGGCATAGCGAATAAGTCACGGGGAGCTTGCCAGGTTCTGCCATGTGGGCGGGATACTCTCCGGTAGCTTGCTGGGCTCTCCAAGAGAGGCAGAGGAATTGACCCCGGGTTGGCCGCGTGCAAGGCAAACATCATACCTGCTGTGCTATCACTCCAGCCCAGCAAATAGCTATGTTTTACGAATCATTTTCAGCTACATGACATGGATATTCAATCTCAGAGGGCAAGTGAGGTGCCGGGTGCCAGCTGTATAAAGTCTGGGTCACCACAAACATACCTGTACACACAGATCTGTGTGAACATAAGGCAAGTGGAGCCTGACAGCCTCTGGCAATATAGAGCTCTAACCAAATCCTCCAATATAAGTGCTCAGATGAGGGGGTATTTGTGATGTACAGTCTGTCTTCCCAGGAAGCCACGATGATGATCCATAGTCATTTCCCAGGTCCATCAGACTTTGACTTCATATTTGCTTCCCAATACCATCAACTCTGGGACAGAGTCTGTGTCTACTAGACCTTTGCATTGTAGCTGTTACATACCTGAGACCATAAATACCCTGTAGGCATTAGATACATAATCTCAGAACCACAAGTACATATTCAATTCTGTGAATGTGAATACCTGATTGTTGCTTCAGTCAGCTCATACTTGGATCTTTACCCCTAATCTTGAAGCAACCAAGAATGGTGAAGAAACAGATATTTTCACCTTCATTAATGAATGGGACAAAAGCTCCAGTAGTTCTTCAAATACACCAGGACATTCTAAATTCCCTGAGGAAGAATTCCAAGTAATAGTTCTATTGAGGTGAAGTGAACTAAAGAAATAAGTGGAAGTAACCATCAACCAGTGCACCTTTGGAGAAAGTATGAAAATACTTCAAATAAAAAAAGCTAAGGAGTACTACAGCTGAGCTAAAAAATCCACAATTTGGAACTCATGATAGAATGGCAGATTCTAAAATAGGAGTAGTTTCCTCTAGGAAAAAGATGAAAGCTAGTTGGAACCATGCAAAAAATGAAGAGAAAAATATTAGCACTATAGCACTGTTCTCCCGTTGTTTATCGATTTGCTCGATCGGGCACCAGTAACGTCTCCATTGTGGGACTTGTTGTTACTGTTTTTGGCATATCGAATAAACCACAGGGAGCTTGCCAGGCTCTGCTGTGTGGGCGGGATACTCTCTGTAGCTTGCCAGGTTCTTTGAGAGGGACGGAGGAATCGAATCTTGTCGGCTGTGTGCAAGGCACGAAAATGTCCACTGTTTTACTTGTGCCTTTTGAATTTTGAAAGATATAAATGTACCAACTCCTTGTTAAAAATGAATTTAATTCTGAAGATACCATTAGGTAAAATGCAATGTCAGGAAAAGTTTACTATTAGTCTGATCAACCTACTTTTCTTCTTCCAGCTAATCTGAGAACTAAATTTAGTGGACAACTTCCCATTTTGGAAGAGTTTTGTATTTTGGTTTTGGCAGCTCAGCCAGCAGTGCTCAGGGTTTACTAATGACTCTGTGCTCATAGATCACTCCTGGCAGTACTTAGAGGGGACATATGACCATCTGTGGTGCCGGGAATCAAACAGGTCGATTGTGTGCAAGATAGCACCTGTTTTACTATCTCCACCCTGCCCCCCCCCCGGAGCTTTGGAAGTTTTTAAATATTTTTATAATATATAAATACATGTGGCGTACTCAATATGCCAAAAACCAGTAACAATAATGGATCTCATTCTCCTGACTCTGAAAGAGCCTTGAGTATGACACTTTTTAAAATCTCAGGGCTAGGACGAAGGAGATGTTACTGGTGCCTGCTCGAGGAAATCAGTGAACAACAGGATGACCATGACCGTGATATTTTATATAATTTAAAATAATAAGTTTATTATTTTTATAATAAAATAATTTTTATTTAGTGTTAGTTGATGTTTTAATGTTATATATACACTCGAGTCATCCTGAATAGGATTAGCAGAACACTAGATGAAGGACAACCATGTGAACAAGCTGGATTCCGAAAAGGATTCAGTACCATCGACCATATCCACACAATAACCAAGCTCATTGAGGTATCTCGGGAGTTCAAGATGCCGCTCTGTCTAACGTTCATTGATTTAAAGAAGGCCTTTGATTTTGTTGAGACGGAAGCGGTCATGGAAGCCCTAGCCAATCAGGGCGTACAAACTCAATACATCAGGATCCTTCGTGAGCTCTATTGTGGATTCACTACCAAGATCTCACCATTCTACAAAGAAGTAATCATCCATATCAAGAGAGGGGTTCGGCAGGGTGATACCATTTCACCAAAACTCTTCAGTGCCACCCTCGAGAACATCATGCGACGACTAGAATGGGAAGGAATGGGAGTGAAGATAGATGGTCGGCAACTACACCACCTCCGCTTTGCTGATGACATCGTTTTAATAACACCAAACATCAGCCAAGCGGCACAAATGCTTGCGGACTTTGACCGTGAGTGTGGAAAGGTTGGACTACAGCTGAATCTTACGAAGACAATGTTTATGAGAAACAGCCTTGTTCCTGACGCTCCATTCACTCTCAACGGAACCACCATCTCCGAATGCAACAGTTATATATACTTAGGTCGAGAAATCAACATGATGAATGACCTGGCACCTGAGTTACGCAGGAGGAAGAGAGCGGCTTGGAATGCCTTCAAGAGCATTGAAGAAATAACTAAAAGGACAAAGAACCTCCAACTACGAGCACATCTCTTTGATTCCACTATTCTTCCTGCATTAACATATGCCTCAGAGACCTGGACCCTACGAAAACAGGATGAGAACACTATTCGGGTCTCTCAAAGAGGAATCGAAAGAACTATGCTTGGAATATCACGATTCACTCAAATGAGAGATAGAATCCGGAGTTCTGATCTTCGTCAACGCTCAAGAATCAGAGACGCTGTCTCATTTGCCAAGACATCAAAAATCAGATGGGCTGGACATGTAATGAGGTTTACAGACAACCGCTGGACTAGAGCCATTACTGATTGGATTCCACGAGACATCAAAAGATCACGTGGACGCCCACCTATAAGATGGTCAGACTTCTTCGTCAAGACCCTAAATGATCGGTTTGAGGCTCTACATGTTCCTAAAACGAACAGATACCATTGGGCTACGCTAGCACGCAACCGGGATGAATGGAGACGTTACTGGCACCCGCTCGAATAAATCGATGAATAACGGGGATTAAGTGATTAAGTGATAAGTGATATATATATAATAAGTTATATATATACACATATATAAACAATATATATGATACACACATATTTTTATTTGGGAGTGGGGACTGGAGCCATGCCTGGAGATGCTCAGGTTTACTCTTAACTCTATGCTTTGGAGTTGCTCCTGAAGGACAATGAGTTGTCAAGGGTTGAACACAGACCTCCTACATGTAAACCATGCACTCCAGCCCACCAAGCTATTTCTGTGGCTCCTGTTTCATTCTGTTTATGTTTCTGGATCATACTTGGTAGTGCTCAGGAATCACTCTGGTTGGTACTTGGGGGATGGATTATATCTGGTGCCAGAAGAATTTATTTGGGGTGAGCTGCATATAAAGCAAGTTCCTAAACCTTGCACAATCTCTCTGACTCTGTTTCATAATTTATTAACTGATTTATTTATTAACATAATTTATTGACTGATTTAGCTTTTGAGGTGACACCTGCAGTGCTCAGGGGCTACTCCTGACTTTGCATTCAGGAATTACTCACAGTAGCTTGTAATTACTGGCAGTGCTCATAGTATCAAATGGGATGCAAGGGATTGAACCCGGTAGACAGCATGCAAAGCAAGCACCTTACCTGCTATACTATTGCACTGACCCGTTTTATTTATTTTTTCTTTTTTTGATTTTTGGGTCACACGCAGCAATGCTTGGAGTTACTCCTGGTTCTGCACTCAGGAATTACTCCTGACGGTGCTTGGGGGATCTTATGGGATAGTTCTGCGGATAGAACCTGGGTTGACCACATGCAAGGCAAATGCCCTACCCACTGTACTATTTCCATGGTCCTTTGTTTCATAAATTTTTAATGCAAGATTTCCTAAAACATTTAAGTTAAAAAAATTAAAATTACAAATAACTGATATTATTTTTCTTCATCAAAAATTCTTTTATTCTATACTTAAACACAGCATACCTGAGCGATTTATTTGGCTACATTTTATGTAGTACCTCTGAGACTTTCAGAATTATGATTTGATCCTGTCCTTCATCTAGTGTTCTGCCTATCCTATTCAGGATGACTCGAGTGAACAGGTTGTAGATGACAGACAATAGGCAGATTGGGCGATAGTTGCCAATGTCGTGGATGTCTCCCTTCTTGTACAGTAGTACAGTCCTGCTGGTTTTCCATTGGGACCGAACCTTGCATTCAGACAGGTAGCGTGTGAAGAGCCGAGCCAGTGTATTGATGAGTACTGACAGCAGGTTCTTCAGGAGTTCAGGTCTGACCTTCTCTGGGCCAGGTGCTGTTCGTTGCTTTACTGATGAAATCGTGTGTCGGATTTTGGAAGGGAGAACATTGGGAACGACATATCCATCCCGTGGAATTTGGTATGTGGGCAGGTGGACATGGCTATCGAAGAGATCTGAGTAGAAGTCACAGATAATCTTCTCCATTGCCCTTCTGGAAGATGTGATAGATCCATCAGGATGTCGGAGGGTAGTCATCTTAGTCTTGTAGTTGGCGAAGGACAGGCGGGCATTGTGAATGCTTTTCCCGGCTTCTGCCACATCTACCAGCACTTCTGCTCTTCTCTTTGAGGTCTTGATCGTATCTCTGCACTGCTTTGAGAGCTCGAATGTTCGCTTGAGAGCAAGCTGGGTTCCGCAAAGGATTCAGCACCATTGACCATATCCACACGATAGTCAAGCTCATTGAGGTTTATTGGGAGTTCAAGCCCTAGACTATCAGGGCATTCAAACTCAATACATCAGGATCCTCCATGAACTGTATTACGGATTCACTACTAGGATCTAACCATTCTACAAAGAAGTAATCATCGATGTCAAGAGAGGGGTTTGGCAGGATGATACCATCTCACCGAAACTCTTCAGTGCCACCCTCGAGAACATCATGCGACGACTGGAATGGGAAGGAATGGGAGTGAAGATAGATGGTCGGCAACTACACCACCTCCGCTTTGCTGATGACATTGTTCTAATAACACCAAACATTAACCAAGCGGTACAAATGCTGGCTGACTTCGACCGTGAGTGTGAAAAGGTCGGACTACAGCTGAATCTTACAAAGACAATGTTTATGAGAAATGGACTCATTCCTGACGCTCCATTCGCTCTCAACGGAACGACCAACTCCGAATGCAACAGTTATGTGTACCTAGGTCTAGAAGTCAACATGATGAATGACCTGGCACCTGAGTTGTGCAGGAAGAAGAAAGTGGCTTGGAACGCCTTCAAGACCATGGAAGAAATAGCTAAGAGGATGAAGAACCTCTAGCTCTGGGCACATCTCTTTGATTCCACTGTTCTTCCTGCATTAACATATGCCTCAGTGACCTGGGCCCTACGCAAACAGGATGAGAACGCTATTTGGGTCTCCCAAAGAGGAATTGAAAGAGCTATGCTTGGATTATCACGTTTCACTCAAATGAGAGAAAGAATCCGGAGTTCTGACCTCCAGCGACAATCAAGAATCAGGGACACTGTCTCGTTTGCCAAGCCGTCAAAAATCAGATGGGCTGGACACGTAATGAGATTTAGAGACGACCGCTGGACTAGAGCCATTACTGACTGGATTCCACGGGACGTCAAAAGACCATGTGGCCGCCCACCTACAAGATGGTCAGACTTCTTCATCAAGATCATGAATGATCTGTTTGAGGCTCTTCGCGTTCCTAGAACAAACAGACGCCACTGGGCTACACTAGCACGCAACAGGGACAAATGGAGATGTTACTGGCGCCCGCTCGAGCAAATCGACGATTAACGGGAAGTCAAGTGAAGTGATATTTCAAGTGATTTGATCCTGAATTTTTCTCTTTCAGTTGTACTTCAAAACATTCAGAGAATGCAAGACCTTCATAACACCCACCCAATGAATTATGTAGAAAACAAAACTTTTTTATCCACAAAATCACAATGAGTAACAAGTTCTCATTTAATAACAGACCATTCTAAAGGAAAACATTTAAGAGAATCATTCTTAAATTGTAATATCCAATTATCTTTTGAAAAAATAAATGAGAGGCCAGAGAGCTAGTGCAGGAGGAAAGTGCCCTAGGTGATGCACTTCCCCTCTGTGGTGCTCACACAAGCGTACACAAGCGTACACACATCTTCAGTGAGGACAGTGTCATTTTCAGTATTTCTGAAAATATGTCAATTTGTTTCCTTCTATAGGAACTTTATATAAAGGGCCAAAGAGAAAGTTTAAAAAGCTGGAACATATGTAAGCCCTGGGTTTGATCCCTGCCAGGCCTTCCAAATACCATTGGTTATAACCTTGGTGGTCCTCAAAACCACGGGGAGGTTTCCTGCTTCCAAAAGAAATAATATTTTTATTAATAACACATTCTACATAAAATTCTAATATCAGGAAATCAATATATAAGTCCCACCTATTCACTGTAGAGCCAGATTTTGACAAGTAGTTTCTGAGGCCGAGAACGTGGCTCAGGGGTATGAGACCCTGAATTTGATCCCCGACATCAAGAAATAAAAATTAAAAAAAATAGTACAGGGGCTAAGACTCTTGCCTTGCATGTGGCTGATTTTGATTTAATCCTTGGCATTACATCTGGTCTGCTGAGCACTACCAGGAGTGATTCCTGAGCACAGAACTAGAAGTAATCCCTAAGAATTGTCAGGTGTGGCCCCAAAACAACACCAAACAAAACAAAATAAAAATAGCTGTCAAGTGATCTAATATAGATCTAATATAGATCTAATCTAAGACTTTCAAGGCAACTGCTTTTAATTGCTTTTTATAACAAAGCACATCCTAAATTTTAAATGAAGTTTGCCATTTTGGTCCGTTTCCCTTGAGTTGTATAGAGAAATGGTGCTTATTCCCCCCTCTGAGATAGAATGGCAGAGTCTAAAATAGGAGTAGTTCTTTCTAGGACAAGGATGAAAGCTAGTTGGAATCATGCAAAAAATTAAGAGAAAAATATTAAAAATAAAAAAGAATAATTTATGAGGTATCATTAAGCAGAACAAAATTTGCATATTAGGAGTTCCAGTAGGAGAAAAAAAAAAGACAGGTTGATGAACTAATAGCCAAAATCTCCAAATCTCTGAGGCTTGATACATATATTGTGATCTGAAAAGCACAAGAGTTACAAACAAAATTAACTCAAACAGAAGAATATCAAGAAGGACTGTAATTAAAATGATGACATTATAACTTTCATGGTACATGCATGTTCAGAGTAAAAGTGCAAAACAAATAGGCAAATGTCAGCCTAAAAATGTAGGGAAGGTCATACTGGTACAAGCAAAACAGACTTCAAGGTAAGTGGAGTAATGAGATAGGTATGGTACTTACATATTAATTATGGCACTAATGCACCAAAGGGACTTGATATTTATTAATACAGATACACCAAATGAGGGGACATAAAAGTTCTTAAATCAATTATTAATAGACATGAGGAGATACAGTTATGATAATACATCAGTAGTTGAAGACTTTTAACACCCCAATTCTGTCCCTGGAAAATCAACTAGATAGAAAATAGATCTACAAATATGAGCAATTAATGAAGAATTGGAAGAGACAGAATTATTAAATCTGTACAGGAATCATCACTAGAAAAATTGAATATTCATTTTCTTCAGTGCACAAGGAACATTCTACTTGATAGGCTAAATGTCGGACACAAAATGTGTGTCCATAAAGTTACAACAATAGAAATAATATAGTTTAATGTAATGATAATAATATAGTTTTTATACAGACCACGCTACTTTGAAGAGAGAAATCTTCCATGCCTTGTTCTTTTATTTATTTTATTGAGATTCTATGATATGCAATACTGTTAATAATGATTTCTTGTGCACATAATTCCAACACCACAGCCATTATCAATATACCTTCCTCTCTTCCTGAATATCCCTCCATTTTACCTCCAAACCAATTAGTTGTGCGGATCAGTTCTCCCCTTGCATTGCCTTTGGCCCTTTAAAGTTATCTTATAATCTTATATTGTCTTTCAGTCCTGCTATGATGGAAGAAATTAGCTATGAAAAAGAAACATGAAGAAAATGCAAATATTGAGAGACTAAACATAATACCACTTGATCAAGGAGGAAATCAAAGCATAAATTAAAAGATTCCTGAAAAGAAATGAGAATAAAAACACAAGCTATCAGAACCTATTTGGCACAGCAAAAACTGTACTATAAATAAGGAAATAAAAAAACCCCTCAAGTGTAGAACCTGACCTCACATCTTAAGAAATAGAAACAAACAGCAACAATAAAAAAATAACATTCAAAACCCAAAGTATGTAGTAGAAGAAATAAAGATTAAGGCAAAAATAAATCATATTCTAAGTCAAGAAAAGAATACAAAAAGTTTACAAAACCAAGTGTTAATTTATTTTCGTTTTTTATTTTATACACTAGGACTTACAATACTGCTGCTGGAAAAATTTCATAGACACAATGTTTCAGTCTCCTGCCCCCTGGGCCTGGCTGTTCCTCGCCGGGGCCCCTTGGAGGGGAGCGGGTTGAGCTTTCCTCCCCGCCCCGACCAGGGCTCTGGCAGCCAAAGACCTCCAGGACCAGCCACCACCATGCTGAGACCACTCTCCGCACACATGAAGGTACCGGCAGAGGGACATAGCCATGTGGGTTCCGGGGCCGAGATCTCCAAGGCTACTCGGATTGGAGTCGAGCATCCTCCACCCAGATCCTCCAAATTCCAGTAGGCGGGGGTCACACCCACCAACCAGCCTCCTGGCGCTGTGTAATCCCATCAGCGGCCAAGACTCTGAGACTATAAAAACCAGCTCCCGGAACCGCGCGGCTGCATTTGCGGCCGCGCGACATCTTATTATGACATCTCATTCCTACTTTGACAAACTGGCAGGCTCCCGAATGTAGCCTGCCCACACGGCAGAGTCTGGCAAACTCCCAGTGGCGTACCCAACATGCCAAATACCAGTAACAATGATGGGTCTCATTCTCCTAAAGAGCCTTGAATATAATCTCAGGGCTAGGATGAAGGAGACGTTACTGGGGCCTGCTCGAGGCAATCGACGAATAACAGGATGATCTGTGATCACAGATCTGTGATCTGTGAATGTTTCAATAGCACATCCTCCACTGTAGTGTCCACTTCCTTCCACTGCCATTGTCCCAGGAACCTGCTCTACCCCCATGGCATATTCCTAATCATCTGTCACTGCAGTAAGCTCAATTCTATAGATCAGTTCTCAGGATCTGTTGTCTTTGGCTGTATTAAAAAAGATAAACTATACTGACAAATCTTTGGCTAGACTCTTGAGGGCAAAAGAGAAAACTTAATAAAATCATACAAGTAATTTACACCATAAGCTTGAGAATTTAAAAGAAATGAATAAAGTTTTAGAACCAAATTACCTCTAAAGATTGAATAAGGAAAAAATAGAAAACCTAAAAAGACCAAGTATAAGAAAATTAATTAATCGCCTGGTCACCCCAAATAAAACCCTAGGTACAAACAGATTTACTAGAGTTATACCAAAGCTTCAAAGAGGATAAATTACCTATCCTTCTCAAACTCTTTCAGAAAATAAAGGAGGCAGGAATTATTTCTAACAGTTAATATGAGGACAGCATCACCTTAATATTCAAAACAGACAGAAACATTACCAAAAAATTACATTTTAATATCCTTAATAAAAATAAACTCAAAAATCCTCAACAAAATCTTAGTAAATGGATTAAAATAATACATCAGAAGGATCATATACTATCATCAAGCAGAATTTATTCTGAGTATGAAAGGATGGATCAAAATACATAAATCAATTAATGTAATATGCCACATCAACAAATGAAATGTAAAAATCATGATTGAATCATGTTTTGAGAATTTTTTACAAGAATTGACAGCACTTCATGATAAAACTGTTAACAAAATGGGAACATAAAGAACTTACTTCATTATTATAAGGGCCACGTACAACTAATCCACAGTTAACGTCATAGTCAGTGGTGAAAAGCTGAAATCCTCCTTAAGATTAGACTCAAGGGAAGAGTAATCACTTTCACCACAATATTGTAATTATCTATAGAATTAGGCAAAAAAAGAAGTTTCTTTTTGAAACTTCAAATACCTAGGAATCAGCTTAAAAAGGAAGTAAACGACTGATACATTGAAAACTATAAGTCTCCTTAAAAGAAACGAAGAAGACACAAGGAAATAGAAAATATTTCATATTCATGTATTGGAAGAATTAACATTGTTAAAAGACTGTCCTACACAAAGCATCATGTATGTAAATGCAATCCCAGTCAAAATCCCAATGGTATTTTCCTTGAACGCAAAAAAATCACTGTATCACTGTCATCCCATTGTTCATTGATTTACTCGAGCGGGCGCCAGTTATGTCTCTATTTGTCCCAATCCTGAGATTTTAGCAGCCTCTTCTTACTCATCTTTCCCAATGCTGCTGCATTGGAGGCTCTTTCAGGGTCAGGGGAATGAGACCCATTATTTATTTGAATGCAAAAAAAATTAAAAAATAAAGAATCATTGTTAGGATCAGAAACAATGGGAAGGGTGCCTGACTTGCATATTGCTGACCTAGGTTTGATCTCCAGCCTCAATTATGTTTGCTGAGCACTGTGAGAAGTGTTCCCTGACTGCGGAGTGAGGAGTAAACCCTAAAGAACACTAGATGTTTTCCCCTCCCACCAAAAGAATGACTGTTTGTGGGGATGTGGTTAAAAATAAATCTCTTTGGAATACAGTACAGAGATCTAAGAAAAATAAAAATAGAATGACTCTATAACCCAATGGTTCATTGCCTTGGCATCTATCCCTAGAACACAAAGAAGTAATTTGAGAAGATTATGCACATCTATATTCATTGCTGTTATATTTATAAAAACTTTGGTCTGGAACCCAATGTCCAACAATAAATAACGGAATAAAGAAATGGTGTCATAAACCATTAAACCCTTAGACCAGAGGAATAGAATTGAGAGTTCAGTAAATAAAACCTCAGATGTGCAGACAATCAATTTATGAACAAAGAGTTAGATACACTAAATGGAGGAAGAAAAGCTTCCTCAACAAATGGTGTTTATATATGTAGGTATGTATGTGTATATATAATGGAATGCTACTTGGGATGATAAACGATGACTCTTGTCTTTATGACTAGAGGATGTCACTTTAAGTGAAATAATTCAGAGGGAGGATAAATGCTGGATAATTTAATTCATATGAAATGAAATATGAACGAAAAATAAACAACAAAGTCTCCAATGGAGACATTACTGGGCCCGCTCGAGCAAATCGACGATCAACGGGAGTGCCTTTACCTTTACCTTTTAATCTTAGTAGATTTATTTTATCAAGGAGATATTTATGAGTAAAATAATTAGTAAAGTAAAGTAAAGTAAAGGCCCTCCCGTTGATCATTGATTTGCTCGAGCGGGCCCAGTAAAGTCTCCATTGGAGACTTTGTTGTTACTGTGTCTGGCATATCGAATACTCTCGGTAGCTTGCCGGGCTCTCCGAGAGGGGCGGAGGAATCGAACTCGTGTCCGCCATGTTGGCTGCGTGCAAGGCAAACGCCCTACCGCTGTGCTATCGCTCCAGCCCAAGTAAAAGAATTAGTGGATGTTAAATAGTTGGTATTGACAATGTATTTGGTACCACTATTCACTCTAGTGAGCAGGATTATGCCCCCTCCGTAAAATGTCCACATCGTAACTCCTAAATAAAGAGAAATTATGGCTGCAGGTGGAATTAAGACTTTCAATCTGCAAGTGTTCTCATCACTGAAAGAGGCAGTAGATTGGGTCCAAGTGGCAGATAATGAATGAATCAACTTCCACTAGTTTTGGAAAGAAATTCATACAGTTTCTAGAAGCTGTAAAAGTTAGTAAATGAATTCTCTCTGGGAGCCATTAAAAAGAAAGGGATGCAGCCCTGCCACATTTTGATTTTAGTCCAGTGAGATTTCTGCTGGACTTCTTCAGAACTGTGAGGCAACAAAGTTTTCATTGTTCTTTTGTTGTTGTTTTGTCTGGGTCCTCCCAGTGGTGCTTAGAGCTCACTTCTGACTCTGTGTTCAGGACTTACTTCCAGCTCTGTGTTCGGGAATCACTCTCAGCAGGGTTCAGGGGACCATATGTGGCACACAGATCCAATCTGGTTTGAATGCATGCAAAGCAAGAACTTTTTCTTTTCTTTTTTAAAACTTTCTTTTTATTTATTTAATTAAAAATATATCACTGTGAGATACAGTTACAACCTTTCATGATTAAGTTTCAGTTGTGAAATGATCAAACACCCATGCCTCCATCAGTGTTCATTTTCCACCACTAATGTTCCCAGTATCCCTCCTACCACTCCCACCCCAACTCACCCCCTGCCTCTGCAGCAGGCACCTACCTTTTTACTCTCTCTCGACTTTTGGGCATTATGATTTGCAATTTAGATACTAAGAGGTCATTATGTTCGGTCCTTAGTCTACTTTCAGCATGCATCTCCCATCCCAAGCGATCCCTTCCAACCATCATTTACTTAGTGGTCCCTTCTCCATCCCAGCTGCTTTTCCCTTAGCACATGAGGCAGGCTTCCAAACCATGGAACAATCCTTCTGGCCCTTTTCTCTACTGTCCTTGGGTGTTAGTCTCATATTATGTTCATTTATATTCCAAAAATGAGGCAAAAAATTTACTTTCTGTACTATCTCCCAGCCCCAATTTTACCGTTTCACTCCACTAAATTTGCGGTGAATTGTCCTTGTAGTAATTGAAAACTCATACCCACTCTAAAATTCCAAGTGACATTCTTCTTGTAACACCAAATAGCCCATAAGAGAAGAAAAACCATGGCATGGTCAATTAGTAAACCTTTACAGTACAACATGATCTATTCATTGGTAGCAATGCAAAATATGTGTAACTCTGTTCTTATACCCTAAATGGAGATCCTGATCAACGGGCCAGTAAGCTGTATTTCTCCCTCCCTCCTCCTGCAAAACCCCTTCACTGGCCCCTAAATTTTTCCATTTTGTCCAGAGCACAAGGGATAGAGGCTTTTACATGCTTGGCAGGTTTTGATATGAGAAACCAGAGTTCGCTCACATCTCAGTGAAAGTGCTTTGGCTTCAACTGGGTTTCTTTATTTCGAATTTAAGACTGGGGATGTAAGTGAGAGATTTCTTTCAAACAATCATTCTAATTTAAGCAAAAATGCAAACAATGCATCCCAAATACTCAAAACCTGTAGTCTAAGATGAAAAGGAAATGGCAATTTGGACCAGTTACCAGTTTAGAAGTTATTTTTGCTATGCTATTTTTGCTATACTATTTGATGTTTTGCAGTTATGTTCACTGAACTCATGACTATTCAACTTGAGGACTAAAAGTTATCCCTGTAGACAGCATAAAGATTTCATTCACCAAATCATTCCTTAGTTTCTTTTCCTATAAAACCATAAAATAATTTTAAGACTTAGCATAAGAAACGAGTTAGAAATACTTTCGTCTACTCTCTAGTCTCACTAAATGCTACATCTTATTAAACTTTTATAGTACTTTTGGTACTACGATAGTTAATATGTATGTCAATCATTGAATCCAAACTTTCAATGTTATAATGAGAAAAAAATAAGCAAATGTGATCAAGGAAATTATTTTGGATGATTAGCTCTTGGTGCAACTGGAATTTAAATCCAGGACTCAAGAACTTTATTACCCTCATTCTTAGCTGTGGTTGCCCATTCCTTGGGAAGAAATACCCTTCACATGCTCCAGTTTTACACGTAGCCATAGAAGCGGTCCTTTTCATTCCTTTTTCTCCACCTATTCCAATCCTATCTACCACTCAAAGCCCATTCTTGCTTTAATTCTGTGGTCAAAATACACAGCGTCATATCCTTTGTCACACTAGCACAATCTTTTGCACATAGGAGGCAGCTGTGGGGTAGTGGAAATCCCCTGGCCCTTGTCTCAAAGAAAAGAACTTGAGTATCTCCCTTCCTATTTACTAGCCATGTGGCATGAAATTCAATGAAAGTAAAACAAAGCAGAGAAAAATAAATAATGCTCATCTCACAAAAGTAGTACTGAGATAAAACCGCCCATTGTTCGTAAGTCATTTGTAAATTAAAGTACAGCCAAATATGAGAGAAAGAAGGACTATTTAAATATACTTTACATTGCCATCTTGGTTAGTTAGTTCTGAGTTGACTGAACTGCAGTTAATTTTATACAAGAGTACAAGAGTACATTATCATGCCTTTAAGGAAGGCTGTGAGGGCAGGATTGTTTTTCAAGAGAAGACTGAAGTGAGTTTTCAAAACAAACTCCAAGTGTTTTCTCAATAGACAACTGTGAGCAACTCCACAGAGTCTCTGGTCTCAAATTAGAGCAAAAAGGGATTTGGTCCAGACATAAGGAAATGCTTCATGAATATAAGACTGTGAAACCTATTATTAAGGAAGATTGTGGAGACAAATAACAGCCACAAATAAGTTACTTCATGCTGCCAAATTGACCAAGGAGAAAAAGAAACATGTTTATTTTTCAAAATGTGGATGTTCTGAAACAATTAAATATCTTTTCTCTCTAAATTGACATATTTTTGGTCTGGATGGCACTATAAATTCAATTTGAGAGAGATTTAAAATATGGCATCACTTCTGAGGAAGAAAACAAAATGAAGAAACTATTAAAAATAGAACTATTCAAAAGAACATATTCAAGGACTACTATAAAAGGTTACTCAAACATCATAAAATCTCTAAGAAATGGCCTCAATAAAATGAAAGTCATCCCATATTTCTCTCTTCTCTTTCCCCCTCAGATGACTTTACTGTTCCCCACCTTTGGCCCCTGTGACAATTAATCTGTGTATCTGAGCAATCACCTCTATTCTGTTAAAAATGGGGGCCAGGATATCCTGCTTGGCAGAAAAAAAAGGGTAGGTGACAGGAAGCAGGGCACTCGAAAACCTTTATGGATGTTGCATAGGACAGGTGGAAACCCTAATTCTTTGACAGGCATCACTTCAGCGGAGCTGTACTTTGTGTCTTTCCAAAGGATGAGACAGTTTCTGTGACGACTGCATATTGACAGCAAGTGTAACCTGACTCTAGTTAAAGGTCACTGACTGTGCTCTACTCTTTACAATAAGCTTATCAGAGCCATCTCCTGAAATAATAGTTACTTCCAGCTCTCCTTCATCTTCTTCACTCTGCCCCTCACTCTCCTCCCCCAGCTCAGTCCGCCCTCTCTGGCGCGTATCCTTCAGCAAGGTTCTCTCTTTTCTTGGGCTTTTCCTGTTGCCATCACAAAGCGCTCAATGTCCGTATGGAGTATCTTCATCTAACCTTGAGTCAAAGGCCAGGCTTGTCAGGGGGAAAAAAATCCCTAATTTGTACATTTTCCTTACAAAAAGGAGAAGGTATAGTTTTTAGATGAATGCTAAAATGCTCTATGTTGAAGTAAATGTCAAGACTAAGCAATGCTGTTTCCTAATTTCCTTAAAAAAGCTGATAGTGAAAAATGTTTCAACCACTATGTGGTCTGCCGTGTAGACAATGTTTCTTTGTATAGAAGTGTAATAGATTCATGAATTGGTTTCCCCGAAAATAAAATTATTTAATAAATGCCTCTATTGATTTTGTCAAATGTCACCACTGTGCTAGGTTTTAAGACATGTTGGTCACTTGTTAGGTTGAAAAGCTGTGTTCTAAAGTCCAACATTATTAGGGAAATAAAAATGATCTGTCTTATTTTGTAGCAGACATTACTGGTTGATTATTAAGCTTATTGGTACAAAGAATCACTCAAATCTCCAATAAAACATTCTAGAGTTGTTTTTCTTTTCTGGATGGTACCTAATGTGCCTGTTCAGAGTTTATGTGCAACTTATTCCAGTTTCTTTACATATTGTCTCTGGTACTCAGGGGGATTTGTTTTTTGAATTATCTTTGGAAGAAGCAATGCATAATAAATCAGAATTGTCCAGAGAACACTGAAGACTTACCATAACAGAGAGGTCTGTATCATCTAGTCCAAGAACTCTCTCTGGCCATGTTGCCACTGTCTTTCTGCCTGTCCCGCTGTATTTCAGTCACACCAGCCTTCTTTCTTAAACTTGCTGCCTAAGCCTCTACTCAGAACCTTTGTCTTTCATGTTTCCTTTGCTTGGCATTCCCAGGAACACACTCACTGATCTCCCTCCTTCCTGCCTTTGAGTCTTTGTTCAGATTTTTCTTCCTCAAAAAAACCTCCATCATCAAACTATGAGAGCTCTCCTGCCACACACTCTCATACTTGATTTTATTTATTTTATATATTTCCCCCCTCAATTAATAGATATGTCTTCAGTGCTTCATTTGGTTTCTGGCACTGGTAGAGACTGAATAAACATAAAGTAATAAATGAATAGATGGGAGATCAATGTAATGGAGAGAGTAGAGAGTAGAGTAATTCATATTACTGTACTGCAATTTCTTTGTCATATGCTGGTTAATTTTAATCCTATTTTCCTTAGTCCTCAAACTCCGCATTTCTCCCTTTTATTCAGTGTCATGTGCTCCCTTTGATGGCTTTGATCTTTTCTACTAGTAGCACTGTAGCACTGTCCTCCTGTTGTTCATTGGTTTCATCGAGCAGCCACCAGTAACATCTTCATTGTGAGACTTGTTGTTACTGTTTTGGCATATCGAATACACCACAAGGAGCTTGCCAGGCCCTGCCATGCAGGCGGGATACTCTCGGTAGCTTGCCAGGCTCTTTGAGAGGGACGAAGGAATCGAACCCGGGTTGACCATGTGCAAGGCAAACACCATACTCACTGTGCTATTGCTCCAGCCCCTTCTACTAGTAGGCTAGTAAAACAAAGCCAGGTGGCATTGGCTTTCCCAGTGAGTGATAAATTAAGCACCTTCTTGGTTATGTCTGTTTAAAAATTACAGAAATACTAATTTCAAAAAAAAACTTAAACACAAATGAGGCAATTCATTTTCACAAATATTCCTCTGAAGCAAGAAATCAGAATCAAACTTAAAGCCATCCTTTTGCTGAACTCACATGTAAGAAAATTTAAATAGGAGCAGGGCCATAAAATGGTTTCATGATATCTGTGAGAGAATTCTGAAACACTCCCAAGTTCTGCATAAGGCTATTCCTAATTCTTTAGAATATTCAGCTACCATGATTCCTGAGAAATAATCAGAAATCTAGATAATTTTGATTAAGTGCCTCTCATGTATTTCATACACTGACTTGGACATTCAAAACTTCACTTAGACCCATCAAAGAGTTCCCATTTGTTATGCACAACTGGAGGAACCTAGAGTTTACATCTAGTACTTCAGGACTTTTAAGATTCCATAATAGTAAGAGCTGCCACTTGAATGATTTCTTACTATGTATTAGTTACTACAGAGCCTAAGATGTTATAGCAACCCCCCTCCACAAAACAAAACAAAACCAACAACAACAAAGCCTATTAAAAAGTACCTCAAATAAGAGAAAAGCCATTTGTTAATAATAAAAAGTCCATTAAAAAGTGCCTTAATAAGAGAAAAGTCAGTTATTTATATGCAACAGTCCCAAGTTGTGGTAGCTAGGCTGGAAGAGCAGCATTTCCCCACAAAATCACATTGCCAAAAGGAACGCTGCACTGTGAAGTCATCCAGAAACCAGACTGGCGGGTTGGTTTTGACAACATCAACACATTCATTCATATCTAGACTGGGGGCAACTGGTTCAAATGTCAGCTGTGTATGTGTCATTATATGCACAGATAAAGTTGGAAGGAGTTAGTTTACTAAGAATAAACGGATAATGGATCCTATGAGATACTGGCATATTTCTTACCAAACTAGATTATTGATCTATTTTCAGCCTGAGGAGTAAGTCCTCAGGTTGATATAAGAGAAATTCATACTCCCAATCCCCAAATGTTTTGAACAATTATTCTAAGTTGAAAGAATTTTCCACGGTATGAAAAAATATCTCTTCATGAGAAAAAAAATGATAGGCCATTCTTCCAGTTTTTCCTGCAGTTAGAGGTCAAGTCTATGACGAGATCCTGACAATATTTATAGGACTTTGATTCAAAGACATGCAGCATCATGTGAAGAAACTTTGAAGAAGGCAGCTGGCAGCAAAGACATCTGATTTGACAACAGTCAGGCCACTGGTTCTGGTGTCAGCTATTTACAAATAGATAACTCAGAAGAGGAAGCTTGACCTCTGTTTCTGGCCAATTAAGAGAGTTTCCTTCCCAATTTCTGACTTGGTTTGGGTTTCTTTAGCTTTGGACCATGTAATCAGAGCACAAATAGAAACTGTATGTTTATGAGTCCCCCCAGGCTCTTCCTAGAGGTAAGGGTTCTAACTAACTTGGGACAGGGATTTTGGTTAACTTTGTAATTGGTTGTGTCTTGGCAATGGCTTTTGTGGGATAAAAATTCTACTTGTAGCTTAGTTATTATGAATAGTGAGTCAATTCAGGACTTTAAATGAGGTTTATTATCTTTGGAGATTAAGGCAGTAGTTTTTGAGCAAGTGAAAAAAATAGATTTTGCTTAATTAAAGGGCTTCACTGGATTATGTTCTTCATTGTCAGAAAGCCCTGCTGGTGGCTGTTATTTCCTCTGTCAAACTTCCTCTCATCCCTTAGGTTTGCACATATGACAATTAAAAGGGCTATTCCAACCACTGCCACCCACACCTCTTGCCCATAAGCACCTACTGAATAGAATTTTTTTTTAAAAAAAACAACAGCTCCTGAATAATCTGGATGGGAACAATTAGGACCTCTTTTTACATGCCTACTTTTTGTCTCTTTATAACATATATTTGCTATTACTTTTGAATATTCCCTACATTAGAGTCATAGGCCAGTCTCATAACTAGACTCAAGTAATCAGGCATAAGAAGCATAATATATATTTAATATATATGGAGCGATAGCACAGCAGTAGGGCGTTTGCCTTGTGTGCAGCCAGCCCGGCAGAGCTGGGTTCGATTTCTCCGCCCCTCTCGGAGAGCCCAGCAAGCTACTGAGAGTATCTCGCCTGCACGGTAAAGCCTGGCAAGCTACCCGTGACATATTCAATATGCCAAACACAGTAACAACAAGTCTAAAATGAAGATGTAACTGGGCCCACTCGAGCAAATTGATGAACAACGAGAGGACAATTGAAATGAAAAAGATTAAAAATGACTGCATTCATCTGTGGGATATAAAAAATAGTATGAGACTATTACCCAAGGCCAGAGAAAACAGGGGTCAGGAGCACTCAACAATGGTTGGAAATTACCACAAGTATGTGTGGGGTGTAGGATAGTTAAGATAGAGGAGTGTCCATTATGACAACAATAGTTGGAAATGATGACTATGGGCAAGAACTGAGTGTGAAGTAGTTAAAGAGATATACATGATAACCTTTCAGTATCTGTATTGCAAACCATAATGCTCAAAATGACAGAGAGAGAGAGAGAGAGAGAGAGAGAAGAGAGAAAAGAAAGATGCCTACCATAGAGCAGTCTGGGGGGGCGGGTCGGAATTGGGGATGGGTGGGAAGGAAACTGGGGACATTGGTTCTGAGAAATGCACACTGATGGAGGTATGGGTGCTGGAACATTGTATACTTGAAACCCAATAATGAACAGCTTTGTAATGCTCTATCTCATGGTGATTCAATTAAAAATTAAAATGAATATATATGTATATATAACAAATGCCCTTCATTCACTGCTGGTGGGAATGTTGTCTGGTCCAAATGGAAAGCAGTGTGGATGATAGTAAACTCAGAACTGAGCTCCTATATGAGGCAGCAATTCTACTTTTGGGTGTCTATTTCTGGGACAGAAAAACATTCATTCAAAAGAACATATGCACAGCATTATTCATCGAAGGAATGTAACCTGCCCACACGGCAGAGTCTGTAAAACTCCCTGTGGCATACCCAATATGCCAAATACCAGTAAAAATGATGGGTCTCATTCTCCTAACCCTGAAAAAGCCTTGAATATGGCACTTTTTAAAAATCTCAGGGCTAGGACAAAGGATATGTTACTGGGGCCTGCTCGAGGCAATCGACGAACAACAGGATAATCATGATCGTGATTGTGATTCATCGAAGAACTCAGTACAATAGCTAATATTTGGAATAAACCTAGATCTCAAATGACAGGTAAATAGATCATGAGGATGTGGTATAAATACACAAAATGGAATACTACACAGCTGTAAGGATTTATGAAATCACAAAATGCCATGGCAACATGGATGGAACTTGAAGACATCATATTAAATGTAGTAAGCCAGAAGAAGGACAAACACGTGATGAAATCATTCACCTGTGGTATTTAGAGTAATAATCATGAGGGAATTCAGTGTCCTAAAGTGGGGAGGATCTGATTAACCTTGGCCCCAGAGTACATGGAGGAGAAGTAAAGAAGAAGTGGAGGGGATAGAGAAACAAGACAGTTGAGAAGCAATGAGGGCCAGGTCAGGAGATTAGGGTACAAAAGTGATGTTAAGGCATGATAGAGCCAAATATCAAAACCCAGAGTCAACACCACTGAAATAAAACGACCCAAACTTTATCAACTGAACTTAGAAGGGATCCTGTCAAGAGGGCAGGATTATGACAGGGTGTGTGAGAGAACCTGGAAACATTTGTGGAGGGAAATTGACACTAGTGGTGGGATTGGTACTGCAATATTGTAGTATGTCTAAAACTCAACTGTGAATAACTTTGTAAATCATGGTGCTTTAATTAAAAAATGTGGAAAAATTTTTTAAGTTAAAGATTAATTAAAAATTGGAATAAACCTACATCTCCAATCTTAGTCCCTACTGAGCTAAAGGTCTTAGGGACTGTTGGGTTTCAGAAGTCTGAAACTGAGCAGACTACAAAAAGACCAAACAGGAACATTTATAGGAAGAATGCATAAATTTATAGGAATTATACATGGATTATGGAAATTACAGGAAGAATATACAGATTTATTTATTTATTGATTGATTGATTGTTTGCTTTTTGAGTCACACCCAGTAATACACAGGGGTCACTCCTGGCTTTGCACTTAGGAATTACCCCTGGCGGTGCTCAGGGGACCATGTGAAATGTTGGCAATTGAACCCGGGTTGGCCATGTGCAAGGCAAGAGCCCTACCAGCTGTGCTCCAGCCCCAGATACATAGATTTATTGCTCCAGCCCCAGATACATAGATTTAATGTGCAAACTTTTACCAGAATTCAAGATGAGATCACTTTAGGGCTTTAAGTTATTTCACTATAAATCTGCTTTACTCTTTCTTTCTCCCTACCTCTCTCGCTCCTTCTCAGAGTCTGTATGAGAGAAACATTTCCAACTCCACATGAAAACCTCTTTCAAGTGCTCTGCCATCACCCTTCTTTTCTAAACACATGTAGCACCTGACGTGGGCTTTCTTTCAAGCCGTTGAAAGATATTTATACAGAAAGAATTCTCCAGTGACCATGGATGTTACCTCACATTACTTTTCAAACAGAGCTCCAGGGTGTTATTACCAATTGTCTAAATATGAGTATTTCTCTATAAATTCCTCTTTTATGCCCTTTAAACATGTTCAGGTAGCTATGGAGCATCCTGCAAGAATGTTGTTTTAGATTCAATATTTATACTTTCTTGAGCTATACGAGGTGATCTTAAATCTCCATTACTCTCTTGATAAGAGCAGGGTTTCATCAAATCTTATTTAACTTACATAAGTTCAGTGGGATCTTTATTGCATGAAACAATAACAACAAAGATGAGGATGGTAGAAACATTTATCCTTCTCTTTTGCATTTGTTCCCACATGATCCATAGTTATCATTACCATTCTAGGGAAATGGAACCTAGAGAAAACATACACGCTTAGAACATTTTTTACCATTAGGTCAAAATCACACTCCAAGGGATGTGACTTTCCCTGACAGTTACAAGATAATTCAAGAAAAAGCACATTGAAGAAGACCCCTTACGAAGAAGAGATTAAGCATTGTTAGCCTCTTGCAACTTTAGCAACTACTTTATTAGAGATATGTCTAAGCTTTTACCTGGACCACTAGTATTGTCATTTCATTGTTTGTTCCAGAGAGCACATCTGCTGCTATCTTGTTCATACAGGATCTATCATTCACTATCCTGACTACATCCTAGGTTTTCATACAACATTAATGAGAAGAAATAGATTTTGCCAAAAGGAGAGAGCTACAAATCAAACTACTAGGATTAGAATCAGGTTTATAGTGACTCCATTTATATTAAGATAATATAAAGACATAAAACATAGAATTGGAACATTAAGCTCTATAACCCTTTCTTCTTATAATTTCCAAATTTAGCACTTAGCAAAACTACATGGGTTAACCAAGAAACATACATGTACACACAACTACATGAACATTGTATAAAAGTGTACAGATAGAAACTGACAAATGAGTCTTAGAACCGAGCAGTTCACCCAGAGATGCCTCTGGACCTTGCACCAGGCTGATTTCACTGGGATGCCTCAGACATGAGCGGGTGTCCTCACTTCACCTGCCCCATATAAATACCAGTGGTCACAAACCCTCAGAACCCAATAAAAAACCCAGGTACATGGGACTAGTGACTGCAAACTCCAGGCTTCAAGGGTTCTGGCATGGGCCACCCCTTCCCATCTCTCTGCCCCTTCAGGGTCCTGGCTGAACACCCATGAACTGCCTCCAGGTGACATTGAAGTGCATTAACAACCATGATCCAGAGACTCACAAATGAATCTCAGAACCGAGCAACTTCACTGAAGAGATATCTCTAGACCCCAATTATTTAAAATTTTCAAATTCCGGGAACGCGTGGCCACTTTCGTGACCACACAACATCTCATGCTATTCATAACAAGCAATACAAAATAAATTACCTAGTATCTGCCTGTAGAGCAGGCTTGAGTGGTGGTCGGAAAATTAAAAATAATGGTGGTGGGAAGGTGGTGTAATTTTTATAAAAATATATTTATGACCGAAAAAACCAAGGACCTTGCATAATCAAGGAGAAGACTTTTTGTACTACTTACTTTGCTATCACATGCAAATAAATAAATGAATAAATAATTAAATTTTTACATGCCCATTAAACCATCTAAAACTTTACAGCCGTTTGTTAAACATAGAGGCATGTGTGAGGGTGGAGGATTCCCTGGATTTTGTGATGGTATCTAGAACTAGAGTACCTGTTATATGAGTCTTTTGCTGGCCACTTGCTGTTTATCATTTCTAAAGTTTTCTGAGTATAGAATCTTCTCATATTAATACAACTGTTACTATTATGATTTTTTCATGATAATAACAAAACAAAAGTAACAGCATGTTGGGTTCTTTAGAGTCTAGTCAATTTATTTCTTATTAAAATACTGACACATGACCATTACTTTTTTTTGTTGTTGTTGTTGGTGGGCACACCTGTCAATACTCAGGGATTACTCCTGGCTCTGCTCTCAGGAATTACTCCTGGTGGTGCTCAGGCACCATATGGGATGCCAGGGATCAAGTCCAAGTTGGCCACAGGCAAGCAAAAACCCCACATGTTGTACTATCACTCTGCCTCCCCCTTTTGTTTTTTTATTACTTTTATAACCCAAGCACCAAACATGATCTTACAAAGATTTTACCGGACTCATACTATTTCCTTTCAATTATTTAGTAGATGGAAAAAATGAGTACAAAGAAAAAAATCACTTCTTGAGTCAAGAATTCCTGTCTGTGTGATTTATTTCACGGATTTTCATAATTAGTAAATAAGAATAATGGAAACACACATAAAAAACCCCCAAAAGATAGTTTTTAAGAAAGTAAGGTATATTCCTAGGCATTACTGGTTGCAGTCCTCGAGGTCACTGAGCATCATTGGGATGGTTCTGTTCCCTATTCTCCCCCTGTTGCCACTGCCCACCCCAGCACTGCCCAGTGATTAGGGTAACTCACTGTACCCAGCACACTACCAGCACATTCAGCTGCAGTCAGCTTGGCTGAGAATCTCTGGGAACCTCCTCTCCACCCAAAGTAAGGTGTCCAGTCCAATTTCAAGGTGTCTTTTTTATATTTCAAGAAAAGTAATTCCTATTTTTTAAAATGATTTTAAGGACAATCCTGAGGTTTATCTGTCCTAGATAGGTTGTTTTAACCATAAGTTAAATCCAAAACAGAATATAGATGTATCTCCAAGTGTTTTAAAAGGGGAGAAATTAAAAAATACACAGAAATAGGCATTTAAAAAATTACTGGAGGTGCTGGAGGGCACCACTTAAATTACTGTGCTCAAGAACAGATAGCCAACAGGCCAAATTACCCAATCCTATCCAATACTATTCAAAAATAGTATTAGAAGTCCAGGACTATTAGGCAAGAATAAGAAGTGAAATGTGACAGCTACCTGAACATGCAAAACAGAAGTAAAATGGGTCACCATTTTCAGATAACATGAAAAGAAAACTAAAGACTACATCAAAGAATGTTAGAACTGAGAATTCAGTAAGTTGCAGAATATGAAATCAATATCCCAAAACTGTTGCATTTTATATACAAATAATGAAAGACTAGAGAAATTTAGGAAACAATTGTGTTTATAATTGCATCAAAAATAAAATACCTGACAATACACTCCATAAGGGAATATATAATAAAACTAAGACATTGATAAAAAAAAATTGAAGATACAATTAGAAGGAAATATTTTCTGTACTCATGAATTGGAAGAAAATATTATTAAAAAGTTTACTACCAAAGCGATCTGCAGATTAAATGAAATTTTTATCAAAATTCTAATGGACATTTTCAAGCAATAGACAAACAATCTTAAACTTCATATGGAAAAGTCCCTGAATAGCCAAAGCAATTTTGAGAAAGAACCAAGCTGAATGAATCATAGATCCTGGTTTAAAACTTATTATAGGTAGAGTACACCAAACATGATGTTAACTACATAAAAGTAGACTCATAGCTTCACGCCCTACTGAGGCCACGAGTTGCCCCCGACGAGCAGCTCTCTGGCTGGCCATGGCCCCAGAGGCACACAACCCATCTCATAATTATCAAGCTTTTGGGAGAAATCCCTCCAGACTTAATTAGTGCAATATCAGAAATCCAAAATCGCTCTGCCGCTATCGCAGCCATGAGACATCATATGGTCTTCATAACCAGCAATAGACAACAAATTATTTCACAATGCCTTTTCAGCAGTTCTTATTGTTGGGGGGAAATTTCAAATAATAATGGTGCATCTTTTGTCGAAATAATGAATATAATCAAAGTAGAGAGAGAGAGTTAAGTAGAAATCATCTGCCTCACAGGCATCCGGAGGGGTGGAAAGGTGGGTATATTGGGGTTCTTGGTGGTGAAAAATATGCACTAGTGAAGGGATGGGTGTTTGATCATTGTATGATCGAGACTTAAACCTGAAAGCTTTATCACTTTTCTTACGGCGATTCAATAAATAAATTTTTTAAAAAGTAGACACATAGATGAATTAAAGAGTGTCCACAAATAAACTCATGAATATTTTTTAATTTTTAAATTTTTATTTTTTTATGGAATGGGAAGTTTATTCACCCAATATACTTCCTTTTTTAAATTTAATTGAATCACCGGGAGAACAGTTACAAAGCTTTCAGGTTTAAGTCTCTGTCGTAGAATGATCAAACACTCATCCCTTCACCAGAGCACATGATTCACCACCAAGAACCCCAGTATACTCCCCATCCCACCCTTCCCCCTGCCTGTGTGGCAGATGATTTTTCACTTTACTCTCTCTTTACCTTGATTGCATTTAATTTTTCGACAGACAACCCACTATTATGATTTGGAATTTTCCTCCAACTATCAGACCTCCTAAAAAGGCATCATTAGATAATTTGTTTTCTATTGCTGATAATGAAGAGCATACGATGTCATGCGGCCACTGTTGCAGCTGTTGTTGGATTTCTGGTATTTAAGTAATTAAGTTCAAAGGGATTTCTGCCAGAAGCCACTGGGTTCCCAGATTGGTTTGTGTGCCTCTGGGATCATGGCTGTTTGGGAATGGAAGAACCCTTCATGGGCGGCAACTCGGGGTCTGGTCCAGGCGGGGAAGGGGGGGTGGGGAAGGGTTGGTTCCACCCCCTATCCTGAGAAGCCCTGCATTCTCCGTCACTGCAAACCTGTACCCCTCTGTCTGATAGGCTCTGAAAGATGGTGGTCACCATGCTGCCGTGGAGAGGGAAAAAGTGGAGGATCAAAACCCTTCCCCCTCCCCCCAGGGGTGGCACGGGGCCATAGCTTAGTTCACAGTCCAGAGGCATTTCTGCCAGAAGTTGCTGGGTTCCCAGATTGGGTTCCCAGATTTGTGTGCCTCTGGGATCATGGCCAATCGGGAGCCAAACCCATGAATTTTTTAGTTCGGCAAGCTACCGAGAATATCTCTCCCGCACGGCAGAGCCTGGCAAGCTCCCCGTGACGTATTCGATATGCCAGACACAGTAACAACAAAGTCTCCAATGGAGACGTTACTGGGCCCGCTCGAGCAAATCGATGAACAACGGGAAGGCCTTTACTTTTTTATTATTATAATTTTATTGATTCACTGTGAGATACACAGTTACAAAGTTGATCATGATTGGGTTTCAGTTATACAGTGTTACAACACCCAACCTTCTTCACCAGTGTACATTTACCACCACCAATGTCTCCAGTTTCCCTCCCACCAACCCTGCACCCCAACCTGTCTCTAAGGCAGGCACTGCTCTCTCTCTTTCTCTTGCTTGCTCTCTCGCTCTCGCTCTTACTCTCACTCTCACTCTCACTCTCACTCTCACTCTCACTCTCACTCTCACTTTCTTTCTCTCCTCTCGCTCCCTTCCTCCCTCCCTCTGCTCTGGGCATTATGGTTTGGAATACAGATACGGAAAGATTATCCTATATATACTTTTACCTACTTTCAGCATTCGGTTCTTGCCAAACAATCATTGTCATAGAGCCCCTTCTCTATCCTAACTGCCCTCCTGCGCCCACCCTCTCCCACTTGTGGCAAGCTTCCAACCATGGACCAGTCCTCCCCCTCTCAGCCCTTATTTCTACTATCTTGTGAACTGATGAATTTATAGTCAATTAACTTATGATAGAAGAGCCAAAAATCGCATAATTGGGAATGGATAGATACACTTAAAAAAAGAAGTTGGATTCACAATCTTATACCATATGTAAAAATTCCTAATTCCAAATAGATAAAAAGGCTAGAAAATAACCATAAATCTACTAGAAGAAAATGTAAGTGGTAGGCCCATTAGCATTAGCCAATACGTTTTCAGAACTGACATTAAATCAAAAGCAACAAAAGCAAAAGACAAAAACAAAACCCCCCCAAAACCCAAAACCTTCTGTTCAAAAAAGAAAGCTATCAACAAATTGAATAGAAAAACCTATCAAAGGAAAGAAAATGTTTGCAGTACTTTTTAAATAAAGATTAATAGATAAGGGGGCTGGATTGATAGCACAGCAGGTAGGGCGTTTGCCTTGCATGTGGCCAAACTGGGTTCAATCCCCAGCATCCCATATAGTCGCCAAGCACCACCAGGAATAATTCCTGAGTGCAGAGCCAGGAGTAACCCCTGAGCAACGCTGGGTGTGGCCCCGCAAAAAAAGCAAAAAAAAAAATCAATAAGTAAATATATACGAAGAACTCATACATTTTAGTAACAATAAAATAAAAATTTATACTGTTGGTTGAAGAGAAACTGGGAAACTAGATCAAAGGGCTGGAGTGCATGCCTTCCACACTTAAGGCTTGATCTTAAGGATTTTAAGGCGTGATCCCTACCATCACATGGCCTCCTTAGCACTGACAGGTGTTCGCCATAACCTCCAGAACCTCAGGGATGACCCCTCGCCCCAGAAAAACAAAACAAAAATGGGCATTTTGAAAACAATGCACAGATATCTAACACATAACTGAAATGATGCTCAGTACCACTCATCATAAGAAAATATAAACCAAAATCATAGGGTCCAGGGAAATGGTTTAAAACACTGAAGCTTAAACTTTAAATACAAGTCAGAATTTGATCCTGGCACTACATGATCCCTGGAGCACTATTCTGGGAGTAGCCACTGAATCACTAAGACTGACCTGAAAAAAAAGGCAAGCCAGAAACACAATGAGGTATCACCTCATACTTGATAGAATGGAAATTCCTCAAAAAATAATTTTAAAATAGAAATTCTGTACAATCCTGCAATTCTACTTCTGGATATTTATATGAAGAAAATTAAGAAAAATACTAAGTCAAAAAGACATATGACTTGGAGGCCAGCCACACGTGCTAGGGGAAAAGGAAGCTCAGCTAGAGAAGAGAGCACCAAATAAAGGGTGTTGTGAGGATCCTCCCAGGGTGGGAGAAGCATGCTGAGAGTAGACTATAGACCAAACATGATTGCCACTCAATGCCTCTCTTGCAAAACACAGGACCCAAAAGAAGAGCGAGAGAACAAGGGGAAATGCCTTGCCATAGAGGCAGGATGGGATGGGGGAATGGGGGGTGGGAGGGATGCTGGGACCCGTGGTGGTGGAGGATGGGCGCTGGTGGAGGGATGGTTACTTGATCATTGTATAACTGAAACCCAAGCACAAAAATTTGTAATTCTATAACTGTACCTCATGGTGTTTCACTAATAAAAAAATTTTAAAAAAGACATATTTACATATATATTCACAACAACAACATATTTTTATTTATAGTAACCAAGATATGGAAAAATCTATTAATTGCACAAGTTGTGTATTTTTATTTAGTGTGGACTAAATAATAACAAAAAAATCAGAAAAGAAAATCCCCTAAAATTCATAGATACTGAGATTGATGTTTGTCAGAGGCAAAACAGAGGAAAGGACAAATGGGTGAAGTTGGCCAAATACTTATAGTTGAGAATAAGTTCTGAGGGTATGTTGTTCAGCATATTGATTCTAAATCTTTGTACTTTATAACACATTTAAGAGTTTCCTTAAGAGTTCTCCTCAGGAGAAAATAAAATTTCAACTGTATTGTGATCAATGTTAGACCCAGTGGTGATCATTTTTAGTATAAAAAAGTATAAAATTTTTATATATCTGAAATATAATCTGATAGTATGGTGTAAGTCAACTATTTAGACAAAACCAACAAATGGTCATGACTTGGGTGACTTCTCCATACTCTGCTCTCAACAGCTTTGTTTGTTTGCAGGGAAAAAATTAAAACTACAAAATTACAGATGACTTCTACCAACTTTTTAAAAAAATTTTATTAGTGAGACACTATGAGGTACAGTTGTAGACTTACAAATTTTTGTGCTTGGGTTTCAATTATACAATGATCAAATACCCATCTCTCCACCAGTGCCCATTTCCCACCACCACAGATCCAAGTATCCCTCCCACCCCCATCCCCCCCATCCCACCCTGTTTCTGTGGCATTCCCCTCTGTTCTCTCTCTCCTTTTGGGTGTTGTGGTTTGCAAAAGAGGCACTGAGTGGCAATCATGTTTGGTCTATAGTCTACTTTCAGCATGCTTCTCCCATCCTGGGAGGATCCTCCCAACACCCTTTACTTGGTGCTCCCTTCTCTATCTGAGCTCCCTTTTCCCCTAGCATGTGTGGTTGGCCTCCAAGCCATGGAGCAAAATTCCTGGTATTAATCTCGGCCATTCTTGGGTCTACCAACATTTTATGAGAAAAAGAAATAATTTCAAAGTGTTATTAAGAGCAAGAGTTCAAGATTTAAGAACTCATAGTGTAAGTCTTGGTGGTTAAGAGGTTTTTCTGGTTTGTTTGCTTGCTTTTTATGGACTGCATGCAAGGCAAATGCCCTCTCTATTGTACTATCTCTCCAACCCCTTGATGATTCAATTTTAAATCCTGGGATGATGGTGGTGAGGTTTTGAATGTCAGGTAACACGAATACAGATCATTCTCTTCATCTGTGAGCTTTAAAAACAAGAGGCACTAAAGTTTGGAATAACTGCTGTGCCCATTCAGTTTTCAATTTAGAGAATGATGAAACCAATTAAAAAATAACACTAAAGCATACATATATAATAAACTTTACTTTTCCATATATATATTTTTTTTATATAATGTTGCCACTAGGGAGAGAAGCAAAGAAAGAATTATTGAACCTTTTTTATTCTACAGATTCCCAAACCAGCAATTTTGGTGACCTTTAAATGAATCTGAAGGAACTTAAGATAACTACCTTTATTTTAGACTGGAAAGTACCCTTAGCACATTCTAGTAGGTAGTGAGAGGGTGCCGATTGTGTGCAGCTTCATGTAAGGCGAAATTGAAAGCTGGCTCTAAAATAACCCATTTTACAAAATTCAGAAGCTTAAATATAATGCTATAATAACAAAACATTTCCTCATTTTCTATTAACATATCTTTTTAGTATCATGGTACCTATATCACACTGCTTCCTCACTAGTATACTGTGTACTCATGTACTCTGCATTCTTCCTGCAATCCAAGGCAAGCAGTTACTATGTTTTTAGTTGACATTGTTTGAACTGTCATGACTGTTAAGAGATTCAGGTGAGGACAGGTGTAGGCAGGGAGGGAATCAACATGCATATGTAAATTTTGCCATCTCTACCTGTTCTTGCTTCAGGACTCTCTGAAGCAAGATGGCAATTAAGGTAAACCTCACAGTCCACCTGGTGCTCGGGCATCCGTTGTTCTCAAAGCGGTTTGTTTCTGACGGTTAGAGCTGCTGGATCAACACTTATATTTTTCTCATAATGACTCAGATCTTTATGTTATGTTGCTGTAGGGTAAAACCGATGACAAATATTAAGACATGATGGTGCAGAGCTAGAAAGAGTGAACGTGACAACTAACACTAACTTTCGGAAGTAGTATCTGAATGTTCAAGCTCTTCAAGTCTCATGACAGCCTCTGCCAAATCTAAGATACTACAGAACACATTCCTTAAGCTTCTGACATTTTCCCCAATGATCATTATGTTGGTGAGATAATAGAACTCAAATTTTATAACAAAAGTTTTGATTTCTGGAGTGTCTATGTTCTGGGACAATAGTGGCAATAAACTTTACTTTTTACTTATTTTTTATTTTGGTATTTGGACCCAAAATACCTAGCAGTATTCAGGGATTACTCTTGGCTCTGCATTCAGGGATCAGTATTGTGAGCTCTGGGGATCATTCGTGATGCTGGGGACTAAACATGGGTCATTCACATACAAAACAATTGCCTTAACTGCTATTCTATTGCTCTAACCCCTGAAATAAATTTTAAGTATGGATGGCACTGTAATTAACTGCTCATATCTATTGAGACTTATTGCTCAGGTTTTGCCTTAGAGGTTTATGTAGAATTCTGTGAGATTGGCACAATTATTATTTTTTTCCCCACTACTTCTCATGGCAGGGACTTGAACTCAGTGACTCACACATGTTCTCAACTCCTAGGCTACATTCCCAGTCTGGCAATAATACTATTATTCTCATAATAGGTAACTGCTATTATAAATGGTAACTGCTTTGTTGAAGGTCTCAGAGTAGTGATGTCATCAGAATATAGATCCCACTCTGGGAAATCAGATTCCTTTTGGGCCCTCTCTTAATGTTATTATTCTCATTCTGGCAAACTAGCCTCAAAATGTTAGATCTGGTAGGGACTGTAGAAATTATGGAATAAAAGAGAGGAAAAGGCCCTCCCGTTGATCGTCGATTTGCTCGAGCGGGCCCAGTAACGTCTCCATTGGAGACTTTGTTGTTACTGTGTCTGGCATATCGAATACTCTCGGTAGCTTGCCAGGCTCTCCGAGAGGGGCGGAGGAATCGAACTCGGGTCGGCCATGTTGGCCGCTTGTAAGGCGAACGCCCTACCGTTGTGCTATCGCTCCACTTTCAGGGATCATTTCTATAGTTTTTTACTAGAGAAGTTTCTCTGAATGTGTAGAGCAAAAGAGAGGAAAAAGAAGCTGAAATAACATTAAATGGCTTTAGGAGGACTCATATCTAGAGCATGGCAAAACCGAGACTAGAACCAGTGTTATTTTTTCTATTAATTCACACTTTTTTCTGCACATGGTTTTTTTCATTGTGGTTGCATCACTGTCTTATCCACTTCCTTCCTTGCTAACTGTTCTCCTCCCTCTTTCTGTCTCCTCTGTTATTACCAGATTTAAGCACGGAATATCCTCTGCCTAGAAGATTGGGAATGAATCTGAGTGGCCTCCAGACTGCTTCTTTTCAATCAAAGAGAAATGAGAACAAAAGTAATTAGTAATTATAAGGTCTACCTTTCAAAAAAATTGACTATTCCTCTGTCATTTCCTAAATGTTGCCAAATTTTTCCTTTGTAATTGTTGTTGTTTTAAAAACAACTTTAAAAATTATTCTTGCTCAATACTCCTTTGTAATTAGATGCAGTTATTAAAACAGATTTCATACCAAGGCTGGATCTTTTTGGTATTGTGCTATATAAGCTACACTTCTCTGCAGTTGTTCAGAATTTACCCAGACTGAGGTTAACACACTGTTTGGCATGTTTTCTTTTCTTTGTATTCTTCTCTTTTCTTAGTATGGAAGTATGGGAAAGCACCTTATTTCACTTGAGCAAAATTTGGGTAGCAATGTCCCTATTAATTCCAGCATTTGTTCCCATTAATTTGCTCTCTGTCACTGACAATTATTCTGTATTTTCCAGAGCTTTTGGCTGTCACATTTAAATAGCATGTTTTCCTTTGTGGTTTCTTGAACTCAACTTAATATATTTTTTAAATTATTTTTTTATTTTTTTAATTTCAATAGAATTGTATTATTTACTTTTTAATCATTTTTTTATTAGTGAAACACCATGAGGTACAGTTATAGACTTATAAATTTTTGTGCTTGGGTTTCAGTTATACAATGATCAAGTACCCACCCCTCCACCAGTGCCATCCTCCCCCACCACGGGACCCAGCATCCCTCCCACCCCCCATCCCCTACCCCCCGTCCCACCCTGCCTCTGTGGCAGGGCATTCCCCCTTGTTCTCTCTCTCTTCTTTTGGGTACTGTGTTTTACAAGAGAGGCATTGAGTGGCAATCATGTTTGGTCTATAGACTACTTTTAGCATGTCTCTCCCACCCTGGGAGGGTCCTCACAACACCCTTTATTTGGTGTTCTCTTCTCTATCTGAGCTTCCTTTTCACCTAGCACATGTGACTGGCCTTCAAGTCACGGAGCAAAATTCCTGGTACTAATCTCAGCCATTGCTGGGTGTTAGTCTCCCATTTTGTTGCTTTATGTTCCCCAGATGAATGCAATCTTTCTGTGTCTATCCTGCTCTTTCTGACTCATTTTGCTTAACATGATACTTTCCATGTAGTACCACTTGTATGTAAATTTCATAACTTCATCTTTTCTAACAGCTACATAGTACTCCATTGTGTAAATGTACCAAAGTTTCTTTAACCCGTCATCTGTTCTCGGGCACTCAGGTTTTTTCCAAATTCTGGCTATTGTAAAGAGTGTTGCAATGAACAAACAATTGCAGATGTCACTTCGACTATACCTTTTTGCCTCTCTGGGATATATTCCCAGGAGTGCTATAGTTGGGTCAAATGGGAGGTCAAATTCTAATTTTTTGAGAATCGTCCATACTGTTTTCCAAAAGGGTTGGACCAGCCGGCATTCCCACCAGCAGTGAAGGAGGGTCCCTTTCTCACCACATCGGCGCCAGCACTGGTTGCTTTTGTTCTTGTGGATGTGGGTCAGTCTCTGTGGTGTGAAATGATATCTCATTGTTGTTTTGATCTGCATCTCTCTGATGATTAGTGATGTAGAGCATTTTCTCATGTGCCTTTTTGCCATTCGAATTTCTTCTTTGCGAAAGTTTCTGTTCATTTCCTCGCCCCATTTTTTGATGGGGTTGGGTGATTTCTTCTTGTGTAGTTTAACCAGTACCTTGTATATCCTTGATATCAACCCCTTGTCGGATGTGTATTTGGTGAATATTCTTTCCCATTCTGTAGGCTGTCTTTGTATTTTGGTCACTGTTTCTTTTGAGGTGAAGAAGTTTCTTAGTTTAAGATAGTCCCATTTGTCTATCTCTGTTTTCACTTGCTCGGCCAGTGGTGTGACATCTTTGAAGATACCATTAACTTCAATATCATGGAGAGTTTTGCCAACTTTGTCTTCAATAAACATTATGGATTCTGGTCTGATGTTGAGGTCATAAATCCATTTCGATCTTACTTTTGTGCATGGCGTTAGGCAGAGATCTGAGCCCACTTTTTTGCATGTAGCCGTCCAGTTTTGCCAGCACAATTTATTAAAGAGGCTTTTCCTGCTCCATTTCACTTTTTTTGCCCCCTTATCGAAGATTAGATGATTATATGTTTGGGAGAAGATGCCAGTATATTCAACTCTGTTCCATTGGTCTGCAGCTCTGCCTTTGTTCCAGTACCATGCTGTTTTGATTATTACTGCTTTGTAGTAGAACTTGAAGTTAGGTAGGTTGATTTCTCCCATTTTCTTTTCCCCAAGAATTGCTTTAACTATTCATGGGGGCTTATTGTTCCATATAAATTTCAGGAGTGTTTGCTCCATTTCTTTGAAGAATGTCATGGGTATCCTTATAGGGATTGCATTGAATTTGTACAGTGCCTTGGGAAGTATTGCCATTTCGACAATGTTGATTCTCCCCACAGATAAACAGGGGATATTTTTCCATTTCCTCGTGTCCTCTTTTATTTCCTGAAGTAGAGTTTTGTAGTTTTCTTTGTACAGGTCCTTTACTTCCTTAGTTAAGGTGATTCCTAGGTACTTGATTTTCTGGGGGCACAATTGTGAATGGGATTGTTTTCTTCATGTCACTTTCTTCTCTTTCACTATTTGCATATAGGAAAGCCATGGATTTTTGGGTATTGATTTTATAGCCTGCCACTTTACTATACAAGCCTATTGTTTCTAGGAGTTTCTTGGTAGAGGTTTTCGGGTTCTCTAAGTATACTATCATATCATCTGCGAATAGTGAGAGCTTGATTTCTTCCTTTCCTACCTGGATGCTTTTAATATCTTTTTCTTGCCTAATCGCTATTGCAAGTACTTCCAGTACTATATTGAACAGCAGTGGAGAGAGTGGGCATCCTTGTCTCGTCCCTGACCATAGGGGTAAGGCTCTCAGTTTTTCCCCATTGAGGATGATGTTTGCTCTAGGTTTGTGGTAGATGGCTTTAACTATATTGAGGAAAGTCCCCTCTATCGCCATTTTGGCAAGGGTTTTCATCATGAATGGGTGCTGGATCTTGCCAAATGCTTTCTCTGCATCCATTGATATGATCATATGATTTTTATCTTTTCTTTTGTTGATATGATGGATTATGTTGATTGATTTCTGAATGTTGAACCATCCTTGCATCCCTGGGATGAATCCTACTTGGTCATGATGTATGATCTTTTTGATGAGTTGTTGAATTCTATTGGCTAGTATTTTGTTGAGAATCTTCGCATCTGTGTTCATCAGGGATATTGGCCTGTAATTTTCTTTTCTTGTGGTGTCTTTGTTTCCTTTTGGTATTAGAGAGATATGGGCTTCATAGAAACTGTTTGGGAGAGTTTCCGTTTTTTCAATTTCCTGGAAAAGCTTGAGAAGAACTGGCAATAAGTCCTCTTTAAATGTTTGGAAAAATTCGCTAGTAAATCCATCTGGACCTGGGCTGTTGTTTTTGGGAAGACTTTTGATTACAGTTTCAATTTCCTTGATGTGAATAGGTCTATTCAGGTACTCTATATCTTCTTGCTTCAGCTTTGGGAGATGATAGGAATCCAGGAATTTATCCATTTCTTCTAGGTTCTCTTGTTTCGTGGCATACAGACTTTCAAAGTTGTCTCTGATGATCTCTTGAATTTCTTTAGTTTCGGTTGTGATATTCCCATTCTTATTTCTGATTCGATTTATTAAGGCTCTCTCTCTCTGTTTCTTTGTGAGTGTTGCTAGTGGTTTATCTATCTTATTTATTTTCTCGAAGAACCAGCTCTTGGTTTCATTGATCTTTCGGATTGTTTCTTTGTTTTCCATGTCGTTGATTTCTGCTCTAAGTTTTATGATCTCTTTCCTTCTGCCTGATTTATGCTCTTTCTGTTGATCCTTTTCTAAGGTCTTGAGCTGTGAGGTCAAGTTGTTTATGTGCATCGTTTCTACAGACCTAAGATATGCTTGCAGAGCTATAAATTTTCCCCTTAATACAGCTTTCGCTGCATCCCATAAGTTCTGGTAGTTTGTGTCTTCATTCTCATTTGTTTCCAGGTATCTTTTGATTTCGTCCTTGACTTCGTTCCTGACCCACTCGTTGTTCAGCATCGAGTTGTTTAATTTCCAGGTGTTTGATTTCATTCTCCATGTCAGTGTGTGATTCACGTCTATCCTCAGTGCACCATGGTCTGAAAAGATGGCTGATACTATTTCTATCTTCCTGATTCTGTTGAGGTATGTTTTGTGTCCTAGCACATGGTCTATTTTGGAAAATGTTCCTTGAGCACTGGAGAAGAATGTGTATTCTTTCTTTTTGGGGTGTAAAGCCCTGTATAGGTCTATAAGCCCTTTCTCTTCTGTTTCTTCTTTCAAAGCCAATAATTCCTTGCTGCGTTTTGTTCTTGTTGATCTATCCAGAGTTGATAAGGCGATGTTGAAGTCTCCAAGTACTATTGTGTTGGTAGCGATGTCCTCCTTAAAATCTGTTAGCAGTTGTTTTAGATATTTAGCTGTTCCATCATTAGGTGCTTATACATTTAAGAGTGTGATTTCTTCCTGTTGTACGTATCCCTTGATGAAGAGAAAATAGCCTTCACTGTCCCTTCTAAACTTTTTCAACGTGAAATTAATGTTGTCGGATACTAGTATGGCCACCCCAGCTTTTTTGAAGGAGATGTTTGCTTGCAGGATTGTTTTCCATCCTTTGACTTTGAGTCTGTGTTTGTTCTGACTGTTGAGATGAGTTTCTTGTAGGCAGCAGAATGTTGGGTTCTGTCTCTGTATCCATTTTGCCACTCTGTGTCTCTTAAATGGTGAATTTAGACCGTTGACATTGAGAGAGAGTATGGTTATGGGGTTTTGTGTCATTTTTCTGTGCGGGTGTGGTGTGGTTGTAGCGTTTGTCTTGTCTTATAGTAGCTCCTTTAGCCCTTGCTTAGGTTTGGTTTTGAGTCTATGAAGTTCCTGAGCTGCTGTTTATCTAGAAAATAGTGCAGCTTTCCATCTATTTGGAGTGAGAGTTTAGCCGGATAGAGTATTCTTGGTGAAGCATTCATTTCAGTGAGTTTTTTGACTATATCTCACCACTGCCTTCGGGCTTGTAGGGTTTCCTCTGATAGGTCTGCTGTGAATCTAAGGGGTGCTCCTTTGTATGTGATTTCCATCTTTGCCCTTGCTGCTTGCAGTATTGTGTCTCTATCGGCAGCATCGATCATTCTAACTATGATATGTCTTGGAGTGTTTTTGTTGGGGTTTTTTTTTAGCTGGCACCCTTCGGGCTCCTTGAACCTGAATGGCTGCATTATGGAGCTCTGGGAATTTTTCAGCAATGATATGTTTGACGGTGTTTTTTTCGTTGGGATTGTTTCCCTGAGCTTCAGGTAGTCCCATGATTCTAATGTTGTTCCTCTTGGAATCATTGCTAGGACTCTGATTCTCTGTAGAGCTATTTTGAGGTCCCTTGCCACTGTTTGTTGTTGTGTGTTGGCTTGGTGCAGCTGATCTTCCAGCTCACTGATTCTCTCTTCAGCTGCAGTCATTCTATTTTTTTTTTTATTTATTGAATCACTGTGGGAAAGGTTACAAAGCTTTCAGGTTTATGTCTCAGTCATGCAAATATCAAACACATTTCCCTTTACCAATACTTATTTTTTACCATGAAGAACCCCAATAAAACCCCACCCCCCACCCCTCCCCGTCCCTGTGAGGCAGATGAATTCTAGTTAACACTCTATCTGCTTTGATTAGATTCATTGTTTCAATAAAAGATTCACCACTATTATTTAGAGTTTACCCCCCCCCCCCCAAATCAGACATGCTGAAAAAGCATTGTGAAGTGATTTGCTTTCTACAGCTGGGTTCAAGAATTAAATGTTGGTTTTGGATTTCTGCTGTTTTACCTATTGACCCTGGAAGTATTTCTACTGAAAGTCAGATAGTTAAGAAATTGGTTTCTGTGTTCTGGAGTCGTGGCCGTGCTGGAGAGCCGCTCGCGGGGGGACCGGTGGCCTCGGTAGGGCGTGAAGGGCGGAGCGAAACGCCCCCCTTCCCATGAGGTTTTAATCGCCCCCACACTCCCGGCTCATACCTGCTGTCCACAAGGCTCCCATGTGGCCGCCATCTTTCTTTCCAGAGAGGAGAGGGCGAATGGGGCAACACCCTTTCCCCTCCGGCAGACTTGATGGGCTGGATCAACGCATAGTCCGTTCACTTTTCTGCTCCAAGCTGCTGGGTTCTGCATTAAGTCCTTGTGCTTCTGGGGCCATGGTCGTGCTGGAGAGCCGCTCGTGGGGGGCGACTGGTGACCTCAGTAGGGCGTGAAGGACGGACCGGAACGCCCCCCGACCCATGAGGTTTTAGTCGCCCCCACTCTCCCGGCTCATACCTGCTGTCCACAAGGCTCCCATGTGGCCGCCATCTTTCTTTCCAGAGGGAGGAGGGCGGAAGGGAGCAACACCCTTTCCCCTCTGGGCAGAAATGATTGCCTGGATCAACGCATAGTCCTTTCACTTTTCTGCTCCAAGCTGCTGGGTTCTGCATTAGGTCATTGTGCTTCTGGGGCTGTGGCCGTGCTGGAGAGCCGCTCGAGGGGGCAACTGGTGGCCTCGGTAGGGCGTGAAGGGCGGAGCGAAACGCCCCCCTTCCCATGAGGTTTTAGTCGCCCCCACACTCCCGGCTCATACCTGCTGTCCACAAGGCTCCCATGTGGCCGCCATCTTTCTTTCCAGAGAGGAGAGGGTGAATGGGGCAACACCCTTTCCCCTCCGGCAGACTTGATGGCCTGGATCAATGCATAGTCCGTTCACTTTTCTGCTCCAAGCTGCTGGGTTCTGCATTAAGTCCTTGTGCTTCTGGGGCCGTGGCTGTGCTGGAGAGCCGCTCGTGGGGGGCAACTGGTGACCTCGGTAGGGCGTGAAGGATGGACCGGAACGCCCCCCTTCCCATGAGGTTTTAGTAGCCCCCACACCCCCGGCTCATACCTGCTGTCCACAAGGCTCCCATGTGGCCGCCATCTTTCTTTCCAGAGAGAGGAGGGCGGAAGGGAGCAACAAACACCCTTTCCCCTCTGGGCAGAAATGATTGCCTGGATTAACGCATAATCCTTTCACTTTTCTGCTCCAAGATGCTGGGTTCTGCATTAAGCCCTTGTGCTTCTGGGGCTGTGGCCGTGCTGGAGAGCCGCTCGTGGGGGGCAACTGGTGACCTCGGTAGGGCGTGAAGGACGGACCGGAATGCCCCCCTTCCCATGAGGTTTTAGTCGCCCCCACACTCCCGGCTCATACCTGCTGTCCACAAGGCTCCCATGTGGCGGTCATTCTATTTTTAAGAGAAGAAACTGAGTTTCTCATTTCATCTACGGAATCTTTTAATCGTGACATTTCTGCTCTCATTTCTTTGCGTAATTTGTTGATTTTTTCTGTGGTGTTTCTGGCTGTCTGTCTGACTGTTTCATTGAGTTGATTGAACATCTTCATGACTTCGTATCTGAATTCTATGTCAGAGAGTTTCCTTAGGTGAGCTGTATTGACAGAATGTTCTAGATTGTTTTCATTGTCCTCCACTTGTGGTGGGGATTTTCTTTGTTTCTTCATATTGCTGAGTAGGCTGGGTACTAGATTCCTTGGGAACTAGGTTCCTTAGAATGGGTAAACAACCTGTGGCTGCGTTAGTGGCCGCTGGCCGGAAAATAGGCCACGCCCACTTCTGAAGCCATGCCCACTTGTAAAGAGGCCACGCCTCTACGGAAACCTGGGTTTGGGATGAGATGGGTGCCGCATGAGGAGTGAAGAGGGGAGGGCAGATGCTCAGAGCTGCTTTTCTCCAGGTGTCTGCGGGGTCACCTGAGGTCCTGAAGGGAGAGATGGAATTCCCAGGGCCATGCACCGGCGGCTGAGCTGACCTGGGTTTTTAATAAAAAATTTTTTAATAGTGAGACATCATGAGGTACAGTTGCAGACTTACACATTTCTGTGCTTGGGTTTCAATTATACAATGATCAAATACCCATCCCTCCACTGGTGCCCATTTCCCACCATCACGGATCCCAGTATCCCTCACGCCCTCCATCCCCCCATCCCACACTGCCTCTGTGGCAGGGCATTCCCTTTTGTTCTCTCTCTCTTATTGGGTTCAACTTAATATTTTTAAGGTTTATCCATGTTATTTCAACTATAGAAACTCTATTATTAACTCATATTAACTCTAGAATTAATATGTTCATTAGGGCATCACTCAAGAAATACATGCCGAGTCTCTAATATTGTAAATTTGTTCATAACAATGAGACAACTATGGATTAAAAAAGACAAATCTCGGGGCTGGAGCGATAGTACAGTGGGTGGGGCATTTGCCTTGAATGTGGCCGACTGGGTTCAATACCCAGCATCCCATATGGTTCCCCGAGTACCCCCAGGAGTAATTCCTGAGTGCATGAGCCAGGAGTAACCCCTGTGCAACGCCTGGTGTGACCCCAAAAGAAAAACAATAAAAGACAAATCTCTTTTGGAGCATGCAGTTTAGCAGAGAGAGAGAGAGAGAGAGAGAGAGAGAGAGAGAGAGAAATTAAGAATTTTCTATATGTGCACTAATGGTACAATTGTATTAGAGGCAAATTATAAGCAGGAATTATGTATGCAAAAAGTCTTGGAAAGTTTTAGATACACTTTTTGTTTCTACTTTTGGTCACCCTTTGTAGTACTAAATGCTTTCTCCTGGCTCCGCACTCGGGGATCACACCTGATGGGGATCAGTGGATCACAGGTGATGATGTTGGAGATGAACCTGCATTCCCCGTGAGCAAGGCAAGTGTCCACTAGCTCTCCTATCACTCTGGCCCCTGAAGTTATTTTATTTATTTTTTTTAAGAAAAAATATTTTCTTGGAAAATTGGGTTGAAAAATGTGGTTTTTGAGTATTAGAAGGAGGTGGAAGACTAGGCAGAAGGCAAAGGAGCCAGGATTTAATTCAGTGGATCAGAAATCTATTCTCTTTTTCCTTCAAGATAAATTGCCCTTATTCCTAGTTAGTGTCAAGGCAGCTACCTCTACACTAGAATCAATATATATATATATATATATATATATATATGTATATCTGCAGCATCTCTTTCCTCTTCTCCATTATCTCCCTTTCTATGAAATCATTCCCATTAGAAATGAACTTCTCCAGCTTTCTAAAAATTATCCTTTTCTCATCCCTATTTTCCCTTCAATGCTCTGTTTATAGCAAAATTCTCCCCGAAGATTGTCTATATTATTTCCAATGGCTTGTCTTCTATTTTTAAAATCTTCTCTTCTTAATCAAAGTTTATTTCCAACCACTTCCTTATATGTTTGTACAGTCATTAAGGGCCTTCTCAGACCTTATTTGAATAATTAGCAACATTGCAAAATAAAAAGCGATTTCCTATAATCATTTATGTTTTTACTTGATTTTCAGAGCACATCGCCTTTTAGGTCACCTTCACTCATCATCTCCATTATTAATTCACCTTTGTTTTTAAAATATCTAAATGTTGGATTGTCTTGTAGTTTTGTCCTTAAGATCTCTCCTCTTCTCCACACTTATCATCTAGTCTCATGACTCTACTACTCATCCACGTGCTTCTGTTGACCTACAATAAACATAAATTGCCCTATTATCTCCTCAAAATCCAAATTTATGTCTACTCACTCAACAATTGGTATCTCAAATTCACTTCATCCAAAGTGAACTGTCCTTTATCAGATTACTACTAATTTCTCTCCCTTTTCCTCTTTTAAACTTTGAACTTCCTTTTAGTCAAATAAAAAACCTCAGCATAACCCTCACCTCCTTTCTTTTTCTTTCACTGTAAATTCAGTCAATCAGTTAGTACTACTTACTCTACCTTTAAGATAAACCCAAACTTTTGGGAAAAAAATATGAAGACGTTTTTCAAAAAACTAGAAATTAAGTTTCCAAATGACTTAGCAATTCCACTTCTGGGTCCTTACACCAGGATCCAAAAACTATTCAGAGAATATATTTGCAGTCCTGTGTTCACTGAAGCACTATTCACAATATAGCCACAATCTTGGAAACAACCAAGAACAAACTGGATAAAGAAACTATGATACATACATTGGAATATTACTGGTTGTAAGAAAAATAAAATAAAATAATTTACTGTTATATGGCTAGAGCTGGAGAGCATTACACTGAGTGAAGTTGGAAGGGAAGGGGCAGACACAGAATGATCTCTCTCATGATGGATAAAAAGAGACATAGTAGGAAATAACAAACCCACAAAGGCAACAGAAAGTGAGAACTTGTGTTCAGTAGGAGGCTTACCAAAGGCAATGGTGGTGGGGGAGGGTCCCTGGGACAATGGTGGGGGAAAGTGGACATTTGGTGGGAGGGCATGGTGCTAAGATAGTTTATGTATGAAACCCTACTAATAGTTTGTAAACCATGATGCCTTAAAAAAAAGAGAGAGAGAGAGCCCATACTATAGGCTCAGGCCACTCTTCTCCGACAGCTTCCTTTGTCCAAGCTACTCTTATCATTTTCATGGACTGCTGCCATAGCATTTAAACTGGTCTTCTTATAATAGTATGTCTATAGTTGGGACTTGACTGATAAATGTTGAATAAATGATTAATATAGTGGATGCTTAGAAATATTACTAGCCACTAAGGACAGCATTATGATAGAAGTGGACATTTTCCCAAACATAATTTAATTTAGTCATCAGTGCAATATTAGGGATATTATTACTATTATCAATTAACATAAAAATAAAATTTCAAGAAATTGAATAATAACAAAGTTTACATAGCTGAATTGTCATGATTCAAGTTCAGAGCTATTTGTTTCTAAAGTCTTGCTTTTTCCCTGACTCTGAACTGCTGACTGGCTTAAGATGTTTTTCTAGATAAGATGATGGAAAATCAAGTGAAACTAGCTTGAATTACATAAAAGGTATCATAGAAGAATGCAGTTGACAATAATAATAATATTTGACAATAATAATATCACAAAATAACAAAATGGTTTGCAGAAGTCAGAATCATTCTAGAAAGAGTGGAGATGGGAACTGGGGAAAAGAAACTTCTAGGCACAGAGACAGAGAAAGAGAGAAACAGCCAGAGAGACAGAGGCAGAGAGATTAAGAGGATTTGGGGGGAATATTGACAGAGAAGTATGATGATCACCAGCAGTCCCAGATTGAGATTCAAGCCCATCCTTATGGGTGACTTGAGTGCTCCCCTACCCATGTCTATCTGATCTCTTCAAATATTATTGTCAACTGCTTTATCATGCTTCATAGTAAGCAAAGCGTAGAGAAAGAAAAGCAAACCACCATAATGGCTTTAGAATATAGCCTCATCAAGAGGCACAGCATTGGTCTGGGTGATACACAACTAGTATCTGACTCTGAAAGAAGACAAAGGGGAAGGTCTGCCCCATCTTCCCTGCCTCTATTCATCATGACTCACATTGTTAGAGAGCACTGTGTTTACTCAAATTATCTTTTAAATTATTGATTAAAATAATAATTATCAAGGTTTAAAGGACGTGCACATAAAACTTCCTAAATGAGAATAATGCACAACCAATTTCTAAATGCTTTATGGAGAATGGTGATGATATATTTTATTATCAAAATTGATCCCCTCTCAAGACTGATAGAATCTACCAGTGCCATAAAAATACAACAGAATCAACTTGTTGTATTTTAACTTGTTATCAATGTTAATGTGATAATATTATATGTATTGTTACTATAACATGTGAAGTTAATATATGTTAATGGTAGATATTAACATGAGTTTATTGTCTAGTTTCTTTAAGGTCATGTTATGCATAGGGTAATTGCAATGGTATCCCCTATTTTTTCTTTCATATTCTTGTTCAAATAAAAGTATATTGGGGCTGGAGCGATAGTAGAGTGGGTAGGACATTTGCCTTGCACGCGGCCGACCCAAGTTCTATTCCCAGCATCCCACATGGTCTCCTGAGTACCGCCAGGAGTAATTCCTGAGTGCAGAGCCAGGAGTAACCCCAGTGCATCACCGGGTGTGACCCAAAAATAAAAAAAAAAGAAAGAAAAAAAAAGTGTACCAAGTTTCTCAACATGTAAAATGGATGACTTATCTTTTTTCGAGATTATTTTGAGGGGTGGGGGGCACAGTTCCTTATTTTCCCCTCTCTACAAAGTTTTTCTAAGTACTCTCAGAAGAATTTCCTCTGGAAAAAATTTGAATAGCACTGATGAAGTGGAAGTGCTCTGTCCTGGCCAGACAGTTATCCTTTATTATTTTCCACTAATAAAAAATGGGAATAAAAGTACTTGCCCATTGCAAAATTCAGGTGATGGTTGTCAGGCTCAAAAGATATAATGGGAGCTCAAAATATAACGTGTAGGGTGCTTGTCTTGCATATGGCTAAACAGGTTTGATTCATGATCCCTGGCACCCCAGTGATACGGGTACCCCAATGTAGTCCTTTGAACCCTGCCAGGAGTGATCTTTGAGCATAGAGCCAGGAATAAGCTCTAAGCACGGCTGGATGACCACACTCTTCCTTCTAGCCCCCAGAGAAAAAAACCCCAAGCTCCAAATAAAAAAAAGATATAATGAATATAAGTGATTATATAAATTAGAGCCGGCAAGCTACTGAGAGTATCTCGCCTGCATGGTAGAGCTTGGCAAGCTACCAGTGATGTACTCGATATGCCAAACACAGTAACAACAAGTCTCATGATGGAGACGATACTGGGCCCGCTCGAGCAAATAGATGAACAATGGGAGGACCGTGATAAATTAGTGTATACCTTGTACTTATAGATTAATAAATATTTGTTGACATGGATGAACACTTAATCAGGGAAACAGAAAAAAAATAACTGCAAGTCTCCTTTTTAAAAGATTTTGTAGAGAGTGCCAGAGCAATAGAACAGTGGGTAGGGAATTTGCCTTGCACATGATTGACCCAGGTTCAATTCCCAGCATTTTTATATAGTCCCCAAAATAATGCCAGGAGTGATTCCTGAATGTATAGGCAGGAGTAATCCCTGAGCATCACTGAATGTGATCCAAAAACAAACAACAACAACAAAAAAGTTTTGTAGGCTTAGTAGTGTTGAGTTAGAGTCACATAGGGATATTAAAATAGATTATTTTTGCAGTAGTTAAACATGACTGTCAGTTTCACTAGACATTCGATTATTTAATAAAATGATCTATTAATGGGTGTCTTAGATGTCTGTGGAACATAAGAAAAGAGTCAAGACTATAATATAAAGATAAATTATGTGAGCAGCAATGATAAATCCCACAAGTTCATAGTAAAATATCACTTGATTTAATTGGTATCACCATCAGTCAGACAGCTGATTAATCTAGGAACAGGGTGTAAATCCTATGACATGAAAAGTGGGACTTCAGAATATTAATCCACTTTAACCTGTTGTTAAGAAAGGAAATGAATATATTGTATTTCCACTTGCCAAATGCATCAATTAGACCTATGCTTTCATAAATTATTTTGTGAAGTGAATAATTTTTCTCTTCAGCAGTTTCGAGTTATTGGTTAAATGGTGTCACATAAACTCTAGAATAAAGTTACATAAAGAACTTAGGAAAATAAATCAATCAGGGCGAGTGAGGGAATTTATTGTACTCTAAGACTTTGCTTTAAGAAAGACTTTACTGGGGGCTAGAGTGATAGCACAGTGGGTGGGGTGTTTGCCTTGCATGCAGCCAACCCGGGTTGTTTCCCAGCATTCCATATGCTCCCGCGAGCACCTCCAGGAGTGATTCCTGAGTGTATGAGCCAGGAGTAACCCCTGTGCATTGCTGGGTGTGACCTAAAAAAAAAAAAGGACTTTACTGTACTGGCACAAATGACGGCTTTCTGTTTGAAGATCCTCAGTTGGAGGAGGTATGCAACAGATACTGAAAGAAACCAACACACTGTACATATATTTATTTTATAATGTATTCTCTTTACACTAGGAACTGCACCTCTTTTTGTGTTTGAGTCTTCCCTAATGTATCATACCTCGTTCCCAGGAGATAAGTGAGGGGAAAAAACATGTCCCTCTCATTAATCACTATAATTTCACTTTAATTTTCCTAGTAAAATTTGTATTTTAAAACAACTACAACTGGGGAAACCCCTAAAATCAATAAACATACACCGTTTCTGTAGGTCACCTTTCAGAAAAATCTTCAAAACCCCATCTCTGTGTGTGTGTGTGTGTGTGTATGTGTTTGTGTGTCTCTGTGTGCGTCTGTGTGTGTCTGTGTCTGTGTCTGTGTGTGAGTTGGCTCTGGAATGTGCCATTTTTCCTCCTCTTCTTCAGGTACTGCCTTTTCCATCAATAGTCACAGTTTTTTTTTTTCAAGCTTCAAAAAGTTTATTTAATGAATTGTTTTTTTTTATATTTGACAAAATTACCAGTAGTAATTTCTTTTTTTTTATTTTTCTAGCATTTTTTTAAATTAATTTATTTATTTATTGAATCACCATGGGAAAGGTTACAAAGCTTTCAGGTTTAGGTCTCAGCCATGCAAATATCAAGCACATTTCCCTTTACCAAAACTTATTTTTTACCATGAAGAACCCCAACAAAACCCCATCCCCCACCCCTCCCAGTCCCTGTGGGGCAGATGAATTCTAGTTAACACTCTATCTGCTTTGATTAGATTCATTGTTTCAATAAAAGATTCACCACTATTATTTAGAGTTTACCCCCCCCCCCCCCCCGAATCAGACATGCTGACAAAGCATTGTGAAGTGATTTGCTTTCTACAGCTGGGTTCAAGAACTACATGTTGGTTTTGGATTTCTGCTATTTTACCCATTGACCCTGGAAGTATTTCCACTGAAAGTCAGATAGCCAAGAAATTGGTTTCTGTGCTCTGGAGTCGTGGCCGTGCTGGAGAGCCGCTACTGGGGGGCAACTGGTGGCCTTGGTAGGGCGTGAAGGGCGGACCGAAACGCCCCCCCTTCCCATGAGGTTTTAGTCGCCCCCAGTCCCCCGGTTCATACCTGCTGTCCACAAGGCTCCCATGCGGCCGCCATCTTTCTTTCCAGAGAGGAGAAGGCGACTGGGGCAACACCCTTTCCCCTCCAGACAGACCCGATGGCCTGGATTAACGCATAGTCCGTTCACTTTTCTGCTCCAAGCTGCCGGGTTCTGCATTAAGTCCTTGTGCTTCTGGGGCCGTGGCCGTGCTGGAGAGCCGCTCGCGGGGGGCAACTGGTGACCTCGGTAGGGTGTGAAGGACGGACCGGAACACCCCCCTTCCCATGAGGTTTTAGTCGCCCCCACATCCCCGGCTCATACCTGCTGTCCACAAGGCTCCCATGCGGCCGCCATCTTTCTTTCCAGAGAGGAGAAGGCGACTGGGGCAACACCCTTTCCCCTCCGGACAGACCTGATGGCCTGGATTAACGCATAGTCCGTTCACTTTTCTGCTCCAAGCTGCCAGGTTCTGCATTAAGTCCTTGTGCTTCTGGGGCCGTGGCCGTGCTGGAGAGCCGCTCGCGGGGGGCAACTGGTGACCTCGGTAGGGTGTGAAGGACGGACCGGAACGCCCCCCTTCCCATGAGGTTTTAGTCGCCCCCACACCCCCGGCTCATACCTGCTGTCCACAAGGCTCCCATGTGGCCGCCATCTTTCTTTCCAATTAGTCACAGTTTTGTGGAAAGCTGTTTGTTTTTCTCCTGAAGCCCATTTATGCCACTGACAACAACAATGGTTTTTTAGGCTCAGAATGTAAGAGCAGAAGGAGCAGCCACAGTTCTACAATGGCAACCAGGGTGTTTTTGCACCTCAGGCAGTTTGTGAGAAAATATTTTCATTTTTATTTTTACGATTGCTTTGCTCATTCACTCACAAATCACACCTAACTTTAGTTCAGAGAGAACAAATAGACTTAAGGGCATATACAAGTTGGGTTCTTGGAAAAGTTAAAAAAATAAGTTCTCTTACAGGATAAGCTTTTGCTACAATTATGACTTCCTATCAGACTAGATCAATAAATATTTACTCACAGCTCTCTTGATTGAGAGATTATTTTGAAATAAATTTCAATGAATGAAAGTATATTTTTTTTCTCATAAAAGTTCCAGAATGTTCAGACTTTAGCTAGAAATCTCTGTTTGGTGGCAGAAAATGCCACCTGTTAGGCAAGTGACTTTTTTCTCCAGGGAATAATTGACTTCTGAAGTTATTTACAATTAGGAAGGCTCTGTTAACAAACGCAAACCTTAGATTGTATTTTAGGCAGCCCAAAAGGGTCAGATTCGAGATTGTTGGCCATTCCAGTGAAGTCTGTGCATGAATTGGCAATGTTTACTTTCCATAGCAGCTCTTTGAATTTACTAAATTTTATTACCTCAATATCTACAACAATTCTTATTGCCTTCCTTTATTATTATTTTTGAATAGTTCTGAATCCTTCCTTACCTTTTCTCAATTCCTTGGTTTATGTTTTTCTTTATGTTTGATACTTCCGTCCCTCTCCGAGAGCCCAGTAAGCTACCAAGAGTATCCCACCTACATGGCAGAGCCTGGAAAGCTCCCCATGATGTAACTGATATGCCCCAAACAGTAACAAGTCTCACAATGGAGACATTACTGGTGCCCGCTTGAACAAATAGGTGAACAATGGGAGGATGGTGCTACAGGACGGTGCTATTTTTTTCTTTAAAATTTTCTTTAATTCTAATACTGACAATAAAATTTCATTAAAATTTGGAAAGATATTTAGAAAATGCAGAGGCTATTAAAACCAGCAAGTTGAAAAAAAATCAGAGCAATCAGAAAAACAATTTGATCTAAGATAACAATCTTAATTTTTTCCAAGTCATTGGAAAGATCTAGATTTCTGGACTATGTTATCCTCCCACTTCCCTGCCCCCTCATGCCTACCCCAAGACTAATTCAATCTATAAGTGGTTGTAAAACAGCAATCTTTCTCTAGAAATACAGACTTTTCACATGGTTCACTTCACTCTCTGCATTCCTGTTTTACTCAGGATAGGGGCATAACAAATTCATCTTTTTCATTCCCAGCATCTCATATCATGCTCGAGACAAACTGGAAGCTCAGTAACAGGGCACATCACTTCCACTATTTGATATGTCTCTCACTGTCACTGTCACTGTCCTCCCATTGATCATCGATTTGCTCAAGTGGGCTCAGTAACGTCTCCATTGGAGACTTTGTTGTTACTGTGTTTGGCATATCGAATACATCACGGGGAGCTTGCCAGGCTCTGCGGTGTGGGCGAGATACTCTCGGTAGCTTGCCTGGCTCTCCAAGAGGGGCGGAGGAATCAAACTTGGGTCGGCCATGTTGGCTGCGTGCAAGGCAAACGCCCTATTGCTGTGCTATTGCTCCAGTCCATGTCTCTCACATACTCATTATGTGAGTATGTGAGAGATATATGATTTATGAGTATATGATATGGCTCATTATATACCTTCCTACCTTGATAAAGCTCTTTAAGGGAACAATTATATCCTATTATTTTGAACATATTATAGTGACTAAGTAGAATTTAGCACTTACAGGCTTTAAAAAAACATACTTAATTGCAAGCAAATGAACGGAATGACATCAACCTGGTTTTCAAAAGAAGTACGGTGGGTAATGGCAATGACACCCAAATATGTCCCTGTTCTACTCCTGAAAACCTGTAAATTTGACTCTTTTGACAAAAAGGAACTTTACATGATTAAGTTAAAGATTCTGAATGGGGGAGATATGATTCAGATAGGCCCGAGCTAATCACAATGGTCCTTATTAGAGTGACTTAGGGGCATTCAGAGCTGGCGGTGGTGATGTGGGTTCAAATGCAGAGAAATGAGAGATGAACACACAAGAGGGAAGAGGACACAAACCCAGAACTACAGGTGGCCATAAGATATTTTAAAAGGCAAGGGAACAGATTTTTCTTCAGCACCTCCAGGAGGTACCAGTCCTTGACATACATTGACTTCAGCCTAGTAAAATGATTTTGAACTTCTAACTTCAAGAATTCTAAAAGAGTGGATTGTGCTATTTTAAGTCATGGGATTTGTGATGCTTTGTTATAGAAGAATCACAGGAGACTGATATAAGTACCATAAAGGCAATTCCTGCAAACTGAAAAAAAAAGGTAAACCAATACCACATACTAGGCAAATGCAGTGAATAACAGAATTAGAAGAACCTTTGGTTATCCTTACTGATCACTTGAACTGAGGCGAAAGGGTTAGTCTGTTGAGTAAATGGTGGATTTGTTTGTCCAGGATGTTTTTTTAGACCTCTAGGAACAGGAACATTTTATTTTAATTTGTTTCTCTCAGACTGGCAGAAGATAAAATTCTACTTGCTATTTATTTATGTGAAACATATAATTAATTTTTTGGGACTTTGCCCAAACAGAAGAAAAAAGTTGAACAGTGTAGTGGGTAGACAGACAACTTCACCTGCAACCTTTCTAATACAGATTTGAATCTGGAGATACAAATAGGAGCAAACAAGCAAAACAATGCAATAAACAGACGGTTTTGGAGACAAATGTCTTGTTTTCTTTAAGCCAATTCACTACTGCTGTGGTCTAGGCTTGGCTTCAATTCTACTTTTTAATTCCACAATTTGTGGCATGTGTGTATATATCTGTATATGTATATCTGTGTGTGTATATGTGTGTGTGCGCGCGCATGCGTGCATGACAGTGTGTTATTCATCTGAACTAAGCTTACCCTTGGCTTATGAAACATGCGAATTGGAAAGCTGTTCTAAAGAATGAGCTCCCTCCTGGAGGGCTTCCCAAAGCTCAGCCTGCTTTAATTACTTAACCAAGAAGTTTTCAATGAACTGTTTTGAACCTGGCATTCACAATACATTAGCCTTGTACTAAGCGATAGCTTTATGACAGGAAGCTTTGTTAGCTGGACCACCCGGGGAATGTAGTTTGAATAGAATATGGCTGTCCATCGACGTAAGAATGTGGGCTCCTCTGGACATGCCCCACCTGGGTTTCTTTAGCTATCCCCAGCTCTTGTTCATTTCCCAGGCGATTCAAGGTGTTGAACTTAATTCACAGAGCTTTGCACCAATAGCTTCATTTGTGGTTCCCTCCTAGTCTCTGGTTTTACCAAGAACCTATTCCCTGGTAGTGTAAAAGGTGCTCAAAGGCTGTGAAGATTATGCATTCAAATACATGATAGCTGAGTTATCACAGAACTGCTTTTATACAACAACTACAGAATGGTTTTGCCAGTGAACTCTTTGGGATGTCACAAAATACTCCACTTCAGTTTTGATTGAATATGCCATCCCCACAGGATTGAAAAAAAGGGTATCATTTAGTGAATAAGAATATGGCTCAGGAATTGCTTTAGCTATTCATGGGGGCTTATTGTTCCATATAAATTTCAGGAGTGTTTGCTCCATTTCTTTGAAGAATGTCATGGGTATCCTTATAGGGATTGCATTGAATTTATACAATGCTTTCGGTAGTATTGCTATTTTGACAATGTTAAGTCTCCCAACCCATGAGCAGGGGATATCTTTCCATTTCCTCATGTCCTCTTTTATTTCCTGAAGTAGCGTTTTGTAGTTTTCTTTGTACAGGTCCTTTACTTCCTTAGTTAAGCTGATTCCTAGGTACTTGATTTTCTGGGGCACAATTGTGAACGGGATTGTTTTTTTCATGTTGCTTTCTTCTCTCTCACTGTTTGCGTATAGGAAAACCATGGACTTTTGGGTATTGATTTTATAACCTGCAACTTTACTATACGGGTCTATAGTGGTACAATATGGAAAGTATCATGCTAAGCGAAATGAGTCAGAAAGAGAGGGATAGACATAGAAAGATTGCATTCATCTGGGGGATATAAAGTAACAAAGTATGAGATTAATACCCAAGAATAGCTGAGATCAGCACCAGGAGGATTACTCCATAACTTAGAGGCCAGCCGGGTATCCTAGAGGAAAGGGCAGTTCAGATAGAGAAGGGAGCACCAAATAAAGGGTGTTTGGAGGATCCTCCCAAGAGGGGAGATGCATGTCGAAAGTAGACTATGGACTGAACATGTTTGCCACTCAATGCCTCTTTTGCAGACCACAACACCCAAAAGGAGAGAGAGAACACAGGGGATTGCCCTGCCACAGAGAGAGGGGGGGATGGGGGGATGGGGGTGGGGGGATATTATCCATGGTGTTGGAAAATGGGCACTGGTGGAGGGATGGGTATCTGATCATTGTATAATCGAAACCCAAGCACAAAAAATTGTAAATCTACAACTGTAAAAAAAAAGAAAGAAAGAAACAAACAAAAATAAATAAATAAAAAGGAATTAAAAAAAAAAAGAATATGGCTCAGTAGTAAAGCTTAGGCCATGCATGTGTGAGGTGCTAGATTCAATGCCCGGTACTAAAAAAGAAAAGTTATCTAGGTTAAAAGAATCAAACTCACTAAACATAATTTCTCTTTTTGAGTAATATGTCTATAATATCTACCCATTTGTTGAATAGTGTTTCAAACAAGTCAGTTGTCATATACTGTCTGATCACATTGCAAAATACATGATTTTCTGGTTTTGAATCTCCTTGCCTCCTAATTATATGGTAGATCCAGGGGGTAGAGCACATAGACCAGATTTTACTTTTATTTCTTTGGTCACAGTTCAAGTGCAAATCCATGATTGCAGATGGACCAATCAAATAAATTTTAGATTTTGGCTAGGAATGTTGGAACAAAGGGATCTGCTTTTTTCAACCTAGACGAATGTTGTTCCTAACCTGCTGGCAGTCATTTGTGGTCAATATTATGAAATGGGACTTGGAAATGGAGAACAAAAAAAAACCTCGTTCTTAGAGACATTGTTAGGATCCTGAATCACAACTTCTTGGCAGCTATTAAAGTCAATTATTTAAGTCAGAAAAGTCCTTTATTGCTTTAGTTCATTTTGACTCGGGGGCTTTACTCATTTGTAATAGAAGGAATAAAAGTTGTTACAATGACAACTTTATACCGACACTAATACTGAAAATTCAGAAAGTGTTCAAATTTACTGGTTGCATGATGTCTATAAAAGTACTTATATTAATGGGTCATAAAGTCCTTAAATGCAAATACTCTCAGAAATCAGATTTGGAACCCTGGATATTGTCAGGATTCCTCAGAATAAGAACTCTTTTCATTTATTTCAAAATATGATTTTATTTAATGGTAGGTAGTATGTGAAAATGATTAGTTAAAATATTTGGCCCTGCTATTTCATGTCATTTCCATTTTCTTCATCACGTATATTGGATATGGAATATTAAATGATTTCATGCTATACAATTCAAGCTAGGAAAAAGTAAAAAATGCATTTATATGTATACATGAGTATTCCTGTGAAGAATAACTTAATATATATATATATTATTAGTGAAACACCATGAGGTACGGTTGTAGACTTACAAACTTTTGTGCTTGGGTTTCAGTTATACAATGATTGAGTACCCATCCCTACACCAGTGCCCATTCTCCACCACCAATGATCCCAGTAGCCCTCCCACCCACCCCCACCTCATACCCACCACCCCGCCCCACCTCTATGGCAGGGCATTCCCTTTTGCTCTCTCTTTCCTTTAGGGTATTGTGGTTTGCAATAGAGGTATTGAGTGGCCATTGTGTTTGGTCTATAGTCTACTTTCAGCACGCATTTCACATTCTGAGCGAGTCCTCCAAACATCCTTTACTTGGTGTTCCCTTCTCTATTTGAGCTGCCTTCTCTCCCAGCATGTGCTGCCGGCTTCCAAGTTGTGGAGCAGATCTCCTGGTACTTATCTCAACTATTCTTGGGTGTTCGACTCCCATTCTGTTACTTTATATTCCCCAGATGAGTGCATCTTTCTATGTCTGTTCCTCTCTTTATGGCTCGTTTCACTTAGCATGATACTTTCCATATAGAACCACTTGTATGTAAACTTCATGACTTCATCTTTTCTAACAGCTGCATAGTATTCAATTGTGTAGATGTACCAAAGTTTTTTTTAACCAGTCATCTGTTCTCGGGCACTCGGGTTTTTTCCAAATTTTGGCTATTGTGAACAATGAAGCAATGAACATAGAAGTGCAGATGCCATTTCGACTGTACTTTTTTGCCTCTATGGGATATATTCTCAGGAGTGGTATTGCTGGGCCAAATGGAAGCTTAATTTCTAATTTTTTGAAAATCGTCCATACTGTTGTTCAAAAGGGCTGAACCAGTCAGCAAGAATAACTTAATATTCAGAATAATGGCGATTAAAATAGTTTATAAAATCTTAATAAACTTTTTTTGTTATTTCCTATTGAATATTCACCAAATTAGGTTTAGTTTTAAGCACTAAAGTTATAACTTGGAAGCTTTTATATTTACCTTGTAAGGATCTGAAATTTTCAGCTCTTTTTTTTAAGTGAGATGTTTATTTTACCTTCCTTTCACAGGTAATTAACAAAGGCCTTAAAACTAACAGGCAGTTGTTGCAATACTAACTTCTAAAAAACAGATTATACTTCATATTAAAATTTCTAGTAGATAGGATAACAAAAAATTAAAATGAATATGAATAAATGATAGCATAATTGTGCAGTGATAAAATGCTTTTAGATGCTGATTAATATTTTGTTAACTAAATATCTAAATAACTAAAAATCAGTTATGTTAATGAGAAAATTGTTTTATTTAAAAATTTATTTATGCCTTGGTTTTAACGCTGTACTTTGTCTATACTTTGTTTGTATGCTGGAGTGATAGCACAGTGGTAGGGCGTTTGCCTTGCGCACAGCCAGCCCGGCCGAGCCAGGTTCGATTCCTCTGCCCCTCTCGGAGAGCCTGGCAGGCTACCGAGAGTATTCAGTATGCCAAACACAGTAACAAGAAGTCTCACAATGGAGACGTTACTGGGCCCGCTTGAGCAAATCGATGAACAATGGGAGGACAGTGACAGTGACATGCTTCTTCAATGTCTTTCTTCTCTTTTCATTCCACTAATTTGTTTATTTGTAACTTATGAACTGGGCACATTTTTGGAAGGCCACATCTGACAATGGGGTTACTCCTGACTCTGCGCTCATGAGTAACTCCTGGAGATGCTCATGGGACCATATGGGATGCTGGGGCTAGAACCTGGGTCAGCCGTAAGCAAGGCAAGTGTCTTACCCACTGTACTATTGCTTTGGATCCAGGAAACGGGCACTTTCTTTTTTCTTTTTGGGTCACACTTGGTGATGCACAGGGGTTACTCCTGGCTCTTCACTTAGGAATTACCCCTGGCGTTGCTCAGAGAACCATATGGGATGCTGGAAACGGAACCCAGGTTGGCTGCATGCAAAGCAAATGCCCTACCTGCTGTGCTATCACTCCAGCCCCGAACTGGGCACTTTTACACTTAAAAAGTGTTTGAATTTTCAGTAACTTTTACTTATCTCAACACATACAATTTACAGTATCAACTTCCAGGTACTTTTCCTTGCTACAATTTCTATAAATGAAATATATTTTTATCTCTATCATGTTTATTTTTAAATTTAATTTTTTCTTTTTGGGTCACATCCAGCTGTGCACAGAGGTTACTCTTGGCTCGTGCACTCAGGAATTACTCTTGACAGTGATCGGGGACAGTATGGGATGCGGGGAATTGAACTCGGGTCGATGGCATGCAAGGCAAATGCACTACCCACTGCGCTATTGCTCCAGCCCCTGTATCATGTTTAGAATCACCATTTCCCTTTTTTAGTGTTGGGGATTGGACCCAAGACCTTACATACACAAGACAAGTGCTCTGTCATTGAATTCTATGCCTAGTGAGAATCACTCTTGTCTGAAACAAAAATATAACCAACAAGTTAACTGACTGAACCACATTATATAAACATTATGCACTAAATTATGCTTCTCCCTTCCACTACACACTCCTAACTTAACAATCCTCCTCTGTCCCCCCAAATAAACAACTCCCAAAATTTAGCCTCTAATACTTAATACTTCAGAATGCAATATTTTGAAATAGTATGCCCTGCCTTTTTTTTCCTTTTTGTTTTTGGGGTCACACCTCACTGGTCAGAGTTTACTCCTGGCTCTGTGCTCAGGTATCACTCCTAGAGGTGTTGGGAACCATATGGGTTTCCAGGGATCAACCTCAGATTGGCTGCCTGCAAAGCAAGGGCCCTGACTGCTATGCTATTATTTCCCTGGTCCTGGAAATGGGGTTTCAACAGAGGGTCAAAAATGAAGTCATTAGGGTAGCGCTAAACTATTATCATTGGTCTCATTATAAAAAAGTAAAGTGTCTGCTGAGATGATTACAGAGAGATTATGTAAAGACATACAAGGAAAAGATGGTTATGGAATGAAATGGTGCATGTATGAGACAGAGATACCCAGGAGAGCTGACTGCACTAGAATCTAGAAGAGGCAAAGAAAATTTTTCCTTAGATTTTTCAGTGTGGCATAGATAGACTATAGTTTGATTTTAGCTTTCAGAATATCAAGATAAAATATTTCCATTGTTTGAGTTAATCTAGTTTTTGGTATTTTATTATGGCTGCCCTACTGGCAGTGCTTTACCAGTTCACAAATGCAAGATAGATGCTAAGTAAATTTTTCTTTTTTCTTTCTTTTTTCTTTTCTTTTTTCTTTTTGGGTGACACCCAGTGATGCACAGGGGTTACTCCTGGCTCTGCACTCAGGAATTATTCCTGGTGTTACTTGGGAGACCATATGGGATTCTGGGAATCGAACCTGGGTTGGCCATGTCCAAGGCAAATGCCCGGCCCACTGTACTATCACTCCAGCCCAGTAAATATTTATTTCTGAAGGTATTAAATAGGAGAAATAGAAAACTCCTTCTTAGTGTTTCTTCACAAAGACTGTCACTGTCCTCCCGTTGTTCATCAATTTGCTCGAGTGGGCCCAGTAACGTCTCCATCATGAGACGTTACTGTGTTTGCCATGTTGAATATGCCACGGGTAGCTTGCCAGGCTTTGCCGAACAGGCGAGATACTCTTGGTAGCTTGCTAGGCTCTCCGAGAGGGGTGGAGGAATCAAACTCGGGTTGGCCATGTTGACTGAGTGCAAGGTAAATGCCCTACCTGCGATTCTATTGCTCCAGCCCCTTCACAAAGGCAAGGAGTAGATTTCTGATGACTATTTTCTTTTGGAAACACTATTCACAGTTAAGTGTTTTGTGAAAATGCAAGATGGGTTTCCTAAGGTGATTTTTAGCCTAATGCATATTTAAATGGTTCTCAGTGTAATCAAAAGATATGAATCACTTCACTTAACTTCCCGCTAGTCGTCAATTTGCTCGAGCAGGCGCCAGTAACGTCTCCATTTGTCCCTGTCACATGCTAGTGTAGCCCAATGGCATCTGTTCGCTCTGGGAACATGAAGAGACTCAAACCGATCGTTCATGATCTTGATGAAGAAGTCTGACCATCTGGTAGGTGGGCGGCCATGCGGTCTTTTGACAACCCATGGAATCCAGTCGGTAACAGCTCTAGTCCAGCAGTTGTCTTTAAATCTCATTACGTGACCAGCCCATCTGATTTTTGACACCTTGGCAAATGAGACAGTGGCCCTGATTCTTGATCGTCGATGGATGTCGGAACTCCGGATTTTTTCTCTCATTTGAGTGAAACGTGATATTCCAAGCATAGCTCTTTAAATTCTTCTTTGGGAGACCTGAATAGCGTTCTCATTCTGTTTGTGTAGGGCCCAGATCTCTGAGGCATATGTTAATGCAGGAAGAATAGTGGAATCAAAGAGATGTGCCTGGAGCCGGAGGTTCTTCGTCCTCTTAGCTATTTCTTTGACGTTCTTGAAAGCGATCCAAGCTGCTCTCTTCCTCCTGCACAGCTCGGGTACCAGGTCATTTGTCATGTTGACTTCTCGACCTAGGTACACATAGCTGTTGCATTTGGAGATGGTTGTTCCATTGAGAGTGAATGGAGCACCAGGAACAAGGCGGTTTCTCATAAACATTGTCTTTGTAAGATTCAGCTGTAGTCCTACCTTTCCACACTTACGGTCAAAGTTCGCCAGCATTTGTGCCGCTTGGCTGATATTTGGTGTTATTAAAACAATGTTATCAGCAAAGCGGAGATGGTGTAGTTGCCAACCATCTATCTTCACTCAATTTCCTTCCCATTCCAGTCATCGCATGATGTTCTCGAGGGTGGCACTGAAGAGTTTCGGTGAAATGGTATCACCCTGCCGAACCCCTCTCTTGACATCAATGATTACTTCTTTGTAGAATGGTGAGATCCTGGTAGTGAATCCGCAATACAGCTAACAGAGGATCTTGATGTATTGGGCTTGAATGCCCTGATTGGCTAGGGCTTCAATGACCGCTTCTGTCTCAACAGAATCAAAGGCCTTCTTTAAATCAATGAACGTTAAACAGAGCGGCATCTTGAACTCCCGAGAAACCTCAATGAGCTTGGTTATCGTGTGGATATGGTCGATGGTGCTGAATCCTTTGCGGGACCCAGCTTGCTCACATGGGTGTCCTTCATCTAGTGTTCTGCCAATCCTATTTAGGATGACTCGAGTGAACAACTTGTAGAAGACAGACAATAGGCAGATCGGGCGATAGTTGCCAATGTCATGGATGTCTCCCTTCTTGAACAGTAGTACGGTCCTGCTGGTTTTCCACTGGGATGGAACCTTTCATTCAGACAAGTAGCGTATGAAGAGCCGAGCCAGTGTACTGATGAGTACTGACAGCAGGTTCTTCAGGTGTTCAGGTCTGACCTTGTCTGGGCCGGGTTCTGTTCGTTTCTTTACTGATGAAATGGTGTGTCGGATTTCGGAAGGGAGAACGTTGGGAATGACATATCCATCCTGTGGAATTTGGTATGTCGGCAAGAGGACATGGCTATCGAAGAGATTTGAGTAGAAGTCATGGATAATCTTCTCCATTGCCATTCTGGAGGATGTGATGGATCCATCAGGACGTCAGAGGGCAGTCATCTTGGTCTTGTAGTTGGCGAAGGATAGGCAGGTGTTACGAATACTTTTCCCGGCTTCTGACGCATCTACCAGAGCTTCTGCTCTTCTCTCTTTGAGGTCTTCCTTGATCACATCTCTGCACTGATTTGCGAACTCGGACATTAGCTTGTGGTTGCCTGAGGCATGCGCCAAACCACGTTGGCGAATAAGCTCAAGAGTTTTCGAAGACAGGTGTTTTTTTGTGGCTATCTCTCTCGGCGTTCCTTGCACAATCATGGAGGTGCTGAACCAGTCGATCTTATTCCTCGTCAATGTTGTCAACAATGGCATCTTCCCATGTTGCCACAATAGTGCCAAAGAGTTCCCAGTTGGTAGTCGTTCTGGGAGTTCTCTTTTTGAACTTTGCAGCCCTTTCTCCCTGCTCTGTGAAGTAGAATTTTGCATGAAGGAGACGGTGCTCTGATCCCGTTTGGAATTTTGGGACAACAGCGACATCGTCAGGCAAAACCGTCGATTGAATATGATGTGGTCTATTTCGTTGTGGAATCATCCACCGGGAGACTCCCATGTCCAATGTTTAGATTCTGCCTTCTGGAACTGTGAGTTACCATGAATGGTCTTGGTCGACATGATGAACTCAGACAGTCTCTCACCCTGTTCATTCCATTCTAGGCCATGGGTTCCAATGTGATGTTCTTCAGCTTATCTTCTCGGTCCTATCTTGGCATTAAAATCCCCCACAATGATCTTGTAGAAGGTGTGGTCTTTATAGAACTTCTCCAGCTCCATGTAGAACTTCTCGATTTCTCTTTCATCATAATGAGATGTTGGTGCGTAGACAACAAAGATAGAAACTGCAGGCAGTGAGCCACATCTATTCAAATATAAACGTCCGATTCGGGTTGTTAGGCATTCGAATGAATCAATGCTCATGGCCAAGTTTGTGTTGACAAGGACACCGACACCTCTGACACCTCTTTTATCGCATGTTCCGAGGAACAATTCTTCTCCAGTGTCAAAAATGGCATGGTGAGATTTGTGCCTTCTTGTCTCGGTCAGACCAATGATGTCATACTTGATAATTCACGCTTGTACCATCAGGTCCTCGATGGATGCAACTGATGCCAGCGTACGTGCATTGAAAGTACAGACGATCATTTTTGTCTTCCTTTGTTGTGGCAGCCTAGTTCAGCCTTGAGATTTTATCGGCCTCTCCTTTCTCATCCTTCTCAGTGCTGCCATGTCGGTGAAGCCTTCAGGGTCAGGTGAATGAGACCCATTGTAGTTACTGGTTTTGGCATATCAAATACACAACGGATAGCTTGCCAGGCTTTTCCGTGTGGGCGGAATACTCTCGGTAGCTTGCCAGTCTTTCCAAGAGGGATAGAGGCTTTTGGGGCGACCTCTAATTGCCCTCGTAGGTGTTACCATATTTGAACCCTATCAAATATGTTACGGCAATTCCGGAAGATGGGTATTTAGTGTCTTAGGATGTGTCACGCGGCCGCTTTGTGGCCGCATGGGTCCAAAAAGCATCCTGGAGTGTGGCAGCAGCTGGGTATTGGAGGTAGTGTCAGTAGTGGAGGTCTGCCAGTGGGGTATTTATCTGGTCCCGGTAGGGGTAGGGTGGGTCTTCTGTGTCCAATCCGATCCCTGGGTCTCTAGTGGTTGGTAGAAGCAGACAGGGAAGGGTAGGGTGGGGCTCCTGATTAGAATCCCTTTGTCACCTGTGGTTGGTGAGAGCAAGCAGAGAATCTCTGTCCCTGGGTCCGTTGAGCCTGGAGTCCAAGGTCTCAGAGAGTTCCGCTTATCTTGTTCTGTGGGTCTTCGGTCGTGCGTGAGTCTTGGCTGGAGCTGCCACGCGGGTCCAGAAAGCGTCCTGGAGTGTGGCGGTGCTGGGTAGTGAAGGTAGTGTCAGTAGTGGAGGTCTCACATTTTAATGGGCATAGAACCTAAAACTATGTTTATAGAAAAATATTAAATTTTATGTATTTCAGTGTTAAGAGACACTGCATTAGACTTAGAACTAAAATTTTCTTTTTTTTAACCACTTTTTAAAAAATTTTTTAAAAAAATTTTTATTAGTGAAACATCATGAGGTACGGTTGTGGACTTGCAATTTTTTTTTGCTTAGGTTTCAGTTATACAATGATTGGGCTCCACCAGTGCCCACTCTCCACCCCTAGTGCTCCCAGTATCCCTCCCACCCTGACATCCCCCCCATCCCACCCCGCCCCTCCTTTCTCATCCTGTTGGCAGGGTATTCCCTTTTAGAACTAAAATTTTCTTAGATTAATAAATTTAACTATTGAAATTATATACATCTAGTTCCAAATTTTCAATCAAAACAACTTTTGTTTGGTTCAGAATAATAAATGTCATCAAATTTAAAATGGGAATTTGGCATATAATTGAGATAAATTAAGTTATCCAAATATATATGTATATAGCACTGCTCTGTAGAACCCTTCTCCCGTTGTTTATCGATTTGTTTGAGTGGGCCCAGTAACGTTTCCATTGTGAGACCTTGTTGTTACTGTGTTTAGCATATCGAATAGGTCACAGGGATTTTGTCAGGCTTTGCCGTGTGGGCAAGATAACTCTCAGTAGCTTCCCGGGCTCTCCAAGAGGGGCGGAGGAATCGAGCTCGGGTCAGCCACATGCAAGGCAAATGCCCTACCCGCTGTGCCATCACTCCAGCCATCACTCTAGCACTGGGCACTGTAGCACTGTCCTCCCATTGTTCATCAATTTGCTCAAGCGGGCACCAGTAACATCTCCATTGTGATTTACTTGTTGTTACTGTTTTTGGCAGCCTGGAGCAATAGCACAGTGGGTAGGGCATTTGCCTTGCAAGTGGCCAAAATGGCCAACCCGAGTTTGATTCCTCCACCCCTCTCAGAGAGCCTAGCAAGCTACTAAGAGCATCTCGCCTGCAAGGCAAAGCCTGGCAAGCTACCCGTGATGTCTTCGATATGCCAAACACAGTAACAATTATCACAATGGAGATGTTACTGGGCCCGCTTGAGCAAATCAGTGAACAACGGGAGGTCAGTTGACAGTGACTGTTTTGGGCATATAAAATACCTCATGGGTAGCTTGCCAGGCTTTGCCATGTGGGTGGGATATTCTCGGTAGCTTGCTAGGCTCTCCCAGAGGGACAGAGGAATTGAATCTGCGTTGGCCACATGCAAGGCAAACACCCTACTTGCTGTGCTATTGCTTATATATATATATATATATATATATATATATATATATATATATATAAAGTTGCCCAAAATAAATTTTGGAAAATACTCTGTGCCATTTTTTTATCTATTCTTACTTTTAATAAGCACTATAGTAATGATTGCAACAATATGGCTACAGATACAGAATAGCTTTTCTTCATTAACTTTAAAGCATTGACATTACTTGTTATCAACTCAATACAACATTTTAGCATCCTTCCCAAGTATCATGTGAAAAGATATCAATCAATATTTGTTAAAAAATCTAGACTGAGGCTTGGTAATTAATAATAACATATGCTCCCTTAAAAATAGAGGTAAAGAGTAAAAGTATAGAATGGGAACCTTGACCTTAACAAGATACAACTGATATTTATATCTGCTGTTGAATTGACCAAGACTTACCAACTCAAGATCCATTTATTTTATATGTGCAACTTTTTTGTTTGTTCCTTCCTGAACTTGTTTAAACTAACACTGTTTTTTCTTTGTATTACTTTTCTAGAAGTTATCTACTGACAAAAATACACAGCTAGAACTCAGTTCAAATTACTGGATTCTTTTCAGTGTCTCTTTTTATTTTCTTTACTGTTTTCATGCAAGTTGCAATAGTGGAAACACAATTTATTCTAATTTTAAAAATAAATGTGCAATTTAATACTAGAAAACATGGTTTTGGTATTGTTTGTATATTTTTCTGTATTTGGTCTAGCTATATTTTTTTTCTCTGAAGGAAGTCCAAAGGCCAAGAATATTTTGTAAGATGAATTTAGAACTGATAGAAAATGTGATAAGTCTGTTTCCTTTAAAATTGACACAAACCTAAACCAATCTTTGTCAATTGGAAAGCTATCAATTTGAAAAAAATACTCACCAGATGTATCCTTCTGCCTCAAAGAACTTAAGAATTAATACTTAACTCATCACATTTAGCCATTATGAAAACCTATGAGAAAAATAAGAGTGAAAGTTATGTAGGATTAAACTAAATGCATACCAGCAGATTTAGCAATTTGAGATGTATCCCAAAATCAATTAGAAATTAATTGACCTTTGGAGAAAGGAATATAATTATCTGCAATTGAGAACTATCTGTGTGCTCAGACATTTGTAATTTTGTACTTGTAATTCTGTAAAATGAGGATAAAGTTCTGAAAAGGTCTACCCCTCTGCTTTGTTTCATGGCTGGCTCTCCAATGTACACTGCAGTGGAGGAGAGCTATTACCTGCTAGCTAGTGTACAGTGGTGTGTTCGCTGGTTGGTGGTATGGCTCACCTCCAAGACACATTTCATGAGATGGCCTTGTTATTTTTATATATATGTCTCAACCTATATCAGACTTTCAATGTGAGTACAATCAAAGGCAACTATAGATCTTTCTCTTTCTCCTTCCTAACCCTTCCTTCTCCTCCTCCACCTCCTCCTCCTCCTCCTGTTCTTGGTCCATTTTTTTTTCTAAATTGAATTCATGAGCATTCTAATTGTCTTAGGGGTTATCCAGGTCTTACACTGTACCTTGACAATGCTCGAGGAACTCCTGACTCTTTAATTTAGAAAGTATAAGGATCTACATTGATTTCTGAGCTCCTTGCCTTTTGGAGAAAACATGAAAAACTTTTATTTCAAGGATGTCTGTGCCTTTTAACTGACTGGCAGACTTGCCCCAGGTGTGTCTGAGAAATCCTGGAAGGGGCATGGGTATTTGATTATTTGATACCCTTAAGTCAGATGAATGCTCTTGTTTTCACTAACTTTCACTTTTCTATACATATTTCTGAAAGCTTTTCTTCGTTTCTTTCTTTCAAAAATTGGCTGCGTCAGACATGCCCTGACTGCTTTAGCATTACCTATCTGTCTGGTGAAGGAGTGCTGGAAACTTCACATTTAAACAGCACCTCCAAAAGTTAATGATGTGGTGCTGAAAGGAGGCTGGCACAAAGCCAAGTCTGGGGCTTCAAGGCTCAGGTGGGAAGGTCAGTTTTGTCCTGAGGGGGGAAACACACACACACACACACACACACACACACACACACACACACACACACTGAAAGGGAAAAACACATCAAATTCAGATGTAATATTTAAAATACTTCCTTCTTAATTTCAAAGTAACTGCTCTGGTATCCAGAGAACTCCTAATGGTTAAAATTATTAACTTAAAAACCATTTTGCTTTAGTTTAGACAAAAACCTCTAAGTGGCCTACTTTCATTTTCGTCTGGTTGAACAGTTTGTGGTTATAATATTTAAAATAACCTTTTCAAATGATCTTGGTAAGGGAGTAAGGAAGTTAAAAAAAAAAGCTCACCAAACCTCAATTTCTGAAACATTTTTTCCTGAAAATCTCTAATCTTCTAATAAGGACTGGAAAATGATTGATTACAATTGTTTCTTAAACTCTTAGAAGTAATAGAAAGTCAGGAAAATGCAAGTTTAAAAAAAATGATTTCTTTGATTGGCTACTAATTTTGTTTTTCATGAATTAAAAAAAAAGCTACGCTTGTCTAAAGTGGAAAGAACAGAGGGTGAGACTTTATAACTCAGAAGAAAATCTTCGTAGACAGAGGTCTACCTGCCAGTAGACAGAGGGTTACTTCTAGGCGAAGTGAGTGCTGTAGTTGTCCCTGAAAATGCACTTATACAATGAGGTGTTTGGTTGGGAGGTGAAGGCTAGGACAGAAAGATTAATATACCAACTTTTCTTCACAACCGAGTCATTTGTTAAATAAAATCTATGGGAAAGCTGATGCCATAAAAGAAGTTAGATAGCATTACTGTGGCATTATCACCCTTGTTATCCTTGAACTCTGGAGACTTTAATGCTTGTCAAATAAGCAGTATTTAAACAAACTCCTCTACAAACCAAAAGAAGTCCTGGAAAGTTTATTTAATACTCACTACAAACATTAAGTGGCATAAAAATTCGACTTTCTTAACTTAATATTGATAACACTCAAGTGTGCTGGATGACTCTTTTTTGTCCTAAACTTAAAGATTCTTTTTTCTACTTTTCTGCAGATCACTTAGTTTTTACTAAATCATTTCCACTAAATGATTGCCACAGCTTTAGCATTTTGAGTATAAAGCATGTTGTTCAGTGTGTGCCGACGGGAACTGGCCACTGGGCACTCTGGGCCATGGATGAAGGATGTGTATGTTACACTGAAGGATTCACAGTGCTTCCTGTGCCATCACATAACTCCAAAATGTGTATGGCAGCTTCTTGAATTCTCTGTCCCAAAAGTTACTCTTAAAAAACACCAAGGCTGCATCCTGCTTTGTGATACATTGCAATAGTTTGCTATTTGACTTTTCTAAAAACAGATTTTTAGGAAGCCTGAAATCACTTGTGAGTGATTAAAGTGTGGCTGTTTGTTTATGTGTAGATACCTAAGTTGTGAATATGTAGGTTCCTGTATATTCTTATGGGCTATGTCTCCTTGGAGAAATGATAAAAGTCATCCTGGCCCCTATGTATATTTTTTGTACACATGCAGACACATCCACAAGTTGTATATCTTGTGATGAGTCCCTGAAACTTGTTCATGGATGCCTACAATTCACAGGCTAGAGTTTGATTGGGATAGATTCACCTTGCATCTTTAGAAGTTGCCTGCATTTTATTGGTCTTCTTGCTAAGGAAGCCAGGAATCCTTAAAAAATACACACACACACACACACACACCAAAAAACAGAGATTCCTTGAGAATGCAGTGGTAACAATGAATCAAAAACCAAAATTAAAAACCTAATAATTCCAAAGATCCAGTTCTTTGAGGAAAATCTATATTATGAGTTGTTTTTACAGTTGCTGAAATTTTCTAAATCAGCAAGGTTCATGTTCTTTCCTTCCCTTTGCTGCCTAATCACCTACTTCTACCTTTCTCTTCACCAACCCCGATACTCCCAACATGACACTTTCTTATCTGTTCTGTTTTGAAGTAGTGATACGATTGCTAATGCATGTCTAATCTGGTTGTGAAACCAGATTTCTTTCCTTCGAAGTATACATTTTTTTTGCCTCACAGAACAGTGTCCCCTTTCTTTTCGAAAGATGTCTCTAAGAACACATTCTGCAAGAAATATTTCTCTGTCCCAAATTTGCTATAATGCAGTGCATTGACTCATTTCACACGTAAGATATTATTTACACTACGTATTCATCAATACCAACCAGTTCACTCTTTACTAGGTAAGGAGCTAAGTAAAAACCAGTTTCCCACTTCCCTCCCTATATAGCACCACGTCCTTATCTAGACACCCTAAAACAGCAGGAACTGTGAGGCCCTCTGGACTCTTACCTGAAGCAATCTCTTGGCAGGCTCCCATTAAGGGACTCTTCTTAAATTGTAATTCTCCAATTTTCCACTAGTTGGGGCTCTTTGCAAAGAAAAGAAAACTCAGGGTCTCAAAACATCTGTGCACTGTATCTTTAAGCTATTTTGAGTCTCTAAAAATAAGCTTGTTAATTTCATTCTGGTCCCAATATACCAATCAGGAGGTTGTAGTATACTGTCATATCAGTTGTACTTGCTTTTCTTACCTTGCTAGAGTGATCTAAGCCTTTTGATATGATTTGCAGTGTTCCAGCTTACCCAACACATCTATTACAGAATTAGAAATTAGAAATGCATCAATAGAACATTTGGTACATAAGTAGCAAGATCATATTTTTTGCAAGCTTTTTTTTCTAGGCAGGGAAGTAACTAATTAGCTTTCAAATAAGTGGCACAAAATCATACACTAATGAGGCACTTAATAAATGTGGTATGGTTTGTGTATCATACCTAAGGACCAGAGTCTGAACTGGACAAGACTATTCAGAATCATTTCTCTAAGAAAAATCCTTGGGAAATCTCTCTCTCTCTCTCTCTCTCTCTCTCTCTCTCTCTCTCTCTCTCTCTCTCTCTCTCTCTCTCTCTCCCTTAACCTGTGTCAGGTTTGAAAGATCACCTTAGCTAGTCAAAAGCAATCAAGATCTCCCTGTGCTTTGCTTATACTTGCATTTTGTTTTCAGTTTGTTTATCCTGTCTCTCTCCACCTCCCCGGAGATCCTTTGGCAAATCAGATAAACAATGCCTTTTTCTTGCTTAAGGCAGAGAGTCCAATCGAATACAATGGGAGGCCAGACTTGGCTGAAATGTAGGCTGCAGGTGTTCTCAGCATTGTGGTCATCTAAACCAGATGCTGGCAACATGAAGCACCTGCTTCCCTTCTCTGTCTACACTTCGAAGACAACCATTCCTGAGTAGACAAGGCCAAAGAACCAGGCTGTAGCACAAACCACAACATCCTCTGACAAAGTGAGTTACCCTAGACATAGTTTTATAAAACTCCCCTTACCTTCTTAACACATAATTTTTGATTTGTTTACACTCCTTTCCCTGATCCAATACCACCATCCTCTGAAGACACACAAACACACATATACATGCACAACAAAAATGTCTGCTAGATGCATGAGAGGCATCTTACTTTCTCTCTGGATTATGTTATATAAAAAGACAAAACTGGCCACAGGCAAGAGAGTGATCATTTTTATGGTCTGGTAATAACGAGACAGATGCCAAAGGCCTTGCATAGTCTCAGATTTTATGAACATTTCTACAGGTGTCGTAAATCAGAACAATCCAGAAAGAAGATGAAATTCTCTATCCTGAATGTTGAACATTAAATAAGAGATTAGGGAGAAACCGGTGCCTCCAAGGAGGAAACTATGCTGTGAGCACTGACCGCCAGAGAGGCTGGTTTTGGTATTTTTATTAAGAAGATTCTCAACTATATTACTTCAGTTCTCAATATTAGTAATAAATTGACTGGCGGCATGTGTACACATGTTGAAACCCTTCATAGGAAATACAAACCCATCTAGTCCTGTTCTACTGTTCATATTTTTATTTTCAATTTGTCACAAGTGTCCTTCTGAAATGGAGCTTTGCATTTATACAAAGGGATCTATTTCTGTTTATGTGCTTACACGACATTCCTGAAAGTCTACAAAGAAGGCTTTGGCTTGAGAATTGAAGCCCTAACCCTCTCTGCTCTGGAAGTTTCCATGTAAGATCCTGAGAGAGAAGGCTGAGAGCCGAGCTTTTACTAGGCTTGTGTGTTCAACCCACACTTCCTCCCTCCAAGAGCAACTTTCCTCCTGTCTGTGAGTGTCTACTGATATCAGAACTGAAGGAAGCTTTCTGAGTGTGTTCCCTGGAGCTCTGTAATTCACACACATTTATTTTTTTCTGTGGCTGCATGCTTAAATTAATGCTCTGAAGGCAAGAATAATTTTTTAAATGAATGATATGGGGATAGGTTTATGGGCAAAGGAGGGAAAGAGGTGGGGTGGGAAGAGAATAGTATGAATGAGGGATGTGTGGTATTTGGTAAAACTGAATTGAAATAAACCAAAAGTCACAACATATTGCTGAACAACAACAATAGTGAAACTTCATTCGAAGCCCACTTCCCCCCACCCCCTCTCAAGGAGAGGCACCCAGAGAGCAAAACCGGGTAAAGAGAGGTTCGGGTATGGAGAATGAGAACTAAAGATAGTACTGATGTGTGCTGCAGTAGAGTTTGAAATCCACTTGGAGGTAGCTAATGGAGCAGAGGGGGTTGCCTAGATGAAGATGAATATGAAAATAGAGATTACAACAAGAGATAAACAATACATCTTTTATTTGATATCATTGGAACTGTTTTCACTTATCTGCATGACGCTCTCTTTTGTGCCTCTTAATTTGTCCTTGAAGTTCTGTATCTAATCATTAGCTGAGCAACCAATAATTCTCCCTCAGTCCCCCACCCCTTTTTACAACCAACTTTAATCTTTCGACTCAGTGAAAAACATGTTTCCCCTATCATAACTGGTTTAACAAAAATTCTCTTTCAAGTTTAGATTGCTCAGATACAATGGTTTTCCTGCAGCTTCATGCTAGAGAAAGGAATTTACATTAGAAAAGAGAGATTTATGATAGCATTGAATTTCCATTTGAATATGGAGAGTTAATAACATGCATATGTTTTTTTATTATTATTATTTTAAGGTTTAAGCTATGCCATAGGCAAAAGGAAAGCTGGAAACTGCAGGGCTGGCAGTGCTCAATGAATAATTTAATCTGGATTTCATTCACAAACAGCAGCTCACTCCTAGGGAAAGGTCCAGTGCGTTTCCCCAGATCGGAACTGGAGTAAGTGCCAGGATTTCCTGATTTGTTTACATTTCTCAAAAAACTTTTTTCCCCCCTGGACTAGGACAGAATTAGACTTCCTCTTCCACTTTTGGCTCCTTCCAAGCTATTCTTGCTCAAGGTATTCTCTCCCCTTTCCCTGCATTCTTCTTTGTTGAAGTCTCAGCTGGGTTCTTTTGTCTCACAAAAACACCCAGGAGGCAATGAAAGATGTTGTCGGAAGAGTAATGGCCATCAAGTCAACAATAAGCCCACCACAGACGGTTTTTCCTGGACACCTCGGGGTTTGAGCAAGCTTCCCAGTGAAAATCTCTGCTTCTGTCACTCAACAAGACTTGGAGAGGGTTCTGAGAGGCCAAGTGTGATACATCAAGTGAACTGTCTAAGTTCTTAGGTTCTAAAAGGAGGAACTCAAATCATCTCTATTCACACTGACTCAACTGTGACTGGTCACTCCTAGGGCACAGTGTCAGCCAGATCTAAGCAGACATGCAGGGTTCCTCATCCGCGGCGGCCAGGCAGCTGGGACTGGTGGCCAGGGGCTCTCTCTTCCATCCTGTTCTCCCATCCTCTTTGCTCTGTTTGGTTTCACTTTCACCATCTTGACCACCTAAAATCTATAATTGTGACAAAAGCTTGCTTTGAAAGTGGACTCAATTCATTTGTTTATAAATGTTTGGCAATATGGGATTTGTTCTTTTCCTTAGGAAGGGAGATGTGGTCAGTCCAAAATCTGCATATATGAAAAGCAAATAGTTTGTTAGGGGCCCACAAAGGCAAACAAGTCAGAAAATCAGATGCCACTGGCAGGACAGGCACCTTAAAACAGACGAGTAACTCCTTTGTTGGGTGACATTTCCTTTTCTTTTCACCCTTGTTTCTTAGAGCTTAAAGGTTTCTTGATTTCATCAGTTGTCACTTCTGTTTTGAAACATGTCTGCTGTTCTGACCCCAGGGATGGTTTTGAAAACTTGTCTGGAAGCAACTCTAGTCTCTGTTTTGGAAACCTTTCTCTCTGCCTTGTGTGAGGGCAGTCGTGTCATTTGTCCTTTCGCCTTTCCTGAGAGTCCAACCCAACTCTCCATGAGCAAGCAGATAACTTGACATGACTGTGAAGCCCTGTGTCTGAGCAGCATCCCAGAGTTATTTGTACAGAAGAAGTGTTAGAAAAATAAATTACTCTATCATTTAACATTTATGATATCAGGGAAGTCTTTGAAGCAAAATGTTTTCTAGATTCTTCTGACATCATATTGTAACGAGGGGGAAATATTTTTAAAAGAAGACCCAAGTCAGGTATATGTTTTTCCTTATCCATCTGTGGTTGTGTCCATAGACGTACCTGTACATACAGACATAAGAGCACACAGATCCCTCTGATACTCCTGGGTTATCTGATGATGAATATTTGAGCACCTTTTCTGAATCTTATACTAAAGTAGCTGAGTCATAAATCAAGACAATATTTAGATATTCTTAAATGTCTTTTCACAGCATTCATTTACTCATTCCAGTGACTGGCAAGTCTCTAATTTTAGAAGACTTAAATTAGGTTCTCACCTGTGACATGCTATAGAATAAGACTGAACAAATGACAATGTTTTCACTGAAAACAACATACATGTACACACAAATCTAAACACACATTAAGATACATCCAACAAACTAAATTGCAAAAGTTTCAAAGAACATTAGCACATTTAGAGACATCAGAAGATATATTCCCATCCCTCCCCCCACCTCCCACCCAAAGAGTTGTAAGCGAATGTTAAAAAAGAAACTGAGGGGGTTAACCTTTTGATGAGGTTTAACCTATTTGATGATTTGGTCTTGTTCTTCAATGCTGCTTTGAGGTTATGTGACATGATCACTGACAAGAATATGTGAAACACATATTTCAAAATCACATCATGTCTTCACCAGGGTATAGAAAAAATATAGAGAAAAATATCAATATTAAGTTGAATATAAGATATATCTTTGGAAAGGAGAAGAGATGGAGCAAACAAAGGATGATGAAAAAAACAACAGATTTAGAACACTTAGGATTAAAAACTAAAATATAACTTTGTTTTAATCATATGTAAAGGATATGAATTCAATGGAAGAAAATGATATTTATTAATTTTTGCATTAAAACACTACTGAGGTATAAATGACATATAAAATGGTACCTACTTAATATTTGAACTCCATACATTTGGAAAACAATGATACACTGATCCCTTTTATGTAATGAATGTAGGACCACAGATACCAGTATTTTTTTTATTATAGTTTCTACAATATAGAAAGTTCTTAAGTCTAAGAACTTGAGAGAAAAATAAAACAAGCAGCTTAGGTGAGAAGGTTTTCCTTACATTTATGAATAGAATAAGCATTATGTATGGCCTTTTTCTAGTAAGGTCATTCTCTGTATGGTCTCTGTATGGCCTTTCTCTAGTAAGGCCATTCTCTGTATCTTTTCTCTAATAGGCATTCTTTAGCCCTTGGGAATAATAATGTCAGCTCTCTCTTGAAAGGGGTCTTTTGGCCCCTTACAGATTTTTGAGAGTTATGTGACTTTAAGTGGCTGGGGAAACTTTACTGAAATAATTTTAAAACAAGATTTTTGTTTTCTAAAAACATTTAAAATTACTTATTTATTTATATTATATTTGGGGCCATACCCGCTGGTGCTCAGTGGTTACTCCTGGTTCTTCACTCAGAAATTACTCTTAATGGTCCTTGCGGGGGGCCACAGGGGATGCTGGGAAATGAAGCCTAGGTCGGGTTTGTACAAGGCAAAAGCTCTACCTGCTGTACTCTGCTGGCCCTTGGTTGTTTTTTGTGTCAGAGATTAAACCCTGGACCTTACACAAGGCAAATGGTCTGCCACTGAGCTCTATTCTCAGCTCCCCTGATATGTTTTTGCATTGGACTCCAGTGCTAACTTTGTTTCCTGCAAAGAGGAAATAAGAGATGACTCCACGAAAGTTCCATTCTTCAAGACCCCAGGCTGTCTGAAGATGGGATGAATTTCAAAGTGGCAAAGCATGGGATCAGTCTGGTCCTGGTAGACTGCAGGCTCATCAGAGTCTTTTACTAAAGTATTTTTCCTCTCATGCAAATGGTACAATTACAATACAGAAAAAGTACAGAGAAAGAGATTGCAAAGATACATGTTTCCTAGAAATAAGTGTGTTTCTATCTTCTACCATATTCTTTCTTCTTTTTTTTTTAAATTAGTGAAATACCATGAGGTACAGTTGTAGACTTACAAGTATTTGTGCTTGGGTTTCAGTTATACAATGATCAAATACCCATCTCACCACCAGTGCCCATTCTCCACCCCCACCAATCCCAGTATCCCTCCCACCCCCCATCCGCCACCCCACCCTGACTCTGTGGTAGGGCACTCCCTTTTGTTCTCTCTCTCCTTTTGGGTGCTGTGGTTTGCAGAAGAGGCATTGTTTGGCAATCATGTTTGGTCTATAGTCTACTTTCAGCATGCATCTCCCATCCTGGGCGGATCTTCCCAGCACCCTTTATTTGGTGCTCCCTTCTCTATCTGAGCTGCCTTTACCCCCAGAGTGTGTGGCTGGCCTCAAAGCCATGGAGTGAACCTCCTGGTATTTATCACAGCTGTTCTTGGGTGTTAGTCTCTTATTTTGTTACTTTATGTTACCCCAGATGAATGCAATCTTTCTATTTCTATCCCTCTCTTTCTGGCTCATTACGCTTAGCATGATATTTTCCACAATCTGCCATTTTCTTTCTTTCTTTCTTTCTTTCTTTCTTTCTTTCTTTCTTTCTTTCTTTCTTTCCTTTTTGGGTCACACCCAGTGATGCTCAGGAGTTACTCCCAGCTCTGCACTTAGGAATTACTCCTGGCGGTGCTCCGGGGACCATATGGGATGCTGGGAATCGAACACAGGTTGACCGCATGCAAGGTGATAGCACAGCGGGTAGGGAGTTTGCCTTGCATGCTGCCGACCCAGGTTTGATTACTCCGTTCCTCTCGGAGAGCACGGCAAACTACTGAGAGTATCCTGTCCACATGGCAGAGCTTGGCAAGCTCCCCGTGTCGTATTCAATATGCTAAAAACAGTAACAACAAGTCTCATAATGGAGACTTAACTGGTGTCTGCTCAAGCAAATCGTTGAACAATGGGAGGACAGTGCTACAGTGCTATCATATTCTAAGTCTCACAAGCGCAAAGCCAATGCATATTCAACAAAATGTAAAACTACAGTAGTTTCCAATCCAGGGGACCAAAAAAAGTCACTTTTTAAGTAAACTTTTGTGGTTGCTGTTACAGTGGTGATGCTAGGATTGCACACTTGACTGTGTTGCCAAGGATTGCACCCAGTGATGTGGGACTCACATATTGTGATGTGGACCTGAACTTGGGATCTAACTCAAGGCCTCTCACACATGCAAGACAGGTGTTCTAGAAATAAGCACATTCCCATGCCCTATAAATATTTTCTTTTGATAATTGTCACACTTCCATGACCACAAATGTATATGTGGTATACAGTAGATGAATGTTGATTCCAGATATATTTAAATGATTTCATATAATTTATCAATTTTTTTTGTAAAAAAGAGACCTTTGTTACCACATATTTGCACTTCAAAAAATCAAGGTGAAAACTTTTTGTTACAAATGAAAGAATGAGATTCTTAAACTTGACTAGATATAAAACAAGCTTTAAAGCTTAAAGGTATATTGAGAAAAAAACAGGATTAATAAATCTAAACACATCATCCACATTTGTCATTATCTAATAAAGATGTATTTAGGTAAAAAAAATAATGAAAACCCCATGATGGAGAGACAATAAAGATAGTTCTGGTTATCTGGATGATGGGCAAAAGGCAAATATTTGAGGGCATTCTATTCCTATCTTTTGTTCATTTTTGTTGCTGGAATTTCATATTCATTTCTACTTGTTGGATGATTACACTAAATGAGAGCAGAGACGGGAAGGCAGCATTGACTCAACTCCTTCCTGCTCAAACTCTGGGGCAGACAAATTTGGTGTATTGGCTGCTTGTTGCTTTGCCATCTTGCAGTTAAGGGATTTCGATGGCTGCTAGTAATTGAAGATGCAGCATCACACACTGAGGCAGTTACTGACATAGGTGTTTCATCACTTTGATTTTCTTTATCCTCCTCATTGTCATACTTTCTAGGCTGTCTTGGGCCAGAAAGCCCCCCCTGGAATGACTGTTTCAAAGCCCGTATGTCTTGCGTCTCTCTATCTACCCTATTCTCTGGCCTACTCCCTGGCTGTTGGATCTTCATTACTTATGCATGCACAGTAACCTCAGGAAATTGTGATCCACATGGAATTGTCAGCAGGTGCTACGAGGTCCAATATCTTTGGGGGAGAGTTCTGTCCTTCCGTCATCTCCCCACTCATTATGCTTCTGTGCCAATTTCATGCAGTGACAGTGATTGCATGTGACACAGAGAACATTCATTTGATTTTGATGTGATCAGCTGTATGTTGGCTATGATGGACTTGAATGTCACAAGAGCCAGTAGCCTTTCTTTACATCCTGCTATACAGATACATCATCCTTGATGATGTGCCTTTGATGAAACCATCTCTGTTCCTTACATGGAACGTTTTACTGTTCCCCAAATATACATTGCCATGGCCTTGTTTCTATTGGCAGGCATCGAGCTGGAACACCACTGTTGCTGCTGCTCCAGCGTAGGACTTGGTGTTGCTGCTCATTGCTGCAGTGAGAATGACTGGAGTCAGTGATGGAACTGTGAGGGGCTCTGACTTCTTGCTCTCTGAAGAGTAAATTTTTGTTTGGTACCTGTCTCCACAAGGCCTTGAGAGTCTTTATCCAATAACCAGTTGGGTTCTTCACATCCTTGGGGAAGGCACTTATCTGCAGCCATGGAGATTTCCAAAGATAGCTGAGGGAGAGGTGATGACTGAAATCATAGATTCTGTGGAATTTAATCTGTAAGAGACCGACAAAAGTCTGCAGAAACATGAGCAGTGGACAGCAGGCGATGATGGGAGGGGTAACAACATAGAGGTTGTTAGCTAATTTAGTGGACTGCCCTGTAGATCTGGGTCCTCTTTACATGTCATTTCCTCCTCCTATAATCAGTCTGTGGTGGGGTTGGATGCAAAGTTGGGGCTGAGTGGGCAGGGTCTATATCTAGGAGAGGCCAATAACAGCAGCTGATACCCATTGAAGAAACCTGGAAAAGTATTGGTTTACCAGCATGAGGATTGGAATGATCTGATGAACATCTCTTTCCCACACTCAGTGGAGAGTGAAAAGGCCTCTTTTTCAGAGAAAGGAAAGCTTTGACACATGGGGAGGATGTTGTCATTCCAGGCCACTTTGTGATTCACTGGCAAACAAGATGAAATCACCCAGTTTCCAACTGTGGGATCCAGATGGGTCTTGGAATTTTTTAACCAATGGCAGAATGGTCTTCATTATTTCCTTTATCCCATTCTTATACCTTGGATTCCCTTTCCCAGCCCTTAAGCTTGATTGACTTTGCCCCCCCCAGTCCCCCCCACCCCCCACAGATAGAAAGGGACCTTTTCTCGGACAAAGTCCACACCTACCACACCCAACCCCCTTGAAGGTCTTGTTATCTCTCCTTGGAGTATGATTTAGTACCACATGACACAAAGATATGATAACCTGAACTCTATTACTTTGGAAAAGACTGCAGAGCAAAAAAAAAAAAGCTTGTTGGAATAGCTCTGTTGATTATAGCTGTGAGGTGTTATCTTGGATGATGATGGAAAATAACCCAGAGCCAAGAGTTGTTTTGGATGGCCAAAATGAATTAAAAAATAGATGAAGATCTGCGCACGTGTTAAGAAAATCCTCAAAGATAGGACAACTGTCAAGGTTGCACTTCTTAGCAGCTGTCACTTACTTTTTGTTTTCTGCTTCATCAGCTCTATAATCCTGCAAGTTTCATTATTAGGATTTCCTGCTACACTCTTAGTTTTCAGTTACAGATTGACTAGGGACCGCCAGTAGGGCTGCTCTATTGATGTTTGCTGGTAGATTATCCTTGCAAAAGTCACAGTTGTGAGGGTTTTTTTTTAATATTGTAAAGGTAATGAGGAATGGCAAGTCAAACACGTTCCAAGGCCTCCTCTCTTGTGATGGTCCGACAACTACGAACAACACTGAAACACAGCCTCATTTCATAACAACCCTTCCTGTTTAAAATAGCAAAGCAAACCACCACACGAGCAGAAAACCCTGCTCTTGGGTGAACTGACCAAGCCTGAGAGTTCAGATACTGCCTTTCAGAATCCTGACTGACACCCAGTTCAAGGATTCCTTTTCTCTTTTCTCCATGTGGATTGGAACTCCTTTTGTAAGGGCTTATGATTTATTGTCTAAAATTGGAACTGGGACAAAGCAGGGTGAAAGGAAGTCTCCAAAACAATAGCACTGAAATTCTCCCAGGGCTCTTTCAATTGTGAGAATTCAGAGCACCTGAGTCGCTCCACTGTGCTTCCAGTTCAAGACTTGATAGGGTGGCAGCATGCCGAAGTGCTGTATTTTTGAATCCCAGTTGAAGGAGGTGGCCCCCTTTGATGAAATAAAAATGGATAGGGAATTTTTTTCTTATTCAAAAAATTCTACAATTTCCCAGGGATTAAAAAAAACCAGGCCAGGCAAGTTCTGTTTATAAGCAAAAATAAGAACCCAGATTCTAGTCTTCAGTCCCAAGCCACAGGGACATGTATTGAACACTGAAGGTGTGCCAGGTTCTAAGCAACTTGTATTACACACACTGAATCATTTCATCTTCACAAAGATCTCAGGGGTATGGGATCTGTTACTATTCGTCTATTACAGATAGAAAGATAACAAGATAAAATAATCTGCCTAGAGTCACATGACTCCTGAGTGGCAAAATTAGGATTTGAATCATGAGCAGTCTCATTCATTGTCAGATTCTAAACTCTCTGAACCACTAGTATCAGTATTAGTCTCCTAAAAAAGTAACTTGCCTAGATTAAAGCATGGTAGTTCCCAAGAATCTAATAAGGACTAATTTGTCATTCAAAAGAGTTTGGCCTATTCATTTAAGATGAATCTACGTACCTTTTTCTGAATAATGAGGCAGTCAGATAGGATGAGCCCTACAAAAATCTTGCAACATAACTGCTATTCCCAATTCTCTCTAATTTTATTCCCTGTCTGCTTCTTTCTAAAAATGAGTGATGTGAGTGACGTGGCTTATATATATATATATATATGTGTGTGTGTGTGTGTGTGTGTGTGTGTGTGTGTAATTTTTTTTTCTTGGCAGGCCTCTGTAAGTTTCCAGTTTCATTTCAACCACCTCCTAAACTTCACTGCTGAATTCAGGTCTTTAGCACATCAGATAACTACACTGGACTCTCCTCTACCTAAACTAACTCTTCATTTGGATTTCTCTTGCCTCATGACAGTAATATCCAGTTACCCTGACTCTGAAGTTCAAGTTAAGTTTTATTTCCCTCTTTCTTACAGAGAACCCCTTCCTCAGCCCCCTTCCTCGAAGAGTTAATCATCCAATCCTAATTTTGAAGAAACATCCCCTCCCATCTTTGCCCTTTTGGTCTCTTCTATTCAGATTAACCCTCTTTATCTTTCCTCATCTGCATCTCTGTTTGCAGCTGCCACAAAGTTCTTTGTCTTTGCAAGTGGGTAAGTTTGCAGAATATATACATTCTCCACCTGCCAGCAACTCTACAGCTCCCACTCAACCTAGGTGGAAAAAGTCTTTTTTTCCCTTTTTTTTAATTTTTAATTTTTTAATTTTTTTTGTAATGGATCCCCATGAGGTGCAGTTACAGACTTACAAACTTTCGTGGTTATGTTTCAGTCATACAATGCTCAGTACTATCCCTCCACCAGTGCCCATTCTTCACCACCAATGATCCCAGTGCCCCACCTCCACCCCCACTTCATTCCCCCCCTCACCTTATCTCCCCCACCCCACCCCGCTTCTGTGGCAGAGCACACCCTTTTGCTCTCTCTCTCTCTCTCTCTCTCTCTCTCATTTTGGGTGTTGTGATTTTGCAATAGAGGTATTGAGTGGCCATCGTGTTCGGTCTATAGTCTATTTTCAGAACGCATCTCCCATCCCTAGCGGGCCCTCCAAGCACCCTTTACTTGGTGGTCCCCTATCTATCTGAATTGCCTTTTCCTGGGAAAGGCCATTTGTGATGAGCTAATGGTACAGTGTTTCTCCAAGTGGCAGACACTGACTCCCTGGCTAAATGATCCAGGTCAGCAGTAGCCTCTGGTGCAATGGGGCACAGAGGCACTTTCTGTTTGTTCCCTCAAGGAAGGTTGATTTCCAGAGGATGCTGAATGCTCTTATTTTCTGGAAAAAAAGGGTGGGGGGGGGGCAGTAGGCCAATGAAGTTTAGATCTTCAGATCCAACCTTCAGATCCAAGTTCAGGTTCTATATTTCTGCTTCTATCCCAAAGAATCAAAGAATTTTAGTCCTGGTCTTGGTCCCTGAGTTTCTATCACATTTTTGTTTCCTGAGTTCTTAGTAATGTCCCACTGCAAACAAACTCTCTTCAATCTGCTTCCTAGGTGAATTTCAATACTAAAATTTTTGATAGCGTGTTGATTTCTTACAACTAGAATCATGCTTTTAGAAAATTTTTGAATTGTGTTTGCCAAATTTGTTGAGGATAGGCTTATATTAAATTTTCACCCTTGAATTAGCTTAGATTACTTATTTCCTTTATGATGGACTGTTGTGTGTGGCAGAGATAACATCTTCATACTATTATAGTAGCTAATTATGGATTAGATTGTGTTCATAGAACAGCTCATAGCTAACTTTACTGTTTGTGCTATTATTAAAATATTAAACAATTTGTTTATATTTCATCTCTTTTTAGAGATTTTTCTCTTTTAAGACATAGTAGTTCTTCAATTGTCTTATGTGCAAAGACATTTAACAGTGTCCTTTGTATAAACTCCAATTGAAAATTTGTATTTCCTATGCTTTTGTCCTCCTGTGTCTAAGGAACTCATGGTGTCCTGGCTTGTGGGCATTTTTTTTGCTCCAATCAGTAATTTTTCCTGACTTCAGACTGATGGGGTCACTTTTATATAATCTGGCCCCCAAACTCCCCCCATTGAGACTCCAATTTCTTCAAAGATGCTTTGTTTTAAACACTAACATGCTTCTGTGTAAACTGGAATATTGAAATTCACTCATTCAACATCAATGAACATTGTTGGTACTTGTCTCTTCCTAGAAACACAACATTCATGGAGAATGACAACTCTGCTCTCATGGCACTCATTGTCACACTGTGGTGAGTGGATAACTGAAGAAGCCTGAGAATGTGAGAGAGGAAAAGAGGTTGAAGAAAATGGAATGGTTACTGAGCTGGCAGAAGGAGAGGAAGAAGATGGTTCAGGTAGAAAGATGGCTCAGGGAATGCCTCCCAGAAGAATCATGAATAGGGAGAATATTGAGAAGAATATAGGGAGGAGATGTGTGAAACCATCTAAGAGAAAAACCACCAGGAATTTGCTGGTGAAAAAAGCCATTCATGGCCACCAGCCTGACTTGCTCCAAAAGCATGCCAACAGATCTGAGCCCCAAAGAAAGAACGTCATCAAAATACAAAACAAGCCTGGAACTCAGAAGGGGCTTTGAAGATTGGACACCTTGCTGCTGTGTGACCCAAAAGCAGGGTGTATGTTTGTGTGTGTGTGTGTGTGTGTGTGTGTGCGTGCACGTGTGTGCGTGTGTATGTGGGTGTTGTTTAAAATTAAAGAAATCGTGATTTACAAAGTTATTCATAGTTGAATTTTCAACATGCAATATTTTAGCACTCATCCTAGCACCATTAACTTCCCTCCACCAATTTCCCAGATTCCCTACCATATCAATCCCACCCTCACCCCACCTTGCCACCCCCAGCCTGAACTTCTTGACAGACACCTTTTAGTAGCAGTTTTGTAGGATTTTCACTGTGATTGGCCAGCTGCCTGGTCTTTAGGCCAGAACTATTACCAGATTGGCACCTCTTTTCTGCCATTTGAATCTGATTCATTGCCCCCACTCATATGTAGCCATGCCTCACTTGTATGACAGAAAACACATGGTTTCTTGGTTCCATGCACTGATCTGCTCACAGTGGGCAATACCTAAGGAGAGACGCTCATTGTTCCTGTCCTCTGAAGTCCTTTTCCCACATCAGTTTTTTTTCTGGGATGGTTCCAAAGTGATATTGGCGAGACCCGGGGTATAGATTTCCAAGCCTGCTCGGATTGGGACTGGGGCCTCCTCCACCCAGATCCCCCATCTTCCAGTATGTAGGCATTACACCCACCAACTGCCCCCGGCACTGTGTAATCCCATCAACGGCCAAGACCCAGAGACTATAAAACTCAGCTCCTGGAAGCTGGACATCTTATATCCAGCTGAACTAGACATCTTATTATCTAGTTCTTACTCTGAAGAACCTGGTAGGCTACCAAAAGTATCCTGCCCACACAGCAGAGTCTGGCAAACTCCCCGTGGCTTATTCAATATGCCAAAAACCACTAACAATGATGGGTCTCATTCTCCTGATCCTGAAAGAGCCTCAAATGTGGCACTTTTTAAAATCTCAGGGCTAGGACGAAGGAGACGTTACTGGGGCCTGCTCAAGGCAATCGATGAACAACAGGATGACAGTGATACAGTGATTGGCTGAAAAAAATAGCCTTTTCTAACTATGTCTTGTTGTGTGTTGAGTCAAACACTTATAGTATGAATCACACTTTACAGTATGAATTTGAACACAAAATACTGTTTTGTTCTTTGTTTTTAGTTTTTAGGGCCACACTTGGCAGAGATCAGGGTTTATTTACTTCTGGCTCTGTGTTCAGGAATCACTTCTGGTGCTGCTAAGATAAACATATGGGGTGCTAAGGATCAAACTGCAGTTGGCTACATGCAGGCAAGCATCTTAGCAGCTGTAATATATAGCCAGCCTCTGAAGATACAATATAAGACTGTAAGAACATATAGTGGGAAATACCCAACATTATTCACATGCTCCTTTTTATTGTTCTTTAAATTCTCCTTACAGAATGTATGCCTTTGAAAGCAGGAACTCTGACTGGTACAGATTTCTTTGGCTCAAAACTTAACAGCTTTTCCTCCCCCAATAGTCAAGTTTGATTTGGAAAATGTACTACTTGTAGTGTCATCATTTTTTTTTTGTGCTATGTGAACTTTATTATATAGTAAAGCTGTTACATCAAGGAGTGTCATCATTACTGTCATGAAGATTAAGAATATTTGTTAACGGGGGTATGGTGCCACTAGCGGGTCAATCTGTACCTGTGAGGTGAGTGCATCAGCAGCCTGATGGCAACATCAGACTTTCAGATACTCCAAAATTGCTGCTGTGCCTTTGGCCAGACCCCAAAAACTTGGGGCAAAGTTTACCAAGAAAGTAAATAGCCAAAAGTTAGGTATGTGGGAGACACACCCACAAACCACCTCCGGCTCAGCTATATAATTGGAGGCATGGCCTCTCTGGTTCCTGATCACCTGCTTAATGGCCATGTTCCCAGAGACTCAGAAACAAATCTCAGAACCCAAAGGCTTTTGGCAGAAATGCATCCTGTTCCTGCAGTAGGTTACTGGCGCTGGGCAACTCCAGGTGGGAATAGGTTTCGTGCCTTGGCCTGTTCCCCCTGGCAGCCTGGTGACCACCATCCTCCAGAGGCCACTGGACAGTCAGGTTTGGGCCTGCAGTGATGAGACACACAGGGCCTCACCACATGGGGGTGGAGCCGACTCTTTCTCCCCATCCCAACGAGACCCCAAGTAGCTGCCTACAAATGGCCTCTCTGGCTCCTGATCAAGCCATTTAATTGCCATGATACTGGAGACTCAGAAACAAATCTTGAAACCCAGCGGCTTTTGGCAGAAATGCATCTAAACTGCATACAAGGTGGCCGCTGGCTCAGAGCTTATTGGAAAGCCAGTTATGAGCCAGCGGTGAAGGGGCAACTGCAGTCTCATGGGAAGGGGGGCGGTACCAGCTCGTGCTTCATGTCCTACTGAGGTCACGAGTTGCCCCTCACAAGCGGCTCTCTGGCACGGCTATGGCTCCAGATGCAAAAGGACTTAATCCAGAGCCCGGAAGCTTGCAGCAGAAAAGTGAATGGACCATGCGTTAAACTACGGCACCATGCAACCCTGGGAGGGAAAGGGTGTTGCTCCCTTCCGCCTTTTTCCATCCTGGCAGCAAGGTAGCCACCACCTCAGAGCTTATTGGAAAGCCAGGTATGAACTGGCGGTGATGGGGCAACTGCAGTCTCATGGGAAGGGGGATGGTACCGACTTGTCCTTCACGCCCTACTGAGGCCATGAGTTGCCCCCCACAAGTGGCTCTCTGGCATGGCCATGGCTCCAGAGGCAAAAGGACTTAGTCCAGAGCCCAGCAGCTTGCAGAAGAAAAGTGAATGGACCATGTGTTAAACTATGGTGCCATGCCTCCCCAGAAGGGAAAGGGTGTTGCTCCTTTCCGCCTTTTTCCCCCCGGCAGCAAGGTGGCCACCGCCTCAGAGCTTATAGGAAAGCCAGGTTCGAGCCAGCGGTGAAGGGGCAACTGCAGTCTCATGGGAAGGGAGGGTGGTACTGGCACCTCCTTCACACTCTACCAAGGTCACGAGTTACCCCCCACGAGTGGCTCTCAGGCACGGCCATAACACCAGACACACAGAGACCAATCTTGTAATTATTTGGCTCTTTGCAGAAATTCAAAATTGCGTGGCCACTATCACAGCCATGTGACATTATATGATTCTCTTAACCAGCTATAGAAAACAAAGTATTTCACAGTGCCTTTTCAGCAATTCTGATTGTTTGGGGGAAAATTCTAAGCAATAATGGTGCATCTTTTATTGAAATAGTGAATGTAACCAATGTAGAGAAGAGTTAAGTAGAAATCATCTGCCTCACAGGCATTTGGAGGGGTGGGAGGGGGAGTATACTGGGGTTCTTGGTGGTGAAAAATGAGTACTGTTGAAGGGAAAGGTGTTTGATCATTGTATGACCGAGACTTAAACCTGAAAGCTTAGTAACTTTTCCCACAGTGATTCAATAAATAAATATAAAAATAAAAAATTAAAAAAATGTAAGGTGGAGTTCATGCCCAATTCAATCAGCTAATCAGTGACTGAATAAATAGCAGACTCCTACAAAATTTTTTTAAAAAAGAATATTTGTAAAGAGGTCCAGAGGATAATTCACTGACAAAGTATCCTCCATGCAAGCTTAAGGCTGCAAGCTCTACCCCCAGTGTCATTTCATTTGTTCCAAGAAATATCTAAAGAAGTGAGCCCTAAACAAGCATGTGGGTGAACACTGCAAATAAAGTATGTGGTTTCTGGCAAGCATCACAGCTGAACTTGCAAGTACTACCACCAAAAGCTCAAGCACCACAAATATATGCATGCACAGACCCCGCCATATCCCAACCCCTGTCATTACAACAGCAGCAGACAAGACAGACAGGGATAAAGAAAGTGTTTGGGAGCACATAAAATGATGAAATGATGCCCAACACACAGTACGTTCTAGGGAAGTTATAATGCTATGATGGTTATTGTAGTTGTGTGACTGGATACAAATATGTTTAAACAATTGTTGTTGAATAGAATTTTTTCCTCAAGTTTTCCAGTTCTAAAACTTGATATTCACTTGAATGAACACCTGAAAAAAATTTCAGTAAGACACATATTGTTTGGCTCTTGAGTAACACCCCCAGTGGGATACTTGTAGGCAGTGGAGGCTTTGTGATGATGGTGATAATTTTTTAATGTATGTTGTGGTTGATAATGGGAAAACTATACTTTTGCAATTCATAATTTTTCAGACTTTTGAATGCATAAACAGTGATAACACTTTTTTTTCCCAAACTGTGCCCATGAGAAGTGAATGTCATTAAGGATGTGAATACATGGAAATTCTCATACAGAAGAGTGTCTGTGTCAGAATAACCTCTTCAGAAAATGTTAGGAAAGTAAAAGATATACATATTATATGATCCAGAAATTCTACCCCAGAGAAACCCCCAAGCAAACATATACAAAGAGGCTTATTCAAAATATTCATGGGAGTTTTGATTGTCAAAATAGAAGTTGAAGAAATCCAAATGTTTATTAACAGAAAAGATAAATATATTATGATAGAATCATAAAGAACCATTAAAATAAGTTCATTACAAATACATATATCAATGTGAATACATCTAAAACATAATGTTTGGGAAAGAAACAGGGGATGTTGATAAAGGGAAGTGGACACTGGTGAAAAGACTGATGTTGTAACATTGCATGTCTGAAACCTAATTGTGAATAACTTTGTAATTCATGGTGACTAAATAATTAAAAAAGCACATAATGTTTCATAAAAAACACATATAAACCTAATACTGAATGATATCCTTAAGATAATGGTAAAGATATAGTTATGGATATGAACACACAATATAAAAGTATAAGAAAATGTATGTGAAACACCAAATTTTGAATAGTGTTTGATTCTTGGGAGGCTTGTAGAATGAGTGTGGGATTAAGAAAAGAGATAAAAAGGACTTTCAATTGATGATTGAATGTCTTTGTGTCTTAAAAGGATCTGAAGAAAAGGGGAAAGAAATAGATATTATGGGACAAGTTATTAAAGCAGGATGCAAACAGCAGTGCTAATTATTATGTTACACTTGTAATAATTAAAAAGAAGATGTAGCTATTAAATAAACCTTGATACAGCATTTGAAAGAAAACAGGTAATTTAAGTCATTAGTGAAGTGACTCTCTAAAACCTAAGTTTTGGTACTTATCTTGATGTTCATTTAGGAAAGATATCTGGATTTGGGTTTTGATACTGAGTATCAATAACTAAAATAAATAATAAGGAGAATAACTAGGATGATGGGCTTTGAAAATAGTTTCTCATTATTATATACTGGATATATAGACAGACATATTTAATTTTCTAGAATATCCATTTTCGTGCTTATACAATTATTTAAATATTTCACATAAAAAAGCATAAAAAATTGTATGCTTATACATTCGTTTAAATATTTCACATGGTTATTTTGTCTTCCCAACTGATCAGAACCAGAATCTTGGTGATTAAACTTTAAGTCTAGAATTTTTCCTGTAGATAACATGATTCTTTTTTGTTCAATAAATGTATTTTAAGGGGATGAGTAAATAATTACAACTGTAGTATATCAATTTCTTTTTTTAGTCAGAAATACGTGCAAATAGGCATATGAAAAAGTGTTCCATATCGCTAATCATAAGAGAATGCAAATCAAAGTGATAAACAGATATCTATTACCACGTATCAGTAAGAATGATCCACTCCAAAAAGTCCAAAACAACCAGTGTTGACAGGGATGCGGTGAGAAAGGAATCCTCATTTACACTGTTGTTAGGAATGAATGTCATCTGGCTCAGACTCTATGGAAAACATTGTGGAGACTTCCCCAAAAGTTAAAAATAGAACTACCATATGAAACTTTGATTCCATTTCTTACCATCTATCTCAAGAACAAAAAGGCATAAATTCAAAAAAGATCTATGCACATCCACATTCATTGCAATAACCAATATGTGGAAGCAACTCAAATGCCCAACAACGGATGAGTGGATAAAGAAATGTGATCTTTCTCTCTCTTCTTACATATATAAATATATAAATATATACACACATATAGTATGCATATATACATACCATGAATACATACTATATCACACTGTATATACACATGTGTGTGTATAGATACATTTACAATGTATCTACTGAACCATAATAAATATGAAATCTTATTTTTTTGTTGCAACTTGGATGGAACCAGAAGGTGTCATGTTAAATTATATGTCAGAGAAAAAAAAGTAAGTCAATCTCACTCATATGTGATAAATAAAGAAATAAGACAAAAGAATTTTTAGTGCCCAGTGAAAATAAACCCTTGGACTCTGACAATAGAATTAACGTAACCAAGTTGTAGGTGGTGAGTGGGGAGTGAGTGTGAGGGACTGGGGGGAATGGAAGTAAGTGGAGAATTAAAAGGACTTAAGGGAAGGAGTGGAGGGTCTTTGGCACTAAATTGGCAGTGGAAGTTCAGTAACTGTACATCAAGCATTGACATTAACACTATTGCAACCAATACCTCAAAATAACAGTACCAGAAAAAAAATGTAGGCATTCATCTTAGTATGGAAATAGTAACTTATTAAAGAATTTGACTTTTCTCTTGGCAAAAGGACAAGCAGTATTCATCCCCCCAATATGGAGTTATCCCAGTTTGCAGAGCACTACGCAAACCAAAGAACATAACTGGTGGCTTCTGCCATTGGTCAGACAAATACACAATGTGGTTCGTTCTGGAGGAGGAAGCCAGCCTCCCAGCCAGCTAGCACTCATGATGTGGTCCCTGTTTTCCTCTGGTTAATGTCTCATCCTGGAAACACACACCTGCCCTGCTTCCTTCTAGCAGGATTAACACTTGTCATTCTCAGAGGTGAAAGTTAGAGAGGAATATTCAGAACCCAATACTCAGTGAGTTCTCAGAGATGACAGGGAAAGTTTGAGGATACAGGCAAATTTTTCAATAATGTGGATAAAAGCAATCTTTTTTTTTCTTTCTGAGTCCAGCTTTAAGGTTCTCTAGTTCCACCAGATATAAAGCCAAGCCTTTGTAGTGTGTTTTGATTTTTTCCCCCTTTTTTGCTTTTTTTTGATGTGAGCTGGCATCTTTCATGAAAGATAAAGGCATCAATTAACTATTCTAGAAACCCCAAGGATAAAAGCTATTGTTGTGAATGGGAGTGAGGCACGCACATGGTATCAAGTAAGGGCCTGGGCCTGGAAACAGACTGCTGCCAAGGAAAACAGATGTCTGTCTCCTTTAAGGAGCCAAATTATGTGTATATTAGCTATTGCTAATCTTCTGATTGACTGGAGGATGATGGTATTGAGATTGATGGGTTAATTTGGGTTGAGTGTAATTGTTACTATTATCATTGTCACAATAAACTTTAAAATGAATTCAACCAACTAGTAACAAACAACAAACAACAACAAAAGAGCAGCCCGGTAGTTCTTCTAACGAAAACGAATATATTGAATCCAGAAATGACAAAGGGTCAGACTGACTCTCCTACTCTGTGCTGTAACGGTAACCAGCCAGATGTGGGTAGGGGAGGAATTCCCCCACTGAACAATGACTAAGAACGACTAACTCACAATCATAGGATGCATGAAACAATGATGAATTGTATATTCCAAGTCTATAAGAGACAATCAAATGGTCACTTTCTTGCTAGTAGAATATACTTAGCAAAGCAGTGACAGAAAAATCTGTCTGGGGGGTTTGCACACTGTTTTTCCTGTTTTCCTGACATGGTCATAAATAAGAAGAAGTGCAGATGCTCAAATTCTCTCCTTGATCACATGACCATGTTTCATTATTTTATTAGGTTGTTCTGATTGTTTCTTTCATGTTGTTTTTAAAATCCCTTGCACATGCTGTCCTCGGAAACTTTGAATTCCTTCCTTCTTTTTTCTCTTTCTCTTTCTGCTTCCTCCTTCACCTCTCTATTTCGCCCTCTCTTCCTCTTCTTTCTTCCCTCACCCCTTCTCTTTGGAATTTATTATTCCTAGGGTGGTTGAAAAAGAAAGATACTAGAATTAGGTCTGGATTATTATCAGCCAGAATTTAGAGAAGCAGGAAAAAAGTAAAGAGCGCCAGATAGAAATATATCCTGGTAAAGTCCTGTTGCTTTGTCCACTACGTGTAAGGTTGCAAGGGACAATGCCCCCACTCTCTGGATTCTTGTGAGGTTGAATCCATAACAAAAATTGTATCCAATGATTTGGCAAAAGAAAAGTCAAGTTGATAATGAGCATGTGTGTGTGTGTGTGTTGCAAAGATGATACAGACACCTCCTCAGTTTGGAAGAGGGACATTTGAATTTCAAACTAGGGAATGAAGTAAAGGAGGATAGGTGCCCAGGAGAGAGGTCAGAGGTTTTCACGTGATCAGGAGAGAGGATGACTTCATATGACAAAGTATTGCTTCTGAGTTTATGCCCTGTCTTAAGATAGGGTTTTGTAGGATAACACTCTTTTGTCCTTCCTCAGGTAGCTTAGGTTTGTCAGGTCACACCCATCTAAGAACACTGAACTTGTATTGTAAGCAATGTCCTTTCTATGTGGACACAGGAAGACAGTTAATATTAATATTTCTAGCAATGTCATTCTGTATGAGCACAGTAAGAGATATAAATTTAGTTTGGTTCTTCTTGAGAACATCTCACTATACATTTCGCAGTCCTCAGGCCAGGTTAATCTTCCTAGCTCCAGCAGGGTCCTAGTCTCATCGTTACTTACTTTTGGATCATGACAGCATTTGTCCATGATCATGCCCTCAACTTATAGTTGAGTATCGTGGCTCTTTGGCCTGGCCCATTTCAATGCCAGGGTAGCTCACTGCTTGCCCTGGGTCCATTCAGTCCCTCGTCGGGACCCTGCTTTTGGGGTGCTAGGAACTAAGGGCAACAGAGTCAAGAAATCAGATGCCCAGGAGTAAATATTATTCAGAGTCAATCAACTCCCAAGTTACAAAGCATAATATTAACTGTCTTCCTGTGTCCACACAGAAAGGACATTGCTTACAATACAAGTTCAGTGTTTTTAGATGGGTGTGACCTGACAAACCTAAGCTACCTGAGGAAGGACAAAAGAGTGTTATCCTACAGGGTTTTTCTGATAATAAAAAAAAGCCCATGTTCTAGGTATTCTGTATTCTTTAAAGAATATGTACAGTTTCCCTTCTTCCCACAGAACCTCAATAAACCTTAGGCACCCATAGGATATCTTGGATAAAACCCAAGTGACCCTATTTGTTTTGTCTTTTGTTTGTCTGGGACCCTTACACTGCAGTGCTTAGGGCTTACTCCTGGCTCTGCACTCAGGCGTTCCTCCTGGCAGGGACTTGGGAAACCCAGATACAACCTGGATCAGTCAAGTGTCATATTTCTATACTATCTTTCCCGCATGGCTAAGGGACATTTTTAAAGGAGGAAGACCCCATTCTCCTCAACTAGCCAGTTTTGTCAAGTTTGGTCCGTCCTGATTTTCCTACTGAGGGGCATATCCAGAAATAGAGTAACTTGAAGGCTAAATACCTTCTCCATGACTAACTTGGTCAGTAGAACCCCTGAACAAAAGAAGTCAGTCTTGAAGTTCAGGTTTACTCTCCTGGGTTCTATTTGATAAGAAAAGCAGTGATGAATACAAAATTTGACTTAAACTTGACCACATTTCTGATCAGAGCCCCACTGCCTATTCCTAGGGTTTTGAGGAATGGGCATAGAAAGGGATCTGTGGCTGAGAGATGACAAAGTTATTGGAATCCCAGGGGGCTTTGCAGTAATTCTGTTTTGTGTATCAGCTCTTCTGGCAAAGTCCTCCACAACTCTGTATTTTACCTCAAGCACTTTTCACTGTTTAAACAGAAGCGCCTTACTCTCCTAAAAATCTTACAAGTTTTATCGTCAGGAAAAGAGAATGTCCACAATTCCGTCCATTTTGTTTTGTTTTGAGGTCACACCTGGCATGAGGGATCATATGGTGATGGGAATCAAGCCCAGGACACCTCAAGCATGAAAGGCAAGTTCTCTACCTCTGAGCCATATTCTCCACCCCGTGTTCATGTCTTGCACTTCCCAGTGGTCCAAGGTAGAGTACTGTCACTGTCACTGTTACCCTGTTGTTCATTGATTTGCTCGAGCGGGCTCGGTAACACAGTGAGACTTGTTACTGTGTTTGGCAAATCGAATACGTCACGGGTAGTTTGCCAGGCTTTGCCATGCGGGCGAGATACTCTTGGTAGCTTGCCAGACTCTCTGAGAGGGGTGGAGAAATCAAACTCAGGTCAGCTATGTTGACTGCGTGCAAGTCAAATGTCCTACCTGCTGTGTTATCACTCCAGCCCCAAGGTAGAGTACACAAGCTCCCAAACACCTAGGTATTTCCAGATTTTGGATGGGGGTCTGCCTGGGTGTCACACATCTGGATTGTTGAAAACATCAGGATGTTTGGCACCAAGCAGACAAAACATCTGGGATGACTGCTTGTATTTTTCACTTTTTAACTGGATGTTTGGTGTCATGTAGACACAAGCTAAGGCTCTGACTTCATCTTGTAACAGCTCCCAGGCTGCCAGGCTGGCTCCAGATTCCTTTTATTGCAACTGACATTTTTACAAGGAAACTTTGCATTCAGTGTGATGCCTGTTGCTCTTATGCTCAGAAACAGATTCATTACTCAGAGGGGAGTGGGGGAAAGCAACCCAGCCTCAACCAGTCTCCAAAGCCCACATGCTTGAGCAAGAGCTAGAAGAAGCTGGAGAATTTCAGAATCACCACTGTCTTTGTGAGCAAATTCATGACACAACTTTAGTAAGAGGGGCGACTGGAGAGAGAAGGTATCCAGAGAGTTAGAAATACCAGATCCCATCTACTAGCCCTTGACTTGGCTCACTATCACATCAGTCAAGGAGTGCTATTACCCATGCAGAGAATGGTGGCATTGCCTGTCTTGTTGTCTATGGACAAATAACAAATGTCCAAATTATTCATAAAAAACACCAGAATTCCACTGATGAGATGGTGGGAATGTCACAAGACATAATCTTCTGTAGGAGTTAGATGCTTGATTTGGTTTGTTTTGAGTTCATAATCAAAACTAGGGCTTAAGTTATTGTAATTCTCCACTTTGTAATTCTCCACATTATGCTAATGCTGAGAGTAAGTTATCAACAACTATTTATTGATCACCTTTCATATGCCTGGCTATCAATATGCTTGCCTGACTTCACACCTTTTCTCATCCCTACTATTGCCAAATATACTTATTACCTTCCCCAGTGAGCTCATATTGCCACCCCATTAAATTGCACAGCCCTACACTAAGGCACAGAATGATCCCTAGCCTTAGAAAAGGTTTGGAACAGGTTTAAGCTCTGTTCCTTACTCGTAGTTTTTCTTCCTGACAGATAAGATCACTTGCCTGAATTTTGTTTCTTGACATTACTATCTTGACTCTGGATGTTTGGTCTTATTAGATCACTTTGCCATTTGTTTCTTCATCTTGGAGATGAGATTCTTTACATCTGGGCTCCAATTCCCCCAATTGTGGACAATACTATTAGGTTTTGAAATGATAGGATTTCCTGCTTCTTATCTGTCTTACTAGCAACCACTGCTGTCCTGGATCTAGCATTGCATTGGTCTTTTTAAGATGAATCTTTCTTAAATCTTAGTTTGAGGTTAGTAGTTTAAATAGTATTTTTACTGATACATATACTACTCTTGGTAGTAAAGATAGACTTTCTATTGATATTTCACAGAGCAGAAACTACAATTAAATTTAAATTTCAGCAGAAAATGAAAATTGACATCTCACCCAAGCTCATGAGTTAGAATATAACAGAAGCAAGACTAAAATTAAAATCCAGGATGAATTCCCAACCCTCATAAAAGACATATCCACATAGATAAAAGACAATAGACACATGTAGCAAATATTGGCCACTACTTCAATTTGACCTGTAACCTTGCTTCTTTAATTGCCAGGCCATAGACCATTTATATCTTCAGCCTGTTTACTTCTCTTTATTAGAATGAATTGACTTGATATTCTGCACCACAAGAATTTCTTCTTTTAATACTGGACTGCATACCTTGAGTGCCATTTTGTCGTGAGTATTTTGTTTTATGCTAAGAATAAAATTTGCATGATAAGACCCAGGTTGAGGTTGGAGAAATAGAACAGTGGGTGGAGCATTTGTCTGGCACACGGCCAACCCAGGCTCAATCCCTGGCATGCCATATGGTCCTCTGTGTACAGCCAGGAGTAATTCCTGAGTGCAAGCCAGGAGTAACTCCTGAGCATTCCTGGTGTGACCCAAAAAGCCACTGTCACTATCACCCCATTTTTCATCAATTTGCTTGAGCAGGCCCAGTAACATTGTGAGACTTGTTACTGTGTTTGGCATATCGAATACACCACAGGTAGCTTGCCAGGATTTGCCATGTGGGCAAGATACTCTGGGTAGCTTGCTGGGCTCTCCGAGAGGGGCAGAGGAATCAAGGGGCAGAGGGTCAGCCATGTTGGCTGCGTGGAAGGCAAATGCCCTATCCACTGTGCTATTGCTCCAGCCCACCCCAAAAGCCAAAAAAAAAAAAAAGACTCAGGCGCTGTCCTCATGGGTAGATGGATTAGCTACCAGTAAAGAAGACAGACAAAAATACAAAAATAAATATCAGTGCAGCCTAGTAGGTACAGTAACATAAACTATTTATACTACCTGATATATATATATATATATATATATATATATATATATATATAGACTGGCTTGGCTCTTCACACACTACCTGTCTGAATGCAAGATTCTGTCCCAGTGGAAAACCAGCAGGGCTGTACTAAAGTACAAGAAGGGAGACAACCACAGCATTGGCAACTATCACCCAATCTGCCTGTTGTCTGTCATCTACAAGTTGTTTATTGAGTCATCCTGAATAGATTGGCAGAACTAGATGAAGGACAACCATGTGAGCAAGCCGGGTTCCGAAAAGAATTCAGCACCATCGACCATATCCACACGATAACCAAGCTCATTGAGGTTTCTTGGGAGTTCAAGATGCCACTCTGTCTAATGTTCATTGATTTAAAGAAGGCCTTTGAATCTGTTGAGATAGAAGTGGTCTTCAAAGCCCTAGCCAATCAGGGAATTCAAACTCAATACATTAGGATCCTCCGTGAGCTGTATTATGGATTCACTATCAGGATCTCACCATTCTACAAAGAAGTGATCATAGATGTCAAAAGAGGGGTTCTACAAGGTGATACTATTTCACCAAAACTCTTCAGTGCCACCCTCGAGAACGTCATGTGATGACTGGAATGGGAAGGAATGGGAGTGAATATAGACAGTCAGCAACTACACCACCTTTGCTGGTGACATCGTTCTAATAACACCAAACATCAGTCAAGCGGCATAAATGCTGACTGACTTCGACGGTGAGTGTGGAAAGGTCGGATTATAGCTGAATCTCACAAAGACAATGTTCATGCGAAACAGTCTTATTCCTAACATTCCATTCGCTCTCAACAGAACGACCATCTCTGAATGCAACAGTTATGTGTACCTAGGTCAAGAAGTCAACATGACAAATGACCTGGGACCTGAGTTGCAGGGAGGAAGAGAGCGGCTTGGAATGCCTTCAAGAGCATCAAAGAAATAACTAAGAGGACGAAGAACCTCCAACTCTAAGCACATCTCTTTGATTCCATTGTTCTTCCTATACTAACACACGCCTCAGAGAACTGGGCCCTATGAAAACAGGATGAGAAGGCTATTTGGGTCTCGCAAAGAGGAATCAAAATAGCTATGCTTGGAGTCTCATGCTTCACTCAAATGAGAGAAAGAATCCTCCATCAACGCTCAAGAATCAGGGACACTGTCTTGTTTGCAGGCATCGAAAATCAGATGGGCTGGACACATAATGAGATTTGAAGATGACCGCTGGACTAGAGCCATTACCTACTGGATTCCACGGGACATCAAAAGATCGCATGGCCGCCCACCTACAAGATGGTCAGACTTCTTCGTCAAGACCCTGAACAATTGGTTTGAGGCTCTTTGTGTTCCTGGAGCGAGCAGACGCCTTTGGGCTACCCTAGCACATGACAGGGATAAATGGAGACGTTACTGGCGCCCGCTCGAGCAAATTGATGAGTAACGGGATATCAAGTGATCAAGTGACTACCTGCTAGTTGAATTTCCAGTTCTAAACCTCCTGGTCTTCCATGTTACTAGTTCTATGCAACCTTTCCTCTACCTGACTTTGCTCCTTGACTCAGTTGACATTGGGTCCCCTGAAGTCTTCAGCCAGGAGGTCATTGTCACCCTGAACAGAGGTAGACAGGGATGTCAGCAGAAATAGAGTCACTCTCTGAGGGACTCTGAAATTAAATTCTGCTCCATAGCTCTGGAAGTTCAATACTTACTCAGGGTTCCTACAGCTTCTTCAAAAAATTTTTTTAATTTTAATTTTTTTCCCTGCAACATGTTTTTTTTTTTCTTTTTGGGTCATACCCAGCGATTGTCAGGGGTTACTTCTGGATTCGTATTTAGGAATTACTCCTGGTGGTGCTCAGGGGACCATATGGAATGCTAGGAATCAAACCTGGGTTGACCATGTGCAAGGCAAATGCCCTACCCGCTGTACTATCGCTCCAGCCCCATCCTTGCAGCTTCTAATGCAGCTGGGGTACTATAGCTTGCAGGGTTTGAGACATGACCTTATTTGCTGCCTACAACTCAGTCAAAAGTTCATTGAGTTCATATGGATTCAGTGAAGCATACCAAGTTTGGGGCTGTTACCTTTCTTAGTATCACTTAGGTGTTCTATAGGATTGGGGTCACAATATTCCCTTGTCCCCAGACTGGGGTCCTGTAATTTATGGAACATGTGACTTTTGACTTGGGCTGCTTGCCAGTTTACTTTTGTCATAGTTCATCTCTGGGAGAGACTTCCTGATGCCAAAGTTTACCTGAATCACATGTGAATCTTGGGACCATCATGCTGACTCATGAACATCACTCTTGAATCTGTTCCATTTACACTTGATATTGTGCAATTTTTATATTCTAGGATATAAAGGACAACACAATTTCTTTCAAAACACTGATCATATGTAAGCAAATTCTAATAAGTAATTGTTGAAGGGATAAGAACAAATAAAGTTAAAATTATAACCCATGGCACCACTCAAATGCCACAGATACTCACACATATGGTCACTCAATTATTATTAGCTGATTTCAATTGGTTTAAGTTGAACTACAGTATATTTAGGGAGATAAGATTTATAGATAGTAAACCATTGAAGAGCAATAAAATATAGTGTACTGAGGTGTCTCTGTATCCTATTGCCCTGTAAATATAGGAGATAGTTTCAGGGCTCAGGGTTATTATCAAAACTTAGAGAAGATGAAGGACATGAGATGAACTTTGGTATTTAATGCTTTTCCTGTCATTTCATATGAATCTGTAGGTAATATAATTTGACAAAAACACTAAATGTATTGAAATATTATTTAAAAACATTAATATATGAAGTGATCATTTTTCTCAAATTAGGCAAATATGGATTGCCTTCTCTGGAATGCTTTTAAAAAACCTATTTTGTTTTTCTATTAAGTCACTGTGAGATACATAGTTACAAAGTTGTTCATGATTGGGTTTCAGTCCTACATTTCTGATCTCTTCTCCTTCACCAGTGTACATTTTCCACCAATGTCCCCAGTTTACCTTCCCTCCATTCAGTCTGCCTCTGTGGGAGGCACTTTTACTCCCTCTCTCTCTCTTTTTCTCTCAGTTTCTCTTTCTTCCTCTTTCCTTCCTTTTGGGCATTATGGTTTGCAATCACAATCACGATCCTCCCGTTGTTCATCGATTTGCTCGAGCAGGCCCAGTAACGTCTCCATCATGAGACTTGTTGTTACTGTGTTTGTTTGGCATATTGAGTACATCACAGGGAGCTTGCCAGGCTTTGCCATGCAGGTGAGATACTCTCAGTAGCTTGCCGGGCTCTCCGAGAGGGGTGGAGGAATCGAACTCCGGTCGGCCATGTTGGTTGCGTGCAAGGCAAACAAACGCCTTTCTGCTGTGCTATTGCTACAGCCCACGGTTTGCAATACAGGTACTGAGAGATTATCATGTCTATCCCTTTATCTACTTTCGGCACTCAGTTCTTGTGCAGAGTGATCATTTCTAGCTATCATTTTCATAGTGGGTAGTTTCTCCCTCTCCGAGAGCCCTGCAAACTACCGAGAGTATCCTGCCTGCACGGCAGAGCCTGGCAAGCTACCTGTGACATATTTGATATGCCAAAAACAGTAACAATAATGGTTGTTAGCACGTGACAGGGACAAATGGACATGTTACTGGTGCCCGCTCGAGCAAATCGAGGAACAACAGTACGACAATTGATACAAGTGATACAAGTGATTGTCATACTGGGCTTCTCTGTCCAAACTCCTCTACCCCCCACTCCACCACTTGTGGCAAGCTTCTGTGGCATGCTTCATTACCAAGAATGAGGTATATAAAATGGACAGGGAAGACATGGTTCCCTTTAGCGTACACACCATATATAACTTGTGTTTTATATATATATATATATATATATATATATATAAATTAAAGAACAGGAAGAAGGTGGTGGTGAGGTAAAGACAGACTGGAAGTATCATAGGAAAGTGGTTGAGAGACTTGGGCACTTTGGTGGTGGTTAAGATGCAGTGACATTGAATATCAAATACATAAAGCTAATAATACTTTAACCATGCTAAAATGAAATAGAGGATAATGCTAGAAAGTCTAAAAAAATGAATTTGCTAACAAGTGATATAGAAAGTCAGTGAATGAGTGACAGCTGCCTTTCTGGCTGTACTAGAGGTGGGAAGACATTTGCTTCTAAGATACTATTATAAGATTTCAGTTTTGAAAGATGACATCGCATTTACTATGCTGGGGAAAGAGAAAGTAGCAGAGAGAAAACTGCAAGGGTGATGATTTGTCCTGAGAAAGAACATGACTTATACTGACCTTGGACAGAGGTTAACAAGAGATGATAAAATCTAGGATCTTTCCAGTGTGACTGAAAGGAGATGTCAGAATTTTGTGCTGGCTTTGGCTTACAATAGATGATGGATTCCAGGGGCATTTTTCTTTCTTCTCTCTCTTTCTTTCTTTCTTTCTTTCTTTCTTTCTTTCTTTCTTTCTTTCTTTCTTATGCACTTTTATTGGTGACATAGATACTGGTTTTTCTGTTTTGTTTAGGTATTTTTTTAAAGTTTTGAGCCACATCCAGGAGTGCTCAGGTGCTATTCCTGGTTTTGTACACAGGAGTGACTCCTAGAGTGCCTTGAAGGATCATTTGCTAGAGATTTGAACCAAGGCCAGTTGCGTGCAAGGCAAGCACTCTAGCCCCTATACTATCTCTTCAACCCCCATTGGAATTTTCTGTCCACTTTCATCTTTTCTTTTCAAGTTTCAGATTTGCTCTGCTGCTCTTTAGTTCTGGCTTTCTAAATACCTGCATACACAAGACCAGCTTCTACAGTGCAAGAGGAGGACTGCCTATTCTCAAGAATGTCTGTAACAACAGGCCATCTCCAGAAATATTTCCCTACAGCTACATTCTACCTTCTTCATGGGGGAAATCTAAAGGCAGGATGCTTGTGAACCTCAGAATCAGGGTAACTAACTTTGCACATTCCTCAAAACTAGAACTGTAGCACTGTTCTCCCATTGTTCATCTATTTGCTTGAGCAGGCACCAGTAACATCTCAAAACAAATTGTGAGACTTGTTACTGTGTTTGGCATATCGAATACATCACAAGTAGCTTGCCACACTTTGCCGTGCGGGCGACATACTCTTGGTAGCTTGCCTGGCTCTCTGAGAGGGACGGAGGAATCGAACTTGGGTCGGCCGCCTCAGCCACGTGCAAGGCAAATGCCCTACCCACTGTGCTATTGCTCCAGCCCCTTATCCTCACTCCTCAAAACCAGTGTTTAGAATAGTTCAAAGAAAGGACTTTGCATTCTAGAAGGAAGAGAATAGAATATGGTTCCTGGCTACAGAAGCATTTCTTTTTAAAAATGGAAAAATAGCAAGGACAATTGTATCAGTTATATCTCATCTTTTATCAAGATGCTAATACGACCCTTTTCTCCAAAACATTAGAAAATACCTTTTACTATTCTGGTCAATGGCTTTTTTTTCTTTCCACATTCTTTCAAGAACTTAAAGCAGCCTGAAGGAAAGCATCTCAAAATCCAGCACACCACAGAAAGCATCATCCTTCCCTTTGAACCCTATGACCATATCCATCAAGAATCCTGGGTGCCAGTTTCTGTGAATCCTGGATGCCAGTATCTGTTCAGGAAGTAGTTCCATTTGGAGTTTGCACTGTTCATCAAATGGCCTCTGTGTCCTGATGAGTGTTTCTGCTCTAGACTAGATCCCTCCATGTGCATTAAATGGAATTTCACGGAATTTGATGGAATTCCCTGCCAGGAAAACTAGAACATAGACTAGCACAGACTAAGCACTGAAAGCCAGGGTTACACTCCTCGATCACCCTGCATTTAATTAATTAATTTTTTGTTTTGGGGCCCAAATGTGCTCAGGGCTTACTCCTGGCTCTATGCTCAGGGACCAGATGTGGTACCAGGGTTTGAACCTGAGTCAGCAGCATGCAAGGTAAGCACCTAAATGGCTATACTATCTTTCTGGCACTGCCCTGCATTTTAAAGGACATGGTACATATTGGAGGAATCACTTTAATATTTAACTCTCTCAGGTCAGGTTGTCAGCTATGTGATCTTGAGACTGCTCCAGTGCCAAATGATTTTAAAAAATCACTCTCTCCCTTTATGTATTTTTTAAAAATATTTTTTTACTTTTACAGAATTTGTTGTTCTTGTTTTCCATAAATGCTTTCTTTTCCATACCACAGCTTCCAAATTTCACATGGCATACCTGGATTCATAACCTCACACTGTTTCTTACTCTGTGCTTCTCAATAATCACATAATCAGTTAGGGGATTTGGTTAAAGAACGATTTTGGAGTCAGGAAAATGGGGGAGGATCTGAGATTCCACAGTCTCACAAGTTGTCAGGTGAAGATAGTACTATAGGTTTGTGGATTGCATTAGTGCTGGAACAACCAGGAACACTGAGCTCCATCTAAGGGCTATTTATTTATTTTTGCAGTTTAACATTATTTATTTATTTATTTATTAGTGAATCACCATGAGGTACTGTTACATACTTACGAACGTTCGTGTTTGCGTTTCAGTCATACAATGATCGGTTATCCATCCCTCCACCAGTGCCCATTCTCTACCACCAATGATCTCAGTATCCCTCCCATTCCCCTTCCCCCTCCTTATCCCTCCTCTCTGGCAGGACATTCCCTTTTGTTATCTCTCTCCTTTTGGGTATTGCGATTTGCAGGAGAGATATTGAGTGGCCATCGTGTCTGGTCTATAGTCTATTTTCGGCAGCTCCCAACCCGAGTGGGTCCCTTAGCACCCTTTACTTGGTGTTCCCTTCTCTATCTGAGCTGCCTTTTCCTCCAGCATGTGAGTCTGGCTTCCAAGTAAGGGCTATTTATTAAGGGAAATAAAAGGAACTCAGGGAAGAGAAGCACAGTGTACTTTACTTTTCTATACCCAGTACACTATCCCATTTAATTTAGTAAAACCAGATTTTATTGTATTATGTTTTAGACCACTGGTTTTCAAGCTTCATTTTTTTTAACTGAATTACCAAGAGATAGAACATTATAAAGCTTTTCACAATTAGATATCAGTCATACAATGTTCCAATATCCATGCCTCCACCAGTGTAATTTCCCAGGACCAATGCTCCCAGGTTCTCTTTCCCCCTCAAGTCCACCCAAACTCCCCAATTTTGTTGTTATTGTTCTAGAAAATAGCTTCAGATACTTATCTTTAAAATAACAGTCCAGAGAGATAGCTCAAAAGACTAGATTGCATGCTTTGCATGCCGGGGACCTTCAAGTCCATGGCTCTGTGAAGTCCCCCAGAGCACTATCGAGTGAATCCTGAGCACTGAATTTGAGTGGGACACAAACACCAAAAAAGAGAAATCAATATATGGAAAGAGCAAGGCCAAAGTATTATCAGCTAAGTGTCGAGTGGAAATTAATCCAAAGAAATAATCTGGAATCTGGTAAAACTGCCCTAGACTATGTCAAGAGAAAGAGAAAAGGTAAGTAGAAGTAAGCCTGAAGAAAAGCACCATGGGTTCACCTTTTCAAACTGTCACTGTCACTGTCCTCCCGTTGTTCATAGATTTGCTCGAGCGGGCCCAGTAACGTCTCCATTGGAGACTTTGTTGTTACTGTGTTTGGCATATCGAATACATCACGGGTAGCTTGCCAGACTCTGCCGTGCGGGCAAGATACTCTCGGTAGCTTGCTGGGCTCTCTGAGAGGGGAGGAGGAATCGAACTTGGGTCGGCCATGTTGGCTGCATGCAAGGCAAACGCCCTACCGCTGTGCTATCACTCCAGCCCACCTTTTCAAAATTTACCGAAAATTTACTTGTTTCAGGATGGATCACATTTGCCCAAATATGTCTTCCTCACAGCACTTATTGTGAATCCACATGAAAACTAACTATTAAAAAGCACAGGGAAATATAGTCAGGCATCTGTCTTTGCTATACCTTTTATTTTTTTTCCCTCAGTGAGTTGAAAGACAATTCAGACTTTTTTGAAATGTTTCTGTGATATGGAATTAATATCCAAGCACATGTAGTTGAATAATCCCCTCCTACAACATGTGTCTTCTTCCTTATAGGTCAGTGAGTCATAGTTCCCACAGAGGCCCAAACAATAAGTATGTTAAGCCTTCTCTTCTACATAATGCTTGCAACAACTATTCAGCTGTGATACAGTCCATAAAAAGTGCATCTAGACATGGAAATAGATGCAATTGAATAAAACCTTATAAAATTAGGTGGTGTCTGGATTTGGCCCACATCTATAATCTGTGTGACTCTTATAATGGACAAAGCCTTAGGTTAATTAACCAAAAATAAAAGCTGAATGTAGCAAAAATAGCACATTTGCTTGTAGGGTAAGGCAAATAATCATCTTATCAGATGTCTGAAGACAGATCCTTTTAGAGAGTCAGACTCTGAATACTTTCCGGGGCTTCTGGAAGTGATGGTTAACCTGGCTAAGGCATGCAGAGAATATAAGCAGAACCATTTGGACTTTAGGCAAAAGATCTGTGAAATGATTTTTCTTGGTTAACTAGACAGAGATATTTGAAACAGCACTATTTCACATTAGTTTTTGGGTTTTTTAAAGAAGGTTTTCGCCAGCACTTCGCCATAGTATTTGTCATTCATGAAATAACTCTGAGCAGTAGTAGTCTCTAGAAATATGGCACCCTTTATATATGTTGCAGTTTCAGATTTTATTAAAATTTTTCTTTGACCACACACCAATTTATCTCTGTCTTTGAGCCTATGAGACTGTGATAATTTAGAGGTCTGTGGTTTATGAAACAGGACCATCTAGCAGTTTAAATTGCACTCTCTGATTTTCTTAAGAGGCCAGAGATACACCCTAAATATTGTGATCTTAAAATATAACAGATAGATAAGCAAACTTGTTAGGATTATAAAACATATGTGCACAGTAATTGTACATAATATTTAAATATGTACATATTTAGAAGTCAAATTTTTCTTCCTGTGTGGCCCTACCTACATTAACTATTAAAACTGCATTTTAAATGTAAATTAAAGGTATCTAAATACAAGTGCTATTATGTTAATTGCACAAGTAACAATTTACTTCACTCAATTATGCTTCCATTTTTGTTTTGTTTTTACAGGAAGTGAAATCCCTGTCACCAGATATAACAGTAGGTAAGACTGGGATTTCTTGTTTGTAATAAGTGTGTTGTTCACATTATGCCTTTTAACATTTATCCTAAATCAACCCTTTAATCTAGGAGTCTTTTGATCCTGGTTCCTTTCTAGACTCTTCAATACCAGAACTTCCCCCAAGTTATTCTTGTGTAAATCGATAGCATGGATGTAAGGAGGCAATAACTGAACAATGCCACATCCAGTATTTACAACAACAGGGATTATTAACTTAATTACCTTATCCTTTTGAAATATCTGAAGAAAAATTATGACCTCTGGGACACCAGCACTAGTCACCTAATCTATTTCCTAAGTTATAGCAGCAAAGACTCCAGCAGGCCTCTCTACAGGGTCTGGCTTATTGCAAATACTACCATGCCACTTAGCAGGGTGTCTTTCATGGAATTCTAAAGGCAGAATGATGATTTCTGTAGCTCCAAATTTCCTGTGAAGAAAATTTTCTCAGCTAACTTTGGGGAATGATGTGGAAGTATCATCTTTTAATTTTGTCAAGTGATGACAATAATCAAAATCTTCCATCTATTGAATTTATTAATTTCTAGAAAAATAAAGAAAGGCATTTTAATTCCATAAAAGGAAGTAGGCAGTAATAATAAAACCCAAAGAATAGATATTTATGGGAAAAGAATCCTTACCATATAGTCTGATTTTTTTAAAAATTTAAATGTAGATCAGAAAGCAAATAGGGGAAATTAGAAAATCTTAAAATCTTAAATATAATTAGAGGTTTTTTTGCTTGTTTAGATGAAGTCATTTGAAACTCTTCCTTTACACTAAGTGATGTTAAAAAAGTGAATGATTTAAGAGTTAAAATGGGGTTTCCCTTAAGTACTATAATTTTATGGGGCATATAGAATTCTTAAACAGGATAGGAATTTCCTTAGAACAGCATTCTGGAATAAATTTATGCTATAGGGAATTTTATCTCAATATTTTCCAAGTTTTCAGGAGGTTAAATGAAAGCCATCATAATGGAAAAATTTCAATATAGTCATTTTAACCGATATTGATAAAAAGTACATATAAATCTTTAAAAATGACAGTTCCTCTATTGAAAGCAATATTTCCTGGCAAATCTATTTGTAAATCATTTTAGATGGAAAATGATCATACTACACCAAAAAATATGTGCAGAGATTTTTTTCATCTCCTCTCCTATCCAATTCTCATTTCCTGTCACTTGATTTCAGACATGTAAGTGAAACAAAATTACAATAGCTTTTAGGAAAATAGAAGCTGTGTGTATGTGCCCATGAATAGGTGTTTACATGTGTATTGGGAAGGTGAAAGAACAGTAAAATCAAGAGAGATTCAAACTTCACCCTCCCCTTAAATATTAATTTGCTTCTCTCTTCCACCTCCCTCCCTCTTAACATGCACACACAAACATACTTGGGCTGTGGTTCTGTGAATTTCCCTGTGATGGACAGAGCTTGATTGATAATGTGTTGTAGTGAGGGAATCTGGTGGAATGCAGTTATTGAAGGTACCTAAATTGTTTTGGGAGCAACCAAAGCTATCTTAACATCAGGGTTATAGATAAAGAGCTACTAAATATCAACACTCAATTTATTACATAGTGAAAAACAAAAACAAGACCAAAAGCCCCCCAGAAGATGGTACATAGGATTCTTATTGGATAGGAAGGGGCCAACGATTCAAAACCCTTTAGGGGGGAAGGTCAGACAAGATATCACCACAGAGAGGAGCTGGAGAGTAGAAAGGGTGGGAGCAGCTGTGTCTAGAGTTATGAGTCAGTGTAGGTTAAACCCAATAGTGTATGACGCTGTATGAATAAGCTTATACAGTGGAGTGACTATTAAAAAGTGAAATCTCTGCATCGGGAGAGTCTATAGCAGTACAGGAAATCAACATTAGGATTTGTGGTTTCCTGCAAATGAGGAAACCTAAGAGAATATGGAAAAATAAAGCCACATGTTACCCAAAGATTTCTCGCTCTGTAAGTCTCAGAGGTAAGCACAGGCTTGATAAAACGGGAGGTCAGAGAATTGTAATTCTGAATACAGAAAAGAAGTGTGTGTACAATATTTACTTGGAATATTGAGTATAACCTGTCAGAAGGGATGGGGCTGTCTAAGAAATTAATGAGAAAAAGAATCATGAAAATCATAGCTTACGTTTACTGAGGAATATTTCTGTTTCAGTCACATGTGAAGGGCTTTATTCAGCTACCATGTATGTGCTTCTGAAAGAGTTTGGAGGAAAATTAAACAGTTTCTGTGAGTTGCCCTTTGTTATCACAACTGGCAAATTAAGCACGCCAGGTGACTAATATCAATAGATTATCCTCTAGTTATTAGAAAGAAAGAAGTCTAAATACTGAAAAAGGATAAACAACATACAGATAAATATTTTGAAATGACCCAGATTTGGAAAGTCCTAATACATTGCCAAACTTTCAACATTTTCCTCACCACAGAATGACTCCTCTGAGAACAAAGTAATTTCTGACTTCAAAGGGCTCTGAGGAAGTTCAGTGGATGGAAAGAATTTGGCTGAAAACTGGGTGAATCAAATCTAGAGTTTCTTTCGTGTGTGTGTGTGTGTGTGTGTGTGTGTGTGTGTGTGTGTTTCTACAAAATTTAATCTAGCACGTCAACTATTTTTCAAAGTTAAGATTTGAGTATAGTAGTGATGCCACTTGGATTTTTTACCCAGACTATTTGTGAATAATGCTAGTTAAGGACGCCAGTGTTCCCAAATCTAGCTGGGCCTCCAAATTCATATGGAGACTTACATGCTTGTATTCTTTTGGGGGGCTTTCACAAGTGGTGCTCGGGAATTGCAGGGGCTCACAGTTCTTTGCCAAGTAGGCCAGAGGTTCAATGCTAGGTCTCAAGATGTGAGACTGCTCAGACCCTTCCATGTCGGGATATCTGGGCCACCCTGGTAGTGCCTTAAGACTACACTCTGTAGTGCTTGGGGGCACCTAAGGTCATACTCAGTGGTGCTGGGAAACCAGATGGGGCACACACTAATTGCTGTATTATCTCCCAGCCCCTATATATTCGTGAGTCTCATCACTCTCCTAGTGGGCCGGGATTTCCAGGGACAAAGCTGACATACAGATGGACTAGTGATGCTGATAGCAGTTGGGGTGTAATCTTACATTTAATTCAGGGTGGCAGTCAAACTTGTCAACCACTTTTCTAAATAGCTTAACCCACATTGCTACCTGCTTTCATTGACATTTGTCTCTCAGTAAGAGCTGACCTGGGATCTGGGAATCTCCCACAAGGCCTTTCACTCTGATAAATTGCCTTTTCCACACTGCCATGTGAGATCCTGCTTTGCATTTCAAAGAACACGGTGTTGTGAAATCTGAGGAGATACTGGCCAACTTGGCTTTGATATTGCCAGACTGATGGTGGGGGATGTGTCCCAAATGGATGCAGGGAACATGTCTTATTATCTGTCCTCAGTAAGATGTCAACTCTGATTCCAAAGAAGCAATCCAAACCTGGCAAATCTCTCACATGCCATGCAAGACATTATGGATAAGCTATTCATTCCACTGACTCAGCCTCTTTTAGTTTTCTGTTTATAGAGGCCCTTGATTTTAGAAATCTCTTACTATAAACTCAGATATCAACTCTTAGGACTTATTGGACGAAACTGTACACAAGAAGCAAAGGCACAAAACTCTCTCTTGGAAATGCAGAGACACAGCTGTGTGGATTTTGTAGCCTGCCATATCTCCCTAGAGATCAACTCCCTTGGATGATCAATTTTTCCTTTGTATAAATTATTTCTGCTAAATCAGCTTCTACCAGCATCTCTTATTGGTGAGTAGGTGAATTTGGCAGAATGGTGTGAGACATTTTCAATATCTCAGTATTCCTTTTGTGGAGACATAAGGAAATGTGCATTTGTCTTCATCCCAGGGGAAATAGCCCCTCAAGAGTCAAAAAGACTGCTTTTGGCTCAAGGAGCTTCAGAGACGCCGCCTTTCCGCTTCCTAGACCAATTCTCCCTTTCCTTTTGGGTCTTGGCAGTACTGTGTGCAAGTTGTGGTGAAAGAATACATGATTGTGTTTGTTCATTGATCAATTTTTCTCAATGAGTCTCATTGTTATGTGCCAAGCACTTGGAGGGATACAGAGGAAATCACCAAGAGAATAAATAATGTTCATGTAAATAAATTTTGTGTATGTCTGTATCGATTTATTGCAGGAGGCAAAGTAGAAAGTGAGCATGAAAAAAGAACACAAAGATTGCTATATGACAGAGTCCAAACATCAGATCATAGAAAGACTGCAGGAAAGTCCCTCTCTTTCTCTGCCCATGTCCAACTTCTACTTTTAAGTTTTTGTGGATAACTCCTGAAATACCTTTGAGATCCTGAGTCTCAGGAGTCTTTCAAAATTGCCAGCATACACAAGCGGGCTGCAGTTAGCTTTTGGTAGAATGCCTCGAATCCTCTGGAGAGCTGGTTAGTAGGATGATTTCTGCTGCCCTGAGAGAACTCGCTTTACAGTACAGGGTTCAGTCCCTCATGCCATCTCCAGGGACACATGCAATCTGCACATGTGGAGTCAGGCCAGTGTCTCCTCTGAGACTGTCAACACTTTAGTGGGTGGAACCTGACTGAAATAAATTTCATCTTTTCATCATAAGAAAGTCGGAATAAAAGTGTCAGCTCATACTCTGATACCCACTCCACAGATGCGGGGACACAAGAGAAAAACACTAGGGGATGGAGGAGGTTGGAGGTGGGAGATGGTGGATCCTGCTCAGGAGTTTGATCTCCAGACTCCAGGTCCAGGGTGTGTTCACGTCTCGGTAGGCTTCCTAGATACTCAGGGTCTGCTGAGTCAATTGAACACAAGACGAATGCAGGCTTCTAGGGCACTGTCTGTAGCAGTGCACTGTCCTCCTGTTCTTTATTGATTTGCTCGAGCAGGCACCAGTAATGTCTCCTTTGTGAGACTTGTTGTTATGGTTTTTGGCATATCAAATACGCCGTGGGGAGCTTGACAGACTCTGCTGTGTGGGCAGGATACTATCGGAGCTTGCCAGGCTCTCCGAGAGGGATGGAGGAATTGAACCTGGGTCGGCTGCATGCAAGGCTATGCTATCACTCCAGCTAGCATAGGGAATTAAATAATTTCTTATTGCAGTTCTTTTTTCCATAAACACCAAGATAGAGATGACTCTTGGAGTGAATGCCCAATGCTTAGCCTTGAGTGACAATATATTGCATATAAAGCCTAGAAACAAGGGTGTGGGAGTGATGCAGCACACACACACACATACACACACACACACACACACACACACACACACACACACCCCACACACAGAGCCTGTGATCCTATCTTTCCCCTTCTCTCTTCTGGAATTTTATGACCTAAAGTGAAGCATGTACGTTTAGCAAAATATCTTTTTCCCCCTGCCCCTATTCCTTGAGTCAGAGAAAAGGGAAAGCCACCACATAGACTCCGATGCATTTCCTCCAAGTGCTTCTATTTGTGATTGCTACATTAGCAGAACTCACACTCCCAACTGAACAGATGACAGAATTTGGAAAAGGCATCATCATGCTAGGAGGAATCCAGGTAGCTGAGAAGTCTGCACCATTAATTATGGGATTTTCTGCAGTGCACATCTATAACATAGTTTTCTTATAAGACAGTCAATATTGCGTTTATATTTTATTTAATATAATTTTGTGTGCCGGAGAAATAACTTTGTTTTGCTTCAGTTAGGTTTCTGTCTCAATGGTCCCCTGAGCTCTTCAGGGAGTGAACCTCAAGCACAGAGCCAAGAGCACAGCTGGTTGTGGTCCCCCAAACAAAACAAAACAAAAAAGCAAAAATTGACTTCCATGAATGAAAGGATGTTTTAATATGCTCACAAATCAACTACGGTGGAAAGACTACGAAGTGGATGGCTAAGTTGACTAATGTCTACATGGAAGGTTGTGGTTTGAGGTACTCAGATGAGAACTGTTCTATAAATTTAAATTATTATTATTCTCCTGAAATACTTTCTGTACTCTGAGATAAATGTTTACAAGCTTTATTTCCCCTCTGTGGTTCAAAGACTTTATCTTGATTATTCGGACGTTTGGGCTTTCTTCTTAGATGTTGTGATTCACTGGTTTCCTGTCATTTCACTCTGCAGTGTCTGGTTTTCCCATTGACAGCCTGCCATATATTCTCAGCAACAAGAATTAGCCTGAAGTAATTTGGGGCTGAGACAGTGGCTCCCTGACTTGTTTGGGTCTACAGGAAGATGCCCATGACCAAACAAAACAACAACCCAAAGGAAAAGCTACCAGGCTCTCCTGTATTTGGACAGCCCAGATGTTATTTACAGCCTTGTTTATGAAGGATTTTCTTGGTCCTGCTGGCTAGGATCCACACACTTTGTCATTTCAGAGCACACACGTCCTGTCACATGGTGACGATGTGCCCTGAACAAGTAAACAGGCTGGAAGACTATTATAAGGGTTGAAAAATCTTTTAACACAACACTGTTCTTCCCTGCTCCACTTCCAAAAAAGACAAAGCATAGTAAGAGAATAAGAAACTTTTGTTTTTAGATTTTCAAATAACCACAAATAACACAGTCATTTTTAAAGTGCCTACTATGTGCAAGGCCCAGTGAACAAAGAAGGTAGATAATTCCTGATCTCTCCAGACCCTCAAGTTCCCTCGTTCAGCAGAGGTAGACATTCATAAAGTCAGTGAACCACATATATTTTAAAGGCAGAATTTCTGTATTACTTGGAATTATGGTAAATGAATAGTCATCTGAAAGTCATTTATAATATGGAGGAACTTAGGGATTTTCTCTAATTAAGAGAAAAATGAACATAATTAATTAGTGTTTCCCTGTAGCTGAGGACCATGCATGCACCCTGCTTGCTACGGTCACCACTGGAAGTATCCAGGCCCATCTACCTTCTCCAGATCCTACTGGTCATGGTGTGGGTCATTCTGTGGTCAGACCAGTCTCACTCTGTTCTGAACATTTTCCAAACCCTTTACAATACTGCTGTCAGGAGAATTCTTTGAATCTTTAACTTACTCTCTGAATATCCTAATTATATCTGAACCTGAATATTTCTTTCTTTCTTTTTTTAATGAAACAAGTTAAATCTTTATTGAAGTACTGTTAGGAAAGTTGTTTATGTGGGGAACCATCTGGTTAGGCCTTGGCAGAGACTTGAGGAGAAGGGGATGTCTGTGTTTCTTGGTAAGACTAACACCATAGCACTGGATCCCACCCTATTTGTATCAAGGAGATATTTTTCTTCTCTTTTCATCCTTCTTTACTGGATCATACCCATAAACATTCAAATGGTTTAGGGCCAGAGATAGTACAGGGAATTAAGACACTTTTCCTGTATGAAAATGACTCTGGTTTAATCTCTGGCACCATATATGGCCCCCCAAGCACTACCAGAAGTGATTCCTAAACTCAGAACCAGGAATAAGCCTTGATCGCAGCAGGGGTGGCCTCTAAAACCCCTTTCCTTCAAAAAAGAAAACAAAAACAAAGGCACTCAAACATGTTAAAATATTTTCCATTTTGTAAGAAATCTTATATTTTCCATCCCTATTAGGTCTCTACACTTTATTAAAAAGCTCTCCAAAAGGCCAGGGAGATAGTACAGTGGATAGGGTGCTTGACTTGCACTTGGTTGACCTGGGTTCAATTCCTGGCATTCCTTATGGTCCCTGAGCCCATCAGGAGTGATTCTTAAGTACAGAGTCAGGAGCAACCGTTGAGCACCACAAGTTATGGTCCAAAAACTAAAACCCAAAACAAAAATGTTCCCCAAAGAGTTTTAATACTGACTGTTTTACTTCAAATTATGTTTTCCTGCCTACCAGCAATTTCTCTCTTGTCCAAGTTAATGATCAATTTTTAAACATGTATTTTTCAAGGAAACACTTATTTTATTTTATTTACTTTTTTTTTTTTTTTTTTTTTTTTTTTTGCTTTTTAGGTCACACCTGGCGATGCTCAGGGGTTACTCCTGGCTTTGCACTCAGGAATCACTCCTGGCATTGCTAGGGGGACCATACGGGATGCTGGGAATTAAACCCGGGTCGGTCTTGTGCAAGACAAACGCCCTACCCACTGTGCTATTGCTCCAGCCCCTATTTTTTTGTTTCTTGAGCCACATTCATCCACACTCAGGGGCTACTACTAACCCTGCAGTGCTCATGAAACAGTGCCATGCCAGGAGCAAAGTCAGGTCTCTGGCATGCAAAGCATGTTCCCAAGCAGATGTCTGTGGCCCCCTAACAAATTTTATTTATTTATTATTCATTTATTTATTTTTGTTTTGTTGTCACACCTGACTGTGTTCGTGGCTTACTCCTGGCTCTGTGCCCAGGGATAACTCCCACAGTGCTTAGTGATCATATGCGGCCAGAGACCAAAGTTGGGTCAGTTGTTTGCAAGGAAAGCACTTATCCCCTGTATTATCTCTCTGCACCCTCTCCCTGACAAATTTTTATTTGATTTGATTTTATTTGCATTTATTTATGGGCTGGAGCGATAGCACAGTGGGTAGTGTGTTTGTCTTGTAGGCAGCCCACCCAGGTTCGATTCCTCCATTTCTCTCGGAGAGTCTGGCAAGTTACCGAGAGTATCCTGCCCACAAGGCAGAGCCTGGCAAGCTCCCCGTGGCATATTCGATATGCCAAAAACAGTAAAAACAAGTCTCATGATGGAGATGTTACTGGTGCCCACTCAAGCAAATCAATGAACAACGGGAGGACAGTGCTATTTATTTATTTATTCAATTTTTTAGTTTCAGGATCATACCCAGCAGTACACAGGGATCACTCCTGGAAATATAGGGTGCCGGGACTTATTCTGGGTTGACACACAAAGCAAATCACCTTATCCACTGCATTATATCTCTAATATCCTGACCAATTTTTAAACTTCATCTTATTTAACTTTGTATCAGCATATGAAGCAGTTGAAGACAACTCTCATCATTTCCCCACTTTCAAACATGACTTTGGTACGGTACGGGAGTGGCATAGCTAAATATCTAAACCACAGAGTCAACTGCACTGAAAACAAGAGATTCAAACCTCAACAACCAAACTTAGAAAATGTGCCCACAAAGGCTGAAGACTGGGAATCGGCGGGGATGGGGGGTGAGGGGGTGGGGGAAGCGTGTTCGAGGGAACTTGGGAACCTGGTGGAGGGAGGAGGACACTGGTAGTGGGTTCTTGATGGGACATAGTATGTCTAAAATTCAGCTATGAATAACTTTGTAAATCGTAGTGCTTTAATCATTTTTAAAAAGTATTTTTTCAATACCCAGGGATCATTCGCAGGTATCTGTCTTCCAAGTGTGAGCCAGGCAAGCATGAGTTTGGTTCCTACCACTGATCCACACACTCTCAAGTGTGATTTCTGTGGCTCTGCTGATTTGGATCCCCGTGCTGCAACAATATGCACAATCGCTGGCCTTCTGCAACCAAGTTTGTGTCGAAACCACAGATGTAGGACCCTGGGCTAGCACTACCACTAGGGGTGTGTGTGTGTGTGTGTGTGTGTGTGTGTGTGTGTGTGTGTGTGTGTGTGTAACCTTCAGACATTGTAGAAATAACATGGGAAAAGAAGTGAAAATATGTTTTAAAATTGCCCTAATTGACTACAGAGGGACTCCAATATCTTGATATTTCTTCACACTCACTGAACTTTTCATTCACCACCTCTAAGTATTTAAATGTTGGAGCATCCTGAGAACTCTGTCCTTGTGCATTAGGTAACTCCATCCTTTCTCACTGCCTAAAATCCATCCATATGCTGCTGATCCAGATTTTATCTCCAGCCCCCAAGGGTCACAGACTCATGAATATACAATTTCCTATCCAACATTTCCACTAATAGACATATCAAATTTAATATGTGCAAAAACCAAACTTGAATTCCTTGCCAAACAATAATTTCTCATTCTTTCCTATTTATTTTAGAGATTTGTTATTTATACACCTTTATGTCTTTCCTCTCACAAACCTAGCATGGAGTCCTGTGAACATTTTTCTCCAATCACCTTCTCCACTTAATACCTCAACAGAGGTATATCCTTTGCCAAATCTCCATTACCTTCTGTCTACATCGATAGGCTTCCCAAGAGTGTTCTCATTAGTGTAGTTCCTGTTTCAGTTGTTTATTCCTCATATGTCACCTAGAGTGGTCTTACTAAACTCTGAATCACACTATATCACTTCCCTGTGAAAAAGACTTTAGTGACTTTCCATTTGGAATAAAAGTCAAAGACCACCATGACCACAGAGTGGACCTTATACCCAATCTCAGTTTTCATCATGCCTAAAGGTCCCCATCAGGATAACTTTTGTGAGTTCAAGTTCTTTTTCCTTTCTTTCTTTCTTTCTTTCTTTCTTTCTTTCTTTCTTTCTTTCTTTCTTTCTTTCTTTCTTTCTTTCTTTCATTTTTATTGAATCACTGTGAGAAAGTTACAAGCTTTCATGTTTGGGTTACAAACCATGGTGTGAACTCAAGTTCTTGTACTTAGGTTTCTCCCATCTTTGGTGGGTTTTTCCCTCTGATACCTGCATGATTTATAAAGTCTGTCACTTCATTCAGAATTTCATTCAAATTAAAGAATTCTCTTCATAGGTCTTCTCTGATCTTATTATCCAAATACCACTTTATCTGCATTCCTCAAAAGTCATTTTATATATTCTAACCTATTGTTCTCTGTGAAACTCATTAGCAATTTTAAAGTAACTGAAAAGAAACCCCCACTCCCTCGGACCCAACCAAAACAAGAGAACAAGCATAAGGGTCAGAGAGATAGGATAAGGGTTAAGGCACGTGCCTTGTACACAGCCAACCTTGGTCTGAACCCTGGCATGATATAATGGTACCTTGAACACTTCTAGAAGTGATCCCTGAAAACAGAGCCGGGGTAAACCTTGAGCACAACTGGGTGTGGCTCAAAATTAAAAAATGAACAAAACAAGAACCAGTATGAGACTGAGATGTCTTTTCACCTAACTTGCAAGGTTAGTCACACACTGCTCCAATGCACCAGGACACCCTCTTAAAGGACATGAGTCTTTCTAAGGGATAAAGCATTTATATTAAAATGAAATATTGGGGCTGAAGTGATAGCACAGCAGGTAGGGTGTTTGTTTTGCATGCAACTGACTCGGGTTCAATTCTCAGCATCCCATATGGCCCTCTGAGCATTGCCAGGAATTATTTCTGAGTGAAGAGCCAGGAGTAACCCCTGTGCATTGCTGGGTGTGACCCAAAAAGAAAAAAAAAAGAAATATCATTGTCCAAGATTTTAAAAATTATCAAATTAGGGGCCAGTGGTTAGGTAGTGCCTTGCATGCAATCAACCTAGGGTTTGATTTTCAGCACTCCGAATGGTTCTCTGAGTCCTGCCAGGAGTGATTCTGAGCACAGGGTCAGGAGTGAGACCTAAGCACTACTGGTGGGCACCCAAACAAAAAGTTATCAAGTTATATGAATGTTAAATTATATTGAAAATTATTTAATTTCTATTTTAATCCACAAAATGAATTATGATTAAAATTATTAGTAAGAACAAACATTTTTTCTTAGCTCATCTGAATGCTATCATTACCTTTGTACATCTTTTATTTCAACTGGCTACAAGTTAATCACACTACATTCAAATCTAGACATTTTATTCTGTGCAAACTTATACTGTCCACTGTCCACTGTCCTCCCCTTGTTCATTGATTTTCTCGAGCGGGCCCAGTAACATCTCCATTGTGAGACTTGTTGTTACTGTGTTCGGCATATCGAATATGTCACGGGGAGCTTGCCAGGCTTTGCCGTTCTGGCGAGATACTCTCGGTACCTTGCTGGGCTCTCCGAGAGGGGTGGAGGAATCGAACTCGGGTCAGCCATGTTGGCTGCGAGCAAGGCAAACACTCTACCGCTGTGCTATTGCTCCAGCCCAAACTTATACTATTGTATGGCAAATATATCTAAAGAGAGAGAGGAAATTATTTTATGAAAACTTTCATGATTTTAATGTAGGTGACTTTATTTGGAGTTGACTATGCAAACTTTATGAACACTTAGATTATCTATTAAGTAGAAAGTTGTTTGGTTCTTTGTAACTGATCTATCTTTAACAGATCTTTTAAATAATTCTACAAGTGTGGTAGAGGGAGGTTAGAGGAATAGAGTACTACTAAAATTATCTTTTCTGAATTTTCACTTTGAAATTCCATTTGTACTCTGTTAAATTTTATCTTGATCTTACAACTTTTCTAAACATAATATTAAAACATCCAAACATGTCATACTATTTTAATTAAATTTAACGTGATTCTATTCACATGTGATATAGATTTACCATGTGCTGTCAGTAATAAATGAATAAAATGACTATAATCATAACTGAAATATATGATATAACTGAAGGCTTCCTTTCTCTATTAGGAAAAATATTCAACAATAATTTTATACTTCTTTTTATTTAATATTTTTAAGTAAAGTTTTTTAATCTAAAAATTTATATCTCTATATCATTTTTAGTTATGATTTTTCATCTCTTGCCTCCATTAAATCTTAAAAAAATTATAGATACCATAATTTCAATACTGTTAATAATAATAATTCAGGGATTGCCACACCACACTCATCCCAAGATGTCAGCATCCCTCCACCAATTTTCTAAGGTTCCCTTCTCACTTTCTATCTTTCTTTCTCCTTAGTAAACTCAGTTCTGTAGGCAGACTCACAGGGTCTTTTATCAGACCTCCTTATGTTTCTTTATACTTCCACATTTGAGAGATAACATTTTGTATTTGTCTTTTTCCCTTTGATTAACTGCTCTCACCAGGATACCTTCCAGTTACGTCTGTGAAGTAGAGAACTTTAGAAATTCATTTTATAGCTGGGATGTAATCCACTGTGTATATATCTACTATTTCTTTATCCACTCATCAGTTCTTGGACAATTGGGCTGTTTCCAGATCCTGGCTATTGTGAATAGTTCTGAAATGGACATAGGGTTGCAAACGACTTTTTTCTGTTTTTAATTGTTGATGTTTTCTTGTGCTTGTTGCTTGCTTGCTTTTATATTGAATCACTGTGAGATACAGTTACAAAGCTGTTCATGGTTGAGTTTCTGTCATACAATGTCTTAACATCCATCCCTCCACCACTCTACAGTCCCACTATCAATACCCTCAATTTCCTTCTAGCCATTCTCACCCCCTAGACTGTCTCTCTGGCAGGCACTTTTCTCTCTCTCTCTCTCTCTCTCTCTCTCTCTCTCTCTCTCTCTCTCTCTCTCTCTCTCTCTTTCCATTTTGGCATTATGGCTTGTAGTATAGGTACTGAGAAGCTATTATGTTTGTTTCTTTATCAACTTTCAGCATGTAGTTTTTACCCAGAGTGATCATTTCCAATTATCTTTGTCATAGTGGTCCCTTCTCTAATCCAACTGCCTTCTCCCCCAGCACTTGAAGGAGGCTTCCAACTGTGAACCAATCCTCTTGGCCCTTGTTTCTATTATCCTTGGTTATTAGTCTCATACTGCTTTTTTAAAAATAAATATATGTACCACAAATGAGTGCAACCACTCTATGTCTGTCTCTTTTCCTATGATCCATTTCACTCATCATGATACTCTCCATGTCCATCTATTTATAAGTTAATTTCCTGACTTCATTTTTCCTGGTTGCTGCATAATATTCCATTGTGTACATGTATCATAGTTTCTTTAACTAGTTTTCTGTTCTCTGGCACTCAGGTTGTTTCCAGATTCTGATTATTGTGAATAGTGCTGCAGTGAACATAGAGGTGCAGATAACATTTCTGCTGTGTGTTTTTGCATGCCTGGGTTATATTCCCAGAATTGGTATTGCTGGGTTATAGGGAAGCTCGATTTCTAGATTCTTGAGGAATGCCCATTTGTTTTCCAAAAAGGCTGGATCTGTTGGCATTCTCAACATCAATGGATGAGAGTTCCTTACTAGATGTGTGCCAGTCTCTGGTATGAGATGATATCTCATTGTTGTTTTGATTTGTATCTCCCTGATGATTAGTGGTTTAGAGCATTTTTTATGTACCTTTTGGTCATTTATATTTCTTGTTTGAGGAAGTTTCTGTTCATTTCTTCTCCCCATTTTTTGACGGAGTTGAGTTTTTTCCTTTGCAAAGTTCTACCAGCACCTTATATATCTTGGATATTAGCCCCTTATTTTATGGGTATTGGGTAAATAATTTTTTCCACTTTGTGGGCTGCCTCTGTACCTTGGCAAATACATTTTTGAGTTAATATTTTGGGGTTTTTTCAGTAGATGCTGTCACTGTCACTGTCCTCCCATTGTTCATCGATTTGCTCAAGTGGGCCCAGTAACGTCTCCATTTTGAGACTTGTTGTTACTGTGTTTGGCATATTGAATACGACATGGGTATCTTGCCAGACCTTGCCATGCGGGCAAGATACTCTCAGTAGCTTGCTGGGTTCTCTGAGAGGGGTGGAGGAATCAAACCCGGCTTGACTGGGCTGGCTGCACGCAAGACAAACGCCCTACTGCTGTGCTATCGTTTCAGCCTCTGTTATATAATTACATATAAATTGTCAAAACTGTATATTGGTAATGATGATTATAAAGCTGATTCTCAATGGGTCCACTTAAATTTTTTTTCATTGTGGTTTCCAAAGTTGATTTTAGGTAATCAATGAATTTCAGGCATTCAATGTTCTAACTCCAGATTCAACACCAGTGTGAATGCCTCTCCACCAATACAAGGCTCCCTCCCTCTTCCAACGTACTTTCTTATCAAACTTTCTTTATTTTTGCTTATTATACTTTGGGTCATAAGCTTACATTAGTGTTGACTAGTGGCTTTGATGTACATAGTTACCTCAACTCCACATGGTGAGCTAAGAGCCTTGGCTGCTGCCCTGTGTTATCATTGGTCTACCTCCTCACCTCTTCCCACCTGGACCCTCCCTGCTGCCTCTTTCCTTAGACTTCTCATTTTTATAATCCAGAGCCAATGTTTTGCCATAATACGATACTTTTCATTCCCTTTTCTTGTTATTCTACATACTACATAAAGGTGAGAACATCTGTATTTAGCCTTCTCCCTCTGACTTACTTTGCTTACTGTAATACCCTCCATCCAGGTTTCATTGAACTTCAATTTCATATTTTCTTATGGCTGCGTAGTATTCTATTATATGTACATCTACAGTTTCTTTCTTTACCCAGATGCTAAGAAGTAGAAGTTTTGGGTCATACGGAAGCACAGTACTTAAACTTTTAGAAGTTCAAATACTGTTTTCTATAGTGGCTGAACAAGACAACATTCCCACCAACAGTGGCTGCATTTCCTTTCCCCCATCTCCCCACCAGCACAGTTGCTAAGTATCTTTATCACTGGCGTGAGATGATACCTTTTTGCTGTTTTGATTTGCATTCCCCTAATGATAAGTGACAAAGAAAACTCTGTAATATACTCATTAGTTATCTGTATGTCTTCTTTGAGGAAGTGTCTGATCAGCAGTTTTGCCCTAATTTTTTTGATGGTGTTTTCTTGTTGAATCTTGGATATTAGTCCTTTGTCAGGTGTATGAAGAGTCAATTTTTCAGTCTGTGGGGAGGGCATTTTTAAAATTCTATTCACTCTCTTCCCCTCTCCTCCCGTCCTATACCCCCTTCCCTTCCCTTCCCTTCCCTTCCCTTCCCTTCCCTTCCCTTCCCTTCCCTTCCCTTCCCTTCCCTTCACCTTCCCCTTTCATCCTTTTCTTTCCTTCTTTCTTTCCTTTCTTTCTTTCTTTCTTTCTTTCTTTCTTTCTTTCTTTCTTTCTTTCTTTCTTTCCTTCCTTCTCTTTCAGCAGTGCTCAGAGTTTATTCCTGGCTCTGTGCTCCTGTGCTCAGGGATCACTCCTGGTGGTGCTCAGGAGACCATATGTAGTTCAGAGGATCTAACCTGGGTCAGCTATGTGGAAAGCAAGAGTCCTACCTATTGTACAATCTCTTGGGTTCCCTAGTGTTTTCTTGTTGAATCTTGGATATTAGTCCTTTGTCAGGTGTATGAAGAGTCAATTTTTCAGTCTGTGGGGAGGGCATTTTTAAAGTTCTATTCACTCTCTTCCCCTCTCCTCCCGTCCTATACCCCCTTCCCTTCCCTTCCCTTCCCTTCCCTTCCCTTCCCTTCCCTTCCCTTCCCTTCCCTTCCCTTCCCTTCCCCTTCCCCTTTCATCCTTTTCTTTCCTTTCTTTCTTTCCTTTCTTTCTTTCTTTCTTTCTTTCTTTCTTTCTTTCTTTCTTTCTTTCCTTCCTTCCTTCCTTCTCTTTCAGCAGTGCTCAGAGTTTATTCCTGGCTCTGTGCTCCTGTGCTCAGGGATCACTCCTGGTGGTGCTCAGGAGACCATATGTAGTTCAGAGGATCTAACCTGGGTCAGCTATGTGGAAAGCAAGAGTCCTACCTATTGTACAATCTCTTGGGTTCCCTAGTGTTTTCTTGTTGAATCTTGGATATTAGTCCTTTGTCAGGTGTATGAAGAGTCAATTTTTCAGTCTGTGGGGAGGGCATTTTTAAAATTCTATTCACTCTCTTCCCCTCTCCTCCCGTCCTATACCCCCTTCCCTTCCCTTCCCTTCCCTTCCCTTCCCTTCCCTTCCCTTCCCTTCCCTTCCCTTCCCTTCCCTTCCCTTCCCTTCCCTTCCCCTTCCCCTTCCCCTTCCCCTTCCCCTTTCATCCTTTTCTTTCCTTTCTTTCTTTCCTTTCTTTCTTTCTTTCTTTCTTTCTTTCTTTCTTTCTTTCTTTCCTTCCTTCCTTCCTTCCTTCCTTCCTTCCTTCCTTCCTTCCTTCTCTTTCAGCAGTGCTCAGAGTTTATTCCTGGCTCTGTGCTCCTGTGCTCAGGGATCACTCCTGGTGGTGCTCAGGAGACCATATGTAGTTCAGAGGATCTAACCTGGGTCAGCTATGTGGAAAGCAAGAGTTCTACCTATTGTACAATCTCTTGGGTTCCCTAGTCATCATTTATTTAATAATTCAGAAGCTTCATAGTTTAATATAGTCAAATTCCTTTATCTTTGCTTCTGTTTCCTTGACCAATGATATAGTCTTCTAGGACCAATGCTTCTAGGACCAATGTCATGGAGAATTCTGCCTATGTTTCCTTGATGTAATTTATTAATTCAGGTCAAGGTCTTTAATACATTTTGAATCTGCTGTGTATGCTGTGATATAGGGATTAATTTTTGCATATTTTATTACCAGTTTCTCAAATACCATTTATTAATAATTTCCTGAATTATTATGAAATTTAAAAGAAGAAAGCAGAGAGAGGAATATTAGTTATAAATGCTAACTATATACTCATACATAGAATTGATATGAATAAGACACAGCACATACTAAAGAAGCTAGTAGTCTAGATAGGGATACAGACATGGTGAAATTAATCTTATTAAATGTGATTAGAACAGCAACATCAAAAAAGTGAGACAAGCATTGAGAAAATAGTGATTAACTTATTTCTATGAGTGTCAGAGAATGCTTTCCAAAAATTACTTCTGATTTGGAAGAAGGAACAGCATCTACTGAGACCACTGTAGATTATGTGGCCTTAAACTGCCTTCTTCACTTTCTACCTCATATCTCTATGCCTAGGTACAATAAAAATATCACTGTTTCTCCTGAAAAATTTCAGATGGTTTTGCACCTTTTTACTTTTGTGTGTTGTTTTTCATCATTTCCTATTTTCAATCCTGTAGTTATTATAAATGAGATGGTGATGGGAACTTGAACAAAGGAGAACCATAATCACACGGTTTCAGAACAGTTCTCTCTGGTTCTGTGAGGCAGAGAAAACTTTAGATAGAGAAATCAATGATAATGCTACAGCAAAGGTCAGCAAGACCCAATTTAAAGTTGTTGTAGTGGAAAATATAGCAGAATTGGTATGAACGGTGTTAAAAAGTGCACTCAAATGTAGTTGAAGTTTGAGTAAGATGAATAGGAAAAGAAGTAGTAGGATGGAATGAGAGGAAACTGCTGTTCCTTAGGTTTCTGCCTTGAAACATTGTATGTTTGTGTTGCTTCTAGCCAGTGGAGAAAACAAGAAGCATTTGTGAGGAAGAGTAAATCCACCTTGGGTATGAATGCCACTTTAGTGTACTATTCACTTTGAGTAGAAAAGATAATAAGGAGCTGGATGTGACACTAGGTTTGGGCACTATCAAAGGGATTGCACTTAAAACTGGAGAAAGTATGGAGCAACTCATGATGGTTGACCTCTAAGGGGAGAGAAACACTGTGGTTAGAGCTATTGTGGAATCTTTCCTTAAAGTAGCAGGACAGAAAGTAAAACGGATATCAACTCTTCTAACTGGAGGTGAATGAGAATGATCCATCCAAGATAGGAAAAGTCCAACATTTCAGGTGGAAGCACTGGCACACTTTTCATTCCTAAAACTAGAATTATCTGTACAAGAAATCTTCCTTGATGTGCTAACTTAAAACAATGTGTTAATGGCTTAATGAATAGGTGCTTTACTCTCTAAGTCATTACAGTAAAACTTGCAAAGTTAGGAAAGAGAATAAATTATGAAATAATTTCTAAATGAAAAAAGGACATGGTTGTAGTAACAAGGATGCAAAAAATGATAATATTTTTCACAGGGTGGTAAAAGAGATACAGAAGAATGTCTGTATTGTTTGTTTTGAGCAGACCCAAGGGTGCTCAGGGACTATTCCTAGCTCTGTAGTCAGGGATCACTCTGCTCAGGGAATACTACTGATAGTGTGTAGGGGACTATAAGTAATGCCAGAAATTGAACTAGGGTTGACCACATGCAAGGCAAGAGCATATACTATATCTCTCACTCCCAAATATATGTATTTTTCCAGTTATCATTTTAGGCAATATTCACTTATTTGTGAACTTCTGAAATTGGCAGGCATTGATCTTGTAACAGTGAAGAGGCATACATCACAACTGTCATAAAATAAAAAATAGCTTTGATGTCCATATAATAATGTAACAAATTCTTGTTAAATGAATAAATTATATGAATTATTTACCAAGCAATCTTCCAATCCTCATTTGCCTTTCCAAGTAAATACCCCTTTTGGAAAGAGAAATGTCTATTGGAATTGAATCTATAACTTTGGTCAGAAATAGTCCTCCTCATAACGAATACCCAAAGACAATAGAAACAAAGAACATGCGAAGTTATATTCAGTAGGAAACATGTCACTTGAAGGGAGAGGTCTGGGGGACAGGACAGGGATGGAGCATCTTGGTTGGCTGCATACAAGGCAAATACCCTACCCACTCTACTCTAACTCCATTTCCCTAATCCAGATACTTAAGCATTATATATAATATTTTCTAACATAAAGCCTAAATTTTCTTTTTAGGTTCAAACATAATTTTAGGGCCAGAAAAATAGTACAGCATGTAAGGTGCTTGCCTTGTATGTGGCCAACCCAGGTTCGATCCTTGGCACCACATATAGTTCCTTGAGCATCACAGGAGTGACTTCTGAATAAAGAGCCAGGAGTAAATCTGAACACCATTAGATAGATCCCCAAGTCAAAAGATAAGAATCTGCATTAATACATAAAATACTGTAGTAAAATCTTTATAGATACAACAAAAACACTTAATAGACATGGAACACTCAATATAAATGAAACATTCATTCATTATTGAAAACAAAATCCCTTAGCAAGCTAGGAATAAACAGATCTTTGTTAAGCGGATAGAGTGGTACAACAAGCACAATGAGTGAATGACAAACTCAATGGCAAATAAAGCACTTCTTCTTGCAAGTGTATAATCAACAAGTTTAAGCTCCTGATGCCTCACGTATGCATAGTGCAAACTGGGAAGCTCTGCTGTCTGAGAACCCTGGCACTGAAAACTAGTTCCGACCACCCCATATCCAGGTGTATGGAAGAATCTCAAAAGGCTGTGACCCTCGGTCACCATTGCAACTAAAAAGACAAGTGAGCACTCTGGAGAGGAAAGATGACCTGTGCTCAGCACATGCGTGAGTCTTGTGTGGTCCAACTAAAATCTTGTGTGGTCCAACTAAGAGTGTGAGCACTGCTGAGCCCTGCATGGGAACATAAATGAGCACCACAGCCAAGTGTGTGAACAAGCAGGTGTGATTCCTGATGAGCACCTGAAATGTATGAGCACTGAAGCCAGGTTGTGTGTGCTCAACCTCTGCCTACATCATAACGATAGCATTATCAACAACAATAAAGGAGAAGGGAAAAGGGAGGAATTTTTTTTAACTGAATCACTGTGAAACACACAGTTGCAAAGTTGTTCATGAGTTGGTTTCAGTTATATAATGTGCCAACACCCATCCCATCACCAGTGTACATTTCCCACCACCAATGTCCTCCTTTCCCTCCTTTTAACCCACTCTCCCTACTGCCTGCTTCTATGGCAGTCACTTTTCTTCTTTCTGTTTCTCTCTCTGAAATATTTTAATATAACTTTCATAATTAAAAAAATCAAAACCCTCGAGGTCCTTAATAATTTTCTATTAAGTTGTAAGTGCTTCATTATATAATAATATCCCCGATGATCCAATAGTTGGGTTTTGTTTTCAGAGGAAAAGAACTTACCAGCAAATCAACTCTAAACCTACCTTGGCTTTGTAAATAGGGGAGACAGGTAAGGGCGCCTGAGCCAGACAAGGACAAGGTTAGGGAAACTGACCTCCTGCTGTTGCATTTTTTTCTTTTGAAGTATCCGTGCTTCAATTAGAACATATATCTGCCATCTTGGAAAGTTTCATAGGAGAGAAAAGTAAGAAGGCCTGTAATGACCCAGGCCAATGAGCACCTCAAATAGTCACGACTTCCTGATTCTTTGAGTAACCAGGACTTCCAAAACAGCTGAGACTAGTATGAAACACATGTGTTTTCTTTCTCAAAATGTTCTCACTTACTTTCCAGTGGATTCATATAAATAGGTTTGCCTAGGGGTTAAAAAATAAAAAGTTTTACTGCCATAAATATCAGAACATTGCTTTTTTTTCTTTTAAAAAATAAAACAGATTTGCTTTCTTTATATGGTAAGAACCCTGTCTACAAATGTGAATGTCACAAATGCTTTTATGGTAAAAAATCAGCCAACTGGAAATCCTTCCTTAATTCTGAGATAAATGTTGCATTCATTTACTGCCATTGTTGATTTTTCCAAATTTGGGTTATCTTTTTGATGAAAAGAAAATGGGGTTAGCTTGAACAGACTATTCCTAAATGTCAAAGGAATTGGGGTTGGCTTCTGAGCAGAGGCTCCTTAGATCATGGGATGAAGCATGAAGTTGCATCTGACAGCATGGATAGACTGAGAAATGACTAGCACCATGCACAATCTTCCAGAGAAGGGCAATGCATAGCCCCCAGGCAAGCACTCCTGACAACTCTACAGAAACAATCTCAGAATCATACATGTTGATGATGCAATATGAGACCCAGGTGCAAAGACTTCCATGTTCTGTGACAGACTAATTTATATCTAAAAATGTAATTTGGGTTAAAAATATTTTAAAAATGTAATTCGGGCTCAGAGAGAGCTCAGCAGACTGGGTGTATGCTCTGTATGTGGGAGAACTTGATTTAATTCACTGCACCACATGATGTCCCAAGCACCATGACCGTGACCTCCAAGCACAGAGCAAGGAATAGCTCTCAGCTGACCCCCTGAAAATGAAATGAAATGTACATTTTCTCTATTAAGAAAACACCTCACATCATTAAATTAACTAGAAGGAAAAGAATATTTTTCAGAAAATATTTATAAAAGGCCTAAGTAAAAGTCCTCAAATTTTCTACACATTCCTCCTTTACAATAACTGGATGATATCAACGATGAATATTTTTGGGTGAGTTGGTAATGATCAGTGAACCAAATTTGAAGAAAAAAGATAGCAATTTCTGTAGATTCATATTCACAAGTTTATTATACTATTAAACACATATGAATATGTTTTTACTTATATGAGGGGTGGTCAATATTCATTGAATATCTCCTGTATTTAGGTCTTTCTTAATAATTCAAGGTGGTGGTAGATACATTATGGTTCCAGTGAGGAGTCATATGGCTTCTTAAAATAAGGAGCCAGGGAGATGTAGGTTCAAAGGGCTGAAGTATACATGCTTTGCATGAAGGAGCCTTCGGTTTGATCTTGGCACTACATCATGCTCAAGCAATATCACGTGTGCTCCCAAACCAGTTTCTTTTTCTTTCTTTTTACTGAAACTAATTTAAAGAAAGGATTGTTTATAGTGGTGTTATCAAGATTAAGAAAACCAACATGGAATTGTGAAATAGCAAGGGAATGGGAACAACAGGAATCTATTTTCACCATTGGGTCTGAATCAACAAGAGGGGCAGCATAATCAGATTGTGAGGGGCCTTATAGTCTGGGAGAAGGCTCCTGTGTTGCTCATGTTTCATGGTCAATTCCAGTATGGATATGTGGAGTCAACCCACAGAACAAGCCATTCTCAGATACCAGTAGGGTAAGAACATAATTCAATTTGGACACTATGCACCTCTGCGCTCAGAGATAGCCACATATGATCCCAATCTTAAAGGTTCAGTCTCTGGGGTGCACCTTCCACATCAGGCTCCGGTCCTTAATCCCAGCCAGATATTCATCTTCTGCCTGAGCTGCTACAGGTTCCCACAGATCCCTTCTCACATTCAATTAATTGGACTAGTACAACACACAGAATTCAGGAAACTCATTTACTCACTATATAACAATTTTTTTTAAAGAGGAGACTAAAGGATATAAACAAACAGTCAGATTGGAAAGATACATAGGTCTATCGAAGGTATGGTAAGGGGAAAGTCTGGGCCAAAGGCATGGAGTTTCCATGTCCTCTTGAAGAGGGCCATTCTCCCAAAACTCTCGTTTTCAGACCCCAAAAAGCCATCCAAGTCCACTGCTTTTAGGTATTTTTAGAAGGTGCATTATGTTGGCAAGTGTGATTAAGAAACTTGAACTCAATTTCCAACCTCGTTACCCTCCTTAGAGGTCAGTGAGGTAGAAGTGGATGTTTTAATTTTTCTAGGATTTTATTGGCTTCTCTGGTAAAGAATCACACTATTGGTTCACCTTTATTTCTCATAAACTTCAGCTCCCCAGAAGAAATTACAGTGCAGGAAAGGTGAGGCTGAAAAGGACGGCCGATAGAGATAGAGGGTCACTCCATCTCTTTATCCCATCTGGTTGATAAAATTGTCCTTTGACTAAATTTATCTGGAAACTAGAAGGCAAGAAATAGATGATAAAGCCCAGGAGATTATTCATTTGAGACTAAGAGCAAGGTAAACTATAGATTTGGAGAATCACTTAATCACTTAACTTCCCGTTAGTCATCGATTTGCTCGAGAGGGCGCCAGTAACGTCTCCATTTGTCCCTGTCGCGTGCTAGTGTAGTCCAATGGCATCTGTTCACTCTGGGAACATGAAGAGCCTCAAACCGATCGTTCATGATCTTCACGAAGAAGTCTGACCATCTGGTAGGTGGGCGGCCACGTGGTCTTTTGACATCCCGTGGAATCCAGTCAGTAACAGCTCTAGTCCAGCGGTCGTCTTTAAATCTCATTACGTGACCAGCCCATCTGATTTTTGACACCTTGGCAAATGAGACAGCGTCCCTGATTCTTGATCGTCGACGGATGTCGGAACTCCAGATTTTTTCTCTCATTTGAGTGAAACGTGATATTCTAAGCATAGCTCTTTCTATTCTTCTTTGGGAGACCTGAATAGCGTTCTCACCCTGTTTGCGTAGGGCCCAGGTCTCTGAGGCATAAAGCAGGAAGAACAGTGGAATCAAACAGATGTGCCCGGAGCCGGAGGTTCTTCATCCTCTTAGCTATTTCTTCGATGTTCTTGAAGGCGTTCCAAGCCGCTCTCTTCCTCCTGCGCAGCTCGGGTGCCAGGTCATTCATCATGTTGACTTCTCGACCTAGGTACAAATAGCTGTTGCATTCGGAGATGGTCATTCCGTTGAGAGCGAATGGGGCATCAGGAACGAGGCTGTTTCTCATAAACATTGTCTTTGTAAGATTCAGCTGTAGTCCTACCTTTCCACACTCACGGTCAAAGTCGGCCAGCATTTGTGCTGCTTGGCTGATCTTTGGTGTTATTAAAACAATGTCATCAGCAAAGCAGAGGTGGTATAATTGCCGACCATCTATCTTCACTCCCATTCTTTCCCATTCCAGTCGTCACATGATTTTCTCGAGGGTGGCACTGAAGAGTTTTGGTGAAATGGTATCACCCTGCCGAACCCCTCTCTTGACATCAACGATCACTTCTTTGTAGAATGGTGAGATCCTGGTAGTGAAACCCCAATACAGTTCATGGAGGATCTTGATGTATTGGGCTTGAATACCCTGATTGGCTAGGGCTTCAATGACTGCTTCCGTCTCAACAGAATCAAAGGCCTTCTTTAAATCAATGAACGTTAAACAGAGCGGCATCTTGAACTCCTGAGAAACCTCAATGAGCTTGGTTATCGTGTGGATATGGTCGATGGTGCTGAATCCTTTGCGGAACCCGGTTTGCTCACATGGTTGTCCTTCATCTAGTGTTCTGCCAATCCTATTTAGGATGACTCGAGTCAACAACTTGTAGATGACAGATAATAGGCAGATAGGGTGATAGTTGCCAATGTCATGGATGTCTCCCTTCTTGAACAGTAGTACGGTCCTGCTGGTTTTCCATTGGGACAAAACCTTGCATTCAGACCGGTAGCGAGTGAAGAGCCGAGCCAGTATATTGATGAGTACTGATGGCAGGTTCTTCAGGTGTTCCGGTCTGACCTTGTCTGGGCTGGGTGCTGTTTGTTTCTTTACTGACAAAATGGTGTGTCGGATTTCGGAAGGGAGAATGTTTGGAACGACATATCCATCCTGTGGAATTTGGTATGTTGGCAAGTGGACATGGCTATCTAAGAGATTTGAGTAGAAGTCATGGATAATCTTCTCCATTGCCGTTCTGGAGGATGTGATGGATCCATCAGGACGTCGGAGGGCAGTCATCTTGGTCTTGTAGTTGGCGAAGGACAGGCGGGTGTAACGAATACTTTTCCCAGCTTCTGCCGCATCTACCAGTACTTCTGCTCTTCTCTCTTTGAGGTCTTCCTTTATCACATCTCTGCACTGCTTTGCGAGATAGGACATTCACTTGCGGTTGTCTGAGGCATGCTCCAAACCACACTGGCGAATTAGCTCAAGAATTTTCGAAGACAGAGTTTTTTTTGTGGCTATCTCTCTCTTGGCATTCCTCGCACATTCATGGAGGTGCTGAACCAGTCGATCGTATTCCTCGTCAATGTTGTCAACAATGGCATCTTCCCATGTTGCTGCAATAGTGCCAAAGAGTTCCCAGTTGGTGGTCGTTCTGCGAGTTCTTTCTTTGAACTTTGCAGCCCTTTCTCCCCGCTCTGTGAAGTAGAATTTTGCGCGAAGGAGACAGTGGTCCGATCCCGTTTGAAATTTTGGGACAACAGTGACATCGTTCAGGCAAAACCGTTGATTGAATATGATGTGGTCTATTTCATTGTGGAATCGTCCACCGGGAGACTCCCATGTCCAACGTTTAGATTCGGCCTTCTGGAACTGTGAGTTACCATGGATGGTCTTGGTCAACATGATGAACTCAGACAGTCTCTCACCCTGTTCGTTCCATTCTAGGCCATGGGTCCTGATGTGGAGTTCTTCGGCTGATCTTCTCGGTCCTATCTTGGCATTAAAATCACCCACAATGATCTTGTAAAAGGTGTGGTCTTCTTTATAGAACTTCTCCAGCTCCATGTAGAACTTCTCGATTTCTCTTTCATCATAATGAGATGTTGGTGTGTAGACAACGAAGATAGAAACTGCCGGCAGTGAGCCACATCTATTCAAATATAAACGTTCGATTTGGGTTGTTAGGCACTCGAATGAATCAATGCTCTTGGCCAAGTTTGTGTTGACAAAGACACCGATGCCACCGACACCTCTTTTATCGCATGTTCCGAGGAACAATTCTTCTCCAGTGTCGAAAATGGCATGGTGAGATTCGTGCCTTCTTGTCTCGGTCAGACCAATGATGTCGTACTTGATCATTCACGCTTGTACCATCAGGTCCTCGATGGATGTATCTGATGCTAGCGTACGTGCATTGAAAGTACAGATGATCATTTTTGTCTTCCTTCGTTGTGGCAGCCTAGTTCGGTCTTGAGATTTTGTCGGCCTCTCCTTTCTCATCCTTCTCAGTGCTGCCATGTCGGTGAAGCCTTCAGGGTCAGGTGAATGAGACCAGTTGTAGTTACTGGAGAAGATTTGGAGAAGTCAGTGAAAAATAATGACCTAATCATAGGGAACGAGCAAACTCAGAAGAAATAACTAATGACACTAAATATAAAATGGCAAATATGAAATCTGTAGAGATCAAGGTGGACAATATGAGAAAAGGTAGCCCACTATTCAAGAGAAAAATCTTTTAAATGATTATTATTTCCTATCTTTCCCCTTCTTCTCTAGGAGTCTCTGGCATATGCAACTCTCACACTCACACAATCCTTCAGTTGTAGAGCTCACATACACTGGGCTGTGGTGTGGACAGAAATCACATGCAGTTCCTGGGATCACAGACAACAGAGCTGCCTGACTTAAACAGCAGAACTGTGGGGATTGAACTCTGCACATGTATTACTAGGGATCAAACTCACAGCAATGTGGCACTTTCAATGACCATATTCTCAACACTGAGACATTCCTTAAGCCTTAAGAGCAAGAACTTTGATATTGTTGGTATTACTTAAATTCAGCCGTTGCCACCAATCATTGCATGTAATACCTTGCCAAATTATCAAACCTCATTGTACTTTAGCTTCATCAGATGCAAATCATAGTGTTCATATCCTATTTAGTTGTCATATACTTTTTAAAAGACTTAAATGATTGGGCGTTGGGGTATAGCTCAAATGTTGGAGCATATGCTTTGCATGTACTAAGTCTTGGGTTCAATCCCTGGTACTATATAGATCCCCTAGCACTGAGGGGTGTGTCTCCAAATTTTTTCAAAGTGAGACATGACTGAGATAACACAAATAATACACACATCAACTTGATACCTAGCATACAGTAAATACTTAATGTCAGTTACTATCACCATCATCAAGAATAATAGAAGAGTTGTTTTTTTTTTTGTTTTTTTTTTCAGAATTTTTTTTTTATTTTGAAATTTTTTTTTCCCTTTATTGTATTTTATTTTTTTTTAAAGTTGTAGATTTACAATTTTTTGTGCTTTGGTTTCAATTATACAATGATCAGATACCCATCCCTCCACCAGTGCCCATTTTCCACCACCATGGATAATATCCCTCACACCCCCATCCCCCCATCCCCCCTGTCTCTGTGGCAGGGCAATCCCCTGTGTTCTCTCTCTCCTTTTGGGTGTTGTGGTCTGCAAAAGAGGCATTGAGTGGCAAACATGTTCAGTCCATAGTCTACTTTCGACATGCATCTCCCCTCCTGGGAGGATCCTCAAAACATCCTTTATTTGGTGCTCCCTTTTCTATCTGAACTGCCCTTTCCTCTAGGATGCCCGGCTGGCCTCTAAGTTATGGAGTAATCCTCCTGGTGCTGATCTCAGCTATTCTTGGGTATTAATCTCATACTTTGTTACTTTATATCCCCCAGATGAATGCAATCTTTCTATGTCTATCCCTCTCTTTCTGACTCATTTCGCTTAGCATGATACTTTCCATATTGTACCACTTGTATGTAAATTTCATGACTTCATCTTTTCTAAGAGCTACATAGTACTCCATTGTGTAGATGTACCAAAGTTTCTTTAACCAGTCATCTGTTCTTGGGCACTCAGGTTTCTTCCAGTTTTTGGCTATTGTAAAGAGTGCTGCAATGAACAAACAAGTGCAGATGTCACTTCGACTATACATTTTTGCCTCTCTGGGATATATTCCCAGGAGTGGTATTGCTGGGTCAAATGGGAGCTCAATTTCTAATTTTTTGAGAATCGTCCATACTGTTTTCCAGAAGGGCTGAACCAGTGGACATTCCCACCAACAGTGAAGGAGTGTCCCTTTCTCGCCACATCCACGCCAGCATCGGTTGCTTTTGTTCTTTTGAATGTGGGCTAGTCTCTGAGGTGTGAGATGGTATCTCATTGTGGTTTTGATCTGCATCTCCCTGATGATTAATGATGTAGAGCATTTTCTCATGTGCTTTTTTGCCATTCGGATTTCTTCTTTGAGAAAGTTTCTGTTCATTTCATTGCCCCATTTTTGGATGGGGTTGGATGTTTTCTTCTTGTGGAGTTTAACCAGTATTTTGTATATCCTGGATATCAACCCCTTGTCAGATGTGTATTCGGTGAATATCCTTTCCCATTCTGTAGACTGTCTTTGTATTTTGGTCACTGTTTCTTTGGAGGTGCAGAAGCTTCTTAGTTTAAGATAGTCCCATTTATCTATCTCTGTTTTCACTTGCTCGGCCAGTGGCGTGGCATCTTTGAAGATACCATTAGCTTCAATGTCATGGAGGGTTTTGCCAACTTTATCTTCAATGTACCTTATGGTTTCTGGTCTGATGTTGAGGTCTTTAATCCATTTTGATCTTACTTTTGTACATGGTGTTAGGCAGAGTTCTGAGCCTATTTTTTTGCATGTAGCCGTCCAGTGATGCCAACACAATTTATTAAAGAGGCTTTCCTTACTCCACTTCACATTACTTGCACCTTTATCAAAGATTAGATGAGCATATGATTGAGGAGAGATGTCAGTGTATTCAACCCTGTTCCATTGGTCTGCAGTTCTGCCTTTGTTCCAGTACCATGCTGTTTTAATTATTACTGCTTTGTAGTACAGTTTGAAGTTCGGGAGGTTGATTCCTCCCATTTTCTTTTTCCCAAGAATTGCTTTAGCTATTCGTGGGGGCTTATTGTTCCATATAAATTTCAGGAGTGTTTGCTCCATTTCTTTGAAGAATATCATGGGTATCCTTATAGGGATTGCATTGAATTTATACAATGCTTTTGGTAGTATTGCCATTTTGACAATGTTAAGTCTCCCGACCCATGAGCAGGGGATATCTTTCCATTTCCTCATGTCCTCTTTTATTTCCTGAAGTAGCGTTTTGTAGTTTTCTTTGTATAGGTCCTTTACTTCCTTAGTTAAGCTGATTCCTAGGTACTTGATTTTCTGGGGCACAATTGTGAACGGGATTGTTTTTTTCATGTTGCTTTCTTCTCTCTCACTGTTTGCGTATAGGAAAGCCATGGACTTTTGGGTATTGATTTTATAACCTGCAACTTTACTATACAAGTCTATTGTTTCTAGGAGTTTTTTGGTGGAAGTTATTGGGTTCTCTAAGTAGAGTATCATATCATCTGCGAATAGTGAGAGCTTGATTTCTTCCTTTCCTACCTGAATGCCCTTAATATCTTTTTCCTGCCTAATCGCTATTGCAAGTACTTCCAGTACTATATTGAACAGCAGTGGAGAGAGTGGGCATCCCTGTCTCGTCCCTGATCTTAGAGGGAAGGCTCTCAGTTTTTCCCCATTGAGGATGATGCTTGCTGTAGGCTTGTGGTAGATGGCTTTAATTATGTTGAGGAAGGTCCCCTCTATACCCATTTTGGCTAGGGTTTTCATCATAAAGGGGTGCTGGATCTTATCAAATGCTTTCTCTGCATCTATTGATATGATCATATGCTTTTTATCTTTTCTTTTGTTGATATGGTGGATTATGTTGATTGATTTCCGAATGTTAAACCATCCTTGCATCCCTGGGATGAATCCTACTTGGTCATGGTGTATGATCTTTTTGATGAGTAGTTGGATTCTATTTGCTAGTAGTTTGTTGAGGATCTTTGCATCTGTGTTCATCAGGGATATCGGCCTGTAATTCTCTTTCTTTGTGATATCTCTGTCTGCTTTTGGTATCAGTGTGATATTTGCTTCGTAGAAACTGTTCGGAAGTGTTTTTGATATTTCAATTTCGTGGAAAAGCTTAAAGAGCATCGGGAGTAAGTCCTCTTTAAAGATTTGGAAGAATTCACTAGTGAATCCATCCGGGCCAGGACTTTTGTGCTTGGGGAGACTTTTTATTACCATTTCAATTTCCTTGATGGTGATAGGTCTGTTCAGGTATTCCAGGTCTTCTTGGTTCAGCCTTGGGAGTCTGTAGGAGTCTAGGAATTTATCCATTTCCTCGAGGTTTTGATGTTCCGTGGCATAAAGCTTTTCAAAGTACTCCCTGAGGATCCTCTGAATTTCTGTGGTTTCTGTTGTAATGACCCCCTTTTCATTTCTTATTCGGTTTATTAGGGTTTTCTCTCTCCCTTTCTTTGTGAGTTTTGCTAGAGGCTTATCGATCTTGTTAATTTTCTCGAAGAACCAGCTTTTGGTTTCATTGATCTTTCGGATTGTTTTTTGGGTTTCCATCTCGTTAATCTCTGCTCTGAGTTTTATTATTTCCTTTCTCCTGTTCGGGTTGTGCTCCTTCTTTTGGTCCTTCTCCAAGCTCTTAAGCTGTGAGGTTAGGTTACTTATGTGTGCTCGCTCCTCCTTCCTGAGGAATGCTTGTAGAACTATAAACTTTCCTCTTAACACAGCCTTTGCTGTGTCCCATAAGTTTTGGTAACTCGTGTTCTCATTTTCATTCGTTTCTAGGAATCTTTTGATTTCCTCTTTGATTTCCTGTCTAATCCACTCGTTGTTCAATAGTGCACTGTTTAATTTCCAGGTGTTTGATTTAGTTTTCTGTTTTTGTGTGTGATTTACTTCTAATTTCAGCGCATTATGGTCTGAGAAGATTGTTGATACAATCTCTACCTTCTTAATTTTATGGAGGCATGTTTTGTGGCTCAGCATGTGGTCTATCTTGGAGAATGTTCCATGTACGCTTGAGAAGAATGTGTATTCAGCTTTTTGTGGATGAAGTGTCCTGTATATATCTACTAAGTCCCTTTCTTCCATTGTTTCCCTCAAATGAAGTATGTCCTTGCTAAGCTTGAGTCTGGTTGATCTATCAAGAGGTGACAAAGCAGTGTTGAAGTCTCCCACTAGTATTGTGTTGCTATTGATGTCTTTTTCCAAATCTATGAGTAGTTGTTTTAAGTACTTTGCTGGTCTCTCATTAGGTGCATATACATTTATTATTGTAAGTTCTTCCTGTTGTACAGATCCTTTGATCAATAAGAAATGGCCTTCACTGTCTCTTATGACCTTTCTCACTCTGAAATCGATGTGGTCTGATATAAGGATGGCTACCCCAGCTTTTTTATGGGAGCTGTTTGCCTGTAGGATTGTTTTCCAGCCTTTGACTCTGAGTCTGTGTTTGCTTTGACTATTGAGATGCGTTTCTTGCAGGCAGCAGAATGTTGGGTTCAATTTTCTAATCCATCCTGCCGCTCTATGTCTTTTAATTGGTGTGTTTAGCCCATTGACATTGAGACAGATTATTGTTATGGGATTTTGTCCCATTGTTCTGTTAAAATTTGGTGTATTTGAGCGGCCTTTCTTGCCTTAAAGTAGCCCATTTAGTTGTTCTTGTAAATAGAAGAGTTTAATAAGAGAATTTACCAATGAGAACTAGCATAAATAAAATAATGGGTAGAATTTGGAAAGGTAGGAAGAGAAAGGAAGGAATTCTGGAGAGGTTTAGAGAAGAGAGGTCATGAACAGATAAGGGAGCAGGAATTCACAGAGTATGTACAAAAAGTAAAGAGTTGTACCATAAATAATAGATATTTAAACTGAAGTTATTAAAATTAAGGAGGCAATAGATATCTTTGAACAGTAAAAATATTCAAGTTTGTCAAGTGCATTATGGGGAACAAAAAATTTTAAAGCAGGTAAGGAGGGCAGAGTAGTTTTTTACAATGTTATATAAAGCATGTGTTTATAATTATGTGGTAATAATGGGGAGGTAGGCAGTTTTAAAATTGAATTACAAAATTCTACTAAAATTATAAAATTCTATTAAAAATTTTCATGGCTTTTTATAGATAACTATGACTAATTTGAGGAATAATCCTTCCACCCCTATTATACTGAGGGTTTTTTTTTTATCATAAATGGGTGTTGACAAATAAGACACATCATAAGACACTTAATACCCATCTTCCAGGATTGCTGCACCATATTTGATAGGGTTCAAATATGGTTTGAACCATGGGAACACCTATAGGGCCGATTAGAGGCCGCCCCAAAAGCCCCTATCCCTCTTGGAGAACCTGGCAAGCTACCGAGAGTATCCCGCCCACACGGCAGAGCCTGGCAAGCTATCAGTGGTGTATTCAATATGCCAAAACCAGTAAATACAATGGGTCTCATTCCCCTGACCCTGAAGGAGTCACCAATATGGCAGCATTGAGAAGGATAAGGAAGGAGAAGCTGATAAAATCTCAAGGCCGAACTAGGCTGCCAAAATGAAGAAAGACAAAAATGATTGTCTGTACTTTCAACGCATGCACGCTGGCATCAGATGCATCCATCAAGGACCTGATGGTACAAGCGCAAATGATCAAGTATGATATCATTGGTCTGACCAAGACAAGAAGGCATCAATCACATCACGCCGTTTTCGACACTGGAGAAGACCTGTTCCTTGGAACATGCGACAAAAGAGGCGTCAATGGTATCAGTGTCCTTGTAAACTTGAACTTGGCCATGAGCATTGATTCATTAGAATGCCTAACAACCCATAGCGGACCTTTGCACTTGAATAGATGTGGCTCACTGCCGGCAGTTTCTATCCTTGTTGTCTACACACCAACATCCAATTATGATGAAGGAGAAATTAAGAAATTCTACATGGATCTGGAGAAGTTCTATAAAGAAGACCACACCTTCTACAAGATCATTGTCAGTGATTTTAATGCCAAGATAGGACCGAGAAGATCAGCCGAAGAACTCCACATCAGGACCCATGGCCTAGAATGGAACGAACAGGGTGAGAGACTGTCTGAGTTCATCATGTTGACCAAGACCATCCATGGTAACTCACAGTTCCAGAAGGCCGAATCTAAATGTTGGACATGGGAATCTCCCTGTGGATGGTTCCACAATGAAAGTGACCACATCGTATTCAATCGATGGTTTTGCCTGATCGATGTTGCTGTTGTCCCAAAATTCCAAACAGGATCAGACCACCGTCTCCTTCATGCAAAATTCTACTTCCCGGAGAGGGGAGAAAGGGCTCCAAAGTTTAAGAAGAGAACTCCCAGAACAACCACCAACTGGGAGCTCTTTGGCACTATGCTGTCGTTGTCAACATTGACAAGGAATATGATCGACTAGTTCAGCACATCCATGATTGTGGGAGGAACACCAAGAGAGAGATAGCCCCCAAAAAACACCTGTCTTTGAAAACTCTTGAGATTATTCACCAATGTGTTTTGGGGGCATGCCTCAGGCAACCGCAAGCGAATGTCTTATCTCGCAAAGCAGTGCAGAGATGTGATAAAGGAAGACCTCAAAGAGAGAAGAGAAGCAGTGCTGGTAGATGAGGCAGAAGCTGGGAAAAGCTTTCGTAACACCTGTCTGTTCTTAGCCAACTATAAGACCAAGATGACTGCCCTCTGAGGGTTTTAGGGATCTCATTGAATTTGTACAATGCTTTGGGAAGTATTGCCATTTTCACAATGTTGACAACGTCAATTCTCCCGATCCATGAGCAAGGGATATCTTTCCATTTTCTTGTGTCCTCTTTTATTTCCTGAAGAAGCGTTTTGTAGTTTTCTTTGTACAGGTCCTTTACTTCCTTAGTTAAGCTGATTTTTAGGTAATTGATTTTCTGGGGCACAATTGTGAACAGGATTGTTTTTTCATGTCACTTTCTTCTCTCTATTTGCGTATAGGAAAGCCATGGACTTTTGGCCTGCAATTTTATAGCCTGCAACTTTACCATACAAGTCTCTTTTTTCTAGGAGTTTCTTGGTGGAGGTTATAGGATTCTCTAAGTATAGTATCACAACATCTGTGAATACTGAGAGCTTGATTTCTTCCATTCCTACCTGAATGCCCTTAACATCTTTTTCTTGCCTAACCGCTATTGCAAGTACTTACAGTACTATATTGAACAGCAGTGGAGGGAATGGGTATCCTTATCTCGTCCATGATCTTAGAGGAAAGGCTCTCAGTTTTTCCTCATTGAGGATGATGCTTGCTGTAGGTTTGTAATAGATGGCTTTAACTATATTGAGAAAAGTCCCCTCTATACCCATTTTGGTGAAGGTTTTCATCATAAACGGGTTCTGGATCTTGTCAAATGCTTTCTTTGCATCTATTGATATGATCATATGGTTTTTATCTTTTCTTTTGTTGATATCATGGATTATGTTGATTGATTTCCAAATGTTACCATCCTTGTATCCCTGGGATGAATCCCACTTGGTCAAGGTGTATGATCATTTTGATGAGTTGTTGAATTCTATTTGCTAGTATTTTGTTGAGAATCTTCGCATCCGTGTTCATCAGGGATATCGGCCTGTAGTTTTCTTTTCTTGTGGTGTTTTTGTTTCCTTTTGGTATTAGGGAGAGATGGGTTTCATAGAAACTGGGAGAGTTTCTGTTTCTTCAATATCCTGGAAAATCTTCAGAAGAACTGGCAATAGGTCCTCTTTAAATGTTTGGAAAAATTTGCTAGTGAATCCATCTGGACCTTGGCTTTTGTTTTTGGGAAGACTTTTGATTACAGTTTCAATTTCCTTGATCTTAATAGGCCTATTCAGATACTCAAGATCTTCTTGATTCAGCCTTTGGAGATAATAGGAATCTAAGAATTTATCCATTTCTTCTATGTTCTCTTGTTTCGTGGCATACAGACTTTCATAGTAGTCTCTGATGATCTTTGAAATTCTTTGGTTTCTGTTGTAATAGCCCCCTTCTCATTTTTGGTTCAGTTTATTAGGGTTCTCTCCCTCTTTCTTTGTTAGTCTTGCTAGTGGTTTATCTATCTTGTTTATTTTCTTGAAGAACCAGCTCTTGGTTTCATTGATCTTTCGGATTTCTTTTTTGGTTTCCATGTCATTGATTTCTGTTCTAAGTTTTATGATCTCTTTCCTTCTGCCTGATTTGGACTCCTTTTGTTGAACCTTTTTTAAGATCTTGAGCTGTGAATTCAAGTTGTTTATGTGGGCCTTTTCTTTCTTTCTGAAAAATGCTTGCAGAGCTATAAATTTTCCCCTTAATACAGCTTTTGCTGCATCCCATAGGTTCTGGTAGCTCGTGTCTTCATTCTCATCTGGAAACAAATGTCTTTTGATTTCGTCCTTGACTTCCTTCCTGACCCACTCACTGTTCAACATTGAGTTGTTTAATTTCCAGGTGTTTAGTTTGGTTCTCCGTGTCTGTGTGTGAGTCATTTCTATTTTCAGTGCATCGTGGTCTGAAAAGATTGTTGATACTATTTCTATCTTCCTGATTCTGTTGAAGTATGTTTTGTGTCCTAGCACATGGTCTATTTTGGAAAATGTTCCTTGTGCACTGTGGAAGAATGTGTAATCTTTCTTTTGGGGGTGTAAAGCCCTGTATAGGTCTACAAGCCCTTTCTCTTCTATTTCTTCCTTCAGAGCCAATGTTTTCTTGCTGAGTTTTGTTCTTGTTGATTTATTCAGAGGTAATAAGGCGATGTTGAAGTCTCCAGCTAGTATTGTGTTGCTAGCAATGTCCTCCTTAAAATCTGTTAGCAGTTGTTTTAAATATTTAGCTGTTCCCTCAGTAGGTGTGTATACATTTAAGAGTGTGATTTCTTCCTGTTTTACATATCCCTCAATGAATAGAAAATGGGATTACATGGTGTCAGGGGGTCAGTTGGTGAGTGTGACCCCTGTCTACTGGAATATGGAGGATCTGGGTGGAGGATGCTCAGCCCGGATCCGAGCAGGCTTGGAGATCTCAGCCCTGGGACCCGCATGCTTTTGTTCCTCTGCCGGTACCTTCATCCGTGAGGAGAGTTGTCTCAGCATGGTGGTGACTGGTTCTGGAGGTCTTCGGCTGCCGGAACCCTGGTTGGGATGGGGAGGGAAACTCAACCCGCTCCCCTCCAAGGGGCCCTGGAGAGGACAACCAGGCGTGGGGGTGGGAGAATCTGTGCTGTTCTCTTCCAGGAGTGGGGTTTTATAGTCTCTGGGTCTTGGCCGTTGATGGGATTACACGGCGCCAAGGGGCCAGTTGATGGGTGTGACCTCTGCCTACCGGAATATGGAGGATGTGGGTGGAGGATTCTCAGCCGCGATCCAAGCAGGCTTGGAGATCTCAGCCCTGGGACCCACATGCCTTTGTTCCTCTGCCTTTGTTCTTCATGCGTGTGGAGAGTGATCTCAGCATGGTGGTGGCTGGTCATGAAGGTCTTCGGCTGCTGGAGCCCTGGTTGGGGCGGGGAGGGAAACTCAACCTGCTCCCCTCCAAGGGGCCCCAGCGAGGACAGCCAGGCGCGGGGGAGGAGACTCTGCCAAGACCCAGAGACTATAAAACCCAGCTCCCAGAAGCATGCAGCTGCATTTGTGGCCGCGTGACATCTTATTATCGCATTCTTACTTTGGACAAACTGGCAGGCTACCAAATGTAACCTGCCCACAAGGCAGAGTCTGGCAAACTCCCCATGGCATACCCAAAATGCCAAATACCAGTAACAATGATGGGTCTCATTCTCCTAACCCTGAAAGAGCCTTGAATATGGCACTTTTAAGAAAAATCTAGGATGAAGTAGACATTACTGGGGCCTGCTCGAGGCAATCGACGAACAACATGATGGTCGTGATCGTGATTGTGATCGTGAATAGAAAATGGCCTTCGCTGTCACTTCTAATCTTTTTCAACCTGAAGTTGATGTTGTCGAATACTAGTATGGCCACCCCAGCTTTTTAAAAAAATTTTTATTAGTGAAACACCATGAGGTGCATTTGTAGATTTACAAATTTTTGTGTTTGGGTTTTGATAATACAATGATCAAATACCCATCCCTCCACCAGTGCCCATTCTCCACCACCAAGGATCCCAGTATCTCTCCCACACCTATCCCCCCATCCCACCCTGCTTCTGTGGCAGAGCATTCCCTTTTGTTCTCTCTCTCCTTTTGGGTGCTGTGGTTTGTAAAAGAGGCATTGAGTGGCAATCATGTTCGGTCCATAGTCTACTTTCAACATTCATCTCCCCTCCTGGGAGGATCTTCCAAACACCCTTTATTTGGTGCTCCCTTCTCTTTCTAAGCTGCCCTTTCCCCTAGAATTCCCGGATGACCTCTAAGCTATGGCGTAACCCTACTGGTACTGATCTCGGCTATTCTTGGGTATTAATCTCCTATTTTGTTACTTTATATCCCCCAGATGAATGCAATCTTTCTATGTCTATTCTTCTCTTTTTGACTCATTTTGCTTAGCGTGATACTTTCCATGTAGTACCACTTGTATGTAAATTTCATGACTTCATCTTTTCTATCAGCTACACAGTACAGGGGTGCTCCTTTGTATGTGATTTCTTTCTTTTGACCTTGCTGCTTGCAGTATTGTGTCTCTATCCACGGCATCCATAATTCTAACTATGATATGTCTTGGAGTGTTTTTGTTAGTGTCTCTTTTAGTTCACACCCTTCGAGGTCTTTGAATCTGAATGGCTGCATTGTAGAGCTCTGGAAATTTTTCAGCAATGATTTGTTTAACCGTAGATTTTTCATTGAGATTGTTTCCCTGAGCTTCTGGTACTCCAATTATTCTAATGTTGTTCCTCTTGGAATCATCTCCTAGAACTCTGATTCACTGTAGAGCTATTTTGAGGTCTCATGTCATTGTTTGTTGTTGCCTGTTGGTTTGGTGCAGCTGATCTTCCAGTTCACTGATTCTGTCTTCAGCTGTGGTAATTCTACTGTTGAGGGCACAGACTGAGTTTTTTATTTCATCTATGGAATCTTTTATTTGTGAGATTTCTGTGCGTAGCTTTCCAATTTCTGCTCTCATTTCTTCCCGTAATTTCTCAATTGTTTCTCTCATGTTACTGGATATCTGTCTGACTGTTTCATTGAGTTTATTGAACATCTTTATTATTTCTTATCTGAATTCTTTCTCAGAGAGGTCCTTTAGTAGAGTAGTACCTATTGAGGCTTCTGGACTCTTTTCATCTTCCTCCCCACGTGGTGGGAATTTGCATTATTTCTTCATGTTGGTGTGGAGGTATGGGGACTGAGATGTTACACTAGATTTCTTGGTATGACTAAAGTACCTGTGGCCGCGTGAGCGTTGGCCGGCCCCAAATTAGGCCATGCCCACTTCTACAGAAGCTACGCCCAGTTCTGAAGAGGCCACCCCCCCACGGATACCTGATGTGTGTGGGGCGGGGGTAGTACCAGCTGGAGGGGAAGAGTACAGGCACAGCATTGGGGACAACAGGAAGAGGCTCAGGGATGTGGGTGTCCCAGTGTCCTAGAAGATGCCTGGGGCGTGTGTGCAGAGAAAGTCCAGGGTTTGAATACTGGTGGGTTAACTGACCTGGGAGGGGAAGAAGACCAGCAGAGCATTGGGGACGAACAGGAAGAGGCTCAGGGATGCCGGGCGTCCCAGGGTCCTAGAGGACGCCTGGGACATGTGCGAGGGAAAAAAAGTCTGGTATATAAGTTTTTTGATGTGCTGTTGAATTCGGTTTGCTAAGATATTGTTGAGGAGTTTTGCTTCAATGTTTATCAAGGAAATTGATCCAAAATTTCTTTTTTTTCTGCCAATATTTCTGTCAGGTACAGGTATCAGTGTAATGTTAGCTTCACAGAGATGTTAGGAAGGAGTCCTATTTCTTTGATATTTTGGAAAAGCTAAAGGATCAATGGCAGTAAATTTTCTTGGAACAAACAAGCTCAGTTTTAAAGAATATGCATGTAAATGGCAGAAGTGAGGTCTGTGCAAATATTTGCCAGTTTGGTGTCTAATACTGGGAAGGTTCATGAACTGAGGTGAGTGGAGAACTGGACAAAGGAATGAAACTGAAAAACAACTCAGTCCTGGCTAAAGAACTAGGACTTCACACTACTTGGGGAGCAAAGGTTTCAGATTTGTATCTGAATAGTCTCACTGTAGAAGTAATCAAAAAGATTGCATTGAGAAAGATAGAAACTAGAGCTTTAAGCATATTAGTGGCTTCTGGATATACTCATAGACGAAACATTTCTGGACAGATGGATGGAAGAATAAACGTGGAAAGGATGTATGAAAGCAAGGAGGTAGAGTCATCAGGGCTGTGGGACTCAGGATTCAGGAGTAGGAGAAGGATGTTTGAAATGATTTCCAGATTTTTGACTTGGGAAATTGTGAAATTTAACGGAGGTTTAAAAAAATACAGTGACAGAAGATGGAAGGGGTCATGTGGGAATGTTGTGATGCTTTATGCATAAGCTGTGTTTGAGATGACTGTCAAAAGTCCAACTGGAGATGTCTCACGAGAATTTCAGTAGATTTGTCTGGATGCAGAAGGTAGTCTAGACTGGTGATAGATTAAAAATTGATGATTTTAAATCAGCAACACATACTTAGTGCTTAACAATAATCTCAGTTTCAAGTATTGTTGACTACCATGAATTAGGTACTTGAATTTTTAGGGTATACTAAATACTTTATTGCATTAGTCATCATAAGAAAATTTATGGAGGAAAGTATTATATTTTGTGGGAGATAAAACGGAGGTTCAAAGTGTTCATTAAATATTAATGGAAGTTATTAATTCCTTATCAGATGGGTATTGGGTAAATTTTCTTTCCCATTCTGTGGACTCTTTCTATATTTTGGTCACTGTTTCTTTTGAAGTGCAGAAGCTTCTTAGTTTGATATAGTCCCATTTGTTTATGTTTGCTTCCACTTGCATGGCCAGTGCTGTTTCATCCTAAAAGGTGTTTTTAACTTCAATGTCATGGAGAGTTCTGCCTATATTTTCCTCTATGTACCTTACGGATTCATGACTGATATTGAGGTCTTTAATCCACTTTGATCTGACTTTTGTGCCTGGCATTAACAGAGGTCAGAGTTCATTTTTTTTGCAGGTATCTATCCAGTTTTCCCAGCATATTTTTGAAGAGGCTTTCCTTGTTCCACTTCACATTTCTTGCTCCTTTGTCAGAGATTAAGTGGTCATATTCTTGGGGGTCTGTGACAGAATATCCAACTCTGTTTCAATGGCTTGCAGGCCTCTTTCTAGCCCACTACCATGCTGTCTGAATTACTACTGTTTTGTAGTACAGTTTGAAGTTGGTGATGCCACCCATCTTATTTTTCCCAAGGATTTAAAAGCTATTTCTGGGGCTTTATTGTACGATATGAATTTCAGTAGTGTTTTGTCTATTTCTTTGAAAAATGTCATGGGTATCCTGATAGGGACTAGTATCCAGGATATACAAAACATCAGTAGAATTATACAAGAAAAAAGCCTTCAACCCCATCAAAAAATGGGGAGGAGAAATGAATAGAAGTTTCCTCAAAAAAGAAATACAAATGGCCAAAAGGCACATGAAAAAATGCTCCACATTGCTATCCATCAGGGATATGCAAATCAAAACAACAATGTGATATCATCTCACACCACAGAGACTAGCACACATTAAAAAGAACAAAAACAACCAGTGCTGGCATGGTTGTGGGGGAAAAAAAGGGACACTCTTTCACTGTTGGTGGGAATGTCCACTAGTCCAGCCTTTCTGAAAAACAATATGGTCAGTCCTTAAAAACTAGAAATTGAGCTTCCATATGACCCCACAATACCACTTCTGGGAATATATCCCAAGGATGTAAAAAAGAAACACAGTAGAAAAGACATCTGTACCTATATGTTCATTGCAGCACTGTTCACAATAGCCAAAATCTGGAAATAACCCAAGTGCTCTAGAACAGATGACTGGTTAAAGAAACTTTGGTACATCTACACAATGGAATACTATGCAGCTGTCAGGAGAGATGAAGTCATGAACTTTGCTTATAAATGGATAGACATGGAAAGTATCATGCTAAGTGAAATGAGTCAGAAAGAGAGGGACAGACATAGAAGGATTGCACTCATTTGTGGAGTATAAAGCAACATAACATGAGGCTGACACCTAAGGATAGTAGGTACACAGGACAGATAGATTACTCCATAGCTGGAATCCTGCCTCATGAGCAAAGGGGAGAAGGCAGCTGGAATAGAGAAGGGATCACTAAGAAAAAGATGGATGGAGGAATCGATCGGGATGGGAGATGTGTGCAGAAAGTAGATAAAGGAACAAACATGATAACCTCTCAAGGTCTGTATTGCAAACCATAATGCCCCAAAATAGAGAGAGATTATGGGGAATCATATCTGCCATGGAGGCAGGGGGAGGGTGGAAAAGGGAGGGTATTGGTGGTGCGGAATGTGCACTGGTGGAGGGATGGGTGTTTGATCATTGTGTGTTTGTAACCCAAACATGAAAGCTTGTAACTATCTCACGGTGATTCAATAAAATTAAAAAAAGATTTTTTAAATTTATGGAAGTTATGAGAGTAGATGAATCAGTGAACTTAAGAGAAGAAGAGAGAGAAGACACTGAATAGATTATTGGCTTTCAGAGATAAGAAGTGAGCAAAATAGACAAAGGGGAAAATGGTACAAAATTTCAGTTATAGAACAAGTTCTGGTGATGTAATGTGTAGCTTAGTGACTACAGTTAATCATATTGTATTGTATATTTGAAAGTTGTTTAGAAAGTAGATCTTGAAAGTTTTTTCACACAAAAAAAATCTGTAAGCATGGGTGACGATACATGTTAACAAGATTTTTTGTGGAGATTGCTTTGCAATATGTATATGTATTAAATCATTATTTCATATACTTAATGCTAATATGTTAAATGGCAATTATATTTCAATTAATAAAAACAGTTACCATACAGTTCAGGATTCTATACAATAACAAATATTGAGTGTCTTTTATGTGCAATGCACTTTTCTATTTTTTTAATGTAGGAGTACTGCTATTTATTCAGCCACTGATTAGCTGATTGATTTGGGCATGAACTCCACCTTACTATTTTTTTCATAATTTTATTTATTTATTAATTTATTTCTTATATTTATTTATTGAATTACTGTGGGAAAAGTTACAAAGCTTTCAGGTTTAAGTCTCAGTCATACAATGATCAAACACCTTTCCCTTCACCAGTACTCATTTTTCACCACCAACAACAACCCAATATACCCCCTCCCACCTGTCCCAATGCCTGTGAGGCAGTTGATTTCTACTTAACTCTTCTCTACATTGATTACATTCATTATTTCGACAAAAGATGCACCATTATTGTTTAGAATTCCCTCCCCCCCCAACAATTAGAATTGCTGAAAAGGCATTGTGAAATATTTTGTTTTCTATAGCTGGTTATGAGAATCATATAATGATTTTGGATTTCTGCAAAGAACTAGATAATTACATGATTGGTTTCTGTCCATCTGGTGTTATGGCTGTGCCGGAGAACCACTCGTGGGGGGCAACTTGTGACCTCGGTAGGGCATGAAGGACAAGCTGGTACCGCCCCCCCTTCCCATGAGACTTCAGTTGCTCTGTCACCGTTGGCTCATACCTGGCTTTCCAATAAGCTCTGAGGCAGCGCCACCTTGCTACTGAGGGTGGGGGGCGGGGAGGCGGAAGGGAGCAACACCCTTTTCCTCCTGGGGAGACATGGCACTGTAGATTAAAGAATGCTCCATTCACTTTTCTACCGCAAGCTGCCGTGCTCTGGACTAAGTCCTTTTGCCTCTGGAGCCATGGCCATGCCAGAGAACCGCTCGTGGGGGGCAAGCAATACACTATTCTAAGTATTAATTTTTTATAATTGAAATGATCACGATCACGATCTTCCTGTTGTTCGTCGATTGCCTCCAGCAGGCACCAGCAACGTCTCCTTCATCCTAGTTCTGAGATTTCAAGGCTCTTTCAGGGTTAGAAGAATGAGACCCATCATTGTTACTGGTATTTGGCGTATTGGGTATGCCACGGGGAGTTTGCCAGACTCTGCCGTGTGGGAAGGTTACATTGGATAGTCTGCTAGGTTGACCAAAGTAAGAAAGAAATAAGATGAGATAAGATGTCACGAAGCCGCGAATGCAGCCGCACGCTTCCAGGAGCTGGGTTTTTTAGTCTCTGGGTCTTGGCTGCTGATGGGATTACATGGTGCCTGGGAGGGGGTGGGGTTAGTTGGTGGTTGTGACCCCTGCCTACTGGAATTTGGAGGATCTGGGTGGAGGATGCTCAGCCCCGATCCAAGCAGGCTTGGAGATCTCAGCCCCGGTACCCGCATGCCTTTGTTCCTTTGCCGGTACCTTCATGCTTGTGGAGAGTGGTCTCAGCATGGTTGTGGCTGGTTCTGGAGGTCTTTGGCTGCTGGAGCTCTGAAATGAACACGTTCTTTATTTCAAAAAGCCCCTTTTGGAAAATATACCAATTCTTCTTTAATTGTAAGGTTTAAAGAATATACTTAATTAGAATTTAAAGTGGAAGTTTGTGTTTACCTATCACATTTTTGGTAGACAAGATTGTGTTAAGAGAATATGTAAAGTAATTTGATAGGGACCAAAATCAAAAGATTTTTATTTTAGTCAATGCTCTTTAGGGCCAAGTGAACAGGGGATGGTGATAGAGTTCAGTGTTTATGCTCTGTATCCCCTCTACATTAACTGCACAATCAACCTTAATAGGAAATTAGTATAAAAAATTAGTACAAGATAAATGGAAAATTGAGGTAAATAGAAACTAACTGAATCATGTCATCTTGCATAGCATTAAGTATAGATTTCTGGGGGCTGGAGAGATAGCACAGCGAGTAGGACATTTGCCTTGCACGCAGCCCACCCAGGTTCGATTCATCCCATATGGTCCAGGAATACAAGACACTGGTAGAACTTTAGGCTCATGGGAAGGGGGGTGCCAGGAATGACTCCTGAGAGAAGATCCAGGAGTAACCCCTGTGCATCGCCAGATATGATCCAAAAAGCAAATAAAAAAGTATAGATTTCTGATTCCCAGGGAAGACCAACCATATACACCAGATTGTCATCTCTCAAAAGCCACAGAGAATACACCAAATTCTAAGATGCAAGTGCTATATATCTTGTCATGTAGCCTATTCACATCTTTTCATATACTTTCAATTATCTCTAGATTGCTTACATACTTCCTACAATGTAAACGGAAATGCTATATAAATCAGTTAGTCTTTTTTTGGGGGATTAACGATAAGAAATCTGTATATGCTCAGTAGATATATACAGATTGTCTTAGGTCTAACAATATAATACATGTTTCTATTTGTGGGTGATTGACTTTTAGAATGAAAAGCTCACAGATACATAGGACTGACAATACCAAAAGTATTCCTTAAAAATTGTAGTTATAACTGGGTCATATGGAAGTTCAATTTCAACTTTTTTAGCAATGTCCATATTGTTTTCCAAGAAGGCTGTACTAGTCAGCATTCCTACCAACAATGAAAGAGAGTCCCGTTCTCTCCACATCTGCACCAGAACTGGTTTTTCTCGTACTTTTTGATGTGTGCCATTCTCTGTGGTGTAAGATGATATCCCATTATTGTTTTGATTTGCATCTCCCTGATGATTAGCTATGTAGAGCATTTTTTCACTTCCTTTTGGCCATTTGCATTTTTTTGAGGAAGTTTCTGTTCATCTCCCCATTTTTTGATGGGGTTGGAGGTTTTGTTCTTATAAAGTTCTACCAGTGTCTTGTAATAGTGGTAGGGCGTTTGCTTTGCATGCAGCCAACATGGCCGACCCGAGTTCGATTCCTCCACCGCTCTCGGAGAGCCCGGCAAGCTACTGAGAGTATCTCGCCCGCACGGCAGAGCCTGGCAAGCTACCCGTGATGTATTCGATATGCCAAACACAGCAACAACAAAATCTCCAATGGAGACGTTACTGGGCCCACTCGAGCAAATCGATGATCAACGGGAGAGCCTTTTACCTTTTAACTCCTTGTCTGATGAGTATTAGATGAATAAATTTCCCCTTTCCGTGGGCTCTCTCTGTGTTTCTTTTGAGATGCATGAGCTTCTTAGTTTAATATAGTCCATTTGTTTATCTTTGTTTCCACTTGCTAGATTCGTGGTGTTTCACACTTAAAGATTCCTTTAGCTTCACTATCAGGGAGAATTCTTATGGATTCAGTTCTTATATTGAGGTCTTTAACCCACTTAGATCTGACTTTTGTGCCTGGCATAGACAGAGGTTGGAGTTCATTTTTTTGGCATGTAACTTTCCAGTTACCCCAGCAGTTAAAGAGGCTTTCCTTGTTCTACTTAACATTTCTTGCTCCTGTATCAAAGATTAAGTGGTCATATATTTGAGGGTCTGTGTCAGGATATTCAACTTTATTCCATTGGGCTGCAGATTTGTTTGTTTTCCAATTTGCTGTTTTAATTACTACTGCTTTGTAGTACAGTTTGAAGTTTGGGAAGGCAGTGCCACCCATCTTTTCTTCCCCTAAGGATTGCTTTAGATTTTTGTGGGGGTTCATTGTTCCATATGAATTTCAGGAATGTTTTGTTTATTTTTCTTTGAAAAATTTCATGGGTACTTATGGGAATATACCTCGGGGGTACAGAAAAAACACAGTAGAAATGACATCTGCAGTTGTATGTTCATTGCAGCACCATTCACGATAGCCAGAATCTGGAAACAACCCGCATGCCTGAGAACAGATGGCTGGTTAAAGAAACTAAAGTACATCTATACAGTGAAATACTATGCAGCTATTAGAAAAAAATGAAATTTGCTTATAAATGGATGAGCACAGAGAATATCAAGCTATGTTAAATGACTCAGAAGAAGAAGTACAGACATAGAATGACTGCACTCATTTGTGGAATATGAAACAACATAGTATGAGACTAACAACAAAGGACAGTAGAGACAAGGGTCAGAAGGATTGTTCCACAGTTGAAAGCCTACCTCAAGTGCTGGGGAAGACTACAGTTGGGACCACTAAGTCAATGATGGTTGGAGGGATCACTCAGAATGGTAAATGTGTGTTGAAAATAGACAAAGAATGTCTATTTTCATCCAACATGATGCAAACCATGGTGCCCAAAGGAGAAAGAGAATAAGAAGGAAGGTTCCTGCCACAGAGGCAGGGGATGGGGTGCGGTGGGGCTGGCAGAAGGGATACTGGGGACATCGGTGGTGGAAAATGTATACTGGTGGAGGGATGGATGTTTGATCATTGTGTGACTGAAACTCAATCATGAAAATTTTGTAACTTTATCTCAAAGTGATTCAATAAATAATATAAAGTAAAAGAATTTTTAGTTATTGCAGACCAATGGAACAGGGTTAAATACACTGACATCTCCCCTCAATCATATGATCATCTAATCTTTGATAAAGGTGCAAGTAATGTGAAGTGGAGTAAGGAAAGCCTCTTTAACAAATTGTGCTGGCATCACTGGACGGCTCTATGCAAAAAAATGGGCTCAGAACTCTGCCTAACACCGTGTACAAAAGTAAGATCAAAATGGATTAAAGACCTCAACATCAGACCAGAAACAATAAGGTACATTGAAGACAGGGTCAGCAAAACCCTCCATGACATTGAAGCTAATGGTATCTTCAAAGATGTCACGCCATTGGCCGAGCAAGTGAAAACAGAGATAGATAAATGGGACTATCTTAAACTAAGAAGCTTCTGCACCTCCAAAGAAACAGTGACCAAAATACAAAGATAGTCTACAGAATGGGAAAGGATATTCGCTGAATACACATCTGACAAGGGGTTGATAACAAGGATATACAAAGTACTGGTTAAACTCCACAAGAAGAAAACATCCAACCCCATCAAAAATGGGGCAATGAAATGAACAGAAACTTTCTCAAAGAAGAAATCCGAATGGCAAAAAAGCACATGAGAAAATGCTCTACATCATTAATCATGAGGGAGATGCAGATCAAAACCACAATGAGATACCATCTCACACCTCAGAGACTGGCCCACATTCAAAAGAGCAAAAGCAACCAATGCTGGCACGGATGTGGCGAGAAAGGGACACTCCTTCACTGTTGGTGGAAATGCTGACTGGTTCAGCCCGTCTGGAAAACAGTATGGACGATTCTCAAAAAATTAGAAATTGAGCTCCCATTTGACCCAGCAATACCACTCCTGGGAATATATCCCAGAGAGACAAAAAAAAGTACAGTCGAAGTGACATCTGCACTTGTTTGTTCATTGCAGCTCTCTTGACAATAGCCAGAATCTGGAAAAAACCTGAGTGCTCAAGAACAGATGACTGGTTAAAGAAACCTTGGTACATCTACACAATGGAGTACTATGTAGCTGTTAGAAAAGATGAAGTCATAAAATTTACATACAAGTGGTACAATGTGGAAAGTATCATGCTAAGCGAAATGAGTCAGAAAGAGAGGGATAGACATAGAAAGATTGCGTTCATCTGGGGGATATAAAGTAACAAAATATGTGATTAATACCCAAGAATAGCTGAGATCAGCACCAGGAGGATTACTCCATAGCTTAGAGGCCAGCCGGGCATTCTAGGGGAAAGGGCAGCTTAGATAGAGAAGGGAGCACCAAATAAAGGGTGTTTGGAGGATCCTCCCAGGAGGGGAGATGCATGTTGAAAGTAGACTATGGACTGAACATGTTTGCCACTCAATGCCTCTTTTGCAGACCACAACACCCAAAAGAAGAGAGAGAACAAAAGGGAATGTCCTGCCACAGAGGCAGGGTGGGATGGGGGTGGGTGGGAGATATATTATCCATGGTGGTGGAAAGTGGGCACTGATGGAGAGATGGGTATTTGACCATTGTATAATCGAAACCCAAGCACAAAAAATTGTAAATCTACAACTGTACTTCATGGTTTTTCACTAATAAAAAGAAAAAAAAGAATTTTTAGTTATCTATATAATCACTACAATTTCTTGACTTCATAGTAAAGCTTTCTTGTTTTTTCTTTTTAAATTTACCCTTTGAAGATTTTCTTTATCTTTATAAATTTTATATTAGAAACTTTTATTAAGGCACCATAAATTGCCATTGTTCATAGTTGAGCTTCAGGCATACAGTGTTCTAGCACCAATTCCACCACCATTGTCAGCTGCCCTCCATTAGTGTTCCATGGTTCCCTCTCACTCACAGAGTCTCTACTTGACAGGCACGATTTTAAATTTGGCTAAGTTATATGTTTTAAGTTATTAGTTTGTGTTATTAGTTAAACTTTCAGTGTTGTTGGGCCCTTTTAAGATAAATATATAAGAGTTCTACACCACAGATGTGCCTGAAACTCACAACCCCTGTCACTGTAACTTCCCATCCACTTCTTACTGCCTCCCCCCCCCCACACACACACACCTTTGATGTCCTCCTTCCTATACTCTACGGTCAAGCGAATCTAGTATTCCTCTTTTGATACCTTGCTTCCCTCATCCTGTTATTCTGTATATTAGAGATAGATGAGATTACTCAGTGCTTGTACTTCTGGCTTACTTCACATAGCATGATATCCTCCAGTTCTATCCAAGTGGCATTATTTTATCATTCTTTCCATCTGTATAGTATTTCATTGTGTATACATACCACGCCTTCATTATCTACTTATCCATTCTTGGGTACCTTGGTTGATTCCATATTCTAGCTACTGTGCTGAGTGATACAATGAAGAATGTTGTGCATGTTCTTCTGAATGAATGTTTTTGTGCCCTGGTGGTAAATACCAAGAAGTAGAATTTCTGGGTCATATGGGAGTTCTAGTCTTACTCTTCTGAAAAACCTCTATACTATTTTCCATAGGGATTAAATCAGGCACTGAGCCCAGTTGATGTTAGTTCTTTTTTTATTACATCCATACAATCACAGATTGTTTCAAGTTTGATGTGTGGTGTTAAATGATATCTCATTGTCAGCTTGATTGGATTTTCCTTATAATATGTGATGATGGACACGTTTTCATGTTCCTTTTGGCCATCCTTTTGTCTCCACAAGAATCGTGTCTATTCATTTTATGTCCCCATTTTTTTCACAAGGTTTGTGCATTGTTTGTTTTCGTTGTTGATGATCTTTGTGAGGGATTTATAGATCTTGGACATTAACCTTTATCTAATGTGTTGAGTGACGGTATTTTTTTCCATTCAGTTGGAAGTTTACTGCAAGCAAAAGCTATATTTTGTTTTCTGATCCACCTGTTCACTTTATGACTTTTGATGGGAGAGTCGCCATTGATGTTAAAAGACATTATTAATATAAAGGATTATATTGCCACTTTTCTGTGTGCTTGGTGATTAGTGGGTTTTGCAACTCATCATTTGTTTTTTATAGGTGACCTTCCAATAATTCTAACAGATTTGGTTTAGTTATAGTAGGTGTAGCCAGCACCTATTTAAAATATTTTTATCCTTCCATCAAATATACGTGATAGCATTACAGGATAGTGGACTCTGAGTGAAATTTTTTTTTCTTACTTTAAATTTGTCCTGCCACTATTTTATTGCTTGTACAGTTTTATATAGGGGATCTTTTCTGATTCTTATTTCTGTTGATTCTGAGGTTTTCATTCTTTTTTGATGCTTTTAGTAGTTTGTTTCTCTCTTTGGGGCTTGCCATTTTGATTACAATGTGTCTTGCTATTGTCTTTGGGTCTATTTTGCTTGGTACTCTTTGGATTTCTAAAATCCATTCAGAAGCCTCTCTTCAGAGATTGGGGAGGTTCTGAGCTATTGTTTCTTCACAAGTCAATATTTCCTCTTTCTCTTTTCCTCTCCTTCTATTATTCCTACAATTTGTAAATTATTTCTCTTACTGTTATTAAATATTTTGCATTCTTTCCATTCTTTTACTTTTCTTTTGCCATTTCATTGTTGTTAATGAGTTGTATTTTGTCTTCGAGTTTACTGATCTGTATCACTGCATTCAGAATTCTATTTCTGTGACTGTTATTATATTCTTCATCTCCTTCAATTGCATTTGTATAGATTATTTGGTACTTTGAATCATTTCTTCTTTGAGTTGCTTGAATTTATCTTCCAGCATTGCCAATACATGGAGTGTTCATTTGAGGTCTTCCTCATCCACATATGAGAATTTTCAGGATCCGTAAGACTTGCTTGTACTTCTGTTGCTATCTGATAATATAGCTGAATTCCTTGGTTTTCCCGTTGTTCTTAGGGTTTTGTGGGTGCTGACAGTGGAGCTTATCTGAATACTGACCTGATTAATTATCTTACACTAATAGACTACTGGTCATGCTTCTGTTATTCAGACTATCTCCATATCCTGCCACAGAAATCAGACCCTGTGGTTTCCCACCTACCCTCTGTGTGAGATGGGTTAAATTCAAACGTAGAATGCATGTGGTAATGGGTGTCAGTGAAGTCCCTGGAGAGGGTGGCTGTCTTTTCCCTGGCAGCATGAGGCTGGAGTAGCGAATACCTGGTCCAGTCAATGCACCTGGATAGGAGACATTTAAATTGGCAGCAGTTGGCAAGTCCCAAAAATTTTATGTTGGGCAGAGGCTGGCACATAGAGACTCCCTGGGATCTTCCTTGATTTCATTATCAATTTAAGAATATTGCTACTGCATATCATAAGGATTGGGTTTTATGAAAGTGAAATTATTCGTCTAGATATATATATTTAATACACAAACTTACAGTTATATATTTAATACACAAACTTAAAGAAGTGGCAATTCAATTTCATCATATGATTTCTCAGAGAGAGAAGTCTTCAATAAATAGTAAAAGAAAGCTCTAATTTTAACTAACAATACTTATTACTTTATGCAGAAGAACTCTGAATAGGTGCCCCATTATCTTTTCCTGTTTATTCCAATAATATTTCCAACCTCTTCCCCACTTTGCTCATCATTCTCAAATGATAAATGACACAAGGCAAAGAAAGATGAGTTAAAAACAGGAGACTAAAAAGACATGGCTGTGTTTCTAACAAACTATAGCCTAAGAAGCAGAAAAAAATGAATTAAATTGTCCATTTGTCTCTTTGTTAACAGACCAAACATTGTACAACTACATGTGAAGAAAGTGTATCATAATACATAAGGGGAAATTAAATTTAGAGGAAATGATTGTGCTTATTTAGGGAATCTGTCACTTTAATTATGAGTTAATCTAAGAGATTTCATGAAAGAGGTGGAATTTCAGGAAATGTATAATAATTTCACGTTTCATTGTATGAATAACTGTCCCTGGTTTTCGTGGGATTTATATGCAAATAATATACTTGCTTTTAATTTTTTTTAGTTTTTATTTTCTTATATATTTTTAAAATTTTTTAAATTTATTTATTTTTATTAGTGAAACTCCATGAGGTACAGTTATAGACTTACAAATTTTTGTGCTTGGGTTTCAGTTATACAATGATCAAGTACCCATCCCTCCACCAGTGCCCATCCTCCACCACCATGGGTCCCAGCATCCCTCCCACCCCCCATCCCCCTCTTCCCACCCTGCCTCTGTGGCAGGGCATTCCCTTTTGTTCTCTCTCTCTCCTTTTGGGTCCTGTGGTTTGCAAGAGAGGCATTGAGTGGCAATCATGTTTGGTCTATAGTCTACTTTCAGCATGCTTCTCCCACCCTTGGAGGATCCTCCCAACACCCTTTATTTGTTGCTCTCTTCTCTATCTGAGCTTCAATATCATGGAGGGTTTTGCCAACTTTGCCTTCAATGAACTTTATGGATTCCGGTCTGATGTTGAGGTCTTTCATCCATTTTGATCTTACTTTTGTACATGGTGTTAGGCAGAGATCTGAGCCCATTTTTTTGCATGTAGCCGTCCAGTTTTGCCAGCACAATTTATTAAAGAGGCTTTCCCTGCTCCATTTCACTTTTCTTGACCCCTTATCAAATATACTTGCTTTTTATAAAGCATAATGAACATCCTTTATTTCTGCAGAGTATTAAGTCAACCATTCTGTAGTTTCCATAATGTTCATTCAAATTTGTTGTCTAAATAATAATGTTACAGAAATTTATAATTATATTTTATGATCAGAGAAAATAATATATTTATGGGCAATATAGAGCCTTTGAATGTCAATGTTTGTTAAAGATCTAGTGAACAGAATGACACGTTCCTGTCTCTTATTTGATAGTAAAATCACAGTTTACATGAGATATATTATCAAGGAAGTTATTATCAACCACAGTGATTAATATGGTTAGATTTCTTGAGGACAGTATTGTTATTCTGAGTTTCTAAAGTAATCATAAATATTTACAGTCTATAGAGCAATTTCAAGCTACCGAGAGTATTCGATATGCCAGACACAGTAACAACAAAGTCTCCAATGGAGACGTTACTGGGCCCGCTGGAGCAAATCGATGATCAATGGGAGGGCATGGGCATGGCATAGAGCAATTTATATTATACAATTTAACTTTTCTGCTACAAATAAGTAAAGGTACTCATGTGGAATTAAAACAAGATAGTTTCACTCTTTACAACATTAAACTTCACATTTTAACTTTTATTCTTTAAAATTGTTTTGTGATAGGCCACAAAACATACCTCAATAGAATCAGGAAGATAGAAGTAGTATCAACAATCTTTTCAGACCACAATGTGCTGAAGATAGAAGCGAATCACACAAAGGCACCTAGAATCAAATCAAGCACCTGGAAATTAAACAACTCAATGTTGAACAATGAGTGGGTCAGGAAGAAAGTCAAGGAAGAAATCAAAAGACACCTGGAAACAAATGAGAATGAAGAAATGAGCTACCAGAACCTATGGGAAGCAGCTAAAGCCGTGCTAAGAGAAAAATTTATAGAGTTGCAAGCATTCCTAAGGACGGAAGAAAGGACCTACATAGATAACCTAATCTTACAGCTCAAGGTCTTAGAAAAAGACCAACAAAAGGAACCCAAATTTGGCTGAAGGAAAGAAATAATAAAACTTAGAGCAGAAATTAAGGACATGGAAACCAAAGAAACAATCTGGAAGGTCAATGAAACCACGAGCTGGTTCTTTGAGAAAATAAACAGGACTGATAAACCACTAGCAAGACTCACAAAGAAAGAGAGAGAAAGAACCTAATAAACCGAATCAGAAATGAAAAAAGGGGACATCACAACAAAAACCAATGAAATTCAAAAGATCATCAGCGACTACTTTGAGAGTCTGTATGCCACAAAACAAGAGAACCTAGAAGAAATGGATAAATTCCTGGAGTCCCATAATCTCCCAAGATTGAACCAAGAAGACTTGAGATACCTGAATAAACCCATTCATATCAAAGAAATTGAAGCAGTAATCAAAAGTCCTCCCAAAAACAAAAGCCCAGGCCCAGACGGACTAGTGACTTCTTCCAAACATTTAAATAAGACCTTTTGTCAGTTCTCCTCAAGATTTTCCAGGAAATTGAAAAAATAGGAACTCTCCCAAACAGTTTCTATGAGGCACATATCTCCCTAATACCAACAGCAAACAAAGACACCACTAATAAAGAAAACTATAGGCCAATATACCCGATGAACACGGATGTGAATATCCTCAACAATATATTAGCAAATAGAATCCAACAACTCATCAAAAAGATCATACACCACGTCTAAGTGGAATTCATCCCAGGGATGCAAGGATGGCTTAACATTCGGAAATCAATTGACATAATTCATCATATCAACAAAAGTAAATATTAAAAACCATATGATCATATCAATAGACACAGAGAAAGCTTTTGACAAGATACAGCACCTGTTTATGATGAAAAGTCTCACCAAAATGGGTTCTGAAGGAAATTTCCTCAAGATAGTCAAAGCCATCTACAACAAACCCATGGCAAGCATTATCCTCAATGGGGAAAAACTAAGGGCCTTCCCTCTATGATCAGGGAAAAGACAAGGATGTCCACTATCACCACTTCTTTTTAACATAGTACTGGAAGTACTTGCAATAGCGATTAGGCAAGAAAAAGACATTAAAGGCATCGAGATAGGAAAGGAAGAGATCAAGCTCTCACTATTCACAGATGATATGATACTATATCTCAAGAATCCTAAATCCTCTACCAAGAAACTTCTAGAAACTATAGACTTGTACAGTAACGTTACAGGCTATAAAATCAACGCCCAAAAATCCATGGCCTTCCTATATGCAAACAATGAGACAGAGAATAAAACAATCCTGTTCACAATCGTGCCCCAGAAAATCAAATAGCTCAGAATCTGCCTAGCTAAAGAAGTAAAGGTCGTTTACAATGAAAACTACAAAACGCTACTCCATGAAATAAAAGAGGACACGAGGAAATGAAAACATATCCCCAGCTCATGGCTAGGAAGAATCAACATCATCAAAACGGCAATACTCCCAAAGCATTATACAGATTCAATGCGATTTCTATAAGGATAGCCATGAAATAGATGAAGCACTCCTGAAATTCATATGGAACAACAAATGCCCATGAATAGCTAAAGCAATTCTTGGGAAAAAGACGTGGGGAGGCATTACCCTTCCCAACCTCAAACTCTACTATAAAGCCATAATAATTAAAATAGCATGGTACTGGAACAAAGGTAGGGCTGCAGACCAATGGAACAGGGTGGAATATTCATACACATAACCTCAAATGTAAGAACATCTAGTCTTTGATAAGGGAGCAAGAAATGTGAAGTAGAGCAAGGAAAGCCTCTTCAACAAATGGTGCTGGCATAACTGGACAACCACATGCAAAAAACGGGTTTAGACCTCGACCTAACACCATGCACAAAAGTTAGATCAAAATGTATTAAAGATCTCAACATCAGGCCAAAATTCATAAGGTACATTGAAGACAAGCTCGGCCAAACTCTCCACAATATTGAGGCTAACTGTATCTTCAAAGATGACACACCACTGAACATCCACGTGGAAACAGAAATAAACAAATGGGACTGTCTTAAATTAAGAAGCTTCTGCACCTCAAAAGATACAGTGACCAGAATATAAAGACAATCTACAGAATGGGAAAGGATATTCACCCAGTACCCATCTGATAAGGAGTTAATATAAAGGATATACAAAGCACTGGTTGAACTCCACAAGAAGACTTACAAATTTTTCTGCTTGGGTTTCAATTATACAATGATCAAATACCCATCCCTCCACCAGTGCCCGTTTTCCATCACCATGGGTCCTAGTATCCTTCCCACCCCCATCCCAACCATCCCACCCTGCCTCTGTGACAGAGCACTCCCTTTTGTTCTCTCTCTCCTTTTGGGTGCTGTGGTCTGCAAAAGAGGCATTGAGTGGCAATCATGTTCGGTCCATAGTCTACTTTCAACATGCATCTCCCATCCTTGGGAGGATCCTCCAAACACCCTTTATTTGGTGCTCCCTTCTCTATCTGAGCTGCCTTTCCCACTAGCATGCCTGGCTGGCCTCTAAGCTATGGAGTAATCCCCCTGGTACTTATCTTTGTTATTCTTGGGTATTAATCTCTTATTTTGTTACTTTATGTCCCCCAGATGAATGCAATCATTTTAAGTCTGTCCCTCTCTTTCTGACTCATTTCACTTAGCATGATACTTTCCATGTAGTACCACTTGTATGTAAATTTTATGACTTCATCTTTTCTAACAGCTACATAGTACTCCATTGTGTAGATGTACCAAGGTTTCTTTAACCAGTCATCTGTTCTTGGGCACTGAGGTTTTTTCCAGTTTCTGGCTATTGTCAAGAGAGCTGCAATGAACAAACAAGTGCAGATATCACTTCGACTGTACTTTTTTTTGTCTCTCTGGGATATATTCCCAGGAGTGGTATTGCTGGGTCAAATGGGAGCTCAATTTCTATTTTTTTGAGAATCGTCCATACTGTTTTCCAGACGGACTGAACCAGTCGGCATTCCCACCAGCAGTGAAGTTGGGTCCCTTTCTCACCACATCCGCGCCAGCACTGGTTGCTTTTGTTCTTTTGAATGTGGGCCAGTCTCTGAGGTGTGAGATGGTATCTCATTGTGGCTTTGATCTGCATCTCCCTGATGATTAATGATGAAGAGCATTTTCTCATGTGCCTTTTAGCCATTTGGATTTCTTCTTTGAGAAAGTTTCTGTTCATTTCACTGCCCCATTTTTTGATGGGGTTGGATGTTTTCTTCTTGTGGAGTTCAACCAGTACTTTATATATCCTTGATATATCCTTGATATATCCCCTTGTCAGATGTGTATTTGGCGAATATCCTTTCCCATTCTGTAGACTGTCTTTGTATTTTGGTCACTGTTTCTTTGGAGGTGCAGAAGCTTCTTAGTTTAAGATAGTCCCATTTGTCTATCTCTGTTTTCACTTGCTCGGCCAGTGGCGTGACATCTTTGAAGATACCATTAGCTTCAATGTCATGGAGGGTTTTGCCAATTTTGTCTTCAATTTTCCGGTCTGATTCCAGTCAGATGTTGAGGTCTTTAATCCATTTTGATCTTACTTTTGTACATGGTGTTAGGCAGAGATCTGAGCCCATTTTTTGCATGTAGCCATCCAGTTTTGCCCCCACAATTTGTTAAAGAGGTTTCCTTACTCCACTTTACATTTCTTGCTCCTTTATCACAGATTAGATGATCATATGATTGAGGGGAGATGTCAGTATATTCAACCCTGTTCCATTGGTCTGCAGCTCTGCCTTTGTTCTGGTACCATGCTGTTTTAATTATTACTGCTTTGTAGTAGAGTTTGAAGTTAGGGAGGTTGATTCCTCCCATTTTCTTTTCCCCAAGAATTGCTTTAGCTATTCGTGGGTGCTTATTGTTCCATATGAATTTCAGGAGTGTTTGCTCCATTTCTTTGAAGAATGTCATGGGTATCCTTATAGGGATTTCATTGAATTTGTACAATGCTCTGGGAAGTACTGCCATTTTGACAATGTTAATTCTCCCGACCCATGAGCAGGGGATATCTTTCCATTTTCTCATGTCCTCTTTTATTTCCTGAAGTAGCTTTTTGTAGTTTTCTTTGTACGGGTCTTTTACTTCCTTAGTTAAGCTGATTCCTAGTTATTTGATTTTCTGGGGCACAATTGTGAATGGGATTGTTTTTTTCATGTTGCTTTCTTCTCTCTCATTGTTTGCATATAGGAAAGCCATGGACTTTTGGGTATTGATTTTATAGCCTGCAACTTTACTATACAAGTCTATTGTTTCTAGAAGTTTCTTGGTGGAGGATATAGGATTCTCTAAGTATAGTATCATAAAGTAAAGTAAGTAAAGGCCCTCCCGTTGATCATCAATTTGCTCGAGCAGACCCAGTAACATCTCCATTGGAGACTTTGTTGTTACTGTGTCTGGCATATCGAATACTCTTGGTAGCTTGCTGGGTTCTCCGAGAGGGGCGGAGGAATTGAACTCAGGTCGGCCATGTTGGCTGCATGCAAGGCAGACGCCCTACCCACTGTGCTATCGCTCCAGCCCGATATCATCTGCAAATAGTGAAAGCTTGATTTCTTCCCTTCCTATCTGAATTCCCTTAATATCTTTTTCTTGCCTCACCTGTATTGCAAGTTCTTCCAGTACTATATTGAACAGCAGTGGAGGGAGTGGGCATCCTTGGATGACAGATAATTTTAAAAATATCATTACATTTTCTTATTTGAAGATCAACTTTCAACATTTGCTTAAAAAGTGATTTTAAGGAAATCACTTTTTAGATTGATGTTAAGCTTCTTGGTTCATTGCAATCATCTGTTTGTTTTAATTGAAATGCTAAATCTATTAACACTTTAAATAATGTTCTTAAATTATACAAATATGCTTGATTTTCATTCTTTGCCAGCTCTTGACAGGAACTCACTCAATATGTTTACACCTAATTGTTGTAATAATGACAAAAGGTTTTTTTTTCTTTTTTTTTTTTTGAGGGGGGGACTCACACCTGGCAATACACAGGGGTTAGTTCTGGTTCTGCATTCAGGAAGTACTCCTGTCGTGCTCGGGGGACCATATGGATGTTGGGAATTGAACCTGGGTCTGCCAAGTGCAAGGCATTAATCATTAATAGAGTATCTCGCCAGCACGGCAAAGCCTGGTAAGCTACCCGTGACGTATTCAATATGCCAAAACAGTAACAACAAGTCTCACAGTTTGTTGTGAGACATTACTGGTGCCCGCTTGAGCAAATCAATGAACAATGGGAGGATATTGCTAGAGTGATACAGGATTGTTAAACATGATACCACAATTCAAATGGAAAAAAATTTGAGCTGTAGCCCAAAGGGTCTTTTCAAAGTTAAGAAATTATTATATTCTATATGTAGCTAATCAGGATCTTAATTACTAGAAATTCTTGATTTTTAAAAATTTTTAAAAATTAAAAAGTTGTTATTTAAACATTTTTAAGTTATTCATGATGATTTATTATATTCAATATTCCAACGCCAACCCCACCACCATTGCACCTTCCCTCCACCATTATTTCCAATTTTCCCACCCACCACCAAGACTGCCCCAATAGCAGGCCCTAAGTAATCTTATATTACTTGTTATGAATAATTTGCTAAAAATAATCAAAGAAGAAAGTATGTGAAGATTGTTGTATCTCACCCTGGACTCATAAAACCTTTATATAAAAGATTACTAACATGTTGTTACAGGTTAAGACTTATGTGTTAATATTTTCTTAATGGATATTAGTTACCGTCTACTCTATATCCCGTCCAATGTGGTGTGCTAATTTCTGGCATATAAGTGGTGTAGAATATGTGATGTCATGTGACATCTAAAATTTTGAATGGGGTGATACAGCTGGAGTTAAATTTTTAACTGGATGGTGATTTCGGGGGGTCTGGAAGCATCTCTGCAGCTTGTTGATCTCTTTTGACATTTATTTATGAGTCTTTGAATCATGGCTGGTTAATGAGCTTACATGGTGCCAGTGACAGTTTAAAGGCATGATTGCCAGGCTCCTGGAAAAACAGAGAGATGTGGGGAGGGAGCCCATCCCTGACTCCTTGAAAACTTAGGTTTTGGTCACAAAACCCGAATACCTGTGTTTTTCAACATATTCATTTCTGTTTTTTTTTCTTTTTGGGTCATACCCAGCAATGCACAGGGGTTACTCCTGGCTCGTACACTCAGGAATTACTTCTGGCAGAACTTGGGGAACCATATAGGATGCTGGGAATCGAATCTAGGTCTGTGGCGTGCAAGGCAAAAGTCCTACCTGTGCTATTGCTCCAACCCCCAGATTTATTTGTGGATGAGCCTGGTCCTGAGTCTGTGGAGTCTGGTCCTGAGCATGGCAGTGATTGGAGTGTGGAGATTTTTGGCTACCAGGGCTCTTATTGGGTGAGTGGTGGACTCACCTGCCTCCTTCGGGGTGCCCTGAATTCTTGATTTTTATGACTTAAATTCTTATTGGTCAATGATCTTAAACAACAGATTTAAATATCACTTAATCACTTAACTTCCCTTCAGTCGTCGATTTGCTCGAGCGGGCGCCAGTAACGTCTCCATTTGTCCCTGTCGCGTGCTAGTGTAGCACAATGGCATCTGTTCGCTCCGGGAACATGAAGGGCCTCAAACCGATCGTTCATGATCTTGACGAAGAAGTCGGACCATCTGGTAGGTGGGCGGCCATGCGGTCTTTTGACATCCCGTGGAATCCAGTCGGTAACAGCTCTAGTCCAGCGGTCGTCTTTAAATCTCATTACGTGACCAGCCCATCTGATTTTTGACACCTTGGCAAATGAGACAGTGTCCCTGATTCTTGATCGTCGACTGATGTCAGAACTCCGGATTCTTTCTCTCATTTGAGTGAAAAGTGATATTCCAAGCATAACTCTTTCTATTCTTCTTTGGGAGACCTGAATAGCATTCTCATCTTGTTTGCGTAGGGCCCAGGTCTCTGAGGCATATGTTAATGCAGGAAGAACAGTGGAATCAAAGAGATGTGCCCGGAGCCGGAGGTTCTTCCTCCTCTTAGCTAATTCTTCGATGTTCTTGAAGGCGTTCCAAGCCGCTCTCTTCCTCCTGCGCAGCTCGGGTGCCAGGTCATTTGTCATGTTGACCTCTCGACCTAGGTACACATAGCTGTTGCATTCGGAGATGGTCGTTCCGTTGAGAGCGAATGGGGCATCAGGAACGAGGCTGTTTCTCATAAACATTATCTTTGTAAGATTCAGCTGTAGTCCTACCTTTCCACACGCACGGTCAAAGTCGGCCAGCATTTGTGCCGCTTGGCTGACGTTTGGTGTTATTAAAACAATGTCATCAGCAAAGCGGAGGTGGTGTAGTTGTCAACCATCTATCTTCACTCCCATTCCTTCCCATTCCAGTCGTCGCATGATGTTCTCGAGGGTGGCACTGAAGAGTTTCGGTGAAATGGTAACACCCTGCCGCACCCCTCTCTTGACATCAACGATCACTTCTTTGTAGAATGGTGAGATCCTGGTAGTGAATCCGCAATACAGCTACGGAGGATCCTAATGTATTGGGCTTGAATGCCCTGATTGGCTAGGGCTTCAATGACCGCTTCCGTCTCAACAGAATCAAAGGCCTTCTTTAAATCAATGAACGTTAAACAGAGCGGCATCTTGAACTCCTGAGAAACCTCAATGAGCTTGGTTATCGTGTGGATATGGTCGATGGTGCTGAATCCTTTGCGGAACCCGGCTTGCTCGCATGGTTGTCCTTCATCTAGTGTTCTGCCAATCCTATTTAGGATGACTCGAGTCAACAACTTGTAGACGACAGACAATAGGCAGATCAGGCGATAGTTGCCAATGTCATGGATGTCTCCCTTCTTGAACAGTAGTACGGTCCTGCTGGTTTTCCATTAGGACGGAACCTTGCATTCAGACAGGTAGCGAGTGAAGAGCCGAGCCAGTGTACTGATGAGTACTGACGGCAGGTTCTTCAGGTGTTCAGGTCTGACCTTGTCTGGGCCGGGTGCTGTTTGTTTCTTTACTGACGAAATGGCGTGTCGGATTTCGGAAGGGAGAACGTTGGGAACGACATATCCATCCTGTGGAATTTGGTATGTCGGCAAGTGGACATGGCTATCGAAGAGATTTGAGTAGAAGTCATGGATAATCTTCTCCATTGCCATTCTGGAGGATGTGATGGATCCATCAGGACGTCGGAGGGCAGTCATCTTGGTCTTGTAGTTGGCGAAGGACAGGCGGGCATTATGAATACTTTTCCCGGCTTCTGCCGCATCTACCAGTTCTTCTGCTCTTCTCTCTTTGAGGTCTTCCTTGATCACATCTCTGCACTGCTTTGCGAGATAGGACATTCGCTTGCGGTTGTCTGAGGCATGCTCCAAACCACACTGGCGAATTAGCTCAAGAGTTTTCGAAGACAGAGTTTTTTTTTGTGGCTATCTCTCTCTTGGCGTTCCTCGCACATTCATGGAGGTGCTGAACCAGTCGATCGTATTCCTCGTCAATGTTGTCAACAATGGCATCTTCCCATGTTGCCGAGAAGATCAGCTGAAAAACTTCACATCGGGACCCATGGCCTAGAATGGAACGAACAGAGTGAGAGACTGTCTGAGTTCATCATGTCAACCAAGACCATTCATGGTAACTCACAGTTCCAGAAGGCAGAATCTAAACGATGGACATGGGAATCTCCCGGTGGACGATTCCACAACGAAATAGACCACATCATATTCAACCGACGGTTTTGCCTGAACGATGTCACTGTTGTCCCAAAATTTCGAATGGGATCGGACCACCGTCTCCTTCGTGCAAAATTCTACTTCACATAGTGGGGAGAAAGGGCTGCAAAGTTCAAAAAGAGAACTCCCAGAATGACCACCAACTGGGAACTCTTTGGTACTATTGCGGCAACATGGGAAGATTTAAATATAGTGAACAATTAATAATTTGTACTAGGATTGATAATTCAAAATCACTTCAGAATTTCAATATTTTATTTGGAATCTCTTTGATTGGGTTTCTTCTTCAGTGGGTTCCTAGAGTTTTGCTGCAAATTGGTGAACTAATATTATTGATGCTATTAATTATAGAGTTTAATTTCTCAGACTTTTTTCTTTTTAATACAAAGTTTAAAACATTGAATATGAATAATTTGCACAAGTTTTCTCAGGACTTAAAATCCCACAAAATTTGGCCACACAAAAAGTTTAGAGTATTTCAACCTATGACAGTCTTCTCTTTAGAAATGATGTTATTGGCAGGATTTTATTTTTGACGGAAGTTGAGATAAAATCATTACAATTCTCCACAAATATTCAAACCCAAAGGGTTGTTCTGAAGAATTGCAATGATTAAACCTATTCTGAATAAAAGAGAGGGAGTTGTGATTTAAATAGATTACAAGCCAGTTTTTCCTGTGAAAGTTACCCAGAGTTAAAAGGAAAGACAGAAATCATGTTGTAACTTGCATGCAATGTCATCAGAATTTTCAAGTAAAATATGCTTGGTTTCCTGACTGAGACTGAGCTAAGACTTCAAGTGGACTACCTGGATTATTTCTTTGAAGTGCTTTAAACTCATACTCTTTCCAATATACCTTATTTACAAAAAATGAGTGGTAACATACTTTTGGGAATTGAAGAAGTTTCTTGATATTTCCTTCCATCATGTTAATTTCCCTTTAAGTAATTGTAAAAAGGGATTATATTCATATTTGGTAAATAAGCAGAAGTAAGTTTTAATTATTGTTCATTGATTATTTGATTTTATTTTGATCTAAAATTATAGTCTGGAAGAGTAATAAGCGAAGTGAGCAAAGGTGAAGCTATACAAAAATTGAAGATTTTAAATTCATAAATCATCACATTTTAACACTCTATTGTTCTAACTTCTCTATTAAAATGACATTAAAATGGAAAACATTTACCTAATAAATTTTCTCAGATTATATTCCTAAAAAATCAGGTAAATAAAAGATCATGTAAACACAGGAATAGAATATGTTGGAAAAAACATCTTGTAAGCTGAAAAGCTAATTAAGAAAAATTCTTGTTTAAGTTTTTTGTGTGCTGATGTGACTATATATGATAATTGTAATTTCATTCTAGGAAAATATCCTCTTAATTATTTAGCGACCTCCTCAACTCATCCCTATTAAGTCTACTCTTTTCTGTGCACATATAAAACCTGTACATTCATAGATATGAAAAATTTCTATCTAATAATTAAGTTACATTGTTTGTTATATTGGGAATCCTGCCTGTTTTGCAAACACCAGTGATTCTTGGATTTCCCCCACCTCCACCTTTCTTATTTTAGCTAATGGATAGAGGAATCACTATCTCCTGTGTTTCCAGTGATTCTGAATCTTTACTAACAAAGAACTTATGTATAAAACAAAAACTTTGGCATTTTAAAGCAGGCACTTTATCAAAACACAGAAACCATGTAAAAAGGTCACACTGAGGTTTATCAAGATTTTAAGCTCAGAATTGTAGAATTTGGGGGGGCAGTTCTTTTTGTTTAATTGATTCATTGTGAGATACAGTTAGATAGCTTTCATGATTGAGTTTCAGTCATGCAATGATCAAGCACCCATCCCTCCATCAGTATGCATTTCCCACCAAACAACGTCCCCAGTATCGGTCTCACCACTCCCACCCCATTATATCACCTGCGACTGGCAGGCACCTTTCTTCTTATTCTCTCTCTACTTTGGGCATCATGATTTGCAATACAGATTCTGAGAGGCCATCATTTGGTCCTTAGTCTACTTTCAGCACACATTTACCATCCCAAGTGATCCCTCCAACCATCTTAGTGGTCCCTTCTCCATCCTCACTGCTCCTGTCCTAGGTGTCAGCACTGACAAAAATCTTGTGTCACACAACACAATAGTCATATATATATATATATATATATATATATAGTTATTTTAAGTTTTAAAAAGAGGCCATGAAAATGAAAATTACTTTACCCGCAACTGAAACATGCAGGCAGATAAGCAGTCCATGATGATAAGTCTCTTGGGAAGAATTAGGTAAGTTGTCTGTCACCAGCTCTGAAGGAGACTAAAGACATTATCCCTTTGGAGATGGCTGAAACTGTTACCTACGAGGAAAGAGTGGACCCTCTCAGGAAAGAAGCTCTGAGAGGAATAAAGGCTGTGATAAGACAAGAGAAGCACAAACATTTTAAAGCTCTTCCCTGATACAAAGTCCTCGCAAAAGCCTCTCACCTACACAGGAAGTACCAAGCAGAGATAGTTTGATGGTGGTGGGCGTGAGGGTGGGGGATTGGGGCAACCTACAAAATCAACTTTGTATAGGCAAGAGGCCCACCATCCTTAACTTGGTCTCCTGTATCTTAACCTCAGATGCATAATTCTTTTTGTTTCTTGGGGTACCAGCAGTGGTTATCTCCCCTCTAAGAAGCCTATTTTATCTCTTGAACATCTCTCTTTTTTCTCTCTTTCCAAAATAAAACTATTTGACATTGTTCTTCCTGGCTCCCTGAAATTCTTTTCTGCAAGGTCAGAAAATAGACCTAGAAACTTTGGCAGAGGTGAGGACTGATTTTTCTTTAGCTGCTTTGAGCAACCCCTTGCTCCAGCTGAGGCAGCCACAGCTCTGAGAGAACTTGGGTATTGGGGACAAATTTCTGTGCTGTTTGATCAAGTAGATGTCAGGAGCCTAGTGAGACAGGTGGGACGATAGCCAAGTGGAAGATGTTACTTGTTCTACTCCCTCCAGATCCCCCCAGGCGCTTCCCCAAAGACCAAGGTGGATTAAGCTGCCAAAACTCTTTCTTGATACCCACTTTGCTCACCAGCATAAGTCATCTACATTATTTGACAACATATTCAGGAGTCAGGTGACCAACTTCACAAATTCACTCTTTAAGAAATGATGCTATCTTTGAATCTGGAAAAAACTGAGTGCCAGAGAACAGGTGACTGGTTAAAGAAACTTTGGTACATCTACTCAATGGACTATGCAGCTGTTAGAAAGGATGAAGTCTGTTAGAAAGGATCAACATGGAGTTCATTACATGTTAAGTAAACTGAATCAGAAAGAGAGGGACAGACATAGAAAGATTGCACTCATTTGTGAAAATATAAAGTAACAGAATGGAGACTTACACCCAAGAATAGTAGAAATGAATACCAGGAGGATTTCTCCATGGCTTGGAAGCTGGCCTCACATGCTAGGGGAAAAGGCAGGTAAGATAGAGAAGGGACCACCAGGTATGGGGTGTTTGGAGGGTCCGCTTGGGATGGGAAATGCATGCTGAAAGTAAACTACAGACCGAACGATGGCCATTCAATACCTCTATTGCAAACCACAACACCCATAAGGAGAGAGATTGATCAAAAGGGAATATCCTGCCACAGAGGCAGGGTGGGGTAGGGGGGTTGATATGGGGGGTGGGATGGATACTGGGATCATTGGTGGTGGAGAATGGACACTGGTGATGGGATGGGTACTTGATCATTGTATGACTGAAACATAAGCATGAAAGTTTGTAAGTCTGTAACTGTACCCCATGGTGATTCTTTAAAAAATTTTAAAAAAAGAAATGCTGTCTTTGACACCCAGAATTTATGGAGGAGAAGGATAGAGAAGGAAAGAAATTAAGGGGTGGGTCAAGAATAATATGAGAAAGGGAAATAATGACAGAGTAGGATCAGGTCTTGGGTTATACTGGTGATGTGGGAGAGTGATACAGCTATATATCAGACGCAATAACACTGAATACATGAGATTTAAGATGAAACCACTGAACTTTGTAATGTGTCTGCACAAGATGGGGGATTAGAAGAGGAGAATGAGAGGAATGGAGTATGGAAAAACTGGTGGAGGGAACTTAACACTGGTGGGATGCTGAAATATTATATGCCTAAAGCTCAACTATCAATGACTTTGTAAATTGCTGTTCTTTCACTAAATAAAAATATTTTAAAAATAGTGTTTACTTGATCACTTGATCACTTGACATGTTACTCATTGATTTGCTCAAGCACGTGACAGTAAAGTTTCCATTCGTCCCTGTCTTGTGTTCATGTAGCCCAATGGTGACTACTCACTCCAGGAATACGCAGAGCTTCAAACTGATCGTTAAGGGTCTTACAAAGAAGTCTGACCATAGGTGGGCGGACACGCGGCCTTTTGACATCCTGTGGAATCCAGTCAGCAACGGCTCTCGTTCAGTAGTCATCTCCAAATAGCATTACGTGTCCAGCCCATCTGATTTTTGACATCTTGGCAAACGAGACAGTGTCCCTGATTCTCAATCGTTGACAGAGGCTGGAACTCCGGATTCTTTCTCTCACTTGAGTGAAGCATGATACTTCAAGCATAGCTTTTTCAATTCCTCTTTAGGAGACCCAAATAGCATTCTCATCATGTTTTCATAGGACCCAGGTTTCTGAGGCTAGGTTAATGCAGGAAGAACAGTGGAATTGAAGAGATGTGCCCAGAGCCGGAGGTTCTTCATCCTCTTAGCTATTTCTTTGATGCTCTTTAAGGTGTTCCAAGCTGCTCTCTTCCTCCTGTGCAACTCAGGTGCCAGGTCATTCGTCATGTTGACTTCTCAACCTAGGTACACATAACTGTTGCATTTGGAGATGTTCGTTCTGTTGAGAGCAAATGGAACATCAGTACGAGACCAATTCTTATAAACATTGTCTTTGTGAGATTCAGCTGTAGTCTGACCTTTCCACACTCACGGTCAAAGTTGGCCAGTATTTGTGCTGCTTGGCTAATGTTTGGTGTTATTAGGACAATATCATCAGTGAAGCAGAGATGGTGTAGTTACCGACCGTCTATCTTCACTCCCATTCCTTCCCATCCCAGTCGTCACATGATGTTCTCGAGGATGGCACTGAAGAGTTTTGGTGAAATGGTATCACCCTGCTGAACCCCTCTCTTGACATGGATGATAACTTCCTTGTAGAATGGTGGGATCCTGGTAGTGAATCCGTGATACAGCTCATGGAGGATTCTGATGTACTGAGTTTGAATGCTCTAGCCAAAAAATAATGTTACATCCATTATTCCCCCTTTTTATCTCCATCTGGGACAAGGAAAAGAAAGAATTCTTTTACCCACTTATTCTCTATATTAGGTATTATAATTTTTTCAAGTGATACTTACATAATCAGAAAGACAGGAAAACAGTGCCACAGAAGTAGTACAAGGACTACAGTGTTTGTTTTGCACAAGACTGGCACCAGTATGATTTCTGTCACTGCCTGTGCTCTACTGAGCACTGCCAGGAGTAACCATTGAGCACAGAAATAGGAGTGAGCCCTGAGTACTGTCCAGGTGTAGCCCAAGCTTCCAATGCCCTAAAAGAAAGAGAGAAGAAAAATCTAACTTGAATCTTTTGAGTTGGCTCTTGAGCCTTTTCATGTGCTCCTCAGTAGTTTCCAAAGATTTCACCCAAATATTAACTCCCTGGGATGCCAAAGGATAAAGAGTTCCATTGGAAAGAAGGCCACAAACATTTTGTGAAAGAAGACTCATCTACTCACTACATTCGGGCAGTCTGTGTTAGCAACAAACAAGGTGAAGAAAACCGTGCCATATTACCTAAATTTATTAGACTTGGGCTGTCCACAAGTCAGATAAAATGAATATATTTTGGGGAACTGCCTGAAAACTTCATTATTGAAGAGAAGACATTTAAGTAAGTGTTTACTAGTTCAAAGGAATGACTAGACCCCTTAGTCTCTCCTCAAAAGTCAGTTGCCACATTGTACTCCAAGCTTCCCCCGGCAATGGAACGTCAGAAACCGTTGGAGGTACTTTGAATGTGCACACCTATGCAGCTCAAGTCATGAGAAGGTGGAAAATTTAATTTTAACTTTAAGATATTATAATGAAAAACCTACAGTTTTGAATTTTTTTTGTAAAAAATTATCTGGGGCTGGAGAGATAGCACAGCGGGTAGGGCATTTGCCTTGCATGCAGCCGACCCGGGTTCGAGTCCCAGCATCTCATATGTCCCCTGAGCACTGCCAGGAGTAACTCCTGAGTGCAGAGCCAGGAGTAACCCCTGTGCATCGCCGGGTGTGACCCAAAAAGCAAAAAAAAAAAAAATTATCTGGCCTTAGACTGTAGTACAGAAGTTAAAATAAGCCATCCCTTATGTTTTTGAATAGTGCTGAATCTGTCTGGGGAATCTTTTTTAAGGCATTTGGGAAAGGGAGATGGATGTCACCATATGGAAATAATAGTGTATTTGGGAAAAATTTAAAGGAGTATGATTTTGTGTTATGTTCACTCATTCCCAAGGGACATGTACAGGAAAATAAAAAAGAAAACTTCCCACCATTGGTGAAACAAATGATAGATTCTGTTTTCACTGGTTTATAAAATAATCCTTAAATATTTAGCAACAGCATTTTTATTTTTCTCATTTCCAAGGCTTCATGGGGATAAAAGACTGCACTTACAAGTGGAAAATAGCCACATATACAATTTCAACCATCCAAATAGAAAACTGGTAGCATCCCACATTTTAAATTAATAACATTGTTGCAAATCATATTAAGTCATATGGGATTAATGCCAGTGTATGTGCTATAATCTCATTCCAAAGGGTACTGCCATAGGACAGAGAGAGAGAGAGAGAGAGAGAGAGAGAGAGAGAGAGAGAGGTGCAGCAGTATTTTCTGATGTTGTTACCTAAGATCTTCATAGATGGCAGAAAGAAAACAAATATAAGAGTGTAACTGTATTCTAAAAGTTGAGTGTTAACCTCAAGGAATAAGATTCCCTCCAATTATAGAAGTAGTAACAATGTCAACTATTCAACCAAACACTGAAGCAGATACAGATTAAAATTTGTCCTATCTCTAACAAATGATATGACCTTCAACACATTTATTTTTTCTTAAATTTTTTTGGTTTTATTTGTTTGTTTTTATTTTGGGGGTCACACCTGGTGGTGCTCAGGGTTTACTCTTGGCTCTACATTTAGGGATCATTTCTGGCAGGCTCAGGACCCCATGGGGTACCCAGGATGAAACATAAGTGGGCTGTGTGTGAGGCAAGCACTCTATCTGCTGTACTATCTCTTTGGATTTTTGGTATATTTTGTAACAGTTCTCCAAACCTCAGTTGCTTATTTCTAAGCTTGAGATAATCATGCCTATTTCTTAAAGGTATTATAAGAATAAAGTAAGATCATGTATGCCGAGAGTAAATATTCATAAATGCTCCAATCACTCAATAACTATCTTTTTATCTGCAATCAAATATACCAGGATACCTTGAAAGTCTCTTTAGAAACAATGCTGGAATTTTCTCTTTATAGACTATGATCTTCATACTTACCACAAGGCTGACTGATCAAAAATGAGACAAAAAGATCATTGTCCTTTCTCTGAGATTCTGGTGTTGATAGATTTACTTGATAATCCTAATAGAATTGTTGGAAAACAAACAAGAAAAAGAAAATATATTTTTTAAAAAGTCTTTTTTTAGTTAGGAAAAGCAGGGATTGAGATGCACAAAAATTATCTAAGCTATAAGGATTTGAAAAATATAGGTTTATAAAATCTGATCTAATAGGATGGGAGAAATAGCCTGCAAAATTTGAGACACAGAAATTTAACTTAAGAAAGAGTGAATAATATACCTTTAAAAATCACATAATCACAGATACATGCTCAATGGCCTCAAAAGATATTTAATATTGAAATATAAATCTCATTCTAAGTCATTAACTAAATTCATGGATAGATTCATAATAAACTTCTGAAGAAAAATTAAAATCTTTATGGTTTTATAGAATATTTTGAGGTCATGATAACTATAGGAAGGCACTTCCCATAAAATCTTCCTGGCCCAGCACAGTATTGAATTTGTAATTTTAAAAATGGTCTTTCTTTAAATAAGAGGTTTTTGTGTCCATATTTTATCATTTTAAATCAGTCCTCCCTGTGAAAACAGTCATTTATGTTGTTTTGTTTCAAGTGTACAGCATTGTAATTCAGGCTCTGTATGCATTCATTATGATCACCACCTAAAGTCGGTTTGCCTTCATTTCATTATGTTTGTTCATATGCTTTGTTTCTTTATACTCCACACATGAGTGAAATCTTATGGTATTTGTCTTTCTTCAACTGATTTAGCATAATATTCTCAGTTCCATTCATGATGTAATCAATAGCAAGGTTACATTCTGTTTATTGAGCTAAGAAGTATTCTCTTGCACATAAATACCATGTTTTCTTTATCCACTTACTTGTTGCTGGGCATTTAGACTGTTTCCAAATCTTAGCGATTATAATTAATAATTTTATGAACATAGAGTTGAAAGTCATTGTCAATTGTTGTTTTGCTAGCATAGAAGATAAGTTAGGACAACTATCTTAATTTGCTAAAGTCGGCTCCATTGGACCTTTCTACTCTCTGTATACTCTGTGAGGTAGAAACAGTTGCTCAAGTTCCTGGAGACAGTTGTTCTCGGCCAAGAAACCATAACTCAGCTTCTTACTCATCATGTTAGGACTCAAGAGAACAACATACAACTGATAGATACATTCTTCATCCATGGACACATCACGTCCATAGCTTAAGGGAGCAATTTGTTTAAATAAATATTCGCAATAAACATTAGCCTGTTTGTTTCTATCCTAATTTTAGTGATTTTATCCACATTTTAAAGACATTTCCTAATGACTCGGGACACTTACGTTTGGAAGAGAAACAACGGAACTTCTATGAGAACAAAGAGCAAAATAAAATGCTTTAAGACATTTTAATTACTTTGGATTATTTTTCTCAATAAAAGGTTGGCATTTGCCTTAGCCTACCTTGTCACAACAAATAACACTCATTCTTTTTGTTTATTTTTCTCCTACACTCTTTACTGAATGGCAAATACTAACCTTAAGATAAATACTACCAATGGCAATACACATAATGATGCTTCTCGTGCAATTGATTCTGTAGTTTGATGCCCTTGAAGACTGGCCTGGGAAAGTCAGAAAGCGATTGTTCACTCCCCCACTCTATTTATATACAGCTATTGAAAGTTAGAGGCTTTCTCCGGGGCTTGGCCTCTTTAATTGGAGTGCAAAACACAATTCCCATTAAGATGCCACTTGAAGCAAGGAAACCGTATTCATATCCTGTGAGCCAATGTGGATTTTTCCACTCATGCCCATTTAAATGTCTCAGTTCCTGAACGCAAGAATGGGGGTGTCAGAAGTTTAGCGTTTCCAGGATTTGGGATGGGGGAATCCTGTGAACGCTGTCTCATGAGTTGAGAAAACATCTATTCTGAGAAACTCATAGTTACTTATCCCTATAATAATTACTCATTTCTAATTTGAGTCTCGTTTAGGAGGCAAGACTTTTGCTGCGTGATTCATTTCTTTCAGGGGGATTAAGTGCACTACCGGACAAAGCACAATGTGCATTGCATCATTTTACACTACAAATGAGAGCAGTATGCGATATTAAGGAATGGACACTTTCCAGCATCTAATTCTGCTTTCTGTCAACAGCAGGATTAACTTTAAGGCTATTCTTTTTTTCTTTCTCTCTCTTTTTTCTTAAGTATCTCCAATTCTAATGTCATGTGTGAGGGGCTCTCAGAAGTGGAAGCAGTACAGAAAACATGTGGTAAAACCTCCTGTTTTTAATCCCACAGAGGACCCTTAAGTGGTGGTCCTTTGAGGTTGGCCTTTGTATGAATTGTGGGAAAAAGGCTTTAGGACAGGGACTGTCCTTAGGCAGCTTGAAACATCTGCATGCATGAACAAACACGCCACTTGGTGACCAGGTAGAACTCAAACACCCACACGGCTGAGGCAAAGACATCCTTATGAAAGAGAAATAAGCTGCTGAAAACAAGGTGTGTGTGTGTGTGTGTGTGTGTGTGTGTTTGTGTGTGTGTAGAGAGAGTAAGAGAGATAGAGCGAGAGCAGAGTGCTATAAACTAACAATAGATGTAGAATAATCTTACAGAAGGCAACTAAAACTGTAAAAATGTAAATGTATATACAAAATTAATAGACAAATGTCTTCAATGTGTACAGTTTCATTTCCTATAGTTTAATGGATTTTGCATGCCCCTTTGGCTATTGACAAGAAATATGTGGAAGTCAAACAGAAGAATCTATTTCCTTTTTATGATTAATAGCAGGGCTGGAGTAATAGCACAGCAGTAGAGCATTTGCCTTGCACGCAGCCAACATGGCCGACCCAAGTTCGATTCCTCCGCCCCTCTCGGAGAGCCCGGCAAGCTACCGTGAGTATCTCACCCACACGGCAGAACCTGGCAAGCTACCTGTGATGTATTCAATATGCTAAACACAGTAACAACAAAGTCTCCAATGGAGACGTTACTGGGCCTGCTCAAGCAAATCGATGAACAACGGGAGGACAGTGACAGTGACAGTGATTAATAGCAAATTTACATTGGTTTAGAAAGGGCACATTATTGGAGGGTAATAGTGATTGGAAGGATGCTAAAAGAAAAAGATTTTGTTCAGGTCCTAACATTAGATAAGTCACCTAATTTCTTTTGGCCATGATCACCTGATTTCTCTGGGCCTTATTTTCCCTATCTATAAAATTGATTCTATTATTTTCTTGTATTGCTCAGATACCCAATGCAATAATACTTTAAAAATCATGATTTGACCTTTTTGCCTTATAAAAACAAGTAACCACACATACTTATAAATGAACTTTTCTACATTTTTTTCAAAATGAGTGTAAAATATTGTTTTAAAAATACAGGCCTTCTTTTAAAGATAAATTATTTTCAAAATTTTATATAAAAAGAATCTGGAGTTACAAATTGGTACTATTGTTGTTATTTAATGTTTTCATTATTTAAAAAACATTGTGCTTATACTTAGTTCCTTTATATTTTTAGTATTTCTTCCTGCACAAGATGCAATTTGTTAACTCTTTTTGAATTATACAAGAAGGAAAGAAGATGGAAAGAGAAAAGAGGAGGAAGGAGGAAAGAGAAGGGCTGAAAATTTTACTTGCAATAAAAATACTAGCAATAAAAAATTATTGCTAGTGTTTTATATGGCAATGCTATTCTATCGATTTTAAGCTAGAGCAATAAAGTCAATGACATTTTGGTGGTTCTTTTCTTCAAATCATAAACACATAAGCCTGAACTAACCCATTTCCTTTCCTAAAAATATTCATACAAATCTACACTATTGTCTCTAGGTCCTCATGTCTAAATCCACAACTTCTCTGCAAGCTGACTTCTGATCTCAGCCTAAAACTGGATCTGTCCTTGAAAAACTTATCAGGTGCTACACTTCACTCACTCCCTATAGTAATGAATACTATCATCAAGTGTGCTTTCATTCCCCAAATTCCACCCTAAGATTCCATAACACTATGATTTTCATATTTTTTACTTCTAGGTAATCTATGACTCCTCATTGCTTGTCCAGTCCTGTAATGTATATATTTATCAGGTCTGTGGCATCTTTTATACATGTTCTTTTAAAATTTAATTTTATTTTTATAAAATTGTTCATGATGATTTATTACATTCAATATTCCACACCAATACCACCACCAATGCACCTTCTCACCACCACTGTCCCAATAGCAGACCCTAAATAATTTATTTTGCATTATTTTCTTGGAATAATTTGCTAAGAAACGATCAAAAAAGATTTCCCTAGAAGAAAGTGTGTAAATAATGTTTTCATTTTTTAAAAAATATTGTACTTATACCTAGTTAAAACCATTAAGCCCTTGTATAAGAGATTACTTACATGTTGTTAGAGGTTAAGGCTTCTGTGTTAATATTTTCTTTTAATTGAGATTGGTTGCCCTCTACATTATATCCATCCACTGTGGTGAGCTACTGTTGGTATATATGTGGTGCTAGAGTATGAGCTGCCATCTGGTATCTAAAATTTTGAATGGGATGATACAGTTGGACATAAATTTTTAACTGTATGGTGACTGTGGTGTCTGGAAGCATCTCTGCACCTTATATTTTATGAGTCTTTGCATCATTGCTGGTTAATGAGCTTATATTGAACCAGAGGTAGTTCATGAGCATGACCGCCAGGCTCCTGAGGAGAGGTTGCCCATTTCCATCCCGGACTCCATGAAAGCCTGGAAACTTTGGTCACAAAACTTGAGTTTTTCAATAGATTGATTTCTGGATGGGGCTCATCCCGAGCCTGTGAAGTCTGGCCATGAGCATGGCAGCTCAGAAAGGTTTATGATTGTCAGGACTCTGTTTGGGCCAGTGGTGTGCTCTCTTCCCCAACCCCCTCCCCCCCGTCCACACACACACCTTTGGCATGACCTGGATGACACTCAGCCTGGTACTGGTTCTAGAGGCACCTCTATACATGTTTTCATTTTTTTTTTAGTTTTTTCATTTCCACATTTTTGTTTTGTTTTGTTTTGTTTTGTTTTAAATCTCTAGCCTCAATATCTTCTCTGAAGCTTTTAACCAGCTTTTTCACCTACTTCTCAAGATATTTTTACCATCAAGTGCCTTATATACAAATGTCTGTAATCCAATATTTTATCTTGTATCAAAACCCACTTTTTTCTCCTGCAATTATTGTCTCAGTAACTGCTCTACCACCACTGCATTATCCCTCTATTTTTTTTGTTCTTGATTTTATTTCACACCCCAAAATGCTCGGTGGTTACTTCTGCTCTGTACTCAAGAATTATTCCTAGCAGTGCTTGGGGAACCATATGGGATGCCAGGGATTGAACCTGGGTAGGCTACATGCCAGTCCCATTCATCATCCCTCTTAATCTGCAAGAATCCTCTAAATCCTCCTTTTTGATCAGTTAGGCAGCCCATCCTTTCCTCTTTATTTCCATTGTGAAAATTGGGACATGGTCATTTATCATTTGAATTGCATAGGCCTCCTATTATGTGTCTAATTCCAGTCTTCTCTTTCTGTGATCAATTCTCCACCATGCAACCAGAAATACTTTTCTAAAAATAATCACAATGATTTTGGATGATCATACCCCTTCATTTCTGAGGCTTATGAGCTTTCTTTTTAACTTCCCATTAAATAAATTCTTTGTTCTGATTTTCTAACGGTTCATTACCTCCCTCTTGCATTTCACTAGTGTCCCTTCTAGTTCACAAGCACTGCTCAGCTAACCTGAATTAATCATAATTTTATGAACCAGCCATGCCCTTTTAACAACTGTGTTTTACAAATGTTCTTCAGTGACTGCAGTGTCTTTTTCGTCCAACCTTGGTGGGATGTATTGGGATTGCCTGCTTGTCTTCCCTTTTACTTGACAATGAACTGCTAGAGGAAGCAACCAGTTCTCACATCTCTCCCTCCAGTGTATCAAGCTTTTATGATTAAAGCAAAATCCAACATGCAAACTGAAATATGTTTTACATGTCTGCTTGCTTTCAGAGTTATTTAAGGATCACTCCTATATAGATAAAAAATGTTTTCTCTTTCTTTTCTACTGTTAGCACCATTAAATTATACCCTTCAACTTTGTTTTTGTGGCAGAAAATAAATTTAAAATTTTTCTAAATCTAATTCCAGAAGTATATTAAACTGTTTTCTTTAATATTATCTTTAAGTTCTTTCAGAAGATCCCAAAGACAAATGTAAAGAAAATTCAGATACTTTACTTTTCTGATTTCCATTAAAAAACTTAGCCCTTTGCTATCCCACTAAGGAAAATTTAAATTATAAATTGGCAGATAAAAATTCCATGTGCAGATTTTCACTCCCTTTCTCCCCCTCTATTTTTTTTTTTTTTTTTTTTTTTTTTTTTTTTTTTTTTGGTGGGAGGTCATTGGCTCGCCCAGCAATACTCAGTATGTAGTGCTGGGGATTGAACTGGAGTCGCCTTCATTGCAAGGCAAGTTCTTTAATCCCTGTAATCTTTGGCTGCTTCCAAGTAAGTTTTATTTTATGGAGAGTAAATTAACTTACCAGGCTTGATTAATTCTGTTTGTATTTCTTTCTTTCTGAGGTTCCCAAGGGAGAGATTGATTCTGTTTATTTTTAATACCTAATCTCAAGTACCAAAGATTTGTTGTTTGTTTTAGAGCCATACCTGATGGTTCTCACAGCTTACTCCTGGCTTTGTACTCAGGTATCATTCTGTAGGGGATTATGGTGTCAGGGATCCAACCTGGGTTGGCCACATGCAAGGCAAGTGCTTTCCCTGTGGTGTTCATGCTCCAGTCCCATCAAGTGCCAAATCTTAACCATAATTGGACCCTAATAAACATTAATGAAAGTTGAATGTTTATTTTTTGTTTTTTTATGTGTTGTCTTATAAAACCCCAAATGTTAGACACACAAAAGACAAAGTTAACCTGACAAAGAAGACAGAAAATGTCACACAACATCATAAAATATTATATGAGCCAATATGTATCAGAAAATGCCAAAAAGAGGATTCTGCTTCCTATACCATGTCATTCTAAGCTTAACTCTTATACATTTCTTGTCAAAAGGTTTTCAAGTCAAAGCAAACTTCTGGTCAGCCGTAGCCAGCTCACTATATGAATCTGGGATGAGTTACGTACTGATGAAACTTGGCAAGCAGTCCTATGGGAAATAAGACACAACAAAGCAGATTTCTATTTCTAAGCCTAAGTTAGGGAAGTAAAGAAAGACTTTTCAAGAATTAGTCTACCTATAACAACATGGACATTGGGTTCAGCTGTACCCATTAACCCAAATAGATCTTTCAACAATAAACTTTCCCAGCACTATAAAACAAGTTTTCCTTTTACAGTTGCTTCTTTAGTGACCATTCCTGAGGAAGTTGTACCACATCAAGTGATGCCTATAATAGACTCAATATTCTCCATTTAATATCATTTAAGCAAGCCATTGTCTTCACATCCATGGTAGTTAAAAACAGAGCCTTTTCAAATATGTGCCTCCAGTTACGACAGAATAGGATAAATCCAAAGCTTTTTTTTTTTTAAAGTGACATTTTTTTCCCTAATTCAGTGAAAAGAAAGTCAAATCTGTAAGTCCCGACTTTCTCTTGGTATTGGATTCTAGAGTTGAAGTCCTAATCCAGAATGAAGATTGCAAAAACAGAATTTGATATCCTGCAAAGGTGGTAATGCTTGGAATGATCAAAATAGATTTCATCTTTCTGGGAAATGTCACTCCATTTTGTAATGAAGTTGGAATGACTTCCCAACAAAGATGCAATTGATGAAAAAAAGCATGGGCTTTCCAGTTTTCCAACTGGAGGAAGAAAACAAGCTAGATAATTGTTTATAAAAATGAGTCCAGTGAAAAGGGGGCTCTGTCAATGATAAACATTTATATTATTCTGTGTGTTTAGTATAGGAAAAAACACATTGAAAGTTGGCCAAACATGGTAAGAGTCTCTGCTGAGTTCTTGAATCTTGTGCTGAGAATGTACTCTTATTTTTTTTTATTACTAAATGGATGAACAGCAGGCAGACAGAGAAAAAAAAGTAAGGGGAATCCAAAATAGCATAAAATGTAGCAGACTAACTTGATTCTGTTTTTCTAATTATTTTGTCTGAATTCTGTTTGAAAAAAACAACTTTTGAATTCAACTAGATAAAATCTCTGTTGCTTAATATTCTAAGAAAAATACCTATATCTTATGTGTCTGGAGGGTGCAAATACACATTTAAGTTCCATGAGGACATCCAAACTTATCTGTTCAATGCTCAGCATGATTCCTTATGAATGGAATCTCTTTTAGTTTTCTTGAAGAATTTTCAATTTGACTTCAAAATATTTCTGAGTATTTGATCTTACTATAAGGGATATAAACCATACTAAAATGCTCAAATAATCCTTATATTTTATGTAGAAACATTCAATGATATCTTTAAGTAGATTTTTATACGTGAAGGTAATTAACACGAAGATGGATTATTATTTTATCTCCTTTATATTATTAAGTTCTAGTGTCTACAAAAGAATTGGGCTGGAGTGATAGCACAGCGGAAGGGCATTTGCCTTGCATGCAGCTGGTCCGGCCAAGCCGGGTTTGATTCCTCTGCCCCTCTTGGAGAGCCTGGTAAGCTACCGAGAGTATCTTGCCCATACAGCAAAGCCTGGCAAGCTACCCGTGATATGCCAAACATACAGTAACAACAAGTCTCACGAAAGAGATATTACTGCGCCCGCAACTGCACCCATCCAAGTACTAACCAGGCCCGACCCTGCTTAGCTTCTGAGATCAGATGAGATCGGGCGTGTTCAGGGTGGTATGGCTGTAGGGGATGGTCCTGGTAAGAAATGCTTTTGTCACTGGGCTAGAGCGATAGCATAGTGGTAGGGTGTTTGCCTTGCATGCGGCCGGCCTGGCTGAGCTGGGTTTGATTCCTCCGCCCCTCTCGGAGAGCCCAGCAAGCTACTGAGAGTATCTCGCCTGCACAGCAAAGTTTTGCAAGCTACCCATGACACATTCAATATGCCAAACACAGTAACAATAAGTCTCAAAATGGAGACATTACTGGGCCCACTCAAGCAAATCGATGAAAATCGATGCAACTGCACCCGCAACGAGGACAATAACAGTGACAGTGACAAAAGCTCGAGCGGGCCCAATAACGTCTCCATTGGAGACTTTGTTGTTACTGTGTTTGGCATATCAAATACATCATGGGTAGCTTGCCAGGCTCTGACACGCGGGCGAGATACTCTCAGTAGCTTGCTGGGCTCTCCGACAGGGGTGGAGGAATCGAACTCGGGTTGGCCATGTTGGCTGCGTGCCCTACCGCTGTGCTATCGCTCCAGCCCAGTGACAAAAGCATTTCTACCAAATATCTTTCCTGCTACTGTGTCCTATTCAATTGCAATGTCCATCTTTTTACACTGTGGCTCTCATAGATATAGCATCTCCTTTGGTGTTGCTCCCCTTAATTAGGGTCCCTCTACTCTCTCCTCTCTAGGTGTTTCACTCACAGTCTCATTTTTCCTTTGGTCTGTTTTCTTATTACTAATTATCAAAAATTCCTGTCTCTTCATTCAGTGTTAAATAATTGGTTTCTGAGTTGCTTAAAACAAAAGAAACTGGAGCCCTTACATGGTAAGAGGGTTATAGTGGACTTTGGTTCTGAAACAGGAGACTCAGACTGGTAGTGATGTCACAAGGAAAAGAAAATAGAGAATAGAATGAACAGTGGATGCTCTGGAAATTAAAGGGAAAAGGGCTAAAATTATGGGAGGTTTAGTAAGAGAAGTGCACTAACCTATACTCTTTGACTATTTGCTGAATTTCTGTTGCACTGGGATGAAAGCACAGAGATCAGAGTGAGTACCAGCAAGCGAGGCTCTCACCTAGAAGTGAGGCAGCATAATCTGTTAGCTGCAGTCAAGAGGAAACTTAGACTTGAAGCAGGCTAGAATCACAGCAAAAATCAAGGTGAATAATGAATAAGATCAAGTCTCTGAGTAGTGGCTGCTTCCTCCACCCTACCCACACCCAGTAGTTATGAAGTGAGATTTAAGCAGATGTTTCTGCTGATGGTGGGAATCAAATGGAAGTTGGCTACAGATTCAGAGTTTTTAAGTCATTAACAGAGGACTGGAGTGCAAAATAGGAACCAGAATGAGTCCAACCATATAAAAGAGGGGACATCAGCTGGAGAGATAGTACAGTGAGTAAGTTGTTTGTCTTGCAAATGATGGACCCGAGTTTAATTCCTGGCATCCCATATGGTCCCCCGAGCACTGCTAGGAGTGATTCCTGTGTACAGAATCAGGAGTAACCCCTGAGCATTGCTGGGTGTATCCCAAAAAAGCAAAGAAAAACTGAGGGAACATTGTCTTAAAGATGGGGGCGAATTATGACTTGGTATACACAGAGGTAGTCAGGAAGCATCATAGAACCCACTGGGAAGTGAAAATTGTACCAGGACCATCCCCTATGGCTGGTCGTCCTTTTCACTTTGTTTATTTTGTTGCACTTAACATGCAGAGCACTATTTATGTATATGCCTGGTGATGCAGGAATGGGCGGGTATAAACAAAAGAAAGAAGGTAAGTATTTGATCTCAGCTTCAGACATTCCTGTGATTCCTTCAAGGTGGTGGAAAAACTTCAATGCACTGCTCCAATCTCAGCTATAATTTTTCTGTTTCCCAGAATCTTCTCTTAAATTTTCCTCAGAACAGGGCCACTTGAGAAATGATCTTGATCACTTCACCATCATCAACCTCTTTGTCATTACTATTATTATTTTCTTCAGGATCAAAACCATCATCTTAGAAGCTAGGCAATAAGCTCTCTGCTCACATAAAATGTCGTGCAACTGCCCTTGATGAACTCACTTTGGTTTCACAGGATTTTCATTGCTGAATTAGCCACAATATTTTAAATAGCAGGTAACTCTACACAGTGGAATACTATGCAGCTGTTAGGAAAAATTAAGTCATAAAGTTCATTAATAATGGATGGACGTGGTGAGTAGCATATTGAGTAAAATGAGTCAGGAGAGGGTTAGACATAAAATGACTGAATTCATTTGTGGGATAGAAAAAAAACATACTAAGAGACTAATACCCAAGGACAGTAAAAAGAAGGTCCAGGAGGACTGGCCTACAATTGGAAGCTTGCTTCAAGTGCTGGAGGAGAAGGCAGTTGGAATAGAGAAGGGACCACTATGACACACTGTCACAAAGATGGTTGGAAATGATCACTCTGGATAAGAACTTTGTGCTGAAAGCAGGTAAATAACCTCTCAGTATCTGTATTGCAAACCATACTGCCCAAAAGGTGGGGAGGGGGAGAGAGAGAGAGAGAGAGAGAGAGAGAGAGAGAGAGAGAGAGAGAGAGAGAGAGAGAAAGAGAGAGAGAGAGAAAGAGAGAGAGAGCCCATCATAACCGTACAGACATGCTGGTGTTGGGTGGGGAGATGGCAGGAAAACTGGGGACAGTGATGGTGGGAAATGTACACTGGGGAGGGCTGGATGTTGGAACACGTTCTGACTGAAACCCGATTATGAAAATCTTTGTAACTTTGTATGCCATGGTGATTCAATAAAAAAAATTGTAGCATGTATCTCAGCAGTTTATCTAAAGTTTGTGAATGATGTTTAAAGTATGAATGGAGTACATCAGCTTGGAAGCTTTTGGTTATAGATATACTGGTTGGCTATAGATAAAACTGGGAGTAGTAAGGGGAATTTATTGATGGCTAAATTGATGGATACTGCACGAAGTAAACTAAATTTGGGTGTGGCTCAGGCCAGAGCTCTCATGATGTCACGGAGGCATGGTTTCCTTAATGTTCTCTTAACTTCAGAGACTGGCTTCTTTCTGAGGGGATCTTGTTAGTCTATAAGCAATCTTTCTTTGTGACTATTAGCGAAAGAGACTAACTACTCTGGCTTCAGCATTTCTAGAATGCTCGCACCTCATTGGAATTGGCTATGCAGAAGGCAGGTGCTTTACCCTGAATCTTGGGATTGATGCCCATTTTCTCAGAGCCCCATAACATTTATGTTGCAGCTGTTATGAGGAAAAAGGGAAAAATAAACACCAGAGGAGGCAGAAATTAAAGTTTAATTAATGAAAGGAATTCATTACAATATCCAATATATTGGGTAGCTCAACAAGTGCTCGCAAAGATCGGAAAACCAGCCTGGATTAAAATCTAAAGCTTCTTAGGTTGCTGCAAAAAGTACCATAATCTGGGGAGCTTAAACAAAACAACAAAATTTCACTATCTCAATATTGGGATCAAGTCTGTGGACTTGTGGTGTTTTGGAGGTCTCTGATTTTGATAGATAAAGTGGAAGTGGAAAGGGCAAGTTGGAAAGTGAAAGACAAATTTCAGTTCTGCATTTTGTCCTTGAAGTGACTATTTATACTCTTTTTTTTGTGAATAAAATTAATTTGTGATCACTGTTCTTTTCTCTGGGCAAGGCACAGAGGCAGAGCTTAGCCCAGCTATGGGCAGAGGAATGTGCTTTTGTAGATGGCACTACATCAGAGTGTGGACTTCATTACAAATTGTTCTGATGACTGAACATTGGCTAACTCACAGAACTTCCTGATTAAGTCTGACCAACATGGTATTGAAATGATGATACTAAGGTGCCTGCAGGTGTGATATTAACCCATCTGATAAGAAGGCAACAGTTATTTATGCTCTAATACTGGTATAATTCATTCCTTGTGATAACTTTTTATGTCTACCTCCTTCATAAGGTTGTAATTTTGGGGGCGTAAAGGATATCACATTTATTTTTTTAATATTTTAGTCACGGTCCTCCTGTTGTTCATAGATTTGCTCAAGCGGGCCCAGTAACGTCTCCATTGTGACAATTGTCACTGTGTTTGGCATATTGAATACATCACGGGTAGCTTGCCAGGCTTTGCCGTGCAAGGAGACACTCTCGGTAGCTTGCCAGGCTCTCTGAGAGGGGCGGAGGAATCGAACTCAGGACGGCCATGTTGGCCGCTTGCAAGGCAAAAGCCCTACCGCTGTGCTATCGCTCCATTTTATTTATTTATTTATTTATTTTTTATTGAACCACTGTGAGATACAGTTACAAATTTTTCATGTTTGAGATTCAGCCATAGGTATCACATTTCTTATAGTTTTTTGGACCTGGTGTGACTCCTGAAATATTAAAAATTCATTTTGTTTACATTTAGGCTCCATGATTTACATTAGTAATTCTGTAACATTTTCAGAATGCAATATTGTGATAGGCAAACTTCAAAGTCCTGGTATATATTTGATACTGAGAAAGCATCAGATGAATTAGTGAATGGATAGAAAGAAGACATTGTGTGTGTGTGTGTGTGTGTGTGTGTGTGTGTGTGTGTGTGTCTATGTTTGAGGGTTAGATAGGCAGGACAAGTTATTAAAGAAGTTTAAGAGATTCATTTTGAGAAAAAAATTTCCTCAGTGATTCTACTGTGATCCATGACTAAACCTTTATCACACATTAATGCTATGTAGTGAAAAAAATAGAAAACAGAATTGTATATAACAATTCTCCCAGATCCATAGGGTATGCACAATTCTATGTATGCATAAAGTTTTCAGCAAAAGTTTTCAATGTTTGGTATCGTAAACCAATTTTTTTTGTCAGTGAGAAACCCTGGAAGCTAGCAAAGACTTTGTCAACTGATTTTGCCAATTTACAAAGGTTTTACCAACTTTCACCTTTCTAAAGTGATTTTGGATGAAGTTTTTGTTACATCTGTTCTAGATTGTTAGTTATTGCTTTTATACTCATATCTTGAGAATCAAATAAATAATAAAAAGTTAGGTAATCATCTATCTGAACGAGAATAGAATTTAAAATGTTTTAGCCTATGCTCTGTGCAAGCCTGAAAATGCATTTGCTCAGCATTTTGAATTTGATTCTCCTCATAGTTCTAGAAGCAAACAAGAATTAATTTCAAACAAAAATCTGTTTTATTTGTATAATACAAGTTTGAACTTAGTTAGAAAAAACATGCTTTTTAAATTAAATTTCCTTTGAAAAACAAAGGCTTAAGTTAAGGGGAAAATGTTTTGGAAAACTTGAAGTTTCAAAAAACAAAACTTGAAGGGAAATGAAAATGGTTTTAGGGCTTTCTGAAAAACTCTGTTACTGCTGTACCCCTCGTCCCCCCCATTTGCAACATGGAATTAGTCTAAGCACTCTTACCAAGCCCAACATGAAAAGAGAACATATTTGGAGAGGCCAATAAACTGTTAAGTAATTTTACAGTATTACCTTTTCATGGACACCTCTCTTCTACCCTTGTTCATAATTTTCAAATACAGTGTAAAAAGTTGACACTGCAGATAAAATATTTTTAGACATTTATCTCAGTGTAGAGCAAGTGTATTTGAATGGCCACTAATAATTAGAAGCAGGGTCAATAGAAATAACTTCCTGCATGTGGTTGTCTAAAGATCAATATCTGGGTTCTACTGACAAATGTGTGTAGGACAAAACTAGAAGACAGGTAATTAAAATCTGTACATAGCACTTACATCTTATAGTCATATGACATTGGGCAAATGAGTCTTCTTCTCTGGAATGAAGTTTCCTACTCTTAAAAAGTAATCTGATTTTGCAAAAGCTCCATGAAAATCTCCGCAAGAACAAAAGGAATTTAGAGGTGCAAATGCACTCTCTAAATTTTTTTAAAAGCATAAAAATAAAGTATAAAAACGTAACACATTTAGTTATTATCATTAGTTATTATAATACTAATGTGAAAAATCTAAATTTAAAACAAGAAATACTAATCTGTGGTTTTAAAACAAGACCTATCTTTAAATATTTAACAAGTATATCTTTGAGTTCTATTTGTATGGTATACAGTTAGGTACTTGATCAATAGAAATATTTTTCAAAAAAATTCTTGCACATCTATAGTAATGAACCTTTATTCATATCTGACTCTAGGCACAGTACCAAGACTATCTCATTTTTAAAATTAATTTTAAGAATGTGTGTTTTGTTTCCCTTTTGTAGTATCTGTGTAGTATCTAAAAATCCTTCACTCACTCATCAATATCATTGAATCAGTGCTCATCATATGTTACTAGAGAGCCTTTAACAAAACCATCAGTATTTTTAGTATCAATGTATCACTGTCATCCCGGTGGTCTTCGAATTACTCAAGCGGGAGTCAGTAACGTCTCTATTTCTATCAGCCCTGAGATTTTAGCAGCCTCTTCTTACTCATCTTTTCCCAATGACTGGAAGCTCTTTCAGGGTCAGGGGAATGAGACCTATTGTCATTACTATATTTGGTGTATCGAATATGCCACGGGGAGCTTGCCAGGCTCTGCCCGTGCAGGCAGGATACTCTTGGTAGCTTTCCTGGATCTCCGAGAGTCATAAATAGGTAGGAAGTGTTTTAAAATGTGTCTCCAGACAGCAAAGGTGGCCAATGAGGAGATTATCTGGTGCCAGCAGGGTGTGGTTTATAGGTGTGATCCCTGAGTCACCGGAGACTGGGGGAAGCAGGCAGAGGATCTCTGATCCAGATCCCTGTTGAGTCCAGAGTCCAAGGTCACAAAGTTCTGCATTATCTGGGTTCTGTGGGACTTCATTCTTGTGTGAGGCTCACAAAGTATTTTTAGTAGTTTATAATAATGATAAGAATAACACACATTAAGTATGAAGATGGTCAAGGATAGGAGTAATAAAGTTCAAATGCATTTATTTATCAAGGAGGGTAACAAAAAATGTGAAAAATTTTAAAGGGGGGAGAGTAATAGGCCTCTGGTAAATTTGGAAATATTTACTATGCCTAAAGACAATCAAGTTCTGTTAAGAATACAACACTAGTGGCTGGAGCAATAGTACAGCGGGTAGGGCATTTGTGTTGCACAAGTCCAACTGAGGTTCGATTCCCAGCATCTCATATGGTTCCCCAAGCACCACCAGGAGTAATTTCTGAGTGCAGAGCCAGGAGTAAGTAGCCCTTGTGCACTGCCATGTGTGACCCAAAAAGCAAAGCAAAAAAAAAAAAATACAACACTGAAGCCTGGAAGAAAAGTACAGTGACTTAGAGCACATGCCTTGCAAGCTTATGGTCATGAGTTCAAATGCTCAGTGCCCTACATATTCTGAGCATACATTGGGTCTTTCCATTATGCCATAGCCAGCTATATGAAAGCACTGAAAACTGGGGGGTGTGAACTCAGGTGAGAACCTAGCCACCTTGGCCAAAAAATGTGACCTCTTGACGTTGCTAATGTGAATACTGAAGTGAACTCCCACGAACACAACCATAACAGGGGTTTCAACTTAGAGTGTGAGAACATGTTCACGTACCAAAACTAAAGGACACACCCCAGTGAGCACATGGCCAAGCATGAAGGCAGCACAGCCTGGTGGGTGACCCCTGGCAAGCTGACATCTAGCTTACAAACAGAAGTTTTGTGAGTACTGAAGCCAGCATATGTGGGACATCTGGTCAGTGCAACAACATCATCAATAATAATGAAAGGAAGGGAGAATGTGAAGGGATTTTTAAAAAGGATGATGCTAGACAGATTAAAACATATCTGATGAGTTTTTTGGGGGGCTGCTTGAGTCATGTCATTCAGGACTGACTCCTAATTCCTCACTTAGGGATCAACCAGGGACAGTCAAGTCAAGCTAGCACCTTATTCTCTGTACTATCTCTTTGAACCCATATGTTGAGCTTTTTGGTGTGTGTTTTGTAGATATGATATTATTTATTAAAATTTTGGACAATACTAAGATAATATTGCCGTTTAAACACAAATGCAGGAGTGGGAATGCAGCTCAGTGGTAAAACACAAGCCTTTATGTATGTATGAAAGCTTGGGTTTGAGCCCTGGCACAAATGATTAAGAATCTTAGATAATCATAGAAATTCAAATATTTGTGGCATTTCACTTTCCTTGATTATGCTAAAAATAGTACCTTGTTTTTCTCTGATGAAAGTACAGTGAACAAATTTTAATAACTTAAATATTATTCCCATTGCCACGCTGACATCTCAGAAGCACGTGGCATATTGAATTCCCAAGAATATTAGTGATTGTCTTACGTGTGTGTGTGTGTGTGTGTGTGTGTGTGTGTGTGTGTGTGTGTGATTCAAGAGCTCTTTGGGAAATTTTTGCTTCCTGTATTTACTAGGAATCATGAGTACCATGTTTTTTCTCTATTTCATGTACTCTAAATTTAACCCATCACTCTTCAAATTGTTATCCCCAAACTCAGCCCCTCTTCAGAGGGGATTCTCAATTTTCCACCACAGAGAAGGAACCAATCTCAAAAGAATGATGGGAACAAACAGATGCTTTAAACAAATCTTACAAACACAATTTAGCACAGACACAGAACAGGAAGAGAAAATAAAGACTGACTAATCGCCAGTAGACCCGGGTATGCCCTGAAGCCTGGAATCTGGAAATTATTAATTCCTATTTTTCTCTCACCTCCCCTAAGGTTCAGTGTGTACATTGATGTCTGGAATAAAATCCACACAAGATGCATTTCCACCACAGCATCTGGTTCTCAGGGAACTCCACAGCCTGTTCTCTTGATGCCTTTAACCTTTTTGTCTGAAGTATGTTCTGGCAGCCAAAGATGTGTCTGAATTACTTTGTGTTTCCAGGAATTCCACTTTCTCTTCACTCATAAAGCCTGAAACCTGGTGTGGAGATGTTTGAAATATGTTTCCTGAATCCATACATTTGGGGGGCAGGGTTATGGGACTATTTGCTTTAGATCCACCTACATTTCAGTATTCATCCCACCCAGAGATGGGGTTTCCTTTCGTCAGTGGTCTATAGTTATAATTACAAACCCGCTGGTGATCAGTGCAATCATGTCTTTGTCAACTTAGGAACAAGTTAGCTGTGAGATACCCACTCTTTTGTGAAAAAAAAAAGGAATAAAAAATGGAGTAAATAGAAGGAAAAACCATACAGTGCTTAAGAGCAAAAGAACTCAAGTTTGAAAAACACTTTAGTTTTACTACACTTCTTTTATCATTAATGTTAGATAGTGGGACATCACACTAGGAAGCTCAGGGGCTATTCTTGGTTCTGTGCTCAGGAGTGACCCTTGGTGGTGGTTAGGAAACTATATACTATGATTGGAATTGAACCAGGGTCAGCCACAGGCAAAACTTGTATTATCTCTCCTGTATTATCTCTCAAAACCCAAATATAATTTAAAGCAATAATATCAAGAATCGGACGAGCCTCATGCATGAAGGAACAGGCAGCGGAACCCAGATGTGCGGGACCTGGGGTTTAGATCTCCAAGCCTGCTCGAATCAGGACTGGGCCTCCTCCACCCAGATCCCCCATCTTTCAGTATGTAGGCATTACACCCACCAACTTCCCCTGTCCCTGGTGCTGAGTAATTCCATCAACGGCCAAGACCCAAAGACTATAAAACCCAGCATTCTCGGCCGCGCTACATCTTATTATCTAGTTCTTACTTTGGAGAAACTGACAGGCTACCGAAAGTATCCTGCCCAAATGGCAGAGTCTAGCAAACTCCCCGTGGCATATTCAGTATGCCAAAAACCAGTAACAATGATGGGTCTCATTCTCCTGACCCTGAAAGAGCCTCAAATGTGACACTTTCTAAAATCTCAGGGTTAGGACAAAGGAGACACGTTACCGGCTCGAGGAAATCGATGAACAACAGGATGACTATGATACAGTGATCAAGATGAGTATAAAGAGCCCAGCATATGTATCTTTCAAATGTTTCCTCCTTTAAGAGCCAAAATCCCTTATCCCAATATCTTAATGTGATGAGACAAAACTACAAACATCAGTCAATTCTCCTCCAAAAGGAGGCATAGCGACCTTCTTCATTTTCAGTGTTGAGATTAATGTGAAGAGTATAATCACATAGTGATTAAAGTTTTCCAAAGATGTTTTATAAATTCCTGTGCTGACAATGTCTTTATTTCAATACTAAGATGTGGGAGGCTACTAATGGTTCAGTAGTTCTTTCTTTTATTTCTATTCTCAATTGTGGGTTTCTTTTTCTCAAACATGTAGGATTTATAAAATCTTTCCCTTGTAATTTAATAAAATTGTAAGACATCAAATTCACACTGATTAATATGTACACTTGATGTTTAATTTTATTTTATGACTCAAGACCAAATATTTTATAAATTCATTTGCTGGAAGTCTAAGGATATAGATATATTAAATGGGAATAGCTACTCTGTATAATTTTGTATGTAGAATAGATTAAACTCTATTAAAGCATATCTACTTTCCCAATAAATACACCAGATAGTGAAGCTATACAGATAATTTTGAGTCATATTTGTTGCTATTACAAATTTGTTGTTATTATAAGTATTAGGCTAAAATTTACTTCTTAAAGGTTTAAAACCACATATTTAAAGTGAAAAAAATTCAGTTTTAAATAAAATTTTATATTCCTTAGTGTTCAAGCAATCCAGGAGACAATTCACTATTAAAATGGAATGAAAAACTAAAAGTTGAGCTCCCATTTGACCCAGCAATACCACTTCTGGGAATATAACTTGGGGGTCCAAAACCACACAGCAGAAAACTGTGTGCATTTCTATGTTCATTGTAGCACTATTCACAGTAGCCAGAATCTGGAAACAACCTGAGTGCCTGAGAACAGATGACTGGATAAAGAAATAATGGTATATATACACAATGGAATACTACACAGCTGTTAGGGAAAATGAGGTCATGAAATTTGCCTATAAATGGACCGACTTGGAAAGTATCATGTTGAGTGAAATGAGTCAGAAGGACGGAAACAGAAATAGAATGACTGCATTCATTTGTGGGATATGAAAAAAAAAGCAGTACAAAACTAATATCCAATGCCAGGGAAAATAGGCCGGGAGGACTGGTCAATGGTTGAAAATTATCACAATGATGTTGGAGATGGAGGGTAGATAAGATAGAGGAGAATTCCTTATGACAACATTACAACTTTAGTTGGAAATGATCACTCTGGACAAGAACTGAGTGTTGGAAGTAGGTAAAGGGATATACATGATAACCTTTCACCTTCTGTATTTCAAATCATAATGCCTAAAATGAGAGAGAGAAGAAAAAGAGAAGAGAGGAGAGGAGGGAGAGAGAGAGAGAGAGATACCTACCACAGAGGCAGTTGGGGGAGGTAAAGGTAAGAGATGGCTTGCGGTTTGGTGGGAAGGAAAATGGGGACATTGGTGTTGGGAAATTACACTGGTAGAGGGATGGGTATTGGAATATTGTATGACTGAATTCCTATCATAAACATCTTTGTAATTCTCTATCTCATGGTGATTCAATAAAATAAAAAAATTAAGAAAAAAAAGGAAAAAGGACATACTGTTGGTGGGGTATGATGTTGGATTACTGTATACATGAAACCCTACCATTGATACTTCGTAAAATTGTAAAGCATAGTGACTAAAATAAAATTTAAAAGAATAAAAATACTTTAAAAATGAAATGGAATCTATTTCATATTTGATGCAGGCTGATATTCTTCAAGCATCAACTATACTATTCATCTGGTTAAATTTCAAGTGTAACAGCAATTTGTTTTTTTTTAAATTTATTTATTTATTGAATCACTGTGGGAAAAGTTACAAAGCTTTCAGGTTTAAGTCTCGGTCATGCAAATATCAAACACATTTCCCTTTACTAATACTTATTTTTCACCACGAAGAACCCCAATAACTCCCCCCTCCCTACCCTCCCAATGCATGTGAGGCAGATGAATTCTAGTTAACACTCTATCTACTTTGACTAGATTCATTGTTTCGACAAAAGATGCACCATTATTATTTAGAGTTTAGACCCCCAAATCAAACATGCTGAAAAGGCATTGTGAAATAATTTGTTTTCTACTGCTGGTCACAAGAATCAAACGATGTCACATGGCTACTATCGTGGCCACGCGATGTTGGATTTCTGGTATTTTACTTATTAACCCTGGAAGTATTTCTTCTGAGAGTCAGATAGTTATGAGATTGATTTCTGTGCTCTGGAGCCATGGCTGTGCCGGAGAGCCGCTCGTGGGGGACAACTCCTGACCTTGGTAGGGCGTGAAGGACGAGCTGGGAGTGCCCCCCTTCCCATGAGGTTTCAGTCGCCCATCACGACCTGCTCATACCTGGCTTTCCACAAAGCTCCCAAGCGGCTGTCATCTTTCTTTCCGGAGGGAAAAAGGCAGAAGGGACCAAGACCCTTTCCCCTCGGGGCAGGCATGGTGGCGTGGATTAAGGCATAGTCCATTCACTTTTCTGCTGCAAGTTGCTGGGCTCTGCATTAAGTCCTTGTGCTTCTGGAGCTATGGCCGTGCCAGAGAGCCGCTCGTGGGGGGTATCCTGTAATAGCAATTTAGATTTAACTATTAGTGACTACATAATCTAGCAGTTTTTCTTTTCCCATTCGGACCTCATGCATATGAAGAAACTTGGGCTCAAAAAATTTAAGTGCTATACTTAAAAAATGAGATTAAAATAACCATGCTGTAATTCCAAAGCATAAAAGTTGAACCTTTGTATTTATATTTGAATGAAAAGTTTATAAAATTATACTTTTCTTTCTATATAAACTTCTATAAAATTATGAATATTAAACAAAATTGAACAAAATGTTACAGGTGGATCATAGTTCAAAAATAAGCTATAGTCATACTATTGTCTAAAGGTATTCCACAGGGTCCCTCAATTCTGAACCATCTCATGAAACTTATGTTGCTATGTGGATGCACATAGCCCCATATATGGAGGTGGGGGGGGGGACTTAGTTTAATGCTCTGATGTTGCCATCTTGAAATTGTTAATAAGCTAATCTTTGAACTGAAGTTTTAAGAGGACAATGTTGAGCCAGAGCAATCTTTATGTCAGTTGCTGCTTGTCACACTTTCACATAAGGCATTCACAATGCTCCGTGAGCAAGGAACCCTCATAGACCCACAATACATGGGAATTCAGTAAGACTCAAGTGTACAGAGGGTCAGGATGCTGTGACAATGACTGAGTAAGTAGGGTGTTGACAGATTTGAGAGGCCATGTTTTCTATCCAAACATTATTAACTTGTTTCAAATGGAAATAGAGGCAGAGACAGTCTAAGAAATACACTTAACCAAGTGGCCTTATCATTTTCTCTATTATTCATACGATTTCCCTTCCTTAATCAACCTCATGCTAAAAATTATGTTACAGAAGGGAAGGAAAAGATATATAATCCATAACTCCTTCTCTAACCTTTTGTAAAACAAAGAGAGTAAATATTAGTAGAAAGTATATGTATGTCAAAGCAAGGTAATGGAAACAGTGGATTTAGGTTTCTTGGGTAATATTTCCATTTTTCTGGTAAGAATGGAAATATTCTTTAAATATTCTTTAAAAATTTATAGTTAAACACAATTAACTATGAATTTAACTTTGAACCATAAATGGCAAAACTAATGATTAAGTGTAGTCGCACTTAAATTTGAAAGTGGCATGAGGGACTAGGGATGTAGCTCATTCAGCCAGAGTACGTATTTCACAAGGAGAAAACTGGGGCTTAATCCCTAGTACCACATAATTTCTCTGAGCACTATCATGCAAAGGCTGAAAAGGAAAAGCAGAAGTCTGGCATCTACTTAATTTTTTTTACAGTGACATTAAATAGCAAACAGAAAACCATGACAAGTCAGAAACAAGGTTTTTAAAACAAAAGAAATTTTTAGTATTTTTTCATAGCACAGTAGTAGAGTTTTCTGGATTTTGAATGTGAAACTTGGCATTTTCATTTTGTTCTGGGCCAGATAAATTAAAATGCTAGCTATGGAAGGCCTTTATGGAAGGTTGGAAGAGCACCCTAGCCCTCTCAATAGCATGCTAGTCATATTGCCCCACAACTTACATGGAAAAAGAGATGGTTAAATTTGGGGTCTTGAGAAAACAAGGCTATGGTAGATTATCAGAAAAGACCCAGAGAAGTGAAACAAGCAATGTGACTATGGAGGCAGAAACTGGAATGATGTGGCCACAAGCCAAGGAATGTCAAGGACCACCAGGGAAACACATGGAACATAATTTCCTCCAGGTCTCTGAAAAGAGAACAGTCCTATAGGTACCTTGATTTTAGACTTCCGGCCTCTAGAACTGTTAGAGAATAAAGGTCCTATTATTTTAAGTTACCCAGCTTGTGATATTTTGTCTCTAAGCCTCAAGAAACTAATATCCTGCCCTTGCACCCTTGAGTCATTTTTCACAAATAAAACCAGTGGAATTTGTTCCACATGCCCCCTGCCCATGGCACTCTTTCCCTTCTCTCACATGGTTACACTTTATAGGTTCTTTCCAAGAAGAAAAGAGTTTCTAATATGAAGATTGATCATTTTGCACACTGATTTTGTCCCTTAACTGATTTTGTCCCTTAACTCTTCAGAAATTCAAACACCAGTTCCTTTAACCAGTGTACATTTCCCACCACCAATGTCCCCAGTTTCCCTCCTGCCACCACGTCTTCCCTGCAACCTGTTCAACCTGCCTCTATGGCAAACACTTTTTACCTCCTCCTCCTCCTCCTCCTCCTCCATCTCCTCTACTTCTCCTCTCTGTCTATGTCTATCTATCTATCTATCTATCTATCTATCTATCTATCTATCTATCTATTTCTTGGACGCTATAGTTTGAAATATAGGTACTGAAAGGTTATCATGTACATCTCTTTACCTACTTTCAGCACTCAGTTATTATCCAGAGTAATTATTTCCAACTATTATTGTCATAGTGGTCTCTTCTCTATCCTGTCGTCCCCCGCGCACACACATGTGGAAAGCTTCCAACAGTGAACCAGTCCTCCTGACCCCTAATCTACTGTGTTTGGATATTAGTCTCATACTATTTATTTTTTTACCCCCAAAATGAGTGCAATCATTCTATGCCTGTTCCTCTCCTTGTGACTCACTTAACTCAGCATGAGTTAAGGTACTCTCTAAGTCCATCCATTTACATGAGTGAAAAGAAATTTCATAACTTCATTTTTATGGTGGCTGTGTAGCATTCTATTGTTTAGATGTACTATAGTTCTGTAGAAAATTCTTAGTAGATTTTTATCTTGAAATACTGATTAGGCTTTAAAAATTCTCCCTCCCTTTTATTATTGAGAAAATATTTTATACTAGTGACTTAATCCTCATTCCCTTTTGAAATAAGGAAATTGTATTTGCTTAAAGCACTCATAGTAAGTAAAGTAAAGTAAAGTCCCTCCCGTTGATCATCGATTTGCTCAAGCGGGCCCAGTAACGTCTCCATTGGAGACTTTGTTGTTACTGTGTCTGGCATATCGAATACTCTCGGTAGCTTGCCAGGCTCTTCGAGAGGGGCAGAGGAATCGAACTCGGGTCGGCCATGTTGGCTGCGTGCAAGGCAGACGCCCTACCCACTGTGCTATCGCTCCAGCCCCTCATGCAATCATTTTAATGAGGAAACATTTATATGAAAATCTAAAGGTTATTTCCATACAGAAGTTCTAGTGACTTGTGAACTTGAGTCCTTTCTTCTGCTATATCAGCTATTGTTTCTCTGGCTGCACATGGTGAACACTAAAATTTATAGGGCAGATCTTCTGGGAAAGGCTCTTTCTATAGCCTTTGAACTACAGTTTGGTGTAGAACTAATGACCTAGGAATTACATATGCAAGTCATGTTTAAAGACTATAAGTTTAAAACTTGTAAGAACCTCAATATGTGTTATTTTAATGATATAAAATTTAATATATATTTTATTCCTAGAAGATGGTATAAATTAAATTTATTTCAGTAAATATTTATTGGTTAACTTCTTTAGAAGAGACCTTTTACTAATTAATTGTGTAACATTCTGTTTCTCTCCTGAAGTGACTGACTCTAGAATTAAGCAATTAAGTAATTTTAGCCTAATAACCAAGTCTATTAAGACATACACATTTAAGGTATGGGTGTTTCATTGTGTGACCAAGACTTAAACCCGAAAGCTTTGTAACTGCTCTCATGGTAATCCAATAAATAAAATTATAAAAAATGGAAAAAATGTAAGGTGGAGTTCATGCCCAATTCAATCAGCTAATCACCAGAGGCTGAAAAATAGCAGTACTCCTACATTAAAAAAAAAAGACATACACATTTACATGTGCGATCATTTGCACGTTACATGACAAAATCATGCTAAGACAGAGAGAAATGTATTCTGAGAGCAACGATTGGGAATGGGTTCATTAGAAATTTCTATATTTGAATCATATCTGAGTGAAAGTTTCATCATTTGGCAAATAATTTCCGAAGAAAGGTATTCTAGGAAGAGAGCAAGAGATTCAGGACAAGTAAACATGTGGTTTCTGCAGGGCCCTGAAAGAATATGTTCTCACAGAGGGAGTGTGTGTGTGTGTGTGTGTGTGTGTGTGTGTGTTTGTGTATGTGTGTGTGTGTTGGTACTTGAACGCAATCAGAGTCTTAAACATCAGGTGAAGAAGATCATGTATTGCTTCATAAGACATGAGAGACTACAGGATTTCGCAAAAGAAATATGTAACCCAACCTTTGAGCTAAGTGAAGGAGGTTGTGTTAATGTGATAAGGGTATAGCATTGGAGAGAACGACTATGAAGGCCTAAGGAAGAGGTTATGACAGTGTGTGTTTGAGAAGTATCTGGAACTACAAGAAAAGTACTGGGCCCGCTTGAGAAAATTGATGAACAACGGGAGGACAGTGACAATGACAGTGTACAAGGCTTTTGGCATTATGATAAAACTCTCTCTCTCTCTCTCTCTCTCTCTCTCTCTCTCTCTCTGTGCGTGTGTGTGTGTGTGTGTGTGTGTGTGTGTGTGTGTGTTTGCACTGGAATATATGCATTTAGTTAAGGATAAGTTCCTTCAGCTTCTCAAAGGTCCATAAACCTGAAATAAAATCAGAAGCTTAGTGAAGGAAAATCAGTCTGAATATCCTGCTGAGAAGAATGGAGAAGAACTTTTACAAAGCAAGCCTATAATCTGAACTAAGGAGAGAACCCTGAACTCAGCAAGGGAAAAGACCTGGAGATCTCTGAGAAGTCATTTCATAGAGGAGTTGCAAAACATAGAAGTATGCTGGTTTGAAGCAGAACTGAGAAGTAAACGAAACCAGGATAGGCAGATCATTTTCCTAAATATTATAATATAGGGCAATCAATATAATCCCATTACTAGAATTATTGAGCCTTCTCCATAAGCAATATCACGATATTGCATTACCTAATTTTTTTTAAAAAATGTGAATACATCAAGATGCTCCATGAGTTGTATTGCGGATTCACTACCAGGATCTCACCATTCTACAAAGAAGTAATCATCGATGTCAAGAGAGGGGTTCAGCAGGATGATACCATTTCACCGAAACTCTTCAGTGCCACCTTCGAGAACATCATGCGATGACTGGAATGGGAAGGAATGGAAGTGAAGATAGATGGTCGGCAACTACACCACCTCCGCATTGCTGATGACATTGTTTTAATAACACCAAACATCAGCCAAGCGGTACAAATGCTGGCGGACTTCGACCATGAGTGTGGAAAGGTCGGTCTACAGCTGAATCTTACGAAGACAATGTTTTTGAAAAACAGCCTCGTTCCTGATGCCCCATTCGCTCTCAATGGAACGACCATCTCCGAATGCAACAGCTATGTGTACCTAGGTCGAGAAGTCACCATGACAAATGACCTGGCACCCGAGCTGCACAGGAGGAAGAGAGCGGCTTGGAACACCTTCAAGAGCGTCGAAGAAATAGCTAAGAGGACGAAGAACCTCTGGCTCCGGGCACATCTCTTTGATTCCACTGTTCTTCCTGCATTAACATACACCTCAGAGACCTGGGCCCTACACAAACAGGATGAGAACACTATTCGGGTCTCCCAAAGAGGAATTGAAAGAGCTAAGCTCAGAATATCACGTTTCACTCAAATGAGAGAAAGAATCCGGAGTTCCGACATCGGTCGACGATCAAGAATCAGGGACTCTGTCTCCTTTGCCAAGGTGTCAAAAATCAGATGGGCTGGTCACGTAATGAGATTTAAAGACGACCGCTGGACTAGAGCTGTTACCGACTGGATTCCACGGGATGTCAAAAGACCGCGTGGCCGCCCACCTACCAGATGGTCAGACTTCTTCATCAAGATCATGAACAATTGGTTTGAGGCTTTTCATGTTCCTAGAGCGAACAGACGCCATTGGGCTACACTAGCACGCGACAAGGACAAATGGAGACGTTACTGGCACCCGCTCGAGCAAATCGATGATTAACGGGAAGTCAAGTGATCAAGTCAAATTTTTTTAAAATTGTGATTCTTTAATGTACATTTGATTTTAGCAAGCATTGCAAGTTTTCCTGAGAAGTAAATTCCATTTACCACTCATACCACTGACTTGGCTGAAAAAAACGTTTGGGCACACACAGTGTTTTTGTGGCCATAAGAACTTTCCCTAAATACATGTCTAAGGTTTTTACAACATACAATATGTGTGCTGTCAGGAAATTTTACAAGTCAGCTGACACGTGCAGCAGTACCACAATCTTACCCTTTCCCGGATGGCACACTGCTGCAAACAACCTCAGCAAATCTATCTGGGCATTTCCTCTCAAAGACACACACACAAAAATAGATACACTGAAATAAGAAGCAAATCAGTCTGTGGTTAGGAAGAATTTACCACTAACTTTTAGTCTCTGCTCATATTACAAGAAAAATTGTAGCAGAAGAGAAAAAAAATTAGTGGAACTCAGACATCTACTTAGTGAACCCAATTTTTCTCAGTGATGAGATAGGATTTGAATATAAGAATGACCCACTCCTGAACTCTCTTGTCCTCGTTTTCTTGTTCTTTGAATACCCAAGGAAAATAAAAAAGCAGAAAAACCTGCAAGTTGCCCTTTGTCATTTGCACACACATTCTATACCTATGGATGTTTGATTCTTTCTAGCTCAATATCTAATCCTACATTGCTTTTATCTGATATTGTGTAAGGCAAACACATGTTGCCGGAGCTGTGAGTAGCTTGTACTCCACTGATTCATCTCTAAGAAAGGTAGAAGAATGATCAATCCCACAGATGCTGTTAGAAGCCTGAACATTCATCTAAGAATTACTTCTTTTTACTTATCTTCCATGTTTGACTCTCAATCTCATTTGAATTCTGCATACTTCAATATAATGCTCTAGAAATGATTACAAAACAGGTTGCAACAACTTGTGTTCCAATAGAAAGTACATAAAATGAAGTGTCAAAAGAAATGGATTTGGGCATAGCTCTGTCACTACTAATCATGAACAATGGACATACTGTTTATTTGTCCTATATCAAGATTTTCATCAATACAATAAAAAAATAATTCCTAATCCATCTTGCATTAGGTTTTTAGGTTTTTAGTGTCACAAATGCCCATTTGCATTTTCAAGGGTTCTACACTTATTGAGCATTACTATTATTAATTTTTTTACCAGTGTGGAAGCATGTGTCTCTTGAACATGCTAGAAAAGCAGAGATGCTACCATAACCTTGGTTTCATTCTCACCTCTCCTTCTGGGAGTTTTTATTAGATTAGTTTTGACAAGTATCTTCCATTTTTATTCCTGCTATGCCTTCCTTCCATCTTCTGGAAACAGATGTAAATCTCATGTAAAGCCGTTCTTCATAATTTAGACATTTCTAAAGCAGGTTACCATATTACTGACCTCTGTGTTTCACTCTTTTCTTTCCTTCACTTTCCTATTATAATGAAGGATATGTTTCTTCAGAGTGATTCCTCTTTAATATCTTTCATCAACTCAATTTTAGTTGAATGGTGGAATATCATTGTTGGGTTCAGCCCCTATGGAAAACAGTATGAAGACTTCTCCAAAAGTGACACCATAGCCATGCCTTCAAATCCTGCGCCAGGTTGTTTCATTCAGGGCAACCCGGAGGGGCACAGGTGAGGCCCCTCCCTGTCCCAAGGGATCCAGCCTTGGCAGCCGAAAACCTTCAGAACTCAACTACAGCCATGCTCCGGACCTACTCCTGGCCACATGACATCTCATAGTTTACACCACTAATATTCCAAGAATACTGCACCACATTTTGGAGTTTAAAGTAGAAAACACCAATCTTAGGGGGAAATATATTTTTACACATATATATTATTTGAAAGCACACATGGCTCAATATTTAACAACATATTAGTAATGCTATCGCTCCAGCCCATAGCATTACTGGGCTGGAGCCCATAGCATTACTGGGGCTGGAGCGATAGCACAGCGGGTAGGGCGTTCGCCTTACACGCGGCCAACATGGCCGACCCGAGTTCGATTCCTCCGCCCCTCTCGGAGAGCCCGGCAAGCTACCGAGAGTATTCAATATGCCAGACACAGTAACAACAAAAGTCTCCAATGGAGACGTTACTGGGCCCGCTTGAGCAAATCGACGATCAACGGGAGGGCCTTTACCTTACCTTACCTTATATTAGTAATCTCTTATAGAAGGACTTTATTGCTCCTGGGTGAAATACAACAATCTTCACACACTTTCCTCTCAGAAACCTTTTTTGAATCATTTTTAGAAGATTATTCATAATAAACAATACAAAATAAATTATTTCAGTTCTGCTTTGGGGGTAGGAGTTGGGGTTTTTGATGTAAATATCCAAAATATGGTGGTGGGAAGGTATAATGGTGGTGAAAGTGGTGTTCAAATATCAAATGTAAAAAAATATTGTGAATTACTTTATAAAAAGAAGAAAATTTAAAAAAAGTCTTCTCCAAAAGTAAGTATAGTGTTCCCATAAGATTCGGTGATCCCAATTCTTGTCATACCCAAGAATGCAAAAACATTTAACTTTAAAAGGTATTTGCATATTTATGTTCATTGTGGCGCTAAGTTCAATAGCCAAGCTATGGAAACAACCCAGTTGTCTGATTATGGATGAGTGAATAAAGAAATTTGTGGCAATATACTCAATGGAATACTATGCAGTTGTAAGACAACATGATATATTACCTTTTGTAACAACATGGGTGGAATTAGAAGGTATCAGGTTAAGCTAAGTCAGAGAAAGAATGAAAAATATAAAATTATTTCAGCAACTTATGGTATATAGAAAATCAAAACAAGGAAAGAACAGTTTACAAAGATGCCACCTAAACTTCACAGAACTGAACTGAGGTTGTCAAGTTCTGGAGGGAGGGGGCTTGGAGGGAGAGTAAGGCGGATGAGACATGACAAAGGTTGGTGGTCAAGGGTCTGTGGCACTTTAATGGTAATGAAGGTGCAATAACTTTGTAGACCAAAAGCACAAACAATGCTACGGGAATCACATTATCTAAACTACAATGAATTAAAAAGAATTAGTGGATGGGAATTAAGAATTGAGAAAATCAGCAGTACAAATGAACTCCCAGGGCTGCAAGGAGATGAATTGTGGATCCTGGTTTCTGAAGCCTTTGAAGACACATAGCTTTTTTTCTGAGGTGTCTTCTCTGTGGCTGACACCATTACTACACAAAAACTTCTGGTCTCTGCTCAGATATTTTTTAAATGTTGTAACAAGATTGATCTCTTGATCACTTGACATCCGTTACTCATCAATTTGCTCGAATGGGCGCCAGTAACGTCTCCATTCGTCCCTGTCACGTGCTAGTGTAGCCCAATGGTGTCTACTTATTCCAGAAACACGAAGAGCCTCAAACGGGTCTTGACAAAGAAGTCTGACCATCTCATAGGTGGGCGGCCATGCAAACTTTGATGTCCCATGGAATCCAGTCGGTAATGGCTCTAGTCCAGAGGTCATCTCCAAACCGCATTACGTCTCCAGCCCACCTGATTTTCGTTGCCTTGGGAACTGAGACTGTGTCCTTGATTCTTGACCCTCGAGGAAGGAAGGAACTCCAGATTCTTTCTCTCACTTGAGTGAAGCGTGACACTCCAAGCATAGCTCTTTTGATTTCTCTTTGGGAGGCCCAAATAGCATTCTCATCCTGTTTTCATGGGGTCTAGGTCTCTGAGGTGTAGGTTAATGCAAGAAAAACAGTGGGATCGAAGAGATGTGCCCGGAGTCGAAGGTTCTTCATCCTCTTACCTATTTCTTCGATGCTCTTGAAGGTGTTCCAAGCCGCTCTCTTCCTCCTGTGCAACTCAGGTGCCAGGTCATTCTTCATGTTGATTTCTCGACCTAGGTACACATAACTGTTGCATTCGGATATGATCGTTCTGTTGAAAGTGAATGGAGTGTCAGGAATGAGACAGTTTCTCATAAACATTGTCTTCGTGAGATTCAGCTGGAGTCTGACCTTTGCACACTCACAGTCGAAGTTGGCCAGCATTTGTGCTGCTTGGCTAATGTTTGGTGTTATTAGAATATCATCAGCAAAGTGGAGGCGGTGCAGTTGCCGACCATCTATCTTCACTCCCATTCCTTCCCATTCCAGTAGTCACTTGATGTTGTCGAGGGTGGCACTGAAGAGTTTCAGTGAAATGGTATCACCCTGCCGAACCCCTCTCTTGATGTCGATGATCACTTCCGTGTAGACTGGTGAGATCCTGGTAGTGAATCCGTAATACAGCTCATGAAGGATCCTGATGTATTTTGAATGCCCTGATTGGCTAGGGCTTCAATGACTGCTTCCATCTCAACAGAATCAAAGGCTTTCTTTAAATCAATGAACGTTAGACCGAACAGCATCTTGAACTCCTGAGAGACCTCAGTGAACTTGGTTATCCTGTGGATATGGTCAATCATGCTGAATTCTTTTTGGAACCTGGCTTGCTTGCATGTTTTTCCTTCATCTAGTGTTCTGCTAATCCTATTCAGGATGACTCGAGTGAACAGCTTATAGACAGCAGACAACAGGCAGAATGAATGATAGTTGCCAATGTTGTGGATGTCTCCCTTCTTGTACTTTAGTACAGTCCTACTGGTTTTCCATTGGGACAGAAACTTGCATTCAGACAGGTAGTGTGTGAAGAGGCGAGCCAGTGGATTAATGAGTACTGACTCATGTTCTTCAGGTGTCCGAGTCTGACCTTGTCTGGGCCAGTGCTGTTCGCTTCTTTACTGACAAAATGGCGTGTCGGATTTCAGAAGGAAGAATGCTGGGAACAACATATCCATCCTGCGGAATTTGGTATGTGGGCAGGTGGACGTGGCTATCAAAGAGATCTGAGTAGAAGTCATGGATAATCTTCTCTATTGGCCTTCTGGAAGATGTGATAGATTCATCAGGACTTTGGAGGGCAGTCTTCTTGGTCTTGTGGTTGAGAAGGACAGGCGGGCATTGCAATGCTTTTCCCAGCTTCTGCCGCATCTGCCAGCACTGCTGCTCTTCTCTCTTTGAGGTTTCCTTGATCGCTTCACTGCACTGCTTTGTGAGCTAGGACATTTGGTTGTGGTTGTCTGAGGCTTGCGCCAAGCCACGTTAGTGAATGAGCTCAAGAGTTTTTGACGATAGACGTCTTTTTGTGGCTATCTCTCTCTTGGTGTTCCTCGCAGTCATGGAGGTACTGAACCAGTCGATCATATTCCTTGTCAATGTTGTCAATGACAGCATCTTCCCATGTTACCGCAATAGTGCCAAAGAGCTCCCAGTTTGTGGTTGTTCTGGGAGTTCTCTTCTTAAACTTTGTAGCCCTTTCCCCCGCTCTGTGAAGTAGAATTTTGTACAAAGGAAACAGTGGTCTGATCCCAATTTGAATTTTGGGACAACAGCAGCATTGGTCAGGCAAAACTGTCAATTGAATATGATGTGGTCAATTTTGTTGTGGAACAGTTCACTGGGAGACTCCCATGTCCAATGTTTAGATTCAGCCTTCTGGAACTGTGAGTTACCATGGATGTTCTTGGTTGACATGATGAACTCAGACAGTCTCTCACTCTGTTCGTTCCATTGTAGGCCATGGACCCTGATGTGGAGTTCTTCAGGCGACCTTCTCAGTCCTATCTTGGCATTAAAATCACCGACAATGATCTTGTAGGTGTGGTCTTCTTTATAGAACTTCTTCAGCTCCAGGTAGAACTTCTCAATTTCTTCTTCATCATAATTGGATGTTGGTGCATAGACAATGACGACTGTAACTGCCACATCTATTCAAGTGTAATTGTCCAATTCGGGTTGTTAGGCATTCGAAGGAGTCAATGCTCATGGCCAAGTTTGTGTTGACAAGGACACCAACACCACCGACGCCTCTTTTGTTGCATGTTCCGAGGAACAGTTCTTCTCCTGTGTCTAAAATGGCGAGATGTGATTGATGCCTTCTCATCTCGGTCAGACCAATGATGTGGTACTTGATCTTTCGCACTTGTACAATCAGGTCCTCGATGGATGCATCTGATGCCAGCAAACATGCATTGAAAGTACAGACAGTCATTTTTGTCCTTCTTTGTTTTGGCAGCCTAGTTCGGCCTGAGATTTTATCACCCTCTCCTTCATTCTTCTTTTTGCTGCCATATTGGTGGCTCTTTCAAGGTCAAGGGAATGAGACCCATTGTATGTACTAGTTTTCACATATCGAATATGCCATGGATAGCTTGCCAGGCTCTGCTGTGCGGGCGGGATATTCTCGGTAGCTTGCCAGGCTCTCCAAAGAGGGATTGAGGCTTTTAGGGTGGCGTCTAATTGCCCTTGCAGGTATTCCCTTGTTCAAACAATATTTGAACCCTATCAAAAATGTGATACCAAGATTGACTTTATATTAAATAAGGCTTTAAAAAAAGGCTTGGGTAAATAAATGTTCTTATCATTGCAGAGTTTTAGACAAAACACTATATAGTCAGACTGATACAAACAGAAAATTGTCAAAGTGCATGATAGATAAGATAAGTTAGCTTATGAGAAGCCAGGAACTAGATAATATAAATGTAAATCAGGTTTTTTTCCCCACAGAATTGGGGCTACAATGTGCCCTTTGCCTGTAAGAATATATTCCATTTATATTAATGTGAATGATATGCCTAGGCCAATTATAGATAGATGTAGCCCTACGATTTCAAAACTGGCTGAAAACTTTGAAATGATTGTTGAATACTTGGTCAATAGTTTGATTATCACATGACTGAGTTCAAGACTGTGATCTTGTCTTGCTTCATAGTTCCTTGAAGAATGATGTACTTTTTAATAGTTTGTTGTCATTCTATTTCTATGATCTGTTCTGTGTTAAAAGAGTTAAAAACTGCAAAGAATTATACACATCAAGAAATTCTATTATTTTTGCTTTTTATCAAGTTGGAGTGGTTTTTTTCTCCTTAACTATAATTTGATAATTGTCATTTCCAAGCAGAATGACATTGCATTGGTAAATGTTACTTGAGTTAAATAAAATATGAATTTGGCTTCTACAAATTCCAGGAAGATCACTGTTTGATACTTTTAACCTGACCTTTCTTTCTAAATAACTCTTTAATTACACCAGAGCCTCTTAAACTTTCAAGTCTCTTGCCCAAGAAATTTTTGTGTGAACCTGGATATAGAGGTACATAAGACAGGAAGATAATCATACATTTACTGAAATTAAGTACTAAAAATTTATGTTACACAATCCTATGTGTTTGTGACCTACAGTTTAAGAAGCAAGAATTTACATAAAGTCTCTGTGCTATTCCAAATCAAACTTGAAGGGAAAGAATGAATAGTCTTCCAAAAGAAGGTCCAGAGAGATGGAATTAAGATTTTTAGCTCAAATCTTTCAGGCTAAGTATCCCAAATTCTCGAGATTAGTTTATCCTAATGTTACATGGCAGCTTCTACAGAATAACACCCCAAATGGGATTGTTCCAGTCTGCTGTTTTAAAGAAGACACACTGACCCAACAGGGGTTAGAGATTTGGGTTTTTTTTAAATTATCTATTTAAGAAAGGCTTTTACACTAAGCCCTGGTGACTGTTGAAAATGGGGATTTGCTATATCTGCTCATGTACATATCTGAGAAGAAAATATCCCAGAGTTCTCAACTGTCTGGCTGAATTTTCTTTGCAGGTCCAAATTGTTCTGAGGTCTCTTTGCCAGCATGCTTCTTCATAGGAAGAAATGTTCCCTTCTTCCTTAAGCAGCAAATCTGCTTTAGCATTGCCAGAAAACCACAAATTCTAGTGATTAGCTTGAAAAGGAATAACCATCATTGTAGGACCTATTTTCTTAGGAGAGATCCTAGAAGTTGAAAATTCAGATCACCTAAGGTTATATCAGAAAGGAAGATAAATACTCCAGGGCATATTCATCTGTTTTGGGAGCTCAGCTAAATTTTATTTTAAAAGGTAACAGGGAGAAAAAAATTTTTCCAAGAAGAAGCAATTCACAGGTAAACATAGACACAGAGCTACAAGATGGTTTATACCAATGACAGCTACAGTCTAGAGTGACTTTGACAGTATGATTAATGAATGCGAAAATGAAGAAAAAAGTTCATTTTTGAAACCATTAGCCCAATGATAAAATCTTTGAGAATTTCATCTCCAGTGCCATTCCATGACTATTGAGAGTCTCTTAATGTTTGTGGGAGATAAACTCTTGACTTCCTTTCTCCGAGATATGCCTGGTCTTGTGAACCTGTATTTCAGCAGAAAAAAGATAATACCTTCTCTCTCATGGACTTTGACTAAAACAAGTCCTGAGTTTACCGGAATCGCTTTATACTTATTCAGCAAATCTTAAAGTCAGCATGTTCTTTTTAGCTAAATTATTCACTTTCAAATTTTTTGCTTAACCTTTCACATAACATTATGGTATGTGGCCACAGATTCTTGACAGTTTTAGCAAAGATTATTGCTAAAGTTATTGTTGATAAAGTTAAAAATTAATAGTGATATAATATATAATTTTCTGAAATTCATGATGATGAAAATAAGGGTCTTTGTAACCTGGGTGCCCGGGCTAGAGAAGAAAACTTTCCCCTGTGAAGTTGCTATTGTGTAGCTGCGTTCACATCATTCAGAACATAAGGTTAGGTGGGTATTGTGTCTAAATGTGTAGACTCTAAAACAACACTAATTGGCCTTTAAATTCTAACACTACCTTTACTGGCTCTCTATATATGTTTTGATAAATTACTTAATTTTGTTTATTCCATCTCCACGTCTATTCAGATGGAGTCACAAACTCCTATATACTTCACAGTTATGATGATGCTAAATGAAGTAGCACTGTAGCATCATCATCCTGTTGTTCATCGATTTGCTCAAGCAGGCACCAGTAAAGTCTCTATTGTGACACTTGTTGTTACTGTTTTTGGCAGATAGAATACGCCACAGGTAGCTTGCCAGGCTCTGTCATGTGGGTGCGATACTCTTGGTAGCTTGCCTGGCTCTCCAAGAGGGGAGGAAGAATTGAACCCAGGTGAGCCTCAGGCAAGGCTAACACCCTACCCACTGTGCTATCGCTCCAGCCGCTAAATGAAGTAGTTCATAAAAAAACTACTATACATAATGCTTTTTATATGATATATATTCAATGCAAATAAGTTTTCCAAATTTCCCCATGTTGAGTGCCAGAGAAATTTTAGTGTTCAGAACTTTATAGTTATATGTATTAACAATAAAAAAGACCTGAATAAAAGCCTAAGGAAAAAGCAAGAGAATAAAGATCAAATATCTTTAGCTTTTAAATAGGTAAATTACTTATGTTAGCACTATTATGAAAACTTACAATGTATTAGGGTCAAAAGTTTATCATATCTATAAAGCATTTCTAGGCGAATAGAAATGCATATTTTTTATTAGTGAAACACCATGAGGTACAGTTGTAGACTTACAAACTTTCCTGCTTGGATTTCAGTTATACAATGATCGAGTACCCATCCCTCCACCAGTGCCCATTCTCCACCACCAATGATCTCAGTAGCCCTCCCACCCCCCCCCCTACCCCCCACCCCACCCCGCCTTTGTGGCAGGGCATTCCCTTTTGCTCTCTCTTTCCTTTAGGGTATTGTGGTTTGCAATAGAGGTACTGCTTTCAGCACGCATCTTGCATTCGGAGAGAATCCTCCAAACATCCTTTACTTGGTGTTTCCTTCTCTACCTGATCTGCCTCTTACCCCAGTATATGCTGCCAGCTTCCAAGCCATGGAGCAGACCTCTTGGTACTTATCTCAACTATTCTTGACTCCCATTCTGTTACTTTACATTCTCCAGGTGAGTGCAGTCTTTCTATGTCTGTCCCTCTCTTTCTGGCTCATTAGAAATGCATTCTTATTGCTAAGAAATTCATTTGTGGTGTGAGGATTGGAGAGGGAAATCAGAGACAGAGAGGAAGTTTTAGTGTGTGACTTAGCCATGGTAAAACTGAAAAATAGTTGGTAAGCTATATGTCAACTATTTTGCAAACATCTCATTGAATTTCCACAACATCCCTGTGAAGAGGAGTATTATCAACTACACTTATATAGATGGATAAACTAAAGCATAGAAAGATAACTAGCATGTTAAGCCCATCTCTCTAGGATGAGAGATAGGGGATTTTAAGTGCAGGTCATATAAATACAGAGCCCTGGCCTATACCACCACACCACTAGGGATCTAACAGAAGTGAGTCAAGAGAAGTATCAAATATAGTGAGAGCCCATTTGTGAGAGCCCAAATACAGTGAGAGCTCAACCTGTTAGCTTTAAAAGTCCCTGTGAAAATTAAAAAAAAATTAAATTAAAAAAAAGTCCCTGTGATAGTGAGGTGCCCTGGGGCAGACTCATCACTCTTTTTTTTCCTTTTTCTTTTTTTAAAAACTATTTATTTGTTATTTATTTTTTAAATTGAATCACTGTGAGATAGTTACAAAGCTTTTATGATTGAGTTTCAGTTATACAATAATCGAACACCCATCCCTCCACCAGTGCACCTTTTCTGCCACCATTGTTCCCAGTATCCCTCCCCCTACCTCCACCCTACCACATGCCCTGTCTCTGCGGCAGACAATTTCCTTCTTGCTCTCACACTACTTTCAGTCATTACGATTTACAATACAGATACTGAGAGGTCATCATGTTTGGTCCTTTATCTACTTTTGGCACACATCTCCCATCCTGAGCGATCCCTCCAACCATTATTGACTTAGTGATCCTTTCTCTATCCTAGTTTTCTACAACCTCATCATTCTTTAAGGAAAGCGAAGGCTACTTATAGCTACTGCATCATAAATGAAGAGTAGAGGTCAGAAAGGCATATCTGTTAATTGAAATAGAAAGGTTCCTGGGAATTTGTAGACCTGGATCATGATTCTGAATGAAATGGTCCATGGTTCCAAGTATACTTTAAAATCCTACTAACCTAATATATATTTCTGGAGTTAGGGGAACTTCACTGTATATGCCAGAGAATCAAACTATTTAATAGTTATAAAAATTATATTTTTATATAAATTATATTTACCATATAAACATCTCAAATTTTGAAAATTTTTTCGTATAAAAATTTGTGATCTCTTGTGGTTCACATAGCATAGCATCATTTCTTTTCCTAGTCATAATCTTTATATAATTTATAGATGTTTATGTAATTTATGGATTTTTCACTGTGGGATAAGCCCTGTTTGACATCAGTGCTGTCTTTACCTAAAGTTCACAGACCACTCCCAAAAGGTCAAATGTAAAGATAAAGAGAATCTTTGACTTAGGAGCAAAAAAGTTAATATAGACTAATTTTTTCCAGTATTTGTTGACAAAGACAAATGGTCACACTTTGAGATTAATGGAAGATTTATGGTGCTTCTTAACATACCCCCTTTATCTTCTTAAGTATAGAACATTTGTTATGCTTGTGATTTACTCATCGCTAGTGACTCATTTAGACCTGGAAAGTCTTTGCCATGTTGCCAAAAAAATTTGTCTTATTAATTTGGAGGAAGTCTATGACCTGACTACATTTAGGTATTATCTATTATTTAAAAAGGTACATGAAATAAGTTTTCTCAGTCAGTTCCAAAAAAGCATCAACTACAGCCACAGAAATATCAAGTGATGGGTCTGGAGTGATAGCACAAAAGGTAGGGTGTTTGCCTTGCCCGTGGTTGACACGGGTTTGATTCTCAGCATCCCATATGGTCCCCTGAGCACTGCCAGGAATAGTTCCTGAGTGCATGAGCCAGAAGTAAACCCTGTGCATCATTAGGTGTGACCCAAAATGAAAAAAAAAGAAATTATAAAAATGTTATTTATAAAAAATGATATGATCAGTAATTTAAATAAAAATATGCCTCTCCAGAGCCTAATAATGCTTTAAAGTGACTTTTTTTTAAAACCAGGCTTTTAGCAATCCTGTGACTTGTGCAAGTACCATACTGCAGGCAGAATCAAGACTAAGGCTGCAGGACAGAGGAATAAATGCAAATGCTAGTCCCTATATTGGTATTATTGTTGGTCTGCATCCTGAGGCCCAGTTTAATTGGTGAATCTGAGGTAGGCATTCTTTCTGGTCCATTGTTGGATTTCTTAAACTCTCTTTCACCGTGAAGGAGAAGGAGATTTCTTCTCCTCCTTCACTGTGCTCAAGAAATATTTACACCATCCCATATATATTAGCATATAAAATAAGTATACACATCAAACATCTACTAATGATAAATCATAAAGGAGTTGATTTAAAAACAAAGATTCCCATATAGGGTTGTAATACACAATTTAAGAAGAAAAGCTAGAACCCCCAATTTCCAGTTCTGTGTTCGGCTGTGTCAATTCTCAGTTAAATTAATTTATAGTGTAATCATTAAAAAAATAATATTTTGAAAATTGTGTATTCTATGAAAAAGAATGTGTTAAGCAAATTAAGTACATAAACAGGATTGCTAAAAGTTTGGTTTTTAAAAAAATCATTTTAAAGCATTATCAGGCTCTGGAAAGGCATATTTTTATTTAAATTCTGATCATATCATTTTTTATAAATAACATTTTTATAAAGAGTACTAATAAAATGATACTTTATTATGGGACTGAAGTGATAGCACACCGGTAGGGCATTTGCCTTGCATGCGGCAGACCGGGGTTTGATTCCCCCACCCCTCTCAGAGAGCCCGGCAAGCTACTGAGAATATCTTGCCCACATGGAAAAGCCTGGTAAGCTACCCGTGACGTATTCGATATGCCAAACACAGTAACAACAAGTCTCACAATGGAGACATTAGTGGACCCGCTACAGTGCTACTTTATTATGGCAGATAGTAAGAAATATTTTTGTGGCATATAAGCAGTAGGTAAAATATTCTTGTAAAAACACTGAAAACAGGGTTCAGGACATAGCATAAAGGGCTAAGGCATGTGCATGTATAAGGAAGCCCCAAGTTTGATCCCTGGCACCACAGAGTCCCTTGAGCACTATCAGGAATGACCCCTAAGCATTGATCTAGAAGTGCTCTGAAGCACTGTCAGATGTGGTTCAAAACAAATAAACAAAAGTACCCAAACATCTTGGATATAGTACTTACTCAAGGATATGTTAGAGAAACTAATTATTTAAGTAAAGAATCACTTTTAATTTTTAAAAATTTTGTGTTAAAACTTGCACACATTTATGTACACTTTTTTTAGACTGAACTGATTGTGATAACATTAGTTTATGCAGCAGTATGTGCTACAATTTTCTGAGCTATGTTTTCATGCCCCTTGCTCTTTTATTAAAAATGACTTTTCAAACAAAATAGAAGACTAACACCCAAGAGTAGCAGAATACCAGCTTTTAAGTACCAGGAGGTTTACTCCATGGCTTGGAGGCCAGCTGCACACGCTGGGGGAAAAGACAGCTCAGATAGAGAAGGGAACACCAAATAAAGGGTGTTGGGAGGATCCTCCCAGGATGGGAGATACGTGCTGAGAGTAGACTCTAGACCAAACATGATTGCCATTCAATGCCTCTTTTGCAAACCACAGTACCCAAAAGGAGAGAGAGAACAAAGGAGAATGCCCTTCCACAGAGACCGAGGCAGGGTGTGTTGGGGAAGACAGAGGGTGGGAGGGATACTTGGATCAGTGGTGGTGGAGAATGGGCACTGTTGGAGGGATGGGTACTTGATCATTGTATAACTGAAACCCAAGCACAAAAATTTGGAAATCTACAACTATACCTCATGGTGTTTCACTAATAAAAATCTAAATTAAAAAGTTTCTCAGAAGAGAGAAAATTGGGCTACTTGAGAGAAAATAAAATCATGCTTCTTCCCTTCTTATCCACTTTTTGTCTGTAGCAATTAAGTATATGTGCAATAAAACATGAGAGCAAGGAAAAAAATTGCTATGGCAACAAAGTATGCTCCAATAATGAAGATGGTATCTAACAAGCAAGGGCCGTGGGAACTTCAGAGAAAAGGCAAAGGAAGCACACCTGGAAGAAATAAGAGGGAAAAACCAGCAATGTGACTTTAAAGTGTTCTACTCTCTAGATGTATGTGTACATGCATGTTCATATGTATGTATATATGTATATATTTATGTGTATATACATAATGTATATGTATGTATAGGCCCATTCAGTAAAGTTGGGTTTGTGTCTGCTTAACTTCTGCCAAGTGCTATTGTAATAAATCAAAGGTTTATATAAAAAATGACTTTTCATACTTTGTGTTTTTTTTAATTTTTAAAATTTTTTTAAAAATCTTATTGAATCACCGTGAGATAGTTATAAGCTTTCATGTTTGGATTACAATCACACAATGATCAAACACCCATCCCTCCACCAGTGCACATTCCCCATCATCAATATCCCCAGTATACCCCCCTTTCCCACCCTCCCCCTGCCTCCATGGCAGACATGATTCTCCATACTCTCTCTCTACTTTTGGGCATTATGGTTTGCAATAGAGACACTGAGAGGTCATCATGTTTGGTCCATTATTTACTTTCGGCACACATCTCCCATCCCGACTGATTCCTCCAACCATCATTTTCTTAGTGATCCCTTCTTTATTCCAGCTGCCTTCTCCCCTTTTTTTATGAGGCAGGCTTCCAGCTATGGAGCAATCTCCCTGTCCCATGTATCTACTATCCTTAGGTGTCAGCCTCATGTTATGTTGTTTTATACTCCACAAATGAGTGCAGTCCTTCTATGTCTTTCCCTCTCTTTCTGACTCATTTCTCACTTAGCATGATACTCTCCATGTCTATTCATTTATAAGAAAATTTCATGACTTCATCTCTCCTAACAGCTACATAGTATTCCATTGTGTAGATGTACCAATGACTTTTCATACTTTGTGGGAAGCTGGGCTTGGGGCACCAACTGGAGCAGGCAGTCTTTGAGCCATCTTCCTGATCCAGGTCTACATGTTTTTATTAACCCATGATGCACAATATTGGTGCTAACAGTAGACAATACTTTCTTCAGTTAAAATTTGCCTTTAGTATTTAGTCATGTTAAGTCAGTGATGAATAGTCTGTGTGTGTGTATGTGTGTGTATGTGTGTGTGTGTGCATGTGTGTAGTTTTGGGCTACACCCAGTGGTACTCAGGACTTACTACAGACTTTGTGCACAGGTCAGGAGACCATATGTGGTGTTGGAGATTGAACCGAAGTCAGCCTCATGCAAGAAAGTTGTTTTACCTGCTGAGCTATCTCTAGAGTACCAATTCTATAATTTTTATATAGGGACAACACCCCAAAAGTTCCAGGGACCTGAGACCACTCAAGCAGAGCTCTGCTGGTCTGAGCCTGGAGATGCTTTTGCTGACTCTGCCTAGGGAACAATGGTGTGCAAGCAGTAGTGCTCAGGGGCCAACAGGGCTACATTTGATTGTGCAAAAAGAGTCATGCACTGCCAGGGGTCAAATTCAGATCTGAGTTCTTCCCCTTGAGGTAGCTACCTGGTCCTTACTTGATATTTTCGAAAGTCTTTTTCAGTAAAATCTATATATTTGCAGTATTCTTTAGTACTTTATAGCTTAATATTTTTTTACATACATAACTTTTCTGGTCTAGTCAGAGGACCATAAATTATGGAGAGATGTACCTTTATTGTACCCAAATGATAGTCTTGGATCTTCAATTTTTTAAATGAAAACCTGCTTTTGTTAGCTGATTGGAAAACTTATTTTTATGACAGTCATCCTGACATAAACTTATGACTATTTCTGAGTTCTTTCCATTGAATGCTATTGTTTCAAACCACAATTATAGTCAGTTAATCCACACGTGCTATTTTTTTCCCAGAATTTTCTTTGCTATTTTCACATGTTTATTTTTCAGATAGAATTTAGTCATTTTGCAAGTGCCACAGAGCTTGTGATTTTGATTAGGGATTTATGTGCATTTAACCCAGAGTCTGACATATAATAAGTTCTAGGCATAAAATATCATTAAAATTTTAATAATAAGTATGGCAACCATATTTAAGATAATGATATAGATGAAAATATTAGCCTCTTTTCAGCATTGACAATTCATATATAAAAGAAAATTTGGATAATTTTCATTTATTTAAAAAAAATACTAGCACTTGATATAGTTTTCCAATGCATCCACTATCCTTGTCTCTGCAAAGAGCTATTTTATAATTTCCTCATCTTCTTCAAATCTCCCTTAACAGTATCAATACTTCTTTTTGAGGGGGGGTAATTTGGTAGAGTTCAGGGGTTACTCATGGCTCTGTGTTCATGAATAAATCCTGGCAATATTTAGAGGACCATATGTAGTGCCAGGGATCAAACCATAACTGGCTGCATATTTGTCACAAAATTTAGTTCCCATGCTATCTCTCTGTTTTATAATTTTTTTAATGTTCCATGCACTTTCAAAAAGAAAATCATACATCTTCCTCCAGTGCATTTTGTCTCTTCTTTATTCCAATTACAAATTATCTTCATGTAACTAAATCCAAATCATTTCTATACTTCATTCAACTTCTCAAAAAAGCAATTAACAGGGTTGACCATTTCTTTATCAAATACACTTTTATCTGGGGCTGGAGAACTAGTACAGTGGTTAAGGCACTTACTTGCATGCGGCTGGCCCATAGTTCAATCTCTGGCGCTGCATATTCCTCTCCCATCCCCCTCCAGTATCCCAGGGGTTTCCAGGAGTCCAGGAGTGATTCCTGAGAACAGAGCCATAGGTAATCCTAGAGCACTGCTGGTTGTAATGATCCTGCCAAAACACCCCACAAAAACAAGCCAAAAAAATCCTACTCTTCAGTCTGTTGCTCCAACATCTCTTGTGGATTTCCATTCCCTCTCTAACTGTTCCTTCTAAGTCTTATTGTTCCTTTAATGTTGAAGTTCAAGGGGAATAGCCTCTGCACCATTTCATTCTCTTTCTACTCACTCTTAAACTATTTCTACTCCTCTTGATTTTATTTTTATATTTATTTATTTTTCTTTTTTGGGTCACAACTGGCGATACACAGGAGTTACTCCTGGCTCGGCACTCAGGAATTACCCCTGGCAGTGCTCAGGGGACCATATGGGATGCTGGGAATCAAACCCAGGTTGGCCGCATGCAAGGCAAATGCTCTACCCACTGTGCTATTGCTCTAGCCGCCGCCCCCCTCCATTTTGATTTTAAATATTAAGCATGTGCCAAAGATTTAAGACTTGTATCTCAAGCCCATATATCTTCTTTCCATGTTTCAGTTGGAGATAACTTCTTCCATAAATAACTGCTCCACTGGGAAGTCTTACAGATATCTTATTTTGCATTTAAACAGAACCAAATTTTCTACTACAACAAGTTAGACTTGTACTCTAGTAAGCGACCTGAAAGTATGGCTTCTCCATCCACCTCATTACTCATGCCAGTCCTGGATAAAAATTTCAATACTATCATTTTATGCTCATATCATTACCAAATCTTTCCAATGTAGTAAGAGGGGGAAAAAAGGAACAATGAGGTTTAAATGAAGAGATTTAAATGTCCTAAAGGCAAGATAATTTTAAAAAATGTCTATAGTTAAGCAATTAGGATCTGTTACTTCTTAGAGTGAGGGAGAAGGCTTGCTGGAGAATTAGAGAATTATGGGATGTCTCAGGTAAGTGTTGGAATGACATTATATAATATGATTTGTCTTGAATGATTTCAGAGAGGGTTTAAGGAAGCAGGGTTTATCTCAGCATTGGGTGTTGTCATAAAGTAAGGATAACTCTATGATTGGAATCTGAATAGACTGAAGCTATAACTGTAATTGGCAAAATATGCAATGGTAATAATATATGTTAGTTATAATAGGGATATCTTTGGTATTTTGTGGCTTGGACATTGTTCATGCTTTATCTGTGCTCAGACAGGATTACAGCATGGTCTTGTCTTTGTCTAGATCCAGGAAGTTCATAGAACAGTCTTGTCTTATGTGGATGCTATGTGAAACTGTGTATACTTAACAGTTGCATGTTATGGTCTGGTTAGTAGCCAAGCAATTCCTCAATGTCACGGACAACTTTTCATTTTCTCAAAACAACCATTGTTACTTACAGACATATAAATCTATGCATGCAAAGTTAATATTTATAAAAGAGTATATTTTTCAGTAATGTTTGTGTAGAAGACAATGATAAGCAATAAATAAAGACTTCTTTCACAACTGAATGAACAAAGAAACTGAGATTTATTTAGATGATATGGCAAGGAACTTTAGGGAGAAAAAGCATCCAAATTTGTGCTCACATGTAGATGAGTCAAACATTTAGAAATGTTTGTAATAAATGTAGTATGTGTATTTAATACATTTGGTGTACCCCAGTAACTCCCGATATCTGCTTTCTCTATTCTTATTCTCAATTGATAAGAATGTGTCCTTTCAAAGTTATAATTTTTGGGGGGTCACACCCGGTGATGCACAAGGGGTCACTCCTGGCTCTGCACTCAGGAATTACTCCTGGTGGTGCTCAGGGGACCAAATGGGATGCTGGGAATTGAACCCGGATTGGCTGCATGCAAGGCAAATGCCCTACCCGCTGTGCTATTGCTCCAACCCCACAAAGTTATAATTTTTAAAAGTTGGGTTTTTGTTGTTGTTTTTGGACTATACCTAGCAATACTCAGGGTTTACTCCTGGCTCTGCACTCAGAAATTACTCCTGGCGGTGCTCAGGGGACCATATGGGATGCTGGGATTCAAACCTGGGTTGGCTGCATGCAAGGCATACGCCCTACCCGCTGTGCTATGGCTCCAGCCCCTAACCAAGTACTTTTAAGAAACAAAATCTAAGGTTGACTTATGAATTCAACTTCTAAAAATATATAGCAGGTCATGGGGGATGACAAGAGTTATTAATAAAAATATGTCAGGCAAAAATATTTCAATGAGGTGGAATATTTTTAAAACTTATTAATAAAGACAAACAAAATAAGTCGAATAAAAAGACTATAAAATGAAAAATTATTTGCAAATGATATTTTACCCCCAATACAAACTCTTCTCTTTCCCTTCATCTTATACGAGGTAGAAATTGTACAGACAAGGACACAATTGAGGAAGTTAAATAGATCTGGCTAAAATATCTTCTCTTCAATTTATGAAGTTCTAAGATCTTGGAAATTTATTTTTCAGAGCTTCAGTTTCTTCATTTGTAAATGAAACCCATGTCTACCACATGATACAATTATTATTTTTAAAATGAGACAGTTCATGAAAAGTAAGAACTAGCCTTTTGCACTTGAGAGTAGCTTCTCAGAAAAGAAACTGTTTATCTCCTGCCTACATATACTTTTTCCCCTTGTTTTCTTCTGAGACTAATCTAAAGAAAAAAATTAGTTTTCAGTTCTAAAATATCTGATATTAAAATACTGAGAATCCTAACATTAGGATTAGTTAATGATTGTGAATTACAGTGGTAATATTTTTTAATGTTAAAGACATTAAAACAATACTAAATAAAAGGTTGATGATCACCAGTTCCAAAATGTGTGTATGCAGCCACGGCCCCAGAAGCACAAGGACTTAATGCAGAACCCAGCAGCTTGGAGCAGAAAAGTGAACGGTCTATGCATTGATCCAGGCCATCAAGTCTGCCGGAGGGGAAAGGGTGTTGCCCCATTCGCCCTCTCCTCTCTGGAAAGAAAGATGGCGGCCACATGGGAGCCTTGTGGACAGCAGGTATGAGCCGGGAGTGTGGGGGCGACTAAAATCTCATGGGAAGGGGGGCGTTCCGGTCAGTCCTTCACGCCCTACCGAGGTCACCAGTTGCCCCCCACGAGCGGCTCTCCAGCACGGCCACAGCCCCAGAAGCACAAGGACTTAATGCAGAACCCAGCAGCTTGGAGCAGAAAAGTGAAAGGACTATGCGTTAATCCAGGCAATCATTTCTGCCCAGAGGGGAAAGGGTGTTGCTCCCTTCCACCCTCCTCCCTCTGGAAAGAAAGATGGCGGCCACATGGGAGCCTTGTGGACAGCAGGTATGAGCCGGGGGTGTGGGGGCGACTAAAACCTCATGGGAAGGGGGGGCGTTCCGGTCCGTCCTTCACGCCCTACCGAGGTCACCAGTTGCCCCCCACGAGCAGCTCTCCAGCACAGCCACGGCCCCAGAAGCACAAGGACTTAATGCAGAACCCAGCAGCTTGGAGCAGAAAAGTGAACGGTCTATGCATTGATCCAGGCCATCAAGTCTGCCGGAGGGGAAAGGGTGTTGCCCCATTCGCCCTCTCCTCTCTGGAAAGAAAGATGGCGGCCACATGGGAGCCTTGTGGACAGCAGGTATGAGCCGGGGGTGTGGGGGCGACTAAAACCTCATGGGAAGGGGGGCGTTTCGGTCCGCCCTTCACGCCCTACCGAGGCCACCAGTTGCCCCCCACGAGCGGTTCTCCAGCACGGCCACAGCCCCAGAAGCACAATGACCTAATGCAGAACCCAGCAGCTTGGAGCAGAAAAGTGAAAGGACTATGCGTTAATCCAGGCAATCATTTCTGCCCAGAGGGGAAAGGGTGTTGCTCCCTTCCACCCTCCTCCCTCTGGAAAGAAAGATGGCGGCCACATGGGAGCCTTGTGGACAGCAGGTATGAGCCGGGGGTGTGGGGGCGACTAAAACCTCATGGGAAGGGGGGCGTTCCGGTCCGTCCTTCACGCCCTACCGAGGTCACCAGTTGCCCCCCACGAGCGGCTCTCCAGCACAGCCACGGCCCCAGAAGCACAAGGACTTAATGCAGAACCCAGCAGCTTGGAGCAGAAAAGTGAACGGTCTATGCATTGATCCAGGCCATCAAGTCTGCCGGAGGGGAAAGGGTGTTGCCCCATTCGCCCTCTCCTCTCTGGAAAGAAAGATGGCGGCCACATGGGAGCCTTGTGGACAGCAGGTATGAGCCGGGGGTGTGGGGGCGACTAAAACCTCATGGGAAGGGGGGCGTTTCGGTCCGCCCTTCACGCCCTACCGAGGCCACCAGTTGCCCCCCACGAGCAGCTCTCCAGCACGGCCACAGCCCCAGAAGCACAATGACCTAATGCAGAACCCAGCAGCTTGGAGCAGAAAAGTGAAAGGACTATGCGTTAATCCAGGCAATCATTTCTGCCCAGAGGGGAAAGGGTGTTGCTCCCTTCCGCCCTCCTCCCTCTGGAAAGAAAGATGGCGGCCACATGGGAGCCTTGTGGACAGCAGGTATGAGCCGGGGGTGTGGGGGCGACTAAAACCTCATGGGAAGGGGGGCGTTCCGGTCCGTCCTTCACGCCCTACCGAGGTCACCAGTTGCCCCCCACGAGCGGCTCTCCAGCACAGCCACGGCCCCAGAAGCACAAGGACTTAATGCAGAACCCAGCAGCTTGGAGCAGAAAAGTGAACGGACTATGCATTGATCCAGGCCATCAAGTCTGCCGGAGGGGAAAGGGTGTTGCCCCATTCGCCCTCTCCTCTCTGGAAAGAAAGATGGCGGCCACATGGGAGCCTTGTGGACAGCAGGTATGAGCCGGGAGTGTGGGGGCGACTAAAACCTCATGGGAAGGGGGGCGTTTCGCTCCGCCCTTCACGCCCTACCGAGGCCACCGGTTGCCCCCCGCGAGCGGCTCTCCAGCACGGCCACGACTCCAGAGCACAGAAACCAATTTCTTAACTATCTGACTTTCAGTAGTAATACTTCCAGGGTCAATAGGTAAAATAGCAGAAATCTAAAACCAACATTTAATTCTTGAACCCAACTGTAGAAAGCAAATCACTTCACAATGCTTTTTCAGCATGTCTGATTTGGGGGGGGGTAAACTCTAAATAATAGTGGTGAATCTTTTATTGAAACAATGAATCTAATCAAAGCAGATAGAGTGTTAACTAGAATTCATCTGCCTCACAGGGACGGGGAGGGGTGGGGGGTGGGGTTTTATTGGGGTTCTTCATGGTAAAAAATAAGTATTGGTAAAGGGAAATGTGTTTGATATTTGCATGACTGAGACATAAACCTGAAAGCTTTGTAACCTTTCCCACAGTGATTCAATAAATAAATAAATAAAATGTGTGTGTGTGTGTGTGTGTGTGTGTGTGTGTGTGTGTGTTGGTGTTGGGGGAGGGGTGGTGGTGGTAGGAAGTTTCCCACATACCCCCAGGCAATTCTCAACGTCAGCCTGCAATCCTACAATTTTTCCAGCATATAACAGGGGATGGTATCAGGTCCATAGGTTAGGACTAAGTCCTACAAGAATGTTCCTCACCTTCACCCTGTTATGACCATCAATTGTAAACCTAGGTACTTTGCACAAACCTGTATCAGGTATAGTACAAACCTACCAGTTCCCTACAAATGAGTGGATTTTCCCAATTCCCTACTTGGGTTTGATTAATTTGGTAGACAGGCTAATATAGAAGAAGTTGGAAAAGCATTTTGTTCCCATATTTCTGTTTATTATAAAGGGATATAGCTCAGAATGGGAGAGACAAATATGGCAAGATGTAAAGGTTGATGCATTTGCCCACCCTCTCTGGACACTCCACTCTCTCTGTGAGTTTACTGACTAAGGAAGTCATATGAAATGTGACTAAGGGAACTATTCTTTCCTCCTGACTCTCTGTGAAGACCTACTTACCCACAACCAGAGAATAAATTTGTGAAACTTATTGGAATCTTCTATAAAGTCCTAGATTTTCCTAAGTAGGAGGACTGCAAAGCCTTTCTCCTGAAGGGGAATCTTCTACCATAGAGATGTCTCCATAAAAAGGCTAGAATTTGCCTGAGGCTGTGAAGGTCTCCCAAGCCTGCCCACCCCAGTTTCATTCTCTGAGGCAGCGCTTTCTTTCCTTAATATGGCTCTCTCTCCTGGGGAATTGAGTGAACCTTTCCTTATCTCTGTTCTTATCCAAAACTGAACAGCAGAGACATTTACAAACTTGCCTGGGAATAAACTTGGAGCCACCAAGCACAAGCCACTTGTGAGCCAAATCATCATTTAATCAAGTTGGTGGATATGGAAGAAAAGATTAAAGCCACTCAAATACGGACAATAATACCCCCCGACTTCACCTCTGCTTATGAGAAATGATCATTCTTCACAGTGACACATACAGTAAGTCAGAAGTTTGCCATTTACTGCTCCTGCTTTTAGCAGATTCCCTCCTCCTCATCTATAGCATCCCATCTATCAGCAAAAAGTGAGATTTCTTTGACAGATAGGTTATAAATTCATCTTGAAAACATGACTCCTTTTCTGCCAAGAATATGTAATATATGCATCTACTGAACTTAGTTCATTCTGAATATGAAATAGCTCATAACTTGTGATTTTTTAAAAAAATTATCTCACCTACACTTTCTTTTTAGTGTTTAAGAAGTCACAGGTGCATAACTTTCTCCTCTATAATATTTCTGGCTGGGAACTTTAAGATTGAATAATTATTTTCAGCTATTTTGTTTAATATTCCTTGGAAATCTTAATTATTCTTTGAAAGGAGACTACATAAGATGAAAATGATATGTTTATTGCTTGATCATTTGATGACTTGACATCCTGTTATTCATTGATTTGCTCGAACAGGCGCCAGTAACATCTCCATTTGTCCCTGTCACGTGCTAGTGTAGCCCAGTGGCATCTGCTCACTCCAGGAACACGAAGAGCCTCAAACCAATCGTTCAGGGTCTTGACGAAGACATCTGACCATCTCGTAGGTGGATGGCCACATGATCTTTAGACGTCCCAGGGAATCCAGTTGGTAATAGCTCTAATCCAGCAGTCATCTCCAAATCTCATCACATCTCCAGCCCATCTGATTTTCAACGCCTTGGCAAACGAGACAGTGTCCCTGATTCTTGATCCTTGGCAGAGGTAGGAACTCCAGATTCTTTCTCTTATTTGAGTGAAGTATGATACTCCAAGCACAGCTTTTTTGGATTCCTCTTTGGGAGACCCAAATAGTGTTCTCATCCTGTTTTTGTAGGGCCCAGGTCTCTTAGGTGTATGTTAATGCAGGAAGAACAGTGGAATCGAAGAGATGTGCCCAAATCCAGAGGTTCTTCATCCTCTTAGCTATTTCTTCGATGCTCTTGAAGGCGTACCAAGCCGCTCTTTTCCTCCTGTGCAACTCAGATGCCAGATCATTCGTCATGTTGACTTCTTGACCTAGGTACAAATACCTGTGGCATTTGGAGATGTTTGTTCTGTTGAGAGCGAATGGAGCGTCAGGAATGAGACCGTTTCTCATAAACATTGTCTTCATGAGATTCAGCTGTAGTCTGACCTTTGCACACTCACAGTTGAAGTTGGCCAGCATTTGTGCTGCTTGGCTAATGTTCAGTGTTATTAGAACAATGGTCATCAGCAAAGCAGAGGTGGTGTAGTTGCCGACCATCTATCTTCACTCCCATTCCTTCCCATTCCAGTCATCGTATGATGTTCTTAAGGGTGGCACTGAAGAGTTTCAGTGAAATGGTATCACCCTGCCGAACCCCTCTCTTGACATGGATGATCACTTCCTTGTAGAATGGTGAGATTCTGGTAGTGAATCTGTAATACAACTCACAGAGGATCCTGACGTACTGAGTTTGAACTCCCTGTTTGGCTAGGGCTTCGATGACCGTTTTAATCTCAACAGAATCAAAGGCCTTCTTTAAATCAATGAACGTTAGACAGAGCAGCATGTTGAACTCCTGAGAAACTTCAATGATCTTGGTTACCATGTGGATATGGTCGATTATTCTGAATCCTTTTCAGAATCTGGCTTGCTCACATGGTTGTCCTTCATCTAGTGTTCTGCTAATCCTATTCAGGATGACTCGAATGAACAATTTATAGACGACAGACAACAGGCAGATCGGGCGATAGTTGCCAATGTCATGAATGTCTCCCTTCTTGTACTGTAGACAATCCTGCTGGTTTTCCACTGGGACAGAATCTTGCATTCAGACAGGTTGCCTGTGAAAAACTGAGCCAGTATATTGATGGGAACTGAGAGCAGGTTCTTCAGGTGTTTAGGTTTGACCCTGTCTGGGCCAGGTGCTGTTTGCTTCTTTACTGACAAAATAGTGTGTTGGACTTTGGTAGGGAGAATGTTGGGAAAAAAATATCCATCCTTCAGAATTTGGTATATGGGCAGGGGAATGTGGCTATTGAAGAGATCTGAGTAGAAGTCATGGATAATCTTCTCCATTGACCTTCTGGAAGATGTGATAGATCCATTAGGACATCTGAGGCAGTCATCTTGGTCTTGTAGTTGGAGAAGGATAAGCGGGCATTGCAAATGCTTTTCCCAGCTTCTGCCGCATCTGCCATCACGGCAGCTCTTCTCTCTTTGAGGTCTTCCTTGATTGCTTCTCTACACTGTTTTTCAAGCTCACCTGTGGTTGCCTGAGGCTTGTGCCAAGCCATGTTGATGAATGAGCTCAAGAGTTTTCGAAAAGAGGCCTCTTTTTCTGGCTATCTCTCTCTCAGCATTCCTTGCACAATCATGGAGGTACTGAACCAGTGGGTCGTATTCCTCGTCAATGTTGTCAACAATGGCATCTTCCCATGTTGCCACAACAGTGCCAAAGAGCTCCCAGTTGGTGGTTGTTCTGGGAGTTCTCTTCTTAAACTTTGCAGCCCTTTCTCCCTGCTCCTTGAAGTAGAATTTTGCACAAAGGAGACAGTGGTCCGATCCCGTTTGGAATTTTGGGACAACAGGGATATTGTTCAGACAAAACCATCGACTGAATATGATGTGGTCAATTTCATTGTGGAACCATCCACTGGGAGACTCCCATGTCCAACGTTTAGATTCAGCCTTCTGGAACTTTGAGTTACCATGAATGTTCTTGGTTGATATGATGAACTCAGACAGTCTCTCACCGTGTTTGTTCCACTGTAGCCCATGGCTCCCAATGTGGAGTTCTTCAGAGGACCTTCTCAGTCCTATCTTGGCATTAAAATCACCAACAATGATCTTGTAGAAGGTGTGGTCTTCTTTATAGAACTTCTCCAGCTCCATGTAGAATCTATCTATTTCTTCTTCATATTAATTGGATGTTGGTGCTTAGACAACGAAGATAGAAACTGCCGGCAGTGAGTCACAACTATTCAACTGTAATCATCCAATTCGGGTTGTTAGGCATTCGAATGAATCAATGTTCATGGTCAAGTTTGTGTTGACAAGGACACTGACACCACTGATGTCTCACACTTTTATTGCTATCAACACCTTAATATTTTAACATAATTACTAATTGGTACATAATATTAATATTATTTTAAATATATTTTTATTCACATTTGCTTATAATACCATTAACAATAGTATTGTAGGTCAGAATCATAATATTCTAAAATCCTGAAAATAGTTATACTATTAGTGTATAATAACTATTATTGTGATTCCTTTTCTAAGCACTTATTAGAAAGCAAATTTATCTTCACATCACCCCAACGAGGTGAACAATATAACTTTACCTATTTTTAGTGAAATAATTTTTAAAAAATTTTTTAAAATTATTTAGATTTTTAAAAATTATTTTTAAATAATGTAGGAGTACTGCTATTTGTTCAGTCATTGATTAAGCTGATTGAATAGGGCATGAACTCCACGTTACTTTTTATTTTATTGTATTGCTTTGAGATAGAGTTACAATGCTTTCATATTTGAGATTCAGCCGTACAATGATAGAACACCTATCCCTCCACCAGTGCACATATTCCACCACGGATGTCCCCAGTACCACCCCCCCCCCACACACACACACACATACAACATCCCAGTCCTCACCCTGCGTCTGTGGCAGACAATTTCCCCAATACTCTTTCTCTCTCTAACCTTTGACATTATGTTTTGTTCAAAATTTCCCACCACTATTCAAACCTATCTGCAGGGGCAGACGCTAACTACTTTATTTTCCATTGCTCATTTTGAATACAATGAGAACTTGCGTGGACGTGATTGTAAATGTAAATTTCTAGATTGTAAATGGTTGGGTTCTAGAGACTAGAGACATCTCTGTATGGAACTAATCTATTTTGTGATTCGATTGGGAGTCTCTGGACCAGGGCTGTTGGTGTGCAAAGATAGAACCCGGAGGCAAATTGTGGGCGTGACAGCCATGAAATAATTTTCTTTAAAGTATCTTAGTAGTTAGTGAGAGAGATGGCACCCAAAATGAAATAATGAATTCACTTTCACATAGTCTGACATGATTTCCCCATCTGCATGTGATAGGTCATGATTCTGAAAAGTTTACATATATAAAAATAGTTGATTGGGGACTGGAGAGTTAGTATAGAGGTAAAAATTTGCCTTGCTTGTGGTCAATACTGGTTTAAATTCCTGCACCCTGAAGCATCCTGTTTCCACTTCACTCTGAGGTATTTTTGATTCTTAGAAAGCTGTCTTGGAGGTGAGATCTAGATCCATATTCCTTATGGAATTCCAGAACATTCCAGAACATTCTCTCTTTATACTATCTCTTTTTTGAATAAAAACAGAGGGAGTGTAAGGGGATCTGGAAATAGTACATGCTTCCTAATTCTCTCCTTTCCTATATCTGGAAAAACCTGATTTTCATTTACTACACCAAATGATCTGCAAGGGTTTGGGCCTTCGTGAAGTAAAACCACAATGAAGGATACTTTGCTGTTGCTTCACACCTGGCTTCAACTCTTCTCTGAAGCAATAAAGTTTACAGCCAACTCCCTTCTTGAATGGGAGAACATGAGGGAATAAGGGGAGTATAAGAAAAAATTTGAGCCACTATCTCAAAATATAATCTAGGCACACAAATATTTAGGATATATAAAAATAGTTTACAATGTAAAGAAGCATGAAAGTGGGGTTGACAATGCCAAATAAGGAGATATTGATTCTAGTTTCAGAAGCTCACAGTATATTAATAGTTGAGCTCTAAGTAAAAATCAGCTAACATCTATAAAACTGTCAGACGAGAACGACAAACTGCTATAGAGATTCACAGAGGACCAAAAATGAAGTATTTTACTGATGACTACTTACAAATTAATTAGATATTACCAACGCAATTAAATACTTACCAAGCATATGGGCTGGAGTGATAGCACAGCTGGTAGGGCGTTTGCCTTGTATGCTGCTGACCCGGGTTTGATTCCTCCATCCCTCATGGAGAAACTGGCAAACTATTGAGATGATCCTGGCCACATGGCAGAGCCTGGCAAGCTCCCCGTGGTGTATTCAATATGCCTAAAACAGTAGCAAGAAGTCTCACAATGGAGACGTTACTGGTGCCTGAATTCTCACAATGGAGATATTACTGGAGAACAAAGGGATGACAGTGCTACAGTACTACCAAGCATATATTATGTATCAAGCTTTCTATTATGTATCAAGGAAACAAAGAGGACACATAATTTCATTCTTCAAGTATGCGTGTGGGAGAGGAATATGGGGAGGAGAGGAGGAGACATTAGACAATGATTTTAAAAAGTATTTAAAACCTAAGTATTCTCGTCCTTCACGCCCTACCAAGGTCACAAGTAGCCCCCCTCCACCCCCCCCCCCCCCACATGCGGCTCTCTGGCATGGCCATGGCTCCAGAGGCAAAAGGACTTTATCCAGAGCCTGGCAGCTTTCGGCAGAAAAGTGAATGGACTATGCGTTAAACTCCAGCGCCATGCCTTCCTGGGAGGGAAAGGGTGTTGCTCCCTTCTGCCTCCCCCCCCCAACCCCCAGCAGCAAGGTGGCGGCCACCTCAGAGCTTATAGGAAAGCCAGGTATCAGCCAGCGGTGACGGGGCAACTGCAGTCTCATGGGAAGGGGGGTGGTACCGGCTCGTCCTTCACACCCTACCACGGTCACAAGTTGCCCACCACAAGTGGCTCTCCAGTACAGCCATAACACCAGATGTACAGAAACCAATCTCTGGCTCTTTGCAGAAATCCACAATCATTATATGATTCTCATAACCAGTTATAGAAAACAAAATATTTCACAATGCCTTTTCAGCAATTCTGATTGTTGGGGGGGGGATTCTAAACAATAATAGTGCATCTTTTGTCGAAATAATGAATGTAATCAATGTAGAGAAGAGGAAATCATCTGCCTCACAGGCCAATGCCTGTGAGGGGTGGGAGGGGGGTATATTGGGGTTCTTGGTGGTGAAAAATGAGTACTGGTGAAGGGAGAGGTGTTTGATCATTGTATGACTGAGACTTAAACCTGAAAGCTTAGTAACTTTTTCCACAGTGATTCAATAAATAAATATAAGAAGAAAAATAAATAAATAAACAAAACTATGAAAAAAAACAAAAAACCTAGGTATTAATGTGTGGAATTTTGCAGTGGGATTACAAAAATCAAAGTGCAAAGATAATGATGGAGTGATCCAGTTTTGAGCTCTTTCTTTCCCCTGAATCTTAGGAGTGAGTCTTGTTGGGAAATCAAAGTGCATGAAAGGAGAGAAGAAAGTTTTCATTAGATACACCTTGGCTAGAGTCTCTTTTAGTTGGGCACAGATATCATGCAATTTGCTGCAACTTGAAAAGAACTGGAGGATATGCAAAGAAAAGTCAGAAGAAGGTCAAATACCAGGTGATTTAGTGTATGTGGTATATAGAATAACAAGACAAAAAATGCAAAGTATCAAGTGGGGTATATCTAGATTGCTCTGGTCTCTACAGTGTAGAGCTAAGAAGGATAGGGAAGGAAATAAACTGAGGGAGAGAGCAAGAAAGTAAGAAGAGGCCAAGGGCCTTGGATACAATGGTGGTGTAGAGGTATGGTATATCTGAACTGCAGAACGAACAAAACATGAAACCATGAGATTCAAACTACAACCACCAAACTTAAAAGATGCCTGTCAAGGAAGCAGTTTGGGGGATAGGAGGGACAATGGGGACCATTGGCAGAGGGAAGTTGACATGGGTAATGAAACTACTACTGAAATATTGTATGGAACATAGTGTTGGAACACAGTTGAGTGTTGAGTTTCAGACATCGCAAATCACAGTGCCTCAGTAAATTTTTTTCAAATTGTGCTGATATAAAAATGACGTACCATGATTATGGTTATAGGATTAAATATGATAATTTGACTTTCATGTGAGTGGCTTACTTGGAACTGAATCGTTCAGTTCTAGGCAAGCCTTTAGATGACTGAGCCTTAGTTGACATCTTGACCACAGCTTTCCTGAAGAAACCACCAAGAATATCCTAGCTAAGCCAGTCTCAAATTTCTGTCTGAAAGAACTACAAGAAAATCAATGTTTATTGTAAGCCACTGAAAAATCCGGGACTATTTGTTATATAGAAAGATATGATAAGTGGAACAGATAACACAATTGGGGGGGGGGGGTTACACCCAGCAATACACAGGGTTTACTCCTGGGCCTTGCACTCAAAAATATTACTGCTGGTGGTTCTCAGAGAACCATATGGGATGCTGGGAATCGAGCCCAGGTCAGTCACGTGCAAGGCAAATGACCTAGCTGCTGTGCTATCACTCCAGGCCCAGATAACACAATTACAGACCAAGAATACAATAAAAGGTAAAGGTAAAGGCCCTCCCGTTGATCTTCGATTTGCTCGAGCGGGCCCAGTAACGTCTCCATTGGAGACTTTGTTGTTACTGTGTCTGGCATATCGAATACTCTCGGTAGCTTGCCGGGCTCTCCGAGAGGGGCGGAGGAATCGAACTCGGGTCGGCCATGTTGGCCGCTTGTAAGGCGAACGCCCTACCCGCTGTGCTATCGCTCCAGCCCTATGAGCTGGAGCGATAGCACAGCGGGTAGGGCGTTTGCCTTGCACGCAGGTAAAGGCCCTCCCGTTGATCTTCGATTTGCTCGAGCGGGCCCAGTAACGTCTCCATTGGAGACCTTGTTGTTACTGTGTCTGGCATATCGAATACTCTCGGTAGCTTGCCGGGCTCTCCGAGAGGGGCGGAGGAATCGAACTCGGGTCAGCCACGTTGGCTGCGTGCAAGGCAAACGCCCTACCCGCTGTGCTATTTTTATACCCTATGGGCTGGAGCGATAGCACAGCGGGTAGGGCGTTTGCCTTGCACGCAGCCAACGTGGCTGACCCGAGTTCGATTCCTCCGCCCCTCTCGGAGAGCCCGGCAAGCTACCGAGAGTATTCGATATGCCAGACACAGTAACAACAAGGTCTCCAATGGAGACGTTACTGGGCCCGCTCGAGCAAATCGACGATCAACGGGAGGCTCTTTACCTTTAAGAATACAATACGTATTGTAATACTAATATCATGCAGACTTTTTTGTTTTGTTTTGTTTTGTATTTTTGCTTTTCGTATGCACAGGGGTTACTCCTGGCTCATGCACTCAGGAATTGCTCCTTTCGGTGCTCGGGGGACCATATGGGATGCTGGGAAACGAACCTGGGTCGGCTGCATGTAAGGCAAACGCCCTACCCACTGTGCTATCGCTCCCAGCCCCTCATGCAGACTTTTAATTTAATTTGGACATGAGGAATTTCTCATTTTTTAGTATCTGTAAGATTAGCTTCACATATGCAAGTTATCAAGGGTAAGAGCTTGATCACTTGATCACTTGACTTCCCGTTAATCATCGATTTGCTCAAGCGGGCGCCAGTAATGTCTCCATTTGTCCCTGTCGCGTGCTAGTGTAGCCCAACGACGTCTGTTCATTTTAAGAACACAAAGAGCCTCAAACCAATCGTTCAGGGTCTTGACAAAGAAGTCTGACCATCTTGTAGGTGGGCGGCCATGCGGTCTTTTGATGCCCCGTGGAATCCACTCAGTAACGGCTCTAGTCCAACATCCATACAAGTTATCAAAGGTAAGAGCTTAGGAATACCTATATATAGTCATCATTGTTATTTTCTGGAACTCAAATTTGACAAAACCCAGATTGGGAGAAGCTTTTTATAAAAAAAAAAGGGGAGGGGTGGGTGTTACTAAAGAGTTAACTTTCAAGAACGCAACTGTTTTCTTTTTAAGAACCATTAAAATATTTAAGAAATATTATTGTAAAATATATGTGTATGTTTAGTAGTATATATGTATACTGTATATATATTTACATTATGTATATACACACATATATGCTGCTTAAAATCTTGGAGCATAGAGAGAGAGAAAAAAAAGAAGACAGCTTCCCCATATAAATATTTGAAGCAAAATACTCTGAAGTGCCAGCGATGGAAGCTCAACAGTAGGACATTTGCCTTGCATATGTGAGGCTCTGGGTTTTAATCTTTGCATAATAAAATAAAATTACATACTCTGAGAGCAAATCCCACATAATAGAATGAGCAGCTTGATGGCACAGAAGTGAGAGTCCAGAGAACAGCAACAGAGAATCTCTTAGAGCAATAGATGAAGAAAGGCCTTCAGAGAATTCTGAACAATTAATTCTTTGAGTCCAAGAAAGATTCTGTGCTTGCTGAAGACAGTCATGTTCTAACTTTCCTGAAAACGGAATGTGTTCTGTTTCCACTTGAGACCCACTTGCTTAAATATTCTTTTAAAACAAATGTTAAATTATGATATCAATGATAGAATTTGAGACTCTAGCTTTTTATTATAGAACAAAACTATGTGGAGATTTCATAGCTATTTCCTTGACTTGACACCATAAATGAACAGCAGATAGCTTCCATAGAAACAAGCAGCATAACAAGAAAACCTATATAATGATTTTCTACGCAACATTTTGTTCCTCATTATAAAATGTTACCTGTTATGACATCCCTTCCAATTAAAAAAAATCCTAGAGTGGGATAAAACTAAAAAGGAAATAGGAGGGGGGGTAGAGAAGAGAAAGAGAGAGAGAGAGAGAGAGAGAGAGAGAGAGAGAGAGAGAGAGAGAGAGAGACGGAGAGAGAGGGGGAGAGGGAGACAGAGAGAGAGAGAGAGAGAGAGTGTGTGTTTTGGAGTACATATAAAGTCATTTCAAAGGACCCTAGGTTCTGGGAAAGCAGATTCTAAGCAGATAACACAGTGAGTTAATAAAAATCTGTTTCTGGTTCTCCTTGGTTTTGAATGTATCATCTTCAATATCCAGCTGACTTGGAAAAACTTCATACAAAATGATGCAAATCAGGTACTCAGTTCTATTTTACACCTAACACTCATCTGTGGTCTTTCCTTTCTTCTCTTCTTCTTGCCCCTAAAACCCCGAGGCAAGGAATCAAGACTTCTAGACACCATGGGATGAGTCAAGATACAGGCGCCCAGACAAGCTAAGCACTGGCTCTGTCACCACAGACAAAGGCATTCAAGAAACCACACACTCTGGTTTCATGGATCCTGCCTTCTTAATCAAATCAACTGCAGAACGTGTGGACAGAGATTTCCTCACCCCCCCCCCCCCCCGCCCCCGTCCTCATCCCCCACCCAGCACAAACAACAGTCCATAAAAAACACCTTGGGGCCATTGGCTTGCAGAAATGTCCGTGGAGCTGTGATTCACCGAGAGAAAAAAGGTCCATGAGGCCCACCAATCAGAGTGGGCACAGGGGGAAAAGGCGCTGGGCTCTTACAGGAAGCGCTCTAATGAGGTTCCTGTAATCCTCAGGCTTGCATTTTTCAGCCACCTCAACACAAACTCACAGACTTCAACGATTATGTAATTACGGAAAACTTCACAACAAACACGAAGATTCCTTCTGGAGGCCACATTGAGGACGGGGATGTGCATTGGAGCGTGGGAGGGAAGCACACGGCGCACAAAGGGAAGAGCAAAGAGATTTATTGAACTTAAAAGGCCTCCGTTTAAAGGGGGCCTCTTCCAGACCTCCCTTTTCGTGTGCACATTTTTTGCACCTGCAACTGTTTGTAGGCTGGAGAGCCAGAGCCCTCCCCCACTCCTCCCAAGAGACCAGGCTTTCAAGCGTCGGCCCCAAATGTGTCATTTTCCTGCCAGGGTGGGGAGAAATCAAAAGAAACCAAGTTTTTAGAACTTCGCTGTAAAGAAAATAATAGTTCTGAAAAGGATTGGAGCCACATTTTCAGGTTAGACACAGTTGTTAGAGAAATGTCAGAAGGGAAAACATTCCTCTTCACTTTCTTTCCTAAGCCACTGAAGTTCTTCATTTCCCTGCGTTCTGGGTGACATGTGTAGCATCCACTTTGGTGGGGGCCAAACCAGCTTTCAACGCTGCGGCACAAAACAGCACAGGGTTCAAAGTCAAGATTCCAAATGGACCTTCCTGATTCTTCACAGAAGATGCCACATAAATTATTTCTTTTAAACAAACCTTTGATACCAGAAGTGAATTGCGGAATGCTAATTATGCTGCTCATGAAGGAAGTGCTGACAAATGGTCTTGCTTCAGATGGTGTTTGTGGGTGGGGTTTGGGTGAGAGCTGGGATCAGATCTTGTTTTTGGCCATTGATCCACTTCCTCCTTCCCTCACCACCCACCTCATATATTGAGATGAAAGTTAGAATAGAAAGCCTCTTTTAAACCATTATGACCTATTTTGCTCAGAGAAGCATCTGTGCATTTTTCTAAGACTGGCTCAGAGTTCTCTTTATCCTCTCCATAGAACAGAAAGTTTCAAGCAAAAGGCATTTGCTTATATGAGGGAAAATACATTACTTAAGAGAGGAGGGATCCAGTAAAGCTTCTCATTCAATACAGCAAGGATGAATTTGATTGAACAGAATAACAAATACAGATTTTAGTATTCTTGGCTTAACCAAAAGACATCAATAATTTTCTAAATGTTACAAACTTTGACAACTTTAAGGATATAGAGGGTCCTATAGTTTGTAAAATACCAGAGTGACATATAGACAGTCAAAGAAGAATTTTTTTAATAGAACGTCGATCATTGCATTTATTTTTCTTTTTCTGTCTTACTTCACTCTTTTTTTTTGAGTTTGAATCATACAATGATCAAACACCTATCCCTTCACCAGTGTGCATTTTCCACTAATAATGTTCCCAGTATCCCTCTTGCCACTCCCACCCCATCCCACCCCTGCCTCTGTGGCAGGCACCTTCCTTCTCGCTCTATTTTCGAGCATTATGATTTGCAATAGAGATAATTAGAGGCCATCATGTTTGGTCCTTAGTCTACTTTCAGCATGCATATCCCATCCCTAGTGATGCCTCCAACCATCTTAGTGGTTCCTTCTCCATCTCAACTGCCTTTCCCCCCATCACATGAGGCAGACTTCCAAACTGTAGAGCTATCCTCCTGGCCCTTGACTAAACTGTCCTTAGGTGCTAGTTTCATATTATGTTATTTTATATTCCACAAATGAGTGCATTAATTCTATGTCTGTCCCTCTCTTTCTGATTAATTTCACTTAGAATGATACTCTCCAAGTCCATCCACATATAAGCAAACTTCATGACTTCATCTTTTCTAACAGCTGCATAGTATTCCATTGTGTAGATGTACCAAAGTTTCTTTAACCGGTCATCTGTTCTTGGGCACTTGGGTTTTTTTTCCAGATTTTGGCTATCATGAACTATGCTGCAATAAATATACAAGTGAAGATGTCATTTCTTCTGAATACAATATTAATATTTTAATGTATGATTGAGAGTGTTGGTTCTTAAGGCAATACCTGCAATGATCTTGAGTTCAGGTGTCTGATGGAAAATGCCTAGGGAGAAACTTAAAAGGTTGTTTATCACCTGCCTCTGAAATTTATAATGGCATAGAATGAAGAAGGGATGATTACAGGGGAGAATGGAAGCCTGAGGTATCAAGAACACAGGTTAAGGAATTGAACCATGGAAGAAGGAAAAAGAAGTCATGTAAACTTAGGAGGAAAACATGAAAGAAGTTGCATAAACTTAGGAGGGAAACATAAACTTGGTTGGAAAAATTACAGATTTTACTCAAACACATGCTTTTTTTTTTTTTTTTGCTTTACCTCACGAGGATAAAAAAGAATGGTCCAGAAACCTGTTTAGAAAGCGTGGAAAGGGGTCAGAGAGATAGTATAAGGAAAAGATATTTACCATGCAGGTTGACAGGCCTTGTTTGATCCTCAACACCACATATGGTCTCCTGAGCCACAATAGTGATCTCTGAGCATAGCAAGAATGATCCCAACTACTGTGGCCACCCAATCCACCCCCAATTATCAGGAGAAAAAAGTGCCAAAAGAGGAGATAGAGAACCAAAAAGAACCAGGGTCAAGATTCTAGGAGGTTTCCTACTTCCACAAATGGATTTTCATTTGTTTAGGGATACTTATTCTAGGTCTGCTCTCAAATCAGATAATGCCTCCTTTGTTGAAGTCTTATTATTCATGTAAGGTAAAAGATCAGGTGAAAACTCCACACCAATGACAGAAAAAGAGTCCTCTGAAATGATTAATGTACTAGGAAATTTTTAGAAGATATGATATATTTAGGAGCTAAAGATCCATATTCAAAGATCTTTACATTCTGTCACTAGACTTCAAATGCTCAACACTCAGTTCCTGTAGGGAATCGTCCCTGGTAAAGTAAAGTAAAAGTAAAGGCCCTCCCGTTGATCATCGATTTGCTTGAGCGGGCCCAGTAACGTCTCCATTGGAGACTTTGTTGTTACTGTGTTTGGCATATCGAATACGTCACGGGGAGCTTGCCAGGCTCTGCCGTGCGGGCGAGATACTCTCGGTAGCTTGCCGGGCTCTCCAAGGGGGGCGGAGGAATTGAACTTCGGTCGGCCATGTTGGCTGCGTGCAAGGCAAACGCCCTACTGCTGTGCTATCACTGAATCGTCCCTGGTAGTGTTATCTATCACGATTCTCCTGCTGGAAGCTTGGTCTATGCATGTATTTCTTCCCTTCTATGAAATATACTGATTAGGATAAAGGGCCATGAACAGGGGGAGCCAAAGCCATAGTATAACAGATAAGGTGTTTGCCTTGCATATGATCAACTTGGGTTCCATGTCTGGTGCCCCATATGGTCCCCCCACCAAAGCCTGCAAGGAGTGATCCCTGGGTGCAGAAGCAGGAATAAGCCCTGAGCACTGCCAGGTATGTCCCCCAAACAAAAAATACAATAAAGAGCCATGAAAGGAAAGCTTGATGACTCTGAAAGTTCTAATTATGGTATTATTTAAATACATTTAAAAATAATTTTCTTTTTCTTTATTTCTTGAGAAGATACACAATTGATTTTTGTTTACTTCACTGTTAAATAGATACCCCTCCTGCCATCCTTGGACAATTATGTTGTTATGAGAGGGTTCATCATTGGCATTTCTGAAGAATAACAGGATCTTAGTATTGCACTCATGCAAACAAGTTTCTGGAGTTGTCACCTGCTGATATCTGGACTGAGGGTCCCCCAAATCACCAGCAACAAGTTCTCTCTATGGTGCCACTTTTCCAAGTACATGAAACTGAAAAAGAACGTAAAGTATGACTATTTCTCTTTTCATCTGGCCAGTTAGTATGTGAAGGTATTGAAATATGCTCACTTCATTATCAAGTATGCAAAAAAAGACACAGAAAAATCAATCAATGGTGATGATAAAGATACATCAGAAAAAGTCATAACATTCATCACACAGATTTCAATGCCCTGGCTCATACCTGGTGTTATTTTTTTTCTACTTTTATTTCAGTACGTTAAGGGCCATGATATTTTTTTAAAAAAAGTTCTCTAGGCAAAATCCCTGGGCTTCCTCCAATTTTGTCCAGAACAAATTCCTCACCACAACATACTCCCTTCTATAGTCTGAACTGACTTAGAGACACTCTGTCACAGTACAAGGATATTAGCAATTCTTCACCTGCCCCACCTAAGAGATGATCTGTTTACCTCTGGGAAATTCCACTTACCACATCAAACAAATGTTTTAACCTATGGTTTAGAGGATAACTGGAGAGTCCTGGGACTCCTCTGCCACGTACACACTCTGCGGAGCACCACCTAAGCCTCTTGGCCTAGCCTAATCCCTCCATTTTTCCTTATACAGACCCAGATCCTGTCTGTTTCATCCATACTTTCAGGATTTCCTGATGATTAACAAGCAACAGATATTTCTCTCTTATAAGGAGTCACCCTGCTAATTTCCCCTCAACTATCAGTACTTGCAAAATGACAGGTAAGCAATTGAGTATCCCAGATCAGGTTTTGTCAATTCATCCACAGTATTTATTACTTATTAAGTGGCCAAAATATGCAAGAAAGGCAGGTAGAAAATGCATTTGGGGGATTATAAAACATCCATACTAGTCATCAATAGATTGGGGTCTGCTGAATTCAAGAACAGAAAATTTATGTAGGTTTCAGAAAGTAGTCATCTAATACACTATGTGTCATGACAATAGAATCTTTGAAATACTTCCTATTAATATATTAACTCATTATATATAAATGCATATTCCATTATGTAATAATTCAGTAAATATTTAATTTTTATATTCCCATATATATAAAATATAAGATTTGTTGTTAACTTTATTATTAACAAAACATAGTTCTCTAAAATTTTGACTATAAAGCATAAATATTCTTTTAAATATAAAAAATTTTTAAGTGTGGAGGCACTGATTATATCAATTTGTCATCTTTATGTTCTGAGTCAGAAAGAATGTCAGTGAATTAAATAGAAAGAAAGACTACAGCACTTTTGAGCAAGTGTCATTCTAGCAGGCAGATCCTATTGGAGGCCTCCAAGAAAGATCATTTATATACATGAGATCAGGGAGAGAAAGTTCTGGAGCTCGTTAGGTGGAATACCGTATACTGAAACCTGAGAATTCACCTTCAAGGAAAGAGTCTTCAGACACAGCTACCTAGGAGAAAATTTAAAATGTTGAACTTCCAGTGATTCATTTCATCACAATTTTATGTTTCAATATTTGCTGTGGAGGGAAATGAAGAATTCTATCAGATTTCTGCCTTTTTGACCTATAAGCTTCCCCCACTCCCATCATCAAACCTAGTGTTGAAAACTCTCCCATCCGAGGAGGGAAGAACTTCAGGATTCCAAGAGAAACAGAACATGAGGCTCTATTGCACTAATTTTGTCTAATCTCCTTGTTCCAAACATGTGGGCTTCTGCCTCATTAGAGCTGACTTCCACCTACAGATCCTAGATTGCTGAGCCCGAGCAATTCTACCACCCCTCCTATAACAAGCTGTTATTCCCTTAGTTTATCTCTGGACAGGGTGATTGCCTTCCCAGAAAGAGTATAAATAGCCCCATCTGTTCTTAAGACCTTCTACTTCATATTGAATTACATATCTACCTGCTCTAGATGGCCCTTAAAAGTCTAAACAGTACAGTCCTCATTTACTTGCTCATTCACTTTATAACTGGCACCGTGATGAGCAACTCACATACTTGATCTTGCTTCAGTCTTCCTATGAAGCCATGAATCAGATTTTCCATTTTACAAGAGAGGTGTCTGAGGCTCTGAGTGGTTAACTGGTTAGGAAGTGGTTAAGTTGGGATTCAAACCCAGATCTCTCAGATTTCTAAATTTCCTCCACAGAGGAATGTCTTGTCTACAGAGAGGTCTGTTTTCCCACCATGAAAAATGATCCAGTTTACATTCTTTACTGAGTGTAATACTATTATCACACACACACACACACATATATATATATATACATATATATAGTATGTGTATATTGCTCACTGCATGTATTTTGAAATAAAATAGGCCCCTTTAATTTTGTCAGTGTATTTAAGTACATAAATGTGCTTCTGTTCAATTATATTCTCACATTTTTTCTGCTACTGCTACCACAACCATATTTTTATTGATAGATATTTAAGAATCAAGTGAACATGTTAGGAAGTGCACAAAGCAAAATCCCAAAAGCACTGCCTCTGAGACTTCATAATAGTCCCTCAAAAGACATCATAAGAGGAAAAGGATGGAAAATCTGTGAGAGGAAGTTTGCTGAGAGTGTTTACGTGACAAAAAAGTCAGGAAAATATGGTATTGTTGTGATTCTCTTCATCATCTTAGGATCAGAAGTGGTTGAGAAAGAAAGACACTCCAAAAGGAAGATAGACTTTCCAGGGGATATGAGTCATAAAGAGGAATATGAAAGAGAGGAGAAAAGCAACTTGTCAGATGGACAATGGGCTTTTATTTGAAGCATATGGAGCCATATGGAAGAATACAGAGAGGTGGAAGTTAGAAAGGGAACAAAGGAGATATAAGATGTGGCTCCCTTGGGCAGGGTGAGAGAGTTGGGGGAGGGAGTCAGCAAGCAAAGGAAATGAGTGAGGAAGGACACAAATACAGAGACCTTTGTGCATAAAGGAAAGAAACAAATGCCCTACGTCTAGCATCTTGAAAAATGTTGCCTATTTATGAGCAAAGATTAAAATTAATTTCTAAAAGGCTTTCTTCCAAATGACTCGGGGAGTTTCAAAAGCTTTCTTCTTGTTGCCCTATACTAGCCAGGAGAAAAATCTTAATTTCTCTTTGATACACAAAATAACAACCAAAGGATTTTCCAGTCTCCTATAGAGATTATTTTCAGGGAGAGAATGAGAAAGAATGTTTTTTAAGGGATACCAAAAAAATTTTTTTTGTTGTTTTTTGAGCTGGGCTACAACCAGTAAGCCTCAGCAAGACCAAAGAAAGCAAATGCAGACAAAACAAAAGTTTTAGCATCTCTGGAGGGTTCACTTCTTCATGTCCTCACAAAGATGGTCACGTGTTTGCAGCTTCCTTTGGTGTTATTTATCAGTCCTCAAATAAAAATCCAACGACGACTTTTCCTCTTTCTCCAAGGAAATGCCTGTATCACAAATCTCTGTTTATAATACCAAGTACCTCAGAAAATGCCATCTGGTGCTCTTGAACTTAACATTCTTGTACAAGTTTATCCTGATGAAATCCTTGGCATTTTCCTCAGGCTTTTTTTGCCTTCCTGCCAAATGTTAATTGGTACCTGTTCCTGTAAGTCTTGAATTCTCTTTTCCCAGCTGTAGAGATCAGCCTTAAGGGCACTTTGTTACTTGGAAATCTTTTCCCTGAAACTGTGTCCTGGTTTCTAACCCTGAGTAGAACCCATTCCCAGACTTGGGTTGTGGCATTGCTCTCCTGGGGTGACACCATCTTCTTCCAACCACTCTCAGCGACTATGACTATAGAACTGGCCTGTGTGCTGATGATTTAAAGGCTTGCAAAATCTATTTGTATGGGTGATGATACTGACATTTAGCTTTTCACATATACTCTGTACAGCAGTCACCGTCAACCACTGGTCCATAGACAGTGCTATTCTGCAGGTGGAGAAAGATTGAAAATCACTAGTCTCTTGCTGGATATGGACTGGTGTTCAGGACAAGTTTCAGTCCACAGGTGTAAAAAGAACACTGTTCTCCAGTATCTTAGATCATAATCCAACTTCCCTGAGATGAAATACCTACATGGGTTTGTTTAATTTTCTTTTCTTTTTTTTTTAAAAAAGTTATATAATAACGTAGGTCTGGGACTAGTCTAGTAGGGGGAGGAGGAGCAAAGTATTGATTACAATGCCACAGAGAGCTCACTTTAAAATTTGGTGACTTTAAAAAATGTTTCACACTGAAAATGGGCAGATAACTTAATTTCTTCTGTATGTTCAAAGTAGGGATGATGGTCAAGTTCTAGACATGAAATAAGAGCATGTATTCACATGACTGGCATAGCATAGGTGCTCAAAATTATCCATTGGATAAAAAAATGAATGGACAAAACATGAATAACAGAAAAGGAAACAGAAAAGGAATAAAGCAGAAACAGGAGATGTTAAGCTTTTGCATGTACATTCTATGCTTTATTGTAAGAATCTCTCCATTTAGTAAGGAGGACAGATGTTTATTCACAAAACTACCAACCAATGCAGTTCCTTCAGTGTAGATGAAGGAATGTGATTGCTTCCTCTGGGGTGCAGAGAAAAGGTGCCTAACTCAGTCTTATGAAAAAGCAGGTTCAGAAAGAATCCATGCCGTACCTCTTCTATTAGGTCTATATCTTTGGACAGCAACTTACTATACCTTTTGTATGGTGAGGGTCATCCAATGTATGATTAAAATTTTGTGTAAGATCAGACATAGTGATTCTGTATTACACCATAAAAATATCAGCCACCTTGGGAGTGACTTGGTTAGGTGAGGGAGAATATTAAGCATTTAAGGAAATATGTATACTATTCTTTTCAGGGTTCAGAGATGTTTCTTAGAGGCCAGATATAAAATATCAAGTTTGTGGATGCACATACATTTTGGGGACATAAGAAAATGGACTTTAGTCCTGATTATAGTTTTGTAGTATGTATCATCTACTACCGCAAAACTCCAAGTTTCCACTTTTCTTAGTTTTGCAGCTACATGTAATTTTGCAGACACATGTCACCAAAATATTGGTGTTCTATTAGAAGTGCTAATGAGGTGAGCTGTACATATTCTTGGACACGTCTCCATAGTTAGTCATTGCCTATAGATAGGGAGATTTCTAATTATGACAGAGTGGTTGCTTTACCTCAATACAATTAAAAAAAACCTTGCTCTTCTTTTCTATAAAATTTTGCTCACTTTCCTATTTTTAAATGGAGATTTTTTTCCCCTAAATGCAAGTGCCAAAATCCTGGCAGTGACACCACCACCACTTAACCTCATAAAATAAAATATTTGAATTTAATAATATAGGTTCTTTTTCTACTGATGGACATGCTTCACTATAGTTCTAGAATAGCCCTGTTTTATCAATCAGTGTCATGCTCTTTTTTTACAGATGAAAAAATGAAGCATGGGTACTGCATATGACTGGCTAAACTTTTTTATCACCATAAGAGAAGATCTGGAAATCTTGCCCACAATACCAGTACGTCTAAATTTCTTGCTTATTCAGGATAAAGGATCTCAAGAGATACCAATATTATTAAAAAACTGTTCCTTTCAAGGCCTGTCTCAGAGGTGGTGTGCCTGCCTGATAGGTATAAGGCCCTGAGTATGATTGTGAAAGCATTGTCATTTGTGATCCCTGCCAATCTCAGGCACACAGCAACCAAGTATGTGTGAGCACCATCACTGAATGTGTGACCACCAGACATCAAAGCAGCAATGAAGGGAGTAAGGGAACGGGAAGAGTGTTCTCTTAGTGAAGAGAAGTATTTCCATTTCCAGAATGAAAAAATGTGATAAATATTAGTGAGGAAAATAAACCACCTCAGAATAAAAAACTTAAGCTGAAAAGTAGTGGAATCTCAGCTTTGCATACTATGAAGGAGTTGGAAAATTATGTGGGATGACTGCACTGAGCGATAGCACAGTGGTAGCGCATTTGCCTTGCGCTCAGCCAGCGTGGCTGAGCTGAGTTCAATTCCTCCGCCCTTCTTGGAGAGCCCAGCAATCTACCGAGAGTATCTCGCCCATATGTCAAGCACAGTAACAACAAGTCTCAAAATGGAGATATTACTGGGCCCGCTCGAGCAAATCGATGAACAACGGGAGGACAGTGTTTGTTTGTTTGCTTGCTTGTTTGTCTATGATACTCAAATATGCTTATTCCAACTCAATTTCTAAGTTAGGAAGGGAATTTTTGTTCAGCAAAATGTTCTTATAAAAATTGTCCACTATTAAACTGTAGATGCAACTCTAAGGAATCTCTTACTAGAAAGCAATGCATGATTCCAAGATGAATCAGAGGCTACATTGACTATTTTCCCAGGATGTTACAACTGACGGCTGCACTCAACTGAGTACTAGAATAGTCCACTCCATCTGTGGCTGAGATCACCACTGAACAACAAGTTAGTCAAAGATTAGTCAAGATTCCCTTGGAGTTGTAGTGAAAAAGAACATAATAGAATTCGAACAAAGGTACCAATCAACTGACAGGAGTACAAATTAGATAACAGGCACAAAGGAGACCTTAGCCATCCTACACTTAAATCACATTTCAAGGTAATTATCAAGTACTACTAGAACATTCTTCCCATTTCCATCTGGATATAAGATGCAATAAAATACTAATAAGAAAGGAGGAAGTCATTCTAGAATCAAGGCTTGGGAGCATGACTTTCTTTGTCTATGAAGGTGAATGACAGTAGTGTAAGATTCAGAAGTTTCCCTCTGCCCAAGGCACTGCTGTTAGCAATGCAGAGATCAGGAACTGACTGTTACAAGTCATGCTCTAAACATAAATTTTTAGTAGGGTCATTTGTGAGAGAAGGAAATCAGAGGAAGATACTATATTTTTTCATAAAGCAATTGAGCATTCAATGCTTTATTATTTGAAAGTAGGTTTACACAACCTTCCCTTACAAAATCCACATTAGTTTGGAAGGTATACCATTTGTATCTGTTTTTAAATATTATTTTTTAAAATTTAAATCGCCATGAGACACACAGTTACAAAGTTGTTCCTGATTGGGTTTCAGTTCTACAATGTTCTTTTAAAAGAAACTGAATGCCAGATAAAACTAAGCTATTTGACTGCATTCACATTAGGAGTAAAACTAAGATGGAAACCCATATCTATTTTTTGAGATTCTATTTTAATCCTATTACAGATTTTAAAAAAAATTTCTCTACTTTAACAGCTCATGATCTCTAGTGGCAAATATTTGGCAACCTCATTCACTACATGAGAGACTTCGGCCTTGGAGTAAGTACTTATGACAAACCTATCCGTATGAAATTCTTTAGAGGAATATTTGTTTCATTTATTAATAAAGCATATTATTTTTTCTGTGAAATATGAGACTCCTTTTTTTAAAACTGAGGTAATATGATTTGAAATAGTAATATATATGCTTCAGAAATACAATGTTACATCACCATACCCACCACCAGAGTGCCAGTACTCTTCCACCACTATCCTTAGTTTCCTTATTCCTTTTAAATATTCATTTTGTTTTTGTTTTAAGGTTAAATGAATATATTCTTGTTATTTTTTGTGTATAATCTAATAACATGTCAAGCAGATTTTTTTTTGTGATTCAAAAGCTGAAGAATCTGAGGTCATGCAGACCATGAGAAGCCTCTAGACTCTGACAGAAATGCCCAAATAGAAAAAGCTGAGTTATCCCCCAGAACAAAACAAAACCTATAGACTCTGAACAGACCATTGTTGACCCTTCCCTGAGGTCATTATTGAGTCACTTTTGCTGTGTTTTTCTAGAATTTCTATTCTAACAGTTTTCTACACTAGAGGGTCTTCAGGTATTTATTTTGTTACAAATAGTAAATAAACTACTTCTTCATTCACTCAGTAAAAAAGGAAAAGGGAGAAAGGGCCTTGGGCACAGCAGTGACTGTAGATGCTATTTGTATAAAGTAGAAAAATAATTGGCTCTTTTTCTTTGTCTATTCATGTTCTGCAGATCAGCTATTCTGAAGAGTATAAACTGGTTTAGCATGTTGAGAAACTTAGGAGAAAACTGAGGTAATGTGAGACCTTAAGGGCTTTTTTGTTGTTGTTGAAAGGTAAATACTATTTTATATTCAAGTCCTATAATACATGCGCATATGAGCTGATGAATGAGTCATTTGTTGTTGGAAAGTGAACAAACTTGCCTAATGATATAGTGTGTGTGTGTGTGTGTGTGTGTGTGTGTGTGTGTGTTCTTTCTGGAAGAATTTTCTCTTTCACTCATCTTATATTTTAAACTATGACTCTTTTATAACTACCAAGTTCATTTTCAAATTGTTTCCACTTATTCAGTAGTTATTGCTAATCTTAGATATCTAGCAGAAATAATCAAACTACAAATGGAACTTCAAATCATTAAGGATATGGGGCCACACATATCATATGAGGCAGAAATGAAAAACCTTTACTTCTTGAAGTGGAGATACATACCCAAATAATGCAAAATGGATATTCTGAAAAGAAGTATTTTATTATTTGAAGTGCTAAGTTTTATTAACAAAAGTTACTACTATTAACAAATAAGTTATAAATTATATATAATTTGTGGTAATAAGTTTTTATATGACTGGCTATTACTTCCTTATATAAACAATATATCTTACTTTTATTTTTAAATTATTGTTTGGTTACACCTGCTTGTACTCAGGGCATACTATTGGCACTGTGCCCAATCATCACTCCTGGTGTTACTTGGGGGACCATGTGTGGTGTTAGGAGGGATTAAACTGGGGTTGGCTATGTGTAAGGTAAGCAAGCACTTTTATCTCTGTTACTATCTCTCTAGCCTCCAGCTAACTTTACCTTTTGTTTTCCCCCAATTTATATTATTTGGTTCAGTGCTTTGTTTGAAAGGAAATCAAAGATGACCTTGTGGGTCTTGGAATGAAAGATCCTCTGTTTCAGGCATCCTTGAAAACAGTGCCTTTTGATTATGCGGTGGAGAAGAGGAACCCAGTAACAATGAGATTATCAAAGGATTGCATTATTTTGTTTTGCTTTATTTTTGTAAAATTTATTTTCATTATTCTTTTCTTTGGATCACTTATATTTCCATATCTTCTACAGCTTTGGGGGATTTCAGCCTGTATTCTTTACATGTGTCATCTGTGTTGCTCTCCATGCCCTTGAGATGTGAAACATTGTGAGGTACAAACATGTAAGAAAGTTTAAGCACATTTTAGATTGTAGCACTCAAGCCCCAGAATATGGAAGGACTGAAAAGACTCCATTCTGTAAATAAAACTGTCTGGAACCATTAGGAGAAGACTGGCTTTCCTAAAGGCAAATCAGTGGTTAACTTGCCAGATGATTTTTTTGCATCTTTACTTTGCAAAGGAAATCTATATCCTCCAGAATACCAAGAAATCTTAAATGAACTCTGTTGATCTAGTTGATATCAATAACTAAAGACACTTAGAAATTTATAGTTTAGAAACCACTACACATCCTAAAAGTCCATTTTTTTAAATCATGAACTCAAAGGTCAGTCTTAGGCATATGTTGTGAATATTTGATAAATAACATGTATGATTCCATGTCCCTATTAATATTTTGGCTACTGGTTCTTGTCCTGTTGACATTATTTGATTTTCCTTGTGTGCTTATTATTTGCCCTGGTCTAAAAACTCTCACAACATTGTCAGTAACCAGGGGAACTGACTTGTTAATTTTTGGTATACTAATTATCCTTCCCAGAGCACATCTTGTGTGGGCTTGGCAGAAAGCGAGCTGCTAGCACCTAGAAGGCACTTCCTTCTCCAGAGCAACTTCACGGAAACAAGGACTCTGTTGCAACTGGCTGAGGTTGGAATTAACTCCTCTTCTGTCTGCATTACAAAATACGTGAGGACTAGCTGGCCCAGGCAGGTTTTCTGTACCCTTGGGTCCCTCTCCTTGCGTTCTCTTTGCCTCTTTTCAAGAGCTCTTTCTGTAAAACAGCCAGACTACAGCTAAATTTAGCAATGTGATATGATACAAACAGGCTTTCATGCACACTGTGTCATCAAGGGAATTTCAGGGTTGTCTAATTGGTCTGCCTTGGCTAATCTGATGCAATCTCCTGTTGGTTTGTACTCAGGAATCTGGGTGGGAAGTGAAAGTGCAGACAAGCCTGCCTGGGCCATCTCTATCATGCAAGAGCTTGCTGCTGTGTACGAGACTAAGAAAGACCAAGATTCAAGCCAATACAAAATAAAGATCTCCAAAAAGGTACTCTGAAAAGAAAATGAAAATGAAAACTTGCTGGCTGCCTCTTGCTGAGGTCCAAGAAACAGTGAAAGTCTAGGGGTACAAGTCAAGCTGATGGCCTAAGGACAGAAACTGAGCTTTTCAGCCTCAGATTGAATTTTTCCAGTGGTAAGTCTATGGAAAGGTAGCCCCCAAAGATCTAAATTTTCACCGCTGTACCACATTTCATCCAAGACTTTCCCTGTGCAAGCTCCACACAGGGAGCCCATCAATTCAGAGTTGTGACTTAGAAATTGTAAAAGGTGAAAGAGGGGCTGGTCAAGGGGATAGCTCAAAGGACTGGAGCACATTCTTTGCATGTGAGAGGTCTCAGTTCAATTCTGAGCTCTGCTGGGAATCACCCCAAGCATCCAGTTGAAGGAAGTCCCCAAGCACTGCCAGCAAATTTTCTAGAAGCAACTTTCTATAGCCATTTATTTTATATCCTCAATTCTTTCTCTGTAGGTATAATGTCTAGCCATCTATGTATCACTTACTATTTATTAATCAATTGCTATCACCCATTGCCTAATAATCTTCTATTACTAATCATCCATAATATTTCTTTTTATAAGAATGGGATATTCCTTGTTATAGTTGTAAATTGATGTTTCATTCCATTTGACAATGTACCTTTCCATGCTTATTTTTAGATATGTTACTGGCACTTTACCTGTATTTTTTTAATTTTTAAAATTTGGGAGAGGAAGTTGGTCCCAAGCAGTGTTGAGAAGGCCTTAGAAGCCTCTTGGTCATTTTTGTCCAGCTTGACCTAGGTTCAATATAAGAGCCAGAGGCCTGTTGCTTCTCTACAATGCTACAGGGATCACGCTGGCCATCTTGGAGGTACTAGGGGTTTCCAGGGGTTCACTTGGCTACAGTGGGATTCATGGGATCATGTGGTACTGGGGGTGGAACCAAGGTTGGCTGCATGCAAGGTATATGCTTTAACCTTGCACTATCTCTCTGACATTTCTTGCTCTACCTTTGAGACTTCTTTAAAAGTGCACATTATGGGGTGAGAGAGGTGGCCCAGATGGCATTGACCAATCCAGATTCCATCTCCAGCATTGCATATGGTTCACTGAGCACTGCCAAGACTCACTCCTCAGCACAGAGCCAAGACAACTCCCTGAGCACCATCAGGTGTGGCCACAAAACCAAAAATAAAAAAAATGAAAGAACACATAATATACAGAATTGAAGCAACAAGCATATAGAGAGATATTGTAAGAATAAAAAAATCCCCTTCCCTCTTCTATCCCACAGTACTGCTCTGGCCTTCAGAATACTTTAAAAGCATGTGCAAGTAAACTTGTTTTTTTACTCCTATTTTTCCTGTAGAAGAGTCAGCTTTAATAGTAGAAAGTTATTTCTTGGTCATCAGTAAGATAATTAAGAATCTTCGATTCTTAGTGGATTGTTTTACTTATTGCAAATTTCCAAATTATTGATGCATGGATTTGTGTGTTTAGGTTGAAATAGTTGAGAAACAATGTAAACAACATTTGTACTGGAATTATTGTGCCCACTACAATTCTCCAAGCATATTAACTCTGTCATGTCCATCCCCAGATGTAACTGTAGGGTTTTTGTTTTTTAGAATGAGGAAATTGAACTGCTTCAGGGCATCGTATTTGAGCATCAGGTCACTGTATAAAAAGTCAAATAAATGTGCAGTAGTTTTCTGTTTCAGAAGAATTTTAATCACAACTTTGGGATTCATAGAAATTTGAATCAATGTATGGTTAGACTTGAATAAGAGAGAAGAAACTGGCTATGAGATTTCAAAAGGTTAACACATCCAGGAACGCTCTCACATATAATGAGACATTTATTGTGGACTGACTTTGAACATTAAAATGTCACCCCTAGGATTTATAGCTTTTGCAGAATGCGCACAATTTCTCTGAGGAATTTTCCGCATCCCAAAGGATGGGGTGGTAGAAAGGAAGTCTTTTATTAGAGCTACTTCAAAATGTTCTGAAAGTGCTAAGTCATGGTGACTGTTGTCCAGCTGGTGATGGGCAATTGGTACATAAATCAGAAAGAATTGACCATAGCGAGTCTTTGCGTGGATAAGCTAATACAAATGGTCAATGAATCATTCCCAAGCATTTATTTCTTTATAAACTATTTACAGAAAACTACATGGCATTGTGTCTGAGAATCATGACATTCTAATCCCTATAATTCTTAGGAAATGTAATTGTAGAAACAGAGTCATAAAGTACATTTAATCTTAAATAAAGTAGTGTAAATCCCAGACTCCTGGAACTGTCATTTAGATGGCGGAGTTGAGGCTGTGATTGCACCCTCCATCCAACTCTGGAGAGACCCAAGGGCAATTGCTGGTTCTACTGAGTTGGCCAAATCTTGCTAACAGCTTCAGTTGTTTCCTGACAATTTGGGACAACCTCGCCCCCTTTGCAGTGCCAAGAATTTGTCCCTTGAATTTTAAAGGCGTCTGCCTTCAATGTGAAGAAAGTAACTCTGCTTCTGACTCATTTGCACAGAGCTGCAGATGCCTGCATTGAAGTGACTGCTTGCTGTTCCTGGCTGTGAACAGATTCCCTATGTTGAAAACAAGAAACCTATGCTATGATGGCATGAGTCCTGTCTAGTGGTGAAAACTTTCCCCCTTAAAAAGCACTTTTTTTTGAATGCTTGATATATGACAAAGCAAGAACTGGAAGTGATTTGCTCACAGTTTTCCAAGTAAATGGGTTTCAACTTGTGAGCCCATTGGAATGTGGGGCATACATGTCTTTTAAATTTGTACGTCATACTGTGAGATTGTGGCAAAAATATTTTAAGGATTCAAATCTGTGAAGAGAAAGCAGGTAAAGTTTTCTTCCTCCCGTTCATGCTGAATCTATTGATCCAGAGGAGGAATGGGCACTTTTAATTTACTTGCTACTAAATAATGTCACTCTCCAAAACATGTCTCCAATCCCATCCCTCATCTCCAGTCTATTACTGTCTCATCCTGAGCCATCAGAATCTCTTTCCTGGATGATGCCTACATCTTTCTCATTTGTTCCTCTAATTCTACTCTGAGCTCTATTAATTTAATTTTCCTCTAAACCATTGTTAAATCATGACCCACTGACCAGTGAAAGTTATTATGGCATTATCCTTTTAACATTTTGGTATTTTTCAATCATCTAGCAAATAAAGTCCATGTAAGACTTTCAATGCCTGTTGCTAATTTATGCCAGGATAACTCAGTCCACTTGTTCATCCCTCACACTGGATACTAGGTTAGAATTTTGGTGCAGTCCTGCTCCATGAACTTTCTTGCCTTTGCCATACTCGGGAAAGGTTATTCTCACCTGTGAGATGGGCTTACCAACAGAGATTCAACTCATACTACCTTTGAAAGGAAATTTCAAAGATTGTTCTTTGGCTAACTATCCCTCAATTCTGCTCTGTAGTACTTGCTGCAGAAGCAACACTCATTGTGCTGATGTTGTTTTAACTCTTTAGTCTAATCATGTGTCTCCTGGCCTATGAGAGACTTGAACACATAAACTTTGACTTAGTCATTGTTATGTTTTTATCTAAAGTATATAGCACATGACTAGATAAATGCTGGATGAATGAATGAGGCTGCATGGGCAAAAGGAGGAATAGGAAGATTTTACCATATTATCCAGGGTTTATAAGGTCAGTAGCAGATTTTATATTAGGTTTATGATAGATCTATAGAAGACAGCAGGATGCATATATGGTTATAAATAAGTAGAATAATTTAAAAGTTTTAAGAGACTTTTGAGAAAAAAATTAGGTCATTATTTCCCAAAATGGGAGAAAGTGGCACCTGGGGATAATAGAATGTTTGTTAAAAAGGTAGATTTTAGGGGATGTGAAGCGATTTTTATTTTTGTGAAAAGGATAAGATAGGTTAAATAAGTTTGAAAACCTCTGTTATAGTTTGACACTTCTTTTTTAAATTGGGAAGTAGAAGCTTGGAGAAGCCATAACTTCTCCACACCCCATGACTCGTAATGAAGCTTATATAAGGGTTCACACAAAATATTTATGAGCTCTAAGGTATAAATTGAGATTTGTGAACTAATTGTTATAGAAAATTATCACTATTGTAGTTCACTAGTAATACATATGTCCTTTGTATGTACAAATTTGAGTTATACATAGTATTTAATATTGAAACACATTTCTCAGGCACCACCTGCAGCTAAGACAAATATCATACTGAGTATATGTGAAATAATTAATTGGAGCTTAAAAGAAATCAAGAAAATATAAGTTACCACAACTAGGGAGCTATGTATGTTTCTGAAATCTGAAAGGAAGGATGAGAAACGTTCATTAACTTTGTCTTTTCTTTGATAGTGCCTGTTTACCAAATATTCCATGAATTCCAAAGTCGTGCCCATCTTTGATGTCAGCAGTGGCCAAAGAAGGTACTTATGGCATTTAGTCTTGAGGATACTGTGCAAGGAAACTTAATCAAAAATGTTTTCCTTGGGCTTGAATAGTGTTAGTGATCAGGGTGGATGTATAGTGGTATGGGTTGTGTTTGCCGAGCACAAAACGCACATGTGTTGGATAATAAAGATATGTGTTTGTGATGTGTGTGTAGTGTCCCCTAAATCTGAGGCATCAGGGCAAGAGTCTCTCTTATCTCATTTATAAGTAGTATTAAATTTGAAATAAATATATACACAGTAACAATCAAGCTCCCCATCAATATATTCAATGTGGCACTGATGTAAGAGCCCACTGGGGTCTTAAATCCAAGGTTTCTAACATTCTTACGGCATTGTATTCAGGATCATCTAAGGTATAAAGGTCTAGAGGAAAGGCCAAGAAACTGAGAATTGGCAGCGTTGGATTGTTTTCTTAAATCTACTAATTACCTACTAGGTAACTTTGAGAAAACAGTACCTGTTAATGGTTAGCCATTTCAGTTTCTTTACTCATAAAATAAGCCATAAATTACTTCCCCCCTTGCAAAGTCCTGGGAGAATAAAGGCAGAAACAAAAGGTATTATATAAATATAACACGGGTTTACAAGTCTGAAAGCTGTTCTGACCGCCTTTTAAATAGCATGATGTCAGGCACATACAGAGTCGCTAGAGAACCAGTTTTAGATGCAATAGTAGAAGAGTTGCTCAAAAGAAAAGTCTTATCTAGATTCAATTTATTTTCTTGTTGGGACGAACGAAGTTTGTATGTAATAAGCATCTGATATATTAAAATATTCCAGTATTGGGAATGTCTTCCTATACCAATTGTCACTATCTGTTCTTTTTGATCTGCCTTAGTCTTCCTGCTTCTTTTGGCTAATTATAAACTTGACAGAGCAGCTTTTGCTTTCTAGTGAAAAATGTAAGTGCTCGAGTGTCCAAGGATAGCCTATTATTTGGATAAAGAGTGTATCAAGTAACTCAAAGACCTTGAGACAAATGTTACTAAAAGCAGATTATTTACTTGATTTAGAACTGGGATGGTTTCACAAAGTTCATCAGTAGGCACACACCCAAATCAATGTTGCCTTAGAGAGCTCCAGGGTTTCCTGCTATGTATCTTGAGACAACTTCCCATATAAGGACAGATGATATTAGACTTCATAAGCACAAGTACCCCTCACACATATAATTCAGGTATAGGAGCAAACTGGCTAATCCCCGAAGACTCCAGGACCTTGGGAATCACCAGATCTTGATTTGGGCATTAATGACCACCAACTTCCAAGATACTTGGAAAAACTAACCCTGAACTGGGAGACTTATGAAGTTTTCTTCTGGGAAGCCAATGTTTTATCTATTTCCCTTTTCCGCAGAACCATAATTTCAGTGGCATGTTCTCTGCACTGGATGAGGCAACTGAACCAAACACTTCGTATTCATCATCATCTCCTCAGAATCTTTCTCTGCCTTGACTGTGGTAGATGCTTAAAATACATTTGTCAAAAAACAAACAAATAAGGATTTTTCTTCTCCTTGGTAATTATTCAGCTGAAAAACTGATACCTCACTTACAGGAACTTCAGAAAAATTTACCCATCCTAGACTTCCCAGAAACCCAAATGGACAAAATAATTCCATTTTAATTTTTAAATATCAGAAGAATGCAGTGACCACAGTTTATATTTTCCCTCTATTTTCCTCAGGGCCTGCTTTGCTCATTTAAATGCAATTTGTTGCGTGTTTGGTTCAGAGTTTCAGCCAGGAGATTCTTACAGTAAGTCGGAGTTGTACAAATTCCAGAACCTCAGTTCGGATCTAGAGGGAAGACTAGAATTGTTGGTCCTGAGGTTCAGGTCATAGTCCAGCCTATGATGGGCAGCTAGTCTTCAGCCCAGACAGCTGTGTTCAGCAAGGAATAAATCAGCAATGCCTGAGAAAGTCAGGATGGCAGTCTAAGATGACTATGAAGGTTATAAATCAGAAAACTTCCGCCTTGGTATTTGAAAACCACACGGTATTTTACAACATTCCTGTCTATTAACTGCTGGGAAGGGCACTACCTTATTGCCTTTTGCATAATGGAACCAATCTTCCCCCTCAGTGGCCCCCGTGTTGCTTTGATCAAGTTCAAAAGATGAGGGAAATGATGACTAAAGACCTTGAGAATCAGACCGAAGAATCTCAGAGACAAAGTCAAGGAGTTTGGGGGGGTTCGTTGTTTATTTTTATTATTTTTTTTTTACTGACGCATCACTTGGTAAACAATTCCTATAGTCTGCGCACTTATCAAATTCCTTACCCAAATATTTGCTATTTATAAAATAATCAAGGAAACAGACTTGTGTTTATTATTCCTAAATCAGCAGCAGTTTGATGAATTAAAAACAGTCTTACTTTTTCCTCTTCCCTCTCCCTTTACCAGCTTCTTGTAAAAGTGCCAACACTATTCACCCAACTCTCTCTTTAAACAGTAAAAACAAAAAATAAAAGTGACCTTCATGAACTGTACATTGCCTCTGTTCAGGTTAGGCTTTGGGTCAACAGCCAACTCCCCTTAGCCTTCGAGGGAGATACTTGGAACCGACTCTGTTGGAAAGGGATACTGTAAATGTCTGTTTCCGGTTCACAGGGTCCTCAGCGTCACCGCATAGTTTGGACGTCTGACTAGTTTCCTGACTTTGAGAGTCTCCTTCTTTAAACATGAAGATCAACCCTGGAAAGGAAAGGAAAGACACGCACAAGTCTGCCTCTGACTCCACCAACGGTTTCTCTGGGCAAGATTTAAACATTACTGTTTTGATAGTGATAGTGCTTTTCTGTAGCTGTCCCAAGGCAGGATGGGGAGAGAAGGCTGGTGCTTTGCTGTTTTTTTGTTTTGTTTTGTTTTGTTTTGTTTTGTTTTTGTTTTTGTTTTTTTGACAACGGTGCTTCCAGGAAAGCTTGTCTCTGCTCATCATGACCCCAGAACAAGGCAAACGTAGACACTTCAAACTCAGAAAAAGCCTGCATGTCTCAATTGTAGTTAAGTGGTTCTATTTATATTTTACATGTGTGAGAGAAAGGTATTGCTAACAGCACCCTGTAAACATTTCTAAAATATACAACTAGTTAAAACCAGTGGATTCTAACAAATCTTTTCATTAAAAGATAAAAGGGTTTAGTTCAGCTAAAAGTCTAGGTTAGCAATCACATCAACTTGGCTTAACATCACCACAAACTGAAACTCAATTGTGAACAACTTTGTAAATGTGTATCTCACATTCAATTTTTAAAAACACCACAAAGAACACAAAAACATATTTAAATGTGCATGTTCTTTGAAAGCTACTCTATTCTTGAATGTTCTCACTATTGGCTTTCTTTTCATAAGTCTGTTTATGTGTCAATAAGTAGAATAGCAAATTTTATCTCTCGAGTTGCTAATGACAATTGTTCCTTGGTTGTAGGCTGAGTTGCGTGAAAAATAGAATTTTACTTGGCCACTGTGAGATCAGTGATTGCTGATTCCTGAGAACTATGATACTCATTGGTGTGATTTGGTTGATAAAGGTCTATCAAGGCTGTGCTATCGCTCCAGCCCAATTTTTTTTTCAGTGAAGCAAACTCCTAGGAAATTTGAATGGGAGGGTGGTAAATACCATCAATGAATATAGACAGGGGATTATGGGAAATGGTTAATGGCATATTTCTGAATAAACTTTACATTTACCATTATGAAAGTGAGTTTTGTACTCATAAATAAGATTTGGTAAATAACTTTATTGTACTGAGATAGCTCCTAGAGGCAGGAATTATTTCATCACAATCAATAAAAGATGCTGGGCAGAGAATTAGAAGCAATGTGGCCTTCAGCTGTCAGTCAACCTTCAGCTGTCAGGCATCCTAGCAGCAGAAGCGGGGAGAAAAGAGGCAGGAAAAGCCTTTGTTGTCTTTCTTTCCTTTCTTTCCAGCATTATGAAACGACTAGGGAGGTCAGTCTCTTATGATTTAAGGCTCGCCCAAATTACTTTCTCTCAGGAACTTTTGCTTTGAAATACGTGTATCACTGAACTAGTTCCTTCTTGCTGGAAGGACATTATTGTATTGTCTGAAATAGCGCATGCTTCCTTCTAGAAAGCCAGAGGAAAACCCCAGTGATGCCTTTTCCCACTAAACTTCTGCAACTTCTACTTCCAGTAAAGGCAGAAAGAAGCACACACATCTATTACTAAGTGGAAGATTTGAATCTTTTAAAACTAGAACATTATGTATCTAAATTTAAAAAAAAATGCTTCTAGTGTAAGCTTTATGGGGCAGAGGCATCTAAGTATCTTCCTAATCCCACAGTATGCAGTATTATGTATGTGCATAGTTGGAGAATATTGATTTTCAAGTGAATGACTTACTTCTCACTCTAGACCCCAAATCAAATTTTTCAAAAAAAATTTTCATATAGGACTTAGACCAAAGACCTAGAAACATGATGCAGAAGCATGGTGTTGGTTCCAGAGTTGCATAAAACTTAGACCGGAGCTTGGTTTCATTGTTTATTCTCTAATTCTGAGAGAAGGAAAGAATACTGAATTTTTTTTCATGGTCACGGTCACGGTCCTCCTGTTGTTCATCGATTTGCTCGAGCAGGCCCAGTAATGTCTCCATCATGAGACTTGTTGTTACTGTGTTTGGCATATCAAATACGTCATAGGTAGCTTGCCAGGCTCTGCCGTGCGGGCGAGATACTCTCGGTAGCTTGCCAGGCTCTTCGAGAGGGGCAGAGGAATCGAACTCGGGTTGGCCATGTTGGTCGCTTGTAAGGCAAACGCCCTACCGCTGTGCTATCCCTCCAGCCCAATTTTTTTTTCAGTGAAGCAAAATAGTTTTATTGAAAGAAATCTACTCAGAGAAGTGTGAGAGGAAAGAAAGAGTGGAATACATGTTCAAGAGAAAACACAGGCTTCTCTAGAGCAGAAAAACCAATGGAAGTCAAAGAGAGAAATACGTGTTCCAGAGAGAACAAACTCCAGAGAGGGGGGAAAAAGCAGATGATATAAAGATAGAAATATGTGCTCAACAGAGAGCTCAGGGCTGGGTTAGGGGGTCCGGAACTGGGGTGGCTAAAGAGAAAGCACAATACAGGAGTGAGTAAGGTGCTAGCGCTGCACTTGGCCTACCTGCATGTATCCCTGACACTCCATATGGTCCCTGTAGCCCTCCAAAAGTGATAGTTGAGTGCAGTCAAGAGTAAGCCCTGAACACTGCTGGGTGTGGTCCAGAAACCAAGTTGGGGGGGGGGGGCAGAGCTTAGTGAAGGTGCTAGTATGAAGGACTCCTGAGTCTTACATAGGACTCATCTCTGCCACTATGTCACTTACTGCTATTAGGAAATTTTCTTTTCTTTTCCTTTCTTTTCTTTTCTTTTCTTTTCTTTTCTTTTCTTTTCTTTTCTTTTCTTTTGTCTTCAGGTTTGATCATTCCTGTCTACTGAGATTAATGGGTTTGAGATTATATATCAATTCTTTTGGGACTATGATTGAAACTTATATGTAAATAAAATCAATTTAACTTTGAACTTTTCATGGTGGCAATATTATACCAAATATTATACCAGGAAGAGCTTATGTTGGCAATAAAAATAGTAAAAATGGTTGGAATAAGTTAAAGAGAGTGATCAAAATGTCAGAGCAATATGGGGACAAAGGATGGAGAAGAAAGTAAAGCATTTACAAATATTGCCAATTCAAAATTTTACCAGTTTCCTTCTTAAGATTAATTAAAGGCACATTTGAAAGTTAATAATAATTTTGAAGTAAATATCCTACTTGACTTGAATATATGCAAATTTGATCTTGTTCATTTGAACTTGACACGATTCAGCAGTTCTTGAAATTTGTATTCTAGTTACTCAAATAAATTTATACAGTCATATGCTTATTTGATGTGATTTTCAAAAATGGGTCCTTTGAGAAACTGCTTCTGGGTATCAATAGTAAAATGAAAACACTGGCTAAAATCTTAAAAGCAGGGAAATTAATTTCAGCTCATTTTAAGCTCTCCCTGCTTCCTGGGCTCACAGGGCTTCAGAAGTTGAGAATTGCTCTCTGATGTCACAGTTCTCTGAAAGCTGATCCATTCAAATCCATATGGTGGACATCTTTGAATCACATACTGCTTACATTTCTTCGTCTCTCTGAAAAAGCATTTCCCCCTTTTTAATCCCCAAAAGCAAATTCAAATGAATTGTTTTATCCACCTGCAGTTTTCTCTGAGGAATACAACTCAATGATTCAATCCATAATTTCCTTATAGTATATAGCTTTTCCCTAAATCATCCTATTTAGCTTTTCATTAAAACTATTATTATTTTTATCTATTCTGAAATGGGAAATGGAGGATAATTTTTTTTGTTTTGTTGTTCAAAGCAATGTGGAGATATGATACAAGTAAAAATAAGGAAATCTCTCCTTTCTCTGGTTCTCTAGAACAATCTGCAACTTTGTTAACTTAATGGAATTTCTATATCACACAGTGTAAATACAAAAAAAACCTTTTACCATTTAAAAGCCTCTGTCAAGGAAAAAAATATCTATTTGCTGAACAACAGACTATTTAGAATAATGCAGTGTGAATTCCAATAAACTATGCCTCAGAGTTCTCTAACAGAGTTCTCTTCTTCTAAGTTAGAAGAGACTAACTTAGAACTTCTGCTGCTGAATTAAGAAGCTCTCTGAGAGAGCCCAAGGGTAGGAGTAGTTAACTTGTGATTGAGAAGACTTTTCCCCACCCCTTGTTACTTCCATGTCCGGTTTACATTCTTCCATTCTATCATTGCATTGCTTAAACTAAACTTTAAGGTCTGCTTCCTGTCCATATCAACAACAACTTCGTGTCTCTAGATCTCTTTCCTACCAGTACAACCCCCTGTTTTGAACTTTTGTAAGCACATACTGCCTTTGAAAAAATTTTAGGTTAAAAATGTGTCTCTGAAAGTACATAATGTCATCATGTACTCATGAGTTCTTTTTCTTTTTATTTCTTTTTGGGTCACACCCGGTGATGCACAGGGGTTACTCCTGACTCTGCCTTCAGGAATTACTCCTGGTGGTGCTCAGGGAACCATACGGGAGGCTGGGAATTGAACCCAGGTCAACCGCATGCAAGGCAAATGTGCTACCTGCTGTGCTATCGTTCTAGCCCCCACTCATTAGTTCTTAATTTATATGCTCATTCATCTTTGGGAAAAGCCCACCATCTGCACCCTTGCTATTTGCTACATATCCTATAAGACCTGGTTATGCCTCATATCCTCTGTGAAACCAAAGTGACTTCACAGGAAGTTCCCTCCTTCTGTGTTTCCCAAGCATCCTGAGAAATCTCTATTATATTTATAACAGACAGTTAAGGGCTCACTTGTGCCCCACTGTCAGAATCTATATTGAAGTCCCAAACATCAGTACTTTAGAATGCAACCATTTTCTTCTTCTTCTTTTTTTTTCCTTTTTGGGTCACTCCTGGCAATGCACAGGAGTTACTCCTGGCTCTGCACTCAGGAATTACCCCTGGCAGTGCTCAGGGACCATATGGGATCTGGAAATCGAACCCAGGTCAGCCACATGCAAGATAAACACCTTACCCCCTGTGCTATTGCTCCAATCCCTAGAATGCAACCATTTTCGAAGATAAGGTGACTAAGTTAAAATGAGACCATTATGTATGGCCTTGATCCACTATTACTAGTGTGCTTATGCAAAGAGAAATCACAGGGATGCACATATATACGCAGAGAGAGGACATATCTCACACTAGATGCTCCCACTAAAGTTAAAAGCCAAAATAGTTTCTTATCACGGCCTATAACAGCCCCAAAAGTACCAATTTATATGAATATAAATAAACAAAACTTTGGTATGCATGCCAAAGAGTCAAACTATCAATTCAATTCCAATGAAACTGAATCTGCTCCTAAGAATGGCTTCTAAACAGCCAATTTGTAAGTGAACAAAACCATAAAGGACACAGCTGGGATAGTGAGCAAGAAAACATAAAAAAGGGTGGTAAGTCAGCTCACAATGGAGTTGAGAGCTGCCTCACATTCTAAAGTAGTAATTCCAATAAAATCCTCTCACATTAACATACATACATATACACATTTTTTCAAAGTATGGAAAAATATACAAATAACAACTCAGAGAGAACACATTTATAAGACTAAATCATCACTGCATTTCAAAAACTTGACCTTTCAGTTGTACTTTGCTCAAATCTCATAGGATCCAGAGGATCATAAATAAAGAATATCAGGGTTGAGCATTTATACGTTTATAAAAGTTATACTTGACTTTTTCCTATTTTTACACAGTAGTCAAAGAAACATCTTGAGATGTTGCACTATTTTGTGAGAACACTAGGTGAGTTGGCTTATAAAAACAGAAAGAATCGTTGTCCTCATGCAAGTCAGGATGACCCGGGTCATGCTCCTTTCTTGATTCTGTCTTCTCAGAAGAAACTTGAGACAATAAACCAACCTCGTTGAGTTGTCAGTAGAAGGGGAGCTCTGTGCAAATGAATTTTTGATACTGTTTTACCTTTCTCAACATTATCATACTATGATAATCTGCACTAGTTTAACTTTTACTTTATTTTTACCTCTCTCAAAAGTAAGCTAATTGAGGGTCAGGAATTATGGTGGTTCTGAGCTTGGAACCAGAGCAGCTACACAACTGCCTGGCAAATAATTGGTATCTGGTACATAAATACATGAATAAATAAAAATTTAAATCAGAAAAGTAGATTATCTAGTACTATTTTACAAACCTATCTTTTTCATATATTTTTTATTCCTCTCCATTTTCTCTTTTTTCTTTATACTTTTTATTCTTGGGCCATACCCAGTGGTGCTCAGAACTGACTGCACTGGAAAAGTATGGACTCTAGCCCTTTGAACCATTTCCCTTCCTCCATTTTCTTCCCTTTCACAAAAATAATTTACAAGAATTTTATTCCAAATGAATAAAATCAAACTTGAAGTTCTAAAGTTTAACCTAGGAGGTTAGACTATTACAACTTAGATTTCTTATCGTAGAAAGAGTAGACAATGCAAGGAACGAGAGAGGGGAAATTTTTTTTATTTCTTCTCCCTCAACTGGTTCCTTCTTGCTGAGTTCCAGTCATGCTGATGGCTCTAGTATCTCTGAGCCATCAATATCTAAAAATAAATAGTAAACTATAGAATGAAAACAAAGGTAGTTTTCAGTGGATGTATGTAGACCTACTGCTGGGAAAGACAAGCACAATTTCCCTTTCTCAAACCCACCCCAATTCCCCATTTTCAAGTCTGATAAGAGTTAGAAAAAGCATGCCAAGTGAAGTGTGATGGTTAGAAAATGTCAAATTGGCTAGTGCATTTGGCCAAGCAGGAATAAATAGGTTTTCACTATGAGATCATTTGGCTTCATGCTGAAGTCCTGAATAAGATAACCAGAAGCAGACTTACTTTGACCCAATTTTCTGTTCCATGATGATTTTGTAAACTAAAAGTTAAGTTTGGTTTGTTTTAAGGACGCTGAACAGAATTTTACATCACCAAAGTGGGAAGGAGTGGTCCACCATCAACATTTTATCACCTCGTGTTCATGTGTACCCAGCTAAAGTATCATTAAAATACTATTTGCAGGAAATGGACTCATTTACAGCTCCCCACTGGCAGTATGTTTGTTAATAGCAAAGATGGGAGGTAAAATGAGTCACAAAAGATCAACTCTGGATTGGATGAGTGTCTTCTAAGGCTGTAGACTGCTGACATCTCATTGTGTTCTCCATGTGTGACACCAGACTAAACGATTCATGTATAACCCAACCTCTATGATAAAGATTCTCTCCTGAGAACCGCAAAACTATTATTGCATAAGACAAGCCAGAATTACTGAATGTTTTTCTTTCTTCTGACTTCAAATGCACGTCATCGATCACGTAAAAGAAAGTACACCGTGCAAAGTTTTCTCTGGGGTTTTACACTCCTTCTAAGATATTCTCATAATGAGTGCTCAGATTAAATGTGATTTCATCATAGGAACTTAATGTCCCTTTGTGACATCTTCCAGAGATTCAAAACAGTGAAATTCACATTTCAGTCTCATCTTGTGAGAGGTTGATTGGAAAACTTTGGTATTTTTTTTTCATGTAAAGTGTATTTAAGAGTCTACAAATGCTGTTCAATCATGGGCCAGAAAGATAGTAAAGGGGTTAAGTCACTTTTCTTGCATATGGCTGATTCTGGATTCAATCCGTGGCACTGTATACAGTCCCCTAAGTACTGTCATGAGTGAACACAAAGCATAGATCCCAGGAATAAGCCCTGAGCATAGACAGGTGCAACTCAAAACTCAACCAAACTAAAATAAGAGGGTCTTCATGTACTTTAAAAAAACTTTTGATGTAGTTTGTATGTATGAATCATGGCTCTAGTAAGAAGCAGTATCAAACCCAAAGTATCCAGTGGGAACAGTTTAAAATGATAATTTAAAGAGGTAGGAGTAAGTTAAAGGAACAAATCAAAGATGTCAAGACACCCGGAGACCAGAAACAGTGTGAAGCTGTTACTACTCTTCGATGTAAAGGACACAAGGAGGAGACAGTACTGCTCAAATCCAGCTGTAACTTTGAGGCCCCAATTCTTGCCAAAGACCCACCTAAAGAAGAAAGAGAGTCAAGAAGAACCCCGATACTATTTCAATAAGATCTTCTGGTGCTTCTTTCAAAAATAATTTAGAAGAGACACTAGGCATTATAATCCATATAGGTCAGTTGCCCTGAACATAGAACAGCAAGAAAGAGCAGGGAGTTAATCTTCTAGGGCAACTGCAGCATAACTAGTATAGTATAATTTTGCTCAATTCTATTGGGAGTGGGGGTGGCTATTTATGATACATTTACAACTATTTATCCAAGCACTTTATCTTGATCCTTTGCTTTGCTCTGATTTGATTTGGGGCCATACCTAGCGATGCTCAGGGCTTATTCCTGGTTCTGCACTCAGGAGTCATTTCTGGCGGGACCATATAGGATGCCAGGTATCGAATCCAGATCAGCTGTGTGCAAGATAAGAGCTCTATCTGCTGTACTATCTCTATACCCCCTATCTTGATCCTTTGTGACCCTGTAATCTATACTTATATTCTAGACCCTGAAACAAGGTTTTTTTTCCCTGTGATAAGCTAATTCTTCTTTATTAGTATTAATTCTTGTGTTTATATAAGTCAAATACATTTTTTAAATTATGAAAATTGGGAGACAGAGGACACAGGAAAGGCACTTGTCTAATATGCAGCTGTCTGTCTTACATGCTGTCTGGTGTTTGATCCTGACAACACATATTGTCCCCTGGGCCCTACCAGGAATAATCCCTGAGGACAGAATCAGAAATAAGCCCTGAGCACAGCCAGCCAGGTGTCCCCCAGGAAAACAAATAAAAAATAATCCTTAAATTAATAATTTCTTGATTTCTTGATTCGGTCCCCTCTCGGAGAGCCCGGCAAGCTACCGAGAGTATTCGATATGCCAGACACAGTAACAACAAAGTCTCCAATGGAGACATTACTGGGCCCGCTCGAGCAAATCAACGATCAACGGGAGGGCCTTTACCTTTACCTTGATTCGGAAAAGTTTCCATGAAGGACATTAAAATATTTTACTCTTGTTATCTCAGAGATATTTTCCATATCTTTGTTAGGTAGGCATCTTAGAATAGTACCTAGTACAGTGGCACACGAAAATAGACGCTTAATAAATGCTTGTTGACAGAATGATCATCATCAAATGTATCTCATGCAGATAAGAGAGCTTACATTAGAAAGTGAAGTAACTTTGCTCCTGTCTCATGGTGTGCCAATAGGAACAGACACCAAGTCATAGGGTTTGCCGAGTTCTGTATCTTCTTTTAGAGATTTTGCTGAATAGAGCAAGAACCTTAATTTTCTTTCTGTACTTTGACCCATCTTAACAATAAATGAAATATTCAGGGCATGTATTTTCAACTGATTTGCTTCAAAGATTTCCAGAAAAATACATTTTACAATTATTATTTCATGTTTATTCTTAGCACAGCGGTAGGGCATTTTCCTTGCGCACAGCCTGCCTGGCTGAGCCGGGTTCAATTCCTCCACCCCTCTTGGAGAGCCCGGAAAGCTACCGAGAGTATCTCGCCTGCACAGCAAAGCCTGGCCAGATACCTGTGGTGTGTTTGATATGCCAAACACAGTAACAACAAGTCTCACAATGGAGATGTTACTGGGCCTGCTCGAACAAATTGATGAACAACAGGACAGTGCAGTGCTACAGTTCATTCTTAATCATTGCATACAAAATGCTGGGGTGGAGATCTAGAACAAGGCCTAAAGCACTTGCTGTGTTTGTGGCTCACTGAGGTTCAACCTCCAACACTGCATATGGTCCTCTGAGTAACATGGGGTGTTATTTCTGAGCACAAAGCCAGGAGAAGCCCTGAGCACTCTCATGTGATCACAAATACAAACAAAAAACTGTAGGAACAGGAGAGGAAAGGTTTACTTTGCTGTCTGTCTTGCACATGGCAGACCTAGAGTTGATACCCAGAATCCCACTTGATCCCCTTTACTCCACAATGAGTGATATCTGTGCTCAGAGCCAGGAGCAAATCTTGAGCACCAATAAGTAGCCCAAAATCGAACAAACAAAAATTGTAGTAAGTGGAATTCAAGGTGAGTTATACACTTAATGAATTAAACATAACTACATTTATTAAACTGAGCTATTATGTAACTATACTTTGTATCATTTCTGGGGCTAAGAAAAGGATATATTTAAAAAAGGTTATTAAACTTGAGAATGCACATGAAATTAGTTGCAGTTGATTTTTCCTTATTAATAAAATTGAAGGACAGAAATTATCTGTAAAAGTAAATGTGCATAGTTTTAAGACCTTTACTGATGTTATAAGCCCATCTTTAATTAAATCTTCTATCATTTCCAAGCTTCTAAGCTGGTAGTATTTTGTTTGGTTTGGGATGTCATTGCTTTCTTGATGATTTCATGAAGGATTCCTATATAGAAGAAGAAATAGAATGACCTGAGTTTACTGCAAACCAGATATACAATTTGTGCAATAATATTAAAGCAGATAGCTTGAATTTGTACAAAGCGTTAAGTCATTCACATCAATATGAAAACAAGTGAGCATAGGCTAGTTGGTAAACTGGGAAGCCTGTGACATGCCTTCTGTTGAAAAGTCATCAGCAGCCTGCTTGATTTTTAATTGGCCCCTGTGTACCCAGTCTCATGGTGGATTTACAACAGAAACTAATAGAGCACTCAATTCTCAAAAGCACATTGGTCATTGATAACTACTTTCTAAATAATTTGTGCTTTTATTTGGTCATTATCCTAAATGCTTTCTTTCCATTCCTATTCATAATCACAATAGAATTCTATTTCCCATATATCTCTTTACTGTTATTTTTTTCTTCTTCCAACTCCCCATCCCTTTTCCAGGATACCCAATGTCATTTCTCATTTAGTCCTTTGTGGATCAGATACTTATTTAGCTTCCCTCGATCTATACTCCTTCCTCAACCCCTCCATGCAGCAACCATCAGCATTACTTAACAAAACAAACATATTGAATCAGTTGCTGACCTAAAACCTTTAGAGGTTTCCCATTGCTTGAAACCTATACATTTAAATGTCATCTCTCCATGCATATCTCACCAAGTTCTCTCCCCTCACCCCCTCCACATACACACCCACTATATACTTTACCTCACATTCCCACTTGTCAACCAACATAAAGTACAAAACCATGGCCCTTCAAAATTTGTCCAAAGTCCTTTTTATTTTTCACTTTAATCTACCATTCACTTCCTTGGTATCTATTGCACATATTTGTCTGGAAATATTTTCTCTAAAGACTCACTTCAAGGACACTTGTCCTTACACTACTAGTGACATCACCTTCTTGGAATTCTAAAATAATATATATAAAACTATTATATGGTCCATGCTGAGAGTTTACCATTTATAAGTCTGTGTCCTTGGTGGAGTTAGAAGGTAGAAATATTACCCAAGGAAAATTACTCTGACACAATTTGGATAAGAGAATAAATTATAATTGAATCACCAAACTACTTAATAAATATTTTTAAAATGCTTCTAATCAAAGAGCCAAATTTGAAATATTCTTGCTAAGATATTATGTATTAAATTATAATTTTAAAATTACAGATATTATGTATTAAATTAATCAATTTTTAATACCTAGCAATCTTTTCATTTACAAAACACTCAATCTACAAAATGCTCTGTAAACTGGTTAATAATTAATTCAAATGAAATATGAGTTAGATAGCAAGCTCAACTATGGAAATTACACTTTATCCAAAAAGGAAGAATTAGCAAAAAACAAAAACAAAATTTCTTAGAAACAGCATTTCAAGCTTCTGTCCTCTTGATAATAACCTCCTTATCCTCCATAAGCAGATAAAAAGCATTGCTGTAAGGAAGAGGAATATAGATCTTCCAGATATTATCTTGAGAATTGTGGTCTTACTTGTCATAGACAAGATGATTTTGATTGCAGTGAGCACAATGTTTTAACTTTTTCTCAGGTGTAAAAATAAATGGTTTACCATGTTGAGCAAACAAGACTTCTTTATCTCTTATGTTTTTCCTGAAGATAAAAACTTTTACTGCCTCATAATGTTTTGCTAACAAATGTTAAAACGTCAGGCTTATATATGCATTTGCATATACTTTTTTCTTATTATATATACAAACGTGTACATATTACAGGGTCTATTTAATCTAAAGAATCAACTAAAAAACTTGTATTGAGTGTTTTCTCTATTCTCAGTAGTTACAGTATGATATGCATAGTGGATTAAAAAGAAGTTCTCCAAACAATTTGATAGTAATATACATCTATTAGAAAGGACAAAATCAATATACTGATAATACCAAATATTGGAGGTGGGAAGAAAGAGGAACTCCACTGCCTCAGGATGGACCTCACCAAGGATATAATCTGCTGAAAATTCGGGTATGCAGTTTTTGTGACTGAAATCTCCAGGCTTTCACAGAGTTGGGTGGGCTACCTCACCCCACTTCCCAATACACATGAAAACGCTGGCACACACCCTCACAAACCAACTCCAACAATAAACCTCTATTACTGGCTTTGCTTCAGAGACACTTAAATAAATCTTGAAAGAGATCAAAATCCAGAGACACAGCAGCGAGTCCCGGAAGACACCACAGCACCAGAGATCTCTCCGGGTCCCATACTGGGCCAATTTTACTGAGGCACCCCAAATGGACCAGGTGCTCTCTCCCCATCTACTCCAGATGGAATCCCAGTGAGCAAGAGCTTCCACAAGCAAGGCCCAGGTATGCGGGTTCCAGACTTAAATCTCCATGCCGCATGGGCAGAGGTGCAGAACTGTTTATCACTGGATCTCTGCCTGATCATTGGCCTGGATGTCACACTCACAATGTGCCTCCAGGCACCATCTTAGCACACCAACAGCATACAGAGACACCCAATTGAATCCCAAAATGGATTAGTGCCCTACAGAAATTCCTCTGAAACCCAACCATTTACAATCTAGGATTCCAGAAATGCGTGGATGGAGTACCCAAGATATTCAAACTGCAATGGACAATAAATGATCTAGTATCTGCCCCTGACAGGGAGGTTTGAATAGTATTGGGAAAATTCAAGCAAAATGTAATGCCCAATAGTAGAGAGAGAGTATTGGGGAAATTGCCTGCCATAAAGGCAGGGTGAGGACTGGGTTGAAGTGTGGGGGGGAGGATATTCTGGGGACATGGTGGTGGAAAGTGTGCACTGGTGGAGGAATGGGTGTTCATCATTGTATGTCTGAATTTCTAACATAAAAGCTTTGTAACTGTATCTCATGGTGATTCCATTAAAAGAAAATGAAGTTCATGCCCAATTCAATCAGCTTAACCAATGTCTGAATAAATAGCATTACTCCTACATTAAAAAAAATTATTTGGCGGGTATGGTGCCGCCAGCAGGTCAGTCTGTATCTGTGAGGCGAGTACATCAGCAGCCTCATGGCACCTTCAGACTTCCAGATACCCCAAAATTGCTGCTGTGCTTTTGGCCAGACCCCAAAAACTTGGGGCAAAGTTTACCAAGAAAGTAAAGGGCCAAAAGTTAGGTATGTGGGAGTCACACCCACAAACCACCTCCAGCTCAGCTATATAATTGGAGGCATGGCCTCTCTGGTTCCTGATCAAACTGATTAACGGCCATGATCCCAGAGACTCAGAGACAAATCTCGAAACCGAAAGGCTTTTGGCAGAAATGCATCCAGTCCCTTCAGTAGGCTACCAGTGCTGGCCACCCAGGTGGGAATAGGTTTTGTGCCTTGGCTTATTCCCCCTTAGCGGCCTGGTGGCCATAATCCTCCAGAGGCCAATGGACAGTCAGGTTTGGGCCCGCAGTGACGAGACACATGAGGCCTAACGGGATGGGGGTGGAGCTGGCCCTTTCCTCACTATCCCAACGAGACCCCAAGTCACCGCCCACAAATGGCCTCTCTGGCTCCTGATTAAGCTACTTAATGACCATGATCCCAGAGACTCAGAAACAAATCTCAAAACCCAGCGGCTTTTGACAGAAATGTATCCAGACTGCGCAGTAAGTTACTGTCACCGGGCCACCTCAGGGGGGAAAGGGTACTGTCCCTCTGCCTGCTCCCCCTAGGCGGCTCGGTGGCCAACATCTTCCAGAGACCATTGGACAGTCAGGTTTGGGCCCGCAGTGACGAGACATGTGGGGTCTCATGGGATGGGGGTGGAGCCAGCCGTTTCCTCTTCACCTCAATGAAACCCCAAGTCGCCTCCCACGAATGGCCTCTCTGGCTCCTGATCAAGCTGCTTAATGGCCATGATCCCAGAGACTCAGGAACAAATCTCGGAACCAGCAGGTTTTGGAAAGAAATCCTCCAGATTTAAGTGTTAAAATTTCAGAATTTCAAAATTGCACGGCCACAATTGCAGCCACGTGACATCATACGTTATTCATAACCAGCAATAGAAAACAAATTGTCTACTGTTGCCTTTTTGGCAGATCTGAGTGTTGGAGTAAAATCCCAAAATATAATGGTGGGTGTGGTGTCAAAATGTTGAATACAATTAAAGTGTAGAGTAATTTGGAAATCATTTGCCCCACAGGTAGGGGGAGGGTGTGGGATAGTGGTATACTAGTGATTTTGGTGGTAGATAATGGGCACTGGTGAAGGCATGGATGTTTCATTGTATGCCCGAGACTTAAACCTGAAAGCTTTGTAACTGCTCTCATGGTGATTCAATAAATACAATTATTTTTAAAAGTATATAAAAATATTTGAAAAGGTTATATACTCTATAATTTAAATATGAAAATTCTAGAAAAAGTAAAATTATGACTATAGTTCAGACAGTTTCTCACTCTGTTTGTTCCATTCTAAGCCATGGGTCCCGATGTGGAGTTCTTTGGGCGATCTTCTCAGTCCTATCTTGGCATTAAAATGATGGACAATGATCTTGTAGAAGGTGTGGTCTTCTTTATAAACTTCTCCAACTTCATGTAGTATTTCTCAATTTCTTCTTCATCGTAGTTGGATATTGTTGTGTAAACATCAAAGATAGAATCTGCCAGCGGGGAGCCACATCTATTCAAGTGTAAGCATCTGATTCAAGATGTTAAGCATTCCAATGAATCAATGCTCATGACCAAGTTCGTGTTGAGGAGAACACCGACACCACCAATGCCTCTTTTGTTGCATGTTCCAAAGAACAGTTCTTATTCAGTATCAAAAGTGACGAATGACCTGGCACATGAGCTACACAGGAGGAAGAGAGCAGTGTGGAATGCCTTCAAGGGCATTGAAGAAATAGCTAAGAGGACAAAGAGCCTCCGACTCCAGGCACATCTCTTCAACTCCACCGTTCTCTCTGCTCTAACTAACAAATGCCTCAGAGACCTGGAACCTATGAAAACAGGATGAAAATGCTATTCAGATCACCCAAAGAGGAATCGAAAGAGCTATGCTTGGAGTATCATGCTTCATTCAAGTGAGAAAAAGAATCCAGGGTTCTGACCTCCATCGAAGATCAAGAATCTGGGACACTGTCTCATTTGCCAATGCATTGAAATTCAGATGGGCTGGACATGTAATGCAATTTGAAGATGACCACTGGACTACAGCTATTACCAACTAGATTCCACATGACGTCAAAAGAATGCATGGCCACCCACCTAAGAGATGGTCAGACTTCTTTGTCAAGACCCTGAACAAATGGTTTGAGGCTCTTCATATTCCTGGAGTAGCAGATGCCACTGGGCTACACTAGCACACAACAGGGACGAATGGAGATGTTACTGGCACCCGCTAGAGCAAATCAATGAGTAATGGGATGTCAAGTGATCAAGTGATGACTATAGCAAAAATATACATGGTTGCCATGTATACGGGTAGAGTTGGAAGTTATGACTAGGCAGAATACAGAGAATTTATGAGAAAGAAACATAGTATATATAGAAGAGTGAATGTGACATCCCTATTTTCTCAATTTGGCTGTGAATGCAGAATTACTCTAAAAATATTTATTCTTCAAAAGATAAAACAAAAAAGATACAAAGTTCAATCCAAAAGGAAATTTACAATATTTAATGGGAATTTGATTTGTAATAAAAGCAAAAAAAGGGAAAGATGATTCACATATGAACCTTTACTCCCTTCTAAGGAAGATAGAGTTGTTAATAATGAGTCCTGATTTTCTAGTTTGCTTTGCTCAAGAAAAATATGTATTCCAATGGAACACTTTTCAATTATAAAAGATGAAATTATGCAATTTGTTGTCATATGGATGAATTTGGAATGTATCATGCTGGAAGAAGTTAGTAAGAATGAGAAGGACAGGCGCAGAATGATCTCTCTGTATGTGGAATATAAAGAAACATAGTAAGGGAGCAGTAAATGGCCAAAGGCAATAAAACCTAAGAATTTGTCTACAGAACCAAATTTAACAGAGTGTATGTATAATTACTGGAAGGTGTGGGGTTATAACACTGTATGCATGAAATCCTCGGTCAACAGTATTTTAAATTGTGGTGCAAAAGATTTTTTGAAAAATGGGGTGGGGGCATCTGGTGAAATAGTACAGTGAATAAGTAAGGCTCTTGTCTTGTACAGGGAGATCTTGGTACAATTCTCAGCACCATGTACGATCTCTTGATCCCTGACAGAACTGAAAACTGAACACAAAGATAACAGCAAGCCCCACACACAGTTGGGTGTGGCCTAAAAATCAATGTCCCCACCAAAAAAATTGTTTTAAATTCTTTATTCTCAGTGAAACGGTCTTCGACATGATTGAAAATATAAATGATTCGGTGTGGAAGGAGATTGCAAGTGAGAAGAAAATTGAGAGAGTTGCTTTGCTATAAAAGAAAAGTTTCAGGTGATATAAAACCTGAGAAAAGAATGCTTGAATTGGGAAAGCAGAGCCCTGGGAGAGACATAAAGAGAGAAAAAGAGACTTGGAAGATGGGACTGCATAGAGGCACTTCTCCAAGTAATGTGTTCATGGGCGGCCTACAGTGGGACTCTCCTTATACAATTCCATGTGGTCTTTGATGAAGACTCTCACTGTCACTGTCCTCCCGTTATTCATCGATTTGCTCGAACGGGCCCAGTAACATCTCCATTGCAGACTTTGTTGTTACTGTGTTTGGCATATCGAATACATCATGGGTAGCTTGCCAGGCTCTGCCGTGCAGGTGAGATACTCTCAGTAGCTTGTTGGGCTCTCCGAGAGGGGCAGAGGAATCGAACGCAGGCCGGCCATGTTGGCTGCATGCAAGGCAAACGCCTACCACTGTGATATCACTCCAGCCCAGTACTTAGTACTTTTGACATGTCGAAGTGGAAACCATAACACAATGGGCATCATATAATATTTAAAACAAAGAAATGCTGAATTTTTGTTAGAAAATTGTTTTAATTCACTCTCTATAAAGATACACAAGCCAATTTGAGAAGCACCAGTCATAATTTTGCCTGGGACAGACTTCTTTGAGGTATATAATATCCAGTAAAATAGCTAAGTAGACAATCTGCCACTGAAAATTTATGCCAAACTATGTTATCTTTTAATACCTGCAGGAATATTCTGAACCTGGAAAGGGGAAATCAAGTTACAGGTCTCTGTTCTGAACTTAAAAATGTCTAAATTTGTATAATTGGATCTACTTAGCATCTCTGAAACTACTTTTACAAATGTTTCATTCTCCTCAAGAGTCATTTTTATTTTTTTTATTTTGTTTTGAGGCTACACCTGGCAGTACCCACGGCTTTCTCCTGAATTTGCACTTAAGAGTCACTTCTGGCAAGCACCTTATCTTCTGTACTATTGTGCTGACCCCTTAGGAGAAAATTTTAAGGATAAAATGAAAAAAATTAGAAAATATATGTAAATCAAACAAAAATTTAAAAAACTTGGCCTGCTAACCTCATAGAATGTATGAATAATCATGAATATGTTTGGAAGATCTTGAGTTCATTCTAAACTTATATTATCAAAGTGAGTTACTGGAAAATATAAAAATGACCAGAATGCAATAAACAAACAAACCCTATAAACACAAAAAATAAAGTAACAAATGAATGGCTTTAAATGAATGAATCCAGGGCTTTTAAACAGTCTATGTCAATGTTTAGTCATGTGATCATATTGATACAATTTGGTTCCTGGTAGGAAAGTGTTTGGGATGCAATGGTGTTTAGATGAAAATTTCATGGGTAATATATTTTGTACTAATAGTGCTGGAAGTTTAGTACAGTACATATTGGTATGTGCTATACTAAAATCCTTTCAGTGTGTTGTGTACTTAAGAAAATTAAGTTGATTGTACTGACCATGTTACAAGTATTTTTAGAATATAATACATTCTGGTATTTACAAAGCTATATATCTCTCTTGTCCTTGACTGTCATGACAAAGCCTTTCCCTTTCAAATTTATAAGATTTCTAAGTATGGAAAATACATTTTTCTAAATCTTTTCTAAAAATCCTAATGGCTAAAAGGCACATGAGAAAATGTCCCACATCATTAATCATCAGGGAGATGCAGATCAAAACCACAATGAGATATCATTTCACACCACAGAGACTGGCCCACATCCACAAGAACAAAAGCAACTGGTACTGGCGTGGATGTGGAGAGAAAGGGACCCTCCTATACTGCTGGTGGCAATGCCAACTGGTTCAGCCCTTTTGGAAAACAGTATGGACGATTCTCAAAAAATTAGAAATTGAGCTCCCATTTGACCCAGCAATACCACTCTTGGGAATATATCCCAGAGAAGCAAAAAGTATAGTCAAAGTGATATCTGCACTTGTTTGTTCATTGCAGCACTCTTTACAATAGCCAGAATCTGGAAAAAACCTGAGTGCCTGAGAACAGATGACTGGTTAAAGAAACTTTGGTACATTTACACATTGGAGTACTATGTAGCGGTTAGAAAATATGAAGTCATGAAATTTACATACAAGTGGTACTACATGGAGAGAGGGATAGACATAGAAAGATTGCATTCATCTGGGGAACATAAACTAACAAAATAGGAGACTAACACCCAAGAATGGCCGAGATAAGTATCAGGAATTTTGCTCCATGGCTTGGAGACCAGCCACACATGCTAGGCAAAAAGGGAGCTCAGATAGAGAAGGGAGCACCAAATAAAGGGTGTTAGGAGGATCCTCCCAGGATGGGAGAAGCAAGCTGAAAGTAAACTATAGACCAAACATGATTGCCACTGAATGCCTCTTTTGCAAACCACAACACCCAAAAGGAGAGAACAGAGGGAAATGCCCTGCCACAGAGGCAGGGTGGGATGGGGGGAGCTGGGGACTGGGAGGGATACTGGGATCCATGGTGGTGGGAAAGGGGCACCGGTGGAGGGATGGGTATTTGATCATTGTATAATTGAAACCCAAGCACAAAATTTGTAGGTCTACAACTGTACCTCATGGTGTCTCACTAATAAACAATTAAAATAAATAAATAAATAAATCTTTTCTAAAATTCATTTCAGATAAAGGAAAGCATTGAGTGCCACCACTTATCTGAGGTATTGTTTGCATTCATATCACTTTTTCTTCAAACCAGAGGTTCTATTGAATCAAACAAATAATTAGCTTAGCATTTTACTTTTGTTGACCAACTCATAAAGCAAAAACAAGTAAACTATAATGGAATGAGGAAACTTTAAGCAACAATGTAGGCTTAAAAATTTTTTCCCTTAGGCATTCTCAGGAGATATTATTGCTAAAAAAAAAGTCTACATTTATTTCTCCCCCAAGCAGATATTCCTATAATAGATAATTTTGGAACTTGGAAAAATTGTGCTTGTCCTAAAACATACAGAAGATAAATGAATCAGCTTGTAGTTTCACTCCTGGGAATTGTGTTTGTCATTGGTAAGAATTTATATTGCACCATCTTCAGCTTCAGTGAAGTTGATATCAGAAACCCTAATTTCCATGCCTAGCATATTCAGTGTCATTTTCACTAACATCCTAATTGAGACAAGTCGGAGTCATCAGATGTCAATTTGTATTATTTTTAAAGTCAAGGGGAGAAGCCTCAGCAACCTCTTTCCAAAGTTGTATAACTATGACACAAATGCCAACAAATGTCCTACAGAAATGGGAGGGTGTGGCAGGATTTTCCTCTTATCTCCCACAGGGACTATACTGAACGGAAAAAGATAAAATGTCCATAAAAGCAGAATTGAATCAAAGCAAGATTTCCAGGAAGAAGTGATACAAGAGAAAAGTCAAAGGGATAAAAGAAAAGCAGGCTATTAAAGAAATAAAACAGAAACCAAAATGCTCCTTAGAAGACACAGAAGGAATCAACTAAAAGTTAATCCTGGAATTGGGATTTTAGCCCAGTGGTAGAACACGAGCCTCCTGTGTGTGAGGTCCTGGTATACTCTCCTTTCCTCACCCCACCCCCTAAACCCCCCCCCCCAAAAAAAAGGAAAAAGGAAAAAAGAAAAAAAGTCAATCCTACCAAACCTGTTTGAGCAGGTTCCATTCCCCTATTTACTGACATTCTTACTTGCTATGGATCTAGAACAATTACCAAGCTCCAAAGCACAATTTAAGACCTACTTCAAAATCACTTTCCTGGGAAGGCTTTCTTGATATCCCCAAACTAGTTGCTTCCATTCATGTAGAGTTTGTACCTACCTTTGTCCTTTGTTTCTGCATTTATCTCCTATGTTTATGGTTTGTTTAGATATCTGTCTCTTCCGTTGCCCTCCAGATCCAGACCAAAATCTTGAAGATATTATATTGTTTTTCCTGTTATCTATGCCTATCATCTATGTATCCAGTTCCCAGCCCAGTTCCTGGTCCACAGGAAGTGTCCCATTCTGTTTACTGAACAATGCCCAGTGTAGCTCCATTTGTGGTTTCTATTAGAGGCATCAGAATGCAGGAGTTTCTTGAATATTTGCTTGAGCTCCAGGAAAGCTATAGCTCTTTCTCAACCGGCAAAAAGAGAAGTGTGTTAGGCGCAGGGAGAGTGTCCTACATAAACAGCAGTCATTACCTAAATATGCAAGCCACAACATTGAATGGTTCACATTCCTCTAGGACAAATGGGTTTATTAGATATTTGTGATAAAGTTCTTCACAAAAACCCATTGCCCCTGCCTTACAACATCACTCCATGTGGGATTCCTGTCTATGCTGCTTTCTCAAGGACCTGGGTTAATCTGGTTTTAAAATAATCACTGCCGAGAGGGTCCCATTAATTCCCTAAGATGGCTGTCTCCTGGATTAGTAGACTTCTAGGGATCTCTTGTACAAATAAACAACTTGTGACACTGAACCAGGACTGGCTAGCTTTGCAATTTTTTTATGTGTGTAGCTTAACCGAAACATAGCTGGACTTAGAATATGTTTATACAAACTAGCTAATCCTACTAGGTCATCATGACCTGCAATTACCCTGCTATTCCCAGCCTGTACTCAACTTGTGCCAAATGAGACAGTAATTTCATAATGAAAGAGTTTCCATTAAAGAGGTAGGTGGGACCCCTGCATTGCCACTTTACTTTCACTGGAGTGTCCCATGTTTTCCACTAACCAGCACTCCTGAAACAACAACATTAAGGACATCAACAGTTACTGAATTTGAATGAAAGCTCGTCTTGGATATCAGTTGGATCAGCCTTGGAAACTCTTAGTCTTCATGTTGGAGCTCCATTGTACTTATGGGTAACAAACACAATGTTTAAATGTGAATTTCTGGCTTAAGTAGTTTCACTATACTCATAATAACTCTAGTTACTAAATAGTTTGCTCACATACTTACATATTAAGAAAATCATATTCCTACATACTTGACAGATTTACTATGATTCCATACTCATAGAATGTTGTAAAACATTCTATCTTTGTCACGTAATGGAAGTTGAGCTATATTTCCATTCAGATATCTTCTCTATATTTTCTAAAAGCCTGAAAATTCTAGGGGGATATTAATCCATATGCTTCTAATTCATTTACACTCATACCATTAAAAATCCTATAGTATAAGAGCTAGCTGATGTTCAAAAAACCAGTTAAACTTTTAAATAATCTGTGTAAAGTCTTTCTTCTTAACAACAGGAAGATGTGTTTGCCAAAAGAAAATGAACTCAAACACTAGAAAATCTGGGTTTGATTCAAAACTAACCCAGGAGGTTTAAAAGGCCTGTAAACTTGGTGAGTGAAACAAGTTTAGTTTCCATATACTACATACCCATATGCCATGCTGGTACTCGGGATGCACATACTTAGCTCACACGTGCTGATGTACAGTGTTAACATTTGGAAAGTCAGAGCCAGCTGGCAGGTTAAGTTGGAGCCAGAGTGCTAATGAGGTCAAGATTCCAGGCCTGGTCTTCCTAAGAATGGGGTGCCACTTCTCTGAAGCCAACCATTAGCCACTAATGAGCTCAGTGGCCTTGAGCTACTCTGAGTCAGTCCAATTTAATAAGTTTATTGAGGCCAACATAGAGCCAGCACCATACTTGGCACTGAGGTTATTCTGAAGACTACAATGTGGTCCTCACTTAAAAAAAAAAAGCTTACACTCCACCAGGAGAAATAAGTAAACATACAAGGGACAGAGGTATAATGCAGGAGATAGTGACTAGCCTTGAGTTTAAGGAAGGTTTCATAGTAATGTTCAACACGAACATTACATTTGTAATGGGTATTTCTCTAAATATGAATATGTTATGGTAGAGAAATATGAATCTATGTAGTTTGTATTTATAGTCTCTAGATACTTGATATACACCTCTTTTAAAGGAATTCAGAGAGGTTTTGTGAGTAGGTAATTAAGATTGTAAAATATCATAGGACATCAGATTATGGGAAGAAACATATATTAAACAAAGTATTGGGGAAAGGGGAAAGTGGAAGGGCCAATAAATAGAAGAATAATACCAGGGCATGAGGCTGATAAAGTAGAAAAATAAAATGCATCTCTTGAAAATATAAAATGTCCTTCAGAAAAATTTGGATTTCCATCATAGCCCAAAAAAGTTATTAAGGATTTTAAAAAGAATTGGAGTTCTCTTTTAGTAAAATTAATTTAGTATGTTGCTTGGATGGGAAAGAAATGACCCTAAAAGCAAGGGTACCAACTGGAAGCCTGTTCCACCCTCAAGTAGGAGCAAAGGACAATTTGATTCTTAAGAAGCAGTGGGAAGGATAGTGAGGAGACGATTGAGTCAAGAGTTGGTTAAAGCAAAATAGGAGACTAACACCCAAGAATAGCTGAGATTAGTACCAGGAGTTTTACTCCATGGCTTGGAGGCCAGCCACACATGCTAGGGGGAAAGGCAGCTCAGATAGAGAAGGGAGCACCAAATTAAGGGTGTTGGGAGGATCCTCCCAGGATGGGAGAAGCATGCTGAAAGTAGACTATAGACCAAACATGATTCCAGTGCTTCTTTTGCAAACCACAGCACCCATAAGGAGAGAGGTAATGAAAGGAGTACCATGCCCCAGAGGCAGGGTGGGATGGGGGGGTAAGGGGGGGTGAGAGGGGTACTGGGATCAGTGGTGGTAGAAAATGGGCACTGGTGGAGGGATGGGTACTTGATCATTGTACAATGGAAACCCAAGCACAAAAATTTGTAAGTCTACAACTGTACCTCATGGTGTCTCACTAATAAAAAAAAATTTAAAAAAAAGAGTTGGTTAAAGGATAAGATCTGACTTAAAGAGTGATTTGAAGAGTGTGAGAAGAGTCTTGCAAGACCCTAGACTAATCCTTCTTTATCTTTTAGTTGTGTCAAATATTAATATGGGAGTCCCTGATTGAGTGCATGCAACAAAAAGTTCTATTTCAGAAGTAATATTCTTCAGGTATTCATGGAAATTTATAGTCTTGTCCAAAACCTATGTATAGATATAAGTTGAGATAAAGATAAAATTGAAGATGGATATTCATGTAAGTGGAAAGAAAATATGAATAAGAAAGGAAGCAAACATTTGAGGAGTAGACAGAAAAAGTTAATTCAATAAGGAATCTGAAGAATGCTCAGAGAAGCAGAGATGAGTTAAGAAAATGTGGTATGGAGAGACAAGTGAGGGAAGTAGTAATAGATGAGCTAAATGTCCTAGAAAGTTCAGCAATAAAATAAATAAGAAGAAATTAGGAGACAATCAACTTAGGTGTCAAATGAGTGTGTAAACAGATACGAGGTGTTAATCATGTCTACTACTGAAAAACTTTAAGTTAGTATAAAGGAACGTGGTGAAATCAAAGCTACATACAATGCTCAAAAGATTTGCTTTATATGGAATGGGCAAGAATTAGAAATGTTGAGAGGCTGAAGTCTCTCAATAAGAAAGAAAAGGAACTAAATTCTGTGAAAAGAGAGGTATTGGCCTAACAAGGACATCTTTTGCCTTAGCTCTCAAGCAAACACTAATGATCAAGTTCTGGAGTAAACTGCGTGTACTTTTTTTTAATCATATTTCATTCCATTAGTGATTCAAACTCTTTTTTCCATTATTGACCTACATAACTTTGATATACTTAAAAATAACCTCAAATTTATTTGTAGGTATAATGTCAACTCTTTTAAATGGCATAAAATCAGGAGGTATGGTTGTGATATAGTGAGATGAGTCTGAGGGAGAAAGCAGGTGGAGTCCCAGCTCTGTCACTAATTTATCTCCTAATCTTCCTGAACTTGTTTGCTTCATTTTTATCCACCCTACATAATAAGACTCCTGGAGGATCAACTGAGACCAAATGAAAGTGAAATGAAAGTTCTTCATAAACTAGAATTCATTCTCTGGCATACTCATTCTGTTTATCCTCTTTTACATTCATGGACCCTTTGTTTTAATTAAAGTTCAAAACACAAAGATTTTATAGGGTGTTTATCACAGATATGTGGGTGTACAAGTTAACTTTCATCAAATTCTTACTCTACCTCATCTCTACAACCCTAGCATGCCTCAGAAAACCATGCAAATACGGTGCTACCTCCTGTAGTGCCCTCTACACCCTTTAGAAAGCTTCTTACCCTGCCTGGAATGAAGGTGCACTGGTCTTGTGTCCCATTTTCTCAGCCCCACCCCTTCTTAGCAGCTGTTACAATGAAAACACATATGTTTAGTCATTCTCATTATTGCAGGGCTGACTGATAATTATTTCTCCTAAGAGTATTTATAGTTCATTCTGAGATGCATTTTAAGCTGAGGAACATTAAGTAATACGTAACGCAGGCTGCTATGTATATACATATCACACACACACACACACACACACACACACACACACACACACACACATATATATATACCTATGTATTACATATATCACATTTGGTTTATGAATAGACACTTTTGATTATCTGAGAAAAAGAAAACACAAGATAATTAAATTATATCATGGAAATTGTATCTGATCAGCAATCACTTCCTTCTAAAAAGCATGTTTCATGGTGAATTCTCCATCTTAGTGGGTGGTGTCACCCACATCTCAACCTGAGATATATACTCTCAGCTTTCGCTTTTCTGAAGACACCTGTGTTCTTTCTTGAACATCTCTCTCTCTCTTTCTTTCTGTCTCTCTCTCCCCCCTCCTCTTATTTTCTCTCTTCCCCTTTACTCATATTTATTTGAATAAAACTATTTTACTTTTCCATTAAAAATTATGGGCACTGGTGGAGGGATGGGTATTTGATCCTTGTATAATTGAAATCCAAGCACAAAAATTTGCAAGTTTACAACTATACCTCATGATGTCTCACTAATAAAAATTTTTTAAAAATTATATTTCATATGTCCCTCATAGTTAGCCAAGCTATTATCATGATACTGCTTAGGTACTGAGTGGGTCCTTGAATTGTGCATGTGAAATTAGTATGCAAAACTCTCAATACATATGATATTAAAGTTATGTAACAGCTTTATCAAGATAGTTTTGGTCTCTGATGTCCTATGTCCAGACCTCATGCCAGTTGCTCACTGACTTGGTTCGTCAAAGTTTATGTTAGCCTCCGCTGGTACTAGTTCATACTAGTTTCTTGCTGATACACTGTTTTGCCGCTCCTTGATTCCTTGTTGGTGCTTGCTCTCTTTTTCCCTTTGCTTTTTCTTTGTTCTCCAGACACATGTTGTTTTTCCTGCCAATCACTATCCTTCTGGTCAAAGAGAGGGTTCAAGAAAGTTGTCTGCTCTATTTTCTCTTTCCCTTTGCCTGCCTAGGTATCGGTGAGGTGTAAAAAAGGAGATTCATCTTGTTAGAGAAGAAGTTTCAAGATTTACCTGCCCTGTATTCCCCTTTTGAAGTGTTTTTAATGCTTATCCTTGGCTATTTATATAATCTATACGACTGGCTGCTCCTAATGTTTGTAAAATTGAAAGTGATCAGTTGCCTTTACTTGCCTATACCATACTAGAACCACTCTATGATTAACTTCTGGCCAATGAGATGTAAGCAGAACTTACTCTTGCAGCTAATCAGGAATACTCTTTAATTAATGGACATTGGCTGTGATACAGATATGATGGCAGAAATAATCGGTTGCTGATTGAAAGCCAGAGAAGAATTCTGGGTTCCAAATGATGGAACACTTAAGTCTACAGTAGTCTTATACTAAAGACTCTGGAGCTACTATAATTTTGGAGCTTTTTATTCCATTAGTATAGACTGTACCTGATCAGTACCAAAGTTAGCAACTAGAAGTGAAGAATAGAAATCCTCAAAGAGATGATAATGTGTTAATGGTTAAGCTACAGATACTGTAATATGTAGATCTTTTGGCCCTAGCATGTCATGGTAAGCATTTGGTAAAGCTCCCACAGTGACAGATGACTGGTAAATTATATTATTAGCAAAGTAGTATAATAGAGGTTAACTCAGTTGATAATCTGTGTAGAAGCAGATCTTTGCTTAGATCTCAAGGTGGTTCTCTCTTGCCCAAAGTCTGCATATGAATTGAATGAAAGTCCTATAATTTATAGGTTGCTTTCTCATGCTACCAAAGGTATTGAGAGAAGAAACTTCCTCAAGCCTTCCCCTGGTCCCAATACTGAGTGTTCTCTACTAGACAATAGGGCCTCTTCCAAGGTAAAGAGTAGGGGTGTTTCTTTCTCACAAGCCTATTGTTTCAGATGGTCTCTAGGGAGTCTCCAGTAATAGGGGAAAGAGGTATGCTTGACATAGAGACCAGAAAATGAAAGAACCGAATCTTTTGCTTAAGATGAAATCTTTGGCAGTGATCACTGGCATCTGGAACTGGCAGGAAGCAAGCAAACCATAAGTCTATTAGGTTTAAGGGAATTGTATTGCCAAAGAAACCACAAGTCTGGCCAGCAAAAGCCTATGGCAATCTGAGCCTTCAAGTATTCCCCAGGCTCCTAAACCTTCACTGGTAGGCGATGGGTTACACCCATTTTATATGTATCTATGAAGGATAAAAGACTCCCATGGAAAAAACTCTCAAAGGGCCAAGGAAAATAATACATAGCATCCCAATCTAACCAAGGGGTCAGTGCATTTTCAGGGCATGGAATCTATAATTCCTGTATAGTGGTATTTGACAGTTGTTATGGACTAGTGGCTGTTGTATGTTAACCATTTTTCACTTTTCTGAATGGGAGCTTTTATTGTGGTTATCCACAATAAAATGGTCATAAAACTTTGTTTATTGTGGTATTTTGGGTGGAAGCTGGGGCTGAAGATAACTTTTCTTTTAGTTTCTAGGTTACCAGATCACAGGAGTTAGATCTAGACTTGATGGAGAGACTGCACATAATGCAGAAATTCAGACTTTAAGCCAAATGGAGTGTGTTCTTTGTGTGAGAAAAGAGGGTGCATTGTAAATATCTGAATGACCAGAGAACAAATCCTAATAAAGACACTGCTTATCTGCCAATATCAATGTCCCTTTTCCCCTCTAATCCACAAGATCTTCTCAAAGTCAGTTTCATGACTATGAGACTAATATTCCTGGCCAGTGAGAGGTTAGCAGAAGTAGTGTAAGCACTGGTCCTTGTCATTTGACCATCCAAAGACATCTGGGTTCCATTGTCCATTTTTACTTGGAGCAAGCACTTTGAACCCAAAGAAGCCCACTGTTTAGATAACCCTGCATCACTTATCAATAAGTAGTACACAAAATAATGATAGGCCATTTAAGTCACCGTGCTTTCAGATATATTTATAATAGCAGCTTAGGTTAACACATTCAACTTAGTATAAATGAAACAATAACAACCAATGACAACTTTTGTAACCTTGGTTCTTAAGCCTGAAGAAAAATTTTCAAATCTATTTTTGCACTGGGTATGCTTAGGACAATTCCTAAGAACACTTTAAAACAAATCAAAGCAATTTGCACAATGGCTGTTCTTTATTCTCAGTTTTTAAAGCATAATAACTAAGAGTGTATGTTTGAAGTTCTTCAAGAGTCACTACTCTAGTGCTTCAAGCACAAAATCTCCTGAGTGTGTGTGTGTGTGTGTGTGTGTGTGTGTGTGTGTGTGTGTAGGTGGATGGAGAACTTGATTTAAGGGCAGATCTTATAACACTCTGGAGGAACATAAAATACAAGTTTCTCAATATAATTAATATAAAACTTTGCCTGCAAGCGTTATCATCCATGACAAAAATATTGAAAGTGTATTTTGGCGGACGGTGGGTGGGAGGTAGGAGTACCCCTAATGGGTGCTCAGGGTTTAACTCCTGGCTGTACTAATGGGCCATATGCAGTGACAGGGTTCAAACTGAGATCAATCATATGCAAAGGAGGGCTTATCCTTTCATTTTTTTTTTTGTTTTGAAGCTACACGCAACAATGATAAAGGCTTATTCCTGGTTCTATGTTCAGGGATCACTCCTGGCAGGGATGACATGTCATGCTGGGATCAGACTGGGTTGGCTACATACAAGACAACTGTTTTACCCACTGCACTATCTCACAGGGAGGGTGTTGCTTTGGAGGTCTGCAGAGTGGATAGAGAGAATAATATATCATCAGGAAACCATAAGTCTCATGATCATAAGGCCACTGTCAGGCCACATTTATTGTATAGAATACAAACAACTAAATGCTGTTATTAGTTCATGTTAACTGAAAATAATCTGAATAAAACCTGTATACATAGCATTTGTGTTCTACGTACATTTTAAAAGTTAAGTCCATCACAACAACCAAGCTTAAAACTGTGCCTGTCAATGAAGCAGGCTGGGTGGTGGAGATGATGGGGGACAGGGGGTAGGGGAGAAGGAAACCTGGGGGCACTGGTAGAGGGAAGTTAACACTGGTGGTGGGATTAGTGATGGAACATATATGCCTAAAATTTAACTATGAATAACTTTTGTAAATCACCAGTATCTTAATAAAAAATGAAAATTTAATAAAAATAAATGAATGTTTGTTTAAAGTCCAAAGACTGTGGTTTTTGCTTATAATTTGAAGGTTGAGAGCAAGAATAATTTTTATTGCCTTCTTAATGTGTGATTCTATGAGATAAGCACATATTTCTTACATATTCAGAAAAATACTTAAGAACTTTGTCCCTTCATTCTGTCAGAATATTTATAAAAGAGGGATTGGAATGACATTACCTAAACCCACTAAAACTTGGCCAGTTTTAGTACCATTTAAAGATAACAATCACATATTATGTGCCTATTGATATGGAGCAATAGTACAAACACAGCATTCACCCCTGAAACATTTTTACCTTTCTTCCATCCAAAAAACATCTAAGTGTGACTCAATCAAGGCCTCAAGGTTTCACTGGCAATTTACAGGAAATCAGGATAGAGAAACAAGTCAAAACACACTATCAGAAAGCAATCCACTACCCCCCCCCCCCCCCAAATGAAGCTATGCTACATAATAAAGGGCCTGGTTTACTCAACAAGAAAAAGATAACCTAAATATTAGGAGAATAGTGTTACAGTTGAAAGGGACTTAAGAGAGTCAAGAATCAAATAAAACATATGTTTCTCTTTGGTACATCTACACAATGGAGTACTACATAGCTGTTAGAAAGGATGAAGTCATGAAATTTACATACAAGTGGTACTATATGGAAAGTATCATGCTAAGCGAAATGAGTCAGAAAGAGAGGGATAAACACAGAAAAATTGCATTCATCTGGGGAACATAAAGTAACAAAATAGGAGACAAACACCCACGAATAGCTGAGATACGTACAAGGAGGTTTACTCCATGGCTTGGAGGCCAGCCACACATGCTAGGGGAAAAGGCAGCTCAGATAGAGAAGGGAGCACCAAATAAAGGGTGTTGGGAAGATCTGCCCAGGATGGAGATGCATGCTGAAAGTAGACTATAGACCGAACACGATTGCCACTCAATTCCTCTTTTGCAAACCACAGCACCCAAAAGGAGAGAACAAAAGGGAGTGCCCTGCCACAGAGGCAGGGTGGGATGGGGAGATGGGGGGTGGGACGGATACTGGGATTAGTGGTGGTGGAGAATGGGTGGAGGGATGGGTACTCGATCATTGTATAACTAAAACCCAATCACAAAAATTTGTAAGTCTACAACTGTACCTCATGGTGTTTCACTAATAAAAAATTTTTAAAAATAAAAAATAAAAATTAAAAAATTTAAAAAACATGTTTCTTTTTTTTCTTAGAAATTAATTTTTTTCTTAGAAATTAATTTTTTTCTTAGAAATTAATTTAAATTTTTTCTTAGAAATTAATTTAAATTTAATTTAAATTAAATGGAAAACTAAATACAGACTTCAAAAGCAACACCAAAAATCTAACTGCCACCATCCTGGAGACATTTTGCAGGGCTTCCTTTTCACATCTCACATCTAGTGAGATTGCTACCACAGCAGCTGAACTGTTCTAAGCACCAGCAGCTTGTTTTTCTTATTTCTGCTGTGATGCAATAAAGCCATGCCAAGAATCGACTCAGGATAACAGAACTAAGGTGAAGAGGACTACATAAATCACACATTGCCACAGTTGGAGGGGATTCCTTTAAAACTAATTTACCTGTAAAAACCTGTGTTATTTAAAAAAAAAAGAAACACTCTCCCCCCCCCCCCCCAAGTGTACTTAATCACCTTAGTGCCAATCTAACCCAGTTATGCAGAAGAAATTCCTGTTGGATGTTTGATATAGAACTCTGTGCTGCCCTCTCCCAGGCGAAAGAACCCTCAACTGGAGGGACCTGACACCCTTGATGAATGGAGGGGTGACTTTCAAAGTTTTAAACATCATCCATAGATTGTTCATACACAGGGTTATTACCTGACTGAAAGCAGTATATTAGGCAACAAGACTTGAATCAAAGAAACTTGTTTGATAGTGAATACAAAACAGTGTGTAATTTATATCACTAGATTTTTATAAGTTGTCACAGCGGAAAATATTACTTTAATATAGCTCAGGGGGGGAAAACCCCACTTGGAACCCAACTAAAACTGCCAAATCTAATTAGGTTAAATAAAATTACCCTTGAGCAGTGTAGTTCTCGATGCTGTGTAACAAACTACCCCAGATTTAGCATCATAGAATAATATCTGTTTCAGGGGGCCAAAAGAAATAGTGTAATGGGTAGGGTGCCTGCCTTGCATCAAGTTTGATCCCCAGCACCCTAAATGTTCTCCTGAGCCCCACCAGGAGTGAGTGATCCTGAGTGCAGAGCCAGGAGTAAACCCTGACCACTGCCAGGTGTGGCCCCAAAACCAAACAACAATATCTATTTAGGAAGCTCCTGGGTGGTTCTGAAACTCATGAGTCCAGCCTGGAGAGGCAGGACTCTCAGCTCAGGGTCCTCACAAGAAACAAGAGTCAGCAGGGTAGCAATCCTTTGGGGAGGCTCAGGGGAAGAATTTGCTTTTGGGTTCTTTCAGGTTGGCAGAATTCAGTCCCTTGCTGTCAGACACAAACTCTGTCAGCTCTTCCGGGCTGCACACATTTTCTGTGTCCCTTCCTTCTTCAAACCAGCTGTGGCCCATGGATTCCTTGTGATTCAGAGCTCTCTGCCTTTCTCCTGTAAAAGCTCACGTAATTAGATCAAGCCCACCAAAAAAAAAATCCCTGTTTAGATGACCCATGGCCATCTAACATATTAGTACAGGAGTGATTTATTCACGGGCTGGAGCGATAGCACAGCGGTAAGGCGTTTGCCTTGCATGCAGCCAACATGGCCGACCCGAGTTCGATTCCTCCACCCCTCTCAGAGAGCCCGGCAAGCTACTGAGAGTATCTCACCTGCACGGCAGAGCCTGGCAAGCTACCCGTGATGTATTCCATATGCCAAACACAGTAGCAACAAAGTCTCCAATGGAGACGTTACTGGGCCTGCTCGAGCAAATCGATGAACAACAGGAGGACAGTGACAATTTAAATAAACCAACTCTAAAAAAGACATTTTAAGGAATTGTAGAAATCCAAATTCCTGGTGAAAACTATATCTATTGACAATTTGTAATATTTAATGTTGACTAAAAAAAAGAAAAAAGTACTAAGGGAAATAACTGCCAACCTAGAATAGAATAGGTAATTAAACTATTGTTTAAGAGGTAGGGTATCATTGTATCACTGTTATCCCATTGTTCATTGATTTACTCCAGCTGACACCAGTAATGTCTCCATTCATCCCAGCCTGAGATTTTAGCAGCCTCTCCTTACTCGTCTTTCCCAACTTGCTGTATTGGAGGCTCTTTCAAGGTCAGGGGAATGAGACAATAATGTAATTATTGTTACATTATTGTTACGGCATCTCCTGCTGGCACCAGATAATCTCATCATCGGCCACCCTCCAGAACTCATGGGTATTTCTCCCGGAAGGGAGCATAAAATGAAGCCCCCATAACCATGCCACCGAACTCCATACCAGGCTGTTTTCACTTTGGGCGCTCCAGAAGGGGGAGGGCTGGTGAGAGCCCTTGCTTCCCCAAAAGACCCAGCCCTGGCAGCCGACCTCCACTACCCAACTGCCACCACACTCCAGGCTGCTTTCCACTTGTGCGGGCCGAGCCTCACATATGAGTGAACATATTCCTGGACCGATAAATCATAAGACACTCTCTACTCATATTTCATAATTACCATACCATATTTGATGGAGTTCAGACAGTAAGCAACAAATCACAGAGGGAAATATATATATAAATATATATTATATATATATATATATCTGGGATATATATATATATCTGGGAGAGCCAGGCAAGCTACCAAGAGTATCTCGCCCACACGGCCAAGCCTGGCAAGCTCCCCGTGGTGTATTTGATATGCCAAAAACAGTAGCAATAACAAAAGGTAGGATAAAATAAAGATATTTTCAAATAATCCTCCCTCTCCCAAATGCATCTTGGAATTAAAGTCTGAGAGGATTGAATCAGGTTCCCCTTTATTTGTACTTAGATTATGATGTAGTTTACAGTTTCTATCCTGCTGCAATTTTTGAAAAGGGATTAAAATCCAAGTTTTGTAGCATTTGTCATGAACCATTGATGCAAATTACAGAAAATATGGTCCTTGAATGAGTAACAATCAAAACAATGAAGGCAGCTTCACAGATAAATACAATACTAAAGTGACAAAAACTGGAAACACACTCATTATTTTCCTCAAGTTAAATGAGTATAATTTTAATTAATATATCATGTTCGAAATCCCAATTGTTTCTCAGTTAAGATTTTGTAGAGAAGTTTTCCTTCTCTCTCACTTAGGAGTTGATTACTAGAATTAATTCCTTAATTAGTCCTCAATTAGGATTTGGGACTAGGAGGAAAGAAGTTTATTTATTTATTTATTTATTTATTTATTTATTTATTGGGCTGGAGCGATAGCACAGCGGTAGGGCATTTGCCTTGCACGCAGCCAACATGGCCGACCCGAGTTCGATTCCTCCGCCCCTCTCCGAGAGCCCGGCAAGCTACTGAGAGTATCTCGCCCACACGGCAGAGCCTGGCAAGCTCCCCGTGATGTATTCGATATGCCAAACACAGTAACAACAAAATCTCCAATGGAGACGTTACTGGGCCCAATCGAGCAAATCGATGATCAATCGGAGGGCCTTGGGGCCTTGGGGTTTATTTATTTATTTTTTAGGTAAATGCTAGTCTGGAGCTCAGCTTTCCTCAACCTGTTTTTTTATTTTTTTCTTTTTGGGTCTCACCTAGCAATGCTCAGAGGTTCCTCCCGGCTCTGCACTCAGGAATCACTCCTGGTGGTGCTCAGGGGACCATATGGGATGCTGGGAATTGAACCCAGATCAGTCGCGTGCAAAGCAAGCACCCTACCTGTTGTGCTGCTGCTCCAGCTCCTCAACCTGTTTCTTATGAAAGGTCAGTAACTCTATGAAGGGTCACTAAGGAGAAGTAGCTAGCAGTTAATATCACAAAGACTGAGATTTTTGTGTTTTTCATTCAGTATGTCCTAAGCAATTAGATCAGGGACTTTCATATAATAAGGTAAAGGTAAAGGCCCTCCCGTTGATCATCGATTTGCTCGAGCGGGCCCAGTAACGTCTCCATTGGAGACTTTGTTGTTACTGTGTTTGGCATATCGAATACATCACAGGGAGCTTGCCAGGCTCTGCCGTGTGGGCGAGATACTCTCGGTAGCTTGCCGGGCTCTCCAAGAGGGGTGGAGGAATCGAACTCGGGTCGGCCATGTTGGCTGCGTGCAAAGAAATGCCCTACCACTGTGCTATAGCCAATATGTATTCAATATTTGGGGCTCGAAGTTTTAAGTGTGTTCCATAATTAGGACGACAAAGAGAGCTCTTGAAAACTGGAGCCTCCATATTTCACTTATAAAAAAATAGATTGGTTAAAGAATCAGTGAGGGATGGTTTCTAGATGCTCCTATGTGAAGCCTACTCTGAAGAGCCTATTGGATAAGAAAATGGGAATATGATATTGGAAAGTCATATAAAAATGAGTCTGTGTACATTAATTGAACTGTTGAGTGGAGACTCGAGATTGCCATAATGGTGGTATCCTATTCTCTCTCTCTCTGGAAATGAGGTCAAGAACTATAGAGCTCTTATCTCTCCATTTTCAGCATTTTTTTTGCAAGAAATGAAGCTCATAGTCAGTGAGTGTAGTAGTAAAGGCCTGATTTCATGGAAATATGGAGATCTAGGCAGTTACGTTCAATGATAAGTCTATTGAATTTTGAGGGACTATCCTAATTAGTAACACCTATATGTGTTCTACAAAAATCTGTATCCTGGCCAACACTGTACTCAGGATGATAAAGGAATAACATATTTATATGTGTGCTTTGATTAACTTCATATGTCCATTCAAACTGCATCTGCAGACTCTTAGACCACATCTGTAGTCCATCCAAGCCCATTTATTTATATTGAGACCTGCAAATTTCATGGAGAAATTGACAGATAGGTAGATCTCTTCTTAAAGTGTCCCTTCAAACCTAATAAATTCAGCTCAGGAATATTAGCACAAAAACACCAAGGAGTTCAGGAGAAGATCGGATTCTAGGTATAACTCAGCACTGCAACAGTCCCTTTGCTGGCTTATCTCTGATATGTTAGAAATTTTAAACTTCACCCAATTTGCGAATCATTGAAAAGATGTTGGAAAACAACCAACATGGGCTGGTTAAACATAAACATTCTCTTCCCTATTAATGTGAAGGCTTTTGTACAAATATCTGGCCATAACAATGACTAGAGATGCCATTAAATGTTTTATGTGTTTAATAGTGTAGTTGGTATTAATTTAAATGAGAAAAAGACCCTTTATATTCTGTTATGATTCAACTAATCAGTCTACCTAAATTCTCCCTAGCTCGTGCCAAAAGGAGTTTTCATTTTAATGGGTGTATAATGAAAGATGAGGGAAGTGGCCCTCTGCAGTTCTTGGAATGTTTTTGTCATTAAGTTTCCATGAATGTCTTGATTGTACCATCATGTTAATAGTCTGCTCTGAATTAGGAGGAAATTTTATTTCATAATACTTGTCACCAAAGACAAGCACATCTTACCACCCATCCATAACATGTATAAACATATGAAAAATCAAATACAGGTGTACAGTTAAGCCCAAGATCCTTTTACAGGTTAGACTGGTAAAAGGAAATTTTGTAAGACTTTGACATTCTTATTTTTCAAAGAGTAAATAAGAGTCTGTCACTTGATATTCTGGTAAAGAATAGATTGTATATAAATTGGCAAGTATGATCAAGCAGTTTCTTACAAATAAGTTTCTTACATATAAGTTTCTTACAAACAAGAATAAAGTTGAGGGAGGGTAAATATTTCTTATTGGATAGTAAGATATAAGACTATGATAATTAAACATGTATAAGTTCTCAGGGACAAAAAGACAAATCTATTAAAGGGAAACTTCAGAAGCTTAGACATCTATATGATTTGAGGATAAGAAAACAGAATGAATTAGTTATTTAAAATATGACCGCACAAAAATATATACCATGAAAATATGAAAGTATTCACTAATGTGATGCACCCAGTGATTCTTTATGTTACTTGAGTAACATAACAAAATGATATTTAAAGATAGGCATCTTGAAACTATGTGTTTATTAGAAGCAGTATCGGTGTAATGATAACAATAGTAAAGCACTAGAGGCCAATATAGACTCCTTTTATTAGACATACATTTGGACATTGAGAATCTTCCAAGTACCCAATAGCAATGAGATCCATAAAGTCTATAATTCAAGTTTGTTACCCTGGAGTACAAAAGGAACATCTTTTTGAAACTGAGAAAATATAATACAGGACTATCCTGGGAAATCAGGACAGGCCATCACTCTATGCATAACTACATAATATCAGAGTTGTTGTATTATTAGTCATTGTATGTATTAGTCCTTGAAACAATTTCCAAAGTTGCACCCAGGGATTCAGGTGTAGTTTGAATTGAATCTATATATATTCATTATTGGCTCAGAGAATATAGACAAACATGTTCCAGAATCATATTATTCTTTTCCTTCACTCTGTGTCCCATCATCTCTAAGTTCTTTTAGTTCAGGAATTTGATCCATAGAAAACAAGAATTAGGGTACATTTTCCAGATAACAAAAAAACTATATTTTTAAGATATAATTGACATATAAACTATACTTGTATCAAAAGTATAACTTGTATTTACTACACACAGTTCTACTATTTTGTTTATGATTACAATTTTAAAGAATTTGTCCCTTAGCAACTTTCAAGTGTTCAATACACTAATATTACCTATAAAAGATTGATTCTTGATCATTATAATTTTCCTTAAATGACTGAAATTCCAACATTTCCCCAATGACATGTGCTAATCTAACCAAACAAGGTAGTTATAAACTAAAACTTTTATATATGTTATATGGCTCTTACATTTTTGGCCAAGGAGTTTCAAAGGAGGAAGCATAATGAAAAGAGAGAAGGAATTGGGTAGGAAATTAGTATGCACTAAGCACCTAGACTATGCTAGCACTGGGTCTGATACATTAAAAAGATGACCTTGTGTCAATCACTCCAGAAACTATGAGGTAAGTACTTTAAACTCATTTTAAGATAGAAATATTAAGTTTCAAAGATAGTACATAATTTGCTTAATGTCATACAACTATTTAAAAAATCCAGCTAAGAATTGTTACCCTACATTTTCCCTCTTCCACCAGTGTTCCTGCATTATTAACCTCATCCTCAATATTCCAACTGATAATGATACTAACAATGACTGAAAGCAAAATCAATGAAGGATCATCAAATGGAGAAAAATGCTAAATGTCTCAGTCCTAAAGATGCAAATACACTCTAATGTGGTTATTTAAAGAAAAAAAAACTAAAAGAAAGACTCATAAAATTGAGCTTTATTTCCTAAACTGCTGTAGAAACTAAATGGAGTTTTCTGAATTACAACAAAATTGCTTTTACCATGGCTGCAGCATATGTTTAGACTTCTCTGGAATCATGTTTTTGTTCACTCCTTAAGGTCTCTGTCACCCTGGTGGTGAGTCTTGTGCTTAAAAAGCTGAGGCTCCCTTAGTGTTAGATGTGCTGTTTACATGTGACCACATTGGTTGCTTTGATTCTCAGTTTCCTGTACATCTGGCTGAAGAATGGCTGAATGGAAAGTTGAGGAGATGCAATATGTACCATTCCAGAGCACACAGTGGTTGCTGTAAACTTGTAAACTGTATCTACTGATCACTTCACATTATTCTGCAAAAACTCTTAGATTTGGGGTCCCCTGTGAGTCAGACTGTTAATATCAAATTCTTTTGTTCTGACTCATCAACTCTGATATTTCAACTCTGCTTTTAATTGCTCATGTCCTCTGTGTGTGTGTGTGTGTGTATTTAGCTATGTGTGTCTGTGTACATGTGTATTTATGTTTGTCTGCATGTCTCTGTATATTTCTCTCTCTTTCTCTCCAGCTAGATCTCCTAGGCAGTGTACTCAACTTCAAGTAAGTGTTTTTATAGTTAAAAACTTAAGAAAAACTATGCACAGAGTTCATTCAGGGCTTTAGTATAAACCCGCCTCTAATAAATACTGGAAAGCTATAAAACAACTTGGAAAAAGCTATTTTTGAAAGATATATAGATTTGATTTTCTTTTATGGGCATACTTATATTAAATTACAAGATTATCCATTATTTTCAGAAATTACAATAAATAGGTTACTTAACAAACAAGGATAATGGAATTGTAGAATTACATCATTGTTCATTACAGAAAACAATGACCCTTATGATTCTGTGAATGTACAGAACTACATTATCATTTATTCCAAGTGCAAACACAAATATGGAACAGACAAACTAATGAGTTGAGGTGTCATCTGAATTTCCACGGGTTGCCTTTACAGCTTAGAATTGGAGCTTTATTGAATGGTGCCAAAAACATTCTTACTTTATAATAGCATTAGTGACATTTCACTTGGATAATCCTATTTGTTTTCATTTATTTTAATTAGGTACTTTGGGGTGGTAACCTGCAGCAGAAAACCTGGGAACAGGTGACAGCATGATTTAAAATACCTCTTAAATTAAAAGGTATTTAAAAGTTAAACTCAATGTTTATATGCACAGAGCTTGGTTATCCAGCACTATATATTTTACTCTAAAAACAGTGAACCCAATGTACAAACTTTAAGAACCTAAATCTTTATTACCTTTTAAAACTTTCCTGCGTGAATGAGTGGATAATAAGCACTAATTTGATGCATTTTTGTGGCCTGTTTCCACATGTTTGCATTTCCCAATGTTGCTTTCTTTATGGAAAAGAGTGTGCTGGGTACAACACATATTTTTTCCCATGCAGGGATCACATGTCTATGATTCATTAAACCCTTCAACATACACACTCAGTCAGTAGTGATGCAGATGGCTAACGGGCATGGATATTTGCCAAGCCTTTAGGTATCCCAGCTTATAAAAGGGGTTTCTAACATTGAGAACTCAATTGTGTCACTTAAACCCATCAACCTTTTTCCTTTGTCTAATGCTACTAATCTTTCTGATCTCTTATTTTTATAACATCTGATGCCCACTGTGAAAATCCACTGACATTTTACTTTCCATCAAAACATAAAGTGAGAAAACGGAGCCTTCATAAATCTTTCTAGTTAATTAAAAATGAAAAGACTTTCTTCACTTCATCCTATGCGAAGGCTAACTCAGCTAGTGAGTAGACCTCTCACATCTTTGAGCTTAGGGTAAGATAAACTCAAGGTCTTTTAGGTTGAGAACAAATAGAACAAAATAGTCCCACCCAAAGAGCATCCCTCTCAGGCCCCTTGCTTCCAGGTACACTTTGCAAAACCTAGTCAATGTCCATGTGAGTCAAGCATTGAGATAAAGGAAAACTATTTCATTAGTTCAGTCTACTATAGAGACAAATTATACCAGAAAGGATCAGAGCAAAGAATACACAGAACTTCTTGTAATGGACACTAGGGTAACTTGCACACAAGATAATTTGAAAACAGGATACAATTGCCACACTTAAGGCTGACAAATGAAAGGAAAAGTGAGAAATAGGAATTTCTCAAACTAGAACCTTAGATAAAGGGCCCAAATAGATCTGAGACCTAGATATCTGAGGAGAGAGCTCTTGCCTGATGATAATGTGTCTTGGGATCTTTGAGGATGGGCCTTGTAAAGAGGAGATTTAGACCCCTGGTGATAAGACCAGAGCTAGTGACTGGCCCCACTTTTAAGAAGGGGATGCTGTCAGTTAATACAATACATCTTAGAGGGCATCATGTTTGGGTTCTGTACAAACATGTTTGGGGAAAATTGAAAGATAGGAGGCCAGAGAAATAGCATAGTGGTTCTTTCTGGCATAGGGTCAAGAGTTCAAATTCCAGTGTGCTTAGTATGATCCTGACAACTCTGCTATCTGCAATCCCTGGTGCCACAAGTGATTTTTAGATGCTCTGTTGCCATGTGTATAAGCACCAAAAAATAAATAGGGGTATGACTCCCTGGTGAGCACTGCAATGAAAATGATGCATGAGAGCCAGAGCAAGGAACTGAGACATTTGATGAACTGGGGTGTGAGTGCCACAGTGACCCTCTTATGAGCACTACACCATAATTTATATCTCAACTTGGAGCACACACAGCAGCAAATTAGTTTAAGCAACACAACTAAAGGAGTTCTCACACTGCATTTATTTACCGCAAAAGGCAGTTGGGATTGGCGTCAGAGAGCCCTAAACAGTGAGCCTCACATTTGACACAACCCAATGAGGGCCACAACTTAACGTGTATGCACCACAGCCAAGTATGTGTGTGTATGTAACTCCAGTTATCATGACAACAATGAAGAGAAGGGAGAGAGAATACATCATTAAGTTTTTAAAATGCAAGCTAGTAACAACTGCTACTTCTAGAATAACTGCCATAGGCAGAATCTTATAAGAAACTAATGACCCATAGAAATTAAAATATTTTGTGTCATAACACCACAGAGTACAAAAGCCGAAGCCCAAATAGATTTACTAGTGAATTCTTTCAAACCTTTAAAGAGGACCCACTGCTAATCCTCTTCAAGCTTTTCCAGGATATTGAAGAATCAGAAACACTCCCAAACAGTTCCTATAGGGCAAACATTATCCTGCTACCCAAAGCAGAGACATCACACACACACACACACACACACAAAACACACACACACAAAACACACACACAGGAATGCTCTTTAATCTCTGTAATATCTCTTTTGCTCCTGGTAAGAAATTTTTGGAAGGATTGAAAGAAGCAATAGTAAGTTCCATGTGGGAAATGACTTACAATAGATGTCTTATTTATGAATAAGGCAGCAGAAAAACTACTCATCATGGCCTAGACTTATGTAGTACTGGTGGGGGTTCTTTTTTCCACCCTTCCTCACTATGGGACAAACTTTGTTAAGCATGTGACTGCTTCATTCAAAATCACTAGGCTTTTCTATTGGCCTTGATTGCCATAACAGTGAAAAAAGAATGCACCTGTTGTTTTGATTTGCATCCTTTTATTTTCAAAACTATGGGATCCTATCTATGACTCACATAGATTTTTCTTCTTCAGTGTAGATAAATCTTTACATGTCTTCAAATAGCAAAGCAGAACACTTGTGGGATTTTCCTGCTGATTATCAAATTTCATTGCGAGGATGAGTATGTTATTCATACAAAGAATTATCAATCAGGAGCCACTTGAAAACACAGAGTCTGATTTATGAAACAGTTTCTCACAGTAGAAAACATGAAAGCAAGACAGAGTGGTATTGTGTTCCAGTGTTTCTCCTGGAGATATTAGTTTGCTGTTTTCCAAGAGGAGAGATGTGTAAGGATTCCTAGAAATAGTAATCTGCCATGCCATGTACACTCATTGGTGTTACATCTAGAAAGAGGGCCCTTTGTGAAGAGCAGGTGTTCACTCTGTGCTGCAAGAGGACTAGAGGAAGCTTCTCAAAGAAACTGGGAAAGAATTACTAAGGTCTCAGTCTACACCTGAGTCTGATTCTTAAACAAGTGCCTAAGAGAAAAGTGACAAAAGATGTGTTTGTTGTGAACAAAGCTTCATTCAATAAACTAGTTGAAACATTTAGTTGTAGAAGATAGATCATGGGAAAAACTGATCTGAAAACATCTTTAAATTAGATCAGCACCACTTATAAATAGGTAAATAACCAGCATTCTAGTGACAAAAACAATGTTATTAGGCCCATACCAACATGAAAATGAGTACAACTTTATTAACTTTGAGATGGATAGGAGAGGGTAAAAGATGATTTGAGTCCCTATAAAACTTGATTTTCTTCATAGTAGAACTGGTCCAAATTGTACATTTAATCTTGTGTAGATACTGGCTCCCTCCCCACCACCCGCCCCTGCAAGGCACACACTCATACACACACCTTACTGCCAACTGAAAAAGTTCCCAGTGTCTGTTATCTCCAGAAGTAAACCAGAATTAACATTGCCAGTCCAAGCATTGAAGCAGAGGTTCTCTGTATTCCCAGTGCCTGGTAAAGTGCCTCAGTGAAATCATACAACACTCCATGTCTTACATCACTTTCCAGGAATTGTGAATGGTTCCTCTGGTTTTTCATTCAAAGAGCCATCAGTGGACTCCTTACAGGACCCCAAATTAAAGAAGGGCTTGTGAGACTCTCTTGGGTATCCCAGACTCATTTTAATTCTGTGAATAACCTAGACAGAACGTGCCAGACTATATCGGTTGGAATTGAAGGTCCTCATAGTCTATCTCAGAACAAATGTATTAATAAACGAAGAGACCTTCAAGTAACCTTCCCACCAACATTAACCACACCAAAAGCAAGCCAAACCCAGGCTTCTCATAATTGGTTCTTATTCCCACACAAGAATGAGAAACGCCATTTACTGCGGCCAACGGTTACTGTCGCTGTCCTCTGTAGAAAGCCACTGTCTTCTAAGAGCTTACTAAAGATCTCCACCAAAGAACAAAAAAATAGGGTAAGACTGGTTTCCTCTCAACTTATGACTCAACTCTGGTCACCACACTTCCACTTGGACCTATTAACATTTGGTGGCCAGAATGTCACTCTTCTTAATCAGCTGCTCCAGCAAACACCAGCCTTGCTGCCTTTCAGTCATATAGAAAGCCACAAGAATATTTCCTTTTGACTCTCTTCACTCCACATCAGACCCACAAGTCGAGCTAATGCTGAGATCTATCTTCTCACAATCTACTAGAAAGTGGCCTGCCTTGACTTGCTTACCCTGCTAAAATGAAAAGCAAGAAATAAACAGCTTAGTGTTAATTCTAAACATAGGGGGCCAGTTATTAAACCTACCCATTGCATTACAGAACTGCAGCAAAGCACTCGGCTTCATTTTGCCCTATTGGGAGTCACCCCTTCTTGAGAGAATATTCTCTATCTCTCTACTGCAGCTCTAGAGACAAAGCAGAAGTATCTGAGAACCTTCATGATGACACATGTTGGACCCTTGAACCTGCAAAGAAGGTCTGAGAAGAAAAAAGCGGTGTTTTTTTCTTTTCTGCATCCTTCTTGGATATCAGAAAACTATAGTTGATTCTGAAGAGCTGTTATTTACAGATAATCTCTCTGTGCTCATATACACATTAAGAATTTTGTGATCTTACTCAGCTCTAGAGTCTGGAGCAATAGCACACCAGGTAGGGCGTTTTCTTTGCATGCAGCCAACCAGAGCCAACCCGGGTTCAATTCCTCCACCCCTCTCGGAGAGCCCGGCAAGCTACCAAGAGTATTGCGCCCACCTGGCAAAGCCTGGAAAGCTACCCATGACATGTTTGATATGCCAAAAACAGTAACAACATGTCTTACAATGGAGATGTTACTGGTTCCCACTCAAGCAAATCAATGAACAACAGGAGGACAGCGCTACAGTGCTACTCAGCTCTAAGATTTCATTATTAAAATTATTTGTGTTTAATATTAAAACCAGAGTTAAGTTTTACTGTGCTAAGTACTATGATGAGCATATTAAATAGTCTTCCCTATTAATCTGAACTACTACCCTATGAATTAGACGTGAATATTATTCCCATTGAATCATTGGAGGCCTGAAGCATGAGAAGGTGATCTTTTTGGTCACCATGCTTTAATGAGTGGTTTATCCAGGGTTCAACTTTTGGTTGGGTATCCCAAGTGCCAATTCTATCATGCACTTCAAGCCAGCCCATCTCTATTTAAAACATTGAACTCAATATATTCAGCAAACCCAAATGTTTAGCCTCAAGTGTCAAATAAATGTAATTAATATAAATTCCACAGTTGGCTTTCTCAGAGGGTATATCTGCAGGTTATTAAATTTGATCCGCTGTCCTATTATTCCAGGAACTTCTTTGTCCCTTGGGAAATGTCCCTCCCATTCCTTTCCCCTTTTCATTACACTCTCTCATCCCTACCCATCTTCACCCAGGCAGACACCCAACCACTTCTACTTGGCTTAAAAGAAGTAACTCAGTCTATCTCAGCTTCCAAATCTTCTCTGGCTACCATAGCTCCCATCTCTGAATTCCAATAAAATTTATACTATCTACTCGGTATTTACTTTACATGGTTCTATTTGCAAACAGTTCATCATGTCCCCTCCCCCCATCATAATCCCTGAAGCAGGGAACACATATTAAAGCGTTTTTATAAATCTCCACACACAGCAAGTTGAGCTTAGACATAACAGGTGTTCAACGAAGACCCCTAAAACCAGACTGAGAAAGTTCCCAGCAGCCTGGAATTAGAAACAGACTAAGGTCGATAGGGAAAGAAGCTAGCCTGTGTTCTTGAAGCTCCAGTAAGTACTGAGGAGTACATTTAAGAGGAAGGTCTAAGGAGGTGCTTCAAAGACAGAACAGGACCTTCTGACCCTTTTTAATTCCTGGCCTCTTGCAGCCCAACATTTTTTACCAAGTCCACTCAAATTTCGAATTTCAAACTAAAGGTTTACAGAATTTCAAACTCAGGAAGACACCACCAACTTTTACTTACCAGTTTCACTTACCTTCACACCTGTGGTTTTGAAGGTGTCAAATATCCTCTGAAGTCTTTTGACAAAGCTTTATCCCTCTCATTTTCCCACCCTGCCCTTCAGCCCAGGCTGGAGTGACAAGCTTCTTGTCAAACAGAAGTCATTGAAGCTATCCATTTTCACTTGCTTTGGAATTGACTAATCCCTGCTTCCTACTTAACTGTTTGCCTTCTAGGAATTGTCAGTCTCATTCTATTGAGGGTTTCTGAAACTTTGACAAACCCAAATTCCCTGACTAGATGCTTTCCCAAGGTTCTCCCCTTCAGTTAAAAATGGATTTGGGGAAAAACTTCCTTTTCTATAGTTTATGTCATGAAAAAGTTTGGTTTCTTTTGTTGTTGCTGTTCAAGCTATAAACAGCACACAAGAGAGTTGAATAAGGACTGAAAAAGATATTTACTCAGGGATAACTACTCAAATTACTTTTTATCTTTGATAGAATATGTTTCTTTCTCAGGTCCCACTCTTTCCTGATGTTTGGGGGCCACATTGTTGGTGCTAGTGATTGACATGGGGGAGAGGTCTCCTGCATGCAAAGCCCTTTGAGCCTTCTTCCCCATCCTTACTATTTCTTTACCCCTTCCCTTATCCATTGATGACCTGAGCTTACATTGCTAACTTCACTATATTAGAGGAAAGCCATAAGCATATGAATAACTATGCAAATGGGGCCCAGTTTATCCAGTAACTCTTAATTTTCTGCCATTTCTCAAATTTATTCATTTCATGAACTAATGATTCTTTTCTGGACTGTTGGCATTTTTCTTTTTATTAGTTTGAACTCTATTTCAAATACTTTGCAAAATACACAAGCTCTTTCTCAGATAACTTCTGGGAAAATATTAAAGCATTCTGGCTTTCCTTTTTTAAAACAAAAAAGAATAAATGAGGTGCTGGATTTCTTTTGAGAAATTTGAAAAAGATTTTTGGCTTACAAAAATACTGATATCTTCTATTTCTAATTCTGAGAATACAGAAGTTCTCAATAATAATTCATATTACATTGTTAGAACATCTGCAAGTCTCAAAAAACTTTAGAGGGCTGAGAGCTAGCTCAAGTGGTAAAGCACATGATTAGCTTGTATAAAGCACTGACTTCTATTCTAGGCACTGCATTGCCCCAAGCATCACTGGCTGTGACTCTGGTGATTTTTTGATCTCCTGAGCCTGAGAAGAACTTGATTTCTAAGCCCAAGGACCAAACTCCAGACTCACCCCTCTGGGTCCAAAACTCCCCAAATGGAACAATTCAACCATTGAATATCATGTTTCATTTTATAAGACAAGAGAGAAAGTATTTTATATGATACTATAGGAAAGAAGCAATATTTTGGAGACTGAATTTATTTTCTGGCTATGATTTCAGTCAGCATTTGGTTGGCTTTTATGTATCTTAACAAAGATGGAGAAGAGAGTGACAGAGGGAGGAATGGAGGGGGTGGGGAAGGGAGAGAGAGACAGAGAGACACAGAGAGAGAGATATCAGTGATCTAAATTTTTTTAAAAGTAAAAATAAGTGGGTGGAGTAGACCTCTTTTATTGAAAGCAATCCTAATGACAACTGAATCATAGTTTATACATTTTAATTGGTTTGAATCAGAAAATAGGAAAGAAATTTCTTCATGACCAATTATTTCTGACTCAGTTGTTTACTTACTTTGAGGGAGAACTGTAGAGCCAAAATTGAATCAAGATAGATGTTCTAAGAAACTGCCTTATAAATAACTATAGGGTCCTTTCATGATGGAGTGTGTTTTCTAACATAGCATGGTTACATATACTTTAAATAGAGGAGAGAATTTTGAATAAACACATATGACCTAAATGATTATTTAATTATCTAGGTAACATATTTTTTTTCTCACATCATCTTGGAGAGGAAGGTAAGTATTCTTAGTCATTGAGTCTCAAATCAACTTCACTGATTCACACTTTAGAAGAACAATGCTAGAAAGGTGAATAGACCAGAGGTCAACAGCAGTAGCAAGTAAATAATTAAATACTTCTTTATTCTTGTTTGTTTGGAATTTGGAAGGAAGAAAAAAATGAATAAGAGGAATAAGAAAAGAAGCATATCGAGTTAGGTTAAGAAAATAAGGAAAAATGAAAATTAATACCATTGTCCACTGGTGGGAGAAGTTCTGATTCTTTGATTCTGATTTGCAACTTAGGTTATTCCTGAAAAGAAGTACTTTAAGAAGAACTTAGAATGTAAAGGAACATTTTCTCTTTAATTATTATAAGTTTAAAGTACCTGGATATGCAGGATTATTTATTTTAGACTTTGTTCTTTCTAGAAACTTGAATCAAATCTACATGAGACTGGGACCTACAGTGACACCCATGTTTCTTCCCATACAGCCATACCTAAAAGACAAGATAATCCCATCAGCAATGTTTCCACAGGGGAGGGTGAGGGAAAGTTTTAGTCTCCTGGATGCTATTTCAGTGCCTGCGCAGGTAGAAATAAGAGAATGTAGCACTCACACAGTTCCCTCCATAATTGGTCAAAAGACTCAAGTTCAGAGGAGGCTCTATTCTGCCTGACAAAGATGAGATCAGAGCATCACTTTGGAGATAATCTCTCTTCATTCAGTTGCTGTTGTGGCATGTACCTAAGGCATTGGCACCAGAAGAACACAAAGGCCGATTCACACTCTTGAGTGACCCATAGAGTCCTACTTAGAGATGGGAGTTAAGTGGGGTTATAATCACTTGGATAAGAAGAAGCTTTCTTCCTGAGATGATTTTAACATACCAGAAACATATAATAACTGAAGTAAAAGAACTTCACAAGAAAGAACACCATAAGGCCAGCTTGAACTTCTGTTTTCTAGGATGAGCTTATTTACATGGTTATACCAATATAGATAGCATTATGTTTCAAAAAAATGAGATATATTTCATGTACAAAAATGTATTCTTTTAAAGTATACAGCTGTGTAAGATTTTTAAAGGTATATTTAAAGTTTATAGAGTCTAATACAAATTTTTCATCACCACAAAAATTCTCACAATAATTAGCAGTCATATTGGATCTCTGCTTCCCCTTTAGCTTTGGCAACTACTAATCAACTTTCTGTTACTATGGTCCCACCTATTCTGGATACCTCATAAACATAGAATCCACAATACATGGCAACTTGTGCTGGCTTCATTCACTTAGTTTCAAGGTTCATCCATATTGTGAATTAGATCCACAAGTCATCTGAAATTTTTCTTTGTTGCTGAATAATATTCTACCCTAAAGAATCAGCATATGAATTTATGTTAATATACATTGTGGTTATTCCATTTTTCACAATTTTGAGCATAGGTTTAAAGCTTTTGTGAGAACATGTTTTTAATTTTCTTAGATCTGAAACTAGGAGGGCTGGAGCGATAGCACAGTGTGTAGGGCATTTGCCTTTCACGAGGCTGACCCGGCTGACCCCAGTTTGATTCCTCTGCCCCTCTCAGAGAGCCTGGCAAGCTACAGAGAATATCTCACCTGCACGGAAAAGCCTGGCAAGCAACCTGTGATTTATTCCATATGCTAAAAACAGTAACAACAAGTCTCACCATGGAGACGTTAGTGGGCCCGCTTGAGCAAATTGATGAGCAACGGGAGGACAGTGCTATAGTGCTACTATGAGCATGTATAAGTTTGGGCTGGAGCGATAGCACAGCGAGTAGGGTGTTTGCCTTGCACTCAGCCAACATGGCTGACCGAAGTTCGATTCCTCCTGCATGGCGAAGCCTGGCAAGCTTCCGTGACATATTCAATATGCCAAACACAGTAACAACAAAGTCTCACAATGGAGATGTTACTGGGCCCACTCGAGAAAATCAATGAACAAGGGGAGGACAGTGACAGTGAAACTAGGAGAGAAAATGCTGGGTCATATGGCAACTCTACAATTTAGTTGTTGAAAGAAATGCTAAACTCTTCTCGAAAAATGGTTGTACCATTTTGTATTTTCATTACATTTTAAGTAATGCATGGGAGTTTAGACTTATGTACATCCTTCCTAGCACTTGTTTTCCATTTCTTTAATTATAGCTATTCTAGTGTGCATAAAGTAATCTCTTATGGTTTTATTTCTATTTAGCTATTAACTAATGGTAGCACTGTAGCACAATCCTGTAGCACTGTCCTCCCGTTGTTCATCGATTTGTTCAAGCAGGCACCAGTAACATCTGACAACAAATTTACCTGTTGTTACTGTTTTTTGGCATATTGAATATGCCACAGGAAGCTTGCCAGGCTTTGCCGTGTGGGCGAGATACTCTTGGTAGCTTGCCATGCTCTCTGAGGGGGCAGAGGTATCGAACCCAGGTCGGCTGTGTGCAAGGCAAAGGCCCTACCTGCTGTGCTATTGCTCTAGCCCAGTAACTAATGGTACTGAGTATAATTGCATATGCTTATTGATGTTTGCATATCTCATATACTTTGCCCATTTAAAATTTTCATTATTTAGCTTTTTATTCTTTTATTGTTGAATATAATCTTTATATATTCTGATAATAAATATTTGTCATTTACAGACATACAAGTAAATTGTACATTTCTGTGGGGTTCTTTCACTTCATCGATACTCCTTTGTAACACAAAATTTTTTACTTTTGGTAAAGTCCAACTTGGCTACATTTCTCCTTTAGTTGTATGTTTTTTGATACTCTATAAAACCATTGCTAAAATTGAGATTATAAAGATTTATGTCTATATTTTCTTTAAGCACTTCATATGTTAGAAATTAAATCTATATCTTTGATTTAGTTTGAAATTATCTATTGTTATAGGTATAAGAAGGGGTCTGTCTGAATTATTTTAAATGTGGATATCCAGTTGACATGGTAATATTTATAAGGTAAAGGTAAAGGTAAAGGCCCTCCCGTTGATCGTCGATTTGCTCGAGCGGGCCCAGTAACGTCTCCATTGGAGACTTTTTGTTGTTACTGTGTCTGGCATATCGAATACTCTCGGTAGCTTGCCGGGCTCTCCGAGAGGGGCAGAGGAATCGAACTCGGGTCGGCCATGTTGGCCGCTTGTAAGGCGAACGCCCTACCCGCTGTGCTAGAAACAGATATTCTTTCCCCATTGAATAGTCTCGACATCCTTATTGAAAATCAACTGGCCAAATATTCATGGTTTATTTTTGATACAGTTGTAGTTCATTGACCTACATTTCCACCTGTATACCAGAAATCAACTCTTCCTGGATTATTATAGTTAAATTTATTTTTGTTTGAACAGAGCATAACTTACTAAATATTCTATAATTTAAGAATAAATTTGCTTATTTGGAGGGTGAGGTTTGGGTCACACTCCCCAGTGCCTAGGTTCTATGTCCAGGAATGGCCTGTGGTGGAGCTTGAGGGAACCATCTATAATGCAGGGATTATACCTGGGGTTGGTTTCATGAAAGACAAGTGCCTTAAACCCTCTACTCACTTTCCTGCTGTACTAAATTTAAAAGGAGAAAATATTAATTCGCCAACTTGGTTTTTATTTTTCAAGAACCGTTTTGGCTAATCCTGGTATCTTTCATCATCAGATAGGTTTTAGAATAACTGCAATTTTTTTCCAAAAATGTGACTGGAATTTTGATAGTTACTGCATCTAATCTTTAATCAATTTTAAGAGCACCGACAGAATAACATCTGAAGTGATAGCACAGCAGTAGGGCATTTGCCTTGCACACAGCCAACATGGCCGACCCAAGTTCAATTCCTCCGCCCCTCTCAGAGAGCCTGGCAAGCTACCGAGAGTATCTCGCCCGCACAGCAGAGCCTGGCAAGCTCCCCGTGACGTATTTGATATGCCAAACACAGTAACAACGAAGTCTCCAATGGAGACGTTACTGGGCCCGCTCAAGCAAATCGATGATCAACGGGAAGGCCTTTACTATGAATATGAAATATCTTTCAATTTTATTGGGTCTTCTAAATTTTCTTTCAGTGATTATTTGTAGCATTCCAGGTAGGTTTTGCAGTTTCTTCATTAAAATTTTTTTCTAAATACCATTTTTGAAGATTTAAGATTATAAATGTGTTTCTTTAATTTCACTTTATGCAATGAGAGTTCACAGGCATCAAAATTATTTAGTTCTGTTTTTAGACCACACCCAGTGGTGCTCAGGCCTTACTCCTGGTTCTGTGTACAAGAATCATTCCTGCAGTGCTTGGGGAACTATATGGGGTGCCTGGGTTGACCACATGCAAGATAAGTGCCCTACCTGCTAAATTATCTTTCTGGCTCCTCAATACATCCACATATATTGATTGTGCATTCTACAACCTTATGAAATTCATTTATCTGTTCTAATAATTTTATTATTAGGAGTCTCCTGCCTCCACGCATGGCTGTCCTTACTGGGGTCCCTTGGAGGAGAGCGTGTTGAGTTTCCCTCCCCACCCCGAGCAGAGCCCCGGCAGCTGAAGACCTCCCATTCCAGCCACAACAATGCTTAAGACCACTCTCCACATGTTCAGACAAGCCTCACGCATGAAGGAACCAGCAGAGGAACCCAGGTGTGCGGGACCCAGAGCTGAGATCTCCAGGCCTGCTTGGATCAGGACTGGGCCTCCTCCACCCAGATCCACCATCTTCCAGTATTACAACCACCCACTGCCCCCGGCACCATGTAATCCCATCAACGGCCAAGACCCAGAGACTATAAATCCCAGCTCCCAGAAGATGTGTGACACATCTGTGATCCTGGACACGCTGAAGAAGATCATCATCCCTGTACATCTTATAATTTAGTTCTTACCCTCGAGAACCTGGCAGGCTACCGAAAGTATCCTGCCCACACAGAAGAGTCTGGCAAACTCCACGTGGCATATTCAATATGCCAAAAACCAGAAACAATGATGGGTTTCATTCTCCCGACCCTGAAAGAGCCTTGAATGTGGCACTTTCTAAAATCTTAGGGCTAGGACAAAGGAGACGTTAGTGGTGCCTGCTTGAGGAAATCGATGAACAACAGGATGACAGTGTTACAGTGAATAATTTTTATTGCATTCTTAATACTTATGATCATGGTATCTGCACATAGAAATAATTCTACTTTTTCCTAGATATTGGGTTTTATTTCATTTTCCTCCCTCATTGCCCTGACTAAGAACTTCAGTATAATGCTCAATGCAAACGGAAAGAGGTATATTTTGTATTTCTTCCTTTAGGGAAAGCATACAGTCTTTCACCATTGTGTACAAAATTGGCAGTGAATTTTTATCTTTGTAATAAAATCACAGCAGGTTGAGTTTCCCTCCCCACCCTGAGCAGAGCACCAGAAGCTGAAGACCTCTGGAACAAGCCACAGCCATGCTTGAGACCACTCTCCACATGCTTGGATGAACCTCATGCATGAAGGAAATGGCAGATGAACCTAGGTGTGCAGGAAACAGAACTGAGACTTCCAAGCCTGCTTGGATGGGGACTGGGCCTCCTCCACCCAGATCCCGCATCTTCCAGTAGCTAGACAGTTACACCCACCAACTGCCCCTGGTGCCCGTGTAATCCCATCAACTGCCAAGATCCAGAGACTATAAAACCATGCTCCCAACCTCTTATTGTCTAGTTCTTGCTCTCAGAGAACCCGACAGGCTACCACAAGTATCCTGCCCACATGGCAGAGACTGGCAAGTTCCCTGTGGCATATTTGATATGCCAAAACCCAGTAACAATGATGGGTATCATTCCCCTGACCCTGATACAGCCTCCAATGTGGCACTTGCTAAAATCTCAGGCTAGGATGAATGGAGACGTTACTGGTGCCTGCTCAAGGAAATCGATGAAACACAGGATGGCAGTGATACAGTAATAAAATCATAAGATCTTTTTTCATAAAAATGTCATAAAATTGATTGTGCAAGTTACTTCCTATTCCAAATTATCTTTATGGATTTGTGTATATAAAGCAAGTATCTTACATGTCTGGGCTGGAGCAATAGCACAGTGGGTAGGGTGTTTGCCTTACACACAGCCAACATTGCCGACCCAAGTTCGATTCCTCTGCCCCTCTTGGAGAGCCCAGCAAGCTACCGAGAGTATCTCGCCCACACCGCAAAGCTTGGCAAGCTCCTCGTGATGTATTTGATATGCCAAACACAGTAACAAGTCTCACAATGTTACTGGGCCCGCTCGAGCAAAATCAATGAACAATGGAGGACCGTGACCGTGATCCTACTGTCCACTATATATATATATAGTATATCTTAATCAACATCATAACTATAATGAAAAAGAACTCTAATAGTGATGATACAAAATATTTTAAATTATATTTTGTATAGTTTTATATCATGCATAGATTGCATAATTTTAAGCAAATTGTCAGTATTGATTAATTTGAAGATTCCATATTTTTTGTCAAATCAGTGTAGGTAGGGTTTTGTATGTTTTGTTTATAAAAGCAAAATATTTTTTATCTCATCTATTTTAGGGGGGAGCATACTTGTTGAGTTTGAACCATGCTCAATGGTGCTTGGAGCTACTCCTGGGTTTATTGCTAGTCTTTTAGCCCTCGCCATCTTCTGCTACTTCCTTTAATGTTACTTATATTTGTACTGTCACTTTATTAAATTACCTAGAAATGTTTTCTAAGTATACCTTATGCTTCTCTCTGGGACCCTGATGGACACACACTCACTGATTGGAAGCACATAGCATGATCAGTTACAAGATTAATCATTTCGGTCAATATCATTACTTGGGAAATTACACCTCTGGATCTATATCTATTTTTGCAATGTTAGGAATAAATTGTCTCCCAGAAAATATATTTCAAAGAACCTTATTCAAATTTATAATTTAAAACAGCTTTTAAAAGCATATGTAATTACATTATTGATTCCATTTGTGTATGTTTATAAAGGAGCAAAACTAATCTATAATACTAGAAGTTACAGACTTCTAATCTAGTCAGTAAGTCATGACTACTTTTGGAGGAGAGCTGTTGGGACTGGGAAGGAGAATAGGTCTTTTCAAATGATAGTAATGTTGGTTTTTGACCTAGATAGTGGTATCAGAGTTCAGTTCACTTTGTGATAATTATGGAGCTTCATGTTTGAGATTTTTATTAATATTTAAATATATTTTCTTCAATTTTTGCGAAAAAGTAAATTTTACAAAAAATTGTATTGTATAAGTGGACTTAGTAATAAATTACTATATCTGTGAATTACAATAAAATATTTTGGTTTACATAGAACCTTTGTAATGTGTTTCCCAACCTTATCATTGAACAATGTTTAGTTATTAGCATAGTAAGGGTGATACATACCAAATGGTAACAAATAACATATTTTACGGAAAATTTGAATTGGTTTTCTTCTAAGGGCCCTGGAGCGATAGCACAGTGGGTAGGGCATCTGCCTTGCATGCAACCAACATGGCTGACCCGAGTTCGATTCCTCCGCCCCTCTCGGAGAGCCCAGCAAGCTACCGAGAGTATTCGATATGCCAGACACAGTAACAACAAAGTCTCCAATGGAGACGTTACTGGGCCCAATCGAGCAAATCGATGATCAACGGGAGGGCCTTTACTTTTACTTTTAGTGAAAAACCAATGACTTTGACTTCTTCAATTCACTTAATTTAACATTGCACTTAAAAACCATATTCTGAACAATATGTGCTGTCTAAACCTTGTCCAGAGAGAGAAAGAGAGAGAGAAAGAGAGCTAATAATTTTTTAAAAATCTATGCTACAATACACTCCTCTTTAAAGTGAGTGCAATGGATCGGAATTCAACACAATTTCTTAGTAAGAGAAATTGACAATCCAGAAGCATAATGGACATTGAAAACTCTGCCACTCGAAACAAGATGGAAGAATTTAGCTTCTTCTCTGGCTGCCTGGCTGCAGAGAGGATAAGGAGGGAGGAATCATGTTATTTTAGAAAGCTCCTCACTTCTTGAAATTCTAGAAGGCTCTTCTTTTTTAAAAAATCAGTTATTTTTACTAAATTCCTTAAATGTCAGGTACAAATTAAGTTTTTGGCAGAAATATTCATGTCATTAATATTTTAAGGGAACATTTATTTTTATATGTGACAAATTGTTTCAGAATCATTTTTTAAGATATTATAATTATTTTAAAAATTGCCTTGGTATCTTAGTCAAAAGTCATTTGATTAATATGTGTAGATTTATTCTTCAACTGATCTATTCTGATATATATATATATCTTGATTGCTAAATTTTTATAATAAATTTCCAGTTGTTTGTTTAAGTGGCACACCAGGCAGTCCTTAGGTCCTATGCTCCTGGTTCTATGCTCAGGGTTCTATGCTCCTGGTTAGATGCTCAAGGTTCTATGCTGGTTCTATGCTCAGGGATCACTCCTAGGCAGAAGCTTAAGGCAATCTATGGTGCTAGGGAACAGATTAAGATCAACTATATGGAATTCAAGCACCTTTTAACCGCTTGTTGTACTATCTCTCTGGCCTGATAACAAGTTTTAAATAGTGTATAGCTTTTAACTATGTTCTTTCTTTTCCAAAGATTATTTTCGGCATTTGTAAACATTTATAGTTTTACATAAATTTAGAATAGATCAATGTATACAAAGAATTTTGAGAGAATTCACTGATATTATATTAAATCTATTGATTAGGGAAACAATTCCATCCGAATAATATTTACTTTTCCAACTCAAAGACACACACAAAAAATACAAAATAAAACATAACAATCTTGTATTTTGTTTTCCTTTAAATTTTCACAAGAATGGTTTAAATGTCAATGTTTTTCATGTTTCTGCCAAACTAATTCACAGTGCTTTCAACATTTTGATGCAGTATTGTTTCTTGAATTTAAGTTGCTGATTGTTACTAGTAGAAAAACACAATTTTAAAAAAGTTTTCTTGCCCTCCTCACCTTTCCATCATTGTTTTTAATACTGCTGTTACAACAACTATTGATTGCATACATGCCCAGTTGTGGCACTCACAGATTTAGCTAGGATGCTCAGGAGGTCATACATCAAGGCCTGTTGCATGCATAGTTGGTGGTGATGCACACTAAGATTCCCACTCCATTGACTGCAGTGTTTGCACACATACTTGTTGGAGATCTCATTCTTTAACTCACTCTTTAACATATCTGGTTGCAGGGCTCACCAGGGGACGCTGCAGTGTTTGTATACATATTCTCTAAGGGTCATACTTCCTAGCCATGGTGCTCAGCTACCATTTTAGTTGTGGTACTTTCAAGAGGTTACACACTTTTAGTTGTTGTGCCCACACACATCTGACAGCAGTGTGGTTTTAAATTCTTAACAGTAATAGGGATCACAGATATCATAGCTGTTATGCTCAAGTGCCAGGACTATGCTTAGAGCATGTGGCAATGCTGGGGATTGAATTTATAAACACATACTTGCAAGGCCTGTGTTCCAAGCCACTGAGCTATTCCTCTGAGCAAAAGAGATAAAGAAAAAAGACAGTCTATATTAACTTTGTATTTTATAACTTGGAAAAACTCACCTATGAGGTTTAACGGAACTTTTGGAAGATTATTTAGAATTTTCTAAACTTAAAAGCATGTCCTTATAAATAAAGGTATTCTTCTTCATTTCCTAACTGTATGCTTTTCTATTCTTCCACAATACAGCAAAATAAAATTTTAAAGCCACAAAATAAATTTTACCAATGAAAACTATTGGATACACATATTAGGGAAAAGTAGTCATAAAGAAGAACAAATCCATTACAATGGATTGATTATATTACAATCTTATTATATGAAGTATAGTGTATAAAATATGATCTTAACAGATTAAATGGGCAGTTAAATGCTACTGAAAAAGGAGACAAGGATCTGTAAGTTCAAGATGAAGGACATACCAGATATCACAATAGAATCATGAAATGAGAAATAATCATTGAGAAGTAAAGGAAATACTAAGTAAAAAAAAGTTAGTGTCAACATTCATAAAACTGAAATCCTTAAAAAGTTGACAGAACAAAATGAATAAAATGTTTGGGGAAATAATGGCCCAGAATTGCTTGAGATTAAAAAACAAAACAGGGGCTAGAGCAATAGCATAGCATGTAGGGTGTTTGCCTTGCAAACAACCAATCTGGGTTCGATTTCCAGCATCCCATATGGTCCCCTGAGCACCGCCAGGGGTGATTCCTGAGAGCAGAGCCAGGCGTAACCCGTGTGCATCACCGGGTGTGACCCAAAAAGCAAAAAAAAAAAGTAAAAAAATAAATAAATAAAATTAAAAAAAAAAACAGGGGCTGGAGCGATAGCACAGCGGGTGGGGCATTTGCCTTGCATGCAGTGAACATGGCCGACACAGGTTCAATTCCTATCATCCCATATGGTCCCCTGAGCATCGCCAGGAGTGATTCCTAAGTGCGTGAGCCAGGAGTGACCCCTGAGCATCGCCGGGTGTGACCCAAAAAGTAAAAAAAAAAAACCTGTAATATCTGCATCTACAAATACTCACAGACTATCAACAAGCATAGACAAAAACAACCCCACACCTGAAAACATAAATAGTAAATTTTAAAATGTTAAAGGGAAAAATAACTTCTGGAAGTTTCCAGGAAATAATGGATATCGCCCACACAAGAAACATTTACCTGGCTTATGATCACCTTATCTAAAATCAATAAGGAGTAAAGACTAGAACACCCACGTAACTCCTACACATCACTCAGAAAATCACGAAAATCCAATGTGAGTGGGAGGGGGAAGAAAACGGGTGACTAGAGAATAGATGAAGAGTTCTGCAACAAAAACAATAGATAAAGTAAAGGACAGGGCTGTATATTTACCATACAACCCTGCAATTCTATTTCTGAATACACGTGATAAGGGGACCTGTATGAATCTGGTCATACATCAAACGCAGAGACAATCTAGAAGTTCATCACTAAGGGAATGAAAAATAAAATATTATAGATGCACACAGTAGAAAGAGCATGAAAACAATTAGAAATAAGCTTTACTGAATGTTAGAGGCCCTTTACTACATGTAAATGGCTCTAGCTTTGATTCTCAGCTCTACAAAATATAAAAGAAAACAAAAATCTAATGATCAATTTTAAAAAGGAAGTAAGTTGATAGCAAAAGCTATTTATACAAATTGAAAACATTTCCCCATATTTTAGTCAAGTCTTATTTAATTGAGATGATTTGCAATCTTAAGAACAAAACACAGCCCTGTCTTGTGATACTGTTGGTTTTGAAGGTTGTGATAAGTTTTGAGGGGTGGAGATGGGGGGGTGTTTGGTGGTGTTTGGGTGGTGTTTGGTTTTGGCCTTTTTTATTGAGAAACATGGAGTGGTTTGAAATACTAGGCATGGTTTGCCACAATGAATACCTTGTACTGTAACTAAACCATTGGATTAGAGGTCTCTTTGCCTTGTTTAGTGTACTTTGTCGAATATGGTGTTTTCTTTTTTATCATCACTGAAGCCTCTTGACAAGCAATCAAGAGAGGGAAAGTCTGCATTTTCCTGCACTACATATGAGCAAATGAGTGTGCTGTTGGCTCAGAAGAACTTGCCTGCAATGCCACTTGCCTTCGATTGCGAGCATCGGAAGGAGATACTAAAGGAGACTACATTAGATGTTTAGGATCTGTGGTCCTTTAAAAAAAACCTATAAAATAATCATAGAAATAGGTCATTCTCTTGCAGTAAGACATAACCTCAGTGGTATCACTGTATCACTGTCATCCCGTTGTTCATCAATTTCCTCAAGCAGGCACCAGTAACTTCATTCATCCTAGCCCTGAGATTTTAACAAGTGCCACATTGGAGGCTATTTCAGGGTTAGGGGAATGAGACCCATCATTGTTACTGGGTTTTGGAATATCAAATATGCCACAGGGAGTTTGCCAGACGCTGCCGTTTGGGCAGGATACAGGTTCTCCAAGAGTAAGAACTAGACAGTAAGCTTAAAATAGACAAGCTTCCGGGAGCTTCGTTTTATAGTCTCTGGATCTTGGCAGTTGATGGGATTACAGAGTGCCGGGGGCAGTTGGTTGGTGTAACTGTCTAGCTACTGGAAGATGAGGGATCTGGATGGAGGAGACCCAGTCCCCATCCGAGCAGGCTTGGAGATCTCAGCTCCGGGTCCCACACACCTGGGTTCCTCTTCCAGTTCCTTTATGTGTGAGACTATTTCGAGCATGTGGAAAGTGCTCTTAAGCCTGGCTGTGGCTGGGTTCCGGAGGTCTTCAGCTGCCGGGGCTCTGCTCAAAACGGTGAGGGAAACTCAACCTTCCCCCATCCAAGTGGCCCTGGTGAGGGCAGCCACATAGGCCACCCTCCAGAACTCACAGCTGCTTCTCCCGGAAGGGAGCAAAAAATGGGGCTCTATAACCATGACAACCTCAATGATATAATAAAAAATTCTTAAGTCGAACTACATTTAACTATACTTTAAATGTCTACTTTCAAATGATTTTGGATTCACACAGAAGTTGCAAACTATTTCAGAGGATGCCTGTATAATATTAATACAGTTTTATCTAATAAAATTCTTTTATTCCTAGAGAAAATACATTCAAACTTTAAAATAAAGCTCCTTCAATCTTTAAAGTTCATTTAACTTTCATCACATCATTCTGTTGTATTGCTTCTCATAATATTTTTGAATTATCTGCCTACTCCTTATTTCTTAGGACTACCTTTTTCCTTATTTATTATCTGTAATGATTATTAATATATCTTACATATAAAATGTTGATACACAGAACTCAATTCATTTTTACTCCCAGACTCTGTTATAATTTAGACCTATTTTCTCAGGTATTGTAGCATACTCTGCTGATTTACAAAGTGAAATTTCCAAATGCAGCCAAATCTCAGTACTTTTTTGCCTCTTTTTAATCTCAATTTATACTCAATTGGCCATATCTAACCTATATATTTAGATAAGCCCTGTATGAAAAAATTCCCTGAGTTTTCTACTGAACTCCTGGCTTATATATCAAACTACTTTCTGTATGTCTCCACCTTATTGTCTAGTTTTATGTATTGCAGCTGAGCTCATTTCAGCCATGCTGTCTACTTTCTCCTCTTCTTAGTAAGCAGTTGCACCATTCAGAAACTACATACGGTTGAACATCCCTTGTGTCAAACAGTAAAAACAAAGAAGAGATAAAGACATTTTTAGAAATAAATGAGGATAAAGACAAAATCAGAACCTTCAGATCACAGCAAAAGCAGTAAGGGGAAAGTTCATGGTAGTACAAATATACATTAGGCAACAAGGAAAAAATCCCAATTACCTAATCTCACATCTTGACGAACTACAGAGCTACAGAACTACAGAAAAACAACAAATGAAACCCAAGGTAAGTAGATGGAAGGAAATAATAATAATTAGATAAGAAATCAATGATACAAAAATCAATCAAGCAATGCAAGTGTTCAGCGAAACTGGGATCTGGTTTTTCCTAAAGACTAAACAAGACGATAAATTCTTGGACAGATACATGAGGGCAAAATCAGAAAACCCAAATAAATCAGATTAGAGATCAAAGGAAAGAAGTTAGAATAGGTATATCAGAAAAACAAGATCTGGGGCTCAAGTGATAGTAAAGCAAAGAAGGTACTTTCCTTGAATGCAGTCAAACTGGGTTCATCCCAGGTACTACATATAGTGCCCTTTCCTGAACAGGAGTGATCCCTAATTAGAAAACCAGGAGTAAGCCCTCAGCACAGCCAGGTGTAGCCCATGAACTACAACAGCAACAACAACCAAAAAAAGGCCCAAAATCCAGTAAAATGAAATAATGAGAGATCGCTAAAGTTGGAGGCACAGACGTTGGAGAACCTTGAAGAAATAGATGAAGTCCCAGAATCACAACCTCCTAAGGCTGAATCAGAGGAACTAGAAAAACTGAACAGATACATTACTATAAATGAAACAGAAAAATAAATGAAAAAGTTAAATTAAATTAAATATAGTTCCAGACTTTTTTATTAATGAGTTTTATTAAACCTTCAAAGAGCAGTTACCTATAATCTTAAAACTCTTCCAGAAAATTGAAGAATTATGGATACTTCTTAATAGTTACGTAAGGTTAATATTACCATAATTTCTAAAGCAGGCAGAGATATCACTAAGAAAAATTAAAAAATTATAGACTAATACTACTGATAAACAAATAGATATAAAAATCCTCAACAAAATTTTAGCTAACCACGGTCACAGTCACGGTCCTTCCGTTGTTCATCGATTTGCTCGAGCGGGCCCAGTAACGTCTCCATTGGAGACTTTGTTGTAACTGTGTTTGGCATATCAGTACGTCACGGGTAGCTTGCAGGCTCTGCCATGCGGGCGAGATACTCTTGGTAGCTTGCCGGGCTCTCCAAGAGGGGCAGAGGAATCGAACTCGGGTCGGCCATGTTGGCTGCGTGCAAGGCAAACGCCCTACCCGCTGTGCTATCGCTCCAGCTCTTAGCAAACCAACTTTACATATATAAAGGACCAGACACCCTGATCAAGTGGTATTCATTGCAGATACAAGTATAGTAAATAAATTAATGTGATATATCATGTAAATATAAATGAAAGATTGAAATTAAATCAGCATTTTCAGTGAAAAGTTTTGACTCAAAATGCATTCATGATCTTTCTTTCTTTCTTTCTTTCTTTCTTCCTTTCTTTCTTTCTTTTAGTGAAACATAATGAGGTACAGTTACACAATGAGGTACACAATGAGGTACAGTAGACTTATAAACTTTCATGCTTGGGTTTCAGTTATACCCATCCCTACACCAGTGCCCATTCTCCACCAACAATGAACTGAATAGCTCGCCCATCACCCATCCTCCCACCCTGCCCCACCTCTGTGGCAGGGCATTTCCTTTTGCTCTCTCTTTCCTTTAGGGTGTTGTGGTTAGCAATAGAGGTATTGAGTGGCCATCATGTTCGATCTATAGTATACTTTCAGCATGCATCTTGCATCTGGAGCGAGTCCTCCAAACACCCTTTACTTGCTGTTCCCTTCTCTATCTGAGCTGCCTTTTCCCCCAGCATGTGAGGCCGGCTTCCAAACCCTGGAGCAGACCTCCTGGTACTTATCTCAACTACTCTTGGATGTTTGTCTCCCATTCTGTTACTTTATATTCCCCAGATGAGTGCAGTCTTTCTATGTCTGTCCCTCTCTTTCTGACTCATTTCGCTCAGCATGATACTTTCCATGTAGAACCACTTGTTTGCAAATTTCATGACTTCAACATTTCTAACAGCTGCATAGTTTTCCATTGTGTAGATGTACCGAAGTTTCTTTAACCAGTCATCTGTTTTAGGCACTCAGGTTTTTTTCCAGATTTTGGCTATTGTGGACAGTGCAGCAATGAACATACAAGTGCAGATATCATTTCAACTATAATTTTTTGCTTCTCCAGTATATATTTCCAGGAGTGGTATTGCTGGGTCAAATGGGAGCTGAATTTCTAATTTCTTGAGAATTTTCCTGGGCTGGAGTGATAGCACAGCGGTAGAGCATTTGCCTTATAAGCAGCCAACATGGCCAACCCGAGTTCGATTCCTCCGCCCTTCTCAGAGAGCCCGGCAAGCTACCGAGAGTATCTCACCCACACAGCAGAGCCTGGCAAGCTACCCATGATGTATTCAATATGCCAAACATAGTAACAACAAGTCTCACGATGGAGACTGCCGTTGTTGAGAACATTGATGAGGAATACGATCGACTGGTTCAGCACCTCCATAATTGTGCGAGAAACGCCAATAGCCACAAAAAGATGACTGTCTTCGAAAACTCTTGAGCTTTTTCGCCAACGTGGTTTGGCACTTGCCTCAGGCAACCACAAGCAAATGTCCGAGCTCACAAAGCAGTGCAGAGATGCCATCAAGGAAGACCTCAAAGAGAGAAGAGCAGAAGTACTGGTAGATGTGGCAAAAGCTGAGAAAAGCATTCATAATGCCCACATGTCCTTCGCCAACTACAAGACCAAGATGACTGCCCTCTGACGTCCTGATGGATCTATCACATCTTCCAGAAGGCCAATGGAGAAGATTATTTATGACTTCTACTCAGATCTCTTCGATAGTCATGTCCACTGCCTACATACCAAATTTCACAGGATGGATATATCATTCCCAATGTTTTCCCTTCCGAAATCCAACACGCCATTTTGTTGGTAAAGAAACGAACAGTGCCAGGACCAGACAAGCTCAGACATGAACACCTGAAGAACCTGCCATCAGTACTCATCAATACGCTGGCTTGGCTCTTCACATGCTACCTGTCTGAATGCAAGGTTCCATCCCAATGGAAAACCAGCAGGACTGTACTACTGTACAAGAAGGGAGACATCTACGACATTGGCAACTATCGCACAATCTGCCTATTGTCTGTCATCTACAAGCTGTTCACTCGAGTCATCCTGAATAGGATTGGCAGAACACTAGATGAAAGAAATCTGCGAGCAAGCCGGGTTCCGAAAAGGATCCAGCACCATCCACCATATCCACATGATAACAAAGCTCATTGAGGTTTCTCAGGAGTTCAAGATGCCACTCTGTCTAATGTTCATTGATTTAAAGATGGCCTTTGATTCTGTTGAGATGGAAACAGTCATTGAAACCCTAGCCAATCAGGGCATTCAAACTCAATACATCAGGATCCTCCATGAGCTGTATTACAGATTCACTACCAGGATCTCACCATTCTACAAAGAAGTGATCGTTGATGTCAAGAGAGGGGTTCAGCAGGGTGACACCATTTCACCGAAACTCTTCAGTGCCACCCTCGAGAATACCATGCGATGACTGGAATGGGAAGGAATGGGAGTGAAGATAGATGGTCGGCAACTACACCACCTCCATTTTGCTGATGACATTCTTCTAATATCACCAAACATTAGCCAAGCGGCACAAGTGATGGCCGACTTCGACCGTGAGTGTGGAAAGGTGGGACTACAGCTGAATCTTACGAAGACAATGTTTATGAGAAACAGCCTCATTCCTGATGGTCCATTCGCTCTCAACAGAACGACCATCTCCGAATGCAACAGTTATGTGTACCTAGGTCGAGAAGTCAACATGACAAATAACCTGGAAACTGAGTTACACAGGAGGAAGAGAGTGGCTTGGAATGCGTTCAAGAGCATTGAAGAAATAGCTAAGAGGACAAAGAACCTCCAGCTCCGGGCACATCTCTTTGATTCCACTGTTCTTCCTGCATTAACATATGCTTCAGAGACCTGGGCCCTATGCAAATTAGATGAGGATGCTATTCAGATCACCCAAAGAGGAATTGAAAGAGTTATGCTTGGAATATCACTTTTCACTCAAATGAGAGAAAGAATCCAGAGTTCCGATCTCTGTCGACGATCAAGAATCAGGGACGCTGTCTCGCTTGCCAAGGTGTCAAAAATCAGATGGGCTGGTCACGTAAAGAGATTTGGAGATGACCGCTGGACTAGAGCCATTACCAACTGGATTCCACGGGACGTCAAAAGACCACGTGGCCACCCACCTACCAGATGGTCAGACTTCTTCATCAAAATCCTGAACTATCGGTTTGAGGCTCTTTGTGTTCCTAGAACAAACAGATGCCATTGAGCTACACTAGTACGCGACAGGGACAAATGGAGACATTACTGGTGCCCGCTCGAGCAAATCGATGATTAACGGGAAGTCAAGTGATCAAGTGATCAATCAGATGGGTATTGAGTGAATATCCTTTCCCATTCTGTAGATTGTCCTTGTATTTTGGTCACTGTATCTTTTGAGGTGCAGAAGCTTCTTAATTTAAGATAATCCCATTTGTTTATCTCTGTTTCCATGTGGATGGTCAGTGGCATGTCACCTTTTAAGGTACCATTAATCTCAATATCTTGGAGGGTTTTTCCAACCTTGTCTTCAATATACCTTATGGATTCTGGTCTGATGTTGAGGTCTTTAATTCATTATGATCTGACTTTTGTGCATGGTGTTAAGTCGAGGTCTAAGACCATTCTTTTTCCATGTGGTTGTGCAGTTATGCCAGCACCATTTGTTAAAGAGGCTTTTCTTGCTCCACTTCACATTTCTTGCTCCCTTATCAAAGATTAGATGTTCCTACATTTGAGGTTGTGTGTAGGGATATTCCACCCCATTCCATTGGTCTGCAGCTCTGCCTTTGATCCAGTACCATGCTGTTTTGTTACTGCTTTGTAGTAGAGTTTGAGGTTGGGAGGGTGATGCCTCCCATCGTCTTTTTCCCAAGAATTGCTCTAGCTATTTGTGAGCATTTGTTGTTCCAAATGAATTTTAGGACGTCTCCAATGGAGACGTTACTGGGCCCGCTCGAGCAAATCGACGATCAACGGGAGGGCCTTTACCTTTACCTTTACCTTTGGTCCATTTCTTTGAAGAATTTCATGGTTATTCTTATAGGGATCACATTGAATCTGTATAGTGCCTTGGGGAGTATTGCCATTTTGACAATGTTGTATTGTTTGTTATGAATAAACCGCCAAAAATGGTCCAAAACACTTTCCTTGGAGGAAAGAGTCTGAAGGTTGTTGTATTTCACACCAGGGGCTATTAAACCCTTCTGTAAGAGATCACTAACATGTTAAATGTTGAGCCTTGGGGCTGGAGAGATAGCACAGCAGGTAGGGTGTTTGTCTTGCACACGGCCGACCTGGGTTCGATTCCCAGCATCCCATATGGTCCCTTGAGCACCGCCAGGAGTGACTCCTGAGTGCAGAACCAGGAGGAACCCCTGTGCATAGCCAGGTGCGACCCCAAAAGAAAAAAAAGTTGAGCCTTGTGTGCTCGTAATATATATGTGTGTGTGTGTGTGTGTGTGTGTGTGTGTGTGTGTGTGTGTGTGTTTTGGACAACCTGGCAGGCTACCAGATTTAACCTGCCCACGTGGCAGAGTCTGGCAAACTCCCCATGGAATACCCAATATGCCAAATACCAGTAACAATGATGGGTCTCATTCTCCTAGCCCTGAAAGAGCCTTGAATATGGCACCTTTTAAGAAATCTCAGGGCTAGGACGAAGGAGACGTTACTGGGGCCTGCTCGAGGCAATCAACGAATAACAGGATGGTCGTGATCATCGTGATTGTGAATTCTTCCTATCCACGAGCAGGGGATGTTTTCATTTCCTCATTTCCTCTTTTATTTCGTGGAGTAGCATTTTTTTCTTTGTAGATGTCCTTTACCTCCTTAATTAGGCTGATTCCGAGGTACTTGGTTTTCTGGGGCATGATTCTGAATGGGATTCCTTTTTTCGTGGCTCTTTCCTCTGTCTCATTATTTGCATATAGGAAGGCCATGGATTTTGGGGTTACTGATTTCATAGCCTGTGGCTTTACTGTACAAGTTTATAGTTTCTATGAGTTTCCTTGTAGAGACTGTAGGATTCTCTACATATAGAATCATATCATACGTGAATAGTGAGAGCTTGATTTCTTCCTTTCCTATCTAGATGCCCTTAATATCTTTTTCTTGCCTAACTTTTATTGCAAGTACTTCCTGTACTATATTGAACAGAAGTGGTGAGAGTTGGCATCCTTGTCTTGTCCCTGATCTTAGAGGGAAGGCCCTTTTATTTTTTCCCCATTGAGGATAATGCTTGCTATAGGTTTGACGTAGATGGCTTTGACTATCTTGAGTAGAGTTTCTTCTAAGCCCATTTTGGTAAGAGTTTTCATCATAAACGGGTGTTGGATCTTGTCAAATGCTTTCTCTGCATCTATTGATATGATCATATGGTTTTTATCTTTACTTTTTTTATATGATGAATTATGTTGATTGACTTCTGAACGTTAAACCATGCTTGCATCCCTGGGATCAATCCCACTTGGTCATGGTGTATGATATTTTTGACGAGTTGTTAGATTCTATTTGCTAATATTTTGGTGAGATTCGTGCCTTCTTGTTTCGGTCAGACCAATGATGTCGTACTTGATCATTCGCGCTTGTACCATCAGGTCCTCGATGGATGCATCTGATGCTAGCGTACGTGCATTGAAAGTACAGACGATCATTTTTGTCTTCCTTCGTTGTGGCAGCCTAGGTCGGCCTTGAGATTTTGTCGGCCTCTCCTTTCTCATCCTTCTCAGTGCTGCTTTGTCAGTGAAGCCTTCAGGGTCAGGTGAATGAGACCAGTTGTAGTTACTGGTTTTGGCATATCGAATACACAACGGATAGCTTGCCAGGCTCTTCCGTGCGGGCGGAATACTCTCGGTAGCTTGCCAGTCTTTCCGAGAGGGATAGAGGCTTTTGGGGCGACCTCTAATCACCCTTGTAGGTGTTACCATATTTGAACCCTATCAAATACGGTACGACAATTCCGGAAGATGGGTATTTAGTGTCTTATGGGTCCGGAAAGTGTCCGGAAGTGTGGCGACGGCTGAGTAGTGGAAGTAGTGTCGAGAGTGGAAGTCTGCCAGTGGGGTATTTATCTGGGTAGGGTGGGTCTCCTGTGCGCAATTCGATCCCTGGGTGGTTGATGGAAGCAGACAGGGCAGGGTAGGGTGGGGCTCCTGATTAGAATCCCTTTGTCACCTGTGGTTGGTGGGAGCAAGCAGAGAAGCTCAGTCCCTGGGTCTGCCGAGCCTGGAGTCCAAGGTCTCAGAGAGTTCCGCTTATCTTGTTCTGTGGGTCTTCAGTCGTCCATGAGTCTTGGCCGGAGCTGCCACGCGGGTCCGGAAAGCGTCCTGAAGTGTGGCGACGGCTGGGTAGTGGAAGTAGTGTCCGTTTTCGACACTGGAGAAGAATTGTTCCTCGAAACATGCGACAAAAGAGGTGTTGGAGGCGTCGGTGTCCTTGTCAACACAAACTTGGCCAAGAGCATTGATTCATTCGAATGCCTAACAACCCAAATCGGACGTTTACATTTGAATAGATGTGGCTCACTGCCTGCAGTTTCTATCTTCGTTGTCTACGCACCAACATCTCATTATGATGAAAGAGAAATCGAGAAGTTCTACATGGAGCTAGAGAAGTTCTATAAAGAAGACCACACCTTCTACAAGATCATTGTGGGTGATTTTAATGCCAAGATAGGACCGAGAAGATCAGCTGAAGAACTTCACATTGGGACCCCTGGCCTAGAATGGAACGAACAGGGTGAGAGACTGTCTGAGTTCATCATGTCGACCAAGACCATTCATGATAACTCACAGTTCCAGAAGGCAGAATCTAAACGATGGACATGGGAGTCTCCCGGTGGATGATTCCACAACGAAATAGACCACATCATATTCAATCGACGGTTTTGCCTGACCAATGTCGCTGTTGTCCCAAAATTTCGAACAGGATCGGACCACCGTCTCCTTTGTGCAAAATTCTACTTCACAGAGCGGGGAGAAAGGGCTGCAAAGTTCAAAAAGAGAACTCCCAGAATGACCACCAACTGGGAACTCTTTGGTACTATTGCGGCAATATGGGAAGATGCCATTGTTGACAACATTGACGAGGAATACGATTGACTGGTTCAGCACCTCCATGAATGTGCGAGGAACGCCAAGAGAGAGATAGCCACAAAAAATAGCCTATCTTTGAAAACTCTTGAGCTAATTCGCCAGCGTGGTTTGGCGCATGCCTCAGGCAACCGCAAGCTAACGTCTGAGCTCGCAAAGCAGTGCAGAGATGCGATCAAGGAAGACCTCAAAGAGAGAAGAACAGAAGTACTGGTAGATGCAGCAGAAGCCGGGAAAAGTATTCGTAACGCCCGCCTGTCCTTCGCCAACTACAAGACCAAGATGACTACCCTCCGACGTCCTGATGGATCCATCACATCCTCCAGAACGGCAATGGAGAAGATTATCCATGACTTCTACTCAAATCTCTTCGATAGCCATGTCCACTTGCCGACATACCAAATTCCACAGGATGGATATGTTGTTCCCAACATTCCCCCTTCCGAAATCCAACGCGCCATTTCGTCGGTAAAGAAACAAACAGCACCCGGCCCAGACAAGGTCAGACCTGAACACCTGAAAAACCTGCCGTCAGTACTCATCAATACACTGGCTCGGCTCTTCACTCGCTACCTGTCTGAATGCAAGGTTCCGTCCCAATGGAAAACCAGCAGGACCGTACTACTGTTCAAGAAGGGAGACATCCATGACATTGGCAACTATCGCCCAATCTGCCTATTGTCTGTCATCTACAAGTTGTTCACTCGAGTCATCCTAAATAGGATTGGCAGAACACTAGATGAAGGACAACCATGCGAGCAAGCCGGGTTCCACAAAAGATTCAGCACCATCGACCATATCCACATGATAACCAAGCTCATTGAGGTTTCTCAGGAGTTCAAGATGCCGCTCTGTTTAATGTTCATTGATTTAAAGAAGGCCTTTGATTCTGTTGAAACGGAAGCGGTCATTGAAGCCCTAGCCAATCAGGGCATTCAAGCCCAATACATCAGGATCCTCCATGAGCTGTATTGCAGATTCACTACCAGGATCTCACCATTCTACAAAGAAGTGATCGTTGATGTCAAGAGAGGGGTGCGGCAGGGTGATACCATTTCACCAAAACTCTTCAGTGCCACCCTCGAGAACATCATGCGATGACTGGAATGGAAAGGAATGGGAGTGAAGATAGATGGTCGGCAACTACACCACCTCCGCTTTGCTGATGACATTGTTTTAATAACACCAAACATCAGTCAAGCGGCACAAATGCTGGCCGACTTTGACCGTGAGTGTGGAAAGGTAGGACTACAGCTGAATCTTACGAAGACAATGTTTATGAGAAACAGCCTCGTTCCTGACGCCCCATTTGCTCTCAACAGAACGACCAACTCCAAATGCAACAGCTATGTGTACCTAGGTCGAGAGGTCAACATGACAAATGACCTGGTACCCAAGCTGCGCAGGAGGAAGAGAGCAGCTTGGAACGCCTTCAAGAACATCGAAGAAATAGCTAAGAGGACGAAGAACCTCCGGCTCCGGGCACATCTCTTTGATTCCACTGTTCTTCCTGCATTAACATATGCCTCAGAGACCTGGGCCCTACGCAAACAGGATGAGAACGCTATTCAGGTCTCCCCAAGAAGAATAGAAAGAGCTATGCTTGGAATATCACGTTTCACTCAAATGAGAGAAAGAATCCGGAGTTCTGACATCTGTCGATGATCAAGAATCAGGGAAGCTGTCTCATTTGCCAAGGTGTCGAAAATCAGATGGGCTGGTCACGTAATGAGATTTAAAGACGACCGCTGGACTAGAGCTGTTACTGACTGGATTCCATGGGATGTCAAAAGACCGCGTGGCCGCCCACTTACCAGATGGTCAGACTTCTTCGTCAAGATCATGAACGATCGGTTTGAGGCCCTTCATGTTCCCGGAGCGAACAGATGCCATTGGGCTACACTAGCATGCAACAGGTACAAATGGAGACGTTACTGGCGCCCGCTCGAGCAAATCGACAACTAACGGGAAGTTAAGTGTTTAAGTGAATATTTTGATGAGGATCTTCACATCTGTGTTCATCAGATATTGTCCTGTAATTTTCTTTGTTAGTGAAGTCTTTGTTTGCTTTTGGTATTAGAGAGGTATGTGCCTCATAGAAATTGTTTGTAGAGTTCCTGTTTTTTCCATTTCCTGGAAAAGCTTGAGGAGAACTGGCAACAGATCTTGTTTAAATGTTTGGAAGTATTTGCTAGTAAATCCATCTGGGCCTGGGCTTTTGTTTTTGGGAAGACTTTTGATTACGATTTCAATTTCCTTGAATTGAATGGGTCTATTCAGGTATTCCAAGTCTTCTTGCTTCAGTTTTGGAGATTGTAGGAATCCAGAAATTTATCCATTTCTTCTAGGTTCTCTTGTTTTGTGGCATACAGGCTCTCAAAGTTGTCTCTGATGAACTTTTGAATTTCATTGGTTTCTGTTGTGATGTTCCCATTTTCATTTGTGATTCGGTTTATTAGGGTTTTCTCTCTCTCTTTCTTTGTGATTCTTGCTAGTGGTTTATCAATCTTGTTTTATTTTCTCAAAGAACCAGCTCTTGGTTTCATCGACTTTTGGAATTGTTTTTTGGGTTTTGATGTCATTAATTTCTGCTCTAAGTTTTATTATTTCTTTCCTTCAGTCTGGTTTGGGTTCCTTTGGTTAGTCTTTTTCTAAGATCTTGAGCTGTGAAGTCAAATTATCTATGTAGGCCCTTTCTTCCTTCCTGAGGAATGCTTGCAAAGGTACAATTTTTCCTATTAACACGGCTTTAGCTGCGTCCCATAGGCTCTGGTAGCTCGTATCTTCATTCTCATTTGTTTCTAGGTATCTTTTGATTTTTTCCTTGACTTCCTTCCTGCCCCACTCATTGTTCAACATTGAGTTGTTTAATTTCTAGGTGTTTGATTTGATTCTCCACATCTGTGTGTGATTTCTTTCTATCTTCAGCACATTGTGGTCCAAAAAGATAGTTGATACACTTTCTATCTTCCTGATTCTATTGAGGTATGTTTTGTGACCCAGCATGTAGTCTATTTTAGAAAATGCTTCATGTGCACTGGGAAAGAATGTGTAATCTTTATTTTTGGGGTATAAAGCCCTGAATAGGTCTGTTAGCCCTCTCTCTTCTATTTTTTCCTTCAAAGCCAGTGTTTCCTTGCTGAGTTTTGTTCTTGTTGATCTATCCAGAGGTGACAAGGAATATCTGACTATGATATGCTTTGGAGTGTTTTTATTAGGATCTCTTTTAGCTGGCACCTTTCTGGCTCCTTGGGTCTGGATGCCTGCGTTCTCTAACTCTGGGAACTTTTCAGCAAGAATTTCTTTAACTGTGGCTTTTTCACTGGAGTGCCTCCCTGTACTTCTGGTACTCAAATGATTCACATGTTGTTCCTCTTGGAGTCATCCCCTAGTTCTATGATTCACCTTAGAGCTATTGAATAGAATAGCTGAATAATATAATACACCTAAGGTCTTTTCCCATTGTTTGTTGTTGCCTGTATGATTTGCTCATCTTCAAGCTCACTAATTTTGTGTTCAGGTATAGTCATTCTACTGCTGAGGACACCCACTGAGTTTTTAATTTCATCTACTGAATCTCTTATTTGTGATACTTCCTTTTATAGCTTTTTATTTCTGCTCTCATCTTGTATTTTCTTGACTATCCATTCCACTGTTTCTTTCATGTCTTCCTTTAATTTTCTGGATGTCTGCTTCATTGATTCTTTGAGTTCCTTGAATATCCTCAGCATTTCATCTTGGAATTCTTTATTGGAGAGATCGTATTTGTGGGTAACCCCTGTTGAGGATTCAGGATTCTTTTCTTTGTCCTGTCCTGTAGCGGAGATTTGTGGTTTTCTCATGCTGTTGTGGTTGTAAAACCTTCTAGTTCACGAGCACTGTTCCCTCTTACTGCAGGAAACTTTTCTGAATAAGGTCTGTTGATGGTGGTCACCCTTCTCCCCTTCTAGAATATGTCCTTCCTCTCAGACATTATTCTATGGCTTATGATAGGCATCTAGTGAAGCGTTGGAGGAGGTCCTCTTTTATATTGGGCTTGTACAGCTTCTTGCGTCACTGGTCTTTTGTTGGAATTGGAGTAAACCAGTGGATTATTGTCATATTGTGTTTGAGGCGGCCAGGACTTTTTCCACAGAATTAGGTGATAAAGGTTGGGATGTGAGTCGAGAGTGCTGGAAATGGGAAATATAACTCTGGCTACATGAGCGTCCCATGGTCACACAGAAGTCCACACAAGCTCTTGAGAAGACCATGCTGCCTACAGTAGAGGCCATACCCCAGCCGGTGCTGATGCTAGTCCAAAGACCTGGGCCCAAGGGCCTGTGCAGAGGAAAGGCAGGGGCTGGGTGGGTGCATGCACGGCAGAACTCTGGCGGGTGCCCTCAAGGACCTGACAGGGTGGCAGGTGATTGGGAGCGTGGGGTGGGACAGGGGTACACAGATTGACCCACCTGTGTAGAGCACATTCATGACTTTTGAAAAAATCACAGCAAAACAGGAATAGAAGAAATTAACCTCAACATAAGTAAATATTTGGATATACTAAAACTATAATAGTAAGGATTATGTGCAATAAATCCTTAGAAAACTTCATACTCAATCACAAAAAATTAAAAGACTTCCCTCTGAAATAAGGCACACGGCAAGAGTGTCTGTCTTCATCACTATTATTTAAACTTAGTATTGAAAGTCTAGCCACAGCAATTAGACAAGAAAAAAATGAAATTGGAAAAGAAGCAAAACTATCACTACTTGGACTTGACATGATAACAGAGAAGATAGTATGGATTCCACAAAAACTTTTAGAAAAAAAGCAATACAGTAAACAAGCAGGGTATAATATCAACACACAAAAATTCTGTTGCATTTCTTTATGCAAATAACAAACTAGAAAATAAAACAATTATAGTTATGCTTCCAAACATCAATTACCTAGAAATTGACTTAACAAAGAAGGTAAAATTTTTGTACAAAATAAAACTATGCCACTATTAAAAGAAATAAAAGAGGACATAAGTAAATGGGAAATTATTCATGCCCAAGGACTGGGAGAATCATTATTGTCAAAATGAACCATGTTGCCTAAAGCACTACATAGATTTAATTATTATAAAGATGATGATGTCATTCTTCTAAGACAAACAGTAAGCACTGCTAACATTTTTTTTATTTTTATAATTTATTTACTTATTGAATCACTGTGGGAAAAGTTACAAAGCTTTCAGGTTTAGGTCTCAGTCATGCAAATATCAAACACCTTTCCCTTTACCATTACTTATTTTTTTACTACGAAGAACCCCAATAAAACCCCACCCCCATCCCTCCCAATGCCTGCGAGGCAGATGAATTCTAGTTGACACTCTAACTGCTTTGATTAGATTCATTGTTGCAATAAAAGATGCACCACTATTATTTAGAGTTTACCCTCTCCCCCCAAATCAGACATGCTGAGAAAGCATTGTGAAGTGATTCGCTTTCTACAGCTGGGTTCAAGAATTAAATGTTGGTTTTGGATTTCCACTATTTTGTTAATTAACCCTGGAAGTATTTCTACTGAGAGTCAGATAATTAAGAGATTGGTTTCTGTGCTCTGGAGTCGTGGCCATGCTGGAGAGCCGTTCGTGGAGGGCAACTGGTGGCCTCGGTAGGGCGTGAAGGACGGACTGGAACGCCCCCCTTCCCATGAGGTTTTAGTCGCCCCCACACCCCCGGCTCACACCTGCTCTCCACAAGGCTCACATGTGGCTGCCATCTTCTATCCAGAGAGGAGAGGGCGAATGGAGCAACACTCATTCCCCTCCGGGCAGACATGATGGCCTGGATTAACGCATAGTCCGTTCACTTTTCTGCTCCAAGCTGCTGGGTTCTGCATTAAGTCCTTGTGCTTCTGGGGCTGTGGCCGTGCTCCAACCTTAACTCTGATTTTCAGGGAGAAACGTTGGGTGATTTACTTCCCATTGATCACTTTGTATATACAGAGATGTCGCGTGGCCGCTGGAAAAGTCCTAGTTCCCGCATACTCGAGCTATGCTTGTGGAGGCTTCTGGTCACCGGGGTTCCATCTGGGGGAGGCGGGATGCGGCACCTACCCCATCTGGGACTTCCCAGTGATCTCGGCTCTTTTTGGAAGCTGGTGCCTTCTCCGGGAGCTGTGGAGCCAGCCCTCCATGTGTCCCTTCTCTGCGGCTGTATGCTGTAAAGATCTCACTGCTAACATTTTTAAGGAAGCATTAAACTCCCTGAATTACCAAGAACTAAGCTGAGAATATATGGAAGATATTGCATCCCTGACTTTAAACTGTAAAGGAACAGTAATCAAAACAGTATGGTCCTGGGATAAGAACAAACTTTCAGATCAGTGAAAAAGAATTAAGACCCCTAAAGTAAATTACTATGGTAAAACTCTTTATAATACTGTTAATGTTTATGTTTGGGGTATATAAAATTATTGCACTTCCACAACCACCAAAGTGTCAAAAACCGTTTACCTTATTTCACTTATATCCTTATTTCACTTCTAAGTCTCCACTCCACTTCATTCTTCTTCCCCCAGTACCCCACCCCACTCAAAGGGTAAAGTTATCCAAGTTAGTAACCTCAGTTCTGTTGTTAGAATCCAAGGGTTTATTTTCATTGGATACCTTTCATTCCCTTGTTTTGTTTCTTTATGTGCAATGTTCAAAAGCGATCACCTAAGCATGGTTTATTCCTTGCTCTCTTATAAAATCTTATCTCGCTGAAGGCTGTGTGTTCACGGGCTCACTGGATGGCACTGTTCGCCGCCTGTGTTCAGTGCTCTTGAGCCGCTGTGTATGGCCTGGATCAGAACAGCTGTTGGTCAAGGGTAGACAGAAGAAGAAACGAGGGCCAGGCTAGTCTATATCAATAGTAGTTTATTCCAATCCTCTTCACTCCTGTCTTTCTCTGCCTCCTTCTCTCCTGGGCCCCAATCTTGGAACCTCTCTCCTTCTGGCTCTGACTCTGGATCTCTGGAGCCCGAGCTCTCTCGCTTCTGACTCTCTTCTCCGAGCTTACGTCTTAGTTTATACAGCAGTCACATAAGGCGGTGACATAAAGGTGGGTTGAATACTGACGAATCAACAAAGAGAGGTAAGACCACTCCTCCAGGAGATTAACTCAAGGATAAAATCTCATCTACAGAGATTAATTCAGATTACTAGGAGATCCGCTCAAGGGTGGGATCCCAACAAGGGTGTGTTCTTCCCTCAGTTAGTAACTACTTAAATAGTTGTAATAAATCTACTTCTAATATTTCTAGCAATGTTATTCTGTATGAGCACAGTAAGAGATATAAATTTAGTTTGGTTCTTCCTGAGAACATCTCACTATACATTCCGCAGTCCTCAGGCCAGGTTAAACTTCCTAGCTCCAGCAGGGTCCTAGTCTTGTCGTTACTTACTTTTGGATCATGACAGCATTTGTCCATGATCATGCCCTCAACTTATAGTTGAGTATCGTGGCTCTTTGGCCTGGCCCATTTCGATGCCAGGGTAGCTCACCGCTTGCCCTGGGTCCATTCAGTCCCTCATCGGGACCCTGCTTTTGGGGTGCTAGGAACTAAGGGCAACTGAGTCAAGAAATCAGATGCCCAGGAGTAAATATTATTCGGAGTCAATCAACTCCCAAGTTACAAAGCATAATATTAACTGTCTTCCTGTGTCCACACAGAAAGGACATTGCTTACAATACAAGTTCAGTGTCCTTAGATGGGTGTGACCTGACAAACCTAAGCTACCTGAGGAAGGGCAAAAGAGTGTTATCCTACACTCTCTGACTTATTTCACTTAACAGACACTCTCAAGTTCCATTCAAGTGGAAGCAAAAAGCAAGATTTCATCTTTTCTTATAGTTATATAGTATTCAGTTGTGCATAAATACCACAATTCCTTTATCCACTGACCTGTCATTGGACATTTAGGTTTTTCAAGATCTTAACTGTTTTAAATAGCACTGCAATTAACAGAGTAGTACAAAACTGTCAAATGAATGTTTTAGTGTTCTTGGGATAGATACAAGTCATTGATTCACTTGTCCATATGGAAATCCTACTATTAATTTTAAAATAAATTTTCATACTATATCTCCTGAAGGCTGAACCAGGTGACATTCCCAACAAAAGTGGATGGGGGTTTCCTTTTTACCACATCCCTGCTAGCATGAGTTGTTTAAGAGTCATTTTGATATAACTCAGTCTGACTGGTGTGAAATTATTTAACATTATTGTTTTTATTTTTGTTTCCCTAATAATCAATGAGGATGGATACTTTTTCATATAACTATTAGCATTTGTGTATCTTCCTCTAGAAAGTGTATTAATCTTTTCTCCCCATTTTGATGGAATTTTTAATATACTTTTGAATATTTTTTGTTTTGTGGAGCTTTGTAAATGATTTATCTAACATATACCTTAGTCAGAGACTTGGTGATCAAGTATTTTCTCACATTAAGTAGGATGTCTTTTTACTTTAGTCAGTTTCTTTTGCAGCGCATGAAATTTTTTCTTTATTGTAGTGACATTTGTTTATTTTTGCTTTTGTTCTCTTTGCCAATGATGTCAAATCACTGACAATACCTTTGAGATCAATATAGAGTTCTGTCCAATTTATAGTTGATGGTCCTTCTGGCCTAATAGCAAGTTGTTTTATTGATTTTGAAATAAGTTTTGGTTCTGGTTTAAGATATGGGTTCAATTTCTAAATAACTAAATCAACAAAAATATACTATATCAGATGAAAAATGAAAAATGACAAAGTAAAGCTAATCAGGCAGTTAAAAATATTAATGGTAAGGACCAGATTTTAAAAAATACTTCCTGGAACAAGAAAATATTTTAATTTTTTATGATCATGAATAGCTTTGTAACTACAGAGATCATGGTGATTCAATAAAAAAAATTACAAAATGTTTTCTTAAGTTTAAGGTTAATTTTAATTGCATTTGAATAAATTCATCATCAAATAAAGCTTTCTAAACTTTCAGATAGAGACACAAAAATGTGAGATTTTCCCCCCATTCCAGCAAAAAACAAAAATTCACATATCTTTTTTTAGTGATGACTATTATGGAGAATTTTAAAAACAGCATAAAAGTTGGAAGAAGGTGAGAGTTGATTTCAAAGTAGGCAAAGGTCAACTTAGTGTTTGAAACCGATTGCTACAAGAAAACTTATGACGAATAATGAATTAATCAAATTAAATTAAACATGTCTAGTTCTCAATAAATGATTGTATACTAACAGCAATATTACTAACAATAATAAAAACTATAATAGCTCAATAAAAATTAATAAAATTGTTACTAAGTTTTCTTAGAAGTCTTCTCAAAGAATTCTTCTGAAGTTGACTATCCAAAAAACTTTCCTTTCTCAGAGTCATAGCAGTGAAAATAAGGTACCTGTTAAAAAGATGCAAATTTTGCATATTATGGTAAAGTGCTTGAGCGGGCCTAGTAACGTCTCCATTGGAGACTTTGTTGTTACTGTGTCTGGCATATCGAATACTCTCGGTAGCTTGCCGGGCTCTCCGAGAGGGGCGGAGGAATCAAACTCGGGTCGGCCATGTTGGCTGTGTGCAAGGCAGACGCCCTATCCGCTGTGCTATCGCTCCAGTGGGCTGGAGCGATAGCACAGCGGGTAGGGCGTTCGCCTTACAAGCGGCCAACATGGCCGACCCGAGTTCGATTCCTCCGCCCCTCTCGGAGAGCCCGGCAAGCTACCGAGAGTATTCGATATGCCAGACACAGTAACAACAAAGTCTCCAATGGAGACGTTACTGGGCCGGCTCGAGCAAATCGACGATCAACAGGAGGGCCTTTACCTTTACCTTATGGTAAAGTGCTGTATGATTAAACACAATGGTACAAGTTATTCCTCTGATTAAGAGAGGAATCATCATGAATAGTTCAGAAAGTTCCCAACTAGCAAACCTGACAAAAGACTCTAGACTCCCATATGAGAATTACTGCATTGTCACCATAGACTCAGTAAGTCTTGACTCATTGTAAGAGGTGGGTAGAGGATAGATATGGCACTGCTGTGTGTGCACATTAAGGTGTAGCCAGTATCTGAAAGGAGAGTTGGTGTGTGTTCAGATCTTATAAAATTTTATATACAGCATGAAAGTTTTACTTGTAATTCCTTCAAGACACTTCATAGTGGTGAGAAAAAACTACTGGCAAGCTACTGAGAGTATCCTTCCCCCACAGCAGAGTCTGGCTGCTACTGTGATATATTCGATATGCCAAAAACAGTAACAAGTCTCACAATGGAGATGTTACTGGTGCCCACTCGAGTAAATTGATGAACAGGAGGGCAGTGCTACAGTGCTAAGAAAAAAAATACATATTTTAGGTTATTTATTTATTTATTTATTTATTTACTACCGATAGTATCCTGCTGGGCTGGAGCTATAGCACAGCGGTAGGGCGTTTGCCTTGCACGCAGCCAACATGGCCGACCCGAGTTCAATTCCTCCGCCCCTCTCGGAGAGCCCGGCAAGCTACCGAGAGTATCTCGCCGCACGGCAGAGCCTGGCAAGCTACCTGTGATGTATTCAATACGCCAAACACAGTAACATCTAAGTCTCCAATGGAGACGTTACTGGGCCGGCTCGAGCAAATCGATGAACAACGGGAGGACAGTGACAGTGACAGTATCCTGCCCACATGGTAGAGTCTGGCAAGCTCCCCGTGGCATATTCGATATGCCAAAACCCAGTAACAATGATGGGTCTCATTCCTCTGACCCTGATAGAGCCTCCAATGTGGCACTTGCTAAAATCTCAGGGCTAGGACGAATGGAGATTTTACTGGTGCCTGCTCGAGGAAATCTATGAACAACAGGATGACAGTGATACAGTGATTTACTTGATAACCTATCATTTTTTTTCTGTTTCCTTCATGCTTTTTGAAAAATTACAATCATGTATTTTTCCTTGGCCAGAAAGGGGCATCAAAAATGTAAAGGTCCTGTAAAGGTCCAATGCTGGGGTTATCGATACAATACAGCAGGTAAGGTCCTTGCCTTGACTCTGAAACCAATACACACTCTTCTGGTAGAATACGCAGCAATGAAGGGAATTAACCCTATGTGGACTTGCGATATTTTTGAACTGGTGTGGTCACAATAACTTCTACTTTTTTTTTCACAGATGCACAAATCAAACATATTTCTCCCAACCATAGGATCCCTAAAATGTATCATTAATAATCAATATGATTATCCTTGTTAGAAAAAATAAGATTTTCATTTTTATGATGATAGAAATCCAGGAGCTTATCTGGGGTGAAATTTAAGACATAAAAAGTTTGATATTCATAATATCAGGTGAGATTATGAAGTTTACTGGATGGTTAACTGCATTTTAGCATATATAATAATTAAAACATAGCATTGTTTATTCCCACACCAATAATGACAAAGCTTTGCCACTAGACCTTTGTCACACTCTCAGCAACTGGTAGATCCAGCTGTAGAGTCTGAGTTTGTATCATAAGTAGAAATAGGAAATGTGATTAACACTCAGTCTGAATCTGTCACCAGTGTGTTCATTTATTCTGGCCCAGGGCCTGTGTTCCTCTCTGCCTCCTGCCATGTGTTGCTCTGTTTTTGCTCTGGAAAAAGCAACACATTTCATAAAGGGGTCAACATTACCAGGAAGGACTAGGTTGGAATCTGGGAGTTTCCTGCACCACATGAAAACACTCTGCCAATTTGCCACAGGTGTACATCACTGCAACACTAAGGAAAATATAGCATTGCAAATAGTGTAGGAGGCAGAAACAAAGAGACACACAGTGTTTATGTTCAAGAATAAAAACAAACAATGTTTTCCTTGAAAGATGATGATGACGTCTCTCAAACCTGAAGTCTGCATAGCTCTAAAATGATTTTATGCACAGTTTTGCGATGAAAGTCCTAGATGTGGCCCATCAAAAGGCAGAAGAATCTCACTAAAACTGTAATGTTTCCTATTCTTCTTTAAAGTTCTGGGCACTTTATTCTGACTGGGTGAGTGGCAGATACACCATCTGATTTTAACCACAGAAACCTCTGCCACAGTAACATAAAAGGCTAATGAAACAGTCTATGAAATAAAAGTGTGCTCATGACTTTGATGTGGGAAGGGTTTCCTGGTGCTGCAAGTGCCAACTTCATGGTACATTTCACCATCTGTGACTGTCAGTGGCCACTGATCTTTATCTGTCCAAGTTGATTCATTTGCAGGTGCAAGGTGTTTAGGTATAACTTAAAATGTGTAATACATATATGTACATACATACAAATACATACAGGTATATATATACAAGTATACATATATATGTATACATACATATAATATATCTATATATTATGCCTGAACCCAACCTCCAACACTCTTCAAAATAAAAAAAAATTATTTACCAGGAAGAAGCTCGAACATGTACTCGTACTTCACTCACTCTAATATATTCAACCTAAGACATGAATTTACCTAATATTTCATTTCATGCAGAACAGAGTATCTTGCCTTTAAGTATCAGTTCTACAAAACCATTGAATGACTGGTCTCTAGAGTCATAAATATCCAGTATAATACCCCAATATAGCTTTGGGGTAAATCATTTTATAACTGTTCAAAGCCTTTAAACTTATGAGAAACTAAAATGTAATGAGATTTATTTTTGATCTGGGATTGAATGATTGAGCTTATTTTGTCTTTTAACTTGCATGACACAATTTTTTTTAATTTTGGTGATACAAGTATCCTCTGAATTTACATTTGACCTGAAGTGGAAAGAATACCTCAGAAGTGCCTAAGTTTAAAGGCAAATCAATCTATTAATGTTTGAAATAGTGATCTAAATCACTACTATCTCTTCTGTTATAATGTAGACAGGCTGAGTTTGTAGGCAAACTTCCCCTCTGTATATGGTCTCAGAGTACTAGAAAGGAGCAAGGACAGATGGTTAGACCATATAGGTTACTAAACAATGGAATGGATGCCTTCCCCATGTATTTTTATAATTGAAGGGCTTCTTTTCATATACATTCTTAAGTTCTGCATTATAAAAATTAATAAGTTTATTTACTGGGGTAAGTTTGGGCCACACCTGGCAGAAGTAGAGCTTATTTCTGGCTCTTTACTCAGTTATCATTCATGGTGGTGCTCAGGGGACCATGTGTGGTGCCAGGGATCTAATCAGGGTTGGCAGTATGGAAGGCAAGCAACTTAACCACTCTACTAACTCTCTAGTCACTAAATTAGCAAGTGTTTAAAAAGGGAAATGACCATGATTTCAGAACCTGAAATCAAAACAATCTAAAGGAGAATGTGATTATAAATTTTTGTATAAATTGAATTATAGAATAAATTGCATATAAATGGACTAAGATACAGAAAGAAAGCTACATTCCATGATGTATTCAACAGTTCTCCATTATTTCAAAGGATAAAAGTATGGACCAAACATGATTGCCACTCAATGCCTCTTTTGCAAATCACAACACTGAAAAGGAGAGAGAGAACAGAGAGGAATGCCCTGCCACAGAGGCAGGGTGGGATGGGGGGAATGGGGGATACTGGGATCCGTGGTGGTAGGAAATGGGCACTGGTGGAGGGATGGATATTTGATCATTGTATAATTGAAATCCAAGCACAAAATTTGTAAGTCTACAACTGTACCTCATGGTGTCTCACTAATAAAAAAAAAGTATTCTAAAAGAGACCTGGGTATTGACCCTGTAAGAGCAGTGTGCTAGAGAGAATGGAGTAAGATTTAGACCCAAACCTATTTATGTTCCGGTCTCTCTCTCATTTATTAGCTAACTGATATGACTCAGATCCCTAATCCCTCTGTACCTTAATGTCTTCATTTGTAGTATAAGGATAATGAACTCTTTGGGTCATTGTGGGTATTAAGTTGATAATTCATGTAATAAGTGCAACTCTTGCATTGGTGTCTGGAATGAAAGGGTTCAACAAATGATTCTTTCTCCTACTTCACTCAACCTCTCTTCTTTGTCAATTGTAATAAAATTCTTCACAAGCTTGCACAAAGCTACAGTTGATGAGATGCATAAAATTATTATACTAGGAAAACCAATGTGACCCAAAGGTCTCCTGACATCCAGGAAATGATTGATCTAATAATCCCAATGATCATAAACTTATTTATGTCTTCATTAAAAGTTTCTTTTGGTTACTGAATATCTAATTAACATCCTTTGTTGTAACTGACCCCAAATAACTAAATTGTGTACATCCTAGCATAGTGATTCAATCCTGTTCTCTTCTCATTTTCATTGACTATTCCTAGCTTCCAAATAAGTCTGAAAAATGCTTAATATCATATACCATTTCTTCTACTTCAGCCTTGAAAAGAAATTGATATTATAGGATTGAGCTACCTAAGACATGTCATGTTTAGTTCTAGACAAAGCAATTCTTTCAAGACTGATATTGATACAAACAATAATGAGACACATTCTCAGAGAACTGGAGAACTAACAAATTCCATTTACAACCCCAAAGAGTTAAAAACATTCTTATTTGGGGGCTGGTGAATTCGAATAGCAGGTAGGGCATTTGCTTTGCATGTGGCCAACCTGAGCTCCATCCCTGGCACTATGATTCCCTGAGTCCCCCAGGAGTGATCCCTGACTACAGAGCCAGGTTAGCCCTGAGCACAACTGAGTGTGTTCCAAAATAACAAAATAAAATTAAATTAAATTAAAAATAAACAGAAACATTCTAAAATTAAATATAACTAAATTGGATATAATTCAAATTTTTGAGTTAAATATAATTCTTGAAAAACTTTTCTGAGAGTTAAGTATATACTGTCAGAGGTTTGGTAAAAATTAAGTATATATTTTACATATTTTATGAGGACAAAGCATATTTTCCTGGGAAGTAAAGATTTCTAAAGAACCCATTTATATCTGATTTATTCAAACTACTCATACATATTAAGAACCATGAAGTATAGTGTATTTACCTTACTGTTAACTTTATTAAAGCAAACATTTTGATGCAATATAAGAGAAATTTTGGACTCTTAATTCTAGACTTTCTATAACCCATATATATGTAAACATATTTAATATATTTATAGATAAAGACAGTTATGTGATTTTGCATTATAGATATCTTTTTATCTGTGGAATGGGAACAACAAATTCCCTATGGAAAAGCAGTATAAGGAAATTTTTAAGTGGAAGCAATTTTTGAGGGTTGTGGTTGGAAAACTGGTCACTATCCACTTTTTGAGGTTTTCAAAAATTCCCTTCTCTCCTCTTTACTTCCACAAAGTATGAAAAGCAGACATCATGTGAATTGTGATGAACATAATCATGCCATATTTTTCCGGTTAGTTAATATTAATCTGATTAGACATCACTGACTGTTGAAATATAATGCATGTATGTGTGTATGCATAGAAAGAGAGAACAGAGGCATATATGCATATATATTTGATTGATATACATAATATGTTTCAACAGATAATTTTTGCTTTAGCATACTTTAATATGTTGCTCAGTTATTTCTTAATTACTTAATTGGACATCATTTATTGATTTCTCTGGTGACATAATTGCCTAATGATGTACAGAAACAAACAAAATAAATGTAGCAGTGTTTGCTTCTTAAAGCCATACAAACTAAACAGTATTTTTAACTTATTTAATTTGTACTGAGTAGAAGCTGCCAGGATTGAAAAATAACCTCAGGGAACATTCAGGAAATCAGGTTCAACAGTCATAGGCAGATGGGAAGATAAATGGCCTTTCTTAGAAATTCTATGCTGGATTAGAATTTACCCGTCCTCCCAAACTATTGGCTTGTATGTTGGGGGAGGGGGGGGATGATCCTGCAAGAATATTCTATGAATTAAAAAGTCATCTAATTTGTGTAGCTTCAGGTACTATGTGCACTGAACATAATTAGAACAGCTCAGTTTGGAGACCCCTGTGGAGTTTCCATCCTGTCTTCTGGGAATTAGCTTCCTGGGGCTCCTTCTTCACACTTGCCAGCACATCAAGGGGAAAACTTACCACCCTCACACAAAAGGACTATTGAGGGGCCATGAGTCAACTGGAAAACATACAGGACATTTTCTCAACTTGTTTCTTTCCATTGCTGCAAAATAGCATGTCTTTTCATTGGATTTCCACTCAACAAAAGAAGTACACCTTGTTGACAAGAATTTACAAGTGGGCTGCAAGGCAGGGAGGCAGAGGGATTCGTTCATTAGGAACTAAATTTCTAGTAAACACAGTGATGGGATGATGTGCTTTGTAAAGATCAGGCCTAGAAACTTTGTGCCTAGTGTTTACCTAGCTTGAACTCTTGAGCCCTAAAGCCATGAAATACCAATGGGGAGAATGAGACAGAATGCAGTGAGGGGTCCTACTCTACTTTGGTGGGAAGAAGTCTCCTTGGTCACTTCTTTGGACTTGTGAGGAAGTTACTCATCAAAATTAGCCCCATGCTGCACTTCACACGAAACTAGTACTTCAAATCTTGATTAAGTCAGTCTAGTTGATTGAATGAGCTATGTGTAAACAATAGAAACACACACACACACACACACACACACACACACACACACACACACACACACACACACACACCCTCTGGCAGGCAGATTGCAAAGGGAATTTCTGTTTCCAGTTTATTCTTTTATTGAGTTCTATGCAAAGTACATGAAAAACTAAAAATCTCTCCTCTCCAGCTCCTTCTCTCTCCTATCTCTGTCTCTCTTATTCTCTCTCTCTCTCTCTCTCTCTCTCTCTCTCTCACACACACACACACACACACACACACACACTCCCACCCTTTCTCCAGCTAATGCTGTTTTCCAGTCTCTGAGCTGCCAATGTACCATGAGAAATCCACTCATTGACATGACAGCAATGGCAGTTGTACAGCAGAAATGGTATGGTCTGTTGCAATAAATTACAGGTTTCCTTTTCATGTTCAGCACAAGAGGCGGCCCTCATGCAATTAGCTACAGCTGGTTAAAGAAAGAAACCATGCATCTGTGGACAGATCAGACTGAGAACCAACTCTTATTTTCTGGCATATATCACTATCTACAAGAAAAAAAGGTCTGATTTTTGTTCCTGCGTATAAGCCATTTTTAAAACTTGCACTTCCCCCTTCTGAATCACCAAGACAGCACAGCATTTGGGGAAACAAATCTCCAGTCAAGTTTTTTTTTTCCATTAAGGTCACTGGTTATGACAAATAAGAAGGATCTTTCACTTTGTTTCTTTCTCCCATCTAGCAAAATCTCTTGGTTTGGGGATCACATACCCTGATGCTCAGGGGTTACTCTGACTGCACTCAGGAATTATTTCTTAGGGTGCTCTAGGGACCATCTGGGATGCTGGGGATCGAACTAGGTCAGCGTCTTTTAAATGGTATAAAACCTCAGAAAAAAATTGGTTGTTTTCAGCTCAAAGAAAGCTTTGATATAATTCTATATAATGAATTTACATTATACATAGAGAATCTATATTCACTGATTCTCTTCTTTGATGTTCAAGTAAGAATTTATTTCTATTTAATCTGCAAATAGAAAGTTTGTAGAAAATTTCGAGTTTCTTTCTGAGACCTCTGACTTTAGTACAACGCGATTTTTAATCAAGTCACTATTCAATAAAAACAAATCTGTGTTCTTATTGGTCCTGGTTGAGGAAATTTACTTATTTAGTGGAAAAGGATAAAAGTCTAGAAACTAAGAAAAATTCTAATTTAAAAATAACTCACATTTATCTTTTAGAATTGTTTGAAGACCTCTATGAAATTATTAACAAGTCATTTAGACATATTCAAATCTTATGGAAGTAGGAAGAGATTTTTGTCTTGATGGGTTTCTTTATTTAGCACAGAAAAGAGGAATCATAATGGAAATCATCTTGTAATTACTGATTCCTCCCCACCCCCATTGGCTGTTTGTTTTATGAGCAGCAAAGCTACTACTGATGTTTAAAAGAACGGGAAAGAAGGGGAAAAGGAACTTGACAATTCCACTGAAGATCACAGAGCATTTGTTGCAATGTCTCTGAAAAATTTGCCTGAAGATTTATTTTTAAAGCCATGCTTAAATGTAAAATTTCTTTTGCCAGTTTTCCTCATTTATGTTGCAATCAACTGTACTGCTCGTGGAAAAGAAAGAAAACAATGATTCCCATATTTTTGTTTTATTAGGTTGGAGAGAGATGTATACAGAGTGAACACCCTTTAAGCAGCAAATAAATATGACATGTTTGGAAGGAAAGGGAAAAAACAGAGTAGTACCCAGACAACATGTTTCTATCATCTCAAAATTTATTTTACTGGAAAATGTTTTTTTTTCTTTGTAGCGGACATCTAAACCCCTTTTGTAAAGAACAATTTAACAGTGAATACAAACAGGTTGAAAGGAGTGGAATTCAAAGATTTTTAAAAAGCTCAACTTTGTGAAATTTTGTAGACAAGCAACATATTCCTAATATTTTCAAAGTAGTTTTAATTTTCTCTTTCAGGAAGACAAATTTTCTTCCTGAAGAAAAATTAGGCTAGAGAGACTCTGAACTGCCAAATTTATATTCAACTGGTTTAGTAAAAATTGTCTTGCAGTAAAAGCAAACTCATCATGGAGTGAAAATAAGGAAAATTCAAATGTAAACCATTAGAAAGACATACTGGGAATCATGGCTATTGAACTTAGAGAGGAAATAACCAATTCGCTATGCCTAGAGATATTTCAAGCTAAGAAATACAAAACACTAAATCTGTATTAGGATCTATCTTTATTTTAAAGTATAAAAATAATAAGTATTTTTATATTAGCCATTTTCAGCATAACTAATCAAAGGAAAATGACATGATAAAATTATTATTGTCTGTCACATGATTGCAAAGGAAGGAAGTTGCCTGATGCCCAATTTTTATTTAAATTTAGAAAAAAATAACACAGAGTTTCTGAGTGGTATTATTCTAATTATCCCAATATACTCCGATAGTGCTTGAAATTAGTTTCAAAAATACAGAAAGAAAGGCCTATAAACCTCCAAGCTCAGAACTTCAAACCACCTCTCAATACATGATGCAGCTTTGGTCAACAAGGGAAACAAATAAACCTGCTCTGATGAAAATAATAATGTCACTGGGTAGATTGAAGATAATCAATAAAATTAGTCAATCACATGATATCTTAAACGGTGTGTATAGAATATAATAAGGAAGATTGGGAGTGTGTTGTTGGTAGAGCATTTCTTTAAAAGTATAGCAGAAAAAGTCTCACTGAAAAAGTGGCATTTGATGCCAGACCTCAAAGAAATGATGGAGTTAGACATGTGAATAATCTGGTTTCTCAACCTCAGTGCTACCAATATGATGACCAAGAAAATTCTTGTGGTGGAGCTGTGCAGGGCATTGTAGGAAGTTCATCAGGTCCCTTATCCACTGTCTATTAGATAGCGTAGGATATATCTTGACCCCAGTTGTGACTACCAAATGTCTTCAGACATTATCACAGTTCCCTAGAGGAAAATGTCACTGCCATAAACCTGCTTGACAGGGTAGAGAAACAAAATACCAACATGGTGTGGCAAGAAAAAAAGAATAAGTGAGGATATTGAAACTTGGCACTGGGCTCACTGAGGTGATAGGGCTGTTCCTTTAGGGCTTCATAGGCCAGTAAAAATTCTATTTATTTCATTCTATGTTAGAATGTGGAAACCACTGGATAATTTGAAAATGACCAACCTGTATGTGAGTGAGAGGGAAAGGGTAAAAGTAAGGGTATGAAATAGAAGGCTTTATTCTAATCCAAGCAAGGGATGACGATGGTACCTACCAAAGTCATAAAAAGTGATCAGATGGGAATGTATTTCTAGCATAATAAATGGGTTCCTGCCATATGATAGGTCTTGATAAAGATCAAGTTAAAGATCCATGAGTGACAAGAAGGATGGAGATGCCACCAATTAAGATGAAAATTCATTAGAGAGAACAGAGTTAGGAAGGCAGATTGCAGAACACCTTTATAATTCTTCCTTTAGACTTTAAGCAGGAAAAAAGTTATTTTGAATATTCATTTTGTTTGAAATTACAGAGCCAGCAAAATTTTCACATGTGAATATAAACTGGATGGGAAGAGAGAGAACTCCATCTTAAAGTAACATGCATTAAAATATTTCTCTGTGGTGTAAAATAATTTTTATAATGCCTTTCCAAATATAATATCTTTTTTTCCTTTTCTTTTTTTTTATTAGTGAAACACCATGAGGTACAGTTGTAGATTTACAATTTTTTGTGCTTGGGTTTCGATTATACAATGATCAGATACTCATCCCTCCACCAGTGCCCATTTTCCACCACCATGGATAATATCCCCCCCACCCCCATCCCCCCATCCCCCCCTGCCTCTGTGGCAGGGCAATCCCCTGTGTTCTCTCTCTCCTTGTGGGTGTTGTGGTCTGCAAAAGAGGCATTGAGTGGCAAACATGTTCAGTCCATAGTCTACTTTAGACATGCATCTCCCCTCCTGGGAGGATCCTCCAAACACCCTTTATTTGGTGCTCCCTTCTCTATCTGAACTGCCCTTTCCTCTAGGATACCTGGCTGGCCTCTAAGTTATGGAGTAATGCTCCTGGTGCTGATCTCAGCTATTCTTGGGTATTAATCTCATATTTTGTTACTTTATATTCCCCAGATGAATGCAATCTTTCTATGTCTATCCCTCTCTTTCTGACTCATTTTGCTTAGCATGATACTTTCCACCAAATATAATATCTTAATGGATACACATAGTATGCATCTGTCCTATGAACACAAAGTAAGTCACATTTCTTGGATTGATTACATTATTTTCAAAAGAAATCATAGTACTGATATAAGCCAAAGGGAACTAATGATTGTTCTAAAGGAATTAATGCCTCTGCTATGTTACTGCCAGTGCAGACCCAATTACTTACTGGAATGGGGCTGTATCACACCTTTATCTACCTCTGTCCCAGTAGATTCTATGTTTGCATTGCTGTCTTTCTACTCCTTTGCTTGTCACCTCCACTTTGTCTATCTCACCATTTGCATGGCCCATCACATAACAGGCACTCAGTAAGCAGCGACTACATGAATAAATAACAGACGGGTTACTAACAAGCCAAGATTTGTGGCCTACATTCACAATAGCCTAAGCCACACAGATCCCAGGAGAACAAAAACCATGCCTTAGCAACTTTGCTTTTCTTTTGGTCTAAGTCTCCTGCTCCTCCCAAGTGGTGTGATGGAAGATAGCTGACTTGGAAATCAATCAGACCTGAGTTGGAAGCTCAGCTCTCCTACTAATTATGCGAATTTGGACCAACAACAGGTTATTTATTGAGCAGAAAAACGAGTTCCTGCCTAGGTGTTTGGCAAAACAACAGCTCTGTGTTCAGAAATTTACAATCAGAAAAAAATTAAAAATCCCAATAGCAGTTCCTGTGATTTCCACACCAATGTGTGTTGTTTTGTTTCAGTGACACAATCTGGAGGTGGTGGTGTGGCAGACTGTCCAAATACCTTCCTCTTGCCCTGGCGCTGGCACTCTTCTGGTGCCTGGAGAGCATAGCCCATCCTTGCCTTCACTGAGCTGTCTACCTGGCACAGAAGCCATAGCACTGCAGCACTGCCCTCCCGTTGTTCATTGATTAACTCAAGCGGGCACCAGTAATGACTCCATTGTGAGACTTGTTACTGTTTTTGGCATATTGAATATGTCAGGGGGAGCTTGCCAGGATCTGCCGTGTGGGCAGGATACTCTCAGTAGCTTGCATGGCTCTCCGAGAGGGATGAAGGAACTGAACCCAGGTTGGCCACATGCAAGGCAAACGCCTTACCCATTTAAACAGTAACCTTGTAGACACTTATTTGTGGGTCTGGTAAGAGCTGGCAGGGAAGAAGAATGGTATATTATGTAGGAGGAATACAGTTAAACTTAGGGAAAGTAATAAGCAGAAAGCTTTTCTATGGAAGTCACATTAAAACTGAAAACTGAAAACAATTAAAACTGAAAACAATCTTGATTAGGCGAGTGGGGTTGTCCTATAGAGTGGGAGAGAAAAGGAGCAGAAGGAAGAGTTTCAGAAAAAGTTTGAGGAAAAGGGGGTTCTAAATGTAAGAAATTTCAGGATTCACTAAGGCTCTGGGTTTCCACATTTCTCTATACATAAAATGTATATAATTCCTCTTATGTGTGTTCAGATTGTTTGATGAATCAGTAAATTCTCAAGTTCCTCATTTTATTAGTATTTATCACTTTGTACTCACGTAATTTTATATCTCCTTAAAGGTCGAAGTTAACCATCCAGAAAACCTTAAATTCACAAGAACCTCAGGCTATGGATTTACCAGTCTTCTAAAAATGGTCTCTTTGTCTTTCATTTAAGTTCGTTTGCATCATCCTTCAAACCACAAAGTTCTTTAACAGGACTCCTGTTATAAGACTGCCTTTTTGACCTGAGTTTAGTCTTAGTTGATCAATGCTGACTACTCTTGCTGTATCTAGGTGACTGGTGAGATCACCCATCACTGGGTGGTATGGCCACAGCAGCCTTTATGAAATTACTACTGGTGTCTGCTTTTGTTTTGCTTTTAATGAAGCCTACCCACAAGAGGCCCTTTTCAAAGCTTTACATTTTTCTTTTCAGCCCAAAGGAAACTAAATGAAAGGGAGGGGAACTTCCCCTTTATTTAAAGAATCATTAGAGATTAGTGGACTTGACCAAATGAGGAAAATAAAACATGAAGCCCTATTCCAGCAGTCACGTCTACAACCTCCTGGTGTTTTCATGGGAACCCCCATGGCTCATGTATTTATTTTAAGTCTATCATAAAATTTAAACTTTATTGCAATGTAGCATAAAAAGCTTTGGTTCAGGGGCAAGTCTCTTTCCCCCCACCACCTACATTGCAAACTGGTTGTTTTAGAAAAACATTTAAATATTCAAGCAAGTGAGATAAAGCCAGCAGCTTGCATCCTAATCCATTCTCATCTTGTAGTCACTTCAAAACTGTAAAGAATTTTTCCTACTCATCATAAATTTCCCTCATCCTTTCTGTAATTTTGAAAACGAAATTGCCAAGATATTTAGGGTGTTATAAATTGTTGGAGTTCTACAACTGTCTCACATCTTATGTCATCATAAAGACTCCAGACATACTTGTAACTCTGGATAACCAACTAATTGTGCACAGTTGCAAGCTGTCATCTTTCCTATATTTCTCTGGTACTTTTTAAAAACATAGTTTAATGAATCCAGACTGAGATGGAGTGGGGTAAGTAGCATTTCAGTTTGCAGAACACACTAAAATAAAAACAGTCAATTTGGAAAATGCAGCCATATTATGTTGTCTATTTGATCCATCTAAAGGAAAATAATGTGCATATCTCTATCAGGAAATTTTAAAAAGGAATATATTATTCTTTCAGGGGCTTATGGTTTAACTTGAAGATACATGGCATATAAAAATGCTATGGAGCATTATTTTTCTTAGTCATCATTTAATTTTCTCTAATAAGAATAACTAATCAGAAGAGGCAGGTGCTTCCTTTGGTCCTGACCAGCTTAACATGTGAGATGGTCTAAGATTTATGCCCAGATGCCAGCATCTCCACTGGCCCCATTGGTATCATACCTCTTAGTGTTGGAGAGCACTCAGACTTCCTTGTCTAGCATGTTTCAACAGCTCCAGCCATGAGGTGCTGCTGATAATGAGCAGATTCCAGCCCCTCCTCCTCATCATCAAGGAACCTTTATAGGAACACCACAAGGAACAGTAATAGAGGCTGTCCAGACTCAAAGGGGCTGAAGGAGTCAATGAAAAGCCCCAGATCAGTCATCTAAAGGTGTTTTATGTCAGTGACTATGCTCAGGAAGTGGAAGCACAAGTAGGCGCCCTAGATATTTCAAAACTTTCTGGGGAACAGTAAGGTGTAACAGCCTGACCCTCAATTCAAAGAGTCTGCACTGATTTCAAATTCATACTTCTAAAGCTATATCTCATCATGCCCCCCAAAACCCAAATTTTTTTACACAGCTTAAGAACTCATCAATGCCTATAAGATTATCCCTCATAAAATAGCATCTACTTCATTTAAGAATACAAGTTACCTGGGTGCTGAAAATACGGCCTCAGGGAAAGTGGTAGAGAATAGTGATCATTGTAGTATGTTTTTCAAACCACAGATTGAGATCTTTTAGAGGAAGTTAAAATTAATTTGGTGAAACCAATTTTTTAAAAAGAATGAAACAGAATAAATGAACAGAAATGAAGGAAAGAAAAAACGTAAAAGGGCCTGAGAGACAGTATAGGGGTTAAGGCAATTGCCTTGCACACTGGCCCTGGTTACATTTCTGGCACTGCATGTGCTACCTTGAGTACTACAAAGAATGATCTATAAGCTCAGAACCAGAAGTAAGCACCCCTGGTTATGCCTCAGAAGCAAATGAAAAATGGGGGAAGAGAAGAAAAATTCAGAGGTTACATCATATTATTTTATAAAAAAGTAACATTTACTTTCTGTTGTATATAGATGTGAACATTATTAAAATCATGATGTTTTGCCATGGGTAATGGAGAAAAAAATTGAAAAACACTATAATATAATACCATTGTTTCAAGATCTTCATTAAGCTAAATTCGTCAAGATATAACCAAACAACTAGTGGTATATTAATACCTCACGGTCATATCCCAGCTCTATAGGTATGGAAGTGATACCTGGATAACATTTATTCCATGGAATGGAATTAGAAAACACACTCAGTACCACCAAACTTCAGTCAATGCTCCTAGTTGTATCACTCTGCAATACTTTTTTGGACATTTAAAAGAAAATTTCATTGAAGGGGATATATTCATCTCTATACCTACTGAAGGGGCTCTATACTGAACCTTGCTTCATAATAGTATTAAACAATCAATCAATATTGACTGAGCATTAGTTTTATGTATTGTATCTACAGTTTCATTTAAAATTTTACATCAGCTTTGTAATAAAAACTCTAAAACTATCTTCTATTTCAGATGACAAATTCATATTTGAAAGTCAAAGTTATTTACCCAAGGTGAATATGCTGTTGAATGCAACATCCAAATCCAAGTCTATTGAGGCAATACTGCAAACATTCAACTAGAAAAGGTCATTTACTACTTGAACACCTCTTTGCCTACTAGGTTTCTTGAGTATAAAAATGAACATTAATCAATGTCTTATTTATCTTTCTTTCTATCTTAAAATTCTTCCCACCAAATTTTTACCCTAAAGGCAACTGTAAATTTTCAATAAACTGAGACTCAAAAGAAGACATTAAATCATTGGTGCACGGATTTGAATAACCTAAGTTATTTACCATGATCATATTTCTGTATGCTATACTTTTAAAAATACTGTTCTCCCGTCAAAATTGGAAAATACAAGTTGGTTTGCAAAGTTAGGGAAAAGAGTTTCAAATATATCTATTGTATTGTTCTTTGGTATTCATATCTTAAACTGATCTATTATAGAAGGTTTGCTAATAATCATTTCTTAAGATCTAAAATTAGTTTGGCTCACTTTTAAATTTCTCTTTATATCTTGTCTCTTATATGACACTATTTATTCTTCTCAGTTTCCCTCATTTGAAAATTTTGATTTTATTTTGTAGGTATTTGGAGATCTGGTTTACTTTAAACAATGAAGCAGACAGAATCCCCTGAGGCCAACTCATGGAGAACTGGGAGGTCCTAGTGGTACAATTAAACTGGCGACAAATCAATAGAAACAGAAGACAAGAGGAAAGAAAACAATAATTAAAAACATTCTGTCAAAAAAATAGAACAATAATTAAAAGATGCAAACTATTGTTTTGTTACACCAACTACATTTTAATTCTCAATAAATTGCTGAAGACCATAAAATGACTTTGCTTTTTACAATTTTACACTTGAATACAAATTTTATATTTCATATAAAATGCTTTATACTTAAGTAAATGTATACCTGCAGAGTTAAAGAAAACTTCTTGTCTCTGACCACACAGTAAATGCTTAGGAGAATCAGCGTTCAAATCCAATCAAACTCCAGAACCTGTTTTTTAAACCAGTTAGGTTCAGCTTCCCAAATTCATGGCAAGGCCAGCAAAGAAGATACAAGCTTGTTTTGACCTTCACTAATCAATGCTAGAATCATATAAAAGATGATGACTGCTCATTTATGGGGCCTCTGATCTCAAGACTATTAAATATATGTTTTAGAAAAAAGTGATCCTTGTTATTGCTCTGAAGAGTTTTGCTATAAATGGAGAGAGAGATGACCTTTATTGGAAGAAAAAGAACAATCAAGAGGAAGTTTAAAATTACAAGGAAAATTTCTAGAGCAACATACTTTGAGTGTTCAAAAGAAAATGGAAACTAAAGCAAAGGTGAGGAATGGATTTCAGAGGGAATATGGTAATTTTTTATAGCAGATGTAAGGCTGAGAGAGTAGGCAGATACAGTGAAGGAATTTCATGGAAAGTTTTATGATAGTGTAAATTTTTGTGATTAAGATAACTGAAGTACTGAAACAGTCAAAGAATATCCATAGGTGGTTAATGTTTAAAATAAAAATAACTTAGAAATAAATGGCTACTGAAAATATTTTTAAGGAAATAATACCCAGTATTACTTTAAAATATTCCAGGAAAAACATTAAGAGTATGTGTTAGCATTAATCAAATAGTAACAACAGAACCAATTGACATTATTGCATATCTACCATGTTTCACTATATTAACTATATTCAATGCTTTACAACTGAGTATGATTCCTGATTTCTTTGATCCTGTTTCTTTTTGTAATCACTTTCTCTTCAAAATAAGAGACTTCTCTTAACCTTTCAACCTAATTATGTCAACACATCGCTGTTTACCACAAGCCTGAAACCTCTTGACCATGCACTGAAATAAACGTGTGGCACCAGGCATCAAAGATCCCTCCTCTGCTGTGGCTGTGCTAGCATAATGGACTGACAACACAATTTTGTACTCAAGATTCCCATCTTTCTAGTTCAGAAAGGCCAAGGCTAAGAAGATGGGGCTCTTTTGAATGTGTATGGATGTATGTGTGTGCATGTGGCAGATGGTGGGTGGTGGTGGGGTCAATAAAGCCTGTTCTGAGCCTTTGCATCGCTGAATGCAAATCTAAATATAAGCAGCTCACATGATATTAAAATAATAAGTAAGGGCCTTTTTTGGTTGCTTTTTCTTGAACTTCAGTCCTCTTAAGTCACCTAGCTTGCTTCATACCCATTATTCAGAGAAGAAATATGAACACAAAACGCAAAGGAAAAAGGAACTTGCTTCTTACATGTTGAGCTGCAAATATTTGCATATCTTTAGAAGACAAGAGGTAGATTTCCAATCCAGAAATAATTTTGTATGCTGGAAAGGAAGAATAAATTTTGGAGGGTGGGGAACAAGCCATCCTATTATAATAACTGGAAATACAGACACTTTCTTGAAGGGACTCTGCGGATATGCACCAAAAGAGCTATCAAAATCCCGGTAAGACTTCCATCAACAAAACCCCTGAACCAGGTGGAAATTCAGGCAGGTTTCCCAGGCTACTACACTCCTTTAATCCTCCTGCTGGATCTCTCAACTTCACAAATGTCTGGTGACACCTTCTTTTGTCCAGTGGGACTACAGAACACCCAGATGGAATCATTCCCATTTGTGCTCTACCATTTGTCTCTGCCTCATCCAACTTGTCTATGCAGAAAACCCTCTTGTATCAATCCCGATCAATCTATATTCAGACATCACAGCAGGTGAGTAGGGCTCAAGTTATAAGGCAGTATGGAGACTCTGTCAATGTAAATCACTTCTTCCGCTGCAGGGAGAATGAGGACTTGGGGATCTGCAGAATACAGAGTCCTAGCTAGCAATACCAAGAGAAAAGAGATAAAACTGAAATAGATTCTTCTAACATGTGATAGTGAGATAGTTATTTTACTATGTGTATCTTCATCTAGGGCTGGAGTGATAGCACAGTGGGTAGGGCGTTTTCCTTGCACGCAGCCAACATGTCCGACCAGAGTTCGATTCCTCTGCCCCTCTCGGAGAGCCTGGCAAGCTACCGAGAGGATCTCGCCCACACAGCAAAGCCTGGCAAGCTCCCCGTGATGTATTCGATATGCTAAACACAGTAACAAGTCTCACAATGTTACTGGGACCACTTGAGCAAATCGATGAACAAGGGGAGGACAGTGATCTTCATCTATAATTGTTTTCTTTTTAAAGTTTTTTGTGTTTAGTTTAAGGGATTATATGTCATATAATCTGCCATATAATTCCTAGTATATTTCCAAAATTTTAATAAATATATTAACTCCAAGATAGGAAAATGACCCAAACATAAGAACTAAATTACAAAAAAAGTACATCTGATTTCTAATTTTATGGGGAGAAATCTCATTAATCATCACACATCATATGAAATAATAAGTGGCTTATAATAATATGTAATAGTATATAATGACAAGTAATATTTGTTGTTATGGTTCTCGCCATGATTTCTTCTAAGGTCATGCTGAAAAACTCAAAAGGAATTTTGAGTGTAATTTGCTTCCCCTTTTTCAATAATATTATTAGACACACTTTGAACACAAATTTAGTGAGCTCTTCAAATTAAACCAAAATTTTCTCTTACTTTGAATCAAGTTAGTACAAGTTTTAAAAGGCAAGAAGTGAGTGGGAAGAAGAAAGTATCTGAAATCAATTGAATTTAAGAATTGCCTCATTACTGTGGTGATGACTTTGGTGTATCAATTTCTGCATGAAAAGGATATCAAGTGGACTTTCTTGTTAATGATGTTCTCAGAGACATCAGTATTTCTATAGACAAAAGAAGGATTTCAGGAAACTGGGAAATATACAAATACTCAAATAGGGTGTTAGGAATTGAAACTGCATTGGTGAGCAAGGCAAATACCCCACTCTTTATATTATCTATCCAGCTCCTGAGAACAATTTATGTAAATTAGATCTACTGATTCCATTTCGACAATCTTCATTCAGGCTCTGATCCACAGAGGACTGTTGTTTTTCGCTTATTTTTCAAACTATCTTGATACTGCATACTTAAGGTCATTTATGACCTGATCACTAACTCTAATATCTTTATACACACAAGTCTTTTGCTTGAAATGTTAAATATAATGGTTTCCAGTTAATTTTACATGAATGTTCAATGACACTTTGGACAATTCTTTTATACAATAGCCATAGTCCTCTTTCCTTCCCATTTTCTGCATTTTCATAATTCCAACTTATGTGCACCTTACTCTCAAATACTTTTTTTGTAAATATGTTTATCCTGCCTTATAAATTAAAATTTCTGATTCAATTTTCTGTAACAGCATTTATGACACAGAAACGTCATTGTCTATTTGGTGTCTAGAAGAGAATATCAAAATTCCCAGAAAACTGAAACCATGCCTGTCTCCCTTCCAAATTTTTCTTCCATCGTCATTCTCCAGTCTTCAGTGCAAGCCAAATTACTCCTAGAAATATTATGGGGGCCATACTTGACTGAACACTAGCAGGAAGTCACCAAATGATGTCTGAATGCTGGGATAGAGCATTCAAATACATTATCCCTTGCCAAAGCCTCAGCAGCCACACTCACACCCAACAGCTGCTGCTGTGCCAATGGTCAAACACCATTGCTTCTCAACTAATCTCTGTAGAAAAGAAAGCCAAAGAAAATTCCAGGTACACTGGGTTTCAGGTTGAGAAATTTGAGGTCTTCTTCAAATAGGGAAGAGAAACTTTTCCTCACCCCCTGTACTTTCAGAAGCCCTGGCAGCCACATACACATTTCAAAGCTACTGTCATATAAACTCACTAGCTCAGTTTAACAGATACCATGTGGCCACACACCTCCAAATTCCACAGTATTGACATCCCAGTAGGAGCACCTTAGATGGGAAATAACAGAGAAGCCAACTAAGCTCAATAAACAAACAAACAAACAAACAAAAACAGAAGGCTCAACTAACAACAGATAACTTAGTAAACTCTTCGCCAAGGACTTAATGACTCCATGGTAGTTATAACAATTTTCACAAATTTTCTTTTTCTGTAGCAATTTTTTATAATTGCATTAGTCATTTAGTTGTAACAAGCAATGTAAAATACAAGTACATCTTGTAATATTTAAAATTCTATTAGAAAGCTTGTTGGAATTCTATACAATATTTCACAAGCAGAATTAAGTCTGTATGAATTTAATTTTTGTATTTATAATAATGTATCACAGCACTGTCCTCCCATTCTTCATAGATTTGCTCAAGCAGGCCCAGTAACGTGTCATTGTGAGAGACTTGTTGCGACTGTGTTTGGAATATCGAATACATCATGGGTAACTTGCTAGGCTATGCCATGTGGGCAAGATACTCTCAGTAGCTTGCTGGGCTCACTGAGAGAGGTGGAGGAATTGAACTCAAGTCAGCGGGTTGGCTGTGTGCAAGGCAAACACCCTACCGCTGTCCTATGAATCACTCTGATGCTGCATTGACTCTACCATAAAGAGACAAGAATGGCAGCAATTACAAGTCCTTTATTTGAAGGACTTTGTAATCATGTAAGCAACAAAGTATGGTGACTCTGAATGAGGTGATGATAATTGATGAATGAGATATTCTAATGAATAAAATCAGTGTTATTAAATTGTCTGATTATGGTTATGCTCTGAAATGGAGTTAATTAGAATTTTTCTGATGAGAGAAAGAAGTAAAGGGCAAAGCAAATGTATTTGACCAGAGATAACTTCAAGATTGGCATTTCCTTGAATCGAGATAGTTTCAAGGCAGGGGATATAAAATCATCAGATTGGTTGGTAGGTGGACCACTATGGTAATTGAATGGATATTATTTTAAGAGAGAAAGACTAGTAATCAGTTAAGACAAATTATTTAGATACTGTAATAATTCAAGGAAGAAATAATAAGAATCTGCACCAGAGGACAGATAGCTGAGATGCTTTATAAATAACACTAGCAAAAAAGAATCATGTTAAAGAATGTAATCCTAAAATTTTAATTTTGAAAAAGCTTTTAAATGCTTTTAGTAGAATTTGTAAGCTCTGTTTGAGAGTTTATTAATAGACATCCATTTTGGAGAATAGTTGTTAAAAGATAATGCTAATTTAGAGAATTATTTCAAAAGATTGAAATAATTATATAAAAATAATTATAAGCGAAATGAGTCAGAAAGAGAGGGACAGGCAGAAAGATTGCATTCATCTGGTGAACATAAAGTAACAAAATAGGAGACTAACACCCAAGAATAGCCAAGATAAGTACCAGAAGGTTCACTCCATGGCTTGGAGGCCAGTCACACATGCTAGGGGAAAAGGCAGCTCAGATGGAGAAGAGAGCACCAAATAAAGGGTGTTGGGAGGATCGTCCCAGAATGGGGGATGCATGCTGAAAGTAGACTATAGACCGAACATGATTGCCACTCAATTCCTCTTTTGCAAACCACAGCATCCAATAGGAGAGAGAGAACAAAAGGGAATGACCTGCCATAGAGGCAGGGTGGGATAGGAGGGATGGGGATGGGAGGGATATTGGCATCAGTGGTGGTGGAAAATGGCACTGGTGGAGGGATGGGTACTTGATCATTGTATAATTGAAACCCAAGCATAAAAATTTGTAAGTCTACAACTGTACCTCATGGTGTCTCACTAATAAAAATTAAAAAATAATAATAAAACAAAACAAAAAAATAAAATAAAACATATTGAAGAACAAAAAGAGGAGGATATGGGAATCAAGGAGGGAGAGCTAGAATGAGACTTAAATAGTTACTATCTGACATGCTAGACAAAAAAGAAGTTTGCCAGCCCCTAATGTAGTTAAGTATATCAGAAAAAGAGAGAAGACAAGAAGTACTAATTTCAGGAATGAAGACAGGTTATCACTACAGATCCTACAGAAGCTGAATTTAAAAAAAAAAAAAATGAGTATTATGGGGGGTATGGTGCCGCCAGCAGGTCAGTCTATACCTGTGAGGCCAGTGTATCAGCAGCCTGATGGCACCGTCAGACTTTCAGATACCTCAAAATTGCTGCTTTGCCTTTGGCCAGACCCCAAACACTTGGGGCAAAAGTGTAAAGTTTGCCAAGAAAGTAAAGGGCCAAAAGTTAGGTATGTGGGAGACGCACGCACAAACCACCTCCAGCTCAGCTATATAATAGGAGGCATGGCCTCTCTGGTTCCTGATCGAACTGCTTAATGGCCATGAACCCAGAGACTCAGAAACGCATCTCAAAACCTTTTGGCAGAAATGCGTCCTGTTCCTGCAGTAGGTTACTGGCACTGGGCCACTGCAGGTGGGAATAGGTTTCGTGCCTTGGCCTATTCCCCTTGGCTGCCCAGTGACTGCCATCCTCCAGAAGCATTTAGAATTTAAACAATTTTTTTAAACATTGATAAGTGCAATATGTGGAATATAAAGTAACAGAATGAGAGACTAACACCCAAGAATAGTAGAGATAAGTTCCAAGAGGTTTGCTCCACGTCTTGGAAACCAACCTCACATGCTGAGGGAAAAAGCAGCTCAGATAGAGAAAGGAACACCAAATAAAGGGTGTTTGGAGGACCCACTGGGGTTGGGAGATGAGCACTAAAAGTAGACTATAGACCGAGCACAATGGCCACTCAATACGTCTACTGCAAACCACAACACCTCAAGGAGAGAGAGAACAAAAGGGAATGATCTGCCACAGAGGCAGGATGGGGGAGATGTGGTGAGGGTGGGAGGGGTACTGGGATCACTGGTGGTGGAGAATGGGCACTGGTAGAGGGATGGATACTCAATCATTATATGACTGAAATGCAAGCACGAAAGTTTGTAAGTCTGTAATTGTACCTCACGGGATTCACTAATAAAAAAAATTTTAAAAATAAATAAAAGCATTGATAACAGCAAGAAAGTAAGTGAAACAAGAGGTTTACTACTTTGCCCTTGGGGTACAAAGGAGCATAATCACTTTAGAATGATTATTTAAATGCTATGACACAGAAATTCTACTCCCAAAGAACTTACACTCAAATACAGCAGGCAAAATCTAAATATAATTCAAATGATCATCAGCTGGTTAATGGATAATAAAAATGAATGGACTACTAAAACACAAAATAAAATCAACTTCAAATTTTACACCAAATAAATTAAGAGACAGAAGGCCACTGTAGGATTCCATTTTTATGACATCCTAGAAAATGCAAAACTACAGTAACAAAAAAGACCAAGATGTGAAAACACTCGAAGTAATGGAAATTTTATATGGATTGATTATGACTGGGATTATATAATTAGTAAACCTAAGAAAAGAAAAATTTTCTTGTTTCTAAAGTACCCAAATAGATCGGCTTTTTAGAAAACCATGTTAGTATCTTTGGGATAGTTTTAAAATTATATGAAACTTTAAAACTCTTATGTCCTAAGGTTATATCTTTTAAGTTCCAAATGAAGTTAGTTGTTTTGTTGGCTAGACTCATGTAGAAAAACAATGAAAGAAAACCAAATAAATCAAATCAGAGATGAAAGTGTAGAAATTACAACAGACACCCTCAGAAAAGCAAAATATCATAAGTCACTATGAACAACTCTATGCCAATATGTGGGAGAATGGAGAAAAAAGGGATTGATTCTTAGAATTATATAACCCCCCAAGATTGAATCAGGAGGAAGTAGAGTACTTGTAAAGATGAATCATGAATGAGGAAACTGAACCAGTAATAAAAAAAAAGAACAAATTCTAGGTCCAGACATGTTCAATAGTGACTGTCTATACTTCTCAAGCTCATCCAAAACATCAAAGAAATGGAAATTATTCCTAATAGTTTTCTACAAAATCAGAATTATCCTAATACTAAAATCAGAGATATCACTAAAAAGTAAAATTATAGATTGATATCACTGATGAATGTTGACACAAAGATACTCAACCTCAATACAATCTTAGCAAATTCAGGCCAGAGCTATATTACTGCATGTAGGGCACTTGCCTTGCATGCAGAAAACCCAGAATTGATACCCATATGGTCCCCCAAGCACTGACAGCAATGATTTCTGAGAACAGAGCCAGGAATCAGCACTGAGCAAACCTGGGTGTGGCCCAAAATCTAACAAAAATCTTTGCTACTAAACCCACCAATAATACCAAAATGATCATACACCATGGTCAAGTAGGATTCATTCCAGGAAGCAAAGAAAGTTCAATATATGCAAATCAATGCAATACGCAATGTCAACAAAAAGGTAAAAATCATATCATCACATCAATTAATGCAGTTAAAGCTTTCAATACGATTCAGAATCTCTTGATGATTGTTTAAAAACTCAACAAAATAGAGATATAAGAACATATCTCAACATAGTTATTGTCATTTACAAGAATGGTTTTCTACAACAAATCAAAAGTCAATATCACAACTAATGATAAGAAACTGAAAGCCTTTCCCTCTGAGATCGGGCACAAGGAGAGGCATGGGGAATGAAAAGATTGACTAGAATAATATAAGGACATTTTTGGAGGGCTTTGGGTACTTTGATGATGGTGAGGTACAGTAAATATGTATATTAAAATCAGAAATATCTCAGGAATGAGTGCCAAGGGGACCCTAATCTACTAAAAACTCCAGTTACACAGGTCTTTGTGGTTGAAAACTCCAGGCCTTCTCAGAGTTGGAGGGGGGTGATCTTCCCTCACCTGGACTTTCAGACCAGCAGACCATCACTACTTCTGTCATGTAAGTCATTTACGCCTTGTTCCAGAGACTCATAAATAAGTCTTAAAAGATATTGAAAATAAACAAAATTAAGTAAGATCAGAAATGTTAACTAGTGTAATGTTAGTTAACATTAGTTAATGTTAACTAATGTAACCATGTAACATAAACTGTAATAAACAAAATATAAAATACTGTGTTGTAAAATTTGAACACATAGAATGCTATATGCAGTGCATGCAAAGGAAGCAAGGACATTAGACTCATACAAAATAGAAATAAAATCTCTCATCAATAATATATCAATACACATTTGGAAAAATAAATCTCTAGTTTTCCTTTGATATAAAGTTCAATAATATATTTCTTGCAAGGTTATCATAATGATTAGAGGCATTCTACGGTAGCCTAATGTAACACCTTAAATAGTTAACCACTATATCATGCAATATATATTTGCACTCACTAAGGAGAGGTGTTGTCTATTAAAAATGTTTTTTTTAAGTATGGGCTGGAGAGATATACAGTGGGTAGGGCACTTGCCTTGCATGCAAGCAACCTGGGTTCAATCCCCAACATCCCATATGGTCCCTCATGCACCAACAGGAGTAATTGCTGAGTACAAAGTCAGAAGCAATCCCTGAGTATCATTGGGTGTGCCTCCACCCCCCGCCAAAAAAGTAGTGGACCAGGAAATAGCTCATTGACTTTACAACCTCCTGTCATGTGTATGACCATGAGTTCGACCCTTTGTGCTGCCACCACGCTGAGTGCAATCCACTGCAATCGGCTGTTTGTGTCTGGCCGCTTTTCTGCCAAAGAACCCTGGTGCCACAAGGGATTTCCAGCTACATTACATCTATCAAGATATGTGTAAACTTCACAACTAAAGGATACAACCTCCAGTGAGTACCACAACTAAAAAGATACTCAAACACTAAGACCAGAAGTGGAAACCCTGACAAGCACATGAGCAAGCACCACAGCCACTCCAAAAGAGCACTACAACCAGAATGTGCATGAGCACCACAACCAAGAGTGCTATCTAAAGCATGCACATGGTCACACAATGCAACTCAAGAAGTGTCACCCCCCCAGGTCCCCCACCTCATCCCAGGGAGCTCTACAACTAAATGTGAAAACCCTCTAACAAATCATTGTGCAACTCCAGTCATTGCAACATCATCAATAGAAGGAAAGCATGATTACAAAAATGGAGGGAAAACGGGGGCTAGAAAAATAATATGGAGGCACTTGGCTTGCACGTGGTCCACCCCCTATCGGTCGTTGGCACTATATATGGTCTCCTGAACACTGCCAGGAATGAACACTGAGCACAGAACAGGAATGAAGTACTGAGCACTGCCAGGTATAATCACAAAACAAAAATAAATGAATTAAAATTTACAGAGAATTGGCTAAACAGGTTTTCCTTCATATAACTATTTCTTAATCCCTCCAATATTTAGTATTTTTTTTCAATCTCTTGGCAGGGTAATGTGCATTAATTATTTCATTTTTTTCTAACTACAAAATTAATTGTTCCATGCTATACAAATTGCAAGAGCCTATGTTTTACAAAAGCACATAACCTCTTATAATATTTTCTTTTTTAAAAATTTTTATTAGTGAAACACCATGAGGTACAGTTGTAGACTTACAAAGTTTTGTGCTTGGGTTTCAATTATACAATGATCAAGTACCCATCCCTCCACCAGTGCCCATTTTCTACCACCACTGATCCCAGTATCCCTAACACCCCCCATCCCCCCATCCCAACCCTGCCTCTGTGGCAAGGCATTGCCTTTTTTTTCTCTCTCCTTTTGGGTGCTGTGGTTTGCAAAAGAGGCATGGAGTGGCAATCATGTTCAATCTATAGTCTACTTTCAGCATGCATCTTCCATCCTGGGAGGATCCTCCCAGCACCCTTTATTTTGTGCTCCCTTCTCTAACTGAGCTGCCTCTTCCCCTAGCATGTGCAGCTGGCTCCAAGCCATGAAGTGAACCTCCTGGTACTTATCTCAGCTATTCTTGGGTATTAGTCTCCTATTTTATTACTTTATGTCTCCTATTTTGTTACTTTATGTTCCCCATGTTACTTTATGTTCACTTAGCATGATACTTTCCATGTAGTACCACTGTATGTAAAATTTCATGACTTCATCTTTTGTAATAGCTACATAGTACTCCATTGTGTTGATGTACCAATGTTTCTTTAACCAGTCATCTGTTCTCAGGCACTTAAGTTTTTTCGAGATTCTGGCTATTGTAAAGAGTGCTGCAATGAACAAACAAGTCGAAGATGTCACTTTGACTATACTTTTTTGCCTCTCTGGGATATATTCCCAGGAGTGGTATTGTTGGGTCAAATGTGAGCTCAATTTCTAAGTTTTTTGAGTGTCATCCATACTGTTTTCCAAAAAGGCTGGACCAGTCGACATTCCCACCAGCAGTGGATGAGATGACCTCTTATAAGATTTTCAACATTTTCTAGTTTGTTTCTTTGAGTCTTTAAACAATCAAAGGCCATGGTTATGGGCATGAGCCTCACAGTCAAATACAGTTCAATTTCCTGTTGTACCACTTTCTAGTCATGTAACCTGGGCCCAGTATACTTATCTATAAAGTGAAGATAATAATCTAATATAAAGGGTTACCGTATGGATGAAATAAGTTCATAAATCCTAAGCATTTGACAAGGTGCCTAGCACATCATAAACATTCAATAGTTGTTAGTTATCACCCAGTTTGGTATTTTGAGTTGGGAGGAAGACTGCAGTTCAAAAGAGCCACAAAAAGAAATTGAACTGAGTAGTACTGCTCAAATAAGCAATGTCTCTTCCCCAGACACGTGAGTACCTGCTGGCTAACCCTTCCCACTTGCTGCAAGTTTAAGGTATGCCTGGGCAGGAGACCCAGCACCTTTAGAGCTACCTTGGGCATAAAGAAAAAATATCTCATGCCTGTGGGCTACATAGTTACCTTTCGGACAGGATGTGACCTCCATGATCTCCATGACGACATGATATTGTTGGATAGAGTTTGCTTTCCAGCTAACTGGAAGGAGTTCAGAGGAGGGCAATCAACACAATAAAAGGTTTGTAAATGAAACCCTCTGAGAGTAGATGAAAAACCTGGGCATGTTCAGTCTAGAGAGCAGACAAAGCAGTAGCAGAGGTGCACTGTGTCATGTAGAAGACAAACTCATTATACCTGAGAGTTCAGGTACAAATGAGGTTACTGCAGTAGACATGGGGCTACATTTTGGAAAAAGTGAACATATTTCACAATGAAGTATCAGATAATACAGATGATGTCTAGATTGACTACTAAAATGCTTTTAAGAGGAATGTTTAGGATCACAGTAATTGAATAAACGGTTTCTTGATGTAACCAAGGATAAATAACAAGACAAGAATAGAAAAGATTGACAAAATGGAGCAGGAAGATTTCTTTGGTTATAAATAACTCTGAATCACTGACCAGAATTTATGAAGAATAAAAGTTTAGGGAGGGTCGTGATGTAGTCAAAATACAAAGTTTGGAAAACACGAGCAATTGAGGCAGCTTTCAGGTACTAGACAGAAGGAATCAATTCACCCAAAGAGAGTGTGATTGGTTTTTATCTAGTTCTTTCTTAGGAGAGGACAAAGACCTTTGATAATTGTACCAAAGGAGAAGTAAGAAAATCACTACATTATTTGAAGAAAGAAAAAATAAATGCTGGAGAGAATTTGAGTCCATTCCATTGCATGAATATACTAACCATAAGTAATAACTACCAGTTATTATTTACTTGATGTTAAATATAAGGACAGTGAAGCCCAGAGGGTTTCAGATATAACCTAGGGTAACAGAGCTAGTGAATGAGAAGAAGTGATTTGAAGCCAAGGTTTTCTGAATTGAAAGTCCAATTTCTTAATTGACATACCATATTTTCATTATTTTCATAATCCATACTCTCCCTAACCATTCTTAAAGCAATATTAGGTCCACTCACCAGCAAATAAGTCAGGGGTCATATAAAGTTGCCAGAATTCTCTTCTCCTCCTTGGAAGGATGAATGTTTCTTACTGAGTACATTATCACTTCTAAGTAGGCCCCAGATTTAAAGGCCTTGAGAAGGGCAATCTGTTGAATCTAAGTTCCTTTGCAGTTAGAAAACATTGCTTTTATGGACTTGAGAATAAAGTTATTTGGAACATACTTTTGGCGCATCCATTCTACCATCATCAACTCAGCCCACAAAGAATCTTGAAGAGATCTCGAAATACCACACTAAGTTGTTATACAAATGAATTATTATCCCTATGTAAAAGGCTGTGCTATACCTCAGATTGCAACTATCCTGAAAGCAAGAGTAAAGTCCCACTTTTATTATGTAGGCACTGCAAAACAAACACACAAAACAGACATTTCATTATGTGGATGAAACCAAATATGATGAGAATAAGAGTGACTTAATTTGAATTTACTACTTTTAGAGCTAGGATAAATTTGTCATTATGATTGTCTATAAACTTAAAAATACAGATTCTATGAATAAAAATCAGAATTATGGGGAAAATATGTATGTGGGACCAATAATAGTATGTAGTTGAGCCTTAACCATGGATGTATTGGGGAAAATTACAAGATCACAGACTTCTCTGTAAAGCAGCCAGGAGCTCAAATCCTTATGATCTCTGATCTTTTGACAATGACCCTCCAAACTTCAGTTTCTTGATCAGCAAATACAAAGCCTACGACATGCTTAGAGAAGATTTAATGAAATTATGTATATAAACTCCTTAGTTTTGCTCTCTCACCCAGCAAACCTCTGCAATTATTACACATTATTTAATGCTTGGTTCCATTTCTTTCTACCCTCACTACAATTATGTACCTGAGCAATGGGTCTGGACTGTGCCTGAATTTATGGTTACTTAATAATCCTAAAGGCTCAAGGCTAAAGTTTTTGTAGTCAATTTATAATTTCTAGAAAGTTTTCACAACCAATAAGTTTAATAACATCCTTTTATATCAATATATACTTAAAATTTCACTAAAATACTTTTAATACTTAGTGGGTGGTTTGTTTGATTTTTGGTTTGGGACTTACATCTGACTATGTTCAGAAACTACTCTGACTTTGTGCTCAAGGATGCCCAGAAACTACTCTGACTTTGTGCTCAAGGATGTCTCCTGAGTACTTGGAGGATCATGTGGGATACCAGGGATTGAACTAAGGTTAGTCACATGCAAGGAAAGCACATTAACCTATGTACTATCTCTCCAGCCCAATAATTTTTAACCTTTTCCTAGCCATTTTTTGGCAATATAAATCAACAAACTTTTATTGATCATCTTTTCTGAGCCCGGTGGGCTCAGAAAAGATGATCAATAAAAGTATTTCACTGGGCTTAGAAATGTAAATATGCAACTCTGAGACATTTTTGCCATTAAGTTGCTTGGAGATTGGGAGTAACAATAATATACAAGTGATTGGGAAAAATGTCAAAAACAGTTAAAAATTGTTATCCTATAGCTCTATTGCACAGAGATTAATAAGATGAATGAAAAAGATGAAATATGAAAAAGTCCCAGGAAAATTTTTATAGATTATAATGTTATAAAGTATAACAAATGCATATTAAATTCCAAAGTCTACAGAATAACTTTGCTTCAAACCACAAGAATATTTTAAATTTAAATTTTCAGATTTAAAAAATATATAAAGTACGATACATGATTGATGAAACAGCAAGTTCAATGTTTTAACTTTTGAAGGAGCAAAAATCTGCCCAAGTCCCAAATAAGGAAACAAAATTGGAAAGAAAAGTTTTAATAAAGAAAAAGTTTTAAGTTAACATTATATTTATCCCCTATAGAAAAAATTCAGTCTTCAAATTCAGTCTTCATCCTGATTGTTTCTAATGTGGAAATACAACAGAATTACCTATTCTTTAGCATATAACAATAAAGATTAAAAACTGATCTTTTTATTGTTAATCAAAAATATATACATATGATGACCTGGAGATTAGTGGAAAAAAAAACCCAAACTTTTAACATGGTTTTTAGGGGCTTCAATACCCAGTATCACTAACTGCAGCCACCCCCCCCCCACAGACATGCACACTCACATACTTGGGTATTAATAAATATTAAGACTTTATTAAGCTAAATACAAATGTCAAGAAAGAACTCCAAGTGGGTATAAATAATGCAAGGGATTATTAGAGCATAATAAAAATAAGTAAATAAAATACACAGAAGATGAAATCAAAGAATATTAAATTTTAATTTTATTTAAGGGATTAATAGTTTTATACAATCTTTAAGACATATAAGGATATGCTAATACACAATGAAGCTGGTGCCTTAAATTATCAAGGAGGATGTAGAGTACTTATCTAGTGATGACTATTAGATAACTGTGGGAAATAAAGTTTAATTACAACATACAAGACACCCAAATGAATCCCAGCTGGAGTAAAGACTTAAATGCAAAAAGGAAAATAAAATCATATTCAAATACAAGTGAATACATAATCTTAGGGAAGAAAAGTTTCTCCTCCTCCTTCTCCTTCCTCCTCCTCCTTCTGAAGGGAGGGGAAAGGTTTGGGCCTCCCAGGCTACGTACAAGGCAAATGCCTTACCACTCTGGTCTCTGAAAAACCTTTTCAATGTGTGACATCAAAACCAAAAAAACGGTCAACAAAGTCTCATACAATTTACTGTGAAAAAAAATTAATAGAAGAAAACAAGTTTAACATGTAGAGGAAAATTAGCCACTAATATATTGGTAAACATCTCAATTCACATTCAGACAAACACCCTGCAAATTTTTCAGGCTATGGTTGCAAATTGGAAGAAATTTATCACTCCTAGAACTCCTGCTCAGCCCTTGATCCTAGGCAATTGGGTGGTAGACACAATTGCAGAATCAGAATTAAGATTAATGTAGTGAAGCAGAAATTCTCTGAAAAAGACTCAGAAGGATCCTGGCTTCTTGGATCATTTGAAAGTAATCAGAGTTCCCTATGAATTAGGCTAAGATCCTCTGAATCTAATGTATGCAAGCCTCAATTTCAGAGGCTAGAATAAATTCAGTTTCCAAGATGGCTGAACATATTAGCTTTATGATCAACAAGGAAGGAAATCGGGGTGGGGGAGGGGGAAAAGAACTAACTCAAAGGAAGACAGATAAAAATTCTATTAGAGCAAATCCCTGACCCTAACAAGTCATTCATGAGAGAGTTGATTTCTGATAATAGTTATAGTACTAGAAATAATGCCCATAGCATTGAGAGAGAGAAAGAACAATGCTTGTAATAAGCTATAAATCAAGTAATCAAGGAATCAAACAATTGATGCAAGAGTTCACGTTCAAAAAAATATCTTCCCCATTTTATTTCTGCAAATTATTTGGGTGGGGTTGCAGGATGAGGGCAGGGTGTGGTCTGTGTGTACTGTTTTGGTTTGGTGAATTGTTTAAGATTATTATTATAACTTTATTATATATGTGGGGGTGTTAGAATATTTGGTTTGAGAAAAGAGAAAGAAAGATTAAAAGTTCTTACTATTTAATGGCAGGACATCAAGTCTGGTAAGTTCTATGTTGCAATAGGTTTTTGAGCCTTTCTCCTCATTACCAACTGCCAAAAATTAGTTAACTTTATTATATAGACTAGTAGGCACATGTAGGGAAACTAATAAAAATATTTGTTGGGTTTATTATAGTGAAAATGCTTCAACTACTTGCCAGAAAACACTGTTATCATAGACCAAGGTCTGACAGGTCATGTAAACAGGTTTGCTGTGAAGAATATTTTCATTAGTGGGCTCTATTATGATGGAACTTGATCTATCTAAAGAAACCACAAATTTGTGAGGGAAGAATATAAGAATGTGAAGCTTGTTATCCAGACGAAATAATTAAAAAGATGCCTTCAAATATATTTAAATATTGAGGTTTCCTAGAATAAAGGAAAATGTATGGTCTTTAAGCACTTTAAAGTTTTTAAGTACTTAAATTAACCTTAAACTTAGAAGACGAACTAGGATGATAGTCCAAAGGGTAGAGCACATTCCTCACTCCTGTAGTGCATAACCATCATCACCACCAGGTGTGGTCCTGGTTACCCCCAGGATGTGGACCTGGTGGTCCCTCAGCACATAGCCCAAGATCTCCCAGCAGCAAGGGGAATAAGTCTTGTAGAATTAGACAAAACTTAGGAGAAAATATCTTTAAAATTTAACTATTTTACTTAAATATTAAATTCATAAATATGTTCTCTCTGTGTATATATTTGCTCGAGTGTATATATATATATATATATATATATATATATATATATTGAGTGTGTGTGTGTGTGTGTATACACTCACTCAAAGGACCACTGTTAGGAATGTAGAAATGTAGAAAACAATTTCTGTAAGTCATTTACAAAGAGTAGGGTTGACTTTATGTTTTCTTTTCAACTCTGTTTATTTTATATTTTTTTCTTTCTTGCATAGTGTCCCTTACTGCCCAGGAATCACCATTTTCTCCAAAGGCAGCCTTTTTAATGAAGATAAAAGATCAACAGCGACAGATCTATCAATCTCAGGGAATCTTTCTCATTCAAAGGTGTATGCCCCTGCCTTCAGATGATACTGGTCAATCCAGTTGAAGTGAAGCACATTTACCAGTAGGCTTTACTCAATAGCTTTAATGCTTTGATACAAGAATTATTAATAATTTGACACATTTTGATATTTATGATAACTAAAATATAAGCAAATGAACAGAACATAAAACTCTGTTAAGGAAATTCAAGATAAAAGAATTATTTAATAGATACAATATTTCACCTGTAGAAAGGGAGAAAAATTTTTTGGTGGGTTTTTGAGGCATTTTCCTTATAGGTTAACCACTAGAGGGCATCATGATGCTATACACTTAGAAAAATACTTTGGATATTGATTACTCTTTAATTAATCAAAAATCACTATGCTTCGTGATTACACTTCTCATATAAGCGGATAAAAGTGGAGTTGTAAAAGATCAACTTATTTGTCTTCCATTGTATTCACATTATGAATATTTGGTATATTTAGAGGCAGAGACCAAAGCTCCTTCTTAGCAAATCCATTCGCTTAGAAATCATCTCAGAAAAGAGTAGATATGACAACATAAAATAGAATATGTCACATGTTTTTAAGGCAAGTGGATGTCTTATGAACTGACTCCAATCTCTATCACTTTTTTATTAGAAACTAAGAACCAAGACTCAACTAACTGTTCAAAGTTCAACTTGTATTTCTCAAAAAAAAAATGAGATAGGGTTATGCTATTTCTTAATATAAGGTCTCTGAATTTCAGCCAATGTACCCTCTCTAATCTACAGTTTTGGAGAAATTGTTGAGAATTGTTCAAAGTTGGGTCTGGATTCAGTTAATATCTGGTTTCTTTGATCTCCTTTACATAAGCCTCATGAAAACATTTAACAGAAGATAGCTAGACTATTTCTTTTTATGGTACATAAAGAGTCTTAGCTTAAACATAAACTATACAAATTATTTTACATGATATGTAATTATTTCAAGAAATTAAACTAATATTGATCTACAATATTTTGTTCTTTACATAAATTAAACCTTATTTTTAGAGCAGTTCTACATTCAGAGAAATATGCAGGAAATACAAAAGAGTTCTCATAAACCCCATCCCAACACACGTACTGCTCCCCCTCTAGAGACCCACTAGCAACACCTACATTACAGTGGTTCATTGGTTACCATTCACAAACATTTGTTGATGTACCATTATCAACCAAAGTTCATAGCTCACATGTTTTCATTCTTGATAAAACTCAGGGTTTGATAGATGTATGTCACTTATCTGTAATTGTAGCAACCACACAGAATACTTTCACAGCCCAAAAAACTTCTGTGTTCTGCTTATTTAACTCTTATTAATCTTATTTAAACCTCTCCTTCCTAACCCTTAATCCCTGACTGGTCTTTTTTTTTTCTGTCTCTATAGCTTTGCCTTTTTTCAGAACATTGGCATGATTGGGATTATTCAGTATAGAGTCATTACAGGTTGGTTTATATATATATATATATATATATATATATATATATATATATTCCACTTCCTCTGTGAATTTTTTTAATAGGTAGATAGCACATTTCTCATTGACTGCTGAATAACACTCCATTGTCTGGATGCATTATTATTTATTTGTCTACTGAAAGATCATCTCGGTGGCTTTTGAGTTTTATCAATTCTAAATAAAGTTACTATAAGATTTATAAGTAGGATTTTGGCTATGCTTTTATAAAGTTGATGATGTCCTACCATTAGGGTTGAGTTGACTTAGAGACAAACCATGTGAGTTTTCTTGGCTAATCCTGCTGCTCATCCTATACTTTAGAAAAATTTAAGGCACACACTCATGACCTAGCTGTTATTCAAATTGTTTTCAAAGTCAACTATTCCATGGTTCTGGTTTTTGTTGGTCTTGCTTTAAGATTTTTTAATGCATTAATTAGGTTCTCAATGACCAAGAAAGATCTTTCGTCCATGAGGTTAATTGTGAATCTTGCCTATTAGCTTAGTTTTTTAAAAGAAGCAACAACAAAATACATATTTGAAAGATACCAGTCATTTTTAAAATGCAAAGTTCAAATAGAATTGGGCGTAGAGAAAAAAACACTTTCAACAGTAAGAGCTTTGGTTAAAAGGCGGTGGTTTCTCACCAATGCTACTGCTGACAACTCTTACCTCCTGACTGTCCAACTGGCCAGCAGCCTCTGCTACCTCCACACAAACCTCAAACAAGGTTTGAGGCCCCCTATTCTAGAAAGTCAGCCACAGTAACAGGATGGCCCCCTATTCTAGAAAGTCAGCCGCAGTAACAGGATGCTAAGTGAGACTTCTTCTGTGATCTCCCTTTCAGCTGAGTTCCCAAAGCTGAGTCAGCGGTGACAAGCACTCCCAACACCTAAAGACAAATGGTAAAGTGGAGTACAGAGCCTGCAAAGAAAGTGGTTCTACCTCAACCTAACCCAAGGATGAGAGTGAGGTTTTGTTTGAAGGCAAATGAGAAATGAGAAGATCGTGTTTCCATCAAATCAACACGCATGAAGACAGAACCACTACCAGGCACTATTCATAAAAATTCTCAGTCCTGACTTGACATTTGATCTGACCCACACAGCTCTCATCTCTTTCCATGCCCTCTTTTCACAGAGATTCAGGACAGAAAGATAGGAAACGAGTGGTTACACTGCTCTTGGAAAAACTTGGCTTGGGTTTCCTAAGGTATTGATACTAATGCATAATCATTCCCCAGAATAGTCTAAGGAATAGTAGTCTATATGTGTTTCCTATCAGTTGCAGATGCTGAGCTGGTATAGCAAGAAATCAGCCAGGAGAGCATCCAATGTACCAGGAATTGTGTTAGAGGGCTTCTTGGGAATGGAGGAGTAGGCTCACCAGGAACCCACCCCTTGACATAGCTCCATTATTTAGTACTGCTGCTTTCAAAAGTCTCAGGAAGAACTGAAGAAATAAGTTTTCCAATATGATTGAAAAAATGAATGGTGGCTGGACCGATCAGAGGATCTAGCTTCTTTAAGGCCTCCACTTGAGCTAAAGGTAAAGCCACAGATAATCCTATTTCTGCACTCAAATAACTGTAGTGATGATGGGCACAGGGGCCTTGCAGAAAGAAAGGCTCATGCTTCCTATCTGCTCATTAGAAACCATGAATTAAAGCCTCAGGAGCTTGACCGCCACCTCATCCCTGCCTTCCAAGCCTCCTGGTAAGTTAATTCCCTGGCCAGAAATGAATCATATACCATATTTCTGCTAAAAGAATCTGGGAATGGTAGTTTTATCTGTAAAAAAATCTCTCGCCCTGCTTAAAGGAAGATAGATTGAGACTGAATGTATCCATCTAGTGAGACAAAGAGCATTATACAAGAGAAAGGACCCAATATTGCACTATTATAGAGAACTGCATGATCAGATTATCAGTTCAATAGAACTGGTCAAGTAAGACTTTTCACTCCTTTCACTTGACTTCGTCTCCCACCCCCTTGCTCCAAACTTAGAAGAGGCAGAAATAGCCCAAACATGATACAATAGATAAAAGTGATCGAGAAATAGTAAAAAGGGCATGTCTGTTCTTGTACTATGGTTTCTGAGATGGGGTCAGACTTATGTGATTGGAAGGGGAGGAAACACTGAATAGATATAAATTCACAATTTTGAGATGAGTTAATCAAATTTTTCAGTTGCTAAAGCCATAATTCACTATGAACATCAGCAGATAGGTAAGTTTACCTATCTGGTAAACTTATCAGGATTTAGAAGTTCAACAATTAGGATAATAATGGCTCTGTTCTATCAGAATGCCCAATAGCTACAACTAACTAGTATAACTTCATTAGGCATTGTTTAGATTAGACCCCTTTGCCCCCTGCCCCCTCCCTGCGCTGGAAAGGAATCTTTCAAACACATCGTTTAGACTTTAAAAACTTTCCTGGAAGAGATACAAAAATGAGGTATAAGAAAAAAACAATGTTAGTTTCTGTTTGCACCACATCATGCTTAGCTTATTGTAATAAGCATATATACTTCTTATATTATTGTAAGTTTGGATTGGAACAATAGCACAGCAGGTAGTGCATTTGCCTTGCACACGGCCAACTTGGTCAACCTGAGTTCGATTCCTCCACCCCTCTTGGAGAGCCCGGCAAACTACCAAAAGTATCTCACCTGCATGGCAAAGCCTGGCAAGCTACCCATGATGTATTGCCAAACACAGTAACAACAAGTCTCACAATGTTACTGGGCCCATTTGAGCAAATCGATGAACAACGGGAGAACAGTGACAATGATTATTATAAGTTTATACTAGTTTTCACTTGGGTTCATGCCATTGCTCACTTTATTGCTCTGTAGTAGTAATTCACAGTTGGTGTTTAAGAAAGAGGTGCCTTGGGGCTGGAGCGATAGCACAGCGGGTAGGGCGTTTGCCTTGCACTCAGCCAACCCAGGTTTGATTCCCAGCATCCAATATGGTCCCCGTAGCAATGCCAGGAGTGTTCTTGAGTACAGAGCCAGGAGTAACCCCTGAGCATCGCTGGATGTGAACCAAAAAGAAAAAAGAAACAAACAAACAAATAAACAAAAAAAGAGATGCCATACTTTCACTTCTTGATTCTGAGCTTCAAGACTTGGTTCCAGGTCCCTTCTCTGGACTCAAGAACTGTGTAAATCATTCTCTTTCAGTCACTTCAACAACCAACTCAATAGGGCACTTGTCTGGTTACCTCAATCTAAGTGTTCCCTTTTTTGGGCACAGGAGCTATAATTCATCAGTGTCTATATCAATACATTAACTAAGATTTCAGTAGTCAAACATTTTCTGAGTCTTAGACACATATTACTCATTATGTTATCTGTAACAAGTTAGCATATGAATCTTTTAATAGCACTAAAGGTCCTTCTTTTAAGCCTTTATTCTTATATGTAAAAAGTTTTAGTATACTCTTAAAAGTGTTTTTAGCAATGCTTCCTTCCAGCCCATTAATGCCTTTTGACTACTAGGCCACACCCCATAGTGCTGTGATGCTGTGATGTGGATTGTGTGGTGTGGTGTTGGGGATTCAATGTAGTGAGGGACTCCAGTATGCTAGGCATGTGCTCTTTTACTCAGCCTTTAAAACACTTATTTTTTAAAAAGTGTACAGAAGCTGTCTATTAAAAAGCAATAAACTCTCAATGCTTAAAATGTATTAAGTAATCAAAGTCTGCTTCAGAAATGGTCAATACCACCTGCCATTTTAGATGTCTACTGAGCTAAGAAATATTATCTTGGCATAAATATTAAATTTGAAGGCTGTCCCTATGATGGTATTGGCTTTATTACCCTAATAACTTTCATTTGTAAAATCAATATAGAATATAACGTATTTGGTCTAAATTGATTCCATTCTGACTAAAATAATGTATCCACTAAAATAATGTATCCACTACTCCATGAGTGTAATCCACTTGTGGAGGTTCAAGCACAGAGTGTCATAATGAGCAATGTCTACATGTTGCAACTTTCCAATCATTGCATTTGTTGGGTAAGGAGAGGGACAGCATTCATCTGTTGAGGATTTCTGAGAGCACCTGGTTTTGATGTAGATTTCAAATAAATATGCCAAAATTTGCTTTTAGAAAAGTTTAATATTAATTTTGTTTCACTTTGTCTTCCCCTCTACACATAGAGTCTTGTCCCCACCAAAAGTTCCTTTCTGTTCATTGTAAAGTCAAGCCTTTATTTTATGGTTCTTATTTTGTTTAAAGTTGTTCTCTGTTTTGAATCACAAAACCAAAGATTTGGTTGCTTCTTTTGTCATGATGCTGGCTTCCTTCCAAATTCTGACCCCACTTTTTAGTTTGCTTATTTTATTAAGCAAGATGGGAACAGGAGCAAGTATTTCCTATCAGGCAAAATACCCTAAAAGAAATGAAAAGAGAACAAAAGCATCCATATGAAGGAAAACAAATGAAATAATAAGCAAAATTCATCTTTGAATGGCTCAAGTTTAATTATGATTCTAATAGGGCAGTTACTTAAAGAAAGGAAGAAAAATCTATTCTCATTTTTATCCGATAGAGACCCACATTTCCATATTTAAACTGAACCTCACAGGAGCTACAGTCAGCAAACAATGCCTAGGGTGGCTCTAAACATCTTGGTCATCTGGACTAACTCATGCATAATTATGGCCCATCTCAGTCTTTATTAGGCCTTAATTCTTGCCTTGTGCTTATCATCAGAACAGACAAGCGTCCATTGTTCCATTTCCTTCTTAGCAGAAATAAAAGACTCAGGTGTGAGGCCATGAAAGAGATTTCCCTCCCAGAAACAGTGAGGTTCTTGCCTCTGGCAAGAGTTTGAAATGTGTCATATAAAACTTCTTTTTCTGTTCTCAAATAGGCTTCGTATGCCAGTGAAGATGGAAGTGGAGCATTGTTAAAATTAAAGACAGTTTTGCCTTTCAACACAGCAGATGAGGCGCTGACTCATCCAGGACACCCTAACCAGTCTCTCTCTCTCTCTCTCTCTCTCTCCCCCCTCTCTCTCTCTCCCCCTCTCTCTCTGCTCTGCTCTCTCTCCTCTCTCACCTTCTCTCTCTGTTTCTCTCTCTGTCTCTCTCTTTCTCTCTTTCTTTCTCTCTCACCCCCACCCCCAAATTTGGCTTTAAAATAGATTTTTCCATGGTGAAAATTAGAGAATGGCACCCAGAAACTATAACTCATTCCAGCTTCTTTGGCCCCTGCCAAGACCTATGAAGTGAGATATGAGCTGAGAAACCAACAGGATGAGAAAAGTTAAAATATCAAATCTAACTGGAAGACTTCAACAACCTGAGTCCTTGGCCAGACTGAAGGCTGCCCTGAAGGATTCTGCAGGCTGAGAGTCACTGCTCGCAAGACCATGCCCCACAACCAGCCCTGCCTTCCCCGTGCGTGCAGTGTCGTTTGTGAGAGCTCTGCCCACAAAGCCATCAGATGGTAACAATTTTCAGTCACTTCCAACATGAGATCGGTTTGAACTTTAATATGCAACCTAATTATGACTGCAAACACTTTGTTAAGCAAACAAACTTCAAACCCCCTTTTAAAAAACAGCTCTTCTCTGGTCATTTCTTCTTGTACTAAGACTTTAAAAATAAAACTGTGTGGAGAACCAGGGAATCCAAAGGTTTTTTTTAAAAAATCGACAAAATTAAATGTTTCTCAAGCAATCCCCACTTGAGTGCTGGTGAGCTGTATATTTTTCTTTCAAATTAAAACTAGAAAATACACCATCCTATAGTCTATTTCCACTCCTTAACCATTAAGCCTAACCCAGGATCACAACTATTTTAAAGTAAGATAAAGAAATCCTTTTCTATTCGCTCTCTGATTTTTTCCCAACATTTAAATTTTTTAAGTACCAGTATTTACAAAATTATTCATAGTTGGGTTTTTGGCATACAATGTTCTATCACCAAACCCACCAATGTGTCAACTTCCTTCCACCAGTGTTCCTAGATTCCCTCTCCTACCAACTCACCAGCCCCAGTCTGCCATCTTGACAGCTCTCTGATGTTTTCTTCTTCCTTCTGTTCCTAGTTCCCTAGTTTTGCTTAGTGACCTCATCTTTTCTGATTTAGAAATATCCAAGATTTTGGTTTTTTGTTCGTTTGTTTGTTTGGTTTTAGTTGGGTTTTTTTTGTTTTGTTTTTCGTTTTTTTGCTTTTTGGGTTACACGTGGGAATACACAGGAGTTACTCCTGGCTCTGCACTCAGGAACTACTTCTGACGGTGCTCAGGGGACCATATGGAATGCTGGGAATTGAACCTGGTCAGCCACATGCAAGGCAAATGCCCTACCCGCTGTGCTATCACTCCAGCCCCAAAATATCCAAGATTTTTGAGGTTTCTTCTCTTGCCATCTCTCCTTCCCAATCCTCAACCTTTTCAATTCTTTCACAGAAACTTGTTTTTCTACTTCATTTAGTTGTTTTCATGAACTGGGATTTTTGCATAGCAAATGAAAATAAAAATAGCCCCATTTGAGGGTAAAATCAAGGTAACTATGAGGGAATGGCAAAAGTAGCTGGACCCCAAAGTCTGCCCCCATGAAGACTGCCTTTTTCTGCATGTTCAGATCCCACGGGAATCAGCATTCCTCTCTGTCTGTATGCCCCCATGATGCACTGTGAATTTCCCTGCTCTCTCTCAATCTTCCTGGAGTCTTTCATAAGCTCCTTGGGAGTTTTTCAGTTTTTCCTTCAGAGAAAGGTTGACATATAGAGAATGAGTGTCAGAATCCTTCCTGTTCATTCAATATCTTTGAGAAGCTAAAGATAGGACAGAGAATTGACAAGGACCTTAGGGTGCCTGTCTTACAAACGGATGATCATAAGTTCAAATTCCCAGATTCCCTCATGCTTCCAGGCAGCACTGGTGTTTGTACCTGTCAATTCTATCCTTTGTGATCCCCAATATTGCCTCAGCAGCATTAACAGCTGCATCTCAGATAGGAGTGTGTGAGCAACCCCAAAAGGTGTGTGAGCCCCAGCAAGCCTAGCAATGACTGTCATGGCTAGGAAGTGAAACCTTTGGCAAACATGAATGTAAGCATCACAGTGACCCCTGACAAGAGCAGAACCGTAAATTTTGAACCTCAACTAAAAGAGCAAGTTTGGGGAAGCATGTGTGCAAGCACTACCGCCAAAGGAGCTCAAACCTCAGTGAGCACCACAGCTGGGTGTGGGGGCTCCCCAGTAGAAGGTACAGCCTCCCACGAGGACCACAGCTAAAAATGTGCAAACACAACAGCTAGACCAATGTGTGATCTCCATCATCTCAACATTGACAGAAAAGCAAAGGGTGAGGGGAGGGGAGGGACTAAAAATAAGTAAGAATACTGATAATAGAAATGAAGAGTAGAAGATATATTAAGTATGTTTTCCAGAGATCTAAAACACTGAGTTCTGACACTAGGGCCTGTAATAACTGTAAAAGAAACTCTCTGGCTTTGGCTCCATTTGATAAAGAGGCAAGGACACCTAAACCAACTCTCTGCCAACACTCCAACTCTCTCTGCATTTTCATTTGCCCAAATGAAAGTGTTTCACCCCTTCGTGGAAGTAGGAAAAGGCTGAAGCAAAATAGAGACCATAAGCAAGACAGAAGACCTCTTTCTCCTAGGAAAATTGGTGATTAATGTGTCTAATTTTATGACAAATGACTACCAAACTGTGATGTCTCCCTGGGGCTCTATCCTTCCCAGGTGAGATATGAATAACACTAAGAATACAGGGAAATGTTCTTATTATAACAAAAGACACGCAACTGAAAACAGATGCTTTACTTGCTCTAGGTCAGTTTTACGTCTGCATTTGAGTGTTGGTGTCATGAGAGCCATTTTAGGGTCATGAGGAAGTTCTGCTGAAAGATACTTGTCACAGGCAAGAGGGGAAGTAGCTGACACATTATTGGAGGACATCATTGAAATAAGAAATTGGAGGTGGGGAGATAGTACAGAGGTTTGGGCACATGTTGTGCGTGCGTAGGATCCTGTTTGATCATGGGCACCATGTAACCAAGTACTATAGGATATAGTCCTGAAAGTCTCTAAGTATCACCAGGTTAGCCTTAGAGGCACCCAAGTAGCACCAGGTATTTCCTTGTAGTCACTCAAACCCTGTAGGGTAGCCCTAGTTGTCCCTGACATCTCTGGGTCAAGCAGTTTCATATCCTTGGACCCTAGCATTGAGCCAACAATATCACTAGCCAAGTATCCTGAGAGTGGGTCTAGACATTGTGAGATGACCCTTCAAATAAAATTTAAAATAAAACAGTATGTTTTATCTCCCTCTCCAGGATTTGAGTTGCCCACACTGATTTTCATCAGAACCTAAATTATATAATTTAGGATATCTTGATTTTTTAAAACAGTCCCCCTAGTATCTAAGAAGAATTTTTACCTTTGTTGACTATTACCTCCCCCCCCCACACATACACACTCACATACAACATGGTTACATTAAAATATTTCCAGGAGGTTGAATTTTATCTGATGGTTCCATTATTAAAGGCATCAGGGAGAATCTTTTCAGCTTGAAAACACTGGAAAATGAACACATCAATTAAATGTGGACACTGATTTTTCCCAAAGGAAAATGTAGTTGCATTTAAAAAATTGAGTATGTGTTCTTGGGTTTGGTTAGGGGGATTTTAAATGTCTGGAACTCTATTTCAAGCTTTAATTCACATTTTTTTGGTATTGACTTAATGTTATGTGAAATTGCTGGTAACTTGCAGGGACATTAAGTACAGGGCTCAATGATAGAAATGACAATTTAACAAATCATTAAAATGTAGCAGCATAAGTCTCATTCATGGAAATGGCTATTTGATAGGTCATAAAGCTAATTAAAACCAAAATTTTAAATGCAAGAAATACTGGCAATAGTTTCCAGGGTATACATAGCCAACTTTGGTTTCTTATATTACTCACAATTACTCCTTCATGTGGGAAAATATTTTTACTTCAAATAAATACAGAAAAATACAATTGATCTAGACAAACAAAAGACTCAGACAAATTAACACATGCTCAGATCCCAGAGTCTAAATTAAGTCGGGCAACAGGACCTGAGAAAAATGCAAACAGCATTACTTTTCAAATTATAATTTTTGTTGTCATTGATTTTTTTGTATGTGGGTAAAGCTAAACTTTACTATTATGATTTTAGAGATTAGAGATGTAATTAGGAGTCAGTGTGTATGTGCGGGGGGGGGAGGGCACAGATAAAAAGTAGAACTAAGAACTAAGATCCTAGTATTACAAGTAGATTTGGCTGACTGCAACCGAGCTAAGAAAATTCACAGACTGCATCTCAAACATGGATGATTAGTATACAAGCAGCACTCGAATCACAACTTCTCTAATTCAACAAGAGTTATTTATAGAAACTGAATAGCTTTAGAAAAAGATGCTGATTATTCACATTGCTTTGGCCTAACCTCTTATTTTTTTTTTTTTCTTTTTTTTTTTTTATTTTTTTATTTATTTTTTTCCCTTTATTTTATTTTATTTTTTTAAAGTTGTAGATTTACAATTTTTTGTGCTTTGGTTTCAATTATACAATGATCAGATACCCATCCCTCCACCAGTGCCCATTTTCCACCACCATGGATAATATCCCTCCCACCCCCATCCCCCCATCCCCCCGTCTCTGTGGCAGGGCAATCCCCTGTGTTCTCTCTCTCCTTTTGGGTGTTGTGGTCTGCAAAAGAGGCATTGAGTGGCAAACATGTTCAGTCCATAGTCTACTTTCGACATGCATCTCCCCTCCTGGGAGGATCCTCCAAACATCCTTTATTTGGTGCTCCCTTCTCTATCTGAATAGCCCTTTCCTCTAGGATACCCGGCTGGCCTCTAAGTTATGGAGTAATCCTCCTGGTGCTGATCTCAGCTATTCTTGGGTATTAATCTCATACTTTGTTACTTTATATCCCCCAGATGAATGCAATCTTTCTATGTCTATCCCTCTCTTTCTGACTCATTTCGCTTAGCATGATACTTTCCATATTGTACCACTTGTATGTAAATTTCATGACTTCATCTTTTCTAAGAGCTACATAGTACTCCATTGTGTAGATGTACCAAAGTTTCTTTAACCAGTCATCTGTTCTTGGGCATTCAGGTTTCTTCCAGTTTCTGGCTATTGTAAAGAGGGCTGCAATGAACAAACAAGTGCAGATGTCACTTCGACTATACATTTTTGCCTCTCTGGGATATATTCCCAGGAGTGGTATTGCTGGGTCAAATGGGAGCTCAATTTCTAATTTTTTGAGAATCGTCCATACTGTTTTCCAGAAGGGCTGAACCAGTGGACATTCCCACCAACAGTGAAGGAGTGTCCCTTTCTCGCCACATCCACGCCAGCATCGGTTGCTTTTGTTCTTTTGAATTTCTAACCTCTTATTTATTCTTTTAGTCCATGAAATATTTATTGACTCTTCTGTGTAGCAAACATTTATTTTGCAAAAACAAGAGCTTCCTGGGCTCAGGGAGTCTGTTTTAAACAATTTCCAAATTAATCAACATTTTAAAGTTATTATAAATGCCTAAAAAAGATCATGGACCACTGTGAGGGTACTAAAAGCATCCCTAACTTTGTCTGGGGAAGGTTTCAAGGAAGGAGTCTGCAAAACTGATAGTACAGCTGAGAGCAGAAGAGTGTTAACTATAAGGTGAAAAAATACTGGAAAGATTCCCCAGAAAAACACACAGAAAGAGTTGGGTTGACAGTATCCTGGGACCAGGACACTCAAAAAGATGATAACTAGAGTGTGACCATAGAAGTGGTGAGTGGGAAATGAGGCCAAGAGGTGAGCAGTGATCAGGTCACATAAACAGGGGTGATATTCTGAGTATTTAGCAATTTGGAAAGACCCAAAACTGGTCAGTTTGAAGATAGGTTGTCTGTCAACACTATATGTTGAAAACCAGTATGGCTGACTGATTGTCAGCCCTGCATTCAAAAGCTTTAGAGGACACATGAGGAATTTAGACTTGTTGCTTAGAGTGAGATGTAAGCACCAAAGCATTTTCAACAAGGGAGAATCTAGATTGATCCTGAATTGTAAATGCTTTCTAGTTACCCGTCTGCAGAGGACAAGTTCAGTTGATCCTGAGTACCCACCATATTAGATGCAAAGTGCTGTTGGGAGATAATGAGATCAAGAACAGAAATCGCAGCTGCTATTCCCAGAAAACTGAACATGAATATCTAATGCCGCCGAGATACAAATAATTATTCAAAGCTGCTCAAGTAGGATAAAATAGTTCTAAAAGCTCTTCAAAACATAGTTGAAAGCAGAGAAATAAGCTCTGCCTGCAATTCTTTGCTATCTCATCAAGTAATAGATGCTGAAAAGACTTTCCCTCTAGCTCTGAATTTCAAAGGGAACATAACTGAAAATTATTTAAGATTGAAGGACCACCCTGAGAGGTCAGATTCTATACTTCAACTTTTCCCTTCTACCCTGCATAAATCACTCTCAAAGTGCACTAAGCCTGTCTCTGGGAGGGTTCTGTTTCCCAGTAACTGTCACTGCTTCTCACACCTTTATCTCCAAATTGGAGCGAGAAACTTCCTTCTTCCAAAGAGACCACCACTTCTCCATAAGCAGGCAGACTTCTACGTGCAGAGAAGACAAGAACTATCACAGATGGCTTCGTGTGGGCTGTGGTGACTGCTGGTCAAGACTCTTTGTCAGGGAGCCCAATGTCCCTTCAAAGTCAGAGAAGTCTTCCCACAAGTCACAGGGGACTCCTTCAAGAATAAATGCTTCAACAAAGGTATGCAAATTAATACAGAGCTTTATTGGGGGTGTAGAGAGCAGGTCAAAATGAAAGAAATGGGGATTTCTTTAATATTGAAGGAAAACTATGCTCAAATATTATTTTGAAATATTTATTTGATGTACTCAGTGCCTAAACAAATGGGAATATCATCAAAAAGATTCAGAAAATAAGAGAATACAGAGAGCATATGCAAAGTCAAATCATTTCTTTCCCTGCTCTCTTGCTTTTGCTCCTCAAGGGTCCAATTTAATTGTACATGATGGCATTTTCCATCTTTATCAAAATATATACTGTCTATCTTATAAAAATGGGCCAGAGTGATAGTAAAGTGGGTAGGGCACTTGTTTGCACACAGAAGACCAAGGTTTGATCTCTGGCATCCCATCTGGTCCCACAACCCCCACCAGGAGTGATCCCTGAGCACAGAGCCAAGAGTAAGCCCTGAGCATTGCTGGGTGTAACCCTAAAACAAAACAAAAAAATGGGACCATTCCAACATAAAACTTAACATATTGTTCTCATCACATCATACTATATACAAAACATCTTTTCGAGGTAGTCTGAATAACAGCATCTTATTCTTATTAGTAACTATACAGTAGTTCATAATGTGATTTATTGTCATTTTGTTATGTGCTCCCTTATTGAGCAACTTATATTGTTTCCATTTTCTGCTGCTTTTTAAGCCATGCTGTTATTACATCTATACAAATATACCCTTATCTGTGTATTAAATAAGATTTCTAGAAGTGGGTCCATAAAATGATAGAGGGCTCAAAACTTTATTTTGAAAGAAATTTTCAAAAAGCCCTCTAAAAGGTCATTACTTACTTTACAGCCATTTGAAAACAATTTCAGATAGGTTTGAGAAAATAACGGCTCTATACTTTTAATGTGACTGACATTATGCTAAGAGGTTTTTAAGTCAACCTCCTGGAGTCACTATCTTCTTAAGAAGGGGGAAGAGCAGAACTGTCTGCCCATCTCACTGCTGAAACTTCTAGGAAAAAGGGGTACAAGCATTTGTACACAGCTCTTTGGCAACAGACATGGGTGAAAATGTTAGGGGTGAAAGCCTCAGGTTCTCACATGTGTTCGGCTAAGTTCAAATCTTGATTTTATTTCCCAGATGGTAACTTGAGCTAATTTACTCCTCCATGATGGTTAATTTTTTTTAATTTATTTTATTTTTATAAAGTTTTTCACAATATTTGATCACATTTAATTTTGATGGTTAACTTTATGTTCTAGCTTGGCTAGCTACAGAACCCTTGTAATTGGTCAAATACCACTATAGAAGCTGATGTGAAGGCATTTTGAAAGATATGATTAACATTTATTTCAATTTCTTCTGGGGAGTCCACCCAAGCAGGTATTGGCAGTCCAGAGGTCACTCCCAGGGATTCTCATTCTCTGTCAGTCTGCCCCAGGTGGTGCTACTTAGCCCCTGTGAGGTCTAATACTACCGGAATGCCCGCCCCCACCCCACACACACCCTGAAGTGCTCAAACATTTGGTTATGTTTGAGAGACCATGCATTGCTGAGGATTGAACCAAGGGTTGGTCAATCAGGTGCATGTAAGGTATGGCTCTAACTTGTGCATTACCTCCCTGATTCCTAAATATATGGGTTGAAATGATAGCACAGCAGGTAGGGCATTTGCCTTGCAGCAGCCAACCTGGCTTACCCAGGTTCAATTCCTCCACCCCTCTCGGAGAGCCCAGCAAGCTACTGAGAGTATCTTGCTCGCGCGGCAAAGCCTGACAAGATATCTGTGATGTATTCGATATGCCAAACACAGTAACAAGTGTCACAATGGAGATGTTACTAGGCCCACTGGAGCAAATCAATGAACAACGGGAGGACAGTGACAATGCAGTGACTCCTAAATATAGTTAACATTTAAATCATACTTTATATAGAGCAGATTCTTCTCATACAGTCAAAAACCTTAATAGAAAAACTGACAAATCCTCGGGTCAAATAGATAGTACAGAGGTTAAGGCACATTTCTTGCATACAGCCATTCCCAGTTGGATTTCTGGCACCGTATGATGGTCTGAGCATCACAGCTGTGACACAGGCACCCTCCTGAGCACTGCTGGGTGGCCTGAGCGACACTGTATCTTCAGGCCTCACAGTGAACCTCAGATCCAGAGAACAGAATCACAGAGAGGGGACTCTAGCCTCTTGAGTAACATCTGCACTCCATGCCTCCAAAATCTGACATTTCCTATGAAGAAATTATGTCTCCAAACTGCTTTTGAATTTTCATTGCAACATTCATTCTAGACTGAACCTCCACCTGCTCTCCTTGCCATGCAGGTCTTGGACTTGCCAGCCCACATGACTGTTTGAGACAAATCTTTATTGATAGTGATATGGTGGTTAATAGAACTACACACAGACACACACAGAAACACACAGACATACACATGCGTGCGCAAACTCATGCACCCAATTGGTACTTTTTTTCAAGCAAGCCCTAAAGCATCCTCTGTACCTCAGTTTTCTTCTCTGTAAAACTCTCAGACTACATACTTCATAATATTACAGGACAGACTTATGAAATAATCTATATTAATGTGGGTAGGCCTCTCCAATAAGTTGATCATTTAAAATCTTAATAGACTGAAGTCCTCGAGAATAAAGAAACTCACAGCTTGCAAGCCTGTCTGTGGACTCTAGTGCAGTATTAGTAGTTGTCAGGTCTAGGTATTTGATCAATAGTCAATAAGTTGTGGTTATTAGTTCTATAAAAATAATAGCTGGTACTCTCGGCTATTTATTGGCTGTCTTACTGCTATTCAACACACACACACACACACACACACACACACACACACACACACCCCTCTGGAAAACACTTAGTGCAGGTCCTTAATTTACAAAGTAGAAGTACAACTATAATGAGATGTGTTCAAGAACTTCCAGGGTAATGTTGAAACCATCTTTCAATACAGAGCATCTCTCCATCTTTTCTGGAGGCTTGCCTGCTTATGCAATACTACTGCCCTACTATGAGCTGAATGATTCTTGTTTTATTCCTTTAAGCTGTTTGCTTTGCAGCAACAGTGGGGTATCACCTTCACCTTTGCATCATGCCTAGGGATAACATGATATTCTATGTCACACAATACTTCTCCCCTTCTATGTCCTTTCTTTATAAGTTTCACTTCAGTTAGACACACTGCAACAGACATGGGTAAGGAGGAAGGAAACATATCAATGACAAACTCAGCTAAACCATTACTAATAGCAGACAGGTCACTGCTCCACCCTGGCCTAGAGGAAGCAAGTAGAGGATTACACTAGTTGGTGATGACAACAAGCACAATGAAGCTGAAGCCAGTGCTACTGAACACGAACATGCTTTTTCTCCTAAATATAGATGAGCCTATATGACCAACACCACATTCTGGGTCATGGGTCACGTTTATTTTAATGTTGCGATTAATGCCAGAGAGATAACATAGAGGTTATGGTAGCTGCCCTCCATGTAGTCAAATCCAGTTCAGCTCCTGACATCACAAGGTCCCCTGAGCATCACCAGTGCAACCCCAGAGACCCTGTGAGCATTGACAGATGAGGATCACAAATACTACTGTGGTGGTTCAGGTATACTTAACCACCATATTCGCTGCTCTCACACTTAATAGCCATCCTAGCTGGCTTAGAATCACTTGTGGAAGCCTCGGGGGTCCTGAGCACTAATAAGTAGGCCAAAAACTGAAAAAAAAAATACAGTTATTGTGTTTTGTTAGTTTCAGTTAGTTTTAGAACTCCCTATGTAAGACTTACTAAGTAAGTACTTACTAAGACTTCCATGTGAAAATAAGCAGAAGAAATTGGAAAACTATTTCTGGAATTGGAAAATCAACTTAGAAGGACACTGAAGAGTGATTTATAAAAATATATCCACAAATATTTGGTAAACCTAACCTGGCTCTTGGAAATTGAATTTTGGAATTCTAAAACTCATTCTAAATACAGAGGTAGACAGTTTCCTTGGTTGAACAGACAATGTAGGGAACTGAGAAAGATACACACACACAAACACACACACACACACACATATACACACCTGCATCATGAACTGATACAAAGTTCAGGATAAAATAATGAGTCATAACAGTCATAGTTCTTTTTTCTCAACATTGATAAGGTACTCAGGACAAATTCAATAAGTAGAATTACACAATAATAAGCAGAATTAAACAACTAAATTGGTGAATAAATATTATTAATTGTGACTAGTCTCTGAAACGTCCCATATGAATCCATTTCTGCAAATAGTATGGTAATTCTTTTTTGTTGTTGCTGATGGGTGGGTCACACCCAGAAATGCAAAGCACAGAGATTACTCCTGGCTCTACACTCAGAAATTATTCCAACAGTGCTGGGGAACTAATGGAATGCTGGGGATGATATCTAGATCAGCTAAGTGTAAGGCAAGCACCTTCCCCACTGCACTATCACTAGGCCCCAATATGACAATGCTTAACAAAACTTATTAACCTTAAGTTTAGGTTGAAGATCACCTTTATGAGTCTTTGTAACTTAGTTAAAAGCCCATAACTAATGCCCAGTGTGGTGGGATAAGTCTGGCCTGGCTCGGGAGTCTAGACTCCTCAGCTCTGTCTCTCCATTATTGTTTCTTAGTAATCCTGCTGTGCCTACAAGCTCAAATCCTGAGGCCCTGAGGCTAATTCCTCACTTGTAAATATAACCAGGCAAGCTATTTTCAAAAACTAGAACCACCAAGAGAGTAGAATCATTTTTTTGGTTATGCATTTTGAAATTCAACCAATTCATTCAGCAGTCACCTGGTAACTCCCTCTTGAGCAAAAGTCAGCAAATAATTAAGAAATTCAGCCATCTAGATAGGTCCCCGACCATGCAGAGACCTAGGGTCTGAACAGCTCACCTTCGAACTCAAGGGAGTCCTGCCACTCCTTCTGCCCCTGGATGCTCTCACTGACCCTTCTGGCCCACACGTCAAAAGTGTCTGCTCCCCAAATAAAGACTGCTGGGAGTATTCTCCCAGGATGGGAGAAGCATGCTGAAAGTAGACTATAGACCAAACATGATTGCCACTCAATGCCTCTTTGGCAAAACACAACACCCCAAAGGAGAGAGAGAACAGAGGGGAATGCCCTGCCACAGAGGCAGGGTGGGATGGATAGGATGGGGGGTGGGAGGGATACTGGAATCTGTGGTAGAGGGAAATGGGCACTAGTGGAGGGATGGGTATTTGATCATTGTACAATTGAAACCCAAGCAAAAAATTTGTAAGTCTACAACTGTACCTCATGGTGTCTCACTAATAAAAAAAATTGTGTCTGCTCCAAGGACTGGGACCCCACTCAGATCCTCACTGCTAAGTCCTTCTGTTTACTATTAGCTAGTGTGCATAAAACCAACCCCCACACTAAGGGACTGTTGGAGCTTCCTGGGACTCAGAGTACTTATCACTCACCAAGTTCTTCTCTAAGTTCTGGAGGCACAAGCTCAACATACAGGTCAACCTGCTTTATTCCAACTCTAATAGTGGCAATGCTGAAAAATCTATTCTGACCTCTCTCCTATCTTCTGATGACTTTCAGGAATGTTTTGGTTTTTAGGGGGGAATTCTCTGTGTCTCTTCAGACTGTCCTCTTTACTTATCTAATTTCATATCAATTTTTTTCAAAAGGAATTCAATCCAACTGGATTACCCACCAACACAAATACTGACCTCATTTCCATTTTCTTCTACAAAGACATTATTTCTGAGTAAGGTCATATGTACTGGTACTGGGGATTAGACCTTTCACATATTTGGACTGGAGGGGATGAGACACAATTTAACGTATAACACTGGGCTAACCAAAGCTGCTCAGTTAGACCAGATGCTGCAGCCTCAATACCCACTTGGACCTATCGAATCAATCTTCCAGATTTAAAATGTTTAGAAAAGCAAGAATTTGATCCTGCTGCTCCCTTTCAAAGAAGACCTTCTGTTTCCTAGGTGGATCAGTGCACCTCCCCTCAGAAAGGATTGTGACCTCAGATGTTGTGATTATCATTAGAGCAGCATAATATTTTACTCCTAAACAATTGCTGTGACTTTTCAGCATTTTCAAAACCATGGAGTCTACTCGACATAGGATGTACCTGTCACCTTCTCTCAACTTTAAAAAATCATACATAAAATAAATGCCTGTTCATCTCATAAACTCGGATAGACCACATGAAATGACAAAGGTGTATATGTGAGTGGGAGGGGCACAATAAACCTTAGTATTCAGGCATAAACTTTATTAAAGAGAAGGAGCTTTCTATTTGGACAGAGAAATAGAATTTCTCTATTGATCAGAGAGTAAATATTTTAGGTTTTGAAAATCAGGCAGCCAAGTTGAGGGTACAATGTAGATATATACCCTCCAAGAGAGAAAGCTAATTTTCACAATTCTTAGACAAAACTCAAAACATAATCGTTGAGGACAATTTTGTTGCAATTCAGGTCTACAAATAAGAATAAAATTCTTCTTGGGGATGAGGCTAATATTCTCTTAGTTGTAATATAAATGTATTTTCTGGAGTAAAATTTAATTACAAATATTTATTAATGATGATTAATTAATCCCTGCCGGGCTCTCTGAGAGGGGCAGAGGAACTGAACTCGGGTCAGCCATGTTGGCTGCTTGCAAGGGAAACACCCTACCCACTGGTAGGGCATTTGCCTTGCAAGCGGCCGACTCGGCCAACCTGCGTTTGATTCCTCCGTCGCTCTCGGAGATCCCGGCAAGGTACCGAGAGTATCTTGCCTTGACGGCAAAGCCTAGCAAGCTACCTGTGACGTATTCTATATGCCAAACACAGTAATGACAAGTCTCACAATGGAGACGTTACTGAGCCCGCTTGAGCAAATCGATGAACAATTAATCCCTGCAAAGGGATTGGATGCATTTTGTTTTTGAAGAAGTGTTTTAATGCATATAGGGATTCACATGGGTTAAAAGGTAAATGGTGTAGCATGAAATCTGGGTTAAATGGAACATCAAAATTCACAAATGATGGGTTTCCAGTGCCATGTGGAGCATGTGAAGCATTTCGGCATGTGGAGCAGAGAGAGTTTTATGACTGCTCCCAACTTTCTCTTCACTGTTGGAGCCATTTGTGCACACCTCAAATGGCTGTGGATCTGTTCCAATAAAAGCTTGTTTGTGGATACCTAGATTTGAGTTTCAGGTAATTTTCACATTCACACAAAATACTATTTTTTCTAATTTTTTTTGAAATTATAAAAATCATTCTTAGAAGATACAAAAACAAAGCAATAAGCCTGGTTTGGTTCTAGAATGGTTGCCTGTCGACTCCTGCTATAGAGGATTCTTACACTGTGAAAAAAAATAATCCTCATCTGCTTTTTCCTTCTACTCTTCCCAACATCCAAAGCATCATTTGTTGTAGAGTGCTTTTTCTCTCATTAAGGCTAATTAATATATTCACACAGGAGTGTCCAAATTGCAGTCATAGTTCCTGGCAATGTTTCTCCTCCAGGACTTCTTTCCTTACCTGACATTTGCCTTCTTTGATGTTCCATTTAACCCAGAATTCATGCTACACCATTTACCTTTTAACCCTTGGTCAATTCCCAGGTTAGTTCTGATCCTTCTATAGGAACAAAGCACTATAAGAAAAGATGTTCTTCTTATTTTTCTTTCCATTGGAAGCTAATTAACACCATTGTAGATTCCCCAACAGGCAGGACTGGCCGCTCCCCCGGCACTCCTTTAGGGATTAGGCTAGGTCACTGTCCACCCACCTCCTGGTCCCGAGCCTTTTGCCAAGGACTGACTACATTGAATCAACAGTGATGCCATGCACGTGGGCACCGAAACTGCAAGCTCAAAAGAAGGGGACTGCTCCCCACCAGCGCAGCTATGCCTGGAGGTCAATAAGTCTGCACCTTCCTTAGAGTGATCAATTGGCAAAATATTAATAACTGAAAGATTTTCTTGTTTTTTAACTAGAGGCCACTCTTGGCTAGGCCTTAGAAACCATGCAGTGCCAGGATCAAACACAGGAGATGGAACGTGCACTCTAGCATGTGAGCCATGTCCCTAATCCCTGGAAAGATTTGAGGGATGGTGGTGGTGGGGGGGGGGGGGGGATTGAGGAGCTTTTGAATCACACCCCACGGTGTTCAAGGGCTATTTCTGACTGTGCTCAGGGCTCCATATGCAGCGCCAAGGTATTGAACTGGGGTTGGTTGCATGCAGTGAAAGGATTTTTGATTTTTAATTTTAGGCACAATGTTTGAGGGAATATTGACCAGGCTCATCCCCTCATCTGCAGCCTCTCCAAACATATGTATTTCTAAAGTCAAAGGGAAAGTCCAATGTCTCCTATTCCACTTCAGTCTCTTCTTTTGGCATTCTGTTTCTTAAAATATGTTGAAGTAATTAGTAAAACACTTAAAACTGTGGCCAAAGCCTGGTCCTGGGCAGAACACATGAGCTCCACAGCAGTGTTCTATATAGCTTGTCCAAGGAGTGGTCAAAAGTACCGGTGCAGTGTGTTTTGATTTTGGATGACTTACAGTGAAGGATTAATACAACACTCCAAGATGTGGTAAGAATAAGCGATATCACCACACCTTGGGTGGGGGAGGCCACTTGGCACTGGTGTCCTGTCCTGCCACACCCCAGAGGTGTGGCAGAAAGCTAGAGTATCACCACACCTACCGAGTGTTATGGCTCAGTGAAAACCAAACACCTCCAGAGGCAAAGGAGAAAACTCAATAGGGGTTGCTTCCGCAAGTGATACTCGAGAATGAGGAGCTGCAGCGCACTGACAATATCCCAGTGAGGTCAGAGACCACTTTGTTGAAGGTGTGGGACACTCTTCCCAAGGTGGTTAGTGAATTCCACAGCCTTGTTTGGGGAGTGGGGGTGTTGGGATTAGGGTCTCTCTAACCAATCTCTATAGAAGACATTTGCCAAGTTACTGGATCTTCTTAACACTATAAGGCTTTGGATACAGAGCTGAAAACTTAATTAGCATTATGCAAACTATGGGCTTCTGGTATTTCTAGTAAGCATAGGGAGCTGCCAAACATTCCTGCCAAGTTTCCCTGAGCCTGGAAATGCTCATCCAAGAAAGCGGCTGGCTGGGTCAACAATAAGTACTCACTCTCTCACAAGCTGAAAGGGAAATGCTGGGGAGGTGGACTTCCTTTAGTGAGGGAACAATAAGGCTCAAAGCATGTCAGGTTTGCAAAAAAGCTCTCCATTGGAAGCACACAGAGTTGGGAATAGTCTGCATGACTGCAGAGACATGAATGGAACATGAGAGAGTGGACACAAATTCTCACTGGTGATAGGGTCAGCTCCTCCCAAGGAGAGTAGCTGCCTGAAATGCTCAGAGAAATCAATCCAGAAGTCTGTTTTCTTCAATAAAGTTGGAGGACATCAAGTTTTTTTTCTTAATCACCGTTTTTAGAAAACATTATCTTTCTTGGTGAAAGTTTTGGCTTTCGCACAGACTTAATTGTATTCACAGGCTATATGTAGTTCTTTTTAAATATAACCCGACTTCCTCTGACTTTTTATTCAACTTCATTGCTGAAACAATGCACTAGCTGTCATAAAAAATTTCTTTGTTCATTTACAATAAAAAATTTATTTATTTTAAAGACCATATTTTAACTGTTGTTAAAATCATTATCTTGAAAAGGAAAAAAAAATGAAGCACACGTGGAGTTTGATAGAAGCCAGTTTCGGTGTTAAAGCATTTAATTCATTCCTACTATAATTTCCTTGAAGAAAGATTTTTTAAAAAATTTTCATTAGTGAAATACCATGAGGTACAGTTGTAGATTTACAAATTGTTGTGCTTGGGTTTCGATTATACAATGATCAAATACCCATCCCTCCACCAGTGCCCATTTTCCACCACCATGGATAATATCCCTCCCCCCATCCCCCGCACCCTGCCTCTGTGGCAGGGCATTTCCTTTTGTTCTCTCTCTCTTTTTGGGTGTTGTGGTCTGCAAAAGAGGCATTGAGTGGCAATCATGTTCAGTCCATAGTCTACTTTCAACATGCATCTCCCCTCCTGGGAGGATCCTCCAAACACCCTTTATTTGGTGCTCCCTTCTCTATCTGAGCTGCCCTTTCCCCTAGAATGCCCAGCTGGTCTCTAAGCTATGGAGTAATCCTCCTGGTACTGATCTTGGTTATTCTTGGGTATTAATCTCCTATTTTGTTACTTTATATCCCCCAGATGAATGCAATCAAAGAAAGATATTTTCTGGTGATTCTATCATTAATATAAATCAGGAAAGTTATTAAATGTCCAGATACTGAAGACTAAATGAATAATTAACAGAAAGGTTTATCAGAAGGGGAAAAGTCCTCAGCTAGTCTGGCTGCATATAGGAATCCCTGTCTAGAGAGGCATGTAGAGATGCAACCATTATTTCTAGAGAATCAGTGTCAGAAGTCAGACTCATTGACATAGGAGAAAACTCCAATTAGAATTCAGAAATAAAAGAAAACAAAAGAGCCCCTGTTCCTGTTTGAGGTAGAGGAATTACTTGCAGAGATGCATGCTTGCAGCAAAAGCAACATCATCCTCAACTAGAAGGTGAAGAGTTCTTAACTGGAGTCTATAGGGTTCAGGTAATAATGACTCACAATTACATAGTCATCAATGAAGTAGAACTTACTATGTGCCAAGCACTATTTTGAGCCTGATATGTATAGGTGTGTGTGTGTGTATATATATATATATACACACACACACATATATATTCACACACATATATACACACATATTATATACATATATAGATACATATATACACATACATACAATCAACCCTAACATGGTCCTTCCAACTAAATTTTTTAAAAATAAAATTAAACATATATTTCATGAACTGACCCAAAGAACTATCCTACTAAAAGGTCCTAGATGCATATATAGGATAAGGCTTACAGGAAGGAATCTTGGAAGAGAATACAGATTAGAAAAGACAAAAAATTAGAAACAAGTTAAGGACAATCCCATGAAGAGAGGATTTAGGATATTGGAAGAGAATAAGAGACCATTTAAGGGACAAATCCAGAATTTGATGGTGTGGTGACCAGGCACTATAGACAGAAACTATTCCTCTGGGGAAAAACTCATTGTAAATTCTTAATATTGTCCTCTTCTGGGGCAATGGCTTTAACAGAATGACAGCTTGCACTTTCACCTCTACCATTCAGCTATCTCACCCCAAATCCAAACACTTGGGTGTTTTAGTTTTCACCTAGAAATGGGGTATTTGTTCTTCAGCTAACAATAGACATGTTGTTTCTATCTTCTAGGAGTTTCACTTTGATGTGTCAAAGGAAATGCCATGAACCCTAGGTGAGAGTCATGGTTCTGCCTGCGGGAGCAGGATAAACAGCAGGTGTGGCTGGGCGCAAGGAGGGGAGCCGGTCCACCGAGTCCCCTATTAGGCATACAACAGAAAAAACAGACTAAGCTCTTAGTTTTCAGAAGTCAGTTTTCCAGATGGAGCTTTTCAGAGTAATGCTCTCTCAGAGAGATGCCACTCACCACCCCAGTGATGGCCACAAGCAAGTGGACACAAACACACTCTTCTGAGCATCACTTGAGGAAACAGATGGAAGGCAGATTGAAGGTTGCTCTTGAGCTTGGACTTTAAGCAATGACCTTCCTTTTCAGAGCCTTACACATTAAACTGTGTTCTGGACACAAGCAAGCAGATGACCAACAGCAGTCAGCACCGAGGCCCAGGGAGAGGTCAGAATATCAAACCTTTATGTTTCTATTGTCTCCACACATCCGTCAAATAGCAGTATCTGGGATGGGCTATGTGCCTGCTCCTATCCGCACTGAACAGCTAAAGGGTCTGAGGCTTGGAGAGCTGTCTTGCCACGGTCACAGGATGCTGGAGGTAGACGGGGGACAGCACTGGCTGCAGGTCTGGTTCCTTGGCTGCTACAACCTGACAAAGAAGATTTTGATGACTTGTTAGGAACCAAACCTTCTGATAAAAGAAATTTCTTGTTCCCTAGCTTTCTTGGTCTAGAAGGGACAAAAGACAGAGAGGTGATCCAAGCTGAGCCCCCCTCTCCCCACCTTTTTTTTGCTCTCCCTATTTCTCTCCTTCTTTGTCTCCTAGTGAAACATGTTCTCTCCCTGCTGAGATTGTAAATCTGGGAGGATGGGATCCCTTTTGAGGCATAAAGGCTTCTCTGGCGATTAGACATACCAAGAACAAATGACTTACAAAGAGATAGTGTGGGGAATGAATCACATTTGGGAAATGAGGCCTATCCTTGTTATCCTAACTTAATAGTTAGATGTTACATTTGCTATTAGATCACATTTCTTGCTTAAACCCATTTGAGAATTTTATCTTGGCTGCTGGTATTGGCTGGGTCACTTTCAACCATGAGTTGAAACCAATAGAAATAATGAATTTCAGTATGAATGGCTCAGCAAAGACCTCTGAAACGTGCTATTTTATACTTCATACTCACTCCACTCCCAGACCACGGTGATAATACACTCATGCTCTGACTAGCCTACAATCCAGGGTTATTTTAGGGCATTTTGATCCACCCTTTCTGTAATTAGAATGGCTAAGTCCTTCTCTTGTATTAGATTCCTACAAAGTATGCTACAGATAAGGTCAGTGGCTGAGATATATACTCTTCAGCTCTGGGGGTCTAGGGAGGTATATAAGAGAACTATTATGCGCTATATACCCAGAAATGTTAATTAAATCAGAATGAGCAAGTAGATTCTATTCATATTAAGAGCTTTTACTCCTTCTGACATTTTTCAGGCACCATGCCAACAAATATAATCCTTCAATGCATAGCCAGGATTCCTCATGTGGACTTGCTTCAATCTGGAGTGAGTATCCACATTCTAGCAAGGTTGGACCAGCAAGAGCCATGATAAACTTCTATCCCTTCATGTCTTTCTCAAAAAAAAACCAGATACAGTTATAGGTCCTAAATATATTTGCTTTCACTATTTCTACCAAAAGTATCATTTTCTCAAGGAATTACCTTACGTAAATACAATGATATAACCCAACATGCACAAAGTGAAGTTAAAAGCAAACTGTCCTCTTTTACTACTACAGTTTACTGCTTTTTTGGCAATGCTAATTTCTAAAAAAAAAAAAAAAAAAAACAAAAAACAAAAAAAAAAACCTGCTGTTATTTTCAGGCATAAATTCCAACCCTTTGCACCAGAACAAGCATTTTAGGTTGCTTTACATAATGGCATTTGTGAGGTTTGAGCTAAAGCTGTGTTGTGACCTCTCAAGCGTGTGCCTCCCAGAGCGATGGTCTCCTCCAAGCAAGCGGACTCACATTTTGACTTGCATGATCTGGTCTCAAGAGCATTTCTGACATATTGTTGTTTGTTTTGCTCAGGATTAGCAGAAAATTTCTGTGGGTGTTTTACGTCACTAGAGAGGGAAACACTGAAAAATTGTACCCGCCTGGCTGATATTTCTGGAAAGAGAACTCTAAATTATTAAAAGAAGGAGGGAGGGGGTAGCCAGGAAAGAAATGAATGAGTAAGAATTGAGAAAGTCCCATCAGGAAAGTCCCGTATTTAAAAAAAAAAAAACAGAATTTATGGCACTTAGGGTTTCTTGCTTATTGTAGCTGTGTAGGACAAGGAAAAAGAGTTCTCATAGTCTCAGGAGTGTAAGACTCACTGGTTCTCATCTCAGTATCTCTCAATTTGTGGAATGAAACTTTGGAAAACAACAATGAGAGTTATTACAAAGCAGTAGAATTTTCCTTTCATTAAGCTACACGCGCACACATACAAATGTACACAATTGGACGGAAAGGGCTAGTAGAGTTTAGTCTAGAAACATTTGGTATGAAGTTTGAGATTTTTCAGATATTCCAAAGAATTTTCACAGTCACGGAAATAAAGTGGAGTTTGCATACCTCTTTTTAGCCCATAAAAAAAAGAACACTAGTATATAGGGCTAAGTAAAAGATATGAAAATAAAACAGGTAAGAGACAAAATTATAAATGCTAAGCCTCAAAAAAACCCCAATCTAATTCGTAATCAACAAGATGCAATATAAAACAGTCAGGCACTTTTTTTTAATGTGATCATTTCATCTTAACAGGATGTTAAGAGACAGGAACACTTGTGTGCTTATTCAATTAATATTACTATTATGACAAAAAATTTGATAATATTTTTAAAAGTGTGCCCTTTGATCTCCACAGATTTACTTTTCAAAATTAACCCTAAGCAATACTAAAAGAAGCATACAAATATTTGCATTTAGAATATCACTGTTTAAATGTTGAAAAATGGAAAATTAACTCAAATATCTAACAATAAAGGATTAATAATTACTCATTTAATCAAACATTAGAATATTTGAAATAGTATTTAAAAAAACATTCAAGATCATGAGAAAATGCTCAATTCAGTGTATATTACAAAGAAAATTCCAGGTCCAAAGTTGCATTTAAAATATAATCTCATGTTATGATGTACATATATTAACTGTATTATATAACATAGTATTATACTAAATATAGTATTATCTATTGTAAATTTATATAGAAAAAGAGAAGATAAAATTTCAGTCATTGGATGTCAGAACTTAAATTTTATTTACATGTGTAATTTAAATATTATCTACAGTCTTTTAATATTTGGGGTATGGGAAACCAAAAATATCACCTGGAATATTTCTAAGACAAATAGCTAGGCAAGTAGATACAATTGAACAAAGCATTTATTCTACCACTTTATTGCATTTATTTCTAAAAAATCAAAGTAGGAAGAGAGTGACATAAAGTAGTAAAACAAGTTTTAAACTCAAAAAAATATATCACACAAAATATGATCATGTATGTAATTATGTATGTCTCCAAAACATTTTGATTTCAAATAGAAAGTGGAAATTTGGGGAACAGGTAGGTTAAAGATGTAAAAACAAAAGGGAAACTTCAGAACTCTTTGGAATTAGAAGTGAAAGTTCAAATTCCCAGAAATATGAAATTTTTGTATGAATGCTATATTCAATTCTGAGAATTCTTAGAAGACAAATCAAACTAGGAAACACAATGAGTTACACAGTTCTAATTACCTAGTGAAAGGCAACTGAGTAGTTAGAAATTTATCTGGAAAGATAGACTTCTTTTTCCTATTGACTTCTAGTGGAAATCAGCTTTGTATACTTTTTATAAGATTGTTCCCTAACAAAACAGACATTGATCTTTGAGATCAGTGAAGAACATCATCTTAAAGCAGAGGATAACTATTTCTATAAGGAAATATTCAAGATAATATGCTTTCTGATAAGATAGATTACCACAAAAATAAAAGCTCAGGAATTCAGAAAGTATTCAAACTGACTGTTCCAAACTGAATTTGTCACCAATGTTCATCACCAGCATTCAGAAAAAATCAGCTTTTGTATAAGAATTCACCTTTGTAGTTCCTCTCTAAGAGACTACAACGTCTGACAAATGAAATCACTCTCTTCTCAGCCACTGGATGGCTTCTAGCAGTAACTGGTTTTGAGAAGGGCTGTTTGTGAATCATGGCCTCAGAAGTCTCCCTTTATTTGTCATGGTGGCTGAATCTGAAGTCTTATATACATCTGAGCCTAGATCTAGGGAGAATAAACTGATAGTGTAAGCCAGCGATAGTATATCTTGAATACAAATTGTTTCACATTGACAAAATCTAGGCAGCAGACAATTTGACATTAGCTACTCAGAAAGTTAAAAGGCAACATAATTAATTCCATGAATCAGAAAAGGTTTATAAAGTAGCAAGCATGGAACTGCAATCTGATCAAGCAGGGCACCAATGCAGTGATTGTCTCAAAGAAGTCATGTGTTAAAGACCTAGGGGCTTTGGAATTCCCACTTCCTCCAAAGATGGTTGGCACACAATCAAGCAAACATTGCCTCTCCCTTTACATTAATCTTTTTTTTTTCTTTTTGGGTCATACCCAGCGATGCTCATGGGTTACTCCTGGCTCTGCATTCAGGAATTACTCCTGGCGATGCTAGGGGAACCATATGGGATGCTGGGAATTGAACCTGGATCAGCCATGTGCAAGGGCAACACCCTACCCGCTGTGTCTCTCTTTTTTTCTCCTTTCTCCTGCCCTGCTGTTTTGACTATTTCCAGCGCTGTGATGAGGCATTTGAATTTTCCCAGTAGTGGTTATGACTTTGCACTGGCCCATAGGCACTCTCACCAGTTCTTCCACTCTGCCCCCTACACATGATGATTCACACTACAAACTTGGGAACAGACAAATGGGAAATTAGAGCATCTTGTGGCATGGAGGTTTTAGCTAATAGGGACTAAACTACATAAAAAATACTCTTGATCTTTGGGGCCAATATTTTACTCAACCAAGTTGAATGGCCCATACATATTTGCTGACTTAACCATCTTTGATAGTTACAGGAAACGAGACTCCTTTGCCTCTCCTTTCCTCCTCTCCCCTCTCTCCTACCCTCCCCTCCCCTCCCTTCCCCTCCCCTCCCCTCTCCTCTCCTCTCCTCTCCCTTTCCCTTCTCCCCTAATCTCTATCCCCTACCGTCCTTTACTTTTTTTCCATTTCCTTTCCATTTCTTTTCAGATGTTTCCTTTACTCACATAATCTGTAACAGACACTGTTGGCTGCAAGGTTGATAGCCATCCCCTATCTTCTTTATTGCTCACAGTTTTGTGGTTCTGAAATTTAGGCTGGGCACAGATGAGAAGTTCTTGATTGGAGTTTCTCATGCACATGTAGACAGATATTCATGGGGGCTGTCATCATCTAAAGACTGGCCACCTAAGATAACTCATTCTTGTGCTGGAGCTGATGATGTTTCTTGGCTGGGAGTTCATCTGGAGCTGTCAACAAGAGAACCTACATGTGGCCTCTTCAACATGGTAGTCTAGGACTAGTCATCTTTTGTTCATAGCAACTATTTCCCTAGTGAGAATTACAGAATAACCAGGCAAAAGATAGACCACAGTTTAAACCCAAGCTTCAGAAGTTATTCAGCAACTCTTCCAACATATTCTACTGTAACAGAAACAGGCCCAAGTAGGTCCTAATTTAAGTAGAACACAAGCCTTACTTCCCGATATGAGGAAGGTTAAAGAATTTATCAAAATACTTTAAATTTTTTAAAAATTGTGCTTATTAGCACATTCTACTCTTCAAAGGCATGCCCATATTCATAAAGCTACAAACTTTCTAAGTCACATTCGGTTTTAAATTTTTTATTTATTTTTATTGAATCACAGTGATATACACATTTACAAAGTTGTTCACAATTGGATTTCAATAATATAATGTTCAAACACCTGAACTTTCACCAGTGAAGTTTTTCTACCACCAATGGTCCCAGTTACCCTCCCACTCCACATACCCCTGCCTAATCTCCTGATCTCTCTCTCTCCTCCTCTCTCTCTCTCTCTCTCTCTCTCTCTCTCTCTCTCTCTCTCTCTCTCTCTCCCTCTCCCTCTTTCGGGCATTATGGTTTGCAATACAGATAATTAAAGGTTATCAGATATATTCCTTTACATATTTTCAATACTCAATTCCTGCCTAAAATGACCATTTCCAACTATTACTATTATGTTGGTCCCTTCTCTATCCTAACACACACTCTTCGCCCTCCACACACTCTTGTGTCAACCTTCCAACCATTAACCCTTTTTTTAAAAAAATTTTTTAGTAGTGAAACACCATGAGGTACAGTTGTAGATTTACAATTTTTTGTGCTTGGGTTTCGATTATACAATGATCAGATACCCATCCCTCCACCAGTGCCCATTTTCCACAACCATGGATAATATCCCCCCACCCCCATCCCCCCATCCCCCCTGCCTCTGTGGCAGGGCAATCCCCTGTGTTCTCTCTCTCTTATTTTGCATTAACCCTTTTTTTAAGGAGTTAAAGCACTTGTCTTGAATGCTGCTGATCCCAGCTTCGTCCCTAGCACCACATGTGGTTGCCCTTAGCACTGCCAGGAGTAATCCCTGAGCAGGAGTGAGCCCTAAACATCACTTAACATAACACAAAATGAAACCAAATTAAACCAAAGAACAAAACCAAAATGTACATATTTGCATTTCTCCCAATCTCTGTCTCTCTGTCTCTGTCTCTCTGTGTCTTTATGACTCTGTCTCTCTGTCTCTATCTCTCCCTCCTTCTCTCTCTCACTCACTCTTGTGCTCTCTCTATCCTCCCAAACCCACATCTTTTTGTTCCACATTTTCATATATATACCATTTAGTTCAGAAATTATCACCATATTACTGCCTTGACATGACCTAACTGAAGCTAAAGGCATTCTTTAAAGTTTCAAATCTAAATACTTGGGTTGAAAAACAGTATAGGTGATAGGAAAAGATATTTATGTGCTGCTTAGTCAGGTCTGTGACAGATGACTCGTTGTCAAAGGATATGAAATTTATGAAAGTGGATCTACTGTATTTGAATAGCTAGAAAGCTAGAAAAGAATCAATTACATTTTCACTGGATTCTAGTAACACAAAATTGCTCTTTCCCCAAGTCACTATCCCTTCACTAATTTCCTATTACCTTCAGGAGGATATTGAGTGTCAATCCCCACTACCCTTCATAGCCACACAACCTTCTGTGATGTGCCAGTTTTAGCAGTCATTATTCCTTCTCCAGCACAGTCCTTATTCCTGACATAAACTCCCAATTCTTACCAGAACCCAACCTTCCTGTTTATGCAGTGCTAATCTCAAACATTACATACTTCAGAAAAATAATTGCAAACAAATGGTCAGACTGATGGCCGAGCCCAGATAGTCTGCAGCTCAGGGCAGAGCAGTGTTCTCTAGGGCCCACCCTCCCTGTATCCTCTCTCCCACTATTGACCAAATAAACCTACAGGTGTCTCCCTTGGGGCAAAATCTCTATGTGTCATTTCCTTCCATTTTTATTTCTGCATATATTTTAAAGAGTAATATTGAAGATAAAAATGAACCTCGTTTATATAACTTCAACATTTCCAACATAACATTGCCCCAGGGATGGGTAGCTAGGTCACTTAACCATGGAAGTTTGCAGGATTTAGGAGCTGGGTTTTGTGTACGGCATCCTATAGGGATTTTAATAAATACTCAAATGAATTCTCAACTGCCTTCTCCAAATTTAAAGAAATTATTGATGCAGGTCTTCCTTAATTATAAAGGAAAAAAGACATTGTAACATATAAGTAGTTATGTTCCCAAAAAAATATATATGTGGCATTTTTGGAGAAATTGTGTGGAGATGCTGTGAATAGCAAGAATTTGCAGATAGGTATGCCTGCTTCCTTCCTAATGAGGAAAGTAAGAGATCATATGAGAATTTTGAGTTCTCCATAGGCATGAAATATGGTAATTTTAGCATTTCAAATCATGTAGCACACCTTTCAACATAATTCTAATAAAACTTATAAACAATAATATCAAATACTACAAAAATGAGAAAAGTATACTCTACAGTAATGTTCATAGGGGATTATCAGCTGCCAAATCTCAAATTAAAGCATCATAATCTGGGTCCAGGGAATAGGTCTATTACCAGTGGTACATGTTTGGCAATTAATGGTAACTGAGAGCTTGAACTTTGGCACTGCATGGCCCCTCAAGCACTGCAGAGTGAGACCTGGAGGGCCCACTGGGGTGACCCTGGTGGTTTCCTGGCACCCAGGACTAGGGTCACTCTAAATTTTCAGGTTCTAGATGGCAAAAGATAACTAGAAACCAAGGACAGCTATATTTAATCGAAAAATTCATTCATAAATATTTGAGAGGTCACCTAGTAACCCATCTGAGACATCTAATACTAGTAAAATTTTTCTCATTCATTGGATTTTAAATCATTTTCCCTTCCCTTACTAATATCATTCAATCAATATATTCCCATTGTCACTGTCCTCCCAGTGTTCATCAATTTGCTCGAGCGGGCACAGTAACGTCTCCACTGTGAGACTTGTTGTTACTGTGTTTGTCGTATCGAATATGTCACGGGTAGCTGGCCAGGCTTTGCCGTGTGGGTGAGATACTCTCATTAGCTTGCTGGGCTCTCTGAGAGGGGTGGAGGAATTGAACCCAGGTCAGTTGGGTCGACTGTGCACAAGGCAAACACTGTGCTATCGCTCCAGCCTATTTTACTGTAATTCAGAGCTAACCTAAACTAAAACTCTAGCTCAACCTTACATAATCTCATAAGCAATAGGAAGTAGAAAGAAATTAAGACAGGTACAATTTACAATCTTTTATTTACCCTCTCCCTTAATAGAATAAATGCACAGGCATGTTTCTACTATCAACCATACCTTTAAGAAGTATTGATTTAACTAAGAGAACATAAAACCACTTTGTAGAGCTCAGGTGAGTGGAAGTGAAGTGACATTTCTGGTTGTGAGCCTCTTTTCTAATTTAATAAACTCAAATGATCATTTGAGCTCAACTTATCAATTTTATCACTTTATTGTGACTTCAGTTTACTTCAGAAGATAAATACATTGTACCTGCTAAATACAGATACCATATTGTGTCTAATTTTTCACACTTATTTATTATATCTTGTTTATTTTTCTTATATACTTTCAATACTTTCCTTTCATTTCCACATAATTGTACACAGATAAAATGAGTTAGTGTATTTTTTCACCTTGATTTATTCTAGAAAACATAAAAAAAAATCAATACTATTTATTTCTGTATTAGAGCTTTTGAATAGTCCAGATTCATTATGGATTACTGAGAGTTTTTGAGGTTTATGTCACTCTTTCCAACTTGATTCATATTTCTCTTTTAACACAAATCTGTGCTGTATCTTTTGAGCAAGCCAACAAGGATAACAGATGGTTTTGGAATAGGATCCAGTAAATGCATATTGTAACATAGACAATAATACATAAACAATACACAATAGTCAATGTTTCACTGTAATTCAGCTACAAATAATACAGGAAATAAATACACAGTGGTCAAGAGTTCAGTTTCTATGGTCAAAATAATTTGAGGCAAAACCCTGGTTGTATGATGCTAGCTACAAACAGTGATTTCTTCAAGACTCAGTTTCCTCTTCTGTAAAATGGAAAAATAAGAATAGATAAGCCAAATAATTATTATAAGAATTTTTTAATAAGCAAGCACATATTGCATACAACAGACACCTAAAATGTTTTCTTCATCTATGTTATAATAGCAGAATAAAAGTCTTATGGTAATTTTTTGAAAGAAAAATAGGAATAGCAAAGAGAAAGTACATTCCATTATTTGTAACGATGCTTTTCTTTAAACAAAATCTTTTATTGTATACTAAATAAACAGCATTATTGATCTCAAATATACTCTCTCTTCAAAAGATCATGATTTCTTCCCCTCAAATAGAAGGTGTCCTTACTAAGCTTGAGTCTGGTTGATCAATGGAGAGATGATAAAGTGGTATTGATACCTCCAACTAATATTGTGTTGGTATCTATGCCTTTTTTCAAGTCTATGAGTAGTTGTTTAAGTATTTTGTTGGTCTCTCATTAGATGCATATACATTTAGGAGTGTGAGTTTCTCCTGATGTACAGATCCTTGATAAATAAGAAATGACCTTCACTGTCTCTTGTAACCTTTTTCAGTCTGAGATCAATGTGGTTTGATACCAAAATGGCCACCCCAACTTTTTAGAGGGAGTTATTTGCCTGTAGAATTCTTTTCAAGCTTTTGACTTTGACTCTGTTTGCTCTCTCTATACAGCTGTGTTTCTTTCAGGCGGGAAATTGTCTGCCATAGATATGGGGGAGGGGTAGAGGTAGGAGGGAATGCTCGGGACATTGGTGGTGGAAAATGTACACTGGTGGAGGGATGAGTTTTCGATCAATGCATGACTGAAACTTAATCATGAAAGCTTTGTTAACTGTATCTCATGGTGATTCAATTTTTAAAAAAAGATCATCACCTATTGGCACAAACACAAAAAGGATACCAGGATGGAAACTTCCTTGATTGTTACCAATCTTGATGACTACATACACATACCCACACACTGTCACATATAGTTTCACCCTCCTGCCCCCTTTTCTTGTTTTCCTTTACAAGAACACTCATCAAAAACAATCTTCTCATTCACTAATTCACTGTTCAGTGATTCCAGTCTCTCCAGTCTCACAGTCTTCAACTCATTTCTTTTATGCTCCCAGCAGCACCCTTCATAGAAACCTTTCCCCACAATCAGCAGCAGGTCTTTATCACCATATCATAATGCTCAGGCCTGTCTTTTCAGCAGCAGACATCAAGGATGACCCTCCCTTTTTCTTTAACTTCTTTGCTTGCTTCCAGGATTCTCTCTTCCCTGGTTTTCCCATCACCGGCCAGTCTTTCTCAAACAACTTTGTCATTCTCTTAGAGTTTAGTTGTCAGTCTTTCTGTTTACTCTCCCTAGTTCTTCCTTCACTGATGTCTTTTAGATCCCATGGCTCTCAATTGTATATGTCTGATGACTCCCAATTTTTATATTTCTAATACTGATCATGTAAACCCCACCATCCAAACCCCCATGCATCTACTTTCCAAATAGGTATCTCCTTCTGATTATTTATTAGAAGTCCCAAATTTAACTAGTGAACTTTTGATTCCACTCTTCTCTCCTCCTTTGAACAATATAAATCCTTCATCTCCTTCCATTTCTTTCATCTCAGCCAATGACAACACCATTATTATCTTTCCTGTTGCTCTTGCTCAAGACAAAGCCTTCCAGAAGGTCTTTACTTGATTTCCTAATAAATCTTATATAAAAGCTTCCAACAGATCATGAAGGCATCATATTAAATATTACCTAGACTGTAGCGACTCCTCACCTCTCATCATAAGCCACACAGTCCCTAGATCATCACAGCTGCCTCTCAACTGCTTTCTCTGCATCCTTGTTGGAACACTGTCTTCACACACAGTCAAGAGGGAATTGAAACATCTCAGAGGCATCCACTGTTCAAAACTTCAGGGACTTTCCATTTCACTGAGAGGGGATGGTCTGGCCTTGGCAACCTCCACAGATTGACCTCCTACCATGGACCTTGTTCACTTGACTCTCTCAGCTGAGCCATAATACAGTCTCCTGATCCCCTACTTCCTGTCCTGTATATTACCCCTCCCTCACTTCTGCCCTGATCTCATTGGCCTCCTTTCTATTTCTCAAATACTCTAAGCCACCTTTAATATATAGGTCTTTAGCATTTGCCATTTCCTAAAATTATCTTTCCTAAGATAATCCACCTGACTTGTACCTTCTCCTCTTCTTGTCTGCTCAAATAATAAAGGACAGATAGCCTTGATTATTTAAAATGCAAAAATGACCCCCAACCAGATCCCTTCTTTACCAACTTGATTTCCTTCTTAGCATATAAGAACACTAAGTGTTGTTTATTTGATTATTATCTTTCTGTCATGTGAATGTAAGCTTCATAAAGACAATGACTTAATGGTCATCACTAGTGTTTCCTCGTACATGTAATGGTGTCTGGCTGACAGTAAACACTTGGTAAATTTTTATGGAATGAATGAACTGACTTTCCATTCAATGCATAATTTGTGGTACTCAATAAGTTTTTAAAACTTAAAGGAATAATTCAGAGTCGGATATTAGAAAAAATGATAGCAAATCAGTGAAATGGGCTAATTATCTAGTTGATATCATTAGAAACTGATTTTTCCATTGCTGACATTTCCAATAGAAGAATCACTCCCCTGACTAAAACCAACCATGAAACTGAGTCACCTGGGACATGCTGCTAAGCCAGTTTTTCTCCTGTGTGACCTGAATGACTCAAAGTGCCAATGACAATGTCAGCTTTATGCCCCAGGAACATCACTTGGAAGTCTTGAATTGGCTGTTTACTCCATTCAAAGCACATCTTGCTCTACTTGGTTAACTTCAAGCTTCTCTTTCCCTGAACAAGATCGCTGCAAGTCTTTTGTCGGTCACTTGCTGTGTGACTAATTTGAATGTTAACATTTTTTAGTGAAAATGCTTTGATGCTAAACAAAACCATTTGGAAACTTTCAAATGTCTGGATATGATATTTTTTGGGGGAAAAGGCAATTTAAGACTTGCTAATCATAAACTAAATATACATGATTTTAATTGAGTGTCAGGAGTCCAAACCTATTATTTAAACATAAGAACATCGTACCAAATGCTATGCATTGTAGCATACTTTTTGAATTTGAGTCCCACATATTAACCAACCATATGCTAAGTTCTAAGGCCTAAACATTTCCTCCCCAATCCCACTATTCAAACTACATAAAGTGAGATAAACTGTGGTAAAGTGTCCACTGTTTAAATGATAAAAGAAAGTGTTAAGTGTTTTATTACTTCTTATGATTATATGTGCTTAGAAAAACCTTTTTTAACTTTATCTTCTTACTCAGTGAATTAAATGGCCATCTTTTGGGTGAAAGAGCCATAGTATTCTAACTGTCTGAAATATTCTCAGGGGAACAAAAAGGAAGAAGGAAGAAAAATGTCCTACTTTGTCATATCCATGTTAAAACAATAGGCCTGGCAGCTTAAGGAAATTGCATCAAATTGAACACCAACCACTTCATGTAAGTGTTTGGCCTCATGTCAGGGAATATTTTCAATGTTTGATTCTCACCTCTAGAGAGGGAAGAGGAAGTGAGGAGCTAGTGATATCCAGGTATATTTTCTAGGGAAATTTATTCTATTTCTCTTATCCTGAGAGGAGACTTGTCACTTTCTGGAATATTTGCTTTTTGGTCTATAAAAAGTTAGGCCTCAGCCAGAAACAATATGCTAAGAACTTAACCTTAGTAATGCAAAATATATGTTGATTGCCTCAATATTAGTAAGATAAATTATAACCACCAATATAATCATTTAAATTGGTGACATATAATGACACTCAATTTTCTGGGTGAGTCTGAGGTGCCCCTTAGGTAAAGTCAACTATTTATATTCATTGATCATATCAGTTAAATATACCTCAGTTTCTCCCCTGCTTAGTCACAGTATCTTAGAACTGAAAGTCTAGCTTACTCCAATACTATTCAACTCTCAGGGAAGACTTATTGAGCCACTGTGCAACCAACATGTTGGATACCTGAATATGTAAATGCAATCCAAAAACTTCAACTTCCAGTTTGGTGAATAAGACCTTTATCACAATCCTGCAGGGATCAAGGAAAGACATTGCTATGGGCACAAAGATGGGGTCAGAGAACTCTGAATTGAACTTCACAGGAGAAGAGAGAGCAAACAAAAAAAGGTTTTCCAGAAATCTGAATCTGGGACTGAGGAATAAGTATGAGGTGACCAAACAACAAAGATACAGAAGTGGAGGATGAAGACAAAGAGCAGATCATCTACATTGTCCTGTCCAATACTGCAGTCACTTACCATTTGTAGCTATGAACATTTGCTAAAGATCAGTAAACTATAAATGAGTTGCTTAGGCACACTAACCATAGTTCAAGGGCTCAGTATTCACACATGGCAAGTATTTATCATCCAAGAGATAGCAAATCATTTTTTACCACACAGAAACTTCCATTGTGCAGCACTGGATATGAACAAAACAAAAATATAAAGCACAGATCGCTAAGAGATGGTGACTGGAATAGTTGTAGGGGTAAGGCATAGTTGGAGTGTCAGGGTATACTAAGAGGGTACTCAGGTAATGAGACAGGAGCTACAGGTCAACAAAAGCAGATCATGGAATCCCTGGACTGAAACCACAAGATACAGAAGGATTCCAGTCCTGGCAAGTTTTGCCCCTCATTGTCAACGAGTCATTACACACAGGAAAACTGCATGAGCAAAATATTTGGATGAGCATCCTTAGTTCACCAATTGTGTGTTCATGAAACCATATGTCTTGTGCTAATGATGGCAATGTACCACATCATGAAATCATCATTTTCTTTGAAAAATAGGAGATTGACCTTATTTGGGCATCTTATCCACTTCATTATTCATATATTTTTAAAATCTGGGTAACATTTGACTCTTACAAAAATTGGTTTTTATAGTTTCTTGGGTATGCAACACAGAGATTTTGGTAGAGTCAAGTTTTGGCTATTAGAGCACATGATCATGCTATTAAATTCAATTATTATTATAGGCAAATCCATCCAACTATGTCAAGAATTTGTCTTTCATTTAAAAAATACCAAAATAAAACATTAAAATCAATACAAACAACCTTAGAGATTTGTAGGATCTGTCATTTGGGAGTCCCTCTTCTGGCTTTCTTGGTTTTCTAAGCAATCCAAATAGGGGTAAAAGGGACCAGAGTCCAACATCTGTCACTTAGCTATGTGGCCTTGGCTCAGTCTCTTCGTTTTTGTTTTTCTTTCTGTGGACTACAGCCAGCTGTGCTTAGGGAATACTCTTGACCCTACATTCAGGACTATATGGGGTTTCAGGGATCAAACCCAGGTTAGCAGCATGCAAGGCAAACATCTTACCTGCTGTACTATCTCTTCAACCCGACCCAACCTCTAAACCTCTTCAACTTGCTTTGCCATCTGAAACAGTTTAGACTATAAGAAAACCCATCTCAGGATGTGTGAGAGACTGTATAAAGAACACTGAGCACATATGAATACTGTATTTATTGGAGAGGGGAGGTAAGATGGGGCAGCTTATACACCAGCTGACTTACTTATATGATGATTCTACAAATGTATTCCATACCTCCAGTAATGATTTCCTGGTGAGTTTTAAAATTGTTTGCATCAAGAGTACACACCAACAATTATGAAGTAACACTCTGCCTCCCCCCCACCCCCACATATTACTTACATTTTGTCAGACACAAGTGTCCAACACCTGTAAAACTTTCATGAGCCTGGTGTTTGCCATAGAAGGCCCCAATTTTTCTCATTTACAATGTTCTTAAGTACTCAGATTTTTTCTGGAGGTTCCTGCAGAATGTACATCCAATATTTTCAGTTACTAAGTGGAGCGGACAACACAATTTAATTAAGGTAGTGTTCAGCACAGCGGGTAGGGCATTTGCGTTGCACGCGGCTGGCCTGACTGACCCAGGTTCAATTCCTCCACCCCTCTTGGTGAGCCCGGCAAGCTACCAAGAGTATCTCGCCCTCAGGGCAAAGCCTGGCAAGCTACCTGTGACATATTCGATATGCCAAACACAGTAACAAGTGTCACAATGGAGACGTTACTGGTGCCCGCTTGAGCAAATCAATGAACAACAGGAGGACAGTGATAGTGATAGTGTTAAAACAAATGCTACTATGTTTTCTAAAATATAAAATACAAAACCGAATTTGCCTTGGCCCCCTTATGATTCCAGTGCAGTCCCATCAGACTTCTTGGTACACAGTGTGGGAAGCCTGAATTTAGCATTTTCCCTCTTATAGGGGCTGGAGCAATAGCACAGCGGGTAGGGCGTTTTCCTTGCATGCAGCTAACCCGGGTTCTATTCCTCAGTCCCTCTCAGCGAGCACAGCAAGCTACCGAGAGTGTCCCGGTATCCTGCCTGCATGCGCAGAACCTGTCAAGCTCCCCGTGGCATATTCGATATGCCAAAAAACAGTAACAAGTCTCACAACGGAGAAGTTACTGGTGCCTGTTTGAGCAAATTGATGAACAACTGGAGGACAGTGCAGTGCTACCCCTTATAGAGCACCTTTACAGCTCTGTACTCACTTCACCATAATATCTTCACCATAAATACTGTGAGGTTCTAACAGATGAGGAAATTAAGACTGTAAGATAGTTATCCAAGGTTTTAAAGCAGGCAAGTTCTAACAGAAGTCACAAGTTTATTGGGTTCTGACTTCAAATAGAATCTCCTTCCTGCTGTGTTTGCTGTTTCTTTCTCTTCTCAGAACGTCAACTGCATATTTTACCAATTTTGAATTTTCTATTTGTGAGACCCCAAAAAATAGTAAACTGAGATATGCAAAGGAATATTTTCAATTTTTGATACTGCTTTTCAAATCTTGATTTTAATTTTTAATCTGAATTTAATTTTTACTTGAATTTAATTTTTCAATGAGTATTGATTGATAATCTGAAAACAATTTTGACAGAAAAATTAACTACACAAAAATACACATTACAGCTGGTATATTTGTGTTTCAGATATGGCAAGATAAAAGGTTCTAGGTGAAACAGTAGAAATGATGAAATAGTAGAAACTTCACTGAATCATACAAATTACAGAATGAAAATAACAATGATAGCAAAGAGCTAACATATGCTAGCCATCTTACAGATTCACATAAAATTTTCTAGTAACTTTAAGATATAAAAATGTTGAATTTTTTAAAATTAATTTTGATTGAGGAAATGCTTACAAGCCCATATATGTTTTAAAAGTACCATTTCATGCCTTTCAGATAAATGTTTCCATACTACACCCACTATCAAATACCAAAATACGTCCACCACAGTCCATTGGAACTCATCTATCTTTCAACACTTCTCCCAAGCCCCCTTTCCCTACTGGCAACCTCAGTTCTGTGGCGAAATTTTCAGGTGTTTGTTTTCATTTGGCTTTGCCTGTTTCCTTGTTTTGATTCTATATTCATCTTATGAGTAAGAACTTTTGGCAGTTGTCTTTCTCCTATGACTTATTTCACGTAGCAGAAGTCCTTCCAGTTTCATCCACATTGTCACAAATGGCAATACTTCATCTTTTCCCATAGCCAAGTAGAATTCCACTGCATGGACATATACAAACAATTGAACACATCTTTATCCATGAATCTTTCATTGAATAATTGATTTGTATCCATATCTTGGCCATTGCAAATAGTACCGGAATGGATCCTGCAGTGCAGTTATGTTTATGGATTTATGATTTTGAGTTCTTCAGATAGCTACTTAGGAGTGGAATTTCTGTATCATAGTAAATGTTTTTAATATTTTCAGGAATCTCTATACTGTTTTCTTTAAAATTGTACCTAGTTTGATTATCACCAACAGTGTATGAAAGTTTCTTTTTCTCCATATCCTTGCCAGTACTTGTTATTTCTGCTCTTTTTTATTATAGAGGCTATTCTCATAGATATAATATGCTATCTCATCATAGTTTTGTATTTTCCTGGCAAGTAATACTGATCTTCATTTTCATGTACCTGTTGACCACTTATATTTCTTCTTTGATCACATGTCAATTCAGCTCTTCTGTAAATTGTGTAAATGACATTATTTGATATTTTGTTGATGATTTTTATAAATTCTTTATATGCTTTAAATATATATAATTGCTATGATATGCAAATGTGTGTATAAAGTGCAAATGCTTTGGTAAAATGCCTTTTCAATTAAATGATAGTTTTTATAATACTGTGAAGTTTATACTTTGATGATGGAGTAAATCCTATTTATTTTCATGTGGGCTGGAGCGATAGCACAGCAGTAGGGCGTTTGCCTTGCACGCAGCCAACATGGCTGACCCGAGTTCGATTCCTCTGCCCCTCTCGGAGAGTCTGGCAAGCTACTGAGAGTATCTTGCCCGTACGGCAGAGCCTGGCAAGCTACCCGTGATGTATTCGATATCCCAAACACAGTAACAACAAAGTCTCCAATGGAGACGTTACTGGGCCAGCTCGAGCAAATCGATGAACAATGGGAGGACAGTGACAGTGACAGTATTTTCACATGTGTTTCTCATGTTTTTGTAATAGAATTTAACTTATTTTTGTGTTTCTCTTGTTGTTGTAATACAATCCCTAAAGATGTCACTGAAATCAATATTGTGTAATATAATGCCTATGTTCTATCATAATCTATAGTTGGAGTAATTTCCCTTTATTTCTATAGAATAGAATTCTTACATTTGGTGTTCTGTATTTACTACTATATAAGAGATCAAATAGTTTTTCTCAGTAGTCCTTTTCAAATAATTTTGTATTGAAATGGAAGGTTATAAAGTATGGCGTTGGATGCTGGGTTTTCTGTTGGTGTGTGGGTTGAAAGCTTATCACAAAACAAAGGTTAAGAATAGCATGAGGCCCCTCCAAACCCAACTTTCAGTGTGGGGACTGAAGAAGTCTAGAGAGGGGCTTGCTGCTATAGCTATAAAGAATCAAGGAATTCCTTAAGAAAAAAAATCATTAAAAATCCTTACATTTTTGTTTTGATTTACTTGTTGACCAAGTGAGTCTTGAAAAACATATTGCTTAGTATCCACGTATCTGAGGTTTTCCTGTTTGCTTTTCATATTAAAATTTTTTAAGGTAAGAAACTTAAGTACCAGAGAAATAACCTAAGCAACATGCAATTGCAACAGATCTGAAGTAGACGAACAATCTTGAAGAGTTAAATAGGTTGGAAGACATTATACACCACCTGATTTTAATATTTATTTAAAATTTACAATAACCCAGACTATAATGTTGACAAAAGTCAAGATATACAGATTGACAAAAAAGAACAAAGGTCATAAATAGACCTTTATAGTGGATCTATTTCCATATAGTGTGTCATTTTCAATAAAAGTGCCAAAATAGTTAAATGAAGATAGCTTACTCTTTTTAACAAATAATAATGAAACATTTATATATAAAAGACAAAAATTAGCACCAACTCATATCTGATATCATATATAAAATTAAATTTGTGATAATCTATAAGACAAAAAATAATATGAATTGAATTTTATAAAAAATGTAAGGTAAAGGTAAAGGTAAAGGCCCTCCTGTTGATCGTCGATTTGCTCGAGCGGGCCCAGTAACATCTCCATTGGAGACTTTGTTGTTACTGTGTCTGGCATATCGAATACTCTCGGTAGCTTGCCGGGCTCTCCGAGAGGAGCGGAGGAATCGAACTCGGGTCGGCCATGTTGGCCGCTTGTAAGGCGAACGCCCTACCCGCTGTGCTATCGCTCCAGCCCTTGATAAAAAATGTAAAGAGTGTTTTAAACATTAAAATATTAGTAAAATAGTGGGAGAAAATATTTGTAACATATCTGACAAAGAACTTGCTTTAAGTTTACAAGAATTCTCAAAACTAGTACAGAAATCCCAACAACCTGATTTTTAAATTGGGAAAATATTTGAGTAGATAGTTCACCAAATAAAATATAAAAATACTAAATAGGCATTAAAATTCTAAGAGTACTTAGGCATTTAGGAAATGTTCCTCAAAGCCACAATGGGACACCATCACACATTCATTGGAATAGCTAAGCTTTGTAAAACTTACAGAATCAAGTGTTGGTAAATACTGAAAATAAGTAGCAACTAAATACCCATACATTGTTGGAAAAACAAAATGGTGAAACAACTTTGAAAACTTCTGCCAGTTTCTTGTAAGCAGTCCTAATTCAAAAAATAATATTCAGTAGATAATGAACTACGCATTTTACTATCTGTGCTTATACAAGTACATTCTATAATATTTTCACAATGACTAAAGCTCCCTAACACACATTTCTCAGAACATATCCCTGTGGCTAAGTGACACATGACTGTACGCTCACCACACAATCCCATAATCCCACTTCTAGGTATTCACCCCTTAAAATAATGATGTGTATCCACACCCATACAAATGTTTTTAGAAGTTTTACTCTTAAGCATAGAAAACCTGGAAATAACCCAATACCTTCCAACTTTTAATTGAATAAACAAATTACATAATATCCATGCAAGAGAATACTACTCAGCAATAGAAAGAAATAAACAACAGACACGCATAATGTGTCCCTGCAAAAGCAATTGATTAACCCTTCATTTCCCTTAGACTCACTCTTAAGTATTATTTCTTCCATATTTATTATTATATTGCCAAATAATTGCAAGTTGAATCTTAAAATATATCCAAGTCTTATTTTATTGAATGGATTGGTCACCTTAACTGTATTTGATAAGTGTTCTCTCTGTGATGGGATTCAGACTATGCACTCTAATCATTATCAATTAGTTTTCAAACACCAACCACTGAACTGACAGCATTCCTTAGATATCAATTTTTATATTTCAGAAGGTGAAATTATCTTAACTGTGTTTTCAAAGTACTAGGGCATCTCCTTACAACTAAGAAATGTTTTCTCTCATATGTTCAGTTTTTCATGCGAGAAACATTGGAACACATGATCTTATTTACAATTTATAATCCATGTGACTCAAAACACTCTAACCTCTTATTATAAAAATAAAATTATTGTTATCTTTCTAAATCCACTTTGGTACAGAATTGGGTGGCACCCAATGAACCACACCTCACAGTTCATGCCTTTTTTTCCCTCCTCCCACATGGACTCTGGGTTTGATCATGTGACTACAGATGCCGGAAAAGAGCACTCACACTATGTCTTGTCTATTTGGTTGACATTTGTCATGTTTGCAGGAAGGAGGGCTCAGTCACTATCATGTTGGTAAGTTTAAGAAGCTGTGTCAAGAGGCTCTGGTGCAAAAGAAATTCTTTGTCCCACTATACCTGCCATCTTTAGTCCTCATGGAAGTTAACCAGATTTGACCTGTGCTCTAATACAGTAGTAGTTTAAAACTTTGTGTTCTGGAACAATAGCACAGCGGGTAGGGCATTTGCCTTGCACGCAGCCAACATGGCCGATACAGGTTCGATTCCCAGCATCCCATATGGTCCCCTGAACACCGCCAGGGGTGATTCCTGAGCGCAGAGCCAGGAGGAACCCCTGTGCATTACCAGGTGTGACCCAAAAAGCAAAAAAAAAAAAACAAAAAACAACTTTGTGTTCTCAAAATCCTCCTGCATTCTTAAACTTTATTAATGTGACTGTGCAGATAGCTGTGCAGATAACTCAAAATACTACCAAACATACATTGCATGTGAAGGCACAGAACTTCAATCCCAGCATAGCATGACGCTGGATGTGGCCCAGGCAGCTCCTAGTACTTCTGGGCCTGAGCAGAACCACACTACCATAAAAAAGCATTGTCTCTAAATATCTACACAATTGGGATATTTCTTAAATACCATTTTTTTGCCCCCTCCAATTATTGATGATATAATTTTTGTTTATATGAGTTATATCTAATGATATTTACTTACTGCACTGTAGCACTCTCCTCCCATTGTACATCGATTTGCTTGAGCAGGCGCCAGTAACATCTCCATTGTGGAATTGTTACTGTTTTTGGCATATTGAATACACCATGGGGAGCTTGCCAAGCTCTCCAAGAGGGACAGAGGAATCAAACTTGCTGTGGCATTTGCCTTGCACGCCTAGAAAATTAAAAACAATTAAAAATACATGTTCATAAATTCACTAAAATAAAAACACTATAAGTCATTAACATATTTTATTCATATCTAACATGTTAGTATTGGTAGCAAAATATTTAAAATAGATAAGCTTAGGGAAGATAAAGGGTAGTTTAAAAGATAATAGATAAAGGGGAATCATTTTGTATTTTCTACAAACCTCTCTAAATTCTGCTTCACAGAAGAAAGAATCTCATATTTACTTCTGCATTAAATCTTTTATGACATTATCTAATAGGTGGACTCTGAAACATGCTACTGTGTAGTCAGAACATAGAGTGAGAGTGAAAAATATCAAGTAACAAATTAGTGTTGGTTGTTATGAAAATAACTGATTCTGTGGAACCACACATAAGAATCACCATCATAAAGAACAGCAATTAGAACCACCTGCAAGAAGGAAACAGGATCTGAATGGGTTGGTAGAGGGTTAACCCCTGATAGCCTGGACCACTCACCAAGAACTGTATTAGAATAGCCCACAGTTAGGGATAGCTCAGTGAGCTAGCTCACATGCTTTTCCATGTGGGAGGCCCAGGTTCAATCATTGGAAAAGCTAGGTTTCCTGAAAGCACAGCCAGGAGTGACCCCTGAACATAGAACTGTGAGTAGTCCCTTAGCACCACTAAAAAGCAACAATTTTAAAAAGCATTGCAGAGTCTTCATCATAGGAATATACTCTCATTATGATCTCAGACGAAAAGACTTTAGTCTATAAGACACTCTTATATCTCTTCACCTAATTTGCTGATGTACAACCCAGATTTACTCTCAATCTACATATTTTCCCTTTACAAATGAGTACCACAGAATTAGGGAGATATCTACACCACCACAGATTCTCTCCAAATTCCATTATGTTTCTGAGTTTAGATTTTTAAAAAAATCCCTACCACCCAAAAAGAAATCACTCATACCTTCATCACAAACTAATATATTTTTACCTGATGTTTCATCCTTAGCCTCAATATTAAAGTCATCTCATTTAGAATGACTAACAGTGACATCCATTTCTCTAAAATAACCACCACCATTCTCTGTAAAGTTGTATATTCTGTTTCTGAATCTTGGAAAAGATGTTAACTTAACAATTAATACTGCTTTACTGTACCAAATCTGTAAGATGGTCTTTATAATAAGCACCTTTAGAAAATATTCATAAAGAAATAATAACAGCATAGTCAAATTAATGACACAATTTACTCTGTGCTATCGAAGTATAGTGAAGGGAAGGATGGAGTGAAATGCTGAAATTTTTTATGACATAAAGAAACTTACTGAATCCTGTCTTATATTAGTCTAAATAAATGGTTAGGCTAGGCTAGATGAGGCCAGGATAGGACAGGAAAGAAAAGGATAGACCCAAACCAGGTTAAAGCCCATGGTCTTCATTAAAAATTGGTTAAGATATGTATTTGCTTTAATAAGTTCTGATAACCCACTACCATCAGACCAGCCTATAGACCAAACATGATTGCCAGTCAATCCCTCTTTTGAAAACCACAACACCCAAAAGGAGAGAGAGAACGAAAGGGAATGCCCTGCCACAGAGGCAAGGTGGGATGGGGGGATGGGAGGTGGGAGGGACACTGGGATCCGTGGTGGTGGGAAATGGGCACTGGTGGAGGGATGGGTATTTGATCATTGTACAATTGAAACCCAAGCACAAAAATTTGTAAGTCAGTCTACAACTGTACCTCATGTTGTCTCACTAATAAAAATTTAAAAATTAATAAAAATAAGATATGTATTTGCATTGACTTTGGAAACCTTACTTAAATTTTTTTATTTCTTTATATTCAACTCACTCAGTTTCCTCATCTGAGTATAGTGGGATTAATAGTTTCTACCACATATAATTATAAGGATTTAGTAGTTTAGCATCTTAAGATACTGAGAACATTTCCTGGGACAGAGTTGTTACTGTAAGTATTTGTTAAATTCAATATAAATGTATGTGTATTTATTGGGTTATAATAAAAAAGTTTGGAAAAATATAAAGCTAAATGAAGTGAGACATAAACTTAACTTCAAGGGCTGGATCAGATTCATACAAGAAGAGGGAATGCTGCAAGGTGTGTGTGTGCTAGGGTAGGAAGGAAGCACAGGGTGTATGGGTGTATGAATCTACATGTTGGTCCCTCATTTACAATTCTTGTGAATTATTGAGAGGGGAAGAGAACATTAAGGAGAAGAAAGTTACTCTTTTTAACCTTATGTAGAATTCTTTTGCATTCCAACATACTTTATCAAGACCCAGATGTTTTAAAAATAATGCCAAAGCTGTGATAAAACAGATGTACCTACTACATGGAAAGTATCATGTTAAGCAAAATGAGTTAGAGAGGGATAGACATAGAAAGATTGCATTCATCTGGGGAACATAAAGTAAGAAAATAGGAGACTAACGCCAAAAGAGTGGCCGAGATTAGTACCAGGAATTTTGCTCCATGGCTTGGAGTTCAGCCACACATGCTAGGGGAAAAGGCAGCTCAGATAGAGAAGGGAGCACCAAATAAAGGGTGTTGGGAGGATCCTCCCAGGATGGAAGATGCATGTTGAAAGTAGACTATGGACCAAACATGATTGCCACTCAATGCCCCTTTTGCAAACCACACCCAAAAGGAGAGAGAGAACAAAAGGGAATGCCCTGCCACAGAGGCAGAGTGGGATGGAGGGGATGGGGAGTGGGAGGGATTCTGGGATCTGTGGTGGTGGGAAATGGGCACTGGTGGAGGGATGGGTATTTGATCATTGTATAATTGAAACCCAAGTACAATATTTGTAAATCTACAACTGTACCTCATGGTGTCTCACTAATAAAAATTAAAAAAAAATAACCAGATGTACCTGAAAGAAATATAGTGCATCTAGCAAAGACCTTTGGGTAATACAATTTGTTAATGATATGTACTATGTAGTAATTATTACTACTATGTAGTAATCATGAAAACATCCCCAACAGTCACTTTAAAGAGTTAAAGAAAAATTGTATTAGATATTATATGAACCTAAAATGGCACAAGAAGAGTGGACATAATGGCTTGAAAGGGTCTACTTCTCTGTGCTGGAACTCATCACAGGGCAGATGTCTGAGTCTGCCATGAACCTGAACCACAATGTGGATGAGAACAAGCTCATTCTGGTGGTTAAGCTCCTCTAATTTAGATCAGTGGACAAAATTTGAAACTAAAATTTTGGCATGAAAGCTAATCTCATTTCCTTATTTGTGCAGCCATCCAAATCCACCTCAGCTTTTAATAAATAGAACCAAGAGCAGCAGATAATAACAGCAAAAGCTAATAGTGTTCAAGTGTACTTTAGCAAAAGATCCAAACACAAGTCTCCAGAGAAATGATGTGCTGGTGCCAGAATAGAATGAATCAGAATGAGATCTTAAGGAACATAAAATGATCATCAGGTAGGCAGGCTGCCTTGAGGTAGGTAATATATTATTAAAATTCCCGTTTTATAGATGAACCAGGCCTGAAGCGATAGAACAGCAGATAGGGCATTTGCCTTGCACGTGGCTGGCCTGGCCAACCGGTGTTCGATTCCTCTGCCCCTCTCAGAGAGCCGGGCAAGCTACAGAGAGTATCTCACCCACACAGCAAAGCCTGGCAAGCTACCCGTGATGTATTCAATATGCCAAATACAGTAACAAGTGTCACAATGGAGACAGTACTGGGCCCGCTCGAGCAAATCGATGAACAACAGGAGTGACAGTGATAGATGAACCAACTAAACTGAAAGAGATTAAGTAACTTGGATCATAAAGCCAATAAAAAACAAAGGAAATGTTTCATTCCAGTATATTCAGGACCCTAGATGATATAGGGCTTTCCTCATTTTTGTTTTGTTTTGTTTTGGAGGCCACACCTGGAAATGCTCAGGGGTTACTCCTGGATATGCACTTAAGAATTACTACTGGCAGTGCTTGGGGGACCACATAGGATGCCAGGGATCAAACCTGGGTCAGCTGCATGCAAGACAAGTGCCCTACTCACTGTACTATCTATCCAGCCTCCTCCTATCTTTATTATTCAAAAATACAGTGTATGTTACAAGTCAGATATCAACCCTATAAATAAGTATCTGACCTGAAAGAAACATGTGCCAGTTAATTGTAGGGCTGGATGACCCATAGTCCATGTGACTGAATCCATTTGTTGTGTTTCCAGTGTACAGTCACTGCAGATTTTTGCATAAGCTAAGCAATAACAGAAAATACTTTCCTTCAGCTTGCTTAATGATTCAGGTAGTGGACATTCACCAAACTCGCGGATAGGAAAGATGAACAACACGTCTGTCAACATTTTACTTCATGGAATGTCAGTCATGAGCTTTTCGTGGAGAAGCAAGTTGTTTTGTTTTTCAATGACTTATTTGCATGTAGCTAGGAAGGGGTGTGTCCATTCAGATCTGTGACTATGACACCAGGAAGGAGAGCATTAGAGTGAAACCCATGTGGCAATGACCTTAAATACAGGTGGTTGCCACAATGTCTATTATTAGGATCAATGAGATACAGTCAGAAGTGATGTTGCAAAATGGCAGGCTGGAAGGCCAGTTTCCCCTGACAAAGTGCAAAGGCATGCTATAAACACTTGCTTGAACAAACAGACTTAACAGCAACCACAACCAGGAGAAAAATTAGAAGAGGTTTTCCACAATAAAGCAAGCATTGTTCTCCTGTGGTCACTCTTAAATTAATTCTTTGTTGAAGAAGACGCTTAGGCTCCAACATGGAACTATGGTGTCCCACCCAGCTTTCTCCCTGTGGGCCAAGTGATGGAATATATTGATTCACAATGATTGTTCCCTCTTGCTGGGACCCCACCCCCATACTTAGCTCAGTAGTAAAGATTTCTCAAAAAATAAATGGAGCACAGTTGGCCAAGTTGACAGCTGGTAAGGTAGATACGAACAGAAACAATTCTTTCCCGGGATAGCATATTGCATGACCCAGGGCAAGGCAGCTACCTCAGGGCTCCCGTTTCTTCATCTTGATGGTGGGACTCCCCATGCTGGCACTGGTGATGACAAACACTAGACATCAGGATATGGCCCTTCTATGAAACTGCTTTTCTCTTTCTTTCCTTTCTTCCCCCAAGTAAAAGAAAACCTGTCCGCCAAGAGAAATCAAAAGCTGGCAAAAAGGCACATTTTGTGTAATAGACATGGGTAGTCCCAGACTACTGTCTGGGTTCATGTAAAGTCAGAGGGGAAATTGCACAAACAGGGATAAGAGGGAATCTCGGTAAACCCCCTGCTGAGAAGATCTCCATCACCCCGTGACTCCACCAATGTTCTGGCCCACTCATCCCCGCCCCCAGCTGGAAGATTCATCGTCTCTGCCTTGTCATCTAGGTGTGCCTTGTCAGAGTCCTGCCTTCTCAGTATCAAAGTCCATGAGATTTTAAGACAAGTATTAGATAACAAGAATGCCTTTGAGCACCTCTTATGACGGCTGGCAGAATCAGATGAGAGATTTTTTTTTTAATGTGTCAATGTCATAATTTAGTGTTAACAATATGCTACGTTGCAACAATATAAAAGTTGACTACAATCAGCCCCAAGTTTCAGGGGCTCCTGGGTAGCCAGACAGGGCAACAAAGAGTGTGTAGAAGCCACAGAAGGGACCTCACCCGACGCCCCCTCATCTAGTCAGGTAAGAAGGAAAGAAAATAATTATAGGTGGGGTTCTGAGTGATACAATTCGGGGTAGGTTCAGTTAAGCTAGTAAAGCCCATTTGTGAAAGAACTTCCTGTAAACAAGGTGTGATGACTGTCTCCAGCTCATGATGAATAAATGAAATAATTTATCACAAGACACACTACCTAGAAGAAAGTGGCTCACACAATACGAGTATGTCTTTTTTGTTTTTCCTGTTCAGGGTGTGGTGAGGTGACTTTCCCTTGGTTCAGGGACTTTTGGGGCTGGTTCATAAGGGTAAGTGCAACTGTAAGGTTAAGAAGCCACAGTCATTATTTTTTATTTGATGGGAGATAAACAAAATCCCTTGACATTACAAAATGGAAAAAAAGAAAATAAGAAGAATATGCACAGGCCAGAGGGTTGCTTTGCTCATGGCTGACTTGGGTTTGATCTACTAGTTGCTATTGATTTGTACAATATAGTCCAACTACTACAGCACACCGTATAGTCCCCTGAGTCTACCAGTAGTAATCCCTAAGTATAGGGCCACGAGTAAGCCCTAAGCACAGCTGGGTGTGACCCAAAAACAAAAGCAAGTAAAAGGTGTAAGGGGGGGCAAATGCATCTCTCTCTTTCTCTCTCTCTGTCTCTCTCTCTCTTTCTCTCAAAATATATAATATATTATATATAAAAAAACAAATTTTAGATCTTTGACTTTAATTTTAAACTGTGTTTATTGTTATATACCTTATGGAAAAATTTATTGAGAAGTTTTCAATACTTTTTATTAATAAATTTGCAACAAAATGTAATCATAATTTAAAATATTGTATGCTGCTCTATTTCCTCACTTTTTTTTCTGATGTAAAAGATGTCATGCCCAGCCCCCAGCACCATCTTATAGCACACAGCAGTGAAAAAAACTGACTGGTGGGCTCCACAACTCCCAGAGAATTCTCCAGACCCCATACTGAGCTGATATCACCGGGAGGTCCCAGATGGGGTAGGTGCTGTCTCCCCACCTTCTCCAGATGGAATCCTGGCAACCATGAGCTTCTACAAGCATGGCTCTGGTATGCGGGTACCAGGACTATTTCTGATTAGCGCGACCACGTTCCTGATATGCAAAGTGATCAATAGAAAGTAAATGATCTAGAGTTTGTCCCTGAAAGACAGGCTTGAATGGTGGTGGGAAAATCTGAGCAAAATATAATGCCCAACCAAAATGCATCTGGACCTTGCATTTAACTATGGTGCTATGCCGCCCTGGGAGGGGAAGGGTGTCTGTCCCTCCGCCTGTCCCCCTTGTGGCAGCGGCATGGTGGCCTGCATCTTTTAGAGCCTCATTGAACAGCCAGGTATGAGACTGCACTGACGAGGAACGTGGGGCCTCATGGGATGGGGGGTGGAATCGGCCCTGCTCCCCATCATGACAATCCTCCGGGTTGCCACCCTCAAATGCCTCCTCTGGCTTCTGAACGACCATGATCCTAGAGGCACATATACCAATCTTGGAACCCAGGGGCTTCTGGCAGTAATCACTCTAGGTTTATTACTAAAATATCAGAAATCTAAATTAGTGTGGCCACTATTGTGGCCACACAACATCATATGCTCTACATAATCAGCAATAGAAAACAAATTATCAAATGATGTCTTTGTTGCAGGCCTGAAACTTGGGGAAAATTCCAAATAACAATGTTGGGTCTTTTGTCATAATATTGAATGTGATCAATGGAGAGAGAGAGAGAGAGAGAGAAAGAGAGAGAGAGAGAGAAAGAGAGAGAGAGTAAAGTGGATATCTGCCACACAGGCGGGGGGTGGGTACAAGAGGGGGTTATACTGGGGTTCTTGGTGGTGGAAAATGTGCACTGGTGAAGGGACGGGTGTTTGATCATTGTATGACTAACTGAGACTTGAACTGAAAGGCTTTATGACTGTTCTCGCAGTGATTCAATAAATAAAAAAAAATTTAAACTAAAAAAAAGATGTCATGCCAACAAAAAAAAACTATAGAAATATCTGTTCGATTCTCCAATTATATTTTTATCGTCTTGCTCTTTTAATCTATATACCATATTTCACTACCTCATCATCACAAATTTTATGCCAATTTAATTTAGCACAAAAGTGAGGAATGGGGGTGGATAATAGTACAGCTGGTAAGGTACTTGCCTTGTATGCAGCTTATCTGGGTTGAATCCTTGGCATCCCATATGGTCTCTGGAGCCTGCTGGAAATGATTCCTGAATGTACAATTGGTAGTAATCCATGAGCACCACTAAATGTAGCACCCAAACAAACAAATGAAAGTTGGTATGACCATTACTGATGCTTTTTGTTGGGCTGGTATTACTCAAAAGTCATTTATAACTGCCTGTGTTTGATGCAAGATTAGGATGCACCAATACTCACGAACACATGTTAAAATTGAATATTTCAAATCAATGCACACCTTTCTTCATGACAGATTCATAAACATTTTTCCAATCTGGAGAAAAAAACTGACTAATTGTTATTGATTTGCACATCATAGTTCAACTACTACACTTGAGACAATTTGCTACTGCATTTTAAAGTATGAACTTACAAAGTTTTATCTTCTATGCTCAATGATTCTGTGCTTCAATTATTGGTTTCATTATTAGATGACCTTTCTCAGTGCTACTCATATAGCAGGTGTTTAATTTAGTGCTCTGCCACTGCACTATCTTCAGATCCATTTAATGCATTTGAAATTCTTGTCCTTTAGAAACTTTTATCACTGTTGTGTATGACATAAAGTCATAATTTTTAATTTCCCGCATGTTTAATAGTGCCAAAGATAGGGCACTGAACTATTGACTTCAATGAAGGTCAACTGGTGATCATCATTCTTCCTCTAGTAGAAATGGAATGACTATATCACTCTGTATTTAAATATATTGTTCATTTCTAATTATTGTTTACCCTGTAAGTGTTGTAACAACAGAAATATATCTTGCAGTGAATACAAGATGAAAAGTTTATAAACCAGTTTGGGGACTGAAAAACAGGTAGAATTAGGTAAAGTTTATTAAAACCTGCAGTGATTTTCTTTACCAAGTTTTCTCTCTTGCATTCAGAACAGTACTAAAATTTTTCTATCAAATTTAAATAGAATATATTTTTATAAATCTGAAAATGGGTTTCTATTTTGAACTTGAAATTTTAAATTTAAGTTTGTGACTTTAAACTCTCTCCAAAAATGAAGGTAGGCTGGAAGGAGATAAGCTCTTGAGAAAGAAGAGTTCTCATTCAAACCCTAACCTACTCCCTGATTTGGTCCCCATTAAGTTCACCTACACTCCTACTCAGAATAAAAAGAATGAAAGACAAGCAATAGGATTATTGAAAAGAATGATTATGAAATATGTCCAACCACGCCTTCTAAATTAGGGCAGGAGTAAGAAGAAAGAAGGGTGAAGATTATTCCATTTTATTACTAATAACTCTAAACTATTGGTTTGCCATGTTCTCTTGCTTATTTTGTTTTTCTTTTTGAAAAATATACTTAAATAGAAAAAAATTTAGGATTAAAAATAAACAAACACTGTCCTCCCTTTGTTCATCGATTTGCTCGAGCGGACCCAGTAACGTCTTCATTTTTTGAGGGTTGTTGTTACTGTGTTTGGCATATTGAATATGTCAGGGGTAGCTTGCCAGGCTTTGCTGTGCAGGCGAGATACTCTTAGTAGCTTGCCAGGCTCTCTGAGAGGGGCAGAGGAATCGAACCCAGCTCAGCTGGACTGGCTGAGTGCAAGGTGAACACCCTACTGTTGTGCTATCTGATATGTAAAGCTTATTATTTACCAGGCCCTCTTATAAAAAACATTATACTTCCTAATAAATTTTTGGGTGAGGGTGGCAGACCTGGCAGTTTTCAGGGCTTACTCTGGACTCTGAACTCAGGGATGGTTCCTGATGAGGCTCTGAGGACTATCTGGGGTGACAGGGATAGAATCTGGGTTGACTGTGTACAATGCAAGGGGAATGCTTGCTGTACTATCTTCTCCAGTCCCACTAACTTATTTATCACAATCCTATGAGATTGATAGGTTGAGTAGTGACACTTCACAGATGAGGAATAAGGCACAGAGAAGTTAAGAGACTGTAAAGACAAACAGTCAATAAGATTGTATTTGGACTGAGGCGAAGGCAGACCAACAATCTTATTTTGTTTGGTATTTTAACCATTTGTTAACTTGAATTTTCCCACCAATCTGAATAGATTCAAATTAACAAGTGGTTAATTTGTTTTGCCTAAAACAGTAACAATGATGTGTGTCATTCCCCTGATCCTGAAAGAGTCTCCAATGTGGCACAGTTGGGAAGGAGGAGTAAGGAGAGGCTGCTAAAATCTCAGGGCTAGGCCAAATGCAGACATTACTGGTGCCCTCTCAAGCAAACTGATGAATAATGGGATGACAGTGACACAGTGATTTTAACCATTAGGCCGAATTACTCTTTATAGTGATAGTAGGTTGGGTAGGGTTCTTGCTTTGTACTCGGCTGACACAGATTCTATTACAGCACCTGAGGCCAAATAGGACTCATCCTTGAGTGCAGAGCCAGAAGTGTGTCCTAGGCACTGCCAGGTGTGGCTCTTCAAGCAAACAACCAAACAAACCAAACCAAACAGATAATTACTCTTTATATGTTAGCACCAATTTTAGAAGAATTTATTTAGTATATAATGCTTAAAATGATGAAGTGGAATGATCTCTGGAATAATATTAAAATAGAAAGTGTTTAAGCCAGAAGCATCACCAAGTCAAATGTTAGGGAGCTGGGAGTAGGGAAAGAATCATATATTGCCTCGGTTTCCCATTTTAAAAATGCAGAAACACTACTAATTTGGAATCTCACATAAAAGTTGGAGGCAGAGCTTCCTAGATATTATTTTTTTGGAGCAAGAGAGCAGCCTGGAGCCTCCCAGATTTTTCCCTGTGGAATCAGACATGTGGCAGGTAATGCTTCTGGCTCCTGAGTTGTGAAGTTGCCATCTTCACAAGCTTTAAGAACAGACAGTTGTCACTGTGACTAGAGATTGGACATTAGACAATTTCTTCTGGAGCAGCAATACCAACAGAACCTCGACTGCTTCCTTCTGCTTCTCTTCTTGCCTGTCTTTCTCTTATTACAGTTCTTGAAACACAGATTGACCTTTTCTGCTACTTCAACAGTAACCAAAAATCAGGAGAGGTCTGAGGGGTCTCAGCTGGCGTGAGAGTAACAGATAAGGAGCACATGTCTAGACTGGGACAGAGAGAGTGGCAGAACAATCTAACAGGGATCAAAAAGAGAGAGATTGCCTTTTTGTTAAGTCTTAGGTATTTGATCCAACTCTTTCATGGCACGACCAGGACACTGAAGGATGTAGTTTATAGGGAGCAATAGACCTAAGGACCTAGGAGAAATTCTAACCTGGTTCTGGCTTCCTTGCATTACCGACTCATATTTTATGGAAACATCTGGTCTTCCCCTAACACCACCAAGAACTTCTGTTAGGCTAAATCCAGAAAAGTCACAACTGAGTGTTACCACAAGCCTCTCTCTTCAACCCTTGCTCTCTTGGACTATAAATCACTTTAACAGGTAAAAGAACAGAAGTTACTGTGCATACACACACACACACACACACACACACACACACACACACACACTTCAGTACTTAGTATCTATTCCATTTCTATACACCTCTGAAAGACTTTCTTTCACTGTCCTCTCCAGTTCTGTCTCTTGTTTGCATGTTTTTTGCAATCAAGTCTGTGAGCCATCAGATTGTCAAAGAGTTTCAGACTAGCCCCATGTTCATTGCACTTGCTTCTTCATAGTCAGTTTTTCACAACCAGTCGTGGGGGTCATGGGAGGGTGGGATGTCGGACTTCTGAGGTCCTTTCATCCTGTTCATGAAGGATGGACAAACTTGCTAGTGAATCAAAAAGACCCCATAGGTTGCCTACAGTACTTTCCCAGGCAGTTCCCCTAGCACCTATGAGGAATAACTGAGCAGTTTAGCTAAATGTCACTCCCCTGAAACCTGAGATTCAGCCACCCTGAGCTCCCCTGATTCCTTTTGCACAGGGAGCTTCAACTCGAGAATTGCCTCTGCAACCACCATCTCCCTTTAAAGTCAATGACATCATTTACTCTTCCTCACAGCCTGATGAGAATCTTGATAGAGTCACATGAATTATCTCAAATTTCCTAAAAATCCTGTGAGTAGTTACTTATGTCAGAGAACATTGAAGCAGAGAAAATGGAGCTGTTTGAAGCAGTGTCTTTCTTCTAGCGGTTACTAAAGGCCAGGGCTACACCCCATCTCTCCCCTGAATTCCATCCAAGTGATTTCCATTGCATCATCTGCAACTTTGTGCTCATGTTATAAACCTTTTCTAACTCAAGGATGTTTTCTAGAGAACTTTCTAGTCTGGAATTCTCGAGGTGTTGGTTTACCTAATATCTTGGTAGCCATGCGTTCCCCAACCCCTTCATCATGCCTGGATTGCCCTTCCTGACCTGCAGCTTCTCATTTCCCTGGCTAACATAGACCATCCTCCTGAAGTCTCATAGAGGAAGTTATTAAAAGTGACAGAGAACCAGAGACTTCCTTCTCTGAGCTTGCTCTTCCCACTTTCGCCACTCCAAGGCAGGGGTTCTCTCTCCTCAGTCTGCCTCCCCCCCCCCCCCCCCGCTTCACGTGAGAAGTGTAGGCTCCTCTCTCGGGTGCTTTAGTGAGAACCCAGCTCCCAGAGGCAGCCCCCAGAGCCAGCCAAGATCAGCACCTCCACCTACCTTTCTTCCAACTGGTTTCCTTTCTGCTAGCATCGAAAGTCTGCAGAGGGGATTTTCTTTACCAAAAAAAATCTCTCCTACCCCTCCCAAACCACAGATAATCTAACATGACTCTTGCTCTTCCTGAGGGTTGGAGGGATCTTCAGCTCCAGCGAGAATGGGGTGAGGACTTTGTGGAGACTTTCATTAGGAACAGAGCTCTGGGCAGCATCTCATCTTAGACCCATGATCTCTCTGCTCTGTGTTTGTGACACCAGAAGTTCTCAGAATTTGCTTTGAAATGGATCTGAGATGACTTTCCACTAAAACAAGGTCATGACAATCTTTTCATCTACTGAGGGTCAAAAAACAATGGAAAAATTTTCTCCTTTTGTTTCCTTCACAACATTTTCCAAATGTTTTAGGATACCTCAAAAAGCACAATAATGTGTCTAAATATTTGATACTTTGTAAGTACACATGTGTAAAAAAAACATGGTTTCTGCTCATAACACTACAACTTTCTTCAATGGACTTTATTAGTAACAAGATTTAATTTAGCTTTGTTCCCATGGAAGCTGCAGCATTCCATTTCCCGAAAGGGCTGGTGGCTAACTGAAGATGGCTGAATTTAGTTTTTCTCATTAGAATCCTCTAAATACAAACTCAGCCTTGGACAGTTTGACTCAGAACCACTGTCTTGGAAGCCAAAGAGGCTGAGAGCTTCCTCTTGTCATGAGGGAGGTAAGAGGCCACTGGGAGGAGGAAACCGTAGAAGGAGCCTGAACCAAAGAAAGATTCAGGAGTGGCTACATGAAGACTACAGGTTCTCCTTTAAGCATTACTCTCTCTTGTGGGATAGATGGGGCTCCTATGCTGTGCTCAGAGGGTCCATGGACACTCTAGGTGATTCATGGCCAAACAGGTCTTAGGTTCAGTGCAAGGACTCAAGGATGTCATGTGGCTTGTGCTTTGTGGTGCTGGGGATCACTAGCCAGCACCCGGTAGAGCTCAAGGGCCCTGTGGTCCCGTAAGCTGCCTTTTGCTTGGTGGCTGCTCCTTCTCTTTCTCCCCACAAGGTCATCAGCTGATGATTCTATAGCTCCTGCTCCCTGAAATGCAAGTCTTGAGGCAGCACACCACTTAGATTGTCTTCAGTCCTCAATCCCTTCAGAGCATAGCTAACACTTTGACCACTACAGTTTGGAATCTCATTTTCTTCAATGGCAAAACTTTCATAATAAAAAAAAGGAGGTGGAAAAAAAAACAGTTGTCTGACCACACATAATGCTGGGATGTCTTATGGGTCTATTTCTTTAGTGAGTTATAAAGATACTAAAAGGATTCATAAAATAAACACTTTGTCCTGCAAGCAACCATGAAAAGGCCAAGGCACATAGAAATGTGCCCCAGTTGGCTTCCAATATTACCTTCTCCCCTGTCTTGCAAAACTATTAAACTCAAGAGCAAACCTACTCGAGAGCAAACCGTCTCTTCCTCTGGGCGTATGAAAAGCGAGAAAGGTCACGTACTGATTTCAGTAGTGAAACTTCTGCTCATGGAAGGCCAGACGTGAGATGTGGTGGGCAGCATGCAGACGAGCAGGAAGCTGCATGTCCTAGAATTACTCGCCCTTCATGACGTTGGAGGTATACGACCACTGGTTTTACTGGGCAGTAAATTAACATTCTTTCTTCCAAAAAGTACTAGAAATTTGGAACCAAGTTCTCTGCAGATCCTACCTCTTTTATGGGACTAAGGAGGCAACATATGTCTATCTTCAGAGTTGAAGAAGGGTTTTAAGAACAGACAGAGCCTTGGTCCCAGGACAGAGTGTGGTCAACTCTGGCCTGAAAAGTTTTCTGAGGTGAAACTGACATTATCTCTCTAATATTCACTCAGATTGATTTGTTCTGAGTTTAGTGACCAGAGTCAGAGTTGGGACATCCATCCCTACTGGTGGGTACAGCACTAATGGTTGGCAACTACTTGTCCAAAGTCCTCATCTACTCTGTGACTTGCTCAAAATCTCCATCAGCCTTTTTGAGAACAAATGAACTTCTTTGCATTCATTTGGCACCAGAAATCATATCCCCAACATTTCCTTTTATGCACCAGTTCCTCGTACAAAAATGGTATAGATCCTATGGAAGAAGAAATCTGAATTCTCAACAAGCCATAAATTGACCTTCCTATTAAGACTGGTTCACAGGATTTTTTTTGTATTGGTTTGGTTGGGGGCCACACCCAGTAATGCTCACGGGTTACTTTTGGCTCTGCGCTCAAAATTACTCCTGGCAGTGCTCAGGGGACCATGTGGGATGCCAGGCACCAAACCAGGTTCGCCACTTGCTAGGTAAAAACATCCTATCCAGTGTACTATTGCTTGGGTCTCTGGTGTACAGAATTGAACACAAGTGAACTATTGTTCAGCATTTCCAAAGAAGAAAGCCCACAGTCTTCAGGCAAGCTACCTAACTTCTCGAATCTCAAGGTCTTAATCTTTAAAACAAAGATGGACTCACTAGACAATTCTTGAATACCTTCTACCTTTACAAGTGCAATGTGTACTTTTATGATAGTTCCTCAAATGTATCTGATCATTTCAATTGGTACTACTAACCTGCTCTTTCCAACAACAAAACAAAAATGACTCACATTATCTCCAGGAGGTCTGATGTAGACACATTCTTAAATATTAAAGATCCTTGTAGCTAAATTTCATCTTAACTGCATGAGTGGAAACAAATCTAGTCAAGGCTGATCATGGAGAAAGATAATATAAGACCTGACCTAACTTTGACAAGCATCTGAAAGACACATTATGAGGGATATAGGTCTAGGAGGAACATTCCATTTTTCTGAGTATGGTATATCAATACTGATTCCTAAAAGAACTTGCTAAGCTTTTCCTGATGCAATTCTTTTCAGAAATTGCTAAAGAATATGGACTTCCTATATCAGATTTCAAGGTCTGAGTTTCCAGGTATGCCTGATTCATGTGCAAATCTGACCACACCTGCCATCTGTCACCAGGCAGGAAAGGGACATGATGAAGTGATACCAAAAGCCCTAGGAATTTAAAATTTGCAAAAAATGAAACTGGCAGACTGCCATCTTGCCTATGCATATGGATTTCTTTTTCTGGCTAATTTCTTTTGTAGAAAGAGCAATTAGTTTTATTACTAACATTGCTTCTATTACTACCTCTAGGCAAATCATTAATAGCCAGCTCTGCACTCAGCAGAAGATATTGTGCTTAAACTGCTCTTCTGAAAAACTCACAATAGGGGCCCGAGAGCTAGTACAGGGAATAAGGCTCTTGTTTTGCCTGCAACTGATTCCAGTTTGAATCTCAGCATTGCATGTGGTCCACCAAGAGTAGTACTAGTGTGGCCCCTAAACTAAAATAACAACAACAAACTCATAAAAACATACAGAAGTAGAAATATATATGATATTTACACATTTTAGATATTTATACATATTTTTAATTTGAAAATATATAATATATATGTGTACACACATACATATCTCAAAATCAGCATGTGTTGAGTACTTTACAGTCACTGCCTTCAAGAAGCTTACAGTTTAATGGGAACAGAAAATCCATTAAAAGTAATTTTGGGTAGTCACGGATGGTATATATAAACTGATAAACTGATCTTAAAAATCAGTTCCTCTTGGGGGCCCTGAGATTCTCAAGGAATCTATCAGCAAAAAGTTATTTCTACAACTAAACTTTTATTTTTCTGTATTCACTAATATTGCTCATAAAAGTAAACATAGTTTTCTATGTTTTAAAACATAGTTTTAAACATAGTTTTCTACAAGCAGCATGATCTGTGATATTGTAACAAATTAAATGAAACAAATAAGGAGTCCAGATTTACTAAACCATAAATTAAAGCAATTGACCAAACTGAGAAAAGAATGTCACCCTTCTTTAACTTTGAGTCTTGAAAATTGATGTATAAGTGAATAAATGTGAAGTAACCAAATAGTAATCTAGAGATGAACTGACCAGTTGAGAGGAAATATCCAATTTAAGAAAATATGAAGAAAGATTTTGAATAGACACACAAGACAGAAGGCTTTCATTTACAGAATGGTGGGAGAGAATTTTCAAAAACAAAAATCATCTATCAAAGACACAAAATTAGGATTCTCAAAAGTGCATTGGAAAGTAGGAAGTTAAAGCTAAGAATGACATTATGAAGAATCAGATGAGCAGATACAAAGAAGCAAATGAAGAAAAGGTGTTTGGATGGCTTGCTAAACATTTTGTGTTACTTAATTTGAAGAAATTATCAAAAAACTATTTCTGGTGTTCTACAGACAAGAAAGGGATGGATTTTAACATTCTGTAGTCTAATTCCTAATGTAAATGATCAGCGTTAAAGGGAAACTAAGTAAGCATTCAGTAGGTGAGCACAGTAAATGAAGGTCCCTTCCCCCAAAGGGCATGTCAAACCTGACTTTGTGTCAAGAGACTCAGCGTGTGTCTGGGGATGTGGCTTAAGTGGTCAAATATATGCCTTGCATTTTTGAGACCCTGGTTTCATTCCCTGAGGCCACGAGCTACCTGCCCACAGCCCAGCACCACAGGATTTAATTGTTAAAACATGAATAATAAAACTGAAAATGATACTTTAAATTTTTAACACATATGCTTTTTCCTGAAAATAACAACAAATTTGTTTTTTAAAATTTATGTGTTTTTTCAAACATGTCTTTAGTTTATAAAAGCTTGATTAGGATCACTAGACCTCAATAAATGGCACATATCTGTTATTTGAATTCAATTCTCACAAAATAAATATTTGAAATAAAAATTTCAGGCATTCCAGAGTGAACTCAGTCAGAAGTAAAGGGACAGATATAGAATAATCTCTCTCATATGTAAAACTTAATGATACACAGCAAGGTAGCAACAACATGACAAAGGTAAATAAAGGGAAAACTGAGTCAAGGTGGTGGGGAATAGGGATGGTGGATTGGGGGTCCTAGGGAGACGGTAGGGATATACTGGTGATGGGTGTGGAGTTGGAATTATGTTCATAAGGAACCATTATTAATAACATTATAAACCATATTGTTAATGATATAATGTCACAGAATCTCAATAATTTTTTAATAAATATATACATTAAAAATGTCAGGTATTCTAAAGTAGATTTTTCCATGAGCTTCTCTACTTTATAAACTAGTGCAATATTTTCTTATCAGATATACCAGGATTTCCATCCCTGCACACTAAACTCTACAAGTCTTCAAATATTTCAAAGACTTGAAACTTGCCAAATACCTGACTGTATGAACAATTCTATAGAGCAGTCAAGTTGAACTAAAATGTCATATCTCCAACCCATTACCAATTGAAAAATCAAAAAAAATGGAAGAAAGCAGTTCACACCTCTCTGGAGTGGAGTGGGAAGTTGAAGGGTCCTGAGTTCTCTGTAGACATGGGAAGAGGACTGCCTGACCACCTGCTGAAAGCCTCTTCTCTGTTCATTTGCTTTTGTTTCATTTTGATCAAGTAATAACAACCAAATAGATAGGGAGAAGGTGGTTTCAGTAAAATATGACACTTAGCAAAACAACATGATATCTGCTTCCATAGCTAAATAAAAGAGTTCTAAAAGTATATTTTCTTGAGTGCATTTTAATAGAGACTAGCAATATTTAACAATTAGGGGAAATATTTCCTATAGCATATAATTTTGTCTTAGTTCATAAAAACATTATAAAGATACTTTCTTATAACCAGTTAATGAAACACCATTTTATGAAAGGTTGTACATCAATAAAAAATTAACCTTATGAAATATTTTTGCACTGTTGGCTTCTCTCAGAAGATGTTTCTGCTATTTTTACTTTAGCACCATACATATTCTATAGACAAATGTTTGACATTTCCCAAACCAAATTGGAAAATTTGGTTCACAGATAAAGTAAACTTTGCTTCTCTGAACAGGTATACATCATTTTAGTAAGTGTGCTGACACATCCCAAATGCACAGAGACAGCAGAGGGAGAGTGGAAAGATAATGGATTTAGGGGCAGAAATCTCAGGAACTGACTAGGGTTCTATTTATCCTAATTACATGACAGATCAAAGCCATTTAATTTTCCTGAGTTCAATTTCCCTTTATAAAAAAGTTATAAATTCTGTTAATACAGCTATAGTAATTAAATGTCTGCCTACCTCAGAGAGTCATGGTAATAACCACAGATAATATACAGGAAAATATTTCTCGCAAAAACATGATTTTCACAAAACATTTAAATATATTTCTTATGCTTTAAGAGCTCAGTTTCGACAAGAGCCATCTTTGTTAGGCAAAAGTTGTGTTATGAAACTAAAAGTACAACTTTCCATATGATGTGGAGTTTCCTGTTCTATGTTTTACAGGGCCAAGTCCCAGATGGGTGACTATTTGTTAGCATATGACCAACTCAAGTTTTGATTATAGTTATTAGGACATGAAAATATTGACAAAGCTGAGATCCTAGTTGTGAAATGTAAAAACGTGAACACCTGAAATGTCACGAGGCCATTGTCAGTCACTCATGGGTTCTAATAGCTATGGAAGTTGAGAATAATTTCAACAAAATCATTAGAGTTAGAAATTGAGAATTAAATACTATCTTTCTGGTGAATTTACCAATGAGACTTTCCTGTCAGCACGAGGAGGTCTTGCGGAGACCTGAACTTTGATGCAACCATGGGCTGACTCAAGACCTATAAGAAGGAAGCCTGTCCTTCTTGGGACACCGCCCCTACGTGCTATTGGGCTCTATTCCAATGCCTATCTGCTCTACTGCCCTGGCCTGGCCCTGTTGTCATAGCCCAGGGCATGGGGAGGGATATCCCTTCTGACCTTCTCTTACATCTCAGTCCGAGATTTCCCTTCTCTCCCTAAGGGTTCCTTGTTGTCTATGGAGCTGCTTCTGAGGATGCAGACATCCTGTCCTTCATTCAAGTGAGTTAAGTCAGCTAATCCACTGAATCCCATGGTCTCATACTAAAGGGGAAGACAGAAAAAAGTCAATTATAAGCTAGAGAAACTTAGAGAAATACAGGTCCCTCCCAGTATGTTCAGAAATTATAAAAAAAAAAATACTAGAAATCTGGATATTTTTAGAGAATTTGTTTTGAAAATTTTAAAAGGATTTTTGTTTCAAATTCTAAGTAGAAAAGGCCCAGAGAGTTAGTATAGTGAGTGAGGTACTTTCTTTATACCTGGCTGATTTGGATTCAATTACAGGCTCAACGTATGATCACTGAGCACTGCCAGGAGTGATCCCTGAGCACAGAGCCAGGAGTAATACCTTGAGCACTTCCAGGTATTACCCTGAAGCCATAAAATAAAAATAAAATAAATAAAATTTTAAATAGATAACAGAAAAAAATCATGACAATAGCCAGTAATCAACCAATCAGACAATCTCCACCTCTTACGGAATAAGAACAAAAGGACTAAGTTAAACAATAACCCCCTCTTTTCTAACAGCTACATAGTACTCCATTGTGTAGATGTATCAAAGTTTCTTTAATCAGTCATCTGTTCTCGGGTACTCAGGTTTTTTCCAGATTCTGGCTATTGTAAAGAGTGCTGCAATGAACAAACAAGTGCAGATGCCACTTTGACTATACTTTTTTACCTCTCTGGGTATAATTGAAACCCAAGCACAAAAATTTGTAAGTATACAATTGTACCTCATGGTGTCTCACTAATAAAAATTTAAAAAAATAATGTAGCACAGAGAAAATTATAAATCAAAAAAAAAAAAAAACCAACAACCCCCTCACTCTGTATGCACACAGTCTTCCTAGAAGAGTCAATTATGATATGTGTGTTGTAGGAACCACCTGTTCACAAACCATTTTTCTTAGAAATCAAAGAAACTGACAATATTTTAGATTAGTTGGAGAAAAGGTGATCTAGGAAATCAAGAAAAAGGAAATGATGCTGGGAATTGGGATTTCATGGCTCTCTATTACATGCTCTATTGAAAAATTTAGTTGACTCTGCACTAAGATATCATTTACAGACTTTAGCTATGTCATATGCTCCATATTGTTGTCCCATGGGGTGCTTTATAACCCCTCTCCTGGCATCTCAGGGAGTCTAGAGTCTCCTGGTGAAGGAAGAAAAATGTACACCAGAGAGCAGGAAACTACAAGTCAACATGTAAGCCTAATATTCAGATGACAAAGTCATAGGGCATTTGGCAAGTTATTTACCAAGACAGAAATAAGACCAGAGTTCATTACTTCCAGTTAATTCAAAAGATAGTCACCAATTCCGAGAATCTCAAAGCAGTTGCACTGAATGGAACTTGGAGAAAATTTTGTCCTGCTCTTCATTTATCAGATGAAAGATCAATACATAGAGACTCTCTTAAACCCTACTACATCAATACCAGAGACATTGCTTAGTTGCTTGCTGGTCAAGGCAAATGCATTTGAGAAAAAATGCTGTTCTGCACTAGTCTCCTCCTTGTAGGAAAAGACTTCGTTATATAATGCTAAAAATGTCAGGCCAGCATTTCTCAGAAATGGAGAAGGTCATGCGGTGTTATCAGTGATCAATATGTTACTCTGTGACTGATTGCAATTCTAGCACCGAATAACTCTCTCCATTTCAATCAGTAATAGGTCAAGTGTTATAAGATCTCTGGAAAGAGAATGTGACTATGAGAATGTGACTTTTGAAAGCTAATAGTGACTCAACAACAATAAAAATAAAATAGAATGATTTGACTGAACTACCTTAAAGGAATTACCTTTATCATTAGTGAGCCCAGGAACTACAGATTGGACTCTCCAACCATTTAGAAGTAAACCATAATAGTGTTTCTCCAAAGAGAGCCAGTCTATCTGCAGGCATGGAGAAAACAAGGTCTAAAGTTCATAGACAAGCACAAGAGCTCTGTTTGGCAGCTTGGCCATGACTGGAGAGGGAGCTGCTCTTCTTATGTAATGGGAAACAACCTTACAAAACAGGGCACGAAGAGCAGCTCCCAGTGAAAGCGATATGTTCTGTACAGTGGCTGTCACCCACAGGAACTGGTTTAACAGTCATGTCTGCTTTGTAACCACCACATTTGAACCAGGAAGGTTTTATAGATCCCTCATTATTATTCCAAAGAAACAGATTATTAATCAGGTTAGTGCTGATCTTCCCATATAACAAATGAAGAAACGAAGCATGAGTGTTTGGTCGTTCCAGACCCTTCTAAAGTGAGTCACTTGGCAGCATCACACCTGGGCTGCTATGGCCCAGTGCCTGACCACAGTTGTGAATCCCCTAAATGGAGGGAAATGGAAAGAGTGAGGGAGAGGATCCAAATCTAGGAGGGATTTATCTTTCAGTTTGAGTTGGTTAGTTGGGGGAAGCTCCTCTCTACAACTTCAGAAATTTGGGTCTTGACCTTAAATTGTGTCACCCCAGGATGTTTTGCTTGAAAAACAAAGTAACAACCCTTAGTGGAACCATAATCTGCCTTATGAAAATTTACATGTGTGACTTCAGCTGGAAACTTTATTTGCTCAATCAGGCACAAGCCGTGTCATCATTTAACAAAATGCTGTTTCAGTGAAGTAAATATAGCACATTCAGGAGTTAACTATGTCTGACATTGCAGAGGAGCTCTTCATTCACCCCCACGAAGAACTGACTGGCCTGTTTTCTATTATGACAGACTCAGGTAAGTTTGAAAGCAGGACCAGAAAGTATGGCATGCCTTAGAAAATCAATTCTTTCACATTTGTATGTTAAGAGCCTCACAGGCACTTTCAGATAGCACAAACATAGTATCAGGTGTAATTTTAAAAGCATTTACTGTACATTCAAATAAAGTATTTGATTAAAGATCAGTTTTACATAACTAAGGTAATTATTATCAGCACCCTTAGTTTCTTTTGTGAAGGAGGATGTGGGGAGCCTCCAAAGCAGTGTTTGGAGGGCCCAGAGGCTATTCCATTGACGTGTGGTGTGGGTCCACGTATTTCAGTGTTTGGCTCCAACAATGCAGAGCTGCTCAGACCAGCTCAAACCAGTGACCCAGTGCTTGGATTTTATGGGCGAAGCTTCAGAGGCTTAGGGAAGTTAAAGAACTTGCCAAGAGTCCCTCAGCTTTTAAAATAACTCTCCTGTCAGACTCTGACAGTGCCGTCAGTGTGGGGATAACTTCAAATTAATATCCCCTCTCACCCCATTCAAGTTTACTTCCCTTAGCAAATACAGGAGCCAGGCTTTTCCATCTATCACTCACCTTAAAATGCCTTCTTTCCTTTTTCTGTACATGATTTTCTTCTGTTCTGACATTTTGGTCAAATGGTAAGTTGTGATAATCACAATAAATAAGGGTTACAATGGCTTCCTTCCCTCTTCTCTCCCAAACACGGGACTTCTTGTTGCAACAGGTATTTGTAAGAAGGAAGGAAGGATGGATGGAGAGAAGCAGTGAGGGAAGGAGAAGGGAGACAGAAAGGAATGGTGGGAGGAATCTTAGAAAATCCATCCAATCTCATTGCTGTAGGAGTCAAACACACATATGTAAGTGCTTTTAAATGCTTCTGATGTGCCGGTCTTTCATGGATATCAGAATCCTACCCTCAAGAAAATCGTAAAAGAACAAAAATATAACCAAATAGCAGATCAGTTAGAAGACTATGGTGAGGCAGACTGTCAGCATGGAGGTTTATAGACAGAGAGGTCAGAAAAGATCTCTGAGGAACCAGAAGCTGTCCTGACATCTCAATTAAGGGACAAAAGAGTCACCTATCAAGGTCAATTCGATGCAGGAGGAACTTGATTCCATTGCTTTATGTGTGCGGCCAGCCGAGAGCACCACAGCTCCTCTGGCCGCTCCGTGGGCATGAAGTGGCTGCATGAGTCATGGCAGAATGTCAGAGGGATTTCTTAGTCAGGAAACAGTCTGTGCCCCGGTGTTTATGATCAAAAACAGAGACAATCAGCTGTCTAAAAGGCAGGCCAGTCCACATGAAGCATGGCAAATGCCCCCACTCACTGAGAAAGCATGTGTGGCCTCAGTGGCCTATCGGCCCCATCACCCTTGCAGTGCAACATGTGACTTTTTCAGTGTCCCCCTGAACTTGGCTCAGCACTTACCTTAAGGGGCACAAACCAATTCTGATCCCAACACAGGGCACCCAAGACAGCCACACTTCAGAAACAAATGACTTGGTGCAAGTAACGTCACTGCCGAGAATAAGCCCCAAATCAATCTACATAATCCCCAATGGTCCAACATACATAGCTTAAAATTAAAACACTGTCCTTCATTGGAAGAAAGGTGGTTTATATGAGTTATATAGAAATAAAATATACTGTTTGAAATGATAGGGTTCACGTCTTATTAGAAGGAACATGTAACACTGTTATCACTGAGTATTTGGAGCCTCAATTTTCTAATGACTATAATGTTTACAGGGAGTGAGGAATGACTGCTTTGCTTTTAGGCCTGAGGTTAGTGACTCTGAGGCCTAAGGGTTTCTGAGAAAGAAAACTAAACTAAGAGGCAAGTGGCCTCCTTCTGAAGAACATCCAGGTTCTGGATATTTTGAAGGACTATCAAAGTAGCATCAGCATTTCTTCAGTAGACATTGCTCACTATACAGATACTGAACAAAGATCTGGAAATGCTATGTGCAGGGATATTTTGGAGCATTTATTTTCATCAAGAATTACCAAGTCCCTTTTCTTCTAAGAGAGCCTGGAACCATTTTGGAGGTGTTTGGTCCTATGGTACAGTTGCTTGGGGAAAACTAGGACTATACCTGGCCAAACTGGGGGGTTAAGGAGGAGGACGAGGAGGAGGGGGAGGAGGAGGAGGAGGAAGAGGAGGAGGAAGATGAGGAGGAGGAGAGAGGCATGCAATACTAGGGGTCAAACTCAGGCTTCACACATGCTAGACAGATGCTTAAGCTCTAGAGCCATAGCCCTAGTCAAGTTATTTTTCTCATTAAAGAAATCATCAAATAATTCTGCAACCAAATGTTCAAAATATTTGGCAATAGAAAGGAAGTCCTAACATTTGAGCTAGAAGACTTCAATTTGAGTCCTGGCTTTACCACTTACTTCTTCAGATGACTTTTAATTCTCAACACTTGGGACCTCACAAACCTCATTCCTTTTAGAAAATCTCCCCAAGAATAGCCCCTATATTTGCCTGAAAGACATAATGATAGTTGGTATAAAAAAAATTGCTTCCTAAGGCTCAGCATTTTTGTCAGTTTGAAAGGGATTGGGATTCGGGGGGTTGGTTTCTGTCTTTATTATGAATCATTGATCTTGTGATTGGACAATGCTAGATCTATATGCACAGTAAATGCCTAATAAATATAAAATATAAACAATTCTAAAAGTGAATGTCTTTAGCAAAGGGTCATTATTTCATTTTTATGAAATCACTGGGAATTGTAAAGACATTCATGAGTTGGTTTCAGGCATACAATATTTCAAAACCAATGTCCACTTCCCTCCACCAATCCTCTTCCCCAGACCCTGATTCTCTCCTATCCACCAGCCTGCGTCTATGAGAGGCACTTTTTAATAGCTTTTGGCACTGTGGTTTACAGTACTGCTGATAGGGTTTCATGCACAACACTTGACACCATTGTTGTTTTTATTATCATTATGAAGAGGCAGAGAAAAATTCAGTGCTAATAATCAGAAGAAAACTCATCACAGGGAGCTCCGCCCTTTAAATATTATTAAACCTGTGACAAAACAAGCAACCGGGCAACTAGAGCACCTCCTACCCTGAAGCAACATGGGTGACAGTGGTATAACTCACCCTTTCCTTGGTATCGAGTGCAACTGCCACCAAGAACAACACCCAGGCCCAGGTAATGACAGCATCAAGGTGGGTCAACAACACCTCCTCATGAAGAGCAATCCCAGGGCAGAGAGCGGGGGTGCTTTCCTGAGTCTCCACCTAAGGACCTCAGTTGGCTAAGGGGCCCTCCACAAAACTGGAACTTCACCTTCACAACCTTGCGAAAAATCATTTCACAATCAATGAATGAATTTATGTCTGGACTTTCTATTATGTTTCATTGATTTATTTGTCTTTAAGTCAATATCATACTTGTTGGTTATAGCTTTGGTTATAACTTTCTCAAATCTAGAATTGTGAGAGCTGCCTGCATTTTCTTTCTCATGATTGCTTATACTATTTGGGTTCATTGAAATCTCAAAGAAAGTTTAGCAGTTTATGATTTCTAACCCAAAAAGGACTTGGATATTGAATAGCAACTAGGAAACCTTCTAGCACTTCAGGAAGTAGAAACATATCAACAATAATGTAATAGTAAGCTTCTCAAATATCATACTGAACACACTAGCTTACATACCGATGTGAATTGCTGTTTCACTCAATTGTCTTATTCTCCCTTAAATTATATTAACCATTGAACAAACCTGGGGAATCTGGTCTAATCCAAAGTACAATTAAAAAAATGGAATGGGGACAAAACATCTAAGCTTCAATCTGTTGTGCTGTTTCAGACGCAGATAGGAACTTTTCCATTCAGAAAGAAATACCTTGTTTACCTCAGCTGGCCTAATCATGCAAGTAGCAGGAAGAGTCACTAGTCACAAACAATTGGGTCGATGAACTTGTGAATTGCTGCACATTTTTCTGGGTAGAACTTTTCCTGAAAATCCTGAAGTTCATATGTTTACAATTATAGGCAATGAGGCTCAAAGAGCCAGCCTCATGGATCACTTGTGTTTTATTTTTGGTTTTGTTTTCATTAGATGCAATACTGAGCTGAGCAATGAGCCTTCCAGGGGGTTGCACAACCCCTCAGCTTTTAGAGATTGTGTTTCATGATCACGGAAAAAAAATAATTGGATTTAATAGGTTTTCACAATCATATTATCTACTTAACCTTCCAAGATCATTACTCACTTAATTGCAAGCCCCAAGGAGAAATCATAGGGTAGGGGCTACACTAGGCAGTCATAACAATAAAAGAACAGATTCTCCACAACTGATGTAAAAGCTACACATAATATCAAAAGTCATTCCAAGTGTTTTGATTTAAGCCCCTTAGATTCGAAAGAATGATACTCCTTTGACAATTACTCCCACTTCAAAATGGAACAGTATATGTTATACAAATTCATATATTTATATATAAATGCATAACTCCATGTGCCTATAAGTAGATTATATAGGTTTACAGTGATAAAACATAATCCACAAGCCATGACTGACATGACATTCCTGCAGCTTTGTGCAATACAGAAGAATAATGACAATTAGGAATGTTAAAGTCCATCAGAACACAATGCCCCTATATCACAAAGAAGAGCTCAAGGGACATAATGCACATAATGGCGAGAGCTTCTGTCCTGTAGGAAGTGAATTCTTCACTTGCTCCAGAGTACCACAACAGGTCATTCAGGTTATAAGCTGTTTTAATTAGCTGTCCTACAAACGAGAGCTTCCTTCCATGTTTTCCATCAACGCCATCTAAAGGAAAATCCTGAACGAAAGAGTGACTCTCAATCTGGTTCTTATTCTTCCATTTACTTCTGTGGGATTAAAACAAAACAAAAGAACTTTTAAAACTTTCTTTACAGAGTTTACTATAATCGGAGTCCCCGTTCTTGTCCTGAGCCAAGAATCAGATCCATGTTGCTCCTGCCAAGTGTTTTCTTCAAGTTGTGACATCCTTGTTTGTGTTCACTCCCGGTTCCAGGTTACATTGTCAAGTCCAGCTCAAAAGTGTCCCACATCCTCCCACAGACAGTTTGTTTTGTTATTGAGAAAGGCCCAGCAGGAGGGTGAGTCCAACTGGTACACACTGCAATCGAAAGGTGCCCAGAGGATGGCTACTAAGTTAGTAGGGAGCTGCCAAGTTGATGGGAACAGCAGAGTTGGCTGCTGCATATGAAGCTGGTAGAAGAAGAAGGATCCCACCAAGGGAGGCAAACTCCTGAAGTCCCTAGGTACCAGAGAGTCAGAAGAACCTTCGTTTGTAAGAACTTTCCTGAAGTAGACATGGAAGCTTTTTACTAGGCCTGTCCAAAGCCAGACCCACAAAGAGAGTCACAGAATTTGATTCCTCTAAAGTGAATTTTTTGCAATAGGCAGGTCAATAAAGAAAACAAAACTTTTGTGGTTTGATAGGGAGTCTTTCTCTACTTGTAATAAAAACAAATTTCATTCCTGACAAGCCATCTTTTCCCCCAAGAGATAAGTGAAAATGAAGGAGACAGATTTGTGTGTTTGTGGTGGTTATGGGGAGCATGGGGGTGATTAAGGCCTCATATAGATGTTCAATAGCACTGTCTGTAGCACTGGCCTCCTGTTCATCGATTTGCTTGAGCGGGCACCTGTAACATCTCCATTGTGAGACTTGTTGTTGCTGTTTTTGGCATATGGATTATGCCACGGGGAGCTTGCCAGGCTCTGCCGTTTGGGTGGTATACTCTCAGTAGCTTGCCAGGCTCTCCAAGAGGGACAGAGGAATCAAACCCAGGTCTGCTGTGTGCAAGGCAAACGCCCCACCCACTGTGCTATCACTCTAGCCCAGATGTTTAATGAGAATATGAAAAATTTATCATCACCTATTATCAGGGAGACAAATCATAATGAAAATGAGATATCACTACTTAATACCAGTGAGAATTCTTTTATATCCAAAAGGGCAGAAACAGCTAATGCTGACAGGAATGTGGATTTTAAAAGTCCCCTCATTCACTATTGGCGTGATATAACTGGGTCAGCCTCTGTGGAAAATCTCTTAAAGAACTTATCAAAAAAAACTTTAAAATAGTGTTTCTATATGATCCATCAATTCCACTACTGGGTATTTATCCCAAGAGCACAAATTCAAGAAGATACATGGTCACTTATGTTTATTGCAGTGCTATTTGTAATAATCAAACTCTGGAAACAACTCAAGTGTTTAACAACATATGGTGGATAAAGAAACTATAAAGTGTACACAAAAGAATACAAAGCATTAAGAAAAGATAAAGTCTTGAATTTTGCTACTAAGTGAATATAACTAGAGTATATCTTGTTAAGTGAAATAAGTCAGGAGAAAGACAAAGACTGGATGAGCTCACTCATAAGTGGTATACAGAGAAACAAAATATTGGCCAATGAAAACAATCCTTAGATTCTGACAACAGAATTGAGATTATAGAGCAGGGCATTTCTGTACAGTGTACAAACCATCTTAAGGGTCATAGGAATAGTGATAGAACATGAGCACTTTGATGGTGCATATGGTGTCAAGCATTCAACCTCTGAAACAAACACTTATACTCTTGAAAATCATTGTTACCTGAATAAAATTAATTTTAAAAATAGAGTCCTTATTTATTCTATAAAATGTTTTTAAAAAACCTTTACATTTGGTAATATGCAATCATATGACCCAAATGAAAAAGACTTGAGTCACTGCACTATAAAAAAAGACATTTTCAAAAGAATGTTGAAAAATACTTGATTACATTTCTATCTTAATTTTTAAAGGATTTTTAGGTACTTCTAATGTTTAGTTGCTATAACCAAAAGTGTAAAGCCAAAAATTCTGTCCACCCACACCACTCATCATTCAGTGATGACTGACAGCCATAATTTGTTCTGGACACCAGTACACCAACATAATAGAGCTGCAACCAACCACGAGATCTCATCATAACTTTCTGGTTAAGAAAAAACACAGACTGGGGTTGCCTGGAGGCTCTGAACCTCAAGGGATCGAGAATAACTCCATGGTCCCAAAGTCCATATAGGAAAATAACACTCTCCATTTCTGCAGATAATGCCTCACACTCGCATCACATAAAATGTTCCAGAGCACTTGCTCTCTGCTCCCTCCACAAACACCTAAGTAGATGTGAAATGTACTACACAGAAAATTGAGGGTAGTGTGAGACTTGAAATAATCCTCACACACCCTAAGAAGAGGGAATTGCTCTGGAAACAAAGAAATAAAACTGTACCAGTACTGGCTGCAGGTTAGAGAAGGGGAGAGTTATGGAGTGGGGAGAATGGCAGAATGAAGGGGTCAAGATTGGCCCTCATTCCCACCAAAATCTATCAGGAGTCTATTCTGTAAAGCTCTGTTTTGGGTGCTAGGCATATAGAGATTAAAAGACACCTCCAAAGTGGAGGTGGGTGTTAAAAATAGTCATTAAGGTCATTCTAGTTTCTTTCTTCTGACTCCATGGTCACTATTAAACTCTTATTTTTATAAGGGTTTTAAAACACTTTGACATACTCGATCTCATTTGATCTTCACAATAATTTGGTTCGACAATGATTGTTCATTTTGTTGATGAAGAAATGTAAACTTAGAGGTGCTGAGTGATTTAACCTGAAGCCATATAACTAATAAGTGGAGATTCAGGAACCAAACTGGAAACTCTTGACCATAGACGACAGTTTGATTCAAATAAATCCCAGTCCTTTAAGTGTCAACATGGCAAGTATTTTTTTAAATTACCTGGTGACAACACAACAGCAAATTAGTCTTAAACACCCACCATATGCAAAATTTGTCCTAGCTTCTGGGAAGATGTAGCAATGCACAGGTTAATGAGACATAGTCCCTATTCTTACCAGTTTAATGTAGATTTTTAAAAGGGGGCATTAGATGTGAACTAATTCAAGGAATTCAGTAATTAGGGGAAAGAGAAAGTTTTGTGTGGGTAGAGAAACCTAAAACCTCCAGATTTTACTTCTGTTTGAAACAGGCAATCTTTGTAGTCCATGCCAAGAAATAAGGAGTAGCAACAGGTCCTCCAAGTAGAATATTCAACAGCAGAGAAAGTATACTCTCATGATGATATACATGTTTTGCACTCTTAAGAATTATATCCAAATGATATGATGGAAGAGTATCTTTTTTTATCGACAATCAAGTAAAGTTCCTTGGAATTTGGTAACTGCACCTGAGTTCTGAAGAACCTGAAAGCTTCCAGAGACCTAATAAAGTTATTTTTATTAACTTAGTTAAAAATTAATCTTTAACCATTATCATAATCATTTTACCTAGGGGGCAGGGATAGTACAATGGGTAATGTGCTTACCCAACCTAGGTTCCAGCCCTGTTACCACATATGGTCCTCCAAATCCTGCCAGGAGTGAACCCTAAGTGGAGAGCCAGAAGTAAGCCCTGAGCACAGATGGGTATAGCCCAAAGAATAACAACAAAAAAAAAACAGCAATGAAAATTTACCTAAAGCTTACTTAGGTCTCTGTTTCAAACATCCATTTATCTTTGAAGCTTCATGATAGCATGGCAATCTAAACAAACCATTTTCTTCTGGAGGCTGGGGGAAAATTCATTGACTGTTGACATTGGCCACCCTTAGTGCCTGAGAAAGTGATATGCACAGCCAATAGCTGCAATTTTGGCAATGAAAATGGTTCTGGTCCAAGATGAGTGCTCCTTAACAAAGTAACACCAACAACACAATACAGCTATTGTGCAAAGAGGAGAGTTACCCTCAGATGAAACTTTGTTGTGCTGCCTCTTGGAATTCACCTTTCTTTATGCAGATTCATTCCTATAAAAAAATCAGCTATGTTGCTGTTCACTTCTTGAAAAACAAAATAGAAATTAGAGCAACCCTGTCAATGCTCTCATTTCACCACCCTTTGTCTGGACTCCATTCTTTCCTCTCCAGGATGGAAAACCTAGAAAAGAAGTTTTCATTAGCCTCTGGTACATGCTTAAGTCAAATGAAAAGATTCCTGGAGATAGATCATCTACTTTCTAAGGAGGATGAAGAACATAGTCATGAAAGAATTGAGAGCAGGAGATAGAGAACTAGGGAGAAGAAGAACTGAGGAGGAGCTGAGTGATGGATTCAACTCAAAGACTTCTTATCACTGTGCAGTGGAAGAAAATGAATTCCTGATCTGGTTATGCAACTCTGTCCTGTGAGCACATGCTAGTTTTGAGAACAGAACTGTGTTTATTTGTGTCTCTGCCCAGAAGTTTAAAAGGGAGTGCCCCCTTTTGTGGGTTAACAGACGTATCATCACTGGTTATTAATAGTTATTGTGAAGGTTTGGACAAGTTACTAAAAATACATTTAATGCTTTGTTTGGTTTTACTTCAGTTAACCATACTCAGGCTGGAAAGATAATACAGGGTTTAGGTGCTTGCCTTGCATGAGGCCGACCCTGTTTGAATTTATAGCACTTCACAGGTTCTCCTAAGCACAGTCTCGGATGATCCTTGAGCACAGAGCCAGAAGTGTGTCCTGAGCTACATCAGTGTGTCCTGTTCCCCACATGTTCCACACAACACTCTCCCAAAGTGAACCATAATCACTTGCTATTGCTCAACAAAGGAATTGTAAATGTTCCAATTCTGCTCTACTACACTTATTTAAATAAGCATTTACATTATCCCACCCTCATGTCAAAGTGAAAGATTAGTCTCTTCTATTAAAAAGCAATCCCTTCAGTTGGTTTTAGAATCCACCACTTCCGGTACTTAAATCCTTGGGTTATCTTCTCTTTTCTCCCTCCTTAGTTTCTCCCTGCTCACTGGAAACAGACCCTACAGATAGTGTTGAAACTGCCCTTTTACCCCCTTCATCCCACATAATCATGATCCCTTTCCCCATTCACTTTAAAATCACTCTCCTGTAGAGAATTATGTAGGTGTGCCACTCCCATTTCCTCAGTTTCCAACTCTCTTCAACTCATTCTGGATTAAATTCTGCCACTAAAACTGATATTGCTTTTTCCAGGTGACTAGTAACTTTCCTGTGGTCAAGTCAAGAGCAGGGTATTTTCCTGGTCTCTTCTGGCTAGAATTTTCAATAACATTGGCCTAGTTACCCCTTGCCCCCACCTTCTCAGGGACTCTTCTTGACTCTTCAGCCAGCTGCTCTTGCTAAAAGCATGGTGAAGGAGTAGCAGCTGCGGGGGTTGTAGAAGATGAGAAATCGGAGGAAAGGATGGAAGCTCATTCCATTCTCAAGTGACAATCTGTGTGGCCTTATTTTCTAACTCAGATCACTTCAAATCTTTCACTGATATCCTACCAACTCTCGGATAAAATCCATACTCTGTAAAATTCCCTCAAGGAGTGCCCCCGTGTAAATAGGCCCTCTGCTGTTTTCTCAATCTCTTAAGTATTTTCTTGATTTGCCCCGTATAGCATTGCTCTGTAGCACAGTCCTCTCATGGTTCATTGATTGCTAGAGCGGGCCTAGTAATGTCTCCATTGTGAGACTTGTTGTTACTGCTTTTAGCACATTGAATACACCATGGGAGCTTGCCAGGCTCTGCCATGAGGGCGGGATATTCTGGTACCTTGCTGAGCTCTCTGAGACAGATGGAGGAATAGAACCCTTATCAGCCACGTGCAGGGCAAACGCCCTACCCACTGTGCTATTGCTTCAGCCCCCTTGCCCTGTGTATTATATTTTTATTTAAAACCATAAAGAGGTATGTAAGAATTGTGGGGGGTTGTTTTATTTTGTTGTTGGAATAATACAAAACCACTGTGTTACTTAGAATTGGGCATAATTCTCATCAGCTTTTAAATCAAACACAAAAGTCCATTGCTGCCAGAGAGATCTGGGAAAGTATATGTTCATCCTGAGAGCATTTTTCTTCCAAGAAAACAAAATCACAACCACCCTCTTATTAGTCAATAGCCAATTGTCTGAAAAGTGCCCCCTCAATCATAGATAAGAGTGACTCTGTCTTATAATGATCAAATCTAACAGTACAATATTATTAGGCTGATTTAGATAAAGACAAGATTTACTCCAGACTTGCATTTACACTAGCACTCACACCATATTCATCCTTTCCTCTCTTCCACATTTGCAAGATTTTTTTTTGAAATTTGGTTGCAATCCTGAACGCTTATCCCTCCACGGCACTTGACCTATTTTACTTATATTACCACTCCAGAAAAATGTGTCAGCATCCATGATCATATTTCAACAGAGGAGCTACCCCAAATACTTCAATCTTTACTCTTTTCACTCATCATATATGTATGCTGTGCCAATTTTGAAAAATTCATAAGCACATTGGCAAACATTGCGGTGCTGGGCTTTGTCATTTGTTAGAGTTACCTAAACACATGGAGACCAAGAAAAGAGTAGTTTGTTGTGTGTGAGTAGATAGACTAGGAGCGGTGATTTTCAGAAACCAATAGAATGAAAATCTCTAGCATTGTAATCCCTGTTTTTGCCTATGGCTTCCAATGATATGCGTGGGGTTAAAGCTATAATGCTTTTTTTTGGGAGGATTACCTCTTGACAAAGCTATCATGAGGGTTAATCTAACCAAATATTTATCTTTTTTATCAGTTTGTTATGGTTATGAAAATAAAAGTGATTTCAAGAACAAAGTAGATTGTCAAAATTCAATTTCAAAAAGAGATTTTAAAAATTTAATAACTTCTTTTTCTTTTCCTTTCCTTTATTTCCTTCTTAAGTTAATTTGCTTAGGTATTTTATCTTCGTTGTCTTCAACATCTGGGTGTAACTAAATCAAAAGTTTCTTTTCTGATTCCTTTTTCTAAAGAAAGTGCACATAGATATAACTGGCTTAATGCATCTGAAACAGGTATGAATGAGCTCTGTCACCAACATTGTTACATTATTAAAATGAGCCTTCAAGTGACTTGAGCTTGGGTTTTAGTGATTGACTGAATCAGATAGTTATAAAGAGATTCTGCAGTATTATGATTAATCAGATAATGAAAAATGGTAATTTGCTGAAAAAGAAAATCTTGGAGTTGAGTAATTAATTCAGCATTATAATATTTACTGGGATTTGGGGAGTTAGAGCCACAACCAGTGGTGTTCAAAACTTAATCATGGCTTTGTGCTCAGGAGTCATTCCTGGCAATGCACAAAGTGCTCACCCATATATGGCACTGGGATTGAAACAGCATCCACTGTACGCAAAGCAAATCCCTGTACTGACTCTCCAATCTCAGTACTGTACGATTTAGACCAGCATTAACTAAATCTTTTTTCAAAGGGCCACAACTTAGGGACCTGGAGGTACATGGAAATATCAGAAGAACTGGCAGATTAGTAGTGAAACAAAGAATATGAAATTTCCAAGGGCATGGTGGAAAAATTAATAAGATCTACAGAAGAAAGAATAAGAATGACATATAAAATCAAATAAAGACCTCGGAGGTACTAATGGTAAAGGTAAAGGTAAAGGCCCTCCCGTTGATTGTCGATTTGCTCGAGCGGGCCCAGTAACGTCTCCATTGGAGACTTTGTTGTTACTGTGTCTGGCATATCGAATACTCTCGGTAGCTTGCCGGGCTCTCCGAGAGGGGCGGAGGAATCGAACTCGGGTCGGCCACTTGTAAGGCGAATGCCCTACCCGCTGTGCTAATCGATGTAATATATAAAGGTAGTGTCAGATTTTAAATTCAGGGAGTTCTAGACACATTAGAAAGAACAGAACCACACATGTAATATGAAGCCTACAGTAAACAAAATAAATAAATAACATCGGGACTAGTGATGACAAATGGTAATTATTTGTGGGAAAATCTTTAAGAAAATATTTTATATAAATGTGTTGGGGGGAATGATTTAGCCTGCATGGGGTTCTGCTCAGAGGTCATTACTGACAGTGCTGGGGTAATCACGTGGTGCCCAGGATTGAACATGGGCCTCCCAAACGCAAAATATATGCTTCAACCCATTCAGTTATCTCCCCAGATCACCGATATCATAATTTCCAAATGAAGTGTTTAAGTCAGTCTCTTGCCAGCATGAAACAGATGTTCGGATTAACTTCACTGTGTTTGAGGAGGAAAATACACATTTCCTCCACCGCATACACATTTACACACACTTACAAAGTTCACAGACCCTTTCTCTTGACACAGAGTACATTTCTCAGAATCTAGGCTTTAAGATAAAAATTAAACTGAAACTTGCCACAAATAGACAATAGAAACTCACTATGACTCTCACAGCTATCTTCCTTCACAAGAATATTCTTATTTGAACATTTTAATATGCCTTGGCTTTAGTGTTTCAAACTACCTTCTGTGTAAAAGGGAATTCATGTTCTATGTAATTGTTTATTCTTAACTAACCTAGCCATATTAGGGAAATATTTTACACAATTAATTCTGGCCAAGGGTATAGATCAGTCATAGAACACTTGCCACGCATGCATGAGTTTGATTCCCAGTACCTCAAGGTCCCCAGGCACCACTGGGAGCAGTGTCTGAGCATTAAGCCAGGAGTAGTTCCCAAGCATTGCTAGAGTATGGCAAAAAAAATTGGAGAATAAAAAAATAAAGAAAATGACTATAACATTTGTGAATGGAGAGTCCTACAGTGCTTTCAACATAGACCTTGAAAGACCTAAGATACCAATGCAGAGTTGAGCCTGTGCTAAGAAACAGTGAAAACACAAAGATCAATACCTTCATTTTTCACATGACCACTCATATGTCCAATAGCATCTTATCATCTGTCCCTATCTTGTCCCCAAAGATAACAATTCCATGCCCTTTCAAGATCACGGAAGATGGAACATGTGAACTTAGACTACTTACTTTTAGGGGAGTATTTAATATAATTTCAATTACATTAAAAGCATGAAGATTATCCTGTGTGAAAGTATAAAGATTGTTATTTCACACTAAGTTTATAGTTGAATATAGAATATAAACCTCCATAAATTGAAATTACTCAGTGAGTTTTCCCTAAACCTCAGATTAGTGAGAACAGACACCATCAGCTAAAGAAAAATTACTTATGAATTTTATTTGGATATTTCAAAAGAATATTTGTTAACCTATAACATTCATATGGATCAGGGAACACAGTCTAAGTTGGGATCTTGATGTATTTTCACAAGATGATCACAGCCTTGGAATCAGTTCCAGGGTAGAGACTAAAGCGTGGCAGCCCTCAGGAGGCTTCTCAGCACCTTCCTGGTTACTACCTCCCAGTAAGAGAATACTACTGTCCAGTCTTCCAAAGTCACATATTGGTTTCATCCAGTTTCAATGTTGAGGAAATGGTCTTAACATGTATGTATTCTTTTGGGTCTGACTTATTTTGGCCAGCATTGTGTTTGCTAGTTTCAGCTCTGTTGTTATAAACTACAACCATTTGTTTACTGTACAAATACACTGCAATTTACTTATTTATTTGTCTATCAATGAATGTTTTAATTGTATCCAGTTTGAGGTTATTATGAGCATTACTGCTGAGAGAACATTTATACGTATCTTTTGACAAAGATTTATACTCCTCTTGGGTATAACTGTGAGAGTGGAATTGTCTGCCCAAACAGCTTGTATGTAGGCAGCTTCAGTAGAGAATAATTTCCAAGTACTACTGAAGCTCCAACCAGAGTAAACTTGAGCCTTAATACTCCATATCATCACCCATCCTGATATCAGGTCTTAATAGGGCTTTCTGTGTGGTTTTTCTTCTCATGCATTCAGCACTTTTTAAATTCCCTGGAGAGACCAGAATGTTTGGAGTAACAGTACGGTCATTTCTTGTTCTCAATGAAAATTTGTAATATTGGGAAGTCCCCTGTTGAAGATTGTTTAATTATGGGAGTATCTTTTATAACATCTAAGACTTGTTGTTATTTATTTCAATTGAGGAATTTTGCTGAGTCCTTATTTCGAAAGTTATACAGTTTTTTAAACAGAAGTACTGGGAACCCTCAATTCTACTTTGGGGTGGCTTAGGGAAGAAAAGATGAAATGACTGAGGTAAGTATACAGACATTGTTGATTCTCACTAGTCAAAATAATCTCATGATCTTTTTTAAAATTTTATTGAGTCACCATGAGATATATTTAAAAAGCTTTCATGTTTCAGATTCAGCCATACAATATCTTTCCCTCCCCTCCTCCCCACCCCCCCATACCAAGCCTCACTCTGCCTCTATGGTAGACAATTTCACCCTAACTCTCTCTCTCATTTTGGGCACTATATTTTGCCTGAATTTTCCCAGCACCATTCAAGACTGCCAGCCAGGGACAGATGCAAGATCATTTATTCTCTTTTGCTCATTTTGAATATCATGGGTACTACGGCTGTATGCTCTGGAATCCTAGATTGTAGTTGGTTGGGTTCCAGAGACATTTCTGTAGGGCACTAATCCATTTTGGGATTGAATTGGGCATCTCTGGACCAGGGCTGTTGGTGTGCCAAGATGGCGCCAGGCACCAGGCTTTGGGGCATGATAGCTAGGTGGTGGAGCAGGCGTAGAGCCAGGGTGGGACATCCTGGTGCCTCTGCTGCCATGCATCCTGGAGATATAGCCCTAGTACCCGCATACCTGGGTCTTGTCTCATGATCATTTTTAACAAGTATATTATCTTTGGGAATGATCATTAAAACATAACAATACACATAATATATATTTATACCATGTAAAACACTAATATACTAAGGTAAAAATACTAAAATAGAAATGCATATAAAGATAAACAAAATAAAACATTGCCATCTCCCATAGATATTCCGATAAATGTCTGTTGAATACACTTAATTCACAGGACAGTTACTGGAAATGCTCCTGAAATCTTGGCCATCATGTCTTACACTAGCTAGGGACAATTCCTCAAAACCTCTCCTAAGCAATTTCAGAGGGAAAAAAGGGAAAAGCAAAAGCCATCTGTTAATGAGTCTTTACCAGTCCCATATCAAGTTTAAGTCATACCCCCAAGAAGTCTTTAAAGGGTCAGTGGAATGGTACAGCAGCAGGTAATGTCCTTGCCTTGCATGTGTGTTAATCTGGATTTAATCCCAGGCCTTCTCTATTGGTTGCACAAGCCCTGCCAGGGCAGATTACAGAGGAAGGAGGAGGAGTTAAAGAGGAGATAGAGGAGGAGGAGGTAAAGGGGATGGAAAAAGAGGAGGTGAAGGAATTGAAGAAAAAGAGGAGGAGAAGAAGGAACAGAACAAGAAGACAAGAAGATTTTTAAGTCATTGTTCTCTTCTCTCCTTAAGTTCCAAGAGCAGAAAACAAGCTCATCTTTCCAGGTTCTTCCCAATCATCTCAGAACTTCAGAGCCCATCAGTATAAAGGCTTTGCAACCCATTTTCCTAAAACCACTGTGAACTTCAAAAGGGAAATAAATGTTACAGGTCTTACTCATCTTTCAAGTCAACCAGTATCACAAACACTTTGTGGGCACAGCGCAACACCTTGAAGGTGCATTGGATGGAATTGTCTCCCAGGTGTACTCATCATACTGAGACTGAAGAACTGCCTCCTTTGTCTTCTCATTCCAGCCTCTGAGTCTACCTTGCTGGTTTCCTTTACAACAGCCTCCACCATCTGCTGACTGAAACACATGCTTTGGTGTTGGGAGGTGTGTGAGTGTGTATGCTCACATTCACACTCCCTGCCAGACAGGAGCTGTATCCTCAGTTCTGATCACAGTGCATGACATTCAGCAGAGATGAAATATTTGTCAAAGCAACAAATCTGTCATCACAAAGAGATTATATCAGAGAATAATAAAACTCTCAGAATGCTGAACTCTTCATTCTGTGGAAGACACATCTAAAGGCACAGAAATATAATCTATAATTATTGGTTTTCAACCTGTCTGAGATAGTGGGTTTTGGGCCCCTCACAGGTGGTCCTCTTAAGTGAAGATTTCTAAGAATACATGATTGAGTATAGAGTTGAAAGTGTGTGTCTCTTGTTAATGGCCAGATACAAGAGGACTAAAATAGTACAGCAGGTAAGATGCTTATCTCGTGCATGACTGACCCAGGTTTGATTCTTGCTATCACTGTATCACTGTCATCCTGTTGTTCATCGATTTCCTCCAGCAGGCACCAGTAATTTCTCATTAGTCCTAGCCCTGAGATTTTATAAAGTGGCACATTCGAGGCTCTTTCAGGGTCAGGAGAATGAGACCCATCATCGATTCTTGGTATTGCATATGATTCCCCAGGCACTACCAAAAGTGATTCTTGAGCTCAGAGTCAGGAGTAAGCTCTTAACACAGCTGGATATGTCCCAAACTCTGCCCAACTCCCCTCAAAAGGGCCGACACTGCTCAAAGCTCTGTGGATGGCCAGGAGCCTAAATGATCCGTCTTTCAAGAAACTCTTTAAGAACTAGAGAAAAATGATATTTGTAAGCTTCAGCAAAGATTCTCTTCTGAATTAGCTGAGTTGGGGGGGGGTATGTTTTTTTGTTTTGCTTTTTTCCTTTCCTCAATGTATTTGACTTGGTTCTCTGATCCTTGCAAACAAGACAGAAATAGATTTTTTTTTACATTTTCCACCGCCCCCCTTTTATTAACTGTATGAGTTCCAGAGATGTCAAAAGAAAATAAAGACAGAAACAAGCTTAAAGAAGACACTGTTGTGTTCTTTGCATGGTTTCTGCAGACTGGACATCTTGTTCCAGGAGTCTTGAAGAAAAAGAAGACTTGCATTCAGAAAAGGAGTCCTGTCCTTCTCCCTCCCTCTCAGTCTGCTCCCCCACATCCTCCTGCCAGCTCCTACCCTGCTCCCCAACCCCAGATCCTCTGCTCCACCCTTCCTTTCAGTTGCCCTGAAGGGGAGGACATGAGTCAGCATTCAGACTTGAAAGTGTGAGCAGCCTCTGAGTCCTCAGAATGTAATCATTTTGCAAAATCTAGGACATACAACTATAGAGAAAGTCCCCCTCCCCACCTCCCTCTCTTCTGTGGCCAGATGCTTGCTCACTCCCACTCTCCCAGGCAGTTTTAGCTGGAGCTCAACTTTAACCTTTGGGAAAAAAAGCATGTGAAGCTGTGCAGGACAGAGACAACCACCACCCAAGAGTAGTTGGAGAAGGAAGATTTTTGCAGAAAACTCTAACAATTTACCCCTTGGAACATCTGGTGCTTGGCAATGTTCAGTCTGGAATTTTAAAAAAAAGAAAGAAAAAAAGGAAACTAAAATGTCTTGTTCTGACCAGAGTCTTTTCTCTCCATCTTGAAGCCAGAATTAATTTTCTTGTTTACTCATCTAAGAGAGGAAATGCACTGGTATTCCTTCCAGGTATCTTGTGGAACATCCGAGCACACTGTTAGACCTATGTTTTGGGGAAGGGAACCTACTTCATTGATTTTCGTTGTTGTTCAGCCAATGGTCCCTTAGTCTCCACAAAAGGAAATTTTGCAAAGTGTCCCTCAGCCTTCCAGAGTGACCTTTATTTTGTCTTGGCTTCTGGGCAAAAAAGACTAACAGGTTCACACAGGGGTTTGCTACAGACTTGAGGGATCAGACAGCTCTGTAGAGAAAATCTCCTTAGACTTCTTCAAATGCAACCTGTTCAGGATTAGAAGAAAGCCAAGACCTCATCTGCTATTGTGTGTAGCAATTTGGCAAAAAGCAATTCAGAAAAATGTTGATTCTGTAGCAGCAGACAAAGGGGAGTACATCTGAGCTTTTTGCACACTCTTTACTTGCTGAATTTCTGTCGTGGAATCTCTTGCTCCTGCCTTTCTCTCCTTGGATCAGCAAGGCAGACTTGGTTTGGAAAGGGAGAGTGAGTTTAGAGTGCTGCAAGGCCAGTTGTTGAGTTTCCACTTCCAAATGTCTTGTTGCCAAAACAGACAGGAAACTCTCACCAGGCTTTTATTTAATAAACTGATCTTGGATGCTTTCTGAGAAGATAGACAATCTGAGCTTGCTTAGGTTTTAACAGTGTCCTGGTGGTCATCTTAAAATGAACCTAGAAGCTGCTCTCTCCCTCCAGGGAATTATGGAGGTACACATCTTCAGTGCATCAAGGGAGATGACAAAGAGCCTAATGCAGCAAAAAAATGAGGCCCCCAATGCAAGCATCACTCTTTTCCACCACAACACTTCAAGCTGTGTTCTCATTCTTAACCTGGTGAAGCTAGCCAGGCTGTGATTAATCAGTGAAAGTAAAATGATTTTCAGTGCTTATGCACCGTGAGAAAGGAAGAATTGGAGAGGAAATCTGTGTATGCATGTGTGTGCACTGGGAGGGCAGAAGTATCAAATGACTGACATGGTTCCACATCCTAGAAAACATCAATTTTCTTTAACTCGAGGCCAACCAATCACAGGCAGAATCAATGTAAAAGAAGAAATGATCCCCTCTGTTGGCTGGAGTAAATTGCTGGACTGGGGTCTCTTTCATCTTTACAACCCCTCTTCAGGACAGGCATTAGCACATGCTGGGTATTTTATAGCTATGGCTCTATGCTTCACACACACTCACTACCCATACTCCTAGGATTGACAGTGAGTGTTGCTACTGCTCAGAGACCTTGAAATGTTCTTTGGCATCCAGTCCCTGCTCACTCTCAAGACACCACTCCCCCCACCCCAGTTCAGCAAATAAAGAAGTAATGAGTTCACAGTGTGGCTGAAATGTCAGACACGATGTCCATTCTAATGCAAAAAGCACTAGAACTCTCTTAGCTAGTAACTATCTCAGGAATAATTCTTACTCAAGTAACTGGAGAAAGGGATGAGAAATTACATAGTCAGCTAGTTGATATACAGCCACATCTTGGGAGAAAGAGCTAAGATTTTTACTCACCCCTCAGTCTTAGAAATTATTAGAAATAATTTCTCCCCACTCCAAATCCAGGAATAGAACACTAGCAAAGCTAAATAGGAATGGTTCATGACTTTAAATGTTATACCCTTCCAATGGGCTGGAGCAATAGCACAGCAATAGGGCTGTTTGCCTTGCATACAGCCGACCCAGTTGACCTGGGTTCAATTCCTCCACCCTCTCAGAGAGCCCGGCAAGCTACTGAGAGTACCGTGCAGAAAAGCCTGGCAAGCTACCCGTGAGGATACTCAATATCCCAAAAGCAGTAACAATAAGTCTCACAATGGAGACCCTACTGGGCCCGCTGGAACAAAAAAGATGAACAATGGGAGGACAGTGCTACAGTGCTACCCTTCCAATACATACACAGACCAGGAAATAAAGTGCCATTGGGTGGAGGGAAATGTTTGTTTTATCTCAGCAACTTTGATTGTGGGTAAGGACAGTTATAGCAAGCGACTCCACTCCAGAGCCAGCCTTGTCATTCCAGTGTCTGGGGACAACTCAACTCCACAGTGAAAGCTCTGCTAACTGTGGCCACGGGGAAACAGAGCAATAGAAGGAGCTCTACTTTTCTTTTCTACATGTAGATAAAACACATATTTTTCAATATGTTTGATATTAAAGTATAACTGAAAAGTAATAGAAAATATATCCTTTTGCTTAGGAGCTCAATATGCAACTCAGAGGGGGAATTTGAGAGATCTACCAAATTTTTAATGACTAGTAGATAAATCATGGTGCTCTCTGATGTCGAGCAGGGCTGATATGAAGTCTAGTTTCATGACTCTGAAGTCTGATTTTCCTGTTTTGAGAAAGCTCTTTCTCAGTTACAATGATGTCTTCCTGCCCTGGTTCCCCTAGTCAGAGCTTCATTTCAGAGCTTGATTAAACTCTGAAGCGGACCAGGGGCCTACCAGGGATGAGAAAATTGGGGTAAAACCATTGAAAAAATCTCCCTGCCACGGCCTCCTGCTTCTCCCTAATGGAGAAGAAAAATGCCTCTTACTTTTCATGGAAAGGACCATCTTTCTTACTTTAGTTGAGCTCCCTCCCTGAGCAATTACTCAGTAGAGAATAACAAACAAAACAAACAGCACTCTACAAGTTTTGGCTTCACGAATTCTTCCTGATGGCATTTTTTAATCAGAAAACAACAACAAAAAATAATGTGTCTTCTAAAATCCATCTCTCTGAGTTTTTTGGAGATTGTGCTCTTCAGGCCAGAGTTTTTCGACTAGAACTGAGTAGAAATTCACCTGTAATAGAAGGTACCAGCCATCAATCAGAGCTGGGTGGCCTGAAACTGCTCTTATCGCCCTTTGCCATGCTTTATCATATCAACTTCACTTGTGCTTGATTATTCTTCTCTAGTGCCACCTCTTTGTACTCTCTGCTCCAAAGTCTTCACTCCCTGAGGGGATTGGTCAGTTTATTTCTTCAGTTCATCCCAACACTTATTATGGAGTAGGAAGACATCTGTGAAAAAATTTTGTCACAGAAAAGGTGTTTTCCAAATGTAAGTTCTTTGCTACTCTTTGTTGGGATATAGGTGGGGAGTGGTCGGAGCAAAGAAGAGGAAAACAAACACCTTGCCTGAAGCATTGCAAGAGCCTGGCATCTGTCTCAAAGGTGTTTAAGTAAAATAGTTGTAGAAAGAACTACAGACTGTCACACCAGGCTTGGTCATGAATGGCAGACTTTCACAAGAGGAAATGGGGGGGGACGGGAAATATTGAAAAGAATAAAACACACTAAAACATACAGCATATCTCTCATGCTCAGGGATTCACATGCCATGGAAGAGGGAATCCCATTCAAAAGGGAAGGAATTCCATCGAATCAAAGGTAACTCAAAGAGAAAAAGGGCATGAGTGGTTGGCCCAGTTAGCTCTTGCGGCATTTCAACACGCTGAATGGAAGAATTAGTGTGCAAGTCCCATCACTGGTCTGAAACGTGGCAAGTTCCACCTGATATCCTTGAATAAATACAGCGACATTCCCCAGAGCACAGGAAAAAAAAAAGACAAGCCTCTTGAGCTGGGCAGAAGACTTGAGCCAAGAGGAAGAGTATGAGAGTGGGGGGTAGGAGGTGACATTCTTTTCTAACCAAAGTGCAAACACTTGCTTATAATGCAAGGTGCATTTAGAAGGAATGTGGGCCCCATACATCAACTGCGATTAGTTTAGGGGCAAAAACCTTCATGGACAAGAAAGCTTCCATTCAGGAGCAGATAATTCACCTTGCAGGTCTGAGGTCATCTGCTGAGAGGAGGAACAATGCCCCTTCAAGCCAGGATCCAGGGGCCTCAATCAAGCAACTCAGGTGTGCAACAAGAGGTTTGAAAAGCCATTGACGGTACTGTTTACTCTGCCTGGATTGTGGTGGGTTTTGTTCTTTCTTGGATGAAGGTGTATAACATGATATCTTTGACTAGACTCTACCTCTGGGAGATTTTTGTTTTCCTGTTTGGGGTTTTTACCAGTTTTATACTCAGACACCTACACAAATCCCCTATTTGCTTTTTGTCCTGGTAGATGCTATCAGCTCTAGGTGGAGCACTTCCTATAAACTCTCCACTCAACCCCCCTTCCACCCAGCAAGACTCTTGAGCTTGGTTCTAGAAAGATGTTTACCTCTGACACTTACCATCAAGGTTCAAATCCTGACCAGCTCCAAATTCACAAAGTCACACTCCGCTAAAAGGACACTGGACTTTCCTTGGGCAGATTTCAATGATTTCCCCTTATCCCGACCCCACTCTCCATCCCATCTCCCACCCCTGACTTGTGTATTTGAAAAATTGCAGGGAACCAGATCTCATACCCATTTTAAACAATTTTGCCAGCTGTGATTTTCCTAAGGCAGGAGAGCACAAAGAAATTTAAGCCCAGACTTGGTAAGAGTGGGGAGTGAATAAGCATAGAATTGTGGCAGCTTTAGGATCTCCAGTGGAAAGTAGGAACTGAACTGTAATCAGATTCTCACACTCTAATCTTCTAATTATATCTACTTTTTTTTTCTCACTTACACTCATCTCAAATCACTACTGCTTTGATAAAACTGCATATTCCTAACATCGAGTGAGTGGAAATGGAAGGCGGCAGGGAAAACACTCTCAAAATTGCTCTCAAAGCAGAACTGGCAATGAGGACTCAAGATAGTAAACTACTGAGGGAAAGAAATCTCCAGGAAATACAAGAGAGGGAATGAAAAGTAGCATCTTAAAACGCTTTCAGATCTACAGTTCAATGTATTGAGCTGGCTGGGGATTGCTAAAACTGCAAAGAAAGCACCAACCAAACAGGCTGAGGCTCTGGCCTCCAGCAGGTGTTTTCATGCCAAAATCCTTGGAGGGAGTAGTGAGGGAGAGAGGAAGAAAGAGAAGGAGAGGGAGAGGGGGAGAGAGGGAGAGAGGGAGAGATGGAGAGAGAGAGAGAAGTTTCATCATTAATCTTCAGGGTGTTGTGAGGAGGGGGAGGAAAAAAGAATCCCTTCTGACGTCCACCCACACAGAAAAATTTTGTACTTCTTACCATGGAAATATTAATTTAGAGGAAAGGATAAGACTCATGGGGACTTCCAGCCTGGTGCCTTTCTGAAAGGGAAATTCCCAGAAGCCCATCCAAAAAGGAATAGACTGGCCAATGCATTTGCCAGCCAATTGAATCCGGACACCAGATGTGTTGGTGCAAGCTGTGCTTGGTTTGTCAGCACTGGGGCAGATCACAATCCCGAGTGCAGAGCACCCTGGTCCCTCCCTGGCCATGACCTGCTTGTCAAGCTCTCAGCAGAGCCATGATTGGCTGAACACCACAGCCCTCTGACCTCACCATTGCTGCCCATCATTGCTCCAAGGATCACCCTCTACACACCCCAACTAGTGTCCTCTTCACTGCCCTGCTCCAAATCTTTGCTCCTTCTCTCTGGGATAGGGCCCAGAAACCCAACCTGCTGGGGGAATGTTACTATGAAGTCCTGTTTACCCGGGAAGAAATAATTATACTCTTTCTTTCTAAAGTCTTGTGGAGCAACTTGGTGTGGTATGGGGAAACCTACTCAGGAACCTTCCTGCGAGGCAAACTCCAGATGTCTTTGTCCTCCAAAAGGACTTGTGAAAGCCTTCGTCCAAGGTCAAATGCAAATGGTCTAGTTCCACATCCACTCCCTTCTCTTTAACCACCACCACCACTGTATTCCTCTTCAGCAGCAGGTTGACCCAGAGGCCTGAAGATGTGAATTTGCATGCCCCACTGATGTTGCAGGGCTGTTTTTACAGGTGCCCCTTGCTATTGTTTCAGGCTGAAGGAAGAATCAAAAACACTCTTTTTCCTAGTTCAAAAAGTATTCTAGTTCCATTATATTTGGGGCAATTTAGTCATTTCATCTAAGTACTCCTCTATAGAATGGGCTGGAGTGATAGCACGGCGGTAGGAAGTTTGCCTTGTGTGCAACCAACCCCGCCGAGCCAGGTTCGGTCCTCCGCCCCTCTTGGAGAGCCCAGCAAGCTACCGAGAGTATCTTGCCTGCACGGCAAAGCCTGGCAAGCTACCCGTGATGTATTCGATATGCCAAACACAGTATCAAGAAGTCTCAAAATGGAGACGTTACTGGGGCTGCTCAAGAAAATCGATGAACAATGGAAGGACAGTGCTACACTGCAGTGCTACTCCTCTGTAGAAGGAGATGAACAATTTTAGCTCTGAAATTCATGATGATTTAAAAAAAAAAAGGAGTCATTATCAAATAAAAGTCACTTGTAAAATATCTTTTGTGGAGCAAAGAGTGAAATGGGTTAAGGAGCTTACCTTGCATGTGCCAATGTGGGTTTGATCCCTAGCATCCTCTAAGGTTCCCTATGCACTACCAGGAGTGATCCGGGTGTGCAGAGCCAGGAGTCATCCATAAGCATCTCCAGGCATGGTCCAAAAACAAAACAAAAATTTGTGTGAAAAGGTCATAAGTGAGAATATGTTAGTATCTGACTTCCTTAAAGACCCAGCTTGTTCTTTTGTTTTTTTCTGATAAAACATTCTCATCTGAAATTTAAAAAGGCAAACTAATAAGTTTCTAAGACTACCTACCCAATTGAACATTCATGACCCATTTTCTTTATATAAATATTGAATTGCCCAACTACACACAGCTATGCAATGTGACCTTTCCCCAGGACCTAGCCTCCAACTGTACAGCCTAAAGGAGCAACCAGCTTCCGAGAGCTGGGATTTTGCTATGTTCCAAAACCACATTATATGTGTCTTTTAGTGTCAACTGCCTGTTTTTCCTCTTTTCTATTTTTATATGGACCATTCAGTTAACGTATCCAATTGGGTCAGTCAAAAATCAACCTGCAAATAGGTATCCAGAAAGTCTATCACACATGTAATAATGACATAGACTATCCAAGAACCTTAGAAACTATCAAGATGAGTGAACTATGGGATCTGTAGGCATATACAAGATCCATTAGAACTTAGGAAAAGTGTTAGATCACCATTTTAATTTATTCTATCATATTATTTTTAAACTTCTATTTTTAGGTTTATAATGTAATAGTATATTTGGACCTTATAGGTTCATAAAATGTACAAAGTTGCATGCATATATTGAAGTTCTGAATTTATGATCAAAACTAAGTTCCAAGACTAATTATATTTGGCCCTAGACTAAGCCCTATGTACCATATTTGTAAATAAAGCTTTATTTGGAATGTGATCACACCCTCCTGTTTACCTAGCAAATGTGGCCATTCTCACACCATAATGGCCGAGTTCAGTAGCAGCAAAGCCTTAACAAGTTCCTATACCAAGAAAATTCACTGACACTTCATATGAAGACTCATTTTCTTTCTATGAAAGATAGAATGAAAGTCCAGAGATGTTGACTAAATTGGCAGTGCAGAACTAGAACAAGGGGGCCTTCTTCAGTGAATACACTGTGCAAGTCATTTCCCTACCAGGCATCCTTTCGAATCATCTATACTGAGATATTACTGAACTAAATTTCCATTTTGGCCACAAATACTGCTTCTCCCCATGCTTGACATCCCCTTGGCTGGCTGCATTAGCTTCTCTGGCGCCTTGGTGCTAGTCCCTCCCCACCGCAAGCTATTGCTACACCCTTCAGCTGTTGTTTAGCACAGAAGGAAGAGCCCTATCCTCCCCTTTTCTTTAGGCTATGACTACACTGTATTTCTAGAAACATTGGGAAACCTATTGTCCAAGATTATGCCTACTTATTTGCGATACATGGAAAGGGTATCATTAGACTGTTAGGACATTAAAATCAGTCCAAACTGTCTGTGGAATAATCTGGTGACCATGCTCTGTCCACCAGTTGTCCCACTTTTCCAAACACATGAACTTTTATAGTCAGAGTCACTAAATAGGGGGGAGTTAGTACGGAAAAGAAGAGGGGGGAAACGGTCTAGAGATGGATTTCAAGAAGAAATGATTTAAAGTGACGGTTCTTTAAGTAAAGGGCAGCAGCATCAGTAGCTCAAGGGGAACTTGTCAGAACTCAGAAACTAGGCTGGGAGAAATAGCATAGGAGTTAAGACAATTGCTTTGCACATGGCTGACCCAGGTTTGATTCACAGCACCACATATGCTCCTATAAGCCCCATCAGGAGTGATCCCTGAGCACAGAGCCTAATATAAACTCTGAACCCTGCCTGATATCACACACACACACACACACACACACACACACACACACACACACACCACAAAAAGAACTCAGAAACCACGGCGATGGACTCAAACATCTGTCCTTAACCAAGTCCTCCTATTGATTCTGATGCTAGCTAATTTGCTAATGCTTGAGAATCACTAATTGAAAATATCACAATCAAGGGCAAAAAGCCAGAATTAAAGGACCTTGACCACCACTTCTCTCCCCTGAAATCTGAATTCCGCTAACACTGACTCCTCCTTGACATTTGAAGATATTCTGTGGGAAGACACAACTATCTCCCCTTTAATAGAATAATAAATGTAAGAATGAGGCCCAGGTGCCTAATAGAAAAAGAGGCTGAGTTTGGTGCCATATCCATAGTGCCTTGCTTCAGTCGTGGTGATTTTACACTGCTGACTTGATTTGAAGAGGCCAGATGGATTTGGGGCACACTTGGCAGTACTTAGGGACTACTTCTAGCTCTACACTCTATGCTTAGAGATTGTTCCCTGATGTGCTTGGGAAACCCTGTAGACTGTGAATCAAACCCAGGTGGGCTCCATGCAAAGCAAGTACCTTACCCCCTATACTATCTCTCTGGGTCTCACTGCATTTAAAAAATCTTATAAGTGGAGTTCATGCCCAATTCTATCATCTTAATCAATGGCTGAATAAATAGCAGTACTCCTACATTATAAAAAATAATTAAAAAAATAAAGATTAATGCTTTGTCTTTTGTTTTAGAAAAAATCTTATCAAAGATCTACTAAATATAAAACTTTATGTACAAATGATTTGTGTTAATACTTCTCACACAATCATTCATCTCAGTGAATACTTAATCACTACTGTGGCAAATGTGGTCTGATAAGGAGATATGACACAAAGTCATATGCAAGAAAATATTATTGGAAACCAAGTTTGAAATTAAAAAGAGCAAGTTGTGTAGGGATCTCATGGAGGAAGTTAGCCTAAATGAGCAAAAGGATGCTTTCTTGGGAAATTCACATTTGAACTCATCTCTCAGCAAGATAGGATAAAAGTGAGTATTGTTCACTAAGAACAAAGAGTATGTGCCAAGTCCTGGTAGCAGAAGAAGAGTGATTTTTTTAAAGAACTGAAAGTGAGATAGTGAGACTCACTAAAGCAGAGTGAATGTGACATGGATGGAGACAGGGGAAGCGAGGTGTGCCCATGCTAAAGATTTTGTTAGTTGTTCTAAGAGTGAGGTAGTTCTGGCGGCTGTGTGAAGAACCACAAGGAAGCTGAATCTTAAGATTATTTAAGTTCTACAGGGGATTGCCCTGCCACAGAGACAGGGGGGATGGGGAGATGGGGGTGGGAGGGATATTATCCATGGTGGTGGAAAATGGGCACTGGTGGAGGGATGGGTATCTGATCATTGTGTAATTGAAACCAAAGCACAAAAAATTGTAAATCTACAACTTAAAAAAAAATACAATAAAGGGGAAAAAAAAAGATTATTTAAGTTCTCCAGGCAGGATCCACCTGGGATAAGTAGAGAAAGGCAGATTTGGAAGACAGTTCAATGACAGCACCATAAAGATGCAACAGGGGAAGTGCTGAGAAATATTCCTTAGTTACTGGGGGAGGACATTGATTCAGCCTCTCATACCCACAGAGAACATTAAAAGGACCTGAGTAGGTAGGTGGGTTTTAGGTACACAGGGGAAATCTGTGTCATCCAGTTTTCTCCCACATTCCCTTCCCTTTGTTGTTGCCACTGATGCAACGGTGGCAATGGCGGGGTTCACTGCACATTTTTTGCTGTGGTGTCTGCTGAGGGTCAAATAGCAAGGTGTGCTTGTACACTGAAACACATTGCTCCTGACAGTTCCACTCCTTTAGTTGTGTTGCTTTCACACGTCCTTGCTGGGGCTCTCACTCTTTCGTCATGGAGCTTTTGTGCATCCTGGTTGCCATGCTGAAGTGCTCAGACAGGTCCTTGCCAGAGACTACCCTTCCTAACCATGCTGCTTAAACATAGTCTTTGGGTGGGGAGATCTTGAGAGCACAGCTGTTCGCCAGGGTAGAGACCCATTCTTCTTCTTTGTGATCTTATGAACACAATCTGAAAATTTGAACATGAAGGTACACTGAGGACACGCACACTCAAGGGATATGACTAACAAGGGATATGATGGAATAGTGTATACATATACAAAGTTACTGAGCTGTACACTTAGAATTTGTGTACTTAACTCTCTCTTTGTCACCTTTCACTTAAAATAAACATGGCATAAATATTCTGTGATTTTAAGTGCTTCTCATAAATTGCCTCACCTGAATTATCACATTATACCAAACAATAACTTCATTGACTATTGGCAAGGATGGCTAGGAGAAAGTGCAGGTGGCAGTGACAGGCCCCAGAGACTAGAAACTGTAATTCACATACTCTGTACAAGGCACATAAGTTGCAGCAATCACATTTAGTCATCACAGAAACTTAATGAGCTAGTTCTGATTAGTATTCTCATCAGACAGATGAGAAGACTGTCTCAAAGTGGTTAAAGTGGTTAAATGACTGGATACATGTATCTGAGTCCAGGGTCAGTGATCTTTTAAAAATATATAACACATGAAAAATGTTTCCAAGGAAGCAATATGGAAAGTAGCTAACTCCATTAGTATCTTGACATTTCAATGCCAGATTCAAAGAGACCTGTTAAGGAAGAACTGTAAACAAAAAATAAGAGGAAAAGAACTCAGACTTTAGGGGGAAAAAGTTTGCATTAGTACAGAAAACCTGGTGAAAATTTGTTACACGGATGTGTTTTATTTTTGATTTTGGGGTTTTCTTTGAAAAATAAAGCAGAGAAAGAAGACCCAAAGAATTTTTTTTGCTTTTTGGGTCACACCAAGCGATGCACAGGGGTTACTCCTGGCTCTGCACTCAGGAATCACCCCTGGCCGTACTCAGGGGACCAATGGGATGCTGGGAATCAAACCTAGGTCAGCCGCGTGCAAGGCAAACACCTTACCCACTGTGCTATCGCTCCAGCCCCAAGACCCAAAGAATTTTAACTAATAATGATAACATGCTGGAGCAACGATAGCACAGCAGTAGGGCGTTTGCCTTGCATGCAGCCAACATGGCCAGCCCAAGTTCGATTCCTCCAACCCTCTTGGAGAGCCCGGCAAGCTACCGAGAGTATCTCGCCCGCACGGCAGAGCCTGGCAAGCTCCCTGTGACGTATTCGATATGCCAAACACAGTAACAACAAAGTCTCCAATGGAGACGTTACTGGGCCCGCTCGAGCAAATCGATGAACAATGGGAGGACCGTGACCGTGACCAATGATAACATAGAATACTTTTAGCCACTGTTGAATCTGAAAATAGTCAAAAATTGAAATATATCTTATTTCTAGACAAATTCGCTTCAGGTTTTTTTTATTGTTTTATCATTATTTCACACACACAAGTGTGCCATGTCCTTAAATTATTTACTGCTCAAATTTTCTAAATGTGTTTCTTTGGATCTGCCAACTGCTTTAAGTAGGTGATCCAAAAATAATTGACATTATCTGCTTCTTTTTTGACAATCTTTATGCCTCTTTTCCAGTTTATTGATACACTGCTTGGCTAGACCTTGTAGGTCAATGTTGGATTATCAGTAGTAGTAAGAGGTATGATTTTGGTTAATGGAACAGCTTCTAATTTCCCATTTGTATTCTCCTTTCCTATATTTAAGCCTCTTATGTTTCTCCTCTTTCCTTGTTTTTTACTGTATTTATGTCTACCCTGTGAGAAAACACTGAACAAATGTAAATTGCATTTATGATCCTTGGGCCGGAGAGATAGTACAGAGACTAAGGAGTTTGCATGGAATATGGCTGACCAGTTTAACCTCTAGCACCACATATAGTCCCTGAACATCATTAAGTTGTTTCCAATATTTTTCTTTTGAATAATTTACTGATACAAAATAGCTTTCTGCCCCTCAGCATCAATAGTAATTATAAAAGATTTTCAAAACCACCAACATCTCATCCCCATTGAGGAAAAAATATCCATAATCACCTCTAACTTCTTATATCCAGTCCCCTAAATCTCTCCTTTGGCAAACCATGGAGATGACAGAATGTTTTTGTATATGAGAATTACAGGCTCATGGAAAGAGTGAAGAACAAAACTATGCTATTTTATCAGCTAGTTTTTCACATTTTAAATATTCAAAGATAATATAAATACATGAGAAAGTTGATTGTAAGTATAGTATGCCTCTCACATTCATGATTATATGAAATATAAAAAGTTCATATTTCTAAAAGCATATGTTTAATTATGTGGGGAGGTTGTTTTCTTCAGAGATATTGTGCAGAAGTGGAAGCAATCACCAAAAAAACTGTAGAACTGACTTACCCCAAACAGAATATGACCAACAAATATATACTATGTTCCACTGGGGAAGCTGTGTAACAGTGAATCAGACATTAAAATAGACACACAGCTGCCATTTTTTTTCAAGTCCATTTCTGAAAATCACTACTGCACTGCATTGCTCTGAAGACTGAAGGACAGTGAGTGAATTTCTAGCCTACACTCTAGCTCCTCCAGGCCCAGAAAGAATACCTCCCTTCAGATACCTCCCTTCCTGCACCAAACACGACAGGACACAGACAAGGAACTCATAGACGAGAACCTAGAATCGAAACCACGTTTTGACTTCTCCAATTGAGAAATGGGAAAAGTGAGGTGAAAATTTAAACTGCTCCTGTTACAAAGAGCCCAGGGATAATAAAGGGAACATGCATTAGGTACAAAAGAAACACAGACGAGTAAAGAATTATTGTTCCATCAGTAGGTGCTACAGTTTCTCGGGAGTTCAAGATGCCGCTCTGTTTAACGTTCATTGATTTAAAGAAGGCCTTTGATTCTGTTGAGACGGAAGCGGTCATTGAAGCCCTAGCCTATCAGGGCATTCAAGCCCAATACATCAGGATCCTCTGTGAGCTGTATTGCGGATTCACTACCAGGATCTCACCATTCTACAAAGAAGTGATCGTTGATGTCAAGAGAGGGGTGCGGCAGGGTGATACCATTTCACTGAAACTCTTCAGTGCCACCCTCGAGAACATCATGCGACCACTGGAATGGGAAGGAATGGGAGTGAAGATAGATGGTTGGCAACTATACCACCTCCGCTTTGCTGATGACATTGTTTTAATAACACCAAACATCAGCCAAGCGGCACAAATGCTGGCCGACTTTGACCGTGAGTGTGGAAAGGTAGGACTACAGCTGAATCTTACGAAGACAATGTTTATGAGAAACAGCCTTGTTCCTGACGCCCCATTCGCTCTCAATGGAACGACCATCTCCGAATGCAACAGCTATGTGTACCTAGGTCGAGAGGTCAACATGACAAATGACCTGGCACCCGAGCTGCGCAGGAGGAAGAGAGCGGCTTGGAACGCCTTCAAGAACGTCGAAGAAATACCTAAGAGGATGAAGAAGCTCTGGCTCCGGGCACATCTCTTTGATTCCACTGTTCTTCCTGCATTAACATATGCCTCAGAGACCTGGGCCCTACGCAAACAAGATGAGAACACTATTCAGGTGTCCCAAAGAAGAATAGAAAGAGCTATGCTTGGAATATCACGTTTCACTCAAATGAGAGAAAGAATCCGGAGTTCTGACATCCATCGACGATCAAGAATCAGGGACGCTGTCTCATTTGCCAAGGTGTCAAAAATCAGATGGGCTGGTCACATAATGAGATTTAAAGACGACCGCTGGACTAGAGCTGTTACCGACTGGATTCCACGGGATGTCAAAAGACCGTGTGGCCGCCCACCTTCCAGATGGTCAGACTTCTTCATCAAGATCATGAACGATCAGTTTGAGGCCCTTCATGTTCCCGGAGCGAACAGATGCCATTGGGCTACACTAGCATGCGACAGGGACAAATGGAGACGTTACTGGCGCCCGCTCGAGCAAATCGATGACTAACAGGAAGTTAAGTGATTAAGTGATTAAGTGACAGTAGGTGCTGACGTGAAGATGAAAACAACAGTGAATCCTGGAGTCATTTTTAAGTTGAGGTTTGGTCCCTATGAGCTTTTCACTAGTGATACTTACTTTTTTGACTCTTTGCCTCGATAGCAATTATCATGGCCAAAATATTTCAGAAGACTACCATTTGAAGAATAGAGTTTCCACTTGTCCACACTTTTCATCTTGGTAGAATCTAATAACTAAAACTTTAGAAACTAATTCTTTTATATCTCGCTTGTATAAATGTAAATGTAGTCCATCAGACTGAGTGCTCTAAGAACTAAAGTTCTACAATGAGGAATTTTTAAAAAACACAAATCCCCTTACATATATATATATGCTCCTTTAAAAATTCACTTCATTTCACCAATATCAAACACTCAAATCACAATCAGATATATTTTTCAGACGATCTAGTAGCTAAAAAAAACCCTGTTAGTCTGTTCAAGAAATATACATGACATTGGAAAGGTCTCTTTCTTCTTCTCCTAAGTTCAACTCCTTAACACATTAGCTTATTATCAGTCATCAAACCAGCTCATAGACTGTTTTTGATTCATTCCAAATTAAAAATGGCTTCACCTTTTTAAAGCAATTGATTGGAAATTTTTTAAAAATGTGTGGGATAAGTCTGTGAAATTATTGCTGTATAAGGCTTAAGTGAAAATTTCCAGGAACCTACACTTATTCATGATCTTATTATTTAATCTAATGCAGTAACTCTGATGGAGATCATGTGACTTGAAACCCTAAAATCCTTACTCTGATCTTCTGCAGAAACTTGGATAACCTTAGAGCTGTATAACATCTAGTCAAAACCACCTAATAATTGGAAAGCTTCATATTTCATTGTATTCTCAGTATAATCCAAGAACAATATTACTATAAAAAACCCAGCCACTTATATGGTATTTTATGGAATAGCTCTTTTTTTAAAATGTTCTTATAGATTAGAAGACCAAAGACAGTTACCAAGAAGCACCATCATTGAAAGAGAAACACTTTCAGGGAAACTCAGCCAAAAAACAGATTAATAGACCCAATCACACCTGATCCATTAAAAATTCCTTGAGCAAATATACACCTACCCGCAAATCTTTTTCAATTAAATTTTCTCATTAAGGTGTTAATTTTTACCTGAAATTTGTTGTAAGCAAATTTTTTTCTGATTATTTGAGTGCTTGAGTGGGCATTGGGAATCTACTAAAGAGATGAAGAAGTACAAACCATAGCAGCTAACATGCCAGGAAATGCTCCTTTGGTTTGTACAAAGGCCAAGATGCTTTGCTAAATAGGACTGTAGCACTATAGCACTGTCCTCCCATTGTTCATCGATTTGGTCGAGCAGGCCCAGTAACGACTCCACTGTGAGACTTCTTGTTGCTGTGTTTGGCATATGAAATACGTCACGAGTAGCTTGCCAGGCTTTGCCGTGTGGGCAAGATACTCTCGGTAGCTTGCCAGGCTCTCTGAGAGGGGCGGCGGAATCAAGCCCAGGTCGGCCAGCCGGGCCACCTGCAAGTCAAATGCCCTACCACTGACTGGTATTTCTTAAACAGGTAAATGAAATAAACTACTGCCATCATCTCCAATGTATTCCTTGGAAAATGCAGCTGGAGGGGAAAACAGAACAAACAGAAGAATGAAGGGTTAAATTATGTTTTAAAGATAGTGATGTTGTTCACTTTTCTCACTTATCTAAAATAATTACAATAGGGAACATTGCAATGGAGAAGAATTGTACTTAGATTGGGGGTGGGGGGATATTCTTATCTCAGAATTCTCTCATCAGATGCAAAATATAAGATGATCAAACCCCATCCTTTAGGCAGGGACCCTGTAAAATGATGGCAGAGCATTAAGTCCCAAGGGGCTCATGAGTTTCAGAGTCAATACAAAATTACACAGTAACAAGCATTTCCAAATGAAACCCTTATGAAACTATCTAAGACAAAGGGGAAAGACCCCATATTGAAACTATGTAGTTTTCGTAGAAGGTTCTCAGTTGCTCTTTTGAAGGGAGCAACCAGACCTATGTGCTCCATTAAAGTTGGGTAAAAAATGGAGCCAAAACCAGTGTTTTACTCTTTATCTGCTGAAAAGTCAACTGCAGGAGACAAGTTCTACACTGAATACAGTGACTAAACCTAAAGATGCCAAATACCAGAAAAAGCGCATTTAGGAAAACTGAGGCTAGAGAGAACTCTAGCAGCTGCAGTGTGGAGACTGAATTTTGGAGTTAGGAAAGCCACATGAAACCATGAAACTGTCCATGGTAAGGGGACGGGGGTGGTGTGTGTGTGTGTGTGTGTGTGTGTGTGTGTGTGTGTGTGTGTGATTTCCAAGAGGGAAGTTCAAGTAGCATAGTGATAAAAGAATGTGTGGGATTGAATGCCTCGAGGAACATAGCTTCACCAACTATGTTTTCTGGGCATAGTTACTTGGATTCCTGACCAGTTCTAAGACTCTTACCCAATTTTCTTCATCATCAAAAGCATCCATTTAAGTGAGAGCTGGCTGAGTGATTATAGTCTGTGGTCTTGAAAGAAAACCCAAAGGAATAGCCCTATTAAAGCAGATAATTGGAGCTGGGAAGAAGGCTCAGAAGGCTGGAGTATATGTTCTGCACAGGAAAGCCCTGGGTTGATCCTGACACCACATGGTTTCCCCAGTACTGCCAGGTGTGGGCCCCCCCAAATAAACAATAGACCATTTGGGCACATTATCGTCGCCCATGCCCTTTCTTACTTTCCTCATTAACCTCATTCACAGAGGTGGACACACAGGCAAGCTTGTTGATCCAGATAGACCGTAGATTTATGTATTCCTATTGATTCCACATTGCATCCCAGAGCCATTGATGACCACCTGTTTTACTGTATATTTGGGGGGTTGCATGTAACTTAGGGTTCATGCACTTAACCAGTGTGTGTGTTTTATAAAATAAAGCACTTCAATAGCTATTTCTATATCCTTAGGTACAGTCTATGTGAGCATTCATTCAAACTGACTTCACAGCTATAATTTATGAAACAGACTGAGTCACTGAACTCAGCTGTCTGTCTTTGTTTTGGATGGTGCACTTCCTTCTTTTCTAAAGGGAATTTTCTTTGAAAAAAAAAAGAAGAGCAGTTTTAGATTACTTGTTACGGAACTGCTTTGAAAGGGAGTTTTCTTGGGAAATTATTTAAATCTAATGATAAAGATTTCATGGCCCCAAAACTCTTCCCATGGAAACATCATAAAGGATGTAGAGAAAAAGTTATCTATGTAGAAATTAACTTTAAGACACTTCAAGAAAATTAAGATTTTAATAAAATTGATTTGGGAAGCTGCTACTATCTAGCCATTCAATTTCTGGGGTTTTTATATTCTCCCCCCATAAAGTAAATTAAAATTTAAAAAAAGTTAAATTCATAATGTTGATAATAAACAATACAATGTGTTTCTGATAACAAAATTTTAAACAATGTGGATTCTACCAAGAACAAAATAAATCCAAATTTATGAGTTCAATAAAAAATCAGTAAGATACAAATGTTATAAGATACTGTATTAGGGGTTTCTTTTCATAGTCAGTCTGTATAGGTTCTCTCAAAATAGAATCCAATACACAAAACTTATATAAAACAATCATTCTAGAACTCTTTCACTGCCCAAATATGATACTTTATGCATACATTGGTCAGTATGTACTTGCTTCAGGCATATCACAGTATTATTCAATTTAATCACTACAATTAGAGGGTCAATTGGAGACCATTATTGAAACTCCCCTCCTTCATCTTACAGGCTGTCTGATACAAACATTTATACCTACTTTGAGCTCTGAAGGCTTTAGTTCCACTGAGTCCTTTCTCTCTCTCTCTTTCTCTCTCTCTCTCTCTCACATACTGTAGCACTGTAGCACTGTTCTCCCATTATTCATCGATTTTCTCAAGTGGGCACCAGTAATGCCTCACAACAAATTGTGAGACTTGTTGTTACTCTTTTTGGCATATCGAATACATCATGGGAAGCTTGTCAGGCTTTTCCAAGCGGGTGAGATACACTCAGCAGCTTGCCAGGCTCTCCAAAAGGGGCGGAGAAATTGAACCCGGGTCGGCCCTATGCAAGGCAAATGCCCTATCCGCTGTGCTATCACTCCAGCCCATCCTTCTCTAGGGGAAAAAAAGAAGAAGAAAGAGAAATCAGGCTTATTAAAATTGTTGATCAGTAGATGGCTGTCGTCTGATGTAGGAAAAGTATATAATTCCTAATTTCCAGAAAGACAAAAAGGAGACAGGACTGTAGTAAAGAATCTCCAAATAAGCTCTCTCTCTCTCTCTCTCTCTCTCTCTCTCTCTCTCTGTCTCTCTCTCTCTCTCTCTCTCTCTCTCTCAAACACACACACAAAATATTTGGTCAAGTAAATTCATAGATTTTTTGGTGTAAGTTTCTTTTTCCTCCATTACCTCCCCACACACCTTTCAATTTTATATATTTTTAAAAGAGTGATTCTTTATTCCCTAATAGATATTAATCATTAGCATTTATAAAATCCTTTTAAAATTTTAAATTGCCTTCCAGTTTTAATGGCCATTTTTGAATATTTTTAAAATATTTAAAAGTTCTTTTAATTTTAATAGCTATTTTTCTCTTTTGTGGCTAGGTTTGATTTCAAAGAGTTCTTAAGAAAGTTGTGCTTCCGTAAAAGTGAAGGGCTCAAGAGCTTCCTAACTCAAATCAACTAGTCATATACAGTGTGTGGGAAGTCTGGACTAGGGGAAGTAGCCCACTTCAATAAGTTCTGAGAAGTGTTTCTTAGACAAGCCTATGACTGGCAATCCATCTCCAGACTTGACTCTCCAGTACCTAAATGTTCCGAACATTTTTTTTCTTTAAAACTACAAAGAAGTCTATCTTCACTCCCAGCTCACTTTGGAGACAAAAATGATCACAAGATTTATTGCTATTCTACAAAAGCCATGAATACAAATGTTTACTTCCAAATTGGTGTCTAGCCAGATAGATCTAAGTCTATTAGCAAATTGAGACCTGTCAAATACCTGCCTCAAATGTCAGTATTTTCACAGCATAGCTTTGGGCATTGAAAAGGAGGCTTGAAAACAAATGACATTCACAGACAGAGGTTTGGGAATATTCCCCAAAGCCCCCATTCTTTTCTTTCTAACCTGAAGTTTGTAGAGCAAGAGAAACTAGAGGGCTGTCATCATAGGATTGATCTATTTGGAGAAGATTTCATTTTCAACTGATGTTTTTCTTCTTGGTGAATATTCTGGAGTTATAATTGAGAAACAGCTTAGAAATTCCACGCCTTGGGATTTTAGCAGTTTATGTTCCATATCTTCCTAGGACATTGATGGTTGTTGCTTTCTAACTTGAGAGGATGAGAACAGCCATGTTTGCTCCTTCCTCTACTAACACAATCCACACCATTTTCTTTTCTTCTTTTTTAGTGTTTTTTTTTTTGCCACCATGAGATTACCAAGTTATTCATGATTGGGTATACATTGGGTTTTAGGCATACATTGGTTCATCACTAATCCAGGCCTACGTCCCTCCACACATTTCAACTCCCTCCTCTTGCCTCCGATCCACCAGTCTGCCTCTACCGAGACTCTTTTTTAATATATAAGTTTTTGCCCTGTCGCTTAGAGTAATTTTGCTGATAGAATTTCATACATAACACGTACATAATGCAAAATAATATCAAGGTGTGGAATTTCCAAACTGTTTCTCAATATAACTACCTTTCAGCACCACCTCCTCCTCCCAGTTGAACTCCCCACTTGCCTCTACCATGTGCGATTTTCCTCACATAATGGTTTAGGCTGTGACAGTGATACATGGTTTTGACAGAAAATTCTTTTCATAGCTGCAAACTCTTGTGTTTCAACCACTTACTTTATTGACATTACCAAACTTTTTTACCCTGGCCCAGCTGAAGCTAAATGACTTTTCAAAATGTGTCTTTCTCTATGACAAAGAAATTGTACCTCCCACAATGTACCATTTGGTAAAACAAGGCCTTGGCATTGTTCTGAAATTCATGTTTTGGGAGCCAGGTGTGCCATCAAAAATAACTGCTTTCATTTCTATCACACTTCAAGTCAACAAAACTCTTTTACATATATTATTTCATTTGATTCTAATAATACTCCTGGGAGGCCGGCAGAACAGAAACTATCATTGCTATTTTTCAAATAAGGAAACCTAGATGCAAACAAATTATTATCTACTTATTACCATTAATTTAAATGACAGGAGATAATGAGAAATGAGGTGTTTGGCGCAAGATGCAATTTTATATGTGTTATCTCAGTTGCATTGGCAGCAACTCTGCAAGGAAGCCAAATATTTTTATTTCAATATTTCAGATAAAGAATCAGATGAACAGAAATAGCCCTTATTCATATGCCTGCTGATGAACATCTCTATGGAGTTTTCTGTGAAACTCATTCCCCTCAGTAATTGTCTCTCCTAGTGGGCAGCTATGTGGAGAGAACAAACTAGAACTTTCTGTGACCTGTTCTGCTTGTTGCCTTTTACCCCACCCCTTTCCTCCCACTCACTTCCAAACCCACCGGTAAGCCTCTACACAGCTGTGGAGAAAACTCAATGTGATGTCTTTTTTTTTTCATAATTTGAATAAAGGTCATATAAATAACAATGCTGAAAATTTGGGACACTGAAAAAGAATAAAACCCTCAAAAAGTCTCATGACCCTAACTCATTTCTGTTAATATGAGGGCAAGTTTCCTCCAGTTTTGTGTGTGTGTGTGTTTTCCTCCTCGTGCAGATGTTTATTTCTAATTTGCAATTGAAGATGAATTTGAATACACATCAATTCCACATTTTTATTTAACATTGTACCTAAGAAATTAATGTCAGTATACAATTTTTAAAGGGTCGTTAATTGTGTCAAGCAAATGTAGTCTTTTACAGTGGCTTTGTTGTTGGACAGATCTGTTCTATTTTATGGGTATTACTTTCCCCATAATTTGGGTTGCTTTTTATATAAACTCCCAGAAGTGGGAATTTGAGGTCAAAGAGCACAAACATATTTCTGTCTCTGGGAAGTGCCAAACTAATTTCCTAATGATTTGTCCTAATTCAATTATAATTTGCCAACAGAAAAATAGAAGAGATTCATTTTGTTGGGATAGTAATTGAGTTCTAAGTTTTTCCTATTATATCTTCTAATGTCATGGCTCTTATTTGTACATTGCTGATTACTAACACATTTCCACATTTTCTCTCTTCTTATCATGACCTGCTCATGCACAATCAACCTTTGGTAGTATTGTCTTGTTGAATAACTTAAACTAGTATTAGTTCCCAGAGCATGAAAAAGCACAGAACAAGGGGGGAAAGTTTAATTGTAAAATAATAGTTCAATTTGCAATTTATCAACCATAATATTTATTTCATATAATGGACCAGTGTTTGATTCTAGCACATGATATGTAGGAAGCACAGTTTAAAATCACATCAGTGTCCATAAATAACTCTAAACAAAAATATTTACCCTGTCTTTACACTTGGCTACTATTTCTCATTAATTGCTACAAGAAGGGTAACGATACCACAGCATAGAATCAAATCCTGGCTCTGTATATCACTTACCTATTGGGAGGACTGGGGAGACATACATATGTGTATTATAATGGTATAGAATTAAAAGAGTCTAGAGTCTGCAGTAAGATAACTTAACATGAAATACCAACACTGATTAAAAAAAAACCCCTCTCATTTTCTAATCTCTGAGGACACACAGCTGAAACATAACAAAAAAAAGTGACATTTTTCTTTGTATGTTTCAAGTTCAATAATAATATTAAGAAGCTTTACAAAAATCGACCAACTCTTAATTGAAACAGTCCAACTGTGCCCGCAGGCACTGGCCAACTCTGGTTTCAAATGAAAAATGTTTCTTCTTTATTCTCAGCTTTCTATAGAAGCAGAAAGTGTAGAATCACCAATGGCTATTGTAGTGCATGGCACAGTAGTCACTCAATAAAGGTGTATTTGCAAAATGTGGATGCTAATTCTATCAGACTTACTTCAAGTTACTGATTCCTGTCTCAGGCTGAATGAAGAGGCTGACTTAGGAAAATTAATTTGATAAAGACATCTGTGTTCAAAAAGGAGTGAAAATTAAATGACCCAATTTACCTAGAGTTAAATACACACAAACACACAAATACATATACGTATATATATATATATATGTTTACTTATATTTTTATTAAGTCTTCTTAACAACAGCAGTGAAAGGTCTCGGTCACCCCAGACCCTTCAAAGCACATGGTTGCAGACCACAAGAGGAGTTGACCTATATTTCCAATTCCATCACTGTATGTTCTTGAGAGTGTTCTAGAAGCACATCACTGGGCTTTATTAGAACAGCCTAAGAATTTCACATAAAAAAGGGAACCTGAAGAAACAAAAAATGTAACTTTGCATGTATCTTTGCAGGACAGTGGATGGATCTAGCCGACTGACATGTTCAAACATTTTAAGGAAAGCTATTATTTCAAGCACATGTCAAGATGATGAGGAGGGGGTGTAATGAATTACAGAATAACCAGTGTTTATGCCTGAGAGGTCCCTGGGTTGCTCTGTACCTCCTGGAAATTGTTTATGTGCACAAGTCCTGTGATCATGGGGCTATGATTAGCGAATGCTGACAGAGTGACAGCAGAGGAAGGCATGAATCACTGCTGTTCCATGCAGGAGAAAACTGAGCAAGATCAACTCTGCCTTAGCTATGGACTTCTTTTTTCTACATTCTGCCTAAAGTCTGGTAAATTGGTGCTATCCAGCAGTACAGGGAAGGGAGAAGAGGCAGGAAAACCATGGGGAATGAATTTCACAATCTTGGGAAATTCCACTTCTTCCTATAACTCTCATCATTTGGGAAATAATAATTTTCACAACAGCTAACATTATCCTACATTTTTTTCTATATTAATACAAAATTTTGTATGGGGTCTCCCCAGAAGCACTGGGGTATGTACAGTTGTGGAATAACTCCTGACAATACTTAGGTACTGAGAGTCATACCTAACAGTCCAGTATTTGAGCTAGTGCTGCTGACTGGGATAAAGGGACACCCCAGGGACTCCCAGCAGTTCTCAGGAGCAGGCAGGCAGTGCTAGGAAACTAACTTGAACTCAGGGATTCACACATGTCAGGAATATTCTCCGCCTCTTAGAGCCCTATATTTGGTCCCTTGTTTGATAATTTTCAACTGAGCTCCCCAAAGTACTCAAAACTACATTTCTAACTGGAACATTTCCTGTCTTCTTTGTATAAATAACCTAAAGTAGAAGTGCCACCCAAGAAAAGTAAATAAATGTTATTGAGTTTGCCCAATGTCTAGGTGTTATCCAACAATGAATTTGACTGAATGATTGAATCATAATGAATATGCTGCAGCTTCACAGATAATTTGTTATTGTCTGGAAATGGTAGGGGAAATAATCTCTTTCTGAACACACAGGAGATATACATCCTTGGCAAAGTCCATACACTGGTCAAATAAATATTATTTGGTTGTGATATTCTATATTCTACTTATATTTAGCAACAGAATAGAAATCTCTCTTGAAGCAACTGACAAAAGAAAACTGTGATATACAAAGTTACATAAATTGTCACAAAACACCACTTCAAACACTGGCACTATTTGGTTGAGGTTGTGTAGCTCTGGTGTCTTGAATTTGTCATGCCTGGCCTTTTGAGAAAGTTATAGCCGTTCCTTACCTTAGTGTATATTCAGGAGAGGTTCCTAAGCAAAAGTAGACATAATATCATGGAAGTAGGTGGTAGATTTGGGAACATTGTCCACTCTTATTACGGGTCCTCTCCTACCTAAGACTGAAAAACTGACTCACATCAAAATCATGGATGAGACACTAGGAATGACCAGCTTATTTCAGATAACCACGAAGAAAACACCTTCAGAATGACACGTCATGGGACACTTAAAGAAAGTTGATGTCATCTTCTGATGGCTTTTCAGAGACTTCCTTGGAAGAAATTGTCCATGATCATTCACATAAAGACAGACTGTGGAGAGGGGAGAGCAGGAACCCTGGAGTCAGAAGAGGGCCTTTATCCGCAGATGAAACTGATGAGGCCTCCTGGCAAAACCCCAAAGTACTTTGTTTCCTATCAAAGTCTTGACCTCCAATATTTAAGGAACCAATAACATTTTCTCATTTCTTGAGTTATTTTTCTCATGCAACCCATGGCAGCTGTTTGCCAGCTCAGCATTCAGACTAATTTGTTACAGAAAATGGGGTTAATGTGTGCTTACCAAGTTCTAAAGATTAGCATAAGGCCTAGATACATGTTATGTGCAACCAAATAAAGTGTATAAGACTTTCATCAGCTATGTGTGTTGTAAATCTAGAACCTTGAGATTCAGAACATTTCATTTCTCTGTGTGTCTCAAATTCTCACATTTTTGTTTTGTTTTTCAAAAGAAAGTTAGATCATATAACATTCTGAAAATGATTTTTAACTTTATAAACAGAAATACAATAGCTGAATTAGTTATAGTTAATTACTACTTAGGTAGTAATTTTGTATATTGTTTGGAGGACTGAAATTTTCTGCCCAGGTCATAGAAAAGTACAGAAGAATACAAGAATTGCACTATTTCTTCATATACTAAATGTTTGCAAATTCTCAGAAATATAAATCATGTTACTATCTGCCATACTTTAAAAATTAGCAATATGCAATTACAAATGGGGAAAACTAAAGTTTGATTGCCCTATCAATAGCTAAATTCCACTGAGATCCACATACATACACCTACATTTTAAAAATTGCAGGAATTCTCTCAATAGAAAGAACTAAAAAGCTTCAAAAGTTATAATCAGTCATTGCTCCCTTGTATTCTTTTGAGTTTTGTAGCACTGACTATGGGATAAAAGTTCCTGAACTGGAACAACATTTTTCTCATTTTTCTCAAGTTTAAAGTCTTCTCAGATATTAGAGTTTAGGTCCAACTACTTTGACACAGGATTGTATATATGACCGACTAGATGTAGCTTTCTGCTTCTAAGAAGGAAAGAAAAAGCTGGAAGAGTATAGTAAAAAAAGAATCATAATACATCTTGGATTATAAAAGAGTGCTCAAAAAACCACATTCTGATGAGCGGAGTGTAAATGAATCAGAAACTTATGGCTTAAATTTCCCTGAAAACACATGGATTTAAAAAAGAAATGAATGGGGCTGGTAGGAGGCTCTCAACACAATGCATTTGGTATACTGCCCACCAACATTAAAAAAGAAAATAATTCAACACTTACAGCAAACACCAAAGGGATTTGCCCAGACTTGGTATGAGAGTATGGGAGTATACCTCAGCTGTCCCCAGCCAGGGTAATCATCTTCAAGGACTCATCTCCTGCAACCCCCCCCCCCAAAATTAAAACATAAAACCAGTCTTTTTTCTCCAGTTTAAAATGGTAAAAAGTTCCTTTACTTCATAAAATTTTCTTTAAAGACTGCAAACTGAGAGGCAGAGCAATTGTTCAGCAAGTAGGACTTGCCTTGCACAGAGTCAATCCAGGTTCTGTCCCTGGCACCACATATGGTCCCCTGAGACTAACAGGAGTAATCCCTGAGCATCACCAGATGTAGCCCAAATAATGAACAAAAAGCAATTATGTCTGAAAAACAATTTCAAAGGACAGAATAAAATAATGTACTTTATTCTCTATGTTACAAAAACTTGTTCATTTTTAAGCAATATTTATTGATCATCTAGAATGTTTCAGGCACTATTCTGAGCTCTAGGGAGTAAGTAATAAACATCACAGAGGGGGAGCTCTGTTTCTGCAACCTGAAGCCTTCCCTGTCATGTTATGATTGTGAAACAATCCTTTACCTACTGCCAAAAGCTTGGATCCAGTTATGTGCATCACTAACTTTCTGTATGTCCTGAACATCTTGGGGAGAAGGACAAATAAAAGATCCCAGAAGTCTCAAGAGTATGTAATGACAGGCAGGCCTCAATCTTACTTGGGTTGGCTTTCTTGTGTAGACAACACAAAATAATGTCATCTGATCTGGGGAGATAAGTTGACGTTATAAAAGGAACAGGGTTCTTTCAAGACTCAATTCACCCATGCCTCTTTGGCCTGAGATTTGTGCTTTCTTATTGTAGGGCACATTTCCCCATTGTGGGGAAATAGTTCACACATCCCTGCTGGGATATGAGATAGACCATTACAAAGCTGTTTATGGTTGGATTTTAGTCATGCAACACTTATCCCTCTACCAGTGTACATTTCCCACAACCTATTTCCCTCCCACAATCCCACAACATTTCCCACCCTCACCCCAACCTGCTTCTATGGCAGGCACTTTTCTTTAATTTCTCCCTCTCTTTTTGTGCATTATGGTTTGCAATACAGGTACTAAGAGGTTACTGTGTTTGTTCAGGGCATAGAGTATTTTTATCAGGAAGGTAAGGCAAGAGTATATTTTTTTGACTGGGTGGCAGCTTTGGAGTTGGCATGACTGCTGAGGCTCTCAGAAGTATGGAAGGGAGGTGGGAGGAGGTATCTCATCCCAACCAGGAGAAAGCCTGGAGATTTTAGTCACAAAACCCGGAAAACTCAAATTTTCAGCAGATTATGTCTCAGTGAAATACATCAACCCAAGGTGATGGAGTCCAGCGAGGAGGATTTTGGATTATAGGAGCAAGCAGCTGCCAGGGGATCTGCTTGGTTGGGTACCAGGCTGACCCATCCCCCTCCAATCTTCCCTGGTCTGTTCAGCCTTGCTCAGATCTGAGATTAAATGGGCTTTAGATATCGTTCAAGCTTTATGGGTCTCTGAAGGAAGGGCAATAAATGAACTTGTATAGCTGAGCCAGAGGTGGTATGTGGGTGTGCCCACATACCTAACTTTTGTTTGAATAGTTTCTTGGGAAACTTGGTCCCAAGTTGTTGGGGTCCAGTGAGAGGCATAGCGGAAATTTTGGGGTATCAGGAAGCCTGAAGTTACAATCAGGCTGCTGATGAACTCATCCCACAGGTATAGGTTGACCTGAAGGTGTGGCAGCACCACACCTTCAACTGCTTGGAATGTATACTTGCACTTTTTCCACTTTGGAGAATCTTTGGTTCTCCCTTGAACACTTATATCTCCCCCTCACATTTATCCAAGTATATTCTTTCAATGGAACTATTTTGCTTTGGGTAGCAAAAAATAGACTTATTTTAACTCATTATAAATTTTACAAATATACCTTTCAGGGCATAGATATTTAATTAAACATAACTGTCCTTCACCAACTACAAGACCAAGATGACTGTCCTCTGACGTCCTGATGGTTCTATCACATCTTCCAGAAGGGAAATGGAGAAGATTTTCTCTTTGATAGCCACGTCCACCTGCCCCCATACCAAATTCCGCAGGATGGACATGTCATTCCCAATATTCTCCTTTCAGAAATCCAACACGCCATTTCGTTGGTAAAGGAACGAACAGCACCTGGCCCAGACAAGGTCAGACCTGAACACCTGAAGAACCTGCCATCAGTACTCATCAATACACTGGCTCAGCTCTTCACATGCTATCTGTCTGAATGCAAGGTTCCGTCTCAATGGAAAACCAGTAGTACTGTACTACTGTACAAGAAGGGAGACATCCATGATATTGGCAACTATTGCCCAAACTGCCTATTGTCTGTCATCTACAAGCTGTTCACTCAAGTCATCCTGAATAGGATTGGCAGAACACTAGATGAAGGACAACCATGTGAGCAAGCTGGGTTCTGCAAAGGATTCAGCAAAATCAACCATATCCACACAATAACCAAGCTCCTTGAGGTTTCTCAGGAGTTCAAGATGCCACTTTGTCTAACGTTCATTGATCTAAAGAAGGCCTTTGATTCTGTTGAGATGGAAGTGGTCATTGAAGCCCTAGCCAATTAGGGCATTCATACTCAATACCTCAGGATCTTCTGTGAGCTGTATCATGGATGCACTACCAGGATCTCACTTCTACAAAGAGGTGATCATCCATGTCAAGAGAGGGTTTCTGCAGGGTAATACAATTTCACCGAAACTCTTCAGTGCCACCCTCGAGAACATCATGCGACAACTGGAATGGGAAGGAATGGGAGTGAAGATAGACGGTCGGCAACTATACCTCTCCGCTTTACTGATAACATTGTTCTAATAACACCAAACATTAGTCAAGCTGCACATTTGCTGGCCAACTTCAGCCGTGAGTGTGGAAAGGTCGGACTACAGCTGAATCTCATGAAGACAATGTTCATCAGAAACAGTCTCTTTACTGATGTTCCATTCTCTCTCAATGGAACTCAATCTCTGAATGCAACAGTTATGTCGAGAAGTCAACATGACGAATGACCTGGCACCTGAGTTGTGCAGGAGGAAGAGAGCAGCTTGGAATGCCTTCAAAAGTGTCAAAGAAATAGCTAAGAGGATGAAGAACCTCTGGCTACGGGTATATCTCTTTGATTCCACTGTTCTTCCTGCATTAACATACGCCTCAGAGACCTGGGCCCTACGCAAACAGGATGAGAATGCTATTCAGGTCTCCCAAAGAGGAATTGAAAGAGTTATGCTTGGAGTATCACGTTTCACTCAAATGTGAGAAAGAATCTAGAGTTCTGACTTCCATCAACGCTCAAGAATCAGGGAAACTGCCTCATTTGCCAAGCATCGAAAATCAGATGGGCTGGACACATAATGAGATTTGGAGATGACGGCTGGACTAGAGCCATTACTGACTGGATTCCACGGGATGTCAAAAGTCCGTGTGGCCGACCCACCTACAAGATGGTCAGAATTCTTCGTCAAGACCCTGAACGATCGGTTTGAGGCTCTTTGTGTTCCTAGAACAAACAGATGCCATTGGGTTACACTAGCACGTGACAGGGACAAATGGAGACATTACTGGTGCCCACTCAAGCAAATTGATGATTAACAGGAAGTCAAGTGATCAAGTGAAGTGAACTGAACTCAATAGAGCAAATACTCAAGCATTATTTTATTTCAGCCTAAGAGAGATGTTATATGAAATAGTGGTTGTGGGAATTAGCTTGAGCTTGAGGCCAAGAAGCATTAGAGCTAGCACTTAGAAACCCTGACCTACATGTGTGGCATGTAATGGCGACTTAAATTAGAACTTCCTGTGTTCAGATCTTCTATTCTAATACAAGCAGATACACACATGCACTTACATGCATATGCATATATCCTAGCCTACCCTACATCACTTGTGTTCCAGTTCTGACCTCCTGATGCCACCTCCATCCCTTCCTTGTATGACTCTCCCAGTGACTGCACAATCCCCTTCCCAGTATATATGGCGCTTCCTCATGCCTTCCATCCTTCACCTCAGCCTCTTATGTGTTTCCTTGTTATAGACGAGGTGCATACACAAATGCCTGGCTCATAACAGGTAAAACTTGGTTGGATCCTAGTTGCATTAATGAATGCATTGGTAGAGAAAAGGAGGGAGGGATGATCTTCCTAGAAAAATTTCTCTCCTAAGCCTTCTGGTTTTTCAGGAACATTTCCAGATCTGGTAAGATGCCTCTGTCAAATTTTCTGAGTCACTAAATTCCTGAAGGAAGTCCACATAAATGGACTTAATAGTCACTAACACACACACACACACACACACACACACACACAGGGCTCAAATTTCAATGATTTTGTTTATTAGTTCTGTTATCTAGGTGAGTTACTTAACATCTCAGAGTCTCGTAGCCTCATATTATACCTGACTCATCAGGTAGTTTAGAACAGGATGAAATGGATTCTATAAAGGAGCAGGCACATGCAAAACTCTCCTCCACTCATTCATTTTCTAAAGTTTATTAGGTCATTTAAGCAAAAGAAAAAAAACCAAACATTTAACAATTATATTTTATATTAAAATCCTGATGTTGAGGATTGGGAAAGGTTGAGAATTTGAAAAAACTGTTAATACCAATAAAGATAATTAAATGGGGGGAGAAAAGGGAGCTACAATTGGCCTAGAAGATTTTAGCATGTTCCAGGAAGCAATGACATGATCAGGGTCTCCAAAAAATCAGCTGGGTTGATATTTTGTTAACCAACTAGGATGTGGAAAGACAACATGAGATTGTTATTTGTAGGTTTTTAGTAAAAAAGAAAAGGCTTTTTTTATATATGAATTAAACTTTATCAGTGTTTAAGACATCAATTAGCATCAGTCTCCTTATCCTACTTATACGTCAAGAGGCCAAGGCCTCGCAAGCTCAGGAAGAGAGTTTTTCTGATGGCTCATGGGGTCAGGACTTGCAATGTATTTTAATTCATATGCACCCTGTTAATAATGCTTATAGTTCACATAATCTAGATTTAACCAAACTATTCTCAAAATAGATGCCAAAATATGTTGTTTCCATAAAAAATATTTGAGTGAACAGAGGTCAGGGCTTCTGTGATATTGCTGATGTGGGAAAGCCGTATATCCAAAGCACAGACTCAACAACACTGAAAACATTAAACCTAAGCTGCAACCACCAAAATTTAATAATATGCCTGTTAAGGTGGTAGGTAGGGGAATGAGAGGAGGCAGGCAGGAGGGGGTGTGTAAGAAGGAGTATGGGAACACTGGTGGAGGGAAGTTGACCCTATACCAGTGAGTATGATGTGTATCAAATAGACCAGAAACAAGAAATATCAGTGGGTGATGTGGAGAAAAAAGAACTCTCTTAAAGCTTGTTGCACTTCAGTGGAAAATTATATAGAGATTCAAAAACAAATTGAAAATGGAAAAACCATATGATCAAGCAATTCCATTATTAGGTATCCATTTCAAGAACATAAAAATATTAATTTTTAAATATAGAGGCTAAAGAGTTGGTACAGGGGTCAAACGCTTGCCCTGCATGTAGCTGACCATGATGTAATCCCTAGAAACACATATGATCTCCTGAGCAACACAGGGAGTGATCCCTGAACACAGAGCCAGGAGTGAGCCATGAGTATACCAGATGTATTACAAAATCCTCCCAGAAGAAGATATGTATTCCTACCCATATTCATACCATATCACACAAATATATTTATTGAAATTCTATAACAGTAGCCAAGATCTAGAAATAACTCAAGAGCCCAACAATTGGTGAGTAACAACAAAATTGTGTATAAACATACACACACACACACACACACACACACACACACACACACACACCACTCTGAAATATTATTTAACTACAAGACCAAGGCTTGATTTTCTACACCATGGAAATAATAGAAGGGGTGTCACATGAGGCAAATAACTCAGGAGAGAGACATACTGAGTGATTTTGACTCATAAGTAGCATATGAAGAAACAAAGCAAGAGAACAGACAATGCTCAATGAAAACAAGCCAATAGACTGACAAAAGAACTGAAGCCACCTAAGAGGGTCGGGAGTGGAAGGGGAAAGTTCTGAGGACTAGAGAGATATTAGCACTTTCATGGTAGAAAATATAGGGTTACTTTAGTTACACTGCATTACCCCTTAAAACAAACATTCTACTTTTTAATAGTAGAATTTATTTTTTAAAAAATTACTAATTGTTTTGATAAAATGAAACTAAAATAGCTAAAGATAAAATGAGAATCAGTAAACAAACCTGCAGAGCCAACTCTGGTTGAGTTCCAAATAGGAGCCTTTGATTATTCATATTATGAAATTAAAAACTATGATCCCATCAGAAACAACATATTAAATCACACCTCTCAGGCTGAAAATATTAATAATATTTAGCTGAGCAAGAGAAAAAGTCTTTTATGCCATAATATAAAGTTATGAGCAAATACGGGTTTCTGCAAAGACTATGCCTTTAAGAACTGCAATATTTTATAAAATACTTTATAAAAGTAAATACTTTTCAAAATACTTTATAAAATACTTCATAAAATATTGTTATATAAAATGTATATATTTTACTCACAAGTAAGCTGGTATATGCTAGAAGCTATAATTTGCCAGGTTTCCATGACAAAGTCTCTCAGGAGACCTTGACCGCAGCAAACATACTAGGACATACTGCAGGAATTTACCTGATTGCAATGAAAAGTGCCCCTGGCAAGTGGAGGCAAGCACGGTCGGGGTTCCTGGAGACCAACAACTGACGGGCCATAATGCAAGAACCATGCTGGCTTGTGTGTTCCCAGAACAGCTGAGTGGTCATCAGCCAGAAGTAGGGCTAAGGCAGGAAGAGCAGCCAACCCTTGAAGACCCAAGAACACTAGGGGACATTTATGGCCCTGTTTATACTCTTACTCATAGAAAATAACTTGAGGAGGAAGTAGAAAGAAAATGGAATTTGACTTTTTGAATAGGGTGGGGGTTGCAATACAAAACTTTCTATTGTAAAAAGTAATCTGGGGGGATGCAATAAGATTGAGTTTGAAGATAAGAACACACCAGGGACAGTGTGATAAGATGACTCAGCCAAAGGCAGAGATGAAGAATGACATGAGCTACTATTCTAGCAAGGGAAGGAAGCTTCCTGGATGCCAGGATTCCCAGTTTGAGAAATAACAATAATGGCATGTTTAACAGTGGCAGAAAGGAATGCAGGAAAGAGGAATGGTGACGCTCAGCTTTCAACCCAATTTATGGAATAGAAATGGGCAGGTGTCATTTTGGAAGAGGGCAGAGCCTTCTGAGAAAGGCACTAGCTTGGGGTAGAGGGTTGCCAGAAAGCCCGGGACACAATGAATCCAAGTGGGAAGAGGATGATGTTTTTTGCTCCGTCAACCTTCCCACTTTCCCTTCGCTTAATGTGGTAGGGCATTTTAAATTGATTTGTAAGAGGCAATCTAAAGAACTACGAAAAGGGAGGTGGTCTAAAAAGACATATACTAAGATTTTTTGAAAGCAAATGACTTCAAGAGAATAAGAATTGGAGAAAATTGACTGTGGAAATTGTGAGAAAATATACATGATCTTAATATAATAAAAATCAAAATATGAGGGAAATAATGGAGCTAAGGAATACAGTCATGTGAAAATATTTATGAGTGAGACCATCAAAACTAGGGTCAATGCAAAAGCGCGAAGGGACAGATCACAGGCCTTGCATGAGGAAGGTCTGAGTTCCATCATTGCCACCACATGGTCCCCAAAGTACTGCCAGAAGAGAGTACCAAGTACTGCCAGGAGTGGTGCAAAGATGGACCTATGATATATTAAGTTTGGAATTGAGCATATATTATGTTATTACTTGTGAGATTCTCTACTCAGAGAGTTCCTGCCTGAAAATGTTTCTCATCACCATGATTGATATGTAAACTGGATTTTTCTGTTCTGAGGGAATTAAAGACAAATAATCAAACCTTTAAAATTGTTTTAAAAGATACTTCTCCAAACCTCATTTTATAATTATGTACATTAAACTTGTTATTAAATACTAAGCTAAACATAGTGACTTAACAAAAAGAATGGTTTTCTTCCTTCAGTTTTTCTTAAATGGTTGAAACTGATGGCTTGCTTTCATGGGGGGCAGGGGGAGGGCAGCAGCCATATCCTGTGATGCTCAGAGTTTAATCCTGTCTCTGCATTCAGTAATTACTCCTGGTTGTGCTTGGGGGAACATGAAGGATGTCAGTAATGGAACACAGCTCAGTGGTATGCAAGGGAAGCACCCTACCCACAATACTATGGATCCAGCTCCAAAACTGATGGCTTTCTATACGAAATCAGTCAAGAGGCTGAGAAACCTGAGTTGGGGAGTGCTAGACTGAAGTATCATGTGCAAAATTTTCCCACTTGAGCTAATATGGGGAACTTATGTAAATTTTATGTGAAACATAGCTTGATTTTCTTTTCTAATACTTGTATGGGGCATGTTCAGGGTGGTATAGCCATAGACGCAGGGTGGTATAGACATATCTGTATTGAGGCTGAGTGATAGCACAGCAGGTAAGGCGTTGCCTTGCACATGGTCAACCCGGGTTCGATTCTTCCATCTCTCTCCCAGCAAGCTACCAAGAGTATTCCGCCCACACAGCAGAGCCTGGCAAGCCCCCGTGCCATATGGGATATGCCAAAAACAGTAACAACAAGTCTCACAATGGAGATATTACTGGTGTCTGCTAGAGCAAAATGATAAACAATGGGAGAACAGTGCAGTGCTACAATATTTGTATCACAATATTTCACAAAGGTTAATAAGAATAAAGTGAAACCAAAATGATTATGAGGGACACACAATGTTTGTAAAGAAGTTGTCACTGGTGTATGCCCTGCGGTTCCAGGGCATACATTTGGAATTCACTCTTCTGACCTTGTGTTTCACTCTTCTGATCTTGGGTCATGGATATCCACATGTGAGACAAACACTGCCCGACTGAGGACCTAAGTCCCTATTCAGTTCTCTTTCAATTCTTCAGATTACACCAACTAGACTCTTTCCCTTTGGGCTACTATGGCTACCGTCTCCAATGCTTGCTTTTTCCCCTTCTTAATTTGAAAGACAAAAAGTAGTTCTTAGTCTAGAGAATTCTGCAGGACTGCCATAACAACATTCCTTGAACTGAATGACTTATACAAGAGGAATTTATTTCTAACAGTTCTGAAGGCTGAGAAGACCAGAATCAAGATAAACGTTCCTGAAACTTAGGTGGAAGTTGTCTTCCTAACATGTAGATGAATAGATGAATCTTTTCTGCCCATTCTTCAGATGACCTAGCAAGCATGTGGAGACAGAGAGCGCACTGGAGTTCCACTCACTTCTCATCAGGACCAACCTCCTGGGCTCAAGGAAACTAAAATTGTCCCACAAAGGCCATGCCTCCAAAAACACATGGGGTAAAAGGAGAGGGTTCAATATATTAATTTGGGGGAAATGAGCAAATATTCTGTCTAGAATGGCAGGCAACATGCATTGACTTTAATATAATTATTTAGTAAATTATTTTTATATTTATTTTTCTGGCTAAATACAGAAAATTTCCACAATGATAGTGACAAAGTAGTTAAGGTAAAGGTAAAGGTAAAGGCCCTCCCGTTGATCGTCGATTTGCTCGAGCGGGCCCAGTAACGTCTCCATTGGAGACTTTGTTGTTACTATGTCTGGCATATCGAATACTCTCGGTAGCTTGCCCGGCTCCCCGAAAGGGGCGGAGGAATCGAACTCGGGTCGGCCATGTTGGCCGCTTGTAAGGCGAACGCCCTACCCGCTGTGCTATCGCTCCAGTTACTTTCAAATATATTTGTCAAAAAAGGAAATCCATGTGTGGGGCTGGAGTGATAGCAGAGCGGATAGGGCATTTGCCTTGCATATGGCCAACCTGGGTTTGATTCCCAGCACCCTATATGGTCCCCTGAGCACTGCCAGGAGTAATTCCTCAGTGCAAAGCCAGGAGTAACCCCTGAGCACTGAGCATCGCCTGGTGTGACCCAACAAGCCAAAAAAAAAAAGTAAATCCATGTGTAAAAACTATTAAATAGAAAGGAATAAAGGACATAGGTAGACATGGCAAAAAATCATCATGAATGAAGTAGAAAAATTATTGACTTTTTAACACAAAGTAATGAAAGGCATTAAATTATGGCAAAACCATGTCCTGGGTTATAGAGTTTACAATGTCAAGTATGTGGGAGAGTGAGTAGTGGGAAAAGATGAGGTGACCTGGAGGTAACATAAAGGTATGCGGAGAGTCTCGGGCATTGTGGTAGTGGTGAAATATAGTAATTGTGTACATCAAGGCCATAAACATCAATACTATTATAAGTATGTGGCCCAAACTATAATAACTACTTTAAAAAATAAGTTTACCAAGGAGGTTTAGTGGAGAGGTGAGAGGGGACCACCCCTGTTGGTGGGAGGATGCTGACATGGATGGTGAATGTGGAATTGTACCACATGCCTGAAACTAATCATGTGCTTAAATAAAAAGTGGAAAGAAAAAAAATGACTGGTTTTTCTAGGAAACCATGAAAAGAAGCCACTTTTAGCTTGGATAATTTGAATGGAGAAACACCAAAGAGCCTCTCATCCATCCCTCATTTGTTCCATGTCAGGAGTGAGCTCCAGGGCATAAGACACTTGCATGCAGGAAAATACAAATTCATTATCAAGACCATTTGGGCAAAATTCTGAGATGGATTTAGAAAGTTGCTCCAGGTGCTAGGAAAACTACTTTCAGGCATTTTTTCCCCTAGGCTAGATTCCAAGTAGACTAGAAAAAAGAGAGAGAAGGAAAAAAATTACAAAATGGATGAAGAGAGAAAAAAAAGATTATCTTTTAATGAGGCTACATGATAGAACTTTGCATGAATGAGGAGAGACACATTATGACTGGTTGTGGTTTTCAAAATCAAAAGAAGCTTCCTTTTCCACTGATAAAGTTTCTAGTGAGTTCTAGGCTTCTCCAAGGCAACTCTTTTTTAACCTGTTACTTCTGGATAGTCTCTTTCAAACTCTTGACTGTTTCTATCTAGTGATGCCATCTTTTTAATCCATGGTTTCCAGGCCAGTTTAGCAAGAGGAGAGAGCGCTGAAAAGGTTACAGGAGGGATTTCCATTGCCTCTACTTAAAGATAGAAAAAGTCACTTCTGCATATGGTCCACTTATCTAAAAGATGTGGGAGATATTTTCTCCCATGAGTCCAAGAAGAAAAGCAGGTATTGGTCAGCATCCAGATGATCTACCATAGGATGCAAATACCCACTTTAATCTAAATTATGACAGGTGTGTGCGTGTGTGTGTGTGTGTGTGTGTGTGTGTGTGTATTTGGTTTTTTGTTTTTTGGTTGTTTTTTTTTTTGAGAACAAGTGAAGAACTTAGGAAATTTCAATTAGCAGCATGAAACAAGCAACCAATCTTTTTCTCAGGAATATTCTTCCAGAAGGTTGTTGTTCCAAACAAAGGTAACTAAATTTATGTTCAATCTCCTTGGGAAGAATTATACAAGGCAGGTGCCTCATGGGTAAATCATCAAAATTAACTAGTAATTTCTCCCTAAAGATAAACTTCTGGATTTGAAAGAAAATTAAAAGAAATAATAAGGGAAATTCAAGGTTAAAAAAACACATTTCCTCTCAAATAAGTTGTTGGAAACTTTCCTTGGAATCAGAGGCTGAGTCAACTCAGTGAGTGAGAATCTTCATTGCTTCCTCTTTTCTTGAGCCTTCACATTTCTGTTCCATAAACTCCCATTACTTTCTACAGCAAATGTTTCTGTTCCCCAAAACTCACTGCATATTCCTTTATAATATTTAAATCTTGATCAAAAGCCCATGGGATCCAGTGGAACTGGAGGTTTATTCTAACAGTTGAAGTCTGCCATGTTTAGAGGAAGAGCAGAATGCCTGGGATCTCCTTCCATAAAAGAAAAATGTGTTTTTCTAGCAATGCTGGTGAAAAATCAAAGCTTCTGCCTGGCTCTCCAACATTTATCTCTTTCTTGGGAACATGCAAGAAACACACACCCAAGGGAAAGGCCATCTTTCTTCACCATTCCTTCTTTGGATCGGCTTAGACTTAATGAGATCAAAGTGGATATATACTTCAAGACCTAATTCTACCAAGATTAAATAATTGTTAACTATGAGGTTACCTCAGGATAACTCCCTAATTAATTGGACAGCCTCTAATCCCATACACAGCAAAATACAGAGGCGATTTGAGAGTCCCCATGCTTAAGATTGAAAAGACAGATTGAAGGCACTTCTCAAGGGAGTCCAGAAATGGCCAGGCCTTCTGAAAGGTAGCACTGTAGCCCTGTAGCACTGTCCTCCCATTGTTCATCATTTTGCTTGAGTGGGCACCAGTAACGTCTCACAACAAATTGTGAGGCTTGTTGTTACTGTTTTTGGCATATTGAATACGTCACGGGTAGCTTGCCAGGCTTTGCTCTGCAGGTGAGATTCTCTTGGTAGCTTGCCGGGCCTTCCAAGAGGGCCAGAGGAATCGACCCATCATTTAAAATTCTGACTTCTTGGGTGAGGGGAGTATTGGGGAGACAGTTCAAAGACTGTGCATATGGATGGCATGCAGAGAGGTCTGGACCTAATTCCCTCCCTAGTACTGCCAGATGTAAGGCAGTGGCCTCCAGGATCACTGGAGAGGCTCCTCATAACAAAAAGAAATAAGTCCTGGAGCCAGCAACATACTACAGAGGTTAAATCACTTGCCTTGTACATAGCCAACGTCTGGTTTGATCACCAGCACTGTATATGGTCTCCCATGCAATGTCACGAGTGATCCCTGGATATGAAGCCAGTAGCCCTAAGTATTGCTGAGCATGGCCCCCAAACAAATGAACAAATATAATCCTGATTTGGAGAAGAAGCTCACGCATTACCTTCTACATTTATCATATTGAACTTCTTTCTTTTCATCTATAAATTGGGAATGAGAACTATGCATCCAATTCAGATGGGGACTATGAGAATTAAATGGGATAATACTCAAAAGCAGCATCTCTCAACTGGAGATCAGACGGGCCCCTGTGAACTACCAGGATATTCTAAGGGAACCCAAAGATGAAAATCACATCAATGATGGGGCTACAGCATGAAACCAGAAGAACAACAGGTAAGATGGTGGTGTCACAGGAAGGAAACAAGGTCAGAAGGGGGCCACAACCCAATAGAGGTTGAAAAACATGATGTTGAGCACTGGTGTGGGACTCAGTGACTATTAGCTCCTAGTAGACCTGGTTGTGACGGAGAACAATCCTATGCCACAGAGCACAGGATAGGGATTATGCAAAAGACAGAATCTTTCCTTTGTTCTCTCTGTTCTTTCTCTCTTTCTCAACTCCTATCCAGACCTCTCATCTCATACCAATTACTCTTAAAATTTGGTTATTCCACTGAGATTAATGAGAGAACTATGCTGCTTCAAATTTCAGAGAAGCAAATAAAAATGGAGTGAAGAAAATTATATTGAACCTAGACAGGAGGACTCAGGAATCTGATGATACAACTCTAATAAAGTTCTTTTTTCTTCTATAGTACAATCTTCCCCTCTTATGAGGAGGCCCCGATTGTAGCAGTTTTGAAATACAAGTAAAATGGGATTGCAGAGATCACAATCCTGTCCACACATGACCTGAGGCCTCTGTTTGACCTAGCTTCTTCAGAGGGGGAAAAAATATTGCATCAAACTAAATATGTCGGGACCTAGACCTTTAATTATATAGTTCTACCATCCTAAAGGAGGTCACTGCTAATTTAAAATTGTTTGACTACTGCCTGCACAAGTAAAATGTTTGCAAGAGAACAGAGAAATCCAAAATTGAGCCATAATGACCATGGTCTGTGCCATTTAATGCCCACAAATACCTAAACCAAGGTACAAATCACCTTCTGCTCTCCAATTCTGATAACATGGAAGTCAATATTCACTGCAGAATTCAAGCTTTCTACAAAACATTATCTTAATAACCAATGTACTCCAATTTCTTCCACTCTGATAACATTAACTTATTTATCTCAATAAAAATCTTGCACATGTAACACAAGTCACTCAAAAATTTCTATGAACAATCATAGGACAATACCACCTTTATTTACACAAGCACTTCTTGCCATGATCATATGTATAAAGTCTTGTTTATAACTTTGGTGACCTTCACAACTATGTACAGTTAGGCCTCTTTTTTTAAAAAAAAAAAAAAAGTAAAGTTCTAGACTATAACCTAGTGGTACAATATACAATATACTCTATAATAGTTATTTTTATGACAAAAGTAATCACAGAAGAGGCTAGTTCTTTTTAAGATTTTTAGATATCATAAGAATATCATAATTATGATCACAATCCTGTTACTCAGCCACATTTTAGTGTGTTTTCCTTCATTTACCTATGCTGAGTGGCAGAAGTAAAACCATTCATGAAACTAAACAGCTAAAACCTTTTATGCAGATCTTGTAACATAGTATACTTTCCGTACTAAAAATCGCAAAAAATCATCAGCAAAGACCTTTTAACAGTTTAATTAAAAAACCAAATGTTACCAATTCTCATAAAATGTGACATCAAAGTTGATTTCATATTTTTTGTTCTTATGTGACACTGTTTTGAACATCTTTTTTCATATATTTCTATCAGTATTTTGAATTATTTTCATAGGTCAGACTTTCAGGTACCAATTTTTTTAAACAAAGTATATGTTTTATGTGCATTTTTCAAATATGAAGCATATACAGAAAATCACTTTTGCTTTTTTACTGTATTGTTGATCAATTCTGGTTGAAAAATATCATAGATTTGAAACTAACTTGGAATCCCACATAATATGGAATGCTTAACTCTAAGATTGCTTTTTTGTTATCTTTGTTGTTTCTTCAGAACTACTTATATAGTTACCAAGAACTACTTATGACATAATGACATAGTTTGTAATTAGGGATCTACCTAATCAGAAATATAAATGCAAAAGTAGAGTTAGAGATAAAGCGAATCAGATTTAGAGATGGGAAAAGTTATGATGAGGAGACAAACAGGAACCCCAAATTCTATTTATCCTGATAAATAAGTCACTTCAGAATCTCCATCATCTGGTGCACTGATATTCAATAGTACCTAGCACCTGATATGCAGAATGTGGTGACCTAGAGACAAAAGGAAACTGTAAAAAACTACGCACGCAGAAGGTTGTGTGTTCCCGGGCTCTCTGGACGACTCTATCTCACCGCCCGTGTTCAGTGCCCTAGAGCCACTGTGTGTAGCCTGCATTGGGACGGCTGTCGGCCAAGTGCAGATGAAGGAAGAGACCAGGGCCAGGACGGTTGATCTTAGTGGCAGTTTATTACAAGGAAGTTTATCCCATAGAAGAACTTATGTTGTGGAGGGCCTAGGTTCTCTCTAGCACATGTTCCCCTTGCTAGTCTCTCCGTAGTCCCTCTTGCAGCCCCTGCTCTCTCCTTCTTCAGCTCCCTTCTAGTCTGGCTGACACTCCACCCAGTCAGGTAGCCAAATCAACATAAGAAAGCCCTTCCTGACTGCTCAAGGGCAAGATACCTCTTAAGGTGTTTTTCTCTTTTCCTCAGTCCAATAAACTATCAACTATTCCTGAGGTTATGCAGGAAGGACAGAACAGTGTTATCTTACAGGGAACAATCCAGTTTCTTACCTCCAGAAAGAAAGGGGCCATTAGTCAGGAAAGTATCCTGTCTTCTACTTGCCATTCCCCATGGGTTTCGGATAGAGCACCTCCTAATCATTATCATTTCTCCTCTAGTAGGGAAGGTTCTCCTCCTTCCCCTCTCCATAATATTTGCTGAAGTACATGCATATAGCTTCCATGTCTATCCACCAGTTATTCTGTGTTTAGCACAGAAAGAAGCAACTCTTTTTAATGTTCCTGAAAATCATCTGCAAGTTAGTAGGTCTATCAGGTCTGTGTGGAAGTACCAATTCCTTCTTCTGAGGTTGCCTAAACTCACTTAGCAACATTCCTTTCCTTTATCCACCCATTCATTTCTTGATTTGTTCTTTCATTCAAAAAAAATTTTTTGAATTCTATCTACCTCCATGCGGAAACTACATAAGGGTTACAGGACTAAATAGTCAATATGATGAATTCCCTGCCTCCTAAGGCTTAGTTCTAATCAGATAGATGATCCATTAACCAAGCAATAACAACTAAGAGGGACTGCAGTACATGGACTGCACTAAAGGGTCAGCATTAGGAAGCACAAAGACTTCAGGAAAAAGAGACACTAGGTAAGAATTGTGGACAAATGCAGAACAAAGAGATATAGGCAGTCAGGTAGGATTTTAGGGTGGCAAACTAGGCAAGCATACATGTTTTAGGCAGAGTGAAGCGTATATGTTAAGAGGACGGTGGTAGCCATTGCAGTAAACCTAACTGCCTAAGAGGTCATTGGTTCATTCCAGTTTCTACTTAGAAGCAGAAAATGAGAGGGTGGTGAAATAAGGAGGTGGATACACCAGACAGGTGCTGAGGGGTTCATAGCAAACATTTCTTTGGGGCTTCATATATATTGATGCCTACAAACTTGAGCATTCTAGATCACACGGATACCAGGGCTGTTCTGGTATCCATTAACCAGGGTGCTAATGTAACCTTTGAGGTAAAGGAAAATCTTTTGACTTTGTGTCTTGCCCTCTATGAACTTGGTTCCAGTCCAATATTTCTACTATTTGAAATACAGCAAACAGGGCTAGAAAAAAAAGTCACTGCATTCATAACTTGGCCTCTCAGCTGAGAGAGGATAGTTCTCAAGTGAGTCTGTTTAAAGAGGAATGGTAGGCTCCATTATTTGTGAGCACTGGGTGAAATTAATTTATCAATTAAAGATCGATTGTGAAGACAGGATATTGCGCTGAAAATTACATTACCCATAGTACAGTAGCCATAGGCAGAAGCCCTTGGCAATCAATGGGAGCAGTCCCCAATGGGGACAGAGTCCAAACAAGGATGAAGCCTAATATGACTGCACCTTTGTTACATTACCTTAGTTCATCTGAGACTAAAAACTCTGGGCTTCTTTGTTTCTTTCCTTCCATTCTGCTCTCTGGACCATGTTAATGGATGTCAGAACAGCCCTGGTGTTGTTTCCTATCAAATCTGTTAAGAGGAGAAGAAGGTTCCTGTTGTTAATTGCGGGGGATCTCCCACTCTTTGTTTTAAGGAAAGTTTAAACAAAATGATCACCCACTCTGAAGCTTTAAACAAAGTTCAAACAGAACAAAGTTCTCTTGCCAAGGTTTAAGGCAAATTTCCTCTGTCCAGATGGCTTCCTCAGGCAGGCCAAAGAAAGAACCAAGACACTCAACCCTGCTGCCTTTTAATGCTGTTCCTTGATTGTTGCTAACGATCCCCAGCTGTCTGGCCTTGCTGGTTCCCTAACCTCTCTCTGCTGGCCACATCTGCCTATACTCTGAGGGGGAAAGGGAGATGCTGACAGAGTTTCCCTCAAAGCAACACAGGTGGGGTCGTGAGCCGTGAGGGCAGATGCTGGGAGCAGGAGTAGAAATTAGGTAGTACCAGAACCGTCCGAGGGAAAACTTAGAGACATTTTTCACATAAAAATCAGGTAAATAAACTGGATGATGGAACATGTCACTTACCAGAGCAAAGCCACCATGAGTCCAGGTTCCACGACTATTCTTGGAAGACCAGGTGCCCCTCCTGACTTGTTATTTTCTAGGTAGCAGACTAAATTAGAATGGTGGCCTTGAGAATTCTGAATGTCTTCCACTAACATCTGCCAACTCTCTCCTCCCCAGCTGTGCCTTTGACTCAAGCCTATTACCCATAAACACACTCACATTTTTCTCTGGACCAGATACAAGTGGGTCATGTCCGAGTCCTGTACTGATTTCATGCTTCTTCATTTCCTCCATTGCCTCCTACAGACATCAAGCCCTGTGACATCAAGCAATGTGCCCAGAAATCTTGACACACAACCTCAATCAGAAGGCCATTCCATGTAGACATTAAAAAGTGCTTTGGGGCATAGGAGATGGCTCAGTGGTAAATGGTGCCTGCCTTGCAAGCTTGAGACTAGTAGTTTGATTCCCCTACACTGCCCACATGCCAAGCATGGTCCCAGACCTGCTATTGAGGACACCTGGTACCACGATGAAATGCTATCTCTGGAGTATCATAATCAGGCTGTGCAAGCATAAGTGAACACTCCGACTGAAAAATGGACAAACACTGTAGGACACCTGGTGAGTACAAGTGTGAGTCCCACAGCAACCCCCAGCAAGCAGTATAACTAGACTATGTTACACATATGCAACTTCAGCAGGCACACGTCAAGCACTGAAACTAAGATATACAAGCTTCTAGAACCACAGCAGCAGCACAAAACCAACAGAGCTTTTGGGTGATCTCACCCTAAAGAATGTAGTATAGTTTAAAGAGCCAAATCCACTTTGTCTGTTTTGTTTACTTGTGGTGGTGGGGGGGAGGGGTGCTGCACATCCAGCAATGTTTGGGGGAACATTCAGTGCCAGAGATTGAACCCTGGTTTCCTGCATGTTCTCTACTTCTGTGAGCTGTTGTCCCTGCCCCATCCAGATCCTAATTCTTGAGGGCAGCAAGCCTGGCTTGGCAAACTTTCCATTAGCTTGTTTCCTTGTTGTTTTAGGCCGTGGGAGAATATTGTCATCCTTTTTTTTCAAATTCAAAATATTAGAATTTAAAACATTTGCACTTCTGTTTCAGTGGGTGGCCTCTGGTCTGAAGCTAACATGAGACACAGAATGGTCAAGTGGCAGGAAGATAGAAGGCTTTGCATTCAGATCTAAAATGAGATTTTGCTTCTCTGACAATGGTCATATATGGTGGGTCAAACAGATAAAATCTTTTTCTTACAACCCATGAAGCCAGAAGACATCCTCTGGCCTTCCAGATCATTGTGGAGTCATTTACAACACTGAGAAAGCATATAGTGTGGTGTCTGGCATAATAGAACTAGGGGAACTATTATTAGTGTCCAAATGTCTTTGTAACTTGACAATGTAAAGAACATGAGTCAGTTTCTCCCAAAAAGGGACCATTTTGTCCACAGGGAAAGAATATGAAAAAGGGTTGATATCTTGGTTAAAATTCAGAGTAATCTGCTGTTGTTTCAGAGTCAAACACAGTAGTATAGCCCAGAGTCTGTTCTTGGCATGGTGCTTGGGAGTTGCTCCCAGCAGTACTTGGATGGCCATACAGTGCCAGGGACCAAATCAAGGGCTCGCCCATGCAAAGCATGTGCTCCATCTTCAGTCCTGCCTGATGCTCCTCTCTTGACTATTTTACAAGTGATCCAGAGCAACAGCAATGAGAAATAGGCCCAAAATGTATTTTGGGGTCTTCAGTAGTGACAAATTTTTTAAAACCTTTGATGTAAGTGAGTAAAAGAGCATTTTTTCACTCTTTCCCACAAGATAAACTCTCTTCAGACCAGCTAATCAATACTTTATTATTGATAAATAAATTTTTAAAAAGTCTTACCTTCTAGAAAAGTCTAAAAAAATTCTTTTTTTCCAGTTGAAAAGGCAACTGAACAACACTTCCAGTGTGCTATTGGCTCAAAGAGAAAGCAAAGAAAGTTGAATAACAGCTTATTCTCTACACAACACAGCATCCCTATACATATGGCCATCACACATACTCTGAATTTCATTCAAAGGTTCTCTATGCTTACTGACCCCATCAGTGCCCATGGAATCGCCCAGACTATCATTGTTCCTTCTTCCAACTCTGAATTTTCTTCTCCAGGGCACCCAGAAGTTCCCATGCATCTGTTGAGCCCCGAAAAAAAATCTGTATTCTATTCAAAAGAACAACAAAGTGGCATTAAGTTTTTGTGAATTTAAATGAAACATTATGTAATGATGGACCAACAATAGTAATAAAGCCTCTAACACAAAAGAAAACATCCGCAGCTGCAGCCTGCAACACGTGTGGAAGAGCCTTACCCAGAAATCAGAACCATCCTTTGTGCTGAATCGAGGAACTGGAGGCACGCGGGCACTCCCTGAGAATCCCCCTTGGACCTCTGTGACTTGGCCACCAGGAGGCCTGGCTCTCTCCACAACAAACACAAAATCAAAGCGAGACAGTGGTGAGAAGAGTGTTTTGATCCATTTTTCCCTTCCAGCTGGGCCAGCTGCACTGGGCGAAATCCCCATCGGCCCAGTCTCTTTACAGGTTGCGGCAGCATCCTGCCGTTGCCTCTGAGCATAGGATCCCCCACATCCATAGCCCCTTCATGGAGATACTTCCAGAAGTCTGGCTTGGCATGACATCTATGGCAGCAGCTCTGGGGTCCAGGTTTGTGCTACAGGTTAGGAAGTCTGTAGTTTGATGCAGTATCCAAAGTTAGAGAGACCAGGAGGTCATAGCAACAATGATACCAACAATGCAGAGTCAGAGAGACAGTAGAGCAGGCGGGGCAATTGCCTTGCATGGGAATGGACCCTACATGGTCTTCCAAGCAGCACCAGAAATGACCCTCTCAATACAGAGCCAGAAGTAAGCCCTGAGCACCACTGGGTGTAGCCAGAAAGCAAAAAGAAAAGATAGAGAGCAGCAATGTTAATCCTTTCTTCTAACAGTTTGTGATGGGGGTAGGGGGGAGGGGAGGCATAAGCAAGTGAGTGCAAGTACACGAGCGTAACAGGGGTGCTTTTTAGGGTCAAATGTAGCAGATAAGACCAACTAATCATGACAAAAGTTGGAGAAGTGTTTGCCTCTGCAGACCTTAAACCAGAGGTCAAAATAATGCATTTATAAATGGTATTGGTCTTGTCGTCTTACTTAATTTAAAGAGTGAGGCCTATCTTCATATAGGGCTGGACAGATGATACAGAAGTTAAGGCATTAGCTTTGCACATGATTGACCCCAGTTCCTTATTGGGCACCACAACTAATCCCCCATGTTTCACCAGGAGATAGCCCTTGGGGGGTGCTTCATATTAATTTCATTTTCTCTTCTCTCATATATTCCTTCCCTACTCTTTTCCTTCTTTCCCTAGCTGCCTTTCCTCTCACCTTTCCTTGTCATCTCCTAATAGATTTGAAACGTCTTTAAAGGAATTTTTTAAAGAGATTTAATATAAATATACTAGAGGTCTACACTTGTTCAAGAACAGATAACTGGATAAAGAAACTCTGGTGTGTGTATACAAACACACACACACAGTGGAATACCATTTGGCTATAACATAAAATCATCCAATTTGTCCCTGCATGGATGGATTTGGAGAATATCTCTCTGAATGAAGTCAGCTTGAAGGAAAGGAACAGCTATAGAATGATCTCTCTCATACATGGAAGATGAAGAAGCATAGTAAGGGAGTAACAAATGGTCAAAAGCAACAGAATCTGAGAACCAATAGATAAAACTGAAAACTGAGTTTACAGTAGCAGAGAGGGGAGGAGGGAATTTGTGGGGAGGACAATGAGAAAATGTTTGGAGGGAAACCTGATACTGTGGAGAGGAAATATAGTGTTGGAATATTGTAAGCATGAACCCTATCACTGTCAGTATGGTAAGTAGCAGTGTGCAAATAAAATTTAATAAATAAATAAACAAAATGTGTCAGGGGCTGATAATTTGGCTCATTAGTAAAGCGCCTGCTTTGCATTTCTGGGCTGCAAGGACAGGAAGTAGAATGAGAGAAAGGGGGAGGAAGAGGAAAAGGGGGAAAGAGGAAGGGAGGAAGAGAGGGAGAGGGAGAGAGAGAGAGAGAGAGAGAGAGAGGGAGAGAGAGAGAGAGAGAGAGCGCAAGCATGAGAAATTCTGAAATCGTATGACATATTAGAATAATGATTTGAGCCATGAGAAATCAACTTGTGCATGCAGCTGATGACTTCACTATCATGCAAAATGAGGTCCAGAGTGTTTTATAAAGTCTTATTTTTAAAAGAAAAACGAGAAAGAAAATTGAATTACATGCTTCTTATTGTTCATATCAGGGCCAGGAGAAATGAAAAACTAATTCTAATTCTCAAATTATGCCCAAGTGGCTAAATTCTTTGGTTTAAGTGTGGTTTACCATCTGCCAAATAAGAAATCTTCTTGTTCCATATTTTAGAATAATAAATGTACTGCAAAATCATGCCGTGTTTTATAATAGAACTCAGTTACAATATAAATAGTGTATTTTCTGTAATATTTGGATTGTATTTAGAACAATTTTTAAATTGACATGAATATATATACTCAGACATTATATCTATTTATAAAATTGAAGAACGAATTCTGCCCCATTAAAATTTGGGGCTGGGGACTTGAGAGATACTAGAGCAAGCAGGGCACTTGCCTTGAACATAGCCAACCCAATCCAATCCTTGGCACACCATATGCTCCCCTGAACCTGCTAAGAATGATCCTTGAGCACAGAACCAGGAGTGAGACCTGGGCACCGCAGGTATGCACTCCGTTAATAAAAAAGGAAAGGCAATAAGATTGCTATTGGGGTCTCTTATTTGTTTTGCTAGAGTAGTTCATAATTTTTTCCCAGTAGCTCTGGTGAAGATTTAACAGAGACAGATTATTCTACATGGATTATGAGGAATGTTTACACATTCTACACTGTGAGAAGATGATAAGCTCTTACTAGAGAAAATACCCAACTTGCCTGAGAAAGAAGAACCAAGTTCAGATTCCCATCTTACAATTTTCCTGTATTTTAAGCGATATTTTCTGCTAATAGTAGCTTTAAAAAACAGATAATATTCATGGAAATAGATAAAATTCTTTTGTGACCTATTTATATATTTAGTTGAGTGTGATTTAATACACTATTATTCATTTTGAGTTTTTGATAAACTAACATAAAATACTTGGAAACTCATTTGTTCTGTTATCATATATTAATATAAATAAAATTATCATTAGCACTGTAGCATTGTCTTCCCGTTGTTCATCAATTTGCTAGAGCAGGCCCAGTAATGTTTCCATTGTGAGACTTGTTGTTACTCTGTTTGGCATATTCAATATGCCACGGGGAACTTGTCAGGTTTTGCCGTGCAGGCAGGTTACTCTCAGTAGCTTGCCAGGCTCTCCGAGAGGTATGAAGGAATCGAACTTGGGTCAACTTTGTGCAAGGCAAACACCCTACCACTGTGCTATCGCTCAAGCCAGATTATCATTACATTGAGATATATTATAAATGTATGAAACTGTCACTATCATTTATATAATATTACTGATTATGTATAGTTCACTATAACATGGAGTTTTTGAACATAAGGACTTAAAACATTAAGACATGAAATAAAAATGCAAGGTTAAACTATTAGGCAATTATTATGGAAAAATATAATGGGGAATACTTTTTCATTCAAAATTCAATAAGTAATGAATGCAAAGAAAATCCTGACCAACTATGTACCAATCCTAATCAACAGCAAATTTATTCATTCATGAATATGAATTGGTAACCACGTGTTATCAAATATTTGTGAGAAATGAGGAGCAGAGGAGAACTTAGATAAATAGAAAACTGACTCCAGAGGAAACAGAGAAAGTTCAAGAAATGGAACAAATTTCATTTTAAAATGATGATTTGGCAGTCTCATAGACACTTTATGCTCTCAAAAGTGGATGCAAAAATAAACGGCTGGAATAAGAAGAAGCAATCAGACAGTATGACACAGATTCACCGAGTAACAAATGTGGTGATCAAAATAAAATATGCAGAAACTAATAAATTAGATGGAGGAAAAAGACAAGTTAGTGATCTAGATATTTAAGTTCAGATATTATCTCCACAGAGAGAGCAAAAATGAAAATACAGAAATAAGAGAAAATGGATAATAGGATGAACTGAGGGGATTCCTTTCTATTTTAAGGGACAAAACTATATAAGCTATAAACAATCAAAAATAATAAATCTTCACTTATATGAGGAAGTTCTCATATTTTTAGAATAAAAAGGTCCTCCATATAAGGGGAAATATGAATGAGAAAAATACACACTTAGATACTACTTGTGAAGTTTCATATTTCTTTAAGGAGAAATTTCTAGGGTCAGGCAGATCACTCAAGAGCTCTGCATACAAAAGTTCTAGGTTCAAATTCAGCACCACTGTGTGTGCTGTTCCTACCTCAATGAAAGAGAAATTTCTAGTGTGTTCCAAATAAATTGCCTGAAAGAAATGAGATCACTAGTCTTATTCACACAGACTTATCACACACAAAAATTCTGGAAGAAACAAAGCTTTCAATTATCTGTAGGAAATTTATTTGAATCTACAATGACTATACCCTTAAAACTCACCAATCAAGGACCAAGAAAGGCATTTTAAATAAGAACTCAGAAATTGTACCATCCAAACACCCATTGTTGAAAACGTTATTTGTAGATGTATAACAGCTCAACTCAAAGCTAATTCAGAAGAAATATAATGACAGAAGAACCAAAAACAATGACTATGAATATGGCCCAGAAGAAGTGAAAGAGGCTGAAAATATTGAAGATCCCCTGAACCTTGACACTTAAAAGCATCCATTCTAAGCAACAGGAGTTGACGTACACAGGATTGCCCTTTCTCCCAGAGACCCAAACATACAACTTATCTCTTGCTTTCTTGGTGTGCTTCATTTCTTTAAAATATTTAGGAAAATTAACAGAAGAGATTAGGGTGATTTTTTCTAAAAAATGTGAATGACATCAACCCTGACCATTTAGAAATGATAAAAAATCAGAAGTTGAGCAGAAAAGGGAAGTGAGAGATAGTAAAATGCTCTTGATTCCTCATGGGAGATGTACCATGCATTAAAGAATGTTAAAGCAGGAAAAGGCAGTTTTTGAGTTCAACTGCTTTGGGTAATAAATAGTGAATTTTCTCCATCAAAAGAGCCAAATCAGCAGGCCTCCTTATAGATGACACTCAGGGGTAGAGAATAAGTCTAATATCCTTCACATATATTCGATTCTTAATCCCCAGCAGCAAGAGAATAAAGTAACATGCCTCTTTCCCCTCCCAAAATGCAGAAAATATGAAGATATAAAGGAAATCTAAAAAGAATCTATAGAACTATCAGAACTAGAACTATCAGAATACTATCAGTATTTCTAAATATTTATATAGAGAGAACCACGTATTCTTAAATTAAAATAGAATGAAAGGAGGAACCTCATTTAATACAGAGTAAGGAGATTGCCATAGATGAGAGTAGGGAACTGCAGGAACTGGGATGGAGCACTGGAAGGAAAAAAATATGAAGAGCAATTGGAGGCTTTAATTTGGGAATGATACCCACCGATCCCACCACCTCCACTTCCTAAATAATTTCCAGAATATAGACATGCATTATCTCTAAGCCCTCACCCTTAAACGTAGGGGGGTTTCCAAAGAAATTAAATGAAGTCTTTTAGGAGAACCGATGAAACTAACACAAAGTTCCCTGCTCTAATGTGTGGAGCATTTTTGACCTCTCAAAATTTCTGTTTGAAATAAGCAAGATTTTCAATCCACAAAACTGCCAAGCTACCTCCCTGTACAGGTCCTGGCTCCCTCATGCTTAGGCATGGGAGAGAATGTGTGGGCAATGAATGTGCAGTAGTAGGACAAAAGAATGACATCAAAATACATTGATCCCAGGTCAGGCAAGACAGGACAGAGTTTGGGGCACTCACTTGCATGCGGCTGTGGCAGTGACAATATTTTAAATCCCAATAGTGAGGAGCACTGACAGATGTGGCCCCTGAGCAAAGTGCCAGGTGTGACCCTGTGCTCTGTGTTCAGCTCCCCAAAAAACAGCTGATTCCATACTATGCAGCTGTTAGAAAAGATAAAACCAAGAAATTTTCATATAAGTGGATCAACATGGAGAGTATCATGCTAAGTGAAATGAGTCAGAAAGAGCGGGACAGACACAGAATGACTGCACCCATTTGTGGAATACAAAGTAACAGAATAGGAGAGTAACACCTAATGATAGTAGAGATAAAGACCAGGAGGGTGGCCCCACGTATTGGAAGCCAATCTCACGTGCTGGGGGAAAAGACAGGTGGGATGGAGAAGAGATCACTAAGCAAATAATGGTTGGAAGGATCACTTGGGATGGTAGATGTGTGCTGAAAGTGGATTATTGACCAAACATGATGGCTGCTTAGTGCCTATGTTGCAAACCATAACACGCAAAAGGAGAGAGAGAGTCAGAGGGAATGTGTCTGCCACAGAGGCAGGGGGTGGGAAGAAATGGGGAGGGCAGAAGGGACACTTGGGACATTGGTGGTGGAGAATAGGCACTGGTGGAGGGATGAGTACTCAAACATTGTTTGATTGAAATGTAATCACAAAAATTTGTAAGTCTGTAACTGTTTCTCACAATGATTCATTAAAATTTTAAAAAAGTTAATAATAAAATTACATTTAAATAAAAAACAACTGATTCCAGTAGAAACAGAAAATTCAAATAACAAGTGACTAAATAATCATTAAGTAGTCTCAGATTTTTAACATTTAAGTATATAATATACATACCAAAAAAATGAATGGATCCTTAGTAATGTTACAAAAGTTGACACAGTCATTTAATACTAATTAAATCACCCATATACAAATATAAATTTAGATATACATACACATGTATGCATGCATCAGTATATAACTTTAGGACTCCCTCAAGATTCCTTTCAGTCATGGAAATGCTCTATCTTCCCCACCAAGAATCAAACTCTGATAAGGATGGTAGAGCAGAACATACTTTTTAAAATTTTTTGTTGGCTCTCTCCCTCTCTCACTCTCCCACTACACAAATAGACATCAATAGAAAACAAAAATACAAACAACAATGCAAAAAAAAACTGCCAACACATTAAAAATGGACAAGAGAATGGAAGAGCAATTGCATAAGATTTCCAATAAATACATAAAATATACATAAATAATCAGCCAGGAATATATATACATGTCCTCAATCTCATTAGCAAACAAAAAAATTAGTTATTTAAGCCATGGGAAAGGCTAAAAGAATCCATATCTGACATATTTTATTAAGAGTAAAGAAAGAGAGGCTGGAGCGATAGCACAGCGGGTAGGATGCTTGCCTTACACGTGGCTGACCTGGGTTTGATTTCCAGCATGTCATATGGTCCCCTGAGTAATCCATGAGTGAAGAGCCAGGAGTAACCTCTGAACATCGCTGGGTGTGACCCAAAAAGAAAAAAAAAATAAGAAAAAAGAGTAAAGAAAGATGTGAGAACAACTGGCTCTCTCATATGGTCCTGGGTGGGCTGGTACAACCACTTTGGGATACTGTTCACTATTATCTACTAGAATTTAAGCATACTCTATGACCCCAAAATTTGACAATCACCAAAAAACATGTTGAAAAAATGTTTATATAGGGCCTGGAACAATAGCACAGCAGGTAGGACGTTTGCCTTGCAAGCAGCCGACCCGGGGTTTGATTTCCAGCATCTCAAACGGTCCCCTGACCACCGCCAGGAGTAATAATTTCTGAGTGCAGAGCCAGGAGTAATCCCTTTGCATTTCCAGGTGTGACCCAAAAAGCAAAGAAAAAAATGTTTATAGAAATATTATTTGTAAAAGGCAAAAACCTTAAACAGTGAAGTGAGTAGCAAAAGAGAATCATTAAATTGTAGCATAGCCACCCAAAAGAATATCATACCACAATACAATAAGAATGAGTGACCCACTGCTACATAAAATCCAACAAAAAGACTACCTCCAAAATTCCCTTCTGTTATTTCTGTCCCTGCGCATTCCACCTCTTTCTCTTAACTGAGTTAGGAGTCTCCCTTTCTTCTGATTCCTGTCTCCTCGATCACATAAAAGCTATTAAGAGTATGGAAATGGATAGCCCCTTTCTCCCTGGCTGACTCATTGACATCTGGTAAAGTTTTACACCTTTACTCCCCAGTGTGTTTCTTGCTGACTCTGGTATAAATAGGGAGCAAAATTCATAGCAGGACGGTTGATGTCTGTCCCCGGTGTTCTTCACCACCAGTATAATGTCTGACATACTGAAAGTGTGCAATAGATATTTATTTACTGTAATAATGAATGTTCAATCATTATTACTTTTGAGAAATCCCTTTGGATCTACTAAAAATTGAATTGCTTAAAATAGTACACCACTGGGTTAGAGCCATAGTACAGCAGGTAAGGCACTTGACTTGCATTTGGCCAACCCAGGTTAGATCCCCAGCACCCCATTTGGTCCTCTGAGCACCTCTAGGAGTGATCCCTCAACTCAGAGGCAGGAGTAAGCCCAGAGCACTGCCATGTGTGATTCCCCCCACTAAAATTATAAATTAATATAATAGGATGAAATCATGTATCATCTTTATAAGGGCATGAATTAAAACAATTTCCACCGGTATTTATTGGCCTTGACCATACTGATTTATTTTATACACAAAACAAAAAAATTTAACTCTAGTCTTCTCAAATTTATATGTAAGATGAGCATCTTTTTTTCTGAGGATAGATAAATTCATTCTTGCTACTCGGTTTACCATTAAAGCTGGAAATGTCCCACAATTTCACTTAAGAGAGTAATCTAAGACCCTTATCTCAGAAACTTGAGTAAATAATTTGAGAAATGTTTATTCCCCTAAGACTTTCTCATTTCCTAAATTTTAGGCTTTTTTTCAGAATAAGTTCAAAGAAAGAAATAGGCCAAGAATCCAATTATAGAATAGACTTAAATGATAAACTAATTTATATATAAGTAGCATGATTTATTGACCCCAGTACAGATATTTATATAGCGATCCAATAGATATATTTCTAGCTATTGATATAGCAGCTGAGATATATTTAAAATGTATTGTGAGCCAAACAGTGGGTTAGACCTTACCTAGAAAAAGGCAGAATAAATTAGTTATTTCAATCCTGGAAGAGTTCTTTCCTTACCATACAGATAATTCAACAGGTGTATACTTGCATGACTGAAATAGAATGACCAGTTTTCCCTTGTCCTTGCTAAAATTATTTTGCCAAACCTGAGTGCCTGAGAGCAGATGACTGGTTAAAGAAACTTTGGTACATCTACACAATGGAGTATTATGTAGCTGTTAGAAAAGATGATGTCATGAAATTTACATAAAAGTGGTACTACATGGAAAGTATCATGCTAAGTGAAATGAGTCAGAAAGCGAGGGATAGACATAGAAAGATTGCATTCATCTGAGGAACATAAAGTAACAAAATAGAAGACTAACACCCAAGAGTGGCTGAGATTAGTACCAGGAATTTTGCTCCATGGCTTGGAGGCCAGCCACACAGGCTAGGGGAAAAGGCAGCTCAGATAGAGAAGAGGGCACCAAATAAAGGGTGTTGGGAGGATCCTCCCAGGATGGGAGAAGCATGCTGAAAGTATACTATAGACCAAACATGATTGTCACTCATCAATGTCTCTTTTGCAAACCACAACACCCAAAAGGAGAGAGAGAACAAAAGAGAATGCCCTGCCACAGAGGCAGGTTGGGATGGGGGGAATGGGGAGTGGGAAAGATACTGGAACCCGTAGTGGTGGAAAATGGACACTGGTGGAGGGATGGATATTTGATCATTGTATAATTGAAACCCAAGCACAAAAATTTGTAAGTCTACAACTGTACCTCATGGTGTTTCACTAATAAAATTTTTTAAAAAAAATAGAATAAAATAAATTTTAAAAATAAAATAAAATTATTTTGCCATTAGATTAAATGTTGAAAGTCCTAAAATTTTGAGAAAATGAAGGAGCTACAAAGATGTTAAATGTTTTCCTTCAAGTTGCTCACCACCCTGAGTGTTAGTTGCATAAATTAATTCAGTTATTAATGCTAAGACTGATCAAAGAAATAAGCACAGAGTATTGCGGGAGCATGGCATGATTGAAGAAATGATATCTAAACAGATCCTGGAAAAGAAGGAAAAGTATGGAAGAAAGACTCCTTGCAGGCAAAGGGAGCAGCATATGCCAAGGACAAACTGTGGGAAAAGGCATCCTGTGTTAGGAGAACTGAAAGTAATTCAATATTGGCTAGAGGACACAGTGCATGTGTGAATGTGGCTAGACTTGAGGCTAAAGAGCAAAGAAGACCGGACTGAAAAGTTTGTAAGGCAAGGCTATGCATTTAGGAGTTCATCCTGTGGGCCATAGAGAGTCACTGAAGATTTTAAAGCCAGAGAGTGAATTATTATATTTGTATTTAGAAAAATCAATTTGAAGGAGTAAGACTTGGGTAAGGGGTGGGAATAACTGCAAGAAGACTGTGCTTTAGGCACTTTAAATCAAATATAAGTTAAAGGTCAAAGGAATGAAGAAAAGGAAGAAAAGTAAACAAGTGGGAAGGTAAACATGGAGAAATAAAATATGACTCCCAGAGTCTCAGATGACTATTCCCAAAAAGAATGCAGCATTTTGTGATATATGATCTAAGAAGCTTCCAAGTCAGGAAAGGCACATTTATTTGTTTTCCTCAAGACTCCAAATTCCATTAATCCACAATTATAGTGCTACTAATACCATCAGGGGGCTTGACCATAGTTAAAAGGAAGTTCTACAACTCCAGTTTCTTGTAGTAAGGGAATTTATGGGCTTCCTAGTTCATTTCATCTAAGGAGAAAGAAGACTTGAAAGGAAGTTAACCAGAGGCACCAACTGATTACAGTCTAGGGAGAAGACTAGGAAGAGGAAAATTAGATGTTGGTCAATCTGAAGAATAGTCTCCTGGCAAAGAAGCAAAGGGAAAATTGAATAGAAGAACAGAATGATTAGTGTTAATGGGATGTCACTGAATGAGACTCCACAGAAGGAGTCTCAACCGAGTGTGAGTTCAGGATATATTCAGATAGTTAAATGCAAAAGGATCAACAGGTCTGTGGAGGAAGTTACTGGGAATGAGAAGAGCATGGTATGAACACTTAGACCCTTTACTTTTTAGTGACCTTACTCACAAATATCTTGGGTATAACAAAAATTTACTCTTGTTTGCTGTTAGTAAGCTGAGCAAAACACATGGGAGAACTCACCTATTCAAACTCCTGCTCTGCTGTCTCTGCTGGTATTGGAATCAGAGAATGCCAAACTAATTCTGATCCATCAATTCCCAAGAGGTTTGGATAGAGGCTATAACGCACCGACAAGCAACCACTCACCACTGATTATAAGCCTCCTTCCGTGAAGTCTGTTTATTTCTGATCATATGAGCTACCCCAGGATAAACCAGTAATCTCCTTTTTGCTTGAATGGAGGTCTGAGGAAGTTCTCCAATTGGACTTTAACAATCCCCCATGTATCAAAAAAGATCAAGTTCTTTCCAAAAGCTTTTTGAGTTTCCATTTCAAAGCTGATTATGAAATCAATATAAGCATATTTAGTTTTATTTTGGTTTGGCTTGCCTTGACTTGATTTTGAGGCCACTGGAGGTGCTCAGGGTCTACTCCTAGCAATGCTCATGGGACCAATAACTTATAGGGAGAAAATCAGGGCCTCTGACTCCAGCATGCAGAGCATCCACTCCAGTACTCTGAGCCATCTCCCTGATCTTTGAAACATATTCTAGATTAATTTCATGACCCCTCTTAATATCCAGTACTTCCCTATTTCAGTGGGGAAGTATTAAATTCTTCCTTCTCATTAAGAGTCATATTAGAGACAAGAAGTACTATCAATGAGCTAATGAGAGAGGGCGGTTTAAAAAAAAACAGAAAGTGTATAAGTAATTATATAGATGGGGTATTATTCCATTCAGGCTAGACTTTCTGAGTTGAAAAAGCAGATCCTCAAATAACATGATTTTATTTAACACCATTTCATTATAGCATTGTTGGTAAAAAAAAAAAATTCCTTTGAGAGTGAACAATGTTATTCAAGGATCAGCTTTTCTTTGCCTTTCTAGCCCAAAATTATTGCTTCCACAAACCATCGAGAGCACCAAGAACTTCCTATAGTAAAGTTGCTAAGCACAGTAGTTCAAATGCTAAGTAGTACAGAGTTTAAGACATTTGCCTTGCATTCCACTGACCCTAGTTTAATTCCCCTACACCACATAGGGTCTCCCAGCCTCCAGGGCTCACTCCTGAACACAATTTCTTAGGTAATTGTAAGGTAATACTAGAAGGCAGTTCAGAAGAAAGTGTTGCTCTGTCTTTGAAAATGACAAGAAATTTATATCTTGGTCAGAAATGCTTCTGAGGAAAACAAAAGGGCACAGAAAGGTAAGAAAGAGAAAAAAAGGCAAAGAGCACAGGGAATGGGCCACTTGGCAATGGTCAACAGCATCAGAATAAAAAGGGGAGAGAAAGTTCAGCAGGAACAGGAAGGTGAGTGTAAAAGACACTTGGCAGGCCTCAAATACACAACACAGACTTTGCCTTAAAGAAAGTTCTTCAGGAAAAGGAGAATTTTCCTATTTCCCATTCTCATTTTTCATATTTTTTTTGCACTTTTGCAATTTTAGAGGTTTGATGCACATTGCTTGGATTCAAGAATACCTACATTTGAGTTGTGTTTCTTACTCTAAGCTCTGGGGATGGGGCCGCTGGGTGTGGTGTACCAAGGATCAAACCCAGGTTTCGTGCATGTAAGCTATGTACTTTACCACTGAGCCACAACTATAAATTCTTCAAACTGAGATAACTTTTAAGAGACTAGGCCTTTTCAGGCTCTTCTGCTTGTGTAATGAGGAAGTAGGCTTTAATGACATTCCCAGGGCAACCATAAATGTGTTCATAACTCAAGGAACATTTATTGTGCATCTACTCTGTGCTACTCACTAGAATATAGGAAAAGAACAAAATTGGCTTCAGAACCCACGTACAGCTCTTCAGTCTTCAGAACCCACATACAGTTCTCCAAAGTCTAGTGCACTAATGAATGGGAAATGCTGAAGGAATAAAAGCACTACCCCTCACACAACACTTACTTTTTAAAAAAATAATATAGATGTCAATGTAATCAGGGCAGCTCTCTATTATCACCCTATTCAAAGTGTGGCTTGTGTTATAGAAACAATAGCAGCTCCTAGGAGCTTCTTAGTAATGCAGGATCCAGTTCCCAATCCAGCCTGCTGAATTAATATCCACATTCTCATTCCCCATATTCTACAGGCACATCACCCTCAAGTAGCACAAGACTCTTGAAATTATATGAGCATATCAACTTTGTATCAATGATGAAAAACTGCGAATACTTTATTTGCATTTATAAGCAGTAATTTAGATCGGATTCTAGTTTGTCTTTTAAGCACTCTATTTCAACAGTTCTTAGGCCAGTCAAGAAAAGTATGTCTGGTTAATAGTCTAAAAATACATTTTCAAGTTCCCTTTATAACTTCTGCATTTCTCATACTTAGTTTTTAACTTTTACTTCCAAATGGCCCATCGAAGGGAAAAACATCTCAGTTGCTGTGACTTTTCTTTAAAAAATTATGAAACTTTTAACCTGAGGACTCATGTGTTTTGCATGATTTTTTTCAATACAATCATAGACCTGTTTACTTACCAAGAATATCTCACAGTTCAAATTCTTAAAAATTAAGGATATGCTGGGGTTGGGGAGATAGTAAAAGGATTAGGGCACATACCTAGACCTTGCATGCAACTAACACTGGTTTTGTTCCCAGTATCACATTGTCCCCCAGAACTTTCTGGTATATCCCTGGAGACACCCAAACACCAGTGGGGTGGCCTGGGTGGTTTCTGGCACCACAGGATCCAATCAATACTACATTCTGCGTCTGAGAATCATTGGAGTGGCCTCAGAACTACTTGAACACTGCACTTGAAAGGACCTCCAAAAAACTAAGAATACAGCAATCACAAGGTTTCTGTATAGGAGAATCAGGCATAGCCCATTAGCAGAGCACCTGCTCTGCAGGGCTGAAGTCACAAATTCAACCCTAACCCCGTATGCCTCACATGCCTAAGAGCAACGCCAGGAGCACTGCCCTTTGAGACCCTCTACCACAACAAATTGTTCAGATCTCGGCACAGCATAACCAAATGTACTCAAGTACTGTAACTAAAGTGTGAGGGCACCACAACCACACATGCCCAACCTCCAACAACCATAACAGTGACAACAACAAAGGGAAGAGAGATCTTTTTAAAGGTTTCTACCAATTATATGAAAGACATATTTTTGTCAATCACAGAGATAACTAAGGACTAAATAATATTGACAAGATGATAAAACATTGTGTGTATGTACATGTGTGTAGAGAGAGAGTAGAGGATGGGGAATATAGTTTGTCAAACAATGTTTAATGAAACCGTTTCAAGACTTGCACATTCAAACAAGCAGAACAGTTTGGAAAATACTTCATCAGTTCTGAGCCCATCACCTCTTAGGTAATCTATTCTTTGGCCTCAAAGCTTCCTCCTGCTTGAGCAAGGGTCTGTAGGGCCTTCTTTTTTTTTATTGTCTGTCCAATTCAGATGACTTTGGTGCTTTTATACTTTTTCTTCCTAGGCTTCTACTATTAACAGTTCCATTCAGCATCAGATGCCAACCAACATTCTAAGACAGTCTACTATGCTGCCAAAAATTTTAGCTCTAAAAGGCAGGACTTAAATTATAGCTACAAGAAAAATTCCGACCACATAATCGGTGTCCAATATATACTCATTAGTTGATTATTCAAATCTGCAAAACTCTACTCGCATTGAATAAACAAGAATAAGAAAAGTCTTAGTGTTTCTTAATTTAAACTAAGCTGAAAATGATTAGAAATAATATGATTTGCAATGGACACCTGGCCTCAGGTTAAAAAATTTAGGGGTTTCACAGTATTTGGTTACTCTTTTTGTTCAGTTTCCCCTTCAAATTAGCTAAAGAACTAATATGCTTTTGGAAAGGTTCTTTTCAAAGTGTTTCTATACCCACAAATCTTATCAGTATTAGTAACAGCCCAACAGGCACGTGCTTGCCCCTATGAAGACATAGCTCAGCTTGAAACTTTGTCTACACATGACTATGATTGACACCAAAAATAATTTTTTAATTTCCCATCCTCTGTTGTCCTTTTTTGATATCCTATAAATCCTAAGCTAATTCTTCAAAGTTCACTAAAAGTCCTCATCTCGACCAGGAAGCTTTATTCTACTCCTTAAGAAACCATGCCTCCCCCACCCTCCTTCTACAAACTACAATTAAACTGAGATTTTAAAACCACCTCAAAGAGTATTTGTTCTCATAAATGCAGTATGCTCAGGTCTTATCTCCCCAACTAGATGAAAACTTTCTTGACAGAGCCATATAAGAACTTGGCACCCCTCTAAATTGCCGATGAAACTAAGTTGCTCTAGACATACTGGCTAAAGAAAGATGATTATTTGCTCAAGCTTAGAAGAGTAGGAAGTTTTAGCAGTAAATTAAAGCCATGTACAACAAAGGTGAAAGAATGTAAGATTCTAGATAAAAAAATAATTATTTGGTATGTCATAACTGTTTTTCAGTGACAAAAACTTAATGAAGTACAACAAGTATGACTTTAAGATGCAAATAGTGAAGGACAGCCTACCTAAATGAAGTATCTGCCCCAAGGAGAGTTCTCTGCTTTTAGACCAAAACCCAGAGAATCTAATAAATTCATGACTTAGTTTTCCAAAATCAAATGCCAGACCCTTAAATGCTGACCAGTCCTCATAAACCTTTAAATAACCGTCAGTCCATCAAATATGATGAAAGAATTTTCAAAGTTCCTGGAATAAATGTCACTCAGAGTAGTTATTTTCCCTCATTCTATGGGAAAGCAGTACAAAATGAAATTTCATTAGAAATGTAACGTTCAAATTTCATCAGAGCCAACTCATCCTCAGCCCTCAGACAGTTTAACACACCTCACCCCAGCACCTCCACCCCTCAGTTCCCAGTGATGGAAAAAAAAAAAACTCCTTTTTACCCAAGTCGTGCTGACGTCAGTGGATGTTTGCATACAGAAACTGTCTTGTGGATGGGCTTAAGTCAGTGGTGTTATAACTTAAGGCCTTATTTATTCAAAGGAGCCTCACTTCTAATGAGAAGTATCAAAAAAATCCAGAACCTTGATTCAAGGGTAAAGCAGAAAATAAATCTTAAAATAGTTATTTCAGTTGAAAGTCCTTTACTTTTCAATTTTTCATTTTGGTGAGAAGAGTGGGGGTAGGCCAGACCCAGTGAGGTTCAGGGCTACATTCCAGCACTGATCACTCCTGGTCATGCTCAGAGGACCTCATGCAGTGCTGGGACCACACCCAAGTCATCCAACATGCAAGGCCTTACCTGCTATACTATATCTCGCTGGCCCCTTCATTTTTAATTTTTCCCCTTCTCTTCCCTTTCTGCTTTTACAATAATCAGGGGCTACACACACACTTGGTTGTGATTCTCACCAGGAGTTTTACACTTTAGTTGTGGGGCTTTCACACACCTGGCTCTCTGGTTCAGAATTCCAAAGAGCAGAGATTTGGGGACAACATTTGATACATATGCACAGTCCTGATGAATATAAACCTGTAGTCACACACTCTCCAGTCACACACATTTTCCAGAAATAGGCAGAAACTATTTCTGAGACACTCCCAGACCTTCAAAGTAAGTTTTTATACTAAAATCTGTGTTCCTATCTTGGCAATATCCTAAAGCTCATTGTAATATAACATGGCAGCCACACCTCCTCAGAGGAAAGGAAAAGCATAAATTTGTTTTCAAAGAACTAGTCCCTTATATTTGTGACATTTCTTTGCTTTTTTTAACATTTCACCTATACCATACCATACTTATGCCATCTATGACACTCTAAGTTTTCATGGTTCTCTGACTATTATTAGAAAATTATTGCTGGACATAACAGATCTTATTGACAAAGAACCATTAGCTCAAAAAAAAAACATTTATTACCAAATTGAAAATGTTACAGGTTTAATTTTGTACCCTCTGATAAGGTCCATATCTAAAAACAGTAACTTGAAGATTTTCCTGAGAATGAGAGGTATCTACTCTGCGTATTTGTTACTTCACTAAACATTTGCTACAGTGCTGATAAGTGCTATGAAATAATTAAATAATTCTAAAGCTTTATTTAATTATTTCATAGCACTTATCAGCACTGGCAAGCTACCAGTGACGTATTTAATATGCCAAAAACAGTAGCAACAAGTCTCACAATGGAGACGTTACGGGGCCCGCTTGAGCAAATCGATGAACAGGAGGACAGTGCTTTAATATCAGTTGATTAGTAAGAGCAATATAGGTTAAATGTGCATCCTAAGAAACATGATGGAGTAAGTGGTCCATGGGGAGAGGGGCACATTGCCCCCAAGGAAACCTCAGTTAGCCTGTCCTTAAGACTGTTTACTTCCTGCACTATGTCCCCCTCATGGAATGGGAAAACATCTCTATGACTTGGAACTGATCTTGTTTACAAAGCTGTGTCAACTATAAGTTCAAAATAAGGGTGGACTTCTTTCTCAATTTCTATATGAAAAGGAATCTTTTCATTCCAGGAAAGACAGTGTTACCCAAATGAATCACAAAATTGTTTCTTTGACGCACTTCAGAATCTGTGGTTGTTAGAACAACTTTCAAATAGAAAATGCTGTCTAATTGTCAAGTAGCTGATGTTCCTCTGAGTCTTTTATTAGGTGTACGGTCAGATCAGCTGACAAGTTATTTCAATTCATTTCAGTTTCATAAGCCATGTGCAAAGATCTGTTCTCAGGGCTGAACTGATGCAAAATAACAAAAGGAAAATAAAAGAAATGAAGAGTCTCTGCCCCTTCTCATCACTGGACACACATCTATAAAGAACCTGGTTAATGTTCCAAGAACAAAGTGAGACACACCTCCACTGGGCCTATCTTAGCCCTCACTGCTTGTTTTCTTCATGCATAAAAATATTGAGTTGAGATGTTGAGAGAGGATGAGGTTATGCCCATGTTGGGGAAGGAGGGCAGTGGGAATCTCTGCCTTTAGCTTAAATTTGCTATGAACCTAAACTTGTCTTTTAAAAATACTATTGGTGGTTGGAAGCACTTGGAGATGCTCAGGGAACACAGCATACATTCCAGTTCTGTGAGCCCAATAAAATCCAATTTTAAAATGCCACTTGATGAGCTGAGCCTTTAAATTTACAATTTTTAAAGAACTAACCCATATATATTTCCTTTTCTCCACATTCACAGAGCCCTTTGCTTAGAACTCTGAGAAGATACTCATAATCTCTACCCTTCCTGATAGCTGTTTTGGGGAGAGTAGTATCCTGTGTGTTCATTGTTTCTTTAATCAGAACGAAAGCAACTACTGGCCAAAGAGAACAAATGAATTGATGGAGAACAAACTCAAGAACCACTCTCCTAGATTTCCCTAGAAGGGTGGGTGCATATCTAATTGTTCTCTTTAATAAGCATGATATACAATCGAAATTTAGCTCGGCAGTTTGTTCTCTCAGTGACTTGAATCACAGTGCCTGTCTAACCGTGCAATGCCGATGTCCCCTTTTCTGTCCTGTATGGACGATCATTCAGCCACTCCTGCATTTTTTCAGTGATGGGGCATTTGTACTTCTATGACAAACTCTACCTTTGGGTAAGACAAGTGTAATAGTCCTGTGTCTTTATCTCAATATGATGCCATTCAAATAAACTAAGTGGCATTATCCTTGCTTCCCTGAAAACTCCATTTTTTCTAAAAGAGTATCATCACTGAACCCAAAGTGATGCCCACTTACAGGAACTGATACCCAAGGGCAATGTCCTTCACAGCACTCTGTGCTCTGCAAAAGCACCTAAGAGCCTGGGAAAAAAATATAAATGGCCCAACTCCACTTCTGACCCACTGAATCAAAGTATCTGGAAGAGGGAACTGAGTAAACATTTCTTCAGACGGCGATGAGAAAAAAAGCTGACAAGGCCATTTTCCGTGGCAGACTCAAGAGAGGGTTTTTTTATTTTTGGCGGGGGGACGGGGCTTTGAAGGGAGGGTCTCATATCAGACTGTGTTCAGGGATCACTCTTGGTAGTGCCCAGGGGACTAAATGGGCAGCTAACGATCCAATGGGGATCAGCTGCATGCAAAGCAAGCAAATGTCTCCATCTCTGTGCCATCTCTCAGTCCCCTAGATGGGAATTCTTATATCTTGAGCAGGAGAGAAGAGAGGTCTAAAGATCTTTTCCTGCCTATGTCCAGAGAGAGTGTGGAATCACAGGCCAGGGTAAACATGTTGAGATCTGGTGACACTGAGAACAGTAGACTAGCAAGGATAAAGGCATGGGGCCAAACAGAGGGAAGCCAACCCACTGGGGGAGCTCTCCCAGGCATTCTCAGGGAGGTCAGCAGAGGCAGCTGCCCAGGGCAACATAAAGAGCCCAGGCTGGGAAATCAACAGACAGAGGTCACAAGGGACTTGTGGTTGGTTAGGCCCACTTGAGCACATGGTAGACACTCTGCTGGGGACTTCCAGCTGGGTAACAGAAGAGAGGAACTCTACAGAGAATCACATTCACTCAGTGAGAACATCTTTATTGAGCACCTACTAATTGCCAAGCACTGATAGAAGTGCGGAGTTAGGCAAGAGCGTCTAAACGCAGGAAGTGAACATCTCTGGCAACTCAAGTAACGAGGCACTGCTCAAGTGAAAAGTCAGCTGAAGATTGAAAAATCCTATCAGGCACCAAGAAAGGGTGAGCCTTTCTTCCCTGGCCCTTCACCTCAAAAAAAGGCGAACCCTGCTTGGCTTTCCTCTGTTTTTTTTTTGTTTGTTTTTGCAGGGATTATGCTACCACAAACCCTGGCAGTAGCTCTGGGACCCCCCCCCCCCCCCGTACATGCCAGACTGCCCTTGTCTTCTTTCCCACCTTGCCCCACAGCATTCTAGAAAATCACAAGTGGAAAGCAGTCTCCCTTTGTTCTGGCAGCAGCTGTCTCTGCTGAGATGAGCACAGCGAGGACCTGGGGTAACGGTCTTGCCCGTAACTGCTGCAGAGAAGCTATGAAAGGATCAACAGGCCGCCACATGAACACGATGCTCTTTAATTACGAGGTCCCCCATGGAAGGAAGGCCGGCAGACAGGCAGACACATTCCAATTACACTAATACACCTTGTAAACATCAAATATTTTTATTCTGAGATTAAAGAGAGCCTGTATCCTCACAACACTCCTGAGACAAGCGTGCATCGCAGGGTTTTTGCCAGGGCTGCTGGGGAAACAGGATTTCCTTTAGTTAAAATAGACTTTCACAAAAATAACAGCCGCAAGTCTGGAGGTGGTCAAATGCAATTTCCACTGCAGGCTGTCCATAACATCAATCTGAGTTCTTGAAAAGCTTTCAGAAAGGACCAAGTTCATCTTCTTTGGGGAGACAATTTGCCTTATCCTTGTTTCCTTCCAGTTTCTACCCAAGCCATGCAGGCCGTGGTCACTGGGTTCCCTCAGTTAGAGTTCATGGTGGAGGGTTCCCTGGGTAAGACCTCGTGGTGGAGGGTCTTGAAGCTTCAGTCTAGCTGCTGCTGTGTGAGTCACCCACCTTCACAAGGTCACACTCAACACTGATTCAATTCAGCCACATTCTCTCTCATGCAAGTTGACGGAGGACCAGTGGTCTAAATGTGCCAGGGGGTTATCTGAGTAACTCACCACTGAGTCTTAGTTCATCTGAAAGGGAAGTGCACAGTGAGACTGAAGAAACTTAGGTCTCTGCCTTTCTGACCACGGGTGTTTGGTGTTTTACCATCATAGGTAAAACAATTCTCAAAAGTCCTTGAAGCTCCTGATTCTCAAGCACAAATAAATTCTGGAATAAATTCAAGAACTTTCCAAAGGAATGGACTTTCTGTTTGAACCAGGGCAGCTCAACTTCTATAAGATGAAAACTTCTTTGTGCAAACTTCACATATAGCAGTAGTTGATGGCAGCAAGTCAGTATTTATGTGGGTACCACAATTTCAATATCTCAAAAGTTCAGGACAGAGACTGAATTCCTGTGCCAATCCTGGGGCTACATGAGCAATCACTTCTGATTTCTTTGTGCCATTAATCCCAATTTTTGTGTATCATTTCTTCAATGTGAAGTGCTCAAACTACAAACTTGAGGGAATTATGCCTTCTGGGTTTCATTACAAAACACAGTGTCTTGCACACAAGATGAAGAGGTGATCAAGATCTTCAGAACCAGGAATTTAACTTGACTGCCTTTGGAGCTTCTAGTGCAAAGCTCCAGGGTATTTGGGGAGTACTTAAATAGCTCAAAGGGACCAGAGGTGGTAGGGAAGGTGCTTGTAAGAAAAAACAAGCTTGTCTATATTGTGGTCCCCACCTTTCCCCACACTTGCCACTTCACCCAGGGTGTCTATGACTGATTAAGATGAACTTCAAAGGAAACCCAGAGGGAAGGTATTTGATAAAAGGGCTTTCCACTATTAAGAATGAGAAAGGAAAGAGGTTCTTGTCTCAAGCTTTCCACATTTGGGTTAAAGAATCCAACAGAAGGGATGGTCTCATTGTTGATACTCAGGAAGCCACAGCATTCATTGGCTTGTTTACTCAGTGAATATCCTTTTAAAAAAATTCTTTTTAATGTTCAGTGCCATGATTTACAATACTGTTACTGACTTGCATTTTGTAGGTTCAGAGTTCCAATTCTACAACCGTCCCTCCAATACATAGTCCTAGTCTCTCTCCCCGGGTCTCAACCCCCACCCAGCTCAGTTCTATAGATCAGTTCTACAGCTCTATTGCCTTTGGGAACTGGTATTTCCTGACTAAGCCTCTTTTTATTCCACAAAGAAAACAATGTACACAAATCTTAAAATACTAAAAATTAAGCTTCCATAGGAGCCAGCAATTCTGCTTCTTTGTATCCAACACAAGGGTCTGAAAACTCTATTCAGTGAGCAATCCTGACTACTTAGCTTCCTCACAGGCCTGAGAGTAAGTGCTGGGTATGGAAATATAAACCCTCAACCGCAGGCTGCTTAGAAGCCAGTACAACAGATTATCATACATAAATATTATTTTTTAAATCCCTAAAACTTATAGAAGCTCCTCATGTAATGATGTAAAAACAATAAAACATACAGAGGTGGCATAAAGGAGAAATGATTATCTTGACCTGAGTGGGACCCAGAAAGGGAACCGTTGCCTGGGCTCTAGTCCCCTGTATGAAGCACTAAAGAACAAAAGCAACTCATCCAAGAAAAAAAGAGAAAAGTCTAAGATGAAATCATCTACTCAGATGGAAGTCATTTGAAATACTACAGGACGCTCAGGAAACATTGCTGCCTTCAGGAGAGCTGTCAACTCTGTGGGGACAGGAAGTGGATCTCCAAAACACTTGAACTCTCTGCTCCATCCCACAGTCCTGGAAAGACACCTTTAGGGGAATGTAATAGAGTCACCTAATCAGAAATGTGCCCTTGAAAAGTTCACACTGACTAAGAAGACAATAAGAGACAAAGATTATGGGCCAAAGAGCTAATATAATGGGTAGGCACTTCCCTCACAATAGACTGACAGAAGTTTGATTTCTGGCAACATGCATGACTCCTGAGTACTACCAGGAGTGATCCCTGAGCACAGAGTCAGGAGTAATCCCTGAACACGCCTGGATACCCCCCACTCCTGCCCTGCCACAAAAAAAAAAAAAAAGAAAAGAAAGAAGACAGAAAGAGTAGACTGACAGCAGGAAGACAAAACATGAGGTCATTGCCCAAGTTCATAGCAAGTCAGCAAGAGAATGTGTGTTAGGGCAGAGACCATGGAAATGGAGAAAACAAGAAAAGTTGGAGCCAAGTTTATGAGAATGAATCATGATGAGATTTAAGCAATGAGGAAAACTACGTCTTACATGACCGCTGCGTGGTTTTATTTTGTCTTTTGCTGGGGCGGGATTATATATGGGGAACACATTGCTGGGGAGGGGTTATCGGATGATGAGTTGAGATTATAGAGTTTTGGATTTCTGATGTAAGATCAAGTTTAGAATCTTGGAGATCCCTCCCTCCCACCCCCTTGCATCTCTGATAAATATCAAGAGATTTATTCAAAATGGACAGCTATATCTATTTTTCAATTAGAATAGTCTAGAGGGAAGATATGAGAAGAATTATAAACATAGTTAATTTTCTTTTTCCTCTTAAACTCTGTTAACATCAGTGTATTAAAAGACAGGGGTGACTTTCTCTCTCATTCCAAATTCATTCTGACATGAATTTTGACATAAATCTCAGAAAAACTGAAAGTGATGCTTCTTAGTGGCAACTGATGAATATTTTACGGACTGCCTTTGTTTAAGAAATCAATTCTCAGACATATATTTTTCCCCTCAAATTACTAATTTGTTGCAAACAGTCCTATTTCTTTAAATAGAAAATAAAAGTCCACTTTCCCATAACTTTGATGAGAAAGTCTGCTTCTTTCTTACTGGGGATTTTTATAAATGCAGGATGATTTGTTCAAGACAAGGAAGACATAGATCCTCCCGCAAAAAAGAGGAACTTTCACAATTAGTGAAAACCAAGACTGCTGACAAGCAGCACTGGGAGGAAGATGATGTTACCTCAGCATCAGAGTGAAGAGTAGCAAAGCTTGCTGCTACCTCCGGACCCCCTCCCCTTCACACACACACACACACACACACACACACACACACACACACACACACACACACAATATCTCATATGTCCATCTGATTCCTGATGCAGCTATCACTGGAAATAGCAAATTATTCCTCTTTGCTCCCACTATTGAAACCATCTGTGTTTATCCCTCTCTGATCACCGATTCTGCTAGTTTGGACAGACAAAACGCTTTCAGGCCTTTTTTGTTTTTGTTTTTTGAGTCAAACTTAGAAGTGCTCAGAGCTTAGTCTTGGCTCTGTGCTCAGGGATCACTCCTGGTAGGGGCTTATGGGACTATGCAAGGCAGGCACTCTACCTGTTTTCAAAAGCTTAAGTACCTGGGAAAAGCTATAGGAAGATTTAAGATGCCTTTCTCTTTGGAAAAACTTTAAAATAATCCCTGACATGCTAGAATTTATTGTGCTTCCAGTAAGTATTATCTGTATTGGGCCAGAGAATTCTAGGTGTTTGGGGGTTAGAGATGCAGACTCCTGTTTGGTATTTTTATTTGTATCCTAAGCCAGAAAACATCATCAACTGGGTTCATATAACATCATAAGCTCAGTTGAGTATGGAGTAAAAATGTGCTTTGACTTTCCCAATCCTTTTGTTGAAGATTAAGCTGCAAATATATAGGACCCGCAGGCCTCCTAGAGATTCTATGCCAACTGGGTTGGTGGTTCAATATAAGGGCACAAAGATGAAGAGCTGATAGAAAGGTGAGCTGCAGTTCCGGGGACTACCTGGATCACCCCAGTGGTGCTGCAAAGGCCTCTAGAGCTGTGTCAGCAGTATTTTGGAGACCACGTGACGTCCAGAATCAAACTTGATCGACCACATGCAAAGCATATGCCCTAAGCCCTACACTATCTCTCCAGCTGCTTGACATACAATTTTTAAGATTCTAAATGTAATGTGTTCTATGTTAATATGGAGTTTTATATATATTTTTGAAGTAATATATGATAAGATGTAATATATATTACATATATACACATTTGTTAAAACATTAATACTAAGGAAATACAAGGGGACATGCTATTTGTTTAGGGTTTAATTTGAAATTCCCAGTCCTTACTCATATGATATACTTTCAGTGTGCAGTTTGAAATTTGATTTTCTATCGTTCACATACTCCTTACCATGTCCCCTCATAAATTTGGCAAACACTGAGGAGGATCCCTGCTGAGTTTTCTGCTGGTTATAAGTTGTCTTCCATTCTGTAAGAAATTAACCTCAACAAAACCCATAATCATATTTCTTCTCATCCCTGGTCTTTTTAGCCTTGCAAAGGAGTAAGAGAGAAAAATTGTTTATTCATCCAACTGCCCCAGGTGAAATCTTCAGATCTTTATTTATCTTGCTATTATTACAACAAGTATATTATTCATGAATTTAGTGTCACAGTCACAGTCCTCCCGTTGTTCATCAATTTGCTCGAGCAGGCCCAGTAACGTCTCCATCGTGAGACTTGATGTTACTGTGTTTGGCATAACGAACACCTCACGGGGAGCTTGCCAGGCTCGATACTCTCGGTAGCTTGCTGGGCTCTCTGAGAGGGGCAGAGGAATCGAATTTGGGTCGTCCATGTTCACTGTGTCCAAGGCAAACGCCCTACCGCTGTGCTATCGCTCTAAAATTTCAAGGTCTCTGACGCAAAGGAACTAATGAATTAACCAAATTCAACACAGTAAAAAGGCAGTAAGTGTCCCGAGGAAAAAGGCAATGAAAAATCAGTGAAATGGTAAAAAGGCAGTGAGTGTTCTGGGGGGAAGAAGGAGGAGGGAAATATATACATGAGAAATGATGATTAGAATCACTGAGATTCAGTAGGACTGAGCCCAGGGTGAGAACTCAAAAGCATGAGCTTTCTATCCCACGGTTGGAACTGACTAACTGGGAAGCTATTCACTTCCCCTTCACCCCAGTCTCTCTGTGCTATCATTCATATGATCTATACCTTTTCTGGGATACACTAAGCAATTCATTTTTCTAATTCTAGATAGAGGTATCTGGAAGACTGCTCATAAGCCTCATGCCTGGCTTTCCTGAGACCCTGAGTTTGATCCCTAGGTCTGTATGTGTCAGAAGGAGGAGCACATCACTGCTCACTTGGCTATGGAACATCAGGCCTTGTTGCTGGCCAAGTATTAGCAGGCCTGGCCCCTGGCCTCTGAGCACCAGCCCCAGAATTAAAATAAATACAATTCCAATGACTGCTTGTACCCAGTTTTGTATTTGATTAGTCCGAAAAGCAAGACTCTACTTCTTAGAAGAAATAGTAAGTTTCTAACCTTCCTGGTATCCAAAGAATAGACTCACCTGACATTCAAGGATGGGAAGCCCCTTGTCCAACTCTGACTCCCCTAAGCTTGGACAAATGCTTTTGAGGTTACCAAATCAGGATGGTAGTTACAGACTAAATCTCACAGATAGCAGAACTTAACAAAGCCACTGTGGGTTCAGAGTTTAGTCTTTAGAAACCCAGCTTCTATCATTACCATCGCCAGGCATGCTGGGCGATGGAGTCCATACAACTGATAGGTAAGAATGCAGTTGTGTGAAAGAGCTGTCCTGGTTTGAGAACTGATCACCCCCCTCTGCAGAGATTCCTTACTAGGAGTCACCCAAGAGATCCACTATGAATCAACTAAGTGAGCTGCCTTCATTCCAAAAGAAGTTGGTCTTAGCTCAGGTTGCAAATCCTTTTAGAGAGAGCTCCTCTCCTCCAGAGTAGGCTTCTATGCAAGAACCAAGACTACCCTGAAATAGAAAATGTTCTTGTCTAAATACAGCTGGAGTGCTTTTTCTTTTTTCTTTCTTTCTTCTTTTTTTTAACTTGCCTTCTCCTAGACCGTCTATGTAACACACCCTTCTATTACTGCAGCCAGCCCAACAATTACTCAAATTGAAATGCAGCTGAATAAGTTCACAGCTTTCTTAACATGCTACATTCTAGGCATTTGCTTCCAACACCCTGAGATCTGAGACCCTGGGCCACATGTGAACAACAAACCATCTCTTAAGGCAATCTCCTGCATTCTCTGATCATCCTCTCCAGCTTCCCAGAACAGGTTTTCTCACCTGGTCCCCACTTTTGTGAGCATATTTCCTAAGCCTTTAACTTCCACAAGTGACTGTACTAACTTACTGCTGCCTCTGAAGGCAGAATGAAGACATGTTTCACACATATACTAAGCAATCTTAAAGGAGTTGCACTACGTAATAAGAGAAGCAAAATCCTCAAAGGCTGTAATTAACTTTATTTTAGTAAATAATGCAGAGTTCCCAAAAGATAGTCTGTGACCTTATTGATTTAAAAATCGATGCAATTATTAAAAATATATATCCTCATCTCATTTCCACACCAAACCCACAAATTAGAATATATTTTGGTTTTTTATTAAAAAATGAACTTCATTGATTTGATTTTTTTATGTTCATCTGTATTTCTTATAGTTTTCTAGCTTGAAGCAAGAGTTCCAGTTATGTTCTAGAGATATTCACTGGAAAAGTTATTCCAATAAACTCCTTTACACCTCCATTGACTGCCTTTGGTAGGTTTGTAAAGAATAAAAGAGATAATGAGGGAATTGCCTATTTGGCACAAAGAAGGCAACTCAAAAATGATAACAACCAACAACAATGATAATAAAATAAGGATGTTGGGCTGGAAATACACAATAGCAGATAAGGTACTTGCCTTGTGTGCAGCTGATTCAGGTTTGATCCCTAGAACTCCAGGACTGCCAGGAGTGATCCCTGAGCAGAGAGTCAGTAGTAATCAGTGAGCAAAGTCAGATGTGACCCCAAAATTTAAAAAATTAAAAATTAGAATGCCACAATTCAATCAGCTAATCAGTGGCTGAATAAATAGCAGTACTCCTACATTTTAAAAAAATAAAATAAAATAAAATTAGAATGCCCATGAAAATGGTCTTGAGTCTGGAGAAGGAGAGAAGGAAGCAAATAGACCTACTTGTAACTATAGGCACTGCCTCACACTGAGATGTAAATGGGGCTGAAGGTACCCAGAAATCACTTATTCCTGTAGCTGACCAGAGCATCCAGAGCCTACTGTCAGCACAAGAATCACAACAGGAAATAGCTGGGGTGTCCTGACTACAGGAAGCAGCTCAGCAAGAAGGAAACCAAGAGCCTCAGAAATCCAGACCAACTGGCAGCCTCATGGTTGGCAGCCTCAGGACCCAGCAATCACATTTTTGAGTATGCATCCAAAGGAAAGAAAACCAGTATCTCCAAGAAATATCTGCCCTCCAATATGTATGTCAGCATTACTGAACATTATGAAGACATAGAAACATACTGAGTGTCCAACAAATAAAGAAGTGATTACATATACCCATTCCTGTAGAAAAACAAAGATCCTGTAATTTGCAACTGCATAGATAAGCCTGGAGAACATTAGGGCACCTGAAATAAGTCAGAAAAGATAAGTATCACATGATCTCAAGTACAAGGGACATCCAAAAAAAAACCAGTCGGACACATAGAAACAGAGTAAAATGCTGGTTACTAGTGACAATAGGTATAAAGCGGAGATACTGGTCAATATTGACCACAGGGTATAAACTTTCAACTCTAAGATAAATAATGGGGAAGCCTCATGTTTGGGGTGGTAGCTAGAGTTTACAATAGCATATACTATTTTCTGAGAGTAAATCTTAAGTATTATTATAAACATGTGCACAAAAAGTAGCTGAGAAGGTAATGGACAGTTTGATTATCACCATTCACGATGTGTAAACATTCATCAAAGCCTCTTGCTGCATGCCTGATGAGTATCCAGGCCCGTGGAAAAAGAAAGACTGAGTCTCAGAGCCAACAGAAAAATGGAAGGGAAACACATGCAGGGAAAGGAAATAAATTCAGCTAAACCCCAGACTATTGGAATCTCATGAGGAAGGAGGAGATGCAGGCTCTCCAGGTGTCTACAGGTGCCAGATTTGGCAATAAGAATAGTATGACTGGGACTCTGTCACTGGCCAGGTTGTTAGGAAATTAGATGCTGATAATTTTCAATCATGCCAAACCTGGCTCAAGAACAGAGAGGCTAAAGTCCTTAAGTAGAAGAAGATGGAAATCAGGAAACTGCAGTGAGAGAGAGGGGGGAAAAAAGGCAAACCTGAATCTCGAGGACCCTGACAAGCAGCAGAGAAGAATGCAGGTAAAGGGGAGGCATTCCGAGTGGAATGGAAGGGTTAGATAAATATATTAGTCTACCAATGAGAGGACACTGGTAAAATGCTTCCCAAGTGACACTTTGTTATTTTTATTATTGCTCTATTATCCATTTTGACAGCTGAGATGCCTGAGTCTTGGTTTCCCTTAAGTCAAGCATCATGCATAGCAATGCTTTGCTTCCAGTCTCTCAGCAGCTGATAATAGAGGTGAGGCTTGTTCCCACAGGGCCAGACACCACCAAACAACCCAGGCTGCAGTATGTACCGTGGGTGAACCAGAAGAGCGCTCCTGAGCTCTGTCACTCAGCTAGCTGTGGGGAGGAGAAAGGCATCCTATGGCAGGTGAAACAAGACTGGCCAAGTATTGAGGATGGGTGAAGCCCACAGGGTGCAGAGACCACGGGCGACTCAGCATATTGTCCTACCTATTTTTGTACACTTTGGAAATTTTTCCTGACGCACTTTTATATGTGCTGTATGAACAATTAACATTTCCGCAGGCCTTATCTTTCACTAAGCATGTTTTTTGGGTCTTGTGCTTCCTTTTCTTTACCAAAACTGAACATTCCACTAAAAAATTCTCATACTTTTCTAGAAATTTGCTACCGAATGGAGTGAACACATATATTAGGTATAGAGAGTCCAGTCAAAGAGAACATTTGGGGAAATTTCTTGCTATGTAAGAATAAGAGCTTTTTCCTTTGGAGCTCTTTTTCATGAGAAGAGCCTTTATTCATTAAAATCCTAATAGAAAAATCCAGGATATGAAGCCACACTTTGAACCATATAAATTTTATTTATTTTCTTTTATTTTTTATTATTGTTTCTGGACCATACCCAGCTGTGGGACTCACTTCTGGTGGGACTGGGGGACCATATGCAGTACTGGGGACTGAACCCCAGTCAGCTGCATGCAAGGAAAGTGCCTTAACCCCTGTACTATCTTTCCAGCTCCAAGATGGATTTTATTGAAACACACAGACAGAAGGAAATATACTAAAATTAAAGCTGGAATTAATTTTCTGAATTTTACACATATGATACTGAACATGCACAAGAGATTAAAGAGCAATAGAAAAAAATACTTTTTTTTAGTTCCTTTTTTAAGGGCTTTAAAACACAGAACTAGGATTATTAAACTCTTTGATCTATAATACTGTCTTCAATGGTCTAGTAGGTACTTTTTCAATGATTAGTGATTTTTGGTTTTGTTTTTTGTTGTTTTTTTTTTTTGTTTTGTTTTTTGTTTTTTTTGGTGTTGGGGATTGAACTCAGGTCTCATGCATGCAAGACAACCATTTTGCCGCTAAGCCACATCCCCGGCTGCAAGATACTATTATTAATCACAGAGCTATCATGTGCCAGGAAATAGAGGGGCTATTTCTAATTTTACAATATTACATGGTAGGTGTTTTTCATTTCCATTTTACACTAATTGAGCTCAGATCTGCTGACTCCAAAGCCCGTCTTGCTTCAGCACACCTGAACCACCCACCCACTCCCAGTTCTTGCATTCTCTCTAGAATGTGCTAGAAGGCCCAAGCAAGAGATCCCTGGAAGATAAGTGCTAGAGGCTGCATCTCTGACTGGGGCTTGGGTTTCCCCTACTCTCTGGTGACCCATATTCCCAGCAGTCTGGGTCTATTCAGGATGAAGCTGATTAATCACCATCTGGCCAAGGAGACAGACTCGCCTGTTCTTTCTTCCTTCCCTGAGCTGACACACTGCCCTCCCCGCCCCCACTCTATGAGTAGACCCCTTCTGATGTGAACTATCACCATTCTTTCAAACATAACACTGATAGGACAGTTAGCCTCTGGTTTTGTAATGGCTTTGGCAGGAAAAACTCTTTCCATAAGGCCCGCTCCACACATAGGCCATGAGCACTTACCCTCCCTCCGACAGCTGAAGCCACGAGCTGATAACCAGGATGAAATGGCTAGGGGGTGAGTGCCTCTTAAGGGGCTGGAAGCTGGATCCAAGGAAAAGTCAGTAATCTGGTGCAGATATTAAGAAGAGCTCCCAGACCATGGTCCAGACAGGTCACTCACAATCTCTTGAGCTAAAAGAGCAGGTGTGCCTGTTCCTAACATCCAGTCACAAAGAGGACAATGCAGTCAGCAAGACAGGTCTATACCTTTACAAGCTTGGAGTTGCTGCATGAGCGATGCCTTCTTCCAGACACCATGCCCAGTCTGAGTGGCTGTGAGGCATAAAGCAACCCTGATTGGTTTTCCTGTTGGTGAAATGGGGAGACACCTGCTCTGTGGCAGGAAGGCTTCTTGTTCTATGAAGTGTGTGGAGCAACTCAATAAAAAGTATCACATACACAGCTTCACTTTACAGCAAATTCCCCCCCCAAGAAATGGCCAAATGATTTCCCCTGGCAATGAACAATGCCACCGCACACCGATTCCCCCGCAGCGGGTTAACCACTGTGGCGGCACAGCTGTGCTCAAGCATAGCCTCACCCCTTTGACCCACAGCTGGCTGCCCAGCCCACTCTATTCTCCAGGCGGCTGCCTAGTCTTGGTCTTTGCTTTTACTCAATTCAAATGGCAAGAACCGGGCCTCCTGGCCTCTTCAACCACAACAAGAAAATGTAAGGATGGGGCGACTAAATATTCAGGAAAACACTGGGACCATTTTCTTCATGGGAAGAAATCAGTGGAGAGAATCCACTTTCCCCAGCCAGAGCAGACCAGCCTAGGTGGAAGAGAAGTTAATTTTGAAACCCGTGATTGCTAAAGAAACTGAGTCTGAGGACAAGCCAAGACTAACGTCTGAGCAGCGGGATTACAGTAACTAGAGGGTGATTGCTAAATGACAGGGGTAGCTGGTGGGCTCTCAGCAGCCACGTTGTCTGGCTACCGATTTCAGTAGTCCAGGGAGGCTGTCTGCCTTTGCAGGTTTCCCACAAAGCTGAACAACTAACTCCATTCGCCTTGGGCCATGTGGGTTTGACTATCTCACTGTGTCTGACTGTGATTCCAAACAGTAATGCTAAAATGCCTCGAGTTAAAATAAATAAAAAATATTTGACCCTCATAAATTTATACAGAATTCCTAGTTTCATATATATTCATATACATATATATCTATGTGAGTGTATATGCATATATATAATGCCAAATCAAGTGTCATTCGCTTCATTTTTAAAGAGCATCTGCTATGGGTTTGATCTGACATTTAAATAATTTAAAAATTACTAGCCATGAAAAAGAATCAGTAGCCCTATATCAAGTTAATTTACCTTCAAAAGCACCTTTGTATATATGTGGTTTTTGGTTTATGTGGTTTTCTGTTTTTGCGGGGGGGGTGCTTTTTGGGTTTTTTGCTGTTGTTGTTTGGGTTTTGGTTTTTTTAGTACAAATGGAAAATGCTGGGGAAAATACATATTATATTTTATCAGACCTCAGATGTAAAAAATAGTTCAAGAGACTGCTGATGTAGTGGCAGCTGGGTTCATTGAAGCCTATTTACAATGCCAGTAACACACGATCCTACCCAAAAGTGCTGACAATAGCTGGGCAAAAAACATCCTGTGTTATAACTGATTAATACAATAGGCAGAACACAATCAAACATGGTTTGAGTGAAGCCCCTAAACTCTATTTCAAGGTTTACAGAAATCTGTAATTTTCCAAGCAATGGTAACCACAAACTTAATTACAGAAAAAATAAGAAACCAACAACTGAACATATGGTTTAGACCACTGGACTCTTCAATCACGATGATTCAATCCACCATTCGTTGCTCTAGCAATGATTTAGAAGTTGAGGAAGTTCATCATCTAAAATCTCAAGAAGCCAAAGTCTAGGAGGTTCATACTTAAACAATCTTGAACTTACATTCCAACATGTTTTCTGAATCACAAAAAGTAGTGATGGAGAAATGAAAGATAAATTCCAGGCCATATAAATGGTAAAATAAAAGATATAGACAGGAAATACCATGTAAATCCCTTGCTTAAGTGCTACAAAAAGATAGTTAATAGAGATGATCTCCTATTCAAAAGTATATAGTACCTAAGTATGCCTGGCATTATATACTCACAGTAACAGACTTCATTTTGCCCAAATAATAAGCAAAAACTTATATAGGGCCTAATCTGTGCCCAACAATAGTCTAAGTGTTCTCTCTAAATTAAATTATTTAATCCTCTAACAACTATAATTAGTAAATACAATTATTATCCCATTTTACAGATGAGGAAATTTTGAGGACAGTCATTCATCCAAGTTTACTCAGATAATAGCAACACAGCCAGAATTTGAACCCAAGCAATCTAAATTTAAAGACTAAGTTCTCAACTCAATTTGATATTACTTCCTTATATAAATGGTCATATTCAAAGAAAGGGAACCATATATAAATATCATATTTTAGCTGCTAAACTTGTTTCTTATGGAGATAGAGGGCAGAGTGATATCACAGCGGGTAGGGCATTTGCCTTGCATGCTGCCGACCTGGGTTCAATTCCTCCATCAATCTCAGAGAGCCCGGCAAGCTACCAAGAGTATCCCGCCCGCACAGCAGAGCCTGGCAAGCTCCCCATGGCATATTCAATATGCCAAAAACAGTAACAACAAGTCTCACAATGAGAACATTACTGGTGCCCACTCAAGCAAATCGATGAACAATTGGACTACAGTGCATGGAGATAGAATTTCTGAGACCACTTTGTATTTATGACATGATTGAACAAAGAAATAAATGGACTGTGAAAGTTGGTTTTCCTACTATTGAAGAGGGAATTTATAGATAGGTAATAAAAGAATAAACCCTGTGTTTAGCTTCCTACATAGATTAATACATAAATGACATCTATGCAGATAATATATATATACCACATAAGTATATATAAAATCAAATAGGTAATTCTATAAATCTGTCTGATGGCAGATCTAGAGCAGAGACAAGGATTTTTAAGCATATCTAGCACCTCAATATTGATTTCTTAATACTATTTTCCAATTTAAAGGAAACTTAGTTCTTGGGAAAATGGCCATTTCTGGGACTAGAGCAGGGAATATACAAGATATACCCAGAGCATCTTATACCAGTAAAGATGGAAGCTCAAAGAAGCCTTAGAGACATATCAGAGACACGAGCTAGAATCATTTAAGCAGAAAATAAACATACAACATCCTATTGGTTATAACCTAAAGTATAAAATAAATATTCATGAATCCTTACTGATAAAGACAAATAAGTCCTATCAAAGCATTCTACATAATATCTACAAAACTCTCCATTACAAGCGGTAGAGGTTATACCCTCCCTCTTCCCTGCTTGGGGCCAGGCAAACCTTAGTGACTCACTTCCACAGAAAACTTTAAGGAAGTGAAAAGAAAAGCCTCCACAGTGAGAAACCTGCCTCAACAATGCTACCTTAATCAAGCAATAGCATGTGGCTATTGTGTATCCTATTATATTAAGTGACAAGAATACTCCACCTCTGCAGAAAAAAAACCCATAGCCCTAGTCTAATCATGTGCAAACATTGACAAGCTAAAATTAGAGAACCTGCTACAGTCTCTCTGTTCAATGTTCTTCTATACTGTCAAAAGTTCTGAAACTCCAGGAAAAAAACTGAGACCACATCACAGACCAAAGAATACTGCGGAAGCATGACAATGAAATGCAATGGGATTCCCAGGACTGAATCCTGGAACAGAAAGAGCCTATCAGTGTAACACAAGTGAAACAAAATAAAGTCCAGAGCTAGATCAGTGGTGATGTTCTAATGTCAGGGGGGGTTTTTGTTTTTTGGTTTTGTTTTTTTTTGACAAATGTACCAAACACTGTCCTCCTGTTGTTAATCGGTTTGCTCGAGCGGGCCCAGTAATGTCTCCATCATGAGACTTGTTGTTACTGTGTTTGGCATATTGAATACATCACAGGTAGCTTGCCAGGCTTTGCTGTGTGGGCGAGATACTCTCAGTAGCTTGCCAGGCTCTTCGAGAGGGGCAGAGGAATTGAAGCCGGCTCAGCTGGGCTGGCTGTGCACAAGGCAAATGCCCTACCACTGTGCTATTGCAGATGATTTCCACTTAACTCTATTTCTACTTTGATTACATTCATTATTTCCATTATTATTTGGAATATTTCCCCCAACAGTCAGACCTGCTGAAAGGCATCTGAAATAATTTGTTTTCTATTGCTGGTTATGAAGAGCATATGATGTCACGTGGTTGCTATTGCGGCTGCACAATTTTGGATTTCTGATATTTTACTAATTGAGTCTGGAGGGATTTCTACCAAAAGCCACATAGTTCCAAGATTGGTTTGTGTGCCTCTGGGTCCACGGCTGTGCTAGAGAACCACTTGTGGGGGTCAACTTGTGGTCTCAGCGGGGTGGGAAGGACCCCATGAGGTTCAGTTGCCACGTCACTGCAGGCTCATACCTGGCTGTCCAGTAGGGTCTGAAGCTGTGGCCACCTTGCCATTCCAGGGGGGGGGGTGGGGTAGGGAGGAGTGACAGAAGAGACAGACACCCTTTCCCTCGGGGGGGGGGGGGGTACGGTGCTGTAGCTTAATGCATAGTCCATTCACATTTATGCCAAAAGCTGCTGGATTCTGAATTAGGTCCATGTGCCTCTGGGTCCACGGCCGTGGCAGAGAGCCACTCATGGGGGGCAACTTGTGGTCTCAGCAGGGCGGGAAGTACAATTATTCCATTTTAGAGAATAGAATTTACTTGATAATGGAGTGCACCTCACCTAATTAGTTGAAAACTTTCAGAGCAAACACCAACATTTCTTAAGAAAGAAATTCTCATAAATTTTGTTTTGCTGCTATGGCATCAACTCTTACCCAAGTTTCTAGCCTCATTTTCTTGCCTCTTGACAGATTTCAGACTTGTCAACTCTCTTGATTTATATATGTATATATTTACAAATATGATTCTATATCTAGTCTATGGTATATACAGAATTTTTATATAAGTAAGTTATACTATAGTAATAGGATATACATTGTACATTCCCCTGGATATGTTTTTATGGGTTTATAAATAATATCTCCTGTTGGTTCCATTTCTTTGGAAACCCCTGAGATTCTTGGCCATGAGCTCCCTGATGGAGTGATAGCACAGTGCTAGGGCGTTTGCCTTGCACTCAGCCAGCCCGGCCGAGCCGGGTTCGATTCCTCTGCCCCTCTCAAAGAGTCCAGCAAGCTACCAAGAGTATCTCACCTGCACAGCCTGGCAAGCTACCCGTGACGTATTCAATATGCCAAACACAGTAACAAGTCTCACGATGGAGACATTACATTGGGCCTGCTCAACTAAATTGATGAATAATGGGAAGCCGTGACCATGAGTTCCCTGCCACCTGCACCTTATCCGCCCCCCTGCCCCCAGTCATACCTTTACCTCACTTCTCCTTATTCTGTCTCTTTCATGAACACTGACCTCTCTCACCCTTTTCTCCTCTTGAATCCTTTCAACACATCCTGTCCCCACCTTACAACAGGCTGAACTCTCTGCCAAGACCACTCTCCCTATTCAGTCCTCCACTCTTCACTCTGTTATGGCTTCCTCAGCATACCTTCCCAATGCCAAGCCCACTCAGAATAAGCTTTTAATGAAGCCTCATCTCCCCTGCCTTGCTTGATAAGTTGCAAATTTCATCTGCCCTTTATATAAATTGCATGAAAGCTGGAACTGTCCTGTGTGGCTCATTTCTTGTCATTCCAGTCTCTTGCAAAGTGTGTTAGGCATAAGAGGCTCTCAATGAGTATGTAATCAATGAATTTCTGATGTTCAGGTGTTATGATATCAGTAATCTGACACTGTCACAGCCTCAGAAATTCTTGCTAGTGCATAAAGTCATCCAGCCCTCTTGACACCTCCTTAGGCTGAAACTCAAGGTCAAAAAAGGGAGGTGGGGGACTCAGGGGAGCAACTCAGGAAGGCAGAGGAGGAGCTTTACTCGCCAAAAGGCAGCAACCTCTCTGCAGATAGGCTAGATGTGGCCAGCATGGCTGCAGCCTCACAGGGACACTGACTTCTCCAAAAACACCACCTGCCTCTTAACCCAAGTGGTGTGATGTAATTACAACACCCACTTGGTACCAGCTGCCCAGTGTTGAAATTCTCAGTAGAACCTTTTTTTTAAGTCTTAAGAGAAATATCAAGTCTATGCTACTTAAAAGGGAGAGAGAGGGAGAGAGGGAGAGAGAGACAGAGAGAGAGAGAGAGAGAGAGAGAGAGGAAGAGAGAGAGACAGAGAGAGAGAAAGAGAGAGAAAGTGTTCTTACCAGAGTTCTTTCATTTCAAAGTAAAAACTAAAGGGTTAAAACCTAAAGGAACATCTACTCCTAACTGAATTTTGGAAAATATAAAAACAAGCAAGTATTATATTTCTTCTTTGGGTTATTGGGTGACTGGTGTGGAGGTATTCCTGATGAGCACAGCATGAGTCTGGTCATGCTTACAGATCACCAGAATTGCCTGCACTGGCTAATATCCACAAGTCCAACAAAATAGGCCCTTGGAAGATGTCCCTAAAGGCAGCACCTAATTGATTCAATGTTTCATATATGTGACTATTTTCAAGCATGTCTTTAAATCCATTGGTATTTCTTCTAAGAACAGGTGGGGTCCATATCCCCTGCTCCTGCTCTTGAATTGAGCTATTTGTTATACACTTGGTGTCCAATAAAACATGTTGGCTTTGTGAGATCACACTGCTATGTGACTCGAGGGTCTTGGCATAGGCAACCATGCAGTTCCATCTGGTTCAAGAGAAGGGAACACTGGAACACTGACACCACCCTTAAGAAGTGTCACTGTGGCTTAGATCTCTGCCTAACACCATGTACAAAAGTAAAATCAAAATGGATCAAAGACCTCAACATCAGACCAGAATCCATAAGGTACATTGAAGACAAAGTTGGCAAAACCCTCCATAACATTGAAGCTAATGGTATCTTCAAAGATGTCACGCCGCTGGCCAAGCAAGTGAAAACAGAGATAGACAAATGGGACTATCTTAAACTAAGAAGCTTCTGCACCTCAAAAGAAACAGTGACTAAAATACAAAGACAGTCTACAGAATGGGAAAGGATATTCTCCAAATACACATCCAACAAGGGGTTGATATTAAGGATGTACAAAGTACTGGTTGAACTACATAAGAAGAAAACATCCAACCCCATCAAAAAGTGGGGCAACAAAATGAACAGATACTTTCTCAAAGAAATCCGAATGGCTAAAAGGCACATGAGAAAATGCTCTATATCATCAATCATCAGGGAGATGCCTATCAAAACAACAATGAGATATCATTTCACACCACAGAGACTGGCCCACATCCAAAAGAACAAAAGCAACCTATGTTGGCGCGGATGTGGAGAGAAAGGGACCCTCCTTCACTGCTGGTGGGAATGCCAACTGGTTCAACCCTTTTGGAAAACAGTATGGATGATTCTCAAAAAATTAGAAATTGAGCTCCCATTTGACTCAGAAATACCACTCCTGGGAATATACCCCGGAGAGGCAAAAAAGTGTAGTCGAAGTGACATCTGCACTTGTTTGTTCATTGCAGCACTGTTTACAATAGCTAGAATATGGAAAAAACCTGAGTGCCCAAGAACAGATGACTGGTTAAAGAAACTTTGGTACATCTATACAATGGAGTACTCTGTAGCAGTTAGAAAAAATGAAGTCATGAAATTTACATACAAGTGATACTACATGGAAAATATCATGCTAAGTGAAATGAGTCAGAAAGAGAGGGACAAACATAGAAAGATTGCATTCATCTGGGGAACATAAAGTAACAAAATAAGAGACTAACACCCAAGAACAGCTGTGATAAATACCAGGTTGTTCACTTCATGGCTTAGAGGACAGCCACACACTCTAGGGGTAAAGGCAACTCAGATAGAGAAGGGAGCACCAAATAAAGGGTGCTGGGAAGATCTGCCCAGGATGGGAGATGCATGCTGAAAGTAGTCCATAGACCGAACATGGTTGCCACCCAATGTCTCTTCTGCAGACCACAGCACCCAAATGGGAGTGCCCTGCCACAGAGGCAGGGTGGGATGGGGGATGGGGGGTGGGAAGGATACTAGGATTGGTGAGGGTGGAGAATGGGCACTGGTGGTGGGATGGGTACTCGATCATTGTATAACTGAAACCCAAGCACAACAACTTGTAAGTCTACAACTGTACCTCATGGTGTTTCACTAATAAAACAAAACAAAAAAAAAAAATAACATGACATAAAAATTTCAAAAAAAAACTTATCTTCTAAAATTGTGAGACTTGTCTCATAATGGAGATGTTACTGGTGCCCGCTCGCGCAAATCAATGAACAATGTGAGGACAGTGCTATCTTCTAAAATTAAAATAGTTAAGAAAGATAAAAAAGAAGTGTCACTGTGAGGAAACCACACCACAGTGGGAAAGTATGGTGGCACTCTAGTGTCAATCTCATACCACTTGGGTGCTAATTCCATGATGATTCTAGCCCTGAGCTGTAGAGTTAATCCCAAACCTTGACATCTTAGCCGGCAAGTGGAAGAGAGGAACAGACAAATGATTCCTATTGTAACTTTTCAAATCCCAGATCTAAAAATCTTCCCAAAGGGTGATTGCTTCACAATAGTCCTGTTGGGAAGGGTGGTAGGTATGTCACAATAGTTATCATGATTTTTTTTAAATAATACTAAAAAGAACGGTTCTTTCTTAGCTATCAAACCAGTGCTCAATTTTGTGCCAGTCATCAACAGTTTTTACCTCTTGCAAATAACCCACATACAAACAAATAATTTATTTATTTTTAAATTAACCTTATGAAAGGAGTGGACTCCAAACAGCTTAACCTACTTCTAGGAAGAAAAGAAAGATGTTTAGGAAAAGGAGTGCTCAGTGTTTAGTGAATGCGTGAAAGAATGATCCAAAGAGCCAAGAAAGGTGTGTGTGAGGATATAGAAAGCAATGGCAACCTTAGTTTCCACAGAAATACATAAGGACGTTCTTATCACATTGAATGAAATTTATTAATAAGTGAATCACAAACAAAGGATATCTACTTGCATCTGTAACTAGAAAGTGGACTCACCTGATGACGAAAACAAAATATTTTGACAAACTGCAATAATGAAGCAAAATAAAAATGGGTGGCTGTTGTAAACTTCTCTTAGAAAGCAGACTATGCCAGGACCGTGGAGTCTTTGAGGAGAGGTGCTAGATGGGTCCGAAAGAGAATAGAAGCTAAGAATTACTAATAATAGGAAATTATGATGATGAAGTATAGTGATTTAGAAAACTATGTTGGGGAGGGTGGTAGGTATGTCACATGTTGCTTTATGTGATGGAGTTAAGAGAGTGAAAGCAGAAGAAAGGCCACTTAATACTTTAAAAATGTTTGCAGTGCCCCCACATCAAAGATATATAGACCTAGACCCATGCTGTTCTGACATTTAAAAGAGGCATCCAGGATTTGGTGGTATCAATAGGTGGATTTAGGCAACAGTTAAGCATCAAAAGTACAGGCAAAGGAAGAATCTAAGAAAATTCAGAGACTCTCAAAGTGAAAGAGGCCTAGTGAGGAAAGAAAACGAAAGGAAAAGGAGGAAATTATCTCAAAGAAAAGGAAAATGAGCTCAGGGAAATCTGGGACTTGGAGATGGTGCTAGCAAGATCAAAAATATCCTGTGGATAATTAGAGATGCTGGATTTAGATTTTGAGGAATTGAAAAGTCTAGGGTGGTGGATTTAGGACTTGTCAGCCTGGAGGCAATACCTAACACCATGAATTAATTCCCAGGTTTTTTATGCTAGCTCTTGTTAGATCTTTGATGTTCAAGACATGGAGCTCAAAGATGGAAAGTTTTGGAAATATGGCATCTGTTTCAAGTAGTGAGCCGCATAATTAGTTCCCCACCATCATAATCATCTTATTGCTAATTTAATAATACAACAAAATACAAATTTTCAAGAGTGCCTATATTCTTTAGGGTTCTTTATAGATTTTGGATTAGTCTCCCTACTGACTTTACATTGACAGTCTAGGTCACAGAAATGGAGAATCTTTTTTTTTTTTTTAAAGAATAGGTGGGTGGGCCACCATCCCCACTGTGCTCCACTTGAATAGACTGTAAGAACACCAAGAGCTTTTGTAGAGCCAAAAAGAACTCAAGAATGTGCAGCTGGAGGTATCAGCTGTGCATATCTAATTCTAGACAAAATAATTCCCCAGAGTGTCCAGCTGTGGAGAGAGAAAGAAAAAAAAGACAGTAATTTAGTCAGGAAAGTCAACAGTGGCTAAAGATTCATATTGGCCACAGAACATGTATATAGTGGGGTCCCAGCTGAGGTACTGCCCCCACCACAACATTTGGGTAATTCACCATTGCAAAGTGCACATCACTTTGTGACCATCTGTCGGAAAGCACGCTGTGGGTCAGAGACATGGGGAAATACAGTGACCTGAAAGGAGACCGAGGTGAGATAAAGAAAGGAAAATATGAAAGGAATCTAATTGATTTCACCTAAAGAGGGGCAAGCAAGTTGTAAGACGTATGGGATAGGGGTTGTCGCCTTAAGTATATCATGACTCAGCAAGTGCTCTTTTATCTGTTTAAGAAAATAATTACGGGAAACTAATGTTTCCTGGAAAGTATCTATGATTGAGCCCTTTTGGAAGAGTGTCAAGAGGTTTCTGGCTGTTGAAAGGTAACAGCACCTGACTTCCCCAAAGAAGTCCTGGCCTGATCCCAGTCAGGTACAGAATGGAGACACTGAACACATTCACTTCTAGAAATCACTCAAAGCTAACTTCCTTGACTTCCTTGATATATGCTTATTCCATGCATATATTGTCCTCTATCCTCGTTTGACTAACCTTTAGTTATCATTATAGGTTTCTTTTCTTCATACTGAAGCTCTGGTGATCTCCAGCGCAGGGACCTCTCTCCCCAAACACAGATAGGATCTTGTCTGCACTCTGGGCTTTAGTGATACGTATATACTGATCACTGTCCAATATTTCCTCTCACCCAGATTCTTGGTTTGAGTGTAGACTTTGACACTGGGTCTCTCCTTTTCAACATTAATTAAACTCAGCTTGTTTAACACTGTACTCACAATATACTCCTAGAGACTCAAGCTTTCACTTCCATTTCCTATCAACAAATGGCATCTCTTTCCAAAGTTAGTCCCGTAAAAGTCTTCACTTGAATGTTCTTTCCCTTGACTTACACTTTCTACACAGCCATCCCAAATTAATCCTTTCGGAGAGGAACACCAAACCTACAGTCAGTGGCGCTCAACAATTTACTTCTAACTCTGTACTCAGGGATCATTCTCATCAGGTCATAGGGACCATATGGGGTATGTAGGATCAAATCCAGGTCAGCCACTGCAAGACAAACATCTTCCCCATTGTACTATCTTTCCAGCACCCCCAAATTAATTTGTCTCACCCCATTTATATGACCATTAACCATGAAACCAACCAATGAAAACTATTCATTTTATTAACATTATTACAGCAATCTTCTGACTTATCTTCATATCAACTTGAGTCTGCCTTATTTCACCATCCCCAGTACACTCTCAAGCACTCCTTCTGAAAAAAATCCAATCATCTCACTTACATGATCTAACAGTCATACGTAGGTTACTCTAAAGGTTTAATGTAACTATTATAAAATTTAATATAAAAGTCCAAATACATTCAAATAACTTGCACAATTTGGCCTATCTATAAATTGACATAATTTTGCCTGTTTAAACTTTTTACTCCAATGATGCTGAGTTTTTTCCTAGCTCCTTGGGTTCAGTTTTTGTCCGAGCAATTTGTGTCATGGCAGCTCTTAATTTTCCCTCTTTCTCTTTTGTTATGTTTATTGAGATGACTGGTGAGGGGGGTTGCATATCTGATTGTGGTGCTTGCACACTCAATGACAGTGCTCATGGTGTTATCTCTTAGCAGCATGTTTCTACATATGCTGCTTTGCATTCTTGTTTCCTTATATTTTCAAGCCTTCAAGTCCCAGTTGAGGCAAGCTTCCTTTGCCAAGGCTTCCCTGATGAGTTCCGTCCAGGCTTAGGTAATTTGCAGTGAACTCCCAAATACCCAATATCCACCCCCCATCAAATCACATTTTACTGTTAGTATCTATGTCTATCTATATGACTTAGTCTTCCAGTAAAGAAAGAACACCACAAGGATAGAATATGTCTACTTGTAGACAATTATATATCCAGCACCTAACCTAGTACTGATATATGTTGAATGAGTAAATGAACATGTGATTTGCAGTCTGATGAGCAGCAGAGCTCTGTGAAGTCTATGTGAAAAAAATATCCTCTCAGAGAATGAGAAAGATTTACAACATTTCTTTTTTTAAGTTATAGCCCAGCAGTTATAGTATGTTCAGGTATAGTTATTCCCTAATGTACCACTAACAGAACAGGAGTCTCCTGATGGACTTACTGCAAAACTCTTACTCTAAGCACAATGCTGTGTTTTCACTTTCACCAACAAACATTAACAATGAGCACATCAGGATGGTTTTTGGGTCCTAGGTACATAAAACAGAAAAGTCTAGATGTACTTGATGACTTCCTAGGGAAGATTATATTGGACCAATAATAAGTGGTTTTAAAACTTTGAGCTTGTCACTGGAGCACCTGGAAGATTTGCTCAAGTGCAGATGTCTGGGCCCCAACCCCAAAGTTTCTGATTCAGTAGATCTGGGATGAGGCCAGAGAATTTGCATTTTTACCAAGTTTCCAGGTGATTCGGGTGCTGCTGATCTGGGACCACAATCTTGAAAACCACTGTACTAAACATTTGAGTCACTTCTATTAGTCAACCCAACACATGAGAAGTCAGTGCCCACAGCCCTGGGAGAGGAGGACCACCTCTTCCTGAGTCCCGCACCTGAACAACTAGCCACTGAGGAAGAAGTGGGGGAACTTGCAAAGCAATTCAAGAACTTCAGGCAAGGAATCCAAAATTCATAAATTTAACTTCTCTTATATTTAGAATGAAGGTTACCAGAGTCATTGTAGTAACATAGAACAGTTCAAAGTAAAGCAATTCTGACAGAAAAGTCCATTAGGTCCTTGTGGCAACGTGTCTCCACAGCATTTTCTCTTCTGAAAAGAGCTCCCCATTTTCCTTTGAGTTATAGCCATTCTGTAGTTCTCAGTCCTGATGGTTAACGTCAGACATATTTCCAACCCTGGGCACAGGAAACGACCCAAAAAACCTGTTCAAAAAACATCTGCCCTGCCCAGTCCTCAAGAATTGAAGAAAAAACTAATCACCTTCTGGTGAGCACTTTTGTGTGAGAATCATAGCAACCTCCAGCAAGCACCACAATAAAAGCTCTCTCTCTTTCTCTCTCTCTCTCTCTCTCTCTCTCTCTCACACACACACACCATGAGTACTGTCATTGAGTGTGCAAGCACCACAATCAGATATGCGACCCCCCTCACCAGTCATCTCAATAAACATAACAAAAGAGAAAGAGGGAAAATTAAGAGCTGCCATGACACAAATTGCCGGGACAAAAACTGAAACTCCTGGGGAAGAAAGTTTTTCTCCTCTGGAGTCATTACATTGATAGGAAATCTGGAACTTTCTGGGAGTTTCTCCCAGTGAAGAAAATGGTAGCAGAGAATGACACCAACACTGGAGAAAAGTCAGCAAGAGCTGAGAGACAGTGGTCTAGAGCCAGCAGGCCTGAACTGGAGCTGAGTTTCTGTCACTTTTTTAAAAGTAAGTCTTTCCTGGTGCGGGAGGCCGGGGGTGATGTGTCAGTGCTTCCATGACTCAGTGGGCCAAGGGGGCAATTCTTCCTGATTTTTAGCCAACTTGGGCTGACAGTTCAATGGGTGGGAAGATGTGGTGCTGCAGGGGCCCTGTAGTGCCAGAAATGATCAGGGCAACTGCAAAAGTGCTTGGGGGGGGGGGCCTCCAGGACCACAACCACTGATGCTGGTGGTGATGATTAGGGGACTATGTGGTACAAAGGACAGAACTGGTGTGAGGTGCATGAAAGGCGAGTACCTTAACTTTGAGTTACATCTCTAGTCACTAATTACAAGGGTCTTGACTGATGGAATTCTACTAAATTCACAAATAATAAAATATAAACAACCCAATCCACGCACTGCTCTGGTGATGGATATTGAAATAACCAACTGCTATTGCCAGGCCTACTGGGATTGTACCGAATAAAAATTTTCTAACAAATCACTTCTTTATCATAGTACTTGGCTTCATCACAGCTTCTCTCTGTGAGTTCCCTGACCAGAAGACTAGTGCTCTTTCAACAATTGTCTTAGTCGTCTTTGGTTCTAGTTCCTTAAACTGTGGGCTCTAGCTCTAAAGGATATTTTATCACTAAATATGAGGGCCACAAAAACTTTGGCAGGGGTAAAGGGTTTCTTGATGTGCAACGACCTAATGATTCTAAGGTGTATCTGGCAGTGCTCATCTATGTTGTATTTCTCAAGCAAAAGGGGGGGCGGGACACGGAAAAAAGCTTAAGCCCTGGTCTAGCTGATTCCAGTCAGTACTCAAGTGACTATTTGCAAACAGCCTTCAAAAAACCCATGAGTTTGGGCCTTTAATATGCACTCAAATTAAAGGAAAGGAGGAAAAGGAGAGGCAAGTGGCAGGGCAAAGGGAACAAAACACACCAAAAGTGATACTTGACTAACAATTCTTAACCCTCGGAGGGGAAGTCAGGCAAACCTTCACTCTGCTCTAGAATATTTCTTAGTAAATCTCAACTCCCACCAGAAAGCTTTCCCCGTTTTCCTTTTCCTTGAAAATACCATATGGAAAAGGGGGGGTGCCCAGAGGAGAGAAGTGTCGGAGAATGACAATTGAGGGGTGACTCCCACATAAGTCAGCTTCCTCTTCCACAAATCAGTTTCCAGAAACTCTGCCACATCATGCAATGAGAACCTGGCTTCTCAGTCCAAGGAAAGTCTCAGAGGTCTTGTGCAAAGACAGTAGCACCTCTTTTTTTTTTTTCAGCTGACAGCGAGCTTCCTTGCAGAGCACCTACAGAGCCCGAGCTCAGAGAAGAGCATTATTATCCCCTTATTATTACCGAGGAAGCAAAACCCAAGAGAGGTCCATGAACCCCCGCACCAACTTATCACTCACATCTTGGTGGTTGTGTCTAGCCCCAAGGGGATGTAGCAGCCAACCGTGAGACCTGAGATGGACCGCTTTTTTGACTTCAAGAGACCTGCCTTGGAAGGAAAACAGAAAGAACACAGACAGAGCTGCCTTTTCAAATCCTGGTGGATGTCCCAAGATTAGCAGCTTTCCTCCAAGTCGGCCTCAAAGACTTCCTTTACAATTGTTCATAAGCTAGCTCAAGGGATAGGCAGTGAAGTTCACTAAAACAAAAACATAACCTCCAACATCCAAAACAGCTGGTGGAAATTGTGACTCTTTCAGAAGAGCTGACTTATCTCACTGAGTCAAAACAAGTGTGAGCGCTTCAAACAGGCACGAGATCAGAAACCAAATGAGGTGTTTATTGAGTGCTGTCCCTCTTGATTTTTCCCCCTCCCCTGCCAGACATGAGTCTCTTTCCCTTCATCCTGACAAGGAATAAAACCCTTTAGAAGAATGGACCTTTGGGGAAATACGTTTCAAAGGGGATTTTTTTTCTTCCTAATTGTGGAAAAGTAACCTCTGTCCTTGAGAAAAAATACAGAAAACACCAAAACCCAAAAATAATAAGTAAGAATCACCTGTAATCCCATTGCAACTGTTTCCATTTTGTTCTATTTGACTTGGACTTTCATATACTCACAAATACCCCCACCGCACGCAATTAACTTTTATATTTAACTCACTTGGAATCAGATTTTTCACCAAGACCCTAACCATCTCCACCTATTGTTTATTCTTCTACAATGCCTTTGTCCATGTATGAACATAAATTTTTCTATATACATACCCATAGTAACATATAAACATAAACTATAAACATTTAGGATGCTCTAATTCTTGTGCTAATATAAACATGACAAAAATTCATTTTCATAAATTTCTCATACAGAGAATTTCCTTTTTCTTTCAGGGCACTGGAATTCAGGGCATTTAATGGATAGTGACAGGCACTGAGGGTATGTAGGTCCTTTCTCCCTGCATGTTCATGCCAGTTTTCTCCTTCTGCATATGTTCAAGCCGGTTAGGCAACCTGCTGGTAGAATTTCAAGGACTTTCTAGTATCCACAGAAGTTTGAGTCAAGTTAACGGGTTATTTCAATTTGCAATGCAGAAATATTAAAATACCATGTTTTAAAAGTATAACAGTAAATAAAAGTAGATAAATATTTAAGGAAGTTTATTAATCTTCGACATTACTTGGACAGAACCAAGCAATGATATCAAAAAGGATATCAGGACCCAGTGATAAAGTGTCTGCTTTCCCCATGGTTGAGGTCCTGGGTTCAAACTGACACTGAAAATACAAAGTGGGTGTGGGATGGGGCATCAAGCTGATTAGAATGAGCTACTCAAAACTGATCTTCTCTAAAACTCTCAAATCAAGATCATTTGTAGCAGGTTTTGCCATTACAGGAAACAAGCTTTACTTTTACCACATTCTCCTATTTCCTTATGAGATGGCTCCTTGAGACATGTCCAAGGAGAAGGCTTTTAAATGGCATTATTATCTCTCTCATTCTAAATTTACAGTCCCCATTGAACAAACTGCTTCTGAATTGGCACAAGCCACTCAGTCACTCACCATTGGGGGATGATTCACTTTCTGTGGGGGAAAAAAAATCTAGAGTTTGGATAATAGAGAAGTTTGCCTCCGCTGAAAGTTCAAGAAATTCTGGTACAATTTAGGAAAATCATTATTGTGGAAGGCTGTGATGGTTCCAAGAGCATCCCTTAGTAGTTACTGCACCCTCTGACCTTAAAAAAAAAAAGTGTAAGCAACTTCATGCACGTACATAGCCCTTACCAGCTTCCCTTCAAAGTCTCATTCTCTTCATTACCACTGTGTGGAATTAAAAACAGTTGGTCAAGCTCCACTAATCGACAGCTGCTTGCAATTAGATGAAGCATTTAGAGCCATTCTCTTAACTACCTTCCCAACTGCCTACCCATTCAGCAAGAGCAATACACCGTGACAATTTGCCAGAATGTTTCACTTATCTTCATCTTTAGTGGTTTCTATACCTTCCTTATTTTCTTCAATCTTCCCACACACTGTCTGCCTCTTCCAGTTCCTCTTGTTAAATTAGGGGTATGCAGAGAAGGGATTAGTTTAAACCAGGTCACTTTGTGCTAAGATGGAAAATTCTACCCAGGCAACTATTAAAGGGCAGCTAGATCTTGATGTTTCTCATAGCAAAAAGATGCCCTTATATTTTTCCTTTAAAAAAAACTACAGTATTTGCTGTAATTTTTTCCCTGAAAGGATTATAAGGGAAAACTAAAGTTACTGGACTTTTGTAAACTGTTTCCAGTTCTCAAAACTTTACACATTTGAGAGGAGGTAGAAAATGTACAGATCTCTTCATTCTTTCCTTTACAGACTTGGTCTCAAGTGTCCAGCTACTATATCCAATGTCATAGAAGCAGTGGAGCATGGACTGAATCCAACTCTACTCAGTCCAAATGACTTTCTGCTGCTCCAGCTTTCATCTATTTTATATATTGACTGGTGGCACCTGAGATCGAACCCAGGGTCCCTCTCGCTTGCAAGGCCTGCAGTGTATTGCATCTCTGGTTCCAGCTCCTTTCTCTAAAAAGAAAACATTCCCATATCTAGAAAGAGACTGAGTCCAATTCATCTCTACCACTTGCCCTCTCCAAGGGCTAGAACTGCAACCCTCCCAGGCTTCCCAGCCTCCAGCCTCTCACAGGGTATAAAGGAAAAAAGAAAAACAAAACAGGCATGACATATCTTCCCCTTGGCAATTGTCTTTACTACCATACCTTTCCTTCCCCACTTAGAAAGATTGTCCACCAACTGAACCATATCCAAGGTTTGTTCTCCATCTCACATTCTCTGATGTTCATTCCCTCCTGTATACCACTGATGTAGTTTGTGGTAGAAGCAGAAGGAGGATCATGAAGGAAATATTGTAGGAAGAGAAGCAAAAAATGAGAGAGAGAGAGAGATAAGAGGGATCAAGAGACAGTTATGGCCACTCAAAACTGAAGGAAAAGGAGAGCTAAGGTGAGAGCAGGTGCCCTCATCAACATCCTGCATACAGCTCTGACTTCTTCAACTTTTTCCAAAGCTAAGAGGGTTCCAGGGACCTCTTCCCCACAACCTCAAGCCTCTTGTCCAATCTCTCAGACAGTCATGAAAGCATCCTCTGATCTAAGACCCCTGAAGATTTTTATTTTACTTTCTCCTTAAACTCGAGTTTCTATTATACTGACCATAATAATGTTAGTCTTGGAAGGGAGGGGGGAGGAATATGGAACCACACCTGTCTGTGCTCAGGTTTTATCCCTAGTTGTGTGCTTAGGAGTCACTCAGTGATTGGGAGACCACATGCAGTACATGGATCAAACCCAGGTAAGGTGCATGCAAGGCAAGTGTCTTATGACTGTACCATCTCTTTGGTACCAAAAATTTGTTTTCTTATGCCAGAGGGATGGCTCAAAAGGCTGTAGTGTATGCAAAGCAAAACAGGAGTCCCAGGTTTTATCCCTGGCATCACGTAGTACCTGAACACCATGAAAGTGACCCATGAACACCAAACCTGGAGTAGTCTTTAAGAACTGCTGGGTGTGTCTCAAAGACAAAAAAATCTTTGTTGGTTATTTTGCTGTTTTCTGTTATATATACCTATACACACACATATATATTCCTGCTATATAGATGTGATTGTAGATATAAAAAGAAGTGATAACAATGATCCTGTGGCCTTTAAGTACTAAGGGTTAAAAAGTAGTGTTCTAGTTAAAATTGGTATTGTGTTTATTTGCAAGCATACAGCTGTCCAATGTAACACAAATACATATTTATTAACTATATAAAACACATAAAAAGTTAATCTCTTAATGAATTTAAAGATACCACTTTAATTCAATTAATGCATATTTTGATTAGTGATAAGCTTGCAGTTTCCAGAGTGAATATTTTCCAGTTTTTTTATATATATATACACACTGAAAATGTGTTTGTTTTATCCACCTACGATGAGGAAATGAAAATTTTGTCAGTGGTGACACTAAATTTTAGGGTGTCTTCCTTATTACATACCCAAATGACAAAGTGATCCATCATCAGAATTTCTTTCTGATACCCTACTTGCTGACAGCTTAGTTAGGGTCACCTTTCAGCTTTATTGCAAATTAGGTGAACAGGTATTTTTTAAATTCAGTAAATCATTCACTTTTTCAGAACCAAGGTCACTCTTTCAATTTATTCCTTGTTTTATCCCCTAGATGATTTTACACACTAGGACAAGATGCCCTAGCAAGGTTTGCTGGGAGGTAAGTAGCTCTTTATTCATGAAGCAGTAAGGAGGGTTAGTGAGAACTGTCAGATCCTGCCCTTCAGCTGAGCCACTGTAGAAGAGCAAGTAAGGATGATGATTCTATCATAATTATGTATGTGTCTGCATGTCCCTCCGAAAGTCTTCAGGTACCCGAGGAGTATGCACATTTCAATTTAACTATCACTGGCTCAAAAGGCCCTCCCTAATTTATCCCTTTCCCATTTTCAGTCTCATTCTAAATCCTGCTTTCTCCCAGGATTTCAGTCCCTCTGGGTCACGAAGGAGGCAGTTCCTACAGCCTGGTTATCCTTTTCTCAGACACCTTTTTTTTCATCATTCACTCTAACACAGATTTTCTAGTTAGATCTCTACCTTGAAGATCTCTGCTATTCTCTTTTCTATCCTTTATCAAAATCTGTCATCATGCATCATTTGTGTTTATTTAAGCAACACACAGTATCTAATGTGGCCCTCCACTAGTAGCTGTGGCATCAGTTAAGTGCACATTAGGAAGACCCACCCCAGAATGCAAAGCTGCTGAATGCAAAGCTCCTGAAGAAATCTCTTTCTATTAAGTCTTCCAAAGTGTTTCTGCTGCCACTAAAGTCTCTACTGCCACTGTTCTGATTATAATCTCCAGAGAGGAAGAAATTATATAATACTGGGGGGAGGAGATTGTGTTCGGTAGATAGAGGGTCAAGGAAATGGGCCACACCTAGTAGAGTTAGAATGCTCAGATGCTACTCCCAGCACTGGAAATGCTCAAGAGATCAATAAGTTCTGTAGATTGAATCCAGGCTTCTGGCATAAACTCCCTGTGCTCTAGCACGTTGAGCTATCTCTCTGGCCCAAACATTTTTTAAACATATATATATATATATATATATATATATATAGAGAGAGAGAGAGAGAGAGAGAGAGAGAGAGAGCGAGAGAGCCCAGCAAGCTATCAAGAGTATCTCACCCACACGGCAAAGCCTGGCAGCTACCCGTGATGTATTCGATATGCCATACACAGTAACAACAAGTCTCACAATGGAGACGTTACTGGGCCCACTCAAGCAAAACAATGAACAACAGGAGGACAGTGAAGTGCTACAGTGCTATATAATATGTAAACATATATAAACATTTATATAGAAACACATATATGTTTATATATAATATGTTTTTTAAATGTGTATATATGTGTGTGTAGATAGATAGATAGCAGAGCCTGGCAAGCTACCCGTAGCATATTCAATATGCCAAAAACAGTAACAATCACAGGTCTCATTCCCCTGACCCTGAAAAAGCCTCCAATATAGCAGCATTGGGAAAGATGATTAAAGAGAGGCTGATTAAATCTCAGGGTTGGGATGAATGGAGATGTTACTGGTGCCCTCTTGAGTAAATCAATGAAAAACGTGATGACAGTATGACAGTGATGCAGTGATATATCTATATCTATCTATCTATATATATGTGTGTATATATATTATATATATATATCTTCAGAATTTTGCTCAGTGGCCAGCAAATAAAAGATGCTCCATAATATATACTTTTAAATAAATGAAAAATTAAAGCTTGTCCTACAGTAAGAAGTACATTTATGTAGTGACCCTATAATAAATGGAAATATGTATATTACATTTATACAAACAAATTTTTACCCGAAACATCCACAGTACATGTCAATCACTGCAAATACTCTACATCGTATTTTATTTGTTGTCTTTCTTTTGGCTGTTTAACCAATAAGAATCCAGAGAGAACTCTAAGTGCTGGAGCAGAGCTTGCATGTACAGGACCCAGCATCCATTGAATGGATGGACCCAGCATCACCTGATCCCCCAAAAGCACCACTGTGTGTGACTGTGTAGCCCACAAACACCCCTGATAAGGGTCCTCTCCAGGAGTCTCAGGCAAAATGGAAGGCCACTGCATTTACTTTGCACTCCACTAATACAGGTGCTAACCAGTCTGAGGCTGAGATCAAGGTTGTCCTAAAGAAAGTCGTGCCTATACCCTGATCACCTGTAATTTCCTTTCTGCTCATTTCCTCCACACCAAATCCTACCAATCCTCCACTGCCCACCTTTCATGGTGATTGCTCTGACAACAACGGTGACCATGGCCTCCTCAGAAATCCTACTACATTTTTTGTAGCCAGTTTATGGCCTTTCTTACTTTCTCCCTTTTCATATAGTCTGTATGGAATATCACCTTTCTTATTGAGATTAATCCTTCAAAGCAAAATTCCGATTTGCTTCATCAGCTTCACTTTTCCCAGCAGTCAGGGTATAATTCCAAAGCGCGCTGGTTAATTAAACTTTGAAGAAAGGAGCTCCTCATTCCATGTACAGGGCTGAGAGGAAATATTTTTAAATGAAGTAAGATTTCAATGGATGGCTGAAAAAGAGAGGACTCATGAGGGAAGTGGGGGCAGGGCATCTATGCAGAGAGGACAGGCCGGAGGGGTTCAGGGCATATTGAGGCTATGTGGTGTGTGATGAAAAGGAGGAAAGAAGATGAAACAATGGCTCACATGGCCCAGGCTTTTCTCTGCAAGAAAAGTGACAAGCAGAGGACTCTATTTAGTTCTCTTACTAACTTTTTTATTAGGGGCTGGAGTGATAGCACAGCAGGTAGAGTGTTTGCCTTGCATGTGGCCGACCCGGGTTCAATTCCTCTGCCCCTCTCTGAGAGCCCAGCAAGCTACCGAGAGTATCCCACCCGCATGGAAAAGCCTGGCAAGCTACCTGTGACGTATTCGATATGCCAAAAACAGTAACAAGTCTCACAATGGAGACATTACTGGTGCCTGCTCAGGCGAACTGATGAACAACGGGAAGACAGGACAGTGCTACAGTGCAGTGCCACTAACTTTTAACTTTGGTGGGAAGAGGTAAGAGGCAGAAGAGTGATGCAGCTATAAAAATGCATCTCTCGGGAGCCCTTTCTATCAAGATAGAACAAGTGTCTTTCATGTTTCTGACCTAGGTTATTTTTCATGATTTATTTATTTATTTATTTATTTATTTATTTTTGGCTTGGGGGCCACACCTTGCTGTGCTCAGGGCTTACTCCCAGCTTTGCATTTAGAGGTCTCTCCTGGAAATGCTTAGAGGGCTCTATGTGGTGCCAGAGATTGAACATGCGTGAGTCGCATGCAAGGCAAGCACCTTCCTCACTGTCCTATCTCTTCCATCCCTGACCTGGATTTGATCCCTCAAGAACCACCAGGTATGACCCGGGAGACTCAAGCTCTACCGAAGTGGCCCTGTTAGTCTTTGTCACCACAAGCAGCACCAATTCCTCAGGCCCAAAACTGACTCATGGGCCTGGATGGCCATGTCTCACTGGGAATGACCCTCTCAAACCTTGATTTGGCCACTTCTGTTTAGATATCCTGCTGCAGGAGGTATATCCACTCACCACCCTAGCGGCTACCCCTACAGATCCATTTTTAAGTTGGGGACATGATTTCCTGGCCTCCTGCTAATGGTGACTGGGGTTATAAGCCCTGACCTATCACTGTGACCACAACCGTATTAAAGTGTGCCGCAGGGGGCTGGAAAAATATTACAGCAGGTAGGGTGCTCTCCTTGCACGTGGTCAACCTGGATTTGATCCCTGACATCCCATATAGAATTCCAAGCACTGCCAAGAGTAATTCCTGAGTGCAGAGCCAAGAGTAACCCCTGAGAGTTGCCAGATGTAGCTCCCAAATAAAACAAAACAAAACAAAATAATATATTTTTGTAATGTGTCACAGTCTTGGGGGCTTCCTATGCAATCGTCTCTATTCCTGTATTATAAATCAAGAGCCTCTTCCATCCTTCCTGGCCCTCACTGTCATCCTTCCCAGCCTCTCCCCTAATAAACCTCTTACACTTCTATTCCTATCTCGGGGTTCCTTCTCTAGGGTCATGATCCAACTGCAGAGGAATAGGTCAGTCTTAGAAAGGAGAACGTAAAGAAGAAGAGTGTGCTTGTGTCTGAAAATACATGTATGCCTGAAAAAAAAAATATATATATATACACATCAACCACAGACTTAAGAAAACTATCAATATCAAGACTGAATGGAAAGATTTTCCTCAGAAGTCACTATGTAGGAAGAACTGCAGAACTGCAATCAAACTTTATTTCTTTATAAGTATAAATCCATCTAAGGCCAGAAAACATGAGAAAATCTTTAACAAAACGTGATCTGCCTGGTTAACCAGATCACTCTTGCTGATCACATGCTGCCAGAGAAGTTCGGACCACAAAATACAAGCAGATGTCAACACTTTCACCTTCCACTTTCTAAATATCGCTGATCGAGCCAAGTTTCATTTCACTTATTGGGCCACTTTCCATGCTGAAGGAGAAGGGTTGAGAAAGGGCGGAAGAAAGTTGTTAGGATTCAAGTTTCATATCTGCTAAAGTAAACTGCTGTTGCTTACTTCTGGGTTTCAAGAGAAAAGCTTCCTTAAATCAGCCAACATCCCGTTGATCAGAGGAATGCAGAGACTGGGAGGTGAATGTTTTCAATAAAGGGTCAGATAATAAGGTGAAGTTTTTTTTTTTAACTTTTTGGGCCAGACCAGGCAGTGCTCAGCCCTTACCCCTGACTCTGTGCACAGGGATCACTCTTTGTGATCTCCAGGGGACTCTATGGGGAAACATGGATCAAAACCAGGTCAGCCATGTTCAAGGCAAGCACCCAACCCACTGTACTATCTCTTCAGCCTGCTAATAAGTATTTTAACCTTGATGAGTCATACAGTCTCAGATACAACAATTCAACTCTGCAGTTATAGTACAAAAGCAACCATTAACCATACAGGAATAATTGTATGGCTGTGTTCCAATAAAATTTTATTTAGAAGAAACAGACAGTGAGCTAGATTTGTTTGTTTATCAACCCTTGATATAAAGCACTAAGATTCTTTAAAATAGACAAAAAATGCTCTCCAGTTTTAGATGTAGATACTCCATTTTCTAATTTGTTATCACTTAATATGAGAAGTCACCGTCACTGTCACTGTCCTCCCATTGTTCATCAATTTGCTCAAGCGGGCCCAATAATGTCTCCATTGTGACAATTGTTACTGTGTTTGGCATATCGAATACATCACGGGGAGCTTGCCAGGCTTTGCCTTGTGGGCAAATTACTCTCGGTAGCTTGCCGGGCTCTCTGAGAGGGACGGAGAAATCAAACTCAGGTAGGCCATGTTGGCCACTTGTAGCTGAAAATGCTCGAGCGGGCCCAGTAACGTCTCCATTGGAGACTTTGTTGTTACTGTGTCTGGCATATCGAATACTCTCGGTAGCTTGCCGGGCTCTCCGAGAGGGGCGGAGGAATCGAACTCGGGTCGGCCATGTTGGCCGCTTGTAAGGCGAACGCCCTACCACTGTGCTATCGCTCCAGCCCAGCTGAAAATAATCAGTGGTATTAAATATCACCTTTTGTGGGAAATGGCTATGAAATAAGTTTTCACCTTGAAGCAAAATAACCATCATTCATTAATATGAAATTATTTTTTTGTCTATCAAGTCTGCAGTTCTCAAAGTGAGATCCTTGACCCTTGTTCACTGTTGGTATGAATGCTGTCTTATTCAACCTTTATGGAAAACAGTAGGGAAATTTGTCTTCAGAAAATAATAACAAAACTTCCAAACTACCCAGAGATTCCACTTCTTGGCACAAGTCCCTGAGCAAAGAGTCAGGAGTAACCCCTGAGCATTGCCAAAACAAAATAAACAAAAAAGCTAATGAAACCACATTTTAGAGTTCATTAAACAATATTTCTTTGTTTTTTGGGGGGCACACCCGTGCTCAGAACATATTCCTGGCTCTGTGCTAAAAGATCATTCCTGGCAGGGCTGAGAGGATTATATGTGATGCCGAGGGTAGAAGTACAGAATCAGGGTTTGTACCTGGTACTTGTATGGCAAGTACCCTACATTCTATACTATCTCTCCGGCACTAAACAATATTGTAATGAAGATATCAAACAGCTTCTAAAGTAGTCTCAATGTAGATGAAGAGGAGAAATTCAAGCAGGGGATATAAAAAGAAAATTATTTCAGTGCCTTTGTTTCAACAGATAATGGGTCACAGAACTTATTTCCCACAGTTGTAATGGGAAGCCTTCATTTTTTAAAATCTACAGGATATGGGGCTGGAGCAAAGCACAGCGGGTAGGGCATTTGCCTTGCACATGGCTGACCCTGGTTTGATTCCCAGCATATGATCCCATATGATCCCCTCAGCACTCTAAATGCAGAGCCAGGAGTAACCCCTGTGCATCACTGGGTGTGACCCAAAAAGAAAAAAAAAAGTCTCAGCTTGTATTTAACTTCCCATCTTATCATCTTATTTTGTCCCTCACGCTACCATCCAATGGCTCACACTAAGGAAATTTACTCCTGTGAATTTGTTGCTGTTGATTCTGTTTTCTACTTCAGGCTTTTGTATAAAACTTCAACAACCATTAACAAAGTAGGCAGAATTCAAGAGAAATGTTTTTACTACAGGGGATGAAGGTGTCACACATTAGGTGTTGCTTGCACGTTTGGTCATGGTGCTGACTCAGGTTTGCCCTCAGAACCTTTAGTTGTGGTGCTTGCTCAATGCTCACCATCACTGGCACTCTGTTGAGGTGCACATGTTACAGTTTTTTTGTTCATAGGTGATACTCTGGTATTCACACAAGTGCCCACCACAGACCACACTTCCTGACTATGGTACCTGCACATCTATTTTAGCTGTGCAACGTGCTGGGGTTGCACCCCTTTTTGTGGTGCTTAAATCCTTCAAAAAGGCTAGAGATGACTTGTGATGCTGGGGACTCCCAACAGCTGAGCTGCCAAGTTCGCTTGGTGCATATAGAACTTGGATTTGTGTCCAGCACTTAGAAACCAGGGACTTGAGCTCACACTTTAATTCTTGATATTAAAAAAAAGGTATTAGGATTAGGATAGAGAGAAACTCTCACTTCGAACATTGCAATTTTCTAATCCAAAACACAAAAGAATGTAGGTATGGATTAATTTTTCCTCTGGTGGTAGCCATTTGAGTTATAAAAGTAAAGATTATCTTCCTTCTTTGTCAGTCATGGTACATGGACCACTACAAGGATCTCTTCAAACATCCTTAATGATCCTACAAACCCTATGTCACCTTCTCCTCCTTCTTTCTCTACCCAAGATCTCCCCAGGGGTGAACTTCCAGAAAATAAAGCCTCATCTTAGCCTTTTCAATTGCTATTAATAACACTCCTTGGGACTTTTGTCATCATTAGATCAAATTCTCAGGCCATATGGCAATCAAAAAATGCTTCCTTCAGGACAGGGCAGGCTGGTTCTTCATTCTGCTGAGGATGATCATCTCATAAATAAGTGAAAACATATTTGTTTCTCAAGACTCACACTATGATGCTAGGGCAGACAACCCCAGTTGATTGAAATTTTCCACAAAGCCATGTGAACTGGATGAAATAAACCTCTGAGGGGTCTGGTGATGATGTTCAGTGCTTTCCAGCTGTGAGCAGGATCTCCAGCGCCATCCCATATCATGAAGTGAGATCCCTGGCACTAATACCCAGAACCATAGCAAGTGAGCCAACTCTAAGAAACACCTCAAACATATTGTGAGAGCAAGAGCATTGCAATCAACTGTGTGAGTCCCTCAGCATTCTGCAACAGTGACAACAAAACAAGAAAGAAAAGGGAGAAATAATCCACCTAAATAATCAAAGGAAAACATAACCATTTACTTCCTCAGCCCTCAAATATGGTCATAATCTGACCAATAAAACATAAATGCTATACAATGCTATCTGCAAGGATACCAGAAAGATAGGAAGAGCTTAAGTCACTGGTGACATTAGAACCATGATACCGACAAAGTTCTTTATTCAGCCTTCTTTCACTAGTCGGGGTGGGGGTGTGTGAATCTTCTTTAAAGACATTAGCCTATTCTCTTTTGGGTTTTTCATTTTAATTGAACCTGGTCTGATCTGATCCCCTACTTTATTGGCCTAAAGATCAACTAATATCAATCACAATAAAGAATAAACACATCACTTCTGATACCTTCAACTAACTTTAAAGGGCATCTAACAATAAAATAATCATAATCGTTATTATTATATAATAATAGCATATATTATATGTTATAATAATAACATAAATTTACAAATGGATAGATAAATGGGCATAGGTTGATAATATAAAGTAATAGCAAAATAAGTATCAAGAAATACAAAACTTTTAATCATAGACTGCAGACAATGGTTATATGAGCATTTGTGTTACAGGAGTAACATAAAATTATGTTGTAGAATTCTACAATGCTTCATAAGAAAATGCTGAAAATCCTATTGACAGCATTAGTACCATATATTATGTTTTTAAAAGATATTCCTAGTAATGAGAAGTTTTGTAGCTTCTTTCTCACTAAAAGGGTCATCTCTCTTCCTGTTCTATAAACATTAATCTGGGCTTAAAGTCTTAAAAAAACAGAACTGGAAGTACTGCCAATGGGACAAGCTGGGTGCAAGTAAAAAATTTTAAAGGCTGTATAAACAGAAATCCATCTGGAAAGATGTTTTCTCCATCAGCATAGTAAAAGTTAGAATAGAATTTCCTGATATAGATGTACTGTTTAACTCTCTGAAATCCCACTGGGTAACAAGAGGCGTCTTGCTCTTTAATTTGAGCATAACTTTCACCCGCAAAACAAAGCTAGAAATTTTAGAATCCCAGCTAAACTAAGCTCAGTGCAAGGCAACAACAGTTTCTTCCCCTGTGAAGATTCCCTTCTCCTTTCTTATCATCACAGGGACACTGAGCAGAGATCACTTTAGTTTGGTCTTCTGATCAACTTGAAGCAATTCAGTTCAGGAAGCAGCAATTGTATAGTTGGACTTCTGTCCCCATGAGGCTATACTGTAAGCCAAGTAGGACTGGAAATAATAATTGCTGAAAACTTACTGGCCAAAATGCTGAAGTTTGGGGACATGAAGATAGCACAGGTGTTGACTCCCCCTCTACTATGTGACCTCCTGAGCACAGCTTGGTATATAGCCTTGGAGGTCCCCAAGCACCACTAACTGCAGTACTGATGGTCTCTAGAATCACAAGGTCCAATAGCACCATATTCTTGGACCCTCACATTGAACCATGAGCATCTTTAGGAGGTCCCAAAAATTTAAAAGGTGGGGAAAAGAATGCTTAAGTTTGTACAAGGCTTGTCTACATTACCATATAGAAGAACAAAATCTTTGCTGAAACCTAATAAGAATATAGTTGGGGATCCTGAAAACATCGAGAATACAGCAGCTTATACCATTGTGTCTACTAAGTAAATCTCTTGGTTAAGGCTAAAATGCCTACAGAAATTATTCTTGAACTCATTCAATTGTGTTTATAATATTTACTGAAGGTCTGAGTAGTAGACAATAAGTTAACTGGAAAACTAAGGGTTTGCATTCTAATCTTACAGAGCTACACATTACAATTTACTAAACTACTCAGCTTCTGAATCAGTATTTTCCACATTTGATCTAATCCCAGAAATAATGCTCTTAACAAAGTTTGGAGAAAACCTCTTCAGCTGTGCTCAAATTATCCAAGGATAAAAGTATACAATTTACATGTATTTGAGTAGTAACTGACAAACTATATAGAGAGATCTGTAGCATGGTTTCCTGGAAAAGGAATAAAGGAAAGGGAAGACCAGTTACATAGATTATAAATATCTTGCTCAGTATTAAGCATTTTACATTCATTGTCACCTCCGATCTTCACAAACCCCAAGAGACAGAGATTGTTCTATACCCATTTTATAACTGAGGAAACAATAACTTAGAGATGTTTTACCCACGTCCCCTGGGTCTTACTGATGCCCAGTGTGATCTTTTAACCTCCACCTGATAGTGCTGTGATAGCTGAATGGCAGTTCCTGCACAGACTCTTTGCTGTTTAGTATTTCCTCCCACTCTCACGTTCTCCCTCTCGGAGAACCTTAGTTCTGTCACCAGTGTCACTTATTTACTTTTTATTTTGCCTTGTTTTTTCATAAATGTACTATCCTTATCTTTTGCATTTTGGTAGAGTCATCTATTAAGTGTATTTTTCTTCTGACTTGTTCTATAATCCCCTTAAATTCCTTCCATGGCAAAAATGTTACTTCTTTTAGTGCTGAAGAGTATCCCATTGTGTAAACAAATCACATCATGTTTATCCAATCATCTATCACCAGACACTTAGGTTGTTTCTTGATTTGAGCTAGTATATATAAGTAACATCAATGAACATTTGGGAAGCACGTAACTTTGGGGGTTAAGAGTTTCGTATTCTTCAGGAAGATGCCAGGGAGTGAGACTGCTGGATCAGACAGTAGTTTTATTTTTTTGCCTCTTGAGGAAGCCCCATAGAGTTTTCCACAATGATTTCAGATTTCCAAAATGGCTTCCCACCAGCATGCATTAGGATTCATTTTTCTCCACATCCTGACTGACACTTGTTATGTTAATCCTTTATGGGTGGGGATAAGGCACACCTGGTTGTACTCAGGAACCAGTCTCAGTACAGTACTTGGGGAACCAATGTGATGCCAGGGATTGAACCCTGGTGCCTGCATACAAAGTATGTGTTCCAGCTAAATGAACCACCTTTCTGGCCCTGCTGTTGATACTTTCAATGTCAACTATTCTCACAGGTGTGAGGTTGTATCTCACTGCATTTTTGGTTTCTACCTCCCTGAAAATCAGTGATGATGAGAATCTTTCAAAATGCTTAATGGCAATCTATATGTCCCTTTCATAGATGTATCTATTCAAATATTCTTGCCATTTTATTAATCAGGTTGTTTTATTGTTGTTAAGTTAAATTAAATCTTTATATATAACTCTATATTAGATATATAATATGCAGATATTTCGATTCTGTTTATATATCTTTAGCTATACAAAGTCTTTCAAGTTTATATGGTACCAATTGCTTATCATTATATTAACAGTTTTACACATGTGACTTTTTACCACTTTACACACTTACATCCAGGTACTTAGGCCATCTTATAGTGATCTCCCAGAGTTTGTGGAGCCATGTTATGCCAGGGACTGAACCTGGGGCCTCTAGTATGCACTCCAGTCCTCTGAGTAATCTTTCAGGCCCTTTAATACAATTAAAGCTTATTTTTCTATATGGAGCTAGAGAGTAGTTCAGTTTCATTTTTTGTCTATGATTTTCCAGTTTTCCTAATACCATTTATTAAAGATGTTATTTTTCTTCAATTTATATGATCTTATATATTTTATCATAAAGTAAAGATTGATAAAATGTTGATAAGTTATATGGATTTATTTCTGGGATTTCAATTCTATTTCATTGATCTGTGTATCCAATATCACACAGTTTATTCTAATATCACAGTTCTTTTTGTTTATTTTTGTGTGTTCTATGTTTGAGGCAGTGATTTGAAGCACACCCAGAGGTATTCAGCACTTATTCCTGTCTCTGTGCTAAGGAATAACTCCTGGTAGGGCTCGGGGGACTGTATATGGTACCTGTAGTTTAACCTGAACCTGCTGCATGCAAACAAAGCACCCTAATTCCTGCACTATCTCTCTGACCCCTCATACAGGTTTGTTTTTATTTTTGTTTTGTTTTGTCTCTTGAGGCCACACCTGGCTGTGCTCAGAGCTTACTCCTAGTTTTGCAGTCAAAGAAAAAAAGAGAAAAGAAATGACCCAAGCTGTTGCCCTTTTCAATAGCTGTTATTATTTACAACAGTTGGTAAGTCGATAACAAAGTTATAGTATATACATAATGGAATACCACTCAGTTACAAGATAAAATAGACAAAATCTTGTATTTTGCAGCAACCTGGCTAGAACTGGAGGGTTGTCATGGTAAGTGAAATTAGTTGGAAGGAGGATGATAAATACCAGAAAATCTCACTCATACATGGAATATAAACAAACAAAGCAAGGGAATAGACAAAGGCCAATGAAAACAAATTTTAAGACACATCAAACAAAACTCAGTTTATCAATCAGGCAAGGTTGTTTGGGGGTGGGAACACATGAGTCAGGGACAGTGGTAGAGTGACAGTGGTACTGCGGTGATAAGATGCAGTGACAAGTATGCCAAAAGCATAAATCATAGCACTATTGTAAGTCATTCGCCCTAGTGTTTTAAAAAAGAATAAATTTCAATTTCATATTGTGAACTTATGAATCTTCCTCAGTTCACATTGGAAGACCCCCAAACTCCAACCAACAGTCACTGATATTTAATCTGAAAAAGTGTCCTGGGAAAGCAAATATACTGTCAATTATCCTCAATTGTGTCACATGTTTCACTTCCCATCTCACCACTGAAGAGTTTTTTATATTAAAGTCATGGCAGTTTGTTGTCAAAAACTAGCTGAAATTTTTTAGAAGAAAAAGAAGATACATTTTTTTAAATGATAATGGTTTTTGGTGGTCATTTTCACTCAAGCCTTTTGAGACCCTCAGCACATATTTATTCTGTCTTGGCAACAATCTTCAGAGGTAACTGAGAGTAATTTCTCTGGAACCATTCCCTTTATAGCCAGAGAAACGTCAAGACTTGACCCAAAGGAACAGTGAAGAGAGCAAGGCTCATAGGTATAAACTCAAAAGAACTGGCATAGAGTATGGGGGCCTGAGACAAACAAAATAGGAATAGCGCAAACAACAAAACCACACAGTTAAGTGCTAAAGAACTAGCTATAAAAGATGTGGATCTTAGGAGTGCTCAGTGACCAAGTGTCTCCTTCAAATAGGAGGCCATATTTCAATCGCCAGAACTGTCCACAAGTGCCAAACTAGCCCTAGAAGTTCTACTGTTTGGAACCCCAGTCACCACCATGAAGAGTGTGACTTCTACAGCATGATAGCCCGGTGTCAGCATACACTACAAGGGAAGTGAGCACCACAACTAAGGATGCATGAGCACCATCACCAGAAGTGTGACCCCCCCGGTGGTCACCACAACCAAGTTTGTGTGAGACCCTCAACAGTTGCAGCAGCACAGGAAAGAGGAGAGGATAAATACTCATCGCAGTGGGATAAGATGAACAGCGTGGCACTGGAGTGTAGGTGGGGAGTGGATAAATTAAGGAAGGGAAACTAGAACAATGATAGAGGGGAAAAGTGCCTGCTCTTGAGGCAGGCAGGGGGCCAGAAGGGGAAACACGGAGCATTGATGGAGGGCACTGGACACTGGTATGCCTGGAACTTAATAACGAATAACTTTGTAATTCTATAATTCATGCTGGTTAAAAGAATTTTAATTATCTGGGGCTGGAGCAATAGCACAGCGTGTAGGGTGGTTGCCTTGCACACGGCCAACCCGGGTTTGATTCCCAGCATCCCATATGGTCCCCTGAGCACCGCCAGGAGTAACCCTTGAGCAAAGCCACATGTGACCCAAAAAGCAAAAAAGAAAATATAATTTTAATTATAAAAAATGAATTTTTTTGAAGATGGAAAATTGGATTCTGATGTAATGATAAACAGAGATGGGTACCGAAACAAATCATAAGGAAAACAGGATGATGAGAGAAAAGAACATGGCAGAGAGCCAACAATGATGCTGTCATAGTAATCCTGATTTAGGAGGTGAATACCTGGATTAGAACTTTGGCCACAGATAAGTCCAAAGGGACCAAGTAAAGACTCTACAGACTATGAGTCTTCAGGGCCTCATGCTCCTGACTCTGCAATGCTCAGCATATTTTTATGGAATGTGAGAAATGAAAGCAAGAGGAAATTGGCAGACTTGTAAGCGAATAGGAGAGCCTTTGGCATTTACTCCCTAAGAGGAAAAGAGAGAAGTACCTATTAGGAACACACGGCCCTTGGCCATGGGATTACAGTGAGGATGAGGCCACCAAAAGGGCCCAGGAGACACAGCTCCTGGCCACAGCAGGGATGGACTTGAAGAGGTGACATCTAATGGCAAGCCAGTGAGATGACCCGAGAGAAGTGGAGGGCCAGGAGCAGAACATTTGGTGCAACAGGAAAGGAAACCAGCTAGGAGACTGAGGAAAAAGGGCAAATGGGGGTGCTAGCTAAAACAGAAAAGAATTAAGAGAGAGCCATTTCGTGAACTCAAGGGAGAAAGGTCAAGGAACCACGTGTGGTCAAAATGAGCAGAGCTCAGGCTTGAGTGTGGGAAGTTGAACATAAGCCCCAGCACTGCCGCAAGTTTTACTACCTAAGTGGGCTCCAGATCTCTCATAGATCTCCGGCTCTCTGCAGTTATCTGTAAATTCGGCCATTAGGACAGGCCATGAGAGCTAAAATCAGTCTCAAAGAGAAAAGCCCATTGTGAAGGGCAGAAACCTGCCATACACTCAGAAAGAAAGGCGAGACTTGGAGCCTTAGCACACAAATACAAGTGCTGGAAAGAGCAATCAGCCCTGGGGGAAGGTTTTGTGTGGTTACTAAGAAGTATCAGCCAATGTTCTGAAAATTGAGCTGCAGGCACAGCAAAACCTGGTGGGTAAGGGAAAGACAGCTCTGTCTTGTCTCTGAAGCATCAGGCCCTGAGCTACTCTCCCCTCTTCCATAACCTAAAAGAGAGACCCAATGTTCATGAGGCCGAAGAACTGAATTTTCTATTTTCTCAGATTGGATTACCTTGCCTTTTCCCAAGCTTTGTAGTTAATCCAGAAAAAATGAAGATATAATAGGTCAAGCACTGGTACTTGCACTCAGGAAACACAAGTCTTTCCTTTGGGTTTCAGCATGGTCCTGCAGTATCCTCCAGAGACAGGGAGAGTGGAAAAAAGGCAGTAACAAAATGAGAACCCCCCCACCCCTGGTCTCTCAGTCAAAAACTCAAGCATTCCAGGGGGTATGGTGCCGCCAGCAGGTCAATCTGTACCTGTGAGGCGAGTGCATCAGCAGCCTGATGATGCCTTCAGACTTCCAGATACCCCAAAATTGCTGCTGTGCCTTTGGCCAGACCCCAAAACCTTGGGGAAAAGTCTACCAAGAAAGTAAACGGCCAAACCACCTCCGGCTTAGCTATATAATTGGAGGCCTGGCCTCTCTGGTTCCTGATTGAACTGCTTAATGGCCATGATCCCAGAGACTCAGAAATAAATCTTGAAACCCAGCGGCTTTTGGCAGAAATGCGTCTGGACCATGCAGTAAGTTACTGTCGCTGGGCCACCCCAGGGGGGAAAGGGTGTTGTCCCTCTGCCTGCTTCCCCCTGGCGGCTTGGTGGTCGTCATCCTCTAGAGGCCACTGGACTCAGGTTTGGACCCACAGTGATGAGACATTTTTGGCCTCATGGTATGGGTGTGGAGCTGGTCCTGTCCTCCCCACCCCTATGAGACCCCAAGTCATCGCCCACAAGTGGCCTCTCTGGCTCCTGATCAAGCTGCTTAACGGCCATGATCCAAGAGATTCAGAAACAAATCTCGAAACCCAGTGGCTTTTGGCAGAAATGTGTCCAGACCCTGCAGTAGGTAACTGTCGCTGGGCCACCCCATGGGGGAAAAGGTGTTGTCCCTCTGCCTGCTCCTCCTAGGCGGCTTGGTGGCCACCATTCTCTAGAGGCCACTGGACAGTCAGGTTTGGGCCCTCAGTGATGAGACACGCAGGGCCTTGTGGGATGGGGGTGGAACCGGCCCTTTCCTTTCCTCCCCATCCCAATGAGAGCCCGAGTCGCCGCCCATAAACGGTTTTTCGGACTCCTGATCAAGCTGCTTAATGGCCATGATCCCAGAGACTCAGGAGCAAATCTCGGAACCCAGCAGGTTTTGGCAGAAATCCCTCCAGATTTAAGTGTTAAAACTTTGGAAATTCAAAATTGTGCGGCCACTACTGCAGCCACACAACATCATATGTTATTCATAACCAGCAATAGAAAACAAATTGTCTACGGTTGCCTTTTCGGCAGATCTGAGTGTTGGGATAAAATCTCAAATAATAATGGTGGGTCTGGTGTCAAAATATTGAATGTGATCAAAGTAGAGAGAGAGTAATGTGGAAATCATCTGCCCCACAGGTAGGGGGAGGGTGTGGAATGGGGTATGCTGGGGTTGTTGGGGGTGGAGAATGGGCACTGGTGAAGGTACAGGTGTTTCATTGCATGACCGAGACTTAGACCCGAAAGCTTTGTAACTGCTCTCACAGTGATTCAATAAATCACTTAATCACTTAACTTCCCGTTAGTTGTGGATTTGCTCGAGCGGGCACCAGTAACGTCTCCATTTGTCCCTGTCCCGTGCTAGTGTAGCCCAATGGCACCTGTTCACTCTGGGAACATGAAGAGCCTCAAACCGATCGTTCATGATCTTGATGAAGAAGTCTGACCATCTGGTAGGTGGGCAGCCACACGGTCTTTTAACATCCCGTGGAATCCAGTCGGTAAGAGCTCTAGTCCAGCGGTCGTCTTTAAATCTCATTATGTGACCAGCCCATCTGATTTTTGACACCTTGGCAAATGAGACAGCTTCCCTGATTCTTGATCATCGACGGATGTCGGAACTCCCAAAGAAGAATTGAAAGAGCTATGCTTGGAATATCACATTTCACTCAAATGAGAGAAAGAATCCGGATTCAATAAATAAAATTATAAAAAAAGAAAAAAAGTAAGGTGGAGTTCATGCACAATTCAATCAGCTAATCAGTGGCTGAATAAATAGCAGTACTCCTACATAAAAAAAAAAAAAAAGAAAAAAAAACTCAAGCATTCCAGTACGCTGCCATTATTCTGCTTTTGGGATTTTTCTTTGCTTTTGCTGACCTGAGTTTGATTCTTCCACCCCTCTTGGAGAGCCCAGCAAGCTATCAAGAGTATCTTGCACACACGGCAAAGCCTGGCAAGCTCCCCAATATGCCAAACACAGTAACAACAAGTCTCATGATGGAGACGTTACTGGCCTGCTCGAACAAATTGATGAACAGTGGGAGGACAGTGCTACAGTGCTACTAAGATTAGAACCCTCAAATGAAAATCAAAGAGAAGAAGAGTTGTGAATATTCAGGAAGATCCCTGATAAGGGAATCCAGAGTACAAGTAGAGAAAATAATGGGCTGCCAAGAAGAACAGTACTGGGAAATTAAAAGAACCCTACTATGTAATCAAAATGAAGGGGCTTAACACTGAACAAAATTTACAAATAGATTCAAACTCTTCACCTAGAACTGAAACTCTTCACAGTGGTCTGAAAAGGAGATTCAAAATTCTTTTAATCATTACCAATTGAGGTATTACAAATTTTCCCCACATAACAAGGACTGGGTCAGGGATGTGACTCAATTGTAAATACAGTCTTTGCATGCATAGACCTGAACTCAATTTCATGAAAAGGGGAAAAAATTATCTTACTCTGTCTCTGGGGCTGGAGAGATCGCACAGCGGTTAGGGCATTTGCCTTGCAGGCAGCAGACCCGGATTCGATTCCTCTTCCCTCTCGCAGAGCCCAGCAAGCTACCAAGAGTATCCTGCCCGCATGGCAGAGCCTGGCAAGCTCCCCATGGCGTATTTGATATGCCAAAAACAGTAACAGTAAGTCTCACAATGGAGACGTTACTGGTGCCCACTCAAGCAAATCGATGAACAAGAGGAGGATAGAGCTACAGTGCTACACTGTCTCTAAGGAGCAGAAATGGAGAATACCCTGGCCTTGCGGTGTGGGATCTTTCATGAGAAAGTTGCCCCAATGGTTGTCTGGGGTTGGAATGTTCTCCAAAATTCTTCACTCACATGCTGCTGATGGGAGATTTCAGTCCCTTGTCACATGCCCCTTTCTTCATGACAAGATAATTGACTCCCCCATAACCACCCCGCCATCACCACCACCATCACAACAACCAAATTTTCAATATAAGCCATTCAAGAAAGCATCTAAGGGGCCAAAGAATTAGTACAGCAGATGGGGCATTGCCTTGCACACGCGGACTGAATTCCATCTCCAACATCCCACACAATTCCCCAGGTTCACTAGGAGTGATCCCTGAGTGCAGAGCAAGGAGGAAGTCCTGAGCCCCACCTAATGTGTCCCCAAAACAAAGCAAAACAAACAAAAGTAACCAAGACGTCTTTTATGAACCAGTCTCTACAAGGACACAGTCAGCATCACCTCAGAATCTTCCTCAGAAATGGGTTACAAACTTCAGCACATTCCCTAGGGAAAGGGAATCATCAGGCTCCATCTCTTGATAGAAGGACTAAAAATAATGTGTGGACCAGGTTTAAGCCACTCCTGTTCTTATAGGCCAAATGGTTTAGAAAAAGGATTGGCAGTTTAGAGGGGGACAAAAAGTAACTGCAAAATATCCACAGTGGAGGACATTTCAGGGTTTATTGAGAATAGAGTAACATTCCCTCCAAAGACTACACTGATGTTACAGCAAAATGACCCTTCACCAAAAAAAAGCAAAAATTTTGAGATGGATTTACACCTGCCATAAAGGAAAAACAACAACTGTGAATCACATGCAGTGTAAGCTTCTAAAAATCTTGGTAAAGAGCATAAGCGATAGAAGATCACAGCAGATCCACCAGATGTATTCGACCTCTGCAGAGTCAGAGAGGAAACAGAGACACATAAATGAGATCTGGCCCATGGCTAGATTGACTCTGGGAGTCACAAGCTCCCTTCTAAGCTTGCATCCAACTGGACAATTTAGTTTCTCTCCTGTTGACTTCAGTCCTCTCAGTTCGATGAATTAATTATTTCATGAAAGCAATTTAGCCCAAGAATCGTGTTGCTGTTTTGTTATTGTTGACATTGCTATCCTTTCAGTAGCCCCAGTGTAGAACATCATCCAAAGACCAAAAAGCATAAAGAATACATGAGTATATGATGAAAAGAGGGAAGGATGCATGAATGGATGGATAAGGCTCACTTGGAGGGACCAGAGAAAGAGCTCCACAGATTGGAATGTATGTGCTGCGTGCAGAAGACTCACATTCTATTCCCGACACTATATCCATCACTGCCAGGAGTGACCTCTAAGAATGCCAAGGAATAAGTAACTGAGCCCAGAGTACCATGGAGTGTGGCCAAAACAACAACAACAAAGGCAGCCTCAAATGTAGAAGCTATTACTTCTTATTTTCCTTTATGTGTTTTAGATATTTGTATTTTAATGGAGCAAGAAAATATTGAACTCACTTCTTTTTAACATAGGAAATAGTGATACTATATAAAGGACCATATATAATTCAACCATAGTCAAATATGGATTCTAGATTAAGAGACAACCAGCAAGTATATTCAGGAAACTGTTGTGCTAGAAAAATTGACAAAATTTATGTATTGAACTTGATAATTAATCAAAACTTTTTGCAACTTTGTGCCCCTTCTCAACCCCCAATAACCCATCCCACCTCATTCCCCCAAAAGAAACAACTTTAAGGATAAAACACAAATGTGATGCTTTTTGCTTATTTTAATATTTTATCATAACCCTATTCCCATTTAATACTCAGGTTTAATACAATGCGCACGAAAATGTATATTGTATGATACTGAAAATCAAATGCATATGAAATGGGAATTATATGAGATGGTAAAAAATCTCAACATGTTGAGGAGTTTTAAAAATCACATAGTCTGTATTTTACCTGGATTTTAATTTTTAAAATTTAATGGTTTTCTATACTTATTCAAACCAACATAATGCTAAACACTAGAGAATGAAATTTTCTTTATAATAGAAATTGGGGGAAAGTTAATGTCTTACAATTTTTAAGGAAGCACTTATCTGTCAGAGGCTTATCAGTGATTCTTCTACATGCTAAAATAAAAAGTAATATAATTATATACTCACCTGTGAGTAGGAATATTCTGAAATTGTGACTGTTCTCCTAAGTGTGCAATGATTTCCCTAGGCTTCTACAGTTAGTATCAGACACTCTAATAAAAAAATAAAAAAGGGGGAAAAAAACAGGGCTGCCTCATGGCCAACTGCAGAAGAAATTACTCTAAATCTGTTTCCAAGAACTATCATCTGAGGAGTAATCCAGAGACTTGAGGTCCTGCCCTAGTGTTCAAATTTCCTGAGTCCTGAGCAGCAGAGAAGAAGAAAAGTAAAAGATGGAATTCCCCACTATTCTACATCCCACAATATCTAGAATGACTTTGATTCATCAATGTCTACGATCACAATCACGATGATCACGACCATCCTGTTATTCGTCGATTGCCTCAAGCAGGCCCCAGTAAAGTCTCCTTCGTCCTAGCCCTGAGATTTTTTAAAAAGTGCCAAATTGAAGGCTCTTTCAGAGTTAGGAGAATGAGACCCATCATTGTTACTGGTATTTGGCATATTGGGTACGCCACGGAAAGCTTGCCAGACTCTGCCGTGTGGGCAGGTTACATTCGGTAGCCTGCCAGTTTGTCCAAAGTAGGAATGAGATAATAAGATGTTGCGCGGCCACAAATGCGGCCATGCGCTTCCAGGAGCTGGGTTTTATAGTCTCTGAGTCTTGGCCATTGATGGGATTGCACGGTGCCAGGGGACCAGTTGGTGGGTGTGAGCATCAATGTCTACAGAACAGTCAAATTGCAAAAGGAACAGCAGAAGATAAAAAAACAAGGAAGATTCTAAGGAGCAATTCAGAACACAGGTTGCATCCATTGGTGTGTATATTCCTAAACAGTCTTTCAGGTAATAAGCCAAAGCCAGTGGTCTGATTCTTGGACTATTTGTTTGCCTTTGCCAGCACCTACAGCAGTGATGGCTGTGTGGGAGTTTCCTATTCCTCTCTAAGCCTCCTCTCAGTCTCTCTTCGCCAGGTCTTAGGTGATGAGCTGCACCAGGAAGGCTCCTCTCTCATCTGACTCTTAGGGTAAACAGGAGGGATGACAAGGAAATCCAAACTTTCATCCCTGGTCCTTTCCTCCACCAAAAGATGTCCGTATCCCTCAACCAAGTGCACCACTCATGTAAGGTGGTTCCTCATCATGCTCCCCCAACAGGGTCTAACAACTCATCCTTTAAATTCAATAGGAGAACTGTGCCTATTCCTCAATGTCATCCAGAACCAGCCCCGAAACCTGAAAAACACAAGCTAGCATCTATGGAGTTTATATTTCAGGACAGATCCTTTCCTGAGTCTTCACCTGTAATAACTCATTCAACACTCTACACAACTCTACAGAAGGAGTGCGTGTTCATATTCCCATTTCTTTGGCAATGAAACTGAGTCTTGTAAGCAGGATATGACCCTGGTTCAAGTTCACAGAGCTGATAACAAAATGGTATTTGAATGCAGGTGGCCTGCTTCTAAGATCCAGACTCCAAACTAGTGTACCAAAATTCAGTTCAAGTTCAAAAAGACACCTGGAGATTGGAAAATCTAAGATTTGAGGAGGTAGTTTTAAATAAAAAGAAAAGGAAAAAAGCTCTATTTTTCTGTAAAATATTATTTTTATTCCCTTTTAAATATTCAAGATTAACTACTGGGATCTTGGGGTTGTTCTATATTCCAATTCACTTTTGTATTCTAAACATAAAGCTTCCTGCCCCCATTCATATCTCTCCAGCCTTAGGGTTCTCAAGGCTACACATTTCCAAAAGTCTGTATTGTTTTAGCTTGATAATGGCCTCATAGTGCCCAAGACCAGAAAGCATTCATTTCTGTAGTTCCCTATAATTAACAAAAGCCAGAACAATGATTACAACAAATGTTTTACCTTTTGTGATATTTTAGGTTTATGCAACAATTAATAGGAGACACTCTTCAGGATGTTGTAATTATTAACTTCTTCCCACAGATGTGTAGTGAACTGGTCTATTTCACAGAGGAGTATTTTGTAAAAGTCACATTTCAAATGGATCTGAAAATGAGTTCAATTTCACCGAATCTTTTTCTATGCCCTGGAAAACCAGCATATTAATATGAAACTTCAAATAATGGCTATCAGTCACTTCCTTTGGTGACCAGTTTTACTTTAGGATCTCCATTTTCTTAAAGCTAGTAATCCTAGCCTTTTGGAAATTACTACATCTATTCCTCTCTGCTACCTTTCTTTTTTTTTTTTAATTAGTGAAACACCATGAGGTACAGTTGTAGATTTACAATTTTTTGTGCTTGGGTTTGATTATACAATGATCAGATACCCATCCCTCCACCAGTGCCCATTTTCCACCACCATGGGTAATATCCCCCCCACCCCCATCCCCCATCCCCCCCTGCCTCTGTGGCAGGGCAATCCCCTGTGTTCTCTCTCTCCTTTTGGGTGTTGTGGTCTGCAAAAGAGGCATTGAGTGGCAAACATGTTCAGTCCATAGTCCACTTTCGACATGCATCTCCCCTCCTGGGAGGATCCTCCAAACACCCTTTATTTGGTGTTCCCTTCTCTATCTGAGCTGCCCTTTCCTCTAGAATGCCCGACTGCCCACTAAGCTATGGAGTAATCCTCCTGGTGCTGATCGCAGCTATTCTTGGGTATTAATCTCATATTTTGTTACTTTATATCCCCCAGATGAATGCAATCTTTCTATGTCTATCCCTCTCTTTCTGACTTATTTCGCTTTCTGCTACCTTTCTTAACTGTCAAAAAAGCTGAATGTCTTATCTCTCCCCAGTTTTAACTGGTGTGTGTGTGTGTGTGTGTGTGTGTGTGTGTGTGTGTGTGTGTTGGGGTAGGGGGTATTATCAGCACTTTAGTTTATTAGGGTTGCCATGATCACTTAATCACTTAATCACTTAACTTCCCGTTAATCGTCGATTTGCTCGAGCGGGCACCAGTAACGTCTCCATTTGTCCCTGTTGCATGCTAGTGTAGCCCAGTGGCATCTGTTCGCTCTGGGGACATGAAGAGCCTCAAACCGATTGTTCATGATCTTGATGAAGAAGTCTGACCATCTGGTAGGTGGGTGGCCACGCGGTCTTTTGACATCCCTGGAATCCAGTCAGTAACAGCTCTAGCCCAGCGGTCGTCTTTAAATCTCATTACGTGACCAGCCCATCTGATTTTTGACACCTTGGCAAATGAGACAGCTTCCCTGATTCTTGATCGTCGACAGATGTCAGAACTCCGGATTCTTTCTCTCATTTGAGTGAAACGTGATATTCCAAGCATAGCTCTTTCTATTCTTCTTTGGGAGACTGAATAGCATTCTCATCCTGTTTGTGTAGGGCCCAGGTCTCTGAGGCAGGGTTGCCATGATAAGCTATCATTATGAATTAAACCAGTGTTTCTCAACCACATGACCCCTTTGTCTCCCAGGGTGTCCAACGAGGTCACAAATAAAAATCACATAAATTGGGGACCCAACACCAGACTAGAGGGCCTACTGGCAGAGGGGGACTCTCTCATCTTTGGAAAAACGTTTTTCAAGTTGGTTGAATTTCTCATCTAGTGGTTCCTTTATTTCACTGGCAAAGCGCTTGCTTAATCTCTGCTGCCACAGCAGTGTGTGTTGATTTTAGGTCCCCATCCACCAGGCTCAAGCATTTTCAAGTCTGGGGACTTGCCTGGGTTTCTATTCCTATCTGTGACTACAGCTGAGTTTCTTTTTTCCCCACTGTTCCTCGAGTTTTGTGTGTATTAATAGTGGATTCCCAGTTAGTTGATGACAGATCTGTTAGGTTGTTCTACCAGGCCAACTACCAATACTATACCTCTGCTGTCCAGGTTATTTTCCTTATTATGCAATGTTGTTTGATGTGTTCCCCCAAAATAGTCAGCTAGCTACTCTCTTGAGTTAACTGCCCTGTAAGTCCCTTAGAATTTGTGAACTGGGAATGTCCCTTCCCACCTACCCCACCGCCATATGAGATAGAAGCACATCCACACAGTTTGGGGTTTAAAGGTTAGAGTGACTTGAAGTAGGGCCAGTGCCAGGCTTAGAGACAGGGCCCAGTAGCACTAGGTTTCAGGATCAGGTTTCAGGGCTTCCCTGTGTGTGTGGCCTTTCAGGCCGGGAAGGGCAGAGGTCTGGATCCACCGTGCATTTACCTGGGTTAGTGGTTAGGGTCTAAAGATAAAAATTTTTAAAGTAAATATGTGAAAATTCTGTTTCTAGAAGCTGGAGAGATAGTACAACAGACAAGGAAATTGCCCTGCCTTGTTTGTGTCTGACCCGGGTTAGATTCCTGGCATCCCATATGGTCCCCCAATGGTCTTCTGTCAGAAGAAATCCCTGAGTGCAGAGTCCAAAGTTAACCCTGAGCAAAATATTCTTTTTCTAGATAGGGTTATATTCTGAGGGACTAGATATCAAATACAAGTGTATGAATTCTGAGAGACATAATTCGATCCAGAACAGTCAGTGTTGACTTCACAATCAATATACTGTTTCCCAACCTGCTGATACGTATAAGAAAAAAGTCAAAATACATATCTGGGTGGAGCATTGGCAGAGGAAGCTGGATATACTGGTGATGGGTGTGGTGTTGGAATTATATATATGAGAAACCACTATTAATAGTGTTTAAACCACAGTTTTGATCAATATTTTTTTAAATCTCAATTTTTATAGATCTGTTTTGTATAGATAATCAAGTCTTCAGTATTTCAAAGTTTGTAATTACCCCCATCCTAAAATATCTTAACTAAAGTTTTAATTCTTCTTCTTTTTGTTATTATTATCATTGGCCATGCCTAACCATGCTCAGAGCTTACTCCTGGCAGTGCTTGGGGGAAATAAGTGATTTTTGTAATCCTTGCCAGGAATCAAACCCAGGTCAGCAACAGCCTCTTGACTGAAGTTAAAATTTTTGTTTGTCGGAGAGAGAGAACACAGGGGATTGCCCTGCCACAGAGGCAGGGGGGGATGGGGGGATGGGGGTGGGAGGGATATTATCCATGGTGGTGAAAAACGGCCACTGGTGGAGGGATGGGTATCTGATCATTGTATAATTGAAACCCAAGCACAAAAAATTGTAAATCTACAACTGTAAAAAAAAATTAAAATTAAAAAAAAATCATAAAAAAAAAATTTTTTTTGTTTGTGGGTCAGTGACAGAGCAACTGCCTGCAATCCTGAAACTAAGACTTTGACCAGCAGCACCATTCCACATGTTGCTTGCAGGGTCAATCTATCTGCCCTGTGTGATTTTCCTGTGTCACAATCAGATGTGCATCCCCCAATAGACACCATTACAGAAGGTGTGACAGCACACACACACACACACACACACACACACACACACACACACACACACACACATTCATCTCAGCAAAAACAAAGGAGTGAGAATGGAGGAATTGTTTTGTTTTCAAAAAGGGTGGGGAGGTGAAAAAGTTCACTGAGAAAGTACAGGCTTTAGAGCCTGTTCAGAGCAAGTGCATTAGGACCTAATCCTTACAAACACCCATCTGAAGATTCCTACTCAGCAGTGAAGATTGTCTCTGGGGGGTGCGGGGAAGAGGGATACGCCTGGTCTGCTTGGGGTTTTGGTGTTTGTTTTCTTTTTCTTTTTTTCAGTTACTGTGTTTTGCTCTTTAGCACATTGATTGTTGTGGTTTTCTTTTTATATATTCCCCAGGGTTAATTTTCCCAGTTGGATTTTCCTGACTGTATTTATCTTCCCTTGAATTTGGATGATGTCCATGTGGGCAGGTTTAGTTGGCAGGAGCAAGATAAGGCAATGGATTCATCATCTGCCAGGAATACCAAATGAGATTCTTTCATAGCATTTCTCCTAGAACACTATTTCTAACTTTGAAGGGAAAAACGTCAGGAGCAGGGAGGCGGCGGGGCAAGAGAGAATATAAGAATATTGCTATTGGGGGAGCGGCGGGGACCTCATGGGAAGGGGGGCTTTGTGGGCCGTCCCCCATGCCCCACCGAGGTCGCCAGCTGCCCCCCACGAGCGGCTCTCCGGCACGGCCACGGCCCCGGAGGCACAAGGACTTAGCACAGAGAACCAGCCGCTTGGAGCAGAAAAGCAAATGGACTTGTGTTGATCAGCGCCACCAAGCTGCCCGGAGGGGGAAGGGCGTTGACCAGCCCGCCCGCTCCTCTCTGGAAAGAAAGATGGCGGCCGCACGGGAGCCTTGTGGAAAGCGGGTTTGAGCCGGGCTCGGGGGAGCGGCGGGGACCTCATGGGAAGGGGGGCTTTGTGGGCCGTCCCCCACGCCCCACCGAGGTCGCCAGCTGCCCCCCACGAGCGGCTCTCCGGCACGACCACGACTCCAGGGCACAGAAACCAATCTCTTAACTAGCTAACTTTTAATAGAAATTCTTCCAGGATCAATAAGTAAAATAGCAGAAATTCAAAACCATTTTATTCTTAAACCAAGTTGTAGAAAGCAAATCATTTCACAACGCTGTTTCAGCATGTCTGATTGGGGGAGGGGTGGGTCGTAAACTCTAAACAATAATTGTGCATCTTCTATCGAAATAATCTATCTAGTCAAAGTAGATAGAGTATTAACTAGAACTCATCTGCCTCACAAAGAAGTGGGAGGGGTGGGAGGTGGGGGTCTATTGGGGTTCGGGGTTAAAAATGAGTATTGGTAAAGGGAAATGTGTTTGGTATCTACATGACTGAGACCTAAACCCGAAAGCTCTGTAACTTTTCCCACAGTGACTCAATAAATAAATAAATTATAAAAAAAATAAAAATAAAAATAAAAATAAAAAAAAAAGAATATTGCTATTAACATAGAAGCTTTATTTTGTGCTCATTAGGTGTGGGGGCTGGAGTGATAGCACAGCAGGTAGGGCGTTTGCCTTGCACGCAGCGGACCGGTTGACCGAGGTTCGATTCCTCCACCCCTCTCAGAGAGCCCAGCAAGCTACCAGAGAGTGTCTCGCCCGCACGGCAAAGCCTGGCAAGCTCCCCGTGACATATTTGATATGCCAAACACAGTAACAAGTGTCACAATGGAGACATTACTGGGCCCACTCAAGCAAATCTATGAACAACAAGAGGACAGTGACAGTAACAGGGTGTGGGGGGGAGTGGTGGGGATCACACCCAGCTGCTCTCAGGACTTACTCCTCACTTTGTGCTCACATATCCCTCCTAGCCCTGCTGGGGGGAACCATACCCAGTGCCAGGGATCAAACCATTGTGGGCTGTGTGCAGGACAAGCATCTTAACCCTTGGACTATCTATCTTACCAGTGTAAATTTTTTTTTTCAATAAGAGAATGTCCACTTCCCTTTTTTGTTTTGTTATTTGCTTTTGAACCATACTGAGTGGTACTCAGTGCTCAGGGATCACTCCTGCCTTGTGCTGGGGAAAGTATATGCATTACTGGGGACCAAACCCAGTCAGTCGCAGGTAAGCCAAGTGTCTCTTACTTTCTGTACGATCTCCAGTTCAGCACACTTTTATGACTTCTGTAGTCCTTAGGAAATGCACGTGATAAAAGTGGGCCACATTGGAGTTCAATGTGTGAATTTGTTGAGTTGTGCAAGTAATTTTTCCCATGGATTCTATTATATATAATAGTTGTCTAGTGGTGCAATAGAAGAACTTGCCAATTCTACCACTAGCTAGTTTATGTTGCTTTGAAGTGACGCCACTATCCATATCCACACATCCTATTTCTTAACAAATATGAGTCATATTATCCAAGATGCTCCTTGTAAATTTTGGTGTGAAATATATATATATATGTATCACTGTCACTGTCCTCCTGTTGTTCATCGATTTGCTCGAGCAGGCCCAGTAACAACTCCATTGTGACAATTGTTACTGTGTTTGACATATCAAACACGTCACAGGTAGCTTACCAGGCTTTGCCATGCCGGCAAGGTACTCTCAGTAGCTTGCCAGGCTATCCGAGAGGGGTGGAGGAATCAAACTCGGGTCGGCCATGTTGGCCGCTTGCAAGGCAAACAACTTACCCACTGTGCTATCGCTGCAGCCCATATATATAGACATATATATATCACTTAATCACTTAATCACTTAATCCCCGTTATTCATCGATTTATTCGAGCGGGTGCCAGTAACATCTCCATTCATCCCGGTTGCGTGCTAGCGTAGCCCAATGGTATCTGTTCGTTCTAGGAACATGCAGAGCTTCAAACCGATCATTTAGGGTCTTGACGAAGAAGTCTGACCATCTTATAGGTGGGCGTCCACGTGATCTTTTGATGTCCCGTGGAATCCAATCAGTAATGGCTCTAGTCCAGCGGTTGTCTGTAAACCTCATTACGTGTCCAGCCCATCTGATTTTTGATGTCTTGGCAAATGAGACAGCATCCCTGATTCTTGAGCGTTGACGAAGATCAGAACTCCGGATTCTATCTCTCATTTGAGTGAATCGTGATATTCCAAGCATAGTTCTTTCGATTCCTCTTTGAGAGACACGAATAGCGTTCTCATCCTGTTTTCGTAGGGTCCAGGTCTCTGAGGCATATGTTAATGCAGGAAGAATAGTAGAATCAAAGAGATGTGCTCGTAGCTGGAGGTTCTTTGTCCTTTTAGTTATTTCTTCAATGCTCTTGAAGGCATTCCAAGCCGCTCTTTTCCTCTTGCGCAACTCAGGTGCCAGGTCATTCATCATGTTGATTTCTCGACCTAGGTATATATAACTGTTGCATTCGGAGATGGTGGTTCCGTTGAGAGCGAATGGAGCGTCAGGAACAAGGCTGTTTCTCATAAACATTGTCTTCGTAAGATTCAGCTGTAGTCCGACCTTTCCACATTCACGGTCAAAGTCGTTCAGCATTTGTGTCGCTTGGCTGATGTTTGGTGTTATTAGAATGATGTCATCAGCAAAGCAGAGGTGGTGTAGTTGCCGACCATCTATCTTCACTCCCATGTTTTCCCATTCCAGTCGTCGCATGATGTTCTCGAGTGTGGCACTGAAGAGTTTTGGTGAAATGGTATCACCCTGCCGAACCCCTCTCTTGATATGGATGATTACTTCTTTGTAGAATGGTGAGATCTTGGTAGTGAATCCGCAATAGAGCTCACGAAGGATCCTGATGTATTGAGTTTGTACGCCCTGATTGGCTAGGGCTTCCATGACCGCTTCCGTCTCAACAGAATCAAAGGCCTTCTTTAAATCAATGAACGTTAGACAGAGTGGCATCTTGAACTCCCGAGATACCTCAATGAGCTTGGTTATTGTGTGGATATATTCGATGGTACTGAATCCTTTTCGGAATCCAGCTTGTTCACATGGTTGTCCTTCATCTAGTGTTCTGCTAATCCTATTCAAGATAGCTCGAGTGAATAGTTTGTAGATGACAGACAATAGGCAGATTGGGCGATAGTTGCCAATGTCGTGGATGTCTCCTTTCTTGTATAGTAGTACAGTCCTGCTGGTTTTCCATTGGGATGGAACCTTGTATTCAGACAGGTAGCGTGTGAAGAGTCGAGCCAATGTATTGATGAGTACTGATGGTAAGTTTTTCAGGTGTTCAGGTCTGATCTTGTCTTGGCCAGGTGCTCTTTGTTTTTTTACCGACGAGATGGCATGTTGGATTTCGGAAGGGAGAACATTGGGAACGACATATCCATCATGTGGTATGTGGTATGTGGGCAAGTGGATGTGGCTATTAAAGAGATCTGAGTAGAAGTCATGAATAATCTTCTCCATTGCCCTTCTGGAAGATGTGATAGATCCATCATGATGTCGGAGGGCAGTCATCTTGGTTTTGTAGTTGGTGAAGGACAGGCGGGCATTACGAATGTTTTTCCCAGCTTCTGCTGCATCTACCAGTACTGCTGCTCTCCTGTTTTTGAGGTCATCCTTGATGGCTTCTCTGCACTGTTTTGCCAGTTCGGATGTTCGCTTGTGGTTGCCTGAGGCACGTGCCAAGCCACGTTGGCGAATAAGTTCAAGAGTGTTCGAAGAAAGACGGTTTTTTGTGGTTATCTCTCTCTTGGCATTCCTTGCACAATCATGGAGGTGCTGAATCATTCGATCGTATTCCTCATCAATGTTGTCAATGACGGCATCTTCCCATGTTGCTGCAATAGAGCCAAAGAGCTCCCAGTTGGTGGTTGTTCTGGGAGTCCTCTTCTTAAACCTTGCATTCTTTTCTCCTCGTTCTGTGAGGTAGAATTTTGCATGAAGAAGATGGTGGTCTGATCCCGTTTGGAATTTTGGGACAACAGCAACATCGGTTAGGCAAAACTGCCGATTGAATATGATGTGGTCTATTTCATTGTGGAACCGTCCATCGGGAGACTCCCATGTCCAACGTTTAGATTCAGCCTTTTGGAATTGTGAGTTACCATGGAAGGTTTTGGTTGACATGATGAACTCAGACAGTCTGTCACCCTGTTCGTTCCATTCCAGGCCATGGGTTCCGATGTGGAGTTCATCGACTGATCTTCTTGGTCCTATCTTGGCATTAAAATCACCGACAATGATCTTGTAGAAGGTGTGATCTTCTTTATAGAACTTCTCCAGCTCCATGTAGAATTTCTCAGTTTCTCTTTCACCATAACTGGATGTTGGTGCATAGACAACAAAGATAGAAACTGCCGGTAGTGAGCCACATTTATTCAAGTGTAATCATCCGATTCGGGTTGTTAGGCATTCGAATGAATCAATGCTCGTGACTAAGTTTGTGTTGACAAGGATACCGACACCACCGACGCCTCTTTTATCACATGTTCCAAGGAACAGTTCTTCTCCAGTGTCGAAAACAGCATGATGGGATTGATGTCTTCTCGTTTCGGTCAGACCAATGATGTCGTACTTGATCTTTCGCGCTTGTACCATAAGGTCTTCAATGGATGCAGCAGATGCCAGCGTACGAGCATTAAAAGTACAATCATTTTTGTTTTTCTGCGTTTTGGCAGCCTATGTCTGCCTTGGTGTTTTATCAGCCTCTCCTTCCATATCCTTCTCGACTCTGCATATTCAGGGTTAGGGAAATGAGATCCATTTATTACTGGATTTGGCATATCAATTCGGTCTATTTGGCATAGACCACGGATAGCTTGCCAGGCTCTGCCGTGCGGGTTGGATATTTAAGGTACCCTGAAAACTTAGAGAAAAGTAAATAAATAGTCGCGCGGCCGCAAATGCGGCCACGCGCTCCCGGGAGCTTGTTGTGATAATCTCTGGATCCTGGCCGTTGTTGGGGTTACACGGCAGTTGGAGGGTGTAACTGTCTAGCATATATATACATACATACACATATATACATATAAATACATACATCATGGTCACGGTCACGGTCCTCCCGTTGTTCATTGATTAGCTTGAGCGGGCCCAGTAATGTCTCCATCGTGAGACTTCTTGTTACTGTGTTTGGCATATGGAATACGTCACGGGGAGCTTGCCAGGCTTTGCCGTGTGGGCGAGATACTCTCGTAGCTTGCCAGGCTCTCTGAGAGGGGCAAAGGAATCGAACTCGCATCAGCCATGTTGGCTGCGTGCAAGGCAAACGCCCTACTGCTGTGCTATCGCTCCAGCCCAAATACATACATACACATAGAAAAAGAAAAAGTTATATCCAACTTTAAAATAGGCTCTCCTGAAAAACAATGACAAGTAAATCATAGAGAATTTATATCACATTTTCCCAGAGAAACCAACATGACAAAGAGTAGTTGGGTTTGTAGTTCCCACCCCAAGGGACACAAAAACATAAAGTAGGTGATTTGAGAGCTTATGTCGAAGAGCACAATAAGCATGCTTGGGCTTTTCATGGGAAAGTAAACCCAAGTTCTGGTAGATGGTTAACAAATATGTACTGTAGAATACAAGTACACTTAGGACCAAACATGATGGCCTCTCAGTATCTTTATTGCAAACCATAATGCCCCAAAGTAGAGAGAGTAAGAAGTAAGGTGCCTGCCACAGAGGCAGCGTGAGATGGGTTGGGGGTGGCAGGAAGGATACTAGAAACACTGGTGGTGGAAAATGTGCACTGCTGGAGGGATGGGTGATTGATCATTATATGACTGAAACTCAATCATAAAAGTTTTGTAACTGTACCTCATGGTGATTCAATAAAAAAAAATTTTAAAAGAAATGTCTTCCTACATTAAACTCTCCAATAAAATCTAAAGACTTGGGGCCAGAGTGATAGTACAGAGGTTAAGGCACTTGATTTGCATACAGCTGACCTTGGTTGAATGCCTGATATTACATATGGTGACCCCCAAATTTTGACCAAGCAGGCCAGCCTTAATTTTTCTTTATAATTTAACAGAGATACCTTGGATTTTCCTGAGTCATAAATAAACGGAATGGAGAAGTGTAGTTGCCAAGAAGAATGGAACTCTTTTAGCAACAGGATGCAGACAGGACATCACCCAAGGTTAATATAACCCACACTCGAAGCTCATCAGAGCTTTTCAAAATGAATTAAAGAATTAATGCAAGGAACAACTGAAGAATTACAAAAAACAAGAGATGCAAGAAAAAGAAAGAAATATTCGCTTAAACTGAGAAATATGATTGTATTGTATTATACATAAAGGTAAATTTTAATTAGTAGAGAAAATCCATGCTGCTTTTTTAAAAAATAAAAATATTCAACAAGTCTTGGTATAAAATGTATGCATGGCTATATTTATACATTATATATTATATATAAATATAATAAATTTAATATATTTAATATAATAAAATATAATATTATATTATATATAAATTTATACATTATATATTATATAAATATAATATATATAATATATATTGGTATAAAATGTATGCATGGCTAAAAGTATGTTAGAAAACTATAAATATATATATAAATACATGCATTTATATATGTGATAAAGTCTGTGTTTTACAAACTGGTAAAATTGTTCTAAAATATATTTTTCTTTATTTTTTTAAATTTTATTTTACTTATTTTAACTGAATTACCATGACATGCACAGTTACAAGGTTGTTCAGGTTTGGATTTTTGTCATACAATTTTCCCATACCCTTCTCTTCACCAGTGTATATTTCCTACCACCAATGTCCCCAATTTCTCTCCACCACCCTCCCCACCTCCCGCTTCCTTCCTCCACCTCCCCACAGCCTGCCTCTATAGCAAGTACTTCTCTCTCTCTCTTCCCTTTCTCCTCTCTCTCTCTCCTTCAGGAAATTATGGCCATCAATACATGTACTGAGAGGTCTTTACATATATATATATATATATATATATATACATATATATATATCCCTTTACCTACTTTCAGCACTCAGTTCTACAGAGTGATCATTTCCAACTATCATGCTAAATATATACAGACAAATATAAATATAGATAAAGATATACTTAATATATAACAAATAGCTAAAAAAGGCCATAAACTCTGGTTATCTCCAAGCAATAGGAACATAAATTGATGGTAAAAGGCAGAGATACAAAGTTTATTGTTTTTATCTTTCTATGCTGTTTAAATTTTGATTATAAGTTAAATAACTTTTTCCATCATAGTAAAGTATATTTGGCAAAAAATTCATTGTAAGCATTTCTAAGTTCATACTATCATTTATAATATTCATATTATTATTCATACATTCATATTGTTGTGAAATCACCACGATCAATCTCCAGAACTTTCTCTTCTTCCCAAACTAAAACTCAGCACCCATTAAATAATAGCACCCCTTTCTCCCTGTCCCTAGAATGACTTGTGACTTAGAGAAATTCTATCCACAGAATACATCCATACTCAACTGATAACAGCTCTTTAGAAGTGATTAAACCACTTAATCATTTACAATAGATATGATTTGATAATAAATTCAAGCTGTGAAATCAAGACTAGCAAGCAGGTTTTGTTGGTTCTGTTGAAACAATCACCAGACTCTGTTTCGGAAACAGGAAATTCCATATCACCCTATCAGATTGTGAGTGTTCATCTGTACACTATTATTGTATGCAATGTATTAATCATCCTCAATGGGGTTTTTTCCCCTCTCTCCTAATTTTCCTGCCTTTTAATTGTTATTTCATTCACACAGTAGGGAGGTCAAAATCCACCAGGCTGGAGTTTCAGGATGCTAATAATTGCTCACCTGTCCCAGATCTTTGTTCTCCTTCCCTCCTCCAAGTCACATGCTAACAATGAGTCCCATCAGGAAGGGAAAGTTATTCTATCTACACAAATGTGTGTCAGTTTGCTCCGAGCAATGGGCCAGCACATGGCTCATACTACACATAAGCATGTACCACAAGGCAGGCAGGAATCAACAGGTTGTGTGGGGCGCTGGGGGTGGGAGAGAGGAGGAGGTTTGCAGTGAGGAAAGGGGCGGTAAGTCAGAGGGCAGGAGCACTGCTCCTTACACTGGTCACACATCCAGGGAAAACAGTGCTGCTGAGTTCCTGAGATTCAAGATGGTGGAGAGAGACAGTGCTGGGTACCTCCCTGGCTGTGTAGCAGAGGTACTGGGGATGGGGTGGTTAGGCTTCCTGTGATATACAACATGTCACTATTTTGGTGAGAATATGATTTTTTAAAAAGTGTTTTCAGGCTGCTTGGGTCTTCATTTGTCTATGAGTTCCAAAGTACAATGAAATTACATCCAGGAATTCTCAGTGTATAAAAACAAAATCATCTGCCTCAGAATTTTCACCCATATTTTTATTCACCTAGAATACAACTAGAAAAAAAAAGGTAAAGGGTAAAAGCCCTCCCGTTGTTTGTCGATTTGCTCGAGCGGGCCCAGTAACGTCTCCGTTGGAGACTTTGTTGTTACTGTGTCTGGCATATCGAATACGTCACGGGGAGCTTGCCAGGCTCTGCCGTGCGGGCGAGATACTCTCGGTAGCTTGCCTGGCTCTCCGAGAGGGGCGGAGGAATCGAACTCGGGTCAGCCATGTTGGCTGCGTGCAAGGCAAACGCCCTACCCCTGTACTATCGCTCCAGAAAAAAAAAAAACAGAATGCAAAAAGGGTGAGACCCGTAACACGCAGAGGTGGGAGTGAGTAAAAAATATTTAGATGAAAATTTGTGAGACATCCCAAACAAGCAAGGTGGTTAGAGTACAACCTCCAGAAAGCATATATCCACAATTAGAAAGCTAAAAACTAAATACCCATAGTGAGAAAGTCTCCAGGAAGATAATTAATGCAGAAGAAAAACTTTGCCTGAAAATTTGGTCTGAAAATCAAAGATATTAATAACATCCCCACATGGCAAAAAAAAAAAATCTGTTAAGTACAGCTAATCATTGCTTGTATGTGATGCTGTGGGCAGGCACCGCTGTGTGTTTAGCACATATTAACTGACAAATCTTACCACACTCTAAGAGGTCAGTATGTTATTATTCACTCCACATGCAGATGAGGGACCCTAAGGCATACATTGGAAGAGCAAAGTCATAGTCTTGCATTTAAGCATTGCAAGAGAAAGAAAGCAGAGGCTATGGAGCATTTTCTGTTCATTCCATTGCTAAAACACTGCAGTCCAGTGAGTAGCCCAGGCACTAACTTGGTAAATTAATATTCCAATTTATACATCAGTCTCTTGGACTCCAGGCTCAATGGACCCAGGAACAGAGATCCTCTGCCTGCTCCCAGCGACCCAGCAGACCTCCATTACCTCCACTACCTCCACTACTCAGCCGCAACCACGCTCCAGGATGCTTTCTGGACACTCGGGCTGAGACTCACGCACGAGTGAAGCCTTCACAGAACCAGGGAAGTAGAACTCTGTGACCTTGGACTCCAGGCTCAACAGACCCGGGAACAGAGATCCTCTGCCTGCTCCCAGCAACCCAGTGAACCTCCATTATCTCCACTACCTCCACTACCCAGTCGCCACCATACTCCATGATGCTTTTCAGACTGCGCAGCCGCAAAATAGCCACTTCGACACATCATAAAACACTTGATACAAGATTACCACACCATATTTGATGGGGTTCGAATATGGTTTAAACCAAGGCAACATCTACAAGGATGATTAGAGGCCACCAGAAAAGCCTCTATCCCTCTTGGAGAGCCTGGCAAGCTACCGAGAATGTCCTGCCCACGTGGCAGAGCCTGGCAAGCTATCCATGGTGTATTCGATATGCCAAAACCAGTAAATACAATGGGTCTCATTTTCCTGACCCTGAAAAAGCCACCATTACGGCCGCGTTAAGAAGGATGAGGAAGGAGAGGCTGATAAAATCTCAGGGCTGAACTAGGCTGCCAAAACGAAGAAGGACAAATATGACTGTCTGAACTTTCAATGCACGTACGCTGTCATAGGATGCAGCCATCAAGGACCTGATGGTGCAAGTGCAAAAGATCAAGTACGACATCACTGGTCTGACTGAGACGAGAAGACATCAATTACATCACGCCGTTTTCGACACTGGAGAAGAACTGTTCCTCGGAACATGCAACAAAAGAGGGGTCAGTAGTGTCGGTGTCCTTGTCAACACAAACTTGGCCATAAACATTGATTCGTTTGATTGCCTAACAACCCGAATCAGATGATTACACTTGAATAGATGTGGCTCACTGCTGGCAGTTTCTTTCTTCATTGTCTATTCACTAACATCGAATTATGATGAAGGAGAAATTGAGAAGTTCTACATGGAGCTGGAGAAGGTTTATAAAGACCACACCTTCTACAAGATCATTGTTGGTGATTTTGATGCCAAGATAGGACCGAGAAGATCAGTTGAAGAACTCCACATCAGGACCCATGGCCTAGAATGGAATAAACAGGGTGAGAGACTGTCTGAGTTCATCATGTCAACCAAGATCATCCACGGTAACTCACAATTCCAAAAGGCCAAATCTAAACGTTGGACATGGGAGTCTCCCAGTGGATGGTTCCACAACAAAATTGACCACATCATATTCAATTAATGGTTTTTCCTGAACCAATGTTGCTGTTGTCCCAAAATTCCAAACGGGATTGTACCACCGTCTCCTTCATGCAAAATTCTCCTTCACAGAGCGGGGAGAAAGGGCTGCAAAGTTTAAGAAGAGAACTCCCAGAATGACCACCAACTGGGAGCTCTTGGGCACTATTGCAGCAACATGGGAAGATGCCGTCATTGACAACATTGACGAGGAATACGATTGACTGGTTCAGCACCTCCACGATTGTGCAGAGAACACCGAAAGAGAGATAGCCACAAAAAGAGGCCTGTCTTTGAAAACTCTTGAGCTTATTCACCAATGTGGCTTGGCGCAAGCCTCTGGCAACCACAAGCAAACATCCAAGCTCGCAAAGCAGTGCAGAGATGCAATAAAGGAAGACCTCAAAGAGAGAAGAGCAGCAGTGCTGGCAGATGTGGCAGAAGCTGGAAAAACCATTCACAATGCCCACCTGTCCTTTGCCAACTACAAGGCCAAGATGACTGCCCTCCAGTGTCCTGATGGATCTATCACATCTTCCAGAAGGGCAATGGAGAAGATCATACATGACTTCTACTCGGATCTCTTCAATAGCCATGTCCACCTTCCCACATATCAAATTCCGCAGGATGGGTATGTTGTTCCCAATGTTCTCCCTTCCAAAATCCAACACACCATCTCATCGGTAAAAAAGTGAAAAGCACCCAGCCCAGACAAGATCAGACCTGAACACCTGAAGAACCTGCTGTCAGTACTCATCAAAACACTGGCTCGGCTCTTCACATGCTACCTGTCTGAATGCAAGGTTCCAACCCAATAGAAAACCAGCAGGACTGTACTACTGCACAAGAAGGGAGACATCCACGACATTGGCAACTATCACCCAATCTGCCTGTTGTCTATCACCTACAAACTGTTCACTTGAGTCATCCTGAATAGGATTGGCAGAAGACTAGATGAAGGACAACCATGCGAGCAAGCCGGTTTCCGAAAAGGATTCAGCACAATCAACCATATCCACATGATAACCAAGCTCATTGAGGTTTCTCGGGAGTTCAAGATGCCACTCTGTCTAACGTTCATTGATTTAAAGAAGGCCTTTGATTCTATTGAGACAGAAGCAGTCATTGAAGCCCTTGCCAATGAGGGCATTCAAACTCATTACATCAGAATCCTCCGTGAGCTGTATTACGGATTCACTACCAGGATCTCACCATTCTACAAGGAAATGATCATCCATGTCAACAGAGGGGTTTGGCAGGGTAATACCATTTCACTGAAACTCTTCAGTGCCACCCTCGAGAACGTCATGTAATGACTGGAATGGGAAGGAATGGGAGTGAAGATAGACAGTCAGCAACTACACCACCTCTGGTTTGCTGATGACATCGTTCTAATAACACCAAACATTAGCCAAGCAGCACAAATGCTGACCGACTTTGACCGTGATTGTGAAAAAGTTGGACTACAACTGAATCTCACGAAGACAATGTTTATGAGAAACAGTCTTTTTCCTGACTCTCCATTTGCTCTCAACAGAACGAACATCTCCAAATGCAACAGTTAAATGTACCTAGGTCGAGAAATCAACATAACAAATGACCTGGCACCTGAGTTACACAGGAGGAAGAGAGTGGCTTGGAATGCCTTCAGGATCATCGAGGAAATAGCTAAGAGGACGAAGCACCTCTGGCTCTGGGCACATCTATTCAATTCCACTGTTCTTCCTGCATTAGCATACGCCTCAGAGACCTGGGCACTACAAAAACAGGATGAGAACGCTATTCAGGTCTCCCAAAGGGGAATCGAAAGAGCTATGCTCGGAGTATCACACTTCACTCAAATGAGAGAAAGAATCTGGAGTTCTGACCTCTGTCGCCGATCAAGAATCAGGGATGCTGTCTCGTTTGCCAAGGTGTCAAAAATCAGATGGGCTGAACACATAATGAGATTTGTTGACGACACTGGACTAGAGCCATTACTGACTGGATTCCATGGGATGTCAAAAGATCACGTGGTCGCCCACCTATGAGATGGTCAGACTTCTTCGTCAAGACCCTGAATGATTGGTTTGAGGCTGTTCGTATTCCTAGGAAGAGCAGACACCACTGGGCTACACTAGCATGCAACAGGGATGAATGGAGATATTACTGGTGCCCGCTCAAGCAAATCGATGAGTAACAGGATGTCAAGTGATCAAGTGAAACATCAGTCTCTTATGTTTCATTAACTTAACTTGGCTCCTTGAAATTCTTTAAACATAAAAAAGTTTCTGAACTTCCAAGCTGAGTACTAGACATAGGGCATGAGCTCAGAAAGCCTTGTTGAGGATGTTAATAGTTTTTATCTATTGACAGTCATGGAGCATTTCGCTTCCTTTGCAATGTTAGCATTGATTCAGCTCTTACCTTTCACACACTTTGTGGACCCCACCAAACCTGCCTTTGCTCTAGCTTTTACAGTAACAAGTCTGTTTCTTTACAGACACATGTCCATTCCCTAGCAAGGATGAAAGGAACGCTGGTCCCAGAATGAGAAAAATTACAGAGGTCTGTCTTTAAGGATTAAATAGACAAGTAAACAAAAGGTAAGTATGAAAACTTAGGAGAAATAAACATAAATATTCCATGATTCTTGTTTTGAGTGCTGAGAAATGAAACTCAATACCAGGTTTCAAGAGCTTGTTTTAACCAAAGATAGATTCAACAAATGTGCATAGAACATAACTACAGGCTTCAAGTCATATGCAGAGAGCTCTGGATTTAAATAGAATTGTTTTCTGAGCTGAGAAGATGACTCAAAGAGCTGAAGAACATGCTTTGCATGTGTGAGGTATAAGTTCAATCCCTGGGACTGCATGGTTGCCCAGCACAGCTGGGTATAGTCTTCCCCCAAAAAAGGGAATTGTTTTTTCTAAGTGGCTGGTGATGTGGTTCAGTGGTAGAGTAAGTAAGTGCCCTGAAACTATAAAGCCCTGAATTCAGTCCCCTATACCATTAAAAGAGGGAGAGAGATTAAAAGCAGGATTCCTCATTCATTTGCAGTGGCCAGATCAAGTAAAGTCATATCCTATGACTTATCAGGATCTAAAACTTACAGGACTTGTTACATGTCACCAAGCCTTTGCAATATCTGGTGCCTGAAATCTTTGTTAAAAACAGATGCAGTTTCAGTTGTTGAGTCTGTATTATCAGGAGATGTACTTCAAGATATCCAGTTGCTTAGGAGACTTCTGAAGAAGCAGCACCTGGAGAGCTTAGAAAACTCTATAACTGGTATGAAAACTCTAGTCATTCAGAAAGGTGTTGGTAGCACATTCTCACCACTGTGACTTTTGTGGGCCCTTATACTTTGCCTTCCTTTCCTCTGTTTAAAAAAAAAGATTTTAGTTATATATAAGTGGTGTATTCTATGACTGTATTAGTAGAAAGATCATTCAGCAACATCTGTTATTACACTGCTTGCCTCTTCTGATCTTAAGGGAAATAAAACATGTGAGTTCTATAAACATCACGTGCTCTCCTCACTGTGTCTGCTTTGCTGAGCAGGTCAGTCCTGCTCACTGAGGTCGGTGTCCATCATCAGTCCCCTGACACTTCTCCAGCTACATCTCCCACCCCTCTGCCACCCACTCTACTGCAGCCCACTCGGCATTTCTTCCTGCTCCCTAACACTCCCAGCACACATTCATCCCAGAACCTGAGCGCAGGGTCTCTATGAGACTGTGTTTCTCTTCCTCGGATCTTTGCAAGTCATTCAGATCTCAGCACAAATGTGGGCTTCAGAGAGGACTTCCCTCATGAACCCTGAGCATCCTAGACACTCTTCATCTCATAGCCCTCTTTTTTGTGATGCTTACAAGCAATATGAAAAACCTGATATAAGGTATAGAGGTTATATGAGGGTTGGAGCTTGATTTGCCTTATTCACTGTTATTCATTCCCCCAGTGCCTGGGCTACACCAAAAGCCCCTGGGAAACAGATAGAATGTGAAAGAGAGAGAGATAGAGAGAGATTTCTTGACTCAGAAAAAATGTGGGAATGAAAAATACAGCATATCTGTCATTGTGTTTATTAGTCTTTTTATTTTCTTTTTTAAATTTTTTATTGAATCACAGTGAAATACAGTTACAAAGTTGTTTGTGATTGGGTTTCAGTCATATACTATTCCAGCCTCCATCCCTTCACCAGTGAACATTTCCCACAATCAGTGTGCCCAGTTTCCCTCCCTGCACCTGCCTCCTGCCTGCCTCTATAGCAGGCACCTCTCTCTCTCTCTCTCTCTCTCTCTCTCTCTCTCTCTCTCTCTCTCTCTGTCCCCTCCCCTATTGGTCCTTATAAATAATGGCTTTCTAGAAGACTTGGATAGAATCTTGGAAAAGTTAGTATCCAGAGCTTCAGGGAAGGGAGGGAGAAGAAGGAAGCTATTTTACATAAAGACCTATCCAAAGTTATATAATGGCATTGAAAATTCTCAGGAAATTCTGAGTAGCTGGGTGTTCTGTGTTTCTGTAAGAAAGTTTACCAGCAATTATCTGTTGAATGCTTGCTACAGGTCAGCCATCATCTAAAAACTGGATTTATTTCTACTTTTAAAGAATACAATAAAAAAGTGACCATTTCTTTTTTATAATTGAAGACTAGAAAGCACCTTGGGAGGATATATATTTCACTGCCCTGCTTCAGAGATAGAGTCCAAAAGAATAATTTCAGGGATAGTAGGGCACTTTGTTGTTTGAAAGCAACAATATATGCTTCTTCTGGAAGTAGTATGTATACTCTCCTTTGAGGAATTATCTACCCACAATATATGCCATTTTAGTGAGATTCTCACTCAAGCCAAACAACCTGTTAGACTCACTCCAGAGGTTTGGATCTAACAGAGGGATGTGGAGTAGAAACACTCATTTATTCCAATAATGGCCCCTTCTTAAAACCATGGATCAGCTCCTACCTCCAAGAATCCCTGAACGGCTCTTCTTCTAATGAAACTGGTTTTCCAATATTTCTCAATTTCATCAATTTCCTGTTAACTATTTTTCTGTTCAAGGAAGCCAGAGTTACTTTGCAAAGCCCCCAATAAATGATTGTGGTGGAAAGGTACAGGACTAAGAGTCATTAGTTGGGTTTCTAGATGTGGGGAACACCCCATGACTGACTCCTCAGCTTCCTGAAACCTCAAAGAGAGACCAACCCTACTCAATAAGCATCTCAAAGCTCAGAAGGTTAAAATTAACCAGTACATCAACTAACTGGTCATGAGTCAGGCAAGTCTCACAGGAAGCAGATTTCAAGGCAGAGTTACGAGTGCAAGACTAATTGGGGGCTAATACTTCTGGAAGAGAAAAGAAGGAAGAAGAACCAGGCTGGTAGTCTTCAGATTACAATACGTAATCTTGTCATAACTTGATAACAATTGGAATGTACGTTTGCTTAAAAACTAAGAATTATATTTGGGGGGAGGAATTCCTATCCTAATCTTTTCCTTTACAAGTTTCCAAATTATTAGTATTTCTTAATGAATTGGTATAGTTTTAACTGAACCCAAACAGAGCAGGACCTAAAGAAAGGGAGGGGAAATATACTTTGTGGTGAAGCTCACTATTGGGTGTATGGTTGTTTGAGAAAAGCTTCTCAACCATTTGTGGAAACCACTGCTGAGCCACTCTTACTCAGAGTCTCAGCTCCCAAGGGAACTTAGTAGCTACCAACTAGACACCAAATTTACTGAGTTTAAAGTTTTTTTCAACTTTAAAGATTGCATTCATCTGGGGAACATAAAGTAACAAAATAGGAGACTAACGCCCAAGAGTGGCCGGGATTAGTACCAGGAATTTTGCTCCATGGCTTGGAGGCCAGCCACACATGCTAGGGGAAAAGGGAGCTCAGATAGAGAAGGGAGCACCAAATAAATAGTGTTGGGAAGATCCTCCCAGGATGGGAGAAGCACGCTGAAAGTAGACTATAGACCAAACATGATTGTCACCCATTGCCTATTTTGCAAACCACAACACCCAAAACGAGAGAGAACAAAAGGGAATGCCCTGCCCCAGAGGCAGGGTGGGATGGGGGGGATGGGAGGTGGGAGCGATACTGGGACCCATGGTGGTGGAAAATGGGCACTGGTGGAGGGATGGTATTGATCATTGTATAACTGAAAACCAAGCACAAAAATTTGTAAGTCTACAACTGTATCTCACGGTTTTTCACTAATAAAAATTTAAAAAATTAAAAAAATAAAGTTCTTTTCAACTTTATACCTTTTTCTATGTTTACCTTCAGATATGAATAGACAACAGGCTGAAGTTATGGAAAAACAAAATAAAAAAATAAAAATAAATAAATAAACAGGGTTAGAGCAACAGTGTGTATGTTTGCCTTGCATATTGCTGGCTAGAGTTGGATCCCCATAGGATCCCCCAAGACCACCAGTAGTGATTACTGAGTGCAGAGTCATGCTTAGTGTGGCCAATTAAATAAATAAATAGTTATTTAAGCTAAATAAATAACAAATAAATAACCTAAGTAAGCTAAACAAATAACCAAAAGAAGCTAATTAAAAAAAATAGGTTTCAAATAATTAAAATGAATCCAAATCTATTTAATCCAGATTTGCTTATGTATCAAAAAAAAAAAATAAAGGAAGGAAGAAAACACAGACTGTACCTCTAAAAAAAAATCAACCATCCTGGGGAATGAAAGGAAGTATGAAGACTTTCACCTGGTCCATCTGCACCAGAAATCAAGAGGAAAAATATTGCTTAAAAGTGACCATGTTTCTCCAACCCCATCCAAAAATGGGGCAATGAAATGAACAGAAACTTTCTCAAAGAAGAAATCCGAATGGCAAAAAAGCACATGAGAAAATGCTCTACATCATTAATCATCAGGGAGATGCAGATCAAAACCACAATGAGATACCATCTCACACCTCAGAGACTGGCCCACATTCAAAAGAACAAAAGCAACCGATGCTGGCGTGGATGTGGCGAGAAAGGGACACTCCTTCACTGTTGGTGGGAATGTCGACTGGTTCAGCCCTTCTGGAAAACAGTATGGACAATTCTCAAAAAATTAGAAATTGAGCTCCCATTTGACCCAGCAATACCACTCCTGGGAATATATCCCAGAGAGGCAAAAATGTATAGTCGAAGTGACATCTGCACTTGTTTGTTCATTGCAGCACTCTTTACAATAGCCAGAAACTGGAAGAAACCTGAATGCCCAAGGACAGATGACTGGTTAAAGAAACTTTGGTACATCTACACAATGGAGTACTATGTAGCTGTTAGAAAAGATGAAGTCATGAAATTTACATACAACTGGTACAATATGGAAAGTATCATGCTAAGCGAAATGAGTCAGAAAGAGAGGGATAGACATAGAAAGATTGCATTCATCTGGGGGATATAAAGTAACAAAGTATGAGATTAATACCCAAGAATAGCTGAGATCAGCACCAGGAGGATTACTCCATAACTTAGAGGCCAGCCGGGTATCCTAGAGGAAAGGGCAGTTCAGATAGAGAAGGGAGCACCAAATAAAGGGTGTTTGGAGGATCCTCCCAGGAGGGGAGATGCATGTCGAAAGTAGACTATGGACTGAACATGTTTGCCACTCAATGCCTCTTTTGCAGACCACAACACCCAAAAGGAGAGAGAGAACACAGGGGATTGCCCTGCCACAGAGACATGGGGGGATGGGGGGATGGGGGTGGGGGGATATTATCCATGGTGGTGGAAAATGGGCACTGGTGGAGGGATGGGTATCTGATCATTGTATAATCGAAACCCAAGCACAAAAAATTGTAAATCTACAACTGTAAAAAAAAAAGAAACAAACAAACAAAAAAAAATGTAATGCTGATGGGAGGGTGGTGGGAGGGAAACTGGTGACATTGGTGGTGGGAAATGTACACTGATGAAGGGATGAGTGTTGTAACACTATATGACTGAAACCCAACACAAACAGCTTTATAACTGTGTGTTATGGTGATTCAATAAAACATAAAAATTAAAAAAAGGAAAAAAGTGACCATGTTTCTTTTTAAAATATGATTTGTAGGGTAACAAAGGTGCAAAGTAGGTGCTGGAGAAGGGTGGAATTTTTTCCCCCCCAGTTCACACTAATGTTGACATTAGGAAGATTAAGATTTGATTCCAAGTGACCTTAGAATCCACTTATTTGTCATCTTGGAGACAATAGGTGAAGAGTTTTCAAAATAGCTGAACAACATAAACAAACAATAGCTTTGACTAATCTGAGATCTATTGCTGCCATGAAAGTCACCTCCAGGACATTTTTCGAAAAGGTATTTTTTTAATCTCTTGAGAGACTGAAAAGCCTTGCCTACAATTGAGTGGTGTGTGAAAGGGAACCATCATTCACACTAATGGGGTCCTGTAAGTTTCTCTCTCTCTGTTCTGCATTGCCTTAGAGCTGAAATGTGAGAGTCTTCTTGAATGTAGGAATGGCTGAAAGAATTTCACCACCCTTCCAGGTGCTCACTGCAAGCTACTTCCTAGAAGATTTTTTTTTAATTTCATGATAGACTACTATAAGCACCAAAATAAAGCATTCAATGTCCTGTAAAGTGCTGACATATAAGTGCTTCCAGTCAATAGGGTGCTTCATCCTTTTCTAATGTCTCCATTCAATCCAACTACCAGCAAGGGCCATGTGTGGTATATTGACATAATCCATCTCTATTCAAAGCTGTTCTCTGATTTTCTGCCCTTCCTTCACTGTGGACAGATGAATAAATTTGAACCACATGCCAAAGGTGAATCAATAGACTAAGATGCTCAGTACTTTAGTTTGTCTACTATTATTTCTCAAGTCTGGAAATTTTCTAATTTTTATGAATTTTCCATAGAGAAGGAAAAGTCTCCATAACCACAGACCAGTTTCATAATCACTCCAAAGACATGACAAGCTCTTGGTAAGAGTCCCTTGACTTTCTTAAATGTGAGGTGAGAAATTTCATTTGTTTATCCCCAAGCCATAAAAAAGGATGTCATTTTTGTCCCACAAGAATCAATAATCTAAGCCTTATCAAGAGAGATATGTTCTCATTTCCAGTATATATGATCCAAAAGAAATACATATATCATTAGTGAGAAAAGAAAGACTAAAGGTAAAAGCCATACTGTCACTATTGGTCATACAAAACCATATGTATGCCTACATACATACCTTTGACTATTTTCTTCCTTAAAGTACTAAAGGAGTGTTTGGGACTTTTCTCTGTATCACTTTCAGTTGCGAGTCAATAAACAAGAACAGCCTGCCTACTGAAAATAAAGATTTTACCTCTTCTACTTGCTATTTAAACAGGACAATAGCCACACAAATACGATGGAACACCATACCAATCAAAAATTGAAATATCTACTTAAAAGTTCCTCCAGGATTTTTGTTTTAAGCAATTTTCTTTTAAAAATGTACAAGAATATTAAAAGGTCATGCATGTACACTAAATTTCTAAAGGACTTATTCTAAGAAAGCTGGCCAGAAATATATCTGTTTTTACAAATATTGAAACACAGTCTTCAATCTCATATTCTTTTAAAGTTTAAGTACCTGCTAGGGGTAAAAATATATTCTCTGCAAAGAGAGAACACCATCCACAATCTTAAGCTACAGCTATAATTTTTTTGTACGTTTCATAGGATCAGATAGATAGTGCAACAGAAAAAGTGCTTGCCTTGTACTCAACTAATCCGAGTTCAATCTTCAGGGCCACAGATGGTCCCCAGAGACGGCCAAGAGTGATGGTCTCTGAGCTTCAAGTAAAGGAGAAGTCCTGATTACTGTCAGGTGTGACATCCCCCTCCAATTAGGAAAAAAAGAGCATAAAGTTCTAAGTCTAAAATTGTTTTTAGCTGTCTTACAAGTAGGAATACAAATTTCTATCGTATTTTAATAATTCGGATATACATAATAAACTGTAAGGCAAAAAAAGAATAGTGAGAAGATTGGGAGAAATAAAATTTTAAAAAATAGTACAAAAAAAGGTAATGAGAAAGCAAAATGGAAATAGGCAAGAAAAAATAGCAAAACAATATTAAAATGTGAAAATAATAATTATATTATATACAAATAAATCCTACGCTTCTGTGGAAAAGTAAAGTTTATCAGACTAGATTTTTAAAAATCAGCTTTAAGTACAGGGTGTGACTGGGTAGTTCAATGGGCTGAGCACATGCTTTGCATCCAGGACCCCTAAGTTCTATATCTAGTACCACACCAGAGCACCACCAGAAACAACACAGAGCTGGGACGGCTCCCAAATACACACACACACACACACACACACACACACACACACGCACACACACACATACACACGTGCACACATGCGCACGCGCGCACACACACACACACACACACACACACACATGAATTAGTTATGAGGTTCAAAGGATTGCTCAGTGACTTAGCGTGACTTTCTTATAAGCATCGGGGTCAAAGTTTGGTTCCTAGTACTAACTATCACATACATTATGCAAGATACTGACGTCTCTACTCTGCTGTTTGTGCTCTTCAGTGCCACAACCACCACAACTCAAGGGTAGAACTCTTGGAAAGCACCCAAACTAAAGTCATATGTGTACCTTGGCCAGGAGCTCAATGCTCAGCAAGCACATGTGGGCACCACAACCAAAGGATTGCAACCTCTGGTGAGTAGCTTTGCAAGCAATACAACCAGATCTGCAGCCCCCAGCCAGCACTGCAGCCAAATGTGTGAGCACCACAATCCACTGTCTGACTTCCAGTCATTGTAAATACAGTAACAGTGAGAAGGGATTAATGAATGAATGCATAATAATAGTACTGTCACTGGAGCGATAGCACAGCAGTAGGGCGTTTGCCTTGCACGCAGCCAAAATGACCGATCTGAGTCCGATTCCTCGGCCTCTCTCGGAGAGCCCGGCAAGCTACCGAGAGTATCTCACCCGCAGGGCAGAGCCTCGCATGCTACCCGTGATGTATTCGATATGCCAAACACAGTAGCAACAAAGTCTTCAATGGAGACGTTACTGGGCCCGCTCGACCAAATCGATGAACGAGGGGAGGACAGACACTGATAAAATCTAATCTGATAAACTTTACTTTTCCACAGTCACTGTCCTCCCCTTGTTCATAGATTTGCTCGAGCGGGCCCAGTAACATCCCCATTTTAAGACTTGTTGTTACTGTGTATGGCGTATTGAATATGTCACGGGGAACTTGTCAGGCTTTGCCGTGCAGGCGAGATACTCTCTGTAGCTTGCTGGGCTCTCCGAGAGGGGCAGAGAAATCAACCAGGCTCAGCAGGAGTGGCTGCGCAAGGCAAACGCCCTACAAACGCCCTACCACTGTGCTATCTCTCCAGCCCAATAATAGTACAACCTTTCCAAAAATTCAAGCCTTAGAGTCATCTGACTTTGCCAATATTTTCCAAATATTTTTTTGCTATCTCCTTGAGAAACATAAAAATCACTGTTCTTGGAGGCAAACTTTGGAATTCCCCATTCTCTTATCTAGTGGATATCTACCATTTAGCCCTTTATTATCATTTGATGACATCAATTTGATTTCCAATGTAACTGATAATCCTTCTGTATATACTAGCTTACTCAGTGACTGTGTCTAGATTAATTATGCTTAAATTCCACCCTCACATCGGTGGATCCAAAGTACATGTTTCTCTCTAATCACACTTGGGACATCCAATGAGTATCTCAAATGTAAATATTTTTTAAATTAACTTTCACGTTTCTACTCACCTAACAGTAAACTGCCAACTATCAATTTTCAGTCACTCACTAATGACAAAATCCTTCTCAGGAGTCCTCAGCTTCTCTCATGTTACCCCCATTGCATCCTCACAGTTGTATTTATCTAAAATATATATCAATTTGACCACTTCTCACCAGCTCCATCTCTGGTGCCTTGGCCTAAGCATCACCTACCTCTCTCATGGGACCATTTTAAACACTTCCTTACTTGGCCACTTGTGTCTACTTTGCCCCATTTAAACCATCAAATTCTTTAAACTGGTTCACGGCTATTCACAAAAGGAAATCATTTTTAAAATAGACATAAGGTCATATCATATCTTTGGTATTCTGAAAAGACTCCCATTTCCACATGACCTATTAGTCCTTTGAGAAACTCTCCATTCCTTCTAATCACCCTTATTCTCTTTCACACTTAGAGGGACACACGCACTAAGAGTTTCCTGGCTGCTCCCAAAGGAATCAACCATTTCTCTTCTTCAGATGCTTTGCATCCTTGTTTAATCTGGTTCACCCAAGAGCCGTGATACAAGGCTTCTTTATAGAAGTTTATGTAGAAAGGAAAAGAGCATTGTGTGGAACGGCATCACACACAAACACACATACACACACACAAAGAAACAACTTCATCACTTCTGTGGGAGATAGGCAGTGAGTCCCAGGCAACCATCCTTCCAAAAGTCTCAAGATATTCACCTCAACTATCCACCGTGGAAACAAAAAGGGGCAGAAATTATCTTGAGGCTCAAGGTTCCAAATAATCGAGAGTGTTCCCATGGGCATGAAGCTTATGCTGCATGAATATTTAATGAGTTTCTGCTCACCTCCTCTGACACCCTAACAGAGAAGACTCGGGTCAAAATGCAAAAGTATGTGAAAATACACAAGACAGACTCCAACAGAGGCATTCTCAGATTTTACAATCATATTGCTGCTTGAAGTTGGAGGAACTGGATGTTGCAACAATGGCTGGAGGAAGTGGTAGGAAGAGAGTATTTGAAGTGGCACAAGAGGTGTCCAGTGCAATCTCCCTGCCCTTTTTCCTCTGCTACAATACTCTTCCCACACAGACCTAAATGCCACTCTCCTTCACAGATCAACTGTCACCTCATTTGGAGAGGCTTTCCCCATACTGTTGACTTAAGACAGTAAATCCTGATAAGTCTGGTTCCAGCTAGCTTCTTCCTTTCCATATGGATACCACTCTCACAAGCACAGTGATTGTTCTTAAACTCCAGGGGACTTTTTATAAGTGTGACAAGCATCAGCCCCACAAAGTCACATGGTACGGGAAGGGCAAGGATTTTCTGTATGCCATGGGAAAGTGGTGCTATGAAGCAAGCAGAGTGATTATAAAAAACAGATTAAGCCAATTTTTAGGAAACAAGGCTAACATTACAAGGGACAATTTGTTGAGCCTTGACTGTATTAAGACCAACTATGGATCTGAGAGAATGGTGGCCATTAAGAGATGCAGCATTATTGGGGCTGGGTGATAGCACAGTGGATAGGGCATTTGCCTTGCACACGGCCAACCTGGGTTCGAATCCCAGAATCCAATATGGTCCCCTGAGCACCGCCAGGAGTAATTCCTGAGTGCAAAGCCAGGAGTAACCCCTGAGAACCGCCGGGTGTGACCCAAAAAGCAAAAAAAAAGAGAGAGAGAGATGCAGCATTTTTAACTGGGAGGAGATTAATAAAAGAGAAGACCAAGTGATCCAGTTCTAAGTGTCATCTTTTATCATGAAGATAAAAAAAGTCTTGAAGTTATGTCCACTTCATTTTGAAACAGCTTATCTTTGGGGAGGAAAATAAACTAGTATCATGAAAAAAATTCCCCATGTGCAGAAAGCTGGACCATACAGAGTGACAGGGATTGAATCCAGGTTGGCTGCATGCAAGGCAAGCACCCTACCTGCTGTACTATCTCTCTCACCCCAACTCATATGTGAATTTGACTGATGTACTAACTGGAGAGAAGTTGATAAAGGAAGATAATAAACAAACTATGTTTTATCATTTAGAACAATGTTTCTCAACTTTTATCTGACTGTGCCCCACTATCCTACTCTTTAGCCTTCTAATCTCAGAGTATTGCCCCAATTAATGCTATTTTTCACCTGAGGCCCCCTCAAAATATCCTGGGGATGCACAGGAGGCCAAGTTGAGAAACTCTAGTCTGGATGATTGTGAGTCATTTGGAAATGTATGGGGAAGTGTTATAGATATGTTGTTGACAGATAATACTTTGAAGGATTCTATTTAATATCAGTTCTGTTGTTATTTTGTGGTCACAACTGAGAATATGCAGGGCTTATTCCTAACTCTCTGTTCAGAGATCACAAACTGGCTTGGTAGATTTAAGGACAGATTTTCATCTTTTAAAACAGGGCCATGGGCTGAAGAAATAGTACAGCAGGTAAGGCACTTACTTTGTACATGGCTGACCCAGGGTCAATCCCTGGCACCTTATATGGTCCCCCGAGCCAGACAGGAGTGATCCCTGAGTGCAAAGCCAAGAGTAAGCTCTGCATACAGCCAGGTGTTGCCCCAAAACCCAAAATCAATAAGTAAACAAACAAACAAACAAAGAATCAAGCACAGAGAATGGGATGGAGAACCTGTATTTAATATCTGGCCAGGCCCTCTTCCTGAGTACTACAGTAGACCCCTGCAGGAGCCTGGTAGTTTCCAACACCATAGGACCCAAGCAGCACTTCATCCTCAGACTGAGCACTAAACTATCTGGTCCAGTTGGCCAAGCATCAATGTGAATGGTCCCCATATCCCCTGAGCAGTGCTTGGGAGGTCACCCACTTAAAAACAAAATCAACATTTTTTTTAACCTTCTCTTTATTGCTCTGTCTTGGAGGTATAACAGACAGACTTGAAGTCTTCTTTCTGCCTAAAACTCTGTTCTAGAGTCTTGGCTGAGAAAGACTTGCCTGAATGTGATTTTTACAAGTAATTTTCTGACCTCATACTTACAGGCCTTCAAAGTTTATTTGGACATGATAATCTGAACTGTTCCATTTTCTCTAGCTAACCCATTTGCCAAAATTATATTCAATATGCTGTGAAAGTATACAGAATCACTTCCCTCCTTTTTCATATGTGCGTGTTCTTAGCATTATTTACACACGTATAATAATAATATAGTCTTTGCTTAGCAACACATAGTAAGCAAAGCAGTGGTGGATTTTGTTTTCTCCCTCCATATCCCACCTTCTTTTTTCTGAAAAAAAAATAATAATAATAAAATAATTTTTTCACTGACTTAAAAAATGTGACCTATTGTAGGCGGTTTTCAAACAGCCTAAGATTATTAAGCCCTTTTCCCATCATCTTTTAGGTCACAAAGGCCAAGCCAACAGGAGTACCATTGAACTCAGATTTGAAAAATAAAACTTTGAATCGAAGTTACTCATTTCATCAGCCTTGCGTGCACCACTACATGAAATTTCTCATTGTCCTATATTGTGCCCTAATTATTGCATGTGAAGCGTGCTTATCTGCCCCATATAAGCCACTGAGGAAAACACTCACGCTTTTCTCCCTTCCTCAGCACTCAACAAATATCACTCTGAACTCCTTATACGATTCTGTATGGTTAACACAATCTGCAGCACTTTAATGCCTCTGTGTAGATGGAACCATTGATTTGCTTTTACTCTCACTAGTAAAATTTCTACCAATATAGGTCAAGTAAAATTGAGAGTTGAGGTAACTACCTAGCCACAAAAAAAAAGCAAAATCTGACCATTTTTCTCCAATCTTCATTTTCCTCCCACAACTAAATTTTGCAAAATCTGCAGGCAAAATTCTCCCAACATTTCTCAAGTCACTGGTTTGTTACTGGTTTGTTACTCAGCCCTCTAAAAGGATTTTTTGAGGCCAGGAAGAGAGTTCAAACTGCTGAAGAGCCTGCTTTACATGTTGAGCCTGGGGTTTCATCCCCAGCACCACACAGTCCCCAACGAGCCACCAGGAATGACCCCAAGCACTGCCAAGTGGGGCTCAAAAGCAAACAACTAAGCCATTTGCCTTGCATGAGGCCAGCCCAACAGACCCAGGTTCAATTCCTCCACCCCTCTCGGAGAGCCCGGCCAGCTATTGAGAGTATCTCACCCACACGGCAAAGCCTGGCAAGACACCTGTGATGTATTCAATATGCCAAGCACAGTAACAACAAGTCTCACAATGGAGACGTGATGCTTTATGAAACATACAGCCAGAGTAACCAATATCTCCACAGAAACACAACTTTTCAATTTTGGGAATAGATCATCCCAAGACATAATAAATTATGCTGCAGTGTAGTTTCTCTTAAAATCTGATCTCCATTTTCCTTAGAAAACAATGTAAAGAAGGCAGCATAAGTTTTATAGATTGGAGATAAATCTACAGATTTTCACAAGACATCAGTATTATCTTTGTTTTTAATTACAATTATCTACCTGTACATATTCTTTAGCTGTATTGTATTTTACTTTTAAAAGCTGGCGAAGCTGGAACAATAGTACAGCAATTAGGGTACTTCCCTGGCACACAGCTAACTCAGGTTTGATTCCTGGCAGCCCATATGGTCCTCTGATCCCTGCCAGGAGTGATCCCTGAATTCAGAGCCAGTAGAAAGCCCCTGAGCACCACTGGGCATGGCAAAATCATCATCATCATCATCATCATCATCATCATCATCATCATCAACATTATCATCACTGTTACTGTCACTGTCATCCCGTTGTTCATCGATTTACTCGAGTGGGTGCCAGTAACGTTTCCATTCATCCCAGCCCTGAGATTTTAGCAGCCTCTCCTTACTCAAATAATAATAATAATAAATTAAATTTTCTAAAATAATTTTACAGAGGGTTGGAGTGATAGCACAGCGAGTAGGGCATTTGCCTCGTATGTGGCCAACCCAAGTTTGATTCTTCCATCTCTTTTGGAGAGACTGGCAAGCTACCAAGAGCATCCTGCCCACACAGCAGAGCCTGGCAAGCTCCCCACGGCATATTCGATATGCCAAAAATATTAACAACAAGTCTCACAATGGAGACGTTACTGGTGCCCACTCAAGAAAATCGATGAACAATAGGATGATAGTGCTACAGTGCTACTTTTACAGAGGACATCAGTTACAGAGGACATCAGTTCTTACATCGGTTAAGGCACTTGCCTTGCCTTTACATGGCTGACAGGGATTCAATCCCTACACAGACCCCTGAGCACAGAGCCAAGAGTAAGCCCTGTGCACTGCTGAGTTAAGTTTGCCTCCCATTCCAAATATATATATACATATATATATGTGTGTGTGTATGTGTATTTATATATATACACATATATGTTTATATATGTATACGTATACATATATATTTGAGATAGTTCACAGCACAGGGGCTGGAGCAATAGAACACGGGCTGGAGCAATAGCACAGTGGTAGAGCATTTGCCTTGCATGAGGCCAGCCCAACAGACCCAGGTTCAATTCCTCCACCCCTCTCGGAGAGCCCGGCCAGCTATTGAGAGTATCTCACCCACACGGCAAAGCCTGGCAAGACACCTGTGATGTATTCAATATGCCAAGCACAGTAACAAGTCTCACAATGGAGACGTGACTGGGCCTGCTCCAGCAAATCAATGAGCACAGATATACAAAACTCACTTACCAGAGCCTGAGAGAATAGTCATGGACTCAGAGTACCTGCCATGCAAGCATATGGTCCCATGGCACCCCACATATTCCCAGCGCAATCCTAGCAGCTCTGTCATTTGTACCTGGAAGTTCCCTGTCTGTGATCTCTGGAACCTCAAGAAATGTCTGACTGCTCCTTAGTTATGTGTGTACAAGCGATATAAGCCAAGGAGTACAATCATTGGTGAATACCATGCCCTGTGCATGAACACCTCAACCCCGTGTGCAATCAGTACCCTGGCATGAGTGCAACCGCTGACATCAGAACATTAACTGTGAGAGGTAAAGAAATGTTAAAGGTTTGGTGAGAGGCTTTTTAAGTGGTGCTCAGGAGATCCAGAGACTCCACCAATAATTCTCAGTCAACCAGGCCTATGGTTCACTGCAAGGGCAAAAGGATGCAAGGCTGCGTAGTGCCACTCAGGTCACCCCAACAGAGTTCAGGTGGCTACCTGGAATGTCTCAGGGATGCTTGGGGGACTATGGTTCTGTCAGAAATCAAATCCAATCAGGCATTCTAACTGTTGTGCTATCTCCCAGATCCTAAAAAAGGGATTTTTAACAACTCACCTTCCCATTTTAACAGACATAGGCATGCATATCAACACACCAATTAGGCACTAATTAAAAGCAATTTTACAGTGAAATTCAAGTTCTGGTTCCCGATTTGCATGTTTCATTTAATTACTGATTCTGAAATGATTGTATTACTTAAAGTATAAGTAAAACTATGTCTAAGTTTATCTATGAGTTGGCTCTGAGTGACTACAAAGGCAGACTCCAATTTCAGGACCACGCGTAAGGTTGCACTGCATCATAACCATCATCATGGACTGGGAGGTCTTCACACCTTTCTCCCAGTTTCCCCTTGCCAAAATCCCAAAAAAAAGGGGGATGCTATAAATGTCATGCTGTAAATGATAAATCAAATTTATGGACTTGGAAGTTAATTTTGCTTAGAAGCATTTTTATGGACTTTGGAAGCTAAAAGAATAAAAGCAGCTCAGTTGGTAAGATCAAAAACTTTCTGCCAGGGAGTACATTTGTTCTTTGTTCCTGGATAGTCACTACTGGTTTCGGTTTCCTCTGGCTCTATTTTTTACTGCTCAGAGTTGTATAAACTGAAAAGAAAATACTTAGTGAAGGCAACTTTTCACCCCATCTCTCAACAGGAAGCATTTTGTTGGATGTGGAAAAGAAGAACACAATATTGGAAAGCCCCCCACCTCACTGTCCACCTTCCTTGCCACCACTTGAGCCTGTGATTGTATTTAAGTGTCCACACTCCTTTGAAGGCCATGCCAAAGTCTACCTCAAATCCCAGGAGTAAATATTGGAGAGTCTACATCTTGCATAGAATGAACAGAGAAGGTGACTTGATGGCCCTTGGAGAAACAGATATGGGCCAGATAATTAAAGTTCTTGATCCATTTGAGAGTTAAAAACTGTTGTAGTGACAGAGCAATCTTAACCTATATGCTGTGCCTGGTGTTGTTTATTTGATTTTGCCAAGAAAATCACCTTGACAGGGGAAGGTGTAATAATTTTGGTCCTGGTTTAGAGTTTTTGGTTTCTGGGTCACATCCAGGGCATACTCCTCACCTTGGGCTGAGGGATCTCTCCTGTAGGAACTTGGGAAACCATATGGGTTGCTGGGAATAAAACTCAGATTGATTGATTCCAGGCCAAGGTCCCTACCTATTGTACTATCTTTCTGGTGTGAGTAAGATAAGTTTGGAAAGGAGAAAGTTAAGAGCTAGAGGGAACAGATTTTGGAGCTGTTGCCAAATGCACCCCAAAATGGTAAAGACCTGGGTCAAGGCTGTGGAGGAAGCAGGCTTCAAAAGAAAATAAAAGGAACCAAAGAGATCACTCTGAGGGCTGTAGCATGTATCTGGCATGCATAGATTCCCAGGTTGCACCCCCCAGTACTCTTTCGTCTCCCCAGAACCATGGGGGCCATAGCCCTGGAGGCCCCCTGCACTGCTAGGAAGGAATCCTTTCTGCTCTTCCACTTCTTTCCTCCAAAAAAGGACTATGAAGAGGATTATATGATATAACTTGATAAGAGCATGAATGGAAGAAGGGATAAGCAGTCACCTGAGCTGCTGTATGGACAACTGAGGCAGTGACTCTGCAAGAAAAGAGACAGGAACTTTCTGGAGAGAAGAGTGGCATAGCCTGAGCAGGGGACATGGATCTGGCTAGAAGTCATCAGCCAAGCTGCCATGTGTCCTGATGGCAAATATTTCATCTCATGGCACCGCTACCGTTATATTTTTAATACATTTGAACAGCTAAATACCTTACCTGTGGCAATGAATAAACAACTGTCCCGTTGCTATTGCTTCCAGTTTTCAAGCAATAAAAGACGTTCGAGACAGATGGAAACTTGCCCTGGGTGTTTATTCTGTTTCTTGAATTAAAAACCTGTCATATTAAGCAAATATAGTAGACTCAATCTTTCTATACCTAAGGACATAACGTAAGTCTCAAATTTAAAAGACATAATTTAAACTGATTTTCCTCTTTATTTTGGCTAGTTGGTCTATAGTGCACTATGCATATAAAACAGTTAATTTAAGTGCATCAATATAGGGAAAAAGACATAGTTTAAGATACCTTCTAGTGGTGTTCTTAAAGATACTTATACTGCTTAGGAATAAAATCTACTTGCAGTCTTAACTTCCCATATGATCAGAAATGACATCTTACAGGGAAAACAAGGCAGCTCTTTATAGCCAAAGCCACATGCCTGGGAGAAGAGAGTCTTGTTTCCCCCTGTTTTCCCTTTGCCTTAGCTGCCAAGTCATCAATGGCTGCACCAGTATCTCCTGCCAACATAATTAGGTTACAAAATAAATACATGAGACTAATTTTTCTCTCACTGTCAACCCTAGAAAAATTATACTGGATGTGAAGGAATTAGGCAATAAAGGATTGGAGGAGAAGGAGGAAGAGGAAGTCCAGGATAGCTCAGTGACTCAGAGCACCTGCTTTGAAAGTATCAGGACTCCAATTCCACCCTGGAGCCACTGCACATGCATACTGGGCATGATACCAGCATCTATGATCCCCAATGTTACAAGCATTTTCCCACCAGGAGTGTGTAGCACCACAACCAAAAAAAGGTTGAAACTCACCAGCAAGCACTACAACAATTAAACAATATGTGAGCTGCTGTGTCAAGAACTGGGTATGTTGTATAAGCACCACAGGTGAGGAAGTGTGACCATGAGCCAGCAGCACCTCTGAATGTGCGAACACCATCACCCAAATGTGTGAGTACCACAACTAGGTGTATATGTGTTTGAGTGCCACAGAGGGAAGAGAGTGGGGAAGAGAAAGAAGTAATTCTCAGAAAACTATGGCAGGCCAAGTTCCTAGAAGATGTGGTGCCTCCATCAAAAAAGAACAAGAGCATCAATGCTGGCGTGGATACGGGGAGAAAGAAATTCTTCATCATTATTGATGGGAACGCTGGTTGGTCCAGTCTTTTTGGAAAACAAGATGGGCATTCTTCAAAGAATGACTCAGCAATAAAACTTCTGGGAATATACCCCAGGGGCCCAAAATCACACAGCAGAAATGCCATCTGCACTTCTCTGGTATATTTACACAATGGAATATTATGCAGCTGTTAGGAAAAATCAAGTTATGAAATTTTCTGATAAATGGACGCAAATGAAGAATATCATAGTGATTAAAATGAGTCAGAAGGATAAGAATAGACATGGAATGATTGGACTCATTTGTGAGATATAAAAAAAATAATATGAGACAAATACCCAAGGACAGTAGAAACAAGGGCCAGGAGTATTGGTCCACAGTTGGAAGCCTACCTCAAGTGTTGGGGAGAAGGCAGTTGGGATAGAGAAGGGACCACTATGACAACAATAGTTGGAAATGATCACCATGAATAAGAACTGCGTGCTGAAAACAGGTAAAGGAACAAACATGATAACCCCTCATTATGTATTGCAAACCATAGTGTCCCAAAAGGGAGAGACAGAGACAGAGAAAGTGAGAAAGACAGAGACAAAGAGAGAAAGGAGAGTGCCTGCCATAGAGACAGGCTAGGGAGATAATGGCAGGAGGGAAACTGAGGGCACTGGTGATGGGATATGTACGCTGGTGGGGGGGGGTGAGTGTTGGAACACTGTATAACTGAAATCTGATCATGATCCACTTTGTAACTCTATATCTCATGGTGGCTGAAACAAGTAAAATAAAAATTCTTTCAAATAAAATTACTGTGTCCCTGCTAAGGTGGCACTTTTGGAAGGCATTTGGGAATACAGGATAATGGTGGAGGGAAGGTCACTCAGGTGGTGGGACTGGTGTTGAAACATCAAAAGCCTGTACGAAATGTATTGTGAACAACTTCGTAAACCATGATGTTTAAGTAAAGTGCAAATTTTAATTTTAAAAAAAGATGTAGTACCTCCATCAAGGGGCTTTTACAAATGCTGCCATTGTACTAATGGGCAAAGAGTGAGCTGGAGCAGCAAAGATGGGGTCAGCAGGCTTTAGCTGCAGGAGTATTTGACCTAGCACTTGAAATGGAGCAAGGTCGCTGAGAGGCAGAAATAGCACTGTAGCACTGCCATCCCGTTGTTCATCGATTTGCTTGAGTAGGCACCAGTAACGTCTCCATTGTGAGACTTGTTACTGTTTTTTGGCATATCAAAAACATCATGGGTAGCTTGCCAGGCTTTGCTGTGTGGGTGGAATACTCTTGGTAGCTTGCCATACTCTTGGTAGCTTGCCAGGCTCTCCAAGAGGGGTAGAGGAATCGAATCCGGGTCAGTCGCGTGCAAGGCAAACACCCTACTCGTTATGCTATTGCTCCATGGCATAAGAAATGATGTTCTAAGTGAAAAACTGCATAGCATGAGCAACTAAATGGAGTCTACAAAGAACATGGTACAGACAAGGCCTAACTCCACACCTGTATTCATCAGAGGACTACTTAAGAAAGTCAGGATCTGGGGGTATGGTGCCGCCAGCAGGTCAGTCTGTACCTGTGAGGTGACTGCATCAGCAGCCTGATGGCACCTTCAACTTCCAGATACTCCAAAATTGCTGCTATGCCTTTGGCTAGACCTCAAAAACTTGGGGCAAAGTTTACCAAGAAAATAAAAGGCCAAAAGTTAGGTATGTGGAAGACACACCCACAAACCACCTCCGGCTCAGCTACATAATTGGAGGCATGGTCTCTGGTTCCTGATCAAACTGCTTAACGGCCATGATTCCAGAGACTCAGAAACAAATCTCGAAACCCAGAGGCTTTTGGCAGAAATGCATCCGGTCCCTGCAGTAGGTTGCCAGCGCCAGGCCACCCCAGGTGGGAATAGGTTTCGTGCCTTGGCCTGTTTCCCCTTGCGGCTCGGTGGCTGCCATCCTCCAGAGGCCTTTGGACAGTCAGGTTTGGGCCCTCAGTGACGAGACATGCAGGGCCTCACGGAATGGGGGTGCAACTGGCCCTTTCCTCCCCACCCCAACAAGACCCCGAGTGGCCGCCCATGAATGGCCTCTCTGTCTCCTGATCAAGCTGCTTAACGGCCATGATCCCAAAGACTCTGAAATCTCAAAACCCAGCAGCTTTTGGCAGAAATGCGTCCAGACCCCGTCGTAGTAGGTTACTGTCGCTGGGCCACCCCAGGGGGGAAAGAGTGCTGTCCCTCCACCTGCTCTCCCTTGATGGCTCAGTGGCCACCATCCTCCAGAGGTCATTGGACAGTCAGGATTGGGTCCACAGTGATAAGATACTCGGGACCTCACGGGATGGGGGTGGAGCCGGCCCTTTCCTTCCTGCCCTGCAATCCCAAGTCACCGCCCATGAATGGCCTCTCTGGCTCCTTATCAAGCTGCTTAACGGCCATGATCCCAGAGACTCAGGAACAAATCATGTAACCCAGAGGCTTTTGGCAGAAATACCTCCAGATTTAATTGTTAAAATTTCAGAATTCCAAAATCACACGGCCACTACTGCAGCCGTGCAGCATCATATGTTATTCATAACCATCAATAGAAAACAAACTGTCTATGGTTGCCTTTTTGACGGATCTGAGTGTTGGGGTAAAATCCTAAATAATAGTGGTGGGTCTGGTGTCGAAATATTGAATGTAGTCAAAGTAGAGAGAGAGAGAGTAATGTGGAAATCATCTATCTTCCCCACAGGTAGGGGGAAGGTGTGGGACAGGGGGTATACTGGGGGTTTTGGTGGTGGAGAAGGGGCACTGGTGAAGGGATGGGTGTTTCATTGTACGACCAAGACTTAAACCCAAAAGCTTTGTAACTGCTCTCACAATGATTCAATAAATAAAATTATAAAAAAGGAATAAAAGGTAAGGTGGAGTTATGCCCAATTCAATCAACGTAATCAATGACTGAATAAATAGCAATACTCCAACATAAAAAAAAAGTCAGGCTCTGAAAACAACCCTCCTGCCCAACATCAGATGAGTAGATAAAGAAACTGTATTTTAATAACCAGAGAAGTAGTACAGAGGCTAAGGTACTTGCCTTGCACATGGCCAATCCTAGTCTAATTCTCAGAACTGGTAGGTCCCCTGAGAACTGGCTGGCTGAGAGAAACTCAAAGCACAGAGATACACTCTGACCATCACCAGGCCTGCCCAGCAAACAAATTTATGTTAAAAAATTCCCGTGCACGGCATATATTTAGAGGGATAACTGTTTGTTCCTTGCAGGAATGGATTTTCTCTAATTTTTGTAGCAACATGTTCACTTGTCCTAGAGTCGAAGCTCCATAACATGCAGATCTCTTGTCCCTGCAAGGCATGTACTCCACCACTAAGCTATATCCCAGTCTGCTATATTTTCATCCAGCCTGAATTCAATCCATTTGGTAATAATATAGGAAGGCAGGACAGGTTAGAATAATGTCAGTGAGCAATAGGATAAATACCCCGTTTTGGTCTATGGGTCAAAGTTTGGGGAAGTATTTATGACAAGATTTGGGGGAAGAGAGGTTTGGCAAGCAAAGAAAGAAATGGAGAAAGGATGAGAAAGGGGAAGAGAGAAAGAGAGGAAAGGAGAACATAGACTTCACTTTGCAGTATACTGTAACATTTTCCTGGAAGCAGTCTCTGTCATTTTGTTTGTTTTTGTTTAGGTTTTGGTTTTGGTTTTGGTTTTCTCAATTTGGGGCCGTTCCCAGCAGGACTCAGGGGTCACTCCTGGTGATGATCAAGGAACCATGAGGTACCAGGGCTCAGGCCTCAGGCAACCTGCGTGCAAAGTTTGTGCTCCAATCCTTTGAACTTTCTCCAGCTGGGCAGTCAATTTAAGCAAGTTGCTTTTAGGAGGAAAGATCCTGAACTAAGCTTTATTGCCCTGGTCAAAGAAAACAGACATGGATGGGGGGAAAGTGGAAGATCTTTATGGTCTGGAATGAAAGTGTGCAGGGGTAAAATGCAAAGCAGGGAAAGGATGCTACATTTTTTTTTTGACAGAAAGCAAACCCATAGATGATTTTTTTTTTATTTTTAAAGACCATTATCTTTATTACAAGAGTTTAGAAAGTGAAGCAATAGAGATCAAATTAGAAGAAACACTGATACAGAGATGAGGGGTTCAGGATGCATTTTTACAAAGCTGTACTTTTACTGTAAAGGAAATGACTAGGAAATTGCTTCCCTTCGTGAGAGGAATGGATTTACTTCATTTTCACATTCATAAACTTCTCAGGCAACCTTATAAAACTGAATCTGTGTTCCCCAAACACCTGTACCATCATGTGTTCATCATTTGAAATATGTTACCTTTTATTTTCTTTATCCACTCAGATAAATATCTTGAGCCTCTGAAAGCATTATATTTTTTGATCTGAAATTTTTTAATAAATATAACAGATTTTACATTGTCTCTTAAATTTTTTTTTAATTTTTATTAGTGAGACATCATGAGGTACAGTTGTAGACCTACAAATTTTTGTGCCTGGGCCTCAATCATACAATCATCAAATACCCATCCCTCCACTTTAAAGACCACAGTTTCTTGATCCCTGGGCTGAGCGATAACAGAGTCTGTGGGCAGGGGACACTCCTGACTTGGTACTACAGAGACCTGTCAATGCCACAGATCAAGCCCAGAACTCCTGCATGCAAAATCTGTGCTCCAAGTCTTTAAACCATCCCTCTGGTCCTCTTTACTCTTTGTACAACTATTATTTTTCCTAAGCAAGTATTAAACACAGCACTCAATACTAATTTGCTGAGGGGAATGTGATGATAAATGGGATAATGAAGATAAGAAATTCTAATTTTGTAGGAGAGGTGATATGTATACAAAGAATGATAATTCAAGCAGTGAGTGCCCCAGGAGAGGTTGAGCATGCCCTGCCCTCCTGATTTCAGAAATAAGGGAGGTCAGTGGGGAAAGCTTCATACATGAGGAAATGAGCAGGTTCTCTGAACCTAAAAATACTCCCTCAACTGGCTTTTTAGAAAGAGATTACATCTGCTGCCAAATTCTTTGCTCTCACTTTGTGTGATCATTGGTTAGCTGAAAGAAAAAAAAAAATTCCTGGCCTGTCTCCTTGAAGATTAGGAAGTTCCTAAGATAAATACAATAGCACACAAACAGAATTCCTGAATGTGTTTTCAAATTAGGAACATTAATAAAAGCAAAGTAGGTGGTGCAATTGTAGGACAGATGGTGGAATAATTCACCCTTCGCTCTCCTGTACTTTCCCTAATTCTTGTGGGGGCACTGCTCTCATTCAACCTAGCCACAAACCTAATATAGTAACGTAACAAGCAATCAAGTAAGTCAGCTCTGTGGGCTATAATGACCTGATCTGGGAATATTTGTGACAATGCCACAGTGTTGGTTCTAACTCCTAGCTGATCAATATTAGCTGCAAGCCCTGCAGACAGGGGAAAATGAGAAGGAGATAGAGTTTATCCCTCCCCCATACCTCCAAATGTCTGTTGGCCCCTTCACTGTTCTGCTTTTTGTAAAGGATGCATGGTATCGTCTAAGGAGATTTTCAGTAACAAAGATAACGTATCTAGTACTGTAGCACTGTCTTCCCATTGTTCATCGATTTGCTCGAGTGGGCCCAGTAACGTCTCCATTGTGAGACTGTGTTTGGCATATTGAATATGTCATGGGTAGCTTACTCTCTGTAGCTTGCCGGGCTCTCTGAGGATGGCGGAGGAATCGAACCAGGCTCAACCAGGGCCGGCTGTGTGCAAGACAAACGCCCTACCGCTGTGCTATCCGTCCAGCCAGTTTATTTTGAAGTAAACATGGAAAATACGGCAATTAATCCTACAGGAGTAAAACAGGAAGGAGAAACCAGGCTGGATCAGGACAAATCATTTGCATGTGTTTATTGACCAGAATTGCAATTCTATGTTCGATATTGGATCCCTGCTTCCTAGGTCGACTGCCTGAGTTCTGATCTACTCTTTGACCAACAAAGAGAAGAGCTGCCCCTGCAAGACCACATGCCTGAGACCCTGAGTTACTTCAACTGTGGGTTGGGACCCTCACAGGGGGCAAGGAATGACATAATGTGGAGTGACAAAAAACTTGTCTTTGGGCCACACCCATCAGTCCTCAGGGCTGACTCTTGGCTCGGGTCCTGGCAGGGTTTATGGCGGGGGGGGAGGGGGGGGGGGTTGAGGGGGGGAGTGTTCAGGGGCATATGAAGTACCAGAAATCAAATCCCGGTCAAGGCAAGTGTCCAGCCCAAGGCATTTTTCTCTTCAACCACACACACAAAAACCCCACTTATTAAAAAATTTATAATTTAGGAAATGGGGAAAGGAGTGCAGACCATACCCAACTGTACTCGGAGGTCACTCAGACAGGACTAGGGGATCCATGTTGCTCGGGCCAGCCAGAACCCGGGTCAGCTGCATTCAAGGAAAGTGCTCTACCTGCTGTCTACCTGCCGTACTATATCATTCTACCCAAATTTGCGGTTATTCCAAGATAATCTACTCTTTCCCTTTCTAACCAAGTGCTTTTCAATGAAGTACTAAACATGCAATGTGTTGGTGATCTGAATTCCTGGTTTGCCACCGAGAGTATCTCGCCCGCACGGCAGAGCCTGGCAAGCTCCCTGTGACGTATTCGATATGCCAGACACAGTAACAACAAAGTCTCCAATGGAGACGTTACTGGGCCCGCTCGAGCAAATCGACGATCAACGGGAGGGCCTTTACTTTTACCTTTACCTATCTAAACCACTAGAACCAACACAACTGTAAGCAGGAAACCCAAACTCGAATTATTAAACTTAAAGATGTGCCTGTCAAGGAATCAGATTGGGGTGGGAGGAAACTAGTTGGAGGCATGTGGACACTGGTGGTGGGATTGGGGTTGGAACAGAGTATCCCTGAAATCCTATTGTCAACCTTGTAAGTCAGCATCTCAATAAAGAGATGAACAAAGAGAGGAATATGACTCAGTGACAAAATACCTGCACTGTAAATGTAAGAAGACAACAAGACGGATCCCCAATACTGCACCATACCAACTAGAGCAAGCCTGCTGCTTCCATTGTGATTCCCAACTCCACAATCAAGTGTAGGAGCAACCACCCCCAAGTTTGCAGCCCCGAGATATATTAATAACAACAAAGGGAGGGTAACAGAATTAAAAGTTCTGGGGGATGTAACTCAGCAGCAGGTACAGGTACATGCCTCTCAGGTGTGGTACCCTGGATTAGGGCCCCAGTAAATGACCACCTATGAAAAAAAAAACAGTTCTGAATCTCTTACAATCTCTAAATTCAATCACTTCCTCCAGACACACACATTCAAGTTTGGGGAGTATCTTATCTTCTACAATTTTTTCAATTAACAATATATGGTGGTTTGGGGGCTGAAGAGATAGCACAGCGGGTAGGACGTTTGCCTTGCACGTAGCCAACCCAGGTTCGATTCCCAGCACCCCATATGGTCCCCCAAACACTGTCAGAGTAATTCCTGAGTGCAGAGCCAGGAGTTATCTCTGTGCATCGCCAGGGATGACCGCCCCCCAAAATAAAAATAAAAACCAATATACGGTGGTGCTTTTGCTACTTTTTAAATCTTATACAACTGGTATGTCTTATTCCTGTCATTTTGCAGCTCTTTTTTTCCCCTTTACATTTTATTTTTAAGTTCTATTTTATTTTGTTTAAAAAAATTCTTTTAAAAAGGGTTTTTAAGGAGCTAGAGAGATAGTGTAGGGGCTCTGTTACCTTCCATCCTTGTGGCTAGTCCCCCACACTGCAGATAGTCCCCACACACAGCCAGGAGTCACTGCTAAGCATGAGACAAGAGCAGTCTCTGAGCACCACCAAGTATAGCCCAGAAACAATGCACAAGAGCAAAATGAGTTTTTAAAAGAATTAATTCTTTTTAAATAGTTTTGTATAATTGATCTCTATGACACATTCCTTACTGCTGAGCACTTAAGAGTCTATTTCCTTTTGCTCTCTATAATGCTGTGAAGATCATTCTCCTCCATGTACACCCTCCTCTGTTGTACAATTGTATAACAGAGTGAGCATTTAAGCCACGTCACCTCGGGTGCCAGCAAAGCTAGAACTACGTTTCCCCATTTGTTTTCTTCTGTTTTCCCCTAGTTAGCATAAGCCACAAGAGTTCTTGTGCTCAAAGTTTTGGAGGGCCCTTATCGATCTCTGCCGGTAGACTCTCTGTCCCCTGGGTCAGATGTTTGTTAGTGGGTTTTATGTTGGGGGGTGTGTAGGGGTCTAACCCAGTGATGCTCCGGGTTTTATCCTGGTTCTGCACTCAGAAATTACTCCGGGATGTGCTTGGGGGACCATATGGGATGCTGGGGATTGAACCCAGGTCGACCGCATGCAAGGCAAATGCCATACCCGCTGTACTCTCGCTCCAGTCCCAGTGGGTTTTATTTTTATGGGGTGTAGGTATAGAGTTGATTTTGCCTGGTTGTGGGGGTTTGAGAAGAGAGGAAGTTATGTGTTTGGAAACCACACCCAGAAGAACTCGGGGTCACTCCTGGAAGTGTTCAAAAGACCACGTTGTACCTGTTTCAGGGATTGAGGTGGGACTCCTGCCTGCAAAGCTTGCACAGCAGCCCTCTGAGCCATCTCTCTGTCCCCCAGATGAATGGTAGCTCTGGGATAAATGGTACCAGCCTTCCCCTATAGGTTACTCTCACCATCAAAGCTGAAAGCATGGAGTTGGCAAGAGAGCTTTACAGACCTAGCCAGGCTGTCTTTGCTGGTCCTAGCTTGTTCCTCCACTTCATGTCCATCATTCCTTCTCCACTGCCTGCCTTTCTGACATCAGGCTCCAGTACCAAACACAAAAGTGACAATCCCACATAAACTGTTAAAATCAATTTCTATAATAAAAAATCCCTATCTTTCTCCAACCTAGTGGCTCCAACCCTACTTAACGCAGTGGGTGGTGTCTTCTCTTCAAATCATCCTACTCCCTCCTGCTTCTTTTTAAAGGATGAGTGGAGAATAGTTGCTTCATACTGAGCAAAGAAAAAACTTTCACAGCAGAATAATACTGCCTTTGCCCAATCAGTTTACCTTCTTTACTCCCCTATAAGGGCACTATCTTCTCCTTGCTCAGAAGTTAACTGATCAATAGTGGCAAAAATTCCTTCTTGCTTTCTTAGAAAACAGTTCTGTTAAACCTCAGGTCTAGTGATTTCACTCCTAAGTATTTAGCCAAAGAAGTTGGAAACCTATTTCTATAAAAATGAAAGAAGCCATTATATATGTAAATGGGTAGATACTATGTATGTAACATTCAGGCAATAAGATATTATTATTCAGTGCTTAAGAGAAAATGCCCTGTAAACCATGAAAAGACAGCAAGAAACCTTAAATGCATGTTAGTAAGCAAGGTAAGTCAGTGTGCAAAAGCTCCATACTGTATAATCCCAACTTTAGGATAAATTCTGGAAAAGGAAAAGGTATGAAGGCCATAAAAGGATTGATGGTTGCCAAGGGTTGGGTTTGGGAATAGGATAAACAGAGTAGAGCTCCTGCAGAGTATTCTTATGTTACTATTAATGACAAAGACATGGCCCTATATGTTTGTCCAAAACCACATAATGTAAAATACCAAGAATGAGCCATAATGCACACTATGAACTCCAAGTGATAATAATACACAGACTTGTCAGTTTCACCAGTGGCATGTGATTGGTAATACAGATGTGTGAGCAAGGGGTATATGGGAATTCTGCACTTTCTTTTTAGTATTGCTGTGAATCTAAAACTATTCTAAAATATTAAGTCTATTTTTTAATTAGTGCTGGAGAGATAGTATAGCAGGTAAGACACTTGCCTTGCGTGTGCCTGACCCAGGTCCGATCCCTGACATCCCATATCCCTGAGCACCACCAGGAGTAATTCCTGAGTGAAGAGCCAAGAATTACCCCTGAACATTGCCAGATAGGACTCAAAATATATATTTTTATATATTTATATTTTGTATATTATTAAAATATATAAAACAAATACATATATATATAATACCCCTTGGCATGAGCCTACAGAGACGTTCACTGCTATTTCTTTTTCTAGAAGCAAAGCCAATTCATAGTTTTGGTGTTACATATGAAACATGTGTCATCTGAAAACAATGAGTAAGTCAATATTATATTATATTAGTATTTCACCAGGGACTTCCCCTCTATTAGGATGTTGAAACAGACAAACCTTGGGAAAAAGAAAGGTTTTTGAATCAGTCTTTGAAGTTGAAGGGCATGGCTGAGACAGGCAATAAGCCAGGAGTGAAAATCCAACACAAGGAGAAAGGGGCCACAGTGGACTCCCATACAGCTTAAGAGGTATCATATGGCAAAGCTAAATTGAACATCCCTCTCTAGAGGATGCTAACAGCCAGGGCCCGTTAACAGCCACACAAACGGCAGCTAGAGAAACTGTGATTATGGAAGCTGAGGCTTATAAATAAGAGCACTACTTGCCTCTTCAAAACAGCCAGGAGCTGAAAGCTGAGTACTTGAAGAAAACTAACTAAATATACAAACTCTCTCACTCTTTTTCTGTCAGGTTACTTCATCCACCAAGACTAACACTTTCTGAACTTTAGTATTGGCCAGAAGTGTGTGTGTGTGTGTGTGTGTGTGTGTGTGTGTGTATGTCATGTGTGTGTGTTGGGGGGGAGGGGAAGGATAATTCTTCCTTCATTGCTTCTCTGAGGAGAAAAAAATCTGAAAACTTTTCTCTCAGGCAGGCAATCATTATCAAATTGAAGGTATAAAACATATTAAATCTGTTTTTAAAAATAATAAAGAACACAAGGAGCTGGAACACAATGAGTAAGGTTGTTTGCCTTGCACGCAGCCCACCTGGATTCAGTCCTCAGCACCACATATGATCCCCCAAGTACCAGCAGGATTGACCCTGAGCACAGAGCCTGGAGTAACGCCTGAGCATAGCCAGCTGTGTCCCAAAAACCAACAAAAAAATGAAAGAACACAAACTAAAACAAGATGTTTTAGGCAAACTCCATATTAGACATTAGACTAGATAGTCGTGATTATACATAAGATTCCATCTGTTGCCACTTAGACCATGAGGTTCTGAGTATCCTGCCCCTCTTTTTTAAAATCATCAACAGTTTCCTACCTCTTCTGAAAAATATTATTGGGTCACCTTGACCAGAATGAATTATTTTACCTCTGCTGTCTCGATTACACCCTACAGGTTACTCTGGAAATGAAAAAGGAAAGAGAAAAAAGCATGTCAAGCATTTTCCTCCCTTTCCTGTGCTAAAATATTACCAATACTAAGTACCTTCTATACTTATGACATTCAGTGAGCCAGACAGCAAGTGGAAGAGCGCTATTTAAAGAAGTATTCAGGACTGGCTCAGGCCAATGTGCCTGTCTTGCAAGTGTGAGGTTATCCATGAGTATGATCCCCCATCCCAGCCACTCAGCCATTTGTATGCAATCATTGGAACATTGCAACTCATGGCATGCATGAACCACTACTAAAGTATGGGAGTTCCAGTGAGCACCACAGTTGAAAATGGGTGAGCATCACAGTCAGGTGTGGGGACCACAGCGAAGCACATACATGAGCACTACAACTAGAGTGTGACCCGACTCAAATAGGAAGACTCTAAGACACATTGTGCTCAAATGGCAAAACCAAAGAGAGGGATAGATCAAAGGCAGCAAGATCAAAAAAGGGACTGAGAGAGGCTGGAGCAATAGCACAGCTGGTAGGGCGTTTGCCTTGCACCTTGCACGCGGCCAACCCAGGTTCAATTCCCAGCATCCCATATGGTCCCCCGAGCACTGCCAGGAGTAATTCCTGAGTGCAGAGCCTGGAGTAATCCCTGAGTATCGCTGGGTGTGACCCCCCCCAAAAAAAAAAGGACTGAGATACAAAGCAAAGACCATAAGATTCACAGCAGCTCTATCAAACAAAACTCTTTGAGTCAGGGGTGAATTAAGGGATATAGTATAAAAATGGAATGGAAAGAACCATCACCAAGAATAGTCTATCCAGCAAAATTAATGTTCAGATTTGAAGGAGCCATAGAGCTCCTTCAACACAGACAGGGACAAGGACAGGCAATAGTTTAGGAAATTCACAGCTTGGAAACCAGTTTTTCAAGATGCATTGAAGGATCTTCTTTAAAGGGAATATATAAATATAAATACATATATATTTATATATTCCCTTTAAAGAAGATATATTTAATACATATATATATGAACACACCTATAATAGCAAAATACTTAGCCAGATAGATTCATGATATCATTATTTCTATTTTGTGCATGTATCTTAAATGCTCCATAATAAAAAGTAAAAGAAACAACAGCAAGGAGAACTGAGTAACATGGAATTGCACCGGGCTGCAGACAGCATTGGCACCTGCCTTAGAGATCTAGATATTATTCTAACTGGTCAAGGGGGGACTCTGGCCCTTGCCTTCTCTGTTCATAAAGAAAAGTTGGATTGAAACATCTACAGTCTCTTACAAGACTAATCTATTATGCTTCTATTACTTTGAAACCCCCACTTCTGATTCTTTCTCAAGAATCCTTCCCCAGTCAAGAGACTGTGAGCAAGACAGGAGTTCCTGCTAACTCTCCGCAAACTACTTTCTCTGATGATGTGACTTGCAGATCTCACTTTCTATTCTTATGCATAGAAAGCACCACAACTAATTCCTGTCTATCTAAATCATTCAACACTTGCCGAGCTCCATACATACATCTGCTTCTGTTGCATGTATATGTCAGTGCTCTGTGTCTGAGACTGGAAACCAGGACACTGTCAACCCAGCATATGGGTGTTCGCTTTAATCATGCTGATGGCTTAGCACATTGTCAGCAGGCAGAAAATATATAACACCATAATACTATGTATAAATAGTGAACTTTCTCAGCAATCTGTCGCAGCTGCCCTAACTGTCCACAGACAGAATACAAAAACCTGTATTTCTTGGTTTAATCTGCTTTTTGTCCTCCTGTCAAATATGATGAGTTGACATTTGTTAGCTCATATTTCCAGCAATGGACAAAGGATCTTTCCTGAAGTTTCATGCAAAAATAGGTCAAATCCATAAGCTCTGTCCTTTCCATCACTAAACAAAGGTGCTTGGCACCCTTTCTTATATGAGGAATGTAAGACTTTTCAGCCTGGGCTTTTAGAAAACTTCTACACAGTGACAGCTTCTATGAGTCTTCTTTATCTTCTTCTTCTTCTCTTTTGGAGAGAAGCACACCTTGCAGTGCTCTGAAGCTGGAGACGAGGGACCATTTAGTGCTGAGGGACTCTACATGCAAAGCATGTGCTCTAGCCCTTTGAACCATCTGCCCAGTTCTCTTTTCTTTTCTTTCTCTTTCCCTTTTTCTAGGGAGTGGGAGGAAAGAAACCAAAATAGGGATGGTTATAGACTAAGTATTTGGACAATTCCAGCCCAGTCATCATATTTTACCCATGAATTTTCACATGCTTAGAAATGAAATTTCTCTAATTCATCCTCTCAAATATAGTGATCTGAACTAAAGATGTAAAACACTGCAGACAACTGAATTTCATATCAACTAAGGCAGTGTTGGCAATACCTTTCTTTCTTTCTTTCTTTCTTTTGTTTTGGGGCTTCACCTGGTGGTGCCTGTGTTTGTTCCCTGGTGGTGCTCAGGAGATCATAAAATGCTGAGGACAGAATCTGGGGCTCCCACATGCAAAGTTTGCGTTCCAGCTCTCTGCACTATTTCCCAATACCCCAAATCCTTTTTAATTTAGAAATAAATAGCACTGTAGCACTGTCCTCCCCTTGTTCATCGATTTGCTCGAGCAGGCCCAGAGAGGTTACTGGTGCCCGCTCAAGCAAATCAATGAACAACCGGAGGACAGTGCTACAGAGCTACTATTTCCCTTACTAGCAATAAATAAGGGACTATAAATTTCCATTAGACATTTTGAAAAAATAGCCCCTTCCTGTTGCAAGTAACCTTATAAAATGTAATCTTTCTGACGCTACTTTGCTTGCTGGATACACAGACTTTTCAGTTTTCTATTCAGCAGTTAATAGAATCTACACATGAGAGAGTTGTTATATGGTTTAATAAGATAACATACAAAGTATTTGGTGTCTTGAAGCAGTAGACACACACGATAGTTCTTTGTAAGCATTCCCTGACCTACTTTCAGTCTCTAGAAAGAGTCTGTGTCCAATAAACATTTTTTGAATATATTCATTGAATGACATAATGAGGAAGAAGTTATGCCCTTGAACAGACATTCTCCCTTTACAGAGTAATCTAACCTGGAGAGGATCTTGGCAGAGAGAATTAAGATACAGAATGCCCCCAAACATAGAATTTTAAAATCAAATAACTCAATCTGGAACATTTTAACAGGGAGAGTTAATAATGGAAAGGCCCATTTATTCAGATGAATCAAAGGTGAATCTGAGATGTAATCATGTTTTATTTGTACAGGTCATTCAGTCTAGAATCAAAGCCCTCACCACATACCTCATTAACCCTTACAACACCCCTGGGAGGCAGGTAGATGTTGCAGATGATGCCCTGGTTACTGATGGGGAAGAGCCCGAGGCGCTGGACAGTGAAGGGGCTTGTTAGAGGGCCACATCAAGTGCGTGCTCAAGTGCATGCGTGAGCGATGGCGCAAGAAACAGAAGGAAAATTCTAGTCTTTATCTTTGGCTCACTATGATGTTTTACCATGAGGTTGCCAAATATCTCAATTAGTTTTTACTCCAAGATTCATTTTAAAATAAAGACTCCCTTGTATTTTTTAATCGAGCAAGAGTTCAAGAGTCAATAAGGAAAAAGCGTACATCGACAGGAGATTTTTGTTTGGTTTTCATAGTTCCATGATCGCAGTTAAGAAGTCCATGGAAGGCTGGAGCAAAGATTGTTTCAGAAACTTCTGCCTAAATTAAATCGTTACATGTGAGGGCCATTAATGTGAACTCTTAATTTGCAATGGAAAACCTGAAAACACAAGAGCCTTCTTTTGAATTTCCAAAGGGAACTGTCTATCTGAGCATATTTCTTTAGTGAGTTTCCTAGGACTTTTTCTGGGGCTGGTGGGTAAAGAAACTCTCTGACTCACTAGCACAGGAATTATTAGAATTTTCAGGTATTTTGATCATCACAGCATCAGAAGTTGCACTTTTAGTATCCTTTGATGGAAAATACAAAAGTTTTTTTTGTTTGTTTGGGGTTTTGGGGTTTTTTGTTTATTTGTTTGTTTTGTTTTTGCTTTTTGGAGCACACCCAGCAATACATAGGGGTTAATCCTGCCTTTGCACTCAGGAATTACTCCTGGTGTGCTCAGTGCCATCCAGCTACGTGCAAGGCAAACACCCTATCCGCTGTGCTATCATTCCAGCCCCTCAAAAGGATTTTTGAGTTGTGGATGTCCCAGGTATTCGGAGACATCCACAAAGCATTTGTTGATTACTCTGATCTCAAATATTTCAAAACTCGCCCAGCGAAGGGTTAAAGGCTTCCCGCTCCCGACAAGGCCCCAGAATCCGGTGGTCGCAGGGTGATGGCAAGAAAAATTGGGTTTTCGGTTAACTCCATAACAGTGAGGATTGAGGGGGGAAAAAAACTGCTCTACTAGGGAACCCTCAATTTCCAAGTCCTGTTTTTGGTTATCTTTTTACACATAAATAGGACGAGAACAAGGGGTCCCGGCGCCTGCCTCCGGCCCCGCGCGCTCCACAAGGCTGACCTGTGCGCCCCAACGGAGCCCACGCTCACCCTCAGCCCTAGAAAACGCGCCTGAACTCGCGCCACTACTCAGCCAGCGGAAGAAATCGGGTTCTTGATGCCAGAGCCATAGTTTGTGCTTTCTAGTTTTGGTATCAACAGAGCTTCTACCTCCGCGTCCAAGGATGTGGCAAGGCCCTGGCTGTGGAAGCCCCTGCAAACGGCCTACAGCGCACCTAAGTCCTCTGTAGCGCACCTGCATCCCACCAACAGATGCTTTTTCCTACCAGGAAATTCGTTAGGGAGCAGTACAGAGTTTGGAGAGCTGAAGTCTGAATAAAGACTTCCACTGTACCTTCCAGGCAGAGGATCTCCTGCCAGGTCCAGGCCAAGTGAGAGGCAGCTTGAGGACATACTGGTGAAAGCAGAAACTGCTGGGGATTGAGGGAGGGAGCGGGAGCGGGGTTTATTTACTGGAGGAGCCTCTGACCTCCTCACACTCTTTTGAGGAGTCATGGTACTAGCCTGTTATCCCTTGACTCCTGTCATAGTCCTTCCCTCTCTTTCCCACAGAATGTTGGACCTTCTCAGGCCAATGACCCTAAGCACAGATTTCATCCTTAGCTGCATCATTTTCTCAGCTGCCCCGGGACCCTCAGCAAATTAACTTTTCTGCTGTTTCTCTGTCTTAAATACCGTTTGCAACATCAGCCTCAGTAGCTACTTAGGAGGATATAGGAAACAATGCTTTTTAAAAATTTTTTATTTTATTCATTTGGGAGAGGGGACACACCCGGTTGTGCTCAAGGCTTACTCCTGGTGGGGTTCCAAGGACCATAATCGGTGCTAAGAATTGAACTCCAGTTTGACCAAGTGGAAGTGTTTTTCCCACTGTAATCTCTCCAGCTCCGGAAACAGTGCATTTTAAATTGATCTGTTCAGTTATGATCGGGCTGGAGCAATAGCACAGCAGGTAAGGCGTTTGCCTTGTATGCAGCCAACATACAAGGGGTCGACCCGAGTTCGATTCCTCCACCCATCTCGGAGAGCCCGGCAAGCTACCGAGAGTATCTTGCCTGAACCGCAAAGCCTGGCAAGCTATCCATGACGTATTCAATATGCCAAACACAGTAACAACAAGTCAGTCTCATGATGGAGACGTTACTGGGCCCACTTGAGCAAATCAATGAACAATGGGAGGACAGTGACAGTGACAGTGACAGTTATGATCAGACTGGTTCACAGAATTAATAAGCTGGCGTGAGGGCTCACTCAGCCCATATGAATTTACTGAGAGTAACCTACTATGCAATCTAGGTCTAGGCCAAGGAACTAGAAAGAAAGAAACTAGCAGAGAACAAAAGGAAGAAAACTAGCAGAGAACAAAGCCTTCCAAAATGAATTGTTGTCTCCTTGGCAGATCCACTGGCAAGGGAGGTGGGGGAAGTCACAAAGCAAGCACACAGTCAGGTGAAAGGGGCTGTTGGAACCCATTTACACCAAGTGGATGGGTGAGCACAAAGAAAGCTCAGGGCTATCACCATGGGGTGTCATGGCCCCATAGGCTAGCCCCCAACCACAACCAGGTGTGGCCCAAAGCAAAACCCAATAAATAAATTAAAAACTAGCTGGGCAGTTGCCTGCAGCAAGGGAAGAGAGGAACCCTGGGAGAAACTGGGCCAGTTAGATGGACTAATGGGAGGAGTCCAGTCTCTTATTAAAGCTTTGCACCCACCCCCTCAAATCTGTCACCTCTGAACCCCACCTAGGGAGCTCTAACAGGCTGAGTAGCCATAGCTGGGAAGCTGAACTCAAACCAAACATCTAGACTGTCTCCAACCTTTGGTCTCGTGTCAAAAGCTTCTTCCTCCATTTCACCCCATACCCTGAAGTCCCCATATTTCTGTATTTTAAGCTTTTCCAAAGAATTTCCCTGGTTGAGTCCTAAAAGGGGATTCTCTCCAGGAATCTAACTTCCCTTTGCCTCTTTCTGTGGAAGAAGACAAGGGCAAAAGGGGACCAAGACTTAAACCTGAAAGTTTAGTAACTTTTCCCACGGTAATTCAATAAATAAATATAAGAAGGAAAATAAATAAATAAACAAAACTATAAAAAAAAGGTGATGATGCTGACACAAAAAAAGCAAAAAAGGAGGGAGGCTCCATTCCCTCACTGCTCTCTCTATCTCTCTCTCTCTCTCTCTCTCTCTCTCTCTCTCTCTCTCTCGCTCTCTCTCTCTCTCACACACACACACACACACACACACACACACACACTCCTTGGTTCTTAAAGTGAACATAGATTGCCAAGATCCACCACAGAGAAATGTCAGTGTGAAAGCAGTTCTTTCAGCAGGTGCTCTATTCTGATTTCTAATACACCAAAGTAAACAGATTTAGGTAAGAAACCAGACAGAAGCACACTTACGAGTCTGGCCTGCAGCCACTATCAATCTTAGCTAATAATAAAAATCACTACCACTTACTCTGTGTCTCTTGTACTCAGTGCTTGGTGTCTGTTTACTTATTTACTATCATTGATAACCCCTGAGGCAGTATCTACCAATATTTCACAAATGAGACACTGATGCTTTGAGCAGTTAAATAACTTATTTGAGGCTATAAATCTAGTAAACAGTAGGGCCACTCCCTCCCATTTTATTGTGGGTTCATTCATAATAAAATAAACATTTATTGAATGCCTCCCCTGTGCCAGGCACTAGATATATAATCATTAAAAAAAAAAACAGACAAACCTCTTCCCTTTTACATATTTCTTACATTTTGGTGAAGAAACAGGAGCATTAAGAGGAGGGGGAAGAAAAATATAGTTCAGCAGGTCATCAAATTACATTTCATTCCACACAGGCTGGAATTGAGTTTGCTCATCACAGTAACAAAATGACATTACTTGAGGGCCTGCTTTTTCCTTTATGTAGTTTTACTGGCAGCTACAGCTGCCAAGAACCTCTCCCACCACATTAAATGAGGATTATTACCTGTGAGAAATTAAGTACCTGGAGAAAGAAAAAAGCAGGGAAGGAGAATGAGGAGGGAATGGCCCTGCAAAGTGCAGTAAGTGGGAAAGGAGAATTGGCCCAGACGACGATATTCAAGCAAAAAAAGCAGAAGCAAACTCTGCCAAAGAGCTCCAGGTAGAGGGAACAGCAACTACAAATACCTAATATGGACCAGAATGTGTGTGTGTGTGTGTGTGTGTGTGTGTGTGTGTGTGTGTGTATTTGGGGAAGCAGATAAGGGCAGGGGACTAGGTCTTTGCCTTGCGCATGGCACACAGCTGACCCTGGTTCTATCCCCCACCGCAGGATGTGGTCCCCCAAGCACAGCCAAGAGTAGCCTCTGTGCACCATTGCAATACACACATAAACAAATGAAAGAAAAAAGAGAGAAAAGAAACATAGAGGCAGGTTAAAGATTGTTAAAATTATTCAGATGAGAGATGACAATGGTATGGGCCCACGATGTGGCAGAAAACAGAAAGGTGTGCAAGGAAGGGATAGACACAACTCTTTTTTATCACTCTCCAGTTTAAGAGGTATGGGGGGGGGGGGGGGTGTTGAAGATTTTTGGCCTGATCATCTCCTGAGAAAACTTACTTTGCTCTTAACCAGAAGGGGAATACCAGATTGAGCAAGACAACGATTCAAACAAATTTAACTTTTTAGGTTTTTGAAAGGAGACAGATATCAAGCCAGCAATTGAATAAATAAATCTGGAGGTTGGGCTTAAGAAAGTGCAGGCAGAGGCAGGAGAAATAGAACAGTGGGTAAGGTAGTTGCCTTGTACTCAGCCGACAGAGCACCACATATGTTTCCCGAACCCCACCAGAAATGGCAGGTGAGGAAGGAAGGAAGGAAGGAAGGAAGGAAGGAAGGAAGGAAGGAAGGAAGGAAGGAAGGAAGGGAGGGAGGGAGGGAGGGAGGGAGGGAGGGAGGGAGGGAGGGAGGGAGGGAGGGATTGGGATTACATATCTTTTTCTTTTGTGGGGTGGGGTTATCATGGAACTCTAATATTCAAGGTAGACTGCAAGAGGTCAAGTAAGGGATGGACAATAGAGCTAGGAGAAGAATCAAAGGGTGGAGAGAGTGTGCTTTGTATGTGAGAGCCCTACATGAATCCTGGGTACCACAGTCAGGTATGTCCCCAACCCACAGCACTGCAGGGTGAGAACCAAATATCCAAAAAGCAGAATAGATGAGGACAGATGGAGAGTAGAGTTTGGAGGTCGTGCTTCAGATATGCACCCATCTGCCCACTTCGTAAGAACTGAAGAATGACAGCCAAGAGCACAGCCTGGCCCCTGAGTTAACAACCTTCCTCTTTAAACTTCTGCCCACGGGAGAGACAGGAAAAGGGGTAAAACGCTGCCAACTAAGGTTGGATCCTAGCACCGCACGGGGTTCCCCAAGCACCGCCCCGGGGTGACCCCTGAGCAACCACCAGCTGTGGCCCCAAAAGATAAAAACAAAACCTCTGCTCACTGTCCAGAGAGTTACCCCTTTGCTCCAGGGGGCACCAACACTGCCCTCTGTAAAGTGGGGCCCCAACGCCCCCTGCATGGATGCCCCCTGTTTTCAGTGAGATAACAACAGCGCCCAGAAAGCCAACTCTTTAGCTCATTCCTGCTACTCGGACTTTCTCCAGGGCTCTCCAGTCCCCTGTCCCCCAAGCCCTGTCCTATCTTTCCTTGGTGCCTTTCCCAGGACACAAGCACAAGCCGGCCCAAACACGGGGGGGGGGGGGGGGGGGCGGGGGGGCTCGGGAAAGAAGGGATGATGCCCGCGCTACGCATCGGGCGCTGAGCACGAATAAGCGAGCCCAGTGGACGCATCCCCGACCCGGCCAGAACTCGCAGGCTGCTCACCCGCCGCCGGAAAGCTCCCGCGCCCCCTACCCAGACGCGCTGCCTCGGCCCGGCCGGATCTGAAACGCGGAGCCGACGCGCCGCCTCCCCCCAGCACCAGCAGCCTCGGGGCCACACGGCGCCCAGACACTACCAGGGACTCGTAGCGGGGGTCGCGGGCCCCGGGGTTGTCCCGAGACTGGGTGTCCGCGAAGCCCACACCCACACTCCGCTCGAGTCAACGCACGGCCAACGCCGCCCTAGCTGCTCAAGGAATTGTTATCTGTTGTCTTTTTTTTTTTAATGGGATTCCTTGTCGCCTTCTTCTACTGTCCCACAAATTCCCCAAGTTAAGGGGAACCCAAGTTCCCCGTGGACAGCGAGGAAGACTGGGCGGGCCGCTCTGACCTGCAGAGAGTTGTGCGTGCAGCCGGGAGCCCCGCACCCACCCTGGCGCACTGCGCGCGGGCAGCAGGGCCTCCCGGAGCTGGGCCAAGTATTGAAGAAGACGCTGTTGCCAAGCTTCCCGTGCCTGTGGGTGAACTCCAGGCTGTTGCTGAGCATCTCACAGCTGGTTCTAGGAATTCATCAAGTCCCATTTACAAGGCATTTTTCTATACCTTTTAGCAACCGGGACCCAGTAAGATCCCAGTCTGGCAACAAAGAAGAAATTAATAGTAATCTTAACCTTTAGAGGGACACCACACACACACACACACACACACACACACACACACACACACACACACACTCACACCCCCTCTGACCCACCTGGAGCCCTGGATTACACACACACACACACACACACGCAACAAAGAAGAAATTAATTATAATCTTAACCTTTAGAGGGATGCCACTCACACACACACACACACACACACACACACACACACACTTCATCTGTCTCACCTGGAGCCCTGGATTACACACGCACAAACATACACACACATACTTTACACACACACTCACACCCCCTTCTGTCTCACCTGGAGCCCTGGATAAAACAGAAGGTATACACACAAGCTTTGTGATCTCTGCAATAGCAAAATCCAACTCCATTAATTTCACAGGAGCTGTTTTGCGATGACGGGGCTTTTTTCTCAGTAACAAGTGGGCAACAGTTTATCAAGCGATCAAGTGACTTTGGTGGATATGAAAAGACACAGACCTCCTGGGAAAGGAAAGATGCAATTAGAATGGAATCATTCCCTTGGGTTGTCCTGGCCTCCAAACCACCAACAAAAAATGTAATTAGGGCCAAAATGTTTGGGAAGGAAGTTAGCAAACCGGGAAGGTTTCCTTAGACTTAATGATGAGAGTTCTGTAATTTTGTTTTTCTATTAACCAAGAAATTTCCGTGTTAGAAGTAGGTTGCTTTTGATGGTCTCAAAAAGTATATAGGCTGGTTTCTCCCTTCCTTGCTTGCTTCCTTCCTTTTTCTATTTGGTTCTTTATTTCCTGTCTTTCCCCCTCATTCTTGCTATTTCCCTTTTTCCTTTTCTTTCTATTTATCTCTATTTCTTTCTTACTTTTTATTTTTTTTCTTTCTTCTTTCAGGAGTGCGCTCCATACTGTGGCGAGAACAGCAGCTCCACACCATGGTACAGGCCTGCTGGTGCTATTTGCATGAAACAGTGGAGGATAACACATATCTGCCTTATTTCACCAGATGGAGAAAAGATATTTGAAAGAAAAAAAAACATTTCCTGTCTTTTTGTTCTTAACATAAAAAGTACTTTATGGCTATTTTTTTTTTCAGCATATTTCCTCCTCCTCTGGGGCACATTTTAAAGCCTCAAAGCATATATTTGCCAGGAGTCTTTGGATTCTCATAATATTCCTAACTCTTTCTACAACTAAGACTTGCTGGACCTGCTCCATTAGGGAAACTTGAGTTTTACAAGCTGTAGAGGATAACTACAATAGCTCGGTTTTGTTTTGTTTTGTTTTTTAAGGAAAAAATTTTTAACTTAAAACACTTAGTATTTATGGGCCATTGCTTTTTCTTTTATTACCCATTTAACCATGTCTTTTCTTTGACGCTCATCCAAAGGGACTCTCATCATCCATGGCTAGATCAGAGAAGCCAAAAGGAAAGGGCTTCATCATCTCTAATCTCCATCTCTCACCTCCCTCCAAAGCAGTTTACAATAAAGAGAACTCACTCCCACATCCTGATCCCTGTTCTTCTTTGATCTTCCCCATCATTTTCTTATTAAAAGCAACTGCTCTGCTGCCACTACCACAAGTTTCAAGTTGTCTGAGTGACTATTTTCACCCTTAAATTTTTAATTTTGAAAATCAAGTCATATGTTAGAGTTATTGTGGCAAATATAATATCCCCATTTGAAAAGCAGGGGACATCTGTGGAGAACAAGCTATTAATTTTCCATCAATTCGATAGCAGTAAAATGCTACTTTCTGAATATGGGGTCTCTGGTTTTCCAGCTAGACTTCTTCCTCTCATCACTGCTTTTCAAGATTTCCCAAGCTACTTCTGTTGAACAATAATTAAAAGTCAGCAGACATTACCTTTATTATAAATATTACAACATAAAAAAATTTACATTCTGTAATAAGTTACCAAACTCCAGCCAGTGATGCATATACCACCAAATTCCAGTGAAACAAAATCATTTTAATAAGCCCTCAGAGTTCATGGTTTTGGAATTTATAGCAACTAAATCACATATTGCATCACACTCTTTACAAATGAATGGATCTAATACTCATCAAATAAAAATTAAAACGAAGGCTGGGAGCCAGAGGAGAGAGAAAGAGGGAAAGAGAGAGTACAGGAGTTAAGGCCTTGCACACAGTCAACCCTGGTTCAATCCTCAGCCACCACAAATAATTCCTAGAGCACCACCAGAAGTGATTCCTGAGCACAGAGACAGGAGGAAGCCCAAAGCACTTCCAAGTGTGACCCAAAAATTAAAATATAAAACTAAAACAAAAAACCCAAAGGCTAAAATGTTCACACTTTTCTTGAGTACCCAGGAGTAATTCCTGAACACAGAACTTGGAGTAAGCCTTAAGCACCACCAGGTGTGGCTCAAAAATAAACCCAAAAAGGTTTTTAATTCAGAATTTCATATGTATGGACTAAAATCAAATTTCAAGAGAAAACAGGTATTGACATCAACCAAAGTGCAAAAGAAATAAAAAAGTGGAATTTTGTATACTTCTATATAATATCTAGTACCTTATGCAGGGTTTATAGGAGATTCTTCCATTTAGGCTAAACATAGACCATCGCTTTCTGAATTTCAGAGCCCTTATTAATAATACCTTCTATTTAAATTCTTTTCCTCCAGGAATTATGATGTCTGTGGCCTTGTCATAATTTATTTCTTCAATCTCATTCTCTCCTTTCTCTATCAGAGAACTGATTCCACACTTATCCATTGCTTATACAGTTGGGAGTTGTCTCTGCTGGGCTGAAAGCCACACAAGGAAAAGTAATACGTCTATTTTGTTCAGTATTGTTGTTGAAAAGTATTGACACACAATGTGTGCTGATTAAATAATTATTAAGTGAATAGTAGAGTCAGCAATTTCTTTTTAAAGCCCAGGGAAGTCAAGTTCAAGTTACAAAAACAGATATGAAGTCTCTCATTCTTTTGTCTGAGAAATTATTCAGCCAATAGAGCTTTTTTTGCACATGGTTGACCTTGTTTAAATCCCCCAAAACCCATATGGTTTCCCAATCCCCAACCTCCCCCAGGAGTGATCCCTAAGCATAAAGTGAGCACTACTAGGAGTGCCCCCCCCAATACAAAAAATGAGAGACTCTAGTGAGTAAGTCTCAAGAGTGAAAGGAGTGCAGTGAGCAACTGGCCACAGTTTGAAACCGAATTCAGATACTTGCTAGTTATGTGACTTTGGACTTGTTAAACTCTGTGAATTTCATTCCCTCTTCTGTTAATAAATATAACAAATACCATCTTATGGGGTCATTATAATGCTTATAATCTAGGAAATGTCTGATGTATAGGTAAACCATAAACATACATTCTTGTTCATTCTTTGAATGCTTTTACGTATTTGCTATGCATACTAGAGACACAAAGAACAAGCTAAAATTCTTCCTCAAGACCCAAGTTTGGAACCAAGGAGTTAGCTCAATAGTAGAGAGCATACACCTCACATGTATGATACCCCAGGTTTGATCCCAACTACCAAGGGGAAAAAGAAAAATTCTTGCACCTGAGAAATTATACAGCCAGTAGAGCTCTTGCTTGCACATAGTTGACCCAGGTTCAATCCCCAGCAACCCATATGGTCTCCCAATCCCCGCCAGGAGTGATCCCTAAGCATAGAGCCACAAGTAAGGCCTGAGCACTGCTGGTAGTGCCTCCCCTGATTTTAAAAAATAAAATTCTTGGAAGTAGAATGACAAATGCCATAACAGAGACAACCACAAGAATTATGGGGAAAATAACGCAGCAGGGTACAATCTATAGAAGGAAATATATGATCTCAGACACATGGTCTGAGATCTGTTGGTCTGTGGGGGATTTCAAAAACCTGATGTTCCAAATGGGCTGGAGCAATAGCTCAGCAGGTAGGGCATTTGCCTTGCACACAGCCAACCTGGCCAACCCGAGTTCGATTCCTCCGCCCCTCTCGGAGAGCCCGGCAAGCTACCAAGAGTATCTCGTCTGCACAGCAGAGCCTGGCAAGCTACCCGTGATGTATACGATATGCCAAACACAGTTAACAACAAAGTCTCACAATGGAGGTGTTACTGGGCCCGCTTGAGCAAATTGATGAACAACAGGAGGACAGTGGACAGTGCAGACAGATGTTCCAAATAATGCAAATTAAGTGCCCAACTTGGTTAATGAGCCCACACTCATTCTCTCTGACCTCATACCCTACTGTTCCCTCTGCTCTCTCTGTATGCTAAGCACACTCCTACCTAAGGAATTTACTCTGCAAGTTCCCTTGGCAAAGATTTTCTCCCTTTGTTTATCCACAGTTTACTGTCCTCACCCTTTCATGTCTCCACTCAAATCTCACCTTTTCAATAAACTGTCAACCAGCCTATCTAAAATTATACCTATGATTCTGTACAATGCACTTACTTGTTAGGTGTACTATTGACAGTCACCAGTCCCTTCCAAGGGGAGAGATCTTAATATTGTTCCCCAAGGTACCCCAAGTGCCTGCAACAGTGAATGGCACATAGGGGTCTCAATGGAATGAGGGAAGTGTGGTAGGAATGTGAAATCTGGGCAGGAAGTGAGGAGAGGTGAAGTTGGAGAGATGTACAGAGCTTTGAAAGTTGTGATGAAGAGCTTAGATTTTTATCTGGTAAGTAAGGGGAAGCTATTAAAAGGTGAGTGGCATGTTCAGATGTGCTGTTTAGATAAGTCACTCAGGGAAAGGATTTGAAGGAACTGATAATGGCAGAGCCTTACCTTAAGAGGCTGCCACAGTCCATGAGCTAGAGAACTAAGCTAGGAGGGCCTAAGGAAGAGCAGTAGGAATAAGAAAGAGAGGAGGGGTCCTACCCAGACATAATTAGGATGTTAAATCAAGCAGGACTTGAAAACTGACTAAATGGAAGGAGAAAGAGAAGGCTCAAAGATGTCTCCAAGAATTATCATACATGTGCCTGGGAATTTGAAGGAAACAAGGGGTAAAATGTGGTGACAGAGAGAGGGGGAGGTCATGTGACCCCCCTTCACATATTCCAATAACTAATGAACCCCATGTCATTAGTGGAAGAAGTTAGGGCTCAGGAAGCAAGTTTGGGACTGAGATATTATTTCTTTCTGACTAGTGATAATTACAATAATTTCTAAAAAGAAAATAACTGTCAAATATATTTTCCCAAAGAATGGGGATTAAAATAAAGTCCTGTGAGTTTTAGGAGTAATCCCTAAACACAGAGCCAGGAGTAAACTCCAAGCACTGCCAAATATGGCCCAAACCATCCCCTCAAAATACAAAAACAAGAAAAATATGAAAATACTGTCACATATTTTAATTAACATTTGGGGGAGGATTGGGTCACATGAAGAAGTGCTAAGGACTTATTCCTAACTCTGTGCTCGGGGATCATTCCTAGTGGGATTCAGGGACATACATGGTGCCAGTGATTCAAACCTGATTTGTTAATGAAGATTTTATATCACGATCACGACCATCCTGTTGTTCGTCGATTGCCTCGAACAGGCCCCAGTAACGTCTCCTTCGTCCTAGCCCTGAGATTTTTTTAAAAGTGCCATATTCAAGGTTCTTTCAGGGTTAGGAGAATGAGACCCATCGTTGTTACTTGTATTTGGCATATTGGGTACGCCACAGGGAGTTTGCCAGACTCTGCCATGTGGGCAGGTTACATTCAGTAGCCTGCCAATTTGTTCAAAGTAAGAATAAGATAATAAGATTTTATATAATGATATATATGATTTTCCCCACTAAAAGAAAAAAACTGATTTTTTTAAAAAAAATTACTGACTTATTGCCCCAGCTTCACTATTGGTAGGAGATTTTTCACTAACTTACTGGAGAAAATAATAATCTCTCCCCTTCTCAATAGTGGCCATGTTTGGTTGGGTAATAACTAGTGGTATAATACAAAGAACATACCCTTTCATTTTGTAAAAGTCTAAGGGGGAAGTTAAAGAAATTCAAAGGCAATATTATATATTCAAAACAAATTTGAGGAAATACTTTCAAAATGACATGTAATTAGTAGAAGTTACTATCACAACATACGATTGCAGCAAATTGCCTTATTGAGCTCTCCTTTCTCCCTAATCCAACCTCTATATAAAGCATGGGGGGAAAGGACAGCTCTGTATTGTCAGTGAAAATTACAGATAGGAGGAAGTATAAATTGTATCACTTCAATGAGGATTGAGCATTTACACTGTGGCAGGCACTGGGCCAATCCACTGTCCAAGCTTTACCTGGTTTCCTCTTACCCTTTGAAAGGTACAGGATGATAAAAACAATAACAGCAAAACAGGTTTAGGCTGCCAAAGAACTTCCTGAATGTCACTTTGCTATCAAGTAGTGGAGACATCCTTTAAGTGGGGTGGGGGAGGGAGGAGGAAGGGGGATGATCCAATTATTTGTTGCAACTTGCCTTGACCATTTCTACAGACTGTGTTGAGGGCACCAGAACTGAGACAATTCCACTGGGCCACAGGTTGCTATTTTCTACTACCCCCATCTTCATTCCTGGCCTAACAGGTCAAGCACTTAAAAACAAAAATGTATAACTAGTGCAGGGCAAATAACTCAATGGCCTGAAGTACAGGGTTCTCTGATGCAACCCCTAACACCTCCCAGGACTGACTCCTGAGAAGATGTGGTGAAGAAGGAAGGAAGAGGAAAAGAAAAGGAAGAAAAGAAAAAGAAATAGTAATAGGAGTAACTGTCACATAAAAGACCAAGTGAATGGGTTACAACCCTGTCGTCTGAGCACTGTCTTCAGAGTGATGTAAATTCAGTGATTAGAAAGTATTTTCTCACGGTAAAGTTATGTAGTACCATGGGGAGAATCTTTGGAACTTGAGAGACACCGAACAGTGAGAATGTGTAGTATTCCAAGCGCACACACTGAATTGTCAGCAGGGCCTGGGTTTAACCCACTCCAAAACGAATGAGCACGGAGCTCGCTCTCTGTGACTCTGTCTCTGTGTCTGTCTGTCTCTGTCTATCTCTGTCTGTCTCTCTCTCTGTCTCTCCACTTTTGCTAAAGGAATTACACTCAAGTCCCCACAGAGAAAACGTAAGAAGGAAGCGATCCTTGCTTTTTGTTGTTGTTTGTCTTTCCCCAACTGCGCAATCCTTGCAAAACTTGCGCATCTCGTCCCTTGCTGCAATAAACTAGCTGGGACGAACCCTTTATTCCAGCGTGGAGGGCTTTTCTCCTGCAAATCAAATGACCAAGCCAGCAGCTCTTAGTTTGGCGAAGCTCCGAGTGCTTTTCTAACTGCGGCAGATTTTCGCGATCCTGGCAGTTTCCCTAACTTCGAAGAACGTTTGACAGATCGGTTCAACCTTGAGGTGAGGAGTAAACTCCCGTTTCTCATCTCCCTTTCCTTCCTTCCAGGAGAGCCCATCGAGAGGAACGCACCCTCTCCACAAAGACGTGCAGCCCTTATTTCTTGAGACTGCCTCTTGCACGTGGGGGTCACCTTAAAACCCCTTCCTGAACCCACTTCCTCCAGCCCCCCCTTTGCTCCCGCAGGCACACGCGAGCTCCAGCTCAGGTGTGAACCCTCAGAGCAGAAAGCGAAAGTGGGCGCCGAGCCCGCCAGCTCCAGCCGAGCTCGCGCCCGGGTGGGGGCGGGGCGCCAGGAGGACGCCGCCCCCACGTGACCCGCCACCGTCCAATCCCGGCGGCGCCCCGCCGCGCGCGCTAACCCGCCTGAGAAGTTTTTTTCTGCCCAGGTTGTCAGTGGAGCTGTTAGCGCTGAGACGCTGGGGAAAGAGGGATTTGCACCTCCACCCGTTTCAGGGGGCCTGTGGACCTCGAGGAACGGGAGCCTCTAACTCCGGGTGCCTGGTTTCTGTGCACAATCACTTTCATCAGCTGCTCCCTGCTTGACGAGCACGAAAAGGCTTTCCTTGAGAGTGTTAAGCGCCCCGAGAGGACCGTGGGAAGGATCGGGCCCCAGTTCTCTGGTTTCTTCTTTTCTGGAGAGGGAACTAGGAGACTGTACGTCCTCTTCCTCCGAAGCAGAAGTGCAAAGTGGTATAGAAAGGAAGACCGAGGCTTTTGTGGGCCCCACGGTGCCAGCTGGGAAGTTTCGAGGTCTCCTTTCCACCTTTTTAGGGAATCATGAGTACAACCGAAAACCCAGAAAACAGCAGATAAACACAGGCGACAGCTCTTCTTTTTCATTTCTAAAGCTTTCTCCAACTGGAGTCTCTGTTTAATTCAATATCTGGCCATTTAAAAGAACCGGAATCCCAATTTAGATGCGGTTTTAGTCTGTTTTCCAAGGCTTCACTGTGGCTCTCGGTCGCCAGTGTCTACAAAAAAAGCAAAAACAAAAAACTCCTTTTCCTAAACTCAATGACAGTAGAATTGATTTCAGCCACCTCTGGATAGTCAAACCTCCCACTCCGCTTTCCAAGCCCTCCTTCACACAGCAACCTACCCCTTAGGTTTCTTTGTGTAATCAGAGACCAATGTTGCTGCATTGCCCTTTCCCTCCCGGGAAAGCTTTAGTTTGCTTTCAATGATTTTGATTGTTTTCTAGGTTTATTTAGGCCAGCGGAGAAGATGCCACGCGAAGATTTCTGGATTTCCCGGATGGTTCCCGCTCCTGCTTTCAGGACCGCGTAGGTGTGCGGGCTTTGGTCGCATGGCAAGGGTGACACGCCCGTCTTGAAAACGTTATCTTTGCGGTTTTAGGATACAGATGTTCCAAGAATTAAAACAACGGAGTTAAAACATATTAGTTGCAGGATTTTTTTTTTAAGTGAAGCGAACCATGTCCAGGATTAGGGATAGCAAGAGTGGTGATTTGGAGTTCTGCTATTGCTTAATCTGATGATAGTTCGCTCTCTGGCATTAATTATTCAACATTTAAAAACCGGACAGAAAGAGGGAAGCTCCGGTTGGTCATGAGGGTTTGAGGAAAGAATTCCCTGTCACCAGCTCGTACAGGGGCACAGGGGTACAGGCAAAGCAGGATAGGTGAGATTTTTTTTTTGAACGTTTATTTTATATCTTTTGTAGAATGCATGAAATGTATAAAGGGGCGCGAACTGTCTTAGTTCAACAAGAGCGGGAGCCTTTCATAATCTTCGTGTCACTTGGACGCTCTCAAAAAAGCTCCGGAAGTGTGGGGAGGTGGGACAGGCGCTCCTGGCTGTCCTGCGGAGCTCGCTTTCGGGAGTAGATCGTCCCGGGGAGACGCCGTGGGAGGCCAGAGGGTGGAGGTAAGACTCCGCTCCGAGGGGATCAGCTCAACCCTCGGGGTCTGGAGGAAGGAGAGGCAAAACCGCACGCTGCACTCCGCTGTGCTCACGGAAGATGCAACTTAAATATATTGCGATTGGACCATATTAGCCTAAATTGCGCAACACACACAGACACACAGACACACACACACACACACACACACACACACACACACACACACCATGCAGCGACGCTTCATCGGACAGAGAAAACGGGGGACCTGTGAGGAAGCAGGAACATCCTCCAGATCACACACCTTTTCCTCCTCCGAGTTTGCACTTCTTTAAAGTCGTTCAACCTCGAGAAAGGGCGGACGCGAGGAGGGGGGCGGGGAGGGGCGGGAGCGGGGGGGGGAGAGTGGAGGAGAGAATTGGGGTGTCGGGTCTGGCCCAAACATTTGGGCTCCTTTGCACCAGGGAAGAGGGGAAAATTAGGGATCCTGACATCTGGCCCCGAAGGACTTCCGAAACCGCTTTAGAGTTGGTGCTCTGCTTCGCGAGTCCGAGTGCGCGGGAATGTGCCGGAGAACAGGGGTGGCACGGAACGCACGTGCCAGCGCAGTCCTAGCGCGGGTGGCCCTGCCCTGGCCCGCATCACTTCTGCCCGCCCCATTTTATGAATAGCTTCCTCGGCTCTCGCCGCTCCGCCGGCCGGGCTCGGAGTTTACGTGTCGGCGCGCGCGTCCCAGGTTGCGTGGCCAAGGCGCGCCAGTCGGGGAGCCCCGGCGTCCGCGAGACCGCACCTGGCTGTAGGGGGTCACTGCGGACCCGTGGTGGCAGCCTCCCAATCCAAAGCTGCAGGCTTGGGGCCGGAGGAGAGGGAGACCCTCAGGGTTCCAGCGCTCTCTCCATCCCGCCTCTCCCGCAGCCTGGCTCGGCGCAGCAGCCGCACAATTGCCGGCTTTGCCAGGCTGAGCCCGGAGCGCTCGAACGCGGCGACCCGCCGGTGAGCGGCTCTCCCCGGGTCATCCTCCTTCCTCCACCTAGCCTCCCCACCTTTCCCCTAAATCTTCCCCAAGGGTCGGGTGTACTTTAGGCGTAGGAGCAAGGGGGACTGAGCAGGTGCCTGCTAGTGGCACCGACTCTGTGTGGTCTCCATCTCTCGGGGGTTCGATGAACCCTCGAAGGCCTCTCACTTTGATGACTCGCTGGGTAGTTGAATTCTGCCCTCTGGGCACCCTAAAAACCTGGGTAAGGGACACGTGTGTGTGTGTGTGTGTGTGTGTGTGTGTGTGTGTGTGTGTTTCCTTTTGGGCGGAGCATCCTAGGAACAACGTTTGTTGTTTTTAAATATTTTAATGCATATAGAAACGAATAAACCCTTTCAAAAACGCAAGGGAGGGACAAAAGGGAACAGTTTGGGTTTTTACTTAGCAGTCATTGCCCACAAGCACCGCCTGAGAGCGCGGGGCAGAACGTTTCAGAGGAAAATTGGCTGAAGGCAACCTTTCGCTTTAACCTAATAGAAATGCCACAAGTGGGACAGATCATAACATGCACAGTGAATGCATGATACAGATGATTTGAGAAGTGCTGTTCCCATTGAAAAACTTGTGGGGAGAAATTATTTGGTTATTTTCACAGTATTACATCTCCCTTTGAATTACACTTTCTTTTCTCCATCAACCAGCTAGCCTTGGTTTCCTCATTAGAAGGCATAAAGAAGTTTCTGCAGCTGTAGTCAGCCACACACTCTGGTCCATGATAATAAGTATAGTTAATTTAGGGGACATCTTTAGTTTATAAGGCCTGAAATAAAAATATGATATTCTTAGACAAAAACACAGGGAAACATTTGTTCCAGAATATTGTGGCGTCACTATTTTATTTTCTTGCTGTGTTGAAAAAGGTTTCTATGGTCTATAGTCCCTCTTCTTTCTCATTACAGTGCCTCTTTATTCAGATTTGACTTCTTTAAGATCAAAGACCACCATCGTAGGAAGTTCTGCTTTTAAATTGTCCCTGATTTGTAAAAAAAAAAAAATCAGCAAGACAGGATAGAATCCTTAAAACAATGGTCTTGTAAGGATCACACAACTCTTTCTTATATTATATAGGTCATAAAGAATATGATTAAGTTGCTAGGTTACTGTCTACAGTTTTAAAATATGCATACTTTAATCTGAATAATTTTGCCAAACTTCTACTACCTTGAAATATAAGCATAAAGATAACACTTCTACAACCATTGTCAAATACATGTGCTTATCGCAGCTGCTTGAGGTGAGAATAATGATTGACCACTTGTAAATTAAAATTTCAACTAAGACAAATTATTAAAGGGGCTTTCCAAATATTTTCTTCCTTCCTTCCTTCTTGCTTTCCTTCCTTCCTTCCTTTTTTTCCCTTTCTTGTTTTTGGGCCGCACCCAGTGGTGCTCAGGGTTTACTCCTAACTGTGCTCAGAAATCGCTCCTGGCAAGACTCAGGACCATATGGAGTACAGGGGATCAAACCTAAAACTTCCACATGCAAGGCAAATACCCTGCCCACTATATTATCCCTCCAGCCCTGCCAGTCAGTATTTACTTCTTACAGCATCATCATGGCTTTGAAACTCTATGTAATCTGTTAAAGATTTGTCTCTGCAAATGATCTCTTTCCTAATCATTAGAAAGATGGAAAGTTTTCTATTGAATTTAACCCCTCTCCTGATCAAAAGCAAAATAAAATTTCAACTGTGATTCTGTATTTTAATGTGTGCCATTCTGTGGAATCTATTTGATTTTGAACGAGTTTCAGCCTCGTAAAAATAATTTACCATCCTTTAGTAGATTATTATGACTTTTTAAAAGAAATCAGGACATATTACTGCAAAGTGATTTCTCTGTTTTCTTCAAAATCCATGTCTATTTTAAACTTTGGGTTTATAAGTACTTTCATTTCACAAAATGAGATATTCCCAAAGAATCCGTAGAGTTGATATTATAATTTCCTTTTGACTGAGCGGATGTGGAGGACATGACTAAAAGCCTATAAATTAAACGTATCTGTTAACTAGATCATTTCCTAGGTTGGGGTCACCTCAAAGTTTTAGATCGCCACATTTTAGTAAATAAGAAATCAAATAGTGGCATATGTTACTGCTAATTTCTCTGCAGCTTTTTGTAATTATGTGATCTCTTTACTCATTTAGCCGGCTTTGTAGACTCACACTCTCTGTCTGATAAATTGCTGCAGAGTTCTGAGCAATAAAATTTCTTGATGGACAAGCTAATGGAAATGAGAAACATGTATTGAGCACATGCAAGAATGGGTAGGGTAATAATTGGAAACTCTTTTTACAAATAAAAGGGCTCACAAATGTAAGATAGTCAGATGCGTCACTTGCCGTTCCCTGAAATTTTTTTCAATGGCAGTAGTATTGATTTTGGATTAAATTCTTGAGTTTTGTCATGTATCATGGAGAGCCTGAAAGTGCAGGATGGAACTTGATAAAACATTTTTTTGTTGTTAATTCTCTGGGTCCAAGGGATAGTATAGGGTTTAAGGCACTTGCCTTGCACACTGCTGACCCAAGTTTGACACCCTGAACCATGTATGGTTTCCCTGTTCACTACCAGGAGTAACCCCTGAGCACAGAGCCAAGAATAAACCCTGAGCACCACCAGGTGTGGTCCACCTCCCACTAATAAATAATAAAATAAAATATGTAATTTTGTAAGATTTTTTTAAAAAATTATCTGTTCTCATTTATTTTAATACTAGTATATTTGCTTGATAGTTAATTTTTACCCCTTTGAAACAAAATTACTTCTTGTTCTTTAAAATTAATAATATTTCTCAATTGTTCTTGATTAAGAGTCTGCTTATATTTGAATAACAACTTAGTTTTATCTCCTTAACTTATTGGAAGTGATAACACTGCATTTAAAACTAAGGTTCCTTCCTGTCAATTGATATAACAAGCCTTTGGAGAAAGACACTTAGGTGTGTGTGTTTTGTAGGAATTGAACTCAGGGACTCTTATATTCAAGGTATGTGTAACATCCCAATTATTAAAAACCTTTTTTGATAGACAATGAATTGAAATAGTATCCTAGGGAAATTTGTACTGCTAGATCTACAATAGAGATTTTGTAGTATTTTTCTACCTATTCAATACTGGAACTAATTAGAAGCACTAAGAGCTGCTGGAAATTATTGGAAAATAATTCAAAGGAGAGCTGTTTGGGCTTTGTAAAGGGTACTTGGAAGAGAACTTCTAGAACAAGTATTGGAAAAGGGACCCATAGTATTACTGTCTATTTCAGTAGCATTTTATTGTTTACTGGTTAAATATATTGGCTTCTTGCTTTTCAAAACCATACCTTAATTTGAAGAATATTTTTCTTTCAAGATTTTAGCCACATTTGCTAGTAACTTTAAAATAGTTTTGTAAACAAAGTTGCTTGTGTAAGCAGCAGAAGACTTTGTACACAAAGCTGAATGTCTTTCAACAGTTGCCTGAGTAAAAATGTGTGGGGTTTTCCCTAATGAAATTTTAAATATGGTTCTGAATTCTAGTACAATCTGTGGATAATATATTAGCAAAAGCATGTGTGTTAGACATTACCATTGCAGAAGAAAAATATTTTGTTTCTTTTGACTTTCAACTTTAGTAATGGTGAGGGCCGTTGCTTTAAAGAAAAGATCACTGCATGTATTACGTATGCACTTATGACAACCAAGAGTCAATGTGTTGTAACTAATTCACTTAATCAAATGGTCTACTGTATGCTCAAGCAGAATTAAAAAGCAAACTGTTGTTAGAATTTAGACATTATTAGAAACCTATGCTTTGGTTGACTACTATTTTATATATACACACGTATAATTGTAAAGTGGAAGAAGTTTGAATATATGAATCTTAAGTATTTTATTAAAATTTAATTTGCATCTGGTTGTGGTTTTCTGTTTTTATTACAAATTAACATTGCTGCCTCTCATAGCATTTCACACTTGAAATGCACAAACTGTATTTCAAGTCCATCAATCTGAGAGTGTATTGCTAAATATTAACCCTTTTAGTAATCTTCTAACTGAAACTACTTCAACTATTACAGACACACTTGAAAAACCTTTTTAGAACACTGATATTTAATAATGAGTATTTTCTGTCCCTAGTAGTAATGTAAAAGATGTAACACTCTGCTTCACAAGTTTAGATTGTAAATAGTGTCGCACTGTAGGACTGTCCTCCTGTGGTTCATCAATTTGCTCGAGCGGGCCCAGTAACATCTCCATTGTGAGACTTGTTGTTACTGTGTTTGGCATGTGGAATATGTCACGGGTAGCTTGCCAGGCTTTGCCACGCGGGCGAGATACTCGCTCTCGTAGCTTCCCGGGCTCTCCAAGAGGGGTAGAGGAATCAAACCCAGGTCACCAGGGTCGGCCATGTGCAAGACAAATGCCCTACCCACTGTGCTATCACTCCAGCCCTATTGTAAATACATCCGAGAATAATTCTACACAAGTAAAAACACTGTAGTCTTTTTTTTTAATTATTATTATTAGTGAAACACCATGAGGTACAGTTGTAGATTTACAAATTTTTGTGCTTGGATTTCGGTCATACCATGATCAAATACCCATCCCTCCACCAGTGCCCATTTTCCACCACCAGGATAATATCCCTCCCCTCCCATCCCCCCCCATCCCCCCCTGCCACTGTGGCAGGGCATTCCCTTTTGTTCTCTCTCTCCTTTTGGGTGTTGTGATCAGCAAAAGAGGCATTGAGTGGCAAACATGTTCAGTCCAGTCTACTTTCAACCTGCATCTCCCCTCCTGGGAGGATCCTCCAAACACCCTCCATTTGGTGTTCCCTTTTCTATCTGAACTGTCCTTTCCCCTAGAATACCCGGCTGGCCTCTAGGCTATGGAGTAATCCTCCTGGAAAACACTGTAGTCTTAACAGGTGATCTTATTTAGCTTTAGATATAAATCCATTTATGTGGACTTTTTTTTGTAGATTTTTATCTCTTTCAGAATTACTGGTCTCAATCCCTCCATGAGTCAAACACAGTGAAACCTGTTAACTTAGTTAAAATATGATAATATTGATATGATGATATTGATTCCTGATTTTTCTCTTACTTCGTTCCTTCTCACATTTTCTCTTGATCAATCCAAGTACCATTACTCAACTCTCATCAAAAAGAAACTTTAAAAATGATTTTTTAATTCTGTTTTTGGTATGCTGCTAATGTCTGCTTTCCCTTGTTGGATAATTAGAAATTAACCTGACTAGGGTTTTAAGATTTGGGATCTTTTTCAGTTGAGTTTAGAAAACAGAATAATAGATCAGTTTTAACAAAGTCTGTACAAAAGTGACAGTTAATGCTTTTCTGTTTATCACTGAACTGAAGCAAGATGCCAGGATCCAGAGAGTTTTAACACTGTACCTTGAAACCAGAGAGATTTGATCTCTCAAGTCCATATAAGACCAAATGACATTTCAAAAACTGCAAGTTTGGAAGCACTCTTCTCAGCTATCCCATGAGCTCTGTTTTATCCTGCTATACTAAAAGCTACAGAAACTAATACAACCAACCATATACATTGGGAGGGGCCCAATGTATCTCTCAATGTATCCTGTTTCTATGTACTTTTCCCCAAGATATATCAAAGCCATCTATGCTCTAGCTTATAAAAATATATAATTAAAATATTTTTACTCCCCTTCCCTTTTGTTGAGTTACTACCAAGATGACCGGGTCTGCAGTACTCACACACTTCAGTGGTGTTGCTTACACATGCACACACACATATACATGGTTGTGGTATGTTGGAGATCTTTTGCTTTTGTTGTGACACTGGGAATCCCAAAGGATCCCAGTATCCCAAATCTTAAAGTGTTTGAATACTGAGATAGGTGTCAGTGCCAGGGTGAGCAATTTAGGATTGCATTCAAGGCCTCACACCCGAGTGTGATGCCATTTAGCCCTGGGGCCCCTCCCAGGTATAAGGTTTTTGTTATTTTCTTGTGTACTCTTCCCATATACTTTTTTCTCTCTCTTCCAAAGACAAACCAATTGCCATGCATAGGTTTGAACTTAATATGTGTATATTCATAGTATGTTTTACTTGTTTACTGTGTTCAAAATAGCATCATATTGTATATTCTGTATATGTGTGCTCATTTTTGTTTGAGGAGCCACATTGGCAGTCCTAAGGGGCCATTTCCAACTTATCTCAGAGGTCACTCCCAGTGGTCCATATTCTTGGGATCATGCTGTACCCACAGATTAAACCCAAGGCTTCAGCATATAAAGCCTTGGGTTTAACATACCAGAGTTCTTTAAGCCATCACCGTGGTTCTTAACTGTATATTATGTTTTAAGTGATATATTATTTTTATATTATTTAAATATATTATTTATTGATATGTGGTTTATTTATTCCATTATGGATTAATTTTATAATGTTCACTGTTTCAAGTGATGCTGTTACGAAATTCTCACTCATGTTCCTTTGTGTGTATGGGTTGTCTCTCTAGATCAATGTTTCTCAATGTGTTTCTGCCCATGGGACTTTCCAACCTTGTATGCTTCCTGTGGCTCACCATGTCCTACCAGTTGGTCCCCTATTCTCACACCACATTCACTCATTCACACAATTTTCACTAGTGGCCCCATTATAACATGCTAAGGACCCACAGGAGAACAGATAGCCCTGGCTGAGAAACACTGCTTTAGAAATGGAATAATGGGATTATAAACTATATGTATATATTTCTGTTATATAGCTTTCCCAAATGGTTGCACTAATTTACACTGATACTAACAGAATGTGAGCATTCTATGGCATAAATATTGTCTCCAGCCTTTGATAATGTCAATCTTCCAAATATTTTTAACTAATTCTGATGGATATAAAATGGTGAGTCCTTGTTTTAAGTGCTTCCCTAACTTTGGTGCAATAAGCATCTTTTTTGCATTTAAACATCTTGCACATTCCCCCACATGAATGGCTTCTTCTTATTCTTTGTCTTTTATTTGGTGTGTTTAGTGAAATACATGAATCTTTTCCTTTAGAATTTTTTACTTTTGTTTCTTTCTTTAAAACTTCTTTCTTAGGGGCTGGCACACTAGTTCAGTGGGTAAGCCATTGCTTTGCACGCAATCTACCTTGTTTCAATCCCCCGCACCAGCAGGAGAGATTCTTGAGCACAGAGCCAAGAGTAAACCCTGAGTATCACCAGGGGTGGCCCAATACCTCACTCCCAAATAAATAAAAATAAAATTACCTTGGTGATTCTTGGCCTGTTGCTTTATCGTGTAGATTTTAGAGTCAATATGTAGACATTTTTATGAAATGGAAAAAGCAGATTATAACCTTTTAAGGGGGTGCTAGCCTGTGCAAATAATTTTTGTCATATATTAAGCTGGACTATCTATTTTTTGTACCATCATTAAGATCCATTATGTACTTGACACTAAACTAACTTTACATTCTTAGGATGATATTGTCCCTAAATTTCCATGAAAGAACAAGGTTGGAAAATTTTGTTTTGTTTTAAAAAATAAGAGTTCAGCTAAACTGAAGAATGTTGGGTTGTAAAAAAATGAGGGGGTTTGTTTTTCTTAAGTAGCTTTTGAATTGTGGGGTGGAGGTAAGGCCAGGTAATCGCTTTCTTCTTTCCTTTTGTCATTAAGTAGAACCAGAACAATGGGTGTTACTTGAGAGCTGCCCTTCTAACCTTTGCTGCTCTTAAAATGCCTTCAGGTCATCAAAAGTTGCTTAGTGGTGTTTTAATTTTTTTATTTAATGTTTAACTGTACAGAGCATGGCTGAGAAACATTTTCCTTGTTTGGCTACATAGAAATGGTTAGATAGTGGCTTCTGTTGATGGTGTAAAGGATTTCATAGCATGTTTATATTAGGAATTGATTAAAAATATGATCAAGTTTTATAGAAGTGGGAATTTACATTGAATTTCTTAGGGCATCTACTAGTGGAATTTTATTTAGGTATTAAAAAGTAGAAAGAGATATTAGACTTTGGTTTTTGAAGTATATCCTGCTTTATGAAAACTTAGAAAACTTAGAAAAAACTTAGATTTATCCTCATTGAATATGAATTTGCAACATACATAGTTTTTTCCTTTTTTAATTTTGCTCTGTTTTATTTTATTGTCCCAGGGATCTCAGGGTCTCTGATATGCAAGTAAAGTGTTCTACCACTGCCCTGCATCTCAGGCACCTATATTCTAGTTATTTTAGAAATATTTTAAGGGGTACCTTTTATACCCCCTTATCTCTTTGCCTTTGTCTCCTTCCTGGAAGGAGAAATGATGCTGAATGCCTTAGTTAATTCTATAATTCACATGAACTGACCTTTGATTTTTTTTTTCTGTGTACCAATAGTGAAAGCAACTTCTAGTTTCTAGTCCTGGTTTTCTTTCTCAGCTTTTCATCTATGCTCTGTTGTGATCTTCATTTGGCTAGATTCCTCAACTGTGTGTGGCCAGGAGACAAAACAAAACAAAACAAAACAAAAGCAGAGTTGGTCATTCTCTTTTGGAGCCTTTAGTGGGATTATACAGTATGGTGTTCGGGAGATTTTACTTTATTACATTACAATGGTTTTAGTTTGTGGCTATTTGTTGTTGTTGTTGTTGTTGTTCTTTTTTTGTTAGTTGTTTGATCCAAGTTAGTCAAAGTTAAATTATGCTAAGTAAGTCAGAGAATATTTTTTCCCATTTACACAGATTATATTGTTGGGATTTGAGATAGTCGCTCACCTTTTTTCCTTCACCCGCCAGCAAATGGAGATATTACATGAAGAGAGTGACCATAAAATGTATTCTCCGAAATTAGACCCTTTGAGAGTGAAAGGGCATAAATACAAACCAGGGTTTCCCTGGCAGGCGATCAGGCCCTGAGGACTGCATTCGTGCTTCCTACCATCAGGAAGTTTTTTTAATAACCTAGTTAACTCTCTCAGGAAGGGAATGGAAGGCACAGAGTTGATAGAAGGAAGAGGACCGTTTCTGTAGAGGCACTGCACCTATTAATATAAAAACAAACCCCCAGTGACTGCAGGTTTATTGGGTGCTAAGTGTGCCCTGGCTATAATCTGCTGCTTTCATTGAATTCTCAAGCCCAGTCTGGGTCAGGCTATTCTAGGAACTGTGTCTTTACCTGGCTTCTTTATTTTCCTGAGATCTTTTAAAAAATTATCTTCTGCTTCTACATATCATTTATAATTTGGACTGGTAACATACTTTTGGTCCTAGTCTTTGTTCTTATTTTCTTAATTTAGAATTAGATTAATTAGATTGCCAGACCATTCTCTAGGCAAAATCGGCTCGCTATTACTTTTGACCACTTGAGAAGAAGGCCTCCTAGGAGCACATATGCTTTTTATTCCTGTCTAATCCCACAAGTTTGATTTGGTAGGTGGGGATTTGGGGATTATAAAGACTCAAAAAAGGAACACAGACTTCCACCTCTCATCTGGTACTTACTAATTTTTTGAACACAGGAGGCCAAGCCTCTGAGCAGATCATGCCAGGGTTGATTTTCAGGTTGCCTTTTCCTCCTAAGGGTGAGTGAAGACTGAGAGATGGCAGCAGACAAGACGGGTGAGAGGGACTGATTGTTTTGAAAAGAGTCTTTCTGTTTTGCTTATAGGAGACCCTCCTTCTTTTGCTGAAATCTATACCTGGAAGTACAAAATATGGGAGTGTGTGTTTGCTGATAGATCAAAGGTTGCAATGGGGAGGGGGGTGCAATGCTAAACTATTTGAAAAGGGAAAGGCGCTAGAAGGGGGTTCTCATTGTCACCAAGTTTTTGATTGGCACCTGGATAGAGTCCCTGGGGAAAGCCCTGCCCAGGTGGTTGTGAGGCGAATGTGTGTGTCTGCATATGGATCCGGTACAGGTGAGCTACTGGAGGGGGAAAAGAGAGTGACATAGATGTTTGCAGAAATCCTGAAACAAATCGTTGACCCTTTATCAGAGTCTCTTGCTTTAGAATCCTTTCTTTCAACAATAATGAGTGTAACCATTGACGAATATTGTTAAAAACACTGGTATTTGTGGCACCAAAGGTAAGCTAACCTGAGTAACTCCTTGACCCTTGGCAAATATTTACAGATTGAAAGAATATAGTTTGACAAAGCCAAGTGATTTTGTAGTGGTTTACTTTCAGTTGAGAAGATAACTTATCTGGGGAAAAGGGAAGGTTTTGCTTGTGGGAGTATAATAGATTTCTAAAACTTATTCTTTTCTTTTAAGGATTATTGTAGTGCTGCTTTGTTGTTTAGGGGAACAAATTCTGACCAATGTTTTTTTCCCCAAGGAAGGTTGTGATCATGGTGCTATAATGACATTCTGGTATTATGGACATATTAAATATATATTTAAATAAATAAAATATTTTATTCAAGCAAAAGTTGCATCATTTCCGGTTTATGCATTTTGGCATAATGATTAAAAATATCTGGTCAACATGAGACTTTGTAAAACAGATGTTTAGTTTATAATTTCATCCTTAAGTGTTTGTCAAAGCAGCTGTAACAAATGATCAATTTGTGAAAAGAGAACACCTCCCCCCAAATAAATATTTTTATGGATGCCAGGACCTTCTTCCAAAATTTCCTCTTCTAGCTCAGGGTCCTTCTAATAATGTTGTAAGTTTACACCCAGACGGATACCTTTAATTCCTTTTAACTGTCCCTTTGTACAGTTAAGTGCAGGCTGGAATCTTTGCCCAGGCTGATAGAATGACACACTCAAGAAGTCTTTGACAGTGTTTAAACAACTCTTATCAAAACTTAATTTCCATGAATGATTGATTTTGGCACTTGATGGAAGGCTGAAGAATGTTCAATTACCCCATTTTCATGTGCTAATGAAGCCAAAAGTGACTTAAGGGGATTTCTTTACACTGTGGCTGCCTGTTTGGATATGCACATGACTTCTTGGGTTTCTCTCCCAGGGTTTGTCTCTACTAAATAGGTGTTTTATTGAGTTACTGTGGCTAATCTGTCTGCTTGACCACAGGCCTTGGCCTTCCTCTATAGAGTAGACTGTAATTAGTGAAGCTGTCAAACTAGGTGTTTAATTTCAAGAGAACTTATTCTGTACACATCTTCTAGAAACTTGCAAAATCAATGAGGTTGAAATTTTCTGTTTGTTCGCAGGCATTCCGTGGGTAATGGTTTTGAGCAAAATCAATACAGAAAACATTTTAAACTGGTGAAAGAAAGCAAGTTTCAAATTTCAAACTTTGGTATTAAACACTTGACCATTACATTCAATTTTTCACACACTGCTCTAGAATTTTTAATTAGAATATCTGATACAATATTGGCTAAAAATAAAAGTATAAAAGTTAAGGGGTTCCTGCCTGCCCTGTATGGGAAGGGACATTGAATGAGAGGGAAGGAAAAGTTACGCTGTCAGAAAATACTTAAGATTCTCTCCACTAAAATATATGCTTTTTTGTGCATTTCAGTACTAATAAGTCCACATATTATTTTATAATTGCCTCAGTATAATTTTGGTGTTAAAGGCCAATAGCTTTAACTGTGCTTCCAAGGTCTAGAAGATGGCTCAATGGGCTGAGGCTCAAACTTTGCATGGGGGAGCCCCAAGTTCTATCCCCAGCAACCTATGGTATTGTAAGCACCAACAGAGCGTAACCGGGAGCAGAGCAGGAAGTAGTCCCCTACGTTCAAATAAAAGTAAAATAGATATCCTTCCAGGTTGAGATTCCCTGGAAGTTTGGAATTCTGTAGGCTCCAGAAAGGTGGTTTTTCTGGCTTTTGGGGACTTCCTTGGCGTGAAACACAAACTGGGTTTGAGATCCCAGATGGGCCACTTCTAGCCTCTTAAGTTCGCAACAACAGTCCTCCAAAATGCTTATTAGTTCCTTAAAGGTTCATCTTGCTTCTGATGAAGGTATCTGCCTCCCCTGAGCATGGAAAGTGCTGTATTCCTTGGAGTAGATCCTTGTTTAGATTGAGGCAAAATGCTGTGGATAAACTTATGCCTCTCTTTATGGGTGTGTTCAGAAGCAACCAAGATTGATCTTTTTTTTTTTCCTTTCAAATTTTTGTTTGTTGGTTTTAATTCCACACCTGGCGGTACTCAGGAGCTACTCAGGACTACTCAGGACTTAGTGCTGTGGCGGCAGAGGTTTACACTTCTGGCTATAGTTAGGGTATCACGCAGTGCCAAGAATCTAAAGTGGGGCTCCTGCGTGTAAAACATGTGCTCTAGCCCGTTGAATTACTTCTCCAGCCCCATCTTTTGCATTTTTTCCTCATCCCTTCCCTTTGCTATAGTTGCTGCTGTTTCCTCCACAAAATGCTTGGTTGTGGTGCACCCCAAAGAGTCACAGTGCTTGCACACTTGCTCACTGGGTTTGCACTCTTTTAGATGTGGTGCTCATGCACATTCTGGTTGTGATGTTTGCCAGGGGGTGTGCTACCAGCCATGCTGCATGTACATCTTTAGTGATGGTGCTACCATGCACTTGACTGTACTCCAAAGACTGATGTTGCTGTAGTCCTTGGTAGTTTCAGACAGCAAAGTTGCTGGGATAGAACTTGGCACATGTGGGTGGAAACAGGGATCAAACTCATGGCCTTGGGCTTGGAAGCAGACACTTCTGCCACCACAGAGCCATCCCTCTCAGACCTCTCTTTTTTCATTTCTCCCCTGAATGGATACTAGGAACGATTTCTTTTATTTTTATATTTATTCATTTATTTTGCTTTTTGGACCACACTCGGCAATGCTCAGGGGTTACTCCTGGCTCTGCACTCAGGAATTACTCCTGGCAGTGCTCAGGGGACCATATGGGATGCTGGGAATTGAACCCAGGTTGGCTGCGTGCAAGGCAAATGCCCTACCCCCTGTGCTATTGCTCCAGTCCCCATAGGAATAATTTCTCCACCCAACAACTGAATAGTTGATTGGAAGACGCTGTGTGAGAAGGGTGTCAGAGAAAGAAGCAGCTGTGTTTCCTTTGTGGGTTTCAAGTAGGAGAATTTAGATTTGCCTTGTAGCATGAACCTGAATTCTGACTAAGCTGAAGCCCAAGAGTTTCGTAAAAGTCACTTCCATTCTCAATTTGTAATTTATTTGTACTTAGAAGGACCTTCCACTTTCCTCCTCCCACTTGTCACTTATCGTCCACCCATGTTTCCACATACAAAACTAAGTCCAATGCCAGACATTACTAAAGCATGCTCCAGACCTGGGTGGTCCCCCTTAGTAGGGGAAAGACTCTGCTTTCTGGCTGTGTGAGATGAAACTGAGTCCTGGTCCTGCCATGCCATCTGTGCTGATGAGCGTCCTCCTTAGACTTTGTGTCACCATCCGCATGGGAGGAGCATTATTCAGTGAGGCAGAAGTGTTCCTTGGGATTATCCATGTGGACAACCCAGAGGTGTCATCTGGGTCTCTGGGCCAGGAAATGTCACAGAAAGTTTAAAGTGTCTGAGGTTGAGGTGTTTAAAGTGTCTGGAGAGATAAGACATAGGGTAGGGTGCTTGCCTTGCATGTAGCCAACCCGGGTTTGATCTTCAGCACCATAGGTGGACTCCAGGGCCCTGCCAGGAGTGAACCCTGAGCACCACCAGGTGCAGCCTCAAAGCCAAAAATAAATAAAGAAATAAGGTTTCTGAAGTTGGACCAGAAATATAGTACAAGGTTAAGGCCCTCGCTTTAAATCCTGCTGACTCCGATTTGAATCCCTGACACCACATATGGTTCCCCAACACTGCCAGGTGTGACCCAACCTTTTCCCCAAGTAAGTAAATAAAGAGTCTGATGTTTCTTCTAACTCTCACATTCGATGATTGCTTAGACACTTTGCCTACACATTGAAAGATGTCGCAACAGATGAGAATTCATTGCATTTAAATTAGTATTTCTAGTTTCCCTAATGCAGTTCACTGGGACCAAGGCATAATTAGATCTTGCCTGCTTCTCTTCCTTTTGAATGATTTCTCTCTCAATTTCCCTAGTTTGCTAAGAAAATAAAATTGGGGGGTGGGAGATGGGGATGGGCAGGGGGCCTGGAGGCCCCTCCCAGCAATTCTCAGCCTCCATGGCAAGAGCCCTGTCCGGGCCAAACCCAATGTTGTTTACAGGACCATGTGGAGCTCAAGAGAAAACTGGGTCAGGAGCATACAAGGCATGAGACTTAACCTGTTCTATCTCTCCAGCCCATGCAAAGGGGAAAAAAATTGTAATTCCCCCTCCACTTCCCTTTGTTGTAGTTCTTGTTGCATTACTGAAGGTCACACACATACACCTAGCTGTCATGCTCGCTCCTCTATAGAGGTGCTCATCAGGGGCCATGTATCAGGCTGCGGGGCTCCCCACGGCCACAGTGCTCACCAATGGCCAGACTGCTTTACTTGTGCACCTGTGGGTGTGCAGGCAGCTCACAGCCCTCCGTTGTGGTGCAGGTGCACATTCCAGCTATTGTGCTCACCGGGGGCATAGTCGCTGCCATCTCATACATGCTCAGCAAGGGCTGCACTCCCTGACCACAGTGCTCATGCAGCTCTTTGTGGCGATGCTCTCTGAAAGCCCCACTCCTTGAGTTGGGGTGCTCACATACACCTGGTTCGTTATGGTGCAGAACACTTGCAGGGCTGGGGTCACACGGAGCAGAGCTGCTGAAATCTTGTTTACTGCATGTCACAGCCTCAATATCCCCAGTCTCCTAGTTTTATACCTTTTTAAAAATGGGTTTTATTATTAGATTAGGATCTTTGTAAGAAAATAAAGACACCCTATTCTATTCTATTTGGGAGGATGAAGGTAGCCTGGAATCAGGAATTGGTTTGGTTTGGGGCAGAATTTGCAAGTCCCCACCGGCTATTTTTGTGGGGTTTTTTGTTTGTTGTTGTTGTTGTTTTGTTGTTGTTGTTGTTGTTGTTGGCTTTTGGGATCACTCTGGCACTGATCAGGGGTTACTCCTGGCTCTGCACTCAGGAATTATTCCTAGCAGTTCTTGGGGGGAAAGGAGGAGGACCATATGGAATGCCAGGATTGAACCAGTTCGGCCATGTTCAAGGCAAATGCCCTACCCCGCTGTACTATCACTCTGGGCCCTCAAGTCCTCACCTTTCTGATGAGCATTGTTCAGCTCTGTGATCTCATATTTCTTCTTCATGTCACAGATCTCACCTTCCTGGTGTCTGAGCTTGTGCAGTTTCTTGGTGATGGTGGTGGGGGTGGTGGTGTGTGTGTATGTGTGTGTGGTAGACAGGGATGGAGGTGTTCCCACATGTGCTCAAGAACACTCAGGGCTCACAGTCAGACTGAATGACTGCTCAGGACCACAGCTTCTCAAGTGTTGTTATCAGGGACCACCAGCTCTACCTCTGTACTTGGGGATCTCCAAGTCCACAACTGGTGAAACTTTGGCGGAGTGGATGAACATTTGGTACCAGGGATCAACAGGGGTTGATTGCGCCTCCCCAGCCCTGTAGCTTATCTGTGGATATTTTTTAAACTACCTATATCAATTTGGTGAAGGAGGTGGTGGAGTTTCTTGTGTATTACACACAGAGGAACTTGAATTAGGATCAGAGGTGTAAGCACATGCAGTCAGCTTCAAGAAGGCCACCCTCCCCTCCTGTGGCTCCCAATGAGGGAGACCAGAGTGGCCCCAGGAGAGATGGAAACTTGCAGCTTTCTCATTGCTACTGGAGAGTGTATTGTTGGGATTTGGTATGGATTCATGTGGTGGGGAGACTCCCAAGCAATGTTCAAAGGACCCCCTGGGGCCACTTCCTGTGATACCCAGCCAAGCAGGCCAGATTAGTGAGACAAACCCACTCCAGCCTGTAGTGTCAGAAGGCATCAGGGCACCCCCTCTAGAGCTAGGGGTCTATGGGATGCCAGGGGTGAAACCCAGGCCCTTGCCTGTGTAAGGGGTGTGCACCCGACTCTTAAATTGTCTCCCCAGGGTTTTTTTTTTTTGGTACTGTTTGGGGCTATGATGAAATCACTTTCCAGGCACATCTTCAGTAGAATAGTACAGAGGCATTTTGTGACACTTTACCACTCAGGTTCTCCATTCTTCTCACCTGACGGGTTTGGTTGGTTTTGGGTTTGGTGTCACACCTGGTTCTACTCAGGACTTACTCCTGGCTCTGTGCTCGGGATCACTCCTGGCAGGACTCAGGAGAACCTAAGTGGTACCAGTTTGGCTATACACAAGGCAAGTGTCTTACCCCCTTTACTGTATCACTGGGGTTGGGGACTGCAGCAAGAACTCTCCTTTTCATTTCAGCCCTTGACTCAGTCACAAAATGCCTCCTCTTGCACTGGCATTGCTAGAACGTGTAGGAGATGGGAAGAGGGACCGGCTCTCCTAAGACAGGGTTTGGGCGGTGGTAGGACTTCCCCATCTTGAGTGTCTGACTGACTCCAAGGCTCCTTTCTAACCTTGCTGGCATGTCAGCCTTCCCAGCTTCACATTCCTTCTCCTTTATAGCCATTTCTCAGCATTGTCACCTGCTATCTTATAAAATGATGAATATCTTAAAACTTTTTTTTTTGCTTTTTGGGACACACCCAGCGATGCACAGGGGTTATTCCTGGCTCATGCATTCAGGAGTTGCTCCTGGCGGTGCTCGGGGGACCATATGGGATGCTGGGAATAGAACCCGGGTCGGCTGCGTGCAAGGCGAACACCCTACCCACTCTGCTATTGCTCCAGCCCCTATCTTAAAACTTTTAAACCCAGGATACTATATATACATTCTCCAGACTATCTGTGCTTATGTCTACTTCTTTTAGTTAGTTTTTTTTTTTTGAGGGGGGGTCATACCCAGCAGAGCTTGCGGCCACTCTGGATGCTGAGAGGTGAGGCTACTCCCAGCGATTCTTGGGGAAACCAGGTGATACTGGGACTGCACCTGAAGTTCCTGCATGCAACACATGCGCAGTTGCCCCTTGAGCATCTCCCCAGTCCTCATTTCCCTTCTTCACTGCTGAAATCTCCTACAGTCATACCTCCCACCTGTTCATTCCGTCTGCTTCCCTATACTCCACCTTCCTTATATTTCCTTACACCCAACTGCTCCATCTCTCTCCAGCACCCGACTGTTCTCCGTCATGGTCAATCCAATCTTCCATAGAAGAGGTTAGAAGTTACGGCTGGACTGCTCCTTGTCCCCACCTGATGCTTCCCTCCTCGGTGAAAAGTGGACCTTCTGATGACTTCTCCTTTATTTCTAGAGTGCTGATGGATCTTTCCATTATATACAAACAAAACTTCAAACTGCTTAATCCCACATTCTTGTGAAAACTTTGTAGGAAGCAGCATAGCTCACACCAGCAAGAATTTTCTCCAAGGCTCACCGCCCTTCCTCTCCTCTGCAGCCCTGGAGTACCCCAGCTGAAGTCATCCCTGTGACTGTCCCCAGAGCCCCTGCTCACTTGTCCTTTATCCCTTCCCTCCTTCCTTCCTTCCTTTCTTCTTTCCCTCCTTCCCTCCCTCCCTCCCTCCCTCCTTCCCTCCCTCCCTCCCTCCCTCCCTCCCTCCCTCCCTTCCCTCCCTCCCTCCCTCCCTCCCTCCCTCCCTCCCTTCCTCCCTCCCTCCCTCCCTCCCTTCCCTCCCTCCCTCCCTCCCTCCCTCCCTCCCTCCCTTCCTTCCTTCCTTCTCTCCCTCCCTCCCTTCCTTCCTTCCTTCTCTCCCTCCTTCCCTCAATCCCTCCTTCTTTCTTTCCTTTCTTTCGGGACCACCCCTGGTCAGACCTTACTCCTGGCTCTGCATTCAGGGATCTCCCTGTGTGGTTCCCGGGATTTAACCTGGCTCAGCCATGTGCAGGGCCAAGAGCCTTACCCTGTACTATTGCTTTGGCCCAAACCCCGCCCTTTCAAAATCACACTCATATTTGCCCCCAGCAGTCTCTCTAGGATGTCCATGAATACTTCCTTAATATTTCTCTGTGGTGTATACAGGTGAGACAAACAAGATAAGCCCAGAAGTTTCTGCTTTCTAGCATTTTTTCCATGCTTCCCTGGTGGCAGAGGGGAAAGAAGTGGCCTTGTCAAGTAACATCTGAGTGCAGGAAGGAAGGTGGGCGTGCTGGATGCTCCTTTCATGGGGCAGGGCAGAGAGTAAACCCCTGACTCTTATTTATTCCCTTGGCTGCCCCAGGCTCTGCCTGGTGCTTTCCTAAATGGATGTGTCAGAGCTGTTATTCTTACTTTTCTTACTGGCCTTGCCTTCTGCTTGCTGACGAACCTTCTCCCCTTTAACTCTGCCTTTCACCCACGTCCAGAACAAATAGTGCCGCAGCCGGTCGGAGGCAAGTGTCATCTTTCCCTCCTCTAACCCCAGAAACCAGACTGTTCCCTCACAGGATCCCATTTTGCCTTGTGCATCACCCTATTGCTTCCTTCTGTTGGTGTCTACCCCTGATGCCCTGTCATCTCCGCTGCAGCCTTAGCATGAGGGCAATTATGCCCTTGGTTTTACTTCTCACTGTGAAGTAAATTCACTTTGATAAAAGACATCTGAAGTAAGGGCAGTGAAAAAATTTCAAATGAATGAAACACACACAGATGATTTATGTGTCAGTCTGGGTTTAAGCTGCTTCCCCTATGCTTCAATGTGGATTTCATCCAGTTCCAGGGTAAATTGGAGCAAATATTAACATGGATTTTTCGGATTACTTTCTCTTCCTTCTGCTTCAGAGAGCTGGATCACACTAAGATGAAGAGAAAAATGTAGAAAAGCTATAAATTGACTTGGGTGAATAATTAACATTCTTTAGGCAAATCATTCCTCTAGAGTCAAGGTTTTTTGATTTTCCGGTTATCCCTGCCCATTTCAAAGATTCATGTACCTTCTGGGCTACAGTCAAGGAGATACAGGGTGAAAATGTACCCAGAGGAAATGTACCTTGGGAAGAAAGGGCAGAGAGGATAAATGAATCAGTAGATCAGAATTGCAAGACAGAGAGATGAATAGGAATTAAGGACAGAGTTCAGAGAAGGGGATGCAAGCCAGGGCATATTCTGAGAGTCTGCCAGGGAGGTGAGGGTCCTGATCTCCCTTTTGACTGAGTCACCCCAATGAGAACCAGAGGGACCAGAAGTCCAACAGACCGTTGGAAAGTAGGTACTCAATGCCTCTCCTCCGAACAGGAAGTTGGGCTGAGTTAGGCTGTCTTCAAGATAATTTAGCTTATGTAAGTCATTTTCCAAGCTTGAGATGCAACCTAGAGCTCACTGCTACTGCCCACCATGTCCTGTCTCTCCGCAACACATCCTGTTGTGTCAAGTGTTTGTTTTAACACACCTTTGAGCATAGGATCTGTCTTGAGCAACGGCAGCTTTCTCTATGCCTCATAGATAGAAAGTTGGCGATCTATTCAGATAGTTTTGTCTACCAGACTTACCATTATAGTATTTCTAAATTTAGGACATATCCTGACAAAATAGGGTAGGTTATTTGTTTTGTTTTGCTTTTTAGTAGAAGCAAAAGGCAACAGTTGGTTTTAGAGTGGCAGGTGTCTTTCCCTCTATTCCTCTATTTCTTTTAATAGCCCACATTATAAATTATGAAGACCAAAATGCTTCGGAAAGATGACAAGCTAGGTTTTATTTGTATGTCTTTCTGTCAGATGTACTTGGTTGGGAAGAGAACTGTGCATAGAGCCATAATAGGTTCATTAAATTCAAGACTCCAGCCTAGTGAATTTCCTTAAATTTAAAAGAACAGAACCCAGAGCCCTGTCCTGGGGGTCTGAGCAGTGGTCATCTAGAGGCCACCACACATCTGACCCCAAGTATTTTCTGGGACTCAAAGGTGGGGAGGTTTCATTTCTTCCTTTCTTTTACAAGGTGGTAATCTTCTAGCTGCCTATGGAAATAAGGCTTCTTTGAAAGAGGAGCTTTACACATAGTAAAGTTTTTCCCCAGGGCAAGTTAGCCATCCTTAATGCTACTTAAAGTTAAATTTCTCTCTCTCTCTCTCTCTCTCTCTCTCTCTCTCTCTCTTCCCCCCCCCCCCCCGTTGTCTCTCTGTCTCTGTCTCTCTCTTTCTCTCTCCTCTGCACTTGTTAAAATGTGGTATATAGAGTAAAGATTCCTGTAGTCTTTCCTCAAGGTAAGGTGCTAAACAACAAATGAAATATGCTGACTTTTCTGTTTGAAGGAAAGATGAGAATACCTGTTTGTTTTGTAGTAACTTCTGTTTGCTGAGAAAGTGCTAGAAGAGTGAGAAAGAAGCAGGAAGTTCCCCTGGGCACTGGGCAGGCTGGTGACAAAGGCAGTGTGGAGGCAGGACCATGGCAGATGCTCACATCTGCCAGTGTGATGTTTGAACACTCAGTGTATTACCTATTCAAAATTATAAAATGGAAGTATTTTCCAAATTACTAACTCCCCTCTTTTATTCTTGGTACTTACATTTCTACACCTTCCTTTCCTCTCTCCCTTCTTTCCTTGTAAAAATAATCATTGTAACGTTAAAATGATAAATATTATCTAATGTAATACCACCAAATTGTACTCTCAAAAATTACATAAATGGTAAATTTGATATTAGTTGATATTATTTAATATATTCTATTATAAAATAGGGCCTGGAGCAATACCACAGCGAGTAGGGCGTTTGCCTTGCATGCAGCCGACCAGGGTTCGATTCCTCCGTCCCTCTCAGAGAGCCCGGCAAGCTACCAAGAATATCCTGCCCACATGGGGACTCCACACCAGGCTGTTTTCACTCGGTACATCACAGAGAGGGGCAGGTGAGAGCCCTCCCCGCCCCAAGGGACCCAGCCCTGGCAGCTGACCTCCACTACCCAACTGCTGTCACGCTCCAGGCCACTTTCCACAGGCTTGGGCTGAGCCTCACATATTCCTTACTCCTTACCCATTTTCCATAATTACCACACCATATTTGATAGAAAAAAATACATATATATATACACAGATGTCTCTCGGAGAGACTGGCAAGCTACCTAGAGTATCCCACCTGCATGGCAGGGCCTGGCAAACTAGCTGTGGCATATTCGATATGCCAAAAACTGTATTAATACTGGGTCTCATTCCCCTGACCCTGAAAGAGACTCCAATACGTTGGAAAAGACAAGTAAGGAGAGGCTGCTAAAATCTCAGGGCTGGGACAAATGAAGGCGTTACTGGCGCCCGCTTGAGTAAATCAAAGAACAATGGGATGATAGTGATGACAGTGATACAGTGAAATAATGTAAAATAATTATAGAAATGCACTGTGCTCCCATTGTTCATCGATTTGCTCGAGCGGGCACCAGTAACGTTTTCATTGTGAGAATATGTTACTGTTTTTGGCATTTTGAATACTCCACGGGGAGCTTCTCAGACTCTGCCATGTGGGGGGGAGGGATACTCTCGGTAGCTTGCCAGGCTCTCCGACAGGGACGGAGAAATCAAACTTGGGTCGGCGGCGTGCAAGGGAAACGTCCTACCCACTGTGCTATGGCTCCAGGTCCTATTTTATAATAGAATACATTAAAAAATAGCACATAATATCAAACTTACTATTTATGTAATTTTTGATAGTACAATTCAATGATATTAAGAACGTTTACAGGAATAAGCAAAATAGTTCAAAAGACCGAGAGAATGCTTTGCATGTGGGAGCTCCAGATTTGATCCCCTGCACCACATGGTCTTTCCCTCCCCACTCCCCCAGCACTTCTGGGAGGAACCCACAGCACAGAGAAAGGAGTAACTCAGAGCACTTCCAGGTATGTGCTCCCCCCGCAAAAAATAAATACAATGTGCAACCATCACCAACATCCATTTGCAAAACCATTCAATCATCCTTAATAGAAACTTAGCATGCATTTAATGCTTTCTCTTCACAGTCTTTGGTAATTGCTCTTATACATTTGGGCTATTCTAATATATCAGTTAAATATAGCACTGCACTATAGCACTGTCCTCCCATTGTTCATCAATTTGCTCGAGCGGGCCCAGTAACGTCTCCATTGTGAGACTTATTGTTGCTGTGTTTGGCATATCGAATACGTCACGGGTAGCTTGCCAGTCTTTGCCGTGCGGGCGAGATACTCTCGGTAACTTGCTGGGCTCTCCGAGAGGGGCGGAGAAATCTAATTGCACAATATTTGTCCTTTTTTGTCTGGTCTCTTTCTTTTAACACAATGTTTTCAAGGTTCATATAGGTTGTAATATGCATAGATTTTCCTGGATGAATAGTATTGATTTTTTTAATGACCACCATTTCATTTTTGACTATTACCTTCATGTCATTTAAGCATTTATTCATTGATGCACGGATGGATTGTTTCCACCTTTTTGGCTATAATGAGTCATATTGTTTTATTAACACTTCTATGTATTTAAGTATTGTAATTATTTACATTTTGTCTTTTTCTGTTTCTAGAATCAGGAGTTAAATGTCATTTTTATGTATCTTATTTATGTCTATATTCCTAATACTGATGGGGCAGCAAGCATATATTTTATTGGCAGTATCAAATGACTAAATTCTCAGTTGAAAATCAGTTTTGAGGTTTGCTTTTTCTTCAAATCCTGTGTTCTCTCTTGAACACGTATTTCTCTCTTTTTCTCCTCTACTTTTTATGTCTCTTCTCTCTGTCTCTTTCTGTTTCTCTGTGTCTGTCTCTGTCTCTGTCTTTATCTCTCTGTGTCTCTGTCTCTATCTCTGTCTGTCTGTGTCTGTCTGTCTGTCTGTCTGTCTCTCTCTCTCTCTCTCTCTCTCTCTCTCTCTCTCTCTCTCTGTCACACCTCTAAATTTCTTTCAATAGGACCTGGAGATATAGTACAGCTACTAGGGTGTTTGCCTTCCATGCAGCCGACCTGGCATACCATGCTATCCCCCGAACTTTGAGAGGAGTGATTACTGAGTGCAGAGCCAGGAGTAACCCCTGAGCATTGCTGGGTGTGGCCCAAAATCCAAAAAAAAAATAAATAAATTTCTTTCAATACAACCACTTGAGTTCACTAAACAAAGAAAATGTTTTGAGTGTTTTTCACAAAGGTTGAACGAGTTCAAAAGTATGTGCTCAGGCCCGGGGCTGGTGGCATAAGGGGCTGACCAGCCAGCTTCACATGTGGGGGCCCTGCATTCTCTCCCCATCACTATACGATCCTCCAGCATTGCTGCAGGATGGTCAGCTCAGAACCATCAGATCCAAGCAGCCGGGCCACACTGAATTGGGAATGTGCACCAGAACCCCTGAGCACTGCTTGGGATCCTCTCTTAATCCCCTCCTCCCCCCACAAAAGTATTTGTTCAGCTCTGTCTCTTTAAAGCAATGACCTTGTTTACTTCCAATTAGTTTAAATTAAAGCACATTTAGTGGATAGGAAGTAGCTGCTGAAATATAGCCATTTTCCAAACACAACGTGGCAGGCAAAAGGCAATATTAATGAACGCAGGCTAATAGAAAACACTCCTGCTGAGTGCCCGGCTGAGTTCGGGTATGTGACTCCACGCTGAACACAGAGGGTGACCCATGTACCTCCTCCCTACTGCTGCCGGAGGGCACCAGGTTAAGAATAAAGTGACTAAGTTTAGACATGGGCGAAGGGAAACAGCGAAAGGTTTGGGGTAAGTTCCTGCAGTTGCTTGGCCAATGTGACCCTGGGCAAATGTCCCCTCATTTCGTGATGATGGATGATGCCGCCCACCGCTTTGACCGAGCTGAGCAGTCCTAGTTCCAAGGCCAGCTGCCAACCCTGCAGGGATGTTGATCTAGCACAGCTTCTCCCGGTTGACTCTGTCAGTCACAGAGAGGGCAGAGAAGCAGGGGCAGACGAAAGACCAGGGTCTTGTTTGGAATGGGAAATCAAGCCAGCTAGCGTGCTGACTGAGGGACAGATTGGGACCGGGAACGTTCTCTGCGATTTTGAGTGCCTGCCCTGGGTTTTGAAGAAATGAAATTGGCTATGGGGGATGTATCGAGCTGCAAATGACACTACGGATCCCTTAGTACAGCTTCTTGGCTGTTCCAGAGAGGAAATGAATATATGAGGTTGTTTAGGTCTTGATGGTGGTTAGGTTACCCTGAGACCAAGCTGGGCATAAATCAAGACATTTCTCTGTCTGAAACAAACTGCCTAGCTGTTAGGAAGCAACTTGGTTTCCCAATGAAGGCTGTTCTCTCAACAGAACACTTATTTTTCTCCCCACAACACTGGGAATGGAGCCTGGAGCTCTGTGAAAATAAGGCACACGTTTTCCCACTGAGCTGCACCCCAATCTCATTTTTTTCTAACAAAGCTGGTATTAATGGACCTTTGCCTCTAGAAAAATAAGTTTTCTAGCAATGGAATGTATAGCTATTGTAACAGTTTTTTTCTGTAAAAAAGAAAGTGTAGTGAAGAGTTGAAGAGATAGTACAGCAGGTAGGGCACTTGCCTTGCACCTGACTGACTTGGGTTCAATCCCCAGCAACCTGTAAGTTCCCCTGAACCCTAAGGTAAAGGTAAAGGCCCTCCCGTTGATCATCAATTTGCTCAAGCAGGCCCAGTAACGTCTCCATTGGAGACTTTGTTGTTACTGTGTCTGGCATATCGAATACATCACGGGGAGCTTGCCAGGCTCTGCCGTGTGGGCGAGATACTCTCGGTAGCTTGCCGGGCTCTCCGAGAGGGGCGGAGGAATCGAACTCGGGTCGGCCATGTTGGCTGCGTGCAAGGCAAACGCCCTACCGCTGTGCTATCGCTCCAGCCCTATCAGGAGTTATCCCTGAGCACAGAGCCAGATGTAAGCTCTAAGCACCACAGGTTGTGATCCTTAAACTAAAGGTAATGACTTATAGGACTTTTAAAAAACATTAATAGAGATCTGGGTAAAACACTATAGGGAGCTTCTGTTGATAGAAGAAATAAGAAATAAGATTTAATAAGAAACCATATCAAAATATTCTTATTATTTAAGCTATTCCATTTATACAAATTTCTGGGGGTAGGGGTGGAGGATGCACTACTCCTAGCAGGGTTATTCACGGATCTGTGATCATTCTTACGGTGCCTGGTGGACTACACGCAGTGTTTTGCACTAAATCAGGGTCAACCTTATGGAAGGCAAGTGCCTTACCTACTATACTCTTTCCAGGCCCTATGCAGTTTTAATTCTTTGGGCGGGCCATACCAACCTGTGTTCAGGGCTTCCTTCTGGGTCTGTGTTAAGGGATCACTCAGGATAGAGCTCAGGGGATTACACAGGGTGCAGGGGTTTGAATCAAAAACCCACCCAGGATGCCATATTACAATTAGGCATTGTGTCTTCTTTTCCTTATCTGAGAAAAATAGTTCTTCAGATTTTACTTGTTTTTAATGACCTTGACAATTGAGGGGAGGTGGGGAGTTTTGGAAGCCACACCAGGCAGCGCTTGGAAGTTATTCCCAGATCAATACTCAGGGAACAAAGCAATTATCAGAGACTGAATACAGACCTCCTATCTGCTCAGATGAAGCAGGTGTTCTAATCCATCAAGTTATCTCCCCAGTTCTGACCTTGACATTTTTTGAGCAATGCTTGCTTAGTATTTGGTAGACTGTCCCTTAATTGTGACTTATCTTGTATTATTATTGTTGCTGTTGTTGTTGTTGTTGTTATTGCTATGTTGTTGCTGTTGTTACACTGGCATTCTGGGAAGACTACCAGGGAAAGTCCATTCATCATATTATATCAAGATTCCATGTTACCTAAATAACATCACTGTTGAGGCTTATCTGGATTATTCAGCATGAGATAGTATTTTTTCAGATTTCTCTATAACACTTTTTTGTTCCCCCAAGTATTATTTTCCTGATTTCCCTATAATACTCCTTAGTTCCCCCACATTTCCATACTGTTCTCTTTGGAAGGAAGCCATTATGCATAGCCCACATCAAGGAATATGGAATTATGTTCTAGTTCCTTGAGGGGTGAGTATACACAAAGACTATTTGGTGTAGGAATATTTTTGTTTGATTGGTGAGGTTTGTTTGTTTACAGTGCCAGGCATTAAACACAGATCAAAACAAGTTCTATATCGCCAAGCTACCTCCCTAGACCCAGGAGGATTTTATATTCTAAGTAATACTTTATAGGTGATTTGATTAGTGAATTTATGCAGGTGGCATAACAAAATAACAGGAGAATTGAAATATTGGTAAATCAGATATTAAATTTATTTATGGATTTTAATTCTTCTGCCTACAATTAGCATGGAAAGCGTGTTAAGTGTGCATTTTTATTCATCTGTGGCAGGAGGAAGCAAGCTGAAAATAGAATATTTAGAAAAATAGATGTGAATACACAGCCCTTCAGTGGTAAGTGATTCATTATGTTTGTTATTGCCTTCCTTACTTTATTTTTCTCTCTGGGTCTCATTTTTATTTTTGAAATTTTACTTAACTTAAGGAGAGAGAGAAAACCAACATATATTTAGCACTTCTTTTATACCAGGCAGTTCAAGTTTATACTATTTAACAGAAACGCAAAGCTGATGATGAAGTATATTTTCCCCCATTTCTCAAGTAAAGAGACAAAGATTTAGCAACTTGCTCAAAGTTTGTATGGATGAGCCTGGATCCAAGTCTGCAGAACCTTTGACTGCTTTCATTTATGGCTATATCCTTCATGGTGAATATAGGAGATAACAAAAATATGTGATCTAGGAGACGGTAGGGTTTGCATTATTTTAGAGAACATTCTAAAGCACTGTTCTTGGTATTCCATACAAAACCACTCTTCTGTGGTGTTTATAACTTCTACATTAAGGCTGGTCATTTCATTGATGACTTGAGAACATTCTTTCTTGCCTGAAAGTCCATTTACAAAAGGTAAAAAGAGAACTTTGAGGCTGTTGCTCAAGAAGTATCCAACCTGTGTCTTGTTCTGGCTCGGTCCTTACCAAACCCTTCTCTAGTTTCCCAGACCTTGAGGATATTGGTATGGATGTGTGCTCTTTTAAAAGACTTCTAACATTAATAAATAGAATGGAAAAATAGGCCATCTATAACAATAACTTATTAAAGATAGTTTTATTTGTTTTTAAATAATGCAAGAAAGACACAAGTGTGCACACTAAATCAAGCTGGCAAGAGTGTATAATCTGATGCCAAGTGTAAACTGAACAAACTTCAAGTTTACTGACATCAGATTCTTTGATTATGTTCTCTTTAGTTTTTCAAGTACGTCCAGTTTCCTATATTTGGTGGCTTCTTTCCTTGACCTCCTGCCCTACTCCCATTCCACTTTCAGTGAAAGATACAACGAATAGAAAAGCAGCCAGCAAAGACTGTGTTTGCAGGGGTGGGTGGCAATGCAGAATTCAACAAGTTCCCCTTGAATTGAAATTTGCCTCAGCTGCTAAGACCACAGCATTGAGAGGATAAGGCTGACTGGGTTGGGTTTTCTCTGAGTTTTACCTAAGAGGCTCCTCCTCCTTGAAGTTAGGGGCAACAGGAAGCTTTCTTGAATGCTATCATAGGGGGGAAATAACCACAGCCTTGCTGTTCATTCAGAAGCAAAAGAGACATTCCTTTCCTCCCCTCACTCCCCAAAATAAAATGTTTATTTCTTCAAGAGCAGAGCAACAATCAGGAGATTGTCAATCAGTAGACTGAGGATTCTGAAAAAGCCATTTCAAGTTCCATGATCCAGTATTTTCATACATAATGTGTGAATTACATTCTCTGTTCTACACATGTGTGGAAAGACAAAAGAAGTCTGAGAAATAGTATAAAAAAGTCAAATTTCCCAAGAATCTGGGCATTTTTATTGAAATAGCAAGCTCTTCTGGGGGTCAGAGAGATGGTACAGGAGTTAAATCACTTGCCTTGCATGCCCACAACCCCAATTCAATCCTAGCACTGCCAGAAGTGACACCTGAGCTCAGAGTCAAGAATAACCCCTGAGCACCATTTGATATGGCCCCCTACAACAGAAACCAAAAAACTAATCTGGCAGAATTGGAAATACAACATTTCTCACACATCTTCTGGATCACATGGCATATAACTCTGGGCATAAAATATGACATTGAACATACTTAAAAAATTCAAGATCAGGCTGGAGCAATAGTACAGTGGGTAGGGCATTTGCTTGCATGAGGCCAAACCGGGTTCGATCCCCAGCATCCCATATGGTCCACTGAGCACTGTCAGGAATAATTTCTGAGTACAGAGCCAGGAGTAACACCTGAGAATTGCCGGGTGTCACCCAAAAAGAAAAAAATCAAGATCATCATGAATATTGATTACAGAATTGTTCAAGGTCTTTGTCCCTTAAGTGGCATTCAGTCTGGCAGTGATTGTTTTAAGTTCTTAGTTGTTCCTGATTTTCTGCTTTGATGCTCAGAGATGGTAGTTAATTCACTAACATTATTTTTCAATGTAAAACTAAATGACCAACATAAGAGAATTGACACAATTTAAGTACACGACATTAGTTACTCCTCTCTTGGATATTTGTTCTATTTTACATCATGTATAGTAGTCTCCTTTTCTTCCTTTTTCTCTTCCCTTGATATTTTTTCTGTAGTGTTTTGACGGTTCTGGCACTTTTTATTGCAAGTTGTTTGTTTATTTGTTTACAGGGGACATCTGGTAGTGCTCAGGGCCACAACTGGCTGTGTTCCACAATCCTTTGTGGTGCCTGGATTCAAACCAGTGTCATGGCCCACAGCTGCATGCGAGGCAAGCACCTTATTTATTTTTTTAAAAATTTTTATTAGTGAAACACCATGAGGTACAGTTGTAGACTTACAGATTTTTGTGCTTGGGTTTCAGTTATACAATGATTGAGTACCCATCCCTCCACCAGTGCCCATTCTCCAACACAAATGATCCCAGTATCCCTCCCCCCCAACCCCCCCCCCTCCCTTCCCCTCCTCCCTCGCCCGCCTCTGTGGTAGGGCATTCCCTTTTGTTCTCTCTCTCCTTTTGCGTGCTGCAGTTTGCATTGAGTGGCAATCATTTTCGATCTATAGTCTACTTTCAGCATGCATCTCCCATCCTGGGAGGATCGTCCCAACACCCTTTATTTGGTACTCCCTTCTGTATCTGAGCTGCCTTTTCCCCTGGCATGTGCGGCTGGCCTCCAAGCCATGGAATAAACCTCCTGGTACTTATCTCGGCTATTCTTGGTGTTAGACTTCCGTCCTTTCTAACAGCTACATTGTACTCTATTGTGTAGATGTACCAAAGTTTCTTTAACCAGTCATCTGTTCTCGGGCACTCAGGTTTTTTCCAGATTCTGGCTATTGTAAAGAGTGCTGCAATGAACAAACAAGTGCAGATGTCACGTCGACTATACTTTTTTGCTTCTCTGGGATATATTCCCAGGAGTGGTATTCCTGTCAAATGGGAGCTCAATTTCTAATTTTTTGAGAATTGTCCATACTGTTTTCCAAAAGGGCTGAACCATTCGGCATTCCCACCAGCAGTGAAGGAGGGTCCCTTTCTCGCCACATCCACGCCAACACCTGCTGCTTTTGTTCTTTTGGATGTGGCCAGCCTCTGTCTTTGTACTCCCCAAGCTGTTTTTCTACCACTTCTCAACAGTGATCAGAAACCCTAGTTTTCACTGAGAAAAGACCCAGATAAAGCCAGCCAGATGCCTCCATGTTCATTTCCTGAAGCTTGTTTGACTCATTTCTTGCCTAAAGGGCCATTTGTCTGGGTGGAGCTTGGATTTTGATTGTTTTAGATGGGCACAGCATTCCCACTCCTCACATTCAATGTAAAAAATTATGTGTCTATGGCTATGGTCATGGCTTTCTTCAAAACTTTTATAAGATAGTACAAGGATTAAGGTGTTTGACTTGCATGCAGCTGACCTGGTGTATGGTATGCTGAGCACTGCCAGGAGTGACACACAAGCAGAGACTAGAGTAAACCCTGAGCGCTGCTAGGTTTACTTTCTCACAATAAAATGAAATATGTCTATGCATGATGCTTACACTCTAAATAACAGTCCCTGCCCATACCTCATTATTACCATGACCCATTTAGAAGATTAAAAATATTGCACACATGGGGCTGGAGTGATAGCACAGCAAGTAGGGCATTTGCCTTGCACACGGCCGACTGGGGTTCGATTCCCAGCATACCATATGGTACCCTGAGCACTGTCAGGAGTGATTCCTGAGTGCAAAGCCAAGAGTAAACCCTGAGTATCATCAGGTCTGACCCAAAAAGCAAAAAAAAAAAAAATTACACACACTTCATTTTATTTGCATGGTAAGATAGCAATAACAAATTGCAATAGAATTTTCAATTTGTCTCAAACTGCTCTTCTGTGGAAGGAAGTGAGTTTCATGTGTAACAGACATATGACAATTGAAAATGTCATTATAGTCTAATTCACACTACTACTTTCTGCTTTTATGTTATTTAAACAACTTATTGTTATTATTATAGTCATCAATACAGCGAAAATAAGAGACTGTGAAATTTTTTAAATGTCACTGAATTTGAGTCTGTCTTTTTCAATCCAGTGGCATAAAAATCAAGGCATTTGTTTTGAATTTGGGTTTTGTGTTTTTTGGTTCTGTTTTTTTTTTTTTTGAGACCACACCTGGTGATTCTTGAGTGAAGAGCTAGGGTTTACTTCTAGCTCTTTACTCAGGAATTATTCTTGGTATTGCTCAGAGAATCATATGGGATGCCAGCTATCAAATCCTGGCATGCAAGGCAAATGTCCTACCCATTGCGCTATTGTTTTGTGGTTTTGTTGTTTTTGTTTTTAAAACTATTTAAAATCATAAAAGCTAATAGCCATATTATTCTCTTGTGTGGGGGTGGTACCTCAAAATCAGTGAAAGGCTTTGTGGGGGGGGGGACCATGTGGTGTTGGATTAAACTAGGGTCGGCCATATGCAAGGCTCATGCCTTAACCCCTACACTGTCTTTCTGGCCTCTGCATTTTCCTTGGGGGAAGGAAAAGATCAAAACCAGTTTTATTATTATTTTGTGTATATGTGTGGTGCTGGAATAGAATCTAGGTCTCCTGGTCCAATCTTATTTTATACACAGCTGTACTAGACACAGGGTTTAACATAGGTTCATCCCACAACTTTAACGTCATGTGCATTTGGTAGCAAGTCACATTTTCACCTTGCCATCAGTTTTACAGTTAAAATATGTGAAGTAATAAATGCATGACATGAAACAAAATACTGAAGTCGAACTGGTTCTGTGCAGAGGAAGGTGAATGCATGAGACCTAGGACTTATGAATGAAGGCAACTCCTGTCTAACACATGTTCTGTTTATTACCTCTACTAGGTAGGAGTTTTTGACCTCTGGGCAGGGGTGGGGGTAAGGGGGAGTAGAAATATTTGAAAGTTCTACTATAGTAGTTGGGGTTTCTATAAAACAAGTGCAAGGTCCAGAGCAATAGTACAGCAGGTAGGGAATTTGCCTACCACCCAGTCAACCCAGGCTAGATCCCCGATCCCCCGGCATCCCATATGGTCTGAGTACAGCCAGGAGCAATTCCTGAGTGCAGAGCCAGGAGTAACCCCTGAGCATTGCTGGGTGTAACCTAAAAGGTAAATGAACAAACAAACAAACAAACAAAAAACAAGTACAGCATGACCACTGATAGCACAGCAGTTTAGGCATTTGCCTTATATGCTGTTGACCCAGGTTCAAACCCCAGAACCACATACGGTCCCCTGAATCTGCCAGGGATAATAAATAAGCGCAGAATTGGGAGAACTCCTGAGCACAGCTGGGTGGTGCCCCAAGCAAAACCAAAACAAACACACGAAGTCTGAGCTATCTGGAAAGTTGAAATATATGTGATCAATCAGTTTTTTCACATTTGAAAGTAGAAGAGGAGGAGCAGTGGAGATGGAGACCTTATGTTAAGTTCGAAAACATTTAAAGCCTAAACGTTAAAATGCAAAATTATTATTGTATAATTTAAGTCCTCTCACAGATGTATGTCTTTGTGTTGTTGAATTCATTAACTCATATGCCATATGCCTGACATAGGACACAGCACAAAATAATCCAGAAGCACCAGGGATCTGAATTTGTTTGTCATAGACTCTGCAGAGCTCTCCACTCACTGACATTCCTCAGGGTTAGTCAGCTGGCATTTTTCGTAGCACTGTAGCACTGTCTTCCCATTGTTCATTGATTTGCTCGAGCGGGCACCAGTAACGTTTCCATTGTGAGACTTGTTGTCACTGTTTTTGGCATATCAAATATGCCATGGGGAACTTGCCAGGCTCTGCTGTGGGGGCGGTATACTCTCGGTAGCTTGTCGGGCTTTCCGAGAGGGATGGAGGAATCGAACCCGGTCAGCCACGTGCAAGGCAAATGGCCCGGCCACTGTGCTACAGAGACTGCAGTGTTCTAATTTTTTTCCACCACAAAAGACTGATTCTAGGGCTGGAGTGATAGTACAGCATGCAGGGCATTCACACAGCCAACCTGGGTTCAATTCCCAGCAGCCTATATGGTCCCCTGAGCACCGCCAGCAGCAATTCCTGAGGGCAGAGCCAGGAGTAACCCCTGAGCATCGCTGGGTGTGACCCAAAAAGAAAAAAAAATGATTTAGGCTTGGGGGTTGTGGTGGTTTTTCCCTTTGATGGGGGAACGGGGGTGGGGGGAGAGTTAGTTTTGAGGCATTTTTCTTAAGCTTAAAAAATTTCATTTGTATTTATTATCCACAGTGATGCCTATCAAGGACTTTGCTACTTTTTAAAAAATGGACTTTAATTCTAAATTTAAGACTGGGAACACTCAACTCTTAAATCTGTGTCCTAGAAGAAATATTTCAGTATGAGACTATGAAAAAGACTGCTGAGCATGTTCAAGTTTACTTGAGAGGAGAGATAGTTGGACTGTTAATTTTCGTGTCTCTGCTAAGATAAAAAGAATGATCTCTTTACTACCTTAGCTAAAGTTTTAAAGTTGTGATAATATAGATTAATACACATCTTCTGACTATCAAATGAATACTCTTTTTTTCTTTGCCTTTTGGGGGCTGGAACGATAGCACAGCAGGTAGGGCATCTGCCTTGCACGCGGCCGACCAGGGTTCGATTCCTCTGCCCTTCTCAGAGATCCCGGAAACTACCAAGAGTATCTCGCCAACACGGCAAAGCGGCAAAGCCTAGCAAGCTACCCGTGACACATTTGATAAGCCAAATACAGTAAAAAGTCTCACAATTTGTTGTGAGACATTACTGGTGCCCACTCGAGCAAATCGATAAACAATGGGGGGGACAGTGACAGTGCCTTTTTGGACCACACTTGGGTTACTCCTGGCTCTGCAGTCAGGAATTAATCCTGCCTGTACTCTGGGAACCATATGGGATGACCGGCATAGAATCCTGGGTCAGATATGTGCAAGGCAAACAGTCTGTCCACTGTACTATTGCTCTAGCCCCTCAAAATAAGTGCTCTTTAAGGAGTTAATAATAGATGGCTTAAGCAGTTTGCCACCAAATAGTTAATACACTTAGCTAATATCTTTCTGGGGTTTAATCATAGATAGTAATAATAACAATAAAAATGACTAAAAGTTGATCAGATATATAGGACTGAGAAGTTTTGAAACATATCTCATATGTTTTGCAAAGTGAGGGAAACATTACAAAGGCATTTTTTTATATTTGCTTGATTTTATTTCCTTCAACTATCATCCCTCAAATTCTATATAACATAGGAAGACTCCACGAACAGAGGTTCTGCTACGAGTGTAAATTTATATGTGAGCGACAGGAAATATATAACTAGACTCGTTTTCTCTTCATTGTAATGCAGTTTTCAATACAGGAGGAATCCTATCTGTATATCTGATTTAAAGGGCAGAAAAGGGAACAACATGTCTCTCTGGTGCAGGGAAGGGGAGGGAGGAGCATAAATTTCCTGCTGTTAGTGACAGTAAGGGAAGGGAGTTTTGAGCTTTTCAGTGGAGTCTGGCTGCCCAGCCCCAGATGGGTATACCCAAATAATTCGTTTCTTACTTCCTGCCTGGTTTAGCCCTTAAGTATATTTCCTAGATGGAGAGTAAGAGAGTTCTGGGTGCATACAGGATGCGTTATTTGCAAAAGCGAGGTCTTAGACTAAGGATGTGAGCAGATCAAGACAGTCATGGCCGAGAAGAGGCTAACAGACAACTCCCCATCTGTGGGAAAACATGGAACAGCAAAACCACAGACAGGAAACAGCGCTAAATCCGAAAGCGTCACAGCAATAAGTTTCAGCAAATGGGAAAGAGAATGTAAGATGTGCTGTTTTTACCAAAGACATGTGTCAGCATTTGAGTGCTGCCTACCGCAATTCCCATCTTTCCTCTCCATCCCCCCTCCCCCCTCCCCACATTGCCGAAATTCAGATTCCCCCACCATATTTTTCCACAGTATGTCCTATGTGATCTCTTTGGATCTCATTAAACTGATTTACTGGGCCCACTGGCTCTGCTCACCCTCAGTTTATTCCCACTTTGTTTAAAATTCGGGAAGTGCTGGGGGAGGGGAGGGGCCTCATCCCTGCACTTGTGCAAACGGAGTGCCAGCTGATTTATGGCAAAGGTTATAAAGGAAAAGTATTAAGTGTGCTTCATTCCATTTGGCAAAGCCATCCTGCACAATATCCACAGAAACCCCAAGAGTCCTGTTTTGTAGAAAGAAGGGGGGAAAAACTCCACCAAAGATGTGCTCTTCTTCTTTTGAGCATTAATTAAGACTGTAAATCACAGGCCACATGAAACAACTGTATACGACAGAACGTGGATGGTCCGGGAGTTCTGCTCGGCTTGTGTGATCAGTCTGAATACCTACACCAAAGCATTAATGGGAGGGCAGACTTCAAAGCACAGCTTTGGCATGAAGGAGAGGCAGCGGAGAGAGGAAGAGTTGTAAAGTACAGGCTGCATGAAAAAGAGGTGGTGGGGGACGGAGGGAGGACCAGAATGGAGTTGTTTGTGTAGACTTTGGCGTTTTCACGTTAAGAGTTCCAGCGATGTATTAAAGAAGGTATGCTTTTTCTATTCTAAATTAGTGGTTTTGATTTCATCCTTTGGAGAATACATTCTAAATGAACAACAACAAAACAAACCCAACCCTCCCCCCCCAACCACCACCAATTTGGAGAATAGAAAAATATTGCATAGTTTCTTCTCTTTTTTTTTAACCATTGTGAAATATCCTTATGCTGAGATGCTGTCCCTTCTCTACCTCGTATTGCTGGCTGAAGGCCACTCTGACAAGTGGTAGCTAGCTGATTACATACATCCCTTGGATTGGATTTGCAAAATAGTGAATTTGTCGACTTAATTCACTTTCTCCTCCATGCAAGCTCAGCTTTCAGCATTCCTCAGGCTGAGATAGTAGTATTTTTCTTGGACTGCGTTTCAACATTCCTCTTCTTCCCCAAAACACATACTGACTACCTGCAACAAATATTTTTTTTCTACTTATAAAAATAATTGAACATAGTTTTGCCATTCAGAGATAATGTGGTTGAACCTCTATTTGCATCTGCTTCTTTCTCTGCTAGTGGACTAAATTTCTGTTTATTTTTCCTCATATTGCGCTGATCCAGTGTCTGGTGGCCCAGTTTTCTGTATTTTTAGCACAGCAGGCAAGACTAAGGTTAAGTCCAAGTTCATAGCCATGGAACAGAATTTTAATGTTGAACCTTTGTTTCCTGAGGGAAGTTTTCTAACTGATGTAATGCAACTGAGAATTATATTTGACCTTTCATTTAAATTACTGTTGTCTGTGGTTTGCAATGTGAACAGTTGAAAGCAACTTGAATATCCAATAAGAGTCTGGTTAAATACATTGGATTTACATAATAAAATACTAAAATACGGTACAGAAATATAGGTATTAGTATAATAATGTATTCAAATCATCCTGTAAAGTTAAATAATTAATGTTAGATTTTACTTTTCTCATGTACTGAGCTACAATTGAGTTAAACCAAATGATTCATATTTAAAGGATTCAATTTAATAAGTTTTGACATTTGCAGACACTTATGAAATCATCCCTACAATCACAATAATAAACATTCCATCAGTCTCCTCCATAAAACTTGCCTTCTACCTCTCAGTAATCTATGAATCTCTTTGTCTTTCCATGTCCACTCACAGACAAACAGCGACCTAGTCACTCTAAATTAGATTGCTTTTCTAGAATTTTATACAAATGAAATCATGCACCCTGGACTAGGTTTTTTGTTCTCTTTGTTTTGGCCTTTTCCCCTCAGCATCTTTTTGAGACTCACCCGTCTTACTTCGATTTTCAAGAGTCCCTTTCTTTATATTGTTGTGAAGTAGTCTGTCATTTCCTCAGCTCTTGACAGACATTCTTCTATTTATAGGTCCCTGGTATTTTGTCTTTGCTTCTGGACTTACGGAATTTCATCTTTAAAATACTAAGCACATTCAGCTAGAGACTCAAGGGACCCTAGGATTTCTTCAGCTCGTTCCTGCATCACCCCTTTCGATTTGGTTCTTTGCCATACAAATTCCAGCTTCTTCTGCCTTCTTGTTCTTTTGAACTGGCAGGTGATATGGCAGTTACCTTCTTAGATTTCCTTCTGTTGCTGGTATCTGGAAGGTGCCTGAGGTAGGAAGCAATGTGGTGGTAAAGCTCATCTTGTTAGCTTTCCTTGTCTCAGCGACTATAATTCTCTATATATTGCTTATTCTCCATCTGAAAACACTTGGGTCCTAGAGTTGAATAACCAGTTTAGTACCAATTACTCACAATTGGAAATGTAAACTGACATGTATTAATGTATGATTATCATCACTGATGTTCACAAATTGATTTTTAAAGCTCTTATAATGAGTTCTTCAAACAGCAAGTGAAGTGACTGGTATAGGTTGTTAATGAGTGCATTATGAATATGAGAAATCCTGGGTTCCATTCCCAACACCAAAAAAAAAAAAGGCTCGCTTGATTATGGTGTGTAATCTTTTCTTCTGTTTTTCTGATTATCTGATTATGTAGTTTGCTACTATTTTGTTAGGGAGTTTTACATCAATGCTCAAAAGAATATTGGTCTTTACTTTTCTTGTAGTACCTTTTGTGACTTTGTTATCATGGTAATGTTGGCCACATAGAATTATTTAGGATGTGTTCCCTCCTTTTCAATTCCTGGGAAATGCTGGGGAAGGATTGTCACTAGTTGGCTTTAAAAGTTTGGCAGAGAACCAAAGAGAGTATATAGGCCTTAAGACATTTGCCTTGCATGACCTTTATAGTTGCTGATCTCAGTTCAATTCCTGGCATTAAATAGGGTTCCCTGAGCACTACAGGAGTAATCCTTGAGCACAGAGCCAGGAGCAATTCCTGAGTATAGTCAAGTGTGGCCCCCCCAAAAAACAAAAACAAAACAAAAAAATAAATAAATATTGGGCAGAATTCACCAGTGAAGTCATCAGTCTCACAGGTTTTCTTGTCAGGAGATTTTTTTAAAATTATTGGTTCAATTCCTTACTATCTATGGGTATACTGAAAATTTTTATTTTGTGGTTCAGCCTTGGTAGGTTTTGTATTTCTAGGATTTTGTATGAGCTATCTAGGTTTTTAAAATTTTATTTGTACATAGATTTTCATACTTCTTTTATAATTCCTTACATTGGTCTAGGAATGATAGTATTGCTCCCACTTTCACTTATTATTTTTATTATCTGAGTTGTTTTAGTTAATTTTGTTCATCTTTTTTGAGGAAGCAACTTTTGGTTTCATTGGCTTTCTCCACTTTTTAAATTTTTTGCTTTATCTCTGGCTTAATCTTTATTATTTCCTTTCCTCTGCTAGCTTTATCCTGTTATGGTTAGAAAAGAAACATCATATTATATCAACTTTTCTTTTCTCTTTTTGGTTTTTTTGGTTTCTGGGTCACACCCGTCAGTGCTCTGGGGCTTACTCTGGCCTTATCACTTCTGGTGGGCTCAGGGGACCCATGTGTGGTGCCTGGAATTGAACCTCTGTTAGCCACAAGCAAGGCAAGTGTTCTACTTGCTATACTATCTCTTCAGTCCATATTCTATCTGCTTTTTAAAATCTATTGAGATTTTATTTGTAACAATATGTCCTAGCCAGGAGAATATTTCACATGTGCTAAGAAAAATATGCATTGTATTGTCAGGTAGAATGCTCTGTGTATGTCTCTTAGATATGATCATTTATTGTGTTCAAATTCTCTTTCCTTCTTTACCTTCTGTGTGGCTCATTCTCTACTCTGTTGAGAGTGAAACATTGAACTGATCGACAATTACAGAACTGTCAGTTTCTCCTTCAGTTGTGAGTGCCTGCATGCATTAGTGTGTGTGTGTGTGTGTGTGTGTGTGTGTGTGTGTGTGTGTGTGGTTCTGGGACCCCTGAAGAATCCCAGGGACTCTCACATGCAAAGCAAGTTCACATGCTAAGCTACCTCCCTGGTCTATCCATCTTTGCTTAATATATGTAGGTAGTATAATTGTTTATTATTGTCACCTTTCTTCCTATATTGAATATTTATTGATATATAAAGCCCTTCATTGTCTCTCAAGTCTTTTTTGTAAATTTTCGTCTATTTTGTCTGGAATTATATTTAACCATCTCTGTTCTCTTTTTGCTTCTACTTGAATAGAACATTATTTTCCATTCTTTTGACTTTCTTCCTATATGTATCTTTGGTTCTAAATAGAATTTTTGTGTAGATAACACACAATTGAACTACACTTTTTTAGTTCAATCTCCCTATTTTTATTCAAGTTTAATTCCTCTACATTTAAAGTAATTGCATATCAGGATGGATTTGCACCATGATTTGTTACTTTTTTTCCTATATGCTTTATAGTTTTTTTATCTCTTGTTTTCGACATTACTGTCTACTTTTGTGTTTAGTTTATATTTTATTATAAAATATTTTAAATTTTTGCATACTTTTGTTATTTTCTTTATGATTAACATGAAGATTAAACTGGGGAAAAGAAAGGGAGGGTGGGCCATATCTGGCCATGACTTCTGGCTCTTGCTCAGGGGTCACTCCTAGGCATTAAAGGGGATCATATAAATCTATGGAGAATGAACTGAGGTTGGCTTTGTGCAAGTCAAGTGCCTTATCCTTTACTTTCTCTTTGGCTCTGAAATCAATTTAATTATATCAAGAATATAAAGTATGGTCAGTGATGTAGCTCAAATGGTAAAGTATATGCCTACATTTGGGAAGTCCTAGGTTCAATCACAAACATCACAGATGGGTTTGTACAAGTCAACTTTAATGTCCCTGATGGGATCCACTGCTGAAATGGTGGGCCCAACATCATTAAAAAATTTTTAAAAATATAATTATATTTGACCTTTGAATTTATTAAAGTTTATCTTGAGTTTTTCTTTCACCTAAGAGACAATTAATTCCTGTTATAGTTTTGTAAGTTTCTGTACTATCAGTACATTGATTATATAAAGATGAATTATCAATAGATATTATTATTATGGATACTCTTAAGTGTTTCTGAAATACTATGCCAACTTATAAGACAAATTATATCTGCATATTCACTCATTTCAGAAATAAACAGAGCTATAGTTTTTCTTTTTACAGTCCTATTTATTTGCTTATTTTTTTGTTTTGTATATTGGTTTTTTGTTTTGCAGCCACACCCAGCAGTGCTCAGGACTTACTCCTGGCTCTGCAGTCCTGGCAGGTACAGGGGAACCATATGTGGTACCAGAGATTATAATAACTTGTGTTAGTGATGTGCAAAGCAAGTGCCCAACCCACTGCCCTATATCTCCAGCCCCATTAATGCCTTTATTTATAAGGATTAAAGTGTAGGCCACTTGGTATTCTTCTATTATTCCTTATCATTAAATACATGTGAGTGATTTTACCACCTAGTGTTTTACAAAACATGATTAAAATGTTACATAAAAATTAAAATAGGCAATTTTGAAAAGCAATAGTACCAAATGGGTTAATTACAAATCTATTGTCATAGAATATTAGAAAAACGTATTTCTTACTGGCATCCTGCCTTAATCAGTTAGCCTTGTGTTTAACTTACTTTCCAAATGGCAATTAAGAAATGTTTTCATTTCCTAGTATGCCTTGCCTGAGAAATCTTGACTCCACTCCTCTCCTCCCCTCCCCTCATCTCTCTGGAAACCCTCTTTCTCTCCCCACCTCAAGACCAAGCTTTCCAAATACTCCCTGTGTATCTGGGCAGTGCATGTCCAGGAAGAAATGATTATGCAGCCCAATGTTTGAAACCCAGCTAAATGCAGAATTATCATCTGTTTAACTCTTTCTTGATCTGCAAGGCACTTAATGGCTGGAACCCATTGTTCTCCTTTTCTTAACATTAATGAAGAAATCAGAGCATCTAGCAAGTTTCCTGAGGTGGCTGATCGTGACCAGTTGTAGTGATTTGTTTGTCGTCACCAATCTAGGATCTTCCAACCAGGAGCAATGAGAAGTGTGGTGTGATTAAAGCAAATACATATGTAAACACTTGCTCACACACAGATACAGGCACAAATTCCATCCACATTGAAGCTGCTAATAAAGGGTATATTTCACCTTGAACAAAAGTATTGAAGGGGCTTGGATAGAGTCTGCCTAAGAACTAGGCTTCTAGTTTTTGTTCTTTCTTGTCTGTTAAGAATCCTTTCTGCAGGAGCCTGCAACTTCTCTGAAGAAAGCAGACTTTCTAGTTCAAGCCTGTATTATCCTGGCTCAGGTGTTTTAAGAATACATGCCGACTGGCATACATGAGAAGGGTGTCTTTAAAATATATAGAGAGATATAGATAGAGAGACAGACAGATAGATAGATAGATAGATAGATAGATAGATAGATAGATAATTAGATGATTTATTAACTTGCATTTTATGAATTAAGATAAAAAAAATTCTATTGTCAATGCAAAAATGGTGTGTGTTCTTTCCATGGGCCCTTGTAACTGATTCCCAGTTGGCTGGTAATTGTCAGTGGATTTCCAGGGTTTCCTGAACACATGGAAAAATTAGGCTACATATCTTGCTTCTGTCAATAAATGAATGATGGAAATCCTTCAGGTCACAATTCTGGATTCAACTTCTTTCATTCACTTTGTGCCTTGCAGGCCTGTATCACACTGTATTCCACCACTCCCTAGAAGGAAGCACCTTTTCATTTTTATATTCCCCCCAAACATCACAACATTCTAGGAAAGGTGACATTAGCACGAAGTCTGAGGTTTAACTGCAGGGATTTGATTTCTGAAACACTAAGCCTCAATTTTTAGAACTTTGGCAAGTGATTTGACCACTCCCAGCCTTATTTTCCTCCTCTGCAAAACGAAGAAAATGAAAGTATTTCTTGCCCATGACTTCCTGGCTGCAAAGTCAAGTATTTCTCTCACCTTAGCACTGTAGCACTGTCCTCCCATTGTTTATTGATTTGCTCGAGCGGGCCCAGTAACATCTCCAACATGAGACTTATTGTAACTGTGTTTGGCATATCAAATAAGTCATGGATAGCTTGCCAGGCTCTGCCATGAGGGCAAGATATTCTCGGTAACTTGCTGGGCTCTCCGAGAAGGGCAGAGGAATCAAACCCAGGTCAGCCGGGTTGGCCATGTGTAAAGCAAACGCCCTACCTGCTGTGCTATTAGATAATAATATTTCAGCTCAACTATTCAGCTCTGTGATTAGAAGAAAGGGCCAAGGTAAACCTTCAGACTTAGTCCTTTGGGGGTGGGGAAGGGGGGTGTGAAGGGATGATAGGATGGGGTGATGCCTGGATCCTATTTGGGCCAGGTGGGTCTTCCACCTTAATTTTTCCCAATGCTCGCCATTCATGTCTTCTCGCCATTCATGTATTCTCTCTCTCTCTCTCTCTCTCTCTCTCTCTCTCTCTCTCTCTCTCTCTCTCTCTCTCTCTCGTCATGCCTGATGGTACACAGGGGTTATTCCCGACCCCGAGATCAGGAGTGGCTCCTGGAGATGCTCAGGGGACCATGTGTTGTGCTAGGGATCAAATCTGAGTCTGTCACGTGCAAGGAAAGTACCTTATCCCTACTACCATCTCTCTAGGCCCTCCATTCAATTCTTTCCTTCATTCAGGCAGAACCCAAAACCTGTCTATTCTTCAGGCCTGCCCAGCCTTTTTGTTGTACTCTATTGGGGTTTTGATGAAAAGACAAGGTCTGCAGGAATACTGCAATCCATTGTAGAAGATAAAGTAGAAGAAAACAATCTACTTTAATTTGGCTTTCATAGAAATATATATTTCTGCTTAACGCATTAAAAGAAAAGTATGTTTTGAATCTAAGACCTTACACATACATGGGCTGGAGTGATAGCACAATGGGTAGGGCGTTTGCCTTGCACACAGCCAACATGGCCGACCCGAGTTTGATTCCTCTGCCCCTCTCGGAGAGCCTGGCAAGCTACTGAGAGTATCTCGCCCGCACGGCAAAGCCTGGCAAGCTACCCGTGACATATTCAATATGCCAAACACAGTAACAACAAGTCTCAAGATGGAGACATTATTGGGCCCGCTATAGCAAATCGATGAACAATGGGAGGACCGAGACCATGACACATACATGCAAGCCCAATGCTATATAGCTGAGCCATCTCCTGGTCCAGGAATATTTCTACTATTTAATTTCATCTCTTCTCCCCATCAGGTCTTGGGTCTGTCATCACTATTACTGTTACTAAATGTCTCCCTATTATTTTACATTTCCATTATTCATTTGAGAGTCTGCTTTCAGAGACTGTAACATCTTCCTCAAACCCTACCCCTAATGATGATAGTTTCACCCTCTCAGAACTTAGTTCTCACCAGAAACAAATAGGTTAGTTGAGAGATTCCAAAATGTAGAAATATCAAAGGCCCACTTATTTCAAATAATTAAGGAAAAAGTCATTGTTTTACTGGACTGCTACTTATTATTATTTTTATTTGCATTATTTTGATTTGTGTCTTGTGGGGCTGGAGACATAGTACAGTGGGTAGGGTAAATACCTTGCACACAGTTTACCTGGGTTTGATCCCTGACACCCTATCCTGGTACCCTTTCTCTCTTTCATTCTTCTTTTTCATAGACTCCTTGTTTTTGGTGGGGAGACCCACCCAGTGCTGCTTGGGAGCTCCTTCAGGCTGTGTTCAATAAGTGTGTGGAGGGGAGAATCAAACCTGAGCTCCTGCATGCCGACCAAGCATGCAGTCCTGCCCATTAAGCTATTTCCCTAGTTACTCTTCTTTAAAAACAAAACCAAACTAAACAAAACTAAACTATTCTTTCCAAGGCTGGAGTGATAGTAGTATAAAGAATCAGGTGTTTGCCTCACATGTGACTGACCTTGATTCAATCCTTATCACCGACTGGTCCCTGAGCACCAACAGAAATGATCCTTGAGCATAGCGCCAGGAGTAAGACCCAGGCATTTCTGGGTATGACTCCAAGACAAGCACCACAAAAATTATTTTCCATCGTATTTTTATGTCTATTTGTTCAATGTAAGTCTCTCTCACTGATTTACATTACATTGCGCATAAGAATCATGTCAAGTTTGCTTTGTACTATATGCTCTTTCCCCGTGCCACAGTGCCTGGCACCTAGTAGGAACAAGTAGCTAATCATTGATTGGCTGCCTTAATGAATAAGAGCTCTTGTTCTCTAATAACACACAGATCCAGTGATTACAAAAATGTGTAGAGCTTGCATTCAGATGCTAATATTTTAAAACAAATTAGCATTGAGATTAGAGATCATCAGAATATCTTAACTTAATGAAACATACTGGGATCCTCTTAGTTTTATCCTGGAGTACTTTGAAATCCACGGAAAGGCATTTTCTTACAGTTCCTTCTGTGTTGATGTTGTGCTTAATCCGCACTCCCTCTCTCCCTCCCTTTCCTCTTCTCATCACTCTCCCTTAAATATATAAACAAGCAAAGAACATTCTCTGGTTTTTTGCCCTCACAAACAGAAGAAAATAACGGTGAATTCCTATCACATTTACAAACTTCACTTTCACTTCCGAGTCTATGTCTATATTTCTTTACATTGCTACCCATTTTATAGTTATCCATTGATTGGGAATCAAAGGTTTAAATACCTTTTTTTCTCCTACCAGTCACTTTCCCCCCATTTTGTTCTTCTCTCATTTTTGGTTGTCTTTTTCTAGTCTTTCCATGCACCAAATCCATGCAGTTTATGAGTTCAGACAAGACTCTCACTATATCTCCTTAAAGCTCTTTAGCAAATTTTTAAGCTGTTAGTATGTTAAGTAGCAAATTGAATATTGGGTAAAATATTGCTCTCAATCATAGTGTGTAGTTATGTTTGTTGTTGTTGTTGTTGTTGTTGTTCTGTTTTGTTGTCTGTTGTTAATGCTTGCACAAGCCTCACCCAGGATCTATCCCCGGTACCATATGGTCCCCCTGAGCTCTCCAGGAGTGATCCCTGACACGGAGCTAGGAGAAAGCCCAAGTATCAAGATTATTAATTTCCAGAGAGAACTGGGTGATCACAATGAGGCAAAGAACATTATCTGATTTTTTTTTTGGCCCTCAAACAGAAAAAAAAAAATGGTGAATTCCTATAAGCAATTTAGAAACTTTCACTTCTGAGTGACTGGAAATCAACTAGTTAGAAATATTAAATCCAAGTTAACCCTTAAAAACAAGAATTGGCTACATGGCAAATGAAAAATATGGCATTAGACTATTTTTAAATTGAGTTTTATTTTTAAATTAAAAAAATACTTTTACTTTATCTTTCTGGTAAGACCACATTCATTGTCAGATAATGTGTTTTCTGTGCTGTCTTGCCAAAGTTCCAACTGCTGCAGGAACTGTTCTAGACACACTCCATCATAATTAAGACATTGCTCAGGTGAGAATAGCAGCCTAATCCCCAGGGAAGTGGTGATTGCACAAGTTGCAGAAGGGAGATAGGGGTGTCAGGCAATAGGATTCAACACTTGGATTAGGGTCGCAAGTCCATGCTTTTACTGCTTTCCTTAAGATATGTGGTTAAAAAAATTAGTTTCATATTAGGCTATTTAGAAAAAAGCAAACAGACTTTATTTAGTTTGGTGGATTTTCTTCCTGGTTATCTGGTACTATGCCCTCATTTATTGTGGCTTATTCAAAACAGCATATTTTAAAGCAATAATTATAGTACAGATGCTCAACAAGACTAAATATATGTGTCCTGCTAATCTTCTGTGCTGTGTTCTGAGAAATCGATGTTGTTCTATTTTATGAGTGGCTGAGAAGAGTTACAAAGTACTTTGTTGACATTCAAGGTATTTTTATTCCAAGAGACAAGGGAGGGACAAAGGTTACATCTCCCTGGCTTTTTTTTGTGGCCATCATAGTCTCTCTAAAACGTGATGGCCAAAATAATACAGGGAGACATTTCATTCTGAGGAGGATGGATGGGAAGATTTAAAAGAAGTTGAATTTTTGGTTTTGTGTTTTTTGGAATACTTTCGAGAACGTTGAAGGCATCTCCCAGCTGGGTGCACAGGGCCTCTTGACAGTTCCTAAGGGCCATGCGGAGATTGGACCTGGGGCCTCCCACAGGCAAAACCTGTCTTGAATGTACTCAAGCCCTTGAGCTATCTCTCCTTCCCAAGAAGTTGGATTTTTAAAGCTTAACGCAGTGTTTACTAGGCAACGGCTAAACAAAACCAATATTTATGTTCTGAAAAAAGGTCCTAAATAGCAATCTCTTGGCCCCTACCAAGAAGACTCACAAGATCGCTGCAAAGCTTGTACCAGTTCCTCCGAGGTGTCTTATTATAAAACCCACTCTGCCACTAGAGCTTGCAAATGTCTGATTTGTTATCTTGAACCACACACAGACACAAAATTAACCGGTGTTAGGAGAGGAAAGCATTAGTCCTGATCCTCGCAGAACAGCTTTTGAGAAGAAAACACACACTCACATCCTTTGGTAGGAGGCTAATCGGGCCTATTCAGAGAAGCCCTAATTAATGTAATTAAAATCTGTCAGATCAAACTGATTAGCTGATACTCAAGCCTGAGTGGCGGGGCTGGGGCTCTTGGGAGGGGGAGGGGAGACAGGCACCGCCAAGGTGGGTTGGCTTTCAGGAGAGGGAGGTGGTTGGTCTCCAAGGTGATCAAAGCTGCCTGTCTTTCATTTCTGTGGACTACGGGACAGTGGGCTCTAGCCGGAGATCTGGTTTCCCGAGTCTCTAGTTCCAGGGCGTTTAGAGCTCTTCAGCCGGAGGGGCAAGTCCTCCCCGGGCTGTGATGGAAGGTCGTGCAAGAGACCGCTCGTCTGCCCCTTTGACAGCTCGAGTACAGATGAGGCATTTTTCATCCCCTGGCAATCCCCGCTCACCGCCTTTGGCCATGACCACTGACATACTGGCAGGAAAGAGACAAAGGCCATGTCATGTGATCGTCCGGATAGGGCTGTTGAGACGGGCCTCCCGTGCAGATCCACTTTCTAGGGTTGGAGAGCAGCAAGTGGCATCTGCCCAGCTGAAGCTCTGCCTTGGGAGGACCTGGAGAGCCCTGGCCAGGGAAGCCCTTTCTGAGATCCCAGGAGAAGTTCAAGCTGTCTGAGTGCAAAAGTGAGTATTTCATCCAGGGTGGGAGAGATTCTGGTGCTAGCCAAATTAAAGGAAAAAATGAGGATCAAGTGTAGTCAGGGGTAAACATTGCTCTAAGCCTCTAACTGTATCTTGAGAGCACATTCTTCCTTACACAGGGGAAATACCATTCCTTTTAATAACAATTACTCGGAAGTTCCAAGAAAGACCAGGATAGGTCTTTGGCATTTGATTTTGAAATCTGAAAATCAACTCACTTCAGAGATTGATGATCTCCATATAAAGTGACTTTTAGGACCTCTCCTGGTTTGGGGAACAAACAATTAAGTGGACGGGAAATAGTGTCCTAGACCTGCCTGTGCTCGAGACACACTCTGTCTATTTGATTTCTTCACTGGTTTCTATTTCAGAAAGACCAGGGAAGGTTAAAAAGAACAATTCATGGATGTGAGGGAAGAATCTTCATGTGTCTTTAATCGAAGTAAGACATGTAGTGTTCTGGGGGTCCTGCTGGCCGATTTAAGTGTCTGCCATTTCTTTAGTTTGTAAGTACCACGAGAGAATTAGTTCATTTAAACCTCAATGACATAGTACTTTTTATTTTCACGTCTGGGAATAAAATGTATGATCTCACACAGGCAAGGAAAGGGCTTTATTGTTGAGTTACATCCCTGGCCCTAGCATAGTAAGTCTTTTAAAAGGTCTTAAGCATTTAAGAGTCGTTGGTAGGAAGGTCAGTAGACAGACAGACGTATGCCAGTTGGATCAAAAGAAACATTGGAAATTGTCTATCATGTTTTTGTAGTGTTTGACTGAACTATCATCACATGAGGATGTGGGATATAAGTTAGTGAGGACCCTCCAAGTGGAAAATGTCAGAATCACCAGCTAAATACCTTCTTCTGTTTGTTTTCCTAATCTTCAGAAGTGTATTTTGCTCTATTATTTGATAATGATTGTACCAAAGAAATGGGAATTATAAGAAACTTAGCTCAAAATGTAAGGATTAACAAGAAAACCATGTTGGTAAGTGTCATAATAAGAGCTAGGAGATGAGAAGTCTGAATTTTGGCTATTAGTCACACGAGGTGAGTCCCATACTTTTGGATACCTGATTTCCTCAAAAATGAAATACAGGCCAGCCTTGGAGAATTGTATTATTCTAAAAGACAAGGGCATTTTTTTGCTTTTTGCTTTTTGGGTCACACCCGGCGATGCACATGGGTTACTCCTGTCTCTGCACTCAGGAATCACCCCTGGTGGTGCTCAGGGGACCATATGGGATGCTGGGAATCGAACCTGGTTGGCCGCGTTCAAGGCAAACGCCCTACCCACTGTGCTAGTGCTCCAGCCCCATGACAAGGACATTTTCATAAATCAATTCAAAGTAGAAGAGAACAGTCTTTTTCTTTCAACTGCAAAAGAACTTTATATTTGGTACTTCATTTTTAAAGGTGGGGGTGTGTCCTCTTGGCGGGGGGTGGGGCCTTCACAGCCGGCAAGGATGGTGATTCAATGGGAGAACTGGGGGTATGGTCCTCGGAATCCTGAACACAAAGGCAATGCTCAGGGACCTGATAGTCACAACCGGTGGTGCCCCAGGGATGTCCAAGGCTGTACCTACTTATCATCAAGGAGCAATGTAATATCAGGGATAGAACAAGGGTTGGCTGCATCCAAAGCATAAACCTTGACCCATGTTTCATCTCTTCAAACCCAGATTTGGCCCTTCTTGAAAAACTTATGCCAAGAACTCTAAACTGCAGTGATAAATAGCAAATGAGTTTTATATCTGTGTTTCTATGTTATTTAGGATGAATGACTACTAGAATTCGAGGGGTTTCCTTTCCCTTTTCCTGACTCCTGATGACATGGGCCTCCCAACTCTCAAATGCCACTTCTCTAACTGGAGGAGGTTGGACTCAGTGTATAGAACTGACCACACAGCATGTCACGGCATCAGCGACTCAGCTCTGTCCACACCTGTGCAGATCAGGCTAAGCCAAGCCTCTGTTTGACTTAGCCCCCTTTTCTCACAATTTCACAATTTTATGGCTCTTCTGGTTGCAGTGATATCCTTGAAAAAGGCAGCTTAGTTCGGTTAGTAAGCCGCAGTAAAGTGTGGTTGCCTGGTCAGCACAGGGTCTTATCAGGAGAGAAATGTGTTTTATGGAATTCTGAAGGCCAGGAAGGTAGGAGAAGGCTTTTCTCTTTTTCCTTGTTATTTCAGTCTTGCTTCAGACTTAACTATTTCCATTCCTTAATATATTGGAGTTCTTCTCTTTAAATTCCAGGGGAATGCTTTCTAATTTGCGTTAGCATGGAATGGAGGTGGGAGAGGCTTTCTAATTTGTTTTAGACTTGGGGTTTAACTCTGGCCTCCTGCAATTAAAGCTTGTGTTCCAGCCAGTTGAGCTCTCTCTCCTGCCCAAAGGCTTTCTACTTTTATATTCCTACTTTTGGAGTCCAAGGAGCAGAGGGCTAAATTGTAAAGAGACTGATTCTAGAAAACAAACTGCTTACAGCTACATGTGCTCCCATTACCGTTTCTGTAGAAAGTAATTGAGCAAGTTTTAACAACTATAATGCTCTTTACCCACCACCCTTAGGTGGCTGACCTAATCTTACACACCTATTTCTGTATTTCCACATCCATTTCTATATGGATGTTTTGTCGTGCATCCCTTTAATATTAACACACACACACACACACACACACACACACACACACACACACACCACAGATCCCTTCACTTCCCTGAGTCAGAGAGGCACCCACAGTTCTTTAGGAAGTTTTCAGCTCAGATTCAGCCTCTATGGAGACAAAAAGACCTGGATTCTTTTTCTTGCCTTCCTGTCCTTCCTTCCTGGATGCTGGAATCCCTCTCTGGTACTGCCAGCCCCCATGGTTTATCTTGGCAGCTCTGCAAGATGTCGCCTCCCTCACCCACTCTTTCCTTACTCTTACCTCTCCTCTCTGTTGCTTTTGTGGCATCTTCATGTCCTGCCCTGAACACCCGCATCTGGAAGCTGGTGCCCAGCATCTGGCCTAATGTTCTGTATGATGCCTGTAGTCACGTTCCTTCCACTGAGTGAGCAGAGTTATAAGATGGTGACAAATGTCTGCCTTTAGCCTCCAGTCTGGTGCCTCCTTTCCCTTGTTTGCCATTCTCTTGTCTTTCTTGTCTGTGAGCTTTGAGAGCTCACATTTGAGTGATCAAGAATTTCAAACACACGCTTTCATGCCTTTGCCTTGTGCTGTGTCTCTGTAATTTTCCTTACAGAAATCTACAGTTAAGAGTGCATAAGAAAAACATTAACTAAAATCCAAATGAAAGTCCCAAAGAGAATTATCTTTCAAAAGAAGTGTGTGTGTGTGTGTGTGTGTGTGTTTAACCAGCTTGTTATAGTCTTTTAAAGTATAAATTATTGTGGGTTTTTATAATTTTTTTTGCAAAACCAAATTAGATTATTTCAGAATCATGTATATTCTCAAACTGTGAGCTTTCTAGGTCTCCTGGCCTCTTTTCTTTGATCTATTCTAATTACCAAGACAAAATTACACTCTGCAGAGGCTCTATATGTGCTTGCTAGTGTGCCAGGTGTCTTGCAGAGTTAGACATTAGGTGCATCTTATATGTTGGTACTTAAGTGCATTTAGTCATTTGTTTTTCTTCTTGCCTTCCTTAAAATATCATAAAGCAAACTAGTATGTCCACCCGTAAGGAACTGTGAGAAACACCATTCAAAAGTTATAAATAAGGAAACAATTTTTTTTTTTTTTGCTTTTTGGGTCACACCTGGCGATGCACAGGGGTTACTCCTGGCACTGCACTCAGGAGTTACTCCTAGCGGTGCTCAGGGGACCATATGGGATGCTGGGAATCAAACCCGGGTCGGCCGCGTGTAAGGCAAATGCCCTACCCACTGTGCTATCTCTCCAGCCCCTAGGAAAACAATTTTTTTAAAAAGTAACATATTTAAATTTTAAAAAGTGTTGTATGTTTCTTAATAATCTAGTGATATGTTATAGTGGGGTGGGGGGAATGATAAAATTACGTTGGGAAGAGGCGCACTCAAAAATCCTTATATCTCACTGGTTGATTTTTTTCTAGGCCAGTAATGTTATTATTTTTTTTGTTTTTGTTTCTGTCTTTGTTTTGTTTGGGGGCCAGACCTGGCTATGATCAGGGCTTACTCCTGACTCTGTGCTCAGGGCTTACTCCTGGCTCTGTGCTCAGGGATCACCCCTAGCCAACTCAAACAACCACATGTGATGAGGGAGATCAAACCTGGGCCAGCTGTGTGCAAGGCAAGTGCCCAGCCCACTGTACTATCATTCCAGTCCTTCTACCTATAATGTTGTATCAGTGCCTTTTTAAATAATTCTTTCTAGTATAGTCAGATTTCTCTCATCATTAGGTCACAAATGTTCTGTTTCATTTGTATTCAAAGTGTTTGGTCCCCAAATAAGAGACACTTAGAGAGGATCAGACAGCCGCAAAGTCTCTGTAATTATACTTGGGAGTAAAAAGCATGGCAACAAGAAAATGTGACATGTAATACGGTCCCTGTTAATGGTTTACTCTGAGTTAGACCAGCTTCTTAAACAAACATATGCGCAGTGGGAAGGCTCTTCTTTTCCTGTAGATCTGGGTTTAGGACTAAACTGGAGCATTGAGGCCGCCTCTTCCCCAGACATAGAGAGTGGACTCTCAGCAGGAGGGCTTTCACTGTCTCTTCAAACAGGAAGGGAAGGAATCATGTTACTTCAAGGGCTATTTTCACATCAAGAAGGCAGAGAAGGGGAACTGGTTCTGTCAATGTCTTCAGATCCTAGGGTGGCTGACCTGGCTTTCTCAGCTGTTATTTTGCTTGTTTAACTGACCCGTTGTCTGAACAGGTGTGTGGTATAGCAAAGGGTTGCTTAGGATAGTTGGCATAACTTTCTTTTCCAGGCAAGAAGTAGAGGAAGGCCAGAGCATGCTTGTTCAGGTCAATTTTAAAGTCAGAGCTGTTGAAGGGAGAAATTTCAACATTTGAGAGCTGAATTTTCTTGTTAGCAGGCAAAATTTATTTTTAAGAAGGTGAGTGGGTAGCCCGTGATGCCTGTGCTCTGTGTTGGAAATCGTGTCCCCTGTCTATTTTCTGGCTTACATGCATGTTTTCCTTATTTTTTCACATATAAATTGAATAATTACGATTTAAATGCTAAATGGACATAGCTAAACACAATAAGCAAGATGAAAATGGACAAATACTGTAGAAGTGCACTTATCTGAGGTGCCTGCCAGAGTTGAATTCACAGAGCCATTACAGAGAATATAGGTTACCAAAGATTGGGCTAATATTAGAATGGGGAGTTGTTTTATGGGTTTGAGGCCATGGAAAGTTCTAAAGACAACTGTGGATGATATTCTATAGGTGTGCTAATGCTGTTGAACTAGATACTTAAAGATGGCTAGAATAGTAAATTTTTATGTTATTGATAAATTACCACATTTTAAAAAACCAGCTATTAAATTATTATTCAAACACTTTTTAATTGGAAGGTATGCCCAAGAACCTCTGGAATAAGGCAAAAACTTGGTTCTGTGACCTAAATGTTATAATGATGATGACACAACAAATATTTTTTCTTGTCAAATTGAGTGTTTTGATATATTTTTTTACTCTTCTTTTTTACATCCTGTGTATGAATGCATGGTCTTCTGTTGGAATTCCACATGTCTTACATGTGCTTTACACATAACAATTCTGAATGTCTATCAACTTGATGTTAATAGTATTAGCTTATCAGATTATAGCAAAGTAAAATGTTTCACATATTAAGTTCAGCAATTATTTTGGATTATTTTCTGGAAGAGAAATTGTCTCCTAGTTATTAACAGTTGAAGATGGAACTGGTAGAATGGCAGATACCTCAAGAGGTACTTACATACCCTAAGTACATTTATATATGGGCTGTAGCAATAGCACATCTGGCAGGGTATTTGCCTTGCACGCCGCCGACCTGTGTTTGATTCCTCCGTCCCTCTCGAAGAGCCCTGCAAGCTACCAAGAGTATCCCACCCAAATGGCAGAGCCTGGCAAGCTCCCTGTAGCGCATCCGATATGCCAAAAACAGTAACAACAAGTCTCACAATGGAAATGTTACTGGCGCCTGCTCAAACAAATTGATGAACAACAGGAGGACAGTGCTACAGTACTACGTTTATATATAACTTTAAAAATTGAGCCACCATTCAGAGGTTATTAAAACCAAAACATTATGTTTTTTTCTATAACCTCATTTCTTGATTTAATGTAATTTTAGATTAAATTCTTGTAAATGAACTTTTTTTTATCTTAAGCAAATTTGAATCCATTTTCACTAGTTACTTAATTTAATGATTTTATTTATAGCAGTTTCAGGAGCATTTATCAATGGGCTTTGCACTAGCCACCTTTCTTGATTCTCCTTCTCTCCTCAGAGAGGAAATACTTATTTACCATCTGTAAATTTAATCTGAATTTATAGTCAAGCATTTTTGTAATTGACAGTTAGCATCACTTCATAAAAACTAAAGCTCAGCTGAAAATGAAAACAATGAAAGTCGCATGAAACAGAAATACGAAGTAATAAATAATCCCTTTTGAGGAGCATTTTCTCAATTTTTTATTTTTATTTTTATTCCCTGTAGCTTATTTATAATTTAATAAGGAAAAAGTGCCACTGGAAGCCAGATTATAAGTACAAAAGTATGCAATTCTATTGTTTTCATTTCTTTCCTTCTTTTAAAAATACTTTTTATTAGCACCTAAGTTTGCTTATAAAACTTGAAACTAAAGGGGCTTGCTTCTTCTCCTAGAGGCCTGAATTAAGAGAAAAAGGTTGACATTGAAATTGGGTTCCCTGAATGGAAAGAGGCTCCCTGAATAAAAGTGTCTTGGTTAATGTTCTTTTTTATGGTTTATTTTAGCAGTAGCACCGATCCTCCCTCAAATGTTTACAATACTCTGTTTGGGTAGAAAGTTCATGCCTTCAAGCATCCTTAACCCCTGATATACAGAGTGGTGAGGGAGTTTGAATGAGTGTCTAGAGTACAAAGGTTATGAACTACTTGTAACAACTTCCAGAATAAAAGCCCCTCTGGGTTTCACCACAGACCATGATCCTTGGGCTGCTCTTTTTATTTTTTTCCTCCTGGAGACTAAATTCTTGGATCATAGGTCACCCACTTGCAGCATCCGTCTGCTCACTGCTTGGTGAAGTGATTCACCCAAAGACTAATGGTGTCTCGAGGTAGTTGTCATTGTTTGATCAAAGCAAATTCATAGAGAAGAAGAATATCTAAAAAGTTTTTACACAAACAGATATGTAGAAAGAAAACTGAAGTGAGAAACAAACAGATATTTTGCAGAAAGGATTTAAAACGTCTATTGACTTTGTGTAAATTATTTGCCTTTTAATTCTTGAAAGTATTTTAAAATCTTTTGTGTGAAAGATCGGTAAAAGTATTTTAAAATCTTTTGTGTGAAATATTGGTCATATTTCTGCTCTGAATTAAAAACCCAAATTGCTATTTGTTCACTTCTGTGTCTCATTTAAAATGAATTCTGAATTACTTATGTGTGTCGAGAGAATTTAAGAGACCTTTAGATAAAAACTATTGCTTTTCAGCTAAAAAAATAAAGACTATGTTTTCTTTTGTGCATTTCTAACTAATGTATGAAATACTTGGACATTTCGGCCTAAGCTCAGTGTCAGATGAATATTATATAAGTACCTTTAAAACAGAAACTAGGGGTTCCAGAGAGATAGTAGGTGGATAGAGTGCATACCTAGCAGTGGCTGACTCAGGTTTGATGCCTGGTACCACATATGATCCCCAGATCCCTGAGTATAGCCAGGTGTGGCCCAAAAAAAACAAAAGAGAAAGAGAGACTAGTCTAAAGATAGTACAAGGGATAAGGCAATTGCTTTTCACATGGCTGACCCCAGTTAGGTCCTGGTACTACGATAGGGTCTCTGAGCACTACTAGGAGTGGTCCCGTAGGTCACAGTCAGGAGTTATTCCTAAGCACCATTGGGTGTGGCTAAGCCTTAACTTCTTCAGGCAGAATTAAGCATGGCTACTCATGACCTGATTAGTCATTTTCTGGCGATTATAGTGAAACACAGCTATACTTTCTAAGGAACAAAAAACACTTCATTTAATGCTTTTTAAGTTTTTCTATTCCAAGAAAAATAAAGATTTCTTTTATCTTATGACATTCACATAAAGACATTTATTCCTTTGTATGCAAAGCAAACAAAACCCCCCCCTTTTTTTTTTTTTTAAGAAACCCAAATTGCTAGGAGCCAGGAGATAGTACAGTGTTGATTCTGCCTGACCTGAGTTTTATTCCATATGGTCACCTAGAGTATTTCTGGGTGTAATCCCTAGACATCTGATTACTCCCTGATTACTCCCCCCACACACACACACAAATAAATAAACAAAAAAAACATAGGGCCTAGTGTTCTTTGATTGGAGTGATATATATACACACAAAGATATGTATATACATATATATTTGTTTGTTTTCTTGTTTGTTTGTTTTTTCTTTTTGGATCACAACCGGCGATGCACAGGGGTTACTCCTGGCTCATGCACCCAGGAATTATTCCTGGCAGGGCTCAGGGGACCATGTTGGATGCTCAGAATCAAACCCGGGTTGGCCATGTGCAAGGAAAATGCCCTACCCATTGTGCTATCACTTCAACCCCAGGATATATATTTTTAGTTGCTTGCCAGGATAGGCTTTGATATTTCCTTATACACCATTTTACTCAAGCTCTTACTACTGTGAATGTCAACACTTGGCTTATACTTCTGGAACAAAAAATATTGAAATGTTCCATACAACTCCTGGTTTGTGACCCAGGTGTTAACACTAGCTAGCACTTCTCAGGGCTATCTGTCCTATATGACCTAACCCAAGGGGAAACCACCTCACAAAGCCTGACTTCACCTTCTTTTTCTCAGTGAGTTGAATTCTTTGACTTAGAATTCAACTCACCACCCCCTAACGGCTCACTCACTTCCAGAGTATTTTTATAGAAGGGTTTTTGATTATTTTTAAAGATGACTCTTCTATTCAGTACTTCTTAGTTTAAAACATGTCATGCAGACACGAAACTGTTCAATAATTACAGAAAAAGGCCACTGTTCACTACACCTTCCCTATTCATACTTTGGCTCGTGGACAACTGCTTGGGGCCTTAAATGTGTATCAGAATAGAATACTCTGCTTTACAATTTGGCGAAATAAAAGGGAAACTTATCTTTGACAGGAATATTTTTTTCCTTTGGTTTAGTTATATTTGTGTGAACAAAATGTTTTGTTATGTTAGGAGGATCCATACATGTTCTGCAGTATTCTACACAAGACATGTTGTTAATCTGTGTGAGGCCTAGCATGTGATTAGCAGTCTGTTTCACTGATATGCCTCATTATCTATATGTCTCTGTTGCTTTGTTTACATGTTAGAACATTTAATTTATTTTTTGATTTGGTTTTGGACTCATACCCGGCAGTGCTTAGGGAATCGTGTGGGGGCCAAGAGTTGAACCAGAGTCTCCTGCATGCAAAAGAGGTATTCCAGCCTTTGTGTTATCTCTCTGTCCTTGTTAGAACATTTAAATGGAAAATGTTTGTCATTTGAGCATCTGAAATCTTTAAAAAAGAAGAAGAAGATGATGACGAAGAATAGAATATGTGCTTGTGCTCCTTTTGAAAAGCCTGAAGATTACATTATCAGCACAGTTAATACTTCAGGGACCTTGTGTCTCCCTTACTTGCCAATTCCTATTTGTTGAGTGTTGCAAGAGTTTGCTAATTAAACAATACACAAGGTGTTTTGAGCAGAACTTGTAGACATTTCACCAATTGAACAATTTATTGCTGCTGTTGAAAAAAGTTAAGTTGGTGTTTATTAACTTTCTTGCCACGTTTATGGAGAATGGTGAATCCAGAGCCCAGCCTCTGATTACATTTTTAAAGGGATCTTCTGTATTAGTGACCCTTGTGTTGCCAGTGTGCCTGCTGTAATTGCAAGGCACAATTGGCACTTTGCTGACTTTGAAAATTTGGATTAAAACATAAGACTCTCAAGGCCAAATAAATGAGAGTTTTGTCTATGGCAGGGAAGCCAAGAGAGAGGCTCCTTCTTTAAGTACACACTTCACATATTTTACTCAAGGGGGAAAAAATATCATTTCTGATAGAAAGGTAGAAATTGAGGTTTTTAAGATTAAAAGAAACCCCTTTCAAGTTAAGTATTTCCATATCATAATTTTTTGCAGATGAAACTACAAAGCAGTTTTATTTCATTAGTTCAGCGCAAACTTGCATCACCAAATCTGTTGTTACAGCCCAGCAGGACTCAGGCAATTTGCCTCCTACCCTGGTGTCCAGTTTGTGAGCCGTGAGAAAGAGGAAGCACAGGAGTTTGGACTGGAACCCCCAGATCTCTCTGGGCAGGGGGTAGGGTGGAAGGTCCTTTCTGCCGGCCTCTGCTGGACAGGTGATTTGACATGCGTGAACTGGCCATTCCTAAAATGCAATTAGTAAGACTATTAATCTAAACCTGACAAGAGTGGAAAAACTGTCTCACTCACCAGATACCATACCTCATCCACAGCAAAGTGGATAAAGTTGTGTGCTCTTTAATTCTGCGACCCAATCGCCTGTTTTATCAGCCACACACAAACCACTCAGAAGCAACAAGAGAAGCTCCTGCACAGGAAGTGGGTTTCAGTCTATTTGCCCTTTGTTGTGGTCAGCAAAGGAACTACTTGTGCTTTTTAATTAGAAGGGTGGGACCAAAGTCTCCTTAATTGCAAATTGAGCTATAAAGTAAAGCATTTAAAGAAGAATGATTTTTTTAAAAAAGAAATTCATTTATGATCATTCAGTCCTTTTTTTTTTTTAATGGCTTCTCAATTTTACACTTTTTATTTAAGCCCTCCTCTACACACAGAACAACAGCCTCCACAGATTTGAACCTAGTTTCTGAAGCCACTGCTGGTTTGCTGTTCAGTTTGCGAAGGATCATCGTGGGCCTGGGGCTGGTGGGTGAGCGTGCAGGGGTGCTGGGCGTGCCTCTTTTTTTTTTTTCCAGGCCAGGGATTCAGACGTGCCCACGAACTCTGAATGCAGTCTTGCACATTTAGACTAGCCAGAAACGGTTCATCAGAAATTGCAGACAGCTGCTTGTGCTAAGTAGGATTTATCCTTAGAACTAGACAAGGAAATTTGTATTTCCTGTTTTAATTAGAAGGGACTTTCACAACATAAGAATAAAAGGCATGGTTTGCCCCAAAGACACACATCTGCTTTATATAAAAATAAATGCATTATAAGTGTGAGAAATTGCTTGAAGATGGCCATGATATTGAGAATAGGCTGTGTATTTACTTTATAGTCATCTGAGGTTTTCTTTTCCAGTAAGGTTAAGAACCTCAAGAATTTTTATGAGTGGTTTAGAGAAAAGCATGTCCAAGCACTCTTGTGAATGTTATATTTGTACAGAAAGGTAAAGAGAAACCTTTTGCCTCATACACCTGCCAAATGTATTTACGTAAAAACAGTCTTTTTCTTGTAAAATTCAAAAGGAGACAGTATTCCCTTTCATCCCCCAGTTGTTGGCTTGGGTGTATATTGTACAGAATTAAAGTTGATAGGAATGTGTGCATGTATTCTAAATTTGAAGAATTGTTTATTAGTTCATTGAAACATATTATATTTTACTTCTCAATAAACCAACTTTATATATATATATGCAAATTTTACTGTGTTTTAAAGAAAATCTTTGGGATCCAAAAGAAATACACTAATGGCTGGAGTACACACTTAGGCATCCTCTGTTCAGTCCCTGCCACCACATGGTCTCCAGAGCAATCAGGAGTTACCCTTAAACACAGATCTGGAAACAGCTCCTAAACATCATGAGTTGTGGCCTAAAGAACAAAGAAAGAAAGAAAGAAAGAAAGAAAGAAAGAAAGAAAGAAAGAAAGAAAGAAAGAAAGAAAGAGAGGGAAAGCATGTCAATGTAAAAATTAACATTTCCAAGCCGAAGAAATAGCTCAAAGGACTCAAAAGCATGCACAAATACTTCCTAATGTCAATATTCCTGTTCAAGAACTTACTGTATTCAATACTTAATGAACCAAATTGAAATAATAGAATTCAAGTTCTCCATTCATAAAATAGATGCTTTCTTTAACTCCTACAATATCAAATATTGTTCTGAGTACTAAGGATCTAACAATTTTTTTAAAAAAAAGAAGAAAAAAATGACATTCTGTAACCTTAATTGGATTAGGTCCTTGTGGAAGTGGTGGTAAGATCAATCAACAAGTTATTTACTGTAACTCTACATATTGATAAGGTAGTGATCGTGACAATAGAAATGAAGCAGAACACAGGCATGGATACAATGAAATTGGGTGTTATTTTATTATTATTATTTTTGCTATGCCAAAGGTTAAACAGAGGACCTCATACACTCAGGCTCTCCTGCTGAGCTATATCCCTGGTCCCTAGAATGTTATTTCAGATAAAGACTGATGAGAAAAATCTGAGAAGGTGGGGTTTAAGTATAGACTAATGCAATAAGTGAGTGACATGTAAAATTTGGTGGGAGTAGGGTACAAATTCAAAGGTGGGAAAGAGGGGAATAGGTTTATTTAATAGAAAAGCAGCCAAGGACTGCTTGGAACCTGGAGAACCAACAGAAGAAAGAAAGGAAATTAGATTCAAGAGCAAGAACCTGGAAGGTCTTCATATCATGGTAAATAAGAAGTGTAATTTTATTCTGAGATTGATGGAAAGCTCTTCAGCTTTTATCATTGAATGAAATACTCCTATTGATCTTAGGTATTTGTTCTATTTCCTCCCTTCTCCTCCTTGCCTTCATTGTTGTTGTGGAAATAACTAGGGATTCCATATATACCGGGAAATCACTTGCCATACTGGTGCCAGGGATTGATTTAAACTTAGAGGGTCATGCTCAGTGCATGTAACAATACCAGAGTTTTGAACTTGTTATTATAGAATTGCAAGGCAGGTGTTTTTAAACCCTGCACTATTACTCTTGGTCCCTCATGTATGCTTTGAAAGTGTCTCTGGTTGTTGAGTGAAGAACTGTGAAAAGAAGACAAGTCATGCAGGGGAAGAGGAGATACTAGACTCTTACCATGGTTTAGGCTGCTGTCCAGATACTGAGTTGAGTGCCTTGGGCCAGCTTCATAGTAGTAGAGATGATAAGATCTGGCTGGAGGATTTGGTATATATTTGGAATGTAAAGACGGTAAAACTTGCTGATGGGCTGGATGCGGTAGGGGAGAGAAAAAGAAAAAGAATCGTAAGTGATTGATGATTGCTGAATTTGGAGTACTCCATTAATTCCTGAATGGAGTACCATTCACTGACACTGGAAGATAAGGAGTCCATTGGGGAGGAGATAATTAATTCTGTTGGATCAACTGCTGCAGATGTTCATAAAATACCTAAATAAAGATGTCAAGTCTAGAGCTGGTTGTAGAATTCTGATTGTCAGGGGTGTGTTCTGAGCTGAAAATCTAAAAATGGGTATTATCAGTTATTAAATTGAACCTCTTCGGAACTCAAGGTGACTCCATCTTTTTAAGAAGGAAGAAGAGGATATAACAAAGGGTCCATAAGGCTGGAGGTAAACAGGAAAATGTAGTGCTCAGAAAGCAAATAAAATAGTTTCTCAGGAAGAGTGTGATTGTGCCAAGTGCTGCCCAGAGGAAAACAAGATGAGAACAGAATTGCCCGTTCATCTGGCACACAGAAGTCATGAGTGAACATTGGAAGGATTTCCATGCAATTGTGGGAGTAAAAGCTTGACTCAATAAGTTGGAGAGAAATTACGATTACTGCTTATTTCGTAGAGCCTGAAAGTATAGATAAATCTCTTGAGTAGTAGAGATTGGAGCATAGCATACATTGCAAATTATAGGCAAGAGAAGATTCTGATAGACTATAAATTGGGTGCTAAGGGAATTCAGGACAAGAGGTCAATATTGTGGAGTGAAAAAGAGGCAACTGGGGCCAGAGAGATAGTACAGCAGGTTGGGCACTTGCCTTGCACACAATTGACCCAGATTCAATCCCACACCACAAATGATCCCAATAATTTCCAGGAGTGCTCTCTGAGTGCTGACCTTGGAGTAATCCCTAATCACAGCTGGTTGTGGCCCCAAAATGAAAACAAGTGGGCTTCTAACTGATTAATCGATTATAAGATCTAATGTGATTTAAGGAATTTTGAGACCAGAAGTCAGACTGGCAAGCCTGAAGAGGAGTTAGAGATACAGCTTTGGAAGAAGCATGGCATAAGTGAAGTCCCAGCAGCTGGGGTAGGAGTGAATTTCAGGTGATGTTAGAGGCAGCAAGTAACAGCATTGAGGGAGAGGGGAGCCACGCGTGACAGTCATTAGTCAGTGAAGGGAGGTCTGTGGATGCCACATGCAGAGGTACAGCAGATGCCTGATGTCATCTACTTAAAAGAACTGGGATTGGGATGGGGAGAAATGGTCTCGAAATAGTTACTAGATACAAGAAAAAACCTAACCCCAATAGAAATCCTCCCTAAGTTTCTCTGGTTTTCCATCCATGTCCCCAGATACAGTCAGAATGAAATGGATGGAATGCCTTTTAGCAATTCATACTGGCCCTGTCCCTCACACCTGGCTTAGGAGTTACCACCCAAGTCAACATTTCTCTGACTTTCCTCTTAGTATATCTGTTTTGGAGCATGGTAGTTACATCACCGAAGTCATTGTTATTTCAAATATATTTTCCAGTATGGAGATAGCTTCGAAGTTCCTCTACTTAAAGTTTCAGTCATATCCAGCAAGTATCAAGGTATAAAGAAACTATTTCTGGTTTGAGTTGGGGCGGGGGGTGGGGGGGTTCTTTAATAAGGAAATTGAGGCTCAGAGACATTGAGTGATGGGCTCGAAGCTTTCAGCTAATTAGGGGCAGAGGTCTTCATGCATTTCAGAGGCATTCAGTGATTTTAATGATAACCAACAGGCAAATTCAGCCTGGTCCTTCACGATAAGTTTCCACTTTAGAAAATGTATTTAGAATTAAAACTGTCAGGACCTGGAAGTGAAGTAGAAAGGCTCTATAAAGCTCAATTGGTTACAAGAGATATTCAAGAGAGAATCTACCCTGGCATAAAGCTTACAATCACATTCCATTTTGCTTATTCGATTGGCAAAGGTGGATATAACTGAGAAAATGTCAGAATAGACAAAAATAGATTCAGTGAAATTTTGAATGTATCCATGAGCAATGGTGAGAAAGTAAACGAGATATATTAAAAGGAAACAAATACTTTAGCCAATTCTCCTCTTTTTAAAAAAAATTCTCTGGGATATTTATAAAGAGAGTTTTTATAATTTTCAACCTGGAACCAACTATAGAATCCTTAAAACACATTTTTTCTCTCTCTATTGAAACATTTTAATAATTCATAGTATTTTATTTTAACCTTCTTTAAGATATAAGTACCAGTGGTAGCTTGTTAGGTTTTTTTTGTCCTGTGAATATTGTTTATTTTAATTTTTTTCTAATCAAGAAGAAAATTGTGTAACTCTTTTTTTCCCTCAAGGCTAATTTTTAATGTGGGTATTTATCTCTTGAAATCAAATTCTCCTCCCATTTATACTATGAAACAGTATAGCATTGCTTCCACTCTAGAGACCATGATCACACATTTGCTGATGGGAGTCTGAAGACACTTGGCAAACTAGTGTGGTGTAGGCAAACATTATTGGTTGCTTCAGATCATTTCTAGGAATAAAGAGAAGTATCCCCCTCTAGGAAAACGTATGCAATAACTGTCAAAACCTTCCACACTTTTCTTCCCCAACACGCAAACATTTTTAAATTGTGGGTTTTGATGAAGTTGTTCGTTGCTGCTCAGTTTGTAACTCATCTTACTGGAACGGTTGCCACTGTGGACACTGTCATGCCCATCCTTCCCTGGTCGCCCCTAGGAGCAGCCAGGAGGGCACATTGGAGTTGAAATGAATAATCACTGCTAGCTTCTGTCTTAAGAGCTAAAGGAAATGGCAAACCCTTCTCTTTCCACCCTCCCCAAAAAAGCTTAATGAAGATGGATGAATTTCCTCCCACCCAAACGGTGAAAAGGATGGCCTCCGTCTGCATTAAGAATGGTGGGGTGACTCGTGGGATCCCACAAATACAGTCTTTCTTCATGCCGTTTTCTTAGGGCTTCCTGGCTCTGGTTGCTGCGCAGCTCTTTAAACTTCTACCTCCAGGTCATGCTGAGGTCAATGGAAACTAACTCAACACCTCCTTTCCAGATCATTCTTCAAATGGCAAAAACTACCAAGGGAAATAATGTGCTTAGATTCTCAAAAGCTGCCTTGTACATCAGTATTTGCACCCCAATAGTTCCACATCTTGCCAACAGAGCCGGTAATCTTGGCACCTACTACACATGATCTGAAGTTGATATTTTCCTGATTTTCATCCAGATTCTGCCTGTAAATGTTCCCCCACTGTTTCTCCCCTCAAAGTGAGCAATCATATTTTGAAGCAAGAGCATGAATTACTAATTTGGCAGGCACAAATTTTTTCCACATTTTCAGATATTTGAGAATTAGGTATGATTGCCTGTTCTGTGTGGTGTTTTTCCCCTTCATCCTAACTTGACGTATAATTCATTTAGCAATTCATCATTCTTCAAAACATAATTTCTAAAAAATAAAAAAACATGAACGGCATTATGATCAATCCTAAAAGTATTCATTAGTCAATTCTGAAAATACCATATGAAGTGCATTACAGGCTGAACCAAGTTTTGGATCAAATAATTTGTGAAGTTTGAGATGAAAAAGATGGCGTGAAGGTAACATCCGAGGAAGGTAGAGTTAGAGGAAGCAATACGAACTTTATTAGTTTTATTTGGTTTATTCCTTCTTTTAGATTAGCTTTATTTAAAGTAAATTACCTTTCATCATTGTGTCAAGAGTGTTGTTTGTTGGGATTTAGCCTACATTCTAAATATACAACAGAGTTCAAAGCTCACTTTTACAAAGGGTGATTATACCCTTGTATTAAAATGTTGTATCAAATCTAGCATCTGGGATGGACCCGACTGGGAAAGGAAGTACATTTTTCATAGATGAAAGGGAGAAATCACAGTCCCATCTAAAAATAGTCGTATGTTTTCCACCAGTTAATATCGGCTGGAGGTGGGATTAAACAGTAGTTGTCTAGGCAAAAGAGACAGTAATTGAATGTGACTCTTTCTTCTGCAAGGCTAACCCAGGTGGCAAAAGTTAAGTATTGCCATTCAGATAAGACCCGAAAGGAGGTTGCCTCCATGTCATTGTAGCACTTCTGCACAACGTCCCCTTGGAGTACTGAGCCGTGGACAGACAAAATCCAGGCCTGATCCCAGGCAGCCCAGCCATGGCCTGCCATAAGTCCTTCTTCTTCTTCCTTTTTATTTTTTTTGTTGTTTTTTGGTTTAGGGTCACACCCGGCTGTGCTCAGGCCTTACTCCTGGCTCTTCACTCAGGCATCACTTCTGGCAGGGCCCCGTGGAACATACAGGCATACGAGGTGCCAGGATCAAACCCAGGTCAGCGCTGTATTCTCTCTCCACCACCCACCCCATGATTTCTTGAGGAGATGCTTAGATTGCCAGGAATCCATCTGTTATTGAAACACAGGTGGGCGTTTAAAAGAATTTTTTTTCTTTACACAAGAGGTTCGAGTCCGGAGTCTTGAAGATTTTTTGCCAAATGACTTGAGTCTGATGTTTTAACCAACATCTGGATCTGTCTCTTGCTCTGTAATGCTGGAGAAAGGGCCTTGCAAGAACGCGTGCTTGTCTTCTGAGAGCTCAGAGGCAGCGCCAGCGTATCTTGACCTCTCTCCGCAGGAAAAGGCACTCTGGAGTTTTCCTGGCAGTGTAAGCATAAGTTGGGTCCTGATGTTTCAGATGTTCCCAGAGCTGGTTCTCCTTAGTGAGAAGGAAAGAATGCACACTTAAGCAAAGTTCTCACAGATGCGGAATTAAAGCTAGCATTGATCAGGAAACTTTCCACTGGGGCGGAGTTCAGAAGCCTGACAAAGAGCAAGAGCCTTTGGTGCCCCAAAGATAGGGGTGGAGTTCTCAACCCTGTCACCAAACTGTTCTTTGAATTTGGGCCAGTTCGTTGCTATACTGAGTCACCATTTCCTGAGCTGGGGAGGAGAGTCACTTCCCCTGGAGAAATCTACCTGGGGCTTGGAAAGACCTCAGTCAGCCACTGCTACTAGAAATAACCTTTGCAGCCTGCAGGAATGATTGGGGATCCCATAGAACTTACTCTCATCTCCAGAATACCTGGACGCTGGGGCTATAGCAGTAGAAAGGTGGATAGAGTGTTTGCCTTGCGCATGGCTGACCCAGTTTCAATCCCCTGTACCCAAATGGTCCCCCGGTACCCTAAATGGTCTGCTAAGCCTTTCAGGAGTAGTTCCAGAATGCAGAACCAGGAATAACCCCTGAGCATCTCTGGGAGTGGCACAAAAACAATATATATCAGAATACCTGCAGGCTGTCGATGTCTTGGGTCTTAAGTTTTATTTCTTCAGTATTATTTTTTCATTTGTATCTTGAATATCTGCTTCACACAGACCTGACATTACATGAACTAGTCCCCAAAAGCTAGACTGTAGAGGACTGTATTCTCAGAGACCACGCTATTGTGTGCACTCCTCTGAAAATACTTTGTATAATTATTAAGGAGTCGAAATGAACAGTGACTAAAATGCAGAAAGGAGAAGATCAGAATCAGAACCAGTAGTTCAATTTTTCTGATGCAAGTCCTGAGCATCAAGTACCATTGGCAATGTTCAGATTATTGTAATTAAGAGGACTGCACTTTGATTATGCAAATACTTTCCCCAAAGTTTCATTTTTTTATCACTCCACAAGAGTTTTTATGTGATTAGGTTGCCAGCCCAACAAAGTCACATTGGTATTGTAGAAAATGATTCTAACATCATCTGTAGCTTATCAGGTTATTTTAAATAAAAACTAGGTCAATAGACCTCCCGATAAGAGGTTAGGAGAAAAGAAGATTGAGACTTCTTTGCTACCATAGATTGAGCCTATGACTTCCAAAAGCAGGGGGGCTCCCTGATAATCCTAATGGATTGACTTCCAAAATTCCTTGGATTTGCCCTGCTGGACTTGTCTCTCTGGAGCTTAACTGGATCCCTGCAGATAAATATTATGGTTTACATACAGTAATTCCACTTAGCCCAGCTGTAAATTGAAGTCTATTGTATTAATATAATATTAAAAGGCAGCCACACTTGTGTCCATTGAAGCTGAGCCTGTCTTTCAGATGTGCTGAGCAGAAATCAAGGATTTCCAATTAGTTGGTTGAGAGACCCTTGGAGAAGCAGCCGTATGCCCTGCCAGACGTTGTCTGTGATTCCTGCTGCTCCTCGCTAACGGGACAAGTGGAGAGATTCTGTTTCTGGTCATTAGTGGGCAAGCGTCGGGGGCTTTGTCTTACATGGGGACTTTATCTTATTTATCCCTGCTGGTTAAGCCCCTCCATGCACTCCTCACCTGTCATAGCTGTCATACATTTAATTCATCACTCTGGTGGACAGGAGTGAGCGGATCATGCTGAAAGGCAAGAGGGAGCAAGGAGGGGGTTCGATCAGGGCAGTCTTAGAACTGTGCTCTCTAAGATAATTACAAGATTTCAGGGAGAAGTTTTCAATAAAAAGATTTAAATAAAGTTGTGAATTTTGTGGAGAATTTTTAGTTTATGGTTCTCCTTCAGAGTAGTTTAAATTTTAGAACCTAGAATTTTTGAAGATAGACCAACAAAATCTGTTTAGTCTTAGGAATCCAAATCAGACATGTAATGGGTATTCAAAAAAAAAAAACAGCATTATATGCTCCTCTTCTATTTTTTTCTGATGATAAAGGTACTGTTCATAATTGAATATTTAGAAAGAAAAATATATGGTTTACCATCTGAATATAGTTATTCCTTTTTAAATATATTTAATACTTTCCTTTGGAGATTTATTGACTAAAACACACATTTCTTTCGAAATCATTACAAAAATGTCAGCTGTAGACCCTACCTAGTTTGCTGTGCTCTTTGAGAGAGGCGGAAGAATCGAACCCAGCTCAGCTGGGCTGGCTGCGCTGGCTGCGCACAAGGCAAACGCCTTACCACTGTGCTATCACTCCAGCCCCCAGAATAAATAAAATAAAAATGAGCGCATGCTCATGATAAAGTACTTTCCTTTTCCCTTCCATTCTCTTTGTTGCCACTATTGTTGCACACTGGATTGCCACACTCTTCAGAGATCGCACTCATTCAGTTGTGGTGCTCTTCACTTTATGGTTGGAGTGCTCATGGGGTTACTGTTGTGCTCATATACATGCTCACTGGGAAGCCACACTCCTGAACTTGGTTCTTGCACACCTTAAGTTGCACACTTTTAGTTGCAGTGCTTACACACACACACACACACACACACACACACACATCTAGTTTTGTGCAGATGGCACACTCTGTTATGACTTCTGAGTTCCCCAGCAACAGAGCTGCCAGGATAGTGCTTGGTATATGTAGGCAGTACAGAGTATTGAACTCAATGGTTCAATCGTCAAGATTTGAATCTTGACCTAAATCTTTAAGGCTTGGAGGCAGGAGTTTTAGCCACTGAGCCCTCCCCAGCCCCAATAGAAAGTGCTACAGACAATTACCAAGGATAACTGGTAACTTTTTTCTGCCAGGTCCTCTTCTCCATGGTTCATGAGCATAGACTGACGGGAAGGATTTCTAGCTTCTCAATAAACTTAGTGTAAGTATTATTTCCACCTTACTGATGAATAATATGAGAAATAAAGATATTCAATTAGCTTGTAAGCAGTAAAGACAACATCCTAACCCAGGCAGCATGACCTAAAGACAGTTCTTATACTCACTGCCTCGAAAAATCAAATTTTCTGGCATAAATATTTTAACTTATCATTTGAATTGGTTCTAATGTTTCAATATTATAAACAGTGCTTATAAGTTAATAGATAACTCTCCTAGGTAAGTTAAGTTAATAGATAACCTCTCCGAGGGTACCCACAATTATTTCCCCAGGATAAATTCTTCTAAGTGTATTTTTTGTGTGAAAACATATGTTTCCTTCCTCAATAAGCTAAACAATGACCATAGGGCATAGCAGTTCTACTCCTAGATATATACCTGAAATAATTAAAAAAAAAAAAACTTAGATACGGATATACCAACATTCATAGCAGGTGGGTATACCAACACTCATGAGAGCGAAGGGATGGAGACCTCTAAAGTGTGCATCAACACTTTGAAGTATGCATAAAAGGTTTCCAGAGAGGGACAAACCAAACAGCACTATTTTGGCATATTACTCTGCCATGAAATGGAATGAGGCTCTGACACATGGTATATATAGATAAACCCTGAAAAAAAACATGTAAAATAAGATAGGCAGAAAAAGTAATTCAGTTTCCACTTCCATGAGCTACTTAATACACGAAAATCCAAAGAAACTAGAGGTTAGCAGGGGTTAGGACCAGAATCAGGGTGTGTAAATGGGGAATTACTGTTTGATAGATAAAAGATTTCTATGTCAAGATATAAAAACATTTCAGAAATAGATAATGGGAGTAGTTTTTTTTAGCATGTGGATATAATTAATGCAAACAATTATATACTTAAAAACAATTATATATGTGTGTGTTTGTGTACTTTATTGTGGTAAAATATGTCTATATGTCTAGTATTCTAGTATAAATCTTGCCATTTTAACTGTGATATATATGTAAATATACATATATGTATATATATGTATATATATGTATATCTCACAGCGTCCTGGATCAAAATTTAGCCTCTCTGTGACAACAAAGTTATTTTTAAACATTAAGCTATTTATTTAATTTATCACATTTCTCCATTTGTACCAGCCCTGAGATTTTAGCAACCTCTCTTACTCGTCTTTCTCAACGCTGCTGTATTAGAGGATCTTTCAGAGTCAGGGGAATGAGACCCATTATTGTTACTGTTTTTGGCATATCAAATACATCATGGGTATCTTGCCAGGCTCTGCCATATGGGCGGATACTCTCAGTAGCTTGCCCGGCTCTCCGATATATATATATGTATACATATATATATATATATAGTTGCCTACTGTCTGAACCCCATCAAATATGGTGTGGTAATTATGGAAAATGGGTAGGGAGTGTCTTATGATGTGTCCAGGAATATGGTCACTCACATGTGAGGCTCAGCCGAGTGTGTGGAAAGTGGCCTGGAGCATGGCAGCGGTTGGGTACTGGAAGTCGGCTGCCAGGCTGGGTCCTTTGGGGCGGGGAGGGCTCTCATCTGCCCACTCCCGCTGGGCGCCCCGAGTGAGAAAACAGCCTGGCGCAGAGTCCGGTGGAATGGTTATGGGGTCCTCATTTTATACTCCCTTCCGGGAGAAGCAGTCATGAGTTCTGGAGTGTGGCCAATGAGGAGATTATCTGGCACCAGCAGGAGGTGGCTTATGGGTGTGACCATTGGGTCACCAGACACTGGGGGAAAGAGGTAGAGAATCTCTGCTCCCAGGTCCCCTTGAGCCCAGAGTCCAAGGTCACAAAGTTCCGCATTACCTGGGTTCAGTGGGACTTCACTCATTTGTAGAGGGGTCGCAGGGGTTTTGACTACACCTGGTGGTGCTCAGGGTTTACTCCTGGCTCTGTGCTCAGGGGTCACTCCTGGTGTACCTGGAGGACCATATGTGATGCTGGGAATTGAACTGAGGTTGACAGCATGTAAGATAAACCTTTTAACCCAGTACTGTCTCTCCAGCAATTAAATTTCTTAACATTGACAAATATATCCCCCTCGTTTGAAAGTAAGCAATGCCACAAGGGTACAATGATTCTGATTCTACACACGCACACACACCCCCCGCCCCCCAGCAACCCTGCTTCTTTTCTACAGAGGCAGGACTGCTCTCAGCTTCTCTAGTGTTCCATATGGAGAGTATGTGTGTGCCTCTGCGAATATTTGCCTTCCTTCCTTTTCACATAAATAGTATCTCATAAAGCATTCATTCAAGTTTATATTTATAGAAACCGCTCCTGCTTCATGGCCCTTTTAAAAGACTGATTAAAGTTTCCTTCTCCCATCCATGGTGGCACAATTGTATGTCATTGTTAAGTGAATTATAATGAGCTGGGGTTTGGGCCAAGAGATAGACATCCTTGCCTGGAAACACAGAGCAGCATTGGGGTGACTTTCCCAATTCTAGATAGAATGGTAGCCTCCTGTCACTTCCTGCACAGTGGACATGTTGAGCAGACATGCTGTGCCCCACCGCAGAAAGAAACTTACACGATTGCCTCTGTTGTTTAACTGATGAAAACTGGCCATTTCTTGAGGTGTTTGCACTTAATGATCTTTCTCAATGGGGGCTATGGGGTAGTCCCCATTTCTGGCCATTGTTTATCAACATGGACAGAGTCTTCCAAAACTGCTAGTGACTTTCCATCACTCACTGATCTTTGTGCCCATGGGTGCTGGCGTGGGACTACTGATAACGTGGCACATGAAGTAAAGACCACAGAGCTGGCTCTTCCACTCACCAATAGTTTGGCCAGGTCACTGAGACTCTCACAAAATAAAGAAGATGACCTATAGAATCTTCTGGACTCTAGAGTTGACTGAGTATTAGCTTTGCATAGAATTTAATCAATTAAGACTGAAACACATACATAGTTTCCAATATATTCAGTAACTTGACCACATAGAACTCCTAATGATGTCATATCTAAAGTAAATAACTATTCATAATGCTTAAATGAAAATGCTAAAACTGCTCTATGACAGAGCCTTTTTGTCTGGTTGTTTGTTTGGGAGGTGGTGCTCAGGACTTATACCTAACTCAGTGCTCAGGAATCAGTCCTAGCTCTATATTCAGGGATCACTCCTGGATTAACTTCAGTGTCAGGAATTAAACCTGGGTTGGCACTATGAAAGGCAAGTGCCCTACTACTATAGTCTCCCACTCATCCTAGAGCCTTAAAAGAGAAAGAAAGAAAGAAAGAAAGAAAGAAAGAAAGAAAGAAAGAAAGAAAGAAAGAGGGAGGGAGGGAGAGAGAGAGAGAAAGAAAGAAAGAAAGAAAGAAAGAAAGAAAGAAAGAAAGAAAGAAAGAAATCAAGTTCATTAAAAATTGTTGAAAGACTTTTACAGCACCAAAATTTTGTTAAAAGGAAGCAGCTCAGAATTTAGGGAAAATATATAATATAGCAATTATATATTTCTTCTAGAAATGGTAACGACTTTTAGAGAGTTGAAAATGGTATAGAATGCTCTTTCGCATGTATATCAGTCTTAAAAAGAAAACAAAGTGGAACCTGGATCAAGTGCCCAGTCTGTAAGTTCATACCTGAATGAATGTAGCTTGAGCAATGAGTGATATTACTCTTCCTAATTACTTAGCCTTCTCCACTGCTCAGATGCCATGGGGAAAGAGAGGCACTGCTCAGATACTCTAAATGACGCGTGCCAAACACGTGGAAGGTAAATCCCCTAATTCAGTCCATTCTTCCAACATTCTCTGGCATACAGCCAAGCTAAATATTTCTGCTGGATAAAAAATGCACTCTTGTGCTTCTCACACTGAACTGGTTGCCTGCCTTAGTGGAAGGGGTTGCCTTGGTGAAGAGAATGAGAATTAGAAATTGGCTCCCAAATGTCCTGTCTATGTTTTTCCTGCCTTAAAGTTATCCTTAAGCTTTTTATGGACTGTGATTGCATTAATTTATGCTTAAAAGAGAGATTGAAGAAACAAGATGTAATGCAATTTTCCATCTCCTCCTTTGATTTGGTGTTAATGATTATCTTTGATTCAGATTTTCAAGGTGGCTGTCATTTTGAGTCTGTTGTGTGTTTTTCAGCTAAATCGGTTTCTGAAGACCGTTGTATTTGGTTGACTAAGAGACTCAACATATGGACCAGAGGGTATATGTCAGATGTGGATTATAGCTAATTGTAATTTATGTCAAAACTGCTGACTTCATTAAGACTAATTAGAGGACTCGAATTGGGAATCAACCTTCAGAAAACCTCTTCTCAGTATTTCGTATGTTTTTCTTTTACATAAATGGCAGGACTTTTTAGTAGTTGTAAAAAGAATATAAATGAAATCATATGATAGTATAGTTTTGCATTCTGGTCTTTTCCTGATACATAATGTATTGGGCTTGTTCTCTCATATCTCATTTATTTGAAATGCTTCTTAATAACCACATGTATATCACATGGTCAGACCAGTTTTGGTCAATTTGAACATTCAGTTTATTTCCTTTTGTCCTACTTATTCATAGCACTGGAATTAGTACATGCATATAACTGTGCTTAAATTGTTTTCATGTCAGTGTGGTTCCCATAAATATAACCATTTGATCAAAAATTATGACTCTCTAGGGAGAGAATACCAGAGATCGTGCCTCATTCATCTGAGGTATGGACTTTACCACTAAGCTACATCCCTGACCCCAAAGTTTACAAATCTTTAAGACTCTTGTTATATATAGCTAAATTTCCTTTCAGAAAAGTTATGCCAACAAAGTATCATTTCTAAATACTTTGGCATTTAAATATAACTTAAACATTCTAAGTGTTTCTATTTTCTTTATGCAAATATCGGTGACATTAATCCTATTTTAATTGTTTGATGGCACAGTGCTTCTCTAATCTGTTCAGTTAAATATACTGGCTCTGGCTCTGTGCTAGTACCATGCCAAAGCCCATAGCCTTTACTACCTTCAAATTAAATCTTTATTCTTTTTCTTTGGGGGGTGGGTAGGGGACGCATACCTAGCCGTGTTAAAGGTTCCCTCCTGGTTCTGTGATCAGGGATCACTCTTGGCATTGCTCAAAGGACCTTGTGCAGTGCTGGGAATTGAACTTGGGTGCAAGGTAAGCATTCTACTCGCTGTACTCTCTATCACCAAATCTTTATTCCTAGAACAACCTTCCAAAAGTTTTCTTTGAACAGACTTGAATATAATTTAGAATATAGCACAGCGGTAGGGCGTTCACCTTACAAGCGGCCAACATGGCCGACCCGAGTTCGATTCCTCCGCCCCTCTCGGAGAGCCCGGCAAGCTACCGAGAGTATTCGATATGCCAGACACAGTAACAACAAAGTCTCCAATGGAGACGTTACTGGGCCCGCTCAAGCAAATCAACGATCAACGGGAGGGCCTTTACCTTTTACCTTTATTAAGAATGCATTTTGCGGGCTGGATAGTATCAGGGTAAGGTGCTTGCCTTTCTTCTATTTTATTTTATTTCTGAGCCACACCCAGTGGTGCTCAGGACTTACTTCTGGCTCTGCACTCAGGGATCACTCCTGGTGGTACGCAGAGGATCTCATATACAGTTCCAGGGATCTAACCAGGCCAACCAAGTACAAAGCAAGTGCCCTCCCCACTGTTCTGTCTCAAGGCCCCAATGTTTTGCCTTTCATGTGGCCAGCCCCTGTTTGATCCCCAGCACTGTATCTAGATCTCTGAAAAGCTCCCAGAGCACAGAGTCAGGAGTAAGCCCTGAGCGCAGACACTTCTCAATACAGATCTCATGCCTTGACTTCATTGCCTCAGTTCCTGGCTAATAGCTTGATTGTCTATTGCCTAATAATGAAACAAAGCTATAAACTTTCTCTCTGTCTCTTTCTGTCTCTCTGTCTCTCTCTCTCCCTCCCTCCCTCCTTCCTTCTCTCTCTCTCTCTCTCTCTCTCTCTCTCTCTCTCTCTCTCTGAATGTGTGTCTCTATATATATGCTAGACCTGAGGTCAGCTGCATGCAAGACAAACCTACTAACCACCAAAAAATCTCTCTAACCCAGAAAAATGCTATTTAAACGTAGAGAACACCTAAAAGGAAGATATATATGAAGTAAAACAGTTGTTCCGCAAACTTAGCAACACATGAGAATCTTTACAAATTAATGGAACCCCAGCTCCCATGCCAACATGGTGATTTAATAGCTTTGGGCTTGAGCATGGGTATCAAGACAGGGTAAAGCCCCATAGGCCATTTGTATAGGCAGAAAGTTTGAGCAATACTGAACTCTTTTGTGACATGTATTTTAACAATTGGCTATCAGTGTGCTCTATTTGCTGATGCTCTTGCTGGCCCTTCTGCATCTATATCCAGACCAAGATATAATAAATTTACACCTACTGCAAGAAAAGGCCATTTCTTTGGAGCTAGGAAAGAGAAGGAAGGAGCCAACAGACATTCTAATAAATAGCTACAATTCTGCTGTTCCTGTTTGGAAAAACAACATACAGGTCTTAAGCCACTGAGATCACAAATGGGGTTATTCCAAGAATTGTGACCTTGATTCTCTCCACACTGAAGGGCAGCGTACAACCAGGTGTCTCTACCTGAAGCTAAGGTATTTCATATTTCCATTTCCCAAGTCCTCTGTTCATTGTTATATGAACAGGGATCTAACCTGCATATGCGGCAGGTTCGCATACCTATCTCTCTGACCGCATCGTAGGGATTTTTGCTGTTTGTTAGTGGTGACCTCTTGGGGAAGGGAACCAACTCTCATCCTTTGACTATGCCCTTTAGCAACAAAGCTTCCCCTTCCGGGCCCACTGGAGTAAATCTGTGCACAAATCTTCTGGAAAAGCTCAAAGGCCTCCTGGGTGTAAAGTTCCCTCCATATATTGTTGGACCCCCAAGCATTGTGAAATATTGCTGCAGAGCAAGGAGAAGATGGGGGGGGGGGCGGGGGGGGGGACGGGAATGGAGTGAGAAAGTCCCTCTTCCTTCCTGTAATTAGTCCCACAGTCAGTCCTTTCTCTGGAACCCAGCTCTAATACAACAAGAGCAAATAGCTGGATTTCAGCAGGCCCCGTGCGGAAGCCTCAGCCCAGATGTGTGTGTGGCTTCTGCCGTCTGTGTGGGGGAGCTACAGGACAACCTTCCAGCCATTCATGTCGAGAGCTCTGAGTAAACGAGAACAGAAACATGGCGGTGGGGCGGATTTCTCTCTTGGATGGTTTCAATACTCCTCATCCCACACAGACTTCCAGGGGATGCTTTGAAGGGAGCATTACGCCAGCAGGCCTTTGAGCTTTCCCGGAAGAAGGAGCCAGTGTTGTGCACAGATTTACTCCAGTGGGCCAGGAAGGGGAAATTGTGATGCTAAAGGGTGTAGCGGAGGGATGAGAGCTGGTTGTGGGTGGTTCCTTTCACCAAGAGGCCACCACCAACAAGAGCAAACAGCAAAAATCCCTTTGATGGGGCCAGGGAGTTAGAACAGCAGGTAGGACTATTGCTTTGTATGCGGTTCCATCCCTGGCACTGCATATGGTTCCCCAAACCCCATCAACAATGATCCATGAATACAGAGCCAGGAGTGGGTCCTGAGTACCAGCAGGTATGGCCTCATAAAACAAAAGTGTGCATTTGTGTGTGTGGCTGGGGGGGAGTGGGGAGTTAAAAAGGAAACTAGCAATGTGAACTGGATATTGTTGAAATAAAACATGATATGATGTAAGTATACACTTTGAGGTACACTACAACAATTAAAAATTACGTGGACAGGGGAATTGGTAGGTTATAAGATACTAAATTCAACAGGACTTTATTTTGAAAAATGATACTTGGGCAGATGAAAAAAAATGTATACCAAGTGGTTAGCAATAATTGTTTTCTTGGGGGGTTATTTGGTCACAAGGAATTATAATACCATTTAAATTCTATCAGAGATAGACTTTTGTTGAGGATTTACAAAAGTTATACCATAAAAAGTAATTGCTTGTGTATTAAAAATAAAAGTAATTTTTAAAAAAATTTTTGAAAACTGCTAACTTCCAAATAAACACGTCCTTTATCAGTCTTACTACTGGTTAAATTTCAAGTAGAACTTTAAAACCAATTTTGCTTCTGGAAACTGGAGGGATAGTACAGTGGTTGGAACATATGCCTTGCACATGACCCACCTAGATTTGATCCCTACCACCCAACATGGTATCCTGAGAACTTCCGGAAGTAATTCCTGAGTGCAGAGCCAGAAATAACCCCTGAGCATTGTCAGGTGTAGCCAAAAAACCAAAACAACAATAACAACCAACCAAACAAACAAACAAAAACCCCATCTTGCTTCTGACTTGAATTCTGCTGGTAACAAGCTAAATTCAATGAATGCATTGCAGAAAAAAACAATACATGGAAAAAAGTATCTATTATTTTTGTCTGAAATCATCTTAATTAAGAATAGGTTTTACAGCTTTGATCCTTTCCAATTATCTTTTGGGTTAGAATGTTTATTTTATAGAGTGAATCTTTTAAGGTTATTCATAATAATTTTAATGGCATAGAAGAAATGTGGACAATAAGAAATGATAAAGTAATATTTGAACATGCAGCTTCTTCTTGATTCCATATATTATTAACTACTTGAAATTAATGTTATTGGCATTTTTGTTTGTTTTTGTTTGGGACTTCACCCAGCAGTTCTCAGAGTTTACTCCTGGTGGGCTTGGAAGACCATATATGCCATAGTGATAGAATCCAGATCAGTTGTGTGCAAATTATAATTTAAATTTTATAATATAAATTAAAGTCTGGCAAGTAAACCTGCCACAATTTCTCTCTAGCTCAGGTTTTGTTTTGTTTTTATTTTTTATTTTTGGGTCATACCCAATGATACTCCGGAGCCACAACTGGCTCTGTGTTTAGGGGACCATATATGATGCTGGGATTTGAACCAAGGTCATGCCCACAGTCTTATGCAAAGCAAGCGCCTATATCTTTGAACTATCTCTTTGGTCCTAAAAACAATGTTTAACACAGACAGGTAGTTTCTAATTCAGTTATTGGCTGATTACCTTGAAGGGCTTTTACCTGACCTCTGCTTAACCCACTTGCCCTGTTTTTTAATATTCTCCTGCCCTTTGCATAAGACCTAGGCCTTTTACTCATTCCTTTCTAGTATCACTCTAATGCCACCTCCTCTTTAATATTCCTGCATTTCTCTTTGATCAGGATGCTTACCAAGACTTGTTTATTTGTTCCCAAACTTAATTACACTAGTTGTAATTATGTGATTTAATTAAATATTATGTAAACTAGTGAAATGTCAGTACTACGAATTGTTCTACCAAGTAGAACTCTTTGGAAAGACTTGATAAGTACTAGTTGAAAAATCCTGTAATTGAGATAGGCGTGGGATAAACAATTATAAAATATTGAAGCTGGTGATAGAAATCTAGGAGGATTTTGGACTCAGTGTCTTGGACTAAAGGTAATGGATTATGGAAGGGTTTGGGCAGGAAAAACATCATGAATTATAGCAAACAGAGGTTCTTTTTCAGAAGGAGGACTTGCTTCTCCACTCAACACAGAGAACATGGCATTCATGAATATTATTTTAAGTTTCACATTTTTAAGATTAGTACTCACCATTTAACATATCTGTGATTAAACCGGATAATTTAAAGATTGAGATAGGGAGATAGTCAGTGGTCAGGGATGTATGCCTTACTTGTTCAGGGAACCTGATTCAAACTCCAGTCCCAATTTGACCCCTACCCCCACTGGGTGTGGCCCTGGTAGGCCCCTAAGCACCACTGGGGTGTCCTGCTAGTCTTCAGTACTATCAGTCCTCATTGATCAGGGATCCCCAGGATTGGCTCCCAGGTCCCCTGAGCACTGCTTGGGAACCCCTTCCTAGTAATGATAAAATAGCATATTGATCCAAATCACAATGAATAAGAATGCGTCAGTTGTTTTTATTATTTACAAAAATGGAAGAAGGTAATTCTTTCCATCTTAACAAAACTTAATTTTCATAATCAATATTCATCAATAAGACAATCTCTAAAACCAAATCTTTATTAACTGAGCCATATTTTTTAGTTGGTCAGAAGGAGGCCTTCCAAGTGGTACTAACATACTCTGGGACCACTCGTGGTGATTCTTGGTCAACTGGGTGGGAGTTCAGTGCTAGGGCCCACTGATGTGGTGCTATTTGGGTTTGTAGGACTGGGGATCACCCCGGTCACCACGGCTGTGCTCAGGATCAGGAAAAGAACCAGGGTTAGCAACATGCAAAGCAGTATGTGCCTTAACCCCAATACTATCTCTCTGATCCCAGCTATATATTTAAGCAAGGGCATTTTGCTATTTAAAGGAATCCCTTAGTATCATCTTTTCTGAAGTAAGCACATTTCAAAATTCCTCATTTCATGTACTAAAGTAGATTTCTTGAAGCTACAGTGATATTCCAGCTGTGGTTATAGCTGCAGCTTTTCACTCAATCTTTTGAGACAATGAGATTTTTATTTCCAGTGATCTGTGCCACTCAGAACGAGGTTGTAATATTTAACAACAATGGTTTCTTGGGAAACCCGAGAGATGAAAAAATTTTACATGGCCTTACTTAACCAGTGAATGTCACTGGCTCTGTTAAGTCTTTTCCTTGGCCCTGGAAAGCTATTGTGTTTGTTTTCTCGTAGGATTATCCCAGTTTTAACACACTGAGAATTTTATTGCTGTCAGATGTTCATCAGGACTTCTAGTGGGAAGAAGAATGCTTTTAATTGAATGTAGACTTTCTCTTTTCAGGTATAGTTGCAAGAAACTTCTATTTACTTTATTAGCATTGTTATTATTACTAGAAAACCAAAGGAGTTGGCTAAGACTAAGACACAAATCACTCCAGATGAAATCAAGATATAAAATAAACTCCAAATATATATTTGAGAGGTCATGTGGCATTTACTTGTCATATTGAATGATAAACAAAGCATTAGAACTGTATTACTTTTGTTGTTGTAAGAAAGAATTTACAGTGATAGTGACTTGGCAAACTTGGAATCCTAACATTTCGCATGGAAGACATTTGTAACATTGAACGTGTTGATTATGTCTAAGTCAGTCTTACATTTGAAAAACACATAGTGGCTAGGACTGTAGCTCAGCAGCAAAGCACTTACCTGCCTGTGTGAGCTGCTGGGTTCCATCTTAAGCATTATGGAAAAAAAATCAAAGAAATAAAATGACTCACATAGTATAGGGATAGAAGCCGAAAAAAATGTATATATCTCTGAATCATTGGATTCAGAGATAAACTGAGTAACTGTAACATTGGATAGAATGAGCCAATTTAGTTTAGTATAGGAAAATATATTAGTTTGGTGTAGCTGAAATATAATGGTAATTTTAGGTGCATTATTTAAGACTGTTTGCACACACAAACAAATGGATTATATGCAAAGTGGTTGCATAACTTATTTATCTTCGTTTTAAACTGCCTTGCACATCCGAAAACAATTTTGCAATCAGAATTATCAGCTCACTAAGCAGCAAGGAGTTTGTTTTGTTAATTGCTCTTGTTAAAGCTAATTACTGTGGGGTGGGGTGGCTTGTAAAGGGGAGGAAGGCAAAAGACTGGCAGGGGAAATTTTTAGCAAGAGGTCTAATACTGGGAGGTGCACATGTGTGAGAGGACCAAGGCAGGCCTCCTAAATCACTAAATCACTTCTGCTTAGAGAACTTTTGGTTTTGGTGCACAAACTTTCAGGTGCTATTGTCAAATGTAGGTGCCTCCCTTTTATGTCTTTGGCATCTGATACGGAAATTTTTTAGAACTTATCTTCTTTCATATTTTTACTTATTTATCACTCCTGGCAGTGATCAGAGATCATATGTGATCAACGTATGTGATCGTATGTGATTGCCCGGCATCAAACCCTGTACTATCTCTGTGGTCCTGATTGGGATTTTCTTTTTCTTTTTTTAAGTTCTATGAACACAAACAGAATGTCAGTGTCCTTTTGGTAGAAAAGAGAAAATATCTCCTGGAGCCTACCACAATGCTGCTTTCACAGGTGGGACCTGAGAATCATTTTTTAATCTAGCCATTTATCACACATTAATCTACACTAATATAGACCAGGCCAACTGTGCTAAGTGCTGGATTTTTTGAGATGTCTGAGTTTGCTCACAGCTCAGTTAGTAAAAGAACATAAAGAGAGGTCCCTGTTCAGTGTGATGGTAGAGCATGAACAAAAAGAATAAAAAGAAATGAATCCCAGAGGCCCCATCTGGATGGGAAGCCAAATGTCAATGGTTGGGTCGAATACTATTGTCTTTAGCAATGCAGACTCCTCAAGGACCCAGCAGAAACCAAGCAAATGTCACACCCATCTCCACTGGTTGAAACTTCTAAAATGAATGTTTGTTTCAAAGAATGTCCCCAATCACTTATAAACGCAGATGTTCAACATGTACGAGCTTTTGAAAGCTATGTTCTCACACTGACTTCTCGTTTGTCCTAGTATTTTGGAAAAACTCCTGCTAAGGAATAGAGTAACATTATGATCAAGAAACATTTTCTTCCATCTAGAAAATCCCTTTTCTATTTGTGTAACTTACTTGTTAATGAACTAGAGGCCAATAAGGAAATAAACCTTGAAATTGTTTAAATACATCCGGGGTAGACACCAAGATGAATTGGTGTCACTTTTCTGATGAGTGAAAAGCTTTGAGAGAACATTGAGTCGAGCGGTGAGGTACCTATGATTAGACCTTTCTGGCTAGAGGAATATGTTTACTTTTTCCACTGGTATTTATACTAGTTAATGTGTTGCACCAGATAAATCTACTTCCTGAGTCCATCTTTCAGCTTGTTCTCTTCTCTTTGGAGCTGACAAATGGTTTGCCTTTGACAGTTTATCAGTTGAGCCCCTGCTGGGTGCTGCCACCCTCCCTCTCAGACAGACGACTGCAGGGGAAAAGTGAGTTATCTGCAATACTTTGCTTCTAGTTCCTTTCTCTAAAGGAGGATGTGTCTTTCAGGGCGTAGATTGCCATGATTTTGAGGATTTGTATTGCCTTTGCATCTGTGTTTTCTGCTCTTGTATTTTTCCAGCAATGTTCCTAGTTTGTTTTTCAGTAGGGTCGTTGTATCATTAAAAAAAAAGACACAATTTTTAATTTTTCAGAAAGACAAGATTGAACATCTTGGGTGGTTGCTTATCATGGCTGAAGAATACTAAAATTGCTCACATTTGATATACGCTGAAAAAATATGGTCACCCCCCAATTATTATAATTCCAGAGCTGCTTCTTTTGAAGAAGGCACAGGGGAGCAGGCAGATTCCTTCATTTTAGTTAACTGCTTCACAGCTTAACACTCCATTCACACTGAAAGATGAGAAATGTGAGTGGAGAGGGAGAGGAGATGCAAAATGTTTATAAACATGTATATTGACTTATTTTTGGTTTCAGTACCACAGCTCTGCACTCAGGGATTACTCTTAGGAGAAAAATACGTGGTGCTAGGGATCAAGCCAGGGTTGGCTATGTGCAAGGCAAGCACCTTAACCTCTGTTTTGTGTTTTGGGCCCCAGGATGTTTTTATAAGAAAACTTTTAATTATATATACTTTTCATTTTATTTTCAAAGAGTTATTCACAGTAATTGATTATATTCAATATTTCAACACCAATCCCACCACAATTACACCTTCCCACCACCTTTTAATTATATTTTATAGTACTTAAAAAAAAAAAGAGAGAGAGAGAGAATAGTATGATGCCCCCTATTGTCCAGTTCAGCAATTATGAACTTAATAACACCTGGGTTGTTTTGTCTATACACCAATTTCTATGCCAGTGTTTTTGAAACAGATTTGAGAGCACATATTGTGTGTGTATACATATATACATACACACAATATATACATATATATATATGGGGCAGTAGAGAGAATACAGAGGTAAGGTACTTGCCTTGCACCTGACAACCCAGGTTCAATCTCCATTACACATGTGGTCTGTCAAGCACCACCAGGAGTAATTTCTGGGCACAGAATCAGGAGTAAACCCTGAGCACTGCCAGGTGTGGCCCCCAAACCAAAATATAGCAATTATAATAGCAATAAAAATTGATAAAACAGTAGACTTTAAAATATTTAAGTATATATGTGTATATATACATACACACATAGTATTTAATATACACATACAGTATATATATACTATATACATATTGTGTGTAGAGTATATACACACTATATGTGCATAGTATATAGTATATATACTCTCTATACATACATATACATATATGATGTAAGGCTTTTTCTTTTGAAAACAACCAACAACATATTATGATTTATTGTTGAAATTATTATGAATTTCAAGCCTGTATTTACTTATCATTTATTTTGCGGTGCCAGTGTTGGAACCCAGGGCCTCACACATGCAAGGCAAGTGCTCTGCTGCTGAGCTACATCTCTAACCCCCAAGCCTGGATTTTCAATTTTTTTAATTATGTTTACTTTTTTGTCTTGGGGCCCCCACCTGGTGATGTTTCGGGTCTTATCCTGGCTCTGTACTCAAGTATCACTCCTGGTGATACTCAGGGAACCATATGTGGGGCCAGGGATCAAACCTAGGTCAGCTGCCTGTAGGGTAAGTGCATTATCAGCTGCTCTATCTCTCTGGCCCTATATATTTTTTAACATGTCATCCTTATGCAAGGGCCATGCTAATCTTCTCTGTATTGCTCCAATTTTAGTATATGTGCTGCTGAAGTGAGCGCATCCCGTCCTATATATTTTTTAAAGGACAGATTATGTCACACTCTTGGAGTGAGCCAGTGTTTGAAGAGCTGGAGTCTAGAGTAATTTTCCAGCATTAAAAATAGTATACGAGAGGCAAAAATTAATTGCAAAGATGACTTTGCTGAAGAAAGGATGCCCATGAAGACAGGCACCAAATAGGCCATTAAAGCTCTGTTGTTAAGAGAGAATTCTATCCTTTGGGGTGCCGTGTGAGAAGAAACGTTTTGTTCTGAGTAGCTGGTAGCAGTGGCTCTTTGTCTACAGTCAGTTATTCTGAGAGGCTGAGTTTGTCTTTACTCTAATTTATTAACACAGATTCAGGGCAGGAATTGCTGTTTCTACTACAGAATCAGCCAATAGCCTACTGAATAATGTCTATTACAAGCCAATAAGGAAATAACATATCCAAACCAGGGATAGATTAAAGCAAAGGGAAAATAAAGGAACAAAAGTTCAGATTTAGTTGAAGTGAACCTTTCGACCAGGTCTGTTGAGTTGACTTCCCCAACCAAGAGCTGCTGTCCAGCTGCCAGTGAGCCTATCAGATCCCGCTGCAGAGGCACTGTGTGTGACACAGGGACAGTTCCAGGGTTGGTGGATGGGTGAGACAATTTCTTACACGGGCTGCTGCTGGGGCCTTCCCTCTGCTGGAGCTGATGCCCTGTGGTTTTTCAGTGAGCTGTTCGGATCACCTCCAAGTAGCCTTGCCCAAATACTCTCATAAGTTTTTGTAAATACGTGATTCCTCAAGTCCCTTGTCCTAGATCTCCTTCTTAAGTTCATATTGATAAACACCACAGAGCACAACGCCAATGACTCTCCTGGCCAGGTTCTGTGGCTAAGACGGTCCTGGTACCCAGATTCAAAACAATTTCATCAAAACAAGTTATTCAATAGTTCAAACCACAAACAACTAGATCAGAAAAAAAAAGGGATTTGAAATCTTAAGTCACCACACAACTGCAGTATCATCATCTGCAAACAGACTGAGACAGATTCATTTCCCATAAGCACATGCAGACTTGGTTGCTAGCAGTGATCTTATGCTGGATCTTAAGTGTGCCCAGTGCCACTTGTTGAGTCTTAACACAGGCTGTAGTTTTGTTATTGACTGTGCCCAGGAGTGTGACTAGCTCCTCTGATCAAGAACCTGTGTGAGGCCTCAGAATTATTGATTTGAATGGAGCTTTCCATTCCATCGTTCACTTCCCCCACCAATATCTTTGCTTCTCCTCTCCTCAAGCTCTGAGGAATAGAAGAAGAGCACAAAAAGGAAAGGGGGTCCAGATGGGAAGACAAGAATGCTAAAAAGGTTCAGTAGGAAGTAGGTCAGGTATCTTGGAGATTAGAGGAGTGTTTCATCCCTGAAAGCAGGAGCCTGGGACAAGTAGCATTCAATTAGGAGGAATTAGAACAGCAACTAGTAGCTTGGATTTATCAGCCTTAATTGTCTATTGTCAAGCCCAGCTCTCCTCCTGAGGATCATGGTGGCAGTCTACATGCTAATACTTTTAATGGACCTCCATTGTGGGATTATCTATCTCTAGAGACAGTGTCTCTACTTTTGAAAGAAGCTCCTCAGGAGCCAGCCTGAAAAACACAGAGCTGCTGCCTTCCCAGTGATTGGTGCCATTCTAGGGTAATGCCGGGCTGCCCTTCTGCTCCGGGGCACCCTTGAAAGGGGAAGATGCCTATTGAATATTAACTGCTCTGGCCCCGGCTTCCCTGGTGTGTACTGCCCCCCAGAACAATGGGCTGTCGATGGAGACCAGATAAGGCTGGCTGTTGGCCTCTGAATCTCCACACTATCTTCTTGTTAAAAGGTTTCCTGGTTTATTCTTAGTCAACATGAGAGAGTTTTTCAAAAGATAAGGTGTCTATTTAAATGAGGGTTCTCATTGTATTCCCACTAGCTTGTCTTTTCTTCCTCACCTCTCAACCCTTCAGGTGGAACGGAAGGATTCTCAGGGACTCCCTTCAGCAACTCCAATTGGGGCATTGAATTCCACTCGGTCAACACCTACCCTTAAATGTTTTGTTTGGTTTTGTTTTGTTTTGTTTTTCCAGTAGGTGCATAGCTCTAGCCCACTTTAGAAGCCCACCTGCCTGTAGTTTCGGGCTACTGCAGTACAGTAACACTGTACTGAAAATTCTGTATAGAACTCTCTACTGGAAATTCTGGTTCTGCTCTCTGCTCTGAGCAGCAGCATATCTGCGAGCTGCCATCTGCCACGTTCGCTGTGGGATGTGAGGTCCAAGTATCAAAAGGAGGCCGAGCAGATATGACCTTTCTACCTCCTGACCTCTGGCCCTCAACTTCCTCAACAAGAAAATGAAATGTCAGGCTGGATCTTTGGTCTTCAACCCAAGCCACATAAATCCCCTTTGGGGCAGAACAGTAAGATGGGGCATCTTCATGTCTTTAGACAGATGAATTAAGTATATCCCTTGGGACCCTTCTCCCTCTTAAGTGGGCAGTGCAAACACTTGCACGGTAACCCCCTTACAATCCTGTCTTCTCACTCATCCTGAACAATTCAGCCTCTGCTCCTTGAATCCTCTCTGAGAAAGGAGGAAAAGGGTAAGAGTGCCAGCTCAAGGGGCTAGAGCACATGCTTGGTGTGTGGAGGTTAGCATCCGATCTCTGCCACTACAGCGTCAACATGTAGGCCCTGAGCACCAAGTGCGGCTCCCCCCAAAAAAACACAAAAATTGTTTAAAGAAAGGAGAAGCTGTGAGTACCATTTTCAATAAGAAATCATTTTTCCTTGATTCATTGTTCAAAATCTTGCAGTTCTAGGGGAGCACAGAATGGCAGGCCCAAGTTGGGGGATGACACTTTTTTTCTTTTTCCAAGAGGACTGCACCTGCCCCTATAGCTCACCTGACTGACCACTAACCACACAAATGCTCTTCTGGCTCCTGTTTTGTTCCCATTTTAAAGTCAGTACACACACACACACACACACACACACACACACTCAGCATACACACCTTTCCTCTTACTCTAGTAAAACACTTCTATCTATAGCCTTTAAAAAAATTCTCCTAAAATCTCCTTCTCGTCTGTATGACCTCGGGGTCTTCCTTCTCCTGTGTAGAAGCTGTTTTTCCTTTTGCAGACACTAAGAGGTGAGAGAAAACTGCATTTCAGCCTGTACCCCTCTTCTGTCCCTGTCTTTACTGACAGTTCACACTTGACTTCCTGTCCATTCCATTGTCTATACCTTTTCCCTCCAAATTTAAGATTGGGAGATACTTTCTGGGTTCAGATATTCCTTCTCCTTTCCTTCCTCACAGCCTTTTCAGAAACACAAACCCCTTGTCTGAAGAGTCACTAGAAGTATATGTATATATATATATATATATATATATATATATATATATATATCATTAGAAACAACACCAAGTATTGGAAGACTAGCTTGGTTTTCTCACAAAACGTATAAACATGATGTCATTTTCTGGTGTTACTGGTTAAGTTGGTAGCTGTCCAACTCGATACATAATTTAAAAATAAATAGATGGGCCGGAAAGACAGTATAAGAGTTAGGGCACTTGCCTTGCACCTAGCCTACCCAGGTTCTATCCCCAGCACAGCATTTGTTCTCCCAAGCCTCTGCAGTAGTAATCCCTAAGCTCAGAGCCACGAGTAAATCCTGAGCACTGCCAGGTGTAATCCAACTGCGCTCATCAACCATCAATGGTTCAATAGAAACAAGTGACACTGAGATGGGATGCTACAAGACAGTTCTGTAAATACTGAGATTTCAGACATTCCTTGGGTTTAAAAGAGGCCTCTGGATTTTTTCCAGAGTTTAAAGTACTTATCGATCCTTGCTCCAAGGGAGGGATCATCTCTTAACTGGTTCTTCTATTTGCGTAAATTCTGTTTCTCTTACTCATAAAATCCAAACTCTCACCTCACATCCAAACACCCATAGCCCTCGAGGAGGATCCCCCCCCAGTAGAGTTTAGACCCCAGAATTGGGGTGATGAGTTGCGTCACTGGAAGGGAGGCTGTGCTATTTTTAAATTGCTGCAACACATCATCGAAACATATCAGGCACATATCATACCAATGACACACAGGCCGCATTGTAACATGGCATGTGTCATACATACATTCTCTCTCACTCACACACGTACTTGTTCTTCTCGTCCGGCTTTAAAGAAAGAAAGCAGCTAGAAAGCTGAGACGGGGACTGGAGTTGAAAAGCCTGTTAAAGTTTAAAAAGCAAGTGTCCCTCTGGTTCTCAGGCTGGCTTTGAGACATGTGGGAGGGCTTCAAAGCTTTGGTGCCCCTCTTTTAGAGCTCAGGCTTGCAGTTGGTCCCCAAATGTTTACCAGCATGAAGATGCCTAACTTACAGGAAGTGGGAAATGGGTGTGGGGGGTGAGGGTGAGTGGGTGGGTAGGGAGTGGGGAGTAGAGGGTGGGGGGTGTTCTCTTGATGTGGTTAGTCTGTCATTGACCTTGTTTGGGTAGAGCAGACGTTGAATTAGAAAATGAAAACACGTTTCATCTTGGGCACATTTTATTCCTTTTTTTTGAAAAAAAAAAAAACTTTCGTTAGGAAAAAAATTATTTTTCCCCCCTAAGTAGAAGGAGGTGTTTGTTCATTGGGAATTCAATATCTCTTCCCTCTAGCATCATTTTCTTTTCCGACACAGTTACCTGGCTGCCCAGACTGCAGTTCCCAAGACTGGGGGCCTGAGGAAGGGCACAGGGACTCAGGATGGATCCCTCCTTGCAGGGGCTTATGGACCTTGGTGACTAAAAGGGGTGGGAGGTTACTAAGAGGCAAGTTGCTGCCACTGTGAACATGCCCAGTGAGATAAATCCTGAGAAATGATGATTAACAAAGGTAACAGCAGCGGGTTATTTATTTATTTGGAGGGGAGGGAAAATAATACAGTAACTGAAAGTGCACTCAGTTATTCTTTAGAAGCACACATTCGAGACTCAGTGCCAGCCTCCAGAAGCTGTATGTGTACTCAGGGACAAATGTCAACAACGCCTACTTAGTCAGCATTCTAAATGCCATGCTTAGGCCTTGTACAAGGGATGCATAAAATCAGAAAGTTACTCCCTTTTCCTTCTCCTTATCATTTTTGTGCCGGACAATATGTTAATATGATTATATGGTATGTGTGTCCTGATGATGGTGTATATTCCCTATGGTGTGTGGGGGGCAGCAGTCACACTTGTTGCAAGGATCACTCCTTGGGTGCTGGGGACATTCAGCGGCCAAGACTAAACCCACTCAGGACCTCTCATGCACTTTTCTACACTTTGGGTCACATCCCTGGTCACATTCCTTCTTTGGCTTCTGTGCCTTTCATTTTTAATTATATTCCTGCCTTTTCTTGATTGCTATCAATGCAAAAAAAAAGTAGGTTTGGTGTGGTATTTGGGGCTATCATTTTGAGACAAGGAGCATACATGTGGGAGGATTTTATCTTCCAACACCATGTCTCCAAATTTACTTTCTTAAAGTTCTACTCGTGGCCTTGCCCAGCTGGGACAGAACACCTGGAACTAATTTTAGGGTTGCCTGGCTAAGCCCCACACTGGTATTTGAAGTTTGCGTCCTCCCCAGACTCAAGCCCATTTCACCACCTCTGAAGGTGAGTGCAGGCTGATATTAATTAACAGTGAGTTGATTCACTGGCATCTTCCAGTCATTAAAGTAAATATTTAGCTTCAAATAGGCTCTTCCCACCTCAAATCCCCAAACATATTGCCTGCTCCCTTACACCACGGCGGCTGAGTCAGCCGCACCAGGCCGGTGGCTGTGGTCTAGGAGCAGAGTTTGATGCCCAGAAGGACGGGAACAACTCCATCCGCTGTAACATCTGCAGGCGAGACAGTTGAGCAGCAGGCCGGCCTTCAGGATGACTACGTTGTTTTTCTGTCCATGGTGGCGCTGAGTCAGCATCACTTAATAAACCCTCTGGAGGAGCCTGGATTTCTCTCGTTTAATTATCATCTTGGAGCTTTCTGAGAACTCCTGGAGGAAATGTTCATTCAGTTTTCCGCCCAAGCACAGCTGCTCTCTCACAAAGTCCTCGTTTCCCCTCTCGGTGCTAGCATCCCCTCTGGCATCGCTGGCATCCGCAGGTCACCAGGCAGTAGGTAAGCAGTGTGTGTTCCTTATGTTCTCCTGTGCGAACGTCATTGTTCTGGACCAGAGATCCGCGTGGAAGGACTTAGACACAAAGATCATTTCCTGGCAAAAACTCTTTTGCCTCCCACCCACCCACCCCCACCCTGCCCCCCCCAAAAAATTATTTTTTTCCAAAAAAAAAAAAAGGAGAAAAGACCTTCTAAAGATCAACTGACATATTTTTATGATTGAGTTGAACTTTTGTTTTGCTTTGTTTGTGTCTTCCTGTAAACAAATACTCAAATGTCCACTCTGTGCTATGACTAAGTTGGTATCATTAGGTTGGGACTGGGTGTGTGGGTAAGTGGGGGTGTGTGTGTAGAGATGTGGGTGTGTGCGCACACGTGTATTTAAAATGTTAGAAATGACATTGCAGCCTAAGGTTGAAGGAGAGATGAGTTTAAAAACAACCACCTATGTGAGGCAAGCAGGAAAGTGGGGGGACTTGTGTTTCTGTGATCTAAACAGTAATTGTAATGGGGTGCTGGCTATAAATGGACCCTTTGCATCATTGTTTCTCTGAATTAGAGGATTCCTTGCTGAAGGCACAAGACCATTGAAGGAAGTAAAGCATCTGGTTTGTTTTGTAATGAGAAGCAGGAATGCAAGGTCCACGCTCTTAATAATAAACAAACAGGACATTGTATGCCATCATCACAGGATGTCCTTCCTTCAACAGAGGACTGACTGGGGCTGGAGGAAAAGCCGGACAGGGCTCACAAAGAGCCCCACTAATTACTGCCTCTGTCTGCCTTCCACTTGCAGCCTTCGGTCTCCACGTTCTCTTTACACTTCACTCACACACTCCGCGGAAGTCTGGCTGAGGGCCGGGGGAAGGGGGTCGGCAAAGAAAATTTAATCTGTAGGATTACAATTTTTTCCTATTTCCCTATTTACCAAATAGTGGAGGGAGGGAAGTTAAGTTCTGCCAAACGTGAAGGTATTTTAGTTCGCAGGAGCAACGGAAGCTTTCAAGTTCGGGCGAGGGGAAAAACGCGCATTTCATAGGTTTGAGGACTAGACAGCCACCTCTAAAACGCACCAAAAAAAAGAAAAGATCATCCCCGAGGGGGTTGTACAGAGGAGGGGGAGTCACGGCACGCACGTTTTAGGTGCACTTTTTTAGGCTTCCCTTCCCGCCAGGAATGTGTGCGCCCCCCCCACCCCACCCCCCTCCTCATTTAAGCCGCCGCAGGAAGGAGGGCGGTCTGCAGTATTTAGAATACAATACTGTCCGGGTCCACGCCGAGGACTTTCAAGCGCCTTCAAAGGGAAATCAGGAGCTTCCAAGGCAAATGTTGAAATTCACAGGCTCGGAGAGGAAGCTCCCGGGCTGCTGCGGCTGCGGCGGCGGCGGCGGCGGCGGCGGCTGCTGCTGTTGCGGCTCCCCGGTGCGGGAGGGGGAGAGGAGGAGGAGGAGGAGGAGGAGAAGGAGGAGGAGGAAGAGGAGGAGGAGGAAGAGGAGGAGGGGTGGGGGGAAAGCCCTGGGCTGGAGCGCCGCCGCGCTCCCGCGAGTCCAGGTGTGGCCACGCCCCCACCTCGGGCAGCTGTAACAGGCGAATGGGAAATCCGAGGAGGGAGGGGAGGGGAAAGGAGCGCCTCTCGGGTTAATGCAGACTGAAAGTGCTGGGGCGCCGCGCGGCCCTCCAGTGTTGCGGAAAGGCGGCGCAGCGCGCAGCAGCACCTGTCCGCCGCCGGGAGCCGGGAGCGGGCGCGGGAGGGACGCGCGCGGCGGCGGTAGCAGCGGCAGCGGCAGCGGCAGCGGCGGCCGCCGGGGAAGCCGCGGGAGCCGCGGTGCGCGCCCGGACTCAGCCCGCGCGGGGACGCGGAGGGAAGGCGGACTGGGGGAGCGATGCGCTACACTGCTCTCCGATGTTGGATATTTGCTTGGAAAAACGTGTGGGTACGACCTCGGTAAGGAATTGCATCTTTCTTTCCTTTCCTTTTTTTTTTTTCTTTTTTGGAAATTCTGAAATTGATCAGAAAACTTTTTTTTTCTTTTTTTCCCATGTTGAGCTCCGAACCTCGCCAGAAACCAGAAAAGCGTCTGCTTCTAAGGCACTGTCAGACGTTTATAAGACTTTTATTTTTCTTCCCCCCCCCCCAGCTTCTCTTGATGAATCATTAACCCTTTCAGTTCTAGGCGTGATTTGACACAATTCATTATTGAAATTTCATTCCCTGGCTCCTGCCCACCACCACCTCCTCCTCTTCCCATCCCACGGTGGTGAGGGGGAAACGGATCGGGTTAGTTGACTTTTTTGATTTTTTTTTTTTTGCCCCGATGACGGGTTATTGATTTCTCTGGCATCGTGACTTGTATATTGTTGGAGGGAAAAAACAAGCAAGTTGGTTTTGAATCGTGACGGAAGGGGAAAGACAACTCCGCATCTAAGTTTTTTTTTTTAAAGAAGCGCGCCGGGAAGGATTATTTCTCAGATATTAGGGAAGAAATAAGAAATAGAAGGCTCAAAGCTTCCCTAAGGATTTTCATGATTATGTTTACATCTGCAAGAGGACGCCTTCCCTGGAAATGATGCCCGTGTTCCTACTTTTTATCAAACATGACTATCTGGGAAAACATTGCTCAAGCTGTTTACCCTTTTTTTTTTCTCTCTCTTTGGAAAGCACTTTTTCCAAACTGGGGCGCTGGGGTTGGAGTTGCGGGAATATCCTTATCAATATGCCAGTGGATGCATGCGGAGCCCGGCTTCCGGATCCCTCCTAAATTTGTCCTAACTTTAGTTACAGTAAACTGTAGCCCCTCAGTAACTTCTGGGAATTGGTACACTTTCAGATTTAAATGGAAAGTGCTATTTGTAGCTGAGGACTCCGAGACGAATTCTCTCCAGGGAATTCTATTGAACAACTTTATGTTTTGTTGTTTCTTTGGTTCCTTCCAATTTGGCACGAGATGCCCCCAAATCCAAAAAAAAAAAAAAAACCACCCCAACGGCTGGAGCTGTCGGCAGCCCCCACCCCATTTTTTTAATTTTCTTCCTCTTTTCCTGTGGTCCTAACAATTTCTGAAAGGCTGCGGCTCAGTGATGCCCCAGGATGCACCCTTTTTCATTATTGCGTGTGAGAGGATGAAAGAACTCCACAGTAGAGGGGGGGGGTGCGGGGGGGGGGGTGGGGGGGGAGTTGTTTTGAAAGTTGTTTTGCGTAGGGAGCTGGTGGGAAAGTTCAGTCTTCCCCATTTGGAAAAGGCAGGCTGGGTTCCGCTCCTGCACCACACGCGCTTTCCATTTTTAGCTTCATTCAGAGGCAGACAGAGCTCCTTCCTCTTCCTCTCCTTGTTTGTGACACTTTTCTGAGGCAGCTTTTCCACCAGGGCTGAGGGTCTGGCGGCCATGACCCCAGGCGCTCTGGGATCCAGGCTTCAGCGCCCACATTTTTCGACTGTGAGAGGTTAAAAAAAAAAAAACAGGGATTGATCAAAGGTGTGTTTCACCCCCCCCTTTTTTGTTTCTTACCCCCCCCCCCATGAGGTTGCCAGACTTTTTAATTATTTTTTTAAACCCGCATTTTAAATCCTTGCTTGTGGAAGACACTCTTTGTACGGCTTTTTGGCGCTTACTCAACAGGCCCAAGCATTCTGTCCGCATCTGCTTTGAAAGTCCTGGACTCCTGTGTTAGTCATCGGCTCTCTGGAGGGAGCACAGGACAATGGGGATTAAAGGCCTTTCCCTTCTCTTCCAGGCTGCCCCGAAGTGTAGTAGCTCCAGCGCTGTGAGGTTGCAAGCACTGGCCGAGGGGACCATGAAAATGGACATGGAGGACGCCGATATGACTCTGTGGACAGAGGCTGATTTTGAAGAGAAGTGTACGTACATCGTCAATGACCACCAGTGGGATTCTGGTGCCGATGGAAGCACCTCGGTTCAGGCCGAGGCATCTTTACCCAGGAACCTGCTTTTCAAATATGCCACGAACAGCCAAGAGGTAAGCCTCCCTGTGTATGGCGATTCTGGGGTGCCCCATCCCCTTCCTTGCATTGAGGCCTCAGATCTGGGAGACCCTGTTAGAAGCCACCAGTACTGGATCGCTTCATTCTGTTTTCCCTAGATTTCTGCTTCCCTCTCTCAGCCAGGCAGCCTCAGTACATCTCCGTCTCCCAAACTGGGCCACCAGGGCTCAGCTCTTCATTGGGGACAAGTTGACACATCTTGGAGCAGAATTGCTCAGGAACCTTGAGGAAGCCTCCGGCCACTGCTCACCCTGACCCTGGTCCCCTTCTTGTACAATAGCTTATGGAAGGGGGAGAAACTTTTTCTTGGAAAAAGTTTTTCCTGTTTCTTTTGTCTCCTTTTGGGCCGGAGGTGGCTTTACTCTTTTTTAACGAGCTGGCTTTATTAGCTGGGTTTCTAAAATTATTTTTCAAGACCTCAACGTGTTTATGAACTGCAGGCACGGTATAAAGCACACAGGGGTTCATGTAAAAGTGTCCTCTGTCCGATGACTTCAGCGCTAACCACTGTTTATCTGTGGCAGCTTCTTTGCTTGGGCCGGACTGGCAGGCCAATTCCTTTTGGGCCTCTGAAGTGGGTACACTCTTTGTTGTTTCAAAGGGGCTGAAAACCCAAACTTAAAATGAGCAAAGGAATCATGTTTACCCTTTTATAGAACTCTTAGAGCGCGGCGTGATGTTTAGCTGTGAAATAACTCGTAGAACCACCTCTTGTGTGGAGAAATCGGCCACTTCAGCTGCTCTGGCCAGTCCCTGCATGGAAGGAATGGCCCCTCCATAGACATTACCAGGAACCACAGGCCACTGTCAGTGCTGTGAATGCCTTCAGAAAGGGGTGAAAAGGAGATCATTAGCTGTAGAAATCCATAGCTTAATACAGGATTCATTACGGCCTTGTTAAATCACTTTCTTCCTTCCCTGAAGAAACAGCATTTGAAGGAGTCGGGAAGCCTCTTTGGGAAATACTTTGTCTCTTTCCTGTTTGTGTGTCTGAGTTCAGTGTTTTTGGTGAGGGGAAGACACAGCTGTCTAAAATTAAATCAGAACAACTCTGCTTTGAGTTTCATTAAAACGCCACCAGTGTGTGTGTGTGTGTGTGTGGTGTTTGTTTTCTCTGCTGAGAGAGTGGAGGCAGGTTTTATAAAAAGCAAAATTTAAATGGTAGTTGGACGTGAGCATTACCAAAAAATTAACCCTAGAGGTCAGCCTTAATTATACCTCTTCCTGAAAGTAACACTCTCCTGAATACAAAGTCTCTGAATATGTGTGGCCCATGGAAATCAATATAGGATTTGTTTGGGTATTTAAGGTTTAGTGGTGGCTTTAAAAGTACCCCCCCCACACACACACACACCACCACCCTTATATCAAATTCAGCCAAATATTAGTCTATGCCTAGGGGTCATTTGTTTGGTGACCATCCGGTTCATTTGGACTGAAATAAAGATCTCCCTTTGGTGGCTGTTCTTGGCCTCTGTCTTATCAACAATTCAGCTCTGTTAAAAGTTTTTCAGTTTTTACCATTCTATGGAAAGTCACAACTAAATCAGGTCCTGAGTGCCTTTAGATTAGGGAGTGCAAGGTTCAGAGACAGTCACTTACCCCTGGACAGGCGTTCACTCACTTCCTCAGCCAGTGCTACTTGATTGTGCTACAGTGGCCCCTCTTGGTGTCACTGTGGTTTTATTTATCGTCTTCACGTATTTCACACTGATCCTTTATTTAATGTGCATGGTGCTTTCCCTCCGAACCTCAAACTCCCTACTTCAATAGAGGCAGCGTCCCCAAAATATATGTAAATGCCTGTGTTCTGAAGAGAGGGTCTTTTCCAAACTATCTTGGGAGTTCAGATCAGGGTTTTCTTCCATATGTTTCCACATGTGATTTTTTTAGTTGAAATACTTGAAGAGAAATACAGTCTCAGTCCCTACACATAATAGAATCAGGAAACCCATGTAAATGACACTCTAGTGTCTTAAACTTACTCTAGAATCTGTCCCTCATTTTCTGTTTCTGCCTCCTTCCATTTATGAAATTTGGGAAAGGACAGCTCCCTTAGGGTAGAGAGAGTGCTGTGGTATAAAATCTGCAAACCAGTCCCAGGACAGAATTCTTTAGGATTGATGAAATGTTACATTTTCACTTCTCAGTTAGCCCTTTCAGTCCTGAGAGCCGTGGAAATAGTGGGGAAAAGCCTCTGTATACATGTAGGGTTTTTTTTTTCCCCAACTGATTTATCTTACCCTTGTGTAAGTTTTCTCATTTAAGTAGCAGAAGATGTTACATTTTGTACTGCTGTGCTGACATACTGGGGATTTTTTTAACAAGACCATTTTTTCGTTATGAATTTGTGCTATGTGTCAGCGCCTTTTTTTTTGGTTTAGAAACAAAACATACCAGCTATATTTCTGATCGTGACCCTCATTTTTAGATTGGGTTTAGAACTGTACTGCACTTTTAATGAGCCTGTTCTTACTTCCTATTTCCAGAACTCAAACCAAATATAGACATACTATTCAAAAATTTTTAAAGCATTTTTAACTGATGGGTTATTCTTTTAGGGGGGGATTTTCCCCTGGTCAAACAGAAATAATCTTCTCAGAGTACTTGAATGCAGATCAATTTAAACGTTTGTAGCCTAAAAACAGTGGCTTGTACGGAGATTGTTCATGTTCAAAGGCACTGTGGCCCTGGGGGTCTGACCTCCCAGAGTCATAGGGTGATAAACATCAGATGTATGATGGGGACTCCTCGGTGTCCATTTTGATTGAAGTCCATTATTAACTCAAGCCATCTACAACAAGTATCTCTCCCCAACATGCAATTCCCTCTTCTTCATACCGCCTTTTATTTAGGAGACAGTATACTGGGACATTACCATGTTTCCTTTAATATAAAGATAATTAAGGAGGAAACCGTCTAAAAACATCCCCATTCACTCCACCCCTTAAAACGGGTGGGGGGGGAATCATGAATTACAGGCTAAAAGACTCGATGTCCTTAGGAGTTCTAGTCATCTTAATGCAAATGTCCTTCCTTATATTCAAAATAGGACTTTAATTCAAAGTCGCTTTTTTTATGGGGTAGGATTCAGGGAGGGGGAGAGCCAGCTGGTACTTAAAATGACCTTCATGTCATTTGATGTGAGGATGTGCATGCCCCATTCAGACCTAAATGCTGCAGAAAATTCACCATTCTGAGCGTCCCTGATCCCTTGAAGGGGGAAATTGACCATAAAGAAGAAAAAGTGTCTGTTCTCCCAGACTTTCATTGAGGTCCCCACTCACTCCCCAATCCCCAAAGTTGTAAAGTTTTTATTTTTTAAAGTGGAAAATAAGTCCTGTTTTTAGCCCGGTGTCCCTGGACATCTGCATGTGTCCTGTAACCACTGACACTGATAACCGGAGTTCAGCTCAGCATCCAACGCTTGGTGTGGAAAAGTAGGACAGCAAGTCCAGGGCAGCGACCTCTTGGTGTGACACTTACAGGTGGCACACAACAGCCTGTCCCCCTGTCCTCCGTGGAAATTCTTTAGGACCCTGGTCAGTTCCAGTGAAGGTTCCTTCCTGAGCTAGGTGCACACATTGTTAGTGAGTTTTGTTCCCAGCGAGAGACTGAAGGCCAGCCTGCACCATACCCGATTTCTCTGAAGCACGGATTCGCTTCATGGATATAATGTGGCCTGGATCTTTCAGGGCTGGAGGGGAGAGCTCGGACTTGGTCTTCAACACTGCATTAAAAATACTCGGTTCTTACCTTTAAACACCTGGCTGAGCACCGCAATCTAACAGTTGCAGCTTTTAATGTCTTCTTGATACGAAGGTGTTTATTGTGTATTAGAAGGCAGAAGGACTGAAAATGGATATAAATTATGTAGGTGACGGGATTCCTTCCAACTCTAATTCTTAGGATTTTCTCTATCTATCCATCTGTGTATTTATTTATGTATACTCTGTAGCTCTGTGTATATGAAAGTCTTAAAATGTGAGGGTTCTGTTCCACTGGTAAGGATGGTCTAATATTGAGACTGATTTGTTTCAGGGATTTTCAGGGTTACCATAGACCTCTACTACCAAAGATTGTTTTCACTCACTCGCTTGTCTTTCCTGCTGTATACGTACCACTTACCGGTTAATAGACCAAGGGGTTTGGGCCCAGTCATGCCTTTCCCAAATTCCTTTGTAGGAACAAAATTCTACTGTGCTTCAAAAGCCCATAAGAGACTGCTGTATGTTTTCTCAGTGTAAGAGTAATAACTGAAAACCTAAAGGCCCATTGGTTAACAAAATGACAATTCTGGAGAAAAACTCTGACCTCCATGTAATGCTGCTTGTTGGTAATCAAGCTCTGACTCCCAAGACTGTCTGCAGGAGACTATAATTTAAGACAAAGTTGATGAACCAGTTGAGTGTCTTTCTTAAAATTACTGCTTTAAAGTGGATATGTTGAAAATATCAACTGCTAATTATTGGCTCACCAACAAATGACATTATTTGTTTTTCCTGCTTGTCATTTTAATATTATGGAATAATCACTCAAATATGAATTCCGAATGGTTTGCGTGTCATGGAAGTCAGTTCCATGAATTTCTTAAATTAATTAGGTTTAATAGTGTATCATAAACAATGAGCCTCTGAATAAGTAAGTATAATTAAGCTGTAGTGAATATTTTTATCTGAAGACTGTGCTGACAGAATCCTGTCCCCAGTAGCTATACTGCTAATAATGATCAATAATAATGAACTGCTACAGAAAGGGCAGATAGATGTAAATGAAGGCAGGGGAGAAGAAAAATGAAATAAACATCTGCTTTTCTCAGCTCTACCAGAAATTCATAAAAGACCCAAAATAACACTGGCTCACCAACTTGGTTTCAAGTTGCATTAGGTTTAGAAAAATTTTTTTTCTCTCTCTCTTTCCAGTTTGGATATAAATATGGCTAGAAAGAATACCCAATTTAAAAAATATTTATCGTTGATAAGAAATTACCTGAACTGTCACAACTACATAGATAAGCTTGTTCCATAGTGATTTAAACAAATTTAAATTTCCTTGAGATTTTATTAAGATATTTGTGGTGTGTGTGTGTGTGTGTGTGTGTGTGTGTGTGTGTGTGTGTGTGTGTCTATACTGATATGATATATTGATATATGGTATAACCAAAATCTCAAATTCTATCATGAACTGTTCTTGGTTTTTATTTTAGGGGCTACCATTTCAGATGCACACTTACACAGGAGTCACTAAGGATAATAGGCTAGTAGCTAAATAAAACAAATATTATATATACCTCCCCTCCGGTTCATTTCAGTAAGGTAACAATAAGTAATCTGTAGGCCATTTTGGACGTAAAGAAAATTAAAATGGGAAAGTGAGTAAATCAAAGCCAAAACAGAACTCTAACTGCAAATTGTATAAAAGATTATCTGCAGAGGAGTTCTTTTAAATAGTGATGAATTGCTTCCTGATTTGTGGTTGGTGATTTTTTTTTTGATCCCCATCCTCCACACCTTAGAGAAATTTACAATCAAGGAGGAACAGGCATAGTTAACATGTTTCTTTAGCAAGGCCCTACAAAGTCAAATGTGTGATACATCCGTCTGAGAAGGTCATTTCCTTAGATCTCAGAACCCACAGTTCCACTCTGTATAAATTCCATTTAAAAGAAGACGTGACCACAATCAAGTAGAAGATGGTGAAGAATGAAGTTTCTTGAAAATCTATTACTGAAAACCGGCAAGCTGGAAAGGAAAACAAACCAAAAAATAACTCATCTGAAATGAAAAACGTATATAATGTGTTTGGTTTCTGGTTCCTGGGGCCTTGTGGCACAACCAGAGAGCATTATTTTGGTTTTTGAGGTTAAAATTATTTTATTTCCTTCAAACACTATGTTTATGGTTTGAGGGAGAAGGAGAAATAGAAAGTGGGAATAGACTGAAGTAGTATAATCGTGACCATTTAATTCTGCAGTGTAAAACAGTTATTCTCTGTTCTCCTTGCATAAAAGGTAGTAAAAATATAGAATCCTCAGTTACTGCATAACAATCCTCTAGACTTTCTTTTGTGCTTAAAGTTGAGTGTTCTTGCTTTTGATCTGTAGCAGAGTTGAAAAGAAGAAACTTATTTTTTAAATTATGCAGACATAGGACCACCTGCTCTCCATATCATAATTTTGTCATTCTTGGTTGTATTACCACTTGACAATTCATTGAAATTAAAGTGGTTGGTTGATATTTTAGAATCAAACTAATTGTTTCTTATGTTTCACCCTCTTTAGGTTATTGGAGTAGTGAGTAAAGAATACATACCAAAAGGAACACGTTTTGGGCCTCTAATAGGAGAAATCTACACCAATGATACAGTTCCTAAGAACGCTAGCAGGAAATATTTTTGGCGGGTAAGTAAGGAAAATTTTCCAGACTCATTAAGAATAAGGGGGTGGCAGGGTTGGGGAGGAAAAGATTAGAATGACTGGATCATTTCCTTTTTAATCGGTATTGAACTCACCACCAGTAATTCGCACACAGGGAATTCTGAGCAAGTGTGATGAAACTGGCTTCGTGTTTGAGCCAGGAAGCATAGCCTATAGGTATTGGAGATAAAAACGTGGACTATATGGCAGTCAATTTTTGCAATTAATTGGAGCTTTTATTTGTTTTGCGAGGTCTTGGGGGGTAGTTTTTTTTTTTTTGGTTTGGGGGCTACCCCCAGCAATAATCAGGGCTTACTCCTGGATTTGCGCTCAGGAATTGCTCCTGGCAGTGCTCAGGGTCCTGTGGAATACTGGCAACCAGTTGTATTATCTGCTCAGCCATCTCTCAGCCCCCCCCCCCCCAAAGGAAACAGTTTGCTGCTTGCTTTAAGGGTAGCATTATTTGCATTTCTCCGCTAGGAAGTAGTGATGAGTCACCAAGTCTTAGATTTCACCTGTTCTTGATTTCTTGCTGAGTTAACTTTTAATTGAATGGAAGAGTACTCACAAATGAATTAATCAAAAGAAATGATAATTCTTAATTATGAAGGAAGGATGAGTAGAGGTTGGTATTGGTGGAATAGAGATGGAGAATAGAACTCATCCCAACCTAGTCCTGTTTTAAATGCATCTGCGACATAAAACTGACAGCATGTAGATTACTCCATGGCATAAGAAAAATGCTTACCATCATTCGAAAGGATAACAGCAAAAACTGCATTACGGTTACTTTGCCAGTACTTGCTCAGAACATGTCAGTCTTCTGGGTAACTGTATTTATAAAATATTTTCTAGTAGAGGCGAGATAGTTCAAGCGATATAACATGTGGAGCATGTCTGAAGCCTGAGTTCAGTTGTTCTTCCACCCCTACCCCAGTGCTGCTTCATCTCCCCCGCCACTTGGAAAATAAAAACCAAAGACTTATTTAGGAATTGCACCAAAGAAATGAGATTTTCACTATTTTCTAAGCTAAAGAGAGCAATGATTGTTTGCAAAGATTTGCATACTTAAAATTTTCATTTAAGAATTACTCATTCTTAATTTATATTTACGGCATGACTTATAATGGACGAAACGTGAGTGCATGCTTGCCTTTATTGCCAATAAAGTCTTAGAAGAGAAGGGAGTTTAACTCAAAGGTCTGAGTTAAAGCAGCCCCGCTAAAATTTCATTAACACGTGGTCATTTTTTTAAAAATTTTGTTTGGTGTCAAGAATCGAACCCAGAACCTCACACACAAGACAGGTGTCCCACTGCCAAGCCATCCTCCCAATCCCCCAGTGATTTTGTTTTTCTCGAAAGATAGGAAACCTAAGGATACTCATCCCTTCACAGTTCCAGTTTTTCCCATTCATTCAAGAGTCACTCTGGGTAACTGAATTACCTTCCTTGGGAGATCCTGGTAGAATCCAGATGCAAAGAATATTGTAGGAGATTCTACATCGCTTACAAAAAATAACATCCTGCTTTTTGCTGGCGGAAACACTAACATCTGTTGTGAAGAAAGAAAAAGTGTCATGCAGATTACACAGTTGGAGAAGAGAAGGGATGTGCGAGTTGAGAAACCAGTGACATTTCTTGTAACTGTACTTATGAGTCAGCACATTTTTAATCTTCGTGATAATAGATGGAAATGTCGTGAGGTGACAGAGAGCAGTGTTCGCGCGACGTAGGCATTATTTCATTGGCTTGTGGGGGTGTGTGTCTGGTGCCTGTGACTTCATGGCGTGGACATTTCTGTTTCTAAATGAGGCTAAAGTGAACTGTAGTCTGTGGAAAGCTGCCTGGAATCAACATATCCGTAGCTTTAGAAAGCAGTTTCCGCCCTCTGAACTGTGCAGTGAGCAGCGATGGCACCCCATGTTCCTGGAAGTTTGCACATCAGAGTAAACAAACTTGAAAACCCCTCTTGATAGCAGAATTCACCCAGCCTTGTTCCATTTTCTCTTAACAAAACACACCGCAAAAGCTCTCACAAGCTGCTTTGATGAAGCCACATGTATTTCCCCCTTCACAATTTACAGGAAGTTACTCTCAAAAGAAAGTGATTCTGGTGTTTACTGCCTATATTAAAGGGACAGAGTTCTTTTTCATCTCTGATAACGTTTGCGTGAACGATAGAAATGCATATTAGGCTGACATAGTCAGCTTGTGACTGAGAACCGGGCTGTAATAACTTGCTGTCCAGTTAGAGTGAAATACCTGCTACGAACCAGGCTGTGCAACTTTGAGGCTACCTGTCACAGATATTCAGGCATTGATTACAAATGGGTAAGGAAGTTTTTCAAGTCTGGAGTAAAGGTGGTGGTACTTGTTTAAATGTGAGTCTTTGGACAGATCCAGAGTTCGTAAGGTGTAGTCAGGATGTGTGTGTGTGTTTTAAGTTTTTCTCCTCTGCCTTTTATCTGAACTATGTGAGTGCAACGGCAACGGCTATTTATTACTGTGGACAAACTGAATTTTTTCATTGAGTTTTGCCTTTAGAGAATCATATCGCTTCTTCCTGGGCTCTTTCCCAAAACAAATGCTTACGACTCTGTGAGTGGCGTTTTTAGCCAAGCTCCTCGCAGATAAGAGGGTTCCCCCTCCCCTCCTTTGGCATAAAGGAAAAGAGCAAGGCTGGACATGTTTATCAAGAGGAAAAGTGACTTGTGGGTAGACGCAAATTCTGGCCTCTGTCCCTGCACTCACTGTTATGGCAGGTGAAGTTCACCTTTGTCCCACCCACTATTTCCACCAAAAGGCTGGGTTCCAAGTATTCATATGATCTAGTATGACTTTAGGACTTGGAGGGTTGGGGGTGGAGGATGTTTGCATAGTTCAAGCCTTGGGGCGGGGGTGTAGGAAATGGCAAGTACAGAGGCCATAGAAAAAAGTTGAGAGACACAGTTTGACGCATTTAGTTGGCTCAGTCTACTCCGTGACTCAAAGTATTCAAGTCAGCAGAATCAGAACTGAAGTTAACATGATCCATTTGCTGCTCTCGGGTGGTGTAGTCAGACTGAGGCAGCGCCTGATGTGAAATTCGGTGTTTGAGGCTGTGCTTCGATTGACCCCCACCCCCAAGGTGAAAAGACAATGAGCTTGAAATGGAAAGAGTAACTGACAATGTGGGCCTTAGCTGTTTCTTACCTGATTTCTGCTGATTCAAGTCTCCATCAGCTAAATGGTTCTTTCTGTTTCTAACTAGGTAATACGAGGGCCCCACATTCCAGAAGGTCTAGAATGTGGTGTATTTCTTCTTGCAGGTGCTGGGAAAGCTTTGCATTGCTTTGGGGCTGACTTTTTTTTTTTTCTAACACATCTGTCTTCTCTTTGGGCCAGATCTATTCCAGAGGGGAGCTCCACCACTTCATCGATGGCTTTAATGAGGAGAAAAGCAACTGGATGCGCTACGTGAATCCAGCACACTCTGCCCGGGAGCAAAACCTGGCTGCGTGTCAGAACGGGATGAACATCTACTTCTACACCATTAAGCCCATCCCTGCCAACCAGGAGCTTCTTGTGTGGTATTGTCGGGACTTTGCAGAAAGGCTTCACTATCCTTATCCCGGAGAGCTGACAATGATGAATCTCAGTAAGTGGATTAAAGAACAACAACAACAAAAAATGCCAGTAATGTCAGTTCTGCCCCTATGAGCTAATAACATGTTGTTTAATTATATGGCTTCATCTGTTGGGCCAAGTAGGTGGCTTAAACTAGGGACTAGGCAAAGGGGAGAGAAAAGTTAGTCCCTTTTCCTTATTTTGAAATTTAATCAGTTTTAAAAGTATTTTGGATGCCTTTGAGTAGATTTTTTAGAAAGGTGCAGGAAGACATATATATATGAATATATAAATATGTATGTATAGTCACATATATATTTTAGTTCTGATGTATTCAAAGAGGATGGAGAGAGTAGGATGAGAACTGTTCCTGACGTGCCAGGTATGCAAGGTAGCACCCCTGGCTTGTGGTAATATATTTGTACTTAAAAAGTGTTGGCCTATTTTGGTGCTGGGAGTTTGATCACGTTTTGATCTGCTGTGAACCATTGTTAAATTTATGTAGAAAAACATAGTTACGAATTTTCAAATATTCTAAAATAACTGTAAAGATAAAAGATATTTATCTTCCTTATGGTAAAACCCTATCTTATCTCCTCATCATTATTACCGTAATCTCTTGTCATTTTATCTTAACAAATTTTCAGTTCCTTACATTTATAAGCTTTTACTTTTTTTTTTTTTTTTTGGTTTATATTTTTAGTTTTGCTTTTTTGAGCTACACTCAGCCGCACTCAGAGCTGACTTCTGATTTTAAGCTCAGGGATCCTTCCTGGCAGGCTCAGGTGACCATAGGGGCTTCCAAGGATTAAACGGTTTTTAAAATTCCCCTTTTGGTTTAAAACTTTCTACATCCAGATGCTAATATGTGATAATTTTTTCTTTTGATATCATTTTAAACTTGAGTTGTGTGGGTCATCTGAATAATGCCCTGGTACCCACCCTTTACTCAGATTTACTAATCATTGACGGCCTAATCATTTGCTTTGTTTGAGGACTAAATGTAGGGCTTTTGTTGGTGGTGGTTGGTTTGTGGGCTGTGCCTGGTGATGCTCAGGGGTTACTCCTGGCTTTGTGTTCAAGAATTACTTCTGGCAGGGTTCGGGGGACTATATGAGATGCTGGGAATTGAACCTGGGTTAGACACATGCAAGGCAAGCATCCTACTGTTATACTATGTTCCAGCCCCACTAAATGTAGTTTTGATTCACATTTTGTCTTTGGAGATAATGTGGGGTAAAAGTCAACATAAACTTAAGTTAAATTTTTAACTTGAATTTTAGAGGCAGTTATCAAATCAGCTATGTATCCTTGTTTGGCAGACTCTAGCTCTGTGGTTAATTTGATGTTGCTCATTTCCCAGTGAGTCTATGAACTCAAGAGTATACTTGTGTTCTGAAATTTTGGGACAATAAAAGCTTTTAAGGAAAAGTAGTTTTGGTCCTTCAGGAAGAAATTTTGGACAGCTCAGAAACAAACTGAACTCCAACAAGAGCAGATGGGTACAAATGGTGACCAGAGGTGGTTTCTGTCTTCCTCTTCGGCAGTCCAAGAATCTCTTTCCTTTCACTTAGGTCAGATACCCTGGTGATTCAGTCCAATATTCCAGTCTGTGTTCATGGAGGCCCTTTGCTTAGGGCCTGGTGAAAAGGTTTCTGTTCCAGCAAGACATCCCACAAGAAGATTTGCTTGTTCTCCTAACTTGGTTGGCATAGCAAGTCACTTCCTCTAGGGGGGTTCTCTTATATTATTTAAACTTAATTAATTCATGGATTCAGAGAGAATCTTTGATATTAAAAACAAAGTGCAATAACCTTACTTGACCTGATCCACCTCGATGCCTTTACACCAGCCATACCAGAGCTTTTTTGTGTACTTTTGTCTCCTGCCAAAGAGAGGTTTCAAAGGCCTTGCATTCAGCAACTGTAATAGGATTTGAGTAGCATTTTACAGTCCAGTACTTGATTTTCCTGGTGTTTGTTGTTCAAAAGTGACTTTTATGCTTCTCGTGAAGTGATTTTTTTTGGTGGCCTCAAATATCCCTTTTTTCATTTTTCAAACTTTTAACTAAATGGGGACACAACATTTTCAGATGAGCCTTTCACTGACCAGTATTCAGAGTGAAGGCTGAGAGTTAATAATAACCAGTCGCGTTAAGCCAAGACGACTGCTGCTGATTGTGAAACGAGTTGTCTTAGGTGTGGTGGCTGATGATTGAGACTCCGATCAGGAAATTTTCCACTATTTCATCAGGCCTAATAGGTAGATGGTGTCTTCAAATGAGTCGAGTTGGGTTTCCGTGCTTCAAGCATAATAGAAGTTCTGTGTTGGAATCGCCAAGTGCGGGCTTCCGGTGGCAGTTGTGGCTTGAGAAGAGATACCAGGAATACTGAAATATAAATAAAAATAAGTAGACAGGACTCACAAATAGGCATCTTCATAAAACCGAAGGAGCGAGAGCTAGTCAGATTACCTCCAACCTACCCCTCTCCTGCTTCTTGCTCTCCCCCCGCCCTTTTTTTTGCCTGTATGTATCTTACTAACCCATCTAGAAAACAGTTGACCAAATTATAGACTTCTAAATGTTAATCTGCTTTCTCAGTTTCAGTTGAAAACAGACTTTGTTTTGCCTACTGCAGAACTTCTAGGTTCTTTCTTGTAGTCTTTGGGGGTTCTTATTATAGATCGAAAATGTGAGTCGGCATAATTAAGCCATTCAGAGCCTTCAGAAGCAGTTCACTCTTGAAATGACTCCGTCCGCCTACAGCCATTTAAGATTTAAGAACAAAAACAGATCTTGATTTTCTTTTTCATGTTAACTCAAATTGCTGCTGAGTGGGAGAGTTAGAAATGACACTGACTCCACTGATTACTCAGCTGCTGAAGGATGATTTTTTTGAGATGGACTTTCATAGGACTACATAATTTCCAGCTTAGAATATGGCCGGGGGAGGGGGGAAGGGAGGGAGCTAATGTTTCCCTGTGGATATTGTTTTTGGAGTAAGATAGGCATCTGTTTTTGTGAAGGCATACGCGAGAGCAAACATTGTGGATAGGTGGCATGCCAGGCACGGCTGTTCTACATAGAGAATATACAGTCTAGCTTTCTTGCTTGTGACTCCCATCATTAGCTTAGTTTCAGTTCAGCGATTGGATTATCAAGGTTCTGAATGTGAGCGCCTAACTGAGAGTAAGGCTCTGTGCTAGGAATGGAGTTGGTCGTTTTCCTGCAGACTTTGTTGAAAAGAACCAAAATAACCACTGGAGAAGTTATGAGACTTAGATCGTTTGCCACAGGAAAATGATAGAAAGTGGTGACAATGAAAATCCTGTGTTTTTGCTCGATGGGGGTGGCGTCTCTCTTGTTAATGATGTGCCGGGCTCTGTGCAAATCCTTCCAAATCATTTCTTTTTCGCCTCTATAAAATTCCTTCCTGTAGCTGTGAGATGCTCGGCCTATCAGCTTCCCAAGTGAGTTGTCTCTTCCTCAACCATTTCAGCTTTAAAAAACAAAAGTGACAATTTGAACTTCCTGCCTGCTGGGCCTCATTGAAAGACTGATATTGGCCTGATAAGGGGGTATTTATTTTGGTTTAGTGGCTTCAGAAATCCCTCTCCCTCCACAAGCTTTCCATCACTGCCCCCATCAGCGTCTTCCCTGATAGCAGTGGCCTGGCTGTGTTTATTCTGGGGCTGCCGGCTCACCCGGGAGTTACTGATAACAGCTCTCGCCAGAGATAACATTCTCCGAGGGGCTCGCTCATGGCATCAGATCCCTCAAGCCTGTCAGCCAAGAGAATGCATTTGAAGAGTTGAGAATCTGGAGTTCCATCCAGTGCATTTCTAGACCTATCAGCTAGCAAACCTAAAAAGCTGGGGTGCTTTCTCAGCTCATTCAATCGGGGAGGCTTTTTTCTTTTTTTCTGGGGTGCTTTCTCAGCTCATTCAATCTGGGAGGCTTTTTTCTTTCTTAAAGATGACAAATGACTATTAAGGGGGGGGGGGGCGGGACAGGCTCCAGCATCATCTGCCATACCTGTGCCCTTTGTATTGATGGTATGTGGCAAGCATAGCTGCCTTTCAGACCTGTATGCACCCTTGTAGCTCTAAAGCCGGGCACAAACTCTTCCTGCCTCTTAAACCATCTGCACGGACCAATGATGGCTGTTCTGGCCCCTTACTCCAAGAGCAGGTGTTGGGTGGGACCTGCATTCCTGCCCAGTCTTCCTCAGGCAGGCTGAGCCAGGAGATGGAGCCTTCTGGATTCCCGTGGTGCTTTCCTGAAGGGCATCCCTGGTTCAGTGTGTCGGAGGCATGAGGCTGACTAGCAGCGCAGAGCATCATCAGCTGCCTGCCCCACCCCCACCCCCAGCCTGCTGCCCTCCCGTGCAAGGCTTTCATCTCGGCTGCCTGTTTTCTTTGGTGCTCTAAGTAATTGAACTGGCTCTGGGAGTACCTGTTGTGGTTTGGCAGCCGGGCTGTCTCACACCCCTTGTGATTTCAGGGGAATGCAACAAGGAGCCTGGTTGGCCCTGGCAGGATGCCTGGGTGAACTCCCTGTGGTCAGCAAAATCAAGGGGCAGGGTGGCACCCACAGGGCTCACCTGTCCAGTGGGCCTCAGCCATTTGAACAAGGATTCAAACAGGAATTCGGTGAATGCAGGCAGAAATGGACGACTGCTTAGGATGGGAAATGAGAAAATAAGTCTTTTGTTTTTGTTTTATTTGGGGACTGCCCCTGGTGGGGGCTTAAGTTTCCTTCCTAGCAGTGCTCAGAGGACTGTATTGTGTGTCAGGGATGGAATCTAGGTAGGCTGCAGGTCCTTTACCTGCTGTTCTACTAACTCCAATACTTAGAAATGAGCCAGAATCTTTTACCTCTCATTCTCAGGGTGTGTTGATTTCCCTTAAGTAAACTGCTAACATCACAGTGGCTCTGGGTAGTCTGTGACACACCAGCCCAATATTTTTCTTCTTTTTATTTTCTTTTGGGGGGGGGCCACACACTGCAATGGTTAGGGGTTACTCCTGATAACTACACTCAGGAATTGCTCCTCAAGGTGCTTGGAGGATCATATGCATGGCAGGGATTGAACTCAGGTTGGCTATGTGCAAGTACATTACCCTTTGTGCTACCTTTCTGTCCCCATCTACCCTAGTATTTTTCTACCCTCTTTTTTTTTTTTAATCTTGGTCATGGGGTTGCAGGCCATGCCCAGCCATGCATGAGGGTGCTCTAAGCTCTCAGGTCAAAAGCTTCTTCTGGAGGTGCCCATGTGTGTGACACAAGGAGGTGAGCCCAGGCCTCCGATATGCAAAAGCATGTCCCCATCTTCTTGAACCATCTCTCTGGCTCTTCCATCCCTGTTAGGCAGTATCTCCTCACAAGAACAGCACTTTCTGGCATAAAGTGGAAATTAAATCATGCAGACACTGCTAGGTGAATGGGTGCTGGGGAGTGGACTGTGCCGGGTTTGGAGTGGCCTAGGACCATCATGTGTGACAATCTCGTTTGGTATCTCGGGTTTTCTCTACAAGAGAGAAGCACTGTGGCAGTTTCAGCGCCAGTTCTCTTTTTCTCTGAATGACCCCCTTCCCTTTTTTCCCCCCCTCAGCACAAAGTCAGAGCAATCCAAAGCTGCAGAGCATGGAGAAGAGCGACCTTTGCCCCAAGTCCATGCCCAAGAGAGAGTATAGCGTGAAAGAGATCCTCAAGCTGGACTCCCCTCCCTCCAAAGGCAAGGACCTGTACCGTTCCAACATTTCACCCCTCGCTCCGGAAAAGGACGCCGAGGACTTCAGGAAAAACGGGAGCCCTGAAATGCCCTACTACCCTCGGGTGGTTTACCCCGTCCGGGCCCCTCTCCCAGAAGACTTTCTGAAAGCATCTCTGGCCTATGGCATGGAGAGGCCCACCTACATCACCCACTCGCCCATCCCGTCCTCCACCACTCCCAGTCCCTCTGCCAGAAGCAGTCCCGACCAAAGCTTCAGAAGCTCCAGCCCCCACAGCAGCCCGGGGAACACCGTGTCGCCCCTGGCTCCAGGCCCTCATGAACCCCGGGACTCGTATACCTACTTGAACGGGCACTATGGCACTGAGGGCTTGAGCTCCTACCCCGGCTACCCACCTGCCCCTCACCTTCCCCCCACCTTCCTCCCCTCCTATAACCCTCACTACCCCAAGTTCCTGTTACCCCCCTACGGCATGAACTGCAACAGTCTCGGTTCTGTGGGCAACATCAACAGCCTCAACAACTTCGGCCTTTTCCCACGCCTATACCCCGTCTACGGCAACCTCCTTGGCGGAGGCAGCTTGCCTCACCCCATGCTCGCCCCGGCCGCTCTCCCCAACTCGCTACCTTCCGACGGGGCCCGGAGGTTGCTCCAGCCTGAACATCCTCGGGAGGTGATCGTGCCCGCACCCCACAGTGCCTTCTCCCTCACCGGGGCTGCTGCCGCCGCCAGCTTGAAGGACAAAGGGGGTAGCCCCACCAGTGGCTCCCCCACGGCAGGCACAGCCGCCACCTCCTCCGAACACGTGGTGCAACCCAAAGCTACCTCAGCAGCCCCCAGCAGCGACGAGGCCATGAATCTCATCAAGAACAAGAGGAACGTGACCGGCTACAAGACCCTGCCCTACCCGCTGAAGAAGCAGAATGGCAAGATCAAGTACGAATGCAACGTGTGCTCCAAGACCTTCGGGCAGCTCTCAAATCTGAAGGTAGGTCTTGAAAAGAGCTCAATGGAATGTTCCACTAGTGTCCATGACGGCCTGGGAGTCTTTCTTGTTTTGGGTTTTGAAGTCACACCCAATGGTGGCTTAGGGGAGTCACCCCTGGCCATGCCTGTGTTACTATGCAGTGCCAGGGGTTGAATCCTCCCACGGGTAAAGCACATATTCAGCCCCACTGAGCCATCTTGTCTGTCCAGCCGTACCTTGGCCTGTTTGGAGCTCAGTTGCTACTGTTGGCAATGGCTTCCCTGGGACCAGGATTCTGACTCAGTGGTAGAGGGCATATGACACATCTGGCCCACTAGAGCTAGTGGTTGGCTCCCAGGGGCAGGGGGAGCATGGGGTGTATGGGAGAACTGGTATCTCCGTGAATGAGACCCGGAGAGAAAGCATTCGCTGTGGGCTGAACTGCTTTTGTCAATTCCAACAAAAGTAGTGGACTTTGGACAAGTTTCTTCCCAGAGCAGCTGGGGCAAGCTCCTGGGTGACTTGAGAGCAAAAAAGAGTGGGGACAGGACTAGAAGCTCCATTTAAAGTCCCAGTTAACCTGGTACGTTTTGTTCATTTAGCACAAACAAAACCAAGCATCTGGAAAGGCCAGGGCTTTGTTCTGTGCAAGATTTCACCTTGATGTTTTCCATTTTTGGTTGTGGGGGAGGTAGAGGAAGGAACACCACTCTTGGCGGTGCTCAGGCTTCCTTTATTGCTAGCTCTGTGCTCAGGGATCACTTCTGGTGGTATTTAGGGGGGCTATCTGCAGTGCCAGGGTTGGAACTGGGGTCTGCAGCATGCAAGGCAAGTTCCTTAATCCCTGTCCTCTCTCCAGTCGCTCATCTTAATGCTCTCTACTTCCCCCATATTCTGCTTGGTTTGTTGTTATTTTTGTGGGCGGAGGTGCAGTGAGTACCCGTGTTCAGGGACTCTTTCAGTTTGGTGCTTTGGGGAGCTGCCTCCCCAAAAGTGCATGCAGAGCGTGCACTCAGCCCCCTGGGCCACTCTCTGACCCTTGATTCCTCTTTAAAGATGTCAGCATCTCCAGTAGCCAAGTCTTCTGAGCAGGAAGGTTGGTTGGCTAGTTATGGCTCAGCTAATGCGTGTGGCTTCTTCCCAGGTCCACCTCAGAGTGCACAGTGGAGAACGGCCTTTCAAGTGTCAGACCTGCAACAAGGGCTTCACTCAGCTGGCCCACCTGCAGAAACACTACCTGGTACACACAGGAGAGAAGCCACATGAATGCCAGGTGGGCAGGATTTTCGGGGTAGAACTTCAGGCCTTGGTATAGAAAACACTCGCTCGTGGCAGCCCGTTGTTCCTACTGGTCCCCACCCCAAGTGCTGACCGCCCTGTCGCTGCTTTTGAGCGGAAATCCTGACGCTGCAGCGGGTGGGGAAGAGATCGGGGAGATAAATACCAGCTTGTGGGCCCAGGTCGACCAGTTGGCTTGATGCCATCCCAAAGGTGTGGGGTGTCACGTGGGAGGTCAGCCCCGGCGCCTCCCGTGGGCCTCCCCGTCACCTCCCCTCTCATCCCGCAGGTTTGCCACAAGCGCTTCAGCAGCACCAGCAATCTCAAGACCCACCTGCGCCTGCACTCAGGCGAGAAGCCGTACCAGTGCAAGGTGTGCCCTGCCAAGTTCACTCAGTTCGTGCACCTGAAACTCCACAAGCGCCTGCATACCCGGGAGCGGCCCCATAAGTGTGTGCACTGCCACAAGAGCTACATCCATCTCTGCAGCCTCAAGGTCCACCTGAAAGGGAACTGTCCCGCAGCCCCCGCCCCGGCACTGACGCTGGAGGACCTGAGCCGCATCAACGAGGAGATTGAGAAGTTTGACATCAGCGACAACGCGGACCGGCTCGAGGACGTGGAGGACAACGTGGACGTGACCTCCGTGGTGGAGAAAGAAATCCTGGCCGTGGTCCGGAAGGAGAAGGAAGAAACGGGCCTGAAAGCATCTTTGCAAAGAAACCTGGGACCCGGACTCCTATCAGGGTGCAGCCTCTATGAGTCCTCGGACCCGTCCCTCATCAAGTTGCCTCACAGCAACCCGCTACCTCTGCTACCTGTAAAGGTCAAACAAGAAACAGTCGAACCGATGGATCCTTAAGATTTTCAGAAGACTCAAAGTGTTGTGTTGTGTTTCTTAACTTATGACTGGGCGAGCCAGGGCACATGTGGCTTGTACGTAATTCCAGTTTCACAAAGCTCTCCCGCCGTAGATGGCCTCCCCAAACCTCGCTGGAATTAAAGAAGGAACTCCAAAGTTACTGAAATCTCAGGGCATAAACGAGGCAGACAATATATATACGTATTTTATATATATATATACATATATATACTTATTTACACCCCATCTATATATTTGAACCTGTGTATTTTGAACATTTTGTGTGGATATGTTTGCATAGCCTTCCCATTAGTAAGACTATTTCCTAGCCATAATTATTTTTTCAATGATAATCCTTCATAATTTATTATACAATTTATCATTCAAAAAGCAATAATTAAAAAGAGTTTACAATGACTGGAAAAATTGTTTCTAATTTGAGTATATAAATGTTATATTTTTTTTTTGTCTTGTGGCCATTCTTTGTAGATAATTTCTGCACATCTGTTTCCGTATCTACAATGTTGGTAAGATTTAGTAGGCAGAGACAATTAGTTCATTTGACCTCCCTCTATAATAATGGTTTGGTGTCGCCACGGTCAGACAATCGATGTGTTCATCTTGGAGTCATATCATTTGAAGAGCATTGTGTAGTAACTTGGGGGTATGTGTGCAGAATTACCCAATAATAACTTCTGTAGGAAAATCAAGGGAATCGCAAATATCCTTGTAGATAGTTCAGTTCCCAGCCGCAGTTTACCAGAAAGACAGAAAGCCTTGCCAATCTGTGTCTCTCCAAAAATACAGGGTCACCTCCCCCCACCCCAAAGTCCTGTGACTTTTGCATCCCAATGTATTATCTGAAAATGTGAAGAAGAAATGCCATGTTTGAAGTCACTCGAAATGCATCCCTCAGCATGAGTGGCTCTGTATATGAGGTTTGGGGGCTTGAGTCCACATGTTGTTTCTTGTTGTTGATTTTTGTTGTTGTTTTGTCCAAATTGCACAAAAATGGTGCTCTGCCAGGAAGGATTTGAGGTCGATGAGGCTCAGGCCACTCTTCAGCAACAAATAAGTGAAAAAACGGGTATTCTCGTTGTCTTTGGGTAAAAGCGGGTAACGAACATTCCTATCCCCAACACATCAATGGTGTTTTTTTTTTTCTGTAAAACTCCGGTTTTCCTCAGTATTTGTATTTTTACATTTTGTGGTTAATTTAATGGAAGATGAAAGGGCATTGCAAAGTTGTTCAACAACAATTACCTCATTGAGTGTGTCCAGTTTTGCAGGTATTGGTGTCTTATAGAATGATTTGCTACCCTCGAGGAGAAACCATGTGTACTCCAAAAAGGTAGAATGTGCCATTCTATCTTCTACTCTGCTAAGCCCAAAGATTATGTGTTGGCATTCAAGGTGTAGCAAAAGAGTGATGTATATTTATAAATCTATTTATACCACTATACCACGTGTATATATAATATATTTATAACCACTTAAATTGTGAGCCAAACCATGTAAAGGAACCTACTTTTCCTAAGGCAAGAAAATAAAAACTCACCCTTTCTGAAACTTTGCTCAATACTTCCTGACCTCACGCTGACACAGGTGCATGTGGGCATCTCCTGCCTGTTGTAAGACCCCACAACCTTAGTGCCGAGGGTGGGGACGTAATGACCAGGGAAAAAGAGTCCATCATTTTCCACGGTTAAGAACCATGGCTTTATTTTTGTTGGGTCACGTAATTAACGTGGTCACACCAAATCACAAAAAACTTACATTACTACTTTCTTCTCACCATTAACTCCTCTCTTCCTTTTTCTCCTTCCTAAATAACTGATGTATCACTAATCAAGGTGGTTCATAGAGTCAGCATTGTGTCATGGCAACTAATGTCATCTTGCAGAAAACAACTGCAGGATAATCCAGGGAAACCTCAGAGCCTTACTAATGTGTTCCTGTAAGTGGTAAAAACTATTTGTTTTGAGCCTCAGTGTTCAACAAATAATCCTTAATTGCAACAAACCAAAGCCATCTCATTGACATGGACACCGAGTACTTTGCATTCCAAACTACTTGTTGGTTCTTTTCTCCTGCTCTGTTTTCTTAAAGTTGCAGGTGTTTAGCGATGTCTACCTGTACAGTGGCTTTAGACTCCTTGCTTCTCTTTACCTGTGACCCTTCCCATCTAGGCCTCTTACATGTGAATGTTGAGCCCACAATCAGCAGTGGTTTTATATTTTCTTCCCTCTCCTCAAAGTTAAAACTGACCAAAGTTATTGGCTTTTTACTTTGCTAGAACAACAAACTATCTTATGTTTACGTACTGGTTTACATTGTTATTTATGTGCAAATTGTCAAAATGTAAATTAAATATAAATGTTCATGCTTTACCAATGCTTGTTTTGGGTCTTGTGTGAAGGCCAGTGAACAACATCATAGGGGAAAGGGCGGGGGTTCCCAACAAATCCTGGACGGGATCTGATTATGTCTCCCCTGGCCCTTGAGCAGGGGTGATTCCATGATCTCCTACTCCCACCTCCATTAGGGATAATACATGTGAGTGATTTCACTACCTTCGTCTGTGGTCTCACCTATCAACAGTGTAAAGTTTCTCTTTAATTACGAGCTAGAAAGTGTCCTCTCAATCGATGGGAGATTAGCTTGCTTGCCTCTGTGACTCTGATTTGGGTGTGGGGTGGTGAAAAGGTAAGGAAGATCAATTCAGTCCAGAAGTGCCTTTTACGGGTGTGTGTGTGTGTGTGTGTGTGTGTGTGCGCGCGCGCGCGCGCGCGCGCTCTGCCCATTAGGAACATTTTTGCTAGCCCCAAGGACATCACAAGGAATGCAGACATGAGTTTCTATATAGCCTTTCTTTCCTACATCACATCTGGGAAAAAAGATACCACTTGCACATTTAAAATTAATTTTTCAGGAACTGAAAAGGTTATAGTGGATAGAGTGCTTGCCTTGCACACCACCAACATAGGTTTGATCCCCTTCACCATATACAGGCCCTGAGCACTGCCAGGAGTGATCCCTGAGCACAGAGCCAGTAATAAGCCCTGAGTACTGCCAGGTGGAGCCCAAATCCCACCCCATTCCCCTAAAGAAATGATATAATCAAAACTTTAATTTTTAATACTATGTTATTTGTATCTGGGCATTATCAATACCAAAGTGGGCTTGGGTCAGAAAGTCCTGAGCAAGGCTTAGGAGATGAGAGGATGTCTACTGGTTTGTGCACTGATGCTCCAAAAACAAACCCATCTTCGTGCACAAATGAAAAATCAAGTATATATGAGATGTGAGTAGGAAATGCTTCCTCAAAAATGCTAGAGGCCTAATAAAAAAAGAGAAGCCCATTGCGTTGATTCTCATGCTTGCCATATCACCCAAGACAAAGTTAATCATGCCACGCCAGTGGCATATTAAGAAGAGAATGTTCCTTCTTACGTTTGGACACTCAAAACTCATTTTTAAAAATTGCTTCTTCTTTATATTCACTTAAACATCTGTGCCAAGAATTTGAAATGCTGCCAACATGTAACTGTGGAGTTAAGAAAACCAGAACACTGTTGTCATAAACGTGCCAAAGAGTGCTGGTTGCACCACTAAATTCTACAGAACCACTGTGGTAATAATTTTGCAAAACAGCCCAGTAAGATCCAGAGTGTAGCACTTACGACCATAAATCATATTTTTTTCCTTGGCAAAGCACATCTTTTCTTTTTCTTCTTGAAATGCATATATCTTGGGAACACTTGTGGATTTACCGGTTTAATGAAACATTACATGAAAAGATAATATTCACTGGGAGCTCCAGTCCACTCACCCTACAGCCATAATATTGGATAGAGGCTTCATGCAGCTGTCTGTAGGCAAGTCTGAAGAGCTCATCCTTTCTCTCCTTGAAATAAAGTTTTATTCAAGGATACCCGTGATTGCCAGTCACAAAGCAATACACAGAACACACACTTCCATGGACCTATGGACTTAGTTCTGGAATTTTTTCCCTTTGTGGTATAGGTAAACAATCAAAAGCCCATAAGTTTGGATGGGTTGTGAGTGTGTGTGTGTGTGTGTGTGTGTGTGTGTGTGTGTGTGTTGTGTTGGGTTGTCTTCTTTAAAAGGGGATAATATAAGGCCAAGTGATATAGCTCAATTGGGAGAACCCCAACTTGGCAAATAACCTGATTTCAATCCCAAACTCCACATGACTTCAGAAGCACATCATATGTATTCCTGAGGAATTCTGAACACTTCTGGGAATGGCCCTCAACTTGAGGACAATTGGGGTGCCTCCCACGGGGTGATTAAGAAGTTGGGGAGGCAGTAATTCAGCCATCCAGGGAAGAAGGGTTCCACCATATCCAAGGCCAGAGGATGTGGTTGGGCCAGGCAGTGCCAGGACCCATCAGGTTTACTTCGGTCATACTTGAGGGTCTCCAGGAACACTCTTGGCAGTGGTGCTCAGGAGATGGTATGATACTGAGGATTGAACCTGGTCTTGCATATGCCCTAACCCATATCTGTCTCCCCAGACTGCCTCCCAATCTTGTTTAAAGGGGTTTATTGGCACAAGCCAGAGCAGGGAAAATGGCCCCCCTTAACCTTCATGACAGCAGCCAGCAGGCAGGGGAGTTCTTGTGGGCGGACTCCGCTTTCTACTTGAGTGTGAGTTTCATTGTGATGATTTGCCATCACAGACACGGGTGGGCCCTTGCATCCCCAGCATACGTGTAGGTCGGGCGACTCTCTCACTTGCTGATACTACAAAGCACAGAAGCCTCAGAGGACACAGAGTGCCAGAGAAGGAAGGTGTGGGAAAATTGGGGGCTGACACTCCCTACCCCTCCCAAGCCCCCAAATAAAATTAAATAAGTTAGAGATAGCACAGCGGGTAGGGCGTTTGCCTTGCACGCAGCCAACATGGCCGACCCGATTTCGATTCCTCCGCCCCTCTCGGAGAGCCCGGCAAGCTACCGAGAGTATTCGATATGCCAGACACAGTAACAACAAAGTCTCCAATGGAGACGTTACTGGGCCCGCTCGAGCAAATCGATGATCAACGGGAGGGCCTTTACTTACTTACTTACTTACTAGAGATGTATAAGGCCGAGGATTTCTAAATACAAAAAGATCCCTGTAGGATAACCTAGCCTGGAAATAAGGCCTATACACAGAAGGAGACAGCTGAATAGAATAATGACTAACAGGAAAGAGAAAATGGGATTGTTGAACCAGTCAAGAAGAGGGTTTCAGTTCCTATACTCAACTATGGAGCTGTTCATAAAATGTCTATCTCACTGACCACTTAGAGTCAGAAGACTTCAGGTTCTCCTGAACAGTGGCTATCTGGGTAAACCAAGTCGAGAGTTCTGGGGATGGATCCAGAGATATAATACAGTAGGTAAGGTGCTTTCCTTGAGCACAGCAGACTTGGCATCACATAGGGACCTCCACCAGGAGTGACCCCTGAGTGCAGAGCCAGGAGTACGCACTGCTGAGTGTGGCCCCGAAACAAAACAAAAAGGAAGATTTAAAAAAAAAAAACAGAGTTTGGGGGGGACAAACAGAAATGTTTCAAACCCATGCCCCCCAATCTCCATCACAGACTTTTTTCAAGTTCCAAGTCCTCAGCTCCCTCAAGTCCATTTGCTCAAAGCACTGCTGACAGCTGCTCCTGAAATAAGTGAGAATGATTTTAATCTAAATACAGCCTTAATCATGTCATTTAGGCAAAAAGCACAGCAAGACTCCAAAGAGCTGTTTTTAACTGAATTTATGCAAATATACTCCCCACCCAGTTGTGTACTATAAATTGACAAACTCTTTCCTACTCTGCTCTGCCTTCCAGGTTTGGTGAATGTTGAACCCCATGTGGCCACACACCCATGTCTTTCTTTCTCACTTTTAGAAACTTTTGTTAGCTTCAATGTCAATGTCTTTGTAGATTTTTCCTACCCCCGTTTTTAAAAAGGTAACAGGTTATTCTGCAAGTAGGAAATTCTTGTAAAAAATTACCCAGGGTCAAGGCCATCCTTAGAGATAGTAGAGTGGGTAGGGCACTTATTTTGCATGCAGTTGACCAGGTTTAATACCCAGCACCTCATATGTTCCCTGAGTCCAGCTAGGAGTGATCTGAGTGCAGAGCCAAGAGTAAGCCCTGAGCACTGCTGGGGGTAACCCCCCCCCACCGCCCAAATATATAAATAAATACATCCTCCAGAGTGCTAATGAAATGCTAATTGTTTTCATGGCATTGTGGTAAAACTCATTTTGGAGATCTGAAGGATTCACCTGTGGATCATGGAAACAGCTATCCCCCAGGAAGAAGAAGAACAGAGCAAAGGAGAGGAAGTGAGATGGGAGCAGAAGGGACTTTGACTTAAGTCACAGAAAGATGAGTGCCTCCCTTGAGGATCATTAATACCATGACTTTCTTTTCATGGAAAAAAAGGAACACACTAGAGGAGTCCATTTGCTTGGAAGCACAGGATTGACAAAGTGCCCTTCCTACATCTATGATTCAATAACTTCCATCAACCTGAACGTCCATAGGAGTACTAGGAGAGAGTTGGCGCTTCCTTAATGAGACTTTATTTTTGTATCTTGATACAGAGATAAAGACAGATCTGGGGAGCTGTCTAGTTCTGAGCAATCTGGGCTACCCTAAGATGAAGGACGCTGTTATCTTTGTATCACCAGAGCAGATAGAGCGATTTCCTTGCATGCAGTTGATTCGTGTTCAATCCCCAGCACCCCACATGATCCCAAGTCTGCCAAGAGTGATTCCTGAGCACAGATCCAGGAAGTCAGTCCTGAGTACTGCTGGGTGTGGCCCCCAAAGAGAATAAAACAAAACCAAACAAAAAAAGATTTGTAAATAAATTTCCCATTTGAGTTCCTTCCCCCCACCCCCGACCCCCTGGAACCCGACCTCTGAAAGAGGTGTGAAGAGACAAGGTGACTCCCCACCTGTCACCTGCAGAGCCCACTTTGCCCAGGAGAAGCCTGTTCTTCCCGGGTGGGGTGAACCGGCTTTTCCTCCCTCCCCACACCAGCTCTACTTCCCCAAGTACCATTTCCCATCCACACAGAAAAAGGAAGTAGGATACACCCAGGCCCCTTACTGTGCAACCCTCCTGGTTTTATTGCATCCTCAGTTTTAGTTCATTGAACCTGGGAGAAACCAGCTAACGACCATCAGTGACTTCATGACAGTGGTTTTGGCTTCCTGACAGAGTAAAAGAATACCCAAGCATACTCTGGAGTGATGAGCACCTACTCTCCTACAGAGAACAGTGAACTTGGGGGTCAGGAACTTAGTTCTAGTCGTGGGTCAGCTCTTAGAACGAGGCCTAGAAAGTTTTGAGAGGCCGAAGATAGAGTATAAGGGCTAAGGCACTTGCCTTGTGCGTGGCTTACCTTAGTTCAATCCCTGACAAAGAATTGAATATGTTCTCCTGAGCACCACCAGGAGTGACCCCTGAGCCATGGGTAAGTGCCCTGGGCACCACTGGGGCACTGGATGCCAACTATCACCCTACACCCCCCCCCCCCCACCAAAAAAGTCTGAGACTTTGGGAAGTCCTGGGCCCTCAGCCTTTTCTTGACTTTTAAAATGAAGGGATCTCCCTCTCTCTCTTTCTCTCTCTCTTTTCTCTCTCTGTTTTTGTGTGTTTATGTGTGTGTTTGCACACATGAGTATATGTGTGTCTGTCAGTCTGCCTGCCTCTCTCTCTTTTCTCTCTCTGTTTTTGTGTGTGTTTGCACGAGTGAGTATATGTGTGTCTGTCAGTCTGCCTCTCTCTCTCTCTCTATCTCTCGTTGTGTGTGTGTCTGTCTGCCTGCCTCTCTCTCTGTCTGCAGTCAGTCTCTCTCTCTCTCTTCTCTTGTGATCTCTTTCTCCCCCCACCACCCACCCTCTCTCGGAAGTATTACGTCTCTTAACATGCTAAGATTCCATCGTTTTCCTTATTTCCTTTTGGTTTGTTTTCCTTGGAACTCTGATTGTTGCTATAGGCAGATACTTGTAATTTAGAGAGCAGATGTCAGACAAAATGGAAATGAGGGGCAGACTTGAATGAAAACAAGTCTTGTGGCTTCTTTTGGCAAAAGAGTTTGGACTCGCAAAAGGTCCTGCTAATTTGTGAGAACCATGAACTTTCCCCAGGAATTAATATGCTCATCTGAAAGAAATCAAGATGCTTTTAATGGAAATAACGGTTGTACTTAAATCAAACTTCTGCTAAAGTGCCATGAATTCTAGGATGTTTAGTTTAGTAGATTTTTGTATTTCTTTCTTTGTCCTTTATTTTCAGGGGGGGGAGGGTGAAAAGACATGCTCGTAGAAGACTGGCAAAGATTTGCGTTTGGTGCCGCAAAAAAAGTTGGAGGGGGTGGTATTCTGAGCAGCTAAAGAAGAAAATAAGACCCCGATAAAGAAGAGGAGCCGAGAAGCTGGGGAAAGGACGCTCTTTGGTGAACAAGGCCTCGAAGCTGCTCTAACCGTTCAAGGCTGAAAAAGGGAATAAAGAGAAATGAAGTCGAAAGAGGGAGGATGAGAGAGGGCAAGGTTAAGCCGCGACAGAAACCATGAGCAGTTAGATGTGAAAGGGGTTGAAAATAAGTGAAAAGTGAAAAATCGCTTTATGAATAAACCGTTAAAAAAAAGGCGAGTAAAGAAACACTTGTGCTTCCAGTTATTACTGAATCACAGACCGGTGGACGCCGAGGCTGTGGGGCGTGGGGCGTGGGGCTGGGCCCCCCTTAACCTTCATGGCAGCAGCCGGCCGGCAGGGGAGTTCCTGTGGGCGGACCCCGCTTTCTACTTGAGTGTGAGTTTCATTGTGACGATTTGCCATCACAGACACGGGTGGGCCCTTGCACCCCCCGCATACGTGCATGTCGGGCATCTCTCTCACTTGCTGATACTACAAGGCACAGAAGCCTCAGAACACATCCAGGACACACAGAGTGCCAAAGAGGGAAGGTGTCGGGGAACGAAGGCTGACACTCCCCACCCCCTCCCAAGTCCCCAAATAAAAGGAGAAGAAGACAAGAAAGAATGAGGCAGGGAAGCTTCAAGCTGCCTTTGGCTTTGGGCAAACTGAGCCAGGCTTTCCTCAGTGCAGTGCCCCATCATTCCTGGTGGAGTTTCCCCATCAGCCCAGGCTCAGGGCCCAGGGTTGACCCAGCTCAGGGACATAGCAGGGACACGGTGGCCAATGACATGCCAATCATCGGAGCAGAACTGCCGCCACCCCAGCACGCTCCAGGGCGAGCCGAGCCCAGCCCAGTGTGTGAAGAAGCCAGCCTGTTCTTCCAGCACAACCTGCCAGCCCGGCCTCCAGGAAGAAGACAGAGAAGCGGAAATGTTCAGGCCCCAGCAGAAGACAGGCCAAGCCTCCCGAGGAACATCCCAGGGCCGGAGCTATTCACCCCTTCTCGTTCCAAGAGCAAAGTGCATTTCCATCAGCCTGCGCGCACACGTACAGCCAAAGTGGGTTTCGTGCTTCTGGTGGGGGTGGCGGAAGGGGTGGGAAGTGCGGTCAGATTCCAAGGAAACTTGTGTGGGAGCATTGCACAGGCGAGCACTCTCTTCCCTTAACACACTTTCCTCTTGCGCCGACTGGAGGGGCACAAGGAGTCTTGCAGGGGGGCTGGGATAGGACAGCCTCTGAGTACATCTTGACCTAAGTGACCCAGGCAGCAGCAACCCTCTGCGCACAGCTGGTTGTGCAATGAAAGGCTGAGGTCTCATTTTCATGAATGCTTCATTTTTACTAACCCGGATAAGAATTTAGTTCTGTACATCTGGCCGGGAAGCGGGGGGACGGAGGTTTTCCTCAAAGCTCCACATGGAGTTTGGTATCTGCTTTTGCTGCAGCTGCAAGAGGGACCAGGCTTCATGCTGATGGCACAGATAGAGGCAGTGCATTTTCCCTCCTGCAGTCTTTTTTTTTTGTGTGTGGAAGAGGTAGAGAGGATTGGGCTTGGAGAGGCAGCCTCCCGGAAATAGGGCTGTTAGAGCTGAGACGACAGAGGAGAGGTCCACATCGCTGGGCTGGGAGCCAAACTCCAGGGTCCTGACTCTGCTTCCGGCTTTGGCAGGTTAGACAATGCTGTGACCCCTAAGCTGGGCAGGGTCGCCAGGAATCACTGGTGTTGTTTTTGTTTAGGACAGTCTGGCCTAAGCAATCACATTTTATTGCATCAAGTTACTGTCTTTTGCCTTGTCAGAAGCGTGATTCTTAACTAGGTCCACAGAAGAAAAACGAACCAGGAACAAGGACCAGCAGTAGTGGGATGGCCATCATTCCGAATCCCTCCCACTCCATGTCCAGAGCCATGCACATCTCTACAGCCAAGCTCCTTACAGGGGTCTCTGTTCTGAAAGGTTCCAAGTGCTCTGGTGGTGACCAATACTCCTGCATAGTGCCACTCTGAATTGGCATTCCCATATGCATCAGCGAAGGATGAGGGTTCGGCTGATGAAGTTCTGTGTCTGCCTTGGGTCAACAGTATTCCACAGGGGAAACTGAGGCAGGACACTAATCCCACTCCATCAGAGAGCCTGCCTCTCCCTTGATACCTGAAAATGGCAGCTGAGCAGCACAGGGGTTCTCAGATAGGAGGCATTGGGCAATTGCAAAATAAAATAAAATAAAAATAAAAATGTTCTTGGCCCAGAGAGATAGTGCAATGGGTAGAACAATTGTTTTGCATGGAACTGACTCTGGTTCCATCCCTGGTATCACATGAGGTCCCCTGAGCCCCACCAGGAGTGACCGCTGAGTGCCAAGCTCTGAGCACTGCTGAGGGTTGTCCAAACCTTACTCCTCCCACCACCAAATACGAGATGTTCATATGGGGAAAGTGGGTAAGTTTATTTCACATTAAAGCATGAATTTTTTTTTCAGAAGAGAGGAAGCATATAAATGGACATATTTTCTGCTGTGAGTGCAATAAAAATACTTGGTTGTTTGAGGATGAGGTGTGCTCTGTTTTAAATATTGCCGTGGATAGTTAACCAGCTTCCATGGAGGCTGGGCTGGAAGCTGAAAGAGCCGTCTGCTCCACATTTTTGTTTCCAGGCAGCCTAATCCCAAAAGGCATGATTCGTCAAAGAACTATCAGGAGACTTTCAGTATGCCCACCTGTTAGACAGCTTTTGCAAACTTACAGCAATTCCCAAGATTTATAGCCACAGAGCTTCAAACTGGTAGTTTTTGTGTTCTCTAGTTTTGACCTACACGTGGATCCCAGACTAAAATGACATTATCTGAAGCAAACCATCCAGCCCATCTAAGATAGGTTACAGCTGTTTCAACCCTTTCTCCAACTTGGGTGTAATAGCATAATGTATTATAGCTCATCCATAGCCTAAAGAATTATATGCTCTTAAGAGAACTGGCTGTGTGGAGAAACAAAAGAAGAAAGAAAGGGAGAGAGACAGAGACAAAGAGAAAGAAAAAGAGAGAGAAAAAGAAAGAAAGAAAGAAAGAAAGAAAGTCATTAAAATCAGCTATATGACTTAGAAATGAGAGGAGCACAGGGGCCAAAGCTATAATGCAACAGGTAAGGCGCTTGCCTTGCATGTGGCCAACCTGGGTTTGATCCCTGGCATCCAATATGGTCTCCTGTGCACCACCAGCACCAGGATTGATTCCTGAATGCAGAACCAGGAGCAACCTCAAAGCACCTCTGGGTGTGGCCCAAAAAGCAAAGAAGAGAGAGAGAGAGAGAGAGAGAGAGAGAGAGAGAGAGAGAGAGAGAGAGAGAGAGAGGCATCCCTCTGTGCCCATCCCTAAGCACAGAGCCAGGAGTAAACCCTGAGAGCACCATTAACCCAAAACCAAAAAAAAAAAAAAAAAAGGAAATGAGAAAAGTATCTTAAATCCGAATCTTATTCACATGAGAGAAATGAGAGGAGAAGCTCGGTGGCGAGGGACAGCAGGTGCAGGCAGACTGGCAGGACCTGCTCGGCGCCCTGGACACTTGTTGAGCTTCTCCAAATGACAGGCAGAAAGGCATAGATTTCTGCAAGAGAAAAAAAAAGTGGGTGTGGGGGGTGGGGGTGCTGGGTAAGGCTTGTACTGAAGGTGCAGACTTCCTTCCGTGCTTGGTTTTTCTCCCATCTGAAGGGTGTTTGAAAGTTTTTCCTGTGCTTCTTAACTGAGCAGAAACCACATCACGTCTTTTGTCACTGGCTTTGCTCACCACTGGAGACCCTGGTGGTTAGAGAGGGAAAGTCCCTTCAATGGTGTGTGTGTGTAGGGGGGGGTGGGGGGGTGTAGAAGCTGTTGGGGGCCAGGTCAGGAAGGAAGGGGGGGGGAGAGAGGGAGAGGGAGGTCGTTTCCTCCCTGGGTTAGGCTGTGGTAGTACCCACCCAGGCTAATAATGATCCAAACTTCAGAGTAGCAGAATCCCTGCTCATTTGGAGGTTTTAGAGATCTTCAGACCCGGGCCAGAGTTCCCTGGCTCTGAGAAGCCAGGCTCTCTGGAAGAGGGCAGACACAGGGACTTCTGCAGAGCCAGAGCAGAGCCAGCTCCTCTCTCTTGCCACATGCCCAGTGGGTTGGCAGGCTAAGGACAGCAGTCAGGGGCCCGAATGCACATTTAGAGCTGTTTTAAGGCAGTGTCTTGAATGGCATTCCTTTTCTTTTAAATTTAATGTCGTTGGGGTAGGGATGGGGTGCTCAGGAGCCAAAGCTGTGCCTGGATCAAACTCAGAGCCTCACATATGCCAGACATGGGGTGACCTGCTGGGCCTGTCTCTGCTCTCCCCTATTTCCACTCTTGTTTGTTTTGGGTCACACCTGGCAGTGCTCAGGGCTTACTCAGGGGTCAATCCTGGGGAATTCAGAAGACCATGTGTGATACTGGGGATTAAACCAGGGTCACCAGTGTGCAAGGCAAACATCTTAACTTTTGTACTATCTCTCTGACCCTTCACTTTTGTCTTTACATCGTGGTTAAAATAATAATAATAATAATAATAATAATAAATAAGTAAATAATGTACCTTACAGAAAATACAATTCTGAGGGCAGGGGAGCTAGCACAGCAGGTAGAGTGCTCATGTTGTCCCTGGTAGTCCCGGGTTCAATCTCCACAAACTATTTGGTTCCCCAGAGCATTGCCAGAAATAATTCCTGAATGCAGAGCCAGGAATTACCCCTGAACATCACCTGATGTGAGCAATCCCCACACCCCCCAGAATGTGCCATCATCATTATTTCAAGTACAGTGTCAGAGTATTGGCTATTGGCACTGAGTGTACAATAGAGCTCCAGAACATTCTCATTTTGCAAGAACTGAACTTGCAAAAATGGAATCAAGCCCCATTGAACAAGGTCTCTCCTCTTTGCCTCAGTGCCTGGGGGTTGGGGGAAAACCACTTTTGATCCTATCCTGTGGCTAATCATGAGTGCTTTTTTTTTTTTTTTTTTTTTTGCTTTTTGGGTCACACTCAGTGATGCACAGGGTTTACTCCTGGGACCATATGGGATGCTGGGATTTGAACCCAGGTTGGCCGCGTGCAAGACAAACGCCCTACTCACTGCGCTATCACTCCAGCCCCACATGAGTGCTTTTTTTTTTTTTTCTGACCAAATAGATCAACTTGATTTACATGCCCAGGTCAGCTTTAAGTTCCTGCACCAGCTGACCTGTTTGGAGAGCAGTTGAGATTCACTCTGGCCATGAATATTCATTACAGGCCAGGCGAGGGAGGGAGCCTGTTCCCTAACGCTTGTCCTCAGCACTCCAGCTGGGCTTGGGCAGTTTATGGAGTTGTTATTTGCACCACCAAACCAGTCAGGAATGAAAATAACAATCAACTCCTTAAATGTTTACAAGCCTCTCGGGCTATTGCGCATGTAATTTAGAGCTGCCATCTTGTCTCCCTCTGTCTCTCAGGGGAATGGAATGTCCTCTGCAGCAATTTGTTGGCTGTAGAAACACGGGAAGGTGAGAACCTCCAATTTTCCAGCCGGGCTTGGGTGGCCAGGGGTCTTGGGTGGCTGGGGGTGTGGGTTCTCTTTTCTCATGAGCAGCAAGTCCCTTCCAGACCAAACCTCCGGGCCAGGCGGCTCAGACACCCCCCAGCAGAAGGCAGGTAAGGACTCTCAGCCAATCAGCGCCACCAATTTGTCGTTCCCTGAAAATAGAGTCGTCCCTCCAGCCCGTCCGGTTCCCGCCCCCCTCACCCAGCGCTCGGTGGCCTTTGAGCAAAGCCACATTCCGGGGGGGCGTGGCTCGCCGGCTGCCGCGCGCGGCCGGGGTGGGGGGCGTGGCGCGGGGGGCGTGGCGCGCCTCGTGCCCGCAGCCACCCTTGAAGTGTTGTTGTTACACAACAGTCATGAACTCTGGAATGTCTCTGGTCATTTACAGGGTGACTGTGTCACTCTAATGAATGACACCGTCAAGCTTCAAGGCCCAAAATGAGCTTTTTTTTTTTTTTAATTGACCATTTTCTCCCGCCCTGAACACCCGCTGCCACGTTCTTTACGATGCATTCTGTACTCCAAAGACACCGCAAGAATAGAAATTCCGCGAAAATTAAACACGGGAATCGATTCCAAATCATGCTCCGATGACCCTAGAGAAGCCTTGAACAGTGTGATCGTACTCTTTGCAGATAAGCTTTCTAGAAACTAGCTTAGGCACCTCCTGGAGTCACTTTTCATCTTCTCTCACTCTTGACTTTTTCCTTCTTTGGTTCATTTCCTTCTCGTGATAAAGGAAGAGGGCAACAGATTAAGGTTCCAAAGAACATATGATTCGTGACTCATGTCTACTTTTTATTCCAGTATTCATTTTAAATGGCACTGTTCCAGTGGAAGAAACAGAAAGTAAACATGTACCTTACATACTGATTCTGGCGCTTCGTAATAAAAGGATAATTATGGAAAAGTAATGTCTAGCATTTGATATTTGCTGTGTAGTTTATGCTGGTTTTTCATGGTCCTGTCTCATGGTATTTCTTTCTTATCCTCACAGATATCCTCTGGTGTATTTTCTTACAGCAAACAAACAAACAAAAAAGGCCTAGAGAAATAAATTAAATTAGATGACACAGAAAGAAAAACCTATAAAGCTAGTGCGCATAAAGTGTTCCACAGTAGTAACTATTCTTTTTAATTTTTTTAATTTTTTTTTTTTTTTTTTTTAGTTTTGCTCAGGCTTTACTCTTAGATCTGGCTGAGCTGGGAAGACCACATGGGTGCTAGGGATCATAGTTGTTGTACTACCCCTCCAGCTACAGATGAGTACCCTTAAGGAATTCGTTTAGTGTCACCCAACCAGTAACTGTATTCATTACAACTGCTAGTAACCTTCTAAGCCATGACCCTGATTTCTCTCTCCACCCCAGCATTGCAGTTACTGTCCAGAAAATACACAGCCCTCTAAATAGAGAATTCTAAACGTACTCTGAAGCCTTCCTCTGTTCTGCCCTGTGAGAGAAATCAAGAGTTTGAGGATCCATTACATGTAATTCAGAGGGTAGTGTTCTTTAGACCCTTTTCTTCAAAGGGGGGGATGGGGGGAAAGTGTTGAGAAAATCCTCCCTGCTTATTTTTTAATTCCTCCATCAGATAGGTTGATCCAACATATGAATCCTAAAGTACTTTTTTTAATTGGCCTTAAATTGTGGTTTTTTATCCCACTAATGAAAGCTAAACCAGCAGTCACTCATTTGCTCACTGAATGAATGTTTAGTATTTGTCTATTATACTTCAAATATCAAACCAGTCTAGGGGTGAGGCTCAGGTATGAGTAAAAATGGAAGCCCTGGGGGGTACTGAGAGATGCTCAGTGAGCACATTCTTTTCCTTCTGGAGACCCGGACTTGATCTCCCTGCATATGTTCCTGGGATAACTAGGAGCAGACCCAGCACAGAATCAAGAGTGACCCCTGGCCGTTGCCAGGTGTACCCTCAAAACCAAAAAATTTAAAGAAATAAAAATGGTCTCCTGATCTCAAAGAATTCCTTCCTTCCATGGCAAAATGCTGTGTAGAATTTGATTTATTTTATTGGCCTCTTTTAAATGAATTAATTTTATTAGTTCTGCCAAAATTATTTGAATTGAGTTATTGAATAAGAAACCCTATTAAATGATTTACATTTTATCTTATAGACTTTTGGGGGTACCTCCTAACTATAACTAATCTTTGACTCAAAAAAGGTTCTGGCTAAATTTGGGTTTGGATGTCTACTAGAAAATACTATGTTCTACTTCTTACATCTGTTCTAGCCCTTCATGGCATCAAGGCAGCAAAGAATTCTCACTTATGAAAAGTGTTATTACAATGTTTTAATATTTTATTTAAATTTATTTCATTTATTTTTGTTATTATTCAGTATGATTTAAAAGTAGGTATTTAGCTTCTTAAGACTGGACTACAGCATTCTTCATATATTGATCATCGGAAATAAGATAAACAAAAAAAGTCATAAACAAAAGCTCTATGTTTGGGGGACTTTTTAGAGGCGGCCCTGGTCCACACCTGGCTGTGCTCAGGGGTTGTTCCTGGTTCTGTGTTCAGGGACCATATGTGATGCCTGGATTCCAACCAGGATCATGACTGACACAGCCTCATGCAAGGCAAGTGTCATGCCTCTGTACTATATCTCTGGCCCCTCAAAACATTCTTTTTTTTTTTACATAAACGCTCTATGGTTCTTATCCTAGTACCTCTATAAAAATGGTTTTAAAAAAGAAATAAAATCACTTTGTGGTTCTTATGAGCACCACCCGTGGATCTCATAAGGTTTCATAAAATCATGTCATTGTTTTGTTTCAAAAGAATGCACTCCAGGACATTAACTGGCTTAAGGGGTGTTGGTGTCAGGAAAGAGAAGGCATACCCTCCTGGGGGGCGGTGGAGGGGCAGCAATGGAGAAACAGGTTATCAAAAACCCCGTCCCATTCCTGCTTTGGACCTTTCTAGGACTGTGCATATCTGTAAAACACAGCAGTTAAACCAGATGACCTCTTAAGTCCATTTCTACAAATCACTGGATGTAAAAGCTTGTTGCTCATTTTCATAAAGCTGTGTTAACCTGAAGAGATCTTGTCGAAACATCCGCAGGGAGCACTCCCTTCCAGTGGCTCTGCCCAGCGCGGTGTTTTCGTCAAGGTGGAAGAGAAAAACAGGGTGGTGTTGCCCTGTAGCTGTTGGCACGGAGCTTTGGGAGGACAGATGACTCAGCATGCAGCACTCTGCCCTGTGGTCGGGGCTGCTGGTGCCCAGGTGGGCCTTGTTATGAAGGAGCTGCCAGCACCTTGGGGTGAGGCAGGAACTTGAAATGTAGACCATTTGTAACCTCTTGGATTCCAGGACACTTTGCTCAAGCCAAGGAGTGTCACCTTCCAACAGCTCTGAAAACTACCACCTTAGATAATTGGGCTCCTCAAACGATTCTTGCATTTCAGCACCACGTGGCAGCCACATTTTCTATCTCCTGGTGTTGTGTGGTTGGCTTGTTGACTTCCAACCCTGTTGATTGGCTTGGATTGGTTAGGAATACAGGTAAATGGAAATATTCTCCTTAGAGAAAACTGGTCTTCTCTTTTGAGACAGACACACAGGAGGAAAGAGAAAGAGCAAAGGAAAGAAAGAGAACTCTTTTTCCAACCTGTCAACAAAGGCCATGGGATACTCCCGAAGCAAGGGCATCCATGCCAGAATCGCTAGCTAGGAAGCAGTCTTGGAAGCCCTGGAAAAGTTTCAGGAAGACTCATACCACACTTATTTGAATGGAAAACAATTTTCATTTTTAGGGGACAATACATTGTGAAATATAAAGCTGTGTGATCTTGAAGTTATGAGATGTCGACATAATTGTTTAGAGATCCACCAATCAGACCACACATTTCGTAGTACCAGGTTATAATGAGTGTTCATTAAACATCATGATAACAACACCCTCCTTGTTTGTTAACAAAGGGGCATTCTCCTCATATATCACTGCTGACAGTCAAGGCTAGACAATTAAAGTCATCTACTCATTCTCTCTTTTTCCTGATTTATTTCATAGCTGTCATGGGACCAGTGAACATTTTTCCTCCTCCTGAATGTTTCTCTTCCTTCTTTGTGTCCTGCTCCTTTTAAAAATCTTCCTCTGGGTTGAAGTAGATTTCCTCCTGTGAGGAAATGTGTCTCTCCTGATCCATCAGGCACTTTGGGTGATGCTCAACTTTTCCAGGTCACTGGGCCACCGTTTTCTGAACCGGAGTCACCACTTACCAAATGACAAGGTGATCCATCTTTCAAGAGGAGTTGTTTACACACTTCGAAGAGTTACCAGTAGCGTTAGTTCTTCTCTGCAAAACCGGAAACATTCTACTTTGAAAATATATTTTGTTTTATATTAAATATCCCCCTTGATTTTTAATCAATTTTACTGATGTTTATTTTACTGTTGCCCTCTGACTACTTCTCTGTGATTTTAGACAAGTCATGCAACCATTGCGTTGTCATATATTTATCTCTGAAGTAGCTCAAGAGTATCTCTAAAGTACTATCAAAGGGATTTATTTTTTGTTATTCAATACTTTCAAAACTCAAGTTATGTGTATGATGCCACAGTTGACTTTTTCAGCTTTTCCAGTATCATTGTACAGCATCTGTCTCTTCCAGTTTTCTGAAAATTAACAATTAAATAGAAAAGAAGATATTAATATATGAAAATAAAATCCTTGGGGACCAGAGAGAAAGGAGATAGGTAAGGTGTTTTCCTTGGATGCAGCCAACCCTGGGTCAATCCCAGGAATGACATGTTCCTTTAAGCACAGAATTGGGAGAACTCCGTGAACACCAAAACCAAACAATTAAGTAAACAGAAACAGAGATAGCAGAGAGGGTAAGGGTGCCTGCCTTGCATGTAGCTGGCCCCAGTAGGTCTACAGAACCACATATGGTCTCCTGAGCACTGCTAGGAATATTCCCCAAGCACAGGTGGGTGTGGCCCAAAAGGCAGGAAAAAAAATTAAACAAATAAATGAAACAAACAGCCCTGGAGTCTGTGCTAAGGAGGGCAATGGCTTCATTCCAAGTGCTTTCTGGCACATTCCCAGAGGCTATGGCAGCTTGTCAGACCTTTGTCACCAATGATGATAGTGCTTCATCAACTATTAGAATGTCAGTGATAGGAGGAACCCTGGAAGTTATCTCCAACTCCCCCAGCTTAGGGAAGAGTGACTTATCCCTGAAGCATGAGCAAGAATCTGGAATTGTGACCTTGGCCTTCATTTTCCGAGCCCTGTGCTTTCTTTATGGCTACTCCCTAGAGTCATGGCACCCTGAGATTCTTAGTAGAGACCTGGCTGAACCATCACGGCTGTTCCTCTGAAACCAGCTAAGCTCTGGGGGCAAACTCTGCAAGTCAGGGCCAGTGCTTCTCTAGGCTGCTCAGACAGGATTTGTGGTAAGGAGCGGGTTTCCCCCCAAGTGGTTCCCTCTTCCTTCTAGAGAGAAGGTGGGTGAACACAGTCCACCCAGGAAATAGTCCCAGAATATGGTGTCTTCAGGAGACCCAACCACTTCCTCATCCTAGATCAAGTCCAATTAAGAAATCTCAGCATCAAAAATTTTCACCCCCAAACTATCAATTTTTTGTTTGTCAGTAATGAGTTATACAAAAACACCTACCATCTCAATCTGGAAAACATAGTTTAGAAGTAAAGGAAAATTGATATTTTTTCCCTGAGGGGGAGAAAAATAATAGAACTTTCGTAATAAGTTTAGGGTTTAAAATGTCTTAAGATCTTAAAACACTGTTAGAGGACTTTGCCTCTACAAAATAATGATTTCATTCTTGTAAACTATGATACTATGATTTAAAATATAAATTTAAAAATTAAATTAAAAAGTGAAAATGTCCCAAGAGCCAAACGTCCTTTTCCTTTTTTTCTTTTTACTGTTCATGTGAGTCCCCTTTCTTTATGTAGGAGTCAAGTCTCCAAAAGCCTCAGAACACCGAGGTCAGGATGGCAAATACCTCATCACTCCTGTGTAACGCTGATACCTTTTACTTTCTATTTACTAAAATGAGTTTCCTCTTTTATAATGCCTTCGGAAAATAGACTCTGGACTTGGAGTTTATAGGACAAGAATGAGCTTATCTTCGTCCTGGTCATGAATCACTGCCTCTTCCCACCCATTTCCACAGACACCTGACTTAATTTAGCCTCAGCTAATTCCTCCTGCTGTTTTCAGTAGAACTTCCGCCACCGAGCAAGCAGCATGAGTCAAAATAGGTCATCCTCCTCATTTGACTGCTCAGTGAAGGAAGGTATTTGTTTGGAACAAAATGTTTACAATGAAAACCACCAGCCATCTTCTTGTGCCATGTTTTGATAACCTGGAAACAACATCGTGGTGAGCACTGCTCCATATTTGAGAAGACAGGGACCTTCCAATGTGTTGACTTTCTTCACCATTATGTGACTAGATTAAAAGCTTTGAAAGTTATACTTTGTGTCAGAGAGAAAGCATAGCAGGGAAGGCACTTGCCTTGCATGTGGTTGACCCAGGTATAATCCCTTGAGGAGGTCCCTTGAGCCCTACCAGGTCTAGTCCCAAAACAACAACAACAACAAAAATCCTACTCTGTGTGTATCCCAGGCCTGGAGGCATAAAAAGATTGTCCTCACAGAACCTAATCTTCATTCTGCATTCAAGGGTTTTGCTGTCCGATGTTTAGTAAACAACTCAAGACTCCGCTTCCTTATAGATGAGTTGGTATTTCATGAGATCTTTAAAGGTCTGCCCAGCTTCTGAGGTCCATTCAGGCTTTCTTCTCTCTGACCTAGCCGAGATGACTTTTATTTCTAACTTAACTGCAGAACTTCGCCCTCTACATAGGGAAGTCTCCCAGAAGGGTCAGGCGTTGCACCACTGCTGACGTCCCTGGGGAGCACTTTCCTTGTTGGTTCTGTTCTCTTGGTGATTTGCCCTAATCTCTCACTCTTCCACAATCCTTTGCCAGATGTGGGCCAGTCACCAAGTCGCTGTCATTAAGGACTTACGGTTCTGATGTAGGAATGATCTCCTATAGACGACACATGGCACCTAGAACTTCTTTTCTCCTTCTCCTTGTTGGCGGTCCTCTTTTCTCTTTTTTTTCCATTCCAGAAAACAGAAAGAAATGGTGGAGGGATACTGATTCTTCTGATCCGAAACTGTTTTTGGTTCTGGCTTATTTTTCTCCCTGATTGAAAATAGAAGTTCGGGGCTAGAGCAATAATACAGTGGGTAGGTCGCTTGCCTTGCATATGGTCAACTGGGTTTGATCCACTGAGCGCGCTAGGAGTGATTCCTGAGTGCAGAGCCAGGAGTAATCACTGAACACCACCAGGTGTAGCCCTCAAACAAAAAAAAAAGAAAGAAAAGGAAAGAAAGAAAGAAAGAAAGAAAGAAAGGGAGGGAGGGAGGGAGGGAGGGAGGGAGGGAGGGAGGAAGGAAGGAAGGAAGGAAGGAAGGAAGGAAGGAAGGAAGGAAGGAAGGAAGGAAGGAAACAGGAGTTCTTGCTCACCCATGTCAGATTCCTAAAACTCCTAAAACACTAAACATTTTTTTTTATTTTTAGGTAGCAAAGTTTATTAATAATTTCTTTTTTTTCTTTTTTTTTATTAGTGAAACACCATGAGGTACAGTTGTAGATTTACAATTTTTTGTACTTGGGTTTCGATTATACAATGATCAGATACCCATCCCTCCACCAGTGCCCATTTTCCACCACCATGGATAATATCCCCCCCCACCCCCATCCCCCATCCCCCCCTGCCTCTGTGGCAGGGCAATCCCTTGTGTTCTCTCTCTCCTTTTGGAAAACACTAAACATTTTATCATGAAGGTAAATCACCTAGCTTTTGTTGCTGGTGGGAAAGGGGACATACCCAGCTCTGCACAGCACTTATTCCTCGTACTGAGCTCAGGAATCACTTCTAGAGGAATTCAGGGGATTGTAGGTGGTTCCGAGACTCAAACCCAGGTATCTGTGTGAGGCAAGCACCATAACCCCTGAATTAACCCTCTGGCCTATCTGGCTTTTAATACTATGTTGTTCTGTCTCTCAACACTTGTATGCTGCCTGAACACCTCTTGGTCAGTTCTCTCTCTCTCTCTCTCTCTCTCTCTCTCTCTCTCTCTCTCTCTCTCTCTCTCTCTCACACACACATACACACATACACACACAAACACACACACACATATACACACACCTCTTAAATTTGAAAACGATTCATCTGTTGTTATTTGGGTTTATGGATATTAACCCCCTTTAATCAGCCTATATCTTTGAGTCTGGGTAGAGCTGACTGTGGTAATGGAATGAAAAAAAGGCAACAAGGGAAGAAGAAAATCATGTGTGTTATTTTGTTAATAGATAATGGGATTATCTATTGAAAGACCTTATCCAGGGTCAGTGCCACAGTGGGTAAAGAACTTGCCTAGCACACGGCCAGCCTGGGTTTAATTCCTTGCATTTCATACAGTGTCCTGAGCACCAGCAGGAGTGATTCATGAATGCAGAGCCAATGGTAAATCCTGAGCACCACCAGGTGTGGCCCCAAAAACCAAAAAATAAAATGAAATAAAAATAAAGGACCGTATCCATTTAAAACTTTTGAGGTAGCACTTTTAGCCAATAAACCATTCCTAGGGCTCTGTCGTACAGAATTAGCTATAGTCACCACGCAGTACATTACATCCTCACAGCCTATTTTATAACTGAAAGTTTGTACCTTTTAAGCCCTCTCCACTATTTCTTCTATCCGCCATAAACTAGTTTCTAGTGATCATAATTTTACATCATCCAGTGACAGATCCTCAGATTATGTAAGAGTAATTGGCCTTGGTTTCGTGAATCTCTCAGGTGTGTGTGACTATTGCAGGATGCCCTGCCTACCCAGAGTATAGGTTTCATGGATGGTTTGGTAAAGTCAGCTATGAGCTGTGATTATTTTGCCTACACACAAAATTTGAGTATTTCTTTGGAGGGACTGGACTGTGTATAACCTCATCTTGTTGTTTATTTTGTGTTTGGTCTTTGTGTTGCTGGGGATCAAACTTAGGACCTGGCTCTTGCCTTGCAAGTGCTTATCTACTGAGCTATATCCCTGGCTTTTAGATCCCTCATCTTTTATAGACTGATATTTTACTTTCTGGATTATAGAAATGTTTATTTCGCCAGAAGGAAATAACCCTGGTTGGTGGCATATTTTTATACAGTGATTTAATTTACATTCAAAAGGTACCTTTGAGTTACAAACTAAGTGAAATAACATATTTCAAAATCAACAGATTTTTTTTTTTGGATCACACATGGAAATGTGGAGATGCACAGGGATTACTCCTGGCTCTGCACTCAGGAATTACTACTGGCGGTGCTCAGGGGACCATATGGGATGCTGGAAATCGAACCCAGGTTGGCTGCGTGCAAGGCAAACACCCTAACTGCTGTGCTATCGCTCCAGTCTCAACAGAATCTTTTTATTTGCTTTTCCAGTTTATACCCAGTTAAGAGCCCACAGAAATAATCACCACTTCAATATTTGGTTGAAGAGCATTTTTTGGGGGGGGCTCCCAAGCAGTGCTCAAGGGGCTCAAGAGGTCACTCCTAGTTATATTCATCATACTGTAGTACTATTCAAACCCTGTGGTGCTGGGGACCACCTGGATCAACCCAGTGTCAGGTATCAAAGCAAGATAGGACATATGCAAAGGATGCCTAGCTCCTTAAAGAGCATTTAAAAACTTTCTATTATGAACAAGCAGCCACAAGAGTAGAGACAATAGTATAATGAATTTCCATGTACCCTGCTTCCAGCTTCAGCTATTAACATTATTTTTGGCAGTCTTAAACTTGTGCTTGTATGAAACTATTCTATCTGAATTTTCCAGCACCCTAGAAATATTGAAGGTGGTCATTAGAGTAGTAGCCAATCAAACACTAATTCTCTCTCTCTCTCTCTCTCTCCCTCCCTCCCTTTTTGGGCATTATGGTTTGCATAAGCGATAGCACAGAGGTAGGGCGTTCGCCTTACAAGCGGCCAACATGGCCGACCTGAGTTCGATTCCTCCGCCCCTCTTGGAGAGCCCGGCAAGCTACCAAGAGTACTCGATATGCCAAACACAGTAACAACAAAGTCTCCAATGGAGACGTTACTGGGCCCGCTCGAGCAAATCGACGATCAACGGGAGGACCTTTACCTTACCTTTACCTTCATTTCATTTCATTTCATCATCCTGTTATTCGTCGATTGCCTCGAGCAGGCCCCAGTAACGTCTCTTTCATCCTAGCCCTGAGATTATATTCAAGGCTATTTAGGAGAATGAGACCCATAATTGATCTCACCTTTACCTTAAAGATTTAAAAAAAAAAAAACACAAAAAAACTTGAAAACCCAAAGTGTCCAATATTCTCTCATTTTACTAATGCTGCACCAAGAATTGGTCCTTTTAGGAAGAATTCTGTCAGTGGTCTTTCCTACTTCCCACTTATGTTCTAGGAACAGTGTTAGACATGACTTTTATCTGTAATATTTGTGACTTGACAAAAGTGGTCCCTATCCGTCTTTTGGGACTTCTCTGCAGTAGGCTGTAGATGCATTGCCGGACTTGCCAAGAAGAAGAGAGACTGAGGTCTTAGCAGTTATTCTCTGAGGTCAATGGTATAAGGACATCTGTCAAGAACAGATGAAGACTTAAGGTCATTGTGTCAAAAAGAACCTGAAAATTCTGTCCCACACCCACCCAAGTCATGAGACCTAACCATGAGTGAGGAGGACTTGCTGGTTTAGATTTCGGGCCACTGTATTTGGGGGAGAACAGATCTGGAAGAACCAGCCTGCCATCAGAAATCCTGGATGAAAGTAACAGAAGATGTGAGTGTGTGAGCATAGGAATATACGTCTGTGAGTGTGTTGAGTGTGTCTGTGTGTGTGCTGTGTATGCTATGTGTGTGTTGTATGTGCTGTATGTATATCTGTGTGAGAGGGAATCATGGAGGACCCTCCATTTGGACCTCCATGTCAGGGGATGTATTAGGGGATACCCCAGCCTCAATGGTTATGTTTGAGCTCAAGCGCCAGTTAGGGAAGAAAGGATGCAGGATTCAACCTCGGGCCTCACTCATCACATGCCTCTGTTCTACTACTGAGTTCCAGCTCCAGGCCTCAGCATTTAAACTGGCGAGGACCAGACACACTCCACAGCACATAGCAATGGCTCTGCATCAAGCAAGAGGGCCAAAGCCATGGTGTCTGAAGCAAGCAAGGCATCACTGGATGTGTCCCCACCAAAAAATAAATCAACAAATTCTGTTCATGCCACATTGCACAGGAAAAAGCAGAGGACCGGTGGGAAGGAGAGCCTGCTTCCTTGGCAGGATGTGGGCTCAAATCTTATTAATCGAAATGCTAAGAACTGCAGTCACTTTAAGCTCACACTGCCGAGGCTGAGGTGAATAGCCAAACTGTTTGAAAAGGAGGAAAGCTCTAGGGAAGTTTATGTGTGTGCTAATTATTGTGTCTGTAGTGAGTATTTGTGTTCTGTTTTTATTTTCTTATTCCTTTTTCAGGCTTTTGGTTTGTTTTGGGGGGCCATACCCAGTGAAGCTCAGGGGGCAAGCACCTTACCCACTGTAATATCTCTCCAGGTTCCTCTCTTTCAGGCCTTTGAAAGTTCACATTGTATACTATTTTTTAAAAAAAAGGACCCAATACGTTTTGTTTTGTTTTTTAACCCTCAAATCCAGTTATAGCTGAATCCATTTCTCCCTCCTGCAACTCTCCCACACTTCCCCCAGAGGTCCCTATCAGAGTGGCCGCTCACGAGAAGGGCCCTCAGTGCCAATCAGCAACTCTAGAAAGTTGGGAGGACCAGCAAGGTGGGCAGTGAAGAGGGACGGGGCCCCAGGGAGACCAGAGTTCCTTCTCTCGGGTCATGCCTGGACTAGTCCCTCTCCAAGGCTGCTCCCCAGTGTGGCCTCAAACAGGAGGCTCTTAGAAGCCTGAGGCCTCGTGCAGACCCTGAGTCTCACTCCATGACCTGGCTTGGAGGATGCGGGGGGGGGGGGGGGGGGGGGGTGAGGCCTCGGGACCCCCAGCATTAGGGTCTGAAAGGAGCCTGGGGAACTCCACACCTAGCTTGGAAGATGCAGGGGTGAGCCTCGGGATCCCCAGCATTCGGGTCTGAAAGGAGCCTGTGCAACCTCTCTTTCCAGGTGTTTCTCTGGCCCGGTGATTCTTTCCTGAGGAAGAGACACCAGCCGGGCTTTCCTGAGACGGGGCTCCCTGCGCCTCACCCCGCACCTCAGCGAGAAACCCGCGCATTCTGGTTCCACAGAAACTCCGCGTGGCCGTGGGTGATGTAAGGCCGGGTCTCCAGGGGTGACGGGGCCCCGCCGGCTCCTGCTTCACCTGCTCCCTGGCTGACGCGCCGAGGGCGGGACCGCATGACTCGGCTGGGCATCACCCAGGCCTGGCGCTGTGCTGGCCGGCAGGCACCTCTGGGCGCGGCCGGCGCCACGCACAGGGGCGGGGCCCCACTTCCCTGTCAAAGCGCCTCCTCGGAGATGGGCTTTGGCTGGAAGATTGCGTTTGACATATTTTTTTTTTTTTCGAACCGTTTGGTTTTCTTTATTCAAAAAAGGCTAGTATTTTTTTAAAAATGAGTCTATCTGTTATATAGTTTTCTATTCCTTTTTTTAAAAAATATTTTTATTAAAATAGTTACAAAGCTTGCATGATTGAGTTTCAGTCATATGATGATCAAACACTCATCCCTCCACCAGTGCGTATTTCCCACCCACCACCAATATCCCCGTTTCCTCCTGCCACACCCCGCCCCCCACCCTCTCCCCACCAACCCCAGTCTACTCTCTCTCTCTCTCTCTCTCTCTCTCTCTCTCACACACACACACACACACACCCTTTTGGGCATTATCCGTTGCAATACAGATACTGAGAGGCCCTCATGTTTGGTCGTTTGCCCACTTTCAGCACACATCTCCCATCCAAAGTGACCCCTCCAGCCATCATTGTGGTCCATGGTTGGAAGGCTGCCTCAAGGGCTGGGGGAGAGAGGAGTTATGTCTTTTGACCATCTTAGGACACTCAAGGCCATTCCCAGTGATATTTGATCCATGCAGTGCTCCTTGGCCCTGCAGTGCTGAGGGCCACCAGGGTCACTCCTGCAAGGCTTGGGGAGCGACTTAGTGCCCGGATTGAACTAGGGAACTTGTGCATGTCAAGAACCCCTGGCCCTTTTTCTTGAAAAATGACTATTATTGTTGTTGTTGTTGTTTTCAATGCATGGTTCCTATGGAGTGGAATCTTCTTTGCCCTTGAACCACTTGCTCAAAGTCTCGCCAGGGTTGGGCTCAGCCTTATCCTGACTCCTACTGCCCTGGTCAGCGAGCTAGCGCTGTCTGAGTTCTCCACCCTGACCAGGTACTGCGGCCTCTGTGGCTGTAGGGAGCCCCCGTCTGTCTGATGCTTCTTCACCAGGGATGTCAGCTGGTGATTCCTTGCGCCTCTCCAGCTTGCTGAGCTGTATGCCGAGGTCTGATAGAGCAGGAGATGGGGAGCAAGGACCCCAGGGCTGAGCCAGGCCTCCCTCTTGGCACAGATGAAGCTGCTTGCTGTGCATCTCCTCACTGGACAGGAACCTCCAGGGGTCTAGAGGGCTGGAGGATCACCCCAGAATATGAGCGAGCCCCTTCCCCACTGAACCACTGTGTGTGTCTGTGGGAGGCTGGAGAACTTCCATCTGGGGAGCTGGGTAGAGAAGTGAGAAAGGGTGCGAGGGAGGGGACCCACCTGACTCTGACCCAATCAGGGGGTTCTCACCAGATATCAGAGTTGCCCTGAAAGCTTCAAAGTAAGGGAGTCTCAAGGAGGTACCCATGTTTCAAGATTAGTTTACAGTGAAGACTGAAGTGGTAATATAGCAGGCAGGACACTTGCCTTGCGCCTGCCCAATCAGGGTTTGATTCTGGCATCTCTTATAGACAGCAAGCCCCACCAGGAATGAGCCCTGAGCACAGAGCCAGGAGCAAGCCCTGAGCACTGCAGGGTGTGGCCTAAAAACCAAAACCAAAACAGAAAGTGATCTCACAGTGACAGTGACTGTGAGAGAAAGAGGAGGGAGGTTCCTGAAGGTGTAAAAAAGGGTGTCGGGGACCCGGAATTCCCACCTGCCCTGCCCAGAGAGTCCTCCGTGAAGGGGCAGGACGCTGCTGGTGGGGGTTCCCAGTCAACAGAGAAAGGCAGCTGCAGAGAATCTGGTCAGTGACCGGTGTCCACGCCAGTGCAAGAAAGTATCACGGCCTGCTCCAGACCCAGCACCCTTCCCAAGTCTACGGAATATGAGGGTAGAGCTCCCAGAGGAGCTTGCTCATACACACACACACACACACACACACACACACACACACACACACACAGATGCCCTGACTCAGGGTGATCCCTCATTCTACTGAACCATTTTCTTTACTTCGTTTTCACCACAGTCATTATGACAGTTACTAATACTGGTCCTAATCACAGCAAGTGTCAAAGATAAATTTCTGGGTAGGGTGGGGGCCCCACCTATGATAATGAAGACCTAAAAAGACAGTATTCAGGGCCGGAGCGATAGCACAGCGGGTAGGGCGTTTGCCTTGCATGCGGCCGACCCGGGTTTGATCCCCGGCATCCCATATGGTCCCCTGAGCACTGCTGGGAGTAATTCCTGAGTGTAAAGCCAGGAGTAACCCCTGAGCATCGCTGGATGTGACCAAAAAAGGAAAAAAAAAGACAGTATTCTCCATGGGGCTAGCATAAATGCAAATTAGGCCATCAGAAAGAATTTCTTTGTAGGGCTGGAACGATAGCACTGGGTAGGGCGTTCGCCTTACAAGCGGCCAACATGGCCGACCCGAGTTCGATTCCTCCTCCCCTCTCGGAGAGCCCGGCAAGCTACCGAGAGTATTGATATGCCAAACACAGTAACAACAAAGTCTCCAATGGAGACGTTACTGGGCCTGCTCGAGCAAATCGATGAACAACAGGAGGACAGTGTTTCTGAATTAGCATAAAGGGAGCTTTCTTCAATCCCTACTACACTCTTATTTTTCATAGTAAGAACATCTTTTTTAGAACTCGTTTTTCTTCTATGATTATATGGACTTTAATTTGGAGGGTCGGCCATGTTGGCTGCATGCAAGGCAAACGCCCTACCGCTGTGCTATTGCTCCGGGTAGGGCGTTTGCCTTACAAGCAGCCAACATGGCCGACCCGAGTTCGATTCCTCCGCCCCTCTTGGAGAGCCCGGCAAGCTACCGAGAGTATTCGATATGCCAGACACAGTAACAACAAAGTCTCCAATGGAGACGTTACTGGGCCCGCTCGAGCAAATCGACGATCAACGGGAGGGCCTTTTTTTGCGGGCTGGAGCGATAGCACAGCATGTAGGGCGTTCGCCTTACAAGCGGCCAACATGGCCGACCCGAGTTCGATTCTTCCGCCCCTCTCGGAGAGCTCGCAAGCTACCGAGAGTATTCGATATGCCAGACATAGTAACAACAGAAGTCTCCAATGGAGACGTTACTGGGCCCGCTCGAGCAAATCGACAATCAACGGGAGGGCCTTTACCTTTACCTTTACCATTTATTTACTTTCCCTTATTTTTCTTTGATTTTCAAAGGTTTGTTGTAGTTTAGGTGACATGGCTACACTGTGTTAACATTTATGGTTTTAGTACATAAAGTAAGGGTTCATCACCAATACCACAGTGCCTAGGACCCACCACCCCATCCTGTGTCATTGGTTTGCTTCTCCCTTAGGGATTTTTTGGGAAACTTTCTTCTTCCCCCACTTTCATGGTGTGCAATCAGCCTTTGGCCCCAAGTTCTGGAACTGGTTTCAAGTGGTTCCAGGTGCATTCTGGTCCTAGGTGTCTTGAGAAGTAAGTGACAGTTCAGATTCACCCTAGTCCAGCGCTGCCAGCAGAACTATAGCACAAGCCATTCTTATGTGAGATTTTTACCAAAAACTATGTACCATTTATTATCTAAACTCCAACTTTTCAGGGTCAGAGAGATCGTACAGTGGGTAGGGGGCTTGACTTGCTTGTGATCCGCCCAGGTTTAATTCCCAGCATCCTTGTGGTCCCCCAAAGCACTGTCAGGAGTAATTTGTGAGTGCAGAGCCAAGAGTAACCCCTGAGCATTGCCTGGTGTGACCCCAAACTAAAGAAACAAAACAAAACAAAACAAAAACCCAAAACCAAAAAACCCCTCCAACTTTTCTAATTGCCAGGTTAAAATAATAGTGAAAAGAACAGGCAATGTAGTTTTAATGTTTCATTTAACCTTGTGTATGCAAATTTCATTTTAACATAACATCATCATCATAGCATTATCCCCAGAGATCTGTGTTTTATTGTGCGAGAAGAGGGGGAGATTCAGCCACAGCCTGCAATGCTAAGGGATTCCTCCTGGCTCTGTACTCAGGAATCCCTCCTGGAGAGGCTCAGGGGACTGTGTGTGGTGCTGAGGTTCAAACCTATCAACCACAAGCATGGTAAGTGCCTTCCCACCGTACTATCATTCCAGCCCTGATATTTGCAGTTCTTCTGTGGTTATCCTACAGTTTGGAAACCTAGTACAGAGTTGATCCTGACAGCACATCTTGGAACCCACCACTTGGTATATGTGGCCTCTGGCCACCACAGTGCCTGGCACCGGTCAGGGGTACCACTCGGTAGGGACCTGGCAGGCCAGTCTCACTGAGCAGAGGTCCCTTTCCTGTACATGAACCACCAGAGCTGAGTCATGGCAAGTGAGGGAAGAGACATTCTGAGTATTTCCTTTTCTTGCCAACTGGGCAGAACAGAGGTGAAAGGATGGAGAGGGACAAGGGCAGAGAAGGGCATGGCCTTCCTGGGTTCCGAGGCTACCAGCGGCTGAACCGACTCAGACGTGCTCAGGACTCGGAGCTGATGAGGCACAGGGTGGCAAGCCCCAACAGAATAGAGAGAGGAAGAGGAAATGAGGCAGGCGAGAGCTCTGCTATGCCCTGATAGCTGGCCGAGGGAGGGATCAGGGACTGCGGGGTGTCCTTAGCGCTGTTGGCCTTCGGCTCACGAAGCTGCCGGGGAAGAAAGGAGCCAGCGAACCCACCAGAGGCTCACGCCACCGAGCATCTCGGGGAAAGGCAGGGGCTGCCATGGGCCCACGGCGCCCAGGAAGCTAAGGGTTCAGTGGTCCCAGCACCCTCTTTCCACTCTCATACCACCAAGCCTTGGGGTGGAGGTTGTGGGGAGCAGCGGGATGAGGGAGATCTAGGCTTTCCTCCAGCGTTCACGGAGAACCCTGGAAAGCACCCACTGTGTGCGGATGCAGCCACATGATTTGCCGGGCTGGTAAGTGATTAAACATGACAGCGAGGTGTGTGACGCCCGCTGACTGCTGCCTGGTTCCCCGTTCCCTGTACCGAGGCAGTGAATCAGCCCCGAGACTGTGAGTCACCCGGGGCAGGGCGGCTGCACTTGGCCTGCAGCTTCCTAAAGAGAACTGGGACCTTTCCCAAATTCCCCAGCGCCGGGCCGGGGCTGCGCGCGAGGTGAAAACGCTGCCTCATGCCCAGCAACCACAAGATTTGCCTCCTCCTGCCGGGGAGGAATTTCCCTGTCGAGGGCCACACGTGTGAAGTGTGGGGCTCAGTGAGGACGCCTCTAAAAGTGAAAGTAGGTGCCAGCGTCACCAGGCGTTGGCCACCGGGACAGAGAGACTTGGGGTCAAATGTCAGCCTAGGTGCCATCCCGGGAAGGCGCCAAGCAGACCTGGCGAGACATGACTCATTCTGCTCCCCCCACAAGCAGGACCCTCGGGTGTAAGAGGAGAACAGGGATGCCAACAGAGAGTTATTTGTCTGCAGGCCAACTTCTTGTCTTAGTTGGTTTTTTTTTTTTTTTTGGAGGGGATGGGGGAGGCCACATCCAGCCAGTGCTCATGGCTTCTTCTTGGCTCTGCACTCAGGGATCACTCCTGGTAAGGGTCAGAAGACCCTGTGAGTTGCCTGGGGTGGAACTAAGGTCAGTGGCCTTATCCCATATACTCTCTCTGGCGCAGAGGCTGGTTTCTTTTATTTTTTTTTCTTTTCTCTTTCTTTTCTTTGCTTCCTTTTCCCTTCCTTTCCCTTTCCCTTCTCTTCCCTTCTTTGCCCTCCCCTCTTTTCCCTTCCCTCCTCTCCCCTGCCTTTCCCTCTCCTCCCTTCCTTTTCTTTTCCTTTCTTTTTTCTTTCTTTTCTTTTTTATGACACTGTGTTAACTAAGTTGTTCGTAATACAGATGCTTCGGACATTCAATGTTCCAACACCAAGCCCACCACTGGTGTGACCTTTCCTCCACCAATGTCCCCAGTTTCCCACCCAACACCCTAGCCTGGCCCCTAGCAGGCACAAACAAATTTACTGTGTATTATTTGGTACATCACAGAGGCAAGTGGAATTATCAAACCTTAAATCCAACAAAATTCAGTTTGGGAAGTCATTGTCAGAATCTTTACTGGGCTGGTTGGTGCTTGTTGAGCCATCTGTATTATTGTTTTAGGGTCATTGAGCTTCGTGGTCTTCTGTGAAACTTTCCCTTAAGATTTGCCCAGACTGACAGTGAAGGGACTACTAAGTAAATGATGGTTAGAGGGCTCGCATGGGATGGGAGATGCTTGCTGTAAGTAGACTATGGACCAAACATGATGGCCACTTAGCAACTGTATTGAAAACCATAACACCCAAAAGGAGAGAGAGTAAAAGGGAATGTGCCTGCCACAGAGGTAGGGGAGGAGGTGGTGGGGGATGATGTGGGGGAGGCAGGAGGGATATTGGGAACATTGGTGATGGAGAATGAGCACTGGTGGAGGGATGGCACTTGATCATTGTATGATTGAAACATAAACATGAAAGTTTATAAATCTGTAACTGTATTTCACAGTGATTCAATTAAAAAAAATTTAAAAAAAGGTTTGTCCTGACTAATTTCTAAAGAAATGACACCTGGCTAGGCCTGGGAATGGGTGAAGAGCCCAGAGAAACTCTAGTCAGGCAGTGCTGAGGAGCCCCCTCAGAGCCCCTCTATGCTGAACGCAGTGCCCCTTCCCCTGCAAAAGTCGGGGAGCCACTCAGATGGTACACACACAGTGGCAAAGGTGTTCACTTCGTTATGCCGACTACCCCTCTCTGCCACAGAGGAAGAGGCTGGCCTCAGAGTTCAAAGTGGCTCCAAAGCTGGAGATCTGACTGGGCCGACGAGGTCTCTCAGTTCTGCTTCTCAAAGTCGTCAGGTTGCTGCCCAGGCATGGTGGAAGGTGAGGAGGGCGCTCGGCAGCAGGCTCAGCTGACAATTACGTTTTATGACAAGGCGCGTATTATGTTGATGGTTCCATTTCTGGTGATGACCTGCTATTAAAAAAGCATCTCGAGCAAGATGATTATGGGGACATCTGACTTCTGCCTCGGGAATCTACTCTCAAATGTTCAGGGAACTGATGTTTTTCCTGGACTTATTATTATCGTTTTCTGATGGTGGTGATTATGTCAACAGCCAATTGTCCAACAGTTCTTTTTATTAGCCATTGCTCACAGCTCCATTGTTTGAAGGCAACCAGATGCGGGGTGATACTCATAGGGCACAGAGAGGTCAAACACTGCCAAGAGAAGTTCTCTCCTGCCAAGAGCTCCACTCTGAGACTAGAGTGCTGATTCTTTGCCAGGGGCCAGGGTTGCTGGCACTAGTGTGGTACCCCACCCCCACCCTCACCTCCCTAACCACCTTTCCATGTCCGGTCCTAGATACTGGGAGGGAGCAAACAAGAACAATATGCCCCAAGGCTATCAGCTCTGCCCAGCTCTGGACCCAACCTTGGTTCTATGTGGTAGGCTGGTACTAGAACTTTGTCAAGGGTCCTGGTGCTTCTGACTTCTATGCTATATATATATATATATATATACATATATATATATATTTCAGAACTTCAATCCCCATCGTGCTGGGGGGTCACATAGGCCACACACAGCTTGGGTGGCAGGGGGCGGGGATTATGCAGTACCATTCACCCCACCACAATCCAAAGCCTTGAACTTGCTAGTTTGTTCACTACCATTTATGTTAACTCCCTAGCCTGGTGCTTTTGGCTCAAAGGAAGGAGTTCAAAATAGAGAGCCAGAGACAGACAGAATGGCCTGGCCAGCTGTATTCCAAAATGAAGGCCACAGCTGGGAAGCACTGGTGCTGAGCCCTGGACTGAAACAGAAGGACACAGGATACAGGCCACTGCCCACCAGGCCCTCTCTGACATGTCTAAACCCAATATATTCTCTTCATCCCATGCCCAAACTTGATGGCTACTGAATTCCATCAGTGGCATTAGGAGGAAAAGGACTTAGAATTATTTAAGAGTCATTTTTTAAATCACAGAAATATATCGGGGCAAGAGTGGGGCGGGGCGGGGGGGGCAGAGTCATAGTATAGCGGGTAGGACATTTGCCTTGCAAGTGGCTGACCAGGGTTCAATCTCTGGCATCCCATATGGTCCCCTGAGCACCGCCAGGCATAATTCCTGAGTGCAGAGCCAGGAGTAATCCCTGAGCATTGCCAAGTATGACCCCCCAAAAAGCAATAAAATTTACATTTTTTTTAATTAAAAGAATTACATTGGTGTCCCCTGCACCCACCCACACCATCACCCAATATAGCAGCTTATAAAGTAACCAGTAAAAATGTGCTATGAATTGGGACCAGGAAGATCCCCAGCACTGAATAGCTCCCTAACACTGCAAGTTATAGCCATGAAGGGCCCCAAACATCACTGGGGTACTCTGGTGGTCCCCAGCACTATCACTAAGTCACCAGGACCCAGAGTGGTCCCTGGACTCCCTGAATGGTTTGAAATCCTTAAAAAAATGCCCTCCTCAACTTTCAATCTTACTCAGAAACAACCATTATTAATAGTTTGGTATACACCATTTGAGACTTTTTTTTTTACATTTCTTAATGTAAAATTTCTTCTTAGACATATTTTCTTGACGATAGCTGGTATATTTGATCCTATCATCCTTTCTAATATCCGATTACTCATTAACTCCCATTAATTTTTCCTTTCTGTTTTCTCACCTTTGTCCAACCTTTCACCCAAATTTATCAGTGCTCTATCATGTAATGAGCAAGGGCTTCAGAAACAAGATCTGACTTAGGCTCAAATGTTGTTTTTTCCACTTGGAAAAACTTACTTTGAGTTTTTTTTAAAAAAAATTCAAAGGGGAATTTGCTTAACTTTTGAGATTAGTTAAAATGAAAAAAGCCATAAAATGATACACAAAGCAGCTGCTTAATGAAAATCAGAAAATTATATCCTAGGTGGCTTCAGAAATACTCACTTCAGTTCCTTCTCTGTTAATTTACATACTATGGTAGACTAGGGGGCTGGAGTGATAGCATAGTGGTAGGGCGTTTGCCTTGCGTACAGCCAGCCCGGCTGAGCCGGGTTCGATTCCTCCGCCCCTCTTGGAGAGCCTGGAAAGCTACCGAGAGTATTCAATATGCCAAACACAGTAACAAGAAGTCTCACAATGGAGATGTTACTGGGCCCGCTCGAGCAAATCAATGAACAACAGGAGGACAGTGTGTGTTTTGGTAGACTAGAATTTTTTTGTGGGAATGGGCAGCTGGTTTTGCTCAGGGCTTATTTCTGATTCTGTACTCAGAGATCACTCCTGGCAGTCTCCAATGGCCATATGGAATGATAGTGGGTCAATCTGGGTCATCCATGTGCAAGACAAGTATCCTACCTGCTACACTATCTCTCTCATCCCTAGTTTTTTCAAACACTGTTTTTATTTTGATAGTTTTTTGCTTAAAAGGTTTAAAAGCCTTCCCACTCTTTATAGTATGGATGGTGAATAGTCTTCTGCCCACACATCTCCAGTTGATTAGTAGTGTCTGCTTGAGAATTGCCCTGGTTCTGGTGGGAGAGAGAGCTGGGTTAGATTAGTAATGTCTGCTGTGGATGTAGATGTAGGGAGTATAGCTGACCTATAAAGTTCAGCATTGGTTTGTCTCCTATATCCTTATATCCTTATAGATGCCTTTCTATTGTTCATTTTGGGGATGGAAGGAATATTGTACCATAACCGGCAGTGCTCAGGACTTACTTCTGGCAGTAGTCAGGAGACAAAATGCAATGCTGGGGATTGAATCAGAGTTGAACACATAAAAGTCTTATGTTCTGTAATATAGCCCATTTAGTGTGTTTGTGAGTGTGTGTGTGTGTGTGTGTGTGTTTTGGGGGGGGAAATTCTAGCAGTGCTCGGGGCCACTCTTAATGACACTCCGTGGTAACCAGCTTTGCTGTGCCAGCCTGACAGTTAAGTGCTTGAACTCAACAGTATTGAAGACTACCAAGGCTATGGCTGGCAGAGCTGGGAGTGGGCATTTACTGCCAGGAAATTAAACTCTAGGCCTAGCACATGCAAGACATGTGCTCTGGCCCTTTGAGCTATCTCTCTGCCCCCCAGATGGTTCTCTTTCTCCCTGTGCTTGTCTCCTGATGTGCCACTCATACCATAGATCCTCTGCCAACAGAAATCACCCCCCAGATATTGCCACAGATGGCTTACTTTCCCTCACCCAGTGCCCAAAAGCTATCCTTCCAAAGATATTTATTCATCATGTTGCCATTTGCCTTCTTTATAGTACTTCATCTCTGTTTGAAACGGTCCATTTATCTAATTACTTTCATGTGTATTGTTGGTCTCTCTCTCCCCCACCCACTACTAGAAGCTGAGTCTCTGTAGACAGGGGTTCTCTCTTATTCACAAGGGTGTCCCCAAATCTTAGACCGTGTCCTGGCACCAGAAAGATCTTACAGTTGTGTGCCCACTTGAAAGCACAGTTTCTTTAATAACAGAATCATCTCTTCCCAGATTTTAGTCCAAAGAGGGGGTCTCATATTTCTGTTTCTTGCCACATGTGGAGCATTGGCATATAACAAGTGCTCCATAAAACTGATTGTCTAATTGCTCTGAACTTCAGGGGGAATCTTACTAAGGCATATGGACCCATGAATTGCATCAGATCTAGTGCTCAAAGGTTGAAGGCTGTGGATTGCTGTTTCCTTGAGAGGCCACTTTGCACTCTTGCTGGAAATTTCTCTCAGGACTTTATTCTTGGTGATTTTCACAAAATCACATATTGTTGAATTTCCTCTTTCCTTGGAGTCCCCTGACAATGTGCTAGTTACCTGTTACTGTTCACATTCTGACTATCAGGATTCTTTACTTTCTGTCTTGGTATCCTGTGACATGAAAAGGAAGGCATCCAAAGCACTTAGGAGGGCAAAAATCCTTCTTTCAGAATACCAGGACCCCTGCGAAATCCTGGAGTATAACCTTCATCAATGTGGATGAACATCCAACACCGAAACTTGAAAGATAGACACATTCCCTGAGCTTAAACTACAATCAGCCCTCATTTTTTTTAAGATTACACATGCGTGCCTTTAACTGGTCAAGTTATTTGTGATTCCTAATCCAATACTCACCATGCTTTTGTGGATCTTCGTGAAGATCAATGAAGAACACAGTCACTGTATATGCTATGTCCCCAGTGGAAGTGAAGGCCCTGTGTTCTGGTTTATAATAAACACCTGACTTGGGTGATTTGTTTAATTCCATGTTATTCATCTCCTGGTACTTTTTGTAAGTGACTTCCCTATTTAAATGAGCCCTGAGCGCTGCGCAAGTGATGCAAGAACACTGTGCTGTACCTAGCAGAAAAACAATGCGTGTTAGATAAGCTTCATCCAGGCACAAATTATAGAGCTGTTGACCATGTGTTCAATTGTTAATCAATAATATATTAATTAAGCTGTTTTAAACAAACATACAAACCAAGGTCAAATGGAGATGTGAAAAAATGTTAAGATAGATCAGGAGCTCGTAGGAAACCAACTCAATATTTTGCCTCCTGTCTAAGTTGAAAATTGTGAAATTAGTGTACCCAGCACCTGCAGACCCACTGTAACTTTATCTACTGTGAAATCTGTATTGGGCTGAGAGGAAGAAAGTAGTGACTTGTGTCAAGTTCTTGAGGAGGCATTGAGAGAGTTGAAATCGTTGTCTCAGATTCCCCAATTATAAACCTTTTTTACTTAAAAAAATTTTGGGGGGAGGAGCCACACCTGGCTGTGCTCATAGCCCTGTGCTCAGGGATCACTCCTAGGTGTGATGCTCAGGTCCCCATGTCCCCATGTGGAGGGCCAGGACTTGAACATGGGTCACCTGTGTGCAAGGTGATAGCCACTGTACTATCACTCCAGGCACTAATTTTTTTTCTAAATGCTGGAAGACATAAGGGGACAGACAGATAGCATAGTTAATAAGGCACCTACTTCACATGCAGTTGATCCCAGTTTGACTCCTAGCACCACAGAGTTCCCATCAGGGGTGTACCACCTTGAGGGCCACCAGGAGTGATCCTTGAGGCAAGGGTCACTTGCCTTGTATGCAGCTGATTCTAGTACCACAATCCTCAGAGCACTGCCAGAGTTACTCCTGAACCACAGAACTGAAAGTAGGCCTTGAGCACCACTGGGTGTGGCCCAAAAATCAATGAACACAATTTGTATTTTGAAAAGTTGGGGGAGTGCCTGACTGACTGATCTCTAAGATGACACTGCCTACCACACCTTCATATGTTCTTGTCCCAAGGGCATGAAGAACAAGGTCATGTTCTAGGTCATGTCAAAGCAAGAAGGTGACGTGGATTTGAGTTTAGAGCGCATCTAAGCCACCTGGAGGAAAGTTGGACCTTAGACCCCCTGTGGACACTGAGAACTGGAATCACCACCCCTGGCATCTAGAAATGGTATCCTTTTAATCCAGAAAACTTCATATATAAGACTTAAGAATGTAATTGCTGCTGGTTGGCCAATGCTTATTAGGAACTAGTCGTCCCATAAGCAACTCTTACTTCCGCCCCAGGAAGGAGGGCATTATGAGCTCTCGTTAACAGATGAGGAAACTGAAGCTCACCCAGTAACCTGGCTAGGGTAGGTGGGTGTGGCTGGCAGAGGTTCTCCAGGCCTTCAAAGCCCACACTCTAACCACTGGGCCCAGTCAAGCCTACGTGTGGGGTGCTGTCGGTTAGCCTCCGTTCTCCACCCAAGCCCTTGAACCACTGAAGCTTTGGTGTATCCAAGGTCTGATTCACACCACTAATATCTGCTCTCTAGACGCTTCTCAGAAGCCTGAGGTGGGGGGAAGTGGGATGACACCGCATTCCAGGATGGCCAGGTGTCATTCTGGGTCTCTTCTCATACAGAGTGCACTGAAGCGGTTGAGTTCTAGCTATTTCTAAATATAGCATTAGTACTTCTTTGCTAGTGAAGGGATCATTCTGACCTTTCGCCTCTAAGACCCCACCTCCTGGGGGTGACAATTTCACTGCTTTGCATGACATTTGGTTTCCCTCACATGTGGCTGGTAAGATTACTATACTTACAGGAAATCGGAGTGAACCTCTAACCTCCTCTTGTACTATTTATTGCCTTTCATTTTCTTTCTCTTCTACACCTTGGGTTTCTCGAATCTTTGAGAGTCTTCATGAAACCCCTCTTCCTGTGAGCAGCCACTTCTAGGAATGTTTAAGGGGGGAAGGAAGGGATGGGGAGGGAATGGTGACCCCGGGTAAAAAGGACTGAGCCTTCTGTCACCCTTGACGGGTCCCCCATGGGAAAAGTGGGATCACCCTGAGAGCCAGTCCTGGCTCTTCCAGGAAAGAGCTGCAAAAGAAAAAAGAAATACACACACACACACACACACACACACACACACACACATATATATATATATAATTTTTTGGCTTTGGGGCCACACCTGGTATGCTCAGGGTTTACTCCTGACTCTACACTCAGGGATTACTCCTGGTGGTGTTCAGGGGACTATATGGGATGCCCGGGATCAAACTGGGTCAACCATGTGCAAGGCAAACACCCTACAAGGTACCTTTTGACCCAGTCTGTCAAGGGAGCTCTGCATGCTCACCTCCAAGCCTGGGGTTCAGAGAATGAATTATCAACTGTAGGTTCTTAGAGATGGGCAGGAGATGGGCTCACTCTAGGCACATATGTAAAGAGTAGGTCCTTTCTTCACTCTCAGCTTCCCAGCTGGTCCCATTCCACCAAAGTCACTTTTCAGGAATGGCATCTCCGTGATGGGGTCAGTGTGACATGGGACAAACACAGAGGCCAGAATCCAAATTCCTTTTTTTTTTTTTTTCATTTTTTAAAGTTTTTCACCACACCAGCAATATTTAGGAAATACTCCTTGTAGTTATTAGGGTGGTGGCAAGGATTCCAAGCTGGGGTGATCTCATGCAAGGCACGTGCCTTAACTCCTATACTATCCCAAAATCCAAAATTCTTCATAGAGATTATATAGAGCTGTGCGTCCTGCTACGAAGGTGCATGTTGAATTCAGGTTTGGGTGGAAGTTGACCATTTGGAGGTGCTGCCCAGTAAAGCCCCACAGACACAACAAACTACACAAAACCTTTTAGATGTGTGGGCAGATTTTCAGGCCGCTCTCCCCGCCCCTTCCAGCTTGTAAAGCTAGACAGCTGAAAGCAGTTTGGATTCTGAGGGAGACCTGTTGAGATAGTCACACCCTGAGAAGCTCAAGCAATTGGAAATATTCTCTACCTGCAGAGGCAGCCTGGCTTCCTCTGTCCTGAGCAGGGGGCGACACACTGACAGCCCCCACCGCCACAGCCTGCTCGCTCAGCTGCCACATTCCGCACAGGTGTCCTCAGTTCACCAAGAGCATGAGCCCTGGTAAGAAATCCCCCACCAAGTGACTCAGCCGGTACCTCTGCTCTGCTAACAGAGCTTGGGTAATTTCGCTAGGATTACGAGAAATCCCAAATATTTTCCATTTCCATTCAGCCCTCAGACGTAGAGGGCTGCACGATGAGAGCCTTTGATGGGATTATGGTGTCTAAGTACCAAGATGATAAAGAGCAGAGACTCTCGAGCTGCCACGGCACAATTAAATCCCAGTCCTACCACTTCCTGACTGGTTGTCCTCAGCCACGTCTCTTAGTGTTGGGGGGGGGGAGCAAAAAACCAGCTGCAGAAGGGCCTGATAGAATACAGTTAAGGCACTTGCCTTGCATGCATGCAGTCCTTCTTAGACCCCCAGCACCACATATGGCACCCCTGAGCACTGCCAGCAATGATTTCTGAGCACAGAGCCAGGAGTAGCCCCTGAGCTACTCCAGGTGTGCCCCCCCCACCTAAACCTTACCCTCACCTATAAAATCATCTACAAAGCTGAACTTCTGCCTCTGTGAAGGCAGCCTGACTGCAAAGGGGTCAGCTGTGGAGCAAGGACAGACCCCGGCTCTCCCAGAGCTGCCCCTTCCTCCTTCCTCACTCCACCCCAGCGAGGCTGCACTGCTGAGGTTCCATCCCACTGCAGGGTATTTGGAAGTTGCTCTTTTCAAAAACGGAGCTACCACATAAACTACCACTTACACGCCACAGCACCAGGCCACAGGTATTGGCCAAAAGAGCGTGCGGTGTGTGGCTGCGGCTGCACCTCAGGGTCACTGCAGAGCCCTTGAAATGGTTTCTGAGGCAGTGGCCCTGCCACTGGGCATCAGAGCCCCCCCACGCCACAGGTGAGTGGAGGCAGGGAGAGCTGCATCCCACGGGTGAGGTTTAAGTTCAAGCACCCTCCCAGCCCCATCCAACACCCCTACAGCCCCACCTTTGGCAGCTTAAATCTAGACCCAAGGGGGGTCAGTTGGTGGACATTCTCTCCCCCCCAATTTTCAAACTGGGGTGGGGGACAGAAACAGTGCTTCTGGTTTGAATGATGGTTTGTCCCCATGTCTACCTCCAGTTCACCTGCTGAAATTCTGTGAGTGGTAGGGTGTTTGCCTTGCACGCAGCCAACGTGGCCGACCCGAGTTCGATTCCTCCTCCCCTCTCGGAGAGCCCAGCAAGCTACCGAGAGTATCTCGCCCGCACGGCAGAACCTGGCAAGCTAGCCGTGATGTATTCGATATGCCAAACACAGTAACAACAAAGTCTCCAATGGAGACGTTACTGGGCCTGCTCGAGCAAATCGATGATCAACCGGAGGACAGTGACAGTGACAGTGTGACAGAATAAGAAGGGCTTGGGAGGCACTTAGCTCATGGAGGTGAAGTCCCCTAGAAATAGAATTTATGCTGTTAGGAAAGAGACTGACCCCACAGAGTTTCCCAGCCCCTTCAAATACTGTGACTCCCAAAAGGGTCTACTCCTGATGTTGCTGGCACCCCAAGCTCAGATTTGCAGCCTCCAGAGCCAATCCCTGTTCCCTGTTTTAATCTCCCTTACCCCCACCCGCCCCACTCTGGGCTGTGCTATGCTGCTGTAGCCACTGGATAGCCATAGGACAACCAGACGAGCCTCCCTGGGGAGAATTCTAGCAATGTAAGAAAGAGTTCTATGTCTGAGGAGGAGGAAAATACCTTCACCCTTGCATGCATATTCCTTTTTACAGACATGTAATGATTATCATTTATTTTCTGATGACTTCTCTATTTCAGAAGAAAATATGGAACAAAGAACATGGAACCCTCAGAACTGCCCTGCTTGGTAACAGGGAGCTGATGTGGGTAAAACTGCAAGCAAGCCTCAGAACCTGGGCCAGAGAGATAGAGCAGGGCTTAAGGCACTTGCCTTGCACGCTGCTGACCACGGTTCAATCCTGTCACCACATATGGTCCCCGAGCATCACCAGGGGTTGTTCATGAGCAAAGCCAAGAGCAAGTCCTGAGCATCACCAAGTGTCACCCACTGTCCTCCTCACCTAAACCCTTCCTTAACTGTCTGTCCTGGGACTTCTCTGGACCTCAGCTTCATCATGTGTGGAAGGAAGGCCTACCACAACTAGCTTCTGAAGTTCTCCTGGCCCTGACATTCCTGGATGAGTGACAGACAACATTCCATTTCTCACCTAGGGCCCGGACTTCAGGTCAGGCACCTCTGCAGAGATGCGGTGTTCCAGAGAGTCTTTGCTTCTCTCTCAGTATCGCTTCAACCTTCCCCCTGCACATCCTGCCAGGTGCCTGGCATCTGTGAGAACTCGGAACACCACTCGGCCTGCGGCTCAGGAGAGCTGAGGTGAATCAGATCTCAATCAGATTCTCTCTTTTATTTTTGCTTTTTGGGTCACACCTGGCGATGCACAGGGGTTACTCCTGGCTCTGCACTCAGGAGTTACTCCTGGTGGTGCTCAGGGGACAATATGGGATGCTGGGAATTGAACCCGGGTTGGCCGTGTGCAAGGCAAACACCCTACCCGCTGTGCTATCTCTCCAGCCCCTCAATCAGAGCTCCTTGTCAGGCCTCTCATATTGCTGAACCTTGGGACCCCCACCTATAAAATGGTGGGGGGGGAGTACTGCTGCCTGAGCTTGTCTCCAGAGTCACTGCATGGTGCCAGGATAAGAGCTCAGAAGCATTGGGAAGTGGGGGGTTGGGGGATTGGGAAGTGTATAGAAAATACAACTCAAATAGCAGGAGGGGAGAGAGAGAGAGAGAGAGAGAGAGAGAGAGAGAGAGAGACAGAGAGACAGAGAGAGAGAGACAGAGACAGAGAGACAGAGAGACAGAGAGACAGAGAGACAGAGACAGAGACAGAGACAGAGACAGAGACAGAGAGGGGCGTGTGTGGCTGGCTCAGAGGACCCAGGTGCCCAACGGGTGAGCTCAAGCGAGTGTCAGCCAACGTACCAAACAGGTGAATGGGAAGCAGAGAGGCAGTTTCAGCCCCGGGGCTTTCGGTAAATGGTAGCATGACAGCCGCAGAGCAGCTTGGAGAGCAGGTGGGAGACAGAGGAGGAGAGGAGGTTTCCTGGCCGCTGCCCATCACTGAGTCAGTGTGAAACAGAGCTGCAGGGAGGACAGTCTCCTCGCTCACACAGCAGCCCGCGGCCACGGCGGGGGCAGTGAGCTGGGTTCACGGCAGAGGATGACTAAACAGCCTCCTCATCATTCATAACAATCATACTTGGCATTTATCTGCTGCTTTATGTTTTCAAAGTGCTTTATAATCATTAATTAGTTAACTAGCACTCACCACCACCCCGCCGTCTGCCTGCCGTGCTGAGCAGACAAAAGAGACAGGCGGGTCCTGCCTGTTTGTCAGGAGATTGCAGAGCTGGGGAAAGTGAGGGCCTGGGGCACGTGGGGTGAAGCGTGTGTGTGTGTGTGTGTGTGTGTGTGTGTGTGTGTGTGTGTGTGTGTGTGTGTGCGCGCGCGTGCGCGCATGTGTGGAGGGGGGCGGTATAGTGAGTATGAAAATCAAGGACTCCATCTGGAAGGAGACAGTTATGAATCAGTGCGAATAGATGCGGTACATTCCTGGACAAGGCTACAGAGTACACAGGCAGGGAGGGCCATGATCTGCCCTTCACCATACTTGGTGTATACGTGTGTGTGTCAGAGGACTAGTAGGGGGGTTGCCTCACAGGGAACTTACAATCCCCCCCTTCCTCCACCCCCAAAGAATTGCTCTAGTGGCTGCCCTTTGAACCGAGACAGGAAGGAGGTTGAGGGACAGAGAGACAGTATAAGGTGTAAGATGCTTGTCTGGCATGTAGCTGATCCCGTTTCCATCCTGAGCACTGCATGTGGTCATTCGAGCACCACCAGGCATCACTCCTGAGCACAGAACCTGAGCACCACCAAACTCAAAAACAAATTTTGTTTTTATTTTATTTTAAATTCGAGGCACCATGATTTACAGTACTATTCGTACTAGGGTTCCATGTATAGAATGTCCCACCACCACATTCTCCACCTGTGTCCACTTTTCCTCGCACCATTGTCCGAAGGGTCGCGCCCATCCCCCAGGTAATATCAGATCTGTAGACTGGCTCGCAGGTTCTGTTCCCTTTTGTTCTGCTTCCATACTATGTTTCTTTGTATTTCCTGCATGGGAGATCATCCTGTATCTCCTAACCTCACCCATCACAATGCCCTCTGATTCCAACCACATAGCAGCAAATTTTATGGTTTTGACTTTTCTTACAGACAAGTAGTATTCCATTGTCTGCCTATCCCACAGTTTCTTTATCCTGTCATCCATTCTTGGATACTTGGGTTATCTCCATATTTGGGTTGCTGTGTATTGGACCACACCTAGTGCTTATAGGGGCTTACTCCTGTCTCTGTGCTCAGGGATCACTCCCACTGAAACTCAATAGACCACAGGCAGTGCTGAGGACTGAACTGAGTTGGCTGTATGCAAGACAAGAGCCATAGTACCTATACTCCCTCTTTCTGGCCCAAATAAATAAGATTTTTTAAAAAAAGGAGACAGGGGCCGGAGAAATAGTACAGTGGATGAGACACTTACTTTGCATGTGGCCAACTTGGGTTTGATCCCCTGTAACCCATATGTACCATATATGTACTCAAGTACCACCAGGAGTGATCTCTTGAGCCAGAAGAGAGCCCTGAGTAGCCCCAAACCAAAAAATAAATAAAATGAAGGAGATTGCACCTGTCTGTACCCAGACAATAGATTTCAGATCCTCTGTAGAAGCCGCCATCAGAAGATTGGGGGATGCAATCCTGAATGTCTGTAATTCCAGGATTACGAGCATGGCCGACATCCAAACCTGCAGAAAGTGTTTCTCCAACTTGCACTGACTCCTTGGAAATGAACCTCCTCGGGAAGGGTTAAACACACGGTGACTCCCAGCCCTAGCAGTGATGGAGATGCTGATGGAGATGGAGATGGAGACAGGAAGGCGACGCGGGCTGAGCTTTCTCTGCAGCATCTCCTGATCGCTGCAGGACTGAGGAGAAGGGTAGAAGGGAGCATTTGAGAGCAGGGGAAGTGGCAGAAGCCACAAGGCTATCAATGAAGCTGGCCAGCCCATTCTGGACTCCCTGCTTACAGGGAAATCTGATAACTGTTGTACTTAGAGAGTAGAAACCAAAGTCATAAGCCAAATAAGTGACCAGAAGAAAGCGATTAGTCATCTTTCTTCATGAGTGATCACGATACTTCTGAAGCTTCTCCACCTGTAACTTGCAATTTAGGGCCTTGTCTAATGACAGGGTGAGTGTCTCTTATTGATCTCCAGACTTCTTAGTAAATTAAATGGCAGGTACACAAAGAGGCGAAGGACAGGCGTGTGGCAGCCGCTTCACAACTCTTGCTGTGTTCACCTGAATTTCTTCTAATAAAGCCTTGTGGGTGCCCGGCTGCCCTGGAATCCTGGAACCCCAGAACCAGAGGCCTGTGGCTGGCAGAGCTCTGGGGCCAGTCCCTTGTGGTGAGATATGTGTAATCTGCTGATTAGCCCTGATTTATGGCCCTCCTCACGCCCTGGGGCTGGAGCTTGTCAGATCTCAGGAACTAAAAGGAAGGCAAGGGCTTGGCTTAAACTTGGCTGGAAGACCCAGAAATGATAATAATAATTAACACAGCTCAACTTCCACTTGCGCTATAAACAGTAATTAATGCACGCAGCAGCCCGGTGAGGCATCTGGGTTTGGATTATGAGCCTTATTTTGCAGACAGGGAAACTGAGGCCAGGAGGTTAAGAGGCTTTTCAAGGCCACACAGGGACTCAGTATCATATCTAAAATTAAGCGCTGGGCTTCCCTGTCTCCTCGTCTGAGGCTTGGCTCACACCAGTCCATCAACAAAGACTTAAGAACAGCAGCAAACTTCTACGGCGCACCTGACAAAAGCATTTCTCCAGGAGTTTGAGGGCTGGGGGCCATCCAGCTCAGATCAAGTCCCTCAGGGGCTGCGAGGGGACAAAGACCTGCCTGGGCTGGGGGTTAAGGAGGGGGGCGCTTGTGAGCAGCCATCCCTCTTTGCTGCCTTGTGTTGCCATCTTCCTTTCTGTAGTTTGATTTAAGCTGCCAGGCCAGGGTTCCTGGCCTCAGCTGTCTTACAGGGAGTGAACCAAAGAGGTTTTTCCCACCACTTAGATGTCATGTGGAATTCCTCATGTTTACCTTGCATGCTCATGACCTGAATATCCTAAAGCTTGCATTCAGTCATCAGTGCTGAACGGTGCTTGTACAATGATGCGTAGCAGCCTCCTGGGAAGGAAGCATTCCTTTTCGGCAGTTCTATATTACTCTCATGGGGCCAGAAAGATAGTAAAGAAGTTATAGCCTTTTGCAAGCAGCCGACCCGAGTCTGATCCCCAGCATTGCATATGGTTCCCAGATCCCCACCAGGAGTGATCCTTGAGCAGAGCCAGACCCTTAAAGCTGTTTGGGAGGCCTCCTCTGCAAGAGGAAAAGAAACCACCAACTGGAAACTATGTTGGAAATGCTCAGCAGTATTCTTTCCTAGTGGGTGCTTTAGGGATGAAGATGGCTGGATTCTGAGCTACAGAGATGAAAAATAAAAACCCTGGAAAATCATCGATTAAAAAAAAAAATCTCTGGAAAATCATGGCTGTACCCAGGGTTTATCCCAGTTGCCAGTGCTGACAGGCCACCCCAGATAGCTCCTTCTTCAAGGTGGCTGTCACATGAATAGAAACCAGGAAATAATTTGACAAGCAGAATCCTCTCTGTCGTCTCCTAAGCAGGAGAATGGGCACGGCTCATCGTCACCAGGAACAGGGAAATGGTGCATTAGACACACTGTTTGCTTCCTTTCTATTCTCTTGGTTTTGGGGTCACACCCAGCTATGCTCAGGACTCACTCCTGAAGGTGCTCAGGCAACTGCATGCGGTGCTGGAGATCAAACCCAGGTCAGCTACGTGCAAGGCAAGCACCCTTGTACTGTCTTTTTGGGCTTTTTTAAAAAATATTTTAAATAATAAAATGTATCATAAAATCAAAAGATTCGAAAGTACGGATTACATAACAATAGAAGTATGCCCATAAATCTACCATTCAGCTTAAGAAAGAGAACAATATCAACCCATGTGAAGCTGTTCATCTCTTTCTTGAGGATGTTTTCCTTCTCTGACTCACAGGGAACCAATGGCTTGAGTTTGTTCTTGTCTTTTCTCACTTTGTGATTCACTCTGGCTGTCGACTCTCCATTGCTGTGGGGTCCATCAATCTGGGATCAAAATTATTTTGTTAGTCCTATGCTAGTTATATCTCTTCTGAACACCTACGTGCTTTTTGCTCTTTTCTCTGCCACTTCCCCTGCTCTCAAGTGCTCCCTTCTACCCTAAACAATACAGTATCGACCACTTTGGACTGACTTCATGAGGATCCATTTCTGGGTCATAGGCAGTTTGCTTTAAGAAAACAAGAGTTCGAGGCCAGGGAGAAGGCACAGGGGCTGGAGAACTTGTTTTGCATGCAGCAGGCCTAGGTTTGATTCCCAGTTACCACAAAGTTCCCCCAGCACAGGAATAGCCCCTGAGAATCACTTGGCCTTGGTTCTAAAACAAAAACAAAAACAAAAAGAACTTCAAAGTTGGTAATTGTGTCTTTTCTTCTAAATTTTATTGAATCACCTTGAGATAGTTACGAGCTTTCATGTTTGGGTTACAATCATATGATCAAACACCCATCCCTCCACTAGTGCACATTCCCCACCACCAATATTCCTAGTCTATCCCCCTTTCCCACCCTCCCACTGCCTCCATGGCAGACAATGTTCCCCATACTCTCTCTCTACTTTGGGGCATTATGGTTTGCAATACAGACACTGAGAGGTTATCATGTTTGGTCCATTATCTACTTTCAGCACACATCTCCCATCCTGACCGATTCCTCCAGTCATCATTTTCTTAGTGACCCCTTCTCTATTCCAGCTGCCTTCTCCCCTCCACGGTAATTGTGTCTTGAAGAATTCAGGAGTTGAATAGTTATTTTGAGTGAAGAGAGATGGGATTTAGAAACCATTTACATAGTGTAATAAGTAAACTAAAGATGAGGATACCAGAGAATCTGTGAATACTATCCCAGTTTACATAAGGAACTTGAGTATTCTCTAATTCTGGTATCTGAGCAGGGAGTACTCTTGGGGATGATTGAATATGTGTAACCCTACATAATATACTGTCCCATTCTGCATGTTTAGGAACCTCACTGAAGCAAAATCATCTGGTATGTATTTTTCCATGACTTGCTTTTCTTCATGCATCATTGTACTTTTGAGACTCATCCTTGTCACAATGAGTAGCTGTAACACATTCATTTTCCCCACTGTGTTGTGGGTTCTGCCTAATGCCCAGCCTTCATGTAGAGATCTATTCCGCAGCAGACAGGCTGATTTGGTATTTCCCAAGAGGTCACTGGAACCAGGGATGTTCTCTTCACATAAGTTGGTACTGATTTTAATAGTCTATCCTCCTACCTCACTTTCGTCCTGGGAAAGTGTACACAAATGGGACAGATATTCTGTTCCTTTCTTTGCTATATGAAAAAAAAATGGGATTGTCCACTCCAGCACCCACACCCTTTCCTGGCCACTGTGCTCTGTGACTCCACAGCCCTCTTTATGCTATGACCCATCCTCCCAAAGAGAGTTGATGCTTGAGGGATAGCACTGGGGTAAAGGTGTTGCATCTTGCTGTCCCTGGCTCTATCTCCAGCACTGTCTGTGATCTGTGTTTCCTCCAGCTCTCACTCCTGAGCACAGAGCCAGAAATAGCAGCTAAATATGACCAGGTGTGGCCAAGCTGCGCCGTCCCCTTCACTTCCCCCACCGAAAAAAGGAGAGAAAGAAAACCCAAAAATGAGTTGTCTCTGCTTCTTTATAATTTGCCTTGTAAAAGTGGGAATTTAGCAGACTGGTCAGTGGTGTTTCTCCTGGGCATAAAGAGGAAAGGAAAGACATGCTAGAATATCGTTGAGAGGACAAAAGATCATTGTGGACTTTATGGAAAAGGGAATAGGTCAAGAGTTTTAAAATCTTTCTTTCTTTCTTTCTTTCTTTCTTTCTTTCTTTCTTTCTTTCTCTCTCTCTCTTTCCTCCCTCCCTTCCCTCCCTCCCTCCCTCCCTTCTTTCTTTCTTTCTTTCTTTCTTTCTTTCTTCCCTCCTTCCTTTCTTTCTTTCTTTCTTTCTTTCTTTCTTTCTTTCTTTCTTTCTCTCTCTCTCTTTCTTCCTTCCTTTCTCTTTCTCCCTTTCTCCTTCTCTCTCCCTTCCTTCCTTCCTTCCTTCCTTCCTTCCTTCCTTCCTTCCTTCCTTCCTTTCTCTCTCTCTTTCTTTCTTTCTCTCTCTTTCTTTCTTTCTTTCTTTCTTTCTTAATAAAAAAAGAACCAAAAGGCCTAGTCCTTTGGTTCTGTTAGATACCCCCTGTTTGACCACTATAACAAAGGACTTTGTGGGCTTTAATTTATTTCACTTGTTGCTCAGGAAGCTAATTCAAAGGGCTGCAGTTCAAACCTGGCATGCACAGGCCCTGGGCTGGAGTCCTAAGCTGGCCAAGGACCACTAAAATTGGCTCCAGGTCCCATGGGTACAGGGAGGACACCCCCTACCCCCTCAAAATCTTATATCTATTGTTTCCTTGTTTTCTTTTACTTATAAAGGTCCTAATTTATCTACTCCATTTATTTCTTCCCATCCATTCTAAAAGCAGCAGAGTTGTCCAGGAATCTCTATTAACTGGAGAATGAAATTATTTCCCTGTCTAAATAGCCATAGAAAAGTCTCCACTTCCAATATAAAACAACATAACATGAAGTTGACACCTAAGGATAGTAGATACACGGGACAGGAAGATTGCTCCATAGCTGGAAGCCTGCCTCATGAGCAAAGGGGAGAAGGCAGCTGGAATAGAGAAGGGACCACTAAGAAAATGATGGCTTGAAGAATCGGTCGGGATGGGAGATGTGTGCTGAAAGTAGATAAAGGACCAAACATGATAACCTCTCAGTGTCTGTATTGCAAACCATAATGCCCCAAAGTAAAGAGAGAGTCTGGGGAATATTGTCTGCCATGGAGGCAGGGGAGGGCAGGAAAGGGGGGGGTATACCAGGGACATTGGTGGTGGGGAATGTGCACTGGTGGAGGGATGGGTGTTTGACCATTGTGTGATTGTAACCCAAACATGAAAGCCTGCAATTATCTCAAGGTGATTCAATAAAGTAAAGTAAAAGTAATGCAGCCAATATGGCCGACCTGAGTTCGATTCAATAAAATAAAATTAAAAAGAAGAAAAAAGAAAAGACTCCATTTCCAGAGCATTTGGTGTCTGAGAGTTAGACTACGGAGTGGAGATTTAGCTACAGAGCTACAGGGCTACAAGTACGAAGTAGCCACACCTGCTATTTTGACAAGCTTTTAGAAAGAACTGAAGAATTTGGCTCTAAAGTTGAAAAGAAAACCAGATAAAGATACCCTAGTTAGTGTGAGATTGGTAGGGGGAAGGGGAACTGTGAATAAATAAAATTCACAGATAATCACCTACACCTTATCTAAACTTTTATCTTGCCCTATAGCTTCCTTTCAGGCCCTTTAGCAGAGCTGTTGACAAGAAGCAAATGGACCGAGACAAGTTTTTATCTGCTTTTATTTCCTTTACACACCTCCAGTGGAGATGCAAATGGACAATGACAAGGGGAAAAAGACAGGTGGCAGGAGGCAAAGAGGAGAAACAATAGCTGGGTTGGCCTCAGAGTTGGAAAGACAGTTACCCAGATTTGTCGCCGGCCTGCGGGATCAGACATCGTGGTCGATGGGGAAGAGAAATGGAATTCAGAATTTGGTCAGGCCTCAGACACTTGCACCAATACACTCCTTTCTGGTATCTGAGATTTTGGAGATGTGGGGTCCTCATTAAGTAGAGGTAAAACACCGTGGTTTTGCTTTAAAACTTACACCAGGCCTGGAGAATAGCTCATGGGCTGAGCACATGCAAGAGACTTGGGCTGCATCCCTGAGCAGTGGTGAGTCCTAAGCTCAGAGTTGGTAGCCCCCGAACACCACTGGCTGCTGGGCCACACACCCTCCATGAATCAGCAATGAAATAAAATCTTTAATCTGTCTTAGAGAAGGGAACACCAAGTAAAGGATGTTTGGAGAATTTGCTCAGGATGCGAGATGCGTGCTGGAAGTCGACTATAGACTGAACACGATTGCCACTCAATACCTCTATTGCAAACCACAGCACCCTAAAGGAAAGGGAGAGCAAAAGGGAATACCCTGCCACAGAGGCGGGGCAGGGTGGGGGAGATGGGTGGGGGTGGTGGTGGAGGGCTACTGGGATCATTGGTGGTGGAGGTGGTGGAGAATGGGCACTGGTGGAGGGATGGGTATTCGATCATTGTATAGCTGAAACCCAAGCACGAAAGTTTGTAAGTCTACAACTATACCTCATGGTGTTTCACTAATAAAAAATAAAATTAAAAAAAAATCTTGAATTTGTCTGCTGCAGCCCCTGAAGGTATTGGGTGGTGAGAGAACATTTGGGCCACACTCAGCGAAGTTCAGGGCTTAGTTCTGGCTCTGGATTCAGGGATCACGCTCAGGGGGCCATCCAGGGTACTGGGAATCAAGGGTCAAATCAGGGTGGGTCGTCTGCAAGACCAGCACCCTGCCTGCTGTACTTTATCTGCGAGGCCTGAAGGCATCAGTTTTTAGCCCAGGCTCTGCCAAGTGGTGGAGTGAGGGCCAGGGCTCGCCTACCTCCGGCTCCCTCAGGCTTTGATGTGTCCTTTGAGGCTGTCTTCTGCCTCTCCTTTCTGTTTTTCCACTGAAAGCCAGCGCAGGACAGCAGAACTCGGGCACAAGTGGATGGGGCAGGGTGGCTCTGCAGTACCATCTTAGAGCAGGGGCTGGCAGGGGGATTCCTGACTTTAACCTCAGCAGCCCTTGCTGTGCTCCAGCAAAGGGAACGCACGCTCAGAAACGTCAGGTCTTCAGTGCCAGACCCAAGGAGCATGAACAGAGGCTGACAATGGTGCTTCAGTATTCATGAAAGCAGGCGGCCAACTGCTTCCCTGGGAGCTTTTGATGAACAGAGAATGTGCTCTGAACTTTCCTTTTGGTGAAATCCTGACACAGCATTTCTGGGTTCAAAGGAAGTTGTCTAAAAAAGACCAACCAGAAACCCCGCAATATGAGACCACCTTAAAAATCAAGTTCCCTGGCTAAGTGGATTTTGGCTAGAGCTGTGTTTTAAAATAAACTCTGTGTGTGTGTGTGTGTGTGTGTGTGTGTGTGTGTGTGTGTGTGTGTGTGTGTGTGTTGGCGGGGTGGGGGGGAGGGAGACCCAAGTCTTTGCTGCATGGTGCCCACTTCTATCTAAACAGCTCTGAAGTCCAGATGCAAAGCTGTCACTGGAACATCTCGGGAGAGAGCGTGGGAAGTTAAAAGTCAGTGTTTTTGATTAATTAATAATCATCCTCAGCTGTGCTGGCAAATGATAAAAACAAATTGTCTGCTTTTAAAGTGAGGGTGGAAGATGTGTGCTTACCCAGTGCCGAGGGTAAGGAGGAAGAACCCTGTTGGTCTAGGCTGTCCCTGGCCTGGCTGGGGGTGACCAAAAAAAAAAAAAAAACCCTGGTTGTTTGCCCCAGGCACTAGCCATCACCATGGCAACCACAGTGCCTTGGGCAGTTGGTCTGGGGTGTTGGGGAAGAAAGCCAGGGTCTTGGGAATGCCCAAAGTACTCTGTCCAGAGCAGCCCAGGGACCCCTTGGCAGCAACAACTGTATCTCTGTGTTTGTCATTGTGAAAGGGAACATAGGCATGAGTCAGTAGGCTCCAGCTGTGTGCCCGCGTGTATGCGCATGCACATGCGTGCCTTGTGTGTGCGTGCGTGCGTGTGTGTGTGTGCGCGCGCGGGCCTGCACTAGGATGGGGTGAAGCTTTCTTCGTAGGTCAGAGGAAGAACGCACACCTTCCCTCTTCTTTCTTACCTTCTAAACTGGCCTCCTATTAGAAAACAGAGACTCCCTGGCATGCTCTCATGAAGCTCTGGCCCCCAGAAGGCTTCTGCTCCTTCCGGACCCACGGCTCGCTGACCACACTTCCCTTCTAGTACTGACCATTCATTACTTGCCATTACAACAATTCTTAGTTCCTCTGATGTGAGGACATTTTGCTCTTTGGGAACAGTGGGGTATAGAACATTGGCTTATGACACGTCTTTTATTAAACCTCTTGAATACTGGGAGATACGGTGGAGCTGGCAGACGAACTATGCTTGACACTGTTCTCTGTGGCTCCAGCTTTGGAAGTTTTATCTTCCCCAACGACTGAGGTAAGCTGCTCCCTCCTTTTGGTGCCACCCCAGAGCCCAGGCCTGGTTCACTGCTGCACTGCCTATAACAATGAGCATCTTCCAATGTCATTGTCCCTTGATCCATGAATAGAAGCTAATAACAAGGATCCTGGCCCACTGGATTTCATGCCTTTATGGGGACCAGAGCGACAGTACAACAATCAGGGCATTTGCCTTGCATGCAACTGATCTGGGTTAGCTCCCTGGCACCCCATATTGCCCTCTGAGCACCGCCAGGAATAATTCCCGAGTGCAGAACCAGGAAAAACCTTTGAACATTGCTGAATGTGGCCCAAAACCAAAACCAAAACAAAACAGTCTTGCTGTTCCCATTGGTGGGTCAGGAAGTTACCTCTCTCTTTTCCTGAGCTTCTGCTGGAGATGCGAAGGACCTATTCTATGTTAAAGGGGCGCATGAAACAGAATGGCTTAGGGGCCAGAGAAAGGACTTAAAGAGCTAGAGCACATGCATTGGGAGCCCCAGGTTGGATCACTGGCACAGTATGGTCCCCTAGCATCATTGGGTGGGAGCAATCCCTAAACACCAAAGCAGCATCCCATAACCCCTAAGCATCACCATGTATGAGCCCCCATCCAACAAAAATATATATGGTTTAGTATGTAAAAGAGATCCCTGGGTTAGCCTTTTTCACAGATCTTCTCCTGAACAGGACCTAAGAAGAGGCCCCCCAGCTTATACAGAGTATAAATCAACTTACTGGCATTGATCCTCAAAACATTCATTTGAAAGGACAGATGCACACCTATGTTCACTGCAGCACTTAGTACAACAGTCAAAATATGGAAACAATCCAAATGCCCAACTACAGATAAATGGACCAAGAAGTTGTGATATTCACACACAAATGGAATACTATACAGCTCTAAGAAAGAACAAAATCATGCAATTTGCCATGATGTGAATATTATGGATATTAGAGGATATTATGCTGAGTGAAGTCAGCAGAAGAAAAGGAATAGATACAGAATGATCTCTGTCATCTGTGGGACTTAAAGATACACAGCAAGGTAGCAGCAAAGAGTTAACACAATGGAGAACTGATACACACAACTGTGTTTATATGTGTGTGGCAGAGGTCACTGAGGTCATTGGAGGAGGGAAGTGGGCACACTCGTGATATATGTGGTGTTGGAATTATGTACATGGGAAACCTTCATCACTAACAGTATTATAAATGACAGCACTGTAATAAAGTTTTAAAAAATATATCAACTTTGATTTGTATTTATAAAGTGTTATGCACATTTTGGACAATTCATTTATCTGAAACAATTTATCCAGCTATAAAATGGATTCATGGTATTTTACTTTTCATGTGAATACAAGAATTACAGAAAATTAGATTAAAACAGAGGATTTTTTTTAAATTTTAATTTTCTTTTTGGATCACACCTGGCGATGCACAGGGGTTACTCCTGGCTCTGCATTCAGGAATTACTCCTAGCAGTGCTCAGGGGACCATATGGAATGCTGGGAATCGAACCTGGGTCGGCCATGTGCAAGGCAAACACCCTACCCACTGTGCTATCACTCCAGCCCCTATAACAGAAGGTTTTAAACCCCTTCCCTGGAGCATTCTCCTAGGGTTTTCAGGATGAAGTCTACATAAACCTCCTTCATACCACGGTTCACTCCCAGTCCCTGACACTCCCTGTGTGACATACAGACCACGTGTCTCTTGAGAACCTGATCACATAGGGAGGCTGCTGTCAAGTCTGTAGAACCAGAACCAAGCCTGCACTTCCTGTCCCTTGATCCCAGAGACTCACCCAGGATGCTGAAAGGGGTAGTCAGAGGCATCTGTGGACAGGCAGAGGGTCATTCCTTTTGGCACTGATTTGATTTTATGATGCTGGGGATTGAATCTTGTGCCTCACTCATGCTGAGCAAGTGTCATGTCCCAAAACTACATCTAAAGCTACATTGTGCCCCGGCCACAAGCATGAACTTATGGCACAGGATAAATATAGAACTCTCAAGACAATAGTAGGCATTGGGGCCAGAGAAATAGTACAGAAGTTAGGGTGTTCGCCTTGCATGTGGCTGACCCAGGTTCAATCCCCAGCACCACATACAATCCCCTGAGCCTCGTGAGGAGTGATCCCTGAGTACAGAGTCAGGAGTAAGCCCTGAGCACATCCGGGTTGGACCCTAAAACAAAAACAAGTGAAAAGAAAAGAGTAGATTGTCATGTTCTCACATTGACATGTGAGGATTTTCCAGACCCAAACAGTGTGATTTTTAAAGAGTCAATTGTTCTCCTGAGGGTTCTGAGGAGCTGGCAGTGACGTGAACTGAGGAGAAACTCAAAGTGAAAGGGAAACTCAAAGTTTGATGATGACCATGGCTATTCTTCCCTGCAGGGCAGATCCTGGAAGGTATTACCCTAGTGAAGTAGTCAAGGTAGCCTGAGATACACAAACCTCCAAATGGCCAGACCAACATGGGGGCCCAGAGATGGCCCAGGGGCAGTGTGTCTAACTGGCACAGCCTCAAGTTTGAACCCAGTGCCACCCCACATGTCAAGTGCAATCCAAGAGGCCCAGATATCTGGGAACCTTGGCATCACAACCACACACGTGTGAGCAGAGCAAGCAAGAGAATAACCAGAACCATGTAACTCCTGGACTGGAGAGACAGAACACGGATTTCACATGGGACGGGGGGGGGGGGGGGGCGGTTACATCCCAAGGTCCCATATCATCCCTGGAACCCCTAGAGGGGTGACTCCTGAGTAGCCTGCAAACGTTTGTTCAGAATCTTTTGAATGTGTTGTAACTCAGAGCTAGGTTGCGGGAGAAAAGTTTGTGATAACTTCTAAGCAAGGTTCTTTTTTTGGGGGTGGGGGCCATGGAAACAATGTGGCCACTGTCCTCAAGGATTTTAGGGATCAGTAAAAAAAGTCACCAACTCTTATTTTTAATAAAGATACCCAGCAGAATGATGACATTTTGTTCCATTTCATTGGGGTGGGGGGGGGGTTGGGTAGGGGGGAAGGAGTGTTCTTGGCAGTGCTGGAAGGGATGCATACGTACTGGGGAGAGGCAGGCCACCCAAGTGTTTAGCCTGGGACCCTACACATTCGGGGAAGAGTCACACCCCACCCCTGATTCAATGCCATTTTGTCATCATGTTGAGAGGAAGGAAAAACCCTGATTCTTCCCTGAGTGTCTGCATTTCCCCTATGCATGCATAGTTTCCCTCAGTGCTCTGGGCTCCTCCCACGGGCCCTCATGAGCTGATCTGGTTGTGCCTTAACTGTCCTGATCTGAGTGACTGTGGGTATGTGTGAGTGTCCATCAGAAAGGGCACCCTGGGCTGCAGAGGGCTCAATGGGCTGAGTGCATGTTCTGCATGTGGGGGGGGCCTGGGTTCAATCCCTGGTTTAATCAAGCACCACTGGGAGTACTCACTGAGCACAGAACTGGAAGTATCTCCCAAGCACCTCCAGGTCTGCCCCCCCAAAACACGAAGGAAGGAAAGAAGGAAGGAGGGAGTAAAGGAGGGAGGAAGGAGAGGAGGGAGGAAAAGGAGAGAAGGAGGGAGGAAAAGGAGAGAAGGAGGGAGGAAGGAAAGAGGAAGGAAGAAGGGAGGGAGGGAGGGAGAGAAGGAGAGAAGGAGGGAAGGAAAGGATGGGGGAGGGAGGGAGGGAAGGAGGGAAAGAAAGGATGGAGGGAAGGAAAGGATGGAGGGAGGAAGTGAAGGAGGGAGGGAAGGAGGGAAGGGAGGGAGGGAGGAATGAAGGGAGGGAGGGAGGGAGAAAGGGAGAAAGGAAGGAAGGGAGGGAGGTAGGAATGGAGGGGGGAAGGGGGGAGGGAAGGAGGGAGAAAGGGAGAAAGGGAGGAAGGAAGGATAAAGGGAGGAAGGGAGGGAAGGAAAGGGAGGGAGGGAGAGAGGGAGGAAGAAAGGGAGGGAGGGAGGAAGGAAGGATGAAGGGAGGGAGGGAGGGTGTAGGGAGGGAGGGAGGGAGGAAGGAAAGAAGGAAGGATGAAGGGATGAAGGGCGGAAGGGAGGGAGGGAGGAAGGAAGGATGAAGGGAAGGAGGGAGGGAGGGAGGAAGGAAAGAAGGAAGGAGGAAGGGAGGAAGGGAGGGAGGGAGGGAGAAAGGGCACTCTGTTCTTGTGGGACTGCCATGTGGGATCATCTCTGGTCATTATGACCTTAAACTGGAATGAGTGTGTCGGAATAAATAAGTGAATACAAGTTCTTGTTTAATATTAGAAGTGTTCTGGGTCTTTATTTAGAAGTTTGGAGATGTCTTTGTGACCAGAAATATGCCGTAGGAACTTAACTCTGGTTGACAGCTGCTGGCTCTGGTAAACTTGGTTTTGTTATAGATGGTTTTGCTTGAAGCTGCAGTTTCCAAGAACCTACTGCTGACTCCAGGGAGGTTTGCTGAGGACCTGTTTATTCCAGTGTGGTGAGCTCTGTCCCGGTTCTCATGCCCCTAGTCTCCCATCTCCCGGGGCTTCGGCATTGCCTCATGCACCTCTGGCATCCCGTAAACTGTCATTTTTTTTTATAGTTGCTCTGTTTACTGTGCGCCTGTTCCAGACCAGGGGATGAATGTCATCCCTGAAATTCCAGACGGTCCAGAAGCAGAAGTCTGGGGACTGGAGCTCAGGGTTCAGGTCCCCCATCACCATTGCACGGTTGCATCCAACATCAAAAGACAAAGGAACAACATCCCCCCCTCGCACTCCCCCCCCCCCCCCACACACACACTAAGAACAGCAGAAGTCTCAGAGTGATCCCTGAATGAAGAGCCAGGAATAAGCCCTGACTACAGGTGTGGCCCCCCAAACCAAACATAAATAAATAAAACAAGATGGACATAAGGGATTGACATGCTGTGACTCAGTTGAAGCTGTTTTTATAAAAATCATTCTTTGATAATAGAGCTCAGGGCCAGAGAGACAGCACAACAGGTGACGCACTTGCCTTGCAAGTAGCCAATCTCATTTTGACCCTTGACACCATATTCAATTGAAGTGAGAGGTCCCGGTTTCGTCCCTATCACCACATTGTCTCCAGAGCACCAGAAGCAGCCACCCACAAATAAAGAGCAGGGAGCAGCCTCCCAACTGGGATCCAAACACTGAAAAGCAATAAAAAACACCCCCCCAAAGCAACAGACGCCCCACCAAACAACTAGGATGATATAACCCAAGCTCCTATAGACTGAACGTGAATTTTCATATTTACATTCATAAATTTTATGTAAATGCCCCTTGAATATGTAAGTAGTCATATTTATTACTCAGTCTATATTTCTAATATTATTCTTCAATGTCCTCCCTTTTGAGATGAAAATAACGGCATAAAGCGAAGTTAGGATATTTTCTCAGTACCCCTCACCGGCTCACCCATAACTCCCCACTGTCCAGGGGAGAAGTGTTCAGTAAGTCTGGATCTGCAAACTTTGTATCATTTCACATTTTATGATTTTTTTGTCAGTATAGTCAACCCTATTCCATTGGTCTGCAGCTCTGCCTTTGTTCCAGTACCATGCTGTTTTAATTATTACTGTTTTGTAGTAGGGTTTGAAGTTAGGGAGGTTGATTCCTCCCATTTTCTTTTTTCCAAGAATTGCTTTAGCTATTCATGGGGGCTTATTGTTCCATATAAATTTCAGGAGTGTTTGCCCCATTTCTTTGAAGAATTTCATGGGCATCATAATAGAGATCACATTGAATTTGTACAATGCTTTGGGAAGTATTGCCATTTTGACAATGTTAATTCTCCTGATCCATGAGCAGGGGATATCTTTTCATTTCCTCGTGTCCTCTTTTATTTCCTGAAGTAGTGTTTTGTAGTTTTCTTTATACAGGCCCTTTACTTCCTTAGTTAAGCTAATTCCTAGGTAGTTGATTTTCTGGGGCACAGTTGTGAATGGGATTGTTTTTTTCATATCACTTTCTTCTCTCTCACTATTTGCATATAGGAAAGCCATGGACTTTAGAATATTGATTTTATAGCCTGCAACTTTACTATACAAGTCTATTGTTTCTAGGAGTTTCTTGGTAGAGGTTTTAGGGTTCTCTAAGTATAGTATCATATCATCTGCGAATAGTGAGAGCTTGATTTCTTCCTTTCCTACCTGGATGCCCTTAATATCTTTTTCTTGCCTAATCGCTATTGCAAGTACTTCCAGTACTATATTAAACAGCAGTGGAGAGAGTGGGCATCCTTGTCCCTGATCTTAGAGCGAAGGCTCTCAGTTTTTCCCCATTGAGGATGATGATTGATGTAGACTTGTGGTAGATGGCTTTAACTATATTGAGGAAAGTCCCCTCTATCCCATTTTGGCGAGGGTTTTCATCATAAACGGGTGCTGGATCTTGTCAAATGCTTTCTCTGCATCATTGATCTGATCATATGGTTTTTAATCTTTTCTTTTGTTGATATGATGGATTATGTTGATTTCCAAATATTAAACCATCCTTGCATCCCTGGGATGAATCCCACTTGGTCATAGTGTATGATCTTTTTAATGAGTTGTTGAATTCTATTTGCTAGTATTTTGTTGAGAATCTTCACATCTGTGTTCATCAGGGATATCGGCCTGTAGTTTTCTTTTCTTGTGGTATCTTTGTTTCCTTTTGGTATTAGAGAGATATGGGCTTCATAGAAACTGTTTGGGAGAGTTTCTGTTTCTTCAATTTCGTGGAAAAGCTTGAGAAGAACTGGCAATAGGTCCTCTTTAAATGTTTGGAAAAATTCTGTAGTGAATCCTTCTGGACCTGGAGGGCCATACCATACCCAACCATGCTCAGAGCTTACTCCTGGCTCGGTGGGACTTCTGCGGTTCTTTGGGGAGACCATATGCAGAATTGTCATTGTATTTTTTGACAGGTGGATTTCCACCTCCATCACTGCTCAGAGTTTACTCCTGGCTCTGCACTCAGAAATTACTTCTGGTAGTGCTGAGGTATCATATGGGATGTCTAGGATTGAACCTGATGACAGGCAAGCTCTCTACCCACTGTACTATCATTGTGGCCTCAAGAAGAACAATCTGAATCTCTGAAACTGAATCCTTGCTTACCCACAGCCAGCATCCTAGAGCTCCTGCCCTTTCCCTCCTGGTCCAACTGCCTGCAGGACAGGGGAAGGTGAGAAGTTAGAAGCCTGTGCCCAAAGTCTGGCTAAGAGAGGACAGCTCGTGCCTGCAAGTGCGAGGCTGTGGGGAGAAAAAGGGAAGAGTAATTTCTGTGTATGACTGGGCCCCAGTACTCTTGGGGCCGGGCCATTTCAGCTGAGTTTTGTGCATTAAGAGGCCAAGACATGACCACCCCCCCCCCCCCGCCCGCCACTCACAACTCTGCCTGCTCTCAGTCCCCTCCCTTCCTTCCAAGTATCTTCCCTTTCTCTTACTTTCACAGAGGGAAGCTCAAGCTGTCTAAGAGGGTTGGGGAACTTCTCCAGCCCCCCGCCATCCCCACCAACACACACACACACACACACACACACACACACGCACACACACACAATTGTCTGCTCCCTGTTTCCAGAGGAGGGGAGGCAGGAGGCTGGGGTCCAGGGGCGCTGGACTCTGGAGTGGGGCCTGGAAGGGAATGTGGGTGACTGACACCCTGGTACCCCGTGAGGGAATGTGACAAGCCAGGGGGCAGCTGTGCAATGTGGGAGACAGTGAGGGCCATGTTCCCACACTGTGAGGCGTGATGACTCTTAAAAACGGTGGGTGGGCGGGGGGGAAAGTGAAAGAAAAAGAAGAGGGGGAACAGAAACCAGAGTGAGGCCGGACCAGAGTAACTGACAATGCCGGGAGGAAAGACTGACAGACGGAGGCCTGGAGGAGAAGCTGGGCCAGGCAGAGCAATGGGTAGGGGAAGAAAAGGGGGGAATTAGAGAGCAAGAAAAGAGCAAAGTTTGCTTTCTTCTTTTTTTTTTTGTCTTTTTTTTGGGGGGGGGGGGTGTCACACCCGGCGATGCACAGGGGTTACTCCTGGCTCTGCACTCAGGAATTACTCCTGGCTGTGCTCAGGGGACCATATGGGATGCTGGGAATCAAACCCAGGTTGGCCGCATAAGGCAAATGCCCTACTTGCTGAACTATCGCTCCAACCCCTGCTTTCGGGTTTTTTGGTTGTGTGTGTGTGTGTGTGTGTGTGTGTGTGTGTGTGTGTGTGTGTGTGTTTGGTTTGGGGACACATGCGACTGTGCTCAGGAATCATTCCTGGTCGTGTAGAGGGGACCAAATGGGGAGCTGAGGATTGATACTGGGGGATCAGGTACAAGATAAGTGTCGTACCCATCATTCTATTGCTCCAAACATGGTCATTTGCTTGTAATATGCCAATGCATATGCCAACTTCTGGGGTCAGAGTCAGGTCCAGCAGCACCTCTGGGCACCTCCCTGCCCAAGTTCCCAGTACAGAGCAGGTACTCTTTCATCTCTAGGTCTGGCTGCATGGATGCAGAAAGGGCCTATGAGCTGCTCCAGAAAACAGAAAAGGGATTTAAACTGAAGGAAATAAACCAGGGAGCACCATAAATGCGGAAACTGCTCTTCCCTAAGTGATTCCTCCAACGGACCTGCCGCTGGTCCTGCTAGGATGGGTCCCAGCATTCGGCCCCACAAGGCTGCAGGAGAAGGGACACCTGGGGACAATGACACAGCAATCAATGGCCACAATATTGCTGGGCTGCTCTGATGAACCCAGTAAATGAACACTGCTTCTGAGAAATGAGGAGGATAAACACAGAAATAAAATATATAAAGGCTTTATTGAGATCACCATATAGAAATTAAAAAAAAAATAGGGCCAGAGAGATAGTGTATGTGTTAAAGCATTCATTTTGCACTTGGCTGACCCTGGTTTGATTCCCGGCACCACATGTGGTTTCCTAAGGAGTGATTCCTGTGCACACAGTCAGGAGGAAGTCCTGAGCACCACAGAGTGTGCTCTCCCCCCAGCCCCCCCCCCGCCCCCCTCAAAAAATCAGGAATTAAATTATACAGTGTTAATAGAATGGATAAAAAATTTAAGATTGGGTCAAGATTACCTGGATTTAAATGTCGCAGGTTCCAAATCCAAGAACACAGGCGTTTAAATGCCTGATCCAGACTTCCAAATGAGTGGCGTTTATTGACAAAGACATGAAGTTCCATGAAATATTTACATCTTTGAAAGATCTCAATTTAAAAACAGATAGCATTGAGCCCGGCAAGGTATCGAGAGTATCTTGCCTGCACGGCAAATCCTGGCAAGCTCCCTGTGATGTATTCGATATGCCAAAAACAGTAACAAGTCTCACAGTTTGTTGTGAGATGATACTGGTGCCCGCTCTTGCGAATCGATGAACAATGGTAGGACAGTGACAGTGATAGTGACAGAGTGTTTACGGGTACCATGGCTACCACACACGTGCCAATATCTTTGCTCCATAGTTGAGTAGACCTTCCAGATCTCTCCCCCTTGCCTGGTAATTTCTGTTATATGGTCCATGTCTCAGGATTTGTCTTCATTGGGCATTTTCTCTTCACCTGGTTTGTTTCTTTTTATCCCACATATGAGTAAGATCATTCAGAATTTCTCTTTCTCCTTCTGACTTACTTTGCTTGACTCGACTCCCCCTAGTTCCAGCTATGTTTCAGCGAAAGAAAAGATTTTTATCATTTATATTTTGGTGGTTTCTAGATCTTTCCTTTTGTAAACAGAAATGGCAACGAACATAGGTATACACATATCTTTCCAAATGAGAAATTTTGGGTTTGTTCTTGAGATAGATGCCTAGGAGTGGAATTGCTGGGTCATGTAAATGATAAAATTTTAACTTTTGTTTGTTTTTTTGGTGTTCTCAGGGTGGTGCTCAGTGGCTACTACTGGCTTGTTGCTGAGAGGTTGATCCTAGCTGTGTTTGGGGATCAAATCTGATTCCTCAGCATGTGAAGCATGCTTTCTAGCCTGTTGCGTGTCTCTCTGTTGCATGTCTTTTTGACCCTGTTTTTAATTCTTTGAGAAATCTTCATACTGTTTTCCCTAGGGGCTAAACTGATTTACATTCCCATCAATAATGAATAAGAATCAACATCCTTCTTACAAATTGGTGCCTCTAGGAATCATAAGGTAAAAGGTAAAGGTAAAGGCCCTCCCATTCATCATCGATTTGCTCGAGTGGGCCCAGTAACGTCTCCATTGGAGACTTTGTTGTTACTGTGTCTGGCATATCGAATACGTCACGGGGAGCTTGCCAGGCTCTGCCGTGCAGGCGAGATACTCTTGCTCACCCTAGGAATCATATTTAGCATTAAAAAGTAACAAAGTGGGCTGCAGACACTGTTCAACAAACCCAAGTTGGACTGTTGACACAAGATCTCCTGAGCACTGCCAGAGACAACCACCAAAGCACGGAACTTGGAGTGGTGCTTGAACACAAAAAGGTGTTGCCCATAAACAAACCAAAAAATGGCAATACGGAAAGATTGGTGAGAAGGCTTTGGAGAAGAAGGTGTCAGTTTGCCAGCACCGAAGCAACACTTGCCTTGATTTGGAAGATGCTGGAAGGCAACTTGCAATTAAAAACAAAAATCAGAGAGGACTGTGGAGATAGTACGGAGATTTTTGTGTTTGTCTTGTATGTGACCAACCTAGGTTCAATCTCCAACACTGCATACGGTCCCCCTGAGTACCATCAGGAGTGATCCTTGAGCACACAGCCAGAAGTAAGCCCTGAGCACCATCAGGTGTGACCCAATACCCACACCATTACCAAAAAAAAAAAAAATAGGAATAATAACTGAGACTGGAAGGTACATATATGTGAGTGAAAGAGGCCGTTCAACTTACAATAGAGAAAAATTATTGTGAAGGTGACAGCAATTACCAACTAACATGTATGAGTCCAAGTTGTCTTCTAGGAGTTGTTCTGCATTTCATATGCATTGGTTCCCATACCACTCCATAAGGTATTTATTATTATTATTATTTGCAATTTAGACATATGAAAATGAAGAGAGATCAGCCAATTACACAGTCAAAGTCCAGAGGTCTCATTAAGTTCCACAACTTTCTTTCTCTCTCTCTCTCTCTGAAGCCATTGAAAATTCAGCATCTCTGTTTCTTTTTCTGTCAACACTTAATTTCCAGCCTGTTGAGAGGGACTGTAGATGATAGTCATTATTATTCAGGCCAAGCATTCAGCAATGCTCACTTTCTCTTGCAATACCGCAAGGCCTTTAAGAAGTTGACAGAGGCTCATCAAATCAAGGACCCTCCTCTGTGTTCACATTCAATATTAATGCCAAGGGAATCCTCTCTCAAGAGGAGAAAAAGTCTCTTTCGGACACCCTTTACAACTCTTTCAAGACTGTGGGACGGATCTTCTTTCCTATGAAATGTCCCCTCTGAGATGATGGCCAAGTGCTTATCCTCACCAGAGGACCCACTGGGACCAAACCAGAGAACCAAGCCCTCTCGGAAAGAAGGTGTGGGTCTGAGAAGCAGACAGAGAAAAGATAGCAAATACATCTGTCTTCACAAAAGCCTGTTGTTCTCTGTACTAACTGCTATGAAAACGACGTGAAACTAGCCACACATTAGTTTTGGTTCTTGTGACTAAATCAAGGAATGGTATGATGGTGCTGTGTCATTAGAAATGAAACCAGTTGTTCAACAGGAGAGTAGGGACGACATTTTAATAAGCTGAACGATTTCATAAAAAGAAATCAGAGCTGAAACTGCAGGACGCGCGCCCTGAACACACAGCTGCTGCCTCAGTTTGGTTCTGAACCAGTGAAACTTCATTCTTGCGATGAAAACATGAGATGGGCCTTGAGTTGCCGGCATTCACAGTGGCCACAGGCCCTTCCCCCACCCAACGACCTCCTAGACATGGCCTTGGTCGTGACTGTAGGACTTATGGTCCTGGGCACTTTAATCCATAAAGTCCTTTTCTCCCCCACCCAAACACATAACCACTTCTATGGGTGATGCATCTTTAGACAGGTGAACTTGACTTTCCCTAACATATCGTCATACACATTTTTCAGATAAAGAAAATGAGATTTGAACAGGATAAATGACTTAACCTAAAAGCTAGCAGAGCTGGGGTTCAGAGCAAAGGGTCTCAAACCCAGACCCTTGTAATGTACTGCATGTGCTCTACCCCCATTAGATCCAATTTATTATTTGCTATTTAGAGATATGAAAATGCAGAGAGATCAAAGAATTACACAGTCAAAACTGGAGCTCTCATGAAGTTTCACCCTCATTAACTTGATCTTTTCTGTGTGTCTGAGGGGGCCCAGACCCCAGTGGTGCTCAGAGAGCCAGACAGGGCCGCTGTTGATCAATCAACCGAGAACATCTGCCTGATAATCATGCCCTCCAATCCTTTGAGCCATCTTCCCATTTTATGGGAGGCCAGAGACATAGTACAGGTGTTCAGGCACTTGCCTTGCTTGTGGCCAAGCCCAGGTTTGATCCTCAGCATTGTTACTGACACTTTAGAACAGAGTTTCCGAGGATAAAATGCAACCCGGGTTTTTTGAATCATATGTCAAATGGGTTAGAGCCCCATGACCCATTACGATCTCTGGGACCATCTGGATGGAATAAACTTCGGTCCTCCTCCCTTTCTGTGTCTCGGCCATCTCACTGGGGTTATGATGATCTCTGGGAGAACAGCACTACATAGGTCCCCCAAATCCTTCCAGAAATAGTCCCTGAGCATTGAGCCAGGAGTGAGTGATCTCTGAGCACAACTGTGTGTGTGTGTGTGTGTGTGTATAAAAAAAATTGATTTAATATTGCAGTACCACAGATTAAACCTAGGTCCTTGTAATGTACTGCATGTGCTCCACCTCTGAGTGACCTCCTGGTCTCTCCCTTCCCCTCCCCCCTTTAGTGCCCATGAGGAGTTGATGTGTGGGTATCCACAGAGTCATTCTGAAACCCCCTATCCTGCCATAACACCCTTATTCTGCCTGGAGGAAACTCTTCTCCTCTTCATCTTCTTTCTCTACAGGGGGATCTACCCAGCTCCCAGGGGGACACTACCACTCTTAGTTCAGGGTGGGCGTAGTATTCAGGCCAGTGTGGTCTGATGGCTGTTTCCAGGGGCTTCTTGCTTCTTGGGGGAAAACACTGAGCATTGGGAGTTCTCTTTTAGACCATCTACCCTTTTCCCTCCATGTATATTGGAAAATAAGAAATACCAAACTCCAGCTAGAGAGATAATACTGGGGTCAGGGCACTCTCTTGCTTTGCACATGGCAACCTGGGTTAAATCTCCAGCACCCCAAATGGTCCCCCAAACACCAGCAGGAATAATCCTGAGCACAGAGTCAGGGATAAGCACTGAGTACTGCCAGGTGTGGCCCAGAAACAGGAAGGAAGGAAGGAAGGAAGGAAGGAAGGAAGGAAGGAAGGAAGGAAGGAAGGAAGGAGAAAGAACAAAAGAAGTTCCAAAACACCTCTCTCATCCCTTTTCATCCCCCAAACTCCCACCTAAGGGTGAAGCCAGCTGGCACGGGAAAGGCTGTGAGAGGAGCGAAAGGATTTGGTGCTGCAGGACCCTGGGCCAGGGCAAGTCCTTGGCTTGCTTATGCTAGCTTGAGTTCACTCCTGTGCTTAGGCCAGGCAGACACCACGGGCACTGCTACCAGCCACATCTGGTGGTTGCTTTGGTTTTCACTCAACACAAAAACTATGTGACCAGAATATCCGACCCTTCAAGTAACCAGCATTTCTCGAGCAGTCCCTTCACTGGTGCCCTTCCCGTCCCAGAGTTGGCTGCCTCTCCTGCTTGGCTGCAATGGCTCCATGGGGTCCCTGCCTCCTCCAGGTCCTGTCCCTGTGCTGAGAAGGCCACAGGTTCTGGGCAACACCTGATGAGACATGGGCCTCATCAGGAATTGCTGTCAAGAAAGGACTTTGCCACAATGTGATTTTAATATGGAGTTAATTCAGATGACAGAAGGTGACCTGTCATGGCTTTTTCTTCACGAGAAACTTGTGAGGCTGTGAATGAGGATCGAGGAATCCCTGCACTCTAGGAGACTCTCTCTTTGGCTTGTGGCTGGCTCTCAGTGCCTTCAGAGATTCTGTCTCAAAAATGATAAAACTCTGCAGGTCTTTCTGTCAATGATAAGATTTTTTTGTGCTTCCCCAAGGACAGTAGAGACAAGGGCCAGGAAGATTGCTCCATGGTCTGAAGCCTGGCTCATGAGCTGGCGGATAAGGTAGCTGGGATAGAGAAGGGATCACTATGTCAATGATGGAGGGATTGCACGGGATGGGAGATGTGTGCTGAGAGTGGATAAAGGACCAAACGTGATGGCCTCTCAGTATCTATATTGCAAACCATAATGCTCAAAATTAAAGAGCATGGGGAATATTGTCTGCCATAGAGGTGGCAGGAGGGATACTGGGAACACTGGTAGTGGAACATGTACACTGGTGGAGGGATGGGTGTTCGATCAGTATATGACTAAAACTCAATCATGACAGCTTTGTAACTGTAGCTCACGGTGATTCAATTAAAAAAAATAATTAAAAAAAGATTTTTGTGCTTCTACTTTTTGTGCTTCTCGATTTTCTATTTAAAAATTTTATTACTTCATTTCTGGCTGATATAACACATCATAGAGGTAGAAACACAGTCTACACCCCTCCCCCTAATGCCCTTTCTTCCCCCAAAAAACCCTTGGAGCCACCTTTTGCCCCCCCCCCCCCCCATAGTAGAAAAAGAAATCACCGACCTGCGCAGAGCATTCTCCTCTCTGCCACTCCTGTCCTCGTGCATGCTTGGTCTCTCTGAAGCTTACTTTTCACTCCTTACTCCAATCCAGGAACCCAATCACGCCACAAATATTCCTGATGTTCTGCTGTGGCTCAGGCACTGACCGAGTCACTGGGGACAGAGGACAGAGGACACTGTCGGGACAGCTTGTTCCCATGATTCTCTTTGCTTGAGCGGGTGCCCAGCCTGTGTGCCCTTGCACCTCCTTCCAGTCTCCATTTAGTTGATAAAAGGTGTCTTTAAAACAGCAATCCAGGGGCCGGAGCGAAAGCATAGCGGGTAGGGCGTTTGCCTTGCAAGTAGCTGACCTGGGTTCGATCTCTGGCATCCCATATGGTCCCCCAAGCACCTCCAGGAGTAATTCCTGAGTGCAGAGCCAGGAATAACCCCTGAGCATCGCTGGGTGTGACGCAAAAAGCAAGCCCCCCCCCCCCCCACACACACACACAAAAACCAAACCAGCAATCCTGGGGCCAGAGAGGTAGTAAGGTGGGTAAGGCAATTGCCTTGCAAGTGGCTGATCTGGGTTCAATTCCCGTATTGCCCCTGAGCATTGTCAGGAATAATTCATGAGTACAGAGAGCCAGGAATAAGTCCTTAGTACTGCCAGGTGTGGCTCCAAACCAAAATAAATAAAATAAAACAACAATCTATCCCTGTTTAAAACTCTGCAATGGCAGAGCTAGAAAGAGTACAGTGGGTAGGGAGCTTGTCTGCATGCGGCTGACCCAAATTCAATCCCTGGCACCCTATATGCCCCCACCAAGTCTGCCAGGAGTGATTCCTGAACTCAGAGCTCTAAGTACAACTGAATGTTGCTCAATGGTGCCTTCCCCTACCTGAAATGCATTTAATATTAAGAAGCAGGAAACACATCACACACATCTATACATCTATATATTAAAAGCAACATGTGTGTTTATATAATTACTTTATATACAATTACTATTTCCTTTTTTTTTTCTTTTTGGGCCACACCCAAGTGATGCTCAGGGGTTACTCCTGGCGGTACTGAGGGACCATATGGGACGTTGGGGATTGAACCTGGGTCAATGATGTTGCAAGGCAAACGCCCTACCCTCTGTGCTGTCACTCTGGCCTCCATTTCCTATTCTTTTGAAACAAAATTTAGTGATGACCCAGTCCTCTGCCTGTTGAAAATACCTCCTACAACTGACTGCCGACACCTTCAACTTTCTCTCTAAATGTCAGCTACTCATATGCTCCTTCCCCAACCACCTTATGGAAACCAGGCCCACGATCTGGGTTATTTTTCACATGAGCCCCTACCCCTTCCCAGCACACATCAGAGTTATAATTACATAGTTATATAATGTACTTGTGTTGGGACTTACTCCTTGTCCATCTCACATGCCACGTTGCCATCTTTTGTAGGTAATGACTCGGCCAGCTTTGCTCCTCATTTTATATTCCAGCCTCTGGCCTAACAATTAGCATCAGACTAGAACATATATAAATATCCAGTGACTACTGAGTGGTGATGCAGAGGCCTGAATTTAAGAGTAGTCTTTCTTAAAAGGAACCAGGATTTTTCGGAGAAATGGCTGACTCTACAGATGGAGTGGGAAATAAACAAGTATTGCTCAAAAGCAATGTTCTTAAAAGCAAAAGAACAGGGAATGTCAAAGGATACAGGAGCTAGCATGAAAGAGTTCCTGCTGACCTTATCTGGAATAATTTAAACAACAAAATGACCTATGAGAGCTGAAGCAATAGTACAGTGGGTAGGGCGTTTGCCTTGCACGCAACCAACCTGGATTTGATTCCAAGCATCCCATATGGTCCCCCGAGCACTGTCAGGAGCAATTCCTGAGTGCAAAGCCAGGAATAACCCCTGTGAATCAACAGGTATGGCCCCAAAAACAAAAACAAAACAAAACAAAAACCAAAAACAAACAAAAAAAAAACCAAAATAACCTATGAAGCAGGTGTTTTTCAGCTTTTTCAAATCTCCATCCTTTTTTGCTCGAGAAATTTTACATGGCCCTAGTTATATAAGTTGATAAAAATGGTATTCATGGGGCAGGAATGATAGGACAGTGGGTAGGGCACTTATCTTACATGTAGCAGACCTGGGTTCAATCCCCAGCACTCTATACGGTCTCCTGAGCTCTGCCAGGAGTAATCCCTGAATGTGGAACCAAGAGTAAGCCCTGTGCACTGCCGGGAAATGACCTTGAAATCAAAAAGAAAAACATAAGAGAGGTATTCAAAGCAAATATTTTCTAATAATAAGTCATAAATAAATGTAACTTTCAGCTTTTATTTAGGCATTGTGTTTTAAAGTACTGCTAATAATCAAGTTTCAGTCATATGATTAACCACAGACCCACAACCAGACAGTGTTATATTCTTTTTTTTTTTTAATTTATTTTTTAAAATTTATTTATTTATTGAATCACTGTGGGAAAGGTTACAAAGCTTTCAGGTTTAGGTCTCAGTCATGCAAATATCAAACACATTTCCCTTTACCAATACTTATTTTTTACCATGAAGAACCCCAATAAGACCCCACCCCCCACCCCTCCCAGTCCCTGTGAGGCAGATGAATTCCAGTTAACACTCTATCTGCTTTGATTAGATTCATTGTTTCATTAAAAGATTCACCACTATTATTTAGAGTTTACACCCCCCCCCCCCCCCCCCCCCGCAAATCAGACATGCTGAAAAAGCATTGTTAAGTGATTTGCTTTCTACAGCTGGGTTCAAGAATTAAATGTTGGTTTTGGATTTCTGCTATTTTACCTATTGACCCTGGAAGTATTTCTACTGAAAGTCAGATAGTTAAGAAATTGGTTTCTGTGTTCTGGAGTCGTGGCCATGCTGGAGAGCTGCTCGTGGGGGGCAACTGGTGGCCTCGGTAGGGCGTGAAGGGCGGACCGAAACGCCCCCCTTCCCATGAGGTTTTAGTCGCCCCCCCACCCCCGGCTCATACCTGCTGTCCACAAGGCTCCCATGCGGCCGCCATCTTTCTTTCCAGGGAGGAAAAGGCGAATGGGGCAATACCCTTTCCCCTCCGGACAGACATGATGGCCTGGATTAACGCATAGTCCTTTCACTTTTCTGCTCCAAGCTGCTGGGTTCTGCATTAAGTCCTTGTGCTTCTGGGGCTGTGGCCGTGCTGGAGAACTGCTCGTGGGGGGCAACTGGTGACCTCGGTAGGGCATGAAGGACGGACCGGAATGCCCCCCTTCCCATGAGGTTTTAGTCGCCCCCACACCCCCGGCTCATACCTGCTGTCCACAAGGCTCCACTTGCGGCTGCCATCTTTCTTTCCAGAGAGGAGAGGACGAATGGGGCAACACCCTTTCCCCTCCAGACAGACATGATGGCCTGGATTAACGCATAGTCTGTTCACTTTTCTGCTCCAAGCTGCTGAGTTCTGCATTAAGTCCTGTGCTTCTGGGGCCGTGGCTGTGCTGGAGAGCCGCTTGTGGGGGGCACCTGGTGACCTCGGTAGGGCGTGAAGGACGGACCAGAATGCCCCCCTTTCCATGAGGTTTTAGTCGCCCCCACACCCCCGGCTCATACTTGCTGTCCACAAGGCTCCCATGCGGCCGCCATCTTTCTTTCCAGAGAGGAGAGGGCGAATGGGGCAACACCCTTTCCCCTCCGGGCAGACATGATGGCCTGGATTAACGCATAGTCCTTTCACTTTTCTGCTCCAAGCTGCTGGGTTCTGCATTAAGTCCTTGTGCTTCTGGGGCTGTGGCCATGCTGGAGAGCCGCTCTTGGGGGGGCAACTGGTGACCTTGGTAGGGCGTGAAGGACGGACCGGAACACCCCCATTCCCATGAGGTTTTAGTCGCCCCCACATCCCTGGCTCATACCTGCTGTCCACAAGGCTCCCATGCGGCCGCCATCTTTCTTTCCAGAGAGGAGAGGGCGAATGGGGCAACACCCTTTCCCCTCCGGACAGACATGATGGCCTGGATTAACGCATAGTCCGTTCACTTTTCTGCTCCAAGTTGCTGGGTTCTGCATTAAGTCCTTGTGTTTCTGGGGCTGTGGCCGTGCTCCAAACTTAACTCTGATTTTCAGGGAGAAACATTGGGTGGTTTACTTCCCATTGATCACTTTGTATATAGAGAGATGTTGCGCGGCCGCGTAAGTGTCTGCGTGGTTTTGAGGAAAAGTCCTAGTTCCCGCATACTCAAGCTGTGCTTGTAGAGGCTTCTGGTCACCGGGGTTCCATCTGGGGGAGGCGGGATGTGGTACCTACCCCATCTGGGACTTCCTGATGATCTAGGCTCTTTTTGGAACCTGTTTTTTTCTTTTTCTCCGGGAGCTGTGGGTCCCGCCCTCCATGTGGCCCTTCTCTTCCGGCTGTATTGACAGTGTTATATTCTGCCCCTGGTGTCTCAAGTTCCCTCCAGCTCTTTTACCCACCCTCTTGGCAAACTAAGCTTGTGTGTCCGACTCTCAGGGCCAGTTGCCATTGGCCACTTGAGAGAGATTGTTCTCTGTTTGCCCTTCTCCCTCTGGCTGACTTCACTCAGCACGGTGCCTCCGTCCCACCCACTTCACACACAAAAGTTAGCTCACGATGGATTTTTGTTTTTACCTGAATCCATAAATTATGTTGAAGGAAACATAGGGGCAATTCTTTATGATATGGGCTCTAGATGCATCTTCAATGACTCAAGATCACTCAAACAAAGCAAATTTATTTTGTTTTTAAATAGTATGCTTCAGGGGTTGGAGCGACAGCACAGCGGGTAGGGCGTTTGCCTTGCACGCAGCCAACCCGGGTTCGATTCCCAGCATCCCATATGGTCCCTTGAGCACTGCCAGGAGTGATTCCTGAGTGCATGAGCCAGGAGGAACCCCTGTGCATTGCCAGGTGTGACCCAAAAAGCAAAAAAAATAGTATGCTTCAGAAGTTAGAGTCATAGGGCCAGAGTGATAGTACAGAGGTTAAGACACAGACCTTGCATGCAGTTGTGGTCTGATAATATTTCCATCTTGGCAGTGCACATAGTTCCCTGACACAGAACTCTTGGGCTTATGATCCAACCCCCCAGATTCCCCCCTCAAAAGTTTAAGAAATTAGGAGCTAAATCATGAAGTGTCCATGAGAGCCTGCATTCATATAAATAATGGAGGACCAATGCCACAGACAGGTGATTTCCTCACAGAAGCTTTTCGAGTCATTTTTGTTAAAACTTCCCTTCCAGGAGGTAGTGCCTAATTCCGCTACCCCTCCAACAAGAGCAGGGAAAGATTGGGCAAGGCACTGGGCATTGGGGAAACCTGACCACAGGATCTTGGCCACGGGGCCAGGTGGATCTCACCACAGGGCTCATGGCTAGGCCTGTGCACCCACATCATTGTGTCAAAGGACCCTCACCTCTGTGGGCTTCTTATAACCCAGAACCTGAGTGGGACCCGAGTAAAGTGCCAGGAAGTCCTGCTGGAAGGATATGTTAAATAAAACCTGTGCCTTGCTCCTCAGTCAGACAAAGTCCATGAAAGCTACGATTGGAAACGGTCAGAATTGTGTTCAGGGAGCTTGCCTCCTTCCAAGTACAGGTTAGTTGAGCCCACCATACCCAAGGCAATCCCTTCTTAACTTTCTTATGTTCTCATCCTTGCCAGTATTTTCATTACCAACCTTACCTTCCCCAAACCTCTCTCCTCTGCAGTCAACCCGCAAAATTCCCTGCTTTGCTCAAGAGTCTTACTCCCCTGGCACTTCGTCTTGTCTAAATTTATCTACTCATCTTGGGCTGAGGAGTTTTGTGCTTCACATGTGGAGGCCTACTAGCAGTGCAGATTCTCAAGTGAGAATCATGCAGAAAAAGAGAAATAAACAGGAAAACGAAGGAAATGGAGACTCAGAATGGGCTCTCATTGATCAGAGTATATGGAGAGTGGCACAGCATGGTGCTAAGTGTGACAATGCACAATGCCTGATGTCAACAATGGGATGCACTGGGCGAGGGTGTGTGGGCACTTTCTCTACTAGTTGCAGAACTTTTCTATGTATGTGAAATTGTCCAAACATTGGAAAGTTAAAGGAAAATGCATCCTGATTATGACCCATCTAGGAAACATTTTAAATCCTGCTGGGTTCAAAGAAGACAATGAACATCTTGAAGAGAGCTGGGAATGTGCCATACCTATGTGAGGACCTGGGTTCAATTCCCTACATCGCAATATACAGAAACACATACAACACACGTGTCCATACAACACTTGGAAATGAATAGGTTTTGAAAATTTTTTAAGTGTTTTGGATCATACTCAGAGCTGTTCAGTGGCCACTCTCAGCAGTGCGCGGGGGACCATGTGGTGTTGGGATTGAATTTTGGGCTACCACATGCAAAGCACAAAACTCCTCAGCCCAAGATGAGTAGATAAATTTAGACAAGACAAAGTGCCAGGGGAGTGAGACTCTTGAGCAAAGCAGGGAGTTTTATGGGTAGACTGGAGAGGAGAGAGGTTTGGGGAAGGTGAAGTTGGTAATGAAAGTACTGGCAAGGATGAGAACGTAAGAAAGTTAAGAAGGGATTGCCTTGGGTAAGGTGGGCTCAGCTAACCTGTACTGAGAAGGCAAGCTCCCTGATCACAGAAATCTTGTTTGCCTTCTCATCCTCTGACCCTAAGAACTATGGCTTGGGACATGGTTAAGTGTCAAATAAATAAGTAATTAATAAATGGTCCAGGTCCTGCTTCAATCTTCCTTGAACTCCAGAACCACTGTTGTCACCTGAGGTCTCCTGGGTCTGACTAGATTTGCATTCTTCACACGGTGCTAATTGTGTTTGCATGGTCAGAGACTTTCTGAAAAGTCTGCAGATGTTAGTTTTGGTTTTGAATGGTTCTGTTCATCCACGGGCACAGAACTGCTGGGACATATGCTTGCCAGTTCCTTGCAGCATTTATTTTTTGGTATTTGTTTTGGGGCCACACTAATCAGTGCTCAGGGCTTACTTCTTACTCTGGGATTACTCCTGGTGGTGGTGCTCAGGGGACCATATGTGGTGCTGGGGATCGAACCAGGATCAGCTGTGTGGAAGGCAATTGCTATACACCTCTGTATGTTCTTTCTGGTCCCAAGTTTTTCAAGTTGGCATTATGTAGTTTTGCTGACATGCAGAAGTGAACGGTCACTTCTGGCTGTGGTCTAATGTCTTATGGAACCCAGCAAGGACTAGGGATGCATGGGGAATAGACGAGGGGTCAGGGATACTCTTGGAATGAGTAAAGAGAGTTTAGAGTGATTTGGTAAATTTCCCTATAGTTGTTTACTGACATTCCTTCCTAAGGGTCCTAAATGGTTGATATATTCATTTTTATATAATCATATTTATGAAAAAATTCTAAATTTGAGAAAATGTGGAAAATTGCATCCAAGAAGATATCTATTAATAAAGGGGTGCGCTATGTATTAATGTAAAATAATTCCTCAAATTCATGAAAGTGAAAAATGAGTAAATGAGTAAATGATATATGTATAGATACATATATCATGTTATAAATGACTAGTAACTGTGAAACACAGAAAATGATTAGCAGAAGGGATTTTTTTTGAAGAGGGAGAGAGAGATTGAGAGAAAGACTGTAGACTAATAACTTTGGAAGTTTAAATATGTATCTAGAATTCAAACTGAAAAACTTGAAAAATTCTTGTAGAGAAAGAAAATTCAGATTCGAGGTATAGGTTAGCATCTCTTTTTCTGAATGATACATGGATTATTTTTCAGCCTTTTGCTTTCTGCAGGATTTATCATGTCAGGACATAACCAGATTAGTTACTAGGCTGTCAAGGCCTTGCTTTTAGCATCATCTTCAAGTGAAGCTTTAAGTGAAGTGATGGACATACATTGATGGGATTAGAAAAGGAAGGCATTTATCATAGTTTATTCTAAACTGGGCATTAATAGCAGCTTACATGTGGTTCTGTGTTAAAAAGCATTAGTTTGTTAAATGCAAGCATTTAAAAAACCATCTCTAGATCATTAGCAATAAATCATGCAAATACTAAAAACATTTTTAGAAAAGATTTCTCAATTGACTTTGAATCAGTGAACACTAGAGCCCTCAAATAAGTAATAAATAAGTCAGTAATTCATCATAAGTAATTACCTCATTAAAATCATCACATTGTGTTTTTAAGCAATTTTATGTTTTCTCACATTGCAAAATTGTATGGTTTTCAAATTCCAATGATAATCCCTTTCTCAGCACTGAAGAAACTAATGTTTGAACTCTGAGTATTTTGAATTTTTAAAAACTGGATGTGCAATGGTGACGTTACTGGGCACACTTGAACAAAACTGATGAACAATGGGAGGACAGTGACAGTGACAGTGACAGGATGCATTTATGGGAAGAAGTACTCCAACTGCATTTCAGCACACTTCAGGAAAAAGAATGTTCAATTTTTACATAGATTTAACTATAAGGCTATGTAAAGTAGAAAATATTTACCTTCAGTTGCCATTTAAGAAAAAGAAAAATTGGGACCATAGCAATAGTATAGCAGGTAGGGCGCTTGCCTTGCACACGACAAACCCAGGTTCCCCAGCACCCCATATGGTACTCTGAGTCTGTCAGGTATGATTCCTGAGCACAGAGTCAGGAGTAAACCCTGAACACCGCTGGGCATGGCCCCAAAAACAGAAAGGAAGGGAGGGAGGGAGGGAGGGAAGGAGGGAGAGAGGGAAGGGGGAAGGGAGGGGAGGGGGAAGGGAGGGGAGGGAAGGGGAGGGAGGGAGGTATGTTGGTTAGTTTTTTTTAAAAGGGAGGCTGATGAGATAGCACAGAGCTTAAGGCACTTGGCTTATCACTAGGTATGGCCCCCAAAACCATTATGAGAAAAGAAAGGAGAAAATGGAAAAGAAGAAAAAACACAGAAGCAAATATAAAGACCTCTGGCCAGCAGTCACAGTATCCCTGTGTTTTGCTTGCTGGATATGTAAGGGGCGTGGGCCGTGCCCTATCTTCCTCCCAACATGAGTGTGAGAAACCTGGTTCTTTCCAAACTCAGGCAAGCTCTCAGCTACGCTGTATAGAATCTTTAGGAAGAAGATGACTATAAAGGCTGGAAGCGAGAAAGGCACCTGTACCCTGCATGTGACTGATCCTGGTTCCCAGCACCACCTATGGTCCCCCAAACAATGGCAGGGAACAAAAATTTCTCAGCACCGAGCCAGGAATAGCTCCTAATTATTGCTGAGTGTGACCCCAAAAAAACAACAAAAAAGGAGGACAACATGACTTTCAGGTTTTGGGGGGTGGTGGGACACAACCAGCTATGCTTAGGGATCCCTCGTGGCACTGCTCTGGGGAACCACAGGAGGTACTGGGAATCAAAAACTGGGTCAGCTTTGTGAAAGGCAAGTGCCTTACCCACTCTACTATCTCTTGGGCCCAAAGTGACATTGTTTAGATCAAGAAGAGGCACACTAGAAATGAATGCAATAATCATTGTTCCTTCTCCACTCCTCTGAATTAAACATCTTTTATTTTTATTGAATCTTTTCTAAACTATTTTCCACCATTCTCCAGGATGACCACCCTCTTCTTCCACTGATACCTTCCCTTTTCCCAGTCAAGAGTCAGGTCTTACACAAAACACACACACACACACACACACACACACACACACACACACACACACTTCTTTCCCTCCACCATGATGATAACCTTTCAAATTAATAGTTAAAGATCCCTAAAGATTCCAGGCAAATATTTCATTGTCAAAATCAAAGATCTGGTCAGGAGTTCCTTAGATCCTGCTGGTGAGTCATTTCTCTAATCCTAGTTTTGGGCATCTTTACTTCTTCCTTCTTGTTCTTTTTGCCACTCCATTGAGGGCATCCCCTTAGCATAGCCCATCTTGAGATGAGAACCCCGCTACCTGACACCTCTGCTCTGTGTTATTCCCCTTCACTGCTTGCTTAAAATGTCACCTCCATGCAGAAAACTCCCCATTCTCAAGCACTGGTCTCTCTCCAGAACTCCAATGCTCTCCTATTGTTTTCATGCATTTGATGGGTATTTATGGAGGGCAAGCTATTACACAGTGTTTGGTGAACAAAGTAAACCTATCTTTGCCTGAAAGGAACTATCAGCCTGCCAGGCAACACAGATGTGAACTGATTGATACAAGTGAGAAAATATTGAAGAAAAGTAGAGTCAGCCAGGGAAGGATGTTCAAGTCTAGTTCAAGAGGAAGGAACAGAAGGATATCCAGTTAGTGTTGAATTTCAGATAAACAACAAAATCTTTTTATTTATTTTTTCTGCATGATGCTTTTTATTTTTATTTATTTATTTTTTAATTTTTATTAGTGAAACACATAAGGTACAGTTGTAGACTTAAAAATTTTTGTGCTTAAGTTTCAGTTATACAACAATCGAGTACCCATCCCTCCACCAGTGCCCATTTTTCACTACCACGGATCCCAGTATCCCTCCCACCCCCCATTCCTCCCCCCCACCCGCTTCTGTGGCAAGGCATTCCCTTTTTTTTCTCTCTCTCCTTTTGGGTGCTGTGGTTTGCAAAGAGGCATTGAGTGGCAATCATGTTCAGTCTATAGTCTACTCTCAGCACGCATCTCCCATCCTGGGAGGATCCTCCCAACACCTTTATTTGGTGCTCCCTTCTCTATCTGAGCTGCCTTTTCCCCTAGCATGTGCAGCTGGCCTCCAAGTCATGGACTGAATCTCCTGGTACTTATCTCAGCTATTCTTGGGTGTTAGTCTCCTATTTTGTTACTTTATATTCCCCAAATGAATGCAATCTTTCTATGTCTGTCCCTCTCTTTCTGACTCATTTCGCTTAGCATGATACTTTCCATATAGTACCACTCCTATGTAAATTTCATGACTTCATCTTTTCTAACAGCTACATAGTACTTCATTGTGTAGATGTACCAAAGTTTCTTTAACCAGTCATCTGTTCTAGGGCACTCAGGTTTTTTTTTTTCAGATTCTAGCTATTATAAACAGTGCTGCTATGAACAAACAAGTGTGAATGTCACTTCAACTACACCTTTTTTTGCCTCTCTGGGATATATTCCCAAGAGTGGTATTGCTGGGTCAAATGGGAGCTCAATTTCTAATTTTTGGAGAATCGTTCATACTTTTCCCCAAAAGGGCTGAACCAGTCAGCATTCCCACCAGCAGTGAAGGAGGGACCCTTTCTCGCCACATCTGCGCCAACACGGGTTGCTTTTGTTCTTTTGGATGTGGGCCAGTCTCTGAGGTGTGAGATGGTATCTCATTGTTGTTTTGATCTGCATCTCCCTGATGATTAATGAAGTAGAGCATTTTCTCATGTGCCTTTTAGCCATTCGGATTTCTTCTTTGAGAAGGTTTTTGTTCATTTCATTACCCCATTTTTTGATGGGGTTGGATGTTTTCTATTTTTGGAGTTCAACCTGTACTTTGTATATCCTTGATATCAACCCCTTGTTGGATGTATATTAGGCGAATATCCTTTCCCATTCTGTAGACTGTCTTTGTATTTTGGTACTGTTTCTTTTGAGGTGCAGAAATTTCTTAGTTTAAGATAGTCCCACTTGTCTATCTCTGTTTTCATTTGCTTGGCCAGTGGCCTGACATCTTTGAAGATACCATTAGCTTCAATGTCATGGAGGGTTTTGCCAACTTTGTCTTCAATGTACCTTATGGATTCTGATCTGAGCAACAAAATCTTTTTAGCATGAGTATATCCCCAGCACTGCAAGAGACAATCCTTTGGTATGTATTCATACCAAATACCAAGTTTTAAAATTTATCTGAACTTCGATTTTAATCCAATATCTTGTATTTTTATCTGTCATATCTTATATCTTACAATTCTCTCAGGAAGGGATGGGTCCACTGAAGAGTCCTGTGTATGGATAGGAATAAGCATGCCAAAGGGGGTGCAAGGGGAAAGGAAATGTTCAGAGAGAAAGAAGAGTTTGTCATGAGAGAGCTTCTTGCTTTGCAGAATCTGGCAGTCAAGGTCTAGTGCGGTGCATGAAGAAGACAAAAAAGTACTAGGGCCTAAGGTGAGTGTGTGTGTGTGTGTGTGTGTGTGTGTGTGTGTGTGTGTGTGTAGGGGGAGAATCAGTCTTGCAGAGCTTTCATCATGGTAAGAACTCAGGAATACTCTGAAGATGAAGGATGCCATTCTGAGACTTGAAGAGGAGAAAATGGACTTAAATTGGTTCTGGAACAATTCCAGTGTGAGGGAGGGCGGGAATTTCCGGGAGTTTCTGGGAGTTCCTTCCAACTGCCAAGAAGCAGTCTGGACACCAGTGGGATTTCCTTCAGTCCAAGTCAATCCTCACACCATCCCCAGAGACAGCATTGGGGTCCACAGTGTGAGGCTTCAGGATGACTTTCCCCATCCCCTACTTCACACACAGTTGTCAACCCAGGCTGTGCTTTTGGCTGTACTTCTGACCAACTATCTCTAAATTGGGGTTTCTCATCTCCCATTGAGTTCAGTCATTTGCTAGAATAGCCATAAAACTCAGAGGGACTTTTGAGTCAGATGACCAGTTTACTATACAAGGGAAACTCGAAAACAAACATCTGAAGAAGTTCAAAGCTAAGTATGAGACAAGGCAGTGGGGGGTTCCAAGTCCCTCCAAATTCACCCCCCCGCCACCCCAGACACCCAGACCCAAAGTTTATCCAACAAAAAGCTCTTGAACCCCATGTCTTTTTTGTTTGGTTTTGTTTTGTTTCTTGGTTTCTGGGCCATACCCTGTGATACTCAGGGGTATCTCCTGCCTTTATACTCAGGGGACCATGTGGATATTGGGAATCAAACCCAGGTGAAGGCAAGCGCCCTACCTGCTGTGATATTGCTCTGGCCCCCTCCTTTAGATTTTTTATGGAAATGTCACAAGGGCATGACAGATAAATCAATGGCAACTGATTCAACCTCCAAGTCAAGCTGGGGGAATGGGATTCAAAGATTGTTTCTCCTGGTAAACAGTCCCCCATCCTTAAGTCAATTCAGAATTTGCCTTATTACTATAACCAAAAACACTTTAATCACTGTTACTTAAAAAATTTCAAGGGGAAGGTGCTGGAGTGATAGCACAGAGGGGAGGGCATCTGCCTTGCACGTGGCCATCTTGGGCTTGATCCCCAGCATCCCATATGGTCCTCTGAGCACCACCAGGAGTAATTCCTGAGTGCAGCGCCAGAGGTAACTCCTGAGCATCGCTGGGTGTGACCGAAAAAGTCAGGGGAAAAAAAGGAAAAAAATTTTCAAGGGATTTAGGAGCTTGGTGCTAGAAATAGGGGTTGGGTACCAAATATTTTTCTGGTTGTTCTTTTTTCTTTGTTTTGATTTGTTTGCTTTAATTTTTTTTTGGGAGGGCCATAGCTGGTGGTGCTCAGGACTTACTCCTGGCTCTGTGCTCAGGTATCATTCTTGGTGGGGTTTCAGGGGACCACAGGATGTTAAAGACCAAATCTGGGTTGGATGCATGCAAGGCAAGCCCTTCCTCATTTTATTTTTCCTCTGGCCCTAAATAAGTATTTCTTCTTCTTCTTCTTCTTCTTATTGTTCGCTATTGAGCCACACCTAGTGGTGTTCAGGAATTACTCTAGACTCTGTACTCAGGGATCACTCCTGGCAGGGCCATGGGACCATATAAAGTGCCAGGGATCTGACTGGGGTTGGTCATGTGCAAGGCAAACACCCTACCCACTTTACGATTGTTCTAGTCCCAATATGTATTTCTTATAACAAAATCACAGAACCAGGTTAGGGTGTGGCTCAAATGGAATACAAGAGAGACCCCAGGCTCTTATTCAGGCCCCACACAGCCCTTGAGCATCAAACAAGCGCCTCCAGATTTAGTACTACAAAAAAATCAAAATAATAAAAATAAGATTAAAAGTTGGGGCTGGGAAGCTGGCTTAAAAACTGGAGCACATGCTTTGCATCCAAAGACCCGGATCTGATTTTTGGCATTACTGGACCCCCCAGAACTGCTGGGAGTGACTTCTGAACCCTGGCACAGAGTCAGGGTAGTCCCTTGGCAAAGTGCATGTGGTCCCCAAACAAAACCACCACCACCAACAAAAACACAAAAGGGGTCAGAGCAATAGTACAGCGGGGAGAGCATTTGCTTGCACGTGGTTGACCCGGTTCGGTCCCCTGCAACTTGTATAGGCCCCCGAGCAGGAGTAATTCCTGAGTGCAGAGTCAGGACTAACCCCTGAGCACCACTGGGTGTGATCCAAAAAGTAAAATACAAAACAAAAAAACCCACAAAAAAACAAAAACAAACCCCACAAAACAATGTTCCCCAAACCTCTCTCCTCTCCAATCAACCCGTAAACCTCCCTACTCTGCTCAAGGGTCTCACTACCCTGACACTCTGTCTTGTCTAAGTTTATCTACTTATCTTGGGCTGGGGAGTTTTGTGCTTTGCATGTGGTAGCCCCAGGTTCAATCCCAACACCACATGATCCCCTGAGCACCGCTGAGAGTGGTCACCAAACAGCTCTGAGTATAATCCAAAACATTTAAAATTTTTCCAAAAGCTATTCATTTCCAAGTGTTGTGTGAACACATGTGTGTGTTGTATGTGTTTCTGTACATTGCGATGTATGGAATTGAACCCAGGTCCTGAGTTGAAGTTTAAAATGATCTTTCTGGAGCCAGTTGATATAGGTTTTGCAGCAGCTGGAGGTAGAATCCCACTTCTGAATTTTCTGGACCTAATTAAGGCCATTTTCTCTCCTTGAACTCCAGCCCAGTCATTCTAAACCTTTCTACTTCCTGCCACCAGCATCATTTCCAAAAGTTCCTCTGAAATGTAAGCCCCAACAACTGAGAACAATCAGTTTCTCTTGCTGTATATGAAAAAAATCACATCTTTTTAGTTCAGTCCCCAAGGCTTTCTCATTTTGCCATAACAGAATATGTCTTTTCCTTTCTTTCTAAGGAACTTTACTCCCAGCCCAGTTGGACAAGCTTTTCTCTGAGTTTTTAATCCATGGCACTCTACCGGGTCAGTGCCATTCACTTCGCTTTCCCCTTCAATTACATAAAGTTTTTCTCTTTCTTCAAGGCTTCACTTGAAAATTCCTCTTCAATACCTTCCTCTAACCCTACTCAGGAGTTAGAAAAACTTATACGCATTTACATGTATTTTATAAAGCTGTGAGAAGATGAAGGGACAGAAAAAAGAAAATGGACCTGGATTCATGTCCTCCTGCATTCAAGGAGACCGCAGGATGTAAGACGGGGACTGTGGCCCAGTCTGCTAAGGATTACATCCTGGCTCCATCACACACTTCACAGTGATATGTGAGATACATCATTGCCTGTGTCTTAATTTTCCTAAAGGGATAATACTGAGTAGCTCATGTACCTCTGAAAGTAAGAGTTAATACTTGAAAAGCACTTAGAACAATGCCTGGAACAGTGCAAACACTCAGTAGCTGTTAGTAATTCAAATAGCCAGAGTTTGCAGAGCAGAATTCCTGAAGGGAAGATGAAGATACTCTTGTATATTCAAGTGAAAAGGTAGAGCAAGGAGGCCAGTGTAGTCATACTAAAATATGAGAAGTAGGACATGATGAGGTCCAGAGCAGAGATCAGATCAAGCAGAATTTGGTAAAGATGAAAAGATGTAGAAATTCACATTTATTTTGGTTTGGTTTTTGAGTCACACCCAGTGATGCTTTGGTTTGGTTTTTGAGTCACACCCAGTGATGCTCAAGGATCACTCCTGGCAGACTCAGGGGACCATACAGGATGCTGGAGATCAAATTCATGTCAGCTGTGTGCAAGGCAAGTGCCTAACCAGCTGTACTATCTTTCTGGCCCCAAGGAATTAACGTCTTTGTCAATCCCAATGGTAGTTGTGGAACCTTGTGATGCTTGGGATTGAACCGGGTGCTCTGGTTAATAAAAATCTGTATTCCAGTGCTGTGAGTCATCTCCTACAGATCAAGGGAATATATATATTTCCTTGATACATATATATGTATAAAATCCCATATATATATATAATCCCATATATATGTGTACATGCACACACACACACACACACACACACACACACACACATATATATATATATATATGTATATATAAAATCCCTGCCCCATGTAGTACTGGGGATTAGGCCAGGGATTCACACATGTAAGGCAAGTGCTATACTACTAAGTTACAATTCCAGATGGACAGTGAAACATTTTGATCAAGGAACTTCCATAGTGACATTTGTCTTTGTGCCAAATGAGGACAGTTGCTTAGATTTGTAGCAGCATAAGTGGTAAGTGGTAGGTAGAATTAGGGTACTTATTAAGGTATCCTCATTGGGACTAGAAGACGGACTATATGTGGATGAGAAGAATGGAATGAAAAGCTCAGGAATTGAGAATATGAAGCTTTAGGGCTGGGTAGCTAATTCTGAAGATGAAAGCACGAGAGAGGTACAAGTTAAGGGAAAGTTAAGATCACTGCTGAACGGGATTCAATTTGGATTGGATATGTAAGATGGATGTGGCTGGTGTGAGTCAGGTCGCGGAGGTCTACATTGGACATCACCCACAGAGGGTTTTCAAAGCCATGTGATGAGCTTATGCACTGAGTGTAGCTACAGATGAAAACCAAGGCCAGAGCCTGAGGGGCGTTTCAAGTTTAGGGGTTGAAAGAAGGAACAAAAGTATCATTTCTCAGTTTCCTTAAACTGAAAGGTTGAGAGAAGAGGAAAACCTAGAGGGTGTGGTGTCCAGTGAAGAAAGTGCTACAAGAATGAAGGTGTGATCAACTGTCAAATGTTTCTAAGAGGAAACCAAGATACCATCTGGTTCACTCTGAATACATTTCACCCCTATTCTATGTTCTCATAATGCTTCATCTTATCTTTTACATTGCAAGTTTCAGCTTGAGCTCAAAGTTGTTTTTATTGTCTCCTCTCTCTCTCTCTCTCTCTCTCTCTCTCTCTCTCTCTCTCTCTCTCACTTTTTGATTTATTTTTGGGTCACACCTGGTGGTGCTCCAGCATTACTCCTGGGTCTGCAGTCAGTGGGATGACAGGCACTGATCCCGGGTTGACTGTGTGCAAAGCAAGTGCCTGACCCACTGTATTATTGCTCTGGCCCCAAGAACACTACTACTACTCTTAAAATGTTTGAAAAGGTCAATCATGGAATTCCATAAAATACAGAACATAACAGAATTAGCAGGTAGAGTGGGTTTTACTGAAATATACTAAATGTCTTTTCAGACTGAAGTATATAGGCTTTGTTCTATCTAGATGATGGCAAACATCTGAACTATTGCTAATTAATCACAACCTGTCTGGTATTTCTATTCTTTTTTGGGGGGAGGGGGAAGGGGCTACAACCAGCACTGCTCAGAGATTACTGGCTCTATGCTCAGAGATTACTCCTGGTGGTATACACAGGAGACCACATGAGGATCTGGGGCTCAAACCCAGGTTGGCCATGGAAAGGTTAAGTGCCCTACCCACAGTACTACTGAGCTGGCTTTCTATTCTTTTATGCTATTTCATAGGTGCTTGCCAAGGTAACATAGTTTTAAACCTATATTTCCTACATTATATGTATATATGTACACATATATTATCTTTAAACACACACACAATCTCTACACATATGCTGGCTTTCTATTCTTCTATGCAAATGTTTCTAGGTGCTTGCCAAGCTGCCAAGGTAACTTAGCTTTTTCCTATTTTTCCAGATTACATGTACACAAATACACACAATCTCTACACATATGCCCTCAGTGTGGTTATCCTAGTTTTTCTTCATCTGGAGTTAATTCTAGGTGATAACTTCCAGGAGTCATCGGTAGCTTGTCACCTTGACTATTAGTATCACTATAGTACATCAGATACCGATATAGGCTGACATTCCCTATTACATGACAATGAATTTTAAAATGCTGAAAGGAGTTATAGAAGTATAGGTACTAGGAATGACCAAATTTTTAAAGGAGGTGTGACTGAAACGTAATAACCTAGAAAAAGGTTACAAGTCAGGTGACGAAAACATTCCCTGAGCCTGCAGAAAATGGACCAGATACCATTAGTAAGTTAGTAAGTCTTTGAGTTCCTGTTGCTGGGAAAGAAAACTAAGCCAACAGTTCTGAGTAATAATAATACCAATATCCAAGTTAGAGATATAATCTCTCAGCAACTTATTATTTTAAAAATGTATAATAGGCTTGTTCTTCAAACCCATGTTCTCTCTCTCTCTTTTTTAAAACCCAGGTTCTCTCTTAAACACTTATCTCGCTTGCTTGTCTCTATTCCTCTTAACAGTCTAACAGCACAAACAACTATGATTTCCCACTAGAAATGGGAAATGCCTGCCTCTGTGTGACAAAAAAACACCTCTCGAAGGTGCCTTTCTCTATCTTACTTTGAATGTGCCTGTTCAGATTATAGCCCTGTTGAGCAGCCAGTTTAACCATCCAATGTCAGATTGTATGTTCATTGCTGCGCTGTTCACAATAGTCAAAATTTGGAAAAAACCCGAGTGCCCAAGAACAGATGACTGGTTAAAGAAACTTTGGTACATCTACATAATGGAATACTATGCAGCTGTTTGAAAAGATGAAGTCATGAAATTTACATACAAGTGGTTCTACATGGAAAGGATCATGCTGAGTGAAATGAATGATCCAGAAAGAGAGGGACAGACATAGAAAGACCGCACTCATCTGGGGAATATAAAGTAACAGAATGGGGAACAAACACCCAAGAATAGTTGAGATAAGTACCAGGAGGTCTGCTCCACGGCTTGGAAGTAGGCAGCACATGCTGGGGGAAAAGGCAGCTAATATAGAGAAGGAAGGACCAAGTAAAGGATGTTTGGAGGATTCGCTCCAGATGCGAGAGGCATGCTGAAAGTAGACTATAGACCGAACACGATGGCCACTCAATACCTCTATTGCAAACCATAGCACCCTAAAGGAAAGAGAGAGCAAAAGGGAATGACCTGCCACAGAGGCGGGCTGGGGTGGGGGGATGGGAGGGCTACTGGGATCATTGGTGGTGGAGAATGGGCACTGGTGGAGGGATGGGTACTTGATCATTGTATAACTGAAACCCAAGCACGAAAGTTTGTAAGTCTACAACTGTACCTCATGGTGTTTCACTAATGAAATATATATATATATATATATATATATATACATATATATACACACACATACATATATAAATGAAAATAAAATACATTACAAAAAAAACAGATTATGAATTCTAAATGACTACAGTTCTTGCACATTCCCTGGCATGCATTCGTTCCTCTACTCTTGGTAAATGTATTTCAAGAGTAACACTGACAAAACAGAACACATTTGGGAAGAAAGAATAAACACATTAGAAATATTTTGGAAAAAGAGGGCTAAGTCTTATGTTATAAACTCTAGATCACTTAGGCTAGACTGATAGTACAAAGGTTAAGGCACTTGCCTTGCTAGCAGCTGACCCAGGTTCCCTCTCCGGCACCAATTTCCTGAGCACTGCCAGGGGTGATCCCTGAGTGCACAGCCAGGTGTGTCCCCAAAGCCAATAAATAAACCCTAGATTATTAGGATTTATAGATTTAATAGAATAATTCTCAAAGTGATCAACACGATGTGATAATAGGGTTGGGAAGGATCCCAGTTAAGAAAGTTTGCTTATAAAACAGTGCTTTCTCTTAGAATTTCTTAGAGCCTTTAATACATCACTGTATTTTAGCCTTTTAAAAAGGAGCAAGGGGCTGGAGTAGGTAGCACAGCAGGCAGGGCATTTGCCTTGCACGCAGCTGACCCGGGTTCGATTCCCAGCATCCCATATGGTCCCCCAAGCACCGTCAGGAGTAATTTCTGAGTGCATGAGCCCGAAATAACTCCTGTGCATCGCTGGGTGTGACCCCAAAAGAAAAAAAAATAAAAAGGAGCTTAGTATATAGCTTTTGCCCAATTTTCCTTTACGTATTCAATACAGCTCACTGTTCCACACACACTGCTAGGTCCTGAGCCACGCAGACCTGTTTTCTGTTCTTAGATAACTGTGAGAATCAAACGCCACATACATATTTATTATATTTTTTGCTGTAAAGGTTCACCAGCATTATTTAAGTAAGGTAAGGTAAAGGCCCTCCCGTTGATCGTCGATTTGCTCGAGCGGGCCCAGTAACGTCTCCATTGGAGACTTTGTTGTTACTGTGTCTGGCATATCAAATACTCTCGGTAGCTTGCTGGGCTCTCCGAGAGGGGCGGAGGAATCGAACTTGGGTCGGCCATGTTGGCCGCTTGTAAGGCGACCGCCCTACCCGCTGTGCTTTCGCTCAGGCATATAAAAGAATGTTTGATTGAAACTCAAGTATTTCTCCAATTTTTTTAAGGAACAGGAATCCAATAGCTACCTCAGGTTGAATAACTGCTCCCAAATCTATCATAATTCCCTTGCTTCATTTACAGGAGTGAAGGCTGAGAGGCAACAGCAAGACACAAACCACTTTTATGAAGGTCAGAATCAAGAAATACCTCCAGATGCCGGATGAAAATAGCTTCACATTTTAGAGGCTGCTGAAATTAGAGTGATGTTGAAGCAGATGTGCACCATGGCCCACACAACCCAAATGGACACCAGGATCTGAGCTACAGCAGTTCCTACTGAAAATAGCCTATTTGAGTAAGCAATTCTTTATCAGCAATGCACACCTGAACAACAGCACTTCACTGTACTGATTTCTGAACAACAAAGTTCTTCCTATTTTTGTAGTTGTTATAGTTGGTATTTTTAACTGGAAAATGTAACACTGATTTTGAAGCGTCATTTTTTCCTTCTCTGCACAGCACCATGTTCTGCATATTGCACTAAGAACTGGGGAAAATAGAGAAACTGGCTGCTGGTGCTTTATTGGTCCTTGCAACATTGGGGCAAGTGAAGTTTCAGATTCATCACTTTCAGAAGCTCAACATGGGTATGTCAAAGCAGGTGGAGACTCTTAAATTTTCACCTAGTCTTCATTAACTTGTTCATCACTTTAACACACTCTGTTAATAGAGTCAAAACATTTTTTAAAACTTACTTACAAGGATCTAAAAGCACGCCCTTTACCACTCTCTGGTTACTATGTCTATCAGGCTCAATAGTACTGCACTGCTATTAAGTGTTAATGATCAAACTGGGGATAATCGAAAGGATTGCCAAGCAACAACAACAACAAATTCTGTTCATAATTACATTATCATCAAATCTCTGAAAAAGATACCTCTCACCTGTCCATGCTAATACCTTTGTTGCTAACTTTTAAAACTTTTAGACCAGGTAAATGAATCTATTTCGAAAACAGAAGACTCAAGTATCTTCACTGAGTTCACCCCAGTCAACGACAATGGAGCTGAGTTAAACAGCCTTCCCTGCCCTCTGAAAGCACAGCATTTCTATTTGGTATGATTCTGGAAGATTATTATGGAGTCTGAGGAAAATGTCATCATGGATACGCATGAAATAATTTGGGGCTACTCCCAGATTCCCCCAAAATAACCGAGTAGAGCATTAAAATACTTTTTTTTATATCGAATTGAATATTGAATACGTCATGGGTCGCTTGCCAGGCTCAGCCACGTGGGCGGGACACTCTCAGTAGCTTGCAGGTTGCCTACTGTCTGAGCCCTATCAAATATGGTGTGGTAATTATGGAGAATGGGTAGGAAGTGTCTTAAGATGTGTCTAGGAATATGTTCACTCATGTGCGAGACTCGGCCCAAGTGTGTATGGGAAGCGGCCACAAAAAATAGTAACAATAACAGGTCATATTCCCGTGACCCTGAAAGAGCTTCCAATCATTGGGAAAGACGAGTAAGGAGAGGCTGCTAAAATCTCAGGGCTAGGATGAATGGAGAAGTTACTGGTGCCCACTCGAGTAAATCGATGAACAACAGGATGACAGTGACAGTGACTTTTTTTATATAGGCTTTCAACCTGTAGATAGCATCACACTTCATTTTTCCTTATACTCCCAAGATTATACACTCGTTTCAATGATGATGGCATACCTAACAGAACTTACCACAGACCAAACTATAATGTATGGTAAAAGTGAGACTTGCTGGAAAATTGAATTTCTGAAAACTAAAAGTCCAGCTCAACTAGTCTATAAAAATAAATATACTAGAATGATAACCACTAAAAGTTACTGTTGCTTAGTACCAAATCTTGCATATGTTTTCTTAGCAAATGTTCAATTCCTTGTTTACAGTGAACGGAGGATAAACAAGACTAATTCATCTCAGACTGACTGGAATATGGCCTTTACACTGCCACGCTATAAAGCCTGGCAGGTCAGTATTAATATGAGTAGGCCTCTATGGGTTACTGGATATATAAGGTGCTTATCAATACAACTCCACCCATGGGCAGACCTTAGGTCAGTCACTGAAAACCATGAAGATTATACAACAGTTTCTATGCAAGTTGAACTTATTCCTTCCTAGTTGACAAAGCTAATAATTTGACAATCTACTTTCACTGTGTGTGTGTGTGTGTGTGTGTGTGTGTGTGTGTGTTTGGTGGGGGTGTGGTTGCTACCAAGGATGAGTTAAATAAGCATATTACAATTTTTAGCTCATATTTCCCCCCATACATTCTCTACCCTCTTGTTTCCTTGAGAAACTGGTTTTTACATTTTCAGTTTTTTAATTTTTGGTTTACAGCACTATTAACAATGGCTTCTTATTTAAGAACATAATTTCAACAACACACCGATCAACACTGTGCCCATCTCCCTCTCCCAAGGACCCCCCAAACTCCCCTCCCCTTAGGCACCCCCCACTCAATTGTGTCAATCAGCTCCCCCCTTATGGTGCCTTTATATCTCTGTTGCTACCTTGCTATCTTTAAGTCCCACGTATGGGAGATCATACTGTATCTGTCCCTTTCATTCTGACTTCACTCAGTATGACACCCTCCATTTCCATCCATGTTGCTATATACTGCATGGTTTTGTTCTTCCTCAGACACTTTTTATGACTGGTATAAGGTATTAAGACTAATATATTGGTCTTAGGCATTTCCCCAATAGGTAACTGTTTTATATACTTTCATTTCCAACTTCTAGAAATAAAGACAGATACAACTTTTATTTAATTTTTTAATAAACCATAAAATTTAAATATCCAAACTAAAAGAAACAAAAATAGATATTTAAACTAGCACTGATGTACTTTTATTTTTCTTCTGGGTATTGGAGGCTAGACTTACCTGGGACTAGAGTGGAGTAATACAGTTAGGATGCTGGTGTAATAATGAAAGAGTAAGTAAAATTGAGTAATGGCTTGATAAAACTGACTTCGCAATACGGTAGTAAAGGCCCAAAGCTCCCTTGAACCAACTTCAGAGACCTCACACTGACCCTGCTTTGGGAAAGCGTCTACGGCTTGCTGTTCTCACCACACTTTCTTCCTCACAGCAGAGCAGAGCACTCGCAGGCAATTAGATCCTTTTGCTCACAGAATCTCATTTCAGTCTGTCAAAACACCAAGGGGGAAAATCCCAAAACCAAACCGATGAATACACACTTTTAATGTGAACTATCATATTCATACCAACCTCTTCTGAAAAATTACAAGTAAGTGGGTTTTTATGCTTCATTCAAATAATGCTTTTTATTCTCCTTTACTAAAGGGCACTTTTCACTTTATTGACTTTAAGTCAATTATTTGCTATCTGCTTCTGTTTTCTCTCTTTAGTGTATTTTTTCTTATTGATTCTTACTTCCATTCCAAATCATTTGATCCCTGACTTGAATCTTGTCCAGTGAGTAAATCTGGTATTAATCAGTGAATAGTCGCAAAGGGGAAAAGGAAGCAGTGAGCACTAGCAGGATCTCACGTCAACATTCATACAAATTTTTATAAGAAAACATTCATTTTTATTCTGAAACCTAAAACCATTATTGTTTGAGGACCAAGTTTTGCATACTCAAATGGGTTGACATTCAATATGGACAGCAAGCTAGCTCACAAGAAACAAAGTGTAATGCACAAATACAGCCAGCTGGTAGAATTCCAGCAGCCTGGTAATAAAGTGCAGCAAAAATTTCCTTATGTTGAGTAAGAACTCCAGTAACCTCTGAATATTTTTGGTAAAGCTAAGGAAAAGCTACTGCAGTCTGGAGACTGGTAATCTTGAGACTTCAAAGACTGGCTTCCAGGGAACCCCACAGTGGACTATTAGACCTGGAGCCATTGAGAAACACTAGGTTGGAAAGGAACAACTTTCCTCCCAAATGTAAAATTATCTTCTACAGATGTTTAGCATACTATGATTTAACAGCTCTACATTGATACATCAGCAGAGATACATGGTAACATGACTGATACCTTGAGCATGTAAAGAACACATTTAAAAATAGGCAGCAAGAAATTCTATGCCAGCTCCTGAGACAAGTTATTCTACACCCTGCACCCAGCCCATGCCAGTGATGACCAGCCCGAATGGAAACACACAGAGTAAAAACGGTGATCTACTGAAAGTCAGAAAGTACTGGAAAAGTGACAAAAATTGTATGTTATTAAATGACAAAACATATTTAGAGGCTTTATTTAAAAATCTCTTACTGTTCATTATCAAAGTTACAAGATTGTTTGCATACCAATAGACAGACTGTAAACATAGGAAATTTTCATTAAGGAAAGATGGGTTTACTGTAATTTGATCTGTTACAAAAAATTACTGCAAGTTATTGATAACAGAATTTCTCTTTTACTTTCTTAAGTCTAATTCTCTTGAAAATTAAACCAATGTTTCCACTCCCTTGAGCTAAAGTTCAACTATGGTCACCTTAGGAAATACCCCTGTTTATTTGTTAATCAGATATACAAATCGAGTGGCACATATTTCCATCTTCTTCTTAGGCCAGAGGTTTTGGCTTCATTGTTATCTTACAAGAACACAGAAGACTGGCGAGTGGTCCTGCCCAGTCTTTCCTGCTGCAGCAGAGGCTGAATGACGGCAGTGGAGGGGAGCAGTGGTGATGCACAGGCAGACCGGCCCAAGGCCTTGGCTCACGTGGGCTCTTTCTCTCCTGCTCGGCCTGTCGCAGTGTTTCTGGCCAGGGTGCTTCCGCTAAACCTGACTGAAGCAGAAAGGTGACATGCTTGGGTAAATCCTGTGTCAAGGTGATTCCGCTGAGGCGATGAGTCGAGCCTTCAATCTGTCGGCTGCGGGATGATACTGATATGAAGAAAATTATCCGGGTAGCTCAGATGTTCGCTCAGCCACTGCAGCGGTGTTTCCAACATCGGCTCAATTCCATGAATCATCACCTGATTCCTCTTTTCCCCATCTAGTCCAAGAAAGAAATTCAACAATCATCAATAAATCCAAACAGCTGGAGAAAGATAACCAGCTGCCTTTGGAGACTCCTTAGCAAGTCAAGTAGGTTTGAGAGCTTTAAAAAGGTCAACCTGGACGGTCTGCAGAGCAAGAAATGTGGACATGGAGAAAGTTCAAATGTTGCAATATGTCTCACCCAAAACAGAAACTTGAGGGTTACAATGAATTCTGATAAAAATTCTGTTGCTCTATGTGAAAGTATTCATTCTTTCTTAATTACTGTGCACACCAAAGATTGACGTTAATGAAACCAGAGTGGAGAAAACAACCCAGTGTACCACTGACCAAAATTTATTTTAGTTACACATTAAAAACTGTACTATAGGGCTATGAAAAACGACAAGTACACAAAATAGGTCAGCTCATACTTAAAATACATGAGATGGAAATATGAATAGAAATCAAGAATGAGATCAGTGTTCAGAAAGATTGTTTAATAAAATAGAACTGTAGGCTATATTTTTAATAAAGTTTAAATATATATATGTGAATGCTCTGGAGACACAATTAGAATAAGAAGTAAAGTTTTATTGAGAAGGAACTACAAATCTGACTCAGGGATTCCAGTTTTAGTCATGAAACCTGATTGATTTTTGTCAACACCCATTCACGAATTAAAAGGGAGCTGCAATTCACTTTTCTTTTAAATTCAAACTTTACTACAAATTTAAGGTTAGCAGTTTGTCGTATGAACTTTGTATGATATCTCTCTATGGGCATATTTAGGAAGAAACATCTTTGGTTGCTTAAGGAAGAAAGAAAAGAAAAAGAAAAGAAACCTAAAACCAAACCCCTCCTGAAATAAAATCATTAAACAATTTTATGGCATTCTTAGAGCTCAATTCTTGGCTTGTTTCTTTTCGTATCTTCAACTACAAGGTTTAAACTGTTCAGCTTCCTGGAGAAAGAAGTACAAGGAAAAAGGGAACTCATGGAAGTTCGAGAGGGAAATACCCTACTTTTCCCTTTCTGTTCATAATTGACTTTTGCACCCTTAGTGCTCTGATGTCTGGCAAGATGGGCGGATGATGTATGGTGATAATGGCATGGCTGGCACCTGAAACAAGAGACCCTTTTAAAGTAGTATTTACACTTCTTCTTTTTAGAGGCAGCACACTCTGGGAGGTGACAACAGTTTGACAATAAGAAAGGACAAAGAAACACCACACAGAATTGATAAAGAATGTTCAAGTTAAAAAAAAAATGAAATTCTATAGATTCCAAAAAACAAAGTTCCAAACTCTTTGAATCACAGACCTAATTTAAAATGCTTTTAAAACATTAATTTATTTTTATTCCTTTTTTGGGGTTGTTGTTTGTTTTGGGGCCATCCCTGGTTGTACTCAGGGCTTACTGCTGGCTCTGTGCTCAAGGATCACCCCTGATGGTGCTCAGGGGACTATTATATGGTGCTGGGATTGAATTAGGGTCAACTGCAGGCAAGATATTCGCCTTAACCACTATATTACTATTTCTCTAGTCTCTAAAATGCTTCTGGGAAAAAAGGGCTCCCCTCAGAATACTTCTAACCTAAAAATACTTTCATTCTTTTGATTTTTCTGCCAATCCTAATGATTCCATCCCTACCTTTTACAGTTGTAATCACAATGTTTGTACAATGACTGGTTCTTTGTGATGATGTGATCATCTACAAGTAAAAGACTGAGTATAAGAAGCAGGACCTAATTGCTTTTAGAGGATAAAAAAAAAAATCAAGGGGCTGGAGCGATAGCACAGCGAGTAGGGTGTTTGCCTTGCACACGGCCAACCTGGGTCCGATTCCCAGTATCCCATACGACCCCCTGATCACCACAGGGAGGAAATCTTCAGTGCAGAGCCAGGAGTAACCCCTGTGCATCCCGGGAGTGACCCTCCACCAAAAAAAAAAAAAAAAATCCAGTGGATAAATCCTCTGGTATGTGAAATGATTCATTCCTTGAAAGTTATACATTGCCAAGGTTTTACTGTATTGAATCTTTCTTAGAATATCTGAAAACATTTCCGGTGTAATTCTCTTTATATTCTAATTATATATTTCCTTGAAATATTTGAGCATTCTCAGAATCCTCCTCCTACTTAACAATGAGTCAAAAAATGAAAAAGCATGGTGTAAGAGTAAAAGTTCCTTATCTAAAGTTTTTCCTTAAGCTGGAGTCACCTTCATGTACTCTAAAACAGAGTAAAAATCCAAAAATGATTAAAGTGTGAGACCAAATACAACATAGTACAAATCTTGCATAGCTTTTTTTAAAAGATAAAAGACCAACCGGGTTAACATAAAAGGGTAGTTTTAGGAGTGTACAAAAGCTAAAGCTGGCGAACATAAACACTATTTAGACACTGTGTAACAAACCCAGTAAGTCCTATTATCAGAAACCCGAATAAGCAACACTGATTCCCAGGTTTAACTGGTGGGTGGATGTGGCGGGGGAAGGGGTCACTTTTTAATCTGGAGCTTGCCAGTAGTCTTCAACCACTGGTCCATGAACTGGTGCCAGTCTATAGGGTAAAAGACGGAAACTCCCTGGTCTACTGCCTTGGTTTGAACTACCCATTCAAGGACTTGTATGCACGATGGACTGGTTTATGGGTATAAAAAAGTTGAAGAAGTCTAACTAGATAACAAAGGAAGTGGGTCTGAAACTATTATTCCACAACACAATAACTCAAGATTTAAAATATCTTATTTTGCCATCATCTATATTTTTCCAAACATTTCACCAGTACAACCCCCCCATATATATATATATATATGTCAAACTCTCTCTCTCTCTCTCTCTCTCACACACACACACACACACACACACACACACACACACACCCTGTTCTCTAACCTTCCTCAGTAAACACAACTGCTACCGGACCTCCCCCCCGCCATATATATATATGTCAAACACACACACACACACACACACACACACACACACACACACACACACACACACACACACCCTGTTCTCTAACCTTCCTCAGTAAACACAACTGCTACCGGAAGGATTCTTAGAACAGGGCAGCATTTATCACCTTCTCTAAGTTCTGCCTTATCGCCAGATCCCCACTGCCAGGAGGGGTACCTGGCACTGAGCAATCAGTGAGTAAATAGATTGCTTTCAAAACTTGGCGAAACTTGTTGCTGCCAGGATACACAATCAAAATGAATGTTTTGAGAATAGTTTGATAGGTAGCTCTGCCTGGAAGAAAAGTTCTGCCTATAAAGAATTTTGGTTATTAACAAAATGTCAAAACATTTCTGGATATACCAAGGCTATGTTCCCCTTAATTCATCTTGCCATAAATAACAAGAAAACATGACCAGACACTTTGGCAATATCACAACTAACAAAATGAAAAAAAAAAAATAGCAGGTTTTTCTGCCTTTTTAAACAGGAGAAAGGAAACACTTGATGGTAACTCATGTTTTTGGTAAATATGTCTTTGTGTTTCAAAATGGGAATCTAGATTTTAATACTTGGAAATAAGAAACTTGCTCTACAAAGTGAATGACTAAGGAGAAAAATGTTACTCTACATTTCATCTACTCAGGATGTTTTCTGTTAGTTTGATATTTTAAAGTAGGCAAACACTTAAAACAGCCATCAAGTAAATTAGTTCTGTATACATTCTTTCATGCAGGACATACGATAGGGGTATACCTTTTATTTTGGTATACTTTCACACCGAAAAGTACTAAGACTAGGACAAGGAATTCCCCTTTACCTAGAGCCATCAAATGTTTACATTTTGTTGAATTTGCTTTATCATCCTGTGTGTATATACTTATTTTCTGAATCATCTGAGAGTCAAAGAGAAACACTGAGCTCTTTACCTCTAAATGTTTTACTGTGGACTTTCTAATAAAGAGATTCTCTTACGTAACCACAGAATGGTCATCAAAAATTTAAAACGCTAAAGTACCAATTTAAACTCCCGTTTTTTTCTCATTCTAGGATACCATCTAGGAATCATATGTTCATGTCTCTACACTAATTACCCCTAAATTAAAAGCAAAATTCTTTTATCTGGGCAGTTTTTAGATCTCTTTGCATGTTTTACCATGACTATTTTGAATAATGCATGCCATTAGTTTGTAGTATCTCCATGTAGCAATTTTTAAACAGAATTATTTTAACTTAACCAGTAAATATAAGGATAATCATAGATTAAAAACTGGTGATTTGTGAATTAAGGGAAGCATCAAAATCAAACATCAGAGACCTCTACTTTCTCTAGGGAGAGGAGGATAGTAAGTTAAGTTAGATAGTAACTCTGAAAATGAACCAATATAGAGTATGGCACAATATGATTTTAATTTCTTACATTTACTTATATATCTAAATATTAAGAGATGATAAAATTTAAATATATCATCTACTTGTAATGTTATTACCAACAGCCTAATAAAAATGAACCTTACTTTTATCTAACAAAGTGAGTACTTTTTAGTATTGAGCAGTTAAATTGTTGTTTTTGTCTGTCTGCGGCCATACCCAGAAGTCTTTACTCAGGGACTACTTCCGGTTTGGTGCTGAGAGTGGCTCCTGGTGATGCTGAGAAAACCATGTGGTACCAGGGATCGAACCCAAGCCTCTTGCATGCAAAACAGGCACTCTGGCTTTTGAGCTATCTTCCTTGACTTAAAGGTTTTACGTTTTATGAAAAACATATTTACTATCTAAGAGCAGAGTGTTAAGAATGACACAAAGAAAATAGTTACCCAAGTCAGTAGTGAAAATTATAAACCTAAAATGACAATGATTTTTAATGCAGGTATAAAAAATGATTTTTTAAAATACAGGAATATACATATGCAAGACAAATGTGTGATACACTATCAAATAAAAGACAGATAAAGGAGAAGTGCTGATTGTGACCATAATCCTATCGAACCACAGTAAGCAACTTTGAATTCCAGTTTTGGTAATGAAAGACTTTGGGCAAGCTTCATATGCCTTTTAGGTTGTTTCCTTACTTATAAAATGGAGGTGTCTAACCAGTTGTGCCTAACCAGTTGAAAAAAGAACTGAAGACATGGGCCTTTCTCTAAATCATCTGAATCAATCTTTGGATAAAGTCTTCTTTTAAATGTTTTCTTTAGGGGCTAGAATAGCGATTAGGGCACTTGCCTTGTGTGTTTGATTCCCAGGACCCCATATGGTTCCCCAAGCAATACCAGAGAGTGATTCCTGAGGAACCCCTGAGCATCACTGGGTATAACCCCAAAACTAAAAATAAATAAATAGCAAAAACGCTGCTTGAATCAATCTTAGGCAGAAACCTAAATACAGCCTAGATATGGGGAAAGGTTTCGTTCCAGTGGACTGACCCTGTCTGCCAAATCCCGAGGCCTGATGACAGATTGTGGTGCTTTCTTTTTTTTTTTCCTGCTTTTGGGCCATACCCAGCGATGCTCAGTGGTTACTCCAGGCTCTCCACTTAGGAATTACACGTGGTGGTGCTTGGGGGAACCATATGAGATGCTGGGGATTGAACCTGGGTTGACCGTTACAAGGCAAATGCCCTACCGCTGTGCTATTGCTCTAGCCCCTCCATGGTGCTTTCATACAGAACTTCGTAGGTGAGCTTGTAAGCCACTGGTCTAGAAGAAGGGATCTCTAGCATGCCTTTCAGTTCCAGTAGAGCAGTCTTTTATAACAAAAGGACAAAATTGTTCAGAGTTCAAATCAGCACAACTCACTCCTTTGCAATCGCACGTAAACGACTTAGTATTAAACTGAGCCTGAGCCTGAGTTTCCTTTCTTTACAGTGTGGATAAAGAGCTTTATTCTCTGCACTGCATGAGAGTAAAGGAGATATCCAGGTACAGGAGCTGAGCACACAGTCATGCACCGGGTCAGTTCATTGTGATTCTCTTCTCAACTCTTCCTGTCCATCTGCTCAGGTCAAATATATCACTTTTTCCCCCCTGTAGTGTGGTATTCAGGGTAGGTGTGAGGGGTGCACACTCGTAGCAAGGCTGGGGATGAGTGTCGGGGTGAGGGAATATGTGGCACTGGGGATAAATTCTGGGTCTCCTGCATGCACAGTCTGCACTCCAGTCCACTGAGCATTCTCTCCAGCCCTGGAAGACTGGTTTTCAAAAACTCATTCTAGTAAGCAAAAAAGTGTTCACTACAATCCACTCCCAGCAAACAAAGTTATGTGACTAAGGCAATACTCTCAGTACTTAAATATACTAAAAATTCATACAAAGATCATAGAGTCAATGAAATGACTGTCATGTAAAGGTATGTGGGAATTTAGTTTCATGTTAATATGTACTTTGAATCTGTCTCCCATTATCATGCAGAGTAGTATACATAAATTTCAAGAATGTGTTAAAGAAAAAAAGATTACAACAACGAAAACCTAAACCCAGATGTGCAAAAAACTAAATGAAAGACATAAAGAAAAACCCTTAAGCACTATAAACCCTATGGATTAATCTACCAGTGTCCTCATTGTGTATCTTCAATAGGGCACATCAACTAAATGTCAAATGAGCCCTACTGTATTATGCTTACAAAACTTTAGTTTTTTGTTTGTTGTTTTTAAAGACCACTCAAAGGGAGGGAGGGAGGGAGGTGGGAAGATACTTCCAAACCCTCTACTACACAATTAAAAATACATCATCATTGGGGAACTCACAGTGGCAATGAATCTGCATGATAGAGATTTTATTTATCATCCCAAGCTGTATTTCAGCACTCCACCATATCTATCATTCACTTTTCTACAAAGAATGTCTGACCTGTCTTTATAACTGTTTACTTAAAATTCTAGCAAGATGTAAGTTTCATTCTTACTACTAATAAGTAAATCTCTTTTAATTTAAAGGAAGCTAAAGAAATGGAGTTGGTATGTTCAAGGGAAAATGCTTTTAATCAGAAAATTTCAGTTTAAGTAACTAATCTTTTTTTAGTTCATACCTGTGAGTAGGGAACGACAGAAAATTAAGGTCAACAATATGTTTAGCTTTGTGGCTTCACATTTATATTCTTAATTCAGCAGAAAATGACTTTGTTTTCTGTTCTTGGAATGTATGATATGAAAGGTAAAGTTCTGAAAAGTACCCATACTTCTGGAAAAGTTCTAAACAAATAAGAAGACAAGCTTCAAGATTACTACTAGTCTGAACAGTTTTGTTCTGCCTGACAAATTCTTTAACTTCTGATATGTTCATTAGTAAAATGTAACTAATTGAATCCATCGACAAGAAAAGCCACAGGCTGAAATCTGAAGTGCATACATCATGCTGAAGGATTCTGACTCAGCTTCAGCAGTGATGCTCGGTGAGGTCAGGTCAAAGAGGGTTAACCAAGCCAGGATATAGCCAAAGGAATACATCAAACACTGATTTTAAAAGGGCAATTAATCTTAAGACAGAAATGCTTCCTGGAGAATGAGATCTCAATCTTAAGAGCACACTACATGATGTAGCAGTAAAAATGAACATATATAAGCTCACAGAGCTTTTATCCTATGATCACAAACAGAAGGAGAGTGCTGTGTACAGAGAAATACAAACTCACTTAAAATACTTACATTAATTTCTTCCGGATTTGTACTCAGCAATACAGCTCTCACTGAACATAAAATACCAAAGCTAATACACGACACATACTTTCATGTATTAATAATATATAAAATATATTATTTCTGTCCACCTTATTACCCCTAGAGCCTTGTCTTGCATCACTGTAAACAAGGTTTTAAAAACATGCCCATGTTAATACCTTCACTTTCTTTTATTTACACTCCTTTATTACTTAATGAGAAAAAAAATTGAGCTAACAAATACCAGGTGACTGAGAAAATTATAAGGAGAAATTTGTATCATACTGAGTATTAGATCACTTAAAAAGCTAAAAGTCACCTGTCTCAAGATAAAAAATGGGGTATATTTTAGAATGGAAACCTTATTCATAAAAAATAAAACAAGTCTGAAAAGATAGTATAGAGGGTAGGGCACTTTACTTACATATAACTGACCTAAACTTGATCGCAGCTCTGCATATGGTTCCCTGAACACGACTAGGAATGATCTCTGAGCACAGAGCCAGGAGTAAGCTCTGAGAACACATGGCTGGTCCCAAGTATACCCTTTCCCTCTTCCAAAAAAAACCCAAAATAAAATGCTAAAAGAAGGAAATTAAGTATTTTTTTTAAATCCTGATTAACAAAATGGCTCATTCTAGTTGGGTTTAACAATGTCCAGTAATAACTACAGAAATAGGGACTTAGAAAATAGTCCGTTTATTTTACTTAAAATATATGTGCCGGGGCTGGAGCGATAGTACAGTGGGTAGGGCATCTGCCTTGCACGCGGCCCACCCGGATTTGATTCCCAGCAACCCATATGGTAGGAGTACCGACAGAAGTAATTTCTGAGTGCAAAGCCAGTAGTAACCCCTGTGCATTGCCGGGTGTGTTCAAAAAGCTGTGTGTGTGTGTGTGTGTGGGGAGAGAGAGAGAGAAAAAGAGAGAGAGAGAGAGAGAGAGAGAGAGAGAGAGAGAGAGAGAGAGAGAGAGGGAGGGAGGGAGGGAGAGGAGAGATTGCCACATTTCTTACATATGGGCAGATGGAGTGTCACTGGACTTAATGAAGAAATCACTAGCTTTTAATTGTTTGCAAATGTTATTATTTTAGTAAGGGATTTTTGTTTTCTAGTGGTAAAGGTGAAATATTCATTGAGTAAGTGTCATTCCTGCATTTTAAAATGCCTGGTATTCCATTTTACCTTTTGAGATTTAGACAGAGAACAATAACTGAGAGGAAGTCAGACACAAATTGGCAGTAACCTCATCATCTCCAATAACGGAAAAAATGAAAAATAATGAAAATAGCTTATTATTACTTTGATTTTTGAACAGACTTCTGTCGATAGATTAAGTCATAAATTAAGAGATTCATTATCAACGAGATTTGTCTGAACAAATCACAAGAACAAAGCACAAGAGAGGGAAGGAAAATAATCAAGGCAAAGAACTGGATGCACTTTTGTTTAAAATTTGATGGCGTAACTCAAACTGAGCCTCTCAAATAGTTTCTAACTAAACATGAGCACAGCAGATCTCACTCACTTGAAGGCCTTCTTGGAGTCCACAGTGAATGTTGCCATGTCGTTCCTCCTCCCCCCCCCCCCCCCCCCCCCGGCATTTAGATCAAGTAAGAAAGAGGGACCAAGAAAGAGCAAGGGAGAGTGAAAGAGACTGAAGGGTGAGATGAGACTGGTATTATCTAGGTCCGGTCCCATGTTCCGGGCAAGGAGTCTCTGATAAAAGTGGGCCTCCCTCAGTTCGTGGATTATTGGCTCTTCAAGTAAATGTGTGATCTGTTGTTTATAGTCTCCAGTGAAAAACTTTCACTGCAGCAATACTTTTGAATCTTTCCACTTAAGATTTTTATTTCTAATATACTGTCTGTTAGTGAGCTAGCTTACAGTGATTAGGTTAACATAAGCTTTTTTCTTACCAGAGCCACACTTCTGGCATCTCTAATTGTCTCCAGAAGTCAATTTCTGACAAAAAGTAAAAATCAGTGGCATGAACTCTTGCCATAATTTGAGGCATAAACAGTTACAGTATCAGCTTACACATAGTTCCTTCTACATTATGTTTGTACACAAAATACGAACACAACCATGACTCTGCTGAGCAGGATTATGAACAAACAAAACCAAAACTGTTTCTAGATACTTTAAATTTCTTGAGTAGTCATTTGTGAAGCAATACTAGCAAAAACTGTAAAAAGAAATACATTACTATGAAACCTTCGAAAATGCAATGAAATACCACAAACTTTTTGCTCAGTAAGTCCTATCGCCATCGTGGGAGCCAGGGATGGGGTTCCGTGGCAGGGGTCCCACAAGCAAGGGGGGCCTGGTTCAAGCTCTAACATCACAAACAACATTCTTACAGAGCTGGTGGAATAATGGAATGAAACAAATTCTAAATGAGGAAAATCATAACTACAATTGCAGTGGAAGGGTCTCAATGAATAAATTCCCAGAAAGCAGGGAAGATAGAGGAATATTAAAAGAATGGGAAAAGGCAGTGGCTAAAAGAGCCCAGCTGGGTAAGAAAGATGCATGTAATCTTTACAATTTGCCGTAAGATATAAACTTCTCCCTACATAGATATGCTCCACAGGTACAATTTCAAATATACATTCAGGACAAAAGAACCCAGCTATTGCAACAGTCTAATAAATGGGGACTGTGAAATGAGTTTATAAAACTGAGAATGAGTATTTTTATTATAAGCCCAACTTATTAGTGGCTTTGTATTCTCTAGAATAAATGAATAAAAACTATGGCTTTTAATTTTTTTTCTAAGTTGTTTTTAATGAACAAAGAAAACTATTTCAAGTCTGGTTCAGAAGCTTAACTCTGAGTCATCTTAACTACAGCTGACACCACAAAAACAATTTACCTGAGCTTACCTTTGGTTATTTCCTGTTACCTCTAACTTGGCTAACTCCTTTAGCCACTTACAAAACAACAAAAAAAGCACACAAAGCAACTCATCATTAGTTGCTCCACAAGAACAATGACCTAAAGCATGTCTTCATAAATATAAGTACATTCTACTTTCATATGATGAAATGGAACAAAATTCCTTCCTGCATGAATCACTTGTAAGGAGTAGGAGACAATGGTGCCACAGAACTTTTATGAAGTACTTTCTCTTTTTACTATATGATGACAGCCAGTTTCTCATCCATACACACCCAATCTTAAAGTCTTTCGCTTTCAACTGAAGTTGTTGCAGGTGTTTCAAAATGCTTCACCTGTGACAATACCCAGGTGTACCAAAGTACACAGTAAACAGTTCTTTACAAATCAGTGACTAAATGTTTTGGATCCCCTCTAAAAATCTTGAAATGAGAATTATTTTTCACTGTAAAGATACTTAAAAAATAAATAATTCTCTTTTTTATTAGATAAGATTAGAAATTAAAAATGTAGCCTCCTTTTGGTATGGAAGGTTAGCATCTAAAAGTAGCTCTAAATTACAGATGTTACTTAGGATGCTACTTATACTTCAAAGAAAGATGTACGTTCCCTGATCAATGTAAGAAGGCATTTTTGATGGGAAGAAGTCTAATATACAAAGATATCAAGCTCCAGCATCTGAAATAGCCTAAAACACAGGTTTATGGGTTTAAGCAGATAGTGGAGATCTCATTAGTCCTCTCTTAAAAACAAAAACAGAAAAACCAACCACAAAGGAAAACAGTGCATTCTCAGAAACAGACGCACAGGTAGTGCAGATGAAGCATTTAGGAGAGACCAGAACCTCTTTTCATTCTTTCCTTAGAGAGGCAGGACACACTGAACTCAGAGTCTCAGACAAGGTCTACTGCAAAGTAGCAGCTCTGACCCAGTTTTGTTTATAATTGTTATATTTCAGGTAACATGTTTACAGTAGTGTCAACGTTGATGGTTCTGATGCACAGTTACCGCACCTCACTGCCAACATAGTACTCAACACCCTCCACTACTCTCCTTATGCTACTTCACGCCTACCTTTTCATACCTCTGTATTCCTCCCCACCCCCTCCACCCCGTATCAGTTTTGTCATTGAGGGCTGAGGGTTTGTCATCATTTGTTACTGCCTATTCTCCTGTTTTGTTTCTCTAAGTACTACAGACGCATGAGATCATCTGATATTTGTCCTTCTCCCTCTGACTTACTTTGTTTAACATGATACCCACCAGTTTCATCCACACTGTAGAAAACGACATGATTTCATCTTTTCTTACAGTGGCACAGTATTCCATTGTGTATCTATACCACAACTTCTTTATCCATTCATCTGCCACTGGAGATTCAGGTAGTTTCCATGTCCTGTTTATTGTACTAAGTGCTATAATGAACATAGGTGTGCATATATACCTCTTCAAATTAGTGTTTTCTTTTTTTTTTTTTTTGTATTCTTGAGCTAGATCATAGCCCAGACTTAAAAAATAAAAAGCCTCCCAAATCTCAGTGTCATTCTTTTACAGAGCTGCATTAATCTTGTGTGTATTAGGATCCGGGCATAGGGGTGGCAAAAGGGCACGACTATATGCTCTGGCAAAACAGGTTTCATGCATGCAAGGCAAGGCGGCACCATAAACTATTTCTCTAGCTCCCAAAATGTTAAACTAAGCTAAATAGGTTAGCACAAGAACTCCAGATGCAACAACAATGATGACAACAATGGGAAAGAAAAGGAGGGGGAGAAAAGATTCTCCTGCATCAACAGATTGGGAATATTCCAGTCAAAATTTCTGTAACTTGTAACAAGTTCAGAAAAAAACAAAACATTTACTTAAGGGGTTAGGGAAATAGCTCAATGAACTGAACACTTCACATGCAGCACGGTCCCTGGTGCCAAGTGGTCACTAAGCACTGTTGGGTACTCCTGAGTCAGGAGCAGCCCCTTAGTACTATGTGGGCCCACTAAAGTCTGCACAACTGTTTTCTTTAAGCACAAGTTAGAAAATGACAACACTGGTTATTGTTAGTCTGTGAAGAATGGAAATGGTTAGGGTTTGGTGGCTAGGAATTGGAAAAGTCACTTGCCACTACATTTCTTATACTATGAAAAAAAAAATCTGCTTAACCAAACACATTAAAAAAAAAAAAGGTGGGAAGCAGCAAGACCACACAGCAGGTGGGGCACTAGTCTTGCCTGTAGCTGACCTATTTTCGATCCTCAGCACCCTATTTGGTCCCCTGAGCACAAAGCCAGGAGTAAGCCCTGAGTATGTCCAGTTGTGGCTTAATTTCCCTCCACTCCCTCCAAATATATAACAAATAAGACCACGAAAATTACTTTTCAAAAGAAAATAAAAGGTGAGTCAAAGACTAGGAAAAAAAGCATGAATCCTGTCTAATAAAGGTCTTCATACCAAAAATACTGAAATAACTGATGAGTAGGTAAAAGTAAAATCCAGGAAATTTTGAGAAATTGAGATCTGAATAGATATTTCTTATGTTCACAAAGAATAAGTGCATGAAAACACATTCAATATCATTAATCATTTTAACAAAAATTAAAAACTTTCACAAATACCACGATAGAACTACTAAGATGGTAATAATAAGAAAAAAATATGTATGTGTTGCCAAGAATGCAGAAAAACTAGAACTCACATACATTATAACTCACATTCATTATATGAGAATGCAGTCAGTTAAGAAAAGTTGTGCAGTTTCTTACGTTATTAAGTAAAATCTTAACATGCAAACAGCTATCCACAACTAGGAACCGACCCTTCCTTTCAGTGAAAACACTTCTACACATGGTTTAAGTATTTCCCACTCATGATCCTCCCTTTTTTAGTTTTTGGTCCACCCCCAACAGTGCTCAGGGCTTACTCCTGACTCTGTGCTCAGGAATCACTCCTGGTGGGGCTTAGGGGACAATGTGGGGTCACAGAATCCAACTGGAATCACCTGTGTACAACATAGGAACCTCTACTATAACTATCTGGCTTCTCATGATTCCTTTTTTATCTGAAATTTTTTTTTTCTGTTTTGTTTGGGACCATACCTTGCAGTGCTCATCCTGGCTCTGTGCTCAGGGATCATTCCAACCATATGGGGTGTTAGGCATTGACCCTGTGTATGCTGCATGTAAAGCAGCCCTACCCACCGTACTATTGCTCTGGTCCGATAATTTTTATTATATTTGAATATTTACTTTTATCTCTATATTTTATGCATATAAAATTTTGCTGTAGTTACATAATGGTGTTTACAATGGCTCTGACATTTATGGTCTTGGTGTACACACTTTTTAATGCAACTCTGGGTACACAGATAAATAAAATAGGCAGACAAATCAAACTTTTACTGATAACAAAACATGACAAAATTTATTTTAAAACAAAATTTTAAAATGTTATATGGCTCCCACATGGGGTTCCAACCTACAGGTTCAGAAGCTAGTGACTATACAATGGCCTATATATGAATTTTACAGCAGTTATTATTCATAAAAGTTGCAAACAGTCCAAATGCTCAAGGGTAAATGAACAAAATATGACAGCCACAGTATCCTCAATGTAACTACTCAGCAATAAAAAGAATGCAAACCTATTGGTTAATACAGTCTAAAATGTGGATAAAGAAAACCAAAAATACAATGCTAAGTGAAAAAAACAGGAGCTTCTGTATTACTCTATTTATGCAAAGTATTCATAAGAAGTAAATCCCAAAGACAAAAAAGAGGATAGTGGTAGATTATAAATAGTCCACTGTTCATAAACTTTCTTTCTACATTGGAAAAACAAGGAAATAACTGAAAACAAATTACAAAGAACCGAAGATGAAATAGAATTTTTTGATACTACTGTAATCAACTTAATATTATACTTAAGTCAGAATTTACAGGACAAAAATCCTTTAGGGTAATGACACAAAGAACTGATCGGAATAGTGAGTAAACATTCGTTCCCAACGGTAGAGATATGAAGATGTGTTAGACACCATTTTAAAAACATTGACAGGTGGGACCGGAGCGATAGTGCAGCGGGTAGGGTGTTTGCCCTGCATGCGGCCGACCCGGGTTCAATCCTTGGCATCCCGTATGGTCCCCCAAGCACCACCAGGAGTGATTCCTGAGCGCAAAGTCAGGAGTAACCCCTGAGCATTACTGGGTGTGACCCAAAAAGAAAACAAACAAAAAACACTGACATGTAGTCTAGCACAGTGATAACTAATGACAGTTAGATTTTATAAAATATAATACATTTCCTCAATTCCATCAGTCATTTAAATAATGGAATATCACCAATTACCCCAAATCCCATTCGCTCTGTTTTTACTTCTATTTAGTAGGCAAGCCACATCTTTAGATTCAAGATACATGAACGGAAACGATTTAAGTCACACAATACAGCAATCACCCCAACTGAGAACATGTTAATATGAAATACACCATTATCTAGTCACGTAAGATTATTTTTAACACTTACTTCTTTCTATAAATAATGTGAAAGAATTAAAACATTTTTTCCATATAATGAATATAAGACTTCACATTATATTAACAAATACACTAATCTACACGGAAATTTCCCCAATAGCAACAACAGGATTAGGATTACTCAGTAATTATCAGCTACACAGTAATAGAGTGATGATCAAATTATAGTACAGAAACATGAAGGCCCACAGTATTACTTTTTTTTTTTAAGGTTTAGGGCTAGAAATGTTAAGGTATTTCCCTTCCATGGGGCCAACCCCAGTTCAATCCCTGAGTCAAGAGTAAGCCCCAAACAAGGCTAAGTGTGATCCCAAAAACAAAATAAAACAAAACAAGCTTTACAAATACACATATGTACTCCTTTCAAAAGTTCAAATGTATGTATGTTTGTGTACCTTTAATGGCCTCAACTGTGTTATAGAAGCTTTTTCTTTGTTTTTTTTTTCCAAGTTCTTAGTGCCCCTTATATTGCAGTTGGGAAAAAAAGAATGTAATTTATGTTTCCCAAGGTATAAAATAAGTTCTTAATTAGACTTGTTAAATGTTAAATGTCAAAGCATAAGAGAACATTAGAAAGTAGTAGAAAATCCATCAAGATATTTATTACACATTACTCTCTCCCTCTCTTTTTTTTTGGGGGGGGGCGGAGGGGGGTTGTGTTTGGGTCTGTGGCTACACTAGCAGCTTAAGGCTTACCCCTGGCTGTGCACTTAGAGACCATTCCATTCCTTGTGGGCTTAGGGAACTACATGTGGTGCCAGGAATCAAACCTGGGTCAGCTGTGTGCAAGGTTAAATGTGTTACTATACTACATCTCTGGTCCCATTATTCATTATTTTGAATTTTAAAATATCAACCAAGGAAAGGATTTAGAAAAAAAAAAGGAAGATTAAAAATATTTACCACAACTGATTTCACAAATACCCAGTGCACCAAAGATGTGACAGAATATAATTTCAAAAGTGTATTCTATTTTGCTAAAGAAAACTGATTCTTTATTTTGCTAGTGTCAATAATTTATAAAATGTTAAAGTACCCTGTCTCAAAAGTTTTTCTATATAAAAAATAAAAATATTTTACTAAAGTAACCAGTAACTGCTATTTATATATGCAGAATGCTTATGCTCTCTCAAAAGGTAAATGAAAGAAGAATTTCTAAACTTTAAGTATTTTTTTAATTTAAAAATTTTGCTGATCGTATTACCTTCGGGAGTAATTGCAGAAGGACAAACTTCTTTCAGGAGATCACCTAGTGTGGTCAACTGTCCATCTGTAGCCATAGGACGAAAAAGCTTCTGAATAAAAGGTCGTTCTGTTGTTGTCTGATTAAAAAAATGAAAAATGGATTAAGTCTCTGTTGCTGAGAATTACAAATCAGAAATCTGAGGTCAGCAGTAGGTGCCTTTTGATATAGTGAAACAAAAGTGAACATCATAAACTTATTATGATCAACACACAACATAAGTTAAGAACATTTGACAAAAGAAACAAATATACGGCAAGTAATATTCTAAAGCCAACTGGTTTAAAATCTTAAAAACAGTGAAATGTTTTTAGAAAAATTGAAAACTCAAAACAACTACATGTGAAAGATAAACCTAAAAACGAAAATAAACTAGAATATGAAGAGCAGGAAAATTTGGCTATTAAGATATTTTTGGAATAATGAGGGAAACATAGAAGAATATCAGATCACATTACTGAACATCAAATTTCTGAGGTATGGCAATAATTTCTGAGATGTGAGAATGATGAGAACAACATCCTTTCTCTTAAAAAAAGAAATCATTCTTAGTCCCGAAGGTATAGCACAACGAGTTAGTGGGCCTGCACGCTGCATGGCAACCCTGCAAGCATGTGGTTCCTGAGTTCAAATCCAACATTCTGGCAACCCAGCGGTGTGAAATCCCTGGTTTCTCACACACACACAAAATTCATTCTCAGGTATTCTGGGATGAGGAGGCACTAAAAAAGCTGACACTTCTCTTTAAGTACTTGGGGAGGGGGTGGGGAAACCGTGTGTGCATGAAGAGAGCAGACACATGTGGACAAATGTTTACTGGGGTACATGGACTGAGCTATTTTTATTATTTTTACTTTTCTGTATGTTTGGAAAATTTCAAAATACTAAATGCAGCAACATCTCTGTCGTGGGCGGGAACACACACTCCCTCTGTCGCAACACGAGGGAGATGGTGGGTCTCGCCATGACAGAGCACAGCCCTGAAGCCTGCAGGCTGAGAATGCACTGACTCGGGCTCTACAATCCAGATCCGGTTTCTCTAGAAGTCGGGAACAGTCCAGGTCTCTGACATTTCTGTGGGCAAATTAAGAACTGTGCCGGAGTGCAAGTGAGGAAGTGAGTAAACTGAATGAATAAGTGAGAGTTAAAGGGAAAAAAAATCCATTTCTCTTTCTCTCACCTTTTTTATCTGTTTTTGAGCCACACCAGGTGGTACTCAGGGCTTACTCCTGGCTCTGTGCTCAGGGATCTCTCTCTGCTGGTCTCAGGGACCGTATGAGATTGAAGCTGGGTTGGCCTTGTGCAAGGCAAGCACCCTACCTGATAAACAATCATTTCGGCACCATAACTATTATTTTAATGTCAATAAATGTTTTCTGTTAAAAAACGATACACACACACACACACATATATACACACACATATACATATATGTATCTCACAAGAACAGGGTAATAAGAAAATACTGAGGCATTAAAGACAAATTTTTCTTGTAACCTTAACTTCTTTGACAGAACTGTCAAGGATCTGGTAAAAATAACTGGGTTTTGGGGCTGGAGTGATAGCACAGGGGGTATGCCTTGCACGCAGCCGACCCGGGTTTGATTCCCAGCATCCCATATGGTCCCCCGAGCACCCCCAGGAGTAATTCCTGAGTGCATAAGCCAGGAATAACCCCTGTGCATTGCCGGGTGTGACCCCCAAAAAAGCAAAAAAACAAAAACAAAAACAAAAAACCCCTGGGTTTTAAGGATAACCATAAAGTAAACAAAAAAAAAGCTTTATATTTTATATTCAATGAAAACATAGTAATTGTTAAGTGATATTTCTGTAATAATAATATAGTCGAGTACAGCAAGTATGAAAATGAGCATAATAAAAATCTTGATACTATGCACTGAAAATAATGCAATTCACTTCACTTAAACATTTTAAGAGATTCTTTTTTAAGTACGATAGATATTCTTCAATTCAGAAAGTATATGATTTTCACACAAGGTAAAACAGAGAAGGATATCATGCATAATTGAGGATTAGCTGTGTAAGATAATGAAGGTCAGAGGAGTTCACAGAGTTGAGGAAGGGACAGTAGTCATAATTTAAAATCACCACCACCCACTTAGGGCTTTCTACCTTCCAGGCAATGAAGAAGCTTTTAAGACACTTTAGCAAAGGAAGTGATGTAATGAAGGAGGCTTTTTTTCTGAACTTAATGGAAAGTAGCCCTGCGTCCAAGACTGTGGCTGCGAAGAAGCCACAGGACTGAATAATGCCATGTGGTGATTGGCTGCCCTGGACAGGCAGCGTTGTGCTCCAGGCTGTAAACAAACACCTCAAGGGCCCTCCCAGTTTGATCTACAAATTGTTTAGATTTTCAGCCAAGTTGAATCTATCTTTTCCAGATTCAGTTCTTCCTACTTTGCGGACATAATTGCAAGAGGGCTTAAAGCATAGTATAATGGCCTGAAAACAATATGCTAAATAGAAAAGACCAAGTGGCCTTCACATACATTAAAAACAATGCTGTTGTTTTCTTCTATTCCCATTCTGAGAAGATGGTTAATTTCTGTGCCTTCCTTTCCCCCATTCTCACCATTCTGAGCAATTAAAGGTGTAACTGCAACACAACTAGAAGGCTGTCCTTTGCTTGGGAGGGGAGTATCAGTACTAATACAGTCTTTAGTAACAGAAAACTCTAAGCAAATAGATGTTCCTCACATTAAAAAAAAAAGCCTTTATTTTAAAAGGTGAAAACTCCAAATACCCTGTTTGATAAATAGTATTTGGAGTGTCTTTTAAAAACACATACTTAAAAATTAATATACTAGAAAATATCAATTATATTAGTAGGTCCCATCACAGACTACAAAAGGTACTAAATTTTAGGAGCGACTTGTCCTTTGAAAATAGCCCTCCATAGACAGATGATCCATTTAACTACATGCAGAGGGTTGGAAAGACAGAGAAAATAAGAGTGTATATTCTTTCATTCTTTCTCTCTTTTCCCCTGCTAATGTTTCGGTGACGCTCAGTGGTGCTAGGGAACTACAGGGATCAAACCTGGGTTGACCACATCCAAGGCAAATGAGTTACCCATTGTACTCTTGTCTCTGGCCCCTTTGGCAAATTTCTTAACACATCTCATTAACTCTAAATTGGAATTCAGCTGAAAAAACTAACCTAAAGGCTAAATTATGTACATGTTGAATTCCAAGTACTGAACAACATTTAAAGGCTATTCTCCCTTTGAAATATTAAGAAATTAAAAAATACCCAAAAAACCCCATGAATGAGTTCTGTAAGAAAGTTCTGATTTAGTATATATTGAAACCAAATGACACTAACAGTAATTTGAATCTTAGCCTCTCAGACAAGGCCGCTTTAATAGTTCAATACTTACTTAATCTAGCCACTTATTTGCAAATATGCAAACGAACTTAGTGACTTCCAAGAAACAGCAATACTCTCATATGAAAAATACTATGACCTGGTAGTCATTTCTTTCACAATCATGGTATTCACAACCAGCTAAAATATACTTCCTAAACACATACACCACTGTGATTTCTAAGTTCACATGTATGGATCCAGAAAGGTACAGAATCATGAAATCTGGCTTATTCTGTAATGTTTATATGACAAGTGAAAAGGGGCAAAGTCATTTCAGAATTAAATTTAAAACTAGTGGGAAAACCACTGATAAAATGGAGTTTATAAAATTGTTATTGTTGTTCTGCAACAGATCCTGTGCAGACAAAGAAAAGAAGCTGCCAAGAGGAAGCAAGTATGTATAAAACACATCTCCAAAGAAGTTCTTGTACCTAAAAATACTTATGTACCTACCTACCTACAAATGTACAAAAAAAAAAAAAAAAGAGTAAGGAATTCTATTAGAAGAGGACAATCAAGTATGGCAAAAAGAATAAGGATGTAGATGTTTGATATATTATTGTCAAATGCACATTAAAACCACAATGCAATTTCACTACATACCATACCAGAAGGTCTAAACTGAAAAATAGTGATAGCAGCAAATGCCAGTGCACATGTAGAAACTAGATCATTCTCAAATCGTTGGTATAAAAGTTAAGTGGTATAATTCCTATTGGGGAGGAGGAGTATGATACTTTCTTATAAAACCAAGCATGCATTTACCATATGACCTAGTAAACTGTATTTAAGTATTCTCAGAGAAATGAAAACCTACATAAAAAAAAAACGTTGTATGCAAATGTTCAGAGTAGCTTTATTCATTACCCTAAACTGCCGACAACCTAGTAACTTTCAATGAGTAAATGGTTAAACTATCTTGGGTATAAGAGTAAATGGTTAAACTATCTTGGGTATAACCATCTCAAGAAACACTACTCAGCAACAGCAGCAGCAGCAGTAGTAGTAATAATGATGAGGAGGATAATAATGAAAACATGTATGGCGTTCAAGGGAATTGTGCTACTCAAAAAAGTCAATGTCACAAGGTTACATGCTGTACTACTTCATTTACATAATATTACTGAAACGATGAAATTTTAGAAACGGAGAAAGAAAACTGTGGTTGTCAGAGAACTAGGAGAGGGGAAAGCAAAGTAGGTGCCTATGGCTAAAGATGGGTAGCATGAAGCTTGATCTGAAACAAAACTATTGACACATAAAATTTAGACTGTATCAATCTTCTGGTTATGATACCGTACTGAGAAAAGATGGGAACTGCATGAAGAACAGACCAATCTTTCAGTATTATCTCTTACAACTACATGTGAAGATGAAAACATATTAATTAATTTAAAACAATGCCCAGAATATAGTAAATATCAGATATTGGGCTGGAGCAATAGTACAGGCTTGCACACATAAAGCCTGGGCTCAGTTCCCAGCACCATGTATGGTTCCCTGAGCCCTGCACGATTGGGCCCCAAATCAAAAAAAGTACTGTTATTATCATATGTGAACTGACGCTCAGTATTTATTGCACATTCCTACGTACTCTGTAGAGCTGTGACATAAAAGCATGAAAAATTATAACAAGATATATAATCTTGTAATTCTAGCAGTGAAGTTTGTTGTATAGAGTATTAATATGTAACAAATCAGAAATGTTTAAATTTGTTAAAATGACTATTTACAACCAGAAGGGATATAAATTTGGTTCAGTGATAATGTAGTAAATAACCATAAAGACAAGAATCCAACCTGCTAGTAAAAACTAAGGTTCCGTTCATAGAAACAATGTGATTCAAAGTTACAGAAGATGGAGCTGGAGAGAGGACAGTGGGTAAGGTACTTGCCTTGCATGTGACAGAACTGGGTTTAATCCCCAACATCCCATATGGTCTTCCAAACATCATCTGAAGTTAAGCCTTACATATAGCTGGTTATGCACCACCCCCAACAAAACAAAAACTTATGAAAAGCAAAAGGGATTAGAGACCTATTTCAGTGGCAGAACTAATGCTTGCAAATTCAGAAAGATACAACATAAAAAAGATGCTCCGCTAAATGCACAATTCATTATTAAAGATATGAAAAGTTCTTTTTTACTTTTAGTAATTTTTTTTAAAATATGGAACACTTCATGAATTTGCGTGTCATCCTTACACAGGGGCCATGCTAATCTTCTCTGTATTGTTCCAATTTTAGTATATGTGCTGCCGAAGCGAGCACTTTACTGTTAGTATTGTTCTCTGTAGTAATATGTGTGTAAAATGAGCATTCACATTTAATTGATTTTTTTTGTATCTACCACTTTATCTTAGCATCAACTCAGCCTTATGCCCACATCATTTTCAAATTGTCATGGAACCATAAATATTATTTTTCTAATCAATCTTTTCAATTATTTTGTATGAGACTGTATGATACCCTAATTTTATAGAATCAGTTCAATATTGTTGGCCAATCATTAACTTTTAAATGAGCTTAATAAAAAGATGAGAAATGGGGCTTTCCCACTGACATAGCAGACAGAATCTGATGATGACAAGAGACCTGTATGAAAATTACCTTAACAGTAGCAACAGATTCAGGATCTCTGTTCAATGATCTGAATCATTATGACTTGGATCCTTCATCACTTGTTCAACTGAATCTTAAGTGAAACACTGCATTCTCCTTGTTGAGTTGAGGAAACAAGCATACACTTTAGCACATGGAACTATCTCTGGCCACTGGTGCTTTACTTTTAAGTGCTGTGAAGCAGGATGATTGGTTTAACACATGGATAAATACCAAAGGGGAGGGCTTTGATGAAGAGATGGCTCCATCGCTCAGGGGCTTGCTTTGCACATGTGATGCTGAGGGTACAATCTCTCACACTCCTGCATACACTGAGCAGGATCCTGCCAGTACTGCAGCTTGTGGAGAGAACTCGGCTGGCTGTAATGCCCTTGCACTGCAGCAAGTTCTGGTTGCACTGCAGCCAAGTGTGTGTGATCACCCCCACCCCGACCCCCCAGTAGTGAGCAACACAACTAAAAAGATGAAATTCAAGCACTGTGGTCAGAACTGTGGAATCCCCCGCCCCCAGCTGAACGTGTGCAAGCACAACAACATAAGGAACAGAGTATGTGGTGAGCACTGCAGTGGAGTGTGTGAGTAGCCCTTCGTCATCACATCATCAACAGAGAGATGGGGGCAAGCACGAAGGATTTCCCTGGCACAAGGAACAGGCTGGAGCTCACATTCTGTATGCAGGAGACCTGGCTTGATTCCCAGCCCTGCACAGCCTGGTGAGTGACCTCAGAGCATTGCCCAGGAGTAGTCCCTAGCACTGTGAGGTGTGGCTCAGACAAAACTATCAAGATCCTAGGGATATCCCTGTTAGTTTGGGAGGTGCTTTAAGAAACAGCTGTATTGATTTATAATGGGACTTATTAATAAACAATATAGGCTGTACTATGTGTTTTGAAAGAATTAATCTGGAAGAGGGATAAATAATAAAGTGAAAATATTTACTCTCATTTTAATATATTCCCTTACTATATTTATAAGTAGCATAAAATGAACTAAAGGGCATGTAAAAACATTTTATAATTTACAACACTAATAAAACACACACTGTATTATGTAATCCATGTACAAAAGTTAGCTCCAATATTAAGAACTTCAACAATTTTTAGGGGCACTTAAAATGCACTTTTTTACTTGCCTTATATTTAAAAAATATTTACTATGTAAAAGTAGTAAAAGCTTCAAGTCAAAGTATAAGCTTCAAAATGGTGACAATAATGAATAACCATAAACAGTTTTTACAATATCTGAGTTTAGAAAAATACTATACTTAAGAGAACCATGAAATTATTATTATTTTTTTAATCATGCTGATAGGCATGATAAGACCTCAAAGATAAATATATTCCAGTGAAGGAATTACACTGACTCCCGACCCGTGTTTTAAAACATTGATGCTTGCTCCTCTTTCCTTCCAGTAGGCACCTCCACCTTCCAGGCCCTCTGCTTGTTCCTCCACCACTCCGAAGGTTCATCTCAAGGATGACACTCCAGGAGCCTTTTTGAATGAGAAACTGAGTTCCCTCCCGGCTGGCCGCAGCAGCCTCCACACCAGCCATCCATCTTCTCAGTGGGCCCTCCTCCCCATCTCAGACCTCCTGGCCTGCCCCTCCACCCTTCCAGCAGGTCATTCCACTTCCCCATCTCAAACCCTCTACTCGCTCTTCCACATTCTCAGGTGAGGTTCCTCTCCTACACCAGGTGTGTGTCATCTACAGCAGTGCAACTGCTCTACCCATCAGACCTCACTCTCTTCACACTTTTACCTCCTTTCACTGGTTGGAGACCGGTAGAGAAAAGAAAAAGCAACACCGAGACAAATCTCTCAGAGACTTCCTGGGACACTAACTACCCAGATTCACTCTCAGCACAGTAAACACAACAGGAAAGACACGTCGGAAGTCCACCAAGTTCAATGAAAATAATACAGAAGGTCCTACCAGTATCAACAAGCTCTGTAAACTCTTGGAGAATGACTTTAGTGACACTGTGGAGGCTGTGGATGTTTAATGAGTTCAAAGAAATGATGGTACAGATAATTAACAAATTATGAGAGCAGAAATGGTTAAACTAGGATCTTAAGTGAGAGAAGAGGATGGTTGGTAACACAAAAAAACTCAATACAAGGTCTAAGCAGAATTACAGCAGCTAAAAAGATTGAAGAGCTCCAAGAGGCCCAAATTTTCCCACTGAAAACAGGCCCAAATAGAAAATTAAGTCAGAATGACAAAAGCCAAAGACAAGAGTCAAAATACTGAAAACAGAGAGATATAAAAAAGGAATTTACATACAAAGGAATGGTCATAAGCTTCATAGCAGATGTATGAGTCTCGATGAGCTAGAAGAGAACGGTGGGATGCAATTAAAAAAAAAAACCTCATCAAAATGAACACCTCACCATGAATACTCTACCCAGACAGATTATCATTCATTTATGAAGGAACAACACAGAATTTTATGGATAGACAACAGCTTAGGGAATTCATAGCCTCGAAGACAGTTTTGCAAGAAGTATTACAGGAGTTCTTTAAAAGACAAGACTTCTCAGTACTTTGCCACTGAGTATAGCATTCATATATGATGCTTGTGGTTGCCCTCCACCTGATTGAGAAAGGTCTATTTATTCCTAGCTTGTTTTAGGTTTTACACTTTTCAATAATGAATTAATGTTTCACTTACACTAACCGTGCATTATGTTTGCTCAGTTCATTTTTTTTACAACTATGCAGAGCCCCGGCAGCTGAAGACCTCCGGTTTCCAGCCACAGACATGCGTAAGACCACTTTCCACATGTTTGGACAAGCCTCATGCATGAAGGAACCGGCAGAGGAACCCAGGTGTGTGGGACCCAGGGCGTAGATCTCCAAGCCTGCTCGGATTGAGGCTGGGGCCTCCTCCACACAGATCCCCCATCTTCCAGGCGTCACACCCACCAACTGCCCCCGGCGCCATGTAATTCCATCAACGATCAAGACCCAGAGACTATAAAACCCTGCTCCCAGAAGCGCAAGGCCACATTTGCGGCCGCACGTCAACTTATTATCTAGGTCTTACTCTGGAGAACCTGGCAGGCTACCAAAAGTATCCTGTCCAAACGGCAGAGTCTGGCAAACTCCCCGTGGCATATTCAATATGCAAAAAACCGTAACAATGATGGGTCTCATTCTCTTGACCCTGAAAGAGCCTTGAATGTGGCACTTTTTAAAATCTCAGGGCTAGGACGAAGGAGACACTACTGGGGCCTGCTTGAGGCATTCGATGACCAACAGGATTACAGTGATACAGATTTTTATTATAATATTTTACTTATCAATGCAGGTATTTAAACATTATCTGTATTTTTTAAACAAAAATCCAGAATTCCCTTTTTAGAATAAGATACCCTTTTATGCTTTTATAGGTCTATTCATCTTTTCCCTTAAATTTTCTTAATTCTCCTCTCCTCATTCTTACTGAGTTGTCTATTTTAAATGCATTAGCATAGTATCATTCATACTATTAATTTTTAAAACTTATACCTGTAAAAAGAGAAAGATTTACAGTTAGTGATTTAGTTTTGTAGTGCATGGGGGGGAGGGGTTAGCTTTATTCACCTCTACGTGGGTAAGGCATCACCATCTCCATAGCAACTAAAAAGAAAAAACCCTCTCATATATGGAACATACAGAAACATGCATGGTAAAGACACAACACATGGTGAAAGACATAGGAACTAAATTTTGTCTACAGAACTGAGTTTATATTGGGAACAAGATAATGGAGGGAGGGACTCTAGGGACACTAATGTAGAGAAACAGACATTCTGGTGATGGGAGTGGTGTTGAAATACTGCACACATGAAAAGTACAATTAATATTGTAAAATCCTATACCTCAGTAAGTGATTAAAAAATTAAGTTCAAAACCTTTTTTTTTCTTTTTTGGGCCACCCCCAGCGATGCTCAGGGGTAAGTTACTCCTGGTTCTGCACTCAGGAATTACTCATGGCAGTGCTCGAGGGACCATATGGGATGCCGGGGATCAAACCTGGGTGGGCCGTGTACAAGGTAAACGCCCTATCCGCTGTATTATCTCTCTGGTCCATGTTCAAAAGCTTTTGAGATTGCTTTTAAGAAATGTATGCCTATACTAGCAACACAAAACTCATGAACACACACATCGGTTGAATAGAATTATCCCAGTAGTAGTACTCAGGTTCAGAATTCCTGACTAATGACAGAGGTAAATCAGATTAGAAATCTTCGTTGACTACAACAGACAAAAAAAAAAAAAGGAGGAACAAACAACACATGAGCAAATGTGATAACAGAAATGTATGTAAAAATAGAGAGAAAATTAACAGCCTCAGGACCACACCAGAGAGATAATCAAAGGGTTTGAGGCTCTGAGCTACAGCTCTGATACTAGCAATCCCGGAAGCACCACTGGGCTCAGCATTGAGCCATCCAGCCTGCTTGGTTCATCAGAGTTTCACTAGGAGTGGCCCCTCGGTTCCATGAACATGATTCCATGCATGGGAAGCTTTCCCATATCACAAAAACAAACAATAAAACCCACAAAAGCCCGAACACAAAACAACTCTCAATTTTTCGGCAGCTAGAGCAAACCAAACTGTGTGTACGTGTGTGTACATGTGTACACATGCACACCTCCTTACATAATTTCATTTTCTAAGAATAGACTACAAAGGAGGAGATACAGAATACAGTATTGCAAACTAGAAAACATTACAATAATAGAGTTTCAAGAGATGATGAAACAAAGGAAGGAAGGAGGCATTCAAGATTCCAGGTACAGGGGGCTGGAGTGATAGCACAGCGGGTAGGGCGTTTGCCTTGCATGCGGCCAACCTGGGTTCGATTCCCAGCATCCCATATGGTCCCCTGAGCACTGCCAGGAGTGATTTCTGAGTGCAAAGCCAGGAGTAACCCCTGAGCATCGCCAGGTGTGACCCTCCCCCACAAAAAAAAGCAAAAAAAAAAAAAAGATGCCAGGTACATAATATATAATAAAGAAAGTGATAAAGCCGTTTCAGGGAGGAGTCCAGCATTATTATTTTTCCTTTCATACTGGTCTCCATTACTGAAGTATTCAGAGGACAGTTGAAATAGCATCTGTGAAAAAAATCAGTGTGTAAGGGGAGGACGAGGGCTACTAGTTTAGTACTAAAAGTGTGGCACGTCAGGTATAGGGGAATGAAGTAAAGACCTGGTTAGTATCCAAAATTTGTAACACAACTGATAAGGAAAAATTGTATCAATCTTTAGTTTTGTGTCTGATTTTAACAATGAAAAAAATTTCAAAATGACTGCTATAATAAGTAAGATACATAAAACACCAAAGGCAACAGGTGCTTACCAATGATTAGTTCTTTGCATTCCTCCTTTTTAACCCACAGTTAAATGTAGAACCAAAGAACCAAAGAAAGGCAACACTATTTGGTCTTTATAGAACCAATTACAGAGAAAATGAAAAATAATTGGCATTCAACCATCAGTTCCCTTTGAAGTCTTGCAAATTAGAATATGTGGCACAAAGAAAAAGAAAACAGGGGTTTACACAGGATATGCTGCCAGACTTTACCAACAGTGACACATGATATGCGCTTCAAACTGTCACATGCATATTCGGCCTAAGATATATTCATGCATGTCAAATTTTGCATCACATGCCTTTCAAAAGAAGCCTCATATTAAAATTAGCTTAAGAATATACACATAGCTTAAGAATACACACAATTATAATACCTCATTAAGTAAAAAGAACAGACCATTTTCAAATGAATGCTTTTAGACCTTTACAGTAAACAGTCCTTTTGGTGGTGGGCGGTAGGGGAGCCTGGCGGGGAGTGGGTAGGGGAAGTCTGTGCCACTCATCAGACAACTTTTATCCTGTATGTAGGGAAGTAGGAGGCCTGAAAATAAGCACTTTCTGTAGTATGCTACCAGAGTCTGAAGTCCACTTTTAATATTCCCAACAAAACTAAAAAATAATAATTAACATTTGAAAAGCCATCATTATTACAGCCAGGGACACTTAATCCTCAAAGCAGTGGTGTCTTAATTGAGACTATGATTAAATGAAAGCCCCCATCAGAATTATATCCACACATCTGGTTTGAAGTTTATATTTTGACTTATTTAAATTGTTGTATTTATTATAATTCTGTCTAGACAACATGAAACCTATTTTGACACATAAATAGTTAAGGCAAAGTTTCTTTGGATACAGGCTACCTACCATTTGCGTCTTTCTTGCAGTGTTTCACTGAACGAAAGAAGCAGTACTTCCCTCTGGCTCAAGAGTTCAGAGCCACTTGGTGCTATTTAGGAGCTAATTTATAAAACACATTGTTACTGTGTCTGGCATATCGGATACTCTCAGTAGCTTGCCGGGCTCTCCGAGAGGGGCGGAGGAATCGAACTCGGGTAGGCCATGTTGGCCGCTTGTAAGGCGAACGCCCTACCCGCTGTGCTATTATACTGCTTAAATTTTTTTCTGAAATTCAGTTGGGTAGCCAAATGAAAATCTTCTGATTAAAGCACCAGGTTATTAGCACTGTAGCACGTCCTCTCATTCTTCATCGATTTGCTCAAGCAGGCACCAGTAACGTCTCCATTGTGAGATTTGTTGTTATTGTTTGTGGCATATCAAATACTCCACAGGAAGCTTGCGAGGCTCTGCGAGAGGGATGGAGGAATTCAACCCGGGTCGGCCACATGCAAGGCAAACGCCCTACCCGCTGTGCTATAGCTCCAGTCCACTAGATTAGTATATTTAGTAATAGTTAACTACTTTACAAAGATTTCAAAATCATACCAAAAGAAATCCGTTGAAATTTCATTTTCTTCTAAAATTTCCTAACATCTTTGCTCATTTTATCTAAAGCCACACAAAAATGGTGGGATTTATAAGGGCAAAGTGATTAGTAAACACCTTTTTACAGTTTATTAGTAAACGCATTACAGTTTGTTAGAAATTGTGTTGACTTCAAAACTGAAAATTCTGTTCTCCTAATGACCAATGAAGTGTCTCCTCTAGAAAAATATTTCTGTATCTGGGCTAGGAACCAGTGAAGCTTTACAAAGAACCTCAGAGCATGGTCTGTGGTTTTTTATAGCAAATGCTGATGTTTGTAATATGGGAATGGTTCTGATACAAATAATTTTTAAAAAATTTTATTTCACTCCATCAACTCTTGTTTGATGTTAGAAGTTTGAAAAGTGCAAGGTGCCTAAAATCACAACTTTTGTTTTTCTCCATAGACGGTATCGGACTTTGACGTGAAGCCACAAGTTAACCTTAGATCACTTCATCTTTTCTAAATAAAAGCTTTCTTAAACTTAAAAAAAATAATTTCAGTAAAATGTTATTGATTTCATGAATCCTTGAGTTTTCAGATGTACCAAATAAATATAACTAAAAATATTTTACAGATTGTACTGCTGAATTAATCTAAGAAATCTGAAAAACATAGCATTTTTACTAATCTGAAGAATAAATCTAAAAAGTAATGCAGCTAAACTCATAGAAGAGAAAAATAAAAGAGGATGTTCTAATGGTCTAGGATTAGGCAAAGGTTTGACAACTTACAAACAGAAACAGCAGAAGAAAAAAATGCTCTGATCAACATTTTAAAATTCTGTACGTCAATAAGCACAGCAACAAGAAAATGAAGAGATGCATGAAGACAGCTTACTGGCATCAAGTGCTGGACTGGCTTCACACCCCAAGTTACCTACAAGCACCTGGATGAGCCTGACAGCTCTGCTCTCCGGACCTCCATCCCAGAAATGGCCCAGAACATAGAACAAAGGCTTAGGAAGCATGCATAGCAAGTATAAATCTATGAGTTTAATCTTCACTGCCCAGCATGCACTGTGTGATTCTATGCGGAGGATTGATGGGTTTAGTGGGGATAGGGGTGGGAGATGGTGAAAAAAAACAAACAAAATTTAAAGACACACACCAACCCCCACACCCCACAGAAAATAAATATCTGCCAACAAAGTGTATGATCAAGGACTATTATCCAGAATACATTTTATAACCCTCTATTGCAATAATAAAAAGAAAAAATAACTTTGAAATGAACAAAGGAGTTGAATATATTTCTAAGAAGATGCACAGAGTAAATAAGCACATAAAGAATTTTAGGGTTCAATCCCTGCATCCCATCCCATCCCCTGAGCCACTCCAGGAGTGAATTCTGAGTGCAGAGCCAGGAGTTACCCTTGAGCACCAACAGATGAGGGATTCTCCCCCCAAACCAAAACAAAAAAGAATTTAAATCTCATCTCATTAGTAAGTAGGAAATCCAATTCAAAACAAAAATGATATAGGTCTCCATGCCCACTAAGACAATTCTAAAATGACAGAATATAGCAAGTGCTGGCATGAATACAGACAAATTGGAACTCACATACTTTGCTTGGTGAGAATATACACTGCACAGATGTTTTGTGAAGGAGTCATGAGGTCCCCCCTCACCCTCAAGTAAACAGAATCATCATATATACCAAACCAAGTAAAACCAGCCCTAAATATCTACCCAAGGTAATTAAAATTCGTATTCTTATGAAAATCTATAAGAATTTTGGTCTGGAGCAATAGCACAGTGGATAGGGCATTAGCCTTACATGCGGCGAACCCGGGTTCCATTCCTCTGTCATTCTAGGAGAGCCCAGCAAGCTACTGAGAGTATCCCGCCCACAAGCTACAGAGCTTGGCAAGCTACCCGTGACGTATTCGATATGCCAAAAACAGTGACAAGTCTCACGATGGAGATGTTACTGGTGCCCGCTTGAGCAAATCAATGAACAATGGGAGGACAGTGCTACAGTGCTACCATTAAAGAGTGGGGGAAGATTTACTACACTAAATACAGAATTTAATAATAATGGGTTACATGACAGTAATCTCTCTTACCAAATATAGTATCTGGGTGATGAAAAGAATTCTTATTGATGAACTGCTTCAAAAGTCATTATGTTTATTGTTTCTGAACTTTATACAAAAGTTCAGAAGTTTTCCCACCTGTCAGGACAGTCAGGAATTTTCACCTTTCTACTTTGCCCTCACTAGCTCAGGACCACTGGCCACAAACTTAAAACGTTGTCCCTTGCAAAGGGGAGGAAGGGCACTACTGCAGGAAGGAACTAATTCACTTGCAGATTACTGAGTTAGGGTCTGGAATGACAGAGGAGCAATGAAGGGTTTACAGTACTGCTATGAAAATTAAATTTCAGCCATGCATGGGCTAACTTAGGAATTTTAGCATTTCTTCGCCAAACCCTTATCTTCATAAAATTTCCCATTTTTGAAATACAATATATGGAAAGGGTAATGTACAGAATCCACAAAAGGCTGCTGTATCCCAGTGGTATCTTAGTTCAAAAGAGTAATAATCCAATTCCACAAAATTTAGCAAGTAAAATGATGGGTTTTCTTTATACAATAGAAATTTCAAAACAGTATGAACATTTTTGTTTAGCATACTTAAATGGTGATTTTAAAACAGGGCCCTAATAAGATCATATGCATCAAAGATCATTCTTATAATAGTTTATCCATCTGAGAAATGGAATAAAGATTGTGGTGAGAGATTGAAAGAGACACACTCTGCTTCAAAGAATTCATGCGCAAAAGATGATGCATGGGGCTAAAAGCTATAATCATTGCACTTAATTTTAAAGCCCTCTTAGGAACCAAGTCTTAACAGATGATAAGTTTGGCCTCATGAAGAGTTAGTTATCTACAATGAGTGAAAGAGTGAGGTATTTCAACCCAAAAGTGCTTTAAGAAGTTTTCTTAAAAAAATAAAAAATTTTCTATTAAGGTATCATGATTTACAAGGTTATTCATAGTTGAATTTCAAGGTTACTCATAGTTGAATTTCAGGCAAACAATATTCTAAGCCTGAGCCATAAATCCTACCACCAGAGTCAACTTTCCTCCATCCATATCCCCAGTTTAAAGCTCTCACTCCCAGTCTTCCTCCTATACATTTTAATGCCTGGTTGTTGTAGTTTGTCTGTCGTGTTTTAGTTGGTCCTGTGGTTCTGGCAAATAGATAAACCACACATCTACAGTACCAAAGTGTCCAAGGTGCTAGCCCCTCTGCCTATTGAGTCCTGTCCGCCTCTTCTGACTTCCCTCTTCAGTTTCTTCTCATCCCTACTCTTCTTAGCGCCATAATCTAGGAATCAGTATAATCAGGTATCCCCCTTGGATACCAAGCATTCCCTTGTCAGGCTATTCTACACACTACAGATAAGTGAGATCCCAAAGCTGCACCTTTATCTCCAAGAATCACTTTTGGTTAAAGGAGATAATTCTTTACTATTAAGAATTAAAAAGGTATTTAATATAGGCGAACATGAAAATATTCCAAAGCAACAAAACAATTCAATTATATATGCTGATACCTAAGGCAGTCATAAATGTCAAAAGGTTTTAAAACTTGAAACAAATGTATTGGAGGAAAAAAATCATCAATTCTGCTTCAATGGAATGAACTAAAGTTTACTTTGAAGTGTAGATCCTTTTGAAAGCGACTCTCCCCTGTTTTATATGAAGCATCTGTCGCTAAAATGAACACCTAGTGAAGAGTATGAATGCTGTATTACATAAGCAGACGTCAGAACTGACCCAAGCTGATTCTAAGTTACTTTAAACACGTACACAGAGTCAGAAATTAGCTATGGCTTACTTCTTAAATGTAACAGGTAATTACCCTCATCATGGTGAAAAGGAATTTAAATGTACGCTAATAGAGGTATTTTTCCTTTAGCAAAGCTCTGCTTTTAAAAGGAAACTTCAAAACTTTAATTAAAATAGGAAATGCTTTATTTACTATGTACTAAAAACACTTCAGATTAATGAGGCAGAGAAAAAGGACTCTGTAAAGGAGGAAAGATGAAATATAAAGATGAAGAAAAAGGAGGGCAGCAAAGAAGGGAAAGGCAACCAAACTATATTTTCTTAATTTTATTTTTTTGTTCTTGGATCACAACCATTGGTTCTCAGGGCTTACTCCTGGCTCTATGCTAATGGACCTCTTGGCAATGCTGATGGCAAGTGTCTAACACCTCTTCTATGTCTCTGGTTCCTTTCTTTTGATTTTAACCTAGCAGAAGAAATTCTTTCCTTTTATGTACAAGCAATAACCTATCTCCATCTTATCTATGTTTAGGAAAGAACTGGATAAAATGTTAAGAATAAATAGGACACTGGATTTTTAAGTCTTTAGCTTTCGTAAACATGTTTGCTTGACATGCATTTCAACCATAATAAGTAAAGTAAAAGTAAAGTAAAGGCCCTCCCGTTGATCATTGATTTGCTCGAGCGGGCCCAGTAACGTCTCCATTGAAGACTTTGTTGTTACTGTGTTTGGCATATCGAATACGTCACGGGTAGCTTGCCAGGCTCTGCCGTGCGGGCGAGATACTCTCGGTAGCTTGCCGGGCTCTCCGAGAGGGGCGGAGGAATCGAACTCGGGTCGGCCATGTTGGCCGCTTGTAAGGCGAACGCCCTACCGCTGTGCTATCGCTCCAGCCCCATATTCACTTATAGTTACAAAGACAAGTTTAATATGATGAAAAACACAGTTAAATGAAGTTCAATAATAAGTAACACATATTAGTTTTACTTCTCAAAGTTCTGTGCACATTTACTCAGTCACATACCTAATATGCAAATCACTTATTAATAAACTCAATCTGAAATCCCCAGCTTATAAAAATTTCACAACTTAGTACAATTTTAACTAACTGATGCACATGTATAGAGACAGCTGACTTTCCTGAAAAGATCACATCTAAGAAGGACATATGATCTACTCAAATATGAATTCCAAATGTAGATTCAACTCTGAGTTTAACTGTAATCTGAGTCAGCATTTCATTGATAAAGGTCTTCCTACCCTCAAAGTCCCTCCAGGCATTATGTTCAATCAGTGCCTCTTAAGACCAGAACTGATCCTCATATATACTCCCTGCCTTTTTTGAGACAGAACACTGAGAGAGATTTCCAGTTTAAGATAGGTTTTGTACAATGCTCAAGGTATCAAAGTGAGAAATTACAATTTAAGTGAGAATTCCACAGTCAATATGCAAAAAGTAAAAGATCTAAGGCACTGGGAGTATGTATGTACCGTGTATAAATATCAATATAATCAAAACATATCTGTATGCCTATATATTTGCATTTGAATTGCTTTACTTGTTTTATTGCTATAATTTGCAAAGATCATAAATAAAAAAATTATATAAACCTCCACAAATCCTGAAGCCTAAAAACACAGCTACATAAAATTGCTATATTACATATTTAAGGTTACCAAGACAGCAAATTTTAAAAGTCTTTATCACACACAAAAAAAGCTCTGCGTGTGGAGATGGATTTAGCTAGACTTATTGTCATCATTTCCCAAAATACATCAATACAGAATCATTATGTTTGTACAACTGACACTCATTAAAAAAAAAAACCAAAAACAAAAACTGTATTTCAACTCTACATCAGAAATAAACAGACATGAGAATTAGAAAAATCTGATTTAAAACCACAGCAAGAAAATCCAGGTGTGACCTAAAAGTCATAGACTTCATTAAAAAGTATGCACTAGTATATGAACGTCAAACAGAACTTTTCTAGAAACAGATTATTTTCTTCTTCCATTTCTGAATGATGATCTCTTATGCTGTTGACTTGAAATTGTTTGTAAGTAGTTATTTTAAAAGTCTGAGTAATTAGACCAAAAGCTAACTCTCACAATTGCCCAAAAGAAGGAACCACTACTAAGAATCAAAGCCTAGTAATTCTGTTCTTAAGAGACAGGTGGTGTGTCTTCTGCAATGTTATATGAAAATCATTTATGAGAAGAACAGAAAAAAAAATCAGAAGGCAGTTTTCACTATTGGAATAAACAAGTGATTAAGCAAATTTTTTACACTATTAAATTGTCAATATACTAAATGATCACCCTCAGAGGCATCATTTCTAAGTCCTGGTATTCTCTCGGATGGAAAGAAAAGGTAAGAAAAATGTGACTGACATCAAAATCAATGTGGATCTCAGAGAACTTTTTGAATAGTATGGATGAAAGAGTGAACATTCTTGGACACAAAATTAAGGGTTCCGCAGCCAAAACCTTGTTAGTTCAGCAGTAAATCGGGAAATCCCTATTTGTTAGGGAAAGATAGACTAAGTTAATCATTAAGGCAGCATCAAGACTTGGGCTGACAGTCCCACAGTATAGGTTATTTCTGGCATGTGTTATCAGGCTGACAATTCATCTAAGAAACCCAAACATAAGCTGGAACTTGAGGTACCCTGATAAATAAAAAGTTTAAGCTTAAAGACTTAAACTTTAAACATATTTAAAGGAGTGTAAGAAAAAATATTTCATTAGTATATCAAGATTGGAAAAAAATCTCTATAGAATATAAATATTATAAATTTTTTTATCTTGTAATAAAAATACTATTGAGTAGTTAGATATGAAACAGCTCTTTTTCATTTTACTAACACTTCTAACTTTTAAGCCATCTCATTCACATTTAACCTATGCTTTTGTGAAATGTCAAATGGATTCACATGGAATCTAATTGATTTTTGCTTTATCACTTAGTTTCAAAGCAGTATTAGGGTGGTAAATTATCAAAATGAGAGAATAAAAAAAATATGTAATTATTAACTAAGAACAAGGTACATGTTTACTTCCGAATATAATAAAATGCTAATCATGTTACCACAACCAATATGTGTGTCAAGGAAGATAAAACATCATTTTTTAATGAAATAATTAAGACCATCCTATCACAAACTTTCTCTCTTAAAGTGAGGTATTTGATACATTAGCTTCTAAAATCACCTTATAGTACTAAATACTTAAACGTGGGGAATGAAGTTTACTATATGCAAGAATTCATGCTTTAATGTGATCACTAAAAACTAGTTAATTGATAAATGGAAGAAGAACATTCTTTAAAAGAGAAGAAGACCACACAATTTTAGTTATGTGTTTCAATCTCTTCACACTAAGGGAGGAGGATGTTATGTTTTTACTTTCTGTCCATGCATTTTCTCTGTTAGAAGAAAAAGACTGAAGACAGGAAGTAACAAAAAGAGTGGAGTAATAAGCCCAATTTGTGTAAAAATGGGAAATCTGTCTCAAATGGAAAGTTATAATACAAAGAAAATAAATATAATGAACTTAACAGTACGTCAAAGGGAACAGTGATTAAGAGTATGGGTGCTGGAGCAAGAAAGTCTAGTTTCAAATCCCAATTCTTCCACTTACTAAACTAAGCAGCCCTGGATAAGTTTCAGTCAGCAAAGTTTATCATTTCAACTACTTCACCCAGACAATGGGAAAAATAGCAACACAAACCTCAGAGGACTATAGTGAAGATTAAATGAATTAACACATGCAAAATGTTTAGAATAGTATGTGGCACACAAAGTCCTAAATGTTAGCTATTATTCGTTTATAGCTTGATTAGTAGCAATATTTTGAATATATTAAATAATAACCTAATTTAGCACAACATGAAAAATACTGACCTCCTTTAATAACTTTAGAAGTGCAATATAACACCAGTAACGGATATTCTGATTACTCAAAGAACAAATCTAGGCTATCTACCATCAGATTATCTGTATTATATGGAAATATGGTAATAAGCTTAAAAGCTCTTAGAAACATAATTTGATCTCATCAAATACTTTAAAAACAATAGCAAATCATAGGCATCAAAAAGTTCCCATTTAAAACCATGACTATTGTCTTAAAAAACATCCACCAAATAAGTTTGTAATTAATAGCTGGTTTCATTTTTCAGAAATCCAGTTAGGGAAGCAACTGAAGTCTAAAACAATCTCAGAAGGCAGCAGCTAGTTCTAGAAAAAGCACTGGAAATTTGCTGTGTTGGACTGCCACCTACAGGTCTTAATCTACCTATTTCTTTAACTAGGGATAAAGATTAGAATTATTTTTTGTTATACATCAAGAATATTAGTACCAAAGCAAATTATTATCCATTCATTCTAGAGGAAGAGTCTAAGAAATAGAAAGACAAAAATGAAACAATTCCTTGCCATATGGATTTCACATATTACAGAAGAACTACTTAGGTTTCTACAGAATCATGCTGAAATATTGGTTAAGAAACATCTATATTACATTGTAATGTTACAGATAGAAAAAAGTTAAGAAATCCAAGATGCAAGCTCTAGCCCTATTCCTGCTATCAAATAGCCAATTGAACATAAATTTCCGAGGGCTGAATTAGATAGAGGATTACTAAGAATTAAATCTCCCTTGAATATTTTACAAATATATTTGTCATAATAGAAAGTAAAATAGAATGCTTGAAAGTGAAGTTCACAAAAAGAAGAAATCATCATTATGCAGTATGAAAAGCTGGGGCATGTATGGAGAAAACAAGACTTCTTGGGGAAGATGACATTTGAGGAGCGTTTACAAGCATTCTGGAAGGAGGTGTTATTCCTAGGAGGCACAAAGAGAGTCAGAAATCAAAGTATTAGATATGTTCTTTGGTACAACACATGATACTCCTTGGCTGGAATCTTATTATGTTTTATAAGTCAAACTAACAGGAACTAAAAGTGCACGTGGCAAGAGGGGGCAAATGCAAATGTTTCTGGTATATTACAACATACAATTCTAAGAAACTGATCAAAAGTGATTCCAAGCTATTGAGGCCAGTGACATGAAGAAAAGTGGTAAAGAAACATGGAACCGAAACAGAAAGAGTAAGCTGTGTGAGCATTAGGTAGTGATGGGAAACAGATTTTGGGGACTTATAGTTGGGGCCATATTAGAAAACCATCTCGTTTTCTAAACAGAAAAAACTATGCTAAGAGCAAGAATATACTAAGAAAGGGAGTGAGCTATTTGTCAGGTTAGTTCTATAAATAAAAAAAGAACACTGGTAGTGGGGTGGAGTGGGGGTGGCATACTGGGGATACTGGTGGTGGAAAATGTGCACTGGTGGAGGAATGGGTGTTTGATTATATTGTGTGACTGAAACTCAATCATGAAAGCTCTGTAACTATATCTCCTGGTGATTCAATTAAAAAAAAAAGAACACTAGTAGCATGGTGATCATTACTGGTGATAAAATAACTTATATCAAATTATACTGATTTAACACAACAGCGTCTGATAACAGTAAAGCAAATAACTTAAAAATCATCTAATCTGTACCAGGTTAAATACTTAACAAAAATATTATTTAGGGAGCCGTGCAAGGCTGTTTCCAGAACTCAACTGCTACCACACTCACAGCCACTCTCCACACACTCAGGCCAAGCCTCATTCATGAGTGTATTTCTGGACATCTCATACCTCACACCACTCATACTCCAAGAGTAGCGCATAACATTTGATGGGGTTTAAAGTAGGAGGCAATCAATCTTAGACAGAAATATGTTTTTACAGATACACACACGCACACACACATATACACACATTTATATGTATAAGCACACAAGGCTCAACCCTTAACAACATGATAGTAATCTCTTATAGAAGAGCTTAATGGCCCCTGGGCGAAATGCAACAATCTTCACACACTCTCCTTTAAGGAAAGTTTTTTGGAGTATTTTCAGTGGGTTATTCATAACAAACAATACAAAATAAATTATTTCAGTTCGCTTTGGGGCAGGAGTTTGGGTTAAAGATGGAAACATCCAAAATACAGTGGTAGGAAGGTATAATGGTCGTGGGATTGATGTTCAAATAATTAAATGTAATCAAATATTGTGAACTATTTTATATAAATAAAATTAAATAAAAATAAAAGTATTATTTAATCTCTATAATAAGCTTATAAAATATCAACATTCCTATTTTACTGATAATACAATTGAGGTCCAGAGACTTAAAAGTGAATGTCCCACATCTGCAATTGTCTGTTTATTGCAGCACTCTTTACAATAGCCAGAATCTGGAAAAAACCTGAGTGCCCGAGAACAGATGACTGGTTAAAGAAACTTTGGTACATCTACACAATGGAGTACTATGTAGCTGTTAGAAAAGATGAAGTCACGAAATTTACATACAAGTGGTACTACATGGAAAGTATCATGTTAAGCGAAATGACTCAGATAGAAAGGGATAGACAGAGAAAGATTGCATTCATCTGGGGAACATAAAGTAACAAAATAGGAAACTAACACCTAAGAATGGCCGAGATTAGTACTAGGAATTTTACTCCATGACTTGGAGGCCAACCACACATACTAGGGGGAAAAGGGAGCTCAGATAAAGAGGAGAACACCAAATAAAGGTGTTGGGAGGATCCTCCCAGGATGGGAAAAGCATGAGGAAGGTAGACTATAGACTAAACATGATTGTCACCCATTGCCTCTTTTGCAAACCACAACACCCAATAAGAGAGAGAGAACAAAAGGGAATGCCCTGCCACAGAGGTAGGGTGGGATGGGGGGATGGGGGGTGGGAGGGATACTGGGATTCATGGTGGTGGGAAATGGGCACCGGTGGAGGGATGGGTATTTGATCATTGTATAATTGAAACCCAAGCACAAAAATGTGTAAGTCTGCAACTGTACCTCATGATGTCTCACTATTAAAAAAATTTTTAATAAAAAAAAGTGAATGTCCCAAATTACACAGGTAACTGGGATACAAATTTAAAATGGTCTTAGTGAAAAAATCTTATTAAACACTTGTTATATTAATAAATAATTCTTTCAAATTTTTCAAAGCTATATCAAATTATCTGTGGTAGAAAAAATCCAAAATATGTGGTGCCAGAAAGTTGATAGAAGTGGGCAAGGTGCTGGCCTTGCACATATTCAACCTAGGTTCAATCCCTGACACCTTATATTGTCCCCCGAAGCACTGCCAGAAGTAAGCCCTGAGCACTAGTGGATGTGGCCCTCAAAGAGAAAACAAATAAAATCCAAATAAGAACATGTTGACATTCATGAAAAACAATCAGCTACCACCTACATCAATATACATATTTTTAAGCAATGTACTTAGATAAAATTCTAAACATACAAATAATTTTTAAAATATTTTAAAAGTGATTTAAAAAAACATTGTTTTCTTCCTAACATTTCTACAACAGTTGCCCTCTGAAATCTCTTTCTCAGTAAAAGCAACAAGGAATGCTGGCAAGAAAAAAAAATTCTGAACGGACCTTAAACTATTACAAAAACTAGAAAAGAAAATGCACAGTTCCTAACACGGTTTTGATTTTACATGTTTGTATACTTCCTCTGGTTAGTTTCTTTCCACCTCTGTAGATGATTTGCTCCATAAACAGTGGTGGATGGTAAGTCAGCATGTGTATCCCCTTTTCTTATAGTACAGAGCACGGCATACAAATATCTGAGTTAATGAACATGTTGTGAATGACTAACACCAATGTTTTCTTACACAACGTATACTGGGAGGATAATATTTATGAATCCTATTACTTCAATGTGTCTAATTTTTATTTTAGTCTAAATGCCAATGCTTGAAGTCTTCAGTCATCTTATAATTTTTTTAACAGATAATCTCATTAAACACCATCTGTTTATGTGTGCTATTCTAATAACATTTTAATTATGTTTCTGAAACACTTCCTGCCTTTAAGCTCATCTCTAGAATACTGGCTAATATAAAGCACCTGGATTTCAAGAACACAGACCTGAAACTGTCACACCAAACTAGACTGTTATGTAAATGATAGATATGACACATTTTAGTCTATTATGTATCTCTAGACTACTTTGGGACCTATTTACTTTTACCACAAAATTTCTGTCACTATATTATTTATCATTTTGTGCCTTGTGGTAATAGAAATACAAATGAAAAAGAACTTAAGTTTTCCAACAACATATACAAAAGCCAGTTTTTAAAAAAAATTTCATTAGTGAAACATCATGAGGTACAGTTGTAGACTTACAAATTTTTGTATTTAGGTTTCAGTTATACAATGATCGAGTACCCATCCCTCCACCAGTGTCCATTCTCCACCACCATTGATCTCAGTATCCCCCCCTCCCCCATCCCACCCTGCCTCTATGGCAGGGCATTCCCTTTTGTTCTCTCTCTCCTTTTGGGTGCTGTGGTTTGCAAAGAGGCATTGAGTGGCAATCATGTTCAGTCTATAGTCTACTTTCAGCACGTGTCTCCCATCCTGGGAGGATCCTCCCAACCCCCTTTATTTGGTGCTCTCTTCTCTATCTGAGCTGCCTTTCCCCTAGTGTGTGAGGCTGGCCTCCAAGCCATGGAGTAAACCTCCTGGTACTTATCTCAGCTATTCTTGGGTATTAGTCTCCTATTTTGTTACTTTATGTTCCCCAGATGAATGCAATCTTTCTGTGTCTGTCCCTCTCTTTCTGACTCATTTCACTTAGCATGATACATTCCATGTAGTACCATTTGTATGTAAATTTCATGACTTCATCTTTTCTAACAGCTACATAGTACTCCATTGTGTAGATGTACCAAAGTTTCTTTAACCAGTCATCTGTTCTAGGGCACTCAGGTTTTTTCCAGATTCTGGCTATTGTAAAGAGTGCTGCAATGAACAAACAAGTGCAGATGTCACTTCGACTATACTTTTTTGCCTCTCTGGGATATATTCCCAGGAGTGGTATTGCTGGGTCAAATGGGAGCTCAATTTCTAATTTTTGGAGAATCGTTCATACTGTTTTCCAAAAGGGCTGAACCAGTCAGTATTCCCACCAGCGGTGAAGGAGGGTCCCTTTCTCACCACATCAGCGCCAACACCTGTTGCTTTTGTTCTTTTGGATGTGGGCCAGTCTCTGGTGTGAAATGATATCTCATTGTTGTTTTGATCTGCATCTCCCTGATGATTAATGATGTAGAGCATTTTCTCATGTGCCTTTTAGAAAAGTCAGTTCTTTAAAGAATAATGTCATCATTAGTACAGGTTTCCTAAGTTTCTATCTGTTTATTGGTCAGGTAAGCTTCAACTTTATGATATAACTTGATATTCTACAAATTAATTTTTGTAAGCCAAATCATACTTTGTAAGTCTTATCTATTAAGTCTTATCTTTGTAAGTATTATAAGAAGGTTCCACTTCTTATAATTTTGTATTTGTTTCTAGGCAGTAACTTAAAATCCCTTAGCTTCAGTGTCTCCCATAAAAACCAGAAAATGATTCCGACACTATTAAGATCATTTTAATACCACAAAGGATAAAATAGGGGGCCAGGGGAGATGATGATACAAATAGTTAGAATGTGTGCTTTGCATGTAGGAGGTCTTGGTTCAATCCTTGGCACCACACAGTCCCTTGAGCATTCATAGTCAGGTATGGCCAAAAGTTTTTTTTTTAAAAAAAGAAGAGCCTCCCTCAGTTTAAAGAATTGTATTAGGTTGGGCTGGAGCGATAGTACAGCGGGTAGGGTGTTTGCCTTGCACACAGGCAACCTGGGTTCGAGTCCCAGTATCCCATGTGGTCCCCTGAGCACTGCCAGGAGTAATTACTGAGTACATGGGCCAGGAGTAATTCCTGTGCACTGCCGGGTGTGACCCAAAAAGAAAAAAAAAAATACAGTTCAAAAAAAACAAAACAAAATGTGTTAGGAGTCTGCAAAGTTAAAGAACTTTTTATTTTTCGTTTTTGGGTCACACCCGGCGATACACAGGGGTTAACTCCTCGCTCTGCACTCAGGAATTACTCCTGGCAGTGCTCAGGGGGCCGTATGGGATGCTGGGACTTGATCTTGGGTTGGCCGCATGCAAGGCAAACACTTTACCCGCTGTGCTATCGCTCCAGCCCCTAAAGAATGTTTTAATGAAAATTATATCCTTCACTATCATATTAACAATCCTAGTAATTTAAAGTTTTATTTAAATTTACATACTAATTTAATATCTCAAATAGTATATTTATCTTTTCTAGCTTATTAAAATAATGATTAGTCAAAATGCTACATTTAGGTTACATTTAAAATTTTAAAGTATTTTACTACATTTTAAAATATAGTAAAAACTATGTTTTACCAATGGAATATCGCAATCATACAAACTATTCAGTTACAATGGAGTCATCAACGGGAATCTGGTTTTACTGTTGGATTTAATAATTAGGGAAAAGGAAAACAGAACCTATCTGGCTTTGGTCAAGGTTACAAAAATGCAAAAATACAAGATAGAGAAATGGGTGAGGTCAGGAAATGACCAACTGACAAAAACTAGTACTCCTCTAAATTTTTGGTATTCACTTACATTAATCAATAATAAAAATTCAATCAAGTCAAGTAACAGCCAAGCTGGAAAGAAATACCACCAACAGGAAATGAAAATTTGTTCAGGCTCTGTTCCTCTTGCCTGATGAAAACTGACAACTGCTTGACACAGAAAAGATCAGAGAGTGATCCTAACAGAGACCCCACCTGGCAAGTAGGTTCTGTCAAGCAAATTTTGAGAATTCTCTATCTTCCCACTTTCTAATTATAGAACTTTATATACTCTCCACCCCCACCTCACTCACACACACTGACTTTCATGTTCTCTCTACCGACTTTCATGTTCTCTCTCCCTTAACCTAAGTTATGATGCTGCAGTAAGAGGTCTGGATGCATCTGACATTTCCCCTAGAAAAGAATAAAGAACACAACAGCTCTCTCCTATGTATATTATCTTGATAATAATCTTTAATTAAAGTAATAATAGTAATACTAAAAGTATTATAATACATCTGTAATACAGAAGGTACAGCATAGTTAAAAGTATACATGCCACAATCTCAGCATTCAAATTAAATACTTGAGAGTATAGATTGAGAATTATATCTCTCTCATGAAACTCCTCTTTTAGGAGTAAAATTTTATTTAACTAATTTTCAAAAATCAGATACTTGCTGGGCTCTGGAGATATATTACATGATATGTTGCTATTATGGAGCTCATGGTACAAAAGAATAGTTCTAAATCAACTATTAATAGTGAATAATTTAATAAACAAAACATATTACAAGCTAGGACCCTGGACAAAGTGCAATAACAAAATAACATCAAAATAACATTCTTCATGTAAAAGACAAACAACTAAAAAAAGTACTATTTTCACTCTTAGAAATGATTAAAAGTCATACAGCACCATAAAGAAAAGGACTATACTTGTTTTTTGTTTTTTTGCTTTTTGGGTCACACTGGCGATGCACAGGGGTTACTCCAGGATCATGCACTCAGGAATTACTCCTGGCAGTGCTCAGGGGACCAATGGGATGCTGGGAATCGAACCCGGGTGGGCCGCTGAACGAAGCAAATGCCCTACCCGCTGTGCTATTACTCCAGCCCTAAGGACTATACTTGTTATAAAAACATCTGACAAGCGCTCTAAAGTCAAGCGTTTAGTGTATTAACAAACAAGTCACAGATATAATGAAAGAAATGTTTAATAGGGCTTTCTTAAAGATCAGCATCTGCAGCAGGTCTGAATACATCTATCACTTTGACCCCTTCCTTATTCTGGACAGGAAGGCCTCCTGGCAGGGCTGCTATGTCCACCTTTTGGACACAGAGGAGTCAGGGTCACCCTCTCACAGGGCCAGAGGAACTCCCTTCCACTTACAAGCTCTTTTAGGAAAACACAACTCCTTTATAAAGCCAAATGCTTCAACCTTCAAAGCTCAAGTATTTTAAAGGTCTGAGCTCAGCAGGATGTAACACAAACTGATAAAAAAAAAAGTCAAAACCACTTTTTTACAAGTGAATGAGGCAAAGCTGTGGTCTTAATTTACTGTACACTGTCCCTGCATGTCACCCTTCTAGTAGTTTTCACTTGATCCTACTCTTCTCTCAACATTGCTTACTTCACAAAATGCTTTGCATTTTTTAGCTACTATGAAAACATTCTCCAAAATCTAAAATAAAGGAAATGGGGTGGGGGGTGATGGTATATATGGGGCAGAGGGTGGAAATCAGAGATCTGGAGCACACACTCCACCTGAGGAAGGTCTGTGTTGGATTCCCCTAAGCACCATGCCAGGTATGGTCCCCAAATTTAATTTAATTAGATAATTAAATCTAATATGAAATAATGAAAATAGCTAGCTTCTTCAGTTCGGTGTTATTTGAATTACAAAGTATTTCTTTTATTAGCTTTGCAATAGTTACTGGTGCTGTTTTGGTGCTAAAGAAACAGTTACAGTTAAGAAATAATGTGCTAAACCCTGCTGCATACATATTTCAAAAAACCTAACATTGACAGATAGTACAGAAGGTAAGGTGCTAGCTCTGCACACGGCTGACAGGATTCAAACCCCAGCATCCTTTATGGTCCCCTGAGCACCACCAGGGACATCACCAGGTGGGGCCCCAAAACAAAAACAAACAAAACCCTAACCTTTAAGATCTCAATAGCCAGTTGAGGGTATTATTGTATTCAAAGTGCTAGAGGGAGCAAGAGGTGGCTTTAAACTTAAATGTCACTACTTATACAAATACTTGATGCTACAACATTGATCCCAGGAAAGAGTCAGGCAGGTAGAATCAGTACCATTCAGTTACTCATCTTCCCCTTCCCAGCCCCGGAGTGGGCTACTACTTAAAACTACTTAAAACTGGAAATACATTCAGAAAAAAATGCTATTACATTTGATCCATATGTTCAGGGTCTTATTTGACTTTCCTTTGTGGATTAAAGCATATCACTACTAAATCTAGCAAGCAAATCACTCCCCAAACTTCTTTTAGAAAAGACCTGGGTGGCCAGTACATATTCATTTTATGTGAGATATTTCTTCTCTCAGTTAAGACAACTAACTTCCGGTCACTTTTCCTATAATGTTCTATACAAAATAGGAACTTTTGTTTTTGCCCACTATCAAATAGAATCAGCTGCCAAAACTAATAAACTCCTGTTCTTAGCAGATGGCTTTATACCTCAGTATCAAAAAAAAAGGCTTTCCCATAAGACTCACATCTCTGCCCTTCTTTTCCTTAATATTTCTCTGCAGACTTTTCCTCTCTTAACCTTCCCCCCGCCCAGTGCCAGGGAGCAAACCCTGGTGTCATACATTTATTCAAGGCAAGTGTTTGACTGCTGAGCTATATCCCCAGTTCTCTTGAGTTAACCTCTATATTTATTTGAATTTCCAACTGCTTTGCTCCATAATTTTTATATGATAAACATTCTTTCATAAAATAACAAAAATATTTACAGTGTTAGCACTATGATTACTTCATTTAATTAACTATGATGATCAATGACATAGCTATACACTGCCTTTGGCTATCATTGTCAATGTAAAAAACAGCTAAGTGGCCATTATTAGTATAACTTTACTTAGAAAAATTATATAGAATATTGCCCCATTCTCTCTAAATGAAGTCATATGAAAAATTTCTTTCCTATGCAATGCCCCATAAAATTTAGCTTTTTCTGAAGTCCTAATAAATTTTTATTTTAAATATAATGAGAAAAACTTGTATCTCCATCACACTTCCTCCCATGCTTTAACTTTTTAGGTCCATTTCAGTAAATCTGAACCTCACTCATTTACAGCTTATGTGAATTATCTGAATTTCCATTTTGTATTTTCAGTGGGTTTGATTTTAGTCTTTTCTAACTTATGATTATATATTCCTATACATCACCTCAGGTTCTTTAGAAAATAGAAAATATAAACAATGGTGATTTGAAACTCACTGTATTAATATTTATGTTGAAAATTTCTTGTGGAATTAACTTTATTTTCCTATTTAAAAAATAAAAGAGCTAAAGAGATAGTACAGTGGGCAGGATGCTTGCCTTGCGGGCAGTTAACCCAAGTTTGATCTCCGGCACATCACCACATACAGTCCCACTGAGCCCCATATGGCTTCCCCTCACCACTAGCTATAGTTCCTGAGCGCAGAGCACATTTAAAACTTTGGGGCTAAGTGTTTCAAGAAGCCTGCACAAGTGACAATGTACTTCCACTAATAAAAATTAAAAATTTAAAAAATATTACTTCCTACCTGATATATTCTAAAAGGGATATATCGAAATCCATTTTCTTCTGCAGGATATTCCATGAGTTTCCGATTGATGGCCCAGAACTGGTCAAATCTGTCTGTAATGATAAATTTACTTGTTATTTAAAATGAACATTACAATATCCTATGAAGAGACGATAATTCAAGTATTTTTCTGCATTACTTTTCACCCTTCTGGGTTAACCATATTGATGCTTTTTTGAGAAACCCTAAACAGATTGTGACAACTTGTGTTAGGCAAAAAAAATTACACCAATAAGGAATATTCATTGGTTATTGAATGAATAACATTACTGATATAATTAATGAATCAAGAAATGAATGTCTTGATTCTTTTGGTCCTATTTCTACTACAGATGTGCAACTCTGAGAAAATTAAATTTTGCCCAGAACGATTTAAATGAAGGAGGCCAGGACATATATGTCAGTGGTTTAGAGCACCTGTCATGCATATATATGGCCACAACTCTGATCCCCACAGTTGCCACACGCACCGAGTGCAATCTTGTCAGCTTTACTGTCTGCGATCCCTGCAGCACAGCCTGCACGTGCAAGCACTGCAGTTGAAGGATGCCACCCCCAGCAAACAGAGTGACTAAAACGTGTGCAAGCATCATGGACAGGAGTATGACTTCCAGCAAGTACACATGTGAGGATCACTGTGAATCCCAGGAAATGCTACAGAGTCTGCACAAGCACCAGAATTAAACAAGTGTGGACCCTGGCAGAGCATCCACAACCTGATGTCCAACCCTGGCAAGCACCACAATCAAATGTGTGTGCAACCCCTGGTCATTAGCAACACATCGGGAGAGGGAAGGGAAAGGGAGGTGGTGGAAAACAGCCAAAATATCAAAGACAGAAAACACTAAAACAGCAGGATTAAAATTATAGGAAATACTATGAAAAAAATGTGGAACTGACAAGAAGCAGCTGTCAAGCACAGCTTAATCTCACGCTAACAAAAAAAATTCTCAGGTTCAGAGAGACAGTACAGCAGGTAGAGCACTTGCTTTGTATGTAGCTGACCTGTGTTCCATCCCAGGTACCACATATGGTTTCCCGAGACCTGCCAGGAATGATCCCTTGAGCCTAGAGCCAGAACTGCTGGTTGTGGCCCGAATACAAACAACAAACAACACACACACACACACACACACACACACACACACACACACTACTTCTCAGGTACAATCGAAAGAAAACATTAGCTCCACCATCCTAGGTGAGGCTTGCCTTGGCTGATAGCACTACTGGGAATGGAAGTAGAGCCCCTCCCTACTGGGTGGGTCCCAGCAGCCTCTATACCCATCTGACCATATGAAAGGCCCACATCACAGCTTCTGAAACAGTGGCTGTAGAAGAGGTCGCACAACAGATCACTCAGCAAATTATTGATGTTCCCAGTTATTCTTCCTGCCATTCTGTGAGGATGGGCAGAGAACACAGAGCAACCTCCAGTTTAATCCCTCAGCATCTTCCGGGGTGTGCAAAACAAAGACTAACCCCCAGCACAGCAGGAACACTGGAAAAACCAATGAGCAAAACATGTAGAAACCCACCAAGTTCAGTGAGCGAAAATACTACCAGTAAATCCTCCGTGTCTGCCGTGGTACTATGATGAGGATGTTCAATAAGATTTTTTTTTTTTCATCATCACCAGACAAACCATTAACCGCGTCCCCTTTAGTTCCTGGAAATCACTACTCTACTTTCTCTATCTAGTCTATTTTAGAACTTTTATATACTGAAAGTCTATTCGAGAACTTTTATATACTGAAGTAATCCAATGTGAAACCTTTGGCATTGCTTTTTTTTGTTTTTCTTCCTGAGCATGTTTTCAAGGTTCACTAGTACTGTAGTATACTTCATTTGCTTTTATGCCCATGTAATATTTCACTGCATGGAGATACTGTGTTTATCTATTCATCAGTTTGTGAACATTTGGTTTTGGCTATTACGGTATGCTACTATGATCATTCACTTTAAGTTTTTGTATGGACACCTTTTTAAATTTTCTTCAGTATGTAAGTAATAGTGGAACTGCTGCATTATTTATTTTATGCTACATAACTATATCCAGGAACTGCTACAATGCTTTCCAAAAAAGCTGCATTTTTCATTCCCACCAATATAGCATTACAATTCTAATTTTTCCACATCCTTGCCAACACTTGTTATTGTTCATCTTTTAAATATCATTTTGGTGAGTGTATCTCCTTGGTGAACTGGCATCATGTGGTTTTGACACGCACTTCCTTCATAACGAACTATAAAGAATGTCTTTCCATTTGTTTAGCAACCATCTTTATATGGCTACTATAGTCTTTGGAGAAATGTCTACTAAGTCCTTTGAACTACTTTTTAATTAGGTTTTCTGTCTTTTTAACTACTGAATTGTAAGAGTTCTTTATATATTCTGGATACAAGCACCTTTACTGATGAATGATATACAAGTATTTCCCACTTTTGTACATTGTATTTTTAAAACCTAAATGATAGGTTTAAACTTTTAAAATCTACTTAGAATTCCACCTTGAAAAATTTTACTCAAACTTATATCAAAAAGTTTGTTTCTTCTTATACCTCTGTCGTAGAAAACTGAGACGCTAGTCTTCTCCTATCTTCAACTCTAATCTGGAGAAAGACTAATAGTGTATTAGAATTGGTTATACAGGGAATTTAAATCCAAGTTTATATCACTACAGCTCAGACTGTTATAAATTTAATAGTCTTAGACTTCTGATTTAAAGTCCATAATCGTTTCAATAGTTGTAAGCACAAAAGTGCACCTTACCGCTAAGAGTAGCTTCTTCAACCACAGTTCTTTCATGTACAAATCAACTTGTTTTCAATGTATTAAAAAATAACATTAGTAAGCATAAAACAAGAATGCTATTGCTAAATAAAATGATTCTTCATGCACACTTGAAATTTCACTTTCTTCATAAACCTTTAGTAAACAACAGTGAACAAATGGTTATGCTCCTAAGTAAATAAGGAATAATGCAATATTATGTACCTAATTTTCAATTTAAAGAATCTGGAATTCAATTCCAAAATCTGCAACTAAACACATAGATGACAAATAAATGGAAAATTCTATCCTCATTTACACAGAGATGAAACAAACATATTAAAATACCTCCTAATACCTTTCCTTAAAAAGTTTTCTTAGTTACGACACCCTCTTTTGTTAAAACAGAACTTGAAAACTATACACAAGGCTCTGTTTAATATACTGTTTCTGGAGCCATGTGATAATACAGCAGGAAGAGCACTTGCCTTACACATGGCTGACCCAGGTTCAATCCCCAGAGACTACCAGGAATGATTTATGAATGCAAAGCTAGGAGTAAACCCTGAGCACAGCCAGCTGTGGCCCCCAACAAAATTTATACTATTTCTAACAGAGAAGAAGACATGGCCTATAGTAGTAGTTCTTAACCAGGAAAGGGTTTGTTGTTTGGATGATCTGAAGACATGTTTTGGTTCTAACTTTATTTGTAAACTATAGGGTACACCTAAATGCACTACAATGCACAATGCACAAGAATTATCTGACTTCCCAAAATGTCAACAGGACTAAAGGAAGGAAAATAAATAATGAAAAGTAAAGAAAGGCAATTAGTGAAATGTTAGAGACCTATTTGAAAAAGTAAACTGGAACCACAAGCGTACTGTGCACACTGCTAACCCCATTACTCTTTGTTCCAAATTCCCCTGTCAATATGTGTACTGCTGCTCTGACTACCACTCTGAGCTTTCTCAGGGGAGAGTGCCAAAACAACACTTCCAGAGAGGGGGGTTCCTGCCTGCCCCGGCACACTGAAGGCCCCTTGCCCTCATCAGAATCCTGAGTTCTTCCCAACTCCCATCTAGGTGGGCTCACTAGAGCTGACCACAGAGCAGCCACTCCCTCTGCACACACAAGCCGTTGTCCAGACTACCCTGAATCCTAGGGCTGTAGACTGATTCCATTCTGGAAGATACAGTGAACTTCTCCATTTCTATACTGCTGGAGAGGCAGTATAGAGATTATGGTGTTTGCCTTATATGCAGCCAAACTCTTGATTTGTTCTTGTCATTGCATACAGTTCCCCGCGTCCCACAGGCGTGATTCCTGAGCACAACCAGGTATGGCCCCCACTTCACTCCCACTCTACCCCAGCCCCATTAACAAAAAAAGAGAATAAAACAAACAAACAAACAAACAAAAAACCTACTAATCTACTAGGCTGAAAGATGTCAACTCCAGCAAGTTCTAAAACCACTCTTGGAAAGGATGCCTCAATATTCATTACATGTATGTTTCTTCCATCCTAGGAGTACTATATGGCTTTATTACAGCTGTCATTCTTTATTAAGTGTTTAATAATTTTTTTACATAAAACTTACCCTATGTCACCTTCAGTGATTTCAATCTCCTATGCAGAGTCAGAATAATACAATTATATCAAAAGAACAGACATAATAAAACATCTGTATTCATAAATATTAAACCTTCTATAAATAGTTTATGTTCTTAGCTAAAATAGACATTTCTCAATAATACAAAAAAAAAAAATTCCAAGAGTAAGCTATCACTTGCAAGTCAAAGTTAATCCCAACAAGGAAAACTGAGAATAAAAGTGCGGAGACTACATATATAATCAAATGTATTTTACTGTATTCTGTATTCTAATCAGCAATTTTTTTAAAACCTGGAAGGATACATTGATAATTTCCTCCATAATAATATATCAAGAAACACTGACCTGTTTCCAGGTAATACTTTAAGTACTGGGAAGGAAGGAAGGAAGGAAGGAAGGAAGGAAGGAAGTTAGTTCTCAAAACTCTGGTGATCACTGATTGTTTTTCACATTCTCTGTTGCTGCTACTACTGGTTCTGGAAATTTAAAATAACATCTGGCGGATGGGAGAGATAGTATATTAGGTAAGTCACTTGCCTTGTACCCAGCTGACCCGAGTTCAACCTCCACATCTCATATGGCCCCCCAAGCCTGTTAGAAATGATTCCTGTGCAGAGCCAGAAGTAATTCCCTGAGCATCACCAGGTATGGCCCCAAACCAAATAAAATAAACAAACATCTGGGAGGAAAAACTTATTATTTTAAATTTCAAAGACCCCAGACTGACACAACTAAGAAATGTTCTAAGCTACAGTCAATGACATTTCTATTTTTTGTTGTTGTTGTTCCTCATAAGGGAAAAACTTTAGGAAAAGTGTGGTGACTTATCTGGGCTGGGGGTGATTAGGGTCATATCTGGTGAGGTTCACGGCTTATTCCTAACTCTTTGCTCAGAGATCACCCTCTTTGGGGCTCGGGGGTACCACATGGTACTGGGGATTGAATTTGGTTCTGCTACACACAAGGTAAGAGATTCTATCACTCCAGTCCCACGCATAGCAATTTCAAAAGTCTCTATCTTCCATTCAAGATTTATGAATTAAGCATTTAAGACAAAGTAATTTTTAGCATGCTGGTACCATAAATTCTGTGTGCTCTAAAAAATGCCCCCAGGAGACACAGAGGGCACCTAAGAGCTGCAGGGGGGTGACATCGAGTCTGTTCTACCAGGAAGTACTGTTGGCAGGGACCCTCACTCCCCTCTCCACAAGGAAGAATGGCCTGCACTCACACACATTCCCCACATGTATTTTCTCCAATGTCTGTGATGTCAAAAAGAACATATCCTCCCAATTAGGTGTCAGGGCAGGTGTTTTAGGACAAAGGGATGAATATCTTCTTTCTGTTTATCTGAGATAGTGAGTAAACACAATGCAAGCTTTTCTTTCAAGAGAAAAGCAAGTGGCTGAAAATCACCTTTTAGGCTACTCAACGCCTCACAATTACTCAAGTCAGTACTACAAATGGCCATAAACTACCTGAATCACTTTAACTAGAGGCTTTCAAAATGCACAACAGAAAAGCACATCCACACACAGGTCTATTCGAATTCAGTTCTTCATATGTAATGTGCTATAAAGCAAAATAGGAGGAAAAAAGGAAACAGAAATTACTGAGTGCCAAATGCAGGTGTGCAAAGTAAATGATCTATCTTCAAACTCACTTGTCTTCTGAGTTGAGTCAAATTAAAAGACTCACATGTTCAACATGGCTGTTAGGCTGCGCTAGGTCAGGAAGCGTCTGCTCTGTGGTATCAAGTGGGGCTTGGTGCTGCTCAACAGAACTGCACCCACATGTTTCTATGACTCTAACTGTTTGAGGTTTTAGAGTTACTGAGATGTGTCTGGCAAGAAGGCCCTAACCAAAGCAAAGCAGTCTTGAAAAAACATCAAGGTCTCTGAAAAATTCATCATAAAGAGAGAAGGGAGGCAGGATCAGAGGGCTGGCTTCTGCACTTAAGCTAAGAAGAGTGCCAATCCTGGAGAAGCTTAATCCTTAATCCTGCACATAAACACTCATTTTGGCAGCAGGCCGGTACCCTGGGGAGTCTGTTGTTTGAGTGAATCAGAGGAACAATAAAACCTAGATCCAAGGACAATTTTACCAAGACTATGGCTATCTCAGAATAAAGAGAAAGAAGACATTCATTCCTTTGTCCTTTAAAAAAAAAAAGTGCTACAGTTTAGAAAATTGGCATCAAAGGGCAATAATCAAAATTACGTTGTAGTGGCCGCCTAGTCTGTCCCCAAATTAGTATCCCTTCTACATATCCAGAATGCTCTTTTTTGAACATGAATCAAATTATATAATTAATAAATAAATTTCCTAATATTTTTCTTTGTTTTGATGCCCGACGGAGCTGGCGATTATTCCTGGGTGTGTGGCCAGGAGTTGTGACCAGCAGTGCTCAGGGGACTAGGCAGAGCCAGGGGTGGAATCTAGGCCTCCCACACACTAAGAATGTGCTCCAGCCGGCTGAGGTCTCTCTCCAGTCTATTTTTCTAATGGACTATAAGGAATAATGATTCGTAAAGCACGGTAACAGTATGGCTTATTTTGAAATTAGATACTAAACTCATTAGGGAGTGTGTGTGTGTGTATGGGGGGGGGCTGCACCTCCTTCTAGCCTGTGAGTGGGGCATGCTAGCAGGGCTGCACACAAGCCACCCCGATGTAATAAAATACCCTTCCTGGAAGGCACCTCCTTTCAGTCCCCTCACCCAGCACCTCCTTTCATCCCTCTTGGAATGCAGCAGCTCCTGCATTCTTCTGAGATCTCACTGCCTACCAATGTGCTTACGGAAGTCCAAACCATGCCGTTTTTCTTTTCCCTCTCAGAAAACACTAGGTTGATCCCCACATCATCTTAGAAGAGTGGAATCCCCACTTTTCTGATCTTCTCATTAGTTACTTGTCTCACACCACTCAAGCCTCAACACAAGTGTCACTTAACTCCTCCTGGAGAGTTTGCTCATAATTCCTGGTAAGCAATCATCTCCTCATTTGCACTCCCCGCCCCGCCCCCCCCCCCCAACACCTATCCTTATTTGAAATTACAAGAGGTTTTGAAAAAGATGCCATTTCATTTGAAACACTTTGAAATTGCCGCCTGGCCACTGCTAGGGGCCATCTTCAGTGTGGGATTCAGGTCGCTAGAATTCCTCCCTCCCACACCCTAATGTGGGAAGAACTGTCCCAGTCTGAGGCAAGTGTGAATTCACCCTTCAACTTGAAAGGCTGAATGTCTGTGACCAGTTCCTGTCATACACCCTGAGCTGCTTGCTGGGAGAGCTTCCGGTCACCTGTGATTCTCAACTGTCACAGTTGAAAGTTCGATGAGTGAATGAATGAATACAAGTAATTGTTGAACAGAAGTATTGTGGGTCACTGTTTAGAGCTTTGGTGGCTTTTCTGTCATCAGAAATAAAGGTAAAAGGTAAAGGTAAAGGCCCTCCCGTTGATCGTCGATTTGCTCGAGCGGGCCCAGTAACGTCTCCATTGGAGACTTTGTTGTTACTGTGTCTGGCATATCGAATACTCTCGGTAGCTTGCCGGGCTCTCCGAGAGGGGCGGAGGAATCGAACGCGGGTTGGCCATGTTGGCCGCGTGTAAGGCGAACGCCCTACCGCTGTGCTATCGCTCCAGCGGGGTCATCAGAAATGGGCAGAGGAAATTAAGTAACTCCTGTTCATATCAGCCTATGGTATAATTGGCTTTTCAATCTACCATTTCTCCTAAAGTGGCTTCCATGAACCTATGTAATGAAGAACTTACTGTAATACACTTAACCTGCTTGCTTAATTACATATCTCCTCTCCCAACTAAAATATAAGCTCCATGAAAGCAAGGCCTTTGTCTTCAGTCCTAAAACGGTCCTGGCAACAAATACATGTTTAGTGATGTTAAGGAAACGACTGAGAAACTAAATGAATGACAAATTTAAGCAAATGTGGAACAGAAACAAAGGAAGTGATCCTAAACGTGGCACACAGCTTAGTGGGAAAATTGGACACTCTAAAGTCTTAATTGCCTGGGTTTGCTTCCTAGTTTTGCCAGTTAAAGGCTGGGTGAATTTCAGCTGGAAATTTTGTATTCTGATTTTCCTCATCTGTGAAATGAAGTTGTGAATTTATACATTCATAGCTACTGAAAGGATTTATGAACTATTAGCTGCAAAATGTAACAATATCTAGCGCAAACATTAGCACTGGTCTCTTAGGTCCCAGGTTACTGCAGGTTCAGTTAACACCTTGCTTCAGCTATCAGGTAAGCCAAGTGTCAAAACCAGTATGGGAGCAGTTCTGCCAAACCCCACCATCAGGAGATGGCTAAAGCATTCAGTGTGGCCCTGCATCATTCAAGTCAAATTCTGAGGGAATGCTGCCCTCTGGAGCTGTGCAAATGAATGAGAAGTCCTGGTTGAGGTAAGACATAATGCAGTTCAGCAGCAATTCTTTACAACACCAATTTCTCTACATATACCCTTCCTCAGTCCTTCCAACTACCATCCAAGGCCTTATCAGCTCACACCCAGGGGAACAATTTAGTGGCCCTTTATCTCCCAATTTCAACAGTATTACTTTCCATTTCCTTATCTTGAAATAGTAGTAGGATAGGAATGGTGGTCCAAGAACATCTAGGTCAATTTCTGAGAAGCCCTCCAGTCTTGACAGGTTAGTCTGAATTCTTCTTCTAATACCTTTAAAATCAAGTAACAATTCCTTCCCACTCTCCTGTCCCTTCCTCCAACATATCTTAAAATATTAAGGGAGAGGGGACAAGCACGGTGCATACAATCTATACACAGAGCCAGTGATAACAGGAACTATATAGTAATTAAAAAGCAATTGTAGTTTACAAATGGTTAAAAAATATTGTTGAAAACTTAAAAACTAATTTTATTGAGATCGAAAGAAACAGGCTACAAATTTCAATTTCAACATCACAAACCAATAAACCATAATTGCAAGTTACAACATCTTTAATGTATTCCAAGAGCCAATCCCAGTAATTGGGTTTATTTTTAAGTAGAGAGAATTTAATTATTGTATTCCAAACAATTAAGAAAAGTTCATTTCAAATTTTATTTTGAAATGGGTCCAGTAATAACTTAAAAGGGATTCAAAATCCAATAATTTCACAATGTAAAAAAACCAATTTATTCTATGTATGTGCTCATGTTAAAAGTAAAAAAAGAGAAAATGATTTCAATTACATCTAAGTCTTCACTTAATCTAAGACAATCTTTAAAGCAGTTTCTTTGCCAAAAATATATTTGCAAAGTGGCACAAAGACTAAATATATTCCTCTGTAAATCACCTAGAGCCTAATAATCAGTAATCCAACTTATTACCTTTCAAAACTACTGTAAATTGGAATTTTTTTCTTTCAAGCTAAGTTATACTTTACCACTTTTCTAAATTCAGAGGGTCAAAACACAAATTTAATTTACTAACAAGTTCACTTAAATTCCAGGATACTCCAAAATTGTAAGGCAAAAAATAAAAAAAAAACCCTTAATTTTTGATTACAAAGATACTCCATTATAGACACTGTGTGTTTGCAATATTTATCAGGCATAAGGATATCCTATATTTAATATAAATTCCTTATGCTTCTGCTGACAACATAAAAATAAAAGAAAAAAAAAACCTCAATGACAAATAACAAAAAGTTGAAAGGGTGGAGATGCACTAAGGGTCATCCAAGAGACTGAATACACAGCACCATTCCAAGCTTGAGTTGCTTACTTGGGTCATTTAAAACAACAAACAAAATTTTAAAATCTCTTAAAACAAAAAAAGAGGAATTAAATATTAATAACAATGCCAGAGATCTACTCCAGACCAAATATTTTAGATTCACTGCCACAGTCCACTTTGGAAGCTCCAGATGATTCTAATATGTAGCACTGTCCTCCCGGTTTTCATCGGTTTGCTAGAGTGGGCCCAGTAACGTCTCCATTGTGAGACTTGTTTGTTACTGTATGTGAGACTTGTTTGTTACTGTATTTTGGCATATCAAATACGTCACGGGCAGCTTGCCAGGATTTGCCGTGAGGGTGAGATACTCTTGGTAGCTAGCCAGGCTCTCCAAGAGGGGTGGAGGAATCGAACTCAGCCAGGAGTCAGCCAGGTTGGCTGCATGCAAGGCAAACGCCCTCCCCACTGTGCTATTGAGTAAACCACCTCCAGATGTAATGAAAAGTAAGTTCATTTAAAAAGCACTCAGACAATGCATATAAAGGTATTCAGGTCTGGTCATAACAATAATTTAGTAAAAGTAACATAGTTCCAGATGAATTCTGTTTTAATGCAAATCTAACTAACCTGTGGCTGGTCAGTTACATGAAAAATAATCCTTTATAAAAAAGTTCTCGGGGCTGGCAGTAAAGGCTTTAAGGCACTTGCTTCGCATCCGCCTGACCCTGAATTGATCTCCAGCAAAGCATACGGTCCCCTATACACTGCCAGGAGTGATCCCTACGCAGAGCCAGGAGAAAGCGCTGGGCATTGCCCAGTGTGGCTCCCAAACAATAAACCAAATAACATGAAAGAAGTTCCCAATTTTCAAATGGTCCATTAAGAATTTTTAGATTAAGTCTAGGAACAGAATGAGAAGCATGCTCAAGCAAGCAAGTTTTTATTTTGGAGATCCCAATGTATGTACTTACCTATCTAGCTAAGTATTAGGCACAACTGAAAACTGAAAAGCAAGAAAAACTAAACGATTATACAACCAGTTCTTTCATCATTTAGTATGTAGTTGAGGAAGCCAAACTAATATGAACAAAATCATCACACTTTCTAATAGTTTTGTCTAACTGGTCATGTACTAATACTGCTGATGATTCAAGTCTCCCTGAACCCAGGCCCCTCTCCTCATAGAGCAAATTCAAATCACATTCAAGCATGAGCCACCAGCATCAATGTTAAGCATCAATGTTAAAAAGCACGTTAGAGGTTGTATGGTAAAGTAGTATTAAACACTATTAAAGTGATGCTACAGGGAAAAACTTGGCTGATAGAGAAGAATCATTTTTATCAGTAACGTTGCCTTCACAGAATTCAGCCTTCCCAAACCCCATACAGGAAGCCTTGTGGATTGTTCCATGACCACTGCTGCCCACACTGCCAGCATGAGACAAAGAGTTTAATTTTCAATACCATCCACAGGAGCCAAGTGCAGTCCTGGTGGCTAGACAGGAACTCCTGGTGCCACAACTGAGTACACGATTTCTAGTGTACAGAACCCGGGCATGGTGCTTATTCACAGTGCTCATGGGGGTTGCACACTTTAGTTATAGAACTTGCACACATGGCCCTTGGTGAGTTCAACAACCAGAGTATATGTGAGCACAGGAACTAAATTTAGAAATTTTAGCGATAGCACAGCGGGTAGGGCGTTCGCCTTACAAGCGGCCAACATGGCCGACCCGAGTTCGATTCCTCCGCCCCTCTCGGAGAGCCCGGCAAGCTACCGAGAGTATTCGATATGCCAGACACAGTAACAACAAAGTCTCCAATGGAGACATTACTGGGCCCGCTCGAGCAAATCGACGATCAACGGGAGGGCCTTTACCTTTACCTTAGTACACAATAATCACCCAGAGGTCTTGTTGAGCCACAGATTGCTGGGCCTAACCCCCAAGTTTCTGATTCAGTTGGTCTAAGGTGCATTTCTTTTTTTTTTTTTAATTAATTTATTTATTTATTGAATCGCTGTGGGAAAATTTACAAAGCTTTCAGGTTTAGGTCTTGGTCATGCAAATATCAATCACATTTCCCTTTACCAATACTTATTTTTCACCACGAAGAACCCCAATAAACCCCCACTCCCCAACCCCTCCCCCAATGTCTGTGGGGTAGATGAATTCTAGTTAACACTCTGTCTACTTTGACTAGCTTCATTGTTTTGATAAAAGTTCCACCATTATTATTATTTAGACTTTACCACCCCCCCGCCCCAATCAGCCATGCTGAAAAAGCATTGTGAAATGATTTGCTTTCTACAGCTGGGTTCAAGAATTAAATGATGTTGCGTAGCGGCCGCGCGGTTTTGGATTTCTGCTATTTTATTTATTAACCCTGGAACTACTTCTACTGAGAGTCAGATAATTAAGAGATTGGTCTCTGTGCTTCTGGGGCCGTGGCCGTGCCGGAGAGCCGCTCGTGGGGGGCAACTGGTGACCTCGGTAGGGCGTGAAGGACGGGCCGGAACACCCCCCCGTCCCATGAGGTATCCATCGCACCCCCACCCCCAGCTCAGACCTGCTCTCCACAAGGCTTAAGGTGCATTTCTAATCAGTCCCTAGGTAATGCTGATGCTTCTCATCCACTGTCCACACTTTGAGAAAATATTGCTCTAGGGAAAATAGATGAGCTAATGGACTAAATAAAATATTAGGAAAGTAAATTTAGGGATTTTTCTAATCTCTTAAAACTCACAAAATACTTCTGTTTCATTTTTAAAAAATAGGTTAATCTATATATGCAAATAGTATGCATGTATGACATATTTTTAAAGAAGAAAGGGGGAATCACAAGATAAACTCAAATAGTAACGATAGGTCATGATTCTAAGAGTGAATATTATTTATCAAAAAATGTGTATAAGTGTCAACATCATTCACAAGGAAAAGGTTCCTGAACCTTCTTAAACTTATAAAAACAAAAACAACATACTATACTAGAAGGTATAAATTTTGGGGTTGAAGAGATAGTACAGCAGGTTGGGTGCTTGCATGTGGCTGACCCAGGTTCAATTCCCAGCACTCTATACGGTCCCTCAAGTCCCACAAAGAGTAATCTCTGAGCATAGAGCCAGAAGTGAGTCCTAAGTATCACCAGATATGTCCCAAGGCAAAAAAAAAAAAGATATAAAAATTTTAAATGTTTTATAATGAACATAAAACTTGTATTTTAAAAGATACTACTATCAATAAACTTTGCGATATATGACCATTCACTGTTAATGGAAACATTCAAATAAACGTGTTAATATAATTTGTAGTATGTTATGAAATAACTGTCTAAATGTTTTTGCCAAGTTTTAATCATGGTGTTTGCTGCCAAATCTACCCAAAGTACTGTAAGAAGTTGTAATCCAAATTGCTAGCAAATTTACTTTGAATTTATCTATTGTACTGCAGGCAAAACAGTCCTGGAAATGACTAATTCAGCTGTGTGCAGCAAGAATATACAATAGTGGTTATAAAGAATTAACAAATATCAAGGGTCAGAGTGATAGTATTGTGGGTAAAGGACCAACTTGCCTACGCACAGTCAACCTGAGCTCAATCCTGCATCCCATATGGTCCCCCACTCACTGCCAGGAGAATTCCTGAATACAGAGCCAGAGTAATCCCTGAGCATCACCAGGTGTGCCCTCCACCTCCCAAAATTAATGAACATGAAGATTACATAGGATGGTTACATTAGTTCACTGTCATCTATCATTTGTGAACTTTAACTACTGTGTCTTTAAAGACAATATAATAAGGATGGCACTTATTGTGAAAGAAAATGAGCATGAAATTAGAACCTATCTCATTCAATTCAAATCTCTAAGTCTACTTTTTGTTTTGATACGTCCTCACAATATTTAACTATCAACAATGAACTCATTGCATCTCCACATGACTGCCTGAGAGACAGTATCAAACTTCTGGCCTCAAAGCTCCCCTCAATTTGACTTTTGTTTCCCATCCCAAACCTACCTCTATCTAGTTATTTTATATCTCAAAATAAAACACCTCTACCATCTGGCTGCCCACATCAGAACCCAGGAACAATTTTGAGCTTCCCTTCATTCCTACTTTTTATCTGATAAATTATTTAATTCCTTCAATTCTACCTCTGAAACAAAACACCATATTATTTTTTCTCTATCTCTATCATCATCAATGTAAAAGGTACTACCATCTTACATATATATCTGCCACTACAGCCTTTCCACTTGCACTCCTGTCTCATTTAATGAACAGAATGTTTTAGTTTGCATTATGTATCTTAATAGCCTGTTAAAAAGCTCTCAACAGCTTCCTACTACACACAAAACCTAAATACTCTCCTCTGCCAACAGATGCCTACCCTACACACAGCACCTAGTTCTTCCCATCTCTCTAACATGTCATGCTGGGTCACTCTTTCTCCTTTGCTACTCTAACCAGAAGATACTGGCCTTCTAATCCTATAAGCATCCAAATTCTTTTTTTGCTTCATGTCCTTGAAGTATGCAACTGCCTAGTATACATGGTTCCCTCTCATCCTTATGATTTTATGTTAACTATCTTATAGAGGCCTTCCCTAACTTAATATAAATAGCTCCAGTACTTTATTGCATTCAGTGAAAGACTGTAAAATCAATAGCCAAACCCAAAAGTCTTGTAGCTTTTCACGGTCTTCAAAAGCAGTAGCATTTTCCTACTTCAGAGTCTTTGCCCTTCTTGTTTCCTCTACCAAAGAAAATGTTAGCCCCAGATAAATGCATGTTTTGCTTCAAATTTCTTTTTTTACTGGCATACAATCTGTAAAGTCATCTGTGATTTTCCTGTTTAAAGAGCAATGCCCAGTCCTATGGAAATCTTTCTCAACTTTCCTTATTTAATTTTTCCCTTGATAGAACTTATCACATGACATATAATGTGTTTTATTACTTTTATTTATATGGTATTTTCCCACTATAATTCGAGATGTAAAAGAGTAAGAATGTCAACCTGTTTTGACCACTGCTTTATATCCAGTACACATTCCCAATACCTATGGAAGCACTGGCAGTCACCCCCACGAACCAACTTCAGTGCCACCCTGGCCAATTCCATTACTGGCCTTCCTTCAGAGACCCAATAATAAATCTCGAAAGAGATCAAAAGCCAGAGACACAGCAGCGAGTCTAGGAAGACAGCACAGAGCCTGGGACTGAAGTTCAGTATCAAGTTAAATGACTTCTAAAGTTCTGAATAGGTAGTTCTGTGTCTAATTTTAATCCTGATCACCATGCTCCAGTCAACATGTATTCCACTCTCTTCTGATTTGGAGAATAATCCGAATCATGCCTTATGCCTGAACACTTTTACTAGAAGCTCTGTCCCTATTCTCTATCCCTTACTCCTTCCCCTGCAACTCAAGTTGTAAGTGCAGTAATTATTTAAAGGCTCTACTTAGAGTCTACTGCCTAATCACACATACTAGAATAAAATTCTTAGGAAAGCGACCGTGCCTACCAATACTGTCACCCCAGCAGTCTATCTCTGTGTACTTAACAGGTTCTTATGATACAGGCTACCTTAACCCCTAGTACCAAATTCTGGGTATAACTCTCTGTGTACAATAAATATTGCTTCCAAGACTTGATTAACTCTTGATCCCCCTCAGCACCACTACATATGGGCCTGATGACTACCAAGCATCAAAGGATATGGCACTAGTCAAGCCATCACATTACTGGGTATGGTCCTGGGGGGTCAGAGCATCACTGGCCTGACCAATGCTGGCTGGTACCCAGAGAAGCTCCAGGGCCCCAAGCACTGCTAGATGTGGCCTTCTCATTAAAAAAAAGAAAAATAAATTTTGCTAAAAATAGGAAGATTTCAAAATTTCACTAAAATAAGAGATCCGCAAGATTACTTCTGCTTCCTATTGACAGTTCTACTTAGGAAATTACCTTTTATATTACTACTTCCACAACAGTATCTGACACCATTAAAAAAAAAAATCACAGAATTAAATCTTCATATACTAAATTGACGCTAAAAGTATGTTTAAGTGACATATTACACTCAAGTATTGCTGGAAAGCTATTACCTCCTAAGTCCTGGTAAAATGATGGAGGAAGAGGAAAATGGAAAGAAATTAGTAAGTATAACTATTTTTCCAAGAAACCCTTCTGGAATCAAGTAAGCATATTTTGCCATCAGAATATATGGATACCACTTTACAGCTAATCAATTTTCCTCTTGTGTGGTGTCATCATCTTCATATTTAAAAGGAAACTCCAGCATAGAGAGAAAAGTGATCTACCAAGGCAAACAGTAAGAGATTTAGCAAAGTAAAGATCAGATTCAATGCTTCATCCAAAACAACAAATTATCAATTCAATACTTGTTCTACCATATGTAACTGATAAAAAAAAGCAATTAAAATTCACATATCTCTATAGCTTCCCAAGAGCTAGTCATTGCATTTATCTTTTATATCATCTACCAAATTAAATTGTTTGTTTGTTGTTTTGGGAGCCATACCTAGCAATGCTCAGGGGTTACTCCTAGTTCCGCACTCAGGAATTACTCCTGGCAGTGCTCAGGAACCATTTGGGAAGTTGGGGTTTGAACCTGGGCTGGCTGTAGCAAATGCCCTATCAACGTACTATCACTCCGGCCCTCAAAGGAATTTTTAAAATATCATGACTCATAATAAAAATCACTGTAGCTTACTACTCTTTTTACATAAAAAGCAATTTTAAGTTAAAATGGTACACTACCACAAGAATTTCTCTAAAAAAAGATTAGCCACACTGGAGATAATATAAATTTTCAATATATTTAACAATCAAAATTTACATTTTATTTAAAGATATTAGATTGATTTAACATCACCATTTTTAGTATACTTAGGCTAAAAACAAAGTCAATAAATTGTGCTAAAACAATATTTAGAAATTCCCTTAAAGTTGTAACTTATAAGAAAAATAGCTTCACTGCAAGCAAAAAATAATAATAATAGTGGTATTTAAAAAAGAACTGACATTTAATAGAAAACAGTCTGTACATATAGCAACAACTGCCTCTAATTAATAAAACTGCTACTTTCTTTTCTTGTGGTCATTAATTTCTTTTCATGGGAGGTTAAAGACTTTTGTAAAGAAAATGAAAACCCATAAAAAACATTGAAAGGCACAGTACGCCTTAAATGAGTTTTCTTGGTTTCAAAAGCTTTTCTTATTTCTCTTTCATAGAGATCTGAAAAATTAAAATTAGCATTTGAAAGTATTCAAAAAATGTTTAAATCGTTATTTACTTGCTATGCTCTACAGGTGCAGCTCTGAATGAAAAAAAAAAGCCACCTGCTATGTCTCAACTTTGATAGGTTCAGAATTGTATTAGTCAAAGCTGAAAAACCTTTAACTTCTCAAGTAGAACCTCACTAAGGTAGAAAATTCGTAAACATAAATGTTTTCCATGAATAAAGCCAAGTAAGTACTTTATTTATAGTAATATTAAACTATTTAGAATAAACTATTAATATTATTTCCTCATAGTAGTAAAGAAAAAATAATTTCAGTCAATATTCTAACATTATTCTAGGTGCAAAGGATATAAAAATGCATGATAGTCTAGCCAGGGAAAATATATATTCTAAGAGAATACATAAACTATTAACTAAACCAGAGTGACAAAATTAGAGCAAAAACACAGCCACGAGAACATGAAAACAAATACTCTGCTTCCACTTGGCTATAAACTCCATGCAAATAGGGTCCATGTGTGTTCCAGCACTGCCAGATGAGCACTAGTTCCCAGCGCAGTGTGTGGTACAAGTTGAGGATTCAAAAAATATTTGTTAGCTAAAAAATGAAAGGAGGGAGACATCACAAAGTCAACAGAAATGAGCATCAGCATGTAAGTGGGGGCCAGAAGATGGCTTGATGGCTAAATCAAGTGTAAGGTCTTGCAAGTGTAAGGTCTTGAGTCCACAGGTACGGAGTGCAATCCTGACACCTCCCCACAAGCAATTCCCCGCCCCCACACACACTGCACCTAGGAGTGTGTGAGCACCACAAAAGGTATATTCCCCCAGCCAGTACTGCAATTAAAAAGATGCACAAGACTAGGGAGATGGCTGAGAGGGCTGGAGCTATACACTATTTCTTTGTTTTAAAAAACAAACAATTGAGACTGGGCATTTAAACCCCAAGTAATGCCTGGTCCCCCCAAGCATGACCAGGGGTGGTCCAAAAACTAAATTAAATAAAATTAACATGATGAGGATAACCTATATCATGTCCAAGAAGGAAAATGAGATAAGACAAAACTGGAACTTTATGCCAAGGGGGAAAAAAAAAAATCAATGGAGGGAGTACTTCCAGACTTAGCACTCAACAAAGTCTGATTAAATTACACTAAGTTCTGAACTTGTACTGTATGTAAGATTCATTCTGTAGGTCAAGAGTAACTCTGCGCTGTTGACTTGGTGTATTCTACGGACTGGCAAATGGTATCAGAGATAGGAAGTATTTCCCTCTGTGGGTGTCACAGATGACAGGAGGGTCTCTGTCACAGATACTTAACACAGCTGTCACAGTGGCAACCAGAGGCAATTATAAATGAATAGACATGGCCGGATTCTAATAAATTATAAAAAAAAAATGCAGAAACTGGACGGTGTTTATTCCCTCCCTTTCCTTTCACTGTAGGTGCTGTGAGCAGGGCCACACTCACACCCAGCTGTGGTGCTTGTGCATTCAAAAACGGTCCTGTCGAGGAGTGCACTTAGTGGGTCTCAAGCACATGGTAGAGCTTGCCATCACTTACACTTCCTAGTCATGATGCTTATACATGTTTTAGCCATGCTCACCCACAGTGTGGCCCTTTTCTGTGGTGCACACACAGCTGGTTTCGGTATAGTCAGAAACTGCTTGCTGCACAGGGGGTCACAGGCAGTGGCACTCAGCACATGTGGTAGCACCAGGGACTAAGCCTCTCATCTCACATTCGTTTGCAAGGCAAACGTTCTCAACCACTAAGCTGTCTCCCAGCCCTCTCTAATCAATCTGGATTTACAAGCCATGACCATAGTTTGCCAAACCCCTGTTCCAGAGTTCCAAAATAGCTTCGCAGTTAATTCTTTTAACAAGACAGCTTTCCTTCTTGTAAAATATTTTTACATAAACTGTATTAGTTTCCATTAGAGCCATTGGAGATACTGTAACAGAACATATGAGACATTCTCTTGTTTTAATGATTGAGAAACTGAAAGTTTGAGTAATCTGTCCTACAGATCTAGCGACAACTAACTAATAAACCAGGCCTTCATTTTTTTCACAATTTTTGGCTATTATTCCCTAATACGTCAAGTGAAACATTTTAATCATGTTGGGAATCTTTTGCTGAGTCCCGAATTACTACAGCAGATTCACCACTTTCATAACATTTTAAGAATACCTACTTAAATGTGCATTTAGATATTTATTTTGAATCTGAAACTAAATTATTTTCAGACCCCTTCTCTTTGGAAGATTTGTATTTTTCCCTTAAATTTAACTTTCTATATACAAGTCTTTTAAAATATCACATTTTAATCACTTAACAAGAATTTGTAGGGGCCAGAGCGATTATATAGCGGGTAGGGTGTTTGCCCTGCACATGGCTGACCCGGGTTTGATCCTCAGCATCCCATATAGTCCCCCAAGCACTGCCAGAAGTGATTCCTGAGTGCAGAGCCAGTAGTAATCCCTGAGCATTCTGGATGTGACCAAAAAAAAAAGAATTTGTATACGCAGCAATTTGAAGGTCTATCTTTTCAAAACTTACAATCCAGTTAAGAAATGCCAGAGAAGACAAAGAGCTTACTACAAAACTAATAAGCAAATTCATGATTTGGGTCATACCTTAGACAATACCTTATATAAAGTATTCGTAACATGTGTGTCCCTTGTACTACTGAAATCACATATGTCCTAATCGTCTAACGATAGTTTAATAAAAACTACATATTCTTGGGCTGAAGCAATAGCACAGTGGGTAAGGCGCTTGCCTTGCACGCTGCCGACCCAAGTTCAATTTCTCTGCCCCTCTCGGAGAGCCCGGCAAGCTACCGAGAGTATATCGCCCGCACAGCAAAGCTTGGCAAGCTCCCCATGACGTATTCGATATGCCAAAAACAGTAACAACAAGTCTCACAAATTGGTGTGAGACATAACTGATGTCCGCTTGAGCAAATCAATGAACGGGAGGACAGTGCTACATATTCTAACATATCAATTACTCACAAGGTGATAGCTCCTTCATACTTTACATCAGCTTTGTTAGAAATTAACATTGCAGGCTAGCGACATAGTGCTGGAGTTAAGGTTCTTACCTTGCATGCAACTGGCCCTGGGTCTGGTCCCCAGAACACTGCTAGGAGGAGCTCCTACACCACTGGCAAGGTCCAATCCCATTGCATTCCCCAAAAATGAAACACTGCTATACTTGCCATTTTGTAATCCCATCCAGAGTTGCTTGTGATCTTTTTTCTGCATTTCGTTGATGACTTGACTTTTATGTTTCAGAGCATCAGCTTCTTTCACACAAGACATAAAATGAGCTTCAATTGCATCCTTCGACGGACAATGCAGCAGATCCTTTTCTGGAAAACTCTACCAAAGGAAAATATGTAAATATAAAATATGCCAAATATTTTAAAATTAGCTTTTTTAAAAACTATGTTGCTTCCAATTTTCCAATATTTTTATAGCAAACTACCTTTTATCTTTTCAATAAAAGATTTCAGTTCACCTCTAAATATTTTTTTTTAAAGAAGCCAGTTTATTCAATTTTTTTTCTTTTTTGGGTCACACCCAGCAATGCTCAGGGGTTACTCCTAGCTTTGCACTCACGAATTACTCCTGGTGGTGTTTGGGGGACCATATGGGATGCCAGGGATCGAACCCGGGTCGGCCGCGTGCAAGGCAAACGTCTTACCCACTGTGCTATCACTCCGGCCCCCAACACCTCTAAATATTTTTTTACAAATGAGCTATAAATCTGTAGTCATCTGGATTTTTATAACTTTTCCACATAATTATTCTGTAATATGTGTTTACAGAAACATACAAAATGGTGTGAAAGACAAATCATTTTTGAAATAGCTTTTATTATTCAAATGTTTTCAAGAACATGGAATATAATCTCCCACTGCTGGGGCTAGAGCTCCACCACAGCAGGCAAGGTACTTGCCTTCCATGCATCCCGTATGATCCCCCATGTACACCAGGAATTAATTCATGAGCACAGAGCCAGGAGTAACACTGAGCATCACTAGGTACGGCCCCAAAACAAAACCAAAAACCTCTCACACTGCTGATGGAAACGTAAAATGACACTGAGAGTTTTGGAAGACAGTTTGGTAGTTTCTTCGGTAAATAATACAACTACCTCCTCATCCAATCTTCTACAACTAGATAAAGCATATAGGCCAGAGCGATAGTACAGCGGGTAGAGCACCTGCCTTGCATGCAGCTGACCTGGATTCAATCCCCAGCATCCCATATGGTCCCCTGAGCACCACCAGAGTAATTCCTGAGTGTGGAGCCAGGAGTAACCCCTGAACAACACTAGGTGGATGACCCAACCCCCACCTCCTACCAAAGTGTCTGTCTGATACAAAAACCCATACACGAATGATTACACTATCTTTACAGATCTTACTCTACCTACAATGGGATTATAACCTGATACACCCATGTAAGCAAAAAAAATGTGAGTATGCCTTACCTGTCAAACATTATTGGTTGGCCTAGCCTTCCAGAAACAGGCTCAGAATGCTCCCAATAACCTGCAGTTGAGTAAAATTGCCTAACTCAAAGCTAATTTTTAAATAAAGTTCTGATTATGTCATGTAATTTATTGACAACTACACTGAAAGTAAAACAGCCTGTTGAGCAAAATTAGTTTCTAAACTAATTTGGCCTACTATCTACTTTCTAGAAAAAATAGTCACTCAGCGACCCTCTGGAAAATACACCTTCTTAAAGTGAACACACAAAAGGCACTCCCAAGTACAGGGGCCCCCAGCTGGCAGCTGTCCACTTTGGGAAGCACTGCTGTCGAGTATCATGACGTGCCCCAGGAACTGAGTTACTGGGCGCGTGGTGTACCTTATTGCTGCAGCCCAGCATCGTCAGAATAGACAGAGCAATATTCAAAGAGGCTTCCTAATGAACACGTAGCAGTCGCCACAGTATAAGGTGAATGATGTTATACATATATGGTAAGTAAAAACAAAACAAAACAAAACAAAACAAGGGATGAGACAGTGTCCAATGAACACAAACCTGACTCTAACCAGAGAACTGAGCAGGAGAGAGGGTTCAACAGGTTCAACGGCCAAGAGTGGAGAGATATTTGGGGGCAGATATGGTGTGGTTAGTACTGTAACCCTAAAACATACAGGCATCTACTCTCTATATACCGATGTTACCTCAATAATAATAATAATAATAATAAAGAATAAAAAGGAAAAAATAATTTAGTACTTTCTATTTGTAACAAATAAAAACCAGGAAGCAGTCAAATAATAAAAGTTATTATCAACAGGGAAATGAATACGTATGACCACGCACTACTTTTCGGTGATAATACTCAGAATGGAACCAAGGGTTCACAAATACAAAGCAAGAGCTCAAAGCAAGAGCTGAGTTGCCTTTCCAGCAGAATCCATAAAACGTTCAATAAACTTACCAATTACAACTAGTTGTAATAGGTACCACTTGTTGGATGTCAATAAAAACCTTACCAAAGTTGCTAAAAATATAGCTTTTTTACTTAAATAGCTCAATTTACACGATACAACAGAATCTTATAGGAAGTTGAGGTAATGATCCTTAAATGAGATGACTTTTCACTGAAAAACCAGTTATGATAGCTAAAACTAATTGTACTCACACCTACCAACTCAGTAAATCCTCAGGTCATGACTTTAGCAACACCATTACAAGATGTATGCTGCAATAAGCAATATAAATTAATTAATGCTGCTATGGGAACAGGTTTGGGAGATGGGAGGGAAACTAGGAACACTGGTGGTGGGACTGGTGTTGGAACACTAAATACCTGAAACAACTGTACCTTGAACTCTGTAAATCATGGTGTTTAAGGTTAAAAAAAAAAGTAACAACAATGAGATTATCACCTCTCTGAAAGACAAAATTATTAAAGAACGAATTATATACTTAGTATGTGCCACTGTGCTCTTTAAATGGATTAGACAATCTAATCTTCACAACAACTGCTGTGGAATACGCTATTTTTGCTGTTTTATAGGCTAAAAAAAATTAAATCTCTGTGAGTGGACAGAGTCCAGAGAGGTAGCTCCCAAGTGCTGAAACGAGGGACTGACTGAAGATACTGCTTTTAACCATTCTGCAATACCCTTCTTTCACAAGACCAAACACAGGAGGTAATCATTAAACCCAGACAAAATTTTACCACACAAAAGTTAGTTCTTTAGTTTAAAAAAAAAAAAAAGCCAAACAGTATACAGCAGACAATGGCGTTTAATCAGAGTACTTAGGTTACCATATTAATAGTCAACATTCACTCAGACAACTCATGAAAAGCTCATGAGTGACTAAGAAATTCATAGCAGATGCCCCCCTACCAAAAGACACTTGAATTATGCATTTTCTAAAGTTTATATTAAAATTACAAAGATCTGTCATGCCTCCTTCTAGTCATTAGGAGAGTGACACGTAATGGTGTCAGATCAAATTGTTTCCGCCGAGAAAAGGTGAACCACGATATAACCTACCTACCCACTGGTCACAACTGCCTAGAGCACAAAGAACAGCTGAGACAATCAGTTCCAGTCAAAGATTGACTGTGAAGAGGTAACTCACTGGTATTTTGCTTTCCAATTCCCTAATGACTAATGATGCTGAGTATCTTTTATTTTATTTTTTAATTTTTATTAGTGAAACACCATGAGGTACAGTTGTAGACTTACAAATTTTTGTGCTTGTGTTTCAATTATACAATGATCAAATACCCATCCCTCCACCAGCGCCCATTTTCCACCACCACGGGTCCCAGTGTCTCTCCCACCCCCCATCCTACTCCACCCCTGTGATGGGGCATTCCCTTTTGTTCTCTCTCTCCGTTTGGGTGTTAGGGTTTGCAAAAGAGGCATTGAGTGGCAATCACGTTCGGTCTATAGTCTACTTTCAGCATGTGAGTATCTTTTTAAATGCTTACTGGCTATCGGGTATTCTAGGGGAAAGGGCAATTCAGATAGAAAAGGGAGCACCAAATAAAGGGTGTCTGGAGGATCCTCCCAGGAGGGGAGATGCATGTTGAAAGTAGACTATGGACTGAACATGTTTGCCACTCAATGCCTCTTTTGCAGACCACAACACCCAATAGGAGAGAGAGAACAAAAGGGAATGCCCTGCCACAGAGGCAGGGTGGAATGGGGAGGATGGGGGGGATGTTATCCATGGGGGTGGAAAATGGGCACTAGTGGAGGGATGGGTATTTGATCATTGTATAACTGAAACCCAAGCACAAAAATTTGTAAATCTAAAAAAAAAAAAATGCTTACTGGCTATTTATTGATCAAGAGTATCCACTCAAATCCCTTGTCCCTGTGTATTTTTATGGGGATTACCTCCAGCAGTGCTTCAGGGCCCAGGGCAACTCTTGCCAATGCTTGCTCAGTCCAGTGTTGCTGGCCTGGCAGTCTGGTGCTGGGGCCATGGGGCAAAGCAATAGAGGAAGGGCATGTGGTGCTACAGAACAAACTTAGCCCTTCCACTTGACCTATCTCCTTAACCTCTTGCCCATTTTTTAAAGTGCTTTTTTAAAAAAAATTTTTATTAGTGAAACACCATGAGTTACAGTTGTAGACTTACAAATTTTTGTGCTTGGGTTTCAGTTATACAATGATCGAGTACCCATCCCTCCACCAGTGCCCATTCTCCACCACCACTGATCCCAGTATCCCTCCCACCCCTCATCCCCCCATCCCACCCTGCCTCTGTGGCAGGGCATTTGGGCATTTCTCTCTCCTTTTGGGTGTTGTGGTTTGCAAAAGAGGCATTGAGTGGAAATCTTGTTCGGTCCATAGTCTACTTTCAGCATGCATCTCCCATCCTGGGAGGATCCTCCAAACAGCCTTTATTTGGTGCTCTCTTCTCTATATGAGCTGCCTTTACCCCTAGAGTGTGCGGCTGGCCTCCAAGCCATGGAGTAAATCTCCTGGTACTTATCTTGCTCTTGCCCATTTTTAATTAGGCTTTCTTTTCATCACTGGATTCTAAGAATTGGGTACTATACCCAGCAGTACTCGGGGGAGGCTCAGGAACCACCAAGTGCCCGAAATCAAGCGAACCCAAGGCTCTGGCACGCAAAGAATGAGTGACAGTTCTTTGGACATCTCCCCGGTCCAATCAAATATTTGAACCTTTGACCCATTCCTACATTTCCTCGTATGTCATCTTTAATGAGGTACTTACTGGGTATCAGACTGCAACCAGTGCCACCCAGTGACTGTACCTGACAGTTTCAGCAGTGCTGGGAAGGAGCCCAGGGCCTCCGATGTGCAAGGAACATGTTCTACTACTGAGCCACATCCTCAGCAACCTACTTACTTTTACAGGGGGCAATTACAATCATCTGAGTGTGAATATCCAGTTGTCACACAACCATCCGCTGGAAAACTAGTCTGTCTCACTGAACTGTCTTGGCATTCACAAAGACAATTAACTGCTCATAAATTAACTGCTTGTGTTTATATCCTCCCTCTCACTTTTAATTCATTGTTTTGTGTGTCAATCCTTATCCTTATGCTGGCAAACAGTCTGGGTTACTCTTTGAAATTAGAAAAAAAAAAAACAATGTCTGAGTCTCATGTGTGTGTGCATGTGTTGATGAGGACTGAACCCAGAAACTCATCCATGAAAAGCAAGCTTTTTTTTTTTAAATCAATTAGCTATATCCCTGGTGTCAAATTACTCTTTCTGGAGTGTTGGGAGAGGGCAGGGCAGGGAGGGAATGTGGGGGGTTAAGTGGGTCTGAGGAGACCTAACTCCAGCTGATGTTCAGCCAACTGAGCCTGGAGTTCAGTGGGAGAGCCTGAGGATCCAGTGCTGTCTGGACACTGGGGTGGCAGGGAATATCCAGCTGAACTGGGCAGTGCTTGGGGAACCATGCAGTGGCAGGGAACAAACCAGGTTTGTTAGCATGCAAGGAATGTTCCTTAACTTCCGCTCTAGCTCTGGTCCCCCTAATAATTCCTAAAAATCTTGTTTGACCCATTCTGTCTCCTCTTTTCTTCTGAGACTCCAATTACACGTGTTGAGAGTCCCAGGTACTACTATCCTAAATATAATGGGGACTCTGGTCTATCCCCCATTTTCTTTTTTCTCTATCACACTGAAAAATACAATTAAGTCTGTCTTCAAAATCTCACCAAGGTTTAAGGTTTCTTGTTAAACCCATCTAGTAAAACTTTTCTTCTTTCAAATGTGTGTATGTGGAGGTAGGGGGCACACTCGGCTGTGCTCAGGGCTTACTCCTGGCTCTGCACTCCAGGATACTTCCTGGCAGGTCTTGGGGAACATAAGCGGTACCAGTGAGGCAAATCCAGGCCCCCCGAGTGCAAGCATGGAAGCAAAGTATGCTACCCACTATACTATTTTATCACTCTGGGCCCTCATCCAGTAAACTTTTCACTTCAGATGTTGCTATTTCTAGTTCTATGTTGTTTTTCAAATCTGAGTCCAAGTCACTGAGCTTTTAATAGTTGCCTTTACTTTTCTTAATTCAAAATTTGGGTTATCTAAGGGCCAATTTATGCTGGTTGCATTTTCCCCTCTAGTTATGGTTCAAATTTTCCTGCTTGGCACAGGTCTAGTAACAGCTGACTCTGTTGCTGGTGCCTGTGGTTATGGTACAGCGCTCTACATCTGCGTCTCCCAGAGTGGGCTATACCCCTCCCTGGATGGCCTGGCACTATTGGGGGGCTGAGGTTTGGGAGGAGGCAGTGGTGGCAGTAGGTTCAGGAACAAGGGAAAGGGGGCATCTTCGGTTTATCTGCTTAAAAAAGTGCACAGGGGAGCAGAGTTGGTTTTGTTTCGCTTTCCTGGAAAAAAAAAAAAAAAAGACAGTAGGCCAAATAATCTGGGGACCTCTGATCTAGGTTATACTGTCTTTTTTAGTTTTGTTCTGCCTGGTGGACATCCTTGATTCTAAAATGGCTTAACTGAAAGTTTTATTAGGGCCGATTAAGAGCAATATTTACTCCATAATAGGAACTGACAAAACTTTTTTTTAATAAGGGCTAGACTGTACCTGTTATATTTGTGGATCAAGTTCTCAACTCTGATTTTTAGCCCAGAAGCAATTATGTAAATGAATCAATATGGATGGCTACATTTCAGTACTTCTGTAAAAAAATTTTTTTTTATTACAGTAACACCTGGCAATACTCGGGGGTTATTCCTGGCTCTGAACTCAGGAATTACTTCTGTCAGTACTCAGGACCAAATGGGATGCCATGGATCAAACCCAGGTAGGACACATTTATGGCAAGCACCCTATCCAACGCACTATCACTCTAATCCCAACAACACTATCTTTGCTAGAATTTTGTTTTTCACATAAATTTACTTCCCATAAAATGCAAAAAAAAATTTTTTTTTTCCAAATGAAAGGTTAACTACTGGGAAAAAATGAACGCACCACATAAAAATAAGCCAGTAGACCAGATCTCACAAACACGTCAAAATTTGCCAGCCCTTGCTCTGAGCTCTGATGCTTATTCCTAAAGCATGGGCTTTCTGGAATCTCAGATAAACATCTGGTGCAGGAACTAAGTCTCTGCACTCCGAAGGGCTAAAAACAATCTATCCAGGTACTATGGAATCTAAACCATGCTTAACCTCCACATGTACTCTCTATTCGTCTTTGAAATATACCACCTACGCAGGTACAGCCCATTCTTTTCCCATGTACCCTGGGGTCAACACTTAATCTTTGAATCTCCCAGTACCCTGCCATGCAAGTTTGAGCTGCTGCAGTAACTGAAAATGCCCATCTCTGCATCCTCAGCGCAGCAGAATTCCCTTGCTATGCTTGAATGCCACTCCCAATTATGTAGGCAGGAAATTCCCCTAAAGCATAGAGAGATAAGCTAAACGTGGGGCTCATCTTGTCTGCTCTCTCTCTCTCTAATAACCAGAGGCCGAAAACATATTTGGCCCAATTCTGGAACAGTTTACAGCTAGAGGAAAACTCCAATTCAGTTACTGCAGAAGAGCTGAAAGCAGATCTTCACGTCAGACAAATGGGATGAATAAATGAATGGCTAAACAAATCTTCCTTCATAAAGTTTTAGGTATAGGTGACGCTCAAAGTTTTCCACATTCTGATGTTTATACCTTCCTGTAATTACTTCCCATGAAGAGTGGATAAGACTGTGGACTGCATTTAATCCAAAGAATATGGCAAAGGCAACGGGTGATATAGACACGCGAAATAAAACACTTCTCACAGGTGCCAGAGACTTTCTATACTGATTCAATGAATGGTTCTGCCTTATTGTGGAAGGTTCTGTGAGAAGACATTTCAACAGCCATTAGGTACCGAGTGTGACTTCCAGACAAGAGCCAACAAGAAGACAAGGCCTGCAGAGCTACAGTTACAAACACAACTCAACCAGCAAACTGAGTGAGAGTGGAAGCAGATACCTGCATCTCTCGGTGAGAACGTACTATGGCAAATATACTGCTTGACTGCTTTGTACATCTAAGAAGACTCTAAGCAGAAAACCCAGAGAGGCCCAATGCCCTCAGAAACTGGGAGATAAAATTATCTACACTTAAAGGCACTAATATGATACTGAAAGGCATAAAATATTCACCAATATTTACAGTTCAGGCAGGAGCAGTGAGGGAACAGATCATAAAGTTGATCAACTAGACCCTTGACAGGTGAGCCAACTCAAGACCTATGTCATCAAACACAGCAGACACAGGGAGATGGCCAATAACCTCAGAGAGACAAAGTGAAAGAATGTGGCCGACAGCAAAAAGGCCTGGTCAGTCCAACACTTAGACATACCAGGATCAGCGGCAGTGCCTTTTCAATCCTATGGGAAACAGAAGTTTTGGTCCCAAAACATTGTCTACCTGTAATCACTCAGCAGCGTTTGCACAGACCCATTTACCTTCATGCTGACCCTATTTTGCTCCGCTAACGCAAACTCAATTTCAAAATTCAAAGTTCTGCTCTTATTAAAATATACTAGTACCACATTCTCAGAAAGAGAGAAAAATATCAATTAATGGCTTTTGTTTTTACTGTACTAAATTTAGAACATGCAACAGAACAGAGAGCATTTTAAAGCACTCACTTGTCCTCACCTCAGTTTCTGAATCACACTTACTTTTATAAAAATTCCAACCACTGTAAACAATCTTTTGACCGAACACTTTCCAAGCAGCATGTCTACAGAAACAATTAAAAAATAATAAGAAGAAGAGAGGAGAAAAGTCTGGGGAGTTAACTAATGAACAGGAGCAGCCGCTCTGCATGTGGCAGGCCCAGGTTTGATCCCCAGGAGACGCCTCCAAGCACAGAGCAAGATACAGCCTATGTGTACTTTTGGGCTGGCCTGAAAACAAACAAACAAACAAAAAAATTAAAGAAAAAAAAAAAGCAGAGGAATAGAGCAGAGGGAATGAAATGTTACCTGGCAAGTCTAAGCAAAAAATGTGCGTGCCAACTAGACAACTCTCAGCATTTCTAACAGATTTGAAGTTTTCAAAATATAAAACTGTGGACAAAGAAGCTGATTTTCAGTTAGCTAATCAAATTAGGAATAAATAATGTCCTAAAGTTAGTAAGACAAGCATAACTCTTACTTAGGTAAATAAAGATATTAAAAAAACAAGGAAAATATCCAGACCTACATGTTTCAAAGCAGTTACACTAAACAACTACTCTATACTCTTCTATCAAAAATTTTAAAACTTAAGAAGCCCCATAAAAGTATTAATTTCATAAATCACCTTTACAGTTACTTCTTTCTACACCCAAGATCATCTTTTAAAACTTCAATTATTTTATAAATACAACATGGAAAACTAATATCCAATTTTAATGAAAACTGCATTTACCTGTGATAATTAAAATCATTTAACCTCTAGCCTCAACACAAATCCAGAGAAGAAAAATGAAAAGCTGTATTTTATTAAGAAATTATGTCCATTAAAGTTTGAAAAGCTTTACTCTAGATAGTAATACTCATTTATTTCATGCATTATATGCATAAACTATAATTCAAGTCACTGTCACTGTCCTCCCATTGTTCATAGATTTGCTCGAGCGGGCCCAGTAACGTCTCCACCATGAGACTTTGTTGTTACTGTGTTTGGCATATTGAATAAATCACAGGGAGCTTGCCAGGCCTTGTCATGCAGGAGAGATACTCTCGGTAGCTTGCCGGGCTCTCCGAGAGGGGTGGAGGAATCGAACTCGGGTCGGCCAAGTTGGCTGCGTGCAAGGCAAACGCCCTACCGCTGTGCTATCACTCCAAACCTAATTCAAGTCATTAGTATCGAAGTATGTAAAAATTCAAATAAATATGTCTATGTGACATTTTGAACAGGTTTCCCCAAACACTAATTCAGCTGAACTACAAAATGAAACAAGTGTGGGGGTGGGAGATGGGGGTGAGTAATGAAGGCTGGGGAAATTATAGCACTGCACAAAATCTAGTAAAAATCAGTATCTTTGAAAACAACTATAAATGAAATAAACTCAAAGAGGTTTGGTTAAAGCTTAGATATCATCATCAAATACCCAATACAACATCATCAAAGAAAAAGACTGGGGTGGGGACGATAATACAGCGGGGAGGGTGTTTGCCTTGCAGGCAGCTGACCTGGTTCAATCCCCGGTATCCCAGATGGTCCTCCAAGCACTGCCAGGAGTAATTCACATGTACAGAGCCAGCAGTGACACCTGACGATACTCAGGTGTATCCCCTGAGTATCATCAGATGTCACCCAAAAAACCAAAATAAGGGAAAAAAACGTAATGAAAAGAAAGAGAATGGGGGCCAAAGCAATAGTACAGAGGGTAGAGTGTTTGCCTTGCATGTGGCAGATCTGGGTTCCTCCTGGCACCTATATGGTGCCCCGAGCACCGCCAGGAGTGATTCCTGAGTGCAGAGCCACAGTAACTCCTGAGCATCGCCGGGTGTGACCCAAAAGTGGGGGGGGGGGGGGGGGAAGGGGGAGAAAGAAAAGGAAAAAGACTTAACACATCATTTGATAACATAAACTTTAATTTCTTTTTTTTTTTTAATTTCTCTTTGTAAGAAGCATTGATTTTCTTCCCTGAAAACTTGTTACTCAGTTTCATTATAATCAATCAAAAGCAGTAATGCAATAAAATAGATAGGCTTATTTAAACAGTATAAACTATCAAATATGTGAGAACAATCTTTAAGGCAAGTTATATTTTGCTATAACTTGAAATAAATGCAACTTAATATACAAAAGAAATCTGGTCAATAATTTTCCTCCAACGAGGCCAGATAATTGTAACTAAACACTTGATAGTAACTAATTTAAACACTTGGCAGCCTGAGCAAATCTGAAATGTTTTCTAAAATTTCTTTATTTGTGTTAAGATTCTGGCTTGGGGCTAGAGCGATAGCACAGCAGATAGGGCATTTGCCTTGCACGCAACCAACATGGCCGACCTGAGTTCGATTTTTCCGCCCCTCTTGGAGAGCCCGGCAAGCTACTAAGAGTATCTCGCCCGCACGGCAAAGCCTGGCAAGCTACCAGTGATGTATTCGATATGCCAAACACAGTAACAACAAGTCTCACGATGGAGACGTTACTGGGCCCGCTCGAGCAAATCGATGAACAACAGGAGGACCGTAACCATGACCATCAAGATTCTAGCTTAATTATATCCTTATTAATTTAATTTCTCTAACAAACTTTGCTGGGAAGAAAAAATGTTTGATTTCCTATGAACCTCAAAGAGCAATTCATTTAAATTACTAAGAATAAATCCATTAATTATTAAATTAAAATTATACTTTCATAAAAAGCAATTTTCCAGAATAACAAAAATTTGGGGACAATGTGAGAATTATTTTATAATGTTATAGTATCTTTTTATGTTTGGCTTAATAGAAAATGGATGGATTATCTCATTTACTTCATTTACTTCATATTCAATATCCTGTAATTCATTTTGGTTAAAGTATGTAAATAACCAAGCTAATAAAAATGTGGTTAAATGTTGGCAGGGATGTGGTAAAAAGGGAAATCTCATCCACTGCTGGTGGAAATGTTGTCTGGTTCAACCCTAGGGAAAATGGTATTGAGAGTCCTCAGTAAACTTAGAATTGAGCTGCCATATGACCCAGCAATTTCACTTTTGGGCATCTATTCAAAGACAAAAAAGCATTCATTCAAAAGGACATATACACACAATTATTCTTTGCTGAACTTAGCACAGAAGCTAAATTATGGGATTAACCTAGGTGTCCAAGGGCAGATGAATGAACTGTGAAGATGTATAAGACACAATATATACGAATACTAGGCAGATACAAGGAATGATGAAATCATGCAATGACCTCACTTATCTGTAGCATATAGAATAACTAGATAAGGAAATGTAAGGTAGTAAAGGGGGGACGTCTAGATCCCTCTTGACCCCAGAGTTAGGAAAGATAAGGACAGAGAAGAAATGGAGGGGGAGAAAGGAAAAAGATAACAAGTAATGGGAGAATTGGGGTCAGAAGCCTTGGACGTAGGAGAGCGGTATAGCTATATATCCAAAGTAGCACTGTCCTCCTGTTGTTCATCGATTTGCTCGAACAGGCACCAGTAACGTTGTGAGACTTGTTGTTACTGTTTTTGGCATATCGAATAGGTCACAGGTAGCTTGCCAGGCTTTGCCATGCAGGCGAGATACTCTCAGTAGCTTGCCAGGCTCTCCAAGAGGGGTGGAGGAATGGAACCCGGGTCGGCCGTGGGCAAGGCAAACACCCTACCCGCTGTGCTATTGCTTCAGTCCATATCCAAAGTACAGACTCAAAAACACTGAAAGCATGAGAGCTAAACTACAACCACAGAACCCGGAAATGTGCTTGTCAATGTGGGGGTGTGTTGGGGTGGGGGTAGGAAGGAGCAGGGAACAAAGGCAGAGGAAAGTTGACAATGGTGCTGGGATTGGTGTTTGAATACTATAGGCCTAAGACTCAACTATATTTTGTAAATAACAATCCTTTAATTTTTTTAATTTAAAGGGAAGAAAAGAAAAACACAGTGAGAAGAAATGTAGTAGTTCAAATCTTTGAATAGCAGTGTTGAATTTGTACTACTCCCAATTCAACAAGTATGGCTCATTATAATGTTAATAGTATTTGAAGTCACAACAATGAGTATTTCATATTGTTACATCAAAATCCCTGGTGCTAATTACACACTTTGACTATATCTTTTATATACTGGTTATTGTTTATAAAGTCAATGTAGATTTTTCAGATGTTCACACACTTTATTATAACATTAGTTTTTAAAATCAGATTTATTAAAATAATCAATCATTTCAGAAAATTTCTTGGGAATAAAATCACTACGAAGTTCATGGTGTTAGATTTAAGTTTCTGAAAATTTCACTTAAAAGTTCAAATTTTATATTGGGTTGGGGAGAGAGTACAATGAACTGAAGCACACGCTTTGCATTCAGGAGATTGCAAATCTTAGGAGATTCTGAGACCACAAGGTGTGGTTCAAAAAAGGAAAAAGTTCAAATGTTATTATCAGCAACAGATACTCTCAGTTGCTGTTCTTGAAATTAGCGGCTCATTTCATTCATTTTTAAGAAACCATGTAACATAAACTGAAATCTGAACTGTTCTTTTTTTCTGTAAACCATTGCTTCAAATTTAAAAAAATGTAATTACAATGAAAAAAAAAAGTGATCAATCAACCTGCACCTCAACTAGGGGCAGAAGTGCTCTTCATTAAGATACCCATCATATTTGACATACAGCAGAATTGCTTTATATGTACTTTCTTCCACTTTCATCACAGGAGATCAAGAGGTTGAGTGTTTCTAAACTGGAGAAGTAGTACAGCAAGTAGGGCATTTGTTTTGCACGTGGCCATTCCAGGTTCAATCCCTGGTATCTCATTTGTTAACCCCAGCTTACCAGAAGTAATCCCTGAGTAAGATCAGAGAGAACAGCCATCTGTGTCCCTCGCTCCCAAACAGGTTAGTGTTAGTAATTTATACCACTTCCTCCCTGCCACTTCCTTCAGAGCAGTTTTAAATGAAATTGGTATTATTTTTATAATACGTGTGCATTATTAAATAATAGAATGATATTTAGTACAGTCTGGTACATTGCCTTGCTTACCGTGTGCTTACATGCAAACAATTTTACTTGCCTTGTTTTTCCAGATCAGTACAGATGTAAACATAGCAGAGGGGACCATGTATGCAGTTGACTAAAAGGCATGTGCTCTACCACTGAGTAACATCCCCAGCCCAGTTAAGAGTCCATCTTATTAGGGATTCTAAAGCCTTTATGATAATACTTACACTAATTTAATCTTTATAGCATTATAAAGTTAGTATATTATTATAGACAATTTTTGTTTTGCAAGGTAATGCAGTAAATGAAATCACTGATTTTAGAATAACATCCTTATTTTCCATACTGCCAACCTCAAATCTGTGGCAACAAAGTACTGTGCAGAAAAGTATTTAAAATAAAAATGATAGGTAAAGACTGCCAGTAATCCTCAAACTCAAGTTTATCAAAACAGGAAGGAAAGCACCTTAAGAAGAATAGATGAGCAGCGTATAGGCAGTGACTTCACAAAATGGATACTAAAAAGATCTAGTTACATGTTAAAAACTATCACAATTATTTCTCAAAACAAATTTAGATCAAGTCTTTTGATTTGTTTCTCAATTCCTGTCTCATTTCATTCAAATTAGCTTTAGAGTTTTTCAAAAATATTTTTCCCTCCCCATTTCCAGGATCCCATTATTCTCAGAATCTATGGATTTCCTATTGTCCTTTTAAATGAATATATTTCAAATATTATCAATATCAAAAAATGCATTAAGCTCCAACAAAGAGGCAATTATACTTGAAGAGCTAATTGGGAACAAATTGAAAATGATTTTATAGATGAACTCTAATGGCAGCTTAGCAGTTAAAAAGTTCAGGAAAAAAAGCAATAAACCACGTCTCAGGAAAAAAAAATTCTACTCTAAGTCTACTTACTAAGTACCACAAGTGGGACAAGTGGGAAATGCTATTTAAACTATACCTTAAAATGTACTGTGATGTTCCAAGGAAGAGCTGAACTTGATGCAAGAAGATCAAATAGCAAACCAATTGGATAATGCCTAAAAATGAAAGAGTATATTTTGAGAGAGAACAAGAATTTAAGTATAACTACAATGCTAAAATAAAACTTCCAGCAAATGTTTAACATGAAATATCAGGGGGGCTTTAACTGCAAATCACAGGAAGGTAATATTTTATATTACCTTATACTTGCCTGGACTAATAAAGTAAACAGTTTCCAGGCATCAGATAATTTTATTCTAACCATTGCATTTCTCATGAAAGCCTCAATATACTTAATGGGACTATGCTAAAATACCTTATCAACCAAGAGCAAGCTTATATCTCAGTATTGCAGCATCTAAATGATTATCCCAATATTTATGTAATCAACTAATGTTTTAAATATATTTATTTTTAAAACAATGTAAAGTTTTAGGAAAACTGATATGAATTTTAGGAAAAAGTAAAGTTTTAGGAAAATTTCCTAAAATGTAATCACCTATTTTGTAGTAGTTACTACCAACATATAAGCTAATCTTTTATCTTCGTATATGAATCTCAATATATTAGGTTATCATATATTAACTATTATAACCTATTTATTTCACAAAATAACATATCAATATTTTCTAAAATCACTGAATATCCTTATGCAACCCAATACTAAATCTTTAAAAAGAGTAAGTTTTGGACTTTCCAAGTAGGAGAACATTTCTTAATATTCCCACTGCTAACAGTGGAGCAAACTATTTTGGGATAATAAATGTTTAATAATACAAACCTTGCAGAATTTCATAAACAAACCTTATTTTATAAATGATCCTTTAAAGTATTTACAATGAGTCTGGAGAAATAGAACTGAAGGCAAGGCACTGGTCATATGCACCCAGCCCTAGTTTGACTCTCTGGTACAACATATGGTCCCCCAAACAAGGCTGGGGTTCACTCCTAGCTAAGAGCCAGAAATAGCCCCAGAGCACCACCTAGTGTGGTCCAAAGACTCAAAAACCAAAAAAAAAAAAAAAAAAAGAAAAGGAAAAAAAAAGGTATCTACAATGAATAGCTTATTCGTGAACAGTGAATCAGAATCCCAATAAAGGCAAAAAAAGAGGGCTACATGTTTTATGTACAGCCCTGTTCTCTCCCATATATTAGTGAATTGCTCCTAGAAATACCTGGGGACTAGAACAATACTACAATGGGCAGGGCTTTTGCTTTGCATGAGGCCAACCCAGGTTCAATCCCTGGAATCCCATTTAGTCACCTGAACCTGCTAAGAATGACTCCTGGGTGCAGAAAGAACAGTAAGCACTGAACATCATCAGTTGTGGCCCCAAAACAAAAAGTTGAAAAATCGAAAATACGTATCTGATTTTTCTCAGTAACCCCTATATACTACTTTTGATCAAGATTCAAATGATAGCTAATACTATTGTTATCTTACTCTTAAGATATTATATTTGTCAAAAAGTCACCAGTCACTAACAATCATATATTTATTTGAATGAATGCCTTAATAGTGAAATAAAGCAACAGGTATCTTTAGTCAAACATGTACTGTATCTCAATATTAGCCTTTGAACTTCTATTTTAAAAAAATTAGAATCAGTAATCTTCTGAAACTATAACTATATACTAAAGGAAATCTTATACCACAATCAATGGAATATTTCCCTCAGGAAATTTTGAAACCAGATAAGCCTCTGGTCTCAAAGACTATAAAAATAACTATTAGACATATTATATTTTAGACAAATAATAGATTATATCACATTCTGGTCTTATAGGTGGCAGGCTTCACATAAATTTCTTCTCTTTTGTTTTGGGGTCATTCCCAGGGATAATTGGGGGACCATGCAGTGGCCAAGGATCTAACCTGTGTCTCCTGCTCACCAAGCGTGATTCAGCCTCATCGAGCTATCTCTCTGGCACCAATATAGAACATTTTCAGTCTTCAATTATATTTTTAGGCTGTCTCTCTTAGGAGTCTACAACTAGGTTAAGAATGAATGTTAAGTTAACAGCACACTGCTTTCCAATTCTCTGAAGTGCTACATATCAACTAAAGAATTCCTTGAACAGATTGTGTAGTTGATTTTTTGGATGAATTCACCAGTGACCTGATCCATAAATGATTAGTAATTCAGTGTTGCATGCATTCTCTGCCATTCAAAAATAAAACTATAGGCAAATTCTAATATTAAAGACAATTTTAAAGCAATCTGTATCATATAAAATTATGCATCATATAAAAATAGCATGTATTTGGGTGAACATACAAGTTAACCATTAATTATATTTTAAACTCAATAATCTTTAGAAGGCCCAAATGTACAAAACTTCAGCAAAATAGGTAATAGACATAATGCATAAATCAATAAAGATCCAGAAAATAGTTATCACAAAGATCCAAAGGATTCAATTTTAGGTTCTTAACTTCTCTTGAGTGGTTTCCTATTTTAAGAATGGATTATTTCACGTTTTTTATTCTTATATAAAATCTTCCAACAATCGAGGAGAACCATACTTTTTTTTTTAAGAAAAAAAAAAGAAGAAAGAAAAGAAAAAGGAAAAAAGAAAGGGTTTGGAGATGTTGCTCAAGTGGTAGAATTTAAGCCTGGCTCAGTTCCTTCCCGGGCACCACAAGGCTTCCTCTCCACACTGTGTGTTCATCCACAAGGGACCACCAGGTATGCCACCCCACCTCTAGAACATATGGAACTTTCTGTCTAGTTAGTACCATATCTATGCCCTGTATTCTTTTATGAATCTAAAATATACTATAAGAACTTGGTGACCTTATTTTTTCCTATGTGTCTTGAAACATTTTGCCCTTCTTGAAGGACTTTACCTTTCCAGAAATTATTTCAACACCCTAGGAATGATTTCATAAATGATTTCACAAATATCATCATTTTCAAACCAAAATAATAAGCATATCTAAGAACGTTGGCAAGCCTAGATAATGCAATACATCCTACTTCCACTTTCTCTTTTATTTATTTTTTATTTTTTATTTTTTTTTGGTTTTTGGTCCACCTGGCAATGCTCAGGGGTTACTCCTGGCTCTGCACATAGGAATCACTCTGGGTGGTACTTGGAGGACCATGTGGGAATTGAAGCAGAGTCAATCACATACAAGGAAAGTGCCATAACCACTGTACTATCTCTCCAACTCCTTCCATTTTTTTTTACTGTATTTGCCTGAAGACACCATCCTATGTCAATAAAATATGAAATAAGAATGTAGACACCGTCTTTGGAGCCTAACATTAAAATTTTAAGCTGAAAATTCAAAATGTCTAATTTTTTTGAGTCACATATTAAAAATGTCTGATTTTTTAACCTATAACGAGAAAGACAAAGCTGACAGAGAAAGATGCTTCACAATCGGATAAACCGTAAGATTTTGCACAAAGACAGCAGTTCTTAGGATGACAATGAAAAAACTGTTTAAATTAAATCTCAGATCATTAAGTCTTTAAGATAATGGTATTCTAATAAATTCATAGAACTTAAGAATTAGTAGTGAATAGAGTTCTGAGTAAATGATATTCTGATCCACAGCATTCAATAATAGAATTTAAGCAAACAATACTTCGTGACAAATACTTCAGCCTCTCCAGTTTTCTACAAGGATGTGTGACAGTATTCTTTTACATTTTATACTATTTGTACACTGCAATTTATTTCACAGTAATTGGACAAATGTTAAAAGCAGATGATTTTTGTACAATGGTGATAAGAATTAAGACGTAAAAATGAAAAGGTAATCATCATTCTAAAAACGTAAGATCATTAGCCCAAAAAACAATCTGCCAAAGAAATTTTAAAATTTAACACTGTGGTTAAATGCAATAAGAGTCAAAAATAATAAGTTAGCATGTCTTAGAAGACAGCTGTAAGGAAGCTCTTAAGCTGTTACTTGCATTCAGAAGGAAATGCCCATTTCAGGAAAGTATACGTTCAAATTCAGGAAAACATGTAGTGAAAATGTATATCTATATTTTAATATTTATGATAATTTCTAATAAAGTCACACACTATTCTTCTCTAAATTATTTACAGGAGTGAAATACATTTTTTAATGTTTTGGGTTGGGAGCAGTACAGCAGGTAGGGTATTTGCCTTGCACGCTATATAGTCCTCGCTATATAGCAGAGACTGTCACACACAATCACCACCAGGTGTGGCCAAAAACAAAAGAAAGTTATTTGGTCTCTAGAGGCAAGTGATACTTCTTTTTCCTGACAAAATAATTCTTTGGGTCGATACTTAAATGTTATAGTTTCTCAAACTTAAGTACATGTAAATATTAACACCAAAATATTCTAAACAATGTAATAGTTAATAATTATCCTATAATTGGGGCCAGAGAGGTAATATATTGGGAAAGCACGTGACTTGCAAGCAGCACACAATGGGTTCAATTCCTCCTGAGCACAGAGCCAGGAGTAAACCCTGAGTACCACCAGGTACAGGCCAAAATCCAAATGCCATAAAAAAATTTATCTAGGTCAGAAAAACTTAGAAACAAAATAATCATTTCTGTCAAAGTCTACGACACTGACACACAGTAAGTACATCAGAACAATTTTGATGCAGGACAGTAAATCCAAGCAAACATAACGGAATTACGGGCTGAACAAATAGTATGGAATGAAGGCAGCTGCCTTGCATGTGGCCGACCTGGATTTGGTCCCTGGCATCCCATATGGTCGTCGAGCACAGCCAGGAGTGATTCATGAGTGCAGAGCCAGGAGTAACCCCTGAGCAACTCCTGGTGCGGGCCCCCGCCCCTCCAAAACACCCACAAAAACAAACAAACAAACAAAAACAGAACTGATTTTAAAAATGCCTGTTTCTGACAAATTTATTAATATGCAAGAAAATCTAAACAAAGAAAAAAAACGGCAAAATTTAAAGTACTGAATTTCTCTTACTATAACTGGTTTAGCTTTATCTGTCAAATATTTCAAAAGTACTACTTTGCACAACTCTAAAACAAGCATTCTATATGTAATTTTATTAGAAGGCTTCTAACCCACAACATAGAAACCACTTCAGCAGAAACCACATAAGAAAATCATGTTGCCATTGGCTGTTGTGCTGCTACTCCTGCCAATGTAACCTAAATTTAATAAGAAAAGGAAGTGGTGAGATTTTGAACCTGGAATACATCCCAGAAGAGAGCCGACCAGCTAAAAGATCAGCCTATATTGCCCCGCACCTGTCGGGTTGCACCAGGCTCTTGCTGTGCTCACTGTTTCCACTTCATTCGTTTTCTTTCTCTTCCTTTAATTGTTCATTTTCTCTAAGTTCAGTTCTCAACTATTAACTGTCTCATTTTTCTTCGCATATGATTTTTATTTTCTTTTCCCTTTTATTTCCGATAAAACAGACCATATCCTGACACAAGAAGCAGCGATCATGCTATGTTCTGAAATCAGCCAAGGGTGTTGTTCATTCTAATCTAACATCTGCAGTCAGAGAGCCAGTCAGATTCTAAGATCAGCACAGAAAAGAATCTTCCAAATTTACTGGGACTATCAACCCATTCCATTAACTGAAATAAATACGTACTGTTCGTGTTGGCTAAATTAGTAGCTTATTGAAAACAAGATTTTGTTGAACTAAAATGTTAACTCAGGGGCTAGGTAGTACAGGGCTTCAGGCACTTGCCTTAGAGGCAGCAGACCCCATTCTACGCCTGGCAATGCATCTGCTCCCCAAGCTCCTGCAGCAATGATACTTGAGCACTGAAACAGGAGTTAAGCTTTGAGCACAGCTAGAGGTGGCACAAAACTCCCTGAATTAAAAATAAAAATGTGTAAGTCTTATGTAAACTAAAATCATTTAATGATCACAACCTATTGTGCCTTATTTTATGGTACAATCACATACAACTGCAGGGCCAGAAATATGACTCAGCAGGCTGGCAGGTATGTTTTGAGAACTAAGCCCAGGTCTGAACCTCAGTGTGGCACGGTCCCCCCCAAGTACCACCAAATATGGCCCCTAAAACAAAACCCAAACAAATAAAGGACTACAAATTAGCACTATGGTTCACAGTCTGTAAAGCTTACTTTTGTGTAAAGAAGAGCAGAAAATAACCAAGGGGCTACTTTATATATAAAATGCTTGGTAAAGCACTTCTCAGAACTCCAGCTTAGAGAAAAAATTATAAAGCTTTAGAAATTCATTACTTAAGACAAATAACTAAACATGCAAGAGTCTATACAGTATTTGGATTAAATATTAAAGCTATTTCAATTTTTTAAATAAAAATTTTAAAGCTATTTATAACGTTAAAAAAGTACTCAAGTTTTACTTAAGCATTTTATATATGAAATTACAAAAATACAGTGTTATACTCTATCATTCTATTATGTTTAAGATAAACTGACATCTGCTCCTTTCCAATACAAATGGTAGTTTCAACTTCTTTCAACTATCAGTCTATAAAATAAATACAAAATAATAATATACTGTAAGAGACACTTGTTCTATCCTTGACAAAAGTCTTTTTCTAAATTTTATTACCTAAGGTCTAAAATCTAAACCATCCTAAGTATTCTTCAGGAGTACCAAGAACTATTCTCTTAAAATAAGACTAATTATAAAAGTAACAAGTTTGAATCTGAGTAATAATAAGAAACTTTACCCTTTAAAATGCAATGTAAGAGCACCCTCTACTGATCAAATCACTAAAAAAAAAAAAAAAAAAACCACCCTGAATTAGATGAGTATCCTCCATTTCTCATGTAATTTTTAAGTAGAAAAGAAGACAGAGAATAAAACATCAATTAACTAAAAAATTCCCAGGCACCTCTTTGCAAAACAACAATAAAGTAAGTATTCATTATGCTTATGCAACTGCTCAACTTCTATGTTGGAAGGGAGGCCTCACCAACTTGACACTGTAAACCAGAAGTCAATAAAGGGTTGGATTTTTTGTTTGGTTTTTGATTTTGGGTTTTTTTTTTTTTTTTGGAGGGGGAGGATGGGGGAGTGCAGTCTAGTGCTCAGGTAGGGCAAATATTCTATTTCTTTTAATATGCATTTTTTCAAACTTTAATTTTTTTAAGTTGTTATTTTAATTTTTTTTAAGTTGAATCACCATGAGATTACACTGTTACAAAGTAGTTCATGATTGGGTTTCAGTCATAACAATGTTCTAAAACCCATCCCTTCACCAGTGTACATTTCCCACCACCAATGTTCCCACCCTTCCTGCCCTGTCCCACCTCAGTCTGCCTCTACAACAGAAACTTTTCGTCTCTAACACTGAGGCTCAGCCCAGTTCCAGTAAAAGGTTCTCAAGGAGAGTAACAATGTCAGATCTATAAATGGAACTCAGAATGACAAAAAATTAATAGTACTGGAGGCAGGGAAACAACATATTCAGAAAGAAAAATCAGAACCTTGGGGCTAGATGATAAGGAAATGAAAAGTGAAGTCTGAACACCAACAAATTAAAGAGTCTGTTCTCTAATAACAGAGTCAAACTTGAAATCAATAAAAGACAGACCAAAAGCTGTGGAAACTGAATAGCTCATTTATTAATAATGAACAGGTTATCAAATCTTGAAACTCTGTTAAATCTTAACAAACGTCGAAAACAAAAATAAAACAAAACTTAGTACCAAAGACAAATAGCACAGTGGTAGGGAGTTTGCCTTGCACGCAGCCAACATGGCCGACCCGAGTTCGATTCCTCCGCCCCTCTCGGAGAGCCCGGCAAGCTACCGAGAGTATCTTGCCCGCACGGCAGAGCCTGGCAAGCTCCCCATGACGTATTGGATGTGCCAGACACAGTAACAACAAAGTCTCCAATGGAGACATTACTGGGCCCGCTCGAGCAAATCGATGATCAACGGGAGGGCCTTTTGCTTTTTATAGTACTGTATTTTAAAAATATGTAAACAGGGCCAGGAGAGAACTCAAAGGACCAATCTCAATGCCAGCACGGCATGGAGCCGCAAAGCTCAGAGCTGGAAGTAGACCAAGCAAACAGTACATGGCCCCCAGACAAAAGCAGACAAAAAAAAAATACATAAAAATGAGGCAAGTGAAGTACCAGAGATGTGAAGTACCAGAGATGGATGGCACTACAATGTACTTACCACTACTGAATCACCTGCACACTATAAAATGGCTGAGACAGGGAACTTTATGTATTTTACAACAATTTTGAAGATTTTAAAGGTACGGTCTGAAATCAATACTCTAAGTCCCTACCAGAAGAAAGGGGGGGGAGGGGAAGAAAAGGGAAGAAGAGGGAAGAAAACTATTAAAAACAAAAAGATATTAATAAAATTGAAGACAGGAAAATAAAAATAAACAAAGAAAAGACTGATTATTTAAAAAAATCAATACACTTAGAAAACCTCTACTATAGTTTAAAAAAAAAAGGAAGAGATCACCAACATTAAGGATAAAATAGGGAGTGTGGGAATGTCAATATAGACCCTATAAGCATGAAAAGATACTTAAACAACTTGTTATTAGAAACTCAACAACTTGAAACAAATGAACCAATTCCTCATAAAACACAAGTTACCTAAACTCAAAGCCAGTGAGACAGCTAGTGTGTATGTATTTAGGAAGCTGAGGACCAATCCCCAGAACCACACGGTCCCCGACCACCACCACCAAGAGTGACCCCTAAGCAATCTCTTTCTTGGAGGAGCCCCTAAGCATGACTAGGCCTCACCCTACAGCAAAACAAAGGGGGAAAAAAATGAGGCTTGCTCTTTCAAGTCCATGTTCTCCCTTGAACAGATATCTTGTTTGCTTATCTCTATTTTCTGCTTTTTTTCTTTCATTGTGGAAAAGTCCCTGGTCTCTCTTGGACACTTATTTCCTCTCTTTCTCTTGTCACTCCTCGTGTCTTTCTAGGTGAACTTTGTTAAATAAAAACAATCTTGCTTCCACACACACACATAAAAGGGAAGGAAATAAAATGCACAATCCAAATACACCTATACACAAAGAAATAAAAGTTCATTATTATCAAAAGTTCCCTCCCCAAAATTCTCCAGACCAGATAGTTCCACTGAAGATTTCTCCCAACCATTTAAAAATTAACACAATAGCACATCAGGTAGGGCGTTTGCCTTGCACGCAGCCAACAAGGGTTCGATTCCCAGCATCCCACATGGTCCCCTGAGCACCGCCAGGGATAATTCCTGAGTTCAGAGCCAGGAGTAACCCCTGTGCATCGCCAGGTGTGACCCAAAAAGCAAAAAAAAAATTTAAAAAAAATTAACACAATTTTTACACAATATATTCTAGAATATGTAAAAGGACAGAGGTGTTCTAATCATTTTACAAAAGCATTAATCCAATACCAACCCAGTTAATGACAGTAAAAAAGTACAAACAAAAAATACAAAACTACAGAGATAAGTATCTCTCACAAATTAAGTCACAAAAATTGTCAACAAGATTAGTACACACAGCAATTTATATAAACAATTACATATGACGATAAAGTGGGATTCCTGTTGATCTTATATATCTTCTAATGATAAAGACAAGTCTGCAAGACTGGTTCAACATTGAAAAAAATTCATCAGTGTAACAAAAATGACAGAAAAAATATAGGATCTTTAACAGTTAACAAAGAAAAGGTATAGGGGGGAAAAGATATTTCACCAAGTTAAAAATGGAAGAGATTTACCTCAACCTGATGCAAAGCATCTGAGTAGTCAGAAACACAATTGAAGACAGCTTTAAAATTCAAAATTGTTCCTTATATGAAGAGAAAAGCTCAAGTAACTAAATTAAGACAAAGAATCAGAAATAGAAGGAATATCAATTTGTACTTTCTTCTTTTATGACTCTCTAATGTTTAATTTCCTTTCTTACTTGGATTTATTTAAAACTGCAAAGAATTGGTATAAAAAAAAGATGTTTTGTCTACTCAAATATTCCCCACTCTTCAGACACTTGCTTGGTCTCAAAAGTCTACCTCTCAAAAAATTCCAGTGGTAATTGCTTCACTCCAATAATGATCTTACCCTAAGATATCCACTTTGTAAGTGCCAGGGTATATTGATAGCGTATCACTAGGAAGAGAATTAATTTTTAAAAAGAGAAAGGAGAAAGACTTAGCCCGGAGTCCCTGGATTACCTTTCATGCCTCTGGAAGTTGTTCATTCCTCAAATATATGGGTGTACCTAACAATACTAAAGAAAAAGTTCTTAAACGTTATTAAGTACAATGAGCTTACAGAAAGACATAACCCATAAAGTGATATGAATAAAAAGTTCAACACTCCCAGAAACTAAAATAAAGGTATGTGAGTAACTTTTAAGGACGCTGAAAGGGAAAATAAGTCTTTAATAAAACACTATTAGAAAGAATAAATACTGACAAAATAGGAAGTCGACATACTTAAGCCAAAATTTTTCTACTGTAAGGGAGAAATAGGTTCAGACATTACTTATTGGTATCATATGAGAATTTAAATCTGCAGAACACAAATCACATATAATCCAAAAATAACCACTAGACGGGGCTTGTTAGACTAGCATCTGAAAGACAATATTTAGCAATAATTTACTATAAAATATAAACTAAAGTTTCCATTCCTATCCAGAGTTATCTCAATTGTGTGTAGTTTGGGTGTTATACACACACACACACTGGGCAATATTTCTGATCACCACTAGAGGGAGTACTACTGGTGCTAGTGAGCAAAGACAGGGCTGCCACTAAAACTGTTACCAAGTATAAGATAGCCCCCCAGGACAAGAAGTAGTTCAGTCAAAATGTCAATAGGACGGTTGAGAAGTTGCTTCACAAAAATAAAACTAAAAAGCCACGTTTCCATAGCATTAATCAGTATGACAATCTACAATTAACATACATAAAATACATTGCTACACAAGGTTATTTCCTCCTCCTTCCTTCCCTTTACTGATCCTTGCTCCTTTTATGTTTCTTTTAAATCACTTTCCCATTCCAAAATCTTTAGTTCTTCTGAGAAACATCCTGGAGCTGGAGCGATAGTACAGCAGGTAGGGCGCTTGCCTTGCACCTGGCTGACCTAGGTTCGATCTCTGGCACTCCATTCGGTTCCCTGAACCTGCCAGGAGTAATTCCTGAGAACAGAACTAGGAGTAAGTCCTGACCACCGCCAGGTGTAGTCCAAAAAAGCAAAATAAAACAAAACAGAAAAAACAGAAAACACCGACTTATCACACTACTTGAGGTCTACAGCTTCTCAAGATCTTGAGTCTAACATGATCATGAAGGTCATATTGTTTTGTTAAAAAATTATGTTATTTAAAAAAGTTGTCACTCTCACAGAACCACCTCAAAAGGCTAGAGATGTGACCTGTTACTAATACAAATTATTTCTAATACATGAACTGCATGCATTAGTTTTATCACTTTGTATGGTTTTAAATCATAATAAAAAATTACTCTGGGAAATTCAACAGCACAGAATGCATTTCAAAACTTCACTCCATATTTCTGAGTAATTCTTTTATTCACATTAGCTTCATTTAATTAACACCAACTAGCATTCTTAATTATGTCTAATTCAGAACTTATTTTAATACATCTAGATTCAAAGAGCAAGACCATTTTTAACCTTCTTATATTTTTCATATTTCATTTAAATCCTGACAGTCTTTGCCTCTTTTAATCAACTATATCCATAATGCAGCATTTCTAAAACCTATATTACAGCCTAACTTGAACCATTTTAAAACTCTCTGTAATTTTCTTTCTTTCTTTAACAGTTGGGCTGGAGCGATAGTACAGTGGTAGGGCATTTGCCTTGCACGCAGCCAGCCCAACCGAGCCAGGTTCGATTCCTCCAATCCTCTCCGCGAGCCCAGCAAGCTACTGAAAGCATCTCGCCCACACAGCAAAGCCTGGCAAGCTACCCTTGATGTATTCAATATGCCAAACACAGTTACAACAAGTCTCAAAATGGAGAGACGTTACTGGACCTGCTCGAGCAAATCGATGAACAGGACAGTGCTATCTGCAGTGCTTTAACAGTTATAGAAGCACAAGAATAAAAGACCAAAATAAATAAACTGAAAGATTTACTACTGTCTCCGTGACTTTCAGGATGCCACTGCTGACTCTGTCCTATATATCTATATGTTCCCTCACTGCATTAGTTTCAGGTTATCTGCTCAAAACAGTTCTCAAAGGCCACCAGCAGAATATCCTTTGGAAACTCCCAGTAACAGAGGAAGTACAAAAACTGCACTGTGTATAAATGAACCCAGATTTATAACTTATTTTTCATATACTACTCAAAAAATTATTTTTCACATCACAACGAAACCAATACATTTTAAATACTACATCAAGGCTAATGAATATGTGCCCATATACACTGGTCAACTAAATATGTTCATTTCAAAGAGGCCACTTCAGGTAATTATGAATGCACATAAATTTTGAAGGCAAGGAAAAAAAAACCTGAATGGTGTCAGAGTGAATTATTCAGATGAAATTTTAAATATATCTGCAAAACACAGAAAACAAAAAACCACATCATAACTACACTGGCAATTATGCCATAAAAAAGTCCACTGATGAAAACAGAAAAATCTAATATTTTATGCAAATAAAAGGCAGAAATATTTAACAGTATTCTATAATGCTTTAAATTAACTTCATTTTTAAAACTAGATTAGAAATTGATTTCTTTAGGGCAAGGTTTCTGGAATTTTTCCTACTCAGGATCCCTTTTTTTGCCCCAGAAAACTCAGGTGACAGCTTTCAGAAACACTTCAGCTGTATTAGGAGGATAGTTCTGAATTAAGATCCACCTGTTGGGCATTCAGAAATCTTATCCTATTGCTTTATTTTTAACAATCCTCACATTCAGTTGCATGACCCCTTATGGAAACAATATCCTCAGTTTAAGAAGCTAGGCTTCAGAGAACTTACTAAAAATGACTCAGAGCACAATACTCTCTTAATGCATATAATCAATGCTTAACATTGTAGAGAATCCACTCACCATTTCAGAGGCGTGCCTTCATATTCAAACCATATCTCACTAATGTCTTCTTGTCTCATAACCTTCTGAAAGTGTTTTTTCACTTTGTCAGTTACCAACGTCAAATAACTTACTCTTGGCAAAAGCAACTGAAAGAAAATTTATAAAACCATATTTATTTATAATTTTTCAATATATAGATATACACATACTATAAAGTCCTGAATTCCAATGAAAAAGCAATGCTCTCTGTATCATTTTATTTTCTCTACACTAAGCAGCTTTTTATGTAGAAAATGAAAGGCATTTAAAACGTTTAGATGTCTAAATTAGATGTCTAAATTTCTTAAGGTATCATTAAGTACTGCTTATGCCATAAATGTCTTGAACAAAACACCTATGTACAATCTTTCCATAATACTTTCCTCCAAATAAAAATGCAACAGAGTCAAATAACATACTACTTAGGGTACTAGCTATTTCTACTAAATGTAATTTCAAAAACTACAATGAGTTAGGGTCATAGACAGCTCAATAGGCTGGAGCATGTGTTTTGCATGAAGGAGACCCAAGCTAAATCCCAGCGCCACACTGCCCCCCCAGGGCAATGCCTGGAGCAATCCTTGAATACTGAACCAGAGATAGCCTTGAAGCATCACCAAAAGTAGCCCAAAACAAAAAGAAAAAGAAAAAAAGAAGAGGAAAAAGTACTCATAAAAATTAAAACTGATTCACCTCAGTTAAACTATTCTGAGGAAATAGCTCAATCTTAATGTACCTCACCTCTTGACTGATAAATCAGGGGTTTTCATCATCTGATGAAATCTTGCTGCAAAGAACATTATGACAGATATATATATACACATACATACATACATATATATATATATGACTGAAGTATGTTGGGGGGTGGGGAGAGGTATGGTGCTGCCCAGCAGGTCAACCTGTACCTGCAGGGCGAATGCATCAGCAACCTGATGGTGCTTTCAGGCTTCCTGATATCACAAAATTGCTGCTGTGCCTCTGGGAAGATCCCAACAACTTGGGACTAAGTTTTCCGAGAAATTAAACGGCCAAAAGTTTGTGGGAGTCATGCTCACAAACCTCCTCTGGCTCAGTTATAAAAGCTCATATATCAGCCTTGCTTAAGAGACCCATTAATAAATCTCGAAAAAGATCAAAAGCAGGCCATTTATGTACATTAACGGCCATGATTCAGAGACTCACAAATGAATCTCAGAGGAGAGCAGAAGAGCTGCAGAGATGTCTCCCCACCCCACACCAGGTTGATTTAACCAGGGCACCACAGAAGGGAATGGTGTGTCCCTCGGCCTGCCCCAAATGAACCCCTGCAGATGCAAACCACCAGAACCCAATCGCAGCCACGCTCACGGCCGACCTTCACAGGCCTGTCCCGAGCTCCCCACATGAAAATAAACGCACTGAAAAACCCAGGTATGTGGGACAGTGACTGAAAACTCCAGGGTTCAACCTCCCGCCATCTCCCTGCCCATTCAGTTTCCTGGCAGTCACGCCCAAGAACTGCCTCTGTGCATCACTTAAGCGCATTAATGGCCAGGATTCAGACTCACAAATGAATCTCCGAACAGAGCAGTATAGCACAGATATCGGGACCCCAAATATTTAAAACTTTTAGAATTCCAGGAGCACTTTCAAAGCTGTGTGACACCTTATACCATTCACTGCAAGCAACACAAAATAAATTATTTAGCATCTGCCTAAGGGACAGACTGGGGGTGGTGGTGGAAAGATTCAAGTAGTGGTAGGAAGGCACAATGGTGGTGGGATTTGTATTAAAATATTGAATGCAAGCAATTATTGTGTACAACTTTATGAAAATTTTTTTAAAAATTTAAAAATTAAAAAAGTCATGCGGAGTTCAAGCCTGCTTCAATCAGCTTAATCAGTGGCTGAATAAATAGCAGTAAGTACTCCTACATAAAAAATAAAATAAGGTAAGTTGGAAGGAAAAATACATTCGAAAAAAGTTCTTATAAAGATATGTCTTGGCAGGTCAGAGAAACTGTACAGGGGTTAGGAAACTTTATTTGGACACAGCCATCCCACATTTGAACCTAGCACTGTATATGGTCCCCTGAGCATCACCAGGAGTGATCAATCCCTGAGCATGGAGACAAGAATATGTCCTGAGCATTGTCAGATGTCATTCCAAAATGAAAATAAACTATCATGATAACATCAGAATGGCCTTTAAGGGTCAAATAAAAATTTTTATTTGAAAAACTACCATAGGAGTTCATATATCAGTTTATATCAGTAAAAAAGGATGGTCTAATAAAAAAACAGTATTACTGAGGAATGCACTAGCACTAAAAGACTTAAAGATAAATTCACAGAAAAATCTGCTATATTTAACATGGGTATATTATATGGCAAGATGGGGTGAAGGATTGGAAAAGATGGGAAGATCAGAAAATAAGACAAGAGATTTTGGTAATTACTAACCAAAAAAAATTCAAGGAAAAAGGCAAGTCAAAGATGACTTTTGCTCTACACAGTTAATTCTTTAAGCTGCAATAAAATGGAAGCTTAGGGCATAATGCTTGCAGAACACTGATGATCCTGACACTGTCATCAAACACCTCAAGCGTGCTTGTGCACTCTGAAGACAGAAAATTCTGGCAGGAAAAAAGACACCCAACTGTGATAGCTTGAAGGTTATTTTTTTTTCCACAGAAATGCATTCAAAAACTTCAAGACAGCATTCTGGAAAACTGGTTAGGATTTATATAAAGAATCCAGAAGTAGATAAAAAGAGTCTTTTTAATTGGCATTCTTTCTTTCTCTGTAGTAAGCATTTTATTTCTTGCTTTCTCAATTTTCTGCTTTTTGCTAGTTTTATAAAATGTGTTACTCGCTTTCTGCTTCTGTGAACCTAACTACCAAATTTTTTTCTTGTTATTCAAGGCAATATCTCTTGATCAGTTGGTTAACTAAAACTACTGTACTCTAGAGTACAAGAAAAAAAAATACTTTGGTGAAAGAACTGATATTTACTCACTCTAGGTCAAGGTAACGAGTCCCAATAGATAATACATGACAATGATCCTAGGGCTGTAAATACAGGGAGACTTAAGTACGGAACAGAGGTTGCTAAAGGGGTTAAGTAAGCTGTTGGAAGTAAAGTAAGTAAAGTAAAGGCCTCCCGTTGATCGTCGATTTGCTCGAGCGGGCCCAGTAACGTCTCCATTGGAGACTTTGTTGTTACTGTGTCTGGCATATCCAATACTCTCGGTAGCTTGCCGGGTTCTCCGAGAGGGGCGGAGGAATCGAACTCGGGTCGGCCATGTTGGCCGCTTGTAAGGCGAACGCCCTACCCGCTGTGCTATCGCTCCAGCCCAAGCTGTTGGAAAGTACTGTAAATTCAACAAAGAGTAAGTTGTTTCTTTTACAAAGAAACAACTGGTATGTGATTAGAAAAGAAAATGAAAACTAATACAAAGTAATAAAAAAAAAGCATGTGTTTTACAGGCAGCATTAATACTTCTATTTACATACAGCGCTTAAACAACTTGTCAAAATCATTTTATTAAATAAATGGCAGAGGAAAGATTCAATAGAGGCAGACATGACAATCAGATACAGAAGTGACATGGACAGTCACTAAAAAAATTTAAAAAGTACAATAAATTAGTTCTTTTTAAAAAATAAGAGCCATCCCCAGTGGGGCTGGGGGATGGCTGAGGGAAGTACTCCTAGCAGTGCTTGGTCGAGCAGCTCTGACTTAAGGATTCAGTGCTCAGGTCCCACAGTGCTGTAGATGCTACCTGGGCTATACCAAGCAGTGCAAGAGTGGGGTGAGGGAGCTACAGTGCTAGATTTTAACTAGTCTCAAACAAGCCCAGCAGATGTTTTACCACTTTTAGCTCTCTCCCTGGCCCCAATTAGACATTTTTTTTAAATGAAACAAATGAGTAAACCCTATTAATTTGTTAAATTTGGTATTAGGAAGTCCAGAGCCTTAATTTTAAATGGCTACTGGGCATCATACTGTAATCTATCCTATGGAGAGTAATGTCAGCTGCAGCAATGGTGAAAAGGGAGACATAACAAGAGTAATGAGCTCAGGTAACAGCTCCTGATTCCAGAGAGCGCTGTGCTACATCTCAAGATCCACTCAGACTTAAAAGAACTCACAAATGACTCTCATGAATAAAAACGGCTTTGCAATTAAAAAATGAGGGATATCAGAACTAGACATGGATGTTTATTGTTTTCTGCTAAAATCATAATGCCCCACGTAGTGCCTGCTTGACATAATCAAACACAAAATAAATATTTACCAAAGAATCAAAGATGCCAAAGGTTCAGTGAAGCAAAACATCAGAGAGCAATTCTTGGTTTTTTTTTTTAATCCAGGGGGTGGGAGGGTTTGGATGACATCCAGTGGTGCTCAGAGTGGCACAGGGGCTATGCCTAGCTCTGTGCTAAGGAGTAACTGACTCCTGGCAGTACTCTAGGGACTATATGTGGCACTAGAAATGAAATCAAACCGGGGTCAGCAGCAGAATCCCAGTAAGGCAAGTGCCTGAACCCCACACAATCTCCCTGGCACATCTTAAATGTCCTTTCACATTAAGTCCATCTTACAATGTATTTGGAATCTTCTGTTCAAACTGGCCTACAGTGCAATTTGCACCTAATATCTACCTACTGTAAGAAATAATTGTATCTACAGTAGTAACTCTATGATTGAAAAATGACTGTAAGTTTCAACATGAAACTAATTTATCTGGCAAATAGATAAAAATATCAAAAAGAACAAAAAGACATCATCATGAGAGCTCTTCCTGGCTATAGCTCAGTGGTTTTTAATTCTTCTTTTATTAATCGTGACAGTATTTTACCACTTGGTCTTTTTCGTCTCCTCTGGAAGCCACACCACAGGGAGTCTACATTCATAGCGTGGCACTCAGGGGATGGTCCTGAGCTGGGGAACCATGGTGTGCTGGGGACTGAACCCAGGACCAAGCATGCACTCCAGCCCCTGTGTGGCATCTCTCCAGCCCGACTGTAACGAGGTTGGCATGTACAGTTGAATGCCCCTAAACATACTCACACTGCTGGGCAGTCATCCCCACTAGCTACCTCCTAAGCTGTTTCATCATTCCGAACTCAAACTCTGTACCCTTTCCCTGAACCCTTGGCAATCACTGTTCTGTGATTACAAATCTGACAATTCTAGGTACATCATGTGACTGGAATCATAAAATATTTCTCCTCTTGGATTTGGTTTGTCTTGCTTTTTTTTTTAAATTCTTTAAGATCTTTTAATATGAATAAAGAGACTGGCTTTCCTGTAATACTACAGGCTACATAAAATCTATCCTCTGGCTGTCAGGGCTTCTGGAAGTAAGGATGGGGCAGGATAGAAAAAAAAATCAATCCTCTTCTCACTTAGCAAGGGCAAATATTCACTGCGTATAATACAAGTGATTTATTATTTGCTACGCAGTTTGTAAGGAAAGAATGCTTCCCCCCTACCCCCACAGTTGTATAAGTTATGATTCTGGAAAAGGAGCCTATGATTTATTTATGCTAAATCCTATTTTGGTCAACATTATAAAGTTAGATATTTACTTACTGACAAAAAAAAAGAAAAATTAAAACATACAATAATTCTATTCTATTTTGAAGTTGTAAGGGGAATCACACTGAACCATAAATACAGTGCAGTGAATAAAATAGAAAAAAGGGTTCCTCTCAAAGGTCTAGAGTCCAAGCTCTTCCCCTTGGCCACACCCTCGTAGCAGAGTAGGCATCTCAACCTGAGAGCTCTCTTCCCCTTTCTTCACACCACCCCTAAATAAAACTACTTTACTTTAAAAAAAAAAAATTTTTTTTTCCCCGCCTCTCACTGAACTCACACAGGCTGAATATGTAAATACTAAAAACAAAGTTAAAAATATGATGAATTCCAAGTATGAGAAGAAATAATGTTACAAGAGCAAAGAAATGTAACTAGATCTATCAGCTCAGGGAAGGCCTTGACTACAAGCCTTCAACACAAAAATCAGAAAGGAAACAGACAGGAAGGAAATATGGGTGGGTGGGAGTGTATGGGTATGAGTAGGGATGGAAGAGGTGGTTGCTCATTCCAAACAGAAGAAACTGCAAGAAGGCATAGGATGAATAGATTCATTCTAAAAAGGCCAAGACAGACATATTCAAGGAATTTTAAGTTGAATATGACAGGAATGTAGAGAATTTTTCTAAGAATAATGGAAAACTTCACAAAATTCATTAACGATTCTAAGGACAGTAAGAACCACAAAAAGCTTTAAGAGGACATATAACAAGATATGCAACACTTTGAAAAAAATTACCTGCACAATAGAAAATTTAAAAGGGGAGATAAAAATCAGGGAAATTATTTATGTAAGCCATTAGTTTTTAACCCAGTGGTCCAAACTAGGCTGAAGCAGTGAATCGAGTAAGAAATGGGGCAGATTCAAGAGCTATTTGAGATGAGAAGAAATTAAGTGAAGTGCTGACCAAGCATCAAGAGTAACGGAGAGAACGGCAAACAATGAATCCTATGTCATTACGAAGAAAAATGACTGATTCATTTTAATGAAAGTGCTTATAAGGCAGGTGACTGTGTTATCTGGGAGTGAGTTTAAACAAACACAGTTTGAGCTCCTTCATTAAGACACTCAGAATAATATTCAGCAGTATGTAGGTCTGAAGCTCTAGAGAAAAATCTAACGAATGGCCAAGGTTAAAAGATATTTAACAGGGTCTGGGGAGATAATTCAAAGAGCTGGAGCACAGACCCAGCATGCATGAGACCCAGAGTCTGATGCCTGGCATAACAAGGCCTCCTGAGCACTCTCTGGGCCTGGTGGTCCCCAGAACCATCCGATTGAGGGATAGAAACCATGTGACAGGACCTTCCCCACCCCCAAATAAAAGCTCAAAAAAGATTACAAGAATGAATAAGAATTCTGGAGACAAGTGGAAAAAAAAATTACAGGCAAGTCGTAAGGGGAATCACTCTGAACCATAAATATAGTGCAGTGAATAAAATAGAAAAAAGGGTTCCTCTCAAAGGTCTAGAGTCCAAGCTCTTCCCCTTGGCCACACCCTCGTAGCAGAGTAGGCATCTCAACCTGAGAGCTGTGGAATGCCTGTGGAATGCCAACAAAGTCCTGTGGAATGCCAACATTGAGGATCAAGAAGGAAAATCTGGCAAAGGAGAAAATACACACACACACACACACACACTCTCTCTCTCTCTCTCTCTCTCTCTCTCTCTCTCTCTCTCTCTCTCTCTCTCTCTCTCTCCCCCCTGAGGCACCACAAAGCAAGAGAAGGCAGTGCCAAAAAGTGGAAACATCAGTAACTGGTATCAAAAACTGCTGACAAATTCAACTAAAAGTCAAAAACTTACACAAGATTTGGCAAAAGAGATGTCTTTTTCTTTTTTGGAGGAGTGTGAAATATAGAGAAAAGGAAAGGGTGAAAGGTGGGTAGGCAACAGATTTTTAAGAAGTCTGTCTGCTAAGGGAAAAGATATAAGGCTGAAAGGGAAATAGGATCAACAAAGTACTCTCATAAGCTAACAAGAATTTAAAAATATAAATAATGTAAATGTGGGCTCAAAGATAAAAAATTGAGGGGCCAGAGTAACAGTACAGCGGGAAGGGTGTTTGTCTTGCACAGAGTTGCTCTGGGTTCGATCCCCAGTAGCCCAAATGGTTTCCTGAACCCTGAGCATAGAGCCAGAAGCAGCAGAAGTATGCAGACTCTCCAAGTAATGGTGACAGTCCTGTTTTGTCACTTCACCTGAACTTGGAGATTCTAGGAAACTTGGAGTCTAGTCTACTGTTTCTCAGGCTGCAATATTTTAACCACACTTCACACTTGACTCTTTAAAAAAATTATCATTATTAGAAATCAAACCAATTAAAATTACTTTCAGGCAATAATATACAACCAAGATACATGCGAATAAAAATTATATGAGCCCCAAAATGTTCAACAATACTTCTAAAAGACTAAATACTGCCAATGCTTTTGTACATTTTCTCCTATGTGTATTTAGTTAAACTTATCTATGTATACTTTTAAGGAGCAAAATTTGGACCGTGCTACATTGTTTACAACTTAGCTTTTATCTTATTTTTTAGTTGAATCACCTATTTTCCAATGAGACACACATTCACAAAGTTGTTCATGATTGAGTTTCATCCAATGTTCCAACTCCCATCCTTCACTAGTGTCCCTTTTCTGCCGTGAGTGTCCCCAGTTTGCCTGTGCCCCACCCTCCACCTCCACCCCAGGTTGCCTCTATGGCAGATACTTTACTTATCTTTTTTTTTCCCCTTTTAAGTTCTGTAAAACCTAGCTTTTAGTTTACTACATATACTTATCACGCAACACTCTTCAAAAAACAACAACAATAACCAAGTAAGAGTTTCTTTTGGGTAAAGAACTAAAAAAAAAAAAGTAAGGAAAAACAATTATTTATTGGACAGAACTGTCTTCTTTCGTCTATAGTTATCCTCAATTACTGGTTGCCATTTTCAATTTGATTAGAAGCAGCTAGAAAACAACTTGCATACTTGTTATCACAATAATCTTTTCCAAATTAAACAAATTCAGAATAGTTCAAGTTTAAATATTTGTTAACTTCAGAAGTGTGTCATATTCTGATTTAAAAGTAAAAGGAAAAACATTTCTCAGTTTCACCACTTCCACAAACTAAATATGTATACACTTTGTTTAAGAAGTATAAGAAAGTTACTCAGGGTTAAAGTTTTAACTAAAACAGCAAAATCTAGTTTGAAAATAAAACAAGTAACATCTTAAGCCATATTATAGAAGAGTGAAAAGAAAAACCTTTAACAAAATTCTTCCAAGCTGGAATTTACATTTTTAAATTTTTAAATTTAACTATGAAAGTTTTTCTAAGACTGAAAAACTGCTGAGACTTTAAATGCATACAATTATGACTGCAGAAGTACTAGTAATAAAAGGCTTCTCTATGCTGAGCATACAAGGAAAATCAGAACACTTTCTGAGCTCAAAAAAGTTAATAAATGGGCTTCCGAGGTAGTTCCCTGCAGTAACCTGATTGCTGTAACAACAGCAGCTTAAGGAGTAGCATTGTCTCTCAAACAGCCAAGGGAGAAAGCATAGAGCAAGATTTAATTATTTGGCAGGGAGCTGTATTTGGGGCAAAAGCTGGCTGGTGCTCAAGACCTTCTCCTGGCTCTGTACTCCTAGGGATCATATGGAGTCCCAGGGATCGAATCCTGATTGGCCAAATGCAAGGCAAAGGACTCACCTGCTGTACTATCTCAGTTCTACAGCAAGTTCTATTAAAGTGAAATAAAATTTACTTAAGTGAAATAAATACATGACGACTTTCCAAAATCTGCCTGTGTAAAAATTATTACATGTAACTTAGAACAAAAAGAAAAAACTAAAATAATGACAACTGAGAAGAATGTCTAGGCTTATTAAGGATTATTCAGTAAAAAGCAGAAGAAACTGATTAGCAGACGTATTAGATGCCAAAATTACATATGTGCTCAAAAAAAGGAAAAAAGTGAGCTGGAGAGACAGTACAGAAGGAAAAGTCCTTGTCTTTCATACAACAGATTCAGGATTGATCTGTGACATTCCATAAGATCCCATATGGTCCCCCAAGCACCAACAGGAGTGATCTCTAAATGCACAGCTAGTGGTAAACCCTAGGAACCAAAGCAACATTTCAACAGTAGCTGTTTTTTTCCTCTCTGGTCAGCAGTATAAGAAGTAAATTTTATTGCCTTCTTTCCACTTACCTATGTTTTCTGATTTGTTTAGTCATACCTAAAATGTTAGATAACAGCCTCCAGGTTTTTAAAGTTTTATTTACAAAATTAGTCCAAATTAAATATCCTACTTGCTACAATTAACATACTTACATAATATGGCTCTGCCTCCCGTTCAGTTATCTCATCCTGATACAGAGTAAAGCAAGTTGGAATTCGCCCAAACCACACATCTCGAAGCACATCTTTGTCATCTGTCATTCTTCCAGTGGGTAACGCAGTACATATAGGCTAAGTTCTTTTCCAACCAAAAGCCAAACTGAAAATAAAGAGCATTTGTCAGAACCTTTCGGATAAATGCACCCGCAATGAAACAGTAACAAAAACAAAACAATAAAAATAAATGCTTAAAAGTCATTTTTCAAAACCTACATCCGCACTTCTACAAATGAAGGCAAAAATTACTAGCTTCTACATGCAGAACAATGTATTTGAAAAAAAGCTTACATATGTAACCCAGTTCAAACTACATGTGATAATGTATGCAAGTAATACACTACAGCCTGAGTGAAATTATACTTGCACCATTCTCTCAAGCCCCAAAGCAGCTGATTATTTACCTAAAATATACATTTCATCTATGCCCTTTATTTTCTTATGGCACAACTCCCAAAATATCATTTTCAAAATTACGCCTTCCCATCCAATATGGTCAACCTTTCCATTTCTAGATTCTACATCTTACAAGATATATATTTCACAACTTGGAAAATATCTTTGCAAAAATCTATTTCCATACTTGATCTCATCATTTGGCCCCTTCAATATTTTCAGTCTTCCTTACTGATTTGTTTTTACCAACTCTACTGAAGAGTATGTTTTGGTTTTTAATATTTGTTTTTACAAACTTTTGCTGGGCTGGAGTGATAGCATAGTGGCGAGGGCGTTTGCCTTGCACGCAACCAACCCGAGTTCGATTCCTCTGCCCCTCTCGGAGAGCCTGGCAAGTTACCTGTGACATATTCGATATGCCAAAACACAGTAACTACAAGTCTCATAATGTTACTGGGCTCACTTGAGCAAATCGATGAATAGGAGGACAGTGCTACAGTGCAGTGCTACAAACTTTTGCTGGAAAACAGTTCCAGCAAACTACTCTGTGTCCTGTGAAGAAATCTCTCTGATTTATTAAAATCCTAGCTACTGAAAACACAGCTTATAATACTATGCCCCAAGAGAATAGTGTTTCTATTCTGATCTTTTTTTAGAATAGTGTCTAAATCAGAAATATGGCAGTAAAACAGCAAGCTGAAGAATTCTGAGTATGGCAGAATTTAAATTTTAAGCTCTGTTAATATCCAAGTGTCTTCCAGTACCAATCTTCTATAATTAGATAACAAGGCAATAAATGGTAAGAGTAAAGGCTAAAGACTCTTGGCATCTAGACCAACAAATTCAATGTCCTACTCATATATTTCCCAGTACACGGACTGGCCAATCCACAACTTATCATAATGCACCCTATAATTATACCTTAAATAACCACACTGATTTAATCAAATGCCAAGTATTAACACTGAATTATTCAAGAAATTCTTTGTTAGCTCTTCTTCTGAGCAGTATGCATCAAGACTGCCATAAAATAAAGAAAAAAGTTCCCATTTTCTATCACTATATTTAAACACTCTGGCGGTCAATCTGATGCAATGCCACCAAAAGGCAAACAAGCTGTCAAAAGGGGTGAATAACTTGTTCCACGTGACAAGAACATTATTTATGAGTCAAGCAGCATTCTGGGCACTTAAACTGAGTTCAGTACTACCTTCAGCACACTCCAATGTTCTATCTCCTATTCAAATATATCCATAAAGTTCACTATTCTACACAAATAATACACGTATGCAAACTTCGTGTATTCTAATTCTACCTTTAAAGACTTCCAATTCAAATGATACACTGAGCTTCGGCAATCTGCAGAAAAATTTCAAATTTACCCATGACTTATTCAATATGCCAAAAACAGGAACAACAAGTCTCACAATTTGCTGTAAGACATTACTGGCACCCACTCAAGCAAATCAATGAACAATGGGAGGACAGTGCTACAGTGCTACAACTAACACAAAATCAACTCAGGAAAATATTGCACCACTTCCTGGTAACACTGATAGCATGTTCTTTTTCAATATATTTATCGGTTGCAGAAAGTAAAATCTGAATCATGACAAATTTAATCTGGTAAGGTGGTAAGCAAAGGGTCTCTGTACCCCAGATGTATCATTAGCCAATAGTTACTACTAAAATTCCTCTTTTATTCACAAGGGAAGCAAACTGAGACAAAGAGTGCCTTTCCTAAGAGACTTCATGAATATTTAAATACAATTTTGGAGTTGAAAAATCACAATCCATACTGTCACAATGGTGAATCTTCTTCCTCAGAAAAAAAAGTACAAGAAAGAAAATTTGAAAGAAAATTTAAAATGCATATATGGTCACCCAGGGAAAGGTAACGCTATAGGCTCTGTCCTTCTCTCTTACCATTCACCTCTCAAGAAGAAATAATCATCTGAACAGTCAGATTCCAAGACTTCACTTGAGCCACGTTTATTAAAAAGCAGGGGTCACTATGAACCAAAATATAATACACGTGGACATAGCTCCCTTTTTTTCCCTCCTCATCTTTAGATGACAGAACTGAATCATTGTTCATTCTGTGCACAATTCCTTGTCTCTTTCTTTCTTGTGTCCAGAACATTAAAAAAAAAAAAAATAGCAAATATCTCCCACTTTCTTTGTGAGAGGTCCTTACCAACAGTAATTCAAGCACAGAACTGCCTCTTTTTTCACACTTGAAAGATAAACCGCAGAACTTGGGTAAGCATGATGTGAGAGAAGACAGACTTCATCAAAATTCTACAAAGGCATTTTAGGTACAAAAATAGTAAAAGACATTGGTATCTCGGGGGCTGAAAAAACAGTATAGCAGGCAAGGCATTTGCCTTAATGCAGCCAAAAAGACCCACCCTGTTCCCCCACCAAAAACAAAACTGATACCTTCATTTTCACACACCATTGTTTCTTACATACACATTTTTAAGACCTCAAAGTACAACGTGGTAACCAACAGAAATTTTAACAAACTGCACAAGATTTCTATAAAATGCAAACAAGATGACATACTGACCCTGCCTCAAAAGATCCAAATTGATAGAATCATAATGTCAATCTTTCAAAAGGTATTGCTAAGTGAAGTAAGTCAAAGACAAATACCATGTGATCTCATGTGTAGAATCCAAACAAAAACTCTTATCAAAAAATATGTCTTGTGTCTCCAGAGATGAATGGTAAGGGAAGGTAGAGCTGAAGAAAGATGGTTCAAAGGTATAAACTACTCATTATAAATAAAATCCTAAAACTAATAAATACTGGTGGTGTAATGAGCAACATGATGACTAGAGTTAATACTGAAGAATAATATACAGAAAAGTTGTTGAGAACAAATCATTAATCTCTTCACAAGAAAAAGAATGTTTTCCCTTGATTCTTTCTTTTATCATTATTTCATGAGAAAATGTTAGCAGAGGCTACTGTAGTAATCATTTCACACCATGTAAATCAACTTATCATGATATATACCTAAAACTTATACCATGGTGTATGTTAATTATTTCTCAGTAAAACTGAAAGAGAGGAAACGGGTTTTTAATAAATATCACCAAAAAATATCAAGAAAAACTGGCTGATAAATAAAATGAAAGGGTATAAGTAGTATCCTTTTCAAAAAGGTAAAAAACAAAAACCAACTCCTGAGAGGCACTACAATGTGCAATGTGGGAATTTAAAATGTGGAATAAGGAGCCAAACTACGTGAATTCAAAATCTAAGGTCATCAATCACTGACTCTGTGAGCACGAGTAAATCACTCAACTTCTCTCTCTTTCCTCATCTGCAAAATGAGAATAGCACTTAGTAGATATAAAAATTACATTACTGCAATTAAAGCACTTAATATAGTGCTATAGGACTACGATATAATATGTTTACAATATAGCACTCAACGGTATACCTGTCATATTAGTTTGGAAAACAAAAACCATATAACTCAAAAATGTTTAAGTCTCTTAGATACTTTAGGAACTGGTGTGGGTGCATATACTTTACATGCCATGGTTTGACCCCAACACCACATGGTTGTCCTGGGCACTACCCAAAGCTACTCCCTAGTAGAGTCAGAAAAAGCTCATGCACAACAGGGAGTGGTCCAAAAAATCCCATTATATTTCACAATTCTTTTAAAGAATTCTGTTCCTGGAATTTTTTGGTTTTTGCGCCCCCCCCACCCCCACCCGGTTGGTTTGTTTTGTTTTGATGTCACGCTCAATAGCGCTCAAAGAAACAGAATAGGGGTATAACAAATAGCCAATGGCAATAAACGCTGAGAATCAGTTTACAGAACTAAATTTACCGAAAAGGTGGGCTGTGGGTAGGGACCTTGAGACAATAGTGGAGGAATGCTGACACTGTAATGTTGGAACATCATCGTATGCCTGAGATTTTATTACTAACTGTACTATAAATCATGGACTGGAGCGACAGCACAGCAGGTATGGCGTTTGCTTTGCATGCGGCCGATTCAGGTTCTATTCCTCTGCCCCTCTCGGAGAGCCCGGCAGGCTACCAAGTGCATCCTGCTCGCACGGCAGAGCCTGGCAAGCTCCCTGTGCCACACTGGATATGCCAAAAACAGTAACAACAAGTCTCACAACACAGACTTTACTGGTGCTTGCTCGAGCAAATCGATGAACAACGAAGGACAGTGCCACAGTGCTATTATAAATCATGTGCCTAAATAAAAATCGGGGAAAAACACAAAAAGCAAAAACTACAAATTACAAGAATATAAGAGCTTATGTACTGAACATTGCAAATACCAATAAGAACGAATAAACATTTCATTTTTGATAAACCTAGGTCTCTGGCAGGTACCTAGAGGCTATATCTTGGTGATGATGATGACAACAATGTTTTCCAAAGCAGACACAGTCAGGAGACATTACTCTACGTCTCCTAAAGACCTTTTATCCCCATCCTTCCCGTGTCTTTGCTTACACTGGGGGTTTCTCCCCCTAGGGGAGCACTGCCCACACCATCTCCCAACTGAGATACTCTCCAGGTGCCAGCTCAAACAGCCTTGCTGAACCCTGGTATCCTCTCTGAGCCTTTCCTTTACTGCAGCACTTACAAGTTCAGAGGAAAGAGTTTTCTTTTATCTCTAATTTCTAATCTCATATTCTTTCCATCACGTCATACCCACCACCAACTTCCCTTCCAACTTTAAAATGTCCATGGTTACAATTAAACATTGCTTTGTAAGAACTTTTACCGCCATATCTGATAATGATCAGGGAAAATTTTAAAAGATGGAACTTGAAGAATGGGTAAACTCTGAGCAGACAAAGAAAAGAAACATTCCAATCAAGGCAAACTAACATCATCAAAGGCAGGAAGCAGGCAGCAGTAGGATAAGCGCCAACTTTTGGGGGAACTTTGGGTTGGGAGTTGGTCAAGAAAGAGCTGACAAAGTAGCATGTTTTAATACAATGTGGTCCTAGAATATTCATTTACCTCATTAAGGCTGTATTAATTTACCTTATATCTAAAATTCACCAGGGGTGCTTAAAAATAAAAAAAAACAAATTAACTTGTAAGAGATGAATGAATATTAACTGTAGAGACACTTTTTTGTGTGTCAAATCTCTGTAATGGTAACAAGACCAGACCATGAAGCATACCAAATGGTAGGCTGGGGATTCTCGTTATCGCCCTACAAACTCAAGAGTCTGTATGATTTCAAGATTGTGAAATATAAAAATCATAAAAATATTTAAATAGAAAATATCAACATTTTACATATTTAATATAAAATTTAAGTAGGAGCAGTGGGCAAAGCAGATCTTCCCATCAGAAAGAAGCTAGACAGGAAGCAAGGCTAACAACTTAGCCATTATGTAGTGAGGACCTGACCTCACTACCTGACAGGGAGCAATGAATTCATGACCGACATAGGGTCTTCCTCATATCTTGAAGTTGGCTTAAAAAGAAAATATGGGTGAATGATAAAAAGAACGGGGAAGATTTATTTATTTTGGGTTTGGGGCTGCACCCAACAGTGCACAAAGTCTACTTCTAGCTCTGAGCTTGGTGATTGGGGGTAAACAGATGGCAAGGAATCAAGCTAATATGCAAAGTGTGTGCTCAGTCCATGGAGCTATTTCTTCAACCCTGACCGGGAAGATTTAAATGCTGACAACAAAGACTATAGTAACATAGTAAGTTAAGAGCTTTCTAAATCTGACATGACTTAAACCTCAGAGTTGTGTGTCCCTGGGGTAAACCCGATTTTCTGACTCTCATGTTAAAGGCAATTCTAATTTCTTTGGGCTGATGAGTGTTTTTAGTACCTGGTAACGAATCAGTAGTATATGTCTTTAATACAATTTCCAAATTTTTCTATGGCCCCTCTACTTCAACCCCTTTTCTATTCTTGTTTTACTTTTCTCTAAGTTTCACTGATGCACCATGATTTACAGTATGGCTAAAAATAGTATTTTAGGCATTCAATATTCCAACACCACACCCTCCATCAGTGTCAAGATCGCTCCACCAATACCCCTTCACACCGACTCAGCTCTGTATGCTGGCTCTGTTACCTGTGGCCCTGTATATTCCTGCTCAATGTTTTGTACACCACTAGAGATGATTCTGTATTTGTCGCTCTCCTTCTGCCTTTACCCAGCAGGTGCATCCAGGCTGCAGCACTCTTTTCCAGAATATGGATGGCATTCAGTTGATGAGGGTTCCTTTTATTCACCCCACTCCACTGGTTCATTCCACTCTTCCTGATGTGTGCCAATGGCCCTGGTATGAAGTGATTATCTTCTTTTTAATCAGTTTAAAAGTTTAATTTAAAATTTAATCAATTCTTAATCCTTTTTTTAAAAAAAAGTCAGTTGAGAGCCAGAGTGATAATACCACAGGTAGAGAGCACTTGTCTTGCAAGCAGCTGACCTGAGTTCAGTCCCCAGCACCAATTAAGATCCCCTGCCCCAAGCCCTGTAAAGAGTGGTAAGAGCGCAGAGCAAGGAGTATGTCCTGAGAACCACTGGGGTAGCCCCAAAACAAAACAAAACAGAAAATGGACTAAAAGAAATTTCGTTGAATATCAGCTCCTTGAGAATCTTTCTGCTACACAACTACCAATCTGATTTTTTTTTAAAACTTTTAAAACGTGTTTTGTTCTGTGCCACACCCAGCTATGCTCAGGGTTTATTTTCTGGCAGGGCTCAGAGAACCTAAATTGTACCAGGAACTGAACCCATGTCAGCTGCCTTGGAGGCAAGTCCCTTGCCTGCTGTACTATCGCTTCAGTCCCCTTTTTACTGTTAAAATAGCTTGTTAAGGACAGGTATTGTACAGTCAGTACAGAGCTTGCCTTGCACAAGGTTGACCCAGGTTCAATCCCCAGAACCAAATAGAGTCTCTTTAGCCCTGCCAGAAGTAAGGCCTCAGCACCATGGGATATGACCCCAAAATGAAAATGAAAATGAATAAAACACACACACACACACACACACACACACACACACACACACACACTAGGGTTCTATAATAATGCATTGCAGTTATGTTAACCTAAATCTGTTTCCTGTCCCCCATCCCACTGAACTGTGTGAATCCTTGACAGCAGAAACTGAATCATATTTACTTTTATATTTAGGGCTAAACTCTGAAATTTTTGTTGAGTTAGAAAATATCTAATTACATAAAATATATAAAACCAAAATTTATATCAGATACTTAAAAATTTTCATCTAAACTCTTTCCCAAATCAGTGCAATCACATTTTAAATTTGACAAAATTCATGATTTTAGAAAGATAATTTTCCTCTCCTACAGCAAATGAGATCACTACCATGCAGTCCACTTGAAGTCTGGCCCTCAGAAATCATGGACTAACCAGAAATTACCAAGAACAACAAATACTATTAGCAGTAAATACAGTGGTAAATCTTCAAAATAATAAATAGTAAATCTCTTTAAAAGTATTATCTATACTGGCCGGTCTACCTTTAAATCCACAAACATTAATTTCTAATATGAACCCTGAGTTCCTACACTTCCCAAGTCCCTTTACTCTGCCATTATCCCAGCTAACTTTTTCAAACTTTCCGTTTTCCCAAATGTCCACATTTTCTAGCTCTCTCAGTTAATTTGTTTTTTCTATTTCCCTCTGATAATACTGATAATATCAATCCTGTTCCTAAGGTTCAGTGTTTTCCACAGGGTTTTCTATTGGGGTGGGGGTGGGGGGTTAATGACAGCCAGCAGTTCCACTTTTCTTGTGGTACAACTTAAATAGAACCCTCAGCTTCATACCTACAAAGCAAGGGCTGGAGAGATAGTACATGTCAGAAATAGCGCTTGACTTGCACGAGGCCAACACTGGTTTGATTCCTGGGACTGCATATGATCCCTGAGAACCACCAGGAGCGAACCCCGAGCAGAGTCGAGAGCAAGCCCTGAGCACAGCTGAGTAGGGCTAAAATAAACAAATATTCTACCACACATATATAAAGCAAATGTTCTAACACTAAGCCAAATCCCCAGCTCCTCTCATGACCTTAGATGCCATTTATAATTATCAATTTCCACATCTTTATCTTCAGGTCAGGCTTCTCTGAACTCCAATTTCATATATACTATTATACATTGTCAGTTCATCTGAAAATTCATGTACGAAAGTGAAAATCATTTCAGAACTTCTCCCTTCACTCTTACTACTCTGGTATCTTCCCCATATCATTAAGTGGTAACTTAGTTGCTCAGGCCATAGTCCTTGGAGTCATCCTTGACCCTTCATACCTTGCATGCTCTAGCTGGGAAACAAGTCTAGAATCGGGCCATTTATCATCAGTTCCACAATTACCACCCAATCCAAGCCACCTTGACCTTTAGCCATGCTACATGCAAGGGCCTACTAACAAGTGTCCATTTTTGTTCTTGCACAGAAACACACCACACCACATATATCATTTAAACACCAGCTGGATAGGTTTCCTCCTTTACTCAAATGCCTAGCATCTCAGATTTTCAAAGTAAATTAAGGTTTGCCAAAGTTCAACAAGGCCCTACATCAGTGGTTTTTAACTGCAGGATGAGTGTGCAAGGGTAAAAGAGTTGAAGACCACTGGTTTACCACACTGGTTATGAGTAAGACTGCACAAACCTGTGTTCAAGACAGGTGGAAAAGGCTGAAACTCTGCAGATGACATGACCTGACTGTACTGGGACCTGTTCACTTGCTTAATTTGATTGGGGCCATTTAAATTAGAAGATATATAATGTTTGATGCCACACTTAACATATGTAATAGTCAAGATATGGAAACAACCTATATGTACAACTACAAATGAATGGCTCAATAACTTCTGATGTACAGACGATGGAATACTGTGCAGCTCTAAGAGAACAAAAATCATGCAATCCGCTGCAAGAACTAGAGGATAGTATGCATCAGTCAGAAGGAAAGAGACAGATACAGAATAATCCCTCACATCCACAGGACTTAAAGATGAAGTAAGGTAACAACGAAGGGCCACAAATGAAGAACTGATCCACACAAACGAGTTGGGGAGGAAGGGTTTGAAAGAAAAGGGCATTGAGAGCCATGACAAGGGATGTAGTGGTACCCATACCTACTGGTGATGGGTGTGGTGTTGAATTATGTACAGTATTAGCAGTACATATTAGCAGTATGATAAATCACAGACCTCAATAAAAAGTTTTGAATGTTTAACGAAATAGGAATAGGAGGTATGGAGTCAGTGAGACAATACAGAGGTTAAGGCATTTGTCTTGCATACCAGTAAACCTTGTTCCAACCCAAGTACTACCAGGAGTGACCCTCAAGAATAGGGCTACAAGTAAGTCCTACGTGCTGCAGGGTGTGGCCCAAAGACCAAAATAAAAAATAAACCAGGAGGTATGCTAATGTCTCTGTAACTTTCAGGGTGCTCTGTAACTTTCTACTATATCTATATGCACCCCAATCTGCATCATTTTCAGGTATCTAAGGCCACCTTGCACCAAAATGCCAAAAGTCACATCAGGGCTTGATTTTTTTTTCCCTCTACTGCTTAGTCACCACCGGTGTCAAAGTAAACTGTGCTTTACCTTTTATAGTATCTTGATGGGTATCATTGGGTTGTCCTTGCTCCTCCGACAAGGAACCACAACAGTGCTCCTGAGGCACAGCCAATTCCATCAGGCACTAATAATTCTATATTGCTTTTCTCTTTTCTTTATGCACTTGCATGGTTTAGCAATGCCCTTTCTGTACAGACACAGGAAGACAGATCATGCTATGCTTTTGTAGCATGGGAGTTAATGATATCAAATAATATTTACTCCTGGGCATCCACCATATTTACTTGACTTAAGCTTTAGTTGTCCTTACTCCCAATCCCCCTCCCCCCACAAAGAAGTGAGAGACAAGATGAACCAGGGTAAGCTGTAAGATACCCTGGCATCAGAAAGGAACAAGCTACAAGTTAAAAGCATGGTCATGAACAAATTCTGTCATGACAGAAGTAACTGAACCCTGCTGGGATTAGGAAAGACTAACCTGGCCTGAGGACTAAAATCTGGGATATACTGCGAGATGTCTCCAGGAAGAGCTAACCTTTAAGCTTAATATATCTCTGTGTTCAAACAAAATAACTAGAAATATAAGAAGTAAGTTTACTATGATTGTTTAAATAAGGAGAAAGCCAATACTCCCTAGATGGAATCTTGCCCTTGAGCAGATCTAGCAATCTAGAGTGCTGAACCTTCACACGAGATCTTATCCTTGAGTTCATCTCTCAGAACTTCCCTGGGGGGAGTGGCTTTGCATCTGTTTGTTATAATGACAATATTCAACCCCACCTATGTGTAACCCCACCCTTCATGATTTCTATGTAACTATGCTCTAAAGGGAAGAGAGGAGACAAGGCTAAGAAAGAAGGAGGCTAAGGACAAGGGGAGAAAAAAAAAAGAGGCTAGGGACAAGGGAAGAGATGCAACAATGCTGGGGAGAAAGGAAGAGAGAAAGGAAGAGAGAGTACTACGTTGTAAAGAGAGGAGAGAGAAATAAAATGACTATGGACAAGACTCAGGGGCCCTGTTTCTTCATTCCCTGGGTCCTTTATCCATCTGTCACCAGGGCCAACCAGGGGAATGGTTCTCGGACACTGACCACTCCAGTCCTGCAAGCGCACACTTTGAGGGTCTCCTGTTTTATTATATAGTCTCCAATGCCGTTATTAAAAAAAAAAAAAAAAAAAGAAAACTTCATGATGGCATGGATTTTTTATTTTGAATTGTGTTTTTTCCATCACCTGCGGTCTTGTCAATCCTTTTTGTTCTACTACTCCCAGGCTCAGTACCTTTTATGAACGTCAAAATCAAGTCTACACTTGGAAGACCACACGGACTTCTCAAAAGCTAAATCCGTGCAGCATCACTCTGGTTGGACTCTCCCCCCACTCCTCCCACCTCCAGGATTTTAACTAGCATCCTCTGCACCACACTGAACTTCAAAAGCCCGGGCTTCCCTCCACTGTGAAATTCTGAAACTCCCCGGAACCACTAGCCTGGTCCAAGAGCATTTCTCTCCCATTCAAATTCCTCCACCCGCCCTTCCAACTCAAGAGGCGTTCAGCTGCCATCGATCCAAACACCCGGCACTCCGGAAATCGGGACGGCCTTAGGGAAGCTGCGTGCTGGTCCCTGGGTTCCCATCCTGGCTGAAAAGCTGGGCTCTCTCCTTTCCTCAACCCCGCAGAAAAATCTAGAATCCCCTCGCGTTTTCCCAACCCTAGGCTCCTCCAGAGCCAAAGCGTTGTTGGGGTTTTTTTGTTTTGTTTTGTTTTCCTGAAAACCCTTCCAGCAACTCACGGCAAGGGGGAAAATAAAAAAAGTGCTTGGCAATCGAAAAACGACTTTGGGATTGACTGAAAACCTGGGGTGACGAGACCCTGAATGCGGCGGCGGAAAGGATAACGTTGTCTGCTGGGGGAAATAACAATAATAATAATAGTAATAATAACAACCTTGCGAATTCCGAGAGAATCGAACTGGCCTTCCCTGCGAACAGAGAACGCGGCCGGGGAGGAGACCCGCGAGCAGCGACGGTGCAGATAGGTCCCGCCGGGACCCCGCCCGGGTTTGCCCCTCTCGGGAAGGGCAAGCAGGCAAGACAGAGAGGCAGGCGGACACACACACACACACACACACACACACACACACACTCTCCCGGGGACTCGGCACACGCTGCGAGGGCGCTTCAGGGGGGGCATCCTCTGGCCCCCTCGCCGGGACAAGCCCCCTTCGCCCAGCACCGCTGCCCACCAAAAGGCTCCTCTGCCGACCACTCAGGCTCTCCCGACCGCCACACCTCCCAGCCTTCCTCCTCCTCCTCCTGCTCCTGCAGGGGTACACACACACACACACACGCACACACGCACACACTCCGCGGACACACGCGCGCGCGTCCTACCAGAAGCGCCGGCTCCCCGCAGCCCGGAGAAGACGCCGTGGAGTCCCGGGCTAGGGCTGGGCGGCGGCGCAGGGAACCCGACCCGCAGAGGTGCCGCCGCGACTCGGACAGCCCCGGAGCCCGCGCAGCCGCACAAGACACCAGCGCGGAAGTCGGGGCCGAACCCGGCAGCGGCCACTTCCGCCCCGCGCTCTCCAGCGTCCCGCGGCCGCCGGCAGCCAGCGCCCCGGAACCCGGGCAGCCCCCCGCGCGTCCCAGTCACCCTCGGCGCCCGGAGATGACGTCACGGCGCCCCACGTGGCCCGCCCTCCGCCCCTCCGCGGTCGGCCCAGCCCCGCTAGGAGGCCGGAGCCCCGACGGAGCATGCGCAGACGGAGCGGCGGTGCGCCGGTGAGGGTCAGCCCTCCCTTCCCCCCCTACCAGCTGGCAAGTTCAGGACTTGGGGGTCCTTTGCCAGAGGCATTGCTGTTTGGGAGCAGGTTGTTTTTTTTTTTTCTTTTCTTTTAACTCCCGATGCTTGCTTCACTAGTGTGTGAAACGGAGCAAGCTATGTGGTGGATCTTGCAGAAAAATGTCACAGAGCGTCTGCCCCACCCCCTACAACCCCCCACCCCTGCTCCCCCGTCCTGTGCAAGAACTTTTAGAACGACGTGAGTGCTTGGAATCGCGCAGCAGCAAGAGGAGCCAATTAGAATGAAACCCCGCTCATTGGTGATGCTGCGCCCACCACGTGCGGCCCAGATGTAGGACTCTTGCCCTCGTTTACGCTAGTCCTCGGTAAAAAACCTTCATCCTAAACCGTACAGTTTTCCCACAAGCCCAACTCGCGACCTAGACTGCCATGGAGAGTCCCTGGCTCGCACTGTTAATATTGATAGAAATTTGGAGTTTGTGGTGTTTTCGATGATTTTTCTCCCATCTGTTCTCTCTTTACTCATTTCTGTTTTCTCAACATTGTCAATGCAAAGACAGGCATGAGTATTAGTCACACCTAATGGAGGAAAACAAACCTATGAATACTGAAATTCTCCCCTCCGTTCACTAGCATGTGTCTATACCTTTCTGTGGTGACATTAATAATCAAAGAGTAAAATGTAGTGCTGAGAGATCTAGCGCTAAGAGTGCTTGAGGAGACCAGCAGAGGAAAAGAGAGAGCAATATGCCCCTAGATGGAATTCTGCTGTTGGGCGGATCTCCTAGAAGGAATTAGAGTGCTGAAGCCGCTAGATGGAATTCAGATTGGGTGGGTCACCTAGAAGAGTTTCCTCTGAAGGGGGGCTTTACATCTGTTTATGTGAATGTTCAACCAAGCCTATGTGTAGTTTGCTGTCCGCCAACCCTTCACAATTTCTCTCTAATAAACCTGATTGATTTGAATATACTGCCCCTAGTTAACAGCCTGTGGACCCATTCCTTCCTACATCAGTGAGGTGGGGGGAAGCCCCCCCCCCACACACACACCGAATCAAATTCTAAATGGTGACTCAGACAAGTGCACCGGAACAGAGATGCCTCAGAATTCAGACAGTCCACTGTTCTAAACGTGTGTTTCCTTGTTCTTTCTCTTTTCCTGTAAAACTGCATCTAGGACCATGCAGACAAGATGATTTTGTTGGGGACATGAGTTCGCCATCTTCTCAGGTTGCTAGCCCCTAATGAATCTGTTTTGTATCAACTTTTGTCTCTTGAACATCTCATGAATAATTTTTTAAATTTGTTTCAGAGTATATTTCACACTTAGTCACCTACAATAGAAATATCAATCTCCTTTTTTCAAAACAACACTTCAGTATGTAAAGTTAGTTCTTGAAAGAGGAAGCCTCAGTTTCCCCTTGCCAGTAAGAGAGATAGCCACAGTTTCCTCTCTCCAGATGTTCCATCTCTCCCTCATCAACCTGACACACATTCCATCCCCAAGGCTCTGTCAGCATGCCCAGGGCTTCCCCGGAAACATAAAATTCTGCCCTGAACTCTAGGTTGACACGGAGACTAAGATAAGGGGCAAAAAATGCCCAGAAAGATTTAGACAGACTAGACATCATTGTAAATTTCTGGCACATTTGTAAACACTTACCACCTGATAAGAGATGCCAAGAGCTCTTAAAACAGCCTTCACCACAAACTCCCTTACCTTAATTTAGTCCTATACTAAGTTCCTCCCCACTTGGGGAGCTCCCTTTTCTTTTCTACTTTCCAATAAACTTTTCTACTTTCCAACTCTGAGTCTCAGCGTCTTTATTATTCAGTATTTTCATTCTTGAAGAACCTGGGAACCATGAGCATACACAGACACCTGCCACTGCCGCTTTTGCCTCATCTGCATTACTCATGAGCCCCATAACCCATTTGAGGATAAACATTGTCAGTCCTTTCCACCATTCTTCAAATTCTGTATCTCTTTTCTGAATGATGGCCGAATTAGTAGCACCCTAAGTGGTGTTGCATTGTCTGAAATTTTCTACTGAAAGCAACTTAAAATTTTTCCAATTGAGGTAAGTGTATTTTTTAAAAAAAAAATACCATTTCAGAAATAAATTCTCAAGACTGGGAGATCATACAAAAATTAGAGTACATGCTAGGATTATGGATTGAACTTGACTGAGTGTGGTCCTGGAGGTCCCCAAGTCTGGCCAGAATGGCCCAAGTAATCTCTGTCACCACAAGTCTGAGCAGCACTGCCACCTTGTAATGCCCTGAGAGTCATTTGGGACACCTTAAAAACAGTTATCACATTGTGACCACCATGAAATTGCTGATTTCCATCCACCTCTGTTTACTGTATTCTTGTTATGGAGCTTTCTGACTGGTGGGATGAAAAAAATAAAACCAACATCTGCTTCCCGCCCCCCTGCCCCCAAAGAATCATCGCCAACCTCTTAGCATTGTTTCCACGCTAGATCAATTGTCTTGAGCTTACTCACTCTCATTTCACAATCAGTTTAGCTTGGCTTTCTTGCCAGCCAAAGAATGAAATCACAAATATGAGATGATTTACAAGGGGTTTTTTTATTTTGTCTGTTTGGTTTTTGTTTGTTTGTTTTTGCAACAAAGGAATACATTTGTTGACCATCAGACTATGAAGCAAAAAGAAAGAGGCCTGGGCATTATGGAGGGACTTAGAACTACCTATTTAAACTGCATAACAAAGAAACTTTACTATTTTAAGTGTTGGGAGTTGTGTATGTTAATTTTATGGACTAGAAGTTAAAGACCCACTCTCAGGAGAGCTAGCCAGATTTGCAGAAACACCATGATCCTCAAAGCAGCTCTACAATGGGTCCTTCCTTTATTTCTTCTAGCCTCATTTTATTCCCTGACTTATACTTCAAAGTCCAATAGTATCAATCTTCTTCTTCTTCTTCTTCTTCTTCTTCTTCTTCTTCTTCTTCTTCTTCTTCTTCTTCTTCTTCTTCTTCTTCTCCTCCTCCTCCTCCTCCTCTACCTCCTCCTCCTTTCTCTCTCCTCCTTCTTCTTCTTCTTCTTCCTCCTCCTCCTCCTCCTCCCCTTCCTTCTTCTCTTCCTCCTCCTCCTTCTTCCTCCTCTTTCTCATCCTTCCTCTCTCCTAGTCTCTCTCTCTCCCCTTCCCTCTCATCCTTTTCCTCCTCTTCCTTCTCCTCCTCTTCCTTCTCCTCCTTCTCTTTATCTTCTCCTCTTTTTCTTCCCCTTCCCTCTCCCCCTCCTCCTCCCCCTTCTTCCTTCTTCTCCTCCTCCTCCACCTCTTCCTCCTCCTGTAGGAGGAATCTGCACATACATCTATTTCATTTATACTATCATTCCCACTGTTCCTGTTCTATAAAATACTATCCTCCCTGCAGACCAATTGGTACATCCTCCTAATTCCAACTTGGCTCATTCCCCAAGACTCACTTCAAGGCTTGAAAAGCTTCACCCAGGGGCTGAGCAACACTACAGTGGGTAGGGCAGTTTGACTTCCATCATCCCATATGGTCCCCTGAGCATTGCCAGGAATGATCCCTGAGCACAGAGCCAGGAGTAAGCCCTTGAGCACTGCTGGTGTGCACCCCCAACAAAAACAAAATAAAGGAAAATATTTACCCAATCCAGGCTACATGCTCTTCAGAGTTACCTCAATCGTTTTTTAAAAACGTCTGATGCCAACACAATGCTAACCATTCAATAAATGTTGAAATAAGTTAAGCTAAGTATGAGCTTTCTTTCAAGATTCCCACCACTTTCTGCACACAGAGGAACTCTCCCTCAAAACTTACAGTTTTAAGAGAATAGTCACTTTCTTTATTACTTCATCAATTTCAAGGTGATCACCAAGGTAAGTTGCAAGTGATGGAGACACATCAGTGTTCCCAGAGTGGGTCCCACTGGCACTTGAAGTCACTGCTGCACAATGCCTTGGTGCCAGGTTTGTCATCTGCTTGGAAAAAGTGTCACTACTCCCTCCATCAGAATGCACAGGATGCAGAATATTCCCAGAACACAATTCAATAATACAAGTAGAGAGATGCCAGTATACATATAATATTGGACTAGTATTCCAGTTTTACCTGTGGAATTCCAGTTTGTAGTCTTTGAGAAATAGGACTTCATCCCTGCTTCTTAGAAGTTTCTATTCTCACATCCTTGGAGCAGCATCTTTGAGTAAATATGAAATAAAGAAAAGAAATATGATTGTGTTCTGGGAATATTCTGTATTAATGTATACAGTAATATTCAGTATTAATATATCAAATATCCTATAGAAATATGTATATTTGTAAATATATACATATATACAAATATATATACATATACAAATATATATACATATATTCATAAATAGGATATATTCATAAATAGGATTGGCAGGACACTAGATGAAGGACAACCATGCGAGCAAGCCGGGTTCCGCAAAGGATTCAGCACCATCGACCATATCCACACAATAACCAAGCTCATTGAGGTTTCTCGGGAGTTCAAGATGCCGCTCTGTTTAACATTCATTGATTTAAAGAAGGCCTTTGATTCTGTTGAGACGGAAGCGGTCATTGAAGCCCTAGCCAATCAGGGCATTCAAGCCCAATACATCAGGATCCTCCGTGAGCTGTATTGCGGATTCACTACCAGGATCTCACCATTCTACAAAGAAGTGATCGTTGATGTCAAGAGAGGGGTGCGGCAGGGTGATACCATTTCACCGAAACTCTTCAGTGCCACCCTCGAGAACATCATGCGACCACTGGAATGGGAAGGAATGGGAGTGAAGATAGATGGTCGGCAACTACACCACCTCCGCTTTGCTGATGACATTGTTTTAATAACACCAAACATCAGCCAAGCAGCACAAATGCTGGCCGACTTTGACCGTGAGTGTGGAAAGGTAGGACTACAGCTGAATCTTACGAAGACAATGTTTATGAGAAACAGCCTTGTTCCTGACGCCCCATTCGCTCTCAACGGAATGACCATCTCCGAATGCAACAGCTATGTGTACCTAGGTCGAGAGGTCAACAAGACAAATGACCTGGCACCCGAGCTGCGCAGGAGGAAGAGAGCGGCTTGGAACGCCTTCAAGAACGTCGAAGAAATAGCTAAAAGGACAAAGAACCTCCGGCTCCGGGCACATCTCTTTGATTCCACTGTTCTTCCTGCATTAATATATGCCTCAGAGACCTGGGCCCTATGCAAACAAGATGAGAACACTATTCAGGTCTCCCAAAGAAGAATAGAAAGAGCTATGCTTGGAATATCACGTTTCACTCAAATGAGAGAAAGAATCCGGAGTTCTGACATCCGTCGAGTCGACGATCAAGAATCAGGGACGCTGTCTCATTTGCCAAGGTGTCGAAAATCAGATGGGCTGGTCATGTAATGAGATTTAAAGATGACCGCTGGACTAGAGCTGTTACCGACTGGATTCCACGGGATGTCAAAAGACCGCGTGGCCGCCCACCTACCAGATGGTCAGACTTCTTCGTCAAGATCATGAACGATCGGTTTGAGGCCCTTCATGTTCCCGGAGCGAACAGATGCCATTGGGCTACACTAGCACGCGACAGGGACAAATGGAGACGTTATTGGCGCCCGCTCGAGCAAATCGACGACTAACGGGAAGTTAAGTGATTAAGTGATTCATAAATCAAACTTTTACATTTAATTTTTGATCCTATAAATATTATCATAAAATTGTCCTTGAATTGGATGATTTAACTGTTCCCACAGGATTTTTTTTCCATAAAAGAAATTGCATTTAAAACAAGAGCAGACATTGGTGCAGTGAAGCAGGCATGCTGGTGGCGGGTGTGTTGTGGAAATGATGTATGCATGAAACTATCATCGACAATATTTTAACCTTCAACACCTCAATAAAACATAATATGTGGAAAACAAAATAAGGCTGGGATGATATCACAGTAGTCAGGATGCTTACCTTGCATGCAGTTGACCTGGGTTCAATTCCTCGCACTCCATAAGGTCTTCTGAGTCCCACAAGGAGTGATTTCTTAGTGCCAAGACAGGAGTAAACCCTGAGTACAGCTGGGTGTGGCCTAAAGTAAGAAGAGTAAGAGAGAAAGAGACAGAGAGAGAGTGAGAGAGAGAAAATACGATAAAAGTTAAAATATAAACAGGGCTGGATAGCGATGTCAGAAAGATGCTGGGTTGGAGACCAGGCACCTCAAGTTTTTCAGAGCACCAAGGGGTGACACATTCCCACATCCAGTAAAGAGCTGATGGAGTTCTCCTGTCCTCATTCCAGCACCTCTGGGTGTGGCCTCAAAACCAGAACTTAGGAAATGTAATATTTAAGCAGCCTTCCTTTGGGGTGTGTGTAAGAGGGGTGGGGGGCATGGGTTTGGGAGAGCACACCCTGAGTAACTCAGGGGTTACTCCTGGTTCTTTTTTCCACCTTTTTAGGGGTTACTCCTGGTTCTACACTCAGGAACTAATTTTTTTAATTATTTTTTTAAATTTTATTGAATCACCATGAGATAGTTACAAGCTTTCATGTTTGGGTTACAATCACATAATGATCAAACACCCATCCCTCCACCAGTGCACATTCCCCACACCAATATCACTGGTCTAGCTCCCCTTTCCCACCCTCCCCCTGTCTCCATGACAGACATGATTCCCCATAATCTCTCTCTACTTTTGGGAATTATGGTTTGCAATACAGATACTGAGAGGTTATCATGTTTGGTCCATTATCTACTTTCAGCACACATCTCCCATCCTGACTGGTTCCTCAAGCCATCATTTTCTTAGTGATTCCTTCTCTATTCCAGCTGCCTTCTCCCCGTTGCTCATGAGGCAGGCTTCCAGCTATGGAACAATCTTCTTGTCCCATGTATCTACTATCCTTAGGTGTCAGCCTCATGTTATGTTGTTTTATACTTCACAAATGAGTGCTGTCCTTCTATGTCAGTCCCTCTGACTCATTTCATTTAGCATGATACTCTCCATGTCTACCCATTTGTAAGCAAATTTCATGACTTCATCTCTCCTAACAGCTTCATAGTATTGCATTGTGTAGATGTACCAAAGTTTCTTTAACCAGTCATCTGTTCTAGGGCACTTGGGTTGTTTCCAGATTTTGGCTATTGTGACCAGTGCTCCAATGAACATATAGGTACAGATGTCATTTCTACTGTGCTTTTTTGCATACTCGGGATATATTCAAGAACTAATCTTAGTGACGCTAGGGGATCAAACCCAGGTCAGTCGCATGTAAGTCAAATGCCTACTCACTGTACCCTATTCTCAATACCCTAAGAAGTCTTAGAGCAAACTCTGGGTGGCCTGATTGTTGTATAGGTAAAGAAACTTTTGGCAATAACCATTGTTTCCACCAGGTGTCACCCTTGATCAAATGTAAATGCTCTGGTCCCTTTAATGTAATCTCATTTGTTAAGAAGTCTGCACTTCAAAAGGAAGCTCTAGAATAATAATAGTAAAAAGAAAACCACCCCACAGACTTGAAGCAAATGTTTGATTATCACTCAGATTAAAGACTTACTATTTGACATATAAAAAAATCACTCATAAAACCTGCTGCAACAACAACAAAACACCATCAAAAACTGTGAAGAGAAAAGCAAAAATTTCCTCAAAGTGACCAATAGATATATGAAAAAATGCTCTTCCTCACTTACATCAAGGAAATGCAAGTGAAAACACTGAGATATCACTTCAGATCAGTGACACTGACACACATTAGAAAAGAACGACACAGTCAGTCCTGGTGTGGATGTCGGGTAAAAGGAACCCTCATCCGCTGTTGGCGGGAATGTCAACTGTTTCAGCCTCTGTGGAAAACAGTCTGGATGAACCCTTCTCAAAAAACTAAGCATTGATCTTTGCTATGATCCTGAAATTCCATTTCTTGGCATCTACCCCCAGGGGCCCCCAAACACTCTTTAGTGAATCCGAAACATTATCTCAAAAAAGACATTTCTGCTCCCGTGTTCACTCATCACAACCAATATCTGAAAGTAACCCACATGTCCAAAAATAGATGACAGTGTAATGAAACTGTGCTGTATATATACACAATGGAATACTGCTCAGTTGTCAGAAATGATGAAATCATGCAATTTGTGTCTAGGTGGATGGGACTTGGCATATCAGGCTGAGTGAAGTTCTGCAGCAAGAGAAGCAAATAAAGAATGATCGCTCTCTTATGTGAAATATAGAAAAATGTAGTCAGGGAATAACAAATGGCCAAAGGCAGTTATACAGAACTGAATTTACCCAAGGCATTAGCAGGGGCCAAGGGGAGAGGACCATGGGACATTGGTGGAGGGAAGATGACAATCTAAGGAGAGGGCACGGTGTTGGACATTGCATGTGTGAGGCTATCATTGGCAGGACTGTAAATCATGATCCTCAATAAAAAAATAAAGTCAATATAATTAAATAAAAAGGACCCCTCTGGTTCCCTAGCCAGTGGGGCCAGTCAACAGCTCCCTCCATATAATATGTTTCCCAATGGAAACCACTGGTTTATCTCAGAACACCTTGTGATATCCTGCTTGTTCTCACAACAAAAGTACTTCAGCTTTTTTTTTTTTTAAAAAAAAAAGCATTTTTGAGGCTGGAGAGATAGCACAGTGGGTAGGTAGGGGGTTTGCCTTGCACACGGCCAACCCGGGTTCGATTCCCAGCATCCCATATGGTCCCCTGAGCACTGCCAGGAGTAATTCCTGAGTGCATGAGCCAGGAGTAACCCTTGTGCATTGCCGGGTGTGACCCAAAAAGAAAAAAAAAAGCATTTTCTATACCTCATGCATACTAACAAAAATCTCTCAGATCTACTCCCTCTTTGTCTGATGCTCTTTGTTTCTTAGCTTGGGGATCCTGAGCTGCTGGGAGCGTGGAGGAGAGGAACCATCAACCCCAAATCATCATCTCTTACCTAGTTTACCATAGGCAAAATTATATAGCTAACTCCAGAGATGTAGTTCTTGATGGCCAGTGCAAAACGAACACAGGGTCTTTGGTGTAAAAAGAATTTCAAGAGAGCTTTACCAAGGTCAGTGTGGCTGAACAGATCACACCCCTCCCTACCCAAAACCTGGCCCTCAGATAATTTGACTAACCTCCTCTTCCCCCATTCCCTGGGGGTAAAATGCAGATAATAAGAGCACCTGCTGAAGGATTGGGATGTTCAGGAAACTAATGCCAGAGCAGGGTACCCCAAGCTCAGTGAAAGGATCTGTTGTTTTTGTGCCTCTCCTTACCCTCTGGCTTCCCCTCCTGGCTGCTACCCATTTGACAACTGGTCTTCAGATACAGGATTTCTGAAACATCTGGGGCACAATTCTAATCCACCCTGCCAGCTCCCTACAGCTCCTCACTGTCTGCAAAGCAGACACATATGTCTTGCTCAAACCCTAATCCAGTTTTTTGGCTTGTCTCTAACCTCCTCTGCTTCACATTCCATGCCTCTGCTCCCCCTGATCCTTCTGCCAAAAAGGACTCACTCCCCAGGGGTGTAAGGAAAACACAGGCCATCTCTCTCCTGCCCATTAGTTGTTCACATTCAAGGGGGCGAAATAACATTTCAGAATTTAGAGCACTGCACAGCAGAATGAAATGAATGTCTAGTGGGTCTTTTATATAGACTATAGGTTGTGTGCAAAACTCAATGCTTCAAGCATTATTTATTAGAAATGTAAATTTTCCTCATGCCTTTGAATGATTAAATATTAAGCCTATAATACGAGGACTATGTATTTCCACATTTTTTTTTACTTTTTGGGTCACACCCAGCAATGCACAGGGGTTACTCCTGGCTCTGCGCTCAGGAATTACCCCTGGCAGTACTCAGGGGACCATATGGGATGCTGGGAATCGAACCCAGGTCGGCCGCGTACAAGGCAAATGCCCTACCCACTATGCTATTGCTCCAGCCCTGGCACATTTGTTTTTAATTCATCAATTTGTTCGAGCAGGCACCAGTAACATCTCACAACAAATTGTAAGACTTGTTACTGTTTTTGGCATATCGAATACGTCACGGGTAGCTTGCCAGGCTTTGCCGTGTGGGAGATTCTCGGTAGCTTGCCGAGCTCTCCAAGAGGGGCGGAGGAATCGAACTCGGGTTGGCCATGTTGGCTGCGTGCAAGGCAAACGCCCTACCTGCTGTGCTATCACTCCAGCCCACTGAACTTTATTTAAGGCGGGGAGTATTTTAGTTTGGGCGTGTGGGCGTCACAGTTGGTGGTGCTCAAGGGCTGTGCCTGGCTCTGCGCTCACTAGTGACCCCTGGCATTGCTCAGGGAGGCTGGGATTTGAATATATGGTGCCTGGGATTTGTAGCAGGATTGTAGCTGCCCAGCATCATGCCAAGCAAGTGTTTTGCCTCCTGTATTACCTCTCCAGCCCTGGAGCATTTTAGGTTCACTGCAAAATTGATTAGAAAGGACAGATTCTTGTATATTCCCTGCCTCCATACATACAACCACTTCCAATATCACATCCTAGACTATAATTGTGCACTAGCTACAGTAAATCAAACCATACTGACATGTCATTATTCCCCTAAAACCCAGTATTGGTATTAGGGTTCATTTTTGGTGCCAGTCAAACCATACTGACATGTCATTATCATCTGAAGCCAGTATAGACATTAGGGCTTATTCTTGGTGTAATGCATTCTATGAGTATGCCAAATATATACTGACATGATTACAGTCAGCTATGATTACAGTAGCATGCAGAGCAGTTTCACGACCGTGAAAATCTTCTGAGTTCCACCCATCCACCCCTCCCTCCTGCAGCCCCTGGCAGCCACTCATCCTTGGGAGTCTCCATCACTTTGCCTGTTACAGACATAATATAGTTGAAATCATAAAGTACACACTTTTAAGATTAGTTTTTTCACTTAGTCACATGCATTTAAGAAACCTTGTGTCATTTCAGGGTGGAGTGTTTATTTTATTACAGTAAACATTTGTTTATTATTTTTAGGTTTGGGGCCACACCTGGTGGTGCTTAGGGCTTACTTTTGGTTCTTATGCTCAGAGATCCCTCCTGGCAGGCTCAGGGAACCACACCGGGGACTGAAAATTGAACCCAAGTTGGCCACGTGCAAGGCAAGCACCCTGTCCACTGCACTATTTCTCTGGGCAATAGAGTAAACATTTTTAAAGATTGTTTGTTTAGTGGGGTGTTTTTTTTTTGTTTGTTTGTTTGTTTTGCTGTCCTAGGGATCAAACCCAGGGCCTCCCACATGCAGGGCAAGTACCACTAAGCCTCTTCTCCAGACCCTAAATTAATTTTTTAAGTTAAGTTATATTGTACTACACAGAGCAGAATACATTTCTTCTTTTCACTTTAAAATGTACCAACTAAACCTTCCTACAGACTTTTAGCCACAGTTATGACACTGAGGACCTTTCTGTGTATACTTGGCTCACACATATTGATTATCAGAATTATCACCCCAGAGAAGGTATACTAAAGGTACTCTGAATTTTAAGGATAAAATAAGTGGGCTAAACTTAACTTTTCTATTCTTACTAATTTTGTTAAAAAAAATTAATCCCAGGGGCTAAAGATAGAGTATAGAAAGGAGCGAAAGGCACTTGCCTTGCATGTGGCCAACATGGCACCCCTAAGCACCACTGGGTGGGATCCCAACATAAATAAATAGAACTCACTCACCAAAACTTGTCGTAGAATGACTGCTGGGTTTTTTTTTTTTTTGGCTCTTTGGGTCACACACGGCGTTGCTCAGGGGTTACTCCTGGCTCTGCACTCAGGAATTACTCCTGGCGGTGCTTGGGAGACCATATGGGGTGCCAGGGACTGAACCCAGGTTGGCCGTGTGCAAAACAAACGCCCTGCCCACGGTACTATTCATCTGGCCCAGTCACTGTACTTTTGAACAGCTCATTTAAGAAGCATCACCTTTTTAAAATCTGACTTCCCTCCTCCAACAGCACAATCAGTTCATATCTCTCTCCTTTATTGTTACCCTCAGTGGCTATAACCATCATGTGCATGTCATGGCATATTTTTCCTGTTTTTCTAACCAATACAACTGAAACACCATTGCCATCACTGTGTTCCTAAAATCCAGTTACCTTGGACTTTATTTTTAGTTTTTTTAAATTTGGGCCATATTTTTAAAAATTTTTTAATTTTATTTTCATAAAGTTGTTCACAATAATTGGTTACATTCAATATTACGACACCAATCCCACTACAATTACAGCTTACTACCACCATTATTTCTAATTTTCCCACCACCACTCAAGCCTGCCCCACAGGTAAATACCAAATAATTTATTTTATATTGCTTGTTATGAATAGTATGAGATGTTGCATGGCCATTTTCGTGGCTGTGTACTCCTGGTATTCTTAAATTTTAAGTAATTGGGGTCTGGAGACATCTCTGTTCTGAGATTCATTTGTGAGTTGCTGGATCATGGCTGTTAATTTGCTTAAATGGCACTGGAGGCAGTTTATGGGCATGACAGCCAGGATCATGAAAGGGCGGGGAGATGGGAAGAGGTGGCCCATTCCTGAATCCATGTGGCCTGGCGTTTTCAGTCACTGGTTCTGCATACCTGGGTTTTTCCAGATTCATTCTCATGCATGGGAGACACGGGATGAGCCTGAGAAGATTGGTGGTGATCATGGCAGCAATTGGGTTTGGGAGGTTTGTATGGGCCATACTTTTTTAATTTTTAATTTTTTTTTATAAAATTGTTCACAATATGTGATTACACTAAATATTCAAACACCAATCCCACCACCATTAAACCTTCCCACCACCATATTTCCATCTTGAACCCCAAATCCTGTCCTCCAAGCAGAACCAAAATAAATTATTTTGTATTGTTTGTTAAGAATAATCCATTAAAAATAAAAGAGAAAAGATTTCTTAGAGGAAAAGTGTGTGAGGATTGTTATATTTCACCCAGGAGCCATTAAACCCTTCTATAAAAGATAAGTAACATATTGTTAAAGATTGAGCCTTGTGTGCATATATATATATATGTATATATATATGTATGTATATATAGCACTGTAGCACTGTCCTCCCATTGTTCATTTTGCTCGAGCGGGCACCAGTAATGTCTCACAACAAATTGTGAGACTTGTTACTGTTTTTGGCATATTGAATACGTCACGGGGAGCTTGCCAGGCTTTGCTGTGCAGGCGAGATACTCTTGGTAGCTTGCCGGACTATCTGAGAGGAGCAGAGGAATTGAACCCAGGTCGGCCATGTCGGCCACATGCAAGGCAAATGCCCTACCTGCTGTGCTATCGCTCCAGCCCATATATATCTATCTCTATCTATCTATCTATCTATCTATCTATCTATCTATCTATCTATCTATTTGTATATAGATATCTGTCACTGTCACTGTCCTCCTGTTCATCGATTTTCTCGAGCGGGCCCAGTAACGTCTCCAGTGTGAGACTTTTGTTGTTACTGTGTTTGGCATATTGAATATGTCATGGGTAGCTTGCCAGGCTTTGCCGTGGGGGCGAGATACTCTTGGTAGCTTGCCGGGCTCTCCGAGAGGGGCGGAGGAATCGAACTCAGGTTGGCCATGTTGGCTGCATGCAAGGCAAACACCCTACTGCTGTGCTATCGCTCCAGCCCATATATATATATATATATATATATATATATATATATATATATATATTTCTGCCTTCTACTTTAAACCCCATCAAATGTGGTGTGCTACTCTTGGTTTATCAGTGATGTAAAGTATGAAGTATCCAGGAATAGATTCACTCATGGATGAGGCTTGTCCGAGCCTGTGGAGAGCAGTTGTGAGCCTCACAGCGGTTGAATTCTGGAGATTTTCTGCTGCTGGGGTATCCATTGGGGTGGGGAGGGGCCTCACCCACCCCTCTCAGGGTTGCCCTGAATGAAATAGCCTGGCATGAGGTCCAGTGGCATGGCTATGGCAAATCGTTCTATGCTCTCTTACAAGAGATTTATATTGAGTCTCTGGATCATGGAAATTTCGACCATATTTGGCAGTGCTCAGAGCTTACTCCTGACTCTGTGCTCAGGGCTCACTCCTGGCAGGGCCTGGGGGACAACATGGGGATGCTGGGAATTGATTCCAAGTTCACTGAGTGCAAGATAAGTGACTTACTGTACTCTTTCTCTGGCCCTAATTACCTCAGACTTTTTATGTACTTGTATGATTATAAGACTGAGAAAGAGGGAAGGAAAAAGTCATTTCAGAAAAGGATTGAATAAAAACCAGGAGGATAAATATCAGGGCTTAGAACACCTACCTCAGAAGCCCGTGATTCTGAGTTCAAATCCCTGATGTCCCACATGTGACCATCTGTCTGTGATCCTACTGCCTCAATGGATTTCTGACTGCACACAGCAGGTGTGTGTGTGTGTGTGTGTGTGTGCCATAAAAGGGGTGTGAAACTCCTGACGCCCCCGTCAGCAATCCCCACAACTAAGAGATGTTCACGCACCACAGCCAGGAGAGGCAACCTCTGGTGAGCAGGCGAGCGCCACAGCCTTAGCTTAGGTGCCTCAACTATGAGCGCAGATCCCAGCAAGCAGAGATGAAAACACCACAGCTGAAAAAATGCAGACCTCGGTGAGCACCGTGGCCAAGATGAGCACCACAAGTTAATGTGTGAGTTGGCAAACACCACTGCTAAAAAAACGTGAGCAGCACAGGTAAGCATGTGTGATCCAGATCATTGCTCTAGCTACAGTCACAGTAAAGGAAAGGGGGAGTCTGGAAGGAAGTGAAAATAATAGTTAAGAGAAATAAGAAAAGAAATGAAATTGTCATGTATACTCATGCAAAGAATGGTTTTAAAAAAATCAGGGACAAAGCCAGTGTGTTCCTGCTGAGGCATTGTGCGTGTATCCAATTCTGCAAAGGTTTTGTGTTTTATTTCAAGAGGTTGGAGAATTCATCATTTATGCACCATTTATAGAGCAAGCACACACAGACATGCAATCTAGCAGGCATTATTCTACAACACTTTTCTAATCTTCTCCTCATCCCCGCCCCCCACCAGTCTCACAGACACATACAAATTCGGTGGTCCCCTTTAGAAAGTGCTACTCCTTACAAAAACAACCTCATGCGGCCTCTCAGGGGGTCCACTACAGACAAGGGCCCTCAAATGTGACCCTTACAGTAAAGCCTCCTTTGTTTATTGTCATTGAGAGACAGAAGGTAGCCTTCAACATAAATTGCCTTTTTATCTCTCCTAGGTATTCTGGACAGTTTCTTGGCCCTTGATGGAAATTTCTCCATAGAATAGCATTTCTTCACATTGCACTGTCGTTAGAGCAAAGGGGAAAAATGACAGAAAAAAAGTTCTGGTTCTGCTTGGCACACATTTCCATCTGCTTCTGCACCTTGTTGAATTTGCTGCTATGTCCTCGACAGAGTCTTAATATGCTTTTTGCTTGCCAACTAGGACAGAAAATGTCTGTCATTCTGTAAGATAGAGACAGATAACTTATCTTTTCCTCCCTCATCCCACTGTTTTCCAGCTATTTATACTATTTATAAAATGATTCATGTTCTCGGACTGAAGCACTGGAGCGATAGCACAGCCGGTAAGGCATTTGCCTTGCATGCGACCAACCTGGGTTTGATTCCCAGCATCCCGTATTGTCCCCTGAGCACTGCCAGGGGTGGTTCCTGAGTGCAGAGCCAGGAGTAACCCCTGAGCGTCGCTGGATGTGACCCAAAAACAAACAAAAAAAAATAGTTGCAGTTTATAAGAGAAATCCTGGAATATAAGTAGGAAAAGGAAAAGGGTGAGGGATGGACAAAGAAGGAAAGGGTTTTGAAACCTGGGATTCTTGGTAAAAAGTCCTTGCTTCAAATACAGAAGTTTGAAGAATGGAAAGATAATATCTTTTACTTTCACCAACCTCCAGCTTGAAATTCTGCATTCTCATGCATTCTCATTCATATATGCCATCACTGAAGTAGAATTAGTGAGTCCTATAACTCAACACCAATAGAAGTACAGATCTCTCCAACTCACATTGTGGTTGACTCATATTTTTGAAGCATGATTTTACTTACCACTCCTTTGAATTTTTTAAAAAAATTTTAATTGAATCATTGTGAGATAGATCCTTATAAAGCTGTTCATGATTAGATTTCAGTCATACAGTGTTCCAACACCCCTCCCTCCACCAGCGTACATTTCCCAGCATCCCATTCCCTCCCATCAACCCCCAGCCCTGCTTGCCTCTATGGCAAGTGCTTTTCTTCTCTCTCTCTCTTTCTCCCTCTCTCTCATGAAATCTATCAGTATTATTTATTATTTACTACTATATTATTGCTTTGTAATATTCTATTTTAATTGTATTCATAGATAAAATAGTATCATTAAAAACTTGGTGTTCTAATATTTTGATAATCACACATATATGTAAGTTGTAATGGACAAATTTTAATAACATATACAATGTACACATTTATGCATTTAAATGTATGATTCTTAGAGAAGTACCATAAACTTCACCAGGCTACCTAAAAGATCCATTGCATCAAAATAATTTATTAAAAGGGTAAGAGTTACTGTTCCAGGTGAAAGGTACAGAAGATATCACTTGATCACTTGATATCTCGTTACTCATCGATTTGCTCAAGCGGGTGCCAGTAACGTCTCCATTCGTCCCTGTCGCATGCTAGTGTAGCCCATGGCGTCTGCTCATTCTAGGAACACAAATAGCCTCAAACTGATCATTTAGGGTCTTGATGAAGAAGCCTGACCATCTCTAGGTGGGTGGCCACGCAATCTTTTGACATCCAATGGAATCCAGTCGGAAATGGCTCTAGTCCAGTGGTTGTCTTAAAATCTCGTTACATGTCCAGCCCATCTGATTTTCGACACCTTGGCAAATCTGACAGTGTCCCTGATTCCTTATCGTCAACGGAGGTCGGAACTCAGGGTTCTTTCTCTCATTTGAGTGAAGCATGATACTCTAAGCATAGCTGTTTCGATTCCTCTTTGGGAGACCTGAATAGCGTTCTCATCCTGTTGGCATAGGGCCCAGGTCTCTGAGGCATATGTTAATGCAGGAAGAACAGTGGAATCAAAGAGATGTGCCTGGAACTGGAGATTCTTTGTCCTCTTAGCTATTTCTTCGATGCTCTTGAAGGTGTTCCAAGCCGCTCTCTTTCTCCTGCACAACTCAGGTGCCAGGTCATTTGTCATGTTGACTTCTCGACCTAGGTAACCATAACTGTTGCATTCAGAGATGTTCATCCCATTGAGAGTGAATGGAATGTAAGGAACGAGACCATTTCTCATAAACATTGTCTTCGTGAGATCCGACCTTTCCACACTCACAGTAAATACAGAAGACTTAATAAGTATAAAAGCAAAGACTTGGTTGGAATGTCATTCAGCAGCAAAGCACCATATTGCATGTATGAGGGGCCCTGGGTTTGATTCCCAGCATTTGAAATTAAAAAAACTAAAGCTGAAACATCTGATCATCAGTGTTGTTGAGCCCTAAGTTCTCCCTTCTCTCCCTTTGGTCTCTTATTGTCACTCCCTGAGTTGAGGGCACCTGTCAGCTTGGCCCCATCTCTCCCATTCTCACACTTTCCTAGGAGGCACCACTGAAAATGCTGATAAAGTACCACTGCTCTTCCCTTGGTATACACCCCCACATTTGGTGACTTCCTTTAGGAAGGTCCTGCCCTTCTTGCCTCTGGGCCTAGAAACAAGCTGTCTTTTCTGCTGGCTCATTACTTCCCACTCCTTTTCCTCATTAGCTCCTTCTTATCTGTTAAGTGTCAGTTTAGTGTTCTCTTTCTCTGGAAGTCCCCACCACTGTCTTCATGAAAGGACTAAACTCCCTGGGTTCTGCTGACCATCAACTGATGTACCTTCACTTAACCATGGAAAGACTGTACTAGTTTTTGCTCCACAAAATACTGTTGCCCCTTCTCCAGTCAGCACTGAAGTTCTCTCTTCACTGTTAACCCCACATCGGACCAGGGAAGTAGGTGTGGGACAAGTGTTTACCGGTGAGATAAAGGAAGAAAAAGAGTAGGTTGTCTGGGATTAGAGCGAGAAAAAGGCCTAGAAATCAAGATGAGGAATTTGAACTGTATCTTCTAGATCAGAGTTTTTCATAACTAGTAGTGAACTATAAGACCAATTTTGTGGTTTGTAATAATCTGTGACTGTGAAAGAGAAATTTATAGACTAGACTAGATAGAAAAGAACATAACAGCATATCATGGTGCATTTAACTTGCAAAGTTAAGTTTGTTTCATAAAACTTTAGTTATACATATATCCTATGAGAACACTTACATATATCTTACATAAGTTTTGTATCCCGCCTTCACAGGCAAAGCCTGACAAGCTCCCTGTGGCGTATTTGATATGCCCAAACCAGTAGTGACAACAGGTCTCAGTACCCTGACCCTGAAAGAGCCTCCAATTGAGGCTGCTAAAAGTCTCAGGGCTGGGAGGAATAGAGACGTTACTGGCGCCCGGTCGAGTAAATTGACAAACAATAGGATGACAGTGATACAGTGATACAGTGAAGTTTTGTTTGTGATGTAGAAATTTATTTCTTCTTTTCTGTGGCAAGACATTTCTGCAGAAGTCTGGATGATAATTCAGTGGCTTAGTGCTCCTGTCTTTTTTGTTTGTTTTTTAGATTTTTTTCAAAGTTTTTAAATGAAGCACCATGAAACACACAGTTACAAAATTGTTCATAATTTAATTTCAGGAGGACTGGTATATGGTAGGAACATATACCAACACCCATCCTTCACCAGTGTATGTTTCCTGCCACCAATGTCCCTTCAGCCTGCCTCTATGGCAGATACTTTTCTTCTCTCTCTTTCTTTCTCTCTACCCCACATATTCTTTTTTCACTTTTAGGCACTGTAGTTTGCAATGCTTTTACTGAAAGGTTATTATGTATTTGCTCGAGCGGGCCCAGTAACGTCTCCATTGGAGACTTTGTTGTTACTGTGTTTGGCATATCAAATACGTCACGGGGAGCTTGCCAGGCTCTGCCGTGCGGGCGAGATACTCTCGGTAGCTTGCCGGGCTCTCCGAGAGGGGCAGAGGAATCGAACTCGGGTCAGCCATGTTGGCTGCGTGCGAGGCAAACGCCCTACCGCTGTGCTATAACACCTTGCCTCCTTTCAACACTCAGTTCTTATCCAGAGTGATCATTTTCAACTACAATTGTCATAGCCGTACCTTCTCTGTCCTAACCACTGCTTCCTACCATATACCAGTCCTTCTGGCCTTGTTTCTACTGTCTTTGGATATTGTCCTCATATTATGGCTTTTTATATCCTGAAAATGAGCATGAGCATACTGTGTCTGTTCCCCTCTCTCTGGCTCATTTAATTCAACATGATATCTCTATGTCCATCAATGTATAAGCAAATTTCATGACTTCATTTTTCCTAGGGCTGGAGCGATAGCAGAGCGGGTAGGGCGTTTGCCTTACAAGCGGACAACATGACTGACCCGAGTTCGATTCCTCTGCCCCTCTCGGAGAGCCAGGCAAGCTACCGAGAGTATCTCACCCGCACAGCCTGGCAAGCTACCCGTGACGTATTCAATATGCCAAACACAGTAACAACAAGTCTCAAAATGGAGACATTACTGGGCCCGCTCGAGCAAATCGACAAACATTGGAAGGACAGTGACAGTGACATTTTTCCTAATGACTGAGTAGGAGTGTAGCAAAGAATTTGACTTCTTGAGCAAAAGTCATTCAAGGAGCCACTGATCTTGGAATAGACTGCCTCAGAGTCTCCTATGTTCCAAATTGATTGGTCAGAACTCACAGCACAGCTGGTGGAAGTGCGGAATTCAAAGCACAGCCCTGGCCCTTTGTAAATTACTCTCACTTTCAACTGGAGATTTGTGAGATAATGTCTCCTAGTCCCACCACACTTTAATGAGCAAAATATGCTTCAATGTCCACTATTGGAAATTTCCCATTTCAATCAAGAGATGCAGAAGGGAAATCTATAGCTTTGTCTAGTCTAGTGAGCGATAAAGCTCTTTACACATCCCTCTTAGGTATGCCTTTGGATTCTGTTACTCTGTCACTGTCACTGTCACTGTCCTGTTGTTCATCGATTTGCTCGAGCAGGCCCAGTAACGTCTCCATTGGAGACTTTGTTGTAACTGTGTTTGGCATATCAAATACATCAGGGGTAGCTTGCCAGGCACTGCCGTGCGGGCGAGATACTCTTGGTAGCTTGCCGGGCTCTCCGAGAGGGGCGGAGGAATCGAACTTGGGTTGGCCATGTTGGTTGCATGCAAGGCAAACGCCTTACCGCTGTGCTACTCATATGTTGCTTTTTAGAAATTAAAAGATGAAACCATTCATCATAACTTACTGCTATGTTGCTACTTTGTCTACATATCATGATGTTGTATTCTCTTAAAAAGTTCCTGATTTGGGGGCTGGAGCAATAGCATAGCGGGTAGGGCATTTGCCTTGCATGCAGCCAACATGGCCGACACAGGTTCGATTCTCAGCATCCCATATCGTCCCCTGAGCACTGCTAGGAGTGATTCCTGAGTGCATGAGCCTGGAGTAATCCCTGAGCATCGCCAGGTATGACCCAAAAAGAAAAGAAAAGTTCCTGATTTCTGAACTGTATAAAAAATTTGGGAGAGAAAACAGACACTTCTCAGAGGAAGACAGGTAGATGGCCAATAGGCACAGCATCACTTATCACCAGAGAAATCCAAATCAAGAAGACAATGAGATACCATCGCACATTAGTGAGAATGGCACATAGTAAAAATACTGGGATGTGGTGATAAAGGAACTCTCATCCACTGCTGGTGGGGTGCTGTCTGGTACAACCCCTGTGGAAAAGAGTGTGGAGAGTTCTCAGTAAACTTAGAATTGAACTGGCATATGATCCAGCAATACCACTTTTAGGCATATTCCCAGAAGTCATAAAAACACTTTCATAATAGCTAAGATATAGAATCAACCTGGGTGTCTAAGACTGATGAATGGGTTATTAAGATGTGATATATATATATATGCAGTATGAAATACTATGCAGCTGCAAGGATAAATGAAATCATGTAATTTGCAGCAAGTGGTTGGAACTGGAAGGTATCATGTTAAGTGAAATAAGCCAGAAGAAGAAAGACAAATAGACTATCTCACTTATCTGTGGAATAGAATATTGGATGAGCAAATGTAGTAAAAAGGGAATGACTAGATTACCCTTGACCCCTGTATTTAGAGAGGAGGAAAGAAACCAAGGGGGAGAAGAAGAAAACTGGAAATAATGGGTGAACAGGCTTCAGGGCTTCAGCTAGACTGGTGATACGGGTGAGTGGTATAGCTATATACCCAAAACACATACTCAACAAAAATGAAAACATAAGGTTGAAGCTGCAGTCAATAAAACTTTGTAATGTGCCCATCAAGTTGACAGGTGGGCATGGGGTGAGTGTTGGAGTAGGGAGACAATATGGGAACACTGGTGAAGGGAAAAACGACACTAGTGATGGGATTGATGCTGAAATATTATGTGCTTAAAACTCAACTATCAAAAACCTTGTAAATCACAGTTCTTAATTTTTTCAAAATGAAGAAAATATATTTAAAACATAACTTTAAAAAAGTTGCTAATTTCTGAACCATTTCTCTCTCTTATTCTCCTTGAGAAATGCTCATTTGTTTCCATTCTATTTTATTTCTTTATTTTCAGTTTTGAGGACACACCCAGAAGTGTTCAAGGCTTACTCCTGGCTCTATTCTCAGGGATCACTCCTGGCAGTGCTCATGGGACCCATATAAGGTACTAGAGCTCAAACATGGGTCAGCAGTATTCAAGATGAGCACCTTACCTGCTGTACTATCCTACAGCCCCTGCTTCCACTCTTTGTCCATTTATTTCTAGACAAACTGAAACTCATATCTTGATCTTTCACATTTGGGCATAGTATACTAGAAGGAGGCAGGGGAGAGTAAAGAGAGTCACATCGTGGGGTGAAAAATCTGGTCCAAGATGACATCCTCAGTTGATATTTCCAAATGTAACTGAACTTGGTGATAAAGTCTTTAAAGAAGCGATTAGGTTGGACCTTAATGAATATGATGGATATTTATATCAGTGAAGAAGATGAGGGCATCCATGCAGATATGTGTGGGCAAGTGGAGAAGGCAGCTGTATGCAAAACAGGTCACAGGAGAAATGGAGTCTGCCAACATCTTGAACTTAACCTTTCCTCCCCTGGTCCAGGAGACTGAACATAAAGCTCATACAAAGGTAAGTGTTCTACTGCTAAGTTACCTGTTCCTGAACTTGAGCTTTGTGAGAAGGGGGTGCTCAGTTATCCTGGGGGCACCTTCTGAAAGTTCTTGGCCAGCTAAGATGCAGTGTTTTGGGGGGCTTACGATGCCAGGGGTTAGCCAGATCAACCCAGCAGTACTGGAGGACCATGTAGTGCTGAAATCAAACAGAATAGCAACAAGCAAGGCTGGATCCCAAACCACCACATTGCCTCTATCTTGAGCTGAACTTTTTACCTCCAGAATCATAAGATTATAAATTTTTACTTAAGAAAAAAAAGATTCCAGCCCTTACTACCAATTGCTTATATAACTTGATGCAATTTATTTAACTTTTTAAAGCTTCATTATACTCACTTGCAAATCAGGGCTAGTAATGGTCCCCCCCCATGGGATTCCCATATGTAATAATTCAGATATGTATACATATACCTAATACACACTGCAATACTGACATATGGCAGACCCTCAATAAAACAACAATAAGCTCAAATGGGAGTGCAAATGCCTTGCACATGTGAGCCCCTGGGTTCAATCTCTGGTGCCACATTGTACCCTGAGCATCTTTTGGCATGGCCCCTACCAATAAAAAATAAATTATCATTGATAATATAACTATATATGCTTTCCTGCTGTTATATCCCTTCAGATAATTTTATATTAATTCCTTTATAAAATATTTTCTATGTATTTGATCTCACATTTAATAGCTACCTTTTGGGGCATACCCATTTCAGACAACTTCTCTTTATGCTTTTGCATTGTCAGGGATTAAATCAAAACCTCACTTATGCAAAACATATTCTATAACATGGAGTGTCAAGTTTATCCCATTTTGGACTTAAAATCTATGTAATTTGACTGTAGGTGGCAGAAAATTGAACAAAATAGAGATGTATTATTTTTCACTTTACAAGAGGTCTAGAGATATGCATCCAGGACTGGATGGGTCTCTAAGATTTCATAATTATTTCAGAATACTTCTATGTTTCTGCCTCTTTGGGCAGAATCCTTTGGGCCATAATATGGATCTGGTGTCCTTGATAGGAGGGATGAAGAAGAGAAGGTAGAAGCCAAAGGATTTTTTTTCTTTCAGAGGTTTCCTTTATCAAGGGAAACCCTCCTATGAACATCCACATATATCTCAATGAAAACAACTGTGTCCAATGACCAGCCCAGGTTGAAGAAATACTAGAAAATTATATATTTTTAGCTCAATACACTTCTTGCTTCAAATATAATCAGTACCAGATTTTGCAGAAGAGGAAATGAATGTTGGATTGGATAAACTAGCCAAGTTTGCTATATGACTTCATTTAATTTTACTTTAAAAATACTAGTCTGTATTAATTATTAGTACAATGAGTTCAAATTTAGAACTCCCTAATTTAAGCAATGGGGATATTATAGCCAATGTCAGTTTAACTGGAGGAAATATATTAACTTTTTAATTGGATTGGCTAATTTATTTAGTCAGAACAATTAGCCACATTGACATGCTTTGCACAGAGAACTAAATATAGTGATAAATGGGCTCTATTGTTGCATGTATAAATTACCTGTATCTACAGAGTTAAGCAGTGTTTGCATTGGATTGCTTAAATTTTTAAGTTATTTCTATTATTTGAGTATGGCAGATGCGATATTCTATGTTTTTGAGTATGGAAATCAACCTGTATAGACCATTGCTTATGTTTTATCTACATTTTACCACCTACCTCAAATCCTTTTATAGAATAAGATAAATATGACTTAAAAACCCATAAAAAGTCATCATCAATTTTGAAGAGTTAGTTAATATCTCATCTACCTGCATAAGAGACACTTAACCCGTGTGGTATTTAGATATAGCATATCTTCGTTTTAGGATGGTTCCTCATCCAAGTAAGTTGAACATTTTAGTCAATCAGGTATGAGTGTTGTCTGGATTAGTTATTTATGGCAAGTTAGGAAAAGAGAAGGAGTAAAGGAAAATAAGGAGTAGCCAAGTAATTAAGTAAAATAAAGTTAATGTGCTAGGGAGAATTTTATGTGCTGGAGAGCATCCTTTGCATGTAGGAGGCCTGGGTTCCATCCTGGCATCACTCAGATGTGACCCCCCCCAGCACAGAACCAGGAGTAGCCCCAAAGTGTAGCTAGATGTGGCTCAAAAAACCAATAAAATTAATAAAAATTATTATTATGTTATAATCAGATTATAAATGAATGATAATATAGTGATTGAAAAATTCACATTAAAGCAGAGACCTCTTTGATTTGTATTTTAATCACTTAATTTTTATGTCTTATGTGGTAAGCTAGGTGTTAAAGTCCTAAAGGATGTTTTGGGCCTTATATTGCATTTTTTAATGCCCTGAGTTATGATTATTGAATGTTAAAGTATATATTTATTATAAAGTTCAGTATTAAAACTCCAATTACCAGGAAATTTTATTTATAGCTAAAATAGAATGCTTGATTAAGACCATTAACTTAAAAGTAGAGTTAAAAAGTTGGGTGACATTTTAAAACAAAAACAATAGAATACAAAATATGCTTTCCATCAAAGCTGAAATTCCAGGAGACAACACACTTATTGAACAATAATATAATTACTCCAAGCATCGACAAAACACTTTTGCAATTTCTTTTAAAGCCAATTGAAACAACACGCAAGAAAAACAATCCATTCTACTTTATAAATATAACTGATTTTTATATCCTCCCTTCTGAAAAAAATAGTTGCATCATCTTCATAAGTTCATAAATCTTTTTTGAAGGGGACGGGGGAGGGTTTCAGGGCTCAGGACTCACACCCAGCACTGCTCAGAAGTCAGCTGTGGCACAATTTATGGGGGTGTTGGCTTAGTCCTGCAGTGGATGGTCACAGTTAAGTTACACAGTGATGGTGTGCTGAGTGGGCAATACTATGAACTCATGTTCACATGACTGTGCTGCTACTGAGACAAACCAGACATATGAGCAGAGCCTGTGGAGTGCTGTAGAAATCCACAGTACTTGTGAGCTCAAGGGAGAGAGCTGTAGCACCTGTGGATTCCAGGTGGTAATAGGTTGTGGTGATACAAAGCTATCTGGCTGGAGTGGGTGGAATTTTCAGCAGGGCTTTCCTCTAGGCTTTAGGCTGTGTGGAGGGTTCTCAGATTGTACCCATGGGTGTTGAAATTAGAAAGGTTGTATGATGTTGCCAAGTTAGTCACACCAGTGTTCCCAGCCAAGGGATCGTCCTCAAAACTTCCTGCTTCTCAGGCAGAGTTTGTAAGATTGGTAAACAGACTTCCTTCACTTATGGCTGGGTGCTTTTCAGACTACTTTTCTTGTTCTGAGTCCCAAAGTGAGTCAGTGTTTCAATCCTTTACAGATGGTTCTCTGTATCCTATAGGTCTTATATTCTCTGAGTGCTTTTTCACTCTGACTCTCAGTGTAAGAATTGGAGGAAACTGTCTCTGTTGTTAGAATCAGAAGGTTGGAATGCCTTATGCAGGCCACTGCCCTCCACTTCTTCCCTCCGTTTCTGCTCAGGGAAATATTCAGCAACATTCCAGTCCCCAAATCCCTAAGTTTTAGGTGATAGTGGAGGTAATCTTCCTTGACAAGAGCTTGTCTTTCTTTTCTGTGTTTCTGGATTCTGTCCTTTGTTTTTGTTTTCTTTTGGGCCACAGCTAGCAGTGTTCAGAGTTGACTTCCGGCTCTATCATAAAGATCACTCTGGTGGGCCCAGGGGACCAGATAGGATGCTAGGGATCAAATCCTGAGTGGTCTTGAGCAAGAGAGGCAACCTACTCCTATAATATAACTCTGGCCTCCGAATTCTATTCTTTCATTCTTTATTGTGATATCTCTGTTTGGTTACTTTTCAAAAAAGTCTCCATTTTTATAAATAATTCCATGTGTAGTTCTAGATGTGACGTGTCCATCAGAGAATGTGAATTCATTTTATTCCCGTGCCATGGTCTTAAACCCCACCTAAATCTTGAAGAACAAAATCACATGACCCTGAGTACACTTTACCCAAGACTTCCTCTTACTACTTCACCTGCTTTTATCTGGCCCATATTCTGTACTGACTCCCACTTACCTGGGGAGAAAAAAGAGAACTTAAATGTAGTGTTTCTTTTCTACAATCTTCCCTGGATTGTCTCATTTAATTTTATGACCTATCATGTTTAGTAATTATATCTAAATCTATTTTTGTAGTCCCGGTGCAATCCCCAGACCATATTTTTTCTATGATTTCTCAGGAATCTCTAATGTAGATTCTTCAGGTATTTCAGTTTCCATATGTTCAAAATCAAATTGATTTTGTGTCCATAAGTCTGGTGTTCCCTTCTTCCTCCTGGTTTCATACTTTTAGTTGATGGTTCCTTTACCATCTCTTTGCCTAAACTGGAAAACCAACTTCACTGTCACCTTAAGGAGAAGATAATCGCTTCTCCGTCTTCTTTCAAGATGAGTTACTGATCCCATCTCCTGCATACACCTTCTTTTCTCAACCACCACCCTACTGTCCTTGTGTAGGTTCCCCAAGTCTGTTACCTAAACTCTTGCATTGACTCGTACCGGTCTTCCTGATATAGTTTCACCTATTTTCTGCTCCATTCAGAGTACCCTTTATAAAACCTATGTTTGTGCATGTCACTTGTCCAGTTGAAAATGTAAGCAGAGTTCCTATTGCATAGAAAGTTAAATTTGAATTCTTTGATGTACTTAACAATCTTGAGTTCTTAACAATCTTGTCTTACCTAATTTTACCAATGTTATCTCTTGCTGCTCTGCCCACATTTCCCCCCTTCTCCCCAGCCACACTTAACATCTCATTATTTCCCACTAACAATACAAGTCCTTTCATAATTCTGGGCCTGGCTGAGATTATTTACTCTTCCTGGATTCCCTGCCCTCTCTTCTCCAGCTGGTACATTCTTATTCATTGGTACCTTCCATAAACCTGTCATCTCCCTGCTGATGACTTCCTTGAGCCAATCAGACTTAGTCACTTCTCTGTTCTCATGACCCTTTACCTTGGCAGTGATCATCCTTCATGCCTTTAGCTGCCTAAACGCTTTTGAAATCTTCTGTATTTTTTTAAACGGCGTGTGAGGTTTTGGAGCCATATCTGATGGTGCTCAGGGCTTATTCCTGGTTCTGTGCTCAAGAGTGACCTCTGGTATTGCTTGCAAGACCATATGTTGTGTCAGGAATTGAACCAGGGCTGGCTGCATGCAAGAAGTTCTAATCCCCTTGTAGTGTCTTTCTTACTTCCTTTGCAAACTTTTAACTACAAGAATGCCATCTCTCTTAAAAACCTCCCAGATTCAAGTTTCCCTTGTATAGACAAATAGTTATTAAATGATTTATGCTGGCCCAGAAAGATAGCTCTGCAGTAGAGCACTTGACTTGAAAGTGTGAGTCCCTGGGTCAATCTCCAGTACTGTAAGGGAAAAAAATTTGAATAAGAGAGGTTCCCACAATCAGATGTACCTACATTGACTACTACTTTCTTTTATTCAGAAGTGAACAACATGCATGGTAGGTGGGTGAGGTGGAGGACTGGCTTATCAGGACTGCACAAAAAAAAAACAGGCCTTTCACTTTTGGTATGTAGAAGAAGAGCTTGTGGTTTATAGCCAGCATAGCTGAGAGCTGATAAGAGACAGATTTGCTAGAAGCATTCAGGGTGGCTTGGCATATCTGTGCTACAGATTCTGGTTCTCTCATTCTGTGCAACATACTATGAGTCACCTAATTTGCCTTGAGAAATTAATTCATTCCTTAAACAAGCTTAAGTGGATCTGTTATTTTTGTTTGGCTTTGTTTTTCCTTTGCTGGGAATTGAACTCAAGGCCTCACACAGGCAAGGTAAGCACTGTACTGCTGAGTTATATTCCCATCCCCTAAGTGAATCTGTATCTGTAATGAGTAAAACAAAAACAAAAACAAAAACAGTGAAACAACTCAGAACCCTATTTATAAAATAAAATATTTTATCTTCTCGAATCAAGTTGTATTACATTTTGATATCTGTTTTCTGTTTCACTAGATTAAGCATAAATACTATTTTATGTTATCTGTGTATATTTCCAATTTCTTCATAATTTTATAGTGCTAGAATTATAGTACAGGGGATAAGGTGCTTGCCTTGCATGTGGCTGACAATGGTTTGATCCCTGACTTTCCATAAGGTTCCCGAGCACCACCAGGAGTGATTCTTGAACATGGAGCCAGGTGTAAGCCTTAAGTACAGCTGGGTGTTGCTCAGATACCAAAAATCTCTATCTGTATCTTTATGTCTATATTTATTGACTACCTCTTCTGTGCCAGGTAATATGCTAATCACTGGGGGAAAAAATGGTGAAAAGGTACACTGTTGGTATGTGTTGGTATGAAGTATATTGACTAACGATATATAGTCTAAAGATCTGTGACAGCAGTAACCAAAGCAAGGAATCAACCTAAATGCCTGATCACTTCATAATGAAGCTGTGGCATAAATGCATGCAGTGAAATCATTCCATTTGGGACAAGTGGATGGAATTTAAGGTGATTATGTTAAATAGAATAAGTAAGGAAGTGACAATTACTTAATGGTTTCACTCATATGTGAAATGTAATAAGTAAAGTTAATTTTCTGGCAAATAAGTTTATTTTATGGCAAAACCAACAGAATAGCTCCGGAGTCAGCAAAACCTGTGGTGTTTACTAGGGGTGAAAGAAGGATGTAAGAGAAACAAGTAAAAGGATCTGTTGGTGGCGAGAATGCACTGCTCGTGGTGTGTTTCCTATACACATAAAAAAGGTGATAGACTGTATTCTGAAAATCCGCAACATAAACTAATGAAAATAAATGTAAGAGGAACAGCTGTTTTCATTTAGAAAAAGAAAATCTATGCCTGAAATACTCTAGAGATCCAGTTAAACTAGTATAAATAACTTTATTACTTTAATTAGAAAATCTTTCATCCTAAAGTATAAAGAGACAAAATTAATAAGTGATAGAGGTTAGAAAAATAATAGGCTTTGACAAAAGAGTAAATAAGTCTCTGAAAGGGAACAAGGGAGAGACTTCTGAAAGTTTTGAAAATATTAATATATTTTTATTGATGCTTTCAAAAGCTCCATGGAGAAGAAGTGCCCATCACTAAAAACACTGTAGACCCCCAGTCAATAAATGTAAAAATCTGAGATATAAACATGATTTTTTTTACTATGCCTAAGCTACACCTTTGTAAAAATGTAAAAATAATGAAATAGAAATAAATGTTCCTTAAATGAACAAATAAATGCATGAAACACCTGGGTCTTAAAAGAGAAAAGGAAGAAGACATGCGTGCACTGCACTGAAATTTTTTTTTTTGCACTGAATTTTTAATTCTAATTTTAGTTTTAGTAGCTGCCACCGCTGCCAGGTGGTCCCATCAATGGCCAAGACCCAGAAACTATAAAACCCAGCTCCCGGAAGCATGCGGCCACATTTGCAGCTCTGCAACTTCTTATTATCTAGTTTTTACTTTGGAGAACCCGGCAGGCTACCGAAAGTATCCTGCCCGCACGGCAGAGTCTGGCAAACTTCCTTTGTCGTACTCAATATGCCAAATAACAGTAACAGTGATAGGTCTCACTCTCCTAGCCCTGAAAGAGCATTGAATATGGCTCTTTTAAAATCTCAGGGCTAGGAAGAAGGAGATGTTACTGGTGCCTGCTCGAGGCAATAGACGAACAACAGGATTCTCGTGATGGTGCTCGTGAATTTTTAAGCAATACTTAGTTCTGGAGTTCAAAATTCTCCCTGACAATTGTTCATGTACTTCCTTTAGCTAAATATTAGTTGTCTCTGCCATTTAACCATGATTACCAGGCCATGAAAAGAAAGCCGTGAACAGTAAAGCGGATGATGTGCGGATCTTGTGGGACTGGACTTTGATTCACTGTGAGTGAATTATTATAAACCCTTTGGGATGGGAGGAATATGTCTAATTCCCTTCTGTTTTGTTTTGTGTTTTTATCCTTTTGTGTTTTATGAGATAACAAGCACAAGTCACTTACCCAGACTCTCGATGGGAGGGGAGTTGGCACCCGTGTGTTTATCACCAGGAACGGAAGCCGCCCAGAATATGACATTCGGAGCAGGATCGTCTTAATTGCGGGCACCTGGGCCACGGGGTGCGCCTCTCCCATCCTTCTTCAGGCGGGGTCATGACTGAGCCCTGCATGCATCCTGCCAGCCTGACACAGGCCACAAGCAGCCAGCCACCAACTCCGCGGGCGCCCGGATGGCCCAAGGTCCAAGGACGCTGTCGAAACCTGACCCAGAACTGGCTTCCAGGCGGGAGCTGGACACCGAGGGTCCAGGGGAGCAGTTCCCAGGCCGTGCGGTAGGTGTCGCTGCTCCGCGACCGCCGCCCGCGCTGGGGACCGGGGGCGTGTCCGCGCTACCTGTGGCTCCGGGCGCGCGCGCCTCACCTGGCCCCGGGGTCGCCCTCGCCGCTGGGGGGCGCTGTCCCGGGCCCCGGCTGCTGAGCCTCGCGCGCTGGGCGCTGTCGCGGTCCTCCAAGCCTCCGCCGTCCCCCGCAGCCTCGGCCAGGGGGCGGGGTCCGACGGCGCGCCTGCAAAGGCGGGCGAGCTGGCACCCGGGCACGTTCTTCCACCGGGGCCGGGCGGCGGAGCGGACGGGGTACGAGCGGCCGGACGACGACGGAGACCCGAAGATGCCACTGTCCACGCCATCGGAGGGGGACCCCGGGGAGTCCGTGCCGTCTAGGGCCCCCAAGAAGCACACCCCTTTCCTTATTTGGCGCCCCAAGAAGAAGCAACAGCTTCCGCCGTCCAACTGTGGAGTGTTCGTGCCGCACCCGCCGCACCAGGCTCCCCTCGGCGAAGCCAGGTAAGAGGCTCGGGCCCCGTCTCCTCTCCGCTGTCCACGGGGGCTTCGCGGACCCGGAGTGGTCTCCACCGCCGGCCTCAGACTCAGCACCAGAGAGAGGAACTTGGACCCACCCCTGGGTGCAGAGCCTTTATAGCCGAGGGTCTACACTATCGGCTTGCAAACTTAGCGAGAGCAGGAGGCGAGGGAAGGCGATTCCCTGTCACGAGGAGAGGGTACCTGCTCTCCCTTGGAATTACAGAATACTTTTGATCGAGGTGCTTTTCTTGCCAACATTTCTGCTTTGGGAGTTGGTGTTTGTTTGGGGGCCACACACAGCGGTGCTCGGGAGCTAGTCCCAGCTGAGTACACAGGCAGAGTCCTGGCAGCAATAACTCGTTCCTCCTGCATGCAAAGCATGCTCTCTAGCCCTGTGCACCAACTCCGTGTGTGTGTGTGTGTGTGTGTGTGTGTGTGTGTGTGTGTGTGTGTGTTGCTTGTTTTGAGGCCACCCTAGGGGCAGAACTCAGAAGTCAATTTAGTGGTTGAGCTCAGGTGACCTTTAGTGCGCGCTCTCCCGCCCTTTTGAGCTGTCTCTCTGACCTGAGATCGCCACCGTTTCAGATAAATCCCATCCTCATTATCCACACGGTGCAAAAGGAGGAAAGGGCAGGAATGCCTCCCCCCATTTTATAGTGGAGAAATGGCACTTGAGTAAAGGATTGTTCCCTCTGGGAGTCAGTGGAGGAACTCAGTAGCACCTAGTTATTCAATGTAATTGTTATTGGGCTTTAAATTTTTTTTATCATGACTTTATGGTGGTTTTTCTTCGATATGTATAATTATTCAGTTATTCTATGTGTATTACACATTGAACAATAATTTGAAGTAATAGTATATTTATCTGGTTGGGGTGATATATAATACTTTTAATGAAGGGCAGTTGGCAGAGTCCAGAAATTCCTCCTTTTTAAAAAATCCATTTTGTGAACACTGAAGGCTAGAAGAAAATCGTGCAACATTGGCATTTCAGACATATTTACCTATATTTATGGAAAAGCCTTATTTAAAAATAGTTTCATTTAGTTATCATTAATTTTACTGTGCATCTTAATAACAAGAAGAGCTGTTCCTGTGAGCAGTGGGAGAAATGCTAGAAATGACGATGTCACAGAGGAGGGGGTTCAAGGAGTCTTCCTGGAGGAGGATGACTGCAGTGGCTAGTCACACAGAAAAGAGGAGGTGCAGCAAGTTCCAGGCAGATGTTGCAGTGTCCTCCCCAGCACCCCAACGGGCACAGTGCTTCCTGGGACGCATAAGTGGTTTCAGGGAAGCCTGAGTGTGTGGGAAGGAGTGGAGGAAGACTGCTAAGAGAGAGATGTTTTTTGCTCAGATATTATCATCGATAGGAGTAATTATAGTAATTATTTACAGCAGAACACATCTCTATTCAAAGACTTATTATATTTATAAATTGAAATTTCCAATAGTACTACTTAATGATGCACATTGAGTGTGCATTATATACCCAGTACATAATTAGTCTATACATTTCCATCATGGTTTTTCTTATCTGGTTTAGGGTCATTGTTTTCTATCAGAATGCATTAATAAGCAGTGAGCAATAATTTACTCAAGTACATTTTAGTCTGAAATCCAAAGTAGGTCTTTTTGTTTCTCTCTTAGAATTTCCCGTATTTTAGTTTAGCCTGGAAGCACTCCATGCTTTCCTTCAGAACTGGAATTTACTTGGTACTAACAAATTGTTCTGAAAACAAGACGTTAGTCTTTGGACTGTTTTTCTAGTTAGATCATCTGTATGGATACTTTACATGTGTTTGAGAAAGTGTGCCATCTGATCTGAAATGTTATTTCTTTCTATCTGGGATTTGGAGGTGGGGGGGGCTCGACTGGGATGAGTAGGACTCATGATGTGACTTATCTCTATCTAAGGATGGACAGGGGATAGCCATACTTGTTATCATTTGCCAGACATAATATGATTAATACGCTTTTAAGCCAAACAAAAATGAATTTCCAGAGAGATAGTACAAGGGTTAAGGCACTTGCCTTGCATGTGGCTAGTCTTGGTTCAAGCTCCCAGCATAACACAGGATTCTCCAAGCACCACCAGGTGTGATCCCTGAGGACAAAGTTAAGAGCAAGCCCTGAGCACTGCTGTTAGGTGTGCCCTCAAGTCCCCTTCCCAAGAGAATTTCTATTCTGGCTGTGTGTCCATGGACAAGTTACTGTAACTTTCTGAGTCTATTTCTTTATTTGCAAAATGGAAAAAATAGTTATGCTGACCCAATAAAGCTGTCATGAATACCAAATGAGAGTTTATGGTATTAAATATACTTTTATCATGGGCTGGAGTGATAGCACAGTGGGTAGGGCATTTGCGTTGCACATGGCCGACCCAGGTTCAATTTCTCCATCCCTCTCAGAGAGCCCGGCAAGCTATCAAGAGTATCCCACCTGCACGGCAGAGTCTGGCGAGCTACCGTGATGTATTTAATATGCCAAAAACAGTAACAATAAGTCTCACAATGAGATGTTACTGGTGCCTGCTCGAGCAGATCAATGAACAACGAGAGGACAGTGCTATAGTGCAGTGCTACTTTTATCATACATCTAGTCCCAAAGTAGAAACTTAGTAAGTGTAAATCATTATTATCATCAGCAGAAGCAGCATTATCAATATTACAAATGCTAAGGTCTAATGAAATAAATGGAAGGGGTAAAAAGAGTTAGATCAGAGAAAAAGTTTTCTCATAGGAGGGTTTGCCATTCCAGTGATAGGTTAAAACTTATTGGCACTGGGCCAGAGAGATAGTACAGCAAGTAAGGTGCTGGCTTGCTTACAGCTAACCCCAATTCAATTCCTGGCACTTTATATCATTCCCAAGCACTGCCAGCAGTGATCCCTGAACATAGAGCTAAGAGGAAGCCCTGAGCACTGCTAGGTGTATTCCCCAAACTCCCACATAAACAAATAAAATTAACAAGTTAATGAGTAGATGCTCTCAGAACAGTGACTGATATGAAGTACTCTACGTTAATAATGGCATTGATATTTTTTGCTCCTGGAGGCTTCCAGTATTATTCTGATTAGGAAAGGACTCTTTAAAGGGAAGGAAATAGATTCATGGTTAAAGCTCAGTGTAGTGAGTTAAAACAAAATAAAAAATGATTAGCCTCAAACTGAACTGAACCTCCCATCTAGAAGCAAGCATTCTTGCTTTCTGTAATCTGCAGGAGAGCCAAGGGCAAGTGGTGGGTGGGCCTTGTAATCCTCTGAGATCTGCAGCCCTAGTTTCAGTTGGAGGAGAGCTGCAGCCTTGCCCGCGGGCAGAGCATCCTCCCTGGGCAGACTGAGACCTGCTTGAGTCCTGGTAAGCAGGATTGGGTTTCAGGGCTGCCTACAGCCGGGCTTTGTACTCCTGTGAATCTTTCTTTTCTTGAAATGGAAGACAGTTACTCCCTGTTTCTTCCCTATGAGGCAAAGCTGTTCATCTTTTCTTCAGGAAAAGAACAGTGGTTCACAATGTAGTTTGGAAGCATTCTGGAACGATAGAGTGTTGGCCTTCATGACTTAAAAGTGCTTCTAGTTTTCAATATTTTTAGGCGGTGGTTTGGAGGCTACCTTGTGATAGTGCTCAGGGTTGACACCTGATTCTGTGTTCAGGGATTATTCTTGGAGGTTGGGGGGAGGGGGCGTTTTATATGTAGTATCAGGGTATCGAACCTGGGCCTGTTGTGTGCCTTACCCGCCGTATTATCTTTCTGGTCCCTTTAGTTTATGATCATTTGTAACTTGTTTAGTGTTTCGAATGCTAAAAGGTTTGATTATTTTCCAACTTAAAGACATAGTTACTGGGCCCGCTCGAGCAAATAGTTAGATTAATCTGGTTAAACTTTTATCTAATGTTACCTTTAAATTGGTTAACGCTGATTTTTTTTGTTCATTGCCAATGGCAGGAGATTGAAACTTTAGATTCATTTTGTTCCACCAAACCCCCAGTAATTTAATTTTTAAATTTTATTCTTTAGATCACACCCAGCAATACTCAGGGGCTGTTCCTGGCTCTGCACTCAGAAGTTACTCCTGGTAGTGTTTGGGGCACCAAATAGGATATCGAGGATCGAACCTGGGTTGGCCGCGTGCAAGGCAAACGCACTCCCTGTTGTGCTATTGCTCCGGCCCAAAGATTTTATTTATTATTATTATTATTATTATTATTATTTTGCTTTCTGGGTCAAACCTGGCAGTGCTCAGGGATTACTCCTGGCTCTACATTCAGGAATTACTCCTGGTGTTGCACAGGGGACCATATGGGATGCTGGGGACTAAACCAGTGTCAACCACATGCAAGGCGAATGCCCTACCCACTGTACTATCGCTCCGGCCCCACCCCCAGCACTTTTAGTTTCAGCTTTTTCATTACTTTCTGTGAGCTCCTGGGAAAGTTACTGCTCTAATGCCAGTTTAATGAGTGTCGTGTAATACCACTTAGCATCATATTATTTTTTTAGATTTTTTTCCTGTATTGATTTACATAGTCTCACACACAGTGCCTGGAAGATAGTAGATGCTCCATAATGGCTTTGAGTGTAGGCTGCAGTGAGGAAAGCATAGACATTGGTATCGGGCTGATCAATTTCCAAGCGGCCTCTGCATTTGGATACCTTGTGTTAAGTCCGGTCAGATTGTTAAAGGTCTTCAAGCTCTAGTTTTCTCACCTGTAAAATCGAAGGCTAGCAATTCCCCTTTCCCACTCTATGGAGGTTTGATATTTTATGTGTTAGACACCAGGCCCAGGACCTGACCCCAAGCAAGTGCTGTGGGTAATTGAAAGGTGAAAGCAGAAAAGTTTGAGGCACTGAGGACAGTGATTGTCATGGTCTTCAGAGTCCTGGCAGCAGCATGAATAAATGCATTTTGACTTTGCAAGTGGAGTCAAGCAACTTCAGACGCCCAGAAGTTGTAAGTAGGTCTGGCAAGCCTTGAAGTGCCTTTTGAGTGTGTGAATCTGCCTGCTAGTCTATCAAAGGGCGGCCCTTTATCCATTCAAGGACTTCACAGTGTTCAGGTATCTGCTTTGTGAAACCAAAGACAGTCTCTCTGCTTGAAGTTAGAGGAGTTCCTACTGAAGTGATTTTAGAATCTAAGGTTATCATAGGATCATTCTTTGCCCCTAACTGCTGGTATTGTATCATCTTATCTACCCTCTTTCTATACTTTTGTTCCCCATCTCTTTAGTCTGTGTAAAAGAGGTGAAGAGTGATGTCAGTCCTTTCAGAGACCTTTAGAAAATCTTTTCAGTTCACTTTTTTCTATTTTAGTGTTTTATTATAAATGTTTTTATAAGAATAAGACAGAATGTTACTATTTCTACTATTTCTTCACAATTAATTTAACAGAAATTAGACATTGAGTTCATTTTCTAACTCTTAATATTCAAAATGCCCATTTTTATAATGAACATGAAAAAAAAACCCATATCTGTCTTGATGGTGGAGCTTACTTAAGGGGTTGTTTGTATTTCAGGAATATTTATAGCATGGTAGCACAGTGCTCCCATTGTTCATCGATTTTGCTCGAGCGGGCCCAGTAACGTCTCCATCGTGAGACTCATTGTTACTGTGTTTGGCATATTGAATACATCACGGGTAGCTTGCCAGGCTTTGCCGTGGGGGCGAGATACTCTTGGTAGCTTGCCGGGCTCTCCGAGAAGGGCGGAGGAATCGAACCCGGCTTGGCCAGGCCAGCTGAGCGCAAGGCAAATACGCTGTGCTATCGCTCCAGCCCCAGGAATATTCATGCAGAGTACAAGGATTTGCTTTCAAAAAAGTGTCTGATAGGATCATATGAAGCTTGAATTGCTTACATTACTGTGTTTACCTTAAAAACTATCAACTATTTGCTTCATCTCCATCTCTTGTACTTTTTATAGAGAAATTTTAGAGATCCTATTGATGGGAAACAGTGCAATCTAGCCACAGAGTGATTTTTCTAATCATTAATGATTCTCTGGTGCATATTCCTTTCTGTATCTTCACATTGGATTATCAACATATTTAAAGGCAAGTTTCTTATAAACATAAAATGTGAACATCTACTAAACCCTTCTTCATTGTGGAATAGAATTCTGATATTATCAGTGATCCCTGTTTCTAGAAATTCTCAGACTAATGGGGGATGGGCCATATCTGTACAAATGAATAAAAGGAGCACATGATGCGTTAAGTGTAGAAATAGAAGATTGGCCAGATGCACCAAGACCAACAGAATTATAGTGAAGAAGAAGACATATTCTCTTGTGAAGAACGTTCATTTATATTGAATGGTAAATTATATTTAATTTTTAATTTTAATTTTAATTTTAAATTATATTTAATTTTTTCTTTTCAAAGGCTTTGCATTTTCTTGTGGTAATGATCATCTTAAAATATAACATGGTATAGAAAAGAAAAATCATGAAAACTCATTTTCACAGTGGCTTTAAAACAAAGAGGGTCATATACTCAGTATTTTACATAAGTAATCCCCTAAGTTTCTTAAATATCTATAGTTGGAGGTAGCAGTAGAGATGCCACAAAACATTGGATAACGTGCCTTGTGTGTGGCATTCCTGGGTTTGATCCCTGGTACTGAATGCAATGAATGGCATTTCAGGACCTCTAGGAGCAGCTTCCAGTACCACTGGGTGTTCATTCTCAGAGTAAATAAATAAAATATAGAACCTGAGATTATATTTTTTCAGTTCTTCTATCATATTTTGGCATTTATGAATAGATACTGGCCTTGCAGTGTGATCTGCCAATTGTAAATCTTGACTTAAATCAATGGCAAACATGACACTGACATTCTAAAATTATAGGTGAAAAATGATTAGCTCTTGATATTATTCAGATGAGTTAACAGACCCAGAAAAGATTGCTATTTTGAATATATGACTACCTTGGTGTCTACTCAGGGTTTTTTTTTGTTGTTGTTGTTGTTGTTATTAAAAGGTTTTTGAGTGTCTTCCAGGGAGAACTCAGCATTATTCACATTCTCAAAGCATTGTTTTTGTGTTTTTCCTTAAAAAAATAACCTGTCTTTGAGGTTAGGGTCGGAGAGATAACCCGGATTCAATTCCCAACATCTCATGTGGTCCCCAGAGTCCCACCCAGAGTAATCCCTGAGCACAGAGCCAGAGCCTTGAGCACTTATGGGTGTGGCCCCAAAACCAAACCAAACTAAACCAAACCAAACAACAACCTATCTTTATTTTCATACCCTATTGTTTGGCTCAACCAACGGGTGTGAATGAAAGGCTGACACTTGTAGGGAGTTTAGCAAGAAATGCCGGTCCGTTGTTTATTAGCCTCATTGGCTCATTTGCCATTCCCTTAGAACACAGCTGTGTGAGGCTAATCCAATGCCTGATCAAAACAGCTCAATGGATTCACTGAATAGTTTATGACAAAGCTTATTTCTAGAGAATGAGAAATTGCTTAGCAGTATCTTGTACACTCTGGTGAGGGTCCTGATTGGCTGTTAGATGTGACACAATGACCCAAAACCTTGCATCAAGTGGTCATTCTGACAAAGTATCCAGAGGTCTGAAGGGCATAACAATTGAGTAGGGACTCCAGTGTTGCCAGTTTCATCTATAAGATGAATGCACATTGAACCCATAGCTAAAAAATAGCAAGCTAACAAGTGCCTTTTTTTTAAACCTTCATATATGTGACAATAAAATGAGTAAAAGTAAGTTGCTGTTTAACTTGGCACAGCAAGTCTTCTTTCTGTGATGAAGAAAGTTATATTTATTATTGTTGTGTGCCTTCTCAGGCCAGTCACCCTGAGTCTCCTTCCTTAGTAGTTAGATTATGACATACTTCAGGTAATATCAACAATTTTAATAATGGATTTGGTCATCAATTACATAAAGACACCGAATGTGATACACCTCTGGCTTTTATTTTCAAATTAGTTAACAAACATTCACATGAGCTCCTTCTAGTCCTTTGGACTTTCTTTATGAATGATTCCTTATCTATAATTCAGGGTCAGATTGAAAAATTAAAAAGGACTTAATCCAGAGCCCGGAAGCTTGCGGGGGAAAGGTGAATGGACCATGCGTTAAACTATGGCACCATGCCTCCCTGGGAGGGAAAGAGTGTTGCTCCCTTCCGCCTCCCCCCCCCCAACCCCCAGCAGCAAGGTGGCCACCACCTCAGAGCTTATAGGAGAGCCAGGTATGAGCCAGCGGTGACGGCGCAACTGCAGTCTCATGGGAAGAGGGGTGGTACTGGCTCATCCTTCATGCCCTACCGAGGTCATGAGTTGCCCCCCACGAGTGGCTCTCCTGCACGGCCAACGGCTCCAGAGGGAAAAGAACTTAATCCAGAGCCCAGCAGCTTGCGGCAGAAGAGTGAATGGACCATGTGTTGAAGTGCGGTGCCATGCCTCCCCGGGAGGGAAAGGGTGTTGCTCCCTTCCGCCTTCCTCCCATTTCTCCCCCCCCCCCCCGCCCCCCGGCAGCAAGGTGGTCACTGCCTCAGAGCTTATAGGAAAGCCAGGTATGAGCCGGTGGTGACAGGGCAACTGCAGTCTCATGGGAAGGGGGTGGTGCTGGCTCGTCCTTCACGCCCTACTGAGGTCCTGAGTTACCCCCCCCCCCCCCACCCCCAGCGGCTCTCTGGCACAGCCATAACACCAGACGCACAGAAAACAATCTCGTAATTATCTGGCTCTTTGCAGAATCCAAAATTGCATGGCTGCAATAGTGGCCGCGCAACATTATATGATTCTCATAACCAGCTATAGAAAACAAAGTATTTCACAATGCCTTTTCAGCAATTCTGTTGGGGGTGGAGGGGAATTCCAAACAATAATGGTGCATCTTTTGTCAAAATGATGAATTTAATCAACGTATAGAAAAGTTAAGTAGAAATCATCTGCCTCACAGGCATTGGGTGGAGTGGGAGAGGGGTTATATTGGGGCTCTTGGTAGTGAAAAGTGAGTACTGGTAAAGGGAAAGGTGTTTGATCATTGTATGACTGAGACTTAAAACTTTTCCCACAGTGATTCAATAAATAAATATAAGGTGAAAAATAAATAAATAAAACTATGAAAAAAAACGTAAGGTGGAGTTCATGCCCAATTCAATCAGCTAATCAGTGGCTGAATAAATAGCAGTACTCCTACATTAAAAGAAATTATAAGTGCTATGCTTATATACATATATATAAGCTGAATATATATGTATATTTTTGTAGGAAATCATGATAATTTTGGAATAATTTCTTTGCCAATAGTGGAAAGAAAAACATGTAAATTTATAGAAATATAAGTGCAGCAACATTTTGGAAGATCAATTTCTAAGCAGAAATTCTCAAATACATGTTATAAACAAAAGGTATTGTATCAATATTCTGAGTCAGAATTTCTGCCGAAGCTTTGTCAGGAGACAGCAGCACCAAGAGGTGGGCCCAGTTTGCTCACCTTACTTCCTCCCCCGCAATCTTGGCACTGGCAGTAGAATGCGGAGTCAGAGTCAGTAAATGGCTGGATCCAGTCCCTTCCATACACAGATTAGGATAAAAGGAAGAGAAGGGCTTCTCTGGGGGCTAGAACTTCTCTAGCTGCTCTAACTATGAGAAGTCCTGTCATTTGATTTTGGCTCCTTAATTTGTCACCCAGACTTCTCTGCTAATAATTTCACTTACGTTAACTTTAAACTTCAAGAGTTTATAATGCAATCCTGATATTTGATCCCACTAAAGGTTTTATGTTCTCTGTGCTATAAGCCCATACTCTCATTTTATTAATGAGGATATTGAAATTCCAAAAAGATAGTGCAGATGGAAGAAGTGAGACTAAGATTCAGGTCTTGTGATTTATGGCCTGTGGTTATTTTGAGTTCTCTTAGACTATAAACTATACTTGTCTATTTCTGGTTTGTGCCATCTTTGACTAGAACTCAACTGACTCACACTGGATAGTCACTTCCAGATGACTATCCCCTGGAAGACTTCCTCTAGTCATAAACTGTGAGACTATCTGATCCCTAGGTTTGGTTACTAGGTATTCAATAAGCATTTGCCCTATGATCTGGCTCCTGGCATAGTAAATACTTTCAAGGTTTCTACTATTATTAGTACTTTCCCATCTCTCTCAAAAACTTTTCAAATTTTGTTTTTATTTTGTTTATTTCTTTTCATTTTTTTATTTTCAAAGAGTTATTTACAGCAATTGATTACATTTAATATTTCAACACCAATCCCACCACCGTTACACCTTCCCACCACCTTTATTTTGTGTTTCAAAAATATTTTTAAAGCTATCACAATCCATATTTTTTAGCAGTGAAGTGTTATTTAAAATTCTAGAGACTGTCTGAATTATCCCCATGCAGAAACACTCTGTGGAGGGCTTAAAGTGATGCTGGTGGATGATATATAATATATGTTATTTATGATTTATCTTTTAAATATTTTCATAATGCTGAGGGACTTATACACATTCTATGGAAATTGGTTGTCTTTGCATCTGTTATTAGGAAAAGATACAACTGATAAAGAAAATACTTGGCATTTCACAAACATCACTGTCTCCTTTCGGTGAGTGCCAGGTGCACACCTAAGAACTAGTTCTTTTCAAGCCTGTGCTGTGGAGTCTGTTAGGACTTTCCAGCCATTCTTGGCTCTACTGCCCTGCAGATGTTGGCTTTCTTTCCTTCTGCTTAGCTCCCAGGAACTAAGTGGCTATTATCTGCAAAGCAGAAACAAGCTATTTGCTCTAAAGGTAGGATTACAAAGTGATTATCATTTGATTGGCTAACCTAAACAATTTTGTTTCAAATAAGTTCAATTATTGATCAGGATTCTTTGTTGCAGCATGCTGTGGATTAAAACAAGAGCATTTGTATTTATGTATGTGTCAGTAAATGTGTTTAAACATGCCGGCCTAAAACTTGATTTTGAATTTTTTTTCGAGATAAAAACAAAGTAGAGTGTCTGGCATTTGCTCAAAGTTTTGTCTTCACCAGTTTGCATTTTATGATCGTCTTAATCTCACTCTGTTAAGAAGTTTCAAGTATTTTGTCCTACAAGTCTTAAGAATGAATGCAAGATTGGCACTTATTTGTCTCCTTCCTTGTTATTTCACTTTTATTGAAATTTGGAGGGGGGGTGGGGAATGTCCATAAGGGAACAACTAGTCTCTAGGCCCAGGTAGTAACTCTTGAAGATGCAAAGAAATTCTGTTCCCTTCATTAGCATATGATTTTACTCTCCAGGGAAGCTTTCCGTTGCAGCATCCATTTCCATGCTCACTCACAAAGATACCTGGTTACTTTTCTGTGTACACAAACTCTGGTTACGGTTCCATGATTTACAAAGCCAGCAAATGTTGAACAAAGAGCACTATTTTTATACCCACAGCTACTCCACAACTTATCAACTAAGAGCATTTTTTGGGTTGGGCATGTTTTCTGAGGAAAATGGTATGGCATAGGGGGATGGAGGAGAATTCTTTCAACCAGGTTAACCCCAACTTCTATAATTTAAACATAAAAAAGTTTGTTAAGGGAAAAATTGAGCAAAGGCCATCGACAATTACTGAGTATTATTTTGGGAGTTGACTTTATTTAATGTTCACAATAGCTCTGCAGGTGATTTTATCCCCATCTAGCCAGTTGAGAAGACTGAATCTGAAAGAGGGGAAGTAACTTGCTCAAGATGGTTTCTCCAGTAAATGACAGAATAGTATTGCAATCAGGTCTTTCTGATTTTAAAGCTCGTAATATTTTCACCATGCCATAAGAAAATCAGAGGTCACTGGAAGAGTAGTTTGTCAAAGGTGTGTGTGTGTGTGTGTGTGTGTGTGTGTGTGTGTGTGTGTGTGTGTGTGTGATTTAAGTTTCAGAATAAAAGCTACTGATTGACATATACTTGTTCATTTATCCTCAAAACTTTCATGATGTAGGGGCTGGAGAGGTAGTGCAGGAGGTATAGTACTTGCCTTGTATGCGGCAGACCCGGGTTCAATCCCAGTGTCTCATATAGCCCCTTGAGCACCACCAGGAGTGATTTCTGAGTGCAGAACAGGACTAATCCTTGACCATCACTAGGTGTGACCCCAAAACCCAACCTCTCCTCCCCCATCCCCCCAAAAGAAAAAACTTTCACGATGTCAAAACTAGGGAGAAATCATTTATTCTTTGGTTTATCTACATTCTGACAGGTTCCTTCATAGAGAAGGGGAATATCCAAACGGGAAAAATTCATGTGCATTGACAAGTTCATGGGACTCTTTCTTTTCCTGGCACCTTTGTTTTCTTGAAAACTCTTGACTTAAGGTAATTCTACTTAGTATCAGTGACTCAGTTGCTGAAGTGTTAACTAAACTAGTTGTACCTGCTTTCCAATCTACTCTAAAAGCCACAGAATCTTACTATCTGTGGTGGGGATGATTCACAACACCTTGGAATGTAAGGTGAAAAATGTTGAGATTTTCCTCTCTTTGTAAAGATTAATCATTGCTTTATAATAGGAAAGAAAATGCTGGTGACTAAAACCTCATATATGTCACTATTGTTGCTTAAAAGTCTTAGATCTAGACAGTTTGATACAAAAGAATTATAAAACCTTTTAACTAATCATTGTCTCTTAGGATCTAGTAAACCTGTCTTTAATGCCATTTTTCTCAAGAATAAGTTTTACTTATTTACTTATTCATTTACTTATTTACTTATATTGATTTACTTATATATTTGTATTCACTTACTTATATACATGTATTTATTTACTTATGGGCTGGAGTGATGGCACAGTGGTAGGGCATATTTGCCTTGCGCACAGGCAGCCCAGCCGAGCCAGGTTCCATTCCTCCGCCCCTCTCGGAGAGCCCGGCAAGCTACTGAGAGTATCTCGCCCACACAGCAAAGCCTGGCAAGCTACCCGTGACGTATTCAATATGCCAAACACAGTAACAACAAGTCTCAAAATGGAGACGTTACTGGGCCTGCTCGAGCAAATCAATGAACAATGGGAGGACAGTGACAGTGACATTTACTTATATATTTACTTATTCATATATTGTTTTTGGTTCACACCTTGAGATCGCCAGGACTTTTTCTGGGCTTTGTGCTCAGGGATCTTTCCTAGAGGTGCTTAGGGGTCTATGTGGGATGCTAGTGATCTAACCTAGGTAAATCACATGCAAGGCAAATGCTGTACTATTTCTCCAATTCCTGAATTTTATTTTTAACATCAATATTTCGGGAGTTGAAAAATTGCATTGTAAGAATGACCATTAATTTCTATGAAAATTATCATATGTAATAAGCTAACTCAGAGTATGTGATAGACAACCAAAACATGCTCTGGTATCTAGATTTAATGTAGTTGCTTTTTAAAAAAACCTAAGTTACTATAGCCTTTAGTACCATACAATTAATGCTAACAACTGGAAACTTGCTGGTGTATCTTAAACCGCACTATGCTCATTCTTGCTAAACATAGACCTTATCTAATTTTATTTATTTATTTATTTATTTATTTATTTATTCACTGGGTATTTGAGCCACATCTGGCTGTGATCAGGCTACTCCTGGCTCTGTGCTCAGGGATCATTCCTGGTTTAGAGCAACATATGTGGTATAGAGTACAAGCAAATGACTATTCATTGCATTGTTACTCCAAATGACTTTATCTAATTCTGAAAATAATTAGTCAGTAATAATGGTAATTTAAATAAGAAGTTTGATTCAAATGCCTGAGCAGATGTTACATCTTCTAAAGTGGTCTTGATAGGTGGTCTTTGGTGGCTGTTTGCCACACTTAGGAAGTAAGTCAATATGAGACTGAACTTTACTGATAATAATTCATCTAGTAAACAAACGGTCATGGATTGCTTCTGTGTAGGAGGCCCTAGATGTGGAGTGGTAAACCAGTTCAAGTTGGATCATCAGGAAACTGAGTCTCAATTTTTTGCTTTCTGGAGAAGCTGTAGTATTTACCATCAAAGTAACAAATATTTGCCACAAGTAGTGTTATAAGATGGAAGAAAAAATCAAAGATGTTCAAGAAAGAGGCAGAGAGGTACAACATACAGTGTAAGGGATGGAAGATTTAAATGTCCAGAGCTCTCAGCACAACTAAAGGAATTCTGAAGGACACTTGATAATGTTTGTGTATGTGATACACGTGACCCAGTTGTGTGGATATAAGATCTCTAAATTTGTGGTATCTACAGATAAGGAAGCAAGGGTGTGTGTACATTCGCACATTCTAGCACTAAGTACTTCCCACATGAGTGGAAATAGAAAAATGCGTTCTGTTTATTCTCGTGTTCCTCCCAGGAGTTGGATTCCAGGCTCCAAATGTCATTTTATTCTCCTTGGAGAGGTTTGAGCAAGTGTTTATAGTCAAATTGGTTAGGTAATGACAATTTTTTTAGATGTTCTGTCCAGTTCTGTGGGAATGGTTGGAGAACATTGACAGAGACTGTTCTTTTGTGAGTGAGTCTCTTATTTTACAAATGTCATTGATATCTGCATTGGCTAGTTTGCCAGATTTACCCCTGTAATGAACAGTCTTACTTTGTTGATAACAAGACTAATGTTCTGAGCACATTTTCACCTAGCATAGCACTCAAGACAAAATTACAAAGACAGTCCCTTACATCCCTTTTGAATCCTGTTCTACTTTTTTACTTAGTAGTTTATCAAAGCATTTTCTCACTTGTTTGAATATATGAAATAACTTCCTTACTTACTCTGTTAGTGCTGGACATTTTGGTTCTTCCCAATGGCTCATTATTATAAGTGATGCTCTATGGAAAAGTTCTCTCTGGAAGTTCCTATTTGCCCCATCCAGAGACACTCTCTATACTGTAATTCTGAGTGCTCTCATGCCTTCTAATTTCGCGTTGCTTCCTCCAGTGCTCCTAGAGGAGACAGCAGGATAGGCTTATACTGTGGCATGTGAGAGTGGTTTGGTTCCTGGAAAGCCTGTGTTGGCTGGACTTTCGCATAGCCCAGCTCTTGTCTGTTCCAGCACTCCCTCCTCCCCTTGCCTAGATGTCCCTCGGTGGTACTGGCTCCCTCTGGCTCCCTCTGGTTCAGACCTCAGAGCTGCTGCACTCTTACTGATTTTCCCTCTCCTGCCTTCTTGCATTCCCGAGCACATTTTCTTTTAAAAAAATCTTTGTTTTAATTTATTTTTTATTTTAATGAATCACCATGAGATATAGTTACAGACTTACAAACTCTCATGATTGTGTTTCAGACAATATTTGAATACCCATCCCTCCACCAGTGCCCATTCTCCACCACCAATGTTTCCAGTATCCCTTCCCCCACCTCCACCTCTTCCCACCCCCTGTCTCCATGGCAGGCACATTCACTCTTACTCTCTCCCTCCTTTTGGGTGTTATAGTTTGCAGTACAGGTACTAAGCAGTCGTCATGTTTGGTCCTTGGTCTACTTTCAGCACATATCGCCCCTCCCGGGCAATCCCTCCAACCATTGTTTACTTAGTGGTCCCTTCTCCAGCCCAGCTGCCTTTTCCCCCAGCACATGAGATCGGATTCAAAGCTGTGGAGTGATCCTCCTGACCCTTATTTCTACTATCCTTAAGTGTTAGTCTCATCTTTAAACCATCCATTCTTTAAACTCTTTGGTTATTTTTTTAATGTCTGCCACCTGTTTTCCCTTGGGATGTAAATAACATCATATGCATCTAAAGGGTAGACTCTTTCTTATATTTTACTTCGAGTCTTTGTGTTGCTGAAGGGTAAAAGATCACTTCTAATTGGTTGGGAGAGTTAAATTAGGTCAGGTTTGAGCCATTATTAGTGGGAAAATGGTGACTGATTAAGTTACTTTCATAAAGATAAAACAAATTGCTCTTGTTATGGATAGAAGGAAGCAATAAATTCTTCCCTGCACTGTGTTGGCAGTCTTGACTTAAAAGATAAGGTGGGCACCTAGGCTGTCAAATGTTTCCAGTTCTCTTTTTTAATGTGGATATTATTGGTCCAATTGCTTCATTTCTCTTTTCATTCTGTGGCTAAATTGTCTTTTCTCTCTTGTTCTTGGCTGTCTATATCATATAGACCATCTATATTCTTTAATCTATTGCTTTTTCATTTACTTTTCTGCTCATGCGCCCCACCTTATGAAAAGTACATTTTGTTATTTGAAAAGATGTCATATTTTGGGCACCTCTGAGGGATTGTTGACTTAGTCCGTCAGTGAAATGCAGGGACCAAAGGGATGGCACCAAGGATGGAAGGGCACACGTGATATGCAAGAGTCCTGGACTTCATCCCACACACCACATGATCCCTGAATACTGTCAGAAGGGATGCCCATGCACCCAATTGGGAGTAGCCCGAAAATGAGAGAGAGAGAGAGAGAGAGAGAGAGAGAGAGAGAGAGAGAGAGAGAGAACATAGCAGTTAGATTCATTCATTATTGCTTCAGTTCTAAGTCTATAATTTTTCCAGAAAAGTTCAAGAAGAGAGCAGACACAATAAGGATTGTGAGTGCTTCAAAGACTTTTGCAAAAACCTCTCTGGCTTTTGGGTTCTCCCTGACAGGATCCTTGACTGACAAAGAGCATTGAGGTGTATCCAAGGTCTCTATGGATTGCTCAACAGTATTAGTTCTTCAGAAAACAAATTCCATTTTAGCAAATCTTTGTTGACCTCTCAGTCAGATCATATTTCATGTTCTTAGAAATATGAATTGCTGTGAATATCTTTTACCACAGATACAAAATAAAGACAACACACTGAAAACTGGAGACATAATTCTCATTCTTTACCCATGAACAGTAATGGCAAGAAAGAAAAAAAATAACAAACTAAAACCCCTCTGACATAAACATGTGAAGGCTTGAATTTTAATCATGTTTCTCAGTTAAGAATTAGGTGATTTGGGCCAGAGATAGAGCTCATAGTGTTTACCTTGCATGTGGCCAACCCAGGTGCAATTTCCAGCACCGAACAGGTCTCCAGAGCTATCTCCCTCCCCGAGTGAGCTCTGAACACAGGCGGGGATGGCCTCAAAACTGAAAAAGAAGCCCCTTCAATCATACTCGTCACATCAATCCTCCAATCAACTGTACAAAATATCTTGCCGAAAAAATCAATTCTCAGACTTTTGCTTTAAATTGTCCTTAAAAACAGAAATTTGCCTCTGGGAGGTCTAGAGGAGGAGTTATAGTTTAAAGCAGCCTGCTATAGCAGGCATCACAATCACAATCACAACCATCCTGTTATTCGTCGATTGCCTCGAGCAGGCCCCAGTAACGTCTCCTTCGTCCTAGCTCTGAGATTTTTTTTAAAAAGTGCCATATTCGAGGCTCTTTCAGAGTTAGGAGAATGAGACCCTTCATTGTTACTGGTATTTGGCATATTGGGTATGCCACGGGGAGTTTGCCAGAGTCTGCCGTGTGGGCATGCATAGGACTTTTTTTGAAGATGAAATTTTGTCATAAAAATTCATGCAACGTTTTCAGTCTTTTCTTATTTTTTTTTCATTTTTAAATAAATGCTTTACTTAGGGAAAATTGAGATTTACTGAAAAATTGCAGGATTAGTAAAGACATTTACAGATTCCGTCCACCAGTTCCCCCTAATATTAACTTCTATAACTATGGTAGCACTGTAGCACTGTCCTCCCATTGTTCATCGATTTGCTCCAGCGGGCACCAATAACGTCTCCACTGTGAAACTTGTTGTTACTGTTTTTGGCATATCAAATATGCCATGGGAGCTTACCATGCTCTGTTGTGCAGGTGGGATAATGCCCTAGGTAGATTGTCAGGCTCTCTGAGAGGGACGGAGGAATCAAACCCGAATTGGCCGTATGCAAACACCCTACCCACCATGCTATCACTCCAGCCCATGGTATATTTGTCAAACTAAGAGATCAACATTTATGTGTTACTACCCTTTAGATAATATTTGGATTTCTTTCTTTCTTTTTTTTCCACTAATAAGATTTGGGATTTTTTTTTTTGTCCCAGGACAGCACATTACTTTAAATTGTCCTATTTCCCTGGTCTCTTCTAGTCTCACATGCAAAGGAAGGGAAATTCAATTATCACCTGGATGGGAAATGTTAATATAAATATATCATCTAACATTCTCCTCTAAGATTTGTCTTTTCTTCCTCTTCATTCGTTAAGTCATTTATATTAGTATGCATTACATTTGTTTTAATATAAAATCATGCCATTGGTATCAAATCCTACAAGTGGAATTGACTCTGTAGAATCACGTGCATCCTGAGCTGCTCATACTTTCTAGCAGAAAGTATGAGAAGCACATACAAAACCCAAGCCCCACTAGGATCCTCCCTTGCTGTTTTGGAATCACAAATCTTAATAATTAGTACTTGCGAAAGAAAGAATAATTACCACACACACACACACACACACACACACACACACATACACACCAGTGAATGGTGAAGATCACTAGAACAGTTCAAGGATGGTCATGATTGGTTCTCACAGTATTTGAGAAAAGATTCTCCGTTTTGTTTTTGTTCCTGAGCCACACCTAGAAGTGCTCAGGGCTCACTCCTCACTCTGTGCTCAGGAAACACTCCTGGTAGTTTCAGGGGATCCAGATAGGGTGCTGGAGATCAAACCTGGGTTGGCCATGTGCAAGGTGAGCACTCTACCTGCTGTACTATGCATCTAGCCCATTTTTCCTTTGGAAATGTGTTAGGAGACTGTCAAAATCTAACGTTTGAAGACTAAGAGCTAGAGGTAATAGTGATTTAGCCACTTTGTGAAGGCAAGGCTGTTGCTTTTTGTTCAAAATAGAAATGAAGAACAGAAAAGGGGTCTTCAGTAGAAAACTTGCCAGTAAGATGGAGGTGTAGGGGATAAATTAGGGAAGGGAACATTAGGACAATGATGGAGGGGAAGAGTGTCTGCCACAGTGGCAGGCTGGGGGCCAGGAGGGAAACTAGGGACATTGGTGGAGTGTAGCAGATACTGGTGAAGGAATTGGTGTTGGAACAATGTACTCCTAAAACTCAATCATAAATAACTCTATAACCTTGTAATCCACAATGATTCAGTTAAAAATATACTATGATTTCTAAATATATAATTTTTAACAATTCAGCAGCTTTCCCACATGACTAAAGGCCCTTAGGCATCACCCGCAAAGACTATCAACTACCTTACAAGCTTGACAGACCTTAGAAGAGGGTAGCTCCTAGGTGTTCCATTGGTTCCCACCTGGGTTCTTTTGAGACTAAATGAACAAAGCCACCGTGAATAAATTAGTAGGAGTAAAACAAAAAATGTAATTATATACACAAGGAAAATTTGTGTGGCTGTGAATTCTAAGGAATAAGACAGACTTGGATAATGATTTAGTATTATGGGACCTAGGCATCAAGGAGAGGCAAATGCTACAGAACACAAACAACAATATAGCAGATGGAGCCAAATGGTAGAGCACTGGCCCTGGGTTCCATAAATACACAACCTAGTTGTATATTTATCAGGAAACATATTCTCACCACCCCCCTCCCCAATCATCTTTCTTACTCTCAGAAAAAAAGATGACGCCATCTCCTCATTCATTTTGTTTTTGGTTCTGGTTTGGCTTTTTGTGATGCTGGGCGATATCGTCCCCCCCTCCACCCCCCAATAAACCCCTACATTTTCCTGTGTCATTTAAAAAAGGGCAAGTATTGATTGTTTATTGGATTAGAGGAAGGGCAAAGGACTGAGACGGAAAGAAAGAGGGGCCAGAGAGATTGCACAGCGGCTAGGGGTGCATACTGGTCATCTATGCATCTCTAGCCTCAAAGAGTGATGCTATCAAAATCTCTATTCAGAAAAGACATTTGCATTCCTGTGTTCATTGCAACACTATTCAAAGAGCCAACATCTGGAAACAACTCAGGTGTTCAAGAACAGATGAGTGGATGAAGAAACTGTGGTACATATGCAAAATAAAGTACTACTCAACTATACGAAAAGATGAAATCCTACAGGTTTTTTTTTTTTTTTTTTGCTTCATGGATGGATCTGAAGAGTATGATGCTGAGTGAAGTTAGAAGGAGAAGGGCACTCACAAAATGATCTTTCTCGTATGTGGGATATAAATAAACGTAGTAGCCGAACAACTAATGCTCTAAGGCAATAGAAACTGAGAACTGGTCTTCAGTAGGAAGCTTACCATGGAGTGGCAGGGGCATAGAAAGGGGAAGGAGATTCGGATAATGGTTAAAGGAAGGGGACACTAGTTAAGCCTGTGGTGCTGGAATCATTTATGCACGAAACCCTACCTTTGACAGCATTGAAAGTCAAGGTGCCTAAAAGAAGGGAGGGAGAGAGAGAGAGACAGAGAGAGAGACACAGAGAGAGAGAAGCTCTGGAGGCCCCCAGTACTCTAGCACTGCAGGATCTAAGTAGCACCATGTACTGGGTCCCAGCATCGAAACTTCTGGTCCACTCAGCAGAGTATTTCTGGGAGAGGTCCCTGGGCACTTTGAGCATGGCTGAGCCCCCCACACCCCCGATTCAACAAAACAAGAACAGTTTTCATTCTCTAGGCCTACACAACTTTTAAATTGAAAAAAAAAAAACCGTGTTCTTTTAATAACGGTAATGATTTCTATTTCCCTACCCCACCCCACCCCACCCCACCCCACCCTGAGGCCCACAGGCATTCACTTGCCCTGCATTTCCCATACCAGGGTGAGACTTGGGGGAAGAGCCTGCTCGGGTTTTGCTGAGGACACCTATTTCCTATCTCCAATTTACATACTGAACTATTGAAACTTGTAGTGGTTTTATGAGACTCTATATCCCTGACTCTGGAATTTTAGCCAAACTATCTTTCCATGAGACCATGACAAATATCTCAGCAGAGTAGCTAGAAAGATAAGAAAATTTTTTGTAGCTCTGTTAGTTTCTTGCAGTATTCTTTTCCAGTTCTTAAGTATAATAAGAATAAAGTTAATGGGGAAAAAAGATAATGACGAGGAAATCAAAAATATGGAATAAGCTATGAAGCTTCCTGTTCTAAAGATTATACTATTGTTATTGAAACTTTCTTTAACATTTCTTTAAAAAAATTCTGTAAATAGAAAATCATGGACTGTAGTCAGTAACAAATGGCCAGCCCCTGTATTCTGATGGTTAACTCTTACCTCCTTTGTGCTCTTTTGAAAGACACATCCCTTGGGCCTTTCAGAGTTGGGAGTTTGATAACCAAAGACCTGTCCTGACTTGTATAACTTCAGTGGTGCAAGACCACAAAATGATTGCCTCATCAGACATCCTTCCTGCTGAAACGACTCAGCTTCAGGTCCTAACACATGCCTTGCTTTATTTTTCCAAAGTGTAAATGTCAGTAGTTTGGGGTTACAAAGTAGGTAGGAGATTTAAATATTGAACTGTCTGGGGCCAGGGCAATAGCCCAGAGGGCTAGAGTGCATGCCTTGCTGTTTTGCAACATCACTTCCCAGCACTGCATGGTCCCCCCGCAACCCCCCCCCCGCCCCCCCCCTCCCCGGTGTGGCCTTGGTGGCCTCCAGTGCCATCTGGCCAATTATCAGTGTTTCACTGGGCTGAGTTTTGAGTCCTTAGGCTCACACAACTGGGCCAAGTATCACTGGGGATGGTCTCGAGGACCTCTGGCCACTGGAAGGCCTACCTTGACCACCAAAAAAAAAAATTTCCTAACAAATACGGAACAGTCTAACTATCCTTAGGTGGGAAACTTGTAATTTGGAAAGGTCTTTAATAGAATCTGCAAGATCCTCCATGCCATGGATACTGGCTGAGTCCTAAGTTCCCTGAGGTTCTGAAGTATGGGGCTAGCTAAGAGCTATGGACTTGACATCTATAGGAGTCAGCAATTTGTCAGCACAGAGAGGGACATGTGGTTAGAGGACAGAAGACATCTCTGTCACAACCCTTGGCATTTAATTTATTTTTTGTTATTATGGTGTAAATAATGTAGATTAATTAAGAAAAGAAAAGAAATGGTAACAATTCGAGAAAAAAGAAATTTGAAGGCTCTAATCTACTTACTCGAGCTGGAGCGATAGCACAGCGGGTAGGGCGTTCGCCTTACACGCGGCCAACATGGCCGACCCGAGTTCGATTCCTCCGCCCCTCTCGGACAGCCCGGCAAACTACCGAGAGTATTGGATATGCCAGACACAGTAACAACAAAGTCTCCAATGGAGACGTTACTGGGCCCGCTCGAGCAAATCGATGATCAACGGGAGGGCCTTTACTTTACTTACTAATCTACTTACAGCTGTATTGAGTAAAATCACTTTACCCTCTTGGAGCATCTGTTTTTCAGTCTCATTAGCAAGCATAATTTTGGTCTTTCACCATAGTATTTGCTCTATTTTGAAAGTCCCTTGACTCATGTATTTGAGTATATCATTTTTACAAGGAAGTTTGTTGTGTTGTTACTGGAATAAGCAGCAATATCTATAATAAAGAAAAGAGAAATGGTTCTACTGATAAGTTGTGATTTTCACCCTTTTAGCAGGAGTATCCCTTAAAAAGCATGGGTAGACTGGCAAGGTTAAGAGGCTCGCAAGGTTATATCTAAGTAGAAGTCTTGGACAATTGCAAAACGGAAAGGAAGAGAAATGCAAGAGTCATCCATTTAATTTAGACACAGAAATCACATAAATGAAAGGTGAATCATTTAATGTTGTTTTGAATAGTCTTTTAAGATCTTTCCCTCTGTCATTGTTTGATGATGATTTTCTGATTCAATGGAGGACCATAAAATTTAAACTGAGATTTGCCCAAACGCCTTTATTCGCAGCCCATGAGTCCTCACCAATGTTGAAAATTCAGAAGAAAACAAAACAGGTAAATAAGGTGTAGAGAACTTACATAGCTGGCTTCTCTATCTTTGAAAGAATGAAATAGCATGTTGCTTTCCTTCTATATCGTTGACAGAATGAAATAGCATGTTGTTTTCTTTACATTATCGAGGCAAAATGACCGTGTGACCATGTCTCAATTTCACTTCTCGTGTAGCCACATGCTGCTGGTTTAGATTTATTTATTTTACTTCTTTGGAGCTCATCTCCCTCAAATTAAAAAAAAAAAACATGAGCCAGTGAACCAGTGATTTTTTTTAATTGAATCACCGTGAGATACAGTTACAAGCTTTCATGTTTGAATTTCAATCATACAATGATCAAACACCCATTCCTCCACCAGTGCACATTCTCCAACACCAATGAACCCAGTATACCCCCCTTTCCAACCCTCCCCCTGCCTCCATGGCAGACAATTTTCCCCGTATTCTCTCTACTTTTGGGCATTAGTTATTTTTTTTTCATATTTTATATTGATTGTGGGGGGCACACCCAGTGATGCTCAGGGCATACTCCTGGCTCTGTGCTCAGGGATCATTCCTGTAAGGTTTTGAGAACTATATAGGGTGCTGGGGATCAAACCCAGTTGCATGGAAGATACGTGTCTTTCCTGCTGTACTATCTCCCAAGTCCCATCTGTATTTTATATTCTGTTTGTCTAGCGAGTTCAGCTAACAGAGATTAGAGAATATTAACCAACAAAGCAAATTTTATCCCCACTTGTACACACCAGTCTATCCTAACTGTTAAAAACCATATCCAGAGCCAGAGAGACAGCATAGGAGCTAGGGTGCTTGCCTTGCATGAGGCTGATTAGGTCAGTATTGCAAATGGACCCTGAGCATAGAGCCAGGAATAGCTCCTGAGCACCACCAGGTGTAACCCAAGTTCCCCAAGACAAAATAGAATAAAATAAAACCATCTTCAGTGAGAGATGCTTGGAGGGAGGGCAAGGTCTTCAGAGATGGTGTCCCAGGTGAGTTCTCCCATAAGCAGGCCCCAAGACAAGGATTCAAGTACAGATGTCATTTGGGAATTATACACAGTGAAGAAGTGGGTAGGGGAAGAAAGTCTTCCAAAGTAGGAATTAGCATGGGAATGAGTGTGAATGACCTGAAGAGGTTCTGAGTGTCAATTTAGAATTCAGAGCTATGGGCCAAAGAGATTAGTACAGCAGGTAAGGCACTTCTCTTCTTGGACACGGTCATCCGGGTTTGCTCTCCAGCACCATGCGTACTGTTTCCTGAGCACCAACCACCAGAAGTGATTCCTGAGCACAGGGCCAGGAATAAGCCTTGAGCATAGCCAGATATGGCCCAGAGACAAAAAGAAACACACAAAAAAATCCAGAGCTATGTTTTCCTGGAGAGAGAACTACAGGTAGGAATTCTGTGCTCTGTTAGTCTGTTCTGTGGAGTCTGTGAGGGTCCTACACTGCCAAAACCCTTGGCGGGATCTATGGGGGTCAGTATGGATAGGGCAAAGCAGTGCCCATCTGAATCTAGCTTTAGAGGTTTGAGTAGTCCATCCAAAGTACTGCTCTGTGGCGCACCCATGAATCCAGCATTTATTTCCAGAAGCAGCACCACTAAGGAGCCAGAGGCACCAGGAAGCAAAGAGCAGCCACGATTTCCTGCCCACGGCTAAACACAATGGCATGTAGCAGCAAGGGAAGGGTAGGATGCTGAGCATCTATTAGCCTAGGGAGGAATCCCCAGACATTGCAAGAAGGGTGTGTTGGTAGCACACATGTGGTCAGTGGAGTCAGAGTCGCTGGACTAATTACTGACCGCATCTAGAATGTAAGTCTTTAGAGGGAGTAGCATCTGTGAGGATTTTGTGACGCCACATGAGGACTATGGCTTACTTTAGAGAAACCCTTTTCGTTGCTAAAAGTAAATTCTCAGATGCATTGTAAAAGTATGTTAGATGGTAAAGACTTGTGTGTCAGGATCTATGTAGGATTAAACCAGCTCTCAGCAGCATCCCTGACTGATCTGGAAATATCTTGGCTTGGGAATAGAATGTTTGGTATGAGCATGGATTGTCTATTTCTTTGGCATCGTTCAACATTTTATGACAACTTGATTTCTTTCTAGAGTTGGATTTTTTCTGGAAGGAGAGGGAAGGAAGTTGGTCCCTCCCTAGCTATAGTCCCAGCTTTGTGCTCCAGGATCTCTCCTGGTAGGGCTCAGGAGACTGTATTTGATGCTGGGGATTAAGCAAGGGCTGTCCAAGATAAGCACCTTAAACTTAGTATGTCTCTGGCCTTTACAAGTTGCGTTTTACAACTTAATCTACATGTTGTTATTTTTATGAAGGAGATATGTGTGAGAAAATAGCTTTTTTTTTCTTGAAATGCTAACTTTGTTTTATGTTTCATACTAATTTAGGTTTTATTTTTAGCATTTATATCAGAATTAAAAGTTAAGTATTTATATGTGACTTCTATACTACTTGTATGCAAAAGCTAGTAGAAAGCCTTTGATAATTCATTAACTTGTAGTTATTATAGAAAGTGTATTATCTACCAAGAACCCCAAGTGGTAGCCTTAGTGACCCTCCAACACTGTCTGGGTGGCCCTAGTGATATCTATCAGCATAAGGCCTGAGCAGCTCACATCCTTGGGTCCTCACATTGACCTGTATGGCCCAGTTGGCTAAGATTACAAGCCCAGATAACCAATAGTGACACCTGGACCCTCTGAACACTGGGAGGTTCCCCCTTACCTGCCAAAGGCTATTAATTATATGACCTAGTAAATAATTGTCCTTGAGTTACCCACATTGCAAAAGAAAATTATAATTAAAGTATCATGACTATATTGATGTTAAGTAATCTTCTAACTATAAAATTATTGATATCCAGGTTGGACTACTGAGAAATCCTGAGACTTTTAAAAATTTTTATTGTCTTTGAATTCATAAAATGCAGCTAAGAAATATGGAGGAAAGATAGATTCTTGAGGTAGATTTTGGGGGGAAAGTGTTGAAAGTTCAACTTCACCTAGTCAAGGAATAAGATTTTTGTGGACTTTTTTTTTAAAGTATGTGATGAGATACTTATTATATTTCTTAATATTTCATAATATTTCTTTTAATTAGATATCCTAATGATACAGATAGCCTAATGTTTCTTTAAAAATCACTTAAATCAAAATCACTTGGAGAAAAAAGAAGATTTGGAAAGTTGAGTTTTGTGTCCCTCAAAACCACAAAATCCAACAAAATATTCTGGTACAATATGATTCCTAACAATGCTGTGCTATGGATGTATCATATGGTTTATCATGCATATCTGTCCTCTGATTACTTCTTTTCAAGTCTATTGTTCATACTTAGCACATTTTCCACAAATAACTTCCTCCTGCCATCTGTCATATTCTGTCTCCTACGTGTTTCAACCAGCAAATGTGATGCTTACAGTCAGATTGTTGCTGAATGTCTGGGCTAGTGAGTTGGCATGAGTAGTCCCTGACTGGGGGTTAGGAAAGGTTTCTGTGGTTATTATTCCTACCTCCGGCTAGGCAGCTTAGCACAATATTGGGGGCGGGGGATATACTTCCTTGTTCACACACTGCATTTCTAACGAGGCAGGTCTTCCTACAAATGTGCATGGCAACTGTGTAGGCCCTGGATAAGAGCAAATGCTTATCTCAGTTCAGTATGTCTCCTTTACTTGGAGGCAAATTGCAGGGCATGTCCTCCCAATGGTGCGTGGTGAGTATCACTTTATTTAGGAAAGGTTTGGGAAATACTATTTGGGGAAATAATACACATTTTAAAAAAACTTAAAAAAATGGCTCGAGTTACTATGATTTACAGTACCATTAATGATGGTTTCCTGTGTAATTCCAGCACCAACCCCATCACCAGAGTACCTTTTTCCCTCTCCCATGGGTCCCAATGCCTCTTTCTTTCAAAGCTCCCTCTCCCAAGTCAGTTGTGTGGATCAGTTCTCTGTATTTGACCTTTTGCTGCTACCTTGCTTTGTATCTTTAAGTCCCACATATGAGAGAGGTCATTCTGTATCTATTTCCTTCTGACTGACTTCACTTAGCATATCCTCTAGTTCCATCCACATCATGGCAAATTGTATGACTTTTGTTCTTTCTTAGAGCTATATAGTATTTCATTGTGTCTGTATATCACAATTTCTTGATCCATTCATCCATAGTTGAGTTTTTGGGTTGGTTTCACATTTTGACTATTGTACTAAGTGCTGCAATGAATATAGATGTGCATATATTACCCTCTGACCCCAAGAAGGCCTCTGTGTCCCCATGACCTTCCAGGAGTCTGTAATAGGTATCTCTGCAGAGGAAAAGGATGTGAGGGTGGGGTGATTTTGACGATGATAAAAGAAAGATTAAAGTTTGGAGATTCTAATTTTTTTATTGAACCACCGTGAGATATAGTTATAAACTTTCATGATTAAGTTTCAGTCAGACAATGATCGAATATCCGTTCCTCCATCAGTGCACATTTTCTACCACCAATGTTCCCAGTATCCCTCCTGCTACCCACTGCCTCTGTGGCAAGCACCTTCCTTCTTACTCTCTTTCTACTTTTGGGCATTATGGTTTGCAGTACAGAAACTAAGAGGCCATCATGTTTGGTCCTTAGTCTACTTTTAGCACACATCTCCCATCCTGAGTGAGCCCTCATAGCATCATTTAATTAGTGATCTCTTTTCCATCCCAACTGCCATTTCCCCCAGCATGTGAGGTCAGCTTCCAAACCATGGAGTGATCCTCCTGGCCCTTTTGGGCCTAAATTTACTTTTATTTTTTCTCTTTCCTTTCCTTATTCTTTTATTGTAATACAATATGGATATCAGGCAGTTTATCGAGACAAAAAAATCTGACAAAATAGAGGTTGGAGCAATAGTACATTGGGTAGGGCACTTGCCTTGCTCATGGCTGATTTGGCACCCCATATGGTCCCTCAAGTCCACCAGGCATAACCCCTGAGCACAGAATAAAGGAGGAGTAAACCACACTGCTGGATGTGGCCACAGAATAAAACAAACAACAAACAAACAAACAAAAACAAATAAAATTTTGTTATTTTTTTTTGCTGAGCACAGTTGCCTTCCTGTTAGCATGTTTGGGTCTCACTTTTGGCTCTAAGTTTTCTTGGCTCTAAGCATTCTTGGCTCTAAGCATCTTTTGGCTCTAAGCGTTCTTGGAAGGAATAAAAAAATAAAAAATGGTCTAAGTTACTTATGCAGTCCTTCAGTTACAACATTCTTTGTTTTCAAATGAGAATGGGGCATAATGAGAGTTCTCTGATCTATAGAAGTATTTTGTTTTGCTTGCTTTTGTTTGTTTGGGGGCTACACCTGGCAGTGCTTAGGGATTAAACTCAGAATTTCCACAGGCAAAACCCTTTGAGCTGTCTCTATAGCGCTGATATCTGGAACCACCTATGGACAATTTCTTAAAATAGACCAAACAACACATTTTATAATGGTGTTTCTCATAGACCCTAATTTTGATTTGGAATATAATTTAGTTCAGGTAGTTCTCCAGGGTGGGGTGTGGGGAGTGGTGTGGAGGCAATGAAATCATTTAAGGAATGAAATTTTAAAAAGCAATGTGAAGTTGCATAGATTTAAAGAACTTGTTGAACTATCAAATTTTCCACACACAGATTAACTGTCAATAGAAATACAAAAGTCTAAATAGAAATAAACTGTCATTTGGAAGAAACATTTTAATAAAAACACAGGGGAGAAATGAGAAAGGGAATGACGCTCAATAAAGATGATCTATACTTCATGACTAACTGGAAAATGTTTAATTGAATTGTTTCCTCTTTCTGCTTTTCATGAAGAAAGATTTGAAGAAAAGAATTTTCATTTCAAGTGCATCTATGATATTAAACTGAACATACAAAGATAAGCAGAAACACAAGCTAAGTGCTAGCAGATTAAAAGTCAGTGAAATTAGTAACTTTCTGATAGTGTTTATTCTCTACCTAGGTATTTTCTTCTTAAGAAGTTTCAAAGTATTCGGGGGTATGGTGCTGCCAGCAGGTCAACCTGTACCTGTAAGGCGAGTGCATCAGCAGCCTGATGGCGCCTTCCGACTTCCAGATACCCCAAAATTGCTGTGCCTTTGGCCAGACCCCAAAACCTTGGGGCAAAGTTACCAAGAAAGTAAAGGGCCAAAAGTTAGGTATGTGGGAGACAAACCCACAAACCACCTCCGGCTCAGCTATATAATTGGAGTCATGGCCTCTCTGGTTCCTGATCAGACTGCTTAAGGGCCATGATCCCAGAGACTCAGAAACAAATCTTGAAACCCAGTGGCTTTTGGCAGAAATGCATCCAGTCCCTGCAGTAGGTTACAGGCGCTGGGCCACCCCAGGTGGGAATAGGTTTTGTGCCTTGGTCTGTTCCCCCTGGCAGCCCGGTGGCCACCATCCTCCAGAGACCACTGGACAGTCAGGTTTGGGCCTGAAGTGACGAGACACGTGGGGCCTCACAGGATGGGGGTGGAACCAGCTCTTTCCTCCCCACCCCAATGAGTCCCCGAGTCGTTGCCCATGAACAGCCTCTCTGGCTCCTGATCAAGCTGCTTAATGGCCATGATCCCAGAGATTCAGAAACAAATCTCGGAACCCAGTGGCTTTTGGCAGAAATGCGTCTGGACCCCACAGTAGGTTACTATTGCCGGGCCATTCCAGGGCTAAAAGGGTGCTGTCCCTCCACCTGCTCCTCCTGCTTCCTCCCCGTCCCAACAAGATGCCAAGACCCCGCTCACAAATGGCCTTTCTGGCTCCTGATCAAGCTGCTTAATGGCCATGATCCAAGAGACTCAGGAACAGATCCGGAACCCAGCAGGTTTTGGCAGAAATCCCTCCAGATTTAATTGTTAAAATTTCGTAATTTCAAAATCACGCAGCCATGTGACATCATATGCTATTCATAACCAGCAATAGAAAACAAATTGTCTACTGTTGCCTTTTCAGCAGATCTGAGTGTTGGGGTAAAGTCCCAAATAATAATGGTGAATCTGGTGTCAAAATATTGAATGTGATCAAAGTAGAGACAGAGTAATGTGGAAATCATCTGCCTCACAGGTAGGGGGAGGGTGTGGGATGGGAGTATATTGGGGTTTTTGGGTGTGGAGAACGGCACTGGTGAAGGCACGGGTATTTCATTGTATGACCAAGACTTAGACCCGAGGGCTTTGTGACTGCTCTCATGGTGATTCAATAAATAAAATTATAAAAAATAAAAAAAAATAAAGTAAGGTGGAGTTCATGCCTAATTCAATCAGCTAATCAGTGGCTGAATAAACAGCAGTACTCCTACATTAAAAAATAATAAAATATGATATTCATTAAAAAAAGTTTCAAATTATTAATATTACTAGTTAGCACAAAACATTCTATTTTTCTTTAAAAATGGATATGACTGTAAAAAAAAAGTACTGATTTTTCTCCTAGCTCACCTCTACAGTACAAATAAATACAGATAAATGTTCTTACCTAATAGCTATAATCCAAGTGCTGTTTCTTATCTAGAGACATCTCACTCTAATCAGCAGTTGAGAGAGAAATTTACCAACCTGCCTCTATAAAGTGAAAAGCATAACTCACAAGGCTATCAGAAGGAATTTTCCTCCACATGCTGATGGTTTACACTAGAAACTCCTATTCCATGTAGAATTGAAGTATTCCTGTTTTGAAGAAACTTCTGCTTAAAATTTTTAAATAATATGAAATTATATATGCAAAGTATTTTTCACACCATAAGCACCCCCACTCTTTAAAGTTGCTGATAATAGGGCTCAGAGAGAGTACAGGAGTTATGGTGCTTGCTTTGCATGCTGCCACCCCTATTCAATCTCTTTGGGGCTGGAGTGAGTACAGCATTAAGGGTCTTGCCTACCATGCAGCCACCCTGGGTTTGATTCCTCGCATCCCATATGGTCTCTCAAGCACCACTAGGAGTAATTCCTGAGTGCAGAGCCAGCAGTAAGCCTTGAGCATTGACGGGTGTTGCACGTCCTCCCCTCCCCCAAAGAAAAAAAACCCAAAACAACAGCAACAACAACAAAAGAAAAAATCCGATACCACATATGGTTTCCTGAGTACAGCCAAGAGTGATCCATAATCCCTGAGCACAAAGGCGGGAGTAAACTCTGAGCACAATTGGATATGACGCTCGACCCCCAACAAAATAGACCAAAACACAACATCAAAAACCCAATTTGAAGTTGATACAAAAAAAGAAATTTAAACTACTGAGTTTTCCTTTTACTTTGTGGAGATAGGAAGTTGCCGCCAGAAAAGGGAATCAGGGAAGAAATAAAAGCAGGATGGTTTATAGCGTTACCTCAGACAAGAGAATAGTAGGGAGTCAGTCAGGGTTGTGGACTGGGGTGGGCTAAATTGAGCAGCATCATTCTGTAATCCAGACCAACTCCGAAGGAATGTTTGGCCATGGCTCTCCCTTTATATAGTAAAATCTAGAAAAGTTGTTTTATACTCCTGGAGATACTCAAGGGACCATATGTAGTACTGGGGATAAAACCGTGGTCAGCCACATTTAATACAAGTGACTTATCCCCTGTACTATCTCTCTGGACCCCAACTTCATATTTTTGTTTAATTTTCTAGCCTAATTGATTCCTATAGTAAAATTTAGGTTTCTGTTGTATTTTGGTTTTATTCAGCTACCATAACTTGTAACTAATATTAAATCCTACTTTATTTTATAATCACTATGAAGATAAATTAGGGTGCACTCTTTTGGTAGAAAATATATGTGTTTTAGTAAAACTTTAAAGAAATTGTTTTCTTATGGCTTTAATTGATTTTAGCTGAAAATAATATTTAGGTCTAGGTAAGCAGCTTAATTAATTTTATCCATGAAATCTGTTATTATTCCAGGACAAATGGCATTAGGTTGAATCATTTTTGATGGACCTATAATAAAAACTATGTTCTAATCAGATACACTAAAGGACAAATGTTCTGATGTTTGGAAATTGTGAATTTCAGGAACTTAGCAACAAAGCAGCAATAATCTCATAGGAGTCACATAGGTTCTTTGGTGCTTTTTTACTAAATCATGGTGTTTAAGCCAGTGACATGAGAAAATAAAATTTAAATCAACAAGAACTTAAAAAAAAGATTTTGTTGTTGCTGAGATAAAAGAAAAAAGGATTTTATCAAAGATAAGAACTTTATGTAGGGATATGCAGTGATTAACTGTAATGATCACTTTGCAATATGCAGAAGCTTCATCTTGTAAATCTAGTAATTTACATATAATGCTACATTATATATAAATTATATTTTAATTGCATTATATATTGAGAAGGATAGTAAGTTTCTAGTCTCAAATTTCTTTCTCTCTTTCTAGTCCCAAATTTATAGAGAAAAAGACTACTTCACTGGGCTAAAGAGTTAGTACAGGCAGTTAAGGAAGTTAAGTTATTCTTTATTTTTTAAATTTTTTATTTTTTGGCTTTTTGGGTCACACCTGGCAATGCACAGGGGTTACTCCTGGCTCTGCACTCAGGAATTACTCCTGGCGGTGCTCAGGGGACCATATGGGATGCTGAGAATCGAACTCGGGTTGGCCGCGTGCAAGGCAAACGCCCTACCCGCTGTGCTATTGCTACAGCCCCCAAGGTACTATATATCTTTTCATGATGAAGTGACTATTCAATTATTTCACACATCTAACAAAATGACTCACTTCTTTTAAAATCATTTACTTATAGGCAGTCTATATGCATAGGCAACATAAATATGTTATTTGATACATATGTGATTTCCCAGTGTGCAATTTCTCTATTCATTATTTTGGTATTAAATGAATGATGGAAATTTTGAATGTTATCAATGTCTGATATTTTATAATTCTTTTGTGCTTTCTGTTTTGGAAATATTTGCTTATTCTACCAGACATGGTTAAGGCAAGCACCTTGTTCTCTGGAAAAGTTTACTTAAGAGGGGTTTTAAAATAAACCCTTACAAAGAGGTTTAATGTAAAAAGATCAGGGCCAAGAGGTTTTGAGTACTCTTCAAAATATCACTTCAATGTCCTTAACTTTTTAGGACTTTAGTCAGTGTGTCTGTTATATCTTGAGTTATTTTTGATAATTAATAGCCTTTTAAAACATTTATACTCCATTTTTAAATGCATTAGTGTAATATTTTCCAGATTAAGAAAATCACTTTTGTGTCTGTAGTTAGGTAAGTCTTTATTCCTAATTTATTTAGTTTTATTTTCAATTATTGATTTGGTTTTTATTTAGTTAGTATCTGATACTGTCTTTGTATTCATTTCCTTTCCATTTGTTTGGTTTATGCTGCACTTTTCTTACTGTCCTTACTTTTTTTTATTATTATAATTTATGTAACATATAATTACAATAGTGTTAAGGTTTCTGGTTTTTATAGACACAGTTATTGCATGTTCCCCACCACCAAAGTGTTCAACACCCTGCACCAAGGTCCTTATGTCACTTCTAGTTCACCTCACCTATAACCCCGCCTTCTCCCCTCCCCCCAACTCTTAGTGATCTCAGTTCTGTAATCCTAGGTGCAGGTTTTGCCATCACTTGCTACCGTCTATTATCATCTTGTTTCTCTATATACCACAGAAGAATGAAATTATCTGGTATTCATCCTCTCCCTCTGGCTTATTTCACTTAAGGTTTATGCTATTCTTTTCTAGCTTCTTGAATGAATGTTTAGTTTATTAATTTCTAGTCTTTTTTTTGCTTTTCTTTTTTAGCTTTTTGGATCACACCTGACAATGCACAGGGGTCACTCCTGGCTCTGCACTCAGGAATCACCCCTGGTGGTGCTCAGGGGACCATATGGGATGCTGGGAATTGAACCTGGGTTGGCCATGTGCAAGGCAAATGCCCTACCCGCTGTGCTATCGCTCCAGCCCCTAGTTTTTATTTTTGTTCTAGCATACATCTTTAAAGTCATAAATTATCTTCAAAACACTGCATTGCCATATACTAATATTTTACATACAATTTTAGTATAATTTATAATCATTTACATAGTATTTCTCGGTATTTTCATTAATTTTTATGTATATAGTATTTTCATTGTTCTTTAATCCTTTTTACAATTTTAATCATGATTTCTCCATTTAGATGTAATTATAAGTGTTCTTAAATAAGGGATTTTCTGTTTCCTCTGAATGCTTTTGCTTTTTTTTGCATCTGACAGGAGACTCATTTTGTTTGTTTCATTTTTGTCTTGTTGTTCTGTTTCTGGTCAACACCTGGCAGTGTTCAGGGGCTACTTCTCAGGTCTATGCTCAGCGGTCTCAGGAGTCATAACTCCTGGTGCTGCTCAGGGTACCTGTGGTCCCAGACCCCTCTGCAAAGAGTGTTTTCAGTCCACTGAGTGCTCTCTCTCTCTCTCTCTCTCTCTCACACACACACACACACACATACACACACACACACACACACACACACTTCTCTTTCACACACTCTCTGTCTGTCTCTATCTCTGTCTCTGTCTCTCTCTCTCTCTCTGACCCTGGGAGAATCTCATCTTCTTGAGGTTAATTCTGACATGAATCCCTCTGATTTTGACTGCTGCAATTATGAGCGATACTGTAAACTTGGACTCTCCTAGTTGAATCACAGGCTTTGGCATTTTGTCCTTCAGTGGAGGCTTTTCCCCACTTACGCTGAGCACTGGTCACATGGTAAGATTTCTTATTATATTCCTGGCCAGAGCAGATATTTCTACTTACATTTTCATGGAAGAAGTGTCTCATCCATGGACCCAACTTTATAACAGGATTTAGTTCCAGCTCTACTTTGCTTGATACCAAGCTGCTACTCTTATCTTCTCATGTTCATCCAAGTCTTTGAGCCTATTTCTGGACTTTTTCTCTTCACTAGGACTCTAAGGTACCAGTTAAAGTACCTTAACTGCTTTTGCCTTGAGTTCTGTCTATCTTTCATTCTGATATTAGGGTGTTTCTTTTGCTTTATTTGCATTTCAGCTTTGTTTTTTAATCAGTTAAATTTTATCTCGTGTTTCTATATATTTATAATGAGAGGGTGTCAACCTTTGATTTGCTTCTCAGAATCTTTGTCAAACAGAATTTTGATCTCTATTTTAGTCTGAATCATGCAATGAGTGCACAAAGTCAGTGGAAATGACTTACCACAGTTCCTCCAATTTTAGCATCAAGTAATTCAATATTGGTATCTATGTGTATGAGTTCACCAATATCTAGCAAAGTAAAATTTTGCCACATTTTTAGAATATATAAGTTTACTGCTAGCATTTTAAGAAGAACTCATTGGCCCTCTTTTTTTTCTGCTTTTTGGGTCACACCTGGTGATGCACAGGGGTTACTCCTGGCTCTGCACTCAGGAGTTACTCCTGGCGGTGCTCAGGGGACTATATGGGATGCTGGGAATCGAACCCGGGTCGGTCGGCTGCGTGCAAGGCAAACGCCCCACCCGCTGTGCTATCACTCCAGCCCTCATTGGTCCTCTTTGACAAACTTAGTGCCAGGGTCAAGAAAAACAACATCTGAAATCACTGGCATACCTCTCTCAGTATGGGTAAGTCAAAAAGGAACTTTAATGGTATTTGCCTCTTGACCAAAGGTACAAACTATAGCCTCCCTGATACCCTGCTCTGCAAGAAAAACAGGACTTCAGGGCAACACCCACTGTTTGAAAACATTGATTGATTGCAAAGAGGTATGCAAAGACAGACTAAAGTTGCCATGATATTGAATGGATAATATTTAATATCTATATGTTTTTGAATAGTGTTTAATCTGATTCACTTTATTTTTTGTTTGGATCTGACTGTAGCTACAAGAATGTGGAATTATGGTTTCAGATCTTTCCTCAAGTAAGATAAAAGTTCAGTTAGAGGTTCAGAACTCTCAGGGTTAAGTACTTTTAAGGATTTGGTTCAATTCACAGACCACAACATGAGTCTGTAATCCTCAGCATTATGCCCCTTGTGTCTGATAAAGAGGGTGTGACCAAGGGGCAGAGTTCAGGTGCCAGGGCACTGGGCTGAGAAGGTTTGGGGTCAGTGGCAGGCCACTGCAGAGCCTCCTTTGATGCAGTCATTGGGGCGTGATACTACTAACTTCCTGATCACTGAGCAATAATTTCTAAGTTTGAAATATTTCTAACAACTAACTAGAGATAAAATGTAATAGCCACCCATATTTTGTATAATTCCAGGAAATCCTATGTTTTTATTCTTTGCTGAACTCTATGTGGAAATCCTAGTCATTGTATCTGTCAGTGGAACCTTTGGGTATTGACTCTCCCACATTTATAGGTATACTGTAGCAACTAATGTCACCATGAGAACTATTCATCTAGAATTTTATCAATAAGTGCAAAAATACTGAAAATACTGAGCTTGGTAAGCAATTGTTTTTCTTTTCTTTTTTTTTTCTACGGAGTTTTAATTATTTTTATTCATATTAGTATCTGATGTTTTTCTTTCTTTTTTTTTTTTTTTGCTTTTTGGGTCACACCCAGCGATGCTCAGGGGTTACTCCTGGCTCTGCACTCAGGAATTACTCCTGGAAGTGCTTGGGGGACCATATGGGTTGCGGGGATTGAACCCGGGTTGTCTGCTTGCATGGCAAACACCCTACCCACTGTACTGTCATTCTGGCCCTCTTTTTTCTTTTTTAAAATTTTATTTTATTTTTATAAAGTATTCATAGTAGTTGATTACATTTAACATTCAAACACCAATCCTGCCACTATTATACCTTCCAACCACCATATTTCGAATGTTCCCATCCCAAACCTCAACCCCTGCCCCAAATCAGAACCGAAATAAACCGCTGAAAATGCTCCAAAAATTTTCCTTAGAGGAAAGTGTGTGAAGATTGTTGTATCACCCATACACAGAGTAACAGCCAAATCTTAATTTGTCCTTTTACTTCTGTTTTTCCTATTACTGTATATGCTTATGTACTTCTCCATCTGTTGTCTTTCTTTATTGGATTCTATTAATGGATGAAAGAACTCAGAAGAATAGTCTGGAGCACACGTTTGGCGTAAACTAGGGCCTGAGTTCCATCCCTGTCACTGCATGGCATCCCAGCACTGCCATGTATAACTCTGGTGGTCCGAGCACTTGGTTGGGCCTGAACACCCAGGGGCCAATAAGCCCTTCTATAAGAGATCACTAACATGTTGTTAACTGTTGAGCCTTGTGAGCGTATATCTGTAAAAACATATTTCCCTCTAAGATTAGTTGTCTTCAACTTTAAACCCCATCAAATGTGATGTGATACTCTTGGCATACCAGTGGTGTAAAGTATGGGATGTCCAGGAATAGGTTCACTCATGGATGAGACTCAGCCCAATCCTGTGGAGAGCAGCCGTGAGCATGGCAGTGGTTGAGATCTGGAGGTTTTCTGCTGCCAGGGCAGGTCCCTTGGGGTGGGGAGGGGCCTTTAAGCCATCCTGAATTGTTTTCATTAATTTTTTTATTCCACTTCTCAGTTGCTGAAACGTCATTTCCAAGCCTTCCCTTTTCTATGAAATCTTGGTTTCTTCCAGGTAGTATTGATCCCCTTCCTTTCTTTTCTCACATTTTATGAATCCTTCTATCTCAAGTCCTATCCCACTTTTTGGCCTTTGTTTCTTTACATGTTTGTGTTTCTATACCAGAATGCATGCTCCTCAAAGAGCCCGTGTCATTTCTCTTCCCACTACAGTGCGGCACATTGTAGTACACATCACACAAAGGTTGTTGAGTGGAGAGCTAGTGTATATTTATCTAGTGGTTTGTCGTTTTTTCTTTTTTAAATAAAAGCTGCCACTCACCATTTATTGTTATATGGCAGTAAGATAACAGTGATCAAAACAATATGAACAAATGTTTTAGAGCTACTTTCCCAAAAGGAACACCTGAAAAACAAATTATAGTGCCTTCCCAACAATTTATCCCTTCACTAATCATTTTCTAGTTGGAGATACTTTGGAGCAGAGTAATATTATCTCCGTTTTACATTTGATCTGACCCAGTTGTTTTCTTGACTTTTTTCTGAATGATTCTCTTCTATATCACCTAATATGAGGCTCATATATTCACCAAAACCCATGATACAGGCCCCCTATCTACCTATTTGTTTTCTCATAAAGCCACAGTGAAATCTTAGATCTATTTTGCAAGGATCTGAGGATAAGGTTGATGGGCTGTACCATCACTTCTGCGTTTTTTAGCCCTGGTCATGGTACACTATAGTGAGATCTCACAAAAACCATACTAACCTGTATGCTAGCATAGAAGCAACTTCTGGAATAATGTATCATTTGGGGTTTGTGTGTATGTGTTTGTGTGTGTGTTTATTTCAAGACTACACATAGCAGTCCTCCTGGCTCTATGCTCAGGGATCACTCCTGGTAAATCTCAGGACAATATGTAGTGTGAGACATCAAACCCAGATCGACCATATGCAAGCCAAGTATCTTACCTACCTATACTTTCTTTCTGGCCCCTTGGTTTTTGTATTTTTTTAAACTTAGATTTTATTCAGAACAAAGTTTTTCTTTCATTCAGTCTTCTCTTAGGGATTTTTTTCAGAGAAGCTTTATTTTGCATAGTAGAAATAAATAAATATACCCAATAAATATACACGAATGCTTAAAATACCCATTGTAGCAGCCCTGGAATGTGGCTCATAACATTCCCTTACATGCCTGAGCCATGAGTTTGATCCCCAGAAACTTCTCACTTTGCAGAGCACATTTCCCAAAACCGTTGATGCATTACCTGCACCATAAAAGCAATCTCTACTCACCCATACACAGAGTAACAGCCATATCTTAATTTGTCCTTTTACTTCTGTTTTTCCTATTACTGTATATGCTTATGCACTTCTCCATCTGTTGTCTTTCTTTATTGGATTCTATTAATGGATGAAAGAACTCAGAAGAATAGTCTGGAGCACACATTTGGCATAAACTAGGGCCTGAGTTCCATCCCTGTCACTGCATGGCATCCCAGCACTGCCATGTATAACTCTGGTGGTCCGAGCACTTGCTGGGCCTGAACACCTAGAGCCATCATCCAGGTGTCCTCCAGATCCTCCAAGTACTGTGGTTGAGTATTTTACTGCAGATCCTCTGAGTACTATGGTAGAACATTTGACTGTAGATCCTAAGTACTGCTTGAAAGCCATCCCCACCCCACCCCAAAGAAGTATAGTTCAAACGAGGAAGAAGAGGGAATGGATATTCAAAGTTTGGTTGTTCCATAATTATTTTTAAAAATCATTAGGATGCACTAGGATTTTAAAAAAGATAAAGATTACAAGAGGGAAAATATCATAGGAGGGAAACAGTGATCGCACTGAAGGCAGAATATTTTTAGGTAACCATGAAAAGATTTGCCTCAGTGTTAGAAGAAATTGAGTGACTTAGCAGAGCCCTTTAGGAATAGAGCTGATGAATAGTCAAAAAATATTTATGAGACACAGACTGGAAAGAGCCAGGAACTATGCACAATCCCAAGCAGACATAGAAAAAATTAATATAATGCAGTTGCTCTTTATACGGACCTCAGAGCTCAGTGGGTCAGAACTGACTAAGTAGGCCATTTTAAGACAGCAGTGCCCATAGCATTAACAAGAGCTTAGAGAGAGATCAATCCTTTGCAGGAAATTCAAAGATTTTACAAAGAAGATATCGGTTAAATTTCAAAGTAGAAACAGACCCGTGCTGGTAGAGGATAAAGGGAAGAGCATTTTGGATATGGTGGAAATGGGGAAAGGGTTGGACCATACCTCTGATCATTCTCAGGGCTTACTCCTAGCTCTGTGCTCAGGGATCATACCTGAAGGGGCTCAAGGAACCATATGCAGTACTGGTGACCAAGCCCTGATCAACCTAATGCAAGGCAAAAGCTCTACCCCCTGCACTGCCTCCCTGGGCCCAGAAAAGCATTTTAAACAGAGAAAGCAATGGGACCCAGTTAGAAAAGTGCATAATGAGTGAGGTAGTTGAGATCTGTACTGATTTATTTATTTATTTTGGTTTTTTTGGGTCACACCTGTGATGCACAGGGATTACTCCTGGCTTTGCACTTGGGAATTACTCCTGGCGGTGCTCAGGGGACCATATGGGATGCTGGGACTCGAACCTGGGTTGACAGTGTGGAAGGCAAATGCCCTACCCACCAAACTATCACTCCAGCTCCCCCGCCCCATTTTTTTGAATCTGTACTGATTTAGTACTTGCCTGACAAGCATGAGGTACTGAGAGCCCTACAACAGCTGAAAAGAATGAGTGATCACTCATTCATTCACCCGGCATTGTGTGGCAAGGGGAGTTGGGGACTGCGAAGGGTTGGAGAAGCGGACGGTGTGATGAGTCTATCCACCATGGGCAAGGAGCACTCTGCGTTCAGAGTCGGCTGCAACATGAGCTCTGTGAGCACAGGAAACTGGTCTGTGCTTTCTCCTACACTTAAAGCGTCGAGCATCGTCTGACCTAGGGGGAGGTTCCTATCCAAAATGATGTTGAAGAGGAATTTAAGAGGTTCCGTTGTGACTAGATCAGAGACCAAGAGGTTGCACAGAGTAAAGTGATTGTTAAAGAAAAGGCAGTGTCAAGTGAGGTCTTCCAGCCCACATTAAGGTAAGGGGCTTTGTCATCAGTCATAAAAGGTTCTGAAGCAAGGGTTTGGCATGAATGGATTTGCTTTACAATGCACAGCAGTGCTTTCCAACTGGATGATGACTAATACATTTTGTAACATATTTTTGCTTTGTAACCTATTAGAGCGCATAAATGAAATATTCTGTGAACTACCCTTTACCTTACTAACTGTGGTGTGCTCTACTATTTTCTGTTATTTTTAAAAAGCATGGGTCAAAACCAGTGAGACTTAATGGATTATAAGGAGGTCGTGGAAGACACCCCACTGGAAATAAACACCATTGTGGTAGAGGCTATGTGGATAAAAGTGAGGAAAAGAATAGTTTCATGGTTTATTCATACCAAAAAATACAAAATAAATTATTTCGGTTTTGCTTTGGGGCAGGGGTTGAGGTTTGGGATGGAAACACCCAAAATATGGTGGTGAGAAGGTGTAATAATGGTGGGATTGGTGTTCAAATATTAAATGTAATCAAATATTGTGAACTATTTTATAAAAATAAAATAAAATAAATTTAAAATTCAAAAAAGGAACATCTTCAGATGATCTAATAAAGGCTGAAACATACTAAGAAATCTAAAATAAATCTAAAGGGATAGTAGGATCACCCAGCTCAATAGATTGAGAAATGTAAGAAAGAGTTTAGGAGTTAGCGTATGCAGATGAAGAGAATCCAAGGAGTGTGAAGTTACATAAGGGCCCACGAGAGGCCTGTCAGAAGCCAGACTTCTCCCACATTCATGATCTTTCCATGACTCCCTTCAGCCTCCCTGTCAGTACTTTTCACAGCAGCTATGAGGCGTGGGAGCTTGGTGATGCTATCAACATTTTATAAATCTGGAACCTGAAGCCTTGGTTGGTTACGTGACATGCTAAAAGATTAGACGCTTATTAAGAGAACAGACCAGGGCTGGCTTCCAGGCTTCCTTATCACTGGGCTGGTGATCTTTCCATTTTTATGGCACTATATTTCATAAATATGCATGAAAAATAATTAGGATTATAAAGTGTCAGTGCAATCTTTAGCTAGGTACACTTATCTATGCCAGAACAATAAAAGTTGTGCTGCTAGGGCCATTGAATCCATTTGGTAGTAAATATTAAGATTGAACTATCTGGGGCTGGAGAGGTAATACAGGGCCAAGGTATTTGCCTTGCATGCAACTGACCCCAGTTTGATACCCGGTACTGCATATGGTTCCCCCAGTCCCCACCAGGAGTAATCCCTGAGTACAGAGCCAGGAATAAGCCCTGAGTATTGCTGGTGTGATCCAGAAACAAAAAACAAACAAATAAGCAAATGCTGTCTGAAGGTTCCTTAGAAATTCAGAACCTAATAATTAAATCTATTTCCGAAAAATAAGAATCTTATCTGAATATCTAAATCTCAGTCACTTTCTGTCCTGGTGTTATGACTGAAAGCAAAGAAGAGTAAATTTAAAAAATGCACTTGACATAAAAAAAATTGCTAATTGCCAAACATTCCTGGGAGATTGATTTTAATCTTAAGAGCTGGGTAAAAAGATGATAAGTTGTGGTTAATAAGTAATGAATATAATACAGAAAGTGTGTGTGTGTGTTGTTGATTTACAATAATAAAATCAAGTTGAAATAGGTTTTTCTGCCCGAACCTGCAGGGTTTCTAGAGGAAATAAACTTTTGGGGTGCAACAAAACATTAAATGAGTACTGACCTACTTTTGACAAGGAAAAGTTCTGGGCTGTCTGCAGCAGGGGTTGACTTTCGTGGGAGTCCTGTGTGGGAGTCTCTGTGCTCAGACCAGTGTTGCAATTTAGTTTTAAAGGAGGCAGCAATGTTAAGTTAGATTTTTAAGAGGCAGCTTAGCGCTTGTTGACTGGTTTCAATATTCTGCCTGGTTTTCCTGTCTTAGCTCAACTCAGAGTTTCTGCTATCATATCACATATTTGTTTCTGCATCAGCTTAGGGCCTTGAGATTTAAATAACGGGTTTTTGTTGTTTGGGTTTGTGTGTGTGTGTGTGTGTGTGTGTGTGTGTGTGTGTGTGGTTTTTGGACCATACATGGTGGTATTTAGGGCTTACTCCGGGTTTTGTGCTCAGGGATCACTCCTGACAATGCTCAGGGACCATATGTGGTGCTAGAGATTAAACTGAGGTCGGTTGTATGCAAGGCAAGCGCCTTACCTTAGTCCTTGTACTATCTCTCTAGCCCTTAAGTTGAGTTTGATACATTTTTTTTCACCTCTAGTTCTTTATGCATCTTGGAAGCAGATTACACGTGAAATTCTACTAGTCTTTATTCACAGATCACAGATTTTTAGTGCTCCTGGCTATGTTAGCAATCCGGTTCACCTTCCATTTCTGAGGCCAGATTCCTTCACACTTGTCCTGGAGCCAGCATTGAAGATTCGAAGTGTGTTTTTGGTCCTAAACGCCCCCCTTCTCCATGCAGCTGCTTCATTCTATACTGATGGTTTGAAGTTCCTTTTCTTTTTGTTGTCACCTTAAAATTCTCTTCCTTACTTTTGAATATACCTAGATATTTTAGATTTTATTATAATTATCCAGATTTCCTGTGTTTTGGAGTGGGAACAGAGAATGTTCTGGAATTGCCTGATTTCATTACATTGAGGAGTAATGAAATTTGTCTGCTAGAGGAGTCTCCTTATCTTCAGTTTTGCTTTCTAGGGCTTTAGTTACCTGTGGTCAATTGAAATCTGAAAATGATCCCAGGGCCTCATACATGTGAAGCAAGTGTTACCACTGAGCTATTAACCTGGCCCCAGAGTCATGTGTCTTTCATTAGAATATATATATATTTATATATATAATTTGCAGTGGGGAGTGGTGGGACACACGTCGCTGTCCTCAGGGATTACTCCTGGCTTTGCACTCAGGGATCACTCCTGGCCGAGCTCAAGGGATTTAACCTATATCAGCTGTGGGCAAGGCAAGAGCCCTACTGTACTATCTCTGCAGTCTCTATCATTGGTTCTTATTTTATTATTAGATATTAATTTCTGTCTTCACGTAAATTAATGGTTAAACTTTATTAACAGTACCTACCTTTTTTTAAAAAAAATTTATTAGTGAATCACTGTGGGGTACAGTTACAGACTTGTAAACTTTCATGCTTGCGTTTCAGTTATACCATAGTTGAGTACTCATCCCTCCACCAGTGCCCGTTTTCCACCACCAATGGTCCTGGCATCCCTCCTACCACCCCTGCCCTGTCCCTTCCACCCCACCCCGCCTCTGTGGCAGGGCATTCCCTTTTGTTCTCTCTCTCCTTTTGGGTGGTTTGCAATAGAGGTATTAAGTGGTTGTCACGTTCGGTCTATAGTTTACTTTCAGCCTGCATCTCCCATCCGAGCGGGCCCTCCTAGCACTCTTTACTCGGTGCTCCCTTCTCTATCTGAGCTGCCTTTTCCCCCAGCATGGGAGACTGGCTTCTAATCTGTGAAGTAATCCTCCTGGTAGCAGTACCTACCTTTGAGAATGGATATATGTAAAGAAAATCGGTATGTTCAGAGACAAGCACTATCTGTAGTTTCAGCCACCTATTGGTCTTGGAACATATTTACCAGGAATGAGAATGAGCTGCTGCTCTTTCAAATTTGACTGTTAGAAGATAAATATACTTTATTACATTATTGTTTTATCCCCTGCCTATGCTGGGTGGCATGATGCTTGTGGGCTGATACTGCAGGGAACAGAGGTCATTGCTCTAAATATCCAGAGTATTTGCTACTAACAGGAACTAAAGACCATATGCCGACTCATATGGTTAAGAACATCTGTAGAGTATACATTGACCTAACTGAACTTAGGAGACTTTAAGGCAATGAAAATAGACAACCCCAAGCTAGAGTGATTGTACAGTGGGTAGGGCACTTACCTTACATACAACAGATCTGGGTTCAACCCCTGGAATCACCAGGAGTGATGTTTCCCCAAGCGTCACCAGGAGTGATTCCTGAGCACCGCCAGGTATAGCCCCCACCTAAACAAATATTTATTTATTTTTTTTTAAAAAAAGACAAACCTTCTTATCTCTTTCTTTCACGGTCAACTTTAAAGCTAACAAAACTCCAAATTTCAGTGTGCTGTGTGACTGAGTTTTAACAGTGAATCCATGAAGCTGATGAAGCCCCTTATTGGGCTTCTACAGTCACTTGTGGCTTATTCAGTTGCAAGCACTGCATTTAACTCGAGTTCTCAAAGCAACAAAACCATAATCCAGACTTTCTTGGCTCCCACATCTGCAAAATCTAAGGTGACCTCTGTAGGAATCTCTGGTGCAGAGATTCAGCCGTTCCTGATTCTCTTTTTTGCTATGAGGGCAACATTCACTGGCTACAGTTGGTTCCATTTCCTGTCCAAACATGCTTCCCACCCTTACCTTTGGGCTTAGCTTGCAGACCCAGGAAAAAGAGTTCTTGGACCATGGAGATAGCCCAAAGGGCTGGTACACATGCTTTGCATACAGGAGTCTCAGGTTCAATCTCTAGCATGCCCTGTCCCTAGAGCATGGCTGGGTGTGGTCCCAAAACCAATAAAACAAACAACAAAATAGAGAAATTATTTCCAACTGTGTCAACAAAAGATCCAGCATTACTTCTCAGTGACCTGGTTTGGTTTACCTGTTCATGTGTGTGAAATGGTGTGCTCCATCCACTTGGCCAGACAGTTGTGTTCTCCCCTGAGACTGGGCATCGGGTTGGTTCCAGCAGAACTATACATACCGTCACTGTGGGAAAGGACTCTTCCCACAGAGCACTCAAAGGCCTCTACTTACAAGTATATAAAATTCTATGCCACCAAAAATAAACAGAATCCCACTTTAGTGGGAGCAGATCTTTATGAGAAGACAATGAGTTTTCAAAAGGATCTACCACCCCCATTTTTACTGAGCCACCAGAATTTCCAATATTGTTAGTGATAGTTTTCTTTATTTCTTTTATTTTTTAATGAATCACTGTGAGGTACAGTTACAGACTTACAATGATCGAGTACCCATCCCTCCACCAGTGCCCATTCTCTACCACCAATGTTCCCAGTATCCTTCCCACCACCCCCACCACCCCATCCCCCCCCGCCTCTGTGACAGGCACATTCTCTCCTCTGTGACAGGCACATTCTCTCTCTCTCGTTTAGGGTGTGTGGTTTGCAACGAAGGTATTAAGTGGCCATTATGTTTGGTCTGTAGTCTGTTTTCAGCACACATCTCCCATCCTGAGCAGGCCTTCCAAGCATCCTTTACTTGGTCCCTTCTCTATCTGAGCTGCCTTTTTCCCCAGCATGTGAAGTCGGCTTCCAAGCTGTGGAGCAATCTTCCTGGTTCTTATTTCTACTATCCTTGGGTGTTAGTTTTTCATTCTGTTACTTTATATTCCACAAATGAGTGCAGTTCTTCTATATCTGTCCCTCTCTTTCTGACTTGTTAATGATAGTTTCTTGCATGCAGCACACCCTCTTGTGTAGTTTCTTTCAATAGCACACCCTCTACCAGAATGTCTGTTTTCCTCCACCATTGTCCCAAGGACCTCTCCCATTCACCCCCATCATAGGTAAGCTCAGTTCTGTAAGCCAGTTCTCAGGTTCTGTGCCTTTGGCCACTTGTTGTTCCCTTACTGTTTTTTCTTTTTATATCCCACATATGAGAGATCGTTCTGTGTCTGTACTTCTTCTGACTGACTTCACTCACATAACTGCACCAAAGTTTGGATTCATTCTCTCACAAAAGCCCTATCATAAATAAGTAGGAATTTTATATTGTTGCTGGCTGGAGAAACCACATCCGTTCTGAGAGACCATAATGAAACATAATGTCCAGAAGACACACTTATTGGTTTGGGGTGTATTGCAGAAGAACGAAATTGGCACATGGTCTCTGCTGTAGTTTATTTACTCCATACCTTCTGATATTTATTCTAATTTTTAAAACATATTTTGGAAGAAATTGACCTCATTTCCTCTGGCATCCAACTGAATGAACTTTGCCAATGTCTCAGCATACCAGCTCCTCGTCTTTCTCTGTCCTGTGTGAGTGCTCTTCCACCTACTAAGAATGCCTGGTTTTCATGTAATGATCTTACTGAATCAAGCTGCTCTGAGGACTTGGCTGGGCTTAAGAGATTTTGAGAGCAAGACCTTAGAAAGCATAGACTCCCAAGCCTCGGACATGTGAGTCAAGTGCTCTACTACTAAGCCACATGCCCAATCCCTGCTAAATTCATTCTAAACATCTTTTAGGACACTCAACAGTCTTCTAAAATACTAGTTGTTTACTTTACAAAATCGAAGAGTTACTAGGTGCAGAACTGCTGAGATGTGCATTGGGTCTGACTTCAAATATATTGAAGTCAAGTGATAAGCTCCCAAGCAGACAGCCCCTCTGGTATTTGGTTTGGGACTTTCATGTGTAGTGTCCCTAAGTCTTTCTGAATAATTCTCATTCATACCTGATCACCTTATTTAGTTCTCCTTCAGGCCAAGGAGGTAAAAGAAGAAGAAGAATGTTCTATTTGGAAGTTTCGTTTGGAGACGCCACAGACTTCCATGGTCTTTGCAATAGCAAAATGTTGCTTTTCTAAAGATCACTTCAAATGGGAGCTGCTCTGGACCTTCTGTGCACAGTTTTCCTTTGGTGCTCAGCCCTGTACCTGGTGTGCACCTGTTGCTGTGTATGGCGTTTGTTCCACATAGCATGATGGCTCACTGATTTCTGCATGGCCGTGGCTTCCACCACAGGCCTCGCCAAAGAAAAGCTTGGCCACTGGGTCTACTCTAAGGCTTGGAATTACTTCCTTCCTGGGAAGGTTTTGCCAAGAAACTGGAAGCCTAATTTCAAGTTTTTGTCTGTTACACCATGGGCCAGTGGCTCTGGACCACAACTTTGAAGCGCTTCATTGGCTGCCTTCAAATGTTTTATTTTCCCCAGACAGAAACAGGGAAAGTTCACTCTCAGAGAAAGTCGACTGTGAGCAATGAGTGTGAGTTTTGCTTAACTTGCTCCATGTTATTTGCTTTATTAATGGTGTGAGCCTCATTCAGAACCACGTAGGCAGGGTTATAGGTGGTTGCTACCAGAGGAGAAACATGGCAAGAGGTTCCCCAGGCTGCCCCTCTGGAAGAAGAATTTGGAGGAAACACTTTACTGGGCTTTCGGGACTGGAGGCAGTGTTGAGACAAGCATTCATCACTCTCCCTCAGGCAAAGCTCACCTTGAAACATGAGTGCTTTTGAAGGTACAGTGTTAAGTCCTCAACCTCCAGGACTTAACATTGAAAGTGGATTTGTAATCCTTTGCTTTCTTTTAGAAACATCCAGAGTGACACGGATCTACCCAAAGATGACCTCAGGAATCTAAGGACAAAGGACAGAATGAAAGTGCATTCAATAGCAGAATTTAGATGAAACCCTGTTCCCTAGCCCCACCCCCCCACCCCCCTATACACGAACACCACATACAAAATTTGCACTTTTTCTAGCAAAGTGAGAGATGAGCGTTCTGGTTTCTACTTGTTTCTCCAACATTTTAGCGCTGGGTTCTCAATCATGATGGCTGCTAATATGTAATTTCAAAATTGGCAAGCTGTCAAAGACTGTCTCATAACTTCAGCTTCTTTACTCAAGCTATATAACATCAAGTATTTCAATGAGATGTCTATTTAAACATCTTGAATGTTTTCATTTTAGGAAATACTTTTTTCCTTTTTTTTCCTCTTTTTTTTTGGGTCACACCCGGCGATGCACAGGAGTTACTCCTGGCTCTGTACTCAGGAATTACCCCTGGCGGTACTCAGGGGACCATCTGGGATGCTGGGAATTGAACCCAGGTCGGCCACGTGCAAGGCAAACGCCCTACCCGCTGTGCTATTGCTCCAGCCCCAGGAAATAATTTTTGCCTAAGAAATAGTAGCACTGTCCTCCCCTTGTTCGTTGATTTGCTTGAGCAGGCACCAGTAACGTCTCCATTGTGAGACTTGTTACTGTTTTTGGCATATCAAACACGCCACGGGGAGCTTGCCAGGGTCTGCCATGCGGGCAGGATACTCTTGGTAGCTTGCCAAGCTCTCCGAATGGAACCGAATCAAACCTGGGTCGGCCGTGTGCAAGGCAAATGCCCTACATGCTGTGCTATCACTCCAGCCCATACCACCCTGAAGGTACCCGTTCTCCTCTAAGAAATAGTGCTTGACATAATTCTATGCCAAAAATACTAAAAAGAAAAAATCAGTTATGGTTAAGTAAATCCCCAGGTCTCTTTCTTCAGCTCTATCCAAAAGCTTGGCAGAAATAGGGCAAAAGTCTCTCTCCTGAGCTGGTACAATTTGCTTGTCTACTCTTAGCTTCTGTATGCGGCAGACATGCACATCCTGCCTGTTTCTTGGGCTCTTTTATGGATTCGTGGAGACCCTGAATAAGTGTTTTGGCACTGCTGCATTTCCTGCTAAGGAAGTGATAACACTTACCTCCTTTCCTTCCCTGAGGTCTGGGGCCAGCATAGCTCAACAGTAGAACTCTTGCTGTGCGTGTGCAGAGCTCTGGTTTCAACCCTCAGCACTACAAAATAAACAGAAACCTGAGGTCTTCCTGGGATTCCCTCAGAGCCTCCTGTCACCAGCTTCCCTTTGCTGGGAATGCTCCAAATCCTTCGTGGGGGTTCCCTCAAGATAAATGTAAGGCTGGTGGCTTTGAAGTGCCTCTCACTAAAGGAACCCGGGAGACCTTTCATTCATTGTGCTCTCCCACTATCGCAGGGACTATTGGCCTTCCATGTTCCAACTTCTCCTGGAGGAAAGCCAGGGCTGCTCTCTGTGTCTGTGATCCCCCAACATTAGGGTGGGGAGGGAGACCCCAGTATTAGCTTTACTTTGACGGAACTCTTCAGTCTGTGCTCAGATTTTTGAGCCTCCTCTGATAAAAGTCTGAAGTAGAAGAGGGGCTGATAGTTGCAAGACTGGTTCTGCTATATTTTAGTAAGTCTGAAACAAGTTTGACTGATACCTGCTTTGAATATGTTGCCTGTTGTTCTCAAAATATGGGGCTTCAGCTGACATTTTGCGAAAAGGAGCTTATGTGAAAAGTTTTATCAGAGCAAAATCCCTGACCCATCCTGCAATTCCCCTCAGGGAAGGATCTATTGTGATTGGGAGTGTCTTGTTGAATTTCTTGCACCAGGGGATCTGGGAAAATGTTTTTACTGAGTCACCAAGAGACTGAATGGCATCTGGCTTGTGTATGTGCCCTGTTTTTGTGCTGAGGATCAAACTCTCGCATCCTTCATGCAAATCGTGTGCTCAAGCCATTGAGTGCTCTCTCCAGATTCCAAACTGCCTATTGAAAGGAATATAGGAAGAATTTGCAGTGCGATGAATTATCCTGTGTTTGATAGGAGCTGGTAGAGATTCTTGGTTGCATTATCCCCATTGTCATTCTGGCCCACCTATGTCCCATTCTTTAAAAATTTTTCTTTTTCTAAAAATATTGTGCAGGGGCCAGAGTCAGTAAGTAGAGCACTTGCCTTGGTTTGTGCCAGCAACCCATATGACCTCTGAGCACAGAGCCAGGAGTAATCCATGAATACTGTCAGGTGTGGCCCCAAAACAAAGGACTTGAAAAATAGCATCATTCTTTTTAAAACACAAGCCATGGACTAGTAGGGTAGAGTACTTGCCTTACTTGCTGGCTTTGATTCCCAGCATGACATAACATCACCTGAGCCCTGCCAGAAGTGATCCTGAGCACAGAAATAAGTAAGTCCTGAATACCCTGGGTGTGGCAGAAAAAAACATATATATATTTGTTAAATGACATAAACATATATAGATGAGAAAAAAGCCCACTCTTCAGAGATAACAATCATTAAATTATTTTTTAATATTTTAATACATTTTTTCTAGCCTTTTTCCCTATGCATTTTGTGTTTTGTATTTTTGAGAGTTAGATTTATTCTATGTGTTTATGTGTGTATGTGTTTGGATATATGTAATATAAATATGTGTGTATAAATGCCCTTCAATTTTTTTTTTTTTGCTTTTTTGGGTCATAATCAGCGATGCTCAGGAGTTACTCCTGGTTCTGCACTCAGGAATTACTCTTTGTGGTGCTTAAGGGACCATATGGGATTGAACCTGGGTTGGCTACATGCAAGCCAAACACCCTACCTGCTGTACTATCGCTCCGGCCACTAAATGCCCTTCATTTCTTTCATTTAAAATATATCTTATGGAGATAGAGAGTTGTTGCACATGGCTAACCTAGATTTGATCCCCAACACCCCATATGGTTGCCTGAGCACTGCCAGGAGTAATCCCTGAGCCAGAGCTCGGACTAAGTGCTGAGTACTGCTGGGTGGGCCAAAATTCCATATGGTGGGGCCAGAGCGATAGTATATAGGGCAAGGTACTTGCTTTGTATAAGGCCAACCCTTGGTTTGATCTATAGTCCTGTGATCCCCACCACGAGTGACCCCTGAGCTCAGAGCCAGGAGTAAGATTGTGGCCCCAAAACAAAACAAAATAAGCATTAAGCAAATTATTCTGTTATGTGCATGACTGATATATGGTGGTTATCCACCAATAAGATATAGAGACCAACTTTTATTTTGATTGATGGGTATCTTGGCATCTGGTTATTAACAACAACTATAATTGCTGAGTTTTCGGGGGCTTGGGTGGACACACTGTGATTCTCAGAGGCTATTGTGTTTTTTATCCCCAGGCCCTGGGTCTTTCACATGCAGAGCATACACTCAGCCACTTGACTAGCTCTCTGGCTCAACACCCCTAATTGTATGAATAGGTTGTGTCTATTCTAAACTATGAAGAATGTTTCAACTATTTTTTTTTTTAAATCACAGAACTTTTCTAACTCCAGTATTATGCACCTTCTCCTATTTCCAAGTGTGGTATCACTCTTCATATGATTTGAGAAAGCATTGGTTTCATCTAATATTTTAAAGAAATTAGCAGATTTGTGCATGTCCTCATGAATTGACTTTAATTAGCTGTCTTGTCAGCAGCATTTTATTGGATTTTTATATTTTTTTAAAATAAATTCAGAATTGTAATAACCTTTTAAAAGTTCTCTCCCCACCCACCTAGATTACTTTAGTTATTTTCTGGCTCTTCCGATCCATTCCACATCTTTCCCTCTCTACATTCCTTCTTCAGGAAGATAGAAACTTAGCCTTCCCTTGGAAGCCCCAACTGCTTATTCAAATGATATAATAAATACTTGAAAATGCATTGGCAAATAAAACTCTTTAGGTTTCAAGAATCGACTAGATTTTTCTTGTCATTTTGTTTTCTTGGTAGACAGAGCATATATTTTAAGTCCTTCTACACCTCTGAATGGGGCAATTTCTGCGTGCCTTCCTGTACTATCTGTTTTATAGTGCTAATTACATAAACTACTGAAGCTGGTGAAAGATGGGCTCTGCCCTCAAGCATTTCTTTCCAGCCAATGGAACGGAGTCAACAGGTAGATGGGTTTGTGCAAGCTTCGGGAGGTTAGGGGCTTAATGTTGATGTCACTAACGTCATCCTCCTTCTCTGGAGCTGGGTTATGCTCCTCTTCCCAATGTTGGTGGCTTCTCTTCCCTTTCTAAGCAGTAACAGGCTTCCAGGCTCAACCTTGAATCCCTTTGCTCCAACTTGTTTGCTTCCTGGGTGAAGTATCCAGACCCACCACGTTAAAGCTTCTTATACTGATGGCTCATGTATTTCTATACCTGATGTTAGCTCTCTCTTGCATTCCAGATTTATGTTCAACAGACTGCCTTCTCATTTCTTCTACTTGGTTGTCCAGAGTGACATTCTAAGATAGCTGGTCCAAAGCCTCTTTCATTAGCCACTCCAGTTTTCCAGCCTTCCCTATCTTAGTAAATTGGACAACCCAGTAATGCTGGCACACAAGTCTTGTAATCATCTTAAACATCTTGCTTTTAGACTGATTACTTCTTAACACACAAACACACACACACACACACACACACACACACACATACACACCACTACGTTCTCCTAGTTCATACTCCCATCATCTATAGCTAAGATTATTGCAATGACTTCCTTACCTGGCTTGTTCATTCTTTCTCTCCTACAGTTTGTTGCCCATATAGAAGCTGAAAATATCTTGGAAAAACTTGTCAGATCATATGGCTTCCCCGCCCTAGTGCTTTCCCAGAAAGATAGGCATAAAGTCCAAAGCAGCTTTGGACCTGGGCTCAATGGCATCTGACGCTATTTACTTTGCCCTTCCCCATTCAGATGCATTATTGGTTTTTTGTACTTACCTGGATCATATCAGCCTCAGAGTTCTATCCATCTGAATGCATTTCCCACAGGTGGCTGCTTAGTTCTCTCGTCACATTGAAGTTTCTGTTCAAGGGGCTGGAGTGAGAGCACAGTGGGTAGGACATTTGCCTTGCATGCAGCTGACCTAGGTTTGATCCTCAGCTTCCCACATGGTTCCTGAGCACTTCCAGGAATAATTCCTGAGTGCAGAGTTAAGAGTGATACATGAGCATCACAGGGTATTGCTCAAAAACAAAAAATATGAAAAAATTTAAAAAAGAATGAAATTTTCTTTTCAAATAATAGTATCCTTCTGAGGAACCTGTCTTGATTCCCCTTAAGCCAATACCTTGCATAGCATTTTCCTCTTGCTTTTTATCCTCTGGCTTTGTTGTTATACTAGTGACATACAACAATGAAAATTTAAGGTGATAATACAGTGCTTGTATATATCATGACACAGTAACACAGTAAGTACAATTCATACCACCATCCCCTTACATAGTTCTACTTTTTTTGGTGTGATGATAGCATTTCTCTCCTAAGATCTCCCAACTACTAAATTCAGATTTTAATTATAATTACCATGCTCTGCATTACATGCTTAGATGTTATTTATCATATATCTGGAAGTTTATATCCTTGACATTTCATTTTTCCATCCTTAGCCCTTGGTTAACCCTATTGTTTTCCCCATTTCTTATATATTTCACCTTCTTAGATTCCACCCACATGTTAGTGAGAGCCTAAATCCCTCAAGGTCCAGCCATGCTGTCACAAAAGGGAAGAGTTTCTTCTCTCTTTATTGTTGGATTATGAATATCATGATGTGGATAGCTCTTTGACATTGTAATTTCATGCCCTTCAACATGTGCTCAGATGTGGGATTACTATATTCAATTATGTACCCAATTCCAGTGTTGGGAGGAGATGTTTCTCATACCAGTGAGCAGTTCCCCAGCATCACCTGGGTACCCTCCAAGAATAGCACTCCCGACCGGGAGGCAGCTTCAGATCCCATAGGTCAAGGGTTCAGTGCTACAGGTTTATACTTACTCCCTGCAGAAGTCAGTCACAAATGCAGGTTGTTCGTGGGCATTTGATCAATCAGCTAAAGACTAGAGGTGACTACAAACTCTACCTTGGATTTAGTTAACTTGCCAAAGTGGCTCCAGAAGCTAGAGCAGGGCCAGAGAGATAGCATAGGGGTTAAAGTGCTTGCCTTGCTGACAGCCAACTCGGATTTGATCCCTGGAACCCCATGTTGTCCTCTAAACACCACCAGGAGTGATCCCTGAGCACAGAGCAGAAAGTAAGCCCTGAGCACAACCAGGTATTGACTCAAAAATCAACAAAACAAAACAAATAAAGAAGCCATAGTGGGGCCAGGGAGCTGCTAGGGTTAGAATGTCCAGTGAAGCCTGGGTTCAATCCCCAGCACTGCATGGTCCCTAAGTAATATGCCCTGAACACCTCTGACTCGACCTAAAAAGAAACTACAAAACCCCAAAAGTTATGTGGTTCATTGTCTTCTCTGACTGGGCCGAATCTCCCCAAATCTCCCCGTGACCTCCAAATCGGAATCTCTTCTAGTCCACTTCTTTTGGGTTTTTTTAATGGAGGCTTTTGGTGTCATATTCAAAAACTCATTGGCAAGACCAACCAAATGCAGGAAACTTTTGCTTTTGGTTGTTGTGAAATGATGAAAAGAGTTAATTTGAAAAATCAAACGGGCTTTATTAAATGATTTATGAATCATGCAGCATCCATCTAATAAGTATAAAGGCAGTGAAAGAAAGTTACAAAATGGAAGGCTTTTTTAGTCAGAAAGAGGTGGGGCAAGGTAATTAGGAAAAGAAAAGAAGGATTATTTCAGGTAAAGCCATTTCCATTAGGAGAAAGGGGTATCTTATAGATGAGTTTACTGAGACTTTAGATTAGTTAGTTGAGATTTTCACTCTGAAGACTGAAGATTTCTGACCTCTGCATGAACTACTTCATTTAGGACTCCATTTAGGCCTCTTCTTTCTTCCTTTAAAAAAAAAAGTATTTCTCAGATCTTACCCTGAAATTGCCAATCCATTTCTAGTTAATTTTTGTGAGAAAAGGGTTCAGATTCATTCTTTTGTTTGTGAATATCCAGCTTTGCCAGGACCATTTATTGAAGAGACTATATTTTCCTCACTGAGTATTTGTGGCTCCCTTTCAGACTTGCCCTATAAGCATGGATTTATTTTTGGGCTTCTGATTCTGTTCCTTTGGTCTACAATGTCTATTTTTATGTTTGTATCAACCCAAGAACACAAGATACCTTTCCATTTATTTTTTAATTATTAATGTTATTATTATTTTCTTTTTGGGTCACATCTGGCGATGCACAGGGGTTACTCCTATCTCTGCACTCAGGAATTACTCCTGGCAGTGCTCAGGGGACCATATGGGATGCTGGGGATGGAACCTATGTCAGCCATGTGCAAAGCAAATGCCCTACCCACTATACTATCACTCCAGCTTGATACCTTTCCATTTATTTGTGTCTTTAATTTCATAAATTCGTAGTATGGTTCTTGTTTTTGTTTTTTGCTTTTTATGGATCACACCCAGCGATGCTCAGGGATTACTCCTGGCTCTACACTCAGGAATTATTCCTGGCAGTGCTCAGGGAACCATATATGATGCCAGGAATCGAACCCCGGTCAGTTGAATGAACGGCAGATGCCCTACCCACTGTACTATCATTTCAGTCCTCAATTCTCAGAATGTTTAGTGTGCAGATATTTCACCTCTTTGGTTAAACTTATTCATTATTATTATTGTTATGGATGTTGTGATTTCCCAGTGGTTCTTAGGACTTATTTCTGACCCAAACAATCTCCCTCTCTTCTCCACTATCTCTCTAGCCCCTAATTATTATTTTTTATATTATTGTTAATAGGATTATATATTGAACCATCCTTTCATCCCAGGGATTAATCCCATTTGATCTTGATCGTGGTCTACAACTCATTTGATATGCTGCTGAATTCACTTTGTTAATATTTTGTTCAGAATTTTTACATCCATCAATATTCGTCATGGATATTGGTCTGTTGTTTTCCAATAGTGCCTTCTGGCTTTGATATTCTGTTAATGTTGATCTCTTACAATGAGTTTAAGGGCTAGGAGATAGCTTGGGTGGGGGTAACATGTTACCCCTTGCATGCTTAAGGGCCTGAGTTCAATCCCTAGCACCATATTCCCTCTTCCAGGCAGCATGGGATATAGCCCTGGTGATCCCTGAGTGCCATCATGGAGGTCTTGGAGGCTTCCAGACTGCTGGACTTTGAGCAAAGCTACATTCCAGGTCCTTGCATAGAAGTGGTAGCACTTAAAGTGGTCCATGGAGCCACTGCTATGGAGACCCCTAATAAACAAAATTAAGTGATCTTGAAGTATTCTCTCCTCATTAATAAAGTTTAAGGAGGATTGATACTAATTTTTTTTATTAGAATTTGGTATGATTCACTGGTGAGACCATCTCATGCTGGCTGATCTTTCCTATTGCTATTCTGAGCTATTTTAGTTATTTCTCCTGTAACCTGTTATTCTCTTCCCTCTATTAAATTTGGGTTTATTATTTTTTATTGCCTCCTAAGATATAAAATTAGATATTAATTTGTAATATCCATTTTTTTCTTAATGAAGATATCTATTGCTATAAGAACCCTTTTGTTTTTGCATGCCCCTTTAGTTTGGTATGTTGTGTTTCCATTTTCATGAATTTCAAGATACTATTTGTTTTTTTTTCATTTCTTCTTTGACCCCTTGATCATTCAAGAGTGTTTATAGTTTTGGTTCCATACATTTGTAAATATTCTAAGTTTCCTCCTATTATTTAGTTCTATTTTATTATATTATTGTATAAAAAAGGTAGTTGGTATTATTTCAGTCTTCTTACATTTGCTACAAGCTTGTTTTGCGATGTAATATATTCTATCTTAGAGTGTATTCCATGCACACTTGAATATATATTATATTGCTGTTGGGAAGAATGTACCATATGTGTTTGTTAATTTTATTTGTTTTAAGATATAGTTAAATTTCAGTGCTTTTTAAGTGATTTTTATGTCTGAATGGTCTCTCCTTTGTTAAAAGTATATTATAAAGTTTCCTGATATTGTTACTTTTTTCTGTATTAGGTTCAAGAAAATAAAATTATTTTGTGGGGCCAACAAGCTGACAATGTGGGAAAATTGCCAATTGACAAATTATCTTCCTTTCATTACTTTCTGTTTTCTTGGCTCTACGTGGAAGCTACAGCCACCTGCAGCCTTGCAGGTGATCAGGGATGTTAGGGATGTACCTTCACAGAAAAACGAGAGAGTGGCATATTTGGAAGTATGTGTGTGAGTGTGGAGGGTGTATGATTTTAAAGGAAAGGGGAAAAAAGGATGGGCAGGGTAGAACCAGCTAAGTATAGAGCAAATTAAATGCTGAGTTCACAGAAGCAAGATGTAGAAGAAACATCCTAATTGGATGATTGTATCTTACTATTTTTCTCTCATATAAGATAAGCTAACAAAAAGGACAGCTGGATCCACAGTGTAAATGAGAAATTTTCCGATATCCTCCCACAATTATGTACTCTGGGTCTCACTAAACTACCGGCATAATACAAAGGGTCACAAACTACATACGAAATACTTTGAGTTACTTAAGATAGAAACAATGCTTTCATTTTTGGCTATGGTAAACACTACACATTTCTCTCTGAACACTTTTGTTTTTAAAGAATGAACTTTTTTTTATTATGAAAGGTGGAGGCCACATGGTATAGTAGGTAGTTAAATGGCATTTGAGTCAGGCTGATGGGGTTTAATCCTAGCCCCACAACTTCTTAGTGCTGTTGCTTTAGGCCATTGCTTCATCTCTCCAAGCCTCAGTTTTCTTATCTATCTACAATGTGGGAGCTAATACCTGTATCACAAGCTTTCTATAAGGAGTATGTGAAATAATAGAGGTAGGTAAAGCACTTAGCACAGTACTCGGGGTATAGCAGTTCCCTAATAGAAGGTAGTTACTACTGTTACACAACACTTTTCTAAAAATGTTTAGTACTTCTGGGTTAATTCTATTTGTCATTTCCAACTTATATATTTAAAAAAAACAGTAAGATACAAAATATGCAATATTTATACTTTTTTTTCAAAAAAGAAAAAAAATCCTTCCTGACCCTCTTAAAAGTCTATCCAAAGTCTAGCATCCAGTTAATAAAGCCTTATAAGCAGGGTTTTGTCTGAGAGATTTCTTTCTTTTTTTTTTTCCTTTTTGGGTCACACCCAGCAATGCACAGGTGTTACTCCTGGCTCTGCACTCAGGAATTACTTCTGGCAGTGCTCAGGGGACCATATGGGATGCTGGGAATCAAAACCGGGTTGGCTGCATGCAAGGCAAATGCCCTACCCACTGTGCTATTGCTCCAGCCCCTGTCTGGGTGATTTTTACCAGGAATAAACAAGAGTAGCATTGTTTTAAAGAGTCTAACACAAGGAAGGCTATTTGATTTGCTCTTGCTTTAGTCACCACACTACAGAATTTTGCAAATTTGATTGCAATATTTTATTACTTAAAGTGATAGGCTTTTAAACAGGGCCTGAAATGTCAGCTTGTCTCTGCTCACAAACTTCAAACTTCAACTAGTCCCCATACTTCGATGCCTGGTGACTCAACTGGGAACAGGTCTACTGAAGTTGGATGTCTGGGGTCTCCATTCTTGCTGTGTGTTGAGTTTCAAGGCACTCCCTCAAATCTCCTCTTCCTGTGGCCTCTCCCTTAGGAAAGGTTCACTGCTTTCAAGCAGCTAAAAAGAAACGTACTCTTACTTTTAAATTTTTTTTAAATTTTATGTGTTTCACAATATTTGAGTACAGTTACTATTCAGACACCAATCCCACCACCATTACACTTTCCCACCACCAAATTTGAGATGTTTCCATACCAAGTCCCAATCCTTGTCCCAAAGCATAACCAAAATAATGTATTTTGTATTGTCTGTCATGAAAAACCATCTTATGATGTGTCACGAGGCCATTTGAGGATGCGTGGTCCAGGAATATATTCACTCATGTGTGAGGCTCGTATGAGCATGTGGGGAGTGGCCTTGAATGTGGTGGTGGTTGGGTTCTGAAAGTTTTCAGCTTCTGGGGCTGGGTCCCTTGGGGCAGGGAGCGCTCTCACCCGCCCCCCTCTGGTGCTCCCCGAGTGAAACAGCCTGGCACTGTGTCCAGTGGCATGGCTATGGTGAGGGTCACGTTGTTTCCTTGTGGGAGAAAAATCCGTGTGATCCATAGTCCTACTTTTAAGACAAGGAATAGCATGAAGTCCCAGAAGAGGGGCATTTAGGTGACTTTCTTTGGTGACCAATTACCAGAACTCCCTAAAACCATGTTCATCTAGACATCAGCCATTTAGAATCCTAGTCCCTGCTTTAGAATAAACCTTTCTCTTAAGTCTAGAACCTTCTAAAGTAATATCTAAATACATTTTTAAGTGGACACTGACCTTATCTTCAAACCCGACCCTTTGTAGATTTTTCTAAATAGAACTTTCAGATACCAAAGCAGCTGGGGAGCTATGTCAACTTTAAAATGAAGGGATAATAGACCCAGATAGGCAAACAAGTTGCCTCTTGCATTAAACACGTCCATCTGAAAATGGCTATGGGTTTTATTTTCTTGACTTAATCCTCATATCTAGAGATGGGAATGTTATACAAGGAGGGGAGAAGACCCTTAGGAGTATGGCCATAGGGCTCTGTGGTTTGTGGCACCTTTATTTTAGAGTAAAAATAAAAGTACAGGTTTGTCCTGTAAATGCCTGGACTCACTTAGAATGTTTTGTGGATCCGTTGAGTCAAACTGGAAATTACCCCAGAATCAGAGCTGGTATGGGTTCATGGGAGCTCCCGGAAGGAAGCAGATGTCACTAGTGGAAAAAATGACCCAATGAATTTGTCACTACAGGTTATGTTGACATTAGGGGTTCCCGGACACCACCTGCTTTGTCATGGATTACAAGTGCTTACAGGCAGCGTTCTATTTTATGGGTAATTTTGTCCTAAATGCTAGCTATGTTTGCAATAGACCAGAATGTTCATTTCCATATGACCAAATCATCTTCTAGATGCCTCTTGTTGCTGGAAGCTCTTGACAGTGAAATATGCTAAAGTCACTTAATTGTAACTCATAACCTAGATTCCTTAGGAGATGAGTCATCATTCATTCTAAGAGAAGCTTTTCACCCTGACTTTGGCTTCCTTAAGTGTCTCAGGCTGATTTTTCTCTGCTTCAGAAATTTTAAATAGAAGGAAATCCATTGAGAGAGAAATTATGCAACTGTGTTTAAATACTTCATAATACATTTAAGTTTCGTAGTTTGAAATAAATCAGATAGTACTTCAAATCTCTTCTTTTCCTTTCTTGGGCATTCAATGAGTACAGCCTAGGTGAAATTCACTGTACTCTAGCTTTAGGTGGTACAGAAAATAAACAACACCCAGTATCTCTGCTCAGGGAGTTAAGTATGTTCCTAGGAGGGTCAGTAACTTATTGGAGGGACTGGAGAGTAAGGGCTAATAATGTGAAACTCTGGTCCAGACACAGAGGTTACTATAGTGAGTGAGTTCTGGCCACTGGAGGATATTTAGTGCAATCTTGGGAATGGGGCTTCCCAGTATACCACAGATTTCAGATTGTCTCCCTTCCTTCAGATTCAGCCTTTGAGGCCCTTTCCTTAAACTTTTGGACTTTACCTATTCTCTGTAAATAATCCTATATTTTACAGAAAGAATTAAATGCTGTTTTTTATTATCATATGACTAGACTCCTCTCCTCTCTCTTTATAACAAATATACCCACAAGTCAGGAATGCTGGGAGGATTATAGCTAATCACTAGGTGAAAGCATTAGTTTGAACTTTAACACCAGAGCAAAACCTTATTGACATTATCTAGCTGGCCCGGTAAAAGTATAAGAGAAAGAGCCTGGAAACTCTTGGGAAACAAAGTGGTATGAGAAGTTCGAGCTCTGATTCCTCCAATAGTTTGGAAGTTTGGTTGCCGACATGTTCTAGAGGTTTCCAATTTTTCTGGGGTGATGTTTGCTGACATTGTCTGGAAATATAATCTAGATGTTATCTCAGGTATTTCAGTGGTGTCAGTATAGTTACAGCATAAAATGTTAAAAATAATTGAGAGTTGATTTAAAGTTTGATAGAAATCTGAAGTTCTTATGGTGTGGAATAGTATACTTGTATACGATAGTATCTACATATTATATATCAAAGTCAGATTTGCTTGAAGTCCTCGATATTTATTCATGATAATAAATATGTCCTTGATTAGACCCAAGTCATTGTCTTGAGTCTGACAACCTTGTGCAGATTGCTTTCAAAAGCCATGAATTAGCCAGAGAAATAGTCAGGGTTAAGGCACGTGCATGTATGTGCATGTGCATCACCTGGATTAGATCCACAGGACTGCCCCAGCTCACCAGGTAGTAAGCCCTGAATACAGCAAGATGTGGCCCAAAAAAGAAAAAAAGGACAAGCTAGAAATGTAGCTGTAGAAGTGGTGGCATATATAATGAATTACCCCAAAATTCTGGAACTTAAAGCTCAGCATCTATCATCTGAGTTTGAGCAGCTCAGGAATTTGGGGACAGCTTATCTGGATAATTGTTGTTTTGGAGTGTCTTCTAGGTGTCATTGTAGCTGTCAGCCTGAGGCTATCATCTCTTGTATGTTTCCGGGGCTACATTCTTTGAAAAGGTTGTTGGAAGCTTGAAGATTCTTTCCTTCCTACCTTCCTTCCATTTTTCCATCCTTCTGTCTTTCCTTCTCTTACCTGGAAGTACTCAGGTATTACTCCTGGCTCTGTGATCAGGAATCACTCCTGGAAGTGCTCACAGGACCTCATGGAGTGCCGGCAATACAACCAGGGATGGCTATATGCAAGGCAAATTCCTTATTCTCTGTATTGTCTCTTTGACCCACGTGAGATTCATTTCTAAACAGACTGTAGTGATTGTTGTCAGGAGGCCTTAGTTCCTCATTTGCTGTAAACTGAGGCCCCAATTCCCTGTGACATGAGCCTTTCATATGATATCATAGAAGCTGACTTTCCTAGAGCACCAAGGGGAGCAGGTGGAAATGAAGACACGCATGCGCGCGCGCACACACACACACACACACACACACACACACAGAGAGAGAGAGAGAGAGACAGACAGACAGACAGACAGAGATACAGAGAGACAGAGATAGAGAGACAAAACCGAGAGACAGAGAGAGAGGGACTCAGAGAGAGTCAGAGCAGTGCCAGAATCATGTCTTGCACTTGGATTATGATCTCTGCGTGAGAAAGAACTCTGCAAAGGTATAAACCCAAGCATTGAGGATCATGAGGAACATGAAGAAAATCTTGGAAGACAGCTGCCACAGTCCCCACCAAAATTAAATCAGAGAATAGTTCATATTTGAACCATAATATAGCATTATGGGTAGTTTATCAAGTTGAGATAAAACTATGTTGTATGTTAGTTATCTGATACTATTTGAGTTTTAAGAGTGCTTATTCCTTTTCAATGAAGACATCAAAAGTGCAAAAATAAGTTACTGTTAAGCAAGCTTATTGAAGCTTATGATCTGAAATTGCATACACAGAAATTTCATCAGCAAAGGGCCCAATAGTAAATATTTGGGGTATCATCATCAAGTTTCTGGTCTCTGTTGCAATTGCTTCACGCTGCTACTGAAGCACTAATACAGCCATTGATGCCTCTGTATCACAGCTATTGTGTGTTCCAGTAAAACTTTATAAAAATAGTTAGTGGCAGACTGATTTGGCCTACAGGTCATGGCAGACTGATTTGGCCTACAGGTCATAGTTTCCCTACCCCAGTCTAAAACAAAACAAAACATAGAATTAGATTCCATCCTGGATCCCAGTGGAAGAAGAGTGATTTACTTGTAAATCCCTACAATCTTCACTTTATAGATGAACTGATTTATTCTTTAAGGTATGAGTAGATACAAACAGGAGCTATGGAAAGAATGAAAAGGGTACAGATCCCTGCAAAGCAAAACTCTTACTAGGATCAGAACAGCCTTTGGTTATTTGCTCTCTGTGATCTGTGGAAGTCAGTTGCTTTTGAAGTGATTCCCTGTAGGCAACAAAACAGAATCACATTCTTGTTACCCTCACCTCTTATCAACCTGTCCTCTACTTCAATTTATTGTTCAGTAATTTTTCCTTACAAATATCTAAACAGATATTGATTGCCTTAAACAGAGTGAACTTTCCTGCTAGTATTGTTTCCTTGCAAATTAAAAAAAAAAGGTGTCTTGGAAAGCATTCAAACAAAAAAAAAACAAAAAATATTTGTCACTCTCAAGAGATAATTGGTAATTACCGGGGGTATCCTAAATTTAAGTTGGGAATAATTGGTTCAAGGAATTGAGGAAAAGAACTTGAGACTGACAGGTAAAATCTGTGCATTAATATTTTATTAGATTATATAAAAAGGATCTGTTCCATCATCTGGGTTTTGCCTTCTGTTACTGCCACTCAAAATCCCTATTTAGACCTCCCTGAGGAGACTATTAAGAGTTTTAAAACTTTTTTAATGAATTTCTTTTATTATAATAAGTAGGAATAGGAGAAAATTCAGTAAAGAGCATGATAATACAGCTGGCTCAAAGTGACTGATAATACAGCTGGCTCAAAGTGAATATATCCTTAGGATTTTAGCATTTTTCCTTTATGTTGAATACTTAACATAGTTAATATTGCTACTTTTATTTTAATTTTCAACTTACTATTATACTTTGGGCTTTAATCCCTTTAATTCAATGGATAGATGGAATTCCATAGATGGATATTTCATATTTGCTTATGCACTATCTAAATTTTTATTTCTAAATTTTATTATCATAAGTAACAAATACACAAACTACTTTGTAAACAAGTCTTTAAATATTTCTTGGATTTCCTTACATCTCCTATCAATAGTGGTATGTAGGTAGATTGATGTTTTGAAGGTCCAATGGTGAGTACTAATTAATTGCTTATTAAAAATTTACTTTAATTTTTAGTTTTTTATTTTTTTGATGCCTTCTTGGGAATTGAACTCAGGACCTTACACATTCAAGAGGCAACCACTCCCCTACTAAAGCATATTCTTGACTCCAAGACTGTGGCACTTAACATAGTCCCTTTCTTTCTTCCTTTGCAAATGATTTCCAGATACATTTGATCAGGTTTGCTAATATTTTATTACTCATTTCTGTTGTTTATTTTCCCAGTATGACTCTTAACAATTGTTGGGTTTTGATTGTAAATATTTAATATTTGCTTGGATTATTCTTTTTTTTTTTCTTTTGCTTTTTGGGTCACACCCAGCGATGCTCAGGGGTTACTCCTGGCTCTGCACTCAGAAATTACTCCTGGCAGTGCTCAGGGGACCATATGGGATGCTGGGAATCGAACCTGAGTCAGCCGCATGCAAGGCAAATCTCCTACCCGCTTTGCTATTGCTCCAGCCCCTGCTTGGATTTAGGGTCTTTGCTTTGCAAGCGGCCAACATGGCTGACCCGAGTTCGATTCCTCCACCCCTCTCGGAGAGCCCGGCAAGCTACGGAGAGTATCTCGCCCGCCCGCACTGCAAAGCCTGGCAAGCTACCCATGACATATTCGATATGCCAAACACAGTAACAGTTGTCACAATGGAGATGTTACTGGGTCCACTCGAGCAAATCGATGAACAACGGGAGGACAGTGACAGTGACAGTCCTCTCCCACTGAATTACCAATGGTTTGGGCTGGAGTGATAGCACAGCGGTAGGGCGTTTGCCTTGCATGCAGCCAACATGGTCGACCCGAGTTCGATTCCTCCGCCCCTCTCGGAGAGCCCGGCAAGCTACCGAGAGTATTCGATATGCCAGACACAGTAACAACAAAGTCTCCAATGGAGACGTTACTGGGCCTGCTCGAGCATATCGATGATCAACGGGAGGGCCTTTACTTTTACTTTTTACTTACTTTCATTGTTTTTAAAAACAGAACCAACCAACCTTCTTCCCTTTCTCTTCCTTCTCGCCTATCTTTCTTCTCTTCCCTTTTTCTTTTTTTCTTTCCTTTCCTTTTATTTTCTCTTCTTTCCCCTTTCCTCATTTCCTCCCCTCTGTTGCTGTTGTGATGACCAGGGGCTGAACATTTAGCATATTTGGTTGTAGTGCTCACACACATGAGGCTGAGGCCTGTGGCAAAGGGGTCATGTCATCTATTTGTGGTGCTGGCACCCACATGGCTGGAAATGGAAGTGGCTTACAAGTGCCCCTGATCTCAGCTGCAGAGCTGCCAAGCTTGCTGTCTACACAAGTAGCAGTCTGGGGGCCAGACTTGCTACCTCACTCTTGCAATAGGCTTTCACTTGAAAAAAAAACTGTAAAAATGGTTGCACAGTAAAATGATTACTGTTCTTCATTTTTTTTTCTTTTTGGGTCACACCCGGCGGTTCACAGGGTTACTCCTGGCTCATGCACTCAGGAATTACTCCTGGTGGTGCTCGGGGGACCATAGGGGATCCTGGGAATTGAACCCGGGTAAGCCATGTGCAAGGCAAATGCCCTACCCGCTGTGCTATCGCTGTTCTCCATTTTTATGTGTTTTAATCTTGGGAAGTTGTTTTCCATCCTTTCTTATCTTCTAGCGTAACATCCTATGCTTCCTAATCTTCTTTGTGATGTAATGTTTCCACATTTAATTTCGCAGCCACCTGGAATTAACTTCGCTCTGAGGTGTTGCTTTTGCTAGGAATTAAAGGAAGGAATAGTGTCGAAACACATAGTTTTGATTTTATTTCAGGGTTTTTTGTTACCCGAGGCAGCCTTTTTGATCTTAGATAAGTTGGTGTCTTTAGCTGACTTCAGAAGACAAAGTGCTCACATTCTTTTCATTTCTCTCCTCTCCCCCTAAGGCTTAGGAGGCTGGCCTGGGCCCAGAATAATTTAAAAGGTACTCAGAAAATTCTCTTCCTTAAAAAGGTGTCTCCGTTAATTGGTTGTTCATGCCAGGAATGCCTGATATTTCATCTGTGTTAAACATGACTCCCCTGCCCCTACCCCTACCCCCCTCTCTGAAGCCTTTTTGAAAAGAGGAATTTACCTTAAGTCTAGCAGCACAGTTGCCTGTGGTGACTGTAATAAAGTCCCCCAAACTTAGTGGTTGAAATAAAAGAAATTAACATTCTCCCACTTCTGAAGGCTTGATGTGGGAAATCCAGGTGTCAAAAGGGCAGATCTGCCTGAAAACTCGAGGAAGCGCCTCCTGGCTTCTGCTAACAGCGAGAAATCCTTGGAGATACTTTGCTGGTGGCTGCATTTCTCCAATCATTTTACTAGATTTTGGTTTGGGTGCTATGGGTCAGCAGTGCTGGGGATTACTCCCAGAGAGACGCTCGGGGGCAATGCTCCCAGTACTGGGGGCATAAAATCATTTTGATTGGTACAGAGTAAAACCTAGGATTGTCTCATGCAGAGTATGTGCTCCAACCTGGTGAGCCTCACACCATTTGCTTTCTCTGTATCTGTGTGCCTGTGTCTCTCTTTCCCAATGACCTTCCTTGTATAGGGACGCTGGTCATGGGATTAAGGCCTTCCCAAACTAAATATTTCATCATATTTAAAAAAACTTTTCAAAAATTAAATCACCATGAGATAAACAATTACAAAGTTGTCTATTATTGAGTTTTAGTCATACAATGTTGCAATACTCATCCCATTATCAGTGTACATTTCTTACCAACAATGTCTCGTGTTTCCGTCCCCAAACCCCCCAAACTCCAGTATGCCTCTACAGCAGACTCTTTTCCTTTCTCTCTCTTTCTCTCTCTCTCATTTTCACACACTCTCTCTCTTATGCATGCATGCTCTCTCTCTTGCTCTCTCTTTTCTTTTGACATTATGGTATGCAGTACAGATATAGAAAGGCTATCATGTATATCCCTTTACCTACTTTTAGTGCTCAAATTTTGTCCAGAATGATCATTCCCAGCTGTCATTGTCGTAATGGTCCCTTCTCTTTCCTAACTACTCTCTCCCTTTACCCCCCACTTGTGACAAGCTTCCAACCGTGGGTCAGTCCTTGTGACCCTCATTTGTATTGTCCGTGGGTAATAGCCTCATACTATGTTTTTTATATCCCACAAATGAGCGCAATCGTTCTATGTCTGTCCCTCTCTTTCTGATTCATTTCACTCAGCATGATACTCTTTATGTCCATCCATTTATAAACAAATTTTGTGACTTCATTTTTCCTAAAAGATACATAATGTTGTGTAGAATTTCATCGTCTTTTGACTACATTTTCGTCTTCCAAGTTTGAAGTCAGTGAGCTCTCAGGGGACGGCTTATGTAAGGTGGAGAGGAGAGAGACTATCGCTTTCTTCTGATCCACCTCTGCCACCCAGGGACCGGCTGGGAAGGCTAAGACTGATAAAGTCTGTGGATGAGCCCCTGCTCAGCTTGGGCCAGAGCCCTGCCAGCCCCACCAGATGGCTCTCAAGCCACACCTGACTTTCGCCTGGTTTTCTTGGCATGGGAGTTGATCGCACCCACCCCATCTTTCGGGGAGCCCCGGACTCAGGCTGGAGCCAGGAATTGTTCTTTGCAGGAAAGCAAAGTCAGTCCTAGGTCTTACCCAGGGTTTCCAGGTTCTTGTCTTTCTCACAGAAAGGAATTTCGGGAGTAGACAAGTAGTGAAGTGAAAACAGATTTGGAGGCTTTTAGGAAGGAGAAGGAGAAAAAGCAAAGGGAGAGAGAGTAGTAACATGTTCAAGGGAGAACGTGGGTTTCTCCAGAGACAGAGAGAGGCCCAGTACACATCTCAAGAGGCGAGATGCAGGCGACACATGTGCTTGGGCAGTGCAAGTGCTCAGGTACCACATATGCTTGGCCATGTAGGACAAGCAGCACGGGGGCTCTGGTAGCAGATGTATGCCTTCCTTTGTTCAAGGTGACAACTTTAGGATTTCTCCAACCTGTCCCTACATGGGGCTTCTATCTGGTAAAACTTCATTGCTAGGGTGGTTGCCAAGGCTGCTAGAGTTGGGAGTGGTCAATGGTCTTCTTTGAAATTCCTTTCCTGGCCTTTGTTCCTGCTGGAGCTTCTCTGGGGGTGGAGGGGAGTATCCAGCCTTCTCTGGGTCTGATGGCACCAGGTGAAGCCCTATTAGGACTTAGTTTCTGTTTCTACAAAGTGGGCTTTTTTGCAGCCTTACGGCTATTGGTTTTATTATTCTCAGGAATTCCATTGCCATGGGGCCCTTTCCTGTCTAACTGCCTATATCAAGTTGATACCTGCAAAAAACCCTATGTCAAATAGAATCACTTTTGGAGATTTAGGGTCCCCATGAATCCAGGAGGAGGCATTATTCATCTTAGTTCATTCACACACTCTGAATAGCTCTTTCTCATTTGGTTTGTTCTTAAAAAGTTGATAGGAAGTTGCAAGAGAAGTCTGGGATCTTCAGTGAGGAGGCCAAGGGAGAAATGTCTATGCTATTTAATTTATTGATTTATTCATTCATTCATTCACTTTGTTTTGGGGCCATACCCAGCAATGCTCAGGGCCTTCTCCTGGCTCTTCCCTTTGCTGGAAGAAACAAGGAAATGTGGGGAAAGGGGCAAAATGTGAGGTTACACTTTTTTTTACCTAAGGTTATTCTTCTAACAGTTAACAAGGAAATTCTTGTGTTTTGGGTTTGGTTTGGTTTGGTGTGATTTTGAGTCTATACCCAGCTGTGCTCAGGGTTTATTCCTGGCTCTGTGTTCAGAGATCACACCCGGCAGTGCTCAGGGAACCATATGTAGTGTGTGGGACTTAAACAGGACCAACCAATCAGGTGCAAGGCAAGCTTATCCTTAGCAAATTATTCATTTTAAAGGCATTGTTCTGTATCCCATCATGACTTGATTTATTAAAAGCAAGTTTAATTCCATTTTGAAGTGTTGGCAATACTGAAAATTTTTTATTATTGAGGCATTATGATGATATTTTTTAAAAAAGAAAGCGAACAGATTTGTTCTGTTAGTTTGAACCCAGTTTCTTTTTTTTTTTTTTAATCTTAGCAGTTGTCTTTATTTTTATTTTATTTTCAATTTTATTGAATCACTGTGAGATATTTACAAGCTTTCATGTTTGGGTTACAATCACACAATGATCAAACACCCATCACTCCACCAGTGCACATTCCCCACCACCAATATCCCCGGTATACCCCCCCTTCCCACCCTCCCCCTCCCTCCATGGCAGACATGATTCCCCATAATCTCTCTCTACTTTTGGGCATTATGGTTTGCAATACAGACCTAGAGCGATTATCATGTCTGTTCCTTTATCTACTTTCTGGACACATCTCCCATCCCGACCGATTTCTCCAGCCTTCTTTTTTCTTAGTGATCCCTTCTCTATTCCAGCTGCCTTCTCCCCTTTGCTCATGAGGAAGGCTTCCAGCTATGGAGCAATCTACCTGTCTCGTATATCTACTATCCTTATGTGTCAGCCTCAGATTATGTTGTTTTATACTCCACAAATGAGTGCAGTCCTTCTATGTCTGTCCCTCTCTTTCTGACTCATTTCACTTAGCTTGATACTCTCCATGTCTCTCTATTTATAAGCAAAGTTCATGACTTCATCTCTCCTGACAGCTTCATAGTATTCCATTGTGTAGATGTACCAAAGTTTCTTTAACCAGGCATCTATTGTAAGGCACTTGGGTTGTTTCCAGAGTTTGGCTATTGTGAACAGTGCTGCAATGAACATATAGGTACAGATGTCATTTCTACTGTGCTTTTTTGAATCCTTGGGATATATTCCCAGAAGTGGTATTGCGGGGTCATATGGAAGCTCAATTTCTAGTTTTTGAAGGACTGTCCATATTGTTTTCCAGAAAGACTGGACTAGTGGGCATTCCCACCAACAGTGAAAGAGTGTCCCCTTTCCCCCACATCCACGCCAGCACTTGTTCTTTTGAATGTGTGCCCGTCTCTGAGGTGTGAGATGATATCTCATTGTTGTTTTGATTTGCATCTCCCTGATGTCTAGTGATGTGGAGCATTTTTTCATGTGCCTTTTGGCCATTTGTATTTATTTATTGAGGAAACTTCTGTTCATTTCTTCTCCCCATTTTTTGATGGGGTTGGAGGTTTTTTTCTTGTACAATTCTACTAGTGTCTTGTATATCCTGGATATTAATCCCTTATCAGATGGGTATTGATTGGGTAAATATTCTTTCCCTTTCTGTGGGCTCTTTCTGTATTTTAGTCACTGTTTCTTTTGAACTGGAGAATCTTCTTAGTTTGATGCAGTCCCATTTGTTTATGTTTGCTTCCACTTGCACAGTCAGTGCTGTTTCATCCTTAAAGATGTTTTTATCTTCAATGTTGTGGAGAGTTCTGCCTACATTTTCCTCTATGTAACTTATGGATTCATGTTTGATATTGAGGTCTTTAATCCACTTTGATCTGACTTTTGTGCCTGGCTTTAGACAATTCAATTTCCTTGATGATGATAGGTCTATTCAGGTATTCCATGTCTTCTTGGTTCAGCCTTGGGAGGCTATAGTCACTGTCACTGTTCTCTCGTTGTTCATTGATTTGCTCAAGCAGGCCCAGTAACGTCTCCATTGGAGATTTTGTTGTTACTGTGTTCAGCATATTGAATACATCACGGGTAGCTTGCCAGGCTCTGCGGTGCGGGCGAGATACTCTCGGTAGCTTGCCAGGCTCTCCAAGAGGGGCAGAGGAATCGAACTCTGGTCGGCCATGTCTAGGAATTTATCCATCTCCTCGAGGTTTTCGTGTTCTGTGGCATAAAGCTTCTCATAGTACTCCCTGAGGATCCTTTGAATTTCTGTAGTTTCTGTTGTAATGACCCTCTTTTCATTTCTGATTCAGTTTATTAGGTTTTTCTCTTTCCCTTTCTTTGTGAGTTTTGCTAGTGACTTATTGATCTTGTTTATTGTTTTCCAGAAAGACTGGAATAGTGGGCAAAGAACCAGCTCTTGGTTTCATTGATCTTTCAGATTGTTTCCATTTCATTAATCTCTGCCAGTTTGAGACCAGTTTAACGTGAGAACACTGAAAATTCTTGCCTTCATTGTAGTAGCAAATGACAGCCTTTGATCAGAGCTTGCTGACTCACAAGTCCCCACTTCACCTAATGAGCTAATACTCCTTCACTTAAAATCCTGTTAGACACAATAAATATTTTCTTGGGACAGAATGCTTTGTGGTTTAGTGACTCAACTTTCAGTACTAGAAGCTCTTTCACTACCACAAGAAAAATCTTGTTTTATATTATCCCTGACAAAAAAATACTCAACCCCCCCAAAAAACCCTTTATTTTGTAGCAACTTATTCACATTATATGGAAGAAGATGATATGCATCTTATTTCTCCCAAGCCTATAATTGAATTGATAGGTGATATCCATAGAAAACCAAATATTGACATTTAACAAACAATATGAAATTGAACCAAATTAAATTGTCCTGTTTGGTTTTGACCTGGAAAAAAGGTTTCTTTCATAACATACATCCTAAAAGTTGAAAACCAGAATCAGGAGCATAGTTCAGCTCGATCCCTGGCAAAGAAATAAAACAAAATGATATTTTAAAAGATAATAAAATAACCTGAGCAATTACAAAACAGTTCAACCCCAGTTGCTGTGCTTACTTGAATTCTGCACAGACTCTGTCCTTTCTGGGTAAAGAGCTGCAGCGTGGGGAAAACAAAACAAAACAAAACAAAACGGAAACACCAAATAAATGAAATACTTCAATGCAGGGTCTGTGCTGACATAGGTCTTATGGTTTCCTTTCAAGAATTCAAGAGCCATGCAGAGGCTCTATGTGCTGTGTCTCCTTTCTGGCCTCTCCTCCCCTCTTGCCATTTCCACAGCTCCATTAGCTCCACATGAAGGAATTCTTCTTCCTCCCCTGCACATCCTCTGCGTACTGCTCATAAATCCTCTCTGTTCTCTTTCTGGTCTCGACCAAAGAATCTCTTCTCTCCTCTTGCCTTTTAAATTTCCCTCTCCGTGTCTACTTTCATTATACCATGGATAAGGATCACATAGTTTATATCTGTTGAAACCCAAGAGTAAAGCTAATAATGCCTATGTAGAAAGCAAAGGGAAAACCATGAGTTTCGATGTGAGATTCGACACAGCGGCAGTCTAGATGTGGTAACCAAAAGGCCTTGTAAAGAATTCTCTAGCTGTTCTTTCTAATGGAACCCACTCTTTCTTTGGCAGTTTGATTGTTTTATTAAAAACATAAAACAGTTATGTACTTTGTATTTAGCATTCTTTTATTTTCCTTCATTCCCTTCTCTTTCTTTCACCTTGTGATTGACTATGTCAGCTATATGAAATTGACTTTTATAGGCCTTTCTGGGAATTATCACCCCTTTTATAATACCATATTTACAGAATAAGAAATCAGTTACTTGAGAGTCAGAGAGATAGAAAGTATAGGAGGTAAGGGACTTGTCTTATGTGCCACCAGTCCTAGTTTGAATCCCGACACCATATATACTTCCCTGAACACAATGAAGATCATTCCCGAACACAGAGCCAGGAACAGTCTTACCAAATGTGACCTCCGCGAACAAACAGTGCCTGAGCAGAGGCCCCAGTCCTAACCATCTGGTTCCCCAGATGGTTTCCTATGCAACCCCCAAACATGGAGCTGGGAGTAATCTCTGAGCACCACTAGCCTAAGATCAAAACCAATAAAAAAGTAATAATTTTTTAAAAGCAGTTTGATAATGTCCTTTTTTTTTTCTTTTTGGGTTACACCCTGCAATGCACAGGGGTTATTCCTGGCTCATACACTCAGGAGTTACTCCTGGCGGTGCTTGGGGGAACACATGGGATGCTGGACATTGAACCCGGGTTGACCACATGCAAGGCAAACAGCCTACCCTCTGTGCTATCACTCCAGCCCCCGGTAATATCCTTTTGAATAATCCTTTTAGTCTAAACCTGACAGCTCAGTAGTAAGGAAGCACAAAACTCATCATAATCAGTGAAGCCTTAGAGGCAGTGAAATTTGAAAAGAAATTTAATAGATTAGAATTCAATAACCAATAATTGCAAAGAGGAGAGGAGAAAATTATTCATGGGAAACTAAAGTAGAGACATGCAAATAACCAACATGTTGTAAGAGTACACAGACCTTGAATGCCTGCAAGGGTTTCAGTTCCTAGGAACTGAGATGAAAAGTATCAATCCTCACCTTCTTATCAGCAAAGTAATTTCCCTCCTGAGTCTGTAACAGGTTTTCCTCCTGTGTCTGTGGAAGTTTTTCTTGTTATATATTTAACAATAATTTTTTTAAAGTGAATCACCATGGGGCCGGAGTGATAGCATAGCGGGTAGGGCGTTTGCCTTGCATGCAGCTGACCTGGGTTCGATCCTGGCATCCTATATGGTCCCCCAAGCACCGCCAGCAGTAATTCCTGAGTGCAGAGCTAGGAATAACTCCTGAACATCGGTGGGTGTGACCCCAAAAGCAAAAAAAATTGAATCACCATGAGATGTGCAGTTATGAAGTTCTAACGTACAATGTTCTAACGCCATTCCTTCACCAGTATACATTTCCCTATCACCAATGTCCTCAGTCTCTCTCCTGCTGATTTTTTAATTAGAATTTTCTTTTGTAACATTATCACTAGTTAAAGACAGTAATTAGATTTATTTGTTAAGTAAAAGATGATGCTTCTAGTTACTCCTAAGATGTAATACAGGCCTTTAAGCAACCCCTTCCTCTTAAGTTTACCAAGCTGGTGCAAGAGGATTGGGGAAGCAAAGGTATGATCCAGGCAGTTATGTATGAAGGACTTATCACTAAACAGTAATCACTGCACAACTGCCTGGGATTTAGAAATTAGTAAGTATGAATGATAAACAAGTTATAAAAATGAAAAATAACCTCCCTAAGAATTGTCCTTAAAAAGTAAATGCAATTAATAACATTAAAAGAAATTCACTTTAAAATAAATTTATCAGGTAAGAGTGTCAATTATATAGTGATGAATAGAATTGGACTTTTAGTAAGAAACTTAATATAGTATATACTGGGACAGGAGAATAGCTCAAAGGCTGGAGTACATGTTATTTTTCTTTCTGTTTTTTGGGTCATATCTGTCTATTCTCTGGGCTTACTCCAGCTCTTCATTCAGGATTACTCCTGGCAGTGCTCAGTGGACAATTTAGGATGTCAGAGATTGAACCCAGGTCAGCTTCGTGCAAGGTGAATATATATATAATATGCATATATATACATATATATTATATGTATATATATGTATACATATATATTACAGAATATACAGGTAATGATTTATAATGATGCACACCTGAAGCTTACAGGTTACAATGCAGAATTAATTCAATTAAAAATAAGAATGTATTTGGTTTCTGATTAGCATCAAAGGATGTTTACTCTCAACACCATACCAGGTGTGGGAATGTTTCAGGTGTCTTTTTTTCTACTTTACTTTGGTCTATTTCTGGGTCTTCCAAGAGCACTCAGAGTGCCCAGGGCCACTCCCTGAGATACTCAGCCAGGCAGGGTGGTTCAGTGTGAGGCTGACTGAGGGGGTGGAGCTGCTCCAGCCTGCAGGGCAGAGTGACCACTCAGCAGAGCTGAGATGGGAGCAGGAGAATAGGGCTGGACTGGGCTTTGAACTCACTATCTTCCCAGCCCCTCTCTTAGGTGTCTTATAAAAAACATTTAAAAACAAAATTCTCACTTCTAGAGAATTTTTATTGGATTTACTGACCACCATCTAGTAAGATTATGTTGACTAGAACCTTTATATATCTTAGTTTTGAGAAATCGAATCCTCTGATTGGTAATAAAAGTTGATATTTTCATAAATTCAGAAAATGAGTAAATGCTAAAGAGTATTGCTATAAGGAATATTAGACCATTTTTCTTAAAACATCATTGCTCAAAGAGGAGCCACAAAGTAGTCATGCTTGCAGCAATGCAAGTATTAACTAAGCTCAGGAATGTTGAAGAGAATTCTTTAAGTGCCTGGAAGGACTAAGTGGACAGTTGGATGCTAGGAACCGCAGAGGTTCCTTGGAGACCCCAGAGTTTCCTAGGTAAAACACTCGTGGGCATCAGAGTCATTCTGAACTAGTGAGTTATGTGGAGCAAAAGTCAACAAAGGAAATAGGTGATGCATATTAAAGTCATATAAATGCATATAAAGTCAGTTTCAAAGTGTATGGCATCATCATCACCTTCTGGAAAATAACGACAGAGCAGCTGAGCATGCAACTCGAGTGGTTAGGAGGAGGTGCTTTTAAATCAAAGCTTTATTTTAATATTATTTGAAATTGTCATAAACGGCAGCAAGCTCTGCAACCAGATGCTGGAGACATGAGTCAGGCCATTTTTGGAGGAAGATTTTGTCTTCGCTCACCTACTAAACCCTGACTGTGATGTGATAGGTGTGGTTCGACGCCAGGGCAGAAACGAAACCACTCTCATGCATCCCTTAAGGAACTTACTCTCTGGTATGAGAGAAAAAACCATCAGTGATTATAATATAGCTGTTAAGATATACAGGAAAATTGCCTATACTATACAGTGTTTGGGGAGCTCTTTGAAAAGATAGACTGGGTCCAAGAGAAAGGAAAGGTTGAAATTTGGGGGTTGGAGGGATAGCATAGAACTTAGGGTACTTGCCTTGCATACGGTCAACCCTGGTTCTATCCCCAGCACTGCCTATGATCTCCTGAGCATTATCAGGAGTGTTCCCTTGGGTGGCCCCCAATCAAAGCAAAACAACAACAAAAAGCTTGAAACTTAGACTATGACATTAGGACTTGATCCAAGTGCTACACAGGGCTGAACCAGCTCATTTTTCAAACCGGAGACAACACCAGGAAGACCCCGACTGATCTGGTTGTATCATGAAAAGGGGTAAGTGGGATGCAGGGACGATGATCACTGTCACTGTCTTCCTCTTGTTTATTGATTTGCTCGAGCTTGCCGAGTAACATCTCCATTGTGACAATTGTTACTGTGTTCGGTATAACGAATATGTCACAGGTAGCTTGCCAGGCTTTTGCCGTGCGGGCAAGATAGTCTCAGTAGCTTGCCAGGCTCTCTGAGAGGAACAGAGGAATCGAACTTGGGTCGGCCATGTTGACCACTTGCAAGGCAAACGCCCTACCCGCTGTGCTATCACTCCAGCCCAGGGATGATGATAAAGTAGAGGAAAGTTGGAGATGCTTCACTGAGGAGACAGTATGGAATTAAGTTAGTGGCAGTTGGAATGGACAAGTGTGGGTGGAGGTCATCTAGGGTGAGGCAGAAGCAACATGTTTCTTGCTTCTATAACCATCACCTAGTCACTTCCACATCATCAGCTCCCCAGAGGATGCACCCCCATTTATACCCTAATGACTGTAAATAGGTAGAGATGAGAAAACTAAAGGAATAAGAGTGTGATAAGACCAGGAGACTACTGCTTTAGAGTAGATTCATAACATTATATGTGATAAGTAAGCTAGACGAACAATCAAGGACTCAGTCCAGGTTTTCTGAAAGACCATGGGTAAGGAAAGGGAAAGCTTTTCTTATTTATTTTTTTGAATCAAGGATATGAGGAATATTTCTATCCCACTGAGAGACTAAGTAGGACTAAGTGGCTGATACTTTTCTTGACTTTTCTGCAGCTTGTCTACAGAATCCTCGTGTGACTGCATTTTTAGGGTTTCTCAAAGCAAACTCAACTATCATGACCAAAGGCTCCTTGACCCTGGGTCACAGGTGGGAGGAGGGGAGCAGGTCACACAGCGATGACTCCCCAGAGTTTCTCTGGGTGACTGAGGTGTCCTGCCCCTCCTTTGTACCTCTAACCAACCAGACTAGACCTGGCTTCCTGCTCCATGGTGACATGGTCACCAGGTCACCAATCATAATAGCCTCTTTGTGTCTCAAGTGATAGCCATTTAAAGCACTCTCTCTTGAATTGCTGATTTGTTATTTATGAGCTTTTAAATACCATAAATGAGACGGTCTTTCTTTGGGGATTTTAGAGATCATGAAATGAAAAATACATTTTTTTCTGATAGGAATTTGGATCATTTTAATATGGAAATACAAGCAATCAAAAACAATTCTTTTATATTTTGACAGCTGATTTGTCCAACTTGAATGTGACTGAGTTGGGGGTGAGGGGAATGCTAAGATTTTCAGCTGCTCATAATGAACACAGGTGTGGTCAGCCTGAAAACATAAGCCACCTAATACCCTTGAACCCCTCCTGGAGAATGAGGCCTCAATTCTAATTCCCCTGGGATTGGGAGCAGTGGTTTTTCAGATAGTTGTGGTCCTTGGTCACTGCTTCTCTGTCTTGTCCATAATGACATTCTTCCATCTCTGACACTAGCATAACAAAGTCAAATCTTGTTGAGTTCAGCTTAGCTCTGGGTTCACCTCCTAGTTGGTTCATTATGGAGAGTGATCCCAAATGATCAAGATGCTCATATTATTGGTGTCAAGGTAGCTTAATTACATTTCATTGTCTCTGCAGCATTTGAAGTCTAGCTCTTACAAAATGAACTTCTTAGGACAAATGTCCACAGTCTCTGTTGAGGAAATGAGCTTCATGCCAGAGATCAGCTAGGAGAACTTGACTATTTTTGCCCCACAGAGCATATTAGGAAATACCACCCCACCCCCATCTCACCTTCAAGCTACCATTTAAAACTTCAGAAGAGCTGAAAAGTTGGAGGCTCTTAGGGTGCTGTCATCTAGAAGTCATCTCTGGGGAACGGAAGCTGGTTGGGTAAGAGAGGTTCTGTATCACCTGTGCTCATTGCTGATGCATAGACATGCACATCCTTGGATGCAACCACTAGATGGCAAACTTTCTGCACTAAGGCATCATTACCATTTGCGAAAGCTACATACTTCGTATCATTTTCTTTACAAAGGGATCATTATCATTTGCAGATGCTACATACTTCATATGATTTTCTTTACAAAGCTAAAACTCAGAGGACATTTTGGATGTAGAATGAGTGTTCTATTCATTTCTGCATCCAAGTGGAAATTCACATCCAAGTGATCATGAGCCTTAGTTCAGAGACTAATTTAGAAATCTTTGCAGCTAAGAATTAGGTGACTTTTCTACTCCCAACCCCTCCCTGTGTCCTTGAAATAAAGACCATCTCTGCACCTCCCATGAGCTCATCTATAAAATGAGATTGTGCTGGGATGTGGGGTGGAAGGAGGAAGGAGAAACCACTAAATTATGTCGAAGTTATCTTCTAACTCACATTCTTGTTTCTAAATCACTCCAAGGTTGAGACAGGTAAGATGCTAACTCACAGTGCCACATGATTCCTGGTAAGTGTTAAGGAATGTTAGAAATGGGTGAGTGGGAGAACTCAGTCATGTCCACTGATAAATAAATGCATATTTAAAGTTGGCCATGCTTATTTTTATTTTTTGAGTCACACCAGGCAATACACAGGGGTTACTCCTGGCTCTGCACTCAGGAATTACTCCTGGCGGTGCTCTTTGGACCATATGGGAGGCTGGGAATTGAACCTGGGTTGGCCGCGAGCAAAGCAAATGCCCTAGCTGCTGCGCTATCACTCCAGCCCCTGGCTATACTTATTGAGAACCTATCATGTGTCTTATTTCTAAGCTAAGCATTTTAGGGTTTCTCAAAGCAAACTCAACCATGATCATGATGAGTGATTTAATTATTATGATAATGTGATTATTAGTCCCATTTTTTAAATAAGAAAATGGAGGCTTAGAGAAGTTCAGTATCACACAGCTAATGGCCGGACTGATAGAAATCTGAAATCTGTGCATATACCAGTACTATCCTTTAAATCTTATTTAGCTGAAAAAATATGTATACACTTATATACAAGATGACTTCTGAATGAAAAGCCATTCTGTAAATCCAAAACTCTTGGATTTTCAAAGAAATTGAGTTTTTGTTTTAGTTTTTGGGAGTGGGGGACAGACTTAAATAGATTGTGATTGCATAGTCATGAGTTGCCTCTGATGTGGGCGGGGTAACCAGGCTTCCGTTCCAGGCACAGAGCAGCCAGTAGACCTATGGTTCTGCGTTTCTCAGGGCCAATGTCTTCAAATTAGCAACAGGTAATTATCAGTTCCAGATGGTTTCCAGGGCCCTTGGCATGTTCTAGAATGATCTGATACAAAGTCTAATGTCAGCAGGCTAGAAATCGCTAGTCCATAGAAGCTTTCTACTACTTAGGAGTTAGGGCAAAGAAATACTACCCTTATGATTAGTGCTCTTTGATAGTGAATTCAAGATTTTTATTCTTTCTTCTTATCCAGGAAATGCATGTCACTTTACAGCAATGCTTTATTTCAGAAGACTTTAAGTGGAGTCTAGGAAATAATTCAGCACAAGGTTGAACTTTGAATAACTTTCAAATCACAACTCCAAGGCCTAGTCGAATACTTTAGTAATTCTTTGATCAGACATTAGATGGCAGTATAGCATCAACTTAGGCCCTGATATTTACCCTAAACCTCGACATTCATTACACTTTATTTAATCTGCTCTCTGTATCTCTGAAGTATGGATTGTTAGATAAAGATCTGCAACAAACTTACTTTCTTTGAGACTACATGTTAAAATGCTCAAGGAAAAATTTATTGGAGAAGACCAACGTTTGGAAAACGGAGGCAGAATTAAAAGCAGTAAGTGAAGTTTAAGGTTCAGAGCCAATTCTAAGGCCAGATAAGAAGCTTTAGCCCTATACATTTTGAAGAAGTTAGATATTTAATTTCATTTTTCTTGAAGAATTTGGGAGCCCTAAATTATATAGGACTCAAGACTGACAAAGCGTGGGTTTGTCTGGAACTAGCCTTGTGGCTCTTTTAATTAAAGAAAGGAAAAAACAATCTTGCCATTATTCATCTCCTCTCAGCTTAATCCCTAGGGAGAAAGACAATCTGTTTTTTTTTTAAGCTGAACCAAATAAAAAATAAACAAAGGATAACTGAATGAGGTGGTGCATAGTCCATTATTTATAGCTCCGTGTTTAATAAAGTTAACACGAAGTCATTTCTGGAAGTAAATTATCTGTGGTTTTTCTAAAAAGTAAAGCATAGATAATGATTAGCAAATTGATCAGGTATCTTCAGCAAAAATTCATGGCCAATATGACAAATTATGGAGGATTTTATTTTATTTTGTCCTATTTATTAAGTGGGCTGGAGCGATAGCACAGCAGGTAGGGCGTTCGCCTTACAAGCGGCCAACATGGCCGACCCGAGTTCGATTCCTCCGCCCCTCTCGGAGAGCCCGGCAAGCTACCGAGAGTATTCGATATGTCAGACACAGTAACAACAAAGTCTCCAATGGAGACGTTACTGGGCCCGCTCGAGCAAATCGACGATCAACGGGAGGGCCTTTACCTTTTTACCTTTTTATTTATTAAGTGATGTTGTCTTAATGGCTGGAGCGATAGTACAGTGGGTAGGGCGTTTGCCTTGCACAGGGCTGACCCAAGTTTGATTCCTCCATCCCTCTTGGAGAGCCCAGCAAGCTACCGAGAGTATCCTGCCCACACAGCAGAGCCTGGCAAGCTCCCCATGGTGTATTCGATAAGCCAAAAACAGTAACAACAAGTCTCACAATGGAGAAGTTACTGGTGACCTCTCGAGCAAATTGAGAGCTTGGCAAGCTCCGCATGACATACTCCATATGCCAAAAACAGTAACAAGTCTCAAAATGGAGATGTTACTGGTGCCCACTTGAGCAAATAGATGAACAACGGGAGGACAGTGCTACAGTGCTATTGTCCTAATAAGAAACCTGGAGTGAAGGTTTGCAATAGAAATGTGTTTTATTTGCTGATCTTACATTTCTCACCAGAAAACTAAGATTAGCTTTCCTTATAACCATCTATGACCGACTTATTAGAAATGAAACGAAAATTTACCCATGGGAAGAGAAAATCTAACAAACTCCAATTGACCTTTTTCCTGTTGCAAATAAAGGCTGAACAAGTCTTTAGGCAAGGGAGATTTCTCTCTGTCTGATTCAGTCACTGAAGCACCAACCTCCTCCCTGGACCCCCAGTCTCCTGCACCTTAAGTGCTGGAATTGCAGGGAGTAGGTTTGCTCATCTTGGCATATTATGCCCCTTGGACATGTGACATAGAGTGGGTAGACATTTTTTCTACTTGCTGAAAGAATGAGTGCTAGGGCCATAGCAAGTGCATTGCATGCCACTAACCTCAATTCAGTCCCTAGCACCACATGGTCCCCTATTTACTGCCAGGAGTGACCTTTGAGCACAGAGAGCCAGGAAAAGCCCCTGCATATTTCTGAGTGTGGCCCAAGTCCTCTCTTCCTCCCACCCTCAAAAGAATATTAGATACTGCTTAAAAATTAAGTGAGGACCTAGGGACCCCTGAAAATGATTCTAGGTCTATGATTTTCATGGAACATATTGAGACATCTGCATTTCCAGACCAAGGTTGTACAATTGCTGTGAGTATAGCATCTGACGTGTAGAACTAGAGGACTAGAAAATGCATGGGGCATGGCCTAAGTTAGGGGTGGTGAGAAGCTGAGCTCCACTTATAAGACCTGCTCAATCCACACGTCCTGTGGCCTGCCTTCACCTCCCAACCGGGTCCCCAGTCAACTCTGAAATCATTGCATCTGGAATCAGGTGAAGAGTCTGGAACTAGGTCAGGAGGAAAGGGAAGTCAGAGCATCATCCCCCCTCCCCTTGGGAGGTCAGAGGTTATTAGCTTTACCACAAACAGTCAACATTTCCTGTTTCAGAATTAGGTGTGAAGCAAGAACTGCCCTAAACTATCTGTAATAGTCTTCCCCTGGAATAGTCCTCCTCTCTGGCATTGAGAAATTACCTTTAATCTGGGAGAGAACAGTCCCAAGCACAAAGAATTGGTCCTTGAGGTGAATCCTTAGTCTTGTTGGTTTGTCCACAAATCAGAAGGGTGAGCAGGTTGAAAGAGTTGAACTTGCCAGGAGGCCAGTAGTATGAAAATTTCAGAGCAGATATCTATCAACTCTGCTCTGACAACTGAAATTTAATCACGAATATATATCAACTCTGTCAGTACCAGCAGTGTGGGAAATACGGCAAACATTTCACAATGAGGTAGAAATGTGCTTTAGCACACACCAATATCCATTTCCATGCTCTTTGTTTCTAATATAATTGTTCAAGTTCCCACTCTGCACAATCACATCCTTTGGGTCCCAGCCTGCAATGAGGGAGAGGTATGGCAGTTGATTCAGAATGAAGAGGAGTCAGCTAGGTGGTTTCTAGGAAAAGCCCCTTCCCTTCCAAGAATGATATACAGGAGAGATCATCTCTTTACCATATCTGTGTGTGATGCCCAGAACTGAACAGCCACTGAACTTTGCAACTACTAACTGAATGTAGTGATCTAACCAGCTCGCTCCAGTGCTCTTGATTAATATCATCATCAGTCTCATTTTTGATTATCTTTTGGTCAATTGCACTTTCTGCTTTTTACACCAAAAATTTCCTAAACTGTTGGAAGGGATTGGATTCCAAGAAAGAGCTGTAGACAGAGCCCCCTCGCTTGCCAGCACCCTGACCAGAGTGGAAATACCTAACAGAAGGAGTGAGCCTCATGGGGGTGCCCACTTCCAATAATATAAAAACAAACAAACACTGTCCTCCCATTGTTCATCGATTTGCTCGAGCGGGCCCAGTAACGTCTCCATTTTTTTTTGAGACTTGTTGTTACTGTGTTTGGCATATTGAATATGTCACAGGTAGCTCTCGTAGCTTGCCAGGCTCTCTGAGAGGGGAGGAGGAATCGAACCCGGCTCCATTGGGCTGGCTGCGGGCAAGACAAACGCCCTACCGCTGTGCTATCGCTCCAGGTCAGGAAAACATATAGTTCACCTTTATCTTCATACCTTTCAGACTCATCCAGTGGACACATGTTGTGTTTTTTTTTTCAACAGAAAACATTAGCCTGCAGCTCATGGGGTGGTCCTGGTGATCCCAAGCACTGCAGGACTTGAGCAGCATCTTATTATTGGGCCCAATATTGAACTTCCCAGCCTGGAGTGGTCTCCTGGCCATCTAAGCACTATTTGGGAAGCCCCCCAAGATAGAAAAAATATAATAAAAATATGAAAAGTGGTAGACATAAGGGACTAAGGAGGTAGCTCAGCGGATTTTAATTCATGCTTTGCATGCAAGGACTCCACGTTCAAACCTCAACACCGTTTGAAGATCTCCTTGGTACCTCTGAACAAAGCTCTGAATATGAGGATAAAAATCCTACAACTCAGATCTGAGGTTCTAATAGCTATGGTTCATTTCTACTTGTGAGGCTTTTGTGAAGGGATTCCCATACTCTCCTTGCTTCCCACCGTCATATGCAGGAGTCCACCCTTCTCTGTTTCTAAAATTGGGGGACAGGGAGAGGTACAGCACTGGCAGTCTGGGCCAGGTGGAAGCCCTGCTCCAGGATGGAAGGAAAGTGGGGTTCATCTCATGGTGGAAGGAGAATGGAATTTATCTCAGGATGAAAGTACAGTGGGTCCCATGTCAGGATGGAAGAATAAGTTTATCTCAGGACGTTCATGGGGGAAGGTCTAGAATGAAAGACAAGAGGATTTACTTTCATGTTTTTGTTCTGACCCAAGATCTCAGTTTGCTACTTGTTTTAAGAAATAAACCGTTTCTACGGATTGAATGAGAGTTCAATTGTAGCATAGAGCAGCGTTTCCCAACCAGAGGCCATATGGTCGCCTGTGGATTCCCACCTCCATCTAAGGGAGCCACAGGTAAAAACTGCATGAAGGGGGAGTGGAGTCATAGCAAGACTAGACTCAATAAGATGAGGGGTAATCCTGCTGGTACTGATCTCGGCTATTCTTGGGTATTAATCTCCTATTTTGTTACTTTATGTTCCCCAGATGAATGCAATCTTTCTATGTCTGTCCCTCTCTTTCTGACTCATTTCGCTTAGCATGATACTTTCCATATTGTACCACTTGTATGTAAATTTCATGACTTCATCTTTTCTAACAGCTACATAGTACTCCATTGTGTAAATGTACCAAAGTTTCTTTAACCAGTCATCTGTTCTTGGGCACTCAGGTTTTTTCCAGATTCTGGCTATTGTAAAGAGTGCTGCAATGAACAAACAAGTGCAGATGTCACTTCCACTATACATTTTTGACTCTCTGGGATATATTCCCAGGAGTGGTATTGCTGGGTCAAATGGGAGCTCAATTTCTAATTTTTTGAGAATCGTCCATACTGTTTTCCAAAAGGGCTGAACCAGTTGGCATTCCCACCAACAGTGAAGGAGTGTCCCTTTCTCGCCACTCCATGACTTAGAGGCCAGCCAGGCATTCTAGGGGAAAGGGCAGCTCAGATAAAGAAGGGAGCACCAAATAAAGGGTGTCTGGAGGATCCTCCCAGGATGGGAGATACATGTTGAAAGTAGACTATGGACCGAACATGATTGCCACTCAATGCCTCTTTTGCAGACCTCAACACCCAAAAGGAGAGAGAGAACAAAAGGGAATGCCCTGCCACAGAGACAGGGTGGGATGGGGGGTATGGGGGTGGGAGGGATACTGGGATCCATGGTGGTGGAAAATGGGCACTGGTGGAGGGATGGGTATTTGGTCATTGTATAATTGAAACCCAAGCACAAAAATTTATAAGTCTACAACTGTACCTCATGGTATTTCACTAATAAAAAATTTTTTAAAAAGATGAAAAAAAATAAGATGAGGGACCAGCCTATAGTAGAGGGGAAGCGAAGTTGGATCGGGGCCATGGTTGAAAAGAAGTTGAAGAACACTGGAATAGAGGGAGAAATTGGTGTGACTGGTTAGAGGAGTTTCTTCTGATACAAGAAGAATTTAAATGCAAGGGATGGAGGTAACTCAAAGGGCTGCTGAGGCTATGCTTTCAGACTCTAGAGCCTCAGTTTGATCCCCAGCACCATGTGGCTCCCTCAACACTGTTAGGTGTGCCTTGGTGGCCCTCAGACCCACTGAGCCCAAGTAGTAACAGCAGGCCAGGCCCCATCACTGAATGTTAGACCTGCACAGCCAAGATTTGTGGGCCCCTGAGTAGTGTTTGGAAGACCCTTGTCCCCAAAAGGTGGTAGACTTTCTGAACATTCCTGGTTTACATTCGCAGATTATAGGATCACAGTGGTTGGAATCAGTTTTAACTTATTTTCCTGCTCTTCCCCTTGGGGTATTTATTAACAGGACAGGTATGGTTTGCAATAAGTAAGGTAAGGTAAGGTAAGGTAAAGGCCCTCCCGTTGATCGTCGATTTGCTCGAGCGGGCCCAGTAACGTCTCCATTGGAGACTTTGTTGTTACTGTGTCTGGCATATCGAATACTCTCGGTAGCTTGCCGGGCTCTCCGAGAGGGGCGGAGGAATCGAACTCGGGTCGGCCATGTTGGCCGCTTGTAAGGCGAACGCCCTATCTGCTGTGCTATCGCTCCAGCCCAAATTATTGACAAGAGATCTGCCTCAACAGTAAATATAAATAAGAACTTTGGGGTGAGGGATGGATAAAAATGTGTTTTCCAACAAAATTCTATGTACAAGCATGGGTGAAGGGTTGGATTTGTTTCATGGGCTGTGATTTTCTATAGGTCTTAACCAAAGGGAGACTCTTGAGGGATTTTGTTATGGATTTTTGAGAAAACATTCATTTACATGACTTTTTTAGGGGGTACAACCCCTTCAAAGTGTATGTTATACATATCAACCACCACCCAAGTGCCAATATTTCCTGCCCACATTCCATCCGTTCTCTCTCCTCCCCCTTAGGGAGCCCCAATCCGGCTGCCTGAGTTCATAGTTTTGTTTCCTGTTGGTTCACTTATTTGCATCTCTAAATCCTACACATGAGGGGAGAATATCTGGTACTTGTCTTTTTCTGATTTACTATACTGAACATAGCCCTCTCTAGTTCTATCCATGATGCTTCCGAAAGCAAAATTCCTTTGCGTCTTGGTGGAGAAATAGTGGTCCATTGTGTGTATAGACCGCCTCTTTATCCACTCATCTGTCCACTCATCTGTCACTGGGCTCTTGGGTTATTTTCAGATCTTGGCTATTGTAAGCATAGCTGTAGTAAACATAGGTGTGCAAATACCTTCTTGAATCAAACTCGTGTTTTATGTTCTTTGGAGGAACATCTTGAAGTCTAATTGCTGCATCATCCATTAGAGACATTTAAAATTATATATATTTTTAAAAGACAAATGGGGAGGGGGCTGGAGTGATAGCATAGCAGGTAGGGCATTTGCCTTGCATGCAGCCAACTAGGTTCAATTCCCAGCATCCCATATGGTCCCCTGAGCACCACCAGGAGTAATTTCTGAGTGCATGAGCCAGGAGTAATCCCTGTGCATTGCTGGCTGTGACCTAAAAAGCAAAAAAAAAAAGACAAATGGAAAATAGCATATTGAGCATAGACGTACCAGAAGCTTACTTTTTTTTTTTTTCAAATTTCATCTTACTTGGGCTGGAGCAATAGCACAGTGGTAGGGCGTTTGCCTTGCACACGGCTAACCCGGCCGACCCGGGTTCGATTCCTTCACCCCTCTCGGAGAGCCGGGCAAGCTACTGAGAGTATCTCGCCTGCACAGCAAAGCCTGGCAACCTACCTGAGACATATTCAAAATGCCAAACACAGTAACAACAAGTCTCACAATGGAGATGTTACTGGGCCTGCTCGAGCAAATCGATGAACAACGGGAGGACAGTGCTACAGTGCATCTTATTTAAGGCTTAATTTATTTTTTTACTTTATAAAGCCTATTAAGAATAATTTCAGACTGTTTTTTCATACAGTCTGAGCCAATTTACATCCCTACTGACAGCACCTGAGTATTTGTATTGCCACTTTTTGTTCCTGGCCTTGTTAATGGAGGCCAGGCTTGCGCGTGTTTGTGGTTAGAAATGCATTTTAACATTGCTTCTATGTGGCATAGAATGTTGCAAACTTGTTATTTATATGAAATGAAATTATGATGGGGCTAAAGAAAAAAAAGTTTTTAATTTTAGTTCCCATTTATGTTAGTTGAATGATCTTCATTGTATACTTACATTACTCTTATAGAACAAAATTGGGGGAAGGCAGAAAGACATTATTGCTACTAATACTTTTTCATATTTTCTATAATACACAAAAAGTATTTTTTGAAACAAACGTGCAAAATAGATTGTTCTTCAAACGATGTTCATGTCTCTCCCATGCTGGTGTCACCATATTTATTTGTCTCCTTGTTGCTGTAAAGTGTTAGGTTTTTGCCCTAGTTAATTTTTATCTATCCATGGCACATTATAAAAATGCTGCAAAATCTACTGTTTCTTTTGTGAAATGTTAAAAACTTAAATTTCAAGCTCTTTCCATCTCATTAGCACTTGCATTTAAAAGCTATTTCCCTGCACCATTATTTTTATCTCAACCTTCTCTAAGCACTTAACAAATGTTACCAGCTCAATATACCAGTCCTGATGTTCAACTGCAGAAAACAGAGACCACTGAAAATAACGGAACACTTATTATATAATAATACAATGTCAGGGTTACAGCAGGTCTAGGATTGGTTCATTCAATCACTCCACCAAATATTTGATAGCTCAAATTGTTTTCATACTTATGCTTTGCTTCCTCTTTTATCTCTTGGCTAATTGCACTCTCATTTCCAAGTTGGATATTACGTTTATTACATGCAAGTATGACACTGGCCTGCAGGGAAAAATTGAGATTTCTTTTTTTTTTTTAAATTTTTATTAGTGAGACATCATGAGGTACAGTTGTAGACTTACAAATTTTTGTGCTTGGGTTTCGATTATACAATGATCAAATACCCATCCCTCCGCCAGTGCCCATTTCCCACCACCACGGATCCCAGTATCCCTCCCACCCCCCAACCCCCCATCCCACCCTGCCTCTGTGGCAGGGCATTCCCTTTTGTTCTCTCAGAATCAAGATTTCTTGACTAGAGATGTAACATACACACACACACACAGAATTATTTTTTCTGTAAATGACCCCCCCCATAAACCTTTTAAGATAAGTACCTTCCGTGATTCCCCCAACAGATGTTCTTTGCATCTCATTAGCTAAATTATATCAGATAAATAGGACAAAGAACATTTCATGGTCAAGGAGACTGTACCAATGTGGAAATATCAGCAAGGGAGATGTATATGGATGCAGGCCTGAATCAGTTACAGGCAAGAGGAACAAAATGCACCATCAGTCCAAGCTTGATTAACTCCTGGGGCCAGGAACAGCTTCGTCTGAGCCATGAGGAGTTGAATAGCTGGGAAAAATCAGGGTTAATAGTGAAAGAATTGTGGGGAGAGGGGATGGAAAGGTGGAGAGTTTGCATAAAGCAAATGGTTTCTACATAGGCAGCCTCCAGTTATACTCCAGTCTCCATTCCTCCCAGTTTCCTTTTCTTAGTCTAATTATAATCCTGGGACTGGTTCCACTTTCCTGGTAGCCTAGGTCCCTCTCCTAACTGGAATCCAGTTCCCACTCTATTACCTTCTCTTTTTGTAAATATGAGCTATCCGCAGTGGTGCTTGAGGATTTTGGAAACCACCAGTCTACCCTAGCCTGGCCTACAGTGCTGGGAATTGAATACAGAGCTTCAAACATGCTAGGCATGAGCTCAATCACTTGAGATATTTCCCTGGCCCCATGTTACTTAGAATATTTGGGAAGCTTGTTGAAGAGATAGTACAGGGGTTAAGGCACTTGCATTGCATTGGTTTATACTGGTTTGATCTCTGGCACCACATTTGGTCCCTAGAGCTCTTCCAAGAGTCTCTCTTGAGCACAGAGCCAGGAGTAGCCCTGAGCACTGGTAAGTGTGGCCTAACGCCTCCCTCTCAAAGTTAATAATTTTGGGCCAGTGAGATAGTACAAGGATTAGAATATTTGCCTTGCACACAACCAACTCTGGGTTACCCCTAGCACTAACACATGGTCCTCCAGACACCTCCAGGAGAGATCCCTGAGCACAGAGTCAAGAGTAATCTCTGAGCCCAGCTGTGCATGGCCCCAAAAGAACAGCAAAAACAAACTAAAGTTTAGGAGACATATATAACAATGACAATAGAACAAATCAGAAATCATAAAATAAAATTTTATTGCTTTCATTCCAAAATTTGTCTATCCATCTAGCTATGTATTTAACTGCCTCTAGTTTGTACTCTGTTTTGAGGTTTAAAAACAGTTAGCCACCTGGTGGCATCATCAAGTCTTACTTATAAATGTTTATGAGAGCCAAATTATCTACATTCCTTTGTAGAATTTGAAGAATGGCTCATTGCTCTAAATGTTTGGAAATCTACATGGAGAAAAATATGTATTTGTATTTTTTTTTGAGGAGGGTGGGTTGAGCTATACCCAGCAGTACTCAGGGCTTATTCCTGACTCTGTAATCAGGGGGTCACCCCTGGTGGGGTTTGGGGAACATATGGGGTGCCAGGATTTAACCCAGCTTATCAGTATTGATGATAAGCACCCTCCCTGCTGTACTACCTCTGGCCCCACCTTTGGATTTCTTGCACCTTTATTGTTTCTGATAGGTTGTTGACATGACTGTGTTTGAATTTTTTCACAGAACTTTGGAGGCAGTGGATGAAAGCCATGTTGCTACAGAATTCCAGGGTTCTGCATCGAACTCTGGGGAATCCCAGCCCTTGGAAACTACCGGTGATGTGCCTGGTCCTTTCCTTACAGAATCTGGACTCTTCAAGAAGGTAAATGCTCTGTTTCTGATATTTGACTTTCTGGAATAAATACTTGAATTAGCTAATGGATTAAAGCACGATAAATTACCCCCTATATTTTTTTCTGATTAAGAAAGGGTCACTGGAAAAGAATATAGATGGAAAGGGGGCATGGTATGTTAAAGTACCCTAATAATAAATACTGACTCTCAAGAGAAAATCTTGAATGTTGCTTCCTGTTCTCTCCATGTGTTCTTCCTCGCTTCCATGGGCCCTTTAGTCCTTTTTATGTTATTAAATTTGAAGGCCTCTCCAGCTGTGCTCAGGGTCCTGGGGGCCACTCCTGGAGGTATTGGCCAACCTGGCCAGACAGTTCAATGCTTGGGCCTATAGATCTTTGTTGCTCTTGACTCTGCAGTGCTGGGGGCATCCAGGACTGTACCAGTGGGTGGGGAGCATCAGTGCTGGTGATCAAACTTGGGGCCTTGAGCATACAAGGCATGTGCTCCAGCTCTGTGTATTGTCTCCCCAGCTCCTGACTTTTTTCTTTTTCACAGACTATAATTTTATTTATAGATAAGTAATAGGATACCAGTACTAGGAATTAGATCTTCTTTTCAGTAAAAACATATTTAACTACTACATACTGTTAGGCATTCAGAGTTTTTATTATAACAGTACTTAGTTTTTTTTAAAAAGAAATCTTAATTTTTATAAAGTTGTTCACAGTAATTTATTGCATTTGATATTTCAACACCAATTCCACCGCCATTACACCTTCCCACCACCATTATTTTGCATTTTCCCACCACCACCAAGCCTGCCCAAAGGTAGATGCCAAATAATTTATCTTGTATTTATTGTTATGAGCAAGCAATTCATAAAAATAATCAAAAGATTCCTTTAGAGGAAAGTGTGTGAAAATTGTTGTATCTTACCTTGGAGTCATTAAGTCCTTGTATAATAGATCACTAACATGTTGTTAGAGGCTGAGCCTTGTGTTCTAAGGATATATTGTATATTTTAGATTAAGGTGGGTTACTTTCTACTTCATACCCCCTCAAATGTGGTGTGATACTCTTGGTATATCAATGGCATTAAGTATGAGATGTTGTTTGGCCGCTTTTGCTCCAGGAATTCTCAAATTTTAAATAGGGCGCTAGAGCTGGAGTTGAATTTTTAACTGGATGGTTATTTTGGGTCCGGAAGCATCTCTGCAGTGGGTTGCTCTCTTCCAAGACTTATTTGTGAGTATCTGGATTATGGTTGCTAATGTACTGATATGGGACCCAATGGTGGTTCAAGGGCATGACTGCCAGGCAGCTAGAAGCACAGCGAGATTGGGGGATGGGGACCCATTCCTGACTCCCTGCAAGCCTGGAAGTTTCAGTCACAAAACCTGCATACCTGGGATTTTCAGCAGATGCGTGAGGGGCTTCTCCGGATCCTGCGAAGATCAGCTGTGAGCATGGCAGCGATTGGTTCTGGAGTTTGTGGCTGCTGGGGTTCTTTTGGGGCAGGTGGAGGAACTTACCTGCCCCACTCCAAGGTGCCCCAGATGAAGTCAGCCTGGCACGGGGTGAGGAGGCATCTCTCCAGTAATTAGTTCTTAATATTTAGATATGTATGCACAGAACGGTCTTATCTAATGACATTGCCCTTATAATGAGGTGGGGTTTTTTTGTTTTTTTGTTGTTTGTTTGTTTTTGTGGCTGGAGAGGTAGTACATCAGATATGGTATTTGCTTTGCACATGGCTGACTCTGGTTCAATTCCTGGCAGCCATAATGTCCCCTGAAGCTCTGCCAGGAATGACCCCCACGTGTAGAGCGACTAAGCCCTGAACAGTGCTGAATGTGGCCCCAAAACAAACAGATATATTTCTTCAAGATGGGAGGTAGAAACATGTGTCCACAGGTAAGTGCATTGAGTCATTTCTGAAGAGACCGTCTCCTGCGTTCATGACTGTTAGAAAGAAAGTAATATCTTGGGTCTCAGGCTAAGGGAGGCCAGGTTAGCAGCAGGGCCTTGAACATTGTATAATAAATGCATTTCTTCTAACATGGTGGCCTCTCAGTATCTGTGTTGCAAACAATAATGCCCAGAAGTTGGAGGGGGAGAAAGATAGAGAGAGAAATAGAGAGAAAGAAAGAAGGAGGAGGAGAAAGAGGAAGAGAAGGAGGAGGAGAAAGAGGAAGAGATGGAGGAGGAGGAGGAAGAGCAGGAGGAGGAGGCAAAGGTGGAGGAGGAGGAGGAGGAGGTAAAGGTGGAGGAGGAGAAGGAGGAGGAGGAGGAGGAGGAGGAAGAGGAGGAGGAGAGGTAGAAGAGAGTCATCGACTCAGGCTGGGGGGAGCAGTGTGGATATGGGGGATATTGATGGTGGGAAATATACACTGGTGGAGGGATGGGTGTTGAAACTCTATATGACTGGAACCAGATCATGAAAGCTTTGTAACTAACTATATCTCATGGTGATTCAATTTAAAAAATTAATTAATTAAAAAAATAAATAAATGCATTTCTTGCAACTTTTGATAAAAGTGAGGATTAGGAGAGAAAGACAGTTTGTCCTGGAAGAAATCCTACCCCCCAAATGAAATATGCTTTAGTGGTCCTATATATTAAAAATAAAAAAAAATTAAAAGCTTAAAGTTATGAAAAAATTGCAGAACATTTTGGAGATTGGATACACAGCAATGTAGATATACCTGATACTACTTAACTGTATGCTTAAAGTGATGAAGATGGTAGATTTTATGTTATACTTATTTGGGCTCAATTGTCACTGTCACTGTCCAAAGTCACTGTCCTCCCGTTGTTCATCGATTTGCTCGAGCGGGCTCAGTAACGTCTCCATTGGAAACTTTGTTGTTACTGTGTTTGGCATATCGAATACATCACGGGTAGCTTGCCAGGCTCTGCTGTGCTGGCGAGATACTCTCGGCAGCTTGCCGGGCTCTCCAAGAGGGGCGGAGGAATTGAACTCGGGTCGGCCATGTTGGCTGCGTGCAAGGCAAACACCCTACCGCAAAATTAAAAAATTAGTTATTGAAAATAGTAAAGGAAAAAGGATATGATAAAATTATTAGCACAAAGTTTATATTTTTCTAGGGCATGACAGAAGTAGACAGATATTCAACTGAGAATGCTTCCTAACTCAAATAGCAAACTACTAATTAGAATACCATAAATATGATTAAACTTTATAAAATGTGGAAATTAAAAAGTTGTTTTTGGGGTCAGAGAGATAGAACAGCAGGTAAGGCGCTTGCCTTGCCTGTGACTGATCCAGGTTTGATTCACCAAGCCCTCTGGGAGTAATCCCTGAGTTCAGAGCTTGAACATCACTGGATGGGACCCCCAAAACAAACAAACAAACAAAAAAGGAAATGGCTCATTATGAACAAAAAATTAGACCTGTCTAATAATTGGACCTCACCTGAGTTTTAAGTGACTTCCTATAATTGTCCTTCAGGAACTTAAAGTAATTTATGAGATCAGAGAGATAGCATAGCAAGTAGACAATTTGCTTTCATACCGCCCACCCAGGTTTGATCCCCAGCATCCCCTATGGTTGGTTCTCCAAACCCTGCCAGGAGTGAGTCCTGAGCACAGAGCCAGGAATCAGCCCTGAGTACCACAGGTGTGTCCCCAAACCTAAAATATGATTAAATATATATAAGTAATTTAGTAAGTATATGGCAGAGCCTGGCAAGCTCCCTGTGACGTATTGGATATGCCAGACACAGTAACAACAAAGTCTCCAATGGAGATGTTACTGGGCCCGCTCGAGCAAATAATTACATATCATGTGATATTGACTGAAATATGGGAACTAAACCCAGGAATTAGTTGATGGCATTAGAGTTGGGGTCAAAAACTTAAGTTTCTGGTTGACCCCATTCTGAGGTAACCCATGTCCCAACTCTGGAGGTCATCTCTACCTCACTGCACTCCATCCTGGGCCTGCCTGTCCTTCAGGGCTCACTCCCGGCTGTGTGCTGAGAGGTCACTCAAGGAACCGCATGCAGTGGTCAGGCTTGGTGGCGTGCAAAGGAAACGCCTTAGTCCTCTCCGGCCACCCTGTGTCCTTCTTTAGCGCAGGGATTTCTGTTACTTCTGGCCTTTCCTCTCTTTTTCCCACCTTCTCCTTAGGCTGAGTGTCCTTCCTCAGGGAGGCTATTTTACTTCACAAAGCAACAATGCCAACAAAATGAAAAGTAAACTCCCAGAGCACGCCAGGTTCCACAGCGTGCCTCTACCTCGTGTTCTGTTGCCCCCGGAGTCCTGTTTTCGAGGTGCTGAGCCTTGGCGAGACCCATTTCCAGCCTTTGCTCTCTCTTGGCAGTCCACAGCAGAGGCTCCCGAGGCCAAGTCAGAAAGTTTGTGAGTTCCAGGTCTGGCAGTGGGGTAGAGGCCAGTTGGCACGTGTGGGAAGGTCAGACATCTAGAAGCAGAAACAGTTGGAGCTTTCCTTGGAGCAGGAGAGCAGCCAGGGCAGATGAAAAGGGGCCAGGAACTCAGCAAAGGGAGCAAGCAGAGCACCGTGTCCGGCTTTCCCAATGCTACCTGTCACCTGAAACGGGGTCAGCCAGGCCCCGCCTGTACTTTCTATAGATACCACACCCTCCTCCGCAGAGATGCCAAATACCACAACAGGAAGAACTGGCTCCTGGGTCCTCTCCTGGGCTTCCCTGCTGCCTCTCCCCTTGCCCTCTCTCGCTTCTCATCCCTCCTCCGTCCTCTCTCTGCCCACTGCCCCCACTTCAGGCTCTGCTCTCCGTAGGCTTCTCCTCTGCACATTCCACTAGAACTTAGGGGAAAGGCCACGCAGGAATTTCTCTCCCTGCTGGGAAGTTCTTAACTAAAGTCTAGAGATCAAGGCAGGAGTCCTGGAACCATTAGTTCTCATAGGCACAACACACCCCACCCCTCCTCTCTGGCCAAAATTATGGGAAAACAGAAGTTATCACCACTTAGATTCAGGGTAGTTCATACCTACTGTGAGGACTCGGTGCCAAGGTAATTTCCATAGCTTCCAAATACCCTTCTCTTCATCTACTCATCTCCTTGCCCCAGGGAGCCTACTACCTTCCTTCCAGACTCAGTAGAATTTTAAACTATTTTTTTTAAATCCCACCAGAAGATGTTCCTTGTATTTCTCTTTTTTGTTAAAAATGCTACCACTCATTATCCTGGCTGAAGAGAGTGAAAAGATGGAAAGTCATATTTTAAAAAATCTTTTCTCTTCACCTGAAAAATATTCATCTGACCAGCTACAAATTCTTGTGGAATTTTAGACAATTCTATCAAGACCACCCGTGGCATTTTTCAAGGCAGAAGACCATATATTCTTCTTCTTCTTTTTTCCCCCTCCTCCTCCTCCTTTGTTAAATTATTGTTTTATTTTTATGATTTATTTTTATTGTAATTTAGGTTACATGATTACTGTAGTGTCAATTTTCTTGGTTTTGATGAACAACATAACTGCACCTTCACCACCTCCAACGCACCCAGGACCTCCTTCACATAAATACTTCTTTAGATTCAGCCTTTAGAGTTATATCTCTTAATTAAAACTGATATTTGCACTTTTATTTGTTTGTTTATTCATGAGCTGTACCCAACAGTGCCGAGGGCCATTCCCAGTAGAGGCTGGAGGATCTGCAGTGTTTGATTGAGCCTAGGACTCTGGCATGCAAAGCATGTGTTCCAGCCTTTTGAAACACCACTTCTGGACCCTTATATATGGAACCATATGGTCCCCTGAGCTTTTTCAGGAATGACCCCCAAGTGCAGAGCCAGGATTGTGTGTATATGTGTGTATGTAAATATATAAAAATGTTTTTATTTAAATTTTTAAAATTTCATCAAAGAACTGTGATTTACAAAGTTATTGATAATAGGCAGACAATATTCCAACAGCATTCCCACCATCAGTGTCAGCTTTGCTCCACCAGTGTTCCACCTACTTCTCCACTCTACCCCCACCTGCTGCCTTGACAGGTACATTTCAAAGTCCAGTGGTTATAGTTTAGATCTCATGTGTTTTTTTTTTAATTTTTATTAGTGACAAACCAAGAGGTACAGTTGTAGACTTACAAATTTTTGTGCTTGGGTTTCAATTATACAATGATTAAGTACCCATCCCTCCACCAGTGCCCATTTTCCACCACCACGGATCCCAGTATCCCTCCCAACCCTCATCCTCCCCATCCCACCCTGTCTCTGTGGCAGGGCATTCCCTTTTGTTCTCTCTCCCCTTTTGGGTGCTGTGGTTTGCAAAAGAGGAATTGTAGATCTCATGTTTTCAGTGTTATTGGGTCTGTTATTTGTGTATACAGCCATACCACTCTCTCACATCACCGGTATACAAGGGTGACTCCTGATCACTTTACTTTTCTTTTTCATCTTCCTTCCCCCTTAATTTCATTCTTTCTCTGTCTTTCTTCTCCCATACTCTGGAGTAAAGGGCGATTTACGCACCCCACACAACTTCACTATATTAAATGCAATCATACTGTCTTTGTTATTATTATTTTGGATTACTTCTCTCAACATGATATCTTCCAGTTTCAACCAGGTTGCAACAAATTGCATAATTTCATCATTCCTTGCAGCTGCATAGTATTTTATTGTGTATCTATAACACATCCTTGTAATCTTTTCATCTGTCGCTGGACACTTAGGTTGATGCCATATTTTAGCTATTTTACTTAGTTCTTCAGTGAATAATGATGTGCATATGTCTTTATGATTTTTTTTGTCTTGGGGGTAGATGCCCAAAAATGGAATTGCTTGATCACGGCAGTTCAAGTCTAAGGTTACTGAGAACTCTCCACACTGTTTTCCACAGGGTTTGAGCCAGACATTCCCATTAGATGAGAGTTCATTTTCACCACATCCCTGTCAACACTGATTATTTGTACTTTTTTTGGGGAGGGCACCTTCCCACCACCTTTATCTCCAGTTTTTCCAACCACCCCTTAAACCTGCCCCCATAGCAGGCCCTCAATATTTACTTCACATTGTTTGTTATCATTTTCTAAAAGAATGATAAAAAAAAAAGTTTTCTCAGAAGAAAGTTAGTGAAGTTGTGTATCTCACCATGAAGCTATTTAGGTCCTTGTATAAGAGATTACTAAGATGTGTTACAGGTTAAGCCTTCTGTGTTGATATTTTGTTAATCGAGATTGGTTGCCTTCTACATGGAGTCCCATCCAATCTGGTGTGCTACTCCTGCTTTATCAGTGTTGTAGGAGTTGAGATATTGCTCCAGGAAGTCCAAAATTTTTAACGAGGTGATACAGTTGGAGTTAAATTTTTAAAAGATTGGCGTTTTGTGGTGTGTGCCAGAATGCCGGGCTTCCAGTAGTACTGGTGAATAGGAGGAGGTAACCCATTACCAACTCCTTGAAAGCCTGGAGATTTCAGTCACAAACCCGCATACCTGAGTTTCTCAACAGGTTAATTTCTGAATGAGACTCATCCTGAGCAGTGGAGTCTGTCTGGAAGCATGGCAGCAGTTGTGGAGTGTAGAGGTTTTTGGCTGCCGCAGCTCTGTTTGGACAGATGCTGGACTCACCCACATCCTTCTGGGATACTATGGATGACTCAGCCTTGCTTGGGGTCCAGAAGAATCTCTGCAACTCATTGATCTCTCTCGAGATTTATTTATGAGTTTCTGGATCATGGACTGTGAAAGAGTTTCTCTGGGCCCTTATTTACTTTCATGTTAAGCAATTTGCTTTTCCCTAAACAACCAGAATATATTCACTCTCTATCTTTGTTTTGAACATTCTGTGTTATTGTGTTTGTTTATTTGTTTAACATGCTATTAAAATTCTTTAGAGCTGGCAATGCTATATTGAATCCTTCAATTAAAATAAGAAGATATTTCCCACACCCACTTGTGTAAACAGAAATATGAATCCTTAATTACAAGGAGAGTATTGCCTCTCAAGGCATATGTATATATACCAGTGAGGGGAAAAACGTGACTACAAATCAAAACAAGAATATTACTAAGTTTAAATTTTAGATGGGAAAAATCACTAGGGATTTCATACTTGTTACAAGAACACAACTTTCCTTTTAGGCAGTGGCTTACGGTCTTTGGTCAGATTTAAAATAGAAGACATGTCTGTATGAAGCACAGCAGATCAATTTTTTTAGTGAGAGAAAGTATAAATAAGTAGTAGTATTAAATGCAGCTATCTAGAGCATAAGCAGCAAACATGTTGAATAATTCTTTCTTTGCCTAAAAGAGGTTTGAGATTATAGAGTAATTTGCTGCATTTATTTTCACATAGATAATTTTAATTTCTTGTGTTACATTTACTGCTGAATTTAGTTTTGTAAGTAAAACTGTCTTAATTCTTCTACACTTCTAAGTATCCTCCAGGAAACTTAGAACACACTTTATTAATTAAATATTTCTTTTGAAAAATAGAACAAGTGTACTGAGTATTATGTTCCTAATTAAAATGAACATCTTCAAAGAGGATGATTATTTTAATGAGAATTTAGATGATTTTAAGTAAAATATTTTAATCTCCCTTTATTCTAATTATTTTGATCTAGAAAATTATATGTGACTATACTAATTATAAGTAACATTTTTCACCATTTCTATGACATATGAAAACTTGGTCATATTTTATTTTGGAGCCAAGTTCCAATAAGGACAATAAACAGGTGAAACAATTATTGGATTAATGCAAATCCAAAGCTATTTTTCTTTATCCATTTGGATTCCTTTCTTCTCCGTGATCTAGATCAAGCCTCTTTTTCTCATTGTCTATAAGGGTATGTGCATATGTATAGGTATGTCTTGATTTGTACTTATTTTTTTTACATAAGGCCACACCTAGGTGGCTGGAGGCTCTAGGTGGGGCCACTCCTGCAGTATTCAGGGCGCTGCACATGCAAGACCTGTGTTCTAGCACCTGAGACGAGACATCTCACTGGCCTTGGAGATATATATATATGTATTTATAAAGCACTGTGATTTACAAAGTTATTTGTGCTTGATTTTGTTTGTTTTGTTTAGAAGCCATACCCAGGATGTTCTGGGACTACTCCTAGCTCAGTGAGTTGTGCTTGGGGGACCCCAGCAGTGCTGGAGATGGAACCTAGGCCTCCTTCATATATGCAAAGCATACATGCCGGCTGTTTGAGCTATCTCTCCAGCCCCCAGAGCTTGATTCTTGTCAGTGTCTCTGCCCCAGCAGACATCTGTGAGTCTCTGGCTCCACTCTTGGGAATCGAATAGCCTAAGTCATCCCAGACACTTGTCCCGTTTGATCTCCCGAGATGGTTTGACTGCCATTGTTTCTGAGAACATTTTTTCTTGTGGGACTAATCTTATAATTGTCCAGGTGGGGCATGTCCCAGCTTCCAGCCTGGTTAGTTTAGTTTGATCAATAAGTATAATAATTCATCTCAAGAAGAAGTGGCTGTGGAGGTAGCAGAGACAGTTTCTAACACTTTCCCATGTTTTCCAGGAGGTTGACCACTTTTGAGAGGTGAAGTGTCATTTCCCTGCCTACACCTCCCCTTCCCCTCATTCCCTCTCTGTCCATGTTTCTCTTGATGCCCAACGGTGGAGGAGTCACTCCAAGCTCTTACCTGTGCTGATCTGAAATACTAAATACACTATCAGAAAAAAAATCAAAAGTGAGCAGTGTGTGGGCTAGAGAAGGTAATACAGCGGGTAGGGCTTTTGCCCTGTACCAGGCTGACCAGAATTAGATCCCTGACATCCTAGGTGATCCCCCCACCACCACCACCAAGCACCACTGGAGGAATTTTACAGTGCAGAGCCAGGAGTAACCCCTGAGCATTGTCAGCTGCTAGGGCTACCTCAGAGGTGCTCAGGAGCCACCAAAGCTATATCCAGTGTTCTTGGGGGCATGCAGTGCCAGGGATCAAACTCGAAGCTTCGCATATGCCAAGCATGCACTCCTGCCATTTGAATCATTTCCCTGGTACCTGCTTGTTTAATTTTTGATAGCTCTTTGATTTCTTGTGAGTTGTGTAAATATAAATGGCATTCTCTGAGTGGCCTACTGTGATATCCACATGTCTTTAAAAATCCATCCTACTGTCTTTGCAGGAAAGACTTGCTAGGCATGAGAAAGGGTACATGCAAACTTCAAAACATCTCTTAAGAACACCTCACCCAGCTTTTTCCTTGTGACCTCTGCCACAGGAAAAGTTGTTCATTTTCCTCTTTGTACTACCACTTACCTAGGATGGACTGCAGTGTCAGCACTTACCACATTGATTTTTAAGTCCCCTTCCTTTCTAGACTAGGAGACCCTATGTCTTAGACTCACAGACTCTGTACAATTGACACCTTACTATCAGTTTTTCATGATGAATGTTGTATATTAATACGAGAAATATGATAGGAAAGAAGGCTGTTACAAATGTGTTGTTTATTTCAGCCCTAGTATGAATTTAATTTTATTGAAACGTTCACAAATCCATCAGGAAAACTCAGCAACAAGGCCTAGACATCCAGATGTATGTAAATGGTGCGTGGACAGTGGAAAGAGAATGTGTCCTTTTGTGGAGTGTGGTCCCGCTCCACCCCTCCTCCTGCATGTGTGCACTAGTCACATGGAGTGGAGGGAGCTATCCCCCTGCACATCTGGTGGATGAGCAATAAAATTAGGAGAAGGGAACAAATGTAATCACATATGTACTGAGACTCTACATGGATATGAATTCTAAAGTAAATGGAGGTCCAATGAAGTCACTAAAATACATTTTAAGGAATACTTCGTAAAGTCGCAGTAAATAAAAATGGATAAATGACAATTAAAGGTTAAGTGAAAAGCTGAGAAAAGAAAGGTGGTGGGCCCTGAGGCTTCAAAGAGAGAAGGGAGGACTCACATGGCCAAAACACTAATTTAATATTTATCCTGTTGTATAGATCCATTTGATTAAAGAGTTATTTTATTTATTTATTTTGGGGCTGGAGCTCCTCCGCCCCTCTCAGAGAGCCCGGCAAGCTACCGAGAGTATCTCACCTGCCTGGCAAGCTACCCGTGATGTATTCGATATGCCAAACACAGTAACAAGTCTCACAATGTTACTGGGCCTGCTCGAGCAAATCAATGAACAATGGGAGGGCAGTGAGAGTGACAGTGATTTTTGAAGATAAGCCTTAAATCTAAATAAATGCTTTCAATTTCCCGTCTTCTAGATAGTTAAGGGAATGGCACAAAGTTTCTCTTGATTGATGTTAGCCCAAAGTAATTCATGTGCCAAAGTGGTTTGTCTTGGGAGGCCTATCCTTCAATTGCAGAAATCAAGGTAGAACATGGTAGCATCAGACATACTTCTTGTCTCCTTAAAAGCATGGAAACATTGATAGACAGCAAGAGTCGCTTTTCTGTAAGCAATTTCATAAGCTTTCTCCATGCTGGAAAATATTGCTTTGATATACTAAGTATGGTATTATGACCAGTGTTTATTGCAAGCCAATTGGTTTTTTTTTTTCCTATCAAAATCTATTATCTTCTCCTATAAGAAAAAGCTTGCTGGGGGCTGGAGCAATAGGACAGCAGATAGGGCACTTGCCTTGCAAAAGGCAGGCCTCGGTCGAATCTCTGATATCACATAGTGTCCCCAGCCCTGCCAGAAGTGATCCCTGAGTGCAGAGCTAGGAGTACATCTTGAGCATTACTGAGTGTGACCCAAAAACCTAAAAAAATGGGAAAGAAAAGAAAAAGAAGACTGCCTATGTGTAACTGGTTTTGGAAAAATGCAGGTTGTCTGCATCTGTCTGGTACTTTGTATTGGACGCATTCTTCGTCGCCAGAATATAGCAGGATGCAGCTCAATGAGTGGTTTGTTTTCTTTCCACGCCAGGTATATGGGTTGTCTTCCTTTGAGGTTGTGTCTGTGGGTGTTGTTTATTTGCATATGTTCAAGAAAACATAAATATATATCAGCCAGCCTAGTTGCTTTATGAACCCTAAAGAGGAATCCTAACTGTGGTAGAGTTTTGAGGGGCTTTTCGGAGTGTGGAAATACAATTATTAATTTTGTCCTCAATATTTTATTGGTTTATAGAAAAAAGTTTCAAACAGTATTGAAACATAGAAAATGAAGATTTAAAACCTCTTTTATCCTTCAGGTATACCAAGTTTAGTAAGTATGGAAGCTTTCAACTTTTTTTTTTTCTTATGCACACTACATAAGAAATATGTATGCTCTTTTTGTATCCTTACAACATTTATTTTTACTTATGTGGTAAGTAGAGTCCATATGTATTTTCCCTGCTAAGGTATCAGATACTGCATATAATTCTCTAGCTTTAAAAACAACAAACAAAAAAATCAGGGATCTGTGATCATCCTTACCAAGTCAGTGTTTACAACTACGTGTCTTTGAATTCCATATGTATAATATGATGGGCCTACTATTTTAAAATTTATCAATCTTTATTTGTGGACATTTAGGTTGACTTTATTTGTTTGTTTGTTTTTTTATTTCATTATCTATACTATCCTGGTAATGTGTTTTTCGTCTCAGGTTGGTTTGTTTCCCTAAGCTGGTGTTGGCGGAAAATTCAAGGCAGAATCAGAAGCCTGGACTAGTTACAGAGGGAAGGGGTTATTTTAGGTGTCACAAGCAGCCTGAGGAATACCAGCCCGAGGGGTAGAGTTGCCTACCCAGTTAGCCCAGGGCTAAAGGAGTTTATATGCTCCCAAAAGGTACATAATTCAATGGCAGGTCTTCTTTATACAAATGAGTTTTCCGTTGGTGCATTCTGATTGGTGGACATTTTGTTCTAGCATTCCAGTCCTGAGTGGTCTGGGCTGGCTGGTACTACTTTAGCGTCTGCTGCCTCTGGGCATCCCTGAACAAGCCAGCCTGCCTGGACTTGCCTCCAGCTACTCCCTGAAACCGTCAGGATTGTTTTAGGTAGCAGAATGCAAGTGACTCCAAAATGCTTCATATGTCTTGTCAGCAATATTTCTGGGGCGATAAATTTTTTAGAAATAAATGACTGAATCAAAGCATGCATATTTGTAAATGCCACAGATGTTATCAAATTGCACATTCAAAGGTCTTATCAATCTGAGGTCCCAACCAAAGTGAATGGATGTGCATATTTTCCCATCACTTTGATTACACACTACATTCATAGTCTTTCATTTTGTCAACGGGTCTGTGTCCCCTCTTTACATTACTCAAGGGGTGGCTGAGCAATGCTTATTGCCTTTTGTACTTCAGGGAAACGATCTTTTCTCGTTCTTGGCTCATTTTTGTATTGACTTGTTCGTTTGCTGAAACTATCTGTGCTAAAATGATGATCATTTATATTCAAAATGGATGTTATATTTTAATATGGAACATTTTTGTCTTTTCTGTATTCCCACACCTCTTCCTCCTTCTCTTCTTCCATTTTATTTTCTGCTTTTCTTCTGTATCCTTTTCCTTATTAACAATGTTAGTGTTTTGTTATCCCTTCAGGGTTTAACTTTGTTGAGTTTTGTTGGGGGGGAGAGGGGTTTTATGTGAGAGTAACTCTTAAGTAGAAAAAAAGTCCTGTAGGCTTGGGTATCAAACACGGGGAGCTGGGGCTTTGACATAATTGGGTGGGGGACTGACACTGATATAGTAGAATTAATTCAGAGCATAGAAGAATACCATAACTGCCATTTCCTGTCATTCTTGCGTTTCTTTCAGTTCCTTTGTTCAAGTGAATTTCTGGAACTTAGTATTATAAGCATTTACAATAGTTCTCTAGATGCATCAAAGACTGAAGACATTTAAATGACAGACCATGAGATACTATTTCCAGCTTTTGTCAAGGTGATCCCTTTCCTCCAGGAAGACCAGGCCTGCATGCTCCTGGCATCCTATAAGGAATCACCAGCCATTGTAAAGCCCAGGGCAAATACAATGCTCCATATAAGTGGTAATTACTATTATTGTTCTCCAACATCCTTACATTTCAAGCCGAATTCCTACTGGCTAATTCAGGTCAGGGGGATATTAAAGTTCTCATGACATCATCCCTATAATAAAGAGGAGTAGCTGGTCATGATGCTCATTTGTTTTCCTCAGGCCACCAAGAGAGGAGCCCATCACCATATAGGCCTGAGAGATGTAAAAGGGGGTTTTTATTTCATTGAAGTAGAAACATTTTTCTTAATTCTGATAGGGTATTCATTTGGGTCAGAAGGCCTTCATTGAGTATTCTTCTTTTATCAAGAAAAAAGATCAGGTCTCTGGCTACCCCCACCCGTGACGATTTGGGGAAAACTAAGAACCATATCTGGTGGCCTATGTAGCTCTCTGGACATTGACCCACTGCAATATTTAATATTCTCTCGTGAGAAGAACTCTGAAGACTGGTCAGAGAGAGAAGCCCAATGGGGGGCCGAACCTGCTGTGGATGTGGCTGTGGCAGGTGTAATGGGTGTGCCAACAATCGCAGCAGGAGCTTGGATGCTCGGAATAGGTGTTCTGACTCTCGGAATCGATGTGAAAATTCCAGAAACAGGTACTATGACCGGGACATGGAGGTAAGCCCTTGAAAAGAAAATGCTTCCAAAATCACTGATTTGTCCATTGTCTCTTCAATAAGTTTGATTGTGAGGAACATGCTCCTGAATTAGTATGTATTATGATCTATTGCAGGACAAATGCCATTTTAATCTCTGGCACTTGAAAGTATTCAGAGCATTATTTAGTTACATGCTCTCATGGATCATTCTTTCTGAGCATTAAACAGCTTTTTCATATGTGTGTGTGTCGTTTGTTTGTACTTTTGCATTTTGCAATTGGTAGAGCTTAATGAGCCAAGTAAATGCCAGTGAGAACAGTTTCTGCTTCTTAGTATTCTCTGAGACTTACTATCTCTACTCTACACCTTTCAGAACTTAAGTTTTGCTAGAAAAGAATCTAGCAATTTTACACTGTCTCTAAAGTCACTTTCCTTTGGAATGGGGACTCAACTGCAGCTTACCACATTCTTACTTGAATCAGAAAATAAATCACATCAATGTGACTTCAAGAAGCATAAATATTGGTTTAATAATCCATGGTTTCATTTCAAATTGAGAACTCTGTTGGTTTTTTTTTTGCATGCCTGATTTGACAGAGCATGTTGTCTTATAGTGAGAGGTGAATTGAGGTTTTACCCCTGATGGCTACTCATTATCTCCAGACCCTGTTTATCAAGGCCAGTATACTGTTTTAGTGTGAAATAATCTGTGGCCCTCCTACCAGCCTGAATGTGCCTTTGATGTTTGCTCATCCCTCTCTTCTCACCTGTAATATTATACATGTGCTTTGCTTTGGTGCATGCTGGTCTTGAAGCTATTAGAATGGAATGTGTAGAATGTCGATGTCAGGCAGGTATTATAATGTGCTCTAAGAAAAGCATGTCCTGTATTTCTGATCTGTTGTTTTTCCAGGATACTGATTAAAGTGTAACCCATAATTTAATCAAATTGTCAATAGATTTTAAACTGTACATGTGTTGGGATGCAATTTATGTGTGTATGTGTGTGTATACACACACATACACACAAACATACACACACACACACACTTTGAAGAACATCTAGGTGCTGAAGAGGCAGTTGAAGGTGGATCAAGCATTTGAAGCTGGCAGATTGTTGACCACATCAGTGAGATGGATGCTCTTAGATGTTTCTTGTATTCATAACTGAAGGGAAGAGACTTCATGTTTTAACTATTCTAAGTCCATTCCCATGACTATTGATTTTACTGTTATTTTACCTTAACAGGGCTTTGCTTTCTCTCTGACACAGTATTGGATGACTTTCTCTTTTGAAAGCTTTATTCAAATACCATCTATAAAGAGGCCAAATACTCACCATGTATAGATTTGTAGCCTTTGATAATTGTTGAGTAATTATCAGCTACCAGAAGATATTTTTAATGAGTTCCAACCATCCATGGAAGAAAATGACCAGAAAAAATAAAGAATAAAACTAAAATCTATGATCAGAGCATGAACAGATAATACTAACATAAATGCCTCCAGTCTTCATTCCTTGGCTGACTGACAGCAGCTCTTAGAATCTGAATGTTATTAACATGCCACAAAAATAGTCCAAATAACACCCTATATAACGAGGAAAATTTTATGACTTGATATTGTTATATTAGTATTTTAAAATAAAGATTGACCAACTTAGACAGTGAGGCAAGCAGGGACTCTCTTTGGCGTTGATACTAAAATGCCTCCTTTAAAGCATCTTCCTGGTGGTGATGAAATCATGCATACCATTGCACAGGACTTTGTCCTTGGATTCTCTCATAATTTTTTTCTAAATCTGATAAAGGAGAATATCAGAGGACATCACAGAAGTAAGCTCTAATAGGTTAGCAATTGAGTGATAGCCACTATCATGCATATGTTAGTTCAAAATACCAAATTTTTTCAAGTGTTTTATAAAAGGGCAATTTTCATTAGAACAAAGCAATTTTGGTTTTATATATCATTTTAAAGCTATGTATCATTTAAAAATCATTTTAAAGTTGTATCATTTAAACACTAGGGTGTCAGAGAGATAGTACAATGTGTAGGGCACTTGTCTTGCATATGGCTGAACCTGGTTCAATCCTCAGCATCTCATATGGTCCCCAGAGTTCTCCAGGAGTGAGCACAGAGTCTGGAGTAAGTCCTGAGAACTGCCACAAAAAAAAGTGATAATACTCCAAACTGGCTATGGTGATATAATATGCACCTATGGATATAAGAAAAAGTTGTTTTTCTTGACAGCTGCTCATCTTTAAAACCCTGCCTGCCTGACTGTTATCTCATTTGCTAAGTTCCCCTGAATTCCCAATTGTATTGTCTGATACCTCCTCATGGGGTTTTGTAATAGCCAAAGAAATATCTCCTTATTGTTATTATTCAAATGGTAATAGTCTTTTATTATTATTATTATTATTATCAAAAAGGTATGTCTTCTCCATTAGACTCCTTTAAGACAAGGTATCTCCATCTTATACCAAATGTCATACCTGTCTAGAGAAGTCACTCAATGCATGTCATTGCAACAATTGAAAAAGTGAGTTTTGAAGCACTGACAGTGCAGACCAGAGCTCTGATTGCAGCTTTTCTTTAGCCTATCCATGTTGTCTTAGGTAAGTTATTTATCCTCCATGGATCACAGCTGTTAGATTTGTAAACAGGGAATAGGAGTTGGATGAGAAAGTGCTCTGTGAAACCCATGGGATTCCACAGAGGAGTTTGGCGAGACTACCGCAGGAAGACAGGATGGCTGGAAAGCTGGATGGGAGAGGAATATGACCTTGCACTCTGCATGTCTTGTCTACTCTTAAGATAGTCACTTGAATCCAATCATTTATTGTAATTCAGGCAAAACAAGTTTAATCCCTCAGCACCACACATGATTCCCTAGCATGGCCAGGGGTCACTTCTGAGCACAGACCCAGGAGCAGCCTCTGAGCACTACTGGATGTGGCCTCCAACCTCCCTTTCCCCCCAACAAAGAAAAAATAGCTTTATTATGTGGCTCCCATTGAGGCATTATTATATGCCCCCAACCCAAACACAGATCATACCAGGTCAACTTGTCTATTGTAGTTATACTTTTTGTTTGTTTGTTTTCATTGGTTTGGGGTCCATGTTTCTTTATCAAGAAATGCTTTGTTTGTTTGTTTGTTTACTTTTGGTCCACACCTGGCAGTTCTCAGGGTTTACTCTTGGCTCCGCACTCAGGGATCACTCCTGGTGAGATTGGGACCATATGGGATGCTTGGGATCACACCCAGGCCAGCTGTGTGCAAGACAAGTGCTCTACCTGCTAAACTATCACTTTGGCCCTTGGAAATGATGTTTGTATTCCCTTCCTCTCCCCTTCTCTCTGTTAGTTAATGCTGTGATGGCTGACAGTGACACACACCTGACTCTGGTGCAATTATATATGAGCAGTGGTGCTCATAGGAGGTCACACTTCAAATGGTGCTTGTGTGCCCAGCTGCAGTGCTTCAAGAGTTTCCTTCCTTTGGCTGTGGTGCTTGCACACATGCTTGTTAGGGCTGGCACTCTCAATTGAGGCACACAGGTTTTAGCACTTGCATATCTTTTTGTTGTGGTGGTGTCATAGAGGTCACAACCCCTTTTGTGGTGCTTCACACCTTGGCTGTGGTGTGGTTGAAATTCTGGTGGGCGCTGGGGGATTGTAGATAGCAGAGTTGCCGGGATTGGACTTAGCACATGCAGGGCACCAGAGATTTGAACTCATGACCAAACACTTGTATGGCATGCATTCTGAGGCAATTGTGCTGTTCCTCAGGGCCCAGTTGTTACACTTTAAAATCAGACAAAGTGCTTGTCCCTGTTGAATTTTCATTAGTTTGATGAATCACTCTTTGCTTAGTGAAATGTTTTGCATTTTGTTAGCATCTACCTGAGCATTGACCATCCGGTTTCCTCTAATATAGCTGATGAGACAATTCTTTATTCTCCTGGCTCTGTTGAGATCTAACTAACACTGTATAAGTTGAAGTTTTCAACCTGTTGATTTTAACACATTTTAATGGTGTGAATATTCTTGATCACTTTCTTCTGCTTGGGGCTGGAGCAATAGTACAATGGGTAGAGTGTTTGCCTTGCATGCAGCTGACCTGGGTTCAATCCCCAGCATCTCATATGGTTTCCTGAGTACCACCAGTAGTAATTCCTGAGTAGAGAACCAGGAGTAATCCCTGAGCATTTCCAGGTGTGATCTAAAATAAAGCCAAAAAAAAAAAATAAAAACTCAAAAAACTTTCTTTTGCTTATTTATAAAGTCATTAAACATTGTTATTCAGGTTGGAATTACTGCGAGGGTAGTTTAATTCATTGATAGTCTATCAAGCAATTGATCTCTCCTGTAGTAATGATCTGTCCTTTCTACCTTCATCTTTAAAATAAAATAGCAAGGTTGTGAGTGGCTTCAGCACTCAGGTTGTGAGTGATGTTTAGCAGAGTACTAACTAGAGCCTCACATATTTTTAAAAACCTAAATAATAGTGAAGAAGTAAGTAGATACATTCAGGAGACAAGGAAAGAAGCACTAGTAGATCAAAGAACAGGAATAAGGAAAGGGATTCGCAAACCCATGTGCTCAGCAATCATCCAGAGCTCCGTAACATTCTGCCAGTGGCGTGGCCGCCATTCCTTAGTTTGGTATTTCTGCTATTTATTGATTCATTTTATGCTTGTTAATGAGGTGCCTCGGGAATTTCTCCTTTCAGTGAAAATGGCAGAAAATGAAAAGAGAATTGTTGGAAGTACATGAAACAATTTATTTGCACAAATTATTACGAAGTTACTCCAAACCAAGCCCAGTAGAAATGAAAATTAGGACTGGGGAGTTGGCTCAAGGCATTGGAGCAAACACTTGGTATGCAGGAGCCCTAGGTTCAGTCCCCACTATCACATGGTCCTCCCAAGCACTGCCAGGAATGACCCCTGAGCCCTGCATGAGGGGCAGCCCCTGAGCACCCTTCCACCAAATACAGTCACAGTCACGGTCCTCCCATTATTCATCAATTTGTTCGAGCGGGCCCAGTAACGTCTCCATCATAAGCCTTGTTGCTACTGTGTTTGGCATATTGAATATGTCACGGGTAGCTTGTCAGGCTTTGCCATGCAGGAGAGATACTCTCGGTAGCTTGCCAGGCTCTCCGAGAGGGGCAGAGGAATCGAACTCGGCTTGGCCGGGCTGGCTGAGCGCAAGGCAAACGCCCTACCACTGTGTTATCGTCCCAGCCCTCACCAAATACAAGAATTGAAAATTTTATTTAAGACTAAAGGTAAAATAAAGTATATCCGATATCATTGATGCTATTAATCTGTCTGCTAATCAGGAAAGTTAATGATAGATAATTCTTTTCATGAACACATTAAAAGATAAATTAACCAAAGTAGAATGTAGGTGTTTTTTTTTATCTTTTATTTTATTTATTTATTTTTTTCCTTTTTTCTTTTTTTATTAGTGAAACACCATGAGGTACAGTTATAGGCTTACAAATTTTGTGCTTGGGTTTCAGTTATACAATGATCAAATGCCCATCCCTCCACCAGTGCCCGTCATCCATCACCACGGGTCCCAGCATCCCCTCCCACCCCTCAACTCCCCCCCCCCCTTGTCCCATCCTGCCTCTGTGGCAGGGTATTCCCCCTTGTTCTCTCTCTCTTCTTTTGGGTACTGTGTTTTGCAAGAGAGGCTTTGAGTGGCAATCATGTTTGGTCTATCGACTACTAGCTGTTAGAAAAGATGAAGTTATGAAATTTACATACAAGTGGTACTACATGGAAAGTATCATGTTAAGCGAAATGAGTCAGAAAGAGCGGGATAGACACAGAAAGATTGCATTCATCTGGGGAACATAAAGCAACAAAAAGGGAGATTAACACCCAGGAATGGCTGAGATTAGTACCAGGAATTTTGCTCCATGAATGAAAGGCCAGCCACACGCTCTAGGTGAAAAGGAAGCTCAGATAGAGAAGAGAGTACCAAATGAAGGGTGTTGTGAGGACCCTCCCAGGGTGGGAGAAGCATGCTAAAAGTAGTCGATAGACCAAATATGATTGCCACTCAAAGCCTCTCTTGCAAGACACAGTGCCCAAGAACAGATGACTGATTAAAGAATGTAGGTGTTTTATTACAGAGGATGGTACAGAAAGCAATCTTAAAAAGTAGCTTTCTTTTCAGGGTGTAGGATGGAATTCAATCTTTATGTCAGATAAATTGTTGTAAGAGCTTGAACCAAAAATCATTTATTATGAACAAAATGTTTTAAAAGTAGTAATATTGATAGTCCTGATTTGATAGAAGGATTCAAAATAGAAAATATGCAACTGTGAATACAAGTATAGTTGCCTCTTGAGCACAGCTCAGAAAGTATTTTCTGATGTCACACCCGGCTGTCTTCAGGGATTACTCCTGGCTCTATGCTTAGGGGAGTTATATGGGATTCTGGGGATTCAATTCAGGTCAGCCATGTGCAAGTTAAGCACTTGCCGACTGTACTGTCTCTCCGACCCTGGAATGAAGAGATTTTAAGATTTTTAATATCAGAAGCTAGGAAAAATGGTTACAAATGAAACTCTTTAGAAAGGTAACCTGTTTTATGAGAAAGATATGTCCTATTTAGAGAATGTTGAGTTTGATGTACTAATTTGAAAACCAAACAGAACATTTTAGACTTTTTTTTTTCAGTTTTGTAGTTTTTGTTGTTGTGGTTGTGATGGTGGTAGTAGTGCTGCCGGTGCTGGTGTGTGTGTGTGTGTGTGTGTGTCTGTGTGTCTGTGTGTCTATCTGTCTGTGTACTAAGCATTTGATCTGCCAATGATCCAGGTCTCAGACACTGTTTTGTTTTTGTTTTTATAAACTGTCATCAAATCTTACTTGGCATCGAAGTCTGAGTTAAGCTCTTTCTTTTTCGGGTGGGACTGTTTTGGGGCCACACATGGCAGTAACCAGGGCTTACTCCTGCCTCTATGCTCAGGGATTACTCCTAGTGGGGCTTGGGGAACTATATGCAGTACCAGAGATTGAACCTGGGTTGGCCACATGCAAGGCAAATGTCCTACCCTCTGTACTATTTCTCTGGGACCCTGAGCTGAACTCTTAAGAGGCAATTTATTGGCTTTTTTGATCAACAAAATGTATGCATTATGGCATATGTACAGTTTCCCTTTCTAAAATTCTTTTAAAATACTCTGTCCCTAATGGGCTTTTTATTAGGGGTTGTGGATCTGTAATAAATTGAGAAGAAACGCCAGTGGTAATGGTGGGGGTGTTATGGAATCATACAGAAATAGGAATTATCTATATATATAGCAAAATTATGAGAAACATAATGATTAAACGCAAGAAAATCATAATAGTTCACACAAATAGATAGTAAAAGCAAAATGGGGGATTCCAAACATGGGTTAAGTTGAAGAAGAAAATGGATTGAACAGGAAGGTTGCCTTGGTTGATTTCATGTAATTCTTAAAAGTCAGGGAGCAGGAAAAGGGGGACACTGGGAATTGGACAGGGGTTAATGGGGAGTCCAAGGTTTACTGCAGGTTGAAGGAGAAGAAAAGATTGGAGGGGAAGTTCGGAAGAACAGCATCAGGAGTGTGGCCTGAGTCTGCCAGGTGTGACTGGAAAAGACCAGAAAAAAAAATTAGAAAAAGAATGTGAAGTTGATACAAAAGAAATTCAAACTGAAGCGTTTTCTTTTTCTTTGTAGAGGAAGAAAATTGCAACCAGAAAAGGAGAAATAAAAGCAGGGTGATTTGGAGAATAAGTATCCTTAGACAAAAGAAATTAGAATTGGTCGGGATGGGAGATGTGTGCAGAAAGTAGATAAAGAACCCAACATGATAACCTCTCAGTGGCTGTATTGCAAGAGAGGATGGGAAACGGGGGGTATACAGGGGATATTGGTGGTGGGGAATGTGTACTGGTGGAGGGATGGGTGTTTGATCATTGTGTGATTGTGACCGAAACATGAAAGCTTGTAACTATCTCACAGTGATTCAATAAAATTTAAAAAAAAAAAAAGAAGTTAGTAAGGGCTGTGGAAAGGGCCAGCTGAGTTCAGACAAGTGCAAAGGACTGTTGGGCCATGGTTCTTCCTTTATGCAGTAAGATCCAAGATTTCGAAGTCTAAAGGAAAGAAAAAAAGATCTCTTTGTCACTCTTCCAGTAGATGCATCAGTGGGGCCCCTGAAGTAATGTACGACAAAGGACCGTCTGTCATTCTGTTTTCCCCGCATCATACAGGCAACTCTCTTGGGACTCGGAACATAAATGTTACTCTAGTATCGGCTCTTCACTGGACTCCCAGTGCCTCCTTTGTACTTTTATCCTTCATACTAGTTTCTGCACACAGTAGCAGGTCTTCTGTTTGGTTTGGGTTTGGCAGAGGGGGGGCACAACTGATGGTGCTCAGGGAACCATGCAGTTCTGGAGATGGAATCCAGGGCCCACACATGCAAAGAATTTGCTCTGGATGCAGCAGAGGCATCTTTGAAAAGTACAAATTAGCTCCTCTTGCTTGCCTTTCCAGAAGCATGTGCTCAGTGCCCATCCCACACAGCAAAGAAATCTCTGCTCTCTACAGATTTCAGAGCCTTCTCCTCCCCACTCGTCCCTCCCCGTGCCCCTTTCCAGCCGTGAAGGAGTACAGGGCAACGAGCATGGCCTTGAGAACTTGGTCTGCCTGGGCATCACCAGAATGATTCCTTCTGATCATTCACCTCTGCCCAAAGCCCCCCACCCCCAAGTAGTCACAATTGCTCAACAATATGCAGGATGGGAAGTTAGTGTATGCTTCTGGGCAGACAAGCAATAGGAACTATAACTTATGCCTTTCAAAGATGCCTCTGCTGCATAGCTGGTTTGCATTGCTCCTGTGGTCACAGCCACGCTCTGCTTAATGGCATGGCTGACCCTGCCAAACTTTCCATATGATGGTTCCCCACCAGGAATCACACCTGTGCATCAGCCTGGGGGAGGGACAGGCCGTACCCCTCCCTCAGCACCCTCACACTCTTATGGTCAAACTGATGGACTCCCCTGAAGAAAGATTTTTCTGGACAAATCCTTGTTGTGAAGTGTCCCACGTGTATGTATTTCCTGCTGCTCTGTTCGGCTGGTTTGTTGCCTTTCTCCAGAACAACATGAACCCTGTGAAATAAGTAAAGACTTTTGTCCCCTGCTCGTTGTTATAGACCAATGTCTGGTGTGAACCAGGTGCTCAGAAAAAGTTTTGTGGGATGAATGATGTGTCTCTGTATCTTTTTAACCTAATTACATGTGTCTCTGTACCTTTTTAATTTAATTTGCTTATTTTCCATTGACAATACTGAGCTACCTATTAGAAGAAGATTCGGAGGTTTCTTAAATTTTCTTTTCTTCTTTTCTGGTGGGAAGTGAAGGGGGTACAGGGCCACACTCATCAGTGTTCAGGGCTTACTCTGGGCTGTGTTCAGGAATCAATTCCGGTGGGGCTCAGGGACCATATGCAGTGCCAGGTATCGAACCGGGATCAGCCGCATGCATGCAAGGTAAGCACCTAGACCTCCGTGCTATCTCTCCAGACCATCTCTTTTCTTACATTCGTCTCAGCTTGGCAGTCAGAACAGCCCATCATGTTTCATTTTTGCCATTTCGACAGTGGTGAGATTAGCCATCCCTGCAACATTCTGTAGGCAGTTGAGTACAAAACCTGTTTGTTTCCATGTGTCACAGTCTTTATATTCACCAGCCTCATTAATGGCATTAAAGAGAAAAAAAAAAGAAATCTGCCTTTGTAATTCTCTTACATAAGTTAATATTTTTTGTCACAAGCCACAAATGACTTTGGTAACTCTGTCCACGGCTATAGTAAGGTATCACCTGTGCTGGGGAATAAGGGGGCCCTTCTGGAGCGAGGAGGGGGGCTTTCTCAGGCCTCCAAGCCAAGTTCTGGTCTTTTCCTCTGGGACAGAGAGCTTCCTTCAGGGTACATGTATTCACTTCTGTTCATTCTATCCAGCAATGCTGGATAAATGCAATGCTCGGTGACATATACTCAGAAACATTGAACCAGGAGCTAGTCCTAGGTAAGGAACTCAGTAAGAAATGTAAACAAAATAATTCTGCATGATGAAAAAAAAAAAGATGGCTTTAGAGCTGGAAATTTTAAGAGCAAGTATAGAATCATAAAAATGAAATAGGGAAGGTCCACCCAGACCCCCTGCCTCGGAGTGATTGGCACAGCTCTGCTGGACTCTTTCATGGTGTAATTAATCTGTGTCACTCCCAAGGGGACATATTACCTGCCCATACCTGAAGCCTCTTTATATTTAGCATGGTGCAATTATTAATTAGCTCATACCCAGCACCCTGAGTTAGTATCATTATCTCTGCTTTACAAACAAGGAAAAGCAAGGGTGTTGGTACCTTGACTCCAAGCTATGTTCCAAAGTAGGTTCCCTAAAAAATTCCTGGGATTCCTGACTCGGTCTGCACGTGGCTTCCTTCCCTGTATCACCAATATATTATTGAATATGGAAATAACCCCAAACATGTTGTTCTTGTAGTATTTTAGCCTCTGCCTGTGTTTTGTTCATGAAAGGGGACAGTTCTCTGCTTGGTATGCTTATAGGTGGAAAAGAAGGGGTTAGGGGAAGCGGATGATATGGCTCGGGCACATGGAAAGGAAATGCATTCCTGGTGTCTGGGCTTGAAGGAGAAGTTATGTGAACAGGACTGCTGCAGGAGGTCTCAAGTCGGAAGGATATTTTGAGCTACAAGGAGCAAGACTGGACAGACAACTTGACACTCCCTTCCAGAATATTTGTGGTAAATCCTATAGGCAAAACTCAGATGAATCGTGTCATGAAAGGAAGTATCCCCTCATAAAGAATGACCGAAGAAAAAACTATAAAAACAGGGGACCAGAGAGATAGTATAGGGGCAAGGCACTTGCTTTCACATGACTGACCCTGGTCCAAAATCCATCATAGCAGGATTAATCCCCAAGCACAGAGACAAGAGTAAGTTCTGAGCACTGCTAGGTGTGGCCCAAACCACCCTCACCACCACCACCCCCTCAAAAAAAAAAGATAAATTAAAAATATGAAAAAGCTATTTTTAAAACAGAGGATACATTGGTATCGCCATGGGTCTCTGCAGACATTTCTCAGCCAACTATTTGGCCTCATGTTGTAATGCTGATCTGGTTTTGGCTGTTCATATTTCCATGGGAGCCTGCCTACCCTAGTCTCTATAAGCTAACCATCTGGTGAAGACAGTTTTCTGGGCTTCTTTGAATAAAGAGGCACTTGGTTGAGGCTGGAAATATAATACAGCAGGTAAGGTAACTTGTCTTGGCATGGACCAACCCCAGTTGAGCTAGCACCACATAAGGTCCCTCAAAGTACCACCAGGAGTCACCTCTGAGCAGAGCCTGGAAAGCCCTGAGCTCCACCACGTGCTTCCTGAAATCTTTTTTGCCTCATCCTCCAGCATCCCTTCCACAAAAGAAAACAAAAACAAAAACAAAAAACAGTCTTGATAAACTTCTGGAATAGTGTATTCTAACAGGAGTTCTCTTAGATGATCGTGTTTGAGGTCTCATCTTGAGTGCAATGTTTTCTTCCTAGAGACTAGCAGCAGGGGGCAGTGCTAAGTGGGTTGTGGGTCAGCCCCGAAGGGAGGAAGGAGGCGCCAGGCTGGCTCAACTCCTCTCCAGGTGTGCACTATGCACTATTAAGCACCTCCCCTAGGCCTCAGAAAATCTTAAAGATCAGAGCTGGACAGAGAATTCAACCCATAATCAACCAAGAAATGATTGGCCTCTGGAACCGGGAGCTTCCTTCAGAGCCTGACAGGTACATGTTTTCACTTCTTTCCATCCTTTACAGCAATGCTGGGTAAATGCAATGCTTAGTACATACACTCAGAAAAAACTGAATTAGGAGCCAGTTATAATATTGCCTTGCACAGGCCCAGCTCAGGTTTGAATCCTGCACCACATATAATTCCTCAGCACTGCCAGGAGTGATCCCTGAGACCTGAGAGGTAGACCGAAAAAACAAACAAAAAAATTTAAATATTTGTTTCTTTGCATACCATACATAATTCCCCTCCCCCCCAAAAAAACCCAACACGGATTAAATTACAAACATGTTTTTGTATGATGCAATGGGAAAAAGGTCAGAATATTTTACTCCTTATCTTTTATCATTAGACAGATTTAGGGAGAGAAATTTAATGGTAACTGTAAAAACACTTTTCTAACAGATTGGAATGACTGACAAAAATTTTAATCATTTAAGATATTTTGAAGCACTCCAGCTATATCAGTGTGGCTTCAGCTGCTTTTTTGTGAAGAAAGAAAAAAAAAGTCATAGTATTCTATTTAAAAAGTTGTAAACAAAAGCCAATAAATAGCTACTTTCCATCAATACTCAGAAGTGAAATTTGAGAGTCGATGAGGTGGTACAGAGGTAAGGCCCCCGTCCCATGCCTGCAACTGGCTCCATCTCCACCCTCTGGCTGCTTACTGTACCTGAGCACTATAGGAGTGAGTCTCATCTTTCTCTCTGGCCCCAGACATTTTAGTAGATCTTTAACGTTCTTAAAATTTATTGAAGTACATTTTTTGTTATTTCAGTAAGTTATCATTTCTGTATTGTTTTAAATAGCTTCTCTTAGAAGCTGCTTCCTGTTGCCTTTTATTGCTTCTTCCACTATATCTTTAAATATCTTTTTAACAGTTGAAAAGATTGGTAATGGGGCTAGAGCAATAGCACAGCGGGTAGGGCGTTTGCCTTGCACATGGCCAACCCGGGTTCGATTCCCAGCATCCCATATGGTCCCCTGAGCACCGCCAGGGGTAATTCCTGAGCACAGAGCCAGTAATAACCCCTGTGCATCGCTGGGTGTGACCCAAAAAACAAACAAACAAACAAAAAAAGAAAAGATAGGTTATTAGTTATGTGTTTGGAAATCAACTAGCAATGATAATGTCATATAAAGGAAGAATGAATTATCCTACAGTGAAGTCAAAGGTGCCCTTTCCAACCTTAAATATTTTTATTATAAAAACAAATTTGATGGGGTCTAGAGGGACAGTGCAGATGTTAAGACTGCCAACCCCAGTGTGAATCCCCAGCACTACCAATGGGCCCTTTAACACCACCAGGAGTCACTTCTGAGCACAGAACCAGAACTTGAGCATTACAATAAAACACCCCCCCCCAATAAAATGAGTCTTATGAGCTAGGTATGTACCTCAGAGGTGGAGCACAGGCCTGATTTGTATGAGGTGCAGAGTTCGTTTTGCACTTCAAAAACCCTTACAAGTTAGTAATTTTCTTTAGCTACTTTTTGCAGTTGTTGTTTTGACTGAGGGTTACATACTTTTGGTTGTAGTGCTCACACACTTGGCCAAGGTACTCACCAGGAGTCACATAATTAATTATGATGTTTGTGCCTATTCAGGCTCCATACTCCCTTCTGCAGTGTTCTGGAAATCACACAGTTCATTGAAGCACTGTTATATGGAAGTGGGGAGGACAGAAGGATGTATGTCCCAGACAGCAGAGTCAGTGCAGTTACTCTGAGCACCTGTGGGTGGTACCAGGGACCACCAAACTCATGGACTCATGCTTGCAAGGAAAGCCCTTTTTGCCACTGAGCCAGCCTCTAGGCTTAATAAATTGAAAAAAATTATTAAATACATTTTATGGAAAATAACAAACATGCACAAAAGATAATAAATCACCATACCATTCTACTATGTTTAGACATGATGCCATTTCAACAATTACCAATTTCTAGGCAATCTTATTTTCTCTAGACAAGCCCAATTCTTTCATCTTACAACTGAAAACCCACCCACCCCCAACATCTGCAGAAACTCATGTTTAACTTAATACAGATACAACTGGTTATGGAAATATTTAGCTATATTTGTGAATACACTGCTTATACAAATTACCCATGTGTCCTTGTTCCGTCTGCTTTGAGAACCTAGAAGCAATGATTCCCAAGTATCAAAGAGCCCAATCTTGATTTTTATTTTTTCCGGTTTTTTTTTGTTTTGTTTTGTATTTAAGTCATACTGATGGTTCCTCAGGACTTACTCCTGGTAGCTCTGTAACGACTATATGCAATGCAGGAAATCCTATGCACAATCAACTGCATAAAGCAAGTGCCTTAACTTTTCTACTGTCTCTCGGACACTTGATTTTGTTTTCCTTTTTGGGTGACACCCAGCAATGCTCAGGGGTTATTCCTGGCTTTCCACTCAGGAATTACTCCTGACAGTGCCCAGCGGACCTTGTGGGATGCTGGAGATCAAACCCGGGTCGGCTGCGAGCAAGGCAAACATCCTACTTGCTGTGCTATCACTCCGGCCCTGATTTTGTTTTTTGTTTTTATTTATTTTTTTTCTGATTTTGTTTTTAAATGCTATTCTCCATAAAATATCCAGAGTTTCTTAGAAAAATAAAATTTAGAGCAGAAGAATCTTGTAAAATATATAAGATGGATCTGGAGTATCTTGAAATGCCAGAAAACACACACACACACGCACACACACACACACACACACACACGTACATCTCATGACAGAGATAACTCAAAAAGACATAGGAGCTAAGGAAATAATTCCTTGTTGCCAAAGTAAAGCAACAAAGTAAAGCAATGTATTGTAAGTCAAAGTATAAGTAAATATCCTTACTTATAAGTAAGTATAAGTAAGTAAGTATAAGTAAGTAAGTAAGTCAAAGTATAAGTAAATATACTAATAAAAATAAATCATTGATTAAATAAGTTTAAAAGAATTAATCTCCTATGCAGGAGAATATTCTAAAAGTGTATTGATGTTGCCCCCTTATAGGAGCTGAATATAAGCCAACTATTCTTTAATTGGAAGCTCCACCTGGTGACTGCTGGGATAGACTAGAAAAGTGTACAGGAATAACTTAATGGTCCAGAAATCTGGCAAATTGCCTCAGTGTGATATCACGTGACTATCATCAGTGAGTGATCAGAAGACTGGAGAGATAGGACAGGGGATAGGATGCTTGCCTTCCATGTAGCTCACCCAGGTTCAATCCCTGTCATCCATATGGTACCCTGAGCCCTACCAGGAATGATCCCTGAGCACTGCCTGTGTACTACCCTAAAGAACAAACAAACAAAAACCAAACAGTGAGAGATCAGTGATCGAGCTTGTCAACAGTATGTACCCTTGATGAAATGTGATGAAAATCATCAAGTTCTCTGTGGTCTTCTTTCTAAAACCCATAATTCCATTATAATTCAGTGGGATAGGAGAGACCAATACCAACAGAACTCTTAGCTTATCAGGAGTCCTCAAAACTGCCAGGTCTTCAAAACCAAAGATTCCCACAGATGTGTAAATTTTATAGAGTAGAAGGAGGCATGATAACTAAATGTTCCATAGTATCTGGGGTGGATTCTGGAACAGAGAAAGACCAGGAAACTGAGTAAAATATTCATCTTAAATAATGGCTATATCATTATGTGTTCTCTGTAAAGATTGTGCCACATTGACATAGGATATTAACAATAAGGTGGAAAGATGACATATAAAGAAATTTTATTACCTAATAATCAATTCTTGATTAGACTTTTGCTTATGTTTTGACTTTGGGGGCCACATCTGGCAGTGCTCAGGGGCTACTTCTGGCTCTGTGCTCAGGGATCACTCCTGGTAGGGTTCAGGGGACCATGTGGGGTGCTGGGAATTGAGTCAGGTTGGTCATATGCAAGGCAAGTGCCCTGGCCACTGTATTATCTCTCCAACCTTGAATAGACGATTTTTGACAAGAGTATTTCACAGGTGATGCTTTGTATACACTATTTCCTTGTCTCATAATGTAACATTGTTTCTCTTTGTAATATAAATTGGTAGAATCATCTTGACTCATCTTTGTAAACTTTTTTACAAACAGTGCTAGTGGCCATCAGTGAGTATTGCATAGATTCATTAACTCATTTAAATTTATTGGCTGGTATTTTTCTACCAAATGAAATTTTCTAGGGGCTGGAGAAATAGTTTGGGTGTCTGGTCAAGCTCAAGTTTGATCTCTTGCACTATCTGACCTCCAAGCACTGTTGCCAGGCCTGATCAATGAGCCATCTGGCTGGTTGGGTATTTCCAGGAGTGGCCCCCATTTCTCAGACTACGCTTGGTGTCCCCCTCTCAAAAAAAAGTGGAAAAAATTGCCTTTATCAATACTATTTTCTCACTCTGAGAAACAGTTCATAATCAAAATAGGATATATGTTTGTACTTTCCCCTTTTATTTACATTTTCAGATGATAATGTTACTGTAGAAGCTTCCCAAAGTGGCCATTTAGTTTCATATTTGTTGAATGTGTTGTGAGTACAACGATGTATAAATTCTGTTGAGGTCAAATAAAGTGGAAAACTCTGATTTCATCAGACTCCTAAGACACTGATGAACTTCTGATCACTAAAAGTGTTATATGTAGGCCAGAGAGATAGTACATAGGTTAAAGCCTTGCATGCGGCCTTGTTTTAAATCACAGCTGTCCAGGGTTTGAAACCCACAACCACATTTGGTCCCCCACACACCACTAGGAGTGATCCCAGGAGTAAGTAATCCCTTCAGACCTTTTGGAGTCAACTACAAACAAATAGTGTACGTGAATGGTATTGTAAAGAGAGTATGTAAAGAAGGTAAGGTATTGTAAAGAAGGCGATTCCACGGGAGGGAAGTGGCAAGAAGGGAAACTGCATTGCCACCCTGGGCTATGGTCACTGACAGATACAAGGCACAAGCAAGAGAAAAGAAAGAACTAAGCAAGAGTAGGTGATGGGCACAGCAGATTAAATTTAATAACGAGAACTGGAACAAAGAAACAGTAGTGATGGGAAAGAACAACATAAACAATCTTCTGTGTTCCAGAAGTATCAGTCACAGATCCTTTACTGCATTCTTTATTCACTGTCTATCAGTGTTCTCCTGAGTGGATGGAACTGCAGGTCTCTTATGTAAGGGCCATGAAATGGCTATGGCTGACCATTTTCCATTTGCAGCATAACTGCGCATGGTGGAGCTGTACACTAGCCAGAGTTTCCCTGTGGGTGATACTGCCCCCTGTGGGGTGCTGGAACCACTCAGCAGAGGGTAATATCTAGGGAATAATTGGGGTTGGAGGTGGGAGGGGCATTTTTTGTTTGCCTAGGGAAGATAGATTTCCAGGGGTTATAGAATGAGGTGTTTTTTTTTTTTTCTAAAGAGGGGCCAGTAAGAAAATAAGCCTAGCACCCTCGGCTGTAAATGACAACCATAATTATGAGCAAAATTCAGTCCTCTCCAATTAGCTCAATTATTTCTCAATTGAGCTAAAAAAAAGTTTACTCTAAAAGAGTTAGAGTAAAACTTTTTAATTTCGTGTGCGCGCGCGTGTGTGTGTGTGTGTGTGTGTGTGTGTGTGTGTGGTGCTGGGGCTGAGTCCCAGGCAAGTGCTTTAGTACTGAGCTACCATCCTTCAGAAGGAGGCTAGTCTTTTCTTTTTTTGTGGCACATAAGAACATTTTCTAAACATAGACACTTTTGTCATCCACTCTGCCAACCTTGAAGTTGACTTATTCTCTACAAACTGAGCTAATTATGCATTTAATTATTCACAGTGGAGTCTGGTTCATGAAGAGTTTACATATGATTATATGTTTATAAGAAGAGCTGCTTGCTTAGAAAAGATGAAGAATATGATTACATTTGCTAAACTGTACAACCATGACTCAGAAGTTGATTTGAAGGATTGAAAACAAACAACAACAACAACAAAAGAAGTTACCATGATATTCATGGAATAATATATCTGGGATCTTTTAAAATTTTTAAAAAATATTTTGTGATCTTAAAACAAAAAAGTTATGTTCGGGGCTAGAGAGATGATAGAGTGATTAAGGTACATGCCTTGCTTTGCTTACAACTAATCCCAGTTTGATCCCTGGTACTACACATAGTCATCCATAGCACCATCAGGAATTATCCCTGTGAGCAGAACCAGGAATTAGCCCTGAGCCCAGCTGAGCGTGGTTCCCAAATCAAAAACAAAAGCCAAACAAAAAACTATATTCATATATTATAACTTGTTATACCTTTACCAATGTTTTAAAAAACATAAGCCATCTTGCTTTATATTAAAATATTGCAAGGAGTTTATAGATTTATAGATTTTCATAGTTGTTTCATATGTTTCTTTTTATGTGCTTTTGCGTTGAAGAAGATTAGGTAAAGGTAAAGGTAAAGGCCCTCCCGTTGATCATCGATTTGCTCGAGCGGGCCCAGTAACGTCTCCATTGGAGACTTTGTTGTTACTGTGTCTGGCATATCGAATACTCTCGGTAGCTTGCTGGGCTCTCCAAGAGGGGCGGAGGAATCGAACTCGGGTCAGCCATGTTGGCCACTTGTAAGGCGAACGCCCTACCCGCTGTGCTTAATAATTTATTGAATAGGGTTTTTTTTTTTTGCGGGGGAGGAGCTGGAGCGATAGCACAACGGGTAGGGTATATGCCTTGCACACGGCCAACCAGGCCGAGCCGGGTTCAATTCCTTCGCCCCTCTTGGAGAGCCCGGCAAGCTACTGAGAGTATTTTGCCCGCATGGCAAAGCCTGGCAAGCTACCCATGACGTATTTGATATGCCAAACACAGTAACAACGAGTCTCAAAGTGGAGATGTTATTGGGCCTGCTCGAGCAAATCGATGAACAGCGGGAGGACAGTGCTATAGTGCTACAGGTTTGGTTTTTTTTTTTTTAAGTCATGAAGCTTTTGTTTTTCTTTTGTTATTTTTAATGCAGCTCAAATTTTGGAATGAATTATGTTGAGACAAGGAATGGGCAGCAAGAGGGACCACTGTAGGAAGGATGTCTTCATTGCCTTTCCCTGTGAGAGAAGGTTTTAGGCCAGGATGGATATCTGAGGCATGGGGGGAGCCAGGCTATGTGCTTAGAACTTGGATGTGCAAGCTGATATGTGAGTTTTACATGGAAAGTTCTGTGTGTCATAGGATGAGGACAGGAGTTAAGAAGAGGGTTACTTGGGCTGAAGGTGATTCTGAGGTAGATGTTTCTAGGTAAGAACTCAGAACATTAACAGCTTGATTTCAAACTTTAAAATATTTAAACATGAGCCTCCAAGTATATTTGTGCTCATCTTTTGCTTCCGCTGTTAGGACAAAGATAATTTTATTTGAACAAAAAGATTGAGCATATCTGTTCTATTTTCTTGATTAAATTTCATGGTTAAATTCAACATAAGCAGCTTGTGTTGAATTTAACCATGAGCTATTTGACAAAAGGTTCTACCTAAAGTATACATTTTATGTAAAGTGAATACAAATTCTCAATGCCAATTTTTTTCAATAAAAATATTGAGGAGTGGAAAATGGAAAAGCAATTAAATAATCAGGTCAGTAGATATCCCAGGAGGTAAGGCACTTGCTTTGCACATGAACAGCCCTGGTTTGATCCCTGGTGCCACATATGGTCTCCTGACTACTGCCAAGAATCATTCCTGAGCACAGAGTCAGTAACAGCCCCTGAACACATCTGGGTGAACCCTTCTAAAAAGTTAAACCAACCAAGAGAAATAAATAAATAAATAATCAGTTGTTGGATTTTTGGAGGAGTGGGGTGGGGAGTACACCCAGCTGTACTCCTGACTAAGCCCCAGCTCTGCTCTCAGGGATCACCACTGGTCGGGCTTTGGAAATAATAGGCAGTGTTGGGGATTGAACCCAGGTCTGTTGCAAGCCAGAGAAGCGCCTTACCCCCTGGACTATCTAAGTATGCAGCCCCCATGCTTAGTTCTTTATGTGCTGATGGCACAGAGGAAATACTTTTAGCCTAACATGGCTTTCTATTCTAAAGGAACTTAGAGGCAAGAGCAATAAATACAGAGAAAAGCTAAAACCAAAAGGAGCAGCAGATATGAATCAGTGTTACAAGTAATACTCTCCTAGAGAGATTTCAGTAAGCTTAGGTTGTCAGCGAGTCCTCGGGGCCAGGCCTTGCCATGTGAATCAGAACAGGATTGGCTCAGGCAGGTGGGGTGACATCCTGGCAAGGAAAGGCCCTGTGGGCCAAGTGACATACAGGTAAGCATTAAGTGTGCTTGAATGAGCCGGGCCATGTGCCTTTGGATAAAGTGAAGATTTGTATTTATATATAAAGGCAGGGGGACTTGAAAGATATTAGGCTCTCAAAGTTTGTGCTTTATTCTCAAGACAGGAGTCCTTCGGTGAAGGCTTCTATGATAGATAGATAGATAGATAGATAGATAGATAGATAAATAAATAAATAAATAAATAAGGATGAAATTTAGGATTTGGGAAGACCAAGCAAACACGGGCCATATTCAGAGTGACTGGCAGGTGGAGACAAAAGGCAAGCAGACCAGCAAGGTCCTGAGCTCATGGACCAGAGATGAGCCCAAGGATGTGACATCTTGCCAAGACATGCCTTCTCTCTCAAAGAATCTGAAGCATGTTCTGGTGGTGTTGAGAGCTGTCAGCTAGAGTAAGCACAAGAAATAGATGGTGATGAAATAATAGGAAATGAGTACCCTTATAAGTAGGATAAAACGTAATGTATGGGCCAGAGATGGTGCAGGGGTTAAGATACTTGCTTTGTACATGGCTGACCGCAGTTTGATCCCGAGCAACCACATGTGATCCTCGAGAATTACCAGGTGTCAATCCTGAGCACAGAATCAGGAGTAAACCCTAAGCACAGCCGGTTGTATCCCTGACCCCCATCCTTGCTCAGAAAAAGTGTAACGAACATTTTCTACTTATCATACTCATGCCTTACCTCACTGCATTTATTAAATGGTGTTTATCCATCTGTGCCCTAAATGAAGTTAGGGTAACTACAACCTCACTCGTATTTGAAGTAGAGAAGGTCCAGCCCAAAGTTCAGTTTATGCTTTGTACGTAGATTAGTCCCTGAGCTAGAGCCAGGAGCAGCCCCCCATACCACAGGGCATGTCCCTGCAATCCCCTACCTCCCAAAAATTCAGTTGGTAGAATATAATTATGTTAACCTGTTTTGTTCAGAACACAGGAAAGTGTCTTTACTGCCAGGTAAAGAGAATATATTGTTTCTTCTATTAAAAAAAAAAAGTCACATAGAGGGCAGAGAGATGTATCCAAAGAGTGCCTTACATTGCCTGCAGGAGGTCCAGGTTTGACCCCAGCACCTGCAATGATCCCGAGAGCATCCAGAGCACCAGGTGAGATTGTCCCCCAGCCCCGATGGATGTGACCCAAGAACAAATAAACAAACAGAGGTCACGTGAGGGTTGTGGAGCTGGGAAAGAGCCAGAGCTTCGGCTTTGCATGTGGGAGTCTCAGGCTGGATCCCCAGCATTACAAGATCCCCCAAGTATGGCTGCGTGCGCTTCATTGTGCCCCAAAAGTTCCAGGGGTTGGGACGAGCAGTGAGATAAAGCAAAGAAAGACCTTGGACCCTGAGTAGCCTGTGCCTTCTTCCTCCGGAAGCTTCTTTCCTGACTGGGACTGAGGCCTAGTGCAAGTCACCCTCTGGAACAGCTTCACTGAAGGAGAGTAAATTCTGTAAACGCCAAGGCTCGTTTCAGCTCTAATGTTGTATAATTATGTAAGTTTGATCTAACACGAAAAGAAATTTCACAAAATGGATTTCTAAATACACTTCGAGTCAGACGCTGCTTGAGATCCCTCGTGGCTATGACTCCAAAGCGTGACTCAACGGTGGACTTATCTGTGATTAATTCATGAGAAACTGGAAGTAGACATTTTTTTTTAAATGCTGATTGCATATCAGGGCTACTCGGTTATTCAGTGTGTGAAATTGTATCCCCAATCCCCCCCTCCCTCCTACTCACCCTTAAAAATGGGTTAGCTTGCCAAAGTAATTTAATGAATGCTGCTTCTTGGGCAAACTTTTTTAGGGACTGCCCTTAAGGGACATGGAGTGAAGCCAGTTTCTTCTGTAGAACCAACAAGCACCTTTGTAAAGACTGAGGCCGTATAATGAACTGATTAAAAAACATGCATTTCTTCAGTGTCAACTCAAGTTCAGATCCAGACTCTGCCACCTGATAACTGACTGGCCTTGGGCAAGTTCCTAAACCTTTGTCTGCTTCAGTTTACTCACCTGTCTCATCAGGGTTTTGTGAGAATGAAGTGAACATATTGCATGTAAAGCACTTGGAGTACCACATACCACAAATATGTGACAAAATATTATTTTTCTCTATCTCGGAGAGCCCAGCAAGCTACTGAGAGTATTCGATATGCCAGACACAGTAACAACAAAGTCTCCAATGGAGACGTTACTGGGCCCGCTCGAGCAAATCGACGATCAACGGGAGGGCCTTTACCTTTACCTTACCTTACCTTATTGTTGATATTAGACAAGGCAAGAGGAAAAAAATTTCGGGAGGCATCTGGTCTGTAAAGCTGTAAGGCATAATGAAGTCAACCGACTAACTTCTCCAACATCAGTTTGACCACATTGGTGATATTCTTGCTATTAGTCTGTTGTATTTCTCAAGCCACAAAATTGACATTGTTCTGATCATTGTTTTATCCTATACATATATATGTATATATATACACATATACATACCTACACACAGGCACACACACACATACACATACACATATGGATGTTTTCTACAATTATCTGAATTCTAGGAAGAAGAGAGATGGAGGCAGGAGAAAAGGAAGGAAATCGATCTTTTTCTTGCTTTATGTGTTCAGCAACTAGAAGATAATCATTTTGAAGGTATCGAAAGGAAAGAAATTCTGCTGTAGTTTAAGGAGCTAAAATTTCAAGTTCATCTGAAGCTGTGAGTCAGGGTTTCTCGAACAGGCTCCTCTTCGATAACACATTGAGATTGGTCTGCCACTCACAGTTAAAGAATAATTTAGGATGATCTCAAATTAAGCTTCATCTATTTGAATTTTAGAAAAACTCCCAGCAAAGCATCTTGCTCTGAGTCATCCCCAGTGGCTTGAGCTGTGACCAAATAACCAGAAAAGAAAAATAAAGGGAGAGGCAGAAACAATGGTTCTTTCGGAGGCCACACCCTGCCTCCAGACTCCTGCCAGTTTGTGAACTTTTTTCTGCCAACGTTCGCCTGAAGGGTCTCTCTGTTCTTCAGCTGAGAAGGAGCCGTCTTGGAAACGAGGCTCATCAAAAGTGGCTGTGAAAGTTCTCTTCCTGTCTGACGGATCTCATGCCATGAAAAGGTCTTTTTATTCTTGGCTCCAGTCGATCCAGGGCAGGGCCCGGACCGTTTGCAAGGGGTGTGCCACGGTACTGGTTCCTTCCCCTCAGGGTGGGCACAGTTTAGCCTAAGTTCCTGCTGTGCCTGCGGAAAGTCAGAGGCTGGGCTGCTTTCTCTGGCCCAAACCCTGACAGTCTCACAATAGTCAGGATAGCTGTCCTCTCTCTGCATGTGCCAAACTAGAGAGGGAAGATGATGTTCTTGGCTCTTGTTTCTCTGTGTGCTGCTCTTTGGTCTGTAGATCTCAGAAAAGCATCTCAGAGTCCAAAAAAGCAAAGAAGTAAAGAATGATGGTGGGTGTATTTGGGGTTTTTTTTGTTTGTTTGCTTTATGGGGGGGGAGGGTGAAGGGGGCACACTCAGCAGTGCTCAGGGTGTACTCTGGCTTTGCACTCAGAAATTACTCCTGGTGGTGCTCAGAGGACCATAGGAGATGCCCGAGATCGAACCCAGGTTGACCCAGTGCAAGGCAAGCTACCTACCCATTGTACTATCACTCCATCCCCAGGTCTTTATTTTCTTTTATGCTAAGAAATTTAGGTCTGTTGGAGGTTGGAGAGATGGTACAGGGAAAAATTAAAGCACTTGCCTTGATAATTTGATCCCTGGTACCATATATGGTTTCCTGAGCACTGCTGGGAGTGATCTTTGAGCACAGAGCCAGGAGTGAAGCCTGAGCACAGCTAGATGTGGCTCTAAAACAAAGGGTAAACAAAAGAAAAATTTATCTGCTTTCTCTCTCCTTCTATTCCTCAATTTTAGTGATGTTCGTCACAAAATAAAAGCTGGTGAAACTATGATTCGGAGGGCTAGACAGATAGTGCAGGGTTTTAGCTGTTCACCTTGTATGTGGCTACCCTGGTTTGATTCCTTGCACCCCATAGTCCTCTTTGAACCACTGAGATCAATCCCTGCCAAGCACAGCATTTTATTTTTTTGAAGTAAAACAGATTATTATTTTTTTTTTTTAGGTTTTTAGGAAGGGGAAGGAGGAAGAGAAAGTGAGATAGTTGGGTAACACGCTCACAAGAGAACATGGACGTCTCCAAAGGCAGAGAGAACCCCTCCATACATCCCAGAATTAGACATGAAAGCATGAAAGTACACATCTCAAGTGGGGAGATGCAGGCGCCACACATGCTCAGCCACATGGGCACAAGCAGCACATGGACTTGGGCAGCATCTGCTAGATGTTACATTTTAAACCCATGTTATTTGAGAACCCATTTTAAAAGCTTCATTTCAGTGACTGACCCGTTTAGTCCAATATCATAAGTAAAACTTGAATTTTCAGGGCTGAGGAGGTAAGGCAGTTGCCTTGCATGAAGTCAACCTGGGTTTTATCTCTGGTGTGGCATAGAGTTCCCAGAACTCTGCCAGGTGCTACAACTGAACACCAGGCTATGAAGAACCCCTGAGTACTGAAGGGTGTGCTCCCCCAAATCAAAGCAAAACAAAAACCAAAACTTTGAAAATTTCATGCATATCATCATTTCTTCCCTGGCCCAGCTTGGATGGGTTTGCATACCTGCCGAAAAGGAAGGACAAAGTGGGCTACTTTTTTCTCCTCCCTTCCTCCCTCATTTGCTCTTTGTACACTTCAATCCCAGCTCATAATCTTCGCTGTTGGTGGGTTAGACCCAGAAGGTGGTTTTGAGGAAAAGGAGACATTGTCTTATGTTAAAGGTACTCTCTGGAGTATTTAATTTACAACTGCTTCTGTCTCTGTCTCTGTCTGTCTCTCTGTCTCTGTCTGTCTCTGTCTCTGTCTCTCTGTCTCTGTCTCTATCTCTCTCTCTCTCTCTCTCCTTTTCTCTCTCTCTCTCTCTCTCAAGACTCAGTGATTCTCAGAACTGACTCCTGTTTCTGTCTCAGAGATCACTCCTGGCAATTTCAGGGGACCACATGAGGTTCCAGGGATCAAACCTGGGTCAGCTGCATGCAAGGCAAGCACCCCATAGGCTGTAGGATCATTCCAGTCCCAGCCGTTTCTCTCTCTCCAGGAGCTTTGGTGGTTTTCTCTAGGGCTCTGGGGATGAATCCCTAATTGTAATTTCCAGACGGGCCAGTGCTGTGGGCCAGCTCTGGGCAACTTTGCCCATAGCCTCAGGTACTGAGCCCACGCCGGCACCCCTGCTAGAGGTCCTCGTCCATCCTCTCTCTGTCTGAACAGAGCCTCTGCAAAGATTGTTCTAGGCTGGTTCTTGCCATACCACTTCACATTCTTGAATCCTCACTATCAGTTGACATACCTGTACATCCTTCCTTTTTTTGCCCTACAGTAGTCTTAGTTCCTTGCTTGACATTTCTCAAGCTTGAATGAACACAAATGTCTCCAATGTCTATGTCCCACAACCTCAGGGTCCCCCCAGTCTCCAAGTAACATGCTCACAACCCTCCCTGTGTCCTATGAAACTTGTCCCACTAGGCTGGAGGGAAATGGGAGTAGCTCTGGGCTCTTCCCATGAGGAAGCGTAGTGAGGAAGTTCAATCCCTGGTTCTGGAGCCATAGTACAGCAGGCAGGGTATTTGCCTTGCACATAGCCAACCCAAGTTTGATCCCCGGAATCCCGTATCGTCTGCCGAACACTGCCAAGAGTGATCCCTGAGCATTGCCAGGTGTGACCCCCCCAAACAAAACAAAACAGAAGCCCCACTCCAATAGCTGCTGTCTCAGATCTAACTTCTTCCCAACATCTTGCTCTTCAGAGCTCCTGGCACTGGCATTGGGGAGACCATATGTGGTGTCAGGGCTCAAACCAGAGTCAACCATGCACTGACAAGTGCCTGCTCTCCTTTGCTGTCCTCTGGCCCTGACATGGTTTTATTTTTGATAAAGTCTATTTTATTTACTCTTTTTGGGGTTGTCTGTGCTTTTTGTGTTATGCAAAACTGTTGTCCAAGTCCCAAAGATGGGTAACTATGTTTTTTCCAAAAATCACATTGTTTTAACATTTTCATTTATGTCTTTGACAATTCTGAGAGTTGTTTATTGTTTGTTTGTTGAAGAGCCGTTGTAGCATTTACTGAGCCTTCCTTGCTGTGGCTGCAAGTCTCTTGTACCCTTCATCTCCTCAGCTCTTCTGCTGAAGAATCTGGCTGTCAGTACGTTTTGGCAGCGTTCCCTTTCCTGGAACATACTAGTAGCTCATCACACCGTATCAGTGATAGGAGCAGCTTCAGTCTTTGTTTCTGGCAGCATTTCCCCATGTCTGCTCACTGACCAAAGTCCATAGTTTATCAAGACTGACAGCTGGGCAGAAGCTCTGATTTCTGTTTAAGTGATTGTGCCTCAGCCCGGCTTTCCCTCGGTATCTAGGCAACAGTTGTCAGAGTTGACTCTGGTGATGCCTGATACTAACATGGCCCTGACCTGGGTACTTCAGGATACTAGTGTGACCAATGAGGCCGTGTCCGTGGTTTAGCTTCTCTCTGATTCCCGGTCTCTCTCAGTCTGGACAGCTATTGACAGGCAAAATGAAGGAAGGAGGCCTCTTGAGGTGTTATGTTGTTTCGTTTCCGGAGTGAAGTAGAGCTCACGTCTATGTTTTTGCTAGAAATAGCTTGTCTTCCCAGTGGCATGTTGCCAAGACGGAAAAGGGACTAGAAACCTCCTAAGGCCCATGAAGTAGGATATGGCACAAAGTTGTCAAGTATGTGCCTGACTTCTATTCGTCTCTGGGTTGGTTCTCTCTGACCTCCCCAGCCACACCCCAGTATCAGTAGGTGTAGCCCAGGTGGCCCCAAAAGACTGCTGAGAGTAGCCCTACTCTTCCCCCAACCCCAGCCCCTTATAAGTTCTGAGATCTGGTTCTGATTAGGGGCTGGTAGAGGTGATGCAGGCCCAAGGGGAAGGAACTCGAACCTATGGCCATACTCAGATGGCTCTCTGCAGCTGGGAGGGATAGAGAAGAGATGGGTAGTGGAGAAATTTGGCAGCTCCAATGGAGGAGGAAATTTAGCTTAGAGAAAAAACTATGTCACTAATAAACTAAATATATGAAGCAAGTCTAATCACAGAACCTTCTTGAACACTAATCCTGCTTTCTAGCTGGTTGAGTTACAATATGAGAGATTTGTCCACAGAACTGCACACAGGTGATCATGTGGAGGCTTCTTGGCTTCCCTTTATAAGCCTTCCTGCCGCTCCTCAGCAAACAGCAAGAGGCAGCGAGACCCCTGACTTAACCCCTCCCCAGTTCTTTGCTTTCTCTGCTGGAGACCTTCAGTTACTCTTGCTCCCCTCCATTCTACTCTACGTCTTGCTTTGGCTCCTGTCTCCCTGATGGTGTTTGTGTGTTATGGTGATGGAGAGGGGTTGTTAAGAGAATGACCTCTACCCTCTTTTCTCCTTCCCAGGGGAACTCTAAGAACCCCTCAGAGCCTTCTCATTGCAGCCTCTCTGCCTGCCCTCGTATTTGCTCCCTCCTTGTTCTCCTTAGCTGTGAGACCCTGAATAGGAGTCTCTTGAAAAGACTCTGCATCCTGTGTTCCCCCTCTAACATATTCTCAGATGCTTGTCAATTCCCCACTCTCCCTGTACAGTAAGTCTTCACCTAACATTTCTATAAGTTCTTGGAAGCTGCAATTTGAAGTAAAACATAGGACAAAGCCAATTTTACATTAGGCTGGACAAAGCTAGTGAGAGTTAACCCAGAGAATTAAGTTATCAAGACTTAAGTCTCTGTGCCATTTTTTCTTTTTTCCTTTCTTTTTTGTTTTTAGTTTTTATTAGTGAAACACCATGAGGTACAGTTGTAGACCTGCAGATTTTTGTGCTATTATACAACGATTGAGTACCCATCCCTCCACCAGTGCCCATTCTCCAACTCCAATGCTCCTAGTATTCCTCCCACCCACCCCCATTTCCCCCATCCCACCCCACTCCTGTGGCAGGGCATTCCCTTTTGTTCTTTCTCTCCTTTTGGGTGCTATGGTTTGCAAAACAAGTATTGAGTGCCAGTCATGTTTGGTCTATAGTCTACTTTCAGCATGCATCTCTCATCCTGGGAGGATTCACCCAACACCCTTTACTTGGTTCTCCCTTCTCTATCCTGGTCACAGAGACATTATCAACTTTCTAAATTGATAGAAAGACTCAATATTGATAGACTCTAGACTTTTTGTTTTTGTTTTGTCTTTTGTTTTATTTTTGTGCCACATGCTTATTTCAGGGTTTACATTCAGCTCTGCTCAGGGGTCACTCCTAAAGGGGCTTGGGGGACCATATGGTGTGCCAAAGACTGCATATGGGTCAGCTCTGTTCAAGAGAAGCACTCTACCTGCTTTACTATCTCTTCAGCCCCCAAGACAGACCTAACACTAAAGAGTGTTTGGATTTATACTCTTTAACAGTAAAAAATCCAGGTGATACTTGTATTTTCCAAATACTGTTTCCAAAATCCAAATAGATGTTGAATTTTCTAAATTCTTTATCTTATTTCAGGAGGAGAAGTGGGCAGAGTGTATCTCAGCAGTTCAGGACAAAAACTGGGTGCCCACCTGGGGCAGGATACCCTTGAACCGTACTGTACAAAGAGCACATATGACATAGCATTCCAATCTAGCTGTTCACACACACAGACACACAGACACCCACTCAGACTGACCATTCAGACATAGCCGTGACCAGTGACCTTCACCTGGACATCTTTGGGTATGGGAGAAACCAGTATCTGCAGAAACTCCAGGCAGGCAGAGACACACAAACACACACACACACACACACACACACACACGTTCCACAGATAGTGCACACAGTGGCCCCAGCTGGGAATGGGTATTTTATTCCTCATTGGTGATCTAAGAAAAATAATTTTGGAAGAAATGACATTATTCGAGGACTCGTAGTGCTTGCTTTCTTGCATGACTGGCCAGACACACCCCAAGGTCCCAGCCAGGCAAGGCATTTATGTGCTGAACAGACAGTACCTCAAGTGTTTCCCTTCAGAAAACATCAGGGAGGTGAATGATTCGTTTTTCAAATGATGTTGGCAGACCCTGTTATGAGTCAGCTCTTTGAGGTAGTGGAGATTTAGAGTGAGCAAGGCAGATCTAATGTCCATGCTCGAGCCACAGGCATTCTGTAGGGAGACCAGCGTGCGCCACAGATGGACATGAAGCAGAGCTAGCGTGAGGTGCAGTGGGGAGAACAGGCACAGAGAAAGCAGACATGATGGTGGGGCAAGGCCACTTTTCCAGAAGGCCAGCAGACAGAAAGCCTCTCCAGAGAGACTTGGCATAAGGGGAGAACCCCCTATGCTTCTATTAGAGGAAGAATGTTCCAGAAGAGCCCCTCAGAAATCCTTGGCTTGAGTCAGGAGTGACAAAGAGACTCAGGGGCTGCAGACAGTCTGGTGAAAGCAGAAAGGGAGGCCAGGGTCCAGTCATGCAGGGCCTGAAGGCCATTGGAAGCACTCTGGATCTCTCTCTCTGAAGGGACTGCATGGCATATTTAAAGCATGGCAATGGGCCTTGTGATTCACAAAGTTTCATCATTCAGTGCAATCAAGGAGGAAGGGGGCCTGATAGCCCCTGCACTTTCCTTTTCTTGTGTATCTCCAGACCTGTCCCCTAAAAAGCATTCCAGGAGGCTGAGCTCCCCACCCAGACAATGAATGGGACAGTTTCTATAATGGGAGACCCTGTACCAGGAGATGGGATAGCTGACTAGCCCCTTCCACCTCAAATCTGGCAAAATTTGCACTGCAAGTGGGGCTGGAACTGTAAAAGGAAATTAATCCAGAAAAGAGAAGCAAGGCAGGTTGTGAGAGAAATAGACTGGGGACAACCAGGAAAGCAAATCTCTTACCTGCAGTGCAGTGAGGTTAGAGCAGAATTTACCAGCAGCTGAGAGGAGTCACTGGGAAGAGTGATAAGGAGTCTGGCAGTCCCATGCTTGCTTCTGGGTGCTGCCAACTGGTTCCATGCCCTTGGGCAAGGACCTCACAAGTCTTTGCTTCCTCCTTTGAAAAGGGGAAAGAGCAAGTGTCTCCAGATTCAGTGAGATCATGTATATGAAGTGCTCTGCCAAAGGGATGAGACATAGTTAACACAGGGTTGAAGGTCATAAAAATACAGTGCAAATATCTGACAGCACCCAGTGTCTCCCAAGATTCCAGCCATCAAACAGCACCTGTATTTTTTTTAATGTCCTTTTAAGTTGTTTTCATTTTTTGGTATGGTTTGTTTTTGTTTGGGGGCCACACCTGGCTATTCTCAGGGATTGCTTCTGGCTCTACATGCAGGGATCACTCCTGGTGGTGCTCCAGAGATGATGTGTCATGCTGGGGATGAAACCAGGGTCTAGACAAGCGCTCTATTGGCTGTAGTGTCGCATTAGTCCTCTTTATGTTTGCCCCTTTTAGAGGGAGACCCCATTTCACAAGCACAGCCAAGCTGATCATCTGGGACTACCCCCCTCCTCGGACCCTGCTCCTTCTTGGAGTGGCTGCTTTCTTCCCCTCTTCCTAGTCCTTGTTTTGCCATCCATTGGGGTATGCACAGAACCCAGTCTTCCTAAATGACCACTACCTCCCATGTTCAGCAGGCATTTACTGAGGGCTTGTCACAGTGTGTCAAGGAATTGGAAATTGATTTTTGAAATCTCGTTAATAAAACTTTTGGAGCTATTCCACACTCTAGGAATGTCTGGCTAGTATTTTTTCTTCAAGTTCCAACTTCTCACTGTTTCTGGAGGGAATATTTTTAATCCAAATTTTTAATCTTAGGGTGTTTTTTGTTTGTTTTTTTGGTGAATATACATATCTTTAATTAGATCAGTTATTTAAAAATATAAGTAATTTTGTTTCTTTGTTTTGAGGCCATACCCTGTGCTTCTCAAGGTTGCTCCTGGCTTTGTGCTCAGAGATCACTCTTGACTATGCTTAGGAGACCCTATAGGGTGCTGGGGATTGAACCCAGGGAGTTGGGTGCATGCAAAACAAATGCTTTACCTGCTGTACTATTACTTCAGACCAAAATATACATAATTTAAAAAATTATCTGATAAATCAAAGATCATCATATTTTAGATTTTTATCCTCTGAAATTCACATCAAGTTTCTTAGTTATTATCTTCCTTAGTTATTATCTTCCTTTTTGCATAATTTAATAATTATTGAAGGAGAGTGTTGTGGATGTATGAATTTGTTTTGTTGTATTTTGGGAAACACACTCTATAAGCTCAGGGTTCACGCCTGTTGATACTCAGGTGCCCATATAGTGCCAGGGCTCAAACCCCGCCTTCCTGCAGCCAAAGCATAAACTCAGGCTTTTGAGTCATCTCTCCTGTCCTGGATATACAGATTATACTGCTGAAAACCACCCTTTCGCTCCTTGCAGAGAAGGATACAGCTTGTGACGAGTGGCTAAGAACAGAAATTTCCTGTCTGTTAATAAACAAGGTATCTGGGATATTGTACTGGGGTAAGCAGGGGACGGGAGTGAGGCGGGCACTAGTATTTATGCAGGCAAGAAACAGGAAGCAGCGGGGCCATAGAGATAATGCGGGGAGCGGGAGTGAGGGCGTGTGGGAGAAGACTGTTGCCTTGACCACTGAGTCCCAGCCAGTTTCAGTCTGTGGCACCCCATATAGCATTCCTCCAGTCGTGATCCCTGAACACAGAGCCAGAAATAAGCCCTGAGCACAGTTAGGAGTGGCCCCCAAACAAACAGACAAACAAACAAAAATCAAGCAACCAAAACAAGAAACAGGAAGCAGAGGAGATGACAGTGCCAACCTCCGAGGAGCCAGCAGAGAGCAGAGGAAGGATTCTTTCTGTAAGGAAAACAGTGAACCCTGCCTCGCAGGGATCCTGGAGCTGAACCCCCGCCCAGTTTCCACACAAGTGTGCTCTCGTTCCTTTCAGTGGCTGTTGACCACCAAATTCCCAGTGGGGCCAGGAAACCGTAGGCCTCAGCCAGAGTTTCCGCCCTGCCTTTTCCCACCACTGATTTTCTCACATTTTTGCCTGGGATATCAACACCATCCTCCCGTACTCACCTAACAAAACGTTTAACACTGTCGCCACATTCACCAAGCTTTTCCTAATTGCTTCTTTCCTTCACATCTCTAGACTTCACAACTGCTATGGCTACTGAATACAAACTGTTTTTTTTCTCCTGGGGTTCCTCTACCATAAATTAAATATGAATTAATTCTTACATTAAAAAAATTTTTTTGCAACATATACCATCATGCTTGATGCTTGAACAGTGGCCAGTAAATGTTTATTGGCTATTGAGGTAGGTTTCTGTTACTTCATACCAAATAATCAAATATTTAGCTACTGAGAACAAGACATTTCTTGTGTCAATTCCCATAGGTAAGGGGTCTGGACAAGGCTTAGCTGGGCTCTCTGCTCAGACTCTCAAATTTATCATCAGATTGTGAGCTGGGTTGCAATCTTGCCTCTGAATTTCCCTGTTTGTTGGCAGAAGTAATTCTCTTATAGCTGGAGAATTCAAAAGCACTTGCTTCTTTACTTGTGGAGAGGGACATTGGGGCAACACCCAGTGCTCAGAGACTGTGTGCCTAGGGGTCACACCTAGCAGTACTCAGGGGACCCTATGTGGTACTAGAGATTGAATCAAGGTTGACTGCATTCAAGCAAGCACTTTACCCCTGTACTCTTTCCAGCCCCATCACTTGCTTCTTTAGTGTCTTTGGAGAGGTAGTCTTTGAGGCTTTCAAGTATCTGACCTCTAGATGCTTCTTTCAAAGGGCTCACATGATTGGGTCAGTCAACCAATAAGAATTTTCTTTCTGAGTTAACTCCAAGTCAACTCATTAGGGAACTTAATTACATCTGCAAAATCCCTTCACCTTTGCCTCATAAAGTGCCTAATTGTGAGGAAACATCAGTCATATCCACAGATTATGCCCACTCTCAAAGGAGGTTGGGGAGACACATAGTTCATGTATATTTGAGGACTGGAATTCGGAAGTCTTCCTACCACAAGTATTTTGAAGCCTTGGTCTTTATAGAACATGTTTTATTTGATTTTGTCACGGATTCAGATATGCTTCAGAATAGCAGAAAAAACTTTAAATTAATTACTGTTTCAATGTATAAGGTTTTAAATAATTTCTATAAAAGAATATAAAATTCCCGGTTACTTTGGGGGCGATGGCAGAGATTAAAGATGAAGGTAGTCACTCCTTTGGAATAATTTTGTTTTAGTAGAGTGTATGATGCATGCTTCCAATTTTACTCTACCTAGAAGACAAATTTATCTTATATGAGAGAGACTGAATTTTCTGTCTAGAACAGACATAAATTGAAGAACATGACGACCTTTGGGAAGATTTTTGTCTTTCTGGAGAAACTAATATTGCCATTTTATAGGGAATGCCAAGTTTTGGCCTTTGCACTCTTAGTAGAGCTGTTTTCTTCTCCGAATTCTATCTGGATAAAATTTTTTAAACTATTTTTTTTTAATTTATTAACATCGAGAGTGCTATCCTCAGTTGTGCTTTGCAGGTCATGTAGTGCTGGAGATCAAACTGAGAACCTCACATACGCAAGGCATGTGCTCAAGCTATAGCCCTGTCTGCTGTCTGCTGCCTGACTTATTTTTTTTTAGAAGGGGGTTGGGAGATATTGAACCACACCCAGCAATACTGATGGGTTACTTCTGGCTCAGTAATCAGAAATTATTCCTGGTGATGCTTGGGGAACAAGATGGAATGCCAGGGATCAGACCCCAGTCAGTTGCGTGAAAGGCAAACACTCCTGCTATACTACTGCATCAGCCCCTGACTGGCTTTTTATTCAAGTCAGTCCCCAAAGTTGGGTGGGGTTAGGCTGTTACTTTCTAAACACAAAGAGAATTTCTCATTCACCCTGGTGTAGAGACTTTCATCTTAAAAGGGTATATACTTTGGAGGAATGTAGCCATTTTTAAGCCAGATTTGTGCTTGGCATGAGATTTGCTAAGGAAGTAAAGACAAAAAAAAAAATACTGTAGAAGTTTAACAGGACTATAGTACCAGGAGGATTATAAAAGAGGAACTAACTGAAGCAGAAAATAAGACACAGATGAAATAGAATTTAAAACTTTAAATGATTTATTTATGTATTGCTTTTGGGGTCATACCCAACGATGCTCAGGAATTACTTTTGGCAGTGCTTGGGGAAACATATGGGATGTCGGGGATCAAACCCAGGTTGGCTGTATGCAAGGCAAATCCCCTACCCTCTGTACTATTGCTTCAGCCCTGAAATTTTTTAAATGACAATTTTGAGATTCTTTCTTTAAGAGCCAGAGATAGAATATAGAGTTTGGGGTGTGTGCCTTGCATGCAGCTCACCCCAGTTGGATTCCTAGCACTATGGATGGTTCTCTGAGCATGGCCAGGAGTGACCCCTGAGCACAGAGTTAGGAGTAAGTCCTGAGCACTGCCAATATGACTCAAAAAAATCCCCCCACCCCCAAAATAAAACTTTCTTTTGGAAGCTTATTTTCGTAGAGAGTGGGTAGGGGTGGCTCCCAAGCACTGCCTCGTGATGCTGAGGATGGAGGTGGTGTCAACCGCATGAAAGACAAGAGCTCTAACCCTTGTAGGATTCAGTCCCTCTCTGGGAACATGTTCAAGTTAAAATATTGCGTTTTTGCACTGGGAGGACGTGAACACACACTCTCCGCTTACTCCTGTGCACATGGCTGTGACTCGTCACTGAAATATGTTTATGTAAAATTCTCCCCATGTGATATGGAAGGGCAGGGCCAAGGGCTGTGGGTGGAAAGGCAGGAGAGAGCAGCATGGCTTTCCCCCGCATGGAGCCCCACCTCAGAGCTTCAGAGGCCCCCGGGCCTGGAGTGGCTGCAGACATTCCTCTCGCAGTCCCGCCGCCTTTCTGCTGCAGAGCCCAAATGCACACGTTGAGGGGACGATGGGGTATGAGCAGGATATCCCTGACTCGGGAGGAACAGGGGAGCAGGAGGTAGAAGAAGATCAACCGGGTTCTCATGATGTTCCCCACAACCTGAGAACAGTCTCGTTGCTAGTGGGGAGCACGTGACACCATTTCCATTTGTACTTTAAAAGGTACACTGAGCTGACAGAAATAGCCTAACTGGCTAGAGCACATATTTTGCATGCTGGAACCCTGGTTCGGTCCCCAGCACCACATGGTCCACCAACCACCACTAGGTGTGGCCCCTCTATTATAAATAAAATAAACAAAATCTCTGTGTTGGGTTGGGAAGATAACTCAAGTCATAGATAGCACTAATCTACTCTGTGCAACACCCTAGGTTCAATTCCCAGCATTGCATGTCTCCCACCAAGCCTGGCTCCTCCAGCACTACTGATAGTGGTCCTGGTGGTCTCTGGTGTGTGCTGATAAAGTCGTTCAATTCCTGGCTGAGGCTGTCTAGTGTAGAAAGCTAGCAGGTCTTTATCTTGTCTCTGTATGATGCTCATTGGATGAAGTCTCTTACCAGAGAATCTCACCACATTAATTAAACCACATTCAAGTGTGGGTTACTGGTGGTACGCAACAGCATCAACATGTTATAAAACAAAGCCACAGGGCCGGAGAAATAGAGCAAGATACTGAGCATGCAGGGATTGCAATATGAGAGCCTGGGTGTGACCCCCAGCACCCACCCGAGAGCAGCCATGGAGTCCCGGGACAGAGCACAGAAACCAAACATAAAAACTCAAAACTATAGGTTTCCGACTTTTATTTCATTCATTATGATCGTCGTAAAGCAAAACCTTTTTCAAACACTTGATTTAAACAGAATGATGAAATAACCCACAGGTTGTGTTAGAGTAGTTATTACTTCTGAACTTCTCACTACAAAGGTGGCTCCGCGTGAGCCTGTGGAAAGGCTGCAAGCCAAAGAACTCCTCATCAAAAACTGGGAAATGCTGATGGAGGCTGGAGACAGATAAACAGGACTTTTCATGGGGAGCCCGCACACCTGCTGCCAATGAGGGTGCCACAGAGGCCAGACAGAAACGGTCCCTGCTTTCTTCCTGGCCAATCTTGATGGTGCATGTGCCAGTTTAGAATTCAGAGAGATGAGATCTCAGAATTCGAGCTCCAAGCTTCAGGAACTGTGGCCATACCATTTGGAAATAAGGGAGCGTTCCTGAGTTTTTCCATGACTCAAGCTGGACCCCTGGGTGGGAGAGATAGGACAGGGGTAAAGACTGTTGCCTTGAACCCCAGCAATTCTGAGTTTCTCTTGCAGTATATGGTCCCCTGCGTACCACCAGGAGTGATCTTGGATGCAGAGCCAGGAGTAAAACCTGAGTGCTGCCGGTATGGTTCAAAAACCAAACCAAGCCAGATCTCTGAGCTTTCCTGGAGCACCCCAGTGTTCTCCCAGCCTCAGATCTACATGGAGGAGTTCTGTGGGTCTCCGTCCCTGCCCTTTCTTTCCTTTCCTCCCTTTCTACATGTGCCAGACCCTCCATGCCTTGCAATCCCTGTCCCCTGGGGCCTGCTCATCTTGTCTTCCTGCAGCATGTCACTTCCCTGTTCAGAAACCCACATAGACCCTGTTCTTTGTGCCAGTGTCCTCTACTTTCCCCACCCAGCTGGACCTTCTTCAAGTTAGAGTCATCTTGGAAGGAGAGGCAGACATAAAATGACTGCATTCATTTGTGGAATATAAGATACATAATATGATACTAATAGCTAAGAGAGTAGAAACAAGGGCCAGGAGGACTGGCCCATGTTTGGAAGCTTGCCACAAGTGGTGGAGTATGGGAGAGGGCAGTTAGGATAGGGAAGGAACCACTATGACAATGATAGTTGGAAATGATCACAAGAACTGAGTGCTTAAAAAGTAGGTAAAGGAATATACATGATAACCTTTCAGTACTTGTAAGGCCAACCATTATGCCCAAAATCAGAGAGAGAGAGAGAGAGAGAGAGAGAGAGAGAGAGAGATGGAGGGAGGGAGGGAGAGAGGGAACGAGTGAGTGAGAAAGAGAGAGAGAGAGCAAGAGAGAGAGAGAGAGAGAGAGAGAGAGAAGAAAAATGCATGCCATAGTTGCAGACTGGGAGTGGGGTTGGAAGGAGGGAAACTGGGTATGTTGTACATTGGTGATGTTGATGGGAAATGTGCACTGGTGAAGGGACAGGTGTCAGAATGTTGTATGACTGAAACCCAATCATGAACAATTTTGTAACTGTATCTCACGGTGATTTAATATAAAACAAAAAGTCAGAGTCTTCTTATTTAATCAATCTTCCACTTAGTTCCTGGATCTTTGCTATACCCGGTCAATCAAGGAACCCCTGACCCATTGTTCCTTCATTGATTTTCTTCCCCTTGTTCCTTGACCTTTGCCTGCTGAAGTCTCATTTTAAAGGACAAACCAGCATCCTTCCTGCTTTCTTCTGGCACACCCTCTCTGAGGTCTTCCTCTTTGAACTCTATAAGCATTACCAATGTCTTTTCTACTTACTTTAGCTCTTAATTATATGCCTTTCTGCACATTGCTGGTTGTTTTATAGACATGCCTATACGCTTCTAGAAATCAAAATAAGCCTTGTTGCCCTCTCAAAGTGAGAACATGGTAGGTATTGAAGGTATTAGCTGCCTCGGAGTTTTTCTGTATGGGTAGAAGAACTCTTCTTTTACAAATCATGCAACCAAGTTTTGTTATAGGGCCAGAGAGAAAGAGAGAGGGGAGAGAGGGAGAGAAAGAGAGAGAGAAAGAGAGAAGAGCAGGAAAGGCACTTGTCTTGCACACAGCAAACCTGGGTTCAATATCAGCACCTCATGCAGTTTCCTGAGCATTGCCAGAAGTGATTCCCAAGCACAGATCAGGAGTAAGCTCTGAAGTACCACCAGACAAGGCCCCAAAACCAAAAAGAAGAGAAAAAGATCTGATTATAGTCATAGTACCATTTTGGGGGGTGAGGGGTGGAGACACACTTGACTCTTCTCAAGGCTTATTCTGAGTCTGACACAGGGATCACTCCAGTAGAGCTCAGGGAACCATATGGAGTGCCAGGGATGGAACTCAGGTTGGATGCGAACAAGGCAAGTGCCTTACCCACTCAACTATCTCTTCTGTCCTTAAATTATTTTTTAATAAAAATGAACACTGATGTATTTATTTATAGTAGATTATGAGGACTTTGGTTGCTATGGACAGGAAGAAGAAAACTTTGGATAGGAAGGAAAAAAACTTCCAGAGCTAGGATACCTGGATTTTACATATTAATGGAAATGCCATCTCTTCAATAAAGCATTCGTTTTACTCCATGGCATATTTATGAATGGTTGCTATCGAAATGTACGCTGCTTCCCATCTAAATACCTTTAAGCAATAATATTGCTTCCATTATCTTCACACCGGCCTCATTTTTCATCTTCCACTCCAAAATATGTGTTCCTTCATGGCAGACATTGTTTCTCTTAGTCTGCAAATCTTCAGAAACTGACATAGCCAATAAATGAAGTAGAACACTCATGTGGCCAGGACTGTGGCACTTTACAAATACAATTAGGGTTGACCAATTGAGTCTTTTCAGAAATAAATATTTTAATGTGTTAAGTCATTTAAAATATAAATTTGTTTCACTTTTAGGAGAGCTTAAGTTTTAATCCTATTGCAATTTTATCCTTTTAAACCTAGATTATTACAAAGGAAATTGCAGTCGTGTTTAAACCAGGAGAAAGTACATAGTTTTTTTCAAACAGGAGAAATTTATTATATATACTTAAAATAGATGTATTTATCTATTTATTATAGATGTATTATTTATTTCCTTACTCAAAAACTAAAACAAAATAAAGTCACCTGATGTTTTTAATGAGCATCATTAAATGAACTTGAATAAACATTTCTCTAAAGAAGATTATAGATATATAGATGGCCAACAAGCATATGAAAAAGATACTTTACATCACAAGTCATTAGAGACATGCAAATCAAAACCACAATGAACATACCACCTCACACCCTTTAGAATGGCCACTATAAAAAAATAATGATAATGTGTTAGGGAAGATGTGGAGAAATTAGAACTCTTGTACATTGTTGATTGGAATGTAAAATAATATAACTACAATGGAAGGCAGTGAGGAATTCTCTCCAAACAAATAAAAAATAGTTTGGAGAGAGAGAGTGTAGTGGATTGTCTGTGACTGACCCAGGTTCAAACTCTTGCATCCCGTATTTCCCCCCAAATATCATCAGGAGTAATTTCTGAGTGCAGACCCAGGAGTAAAACAGGAGCATCTCACCAGGTATGGTTGCCTGCCCACCCCAACCCCCAAACAAACAAACAAACAAGCAAAAAAATATAACTACCATAATATCCCATAAGCACATTTCTGTGTACCTATACAAAAAATTAAAGGCAGGAGCTTAAAGAGGTATTTTTATGCCCATGTTTCTAGGGCTGGAGCGATAGCACAGCGGGTAGGGCGTTCTCGCCTTAACACGCAGCCAACATGGCCAACCCGAGTTCGATTCCTCCGCCCCTCTCGGAGAGCCCGGCAAGCTACCGAGAGTACTCGATATGCCAGACACAGTAACAACAAAGTCTCCAATGGAGACATTACTGGGCCCACTCGAGCAAATCGACGATCAACGGGAGGGCCTTTATGTTTCTAGCAGCTTTACTCACAATAGCTGAGAATAGTCCAAATATTTATTAACATGTGAGAGGAGAAAAAATTATATGTGGTCCATGGATATTTTGGAACATCATTTGACCTTAAAAAAAAGAAAGAAATTCTTCATATGCTACAACAAGGACAAGACCTGACGACATTATGTTCAGTGAAAGATGCTGGTCACAAAAGGACACATACTGTGTGTTTGTACTTAAACGAATACCTAAAGTAGTCCAGCACATAGAGGCAAATAGAAAGGTGACTTCCAGTTCTCTGGGGAGGGGGAAGTGTTTAGTAGATAGAATTTTAGTTTCATATGACATAAGTTCTAGAGACCGGTGGTGCGATAGCATGGATTCAGTTCACACTACTCAACCGTATACCTACAGATGGCCAAGATTATGAATTTTAGGTTACATGCTTTGTACCATAATTTAAAATAGAAACTGGAGAATGAATACAGCGCGGGTAAGGCACTTACCTTATACAAAGCCAACCCTGATTCAATCCCTGACACTGCATTTATACTCCCCTGAGCCCTAGTAGGAAGGATCCCGGAGCTAGGGCTATGGGTAAGCCCTGAAAAGCACTTTGTGTGGCCCCCAAAACCCATGAGAGATAATACAGCAGGAGCTTGCTTTGCATGTTCAATCCCTGGTTCAGTCTCTGCTACCACATAGCCCCATCAGGAGTGATCCCTGAGCAGTGCCAGGTATGGCCCCAAACTAAAATACAAAAAAAAGAATTGCATATCACACTCATACTTACCATCACAAGCATATGCGGGTACTCTGATGTGAGCCAGTAGATGTTTAATAAATATTTCTAATGCTGGTGATCAAGATTTAAAAAATTGAGCCTTTTTCCAGAGTTATATAGCCCAATAAAGATAAGTAAATAAAATAATATCTCTAAAGTAGTACCAATCTGTAATTGAAATGGAATTTTTAGGGCTTTTGGTATAGTACAGTGGGCAGGGAGCTTGCCTGTACAAGCCAGACCTGGGTTCAGTCCCCAGCACCACATGTGGTTCTCTGTGTACTACCAGGAGTAACATGGGCACAGGCCAGGAGTAAGCCCTGCCAAATGTATCCAAAAACTCAAAACCAAACAAAAAGAGAAAAATGAAACTTGTTACCAAACACTGAAAACTTATTTTGAAAAAATATTTTTGTTTAGATCACACTGGCTTATAACATTAAAGAAGTTCCAGATGTTCAGTATTATAACTCAACATCCGAAGAAACAAATTATGCTCACCACTTTCCTGCCTTCTCCATATTTCTGATCTCCTTACTCATTTCGCCCACCTAACAACTGCCTTCCTCTCTTATTACCAATCTGTTGTTGGTATCAGAGTGTGTCATTCACTGACTTTATTTTATATTCTGCATTGCTGTAACATCTCACGGGAGTTGTCTTTCTGTTCATCACCTCCTCACAGACCGTCCACATTTTTTTTTGTCAGTGGCAGAATTTTATCTTTTTTTTTTCCCTTGAAACAGTCAACTAGTATTCCATTGTGTGTACCTATATGCCACAACTTCTTTATCTAGTCATCCACTTCTGCTATCTAATCTGAACTCTTCTAAGAAGACATATAAACCAGGGGCTGAAGATAGAACAGAAATGGAGCACAGTTGCCTTGCATTTTCAAGGTCCTGGATTTAACTCTTGCTACAGGAAAGGAAAAGTAGACATGCAAATTAGGAACCGTGGGAGCAAGTGTTATGGTGATTTATGGTTATTGAACTACATTTGTTCATAGGTATAGGTGCCAGCTACTTGGGTTTTCACAAATAGTCATCATTTTTATCTTTTCATATTTAACATTTTTTGTAATGTCATATCATAGATTTGTATGAGCTGTAATTTATATGGCTATTTTTAAAGCATAAATAAAACCTGGAATTTAAACTAGACATAACAGAGGCTGGAGGGCTGAAGAGATAGTATAGGGTCTTCTTGTAGGCAGCCCACCCTGGTTTGATCTCCAGCACAGCATATGGTCAATCAGACACTGCCAGAAGTGACCCCCTAGCACAGAGCCAGGAATAAGCCCTGAACACAGCCAGGTATGGCTCACACCTCAATAAAGGGGGCAGGTGGGGGAGCTATATTTAAAAAGTACTCAGCATTAAAGAAAATTTACCTGGTTTTCCAAAGACATAAAATCAGTCAATCAATCTATCTATCTATCTATCTATCTATCTATCTATCTACCTACCTATCTGTCCTGTCTATTTCAGGTAATCAGATTTTTCATATCATTTAAGGCAAGCACGCAGGGCAACTTTCCCCAAACCACCTACTATTTCCACTGTTGTCCCTTCAGCAGTTTTGGTTCAGTGTCACACCCAAAAAGGGCGCACCTCCTTAACCCTTTCAACTCTTGACTCAAACACACACCCTTTTCAGATGTGCATTTCACGTAAACCTTCAGTGTCTGCCATTTGGCTCTGACTCTGGAGAGAGCCGTTCAGCCGGAAGGTGAGCTGGTGAGAGTTCCAGAAGGCAGATTGCAAGGAGGACTAGACAGGGCTACTTTGAAAAGAAGCTCAATATTGGTAATGCCTGCACAGCTGCGTTCTCCTTCTCATCTCCTCTCGGTGTTCCTATAGGAAGGAAAAAAAGAGAAGTAGCATCATGGTAAGAATCTGAGTTTTATTATCTCTCCCTTTACTAAGACTCTGTGTGTTGAGCTTTTTATCTTCTGTAGTATTGTTAGTGTTGTTATTAATGATACCAATTATCTTCACCACGCGTTTGTGTTTTGAGCTGGCAAATTCTGGGGCATTAGAAATCTCTCTGGAGTTTGGGGTTTGGGGTTTGAAGTTAGGAGTGAAAAGTGCTCTCTGTGATCTGCCGTGCCCTCCCTTTTTTTAGCTTCTTTCAAAGATTTCAGATGATCATAAGTGACTTATTAAAGATATTTGAGTTGGTTCCACCTGCAGTTTCAACAATGTCATTTTCATAGATCTGTAACTGAGTGTGTTGTAAAGGACGTAGTTCATCCTCCCCTCCCCCCCCAGCACCACCACCCCCAGATAAAACAAGTCTTTTCCCCGCCCCTTTCTCAAGTTTTCAAAGGCAAACCCAACCCCTTGGAAAAACCTAGTCGGCAAACAGTATTGAGACTCACGCCTGATTTTTCTTTTTCTTCATGTGAGAAGGTAGAACTCGATTGCACATTCCTTTAAAATGTAGGTTATCTTTCAAAAGCGTTCTCCGGTGGGCGTTGGTTGCTGCTGCCTTTACCAGCCTGTCCCCATAACAACTTATTATGTATTGCACATACTTTCCCCAAACGAGATTTCATTAGGACATAGACATTTATGGGGAGAGACTCGGCTTCGTACAACCCTATCATTCGAAAAATCCTATGCCTTAAAATGTTATGAGAAAGGAAAGCAATCTTATAAACCTTAAGAAAAAGAAGTTTATATGAGGTCTATTAAACTTTGCTTCACTCGTGTGATCATAGAGGAACAGGAATACAAAGCTCCAGGTGTCGGGCATTATTGTCATTATTTTCTTTGTTAATATTTAACACTTACTTCCCCGATCTCCCCCATCTTTTGATATTATAGACACAGTGGCTTAACACCTGTACTGGCAAATAGCCCTTACCTAGGACATGAGGATAATATTTTCCCCAAAACATTTTTTGTTTGCTTGTTTGTTTTCAGTTCTAGGCACCAGGATATCACATAGCATATATAGTATATATGCATAGATATGTTTACTTATGCTGTATATGTATATATGTATATAGGTACATAAATGTGTATACATATAATGTATATGTGTGTGTATATATGTATATTGTGTTTTTTTGGTTGAAGGTAGGGGGTTGGTGCCACATCTGGCGGTGCTTAGGGCATACTCCTGGCTCTGTGCTCAGGGACCAATCTTGGTGATGCTTGGGGGACCATATGCAGTTCTAGGATTGAAACTGGTTCAGTTATGTGTACAAGGCAAGTGCTTTAACCCCTGTGCTATCTCTTTGGTCCTTCCCTAGAAATCTTAACAGAATAAAATATCTAGTGTTTATAGGATATGCCATATATTTTTCTTTATTTTTAAAATCACTCGGGCTGGAGCGATAGCACAGCGGGTAGGGCGTTCGCCTTACAAGCGGCCAACATGGCCGACCCGAGTTCGATTCCTCCGCCCCTCTCGGAGAGCCTGGCAAGCTACCGAGAGTATTCGATATGCCAGACACAGTAACAACAAAGTCTCCAATGGAGATGTTACTGGGCCCGCTCGAGCAAATCAACGATCAACGGGAGGGCCTTTACCTTTACCTTACCTTATTTTTAAAATAATTTTCTCTATTTAAAAATTAGCATATAAATTGAACAACATCATGATCAAGAACCTTAAAAATAATTAATATAAGGATCTGAGTAGACAGTTCAAAGTAATAAGTGAGTATTTAGTGTGTGAGAGGCCCAGGTTTGATCCCCAGCACCACATGGTGCCCTGAATACCTCCAGAGTCACACCGAGCACTAAAAATAGAGCAACCAGCACTACCAGATGTGACTTCAAAACTAAATATATATACTGTAAACTTCATAAGTGAAATTTTGGATATTTTGCTCAATCTCCTTAATGAAGTCCTCACTCACTATCTCAGCCCGTGGTCCGTAGGTGACCTTACCCAGAGCTGCCTGCATTGGCAACTCCGGGTGTGGCAGGCAAGAACTGCTCAAGGAGGTATGTTGGGTGTATTAGCCCAGCTGGGAACCGTGAAGGTGGGGGCTCCCATGAGCTTCTTTGTGGTAGGAGAGAAAGAGGCAGGGAAGGATCGCTCTGCTCACAGCACAATGGCTAGTGAGGCGACATGTTGCTTTTCATACTCACCGGGTGAGGGTCAGGGACCTGCTGCCATGTCTCCGCGCTTAATCAGGACTCAGGCAGTACTCCACCTGGGTGCACGGGCTTGTCCGCCTCAAGCCCGTACAGGAGCTGTGTTGGCAAAACGCACCCCAAATGTGCAAGCTGAGGCAGAGAGACAGCCTCCCAGGCCCACGCTGCCTGCCAGGAACGGAGTGGGGAGAGATGATGCAAGTCTGACTTTTCAGAACTGAAGGTACAGCAGTGTTTCCTGCTGCCTTCCCACCCACACCAAGAACAGTGCCTCAGTTCCCTGAGATGGTCTGGGGACAAGGGAAGGAGATGAGTGTGGGAAGGGGCATGTTCTTGAGGGTAGAAAGGGAGAGAGAAAAGGTGGGGAGGCTGAATGTGCTCCCAGAATGGGGTAAGCAAGTGGATCTCCCCAGCTGCGTAGTTCTGTGGGCCCCTGAGATGACTGACTCTCACTACTTGGTCTCCACAGCTCACTTCTGGCCCTGACCTGCTTCTCCTCCCTCCATCCTTAGCATGACACTTTGTCAACACTTTCTATCAGAATGATCTGCCTTGCTTCTCCTGGATCATGTTTAAGCCTGTATGTAGACATTTTCTATATAACAGCCTGTGTGTGTGTGTGTGTGTGTGCGCGCACCCGTGCGCGTGCGCGTGTATGGGTGTGAGTCAAGAGCAGCCGAAGGAACGGAACAAGAAATGTGAGGAGACAGTGGCGCAAACATTACCCAGCAGCTTCAGGTTCCACCAGTTATGTGTGACCTTGGGCAAATCACTGTTCTCCCAACTGTCTTCTCACAGGAACCTGAGGATGGCCATTCACTGAACTGTTAGGAAGAATTGGGTATGGGGTAGGTTCTAGAAGAGGTTAGCTCAAGTAAATCACAAAGGGGGAAGAGCGAAAAAAGCCAATGACATAGATAAGCATATCCCATACTTATTAGAAAACAGGAATCTTATTCTTGTAAAACACAACACACGTGGGCTAGAGAGATAGTACAGCAGGTAGGACACTTACTTGCCTTGTACACAGCCAACCCATGTTTTGATCCCTGGTACCCAATATGTTCCCTCAAGCCCCGTCAAGAGTGATCCTTGAATGCAGATCTAGAAGTAAGCCCTGAGCACTGCCAAGTGTGTCACAAAAACAAATAATAAAAAAAAATCAATGGGGCTGGAGCTATAGCACAGCGGGTAGGGCGTTTGCCTTGCACGCAGCTGATCCGGGTTCGATTCCCAGCATCCCACATGATCCCCTGAGCACCGCCAGGGGGTAATTCCTGAGTGCAAAGACAGGAAGAACCCCTGTGCATCACCGGGTGTGACCCAAAAAGCAATAAATAAATAAATAAAATTTTAAAAAATCAAACAAAAAGCCCCAGACTGCATATCAGAAAAGTGTCTAAAATATGATGTAGAGTATAATGAATGAGTATAAAGTAAGCATCTCTATCATGAGGGGTAGGTCAAGAAGTAGATTAAGTATTTCTGTCCCTCTGAAGTACCTTGTGTCTTATATCAATCACATCTCCCTCATCACCAGAGCCAGTTCTTGGGGAACCGAGTAGTTCACAGTGTCATGTGGTCCCTTACACCCCAGCACTCCACATCTTATTTCACTACTACTTTTTGTTGTAATTTCTTCAAAACAAAAGTTGGCACACAAAATCTGTAATGAGAAAAAATTTTAAAAAGATAAAATCTGTACCATTAGTGGTGACCACTGTGTTAGCTGGCACGATCATCACATCTTTGCTTTAACTGATTGTTTTATCACCCAACCCATGGTAATGCAGGTTTGATTTTCCTGTTCTGGAATTTCATATACATGTAATTGTTGGTTTCTGTTATTTTATTTGTATGTGGATTCTTTATAAGTTTATAAAATTCAGCTGACATTCACCCCTTTCTACTGCTGTGAGATAATCTGTTGTATGTATACATAATAATGAACTTATCTTCTGAGAGGTGATGGGGGTAGGTCTGCTTTCTGGTGGGGGCTCAAGCATTGCTGATATGAACATGTATGTGTGCTTAAAGTCCTGAAACTGCTGTGTATGAGTTTCCTCCTGGCAGCAGTCATGAAAATGAGGATGGGAGAGCCTGGGGGTTCCTGAGATCACCCAGGAGAGGGGCATTTATGAAAAATCACATTCATACTGCTGCTAAATATACATATACATATATGTCATGTACTATATATATTTTTGGGAGTGGGGAAGTTGAGCCACACTGGGTTATGCTTGGGGCCTATTCCAACCAGTTCCGTGCTCAGGGTTCCATGTGGTACTCAGGAGGGGACTTGAACCTGGTCTCTGAAAAGCTGGCAGACTGTTTGAACCAGCTCCCTGGCCGCTGTATTTTTTTTTTTTTAGACTGGTTTTTGTTTTCATCCCTGTCTCTTCTCCAGGGAATGCCCCAGAAGTTTCACAGACATATTGTTTGATCCTCAAAACAATCCAGAGGATGGATATTTCAGAAAATGGATTTGGGGAAAATCATTCGAGAAGGAGACTACGGCTAGAGACAGGCTTTTGTTCCACTCTGAGAATTGTTCCTTGAGGATTTCAAGCTGAATTTGCTGCCCTATTCCTTTGTTGTCTGGCTCTTGATTATTGACATGTGGACAGGAAAGTTAGAGATTTCCAGAAATTATGATCAATATGCTTGTTTGAGAAAAAACTTACCAAGTGTATATAGGTACCATGCATTAAACAAAACTACATTCTTGTTTTCATGAAGCTTACTTTCTGTAAGAAAGACAGAAAAGTAAACCAATAAATAGAAAGCACAGTTAAAGTTAACTGCTGTGAAGAAAAAAAAGTGACTAGTTTCTAAAATATGAAGTGTTATTTTGCCTTTGGTGATTTAAATGTCCCCTCTTACCTAGTTTCATATCTGCCATACATTATGATCTGGAGGAAAATGTTTTAAGAGTGTAGACAATTTTATTTTTCTAGCCATGACACATTGGAAATGAGATAAGCAAATATACATATGCCAAATTCTACAGACACATGAGCTCTTTTAGAAACTGTCTAACATAGTAATTTTAATGTCATTTTCACTGAAAATCATAAATCTTATTTAACATCTACAACTTAAATGGGCTATGAAATATCAGCAAATATCACCTGCTAATTATGCCAACCATAATTAGCTTAGGGTACTTTGTGCTTTTAAAAACATTCTCACATGTACCATTCATGTGAATTTCTCAGTACCCTGTAGGCCAGACAAAGACTTTCTGAAGGAGTCTATGATTTGATGCCCGCTTAGTAGTATTTCTGAATTATTTTTATGAAAGCATGCACTCTGCTTCTTAACTGAAAAATTGAAAAGTGTTGACAGGAAGTCATTTCTCACTGGAAAAGAAAAAAAATGGAAGAGACTTCTGGGAAGTATATGTTAATTAGAAAGTTAAAGATGGCTTCATTTCCTAGAAACAAACCCTCCATTTTCTGCCATAGTTTTGAATGTGGCAAGTCTTTAAGCCAAGTCTTTCTCAAAGTGGATGTTCTGAAGAGGGAATGTAGGTCATGTAACTTATTCTGCTAACCTTATCAGGTTACTGGGATAACCTGAAGTTAGGACGTCTCAGGTCGCTAGCTCAGCAGGACAGCTAGGAGTCACAGTGTCCTGTTGAAGAGACTTCACTCTTTGCTTTGTTCCCTTCCCTTCTATATTTTGCTGTTGTTGTCTTGGGGAGGAGGGAGCATGTGGGGGCTCTCAAGCAGTGCTCCCGAGGTCAGGGGGCCCTTCCCCATGATTCTCCGTCAACCATGTTGGTGGTTCAATGCAAGGGTCTGAGGATGCAGAGCTTCAGGGACCCTCTCTACATCTCAGCATGCTGGAGATGACCTGGGCCACGGGCAGTACTCAGGGGCTCTAGGGCTGCACTTGGAGATCCTTGGGAAACCATGCAATAATGGGGATTAAAATAAGAGTGCTTCAGGCAAGGAGTGCCCTCCCTCCCTCTCTCCCTCCCTCCCTCCCTTCCTTCCTTCCTTCCTTCCTTCCTTCCTTCCTTCCTTCCTTCCTTCCTTCCTTCCTTCCTTCCTTCCTTTCTGTGTGAAGGCCTCACATGCAAGACCTGTGCTCTATCACTGAGCCACATCCCTGGCCCTGCAAGGTATTCTTTTTGGGGGTTCCCCCCTTTAATTTTTTTTGTCTTTGGGCCACACTCAGATGTTCTCAGGGCTTACTCTGTGCCTAGGGATCCTCTTGGCAGGTTTGGGGACTATATACGTGCCCAAGGATTGAACCTGAGTTGGCCACGCACAAGGCATATACTGCTGGACTGTTTCTCCAGTCCTTAAAGTCATTCTTTTAAAATTGCATAAAGCAAATCCTTGTTTGGGTCAGAGTCAATTTTAAAAAGTAAGTATTTGATCTCTAGTTCACATTTCATTTTCCAGTTTGGCTCAATTTCTTCACTCACTTAGGAACCACCTAGTTGGTGATTTTATATACTAGTTAAGATGTGCATTCAGTGGAGGTAGAAAGAAATAATTTATAATAAATTTCAAATCTTTGTATTTCTCTTGTAAACCATTCATGATATCTCAGAGAAAAATACTTTCCAAATTAGGATTATATCAGATAAATTCATCATGGCAATTACTTCATGAGGGAAAAAAATATGTTCATGAAACTTTGTTCAATTTAAGTATGGAGAAACAGTTGTACACATTAAGTATTAGTCAGATCCGAACACAGGAAATAGTGCACTCAACTTGGGTAATTGAGAAAAATAATGAGGGGCTATTGCTAAAGTGTCGGCAAGGTTTTAATGAAACCAAGAGAAGTAAAAGAAGCTAATGTGTCAGGGTTCTTGGCTCACCTGGCCCCTTCTAATGGACTGTTGCTAACTCTGATCCAGAAATGTGTACTCCCTATTTTATAAAACTTTTCCTGTTTTTATATGCACTGCGCCCCACAAAATCTAGTTTTGAAACAAAAAAGCTGTGATGCTCTCATGGCCAGTGCCTGCAGAGAGCATCTTGCCACAGTAGACCTTGGTGGCAAGAGGAGGCAGCTCTGAATGGACTCCAGAGAGAAGTATACTGCCCCCTGACACCAGGTTCAAAGGCAAAGGAGTCAGTTTTTAGTCTCCATCATGGTCCAGGGTGTAGGGCACAGAGTGAGTGAGGAAGGATGAGCAAACAGATATATTCAGTGTACACGATGTATAGTTTCCTGACTCTAAAGATAGCACCTCAAAAGTGAGACTTCATTTTCTGTTTCATCTATTATATCTGTCATCATAATGGAAGATCTAGGAAGAAGCAGGTCATACAGTTATAACCTGGTCTTGGCAGTCAGCATAGTCATAGAAGTGGAATTGAAATCATACCCTAGTATGGAACTTATGTTCTCATGACATCTTATAATTTCTGATGCTAAGTAACTTTTAGAAATGGTGCAAACTGTTACAAAGCCTGACTCTGCCTTAGGAAAACAATTGAGACTCTTTGGGCCATAGTTTGCTTTTATTTTGTTTTATTTTGGAGCCACACTAAATGATGCTCAGGCCTTATTCCTGTCTCTGTGCTCAAGGGTCTTATGCTGGTGGTCATGGTTTGAGGGCTGATTGCATGCGAGGAAATCTCTAAACTATCTCTCTAGACCCCTGGGAGCACACGTTTAAAAAGAAACTCTTTATTTATTGAACCCTCCAGTAGAGCAGAAAATACTTTTAGGATGAGAAAAACTTAGTTCTTTCATAAATTATAGCTTTTATTCAATTTTACCTCCTCAGAACTTTATTAAGCCTGAAAGTAAATAATAATAATAATAATAATAATAAAACCATTCCACACTGTTCTTTCACTCTAGGGTTTATGAATGGTTTTAGGTAACAGGATGCAATTGCCATTTAACTTGCAATCACTTTAGAAAAAGCAAAATATTGAGGCCTGGTAGAGAAGTATATGTTGCCTGAAACTGAAAGGGATTAAAAAAAAACAGAAAGGTAAGCAACAGTAACAACAGAGATGGCATCATAGGCATTGGGAAGGTGACACAGTTTGGAAACAAGCATGTTGACTGACAGGTATTTGAGATAGGGTCTCAGCGACCATTGAGGAAAAGGCTCTAATTCAAAGCCCCCCAGACTGACTTGGCTACTTGTGCCCCTTTTTGGAAAAAGTAAAAACATTTAAAGATTACCCAGCACCACCCTGTGCCCCCCGCCCCCCAAATCTGCCTACTTTAAGCCAACAAACAGAAAGGTGTGCTTGCCTCCCAGCAGTTACACCCCAGATTACTACCACCATCCCTGCCACCCACCAGCTCCATCTCGCCCCTCCTCTTTCCTGTGAGTGGCTGCAGATCCCTAGGGGGGAAGTATTGCCTACTCAGGGAGACTAACTTAAAGGCACTTCACAAGCAGCTGTGGAAAATGGCTGAATGTAGTGTCAGGCCCGACTCCTCTGCAGTGTTAGCCTGGGGTCTTTTACTCAGTTTAAGCACTCACTTCTATAACAGCCCCGGAAGAAACCCACCACAATCCGGAGTAAGAGAGATTCCTGGCTCATTGTAGAATCATTATGAAGAAGCTCAATTATATTTAGAATATACCCCAACATTTATAACATATAAGGGAAAGATTTTTTTTCATTAAAATAAATTTTGGATTTTTTTGGGGGGGGGCAGTGCTTAGGGCTTACTCCTGGCTCTGCACTTAGGGATCACTCCTGATGGGATTCAGGGGGATCACATGTGGGACCAGGGCTTATATATGGATAGGCTGCGTGCAAAGCAAGCACCCTGCCTGCTGTATTATCACTCTGGCCCCAGGGGAAAGATTTAATGTCAGTTTAACAGGTCAAGGTTTATTTAGATGAGTAGCTTTTTTGTTCATTAATATATATATAAATATATATATATAAATATATATATTGTTGTTTTGGGGGATTATAGCTCAGTGTTCAGAGCTTACTGGGGCTCAGTGCTGAGGAATCATGCTTGGTGTTCAGGGGACCATATGCGGTTCCCGGGCTCAACCCCATCAACTGAGTGCAAGGAAGCATGTGACTCACTGCACTATCTCTCTGGCCCCTTAATTTCTTTTAAATCCATAGTATCAGGGATTCATATCCGGGTCCTCTAAATTTTGTTTGATCTCTCTGGGAGTTCTGATGTGATATTCTGCTTTACATATATTCTGAAGATAAAGTGGTATTAATTTTAATTCTAGAAGTGTAAATATTTCTAGAGGTTATCCTGGTGGTCAGAGGAACTAATGATGAAAATCTCATTACTTATCAAATTCTTTTCTGCATTTATTTTCTTCTTCTACAACTGTTTTTCTGTCTAGTTTTCAGTTTTTCCCTACCCTCCCTCCTCCTCTCCCCATCTTACTTTTGTCATTCACAATGGATCCAAAAAATATACCTTGTTTTTATGGAACAGAATTTTCCAACCCTTGCTTTCATGTTTAAAGACCAGATGCCAAAATTATTTAAATTCCTTTATTTTCAAAGCAATACAAATATTTCTAAAATCTAAGCAATAAAGCCCCTCATCGATGAAAACACATATGCAGGTGCTATGAACTAAAGTATTAAGAAAGTAACAGGTGGACATATCATTTACATCACCCGTTGGCCTCCTTTCTTCGGAGGGCTGAGTTGGAGTTAAAGACCCCAGTAAGGGACCTTCTGGCCATTCACAAAGTAAAAGAATAGAAAAGCACAAGGAGCGTTTTTACCAAAAGAGTGACTTTTGTGTGCCAGGGAACATCTGTTCGAGGTCGCACAGGTGAGTGCATGTACAGAGAGATCTGGATCTGCGTCCTTGAGTCAGAGCAGGCTGGCGGCCAGCAGTCCTGAAGAAATCCCTGTCTGGGTGCCAGCAGAATCCTCCTGGGGCAGAAGCGAACTGCAGGTTCTTGACCACGCTAAGCATTGTGTAGAGAAGATTTCCATTCGGTTTTTGTTTTGTTTAGACCTCATCATGAGTTATCTCCAAGAATGTTGGTAAGTCCCTTCTGGAAGGCAGGAATTAGGTGACTAATTCTTTAGCAGCAACTAATGCTGCTAGTTATATCCACCATTAGCTGTAAGCCCCCTTGTGAGATGTTAGGAGTGCAGCCAGGACGTTGCCACTGCTCTTTATAGGCTTATAGCAATAAAAACCACCGAGAGAAACACATGAAAAGTACATCTTAGAATGGTATAATTTACTTTTGCTTTGTTTCTCTTTTGGGACTACCCCTGACGGTGCTGAGCACTCTGAGCTCAGGGATCTCTCCTGGCAAGGTTTGGAGCACTGTATGGGCTGAAGGGATAGAACCAGGATTGATTACATGAAAAGGCAAGAGCCTCTACTTCCTCTACTTACTGTACTATCTCCTCAGCACCTCAACATTTTTTTTAAGTTTCATGGAAGTGTTTTCTTTCTTTCTTTTTTTTTAAAATTTTTTTGAATCACCGTGAGATAGTTACAAGCTTTCCTATTTGGGTTAACATTTATATTTTTAAATAATATGTTCAGACTTTCTTACTTCAACCTAAAAATATGATTTCTGGTGAAATACTTTAATTGTAAAAGAATGCTCCAGTGGGTACCTTGTAAACGAACAAACAAGCAAAAACCAAGACACAAACAAACTTGAAGCAGCACAGCCTTTCGCCTGGACTTGTAGAATTCCAAGTGCAGATTCTGCAGTGAGGTGTGCAGGAAGCACCTGGGAGACAGCTAACTGCCAAGGAGACCCTGTGCTAGCCTGGGTGTGCTGTGGGGATGCCACCAAATGAAGAACCCTAGAATTTTACCCAAGCCCCAGGGGTGGGGGTGTATCCTGGAAGAGCAGGAAGATGGCTGACAGCTCTCTGCCTCTTTTCAAAAATACCCTTCCACACAGGTTGTCCTCCAGGTTGAGGGAGCAAGTGTTGCATCTGTGGGATTCCCATCCTAGGTTTCTGATCATGGGGTGAAGATCCTAACTTAAGACACCTGCTATCTTCCCTGGACAAGTCGCATCCTCCTAGATTTTCATTTCCACCTACCATTATCCTTTTTTTCCAGAGATAAAATAAATTCACTTGAAGTGACTGAAAAGAAAAGCGTGTCCTGTTGGAAGGCCTGTTTCTTCCCACAGTCCAAAGCCGGGACTGAGACTTTCCCAAGAGGAACAAAGCATTCTGTTTTCGTTTTTTTGGAGGGGCCATACCTGGTAGTGTTCGGGACTCATTCCTGGTTCTGTGCTCAAAGATCACTTCTGGCAGGGCTTGGGGAGACCATATGTGGTGCCAGGGATTGAACCTGGGTCAGACGCATGCAATGAAAATTCCCTACCTGCTCTTTTTTTGTTCTGGCCCCGTTATTCTTCTGAACACTCCTCAGAGTTACCATTTTGGAGGTATAGGGAACCGGACTTTGAGAGAGAGAGAGAGAGAGAGAGAGAGAGAGAGAGAGAGAGAGAGAGAGAGAGAGAGAGAGAGAGAGACTGTTTTGGCAAAGAGAATCTTTGAAATGAGTTCCCCATTGACTCAGAACTCTGAAATGTATACTCAAGCCAGACAGTGTGTGTTTCTGTTCATTCCCTTCTCCCCCCCAGGAAAACTTTGTTTCAAATAAACTTTATTGAGACAGTTTATGAAATTGTATCCATTTTAATGTCATAGTGTTGAATTTTAGAAACTGTGCATAATCTCAAGATAGAAAATATTATCGTCATCCCAGAGTTCCTTGGGCCTCCTACTAGTCACACCAATTTCCCCTCCTCCCTTATATTCAGGCAATCATGAATATACTTCCTCTGATTGTAGATTCGGATGATCTGGAATGTCATATGAAGGGAACTCTTCAGAATAGACAGAATAGAACCTTTATTTTATTTTATTTTATTTATTATTAGTGAAACACCATGAGGTACAGGTAGATTTACAATTTTTTTGTGCTTGGGTTTCAATGATACAATGATCAAATACCCATCCCCCCACCAGTGCCCATTTTCCACCACCATGGATAATATCCCTCCCACCCCCATCCCCCCCATCCCACCCTGCCTCTGTGGCAGGGCAATCCCTTGTGTTCTCTCTCTCCTTTTGGCTGTTGTGGTCTGAAAAAGAGGCTTTGAGTGGCAAACATGTTCAGTCCATAGTCTACTTTCGACATGCATCTCCCCTCCTGGGAGGATCCTCCCAACACCCTTTATTTGGTGCTCCCTTCTCTATCTGAGCTGCCCTTTCCCCTAGAATACTCGGCTGGCCTCTAAGCTCTGGAGTAATCCTCCTGGTGCTGATCTCAGCTAGAATAGAACCTTTTGAGCCTTACTTTTTCCACTTAGCATAATGCTATTAAGATCTATCCATGTTATATTATAGACATGGAGACGTTACTGGGCCCGCTCGAGCAAATCGATGAACAATGGGAGGACAGTGATATTATAGACATACATAGTTATTTCAACGTTTTAATTTTTGTCCCAGTAGTTCTCACAAGGAGTTACTCCTGGCTTGGTGCTTAGGGGATCATGCCATGCTATGAACGTCCTTCATGAAAAACATGTGTTGCAGATGAAATGTGACTGTTTTACTGCTGTTGCATGTGACTTATATATGGTTGAGGAGGGAAGAGGTAGCATCCTGGAGGGAGGGGGCCTATCGATTTTTCTCTCTGCCCACTTCTGTCACCTGAGTGAGTGCCTGGGAGTTTGGAACTGATGAAAGTCTGTGATGAGCATGGTATACAGGCCTTACATCTCACAACTCCAACGGGCAGTCCTCAAACTCCACCAGAACCACACTTGTGCTACTAGACATGAGAAATTATTCCTGCCACCTCATTCCTAAGGGAACCAGGGAACTCAGGCTGGAGCGAGGCATTGCTCTTTGCAGGAAAGGAAAATAAACCCTAACTTCTACTAAGGTATTTTTTTTACAGGTCTTCTGTTATCTCTCAGAGAGATAGCAGAAGAATTTGAGGAGTAATGGATAATGAAGTAAGATAAGTTTATTTGGGAAAGAAGTGGAAAGAGTTTTTCATTCAAGGGAAAGCACAGGCTTCTCCTAAGTAGAGAGAGCCCAATATATGCCCCCAGGTAGAGCCACAGTGAATCCCCAACATGGAAAACGTGAACCAGAAAGAAGGTGCACACCTCAGGCAGAGGTGTGGGCTGCTTCCCCAGAATTCAGAATGCTGTGTACCTTTGCCTTTGCCAAGATTTTTTTTATATAGTTTTCTTAAACTGCCCCCCCACAAAGTCTGTTACTAGGTTGATTGCCAAGGGGGAAAAACTTGGAGGAGTTGTCAATAGTCATCTTTGACATTCTTTTGGGGGTTGTGTGTCTGTATGTGTGTGTGTGTGCGTGTATGTGTGTGTGTTGTGAGGGTTTGGGGCCACACCTGGTTGTGCTCAGGATTTACTCCGAGCTCTATACTCAGTGATCACTCCTGGTGGGGCTCAGGTGCTATGGATCAAAGCTGGGTGAGCCTTGAAGAAGGCAAGTGCCATACTGGCTGTACTACCTCTCTGCACTGCCCCCTAGTGTGTGTGTGTGTGTGTGTGTGTGTGTGTGTGTGTGTGTGTGTGTGTGTGTGTTTCTTTCAGTTTTTAGCATGGTCTTTGTTCAGTGGTGTACCCTCTCCTCCCATGGGGTTCAGCTGCTTAGAATTCTGCATCTTGAAGATTTTCTGGTTTCCTCAAATGGGTCCTATATTTCAAGTGACTTTGGGCTGGTCTGGATTCCATACAGTGTTTTCCCTAAATCCTATTCCTAGTTCTCACAACTCCACGCCCATCTCATGGCCTCAAACACTGCCCAGCAGTGTTGTATTTGACTGGATACACCAGTTGAATTTAAAGCTGTGTGCAGCTTTTGACTGGTGTGAATGAAGCTGCTATGAACAGGCATGGGTAAAAAGGCAAACAAAATTCAAGAATTCTAGGGCATTCCACAGACAGAGCAGCCAGCATGCCCCTCGGAGGCAAGTAGCTAATGAGGCCAGCAGGGAAGAACCTGTTCTGTAAAAGTAGAAAATGAACAAATTCTCTGTACTGAGCACAGTGGACTGCTGATCAGGCATCTTTCAAGGCATGGGAAAAATGGATTGCAACACTATTGGCAGGACAGAATAATACATACACGTAGCTGTTTTCTTTGGACATGTAGTGGAATTAAGCCAGTAGACTCCAATCTATTTTTTTTCTAGGCTACTTCTACAAGCTATGTTTGAAGGCCTGTCCAGGCAGAGAGACAAAGAACCCCAATTGCACAGTTGAGACTTTACTGACTAAGAGGGATCCATAGAACTGAGTTGGGAAGGGGGTTTGACAGGGTCGAGTCTTTGGGTCCTTGGTGCAGGGAAGCAGGTACTCTGGTGCTAAGAGTAGGGCTGGAATAATGTGTTCACGAAACTATCATTAAGTATTGTGAATCACAGTAGCTCAATAGAGACCAAAAAAAAAAAAAAAAGGATTTACTGACTATGGGCAGGGAGAAATCATCTTGGCAAATGGGTAGAAAAAAATATAGTCAATTAGAAGGACTGGATGAAGATCTGTAAATCGGTCAGCAAGTGACTGGAATTTTGGAGGGCTCACTAAGTATAATTTGCAGGAGACTTGCAGGAGAGTGATCCAACTATCCAAATATCCAAACAATCCCAGGGCAGTTGGAGTGTTTTAGTGGTGGGTTTTTTGGGGGGTGGGGACACACCCAAGGGTGCTCAGTGATCACTTCTTGCAGGAATCTGTAACTATATGGGTGGCTGGGGATTGAACTTGGGTTGGCTGCGTGCAAGGCAAGCAAGCACCCTACTCTCTATACTGGCCTCTGGCTCTAGTGATTTTTAAATATTATACCCTGACATCTCTATATTATCTACATAACTATCAAGTAATTATTCTTCAAAACCTGGCTAGATTTTAGGCAATATAAATTGTTACCAAAGCACCCACTGGCTGCGTCTCGGGTCCATTGAGGACATTCATTTGCTGTTCAGTTGCAAAGTTCCCACCAGGTGCTTCTCAAAGGGAAGAATCCCTCTGGTTCCCTTAGTAAATGTGCTTCAGGGGGCCAATGACCTGAAACCAACGGGTTGGGGAGGTTCGCGGTGGGCGTGGCCTGGAAATTATTCCTGGCGGCTGGGCTGACTCTGGCTCCAGAGTGCCCACCCCTAGTCCTTCATTTTCTACCCCCCCCACCCCCGCCCATGAGGTCAAAGCTAAGGATTTGGGCTTGAACTGTGACTTGAGTATTCCTATCCCAACAGGTGTTGAGTTTCTTCTAAGTTGATGCATAATACCATGTGGTGACTTTGTTGTCTAAATAAACTATTGTGCCAGTGTGTTTGCACTGTCTCAATAAACGCACGGGCTTCCTAATTCCTTGCATTCTCTTTGTGGGTGGGGAAAAGCTGAAGCTGTTCACTACAGGGCTCAGCAGTATGGCCCAGTTCTGACCTGACCGTGCCAGAGGAGCCAGGGGCTTCTCCGTGGAGCCTTGCGCGTAAGGAGGCGATCCGGGGGCGATCTCCCCGGCCCTCTATGATCTTACGTAGCCTTGTCTGGTTCCAACCGTCTCCAAAGCACACTGATCGCTTGACCGTTCAGGAAGCCTCTCCCCACCGAAACCACCTACAGTCAATATCGTAAAAACATTCCTTCCTGGCAAGGCGGGGGCTCTTCATAGCCTCACCGGGGCTCAGGCTAGTTCGCCTGGGTTTTCAGTGGCGGGGTTAACGCTTAAGTGATCGCAGCCTTACTTAGGGGGCTTGGATTCAGCGACGTTGTCCCGGGAATACGCCTCCTTTTTCTGGGATCCCTGGCAGGACGGACCCTCCCATACCCTCCCTGGCAGCTCGGCCTCCTCCTCTTCCTGCCGGCACCTACCCCCTCCCCGCGCCGTTGCGCCCATTGGCGGGCTGGTTTTTATTGATTTGCGCAGCGCGCCCTCCTGGCTTCCGGCGCTGGCACCAGGTGAGAGCCGTTTGGCCCCCGGCGTTGTAAGAAGAGCAGGTTTCCCCCACCCCCCCCCTTTCTATCCCAGGACAGGTGAGGAGGAGCGTTGCGACGTCCCTCTGGCCCCTTCCCACGCCGGGTATGCACCTGGGGCTCCCGCCAGTGCGCCCTGGTGCGCAACGGGGTGTACCCCGCCGGCCGATGTCGGCTAGCGCAGAGCCCCACGCGCTTCTGGCCCCCTCCCACGGGCGGGTGTCCACCTGGGGCTCCCGCCACTGCACCCCGGAGCGCATTGGGGTGTCCCCCCGCTTTGGCCGAGATCGGCTAGGGTAGAGACCGACGCGCTTCAGCGCACCCGCGCCTCCGGACCCGAGCGGAGGTGCGGCCACCTTCGCCCTGTTTCCTCCCTGGTTACTCCAGGTGTTTACATTCCTGCGAACTCCGGGCGGGGAAAAGCCTCTCGAGAGAACTCGGAAGCGGCGGGATCGTTTGGGTGGGGGCGGGCGTTTGAATGCCCGCGTGCGTCTCCCATTGGGTGCCGCGAACCTGGCAGGGCTAAAGGGCGGGCCCAGGTGATCTGGACTTGGTTTTCTGTGTTCCTGCCTGTGCTTAATGTTGAAGTCAGCTGGATTATTACCGTTCTAGTGGGCGCTGTTTTTGATTTCCTTGCCCCTCCTCTCCTAGAAATAAAAAAAGGGCGGCATTAACGGGCCAAATTCCGCTTTGAGATACTTTGTTTTTAAAAAAGGATACTTTGTTTTTACTGCTGCGCTATTGACACGCGTGGGTGCTTAGGGTTGCACCAAGGTAAAAAAAAAAAGCAAAAAATGAGATCTAGGAACTATCCGAATTTTCCTAAGTTCTTACCGTACAGGAAAAGTCATTCTAAGACGCGTTAAACATTAAGAAAAATTTAAAATTACTGTTTTGTTTTTGTTTTGGGTTTTTTTTGTGGGAATGAATGTAACCAAACCACAGCTCTCGTTTTCACTGAGAAAAACTCCTGATTTATTATCATAATGGTTTGTAGTTGCGTCGTGTGCTTACTACTGAAGAATGGGGAGAAAGAAAGAAAAACCCCTAAAAACCCAAAACCCAAACCCAGATTCTTAACATGTTGTGTTTCCCATCTCTTTTTATTTTGCAGTCCAGAGCACAGCCGCCAGAAGAGAACAAAAGGAAGCCAGTTTTGGGGAAACTTGGCAATCTGTTCACTGCTGGGAGGAGAAGGAACACGAGAAACGGGGTCGAGTGTCCCACCAGCGCAAATGCCAAATCTGGGCCTCCCAAAGATGTAACCGCCGGCAAGCTCGCCGAGAAGGAGGGCGAGAAGAGCAACAAACCTCAGGGCGACCAGCCGAAGCAAACGGATGCCTGCGAGGAGCCGGGCGGCCCCCAGAAGCCCCAGGAGCCCCAGGACCAGCCCTGCTTCCAGGAACCCGTGAGCCACACCGAGCTGTCACCTGGTGGCGGCTCGTGCAGCACCGCAGCGGCGGCGGGGCCGCAGGGCCACGAAAGTGATTCATCCCAATTAGAACCTGTAGAGGCAGAGGGAGAGACTTTCCCAGATGCCACCACCGCTGCCAAGCAGCTGCATTCCTCGCTAGAGAAGAACTCGGGGCGAGAGCAGGCGGAGGCGGGGGAGGACGCGGCGCAGCCGGGCGCAGACCGCCAGCGGGAGACGGCCCAGCAGGGGTCGAGGGGGCTGCAGGGGTCCCCGGGAGCAGCCGGCGAATCCGCCGACCGAGCCCCCCCGGACGGGCACGGGTCGGGTGATCCCCCAGGCGACCCTCCGGCGGAGGACGCGGCGTTGCCGCGCGGCCGAGGCGCGCCTGGGGAGCGCAGCCCGTCCGCCACGGTCCTGACGTTGGACATCTACTTGCGGAAGACCGAGGCGGCTCCGGGGGGCGAGCCGGCCCCCGCCGCCGGGGAGGGGGGCGAGTGCAGCGACCCCGAGGACATGGAGAAGCGAGGGAGCGGGCGGCGCTCGGGGCGGCGCAGGAAGTCGCAGAAAAGCACCGACGCTCCGTCGGGAGCCGCGGACGGCACGGCCCGGGACGACGACGCGGTGTTCGAAGACGAGGCGGGCCCCGAGAACGGGTCGGCGGAAAAGAAAGGGAAACCTCCGCGGGTGGCCACCACCGACGGGGGCGTCGTGCCCACTGCCAGCCCCGAACCTTGCAAGCCGGGCGCGGGCGCGGCCAAAGCGCAGCAGCGCGGGGCCGGGGAGGCGGCGGAGCGGAGCCGAGCCACGCCGCAGCCGCCCGCCGCGTCCCCCACCAAGCGGAGGGGCAGGAGCCGCGTGCCCGAGGCGGTGCCCCCTTCTCCGGTCGGCGGCCCGCGGGCAGCCGCCAAGGAGTCCACCGCGCCCAAGAAGACTCCCGCCCCCGAGCCCAGCCCGGCGGCGGCGGCGGCCAAGGGCGCCGCGGGGGACAGCGGGGACGAGGCCACCCGGGTGGTCCCGCGCGAGCTCATGGTCAAGAGCAGCTCGCAGCTGCCCGACTTCAGGTCGGAGCACAAGCGGAGCCCGCTGCCCAATCACTTCGACGGGCGCGGGGAAGGAGGTCGAGGCAAAGAAGCGGGCCGGGCGGCCGCAGCATCCGAAGGCTCCGACTCCTCTTTGAAACCCAGGAACCATTTCGGCGCGGGCAGGTCGACGGTGACCACCAAAGTGACCCTGTAAGTAACTGCGGGAAGGGACTGGGGGGTCGTGTCTGTAGGGAGGCTGGACCACCCCCCACACACACACACACACTCTCCTCCCACCTCCCCCCGAGGTGCCCGAGTGGTGGTTTTTGCATTTGTGGAAGCGCCTCTGCTGAAATGAATATGGTTGAAGGGGGCTATTAGTTCAAGAACACTGTGAAGGTTTAAAGGAGATGGTATGAGCCCAAGAGACTCTGCTAGGTTCTTTTTTAATATATGATTTAAATGAATATAAAACAAGTTGTTCACATAAGTAATAAGGCTCAATCTCTTCTTTAAAAATGCACTGGCATTTCTAGATTTAAAAAAAAAAACATGCAGTGAACTGGCAAGCTACCCGTGATGTATTCGATATGCCAAACACAGTAACAACAAGTCTCACAATGGAGACGTTACTGGGCCCGCTCAAGCAAATCGATGAACAACGGGAAGACAGTGCTACAGTGCAGTGAATTTGAAAACACGGAGCTAACAGTAGTATGACCCAGCGACTGGGGCATGTGTGAGTTCAAGAGGATTTAAAGGACTTCAATGGAGTGGAAATGCATTGTTGGGGCCTTAGAGATAATACAGCCGCTTAAGGTGGCTTGCATTGCATGTGGCTGAGCCCAGTTCCGTCCCAGGCACAGTCTGTGGTCAGCTGAGCACAGAGCCAGGAGTAAGTCCTGAGCACTACCAGGTGGTGGCCTCCAAGCAAGAACCAACACAAATAAATGCACTATTGGCTTTGATCTTTAAAAAGAAAAATTTCAGTTACGAGTTGGATTACTTGTTGTCCTTTTATAGTGTTAGGGGATGGGGTCATATTTTTTGCTTCTAGGTTGAAAGTGACTTTCAGTTACAGAAAAGGAAAAGAGATCCCTTTTCTCACTGGTAGACAGTTTGCTAACTGGAGGGGCACGGTAGGAGGATCAAGCTCAAGCACAGTCTGAATACTCTCTTATTGATTCTTTACATATTTGTTGAGTGCCTTCTTTGCTAGATGGGAGATGATTCACAGATGATTCAGTATGTTGTCCTTGAAAAATTTATTGCCCAGTCTGTTACACAACATGTAGGCAGATAAGCCAGTTAACAGCATGCAGTGGCAATGTGGTTATGTTTAGTGGATGTGACTTACCATCTGTAATACCTGGGGAAGAGCAAAGAAGCTTGGCTTTTGGCATTATTATTATTTTTTTTTTGGTGGAGATTGCACATCACTGTCATATGTGTAATTTGGCAGGATAGGAGAAGGTTCCATATACAACTGCTAGGATCCACCCCCTTCAAACCCCCGCCCCTTCCTTCCCAGACTCTCTTAACTCCTCTTCCCCAGACCTACCCACTCCACTTACATTGCCCCCCTGAAGTTACTAAATTAAAAATGAATAAATTGCTTAGGATTTTTTTTACCTGCATATGCACATAATTATTGAACTGGCCTTTTCACAAATGGTTTGATTCTATTTTAATTCTTAGAGAAACCAGCATTAGAGTGGAAGGTCTGTTTGGTGAACACTTTAAAAAAAAATCTGCTTAATGAATAATTTGAGCTACCTCACCAGCTGCCAACCTAGAGACCTTTGATATAGTCAGTTATTTGTTCTGTAATGACAGCATCAGGGAAATAACCTGAGTGAATGATGCCCATTATTTGTAGAAGGCCCATGTGACAGAACAGTTGGAATCTCCAAGCATGAGCCTTAAGAGAAAAGTTGCTGTGTACCTGATTCTGGACACCTTACCTGTCTTCCGGCCGGAATACACCAGTGGAAAAACCAGAATTGTAATGTTATGCTGTGAAGCTACAGGGTAAACAAATCTGGGGAAGAAGATCTTACAATGAAACTCTTAATAGACTGTTTCCTGTAACAGAACAAGAACAAATGTCTTTTTCTCCGTAGTGATTATTTTCTACCTAATATTTTCCCTTTGCCAAATCCTCAGTTTATTAATATCTCTTTTCCACAGGCTTTGCCCTTGTTGAATTGGCAATGTATTGAAATGGAGAATTAATTCTTTGTCAGCCTTTGATCCATTTATGGTCGATGGAGTTTTTTTTCAGACCTTTTAACTTTTTTTTTTTAAGATCATATTTTAATTGAAGATGTTACTTAGATTATTTTGAAAAACAATTGGGAGTTAAATTTATTTTATATTTCTTTTTTTAATATTTCTGAAAAATAGTGATTAGGAAGTACCATCTATGTTGAAACTGTTAAATACTTTACTTCTCTATCATGTATGGAATCTTGAGATTCTTATAGTGTGTTTTTAAAAAGGACAGTCTCCCTCTCGTATCCAGGACTTTTAAGACTCCATATTATTTTCCCATCTCACAGTATAATGAAGGCATTACAACATGAGTTATAGTAGCTTTCCTTTTAATCAGCTCGAAGTAGGTTAATTGTAGTGACTCTTAATAGCACAGAAAGTTTGGTTGTAAAATATATTTTGATCTTAGCACAAATCTTTAATGTGCAGATGTGTTTCCTGTCCTGAAGGGAGCCTGTTGGCCAGCCTGTAGTGTTTGCCATTTACATCAGAAGATGCACTTTGATGTTTGATTGTTCATTCCTTCAGCTGATTAGTGAGACTTTTATTAAATGCATATTCCTGGCATGTAAACATTTCTCATTAACCACTAGCATATTTAAGCTCTCTTTCTAATCATCTCACTTGTTTTAGAATTTGATTTTTAGAAAAGTACTTAGAACAAAGTTTGCTTTAATATCTTAATCTGAAATATAGGTTTGCAATAAGGGAGACTAAATATAGAGAAATTGGGAAACAGGTGCATGGGAGGAAATTAATGAGAATATATCACATTTAGTTTTTAAATAGAATTTTTTTTAAAAGAGCATCTAAATTCTTTCCTTTTTGGTTTCTGGGCTGTACCTGGTGGTTATCAGGGATCATTCCTGGCCAGCCCTGACTGTATGTGGAGCCCCCAAGGACTTCAAGGATTGAACATGGGTCGGCTGTATACAAGGGAAGCACCTTACCTGGTGTATTATCTCTCTGACTAGAAAGTCTAAATACTTAATGTTGTGTTTAGGATGGGATGTCTCAAGTCTTCCTACTCTTTTCATTTTTCTCAGGATTAAGTGTCTCATCCAAAGTCTTACTAGTGAGGTTCTGGATTTTCTCCTCAGTACCATATACTTCCCTCTCTCCACAACTACAAGCAAGAGTTTTTTTGCAGACAAGTCTAGAGCTTGTATGAGATTTCAGCGCTTCTCCACTTAGAGCACATAATCTATGTGCAATCTTTATCTTATAAATTTCCTGATAATTAATTCACGCAGTAAGTAGTAAGGCTGGAAGGAATTTGAGATCTTTTGAGTAGCCTGTGCCTCTCTGGAGAAGCAGAATAGTGGCGGGATGGGAATCTGGCCCCCCCAACCCAACACTCTGCATCAGATTAGGGCTCCAAGTCACTCTGTGTGTGACCTCGGGCAAATTACTTATCTAACCTCAACTGCCTCAGCTTCCTCATCTTGAAAGGAATGTACAAGTTGTAAGTTAGGCAAGCCATAGAAAGTCTTTCTCAAGTGCTTAGCAATCAGCAAATACTAGTGCTTATTATTTATCTCTCACATTTTATAAACCACTAGAACCATGATTTAGACATTCTTTGTTTAAGGCTTTGGTGTTTGCTCTTCTAGGAAACTTTGCATAGATGAAAATGATATGTGAAACTGATCATTAGAGTGATTCCAGTTGAAAGGAAGGTAGCTGGCCAACGCCTCCATCCCGCTGTCTCTAACTCAGTCCCTGATCCCAGGCATTCCTCTATTCTTAACTTGTGGGGAAGGAGAAAATCAGCTCTCTTCTAAACTCTCTTTAAAAATAGAGAGTTCTAAGAAGTAATTTGACCAAGTACACATAACATAAGAAGTGGACTGGAACCAGCCAATGCCAAAGATTTCATTTTGCTTTTCAGAAAGAAGCTACATATACATTCAAAGACTTGAGGGCTGGAGCGATACCACAGTGGGTAGGGTGTTTGCCTTGCAGGCGGCCGACCCAGGTTCAATTGCCACCATCCCATATGGTCCTCCGAGCACCCCAGGAGGAATTCCTGAGTGCATGAGCCAGGAGTAACATCTGTGCAACACCCGGTGTGACCCAAACAGAAAAAAAAAAAGACATGGTTTGTGTTAGGAGCTGATTACACCCAAGAGAAACAACTGGGGGAAAGGTGACTTTCTGCTCCAGAAATGGTGGCCAAACCACCAGTAGAGTAATTGATGAGTAAATTATAGTATATCCACGTGGACTTTTTTTTATATATATATTTATTTATTTTTTAATAGTGAGGCACCATGAGGTACAGTTGTAGACTTACACATTTTTGTGCTTGGGTTTCGATTATACAATGATCAAACACCCATCCCTCCACCAGTGCGCATTTCCCACCACCACGGATTCCAGCATCCCCTCCCCCTCCCCAGCCCCCATCCCACCCTGCCTCTGTGGCAGGGCATTTCCCTCTCTCTCCTTTTGAGTGCCATGGTCTGCAAAAGAGGCATTGAGTGGCAATCATGCTTGGTCGACAGACTACCCTCAGCATGCTCTCCCATCGTGGGCGGATCCTCCCAACACCCTTTATTTGGTGTTCCCTTCTCTTTCTGAGCTCCCCCTTCCCCTAACATGTGTGGTTGTCCTCCGGGTCATTGAGTAAAATTCCTGGTACTAATCTCTGCCATACTTGGGTGTTAGTTTCCTATTTTGTTACTTTATGTTCCCCAGATGAATGCAATCTTTCTATGTCTGTCCCTTTCTTTCTGAGTCATTTCGCTTAACATGATACTTTAACATGATACTTTAAGTCTACGGCCATACCACCCTGAATGCGCCCGATCTCGTCTGATCTCGGAAGCTAAGCAGGGTCGGGCCTGGTTAGAACTTGGATGGGAGACCGCCTGGGAATACCGGGTGCTGTAGTCCTTAGGGCTGGAGCGATAGCACAGCGGGTAGGGTGTCTGCCTTGCACGCAGCCAACATGGCCGACCCGCATTCAATTCCTCCGCCCCTCTCAGAGAGCCCGGCAAGCTACCGAGAGTATTCGATATGCCAGACACAGTAACAACAAAGTCTCCAATGGAGACGTTACTGGGCCCGCTCGAGCAAATCGACGATCAACGGGAGGGCCTATGTGCTATGTGCTATATGATACTTTCCATGTAGTACCACTTGTATGTAACTTTTATGCAGGCATTAAGAAAAACTTTCATTTAAAAAAAGTAAAACAACATAGTTTACAATACTGTTGATGGTAGGATTTTATGCATAACACAATCCAGCCCCAAATTTGAATTTTTTTGTAGCTGAGAATTTGTTAAATATAATATTAGTAACCTTCAAGATACTAAACTGTGAACTGAGTAATCACAATTCTATTAAAAATGTTTATAGAAAGACTGGAATTACATAATATGTTAAGAGATATGAGACTAGAAAGATGAATGTTTTTCATTTTTATGTTTCCCAGATGTTCTATAGTGAATACTTATGTAATAAGAGAAAATATTATAGGGGAAAGATGAAGGGAACAAAATATTCAAAGGAATTAAATAGCAGGTATTTTAATATCCAACCTATTGGACTCTTACAAAAATTTGTCATAAAATTGAAATGCATAATTGATGTTTAGGGAAATACCAATGTATAGAGTATAGGAGGGCTGGAATGATAGCACAGTGGGTAGGGCCTTTGTCTTGTATACAGCCAACCCAAGTTCGATTTCTCTGCCTTTCTCGGAGAGCCCAGCAAGCTACCGAGAGTATCTCGCCTGCACGGCAAAGCCTGGCAAGCTACCCGTGACATATTTGATATACCAAAAACAGAAACAACAAGTCTCACAATTTGTTGTGAGACATTACTGGTACCCGCTCGAGCAAATCAGTGAACAATGGGAGGACAGTGCTACAGTGCTACAGAGTAGAGGAGTGCATTAAGTATTTAAATGTGTTCTCTTGTTCTGAGATGTCTTTGAACTCCAAAGCTAGCACAGTAATGCATGCTTTCTAGGTGCTTGATAAATTTGTAATCTTCTCACTCTGTTAAGATTCTTAGCTTCATATTTTTATGCCTTATATGCAAGCAAAAACCTCTCTTAAAAAATCATATTTAGGGCTGCTTAAAAATGGTTCCCTTTGACACCCCGTGGATTAAAGGTGTGACACATATCACAATGGAATATGGCTTTGCTATTAAAAAAATGATGATACAGCCTGGATGAACTAGAGGGAAGTATTTTTTATGAAACAAATCAGATGGAGAAAGCCAAACACTTCATTTCACTCACATGTGACATACAGAGAGGATGAAAACTGGATGAGCTAAATAAAACAAAAATAAACTTTTAGACTCTTAAGATCATTACATGGAGGCTCTTGGGCATTTCAAGTTAATGATGTACAACAAAACCATAAGAAAAAATACTATTGTAGGCATGTTACCCAGACTCCAAAAAGTGATTTTTTTAAAAAGGAGTTTGCTGAGCAGGCAAGGTGAAGAGAGGGAGGAAATTGTGGATCATTGGAGAAGGGACACTGATACCAGTGGGGCATTTGGAGCTAAAAGCCCCAAACTCCATTATTAAAAGTATTGTGGGGCTGGAGCAATAGCACAGCTGGTAGGGCGTTTGCCTTGCAAGCAACCAACCCGTGTTCAATTCCCAGCATCCCATATGGTCCCCTGAGCACCGCCAGGAGTAATTCCTGAGTGCAGAGCCAGGAGTAACCCCTGTGCATCACTGGGTGTGACGCAAAAGGTAAAGATAAAGGCCCTCCCGTTGTTCGTCGATTTGCTCCAGCGGGCCGAGTAAACGTCTCCATTGGAGACTTTGTTGTTACTGTGTTTGGCATATCGAATACGTCACGGGGAGCTTGCCAGGCTCTGCCGTGCGGGCGAGATCCTCTCTGTAGCTTGTCAGGCTCTCCGAGAGGGGCGGAGGAATCAAACTCGGGTTGGCCATATTGGCTGTGTGCAAGGCAAACGCCCTACCGCTAATAAATAAATAAATAAAAATAAAAGTATTGTAACGATTGTGTCTAAATAGCACTATAGCACTGTCCTCCCATTGTTCATCGATTTGCTCGAGCGGGCACCAGTAATGTCCCATTGTGAGACTTGTTGTTACTGTTTTTGGCATATCAAATACACCATGGGGAGCTTGTCAGGCTCTGCCTTGCGGGCGGGATACTCTTGGTAGTTTGCCTGGCTCTATGAGAGGGGCGGAGGAATTGAACTGGTACCAGCTGTGCTATAGCTCCAGCCCATCGTGTCTAAATAAAATAAATAATTAAATAAAATAAATAATTAAAAAAAGTCATGATTGCCCGAAGGGAAGGGGGAAGGGCCTGGGTAAGAGGGACAATTGCATGACAAAGGATAGAATTAGGCTTCTAGTGGTGAAGCTAATATGAAGTAAGTACACATGCTGATTTTCAGTGATAGCTGAATCTTATAGTTTGTCATAACAGTATACTACTTCAGTTCAAAAAAGGAAAGCATAAAACATCTGTATAAAAGATTTCAGGGGGCCAGAGAGATAGTACAGCAGGTAGGGCATTTGCCTTGTATATGGCTGACCCAAGTTCAATCTCTGGCATCCCTTATGATCCCCAGAGTACTGCCAGGAGTAATTCCTGAGTGCAGAGCCAGGAGTAACCCCTGAGCATCATTGGGTGTGTCCCCCCCGACCAAAGATTTCAGTAAATCACCACCAACAACAATAAAGTTAACAGAGCAGAAAGATGCTGAGTTTTCATTATTTGTATACTCGCTTTTAAAGTGGCCGAGATTAGTACCAGGAATTGTGCTCCATGGCTTGGAGGCTAGCCACACATGCTAGGGGAAAAGGGAGCTCAGATAGAGAAGGGAGCACCAAATAAAGGGTGTTGGGAGGATTCTCCCAGGGTGGGAGAAGCATGCTGAAAGTAGACTATAGACCAAACATGATTGTCACCCATTGCCTCTTTTGCAAACCACAACACCCAGGAGGAGAGAGAGAACAAAAGGGAATGCCCTGCCACAGAGGCAGGGTGGGATGGGGGATGGGGGTGGGTGGGAGGGATACTGGGACCTGTGGTGGTGGAAAATGGGCACTGGTGGAGAGATGGGTACTTGATCATTGTATAACTGAAACCCAAGCGCAAAAATTTGTAAGTCTACAACTGTACCTCATGGTGTTTCACTAATAAAAATTAAAAAAATAAAAATAAAATATAAAATAAAAACCGGGTCAATAAGTTTATCTTCCTGCTTTATCCTTGCAGTCCTGCCAAGCCGAAAAATGTGGAACTCAATCTGAAAACCCCAAAGAATCTCGACAGTCTGAGCACTGAGCACAATCCATTTAGCCAGCCAGTCAATAAAGGAAACACTGCTACCAAAATCTCCTTATTTGAAAACAAACGTGTCAACGGGAGCCCCAGGCACACAGAGACCCGGGCTCCTCGCAACCTTCCCCCCTCCAGTAAAACATTTGTGGGGAGGGCCAAACTAAATTTCGCCAAAAAAGCCAAGGAGATGGAGCAACCTGAAAAGAAAGTCACACCAACCAACCACCAGAATGGGGTACCGGGGAAGGAAGCCACCACGGAAATGAAAGCCACGCTCTCCAAAGAAGCGTCTGTGGCCGTGACCAGGGACCAGGCTGTGGGTGCCCCACCCAAGGCAGAGGCGCCCTCCAACACCAGCTGCCCTCCCGACCCGGGGGCGATTGCTCAGGTGCGGGTGCAGGACCAGCTGTTTGCAGGAGAGGTCGCCACAGAAGCTGCTGACTGCAAGGCACTTGTTGAAAACCTAACTGGGATGGCCCACGACAGTGCTTTGGGGCATGATGCCCATGTCCCAGCACCAGCAGCCACACTGAAGCCACAGGATTCAGGCTCTGACTCAGCGCCCTTGGCTGAGTCATCTCTGGGGCCTTCTCTGCCTGGGCTTGCACCCCATCAGGTGGATGGCCCCCAAGGTGCTGGTGCTCCAGTGTCCAGAAGCAGTGTTCCAGGCTCCACTCTGAAAGTATCAGGAAACGGCTCTCTTTCGCCTGAGCCTCCTCAGTGTCCCGGAGAGGAAAACCCCAGCAGACTCTCCGGAGGAAGAGAAGCCAGCCCATCCAGGGTGCTGGTCCAGGTCCGGTCGTTCGTTCTGCCCGTGGAGAGCCCCCAGGAGGTGAGCACCCACATCATCACTGACAGTTCTGAAGTTAGGGAAGGGCAGCTGCCCAGTTGTCACAATGAACTGGAGGTGGTTTCCGTTGCCAGTTGTGCGCCCCAGAAAGAGGAAGTGGGTAATCAGAGCTCCCCACCGGAAGGCATCTCCTGCGGAGAGCAGCATGGGGCAAGAGCTGACCCACAAATCATGCAACTGAAGGCATCAGAGAAATCTCTGCCTCTCCAGGCTCAAAGTCAGGGTGACACAAAGCCCCCGCTGGCCAAATCCACCTGCAACAGCGATCACTTGCAAAGTCCCCCAAGGCCAGCTCAAAGCGCCGTGAATGGTCAGGACAGCCCCGCCAGCGTTTTGAACGTTTCTGCTGGGAGTGATGACAGTGTGTTGGATTCTTCTTCAGACATGGAGAAATTCACAGAAATTATCAAAAAGATGGATAGCGCAGTCTGTGTGCCCCAGAAGAAAAAGAAGGGCAGGATGCCCAACTCTCCCATCCCCCCCTTTGCCATGCCCCCTATTCATGAGGACAACTTAGAAAAGGTGTTTGACCCCAACGTGTTTACCTTTGGCCTGGGGAAGAAAAAGGAAAGCCAGCCAGAAATGTCTCCTGCTTTCCATTTGATGCAGAACCTGGACACAAAATCCAAGCTGAGGCCCAAACGTACGTCTGCCGAACAGAGCGTCCTCTTCAAGTCCTTGCACACTTATGCCAATGGGAAGGACGAGTCCCCGACCCCTTCAGAAATCAGTGACAAAGAGAACAGGGATGTCCCCAACGGTGGTGTGAAGCGATCCAGGCTGGAAAAGAGTGCCCTGTTCTCCAGCTTGTTATCGTCTTTACCGCAAGACAGAGTCTTTGCTCCCTCTGTGACTTCAGTCAGTACAATGACCACATCTTTCAGCACTTCTCAGAACACTTCTCCTTCTCGGTCTTCTGTGTCACAGCCTGTGGCGGAGGGGGCCCCGCCCTGCAGTTCAGAAAAACAGCCGAATCTTCCGCCCGGCAGCAGCTCCTTGAAGGTCTTCAACTTCGACTCGTCCAATGCTTCTCATTCAGGCCTGAAAAGCCCAAGCTACATGGAGAAATACCTGCAGAGAGATGAAGCCAGGAAAGAGCTTGATGCACGAAGCAACCTACACCTGCCAGAGACGAAGTTTTCTGAGTTTCTGAAACTGAAGAACAGTGATGATACAGATAAAGTGAACCATGCAGAAGGAGTTCTGAAGTCTAACTATGCAAACAGTGACACAGACTTCGCAGGCCGTTTCAAATCCAGCCGGTTTGACCCAAGCCTTTCTTTTTCTGGGATGTCACTATCAGAATCAGCGGTAAGTGACAACATATTGTCGTGTATTGAGGATATTTGTGAGAGGGAGAGGAGAAAGGCATGATATATAGTTCATGCTATTCTTTTAGAAATGGTTAAGCACATAAGGCAGGAGCAATAGTATAGCGTGTAGGGCATTTGCCTTGCACATGGCTGACCTGGGTTCGGTCCCTGGCATCGCATGTGGTGCCCCCCCCACCCAGCACTTCCAGGAGTGATTTCCATGTGCAGATTCAGGAGCAACCCCTGAGCATTGCCCACGTATGTCCCCATACCCCAAATGAAAGATTATGCTCATGTTTATCCATCACATATTTAGAAAACCTCCCATGTACAAGGGGCTGCTGAACTCCAAGAGAAGTGATACTAAGATTCTGTTCTTTTGGCATTGTGGGGAGGAATGTGGGCCACACCCACAGGGGTTTGGGGACTATTCTGGCTCTGCTTGAGGAACCATGCAGTGCCAGGGCATTGAACCAGGATTGGCGGTAAGCAAGGCAAGTGCTTTAATCCACGCACTATCTCTCCAGCCTCAAAATTTCTGTTAGGACATTCATAGACTGACTCAGAAAATGAGCTACACATATCTGAATGCATTTGGGAATTTATTGTTTTATGAAAGGTGCTGATAAGATCCCTTTCATGTTCAGTGACAGATTGAATGCATTATTCTAGCAAATATTTATGACAATGTGTAATACTATACTTAGAATTCTGAAGATCTGTGAAGCAGCTTCCTTTATTTGAAAAAGCCCCCACTAGGAAATCGTAATCTGAATTGATTCTCATGTACGATGAGATTCAAATCGTGTATGTAGCGATAAACTCTTAATCCATAAAGTTGAGAAGGTATGCCTTCTCTGTTTGGAATTAATTTTCTTCCAGGAATTTTTTTTTTTCCTGAAAAGTGGTCAGGCAGGAAAGAATTTTTGTACCAGGTTAGATTTTTCCTTTAATAGCATAGAGAGTGCCACAGTCAGACTTTGAACAATTTTGGTTTCTTCATTATCTGTTATCTGACTACTAGAAATTTTGTTTTTGTTATTAATGTGAATTTGTGCCTTTCTGTCACCAAGCTCAGTAAGCAAACTGAGGGAGGGCAGTGAAGGAGCCAGGAGGTCTGATGTGTCCGGTCGGCTCTGCCTCTCTGGACAGGAGGGGGCAGGAGGGGCTTCTGTGCTCCTGTGCTCCTGGTATCCCTGTCCTCCTCTGATGTCCCAAGCCTGCGATCTACACCTGTGATCCACGCAGGAGAGACCTGGCACCTTTTTCATTTGTTCTGTCACTGTAGCTTTGAAAAGAGATACCTTCTTTTTCAGACCTTTTGTTTCAGGACCCTTTTATGTTGAAAAGTTATTGCAACCCCAAGAGGTCAGGGTTCCTAGGAGTTACTCCCATCACAATTAAGCTTTCAAGGGGTAGACCACAGCCAACAGTGCTCAGGGCTCACTGCTTGCAGGACTCAGGGCTCACTACTGGCAGGGCTCAGGGGGACTATATGCAGTAACAGAGGTTAAGCCAGAGTATGACACATACCAGGCAAGATCCTTAACTACTGTACCATCTCTGTGGCCCAAGATAATGGGGATTAGTTAGGTAGTTTTGGTTTTTTTTTTTTGAGGGAGGTGAGGGGGGTGGGGGCTGTACCATGCATGGCTGTGCTCAGGGCTTGCTCCTGGCTCTGTGCTCAAGAATCATTCTGGCAGTTTTGGTGAGACAAATACAGTTTCAGGGTTCAAATCAGGTTCAACTTCATGCAAGGCGATTGTCTTACTCCTTGTATTTTATCTCTGGCCCCCAATCACAATTGATTTTATTAGAAATTAACACTAATTTCATATGGCATGGACTCTCTAGAAAATTCCACATACACTAGTGAGAAGAGAGTGAAAAAAGGTAGGTTTTTGTTTGAAAAATTCTGTTGTCCAAATGCTCAAGGATTTGAGCACCCTACAGAGACCCCTGGAACATGCTTTCCAGAATCACCACATAAACAAACTTGAATCAGCATTCAGAAATCATGTGATTATGGTTTTTAGACCTTTCAAGCATGAAATTTCAGCATTGCAGCTTCATTCTCTTTTTCAAATCATTCTCAGATGATATTTATTTGTTGCTAGTGACATCTTGGCCAATCGTGTCCTACGATGGTGCCACTAGACTGTTGTAGCTCAGATGAGAACGAAGTGCTAAGCTGTCTAGTCTGTCTCTAAAATGCCGGCACAGCCATGCGATTGCTTCATGACACATTACCCAGAATGTTTCTCCATTGCTAAATGATGTATGACTGTACTTCTCTTATTTGGCTACACTATAATGGACAACAGCATGCAAATGACCCTATGAATTCCTTGAAAACCAAACCAAATGGAGTCAAAAGAAGTAGCAAAGTGCTTTATACTTTCTCTTAGTTGTGTGTGTGTGTATGTGTGTGTGTGTGTGTGTGTGTGTGTGTGGTGTGTTGCCAGGGCTCAAACATAGGCTCACACATAAGACAAATCTCTACGTTGCTCCCCCAGCCTTCCGCCCCGCCATCCCTTTTCTATCCCGGTATGGGCATTTTTTTTTAATTCCATGATTTAATAAAAATGTTTTTGTTTGTTTCTATAGGTTCTGGGTTTGGTTGACAAGAATACGTATTCTATTTTTAATGTACTACCTGAATTTAATTTTGAATATCAGACTTTTTCTTAACTTGCCTACTTCTAATGTGCATATACAAGTAAATAGGTGTATGCCATTGGAACTCCTATTAATGCTCTTTTCCTCAGTGGTCTTTTGGGCGCATTCCACTCTGGTGTAATGTAAGAGTGAGCAGATCAAAGGCAGACCTCAGACTAGGCATCCTGGTTTGCACTGAAAGTAGTTCATGTTTTATAATATTTTACATGTATAATTACTATTTTTATTATCTTAAGTATTTCTGGTTTTACTTGTTTTGTAAGACGATTTAGGAAATGATTGGTTTTGGTACCGTATAAAATGTATTTTGTTCATCAAAAAGGAGTACTAAATAAACCATGTGCCATATCCATTATGAAATACAACACAGACACTTTTATTTATACTTGTGATGGTTCTGTGAAAAACATACCTACAAATTCAGATTAGGTGTATATATGAACCTGCAAGATTGACATTGGCCACTTCTAGATGAATAACAAATGCATTGTAGTTTCTCTTTATTTGAGATTATAATCAGACTGTTGGAGTAACAGTCTCTTAGATAACTTCTCATTCTGTGAATTGAGGTCTCTCCTGGGACCCTGGATTTTCTAGATTGGTGGAAATATACTTAGGCATTTTTAAATGAGGAGAAATGATCTCAGTTCAAAAAGAAAAGAGTGCTTTAGAGTATAACCATAAGAAGAATTTCCAAATGACTATGGCATAGATCAAGGTGGCCTGTTTCAAACCATGTTTCAAAGTTATGAAGTGATTCTACTTCAAGGTTCCTAGGAAAAGAAGAGTGTTAATAGAAGTTTAATGAATTGTTTTGTTCATCTGGTTTCAGACACTTCGAGGAAATGTCCAAAGTAAAATCAACCCCCGGCCCGGAAAGGTAAGGTTACTTTCTATTCCTATTCAGGATTTTATTTAGGCCAGCCTGGTTGAGGGCAGTCATCTGTGCTACCACTCTGGTCTTCTTCTAGGTCGTGATATTTCGAGAACCTGAAGTCTCCGAGGAGTGTATTGAAGTTTTTGGTGACATTCAGGATTGCAGCTCTTGGAGCCTTTCTCCTGTGATCCTCGTAAAAGTTGTGAGAGGATGGTAAGAATGGCACTCTGAGTTCCTGATTTCACAGCATTTGTGTTTTACACGTTTAGGGACCCTTTTGGTCTTTAGTGCTAACTTAAAATTACACCTTACACAATTAAAAGGGGGAAACTACCAGTCATAGTGTTAAAAGCAATTCATAGTGAAGATGGCTTTTAATCATATTTCTGATCATCTAAAGGATGTGGTTTATGCCAGAAAGAGCACAGAAATACAAGTTTCTTTTTTTTTCTGATTCAGTTATTTATTTATCCAAATGTTAACTGAGGTATAACAAAAGGTATTGATGTCCCATCCACAAGTCCTTGACGAGTTTCCTTTTATCTATGTTCTCACTTAACACTTTTTGGATTAATGTATACTTTTTTTGAATATTTGGATTAATATAAAATTTTTTTAAATATAAGAAAACTTTTTATTTATGAATTTTCACTAAGGTTGGTAAGAATTGTACCAATTGTGTTGATAAAGCAGGTGGTATCATGCTGATCAGATTTTTTTCTATAAGGAAAGACTTTTTTTTTTTGGTGGTGGTGGGAATTGATGAAGGACATGCTTTGTCATATCTCTAGCACTATCTGTTCAAGGTAGTTCAGTGAAGGCTAATCTAAAAGTTCTTTACCTTACAACTTTTGACACAGATCATTATAATTAAATAAACTGGTGGAAAATTATTTACCAGCCTAGTTGCATCTAAAAAATGCACATGAAATTGAAATAAAGAAAAGAAGTTTTAAAAAGTTTCTTATCAGTATGCTTACCTCTGATAACTTGTTTGTAAACTTCCTTGAGATAAAGAGGGTCATGATCTAGACATTTATGATTTTGACAGTTAGTAAGGTTTTTGCTGGCTTCAATCAGATTTGCAATATGTTTTCTATTAGGTATTGTACATTTTAATATATTTTTTCTATACAAGCTATTAGAAAAATACAGTTAGCTCTTGTTTTTAAACTTGAATACTAAAAAATTGTGCCAAAGCCAAATTTTATACCACAGTTTTGTTACTTCTCTCCTTTTGCACATACTTCTGGCTTCCCGTTTTTCTTGTAAGCACTTTGCTACAGATCTTGATCATATGTTCATATGAGGTTTTCCTTAAGTGTTTTACTGGTACTGGGAGGTATATTTTATTTTATTTTATTTTGCTTTTTGGGTCACACTTGGTGATGCACAGGGGTTACTCCTGGCTCTGCTCTCAGGAATTACTCCTGGCAGTGCTCAGGGGAACATATGGGATGCTGGGAATTCAACCTGTGCTGTCACTCCAGCCCCCGGGAGGTATATTTTAAATATGCTTTCCATTATCTCCCATCTAGTCCTTTATCAACATACCCATTGATACTGTACTAATGATTTTAAATCCCTGCAAGAGAAGTTTTGTTTTACATTAAATATAAAAATATCAGTATTTTTCCATTTGTTTGATGTGTATTCCATTCCTGAGTCTCCAGTAAACTAGAAATTCCAGAGAACTTTAGTGACACTGAGACTATCTTGATACCCCAGATTTTACATTGAATTATCAGAGATTTAATTTCTCCCAGTAAAGTTTTAGTCTAGGGGAAGATTTTACTATTTTAACTGCTCTAGAGTTGACTACTAGCAAAAAATATTTATAATTCTATAATTTATACACACTATTTGAGCAATCAAAAACTCTCTCACAAGGTCTGGCTGACAGTTTTGCTATGTTTTATTCTTAGTTGGATTTTGTATGAGAAACCAAATTTTGAAGGAAACTCCATCCCTTTAGAAGAAGGTGAATTGGAACTTTCTGGTCTCTGGGGTATAGAAGATGTTTTGGAAAAAAGTGAGGAGACAGAGTCTGCAAAGCCTGTGGTGATTGGTTCAATCAGACACGTGGTCCAGGTAGGTTATGGGAAAACTGGACTTTATTCATATAGCAAATATTCATTAAATGCCAAGGGTAACTTTTATGTTAGATTCACTTTTTGGAAATAAAAGTGAATATACAGAACTGACTGGTACCTTATGATTGTATTTTTTGTTAAGTATTTGTACAATTTAGGTGAATTAGGAAAAGAAGCATTCTGATGTCATATTATTCCCCCAAATTCCCAAAGGTAAGCCACTCACCCCTCACCATCTCTCTGTACTCATATCCAAATGCCTTTTTACTTAATAATCTTGTTTTGATCAATTCCATGTGAGGAAATTTTTGTCTGTTTGTTTGTTTTGGGCCACACCTGGCATTGCTCAGAGAGTACTCCTGGCTCTGTACTTAGATATCACTTCTGGAGGTGCTAGGGTATCATATGGGGTGCTGGGGATTGAACCCGGTTGACCACATGTAAGGCAAGCACCCTACCCACTGTACTATCTAGCTCATGTGAGATTTTTAAAAAATTTTGTTTTATGGTTGCTGTGTGAATTCTTACTAAATTGAGTGGCTTACACTTCTCTTTTGGAAAATAAACAATCCAAAAATAATTCAATTGACAGAAACTCTGGGGTTTCTTGTCCAAGGAAGGAAGGAAGGAAGGAAGGAAGGGAGGGAGGGAGGGAGGGAGGGAGGGAAGGAGGGAGGGAGGGAGGGAGGGAAGGAAGGAAGGAAGGAAGGAAGGAAGGAAGGAAGGAAGGAAGGAAGGAAGGAAGGAAGGAAGGAAGGAGATGCTATTTGAAGCCATATTACGGGTTGGGTTAAATTTCTTGGTTCCTTATTTGTTGATGAAGAAATTGTATCAGAATCTTTGTGACTTTCTTTTGGGATTTGGTTATTCGATTTACTTTGGCAATGTAATACACACCATCTTCCAGTGAAAAATGAAAACCTTGTATATGTAATTGAGATGGACATGGGGGTGCAGTTGGGAGAAAGAGAATGCTCTAAATGAAGATGAGGAAGAATGAGTAATAGTTTTTGGCAAATAAACTTACCACCTGCTTCCAAGGCTGGCCTTCCTGAGTTACTTAGATGACAACTAAATCAGGATTTCATAAACTTTTTTCTGACTGTGGCTCCTTCCGACCTTGTTTTCTTCCTGTGGTCTCCCTGTCCTGCTGTCTTACCCCTGATTCTCATGTGTGGACTCCCATTTACAGAATTTTCAACTTGTCCATCTTGGGATATATGGGTCTACTCGAGAAACACTATTCTAATCGACTGACTCTTTAAGGCATACACGTACTGTGAAGTCAAGCACAAAGAACCCCACTTAAGGCTGCTTTAGTTCATTGAATAATCTACCTGCAGTTTACAATTATTGCTTATTTAACATTGGTACTAAAACAAATTTTAAAAATGCAAATTCCACCACTCTTCTTTGTTTGATCTGCATTCGTTATTCTTTCTTGCCCATATTATACTCTTTTTCCTTCATTGTAATACAGTTATGATGATGTTTTCCTTCTATAACTGAAGGGTGTTGTTCTTCACCCCTTTTCTCTCTACACCATTTTCTGAGGCTCCTCTTCCTTCTGGTAACATCCTTCAATGATTTGTAGTTGAGAGAGGTATCAGGATTTGGTGAAGTGAGAACTGATCTGGGGGTATCCCAGATGGTCAAGGTAAAGAAAGGGAAACATTGGTAAAGAGACCTCCTGTTTTGCATGATAATAGCAGACTTAGTGTAGTTTTGTGGTTTTTATGGTGCTACCTGGTTTGGAGTTTAACCAAGAATCAGAGGGCATTGATATCATGCGTCATCGTGTATTTATTTACTTTTGGTTTGGGGGCCATGCCCTGTGATGGTCAGAGCTTTCATCATTTATTTCACCTTTCTTTGTCCTGTGGAAATTAAGGTTGTTTCTGGTTATTTTCTATTTTAAATAATGCTATGTGAGCATTTTAGTGCTCTTAATATTTTGTAATATTCTGATTCATATCCTTTGAGTAAGTTTCATAAATGCTGCTTGTTTTATGACTTTTGATACATCATAAATTATATTTTTGTAGATAGTTTATAAATTCTTGAAACATGATGTAAATTACAGCAAGAGGGCCACCTTCTTAGTTCATTAGATCTGTTCCTTTTGGCAGTGCTTGAAAGAATTTCACATGCGCTCATCCTAGCACTTTCATTTTTTAAAAAAATATTTTGGGCTGTCCTCAGGCGGTACTCAGGGCTTATCCGTGGCTCTGAGCTCAAGGATTATTCCTGGAGGGCTTGGGACCATATGGAGTGCTGGGAATAAAATCTGGCTCAGCCATATGCAAGGCAAGAGCCCTACTATCTATTCTGTCACTCTGGCCTTATACCATCATTTCTTTTGGACCTTAGTTAGCTTAGCAACATAGAAGAGGTTCAATAAATACTCGGTGCTTAGGCACTAAATTGGGGGGAAAAATAAATAAATTGGGATAGAGGCCTTTTGAAAAGTGTTTGATGAATCACGGATGTATGGCTCATGGAACAGCAACCAAAGTGCAGAAATTCTAAAGTCATCATAAGTTTGTATGTTTGCTGACATGAAACATGGATGTTTAGGAAACAGTCAAGGAAAGTTATTATGGGAGCCCTTACAGGCATGCAGTCAAGGTTGAGGAGGACTCTAACCACTTACAGAGCTGAGTTCCACTTGGATCATTAGAGCAAAGGAACTGAAGTGCCTTGGTCACCAGGCAATGCCAGGCAGCTGTCTCACTGAGGATGAGATAAATATATTCCAGAATTATACCAAAACATGTTCTTGATAATCTTTGCTTGAATATAATACTGTGACAGCGTTTCTACCCCAAAGAGTTCTTATTAATTCATTAAGTCATGGGAACAAGAAAGGGATAAAATGTCAGATGCCCTATGAAATATAAGTGTACTGTACTTAAACCTTATTATTTGAGAAGGGTTATGAGATCACTGAAGATTTAAATGCATGCTATAGTTATTATTATATATTTATATGTTTTTTTTAGGATTACAGAATTAGTCAAATTGATTTATTTACTGAACCAGAAGGGCTGGGAATCCAAAATTCCTACTTCGATGATGCTGAAGAAATGCAGGGATTTGGTGTAATGCAGAAGACTTGTTCCATTAAAGTGCATTGGGGCACGTAAGTATTTTCTCTTCGTGTACAATTCCAATGAAGCGTTTTTGTGAGTGTTGTTTTGGAAAGAGAACAGAAGCTGGTCTATCTCTGGTTTGTTGTTAAACCATTAATGACTAGATGGTACTGTTTAATAAGGTACATAACATTCTGATTCTTTGGTATACCTGTATCATTGGAATCAGCTCTTATAAAGAGTCACTTGACTGAGAGAAGTGCCGGGGAAAGAAACTGTATTTATTTAATGTTGGGATTTCCTTTACATGGAGAGTCTGATTCTTTCAAAGCTGAATAACAGATTACACCTTTGTGGTAATTCAAAGGAACTAAACATGTGCCTGTTGTTTCGGATGGGATGAAAGCCAGTACGCGTGGAGTTTCCTGTGGCCACACAATGCCACTCAGACTCTGAGGATGTAGTTTCTCCAATCGCAGGAAACTGCAAGAGTATTTTGAAGGAAATGGGATATCATAGTTGGAAAAATCAGAAAGTGCAGACTGCAGTACCCCAGACCCTGGTCTCTAAGGCAGAGCACAGAGCCCAGGGCTATAGAACCTACCCATTGAAATATAGGAAATTGCATTAACATTCTTTGCATTTTATTACAGATATTTTCCTTGTAAGATTTTCTTTTTGTGACATTATACACTGTCTGTGTGTGTGTGTGTGTGTGTGTGTGTGTGTGTCTGTGTCTGTGTATACATATGTAATCATACGTTCAGAATATTCTTTAAAGGGTTCACTAATGGGATATGGATAAGACGACACTTACATAATGTGTCAGATAATGCCACAAGAGCTTATGTTAGGGAGAGTCAGTGTTGCTGTGCTCTGCTGGTCTTTAGGAAGGGTCCCAGTGACATTGCAGCAGAGATGTGAGGGACATGAGCAGCTCTGGGAATATGTTTGGAAAGAGGGTCAGGGGACCTTCTTTCCCAGTTTAGGCTGAAAAGACAGCATTTGCAAAACTGCTGGGCATGCTTGGGCCACTGCTTAGAGATCAAAGAGACTGAAATTGAGTGAGCAAGAGAGCAAGGAGTCGGATGATGTGAGAGCCTTTTAAAGCTGGGGAGAAACCATTGATACTCTCAAGGACGTGACAGTCATTGGAGGATTTTAATTTAGTGCCTGTGTTTTACAAGCACTCAAGTACCTATGCAGAAAATAGATTGTAAAAAAGTAAAGGTACAAGCAAATAATCCAGTTAGGAAGTAACTGATGGTCTGCAAAAGTAAATAGACTGTGGCCTCATATCATAGTACTGGTGGAACACGGTCAGATTCAGATACCTTCTCGTGGGAGAATGGACAATGTTTACTAATGGATTCTGGGTGGGATATGGGAGATTCTGAGACATAACAAGGGCTGGGGATCCTAACAGCTATTGTGATACAGAAAGCTTGAAAGAGCAGGTTTCCTTTGAAAGAATCGAAGGAAAATTCCATTTAGAAGAGGCTGTGTTGCAGTTGACCTTCAGTATAAGTAAGAAAGTAAGTGGAATGTGCTAGAGGTGGTGGGGACAGAAAGTTAGGAGTCATTGGTCTCAAAGGGAGCCAATGGGCAGAGGAAAGAAACTCTCTGAGCCTTGGATAGTTTTTTAATGTAGCAATTGAGAAGAGAAGGAGGAATCTGAACAAACTGTCTTTTTTTTTTTTTTTGCTGCTGACTTTAATTTTTTTTTCACACTAGAACAATCAGTACATTTTTGCCCCTCAAAACAGTAAAGTTAAGAAATATTACTTTCCTTTGAAAAGAAAGAAATAGTCCTCTGCCATTAATGTTTCCTCTGTGACTGAGAGTTCTATGAGTTCTATGAGTCAGACCTGGGCTGTGCTGAAGCATAATGAGCTATACTTAAGTGATGTTTCTCAAATAGGAAGTTTATCTTTGTCTTCAAGGAAGTAGCTGCAAAGCTGTCATAATTTACCATTGATGATGGGTTTACAGGGCAATGGATACTTCTGACTGTTTATGTTTGCTGTTGTTAGGCTAATCAGAAGCTACTTGGAGGCCAATTCAAAACGTGAACTCCTGGAACTTAGTTGGTTAGCAAGAGAATGAGAACATTAGTACTTTATGGCTCTTCAAGTAGGGTCTTAATGATTTGAGAGAGTGAAGCTGATGAGAAGGATCTGAGTTTATTTTGTTCTTGTTGGTGGACCAGTTTCCTGGAGTGGTATAAGAGAAACCATCGCCATGTAGGGAATTTTTTTATATTCCATGATATTCTCAGGTTCTGTTCACTGAATTAAGTTCTATACATGGACGGTAAAAGAGTTTTACTTGTCAAAACTTTCCCTTTTGTGGAGGGGGTACTCCCAAATAGTGCTCAGGATGTCTGGGGGCCTAACTAGGGAGTCTTAGCCAATCAGGCCATCAGTTCCATGCAAGAACCAAAGGGTGTTGTACTGTTCTGTCCCTGAAGTGCTGAGGATATCAAGGCCACCCCAGTAGTGCGAGGCAACCAGGGCCACATCTTATACTATTCTGGGCCCTCCAGGGCTGCCACCATCTATACCCAAGGAATCAGGTGATGCTGGTAACAGAACCCAGGTCAAAAATTAGGCATGTACCCTAACCAGTCTACCGATTGGTTAACCAATTTTCCCAGTTTTTTTCAAGAATGTCCTTTATGGATATTTTTCTCTAACCCAGGGCCAGTCAAAGTTCATGTTGGCGTATTTGTCTCTGAAGTACCTTTTAATTCTTTCCTTGCCACTTTTTAAAGAATTTAGGACACTGTCTTGGAGAATGACCACATTTAGGATTTACCCAAGTGTTCTCTTGTGATACCGAGTAATGTGTTACTCTAGGTTTGAGTCTCCTTGCCAGAGCAGGCACAGGATGAGCAGTTTGGGCAGGGGTCCTTCCTTGAGGTCCTTCCTTCAGGTCCTAACTGCCACATTCAGATTGTGTGTCACAGAACATGCATGTGTAAAGCTGCTTCCGGAGTTAACACCAGGTTTGGTTGCCTACCCAAATGGGTATCTCCCACAGTGCTCACTTTTAGAGACTTGTTTTCCCCGTGAAGATTCAAAGCTCATTCTTGTTTGACTTCAGAATCAGCATGTTCATATTTAACCTTGATTATCCTGTTGGATAATCATGTCAGGAGAATAAGACTTCACATTCATGTCAGGAGAATAAGACTTAGGATTCATTTTGGAAATACTGACTTTGTTTTAAGAACAAGTGAAAAAGATGAAAACCTTCCCTCCTCCCTTCCCACCCATCCCCCAACCCTTATAACTTTAAGCATATTTTCGGTCTTTTTCCTTTTCCTTTGTTTGGATTTTGGCTAACACCTGGCTGTATTCAAAGTTTACTCCTAGCTCTGCTCAGGGATCACTCTTGGCAGAGCTTTGGGGACTGTATAAGGTACTTGGGATCGACCTGGAGTTGGTTGTATGAAAGGCAAGCACTGCACTGTATGCCTCTTAACCCCTGCACTATCTCTCTGGCCCTTGGTTTTTGGTTGTGTTTTTTAATTTTGTTTTGTCTTGGAGGGGCAGAGGAGCTCTTGAGTGATGTTCAGGAGGTCTGGGGACCCCATTGATGATTATCAGCCCCTTGGGCTGTGGGACCCATAGATGAACTGAAGGATTTGATGCTTCTCAGGCCCTGCAGTGCCAGGGATATGCAGGCAACCTGGTGACACCGTCCAGGGCTGTGCCGAGCTTTGCCCACACCATGTAGTACTGGGAATAGAACCTGGATTGTCATATGCTAGGCATGCTCCCTAACTGCTCCACTGTCTCCCAGGCCCTCAAAGAATATTTTTAAAGGGTAATTATGTTATTAGTAAGCATAGATGGCCATTATTGTTACTTTAGCAATGTTCATTTGTATATATTTGTAACTATTAAAATGTTTTCTTTTTCTTAAAAACTATATTTTTAGGGAAAGGGAAAGAAAGTGAAAAGAATGCAGGGTGGGTCCCAGATTATGAGGAGGAGGGTTCTGCTCCTAAATGAGGATTCCCTATATTTTGAATTTTTTTTTAAATGAAAGTTCATGCTTTACAGTTTTAGCCTAATTTTAAAAGTCTGATTAGGTTTAAAGAGTACCTTTAGAAACTAAAATAACACTGCCTGGAGGTAGTTTCCCTCTCTCCTGATGGCCTCATGAATCATGTATCTTGTTGGGTTAGAATTTAGAAACAATGTGCCATGCTTTGTATGGGTTTTCCAATTTCCAAGTCCCCCCACCCCCACCCCTATCACATCCCCCCCACCCTCCACCCCCCATAATTGTAAATATCTCATGCCAGTGCCAATCCTTGGAGCATGATCTCAGTCTTTTTAAATGGATCAATTTATGGGTGCTTTTTTAAATCAACTCCCCAGACCTAAAATTTCCTCCCTCCTGGAAAGGTTATGTGTAAAACTATAGGCATCGAAGAGAGTGAAATATTTAATATTGGCTGAGCAGATTCCCTCAGCTCTCAAACTACAAAAGGAGAAACGTAATGGAGCCCAGGACCATGTGTTTCTGCCCTTGTTTATGAAACGCCCACACCACCTGCGGTGAGGGGTCTCACTTCAGGGCCTGTGGCTTGTCACCTATGGCAATCTGCCTGTACAGATGGGGCTTGAAATCAGCCCGTGGTAGTTGTTTACAAAAAGAAATGCAATATTGGGCCATAGGTACAGTAGAGAGGCTCTTGCCTGCACATGGCCAACCTAGGTTTAGTCCCTAGCGCCATATATGGTCCCCTGAGCACTGTCAGGAGTGAATCCTGAGCCAGGAGTAAGCCCCAGGCACTGCTAGGTGTGACCCCAAAACAAAAAAAAAGAAAAAGAAATGCCATATAATTCTTAATAGTCATGCTTTCAATGGGCGGAGTGATAGCACAGCTGTGCTCAGGGTTCACTCCTGATAATGCTCAGGGGACCATATATGGTGCTGGGGACTAAACCCAGGGAGAGTTTGCCTTGCATGCGGCCGACCTGGGTTGGATCCCTCCATCCTTCTCAGAGAGACTGGCAAGCTACCAAGAGTATCCCGCCCGCACCTCAGAACCTGGCAAGCTTCCTGTGGCGTATTCAGTATGCCAAACACAGTAACAAGTCTCACAATGGAGATGTTACTGGTGCCTGCTAGAGCAAATTGATGAACAATGGGAGAACAGTGCTACAGTTCTACAGTGCATGCTTTCAACATATGGAGAGTTCAAACATCTTCTGTCTAGCTCCTGTGTTTTGTCTTAGTTTTTGTTTTTTGTAGTTTAGGGTCATTACAGTCACGTTTAGGCTGGAGGGATAGCCCAGTGGTAGGACATTTTCCTTGCACACAGCCAGCCGTGCCGACCCGGCTTCAATTCCTCCACCCCTCTTGGAGAGCCCGGCCAGCTACTGAGAGTATCTCGCCCGCATTGCAAAGCCTGGCAAGCTACCCGTGATGTATTCGATATGCCAAACACAGTAACAAGTCTCACAATGGAGATGTTACTGGGCCTGCTCAAGCAAATCGATGATCAACGGGAGGACAGTGCTACAATGCTACAGTCACGTTTAAGAGATCAATTTCTTCTCTCTTTAGGGTGTGTTTTTTAAATTGAATTATATATATTAAAGAGGTACACAACAAATCATAAATATACAAGCAGAGGGAAAGTTCAGAGTGTAAACATCCACTCAGTCAAGAAATAGGACACCACCTATGTCTTAGAAGCTTTTGGGCGCCCCTCTAACCCCCAAGTAATGCTTAGACTGACTTCTAACACTGTAGATTACTTTCAACTCCTCACCCGCTCAGCAACACTTCCTCTCAGCATTCCTGTGTGTGGACAGATTTTCAGTAGGATTCTGATGATGAATCCTTGTATAATTAGTGCATTTTAAAAAACATTGCTGACTTAGTTATCCAGGGGAAGGTTTGACAAAACCATCATCCCAAATATGCCTTGGGCCAGCATTGCAAACAAAAGAGCAAAGGAGAATCAGACCCATTTTACTGGGAAAGATTTCATTCCCAGCCCTTCTCTTCCGGGCACAGTCCTCTGGGGATCTGGGTGGAACTGCCAGCCAGGACGCCTTGGGGAGATGAACAAAGAATTGGAGTGTATAAGTGATTATCAAGAATCTGGCACTGGTTTACAAAGAGGGCACTGCAACACCTTGTACATGAAAAGGCCCTTCACCTACATCCTCACCTGCCCAGAACCCTTCTAGGGTTGAAGACACTGACAGAAATTTGCACAGTCATTAGACTCTGTGCAAACAAGCATGATTTTCTGGTTTTCTGGCTCTCGCACTTGAGAGCAGGCTGAGGCGGTTGATTCCCTTCACCACAGCAGAAGTGGCAGCCAACAAACCCGGTAGGTGTGGTGTTGAAAAGCCACAAAAAAATCCAGTCTAAGAACTCGGTAAAGTTTGGAGCCTGGGAACACTCAGCCTTGTCCACACTCTCGTCCTACGAGAGCGGAGAGTGGGCACTGAGCCATGGGTGCAGCAATGATACTGACTCGTTTGAGGGTGTTTCTGTTCGGCCCACTGGCTAGAATGAGAAAAATGGCCCATCCAATAATTGGGAACCTGGCTATGTGTCAGCTTGGGTCATTAGGGCCTGGTGGCCCGAGGCAGTGTCCTGAACCTCATCTGTGAATCGGGGACGACTGTGTGCCTTCCTCATAGCACTGTTGTGAATCGATATTGGAGGAGGTTGTGGGTGGCGTTCCTTGTAAGCTCCAGATGGGTGTTACCTGCTATTATGTCTTGACACTGTGATTAATGAGTAGTTCGGACCTTCTGGTCTTTGGTGACAAATGAACAAAACTTAATATTTTCCTAGCAAGGGCCTCTCTGCAGTCAACAAGAAAATTGCATTATTTGGAAGTAACAGAGACTTTGACACTTTAAGGGAACAAGGCTGGCCAGGGAGACAAAACAATGCTTTCTTCAAAAAGAAGACCTCTAATGGCTTCTTCTGTATGACATTCCTCTAATGTGGCAAGAAACTTGCCCGGAACTAGCTTCCTGTCCTTTCCTTATTCTTTCCTCTCTGATGGTGGGGTCCTGTGTACTACTGAAGTCAGTGTGGAAGCAGCACTGCTATCTCACCTTCTGTGCTGTTTATTTAGGTGGCTGATTTATGAAGGACCTGGATACCAGGGTGTCCCTTTTATTCTGGAACCTGGCGAATATCCTGACTTATCCTTCTGGGACACAGAAGAAGCATACATTGGATCCATGCGGCCTCTGAAAATGGTAAAAAATGATGTCAAACCAAGGGAGTGGTTCCTCAATCGCAAGACCCCTCACTCTGAAGCCAGAAAGCAGGCGTTTACGAAACAGATATGGGGTAGACAGGCAAACAGCTCAAAGCTGGGGTGTAGGAAGCCCCTGGCTTCCCATGGTTCCCTGAGTGAGAAGAGCTGGGTGTGATCCCAAACCCAATCTAAACAAACATTCCAATTTTTAGTTTTCTCCTGGGCTAGAAAATTTGTTGGAAAATAAAGAAGATAAATTTTTATTTTTTTAAAAAATCTTAATTCTAACCCTTTTGTCAACTCATGTGTTTTTACTCTCACTGGTCTTGATGCAATTAATTAAGGACTTTCCCCCCCACTTTAAATTAAATCAACTGTCAGAGAACAGAAACCAGTGGGAAACCATTGCCCCAGGATTTTTGTTTGTTTGTTTTTGTTTTGTGACTATTTATGTTACACCTGGTAAGGCTAAAGGTTACTTCTGGCTCTGCACTCAGGAATTATTTCTGGCATTGCTTTGGGGACCACATAGGATGCTGGGGATCAAATCCAGGTCAGCCGCATGCAAAGGCAAACATCCTACCCACTATACTATGGTTCCAGTCCCCCTGCCCTGGGTTTTGAAAACTGTCCTTTTTGGTTTGGGGCCCCACCTGTCTGTGCTTACAGAACACTCCTGGTGGGACTTGGGAAGTCATATTGGAGGGCTGGGGATGGAACCATGCAAGGCACATGCCTTTTCTAGGCCTGCAAGCACTTTTTTTGAGGGGTGGGGAGACTTGGGCTACATATTTCTGGCTATGCTCAGGGCTTACTCCTGGCTCTGCACTCAGGGATCACTCCTGGCAGGCTCCTGGAGACCATATGAGATACTAGGGATCAAACCCGGGTTGGCCACATGCAAGGCAAGCACCCTACCTGCTGTATTATCACTCCATCCTCCAAAGCACTTTTTAATACTTTACAAATCTGAAGTTTGGGGCCTTTGGAGAGAATACTTTAGAAAAGTGCATTTAGTCGTATATGCTCTGATTTCCCAATAAGATCAACTACATCTCTTTGTAACTATAATTCACGTGCTGCATTTGAGCATCTCTGTGCTTTTTTATAAAACCCATTAAACATATATTGGTGAAAAAGACTCCTCTGACTTTCTCATTATTGATTTTAGTGCTTAACCTGTTGAATATTTCTGTGTAGTATCTTTTGTTTTGAACTTTTTTTTCCCCTTGTGGGATCAAACCCAGGGCATCACACATGCAAGGTCATCCCTGACCCTCAGTAGTCACCTTCTAGATAGTTTTTTTTTTCTAAAAAAGTTTGTTTTTTAAAAATTCCATTATGAAAGTAATCACTGCCTAAAGACCCATTGTTGGAATTTTATTTACATTTTACCTAGCAATTTAGTGTCTTCAAGAGTCCTCCTGATCATACTGTGGACTTAGTGGACTTTGTTTTGTAAACAGCAGACAGTTGAAGGAGAGAGGTGGCAGGCGAGTTTGTCCAGAGGGAGGTTCTTAATGCCCCAGTAGGTTCCTGTCTGTGAGAGCTTCTGTGTGTATAGACAGACCACTTTAGGTTCTAGCCAGGGATGTTCACCAGTGGTGTTAGAACTGCCTCCTGGTAAACCAAAACAACACAGAACTGGTTTTCTTATCCTGTCTTTTTATTTCTTTGCAGGGCGGACGTAAAGTTGAATACCCTACAGATCCAAAGGTAAAAAGATGTGTCATTTTAAGTTGTATTCCTAGCCCCTGCCTTTGAAAATGAATACTTGGTGACTTTCCCCTATCAATCTTCATAAACCATAATCAAGGTCAAAGGAAGTTGTCTGAGCTGATACTTCCTTCAGGCGAGATAATAATGTTGATGGATGATAGCCAACAGTTATCACCGAGAGTCTTTACAGCTTGGAAGTTCACTGTTGTTTGACTTTTATAATCTTCGATAGTGTTTACTAATGGCAAGCCCTGTTACTGCTTGCCAGTCAGGGGAACCTCTTTTATACAAGTTCTCCCAACTCTAAAATATTGCTTTTGGCTATTCCTACTACAAAATTCCTGATGAATTTTGATCTGGAATTTGTTTCTTTCATTTTTTTTTTTGTTTTAATTTAGGAAGACCATGCCCAGTGATGCTGGATTGGGGGTATGGGGTATGCAATGCCAGAGATTGAACTTGGGGCCAGGAAAGAGAGCTCAGATCATAGAGCACATGAAGACATACCTTGCATGTGTAAAGCCCCAAGTTAGTTTGTTTTACTTTGGAAGCAACTTAGATCTTGCTGGTTCATTATTTGGGAAATGTTATTTAGTTTCATTACTTTTTTTTTTTTTTTGGTGGAGCTGGGATAAAACCAGGACCTCCCATGTGTAACAGAAGTGCTCTACTGCTTAGTTCAGCCCTGGCCCTTTGGTTCCTAAATCTGGAAATGCTAAATATCAGTTCTCAACATTGAACCGAAGCTAATTCTTTAGAAAATTTTGAATTTTACCTTATGACTTAAGCCACATCAGGAAATAATGATTTAAAAACTTATTATAAGGTACTAATATTTAATTAAAAACATATGAGAAAATTTTGTGTCCCTGGAGCTGGTGATAATAAGTGGTAAGTGGTTGATACAACGCTCCTGAGATATTTAGTGTCTTACAAATTACAAGAGTGTCTCCTTTCTGTTGTAGGTCATTATTTATGAAAAGCCTTTCTTTGAAGGAAAATGTGTGGAACTAGAAACAGAAATGTGCAGTTTTGTGGAAGGAGGAGAGGCAGAAGGAAAGAGCGGAGATGGACCTTTGCCCTTCACAGCAGTGGGCTCCATGAAAGTTTTGCGAGGCATGTAAGTAGCTGGGGTCATGGGAAGGCATTCGAGTTCTGCCTTTTAGTTAAGTGATGAATCTGCTTCATCTCCTTTCCACACACTTAAAGCCAGCATTCCAGATTGTACAGGAGAGGCTACTTCAGTGACTGCCCATGTTCTCAGTCTGTGTGACTTAGCACATTCGTCTTTTGGACACAGCAATCTGAAGAGCTGGTTTGTGGTCACCCAGAATAATCAAATCACGAGTTTTATTTGTTAATTTTTTTTTTTTTTGGCAAGGGGTTAGGGGAAAGCTTTTGGTTATACCCAGCAGTGCCTAGGGATCACTCCTGCAGGGCTCAGGAAACCATATGCAATGCCATGCAGGAATTGAGCCTGGGTCGGACAAGTGCAATGAAAGTGCCTTACCCCTGTACTGTTGCCCCTGATTTCTATTTTTTTAGACTATATTTTGCACACAAAGCTCTAATAAGTTGTCAGTAGTATTATACACTGAATATGGCCTTGAAAAATAGTAAACGGGGCTGGGGAGATAGTCAAGGGGTTAAGGGATTAAACAGCCAATCTGTTTAATCCCTGGTGCCACATATGATCCCCTGGGCCCCACTAGGAGTAATCTTAAACATAGAACCAGGAGTAAACCCTAAAAACAAAACAAATCACAAAAGTGAAAAATGCAAACTATTTGATTTTGGAATTTATTTTGGGGGGCTATACCCAGTGGTGCTTCAGGACCACTCCTGGCTTAGTGTTTAGGGGACCAGGATTTAACTTGGCCTCCCATGTGCGAAATAGGTGTTCCAGTTCATTGAGCCATCTCTCCAGTTCATATTCTTTGGATTCCTATATGACATTGACCCAGTTTTGTTTGTTAAAGTTCTTTTGAGTCAGGCATCCCCAAAGAATGGGGATATAGCACTCTGCTGCTTTCTCTCTTTTTCTTACTTGCTCTCTTCTCTCTGTTCCTCTCTCTCTCTTTCTCTGTTCCCTCCCTCCCTTCTGTATCCCCCCTTTCTATCTCCCCTCCAATATTGATATTTTTCTCAGTTTATCTTCTTGAGACCACTTTGTTTGCGCCCTTACACTTGATAGAATTTTGGTAGTCATGAGTTCATCCCAATTGAACTTTCTAACCATTTGTATTTGTATTTGTATTTGTGTGTGAAACTGAAACATACAGAGTGGTTTCACCATCACGGAAAATGACGGCTCTTTCATGCTCTCTCTGTTGTAGTTGGGTTGCTTATGAGAAGCCTGGATTTACAGGTCATCAGTATTTGCTCGAAGAAGGAGAATACAAGGATTGGAAAGACTGGGGAGGTTACAATGAAGAACTGCAGTCCTTACGGCCTATATTAGGTGTAAGTTTCAGAAATGCCAATAGCTAATGCTTGACTTCTTTGAATAAGAAATATCTGGTCATTAAATTTTGGATTTTTTTTTCAATAGGATTTTTCGAATGCCCACATGATAATGTACAGTGAAAAAAACTTTGGATCTAAAGGTTCCAGTATCGATGTGTTAGGAATCGTTGCTAATCTGAAGGAGACCGGATATGGCGTGAAGACTCAGTCTATTAATGTCCTGAGTGGAGTGTAAGTAAAACAAACCAATCACAGTTCTAAGTATGGGTGTCACCTTGGCCTTTGTTCACTTATTGTCTCTAATATAGAGCAGGTACTCAATCAGGAGATGTTTCACCCATGAAACATTACACCAGCCTTTTGATGCCTTTTATCTATCTTTAAAAATCACTTTCATATAATTTTTACATGTAATGTAAATTGGGCAGAGGAAGGGCTGAAGCGATAGCACAGCGGGTAGGGCGTTCGCCTTATAAGCGGCCAACATGGCCGACCCAAGTTCGATTCCTCCGCCCCTCTCGGAGAGCCCGGCAAGCTACCGAGAGTATTCGATATGCCAGACACAGTAACAACAAAGTCTCCAATGGAGACGTTACTGGGCCCGCTCGAGCAAATCGACGATCAATGGGAGGGGAATGTAAATTGGAGTATACCTTTTGTTGTTGTTGTTGTTGTTGTTGTTGTTTTGATTTTGGGCCACACTCGTGGTGCTCAGGGGTAACTCCTGTTCTGTGCTCGGGAATCACTCCTGGTGGTGCTAGGGGACTAGATGAGGTTCCTGGGATTGAACTGGTTGGCCATGTGCAAAGCAAGTGCCCTACCCATTGTACTAGCATACCAACCCTGGAGTAGACTTTTGGATATCATATTGAAGTAGATGTGCTTCCCTTGACTTTTTTTGCATGGAATACTTTTATAGGAATCATCGCTGACCTGAAACTAGAAATCTGAGGTGGGGGACCTAGTCCCATTAGATTTTCCTCTGATTCTAGAATTGCTACATTGAATTTTCTTAACTGTTTCTTTCCCCCTTGATTTTTGGGCCACACTAGGCAGTGCTGAGAGGCGGCCACTCCCAGCTCAGGACTAGGGTTCACTGCCAGTGGTGCAGGGGGACCATGCATGCTAGGGATTGAGCTCAGGCCTCCTACATTTTCATTTTCATTGAACTGTGTCTCAGACCCCACCATGATTTTGACATTTAAAAAATTCTTTTTTCTTTTATTTCAGTGTACCTGGAGTTAGAAATTGATTGCTTTGTAATGTTGAAGTAAATTTGTATTGAAAGAGGATTATTTTAGACTCTGAGATATAAGGGACTGCAGATCAGCTGAGATGGGCATAAGTCAGAAAATGGAAACTCCATCAATTGCATAACTAAAAAAGTCCTGGAAAGATTTTACTTGAGTTGTGGTTGGATACAGGGATTCAAACACTGTCATCAGAACTTGTCCCAGTCTCTAATTTTTGGGCCACACCTGGCTGTGCTCAGGACTTAATTTCTGGCTCTGTACTCAGGGATCCCTCTGGGTTGTTCTTAGGGGACCGTATGAGGTGGTGGGGATCAAACCTGGGTTGGCTACTTACAAGGCAAGCACCCTACCCTCTGTACTATCACTCCATCCTCTCCTCAGCATCTATGTTGACCTGACCTCAGGCTTTTTCCCCCCATAGCCCGCCTATGGCAGCCTCATCTGACTTGTATTCTCCCATCTTACTCCTTCCGATGGAAGGAACTTCTCTTTCAGTTCCAGTATGAGTCTGATGCTGTAGGTCTGGATCAGACCATGTGACTAAGCCAGTCACCATCTTCAGGGAGGTGATGGGGCCTGAGTGATATGCCCCTCCCCACAGCTGAGCTGGAGAGTCAGGAATAAGCCCTGAGCAGAGCTGTGTGTACTCCCTCAAAAATAAATAATATATAAAAAATACAATAAAACAAAAGGTATGTGAGTGTCATAGAATAGAAGTGTGACATCTGGTATGTCCAAGTGTCCAAGATTACAAGCAGAATGAAAGAGTGGAACCCCGGCAAGCACATATGGGCACAGCTAAAGCAGTACGACACTTGATGAGCCCCATAGACCTATTGAGGGCTGGTTCCCAGAAACATGACGAAGGCGGAGATTAGATTTCTGATACCTTCTTAAGGGAGTAAATCACTTTTATGCTCCAGGCTGCTGTGTGTTTGTCATAAGTGAGAGTATTCCTGAATTGTCATATAAAATTATTTCACATGGGTGCCATGGAGGTGTTTGATGTTAAGTTTTATTTTTAATGTCCTGAGTAACGTAGGTTATTTGGATTATTCTAACCTCAACTCTATTTCATGAGGTTTCTTCCGCTCATAGCCTTGGAGATGTATCTTCAATATTAGGTAAAGGTAAAGGCCCTCCCGTTGATCGTCGATTTGCTCGAGCGGGCCCAGTAACGTCTCCATTGGAGACTTTGTTGTTACTGTGTCTGGCATATCGAATACTCTCGGTAGCTTGCCGGGCTCTCCGAGAGGGGCGGAGGAATCGAACTCGGGTCGGCCATGTTGGCCGCTTGTAAGGCGAACGCCCTACCCGCTGTGCTATCGCTCCAGCCCATCTTCAATATTATATGCTTAATTTTTTTTTTTACTCCCCCTCTTCCTTTCCCCTTTTTTGCTATTGAGACTGTTAGGAATGACCAGGGGCCGCATCCTTACCTGGCTCTGGAACTCACACGTTTTGGCCGTGGCTCTTGCAGGGCTTCGATGGCCCAGCAGGTTGCCTTGTACCTTGGCCAGGTGCTCATCAAGTGTCGTACTGCTTTAGCTGTGCTCATATGTGCTTGCCGGGGTTCCACTCTTTCATTCTGCTTGTAATCTTGGACACTTGGACATACCAGATGTCACACTTCTAGTCTATGACACTCACACACCTTTTGTTTTATTGTATTTTTTATATATTATTTATTTTTGAGGGAGTACACACAGCTCTGCTCAGGGCTTATTCCTGGCTCTGCTCAGGATTCACTCCTGGCACTGCTCATGAGGATTAAATCCAGGTTGGCTGCGTGCAAGGCAAGTGCTAATGCTCTCTCTCTCCAGATCTCACACACCTTTCAGTGGTAGTCACTGTCCTGTTGTTTGTTGTGCTGCTTACACACGTCTGGCTGTGGTGGAGACTTTGCTTGTGGTGACCGGGAACCACAGCACAGAGTTGCCGAGCTCAAACAGCAGAAGTGCCTGAATCGTGCCCAGTACATTGGGTGGCCCTTGGGATTGAATTTATGAGCATAACATGTACGAGACAGGCATTTGAATCTGGTGAGCTATTTTTTTCCGGGGCCCAGAATAATATGCTTTTCCTGCTGGTCATGCTCATCGGATCTCTGTGTAGGGGGTTGCCTATAGTGCCATGTTAAATCATTAACTGCTGGGGCTTCCTTCATCATGAGAAATTCTTCTGTTGGGCCCTGTTCTGGCGTGGTGGCAGTTTAGAAGTCACCTGAAACGATGCAGTTACTCTGTAGGATTTTAGCCCGCCATTTACTTTAGAAGGAAAACACTGTGTTTGGCTCAACCTAGAGAAACAGTTGTTTGTCTTGGGACTCGCCAGGTGTGTGGCTCCATGAGTCACAGCCTTGTCATGCAAAGCAGCAGAAGGACGCTGGGCAGATCTTGGGATTCCCTCAAGGCATCAGTGCAGGTGATACAAATGGAAAGCACAGAATCGGGCGCACTAGTCAATCTTTGCTTTCTACTGTGATTACTGGAAATCAGCTTTCTTTGGTATATTTCTATTGTGGGTCATTTCCAGTGGCACTTCCTGGCTTAAGAGTTTTTTACTGGTTTGTAACCGTTGAGTTTGGGTGTTTGAGGAAGTTTCTCAAGACTGTGCTACCAGACACACATTCAGCCTTCTCTAGTCTTGACTTGTAGTAGTGCCACTGCATTTACCAGGGTAAGCTGCATCCTCATATTTCATATGGTTGGTCACTTGGCAAATATTGATTGAGGTCTGTTACCTTTTTAGACCTCCTTTCTTCAGAAAAGTTGCAGTATTTATATAAAACGATTGTTGAGGGGCCGGAGCGATAGCACAGTGATAGCATAGGGTAGGGCGTTTGCCTTGCCTGTGGCCAACCCGGGTTTGATTCCCAGCATCCCATATGGTCCCCCGAGCACCAGCAGGAGTGATTCCTGAGTGCTGAGCCAGGAGTAACCCCTGTGAATTGCTGGGTGTGACCCCAAAAGCAATAAATAAAAAATAAAAAACAATTGTTGCTACAAAAGAGGTAATGACCAAGTGCTTTTGGAGTCAAATGGGAGGGGACCATCCATGTGGACAGGAGCCAGCTCTGGAGGTGGCCCATGGCCTTGCGATGGGAAAGGTGAGTGGTGGCATGCCCAGGATGACAGGCCTGGTCAGCTGCTCGTCTTTTCCCTCGTGCCACCCCAGGTGGTGCTGGGCCGGGGAGAGGCGAGCTGGGTGCTTGGGGTGCTGAGCACCCTGCACGCCTCAGAAGGCAGAGAGCACAGCTGACCATAGGTAGCACTGCAGCTCCTGGCTTTCCTGTTTCGGCTTCTGAGACTTAGATAGGTTCTCCTGGATGTGGAGTGTTTGTGTACAGGAGACAAATTGAGCCTTTAGGGTAGCACAGTGCTCCTGCTTCAAGTGAGAAGGAAAGGCCAAGCACTGGTTGAAGCCTCCTTCGGACTTGCTCTGCTGTTGTCTTTCTCCTGAGTGTTCAGTTTTCTCCCTCTAGGCCTTGAAGGCAAAGTCCGAGGCGGCCTCTTCTCTAGCCTTTTACAGACCCCAGAGTCTCCAGGGGGGATTGTGGGTGATACAGCTCAGCCTCTGACATCCTTCTTTTTTTTTTTTTCACTTGTTTTTGGGTCATACCTGGTGTGCTCAGGGGTTTGTTACTCCTGACTCTGCACTCAGGAATCATTTATTCATGGGGAGATGCAGGGGACCATGTCCTGGGGATCAAACTTAAGGCCTCACGCTTTCAAGGCAGGTGCTTTAGCAACTGAGCCAAACCCTAGGCCTTCTGGATTTTATCTTTTTAATCTTTATATCCCTATGCCAATATAGTTCCCGACACAGGGTACTGTAGGTACCATTAGGTCAATAGTGTTTGTTGAGAGAATAAACAAATTAACGTTTCTTTAACTTAAAGTTTTTAGAGGGTTCTGCATTTCCATGGAGTCATTTAGGTGTTTTTCTTTAAGTTGTGAGAGGATCAGTGAATTAAGACTCAAATATTCACAGTTTATCTTGAATAATGACAGAGTTGAAAAACTTCCTTCCCTTCAGAGACTTCATTTTTGAGCTGGAAAGTTCAACAATTAGTTGGTTTTTGTTGATTTTTCTTCTCTGAGTATAAATCACTTAAAAGATAACATTAAAATGTTCTAAAGGAGACTTTTTTTTTTATATCTGAGAGTTTTCCAGTTTGCTTATTACATAGTTATGTCATATTGGAAATCCTGTTTGGAACAAGGTATTATTTATTCTGCCAGCTTTTTTTTTAAATCTGGCTTATTGGGAAATGGAGATGCAGATGCACATAACATCTTTCTGGAAAAATAAATATTGAACACACAAAATATTTTTTCTTATTAAAATAATTTGCACAATTCTTGATTAATAAAGATCTTATTTTACACTTATTAAAAGATCTTTCTTTTTTCTTAAATGTTCAAATTGTTTCCTGACAATAGAATTAGAAAAGAAAATATAGACAGTTCTTCCCACCAGAGCTTTCCTAAGGAGCTGGAAGGATAAATGAGAACAGCAGGAGGGCTGGGCAAAGATACTCTTCCTTGTATCTTTGATTTGATATGGAGACATGTTGATTTGCAGCTAAACACAGTAAAAGGAAGGGTAGGGATACTAAGCAAATGGAAAAAGTTTCTGTGTAGTACACTTACCGGAATGCTTGTGATGGTTTCTGCGTAAACTCGCACCCAGAAACTGGGCTGTCTAACATGTTATGGCTCTTGTGTCTTTAGATGGGTGGCTTATGAGAATCCTGATTTCACGGGAGAACAGTATGTACTGGATAAAGGCTTTTATACCAGTTTTGAAGACTGGGGAGGCAAAAATTGCAAGATTTCTTCTGTTCAACCCATTTGTTTGGTAAGGAGTTTATATTTTATGTAATTTTTGGTTGGATCTACACACATGACAGTTGATGTACTGTTTGAGGGTGGCACCCAGCAGTGCTGGGGCAGGGGTGGGGGGCGGGGGAGGTGCAGGGCAGGCAGTACTGGGGATTGGATGAGGCTTGCAGAGCATGTGCTCCAGCCCTTTGAACTCTCTCTCCGGCCTGGGAGTGACCTTTTTTGTGAACCTTTAATTGCATTCTGGATTTCCTTCATCTGTGGTTTTGGGTCATAGATACTGTTTAGCACTACAGAAAATATTTAGTTATTTCTAGTGGTAATTGATAATGATTTGAAAGAAATAAAACCTTTTTTTCAGATGTGTGTTCTCTACTCATTTCCTTCTCTCTTTAAAATTCTTAGGATTCCTTCTCTGGCCCAAGGAAGCGAAATCAGGTAATTTAAAAAATATTTGACTTCATCTTTTCTAACAGCTGCATAGTACTCCATTGTGTAGATGTACCAAAGTTTCTTTAACTAGTCATCTGTTCTCGGGCACTCGGGTTTTTTTCCAGATTTTGGCTATTGTGAATAGTGCAGCAATGAACATAGAAGTGCAGATGTCATTTCAACTGTACTTTTTTGCCTCTCTGGGATATATTCCCAGGAGTGGTATTGCTGGGTCAAATGGGAGATCAATTTCTAATTTTTTGAGAATCATCCATACTGTTTTCCAAAAGGGCTGAACCAGTCAGCATTACCACTAGCAGTGAAGGAGGGTCCCTTTCTCACCACATATGCGCCAACACCAGTTGCTTTTGTTCTTTTGGATGTGGGCCAGTCTCTGTGGAGTGAGGTGATATCTCATTGTAGTTTTGATCTACATCTCCCTGATGATTAATGATGTAGAACATTTTCTCATATGCCTTTTTTGCCATTTGGATTTCTTCTTTGAGCAAGTTTCTGTTCATTTCATCGCCACATTTTTTGATGGGGTTGGATGTTTTCTTCTTGTGGAGTTCAACCAGTACTTTGTATATCCTTGATATCAACCCCTTGTCAGATGGGTATTGGGCGAATATCCTTTCCCATTCTGTAGACTGTCTTTACATACAAGTGGTACTACATGGAAAGTATCATGCTAAGTGAAATGAGTCAGAAAGAGAGGGAAAGAAATGCTTATAGAAAGATTGCAGTCATCTGGGGAATATAAAGTAACAAAATAGGAGACTAACATCTAAGAATAGTTGAGATAAGTACCAGGAGGTTCACTCCATGGATTGAAGGCCAGCTGCACATGGTAGGGGAAAAGGCAGCTCAGATAGCGAAGGGAACACCAAGTAAAGGGTGTTGGGAGGATCCTCCCAGGATGGGAGATGCATGCTGAAAATAGACTATAGACTAAACATGATTGTCACTCACTGCCTTTTTTGCAAACCAGCACCCAAAAGGAGAGAGAGAACAAAAGGGAATGCCCTGCCACAGAGGTGGGGTGGAGTGAGGGGTGTGGGGGGTGGGAGGGATGCTGGGATCATTAGTGGTGGAAAATGGGCACTGGTGGAGGGATGGATACTCAATCATTGTATAACTGAAACCCAAACACAAAAATTTGTAAGTCTAAAACTGTACCTCATGGTGTTTCACTAATAAAAATAAATAAATAAATAAATAAATAAATAAATAAATAAATAAGATATTTGATATCTTATCATTAGAGCCCTTTTACTGAAAAGCTGAATTTATCTGTATAGTGTCACACATTTAAGACAGTTTGTTAGTTTTACTCCATTTTAGGCCTGAAAGCCGCAGAATTGCATTTTAAAATTAGATTTATATTGACACCAATGCTCAGTTGATACTAGCATTAACCTACATCTAAATATGTCTTATAAAATGCTCTTATTATTTTATTACCATTCAACTGAGCCGGAGAGTTCATGTTAATATTTTAAACAATGGCACATAGTTAATGTGATACAACGTAAAAAGCATTTGTATATTTGCTGTGTCTGCATTTGACACACATTTTCAGGATCTCCTTTTTATGGTCTCTCATTCCAACCTTTAGATTGCTGACCGACTGCATCAACTCAAGTATTACATTTGTTATTTTGCCTCTTTAATGGAAGTGTTCAAACAGCCCTAATTATAGAGGCATAAATACCACTTAGTCTCCTTTATTGGCACACACAAGATTCTAATAGGTCAGCAAGGAGCCTGCACTGAGAGGGAGGAAATCTCTGTGTTTCCAAAATGTAATTTCTTGTAAATGCAGAACTGATGAACAATGACTTTTGGCCACAATAAAGCATAAACTTGCTTCCCAACTTGTTAGGAGAAGGTGTTCTGTGGAAGGCTGCCTCTGTTTTTGGATTATCCTTTGATGTCTCTGAAAGAAACCAAATCATTGTGAATGGGACTGCCAAAAGTATTTCTAATTGATCGTTAATGTCGGAGTAGAAAATTAAAGGATTTATACATTTCACACCCACTTACTAGAACAAGATTATTCAGAGGTCGTGGTTGGGTCAGTGTTTCAAAGGTTGAATGAGTTGGTATGCTGAGCTGAGGAAAATAACTCTGTATTTCCATTGGCTTTTTTAGATTCATTTGTTTTCAGAACCACAGTTCCAAGGTTCCAGTCAAAGTTTTGAAGAAACGACCTGTCAAATTGGTGATTCATTTTCTGCCAAGTCTTGCAGAGTTTTAGGAGGAAGGTAAGCAAGACAGCGGTGGACAGACAGAGCCTAATCCATGGGAAAAGCAAATTTACATGTGGGCAGGAGTTGAATGCTTGGCACACTGTTGGATAACATTACACAGTATCAAGAATATCAAGCTTGTTAGTGCACATATGACTTTTGGCCACAATAGCATCCGAGTGCTGGGCATCAGAGGACCTGGGGATCAGTGTGGTGGAGAAAATCCATAGTCCCTATCTCACTGTGTGGTAGAATTCCCACTAGGTTCTGGATTCTCCAGTCCCATCATGTTTAAAGGGTCTGTAGATTGCCCATAGGCTGCCACCCTGGCAGAGACTGTTTGGCAGGGGCCATGTGGCACTGTAGCAGATGCTTGGTTGGAAAACAGGGATGTGCCAGCCTACCCGAGACCACCACTGTCTGGCCGGAAGGGCTTCGTACCGGGAAGCAAGTGGACAGGGCAGGTGGTCTCAGCTTGCGAAGGCTCTCTGGAGCAAATTAGAGTTTTGATGAATGCCACCAGACAGGAAAGGCGGCAGCTAAAAGTGCCATGCTGAGGATAGTAGATCTGGAAAGCCCACAGTTGGGGAAATTTGGTCAGGAAACCTGGGAGCAAACTCTGCAAGAGATGATGAGAAATCTAGACTAATGATAATAATAATGTAATAATAATAATAACACCTTTAAACATTACCCATTCCTTATGGCTTTAAATAGCACCATTGGAACCTTTAGCCATCACGGACTTCACTCTCAGATGCATAGATTCAGAGAAGTGATGTTTATTAGCGCCTACTGCTACCTATAACTTAGTCTTCTCTTTATTTTCTGCTTTACTTCACTTATGACTGCCATACATGTGCATTCATTTTTGTTCACCATCTCTCAGTTCACACAAGGTTTTTATTATGGGGGTAGCACCCTTGACAGTGCTCAGGGCTTTCTCCTGGCTCTGCACTCAGGGTCACTCCTCCTGGCAATCTTGGGAGACCATATGTGGTATCAGGGATGGAACCCAGGTTGGCCATGTACAAGGGAAGTGCCCTACCTGCTGTTCTAATGTTCCAGCCCCCCAAAAGAATAACTTTTAAGATAGTTGGAACCTTTGCTTTTGTCCCCTGTGCTATTCCCAACAATGACAATGTTCCCGACAGTGTTCCATAAACATTTGCCAAATTAAAAAAGCAAAAACAGCCAGGGAGAAATATCTAAGTGCTATAGATATCCTGGTTTAATCCCTGGCACCTCATGTTCCCCTGAGTGCCACCAGGAGCCACCTCTTAGTAGGTTACTGGAGTAGTTCCTGAGTACCACCAAGTGTGACTGCAAAACCAAAAAAACCAAGCAAACATAACTGAGGAAAGAGCTCAGTTAGTGTACACAATTTCTGGCATGTGTGACCCTGGTGCCACATGGTTCTCCAAAGTATTTCTGGAGTGTCCCTGGGCTCCCCAGCAGCACTTGGGGTATATTGTGTGGCTTCTGTAACAGAAAGAGAACAAATCAACTCATCTATGAAAGCATGGTGAATGATAGAGACTATATTATTTGTCTAAAGTAACTGGTGGTTTGATATCTGGCCCAGTGCAGAGGGGTTGGAAATGAAGATAAAAGAAGGAGAGAAATTCTGGGAGGAGACTAGTAAACCCAGGTAACTGGCAGCATTGAAGCTTAAAAGATTATTCAGGGCAGGCTGGAGAGATAGCACAGCGGATAGGACCTTTGCCTTGCATGCGGCCAACCTGGGTTCAATTCCCAGCATCCCCTATGGTCCCCTGAGCACCGCCAGGAGGAATTCTTGAGTGCACGAGCCAGGAATAACCACTGTGCAATGCTGGGTGTGACCCAAAATTTAAAAGAAAAAAAAAGATTATTCAGGGAGGACTCTGGGGTTAGACAGAACCACACTGGCTGGGAGAAGAGAAGATCCATGAGAAGAGCAAGGAATTCTGGGAGGTGGAGAAGTAAAACATGCAAAACCATCATTTCATGAAGAGAAGTCTCATTTCTTTCTTTCTTTATGTGGATGTGGATGTGAGTATGTTTTCTTTTTTGAGGGCCACCACCTGGCAGTGCTCAGGGCTTATTCCTGTCTCTGCACTCAGGATTTACTCCTTGCATGGCTCAGTGGAGCATATGGGATGATGGGGATCATACCCACATTGGCCACATGCAAGACAAGCTATATACCCATTATACTATTTCTCAGGTCCCCAAGAAGTCTCATTTCTTGACAAATTTAACAAATTTACAAACAAGTGAGATTATAAATATTAATTGGTCATAAGATAGAAAGCAATAAATGTGTGTGTGTGTGTGTGTGTGTGTGTGTGTGTGTGTGTTGGCCACACCCAGCAGTGTTCAGAGCCAGGAAATAGCTCAAACATTTGAGTGCATACTCTGCATGCAGGAACCCTGGGTTAAATTGTGAGCACCTTGCTGGGAGTAGCCCCTGAACACTGTCAGGTATGACCTAAAAACCCAAACAAAGTTACAAAAGAAAGGATGTTTTGGATAGGAGTAACTCAGATGACTTACTAGACAGTGTGTGTGGTTTTTCTCCTTGTAGCTGGGTTGCATATGATGGAGAGAATTTCACTGGGAATCAGTATGTGCTGGAAGAAGGTCACTACCCTTCTCTGTCTGCCATGGGGTGCCTGTCGGGAGCAACGTTCAAGTCTCTTCGATTTATAGACGCTGTAAGTACATCCGGGTGAGTGGAATGCTGCAGAGGCGCTTACCCAGCACAGAACCAGCCTAGAGAACTTATTCAAGGCTAATGCCAGGCAGTAACCAAGCTGCTTTCAGTGCTGTCCGCTTTTTAGGACTTGGACACCATTTTGCTACTGTTTCTCAGACGTTGGTTGTTTAGAAATGGACTAGTTGTGGCACACAGCTCGCCAGGTTTGCTCAGGGCCTTTTCTGGATTCTTCCCACTTCATACCTGATCCCTGTCTTCATGCCTCTCCCCTTCACAGGTGCCCATTCTGATCTGTTTGCAGTCCATCTTAGATGTATCTGCTGTATTAGCTCTCTGCCCCCTCCCCCTTTATTTTTGTTTCACTGTTTTGATTCTGTGGCTCTCTAACTGCTGATGACTAGAAAGAGCGGGTAGAACGTAGTATCTCACTGCTGAGTTCATCTGTTTCTCTGTTAGTGAAGTTAGTCACCTTTACTTTCATTTGGGGTCTTTTCCTGTTCAGTGCATTGCCTTTTGTGTATCCTTTGCTCACTTTCAGATTTAGTTTCCTGCTTATTTTATTATTTTAAAAAAATTTTTATTAGTGAGACACCATGAGGTACAGTTGTAGACCTACAAATTTTGTGCTTGGGTTTGAATTATACAATGATCAAATACCTATCCCTCCACCAGTGCCCATTTCCCACCACCACGGATCCCAGTATCTCTCCCACCTCCGAACTCCCCCATCCCACCCTGCCTCTGTGGCAGGGCATTCCCCTCTGTTCTCTCTCTCCTTTTGGGTGTTGTGGTTTGCAAAAGAGGCATTGAGTGGCAATCATGTTTCGTCTATCGTCTACTTTCAGCATGCTTCTCCCATCCTGGGAGGATCCTCCAACACCCTTTATTTGGTGCTCCCTTCGCTATCTGAGCTGCCTTTCCCCCTAGTATGTGTGGCTGGCCTCTAAGCCATGGAGCAAAATTCCTGGTACTAATCTCTGCCACTCTTGGGTGTTAGTCTCCTATTTTGTTACTTTATGTTCCCCAGATGAATGCAATCTTTCTGTCTATTCCTCTCTTTCTGAGTCATTTCGCTTAACATGATACTTTCCATGTAGTACCACTTGTATGTAAATTTCATGACTTCATCTTTTCTAACAGCTACATAGTACTCCATTGTGTAAATGTACCAAAGTTTCTTTAACTAGTCATGTTTCCTGCTTATTTTATTGTTATTATTGATTTGCTGAAATCCGTTGTTGTTTCACAAACCTATTACTTCATAAGTTTTAGGACACACCTGGTGGTACTCAGGGCTTACTTCTGGCTCTGAGCTCAGTTGTTATCTCTGGCAGGGCTTGAGGACTGACCCTGTGCAGTGATGGGGATCAAACCAGGGCTGGCCGTGTGCACTGTACTATCTCTCCTGCCTCTTTCTCATAATTTAGATATTTGCAACTAGATGCTTTCCCTACTTAATCATGTACATGCTGATCTAGACTACCATGCCCCTTTTTCACAGAAATCATTTATTTTTTATTTAATTTTATATGAGGGTCTTGCAGATGCACAGTGGAAAAAAAAAACTGCACTCCTGAGTGATCACTGCATCCTGGAGAACCTTCAGTCTTTGGTCACAATGCCAAGAGCTGGTTTCTATTTCAGAATCACTCTTTGAAATAATCTGTAGAAAACTTTTATTTTGATGTAACCAAAGCAACATTCACTATAAGTAAACTATGAATTAATGTTTAGATGTGATATCCTGGATGTGCCTATAATTTTGGAAAGTCTTAGTTTTGGATATTTGACCTCCACAAGTAGCTTTAAATAAATGAAGCTGATGATTTTAATTTTAAGGATAAAAAGAACATATGTGAGTTGTCTATTCCCCTCCTACCCATTTAAACAAATAAACAACAAAAAAAGATAGATGTGAATCTTTCTTGCGCATGGAAACAGCAGTTGAGAAACATGAAATGATGTGGTAATAAGTAATGAAAGAACTAAGCCTTTGGTACTGAACCTGTCTAGAATTCTAAAAACTACTTACTAGTACCTATTGAGAAAAATAAAAACAATTTCCAAATCACCAGATATAAAACTTTCAAATGGCTTCCTTCACCTAGAACTTTGAATATATGCTCACATTGCTTGGCAACACTTCGATATCCTTTTAAGTTTTGATTGTGATGAAATATTTTACCCATATTAGGATATACCTTTCCCACCTTTTTTATTTTTTATATTTTGCACTATACCCAGTGGTGCTTCTGGCTGTGCTCTGCAGTGATCCCTGGAGGTGTTCAGGGAAACATATGCAACACCAGGGATGGAATCCATATTGGCAGCATCCAAGGCATGGGCCTTAATCTCCTGTATGCTCTCTCTAGCCCCGAGACTTAGCTATGACATAGTACTTCAAATTCATTTAATCATTGACACTGAATTCTCCTCCCCACCCCTCAACATTTTGGACCTGTTTTCTTCTTAGAGAAAAGTGGAAAATAGTAACACTGAGTTTTTCTCACTTCCTTCTCTTTGATATAGCCTAATTCCTAGACCATACAAACCACTTCTACACACTCATCTGCACTATTTACTGGTCAACAAAACCTTTCTACATGTCAGGACACAGCCACATAAATGAAGCAGCAGAGTGGCACACCCTGACCACAGACTTTTACACAGGAAGAACATTTTTGATGTATCATTTATGGTCTTGGAGCAACAGAAGTTCCCAAACCTATTGGCCTACTACCTTGTTTTCAGAAAAAAAAAGGAAAGAAAAGAAAAAAAGAAAAGGTTACTTAGCACCCCTGGAAATCTATTCTTGGCGGTGGTTGGGGTGGGGGAGGGGGGAGTGCACCTAAGTGAAGGAACAGAAACAAACTGAAATACAACCCCTGCCCCTTGGCATGTCAGAGCCCTCCTGAGTGGGGGTGGAGGGTGGCGAGCCAGTCTCAACCACTTTGGGAGGCACCACTCAGGGGCCATAAGGCCTGTCGTTTGTAAAAGAAGGGCAAGGTGTCCACTTTTGCATTTTCCTGAAAATCAGCCAACTTGGTACTCTTGTTCTCTTTTTGTGAATGAGATTTTGAGTAGGGGGCCTCCATCCTTGCTTCCTTTACTGTCCTTCTGTCTACAAAAGAGTTTGAGAGCCTGAGTACATGGAATCATTGTCTTACTGACAAAACAACAACATGGCATTTGGCACTAACAAGGGAAGGCACAGTCATTCCCCCTTTCTACTCACCCTTTCCAATCATATGGTCTGGAGCCAACATGGCCGACCCGAGTTCGATTCCTCCGCCCCTCTCCGAGAGCCCGGCAAGCTACCGAGAGTTTCTTGCTCACATGGCAGAGCCTGGCAAGCTCCCCGTGACGTATTCGATATGCCAGACACAGTAACAACAAAGTCTCCAATGGAGACGTTACTGGGCCCACTCGAGCAAATCGACGAACAACGGGAGGGCCTTTACCTTTTACCTTTACCTTTACCTTCCAATCAGAGTTGCTGCTGACCCAGTGAACAAGAGCTGGAAATCAGTCCCCTCAAAAATGATCCCCTTAGAAGTGTGGGGTTAAGAGGGGCGAGGGAGGGGTTTGGGGGGTGCACAGGCAGCACCCTTCCTGCCTTCCCCTGGCTTCCTGATTCCTGCCCATCCCCTTAGCTTTGCATCAGGTGAACAGGCAGGATTTCTGGGACAGAGGGAATCTGTGCAGGCCCATGTTGGCTTGCTCTTATACCCTGTCCTCGCGAGGAGGTGATTTCACCTCAGTCTGAATGATTATTAAAGATGAATAACAGAACACTGCTTCTGCTCCATAACAGGAATTTTCTGAACCAACAATTATTCTTTTTGAAAGAGAAGGCTTCAAAGGGAAAAAGATTGAGCTTAATGCAGAGACAGTGAATCTTCAGTCCCTGGGATTCAACACACAGATACGCTCGGTTCAGGTGATTGGAGGCATGTAAGTATGTTATCTACTTGTTTATCCAGATAAAGGGATCATTTTTTGGAATGTGACTTGGGGGAACTAGAGATAGTACAATGGGGATGGTTTTTGCCTTGCACCTGACCCAAGTTTAAACCCCAGGACCGCATATGCCAGGAGTCATCCCTAAGCACATAGCCAGGAGTAAGCCCTGAGAACCCACAGGATGTGGCCCCAAAAAACGAGGGGAGGGAGGGGGAGGGAGGAAAGAGAGGGAAGAGAGGGAGAAAAGGGAGGGAGGAGAGATTTGGTATTTCTCTCCCATATTTCCTTAAATTGACAAGTAACAACACCTTGTTTTCTGTGGATTAATAAGCATACATTTTCAGCATATACTTTTCCCACTGAGAAAAGCTGCATGAGGTATCTTTCATTCCTTCATCCAGATGTTCAGTTTTCTTTAGCTGAGAATTTTGTATCAGAGTCAGAGTTCCTGGGAGAAGGCTTCTCATACCAGGCTGTAGCCCTTATATGGAGTCCTCTTCCTTAGAGAGTCAGGAGGAGCTGGTCTCTCTCAGCCTTCTGAAAAAACCAAACTTTGATTCCGGAGCAAGGGCTGGAGGGGGGGGGGGGCGGGGGGAGGGAGATTTCTCTAGACATCACTGTCAGAGGCTATATAAAATCATTCAGGGTCATCATGGAAGGTCTCTCCTTGAGTATTTAGGAAATAGCACTGTAGCACTGTTCTCCCATTGTTTACTGATTTGCTGGAGCGGGCACCAGTAACTTCTCCATTGTGAGACTTGTTATGGTTTTTGGCATATCGAATATGCCAAAGGTAGCTTGCCAGGCTTTGCCATGTAGGCGGGTTACTCTAGGTAGTTTGCCGGGATCTCTGAGAGGGGCGGAGGAATTAAACCTGGGTTGGCCACATGCAAGGCAAATGCCCTACCAGTTGTGCTATCGCTCCAGCCCAGGAAACAGAATAAGTTGTGAAAATAAGTGTTTTTACGAAAGCATCTTCTTGGGTCAGGGAGATCACCCAAAAGGGCTCATACTGAGTCTGCTGAGCTCTGGGTTTGATCCCCAGCACTGGATGTTCCTCCAAGCACCACCATGTATGGCCCACAAACCTCTCCCCATCCCACACACCAAAAAGTGGCATTTTTCTTGCATTTACAAAGCAATCAGTGTAGTCTTCCTGTTTTCTTCAGACAGTGATAGACTAGACCTATTTAAAAATTGATTACAGAATACAATATTGGTAGAATTTTTAGTAATTTTTAAAAACAGGTTTTATGACTATTTTGTTTTATGATTCAATGATAACGGTTGTGAGTTCAGGAGGAGCAGTGAGGAAGATGCCTTTTTGATGGAACAGACCATTCAGAGGGAAGGTTGGTGGGGTACTTGTGCACCAGACCATGCACCCTGCCCTTGCTCAGCTGTGGGCACTGGCACCCCTGGGAGAAGACCTCAGTAGCTTCAGCAGTTTTCTGGATTGAGAGTAATTACTCCCATTTTAAGCATTTATTGAGTTATTTTTAAAATTTATTTTATTGAATCACCATGAGATAGTTATAAACTTTCATGATTAAGTTTCAATCATACAATGATCAAGCACCAATCCCTCCACCAGTGCACATCTTCCACCACCAATGATCCCATTATCCCTCCCACTACCCCCATCCCATCTCACCCCCTGCCTCTGCGGCAGACACCTTCCTTCTTACTCTCTCCTTTTGAGTGTTATGGTTTGCTATACAGATACTGAGAGGCCATCATGTTTGGTCCATAGTCTACTTTCAGCACGCATCTCCCATTCCGAGCGATCCCTCCAACCAGCATTTACTTGAGTAGTCCCTTCTTCATCCCAACTGCCTTTTCCCCCAGTACATGAGGCTGGCTTCAAAAACCATGGAGCAATCCTCCTGGCCCTTGCTGTTATTTTTATTTAATGCATATGTGGCACTCACCATGTGCTACATGCTAAGAACTTTACATACACAAAATAAAAGATCTACTGTTAAAAATGAAAACGATTTCTGTTAAAAATGAAAATGAATTATGAAAAGCTCCAGGAAGTACCAGGCTTTTCAACTAAAAAGTTCTATTTTGTTCTTTGGTTCCATTGTCTTCCTCCATGTACATTTACAGGAGAAAGCCCATTCTATAGAATTCTATAGAATGAACTATAGTTGGAGGCATGCAAAAGATCAAGGTGAGTGGGGCCTGTGGACAGATGGAAGTTGCCATTCACTGTGGTTGATCTACTCTCTTTCACAGATGGGTCACTTATGAATACGGCAATTACCGAGGTCGGCAGATCCTGCTGTCCCCAGCAGAAGTTCCTAACTGGTACGAATTCAGTGGATGTCGCCAAATAGGGTCTCTACGACCTTTTATTCAGGTACTTTTCTTTGTGCTATTTTAAATAGACCCTTGGATGAATGTTTTTTTTTTCTCAGCGCAAATATGATTTGGCTTTTTTGGCTAAATTTTTCCCCTCCAATCTTATTTTTATAAAGTTGTTCACAATAATGTATTACATTCAGTATTTCAACACCAATCCCGTTACCATGCCTTCCCACCACCATTATTTCAAATTTTCTCACCACAACCCAAGCCTGCCCCCAAAGCAATCCTAAATAATTTATTTTGTATGACTTGTTATGAATAATGTGTAAAAAAATGATCCCCAAAATTTTCTTATAGGAAAATGTGTGAAGATTGTTGTATCTCACCCTGGAGCCATTAAGCCCTTGTATCAGAGAATACTAACATGTTGTTACATGTTGAGCATTGTGTGCTAATATTTATTTTTTTTCTGGATCGAGATCAATCCCCTTCTTCCTTAACCCCATCAAAGGTGGTATGCTACTCTTGATACATCAGTGGAGTAGAGTATGAAATCTCACTCCAGGGATTCTAAAATTTTAACTGGGGTGATACAACTGGAAATGACTTTGGGATCCGGAAACATCTCTGCAGTTTGTGGCTCTCTTCCAAGATTTATTTGTGAGTCTTTGGATCATGGCCATTAATGAGCTTATATGGAGCCAGAGGCAGTTTGTGGGCCTGACCGCCAGGTTCCAGAAAAGACAGGGAAATGGGGGGAGGTCACCTATTTCCAACTCTTTGAGTCTGGAAATTTCCTTCACAAAAGCGTGGCTCAATTTTAAGTTTGGAAGTCACTGCGTTCCCCTGGCCTCCATGTCTCTAGCCCTCAGATCTGCCTACGGCTGCTGTTTTTAGAACATCCCCGGTCACAGGGCCCACATGGCCTTAGCAGGCTCTGCTCTGGGGGGTATCTTTGGAATTTTTCCAATTCTTCTCTTTGGGAAACCCCCACCACCTTTGTGATTTTTGTAGGTACTTAATTACCCCTCCCGTTGATCGTCGATTTGCTCGAGCGGGCCCAGTAACGTCTCCATTGGAGACTTTGTTGTTACTGTGTCTGGCATATCGAATACTCTCGGTAGCTTGCCGGGCTCTCTCTGGCCTCACCTTTAGATCCTGCCCCTGATGTTTGTTCAGTGCTTCTTCTACTAGCACAAAGGATACAATGACTGATGATCACTGTGATTTTTATCTCCTAGAAACGAATTTATTTTCGACTGCGAAACAAAGCCACGGGGCTGTTCATGTCCACCAATGGAAACTTAGAGGACCTGAAGCTTCTCCGGATACAGGTCATGGAGGATGTCGGTGCTGATGATCAGATATGGATTTATCAGGAAGGATGCATCAAGTGCAGGGTGAGTCTTCGGGATTAGACAAGGGTCTGTAATCGCCTCATCAGGCAGGCGCTGTTTTGCAGGCGGCACCATCAGGAGTAGCTTGGAAGACTTTTCATGAAAGTAGTTCTTGGCTCAAAGAGAGGCGGGCGGGCAGCTTCACCCAGGAGCTCCATTGGCACTAGGCAAAGACTGGATGTGTCTGTTCCTCACCCCTCTCCTGAAGCTGCCTGTTAGAGAAATAAGCTAGAGCCTCTGCTCTGTTGGTGCCGCTCACTCTAGCTGTGTTGCCGTGTGGGGTGCCCCTCAGCCAAGGAAGGAAGGTGAAGGGCTAGGAATCATGAACATACTCAGACTGTCTCCTCCTGGTCCCGCGTTCCACAATGGAAGATGATCCCTCTCCCACCTCTCCCACCATTCAGCCAGGAAACACTGAATGTTGTCAGGTTTTATGAGAGAAGTCCATGCTTCTATTATGGTTATTCTTTTGAAGCTCCTTGATTTTATGGGCTTGACTGCCCTCCTTTCCCTCCCTTTTTTCACTGGGTGCCCATGAGTCAGCAGAAGGTAGAAGGCCCGTACCCAGGACTAAGCATGGCCTGTGAGTGAGCTGTTCTGTGCTGGAGGGAGTTACTCTCCGTGCCCAGAGGTTCTCTGAGAGGCCAGCGTTGAAACAGTGCCTTTCAGCAGTTTGGTTTTACACACACACACACACACACACACACACACACACACACACACACACGCGCGCGCGCGCGCGCGCGCGCGCGCACACACACGTCCAAGTTTCTATGTGGGAGCCACACCTGGTGGTGCTCAGAGCATGTGTTGCCTGGGACTGCAACCCAGGGGGCAAGACACGAGCAGCTCTACCTGGGCACATCCCTGCCTCCACGAACATTTTCTGTAATGAATATGTGCTCACGTGTCCTGAAAACCCTGATTACATTGTTGGCATGTTAAGGGTTGATTTACTGCCATAAAATGTGCATTGAAAACACACTGTACCGCATTTGTTTTCTTTCTCTGTAGCTGGGTAGTGCACTTTTGGGGACACATATTAGGAACTGAAAAGGAGGAATCAATGAGTCCAGTGATTTTCAGCGTTCAGAATTAGAGTTGCGCTCATATTGTGGGAGGGTGGGTTGAGCAGAGGGGGCAATTACAGGGATGCAACTATAGGCCCAGCCTCAGGTTAGGTCCTTTCTGAAAGGGAAAAGGTCGTTTTAGTGAATCAAGGTAGTTTTTCCCCTCTGTTTGGTTTTGGATTTTTTTTTCTTTTGGTTTTAGAGCCACACCCAGTGGTACTCAGGGCTTATTCCTGGCTCTGCACTCAGGAATTACTCCTGGTGGTTCTAGGAGGGGACTGGGGATTGAACTTTTGTCAGCTGCATGCAAGGCTGGCACCCTACCCGCTGTGCTATTACTCTGGCCCCATGGAGGGCATTTTTTGTACCTACCAGTAAGACAAAGAAGAGTCTTTGAAGCAAAATTTACTTTTGAGGGACAGTAATTGAGAAAGCTCCATCACGCAAGTCCTCTGAAATAAAGGGTGTAGGTGTTATTGTTTGAGTGCAGCTATCTTAGTTGGATGCTAAAACCCCTCGTGTGTGGTACGTGAAGCTAGAAAAGATCAGGGAATCGGTTACAGTAGTCCCTGCCTGTGTCTCCAGCACTAAGGTGGCTCATCTCTCCCACTGAGCAGATAGCAGAAGACTGCTGCCTGACGATCGTGGGGAGCCTCGTCACCTCAGGCTCGAAGCTGGGCCTGGCCCTCGACCAGAACGCCGAGAGTCAGTTTTGGAGTATGAAGTCAGATGGCAGAATCTATAGCAAGATGAAGCCCAATCTAGTTTTAGATATCAAAGGTAAGAGTCATTTGCTTTATATTTTACCTTTCATTGGTTAGCCAGAAATTGATCTCTAATTTTTGCATGCACAGTTACGATAAGTGAGCCTTCCCGCGTTTCAGGCTGGCCTCTGTGCTAAACACCTTATGTCCCATAGCCCAGGTGGACTTCACAGACACTTCTAGAGGATAGTATTCTCCCTTCCTACCCTGCCCCCTTTTACAGCTCTAAAGACTGAGGCCAATCATTTGCCACATGCTTAAGTGCCAACTTCAAACCATTTCAAATGTTTAACCATTGTCAAAGCCTGTATGATCTTCTACAGGAGAGCTGCTTGTCATGTATATGCACATAGCCTCTGAAAGGATCTCAGATCTTAAAACACACAGCCAAGAGAAATTCCAAGTGAACATTGTTCAGAGAAGTCAATTCAGGGAAAATTAATCCAGTGTGTGAGGAGGAATGAATTTAGGTCAATAGTTCCCAAACTTTATCTGCATCAGAACCGAGAACCGGGGGGGGGGGGGGGGGGGGAGGAAGGCTTACTGAAAGTTTTCTGGGACCTTCCACACATTTCTCTGATTAAGTAGGTATGAAGTGGGACCTGGGAATCTTCATTTATAACAAGTTCCCACTTGGTGCTCATGCTTCTGATCTATAGACTATAGTTGTTGGAAAAACTATTAAAACTTAAAAAATGGGCTGGAGTGATAGTACAGTGGTTAGGGTGTTTGCCTTGCAGGTGGCCGACCCAGGTTTGATTCCCAGCATCCCATAGGGTTCCCTAAGCACCACTAGGAGTAATTCCTGAATGCAGAGCCAGGAGTAACCCCTGAGCATTGTTGGGTATGACCCAAAAAGCAAAATAAAAAAATAGAATTAAAAAACAAGGGAGAGAAGCCAGTCAGTGGTCGGGAGTGTACATGCTTTGCATGTAGGAGTCCTGGGCTCAGTCCCAGCACCACATGATCCCCCAAGTACTGCTGAGTGTGATCCAAAATACAGAATAAGACAAAAGGTAATAAATCTCACTCGACCTAGATGTTGGAACTCAGTAAACTCTTGTTCTTGTCAAGAAACAAATGAAGATTTTTTTCAACTTATGACATAATTTTGCTTTAGATTATTGGTAGAAACTTTTCTCTTTCCTACCATGAAAGCAAGCATAATTATTTTGATAAATCTGGTGAGCTAATATTACTAGCCATACATGTTCTATTTTAAATCATTGCTAGAAAGTTGACTCAACATTTAATCAATGCTTTTGGCTAAAGCTATTTTCAGAAATTAAGGTGTAGGGGTCAAGGAACAGCTGCAGCCTGGTTTTAAAACACTGTTTCTCAATAATAGCAAACAAGCCTGAGCATTTCCATGGAGCTTTGATGACAGCAGGGGGAGGGAACTGGCTCTGAGGCTTCTCGGTGATTCTGGGTACAGAGTGGCGAACCCCACTTAGCAATGAGATTAATGAACATTTGTAGAGAACCCAAGGAACTGAAAAGGTGTTCAGGGGCGAACTGAAGAAGTTTTGGGGGGGCAAAGAGCACTATAAATTTAGGGAGCACAGATAAACATGTAACTCCAAGCAGAATGGGGACCAGAAATGGTAGGAAATGTCAGTGGGGTCCGTGGATAGAAGGAAATAAATGCAGCATCCAAAAATGAAGAGCGACAGAAGGCTTCCTCCTTCATATTATATCTGGTATACTTATTCTGATAAAAGATTTGCCAGAATGTAGACAGGTAAAAATACCCATTTTACAGACATCAGCTTGAGGTCAAACTGGTTAAGAATCATTAACCTTGATTAGTATTTTTCAGATTTTTTATGTGTGATTTTTGGATCATACGCAGTGGTGCTTAGGGGGTGGGGGGAGTCATACAGTGCCAGGGATTCAACCGGGCATCTAGCATGCAAAGCACGTGTGCCCGTCCATTGAGCTGTTTCCCCATCCTTTATGAATTTGATCTCAGCCTGCCCCACCTGGAGAGGCTAGCCTTTCAATTTTCTAGAAAAGCTTAAAAAGTGACAAAGTTGGAAATATTCTGGATTTGGGGGAAAACATGAATGTTTCTTACAACGTTGATTGGCTTGTGTGTAGGATGAAAGCCACTGTGGGAGCATCTCTGCCTTCCTATAGCTTTTATTTGCTGGTATTCACTCTGACAAGGCTCCGCGCCAGCTGTTAGGTGCCACAATTGGAGGAGTACCTTAAATGCTTAGTCTCATGTATGTGTACATTTAGAACGAGAGCGGAATGTAAACGTCTCAGAATGTGGTAGAATGATGCCATCTTGTGGACATGGAGATTAAGGCCATACACCTCACATAACCTACAAGGGAAATATAGACACATGGTCCCTGTAGCCCTTAATAAACTCTGATTTTTATTAGCTGCCTCATCAAACCGTTTGTTATATGCTAGTATCTCTTTAAGATTTATTAGACCCTGTGCCTTCTCAGTATTTGGGAGATGAGTTTTTTTGGGGTGGACGTTCCTGCATTATCCCAGACCTCCATGGCAGCGGTGGAAGCTGATTCACGCTCACTTTGGAAACACCAGCAGTCTAGCACGGGGCTGGTGGGCTCAGAGGGCTTGTGCACATGCTCTGCGTGCAGGAGGCCGGGTTCAATCCCTAACGTTCTCCTTGAGTATCTCTGCCTGTGGTCCCCAATCCCCCTGGAAAAAATACATTTTAATTCTTCTCAAAGGCAGATCGTTTAACAACTTTTAGGCTTCCCAATCAGAATGATAATAACCTACAAGAAGCACACCAAATTACTCCCATCTTGAAAGAACAAAGAAGGGTCTTGAGTAACAAAGGAAGACCTGTGGCTGAAAGAGAGGGTTCAGGGAATCCCAGTGAGTGCAGTGTGGTGACCCTGAGGAAGGGACAGCGGGTCTGCTGCTGGTGACACAGTCCCCTTTCATCGAAGACTTATGCACAGTGGTCTCATGCAGCCACCTCTGACTGGTCAGCCGGTTCCATGCAAAACCCATTTCCGCACACACCCATTCCACCCCGCTCAGGCCACCTGCTCTCCTCCTGGGACTTCGGACAGCATATTCCGTCTAATTTGGCATACCTGCGTGCAGAGGAAGGAGCCCCAGGATGCAGCTCACACGTGTGTGTGTGTGTGTGTGTGTGTGTGTGTGTGTGTGTGTGTAAGGAGGGGGGGTAATTTGAAGGGATTTTTACAGGGATTTTAGGCAGCATATCTTGTCTAGCTTGGCATACCTGTGCAGGGAAAGGAGCCCCAGGACACTGTGTGTGTATGTGTGTGTATAAGGGGGACAAGCTAAAGGGATTTTTCACTGGGACTTTAGGCAGCATATCTTGTCTAGCTTGGCATACCCGTGCAGGGAAAGGAGCCCCAAGACACTGTGTTTGTGTGTGTGTGTTCATGAGGTACATAGCCCAGCTTGCTGCTTCCAGTTATTCTGGTTATCTGGGTCCGCCCTCCCTCCACCCACACAGGCTTCCTCTGATCACTTTTCTTTCAGGGGGAACACAGTACGATCAGAGTCACATCATCCTCAACACAGTCAACCATGAGAAGGTCACTCAAATGTGGGAAGCCATCGTTCTATAGGCCGGAAGGAGGACGCAGGAGGAGTACTTCTGGCGGTGCTTCTGGACAGCTTAAAGTACAAAAGGACAGCGAGAAGGAGAGCCCGGGGAATGTGATCTCCTGCCTCCGTGGCTCTGGTTTCACTCAGCGACCACAGTGCTGCCACCCGGACCGGCACTGTGTCCTGCCAAAGACTCTCACCACTGCCCATCGTTTGTTTGTCCTTCTTTCACTACTTGCCTTTCATTTCCTTTCAGTAGCTGCTTAAGGAGGATGCCTAATTAGGACTTTGGATGTTGTAAAAATAACATTCTACCAAGGCTTTATAAGATTATGTACATTTAGAAAATTATGTTTAAAGGGAGTGAGAGGAGAGAAAGAGGAAGAAATCTACCAGCTTTATGGACCAACAGATCCCGCTAGCTGGTAAACTAGAGAAGACTGTTCAGCATTGAGAAGAAATAACTGACTGGGTCTAATTTTGATCCTTGGCTGGCCTTAAGTTTTCTGGAACTGCACTGTGTAGGTAGGTAGGGAAAGCCTTATACTGAGACATATTTTAAGGAACAAATGAAATGTCACTTTCTTTCCGTTAATATTACAATATTAGCAAGTCTGAAAGATTTCATGCTCATGTCTGCTAACCTCTGTCAGAAGGATCTGGATTCTTTTCACTCCCCTGTGGGCTGCCCTGAGATGTTATGCATGTTCAACCCTTTTCTTGTGGAGATTCTGGATCAGTATTAACCGGACCTCACTGGTTAGTCCAGCCTGGCTCACCTCAGCTCTGGAGCAGTGGGTACGCCGTCCTTCGTCCTTGACAGACTCAGGTCTTTCAGCCCAATTTCCTCCTGTCCTGTCCCGCTCCCTCAGTACAAGGCCTGCAGGAGCTGCCTTGTATGGGATGGTCAGTCCCTGCCTGCTGGCAGGACGACTTCAGGCCTCGGGGCAGAGCACCCTGTGCTCACTCCAGAGCAACACCAGCAGTGATCTCCAAGAAATGAAGAAAGGAAGCTGTAGGGGATGCCTGTTGGTCAGCTGGAAAGTGTGGAACAAGCGTTACATGGAACACGGATTCTGTTTGGCTGCTGATAGCACACCGGTACTGTCTACCTGTATTCAAGCGAGCAGTTTGGATTTTGTGTACACTCTTTCCCTTTTTGTCTTCATTTTGTTGTCCTAGCCACTGAATACTGAATGCTCTTTCACAGGAAGAACAAATCACGTTTCCCTATCATCTGTCCCAAAATGTGTTGCTGATTCTACACGTTGTCTCTGCATTCTGGTCAGCAGTTATGGTCACTGGAGTTGTTTCTTTCCTTTTGAAGTAACATTTGCACATGTACAACACAGCCCACAGGCCTGCCTTTTCCTTAGATGTATAGCTCTGATCGTAGGCCTCTGTGTGTATTATCACAGTGGGAAGACATTTTACAATAGTCTGTGTTAAATTTTTCTCTTTAATAAACTTGTTTCTGGTTTAACCGTGTTGATGAAATCTGATCCAAGTCCATTCAGTAGCTCTCATAACCTTTCAAAGAGGGTCAGCTGGAAGATTAGGAACAACTGTTTCTAATCAGGAGGAGGAAGTGGGTTTTTGAGGAGAGTGGGCTCACCCCTTTCCAGATGCCTGGGGACAGGTATGCTTCTCTTTTGGCAGTGTGGCCCAGAAGCTAAGCGAAAACTGCACCCCTCATCCCAAGCAATCCCACCAAAGGGAGATAAAAGGGTTGAAGTTGCTCAGAGGGCAGGCAAAAGTGGCTAGAAAAAAAATTAATTTCTTTTGAGATAAACTTTTGTTAGCCAGCTCAGTAATCCTGAAGCAAGGCGGTCAGCCAGTGCACCACCAGGGGTGAACAGGAAGAAACCAAGTAGAAAGTGACTCATAATAGTTCTCTAGCAAAATCCTAAGTTGAGTGTCTGAGGCTTGATGATGAGGTTGGGTACCAAGGAGACACAGCCCGTCAACGACTAAGCCCACAGTGGCAACAGGGGCTGCCATGGCCTGAACAGCATGGGATACCCAGGTGCAGACAGTGACAGTTACAAACGGGAAAATTCTGACTAATCCAGTAACTGGGGCCTTTGTCATTGCTGTGCACAAGCCTTCTGAGAATCATGTTTTAGTAGTTGAAAAGGGCCAGACCTTATGCAAAGTGTTCAATTTTTTTCCCCAAGTTTAAAATTTCACATTAGGAACTGGAGAGGTAGTACAGCAGGTAGGGTACTTGCCATGCAAACAGCCAACCTAGGTTTGATCCCAGATCCCCCAACCACTGAAGAGAGTAATTCCTGAGTGCAGAGGCAGGAGTTACCTGAGCTCCATGGGTGTGGCCACCCCCCACTCCCCCCCCCCAAAAAAAATTAAATTTTGCATTAAATTTGGTTACTAAGAGTTAAAAAACAAACAGGGGGCCGAGGCAATAGTACAGAGGATAGGGCATTTGTCTTGCACGCAGCTGACCCGAGTTCAATCCCTGGCATCCTATATGATCCCCCAAGCACCGACAGGAGTAATTCCTGAGTGCAGAGCCAGGAGTAACCCCTGAGCATCACTGGGTGTGACCCAAAAAAGCAAAGAACAACAAACAGGTTACCATATTTGTATCCATTCCCTTTAGAGATTCAGAGCTTGGCAGGCTCTTGGGACCACATTAGAGCAGGGGAAAACCAAACTTCAAACAGCCAGTTAGGATACCCTAGAAGGAAATAGCTGTGAGTGATTGCCATGCTGTCGTCCTCTGCTGGCCCAAAGTTTCCTTCTCATACATTAAGAATAAATGGGGCTGGAGCGATAGCACAGTGGGTACGGCGTTTGCCTTGCAAGCGGCCGACCCGGGTTCAATTCCCAGCATCCCATATGGTCCCTTGAGCACTGCCAGGAGTAATTCCTGAGTGAAGAGCCAGGAGTAACTCCTGTGCATCATCGGGTGTGACCCCCCCCCCCAAAAAAAAGAGTTTGAGCTACCTGAAAAGAAGCCATGGCCACTGTCCAACAAGGTATGAAAGAAGAGCTTCAAAGATGGGAGATGCAATTCTTCTTGACTTTATGCACTCGCTCAAGTGCAGCTAGTTGGGATGATTGTGTTGTCTCTCGTTCCTGTGTCCCCCCCACCATCCTGGTGGCCAGCGGGAATGAAGCAGCTCACTGGGCAGGGCCCAAGGAAGTGCCGGGGTGGCCTGTGGCCATGTGACCCCCTCTGCCCCATTCGAAAGATAGGAGGTGACTGGCAAAAAACTCATTTGTTTACATTTATATGGTCATTTACGGGCTAATCCGGAAAGGGCGAGCCCAGGTAAGAAGTCTGCATCTACAAGGTACTCGCCAACCATCTAGCGTTTATTCATACGACATTAATCACCGTCTTCCCGCGCGCGTGGCCTCTCTCCACCTTCAGGAAGGCTTCTGGAACTTGAGAAAAAGGAAAGGTTTTCTCGATAACCGGCTGGATCTGGAAAAGATGAGAGGAGACAGACAGGTGGTGAAGAGAACCCGCCTCTGACAGGGCTGAGAACCCCCTTGCCTGGTTCCATCACAGCGTTCCTCGGGATCCCTTGCTCTCCCGCGCCAGGCCAGGGGCTTGCCTCTAACATGCCCCGTGCACCTCCAAGTCAGCAGCCCACTCAGTCCCATTCAGTCTTTCCTCTGCCTCAAGCTGGTTGTGGCACGTCCTGTTTCATAACCCTTCAGTAGCTCCCAAAGCAGCCTTCAGAGGCCACCCCCAGCCCTCTCACAGCCCCTCTGAGTGGGCTTTGCTGGAACAGCCTCCCTGACGCTGTGGGAATCTGATGTGTCCGTGCCTTGCCTCAAATTTCTACTGACCTCTGCCTGGGTACTCTCTCTTGCCACTGCTCTCAGCAACTCTCCCTCACAGACAGACGCCTGTTCTGGCCAAGCACAAATCTAGCCGGATAATACAGCAAATGCCAAGAGTGGCTGTGCCAGGATTCCAGCTACTCCACAGCCCGCGCACAGCATCTGAACTATTTACGATGGTCAGAGAGAAAGTTCTGGAGCTCAGACGCTTGCCTTCCCAGTGGCTAACCAGGGTTCAATCCTCCGTGGACACTGGAGCATCAACAGGTGTAGCAGCCCTTTCACATGCCCACCCTGCCCAGGTGTTCCACCAAACAAGCAGAACATCTGTGGTGGAGAATGGGCCTCCTCTTCTCCAAGCCACACAGTGCAGGGCTCAGCACCCGGCCCAGAGCAAGAGCTGCACAGATGTTCGGAGGTTTTCTCAACCGCTAAGGTAAGTGGGAGGCAACTGGCTGCTGTGGGCTCCTTGAGCTTCTTCAGCCCTAGGAGGTTCTGCTGAGCAGCAGCAGCTGGCTAGAACCCTCGAGACCCAAGGTACGCAGCTCATACATGAATGCACCACGTTTTTTGACTGCACCACCAGAACCAGGACCCTCAGCAACCTTTGTTGAAAATGAAATCCTGTTACTGGTGCCCTCTCGGTGTGAAAACCACCCCCCACGGAACTCTTCTTTTTCAAATCATCAGGGAAATGTCAATCACTGCCAGCTGCATCTTAGTGGTCTGTCTCCCAGAGGTCTGCTGTCAGGAGGCAGCAGGTGCAGATGGCTTATGACCCAGTTCCTTTACAAGAGAAGTCCTTTTGTAGCACTTAGATGCCCCTGCTATTCCTTCCTTCGGAGTGAATTCCATAGCCCACACAACAGAAAATTACCTGACTCTAACAGTCCCCTTCTATTCTGGGTTCACAAGTTCCGGTGGGCTCTTAATAAAAATTAACAGCTTAGGCTGGAGACCATGGTTCACAGGCAGGGCATCAGCCTTGCACACACAGTTGACCCGACTTTGATCCCCAGCACCTGATACGGTGCCCTGAGCCTCACCAGGAGTGATCCCTGAGCTCAGAGCCAGGAGTAAGCCCTGAAAATCGCCGGGTGTGACCCAAACCCTCCATCTCTCCCCATTCCACCTCCCAAAACAGTTAACAGCCTGCATGGATTGTTCTTGGTTAGGTGCTAGAGAGTGTTCTCTCTCTGTTATCTTGTTTGATCCCTATAAACCACGTTACCAGGCAGCTGCTATTATCCCCATTTTACAGATACAGGAATGAAGGCGTTGGGCTAGGGAGACAGCTCACTGAGCACCTGTTGTGGATTTGATTCCTGGCCCTGCATGGTCCCGCAAGCACTGAACACACAGGGGTTGGGAGTAGCTTCTGAGCACTGTTGGGTATGGCCCTCTCAAAACTCATGAGAAAGAAATGAAGGCTGCCCAGGGATGCATGGGTGCTGAGCGACTAGGCTGGGTTCTCTCTCTGTGCACTGATCTGCTGCTCCCGAAAATCTTCAGGGGAGGGCAAGCCTTATCATAGCTCCTGTTTTTCCTGGCCTGCCCCATGCTAAGCAGTCATGCCAACCAGGGACCCAGCCTCCAGAGACTGTGGCCGCTGTGGGACAGAGGCTTTCCTTCGCTGGCATTCCTCCATCTACCCCTAGATACCTGAATTCAATAAACCATGGGACTTCCCAGTAAGCTCAGCGAAACTGCTGTCTTCCGCAACGCAGCTGCGCCTGTGCATGGGGTCGAGCCGGCTGGTGGAAGAGACCACCTTGCCTTTCCCACTAAAAGACCAGAATGCATTAAAGTGGCTTCCTGTACCACAGAGCCCGCTCCTTCCCTCCAGGCCTGGAGGCACTGGCCGTGTGCAGAGCACCTGGCTCTCCTTTCAGTGCCAAGGAAGGCCTCGCTGGCAGGACTCAGGTGCAGACGATGAGTTTTAAGTGGACAATCCTGCCTGAGTACCGAAAAGTACTGAGAAATACTAGAAGAGGAATTTTGTAGGCAAATTTCTTCTTCTTTTTTTTTTTCTTTTTGGGTCATACCCAGCGATGCTCAGGCATTACTACTGGCTCTGCACTCAGGAATTACTACTGATGGTGCTTGGGGGACCATATGGGATGCCAGAGATTGAATTTGGGTCAGATGTATGCAAGGCAAATGCCCTGCCGGCTGTACTGTCACTCCGGCCACTAGGCAAATTTCTTTTTAAAACACTACTAATTCCCTTTCTTTCTTTCTTTCTTTCTTTCTTTCTTTCTTTCTTTTTTTTGTGGTGCTCAGGGCTTAGTCCTGGTTCTGTACTCAGGGATCACTCCTGGCTGTGCTTCGGGGAACATATGTGGTGCCAGGGACCAAAGCCAGGTCAGATATGTGCAAGGCAAGTGCCTTACTTGCTGTATTCTCTCTGACCCCTCCATTAATTTTTTAAAATTTTTATTTGTTTATATTTTTGGTCATAACCAGTAGTGCTCAGGGGCTACTCCTGGCACAGTGCTTGGTGCCCACTCCTGTGTTTAGGGGACTACGTGGCACAGAGGGTCAAACCCATGCCCCCTGCATGCAGCTCATGGCTCAACCTGTTGAGCTCCCTCCCCAGCTTACCATCTCTATTTGCAGAGAGCAAAAGATGGTGAAAGAAACTGTCCTAGTGGCCAAAGACCTGGGACCTACCTGGCTACATGACCCTGAACTTGTCCTTGAATCTCTTAGGGTTAGACTTAGGATTTTCAAATGTGACACAGTGGCATGATGGGGTTGGGGGAAGGTGAGAACCAACTCAACAGGGGCTAGGTTCCCAGTTCCCAGTCTTCTGGTACAGTGGATCAATGGTGCGTGTTTGGCTGAATATAATTTAGGCTACCGAATGTAACCTGCCCACACGGCAGAGTCTGGCAAACTCCCCGTGGCGTACCCAATATGCCAAATACCAGTAACAATGATGGGTCTCATTCTCCTAACCCTGAAAGAGCCTTGAATATGGCACCTTTTAAAAAAATCTCAGGGCTAGGATGAAGGAGACGTTACTGGGGCCTGCTTGAGGCAATGGACGAATAACAGGATGGTCGTGATTCGTGAATTTCTGCGCCAGGCCCTTGTGCTTCATCCCAAACTAGTTTGGTAGAAAAACAGGAAACATGTATTGTGTTTAGAGAAAATGCCAGGAAACTGTAGGCACAAGTACCCATTTTAGAAACCGCCCATTACACTCACAGTGCTAATGAAAAAAAAATCATGCTTTTATTTTTGTTTCTTCCGTTCCAGAGACCAAACCAGCCCCTCCCATGGGCAAGGCAAGTGATTGGCCACTGAGCTACATCCCCAGCTCCAGAAAAATCTTTCTTTTGAGATCCTTGGGGACAGCTGTTATCAAACTGCAGTCCCCAAGCCCAGGATTCCTTGGTGGGTGGGGCAGAGACCTAGTGAGCTAGTGTTAGGAGGTAGGTGAGGCCTTGAGCCCAAGTTCCATCTCTGGCACCTGCATAAGCCAGCACCACGGGAGAGTCATTCCTGAGCACTGCACTGGGAGGACCCCCAAGGGCCACTGGGTGTGGTCCCAAACAAACATGAATTCACAAATAAATAGATAAAAGTGGGCAGAGCATCTGAATAGGCATTCCACCCCCACCCTCCCTCAAAGACATACAAAAGTCCAGGGGGATCAGGTGATTAAAAAGGTGCTCAACATTGGTGATCAAAGGGGATATACAAATCCAAACCCACAGTGAGAACACACTAGGGCAGTTAGAATAAGATTTCAAAAGCAGAACAAAGTGCTGGTGAGAGCACGGAGAAAATGGAGCCTGTGCTGGCACAGTGGAAATGTAAATGGGGGCAGCCTGTGGAAAGCAGCATGGAAATTCCCACAACAATTAAACCCAGAGGCGCCTTTGCCGCAGGGGAGATGGCCTGCATCCTGACCCGAGGCTGCGCGAGGCGCTCTCCTGGCCCTCAAGAAGCCCGAGTTCTCCCGAATACCTCTACACACGCACCTCGCTCTTGTGCTCTCGCTCTCAGCTCTCTCTTTCTTTCTCCACCCTCCTTCATGTATCTCTAGCAAATTTATCTAACTAAAATGATTTTACATCACTAAAAAAATAAAATAAAATTACAAAATGAATCCAGAGATTCCCCTTCTGGGTATTTATTCAAAAAGGAATAAAATCATGATCTGGAACAGATTTGCTCATTATACCTCATATGTAGTGCATTATTATTACAAAGCATTAATATATAATTAATGTACAGGAGCCAAGGAGTGTAAGAAATGAATGGATGAATGAACAAAGACAATCTGATATGATTGCATATGCAATAGAAAGGAAAGAAGGAAGGAAGGAAGGAAGGAAGGAAGGAAGGAAGGAAGGAAGGAAGGAAATCCTATCAATTCCAACAACCTGGGTGGATCTTGGAAGCATGCTATTAAGAGAAAGACAAATACTACACAGTCTAACTCAGAATAAAGAATAGACCAGTAGTTGCCAAAGACAGAGCATGGTTGAAAGGGGTAATTGAACAAATACACTAAAAGTAACTGATAGTCTAAGGTAAAGATTAGAAACTTTTTTGGGGGGAAAGGGCTACAATATTTTAGACTTCACAGACTGTGCATGGTCTACATTGTTGTCTTCTTTTGTTTGTTTTGGTTTTGGTCAGCATCTGGTGGTCTCAGGCTTATTCCGGGCTCTGTGTTCAAGTATCACTCTGCATGGTACCCAGGGGACCAATATATGATGTATGATATTAAATCCAGGTCAGCCACATGCAAGACAATTGCCTTATCCACTGTACTATTTCCCCAATCCGTACACTACTGTTTTTTTAACAGCTCTTTAAAAATGGAATACAGAAGTTCAGCTGGTTCTTGGAAAGAATAAAGTTGAAAAACCCTTAGATAGGTTCATTAAGGAAAAATAGAGAGAAACCCCTTGTTAAGAGAATCAGAAATGAAAGAGGCAAAATTACAACTGATGCCACAGAAATGTAATAGATCAAAAGAGACTGCCCTCCTGTTGTTCATCGATTTGCTCGAGCGGGCCCAGTAACGTCTCCATTGTGAGACTTCTTGTTACTGTGTTTGGCATATTGAATACTCTTGGTAGCTTGCCAGGCTCTCCAAGAGGGGCGGAGGAATCGAACCCGGCTCGGCTGGGCTGGCTGCGTGCAAGGCAAATGCCCTACCGCTGTGCTAATTTATTTACATATGATAGATATGATAATATATATAGAAAACACTAATGACTCCACCCCCAAAAAAGTCTAATAGAAATTATGAGTATAGTAAAATATCAGGAAAGAAAATATATATTCGATCTCTATACTGAATGAATTAGAAGAAAAAAAACCCTATTTACAGTCATATATAATTATAAAAGTATATGTCTATACCTTATTTGTATATATGTCAATAATTGTAGAAGATATACATTATATAGTTGTAACAAAAATATGAAACATTTTTGTGTTGCTACATAGAACATCTTTGAAACTTGAAATTCCCAAGACACTGGTGAGATTGGTTGAATTTGACAAGGAGAATCTCAGCGGCTGAGAGATAGGAGTCACAGGAAGAGTTCAATAACTTTCCCTACTTTTTGGGTTCTGGATACTTTCTACTCAAATGCTGAAAGTGTTTTTATTTTGAAGTGGGCACTTTGGAATTACTATCAAATAACAACCGAAGCTCTTCCATCAGATACCTGCTAATTATTCACTGAGCATTCAGACCACGTGGGGAAGCATGCCAATGCCCTCATCCTAGTTAGCAGGCTGTGTTTAACCACACACAGGTAGATCTGGTCTGTTGCCCCGTTTCCTGGGCAGACAGGCCGTGGCCTCTCACCCCAGAGAGATGAGAGGGCTTAAAAGCGGCTGACCTCAACTGGGCATCTGGGTCACATATCCACGCCTATTGTGGCATAGTCCTGTCAGAAATGCTTCCTGAGCTTAGGAAAGCCTGGTTAGGAGATTAGAGAATCAAAGGTAAAGGACCATTTCCTCACACACCCTTAAGGACCCTTCAGGGGATGCTGTTCTCTGTCATTCTATCAGTTATCTGCCAGGTTTAAATGGGGAGCTGCACAGAGACACTTTTCTGTTGCATAAACAGTCATTTCCAGGGAGGGCGGGAGACTCACAATATTTTGAATACGGAAGAGCAGTGGTAAGCATGTAGAGAGCCTGGAGTAGACATCAGGACAAGCCCAGTGGCACAAAATGCTTTGGGAGGACGGGAGTAGGAGTGGTGGGTTGAAAATGGTGTTCCAAGCATGCAAAACACTAAGCAGAACTATAAGCCATTTTGAGGGCGACTTTACTTCTTGACTGAAATTCAAGTATGCACTCCTGAGAGGAAAAAATCCTACAGAGGGGCCCTTACAGTCATGTATGGCTGGGCCCCTGGCTACTCTGGACCCTGAGAAAAGATGTACAAATGCACAAAATTGGGGGAACAGGAGCAGGCCATTTTCTATCACACAGCAACGTGGCAAAAAAGAATTTAAAACAAACAGCAGCAGCAGCAACAACAACAACAACAACAACAAACTCAGTCCAGAAGTTCCTAAAATAATTCTTTCCAAAATCAAAATGGGAAGGTAAAGTGAGCCAGCAAGGGGCAAACGCCAGGAGGAAAAAGCTTGTCTCTGGGGACTCTTTCCAGGCGTAGCTGGAATCATGCAGTGGAGACACAGACCACTGTCCCCCCATCCCCAACTACTGTGAAACAGTAAGGCAACTTAAGAGCCTTGAGCCTCAGAACTCAGCTGCACCTTGGAGAGAGGGAAGAGCCGAGGCTCAGAGTCAGGAGTTCTGGCAAATGTGCCCCCCCTTTTTTTTTTTTTATCTCCTTTGCTAGTTTTTTCATCTATTAAACCATTTTAATAAAGATCTTGTGCAATCCTTGAGGGTCCAGAAGGTTCTTTATCCTGTAATTCTATATCATCTCAGTAAACTCATCAACGACAGCACCAGAACATGAGTTTACTTCTGCGCTCTTTTTCCGGGAATGGAATGGAAGGCAACAGATGGGAACTCTTTCTATCCCCAGCAACCTTGAAAAGCTTTTTGACACCATGAGAGGGATAAGAGCACTATCCTCAGTTCCTCCTGCCCGAAGTCCCTACAGGGCAGACACGGGCAGGCAGATATACAGGCGCCACATTCCAGCCGGGCCCACTGTGTCCAGTCCAGACCCTCTCACCGCCACAGTGGATTTTAGGACTCTCATCTGGAAATGGGAGATCTGGATGCTGATTGATCCCGTATTGCTGGGCTTGAGATCCCACACTGTTCTGCCTCAGCTGGAATCCACTTACCTCAGAAAAATGGTGCTCCTGAAACACTAGGCTGAGAAACGCACACGTTCCTCCCTCTTTGTACAGGGAGGAACAGAATGGCTTGCGTGAGGCTTTGCCCTCAGAACCATTATCAAATTACCGGCTGCCCAGCTGCAGATCCCAGCCCTGCTACCTGCCCGGCCCAGTGTCTTTAGGAGAACCATAGAGAAGCATCTGAACCTGCCTCTTCATTCATCTATGAACCAACCACCGGACTTGACCAGAGGTACCCAAACTTTGACTTACTGCCTCCCTTTTCAGAAAAAAATTACTCAGTAGCCCCCTGGCAGTTTGCCTTCTTTAAGTGAACGATAAGAAATCTCACCCCCAGTGCACCTCAGGTCCTCAGGCTTCTGTCACACCTGGGGTCATTCCAGCACACTCCTGACCTCCCACCGTTGCTGCTGCCCACCCAGGAGGCAGGATGACCTACTTTGGGAAATGCTGGACTGGATGGTAAAAGCTTTTTCAGACACAGCAGTCTCCAGGGATGATTCCCATGGAGACAGAAGCAAAACTACAGTCCTTAGACTTGTTCCCATCAGGCAGCAAACTCTGGCTTTGACAGAGTTTCCGTTTTCTGGGCTGGAAGGATGGTTTGCCAATGTTACAGGAATACTCCAGCAATGCATTGGTTTGCACATACCTTCCCCTCATCCACAAGCTTCGCGATGTCATCGAGATATGGTCCACTGGCCATGAAAAAAGCCCAGCGATAATGGACTCCTTGGCAGAAATGCTGAAAGGAAGAAAACAAGACTTGTCAAACAAAGGGAAGAATACGGTCAGACTCAATGCAAATGTAAGGAGGTGTTATTTTCTGGATGACTTATGCAGACAAACCAATTTCCTACTCCATGCTGACATGCTGAGTCGCATGCCCAGCACCTTAGCCTGGTGACTGACGCATGGGCGCTCCATAAATATTTGATGAAAAGAAAAATGAACGAAGATTTATACATGCAAGCTCCAGTGTCTTCATCCAGTCGTGACTGACAAGCAAGGAAGCACTGGAAAACTCTCCTTAAAATGACGGTCTAAGGAGTCTTACACACTGAACTTCTCCGGGAGAAATCAGGGACTAAGCCATCCTGGGCTTTCCCTGTTAAGGTGAAATGAAGTTCACAGGAACCAGAAAAGGGCTTTCTTACTTAACTCTAGACCTCTGGAGCTGTAATAAGGTACCCAAACAGGAGCTTAAACAAGAAATTCAGTCACAACTGATTTTCCTGGCTCAGAGCAATGCGCCGGCATTATGGCAACACAGCCTTATGTCTTTCAAAGCTCCTCAGGCGTCATAGCTGGGTTTCCCCCCTCCAGTTACAGCTAGTGTCAAGCTACCTCATCTATGAAGGGATCAACTGTCCCAGCTAAAGACAAGCAAACACCTCACACCATGACCACTCTTCTGCCACGCTCCTCGTGCTAGCCAAGCCCCTCAATCCCCGCACCCCCAGCTGCAGCAAACAGCTCCACTCCAGGGGCAGCCGTATGCAGAGGCTGGGTGAGCTCAGCCTCAGACTCATGATCCCTCTGCAGAACGAGGGCATGAAGCCAGCAAATGTGATCAAAGTGCCCCGCTCCTATAGCTCTGGCTCTTAACAGCTGTGCAGTTCCAGTTAAGCTACCTCTCTCGGGCCTCTCTTGGGCCTGTAGAATGGTGACACCATCACCCAAGGGTTGCTGGAAGCACTAGATGAGAAGGTACATAAAGTGCCTGCTACATAGAAATTGTTACCCAGTAATTAAGATGCAGTGCCGAAAGTAAAGCCTTTTCGGGAAAGACAGGCACAGTACTAAATCAGAGCTTAACAACTTGACCCTAGCAGTTACCACCAGTGGCTCACACTTGAACATGGCTTAATTTGCACAAATTAAGCACCACTGTCAAATGTGTTAAAGACACTATGGGACCAGAGAGATAGTAAAAGGGTGAAGGCACTTGCCTTGTTTGTGGCCTACCTTGGTTCGATCCCTTATACCACATATGGTCCCCAAGCCCTTCCAGAAATGATATGAGCCAGGAGCAAGCCCTGGGCATCCATGAAAATGGCCCCAAAATTAAAAAAAAAAATTAAGTTGCAATTAAAAAATAAAAATAAAAGGCAAAAATGACTAAAATTTTACAAAGTAAGCACTGAGATTCTCCCAGTGAAGTATAGTGAAGTAGACAGTTTATATTGAAGTCATCCCCCAAGAAATGAAGAGCTGAATTCCCAAAAACCCTGCCTGGGCAATGAGGTCTGACAATGTCAAGAAAATCCCCCTTATCTTGTTCTACAGACTAAGAGGCCGGAAGGTTCCATCAGAACTCTATCTGCAGTTTCACCGGAAGTGTGTCTCCAGGGATCAGCCCAGGAGGGAAGTTATTGATCATTCTGCCACCCACCAGTCTGTAACCCGCCCTTCCTGAATACGTGCTACCCTGCTCTCTCTCTCTTTCCTCCCTCACCCACCCTATAAATCTGCCTTGTGACTAGACAGACAAGATGATCTGTGGTGGCCACGAGCCTGCCATCGTCCAACCTCCTGGCTTATTGCCAAGAAACCTTCTCCACCCGTCCCTGTGTCACTTCTTGGTTGGCCCTTGATCTGAGCTACTGAAGTGAACTCAGCAGCTAGCAGAGCAGATTCAGTTATTTTATTTATTTATTTATTTATTTATTTGCTTTTTGGGTCACACCTGGTGTTGCGCAGGGGTTACTCCTGGTTCTGTACTCAGGAATTACTCCTGGAGGTGCTCAGGGAAATATAGGGGATGCTGGGAATTGAACCTGGCCGGCCACGTGCAAGGCTAACGCCCTACCCGCTGTGCTATTGCTCCAATCCCAGATCCAGTTATTTTAACACAGAAAACATGTTCACGAGTGTCCCTCTAGGCCCCAGCCTCAGGGACTCTGACAAAACAGTCTGGCAACTGTTTGGGGTATTCAAGGAGCAGCGATGACCATGGCTCCACAGCATCTCACCCGGTAAAGGGAAACAAAGCCTGGATCTGCAAGAGCAGACCTTTCAAACTCTGCTTGGAGGGGTCTGCGTGTGTTCCCTGGGCCACTAAGCAGAGAGAGCCAACTGAAGCCAGCAAGCAAGTCAGGAGCCTCACAATGAGGCCTTAATTGTGCACATTCTTGGAAAAACATCAGAAACAACTTGAAAGGTTTTCACACGAGATTACTAATATCAACTTTCAAGCAGGAGGAGAGGAAAAATGGAGCGCTGGGCCTGTTTTACTCTCTGAGGACAACTTCGAAGGCTCACTTGCAAGCTGGTCTTGCTGGAATACAGACTGAAATCTTACAGAAAACTTAAACCCTTAATTTTAAAGCACTTGGAGAGTCTGGGTTTCTGTGGCAAGGCAGAGAGGAGAAAGGGGACCACTAAGCGTTCCCTCTCCACCAACAAACACCCCTGCACACTCTGGCCAGTGTCTGGATCACATGGGGAGCCACGTAGCCCCAAGTCCAGGCCTGGCAAGTTCTCACTGCCCCAGCACCCAGATCCTGAGGGATGACCAGGTCTCCTTAGAGCTCTTCCTCACCACCTCTGAGTATCTGCAACCTAGGAGTCATGAGACTACAGTTCCAAATATCACAACCAAAAGGATCCCACAAATACACTTCTGACAGGAAGACACTCATTACCAAGTCCGTCATCTCTCTAAAACGGACCAGTGTTAGCTGGCAACATGATGACCCACAGCCCTTGTTACCTCTGAGCAACCAGCTACCTTTTCCAGAGTCTGAAGTTTTTTTGTTTTTGTTTTTTTCTATTAAAAAAACTCAAACCAACTAACCCAATTTAGGGCCAGAATTTAGTACAAAGATTAAGGCACTCGCCTTGATGCAGCCAACCCAGATTTGATCCTATGGTTCCCAAAGTCCTTGTGGGAGTGATCCCTGAGCAGAGTCAGGAATGAGCTCTGAGCACAGGAGGGTGTAACCCAAATCACCCCACCCCTGCCAAAATAGAATTTATCTGAATTTTTTCATCACTTACTCCATTCTAATACTAATCCAGAGTTCAAACCAATGGGATAACAAACCTAAAATTACCTAAGCCTGTGGCCATGGGGATGAAGCAGGCCCCACCTCAGGGAGGGTGCAGGTGAAGGTCCCCGTCTCCATCCTAGAACGAGGGGTGCGGGCCTTCCAGACTGCACTGCACTGCATATGCTCAGCAGTATGAACTCCCCATAGCCCAGCCAACAGTGGCTCCAAGAACAGCATTGGTAGATCATGAAGCCCCAAGAGTTCCCAGAACGCCATCAACAGTGAGAAGTTTAGGTGTCCATGGGACAAACTGATATAATTCCAGGAGCAAAATAAAACCCAAAAAAACTCATTCGATTGTTCTATTTTGCTGCGAGAGCCTCACAAGAAGAAAATTACAATTTCTTCCAGGTTTTTGAAATTAAAAAAAAAAAGTCCATTAAATGTCCCAGTCTGGGAGATGCTGACTCATCCCACTGCCATGACAAGATAATAGTCAACGACACACTATCCTGGAATAAAGCAGCACCTCCAAGTGGAGAGACAGTGTATATTAAAACTGGTTAAAGCCGGATGAGGGTCATTGGGCACAGGAAAGGAGCCAGCAGACAAATCCGATGGTCCTGATAATAAGCTAACATGTAATAAGGGCTTCTTGGATCTAGGTATGGTGTTGAGTCCTTCATGTGCATTATTACATTGAGTCCTTGCAACACACAGTCAGGAATGGGCAGTCAGAATCCCTTTACTCAGGAGCTACATGGAAACACATGGGCACGACGTGAAAGCCCAAGTCAGAACCAGTCAATGCACGGCTCCAGATTCCAAGCTTGTAATCACGGAACGGTGATTCCTCCAAGAAAATAAATAAGCGGGACCAGAGTGAGGGACAGGGAATAGGGCATTTGTCTTGCATGTAGCAGGCCCTGGGTTTACTCTTTGGTGCCACATGTGGTCTCCCAAGCACCATGGGGAGTGACCCCTGAGCACTGCTGGGTGTAGTGCAAAAATACAACTGAACAAATGGAAGGAAACCGACCCGCAGATGCCAAGCGCCAGGGCAGGGGGTGTCTGCTGCTCTCTCTCCCGCTCACTGGCCTCCATCCATACCTTTAATGCCTTCGAGCCCATGGTGACTCCTGTCTGCAGCATGCCGTCCGCTATGCCCAGTCGGTCCATGTTCAGGAGGAAAGGAGTCACCAGTGTCACATATGTGGCCCCTGACCATTTCTTGAGAAACTTTAGAGCCCATGTCTCAGTGGACCCTCCAACATTATCGAGGATGAAATCAAACCTGGAGAGGAAGAATCAAACCAAAACATTCCTGCGTGTTTTGTGGGAGGCTTCCATCCCTCCCACTTCCACCACTGGGGGCTCAGTTTATTTTGGCAACAGTTCACAAAGGATGCTGTGCCACACCATTAGGCAGCCAGGGTGGCTGCTGGGACACAGAAGAAAGGGGCACAGTCATGCCCTGGACTTCTGGCTTTTCGACAAGGCAAGTCAGTGAGGCCAGTTCTGGAGTCATAAAACCATACCATTTCCTAATACCTTAATAATGATTCGAACATGTGATTTTCAGTGAGAGTATATTTTAGCTTCCAGGAAATACCTGGAAATGTCTGAGATGTTAAGTGTTAAATTTAGGGTAGGTGTTGAGAATGTGGCATCCAGAGGCCCATAATGACAATGACAAACTTCCTCCAATGAGCAGAATAGACACACACACACACACACACACACACACACACACACACAAATCATCAAACCTCAAATGTTAACACTAGTTGAGAAAGCAAGGTTGCTGAAGTTGGAAAAACCCTGACTCAAAGCTCTATATAATATTGCAATGCTCTCCATCCACTACAAATCAATATATTCTCTGGTATTCATGGATGTTTGGGGCTGGAGCAATAGCACAGCGGGTAGGGCATTTGCCTTGCAAGCGGCCAACATGGCCGACCCAAGTTCAATTCCTCTGCCCCTATCAGAGAGCCTGGCAAGCTACCGAGAGTATCTCGCCTGCACGGCAAAGCCTGGCAAGCTCTCCGTGATGTATTCGATAAGCCAAACACAGTAACAATTGTCACAATGGAGAAGTTACTGGGCCCGCTCGAACAAATCAATGAATAACAGGAGTACAGTGACAGTGACAGTGATTCATGGATGTTTAGGGGAAAGTCTGTAAAATTTTCATCCACAAGAATGATTTGCTTTTATTTACGTCACAGTCAACACTGCTTATAGAAGCATCCTCTTCACCATCATAAAACTCTTATTTTTTTGCTTGTCTCATGCAAGAGATCAGGACAATGCATGAAAAGAAATAGAGAGCCCGCTCTCAGTCTTCAGTTCTGCTCTCAGATGCCAGAAGCAACCAGTCAGAATGGAGCCCAGGGAAAATGCCAGATACTCAACTCCTTACGTTTAAAATTGCTATAATTACTATATCCTACTTAAAGGTGATAAAACCCACAGAACTTTAAAAACACCTTTGGAAACAAAGATCTCCATACATACAAATGATGCATGCTTATAAATTAAGCAAATTAATAGGTAAACTCCTTTTGGGTTCGTTCTTTTGCTCTTCTAACTCATCTGGAATAAGTCAAACATCAAAGCTTCTAACCCCAGTTGTGGGCAACTTCGTGGCTCTTGAGTCTTCCATAGGATTAAATCAATGGAAGGGGGTGTGGGAAGGGGAAGTAAGCCTCAAATAGAAGGTTATGAAATGTGGGAGAACACCCTTACTTGATGACAATTCTTTTTAGAAAATAAAATTATGTTTATAAGTTAAAATTTCTGCTTGAATTTCTACTTAAAAATAAAAAAAGAAAAATTCCCAAATTCTAGGAACAACTGTTTGTTCCCATATTCCCTGAACACACAAAGATGACCACAATTAAAGTTTAAGGGCAGCCTGGGATACAAATGAGGCAGTAGCCGAGAAAGAAGTCTGAGAGTGGGCTGTAGATGCAGCCAGCCCTCTATTGACGAAGCAGCATGACCCTGAGCATATGTGACCTCAGAGACCCCCACTTCCTGTCTTCCTCAGCCATCATGCTGAAGCTGCACTGAAGGATTTTCAAAGGCCCTGTTCTCTTAAAAATTCTAAGATTCCAATCTAGAAAGCTGGTATATATATGAAAGATGAAAGGAATGAATGTATTCTAGATGGATTCAGAGGCCAAACTCTGGGTAGAAATACAAAACTGTCAAAATGCGCGCGCGCACACACACACACACACACACACACACACACACGTGTCTGAATTTGTCAGCTACTTAAGTCCCCTGATGGAAAAGTGCAAGGAAGAAGTAAGCCGCTTCAGCAAACAGCCGAAGATAAGAGATCAACCAAATTATCTAAGAGCCAGATCTGGGCGGTCTAGAGACCTGGGTCCTGACTCACAGGCAGGAAGCTGGTTGACAAGATCTCTGCCGGGGACAACTGTTATTCCCCCAATGTGGCAAGCATGTTCCTGTCACTGAGCCTAAACATTGGCCATTAGCTCTACCTGCAACAACTGCTCTTGCCTAGATCCCTTCAAAAACTTGCAAAGGACTGGGGAGATCCCAGTAGGCTAAGCACATGCTTTCCATGTGGGAGGTCTGGATTCAATCCCTGGGACCACATGATCCTTTGGGTTCTTTCTGGAACCACCCTCTGAAAACTAAGCAGGAAATAAATAGCCTTGAGCACCACCAGGTGTGGTCCCAAACCCTCCATTCCCTCATACACGCGCGCGCGCGCACACAACACACACACACACACACATACACACACTTAAGTAAATATTTATTGGGTACTGACTAGATGCCACCATACCATTCCACGGAGAGAGACACAGGGAGGAACAGGACCAAAGCAGAACACTCTGTTCTGCAGCCTTGCTCTCTGCAGCCTGTGAACCGAGCCCTGGAAGAGCCTCCCCGCAGTCATCTGCTCCCTCTTTTGCCTGCATCAGTGTTCTTGAGAGCAGGAATCACCAAAGTCCCACCCCATCTCCCCCCCCCCCCCACACACACACCAGAATTTAAGTCTCGTTCAATACTGCATCTGTATTGTGTCTCGAGCTTTGCTTGCTTGGAGCAGGTGCTCCTGGTGGCACCGCCACTTAACCTTGGGAGCTGGCAGTTGGCTGAGAAAGACTCGGCAGGGTCAGATGGGGACTGGCTGCCCTCCTGCCCCCTCCCTTTTGTAAAACCATGAAACCGTATCTCAGAGTGAGGCAGAACAAGAATGGTTCACTTCTGAAAACTTAACCAAAAAAGGGAAAGCGGGGAGGGGGGAGCCCTCTGAAAAAGAATCAAGAAAACAGCTTTTCAAATACTTACCAGTGGTGCCCTTACTCTGGGGCTGGATTAAAATACCTCCTGTCTGAACCACAGCCTGACATTCAGACACACAGAGAGCCACCACAAGTGCCCCGCTGACCAATGCTTGTCCTGCCTGCATTTCCGGGAAATCCTTTCCTAAGCTCCATCAATAAAAGCAAGCTTGGTGCTGATTGTGTATTTTCATGTCCTGCCCCATGTTTTTCTGTGCAGGCAGATGCTATAGAACAAAACGTTCCTCTGATTTTGCCTTCAGATTTCTTGCAAACTAGCAAGAAAAGCCACTTTAGGGGACTGGAATGATAGCACAGTGGGTAGGGCATTTGCCTTGCACGCGGCCGACCCGGGTTTGATTCCCAGCATCCCATATGGTCCCCTGAGCACCACCAGGGGTAATTCCTGAGCACAGAGCCAGGAGTGACCCCTGTGCATTGCCAGGTGTGACCCAAAAAGCAAAAAAAAAAAAAGCCACCTTAAAGTGAGCAGAAGTGGAGTCTGAGAGATAGTAAAGAAGGTGCCTGCTTTGCATGCGGCAACCCTGGTTTTCCAGGTTCAGTATCAAGTACTGCCAAGAGTGATGCCTGAGCACAGAGCCAGGAATAATCCTTGAGCACTGGCAGGCATGGCCTCAAAACTAAATACAACCTAGAAAATGAGCGGGCAGGCAGGCTGGAGTATACATTCTATGTATGTGAGAACCCTGGATTTGATCCCCAGCACCACAAAGTTCTTCAAACACTGCTGGGATTGACCTCCAATCACACCACTAACACTGATCCAAAAGAAAAAAAAAAATTAGCTAAAGATCATGTAATGACACTGTGCTACATCAACATCTAGAATTAAAACAGAAACCAACATAAATGACTTCCAATGACATGGAATCCTAATTGAGAATCCAGAAAAACAATTCAATGATTTTAAGACCACTAAACCAATCATGTCTTCCTTAGCAACTGTCCTTTTTCCACCATCCCAATGTGGTAATACATACCACATTGTGGTAATACATACGGTTGTAAAGAGCTCAACTGTTCTTCCATATTTCCGGATCTATAGTCAATTACATCATCTGCCCCAAGCTTCCTTACAAGTTCACTGGCGTCCTGAGAGCAAACTGCTGTCACATGAGCCTTCCATGCTTTTAGTACCTGCCAAAAAATAAAGGAAACAGAGAAAACGGTTGCATTAAAAAAATAATAATTAATAGAAAAAGTTGGCACTACATGTACACATATTAGTTAAACCTCTAGAAAACCCAAGGTGCTTCATTGTCCTAACAAGTACAAGAGGAAGCCATCTGTTAGATCAAACTTTTGTTCACTAAGGAAACTCAAGAACTAGAAGCAGGTCCCATTTTTCTAGGACATGACAGTTGTCATGAAGTTTAAACCAACCTCCTGGAGTCTCAGAAAAGACAGAAGTGGGCAGCCTCAAGTGTAACATAGTCAGTGATAACAAAAATAAATGGACATCATGTGTCCCTGGAAACTGATGGTGTTAAGTGTGTCCAGAACATAAAAATGCAACATCTCTTCATTTTTATCTCCATTAAGTGTTCGGAGAGTCTGAGTGAAAGATTGCTGTATCAAAGCAACCAGCTACCAGGTACTAGGTAACACATGAAAATGTGCTTTTAAAAATAGGCAGTAGGGGCTGGAGCGATAGCACAGTAGGTGGGGCATTTGCCTTGCACGTAGCCGACCCAGGTTCGATTCCCAGCATCCCATATGGTACCCTGAGCACCCCTAGAAGTAATTCCTGAGTGCAGAGCCAGGAGTAACCACTGATCATTGCCAGGTATGACCAAAAAAGAAAAAAAAAACAGGCAGTAGAAAATATGGTCACTTTACTTTCAAAACATGGGTTAGAGCCTCTCCTTTGGAGTAAAAAATACCTATACATCAATTTCCCAGGATTAAAAGTTCAGATGCCTTGGGGTTATAGAATCAGAGAGGATCAGCTCAAAGGGTAGGGACATAGGGTTTGCACATAAGAAACCCAGGTTCAATCCCCAAGGTGGGTCCCCTAAGCCTTGCCTGGAGAGGCCCTGATCAACTCCAGCTGTGGCTCCTAAATAAGTAAATAAAATAAAATTCATATCTCTTATCATGCAGTCTCCTGCCCCCGCGCCTGGCTATTCCTCGCCGTGGCCTCTTGGAGGGAGCGGGTTGAGCTTTCCTCCCCGCCCCGACCAGGTCTCCGGCAGCCGACGACCTCCAGGACCAGACACCACCATGCTGAGACCACTCTCCGCACACCTGAAGGTACCGGCAGAGGGACAAAGCCACGTGGGTTCCGGGGCCGAGACCTCCAAGCCTACTCGGATTGGAGTCGAGCATCCTCCACCCAGATCCTCCAAATTCCAGTAGGCGGGGGTCACACCCACCAACTGGCCCCCTGGCGCCGTGTAATCCCATCAGCGGCCAAGACTCAGAGACTATAAAAACCAGAGCCCGGAACCGCGCGGCCGCATTTGTGGCCGCGCTACATTTTATTATGACATCTCATTCCTACTTTGACAAACTGGCAGGCTCCTGAATGTAACCTGCCCACACGGCAGAGTCTGGCAAACTCCCTGTGTCGTACCCAATATGCCAAATACCAGTAACAATGATGGGTCTCATTCTCCTAAAGAACCTTGAATATAATCTCAGGGCTAGGATGAAGGAGACGTTACTGGGGCCTGCTCGAGTCAATCGACGAATAACACGATGATCTGTGATCTGTGATCTCTTATATTTCAAAAAACTGAAATAACTAGACCTCAAAATAAAACCTAGCTTCTAATGTTTCTCAGGATTAAGTATGCAGAGACCATCCTGCTGCAAAATTGCAGTAAATCTTTAATACAATGACAATTTCGTAGAATTAAAAGGGGCCCACTGTCAGCTTAGCACAAGCATAGCTATTACTGATAAATTTACTGATAGTTATGTCCCAACAGATGAGCTGCCTTCTCCATCAATTTTCTTAGCTTCCTTAATGTAAGCTACAAAGATTCATTAGAATATAAAATACCTTCTCTGTTCACCCACTCTATAGGACATATAGATTATATGTCAAGTACAAAAATAATTTTGCTCGGGGCAGGAGTGATAGCACAGTGGGTAGGGCAATTTGCCTTACACGCGGCTGACCCCGGTTTGATTCCCAGCATCCCATATGGTCCCCTGAGCACCGCGAGGGGTAATTCCTGAGTGCAGAGCCAGGAGTAGCCCTGTGCATCGCCAGGTGTGACCCAAAAAGCCAAAAAAAAAAAAATAATAATTTTGCTCAAGCCATTCACATTCTAATTTCTCACTTTCAGAAAGCAATACTCACCGAAAATTTCCAAGGGGCATATTTACTTCATATATTTTCTTCATTAAAATATATTAAGTAAAATCATATGTATAATTTTGTATGTTTATGGGCAACAGTATAATTATATGTTACTTTCAAGAGCCAGCCAAGCAAAATTTATGTGTCTGAAGATTAACGGAATCCAAGATAAATATCCTGGATCTACTGTTTCAAATATTGAGAAAAAAGTAAACTATGTTCCAACCACTTATATTACATACATAATATGTTTTTTAGGAGAAATTAAATCCTATGAAGAATCTGCCATATGTTGAAAATATCAATAATTTCCCCCCAAATTTCTAGGATTTTCCCCCCCTCCCACTTAAAACTCTTTAGGATCTCTGAACACAAGTAAAACACCTTTGAAAATGACTTTTAAAAATAAAAACAAAAAACTGTTAAAGCAGTTTAAAAATAACTTTGACTTTGTACTGGATGTGGAAGCATGTACGCACTTGCACACGCATAGAGAAGACATGTATAAAGCACACCCCATCCTCCCGGTCTGTCTCAGAACTGTGACTGTTCCAAGAGCTCTTCCATGTGCCCTCACTGCCAGAGGTCATTATTATCCTCAGTCAGGCATCACTGAGCAGGAGGGCTATGTTCTCAGAAACATCATCAGGAATTGCTTTCATGTGTGTTGTCAGAGAGGGAGTACGCAAACCCAGATACAGAGTGCGGCCTATCACCTGGTGAGGCCACCTAGGGCAGCTGATGGGCACCACTGCCACAGGAGGTCCAGTGCTGGATGAAGCGCTTCAGTGACACCTTTACTATATCGCAACTACCTCCTACATTCACTTTAAGATAGAGTTTCATCACCCAATTAAGCATCCCCTAGTCATATGAAAACTGCTAGAAATGTTGACACATCCTTCTGCATTAGACGAGTTTCCTCTGCTTAAAAAATCAAGTTTAATTTAGAGTGAATTTATTGAACCTATCTCTTGACTTTTAAGAATGAATATCCCACAGTACATGAATTTATAAATTCATGAAAACCATAATCTTCCTATTCACTAGATTAAAAAACAAAACAAAACAAAAACCTGATTTACCTGAATAGCAAAGGTACCAACTCCTCCGGAAGCCCCCAAGATTAAAATACTGCAATGCAAAAGAAACTACAATTAATGAAATATCTTAAGCAAATACAGCTGGCTAAATAAACATTACGTTTTAAATGTGTACGTGGCTCAGTGATAAACCATCCCCAAAGCAAACAGTCATTCAACTTCCTAAGATTGTACAAGGCATTTTTCTTCAGGCTCACCAAGAAGTTATAAACACTTAAAGTTAGATATTTTTAAAACTTTTAACTCCAAACGATCAAATTCCAAAAGAGAATGATGCCTCTTATTTGTTAAAAGCAACTCTGATGGTATTTGGTTATATCCGCCTCACAATTTTTCCAGGCTGCTACCACCCCGGTTTTCTCTGTGAGTGAGCTCCCAGAAGATCTCTTTTCAGTGCTGTAGAGCACATCCAGTTGCTCTCTAAGAAAAATCACATTCCTGACCACATTCCTGTCAGAGTGCAATAAACCTTTTTTGTTCAGACGTGTCCTGTCAAGCTCGTCGACTTTCATAAATGGAAATCAACCCTCTCTCCCGTCTGGCTTCCTCTCAAAGCAGGGAAATCTGTGACCCGCACAAAAATCCCGTATTCCAGGTCTTGGTGCTACCTGTTCGCTGCCGTCCTCCCCTCACTCCAGACTAGGGGTGCTCAGTCTGGAGTTTATGGATGAGTGGGGGTGAGGGCTGGGAAGAGAGGCAGGGTGGGGTAAAATATGAAGTCTCTGAAATTTCAAAATGACTTAACTATCATGAAAAAACCTGGACTGTTTCTCCAGATGTTCATGGAAAAGAGGGACCCAGACATGGCACCTATTCCCCCACCAAACTGTGTGTCCCCAAAGAGAATTGCTAGTCAAGAGTGACTGCCTTCAAATATTAAATAAATGATGATGTGCCTACTAAAGTCTCAGGCGTGGGAGATGGTTTGGTAACAGGGGACAATAGTGGAAGAAAGATCTCACTGGTGGCGGGATTGGTGGTGGAACACTGAATGCCCATAACTGCATTATGAAAAATTTTGTAAACCACGGTGTTTGCATAAAGTAAAAAGTTGTGAAATGAGGAAAAAGAAAAAAAATCACTGCTTTACAGACACTTGTGTATTATTCTTAAGCTGGACTAGAATACAAGTGAAATGTCTATATTTGGACTGCAGAAAACTATTATACTAAACTCTACACTTGATACTATGCTATTAACCAAAGCTGAGGGTGATTATAAATCTTGACTGATCAATCTGATACATCACCTAAAGGTGACTGAGTGGTCTCTTCATGAAATTCTAAACCTCCCCATAGGAAAAAAAAAAATTTTTTTTCTGAAAACAAAGTGGTGAAAACAGCTGTGCTTCCACTTACCTGTGAACTCTTGTTTTTGGCTTTCACTTGGCTGCTAGAAAGGTACCGAGATTCTGCCACCCACCTTCAAAAGTGCACTGGGTCTCGGAACAAGCATCCTGCCTGTGTCTTAAGCCTGGTCTCTTTCCTTCTTGCCCTTCCTTTTCTTTTTTCTCTTCATTTTTTTTGGGGGGGCGGGGAGAGGAGGGCATGTCCGGTGGTGCTCAGGACTTACTCCCACCTCTGTGCTCAGGGATGAGTCCTGGACTGGTTGGCTGTATGCAAGGCAAGTGCCCTACACACTGTTCTACCTCTCCGGCCCCTCTTTCTTTCTTTCATGATATGTAATTGACAGATAATATTATATTACGTTCAGAAGACAATATGTTTTGATATAAGCATATATTTCAAAATGCTCACCACAACGTCTAGTTAATATCTATCACCACGTATCACTAGAAATTCTTTTTTTCTTGTGACTTGAACTTTGAAGATCTGCTCCCTTTACAGCTTTCCCCTATGCAACATCATGTTGACTACCGTCTCCGTAATCATGCTGAAGACACTGTACATCCCCACAACTTGGAGCTTAGCCCTCTTTTCTCCCCCTTTCTTTGCACGTTGCCTCTGGCAGTTGCCAACCCATTCTGTGACTTAGGAGTATGGTAGCTTTTCTTTCAGATTCCAGATATAAGCAAAACTGTAGGGTATTTCTCTTTATCTTTTTTAATAGGGGTCACCCCCAGTGGAACGCAGGGGGTCTGAGGCTACTTCTAAGGATGATCAGGGGTTGTCAGGGCTGTACACAACTGTGCTCTGGAGACAAATGGTACAAGAACTGAACTCATGGCTTGGCACATGCCAGGCATGTACTCTACCACTTAAGCTCTCTCCCTGGCCCAAGCATTTGACTTTCCATAGTAAAACTTCGACTTTCACTTGCCTTTAAGATCCATCCATGTTATCAAAAGTGTCATGATTGGGGCTGGAGTGATAGCACAGCAGGTAGGGCATTTGCCTTGCACTTGGCCGACCCGGGTTCGATTCCCAATATCCCATATGGTCCCCTGAGCACCACCAGGAGTAATTCCTGAGTGCAGAGCCAGGAGTAACCCCTGTGCATTGCCGGGTGTGACCCAAAAAGAAAAAAAAAATGTTAGGATTACCTACTTTTCTTTTTTTGTTTTTGTTTGTTTTGGGGTCACACCTAGGGACACTCAGGGATCACTCCTGGCTCTGCACTCAGGAATTACTCCTGGTGGTGCTAAGGAAACCATATGGGATGCCGGGGATTGAACCTAGGTTAGGCACTTGCAAGGCAAGCACCTTACCAGCTGCACTTCTCTCTAGCCCCTAACTTCTTTTCCATGACTGAATAATATTTCATTGTATAATCGTGCATCACTTAAGAGCAGGGATCCTTTCTGAGAAATTAGGCAGAGTTGGGAGATTTTGTCACTGTATGAACATCACAGGGAATGACTACGCAAAGAAAGTATTTATGGTGTCTCGATCCACCAGGTACAGGAGGGGCATCATCAGCCAAACATTACTGAGAATGACTATGACTGTAGAGACAACAGTTTCTCCAGCTAGTCATCCATTGATGGAGACACAGTTTCCATGCCCTGTGTATTCCAAGCCATTCTACAGTGAACACAGGGGAGCAGAAAGCTTTTGGACTCCATGTTTTTGTTTTCTCGGAATAAATATTCACAAGTAGAATTGCTGACTCATATGATGGTTCTCATAAGTATGTGCTTCTCTTTTCTCCATCTTCCTAACAACCATGCTGCTCAGCTGTATATCTTCTTTGGAAGTATCCTTATAAATCTTTTATAAAAAATGTCATTTGTTTTTAATTTATTTTTGCCACTGAGTTATATTAGTTTCTTATACATTTTGGATATGAATCCTTTAGCAGACATATGACCTGCACTTAACTTTTTTCTCTAATGTAAATCACAGAAGGCTGGTTGTCATCCTTTAGATCTTAAAATATCATGGGAGCCAGAGATATAGTTAAAGGCTGGAACACATGCTCTGCACACAGGAGCCTAGGTTTGACCCCCAGTACTACATGGTTCCTCCAGTACCATGACTGACCCTAGAGCACAGAGGCAGGATGTGGATCCCAAACAAAAATTTTTTTAATTACTAAAGTTGGGCTGGGGAAGATGACACAAGTGGGTGTAGGCATTCCCTGAATTTACAATTTACAAGATCCCCACATTTGATGCCAGGGGCCACAAGTCCCACCACTAACCCCTACCTACTGGTGACAGGCCCCAAGTATCACTGCATGGCAGGGCTGAGCATTGAACCACCAGGATCCAGGGCAGGGCAGGGCAGGGCAGGTAGAGTATAGCCGATAGCACCCACCCTTGCCCTAGGAAATTTACTGAAGTCAGAGCAGGGAGACCACAGGTGTGCAGTTTTTGCATGCAGGAGGCCCACACTCTATCCACAGCATTATCTGGTCCCTCAACGCTACCAGGCTTTAGGGGAAGCTTGAGTTCCCAAAACCCCAACAAATGTCACTTCAAATTACTGAACGTTGAACCAGCTCTTCCCTTTTAAATTAAGACCATTAAGGGTCCTGCTAAAAGCATTACTTGTCATGATACAGTCTGAAGAAAAGAAGAAATTTTAAATATCAGCACCTCCAAAATAACTTCAATTGCCGTATTTACTTGCTTTCCTGGGCTCTACGGTGTGAAAACACTACTGATATGTCCCAGTCAGATGCAATATTTAATCCGTTTGAAATACCAAACCCTCTTACCTTGACCCATTCTTCAAAATAAAAATGCAACAAAGCCAATCTCTCATTTAATTCTTCTTCATCCAATTTTTATTTCAACTTAGACTTCCTCTCACTACATCCTGGACAGAAGGTTCTGCAAGCACCCAGGAACCCCTCACATCTCACATTACATTCTCAGGCCCTGTGCACCTGGGCCCATTCCTTAGGCTCTCAGATACCTTGGGGACTGGTGAGGCTTCCCCTTCCCCAAAAGGCACAGGTCCCACTGTTCCTCCTCAGTCCTCTTCCGGGAGCAATGTTGGGGACCAGAATTCAGATTGCTGGAGCCCCCAGATGGTGTACCACCCCTGAGCAGGCCTCCTAGAAGAATTTCCCCTGATGGAAGTGCATTACATCTATTTATGCTCAGCTAAACCCATTTTTATGTTTATGCTTACCTGCTTATATTTACATTTGGCCAAGACCTTCAGAATACGTAAGAGTCTAATCTAACTAAAGCACATTTGTTGTTCTAATGTTTCTGGTTCTAAGCAAGCTGAGGACAGTGGGGGTCCCAGACCTGCTCCCCGGCCTTTTCTCTTATTTCTGTCTCTTTATTTAACCCTCGCGGTGCCCCTGCTTCAGGTCTGTTCACCCAGGGCTGGTCCCCGGCAGAGCAGACCCTGACACTCAGGTCATGCTGTGAGCAGATGTGCCCCCTGTAAACTGTCACCGTGGGCTTGCAGGGCTACAAGGACAGAGACCTCAGACTATCTCAAGGATTGGGTAACAGAGGCCTCAGGAATGTTTTTTGACCTTAAAAATCACCCAAAGCAGCACTCTTATCTACAGTCAAGGCAATAACTGCGTGGACTGCAGGCGAGCGAATGCCCTGACGATGGAAAACACTGCCTTCGTGTTTCTTCCAGACAAGAGTGGACTTGATTGGAGTCTCTGGGCGAAGAAAATGCTAGATGGAGAGGACACCAAATATATACAGACTCCAATGAGCCTGAGTTCATTGTTTCCCCAGAACTCTTGATCCAAAGCAGCACTTATGAAATTGTCTGCCATAGAGGAAGGGGGAGGATCAGAAAGGTAGTGGGGACATTGATGGTGGAGAATGTGCATTGGTGGACGGATGGGTGTTCAATCATTATATGACTGAAACTTAAACATGAAAGCTTTGTAACTGTACCTCACCATGATTTAATTTAAAAAAGCAGTCCTTATTTCTTTATATTTAAATAGAAAGAGAGAAAGAAAGAAAGAAAGAAAGAAAGAAAGAAAGAAAGAAAGAAAGAGGCAGAAAAACTGTGTTTCAAAGCAACTGCAGTTTCAGTTCCTGAGGTTGCCACTGGATGGCGCCCCCAAGCACAAACCCAGCAAGGAGTCCTGGGGACAGGGCACTTGGCACTCTTGGGTCCTGCAAATTCCAGGCTTTGTGCAGGGTCAATGAGAGTCCGTATTTTTCTTCAAAGTTCCCAGAGAGAACAGCTAGCAAAATAAAATTTCAAGCCAGCAATGAGTCCGGTGGTCCGCAACAGTATCAAGTATCAGGGCTGAACTATGCTTGTTCTCTTCAAAACACCTTTAATATAAAGGGAAAGCACCGCTGTTACCCTCCTCAGCCCCTTACATAAGTGCTCTGTAAAGGGAATAGTTTCTACCCAGCTTGTTATAATGGTCACCCGATATACTCTCAAGGAGAGGGACAAGCCTACTTGCTATGGAGACGAAAGGTGAGTGGCGTTGCTTTACTGATTACATTGGTTTATTTAGAGCAAGTGCCAGGAAACACAGTAATTGAAAATTGCCAAGAGTGTTCAACACATTCCTCTCTTTATTTCCCAAGTCCACACTTGGAGTTTTCTTTTGAAGTTAATCAGAATTATACTGTCAGTTAAAAAAAAAAAAAGAGAGAGAGAGGGAAAAGTACAGATAGTGATTATACAGTTCATGCATTCTTAAACTCAAAAATCACATCTTACCTATCATTTCTGCCCATTCTCTCAATTCTCCCAAAACCTACACACGGGTTCTAAAGCAATATTGGCATCCTTCGATCAGTAAGTCACTTTTTATCATCTGGCACCCAAGAACATTTCTCAGTATTTCAATCTTGTAAGGCAAGATGTGCCACCTTCTTCTGTGCATCAAAAAATACATGAAACACAGTGCCAAACAGCAGGTGATCCAGAAATGCAGAACCAGCTCGAAGATCTCTACATTCTGGCTTGGTCCCAGGAAACCTCTGAACATCGGGTCTGGGTATCTGCAGTCCCGGGTTCGAATCCCAAATCTCTCCTGTAGGATAACATTGGGTTTGTCCTTTCAGCCTTGCCGCAGGGAACTTAGTTTACGTTAAAGCAATGTCCTTTCTGTATGAACACAGGAAGATAGTTGATATTATGCTTTGTAACTTGGGAGTTGATTGACTCCAATAATATTTACTCCTGGGCATCTGCTCTCTCTACTCAGTTGCCCTTAGTTCCTAGCACCCCAAAAGCAGGGTCCCGACGAGGGACTGAATGGACCCAGGGCAAGCTGTGAGCTACCGTGGCATCGAAATGGGCCAGGTCAAAGTGCCACAATACTCAACTACAAGTTGAGAGCATGATCATAGACAAATGCTGTCATGACCCAAAAGTAATAACGAGACTAGGACCCTGGGGTTAGGAAGACTAACCTGGCCTGAGGACTATGGTCTGGAATATATAGTAAGACGTCCTCAGGAAGAACCAAACTTTAAGTTGATATATATCTCTTACTGTGCTCATACAGAATGACATTGCTAGAAATATTAGAAGTAGACTTACTGCAACTATTTAAGTGAATTACTAGCTGAGGGAAGAAGAAAACGACACACCCTGGATGGGATCCCTTAAGCGGATCTCCTAGTAATCCAAGTAATCTCTTTAGACTTTTATCCTTGAGTTAATCGCCTGGGAGACTGATCTTATCCCTCTTTGTTGATTTGTTAAAGTTCAACCCACCCTTGTGTCACCACCCTACGTGATTGATAAGACTGTAAGAGCAGAGGGGGGCAGAGTCAGAAGTGGGAGCAGGTTGGGCTCCAAAGAGAAGGAGAAGTGCTCCATAGAGAGAAGCAGAAGGGCTCCAGGGACAGAAATCAGAAGAGACCAGAGGAGAGACTACAGAGACAAAGACAGAGATAGACAGACTAAAGAGAGCACAGACAGAAGAGAGCAGAGCACAAAGGAGGAGCCATCCTGATCCAGTCCATACATAGAGGCTCGAGAGTACCGAATGCAGGCAGAGAAAGAGAGAGAGAGCGCCACCCAGAGAGCCCACCAACAACTCACATCATCATCTTCGCATCCCTCCCCTGCACACGTCGATTGCCTCGAGCAGGCCACAGTAACGTCTCCTTCATCCAAGTCCTGAGATTTTTAAGAAAGTACCATATTCAAGGCTCTTTAGGAGAATGAGCCCCATCATTGTTACTGGTATTTGGCATATTGGGTACGCCACGGGGAGTTTGCCACACTGCCGTGTGGGCAGGTTACATTCGGTAGCCTGCCAGTATATCCAAAGTAGGAATGAGATAATAAGGTGTCGCGCGGCCGCGAATGTGGCCGTGCACTTCCGGGAGCTGGGTTTTATAGTCTGCACACGTAATATGTAATATATAGTAGAGATACCGGTATCTCTACTAGGTATCAAATCTCATCGTCTACAAAGTGAAGATCAGATACTCCGGGAGTCCATTAAGAAAGGGAGAGAGAGCTTGGGTGCTAGCTTACTGGGTTGGAGCACAGGCTTTGTATGCAGAAGATACTGGCATCACAGTATCTTCAAAGATTCCCCAGCACTACCAGGCAGTTTCTGAGAGCACTGCTAGTTACAGTCCAAGAGCCAAAAATAAACAGATTAAAATAACAAACTGGTGCTTTTGGTCCAATTCCCGCTAATTATTCATTCCTGAACCCTTCTCACACAGAAGTATATGATCATATTGATCCCTGTGCCAAACCATGTACTTGCGCGAGAATGCTACAGCACAAAAACAGTACACCTTTCCTTCAGTCCTAATGGCTCAGAAACAAACAGGACTTAAATCTGACTAAATCTTTCAGCAGTGGAAACAAATGGTCTTTTAAAAATAATGACGCTAAAAATGAAATCTCTCTTGCAGTTTCACAGATCCCAGAGGAACTGGGGGAAACACAGCAAAAAAAAAAAAAAAAAATTAAAAAAATAAAATAACTTGGCCAACTGACATCTGAAAATGAACTAGAGAGGGAACTGGAGTTTGTTGAGTAGAGCGCCCTTATCCGCAGGAGGGAGACCTGACAGAAATCAAAGTGAATGTGCCGCCCCAGTTGGATCCTCCCAGCTCCCATCCTGCTCTGATCCACCTTTCAAGCCTTCCTCATCAAAGGCAGCAGCGAACCTCTCAGGTCTTCACGCCTACAAAGACTCCCGTGTCATGTAGAATTTCTGTGGGATGAATGGGTGTGCTTCTCGCTTAGTAAGTAATCTGTGTTGGGTTGTAAGGGCTCCCAGCCTTAGAAACTAGAGGGAAGAAAGATAATATTCTACCCCCTGGGCTTCTTATTCTGTAAGGTCCCTGAGAGAGAGAGATACCCTCACACTCAATTTATTTTTGTGAGGACAAGCATCTGTGGAAAATTAGTAGAAGGAAGGAGCGATAGCACAGCAGTAGGGCATTTGCCTTACAAGCGGCCAACATGGCCGACCCAAGTTCGATTCCTCCGCCCCTCTCGGAGAGCCTGGCAAGCTACCGAGAGTATTCGATATGCCAGACACAGTAACAACAAAAGTCTCCAATGGAGACGTTACTGGGCCCGCTCGCGCAAATCGACGATCAACGGGAGGGCCTTTACCTTTACCTTATCCTAAAGAATAGGGCAGAATCTGCTACCTCCAAACACACCACTTTGGCAGAAATATTTATTTCATGAGGGCGGGAGGCAAGTGAGCAGCCGGGTTTCAAAAAACCTCTTGGGCGAGGGATGCGGCTCAGGAGAAGGCCCGGGTGCCCTGCGTGAGTGCACAGTCCTGCGTGAGTCACTGGCTCTCCATGGTTGGCAGTGCTCTGCAGGTACTGGTGCCAGGTCCCCTCAGCAAGGTGTGCCTTCACAACAATGAAGAGAAATAAAAACTCCTCCTATATTTGTATAAAAGCAGAACATATGTTTACAAAGTTGTCGCCTTGTTACCAGCAAGGACCAAATAAAATTTGACTTCAAAGCCTGTTGACGATCAGAAGTCACAGCATTTGAAAATAGACTATAGGCCAAACATGATTGCCACTCAATGCCTCTTTTGCAAACCACAACACCCAAAAGGAGAGAGAGAACAAAAGGGAAAGCCCTGCCACAGAGGTGGGGTGGGATAGGGGAGACGGGGGGGTGGGAGGGATACTGGGATCCATGGTGGTGGGAAATGGGCACTGGTGGAGGGATGAGTATTTGATCATTGTATAATTGAAACCCAAGCACAAAATTTGTAAGTCTACAACTGTACCTCATGGTGTCTCACTAATAAAAATTAAAAAAAAAAAAAAAAAAAAGAAGTCACAAGCATAAGGTCCACATTGCAAACGACAAGCTCATGTCTGTCACGGTCTTCCTGGAAACTTCTCCTAGGGCCTCCTCCCTGCATGCCTATCTCATCTGTCTTTAGAGTCAGTAGTTCATCCTGGATTCTTTTTTCTTTTGTTGTTATTGTTGCTTTCTTTTGCTTTTTGGTCACACCCGGCGATGCACAGGGTTTACTCCTGGCTCTGCACTCAGGAATTACTCCTGATGGTGCTTAGGGGACCATATGGGATGCTGGGAATCGAATTAGTGTCAGCCACGTGCAAGGCCCTACCCTATGTGCTATCGCTCCAGTTCCTCATCCTGGATTCTAAGCCACCTCTGAGCTACTTACATATTTGGAGGAGCGGCAGGGAGTTGGGGCCATACCAAGCTATGCTCAGGGCTCACTCCTGGCTCCACTCAGGTATCAGTCCTGATGGGGCTCAGGAGACCTTATGTGGTGCCAGGGTCAGCTGTGTGCAAAGCAAGCCTCTACCCACTGTACCATCTCTCCAGTCCTCTAGTCAGATTTTTGTCTTCCAAGGATATATGAGGTAGAGATGGTCATAAACCTATTTTTGCTCGCTCATCTGTTTTATTTAAGGGTCTCAGCAGAGCACTCAGGAAGATAGGGAGAAAATTATGATTCCTCCCTTACTAAGCACCTTGAAACTATTCCCTTCCATTCCTATATGCCCTCCATTATATTCCCCACTCATCTGCTAAGATTTGGAGAAAAGAGAATTTGGTTTGGAAATATATTTGCTTTGAATTTAGCAGGATATTCTAATAGTTCTTAGAAAACAAAAACAAACACTGTTCTCCCGTTGTTCATCGATTTGCTCGAGCGGGCCCAGTAATGTCTCCATTTTGAGACTTGTTGTTACCGTGTCTGGCATATCAAATATGTCACGGAGAGTTTGCCAGGCTTTGCCGTGCGGGCAAGATACTCTCGGTAGCTTGCCGGGCTCTCCGAGAGGGGCGGAGGAATCGAACCCGGCTTGGCCGGGCTGGCTGCGCGCAAGGCAAATGCCCTACCACTGTGCTACCACTCCAGCCAAGTTCTTAGAAAAATTTGAGAAATACTTTCCTAGTTTAAAAATCACTTTTAGACCTGAAAGCTTAGTAACTTTTCCCACAGTGATTCAATAAATAAATATAAGAAAAAAATGAATAAATAAAATTATGAAAAAAAAAGTAAGGTGGAGTTCATGCTCAATTCAATCAGCTAATCAGTGGATGAATAAATAGCAGTACTCCTACATTAAAAAAAAAAGAATCACTTTTAGGGGGCTGGAGTGATAGTACAGCAGGTAGGGCATTTGCCTTGCATGTGGCCGACCCGGGTTCGATTACCAGCATCCCATATGGTCCTCTGAGCACCGCCAGGAGTAGTTACTAAGAGCATGGGCCAGGAGTAACCCCTGTGCATCGCCAGGTGTGACCAAAAAAGAAAAAAAAAAGAAAAAAAAACTTTTAGGAATAGTCCTTCCCATTAAGTCAATACACCAAGGCATCATTAGGTTTTATCATAAGGAGACGCTCACAGCACCTACCACTGGATTATGTGATCAGTGAAAGAACCATAGTTAAATATCCCAATTAAGAGACATGTAGAAACTTATGGCACACCACTAGTAGGGAGATCAAGGACAAATTCCTTGATGAATGTTATCAGTTAAAATGCAACAGTATTTGCATGAAAATGATTTGAAATGCTTTAAACTCTTAGCACTTAGATATTAAAGACACTTGGAAGAACATTTTTTCAAACTTGACTAAAATCCTGCATTTTACATGACATGAACAAGGGAAGGAGCCTTGTCGTGGAAAAGGTAGGGTAGAGTTTGAGAATGGGGTTGAGTTTGGGAATGGGGTTGGGTTTGGGCTTAAGGCAAGTCACAGTTAACTGAGACCTGACATCAGGAATACAGAGGAAGTGCCAGGAGAGTTATGCATCTTGTTTGGTGCAACTTGGGTTTCAGATTCAAATGTGATATCAGCTTGGAAGTCAATAGAGTGGTTAAACTTAGAAACACAGATGTGAGGCCAGGGAGAGCCCAAAGAAACAGAGCTGATATCTAGCCTACAAAAGGCCTCGATTCTGGTCCTTGGTACCGTGAGCCTATCCTCTGGTAGGCAATGCCAGGCCTAGCCCTAGTGGTCCCCATTCCCAAGCACCAGTGGCTATAGAGCCAGCTGCCCAAACTGTGGTATGACTCCAGTGGCCTCCAAGCTCTACTGGGATGGCACCCTAGTTGCCCCCAGTCCCATAGGGCCTGGAAAGCACCATATGGCTGAGTCCAAACACCTAACCCTCTGTCACCTGAGGGTTGAGCACCACTAGGAATGGCCTCTGGATCCACCCACCCCACAAAAGAAAAGAAACCTAGATCTGCAAGTGATCCCAATAGCAACAGAAGAACCAACTCTGGCAGTCAGCAAGAACTGGAGTGGGCTCTGTAAAAATAACTGCTTTTCACTAGAAGATGGCACCTCTAAAAGTGATAAGAAATGGGGCCAGAAAACTATACAGGGGTTAAGGCACTTGCCTTGCAAATGGTCAACGTGGCATGATCCCCAACATTACATATGGTCTCTTGAGCACATCAAGGAGTGATCCCTGAGCACAACTGGATGTACCTCCACCCCCAAATCCAACCCATTTCTATTCTTCAGAGCCCCAAGCTATTCATGTGCTCTTCATGAATACATCATGAATAAACTATGGATAAGCCAGTATCTAGGATAGCATTTCACTGAGAAGTTTCTAGGATACCTAAGTATGGACAAAATGATTATATGACATCCATATTAAATTATCCCCTGGCCCATTGATACTCAGTTATTGCAAAACTATGGCTATATGACAAAGAGCAACAGGTATATAGCATTGAACCCTTAAAAAAACTATTTGATATGAAGAATTTTTTTTAATATATATTTTTATTGAATCACCATGAGATAGTTACAAAGTTGTTCAAGATTGGGTTTCAGTCATACAGTGTTCCAACACCTGTCTTTTTTTATTTTTCTCTTTGGGTCACACCTGGCAACGCACAGGGGTTACTCCTGGCTCATGCACTCATGAATTACTCCTGGTGGTGCTCAGAGGACCATATGGGATACTGGGATAGAACGCGGGTTGGCCATGTGCAAGACAAAAGGCCTTCCTGCTGTGCTATTGCTCCAGCCCCGATATAAGGAAATCTTATAAAATCTTCAAGGTACTTATGAGTGTTGCTGTCACTGTGATTTCGTGAGTTTTGTGTGTGTGTGTGTGTGTGTGTCTGTCTGTCTGTCTGTGTGTGTGTGTGTGTGTGTGTGTGTGTGTGCAGAGTGTGTGTACAGGAAAGGAAGAAGTGTGTATTCAACAAAGAATACAGGCTTCTCTGGAGTGGAAACAGGCAAGCAAAGAAACAAAGACATGCAAGCATGACATGATACGTGTTCAAGGGAGAACACAGACTTGAAGAAAGAGTCAAAGATTGTTTTTAACTAACTCATTAGAAAAAAGACTGATAGTCCTTAATGACCATCACTGACCTGCTTACTGCATGCCAAAATGCACCACAACGCCAAGGACTAACAGGAAAAAGAGAGTAACAATTGCTTAGAAAAGCCAAAATATGCTCCGCCATTCACAACCAAGAGTCAAACTGAAAATAGAAGTCCTTTGGATATTGGAACATCCTACTATAATAATCTCTTCAAATAATAGTATTTGTACAATATTTTAAGGTGATGACATTTTTCATGTGATCCTGACAAACAAATAAGCAGAGAAGCAAGCCACTATCACTACTATGCACAGGGATGTCAGTGACCTGAAATTCCCTGAAGCTCTGAGGGCCAAAACTCAGAGTTGTTCAAAACCAAGACAAGTGACTGATCACCAGGCCTGTCACAGTGCCTGTGGGAATGCAACGGCATTCCAAGGCGAAATCCAGTGAGACTCATTACAATGGTTTCAATCCAGTTTGGTCAATATAGGGCTAACGCAATGACAGATCCAAGTCAACAGAGTATATAGTTCACTTAGCATAAAACTTTCTATTTCTCAAAGCTCCTCTCCTAACCTACCTAGCCCAACACTTAGCCCTACAAAAGGAGGAAATTGCAAACATATAAACAGCATGCATGTTGTCGTTTGCTTTCCCAGTTCCAAGCCTTAAAGAAAAGATAACGGCACCAAGAAATTACACAATAAACTGGAACACACACCTATGTACCCAAGGAGAGTGTACTTTATCTGTTTTTAAATGTTTTCTGAAGAATATTTTTAAAAACCAAACAAATCAAAAAATAAAATCCATCTGCCTAAAGAACCCAGAAATGGCAACAGGAGAATTCTCTAACCAGGGTGCACATAAATGCATGAAGGAATAGAAGGAAAGCATCAAAGCTCCCATTCTACCATAAATTTCTATAAAACACACATATACTTACCGTTTTCCAGAGCAATTCTTGTCATCCAGGCCACCAATTTTGTTGATGGCAGACCAGGCTGTGAGAGCAACATATGGCAAAGAGGCAGCTTGAGTGTGCGTGAGTGATCTGGGCTTGAAGGAGACCTCGATTTGGAAACAATAAATGATGTAAAAACAAGCAATGCTATGTTTGAAAACCCATGAACATAATTACGCACAAATCCAGTGGATTTTAGAGATAAGTCTGCATGACTCTGCCAGGTTTAGCATTTACTGTATATCCTAATCCAAAATTAACCATAAGGAATATTCTCCAAATGACCCAATCTGCATCCAGAGGCTCAGTAATATGTTATGGGCTGTGTTATTAGATATAGCTCCTTAATACTTCATAAAGACCATATTCAATAATTCCATTAGTCCTGGTCATACCTCGAAATAAATCTGCATAAACCCCTAGTCCTCATAAAGATAATCTAATTTGTTTCTGAGGTCAGCTATTTTACTGGAAGGTTATCTTTCTAGACTTTCTCTAATCTCAGTAAAACCCACTTTTTTTCTTCCTGTCCTCCCTTTTGTAGCCAATATCCTAGTTGTTAACCCCTTTCAGTTTTTAGCCTAGTTGTTAGCCTAAAATGTTAACCCCTTTCTATGTGAATTGTCAGGCTTCCTGACTGTATTTGATTAAACTCCTACTTTTCGAGTTATCTGAAACCCTTTGATACATCTATGCTTCTGTTTATGCTTCATTGCCATTTAGAATACTTGGTTTCACCTATTAATACTGGGTGAAAATCAAGAAACTCAGCCGGGCTTCTAACTTTTGCTCCGGTAAACCCCTGCTCTACCAGCCAAAGACAATCACTTTGGCAGGCTACATTATTAAACAGTCTTAAATAGTCTTTGATCTTTAAAAAAAATCCCTATTCTCAGTCTTAGCTCTTTCAAAACTGCCCACAAAACATGAGGCCAACCTGAAAAAAAAAAAAAAACAACAACCAGTTCTTTCAGAGGTATTTGTCAGTCTTTGTTTAGACTGTCTAACGGCACTTCAGCAGGGCTGGCAAGTTACCTCATTCCCACTGACGACAACAAACTCTGAGAGGGTGCCTTGTTTCCAGGGAGGCACCGCGGCCCAGACCTGCAACACACACACATACGTGCCTTCATTAGGAACAGGTACTGTCTAGCCCAGGCTAAGCATAAGGGTGTTCCCAAGTGCACACCTCACCCTGTGACAAAAAGCAACACCCCAAGCAAATGAGTTTTCACATGATATCAAAGTATTACTTCATATGATTCTGGATTGATCCCTTCAAACCACATTGGAGGCAAGTCGCACTTAACTAGCAACTCAAGCAGGCCTCTTTGACTTTTCCCACTCACAACCCCTCTTTGGTCGGAGAGATGTCACATTGGCCAGTTGCTACCAAATTCATGAAGTGTTTTGATTCTGAATTTTGCGTTGTTATGCCTTCTGAAACCTTTTACCATTGTCAAACTTTTTGTGATCCCCCTAGTCCCCAACTCTCAGATTTAATTATATAACTCCATATAGGGTCACAACCTCCATATTAAGAAGCAAGGACTTGGAAAACCTGGAAGAATAATGTCTCTGGTGGACCAGAAATGTGAGAACACATACCAATGCATGTGTGAGGCATGGCATCCAGCTCCCGAGATAGCTCTAAGCTTCCCCACACCATCAGGGGTAGGTAGTGTCCTTTTTAAGAGCTCAATTTAATTTCCCGGTATCTAAATTCAAAATGACAAGTGATTTTTGTCATTTGTCTACTACACTCTACTGATTTAACCATCCAACTCATAAGATAGAAACCGCCAATGAAAGACTCATTAAAAAAAAATCCAGTCCCAATTCTACATATTTTACAAGTCTTGTGATTCTTAACCACTTAAGAAAATTTAAGTATAGTTTCTATTTTGGAACTATTTGTGAAAAATGTAACAAGAGACCAAGCAAATGAGGGTTCTGGTCAAAGCTCACTGTATGTGATGGGCAGGGAAGATGGCCCAAGGGCTGGAGTGTACTTTTGCAGGCAGGGCTTAGGTTCAATCCCAAACCCCACATGGTCCCCAGAGCATGGCCAAGTATAAATCTACAAACAAACAAATACCAAAAAAATATATATATATGTTGAAAAAAGCCAGTAACATTCAAAAGGTGACATGGAACATATTTTCAAACCTTTAAGAAAGACACTGGCACACTTAGGAAAGGAATTGTGGTGTTTCTGAACTCACCTCATCTCCAGGTTTGAAATACTTCACATCAAGTCCACATTCCATTATTACACCAGACACATCCCGACCCAGGGTCAGGGGAAATTCTTCTCCTTTGGTTTTAATGTGTAAAGGGTCACGTTTCATATTTAAAGCTGTAGCTCCATAGCCACCTGTAAGATAGAATTTTTCTGTTTCCTCCAAAAGCTACATCAGGGATATAGGTCAGTTTAAAGCATTAATATGTTAGGTACATTAATGCGCTTGATTTACATTAAGGTAAAGGTAAAGGTAAAGGCCCTCCCGTTGATCGTCAATTTGCTCGAGCGGGCCCAGTAACGTCTCCATTGGAGACTTTGTTTTTACTGTGTCTGGCATATCCAATACTCTCGGTAGCTTGCCAGGCTCTCCGAGAGGGGCGGAGGAATCGAACTCGGGTCGGCCATGTTGGCCGCTTGTAAGGCGAATGCCCTACCCGCTGTGCTATCCCTCCAGCCCAAGCATGTGCTAATTAAGCATGCAGCAATCCCAGATTCAATCCCAGACTGCATGGTCCCATAAGCATCACCAGAAATAATCCCTGAGCACTGAGCTGAGACAGAAGTCCATGAGCAAAAAAAGAAAAAAGTGAAAAAAGAAAGCCCATGAATTTAAAAAAAAACTTAACTTTATTGGCCATTTTTTTACCCCATTGTTAAAGGTTATTATGATATCATAATATCATGCTATGGCCATATTATAATTTAATTATATTAATTTCTTTAGCCATTTATATGATTTATGATTTTATGTTCAACAATAGTGGTCATCTTCAGGAAAAGTCTGACTTCATCTTTCAAAATAAAGTAGATATGTTCTTTCTCGGCAATGGAAATTACTGTTTCCTACAATATATAATCTGCTTATTTTATTATTCCAAGATACCATTTCCGATATTTCGACACCTTCTGCTGCAACAATAAAACATCCTCAAAGAAAAATCCATGAGCAGAAAATAAAGAAATAACTTACAACTATAACACACAAATCATTAAAAACTAAGATGTCTCAAAAAATACCATATAAATAAAATGTGTCATAATATCACTCTAAGTAGCAGCCAAGAAGGTTCAGATCCAGCCGTTTTACTATAATTAAAATACAGACAGTGGAATTATGCTGTACATTCAAAGAAATGAAAAAGTTAATATATCTAAACAAAGACAATGTAAGTTACTCATAGATAAAATATTAATTTTAATTTGCAATCTTATTAAACTGTAAAGTGACCCCAAAAATGACTGAATGATAACTAACATCAAATACTGAGTCAGTGGTCAATAGAGTGAAAGCATCTATCTTCAAAGAGTTTATAAACAGAGATGGAAAACTCAACTGAAACACTAGATTTAAAACTACAACTTAAAGACTTGACCCAGGAAATCTAATCTCCATGCCTAATACAAAAGGAGTTAGTATAAGCACACCCAGCCAGTAATAGCAACTATGGCCATAACAAAAAAAGAATAAATGTGCAGATTTCATGAGACAGCCACAGCAGTCTTGGCCATTCTAATAGAGCTTCACAGCTCAAATGAATTAAAGTCTCCTCTAACCGCATACCCAAGAAATGTGTAAGAGCTACTTCTCACATCTAGATGGTCCAAGAGAAATATAATACAAGACACATATGTCACTAAAATTTTTCTAGCAAATAGGAAAGTATGGTGTCCTGTTCTGCTTTGTCCACTGAAAGAAAACTGGCAGTGAGAAAGTAAAGAAGCTATAGAATAATTATAAAAGTGCAAATTTTAAACAGATGGAAAACTTAATCTCCAAAACACCTCAAAATAGCTAAAAGTCCCCAGGAGAGGAGAACAGAAAAATTAGTCCTAGACACAGTCCCCAAGTTCCAATTACACTTTAAGGAAGCTTGGAAACAATTCAAACTTGTTTTATGAAAGATTAAAGTCTACCATGAACATTGCAATTTCAAAAAAATTGTTAATAACACCTGAAACTGTCAAAACTAGAATTCATTTGTGTTCGCCAAAGAAATGTAAACAATTAACAATATATTTTTAAAATAATGAAAACTTCTCATGAAATTCTCTCTAGAACTTTTAAAAGGGTGGGAGGGGGGAATAGTCAGAAAACTTACTTCTCATATTAACATCTATGGGATTCACACTTGCAGCGTGAACTTTGATAATGACTTCATTTGGATAGTGTATGAAAGGTATCATCATGTTCTCCGTAAATCGAAGTACTTCATTCTTCCCATATTTATCGATCACCCAAGCGGGCATGACAGTGCTCCTTGGGGAGGTTGTACTAATCTTCCTAACGGAAGGCTTTCGTATGACATGACTTCTCCAGAAGCAAGACAGAGTGCGTGCATTTCTTTTAAGCACGCAGGTCTTCAGAAGTTCCATCTTAGGCCGTGATTGAACTGCGTGTTCTTATTTAAGATGCCCTTGGACTGAAGTAAACCCTCCCCCCTCCTCCACGAATTTGGGTGCCAAATTCTACAAACCCAACTACCCGACTTCAAAGCTGAGGATTCAACAAGATTAACCCAATGGAGCATGTGCTGGGATAAGAAAATGTCATTATTCTGCTCTTTGCATCAGAAATGCCCCAATTAACAGTGTAACAACTCATCTGTCCATTCTCCTCCTTTTACACTTTCTCCCCTTTAAAAAAAAATGCAAAAACCCTAAAACTCCCTGCACAATCTCCACAGCCCTCTGTCCCGCAAGCCAACTTCGCTCGCGAACCCAACGCCCCAAACAACCAGAAGCTCCGGGACTCCCGCCAGGACCCCAGCCTGTACCCTCCTCGCAAGCCTCTGGCCTCCGTCGCGGGAGTTGCAGAAAGCCGCTGGCCAATCGCGTGCAAGTATCCTTTCCTCCGACCGAAATTTGACCAATCGAAAGACTCGGTGCTGAAAGGTGGCGTGACGATCCAAGATGGCTGCGCCCATGTACTACCGGTAGCATCTGATGACCTTTCTGCTTCCTTTTCGTCACCTGGTCTCTGCGGCTTCAAGGCCGAGCACGGAGATCATGCTGGGCCGGACTCTTCGAGAAGTGAGTAGGAATTGACTACGGAGGGTCCAGGGAGGGTGGTCGCCAAGAGTTCGGCCGGAGTCCGGGCGCTCCTTAGCCTCGCGCGGCTTTCTCTGCAGCTGGAGGAGGGTTTGGAACCGTTGCCACCTTCCGCGGTACCCTCGGTGCCGATTTCGGAGTTAGGATTCCAGCCAGGGAGGACTGCGCGGCGTTGCTGTGAGATGAAGTGCGTTTCTCAGGCTTGGGTCCAGCTCCCACGAATCATCTCTGGAGTGAACGCTGCTGCCCCTTCCCTGTCTGAGGCTCACTCAGTGCAGTCCTCTCTTAAGGGGGCCGGGCCAGACAGTACTTTATATAATACTCTAAGAAGCAAATTTTGGCTTTCATGGTACACGCCTCCTCCCCAGTTCTTGCTAAAGTCGCTCTCTGGGTTTCAGCTAACACTAAAACACTTAAAATGCCAACGATTCCCTAACCAGTGTCTTCCTTTCGTTGGCGTCTAGAGGCTCTATTTTTCAATGCCCAATAAGCACCAGAAAGTTTTTTTTAACCAAAGCATTCATCCTCAGTGTTACTCTTTTATCACTCGATCTCTATCTTAAAAAAAAAAAAGAACTGACTGCTAAGATTTAAGAAAAGAGTTGTTGGGGGTGTGTCAGGAATGCAACCTAGAACTTCTTTATATGCCCTATCTGTGCTCCACCATTATGCTGTATTCCCTGCCCTTAATCTCTTCTTAATGATAACTCTTGTCCTTATCTGTATTTTCATCTGTCTTTTTCTAGTAAGTCTATTGAAGTCTATTAAGATAGACTTTATCTTAATAAGATAACTCTACTTTGCTGTTGTTAGCTCTGCTTTGGAATCATATCTGGAATATTTTCTCTCAATCCCTGCTGCTCCATCTTTATTTCAAATCTTCTTGCTCTCTGACCCAGAGCGCTCTAGCTTGTAACAGACTGCAAGCCAGTGCTATCAGAATCTCCTTGGACCTTGGCTGAAACTGCTTTAGGCCCATTCTGGAAGATCTGTTTACTACAGCCCAGATATACAGACACTCCAGTTCAACTTAATTTTTCAACTTGCAATAGTGTGAAAGCAGTGCTTAGCAGAAATTTTACTTCTCATATAGAATTTTGATCTTTTTCTCGAGCTGACAATATACAGTGCAATACTATCTGGTGATGCTGGGGTGCAGTAGCTCAGTTCAGTCAGCCACAGGATCAGGAAGCTCAGCCTCCCAGCTCTTCTCCAGTGTCATCAGACAGAAGAAATGGATAGACCTATTGCCATAGCATCCCCATCATTCAACAACAAAGTTTAGTTAAATCCAAACACTTTTTTAAGGCCAATTAATGTTACTTCAATGGTGCAAACCCATACAACCACGGTTTCTCATTTTCAGCACAGTACTTGATAAATTCCTTAACATTCAGTATTTTCTTATAAACGAAACTTTGTGACAGTTGATTTTGCCCAATTTTAGGCTGATGTAAATGTTCTGAGTAATTTAAGGAAGGATTTATGATGTTTGATAGGTTGGATATATTAAGTAAGTTTTTATAATATTTTCAACTTACACTGGGATTATCTGGACATAACTCCATCATAAATGGTGGAGGAGCTATAGGGTCTAACCAGGTAAGTCTGTTTAATAAGTAGACATTGAGGACCTACCCTGCCTTCTGTCTTTTGTTTGTTTGCTTCTGGGCCACACCAAGTGATGCCCAATAGTTGCTCGCAGTAGTGTTGGGGGACTCTATGGGCCAGGGGATCAAAGTTAGGTCTCCAGTAGACAAAGCATGGGCTCTAGGCCTGTCTTCCTTATTAATGTCTTTGCCCCTTTTCAAACTGGCAGCTTCTTAGATAGCTACAAATAATGAGAACTTTAAGTATACTGACTCTAAGTAATAAGTGGTTCTTCCCTAAAATATATTGTTTCACCATCTTAGTCACATCTGTCCCAAGCTGTCAGTGAAGAACTCAATTTATTATTAAAATTTGAAAACAGGCAGCTTGCAGCAGAAAAGTGAATGGACTATGTGTTTAATCCACGCCACCATGCCTGCCTGGAAGGGAAAGCGTGTTGCTCCCTTCTGCCCTTTCCCCTCTGGAAATCAAGATGGCGGCCGCCTCGGAGCCTTTTGGAAAGCCAGGTCTGAGCCGGTCGTGACTGGGCGACTGAAACCTCATGGGAAGGGGGGCGTTCAGGCTCGTCTTCACGCCCTACCGAGGTCACGAGTTGCCCCCCCCCCCCCCCACGAGTTGCTCACGAGCACAGCCATGGCTCTAGAGCCACAAAAACCAATCTTATAATTATGTGACTTTCGGCAGAAATACTTCCAGGCTTAATAAGTAAAATATCAGAAATCTGAAATCACATGACCGCTTTTGTGGCTGCACGACATCATTTGGTTTTTGTAACCAGCTGTAGAAAACAAATTATTTCACAATGTCTTTTCAGCAGGTCTGATTTGGGGGTGTAAACTCTAAATAATAATGGTGCATCTTTTGTTGAAACAATGAATCTAATCAAAGTAGATAGAGTGTTAACTAGAATTCATCTGCCTCACGGGCATTGGGAGGGTTGGGGGGGTATGTTGGGGTTCTTGGTGATGAAAAATAAGTACTGGTGAAGGGAAATGTGTTTGATTGCATGACCAAGACTTAAACCTGAAAGCTTTGTAACTTTTCCCTCAGTGATTCAATAAATAAATTAATTTAAAAAAATTGAAAACAAAACAGCCGTGGCCAGGGGAGATGCTTAGGGGACTGAGCACATAAATGTTGCTTGCTAGAGCCCTGGATCTGACGTTCTTTGAAGTCAGGCACCACAGTGAGCAACCTTCCCTTACACTACTAGGTGTGACCTAAACCCAAAACCAAACAAAATTTGAACCAAAACACAAAAGATTTTTTTTTAATGAAATGTAACGAAAAAATACACTGGTTATTATTTTCCCTTCCCTCTTTCCATTTTGCAGCACCTTTTTTATTTTTTTTAAACTTGTGGTCTGCATCTGAGGTGTTAAGTGGCTATGTCTGGCCTGGGGCTTTAGAGATTGCCCCAGCACTATTTAGGGACCATGTGTTGCTGGGGTTCTGAACTCCAGGCTCCACTTTTCTTGTGCCTTTCCTGGTAATATCCATGAGCCATAGTACGAAACAACTTTTCCCTCAAAGAAGAAAAAGCTTTTAGAGAAACTTAACCCTCTGATAGGATGTTGCTTTGGCCTGATTACTTTCCCTTAGCCTAATTACGTGAAGGAAACGTCATTACTCCTTCAGCAAATATTTATTGCCTACTGTATGTAAAGCATTCTTCGGTGTCTATTTTCTATTCATAGGCTCCTAAAATCTGAGTTCCAATCTTTTTTTTTCTTTCCTATATTGTACTGCTTCTGCAAATTTCATGAATTAAAGATGAGTTCATAAGTACAAATTCTGAAGATGTCTGAGTGGGAGGGATGAGTGATTTATTCATCCATTTGTTGCCAAATATACTAGTTCACATTTTTTCATAATACCCAAATTGAAGAAAAAAAAATCACTGGTAAAAAGAAAATTTGCAGCGGGAGAATATTGGGGCTGGGGAGTTTTGCAGAGGGTTGAAGGGGCACTGAATGGAGGCCTAAGGCAATAGAGAAACATTGGAACGAACCACTAAAAAAAATAAAATGTCAAGTAAGAGGGAAAACTCTCCATCAATATCTGGGTACATTCAGGAAGGGAGGGGAGCCTTACTTTTATTTTCCTTTTTTTGTGGTTGATTCCAGTGAGCCAGACACCAGATTAATGTAATCTATCTGAAAACTTAGTTAACTGGATAATCATAAGGCTTTCCACAAGAACATTTAGGCCAGGTTAGCAGTGTAGCAAGCATAATGGAAAGCAGTCTAGAAAGTTGTCTGTGGGCATGATCACTTCAAAAGCTCCTTCAGCTACTCTTAAAGATTATGGCTTATAGGGAAGCAAGACAGGAAGCAGGGAGACCAGTTAGAAAGCTACTGCCTTGGCTAGATGTGATGGCAGCGGGAATAGTTTGTGGGATTCGCAATAATACCAAGTGAATGTTGCTTTAAAAAAAATGCTTCAAATCCTGCTGATGGATTCAAGAGAAAGAAAGAAGCAAAGAGACCTCAGGTTTGAGGCTGTGTAGTTGGGGAAATGGTAACATTTATTAAAACTGGAAAGACACTAAAGGAAACAGTTTTGGAGGAGAAAGTTGTTAAGAGTTCTGTTCTGTACCTGTTAATTTTGAGATACCGCCTAGATAGCCAAGTGTCAGTTAGGTGTGTACAGACAGGATTCTGGAGATTGGGAAGGAGAATATGCATTGTCCAGGGGATTGATGATACTCAAGCTCTGTGGCCAGATGACATCATCCTAGAAGATGTGTGTAGAAATAAAACTCTTAAAACTATGCAACCTTTAACTCAATAAAAGGAAGTAGAACCAGCTCAAAAGACATGAGAGAATGGCCAAGAAAGCAACAAGAAATCCAGGAAGGCTTGTGTTCTGAACTCCAAATGAAGAACCCTCCCAGTAGAGAGCTCTGTTGTGTTGAATGCTCTGTGGGCAGCAACTCCTGGATTTAGGGACATGGGGTTGCTAGTGCTCTTACTATATAAGTTCTTGGAACAGCAGAAATGAAAGCGGGACACTTTCTCCTAGACCTTCAACATTTGTCATAATTTTTTTTTTGAAAGCTGTTTTTTTTCCGAGGTATGCACTTGATGCTATCTGTGTAGCTAAATAAGTTTTCTCTGCTTTGTTCGAGGAGTAAGTGCTCTGCCATCTCCAGAAGGGAGCAGTGTAATTGTCAGAACATGGTACCTGGAAACAAGATCAGGCCTGTCTGAATCCCACCCAGCTCTGCTACTTTCTTGCTGTGTGACTTCAAGCAGGAATTTCAGTAATTTACCTGTAAAGTGAAAATATTGGCCCCTTAGTGCAGATGTAAAGATTACATGAAATATAAAGCATCCAGGAGAGTAAGGGCTATCATTAACACCAATTTTGTTACAGAGACAAAATTGCAAAATATGTATTTACAGCTTTCTCTTTTGATTTCTAAGAATGTTTCCTGAGAAAAATTGAAGGTATATGTCAGTAGAAAATATATCTTCTATGAAGGTATGTTTCAAATTGCTCTACCTTCTAGGAAGATATATTTTCTATGGCTGCATTAAAAAAAAACTAATACAGACTTTTTGCACTTAATATAACAAAATCTTTAAAATAGATAACAGCCTTTTGGGGGGGAGTTTCACACTTGGACATACTCAGGGCTTACTCCTGGCTCTGTGCTCAGGGCTCACTCCTAGTGGGGTTCAAGGGACCATAAGTGCTGCCAGGATTGAACTGGGGTTGACTGCGTGCAAGGCAGGCACCTTACCCCTGGACTATCTCTTTGGCCCCAGAATAAATAATATCATATAGTTTTGTGGTCAGGAATCTGGGGGGTAGAGCAGCTAGTTTCTCTAGGCCAGGACTTGTTAAACGTTTTTCCACACATGACTTCCCTTTTGCCCAAGAAAAGCAACATCGGCAAACACTGTCAGAAACACACTTTGGACTTATAACATGCTGGAGTCTGAGTTAATCCTTGGTTGTCAGGATTTCAGAAACTTTTTATTATTGCCCTTTTTTGGGGGGGGGTGACCCCCATGTCCATGTATGTAACCTCTTATGGAACTGTGACCCACAGTTTAAGAAGGTGGTTCTAGGGTCTCTGCTCAGTGTCACTGTCGTGCCAAGCAAATTCAGGTTCCCTCCTGGCTCAGTCCATATTTTGGGGCCACACTTGGCGCAGTCTCTCCTCTGGGCTCTCATTGCTGCTGCTGCCTTGCTCCCGTCTGCTGCTCCACAGGGCTGCCCTGGTCTTCCCCATCTGCACCCCCTCACAACCTTCCCACTCATTGCTGTGTCCCTTGCTGGTTGCTGACAGAATCTATGTCCCTGTTGCAAGACTGAGCTTCCCCCCTTTCCTGCTGCCTGTTGCATGTAGGAGACGAGAGTAAATGAGCTCAGAGGGCAGGAGATGGAAAATACCCAAGGATCCTGTTCAGGAAATGGCCTTGGTGCTGGCAATGTGCTCTGGGGCCTGGTGGGAGGGGAAGGAAAACTGAGGTCAAGAATTGAGACAGCCACAGCACCCAAAAGGAGAGAGAGAACAAAAGGGAATGCCCTGCCACAGAGGCAGGGTGGGATGGGGGAAAAGGGAGTGGGAGGGATACTGGGATCACTGGCGATGAGAATGGGCACTGGTGGAGGGATGGGTATTCGATCATTGTATAACTGAAACCCAGCACAAAAATTTGTAAGTCTACAACTGTACTTCATGGTGTTTCACTAATAAAAATTAAAAAAAAAAAAAGAATTGAGACAGGTGGGGGCAGAGAGGTAGCTTGGGCATTTGCCTTGTACACTGGTGACCTAGGTTCAATCCTCAGCATCCCACCTGGCCACCAACCATGTGAGGAAGAGATTCCTGAGTGCAGAGCCAGGGGTAACCCCTGAGTACTGCTGGGTGTGCCCCCTCTCCACACACACACATCAAAAAAGAAAAGAATTGAGACAGGTGTCAGATACAATTCAGTGTTTCTCAACCTTTTCCCTTCCTGCACTTCCAAGCTTGTTTTCTTCAGTGTCGGCCCCATCCTCCACCCCTTGTCTCACACTGGGGCTCCCATTTACATGATTTTCACCTGTCATCCCCTTAGTATATACTGAAGGCCTGTGAGAACCCAGTTGAGAAACGATGTACGTAACTCAGGTTGAAGTCAACAAACGTGAAGGAGATTGCAGTGAGCGAGGTGCTGCCTCTAATGAACAAGGAGACAGTAGATGAACACAACCTCCAAGGTCTGTTCCTCAGATGAGCTGGGCTTTTGAGGGAAGAGCGGAAAGAGCACACCGAGGAAAGATGGCACCACCTGCCTGCAGAGTCTCCCCTCTCCTTAGGCTGTGAGGCCCAAACAATGACCCCTTGAGAAGGAAGGCTGCAGAAGAAAGAAGAGCCTGAGGAGATACCTGCCTTCCATTAGATGAGAAAAGTGCCAGCGAAGAAAATGCTTTTTTTTGGTTTTGGGGGTTTTTTTTGTTTGTTTTGTTTTTGGGTCACACCCAGCGATGCTGAGGGGTTACTCCTGGCTCTGCACTCAGGAATTACTCCTGGCGGTGCTCGGGGGACCATATGGGATGCTAGGAATCGAACCCAGGTCGGCCGCGTGCAAGGAAAACGCCCTACCTGCTGTACAATCACTCCAGCCCCAGGGGTTTTTTTTTTGGTTTTTTTTTTTAACAGAACTCCTACAGTTCATTTCATGTTGTATTCAGGTGAGACACTTCTGTTTTGTCCCAGGAGAGAAGCACTCATCACATTTCATACTCCCCATCCTATCTTTTCTTGCTAATTAGCACCTTTGTTTTCATTTCTCTTCAGCTTCCTTGCTGGTTTTCTCAAGTCCAAATTTCCAAAGAGTAACAAAGCCCAGCACGATTTAAAACAACTGTTTCACAATCTTGTATTCTACCCATTTGTGACCGGTGACTCCTTAACTCTTCATATACCATTTGACAAATCAGAAAGCAGCTTGAGGCACTGGGGCTTCAAGGAAGGGAAAGTCCCACATAGTTTTGTTTCCCACTTTGCCATAGCATGGGCCAGTCTGTAAGTCTTTCGGTCTCGAGATCTCTTCAGATTTTGCTAGTTCTCATTCTCTTACATCCCCCCAACCATGGTTTTCGCTCTTCCCATTCCAGATTTGCAACATCAGACTACGCAGAATCTTGTTTTCTCTCCAACACCTTTCTTCTAGATTATTAAGCAGAAATACCTCTTGTAACTAGGTACCTCTAAATCAAGCCTAGCTAGTCCTCCCTTTTCCCACTGCCCCTGTACACTCATGCGGTTCTATTGGCTTGAGGGACCTATTCCCACAACACTTCTAATTTAAACCCCTGGCCCTACGAGTACCACTGCTTTCCTGTTTATTTGACAGCTGAGAGCAGGTCACTTGCAGATTTTTCACTAAAATATATAAAATTTTGATGTTTGGTGTATCCTTCACTTGAAAATGCAGTCAACTTAGAAGACAAACTAAGCTTCAACCAGTGCAGGGGGGAAAAATGGGAAGAAGCTAGTATTAAGACAGTATCTCTGCTACTAGGACATGACTCAGTGTCGGTGTGACTGCCTTGCATGCTTCTTCAGATAACTTACGTTTATCGGGTCACACCCATCCCAGGGCACTGAACTTATATTATAAGTTAATATTGCCTTTCTCCTCTTCTTATGCCTTTTGAATAGTTTACCTTAAAGCAATGTCCTTTCTGTATGGGCACAGGAAGACAGTTAATATTATGCTTTGTAACTTGGGAGTTGATTGACTCCAAATAATATTTACTCCTGGGCATCTGCTCTCTTGACCCAGTTGCCCTTAGTTCCTAGCACCCCAAAAGCAGGGTCCCGACGAGAGACTGAATGGACCCAGGGCAAGCTGTGAGCTACCCTGGCATCGAAATGAGCCAGGCAAAGCACTACAATACTCAACTATAAATTGAGGACATGATCATGGACAAATGCTGTCATGATCCAAAAGTAACAACGAGACTAGGACCCTGCTGGGGCTAGGAAGATTAACCTGGCCTGAGGACTGCAGAATGTATAGTGAGATATTCTCAGGAAGAACCAAACTAAGTTTATATCTCTTATACTGTGCTCATACAGAATGACATTGCTAGAAATATTAGAAGTAGATTTACTACAACTATTTAAGTAAATTACTAGCTGAGGAAAGAACACACCCTTGTTAGGATCACACCCTTGAGTGGATCTCCTAGTAATCTGGAGTAATCTCTTTAGATGAGATTTTATCCCTGAGTTAATCTCCTGGAGGAGTGGTCTTAAGTCTTATTGTTGATTTGTCAATATTCAACCCACCTTTGTGTCACCACCTTACGTGATTGCTATATAAACTAAGACTGTAAGCTCGGAGAGAGAAGTCAGAAGTGAGAGGGCTCGGGCTCCAGAGATCCAGAGTCAGAGCGAGAGGGGCTCAAGCTTGAGAGAGAGAACAGCCATCCTGATCCAGGCCACACACAGGGCTCAAGAGCACCAAACGCAGGCGGTGAGACAGTGCCATCCAGTGAGCCCGCAAACACAACCTTTGGTGTGCTAAGATTTTACAGCCCATGTTATCCAACTTTCTCCAAAGCCCTAGAGTCATTTTTGACTTACTATTTTTTATTTGAGCTCTTTAGTACTTATTGTTAATTTACATAGAAAGTATTGAACTGTCATCATTTTCTCAGACTTGACTTACTATCAATCAGTAAGCACATTTTGGCCACTTATAGTGCAATTCTGTTAATACATTACTAGCTTGCCTAACACATCAGGGATAAATTTTGAAAAAGATGTTTCTTTGCTTTTGAACCCACAATATGTATTGCCCACAATTTGTAGTGACTGTTTGAATTATACAGTTGATATAAATACCTTAGTGCCATGAAGTCCTTGTCTAATTCACTTTTCTTCTTTTCTACTGTGTTCCACCTGTGTTCCACCTGTCATAAAGCTAAGCTTCTCTGTGCATGCTTCTACCTCCACCCATGTTGGACCTCTACTCCTAGGTGGCATGGTCACTATACACTTTACCTAAACTGCTGTTCTCTTTGTTCACGTGTGACTCAAAAAGAGAAGGTTACCCAGTCAGGACAATGAATATCTACCAATCTTCCATCATCCTGACAGTGTATTACCCTCATATACAATAGCACTTGTACACTTGATAGTTTCTCAGTTTTGCATCCAAGCCTCCCTTCCACGAGTTTATCTGTCCCTTCATTTTTAGCAAGTTTATCTGTTCCTTCAGAAACTTCTGCAAAGTGAATAAAGGGTTTTTTGTTTTGTTTTGTTTTTTTTGTTTTAAATATGTATACTATATAGGTGTCTGCAGCTCTGAAACAAGGCCAGATTACCCCAACTGAGCTCTGTCAAAAATGCCTCTCTCTAATCAAGAAGACCAAGTTTTTAAATGCTTATATTACTGTAACAGAGGAAGTGGCCTTAAAGCACGCTGAAGAATCAGAGAAGAGATATAAGGAAGGTAAATTGCTTTGAATGGTGTTTGTTGTGTATGTAAAGAAAGAAGACAGTCAAATATTGTAGTTTCCATTTGGCAAGTGAAACTTTTAACATAACAGAGCCTTATTTGAGGAATTTGTGCAAGAATTGCAATAAAAATGAGACTAGAAGATACGCTACACTTGATAATGTCCAACTATCACAGTTTCTAACATTTTTAATTTTTGAAAAATTACCCATTATTAATAACTGGTAGTTATTTTGATAACTAGTACTAATGTGTATTTATATTTTGAACTAGATATATCCTATTCTTTTGACCTTGTTCGCTCTACCTCTACCTCCACCCTCTTGGCTTTCTAATGTAGGTCACTCACTTGGGGAATTGGATGGAATTCCCATTGCAATAAAGGACAACTTTAGCACAGCTGGAATTGAAACAACATGTGCTTCAAAAATGCTAAAAGGTAAATATGAACTGATCATTTTATGAAAATAGACATTCTTCAGTTTAAATTAAAAATACCAAAACACCAAGTTATCCTTAAACTATATCTGCAAAAGAAATACTTAGGTTGGAGTATTACTTTTTAACATTTTGTTCTTTCAGAAACACAAAATTATTCTTTAGAGATAGGCCAGCTTCATAGATGAATCCCATTTAGAAAACCTTAGCAATCCTATTTAGAAGACTCAATAACTAATTACAGAGATATGCAAGTGACCTCTGGATTCCATTCATTGATAATACATGAAGCCAAGATTGAAGTACAAAGTAAGGGTCATTAACACTTTATGGTGTGAGGATTCATTAGTACCTACTGTCCGCTTATTTTTCATTTCCTCACGTATATATATTATATAAAACTATAAGTATTATCTATCGATGTACTTACTTACCTTAGTATGATGATAGTTTTGTTCTTTACAATTTAATAGGTTAAAAGAAATCATGTTTACTCAGATATTTGGATCCTAGGAGAAAAAAAGCCTCAAATAAGGCTCTATTATTTAAAAAAAAAAGTTTCATAGAACTACATATTAAAAGAAATTTTCTATAAAGAATACCCCATATTTCTCTGATAGGAAAACTATTATTAATTATTTAGGAATTTATAGACACAATAGAGAAAATTTTCATAAAGATCTGTTTCTGATTGGAAATAGGTTAAAAATACTGTAGTAGAGCATCTTGAGAGGAAAAAGTGAATATATAAATTATCTTTGGATATATATAGCAGTTAGCAATAGAAAAGCAACTGTGGAAGAAAGTTCAATCCACTACTCAAATTAGAGATAATTAACATTTCAACATGAATTGCTTAAGTACAGTATTAAATTTTATTTCTTGCATATAATTTACATTCTCACTGTTTTCTTTCCTATAATTGAAATACCCCTCTCCTTTTTTTTTTCAGGTTATATACCACCCTATAATGCTACAGTTGTTCAGAAGTTGTTGGATCAGGGAGCTGTGTTAATGGGAAAAACAAATTTAGATGAGTTTGCTATGGGGTAATTAAAATTTTATTTTCCTGTATTTCTTTCATCTCTTCAGTTTCATTCAAAATACCTGAAAGGAGTGAGGAAATTTGAAAATTCAAATGCCAGTTTCTCAGTCCCTCTGAAATTATGTCCTGTTGTTGAATAGGAATACAGTTAGATCTCATTTTGGTCTTAGTTTGCATTTTTTTAAAATATCTAATGATGTTAAACACCATCTGTATATTTTGCCTCCCATCTAAATATTTTGGTGGAATATCTTGAGTACATATTCTGGATTTGAATCCATTAGATGGTATGTGTTTTTCCCTCTAAGAGTTTATTCTTTGAATGTGCCTTTCAAGTATAAAGATTTTTCTTTCTTTAATTTTTAATTTTTTTTTTTTTTTAGTGAAGCAAGTTAGTTTTAATTGAAGAAACTTACTTAGATGTGAGGGAGGGGGAGAGGAGACACATGTTCAAGAGTGTCTCAAGCTTGGAAGAGCCAACAAGCCAGCCAACAGAGACAGAGACAAGCAAAGGATCTTCATGTCCAAGGGAGAACATGGGTTTGAAGAACAAGCTTAATTTTGATGAAGCCCAGTTCTTCATTTAGGGGTAAAAGGGACAGTATAACTATACTGCTCAGTACCCACAGGATGACTATGGTGCTGGAACAGGGTGGCAAGGGCCAGAAAGATAGCACAGTGGGTAGGGTGCTTACCTTGCATGCAGCTGACCTGGGTTCGATGTCCAGTACTGCATGTGGTCCCTGAGCACAAAGCCAGGAGTAAGCCCTGAGCACCACTGGGTATGACTCAGAAACAAAAAACAAATGATAAAATTAACAACTAGAAGTGAAATGATAAGTAAGTAAGTAAGTAAAGGCCCTCCCGTTGATCATCGATTTGCTCGAGCGGGCCCAGTAACAACTCCATTGGAGACTTTGTTGTTACTGTGTCTGGCATACCGAATACGTCACGGGGAGCTTGCCAGGCTCTGCCGTGCGGGCGAGATACTCTCGGTAGCTTGCCAGGCTCTCTGAGAGGGGCGGAGGAATCGAACTAGGGTCGGCCATGTTGGCTGCATGCAAGGCAAACGCCCTACCGCTGTGCTATCACTCCAGCCGTGAAAATGATATTCTCAGCAAATGTTACCTCTCTTTTTTGGGGGGTTTCTTTTGTAGTTTGTTGTTGTTGTTGTTGTTGTTGTTGTTGTTGTTGCTGTTGGCTTTTGTGTATGTGTGTGAAGGAAAATAGTTTTTATTGACAAAATGTTAGAGAAATTGAGGGGAGAAAAAAGAGGAGAGAGAGCACAAGCCACTCGAGAGGGAAACCTCAAATAACTTTTAGGAGAAGGTTACATATAATTGCTCCAAAATGCCTTATCCAGAATTTGCTTCTGGTTTTCAAAGATGAAAGGGGTGAAATCTTGAAATCTTGAACTTTATTTTTACTCTGCGTACCCTAGTCATTAAATCACTATTCTGTTTATTCTTAGTCTATTTTCCATCCACCAGTTTAGCAATGTATTGTAAAATGATATGTCAGGAACGTATGGAAGAGAAGCATGGGGTCAGATATGGGAAGGGGCAGGAGCCTCCTATCTTCTCTAGGGTTGCTGCTCCCCAAGATGTCACATTCACCAACCCAGAAATTCCCTGACCATGTTTCCCCAAGTGATGAAGATTTATATTTACAGAAACGTACTGGTGGTGCCAGGAATGGGGCTCAGTGGGAAAATATATACCTTTCATACATGTGATGGGCTGGAGCGATAGCACAGCGGGTAGAGCGTTTGCCTTGCACACGGCCCATGCAGCTGACCTGAGTTCAGTTCCTCCACCCTTCTCGGAGAGCCCAGCAAGCTACCGAGAGTATCTCACCTGCACGGCAAAGCCTGGCAAGCTACCCGTGATGTATTCGATATGCCAAACACAGTAGCAACAAGTCTCATGATGGAGACGTTACTGGACCTACTCGAACAAATCGATGAACAACGGGAAGACAGTACTACATACATGTGATCTGGGTGCAATCTCTGCCTTGGCAAAATAAATAGTATATAAGCATCGGGAGAGATGGCACAGAGGGCTAGAATTCATACTCCACAGGTGGGAGACCCAGGTTTCATCCCAGGCAGTGAATGGTTCCCCAGGAGCAACCCCAGACACAGCTAGGAGCAGTCCCTAAGCACCATCAGATATGACCCCCAAAATATACATACGTTCATGTACATACATACACGCATACATAAGAACTGAATGAAGGAATTAATCAGTATACGAGAAGGAATTGACTAGGGTTTCACTCCAATATTTTTTGTGGCTTTACAGAAAACTGGATACAACTCAATGTCATTTGATGAATAATTTAAAAGGCAGACTAAGCAGACAGTGAAAACTAAACACAGTACCTGACTCTAGACTTTAGGATAAACACTATAAAGAGAAAAACATTAGGCAGCTAAGAAAATGGATTGCATATAGTAGGTTAGGCTAAAAAAGCTATTATATTGATATTAAACTCATCAAAATTGATAATTAAACTGGCTATATAGAGAATACCCTTAGTTATTTATTTTATTTTATTTTTATTAAAAGCATCTTGATTTGCAAAGTTGTTTCAGGCATTTAGTATTCAATACCTCCAGTGTGACCTTCCTTCTACCAATGTCGCCATTTTCCCTCCCATCCCCAACCTACCCCCTTAGCTACATAACAAATTGACTTACTGATTTCAACAAAACTTTAAGAAATGACAAATATAATGACTAGAAAATAAACCAGTAAGAGCCAAGTTGTGATTACTAATATGATTTTAACCTATGTAAACAATGAAAATAAAATCCTTTAGTACAATATAATGAAATGCTCCTCATTTACATAAGTTTTCAACTCTGGAATCTAAGGTCTATTACATTAAATTTTATTTTATATTTGGATCTCATTATGGTAATAATCATGCTTTCCATATCACTAATAAAACTTTTATTTTTCTGATCACCAAAAATGTTTCTTTTTTTTGGATCACCAAAAAAGTTTTAGTTATTCAGTGATTGAGCACTCATGATCGAGCACCCATCCCTCCACCAGTGCACATTTTCTACTACCATTGTTCTCAGTGTCCCTCCCGCCACCCCATCCCATCCCACCCCCTGCCTCTATAGCAGGTCAGTCCTTCTTACTCTCTTGGCAATTTGGGGCATTATGATTTGGAATACAGAAACTAAGAGGCCATCATGTTATTATTAATACTTTTAAAGAAATTCTGTATTAATAGATTTTGGAGTTTACATGTAATAGGTAAGGCCTATTTATTTTTTTTTTTCTTTTTTATTAGTGAAACACCATGAGGTACAGTTGTAGATTTACAAATTTTTGTGCTTGGATCTCGGTCATACCACGATCAAATACCCATCCCTCCACCAGTGCCCATTTTCTACCACCAGGATAATATCCCTCCCCCCCCCATCCTCCCATCCCCCCATCCCCCCCTGCCACTGTGGCAGGGCATTCCCCCCTGTTCTCTCTCTCCTCCTGGGCGCTGTGATCAGGGTAAGGCCTATTTATATAAATTTTTTCCCCTGAGCAAATCGATGATCACTGGTAGGACAGTGCTATCGTGCTATATTTTATGTAAACACTGTTTTTCAAACTTGTTCATGGGCTTTCTTATAGGCAGAGAATACCTTTAGTTCTAAGGAAAACATCCTACATACTTAACTGGAGTATTTAGGAGTAAGGATCATGATACTATATAGCCTAGCAAGCTAACGAGAGTATTTCGTCCACATGGCAAAGCCTGGCAAGCTCCCCGTGACGTATTCGATATGCCCAAAACAGTAACAGCAAGTCTCACAATTTGTTGTGAGATGTTACTGGTGCCTGCTCGAGCAAATCGAAGACAAACGGGAGGATAGTGCTACAGTGCTACTCCTAGGTGACCTAGGAGAAAGAAATAAGGGGTAGGAGTATATATGTACAGATCCATACAAAGTTCTTTTCATACTATTTTTTTGTTTGTTTGTTTTTGTTTTGGGGGCCATACCTGGCTCTACTCAAGGTCTCTCCTGGATTTTCACTCAGGAATTACTCCTGAGTAATTACTCCTGACCATACGGAATACTGGGAATCAAACCCAGGTCATCTATGCGCAAAGCAAACACCCTACCTGCTGTTTATCACTCTGGCCCTCACACATTTTTTTTTTGTTTTGGTAATTTTTCTGTAAGATTAAAATGATGACTTATAAGTTATTCCATTTCACAGATAATGCTTTTTCTTTCTGATTAATAGAGACATTCCTCTTAGAGACTTCTTGTTAACTAAATATTTGTACAAGTCTTCGGCTGGAAGAACTTAAAAGGAAAATCATCTTAAGCTGAACAAGGATTAAAAATCTTCTTTTCTGGACTGGAGCAATAGTACAGCGGGTAGGGCACTTGCCTTGCTTGCAGTGGACTCTGATTTTATCCCCAGCATCAGATAGTCCCCCAAGCCCCAACAGGAGTGACCCCGGAGTGCAGAACTACAAGTAAACCCTGAGCACCGCTGGGTGTTGCTTCCTCTACCCACTGGGGGAACTTGTTTTCTTGGGCCTGAGAATAAAATGAATAGTGAATAAATGAGCGAATAAAACAGTGAATAAAATGCTTGCCTTGCATGTGTGTGATCCTAGTTTGATCCCCAGCACCACATGATCCTCTGAGCAACACTCAGAGAAACCCCTGAACACGGAACACTTCTAGGTGTGGCTCAGAAACCAAACACACAAAATACAAGCAGGAAAACTGACCCTGAAACTTCCTTTAAAAAAATAAATTGGGGTAGTGAGTTTGGTCCATACCTGTTTAGGACTTACTCCTGGCTCTGTGCTCAGGGATCACTCCTGGCGTGCTTGGGGGACCATTTGTCATGCCATGGATCTAACCCGGGTCTGCTGCGTGCAAGGCAAGCATCCTCCCTGCTATACTATTGCTCCATGCTCCAAAATGTTTTTCACTTAATAGACCAGTTTTGTCTACTTTCTACCCCAAATACACTTAGCATCTTCTACCTCCTCAGGCATCTCTGTATTTGAGGAAAAATACATTTAAGTGGGCTTCTTCCCTTTCCAGTTCAAGTTATATGGTGTCAAAAACAATTCATACCGGGGTTCACATACAAGTTGCACGTACAACAAAAGTTTTGCTGAAGCCTCTTGCATCATTTCTTCCTGACAGGTCTGGAAGCACAGACAGTGTGTTTGGACCAGTCAAAAACCCCTGGAGCTATTCAAAACAATATAGAGAAAAGAGGAAGCAGAAGCGCCAGGCTGAGGATGAGGATGCAGATTGGCTCATAGCTGGAGGAAGCTCGGGAGGGAGCGCAGCCGCTGTCTCAGCCTTCACGTGCTTTGCGTAAGATGCTTTGGGGGAAAGTCTTTACTTTAAAACTGAATCAGGTACATCAAACATATGTAAAACTCTGACCATAGATTTCATTATTGGAATGGTTATTACCTGGATACTCTTACTTCTTTTAGGCCAACTTTTAAGGTTCAATGGTATATCGCAATTACAGATTGATATGCATATATCTATGATACCCAATTATTTTGATAAGTTATAAAAAGGCCCTCCCGTTGATCGTCGATTTGCTCGAGCAGGCCCAGTAACGTCTCCATTGGAGACGTTGTTGTTACTGTGTTTGGCATATCGAATACTCTCGGTAGCTTGCCGGGCTCTCCGAGTATTCTCAACTGTATTTATTACATATACATTTAGGTTTAGTTTCAGAAAAGATGTGAAGTCTTCCTGTATAATACATGGTTTCTTAACAGCATGATGTTATGGATCTTGCAGAAAAACCAGGTTGCATAAATATACTTCACTGAATTTCAGGCAAGGGAATTTTGGGAGGGACAGGCAAGGAGATGCCTGGATGGAATCCAAGGCCTCATACATGCAAAGCTTGTGCGACCACTGAGCAACATCCCAAGCTCATTATTCAAATAATTTAGGGGTGTCTGCGTACTGATTATACAGATTTCGGGAACTAACATGCCATGACTTTAGTTGAGTGCCATTGAACAAAATTACTCGTTACAACTCACCTTCCATTGAAATGTTACTTTGTTGGGGGGAGGAGGGCTGGAAAACAAAAAATGCTCCAGCCCCTGAGCTGTCAAGAAAGGACAAAGTGAGAACTTGGCTTTGGGGGGAAGCTGCAGTGTGTTTTGTTTTGCTTCAGTTGGCAGTGTAACAAGATAAAGGGAAATGGCCCTAATATTTATGTATCACTAGGATGTCTAAAGTTAGCGTTCTTTAAAGCAGCAACTAGAATGGTTTGATCCTCAAGTAAAGGGTCTTCTAGTTTGGAAGAAGCTAGCTGATTTGTGTGACTGCCACACTTTGTATTTGGAAATAGACTATCTCTCCTGTGATATGTCTTAAGTCTCATTTGTAAAACATTTCTTAACTGCCTAAAGAGTAAGAGGGGCCAAGAGAGATAGCTTAATGGCCTGAACTTAGACTCTGCAGTTGTCCCAAGTTTGATCCCTGGCACACTATATGGTCCTCTGAGCCCCTCCAGGAGTCACCCCCAGGCAGAGTTGGGAATTGGGTACCACATGTGGCCCAATAACCCCCAATCCCTGAACAAAGAAAGAGAAAAATAAGTACATATCACTATTACTATATTTATTTTATTGTCTCAAGTTTAATCAAATTGAGTATGCTTAATAGTACTGTATCTATTTTATCTCTTCTTTATCATCCACTGAAATTAAGCTTTTTCATAGGCTCTGCTAACAGTAAATTATTTATATTTTTCAGAGGTATGGAGATTTAGAGTCTAAAGATTTTTTTTAAGTTTCCCTGAAATCTTGTTAACAAGTGAAACCATTTCATTTTATCTCTGTGGAATTTTATAGCACTGCATTAATATTAATGAGAGTTCTGACACTTTAGGACTGTGAGATTAGATGCTTTTTTTTCTGTTCTCATCACCCCACTTAGAGTTCATCTTTGTGAATGTGCTTAGAGAAGATGGCATTTTGACACATAATTCCTATGGAAATGTAGGTTTTGCTTTCTACACATCAGTCAATGAATCCTAATAAGAAAATGTATCTTTTTTTAAAATAGTGAAAGCAAGACTCTAACTTTGTAGTGAAATTGTACTGGTAAAAACGGCAATCCAGGGCCAGGGGTAAGGCATATACCTTATCTGCAGCTGACTGGAGTCTGATCACTGACACCGCATACAGTTCCCTGTACATCAACAGGAATGATCCCCAAACACAGAGCCAGGAGAAGCCCCTGAGTACCACTAATTGTGGCCCCAAAGTCACCCCCCCCCCCCCGCCAAAAAAAAAGACAATCTTTAATTTGCATGTTCTGTAGAGCTGAGGACCTGAGGACCAGGGGACTTAGGGCCTTGCTCTGCTAATTCTTCCCTGGGTTTGGGCAAGAAAAAAGGACCCAAAGAACAGGTCCCAAACCATTGAGTGTTTTGCTTTGTTTTCCCCTATTTTGATATGTTTGTTGTATATAGTTTTTAAAAAACAACTGAATGCTTGGAATACTATGCAGCCAATAAAAAGCAGAATGATAGTGAACCATGCAGTGATGTGGAAAAATATCTAAGATATATTGCTAAAAGTCAGAGAGAATGTATAGGGATTAAGGCCTTGCTTTACATGCTGCCAACCCACGTTTAATCTCTGGCACTGCTTATGGTCCCTTGAGCACTGCCAAGAGTGGTCTCTGAGCTCAGAGCCATAAGTAAGCTATGGATATGACTGGATGTGGCTACAGACCACCCCAAGTCCCAAAGATACATTGCTAAGTGGAATGCAGATTGCAGAACAGTATGTGTACAATGACTTTTTTTCTGTTTAATATAGTAGTTATTTATGTAATTATATATGCTTGCTAGTACTTATATGGAAGCATCTGGACAGATCATAATTGACATCGGGATTATTATAGGGGCAGTGATTCACCATGTGCATCATGTAGTTGTGTGTTCTAAGTTTTGCAGTAGGCATATATGCTTTTCTAATCAGAAAGATTTTTTTCTGAGCTAATGATATATTTTTTTTAAATTTTGTCACAAAATATATATAACATAATATAATCCTAACGGTTTTAACTATACAATCCAGAAGGTGTTTAATATAAACACATAAATACACAGTGTAGTACAGCCAACCTCCAGAACTTGTTTCTTCTGCAAAACTGAAACTCTGCTGTTAAAGCAGCAGCTGCCTAATTGCCTGTCTTCTCAGCCCCTGGCAACTGTTCTTCTACTTTAAGTTGCTGTGAATTTGACTGCTTTTATCTGAGTGAAATCAGGCAGTAGGCTGTATTTATACTCTTGTGACTGACTGATTTAACAAAGTATCCTTGGGGTAGTTATTTTTCACTGTATTTTAAATCAGAAAAAAAAAGATGCTCTAGGCCAGGGAGATTGCTCAGATGGCTGGAGCACTGACTTTGCCTGTAAAAGGCCCACGGTCAATCCACGAAATTCCATATTGCCTAAGCACCGCTGGAAGTGACTCCTGAGCACCATGTAGGAAGCTTTTCCAAGTGCCTTTGGATGTGCCTCCCCAAAAGTAAAGAAAAGAGGAGACACTACTCACACAAAGAAATGAAGTGATTCTACAAATAAATGTCATGAATTATTTTTAAATATGATATTATGGCAGAAGGGCATTTGCGATAGCACAGTGGGTAGGGCATTTGCCTTGCACGCAGCCAACATAGCCAACCCGAGTTCGATTCCTCCGTCCCTCTCGGAAAACCCGGCAAGCTACCAAGAGTATCTTGTCCTCACGGCAAAGCCTGGCAAGCTACCTGCGATGTATTCGATATGCCAAACACAGTAACAACAAAGTCTCACAATGGAGATGTTACTGGGTCTGCTCAAGAAAATCGATGAACAACGGGAGGACAGTGACAGTGACAGATTATGGCAGAAGATATGTCAGTGGTAAAGTGCTTGCATGAGACCTGGGTTCGATCCTTAATATACCCTCCAAAAATTAATTAATTGAAGGCATGTTAAGGATTTCTGGCTTTCAAACTAAGCAAATTTAAAACTGCCAATACTTAATGATACAATGAAACGTGAAAATTCAATTTGAATCATTGCAATCACAATCACAATCATCCTGTTGTTTGTCAATTGCCTCAAGCAGACCCCAGTAACGTTTCCTTCGTCCTAGCCCTGAGATTTTAAAAAGTGCCATATTCAAGACTCTTTCAAGGTTAGGAGAATGAAATCCATCATTGTTACTGGTATTTGGCATATTGGATACGCCACAGGGAGTTTGCCAGACTCTGCTGTGTGGGCAGGTTACATTCGGTAGCAATAGGAAATCAAAATGACATAACCTTTCAGGCAAGTAGTTTGACAATTACATATTAAGAATTTCTGGAGCTGGAGAAATAGTATAGGGGTTAGTTAAGGCACTTGCCTTTACATATGACTCACCCTGGTTCATACCTAGCACCACATGGTCTCCCAGGCACTACCAGGAGTGATCCTTCAGCATTGCTGTGAATCACTCAGAAACCCCCCTCTGCCCACCTCCCCTCAGAAAACATTTTTCCCATAAACTCCTTTGAACTTAGCCTAAAATCAAATCATATTTGCCTGCAGTGATTTATGTTTAAAGGTGTGTATTACAAAGTTATTTATCATGACATAATTTAGAAAAGCGTAATTAAAGTACACATCTATCTATAATTCTCCATTGGGTCACTGTCTTTCTCTGAATTCCTAGATGGCTGTTTAGTCTGTAAAAAGCTTTCTTTGAAATTCCCATTAATTTGTCTTGAGTGCAGCTAATACCAAAGGATGCTATGACATTTGTATGTGTAATAAGTATAGTTTGGGATGTAAACTACGGTAAAATGGCTTTAAGATACCAAGAATCACAAATTCCTGTGATAGTTTTGTGCATACTTTAAAATTTTAGTAATTTGAGGTTGGAGAGATAGTACAGCAGGCAGGGCATTTATTTTAGCTTATGGCCAGCCCTGTTCATCCCTAGCATCCCATATGGTCTCACAGGCCCCACCAGGAGTGATCCCTGAGCACAGAGCCAGGAGTAAGCCCTGAGTACTGCTGGGTGTGACCCCCCCCCAAAAAAAAAAGCCAGAATAAATAAAATAAAATTTTAGTAATTTTAATAATAAAAACAAAAAATATATAGGAATTTAGGTTTACAGGCTGAACTCACTATGAAAAGATATTTTTTTAAAAACTCTCATAGTTAATATGACCAAATACTAAAAATGTTTTGTCTCGTGTGATAGAATATTTTGTTACCCCTATACACAGTTTTACACTTTAGGAATTCTCTGAGACAAGTGTGTATTACTTTGGTATAATGATATAAATGTAATTTAAAATTGCACATTTTGAAGGGTAGATTTCATGTATACTTAGAGATATGTCATTCTTCTAAAGGAAATTCCGTTTGAATTCCAGGGCTTTAGGATCGGATACAGGAGGATCAACCAGAAATCCTGCTGCCCAATGTGGGCTTGTTGGCTTAAAGCCAACCTATGGCTTGGTTTCTCGTCATGGTCTCATTCCCCTGGTGAACTCAATGGATGTGCCAGGAATCCTAACCAGATGTGTGGATGATGCAGCAGTTGTGTTGGGTATTTATTTGATCTCATATAGTTCCAAAACATTATCCTGTCTCTGTAAGGCAAAGTGATGTTACTCATAAGGATTTCTCATTACAGGTGTTCTGGCTGGGCATGACCCCAAGGATTCTACCACAGTACAGGATCCCGTTAAACCCTTTATGCTTCCCACTTTGGCAGATGTGAGCAAGCTCTGTATAGGAATTCCCAAGGTAACTCTTCCCTTTTTGTCCTTTACAAAAATACTGTAATCAGAAATCAGATATAGAGCACATACAGGGGGAACAGACTTGGGTTTCAGCTGCCACTCTGCCATTTTTATTTCATAAGTGACCTGAGCACATGACTTCAACCCCTCCAAACTTATTCTCTCCACCTCTTGAATGGGAATAATAGCAGTAGTGGCCGCAGTTAGCCTTGAGGACCAAGTTAGATAATCCTGTTAAGTAGTGAGCATGGAAGTTTTTCCTGTAAAGGGCTAGAGGGTAAGTATCTTAGACTTCAATAAAGTCTGAATCAACAGATACTTAACTTTTCCACTGTCCTGTGAAAGAGTGCTCAAATAAAACTTTATTTTTAAATGTAGCTGGAAAGCACTTGGCTAATAGTTCATATGCTTTGCTAATATGATGTGTAAAGGCTTTAGCCTAGAGCCATGCCTCATAGCCCTTGGAACTTCAGATATTTCTACCTTTCCTGTCATTATTGCAAAAAGTAGTAGCAAAACCTACTACTTTTACTATAACAGTTGAGTAAATTATACTTAAGAGGTAAGTATCTTAAATTACTGGCTTAAATTTTAATATTTAAGCTTAGCAAAAAATTATATATTTAAGCTTAGCATAACTTTTTTGTTGTGAGTGGCTTCCTATGCATTGTAAGATGTTTAGCAGCATTACTGACTCTGCCTTTAAAGATAACAACCCCAGGTATAAGTTCTCCAACCAGGTCTTCAATCTTTAAGTTTTGCATCCACCTCCCAAGATCTAGTACTATGCTTGTCATGCCATAAACACTCTTAAAATACTTGAGTTGAATTATTCTTACTTTTATCAGAGTTTCAAATATATTGCCAAATGTTCTAGAGTACAGGCTGTTTTAGGTCCATCTTCAGATGTTCCAATTTCCGTGTTGTAACTTTTTTCCAATAAGGAGTATCTTGTACCAGAATTATCAAGTGAAGTACAATCTCTTTGGTCCAAAGCTGCTGACCTTTTTGAGTCTGCGGGTGCTCAAGTGAAGGAAGTGTCTCTTCCTCATACCAGTTACTCAGTTGTCTGCTACCATGTATTGTGCACCTCAGAAGTGGCATCGAATATGGCAAGGTTTGATGGACTTGAATATGGTAAGATGGCTGCCCTTTAGATTCTAAACTAATAGACTTAAAATATTTGAAAGAATCACTGTTTTGTGGTTGGGGGAAAAAAACCACTTGAAATAATGTTAAGAATTCTGTGAAATAAGTCAGTCATTTTGTAAGTAAATTGTACTTATACTTTATGTCAAAAATATACCTATGTTGGGGGCTGGAGCAATAGCACAGCGAGTAAGGCGTTTGCCTTGCACGCAGCCAACATGGCCGACACAGGTTTGATTCCCAGCATCCCATATGGTCCCCTGAGCACCGCCAGGAGCAATTCCTGAGTGCATGAGCCAGGAGTAACCCCTGAGTGTCGCTGGGTGTGACCCAAAAAGCAAAAAAAAAAAAAAATATTTATATATATATATATATATATATATATATATACCCCTATGTAATCATCTCTGAACTGTGGCTATCTATATATTCTCTGTCTAATGTAGCATCTGGCAGAGGGGAAGAGTTCATGAAACATTTGAATAAATGAAAGGATCAGGAGTTAATTGAAATTTCTTTTTGTTGTTTTTGTTGTTGTTTTTTGGCCATGTCAGGTGGTCATGCTCAGGGCTTACTCCTGGCGGGGTTTAGGGGGAGCATAGGTAGTGCCGGGGATCAAACCCGGGTCAGCCACATGAAAGGGAAGTGCCCTGCCCACTGTACTATTAACCCCAGTCCTAACTAATTGAAATTTCTTTTTTAATTATTTCCTTCTCTTGATAACTCCCAACTGATCAGTAATTGTACAGCAGATAAGGATGAAGAACCATGAAAGACATTCTTTGCAGACCAGAGTAATGTTCACAAGTCTGATTAAGGGCTTACTTCTCAGCAAAAACCGGACTTTCTTTCCAGGTAACATTTATCTCTTTTGCTCTCAGGGCACAGATGCAACAATGATGTGTCTACTGAAGCCATGTACGCTGCCACCAGACGAGAAGGGTTCAATGATGTGGTGAAAGGAAGAATTCTCTCAGGAAACTTTTTCCTATTAAAAGAGTAAGATCACTGGTTTAGGAATTTTCTCCATTTGTAGAAACTCATGAGTAAAGTAGCAATATGTCTACCAGGTCCTATAAGTTGAGAGAAAAGAATGACTTAAATTGATAAAGGTCTGGGCTAGAGCTATAGTTAGTGGGTAGGGCGCTTGCACGCAGCTGAACTGGGTTCAATCCCGAGCCCCACCAAGAGTGATCCCTGAGCGCAGAACCAGAAGTAAACAGTGAGCACCACTGATGATGACCCCAAAATAAACAAACAGATACAAAAGTAACAATTAAGAAAGGCCTGCTGAAAGACCTGTTTTTTTGTATGTTTGATTCCTAGTTCTTCAAAAACAAAAATGCTATTAAATGCTCTAGTTCAGTGATTAGTACAAACTAAGTCAGAAACTCAGTAATTTTAACTTTTTAAAATATTTCCACTTATATTGTCTCATAATTTTAGTGCTCTTAGATCCTAATGTAGGAAGTTACATTGGCGTCAATTAAAAGGGCATCTGTTAAAATCAACTTTGTTTTCCCTTGCATTGTGTATCTGTTTGGTCCAGGATAGAATTCTAGTTCTACCTGTTAGGTTATCTTTTATATAGGCATACCTGTAATCTCGTGAATAAGTTTCTTCTTTTTTACTACCAAGTCTGTCTCAAAGGATGAGAGAAATATTAAAAACCAAGAGTAGTTGTTCTAGTGAACAGCTAAACAGCTTTCTAGAGGTTTTCTCTTGGCCCTCACACGCAGCTGGCATACATTCATCTTTGCAACACCCTCAGAGTTAGTAGTTAGGATCAGCCACAATGGAAAATATATGGTGAACCCTCAAAAAAATTAAAAATAGAGGTCTGGGAAGATAGCTCAAGTAGTCAGAGCACGTGCCAGGCCTGTTTGAGCCCCAGCACCAAATAGCCCCTAGAACACTCCTACCCCCATCAGACAGACATACTCTAGTATCAAACCCACTGGCCTATTCCTCACTGCACCGCCAAGACTCGTGGTAGTAGCCCTGGGCTCTCCAGGCACTGCTGGGGGTTCCTCCTCGGGCCAAATTTCAAAAGAGAACTGCCAGTCTGGAAACTTTACTACAGGAGTTAAGGCTCATTATTTGCCTACGCCCAGCCCTGGTTCAGTCTCCAGCACAGGCTTCACTGTGTATAGTCCTTGAGAGACACCCCTGGCACTCCTGCCTGGTGGTCCCTGGTAGCACACCACTCAGTAGCTCTACATCCCCCGATCCTTGCATTCAGTCATTGGGCATGTTGGCCAATAGTCACATTTGTCGATTGTCACTGATTCATCATACTGTCTATGTCAGGTACCCATCATCAATCGTATAGGTCATTGTAGCAATGTAAAGGATATTGCAAATGAGGGGTCTGTGGGTTTTCCATGCCCCCCATTTAGGAGTATTAAGAGAGGGAAGTTTGACTCACCACTGCAGGTCTTTTCTCTGGCTTGGTCAACCTGGACCAGCTTTATTGTTTGCTTGAATATTTGGTCTTTTTTTTTTTTTTCAGGAGAATGGATGTAGTGACTGGAAAATAGAATTGAGGGATACTTATTTATTTTTATCTTTAAAAGTCAGTTTATATGTCAGGAATGATCAAAAAATAAACTATTGGAGGTCAGAGTGATAGTACAGAGAGTAGGGTGTTTGCCTTGCAAATGCCAGGTACGATCCCCAGCATCCCATATGATCCCCCAATCACCACCAGGAGTAATTCCTGATTCCAGAGTCAAGAGTAATCCCTAAACATCACTGGTGTGTCCTTAAAAAAACAAACAAATAAGAATAAATTTAAAATATAAACTGTCGTTCAAAAATTTTTTCTTCATGTAATTTTCACAGTCTGATATTTTGTCATTCTATCCTCTTTTGTTCCAAAGCCATAAATTTATTGGCAGATAAACAGGGATCTTGGGACAGTGGTGGAGGGAAAGGCCCTGTGGTGGGGGGTCTGGTGTTGGAACATTGTATTCATGAAACTATCATTAGCATTATTGCAAATCAACCCTGTCTCAAAAATGGGTGAGAACAGTCAATTGAATTTAAAGACCATAAATAAATTTTAAAAGACAATGTTTATTAAGAATCCAATTTACTCTTGAGTTTGTGTTTGTTTTTTGAGGGGAGGCTGGGGGGTCATACCTGTTAGTGTAAGGGCTTACTTCTATCTCTGCACTCAGGGATCACTCTTGGCAGTGCTCAAGGGACCTAATGGGATACTGTGGATTGAACCTGGGTTGACTGCAAGCAAGGCAAGCACCCTACCCATTGTACCATCTCTCCAGCCATACTTTTGTTCTTAATTGGCTTTTACACACTTGAACTACATTTAAATCTACCTTCTTTAGTATTGCCTTCCACGCATCCCTGCTCTTATTTAAAGGCAGCAGGAGTCGAGGGGGTGCTAGGGGGCCAGTTCTGCTGCAGTGCTCGTGGCCCAGAGCCACTCCCTGTAGTACTTAGCCTGGTGCTTCTAGAACCGAGACCTTTCACATCCCAGCCATGTTCTCCAGCCCTTGGAGCTACCGTCCAGCCCCCCGTTTTTCTTTCTCTTTTTAAAGAATTTTTTGCATTTTTTGCATTATTATTATTATTTTTAACATTAATGCACTGTGATTTATATAGTGATTCATAGTTGATTTTCAGGTATACAGTGTTCCAGTACCAATCCTACCACCAGTGTCAGCTTCCCTCCACCACTAATCTTTCTTTTAACAATTCTTTCCTGCCTTCTTTTTCTTAAATAATGTTTTGGGATTTGTTTTTGTTTTTGCTTTTTAGTTTTTATTAGTGAGACACCATGAGCTACAGTTGTAGACTTAAAAATTTTTGTGCTTGGGTTTCAATTATACAGTGATCAAATACCCAGCCCTCCACCAGTGCCCATTTCCCACCACCACGGATCCCAGTATCCCTCCCACCCCCCATCCCCCCTATCCCACTCTGCCTCTGTGGCAGGGCTTTCCCTTTTGTTCTCTCTCTCCTCTTGGGTGTTGTGGTTTGCAAAAGAGGCATTGAGAGGCAATCATGTTTGGTCTATAGTCTACTTTCAGCATGCTTCTCCCATCCTGGGAGGATCCTCTGTTTTGGGGTTTTTTTTTTCCTCAGAAAGAAATTTAAAATGAGAAGGGGGAAAGTCATCTGTATGAACCTAATCTTTACTGTTTCTGGTGATTTTCATTCTTTTGTGAAGATCCAGTTGTCTTTTCTGGTGTCTTATCTTCCAGTAGAGCTTCCTTTAATATTTCTGGTAGTGGTGTCCTGCTTTTAATAAATTTCTTCAGCAATCCTTTATGTTGTCATGTCTTGATTTTGCCTTTGATTTTGAATGGTATTTTTCTTCCCGGCATGAAATCTCAGTTAGTGATTTTTTTTCTGTTGGTCACTTAGAAAGGTGTTTTTCCGACATGACAGGATTTATATTACTTTGGAGAGGTCTCTTTTCTTCTTGTCTTTTTTCCTTCCGATACTAAGATTTTTCTTTATCGTGGGCTTTCAGAAATTTCATTGCGATGCACCATTGGTATGGTTTTGTGCATACTTCTCTCAAAAGGTATGTTGAGTATCTTGGCTCTGTGGATTTGTAGTTTACTCAAATGTGAGGAAATTTTGAGAAATCTTTCTTCAAGTATTTCTTCTGACCTCCCCCTCTCCTTCTGGAATTTTGTTCGCATCTGTGACTCTGCTTATAATATTCTGCATCTTGCTGAAAGCTTCATCTTTTGTTGTGTTTTGTTTTCAGTTTTTCTGGGCTTCCTTTTGGACATTTTCATTTACTAAGGACACAATCACTGATTTTTTCATCTGTTGTGCCAATCTTCTGTCAACCCCATCCAGTCTAATTTTTATTTTGCAATTTTTTATCTCTAAAAGTTCCAAGTAGGTTTTATTTTCTTTAATTTCTTCATCTTCATATAGCCTATGTAACATACTTATAATACCTGTTTTATTGATGCATCTGCTAATTCAACACTTCTGTATCATTTTATATGGATGGCTTTCCCTGCCCTTAGTTGGAAGTTATTTTTTGCGTGCCTGGACTTATGGTTTGTTTATACAATGTCATTGGTCAACTTTTTGTTGTTTCCTTTAAGTTGTGTTGGAGTTTGTTCTTGGATGCAGTTAAGTTTACTTGGAATACAGTACATCCTTTGACGACTTCCTTAAAAAGCTTTGTTGGGATGAACGCAAAACAATTTTTAGTGTAGGGCTAATTAACTCTTATTTCCGATATGCCCCTCAAAGAGTCTACCAGATGGCCTGTGTTTTCAAAGACCTTTCCACTTTAGCTGTTGGGAACACAAACTGTTCTGTATATATTCTTCTCTAACTCTTGTGAGTTTCTTCTCATACATTTGTAAGTCTCTGCAAGTCTGATTTCTCTCCCTGACTTACTCCTGAGAAATCACAAGCCTTCCTAGTTTGTTTCACTTCTCCCAGAGAACTCCATCCCTTGAATGCCTATTTCTACTGCTGGAAAATTATTATTTAATTTTTTTCTAGTTTTCTAACTGTTTAAGACAGTAGAGTTAATCCCATTTCTATTATTATAGCATTGATAAAAGTAGAGGTTCTACTACTAGACCACATTCGAAGTAGAAATACATGTTAATTTTAAAAAATTATGTTTTTATTATTTGTTCTTTTTAAAATTCCACTTGGGGGATGCTGTTAATATATCATTTAAACTACCTGCTGTTATTGTTTTGTACACTACTGGTTGTGTCTACATTCTTTTTCCTGAAGTCCCTGAGGTTAAATGATGGTAAAGACTTCTGATATTTCTGTTGTTGTGTCTTAGATTATAAAAATAGTTTCATTTTTAAGCTTATTTTATTTGTCCTCACTATGACTAAAGTTTATTGATTTTTACAGGTGAGAAAATTAAAATTGAGAATTGTTTTTTTACCAGCCTTCATTAACAGTTTAAAGAATTTTCCTTTTTTTACATCACTTACTCATTGTCGGGCTGGAGCGATAGCACAGCAGTAGGGTGTTTGCCTTGCACGCAGCCAACATGGCCAACCCGAGTTCGATTCCTCCGCCCCTCTCGGAGAGCCCGGCAAGCTACCGAGAGTATCTCGCCCGCACGGCAGAGCCTGGCAAGCTCCCCGTGACGTATTCGATATGCCAGACACAGTAACAAGAAGTCTCACGATGGAGACGTTACTGGGCCCGCTCGAGCAAATCGATGAACAACGGGAGGACCGTGGACCGTGGACTCATGGTCACTTCAATGTCTAGCTGATTCCTTAATCTTTTCTGTAAAGTGAGCATGCTTTCTTGGATTTCCCATTTCCATTCCTCTCTGTACTATCCATAAAACACAAAATTGCAAACATTGCACTTGCCCCAGTTTCTGTTTCCTAGGAGTACTTCCTAGTATCTAATTTTGGTAACATGTAACGTGTATTATTTTTTTTTACAAAAAATAGAATCATATAGTAATTAGTTATCATCATTATAGATAATGTATGCCAGAGATAAAGTGAGACATTATAATGGGAAGAATGGAATGAGCCTCCAGAGACTTCAGTTCTAGTCCTTTGTCTGCCGCTGTCAATCTTTGTAACCTTTGGGAGCACATTTCATTGCTATCCTCTTGAATTTCCTCACCTGAGAATTAGTGCGCTGATTTTTTTATGCACCTTAAAGTGTTCATATTTGCAACGCTATGTACAGACATGTAGCAAATTCTGGTTGAATGCCATATATGCAAAGTTTCAGAGTAACAGTACCATTGCACAAAATTCTGTTTTATGTGTTGTTAGGAATATAAGTGGAGTCTGCTCAGGAAGGCCAAGACCACAGTGCTTCTCTAACAAGTTTTGTGGATGGGAATAGACTCAAAGAAATAGCAATAAGTGCTTAAAACATGACCTGCTTTTTCTCACAGAAACTATGAGGATTACTTTGTCAAAGCCCAGAAAGTAAGGCGTCTCATTGCTAACGACTTTGGGAGTGTTTTTAAGTCTGGGGTGGACGTCCTGCTCACCCCCACCACCTTGAGGGAGGCAGTACCGTACCTGGAGTTCATCAAAGAGGACAATAGAACGCGAAGTGCCCAGGAAGATGTCTTCACCCAGGCCGTCAATCTGGCAGGTGAGCACCCTCGAGATTATTCTCCACAGGGCCTGACTGAGTGCTGCTTCCTCAGGCTCCGCTGAGTACAGTTTTCTTGTCTGTCAGCGATACTTTTCTGAACTGTTTACCTAGAGAATTATAAATGCCGACTGTCCAGAATCATGCTTTCAACATCCATTCCACATCAGCAGAGAAAGTCTTTCTTTCTTTCTTTCTTTCTTTCTTTCTTTCTTTCTTTCTTTCTTTTTTTCTTTCTTTCTTTCTTTCTTTCTTTCTTTTTGACTTCAATATATTATGGCAATTTCTGTTATTATTTTTGATGCTCAGTTTGGGTTGCAAAAATCTTTTGGGTTACATGTACCCTTTAGGCCTAGCCTCAGTAACTATTCCTCAGCTAGTGAGATGGCAAAAATTCAAGAACACTGTCAAAGAAAATATATGGGGGAAAGTATTTTGTAGATAAAAGTATAAACTAATAAAACTCCTGGGCCAGAGAAATGTCTCCACAAGTTGAAGTGCATTCTTTGTATGGAGGAGTCCTCCAATACTTGGCACTTCATGGTCCCCTGAGCATGGCCAGGAGTGATCCCCCCAAAAAACAAGAAAAAAAGTTTGCAGTATCTGGTTATATATGCAATGATCCTTTTTTACCTGACAAACTCTCAAGAATATTAAAAAATGCATACACATAAGGTATTTACTAGAGCATAAGCATGAAATAGTAAAATACTAAAAACCAAAATGCTGAACCATTGACAAGTATTTGAATAAATTATGCAAAAGCTCCTTTCTGGAAAGTATTCTGCAGCTATGAAAAAAGGAATTATGACTCTGAAGTAAGAAAGTGATTTCCAAGGAAATGTTGGTTTTATTCTGTTTTTGGATTTGGGGGCCACATCTCGTGACACTTAGGCACTACGGAGTTCCTGGGATTGAACTGGGCTTGGCCACCTACAACTTAATCCTTGTACTAGGTACTAGCTCTCTGCACCATCCTCTCAAAGAAGTTGTGAAGTGAACATAGAAAGGTACTATAGCATGTATACACTTTTTTTTTTCACTCTTTGAAACTTATCCTGTCTTGTACTTGCTAGCACTGGAGAGTATGAGAATTTCTCCTGCTTGGAATGAAGAAACAATAAGCTAATGGGCACCTCTCTTCCCCTCAGGCTTGCCGGCTGTCAACGTCCCTGTGTCCCTCTCGAGCAAAGGGCTGCCGCTTGGACTGCAGTTTATTGGACAGGCATTTTGTGACCAGAAGCTTCTTACAGTTGCCAAGTGGTTTGAAAAACAAGTGCAGTTCCCTGTCATCCAACTTCCAGAACTAATGGATGATTGTTCTTCCATCTTTGAAAATAATCAAATGCCATCTCTTTCTCTAAAACAGTAGTGATAAACAAATCAGGTGTATTGGAATAACTTTCAGAGATTTTATTTTTCTAGACAAGGCAAATGATCTTATAAAACTCTTGTTAGTAGGTTTATTGCTAGCAGTCATTCCTTGGAATAATTTTTTTAAATTCTTTTGATGCACTTAATTATAAATAGTCTGTCAGTGTTCATTAAGCATCCACCAAAAACAAAGTATATTTGTCTTTGTATTTGCAGCAGATGTTCCCAGAACATGGTGCATTTAAAAAAAAACAGAACTTGGGCTGGAGCTCGCACGTGGCTATTGTAGTTCAGTACCACATATGGTCCCCCAAGCACCACCGGGAGTGATCCTTGAATACAGAGCTGAGAATAAGCCCAGAGCACCTCCAGGTGTGGCCCAGAAACCAATCCAACATAATGCCATAAAAATAAATCAGAAAAAATTCTCTTTGTCATTAGCACCAACTAAAGCAGTCAGTGCTATCTTCTGAGACACCTTGAAGAGCCAGGCAGACAGGTAGCTCAGCAGTAAGGGAGCTTGCTCAGGGAATGTTGAAATGTAAAACATAATAATGTGCAGATATTTGCCTGTGAGTGCGGATATTTGTCTGGGGGTGCTGGGCAGAGGAGCAGTGGGCGCAGTCGGCAGTGTTCCCGGATCCAGAGTCTCACAGAGAGGTGGGGGCTGGGGAGGGGTGGGGGTGGAGAGAAAAATCTCTCTTGAGGGAGCACAAGGTGCAGTGGCTCCTTCATATTTCCTTAAAAGTAGAATTGGAGCCGCGAGACTTTTTCCTTTTCCTACCCAAGGTTAAATCTTACTCCTGCTAATTCAGAGCAGCATCCTAAGGGCATCAGCTGATGTGAAAAGTTGGCAAATAAACATTTGCCCTTTCTTTATGTATGTATAAGTTGAAATAAAATTTTTTTCAAAGACTCTTTAAAAAAGAGTTTTATAGGTTTTGTTTTATAGCTCTACTTGAGCCCCACTAATGATATAAGTCTGGAAATAGGGTTGCTATAGAATCTTGACAGTTCTCACAAAATTCCTACCTCACTTTTACTTGATAGTACCCTAAATGATACCTAACTATTTCCTTTCCCTCCATCTTGTGAATCAAGCAGTAGGGTGCAAGTTGAAAAACCACTATTCCACTTTGCCAAATCAGTGGGAATTTAAGTGAGAATGGTTTCTGTGTCTGAGCAAATGCATCCTGAAATTGTTTGTGGCAGAGCTGCTACAAAAGAACACTTGGAAAGGCAAAGGTGCTTCAAGTCTAAGATGAGTTTTCACATAAGACAAGAGCAAACCAAGCAAAACTTAGGTTTATTTAGCCACAAAAGCATTACCAGGATAAAAAAAAAAAAATCTGCAAAGCAATCACCAAAACTTGACTCCCCAATACTACATAGAGCCAAGGGTACAAGTAGAAAAACCACTATTCCAGGGGAGCCCATACTTTTGTTACTAAGAACCACACTTGGTTCAGTTGAAACCAAGGACACAAGATGTTCCCTCCGAATAACTTGTTGCCTGGGATCAGGAAAGTCCAGAGACCAGCTAGAAAAGATTGCATGGTTTATACAAGTTAGAACAATGGCAAGACTGGTGAGTCCTGGTAGAAAATCATCTATAATTTCTCATGGAGACCAAAAAAAAAAAAATCAAAATTAGACCAGAATCTGAAGGACATTGAAAAGACATCTGGTTGACCGCATCCTGGATAATCCTAGGGAGATCTACAACCATGTGTTCTTGTGTCATCTGTCGGGAGACTGTTAGGCATGCTTAAGCATTGAAAGTGTGAGAGAGTGGGGAATTTCCCAGTAGTTTCCCTAGTTTGGTAGGACCTCAGATCGGAAAATCAGATAACCCTGGTTTTGAATCCTATTATATTACCTTTTACAGTCTGTGTAGACTTGTAAGTATCATGGCCTGTGCAATATGGGTATTATCTACTCCCTGGGATGTTTGAGAGAGGTAAGTGTAAATAATGTACTGATTACATAGCTCAATCCCTGACAGAACAGGCTCTCAGTGCTTTGTAGATATTCAATTGTGAATTTAAGTCATTTTCTCAGAAACACCTCACTGTGTACCTGCCCTTGGCCATATAGCAACTGAAAGAAAATGTATACTAAAGGCCCAATTCTGCAGCTCTGAGGATCTAGTTTTCTTTGAGAATAGTTTAAAATATGTGGAAATCCCCAGGGATGTAGTTCAGTGATTGAGCACAACCTTGTATGTGAGACCATTTTATCTCCTTGGACCACGCCCATTGTGAGTATAACCCAGGAGCACTGCCAATGCAGTCCCCAGTGCATTACAACCACATGTGTGACCCCTGGACATTACAACAGCAGTAAATGGAAGGGTAGGAGGAAGTAAATTTTCTTAAAGATTTTTATGTTATATGGAAGTACTGGCAGAGGGACAAAGTCACGCGGGTTCCTGGGCCGAGATCTCCAAGCCTACTCGGATTCGGGCCGAGCATCCTCCACCCAGATCCTCCAAATTCCAGAAGGCGGGGGTCTCCCACCAACTGGCCCCCTGGCGCCGTGTAATCCCATCAACGGCCAAGACTCAGAGACTATAAAAACCAGCTCCCGGAACCGCGCGGCGGCATTCACGGCCGCGCGACATCTTATTATGACATCTTATAATCTCATTCCTACTTTGGACAAACTGGCAGGTTACCGAATGTAGCCTGCCCACATGGCAGAGTCTGGCAAACTCCCTGTGGCGTACCCAATATGCCAAATACCAGTAACAATGATGGGTCTCATTCTCCTAAAGAGCCTTGAATATAATCTCAGGGCTAGGATGAAGGAGACGTTACTATGGCCTGCTCGAGGCAGTCGACGAATAACAGGATGATTTGTGATTGTGATTGATTGTGATGGAAGTACTGTATAGCAGAACCTGGCAAGCTACCCATGGCACATTCAATATGCAAAAAACAGTAACAACAGGGCCTCATTCCCCTGACCCTGAAAGAACCTCCAATACAACAGCTGCTAAAATCTCAGGGCTGGGAAGAATGAGGCGTTACTGGCGCCCACTCAAGTAAATCAGTGATCAACAGGATGACAGTGATGCAATGATGGAAGTACTAATAGCCTACATATATTTTTTTAAATTTTTTTTTATGAATAATTGACTATACAAAGGTCTGAGGTCTTCAAAAATCCCTGCATTCTGCCAACATGTTGAGCCTGGGTTTTGTGGTCCTGGGTCTAATGAAAGAAGAGCATGTACTTAACTCTTGAGCCACATCCCTGTCCCCAGCAAGATAGTTAAGAATGAAAGGGGGCTGGAACAATAGCACAGCGGGTAGGGTGTTTGGCTTGCTGACACTGGTTTGATTCCATGCATTCCCAGCATCCCATGTGGTCCCCCCAAGCACTTCCAGGAGTAATTCCTAAGTGCAGAGCCAGGAGTAACCCCTGTGCATCGCTGGATGTGACCCAAAAAGAAAAAAAAAAAAGAATGAAGACTCTCAAATAGCCCATATTCCTCTGGAAAAGTGCTTCTGACATAAAATTCAGTTCTGTTCTAACATGTAAATGCATAGATAATGGTATCAATGCAGCTTAACTGCAATTATTTTAACATGGGGACATTTTCAGGTTGATGTTACCAACAGACAACTAGTACAGCCATCAGGGGGAAAAGTTAATGAAGTACTCAAGGGGCATTTAATGGTAAGTAATTTAATTCCTTAGTGAATTTTGTGAGACAAATTAGTTGCAAAATGGACCTGCAGAGTAATAGAATTGGTGTCAGATATCTGCTGAAATGATCATTAACAATTTTCATTCAATAGGACCAGTTTAATATCGAGGTCAAATATTGTATGAACACTGTTTACAATTTCTGTAATGGGGTATCGGCATCTAAATCTAATATTGGTCTCAAATTATTAACATACAAACTAAAAAGAAGTGAGGTTGAAATTCAGTGTTAAGATTTAACAACAACAAAAACTTAACTAAGACAAATCTAATATTGTTATCAACCATCCTATAGGCAAGCATATAAAAAAGGTAAATATTGTCATTATATGCAAGTGATTTTCTAAGCTATGCCAATTTATTTCTCTGTGGAAATGGCTATTAGAATGCAGGTAATTAGTATAAATTAAGATGGTGTTAAGGGGGAAAGGAGTGAAATAGTATAAAGTGAAAATTAGAAGAAGGAAAAATATTAGATTAGTTAGTAGGGAAAGGAAAAAAAAGGGAAATTTTTTTAAATAATTTTATTTATTGAATCATCGTGAGAGCAGTTACAAAGCTTTCAGATTTAAGTCTTGGTCATACAATGAAACACCCATATCTTCACCAGTGCCCATTCTTCACCCTCAAAAATCCCAGTATACCCCTATCCCACACCCTCCCCCTACCTGTGGAGCAGATGATTTCCACATTACTCTCTCTACTTTGATTACATTCAATATTTTGACACCAGACCCACCATTAACATTTGAGATTTTACCCCAACACTCAGATCTGCTGAAAAGGCAACAGTAGACAATTTGTTTTCTATTGCTGGTTATGAATAACATATGATGTCACGTGGCTGCAGCAGTGGCTGCGCGATTTTGAAATTCCGAAATTTTAACAATTAAATCTGGAGGGCTTTCTGCCAAAATCTGCTGGGTTCTGAGATTTGTTCCTGAGTCTCTTGGACCATGGGCGCTAAGCAGCTTGATCAGGAGCCAGAAAGGCCATTCGTGGGCGGGGACTCGGGGTCTTGTTGGGACAGGGACGAAAGGGCTGGCTCCACTCCCATCCCGTGAGGCCCCACGTGTCTCATCACTGAGGGCCCAAAACTGTCCAATGGACTCTGGAGGATGGCGGCCACAGAGCCGCCTAGGGGGAGCAGGCAGAGGAACTGCACCCTATCCCCCCTGGCAAAAGTAACCTACTGTGGGGTCCGGACGCATTTCTGCCAAAAGCTGCTGGGTTTCAAGATTTGTTTCTGAGTCTCTGGGATCATGGCCGTTAAGCAGCTTGATCGGGAGCCAGAGAGACCGTTCGTGGGTGGCGACTCGGGGTCTTATTGGGACAGGGAGGAAAGGGCCGGCTCTACCCCCCATCCCGTGATGTCCCCCCGTCTCATCACTACAGGCCCAAACCTGACTGTCCAGTGGCCTCTGGAGGATGGTGGCCACTGGGCCGCAAGGGGGAACAGGCCAAGGCACAAAATCTATTTCCACCTTGGGTGACCCAGCACCAGTAACCTACTTCAGGGACTGGACGCATTTCTGCCAAAAGCCGCTGGGTTTCAAGATTTGTTTCTGAGTCTCTGGGATCATGGCCATTAGACGGCTTGATCAGGAGCCAGAGAGGCCGTTTGTTGGTGGCAACTCGGGGTCTCGTTGGGGTGGGGTGGAAAGGGCGAGGTCCACACTCATCCCGTGGGGCCCCGTGTGTCTTGTCACTGCAGGCCCAAACCTGACTGTCCAATGGCCTCTGGCAGATGGCAGCCACCGAGCTGCCAAGGGGGAGCAGGCGGAGGGACAGCGCCCTTTACCCCCTCGGGTGGCCTGGCAACAGTAACCTACTGTGTGGTCCAGATGCATTTCTGGCAAGACCCACTGGGTTTTGAAATTTCTGAGATCATGGTCGTTAAGCAGCTTGATCAGGAGCCAGAGTGGCCGTCCGTGAGCAGCGACTCAGGGTCTCATTGGGACGGGGAGGAAAGGGCTGGGTCCACCCCCATCCCATTGGCCCCACATATCTCTGTGGGCCCAAATCTGACTGTCTAATAGCTTCTGGAAGAAGGGGGCCACTGGGTCGCCAGGGGGAACAGGCCAAGGCACAAAACCTATTCCCAGCTGGGGTGGCCCACCTGTAACCTATTGCAGGGACCGAACGCATTTCTGCCAAAAGCTGTTGGGTTTCAAGATTTATTTCTGAGTCTCAGGGATCATGGCCATTAAGCATTTTGATCAGGAACCAGAGAGGCCATGCCTCCAATTATATAGCTGAGCCGGAGGTGGTTTGTGGGTGTGTCTCCCACATACCTAACTTTTGGCTGTTTACTTTCTTGGTAAACTTTGCCCCAAGTTTTTGGGGTCTGGCCAAAGGCACAGCAGCAATTTTGGGGTATCTGGAAGTCTGACGGTGCCATCAGGCTGCTGATGCACTCACCTCACAGGTACAGATTGACCTACTGGCAGCACCATACCCCCAAAAAGGAGAAATTTTTTTATGTTGAGAAATTCTCACAACTAGAAAATAATGTTACCCCTAACAGAAACAGAGAAAGCAAGAATGGCAGGGAAGGGCTTTAGCGAAATTTCACAGTTGGAAAGGTCTAATAGGGAAGTAAGGATTTTGAGACATAGAAAAATAGGTTGTAAATTCTTTATATTGGGTCCTCTTTTTTTCAATATTTTATTATGAAAATTTCCAAAGAAGGCATGATCATCCAGTGCTCACCACCTATAAACTACCACTGACATTTTATTCTATTTACTTTGTCATATAACCCTCTCTTCATTATTCCTATTCATTTATTAATTGACTTTCTTTGTGAACATTTATCTTGAAGCACATTCTTTTCTAAATATTTCAATAAAGCTCTCATGGACTTGAATTCAATGTTTATGAATTTGATGTAAAATTTATAGAAAATGAGATGCATAAACCTTAGATGTACATTTGTCAAGCTTTGACAGTGCTTTCGCTTAACATCATGTTTCAAGGTTCATTCATATTAAAGCAGAGTTCCATCTTATTTTCATTGAATTTTATCGCTCAATTAATATCCTCATGTGTAGACATACAATTGTGTTTATTTACTGATTACTTGATGGACATCTGGAAGGTTTGCACTTATTGACTAAATACTGCCACACTGAACTTTGACTACAAAGAAAAGATGCAGATGTGTTTTTATTTTGCTTGAAAGCATATATAGGTGTGAAATTGATGGAGTAATACATAGATAAAAATATTTGTGTTTGGCCAAAAGGAGAGAGAGAACAAGGGGGAGTGCCCTGCCACAGTGGCAGGGGGGGATGGGGGGATGGGGGGGAGGGATGTTGTCCTGGTGGTGGAAAGTGGACACTGGTGGAGGGATGGGTATTTGATCGTGGTATACCGAGATCCAAGCACAAAAATTTGTAAATCTACAACTGTACCTCATGGTGTTTCACTAATAAAAAAAAAAAAAATATTTGTGTTTGGGGCTGGAGCCATAGCACAGCCAGTAGGGCGTTTGCCTTGCACACGGCCGGCCCAGGTTCAATTCCCAGCATCCCATATGGTCCCCTGAGCGCCACCAGGAGTAATTCCTAAGTGAATGAGCCAGGAGTAACCCGCATGCAAAGCCAGCTGTGACCCCAAAAAAGCAAAAAATAATAATAAATGATAAAGTAATTGTGTTTAACTTTTTGGTTTGGCGGTCACAACCAGCAGTGGTATATGTGTGTTGGGGGGGGGGGGGGGCGGTGGAATTACCCCCGGAGTTTTTGCTCTAGGGTTATTCCTAGTGCTGGCCGGGGGTCCATGCAGTACCAGGGGTTGAACCTGGGACCAGCATGCAAAACATACACCCCAGCCCTTTCAGCTACCTCCCTGCCCACTATGTCTAACATTTTTTAGAAATTGCCAAACATTTTTCCAAAGTGATTATATCATTCTACATTCCGATCAGCACTGTCTTAAGGTAGCAGTTTCTCCACATTCTTGTTTGTTTTTATAGTGCTGGGGATTAAATCTAAGGCCTCACACATACAAGTCAAGTACCTTGTTGACACTGGGATTACCTATGTCTTTTTTTATTATAAACATCCCAGTGGTTTCTATTTGCATGACTTGAGTAATAAAATACCTTTTCATACGTTCATTTCCTGGCCAAATACACATGTTCATATATACATATATATTTCTATTTGCATTACTCAAATGTGCATATTTACATATATACTTCTTTTTACATTATTCAGATGCAAAGAAATAAAAAATGAATTGTTTGTACATGTGTAATATGTACAATTTATATATATTAAATATGTATTTATACAGAATTTTCTGGGTCTACACTGCAGTTTACTTTTTTATCAATGTTGAAAATGGTCCTTGTTCTACCAGCCTAAATCCCTGAGTAACTAAAGTTTGCAGAGTTCCTCTGTCTGTCCTGTGGATGGGGAACATGAGCAATGAATAAACCATTTTAGTAATAGAGCACAGGCCTTGAATGTTTGCCCCCCAGGTTTGATCCCCAGCACTACATACAAAAAAAAAAACAAAAAAAAAAACAGGAAACCCCAGACACAACCCTTCCTGCTTTAAATCCACTAGTTTGCTTTCTTGAGAGTGTTTGGGATAGGGCACAAAGAAATGGGCTTGAAGTGGCTTCATGCTTATGCCCTCATTCATTCTTCTCATAATTAAAAATGTAACTACGTTTAAGGGAAGACCACCAGAGGTATGTAGAAGCTGAGGGTTTAAAAATCAACATTCCCATAAAATTAAAATTTTATGTAGTTACACTGAGTGGGTAAAAATTTAAAGAGAGGAGGAAAAGAAGTTCAAATTCAGCACAATGTAAAACCTTCAACACAGAATAGGGAGAACACTAAAAAGAAAGGAGAGATTAATTCACCAGGTTTGATACACATTTACCCTTTTCAGCCTATTCTGTGGCCTTTATGCTTCTATTTCGTGGACTTTTACACTACTCTTGACATTCATTGTTGTGCTTCTTCCCTAAGATCACTGCTATTGAGGTCGTAGCAAAGTATAAATTGATAACAAGTTTAGGAGCAGTAAACCATGTGGCTATACGTATAATTTGATAAGCCAATCATTTTTCAAGTTGCTGTATTGATCTAGACAATTTATAATAGCAAAACTTTTATAATCATATCCAGAAATAATAGGGAAAAAGAGAAAACATTATGATGAAAGAATTTCAATACCTATTTTCTGCTAGGTGACAAATTAGAATTTCAAAATTTCTAGGAGAAACAATTTAGCATAGAGTTTCAAATTAAACTTAAATTTATGTCTTTGGCTTTATATGGAACATAAAACTTCCTGGTATGAGAATACCTCTTCTCGGAAAGAATTATATACTTTGAGGGTTACTAAGCTGCCAATGTGAAAAAAATTACTAAGAAAGTAGAACATCACTTCAGGTGGTATTCAGGAGACCATATGTGGTGCCAACAATCAAACCCAGGTGGGTTGCATGCAAGGAAAGATCTTTATCAATGGTACTATCTCTCCGGCTCTAAGTTTTTCGCTGTCTTAATTAATGTGACACAGTTTTTTTTTTAATTTTTATTAGTGAAACACCATGAGGTACAGTTGTAGACTTACAAATTTTTGTGCTTGGATTTCAGTTATGCTATGATTGAGTATCCATCCCTCCACCAGTGCCCATTCCCCACCTCCAATTCTCCCAGCGTCCCTCCCAACCTCCCACCTCCCCCCATCCCACCTCACCCCTGTGAAAGGGCATTCCCTTTTGTTCTCTCTCTCCTTTTGGGTGTAACACAGTTTCTTTTCAGTTTAAGTCTTTGACTCTAAAACAAAAACTAAAAAGCAAAAGCTTAAGGAAACAATCGAAATGCCCTTAGTTTATTAAACATACTACGTGGTGTATTTAAATTTGTACAGTTTGGTATATTAATTAGTACCTATATAGTAGTACCTACTTGGTACCTATATAATAGTACCTTTTAAATACATACATTAAATTTATACAATTTAGCCATTAAGGAAGAAATGTTGTGGTTTTGCTATATGCTGTAGAGACAGACCCCAGGACTGTGTGCTACAAACTGTGTAAAATCAAGGGATTGGTGCTTAAATAGAATCTGCATTAAGATGCAGGTAGAGAAGTATGTAGCAAGAACTCACAAAGTCAGTTTCTTTGAGAATAAGAACTACTAGCTCTGGGATAGGGGTCAGACGCAACCTTTGTTTACACTCCTTTGTACCATCAAGTTTTACAATGTATATAAACTGATTTTTTTAAATTTGAAAACACTTTTTTTTCTTGAATCACAAAGATATACACAGTTACAAAGTTATTCATGGTTGGGTTTCAGTCATATAATGTTTCAACATCTGAACATCTATCCCTTCACCAGTGTACATTTCTCACCACCAATGGTCCCAGTTTCCCTCCCCGCACCTCCTCACTCACCTCTGCCTACCTCGATGGCAGGCACTTCTCTATCTATCTATCTATCTATCTATCTGTCTGTCTGTCTGTCTGTCTGTCTATCTCCCCCGTCTCTCTGTTCTTTTGGACCTTATCAGTTCCTATCTAAAATGATCATTTTCAATTATTGTCATGTTGGTCCCTTCTCTATCCTAACGGCCCTTAACACACTCTTGTGGCAAGCTTCCAACCATTGAGTAGTTCTTGGCCCCTAAACTGATTATTTTTATTTTCACTTTTTAAAACTGATTATTTTTTAAATAGACAATTTCTTCTGAAAAACCAAAGTCTTAAACTTATTTTAAAATCATTGACTCTCCTCTATTTCCCATTCCTGCCCCGAATTAATGTTGTTATCTTATTATAAGATATGGGGATTTGCTGGGGGCTGGAGCAATAGCACAGTGGATAGGGCGTTTGCCTTGCATGCAGCCGACCCGGGTTCGATTCCCAGCATCCCATATGGTCCCCTGAGCACCGCCAGGGGTGATTCCTGAGTGCAGAACCAGGAGTAACCCCTGTGCATCGCCAAGTGTGACCCAAAAAGCAAAAAAAAAAAAAGATATGGGGATTTGCTCCTGGAAGCCCATGTTCTCCCATGAACATATGTCTCACTTGCTTTTCTCTGTGCCTCTTTACTTGCTTTTTCCCACCCTGGAGGAGCTGGGTTCTCCCTGAACACATGCTTTCTCTCTTTCTCAGCATGTTTTATTCAATAAAAACTATCTTGCTTTCCGATGGAAAGAGAGGAGGGGGCAGAGGGAGATGGTAAACATGATTATAGGTCATTATGAAAATGACTTTGTATTATATATTCTTTTAAAGTGTGTTTTGTAAGGACTGGAGAAAGCACAGGGGTGAATGTGCTTGCTTTGAATGTGGCCAATCGCAGTTTGATCTTTGGTACCACATATGATCCCCGGAGCACTGCTAGGGTAAGCCCTGAGCACTCCCACGTGTGGTCCCCCCCCTCAAAGGACTTCTGAGGCCAGGAATGTGGCTTCATGAAAGAATATGTGCCTTATATGTGAAAAGTTTTTAGATTTGATACCCAACACCACACGGTCTCCTGAATACTGCCAGAGCATATGCCACTGTGTACAATCATTTTGAAAATAATAACAGGTGAGAAAAATAATACTCTGCCTTGTGTATTTCATCATTTGGAAAGTAGCACATAAGCAGATTAAATGAGAAATAGTTGATTTAGTGCTTACCAAATTAAGACAATGACTGTAAATTGCATCAGCTCTAGAGTAAAAGTAGTCCGGAATGAAGCTATAGCAAAGAATATCAATGTATCAGAAGGTAAGGACTGCCCATGTAGAAGATTTTTCTGTTTGGGAATGGGGTTGAGGACTTCAGTTACATCTGGGGAGCAGAGATGTGAAAAGAAAATATTTCATTAGTGAACAATCTAGAGTAGAGGAACTTGTTTAAAAAAAAAAAGAAGGAACCAATGAAAATGAAGTCATTTATGCCAAACCCTGCCAAAACTTCGTACTTATTTCTGATTAGTAATAGGTACGTACTTATTTCGTACCTATTTCTGATTCAGAAATTCTCAGAGTGGAATGTTAAGCCCAGCAATGTGGAATTTCCCGTGGGCACTAGAGAAGTCATTTGCATGAGAAAACTCATGTTTTCCCATAAAGGAAGACAGCTTTGCATGAAACAATCTTTTTTCTTCTTCTTCAATCCTTGTTCTGACTGTAAAATCTTCCATGCTATACTATTTCTTATAGGACTGCAGTACCTTTCTTCTTGCTCATTGAAATATTGCCCATTTGTGAATTGTTTAATATAGCTAACTAGACCTTCAAAACAGAAATTGTGGGTCCAGGTATAGCTCAATGAATTGAGAACATGCTTTGTATGTGGGAGTTCTGGGTTTAACCCCCAGCACCACCTGTTTCTCTGAGCACTGCATGGTCCCCAGGGGAATTTACAGGAGATTCCAAGCATCAAGCTGGAAGCACCACCAAAACAAAAGAAGCATTTGTTAAATATAAAATATTTAGCCAGGGTTAGTTCTCAAATAGCTGGAGCACACGCTTTATACATAGGAAATTATGGTCCCCCAACATTGCCACAGGTGCTCCTCACTCCAAAACAGAGAGAAAATGCTGGCCAGGGATAACTCAACAGTAGAGCATCTGCCTTGCATGTGTGAGGTCCTAGTTTCTATCCCTACACCACAACACACACACACACACACACACACACACACACACACACACCCCATTGCAATGCCTAGGGTGCCTCCTTTGTATACCCAAACACTTCTGTCTCGTTTGACAGTTTCTAAACAGACTGCCAATCATCCCCAGCTCCAACAGAAATCACTCATTTGCCAATCAGAATAGAATTGTCTCATTCCACCATTTGTTGTTCAACAACTATGGCAATTTAGATCTTTCAAATGGCAGAGTGAGGTTTTTGCTGGGCATGGCCATGATATTCTTGAAGGCTGAAGAGGTTATTCTGGAATAAATTTGTCTGTCAAAGACTACCCTATAAAATACCTGAGTAGGGGATGAAATCTTCTACATAACATAGTCTAATCTTTAAACAATTTCTTTTTATCAGCATTGTTTTAAAGTTCAAGACAACCAATTGGAACATAGTCTATATTTTATTTTTGTATTTAATTTTTGTAAAGTTGTTCACAATATTTGATTACATCTAATATTCAAACACCAATCCCACCACATTACACGTTCCCATCACCATACTTCAAGTGTTTCCATACCAAACCTCAAATCCTGCCCTCAAAGCTGAACCTAAGTTATTTATTTTGTATTGCTTTTTATGAATAATCTGCTAAAAATGATCCAAAAAAGGTTTCTTGGAGGAAAGTGTATAAAATCGTTGTATTTTACCCAGGAGTCAGTAAGCCCTTCTATAAGAGATTAGTAAAATGTTGTTAAAGGTTGAGCATTGTGTGCTTATATCTATATCTGTAAAAATATATTTCCCCCTAAAATTGGTTGCCATCTACTTCAAACTCCATCAAATGTGGTGTGATACTGTTGGTATATCAGTGGGGTAAAGTATGAGATGTCCAGGAATAGGTTCACTCATGGGTGAGGCTCGACTCCAGTGTGTGGAGAGCAGCTGTGAGCAGGGCAGTGGTTGAGTTCTGGAGGTTTTCGGCTGCCAGGGCTGGCTCCATTGGAATGGGGAGGGGCCTCATCTGCCCTGTCCCCCTCCAGATTGCCCCGGATGAAACAGCCTGATGCAGGGTCTGGCATAATCTGTATTTTTTTTTATTTTTTTGGGTCACACCCGGCATTGTACAGGGGTTACTCCTGGCTCATGCACTCAGGAATTACTCCCGGCGGTGCTCAGGGGACCATATGGGATGCTGAGAATTGAACCTGGGTCGGCCGTCTGCAAAGCAAATGCCCTACCCGATGTGCTGTTGCTCCAGCCCCATAATCTGTATTTTAAAATCAAACGTAGTGCCTGCCATATGTGCATGTACATATACATATACATATACATATATACATGTGTCAATAGGAAGATGTAGGGGCTGGAGTGATGGTAGGGCATTTGCCTTGCATGCGGCCAGCCCGGGTTCAATTCCTCTGTCCCCCTCAGAGAACCCAGCAAGCTACTGAGAGTATCCCACTCGCATGGCAGAGCCTGGCAAGCTCCCCCTGATGTATTTGATATGCCAAAAACAGTAACAAGTCTCACAATGGAGACGTTACTGGTGCCCGCTTGAGCAAATCTATGAACAATGGGAAGGACAGTGCTGCAGGAAGATGCAGCTTCTCTGAGCCTCACTTTCCCTGGCCACCAAATAGATCTTATTCTACCTCTACTAGCACAGGAAGAATTCCACAGGAGCCAGAGAGGTGGAAGCAATTTGAAAGATGCCAAACAATATTCACTTACTCGTTACCATTCCTAAAGAGGTTATGTAACTCCTAAAATAGATCGTATTTAGTCTTTCTGTGCTCACTGATACTAAAGTTGTCAGCTGCCTAGTACTGGATTCGTGGTTTAGCTTTCTGTCCAGCAAAATAAAAATATCAAAGCTAGATACAAACTCAACACATTAAAACGCAATGTAAAATGCCTTTACTATGAAAGAGTTCCTGGATAAAACTTTTAGAAATATACAGCTATCCTGGGGCTGGAGCTATAGCACAGCGGGTAGGGTGTTTGCCTTGCATGTGGTTGGCCCAGGTTCGATTCCTCCACCCCTCTTAGAGAGCCCGACAAGCTACCGAAAGTATCTCACCCCCATGGCAAAGCCTGGCAAGCTACCCATGACGTATTCAATATGCCAAACACAGTAACTAGTGTCACAATGGTTTGAGCAAAATCGATGAACAACGGGAGGACAGTGACAGTGACAGCTCTCCTGGTGATAGCAAAACAGTATCCATAATAAAGGAAGATGGGAGGCTAGAGCTATAGTACTGCAGGTAGGATGTTTGCCTTGCACATGGCTGACCCAGTTCAATACCCAGCATCCCATATGGTCCCTTGAGTACCACCAGGAGTAATTCCTGAGTGCAGAACCAGGAGTAACCCCTGAGCACCACTGGGTGTTACCCAAAAAGTCAAAAGGAACGAACTTCATATGTACATACACAAAAATAAATGCACTTCTTACCTCAATAATGGCATACTTTTTTGTTAGTTTCAGCATTTGCATTATATTTAGTGTTATATTTCTTTTTATTTATATTTAGTTATATTTAGTATTTGCATTACTGTAAATATAGATGCCATAATGACACAGTCAGATCCCTCTTATGGCCTTACTCTATTCTGCTTTAATTTGGGTGCTATATCTAACATTTCTTGGGAGTTACTCTATTCTCAGTGCTTGCTCCCAGTGGTGCTGAGTGACCATGAGGTGCCAGGGTAGAACCCAGGACCCAGGAGTGCATGCAAAGCAGGCACTCATCTGTTGGGATTCTCTGGGTTCCAAGATCTCTCTTGATCAGGGAAGAACTTGTCCCCCAGCCGCTGACCAATGCCTCTCGTTGTAAGCTCTTTGAATTACTGTTGATTCTTGAACATTGTGGGCTTGATTTTGGGAGGGAGGGGTTGCTGTGTAACACCTGGCAATGTGTTTACTCTTGGCTCTGCACTCAGGAATTACTCCTGGCGGTGCTCAGGGGACCATATGAGATGCTGGGAATTGAACCCAGGTCAGCCGCATGCAAGGCAAATGCCCTACCCACTGTGCTATCACTCAAGCCCCAGGGCTTGATTCTTGAACAACAGCACATCTACATGCTGTTGACACTCGTGTATGTTGTACAGGCTGATCCCCACAGTCAAGGACGTCACCTCCCAGCCTGCAGGCAAAATCTGCAGATGGAAAAATGCACCTCCAGACAAGACATCCCACGGTCAAAGCTCCACTGAAACTGACTAAGCTATTATTTCAACACCTGCAGAATAGCGTGTCCAGAGCCACCCTACTCAGTCCCAAGCACGGGCTTCTTGGGACAGGCCCAGCTTGAGAGCTCCCGTTGGGGTCCACGAAGACCAAACTCTCCCTCTGCCCAACCCGCTTTCTTGCTTCTCTTCCCTCCCAGAGGAGTCCCCCAAATGGACTTCCTGCGTGGGGATGGTCTCCAGGGCCACTCTGGGGAACTGCCTCAGACAGTCAGGATGGGAACTGCCCTGAGAGAACAGGTGCTGAGTAGAGGCTGTGGGAGCTGGATCCCACCACCACTGGTTGGCAACGAACAACAGACCATGGCCAGAGCGGAGGGGAGTGCAGACAGAAGGGGAGAGCGGGGGGGAGTCCTCCCTCTGCTGCTGGGCACTGCATCAGGCACTAGAGCTGGGAAGGGAGCGGCCGCAGCAGAGACTCATGCTTGAGCGAATCTCAGTGATGCTTGAGCAAGACAAATGCATAAATAATAGAAAATAGGATCACAAAAGCTCAGAGTGAGGGACTATGTGTTGAATGTGTGAAAACGTGAACGCGAAAGACTGCTGCCACAGAGATGGCAGGGGAGTTGCAGTTCAGGCTCAGCTCTGCATCATCACAGAGAGTAAGGATGAGAACAAGGATGAGAAGCTGAAAGAGGATAAGGACCTCAGCATTGAAGCACCCACGAAACGGGTGCATCTGTCCACTATTATGGGATTCTTACTCCCCTCTTCCAGGACACCGTGCAGAGGTCAGTGACTTACAAACCAGCACAGGCTCCTTCAGATCTGCCCAGCTTCCTGAGCGGAACACTATGAACACTAGACTAATCAGTAGCTAAATATGCATATTCCTTCCTTCCTTCCTTCCTTCCTTTCCTTTCCTTTCCTTTCCTTTCCTCTCTTTTTCTTCTTTCTTTTCTACTTTCTTTCCTTCTTTACTTCTTTCTTTCTTTCTTCTTTCCTCCCTTCTTTCGTTTTCTACTTCTTTCTTTCTTTCTTTCTCTTTCTTTCTTTGTTTCCTTCCTTCTTTCTCTCTTTTTCTTTCTTTCTTTCTTTGTTTCCTTCCTTCTTTCTCTCTTTCTTTCCTTCTTTCTTTGTTTCCTTCCTTCTCTCTCTTTCTCTTCCTTCCTTCCTTCCTTCCTTCCTTCCTTCCTTCCTTCCATACTTTCTTTTAATTTTTGGGTCACACTGGCAGTGCTCAGGAATTACTTCTAGAAGGGCTCGGAGAGCCATATGGGGTGCTGGAGATCAAATGAGGTTTGACCCTGTTTGAGGCAAACACCCTACCTGCTCTACTATTTGCTCTGGCCCCATGTGTGTGTTTCCGCCCAGAGAACTAGTACACAGGACAGTAGGGGTTAAGGCATTTGCACTGCACATGATCCAACCTTAGTTCAATCCCCAGCACCACTCTCGACCCTCATATTTATTTATTAGTTTTATAGTGGTCTATAGGGCTGGAGCGATAGCACAGCGGTAGGGCATTTGCCTTGCACGCAGCCAACTGGCCGACCCGAGTTCGATTCCTCCGCCCCTCTGGGAGAGCCCGGCAAGCTACCGAGAGTATCTCACCCACATGGCAGAGCCTGGCAAGCTCCCCGTGACATATTCGATATGCCAGACACAGTAACAAGAAAGTCTCACGATGGAGACGTTACTGGGCCCGCTCGAGCAAATCGATGATCAACGGGAGGGCCTTTATTTTATTTTACTTTATAGTGGTCACAGTGCTCAGCCCAGATAGTTGGGCGCTGGGCCTGGCAGTGTAGGTCTTGGAGACTGCTCTGAGAATTGAATCAGGACTGAACCATTTTCCAGGCCTCATTCACAAGATTTAGTCACAACCAAAAGATCCACCGCTATCTCCCAGAACCTTACCACATCCGCCCTCCCAGGCACTCCTGGCTAAGACATAAAGAGTTCACTGAACTCTAATCTATGACACTGATAAGCAGCCTTTGTGTATAAAAAGAAAGAAAGTTACAGGTGAATGAATAGAGAAGAAACAAATAGTTCCACTCTGCAGAAAAAACCTGGGTTGGACAGTGGAGACTGCATTGAGGCCCTCCTTGAGCCCACTCCCACTTCTTCCTTACCAAACCACCACACACCCTCTGAGGATGCCTCTTCATCAGTTCTGCACATGCCATGTAGGTTCGTTGCATGGTCCTCAATTGGACATGCTCATCCTTCTCTCTCATGAATATGGATGAGTTTTCTAAAAATCCACTTGAATATGCATAAGCTGTTAGTTACAACAGTCTGTGTCTGCTAGCATAATACCAGCCCCTGACACCCTCTCTTCAAAGCTGTGCTCCAGCCAGTGCTAGTGGACATTCTTCCCACCTTCTGTTGTTTTTATGTGAAAAAATCCCTTCCTCCACCCTGTCTTTTTCTTTCTTTGTTTTTTTCTTTTCTACTTTTTTGTTTGTTCATTTGCTTATGGTGGGGAAAAGGATGGTCACCCATTTGGCAATGATCAGAGGTTATTCCTGGCCCTCCTCTCAGGAGGTGGTCAGCGGACTATATGGGATGCTGAGGATCAAACCTGGGTCTGCTGCATACAAGGCAGGTACTCTACCCACTGTATTATCTCTCCAGCACCTAAAGCCCCCCTTTTCCTGTTACAGTTGTTCCTGTGCTTTTATTTTGGATTGTGGGGTGAAAGGGGTAAAGGGAGAGAAGGATCTACAAGGAATTTGACAAGAGAGAGTGTGTCTCTGGACGCTGTTCAGGATGGCCTTGGCTTGGCCTCTGTCTCCTTTGAGGTCCCTGAATTCTCTGTGTGTCTGTGTGTCCAAGCCAAAGAAATTAGATTTCAGCCTCTTGATGGCAGGGGAAAAGCAAAGAAAGAACTGTTTGATTATTAAGCAGTTTTGCAGGAAACCCGTTGGTTTACTCCCTGGAGGTCCCGAGAGAGGCTGTTTTCAGTGTTCTCGTCTGAGAACCAGACAAGAGATTGGCTTGTCAGCGTAGTTTTTCCCATAGGTTTGGGATGCAGAACATGTCTTGTCTTTTGTCACGTGGAGTGTCTTGGTAGCATGAGAAGCCAAAGCTGGGAACAAAGGGGAGATCAAGTTGCCTGCTGTGTGATGCTGCCGGCAGGCCTTCTCACCCTGGGCTGGTTTGCTCTGCCCTGGTCCAATGGCAGAATAAACACAGACAAGCCAGCCTTACTAACCTTTAGGCTTTGCTTTTCTGAGAATGATTACAAGGGGCTTTGGAATTCAAGTCCCAGTTACTTCATTTAATTTGGGGATGTGTGGGTGCATTCTTTAGATTCTGTCTTGGCTAGTTAGAACCAATTGAATATAACAATATGACATCTGCCTGTGGAAGGCCCTCACATCCTCCAAACTACAGGTCTTGGGCCCATCTTTGGCTTTTCCTAACCCCACAGAGTCCTTCTACATTTTCTGCTTGGAGGAATGGAGATACAAGGAAAGGGGAAAAGTTGAAAAACTCTTGAAACCCTCAACCTTAAAAGCCCATCTCTGCCTTTTATTTATTTATTTAGGCTTATTGGATCATACCCAGCAGTGCTCAGGGGTTACTTCTGGCTCGCAATCAGAAATTACTCCTGGCGGTGCTCAGAGACCATATGGGATGCTGGGGATCGACCCCAGATCAGTAGTGTGCAAAGGAAATGCCCTATCCACTGTACTGTTGCTCCGGCCCCAGCCTATCTCTGGGGCCATTTTAACAATTTTAGAAATTAGCCGGAATACTCCTTCATAGGGAGAAAGAATACTTTTTATTCAGCCAAGTGTTTAGCAAGTCTCTGGGGAAGAGGCAAAACTTTTCTTCTACCTTTTGACAGTCTGTTAAGCTGGGCCTGAGAATCAAGTTGATGGAAGACAGAAAAGGGAAAAAAGTAGACAAATCATGGTCAATATTCTTATACATACTTAGGAGCATATGAAGACAAAACCCCCACTCCCAACCCGAAGTTATTTAAGTGCTTAAATTACTTCTGTTGTACAACAGTAGTAATTGTGGAAAGTGACTACAATTGTAAGGAGAGAGTAGAAAATCTGGACAAGTCTAACAGGCTTTGTTTGCATGGATGTCTATTAGCCTTGATACCTTTGTTGGGGCTAGAGCTATAGCACAGCGGGTGGGGTATTCGCCTTGCACACGGCCGACCTGGATTCGATTCCTCTGTCCCTCTCGGAGAGCCTGGCAAGCTATCGAGAGTATCCCGCCTGCACAGCAGAGCCTGGCAAGCTACCCGTGGCATATTCAATATGCCAAAAACAGTAACAATAAGTCTCACAATAGAAACGTTACTGGTGCCTGCACGAGCAAATCGATGAAACAGGACAACAGTGCGACAGTGCTACAGTGCTACCTTGTTTACACTGACAGAACATTTGGTTTGGTTTGGTTTGGTTTCTGGCTGGAGAAATAGCTCAGTAAGCCAGAGCACAGACTCTGCATGAAGAACGGCCAGCTTTGATCCTAGCACCACACAGTCCCCTGAGCAACACTGGGTCCAGTCCCAAAGCAAAAATATAAACAATATTCTCTCCCTCCTATAACAGGGAAGCCCCTTTTCAGGTAGGATTATTAGCTCCTGTTTTGCTGAAGAGAAGCAGAGACTAACAGATCTTTCTGGCAACTATGACTCAAAATAATCCTAGTGCTAGAGTGGCATGTTTGGGCCCCTAACTGGCACATTCTACAATTCTTCACCCCAACAAACAGACCGGTTTTTGGGACTGAATTGTGCCTCTCCTCTGCCCGCCCAAATCTCATATACAGGCTCTGACCCAGGGGCAAGAGAGAGTACAGGGGTACTGGTCCCGCATGTGACTGACCCTGGTTTGACTTCCAACATCACATCTGGTCCCTGATCACAGCCATGGGTGATCCATCAGGACCACGAAGAAGCCCTAAGCATGCTGGATTAACCCCCTTGAACCCTCTCCCCCCAAATTATGATTCCTTGTACATTACAATGTAACTGTTTTTGGAGAAAGTGTCTTAAGAGAGGCCACTGATTCTTGATATCCTTTCAGTATCAATATTACAAACCACAATGCCCAAAAGGAGATAGAGAGAGAGAAAGAGAGAGAAGAAAACTGCCTGCCATAGAGGCAGATAGTGGGTGGGAGGTGGGAGTTGATGGGAGGGAACCTGGGGACACTGGTGCTGGGAAATGTATACTGGTGGAGGGATGGGTGTTGGAACACTGTATGATTGAAATTCAATCATGAATAGCTTTGTAAGGGTCAATCTCACAGTGATTCATTAAAAAAAAAGTTAATAAAAAAAGAACAATGCCTTGCTTGTGACAACAATGTCAGTGTTCTGTGGGGGGGAAAAAATGGATTGACTTTACTCTCAAGAGTAAATATACGATACATAGGAATATCCCAGGAAATGTTACCCTAGAGAATTCTGGATCTGCCCCGTGAATGATGCCCACAGCCCAGCCATCTCCCAAGGCTCAGGACAGCAGTGAAGGCTGGATCAGGACACTTCTCCAGGAAAGCTGTCTCAGAAAGGTCACATCTCACAGACTGCACCCCCGCCCGCACCCCACCCGACCCCACGGCCAGGACATGTGTCTGCCCTTTCTCTCTCTGGCAATGCTCTCAGGAGACCTTTCCTCGCTGCCTAATTGGGTTCTTTACTCCGAGTGCCAGCTTTCTGATGATGGCTGTTTACAGCTTCCCCGCTCCTGGTTGTGGAGTAGGAGGGGGGGTAGACGACCGTTGACAGAAGCGGTTTCTAGAGAAACTCGTCTCTTTTTCTCCCCTGACACAGTCTGTGAGAGGAGAAGAATCTTCAGGGACAAACTGAGGAACAAAATAGAAAAGCCCAAGCAGGGCTGTGAATCCTTGCAGGGCATTCTTCATGCATTGCTCAGGGAGGGGCCCCGGAGTTCAAACTCTCTGCCCTGTTGGCATGCCAGAGGCCCAAGACAGAGCCAAGCAGGAGTTAGAGTTAGAGTTACATGAATGCTGTTAGAGAATCAAGTGTGTGCACCTTGATAAAACCGGGGTAGACTTATAAATGGATGGACATGGAGAGGATCATGCTGAGTGAAATGAGTCAGAAGAAGAGAGACCGACATAGAATGATTTCACTCATTTGTGGGTTATTTTTTTAAAAAGCATAGTGTGAGACTAATACCCAAGAACAGTAGAAATAAGGGCTACAGTTGGAAGCTTGCACAAGTGGTAGTTGCACTTAGCATAGAAAAGTCCACTATAACAATCTGTCATTGTCACTGTTCTCCTGTTGTTCATCAGTTTGCTCAAGCAGGCCCACTATAACAATGATAGTTGAAACTAATCACTGGAGAAGAACTGAGTGCTGAAACGAGGTAAAAAGACAAACAGAATAACCTTTTGGTGCCTATATTGCTAACCATAATACCCAAAAGGAGAGAGAGAGAGAAAGAGAGAGAGAGAAAGAGAGAGACACAGGCAGACAGACAGACAGAGAATGTGAGAATGAGGGAAAGTGAGAATTTGAGTGAGAAAGAAGTGTGTATGCCATAGAGGCAGATTGGGGTAGGGAGTTGGCGGGAGGAAAACTGGGGATATTAGTGGTGGGAAATGGTGAAGGGACAGGTGTTGAACACTGTATGACTGAAGCCCAATCATGAACAACTTTGTAACTGCGTATCTCACAGTGATCCAATAAAAAATAATTTTTTTAAATGGTGGAGATACAGCTCAGTGGACTAAGTTCATATTTTGCATGTTGGAGACCCAGGTTCTATTCCAGGCACCACATGATCCCCTGGGTACCACCAGGAGTGACCTCAGAGCTGGAAGTAGCCCACAGCACTGCAGAGTCACCCCCTTCTACGCCTCACACATCCATCATATTCTGAAGACACCAGAGAGTTGGGAGATCAGAACCAAGACAGTGCTTGGAGGAGCTGCAGCCGGAGAGGCCAAAGGCTTTAAAGAGGACCTGGGTGAGTTTCTGCCCATCAGCCCTGCATAGACAATATGAGCCTACAATCAGGTCTACAGAATCTAGTAGCCTGGGAAATTTCTGCCACCCTGAGGTCAATGATTTGATGGCACCTGAGCTTGAGTGAGGATGAGATTTTTACTCTTTTCTGGTCAAAGGAGAGGGAATTGAGTCGCTTCTAACCAGACAATGGATTCTTTGTATGAGGGAAAGAATTCAAAGATGAAGGGACCAGAGAGATAGACTACACAGAAGTTAAAGGTGTTTGCCTTGCAAGCAGCCAATTCTGGTTCAATGCCTGGATCCATATATGGTCCCCCAGGCCCCACCAAGAGTGATGCCTGATTTAAAGCACATAGTATGAGACTATTACCCAAGGACAGTAGAAATGAGGGCCTGGAGGACTGACTCATGGTTGGAAGCTTGCTACTAGTGGGGATGGAAAGGGCAGTTAGGATAGAAAAGGGTATCACTATGAAAATGATAGTTGGTGGGAGATGTGTGCAGAAAGTAGATAAAGGACCAAACATGAAAACTTCTCAGGGTCTGTATTGCAAACCATAATGTCCAAAAGTAGAGAGAGATTATGGGGAATCATATCTGCCATGGAGGCAGAGGGAGGATGGGAAAGGGGGGTTATACCAGGGATATTGGTGGTGAGGTATGTGCACTGGTGGAGGGATGGGTGTTTGATCATTGTGTGATTGTAACCCAAACATGAAAGCTTATAACTATCTCACGGTAATTCAATAAAATTAATAAAAAATAAATGAAAAAAAAAAGAAAACGAGAGTTGAAAGTGATCATTTTGGACAAGAATTGAGTGCTGAAAGTAGATAAAGGAAAATACATAATAATCTTTCAGTATATTCAGTATTTGTATTACCCAAACAGAGAGAGAGAGAGAGAGAGAGAGAGAGAGAGAGAGAGAGAGAGAGAGCCTGTCCTAGAAGCAGACTGGGGGATATGGGGGTGAAAGAAGAGAAACGGGATGCTGGTGGTGGCAAATGTACTTTGGTGAAGGGACGAGTGTTGGAGCATTGTATGACTGAAACCCAATCGTGAACAACTTTGAAACTGGGGAAAAAAATAAATAGAAAATAAAATGATCCCTGAGTGCATAGCCAGGTGTAAGGACAAGGTATGGGTGTGATCCGAAAAACAGAAGGAAGGAAGGAAGGAAGGAAGGAAGGAAGGAAGGAAGGAAGGAAGGGAGGGAGGGAGGGAGGGAGGGAGGGAGGGAGGGAGGGAGGAGAAAAGAGAGGAGAGGAAGGAAGAAAATGGGAAATGAAAGAAGGGAAGGGGAGGAGAGTGAAGAAAGGGGAGGGGAGAGGAAGGAAAGGAAGGGGGGGAGGGAAGGAGGGGAGTGGAGGGAAGGGAAGGGAAGGGAAGGGAAGGGAAGGGAAGGGAAGGGAAGGGAAGGGAAGGGAAGGGAAAAGCAGATCTGACAGATGTTACAGAGTGTACATAGGAAAAAATGGTTTTATTCAGGCGAGTGTGCATCAGAGTGTGCACAGTTTGAGTTCGGGTATGCCTATGGGAGAAGGGGGCCTGCTGGGTTTAGGGTGACTTAACTAAGGTATGAGATGTTGATGGAGGGGTTAAGTATGTTTGAGGGGTGCTGGGGTCGCACAGGCATAGTGAGATTCTGTTCTTATTCAGATGCCACAGAAGACAGATATCACCAGCATCTCATTATCCATAGAGTTGATATCTGTTTGGCCTTAATGAAAGGAAAAGGTGAAAGTGGGTTCAGAGTCTCTTCCTTCTACATGCATCAGTAACACTTGTGGAACTGGTTCCTCTGTGCTCCCTCATGATCAGAAGCTGGTAACAGAAAGAATCCCAAGAATGTGGGTTTGGGTGTTTCCATCCTCTCTAGGTGGTTTTCTTTTCTCTTCTCTTCTCTTCTCTTCTCTTCTCTTCTCTTCTCTTCTCTTCTCTTCTCTTCTCTTCTCTTCTCTTCTCTTCTCTTCTCTTCTCTTTCCTTCTTTCTTTCTTTGTTTCCTTCTTTTTTCCTTTCTTTCTTTCTTTCTTTCTTTCTTTCTTTCTTTCTTTCTTTCTTTCTTTCTTCTTTCTTTCTTCCTTTCTTTGTTTCCTTCTTTTTTTCTTTCTTTCTTCCCTCTTTCTTTCATCTTTATTTTATCTTTCTTTCTTTTGTCTTTCTTTTTTGTATTTCTTTCATTTTTCTTTTGTCTTTCTTTTTCTCTCTCCTCTCTTTCCTTCTTTCTTTCTTTCTTTGTTTCCTTCTTTTTTCTCCTTCCTTCCTTCCTTCCTTCCTTCCTTCCTTCCTTCCTTCCTTCCTTCCTTCCTTTCCTCTTTCTTTCACCTTTATTTTGTCTTTCTTTTGTCTTACTTTTGTATTTCTTTCATCTTTTTTGTCTTTCTTTTTTCTCTCTCCTCTCTTTCCTTCCTTCCTTCTTTCTTTCTTTCTTTCTTTCTTTCTTTCTTTCTTTCTTTCTTTCTGTGGGGGGGGTGTTGGAGATTGGGCCATACCAGCAGTGCTCAGGGCTTACTCCTGGCTCTTTGCTCAGGGTTCACTCCTGATGGAATGGAATTTGGGTTGACAGGTTCTCGCTTAGTTCACAGCGCGCCTCCCTCTGCCTCCCAGACTGCTGGGTGCAGGTGGGGAATGAAAGGCACACACAGAGTGGGTGGGGACAGGGCACCAAGCAGGAAGCAGAAGTGGTTATCTCAGCTCCCACCCCAGGGCAGCATGCAAAGCAAGTGCCCTGCCTGCTGGACTATTGTTTCAGCCCCAGAGGTCGCCCTTTGTAAGAGACATTGACACGGGTCGAAATCTATGTCAGGGTCTCTCTGAAGGCTTTTCAAAATCTGAATCTCGCCATTTTATTTCTTTATATACATATCTTATTTATTTACATATGTTTTATATTGTATTCTATAATATATGTTGATTTTATTTAGATATGTATTTTATGTATATGTATTATTATGTATGCATGCATGCTTGAATGCATGAATTTAATTCAGAGTGTGGGAAATCCAAACTAGATCTCATACATTAGAAGCGCGTGCCCTACTGCTGCACCTCCTGACCAGAACTAAGCTCTCGCACACTCTCTAGAATAGAAAAACTAGGTGTATAGAACAACCGCTATAGTCTGCACTCGCCTCCCCTCCTAGCCCTACCCCCATCCCTGTGCCCAAACATCCTTGGTCTTAGCTAAGGTCATTTAAGAGGGTGACAACAACCAGGTGGGAGATTTACTTACTCCGCCTTCCATGGTTGCGGGAAGCAGACATGTTATGATTCGTCTCTTCCTCCATAACAGTCTGCCCCTTGCTTATCTAGCTGGCAGCAGAGGATTTCCCCTGCTCCCCACATCCTCCAATAACACCCAGGAGGACACTGGTGTTGGAAAATTACAGTGGTGAAGGAATGGGCTTTGCAATATTGCAGGACTGAAATGCAATCAAGAACACTTTTGTAATGCTCTATCTCACAGTGATTCAATAATAATAATAATAATAATAAATTTTTTAAACATACAATAACACCCAGGATCAACCAAAGCAGAAGCTGCTTATTTGGGAAAGTTTCCAGACCTGCCCACATGGAAAAATCATCAGTCCTCTAGAAAATGAAGGGTTTTACTGCTTCCGGAAACAGTGAAAAACAGAGGGGAAAATGCTAACAGTGAGTGAGGAAAGGGAAGCAGGATCTTGGGAGTGAACTTACTAAGAGCCCAGACCTAGAGCTTCTGTCCTTATGGGACTCTCGGGAATCTGTGTCCATTGAAAAGCTACAGTTCAGGGATTGGATAACGAACCCAAAAGCCTGGAGCACATGCCTGGCATACAGAGGCACCAAGATTGATCCCCGACCCCACACAAACCCAGAGCAGTGCCGAGTGTATCCATGGCTGCCCTTGGCACTGCTGGGCCCTAGCACTGAACTGGCTGGGTCTAGCATTGATACCATTGGAAGAGGTGGTTCAAATGTCAATATAATACATGTGTCCAGGGATGCTGGGGAAGGGAGCGGGGAAGAGGGGGAACAGAAGGACTGGGTGAATGGATTAGAATCTTTAAGTCTTCCTAGAACCCCAAATCCCTTGAGCCTTGGGATAAGTATAGGGATAAAAAACATCTCAGAGCCAAATAACCACCACTCGATCCCATTCTTCCCACCCTCACCCCCTACCCACAAACATACACACATGGGGGTTCTTTTCTATAGTTCAAAACAACAGCCAGACCTGACCTTATCACGAATCCCAAACTCATTATAGACTAACCTAGGCTTTCTTTGCTTTCATCTGGACACTAACTTGGTTCCTGCACCTCAGTGTCGGTGGGAACCTCCATCTCAGTCTCTTTCATCTGTGAGCCCAGTGAGCCACACCTGCTGATTCCCAGTCCCTGGTGGAGTTCTGTTCCCCCAGAGTGGGCTGGCCCTGGGACCATTTTAACAAAGGAAATGTGGAAGAAATCATGTTGTACTGGGACTTCTGAACCCAGCCACTGAGAGTGCCTGGAAGCTTTTCACTTCTGTGTTTTGGGAAAACTAGCCACATTGTAAGACATCTGACCACTTTGAGAGCCTCAGGACGATCGGAAGCCAAGCTAGGTATGTGGAGAGGCAACATGGGGGAGGATCCTTGGCCAATTCCCCAGGCACCCGTGCAAGATGGCTATCTGTATGGTCCAGCCAGTTTATGCCAGGCAGAGCAGAGATGTGCAGTTTCTGTCCAGGCTTGCCCAAACTACATAATTGCTCTAAGCCACTAAACTTTGGCATAGTTTATTGTATAGCCATTGAAAATCAAGATGTCTGTCCTTATCAGTCATATCAACCACTTCCTTTCAAGCTACCTCATCTTCTTTGCCAACTTGCCCAGTACACTCAATGCAGTGTTTGCTCTAGCTCATTTTAGAACTTTATACATATTTGTACTGTGAAGTTCTCTGCCTCCTTTGGTTATTGTCAAAAATTTTTAATCTCAGGATAGGAGAGATAGTACAATGGTGCTTGCCTTACATGCAGCTGACCTGGGTTTGATCTCCATCACTTCATATCGTTCCCGAGTCCTGCCAGGAGTGATCCCTGAGCACAGAACCACAGAACCGTGAGTAAACCCTGAGCACCACCAGATGTACCCTAAAACAAAGCAAAATAAATATTTCAGGGCTGGAGAGATGGTACAGGGGTTAAGGTTGCCTTGCACGTGGCCCACCCTGGTTCAATCCTTAGTACTGTGAATGGTTCCTCAACCCCGCCAGGAGTGATTTCTGAGCACAGAGACAGGAGTAAGCCCTGAGTACAGTCAGGTGTGACCCCAAAACTGAAAAAAATTAAAAATCTCTTCTTACAGTTAAAAAACTGAGAATGACTAAATCGAATTAGCCATTTAGAACCAGGCAAGAATTAATACTTTCCACATTTCACACATAAGGAAATGTCCAAATTTGCTTGTCATTCTTTTTTTAGGTTTTAGGGTCACACCTGGAGATGCTCAGGGGTAACTCTTGGCTCTACACTCGGTAATTACTTCTGGTGGGGCTTGGGGAGGATCATATGGGGATCGAACATGGGTCAGGCACGTACAAGGCAAGTGCCTTACTCTCATGTACTATCTCTCCAATCTCTGCTTGTCATTCTTGAGCTTCAGTGGCATGCACTCTGGGTTTTGAATGCTCAAAAGGGATGCCTGTGTAGAGAATAGCATTGCACATTTCAGATAAAAAGGAAACAGTGATTAAAGAGGCTCATATGTTGTAGTTGGTGGCTATTCTAATAAGCCCACACAGACAGGGGTATTGACTGGTACAATCTTGTGGGTTATGGTATGGATAAGAGGAAAAACAATCTACAAACTGATTGGAAAACAAAAAAAATTGCCACTTGCAATATGGAGGTTTCTCAGGTCCACTTAGTTTCAGCAAGGTGCCTCTGTGCTGAGTGGGGTTCACAGGAGAGGATTCACTGCTTTTCTGTTTTTCAGCTTCATATGTAACTGGTTCTCTTATTTGCACCAGCTTGCACGGGTTTCTGTTCCCTACAGTGAAAAGATCACTACCTGAGAAAGACGCCCGCTGAAAGACCACATCTAGACAACCAAAGAAAATGGCCAGGAGCACATTTTAAAAATATGTTTACTGACAACACAGTTGGCTGCTAGTAGGTTTCCTAATAAATTTTATATTAGGAGAGAAATGAAAGGCCATGACAGGAAATTCTCAACAAGTAATTTGATTATAAGCATATTTCCTTCATAGGCTACAATTTGATTCTGACTCTCATTACCTTTTGACAAGAACCGTAAGACGTGGGTTGTTGAGTCAACAGTTTGGGAAACTCTTGCCACTGTTCACAGACCAGTGGGGGTACACAGAGCAGATGCCAGAAACCATCTTTATTTTCCTGAAGGGGCTGAGCGCTAGGAGACAGGCGACTGAGTGCAAACACAGTCAGAAACTGTCAAACTTCATCTCGGAGTCCTGACCCAGGGACCCTGTCACCTCTGTGCTGTGCTTCCGGCTGCCCTGTCCCTCCTGTGGGCTTTAAGGAGATGTGTTTCTGACCATTGAAAGCTCCAGGCTCTGTAGAGACTCTCCTAAGCTCAGTGCTTTGTACTTATAATAGCATGGTCAGTTAGGGAACTCGTAAAAATAGAATGCATATCATAAGGTCATTTGCTCGCAGGTGTTTCCTCCTATGACTAAACATTTCAGTGCTTGGAGGTGCATTCTGCCTTTAACATATTTTACTGAACCCTTCTTCTGTGGGTATTATGCCTGTCACTCAACTCCCCGGCAAGGGAGACCCTATAGTCAAAGGTTTTTACACTTGTCATGATGGCATACCAATCAAATGGGACACCAGGGTAATCTTTATTCATTTCAGTGGATATTGTGGAACATTATTTTACAAGCTCGTGCCAACCTTGTAGATAAGAAAGTGGTGAGGTCAGTGGGCTCTCTTCTGCGGTCCTCAGCCTCTTCTCACATCAAGAGGCTCATTCCATCTTCTTCTGTGTGTGTGCGTGTGTGTGTGTTAAATGTGAACTTTAAGTTGTCATTGTGGAAATGATACATCTGGTTAAGCTCCTGTAGAAATGTAAGTGTGAGTGAAATTTCAGGAAGATTTCATAAAACCAAGTACACCACAAGTGCAGTTGAAGTGGAACTCGGATCTCCCAACTTCAACAAGGGAAGGTCAAGAGCCCCTTCACCACGGCCCTTGACTCTGCTTCTTCAGGCAGGAAAGTCATCCTTCAAACAGACTTTCACTGACCTTAGGCCTGGCCCTCCCACAGCCTAAATAAGTCCAAAGAAGCTCAAAAAGCTATGGGCCAGTTCTCCGCACTCTCCCCAGATATTCCCTTTTGCCTGTCCTCTTCTCTGTCATCTGATAGCCATAAGTGGTTTCTAATTACTCAGGTTTCTTGTTCATAAACACTGAACAAAGCTTTATCCAATAAGTACATTATCCACAACCCAGGAGCGATAGCACAGCGGGTAGGGTGTTTCCCTTGCATGTGGTCAACCTGGGTTCAATTTCTCTGTCCCTCTCGGAGAGCCCAGCAAGCTACCAAGAGTATCTCGCACGGCAGAACCTGGCAAGCTACCCGTGGCGTATTCAATATGCCAAAAACATTAACAAGTCTCACAATGGAGACATCACTGGTGCCCACTCGAACAAGATCGATGAACAACGGAATGCTACAGTTCTACATTATCCACAAGCCCATCATCCATCCATTTTTTGATCTAGGTAACTCTGGTTTACAAGCGTTATCTGGATTAAAGTTATCTGTTGACAAGTTACCTGTGTTTTTCTTCAGCTTCATACACTTCAAATAGATACCCTGCCACTCCCAACACCGAAGCACCAATAACCCTCTATTTCAGTCTCCTTTGGACCGGCTGCACCCTTGGCCCTGGTCTCTCTTTCTTCTGGTAAATTCTGTTCTGCAATCAGGATCCAGGAATTTGCTCTTATTTGTCTGCTTGTGTTTTGTTTCCCTTCCTTTGTTTCTTTATGTCCCAAATATGAGTGAATTCATTTGATATTTGTCTTTTCCCCTGTTAATTACTCACTTGACATTTCCCCTCCAATTCCATTCAAATTTGTCACAAATGACAAGATTTTATATTTTCTTACAGTTGATTAGAATTTGTGTGTGTGTGTGTGTGTGTGTGTGTGTGTGTGTGTGGTGTGTGTGGGGGGGGAAGGGGGCCCATATCTTCCTGACATCCCTCTCTCATTGGGCACTCGGACATTTCCATAGAAACCTCTTTTTGTAAGATGACCAGGGAAGACTGTTGTGCCCTGACAGTGACATCACATCAAAGTAGCTCATTTCTCAGCTTGTTCTCTGCATTTTCTTATTTGATTACAAATTGAAGGTTGTCAGGACAAAAGGTAGGCTTTCCCCTTTAGGACTTTGTCAACAGAAGTCTAATTAAGTCTTTGGCTCTGATTGGTCCAAATCTTGGAGAATCACACATGTTGCTGTGTTTGTTTGAATCAAATATACTAGCAAATCTTCCAGGCTACTCTGGAGGACCCACTCTCACTTATTTTAACTTTTCAATAGGCCTAAGGAAATAACAGCCCTTCCTGACCCCTAGGGTGAGCACGTCTGTGCATTAATCTGAGGACACAGGCTCACTTTACTGTTTTCTCTTTCCCAGCCTCCATGCTGTGTACACATTCTCACAGTCCTCGTTCTCAAGACTTCTACCAGTTTGCCTCATCATTGAAAGTCTAGAACAGCTGTGGATAAATACTGGGATTTTATCTCCAGCATTCACTACCAGGCTAAAACCTGTATTTCCTAGTTCTGCCCTAACTCTTATTTGCCAATGGGGCTTGGCCCTTATAATTTATTTATTCTTTTGAGACTTTATTTATAACTTTAGCCACAGAGGAAAATATCTAATAACTCCCGGACCTAAGATGTCAAAGGAATTGTGCTGGTTTAGCACAATATCTTTTACTTTATTTGTTTTATGAGTCACATCTAGCAGCATTATGGGGGCTGTGTTTGGAAGTGCTCAGGGGAATCATGAAGTACAGGGGATGGAATCCAGGCCTCCTACATGCCAAGCAAGGCTTATTGCTCAACCTTATGATTAACATTAGGTGGCCAAATAATTCTTTGTTGCAGTGATAAGCAATATTCTTTTTTTTATTTTTATTTTATTGAACCATTGTGAGATAGGTTATGTTTGAGTTACAATCACACAATGATCAAACACCCATCCCTCCACCAGTGCACATTCCCTACCACCAATATCCCTGGTATACGCCCCCTTTCCCACCCTCCCACTGCCTCCATGGCAAACAGTATTCCCCAGACTCTCTCTCTACTTTTGGGAATTATGGTTTGCAATACAGATACTGAGAGGTTATCATATTTGGTCCTTTAGCCACTTTCAGCACACATTCCCCATCCTGACCAATTCCTCCAACCTTCATTTTCTTAGTGATCCCTTCTCTATTCCAGCTGCCTTTCCTCCCCCCTTGCCCCCCCCCCCCCATCCCTGCTCATGAGGCAGGCATCCAACTATGGAGCAATCTTCCTGGCCCTTGTATCTACTGTACTCTTATGCGGTGATAAGCAGTATCTCTGGTCTTTATCCACTGGAGAGCAGTAGCACTTCCCCTCTGCCCCGTCCACCCCACCACCCCCCATACCAGTAGACAACCAGAAATGCTTCCTAGAGACATTGAAAATATCCTCTGAATGTCAAGCTGCACCTGGTTGTAATCTCAGGATTTAGAGCAAAAATCCTTTAAGAACTCCTCTGGGGCAGGGAGTGTGGCTCAGTAGTAGAATGCATGCTATATGTAAGTGAGGCCCTGGGTTCAATCCCTGGTATACAGTGAGTGTATACACACACACACACACACATACATACCTTTTATTTGACTTTCTTGAAACCCTGCTAATCATAAAATGATTTATTTGCCAAATTCCATGATTAGCAGGGTTCTATGAACTAGGAACACAATTCCCACTCTGCTTCAAGAGAAAATGTATTGAACATTCATCATATAATTGACTTTTCAGTAAATGCTTTTCACACACGATTTTGTAAAAAGCTTGACCAATAGCCTACAGGGGCTGGAGCGATAGCACAGCGGGTAGGGCGTTCGCCTTACACGTGGCCAACATGGCTGACCCGAGTTCGATTCCTCCGCCCCGATACCAAGAGTATTCGATATGCCAGACACAGTAACAACAAAGTCTCCAATGGAGACGTTACTGGGCCCGCTCGAGCAAATCGACTATCAACGGGAGGGCCTTTACCTTTACCTTTTAATAGCCTACAAGTAAGTGCAACTGTACATGATCTCATTTTAAAAAGGGGAAATTGAGTCTAAAGAGAGAGGACATGACTTGTCCAAGGTCACACTGGGCTAACCCCTCACTTGGCCCCTGTGTGTTACAGTCTCATTGCAGTAAAGTGTGAGACAGATGAGTAAGAGTCACAGTCTTGGGCAAAACCAGAGCAGTCTTTGTGAGTTGAATAGTTTCTGGAAACTCTTCAAGTCAGCGTGAGTCTCTCTCTTTTTATTTTATGTTTTCACAAACACCAGGGGGAACAATAATCATTTGAGATGTTAAATTGGTTTATAAGGATGGAATCCACTTTTCCTTTTCAGTCTTGAAATTATGGGGACAGGTTTGTCATGTCTCCTGGACAACGGCCTGCCAACACCCAGTTTTCTCCTGTGTCTCCCCAGGCCCCTGACCTCTGCTTCTATTTTTCTTTTAATTTCCAAACAAGATTGTATTTTATATTTCAGATAGTACTCTAAGGGACTATAATGGTAAAGTCTGCTGATAACATGCTCAGAAGGAGAGCAAAGCAATTAAGTCCAGAAGAAAGAGTGAAATAGGGAAACCAGAATATAACTATTTTCCAGACGCTTGGAAATTTAAAGCTTGAAAAACCACAGTACTTTGCAAGATATCACATTCAACTGTTAGTTTAAAAAAAATGTTGAAAGTATCCTTAGCAGAATAATGGTTGTGGCAGAAGCCCAGGCTAGTCTAGGGAACAGCACCCCAGACATTGCGGTTCTGACTTTTCTTTCTTTGGAGGGTTTTAGGGCCACAACCAGCAGTGGCCAGTGGTCACTCCTGGTGACCTGGCAATGCTCGAGGAAATGTAAGTGGTTCTGGATATTGACATGGGGTCAACCACATGCAAAATAATCATCTTTACTCCCTTTACTTTCTCATGGGCTCCCACAAACCTTTCTGATATGGTAGAAAATTATTGAGAGAACTCCTTTTTTTCCTCTGTTTTTCTGGTTTTTGCGTGGGGCCACATCTGGCAGTCCTCAGGCTACTCCCAGCTTTGGTGCTAGAGGATCACTCTTGGTGGCACTCAGGAGATCATGTGGTATCAAGGATCAAACCCAGGTATCTATGCAAAGCATGCACTCAGACTTATGAAGCCCAAGAGAGTCTCCACTTTTTAAAAGAAACAAATCAGTCATATTTTTCACTTTTCTTAAAGCACTAGGAGACCACTTAGAGTCCTGAACTACGTCCAATTAGTTAGATCTACCGTCCATGGGGTTCTGAGCCTGAGCTTGGTGGTACGGGGTTAACAAACATAGACATGAATTGTGAGGTGAGGCTGAATAGAAGCATGGTGCGGGGAGCCCACCACGTTCCCTGATTGTCTGCAAGCCTCCTGCATGGTTCAGAGTGAAGCCACAGTCTTCCATTCACCAGATTATTACCCAACATCTCCAAAGCAAGAACAGGAGACAGACATTTCTTGTTTATTTCATACAGAAGAAAATTAGAATAGGAATTTACACTTAAAATTTGAAACTGATGTTTTCAACACAGGTTTAAATACACCTGTCCTTCTTTTCCATAACCAGGAGCCTGGTGATGACTTTGTTTTGCATGAGGAAGGTCTCGGGCACTTCCTTCTTGAAGCAAAAATCTGGCTCACACCCTCTAGACCATCTTCCTGGCCTGCCCAGCAGACTTTTTATATTCGTGGGTCTTGCAGGTTCAGGGTCAAAGGTTTGATCCTCGGTCCCTCCCCATGTTGCTGAGTGTGATCCTGGTGGTGCTGCCATAGGTATTAGCCCTCTACCAACCCAACCGTGTGGGAGAGAGAACTGGGCAAAGCCACAACAGAAAAAGGGATGGGGAAATAGAGTCATATGATCATCTTTTTTCCCCTCTTTCTTCCCTTGGGTGCTGTGTTGAGAAGTGTGACCCCAGCACCTGCCTATGTGTGCACAGGACCATGAACTCAAGCACTTGGGCACTTTTCTTGTTTAAATATGAGAACAGCCAGGCTGTCCTGGGCACACAAACACTCCCCAGATTTCATTAACCAACCAAACGTATATGTTTTGGCAAGAGTTGCCACTGCAGCCGGTCCGTTGAAGCAGGTGCCAAGGCAGGAAGTGTTTAATGGGTTCCGCATGGCCTGAACTCTATCAGACGGTGTTTCCAATCAAACAGTTTCCAACAGTTGACACAGATATCTAGTAAAATCAGATTTCTAGATTCTTCGTTAAGCCTCAGGACTCTAGCTGCTGGTTTGTTGACTGCTTCTCTTTAACCCTCCATTTTCCCTACCATCTTTCTGTGTGGCCAGCTGCTTCTTCTGGGTAAAAACTTAGCTCTGGTTGCCTGTACTGTCAGCTGCTTTGAAAGTTATTCTCTTCAACAAAGCCATCTTCATCATTTCAGAGACCCACCCTGCTTCCTGGCGCCAGTGTGGGCAGTTTCCATGCTTGTTCACAGCAGTGACTGCCCGCATCAGGACACTCAGAGCAGAAGACTGGACAGACTACTGTCCCCAGGGTCCAGAGGAGCATTGTTTCAGCACCCCTTCTCAGCCCAGCCTGCTCTCTGTCACCCTGCCTACCAGTCCCCCTGTCCTGTTTTATTTTCTGTTTCCTTTCCTCCATCCTTTCCCTGCAGAATCCAAGCAATAATGCCAGATGCAAGTTTTTAGTCATTTATTTTTTATTTTACTTTTATAAAATTGTTTACAATATTTATTATATTTAATATTTGAACGCCAATTCCACCACCATTACACCTTCCAATGACCATATTTAGTATATTTCCATCCCAAACCCCAAACACTACCCCTGTTAGGACCCACTTAGCCAGAGAACTGCCATGACAGGCTCTAAGTAACTTAGGCCTCTTCCAGGAACAAGAAAAGTAGAAAAACCAGATGCTGGAGCAATAGCACAGCAGGTGGGGCATTTGCCTTGCACGCAGTTTGGTTTCTCCGTCCCTGTCCCTCTTGGAGAGTCCAGCAAGCTACCAAGAGTATCCCACCCTCACAGCAAAGCTTGGCAAGCTACCTGTGATGTATTCAATATGCCAAAAACAGTAACAACAAATCTCACAATGGAGACATTTACTTGTGCCCGCTGGAGCAAATTGATGAACAATGGAAAGACAGTGTGACAGTGACACATCTCCAGAATAAGATTAGGTCCCCGGAATGTAACTGTCAGGGAGGCGGGCTGGACAACAACAAAATAGATGTGCAATCTGTAGGTAATAGAAAATTGCTGAGTAATGTTTACTTGCAAAAATGAAAGTATAAGAACTTGCTGAACCTAGTGCTTGGGGTCCTTGTTGAAGCCTACTGTGTCCGGTGGATACTTGGACCCCAGCTAGCTAGAACAATAAACCTCGCTACGTGATTTGCATTATCTGCTCTGTTCTCTGTCCTTGAGGGGTGGTCAACTCTGCAGTCTAACACCCGCAAGGCAGAACCAAACTAATTTATTTTGTATTACTTATCCTGAATAATCCACTAAAAATGATCCCGTAAAGTTTCATAAAGGAAAGCGTGTGAAGATTGTTGTATTTTACCCAAGAGTCAATAAGCCCTTCTATAAGAGATTAGTAACATGGGTGAGCACACAGAGGCTTTGCATGTGGGAGGCCTGAGTTCCATCCTTGGTATCACATGTTCCTGTGAACCACTTCAGGGAGTGAACCTGGAGCACAAATCCTGGTAGACCCTGAGCATCACCAGATATGTTTCCCAAACAAAAGCAAACAAACAATAAAAAGGACTGAAGTTTTATTTGTTTATTTGATCTATAAATATGGACTTTTGATCATAAACCAGAGAGTTCTAGCCTCTCTAGAGAACAAACAGTGAAACAATCCTGGCCCTTGGGTTTATATGCTAATATGAGAAGCAGATGAAGAAGCAGATAATAAACAAGAGCTCCAGAAGGATAATTCCGTGGGAAAGGCGCTTCCAGCATGTCGAGGAGTGACTCCTGAGCACAGAGCCAAAAGTAAATTCTGAGAACTGCCGTGTGCAGTCCCGAAAACAAAAACAGAAAAAGAAAAGAAATTCAGAATCTAGATCCACTGAATCAGAAATTCTGGAATAAGGCTCAGTCGGGGGGGGGCTAAGTAGCTATGAAAAAGCTTTGCACTCTCTGCCTGGAGTTAAGACTCTTCCAAGGAGTCAGCAGGTCCCCTGAATCATTTCCTTTGCTATGCATGAAACCACTTTATCAGAAAGATGGTCTGTGGGTGCAGTTGTTATTTACATTTCCCCAAGATGCCCTGTAGCTCTCAGTCCAGATCCCAAGAGATAACCCATCTCCCCTGCTGGATGTCACCGAATTCTGAATGAAACTGGCTCCAGCCAGGCTGTTAGCCCCACCCAGAGGATTTCCCCTGCCCTGGTAACTTCCTCCAGCACAAGCAAAAGGACTCTGACCACCCCTTAGAACTACTTTAAGTTTTTTTTTCCCTTTATTTTATTTATTTATTTTTTTACAGTTGTAGATTTACAATTTTTTGTGCTTGGGTTTCAATTATACAATGATCAGATACCCATCCCTCCACCAGTGCCCGTTTTTCACCACCATGGATAATATCCCTCCCACCCCCATCCCCCCATCCCCCCCTGTTTCTGTGGCAGGGCAATCCCCTGTGTTCTCTCTCTCCGTTTGGGTGTTGTGGTCTGCAAAAGAGGCATTGAGTGGCAAACATGTTCAGTCCATAGTCTACTTTCGACATGCTTCTCCCCTCCTGGGAGGATCCTCCAAACATCCTTTATTTGGTGCTCCCTTCTCTATCTGAACTGCCCTTTCCTCTAGGATACCCGGCTGGCCTCTAAGTTATGGAGTAATCATCCTGGTGCTGATCTCAGCTATTCTTGGGTATTAATCTCATACTTTGTTACTTTATATCCCCCAGATGAATGCAATCTTTCCATGTCTATCCCTCTCTTTCTGACTCATTTCGCTTAGCATGATACTTTCCATATTGTACCACTTGTATGTAAATTTCATGACTTCATCTTTTCTAACAGCTACATAGTACTCCATTGTGTAGATGTACCAAAGTTTCTTTAACCAGTCATCTGTTCTTGGGCATTCAGGTTTCTTCCAGTTTCTGGCTATTGTAAAGAGTGCTGCAATGAACAAACAAGTGCAGATGTCACTTCGACTATATATTTTTGCCTCTCTGGGATATATTCCCAGGAGTGGTATTGCTGGGTCAAATGGGAGCTCAATTTCTAATTTTTTGAGAATCGTCCATACTGTTTTCCAGAAGGGCTGAACCAGTCGACATTCCCACCAACAGTGAAGGAGTGTCCCTTTCTCGCCACATCCGCGCCAGCATCGGTTGCTTTTGTTCTTTTGAATGTGGGCCAGTCTCTGAGGTGTGAGATGGTATCTCATTGTGGTTTTGATCTGCATCTCCCTGATGATTAATGATGTAGAGCATTTTCTCATGTGCTTTTTTGCCATTCGGATTTCTTCTTTGAGAAAGTTTCTGTTCATTTCATTGCCCCATTTTTGGATGGGGTTGGATGTTTTCTTCTTGTGGAGTTTAACCAGTATTTTGTATATCCTGGATATCAACCCCTTGTCAGATGTGTATTCGGCGAATATCCTTTCCCATTCTGTAGACTGTCTTTGTATTTTGGTCACTGTTTCTTTGGAGGTGCAGAAGCTTCTTAGTTTAAGATAGTCCCATTTATCTATCTCTGTTTTCACTTGCTTGGCCAGTGGCATGGCATCTTTGAAGATACTATTAGCTTCAATATCATGGAGGGTTTTGCCAACTTTATCTTCAATGTACCTTATGGTTTCTGGTCTGATGTTGAGGTCTTTAATCCATTTTGATCTTACTTTTGTACATGGTGTTAGGCAGAGTTCTGAGCCTATTTTTTTGCATGTAGCCGTCCAATGATGCCAACACAATTTATTAAAGAGGCTTTCCTTACTCCACTTCGCATTACTTGCACCTTTATCAAAGATTTGATGATCATATGATTGAGGGGAGATGTCAGTGTATTCAACCCTGTTCCATTGGTCTGCAGTTCTGCCTTTGTTACAGTACCATGCTGTTTTAATTATTACTGCTTTGTAGTACAGTTTGAAGTTCGGGAGGTTGATTCCTCCCATTTTCTTTTTCCCAAGAATTGCTTTAGCTATTCGTGGGGGCTTATTGTTCCATATAAATTTCAGGAGTGTTTGCTCCATTTCTTTGAAGAATGTCATGGGTATCCTTATAGGGATTGCATTGAATTTATACAATGCTTTCGGTAGTATTGCCATTTTGACAATGTTAAGTCTCCCGACCCATGAGCAGGGGATATCTTTCCATTTCCTCATGTCCTCTTTTATTTCCTGAAGTAGCGTTTTGTAGTTTTCTTTGTACAGGTCCTTTACTTCCTTAGTTAAGCTGATTCCTAGGTACTTGATTTTCTGGGGCACAATTGTGAATGGGATTGTTTTTTTCATGTTGCTTTCTTCTCTCTCACTGTTTGCGTATAGGAAAGCCATGGACTTTTGGGTATTGATTTTATAACCTGCAACTTTACTATACGAGTCTATTGTTTCTAGGAGTTTTTTGGTGGAGGTTATTGGGTTCTCTAAGTATAGTATCATATCATCTGCGAATAGTGAGAGCTTGATTTCTTCCTTTCCTACCTGAATGCCCTTAATATCTTTTTCTTGCCTAATCGCTATTGCAAGTACTTCCAGTACTATATTGAACAGCAGTGGAGAGAGTGGGCATCCCTGTCTCGTCCCTGATCTTAGAGGGAAGGCTCTCAGTTTTTCCCCATTGAGGATGATGCTTGCTGTAGGCTTGTGGTAGATGGCTTTAATTATGTTGAGGAAGGTCCCCTCTATACCCATTTTGGCTAGGGTTTTCATCATAAAGGGGTGCTGGATCTTGTCAAATGCTTTCTCTGCATCTATTGATATAATCATATGCTTTTTATCTTTTCTTTTGTTGATATGATGGATTATGTTGATTGATTTTCGAATGTTAAACCATCCTTGCATCCCTGGGATGAATCCTACTTGGTCATGGTGTATGATCTTTTTGATGAGTAGTTGGATTCTATTTGCTAGTAGTTTGTTGAGGATCTTTGCATCTGTGTTCATCAGGGATATCGGCCTGTAATTCTCTTTCTTTGTGGTATCTCTGTCTGCTTTTGGTATCAGTGTGATATTTGCTTCGTAGAAACTGTTCGGAAGTGTTTTTGATATTTCAATTTCGTGGAAAAGCTTAAAGAGCATTGGAAGTAAGTCCTCTTTAAAGATTTGGAAGAATTCACTAGTGAATCCATCCGGGCCAGGACTTTTGTGCTTGGGGAGACTTTTTATTACCATTTCAATTTCCTTGATGGTGATAGAACTACTTTAAGTTTTATTGTAGAATTAAAACCCAAAATTTGAAAATTGAACTATGCCTTTTTTTAGATCTTCAAGCAAGATGCAGAATTTTCTTTTCTCTCTTTGCCACAGGAAGATGTGATCTTGCTGTTACTAAGAATCAACTAAAACACAGTGCTCCAGGAAGCAAAGCCACTCCCAACTACAGTTCCCGCCCTGAATGGCCACACGAATGGGAGCCTAGGGTCCCCACCCGCCCCTTCTATTCCTGTGTTTCTTCAAGAAGAATTTTTTGGATAGCATGACATATTTAAATCAAGCATTAAAAAACATTCTTTTGTTGTTGATATTTGAGTCACACCCAGCAGTGCTCAGGACTTTCTCCTAGTTCCGCACTCTGGGATCACTCCTGGGGGACTTAGAGGACTATCTGGGATCCCATTGATCAAACTTGGGTCTGCCATGTGAAGCCCAACATCCTACCCACTGTACTACCCTTCTGGGCCTAAAGCAAGCACTTATTTAAGAAGGTAAAGGAAGCCTTCAGCTGGGGCTAAAGTACTTATTGAAGGAAAAGAGAAGGTAGCAAGCTGGAATACTGGAATACTGGAATTCAGAGGATCTGGGTGGAGGATGCTCAGCCCCGATCCGAGTAGGCGGGGGTCACACCCACCAACTGGCCCCCTGGCGCCATGTAATCCCATCAACGGCCAAGACTCAGAGACTATAAAACCCAGCTCCCGGAAGAGAACAGCGCAGTCTCCTGCCCCCTCACCGGTGCCTCTTGGAGGGGAGCGGGTTGAGTTTTCCTCCCCACCCCGACGAGGGCTCTGGCAGCCGAAGACCTCCAGAACCTCTAATCACTGTGAGGATTAATTCCTTAGTACAGATCCAGGAGTAACCCTTGAGCATCACTCAGTGTACTCTGCACATTCCCTACCCCTTCACCTAAAAAAATAGGAGGTAGTGAATATATGCAAGTGTGAGGAACGGGGATCCAAAGGGAAAACCCATTGTTGCCTTTATTTTGCCTCTTCCCTCATCATTTTTATTGGTGATTTCTAATACAGTAACTGATAGGACTTCGTGCATGCAACGTTCCAACACGACACCCTCCACCAGGAGTCGGCTTCTCTCCTCCAATGTCCCAGGGATCCTGCCTCCCCTGTTTTGCCTCTTTTTATGGTTTCAGACTTCCTGCCTTTCCATATGCTGTCCCACCCTCTTCCTCAATGCCTCAGGTCTTGACCATATTTGGCATTGTCAGATAACTATAAACAGTCATGGTGCCTGTGGGTATGATTTTGATATGTTAAAATGCTACGTATAATTTATGGAATGATGTTCTAATGAGCCTGAGTTCGCTCCTTGGTCACCTGGGACTGACTTACGTGAACTCCTCTGATTTTAACAAAGACCTCACAGAGGCTCAGAAAGCTCCAATGAAGGTTTTGCTACCAAAATTAGGGCTCTTACCTGACTTGGAGCTTCTCAACTAAGCAGTCTGTTCTGTCCTGTCTAAATGCTCTTGTAGGCAAGTAGAGAGGGAAGGGCCCCCATGGCAATGGAATTCTTAGGATGTAATAAAACCACCAAGCCCTAGGGCACACCTTGTGAGCAGGGGAACTAAAATCCCCGTATGGGGGCAGATTGGAAAAGCCCTATAAAAGCCACCTTGAACAAAAGAAGGGCATGCATGCATATGCTACCCAAGCCCATGTACTGTTTGTACCCATGTGGCAGAGTACATCTGGCGCCTGCATCTCCTCTTTAGATATGTGTATTTTCATTCTTCCATATCTAATGCTGGGATGTGTGTAGGAGCTCTCTCCATCTCTGAAGAAGCCTGCATTCTCCCTCAATTATTGTTACTATCTCTCTCTCTTGGGCTGGAGCGATAGCACAACGGTAGGGCGTTCGCCTTACAAGCGGCCAACATGGCCGACCCGAGTTCGATTCCTCCGCCCCTCTCGGAGAGCCCGGCAAGCTACCGAGAGTATTCGATATGCCAGACACAGTAACAACAAAGTCTCCAATGGAGATGTTACTGGGCCCGCTCAAGCAAATCGACGATCAACGGGAGGGCCTTTACCTTTTTACCTTTACCTATCTCTCTCTCTCTCTCTCTCTCTCTCTCTCTCTCTCTCTCTCTCTCTCTCTCTTGCTCTCCCTTCTTCCCCTTCCTAAGCCTCCAAATAAAATTCTCTTTACTTCACTGTCATCTACTCCTGAAATTCCTTTCTGCGAGAAAGACAGAGAACCTGTAAGACTCTAGGTTAGGCCTAGGACTGACTTTCCAGACTTTATCAGTCCTAATATTTCCAGCCAGTCCCAAGGTGGCAGAGGCAGATTGGGAGAAAGTGACCATCTCTCTCCTCTCTGCCTCACATAAGCCACCCACTTCACTCTCATGACTTCACAGAAACCAGTTGTAGTCTATGTGCCTAATAGTGTCACCCAAATGACCCAAAGGAGGTGGAGGATGTAGAGTAACAGTGCTATGGGACTACGTTGTAAATGACACAGGGCATGGGGGAGTTGGAGAAACTGGAGGTGCTGGAAGAGAAGTATTTTAGAGTTTGTTAGTTTAAACCCTCTGGCAACTTCCATTGTTTTAAGTGGTTCTCAAAAATTAATCCAAAACAAAACTATCTGGAGCTCTTATTTATTTTGTTTTTGCTTTTTGGGTTTGGGGGCCATTACCTGGTAGTGCTCATGGATTAGTCCTGGCAGTGGACTGACCATACATATGTGGTGCTGGGGATCAAACCCAACTCGCTTTTTTTTACCTGCCCACTACATTCTGTTCACAAGACAAATACTTCTTTATTTTCATTTTCCTTTCTTAAAAATTAATTTATATAATGCTATACATTTTTCTTGAGTTTATTTTTTCATTATGTTGTATAGATGCAACATGAATTGATCCCTTCTTTGCTTTATAGTTAGTAATTTTGGTTTATATTTCCTTTGATGCGGGCTGGAGCGATAGCACAGAGGTAGGGCGTTTGCCTTAAGCGCAGCCAGCCCAGCTGAGCTGGGTTTGATTCCTCCGCCCCCTCAGAGAGCCTGGCACGTTACCAAGAGTATCTTGCCCGCATGGCAAAGCCTGGCAATCTACCAGTGATGTATTCGATATGCCGAACACAGTAACAACAAGTCTCAAAGTGGAGATGTTACTGGGCCTGCTTGAGCAAATCGATGAACAACGGGAGGACAGTGTTCCTTTGATGCATCTGATCCTTTTGGAAACTTTCTTTTCTCCTTTCTTTCCTTCTTTCCTTTGCATGCACTTCACCATTAAATAACATCCCTGCCCATAGAGAGTGTTTCTTAAGTAATAATTTTGAGAATTTTTGTCGTCATTTTTTTATTTTATTTTATTTTTTCCATAGTTTTATTTATTTATTTATTTTTCTTCTTATATTTATTTATTGAATCACTGTGGGAAAAGTTACTAAGCTTTCAGATTTAGGTCTCGGTCATACAATTATCAAAAACCTCTTCCTTCACCAGTACTCATTTTTCACCACCAAGAACCCTAATATACCCCCCTCCCACTCCTCCCAAAGCCTGTGAGGCAGATGATTTGCACTTAATTCTTCTCTACATTGATTACATTCATTATTTTGACAAAAGATGCACCATCATTGTTTAGAATTTCCCCCAACAATCAGAATTGCTGAAAAGGCATTGTGAAATACTTTGTTTTCTATAGCTGGTTATGAGAATCATATAATGATTTTGGATTTCTGCAAAGAGCCAGATAATTACAAGATTGATTTCTGTATGTCTGGTATTATGGCTGTACCAGAGAGCCGCTCATGGGGGGCAACTTGTGACCTCGGTAGGGCGAGCCGGTACTGACCCCCTTCCCATGAGACTGCAGTTGCCCTGTCCCCGCTGGCTCACACTTGGCTTTCCTATAAGCTCTGAGGTGGTGGTCACCTTGCTGCCTGCGGGGTAAAAAGGCGGAAGGGAGCAACACCCTTTCCCTCCCGGGGAGGCATGGCGCCGTAGTTTAATGCATGGTCCATTCACTTTTCTGCTGCAAGCTGCCGGGCTCTGGACTAAGTCCATTTGCCTCTGGAGCCATGGCTGTGCCAGAGAGCCACATGTGGGGGGCAACTCGTAACCTCAGTAGGGCTTGAAGGATGAGTCGGTACCGTCCTCTTTCCCATGAGACTGCAGTTGCCCCATCACCACCGGCTGATACCTGGCTTTCCAATAAGCTCTGAGGCAGCGGCCACCTTGTATGCAGTTCAGATGCATTTCTGCCAAAAGCCGCTGGGTTTCAAGATTTGTTTCTGAGTCTCTGGGTTCATGGCAGTTAAGCAGATTGATCAGGAGTCAGAGAGGCCGTTTGTAGGCAGCAACTAAGGGTCTCACTGGGATGGGGAGGAAAGGGCTGGTTCCACCCCCATCTGGTGAGGCCCTGAGTGTCTCGTCACTGCAGACCCAAACCTGACTGTCCTGTGGCCTCTGGAGGATGGCGGTCACCGGGCCACCAAGGGGAACAGGCCAAGGCACGAAACCTATTCCCACCTGGAGTGGCCCAGCGTCAGTAACCTACTGCAGGAACAGGACGCATTTCTGCCAAAAGCCATTGGGTTCCGAGATTCGTTTCTGAGTCTCTGGGATCATGGCCATTAAGCAGTACAATTAGGAACCAGAGACGCCATGCCTCCAATTATATAGCTGAGCTGGAGGTGGTTTGTGGGTGTGTCTCCCACATACCTAACTTTTGGCTGTTTACTTTCTTGGTAAACTTTGCCCCAAGTTTTTGGGGTCTGGCCAAAGGCACAGCAGCAATTTTGGGGTATCTGGAAGTCTGAAGGTGCCATTAGGCTGCTGATGCACTCGCCTCACAGGTACAGATTGACTTGCTGGCAACACCATAGCCCCTGTGGTCATTTTTTAAAAGTAAATTCTTTTATTGATTTTTTTACTATTTAGTGTTTTATAGATTATATACATAAATATATACATATATTCATAGTGTAGCATAACATTGGTTTGTCCTTTCTGCCTTGCCACAGGGAGCTTAGGTTTGTTGGGTTACTCCCATCACAGTGCTCCCGTTCCTCTGTGTTTACTTGTAAACTCTTTCTTTGTGCTCTGCTTCCCCAACGGATCAGTCACCCTTATCTCCTAATCAGACTCTATTCACTTGTAAATATTGCTTTTCTCTTCTCCTTAAATCCTTTGCATAGTTAATGTCCTTTTTGTCTACACACAGGAAGACAGTTAATACTACACTTTTGTAACTTGGGAGTTAATTGACTCTGAATGATATTCATTCCTGAGAATCTGTTTTCTCACTTAAGCCTCAATTGCCCTTACTTTCTAGCACCCCAATAGCAGGATCATGACGAGGGACTGGGTGGACCCAGGGCAAGCAGTGAGCTACCCTGGCATCAAAATAGGCCAGGCCAAAGTGCCATAATATTTAACTATAAGTTAAGAGCATGGACATGGACAAATTCTGTCATAATCCAAAAAATAACAGCTGGATTGGGACCCTGATAGGGTTAGGAATGATTAATCTGGTCTGAGCACTGTAGTCTGAGATCTATAGAGATGTCCCCAAGAGAACCACCCTACAAACTTAATGTATCTCTTACTGTGTCCATACAAAGTAATTAATATTAAGTAGAATTAAGCTGTTAATTAAGATGTTAATTAAGTTATTGGACTAAGGAAAGGAGAAAAACCCCTAATTGGTATTTTGCCCTTGAGCCTAATCATCAGGATCAGGAAGAGCTTTCATATGTTGATGGTGCTACTGACCTTAGGTGTGGTTGTTAACCCCAATGCAGGGTGAGAGACTAGAGAGAGACCAAGGCTCTAAGTGAGAGCACGGAGAGACTAGAATGGGGAACACTAGGAGACGGGAATCAGGGGCAGTGTGAGACTGGAATGGGGAGTTTAGTGATACTGGAACAGGCATGTGGGGAGACTGGAATAAACAGCAACTGATCACCAACCAGCCTGGCCCTTGTTTCCTCCTTTGTCCACCTATGTATGGTATTAGCCATCCTGGGTAGGGAAGTGGCCCAAGACCACCAAACGCAGGAGGAAAGAGAGATCTGCTGGGATTTCCCTAGCCGCCTGCTAATTACACACCATAGTCTCTATTTAAGGGATAGAATATCCATTAAATTCAGTTTAATAAGAATATTAATATACTAATTTCTATTATAAATTACTTAATCTACTGATCCTATTAAGTCCTGGGAGAATATGTCAAACATTCTGTCAAAGAAAACTGTCACTGTAATTTTTAAAATGATTTATACACTTGTGTCTATTTATTGCTAATCTTTGTTTTGTTTTGGTTTTTAGACCATACCCAGCAGTGCGCAGGACTTTCTCCTTGTTCTGTGCTCACGGATCCCTTCTGGTGCTGCTCAGGGGACTACAAGTGGTGGGGAATCAAACACCAGTTGGCCATGGACTATCTCTCTGGTCCTGTTTATTATATTTTATAAAGTTCTTCTATGCTGTTTACCATCTAAAACTCTGCCATATGGGATTTCATATTTCTATTTCTATTTTTCTTCCATTTTCTTTCTTCTTGAATTTTATCCTTTCCTTTTTATGTCATTTTCTTTCTTTTTCTTTTCTTTTCTTTTCTTTTTTTTTTTTTTTTAACTTTTTGGGCCACACCCGGTGATGCACAGGGGTTACTTCTGGCTTTGCATTCAGAAATTACTCCCGGCAGTGCTCAGGGGACCATATGGGATACTGGGATCAAACCTGGGTTGGCCGTGTGCAAGGCAAACACCCTACCCGCTGTACTATTGCTCCAGCCTCCAAATTTTATCCTTTCTTTATCACTATTTTAGTTATATATATTTTTCCCTTTTAGTTTTGAGTCACATCAATTGTGCTCTGGACTTAAGTCCTGGCTCTGTGTTCAGGGATCACTCCTGGTGGTGTTGGGGCTTGAACAAGAGTAGGATGTGTGCAAGACAAGCATATAAACCTCTGTACTATCTGTTGTGATTGTGTTGTACTATCCTTAGTTGTGATTATCATACAAATTGAATTAAATACAAACCAAAACCAGAACCAATCTAATTTTTTGCCTTCAAAAGGTTTTCACACTTCATGACTCTTCTGATGAGTTTTATTTTTTCCATCAAACTTTTTTTATAATTATATTGCTTTTTCTTCTCCTTTTTATCTGCCTTAAAATTAATTTTCTGTCTCACATATCTCCCTCTTTCCTAGAAGTAATACATACATTATTCTCACCAAGAGATGTTCAATTCTCTCTGTTTTGCCCTTACTCCAGAAACATGAGACTTGCAATTTTTTTTACTTTATTTTAAAGATATTTTATTTAGGAAATATGAGAGTAAGAAGGAATTCCCATAAAGTAAAATAAATAAATAAATAAAATACAAGGAAATACACAAGTTGAGATAAGGAAATTCTAGAATGAAATGCACTAGAATTACTGTACTTTCTTTTCTTTCTTCCTTCAATCTTTGGGGTTCTCATCATTTCTTCTTTTTTTTGCATCCAACCACAGCTGCTATTTTCTCCTGTACATTCTAATCGGTGCCCCCACCCCTTCAGATACTCCATTCACTCCTTCATTTCTCTGGGAATGTGTTATTTTATTCCTAACCAAACACCTCTGGCTAGTGGCCCTTTAAATGGCCTGTTTTGTTTTTTCCTGTGTGGCTTTTTTTTTTGGTCTCAGGAGATGGTGATTTATGTATCCAAGTGGTAGGGATTCCGGATATAGCAGAAGAAACCTGCAGGAACCACTCCCTACCTCCCCTTCTCTTTGGACACCCACTCTGCCCCAGTCAAAGGAGAGAGGGAGCCTCAGTAACCACCCACCTCCTCTGCTCTGCAGGCAGGGTGATCCATCCCTGTTCTTTGCTTTACGTGCCTATGATTATTTAATCCTGACAGTCCAACTCTGCCAGGAGCATTCACCTTCCCTTCTCCTCTCCTGGCATGTTTTCCCTGCTTAGAAGTCATCAGAGAGCAAAACCTTGCTCACTTCAGTCTCCCATAGGAGGTAGCATCTGATTGGCTCCCAAGAAGAAGAAGAATGAGCTTGGGGAGGGGAAAGATGGAAAATGCATCCAGGTGGTCACATTCCCAGACAATTCAATCTCCCCCATATATTATTTCCACCATCACTAATCACACATGAGATTCTGGATTCCAAGAGCTACGTTGGAACAAAACCCTTAATTATGGTTTGACAATGGAAGATTGGTTCATCCTACTTGGGTACTCTCAGTCTAGTCCAGCTGAGAGACAAATGCCAAGTCCCTTGGACACATACCTGGTTTTAGCACCACTGCATGCAGAGATAAGAGAGAGTTACTATACTTCCACTGTGAACAAAAAAGAAAAGGTTTAAAAAAAAGAGAAAAGCAATCAAAATGGCTCAAAGCAAAACTGTCTCTCCTGACCCTGCTTTATCGGAAGGGACATCCACCTGCAATGAGGAATCACGGCCAGGCTCCCCTCAGCACGTTTAAAGATCAGGTTGGTTCTGGAAAGGAAGATTGAGTGGGCATATTATTAACCTAAATGGAATTAGGTTTCTGTTTCAATAAAGATTCCCATTAAAGCTGAAAGTAATACAGCTACAGCAGTGCAGCAATAACCACCCACTGCCTGTAGGAAGATGTGCTTAAATTACACCTGGCAGTGCACCCCATTATCGTTTTGCAAAAGGCAGTAACTTGAGGTGGACCAGTATGGTCACGGTGTCCTTCAGGTCCTTTGATGGCCTCAAAGGAATCCTAGCTTGGATGTAATCAATACTCTGAACATACATTACTCATGTATCAGCACACGACAAGGGGCTGGCAATGATTAATCAACTAATTATGATAGTCACTTTCCATCCACTAATATATGACTTATAGAATGCCTTGTATCTTTGTATTTGGTTGCAATGGAAAGGATGGAACCTCAATATTTCATTCAAATGGCATCCAGCAAGAAGGGTAAAGTGGCATTGTTAGAATTCTTTTTTCTTTGGGTAGGGGCACACCTGGGGTTTCTCAGGGGTTGCTGCTGGCTCCGCACGTGGGTGAGAATTACTCCTGGTTGTGCTCTAGCGACCATTTAAGGTTCCAGGGATTGAACTCAGGTTGGCCGAGTGCAAGAAAATCACTTTATCTGCTTTACTATCTATCTGGCCCCTAAAGTGGTGTGGACAGGCATTTCCAGAGCAGGCCTTACAGATGCAAAAAGCAATTCAAGTCTTTGTCTCCTTTGATTATTTCCAATTGATGAAATTTCAACTTTCCTCTTTTAAAAGACTTAGAGTGTACTGGAGAAATAATACAGTGGGTAATGCTCTTGCCTTGCATGCAACTAACCCCTGGCACCACATATAATCCTTTGAGCCCTGCCAAGAGTGATACCTGAGTGCAGAGCCAGGAGTATGCTCTGAGCACCACCAGGTGTTCCTGCATCCCTCCCCCCCCCAAAAAAAAAACTTAACAAACAATGGTAGACTATGGTGAAGATCACATACTGGCAGCCTCTAGCCGTAAGTTGTGTGTTTTGTATGGTCAGTAGGCTTTAAAAAGCAAAACTTCCAAAACTCCTCTCTCAGCCTTTAACAGCAGAAACTTTATTTTATTAAAAAAATGAATGGAATCATACAGTTACAAAGTTTTCATGATTGAGTTTCAGTCATCATGATGATTGAACACCAATCCCTCCACCACTGTATATTCCCACCATCAATGTCTTCAGTATCTCTTCCTCAACCCCCACCCCCCCACCCCTGCCTCGTTGGCAGGCACTTTCCTTCTTACTCTCTCTCTCTACTTTCGGGCACTGTGGTTTGCAGTACAGATACTGAGAGGACATAATGTTTGGTTCTTTGTCAGCTTTCAGCACACATTTCCCATCCTGAGCCATCCCTTCAACCATCATTTATTTAGTGGTCCCTTCCCCTTCTCTATTCCAGCTGTCTTCTCCCCAGGCACTTGAAACGGGCTTCCAACTATAGACCAATTCTGGCCCTTGTCCCTACTGTATTTGGGTTAGTCTCATACTATGTTATTTTATATATTCCACAAATGAGTGAAGTCATTCTATGTCTGTCCCTCTCCTTCTGACTCATTTCACTTAGCATGATACCATCCAAGTCCATCCACTTATAAGCAAATATCATGATTTCATTTTTTCTAAAACAACAACGAGACATCATCTTATACCACAGAGACTGGCCCACATCAAAAAAGAACAAGAACACCAGAGATGGAGTGGATGTGGGGAGAAAGGGACTCTCAGTCATTGTTGGTGGAAATGCTGACTGGTCCAGCCTTTTTGGAAAACAACATGAGCATTCCTCAAAGGACTATAAATTGAACTTCCATATGATCCAGCGATATGGCTTCTGGGACTATACCCCAGGGATGCAAAAACAAACAAACAAACAAACAGACAAAACAGTAGAAATGACATCTGCACTTGTATGTTCATTGCAACACTGTTCACAATAGTTAGAATCTGGAAACAACTCTAACGTCCCAGAACAGACAACTGGTTATAAAAACTATGGTACATGTACACAATGGAATACTAGTCAGCTGTTAGCAACAGAAACTTTAATATAAAAATCTGAGCTTCTAGTTTTTACTGGAAGAAAAAAAAATAGTTGTCTGGCACTTTGGGGGCTGTGTGAGAATTCCCTTATTTTGAGAGGGCAAAAACTCCCCCGTGGTCCCTACATTCAGTACTGTCTCATTTTATTCCAGAAATTTCTTTTATTTTCATCACCTGCCTATCGTCAGACTTAGGAGTGCAGTGTGGTGGACATAGTCACAAGATCCTGGCTGCACTCTCCTCCAGCAAGAAACCCTGAAATTCTCCCTTGATTCCATATGAGGACCAGGGAAGAGAGAGGTATGGTACACAGTGTTTTACAGCAGGTGCTAGTTTTGATTCCTTCCCAGGATGGATGCATCCTGTGATGCATGCTGTCCTCATAGGGCCTGCATGAAAGTCCTTCTTTGGCTCAGAGGCAAGAAAGGGCACTTATCTCAGAGGAGGTGAGCCTCTCTGGGTAGTCAAGTGTGCCTGAGGGACAATCTCGATTCTCTTCCTGCTTCCTGCATAGAGGAATGATCACCACACCACTTCCTACTTCCTTCAGAGATGTTCTTTTGGTTAGAAATTCCAAGAACCCCATAGTACCTTTAACTTGACTCTGTCATGACCAACCTCCATGTCCAGATCAGAGTGTCCAGGGAAGAGACACATCCAGGATTCTGGACTCTACCCAAGTGATTAGAAAGATATTTATGGTAATTTATGGTATTGATTAGAATCCGCTCCACCCTCAGCAGATGAAAACAGATGAAAGCAGATGAAAACTGAAATACTGGACAAAGGAATTATCTGAGAATCTTATTATAAATGTGAATTTTGACTTATTGCAGGCTGTCCTCCCTGATTCGGTCCTGTTGATGTTGCATGTGGTACTGGAGACAGAACCCAGGGTGCCTGCAAGTGAAGGGTGTGCTTAGTCCATTGAGCCAGCACATCCCTTGATCCAATATGTGGCTAATAACTAATAAATGCCTGAGTGAGGTTGATGCTGGAAGAGGGGGGAGGGAACCACATTCTCAGGACCAGGGACTAGGGAACAAGTCTAACCTCACTCTTGGCCATTTCTTTTATTCCCCCCACCCCCACCCCAGGGATCTTGCATGTTTTCTTTGTTGTCTTCTTCTTTCTAATCCTTTTTTCTCTCTCCATCCATTCTTCTTGGACAATTCTTTATTTCTAACAGACATTCAAACTAACCCCCAGTCCTCCTCCAATAAAGAATAAAGACATTTTCTGCCTTTGTTTTCTCAGCCATTCATCTCTTCCTCCTCTCCTTAGCTTGGTAGTGCTCATGAATTAAAAGGCATCCTGTAACGACAATTGCATGTCAGGTACTATTCCTAAAGGATGTCATCCATGTTATTTAATTCTTAATGACCCTACAAAATATATGTTATTACTGTCATTGTGGAAATGAGAAAATTGAGCTGGGTGGTTAAAGAAACATAGTCCTCAACCAGGAAGGAATGGACTGGAGATTAGAACTGGGGTCTGTGTGATGCCTAAGTCTACAATTTTGAGGCTACAATTTACTCCTAAATGGTAACATGACCTAGAAGTTAGCTTATAAGAGTGAGCTGAGGAAAGAAAGGAAGAGTAAAGGGATAAAGGAAGGAAGAGAAAGAAAAGAAGAAAGGGATAAAGAAGGAAAGAAAGAAAGAAAGGAAGAAAGAAAGAAAGAAAGAAAGAAAGAAAGAAAGAAAGAAAGAAAGAGGGATAAAGGGAGGGAGGGAGGGAGGGAGGGAGGGAGGGAGGGAGAGAGGGAGGGAGGGAAGAAGGAAGGAAGGAAGGAAGGAAGGAAGGAAGGAAGGAAGGAAGGAAGGAAGGAAGGAAGGAAGGAAGAGCATGTACTTCACCTGACTTCAGTAGAGCCTCCTTACAAGTTTCTGCACCTGAGCTAAACAGATGCCCTTTGAGGCACGGATTCTAGGGTACAGCTTCACACAGCAATCATGAGAGCTGTTTTAGGAAGCCCCAGCTTAGCCGTGGTGAGACAGCATTCCAAACAGCATGGTTGTCATATCAAAATCCAGACTTGAAAATGTGCTAACTGTAATATGTAATTCTTTCATTCAGCTTAAAACTATGCCGAGTTTATATCAAAAGTAACAACAAATTAGATGGTACCATTGGCCTGTTGCCTATAAAGGACTGTGCTGAGTATCCTGCCTGTCCACAGAGTGTCCCTCCAGATGGTCAGCCAGTTTCCAGCTTTTTTTCTACTTTCTATTGCTTGGTCCCACCTTTAGCAACTCCTTGGATTGTTATTCTCTGTCCTGACCTCAAGATCATACTAATCTATTCTGGCTTTCAAGCAGACAGCCTTCCCTGACCTCAAAATTTTTGTGTCTTCCAGATTCTTCCAACTGCATCATTCATGCAACAAGCACATATTTATGTTGAATTTCTCCCTCCTGTGACATTTATTTTAATTATACATGAAAAAAATCTTTAAATGTCCTCCAAAGTTCCCAGAAAGAAAAGAGATAAGACAAGAGGTAGGATGGAAGAAATTCCATCTAGACACACAAAAAATACAAGATATTCTTTCAGGGCTAGAGAAATAGTGCAGCAGGCAAAGCTCTTGCCTTACATGTGGCCTACCCAGGTTTGATCTCTGGTACCGCATATGTTCCCTGGGCACTTCCAGGAGTAATCTTGAGCACAGGGCCAGGAATTAACTCTGAGCATTATTTGGTGTGTCCCAATGTCATAACCCATAAAAAATGTTTATTCAAAATAGAACAATTAGTGTTTTGGTTTGGTTTGAGGTCCACAGCCAGCAATTCTCAGGGGCTACTCCAAGCTTAATGTTTGGGCGTCACTTGGAGATTGCGCGTAGGGGACTATATGGTGCTGGGGATTGAACCCTCGACTCCTGCTTGCAGAGCATTTGTTTAGCCAGTTAAGGTCTCTTTCTGACCCAAGAGATAGAATTTCAAAATATGGGATGAAAAGGGAAATTGTGCAGGGAATTAATCCCAGGACTCCACACAGGTGAAGCATGTGCTCTACCACTGAGCTCTATTCATGTTCCGTGTGTGTGTGTGTGTGTGTGTGTGTGTATGTGTGTGTGTGCGTGTGTATGTGTGTGTGTGTGTATGTGGTATGCTAGGAACTGAACTGAGGGTTCATACATACGAAATATGTGCTCCATTATATGTGTATATATGTGTGCATGCATGTGTGCATGCACACGTGTGTGTATGTTGTGCTGGAGATTGAAGCCAGGATTTCATACATACATAGCACATCCTCTACCACTCATCTACTCTGCAAAGTCATTTTTTTTTCTGATGTCACTTTCTTCATCTTTAAATTGCAGGGATGGAATTCAATGATTACCAAGATTCAGTTTATCTCTAAGTTTCAGTATCTTCCCTGACACTTAAAATGAACTAGAAACTTTTTGTGAAATAATGTTGTGTCTCCCCAGAAGCTTAGACACAAACTAGGTTGGGTCAGATGTGAAAACCAGAGGACTAAGAAGCAGTAATGATGATAAATCAATAGTAATTATAAGGGTAAAGTAACCAAAATTTAAATAAAAATAGAAAAGCATGATCTTGCTTTACTTTTTCTAAAATAATTTAGGGGTTATTGCTTTTCTTTTTTTAAAAGTTTAAACTATTGGCTGGAGAGATAACTCAACAGCCTGAAAAACATATTTTGTGTGTAAGAGGCCTGGGTTTGAATCCTGGAACCATATGGTTCCCTAAATGCCACAAAGAACATCCCCCAAACACTGAGTTGGGAGTAACCCCGAGCATCACTGTGTGGCCCCCCAAGCAAATAAAAAGATTTAAATTTTTTGCTAGTGTGGCTACCAGTATCTATAATTATTAGTTACTTATAAAATATGTGATTGGGGCAAGACATGTTCTATTCTATACTACATTACTAAAAAAAAATTGCTTTCTCAGGGTGGAGTTATAGTATAGTAGATGGGGTGTTTGCGTTACAGGCAGTCAACCTGGGCTCAATCCTTGAAACCCTATATGGCTCCTTGTACCCACCAAGAGGAATCCCTACATGCAGAGCCAGGAGTAAGCCCTGAGCCCCTTTAGGTGTGGCTCAAAAATGAAAAACCAAAAAAATTTTTTTCACAATAAAAACATTAAACTATTAAGCCAACCACCAGCATTTTTATTCTAAACAATGAAATATAGATCAGAAATAAAATTAGGTCAGCATGAATTATTTCCTTCCTGGCAGGTTGTAGAATTTAAAGTACATGGTATTTTCCATCTTTGAAACTAACACATAATTACATTGCTTTATGCCACCTCATCTGCTCCCAGTTTTTTTTTTAACTGAAAAAAGAGCAGAACAGCCTGCCTGTCACTTGCTCTCCTGCCATTTGGTCACCAGACGATAGAAATGCTGGGCTCGGTCCTCACTTGGACTCTAAATTTAGGGAGAGGCAGGCACACTCCCTACCAATAATGTAGGGAAATGGATGAAGCTGTTATTTAGATTGCCAATGCACAGTTTCTGACTCAACCTTTGCCCAGGAGATGTTAGGATCCCCACCACAAATCTAGTTTCCACACCATACAACACATTTGATCCCCAAATTGTCTGACTGATCCGTTCCTTGCCCCTTGGGTCTCAGGACCAACAACATAAGTTCTCCCTGGTTCCACATTAGAATCATGAAAAATATATCAGTCAGACAGCATGGACAACACTTTCCTTCATCCCAAATCAAACAGGTTCCCCACAGATTTCCACTCTCCTTTGGGTACCATGACCAAGAGGTGTATTTCTTGTTGTGATGCTGTTTGAAGATTCATCTCATTATTGTCTTTCTATAGCCCAAGTCTGTTGCTTGCACTAGGAATCACAGTTGGAAATAATTTTATTCTTTACCCTGGATCTATAGGCCAGACTCTCATTTACCATGGGCAGAATTTTTCTTTATTTATCAACAGTTACTACCTTATAAAAACTAAGTTCCATCATTTATATCCACTAGCTCCCAGCTGGGGCAAATAAAAGATATTAAGGTCAGAAATCTTTTTTTGGGGGGTGGGGGTGAGGGAGGTCTCCGCTGTGGTGCTCTGGGGTCAGTTTTGTTTCAGTGCTCGGTTGATAATGTTGGCAGGGGGAAAGTCAGGCACTGAACTCAGAGGTACAGTGCTTGCCTTACATGTGCTTTAGTCCTTATACCCCAGATTTCAAAATGTCAAAATTCTTAAGAAGATTAAAAGAGAATTTTGATGTAAAAATCTTTCCATTTTTAGAAATATTTTAATTTTTTATTTTGAGACTGGGCTGGAGTGATAGCACAGTGGGTAGGGTGTTTGCCTTGCAAGTGGCCAATATGGCCGACCCGAGTTCTATTCCTCCGCCCCTCTCGGAGAGCCCAGCAAGCTACCAAGAGTATCTCGCCCGCACGGCAGAGCCTGGCAAACTTCCCCATGACTTATTCGATATGCCAAACACAGTAACAACAAGTCTCACAATTTGTTGTGAGTTGTTACTGGTGCCTGCTTGAGCAAATCGATGAACAACAGGAGGACAATGACAGTGACAGTGATTTTGGGACCACACTCGACTGTGTTAGGGGGCTGCAATGGATTTGTACTCTGGGGTAGCTTCGGGAAGTGCTCTGAGTCTATGTGATAGTGGGGATTGAATCAGAGTTGGCCACATGGCAAATGCCTTTAAGTGACTTCTTGTTGTCCTTCATATAATCTTTAGAACATAGTGGCTTTTTCTTCATTAAGAAAAAATGAACAATTAGGTCAAAGATGTGAGTTAAAGATTCATCCATCTAAATTCACTTGGCTACTTAATAACTATTTGATTCCCATGGTATGAACTGAGAAATGTGGGGTATAGAAGTGTAGAGCCTCTATATTCTTGTCTCCCCAGCCACAGTGTCAACCCTGAGCTTTAGCCATGGTGAAAGTTTTAGGCCAATTTCTGCCATCTTTGCAAACTTGTATTAGTTAGCAGGTACAAAACCCACCCCAGAATCTTTGGTCTTCATCAGGTCCCCCAAATCAGACACTAACAAGTACGTCCCATGAAAAGGAGGCAGATGCCCCAATATCCTAACAGCTGCTTAGTTATGTATTTTTTGATCTAGAATTCTCCCCAGTGTACAGGATGAATAGACTTTCTAGATAGCTTCTCAATTCTTACATAAGGATAGAACAAATGAGTCTTCTCTCTAATCTCATAACATGAGGAATATTCATGTAGGCCATCGCAAAGTATTTCTTATATCATTTGTTCTGATATAGTCTCTGGAATTATTTTCTAATGTAATGTTTAAAGGGTCACATAACAACTATAACATGTTTTTATTAGTTGGGTTTTTGGATCATACCAAGTTATCCTCAGGGATGACTCCTGGCAGTGCTCAGGGAGATTATATTCAATTCCAGAGACTGAAACTGAGATTGTGTACAAAGCAAGTGGCTTTATCCCTATGTTCTCTTTCCAGCCTCCGGACCTCTTTTATATTGTGCTTTCATGATTAATTTCCTTCACACACTATCCATGACCCTTAGAGAGAAGATGAAAGTTAACTCACATATATGTGCGTTATTGTATTATAATAAAATATTTTAAATTAGCAAAGAGACAGTTTCCCAAAATGCCCCACCTGCAGGGTTGACCTCTGAAACCCCTCTGTCGTGCCCATTCTTCACACTCCTGGTGAATTTCAGGAAACCTGCAAATAAAGCAAACCTATTCTTCCAGAGTTTGCATCCCAGACCTTGTCCTGCCATTACAGAAAACATATTTGAATAGAATACAGATAAAAAGGAAGAAACATGAAAACAAGATGGGGAAGGAAATTATCCAGGGCTCTAGAAATTTGTTTAATTGTATTTTCTTAGCAAAGCAAAGTTTGCTGAAAGGCCTATGAGGCAGAGATGAGGGGAAAGTAGGGTTAGGGTGCCTGTAGGGGATGTCTGCACAAAAGGGCTTTTTCTGCACTTTGGGAATTTTGGGTCACCACTGGAGACTTTTGACTTGAAATCAAAGTTAAGCCTTGCTCTGATTTAACACGTTGATGCCAGTATGTACCACCCATGGCTCACACTTGAATGTGGTTTAATTAACACGAATTGTGGTGCCGGCATCAACATGTTTAAACTGAAACTGGATCTCTGTGACTGCTGACTATAGAGTTAAAGAGGAAAAACAAGCCAAAAAGTTCCGTCCCCATGCATGTGGCTGTATGCTACACATAGCTTCTTGGAACGGAGTTTCAGTTTGGGTGTTGGCTGTTGACCAGATGTCACCCCAAATTCCAAGAGGAAACCTTCAGTTCTTGGAACTTGAAACTGCCAAACACGGGCGCCTATTTCCTTACAGGGAGGAAAGGACTCCAGCTAAATGGGTGAATGCTACAGTTTTATGAAACATAATTACATAGTCATATATACATAATTATATATCTGTCCTGCCATCTTGGCACTGTGCTATTTGAATCACAGCTTCCCACCCCTGACTTATGGGGAGGGAATCCTACAAGAGTGAGACACTAAAGGCGAGACTCACGGAAACAAGAATCATGGGAGCAGAGCTGGGGAGAAGCTCAAATGGCTGGAGCACAAATTGTGTGAAAAAGTCCTAGACTTTATTCCCAGCATCACATTATCCCCTGGGCACTGTAAGGAATGACGACTGGGTACCTGCAAAAGTCACAAATATGGTCTCAGAGCTTATTGGAAAGCCAGGTATGAGCCGGCAGTCACAGGGCAACTGCAGTCTCATGGGAAGGGTGGGTGTTATCGGTTCATCCTTCACACCCTACCGAGGTCACGAGTTGCCCCCCACGAGCGATTCTCCAGTATGGCCATGAATCCAGAGGCAAAAGGACTTAATCCAGAGCCCAGCGGCTTGAGGCAGAGAAGTGAATGGACCATGCGTTAAACTACGGTGCCATGCCTCCCTGGGAGAGAAAGGGTGTCGCTCCCTTCCACCTTCCCTCCCCACCCCCAGAAGCAAGGTGGCCGCCACCTCAGAGCTTATTGGAAAGCCAGGTATGAGCTGGTGGTAATGGGGCAACTGCATTCTCATGGGAAGGGGGGCGGTACAGGCTAGTCCTTCACGCCCTACTGAGGTCACGAGTTGCCCCCCACAGGCGACTCTCTGGCATGGCCATGGCTCCAGACGCACAGAAACCAATCTCGTAATTATCTGGCTCTTTGCAGAAATCCCTCCAGACTTACCTAGTAAAATATCAGAAATCCAAAATCGCTATTGAGGCCACACAACATCATATGGTTCTCATAACCAGCTATAGAAAACAAATTATTCCACAATGCCTTTTCAGCAATTCTAATTGTTGGTGTGGGGGGGATTCTAAACAATAATGGTGCATCTTTTGTCGAAATAATGAATGTAATCATTAAAAGTAGAGAGAGAGAGAGAGAGAGAGTTACATAGAAATCATCTGCCTAAACAGGCATTGGGGAGGGGTGGGAGGGGGGTATATTGGGGTTCTTGGTGGTGAAAAATGAGTACTGGTGAAGGGAAAGGTGTTTGATCATTGTATAACTGAGACTTAAATCTGAAAGCTTTGTAATTTTTCCCACAGTGATTCAATAAATAAATATAAGGAAAAAAAGTCACAACTACCCCCTCCTCCCTTCCCCCCCCCCACCAGGACTCTGCTTAGTATGTCTCCAAAACAAAACCACACCCAAAAAATGGTGTTGGGACAATAATACAGTCCTATGGAGGAAATTGAAATAGTCTATACATAAAAATTGAGTCCAGGTGGATTGTAGATATACATTTGAAGGGTATGACAATACTCTGGATGACAAAATAAGAGCATAGCTTTATATTCTTGGGAGTTGGTAGGCACATATTTCTTAATCAGGAATTATAAGGCACTAACTATAAATGAAAACACTTACAAAGCAAACCTGTGTTAAATATGTCTATTCAGTGGCTGGAGAGATGGCACACAGGGTAGGGTCGCACATGGCCGACCCGGGTTCTATCCCAGGCATTCCATATGTTCCCCTAAGCACTGCCAGGAGTAATTTCTCAGAGCCAGGAGTAACCCCTGAACATCGCCAGGTGTAACCCAAAAAATAAAAAATAAAGTGTTGTTTTTTTTTTTAAAAAAAAGAATGTCTATTCATCAACAGACCACAGCAAGGAAGGGACTACTTGTGATGCATGTAATGAAGAGCTTGAACCCAGCTATGTAAAACCTGTCACTGTCACTGTCACTATCCTTCCATTGTTCATCGATTTGCTAGAGCAGGCCCAGTAACATCTCCATTGTGACACTTGTTACCATGTTTGGCATATCGAATACATCACAAGTAGCTTGCCAGGCTTTGCCATGTGGGCAAGATACTCTCGGTAGCTTGCCAGGCTCTCCAAGAGGGCAGAGGAATCAAACCTGGGTTGGCCAGGTCAGCTGCGTGCAAGGCAAACACCCTACGCACTGTGCTATCGCTCCAACCCTACATAAAACCTACAGTCAATAAAAACCTATAATCAGTAAATTAAACAAGAAAACATGAGAGAAAAATGGGCCCAGTACTTGAGCAGGCACTTCCTCAAAGATCAAATGCAACTGAGTAAAAGAAAAGCGAAAAGGAATTCAACATCAGTGTTAAAAAAGACATGTTCTGGACTATGTGTTAATCCACACCATCATGTCTGCCTGGAGGGGAAAGGGTGTTGGTCCCTTCTGCCTTCTTCCCTCTGGAAAGAAAGATGGCAGCCGCTTGGGAGCTTTGTGGAAAGCGAGGTATGAGCTGGTCATGACAGAGCAACTGCAACCTCATGGGAAGGGGGGCGTTCCCGGCTCGTCCTTCACGCCCTACTGAGGTCACCAGTTGCCCCCCACAAGCAGCTCTCCAGCACGGCCACGGCTCCAGAGCACAGAAACCAATCTCTTAATTATCTGACTCTCAGTAGAAATACATCCAGGGTTAATAAATAAAATAGCAGAAATCCAAAATCGTAATCATTTGATTCCTGTAGCCAGCTGTAGAAACAAATTATTTCACAATGTGTTTTCAACAGGTCTGATTTGGGGGGTGTAAACTCTAAATAATAATGGTGCATCTTTTATTGAAACAATGAATCTAGTCAAAGTAGATAGAGTGTTAACTAGAATTCATCTGCCTCACAGGCATTGGGAGTGTTGGGGGGAGTGGGGGTTTATTGGGGTTCTCCGTGGTTAAAAATAAGTATTGGTAAAGAGAAATGTGTTTGATATTTGCATAACCGAGACCTAAACCTGAAAGCTTTGTAGCTTTTCCCACAGTGATTCAATAAATAAATAAATTTTTTTAAAAAAGACATGTTCACACAAAACCTACACTCAAATGTTCACAGTGGAATTACTTATAAGAATTAAAAAAAGTATAGACAACTCAAAAAAAGTATAGACTGATTACTGGGTAAACAAAATATACGGTATAGCCATACAATAAAATATTATTCTGCATTAAAAAAAGAATAACATTGTAAGTGATTTTGGCAGGAGAAATATTGCAAGGTAAGGCGCTTCCATACATCTGACCAAATCTGTCCTCATGCTTTTTTGAAAGAAGAGCTGAAATCCCTCAGGCAGAAAAGGGACAGAGCTGGAGAGTCCTTAAGGCGATAAGCTGTTGAATTCCTGTTGAATTCCTAGAGACACTGGGGTTATAAACTACCACTGTACCACTGTCGCACTATCCTCCCATTGTTCATTGATTTGCTCGAGCAGGCCCAGTAACGTCTCCATTGTGAGACTTGTTGTTACTGTGTTTGGCATATAGAATATGTCATGGGTGGCTTGCCAGGCTTTGCCATGTGGGCGAGACTCTCTCAGTAGCTTACTGGGCTCCCCGAGAGGGGCGGAGGAATCGAACCTGGCTCGGCCAGCTGCTTGCTAGGCAAACACCCTACCGCTGTGCTATCCCTCCAGCCCCAGTTGGTGACAATAGCACAGGCAGCTTTTTGCAGCTGTCACCCACTGAAACCCTTGTGGCAGCTCTAGCCCAGCTTGGCCCTGGTGCCCTGGGTTGGGGCATATCTATATGCAAAAGGACTATCAATGCTCTAGAGAAATAAGAGACTCACTCTTTTGTCCAAGAATCTTCACGAATTTGGACAGGAAACCCCAAAATCATAGGCTCTTCAAAAAGTGATTTGTGTTTGGAATCTCACAAGCAGTTTACCCTCCAGGTCTTTTTAAAAAAAAATTTTTTTTTTAAATTTAAGCACAGTGAGACACAGTTACAAAGTTGTTCATGATTGGGTTTCAGTTATATAATGTTCCAACACCCATTCCTCCACCAGTATATATTTCCCACCACCAGTATCCTCAGTTTCCCTCCCTGCTCCCCCACCGCCACCTGCCTCTGTGTCAGAACAACTGTTCAAAGCAACTGGGTGTCAGGTGAAATTTGATGACTGCTTCTTGGGACTGGTAAGAGTGAGGTCTGTACCGTGCAGGGGCTTATAGCATACTTTAATCAATACTAGAGTTCCTCAAGCACTTCCTGGGTGGCTGAGGTAAGCAGTAGATTCCTTTTTCAAGGCTGCTATCTCTCCCTTCCCCACTTCTCCCCATTTCACATAAGTCACCTGCAACAATCATCTTTCTTTCTTTCTTTCTTTCTTTCTTTCTTTCTTTCTTTCTTTCTTTCTTTCTTTCTTTCTTTCTCCCTTTCCTTCCTTCTTTCTTTTTTTCTTTCTTTCCTTCTTTCTCGTTCCTTCCTTCTCTCCCTCCTCCTCCCCCCATCCTTTTCTTTTTCTCTTTATCTCATAAGAGCCACACCCAGAAATGCTCACCTGGGCCCTACAGGCTGGCAGTTCAGTGCTTAGACCCAGTCAGGCTCCACAGCCATCACAGCCACACTGGGTGAATCTCATACATGCTTTGCTTTAACTTAGTTCGACTTAAGCTGCTCTTCCATGAAATATAATCTTCGTGGAACAAGGCACTCACAAAGACAAAGGTGCCTAAGATCTATGAGCCTCATAATGCCCCTTTGTGTAAGATATTTGCAACCAAAATGTGACTTAAAACATCCTTAATTTCTACGAGGGCCACATATTCTGTTAATATCATTAGACTTGTTGTCTGCAGTACCAGAGCCTCTCAAAATTTTTTTACTCATGGCTCTTTTTCATGCAAGAAATTTTAATGCAACTGTAGGCATATAGGTATAGTAAATAGGTAACACCAAATATTTATTGATAATAAGTCATAGGTGGTGGCTGGTCCTGGAGGTCTTTGGAGATCCTCCAAATTCCAGTAGGCGGGGATCACACCCACCAACTGGCCCCCTGGCGCCGTGTAATCCCATCAGCGGCCAAGACTCAGAGACTATAAAAACCAGCTCCTGGAAGAAGAACAGTGCAATCTCCTGCCCCTGCACCTGACTGTCCTCGCTGCCTCCGGGGCCCCTTGGAGGGGAGCAGGTTTAGCTTTCCTCCCCGCCCCGACCAGGGCTCTGGCACCCAAAACCTCCAGGACCAGCCACCACCATGCTGAGACCACTCTCCACACACATGAAGGTACTGGCAGAGGGACAAAGTCACGTGGGTTCCGGGGCCGAGATCTCCAAGCCTACTCGGATTTGGGCCGAGCATCCTCCACCCAGATCCTCCAAATTCCAGTAGGCGGGGGTCACACCCACCAACTGGCCCCCTGGCGCCGTGTAATCCCATCAGCGGCCAAGACTCAGAGACTATAAAAACCAGCTCCTGGAACCGCACGGCCGCATTCCCAGCTGCGCGACATCTTATCAGGACATCTTTTTATGACATCTTATTATCTCATTCCTACTTTGGACAAACTGGCAGGCTACCGAATGTAGCCTGCCCACACGGCAGAGTCTGGCAAACTCCCCGTGGCGTACCCAATATGCCAAATACCAGTAACAATGATGGGTCTCATTCTCCTAAAGAGCCTTGAATATAATCTCAGGGCTAGGATGAAGAAGACGTTACTGGGGTCTGCTCGAGGCAATCGACATTAACAGGATGATTTGTGATTGTGAATAAATCATAAAGAAGTATAATATTAAACAAAAAATTAAGTTATATATATTTTTCCTGGTTATATGAATCTTGACATTCTGAGCAGGTGGAGAAAAAAGGCAGACTGTCAGGAGAAGCTGCATTACCAACAATGCAGATATAGAAATGCATACAATGTTTTTAAAAGATCAAATCCTCTTAAATTTTGTTCCTCTTTTGGCAAGCCAAGGCACAGAGCCTATAGATGAAGCAGTTTTTCTTTATTTTATTTTTTATTTTTTTACTTTTTTGGGTCACACCCGGCAATGCACAGGGGTTTACTCCTGGCTCATGCATTCAGGAATTACCCCTGGCGGTGCCCAGGGGACCATATGGGATGCTGGGAATCGATCCCGGGTCGGCCAAGTGCAAGGCAAATGCCCTGCCTGCTGTGCTATCACTCCAGCCCCTGAAGCAGTTTTCCTTTAAATGTGTGCTTGCCAAGAGAAGTTTGCCTGCAATGGAGGAGAAACCAGCACCTTCATTCTAGATTGTTCCAGTGGAATGTGGAGTCTTCTTGAAATGTACGAAAGCATTGCCAAGGTTGCTGTCATTTCAGTGAGTTGGAGTTTCTTATGGGCTAGAAAAGTAGTTGCTCTCAGCTTCTAAGTAGAACATGAACACTGAGGAGCTGGGTAGGAATAAGCTTGAATCTTCTCAATGTGAGAACATTTCTCTACCCTACCACAGTTTTCCCCGAGAGCAACCCAGAGAGCCCATGTTAGAGCAGAGAGACCCTGCGCCCAGGGTCTGCTGAGGCTGAGAGCCATCAACCCTCTTCTGCCACGGCCTGGAGTTCCAGAAACCACCCAGAACTTGACTCACTTTGGAATCCAGCACATCCTAAAAGCTGCTGGTCCTGGATGCTGCTGCCATTGCAGAAACCACATTGGTAGGTTATTCTGCCCAAGCAGTTTGCTCCATAGAACTAATTAACTTCATTCTGGCTAAGTACATACTTAGCAATTCTCTAGACTCGAGGCAAAGTACCAGTAAGTCACTTGCCCCTTAAAATAGAATTTAAAGAGAGAAGAAAACTGTTTCTTCCAGCTATTGTAAACAAGTATTTGCTTATAATGAGTCTCCAGTATACCACTTCCGCTCTGAGCTGCCATGTCAGCTTCAGACCTGTATTTTAATCCTCCTCACTGAAAGGGTTTGGGCTTTTCATTCTTGCACCCCCGAGCTTGGGCTCTTGTTATCTTTTCTGGGGATTTCTCCCTGCACCTCTGCTTCCAGTCAGTCTCTCCCTCCTGCTTTCTTCATCTTCCCTGCCTCCAGAACTTTATTTACAAAATATTTAAATCCTCTGTTCTTGAAAAGTCTCCTATTGCTCCTCCTTGCCCCACCTCTAGCCAGATCCCAAATTTCTCCTTCATGTTCTTCTTCTATGTTTTTAAGTTGGGCAGTTCAAGGCGATGGTCAGAAGTTTTCCGAAAGAATCTAAAATGTCTCTCAAGGGATTCTTTTCTTCACCTCAGCTGACAGCAAACCCCAGGTGTACTTAACCCCTACACCAGAATCCATCCCTCCTCTCGAGCTGCCTTTCCCTCCAGAGCTCAGGATCCTCAAATTGCGCTGCCCCAGCAAGTGGGAATTGTGTCGTCGTTGATCTGGTGCTCTGAGGTGGAGCTCTTTTCCCATTTCTCCCACCCTCACCGAGACCCACAATGCACCATTGGTCCTTCCTCAAGAATGGGATTTGACCTGTTGTTTCTGCCCTTCAGGGGTCTGAGTACTCTCTTGAGCACTGGCCAGACACTCCATTCTGCCGTGTTTATTCTGGGTCTCTGTCCTGAATCCCTGCTGTTCGTTCAGGAGGGCCTCTTTGGTACATAGTCCCCTATTTATGAACACTGTTGTTCCAGAACCTGAAGGGCCACTGAATTCATGTCACCTTCACAGACTCTCCTTCCCACAGTGGCTTGTCATCCCTTCAGGATCCCCTAACAATGTAGAGCTGACCAGGTGACCAAATAACTGCAGCCATGGAAGCTGAAAGTCTAAGCTGGACTGCCCACCAGCATGACTAGGTTTTGACTATCCTCTTTCAAGCTGTGGTGGAGTCCTCACAGCATCTTCACGTGGCACCAGGACCAAAGGAGCTCTGCAGTGTCTTCTTGTGCAAATTCTCTTCATGCAGCTCTCTCCTCATGACCTAGTCACCCCTGGATCTCCCAGAGACCCCCACCCTCTAATATCATCATATTGGATATTAAGATCTCAACATAAAATTGTGTGTGCACACACAAGTGTGTGTATATGTGTATGTGATTGTGTATGTATGTATGTGCTTGTTTGAGTGAGTATGTGTGTATATGTGCATGTGTGTGTGTATGTACATATGTATAAGTATGTGTGAGTGGGTGTATGTGTGGATATGATTGTGTGTACAGGTATATGTGTGAATGTGTGAGCACTCGTGAGCACATGTACGTGATGTGTGCCCTTGAAGTGATATTGAGCCCCCTCCATGGTACTTCTGCTGCAGAAAGACCCTCAGCCAGTGGTGTGCCCAAAAGAGGGTGTGGGGGGTCGAGGGCACCCTCTGCCACAAGTCGAGGGGAAAAGACAAACTTCACCTGGAAGGGATTTGAAAGCAGTAGTATGTGCCCAAGTAAAATGTTCTCTATCTTTCTTTTCAGCTTTATTAAAATACAATTGACAATTGAAAAGTGACAAACATTTGAAGTATTCTGTCTAAGCATTGCTATGTGTTTGTATGGTTAAATTTTCATGAGAGTTGAGGTCATTCATGTGACCATCACTTTTCTTTCTCTTCAGTTTTCTTTTGATTATTGCCATAAGTGACAATTTTACACAGGACAGAGATAACATATACTCCTCCTTGTCAAAGTATACTTTGAGACCTACATTTTAAACAATTTCTGTAGCTACTTTTGAGTTTTCAGCATACATATGTGAGCCCATTTATGGACATTGTTGGGTTACCTGTAGCTGGGCATAGTTCTACATATAAAATATAATTTGGAAAACTCCCAGTTACACCATCTCCCAACACACGCACACACCGGGATAAGCCTAAGAAGGCAGACACTGACCTTTCTCACCAACTTCTGAGTACAGCACATATCTGCACTTAAACATAGGACTGGAAACCAATATCAAGAGCAAAGAGTAAAGAGGAAGAGATAGAGCTTCTGTTACTTTAATGCTATCATTCTGAGTAACCATTTGGACTTTGTTTTGTGTTTTAAAAAAATTTTGAGCAATAAAACAGAATATAAACTGTGATATGTAGTGCCCTTTTTTAGATCTTCTTTTTAGAATTGCGGTAAAATCCCCATGATATAAAATTGATCATCATCAGGGTCTGGAGGGGTAGTGCAGCAGGTAAGGATTTGCACGCAGCTGACTGGGTTTGATTCCTGGCACCATCTACGACCCCCTGAGCCCTGATAGGAGTGACTTCCATATTCAGAGCCACAAGAGAGACCCTCTGGGCACTTTTGCCCCCCAAGATAAAATTAAAATGTACATTCAGTGATACTTTATACATTCACATTGATGGTGATGATAGGACAACCATGACCTTCATGTAATTCTAAAGCAGTTTCCTCATCCCCCCAAAAGACCCCACTCTCCAGTAAGAAACCACTGGCATGTCTCCCTATTTTTAACTTGATGGATACATTAGGTTTATTCATGCATGATTTGTTATTAATTTTTAAATAATATTCTCAGTTCAAATTAGTTCTTTATTCTTTTTTATAACTGTTTTGAACTTTCATGTTATCTTCACATACTACAACAAAGTAGCGGGATTACGTTTTTCAAAAATCACAGTAATAATATAAATATATAGTCCATTTTTGGGACCAGAGAGATACTACCAGGGGTATGGCACTTACCTTGCATGAAGCCAAGCCTGGGTCAATGCCTAATACCACACTAAACTGCACTACCATGAAATATCTCTGATCACAGAACCAGGAGTATCCTCTGAGTACTACTAGGTATGACCCAATCCCCACCCCAAAACTTCATTTCCTTTTTATTGTACAATAACATATATTTTATTTTTTACTGGAATGAATATACATATGAAGTTTTTATATATGTATATATAAGACTTTTAAAAATTATCATTTTATTTATGGATAGTTAGTATTATCTATTCTACTTTACAATTATTACTGAAGATAATTGTATCCAAAAAGAGTGTTGTCACATAGATGATAAAAATGGATAATCTGCATGTTCAATAGGCCAGGTTCACAGCACCACAGCTACAGAACTGGCGCCTGGTTCCTGCCAGGCCATCTGTCTGGTCTTGACTATCTCTGCCTCTGCAGTCCAGTCCCCCATACTCAGTCACCCGCATCCCCTCTTCTTCCTCCTAGCTCTTTATTTATGTGGAGGTGAGGTCAGGGAGCTCTCCTCAGTACTCCAGCTGAGACCCAGCAAATTAGACTGATGACAGTCAGATTAGCAAAGAGAGAAGAGTTTGTCAACAGGGCCATCACACCTAAACACAAGGATGAGTAACTCAGAGACGAATCTTTCAAAGTGGGTAATCAGAACTGGGGCTGATGGCACATCTTAACTAAGAGTAGCATATGGAGAAGAATGGCAAGGAAAAGGGCTTTAGACCTCTTTGGCAGCAAACTGGGAAGGTAAACAGGCATGCAGAGGAAAGCACTGAGAGATAAGGGTTGTTTGAATAAGGTTCGCTCCCTGCACTCCTCTTCCCACCGTCTCTGGGCTGGTAAGAGGATTGGTGAGCAGGATACTAAGGCTGCTTTCTGGCAAATAGAGAAAAAGGGTAGGAAATATTAGGAGCAATTTTGAAGCTTGTTACCCTTAGGAAGAGACAGATACTCCTCTCCAGCCCAGCATAGTGGGTAGGGCGTTTGCCTTGCGTGCAGCCAACCCAGGTTCAATTCCTCCATCCCTCTCGGAGAGCCCGGCAAGCTACTGAAAGTATCCCACCCACATGGCAGAGCATGGCAAGCTCCCTGTGGCGTATTTGATATGCCAAAAACAGTAACAACAAGTCTCACAATGGAGATGATACTGGTGACTGCTCGAGCAAACTGATGAACAATGGGATGACAATGAACAGTGGACTCCTCTAGCTGTTCCCTTCTTTCCGGGTACCATTCTAACTTGGTGTGTGTTTCAGGGTTGGGTTTGGGGACTTCCAAACAATACTCAGGGAGTCTGGGAGCCTCTCAATGATATGGGGGCCTCCGGTGCCACACCTAGTTTGGGAGAGGGATGCTGTGGGAGAGGGTCCTGCTGGGGTCTTGCATAGGCACAGCATGCACTCTAACCCCTTGAGTCAACTCCTCCATTGCCCCCACTGCCTTCCACAAAAGCTGACTGAGTGGAGCAAGACCCAAATAACTTCATGGGGGGCTTTTTAAAAAAAATTCCTTCCTTTTTTTTTATTCTTTAAAAATTGCTTTTTGTTGTTTTGCGGGGGTGGGGGTGAAGGGGGGTCACACCCAGCAGCGCTCAGGGATCACTCCTGATTCTGTGCTCAGGGATCAATCCTGGAGGGGCTCAGAGGACAAAATGGGGTACCAGGGATGAACCTAGGTTGGCTATAGGCAAGGTATAGGACTTTTCCACCCGTACTATCTTTCAGCCCCTTTATTTTCATTGATATCCCTTTCGGGATGGGTAGGGGGCTTATCTGGCTTTACTCAGGACTTACTCCAGTATCTGTGCTCAGGGATTCCTCCTGGCAGTGTTCAGGGGCCATATGCAGTGCTGGGAATTGAACTAGATTGGTCAAATACAAGTTAAGTGCCTACCCACTGTGCTATCTCCCAAGTCCTTATTTTTAATTTTTATTGTCGCTTAGGTAACATGATTAAGACACTTGTTGATGTTTGTGGTTTTGATGTACAAAGTTATTGCACCTTCCCCACCAGTTGTCACCTCTAGCTTCCCTTTTTCTTCTCTCTAGCTGCTTGGTCATCTAAATTATGTAACTCAAGGATAGGATGTGTCATCATTCAATATTATTTATTTCCATATTTTATTTCTCTCTATTATCATAGATTAATGAGATCATCTGGTAGTTGTTCTTTTTCCTCTCACTTGCTACTGAACATGACACCCTCCAGTTCTATCCAAGTTGTAACAAACAGCAAGATTTCATCTTTTCTAAATAGTATTAAATTGTGTATATATACGACAGTTTCTTTATGCATTAATCTGTTGCTGGTCATTTGGGATGTTTCCATACCCTGGATATTTTACTAAACACTGCAGTACATGTGGGTGCACACAAACCATTTCAAATTAATGTCTTTGTGTTTGGTGGGTAGATCCCCAAAAGCAGAATTACTGGATCGTATGGGAAACCATCCTGTTTTTATATAGCAGTTGAATCAGAGGGCATTCCTACCGACAGTGAATGAGCGTTCCTTTTTATATCACAGCCCCACCAATGCTGTTTGCTTCCAATCTTTCTGATATTGGACATCCTCACTGATGTGGCGTGACATATATATCACTGTCATTTTTATTTGTCTTTCCCTGATAAGTGATACTGAACATATTTCATATGCCTAATAGCATATGGGAAGTGCCTGCACAGCTCCATTTTTCATTTTTTGATGAGGTTATTGGTTTTCTGGTTGTTGTGCTTTGTGAGAGCTTTGCAAATCTTGTATATTAGCCCTTTACTGCATGTATGATGTGCAAATACTTCATTTTTCATCCAATAGGGTGTAGTTTTATTTTTTCCTGAGTTTCTTTTGCCATGCAAAACCTTTTAAATTTTATTTAGTCTCATTTGCTTAATATTTTTGTCATCATTGCCACCGGAATCAAATCATTGACAACTCCTTTGAGGTTCATATTCTGGAGAGTTTTGCCTATATTTTCCTCAGTGTACTTTATGGATTGTGATCTAATCTTGAGATCTTTTTCTTGAGGATGGGGGCAGTGGCTCAGGTAGGTAGTGCTCAGAAGTCACTCATAAACTCTGTGCTCAGGGATCACTCTTGGTAGTGCTCCAGGGATTGTGTGCAGTGCAATGGATTATACAAGTGTGGCCGCATGCAAGGCAAGACCTTTAATCTCTGCATTATATCTCTGGCTCCTAATCTGGAGGTCTTTAATCTGCTTTGTGTTAACTTTTGTGTAAGGCATGAGATATAGATCCAGTTTAATTTCTTTGCATGTGACTATCCAGTTTTCCCAGCACCACTTGTAGAAGAGGCATACCTTTCCCCACTTCATTCACTCAGTGTGGAGTCTCTATTTTTATGCAGCCTCCTTTGTTGAAAGTCTCTCTAAAGAGAAATAAGATGGGAGAGAATGTAAATTTATGTTGTCACTCTAAAAGTTACAACTGTCTGATCATGCCGTGCTGGAGACAAGGGGATTTTCTAACTGTATAATGAGACAATTGGCATGTTTATTCTCTGTGGTCCTCAACCTCAACAATAGATTATTTGAATCAACTTGGGATCTGAGTCTTCATTACTAGAGGACTTGATTAAAAATTTTTTTTTCTACACCTGGCAGTGTTGAGAGGACCATGTGGTGCTGAGAATTGAACCCTGAGTCTTTTGAGCCATCTACCAGGCTCCCGGATGTCATTAATTAAAGTTCAGGTGACAGTCTTACTATCAAAGAGATCACTAAATTAATATCACCCACTATTTATGTAAAGGAGCCCAATAGGTGTGATAACCATATTGGCTTAGAAGCTTTCATTACCCCACTTTTCATATCACATTGCAATAACCATCCTCTCATATGCAAACAAAATCCTGGAGAGGCAGGTAAAGCCTCAGCTTTCAACTGCACAAGGCACTTCCAAAGCTCTGACCCCGCTTTTAAATTCATAATTTATACTCTTTTTCTTAAATAGGGTTCCTTTAGAACTATTTTATTTTTAAAAAATTTTTATTAGTGAAACACCATGAGGTACAGCTGTAGACTTATAAATTTTTGTGCTTGGATTTCAATTATACAATGATCAAATACCCATCCCTCCACAAGTGCCCATTTTCCATCACCATGGATCCCAGTATCCTTCCCACCCCCATCCCCCCATCCCACCCTGCCTCTGTGGCAGGGCATTCCCTTTTGTTCTCTCTCTCCTTTTGGGTGTTGTGGTCTGCAAAAGAGGCATTGAGTGGCAATCATGTTCAGTCCATAGTCTACTTTCAACATGCATCTCCCCTCCTGGGAGGATCCTCCAAACACCCTTTATTTGGTGCTCCCTTCTCTATCTGAGCTGCCCTTTCCCCTAGCATGCCCAGCTGGCCTCTAAGCCATGGAGTAATCCTCCTGGTACTTATCTCGGCTATTCTTGGGTATTAATCTCTTATTTTGTTACTTTATGTCCCCCAGATGAATGCAATCTTTTTATGTCTGTCCCTCTCTTTCTGACTCATTTCACTTAGCATGATACTTTCCATGTAGTACCACTTGTATGTAAATTTCATGACTTCATCTTTTCTAACAGCTACATAATACTCCATTTACCTCAAGTCCACCAATCCTGGATTGACTTTTGCTTCACACATTCCTGTACTGGGCCCGAGTGAGGATTTCTAAAGCCCCTATTCCATGACGAGGATTGCTGGGCCACAGGAATTTATATTCTTACTTTGCTTAGCTGCTGCTATCTAATTCCCTACCATGCTCCCACCAACAGCAAGAGTAAGCTCTATCCCCACAGCTCCACCTGCATTTGGCATTATCCATAGATTTGTCAGGCTAATGTCTGTAAGCCTTATAGCATATCATGCTTTCATTTTTAGGTTTTGCCATGGATGTAAATTTTATTTTAAGGTATTTGCAATAGATGTAAATTCCTCTTATCCTTATCATATTTTAGAATGCATAGGTGATTGCTCATTCTTGCCATGATCTGTTTTCCCTGATCTTCTATGAGCAGTTCCCTTCATATACCAAAGCTTTGGGGCTTTCACGTCTATAAGTTGTCTATTATATATTCTAACATTTTTCTTTTGTTGTACTGTATCCTATGGTTAAACTTTCAGAATCCATATACTCTACATGTGGAAGCTTGGTGTCTATTAAGACATCATAAATTTCCTCTCTCATTCTATCCACTATCTTAACTTCAATTTAATAATGTTATCACTTGTTAATAGAAACCAGTCATTTTGATTAATCATAACTACATTTTTTGTCTTGTAGATTATACTTTTGAAGCCTTTTTTAAAGACATTTTAACCTAACCCAGCTTGAAATGCCTTCTTACTAAAATAGTTTTAACTTTTGTCTATATTTAAGATTTAAGTCTCTAATCCAATAGACATCTCCTTTGTCTGTGGGATTAGGTAGGAATTCAATCTATTTTTCTGCCTGTTTTCCCACCACCATCTACAAATAATGTATTTTTTTCTCATAGATTTGTGATGTCAATTCTACGTTCTATGAACTTCACAAGTAAAAGTATCACAAGTACCTGGAACTCTTGATTACACTCCACTTAATCACTTAATCACTTAACTTCCCGTTAGTCGTCGATTTGCTCGAGCGGGCGCCAGTAACGTCTCCATTTGTCCCTGTCGCGTGCTAGTGTAGCCCAATGGCATCTCTTCGCTCCGGGAACATGGAGGGCCTCAAACCGATCGTTCATGATCTTGACAAAGAAGTCTGACCATCTGGTAGGTGGGCGGCCACGCGGTCTCTTGACATCCTGTGGAATCCAATCAGTAACAGCTCTAGTCCAACGGTCGTCTTTAAATCTCATTACGTGACCAGCCCATCTGATTTTCGACACCTTGGCAAATGAGACAGCGTCCCTGATCCTTGATCGTCGACGGATGTCAGAACTCCGGATTCGTTCTCTCATTTGAGTGAAACATGATATTCCAAGCATAGCTCTTTCTATTCTTCTTTGGGAGACCTGAATGGCGTTCTCATCTTGTTTGCGTAGGGCCCAGGTCTCTGAGGCATATGTTAATGCAGGAAGAACAGTGGAATCAAAGAGATGTGCCCGGAGCCGGAGGTTCTTCGTCCTCTTAGCTATTTCTTCGACGTTCTTGAAGGCGTTCCAAGCCGCTCTCTTCCTCCTGCGCAGCTCGGGTGCCAGGTCATTTGTCATGTTGACCTCTCGACCTAGGTACACATAGCTGTTGCATTCGGAGATGGTCATTCCATTGAGAGCTAATGGGGCGTCAGGAACAAGGCTGTTTCTCATAAACATTGTCTTCGTAAGATTCAGCTGTAGTCCTACCTTTCCACACTCACGGTCAAAGTCGGCCAGCATTTGTGCCGCTTGGCTGATGTTTGGTGTTATTAAAACAATGTCATCAGCAAAGCGGAGGTGGTGTAGTTGCCGACCATCTATCTTCACTCCCATTCCTTCCCATTCCAGTCGTCGCATGATGTTCTCGAGGGTGGCACTGAAGAGTTTCGGTGAAATGATATCACCCTGCCGCACCCCTCTCTTGACATCAACGATCACTTCTTTGTAGAATGGTGAGATCCTGGTAGTGAATCCGCAATACAGCTCACGGAGGATCCTGATGTATTGGGCTTGAATGCCCTGATTGGCTAGGGCTTCAATGACCGCTTCCGTCTCAACAGAATCAAAGGCCTTCTTTAAATCAATGAACGTTAAACAGAGTGGCATCTTGAACTCCCGAGAAGCCTCAATGAGCTTGGTTATCGTGTGGATATGGTCGATGGTGCTGAATCCTTTGCGGAACCTGGCTTGCTCGCATGGTTGTCCTTCATCTAGTGTTCTGCCAATCCTATTTAGGATGACTCGAGTGAACAACTTGTAGATGACAGACAATAGGCAGATCGGGCGATAGTTGCCAATGTCATGGATGTCTCCCTTCTTGAACAGTAGTACGGTCCTGCTGGTTTTCCATTGGGACGGAACCTTGCATTCAGACAGGTAGCGAGTGAAGAGCCGAGCCAGTGTATTGATGAGTACTGACGGCAGGTTCTTCAGGTGTTCAGGTCTGACCTTGTCTGGGCCGGGTGCTGTTTGCTTCTTTACCGACGAAATGGCGTGTCGGATTTCGGAAGGGAGAACGTTGGGAACGACATACCCATCCTGTGGAATTTGGTATGTCGGCAAGTGGACATGGCTATCGAAGAGATTTGAGTAGAAGTCATGGATAATCTTCTCCATTGCCGTTCTGGAGGATGTGATGGATCCATCAGGACGTCGGAGGGCAGTCATCTTGGTCTTATAGTTGGCGAAGGACAGGCGGGCGTTACGAATACTTTTCCCGGCTTCTGCCGCATCTACCAGTACTTCTGCTCTTCTCTCTTTGAGGTCTTCCTTGATCGCATCTCTGCACTGCTTTGCAAGCTCGGACGTTAGCTTGCGGTTGCCTGAGGCATGCGCCAAACCACGCTGGCGAATTAGCTCAAGAGTTTTCGAAGATAGGCGACTTTTTGTGGCTATCTCTCTCTTGGCGTTCCTCGCACATTCATGGAGGTGCTGAACCAGTCGATCGTATTCCTCGTCAATGTTGTCAACAATGGCATCTTCCCATGTTGCTGCAATAGTACCAAAGAGTTCCCAGTTGGTGGTCATTTTGGGAGATCTCTTTTTGAACTTTGCAGCCCTTTCTCCCCGCTCTGTGAAGTAGAATTTTGCACGAAGGAGACGGTGATCCGATCCCGTTCGAAATTTTGGGACAACAGCGACATCAGTCAGGCAAAACCGTCGATTGAATATGATGTGGTCTATTTCGTTGTGGAATCGTCCACCGGGAGACTCCCATGTCCATCGTTTAGATTCTGCCTTCTGGAACTGTGAGTTACCATGAATGGTCTTGGTCGACATGATGAACTCAGACAGTCTCTCACCCTGTTCGTTCCATTCTAGGCCATGGGTCCCGATGTGAAGTTCTTCAGCTGATCTTCTCGGTCCTATCTTGGCATTAAAATCACCCACAATGATCTTGTAGAAGGTGTGGTCTTCTTTATAGAACTTCTCTAGCTCCATGTAGAACTTCTCGATTTCTCTTTCATCATAATGAGATGTTGGTGCGTAGACAACGAAGATAGAAACTGCAGGCAGTGAGCCACATCTATTCAAATGTAAACGTCCGATTCGGGTTGTTAGGCATTCGAATGAATCAATGCTCTTGGCCAAGTTTGTGTTGACAAGGACACCAACGCCTCCGACACCTCTTTTATCGCATGTTCCGAGGAACAATTCTTCTCCAGTGTCGAAAACGGCATGGTGAGATTCGTGCCTTCTTGTCTCGGTCAGACCAATGATGTCGTACTTGATCATTCGCGCTTGTACCATCAGGTCCTCGATGGATGCATCTGATGCTAGCGTACGTGCATTGAAAGTACAGACGATCATTTTTGTCTTCCTTCGTTGTGGCAGCCTAGGTCGGCCTTGAGATTTTGTCGGCCTCTCCTTTCTCATCCTTCTCAGTGCTGCCATGTCGGTGAAGCCTCCAGGGTCAGGTGAATGAGACCAGTTGTAGTTACTGGTTTTGGCATATCGAATACACAGCGGATAGCTTGCCAGGCTCTTCCGTGCGGGCGGAATACTCTCGGTAGCTTGCCAGTCTTTCCTAGAGGTATAGAGGCTTTTGGGGTGACCTCTAATCCCCCTTGTAGGTGTTACCATATTTGAACCCTATCAAATATGGTACGACAATTCCAGAAGATGGGTATTTAGTGTCTTATGATGTGTCGCGCGGCCGCTTGCGGCCGCACGGGTCCGGAAAGCGTCCTGGAGTGTGGCGACGGCTGGGTAGTGGAAGTAGTGTCGAGAGTGGAAGTCTGCCAGTGGGGTATTCGATCCCTGGCTGGTTGATGGAAGCAGACAGGGCAGGGTAGGGTGGGGCTCCTGATTAGAATCCCTTTGTCACCTGTGGTGGTGGGAGCAAGCAGAGAAGCTCTGTCCCTGGGTCCGCCGAGCCTGGAGTTCAAGGTCCAGGGATCGAATTGTGCACAGGAGACCCACCCTACCCAGATAAATACCCCACTGGCAGACTTCCACTCTCGACACTACTTCCACTACCCAGCCGTCGCCACACTCCAGGATGCTTTCCGGACCCGCGCGGCAGCTCCGGCCGAGACCCACGCACAACTGAAGACCCACAGAACAAGATAAGCGGAACTCTCTGAGACCTTGGACTCCAGGCTCGGCGGACCCAGGGACAGAGCTTCTCTGCTTGCTCCCACCACCACAGGTGACAAAGGGATTCTAATCAGGAGCCCCACCCTACCCTGCCCTGTCTGCTTCCATCAACCAGCCAGGGATCGAATTGTGCACAGGAGACCCACCCTACCCAGATAAATACCCCACTGGCAGACTTCCACTCTCGACACTACTTCCACTACCCAGCCGTCGCCACACTCCCGGACGCTTTCCGGACCCGCGCGGCAGCTCCGGCCGAGACCCACGCACAACTGAAGACCCACAGAACAAGATAAGCGGAACTCTCTGAGACCTACACTCCACTGTTACAATATAAACAATTTTGTAGGTGATAGGCAATTTCTCGTGGGACATTTCCCTTTCTTCAGTCTTTAGTTTGAAGATGTAATGCCCTATCTGGCATGATTTAACCATCAGTGTTACTTAATTTTCATATATATTTTAGAATAAGCTTATGCAATTTCTAGGTGAAAACAAAAAGTACAATTAGAATTTTGAATAATACACTGGGTTTACAAATTAACATGGGGATATTTGATGCCTTTATAATGTTTCCAACTATGTAAGATTTGGGTACATCTGAGAAAAGAAATGAGAGAAGACACTTAAACAGACCTGTCTTTGAGAAGGTCCTCAGTCCTATTCTCAGGACTGGCCTCCTTACTTGAGTATGGGGAAGTAGGACAAGAAATTCTTGTTGGTTAAGGTGGAAGCAGAAGAGAGGCAGATATCTGTGTTTCACTGGCCTGGCTCTGAATCAAGGCCTTCTGAGCACCTGAGAAGACTCCATCAGCCTGTCACCTCTGGCAGTGACGGTGCTAGGGGCTGAGGGAATGTCTCTGAGAACCCTGATCCCAAGGAAGGGACGATGAAAGCAGCTAAGTATGACCTAGTGGTGTAACACTTAATACTCCAGGAACTGAAAACTGGGTTGGAGAGAATGTAAATGTGTGGGCCTGACAATGAGGCCCAAGGTGGGACTGGTCATGAGTGCCATCCTTCAGTCATGGCTGTGAGGACATGACCTGACAAGGAAACCCCTCTCAGCAAGGCCCAGGTGCTGCCGCCACTCTCTAGCTCTGCACAGGAACTTGGATGTTCTCCAGGGAAATGGTGTCTTGGGGTTAGGGTGAGGGGAACTCCCAAATTGACTAGTCCGAGGAGTCTGAGTTTTATTTTATTTTATTTTTTTGCTTTTTGGGTCACACCCGACAATGCTCAGAGGTTACTCCTGGCTCTGCACTCAGGAATTACTCTTGGCAGTGCTCAGGGGACCATATGGAATGCTGGGAATCTAACCCAGGTCGGCCGCGTGCAAGGCAAAAACCCTACCCGCTGTGCTATCACTCCAGCCCCAGAGTCTGAGTTTTAAAGCACAAATTATCTTGTACAGTTAAGTTCAATGTCATGGAAAGGAATGTTTGGTTTTTGATGGTGGTAATGTTGAGAAGCACCTGGAGTTGCTCAGGGCCCATTCCTGGCTCTGTGATCAGAGATGGTTCCTTGGTGGTGCTCCAGAGCCCTCTGCAGTGCCAGGGATTGAGCTGGGTTTGACTGTATACAAGGCAAATGCTTTAGCCTCTGCCCATCTCTCTGCACTCCCCACCTCCACCTTTTCTTAACCCTAATATATCACAGATGAAGAGAGAGTATGGGGCGTTAAGGCACCTGCTTTGCATGCAGGCAACCCTGGTTAGATCCCTTGCACTGCGTTTGGTTCCCTCAGCATTGCCAGGAGTGCTCCTTGAACACCACTGGGTGTTGCTCAATACCACCTCCAGGTGTGTGGGGTGGGGGGTGGGGGGAATCAAGCTATGGTGGTTCTTCATTGAATGTTACAGACACTCTACAACTTTCAGTGTCTGCATATTGAATCATAGCTGTAAGAGAAAACAAGGGAAAAAATAAAATTCGGATAAGGAGTGAGGGACAGGGAAGAGTAAACAAACACAGAGAATAACAACAGAAAGGTGAATAAAGAAAAGCAGACAGAGCCAAATCAAGAGCTTTGTTTCTCATGAGAGAGAATTTACTGAACACAAGTGCATTATTTCCTGGAATCCTTGTGGCCCAGAATCTAAACAATTACCCAGAATATTTTGGAATATCCCCACCACCACCTCATCACCAACAGAAGCTGTGCTAGGATGAGGAAGTTGAACTGCAGAGTGGGGTGATGTCTGGCCCCACAGGAAGCACCCCGCACACCAGGGCTGACTGGATTTCCTGATGCTGCCTTGTGACCCCCTGTCACAATCAGCACACGTGGCCTTAGTGTGGTCGGGCATGCTGCAGAGCCCAGGAAACCTCCTGGACTTGGGGGGAGAGCGGGCTAGGACTCTGACATAACCCTCCTTGGCTGCAGAGAAACCTGTTCCCTGGGAGAAGGCAGACTTGTTGCTAAGAAGAATCACTTGATGGTCACTCTGTTCATTTCTCTCCTTCCATGAGAGAACTGAGAGCATGTTTGGCTGTACACTTGAAGGGTCCGCTGGCATGTGGGGTCCTCTCTCCCTGTGCCTCTGTTAGCTCTAGAGAACCCAGAGACGTTGAGGCAGGTTGTTTCTTCTCGTTCCAGAGGCTGGTCCCACACCGTCTCTGGGCATCCGGTGTGCTTCTGTGGTCCCTGTCAGTGCAGGCTGGATTCTTTCCCCATTCTCTTTGATTACGTCTCTGGTCTTCTCTGGCCACTAGGGGCAGTAATGCATCTGGTCTTCCACAGAGAGTCAGGAATGGGCACTGCAGGGACAGCCTCCCTGCCCCAGAGACTTGGGGACAACTCTTTATGGGAGATACGGGACTTCCGGCACAGTTAGTAGAGTTGTCTTTGACCTACCTCCGTTTGGGCTGTGTTTATTCCCCTTGCTGGAAACCCTTCAGCTTACTTGAAGTTTGGATATTTTGCCGTTGAAATTTGTCACGGTCCCTGTTGGCTCCAAACCACCTTTTCCCCCTAAGCATCCTATTAAGTATCTTTTTTCCCTTTGATCTCTCCCTTATTAAATTTCTGAGAAAGAAATGGGATTGAACCCACTTGATAATTGTTACAAAGTCCACCCTAGGGCTGGAGGGATAGTACAGCCGGTAGGGTGTTTGCCTTGCACACCACAGACCCAGGTTTGACCAGGAGCATCCCACATGGTCCCCCGAGCACTTCCAGGAATAATTTCTGAGTGCAGAATCAGGTGTGGCTCCCCAAAACAAAACAAAATAATAACAAAGTCCACCCTAAATCAATCATCTCTAGGGGCTGGGTCACACACAGGTCAAACCTTAACCACTTAGAATTTTCCAGTGGGTTTCCCCTAGCAGGGTGAGGGGAGAATAACAGGAAATGTGAATTATATGTTTTCCTTGAAGATAGACATAAAACCGACTCTATTCATGATAACATTATGAATTAAATTTACAGCACAAGTGCAGTAGCACAAAGGGTGGGAAAAGAAAACAATCCATTGACTGGTAAGATTAAGATTAGGAGGATCTCTTAATGAATCAGCTTGTTTCTGTCCTCCCCCCCAACCCCACCCCTAAGGGAAGTCTGAAGGACAGTATAGGGCATCCTACATTATCCAAATTTAGAATGTTCCCATTTAGTGTCGTTTTCTAGATGTCTTTGGAGGTCTGAGAGTTGATGATCTACATTTTAAGATGCTTAATATTTTGGACCCCCAAATTAATATTGGTCCCGGACACTAAAAATAACCTATCAGATTTAACTATTCCACTTTGAATAGCAGGGGAAGACCGCAGCCCTGGAGGCAAGGCACATGGCCATCAGTCAGGTGAGAAGGTCTGGTTTACTTACAGTAAGGGTCTGCAGCGAGCTAGTGTCTGGTTGCCTCATACTGAGGGTCAGAGCTCATCCCACAGGAAAGCTCTGTCAGAACTAGGCAGGATCTCCACATTCAGAGCAAACCACTAATCCCAGTGGGGAAATGAAGTATTAAGTAAAATCCCAAGAGAGAGACTCATGAGTTTTTTGTTTCTTTCTGCCACACCTGGACTTGAACACAAGTATTATGCAAGCAAGGCATGCATTGGCTGCAGACCCACATCTCTGTGACCTAGAGTCTCCTACACAGTGTGCCTAGGTCACGTGAGCACATGTAAGACATGTTGCATTGATACAATTGCAGCGACATATCAGTCACAATAACACAAAGCGTCAGTAGTGACACAAGTACCACATGTCCGCAGCTATGACATGGCTGAGGTTACTGAGCAGAGGAAGCAGGGACGCAGTGGCTAGAGAGGCGGGAACAGAGAGGAGTGTGTGGCTCCTGGCGGCCACCACAGAGGACTTTCCCATTGGCCTCAACGTGAGTATTTATCAGAAACAAGGAAAGGAAAGTGAGGAAACTAGGCCAGCAACCAAAAGGTTCTGGCCCCTTCCTTGGAATCAAACTTATCCAAAGAAGCTAAGGATGGCTTTTGGGAACCTGAGAGGGGAATTACTCCCAGTTACAGCCCACTGACTGAAGTCCAGCTAGGGGAGCGAACCAGTAGACCACATCCCCCTGAGGGTTGGTGGAAATGCGTGAGAAGAAAACCTCTGTAGAACTCAATTACTCTTGGCTTTATTTTAAAAGAGGAGAGCACCATGGGCCTTTTTAATGGTGCTTTAAAACTCTCAGCTGCTTCTGTTTCTTCTGTTAGTTCTTCATGAAAAAAAATTATTCAGGTGGTTGCTGCAAGTGCTTTAGCTAGCTTTTTCTGAAGTCAATAACAAAGGCTTGGCTAATTAGCACAGTGAATGATAGAAGAGATTTCTGTTGGTAAAATAAGCGATCTGTTTATTAACACAAAGGATGTTATAAATAGGCTTTTGCAGTTGCAGCTAATGGTATCTGTTGGATAAAGCATTAGGAGTACTCTGTACACTGAGGTAAGCTCACAAGAAGATTCTAGCTGGACCTTCTATGTCACCTTTGAGAAAGCCGTCAGGGTGTGGCTCAGAACTTGTCCTGTGTTCAGCCAAATGCAAAGCATTGTGGTTGCCTGATGCCAATCCAAATCTTATTTAAAGATTATTGCTCTGTCGCTCTCAAGGGAGCCTTTTGCATAAAGTGAGGGCAGTGCATCTAAATGGAGTTAGGTAAGGCTTTGTTGAGCTTACAAAACCAGCTTCTCGGATGGTTAGGGAAGTTTTTACTAATAAGCATGTATGTGTCACAGCATTTCAGTATTCACAACAGTGGGGTCAGGGAAATGAGGTTAATCTGATCCTAGTACAAGTTGGCATGGTATAGGTCAATTCAAGGACATAGAAATGAAAAGTATGATGCTGAAGTTAGGCAGCACATGTTCATGTGTACGTTTGACAAAACTTTCTGGTATGTTCTCTGTTGAGTATGTGCTGGATATAGAGAATAGAATGTTTTTGTTGCTTTTGTTCTTGTTTTGTTTTTGTGGCCACATCTAGAGATTCTCAGGGCTTACTCCTGGCTCTGCACTCAGGGATTACTCCTGTCCAGGCTTGGGGAACCATATGTGGTGCTGGGGATCAAATTCACATCACTCACATGCAAGGCAAGCACCCTACCTGCTGTACTAATATTTCCGGGGGTCAAGGGGTGGGGTATATACCTTATGCTGCTCAGGGGTTTCTCCTGGCTCAGGGCTAACTCCTGGCAATGCTCAGGGCATCATACATGGTGTCTGGGACCAAACCCAGGCCAAATCCAAGCAAAGCAAATGCCTTACCCACTGTGCTATTCGCCATCCCCAGAGTACAATGTTGCCCAATGAGGCCAGGATCCCTTCTGTATAAAAGCTACAGTCCAGGAGGCTTGGGAGCAAGCAAGTGTTCACAACCAGTGGGGATGCTTCATGACAGGAGAAAGACAGAGGTATGGGGACCTGGGACAGACAGAATATTCAGACTGGGAGCTTGATGAAGTTTTCTTTTTTTTTTTTCCTGGAAATCCAAGTGCTAGAACTGACCTTTCCGAGGACTGGACCACACCTGCAGGCCCTGTTGTATTCCAGAGTTGACAATTCAAAGACATTTTTGAGGTTTCATGGCCATCCATCTCCCATAAGTTTGGGGCATATGGACAACTGGCCCTCTTCTATTTTTGTCCCAAAGGACACTAAAATTCAAATCCACATGACTCGGTTGGCAGATTTTGTCCCCAGAGACTGCCGCAAGAAAAGGCTCAGTGACTTGTCCAAGGGCAATTTTTAAGTCAACAGTAAATGGGAACAAGACTCAGTCACCTGACTCTGAGGTCAACTCCCGTCCCTTGGCACATCACCTCAGGGAAAAATAATCTTCAGAAGGATCAAATAGCAGTGTCTTTTGATGAGTGAGCAAACGGATGAGCAAATAATGAGAAAAGTGGGTGTTGAGTTTCCTTGACATAACCCCTTCAGGAAAAGCAGCAGTGGATGCAAGAGGAATGTGACTTAGGTTGTAATGAAAGTAAGAATATTTTAAAATAGCCTTGAGCAGCTGATCAACATGAGGTCTGGTGATGACTGTCAGACTAAAGGAGAATAGAGAAAAGAGTCAAATGTCTAATATGCTTGATTCTCAGGCAGACAAGAGAATGGCTCACAATTCACTGTTACCATGCAAGTGATGGAGTGGCTCATTTTCATCCTCAGTTATGGAAAGAAAGGGGAGAGGTGCTTTTTAAACAGAAATAGTTCCACTTAAGACTTTGAGAAGTGAATTAATGACATCTGACTAATGAAATCACTGTGGCTTGAATTCTGGTTGATATTGGAGAAAATTTGGGAGGAGAGAATCTGTGATTCTCGTTCTTCAGTGGCAAAGGAATGGACCCCAGATAAGTCTACCCTGGGTGCAATGAATCTACTATTATTCATGTCAAACTTCTATGGGAACTGTAAGGTTTTATGCATTTTAGATTAAAAATTCCAAAGAGAAAGGAATGAAATTGCATATGGAGTTTCATGCATTTTGCTAGATTCTAATGAGTTTCTTAAAAGAGTGTGGCTTTTCCTTCATCTTCCCTGCCTCATAGCTATTCCCACAGCAAAGTGGTGCTGTGTCTACTTCCTAGCCCCTAATTGCCCCAATCGTAATTTCTAATGCTTAGCTTTCTCCAATCACAAATTTTAAAAAATTGAGAAGTGTCTTTAATATCTTTCAGTTTGAAAGAGAAAGGATGTTGAAAAAGAATAGGTTTTCCTGGAACTGAAGAGAGAGTACAGGATTTAAGGCATTTGCCTTGTATGTGGCTAACCCTCAGTTCAATCCTCAGCACCACATAGTCGCCTGGGCCCCACCTCGAGTGATACCTAAGCAAAGAACTAAGAGAAAGCCCTGAGCAAAGTCGTTGAAACTCAAAACAAAACAAAAACAAAAACAAAAAATTAAAGAAGAAAGATAAGATCTTCATTTGACCGTTGAATTCACCTGTAGATGTATTTATTGAAGATAGGCATATTTTACAGGTGTAATGAAATACAATCTATGAGCAGTGGTGAATATATTCAATCCTCGGGACATTTAGGATTAGAAATCTCAGACAGGAGGGTTGCGCTAGGTCAGGGAGGGAGAAAGGTCACTGAAATAATAAGTTCCTAGTTTTTCAAAGGTTTGTAACATAAGAAATGAATTTTCTTAAACCTTACTGTCCAAGAAGCAAATCCTATTTATATGAAACAATGTTCCATTTGACAGGATAAATCCTTAGGTTTCTGTGGGTCAGCTCTACAGGAGAACACAGAAGCTTGTTTCAAGAGTAGAGAAGAATAAGCTCGGTGTGGATCTCTTTGCTGAGCCTGGGACTTGCATGCATATCCAACTGCCTATATCAGCATCCTCGATGTCCCAAACACCAAAGCAAAAGCACTGTGTCCTCTGTCCTCCCCTCCAGCCATTCCCCCAGTGCAGGCTTGCTCAGTGAACGCTGCCATCTTGGTGAGGTCCCAAACTAGAAGCAAGGAGTCCTCTCTGCTGCCAGATTCTCAGTCTTTTCACTTCCTCAAAACTTACTCAGTGCCCTTATTTCTCCTAAAATTCTCCCTTTTAAAAACATCTACTTTTTTCAGTATCTGTATTGCAAACCATAATGCCCAAGAGGGGAGAGAGAGAGAGAGAGAGAGAGAGAGAGAGAGAGAGAGACAGACAGACAGACAGACAGACACAGAGACAGAAACAGAGACAGAGACAGAGACAGAGACAGGGATAGAAGAAAATTATCTGCCATAGAGGCATTTTGGGGTGGGCAGGGGAAGGGATACTGGGGATATTGGTGTTGGATAATGTACACTGGTGGAGGGATGGGTGTTGAACATTTCATGACTGAAACTGATCATGAAAGCTTTGTAACTGTATCTCACAGTGATTCAATTTTTAAAAAATCAATTTAGGGGCTGGAACGATAGTACAGCGGGTAGAGCATTTGCCTTGCACACGGCAGACCCAGGTCTGATCCCCAGCATCCCATATGTTTCCCCAAGTGCAGCCAGGAGTAATTACTGAGTGCAGGGCCAGGAGTAACCCCTGAGCATCGCTGGGAGTGACCCAAAAAAGAAAAAAAAGATCAACTTATCTTCATTCCCACCACCTACCACCTACCCTCGCTGAGTTTGTGAGTTCCTTCCATCTAAACAGAAGCATCAGTTTCTTTTTTACTTCTTTTCTAAAAAAATTTTAATTGAGCTATCATGATTTGTAATAGTATTAATGTTTTAGACTTATAATAGTACTGCATCATCCCCACCCCAGCATGCCAGCATCCACCACTGCCTCAGGGTCCTGTTCTGATGCACACAACTCCCCATCCCTAACCCCAAGTTGGCAGCCTCGGTTCTGGTGAACAGTATCTCAGTGTTTATTTTCTCTATTTCTTTGTTTTGTTTCTTCATACTTTGCATGGGCTGGAGTGATAGCATAGCGGTAGGGCGTTCGCCTTACAAGCGGCCAACATGGCCGACCCGAGTTCGATTCCTCCTCCCCTCTCAGAGAGCCCGGCAAGCTACTGAGAGTATTCGATATGCCAGACACAGTAACAACAAAGTCTCCAATGGAGACGTTACTGGGCCCGCTCGAGCAAATCGACGATCAACGGGAGGGCCTTTACCTTTACCTATACTTTGCATATGAGTGAGATCTTCTGGCATTTGTCTTTCCACTTCCGACTACTTTGCTTAGCACGACACCTTCCAGATCCATCCAAATTGCAAAGAAATGCAAGATTTTCTTCTTTATAGCTAAGCAGTACTACATTGTGTGTGTGTGTGTGTGTGTGTGTGTGTGTGTGTGTGATTTTCTTTAAACAGTCATCTGTTGTTGGACAATAGGTTGATTCCTAATCTTGGCTACTGTATTTAATATCACAAGGAATTAATTTGTAATTACACACACTACATATATGTTAATATATTATGTATATATTTATCCATATTAACATACATATATAGTGCATATAATTACAAATTAATTTCTTTGTGTTCTTGGTATAGGGATCTTTGGATCATATTTGGATTACATTTTTAATTTTTTTTAAGTCTCCATACTGTTTATTATTAAGGTTAAACCAAACAATAGTCTCACCAACAGTCAATAAAATTTCCTTTTTAGCTGTTTTCTTGCCAGCATTTTTTGTCTTTGGACTTTGGGGGCTATTTTTTTTCCTTCTTTTTTTTTTTTTGTTTTGGGGACACACCTGGCTATGTCTACCCATACCTTACCCACTGTACCATCACTCTGGCCTATCACTCGGTCCCTGAACTTTCTTTATTGGCTTTTTGCATCATACCCAGTGATGCTCAGGGGTTACTCCTGACTCTGCACTCAGGAATTACTCCTGTGGTGCTCAGGGACCATATAGAACATAGGAGATCGAACCCAGATCAGCCACGTGTAAGACAAATGCCCTACCTGCCATACTATCTATCACTCCCTCCCCAAACCCTGGGATTCTTGGTATAAATCTGCTCTCTGGGGTGAACAGGGAAATGCATATAAGAATGACAACGAGATATCTGTTCACCCCAGAGAGCAGAGTTATACCAAGAGTTATACGAGGGGTTGGGGATGAGCACTTTCTCATACGACCATTGGCTGTCTTTATGTCTTATTTGAGGAACTATCTGTTCCTCACCTCTCCACATATTTTTAATGAGGTTGCTCAATTTTTCTGCCATTGAACTAGGGAGTGCTACATATAAACTTGAATATTAGCCAGTTGTTGGATGGATGGTGTGTGAATATTTTCTCCCATTCAGCTAGGTTGTTTTTATTTTAGTCATCGTTTCTTTTATAGCACAGAAACTTTTCAGTCTGATGTAGTCCCATTAACTTATTCTTGCTTTTGCTTTCCTTGTCAGTGGGGTGGAATCACTGATGATTCTTCTGAGGTCAATATTGTAGAGTATTCTGCTTACGTTAACTCAACACATTTTATCTAAATATCCCTCTGCCCCTCTCGGAGAGCCCGGCAAGCTACCAAGAGTATCTTGCCCGCACAGCAGAGCCTGGCAAGCTACCCGTGACGTATTCCATATGCCAAACACAGTAACAACAAGTCTTACGATGGAGACGTTACTGGGCCCGCTCGAGCAAATCGATGAACAACAGGAGGACCGTGACCGTGACCGCGACTATTGCCTACTTTCTAGGTCTTTAATCCATTTTGAATTGATCTTTGTGTATGGGAGGAGATAGGAGATAGAAATCCACTTTCGTGTGTGTGTGTGTGTGTTTTCTCACCATTGTTGAAAAGGCTTTCCTTGCTCCACTTACTGCACGCAGCTCCTTTATGAGGCACTAGCTTCTAAATTGGTACCCTGCCTCTTTCCCTGCCCCCCTATCTTCAGGGAGAGCAATCTTTCTGAAAGTTAGATCTCATTCCCTCACCTTTCTGCTTAAGACCCTTTAATGACTCTTCACTCTCTCTGGGGATAAAAGACAAAGAAGGTTTATAAAGACCTTCATTGTTTGAACAGATTTTTTATCTTCAATTCTTGACTTGCCTCACCTGCCCCTTTCTATTCCATTCTTAAGCTATAAAGACATAAATCCCGGGAAACCCACCTTGAATCTCTATGGACCTTTGTGAATACAGTTCCCATAGCCTGGAACACTTTTCTCACCCCTCATCCCCTGGGTAAAAGCTATTAGCTCTTTAGATCCCATCCTACAAGTCCTTCCTTGAGTATTACATTTTGAGATTGCCCACATCTCAACTTTGGGTATGTGATTTTTTTTAACTTTATGGGGTTCCTGCGTCTCTTTTTCTCATCTATCCTAAGTTTAAAAAAATGTTTAAAAAAAAAACAGAATTTCCTTCTCGAGTCTGTGTGCCTCATTTCAAAGTTCTTGACTCAATTTGTAATGCAAATGCCCATTAATTATTTTACCAGTATTCTTGAGTCAAAAGCATATTCCTTATCTGATAGAAGAGGTGAAATTAGAGTGACAGAAAGCAGATCAGTGGTTGCTAGGGCCTGGGAGGAGTGGGTGAAAATTGACAGCAAAGCAGGCTCTTAGGGTGATGGCAATGTCCTAATAATCTAATTTATGGTGGTTATAGGACCCAGTGCAGTTGTGAAAATGCATCAAACTGTTCACCTAACATAGGTGGACTTGTTATATAGTAATTATGCCTCAAAAAGCTGGTTTTGAGGGGAAAATAAATGTCTTCCTTGAGAACAGAATAGGACCTGACCCCCAGCAAAAGCCTTTTTTAAAGGCTCTTTATTCAATTGAATGGATAACTGAACTAATATTATTCCCTTTCCTTTACTCTTTTATAAAATTTGTCTAAAAATATATGTATCTCCCCCCAAAAAAGTGTTTTAAAGTATGACCTCCCTTGGCATTCCATGATATGGGATTCTAATTTCCATCAGTGAGACAGGATTGCAGATTCTTTGGAGAAAAGTACTTCCCACTGACCGCGGGAAAAGGACGAGGTATTTGGGTGTACTGAGCTTGCTGTTCTGCTTTTATATGAGAGAGTGAGAAAGAGGACGGGGAAGGGCCAAGAGGACCCAGGTACACTGGTGGCTTTAAGGAATGATGGAGCTAAGTATCCAAACCACACAGTCAACATCACTGAAACCAAGAGACGCAAACCTTAATAACCAAATTTCAAAGGTGCCTGTCAAGCTGGCAGGCTGGGGTTGGGGTTTGTGGGTTGGATTGGGAACCTGGGAACACTGGTGGAGGGAAGTTGGCACTGATGGTGGGGTTGGTGGTGAAACACTAAGTAAAAAACCCAACTATGAATAACTTGGTAATTCACGGTGCTTTAATAAAACAAAATTTGGGAGGAAAATGACAACTTTGAGAACTACAGTGTTCTCTGGTTTTCTTCATGAACAAATCCAAGAAAGAGGACTCCTTTTCTGACCATCACACAGCCTGCCTCCTAGAGGGCTTGGGATCCCAGACAGCTGCTCAAGCAAGCGGACAAGCCTCGGACACTCTCGCCTGCACACCTGGCGGGGTTTGTTGAATAAACAAGACAACCTGTACGTAGGAGGCTTGGGATCCAGACTCTCTTTTCCCAAGGAAACCAAGGCAGGAGAGGGTGTAGATGTTCCGGGCCTGCCCACAGAGCCTAATTAATCTATCAAATGACCCAAAGGTAATGGATCTTTCAGTAGGAAGTAAGCCCGGAGGAAGCCGGAAGAACAATCACCCTCCGGGTCATAAAATAAACAAGTGCAAGCTACAAACAAGACCGAGGAAGGCTTGCTGGTGGCCAGATGCTCCTACACCGCCCAGCTCCTGTTGGGAGAGGAAGGGGCTGCCTGCTTCTTCAGAGAGTGAGGGTGCCTGGAAATTAGTGACTTCCTCTCCTGCCAGCTCCATCTTTCTCTGACAGCTGCTCAGATCAGCCAGGCATACATTACTTTCATCTTTCATAAATAGGCACTCTGAAGTCAGTGCCTGGTCTCCATGGCAACCGGATCAAGTTTTTTCCACTGAAGTGAAGGGGGATAGGGTGGGGGGGTGAAGTTGTGTGTTGGGGTGGGGGTGGGGACTTGGATTAAAAAAAAGAAGGAAGAGAGCCCTTTAGTGAGGGGCGCAATCTGGAGACAGCAAGAAGAGGCAGGGAGAGGGTCATTGCCTGGCCTCCGTTGTCTGTCTACATTTCAGCGCCTGCCCCGCGGGGAAGGGAAGGGACTGCGCCGCCGCTGATCACAGCACCGGACAGAAGAGGCGTGCGGAGCTGTCCTGTCAAAACTAGCCAAGTGGGCTGGTTTGAAGAGCACGCAGCAAGGTCTGCACTTGCCGGCAGCGAAATGCAATTTGATCTGCCGTCTGCTCATTTACTCTGCTAGCCCGGTCCTTTCAGCCGCGTGGTGAAAGGGATGTTTATTTAGGGGAGGAGCACATAGACCCAGCAGCAGAGGTGCCAGCGAGTATCATGGTGAAGGGAGGACCTCGCGCCCCTCTGCACCAGCGGCCCCAGAACCACCTCACCCAACTCTTGAGTACAGCTGGAGAAAACAGAACACAAGCAGCTGGTTATGTTGGAATCAGCCCTTTGTCCAGGGGTCACTGATGTGGAGCCCCCTGGGTCCTCACCTCCAGGGACCCACTGGATGCCCTTGACTTAGCTCTCGGGGTGGAGTGGTACTGGGTCTGCATGACTGAGTTCTGACTCACTTAACTGAGGGGGCTGGGCCCAACCATCCTGTCCTGCCCTTGCCCACCTCTTCCCTCGGGCACCTGAATTGTTCATGACTCCATGACTCCCCTCGCCCCCCAGTCCTTCTCTCCCCCCCTTCCCGTCCCCCTAAATAAACTGGTTCCCTGGTGCCACTGGGAAACTCCTGGTGAATATTCCACTCTTCCCTGCTGCAAGAAGGCTCTGGGTCTCCACCTCACCAGAGGCAGGACCTTAAGGGTCAGATGTTTGCAGGAACTGTGTCTGAGTGTGTGGAGGTACTGCTGGAAACTGACCTTCAGATCGACCAGGACGCCCTAATGTTGTCATCCCAAAGCCTGTCAGTTTCCAAGCCTAACTTCCTCCCTCTCCTCATGTCCAGGGCTGCTGCTGAAATGCCAGGCAGGTATTCCTGAGCCTGATGGGCGTGCAGAGATGGTATTTAAGGTTGGTCTGTGAAGAGTGGCTGGGATTTGGACAAAAGCAAACAGATTTTCCCTATGAGAACCAGGGTTGTTGGTTATGTAAAGAGAGGAGTCGCCCCTTGATTCAAACTTCAGATAGGGACTCCTACTTCCTGCCCTCCTCACTCACCAGGGGACCAGGCTGTTAGCCTGGTTGGAGGGATGAGGTCCTGCCAGGGTCGCTGGGACACACACAGGCTTTCCTCAGGGCTCTCCTAAACTCCTGACTTTCAAAAGACACTATTGGGTCTTTAAAAACTGTACAGCACCACCAGCTGTGCCCTACCCCCAATTAAACAAAACCAAATCCTTTATTGCTGGGACTGTTGAGACAGTTCAACATGCACCCAGGCCTAAGTTTGAACTCTGGCATCACATGGTCCCCCAAGCATCACCAGGTGGACCCCTGGAGTCTCCCTTGCACCACAAGGCCCAAGTTGCTCCACGTTCTAGGGCCCTGGTATTGAATCACTGGGTCTGTTTGACTGAGTAGCACAGGGAGAGTCTCCTGGTGTCCTAAGCACTGTTTGGGAGCTATCCCCTTCACACAGTCACAAGAAGAATTGTGGGGCGTAGAGAGAGGGTCAGAGACAGAGACATACACAGAGACAGAGAGAGACAAAGAGAGAGAGAGAAAGAGAGAGAATTTCTTTTTTTTAAAATTTTTATTAGTGAAACACCATGAGGTACAGTTGTAGGTTTACAAATTTTTGTGCTTGGGTTTCAATTATACAATGATCAAACACCCATCCCTCCACCAGTGCCCATTTTCAACCACCACCGGTTCCAGTATCCCTCCCACCCCCCTAGAGAGAGTATTTCATGGCTAAAAAAGGCTCATCTGAGCCTTCAATGAATTATAATCTTTTAGTGCTGGTTGGTAGAGCATCTTATAAAAAATATATAGTCTGTGCAGTGCAATAAAGTGAAGCTCAATAAAATAAGACGTGGGGGGTGGGAGAAATAGTACAGGGGTTGAGGCCTTGCCTTATACACAGATGACCTTGGTTCAATCTCCCCAGCGCCACATGAGGTTCCCTGAGCACTGCCAGGAGTGATGCCTAATTACAGAGTCGGGAGTGAGCCCTGAGCACTGTCAGTTATGGCCCAAACTGAAACAAACAACAAAAGAAGACAAAAAAATAAGGTTTGCTTGCTCTTATGTGCCAAATTCTCCTTCCCCTTGTTCTTCTGCCTGGGTGAGTCCCATAAGTCACCACCTCTTGTGGTTTTCTATGCTGCCCTCCCCCCCTACCCCCCCACTCCCACCCCTTGGTTTCCATGTAGAGAAACTCTGGCCCTGGAGAGAAATCCTTCTCCTGCCTGTTGGAAACAAAAGGCTGATTTTTCCATCACAGGCGGGAACACCAAAGACTGTTGGTCACACCTACGGATCAGCAGAAATGTTTAATGGGAGTTTATTCTCTTTTCTACCCATTCAGTGTGGAAAACTCTGAGAACTTCTCTTGACCTGAAATACCTCCTCTACTGATGCCTGAAAACCACCATTAAGTCAGTCATTCCTTTGTGTTAATCATTACTTTCTTCCAATGGTCTTCCACTGAACATAAAAATGCTCCTAGAAGGGGAAACACATTTGCTTCTTAATATCTTGGCATTAAAAAAATGGAGGAGAAAAAAAAAGGTTTTAAACCTCTTTATGCAGGCTATCCATGGTTTTGGTATAAATATGATTTGACTGGGATCAGAATTATCAGATATTGTAAATAAATAATGTTAAAGTTTATAATCAATATATGATTATAAAGTATATGATTATAAAATAGAGACAAAGAGATAGTATAGGGGCTAAGAATCTTGTCTTGCATATAACCAACCCTGGTTTGATCCCTGGCATCAGGTATGGTTCCCCAAATATGCCAGGGGAGACCCCTGAATGCAAAGTCCTAAGCACTGCCAGGTTTGGCCCCAAAACAAAAAAGTTTAGATTAGGAACTTCTGATATCCATATTGTACTCTAACCTTTTCTGTCTTTTTCATATATGCACATCAAGTATACACTTGTTTGTTTGTATGTTTTGCTTTTTTGGGGTCACACCCAGTGACGCTCAGGGCTTACATCACTCAGGAATTACTCCTGGCAGTGCTTGGGGGACCAAATGGGATGCTGGGAATCAAACCCGGGCCGGCCGCATGCAAGGCCGGCCGCAACACCCTACCTGCTGTGCTATTGCTCCAGCCCTGTGCTCAGGTTTTACTCCTTGCTCTATGCTCAGGTTATTCGTCGATCACAAATCATCCTGTTATTCGTCGATTGCCTCGAGCAGGCCCCAGTAACGTCTCCTTCATCCTGGCCCTGAGGTTATATTCAAGGCTCTTTAGGAGAATGAGACCCATCATTGTTACTGGTATTTGGCATATTGGGTACGCCACAGGGAGTTTGCCAGACTCTGCCGTGTGGGCAGGCTACATTCGGTAGCCTGCCAGTTTGTCAAAGTAGGAATGAGCATTTGCGGCCGCGGTTCTGGGAGCTGGTTTTTATAGTCTCACAGTCTTGGCCGCTGATGGGATTACACAGCGCCAGGGGGCCAGTTGGTGGGTGTGACCCCCGCCTACTGGAATTTGGAGGATCTGGGTGGAGGATGCTCAACTCCAATCCGAGTAGGCTTGGAGATCTTGGCCCCGGAACTCACGTGGCTTTGTCCCTCTGCTGGTACCTTCAGGTGTGTGGAGAGTGGTCTCAGCATGGTGGTGGCTGGTCCTGGAGGTCTTTGGCTGCCAGGTATCCTGGCAAAATTCAGGGGAATATATGCAGTGCCAGGACTCAAACCTGGGTTGGTCACAAGCATGACAATTCCTTTCCTCACTATACTATCTTTCTGTCCTCAGAAATATAAAAAATTCTAAGTATACAGTTTAATGACTTTTTATATGTTAGCACAGCGGTAGGGTGTTTGCCTTGCACGCAGCCAACATGGCCAACCCGAGTTCGATTCCTCCGCCCCTCTCAGAGAGCCTGGCAAGCTACCGAGAGTATCTCGCCCGCATGGCAGAGCCTGGCAAGCTCCCCGTGACGTATTCGATATGCCAGACACAGTAACAACAAAGTCTCCAATGGAGATGTTACTGGGCCCGCTCGAGCAAATCGATGAACAATGGGAGGGCCTTTATTATTATTATTATATACCCATGTAGCTACCACCTAAATTAAATGTATTTTCAGTGATCCAGAAGGTTTACAGTGTCTCTTCTTAGTCCATATTCCTCAATAAATAACCACCACTTCTGACATGAACTGTGATAGCTTAGTTCTGCTCTATTCTCAAACTTCATATTTATATGAAGTCATGTGAATTTCTTTCTTTTGCTCAATAATAAATTTTTTGAGAGTCATACATGCTGTTGAATGGGGGATATGTTTTATTTTATTTATTTATTTATTTAGCTTTTTGGGTCACACCCAGCAGTGCTCAGGGGTTATTCCTGGCTCTACACTCAGGAATTACTCCTGGTGGTGCTCAGAGTACTATTTGGGATGCTGGGGATCGATCGAATCTGGGTTGGCCACGTGCAAGGCAAATGCCCGACCAGCTGTCCTATTGCTCCGGCCCCCCCAGAATATGTTTATTTTTATTGCTGCATAGTATCCCATTGTATAAATGTATTAATGTACTTTGTTTTGTGGTTGTTATTGTTTTTTGGGTCATTCCTTTCTGTTTTCAAGGCTTATTCTTGGCTCTGTGCTCAAGGATCATTCCTGACTGTGTTCAGAGAACCATATGGGGCGTGGGAAATCAAACTCTGACTGACTGCATGCAAGGCAAAGGTTATGCCCACTGTATTATCTCTCCAGATGCCAAATATAATTTCTCATATCCATTTTCCTACTGATGGGTCCTCAGATCGCTGTAAGTTTCTAGTCATTTGAACAAAATTGCTCTAAACATTCTTGCACAAATTTTTATGAACATATGCACTAATTGGTCTTGGCTCTCTACCTAGAGGTGAACTTGTTAAGCATATGAGTAGGCATATGTTTTGCTTTATTAGGAGCTGTTAAAGAGATTTCTAAAATGATTGTACAATTTTACATTTCCATCAGCAAACACATAAGAGTTGTGCTTGTTCTACATACTTGCAATCATTGGTTAATTTAATCAACTCTTCCTCCGGGAGCCCCCTGTTATGAGCTCAAACCTGGCTGGGTGCATGGGTTTAGGGTAGGGACTGCAGTAACTGCAGATCCCAGCCCAGGAGGATGCACCTTTCCATCCCTCATCCCTCAGCATCAGTACCATGATAGTAACTTCTCTGGTGATAAGGAATAAAGACGAGAGAAAATTCACTGTCAAACACTGTCCTCCCGTTGTTCATTGATTTGCTCAAGCGGGCCCAGTAACCTCTCCATTTTGAGACTTGTTGTTACTGTGTTTGGCATATTGAATACGTCACAGGTAGTTTGCCAGGCTTTGCCATAGGGGCAAGATACTCTCAATAGCTTGCCAGGCTCTCCGAGAGGGGCGGAGGAATCGAACCTGGCTCGGCCGGGCTGGCTGTGCACAAGGCAAACGCCCTACCACTGTGCTATCTCTCCAGAGAGAAAATTCAAATTCCCAAAATAAATGAAAAAAAAATTGCAATTAAAAAACAAACTATTGAAAGCAACATCTAATATTTAAGTGCCTTTTTCTTCTCTTTGCTGATACCCCAACTACCTCCAACTCAGAGTTCTTCTGACCTTCAGCCAATGGGCATTTTTTCCCCAAATGACAAACTTCCCAGCAAAAGAGAACCAGGGAGAGATGGCAGGTACAAATAGTTTGGCTTCTTTACATGGTTTGTCACATCTGGATTTTAATCTGAAATGAAGAATTCATGTCAACTCTGAAAGGTGGATGGGAAACTGACTAATGTTCTTACCCAGGCTCAGAACCTGTACCCACTGGATTCCTTCTTTTATTCTCCAATTGCTTAATGGAGTTAATGCACCATAGTTTTATATTTAGGAAAGATTATGAAAAGGTTTGAGTTCCCTGAAATTTCCCTAGCATGCCCATGCATGGACTTTGGAGCCTGATTTATTTATATGTTTATTTATTTTTGCAAAGGGAAGCTCATTTATCTTGGAGTCTGGAGATGTAAGTTATAAAGGAGGCTTTGTCAAGAATTCACCACACCACCTCAGGCAAGTCCCAACCTTGATTTTGCCCTATACCCTTCTGTAAAACGAAGTAAATTAATCAAATGAGCACTGGCTCATTCAAGTTCTATGATCATTTAAATGCTTAAAAGACTTCTGAAATAAAGGAAGAATACTAACTTCTCTTACACATTGCTTTTAACATGTCACAGAAGACCAGGCAATATATTAAAAACCATCTCTGGATATAAACTAGATTTTGATGATGGTTATAAAGATGGAGGGTATACAGATGTCAAATCATAATCCCAAACACCTGAAACTTTTACATAGTTATAAATCAATGCTACCTAAAAAAAATCTCTGGCCCCCAGATCATACTCAACCTCTAAGCTACACAACCTATGAAACCTATGATTAGTGGAACTTATTTTGCTTTAATGAGTGGGGGTAGTTCTAGGAAAAAATTATACCTAAACTTCACTAAATGCACATTCATTTGGTTAACCAGACTCCTAGGACCGACATGCTGTACTGATTACATAATGTGAGGACCTTCAACATCTTTCCATTTAAGGTGAATTGGCTTCTCGGCCTTTACTTTAGAGTCCCACTGTGAAATTTTTGTGTGTGAAGTAGTGGGAAACATGTTTAAATAAGTAAATTACCTTAATATGTGGGTGCTTTTAAGGATCAAAAAACATTGACCACTCATCCAAAGAAATATCAACCCACAACATGTGGATTAAATGACCGTTTCCATTTATTTATTTTTTTGGTTCTTCTGAATGACTTCATTTGTGTTGTTGTAGCTAAATCAACCTAAGTCTTTGGATCTGACTCAACACTGATATTTGTGCTAATCTTTTGAACAAATACTTTTCTTCCCATTGTACCTCATCACTAGGCAACAGGACTTTGATCTGTTACAAATTGCTGGATGGGTGCTCTTCAATCTGTTCATAGCAAGATAAATGACTTCCTTGACTGAATACCCTCTCTTAGAATAATGTTCTACCTCCTCTCATTCTATGTCCTCAGAGGAAGTTGGTGCACGGTATGTTGCTCATCCACATGAGTGTCATTTGAGCCATTTGAAAAATGTGCAAACACATTATTAACAATATATTTAAGCAATACCTTTCACTTAGATGTTCATAATTTGTTAAAGTCATGACATAATTACTCCTTCTGCTTTACTCTAAAATATATACAACATTTCAAGAATTATGTTTGTCAAAAAACTGGACAGTTACAAATAAATAAAAATTATTTCCCATGTCTTATACAGAATGGATCTTTTTCTTTATAGGGGATCTGTATATTTATATTTTCTTTCAAAAAAGATTTGTAGCAACTTACAGACTCATGTGTAAAGCATAACTCTAGTAAAATAAAAATACAGCCAGAATGAAAGGGAAGAAAACACTTCTAAATAAGAAGCCATCAGGGACTATGTAACAGATTTGATTACATGGAAATCTAAATATTCTATGTTGCAAAGGTCAAGTAGAAAACCCAAAGATAAGGATTAATACTTAAAATACCTCCTTTATAAAAATTCCTTTAAATCAGAATACAGCCAACCACTCAAGTGTGTGTTTTTTTTTTTTTGCAAAGAACATTATGACTGATTCAGAAGAAGAAATATAAACAAAAGTCTTGTGAAAAAAGTACTTAAAATTATAATTTTTACAGAAGGAGTTTCTAATTAAAACACAATAACAGCTTGTACTCAATGGCAAAAAAATAAAAAGTTATAACATACAGTTTATATGAATGTTTTTATTGTTCTAAATTTTTTCCAGTGCAAAAATGCTAGAATTGAAATCTGTGTGTATGTGTGTGTATATATATATATATAGATAGATAGATAGATAAACAGATATAAGAAAATTTCAGTATTATATAAGCAATTATACAAATATTTCTATAAGAAAGATTTTTTTCCTCTCTTTTTTTGGTTTTTGGGATTCATCTAGTTGTGTTCAGAGATTATGCCTGATTCTGTGCTCAGACATCACTTCTAGCAGTGTTCAGAAGTTATTTGAGGCACTGGGAACTGAACCGGGTCAGCCACATACAAGGCAAGCACCCTAACTTCTATACTATCTCTCCAGTCCCTAAGATAGATTTCTAAAATCAAAATTGAGTTAAAATTTATGGACATCAAAACTTATTCTCCTAAAATACAGAACTATTTTACACTAAATATCTAGAAAGTATAATATAAAGGTGCCCGCTCTCCCTAAAGATGCAATTACAATCCAGCAATTTTATTTACTCTTGGATATTTAACCCAGTGAAATACAAACCTATGTCAACAAAATCTGAACATAAATATTTAGAACAACTTTATTCATTATACCCCTAAACTAGAAATTATCTAGATGTCCTTCAATGATTGAGTTGTTAAATAAACTCTAACATATAGATCTATGCCATGGAATACTTCTCAGTCTAAAGGGTGAACATAGACATAATTACTTGGATAAATCTCCAGGCAATAGTGCTAAATGAAAAACAGCTTATTCCAAACAGTTGCATAGTGTGTTATTTTATTAACATAATATTTATGAAGTGTGAAATGTTCAAAGTTTAGGAATAGAGACATATGAGTGGCTGGCAGAAGTGAGAGGTGGAAGAAAGAACAAAACGAGATGTATTGGTGTGGGTGCATCAAAGGGTACTTACAAGGTGGAGGGAATGTCTCTGTATGTTATCTGTGATGGTTCATATAGAAAGCTACAAATGTGATAAATTGCATAGAGCTCTCTTACACACATATGCACACACAAATAAATACTGTAAAACTGGGGGTATTAGAATGAGACTAATGGATTGTATAAGTGCTATACTGTTCTGGACGTTTGCAAGTTATTTACCACTGTAGGAAACTAGGGAAAGTTCAAAATCTCTATACTTTTAAGTTTTATTTTTTAAATTTTGTATTTCTGACTCTATGCTTGTGGCTTCAACACTTTCATGATAATTTTCTGCTTCTCAATAAGGAACACATGCTTGATTCTGTCTTGGATTACTCAGTACACATGGAACCACCATAGGTCTGGCTGGCATCATTTTTTTGTTTTGTTTTAGATAGCCTCTTAAGAACTTTAGGTCTCACAGTTTTTCAGAGTTGGCCAGGAGCACACACCTGAAAATTTTGGTTCTTTCCCAACCTTTTTGGTAGAAAAGTAAACAATTCTATTTTTACTTAGGTTTGGGACAGCGTAGTTTTGTTAGAGGCTGTATTGTAGGAGAACCAACAATAGTATGCCAAATGCTGGACCATGCTGAAGGCCTCTAAGACACCGTCTTAGAAGATCTCTGTACTTTTTCTTACAGCTGCAGGTGAGTCTACCATAATTTGAAAATAGAAAGTTTGATTTAAAATAAGTCAGAAGGGGGCTGGAGTGATAGCACAGCGGGTAGTGTGTTTGCCTAGCACGTGGTTGACCTGGGTTCAATTCCCAGCATCCCATATGATCCTCTGAACATTGCCAGAAGTAATTCCTAAGTGAAGAGCCAGGAGTAACACCTGTGCATTGCCAGGTGTGACCCAAAAAGCAAAATTAATTAATTAATTAATTAAATGATTTAGAAGGGCTGGAGCGATAGCACAGTGGGTAGGGCATTTGTCTTGCATACAGCCAACCCGGGTTCAATTTCCAGCATCCCAGATGGTCTCCCGAGCACCGCCAGGAGTAATTCCTGAGTGCATGAGCCAGGAGTAATCCCTGTGCATCGCCGGGTGTGACCTAAAAAGCAAAAAAAAAAAAAAAAAATTCAGAAACTCTTTTCTTTTGTGGCCATCGTTGAAGTGGTAATTACAGCCAAAATGAAGTTTAATCTTTTTGTGACTTCAAGAACTATAAAAGTCATTTCAATGCACCTTCCTGCATTCACAGGAAGATTATGTCTTCCCTTCTTTCCAAGGAGCTGGGAGAGAAGTACTATGTGTGATCCAAAAGGTGCAGGTTGTGAGAGCCACTCCAAAGGGCAGAAAACTGGCAAAACACACAACTTTTACAGGAAGAAATATGTTATCTACATTGAATGAGTCTGGCAGAAGAAAGCTAATGGCGCAAATATCCATGTGGGCCTTCACCCCAGTAAAGTTGTTATCACTAGATTGCAAACTGGACAAAGACTGCAAAAAAGATCTCTGAATGCAAAGTCAAGTGTTGCCAAGTAGGAAAGGGAAAGTGCAAATATAAGGAAGAAACCCTTGAGAAAATAGAATAAGGTTATCTTATAAACAACTTGATTAAAAACTGTAAAATGAAAAAAATCAATAAAATGTCATAAGGTAGATCTATAAACTATAATATGATAATCATAATCTGTTAATTGTAAAAATCATAAATAAGAGACAGTTATTATTCAACATGTTATCAACAAAGACTTTGATCAGATAGTGTGAATAAATAGAAAATAGCATTACAAGGCTGCTTCTAGAGAAGAAGACAGGAGAGACTATTATTCTGTACTGATGCGATATTTTAGATGCAATTTGCCTTACTTTGTTATTTAAGTATTTCTTTTATGAGAGATAAAATATATCTATGTAGTACTGTCCTCCCATTGTTCATCGATTTGCTTGAGTGGGCACCATTAATGTCTCCATTGTGAGACTTGTTGCTACTGTTTTTGGCATATCGAATACACCATGGGGAGGTTGCCAGGCTCTGCCGTGCTGGTGGGATGCTCTCAGTAGCTTGGCAGGCTCTCCGAGAGGGACGGAGGAATCAAACCCAGGTCGGCCATGTGCAAGGCAAACATCCTACCTGCTGTGCTATTACTCCAGCCTGAAATATATCTATAATGAAATATACCTATAATGAAGATTAATTGCTTGAGACTATGAGCAAGAGAGAAAGAGGGATAACACACAGGCTTTTCCAGAAAGAGCTAAGAACTTGATGAAGTAAAAGAAAAAGAATTACGCACCCTAAATTGGGAATTGGGATTCAGGCAATTCCAGAGTAGAATGCACCTCAAATTAGGAAAATTTAATTAAGGGACTGTTTACAATAGTGTATATGGGGCATGTGAAAATCCCAACAGAGAAGAATTTAGTAGTAGTTGTGCATTACTGTACCAGACCTACAGAGGAAGGTCATGTGAAGAAGCCTTATTAACAGAGGCCACAATCTTCAGCCAAGGGATTAGACAACCTGGGGCCACCTCCCAGAAAAGTGACTTAAGATAATTATTCTCTCTCTAGCTTTCAATCTCTGTATTGGGCTGGAGCGATAGGAAAGCGGGTAGGGTGTTTGCTTTGCACAAGGCTCACTCGAATTCTATTCCTCCATCCCTCTCGAAGAACCTGGCAAGCTACCAAGAGTATCCCACCCTCACGGCAGAGCCTGGCAAGCTCTCCATGTCGTATTCAATATGCCAAAAACAAGAAACAACAAGTCTCACAATGGAGACGTTACTGGTGCCTGCTTGAGCAAATTGATGAACAACAGGAGGACAATGCTCCAGTGCTCTCTCCAGCTTTCACTCTCTTGCCAGGAAATCTTAGGAGTCAAACCCAAAGTGGAAGCCAAAGGGAAATAAGCCAGTGATAAAGTCAACCATGCCAACCTCCTAGATTGAAAGTGAATTTCAGAGGAAAATGCAAGATCTATGGCATGTGGAAGAGGCCATGAGTTTATTTTTAAACAAAATGTATAAGGAGAGCTGGGAATCAGGCAATTGAGTAGCTCTGTGGATTGGAAAAATATTTGAGAGCTCTTGGCATAGAAGTAAGACATGAACGTGGATGAGATAATTTAGGCAGAGTGTTGAGGGAGAAAAGAAGCTCTAAGGGGCCGCAGTGATGTATAGTGGGTAAGGTTCTTGCACACAGCCAACATGAATTTGATCCCCAGCATCCCATATGGTTCCCTGAGCCTTCCAGAAGTAATCCCTAAGTGCAGAGCCAGGAGGAAGCGCTAAGCACCACAGGGTGTGGCAAAGGCATAAGAGGCCCTAAGTTTGCATCTGAGGAATGCCAACAGTTAAAGGTCAAGAATAAGAGGGCAGTCTCACAAAGAGACTTAAAATAGAGCCAGGGAAGTAAGGGAAAAGAAAAAAATATAGGATCTAGATTGCAAGAAAAATAAGTTTCCCAAGATGAAGGAAGAGTCAGCTTTGTCCACTGAAATACCTTCTAATTAGAGATCAAGGAATGTCCCTAAGACTTAAGGATATAGGTTATCAGTAAAGTGCTAATGTGGCATATGTAAGGCTCCCAGATTCAATCTCTAGCATCACCAAAACAAAATTTAAAATTATATATTTAAGGATTTGGAGGTCACTTTAGGAAAAATTGGTTTAAATTTTTTTTTATTAACAGCTAAATAAAAGTAGAGTGTTTGCCTTGCTCACAGAAGACCCATGTTCAATCCTTAGTAACCCATGCAATCCCCTAGCCCAGCAAGGAGTACTCTGTAAGTATAGCCATGTGTAGCCCCAAAACAAATATACATATATAATATATATATTATATTTTAGGTAATATGGTTACAATACTGTTAGACTAATGTATTGACAGATAAATTTCCTGCACATCACCATCACCATCAAAGTCCCATGTCTCTCCACAACTGTTCCGTGTCTTCTCTGGTATGATTTTCATCCCCCTTCACCCTCCCTCACACTGCTTGTTAATTAGCTTTGCAATCCAAGGCCATCATTTTGTTGCCCTTTGATACTGTCTATCAATACTGGTTTTGAATGAAATCATTAATATTTGTTCTTCTTCCTCTGACTTACTTCCAGTTTTCATCCTTATTGCAATAAGATTTTATCTTTTATTATTGATGCATAGTACTCCATAGTGTATATATTACAACTTTTTATCCATTTATCTGTCATTGGAAATTTTAGGTTGTTTCAATAACCTGGCAATTATTATTAGTGCTGCCATAAGAACTGAGAACCCAGAGATAAGCCTTCATTCTTTATTGAGTAGTTTTAATAGAGAGTTTTATCAAGTAGTTTTACTAGAGAAGTAGAAGAGGAAAGCAGCTGGAAGACGCTGATGAGGAAACCAGAACTGAATAAGGCAAACACTGACAATGCATAATCTTCCAATCAGTTTGGATGCAAAGTAGAAAAGAGAATTAAAAAGAGAAAGAAGAAAAGCTGGGCTCCAGGAATGGAATTTGTTAGATCAGAAATAAACAGAGCATGTTTAGTGCTGATGCATTAGAGAGTCATAGGTCAAACGGGGTGATAATTGGTACATACCTTTTCTGGGAAGCTTGGAAACCATGCAGTGTAGAAGAGAACTGATCTCAGTAGGAAGAGGGTCACCGCTTCCAGTCTATGAGAAGGGAAGAAGAAAGGACAGACATGAATGCTATGTATGAGATAAGAAGATGTATACTGTCAAGGTTTCCAAGTCTAATTGTTTTTCTCTTTTGCCTCAGATGAGTATGATGAAAGGATCAAAATGGCCAGGTAAGAGAATGAGTGATTTGGCATAATGAATCCTGGGATTTAACATACTTTCTAAGAGAAACAAAAATAGTGGTTTGACAGATAAGAAAAAGTGGAGAGAACAGAAAACTAAGGAATTTGGGGTGGTTAGGCACAGGCTAGGTGAGCAATCAGAATAAAGTAGAGTGAAGGGGACCATGGTCAGAGTGGGAGATTTGAGAGATAACAAGATGCTGCATGTAATGGACAAGTGAATGTTGGAGGGGATGAGTGGGTTATGGAATTGTAGTATCAAGTTATGGACTAAGTTTTTCTTGGGCACAGTAACATCTCCTAGGTGGATGGTAGCTTAAGGTCACTGTCACTATCCTCCCGTTGTTCATCATTTGCTCAAGCTTCCAGCCCATGGCTTAAGGTATGAGGGAATATTAGAAGAGAGGTAAAATGCTTTGGGACTGAAAGGAAGTTCCTCGGGAGGCCAATGGAAGACAGCAACAGTAGGACATCACAGAAGCAGTCATTTCTACAGCACTATTTGGATGCCACTCCAGAAAACATGGTGTGTACAGCGTGGCAAAATACTGGTATGCACTGTTCCTGCCCTCATCTTGGTTATGTACAGTGTGGTAAAACACTCAAGTTTGCTGCAAAGAAGCAGTTTCCCCTGGGTAGAAATGATTTTCCATTCAGAAAAGAAGACAGAAGTTCTCTGGAGTGCTAAATTCGTAAGGCCCTGAAGTGAGCGGAGACAGCATAAGTGATTAAGGATAAAGGGGGAGGATTTAACTTGAGCGTGTTTGGATGCCAACTTGTGAAAAGAATTGCCACTAGAAAGATTTGGAATAAATGCCCATGTCCAGAAAGCATTATTCCTGTTTTTTCAAAGACATAATTTAAGCCAAGTCCAATTGTCCTTCCATTTAGACGATGACCCTCTGCATGTGTGGTCTGGCTCTGTGAGAACAATGCCTCGCCAGCAGTATTTTCTTCAACATCAGGATTGTCCTTGGGCTTCTCTGGCTTTAGCTTCTGTTTGCTGAGTCCGGTGTGATTTCACCCCTGTGTCCTTATTTCCCAGTTTGCCATAAAAACAAACAAACATGGTTTTAAAAGAATATTCCCACCAAGGATTGCTTGAGGCCAATGTTCTCTGGTATGGCTTTCTAGGTCTGCCTCTTACAACAGCTTTTGGCGTTGTACTTGCTATTGTCCTGCAATGATTTCACTGTGTTCTTCTGTTCCCTCTGCACTTCTGCATGAGTACCAACCCTCTGCCTTTGTCAATCTCAACACATCGAGGGTAATGAACAGGGTTTGAGGGGCAGCCAGTGTGCCTCTAAGATTACCAACACAACCAAAGATCAGCAATATTCCAAAGTCTGTTATTAATATATGAAATGGTCTAGGACTAAATTTTTAGAATGTTTTAGTTGACTCTGGGTAGGCTAAACAAACTCTACAGGTATCGTTAAGGAAAACAAACGTCAGCATGTCAATAGTGAAATTGAATTCATTGATTTTCCCTTTTCCTCTCCCCAGTAAGTCATTTTCCTTTCATTGTGACTTGGTTACTACTTCTTAGAATGCAGGCTGTGACTTCACCTTGGCCAATAGATCACATGTGTTTGTTTTTCTCTTTTCCCTGAGATGAGCACTCATGCGTTGTAGAGAACAGAACAATTTAAACCATAATCCAGTTATGTACAAAAAATGAACTTAGCAAACTGGTTTCACTATGCAATAGGAAGAGTTATTCACAAAGGAAGTTACTGCTATATATGTATTGTCCATCAGAACTTATCCCATAACTTTTCATTTAGTGTTTTCCTCTCTTCGATTTTGTTTTGGATTATGTTGCTGTTGTTAGAGGCATCATTATTTTTAGGTGGGTCCATGAGTTGATCGACTGAATATTGACATTAATTTTTTTCATATATCAAAAAATTTTTTTTTCTCATATATCATCTAAAATTCTTACAGACTATCTCCAGCACAGGCTGGAGCGATAGCACAGCGGGTAGGGCGCTCGCCTTACAAGCGGCCAACATGGCCGACCCGAGTTCGATTCCTCCGCCCCTCTCCGAGAGCCCGGCAAGCTACCGAGAGTATTCGATATGCCAGACACAGTAACAACAAAGTCTCCAATGGAGACGTTACTGGGCCCGCTCGAGCAAATCGACGATCAACGGGAGGGCCTTTACCTTTACCTTTACCTTATCTCCAGCACACAAACAGTGGCCTGTTGGTCCTCATCTCAAGGGGCTGAAAACTTTCCTGATACCAGAGATAGATCCAGGCAATCAGGCAGAGTTTGTTTGTTTGTTTGTTTTGCTTTTTGGGTCACACCTGGCGATGCACAGGGTTTACTCCTGGCTCTGCACTCAGGAATTAGTCTTGGCAGTGCTCAGGGGACCACATGGGATGCTGGGAACCAAACCCTCAGGGGACCACATGGGATGATGGGAACCGAACCCGAACCTGGAACCTGGGTCAGCTGCACGCAAGGCAAACACCCCCCCACCCCCCGGCTATGTTATCGCTCCAGCCCCAGGCAGAGTTTTAATGATTCTAAAACCTTTCTTTGGTAGCATAAAGGAAATGATACAAAATGCCACTTATAGTTGCTAAGATAGATTAACCTTGGGAATCTCAAGATATGTAACTTCAGAACCTCCCCAAGAGCAGAGACTCCTCTTTAAAACCTGAACGGGAACTCAGCTTTTATAGTACCCTACACATGTAGCACTGTGGCACTGTCCTCCTGTTGTTCATCGATTTGCTCAAGTGGGCCCAGTAACGTCTCCATTGTGAGACTTGTTGTTACTGCTTTTGGCATATCAAATACACCATGGGGAGCTTGCCAGGCTCCACCTTGGGGGCAGGATACTCTCGGTAGCTTGCTGGGCTCTCTGAGAGGGACAGAGGAATTGAACCCGGGTTGACCTCATGCAAGGCAAATGCCCTACCCTCTGTGCTATTATACCAGCCCACCCTACACATGCCTACTCTAAATCCCCTGATTAGATTCTAAGGGAACACCCTTTTCTCACAGCACAGTGTAAATTGTCTTAAGCAGACTAAAGAGGAACTTGAAAGAGGAATTGTCTTGCCTTTTCTTCCTATTGTTCAGTAAGAATAAATCTACCTATGGAGTCACACACCCCTGCAGGCTTCTAAAACCCCAAGGAAAATAACCTTAGGATAAAAACTGTATGGAGAAGAGAAGGGAAAAAAAGGTAACATGGGTTCTAGTTGACATGGTTGAGCTGCTGAATCAACCAGCCCTGGAGTCCACCCTAACTTTGGAATTTTGAATTTATGAGGCAACACATTTCCTTATAATGAAGTCAGTTTGGTACAGTTTTTGAAATTGTTGTTGTTGCTTTGTTGTTTTGTTATTACTTACAGAAAGCATCCCAGGTATTCACAAACATCTGACCCACATAACTAAAGAAAGCCTGGAAGAATACGTGATAATCAGGGCTATTCCTGATCATCTTTGCTTCATCCTACTTGCTTAACCAGCTCCTGAAATGGAGGCATTTGTACGTCAAGTTCTCTTTCCTTTTGTTCTCCTCTCCCTCCACATCTTGTCTAGGTCCCAGAAACCATCATTATTCTAGATCTCAATTTACCGTTTCATTCAAAATAAAATTAAGTGGATTTCAACCTATCCTCCAACCAAATACTCTAAAACATGTGGAGACCTCCATGGAGGTGGTGGTGGATAGGGAGAGGATTTTACTGAAAGAGGGACATCAGATCATATGATAGGAAAACTGAACTCTGGCGTTGTTTCCTGGCATCAGTAGAATTCTGAGAAGAAACCCTCTAGAATTTTGCCAGGTTTTGTGCAGCTTCTAACAAATCCGATTGCACTTATTAACATTCTCCTGTATTTGTCAGTGAGTGGGTGAGGATAGGTTTGGGGTCAAAGATACTGAAATGGCTGAGATGATCTTACTTGAGGTTAACTGAGATGACTGAGTCTGGTGGTTTGAAAAACATTTAGTCAACATTTCTTCAAATACTTTTGCTAATTACTTTATTTTCTCTTTTTTTCTGGAACTATAATTTTATGCATATTAGATTATTTGCTGCTATACAACAGACTATTGATGACCTACTCATTTTTCCTCTAAACCATTATTTCCCTCTATATGTGAATAATATCTATTGACCTATTTCCATGTTCAAGTTCACTAATAAGTACATATGTTGTATTTATTATGTATTTATTATGCTTTTATCTCCTAAGGAATATGTTTTCAATGTTAGATACTGTTCTAATATTTCTAGTATTAGTTTAGTATTATTTATTATTCTATTATTATTTCTAGTATTAGTTCTAATATTTCTAGTATTTAATTTTTTATAGACTAAAAAAATTAGTGTTTAATTTTTTGAAGTTTCCATACATCTTTTGATATTTCTCATCTCTTTGCATATATTATTTTTTGCATATATTCTTATAAATTCTATCATAATTATTATGATTTTGTTAAGTCTAACCCTGGGTCACTTATATGTCTGTATTTATTAACTATTGTTTCTCTTTACTATAGGTGACGCTTTCCTGAGTTTGGTAAATACAATCATTTTTAATTATATATTGAGCTTGATTGGTGATAAAGATATTTTGAGTTTTGCTATTTTCAGAAGAATGTGGTCTAGCAAGCAAGACATTTGAAATGTGGCAAAAGTAACTGAGAAACTACATTTTAAATATAATTTGATTTTAATTATATCTCAAGGTGACAAATACCTAGAGGTTTCCATACTGAAGAGTAAAACTTTTTTGTAGACTTCGTCAATGGGAGTCAGTTTTGGTTTTGCCTCAATTTTAAGGACAGAACCTTGAGTTACAACAAGTAGTCATTCCACAAAGAGCCTGTCTATGATTTCAGAGAAAGTTTGTGGTGTTTACTACAGACCCATGGAATTTGGTGGAAACTGAACTCTTAAGTTCCTTCTCCCAATATAAGCAGTAGCTCTTTCAGACTTCCAGCTACTGTTCTTCACTGGGTTCCTGGTCTCTCGCAGCATGGCTCAGAAGTCAACTGAGAACTGAAAGAAGCTTGTACCTGCATTTAGGATGGGGAAGGTTTTTCTGGAATTCCTCACCCCTAATTTCCAGCTGCTTTGGAAACCCCAGACTCCAATTTCAGACAACCCAGCTCAACAGCACTGGCACTTTCCACTTGCATGCTCTCTCCTTCCACTAAGTAAGTTAATAGGCCTGAAATTCTAGTGGTTTCCTTGCTTCTCACCTGGGGAAATCTTTTTTTTTCCAGGATCACATCTTCTCCAGTTTTAGTTTGCTGAATGAACCATTTCAGTGGCACTTCATGCTTAAAACCTACTTACCTATTATGTTGTTTGGGCTTCAGAATTTCTAATTGTCTTTGGCAGTCAGGTTCATTAGATATAATTTTCTCTGCCATTATTGGAAATTGGAACTGATCTAAATGGCCAAGAAATAGACATTGAAATACAGAGTTTGGTGTGAAAGCTTGATGGTTCTTTCCCTTTGTTAACTGAATAAATGTTGAAAGCTGAGAAATCTCTTGGAGGAGTCATACTTTGAAGCATTATCAGTATTCCATATTTAAAATAGATAATCCTATCCTGAGAGCAGGTTTTGATGTGAGATGATGAGAAAGAGCAGAGGTTTCATGTGGTCTGTCTTCTGACTACAGGTGGCAGAAATCCTGTCACTTTTTTTTTCACCTAACCAAAACAAGAATTTAATGACGTGCCTGGGCTTAAATTTCAAGGGATAGCAAGTTCTTGGCAAAGCAGGATTTAAGACTCTTATAGAGTTATCAGAGAACAGGGTTTCTTTTGCTCCCATCTTTTAGTCCTGCACTGTTAGAATTAATCCTAGCTTTCTGTGACTACAGGAGAATGGCAGGAGCTTCAGTCCTGCATCCTCAGGTGTCTAGAACAGAGCCTATTTCACAGAAGTGTCTCTCATTGGCTCTTCTGGACTCATATGTTCATCCCTGGACCAACCCCACAGCAATGAAATAGGATGAAGTGATTGACCTAAATCTGACTCACCAGCTCCACTCCATAGTTAGAGGGGAGTCTGTTTCATCAGTCCCTGGAAACTGAATGAGAGGGGCAGCTTCCCATGTAAATATCTGGATTCTTAAACCCAGGTAGGGCCAGCATACATTAGGACAGAAACTAAAGAAACCTACAAAGTTGGTTATTGGAACAGACTGGAACCAAGGTAACCTGGATGGGAATTTACAGAATAGAGAAACAGGGAGCCCGGGAGAGAGAGAGAGAGAGATTGCCTCTTTCCTGCTTAGCCTTTCAGCTCTGGGCTTCTGAAAGTAGGCACTGTGATGTCACACGAGTTCCTGGCTAGTGAACTTGAGGGCTGCAATGGGTGAGACCCATGAAATTTAGATAGCATTAGCGGTGCCTTAAAAAGGTATCAGGTGGAGAATAGCTTTTAATGTGGAATCCAGGTCTCCAATTAGAGGCTTGTCCAACTTGCTCAATTTGGTTTGGGTTAAATGCCGACTGAACTTTTGTCCCTATAGCATTTCATCAGTGTGATAAATGCTTGGAAGCAAGCCCTCCTCTCCCCCACCCTGTCTAGGGGCACACTATCCTTATACCTTTGGAGGTCTGAATTCTTTTTTGCAAAAAAAAAAATCATTATGGTCACCCCTTACTCTCTTCCACTGTCAAGGAAGCAGTCCAAGGTGAAAAGAAAGTGGTACCTGAAATAGAAATTGTTTCTAATATTTGCTTGGCTGGAATGACACAGTATCCTGTCACTCCAAACCATATAACAAGTTTGTGGAGGCAGGGTGATACTGCCTTTTCTATCTTTCTCCAGAAAACCAGAGAAAACATAGAGGATTCTGGGAGTCTTCTACTCACTGGATCCTCACTGATTGCTTCCAGGCACTTTCTAAGTCCTCGTCCTAAGACAACCCAGTGAAAGACTTCCCTTAGTAAGAGGGTTCTCCTCCTGATTTCCAAAAATGTCTGCACTTTTCAGGATCTGACATTTTTCTACACTAAGTCTCACTTTAACTACAAAAAAGCAAAATAAGTAGACCTGAGAGATAGCTGAATGTACTGGAGCACATGTTTTTCATGATGAAGACCTAGGTTCAATCGCCCAGTCTTCTAAGAGTGTCCTGTAAACAGAGCCAGAATTAACCCCCATATGCCACTAGGAATGGTTCAAGCCTTCTCCCCCCGCCTCCCAAAAAAGAATAATGAAAATCACTCAATAACCAATGACTGACACCAAGTGGCTACCCATATCACTTCAGGCTTTTTCTGTCACTATGATTATAGTAAACAATAAAAGAAATAGGGACTGGAGCAGTAGTAGAGCAAATAGGGTATTTGCCTAGCATGTAACCAACCTGGGTTCAATTCACAGCATCCCCTATGGTTCCCTGAATAATACCATATGTAACACCATGAGTAACCCCTGAGTGTCGCTAGGTGTGACCCAAAAGCATATGGGTGTGACCCATATACTGGGGGTATGGTGCTGCCAACAGGTCAACCTGTACCTGCAGGGCAAGAGCATCAGCAGTCTGATGGTGCCTTCAGGCTTCCTGATACCCCCAAATTTCCACTGTGCCTTTGGCCGGACCCCAACAATTTGGGACTAAGTTTACTAAAAAAATTAAACAGCCAAAAGTTAGGTATACATGGTCGTTTGTTGTCCCTTATTTCAGAAACCCGTAGATAAATCTCAAAAGAGATCAAAAGCCTTGGTTTTGAGAAATCTGAGATTTCAGATCTGTGCATGGCTGAAAATACCAGAGTAAATCATAGGGAGGTGGGTTGGCCTGTGCCAACCCAGTCAGAGCCCTCGGCAGTCACTTGCTCCCACAATCCAAAATCACTGCCATACCCCTGGCCTAACTCCACCATTTCCTCCCCGCCATTTCCCAATACTCATGGAAGCACTCGCAATCACCCCCATAAACCAACTCCAGCACCATCGTATAAGCTCTGCTACGGGCCTTGCTTCAGAGACCAATAAATCTTGAAAGAGATCTAAATCCATAATTAAGCTCGAACCCGTTCATGGCTGAATATACCAGGGTAAACCAGAGTGAGGTGGGTTGGCCTGGTAGCTGCCAAAGCAGAGCCCCCTGAAGCCGCTTGCTTCCACAATCCGAAATTGCCACCATATCCCAGGCCTAACTCCACCATCTCAGGACAGATCTCACAGAGACAATCTGCTGAAAATTCAGGTATGCGGGTTTTGTGACTGAAATCTCCAGGCTTTCTTGGAGTCAAGCTGATTTAATTACCCCCACTTTCCGGTAGCCCCAGCAGTCACTTTAACACCCCCAAAGATACCACCCAATTGAAAAGCTACTCCAGCCTTACCATCCTGATAAAAATATCAAATGCCCTGAACAAACACCATGACCTCTTAGTATTTGTATTGCAAACCATAATGCACAAAAGGAAAAGGAGAGAGAGAGAGAGAGAGAGAGAGAGAGAGAGAGAAAGGGGGAAAGTGCCTCCCATAGAGGGAGGCTGGGGGCTGGGGGTGGGGGGTTGGGTAATGGTGGTAGGGAAACAGGGCACATTGGTGGTGGGAAATGTACACTGGTGGAGGGATGGGTGCTGGCTCATGACTGCAACCTAATTATGAATAGCTTTGGAATGGTCTATCTCACGGATATCCAATTAAAAAATATACTTTTGAAAATATGTAGAATGCAATATGCCAGGTGTCTCTGGAAAGAATTTCTGTTAGTCCTTTCCACACGCATATCCTCTCTGTGAGAAACTCCTGGCCATACTGGGGAGATGGAGCTTTTCCCTTCTTGTTTTAAGGAACGGTGCAGCTCTCACTCCTCAGATTCTCCATCCTGCTGAGCTGAGCTGGTCTACTGAAGGGTGAAGATATTCTGGTAGATTCTCCCTCCTTCCACCATCCTCCCTGACACACACACACACACACACACACACACACACACACACACACACACATACACACCAGCCTCTTGGCTCTCTCTGCAGGCTACACCTGCTGCTGACCTCATCCTCAGCTTTGTTGCCCTGATAAGATTACTGGCCAGGTGCTGTCATCTTCGGTGCACTGGGCGCTGGTCTCAGCATGGTTTCTCTGACCTACACTCTGGAGAGAGGGGATTCTTCATTATTCACGATGAGCTGGAGGTCCAGTTACCAGCTAGATCCACCTCCAGGGCCACACTGAAACTTGCTGAGCCAGTTTCCTTCTTTCTCTGGACAATTCCAACACAGGCACTCAGTGAGTGACAAAAGCACCGAGAGTTTCTGTGTTCCTAGGAACAAACCCGACCAGAACCAGTCTTCCTTGACCGTGGGCAAACTGTGATTCTCATTTCCTCTTCACTCTCTGCCTTGCCCCTCCACCCCCCGCCTCCCTCCACTACAAAGTTATGGACCATCAAGTTTTAATGTGGTGTCGAGCTGTTGATTAAAAACAGCATGAATGTCAAACAACATATGACAATAAACCGGCGTAAACTACCAGAAAAGAAAATGTGGGTTGCTTCTGCACTGGAAACAAACACACAAATGGCTACACTTGAAGCACTCCTGTGTTCACGAGAAGTCTTGGAGCATTAAAATTGATGACGGTGATTAGAGCTGCAAAATCTATAGAACTGAATTCTCCTGGGTTTAACCATTTTCGGTGCCAGCATATTAACTTGGCTCTCTGTGAGTCTGCTTTTGTACACACACGCACCACGTATTTAACGATGAGTGCAGCGGGCCCCAAATTAAAACCATATTTTGTTAGCACCACATGTTACCGGCTTGACAGCATTTATCAAAGGGGAAGCTGCTGGATTTATTGAAAGAAATAAACTGCACCCGGTCTGGAGGGGCCCAGCCCCACTGACCACTTTCAGTTTACCCTGCCAGTTTCAGATATTGCCAGTGTTGGCTCCAGGCTGTTTACCCCTCCTTGGTACCATTTGTTTCCGGTACCTCTTGGGTGCCTCCCAGCAGCTAGGGCCTCAGGGGATGGCACCTTGCCCACCTTCATCCAATCCTCAAGGTCCCAGTTCTGTGACCTTCTCTGCAATAAAGTTGTTGCTGTTTAGACCCCGGGTTATTTCTTTCCCCTCGAATCCCTCCAGCCTTGGTCTGGGCATCATATGGCACCAGGGTAAAAAGGCAGTCTGGGTCCTAGCTCAACCCTCCTGAGTCTGCATTTCTCCACCTTCAAAGCAAGGGGACTCCTGTGTCAGAGACACACCTGTATGCCTACTTCTCTGCTCTGCCAGTGATGCTCTATGGGCCTGTGGGCCTCATGGAGATGGGTGATCCATGCGGGAGGCTCTAGGAGCACTGAAGCATGAACAGGCAGAGGAACAGAGGCAGCCCATAGTGTAGGGGACAACCCCAGTCAAGGGAGACGGGTTTCAAAGGCCTCATGATATTTCCAGACTTGGCTAAACTGTGTGTATATGTGTGTGCATGTGCATGTGTGTGTGCGTGCGTGCATGCGTGCGTGTGTGTGTGTGTGTGTGTGTGTGTGTGTGTGTGTGGTGTGTGTGCACTTCAGGCTCAGCTAGGTTGTCAGGGGGGTGAAATATCTGTTTCTAATGATCTGAGCCTGGAACCAACTTCTTTCACAAAGAAATACAAAGTGGGGCTTGTGTCCCAGAGATAGTGATTTTGTATCCAATTTATTATTATTTTTTGATACAGACTGTACCTAAGCCTTGATATATTGAAATATGCTCATTTCAGTACAAAATGCTTTCCTTTTATTTCTTGGAGACTTTATATGTTGAAATACATATCATTTCGTTACAAAATGCTTGTATTTGATTTCTTCATTCCAGAATTAAGGAATTTATTCTACTGACTTTGAGTGAGTTATATTATTCATGTGTGAGATAGTTATATTATTCATGGATTCCATTTCAGGAAAACAAAGGAACCATTTAAACCTATTTGTTATTTTTAAAAAAGCATGCGTAGATAGGATCTTTAAGGGTTGTGAATCATGGTGCTACATTCTTTACTATTCTTGTTGCTTAATGCCTTGTAAACTTATTTATATTTTTTAAATACCATACATAGTCTCCACTACAATAATATAGATAGCCTGAGGGTAGGACTGTTTTATGGATGTAATATTCTAACACCCACTTAGCTCAATGTTGCACATATATTTAGCAATAAATAATAATCATATCACTACTTTGAGGAGCGTCCCCTCCCTGCATTCCATATTGAGTTCCTACGGTCTGCAAAGCACTTGCAAACTGGAGGAAAAAGTAGTTTCAGGTGCAGAGGGTGTTGTTCAGGCTCTGGGTTCTTTCCCTGAGCTAAAAAAGGAAATATGTGTTTTGCAGAAAAGAAGAACCAAGGAAATGGATGGGTAAATCAGGTATAGTGAACGATAGAAATGCACAAGTAGTGATGAACTTGACATAGTATGTACTTATGTTGTTTTTTAATAATACTCTCCTGAAACACTATGTTTTGAAGCACGGTTATTTTAATTAAAACATTATAGGTCATAAAATACAGATGATTTGACATTGTACTTTATAGGTCAGGCACAACAAAACTTACTACATAACAGAATTCTGGAGAAACAATGGAGACCAACCAGTAGTTCAGTAAGAAACAAATGTAAACGGGTTATGGAAGAGAAAATAATCCCCACATATACAGGCTTGTAGACAAAAATGGAATGGCAGATGTATTTCTAAATTATTTTTCTTGCATAATTTCTATTTTTCTGTGTTGACCATCTTCTTTACTCTCTTTTATTTTTTGGAATAGGGGCTCCCCAAAAGTACCCAGGAGTCTAATCTAGTGACCCTTGGCCCAACTATGTGGACCATGTTGATCAGCGCTTGGCTAGTGGTGTGATTCTGTGGGCCACCAAGGCCTCACCTGGCAGTGCTTGGGGATGGAAATGGGGTCTTTACATAACAGTCATGTATCCCCACGCTTTGAACGATCCTTTTCTTCAATGGTTGAGAAGCTGCTTATTTTTTATTTTTTATTTTATTATTATTATTTTTAATTATTTGTGGAATTTGGGACCACACCTGACGGTGTTCAGCACTTACTCTGGTTCTTTGCTGAGGGAACCATATGTGGTGTCAAGGATGGAACCTTAGTCAGCCATGTGCAATGAAAGAACCTTACCTGATGTACTATCTTTTGGGCCCCTAATTCAGAAGTTTCTTGAAAGTCAGTTTCAAACCCTCTGATTTATTTTGTACTGCTATCAAACTTTAGTGTTCATCCAAATAAAATCCCTTTGATTTCTTGGGACAAATTCCATGAGCATACAGTCTTTCCAATCTTATGCAATAATATGATTTGGGGGAGTGGGCTAGATTGGCCTGGTAATCAAGCTACATTGGTTTTTATCTGCTGATAATGTGAAGGTGTCAGGTCATTACCTCATTATCCTATTCAGGAGAAGAGCAGGGGAACTATGTGGGTGGTTCTTAAACTTGGCCATTTCTGAAGAGAGTGTTAGGAATATAGAGGTCAATGGGATCCTCTTCAAATGTTGAGCGAAGAAACGGACTTTAATGTTGAAAAAGATTTTGCGGAGTGGAGCTCAGGCAGCTAAGTTTTTTAAAGGGGTACTAGATAATTCTGATAGATATCAGGTTTGTTTCTCAGACTTGAATGTGCCAGCAGACCACCAGGAGATCTTGTGCATGTTTTTATTTACTATGTCAGGAGTGAAGACCTAAGGGTCTTCATTCCAGTGAGCTCTCATGTGATGCCAATATTGTTGGTCCATGTGTTATGATCTTTAAGAAGCCAGGGATAAAGTGTGTATGGTGTGTGTGTGTGCGTGTGTGTGTGTGTGTGTGTGTGTGTGTGTGTGATGAAACCCAGGGGCTCACATATGCAAACCTGAACTTGATTACCAAGCCACATCTCTAACCTTGATAAAGGACTTTAAATCTCTTTCAGCGAAATAGTCTCCATCTACTTCAATGACTAGTAAATAACAGTATACAAATGACCCTTTACAAATTGTCCACATTTGAGTTGGGGATTGTAGCTTAGCAATAAGAGTACTTTCTTTGCAAGCGTAAGGCCTGGGTTTGATCTCCAACCTACATCTCTCTCTCTCTCTCTCTCTCTCTCTCTCTCTCTCTCTCAATGAAATAAAAATTGCCCACATTTAGTATAAGAGAAACTAGTCACAAAAAAAGTGATGGGTTGGATTCTCATTCCTTTCATTTATAAAATTAGTGATATTTTTTAATAATCAAGGCAGACTTCACTCCCCTTGGCATAATTCCAGAGCACAATGTTAAGAGTTTGAGACTGAGAGCTAGAGAAATCGTACAGAAGATAAGCGTCTTGTCTTGCATGAGTTTACCCAAGTTTCATCCCTGGCACTCCATACAATGCCCAGGACATTTCCAGTAGTGATTTCATGAGCACAGAGCCAAAAGTAATCCTTGAGCGCGACTGGATTTAGCCCAACACCTCCTCCAAAGCAAATAAAAATACATAAATAAAACACCAAATTATTGATATGGAAGGATAGTACAGTGATTAAGGCGCTTGTCATGCAAGAGTCTGATCTGGGTTCAACCCGGGACCACACATACACACCCCCTGAGCGTCATCAGGAGTGATTCTTGAACACAGAGTCATAAATAAGCCCTGAGCACCACTGGGTATGGACCCAATTGTTTTTTAAATTGGGAGAGGGGGAAAAAAAGAATTTTAGACCAGAATTATGTTTCTGACCCATCAACACACTTTTAAACGACCTTTTGAGCCAGGCAGTTCTGAAACAGTGAGGTCCAAATGTCACCATCTTCCTTGTGGCCTGGCATATGCCTGAAATTCCTCTCACTAGGGACAGCCTTTTGCTCACACCACAATTAATGAGACTTAAAACAGAAATGTCCTTGAGGGAGATAAAACTCTGACTTTAAATCTTAGCAGAATAAAAAAAAAACCTGAATGGGGGGAGATTTTCATAGAAAAAAATGCCACAGGGAAGAACATGGTTAGGAGACCAGAGCTAAAAATTAAAAAAAGTATTTCAGAAAGGAAAGTGGGGACTCCAGGAAACTTTAGATCATTTTATTTCACAACTGTCACTTGATAGGAAACTGAGGCCTGGGAAGAGATTTGTGTATATTCTCTAGTAAACCCTCAGTGGGCTTGTCTATAGACTGTAGCCAACACCCAGGTTCCCTTTACTCCCTTCCCCTGCTGCCTCCCTGGAGCAGATGGCAACTTTTCTGCCATGTGGCAGTTCTCTGAAAGTTCTATCTATTAATTTCCTAGTGCCTCTGGGTGAGTTTAATGGGGTAAATGGGGCTGCATCCATGCCATTACATGAGGGGAGAAGACCAGGGCAAAGGGATAGACTGGAATAAAGGAGCCTTAGGGGGTGAGTGTGCACTGTCTTCTTGGGATTCCACTTTCAAACTGGGTGGAAACAAGAGCCCTTACTGCATCCTTCTGTCTCTAAACAGGAGGGTGAGCTAGTGCAAGGGACTTCCGGCCCACGACTGGTTCCACGAAGCCTCCTATAAAAATAACAGTGGCTCTGTTTGGACAGAAGCAGGAGCAGTAAGTCTCAATTGCCATGCTTGCTGCCAGGGGCTACAACACTCAGCTCACACCATGAAAATATGGGGACCTTTGTCAAAGTACAGATAAAATCAATTAAGGTAGTCCCTTCGGGGTTCAGAACACATCTCTCTCTCTCTCTCTCTCTCTCTCTCTCTCTCTTTCTCTCCTTCCAGAAAGCCTCCCTGTCCCCAAGCAAAAATAGCAGAAACATCCGGATGCTTTCCTTGGCCCTGTCCTTTGAAATAGCATTCTTCAGTCTTTCTACACTTGTGGACCAGCACCTTGCCTGCGTATGGTTCGTTGACTGGCACTTAGAGTCACTGCACTTTGCAACAGTTCCAGAAAGGCTGCAACTAGCAATTGGAGACCACTACTTTAAAGGGGCCTCTTCAGGGGCAGCAGAGATAGCACAGGGGTTCCAGGGTCTTTGTCTCACTTGCAGCCAGTCACAGTTTGATTCCCAGCACAACATGGTCTCCTGAGCATCTCTGGGTACAGCCCTGGATGTCCCCCCTCGAGCACTGCCAAGCTGACCTGGGTCATCCCTGGTACTGCAAGAACCACAAGTACTGTATCCTTGCATTGAAACATGGGACTGAGTAGTTGTGAATTCTGGGAGGGCTTACAGGCCTCCTGAACTTCCCCATTGAGAGAAGCACCTTGCCCCCCAAAAGTGTGATATGTTGTCCTTCTTGGGCACCCTTTTTCCAGAGGATAATGAGCCTCAGAGCCTGGGGATCCTGTACACCCAGGGTCTGTACCTTACCTTCAAGACCACCCTTCTAGACCTGGGATCGCAGACTTCTCTGCCAAGGTTCCTGAAACCATTTATTGACTTGCAGAGTTTCTTCTTAAGGTCTGAGTCATGGACCGCCCCTTTCTGTGCTGACCGCCTAGACCCGAGGTGTGACCATGGGCTCACAGGAGGCTGGATATATCAGCTAGATGTCTTTAATCCTAAGTTGGGGGTGGGCAGAACTCAGAGGAGTTCAAGAATTTCATAGTCAGATAGCATTCTGGGGCCAGAAAGATAGTACAGGGGGTAAGGATCTTTCTTTGCATGATTCCAACCCCAACTCACTCCCTCGCTCCCCATATCGTCCCCAGAACTCCTCCATGAATGATCGCTGAGCATATAGCAAGGACTAAGCCCTGACCACATCCTCATGTGACCTCAAAACAAAAAACAAAAAAAACACAGCATCCTGGGTCCCTCTGAAGATTTTTTTCAAGGCAAACAACTAGAACAGGTTTTGCATTTTGTTTTGTTTTGTTTTTGGGTCACACCTGACAATGCACAGGGGTTACTCCTGGCTCATGTACTCAGGAATTACTCCTGGCAGTGCTTGGGGGACCATATGGAATTATGGGATGCTGGAAATTGAACCCAGATCAGCCGCGTGAAAGGCAAATGCCCTACCCACTGTGCTATCACTCCAGTCCTGCATTATAGTTTTTTAACTGGATGCACTGTTTTTTAATATTTAGATGCTTGAGAGGATAGGGCTCCCCAATAATGTCCAGATGGCAGTTTTTTCCAACACAGCTCACCTTGGCAAGTGGAACTAAGCTCAACTGCCATTCTGTAGGCTTCAAGGGAAATAGTTATCATTCCCTTACAGAAAATAGATTGCCCAGATGTAGGGTCATCTCCAGAAATAATCTCCGTAATGGAGAAATCTATCTTCAGCAGCATCAGCGTTGTGAGCTTTGTCCCCTGAGTCACCCTCGCATGATAGCATGTGAGGCCCTTCCCCTCTGGATGCCTCTGATCCCTGGCCTATTAGCTCAGGAATGTAAACCTCCTGTGTTAGAATATAGACCCTCAGGATTCAAAATCAACCCACAATAATAGTTCAAGAATATAATCCCTCAGTCTGCCCGATGTAATCTAAAATTCATAGCCCTGTCCACATGTCTCACACTAATTTGTCTGATGTTCATTTGTTTACTCAAACAGCCTGAGAAAATTTCCCCCACCCCTCTACAATGTGATATGTGGGTCTTCATTTGCACTCTTGCTCCAGCTTGAAAATATTAGAGGCAGGTTTTTTGGGGGTATTAAGTCACTCCCTGGGGTGTTTGGGACCTATTACTGGCTCTGAACTCAGGGCTTATTTCCAGCAGGCCAAAGATGGAACCCAGACCTCCTGCTTATAACTCATGTGCTCAGCTCACTGAACTATCTCTCTGGCCTCAAGGCAGGCTCTTTTGAAAGCAAGCACAAAGACTGGGGTCCTGGAGTGGAAAAAGAAAAGTCTTATGCCTGGAGACATCATATTTGTGGGTTCCAATCCTGAGTCCTATACTTACTTATTTAATAATTAAATTGGGCTTGCTGACTTTCAGCCCTTATTAAGTAGATAAAAGCAATTAGTTCTATTGCTTCTAACTAAACACAGACTCCTCTCCCCAGTCTTCAGGACCCATTAAATCAAGAATTATTTCTAACACTTTATGTAAATAATGCAACCTAAACAATTGGCATAAACTAAAACTAATTTTTGTGTGTATATATTCACTAATTAATCCAGCCTGAAAAGTTGCTCTTTATGAATAATTTGTTCACACAGACAACTCACTACTCATACCAGAGTATTTAAAAAAAATAAATAAATGTCCACAGATGCACACACAGTGGAATACTATTCAGCTATAAAAAGACAAAAGCTTGCCGTATGCAACAAGTTAGAAGGAACTACAGGGTGTTCTGCTGAGTAAAATAAACCAGATGGAGAGTGACAGACACCATATGATTCACTCATATGTTTTAGATCAAGAAGACAAACAAACAGATGAACTAAATAAAACAACAGTAAATATTTGGATTTTAAGACTCATTAGTGATCACCAGATGAGAAGTAGGGAATCCTATGGACAGAAAGTACAAATTCATGGTGACACAGAAGGGAGTCTTCAAGGGGGACCTTCGTGTCCTATACAAACCAGTTGTATAGGACAACTATATAACTGATAGTTCAATGATGTTCACCTGAAATTCATAGAATGCTGTACTGCAATGCGACTGCAATTAATATATAGACATATATAAAAATTCAACATAAGGGGCTGGAGCGATAGCACAGCGGTTAGGGCATTTGCCTTGCACGCGGCCGACCCGGGTTCAATTCCCAGCATCCCATATGGTCCCCTGAGCACCGCCAGGGGTAATTCCTGAGCACAGAGCCAGGAGTCACCCCTGTGCATTGCCGGGTGTGACCCAAAAAGCAAAAAAAAAAAAAAATTCAACATAAAATAATATTCAAATAAGAGAATAATGAAATGAGTGATATAAATATAGCATGACAGCAAACCTCCCAAGTACCCCCTTTTTTCTTCAGCTGAATACACCATGGACAGATCTGGATTGAAGCTCTGGGTTGTAGACCTGGGGAAGGGATCAAGCAGGGTCCAGGAGTTATACACAGGGACTTCCCCGCTTCCTCATCCCCTCCATCTCCTGCAAGGGTCATGTCAGCCCCCACAAACCATATATCATTGTATCAGGCAATAATTCTTTTTTATGTGTTTGTTTCTGATCACATCTAGAGGTACTCAGAGCCTATTCCTGGAGTCTGGAGTCACTCTGGGCTGTCTTCAGGGAGGTATAAGTATAAGCATTGTCGGGATGAAATCAGGATTGGTTTCATGCAAGGCAAGAACTTAACCCCAGTACTATTTCTGTATCAAGCACTAATTCTGCCATTCAAAAGTCACACCTTACAGGTCTCTGGGTAGGTTTGAGATTTTAAATTATAACTCACTCCCTTGCTGCCCTGTGTCAGTTCTACCTGTGGAAGTATTGTCCTTTTTCTTGCATTGTATTGCAGGACTTAAGAATTTTCTATTTGTATCTATTTAAGGGGATTCCAGGAACAGCTCATGCTGACTTCAACCTTTTGCCACACTAACTCTTCGCATAAGCTCAAAGTATTGTCATGGTAGCTTTTAAGCATTCCCTAGAGTCATAAGAATGCAACATTCATCCCCACAGAGCATCCAAACTAAAGCCCGGGATAGAAAAATTCCCAGAGTTCTATCCAAAATCTTCCAGAATCCAATTAGCACCCCAGGTACATTATGAAGAGGTAGATGAGCCAGAAGGGAATCTCTCTCATTTAGTAAGAGCCAGCAGTGGATGCAAATCTTAATCTACAGACATGGACATTGCTCTTACTTTTTCTTATTCAACTTAATTTCTTTCCTTCTTTCATTCTTTGCTTTGTCTTTTGGCATTATATCCAGCAGTGCTCAGGAGACTCAAGCCTAAGCCTCCTGTGTGAAGCCACATCCCCAGATCTCCCGTTGTTCAATTTGCTCGAGCGGGCACCAGTAATGTCTCCATTGTGAGACTTGTTGTTACTGTTTTTGGCATATCGAATATGCCACGGGGAGCTTGCCAGGCTCTGCTGTGAGGGCAGGATATCTCGGTAGCTTGCCGGGCTCTCCGAGAGGGAAGGAGGAATCGAACCTGGGCCGACCCCGTGGAAGGCAAAGGAATCAAAACTTAATTCCCATCAAACTAGAGTTATATCTTTGTAGCAGTACACTGTGTGTGTGTGTGTGTGTGTGTGTGTGTGTGTGTGTGTTTGTATCTGTGTCTCTGTCTGTCTGTTCATCCACACTGGCATCTATGGAGACTTCCCTCTTCTCATCAGGCCTTGCTCATCTGTGCTCACTGATGGCAGCCAAGCTGTCCTTCCCTCACGCCCTCTAAGCCCATTAAAGACCAACCTCTCTCCTCTCCTCTAGAGCCATGCTGCTGTTCCCAGCCCAGTTTCTGGCATAAGAAATTTTGCAAGACTCTCCCTGCAGCCTTTCTGCCTAGACATATTCCAAATTCATTTCTCAGGTCCTTGCATCTTCTTGGGTAGTCAGTGAACTCTTGTAAAATTTCAAGGTTCTTCCCACCCACCTGCAGGGCGTTTGCATTTTCCTCGTGCTCAGCCAGCACGGTCGAGCTGGGTTCGATTCCTCTGCCCCTCTCGGAGAGCCCGGCAAGCTACCGAGAGTATCTCGCCCACATGGCAAAGCCTGGCAAGCTACCTGTGACGTATTCAATATGCCAAACATAGTAACAACAAGTCTTAAAACGGAGATGTAACTGGGCCTGCTCCAGCAAATCGATAAACAACGGGAGGACAGTGTTGGTTTTATTTGTTTGTTCCCACCCACCTGGGGCCTGGACCCCCTCGGTCACGAAACTGTTGGTGACTGTGCAGTTCTTACTTTCACTCTGAACAATTCTCTTCACTTGAGTTCTAGAAACAAGGGATTGAGTTCTAGAAACAAGAGCACCTTCTAACTCTCCCACATCTCTGGCGCTTAGTGGAGTCCTTCCTCTACTCACAAAACACAGACTAGGGAAATTCAAAAGCCAAGAAAATGGCTCCTTCCTTCATTTCCTTCATCCTCCATGGAGGTTCTGAAGCTCAAAGCAACAAGGAAATGAGAGGCAGAGGAGGGGCTTGATAAAGCAACATTTGGGGCCAGAGAGATAGTATAGTGTGTAAGGCACTTGCCTTGCATGCAGTAGACCCAGGTTCTATCTCCAATATTGCATACGGTTCCCTAACCGCTGCCAAGAGTGATCCATGAGCACAGAGCTAGAAGACCTGAGCACTGCTGGGTATGGCCTTCAAAATAAAAACAAACAAACAAACAAAAAACAAAGAAAACAGAGAAAAATAAAATAAATCATTATTAGGGGCTGGAAAGATAGCTCAACAGGCTAGAGTGTAGGCTCTGCATACAGAAAGCCCAGGTTCAATTCCTAGCACTGCGCATGGACCCCTGAACACCATCAGGAGTGACCCCTGAGCACTGAACCAGTACTCAGAGTAAGCCCTGAGTACTGCCAGGTAAGACTCAGAAACAATAACAATAAAAAAGCAACTGTACTTCAAAAATTAGTACCCAACATATCTAACAGATATAACTGCTCTGCCAAAATTTTCTACTGTTCCCTGTGGCCCCACAAGATCCTCTCCAAGGAAGAAGGGCGGTATTTACCTGGGAGACCTATTGTTTGCACACGCAGAGAGCAAACACTCACGTGGACTTTCCAGACCAGAAAGCAGCGGGGTCCAGGAGCAAAACTAACAATTTCTTCAACATTTTCTAAAGCCCAGTTCTGTTCTCTACTTGAGCAAAATCCTGACCTGATTTCAGAAACTCCTGTTCACATATTAAGTCAAATATCTTGAGCCCCCTTGCACTATGTCCACTCTTATAGGACCAGTAAGAGCCAGTGAAAAATCCCGTGAGGGTCATTTCTATAGTGACCTGTTCTCTCTGGAGCGTCCTCAGGTGACCAGAAAACTGGAATGTTACTTCCTCTCCCTACTAGACCCTATGAGGGAGTAAAAGGTCCCAATGGAATTTTGTCCCCCACTCCACTCTCTTTTTTGTTTTTCTCTTTCCTTCCTATCTATCCCTCTCTTTTTCCTCTTTTTCTTTCCTCCCTCCTTTCTCTTGCCCTTTCTTTCCTTTATTTCTTGCTTGCTTTCCTCCTTCCTTCCTTCCTTCCATCCTTCTTCCCACACTTCCTCCCATTCTTCCTTCTTTATTTGCTCTTTCATTCTATTTAATTATTTTTAATTCAGATTTGGGGGGCCACACCTGGCAGTGCTCAGAGGCTACTCCCAGCTCCGAACTTAGGGATTACTCTTGGCAGTGCTCCAGAGACCTTATATGGTGCCAGGGATCACACTAGGGTTGGTTGCATACAAGGCAGGTACCTAAACTCCTGTACCACCTTTCTGCCCTCTTTCTTTTTTCTCTCTTTTTGGCTTTGGGGTCACATTTAGCAGTGCTCAGGGGCTTCTCCTACCTTTGCATTGCGAGTTGCTCATAGTATTTGGAGGACCGAGAGATGTTGAGGTGGACTCCAGGCCTCTGCGGCAAGGCCAGGCTCAGTGCATTGAACACCCGTGCTGGACACACCTTTCTTTTAGGAACTATCAACTCGACTGGACAGTGGATACATCTCCATATCTTTTTCAGCCCCCTAACCACTCGGCAGATTGGTCTGCCCATGGCAGGAGCTTCATTTTCCCTGTGGTTACATTTCTGGGTCCCCACCCTACTTCCTAGGTAAACATTGATCAGCAAGCAAATTACTTATCAGTAAAATGGCCAGTGTTTCCAGGGTGAAACGTTTGTATTTCCATTGCTGGAAAAAACAACACATATCACTCAGCAGCCGAAGAGGAATTTCAACAGAGGCAAGTGGTCCAGAGGCCAGTGGGACACTGGGCCTGCCTTTGTCTTGGAAACAGTAATCAATTTTATTTTGTATTGTTTACCCCAGGTTCTTTTAGCCTAACAGCAGAGAGGTCAGAGAATGTGCAACTCATAATAGTGACGGCAACCGCAGACTTACATCCAGTCTCTTTGTGTGGAAAGAGCAGTTCCTGGAACCAGGTTCTGCCTCTGCCGGCGCCACCCTGCTCCGTTCAGGCTACTGTCCTCTCCAGCACACCCCAACCATGCATGGATGAGGGCACACTCCTGATATGCTTCCCACTCACACTCCGCTGAGGCCCAGAGCCTGCTCCATGCAGACCCCCACCCCTGGGAGTGGGATAATGACCCAGCACTGGCCTCTCTGGGTCCTAGACCTTTCATGGACAGTTTCATGGAGGCAGCCCAGGAAAGTTTGAGAGAGGGGTCCTTTTTCCTGTGCCTCACCTCTCCCTGCCTCCTCCAACCTCAGCACTAACCTGGTCGGGTTTAGATCCTGACTCCAAGGCAGGGGAGATAGCACAGAAGTTAAGGCACGTGTTTTGCTGACCTGGGTTTGAGCCCAGGCACCATGTCTGGTCCCTGGAACCCCACCATGAGTGATCCCTGAGCAGAGAGCCAGGAGTAATCTCAAACACCCTGGCTGTGGCCCCCAAACAAAACAAGTTTCTGGCTCCATAGACTCCAGTACTTCTCTGCTCTGAACTTCAGTTTGAGGCTGTAGGTGCTGACGTAATGGGTGAGACTGAGGCACCGTGTCCAGAACTCAGCGCACCCCTCGAACTCAGGCCTGTGTGTCCTGGAGGAGCTGGGCAGGTGGCTGACTCCAGACAGGGCACGCTCCCGTCTTTGCTCTCTTGTGTCATATTGCCTTTTCCTTTCTCTTTTTCCTTTTCCCCCCTCAGTCCTCCCTCCTCACGTCCAGGAGGGTAGGACGGGAGCCCTAGCTGGCCCTGGGGATAGGGTGAGGAGAGCATTGTTGCTTAACACCAGGACCACTTCTTCCAGAACCCCCTTACTCTTCATTCTCCATTGCACCCCCTCAGCCCCAGAGAAAAGGGTCTCTTTCCTCTCCTCTCTATTGATCCCTGCCCTATAGGCAGCTCCACTTCTGCCCCCACAGGAAACAGCCATCCCTCCTGAGGAAGGTGTAATCTGGGTCCCCCTGCACCTCGGATTGTGTCCTGGAGTACTTAACTCCCACCTGTGCATGCAGAAACCCAGAACAGCCTCCACCCCAGGTCTCACGTCTCTCACAGAGCAGTGGGGCAAGAACCTCCTGCTCTTTGGAGGGTTTTTTTCTAAATTTTTTTATTAAAGAAGGATGATTTATAAAGTTACTGATAGTTGAATTTTAGGCATATAATAATTCAACACCAATCCCACCATCAAAGTCAACTTTCCTCCTCCAGTTTTCCCAACTTCTCTCCCCCAGTGTTCCTAGAGTCCTTCCCCTTCCCTGCCCCCACCCCATCCCCGCCTGTCAACTTGACAAGCACATTACAAGGTTTCAGCGGTTGCTGCATAGACCTCCTATTTTCAGTTCTGTTGAATTTGTGTTTGGGGTAGAGAGCTGCACCCCTTGCTCATATCACCGGTGTAACTGAAGCCCTGATGCCTATACCTCACCCTAGTACCTTTCATTCTCTTCTTCCCTTGATTTGCAAAAACCTCCTGTTTGGAGGAGGTAGCCAGGAGACGTAGACCTGAGAGGAAACAGCTGTCCCTGGTGAAGGAGGAAGTGAGAGGTGCAGGACTCTGAGAAGCCCCTTACTCCCAGTTTTGATGCCTTTTCCCATCTCATGAACAGGCCTGGAATCATCTTCTCAAGGCTGCAGAGCTTTCTTCTTCTTACCTCTGTAGAAGCAGCAGATTTTGCATTGTCTGTTTATATAGCTGAGTAGTATTCCACTGTGTATATGTACCATGGTTTCTTTATCCACTTACCTGTTCTTGGCCTCTAGGGTTGTTTTGGGGTTACTGTGAATAGTGCTGCAATGAACATGGGAGCACAAATGTCTTTTCTACATAGAGTTTTTGTGTCTTTTGGGTCGATGCCCAAAAGTGGGATTGCTGGATCACATAGAAGCTCAATTCATAGTTGTTGTTGTTGTTTTGAGAGTTATCCATATTGTTTTCTCAAAAGGCTGGACTATTTCAGCAATTACACCAGCAGTGGTTGAGGGTTCCTTTTTCCTCATATCTTACCAACATTGGTAGTTTTTGTTCATGTGTCCTGGTCTCTCTGGTATGAGGTGTTATCTCATTGTTGTTTTGATTTGCATTTCCCTGATAATGAGTGGTGCAGAGCACTTTTTCATGTGCCTATTGGACAGCTGTATATCTTCTTTGAGTAAGTTTCTGTTCAGTTCTTCTTGCATTTTGACAAAGTTGAGGGCCCATGAGATAGTATAGTGGGGAAGGCACTTGCCTCGCACATGGCCAACCCATGTTTGATCCTCAGTATCCCATATAAATCCCCTGAACCCATTCTTGAGTGCAAAGCCAAGTGTGACCCAAAAACCAAAACAAACAAAAAGTTTGATGAGGTCGATTTTGTTGTTGTTATTTTTACCAGTGCTTATTTATCTTGGATATTAACCCTTTGTCAGATTGGTGGTAGGAAAATATATTTTTCCCAGTCTGTGGACTGTTATTAAAAAAAAGTGTTGGTATTGTTCTAGTCATTATTTCCTTTGTGGTACAGAAGTTTCATAACTTGATGTCATATCATTTGTTTATGATCCACATCTTTGTTCACACGCACCTGATCTCATCCCCACACCCTTCACTAACTCATCTCAGACACTTTCTATTGTGAGCTGAAATTCTCTTGCTTTCCGTCTTAATCATCCCTTCCCCACCCTCACCACTCCCAGTCTTTCCCCCAGGAAACCAGGAGACGAACGTTAGAGCCATGCATCAGCCCTTCTGGGCCTCTGTGACCTGACCTTTTGTGGGGCCATGAAGATATTCAAGGCTTGAGCAGCAGACCAAGACCACTGTAACCGCCTCATTAGCCCCGTCTGGTCAGTGTGGACCGTGTCAGTGTGAGGGACTGGGTTCTTCCCTGTTGGTCACAAGAAGGAAGCCTGTCCCCACAGAGGGAGAGTCACACTAACACGACGTCAGAAGGCCCAGGTATGGGCCTCACCTCTACATGGTCATTGTAGAGCACTTTTAAATCAACAGCATAGGAGGAAATGAAGATGACGTCCACTCTCTCACTGTCTAGAGCAGCTCATTATTAATACTGCTTTACTATGATCTGGTCTTCTTAAAAAGCACTTGGCTTATCCAATAGACTCATCTGTGCTGCTTATGAGCATTCTGTCTACCGTTGTCCTCTTGAAACACAGTGTTTATGCTAGTGTAATACTCCACAGTAAATCTATGTCATGATTCCCACAACCATTTCTCTCTAGGTATAGAGTTAGCTTATTTCTAATGGCAGATCCCCTCACTCCCACCTTGTCTGCAGATTGAATCAACTGCAGTTGGAAAAAACAAACTGGAGATTGTGGCTAAGGTGCCTGCCTTGCAAGAAAGAGGACATAGGTTCCACTCCCAGGCTGCCTCTGTTGAATGTGGTCCTAGTAGTTCTGTTATTTGGGACCCTGGCCCAACAGCAAAGTGTTGAACCCCAGCAGGTGTGTGTGTGAGCACCACGGTCATCCTCCAGTGAGTACAACACTTGGAATATTGGAATAAGCGGCCCTGGCAAGTACTGAGGCTGAATATATAGGGGCCACAAGTGTGTGTGTATGTGTGTGCATGCACATGTGTGTGTATAGAAGGAGAGAGGGAGAGAGAGAGACAATGAAAGACAAAAGAAAACAGAAACTCTGCATTAAAGTATGCGAAGGTGGTGTTTGTATTAAAGCACTCCGTCTTTGCTTTGTCATTATTCCCTAAACCATACAGTATGACCACAATTTACATGGGATTTTTAAAGCATATGGAAGGATGCAAATAGGTTATAGTCAAATGCTACACCATTTTACATCAGGGGTTTAAGTCTTCATGGATTTTGGTCTCCTGGGGGATCCTGGAACCAACCTTCATGATGCCATGGGAGGATTATAATCTGATTTTGTCACAAACAGGCATGTTCATCTAAAATTTAGTGTGTGCTATTCTGACTAGTCCCTATGCTTCCTCTGATCTCACAGCAGCTTGTGTGTCAAGTAAGATAAACATTTTTTGCCCAAATTACAAGAAACTATTTTCCCTTTCTCCAACACAAAGGATGTAGCTGGTCCCTCTTCCAAGTTTCCACTAGTTTTTATTGCCATTTTTCTCTCTTGTTATAAATATTCACACATTTTAAATGAATAAATAATAACTTCAATGATTACTGTGCCTGAATCATCTAGAAATATTACATGATGTATGGACAGGTAACCTATTTTCTTACTAAAATATGAAAAAACTAACCCCCATAGTTTCAGATTTTAATGTCTCTCAATCCTGTTTCAGTTCTAATCAGACGAGTTCTAACTAAAAGAAAATGAAAAAGAGATACCCAGTTTTGGATCTAAAATTTAGATTCCTCTCTCTTTCTTACTTATCTTTGAGCTCCCAGGGGATATCTCACAGAGAAGCCCCTCTAACTGACTGCCCAGCCTAGTCTGCTCAAAGCGTTGCTTCCTGAAGCCCCTGAACAAGGCCTGGCACCTTTCCTCCACCTTCATCTGAAGCCTAAATCCAGGAAACTTCCTTCAGGAGTCCCCAAGACCAACAATCCTTAGTTGTATAAAACGTGCCTCTTATCCCAGTCACTGGTCCATGTCCTTCTCTAGAAACTGAGGACTACCCTCTCCCCAGCTCCAGATCACACTTAACCATATTCGGACTGTGAATCTCTTCTTTTTGGACATCAAGTCTTAGCCCTCAGGCTGACTGGGCAGACTCTGCCCTTCCTCCTTCCCTTTCAACCTCTCTCCATAGCTCCTTCCACCCAGATTTCAGTTTCTCTCAGCAAATAAAGTACTTGAAGTACTTGCTGCACTCCAGTTCATCAGGTGAGACCAGGAAAGTTACAGAATCACATGGCTGAGAATCCCATTCTCTCTGCATAAAATTGACAGTGTTTGAGAAAAATGAAGTTGCCAACTGAATAAACTTAGGGACCAAGTTAGCAACTAAGCACATCCAGTGTCTCCTCCAAAGCAAAGGTTTTACTGAGGGGAGTTTTCTTCCAAAATGCTGGATTCTCTAAAGAAAAGCATACTCTCTGATTGCATCATCAAAATCGGTGGAGTTTGGGACCTGAGAGATAGTACAGGGTTAATGCTTTTCTTATTCACAGCTGACTTCAGTTGGCACTGCATATGGTCCCCAAAGCCCTGCCAAAAGTGATCCCTGAACATAGATCCAGGAGAAATCCCCGAGCACAGCCACATTTAGTTCAAAACCAGGACAAAGACATTACTCAAGACAATTAAACTTTATTTCTCAATATTTAAGTTACAGAATAGCAAAAGGGGGGTTGGGAGAGGGGTTGGTGGTGAAACTTAACTAGAAGAAGTAAGAGTCAAAGAAGAAATAAGGCCTCCAGAATTTGCCTGCTGAACAGAGCAGAGTGTGTTTGAGACAATACAGGAATTACATCGTGTTAGGCAAAGGCACAATGTCACTATTGTCTGGACAGAAAAGTTAAACCAAGTTCACAAGTCATAGATGTTGTGCCTTGTGAGCTAAGTTAAACTGGAACAATGATTCCAAGAATCCTCTTCTCTGTCCAGTTCCAAGGTAGCATTTTGTATCAGATCTGGAAGGTGGTAGTGGGGTAATAGCCCATAGTTTGACTTCCTGAAGGTAGCCTGTAGGACAGCAAATTTGGCAGCAGCCAGCAAACATTGTTGAGGCAGCATCCAGGTGGTCAGCTCCTCCACACTGAGGTCCTGAGTCCTGGATGCAAAGAGGGCTACCAGTATCTCTTGTGTGTCCATGCGCCATCAAGGTGAAGATAGAAAGACAGAGAATAGAAACAGGCTTCAGTTTGTCTTCACTGTGTCTGTTTATACTTGTTCTTGTCCACTACCAGTTCTTCTCAATGCCTGTCTGCCTGACCCATAGTGACTCAACACTAGTGACTCCACAGGGTTTAGGGATGGCTTCCTCCTACCCCAGATCATGAAAGTGCAAAAGTGGGACCCAGTTTCCTAATTTTATGTCACTCAGTCTTCTGCATCATTAATGGAACCCCTGATCGATATGAATTAGGCATTAAGAGCCAGAGAGATAGTACGATGGGTTGGGTGTTTGCCTTGCACACAGCCAACTGGGATGTGATCCCTGGCACTACATATTGTCCCCTGAGCACCAAGAAGTGATCTCTGAGCACAGAGCCAGAAATAAGCTCCAAGCACAGCCAAGTATGGCCCAATTACACACACACACACATACACACACACACACACATACACATGTGTGCACTTTTTAAAAAAGAATTATGTATTAGTGTTCAGAAATATCATAGAGGCGGTAAGATGCATACCTTGCATCTGGCTCACCCAGTTTTATCCCTGACACCATATGCTCCTCCAAATATTGCTGGATGCAGCTTTGGAGGCCCCTAAGCACTGCTGGGTGGTTCAGGTGATCTCGGGCACTATGGTGCCCAAGCAGCACCACATTTGGGTCCTATATTGGACCACTGGCCCAGTTGGCTGAGAATCAAAAACTCAAACGCTAACTGGAGAAAGACCTGTCACTTTGTGTAAGACATACAAAGGGATCTGAACAGAAAAAAAAAAAGAAGAAGAAAGAAAGAAATTGAGCAAAGCACAATTCCTTCCCAAGGTAATCAGGGAAATCCTTTTGGATTAGGAGGCTTTTGCAGGACAAAGAAAAATTTAACATCATGTAACAGATAGATAGGACCAGGGTCAAGGTGCTTGCCTTGCATGCCCAATTTGATCTCCAGGACCATACACAGTCCCCTGAGCACTGCCAGGAGTAATCCGTGAGCATAGCTAGGAGTAAGCCCTGAGCATCACTGATTGTGATCCCACAAAATAAAATTTAGCATCAACAAAGCTGGACACATGACTCTAGTGATCAGGTACATGCTCTGCATATGAAAAGTCTGATGCTTTAATCCATAACCCCCTCCTGCCTCTGACACCTCTGGGTGTTACCTTAGTGGCCTCCAAGCACCATCCAGGAGATGAGTTGGGAAGGTTGGAACAAAAGATTTCCTCAGACAATGGAGAAAGCCTTAGGAATAGATTATGTGACCTGGCACAGGAGGAAAAAACAAAAAAAGAGTTCATTAATTTCAATAATGCAGAGAAAACGGGAGTGATAGTAAAGTAAGTATGGAACCCCATATTGGTCCCCGGAATCAGGAGTAAGCTCTGAGCACAGTTGAGGGTGGCCCAAAAATAAAATAATAATAATAATAATACAGAACAGAGAAAAAACTCAGGACATAAAGAGAAAGAATGGAAAGAAAGAAAGAAAGAAAGAAAGAAAGAAAGAAAGAAAGAAGGAGGGAGGGAGGGAGAAAAAGAAAAGAAAACAAGAAAACACCAAGAATGAATCCCCAAGATGTCAATTCCTTAAAATTTGTCTTCCACAGGCTTCCTTTGAATCTGAGAGACTCCTGAAACATTGCAGAAGAAGGAGTATGAAATGGCATGAGAGAGATCTGGTGCCTGGTTTTAGGAGATGGCCCTTCCACAGGAGGCCACAGAAACCCTGAGTATGAGGCTCAGGCAGCCGCACATTTTTACAAAACAGAGTGATTTTCATAGGATTCTCCAGAAAGGACGATGGGAAAAAAATCTAATTTTGAAGCTTATCTAACTTATCTATTGTTCTGGTCAATATATTTAGAATAAATTCCCCATGTTTTTACTATTTAAGTAAACTTAGACTTAAAAGTTGTTCATTCGTGATAAATAAATGGCTCCTCTTGGATTCATCAGCTTAATTAGAGATGACTTATGTCTAGACTTACTGTGAACCCATCCAAGCAGCTGTAAACCCACCTCACAGCAGCCAAATTATAAAGCTATGTTATCATAAATTGTGCCTCTGAATTGGTGCAAATGACTAGAGAACCCTAGACATGGAGAGGCAGGGGAATGTTCTACACGCATAATCTGCTTTTAAGTCAGGATCCCAGGGGTTTGGGCTGAGAATGGTAAGGGGCCTAGGAAGTCCAGTTCAGAGCAAAAGGAATGTCAAAGGCTGGCCTTCTTCATGTGGGGTTCTCTGACACAACTTGGTGTGTGGTAAGTGCTTATGAGTTCTTTCTTTTTTGCCCACTTCACTCATTCTCTCAGGAGTTTCCAAGCATCTCTCACTGTCCCCTAAGCCTTTCCTCCAGCCCCAGGCTTTCCTCTCTGCTGTCTCTTCTATTTCTATCCCTTGACTGTGTATATGGGTACATCACTCCTCCCATGATTAAAAAGGAATGAAAAATTGCTTCTCAGTTGAGGAAGGTAAGGTAAAGGTAAAGGCCCTCCCATTGATCGTCGATTTGCTCGAGCGGGCCCAGTAACGTCTCCATTGGAGACTTTGTTGTTACTGTGTCTGGCATATCGAATACTCTCGGTAGCTTGCTGGGCTCTCCGAGGTCAGTTGAGGAAAGAAGAGGAAATTGAGCATAGCATTGCAACATTATTTGGGGTTATCTGGGAAAAAGAGAGAGTCAACAGACAGTCCCACATAACCATCGGTATCCCACTGAGCACCCCCCTCTCCCCTGTTACAGGAAAAGAATTTCATTATACTGAGACTGGAACTGGAAAACCCAATTTAGAGACAGAAATGAATCCAGACCACATATTCATAAAAAAAAGACCACATATCTGTGGGGCACAAAGATAGTGCTGGGGTCAAGGTGCTTGCCTTGTATACAGTTAAGACTAGCACCACGTATGGTCCCCTGAGCACAAAGACAGGAGTGCACCCTGAGCACTATTGGCTGTGACTCAAAAAACAAAGGAACAACAAAATCTCTTTTGTTGGTTAATTATTTATTGTAAGAAAATAAATGTGTTAAATAGCACATGCTTTGAAAATTAAGACGAGACAACATGAAACTTGATTCAATAAAATAAAAAAAATTTTAATTTAATAATAAATACTTGGGAGTCAGCCCAGAACTGTATTTCTCCCATTCCCTTTGGTGCTGTGGTTGTGAGTCTACACTTGGTTGTGGGGTGCAGGGCGCTCCTAAAGTCAGTGCCATCAAGGTTGCACTCAGTGCCCGTGGGCAGGTATGGAGGATCAAACTATGGCTTCAGTTGGCTGTAGGGTAGCTACTGTGCCCCGAGTTCTCCCCAGGCCCTCTGATTCGATTTCTTAGCTTTAGCAGTGTGAAAAATCGAGTGTTAATGTTAGATCATTTGCAGAGGAGTCAGACAAAACAATTTTTCCTTTCTACAAAAGGCTCTGCCCTGACTCTGGCATGGGGAAAATATGTCACTCATCCCTCCTGAACCCTGGGTGCTCCACAGCTCCTATGACCTCACCAATGCCCCAATCTTGGTGCCTCCAGTTTTATTTTCTTAATTTTTTAAAATTATTTAATTGTTTAAATTGAATCAACATGAGATACACAATTACAAAGTTATTCATGGTTGGGATTCAGCTATAAAAAGGTAAAGGCCCTCCCATTGTTCATCGATTTGCTCGAGTGGGCCCAGTAACGTCTCCATTGGAGACTTTGTTGTTACTGTGTTTGGCATATCGAATACATCACGGGTGGCTTGCCAGGCTCTGCCGTGCGGGCGAGATACTCTCGGTAGCTTGCCGGGCTCTCTGAGAGGGGCGGAGGAATCAAACTCCGGTCGGCCATGTTGGCTGCATGCAAGGCAAACGCCCTACTGCTGTGCTATCACTTCAGCACCGGATCCAGCTATAGAATGATCCAATACCCAATCCTTCACCGGTGTACATTTCCCACCACCAGTGTCCCCATTTTCCCTCCTGCCACCCTCTTCCCACTTTCCCCACCTCCTGCACCAGCCTGACTCTACTCTCTCTACTCTGTAGCAGGTACTTCTTTCTTTCTTTCTTTCTTTCTTTCTTTCTTTCTTTCTTTCTTTCTTTTTTCTTTCTTTCTTTCTCTCTCTCTCTCTCTCTCTCTCTCTCTCTCTCTCTCGCACACACACACATATGCTCTATCTTAAGATAAGATTTTACGTAAAATCTTGTTCATGTCGTGCTCATGTTTTTCCTTCCCAGGGGTTGGGATATGGAGAAGTACCCTAAAAGAGAACTTCAAGGTTCCTTTTCTAAGCTTGGCAGAAGCATAGAGCTCAGTGGAGGAGAGAGACACAATAAGAACTGGGGTTGGAGGTCCCCAAATCACTCAAAGTTAGAAAGCTATGCAGAGATATAAAAAAGAATAAAAACAACCAGTGCTGACATGGATGTGAGGGAAAAGGGAATCTTATCTACTGCTGGTGAGAATGTTGCCTGATTCAACTTACTGGGAAAACAATATGGACAGTTCTCAAAAAATTAAAATTGAATTTCTATATAATGCAAGAATTCCATTTCTCAGCATCTACCCCCAAGGGCCCTAAAAGACCCCTTCAAAAAGTCATTTTCATTCCTATGTTCATTGCACCACTATTCACAATTGGCAGAATCTGGAAATAACCCAAGTGTCCAAGAAAAGATGATTGGATAAAGAAGCTGTGGACATACACACAGTGGAATACTACTCAACTGTAAGGGAAAAAAATGAAATCATGCAATTTCCCTCTACATGGATGGAAGTATTTAGTTACTTACTAGCTAAGTTGGCCACTATCCTGAGTGAAGTTTATTCAGAAGGAGAGGGACAGACTGAGTAAACTCTCTCATATGTAGAATTAAAGAAATATAGTAGAGAAGCAATGGAACTGGAGATCTGGTCTACAGAACTAAACTACCCAGGGGTGCAGGTGGGAGGGTCCTTGGAAGACTAGTAAAGGGAGGCAGGGACTCTGGTGGAAGGTGTGGTGTTAGAATGTTGCATGAATGGAACTATCATTAACAGATTTGATTTGGGGAAGAGGTAAAGGAGAGAAAAAGGGGCAGGTCCCTCCCAGCCCAGAGGGTTATTTCCAGTGTCCCAATAGCATTTTCCATCTGTTTCTCAGGAAAGGCCACTCTAATGTTGAGCTCATACACCTTTCAGAGACGTAGGTAAACTAGGGTGAGCTGTGGGTCCCTCGGAACAAAAAGACACCTAAAATGTTCCCTCCCAAAACCACTCTGCCATGCGGCCCAATGACACAGAGTCATCCTCAGCCACAAGGACTTAATTGATCAGGTGGGAAAGTAGAGAGGAGAAAAGGCAATGACAACAATGTAACACACACACACATACACACACACACACACACACACGCGCATGCGCGCATTTTTCCCTCTGCTTGAGACAAGGCACTTTATAATATCTCTGTCCTCAGCTGAAATGCCTTTCATACACATAACCCACCACCCCCTGCCATAGCATAGCTTTGTCTCCTTTAAACATTAGCCTACAGTTGGGTAAATTTGTCTGACGTGAAGCCTAATTTATGAAGATATGTTGCACATTGCATGTAACTTACTGAACACAGTACACTGTTGATTATCAGATATTTACCCCTGTGATGGAGTGCCTGGTTTGGATCTACATCTTGCTGCTGCACCCCAAACTCATGAAGAAGTATAGAACTTCCTGGGAAAATCTAGCCTGGAAAACTATGACAATTCAAAGACTTGGTTCCATTGAACACACATCACTTTCAAACTATCATAAAGTTCCAAAAACAAAAAATCTTAAGTTAAACCATTGTTAAGATCTGTAGTACATGAGGTAGGTTGCTTGCTTTGAATGGGTCAACCTAGGTTTGATCCTTTGCACCCTATATGGTCCCTGAACCCCACCAGGAGTGATACCTGAGTGCGGTCAGGTGTAAACCTTGAGCACCATTGAGTGTAGCCCAAGAAAAAAATATATATAACCAAAAATATTGTTAAGTCAAGCATCATATGTATGTGTGTGTGTGTGTTCTTAGTATGTTCAAGATGCTGTAATAAGTTGCCATAGACTAAGTGGGTGAGTGAAATAACAGAAACATTTACTTCTCACTGTTCAGGAGAGTGTAAGCTCAATATCAAGATCCAGTGCCAACACAGCCAGGTTCTGAGGAGACACCTTAGTCTGGTTTAATGGCATCTCCCATCCTCACACAGTGGAGAGAAACAAGTGCTCACCTGTATCCTAATCCTATTCATGAGAGCTCTTGAAGATAAGGATTTCGATAAGCATATGGATTTTGGAAGACAAAATCATTCAGGATATCAAGCACATGCACACACATACACAGGCACGTAAAAACACACGAAGACAAATACAGAGACATGGACACATATAGTACACAGACACACACAAACAGGCACAGGACACTAAAATCATATGGGGTGAAATTTTTGTGGGGGTATGGAGTACAGCTGGAGGTGTTCAGAATCAATTCCTGGCTCTGTGCTTGGGGGTCACTCCCGGTGGCACTGGGGGATGACTAAAGGTGCCCAATATCAAACTGGGGCCTCCTACTGTACATGTAGCAACCATTCTCTGCCTACCTGCTTAGATGAGTACAGTTCTGTAGTAAAGTCAAGATTTTTAAATTATTATCATAGGAGATAAGTTTTATTAGAGGCATCCTGGGGGCTGGAGCAATAGCACAGTGGGTAGAGCATTTGCCTTGCACATAGCTGACCCGAATTTGATTCCCAGCATCCCATATGGTGCCCTGAGCATCGCCAGGAGTAATTCCTGAGTACATGAGCCAGGAGTGACCCCTGTGCATCGTTGGGTGTGACCCAAAAAGAAAAAAAAACCCAAGAGACATCCTAGAGTTAAGACATCCTGTCCTTAGGAAAAAATGTGAACTGAAAGAAATCATTAACCTGTTCAGAGAATCCATTTTCTCATCTGATTAAATCTATCTTATAGGATTTTTATGAACATGAAGTGAATGAATTAATATATGAAAACAACTCCCCAGCAATGGTAGCAAGCAGGCATCAAAGTTCAAAACGGGATTTTCTTTACTCTAACAGGTGTTTTCTCATGATGGAAAATGTGGTTGTTGGTAAAGGGACCTATTTGGAAGGTCGCCTGCTTTTAAGTTTGGCTTTGAAATCTCGGACTTGCAGAAACTTCCAGTCACTCATGTGTGTCAACCAGAAACCATTCTGGAGAATCTTCCAGCCTCCATTTCCTTACAGCAAACAACATGAAAACATCTTTGTGTTTCTTTTATGCTCTGAGAACAACAAACAGAAGGCTTGATTGACCTCTGTGGTTTCTTCTCCTTCCAAAGGTGCCTGTTGTATAGACAGGGGAATGTACCACTTTGATTACTCCGGTGGTGTGGTGGTGTCTGTTTTCAAAAATGCAGGCACTGAATAACTCCCCGCCGCCCCCCCACGCTCCCCCCCCCCCCCCCCCCCCCCGCCCGCCACCACCACCACCACCACCACCACCTCCCAGCCAGCCCAAGGAGCACTGACTGGCTCTCTCCTTCCCTTTGAAAGGAAGCAGGACTGGCTGATACCTGACACCATGGGAGTGCGGCCCCCCACCACACTCCTCTGCCTTTAAACCCCAGCTGAATGGGTGTTGCTGAATGGGTGTGTTACCTTGGTTAACCACAAACCCCGCCTAACCTCTTCACTAGCAGGCCAGCAGAAAGCCCGTTGCTTCCTATCCAGCCCCTAGGGATAAGATTAGAAGGTTTACTTAAAATGTTAAGATGTTACATCTACAAATCCCTGGAAACTGGCCCAGGGGACTTGGGGCAAGGTGGCTGGCCAAGGCTCTTTCATGAAACCAAAGTCCCCTGGAACGTTGAAGGTGCCCAGGAGGATGGTGGGTGAAACTGATGCTTTTCTGGCAGTTAATTGGGATTCTCTGAACAGATGACAAAGGAAGAAAGCCCTGGCTTTGTTTTAAAGGGTAATTAATGTTCAGGAAGGACAGGAAGTCTTGGTATTCTTAAATTTTCACACTCTCCCTGACCCCAACTTTCATTCCACCCTAGCCCACAGTACTGTTTGCTGCCAACACTGGTATATGGATACCTCTGGAAAGCTATGAATGATTTACAAGCTGGGTCAATAATTAAGCTGCCAAGGAATGTGTACAATACATAACCCATCTCTGAACTCTTTGCATCTCAGAAAGACAGACTTCTAGGACTAGTAAAGGGATCCAGGTAGTGGAGCAAACCGAATCCATACATATTTGAAGTGCATGAAGTTGGTCCAGTGTTTTCATCTCTTCTTGGACAATGATCTATTGAGTAGCTGGTGTTTCCCATCTTGATCTGTGTAGATCTTCAGGGAGGATGATGGGCAGGCTCAGCCTCACAAGTCCACAGTTTCGGGCTCAGCTTCACTCTGGAGAGGGCAGCTAAGTCTGAGGGTCTTTCCCCAGCCCAGCAGAAACCCCTGCCTCTGGGGGCTTCTTTGGTGGAAGTTTCCTTCACAGGGAGTTCCAGATGGCTCCTCCAGGGAAAGACCCCAACACATATATTTAGGCAAAGAGTTTGTTTTCCAGCAGCCTCCTGAGATATAGCTCCAGTTATCTGCTCTGGTGCAGGGGTCAAGACTACTCTAAAAGGGGCCAGAGCAATAGCAGAGCAGGTAGGTGCTTGCCTTGCACACGGCCCACCAGGCCTGATTCTTGGCTTCTCATATGGTCTCCCAAGTACTGCCAGGAGTGATCCCTGAGTGCAGAACCAGGGTGAGCCCTGAATTTAACTGGATGTGATCCAAACCCCACCCAACCCCCCAAACTTCCCCCAAAAGTTACTCTGAAACAAGCTGTAGCACATACCTGTCACAGGTGCAAAAGAGCAGGACACTTCCTAAACAAAAAGAACAAAAGCAACCGATGTTGGCACGGATGTGGCCAGAAAGGGACCCTCCTTCACTGCTGGTGGGAATGTCGACTGGTTCAGCCCTTTTGGAAAACAGTATGGACGATTCTCAAAAAATTAGAAATTGAGCTCCCATTTGACCCAGCAATACCACTCCTGGGAATATATTCCAGAGAGACAAAAAAGTATAGTCGAAATGACATCTGCACTTGTTTGTTCATTGCAGCACTGTTTACAATAGCTAGAATCTGGAAAGAAAACTGAGTGCCCGAGAACAGATGACTGGTTAAAGAAAATTTGGTACATTTACACAATGGAGTACTATGTAGCTGTAGCTGTTAGAAAGGATGAAGTCATGAAATTTAAATACAAGTGGTACTACATGGAAAGTATCATGCTAAAGCGAAATGAGTCAGAAAGAGAGGGATAGACATAGAAAGACTGCATTCATCTGGGGAACATAAAGTAACAAAATAGGAGACTAACACCCAAGAGTGGCCGAGATTAGTACCAGGAGGTTTGCTCCATGGCTTGGAGGCCAGCCACACATGCTAGGGGAAGAGGGAGCTCAGATAGAGAAGGGAGCACCAAATAAAGGGTGTTGGGAAGATCCACCCAGGATGGGAGATGCATGCTGAAAGTAGACTATAGACTGAACATGATTGCCACTCAATTCCTATTTTGCAAACCACAGCACCCAAAAGGAGAGAGAAAACAAAAGGGAGTGCCCTGCCACAGAGGCAGGGTGGGATGGGGGGATGGGGGTTGGGAGGGATACTGGGATTAGTGATGGTGGAGAATGGGCACTGGTGGAGGGATGGGTACTCGATCATTGTACAACTGAAACCCAAGCACAAGAATTAATAAGTCTACAACTGTACCTCATGGTGTTTCACTAATAAAAATGAAAAAAAAAAAAGCTTCAACATTCCAGCAATAGCTCTCTGCTGAGTCCCTCCCATGAGTCAGACCCTGGCTAGGAGCTTGGGCTAACCCAAGTGAGAGTGGGGAACACCTGCTTCAGGCTGAGCTGTCCCAACACAGACATCATGACCAGAATCCCCACATCTTTGGTGGATGACTCTCGAGTGAGATCCTTTCTGAGGTTACTGATGGGAAGGATGATAGTCATGCAGGCACTAGGAAACAAGGCCTTCGAGAGCACCCAAAGAATGAAGCTGGCTAGTACCTGTACTGAAAACCATAAAACCCAAAGGGAGTGAGAGAGAGTAAGAGGAAATGTGCCTGCCACAGAGGCAGGGGGTGGGAAGAGATGGGGGTCACGGGACAGATAATGGGAACATTGGTAGTGGAGAATGGGCACCAATGGAAGGATGGGTACCCAAAAATTGTATGACTGAAACGTAATCACAAAAGTTTCTAAGTCTGCAACTGTATCTCACGGTGATTCATTAAAAGGGAAAAAGGGGCTGGGGCCATAGTACAGTGGGTAGGGCATTTGCTATGCATGCAGCCAACCCAGGTTCGATTCCCAGCATTCCATATGGTCCCCCAAGTACTGCCAGGAGTAATTCCTGAGTGCAGAGCCAGGAGTAACCCCTGAGCATCACTGGGGGTGACCCAAAAAGAAAAAAATAAATAAAAGAGAAAATGAAAAAAATAAAAGAATGAAGTTGGCCAGGGGTTGGAGAGAGAATTCATGGAGTGAGGTGCCTGCGTTGCATACTGCCAGCTTGATTCCCAGGACCAAGTATCACTAGGCACAGTCCTAGAGGCCCCTGAGCATCACCCAGTGTGGCCTAGAGGACCCCAAACCCCTCACTCCAACTTGGCCCAAGGACTTCCCAAAACCCATTGCTTGAGCCCTAGTGTAATACTGCCTGTCCAGTCTGCAATTGATGGCTAGGAGGGGGCTCCCAGGCAATCTGAGCTCTGCTTTAAATGAAATTAAAAGCAATGGGACTAGTCAGAAGGAGTTCAAACCCACTTAGGAGGAGAGACTGACCTGAGTAGCCACAGGCAGAGCAAGGAAATGAAGCTGCCAACTCTTTGCAGAAGGCGGAGGTGTTTGTGCTCCATGGCCAAGGCAGGGTGGAGCTGTTTTCAGTTCCTAAGTGGGGGGACAGCATAAGTAGAGGAATCTTTAGAGATATTTTTCTTGCAAACATGTGCTGATGGGTTAAAGGTAAGGGATGGGCATCTGTTGCAAAGTTAGGAAAAGCTTTTGCAGGAAGGTCCAGGGGTGACCTATTTCCTATACTCCTCCCTTTGACATACAGCACTAAGGGCTTGGGGACTTCTGGAGTGACTGTTACCAATAACTTAACACCTGTTGCTAACTTAATTGTTCATATTTTTTTCTTTTTTGGGGGCGGGGGGAGGCACATTCAGCTGTGCTCAGGACTTACTCCTGGCTCTGTACTATCTCTCCAGCCCTTAACACCATTACCTTAGCATACCACTGATGGCTCACACTTAGGTGTGGCCTAACTAACAAATTGCAGCACCACTCAATGTCAACTTCTAATATGAAGATGAGCCAGATTTAGGATCATCTCTACAAACAACTTTTTCCTCTAAGAAATGGAGACAACCTGTAGAACATCTGGTTTTGTCATCTAAATAATCTCCTTCTCATTATATGAGACCCCTTCTTTCTTTTTTTTAATTTAATTTTATTGAAACACCATGAGATAGAGTTACAAGCTTTCATGTTTGAGGTACAATCATACAATGTTCAAACACCCATCCCTCCAACAACCCACATTCTCCACCAACAATCTCCCCAGTATACCCCCTTTTCCCACCCTCCTCCTGCCTTCCTGGTAGACAATTTCTCCTTTACTCTCTCTCTCTACTTTTGGACATTATGGTTTGCAACACAGATACCAAGAGGCCATCACTTTGGTCCCTTGTCTACTTTCAGGACACATCTCTCATCCCGACCGATCCTTCCAACCACTATTTTCTTAATGATCCCTTCTCCATTCCAGCTGCCTTCTCCTCCCGCTCGTGAGACAGGCTTCCAACTATGGAGCAATCTTCCTGGCCCTTGTGTCTACTGTCCTTGGGTGTCAGTCTCATGTTATTTTATTTTATACTCCACAAATGAGTGCAGTCCTTCAATGTCTGTCCCTCTCTTTCTGACTCATTTCACGTAGCATGATACTCTCCATATCTATCCACTTATAAGCAAATTTCATGACTTCATCTCTCCTAACAGCTGCATAGTATTCCATTGTGTAGATATACCAAAGTTTCTTTAACCAGTCATCTGTTCTAGGCCATGTGGGTTGTTTCCAGATTCTGACTATTGTGAACAGTGCTGCAATGAACATAAAGGTACAAATGTCATTTCTACTGTGCTTTTTTGCATCCTCAGGATATATTCCCAAAAGTGGTATTGAGGGGTCATATTGAAGCTCAATTTCTAGTTTTTGAAGGAATGCCCAAATTGTTTTCCAGAAAGACTGGACCGGTGGACATTCCCACCAAGAGTAAAAGAGCGTCCCCTTTCCCCCACATCCACGCCAGCACTGGTTGCTTTTGTTCTTTTGAATGTGTGCCAGTCTTTGTGGTGTGAGATGATATCTCATTATTGTTTTGATCAGCATCTCCCTGATGATTAACGATGTGGAGCATTTTTTCATGTGCCTCTTGGCTATTTGTATTTCTTTTTTAAGGAAGCTTTTGTTCATTTCTTCTCCCCATTTTTTGATGTGGTTGGAGGTTTTTTTTTTATACAATTCTACTAGTGTCTTGTATATCCTGGATATTAACTCCTTATCAAATGGGTATTGGGTAAATACTCTTTCCCATTCTGTGGGCTCTCTCTGTATTTCAGTCACTGTTTCTCTTGAGGTGTAGAAACTTCTTAGTTTGATGTAGTCCCATTTGTTTATGTTTGTTTCCACTTGCTTGGTCAGTGGTGTTTCATCCTTAAAGATGCTTTTAGCTTCAATGTCATGGAGGAGACCCCTCCTTTCTCCTTGACATTGTCCCCCTATCTATCCCCAGGCCCAGCCCCTTTCCTTAGTTCAGGATAGAAACCCTCAGCCTGCCCGTTGGCTCTAGGATCTACAGTCGTGGAAATTCTCCATATGTGCATCAGAGTAGGGAGAAAGGAAGAGAGGATCACGTCTGACTGACAGCAGACTTGGATGGCCTCGGGCTCCAGGGAGGGAAAGAGAAATCTAAATCCCTGAATTCGAACTGGCAGTCAAAGCTCACTGTTTCTCAGAAACAACCAGAGAAAGTCACAGGGCTACAGACCCTTGCCTTTGCCTGGCTATATCTAGTGGGTCTCTGGGGTTCTGAAGAGTGGGTGTCAGGCCTGGTTGCATGAGGCCAGCATCACTGTCAACTCAGCCCAGTCAGCAGAGAACAGTTCTCCAGTACTGACCCTTAACTCAGGGAATAAACTTATGACGTGGCTTTCTGAGAGTACTTCCCATCCCCCCAACCTGAGCGCCCCCTCCCTCGCGCACACACACATACTGGTGATGCCCATTGGCATCACCCATTTTTTACCCATCGCCCCATTTTTTACCCTCTCTTCATCCTGGGGCTTAGCATCAGCTGCCTTGCCAAGATGTCTTGCTGGGGGAAAAAGGGGGTGGGGTGGAGTGATAGTATAGCGAGCAGGGCATTTGCCTTGTATGTATCCAGCCCAGGTTCAATCCCCAGCAACCCATATGATCTCCTGAGCACCACCAATAGTAACTTCTGAGTGCAGAGCCAGGAGGGATGCCTGATCATCGCTGGGTGTGACCCAAAAAAGCAAAATAAATAAATAAGCCTGGGTCAACTTGGAAAAAAAATAAAAAAAAGATGTCTTGCAGAACTTTTACTCCATATTTCATTTCTTTATGCATGGGGCGAGGAAATGAACAGAAACTTTCGCAAAGAAGAAATCCGAATGGCAAAAAGGCACATGAGAAAATGCTCTACATCACTAATCATCAGAGAGATGCAGATCAAAACAACAATGAGATATCATTTCACACCACAGATACTGGCCCACATCCACAAGAACAAAAGCAACTGGTGCTGGCGTGGATGTGGGGGAAAAGGGACCTTCCTTCACTGCTGGTGGGAATGCCGACTGGTCCAACCCTTTTGGAAAACAGTAAGGATGATTCTCAAAAAATTAGAAATTGAGCTCCTATTTGACCCAGCAATACCACTCCTTGGAATATATCCCAGAGAGGCAAATATGTATAGTCGAAGTGACATTTGCACTTGTTTGTTCATTGCAGCACTCTTTACAATAGCCAGAATCTGGAAAAAACCTGAGTGCCCGAGAACAGATGACTGGTTAAAGAAACTTTGGTACATTTACACAATGGAGTACTATGTAGTTGTTAGAAAAGATGTAGTCATGAAATTTACATACAAGTGGTACTACATGGAAAGTATCATGTTAAGCTAAATGAATCAGAAAGAGCGGGATTGACACAGAAAGATTGCATTCATCTGAGGAACATAAAGCAACAAAATGGGAGACTAACACCCATGAGTGTCTGAGATTAGTACCAGGAATTTTGCTCCATGACTTGGAGGCCAGCCACACATGCTAGGGGAAAAGGAAGATCAGATAGAGAAGAGAGCACCAAATAAAGGGTGTTGTGAGGATCTTCCCAGGGTGGGAGAAGCATGCTGAACGTAGACTATAGACCAAACATGATTGCCACTCAATGCCTCTCTTACAAAACACAGGACCCAAAAGAAGAGATAGAGAACAAGGGGGAATGCCCTGCCACAGAGGCAGGGTGGGATGGGGGGAATGGGGGTGGGAGGGATGCTGGGACCCGTGATGGTGGAGGATGGGCGCTGGTGGAGGGATGGGTACTTGATCATTGTATAACTGAAACCCAAGCACAAAAATTTGTAAGTCTATAACTGTATCTCATGGTTTTTCACTAATAAAAAAAAATAAAAATAAAAATAAAAAAATAAAGTGCAGGCCTTTCCAGTGAACTCTTTTTGTGCATGGTAGGCTGAGTCTGACATTTTATGATTATTTTAAAAATCACTTGCAGAACATGGTTGGACCTGGAAGACATCATGTTGAGTGAAGTAAGTTGGAAGAAGAAAGACAAACACAGTATGATCTTGCTTATCTATGAAATATAGACAACTGGATGAGGAAATGTACTGTAGTAAAAGGGGAACGCTTAGATCATCCTTGACTCCAGTGTTTAGAGTAGAGACAGACAGAAAAGGAAAGAAATCAAGGGAAGAAGAAATGAACAAGAAGTAGGGTGATATGGGGGGACCTGCAGAAAAACACAGGTATGCAGAACCTGTGACTTAGATCTCCAAGCTTGCTTGGAATGGGACTGGGCCTCCTCCCCCAGCTCCCCAGTTATATCCTGTGCTTTGTAAAACAAGGGGGTGCAGAATTAATGTCAAGAAGAGAGAAGGGGTGACTTCTCTGAGTAAACCAGATGCTTTGCTGCTTGTTTGTTTCTTTCCAAGAGAGGTTATTTCTAAAGATGGCCTTAAATCTGGGCAAGCTTCATTCTTGAAGGTATTGGTAACAGTTTCTCTGGAAGTCCTCAAGATCTCAGTTGCCCTTAGCTCCACCTGACAAAGTGGTACATAGTGAGGGAAAACCAACTCTAGACATACTAGGAAATGCCTGAATAGTCTGAATAATTCACCACACATACTAATTTTTAAGTGCTACTTTATTATTATTTTTTGTTTGTTTAGAGGGGGTTGGGGGGTTCTAAGATTGGTGCTCAGGGGACCCTGAGCCATTTGTGGCCATACTTGTCCCAGGTCTGCTGGGTTACCATTCAGTACTCAGTCATGAAGAAGCAATGCTAATTGGCACAAGCATTATTGGGGGGCCACCATGGCTAGATCCATAGATCCTGGAAAGAGGAATGGGTTCATGGAATGCTAGAGATCGAACTTGGGACCTCATGCATGCTAGCCATATGCTTCATTCCCTTCAGCAATATCCTCAGCCCTTAAAGAAGCACTCCTTATGTTGGAGAGATAGTGCAGGGGTGAAGGCATTTGCCTCCTATACAGACAACCCTGGTTTGATCCCCAGCACCACATATAGTCTTCACGCAAGTATTTCAAGGAGTACCTTTGAGCACAGAGCCAGGAGTAAACCCTGAGCACCACCAGGGGTGAGCTGAACAATCTTCTCACTGACCCCCTGCCAAAACTTATTCCTTTAGAATAAGTTATACAAAAGGAAGAGTGGGAGAGATAGGTGCCTGCCGCTTCAAAGAAGGATAATATTGCAGCCAATTCAGCATCCACTTCCTCACTAGGCAAGAAAACTAGCAACAGGTCCTGAGAGTGTGAGACAGTTCGGGCTCCTGGTTGCCCACCCCCTGTCCTCCTGTCCACCAAATGGTGCGGTCTGCAGGTAGGACTGGGTAGGAAACCACAGGTGTATCAGATTAGGGAGGCAGTGAGCTTGCCTGAATTCCTGCTAAAGGGGCCACACCGCCAATACTCTTTACCACAATATCACATGCTCTTTGTCTTTGTGCAATAAGGGGCCAGGTCCCTGTGATAGAGAGCTCACTAAGGAAGCCTGCACAACACAACATTGCCTCTCCAATGAACAAAGGGGAGCAGACTGCTTGTAAAAGTTGCTAAAGTTGTGCTTGGGGCCTGGAGAGATAGCACAGGGGTCAAGGCAATCTGCCTTACTTGCTGCTGATTCAGGCATGATCTAGGTAACACACGGTTCCCTGAGCCAGGAGTAGTGCCTGGGCACCACCAGGTCTGGACCCAAAACATGAAAGTAAAATACAATAAAAGTGCTCAGCAGTTTGTGCCACATAAGTAATTTCCCCTTGGGCCTATGTGGACTAGCTAAGAGGATTACTTCACTTTCTGTCTGGTTCGGCAGCAGCAGTTCATGGATCCTGTGACTTTCACCCATTATTAGATCTAGGAGATGTGCCAAACCAAGAACGGGGTTTTTCTCACTCAAAAATGTGACTGAATCCTGGTTATTATGATCACTATGTAATCCTGGGTAAATCCCTTATATCCTGGAAAGGCAATAGTAAACAATTAAAATGTTAGATGTCATGCCTGATTACCTTTTCTGAGGGAGAGCAGAGGGTGGTGGGGCCACACCCAGCAATGCTCACCCCTAATGGAGCTCAGAGGGACCATTCAGCACTGAGGAGGAATGTACCCAGAGTGGAACCCCAGGCCAAGCATACATTCCATTCCCTAAACCCTGCCCTGATTCCTCATACTTTTTTCATTTGTTTGTTTTTTTTGGGCCACACCCTACTGTGCTCAGGGGTTACTTCTGGTGCTACACTCAGGAATCACTCCTGGTGGTGCTTGGGGGACCATATGGGATGCCAGGGGTCAAACCTATATTCCCTGTGTGCAAAGCAAACACCCTACCTGCTGTACTATTGTTCTGCTCCATGATTCCTCATTCTGTTTTTTTTTATTTGTTTGTTTGTTTGTTTTTTTGCTTTTTGAGTCACATCTGGTGATACACAGGGGTTACTGCCCTCAGGAATTACTCCTGGCAGTGCTCGGGGAACCATATGGGATTCTGGGAATTGAACCCGGGTCAGCCGCATGCAAGGCAAATGCCTAACCTGCTGTACTACTGCTCCGGCCCTGATTCCTCATTCTTTAGTGGCTACAAGGCCACATAGCTTTCTGGGTTATAACTGAAGGAGTCTGAAGCCTGAGAAGTACAGAAAGTGGCAGTGCCCAAGATGACGCTGCAGTAAGATGCCAATCTAGTGCTGGGAAGATGGCTCAGCCTGATACCATTGCCTTGAAGTGTTCAAGTCTTTTTCCCTCCCACTTCCTTCCACTCTGCCCCATAATTGATGCTCAGACACTGGAAGAGGGTATAGAAGTGAACCACATTTACAAAGCGTGCTCATGACAATTCACGTTAGAGACTAATCAATGTCTCCATCAATTCTCCACCACCCTTTGACTACAAAGGTCTTATTGCTCTTTTAAATTGTGCCCTGTTTAATCTCTGCTCTCCTTTGTCGTTGAATCATTTGAGCTTTCACCCCTCAATAACCAAACTCTTCATGACAAGAAAAATCCCCAAATGATATGTTGAAACAAACATCCCATTGATGCTCAGACATAAGATAACTACACTTTCACTCACTATGCCAGCCACCCTGACCTGCTCCTCCTCCTTCCTGTGTTTTTTAAAAATTTTTCTTGTTTTTTTTTAAAATTTAATTAATTTATTTATTACCTGTGGGTTTTTTTTTATTTTTCAAATGAAATTGAGCTTCAAGTTCTCTCCTAGGCTGGAGAATAAATATGCCCGTTCATGCCAGTGGAACAGAGAAAGCTGAAAGTCAAAGCCCAAGTAGATCTGAATTAAAACAGTTATCAAACAAAAGCAATGAAGAGAGTTCAGCAAAGGTTAGGCATGCGGGGAATGCTGACTTTCCCCATATCTACTCATTAGTTTTTAAGATAGTGAGTGGAGATGGGAGTATTGCTTTGAGCCACATTCCTAGAGCAAAGCAGGAAGAAGAGAGCTAAGACTGGCGAGCAGGAAATCTTTGGCTCACAAGCTTCTTGTGCATCTCTGGATTTGCTTCAGTCAACTTCAGGGGAAGACTTTAATCACCCCTAATGCTGCACCATACCCTTTTCTTTGGAGAGGAAACTGCTAGCTCCATATCATGAAGGGACATTGCAATGCACACACCCATACACAGTCTTCACCACAACCCACCAGGGCATCTATATCACTCCCTGTATTATCCCACTTTGCAGATGAAGAAACTGGTCTTAACCCAGTTACTTTCCCAATATCATGCAATAAGATTTGGCACTTAGATGAAACACAATCTGACTCTAGAGCCTTAGTTATAACAAGAGACTTAGTTATAAGTTTCTATATAAGATTGCAGAAATAATTCTCACTTCTTGGTTTTACCTTCACAATTTCCACAATGGTCTAACAGCAGAGAGAAGCAAAAAAAAAAAAATCACAGCAAAAATTCCGTGTGTCTTCCTAATAACCGCGAGCCTTCGTGTTTACCCTTTGGCTGGTCAAGCAATTAGGAAGGTGCCCCAGAATTAATATTCAACCAACTCTAATTTCTGTCTTTTCTTAGACCATGAACTTCTTCTAAGTCATGGTCAGAATTTTCATTTTTAGCTTCCTACCAACATTGCCTCATTGGAAGAACAACTGCTGAGCATTTAGTCTAGACTCTGTCAGCGCATTGACATCATTTATTGATTGTGAAAGTGACCCAGAGAAATTCACTGTATCACTGTCATCCTGTTGTTTATTGATTGCCTCAAGCAGGCCCCAGTAACATTTCCTTCATCCTAGCCCTGAGATTTTAAAAAGTGCCACATTCGAGGCTCTTTAAGGGTCAGGAGAATGAGACCCATCATTGTTACTGGTTTTTGGCATATTGAATATGCCACGGGGAGTTAGCCAGACTCTGCCATGTGGGCAGGATACTTTTGGTAGCTTGCCAGGTTCTCTAGAGTAAGAACTAGATAATAAGATGTTGCACGGCTGCGCGCTTCCGGGAGCAGGGTTTTATAGTCTCTGAGTCTTGGCCGTTGATGGGATTACATGGCACCAGGGGCAGTTGGTGGGTATAACGCCTACATACTGGAAGATGGGGGATCTGGGTGGAGGAGGCCCCAGTCCCAGAAATTAAGAGCCAAATTCACTATTAGAAACCAGAAAGCTTATCTGACTAGGGATGGCCAAAAATGTTGCAAATGTCCCCACTCCCCATCCCCACACTAAACTTTTCCTGAGGATAAGTAGGTGGGCAGCTTATCAGGAAAGCTACACTTGCAACCCCATCAGAAATACACCTCAGGGGGTCAGACTAGGAGGAAATGAATTTATTGGTCTCCTATAAATTTATTTTCTATAAATTTACTGCAGCATATACCAGTTTGCAGCTCACCCTTCCTGAGCATGTGCTTTCCTGGTCTCATCATATAAAAACTGTTTCCTGTGACCATGCAGCAAGATGGTTGTTTTCATCAGGCAGGAGTCCCTCCCCTTCCAACCTGCCTGCTTATTGCCAATAAATCTTCTCAATCTAATTTTGTTTCTCATTTCATTGGCAAGATGGGCAAATTAGACCTTTGGGTTCCAAATAAAGGACTCTTCTCTATCAAGGTCAAAAAGAACCCCAGAATCCTTTTCAGCTCAATGCTTCTGACAGATACTAAAAACCCAGCCAAGATGTACCCTGGACAACACCAATCTGTTTGGCCTTGTCTAAATACTTTCCGGAGGGTGGGGTGTGTATGTGTATTGTGGTGGGGGGGGGGTCTGGAGGGATAGTACAGTGAAAAAGTGTTTGTCTTGCTTGTAGCTGACCCTATTGTGATCACTGACACCACATATGGACCCCCAAACCTATCAGGAATGATCCCTGAGCACAGAACCAAGAATAAGCACCACTGGGTGTGACCCAAAATGAAACAAAAATTTGGAAGGGCATTTTCTCCATGGTCCTTATAGGACCTTTCACTACTCATACTTCAATTACAAGGTTGCCAGGAGAAAGAAAAAGTCATCTTCACACAAATATTCACTAAAGGAGTGGGCGGAGGGTAGGTAAGATAGAGAAGAGACCAGTGTGATAATAATAGTTGTGAATGATCACGCTGGACAAGAACTGAGTATTAAGAGTAGGTAAAGGGATATTCCTGATAACCTTTCAGTATCTGTATCAAAAACCACAATGCCCAAAATGAGAGAGAGAGAGAGAGAGAGAGAGAGAGAGAGAGAGAGAGAATGGAGAAAAGTACCTGCTTACTTGCCATAGAAGCAGGCTGAGGGCTGGGGGGTGGGGTTGATGGGAGGGAAGCTGGGGACACTGAAGCTAGGAAATGTACACCGGTGGAAGGATGGGTATTGGAACACTGACTAAAACCTAATCATAAACAGCTTTTCAAGCATCTATCTCACAGTGATTCGATAAGAAAAATTAATAAAATAAAATAAATAAAAAATATTCACTTAAGGAGCTGTCCACTTTTCCATTTATAGGGACATCACACACACACACACACACACCCATTCCCTATCCTCTGAGGTTCTTCTTGAGCTGGTGAAGTAAGCCCATGAATATCAAACAGATTAGTAGGAGAGGGGAAAAAAAAACGAATTTCATTACTTACCTATGGAGAATTTAAGTGGCTGTGAATTCTAGAATAAATAGGACAGACTGGAGGCTTTTATCTGGAGTTAATGAATAGGATAAGGGCCTGGGGTTCAGGGAGAGAGGTGGGGAAGGCAAAGGATGAGGAGAGTGACTCAGGTCAGAATGGGTGTTCTGAAGCTGTCAATAGTTTTCTCTGATTAGAGAGGTCGGTTCTGGAGATGCTCCTGAAGCTGGGACATCTTCATTCTGCTGGTGGTTAAGGGAACAGCGCATTAACCTCTGGAAACCCACAGGACCTCAGCAATATTGACAAGGTAACAGTAATCTCCTTGTCAACTACTTTGTGCCGTGGCATGCAAAGAAAAATGGAAAGAAAAGTCAAACGTTGGGAAACACTTTCTGTGAAGTCAGTGAAGGTGTAATTGGCAAGTCATTCAAATCAGACACCTGAAGCCACTCACACATGAGACTTTGGGAACGAGTGTGCTCTGCCAGCTAACAATCCAAGAGAAAATCCAAGGGTGATGACAAGATAGGCGCTTCAAAGGCGATCATTAGAATATCAAAGGATCAAGCTGAAATTCTCGGGAAAGCCAATAATGCCCTGAAATATTTCTGAAAAGAGAAAGTGGCCTTGGTTGTGTACATGCTGTGAAAAGCATGCACAAAGGACAGAATTATGCTCCCCTCCTCCTCACTCTGTCCACGTTAGCCGGCAAACAATCCTGCCAAGAAAAAACAATCAGCACTCTGAGAGTCAACACCACATTTTGGAAGTCCCCCCCCCCCCCCCCGCAGGTAACTCTATACACGATGAATCAGACTCAGGTTTACCACTCGTAATAAACGTGGAATTTAATATAGAGACTGAAATTAATTGGGGGAACTTTTTGTTTTGCTTCAAGGGGAAAAATACAATGACTCAGTCCCAAGCTTTTTATAGACGAAAGATCCCAGAGAGAACCAGACACTGGCTGGCATCACAAAACAGGCTAGAGTGATGACATGGTCCCAAAGACCCAGAGGATCCAATGGGACTTGTTCTTTCTGCACCCCCTGACATGGGACCCACACCTAGTAAGAAGCTAAATTCTCTGCTTCCTCAGAAATTAGGCTTGAAGTGGTGAGGTAGTGATTCATGTTGGATAGAATTTGCTACAGAGAAATTTTTCTAGAGCTAGAAAGCTAGTATGAGGGCAAGCGACTTGCCTTGCACTGAGCATAAGGTGCTTGCCTTGCATATGCTTGACCCCAGTTCAATCCCCAGCACTGCATCTGTTTCCTGAGGCCCTCCAGGAGTTTCAACCCCTGAACACAAAGCCAGGAGTAAGCACTGAGTGCACCTGGCTGCAACCAAACACCAAAACCAACAACATTAAACAAATGCTCATCTAGAATTCCAAGAAAAGTACATGTTTCAGGGCTAGAGTGATAGCACAGTGGGTAGGGCACTTGCCTTGCACACGGCCAACCCAGTTTGATCCCCAGCATCTCATATGGTCCCCCAAGCACCGCTAGGAGTAATTCCTGAGTGCATGAGCCAGGAGTAACCCCTGTGCATCTCCAGGTGTGATCCAAAAAGCAAAAAAGAAAAAAAGTACATGTTCCATCTCTCTCTCCCTATCCCATGTTTCTTCTGAATACATGCTTCCAAATTGGAAGTCAGAAAGGGAAGCATCCAAGTGAGGATTGGTTTACATTTTATGACGGGTATTGGTGCCTGAGAACTATTTGGGGTGTAAGTTGTTTACTTGCCTGCATCTGCTGTGGCTGACCCTGGTTCTATCCTCCAGCACCACATATGGTCACCTGGGGCACTGCCAGAGGTCGCTCCTGGATACAGAGACAGAAGTAGCCCTAAGCACTACCTGTGTAAAGCCCCTGCAAGTCCTAAAACAAAACAAAGACTACGGGCATTGAGTCGGACAGACTAGAGAGTGGCTATATAGCCTCCCAACTGTGTGACCAGGGGGAGGTGAAGTAACCTCCTTGAGTTTCAGCTGTAAAGTGTAGACAATAGCAACCACCTGCCAGAAAGGTTGTGCACTGTCAGTCACTAGGAGAATATGGAGGAAGTGCCTGAAGTAGACATCTTATGCTGCCTTGCTCAGCCTCTTTCTCCCAAATCTAGGCAATGATATCATCTTCTCCTCTACTCTTCTGGTATGAACTGAGGTGGAAGCTAGTGTGGAGAGTAGATGTCAGAGGTGAAAGCAGGAGAAGCCCAGCTGGGCTCCTACTGACCTGTGTGTCCTAAAGGCAGCTGGACCTTTTCCTCAGCTCTACTGCTGTTAAGGTTGCTGAGCAAAACTTCTCAAAAGTCTCAGGCCGCTAAGCCAAAGAAATAGCGCAAGAGATGGCGGCCGCACGGGAGCCTTGTGGACAGCAGGTTTGAGCCGGGCTCGGCGGGAGCGGCAGGGACCTCATGGGAAGGGGGGCTTTGTGGGCCATCCCCCACGCCCCACCGAGGTCGCCAGCTGCCCCCCACGAGCGGCTCTCCGGCATGGCCACGACTCCAGGGCACAGAAACCAATCTCTTAACTAGCTAACTTTTAATAGAAATTCTTCCAGGGTCAATAAGTAAAATAGCAGAAATTCAAAACCGCGCGGCCGCTATAGCGGCCGCGCGACATCATTTTATTCTTAAACCACGTTGTAGAAAGCAAATCATTTCACAACGCTGTTTCAGCATGTCTGATTGGGGGGGGGGGGGTCGTAAACTCTAAACAATAATTGTGCATCTTCTATCGAAACAATCTATCTAGTCAAAGTAGATAGAGTATTAACTAGAACTCATCTGCCTCACAAGAATTGGGAGGGGTGGGAGGTGGGGGTCTATTGGGGTTCGGGGTTAAAAATGAGTATTGGTAAAGGGAAATGTGTTTGATATTTACATGACTGAGACCTAAACCCGAAAGCTCTGTAACTTTTCCCACAGTGATTCAATAAATAAATAAATTATAAAAAAAAAAAAAAAACAAAGAAATAGCGCAGGGGCCAAGGTGCTTGCCTTGTACACAACCGACCCAGGTTTGATACCTGGTGCTGCAGAGGGTTTCCCAAGCCCCAATAAAAGTAATCCCTGAGCACAGAGCCAGGAGTAAGCCCTGAGCACTGCTAGGTGTGGCCCAAGACCCCTCCTCAAAAGGGTCCCAGGCCCCCTGTCCCATCTGTAGAGTCTCTGCTCTAGAGTGGCTGCCCATACATGGGTCAGCCCTGCCCAGGGTGGGAATCTGGGTTTTTGTTTTTGGTTTGGGGCCATACCCCATGGTGCTCAGGAACCACTCATAGCCGGGCTCAGGGGACCATATGGGATGCTGGGGATTCAACCTGGGTTGGCTGCATATAAGGCAGGTGCCCCTCCCCCACCCCGCTATATTATGGCTCCAGTCCCTCTGGGTGCTCTCTAACAGAGGGACTGGTATGTAATGTGGTCACAGTGAGACTTGGGCACTTTGCTCGCCAGGTACTGGGCACTTATCTGCCCATTATTCTTTTTTTTCCTCTGGAGCTTCCAGGAAGTACTCACAAAGCAGGGGTGGCGGGGGGGGGGGGGGGCTCCCAGTGATTCACAGCTACCTGGGGCTGTGGTTCATGGTAAGGCCTCAAGGCTGTGGTGCTGCTGCATTGCTGGAGACCACCTAGGCCACCCCAGCAGTTAGACTCTCCAGGGCTGCACCTGTAAATGATCATGGGACCATGTGGTACTAGGAACGAGCAGGGTTAGCCTTGTTCAAGGCCCTTGTTCAAGGTTACAAGGCATGCAAACTTCTGTTGATAAATAATTTGTATTTCTTTGTTGTTTTGCTTTTGGGGTTACACCTAACGATCGTCAGATGTTACTCCTGGTTCTGTACTTAGAAATTACTCTTGGCAGCTGTTTTAGGGGACAATATGGGGTGACAGGGATCAAACCCAGGTCACCTCTTGCAAGGCAAGCGCCCTACTGGCTGTACTATCACTTTGGCCCCAATCATTTGTATTTCTTTGGTCCACTCTCAGTTGCCCTTTGCCCATTTTTCTAATAAGTTGTATATGGTTTTCTCTCTCTTTTTTTTGGAGGAAGAAATTTTGGGCCACATCTGACTGTGGTCCAAGGACCATATTGGGTGCCAAGGATCAAACTCAGGTCACCACATTCAAGGCAAGAACCTTAACCCCTATATTATCTCTCTGGCCTTGTAGATGCTTTTCTTGAGCTATTAAACTAAAAAAAAAGTTTAATTCAGTAAATTATCCCACTGACATAAATATATACATATATACTTTATATAACTCTCAAATGTCTTCCTAATTTTTTATTTGTATCTTGAGCTTTTTGTGTGGTTAATTCTTAGATCTGCAGGAATCTACCCTTCTTAGGCACTCACAATTACCACATACACCACCCCCAGCTTTTTACTGACTTGTAGGTTTTTTAATCTTAGAGGTCTGGTCCCAGAGTGAGATCATTAAATTTTAAAATGCTTCGTGTTGACTTCCAACATTTTTTATGACTTCACTTTCTTACCCTTAATTTTGTGGTCCATCTGGAATCTATTTTGGTTATAAGGAATAAGAAGGCAGTGATACATTTGGAAACAGTTTGGCTAGTCATTTTACAAAGAAGGCTTATGAACTACTCTGTCTTTTCCCAACTGATTGGAAGCAATTTTGATAAAAACTCCCAGAGTTCTAGAGTAGCATCAACGCTGGGCCTAAGGATTAGACAAACAGCCTGAGCTGCAGCAGCAGCTCTGGCCCCTACTCCTCTGCTGCTGGCTAGATGGGAGTTACAGGGCTCCACTCTCTGAAGGACTCACCCCTTTCCGATGCTCTTCCTCCTGGAGGCCCCATTCCACTGGCTAGAGGTGACTCTGGGTACCATTTGCAAGCTGTAAATAAAACTGTTAATGAAAACATCATTCCCCAAAAAATGAGTGCAGTGAGTAAAGAAGGAGTAGTCAGAAACAGAGCTGCTTTCACCATTTTAAAGCAAAAATTGAAGGGAAAGGAATTTGGAGGTGCCTGAAAAAGGTGTTTGTCGGGGTGGGGTTGAGGGATGGAGGTTAACTGGATGTCATCAAACATGTCTTGCAGGGAAAGCCAGAGCCTTGGTCTCTTGTCCCAGCTTATAGGGGCCTTCGACCACATCTGTGCCCTCCCACATCTGTACCTTCCCTTTCTCTTCAAGAAAAAAAAGATTATATTTGGCTTGGGGTTTTAGGGCCACACTCTGCAGTCCTCATGGATTACTTCTTGCTCTGTGCTCAGGGATCACTCCTGGTGTGGCTCAAGGGACCATATGGGGATCCAGGGATTGAACCAGGTTGTCTGTATGTAAAGAAGTGTCTTATCAGCTGTACTATCTTTCTGGACCCTAGAAAATATGGTGATTATGTTAGACAAATCTGAGATTCCTTCAGCAGTTACATTATACTTAAGATTTCAAAATTGCTTTGGAGTCTCTTCCCAAATTTGTGTGTGCTGTTATTGTTTGTTTGGGGGTAGCTGGGATAGTGGGATAGCGGTGCTGGGGGGCTTCTTCCACTCCTTGCCAGGGATAATTCCTGGGTTGTGCTACGGGGACCATGTGATATCTTGGAATTAATAGACCCTATCTCCCATGTGCAAGGCAAGTACACTAGTCAAAACTCCCTCACCAGGTCTTTCCTCAATATAGTTTAAGCCATCTACCACAAGCCTACAGCAAGCATCGTCCTCAATGGGGAAAAACAGAGAGCCTTTCCTCTAAGATCAGGGACGAGACAAGGATGTCCACTCTCTCCACTGCTGTTCAATATAGTACTGGAAGTACTTAAAATAGCTATTAGGCAAGAAAAAGACATTAAAGGCATCCAGGTAGGAAAGGAAGAAATCAAGCTTTCACTATTGGAAGATGATATGATACTATACTTAGAGAACTCTAAGACCTCTATCAAGAAACTGCTAGGAACAATAGACTTGTATAGTAAAGTTGCAGGCTATAAGATAAAATCAATAGCCAAAAGCCCATGGCTTTCCTATACGCAAATAGTGAAAGAGAAGAAAGTGACATGAAGAAAACAATTCCTTTCAAAATTGTGCCCCAGAAAATCAAGTACCTAGGAATCAGCTTAACTAAGGAAGTAAAGGACCTGTACAAAGAAAACTACAAAACGCTACTTCAGGAAATAAAAGAGGACACGAGGAAATGGGAAAATATCCCCTGTTCATGGATCGGGAGAATCAACATTGTCAAAATGGCAATACTTCCCAAAGCACTGTACAAATACAATGCGATCCCTATAAGGACATTCATGACATTCTTCAAAGAAATGGAGCAAACACTTCTGAAATTTATATGGAACAATAAGCCCCCACGAATAGCTAAAGCAATTCTTGGGAAAAAGAAAATGGGAGGAATCAACCTCCCTAACTTCAAGCTCTACTACAAAGCAGTAATAATTAAAACAGCATGGTACTGGAACAAAGGCAGAGCTGTAGACCAATGGAACAGTGTTGAATATACTGACATCTCACCCCAAGCATATGATCATCTAATCTTTGATAAGGGCGCAAGAAAAGCGAAGTGGAGTAAGGAAAACCTCTTTAACAAATTGTACTGGCAAAACTGTATGGCTACATGCAAAAAAGTGGGCTCAGATCTCTGCCTAACGCCATGTTCAAAAGTAAGATCAAAGTGGATTAAAGGCCTCAACATCAGACTGGAATTCATAAGGTACATTGAAGAAAAAGTTGGCAAAACCCTCCATGACATTGAAGCTAATGATATCTTTAAAGATGTCACACCATTGGCCAAGCAAGTGGAAACAGAGATAGACAAATGGGACTATCTTAAACTAAGAAGCTTCTGCACCTCAAAAGAAACAGTAACCAAAATACAAAGACAGTCTACAGAACGGGAAAGGATATTCATCGAATACACATCCGACAAGGGGTTGATATCAAGTATATACAAAGTACTGGTTGAACTCCACAAGAAAAAAACATCCAACCCCGTCAAAAAATGGGGCGATGAAATGAACAGAAAATTTCTCAAAGAAGAAATCAGAATGACTAAAAGGCACATGAGAAAATACTCCACATCATTAATCATCAGGGAGATGCAGATCAAAACCACAGTGAGATATCATTTCACACCACAGAGACTGGCCCACATCCACAAGAACAAAAGCAACCAGTGCTGGCACAGATGTGGCGAGAAAGGGACCCTCCTTCTCTGCTGGTGGGAATGCCGACTGGTTCAGTCCTTTTGGAAAACAGTATGGACGATACTCAAAAAATTAGAAATTGAGCTCCCATTTGACTCAGCAATACCACTCCTGGGAATATATCCCAGAGAGGCAAAAAAGTATAGTCGAAGTGACATCTGCACTTGTTTGTTCATTGCAATAGCCAAAAACTGGAAAAAACCTGAGTGCTGGAGAACAGACGACTGGTTAAAGAACTTTGGTACATCTACACGATGGAGTACTATGTAGCTATTAGAAAAGATGAAGTAAGTCATGAAATATACATACAAGTGGTACTACATGGAAAGTATCATGCTAAGTGAAATGAGTCAGAAAGAGAGGAATAGACATAGAAAGATTGCATTCATCTGGGGAACATAAAGTAACAAAATAGGAGACTAACACCCAAGAATAGCCGAGATAAGTACCAGGAGGTTTGCTCCATGGCTTGGAGGCCAGACACACATGGTAGGGGAAAAGGGAGCTCAAATAGACAAGGGAGCGCCAAATAAAGGGTGTTAGGAGGATCCTCCCAGGATGGGAGAAGCATGCTGAAAGTAGACTATAGACCAAACATGATTGCCACTCATTGCCTCTTTTGCAAACCACAACACCCAAGAGGAGAGAGAGAACAAAAGGGAATGCCCTGCCACAGAGGCAGGGTGGGATGGGAGGAAGGGGGGTGGGAGGTATACTGGGATCCGTGGTGGTAGGAAATAGGCACTGGTGGAGGAATGGGTACTGGATCATTGTATAACTGAAACCCAAGCACAAAAATTTGTAAGTCTACAACTGTACCTCATGGTGTCTCACTAATAAAAATTTTTAAAAAAGAGAAAAAAAACCTTTCTCACCAGCCCTTGCACCAAGGGTTTTTTTTTTTTGATGGGGTGTGGGGGGTTGGTGAGAGGAGTGGGGTGAATTTTATTTTCTTGATTCCCATACAGCATTTGACATGAGTCTCCACCGAGCATATTCCAAGGTGCTTGACTTGGTCCTGAAACCCCAGATCGCCACTCTACCTGGAAGCTCCTCCTTTATGTCACTGTTACTCTCAAAGGCTCTTTCAAAACTTCTCCAGGAAACTGGGAGAGGTTTGAGCATGTCTGGGTCTTGCCCTTAGAAAAAAGCAAGTTTGGCAAGTCTTGCCAACTCTAACAAGCATCTCTTTTAGCTTCATCCAGAGCACAAGCATGGTTCCTGGAGAGGGCCAACCTCAGGAAAGGAACTTTCTCTCTTGACGAAGGGAGGAGACTATTGGGAGGTGTCTGGTCACAGTGAGAGGTTGTACTCATGTGCTGCGGTGTTGGGGGTGGGTGGGAGGGGTGTCCATATGAATTTCGTGACCCGGAAGGGCACAAAATGTAGAAAATGAATCCACCCCAAAGAACAGGAAGTTCTCAGCAGTGATTTCATGGCACGTTTTGGAAATTTGGGTGTGGAAAGGTTTCTACCTTATATTTTGCTTTATTTAGTTTTGCTTTTCAGTAATTAGGATTTTTTTAAATTTTTATTAGTGAAACACCATGAGGTACAGTTGTAGACTTACAAATTTTTGTGCTTGGGTTTCAGTTATACAGTGATTGAGTACCCATCCCTCCACCAGTGCCCACTCCCCACTTCCAATGCTCCCAGCATCCCTCCCACCCCCCCCCCATCCCACCCCACCCCTTGGCAGGGCATTCCCTTTTGTTCTCTCTCTCCTTTTGGGTGCTGTGGTTTGCAAAAGAGGCATTGAGTGGCCTTCATGTTTGGTCTATAGTCTACTTTCAGCATGCATCTCTCATCCTGGGGGAACCTCCCAAAACCTTTTACTTGGTGCTCCCTTCTCTATCTTAGCTGCCTTCTCCCCCAGAATATGCGGTTGGCCTCCAGACCCCGGAGTGAATCTCCTGTACTTGTCTCGGCAATTCTTGGGTGTTGGTCTCCCATTTTGTTACTTTATATTCCCCAGATGAATGCAATCTTTCTATGTCTGTCCCTCTCTTTCTGACTCATTTCACTTAACATGATACTTTACATGTCGTACCACTTGCATGTAAATTTCATGACTTCATCTTTTCTGATAGCTACATAGTACTCCATTGTGTAGATGTACCAAAGTTTCTTTAACCAGTCATCTGTTCTTGGGCACTCAGGGTTTTTCCAGATTTTGGCTATTGTGAATAATGCAGCAATGAACATAGAAGCGCAGATGTCATTTCAACTGTACTTTTTTGCCTCTCCAGAATATATTCCCAGGAGTGGTATTGCTGGGTCAAATGGGAGCTCAATTTCTAATTTTTTGAGAATTGTCCATACTGTTTTCCAAAAGGGCTGAACCAGTCGGCATTCTCACCAGCAGTGAAGGACTGTCCCTTTCTCGCCACATCCACGCCAACACCAGTTGCTTTTGTTCTTTTGAATGTGAGCAAGTCTCTGTGGTGTGAGATAATATCTCGTTGTTGTTTTGATCTGCATCTTCCTAATGATGAGTGATGTAGAGCATTTTCTCATATGCCTTTTAGCCATTCGGATTTCTTCTTTGGGAAAGTTTCTGTTCATTTCATCACCCCATTTTTTGATGGGGTTAGATGTTTTTTCTCTTGTAGAGTTTAACCAGTGCTTTGTAGATCCTTGATATCAACCCTTTATCAGATGTGTATTGGGTAAATATCCTTTCCCATTCTGTAGATTGTCTTTGTATTCTGGTTATTGTATCTTTTGAGGTGCAGAAGCTTCTTAATTTAAGATAGTCCCATTTGTTTATATCTGTTTCCACCTGGTTCTTCAGTGGAGTGTCATCTTTGAAGATATCATTAGGTTCAATATCATGGAGGGTTTTGCTGATCTTGTCTTCAATGTACCTTATGGATTTTGGCCTGATGTTGAGATAATTTGATCTCATTTTGATCTGATTTTTGTGCATGGTGTTAAGTCGAGGTCTAAGCCCATTTTTTTGCATGTGGTTGTCCAGTTATGCCAGCACCATTTGTTAAAGAGGCTTTCCTTGCTCCACTTCACATTTCTTGCTCTCTTATCAAAGATTAGATGTTCATACATTTGGGGTTGTGTATACGGATATATACGGATATTCCACCCTGATCAGGACTGCGGCCCTGCCTTTGTTCCAGTACCATGCTGTTTTAATTATTACCGCTTTGTAGTAGAGTTTGAGGTTGGGGAGGATGATGCCTCCCCACGTCTTTTTTCCAAGAATTCCTTTAGCTATTCGTGGGCGTTTGTTGTTCCATATGAATTTCAGAAGTGCTTGATCTATATTTTTGAAGAATTTCATGGGTATACTTATAGGGATCACGTTGAATCTGTATAATGCTTTTGGGAGTATTGCCATTTTGACGATGTTCATTCTTCCTATCCATGAGAAGGGGATATGTTTCCATTTCCTCATGTCCTCTTTTATTTTATGGAGTAGCATTTTGTAGTTTTCGTTATAGAGGTCCTTTACGTCTTTAGTTAGGCTGATTCCAAGGTATTGATTTTCTGGGCACAATTGTGAACAGGATTATTTTTTTCATGTCACTTTCCTCTCTCTTGTTATTTGCATATAGGAAGGCCATGGATTTTTGGGCATTGATTTTATAGCCTGCGACTTTACAATGCATTTCTATTGTTTCTAGGAGTTTCTTGGTAGAGGATTTAGGATTCTTGAGATATAGTATCATATCTTCTGCAATAGTGAGAGCTTGATTTTTTCTTTTCCTATCTGGATGCCTTTAATGTCTTTTTCTTGCCTAATCCCTATTGCAAGTACTTCCAGCACTATGTTAAACAGAAATGGTGATTGTCGGCATCCTTGTCTTGTCCCTGATCTTAGAGGAAAGACCCTTAGTTTTTCCCCATTGAGGATAATGCTTGCCATGGGTTTGTTGTAGATGGCTCTGACTATCTTGAGGAAAGTTTCTTCAAAACGCATTTTTTTATTAAAAATTTTTTTAATAGTGAGACATCATGGGGCTGGAGCGATAGCACAGAGGGCAGTGCGTTTGCCCTGCCCTGCACACAGCCAACCTGAGTTCAATTCCCAGCATCCCATATGGTCCCCTGAGCACCTCCAGGAGTAATTCCTGAGTGCAGAGCCAGGAATAACCCCTGTGCATTGCCGGGTGTGACCCAAAAAAGAAAAAAAAACATTTTGGTGAGAGTTTTCATCATAAACTGATGCTGGATCTTGTCAAAAGCTTTCTCTGTGTCTACTGATATGATCATATGGCTTTTATCTTTACTTTTGTTGATATGATGGATTATGTTGATTGATTTCCGAATTTTAAACTATCCTTGCATTCCCGGGATGAATCCCACTTGGTTGTGGTGTATGATCTTTTTGAAGAGTTGTTGGATTCTATTTGCTAATATTTTGTTGAGGATCTTCACATTCGTGTTCATCAGGGATATTGACCTATAGTTTTGTTTGTTGGTGGTGTCTTTGTTTGCTTTTGACATTAGGGAGATATGTGCCTCATAGAAGCTATTTGGGAGAGTTCCTGATTTTTCAATTTCCTGGAAAAGTTTGAGAAGAACTGGCAAAGGGTCTTCTTTAAATGTTTGGAAGAATTCACTAGTGAATCTGTCTGGTCCTGGGCTCTTGTTTTTGGGGGTTTTGATTACCAATTAAATTTCCTAGATATGAATGGGTCTATTCAAGTATCCCAAGTCTTCCTAGTTCAATCTTGAGAGATTATAGGAATCCAGGAATTTATCCATTTCTTCTAGGTTGTCTTGTCTCGTGGAATACAGACTCTCAAAGTAGTCTCTGATGATCTTTTGAATTTCACTGACTTCTGTTGTGATGTCCCCTTTTTCATTTCTGATTAAGGTTTATTAGGGTTCTCTCTTTCTCTTTATTAGTGAGTGTTGCTAGTGGTTTATCAATCTATTTATTTTCTCAAAGAACCAGTTCTTGGTTTCATTGACTTTTGGATTGTTTCTTTGGTTTCCATGTTGTTAATTTCTGTTTTAAGTTTTATTATTTCTTTACTTTGGCCAATTTTGGGTTCCTTTTGTTGATCTTTATCTAAGATCTTGAGCTGTGTGGTTAGGTTATCTATGTAGGCCCTTTCTTCATTCCTTAGGAATGCTTGCAACTCTATAAATTTTCCTCTTAGCACAGCTTTAGCTGTGTCCCATAGATTCTGGTAGCTCCTGTCTTCATTCTCATTTGTTTCCAGGTGTCTTCTGATTTTGTCTTTGACTTCCTTCCTGACCCACTCATTGTTCAACATTGAGTTGCTTAATTTCCAGGTGTTTGATTTGTTTCTCGATGTCTTTGTGTGATTTGCTTCTATCTTGAGCACATCATGGTCTGAAAATATTGTTGATACTACTTCTATCTTCCTGATTCTATTGAGGTATGCTTTGTGGCCTATCATGTGGTCTATTTTGGAAAACGTTTTGTGTGCACTGGAGAAGAATGTATATTCTTTCTTTTGGGGGTGTAAAGCCCTGTATAGGTCTATTAGCCCTCTCTCTTCTATTTCTTCCTTCAAAGCCAATGTTTCCTTGTTGAGTTTTGTTCTTGTTGATCTATCCAGAGGTGATAAGGCGATGTTAAAGTCTCCAACTACTATTGTGTTGTTAGCAATGTCCTCCTTAAAATCTGTTAGCAGTTGTTTTAAGTATCTAGCTGTTCCCTAATTAGATACATATACATTTAAGAGTGTGACTTCTTCCTGTTCTGTGTATCCCTTGATAAATAGAAAATGTCCTTCACTGTCTCTTCTAATCTTTTTAACCTGAAATTGATGTTGTCGGATACTAGTATGGACACCCCAGATTTTTTATATATTTATTTATTGAATCACTGTGGGAAAAGTTACAAAGCTTTCAGGTTTAAGTCTTGGTCATGCAATGATCAAACACATTTCCCTTCACCAGTACTTATTTTTCACCGCCAAGAACTCCAATATACCACCCGGCCACCCCTCCCAATGCCTGTGAGGCAAAAGAATTCTACCTAACACTCTATCAGCTTTGATTACATTCATTATTTCAACAAAAGATGCACTATTATTGTTTATAGTTTACACCCAACAATCAGAACCGCTCAAAAGGCATTGTGAAATAATTTTTTTTCTACAGTTAGTTATGAGACCCATATGAAGTCGCGCAGCCACAATAGTGGCTGCTCGAATTTGAATTTCTGATATTTTACTTATTAAGCCTGGAGGTTGATGGGATTACACGGCGCCAGGGGGGCAGTTGGTGGGTGTGACCCCCGCCTACTGGAATTTGGAGGATCTGGGTGGAGGATGCTCCGCCCAAATCTGAGTAGGCTTAGAGATCTCGGCCCCAGAACCCGCGTGACTTTGTCCCTCTGCCAGTACCTTCATGTGTGCGGAGAGTGGTCTCAGCATGGTGGTGGCTGGTCCTGGAGGTCTTTGGCTGCTGGAGCCCTGGTTGGGGCAGGGAGGAAAGCTCAACATCCTATTATGACATCTTATTATCTCATTCCTACTTTGGACAAACTGGCAGGCTACCGAATGTAGCCTGCCCACACGGCAGAGTCTGGCAAACTCCCCGTGGCGTACCCAATATGCCAAATACCAGTAACAATGATGAGTCTCATTCTCCTAAAGAGCCTTGAATATAATCTCAGGGTTAGGATGAAGGAGACTTTACTGGGGCCTACTCGAGGCAATCGAGGATTAACAGGATGATTTGTGATTTGTGAAGCCTGGAGGTATTTTTGCCACGAGCCAGATAATTACAAGTTTGGTATCTGGCTGGAGAGCCGCTTGTGGGGGGCAACTTGTGACCTTGAAGGGCGTGATAGACTAGCCGGGAACGCCCCCCTTCCCATGAGGTTTCAGTTGCCCCATCACTGCCGGCTCATACCAGGCGTTCCAAAAAGTTCTGGGGAGGCCGCCATCTTGCTGTCCAGCGTGGAAAAGGTGGAAGGGAGCAACACCCCTTCCCTCCTGGGCAGGCATGGTACCGTGGATTAATGCATAGTCCATTCACTTTTCTGCCGCAAGCTGCCAGGGTCTGCATTAAGTCCTTGTGCTTCTGGAGCCTTGGCCATGCCGGAGAGCCGCTTGTGGGGGCAATTCGCGACCTCAGTAGGACATGCAGGACGCACCCCAGCTTTTTTGAGGAAGCTGTTTACTTGCAGAATTGTTTTCCATCCTTTAACTTTGAATCTGTGTTTGCTCTGATTGTTCAGATGTGTTTCTTGTAGACAGCAGAATGTTGGTTTCCGTTTCTGGATCCATTTTGCCACTCAATGTCTCTTGATTGGTGCATTTAGACCATTGACATTGAGAGAGATTATTGTCATGGGATTTTGTGCCATCTTTCTGAAGGGGTTGGTTGTGTTTCTAAGTGTTTTCCTTCTTATCTTATAGGAGCTCCTTTAATCCTTCTTTTAGATTTGGTTTTGAGTCTATGAATTTCCTGAGCTGTTGTTTATCTACAAAATGGTGTATAGTTCCATTAGTTTGAGTGAGAGTTTAGCTGGATAAAGCATTCTTGGTGAGGCATTCAGTTCATTGAGTTTTTTCACTATATCCCACCATTGTCTTCGGGCTTGAAGGGTTTCCTCTGATAGGTCTGCTGTTAATCTAAGGGGTGCTCTTTTGTATGTGATTTCCTTCTTTGACCAAGCTGCTTGCAGTATTGTATCTCTGTCCACAGCAATTAGGATTGTTTTTTAGGTGTCCAAAATACACACTTAACATACACACAGGCTTAGAGCTGAAGCCTGAGCTTTCCTTTTGCTAGGTTCATTAGCAGTTCCTACCCACACTGGGCTTGTGAAGGAGCAACGGAGAAGATGAAATACTCTATGATTCCCCCATGTCCTTTCCCCTTGCCATCACCTCCACTGAGTGGGGAGCTCACATATGCTCGGGTGTGCTGTGAGGGAAATCTCAAACTCTCATGCAGGAATCCCAAAAGGCAGTGCCCTCAGGGTCACACTTGGATTGTGGGTGCAGGGAGCCCGAGTTCCAGAATCATGCCTGCAAGGTGGGCTCTCTACCAAGGGAGCTGCTGCTGGGTCTCCAACACAGATGGATTTATGAGTATGTGAGTTTCAAAAGAAGAAATAAGTATCTTTCTTCTTTTTAGATAGAAATGAAAAGGAAGGAAGAGAGGAAGGGAGTAAGGAAGGAAAGGAGAGAGGAGGGAGGGAGGGAGGGAGGGAGGGAGGGAGGGAGGGAGGGAGGGAGGGAGGGAAGAAAACTTTTAATTCTCAGATTTTTATTAATAGCCTTTGGTGTCATATTCACATTGTTCAAGAGTGTCTAGATTCCACATGTGTGGACATGTGGACATAATGCTTCACTATTAAAAACAAAAACAAGTTTCACAGGTCCAAAATTGAGTTACTTATGCTAGTTCTATGTAGCTAAATAGAGAGCTATTACTGTTTCAGTCCCTCCTAGGTAGGAAATCTTGGAGGCAGAGGCAGACACACCTGCACCTCCATCTGCTTTCTGACTAACTCTAAAAGACCAAGTACTGGTGAGGCAGGACCCTCTGCCTGCACAACATGTGAACACTAAGCTAGCGGGTGCCTCCTGCACTGTGGGGGATGCCAGGGGGGGCTGGGAGGAGAGTGCGGGTGTCAGGAAGCACAAAGGTGGTACCAAAGGAAAGGGTCCCCTGTCAGGAAACTGGAGAAGCTCTGGTATAAAAAATGTCTGGCGAAGAAAGAGAAACGGTGAGCGATCTTGACACCAGTCACAGCACAGTGCCTGGGAGGTGCTAAGAGGGTAGAAAACTAGAGGCAGTGTCTACATCAGACCCAGCAACAATGACTGGGCAGTAATCCAAGGGCCTTACTCTCCAGTTTAATGGGTATTTCTTCCAAATATCAATTTTTAAATATATTCTCTGAATTTTAAGTAAAAGTGTAATTAACTTTTAATTACAAAATTTCCATCAACTTTTCACTAATTTACATGCCCAGAAACATCAAACCAGCAAACAAACAAACAAAAAAAGACAAATAATTGAGCCCAGACAATTTAATTTGCTATGTTCCTTGACACCAATAGCTCAGCACATTTTAAAATCTTAATAAAGGTTGCAAGCCTTCTACTTGAAAGAGTCAGTTCTGAAACAAAGAGGGTGGGAAAGTGAGCACAAGGCTATTGGCTTCAGATTTGTGAAAATAACCATTCTTTTCATTGGGTTTAGAAAGTCTTGGAGATCCTTAGACAGCCTGTGGCATCCATTCAGGGAGATCTTCCATGGATCATTTACCTCTGATTTCTGCCTCTAAGAGAAGAAAAGTAGAGTTCAACAAGTATTTCCTGTCCAGCATCTCCACTGTGGAACATTACAGAATAAGGGGTTTCTGAGAAGAAAGGCAACCCAACCCACAATCCCATCCCAGTCCAAGGATGATGGGATGATGGGAAAGGTGTAGCAATGAGGTTCAGTCTGTCTCATTCTACCATCTCTGCCCAGTCTCCTTCTTCCACAAGATTTTTTAAAATTTATTTAAACACCATTATTTACAGAGTTGTTGATGATGATTTGTTACAGGCATTCAATATTCCAACTCCAATCCCACCCCCACTGTCACCCTTCCTCCACCATTGTCTCCATTTCCCAGTCCTCGTCAAGCCTGCCCCCATAGCAGGCCCATAATATTTACTTTATATTGTTTATTGCCACTAAATGACTAGTGGAATGACCAAAAAATACTTCAGTAAAAGAAAATTTGTTAAATTGTTGTATCTCACCATGGGGGCATTGAGTCCTTGTCTGAGGGTTTACTAAGCTGTTGTTGTTGGTTGTCTTCTGTCTTATCCTTTTTTGTTTGTCGAGCTTAGTTGGCTTCTATGTTATATTCCCATTCAATCTTGTGTGTTGTTAGTATCATAGCATTTGGAGATGTTGCACTGACACATTTGCTAAAAAAAAGTCCAGAATATTTGAGTGAGCAGTGAGCTTCACACGGTGGCAGTGGTGGGATATGCGTGTGGCTGCTGGGGCTTCTGGAAGTATGGAGAAGTGGGGGGAGGTTGCCCACCTCAATACTGAGGTGGCCCAGAGTTTTCAGCCCAAAGAAACCACTTTATGGTTTCAGATGTACACACACACACACACACACACACACACACACACACACACGGTGTACCTGAAATTTTCAGCAGGTTGGCATCTTTGTAGAGCTCAGTTAGAAGGCAGTGGAGTCTGCCCAGAGGCGGCATAGCAGTCCATGGCAGCAGCTTCTGGGGAATGAGTGTGGCTGTTGGGGTTTAGGTAGGGGGAGCCAAGGTCACCCCAGAGCCTCTTCCACACAGCTTACCCATCACCAGACATGAAGTGAGGTTGTGGCTCAATGGTACAGCAATTACCCCACAAGTATGAAGCCCTGAGCCCCATCCCTGATCCTGCTCCCAATATGATCCCTGGCACTTCAATAAGAACAACAACAAAACGGATGTGGAAATCAAATCTCAAACATTAGAATCAGCCGGGTCTTTGCCGGACTAAACTGGCATCACTGTGACATCTTATCCCAGACATCTAGAGGGTAAAGAGTGTCTCTCTCTCTCTCTCTCTCTCTCTCTCTCTCTCTCTCTCTCTCTCTGCCTGCACCTCTCTCAGGAAAACGGAGCTCATTAAAAAGTAAAAGTTACCAGCTGGTAGAGATCTTGCATCTGCTTTGAAGCTGAGCTAAGAAGTCTTAAGAACAAACTGAAAAATAAAGGACAAGGGGAAAATTCAAAGGAATTCTTGCACAGTCTTTCTTATCATTGCATGACATGGTTTTCACATCAAATATTTAACAGCCCATCAATCTGATTATGGTACAATTAGTCCCACTTCCAAACCTGATTAGCCACTCTGGTTTTGTTTCTTACAAGATTAATTTTAGATTTTTCTCAATTAGGATGAAATGTCAACCAAACTGTAGTACATGAAAAGTGTTAGTAACATTATCATAATAACAGCTTATGCTCTCCCCCAATTAAAACTTATATAGAACACATTTGCCTAGAATGTGTAGTTGAAACCTTTTTCTTCCCAACCTTAAAAAAAAGTGAAAGATACGGAAATGGAATCGGACTTGAAACATTCTGTCAAGAGTTCTTTGCAAATGCTGCCCTAACTCATGCAAAATAAAATTGATCTCCATTTTGATTAAGCTTAATTGGCTCGGGTCCATATGGTTGACAACAACGGGGTATTAAACTCATTTTAGAAGTGATTGCTTTGGAAATAATTTTTGGAGTCCCACATTCTTCTACTTGTATAGTCAATTGTCCTTTATGAATTAGCAATGAGATTGGACAGCAATGTGATTGATTTTCCTTAAGAATTAAGATGAGATATTCTACTTTTAACTAGAAACTTAAAAAGTGTGGCAAGCTCAATACATTCAATGGAGTCTCATAAGATCTCAAGGAAAAGTTCTCATCAAAGAAATGAGCAAGATTGTTAGAGATGGGGATCTGACATAGGAAATCTCAAAAGACATTCTTGGATGACTCTAGTTGCTCTCATCATCCCTCTGCCATGAGAGTCTAGTCTGCGGATGACTTAAGAAAGAAATAAGAAGCAGAACTTCCACATGCTTGGCCAGAGACCAGAGGAACTCCCCAGCTGCCAACACTAAAACTAACCTTAGCACTCATATTCCAAACCAGTTCTCAGAATCATCTCTCCAGGGCAGAACCTGGTGTTTTATCCGACAGAAAAAAAAATGAATTAAAAAGATCTTCAATTTGTAGTTTGGAAAAATTAAGGCAAGAATTAATTTAAAACATCTTACATATGCCTTACTCCAGTGTTTCTCAACTTTCTTCCAACCATAGCTCTCTTCCAACCTGTCTCTTTCCTATGGTTTCGCCTCCCTCATCCTAAAAGTTGCCCCCCAGGTATGCAACTTTTACCTGTGACCTTTTTGAATAGGCCAACAACAGAGCTGCGATATAGTGCCTGGTTGAGAAATGCTGCTTTGTGTAACAACCTTGGAATCTATAAACAATAACCATGAATACTTCCAGTATTTCAGGGGTTTGTAAAAATAAAAGAGAGTGCTAGATCCATGTATGTGTGTGATCTTTAACTTTATTTGGGGGCCATACACAGCAAAGCTCAGAGAACCATGTAGTGTTAGGGATCAAACCCAGGGGTCCCCCCAAGCACAATTGAGCTACAGCCCTTTTGAGCCATCATTCTGGCCCTGTGATATCTTTAAAAAACAAAACTGGGGCTTTGCTTCAAGCCTTTGTTGTCTCTTGGACACATTTTCTTTGCTTGCTTGTCTCTGAGTCTCTTTGTGTGCTATTTCCACTCTTGAGAATCTCATGTTCTCTCTCTTTTTTTAAAAATTTTTATTAGTGAAACACCATGAGGTGCAGTTGTAAACTTAAAAATTTTTGTGCTTGGATTTCAATTATACAATGATCAAACACCCATCCCTCCACTAGTGCCCATTTTCCACCACCACGGATCCCAGTATCCCTCCCAACCCCATCCCCCTCCCCATTCCACCCTGCCTCTGTGGCAGGGCATTCCCTTTTATTCTCTCTCTCTCCTCTTGGGTGTTGTGGTTTGCAAAAGAGGCATTGAGTGGCAATCATGTTTGGTCTATAGTCTACTTTCAGCATGCTTCTCCCATCCTGGGAGGATCCTCCCAACACCCTTTATTGGTGCTCCCTTCTCTATCTGAGCTCCCTTTCCCTCTAGCATGTGTGGTTGGCCTCCAAGCCATGGAGCAAACCTCCTGGTACTAATCTCGGCCACTCTTGGGTGTTAGTCTCCTATTTTGTTACTTTATGTTCCCCAGATGAATACAATCTTTCTGTTGGAGTACACGGATCTTAGGTTTATCAGGTTGCATCTATCACAGTACTCCTGAGTCACTACCATTACTTTGTCTGTCTGCAACCACTTCTATGCTCTCTTGCCTAACCAATTTGTAAGGTCTCATCCTTCTTAGACACTGAAACTAGTACTGTAAGTTAATATTGCCTTTCTCCTCTCCTCATGTCTTTTGAATAGTTTAATGCAATGTCCTTTTTGTATAGATACAGGAAGACAATTAATTAATATGCTTTGTAACTTAGGAATTGATTGGCCTTGAATATTACTAACTCCTGGGCATCTGCTTTCTCAACTTAAGTTCCAGTTGCCCTCACTTCCTAACACCCCAAGGGCAGGGTACCGACGTGGGACTGGATTGAACCAGGGCAAGCCGGTAAGTTATGTGCTACCCTGGCATCGAGATGGGCCAGGCCCAGGTGCCAAGATTCTTAACTATAAATTAAGAAAAGTTTGATCATAGGCAAATGCTGTCATGACCCAAAAGCAACAATGAGACTAGGACCCTGCTGCTAGGAATAGGAAAGATATCTGGCCTGAACACTGCAGTCTGAGATCGAGATGGCCCTAGGAGAGCAATTCTAAGCTCAAAGTATTTCTTACTGTGTCCATACAAAATGATTAATATTATGTATGCTTATATGTTGGTTGGACAAGGAGAGGAGAAACACGTCCTAGAAGCAGTTTTCCTGTGTGTCCTGACTAGCTGGGATGAGACTGAACTTTCTCCCCTTCAAACTGCCTTCAGTAAATGATTTCAATATATTGAGGCAGTTTCTCTTATCTCACAGAAACCTAGCTGGCCTTAGGTATGCAGATCCCAGGTGCTAAGCCAGGCCTGATATTTGGGATGTAGATGCCTGGCTCCAGGCTGGCTGATTTTGGAGATGTAGATTCCAAGCTCTAGCAGACTGGTCTTTGTTGTGCTAATCTAAATGCTTGTAGCTTTGTAGCTTGTGCTAATCTAAGTGCTTGTAAAAAGGTGAGGCCAGGATTACTGGTCTGCAGATGTAAAGAAACAATGTATGTTTTGCCTCAATGTTCTTTCTGTAATTCCTTTTGATGACATCACTATATTGCGCCCTTTAGAGGTACTATGATCTATATAAGGGAGATTTCAGGGCTCTCTGGGGGGACAGGTGCATCAGAGAACCTGGGAGGATGGGGCTGAGGACAGAAGCTGAGAGAACAAAGGCGCACGTGCTTGAGAGATCCTGGGGCCTCCATGACATACATCTCTTCCATATAATAAACTGCTGCTAAGACCAACCAGCCTGGGCCTTGTTTCCTTCCTTTGCCTGACCATTGCATCGACCCCCCATGGAGTGGGGAAACGGTCTGAGACTACCGAATGCGGGCGGCGGGAGAGATAGACTGCTGGCCCTTTTTATTTTTTGTGTGATTACACACTTTCTATGTCTATCCCTCTCTTTCTGACTCATTTCACTTAGCATGATATTTTCCATGTAGTACCACTTGTATGTAAATTTCACGATTTCATCTTTTCTAACAGCTACATAGTACTCCTGAAAGAATCCATATTAGGGCATCAAATTTTTGTGTACTTTAGCTAACTTGCAACATTGCTCTCTGTAAAACTGCTTGGCTGCTTTGCACCTGGGGGAGAGGGGACTTGGAAAGTGAACAGGGCATAACTTCTTTCTAAACCAAGTGTGACAGGATTCAGGTGTATTTACTGTCCCTGAAATGTATTGTCTCAGTAAAGCACCCTGCAGATTTGGGTAAAGGATAACTCAGGATGCGGGTGGTTGGGGGAAATTGCCCTTTCCTGGAATGTATTGTCTCACTAAAGCACCCTGCAGACTTGGGTAACTCAAAACGAGGATGGTCAAGGGAGATTACCTAAGGCTTAATGATTCCAGCTATAACCTTGCTTGTGCTGACAATCGATATACGTAAATGCTGATCTTTGAATCTATAGGCTAAGGAGTGAGGTACTTTTAAATGGATTGGTTAAGAAAGTATATGTTGTTACAAATCTATTGGCTATGAAATGCGCGGGCTTTGCTGTAACGGCCAGTGAAGGCCTATATAAGATCCCCTTTGAAGAAGTTCGGGGCTCTCAGCCACTGCCCATTTTTGGGGTATGCTGCGGAGCCCCAGCATGCTGGTCTAAATAAACCCCGTTTTTACTCCTGCAGGAATTGTGTCTATCTGGTCTCTCTGCTCCTCCCAGGGCTAGGGAATTCCCGATCGATCCCAACACTCCATTGTGTCCATATACCAAAGTTTCTTTAACCAGTCATCTGTTCTTGGGCACTCAGGTTTTTTCCAGATTCTGGCTATTGTAAAGAGTGCTGCAATGAACAAACAAGTGCAGATGTCACTTCGACTATACTTTTTTTGCCACTCTGGGATATATTACCAGGAGTGGTATTGCTGGGTCAAATGGGAGCTCAATTTTTAATTTTTTGAGAATCATCCTTCTTCGTTGACTATGCACCAACATCTCATTATGATGAAAGAGAAATCGAGAAGTTCTACATGGAGCTAGAGAAGTTCTATAAAGAAGACCACACCTTCTACAAGATCATTGTGGGTGATTTTAATGCCAAGATAGGACCGAGAAGATCAGCTGAAGAACTTCACATCGGGACCCATGGCCTAGAATGGAACGAACAGGGTGAGAGACTGTCTGACTTCATCATGTCGACCAAGACCATTCATGGTAACTCACAGTTCCAGAAGGCAGAATCTAAACGTTGGACATGGGAGTCTCCCGGTGGACGATTCCACAACAAAATAGACCACATCATATTCAATCGACGGTTTTGCCTGACCGATGTTGCTGTTGTCCCAAAATTCCGAACGAGATCGGACCACCGTCTCCTTCGTGCAAAATTCTACTTCACAGAGTGGGGAGAAAGGGCTGCAAAGTTTAAAAAGAGAACTTCCAGAACAACCACCAACTGGGAGCTCTTTGGCACTATTGCGGCAACATGGAAAGATGCCATTGCTGACAACATTGACGAGGAATACGATCGACTGGTTGAGCACCTCCATGATTGTGCGAGGAACGCCAAGAGAGAGATAGCCACAAAAAAAACGCCTGTCTTCGAAAACTCTTGAGCTTATTCGCCAGCGTGGTTTGGCGCATGCCTCAGGCAACCACAAAGCAGTGCAGAGATGTGATCAAGGAAGACCTCAAAGAGAGAAGAGCAGAAGTGCTGGTAGATGCGGCAGAAGCCGGGAAAAGTATTCGTAACACCCACCTGTCCGTTGCCAACTACAAGACCAAGATGACTGCCCTCCGACATCCTGATGGATCCATCACATCCTCCAGAACAGCAATGGAGAAGATTATCCATGACTTCTACTCAAATCTCTTCGATAGCCATGTCCACTTGCCAACATACCAAATTCCACAGGATGGATATGTTGTTCCCAACGTTCTCCCTTCCGAAATCCGACACGCCATTTTGTCAGTAAAGAAACGAACAGCACCCGGCCCAGACAAGGTCAGACCTGAACACCTGAAGAACCTGCCGTCAGTACTCATCAACACACTGGCTCGGCTATTCACACGCTACCTGTCTGAATGCAAGTTTCCGTCCCAGTGGAAAACCAGCAGGACTGTACTACTGTTCAAGAAGGGAGACATCCATGACATTGGCAACTATCGCCCAATCTGCCTATTGTCTGTCATCTACAAGTTGTTCACTGAGTCATCCTAAATAGGATGGGCAGAACACTAGATGAAGGACAACCATGCGAGCAAGCCGGGTTCCGCAAAGGATTCAGCACCATCGACCATATCCACACGATAACCAAGCTCATTGAGGTTTCTCAGGAGTTCAAGATGCCGCTCTGTTTAACGTTCATTGATTTAAAGAAGGCCTTTGATTCTGTTGAGACAGAAGTGGTCATTGAAGCCCTAGCCAATCAGGGCATTCAAGTCTAATACATCAAGATCCTCCGTGAGCTGTATTGTGGATTCACTACCAGGATCTCACCATTCTACAAAGAAATAATCATTGATGTCAAGAGAGGGGTTTGGCAGGGTGATACCATTTCACCAAAACTCTTCAGTGCCACCCTCGAGGACATCATGCGATGACTGGAATGGGAAGGAATGGGAGTGAAGATAGATGGTCGGCAACGACACCACCTCTGCTTTGCTGATGACATTGTTTTAATAACACCAAACATCAGCCAAGTGGCACAAATGCTGGCCGACTTTGACCGTGAGTGTGGAAAGGTAGGACTACAGCTGAATCTTACGAAGACAATGTTTATGAGAAACAGCCTCGTTCCTGACCCCCCATTCGCTCTCAACAGAACGACCATCTCCGAATGCAACAGCTATGTGTACCTAGGTCGAGAAGTCAACATGACAAATGACCTGGCACCCAAGCTGCGCAGGAGGAAGAAAGCAGCTTGGAACGCCTTCAAGAACGTTGAAGAAATAGCTAAGAGGACGAAGAACCTCCGGCTCCAGGCACATCTCTTTGATTCTACTGTTCTTCCTGCATTAACATATGCCTCAGAGACCTGGGCCCTACGTAAACAGGATGAGAATGCTATTCGGGTCTCCCAAAGAGGAACTGGAAGAGCTATGCTTGGAATGTCACATTTCACTGAAATGAGAAAAAGAACCCGGAGTTCAGACATCTGTCGACGATCAAGAATCAGGGACGCTGTCTTGTTTGCCAAGGTGTCAAAAATCAGATGGGCTGGTCACGTAATGAGATGGTCAGAGCGATGCCATTGGGCTACACTGGCATGCGACAGGGACAAATGGAGACGTTACTGGCGCCCACTCGAGCAAATCGACGACTAACAGGAAGTTAAATGATTAAGTGATTAAGTGAGAATCGTCCATACTGTTTTCCAAAAGGGCTGAACCAGTCTGCATTCCCACCAGCAGCGAAGGAGAGTCCCTTTCTCGCCACATCCGGGCCAACACCGGTTGCTTTTGTTCTTTTGGATGTGGGCCAGTCTCTGTGGTGTGAAATGATATCTCATTGTTGTTTTGATCTGCATCTTCCTGGTGATTAATGGTGTAGAGCATTTTCTCATGTGCCTTTTAGCCATTCAGATTTCTTCTTTGAGAAAGTTTCTGTTCATTTCATTGCCCCATTTTTTGATGGGGTTGAATGTTTTCTTCTTATGGAGTTCAACCAGTACTTTGTATATACTTGATATCAACTCCTTGTCAGATGTGTATTTGGGGAATATCCTTTCCCATTCTGTAGACTGTCTTTGTATTTTGGTCACTGTTTCTTTTGAGGTGCAGAAGCTTCTTAGTTTAAGATAGTCCCATTTATCTATCTCTGTTTTCACTTGCTTGACCAGTGGCATGACATCTTTGAAGATACCAGTAGCAAGAAGCTCATGTTCTCTCTTAAACACACTTTCTCTCCCTTCACAATATAAAAAAAGTTTTACTTAATTTAAGAACCGTGATTTACAAAGCTATTGATAGTTGAGTTTTAGGCATGTAATATTTCAACACCAATCCCATCACCAATGTCACTTCCCTCCTCCAATGTCCCCATTTCCTACTCCATTACCCCCTCCCTTTTCTCCCCCTCACCACCTGCCCCCTCAACATGCACATTACAAAGTTCAGTGGTTGCAGCTTAGATATCATGTTTTCAGTGTTCTTGAGTCTGATCATCTCACATCTAAGTAAAGTTTCAGTAAAAACTATCTTGCTTCACAAAAAATTAAAAAAACAAACATAGAATTCTACACGTGTTTCTGCGAGCTGAATGCAAAGTTGAAAGTCCATTCAGCTATTTTTCCAATCCCCTGCCACATATTTTTTATAGTCTTTTGTGGACCATCTTGGGGAGGGGCTCTTTGAGCATACCACCAACTGTGCTCAGGGCTTACTAGTTCTATTCTCAGGGGTCATTCCTTGAACAAAGACTGATATGATGAAGTGAGTGCAAGAACCACTCCTCGAAAGTATAATTTCAAGGTGCTATGAAACCCATCATCTTTTCAAGCATTATCAAGTTTGCTAAGTTTGGTAAAGCAAATGATACCCGTAAAAAGAATGGCCAGGTCTATCCATAGGGAGGCGTGATGTGTTCAGGAACCTACTCACCTGGCAGAAAGAAATGATTACATGGAGAAAGTCTTGCTGCCTCTACTTTGAGCCTAAGGACCATGACTACAATAAGAAAGGTTCACTCAGCACTCCTCTGTTGGGGTCGCCCTTACTCCCTGGTACCCTGATGGCATCTTAAAATGTTGGCTGCTCCTTTTGGAAAACAGTATGGACCATTCTCAAGAAATTAGAAATTGAGCTCCCATTTGACCCAGCAATACCACTCCTGGGACTATATCCCAGAGAGGCAAAAATGTATAGTCGAAGTGACATCTGCACTTGTTTGTTCATTGCAGCACTCTTTACAATAGCCAGAATCTGAAAAAAACCTGAGTGCCCAAGAACAGATGACTGGTTAAAGAAACTTTGGTATATCGACACAATGGAGTACTATGTAGTTGTTAGAAAAGAGAAGTCATGAATTTTACATACAAGTGGTACCACATGGAAAGTATCATGCTAAGCAAAATGAGTCAGAAAGAGAGGGATAGACATAAAAAGATTGCATTCATCTGGGGGACATAAAGTAACAAAATAGGAGATTAATACCCAAAAATAGCCAAGATCAGTACCAGGAGAATTACTCCATGGCTTAGAGGCCAGCCGGGCATTCTAGGGGAAAGGGCAGCTCAGATAGAGAAGGGAGCACCAAATAAAGGGTATTTAGAGGATCCTCCCAGGAGGGGAGGGAGATACATGTTGAAAGTAGACTATGGACTGAATATGATTGCCACTCAATGCCTCTCTTGCAGACCACAACACCCAAAAGGAGAGAGAGAACAAAAGGGAATGCCCTGCCACAGAGGCAGGGTAGGATGGGGGGATGGGTGTGGGAGGGATACTGGGATCCATGGTGATGGAAAATGGGCACTGGTGGAGGGATGGGTACTTGATCATTGTATAATCGAAACCCAAGCACAAAAATTTGTAAATCTACAACTGTACCTCATGGTATTTCACTAATAAAATTTTTTTTAAAAAATGTTGGCTGCTTTTGCTGTTAGTGGTAATGAATCAGAGCCCACCTAATGAGAAATTGCTTGATCACTTGACTTCCCGTTAATCGTCGATTTGCTCGAGCAGGCGCCAGTAACGTCTCCGTTTGTCCCTGTTGCATGCTAGTGTAGTCCAATGGCATCTGTTCACTCTAGGAACATGAAGAGCCTCAAACCGATTGTTCATGATCTTGATGAAGAAGTCTGACCATCTGGTAGGTGGGCGGCCACGTGGTCTTTTGACATCCCGTGGGATCCAGTCGGTAACAGCTCTAGTCCAGCGGTCATCTTTAAATCTCATTACGTGACCAGCCCATCTGATTTTTGACACCTTGGCAAACGAGACAGTGTCCCTGATTCTTGATCGTCGACGGATGTCGGAACTCCGGATTCTTTCTCTCATTTGAGTGAAACGTGACATTCCAAGCATAGCTCTTTCAATTCCTCTTTGGGAGACCCAAATAGTGTTCTCATCCTGTTTACGTAGGGCCCAAGTCTCTGAGGCATATGTTAATGCAGGAAGAACAGTAGAATCAAAGAGATGTGCCTGGAGCTGGAGGTTCTTCGTCCTCTTAGCTATTTCTTCGATGTTCTTGAAGGCGTTTCAAGTTGCTCTCTTCCTCCTGCGCAACTCGGGTACCAGGTCATTTGTCATGTTGACTTCTCGACCTAGGTACACACAGCTGTTGCATTCGGAGATGGTCGTTCCGTTGAGAGCGAATGGAGTGTCAGGAACGAGGCTGTTTCTCATAAACATTGTCTTCGTAAGATTAAGCTGTAGTCCGTTGTGTATTCGATATGCCAAAACCAGTAATTAAATAAGAAATAGAGCTCTGATATAAATCCAGACCTCATCACTCAGGTCCATCACCCAGAATGGGGAACTTCTGATCTTCTCAGAAAAAAAAATTACTCCAAGTACCTGCAGAGACTCATCCTCTAATATCTCACCCACCTATCCTTTAGTAACAACAAAGCATCCAGACGCCAGGGCTAAAGCACTAAGCCAGCACTAAGAATATGCCAGGCACTATTTTAAACTTTACCAATAGATACTACAGGGAGTGAAAACAAAGTCCTTGGTTTGCATGATAAGGAAAATAGATCCTGCAAAGCAGAAATCTTTTAGGATTTATTTATTCTTTCATATGTATATGTGTATGTAGATGGATAATAGGTGTTAGAATCATGTTTTGAATACTGGTAATGAAGGAAAAGGTAAAGGGGGGAGAGAAAAAGTGACATGGTTAGTTGCGTAGTAGTTTTCTTTAGTATAATAACTTTTTCTAAGACACAAACTCGATGGCCTTAAAATGTGTTCTTTCACATTTTAAGAGTTCAGGTTGTGGAGACCTGAAGTCCATAGTTAAATGCTGCCAGTTCTGCCATCCTGCCTCTAAAAGCTCTTGGGGAAATTCTTTGCCTGTCTCTTCCACTCCCTGCATCAGTATTCTTACCTGTTGGGCAGGTCCTGCATCCCTTCAATTTCAGACCAGATACAACCTTCTCTTCTTTTGTGTGTCTCAATTCTCCTTCTCACTTTGTCCCTCTAGTACACTTGTTTTTTAAATTTGGAACCCACCCAGGAAATCCAGCATGGTATCCTCATCTGAAAATTGTTGACCAACATCTGCAAGGACCTTCTCCAAGTACAATACACAACTTTACAGATAAAGAACAACTCAAGAACTTCTTAGACTAAAACCCATCATTACATGAATAACTAAATGGGCTACTTCAAGATAATATAAACTCCACAAGCACACAAAACTCCTGTATAAGAATGGCACAAATCTCCATCACCAGCAGCTCACTGGAGATCGCTCTGGACCCCTTACCTAGTCAATTCCACTGGGGCACCTCACATGGAGCTGGTGTGCCCTCTTTGCCCACTTCAGAAGAAACCCTCGTGGTCACGAGCTTCCAGAAGCAAAACCCAGGGATGTGAGTTCCAGGACTAAAACTCCAGGTCTCATGGCAGCATCAGAGATAGACCGTCTCCCCATCTCCCCACCCACTTGAGATTCTGGCTGTGATGCCCACAATCTGCCTCCAGGCGCCATCTCAGCGCATCAGTGGCCTTGATCCAGAGGCTCCCAAATGAATCTCAAAATGGATTAGCTCCCTACAGAGATGTCTCTGGACCATAACCATTTACAATTTTAGAATTCCAAGGACCTCTCGTGATATTCATAATCACTTAATCACTTAACTTCCCGTTAGTCGTCGATTTGCTCGAGCGGGCGCCAGTAACGTCTCCATTTGTCCCTGTCGCGTGCTAGTGTAGCCCAATGGCATCTCTTCGCTCCGGGAACATGGAGGGCCTCAAACCGATCGTTCATGACCTTGACAAAGAAGTCTGACCATCTGGTAGGTGGGCGGCCACGCGGTCTTTTGACATCCCGTGGAATCCAATCAGTAACAGCTCTAGTCCAACGGTCGTCTTTAAATCTCATTACGTGACCAGCCCATCTGATTTTCGACACCTTGGCAAATGAGACAGCGTCCCTGATCCTTGATCGTCGACGGATGTCAGAACTCCGGGTTCTTTCTCTCTTTTGAGTGAAACGTGATATTCCAAGCATAGCTCTTTCTATTCTTCTTTGGGAGACCTGAATGGTGCGTAGGGCCCAGGTCTCTGAGGCATATGTTAATGCAGGAAGAACAGTGGAATCAAAGAGATGTGCCCGGAGCCGGAGGTTCTTCGTCCTCTTAGCTATTTCTTCGACGTTCTTGAAGGCGTTCCAAGCCGCTCTCTTCCTCCTGCGCAGCAATAGAAAATAAATTACCTAGCATCTGCCTCTGGCAGGCATACTTGGATGGTGGTGGGAAAAATCGAGCAAACCATAATGCCCAAAAGTAGAGAGGAAATTGAGGGAAATTGTCTGCCGTAGAGGCAGGAGGAGGGGTGGGATAGGACAGGGGAGATACTGGAGACATTACTGATAGAAAATAGGTACTTGTGGAGGGATAGGTGTTCGATCATTATATGGTTGTAACTCAAACATGAAAGCTTTGTAACTGTATCTCATGGTGATTCAATTAAAGAAGGTAAAGGTAAAGGTAAAGGCCCTCCCGTTGATCGTCGATTTGCTCGAGCGGGCCCAGTAACGTCTCCATTGGAGACTTTGTTGTTACTGTGTCTGGCATATCCAATACTCTCGGTAGCTTGCCGAGCTCTCCGAGAGGGGCGGAGGAATCGAACGCGGGTCGGCCATGTTGGCTGCTTGTAAGGCCAACACCCTACCACCGTGCTATCGCTCCAGCCCTAAAATAAAAATTAAAAATTAAAAAGTTCTTTTAAAAATCTCCACCACAGAAGAGGTAAATGGTCATGAATGATGTCATGATATCACAGAGGGGCAATATGACTGAAGTTTATATACAAGCCACTTCCTTTGTGTGCTCAGGAGAGGACAACGATGAAAATGTGACCATATCAGGAGAGCATATGACAAGTTTCTTCAAAATAGTTCCAAAACTCTGGTAGAATGGGCTGTCTGCTGATCAGAAAGTAATTCACACTTCACCAATCATATCTCAACTATTTTAGAAATTGTTACCTGTGAAAAGAACACGCCTGCCTCCCCTCCCCTCCTCCCCCCACCAGCGCAGAGTTGCCACAAATTTCTCAGGCTGTCTTGGGAAGGGTTTGCCAATAGCCCCAATAGCATAGTGTTTCTCCCAGTCTGGCGTCCACCCTTTACCCTACCTCTTCTCTTATTGCTATTGTGATGTTTGGGCCTCATCCCTGGCAGAGCTGTCAGGGAATATTCCTAGGAGATGTGGAGCAATTTTGGAAATTGAACTCATGGCCTCATGTATGGCAGGTAATCTCTCCAACAATGAGCCACATCCCCAGGCCCCGCAATTTTCCAGGGCAGGAAAGAATTGATGTCTTCCCCACACCTCTGCAGAGTCTGGCCTATGGCAGACAAACAAAGCTTTTTTGGTGGATGAATGAATAGATAGTGAAGATCTTTTTTCACCCATGCTAGGAGCGCTACTCTGTCACAAGAGTCAATGATACTGGCAGAACTGAAAGGTTTGTTTTGACCCAAGGAAGGAATGTAACTAAGAATGCATTTATACTTGTGGTGAGAATGGGCACTTGCCTTGCATGTGGCTGACCTGGATTCAATCCCATATCTTCCCTGAGCCCTACGAAGAATGACTCCTGAATGCAGAGCCAGGAGTAAGACCTGAGCACTGCTGGGTGTGACTCCAAAACGAAACAAAACAAAAGAATGCATTTAGTCTCAAGTCTAGAGACAAGTTGGAGACAGTTGTGTTCATCATCTTAATTAGGGCACTAGAAGAGTTTGGTTCTAGTTTTATATTTGTCCATAGCTATGTAACATTCAGCAAATCACTTAACTTCTCTGGGCTGGAGTTCTCAGCCCTAAGGGTTGGATTTCATTACTATCCTGATGCCCGTTTCAGACTTTACATTCTGTCCTGGGCAAGTATACCTGACAGTACAGTTTTTATTTAAGTCTAAAGTCAGCTGTGCTGGGGCTTTTGTCTATGAGCTGAGGCTATAGTTCCCAACTTGCAGAACCTCCTTACTTGACCTGAGAACCTCCTGCTCCGTGATTCTCACTAAACGGCTCACTTGGTTCTGATCAGCTCTCTTTCTTAAACTTTGCTGAAATAGCCCCAAAGCAGAAGTGCATGAAATGACTTACCTTTCCCCAAAAGCATAGCTGGGGAAAGGTCTATAGACTATAGCTCTTTAAAGATTAGAAACTTAGAGGGGTGTGTGTGTGTGTGTGTGTGTGTGTGTGTGTATGTGTGTGTTTGATGAATATTTCCCCCTTTTATCCCATTTTTAATTGAAGTATCATAGTTATAAAATCAGTAGAAACTTGGATTTTAATTGCTATTTTTAAAAATGTATTACTAAATCTCTTTTCACTATTTAATACCCATATAAATTTCCATTCTTTTTTTTCATTTTTTTATAATTTTATTTATTGAATCACCATGAGAGCAGTTACAAAGCTTTCGGGTCTAAGTCTCGGTCATACGATGAAAAATACATACCTTCACCAGTGCTCATTCTCCACCACCAAAAACCCCAGTATACCCCCATTCCAAACGCTCTCCCTACCTGTGGGACAGATGACCTCCACATTACTCTCTTTCTACTTTGATCGCATTCAATATTTTGACACCAGACCCACCATTATTATTTGGGATTTTACCCCAACACTCAGATCTACCAAAAAGGCAACAGTAACAATTTGTTCTCTATTGCTGATTAAGAATAACATATGATGTTGTGTGGCTGCAGTAGTGGCCATGTGATTTTGAAATTCCGAAATTTTAACAATTAAATCTGGAGGGTTTTCTGCCAAAACCTGCTGGGTTCTGAGATTTGTTCCTGAGTCTCTGGGATCATGGCTGTTAAGCAGCTTGATCAGGAGTCAGAGAGGCCGTTCGTGGGCGATGACTTGGGGTCTCGTTGGGGTGGGGAGGAAAGGATCGGCTCCACCCACATCCCGTGAGGCCCCACGTGTCTCGTCACTGTGGGCCCAAACCTGACTGTCCAGTGGCCTCTGGAGGATGACGGCCACCAGGCCACCAGAGTGAACAGGCCAAGGCACAAAACCTATTCCCACCTGGGGTGGCCCAGCACCAGTAACATACTGCAGGGACCGGACGCATTTCTACCAAAAGCCATTGGGTTTCAAGATTTTTTTCTGAGTCTCTGGGATCATGGCCATTAAGCAGTTCAATCAGGAACCAGAGAGGCCATGCCTCCAATTATATAGCTGAGCCGGAGGTGGTTTGTGGGTGTGTCTCCCACATACCTAAGTTTTGGCCGTTTACTTTCTTGGTAAACTTTGCCCCAAGTTTTTGGGGTCTGGCCAAAGGCACAGCAGTAATTTTGGGCTATCTGGAAGTCTGAAGGCACCATCAGGCTGCTGATGCACTCGTCTCACAGATACAGAATGACCTGCTGGCGACACCATACCCCGTGAATTTCCATTCTATCCCATCCATCTGCTTGTTTTTTAACTTGGGGGTCACACCTAGTGGTGCTCAGGGTTCACTCCTGGATCTGTGCTCAGGAATCACTCCTGGTCATGTCATGGTACCATATGGGATGCCGAGGATAAAATCTGAGAAAGCCACAGGCAAGGCAAGGCAAGCACCCTGCCTGCTGTACTATTGCTTCAGCACCTATATCTTCTTGTTTAAAAAAAAATTCTCCATAGGAGAAAGCATAGCCCAGTGTTGATCCAGGGTTGTAGACTCAGGTGGACACAGAAGCCTAGTACCCCGATGGATGCCTTCCTCGGGATGAGCTTGGATGGCCTCTCCCTTGATTACAGTAGAGCAGAGGAGCAGCTGCAGGTTGGGAGAGAACAAAGAGCCTCCATTATCCTTGATTCTGAGCCTCCTCATGACTCAAGTTCTGCTTTTTTTTTTAATTATTATTTTACCTTTTTTATATTTTTAAGTCGCGGCCGCGCGACATTTTATTTTTATTTTCCTGCTTTGAACACACGGCAGAGTCTGGCACACTCCCCGTGGCGTACCCAATATGCCAAATACCAGTAACAATGATGGGTCTCATTCTCCTAAAGAGCCTTGAATATGGCACATTCTTAAAAATCTCAGGGCTAGGATGAAGGAGACGTTACTGGGGCCTGCTCGAAGCAATCGACGGATAACAGGATGGTCGTGATCGTGATTTTACCTTTTTTATATTTTTAAGTCACACCTGGTGCTGCTCAGGTTACTCCTGGCTCTGCACTCAGGAATTACTCCTGGTGGTGCTCGGGGGACCCCAGGGATGTCGGGATCAAACCTAGATCAGGCACAGGAAAGGCAAATGCCCTCCCTACATCTGCACTATCTCTTCAGCTATCAAGTTCTGCTTTTCATTGCTCTGGTAAGCAGAAACTGGGTGGGATTGGGGGGAGTAGGGGAAATGTTACCGGACATTAGAGGGAGTGGGTGGGAGAGAAACGTGGAAATAAGAAGTACAGCAGGATGGACTCGGAGGGGCTGACCCGACATCTCTTCCATGGCAAGTGCCACCAGACTCCTCCCAGGGGATGACTTCTCTTCCCAGGAGCTGCCTGCCCAGGCCTGCTCTCTCCTCATTTCCCTGCTCCAGCTCCGCCCCTTTGGTCAGGAGGACAGAGGTGAAGCCAGGCCCCTCACTGTGCCCAGCCCTCCCAAAACACAGCGAGAAGCCACCAAGTGGGGCCTGTGGCCATGGAAATGACTGTCCGCTTCAGGCTGACCAGGTCTCTGGAACCACAGAGGGAATCTGGAAGACCCGCAGAAAAGGACCCCTATGAAGCCCCCATGGCCCATTCACTACCCTCACTCACTGCACCCTTGGTCCTTGAGTCCTTGCATCAGCTCATGCCACATGCATGGTTACACTGTCACATCATCAAGTCCTTGAGTCTTTGCAACTTTGTATCTGCCTGCAAAGGGTGCCCTGCATTTTTTTTTCATAAAGAACATCCCACAGGGTAGCACTGTAACACTGTCCTCCCATTGTTCATCGATTTGCTCGAGTGGGCACCAATAATGTCTCCATTGTGAGACTTGTTACTGTTTTTGGCATATCGAATACACCATGGGGAACTTGCCAGGTTCTGCCGTGTGGGCAGGATATTCTTGGTAGCTTGCCAGACTCTCCGAGAGGGAAGGAGGAATCAAACCCGGGTCGGCCACAGGCAAGACAAACGCCCTACCCACTGTGCTATTTTCTGGGTTATCTTTCAACAGCTGGCGGGTCTTGGTAGGGATGAAAACAAGACCCCCTAGGGTGGATATGTACAATTTCCCCTGCCAAAGACCAGTCCTCCCCCTGCTGGAACAACCTCTTGGGCTTATGGGGTTTCTGCCATCAGCAGGTGTGATATGGATGTCAGGGAGCATCCCCAGTACTGGGGCAGCAGTCTCTTCTGCTCAACCACCTTCCTGGACCAACATCATGGGGTCCCTTTGGTCTTCCCTCACTGTTGTGAACCTCTGCCACCAAATGCATCACCTTTTGTCCAGGTGTTTTTGGTGCTGGCCCTAACACAAGTCTATTTTGATTTCTTCCCCTTCTCACAGTGTTTGGCAGAAAACGCTTTTCTTATTTGTCTCTTATCTGAAGTCTTATCCTCTCACCGTTCCCCTTTCATTCTTTAATTCCTAGAAAGTTCTTATCCCCCCACACAGTCCTGGAGAGAGAGAGAGAGAGAGAGAGAGAGAGAGAGAGAGAGAGAGAGAGAGAGAGAGAGAGAGAGAGTCTGCTTTCACTCTCAGCATTTATATGGTCTCCTGGGAAGAAGGGGCCTCGGAGGGCCCCACTTCCTGCTGGTGGAGGCCTCAGGCTTTCCCTGGGCAGAGTCCCAGGATAGCCCACCTAGAGTGACTGGGTTTCTGGGGAAGCCTTTCAGACGGGCCTTTTCAGCAGTACCACCTACACCATAAATAATGTCACCAGCACTGATCTGCATACAGCTGTGAAATATGGTTTCAATAACAAATGCAGAAGCATAAACAATCATTCCTTCGTTTTCCCAGAAGTGCCCTTTTCCTCTTCTCTATCCCCATTTAGATGGTCTGTAAGGGACCAGCAGTATAACACTTCCTTTGCATGTGTGAGTCCCTTGGTTTTGTCCACTGCATTGAAAAAACAAAAGGAAGGAAGGAAGGAAGGAAGGAAGGAAGGAAGGAAGGAAGGAAGGAAGGAAGGAAGGGAGGGAAAAAGAGAAAAAGAGAAAAAGAGAAAAAGAAAAAGAAAGAAAAGCATTGAAGCTCCCAATTTTCTGTCTTCGTTTTTGTTGTTTGGATCATACCTGACACTGCTACTTCTACACTGTGTGCTGGGTGTGGGAAAGAAGGGGTGTCACTTCTGTTGGTGCTTATGGAAACACGTGATGCCTTGAATTAAACCATACCCAGATCTCCTGCATGCAAAGCATGCATTCAGCCCACTGAGTTGTCTCTCTGGCCCAAGTCCCAAAATTTAACCAGCTCTTTGACTCAGTGATTAAAATTTTTTTCTTGTCTCTTGCTAATCTCTCTTTCTTCTGCTTAATTCATAGACCTCTGTATAATAAACCTAAGAGTTTAGAGAAATCTTCCCCTAAGGGTCTAGGGTCGTTTTAGGAGAGAAAAATACCAAATGCTTAGCTTCTGTAAGATGAACCATACTTTGCAAAGCATAATCAAGTGGAAAGTGGAAAGATTCCTTGATATCTTTAAAATGTAAACTTTATACAAATCATGCAAAGCCTGATGTTTTTATGCTACCTTTCAAGTTATTTCTGGCATGTTACATTTTACATAATTCCTCTTTAGATTTGACTTATTGACTAGAAAACTAAACAAGAACATATTTTAGGAAATGCATTAAGGTATCAACATTGGATTTTGAAAATTCAGACTCCAAAAAGATAAGGCTGGAGAAATAGCTTAACAAACTGAACACATGCTTTGCATGCAGTAGGGCTAAGTTCAATTTCTGACACTATATGTTCCGCAGCACCACTAGGAGCAACTTCTGAGCACAGAGGTGAGTATAGCCCATTCCTCACCAAACACATTCAAAAGAGAAAGCGAAATATTGTACAAAGCATATTTGGAGGAGAAGGTCAATACCCTCCACTAAAAGATTATCTAATACTGTTGTTTAGTCTGCTAAAACACAACGATTCTTTTGACAAAGCATTGTGTTTTCTTTAATTTAAATTCATTTTTCTTAAAAATGTAAAAAAAAACAACCTCAATAAACATTTAAGTAGAAAGAAAAATAAATGAACTAAATAGCTGGGTAAATCTTGTTTTAAAACTCAACCAAGTAAATGTAAAGGTCTAACTGGCATAATTAAATAATTAAAGAATCTGCCAGTATCCCAGCCACCAAGCAGCAAGGGTCTTCAAGAGCTGAACAAAACTGAATGCTTTTAAGGATTGGACAGAATTGGGTATAAGATATAGAAAGGAGTAGGTAAGATAAGGAAGGGAAAAAGCAAGCAAGGTCACCTTCCCTTGGGGCTGGGAAGGCTTTATTAGCTAGACTATCTTGCTTAGATTGAACAAGAAATTCCAGACGGACTGGTTATAAGACTATATTCTGGGAGTAGTTGAAATTGCAATTAAGTTAGGTATTAAGTCTTAGTTTGATGAGGAGATCCTTAGCATAAGTAACTCCATTTTGAGCTTGTTGTCCTCTTTTGGACAATCACAACTTAATAACTTAAAAATCTATGTGCCGACAGATTGTGTAAATATTATAAAATACAAGACAGCTACTATAAAATATTTGCAACTTCAAGTTATAGAAAACTGACCAAGAAACAGATTGGCACTGAAGAGATAAGAGTTTATCCCAGTTTACTTATGCATGCAGACTCAACCTGGCTATCGCCAAACAAGATCAAGTTTCCGATACAGTCACAAAGAGTTTTTATGCACTTGTTATAGGTTTTATTGCTTCTAGAGGAAAATTTTTCTTTTAACATACACAATGGTTGCTAACATATACAATAATTGGTCCAATCAGTGACGAGTACAATTGAAGTTCATTACAGACATTTACGAGTTGTTTCTGTGACCCTTTTCCTTCTCAAGCAAAACGGATCAGATTCTCTTCCTTGCTCTGTTCTGTTCGTAGCTTTGTGATTTATGTAACCCATTCATTTTTGTTCAGCTCCTAGAGCAGGTTTTGGCCTGGCCTCTAATTTCCTCACCTCATTAGGACTCGGTTTGCTGCAACAAAACTTTGCAGAAAAGAAAATCAAGAGAACAGTAAACGGGTTCAGAATGAAGACTATACCTGGGGTGAGAAGGTTGAAAGGGATGAGCTGAAAGTGAGGGAAACACATGGTTAAATTTAAATTATGGGCACCAGGGAGAGAACTCAGGGGTCAGGGGCCTATGTTTTGCATGTGAAATACCCTGGGTTTAATCCGTATCTCCATACACCATCCCCCAGCCCCCTCCCCGACCCCCAACACTGCTGGTAGAGCTGGTAGAATCTGGAGGCTCCCAGCAATGTCAAATGCAGCACAAGCGGCCCCAGTACTGTTAAAACTGAGCAACATTCCATCACTAGCCATTGTACTGTCTGACCTGGCAGGCTTTATATTGATTGTTAGGAGTGGGTCCAGGCTCCCTAAGTATTGCTTGGAAGCAATCTTCCATACATAAAACTTCCATACATAAAAACATACATACATAGGCAAATAAGTTTATGCTAAATATCTTAGGTATTTTTTTTTTCAGATAGTGGCTTCATGGGCACTTTTGCAGTAATTAACATCATGAACAACAAAGGAAATAAATAGAAAAAATAATAAATATATAAAATATACTGGATTTTCATCCCAAGAACCCAAAAGTGCCCTCTGGATCAATTTCTTGTATATTCTCCTTAGAATCTGAAGGCATATTCTAATTCTCAATGTACAAAGTATAGCAAAAGACCTGCAAGCAAATACTCTCAGGGAAAGTAACTGAAGTCTTGAGTGAAGCTGCTGTGTTAACAGTGACTGCAGGAAGAGTCCCCAAAGTAATTTGCATTCTACATGACAAGTGCCGTCTTTGAAAAGCAGAGCAAAGTCTGAAAAAAGGGCATGAAAACTTTTAGTAACAGAAACCCACAATTTCCACCTAAGTCAGTCCAAGCTCTTCTCTTCCCTGTGAGCCTGGACAGACAAGACTTGAGGCCTTTTCTGTCGGACCTGAATTCCTATGTAGATTTAGGGATGGTAGGAATGGGAAGCCCTGAACAAAGAGTTACCCACATCTCTAGACCCTAGAAAACTACCACAGACCTGGGTTGGGGGTGGAGGAAGCGGGGGGAAAAAAAAACCACCAAAGACTTTTCAGAATCCAAAGGGAAAGAGATGGTTTTCTTTGCAATAAAAGAAATTAAAATGGGTATTAAGATGTTATAGATCTAGATCCCCAAACATTCCTCACTTCCCATCTCTTTTCCCTTTTCAAAGGGAGCCCATCTCTCAGTTTTCAAGTATTCTACCCCTTGAGTTCCTCCAGAGAAAAAGCCCCCCATCCTGCTCCCCAAACAGCCCACTTCCTCCTTTCAGGCTGAGGAAGTCATATAACTTTCTCCCTGTTTTAACGAATTCACGAAAAGCAGGCAGGAAGTCAAGGGGAAAAAAGGAAATTACTCTGCTAGCAGTTGCACTGAGAGGCACAGATACTGACCAACTCAGGCAGTTGAAGTTCTGGTCAAACCCACTGCTCCTTCTGCTCCTTCCTGCCAACGGGTTGCCACCATCTCTTCAAATTTAATCCAAACCTCACCCCACATTGATACTACAGCCCATTGTACATTGCAAAATGTAAAATAACTGATATTATGTATGTGCACATAGTGGAGTGGGGAGGATCTTTACCTTTACTATTAGTTGATTTCCATAATGCAAATTCTCCCAGGATAGTTGATTTCAGACCACCAAATTGACATCGCTGAATGCAGAACGGGGAACTGATATGCTCAATCAACCCTCATGCCAGCTCGAACTGGCTTCCTCATGTTACTCAATGTGATACTTTTGTTATAGTTCATTATTATTATCATTATACTATTATTATATAAACACTATATCCGGACTCCGCGCCACGCTGTTTTCACTTGGGGTGCCCCAGAGAAGGGTGGACAAGAGCCCTCCCTGCCCCAGGGGACCCAGCCCTGGCAGCTGACCTCCACTACCCAACTGCCGCCACACTCCAGGCCACTTTCCGGACCATGCATCCACAAAACGACCATGCAACACATCATAAGACACTTCCTACCCATTTTCCATAATTACCACACTATGTTAGATGGAGTTCAGACAGTAGGCAACAAATCATAGAGAGAAATATATGCCTCTTGGAGAGTCTGGCAAGCTACCAAGAGTATCCCACCCGCACGGGCAGAGCCTGGCAAGCTCCCTGTGGCATATTCGATATGCCAAAACCAGTAACTATAACAGGTCTCATTTCCCTGACCCTGAAAGAGCCTCAAATCATTGGGAAAGACAGGGAGAAGCTGCTAAAATCTCAGGGCTGGGACTACAAATAGAGACATTACTGGCACCCACTCAAGTAAACTGACAAGCAACAGTATGACAGTGACCGTAGCTATTATTATTATTATTATTATTTGGGTAAGTGGTACACTTTAGTATACTTTTTAAAAAAACAGGGAAGGCTCAATTTTATTTTTATAAAAGGAATAATAAGGGGTTGGGAAAGAAAATACAGTGAGTTAGTGTAAAAAACTATGCACGCAGAAGGTTGTGTGTTCGCGGGCTCTCTGGACGGCTCTATCTCACCGCCCGCGTTCGGTGCCCTAGAGCCTCTGTGTGTGGCCTGCATCGGGACGGCTGTTGTCCAAGGGCAGATGAAGGAAGAGACGAGGGCCAGGCCGGTTGATCTTAGTGGCAGTTTATTACAAGGAAGTTTTTCCCATAGAAGAACTTATGTTGTGGAGGGCCTAGGTTCTCTCAAGCACATGTTCCCCTTGCTAGTCTCTCAGTAGTCCATCTTTCAGCCCTGCTCTCTCCTTCTCCAGCTCCCTTCTAGTCTGGGCTGACACTCCACCCAGTCAGGTAGCCAAATCAACATAAGAAAGCCCTTCCTGACTGCTCAAGGGCAAGATACCTCTTAAGGTGCTTTTCTCTTTTCCTCAGTCCAATAAACTATCAACTATTCCTGAGGTTATGCAGGAAGGATAGAACAGTGTTATCCTACAGGTTAGGTGCTTGTCTTACACATGGCCAACTCAGCTTTGATCCTAACACCCCTACCAGGAGTTATCCCTGAGTGCAGAGCCAGGTATAAAACCTGAGCACTGTGGGGTGTGCCCCCCCACCAAAATAAAAAAGGTAAAGTAAAACCTACTTTTCCATACAATTGTGAAAACCAAACTACAGGTGCATGTAGTCTTAATGGTAATCTTGCTTCCCTCCCACTCCTTCTCTTCTTACATTGCCCAGTATTCCTTCTCCTCAGGCACAATTTTCAAAGGGACCAACACCCACATAAATTCTACTTGTGATCTAGGAGAAGTGCTCCAGCAGACCATAAGCCAGACTTCTCAGAAGGCATTATCTCACAGAACAATGTGAGTATACTCCATGGGCCATTGAATGCTTTTTGATGAGTAGATCTACTTGCTGAGGGTACTGTTTGTCCTCAACATTCCCCAGAGGGATGCCTTGTGGCAATGAGCAATGAGTCTAACCTGATGGCATCTCCCACACAATAAGGATGGTGAATTCCACAATCTCACTGTACCACAGGGAACATACTGCACCACATATAAAACATCAATAAAATAGGTTTCTGTGAAATTGCCCCATTTCCTGTGGGAGGTATTTATGTAGGAGAAAGTGCATTTCTAATTTCAAATGCATGTGACCCATATTAAATTCAAATTCTTAATATTTAGGGGTATCATGGATACATAAAGATACAGATCGTGTACTAACAGAAGTATTATAGTGGCATAAAATGTCTTCCTCCTCCAATAACAAAGTTAATTCTTTCCTTACTGACAAGTGTCTAGAGAGAGCAATATTTACCTCACTCAATAGCCCACACAGAGAGGATTTTGCTCCTGTCACTTCCCTGACATGATTGGCAGGAAACACCTGAGACTTTTTTAAAAGGAAATTCTCAGCACTGAAGTGATAGCACAGCGGGTAGGGCATTTGCTTGCACGTGGCTGACCTGGGTTCAATTCCCAGCATCCCTTATGATCCCCCGAGCACAGCCAGGAGTAACCCCTGTGCGTCGCCGGGTGTGACCCAAAAAGGAAAAACAAAAGGAAATTCTCAAATTCACATTTCTCCCTAAAAGAGTGGAATGTAATTCCCCTCACCTTGAGTATAGTCGTGTGTGTGTGTGTGTGTGTGTGTGTTGTTGTCAGATATTTAACAGAGGGCCTCACATATGCAAGGCAAGCACTCTACCACTCAGCTAGCTATACCCCCAGAGCAGAGCATATAACTTTTAATGAATATGGTAAAAATGATGAATTATTACTCACAATATTAGGTTTATTTGCTCGAGCGGGCCTAGTAATGTCTCCATCGTGAGACTTCTTGTTACTGTGTTTGGCATATCTAATACATCACGGGTGGCTTGCCAGGCTCTGCCGTGCGGGTGAGATATTCTCGGTAGCTTGCTGGGCTCTCTGAAAGGGGCGAAGGAATCGAACTCGGGTCGGCCATGTTGGCTGCATACAAGGCAAACGCCCTACCACTCTGCTATCGCTCCAGCCCATTAGGTTTATTAAGAGACAAAATACATCTGTCTTAGGGCACTTGCAACGCCCTGTCTTTAATAGTGCCTCTGAAAGGCACATAACAAAGGACCTGAATCCTCCAGCCAAAGTCCATGGAGCACCCATCTTGAAAGTGATCTTTCAGTCCCAGTCAGACCTTTAGAGACTAGAGTTCTGAGAGTTAACTTGGCCGCAAATACATGAGGTATCTTGAACCAGAACCACCCAGTCAAGTTATTTCTGGATCCCTGAGCCTCAGACTGTACAAGATGTTTCTTGATTTAAGCTGCTATGTTGTAGGATGATACATTACACAGCAACGGGTAACTAATGTGGCTTTCTAAAGGTCATGTTCCAGGACTGTGTCTTTATCCTTTAACTGATTGCATTTCTACTTTTGACGGCTCTTCTCTTTCATAGTCCCTTCTAGAACCAGAAGATGCTCTTCTCACTTCTCTCTCTCTCTCTCTCTCTTAAACATTACAGTTTTGATAATTGAATCACAATAGTTATCAAGTTCATGGTATTAATATACAAAGTTACTGCCCATTCTATCACCAAAGTGCCATGATCCTCTTCCCATATGTCCCCTTCCTTCCCTCCCACCTCTCTCCACACTATTTGTTAAGTGACAGTTATGGGTTTTGGTGCATATTTTTGCCTCCTTTAGCAATACCCTATGTGCTCCAGACCCCCCAGCCCATGATCCCATGTTATTTCCTGGCAACCTATTTGTTCCCCACCCCCTCTTCCCATGCCCAGTTCTCTCATTGTCTGTATTCCAACGTTTATTGATTGATATTGTCCCTACCCTTGATTTGTTTCCCTCTTTCTCCTTACCTCCCCTCGCCCGGCTCTTTGCCTTTCTTAGCCTCCTCCCTGGCATGCTCTGAGTCCTGCCACACAAATATTCAGCCCACAGCCCCATCTGAGTCTGTGCCCTCATCTGTTGTTTCTGTGGTCCTGTCTGTGGTCACTGTGCCAGACTCGTAACTTGGTCCCAGCAATTCTCAGCAAGGCCACCAGCCATCACAGTCCCACATACACAAGATCTCCAGAGCGTAGCACTCCTTCAAAAGGCCTGGAGATAGTAGCACTATAGCACTGTCCTCCCGTTGTTCATCGATTTGCTCAAATCGGTACCAGTAGTGTCTCCATTGTGAGACTTTTTGCTACTGTTTTTGGCATATTGAATGTCCCACAGAGTGCTTGCCAGGCTCTGCTGTAGGGGCCTGGAGATAGTAGAAGACTAATATCCCGGACCAGGGAAAACAAGGGCTAGGAGGACTGGTGAATAGTTGGCATCTACTACAAGTCAAGTGTGTGTGGGGGTGGAGGTAGGTAAGATAGAGAAGGGACCAATATGACAATAATAGTTGGAAGTGATCACTCTGGACAAAAATTGAGAGTTAAAACTACGTAAAGGGATATAAACGACAACCTTTCAGTATCTGTATTGCAAACCACAATGCCCAAAAATGAGGAAGAGAGAGAGAGAGAGAGAGAGAGAGATACCTGCCAAAGAGGAGGGTGGGGGTGGGAAGTGGGGGGTGAAGGAAGGGAAACTTGGGACACTGGTACTGGGAAATGTACACGGGTGAAGAGATGTGTGATGGAACACTGTATGACTGAAACCTAATCATGGACAGTTTTGTAAAGGGCTATCTCACAGCCACCACCATGCTGAGACCACTCTCCGCACACATGAAGGTACTGGCAGAGGGACAAAGCCACGCGGGTTCCGGGGCCGAGATCTCCAAGCCTACTCGGATTTGGGCCGAGCATCCTCCACCCAGATCCTCCAAATTCCAGTAGGCGGGGGTTACACCCACCAACTGGCCCCCTGGCGCCGTGTAATCCCATCAACAGCCAAGACTCAGAAACTATAAAAACCAGCTCCCGGTAGGCAAATGTCTTACTGCTGTACCACATCTTATTATGACATCTTATTATCTCATTCCTACTTTGGACAAACTGGCAGGCTACCGAATGTAGCCTGCCCACACGGCAGAGTCTGGCAAGCTCTCCGTGGCGTACCCAATATGCCAAATACCAGTAACAATGATGGGTCTCATTCTCCTAAAGAGCCTTGACTATAATCTCAGGGCTAGGATGAAGGAGACGTTACTGGGGCCTGCTCGAGGCAATCAACGAATAACAGGATGATTTGTGATTTGTGATTTGTGATCTCACAGCGATTCAATTAAAATAAAAGGAAAGAAAGAAATATCTAATGTATGAAATCCAAAACACATGCTAAGTGATTCACATTTTACCAATAATTTGTAGCTACCAATTTTTTTAAAGCAGAAATAAAACAAAATTCTCTGTCAAAAAAAAAAGGTCCTAGAGAGTGAATGGTTCCCACCCTGCTCAGAAAGTGCATCTGGGGGGACTCTAGGGGGACTCATACCCCATCCCATCCTGGAAGCAGACAGCATTGGTCCCATGGGATAGAGATGGATCAAGTGTCAGGTGACCTGGCATAAGAAGGAAAGGGGGATGGGGCCCTGAAGACAGGGCCCTACTGAGGACCCCGGGTGACTGGGCAGTTGGCTGGGGAGGATGACTTGGCTCTGCATGGCTGCTGGCTCGATACCATGTCCTGGCTCACGTCTCTTGCTGGGTCGTTTCATCTAGAGCTTCCTGGCAACCGTCAACAAGGAAGCAATCCCGCTAAGTGCCAGTAGCAGAGACTCCAGCACGCTGGGTTCTGGGTTCTCCCTATAATGAGAAGCAAGGGCGCCCTGAATCTCCTGCGTCTTCATTTCTGAGGCCGCAGGAAAGGGGGACAGTGCTCCCAGCTGTCTTTCCCTGGGCACTCAAGGTACACTTGTTGTGGACTCTGCCTTCCCATCATGCCTCTGCTTGGCGGGGAGGATTATGACCCCCGCTAAGTAGGAGGGACCTGGAGGCTCAGAGGCATTGGAGAACTTGCGGCAGTGACAGGCCTAGTAAGAGGCAGATGTGGGATTTGAACCTGGACATTGTGGTGCCAGACCCCACTGTCAGGCTTTAGTCTCCCCTGCCTATCAATGCATATTCATGAATCTCTATAAAGTGGAGATACTAATATGTTCATCTTATTTAAGTTGATACAAAGTTACTCACGGGGTCCCAGAAAAGTTGTGTCCAGTCTGTATGCTGCCATCCCCAGTAGCAACTAAAAATGGAATACCCCGGGCAGTACGTACAGCCAGGGGCACTGAGAAACTGCAGACACTTATACCTGGGGCTCAGGGCCTAGGCCTGGCTCTGCACTCAGGGATCACTCCTGGATTTGGTCGGGGCACCATAGGAGATTACAGGGATCCTCCTGGGATCAGTCAAATGCAAGGCAAGTGCCTTAACCCCTGTGCTATCACTCCAGCCCCCACATTTCCCTTTTGTTAAGACTTCAGTCATCTTAGATCAGGATTCAGGCTAATAAGCTCATTTTAACCTAATTACATCTGCAAATGTACCCCACCTCCAAATAAGATAGAGATAGATAGAGATAAATATAGATAGACATAGATGGGAAGGGGGAGTATAATTCAACCTGTAGAGTGCACGGCATTATAGCTCCATCCTGTCACTGTCACTGTCCTCCCACTGTTCATCGATTTGCTCGAGCGGGCCCAGTAACGGCTCCATTTTGAGACTTGTTGTTACTGTGTTTGGCATATCGAATGTGTCACGGGGAGTATACTCTCAGTAGCTTGCCAGGCTCTCTGAGAGGGGCGGAGGAATCGAACCCGGCTTGGCTGGGCTGGCTAAACGCAAGGCAAATGCCCTACCACTGTGCTATCGCTCCAGCCCAGCTCCATCCTAATTGTTTTTATTTTATTTTATAAAGTAGTTCACAATATTTGACTACATTTAATACTCAAACACCAATCCCACCAACATTACACCTTCCCACCACCATATTTCAGATGTTTCCATCCTAAACACTAACCCCTGCCCAGAAAGCAGAACTCGAGTTTTTTCCCTCAGAGCTCTCAGTTTGAATTTCCAAAGTGAAAGCTATTATAGGTTAGGACTGGGGAGGTTAAGTGAGAAGTTTAGGCGCTTTTAATGCATATGATTGACCTTGATTCGATTCCAGGCACAGCATATATGGTCCCCTGAGCACTGCCAAGGGTCATTTCTGAGCATAGATCCAGGAGTAAGCCCTGAACACTGCTAGGTATGCTCCCACCACTCCACCCCACAATTTATTCGACACCAATTCTCAGGTAGGAGGTTTATTAAATTTCTTTTGTATGGTCCTCAAGTTTTCCATAGTCACCATCTGTTTTATTCCATTCTTATGGCTAACCAGTCATGCTGCTGCTAATTTAAGAAATATTTACTTTAGCTTTAGTCAATATTTGACTTTCTTAGCAGACATTATACCATCATACCATTTAAGTGTTTATTAAACCATTGAAATGAAGCCTTCATCTCATTTAATATTTCTCTTTGTACAAACCGGTGTCGCAAAGAAGATCACAGCTGAATTCAAAACTGACTTCGGTTGGTTTCACCCATAATCACTCTGAAGATCTGGAAATGTGTGGGATAAAAGCAGTTCAGAAAGAAGAACCAGCCCACACACAAAGTTTGAAGTGAGTTTGTTTGTAACCCCCAGGACTTCCAGGCCCAGGGGAAGAAACTGTCCATCTTCAATAAAAATCACTGATGAGCTTTTTGTCCTTCTGGAAGCATCTGATGATTGTCCATCAGTTCTCAGAATCTCCCTCTGGCTGTTCCTCCAATCGGATGGATCGTCTGCATTTCTTTCTCACCAGGTGAAGTGGAGAAACTCTTCCTCCTCTGGCCGCAGTGCATTGACTCTGGAAAGGGCATGCAAACTCAGAGAAGCTAAGCATGGAGAGATAACACTTCCTTCTTGAAGAGTGCAAGTGCTTTGCATGCCCCCCAGCACAGGACAGGAGGAGAAAGCACCTCTGGTGAATACGCTCCTTCCAGAACCCCATGGTGGCTCTCTGCAAACAAGCTTATGGACTCTGCTAGGAGCCGAGTCCCTGATGATGCACAAAGCAGATCCGTTTCCGGCTGCCTCAGGAAGAGGCAGGAGAAAAAATAGACACACAAACAAGGCAATAAACATCTGAAAAAACACAGATGCCCAGCTTGAGGGGAAACTTTGAAGAGGTTGGTCTGAGAGTAGACTGGTATCTCTGAACTGAGCAGTTCAGGATGCCTCCCCTCCGGTGGAAAAACTGCTTTCCCATGTCTGGGCCACAGGATCCAGTCATGGGAACAGCAGGGAGAAGGGCAAGCCCCAGCGAGGCCTAGCGTCTGCAAAGGGATAGGGGCAGGAAGGAGCGTCTGAGAAGAGAAAGAAAATGAACTTCCCACCCCCAAATGTTTGCAGTGAGTGAACATTCAGATGAGCGAAGCCCTGGGTTCCATCCCCAGCACCACAAACAAAAATTTACAAAGGGGGAGGAGCATACATTTACTTTAAGTAACTGGGTTTGGGGTGGAATTATTTTTGAATCTATTTTTCTATATTTTCTGAATGTCTTTAATTAGCCTGAATTACTTTTGGTTTTGAGGGGGGCAGGGCTGCGTATGTGAAGGGTGGGGGTTGGGCCACACCAGGCTGTTGCAGGAGCTTACCCCAGGCTCTGTGCACAAGCATGAATCCTGGAGGCGCTCAGGAGACCATATGTGGTACCAGAGATCAAAACAGGCTCTATCACATGCAAAGCAAGCACTTTAACTCCTGTATTAGCTTTCCAGTCCCGTAAGCATGAATGACTTTTTTTTAAGAAAGCAAAAACTTGGAGCTGAAGTGATAGTACAGCCAGTAGACCATTTGCCTTGCCCATGGCCGACCCGGGTTCAATTCCCAGCATCCCATATGGTTCCCTGAGCACCGCCAGGGGATTCCTGAGTGCAAAGCCAGGAGCAACCCCTGTATATCACCAGGTGTGACCCAAAAAGACAAAAAAAAGAAAAAGAAAAAACTTACATCTTTAAGTAAAATCATCCTTTTTCCTCCTCTGCCTTGGCACACTCAGAATGTTTTTCATCTTCTGGTCCTCTGCCTTAACCTTTCCTGGAGATATAGGCATGGATGGACTTTTCTATTCCGCGCTGGGAACAGAGACGTCCATATCCATCGGATATCCTTGCTTCGGTAACTACACCAATACTAATGAACTACACATAAAATAAGTCAGGAGTTGTAAATGCACATTTACAGTGGACCATGTCTACAGGCCAGGGGCCATAGCAGGCAGTTACTACAAGCTAATACATGAAAGGGAAAATGCCATCCAAAGTGGAGAAGCAGTTCTGATATCTAGAGGAATTGTAACTCCCATTAGAGAGGGGTCTTCCAGGGGGGTGTGAGTGAAAGGTAACTGCAAAACTGAGGGATGGACAGTGGGGGCAGTGGGTCTGGATTCAGAAGCCTAAGAAAAGTAAGGTCTGGGTGCTGTCCCAGATCAGAAACCCTGGAATATAGATTCTGAGATGGAGATTTGCAAACAGACAAGTAGGTGGATTGAATTGTGCCTCCCCATTCCTAACCACCACCATGCCAGAAAGGAAAAAAAATTTAAAAAAAATAGCCTGAAGTCTCAACCCCCATATCTCATTTGGAAATAGAATCTTGATTCCTTTTCTTTAAAAATATAAATGCTTCATGAATGTATATGTATCATCCTTACGCATCATCACCTCTGTGTTCTCCTAACTGTATTAGATGAGTTTCTGCAGGTACAGTTGGCTTAGATGAAAGCACCCTGGGTTAGACTGGACCTTTAATTCAAGCTGATAAGCAGCTTTTTAAGAAGAGCAACATTTTGACAAGAAAAGAAAGCACCCCGTAATGATGGAGATAGAGCTTGGAATGAGGCCTCTGCCAAGAACACTGAGGATTGCTGAAAACACTGAGAAACCAAGGCAAAATATCCCCTGAGGCCTTCAGGATGTGGTGTGCCTGGCCAGTCATCAGCTTGACTTTGGGTTGGTTACGTTCAGAGTGGTGAGCAAATTTAGTATTGATGTCTCTATGTCACCGGTTTAGGATGCTTTCTAATGGTAGCCTTAGAGAGCCAATGCGGTTGACAGGTGCTCTCAGGAACTCTGGATGTCAGGGTGGCACAAAGCCTGACCTAGGCAAAGAGAAGCTGAACTGTGTGGTGCAATGGAAAAGGCAGTCTCAGCCCATAGAGAAGACTGCAGGTGGGAGATCTTACCAAAATATTCCAGGGGCCAGAGAGATATTGCAGGAAGTAAGGCATTTGCTTTGCCTGCGTCATATCTTGGTTGAATCCCCAGCATCCCAGATAGTCCCGAAGCACTAACAGGAGTGATCCCTGAATAGAAATCCAGGAGTAAGCCCTGAGCACTGCTGGTATGTTTGGTATGGCCCCAAAATCAACAAAAAATGTTCCAAATGGAAGCAGTGGTCCTACAAGTGAAACTTGTATCAGTGAATCAGAACAGTTCCAGATGGGGGCTGGAGCGATAGCACAGCGGTAGGGCATTTGCCTTGCATGCAGCCGACCTGGGTTCAATTCCCAGCATCCCATATGGTTCCCTGAGCACCTCCAGGAGTAATTCCTGAGCGTAGAGTCAGGAGTAACCCCTGTGCATTGCCGGGTGTTACAAGAAAGAAAGAAAGAAAGAAAGAAAGAAAGAAAGAAAGAAAGAAAGAAAGAAAGAAAGAAAAGCCTGAGTGAGGCAACTTTCTTGCTCCAAAGGCAGATTCCAACAGCTGCCAGTGCTCTGGTCACTGGAGGCTGGGTTGGTAAGTGCCTCCCCACATTGCCCACTACTGGGGACCATTGTGTCTGTCCTTGGGCAAAGCCCAGGCACCAACTTTGGAAAGAAGGTCTAAAGGGAAAGAAGGTAATGAGAGAAGACAGACAGGGCCCTGGGAGCTAAAACACTTCAGTGCAGCCCCAGACACAGTCCAGTATGGAGGTCTGTGCAAAAGGCACAGAATGAATGATCTCTTGCTTATGATCTCTCATGCAAGATGTATAGAAACATAGTAGGGAGAAATAACAGATGCCCAAAGGCAATAAAAACAAAGAACAGGAGAACACATCTTCAGCAGGACGCTTGGCACTGTGGAAGGCAAGGAGTGGGAGAAGAGAATAAGACAGGGAAAGGGAACACTAAAGTGAGATGCGTGATACCCCATAAGTAACAGTATTATAAATCACACAGTCTAAAAGAAAAAAGGATGGGGAGAAGGGGACTGTCACAGAGGCAGGTGGAGGGGAGAGGGAAACTGGGGACATTGGTGGAGGTCAGTGGGCACTGGTGAAGGAATTGGTGTTGGAATTATGTGCCTGAAACTTAATCATGAATAATGTTGTAATTCATGATGACTGTTTTTTATATATATTTTAAATGAATCACCATGAGATACAGTAACAGACTTTCAAACTTTGGTGATTAGGTTTCAGTCATACAATGATCAAGCACCCATCCCTCCACCAGTGCCCATTCTCCACCACCAATATTCCCGGGATTCCTACCACTACCACCACCCCACCCCCCAACCCACTCCCATCTCTGTGACAGGCACATTCCCTTTCACTCTTTCTCTCCTTTTGGGTGTTATGGTTTGCAACACAAGCCCTCATGTAGTGGCCATCATGTTTGGTCTATAGTCTACTTTCAGCATGCATCTCCTATCCTGAGCGAGCCCTCCAAGCATCGTTCACTTAGTGGTCCCTTCTCTATCCCAGCTGCCTTTTCCCCCAGCATTTGAGGCCAGTTTCCAAGCCGTGGAGCAATCCTCCTGGCCCTTATCTCTATTATCATGATGACTTTTTAAAAAGGGAGAGGGAGCACAGAGGTTAAGGCTCTTGTCTCATATGCAGCCCACCCAGTTTTGAGCCCTAACAGCACAAGGTCCCCTGAGCATTTGCAGGTTGGTTCAGGGACCCTGCACTGCAGCACAGCCTCCTCAGTCCTCGTGTTGAACCCCCCAGCCCAACTAGACGAGAATCACCTGGATCTTCCCCATCCCCACCCCATCACCACCTCTTGGGAGACACACCCAACCCTCCTCTACAAAAACAAAAAAGCAAACCCATGAAGGGCAAAGTATGGCCTCTCCTCTGTTGAGGACTCTCTCCTTGCTAAGTAAAGAAGTTCTGCTCATTGTCAGCTATCAGGCAAGTTGGGGCTTTTTTTTTTTTTTTCATGACAAACCAAACCTTTTTTGACTCTTTTGCCTACGATTTTCCAGCAAGATTTGCTATCAATTGCCAGGTAGCTGTGATTTTTAACAAATCGTGTCTTCTCCAATCTTCTTCCCCAGTCCACTGCTGAGACTTGATATTTGGGAGCACAAGGAAGGTGGCTCCCATCTCAACTCACAAAATCCTCAACACAGAAGACTTAACTGCAACAACAGCTTAGTAAATAAACCCTCAGGCAAGGATTTAATGTTCCCATGGTGAGACACAACAATTTTCACAAATTTTCTTTTTCTGAATATATTTTTTATCATTCCATTAGCCCTTTAGGGGTAACAAGCAATTTAAAACGAATTACTGTGGGCCTGCTATGGAGGCAGGCTTGAGGGGTGATTGGGTAAATGGAGATGGAGAGAAGGTGACAGTGATGGTGGGACTGCTGTTGGAATATTGAATGCCTATAACAAATTATCATGAGCAACTTTATGTATAAACACCAGGTGGCTAGGGAAAGCCCACGGCTCTCTCTCACCACCTGCGTTCGGTGGTCTCAAGCGTTTACCCACCCGGAACGGCTAATGCCATGAGCAGACAAAGGAGGAAATAAGGGACAGGCTGTTTGGTGATCAGTTGCCGTTTATTCCATTCTCTCCATGCGCCTGTTCCAATCTCACTAAGCCCCTTATTCTAGTCTCACACTGTCCCTCATTCCTGTCTCCTCCTGTCTCTCCCACTCATCTCTCCACTCTCCCACTCGGTCTCGCTCTCTCAACTCTCCCAACTCCCCCGCATTGGGGGTAGCAGAGTCAACATATCAAAGCCCTTCCTGATCACAGATCAGGCTCAAGGGTGGAAATACCACCTAGGGGGGTTTCTCCTCTCCTTAGTTCAATAACTTAATTAGCCTCTTAATTCTACTTCTTAATATTAGTTATTTTGTATGGACACAGGAAGAGATACTTTAAGCTTGTCGGGTGACTCTCCTGGGGACATCTTACTATAGGTCTCAGACTACAGTGCTCAGACCAGATTAATCTTTCCTAACCTTAGCAGGGTCCTAATCTAGCTGTTACTTTTTGGATCATGACAGACTTTGTCCATGACCATGCTCTTAACTTACAGTTAAGTACAATGGCACTTTGGCCAGGCCCATGTCGATGCCAGGGTAGCTCACGGCTTGCCCTGGGTCCAGCCAGTCCCTCATCGGGACCATGCTTTTAGGGTGCTAGAAAGTAAGGGCAACTGAGGCTTAAGTCTAGAGGACAGATGCCCAGGAGTGAATATTATTCAGAGTCAATTAACTCCCAAGTTACAAAAGCAGAGCATTAACTATCTTCCTGTGTCTATACAAAAAGGACATTGCTCTGAATTAACTATGCAAAGGACTTAAGGAGAAGAGAAAAGCAATATTTACAAGTTAACAGAGTCTGATTAGGAGATAAAGGTGATTCACTGGTTGGGGAAGCAGAGCACAAGAGCTTACAATTAAACACAGAGGAATGGGAGCACTGTGATGGGAGTAACCCAATAAACCTAAACTCCCTGTGGCAAACTAATGTTATCCTACAACTTTGTAAATCAGTGTTTAAATGAAGTGGAAAAAAACCTGTTCCCTTTGTGAAAAAAAAAGGAGGTGAGGGGAGGTTATTCCCTTCCTGCTCCAGACAACTGTTCCAATATTTGATGACATTTTTACATGTCTTTAAATCTTTTCCCCAGGTCAGTTTCTGGGCTGGATAAACTCTTCCACTAAGTTGCACTAGGAGTTTCCTTGGTCTTGATCTTTACACATATAGATGCCATATCAATATATGATAATCAAATAAATATTATAATAGATAGAAATCAAACAAATATTATAATAAATAGATCTTCTAACATTTATTCAACCATCATACATTTGTTAAGCATCTCTTTGGGGCCAGGCACTTCATTAAGTTCTAGGAACACAACAATAAACAAGGAAATTCCTGCACCATGAGTTTATAATCCACAGGAGCAAAGATAAGAGAAAATCTCTCTAGTATGACGAGTACAACCTTTTGAGCGAAAAGGTCAGGAACACAGGATGTAGGTGATACTGCCTAGCTTTAAATTCCATCTTCACCACTCATTGGGTGTGTCTTTGAATGACGTCCTCTCTTGACCTTAGTTCCTTTATTCATAAAAGGGATAATTACAACAGCGACCTCATAACATTGCCATGAGGGTTTCCAAGTGAATCCTTGAAACAGTGTCTGGCACAGGGAAAATTCTCAGTGAAAGTTGATGGTGATGATTACTATGGTATTTGGATTCTATGAGAGGGGCTGGAGAGACAGTACAGTGGGTACAATGTTTGCCTTGAGCACGGCCAACTCGGATTCGGTCCCCAACATCTCACATGGTCCCTTAGTATATCAGGGGTGATTCCTGCTTGCAGAACCAGGAGTAAGTGTTCAGCACCACTGGGTGTGGCAATAAATAAATAGAGAAATAAATAAGATTCTATGATAATCGAATCTTCATTTTTGTTGTTTATTTTTAATTTTAGTCACCAAGATTAACAATTTTACAGTAATGGTAAGAATTTATGCATATGACATTCCAACACTAGCCCCATGAACATGGTGTCTGTCCCTTCCACCTTTGTCTCAGGGTTTCCTTTACCCACCTCCTGACCTCACTATCCTCACCTCATTCCCCCACCTTACCACCCTGGTAAACTGCCTTCTGTAGGTATGATCTCAGGAGAACAGAATCTTTAGAAACTTTAGTGATGACCTTCAATTTCTGTCAACCTATTCAGTGGAGCAGAAATTCATTGACAGAGACAGGAAATAAGAGGTGGATGCCCAGAATAGCATTGACTTGCTTCTTTTAAAAAAATAGTTAATTACTATGGATCTGGGGCCACAGTCAGCAGTGCTCAGGAATCACTCTTAGTTTTGTGCTTAGAGATCACTCCTGGCAGTGCTCAAGGGACCACATGCATTGTGGGGGATTTGACCATCTACAAGGCAAGTGTTTAAACCCATGCACTCATTCCCTGGCCCTGGATTTGTTTTTCCTAAGCCTCAGAATTGAGGGAACAAAGCTCTCCCCCAACCCTCTGAGAGGGAAGAACTTACTTGGTAGAATTCTGTGGGATATTCAAGTCTGGAATTGCTCAAAAATCTTTCCATATAACTGCATGGTGCTGACACTCCCTGAATCCCCCCTGTTTTTAGGCTTTTATTAGCACTAAATCCATGATAACGCAAGTGGGTATGATGTGGCCATAACAAAAAGGTATGTTGGGGTTTCCACCTCCCATCCCCACTTCTCAATTTAGCTTTGGGGCCACACCCTGCAAATCACTCAGAAATTGCTCTCTGCGGTATTTGGGAGACCAAGTGCTGAGAACTGAACCTGGAGACTGAATTGGGGCTCCTGCATACAAATTTGCGCTATCATCTCCCTCACCTTTAAATCTCATTTTAATCTCCAGTCTGAACTCTGCTCCCACGGGATGACAAAAACTCCACTTGGGCCTGCTTTGATTCCCTTGCCCTGTTCCTGGATTTGACCTACTTGGGAGTCAGAAGCATCTAGAGGAGGTCTTGCCAGTCACTCTCTCTGTCCATGCTTGCATCAACAGGAATGCCTCTCTGCTCTTCAGTCGGGGTCCACACCTCCCCTGCTGAGTTATCCTGCTGTTCTCTTTTTGTATCAGGTTCTCAAAACCTGGCTTCTCTCCCTGCTCCATCCCATACTACATGTCTTCCTCTCTCCTTCCTCTTCATCCAATCCTCATGAAGATGCACACAGGGAGATGCTGCCTGAGTCCATACTCCACCAGTGCACACCATTGATCCCAGAGGTCCTCCAAGAAGGCTGAGCCAGTGATAGTACAGGGGTAGGGCATTTGTCTTGCATGTGGCTGACCTGGGTTCAATCCCTGGCATCCCATATGGTTCCCAAAGCACCTCCAGGAGTAATTCTTGAGCGCAGAGCCAGGAGTAACCCCTGAGCATCTCTGGGTGTGACCCAAAAAGGAAATAAAAAGGCTGAACTCTCCAGAAAGAAAAAGTCTGCCCGATAGCCATTATCAGAGACCAGGGCTGTCTGCTCATTTATCAATTCTTTTCCAGGAAAAATCCCTAAATAAAATTAATACTGATAAACAAAAACATTCTTACTAGACGTGTGATGGAACATTGTATGACTGAAACCCCATTATGAACAACTTTGTAGCTCTATCTCACAGTGATTCAATAAAATTTTTTTTAATTCCTACTGTTTCTACGGGACTCCACACCAGGCTGTGGGGTGGATGAGAGCCCTCCCCACCCCAAGGGACTCAGCCCTGGCAGCCAACCTTCACTACCCAACCACTGCCATGCTCCAGGACGCTTTCTGGACCTCATGGCTTTGCGGCCGCGTGACACATTATAAGACACTTCTTACCCTTTTTCCACAATTACTACACCATATCTGATGGGGTTCAGACAGTAGGCAACAAATAGTAGAGAAAAATATAGAAATATATGCCTTTCAGAGAGCCAGGCAAGCTACTGAGAGTATCCCGCCCTCACGGGCAGAGCCTGGCAAGCTCCCCGTGGCGTATTCAATATGCCAAACACAATAACGACAACAGGTCTCATTCACCTGACCCTGAAAGAGCCTCCAATTGTTGGGAAAAGACGAGTAAGAAGAGGCTGCTAAAATCCCAGGGCTAGGAGGAATAGAGACGTTACTGGAACCCACTCGAGTAATTTGACAATCAACGAGATGACAGTGACAGTGACTGTTTCTACATAATGGTGCAGCCCAGCATTTAGCCCATCTCTGCTGACTTAAAGCATGTCTGGTCCTTCCTCAGGTTGGACTCTCACTGTCTTTGGTGACCAAGTTGTCATCTGATCTCTTCTCCCCAATGCCAGACTCCTGCCTACATTTCTTTTCTTCTATTCTGATTATTCCAGAGACTCATAATAGTGGCTCACTCAGCACTTCTGCCCGAGGGTCTCAGGGGTCAGTTAATCAAAGCTAGAGGAAGGTTGGAGATAGTTTGGAGGTGTGAAGGGATGAGGTTCTCGATTTTGGCAGAACTACTGTGTGTTCAGTCTCTCATCACTGGAAGATGCCAAGGCCCCTTCAGGGACTCAGGGAAGGAAGGAATCTTGTCACCATCCTGCCTGAGAGTTCAGGGGCATAGGAAAAGCAGCAATCAGAGCAAGAGGGATGAAAACATAGCAAGTAGATGTTACTGATGTGATGCTCTGGGAGTCTGGATGAGGGCACAGTGTGATTAGCGGGGGTGGATCCATGGAGAGGAGAGGGTTGTATGCACAGACAGGGGTAGCCAGTCTGGATGGAGAACAAAAGACCTGAAAAACTCAGCTTTCGTATTGAGGCAGGGAGAATAAAGGATGTTCCTGTACCCTTTATGTTCAGTCACTGAGGCCTGCAAATTAAACAGACGAGAAACAGATCGACAGGAAAAAAAGGCATACAAAACTTATTTGTTGTTAATATTTTTATCATTTTTCACTTGAATTGGAGGCCTAAATAGAAAAGTGGTGATGGCCCAAAGAGGGACCTATGTGGCTTTTGGACAAAGAAAAGTAAATTTGTAGAGAAGTAACAAGACAAAGGAAAAGGGATCTACCACTTTTCAGACAGTACAGTATGGAATACAAACTGTGGGGAAATGGATGACGAATAAGGGGCATTTGACCAAGGTGTTTCTGGGCAGACAGCTCAAGGCCCACTCTCTGTCTCTCCTACTGACAGCAATTCTCCTAGGGACAGGGAGAGAAAAAACAGGACCCAGAACAGTTTGTCCTCATGGCAAGTGGAGAGAGACCAGAAAACCAGAGAGCAGTCATGTTTGCTGCTTCATGTTGCTTGCTTTTATTTTATTTGGAGGCCCATACAGCTCCAGGTTGAGAAATACCTTAAAGAACAAACACAGGGCTAGAGCGATAGTACAGCAGGGAAGGCATTTGCCATGCACAAGGCCAACCCGGGTTCCATCTCCCAGCATCCCGCATGGTCCCCTGAGCACCACCAGGAGTGATACCTGGGTGCAGAACAAGGAGTGATTCCTGAGCATCGCCAGATGTGACCCCCCCAAAGCCAAACAAACAAATAAACAAAAAATAACAAATACACAGATTTTGTACCCTGTCCAGAAATAATCTTTTTTAATAAAACTTTAAAAAAAGCTTTTTTTCAGTTTTAGTCTTTGGGCTCTAACCAACAGCACCCGGGTTTGCTCTTCCTGACCCTGACTCTAAAATCAGGGCTTACTCCTGCCTCTGGGCTAAAAAATAGTATGTAATGTCAGGAATTGGACGAGTGTTGGCCATATGCAAAGCAAATGCCATAGCCACTCTATAATCTCTCCAGTCGAGAAAAAACTAGAGAAGAAACTATCTTAATGAAGGGCAAACATCTAAAAGCATCTGGTTTTGTCTTTTGAGTTATCCTTTCCTTGGTACGTGAGACTCTGCCCTCTCAGACCTCTATCCTGTTCCTGAGCTTAGGATAATAATAACCCTCACTTAGTCCTATTTACTCTAAAATTTTCGGCCATGTAAATTCTTCATAGGTATAGAATTCAATTTGGTCTTTTCCATCTATGAATCTAGTTACTGTAAGGAATTCTTTTCTTTATTAAAGTACTATTGCATTATAACACTAATAAGTCTTAAGCATGCAGCCTTGAAAAATCCACTTCCTGTGTATACTTTATTAAGTTCCGAGTGTTTTATCCTTTACCATACAGTGTGTCCCCTTTTCATGATTTATCCACTCCTTCCCCTATAGTAACCACCCATTTGTCTCAAAATCTAAAAATTCTGGCTGGAGAGAGAGAGGAGGGAATAAGATGTTTGCCTTGCATGTGACTGATCCTGGTTTAAATACCTGGCACATAAAATGAGAGAGAGAGAAGAGAAAGAGAAAGAGAGAGAGAGATAGAGAATAAAGAGTAAGAGAGAGAAAGAGAGAGAAGAGAAAGAGAGAGAGAGAAGAGAAAGAGAGAGAAGAGAAAGAGAGAGAAGAGAACTGCCTGCCGTAGAGGCAGGCTGGGGGAGGGGGGGACATAGTTTGAAGGGGTGGGAGGGAAACTGGTGATACTGTGCTGGAAAATTGCACTGGTGAAGGGATAAGTATTAGAATTGTATGACTGAAACGTAATCATCAACAATTTTGTAATGCTCTATCTCACAATGATTCAATACACAAATAAATAAATACCTGCACATATGGTCACCTCTCCCACCCTCCCAATCCTATCCTTCCCATAGCTACCCCAGGGGTCGCTTTTGGGTAGAGAGATAAAGAATTACCCCCTGAGCACTGATGAGTGTCGCCCTGCCCACCCCACTCCTCAAATCTGAATGACCATTCTTGGCTGTTGCTTTTAGTTTACATTTTACATTAGTTTGTTTGCTCATCTAACCCAAGAAGAACTGACCCCGCACACACACACCTCCATCCCCTGGCAGTTGTATTTTCCCTTGAGCCCCTACAAACCCTTCTCTCCTCTCCTCTCCTCCCCTCCCCTCCCCTCCTTCTCTCTCTCTCTCTTTCTCTCTCTCTCTCTCTCTCTCTCTCTCTCTCTCTCTCTCTCTCTCTCTCTTTCTCTGCAAGATTAAAATCCAGTTACTTAGACCTTTCAAGCCCTTTCCTGCGACTTCATCCCAGGCACTGCAGTTGGGACACTGGGGCAGTGCTGACCCTCTGGGCCATCACTGTGCCCCACCATAGCTGTGGGAAGTCCATTCTTCCTGGGACTTGGGATGGGCAGGTTGTTTCAGGACTCCTGGCTGGCTTTGTTTGGCTTCCTTCCTGGGGCCCTGGGCATTTTGATAGACAGCCTTCCCTTTCTCTAGCTCTCAGAGTAGACATTTCCAAGGAAACCGGAGGTGAGAGATAGTGAACACATTGATTTAGAACAATAGGCAGCTCTTTAAGAGCATGAAAAGACAAGCCCCAGGCCTGGAGAAGATAGTCTCAAAAGATCCCTCTAATAAAGGACCGGCACCCAAATGTACAAAGAACTCTTAAAACACAGGAATAAGGAAGCAAACAACTCCATTAAAATGGGTCAGGTCAGGCATGTGACAGTGGTAGCACGCATGCCTCCATGAGTGTGGTCCTAGGTTATATGCGCCCAGTAACCAAAGGAGGTAAAAAATGAACCAAAAAAACTGGATGCTTTTTGGATGATTTTCTTCACATTATTAGAAGGAATGCTATTAAAGCTTTTATTTAAAAAGGGCAGAGGGACATATTACAGAGATTAAGGTACTTGCATTGCCTCACACCAACCGTGCTTCAAACCCTTGGCAGTTATGTAAGGCTCTCTGAACACTTCCAGGGGTCATTCCTGAGCACAAAGTCAGGAAGAGTCTCTGATCACCACTAGGTATGTATGGCCCAAGATTCATCCCCACCCCCGGCCCACCCCGGCCCCTGCTCACCTTTAAAAGAGATCTGGATGCTTCACTAAAATAGATATATAGATGGCAACTGAAATCTGAAAAAGATGCTCAACATCATGTCTTATTTGGGAACTACAAATGGAAGCAATAGCATACTATTGTACAATTATTAGAATGGTTGAAATTCAAAGCTCAGACAATACCCAGTGCTAGCAGAGATGTGGAGCGATGCAATCTTGCTTTTTGCTATTGGAAATGTGAATATGTACAGACACCTACGAAGACATTCTGGTGACTTCTAATGAAGTTAAACATATTCTGAACATATGACCCTGCAACTGCACCCCTTGGTTCTTCAAGTAGTTTGAAAAAATGACCGCACTAATAGTCATGGTAGGAATGTATAGCAGCTGTATTTACAACTAGCAAACTTAGAAGGAACCAAATCATTCTGTAAGTGAACAGATCAGTAGTGAGATACCCCGAAGATGGAATTCATTCAGCACTAGAAAGAAATGAACCACCAAACATTAAAGAACATGGGTGGTTGGGGGAGGGTTGTAGGGTAGCACAGAAATCAGGGATAGTGTCTTGCTTGCACGGACCCGAGTTCAACCCTAGGTACCTTATGGATGGCCCAAGCATCATCACAAGAAATCAGAGGATCCCAAACACTTCAGGGGGTGGCCCTGGCAGCCTCTCACATCACATTATTAAGTCAAAGTATAGGGAACCATCTGGTCCAATGAGCCTAGTGTTATTGGGAGTAGCCCCTGGGTCCCCTGAAAAAACACTTGAGAGAGAAATAACTCCCCAAAATGAGAAAAGACAAGGATGAAACATAAAGATTTACTTTACTATAAAGCACTACTGTCAAGGTACAAAAATACCAGTGGCGGCAGAGGGCAAGGAAGCAGTGATGGTGTACAGGGGAGTTTAGGAGGACGTATTCTGCACAATGTTGTAATGATGGGCACACGTCATCATACATTGGTCCAAACCCACAGGACCTCAGAGTAACCTTGAGGTTAACTGTGGACTTCAGTTAATGGCAATGCATCAGTATTGGTTCATTAATTATAATCAATATACCACACTTATTAACATTATTAATTCATTATCAATTAGTCATCAGTGATTGTAACCAAGTTACCACATGTGATATTAGCAGCATCAATTCATTATCGATTAATTTTCATCAGTTGCAACCAAGGTACCACACTGTTGTTAATGCAAGATGTTAAAAATAGTGAAATGGAGGGAGGGATACATGGACTCTGTATTATCCAACATTTTTCTTAAACAGGGAAAAATAGGGGCAGGAGAGAATACAGTGGGTAAGGCATTTGCCTTGCATGCAGCTGACCCAAGTTTGGTCCCTGATTGTCCCCGAGTCCTACCAGGAGTAAACCCTAAACACAGAGCCAGGAGGAAGCCCTGACCACTGCCAGATACCCTCCCCTCCCCCAATGCTAATAAATAAAGAGGAAAAATCATCACATTTTAATTGTGTTTATTTATTGCCATCTTTATTTCGGTACTAGAATTTACAATGATACTCAAACTTTTCATGAATACTTCATTTCAACACCACACCCATCACCAGAGAGCTCACTTTTCTTCACCAGTGCCTAGAGTCCACTGTCCACTGTCCTCCCGTTGTTCATTGATTTGCTCAAGCGGGCCCAGTAACGTCTCCATTTTGAGACTTGTTGTTACTGTGTTTGGCATATTGAATACATCATGGATAGCTTGCCAGGCTTTGCCATGCGGGTGAGATACTCTCAGTAGCTTGCCGGGCTCTCCGAGAGGGGCGGAGGAATCGAACCCAGATTGGCCAGGCTGGCTGCATGCAAGGCAAACACCCTACCGCTGTGCTATCGCTCCAGCCCAGTGCCTAGAGTATTTCTCCTATACTCCACATTCTAGTTAAGATCAGTTCTGTGAATTAAACCTTTAGTTCTGATGACTATGGCCTGTGTTGCTTCTTACTATGTTCTTTCTTTATTTTTTTAATTAAAAACACAAAAGTTTATAGCTATCCCATGGTCCCTTTCTCCTTCCCACTCCCTATTATCCTCAGGTCCCAATTCTATTGATCACATCTCAGAATTTGTTTGCATTGGGGATTGTCTAATCTCTTTCTTCACACTCAGCATACGCGTGACATTGGGTTTTTTTAATTAAATTAAATTTATTTATTTATTTTCAATACCCATCCCTCCACCAGTAACCATTTCCCACCACCACGGATCCCTGTAACCCTCCCACCCCCCCATTCCATCCCCATCCCACCCTGCCTCTGTGGCAGGGCATTCCCTTTTGTTCTCTCTTTCCTCTTCGGTGTTGTGGTTTGTAAAAGAGTTAAGCCTGATTCTCAGGGAGAAACGTTGGAGAATTTACTTTCCATTGACCACTTTATATATAAGAAGATGTCTGGGACTTCCCGGTGTTCTCGGCTCTCTTCAGGACCAGGAGCATTCTCGGTAGCTGTGGAGACCCACCAGCGGCCTTTCTTCTCTGTGGTTGTGTGCTGTAAAGATGGCGTTGGGGGGCCACTATGTTCTTTATTTTAACTTTATATTCAGTATAGATTTTTTTTAAATTGTGGAGGTGATAACACCTATACACATATAGGTGAACAGAGCTGAACTCCTTGGATTCCACAAAATAGTAATTAATGATAAATTAATTAAGTTCAAAGTTAACTATATTTTTATAGGTACATAATTTTTAACACAATGTTATGAATAATTCTGTGATAAAACATTTTAATATTTATTTTAATAGATAAATCCTACAAATTTAAAATTAGTAGAGAGAGTGCTGTGTGTGAGAAAGTGAGAGAAGAAGAAAGAGAGAAAGAGAATGAGAAACAAAAAGTCTGCCCAAGAGTGAGAAACAAAAGGAAGAAAGAAAATTTCTTCATCTTCTCTGGTTTCTTATTAGGACAGTGTCTGACTTGAGCTGGCTTTTTTGTTATCTTTATTTCATTGAACTTCCCACTTTTCTTAACCTATATATTTTCATTTCATTTTTTTTTTCGTCGATTGCCTCGAGCAGGCCCCAGTAACGTCTCTTTCATCCTAGCCCTGAGATTATATTCAAGGCTCTTTAGGAGAATGAGACCCATCATTGTTACTGGTATTTGGCATATTTGGTAGGCCACGGGGAGTTTGCCAGACTCTGCCCTGTGGGCAGGCTACATTCGACAGCCTGCAAGTTTGTCCAAAGTAGGAATGAGACAATAAGATGTCATTAAAAAAAAGTTCTGATAAGATGTCCGCGGCCGCAAATGCGGCCGCGCGGTTCAGGGATCTGGATTTTATAGTCTCTGAGTCTTGGCCGCTGATGGGATTACACGGTGCCAGGGGGCCAGGTGGTGGGTGTGACCCCCGCCTACTGGAATTTGGAGGATCTGGGTGGAAGATGCTCAGACTCCAATCCGAGTAGGCTTGGAGGTCTCGGCCCCAGAACCCGCGTGGCTTTGTCCCTCTGCCAGTACCTTCATGTGTGCGGAGAGTGGTCTCAGCATGGTGGTGGCTGGTCCTGGAGGTCTTCGGCTGCCAGAGCCCTGGTCCGGGCGGGGAGGAAAGCTCAACCCGCTCCCCTCCAAGGGGCCCCAGGAAGGAACACCCAGGCGCGGGGGCAGAAGACTGCACTGTTCTCATCCGGGATCTGGATTTTATAGTTTCTGAGTCTTGGCCGCTAATGGGATTACACGGCGCCAGGGGGCCAGGTGGTGGGTGTGACCCCCGCCTACTGGAATTTGGAGGATCTGGGTGGAAGATGCTCGACTCCAATCCGAGTAGGACCAGCCACCACCATGCTGAGACCACTCTCCGCACACATGAAGGTACTGGCAGAGGGACAAAGCCACACGGGTTCCGGGGCCGAGACCTCCAAGCCTACTCGGATTGGAGTCAAGCATCTTCCACCCAGATCCTCCAAATTCCAGTAGGCGGGGGTCACACCCACCACCTGGCCCCCTGGCGCCGTGTAATCCCATCAGCGGCCAAGACTCAGAGACTATAAAATCCAGATCCCGCACGAGAACAGTGCAGTATTCTGCCCCTGCGCCTGGGTGTTCCTTCCCGGGGCCCCTTGGAGGGAAGCGGGTTGAGCTTTCCTCCCCGCCCCGACCAAGGCTCTGGCAGCCGAAGACCTCCAGGACCAGCCACCACCAAGCTGAGAGCACTCTCCGCACACATGAACCTATATATTATAGGATATAAATTCCTTAAAACTTAACACTCCCGCCTCTTTCTCTCTCCACTCTTCCACTGCTTTAAAATCTTGTTTATTCATTCAATTTGTTTTGTTGGGGGAAGGGAGGCCTTGAGCCACACCTGGTAGTGCTCAGGGATACTCCTGGTTCCATGCTCAGCAGTCGGTGTTGGCAGTACTCTGGGGATCATGTGGTGGCAGGGATTGACGTGGGATTGGTTGCACACAAGGCAAGTGTCTCACGGCAAGTATCTCCCTGGCTACATACATGAGTTAAGAGGCTTAAGGCACTTGCCTTGCACACAGCCAACCTGAGTTTGATCCCTGACACTGTATATGGTCCCAGTGTATATGGATCATTCCCCAGAAGTGATCCCTGAGCACAGCCACAGGAGTAAATCCTGAGCACCTCAGTGCTGCTCGGAGGGGCTAGAAAAACAGTTCACCAGGGAGGGCTCTTCCCTTACATATAGCCAACCTAGGCTCAATCCTCCATACCCCATATTGTCCCTGAGCCCTGTCAGAAGTGATTCCTGAGCACAAAGCCAAGAGTAAGTCCTGAGCACTGTTGAGAGGAAGAATGGAAAAAAAGAGAGAAAGAAAGAAAGAAAGAAAGAAAGAAAGAAAGAAAGAAAGAAAGAAAGAAAGACTGCTCATAGAGTCAACATCTTTGTTTTGTTGTCACCGTGTTATTTTGCTGTTTGATTAATTTCCTCACCCCCATAATAACCTGTTTTGTCCTAGACAGCACTGATGGTCACTTCATCTTCTGTCCCTGACTCAGCACAGACCTGTGGGCACCACTCCGCAGGGCCCATCTGCCTTTTTTTTGAGATGACCAAAATTACTTAACTATCTTAAAGAGGGTAAATGCAATAATTTGATTTCAAATCTTAGTAGAAAAACTGAAGGCACCAAAGATCTAGAAAGTTCGGTTATGCCTGGTTCTCGTTCCAATTATCTGGGTAATGCTGGAAAAGACTTAAGCTGCTTGAGTCTCCAGGGTTCCAGGTAACTATTAAAGACAGTTTCCCGCTTTGTTGCCCCCAGTCCCATCCAGAATTCAGGTTCTGTGCATGTAAAAACAGAAACATGTTGGACTCAGTAAATAGGACATTGAGTAAGGCACTTGCTTTGAGCATGGCTGAACAAGGCTCAATCCCCAGCACCACATATGGTTCCCCAGAACTGCTGGGAGTGATTCCTGAGAGGAGAGTCAGGAATAAAAGCAGCATCTCCTTGTACAGGGAACATGTGAACTCCTCCTCCTTCTTGAATTCCTCCAAGAAGAAGGGAGTCACATTTCCCTTGAGTACCCAGTGCACATTGGTACATAATTAACAATCTGACTGGTAACCTTTTACAGAATAGTTTAGACCCCATTCCCCTGACTAGGGACTCAGACTTGGTGAACTGGAGTTACTATGAAGGGAGAAGGAAGGGGTTTCTCATCTAGATAGCCAGCAACTCTGGTGGGTTATTAAGGGCTCCCTGAGAGCTGAAGGGCTATGGGAGGCAACAACTTGAATCTCAATAGCATTCCTCTAGCTATCTCCTAAGTTCAGTGCCACACACCACATGCACTCCGGGGCAGAGGCAGACTAAAGCCTGGAAAACCAAGTGTCACATGGTGGGAGGCTGGGGGATAAAGTTCTCACAACATTTCCTCCAATGTGCCTTCAAAGCTGGGCTGCTGGTTGGGTGCTGCCAGTAGGTCAACCTGTACCTGTGGGGTGAATGTATCAGCAGCCTGGTGATGCCTTCAGGCTTCCTGATACCCTAAAATTTCTGCTGTGCCTATGGCCAGACCCCAACAACCTGGGATCAACTTTACCAAGAAATTAAACAACCAAAAGTTAGGTATGTGGGAACCACACCCACAAACCACCTCCAGCTCAGCTACACAAGCTCATCTGTTGGCCTTATTGCAGAGACCCTCAGATAAATATCGAAAGAGGTCAAAAGCCACAGTTATTCTTAGACCCGCTCATGGATGAACAAACTGGAGTAAATTGGAGGGGAGGTGGGTTGCCCTGGTGGCCCACCCAAGCAGAACCCCAAAGGACGCTTTCTTCCATAATCCAAAATCGTGGTCATATCCCAGGCCTGACTTCACCATCTCAGGACAGACCTCACCAAGATATAATCTGCTAAAAATTCAGGTATGCAGGTTTTATGACTGAAATCTCCAGGATTTCTCAGAGTTGGGGTGGGCTACCTTCCTCCACTTCTGAATACACATGGAAGCACTAACAGTCACTCCCATGAACCAACTTCAGCACCACCCTGTAAGCTTTACTGCCGGCCTGGCTTCAGAAACCCCTAAATAAATCTCGAAAGAGATCAAAGCCACAGAAAAGCTCAAACATGTGAATGGCTGAACAGACCGGGGTAAATTGGAGGGGGGCAGGTTGACCTGTGCCTACCCAAGCAGAGCCCCCCGAAGCCACTTGCTTCCACAATCCAAAATCACAACCATACCCCCAGCCTGACTCTACTTTCTCAGGATGTACCTCACCAAGATAAAATCTGTTGAAAATTTTGTAATGTCGATCTTGGTGCACAAACAGCCCTGACTCAGAGACACAGCAGCAAGTCCCGGAAGATACCATGGTGCCAGAGATCTCTCCAGGTCCCATACCGGGCCAATTTCACTGGGGCACACCAGATGGAGTAGATGCAGTCTCCCCGCCTACTCCAGATGGAACCCCAGTGACCAAGGGCTTCCATAAGCAAGGCCCAGTTATGCGAGTTCCAGGACTGAAATCTCCAGGCCGCATGGTGGCAGAGGACCTGGGCTGTCCCTCCCTGGGTCCCTGCCTACTCAGCAGACTGTCTATCATGCCCACAATGTGCCTCTGGGCTCCATCTTAGCAAACCAACAGCCCTGGTCCAGAGACTCCCAATTGAGTCCCAGAATGGATTGGTGTCATACAGAGATTTCTCTGGAACACAATCATTTACAAAGTAGAAATTTACCCTTACAATCGCAGCCATGCAAGCTCTCATGATACTCAAAATGAGCAATGGAAAATAAATTATCAAGTGTCTGCCCCTGGCAGGTAGGCTTGAATGGTGGTGGAAAATTTCGAGCAAAACATAATGCCCAAAACTAGAGAGAGAGGATTGGAGAAATTGTCCACTGTAGAGGTGGTGGAAGGATGGGTGTTCCATCATTGTATGGCTGAATCTCAAACATGAAAGCTTTGTATCTATTTCTTGGTGATACAATTATTTTTAAAAAAAAGTAATGTGGAGTTCATACCCAATTCAATCAGTTTAATTAATGGCTGAACAAATAGCAGTACTCTTACATTATTAAAAATAATATAATGATACAATGATCAAATACCCATCCCTCCACCAGTGCCCAAGCACAAAAATTTATAAGTCTACAACTGTACCTCATGGTGTCTCGCTAATAAAAATTTAAAAATAATAATAATGATAATTTTTAAAATAATAATAATTTAAAAAAGCTGGGCTGCTGGACTGCAGTGGGATGTTGGGGTGATGGGTGGAGAGAAGCATCAGATAATCACCCACATCAGGATAAAAATTGCAAGAGGTGGCAGTGAAATTCGGGGCAAGATGAAAGAGACTGGGGGGAGCAGGTGTGTTTCAGACAGGCCTTGTAGGAGACGGTTGTCTGATAAGGATGGAAGGACAGTTCCCTGTCTGTAGAAGGAGCAGAGGTCTTCTTTTCAGGCTGCACCCCCTACCTTAGGGAAATTCAGAGTTAGATTCTTTACATTCTGCTGTCTCTCATTAACACCCAGTGTGAAGGTGGGCTTCCAAGTGTCTGTGGGTTATGTTAGATGGGCAGATGTGGCTTTTTTTTCTACCACCAGAATCAAGAAGCTCTTTATACAGCCTGAGGTTTTCAAAGGATCTTGCTGATGGCAAAGATTATGCAGAGCATTGGGCAAAGAGTCAACAGCAAGAAAGACTTGCTGAAAATTTGAGATGCAGGCCCAGTAGTTCCTTTGCCCCCTACCCACCCACCCCCACACACAAAATGAAAGCCCAATTGATACCAATCGTTGGTGAGGAGTTACAAGGAGTTAGCCCATTCATTGTTTCTCCTCTGACTCTGTGATACCCTTTTATTAGGGAGAGCCTAATAATTCCAGGGAGAGCCCCCACTGAATAGCCAGGAAAGCAGAACTTGAAGTACAAAAGTCCAGGGCCCAGGAGATGATGCAAAGCGCTATACACAGACTTTGCAAGAGGGAAATGACTCAGAGTGCTGGAGTGCTGGCTTTGCGTGGAAAAGGCCTAGGTTCCATCTCTGATACTTGCCAGCAGTAACCCCTGAGCAATGTGGAGTGGAATCCCCAAACAAAATAAAGCAAAAAAGAAAAAAATTAAGTTCAGAAGTACTGCTCACTTTATAGTACTAAGAAGGGCAGTGTCTAGGCAAGAATCCCGCTGTTTCCATTGGTCTTTGCCTCCTTCCCTTTCCAGTCACTTTGGTTGTTGTTTTGATGGCCTTTAGTTATGGCGTCCACACTTGTGCTACCAGGCTTGAACACCAACTGCAGAGCTCACCCATTTTGAGTTGGGTTGCTTAAATACACTGGGACCAACACCACGCCTGATGCATGTGGCAGAATCAGAAACCAAACTTTCACTTTCATGCTTTTAAGACAGCAACTTCTTGCCACTGAGCCAGTCCTGCGTCCCAATTTTTCTAGGCTTCTTGACATGTCAGTCTGTTACTAACAGCAGTCCCCCTCCTTCCACATCCCAGACCCCCAATCCATACCTTACCATCCAAACTTTAAATTTGAAGTTTGAGTTTACCACATCCAGGTGTGGCACCAAACACATCATTCCTAGAAAACCCCAGGCCTTTTCTTTTCCTTTTTTCTTTGCATTTGCATGAACCTCATTTCCTTATTTATAGATGAATGGCCTTTTATTATTCATGGGACCTACATGCATGAGGTAGGGCTTACCTCTTCTGGATAAAATCTAGGAAACAGACCACAAGATAAATATCTCCCCCTTCTCCCTCTTCTCTGCTTGACTTGAGGAAGGTACTGGGGGAAAGAGGTTAGTTGACAAAATACATTATTTTGATATTTTCTAACAGAAGAAAATAAAGCCTGTCAGCTATAAAAACATATTTGGAACTCTCCAAGCATGTTCAAAGTATGTATTTGGCTCAGACCTGTTTAATATTTTTTTCTTTTTTCCCCCCCCCCGAGATGTGGGGAGAGGAAGGGTAAACCATAATTAGCTGTGCTCAGGGCTTACTCTTGGTCCTGCACTCAAGAATCACTCATGGCAGTACTCAGGGCACCATATGTGCTGCCAGGGATCAAAACAGTGTCTGCCATGTTCAAGGCAAGTGAAAGAGGAGGCCTCAGTCTACCCTTGCCAGCTTTTGTGAGCAATTCCTTGATTGATTTCCTGCAAATTCCTGGATTTTTTCTGATAAACAGGGAGTTAACAATTGTCCATCATAAAGTTCCTCTCCAGAGCTTGAGTTTACAGGGAGGCTAAGACAATGGGAAATACCTAAGGCAAATGGTCAGATAAGGATCTGTTAGATCCTCCTTGAAAATACTAAAGAATCTAGGAATCGTGATTAATGCATTGATGCATTAATCGTGATTAATTAATTAATCATGATTAATAGTGATTAATGCATTGATAAATGCACAGCAATTAGTTTCTTAGAATCCAGAGGCTGCATTAATAGTGCTCTGCTATAGCACATTGGGTAAGGCACTTGCCTTGCACACAGCCGACCAGGGTTCAATCCCTGGCATCCCAAATGGTCCCCCAAGCACCACCAGGAGTGATTCCTGAGTGCAGAGCCAGAAAAAATCCAGGAACATCGTTGGGTATGGCCTCCAAAAACAAACACTTAATCACTTAATCACTTAACTTCCCGTTAGTCGTCGATTTGCTCGAGCGGGCGCCAGCTCGAGCAAAAACAAACAAATTAAAAAAAAAATAGTGCTCTGCTTTGTGGGATAGTCCAGACAGAGTGAAATGAAATGTTAGTAGCAGTAACCATTTCTGCTAGTAAAGTCTGTTCATGTAACATTCAAATGTGAGCCACCAGTGGCACATACTGTCCAATGGTACATTCAAGTGTGAAGCACCAGTGGCAGACACTGGCATCAACATGTTACAATTTCTATCAGCAACTTCAGTGACTGCTTGGATGGCAGGGGGAGGGACAAATGGTCAATGTATGGACTAGCTGATAGGATGGAGTGAAGTTGGGTGGCATATGAATAAAACAATGTTGGAAGGAAGCCTTGGCTAGAAAAAGGTTGAAAAGCACTGCTTTAAAGTATCAGTAGGCATCAGTTTCTTCTGAGTTCTATAGGGCCTCGATTTACCTTGGCCATCTATACCAGGTGACATGTATTGGGAAAAGCCAGCTCAGGATATCTTAGATAACATGTATGTGCACTTTAGGAAACATTGATCCTACGAGTTTCAAGCACAAGGGTGCACACAGTAGTTCTCAGCTGCCCTTCACCAAGTGGTTGAAAGCAGACAGACCAGCTGGCCCTCATTAGCCCATGCAAAGTGCATGTGAAAAGAATTAATAAATCAAATCAAAGCGAGTTCAAAAGGGACACAGTTACATCTTCCCAACAAGTTCATTATTTTCCATGTTGTCTCTGCTCTGGACTATATCAAAGAAATAGATGGTGGTGTTATCAAACTCAGCTCAGACAGCCAGAAGAGCGCAAGAGGCAGCCACGGGCAGCTACACAGGCCCAGAGCACAGAGGGTTTGAGAGATCAAGAAAGTCCTCAGAGTAACTGAGGCCCAGGAAGTGATGGTTCCAAATGAGAAACCTGAAATATCTTCTCAAAACCTCACAGCCTCACTTTTACCTCCATTACCTTGTGGAAACAGGATGAACTCGTTGGGTAGGTTTTAGCTGTTGCCAAATATAGGTGCTAGGCATTGTATTTGATCACTCACTGTCTTGCCTTTTTGAGACTTCCTCAATTAGGTACCATTGAAGAGAAGGAAATAATCCCTTTCACCTTTTAAAAAGAAGCTCCTGTAACCTCAGCTTTCATGGAGAGGGTCACAAACTGGGCAGTCAGGAAGACTTAACTTACGACAGGCATACTGTCCCCATCCACATGACACAAAATGCAAATAAAGTTATAAATAAATATTGAAGTTTTAGAACTTTATAGTTTTTAGTGATTATATAAACACTACCATTTCATGACAAATCATACATACTGCCAGAAATCTCTCTCCCCTCCTTCCCCTTCTTATTTAACTGCTAGTGACCTCAGTTTGTGTGGAGTAGCTGACTCAATGACCTCAGGAAAAATTCACGTCCTGAGTTTCATTGTCAGCTAGCCAGAACCCAAGAATAAGCCATTCGGTCAACAAGTTGCTGAGACACCCACTGACTGCTAGACACCATTTATTCTTGGCTTTTTTCCTGTGTCTGTTCCTATTTTTTTCCATCATAAATTAGATGAATATGTTTTGACGAGGACACGCTGTTTATCTGTTGGTGACTGAAGGAGGAAGACCCTCAGTGCACCAGAAGAGTTTCCTTGGCCTGTTACTCAGCACTCATTCCACGTAGAAAAACATTTTATTTAAATATGTATATATTTAATTTTTTATTCACTCGGTCATTTTAGTAGTTCCAGGAAATATATGTTATTGTACTGTTGAGCTACTCTTAATCCCTCACAAAAATTAAAACTACACCATTCATGGGGCAGGGAGAGAACTCAGTGGTCAATGTATCTGCCATTGACCACTGAGTAGGAACAGTGCTTCACGTGCTTACATGCGCAGGAACTGAGTTTCATCCCCAGCACTCCATGGTCCCTTGAAGCACCGTCAGGTGTATCCTCTCTTTTCTGGGCCTAAGCATTGAACCACCTAGCCCAGTTGGCTAAATATGGCCAGGAATCCACCCCAGACTACCTAGTACTGTCTGGGAGGTAACTCCTACCCACCCACCAGCCTAAAAAAAAATCTCTACAACTCTAAACTAAACCAAATTTGCCTCTCCAAAATGTTTCACAGGCTCTTCCAAGATGTCTCAACTTGACAGTATGTCAAGCAGAGGTCAAATGTGGATTATTTCAATCTGAGATGAATTATGACCCTGCACTGTCATGAGAAGCTTATACCACTCCTTTAAACTGCCTAGAATAAAAATTGGGAGTATTTAAACCAAAGAAATAGTACGTTACTCTGGCTTAAATAGAGGTTAAGGCATGCAGCTAGACCTGGTTCAATCTGTGGTACCACATATTGTTCCCTGAATGTGTAATCAAGATGTGACTGGGAAAATCCCACGGCTCTCTCTCGCTGCCTGTGTTTGGTGGTCTTGAGTCACTCCCCTACCTGGGACAGCCAGTGCCATGGGCGGACGAAGGAGGAAACGAGGGCCAGGCTTGTTGGTGATCAGTTGCTATTTATTCCATTCTCCCCACACACCTGCTCCAGTCTCACTAAGCTCCCCATTCTAGACTCACGCTGCCCCTCATTCCCGTCTCCTGTCTCTCCCACTCATCTCTCCACACTCTGAATCGTGGCTTTGGTCTCTCCTAATCTCTCTCCAACTCCCAGCATTGGGGGTAGCCACCACACCTCCAGGTCAGTAGCACAATCAACGTATGAAAGCCCTTCCTCTGCTCAAGGGCAAAACATCACTTAGGGGTGTTTCTCCTCTCCTTAGTTTAATAATTTAATTAACATCTTAATTAACATCTTAGTACTACTTAATATTAGTTGTTTTGTATGGACACAGTAAAAGATACATTAAGTTGTAGGGTGGCTCTCTTGGGGATATCTTACTATAGGTCTCAAGACCAGATTAATCTTTCCTAACCTTAGCAGGGTCTAATCTAGCTGCTACTTTTTGGATCATGACAGAATTTGTCCATGACCATGCTCTTAACTTACAGTTAAGTATTATGGAACTTTGGCCAGGCCTATGTCGATGCCAGGGTAGCTCACAGTTTGCCCTGGGTCCATCCAGTCCCTCGTCAGGACTCTGCTTTTGGGGGTGCTAGGAAGTAAGGGCAACTGAGGCTTAAGTCCAGAGAACAGATGCCCAGGGGTGAATATAATTCAGAGTCAATTAACTCCCAAATTACAAAAGCATAGAATTAACTGTCTTCCTGTGTCTATACAAAAAGGACATTGCTCTAAATTAACTATGCAAAGGACTTAAGGAGAAGAGAAAATATTTACAAGTTAACAGAGTCTGATTAGGAGATAAAGGTAAAGATAAAGCAGAACACAAAGAAAGAGGTTACAAGTAAACACAGAGAAATGGGAGCACTATGATGGGAGTAACCAAATAAACCTAAGCTCCCAGTGGCAAGGCAAAACCTGAGCACCACCAGAAGTGACCCCTGAGCACAGAGCCAGGAGTAAGTCTTGATCACTGCCTATGTGGCCCCAAAACCAAACACAAGTAAGATTTTACAGAGACCAAAGTATTGACGCTTTCAAGTTTTAGAAATTCTAATTTTCAGGCCAAAGCAATAGTACAGCAGGTAAGGCTCTTGCCTTGCATACCCCCTACCCAGTTCAATCTTCGACATCCATATAATTCCCCAAACACTGACAAGAGTGATTCCTGAGCACAGAACCAGAGTAACCTTTTAGCATTGCTGGATGTGGCCCAGAAACAACAACAAAAAAAGAAAGGGAGAGGGAGAGGGAGAGAGACAGAGAAAGAGAGAGAGAGAGAGAGAGAGAGAGAGAGAGAGAGAGAGAGAGAGAGAGAGAAAAGGAAAAGAAATCCTAATGTTCTACTCAATCCTGAAAGTATCATTTTTTTTCTAACAAGCTATAAGCTTTTCATAGCTTTGTAAATTAATTTTATTTTATTTCTCAGGCCCCCCTCCAACCCCTCCACTATTCTTTCTCCTAGTGTGAATGATACTCTCCCATTTGGGGGGCAGGAACCCCCGGAATTCCCAGACACTCTGTAGGAAAGCTTCTTGCTGAGAAATTGAACTTTATATAAAGTCCATATTGATGGAAGCATGTGTAGCCCAAGGAAATGGATGGGGTGCATTTCTTCCTTGGTCGAGAGTTAGGAGGATCCTTTCAATCCTCTAGCCTGACATGCAGGTTAGTTAGGAGACACCAGTGGATGGCAGGCAGGATTGGGGAGGAGGGACCTTTACTGACAATCATGATGAATTAATTTAATGAAATTCAGAGTGTCAGGAAAGTCTCCATTGCACATGGTGACATCACATGGGTCCCCTCAAGGGAAAAAAAAAAAAACGTAAAGTTGGTATTCCAGGTTGAAGAGAGAGTAGCTAAGGCATTTTCTTTGCATGTAACTGGACTGGGTTCCATCCCCTGTATGGCATGTGGTCCTCTGAGTTCCACCAGAAAGGATCCCTGAACACCACCAGCTCTAGCCCAACACCCGTCCCTAGTTGGTGTTTCCAAAATACAGACTATCTTTGTGGCTGCAACTAGCATTGGTGAAGAAGGGAACCATCCAACTCAAACTTGGGAGGATAAATAGATTCACATTAGAGAAAGAACCATATTCTCATTTTTATCAATTTGCTCACTAAAATTCCCACTGTTGTGATAAGTAATTACATAGCGAAGAAACTATTTATTACAGCTGACGTCCTAATAAAGCACAGCAGGGACCTAATGTACCAATGTTATTGGGTAAAGAATTACAAATGGAAGCAAAATTATAAATAAATGTCCTGCTGCTCTTACCTAGTTTGAATATACCCAAATTAATGACTAGTGCCTGGACAAACTATTAATTTTGATATGGAGCCCAGCGTGGAGTGTGGGTGATGTGGCTGAGGCTGAGTTTCTCTATGGGCAGATTCAAGCTGCAAGAACAGGGTGAGGGAGAGGTTCAGATCACCAACTCACCATGCCTAAGACTGAGCTCTTACCTAATTTCTGGAATGTTCCTGAATTATTAAAAAAAATGTCTATTTAGGAGATGCCAGTGTTCTTTTTATAAACTGAGGTATTTAAGGGTTGTAAAACAAATGCTGTTGTGCCCAAGTTTCAGATCCCCAATTGAAGAGAGACCCAGTTCCACACACAATAAAGCAAAAGCAAAGGAACTTTATTACTAGCCTGAGCCAGCGCTAGCCCGAGCTAGGGTCCAAGTTTCATCCAACATAGTGGAGTCTTGACATGGACCTTGACTCCGAATCACAAGCAGTTTATATAGGGTTCAGTCAAGAGGCGGTTTAGGTACTGATCTATTTTTAGCATTGCCCTATTACAACAGTGGTCAGCAATTAGCAGGTACTAGTAACGGTTTGGGGTTCTTTCCAAGAAGGGTGCGGTGACCTCTCATGACTGGCCAGATCCAACTGCCCAGTTTCTTATCTAGGTGAATTACTCAATTGGGAGTTTATCAGAAACTGCAAAATCTGCTTTGGGGAAACAGAAACGGAGGCCTAGCTGAGAGACTTAATGTTAGATGCAGCTAGTCATGGCTTCTGAGGAGCCTGCTTTTAGGCCTCACAATGCAAAGTCCCTGAATTGGGGGGCTTGTTTGCCTCTGTGGCACAGGTTAGGTATGTGGTCATCATTCATGAGAAGGTTAAATATTTCTAAAAGAGAGGCCAGGCTTCCAAACACACCCGCTCATCAAAAAGCCGTTTTGCAAAATATGTAAATTACACAACACTCCACTGTATATATGTTCTCCCAAGGCTCAGTGTTCATGTATAGTTTTAAAACCATCTCAGTAGCTCATATACATATATATGGATATATATACATATATATGGATATATATAACTTTATTAAGTCATCTATTTACTTACAGACATTCAATGTTCCAACACCAATCCCACCACCATTGCACCTTCCCACTACCATTGTTTCCAGTTTTCCCAATCACCCCTTAAGTCTGCCTCCATAGCAGGTCCTCAATAATTTGTTGTAATAATTCGTTGTATATTTCTTGTTATAAAATATTTGTTTTTACTGTTTTTACTGATGGATCTATCACATCTTCTAGAAGGGCAATGGAGAAGACTATGCACAACTTCTAGTCAGATCTCTTCGATAGCCACATCCACTTGCCCACATACCAAATTCCACAGGATGGATATGTCATTCCCATTCCCTTCCAAAATCCAACATGCCATTTCGTTGGTAAAGAAGTGTACAGCACCCAATCCAGACAAGGTCAGACCTGAACATCTGAAGAATCTGCCGCCAGTATTCGTCAATACGTTGGCTCGGCTCTTCACGCACTACCTGTCTGAATGCAAGTTTCCATCCCAGTGGAAAACCAGCAGGACCATTCTGTTGTACAAGAAGGGAGACATCTATGACATCAACTATTGCCCAATCTGCCTGTTGTCCATCGTCTACAAGTTGTTCACTCAAGTCATCCTGAATAGAATAGGCAGAACACTAGACGAAGGACAACCATATGAGCAAGCCCGATTCCGAAAAGGATTCAGCACTATCGACCATATCCACACTGTGACCAAAGCTCATTGAGGTTTCACGAGAGTTCAAGATGCCGCTCTATCTAAATTCATCTATTTAAAGAAGGCCTTTGATTCTGTTAAGACTGAAGAGGTCATCGAAGCTGGCCCTAGCCAAATCTCCTAGCCCAATCCTCCATGAGCTGTATTATGGATTCACCACCGGGATCTCACCATTCTACAAGGAACTGATCATGGAAGTAAAGAGAGGGGTTCGGCAGGATGATACCGTTTCACCAAAATTCTTCAGTGCCATCCTCAAGAACATCATGCAATGACTGGAATAACACCAAACATTAGCCAAGCAGCACAAATGCTGGCCGACTTCGACCATTAATGTGAAAAGGTCAGGCTGGAGCTGAATCTCACCAAGACTATGTTCATGAAAAACAAACAAGGTCCTGACATTCCATTTTCTCTCACTGGAACAAACATCTCCAAATGCAGCAGCTATATGTACCTGGCTCGAGAATGCAACACGAGGAACAACTTGGCGCCAGAACTGCACAAGAGGAAGAAAGTGATGTGGAACACTTTCAAGAGTGTCAAAGAAGTTGTTAAGAGGATGAAGAAACTCTGGCTCCGGGCGCATCTTTTCCACTCCACCATTCTTCCTGCACTAACATATGCCTCAGAGACCTGGGTCATATGAAAAAAGGATGAGAACTCTATTCAGGTCTCCCCAAGAGGAATCGAAAGAGCTATGCTTGGAGTATAATGAGAGAAGGAATCCGGAGTTCCTACCTCCATCGACGATCAAGAATGAGGGACGCTGTCTTGTTTGCCAAGGCATTGAAAATCAGATGCGCTGGACACGTAATGCGATCTAGAGATAACTGCTGGACTAGAGCTGTTACCAACTGGATTCCACGGGTCGTCAAAATGACATGTGGCCGCCCACCTGCGAGATGGTCAGACTTCTTTGTCAAAACCCTAAACAAACAGTTTGAGGCTCTTCATGTTCCTGAAGCTAGCAGATGCCATTGGGCTACACTAGCACGAGACAGGGACAAATGGAGACATTAACATGCCATTGGACTACACTAGAACAAGACAGGGACAAATGGAGATGTTACTGGTGCCCGCTTGAGCAAATCAAAGATTAACAGGATGACAAGTGATACACGTGATAAATAATTTGTTAAGGGGCACAGCAGGTAGGCCATTTGCCTTGCACACAGCCAACCCGGGTTCAATTTCCAGCATCCCATAAGGTCCCCCAGCACCGCCAGGAGTGATTCCTGAGTGCAGAGCCAGGAGTAACCCCTGTGCATCACCGGGTGTGACTCAGAAAGCAAAAAATAGAAATAATAACAATACTTTGCTAAAAGGGTGATCAAAAAATGTTTCCTTAGAAGAAAGTTCGTAAAGTTAGTGTATCATACCATGGAGCCATTAAGCCCTTGTATAAGAGATTACTAAAGTGTTGTTGCAGGTTAATCCTTCTGTGTTTAAGTTTTGTTAATCAAGATTGGTTGCCTTCTACTTTACATTCCATTCAATCTGGTGTGCTAGTCCTGGTTTTATCAGAATTGTAGAATTTGTGATGTCACACAGCAACATTTGCTCTCGAACACTTCAGGAAATCCAAAATTTTTAATGGGGTGATACAGTTACAGTTAAATTTTAAACTGCGTGGAGGCTTTGGGGTCTGTGCATGACACAGGGCTTCCAGAAGTACAGAAAGATGGGGGAAGGTAACCCAGCCCCAACTCCGTGAAAGCCTGGAGATTTCAGTCACAAAATTCACATACCTGAGTTTTTCTACGGAATAATTTCTGGATGAGACTCATCCAAGCAGTGAAGTCTGGCATGGAGCATGACACTGATTGTGAAGTTTGGAGGTTTTTGGCAGCTGGGGCTGTTTGGGCTGGCGCTGGGCTCACCTGCCCCCCTCCAAGGTGCCCCAGTGGCTCTTTTTTTCCCCTGTGACCTTGTACTGCATCAGAGCAACTGAAAACCTGTATTTCATTTTTAAAAAATGATAAAATTATGCAATTTGCTACAACACGAATGGAACCAGATGATATGTTAAATGAAGCGAGCTGAAAGAAGGAAAAACACAGGCTAATATCACTTAGATGTGGTATTTAGAATAACTGGATGAGGGAATGCAAAAGTTTAGAGGAGGGGATGACTAGATCACCCTTGACTCAAGAGTAGGGAGGAAAAGGAAAGAAATGGAGTGGTGGGGGAGAAAAAAGACAGATGAGAAGATAAAAGATATAAGGGGCAAAGAGCAAGGGGATTCAGGTACATTGGTTGGTGTTAAGGATTGCCAGAGCTAAATATCCAAACCACAATGTCAACAACACTGGAATCATGAGACTCAAACCTTAACAGCCAAACTTTAAAAGGTGCCTGTCAAGATGGCAGGCTGGGATTGGGGGTTTGGGGGATGGAGGATAGGTAGGAGAGGGAACCTGGGAACATTTGTAAATTGACACTGTCAGTGGGAGCAGAGCTGGAACACTGTATATCTAAATAATTTTGTAAATCAAGGTGCTTTATAAAAAAAAATAAAGCAAGGGCTGGAGTGATAGCAAAGTGAGTAGGGCATTTGCCTTGCACGTGGCCAACCCAGGTTCGATTCCCAGCATCGCATATGGTCCCCTGAGCACTGCCAGGGGTGATTCCTGAGTGCAAAGCCAGGAGTAACCCCTGAGCATCGCCGAGTGTGACCCAAAAAAGCAAAAATAAATAAATAAAGCATAAAAAAACTAACTTTTTTTTAAAAAGGATTCTAAAATGTCCAGCTCTTAAGCAACAAAGGAGAACAAGATAATGCTTAATCTTCATATTCAGTACAAGAAAGAGTGCCTTAATTAAGCAACACTGTCCAAAATCTACTCCTTGTACAGACTAAGGAATAAAAGATGGAGAATGCGTGGTTTCCAGGTGTATCTCCACTTAATGATTTTCTTCCAGATGAAACAAAAGCTTATGTTCTTTACAGAGTTCACTTGTTTTAGAAGAAAAGAAAAACATTGCAGAGATATTAATGAAAAACTAAAATTTATCATTTGACTAATGCTATCACCACTGTTCATAACCTGAAATGTACCCCAAATAACACCAAAAAACCTCTAAATGTTCTCCCTGCAGCACACACCCCTCACTTACTCGCATCATTTTGGGTAACACAAGCACAATCTGTTCACAGCAGTCATTTTAGGATAGAAACAAACCTCTATGCCCCTTAGCCCATTAAGAGCTTGTTAGTGACTTATAGTATAAATTCAATTCAAGAAGTAGTTTTGCACAGTTATTTGGTGCTAAGGATATACCCATGGGGGAAAGAAATCATGAAGAATTTTCACCCTTGGGGAGCTACTACTTCAATGGTGGAACACAGACAATAGACATTATGAAAACTATTCTATTCCGTGTGCTCCCTCAAAGGTATTAACTAGAGTGGCAGGATAATAGCCGTTAAGAAGCCAGGGAGTTAGTGCAATGGACACAGCAGGGAAGTGCTCTTTAAGCTGAGGAATGAGAGCTAAGAGTTGCATGCCAGGGGCAGCACAGAGCCAGAATATTCTGGAAACATAGAAAGTTCAGAATGGTGTCAACATAGGAGCAAAGTTCAGAGAGGTCAGGGGGTAATTGTAAATGAAGGGTAATGAATGTGCCACCTCCAGCTAGGCCTCGTGGTATGTAAACTATTTTGAGCTAATTACTTTGAGAAACAGTACACCCAGGAGAAGTTCTGAAAACAGTAAAAGTTACCCTCTTGGGAGAGACATCCATGTTTATAAAGCAAATGTTTATAAGTGTTTCCCTCCCTGTTCCAAGAAGAGAAGTTTAACTGTTGGGACAGGAGACTGTGCAATGAAGAAGGCAGATACCACTCCAGGTACTACAACAAGTGCAGCGAGAGAGCTGGGAGACATGTGTGAGGTCCTGAACTGAACCCATGGCATTCCAGGGCCCTTCCCTAAGCCAAAAAATGTGAGGTTTGACCCTATTGGCCTCTGAGCACTGCCAAGTATGGTCCTTATTTACCAAAAAAAAAAAAAAAAGTAGCATTGCACCCAGCATCACTGGGTGTGGCCCCCGAAAAACAGAACACAATAAACTTCATATATACTAAATACAATTGCACAAGATGCCTTACCCTTGTTTACTCTGGTTTTTCCCCTTAACTTCCCCATACCTGGTCTCCCCAAAGCCTTCTTTCTCCTATCTTCAGTCAAAGTTTTATTTTCATTCTAAGTCAACTCGGTTAGCCCCACATTTTTTCTCTGGGTGTCTTACATGTCTACATGAGAAGTTCATGTCGATAAGCTTCTGTTTAGTTTGAGGGATTTTTTTTAACCTGTCTTGGTCTAGGGGACTCAGTTGAGAACTAAAATGGATAGAAGATAAATAAGTTTTCCTGTCTGATTTTTGCCTCTCAAAAATTCCTGGTTGAAGGACTTGAGCAATAGTACAGAGGATAAGTCACTTGCCTGCTCTCAGTCAGCTTTGATCTCCACCACCTCATATGGTTCCCACAGCCAACCAGGAATGATTCCTAAGTGCAGAGCCAGAAGTAAATAATGATCCCCTGAGCACCGCCTAGTGTGACCCCAAAACATAAAAACAAACAAAAAAGTAGCACTGTAGCACTGTCGTCCCATTGTTCATCAATTTACTCGAGTAGGCACCAGTAACATCTCCATTGTGAGACTTGTTGTTACTGTTTTTGGCATATCGAATATGCCTCGAGGAGCTTGCCAGGCTCTGCTGTACAGGCGGAATACTCTCGGTAGCTTGCCGGGCTCTCCGAGAGGGAAAGAGGAATCAAACCCGAGTCGGCCACATGCAAGGCAAATGCCCTACCCACTGTGCTATCGTTCCTAGTTGAAAACTTTTCCCAATAAAAAAAAGTAAAAGAAAAAAAAAACAATTTCTAGCTGAAAGGGCTTTGTCTTGGGAAAGTGACTTATCTTACAGCAAAGCCCTGAGTGCCCCAGAAAATCAGAAGGCGAGGAATAGCTCTTCTTTTCTAAATGCAATCAGTCACCCAGCAGATCTCTAAATATTACCACCCTCTATTCTTAACAGTTTACTTGGAAATGCTTCCAGAGAGAATGTTCTTTTAATTTGCAGACACAGTCTTTGTTTTGGAACTGCCTCCCCTCAGGTGCATGTGGTAAATTTGACCTTTCTGCTAGTTACGCAATTGTTGACTCAGGAAAATGACATTTGTTTTTAGTTCAGAAGTAAAACTTTCCTCTCCAGCCAGTCTCCTTCAATCACCATTGATAACTTTACCAACTAGAATATTTTGTCTTTTTTTCCAGTTCCCAGTTTCTCCTCCCTGAACCTTCTGCTCCCCTCCACCTTCTGCTCCAAGACTTACTTCTCAAACTCTTTTCTAGCCCTTTACAAAGGGTAATTACCTCCCCTATATCCAACTCAGAGATCTAATGCAGACCATATCCAATAGGTATCCCAGACATTTATACCCTTTGTCTCTAATTTCTTTTCCTGGGTTAGGCATTTCAGAGAAGTAGTCCCAGAGAAAAGCTAGAGATACTATTTTATAAAACACTCTAACCTGTAAATGATTGAAATGATCTTTGTTTCACAAAGATTCATTTTATTTCTCTCTTACTGGGTACTTGGGAAAACATGTTTTCTAACATTCCTTCCCATTTTACTGGAGTCTAAGGTTCAGAACTGATCAACAAAGGATGGAAATGACATAAGCCACTCCCAGGTCTGAACATTAAAAGTTGATCATGGAGGGCTAGAAATATAGTACAGGAATTTAAGTATTTACCTTGTTCACCGTGAACCCGGGCCTGATCCTCTGCACTACACAGGGTCCCCTGAACACCTCTAGGTGCAGTCCCTGAGTACAGAGCCAGGAGTAATCCTTGACATGGCTGGATGTGTGCTAAATCCACTTCCCCAAAACCAAAACAAAACAAAGCAAAATAATAATTCATATTCAAAATTGCACATTCGGAGATTATTTACTTTGTGATACCTCAATAATCTCACGAGGTCATTTATGCTGAATTATGCATATTTCCAGAAAGGTCATTTGTCCCTAACCATTATTACTCCAATATGCAAGAAAACATAGAATGGACACTCTGAAACCGTGACCTCCTAGGGAATAGTGACCAAACCCACTATTAGTAAGTTTACACAACCAGAATAGCCTGCAAGAGTCATACTCCAATAATAAGTCAAAACAAACAAAAACACACGTCACTACAGGTACTGTAATGAAGGACAAAAATAGTACTCACTGGGTGTCATACTCTTATATGAAGCAAATCATCATAATTCAGCCTTTCCTCTATCCTGTGGTATCTGTTCTGCATCTCCGTATTTTGCAGTGACACTGCCATTTAAGTGATGGCACCAGCTGAAAGAAACAGGGAACATAAATATCCATTTGTCTGTCTGTGTGCTTGCCCAGACTTTGCAGATAACTTGGCAAACTTCTTTATTTGGGGTCTTCCCCGCTGTACTAATTATAGCAGCATTTCCCTAGTACTTAACATCAGAAACTGAGTCAACCAGCCAGTGCTTTCACCTAACATCAAGCCTCTTGCGATTCTTCCTCCCAAATAATCTTCATTCCCAACTTCCATCTTCAGAGTCATCTTCTCTGCTACCTGAATGAGCGGAGGGTCTCTGAACTGGTCTCCCAGCTTTCACTTGCACTCTCCATTAGCCTCAATTCTACACTAAACTCAAAGATTTTGCTAGCCTGAGCCATGGCTATCTCCCTGCTTTATGTCTCCACTCTCCAACCACGGTCTTCTGAAGTCTCTACCTTCTCTGTGGGATTTACTCTTCCTCTGCGTTGTTGCTCTCAAGGCTGGTGTCCTCTCACCCTTCAGGTTATATGTTTAGAAGTCTCTTCCCCATGGAGGCCTCCCTGACCACCATAACCACAAGAAAACAGGAAGGCCCCTCTCCATTGTTCTCTGCCACTGTGTTAGAGATTTTCAGGAAACCCACCACAGTCTCCTCTATCTTGTACTGTCTGCTTCCATCACTAATCTCGTATTCGTAAGGGTAAAATACTAGTTAGTACTTTCTGTATGCCTTCTAAGACCTCTATATATACTTACTCTTAAGCATTCTTTTAAGACCTTTATAAAAGAAAGCCTAACATTTACCTCCCAGAAACAACAACTTTTGTTGGTCCACTTACATTTTGCATCCCATTTTTGCTATTCTGTTTGTTAGTTTGCTAGGCTACCGAATGTAACCTGCCCACACGGCAGAGTCTGGCAAACTCCCCGTGGCGTACCCAATATGCCAAATACCAGTAACAATGATGGGTCTCATTTTCCTAACCCTGAAAGAGCCTTGAATATGGCACTTTTTAAAATCTCAGGGCTAGGACGAAGAAGACGTTACTGGTGCCTGCTCGAGGTAATCGACAAACAACAGGATGATCGTGATTGTGATCGTTTATTAGTTTGGGGCCCACACCCACCGATGTTTAGGGCTTACTTCTGGCTCAGTGCTCAAGGATCACTTCCTGTAGTACTCAGGGATACCTTATTTAGTGCCAGGGATCAAACCTAGGCCAATGATATGCAAGACAAACTCTTTACCTGCTGTACTATCTCTTGGACCCCTCTACATCTCTTTATACCAAGTTGCACTTGTTTGTAGCTGATAGTAGTTGGAAATGATCATTCTGGGCAAGAACTGGATGTTGAAAGTAGGTAAAGTGACATACATGGCAACCTTTCATTATCTGTATTGCAAACCATAATGCCCAAAAGGAAAGGGGAGAGAGAGAGAAAGAAAGAGAAAGAGAGAGAGAGAGAGAGAGAGAGAGAGAGAGAGAGAGAACTACCTGCCATAGAGACAGGCAGAGGGTAGAGAACTGGAGAGAAACTGGGGAAACTGATGGTGGGAAATATACACTTGAGAAGGGATGGGTGCTGGAACATTATATGACTGAAACCCGATCATGAACAACTTTGTAACTGTGTATCTCACTGTGATTCAATTAAAAAATAAATTTTTTAAATAATAAATTAATTAATTTATGTCTCCAAAACTTCAATATATTGAAGCAGAAGAACTTTTTCTAATTACCTTCTAAGTTCAAGCGGTAGGGCAGCAGAACATAAGGATTTGTTGAAAATGTACATCATCCTTCTACAGAGAGGACTTGGTCTATGGATATGACCAATGCTGAGAGTGATAGAGCCTACTGCTCTGAGTGAATCATGCCTAGAATGAATTCATTAGTGCTTCCACATTAGTCCTGGTTTCTGTCTAGAGTTGTGTAATGAGTAAGAGTACAGAATTAACAAGAAAAAGATATTATCACACATAAGACCACTGTTTACATGTTCTGGTGATCAGTGCTTTAAAGGTTTTGCGTCCTAATGGGATTATTGATACAAATAATAATAAGAAGAAACATTTTTTCCTTTACTCTATTAGATTTAGCTCTTGTGGGTCTGCATATTAAATTGATAAAAGATATTATCAAGAAAAAGACAGATCTCCACATATGGGCCCTCTGGCTACTCAACAAGCTGCTTCAGCCATGATCCCAGAGACTCAGCAACAAATCTCGGAACCCAGTGGCTTTTGGCAGAAGTCCCTCCAGATTTAATTAGTAAGATTTCAGAATTCCAAAATCATATGACCTCTACCACGGCCGCACGACCTCATATGCTATTCACTATCAGCAATAGAAAAAAAAATCACCTAATGTTGCCTTTTCAGCAGATGTGAGTATTGGGGTAAAATCCCAAATAATAATGGCTGGTGTGGTGTTGAAATATTGAAAGTAATCAATTAGAGAGAGAGTAATGTGGAAACCATCTGCCAAACAGGTAGGGGGAGGGTGTGGGCTGGGGTTTATGCTGCGTTTTTGGTGGTGGAAAATGTGCACTGGTGAAGGGACAGGTGTTTCATCTTTGTATGACCGAGACATAAACCTGAAAGCTTTGTAACTGCTCTCACAGTGATTCAATAAATACATTTATTTTTTTAAAAAAAGAAAGAAAAGAAAAATAAAAAAACAGATCTGTATTCCTGTCCAAATGGGACAACTCACAAAAAGTGTGACTCAAGGAGCAAGCTAGAATTTGGAGCTACTATGCCAACTTAATAGGGCCTGGGGAAGAGCCAAGAGGCCCTTCTGGGAGAAGACATAACTCCTCGGAAAGAGAAGAGAAATAGTCCTATGAAAACACAAATGACCTTTGAAAGTTAGTAGTGTCCTTGGAAGACAGAGAAGAGACATGATCATTTGTGATGGCATCTGTCTGGATGTCTTCTAACTTCTTTGCAAGAAGAAAAGATGAGATTGCTCTGAGAGGAAATTTATGATTACTGCCATCTTTTGGTAGGGAAGACTCAACTTTTAGGTGAATAAAAGATAGGAGGGCAGAATATAATAGACCAGTTAGTTTAGTTCCCCAGCACCCTTGGTCCCTGGAGCATCAATGTTGACCCTGGAGGTTCCTAAGCATCACCAAGTTGACCCAGATATGCCAGGCACCTCAGGGTCAGAGCAGCAGTACATCCTCAGGCCCTTGCATGGGACCACTGGCAACACTGGCCAAGAATTTCAGTGAAGCCCCAGAGCTTCCTGAGTACCACTTGAGAGGCCTCTGCCTACTCACCCCACCTCCCCAAAAAAAGGGTTTTGGAAAGTCAAATGCCTTCACATGAAAATAATTCTTATGCCAGAGTAGTATACTTTGGTTTAGCATATCCAGATTCCTTCAGGTGTTTCATGTAATTTAGGGATATTTTAAGAAATCAGTTGAGAATTGAGAGTTGATATGGAGACTTCATCATTTTTCTCTTTTAAAATCTTGCAAACTGGAACTCATTTGGTATCTTTACACAGCTACTTTCAGTTGCAGATAAGCCACCCTACATCTGTTTATCATAAAAGTTATTTTGAGCAAAAAAAAAGCCGTTTAGAAGCAGTCAATGCAAGAAAACTGTCTCTACCCCTTCCCTCTACATTGTCCTGCCTGGAGATGGGGTATAAATTCTCTTTTTCTGGAGCCAGACACATATCAGACAGTTCCAAGGAAATATTAAAAAAAAAAAAAGCCTTGCTCCAGGAGTCCCTTCCCATAAATTCCCTCCCATTGTTTGACGACCTTAGATACTTAAAACCATTCTGTTCTGTTATTTCTCTACCAATGCATTGTTCTTGACTGAAGATAGTATGCAAGCCAGAGTTTTAAACCATCTGAGTACTTTCCCTGAGTTTCTCCCATGTAGAGATATTGCTACATGTTCATAGGCATTGTTTGGTCTTTCTCTTTAAATATCTTGGTTACAAGTGCCCAGATAAGAATGCTTTCTGCCACTCCCTACGGTGCTCTGTCTTACTCCTTGGTCTGTGCCCAGGGATCACTCATGGCAGGGTTGGGGGACCATACAGGGTCAAACTCGGGGTCAGCTGCATGTAAGACAAATGCTCTATTATATTCTTTCTCTCTCTCTCCTCCCTCCCTCCCTCTCTCCATATCTAATAAGTTAAAAGGAAGTACAGTAGGAAATGGTAATTTTTTCCCTTTCCTTACAGGTGACTGGAAAGATAAATAAAAACACACTAATAAAACTTTGCCAAAATAATAGGTGCAATAATCTTTAAAATACCCTAAAGATTTCCTGAAGAACTCTCCTAGAGTGGAAGAAACCAAAGAAATGTGCCAATTAGATTTCATGGGCAACTTACTTTGGATCGTCTTCTTACTCTAAATAGTGTTGCTAAGAAGGCTCAGTATTAAAAAAAAAAACACAGAAATAACTGAATAGAAAAAAGAGATTTATTGGCAATGAAACCATGTAAGTTATGAAGTCAACCAGCATAGGCAGGAGCACAGTATGAAAAAGGGGAAGTAGGGTGTCTGGTTTTATGCCTAGAGTCAAAGTGATGTAAAAGTTTAAACAGGTTTTCAGGAAATGCATACATATTCATGAGGGAGACCATTGAGCATGCTTAGTTGCAAAACATAGATCGAAAGTACAGAAAATGTTAGACAAACATCATGGGGCAGGGGGTTGGTATGATAATGAAGACCAAGGAGAGTAGACGTTAAGATGAGTCTACTGCACAGTCTCCAAAGGCCAGTCCTATCTGGCCAGTGTGCCTGGGATTTTACTAATGCAAAAGTATCCTTAAGGTTGTACTTTGGTCTGATCATAGCCAATAGATGCAATGAGATAGCTTCCCTCAGAGAGAGGTGGTCACACCATCCAAGTTCTAAGCATCAACTTAGTCTGTTTTAGTTTTTCATAACCCCAGGAAGTCATTCTGAATTTGAGGGTGGTAGAGGGAGAGAAGGGGAAGAGTTGTTAAAAAAAAAACACTTTAACAAGGAAAATGGCAAATTTTGGGAGGAACTATAGATTAGATGATACCAACTGATAACCCACCTGAATGACGCAGTGATTGCTTCAAAGTGGAAACACTGAACTATGGAAAATGCAGAAAGAAATCTTACTGACCAAAGCAGAGCTTTATGGGAGCAGTTACAATATCCTGCTATGCGTAGCTTTCCAATAAGGAAGGCCTGACCTTGGGCACCAGGTCAGTTCCCAAAATTGTGTAAACAAGCTTCATCCCAAGCTTCCATTTCTTGAAACTCTAAACATCATCAGCTCCTCCCTTCTTCAGTTGATATATCAACTCCTCTCTCTGCCTACTCAGATTATTTAGAAGCTTCCACATATGTAAACACACTTTCCTCTTCTTAATATGCCTATTGCTCCTTTTCCAGAGAGAGCTAATGTTCCTGACTTTGATGCTTGTGTTATGGTGATGCAGGAGAATATCCCTGTGTGTCAGGGGGGCAATGAATTCTTTGAACACTTTGCCAAATTATCTGCAGTAGTTTCTTTTAAGTTATGAGGTGAATTAAGTTCATGCTCCCTCCCAAGGCATAATGTGAAAGGTGTTCTCCTTGCAACTGCAGGGAAAATATATTCTAATCACCAGAAATGAGAAAGGGAAGCCAAAAAGATTGCATGAAAACAAACTCTCTCTAAAAATCATTGTTTTGGGCAAAACCTCACACAGTTCACCCCAGAATGCTCCACCACCTCCACTGAGAGAAAGCTGCCCTTTTTCCACTCTTATAGGTTCCCAGGATATCCACGAAGCTCCCCACCTGGAGAAAGAGTTGCAACATCAGATATAAAGAAGAAGCAGAGAGATTCATCTGCACTAATTAACTGCAACTCAAATCATAGAAAAATTCCGGAAATAGAAATGTCTAATCTCCAGGATGAGCTCAAAGTGTCAATGATCAGACTATTTACAAAATTAAAGAAAACAATATAGAAATGTCCACTGCCAACAAGAAAGGAGAAGATAGAATACTTCGATCAGAAGTCGCCTACCTCAACATTGGAGGAGATATGAAGACATAACAGAGGAAACAAACAGCAGAATGACAGAAGTAGAGGAATAAATCAAGGCAAGATGCAAGAACACATCCAATAACACAAAATAAAGAATAAGAAAGAAAGTGTCAGAAATCTATGGGACAGCCTGAAGAGAAATGATAATGAAGTGCCACAGAAGGGGAGAAAAGAGAGATGGGGAAAGAAGTTTGAGGAAGAAAAATTGTAGTTGAAATCTCCTCAATCTGCAGGCCACAAATCATTTCACAACGCTGTTTCAGCATGTCTGATTGGGGGGGGGGGGGTCGTAAACCCTAAACAATAATTGTGCATCTTCTATCGAAACAATGTATCTAGTCAAAGTAGATAGAGTATTAACTAGAACTCAACTGCCTCACAGGAATTGGGAGGGGTGGGAGGTGGGGTTCTATTGGGGTTAGCGGTTAAAAATAAGTATTGGTAAAGGGAAATGTGTTTGATATTTACATGACTGAGCTCTAAACCCGAAAGCTCTGTAACTTTTCCCACAGTGATTCAATAAAGAAATAAATTGCTCGAGCGGGCCCAGTAATGTCTCCATTGGAGACTTTTGTTGTTACTGTGTCTGGCATATCCAATACTCTCGGTAGCTTGCCGGGCTCTCCGAGAGGGGCGGAGGAATCGAACTCGGGTCGGCCATGTTGGCCGCGTGTAAGGCAAACGCCCTACCGCTGTGCTATAAATCTGCAGGCCAATTTAGACTCCCACACTGGCCCCAAATCCAGTAAGCTAAAGAGTTCCAATAAGAATACATCCACAGTGTTCTGGTCTGTCCTTCACACCCTACCGAGGCCACCAGTTGCCCTCCACGAGCGGCTCTCCAGCACGACCACAGCCCCAGAAGCACAAGGACTTAATGCAGAACCCAGCAGCTTGGAGCAGAAAAGTGAACGAACTATACGTTAATCCAGGCCATCATGTCTGCCCGGAGGGGAAAGGGTGTTGCCCCATTCGCCCTCTTCTCTCTGGAAAGAAAGATGGCGGCCGCATGGGAGCCTTGTGGAGAGCAGGTATGAACCGGGTGCTGGGGGCGACTAAAACCTCATGGGAAGGGGGGGCGTTCTGGTCCGTCCTTCACGCCCTACCGAGGCCACCAGTTGCCCCCCACGAGCGGCTCTCCGGCACGACCACGACTCCAGAGCACAGAAACCAATCACTTAATTATCTGACTTTCAGTAGAAATACTTCCAGGGATAATAAGTAAAATAGCGGAAATCCAAAACCAACATTTAATTCTTGAACCCAGCTGTAGAAAGCAAATCACTTCACAATGCTTTTTCAGCATGTCTGATGGTGGGGGGGGGGGGGGTAAACTCTAAATAATAGTGGTGAATCTTTTATTGAAACAATGAATCTAATCAAAGCAGATAGAGTGTTAACTAGAATTCATCTGCCTCGCAGGCACTGGGAGGGGTGGGGGGTGGGATTTTATTGGGGTTCTTCGGGGTAAAAAATAAGTATTGGTAAAGGGAAATGTGTTTGATATTTGCATGACTGAGACCTAAACCTGAAAGCTTTGTAACTTTTCCCACAGTGATCCAATAAATAAATTATAAAAAAAAAAAAAAAGAATACATCCACAAAGAAAGGGACCAAGACAAATCATAATTAAAATGGCAGGAACCAGAGGCTGAAGGCTGAAGAAATAGGACATCTGGTAGAACACTTGCCTTTCCTTAGGTTTGATCCCCAGCATCCCAGATGGTCCCCTGAGCACTGCCAGGAGTAATTCCTGAGCACAGAGCGAAGAATAACCCCTGAGCATCGCAAGGTGTGGTTCCCAAACAAACAAACAAAATGGAAGGAACCAAAGATTTACTATCCTGAGAACAGTAAGAATGAATCCAAAACATCCTAAAAGGGCTTCCATAAAAATCACAGCAGATCTATTACACTAAATGGACTAGGCATCCAAATACAAATACTTAACCTAGGTAGGTAACACTGAAATTCTACGGTACAATATAGAACTCAGCAGATAAAGTTCTTGATCACTAAACTGGTATTACAGATGCTCTAGATGGCCTCAAATAAAAGATTAAAGAGGGGCTGCAGAGATAGTCCACTGGTTAAGGCACCTACCTGGCATGTAGCACACCCCAGTTCAGTAAATATGTACTTACCCCCCAAGTAGCACCAGGGGTGAGCACAGAGCCAGAATTTACCCCTGATTTTTTGGTTCTTTAAATTTTTATAGTTTCTTTAGATGTGAAGGTAAATTCTTTCTTTTTGCCTGTCTTTTTTTACTGATGAATGCCTGTAGTACTATAAACTTCTAGTGTAACTTTTGCTGCATCTGATAACTCATGTCTTCATTCCCATTTGTATCCAGGAATCTATTTAATTCTTTTTTGACTTTACCTTGACCCAATAGTTGTTCATTACCCAGATGTGGCCCCCACTGCCCCCCACCCAACCCCATGAAAGCTAAAGAAGCAAAAACTACAGAAACATCTAAACCCTGCATAAGAAGATGGCATCAAACATCTTCAGTTCAATTATTTCATATAAGGTCAATGGCCTGAAATCATTCATCAAAAAGCACAGTACCTGTTTGGAACAGAAAACTGAATCCAGCCTTCTGCTATCTGTAAAAAAACTCAGTTGAACCGTCATGATAAACACAGACTTAAAAAGCTAGAATACAATCATACAAACAAGCTTTAAACAGTATGTATAGCCATATCAGAAAAAAATAGACTTTAAAAAAAGTAACAAAAAGATAGAAATAGATTTTACATAATGATTAAAGTATTTATACATCAAGAAGAATCACTAATATTAACACATGTACCTGTGAAGGATCATCAAATACATCAAACAACTACTGGCAGTCCTGTAAGAAAATATCGACAACAACACAAATTTTAATACCGTACTCTCACCATTGACTAGTTCAACCAGAGAATCAATAAGTAAATAGCAGCCTTAAAGGAAATAATAGAGATAGACTTAACAGACTTAAATAGGACACTCCATCACCAAAAAGCTGAGTACACATTCTTCTCCAGTGTTCATGGGTCATTCTCAAGGATAAATCACGTGCTGGGACACAAAACAAGTCTCCATAACATTAAAAAAAATGAAAATAATGTCATTATGACTTTCTCAGAACACAATGCTTTGAAGTTGGAAATAAACCACAAACAGCTAGAAAAAAAACTCAAAACACTTGGAAGCTGAACAACATACTAATGAACAACCATTGGGTCAAGGTAAAGTCAAAAAAGTATTAAATAGATTTCTGGATACAAATGGGAATGAAGACATGAGTTACCAGAACGTATGGGATGCAGCAAAAGTTACACTAGAAGAGAAGTTTATAGTACTACAGGCATTCACCAGTAAAAAAGACATATAAAAAGAATTTACCTTCACATCTCAAGAAACTAAAAAAAAATTAAAGAACTAAAAAATCAATATATCATTCCAAACTTAATAAAAGCTGATATACAAGTTCATGAAAAAGAGTTTTAGAAAACATTAGGTGGCAACTAGAATTAGGTGGCAATTAGAATTCCAACTACATAGTATGCTTTGTTTTCAGGATTACCATTTGCTAGTGTATTTTCTTCTATCCTTCTATCATTAATCTATACATCTAGTCATAATAACAATCAGTCTTTTAAAAAGTAAAAGTAAGTCTCCTTTAAACTCTGCATTTGCTTTATTTACCTTATGATAGCGGTAGGGCGTTTGCCTTGCTCGCAGCCAGTCCGGCCGAGCCAAGTTCGATTCCTCCACTCCTTGCAGAGAGCCCAGCAAGCTACCGAGAGTATCTGGCCCGCATGGCAAAGCCTGACAAGCTACCTGTGACAAGCTTGATATGCCAAACACAGTAATAAGAAGTCTCAAAATGGAGACGTTACTGGGCCCACTCAAGCAAAATCGATGAACAACGGGAGGACAGTGTTACAGTGACAGACCTTATCATAATTACTACTCTCTGCTCGACCATATGTATGTATATATATATACACACATATATATGTACACACCATACACACACACACACACACACACACACACACACACACACACACATAGAGACCTAGTTGGCTTTTGGGTTTTCATTTTCTGTGAAAGTTCCCTGGTACATAGACAAATGAACTTGTATGCTTTTCTCCTATTGATCTGATGATATCAATATAATCCTCATGTCTAACTGAAGACTCTATGAGAGCAGAGAAATAGTTTTTCCTCCTCTCCAAGAATAAAAAAAGGAGTTGGAAGCGGGGACTTGTGTGGTATCTGATTATTATTAATAGCACTAAATTCTGAATGTTCCTTTCTTTTTTCAGAATATCTGTCACTGAAGAATACATAACCCATAAAATATTTAGGTAGGCTTTTCCCAAAATTTTCAGAACATATTTTTCCAATATATGTCACCCTGATACATGGAGTTAAGGTCAATCAAGGCCCCCAGGCCTCCAGGGAAACCTTAAAGAATGGAGATTACCCAGATTTGGAGTAATCTCCAGAAAAAGCCTTTTTTTTTTTTAAAGCAGCCCATCTTAAACCTGGACAAACATCTAGAAAATCTGGTTAACATATGAATCAACCCTCTCCTTGGCATGTGAGACCCCCCCTCTTTTTTTGGCACCCCATGTCCCTCTCTCATCCCTTCACTGAAGAAAATTAACTCTCCATCTGTCCCATTAACTTTAGCTTCACAACATGTAAATCCTTCATATGTAAGTCGTTAAATTAGTTCTTTTTCTCTTACTGATGTTATTTTGCCCCATCAGTCCCTTAAGAACCCCTTAAAGAGGTGGGAGAAATGTTTTCCTCTACCCGTACACTATCTGGGTTGTTCTCAACATCCACTGATAAAGGAAAACACAGAACTGACCAGGTTGATAATCTAGTCTGCTTTCAATGACAAATGACTTAATTTGGGGAATGGTTTAGATTCTTGGCTCTTCAATTCCCTCCTGGCACTGAGATAAATGCCACCAGTCTCTGGAATTTATTTCCATTTACTTTCATATATTAATTTGATGCAAAGAAATCACCAACTTCTTCCCCATTCCTTTATTCTCCATATGCTTTCCTTTACTGTCTGGGAATCTTACTGGGTTTCTGGGACTAGAAAGGGTGGCTCCCCTTTGTGACATACTTAACCCGTCAAGAGGGTTTCTAGCTCCTTCTTTACCTCGCAGTAGCAGCCCTAACTGCCTAAGTTTATGTTCTTTGTTGAGTATCACTTCAGGCTTTATTTTCACTATGGAGGATTTTATCACCCTAAATCGACCCAGTTACTGTGCCCATTTAATTATACTGCCTAACTTCCTTACTTCAATAAATCTTTCAAAAACCTTAAAGAAGGCATTTTTGAGGAAATCAGAACAGTTTCCAAGGTTTTACTCATCATTATTAAGAATTTTATTTTTAATGAACATAGCTCTTTAAAAAAAAAAGCAAAAACCTAGACATAGAAAAATTATTTCAAGAAAATATAACAATCTGTTTTCTTTTTAATTTTCTATATGAACTTATGTAATACTCATAATGGAAAAGTGCAATTATTCCATTTTTTTAAATGAAGACTGGCATTTTTTTGAAAGACTTATATATACCTTTGAATCAAGGTGAAAGCAGAGTAGCCCTGGTTTGATACAATACTTTTACTCCTCAAATAGCTATAAGGAATATTTGCTCGAACGGGCCATATTTATTTGATGAAAATCGTATTTTCCACGGACTCTCCCTATAAGAGTAACAGTGTGATAATACTAAAGAAACCCCCTCACTAAACCTAGTCTTTAAAAAATTGAATTAGAGACTGAACAGATAACATTGTGAGTAAAATGTTTGCTTTGCATGTGGCTTACTTGGATTTGGCCCCCCAGAACCATATGGCCCTGAAACCATATATGAGCCTCTCTAGGAGAAAGCCCTGAGCACAGCCAGGTATTACTCAAAAGCCAAAGATATATATATATATATATATATATATATATATATATATATTTGAATTAGAGACAACATTCTCAAATAATGATCTTTCCAAACCTGTGGCTGTCAACAGAACAATGAATAATGTTTCTGTAACTAAAGACTTGTCCATCTTTCCATTCATGCATTCAGCAGACCCTCTGATTCCAGAGGCTCCTGAGGCCATCGGAAGCAGAGGTGAACACTGCCCACCACACCTGATGCCAGCAAGTCCATGACAACAGAGGATGAGGTGTTCAGGAGGACTGCACTGGAGGACAACAGAACACTGGGAGCAGAGAAGAAAGACAGCTGACTATAGTACCGTGTTAAGCAACATCCTCACACATTTACTTAGTATTTCCCTGCATTGTGTTGTATTTCTTAACTTGTTTTTGTTTTTGTTTTGGAGTGACATCCAGCAGTGCTGAGGGCTTACTCCTGGCTCCTGAACTCAGGCATCACTCCTGATGGTGCTTTGGGAAACATATGGGGTGCTGAGATCAAATTATGGGTTGAGTGAGTGCAAGTCAAGTGCCTTACCTTCTGTACTATCTCTCTTATTTATAAATCTAAATTTACACATTTTAAATGTTATAAAGTTTATTTAGATAATTTTTTAGATATAACTTTCCAGGTGGAAAAAAAATTTGGGGGTTGCTGGAGGGCACATCCAGCAGTACTCAGGCAACCCTACAGTACAGGAGGATCAAATGTGAGACTCCCACAGATATATAAAACCTGCTTTCCAAACCTTTAAACTAGCTCTATAGCTGCCAAGTAAATCTTTTAATGGAGTGAAGAAGGGGTCAATTTAGGCCACACCTAGCAGTATGCAGGGTTTACTCCTGGCTCTCTGCTTGGGAATCACTCATGGTTGGCTTTGGTGGACCATATACAGTGCTGGAGATTGAACTTGGATGGGCATGTGCAAGACAAGTGTCTTATCCACTGTAGTATCTCCCCAGCTCCTGCTAGCTAAGTCTTACCCATAGCCCTGGGCTAGGAGACTCAGGGTCCTTCTATCATAGCCTTTACAGTTGTATGTTGGCATTATCTCCCCCTCTCTCAATCTTTACATATATCCAATCTGTTCAGTACTCTTGATGCCTGGTGCAAGGCCTGTCCCACATCATATGCTTATTAAACATTGGGTGGGATATAAACTAGACTTATTCTGGTGAGAATTAGCAATAGCCACAAATATCAAATCATTATGCAGTATACTCAAAACTAATTTTTGACAGTTGTATCTCAATTTTCAAACAGAATGAAATTAATAGAAGACAAAGAATGGGAATCAGGGACTGGAGCAATAGCACAGCGAGTAGGGCATTTTGCCTTGCACGCGGCCGACCTGAATTCAATTCCCAGCATCCCTTATGGTCCCCTGAGCACCGCCAGGAGTGATTCCTGAGTGCAGAGCCAGGAGTAACCCCTGTGCATTGCTGGATGTGATCCAAAAAGAAAAAAAAAGAATGGGAATCAAAGAGGCTTTTGATCTTTCCTATTTAAATGTCCTGTTCACAGGTTGGAGCAATAGTACATTGGGTAGGGCTCTTGGCTTGCATATGGCTGACCCAAGTTCAATCCCCAGCAACTCACATGGTTCCAAAATTCTTCCAGGAGTCATCCCTCAGGGCAGAGCCAGGAGTAAGCCCTGAACACCACTGGGTATGGCCTTAAAAACAACCCCCCCCCCCACAAAAAAAGTCATGTTCAAAGATACCAATAGGAGTCATTATTGCTCCCAATATTGCCACTAAGAAAAAATTAAATAAGGCTCTTTGTGATGAAAATCAAAATGATTAGTGAACTACTTGCCAGAGTTAAGGGACTGCACACCTTTTCCTTCTATGAAGATATCTGAAATTCGCTATAAACCTCAATAATGATAAATTTTTGACAGTTATTACTTACTATTGATAAAAAATAAAAGTAAAGGGGTTAAAAATGTTATTTACTAAATGACATTTTGTAAAAGAGGTTACCTTTATGTGGCCTTGGAAATCCAACTCCTGATCATATCCAGCTATTGCAATCATGTGATCTGAGATGGTCCAAGCACACAGACACTCCCAGGTCAAGGACCACCATCCACCCACACAGATACATGTGGCAAGGCACCCATTTGTCTGCTCCTCTAACCTGCCAATAAGGACTTCAGCATTCAGGCCCTATTTTCCATCTCCACAGCTATGCCCAGCCCAGAGAACAGAAATGTCTGCATTATTTCATCCTGACCCTCTGGATGGGAAAGATAAAGAGGAGGGTAAGAGCCTGCAAGGACTGTTCACAATAGCCAAAATCTGGAAACAACCCGAGTGCCTGAGAACAGACAACTGGTTAAAGAAACTTTGGTACATCTACACAATGGAATACTATGCAGTGTTAGGAGAGATGAAGTCATGAAATCTGTTATTCATGACTTATAAGTGGATGGTCATGGAGAGTACCATGCTAAGTGAAATGAGTCAGATATAGAAGTACAGACATAGAAGGACTGCACTCATTTGTGCAGTATAAAATAACATAAAATGAGAATGACACCCAAGGACAGTATAAGGGGCCAGGAAGAGTGCTCCATAGTTGGAAGCCTGCCTCATGAGCGAAGTGGAGAAGGCAACTGGAACAGAAAAGGGATCACTAAGAAAATGATGGTTGAAGGGATCAGTCAGGATGGGAGATGTGTGCTGAAAGTAGATAAAGGACAAACATGATAAGCTCTCAGTATCTGCATTACAAACCATAATACCCAAAAATAGAGAGAGAGCATGGGGGAAACTGTCTGCCGCGGAGGCAGGGGGAGGGTGTGAAAGGGGAGATATACTGGGGATATTGGTAGTGAGGAATGTGCACTGGTGGAGGGATGGGTCTTTGATCATTTTACGATTGTAACTCAAAAACATGAAAGCTTGTAACTGTCTCTCACGGTGATTCAATAAAATAAAAAAAAAATTTTAAAAAGAAGTTCAAACACACACACACACACACACACACACACACACACACACACGAGTCTGCAAGGGAGAAAAAAATCTTTCTTCTCTTACACAGGGGATTGCCCTGCCACAGAGGCAGGGGGAGATGGGGGGATGGGGGTGGGGGGGGATATTATCTATGGTGGTGGAATATGGGCACTGGTGGAGGTATGGGTATCTGATCATTGTATAATCGAAACCCAAGCACAAAAAATTGTAAATCTACAACTGTACCTCATGGTGTTTCACTAATAAAAAAAAAAAATCTTTCTTCTCTTTGCCTCCAAGTTTCTCCAGCTGGAGCCAGGTACATGACAGGGATCAAAGACAATGTCACAAAAGAAGAAAAACACAAGTCGTTAACATGTGAATCTTGCCTTCCACCTGGGGGCATTTATGGAGGAGTAACTCAAAGAGCTGATTAACATGTGGAGTGGGGGTAGAAGTGGGTGCAGACTGAGATAATGGTGGAGAGAAGCAGACACGCTAGTGGAGAGTGTAGTGTTGGAACAACACTGTACACATGAAACCCTATCATGAACAGTACTGTAATCATCGTGTTTGGAATAAAATTTTATAAAGAGTTTGTTAAAATTTGATCTTATAGAACCCCTTAATAATTAACAATAAACTATTAGAGAACTGACAAGACAAGAAACTAACCTTTGGGGGAAACATTTGTGGAAAGGCAAATGGTTGAAGAACTGATGAGACATGAAGGCTAGGGTTAGCTGGATTTGTTTTGGATTCCTCAAGAGTGGTCTCTGTATGACAATGGTTTCGTGTTCTCTGGGGACTGACTTCTGTCCTTGAAGAGAAGCAGGACACTGCTATAATATTAGTTCTGTGTTTAAGTAACAGGGAAAGGAAGAACAGAGAGCTTCTCTTGTATCTGCTTCTTCTCAACTGCTTCAACTCAAAATAATCCTTGCATTGAAGGGTCATTTGGGAGGTGGCATATTCTGCTATTTCTCGGCTTCAAAGATATTTGGTCCACCTACATCCTGAAGTTACCCCAGAGCTGGGAGCCAAACACTGGGGTGAAAAAGAAGGACATTTTGGGGCTGGAGCAATAGCACAGCGGGTAGGGCATTTGCCTTGCACGCGGCCAACTCGCATTCAATTCCCAGCATCCCATATGGTCCCCTGAGCACCGCCAGGGATAATTCCTGAGTGCAGAGCCAGGAGTAACCCCTGTGCATGGCCAGGTATAACCCAAAAAGAAAAGAAAAAGGACATTTTGAGGGGATGAGATAGGTTTCTGGGAGCATAAGTTGTTGCAGAGCTTGTAGAAAAAACAAAATTGGGAAATGGGGACATGAGGAGCTGGACAGGGAGCAGGACTCAGCTCTATATCCTTGAAGTGACACAAATAAAGGAAATAATTTCTTGTTTGTTTATCCAACTGTCCATTCAGGCTACTAACCAAAAGTGCTATAGTGTGGGTACTTTACAAAGAAGATAAACTGATTTCCCATTATCTTGGGAGCTGAAAGCTTGAGATCAGAGAGCTGATGAGTCTGGTAAGTGTTCTGGTTAAGTGGCAGAAAGGGCTGAATAGCTCTTTGAGGTCTCCTTTACAAGAATATCTCTCATGAGGGATCCACGTCCATAATCCAGTTGCCTCTCCAAGGCCCCACCTGCTAATACCATTACCTTTGGGGTGAGAATTTCAACATGTGAATGTGAGTGAACACAAATATTAAGACCACAGCACCAAAGAGCCATCCACATTACCTCTGGGGACCACTCGATTTCAGCAGGCAAACTTTCTGGGAGTGAGTTATGAAAGCCCAACGTACCTACTTGGTTCTGATGAGAGCAGATGGGCATCTCACACTAAACTCTGATCCATTCTCCTCCCAGAACCTGCTCTGTCCCACAGCCCATTCCTCAGCTCATGGCAATGCCATACTTTCAGCCATTCAAGCAGAACCCTAGCTGTCTTCCATGACTCCTCTCCTCTAATTCATCCAAATGTGCTAGATGCTCTGTCTTCCAAATACACCCAGAACCTGACCACTTGCCACCACAGTTTCTCCCAAGTTGAACCACCATTTTAAATGACAGCAAGGGCACCCACAACTGGGGTCTCTTCTCTTGCCCTCACCTGCTTGCAAGATGATTTCAACAGAAATGGTCTTCACACACCCTTGAATATGATGTGGAATGATGCCGTTCATCTTTCTATGTGTAAGATACTGTAAACTGTGGTTTTCAATTCAAATTAGAAAAAATCCAAAGTCCTTTCAATGACCTGGAAGGATATATCCTGGCATCATTCATCTTATCTATTTCTTACCCTTTGGATAAGTCTCCTGCAGCCACAATGGTGTCCTTGTCTTTGCACACTCAATCTCCAGGACTTGGGGATGTTGGCTCTTCCTCTACTGAACGGCTCCCCCACCCCCACCCCATAGCCAGGAGGCTAACTCCTTTTCCTCCTTCCTATCTCCTAAATGCCACATTCTAAATGAGACCTACCTCTTTCAAATCTTGCATCTCTCCCATGATACCCACATTCCCGATGCCCTTATTTAATATTTTTTCACACTTATCACTTTATCTCCAATGTTAACTATTTAACCTGAACAGATTGTGAACTCCACAAGTCCACGAAGATAGAAGTCTTTGTTTTCATTCTTTCTTAAAGTATGCCCATTACTCCCATTACTAGAACAGAACAGCTATTCATTAGTATTGACTGAATTAATGAAATTAACTTCCAAGCAACAAGCAGGCAAGGATAGTTTCAGGAGACGAAACATAATCTGGTAAATCATAATGTAAGGAGAAGAAAATTTTACATATTGACAGATACATGCTAGATTCAGAATCAAGTGCCAGGATACCACTACATCTGACACAGACTTTGTTTTCATTATTAATCCGATTTGCTGCAGGATAAAGGTAGAATTCAAAGACACCTCCCAGAGTATTGTGTTTCACTTCATTAAAATGGTCAGATGTGCAGCTGACCCAAACTCCAGGCTAGAGTAAGGTAGCCAAACGGTGTTAACTAAATATATTCAATACACTTAGATCTAAATTACAAATCATTTTTAGAAGATGAAAACAGAAGACTAACAGGCCTCCAACACCACATCCGGCCCAAAGCAAGAAGGAAAGGGAAGCTCACAAATCTCTTCTATTTTCTAATTTTACCTCCTCACCATCAACGTAAAAGCAAATATTTGCCCCCTTCCCTGAATACCAACCAGGAACAACTATACCTATGGCTTCATGACAAAGTCTCGTCGACAAGCTGAAACACAGCTCTGCTGGTTAACTCCATGACAACTGTGAAAAACATCCATCAGTAAGCCCTGGACTGGGATTACTTCATACTCTACCAGAAAATTGCAATTTTCAACATAACCAAGTGTTAAGGGTGGAATGGATGTCCCCAAATTCTGAGGTTGAAATCTTAACCCCACTACCTTTGAATGTGACCATATTTGGATATAAGGTCTTTCTATACTCTAGCTAAAGTGATATCATTAGGGTTCTAAGCCAATATGACCGGTATCCTCCTAAAAAGATGAAACTCAGAAACAAAAGGGAAGGTGATGTAACAGCACAGGGAGAAGCTGGTCAACTGAAATTCACAGAGAAAGACCTTGGCACAGATCCTTTCCTCATATCCCCCAAAGGAAAAAGCCCTGTCAACACCTTGTTCTTGTACTTCCCATCTCTAGAACTGAGATGATGCTTTTCTACATTTGGTACCCCACAACCTTGTGTTGTAGACCCTGGGAACCAATACAATAAAAGTGTATACCCATCCCTGTGTTGTAACAAGATAACCCTGCCACTTCTTTCTTCACCAACAGTTTAGAATTTTTACTGACCCAAACACTCCAGTTACATAGCATTAGATGATGAGTACCATCAGCTCACCAGACGTCCATTGCAGATCCTCAAATAACTTCATTCTTTTCTATGTTGTTTTTGTGAAGCCATTGATGAAGGGGAAATAATTGATCTCTAGTTAAGCCTATGTGTATAGAGTTTGCACATTCCCCCCATTTCCACATGGGCTTTCTTTGGGTGCTGTGGTTTCTGCCACCTCTCAAAGTTGTGCACATCAGGTTTGCTGACCTGTTTCTCAATGGCCCAGGCAGAGTGTATATGTGTCAGTACTTCCCAGCACAGAAGGACATGTTGTCCAGGGCTGGTGTCCACCTTACATCTATGAGTCATATAGATAGGCTCCAGGTCACCCATTTACAGATACACAGATATGGGTGGCAGGGGATGGGGAGGGAGGATGGCTGCTGATAAATATTTTAGAAAATAATAAAAGCAAGTAGTAATTTAAAGAAGTTACCTAATCACTATCCCTGAAGCTACCCAGAAGCAAGAAATCCATACCCTGGTAAAGGTAAAAGGTAAAGGTAAAGACCCTCCCGTTGATCGTCGATTTGCTCGAGCGGGTCCAGTAACGTCTCCATTGGAGACTTTGTTGTTACTGTGTCTGGCATATCGAATACTCTCGGTAGCTTGCCGGGCTCTCCAAGAGGGGCGGAGGAATCGAACTCGGGTCGGCCATGTTGGCCGCTTGTAAGACGAATGCCCTACCCGCTGTGCTATCGCTCCAGCCCTAAAAGCAAACGGCTGATTTGGAGATGCCGGGGAGCTCTTCAAATTTGTAAAAAATGAGGCACCACCCAGAAAAGTGTGAACCCCAACTTAAAAGAAGAAGCTGCAAAATGAATGAAAGGTCATGATAAAAATATGAAAATACCATAGAGAGTTCAAGTTATTCCCTGGTGGTTCCCTAAATGACACTCTTACCTACAGACAGGGGAGTTTGGATAAATTCTTAAATATAAAACCAGCTTTGTAAAGCCAGGTGGCACACATTCTCCATCTTACTGGGGTTTGCCTGCATCTAAACCTGAGATGCATAATTTCTTTCTTTTACTTTATGACTCATTCTTCATCTTGAGGGTTGCCCACATCTCAGCTGGAATTATGAGCATTTGACTTTCTCCTCTCTATGTTCTCCTTTGCACAGAAACACACTCCCCACCCCGACCCCACCCCCAGCTCCTTACCTCCACTCTTTCTCAAGACTGATTTTCCTTTTCCTATAAGGAGCAATTTCTTGTTCCAGCCTGAGTCAATGGCTCTCCGAGAATTTAGGTGGTGAGGACCATTTCCCTTACCATGTAGATCAAGCAGACTTCAGGTACAGCCCTACCACTGCCCAGTAGGTTGGAGAATGCACATGTCCATGCTGAGTAGGTGTTCATGGCAGCCTTTACTAGTGCTGCTCCTGCATTTTCTCTAGTGACTGGGATGTGTAGAACAGGAAGGAAAGCATAATCTCCCAAGGATGCTTCCCTCACTCCCTGCTTCACATCAGTCACCTGTATCGCCTGGTGAGATAGCCAGAAGCTTCAAGGTGACCACCCTGAAGGTAGATAACTTTCTTCTTTGGGGAGTCATTTGTCCAATCTCTATCAACCCTGAGAGAGATTAAGCAGGTTGAACAATGAATGAGTGAATGAAAATAGTTGCTTAATGATAGGAGTGATTTGGATCTTCATTTAGAAATTTTAAGGTGTATTTTTGTGGACAGAAAAATACTGTAGGAATTTAACTCATTTATATCCCATGGTAAAATTGGTTTCATTATGCTTCACTTCACGTAAAGTCACAGTTTCTGAGAACTTATTGAGGACAAAAAAGGAAAGACGTGTGTGTGTGTGTGTGTGTGTGTGTGTGTGTGTGTGTGTGTGTGCAGTACATTGTCTTCACCAGATACGGAAAAGCCTTTCTTTTTTCCTTTCTTCCTTTTTTTTTTTAACTTTGGGTCACACCCAGCAGTGCTCAGGGTTTACTCATGGCTATGTACTCAGGGATCGCTCCTGGAGGGGCTCAGAGGAGCAATATTGAGTACTGAGGACAAAACTTGGGTCCACCACATGCAAAATAAGCTACCTATGTACTATTTCTCCAGTCTCCCAATCTTACCTTCTTTTTTCATTGTAGCTACTGCGGACCTAACTAGCCCACCCCCAAGGCAAATCCTCAGTTTCCTGCGAAGAATGTGCATGAATAGTTGGCAAAAACCAGATTCTCTCAGACAATCCGTTTCTGCCTTTTGGGATAACTTTCTACAGCCCGTTCCACTGCAGATTGATTGCCCACTCTATCTTCCTCGCACACGATTTAATCTGCTGTATTTTAATTGGGTAATAAAACTCTGTGTGCCACCCAGCAAAATTCCAGAGCAAGCAATCACCAGGGACATTTTCTCAGCAGCCAATTTCTAATTATTTATTCAGGCCCAGAGCCTAATCCCACCCCTGAGAGCGGTCATTCTGAGTGACTGCACTGCCTGCCTGGAAGGTTGAGGGGTCAGGGAGCCCTGGGTGGGCCACACCAGGAACTCCCAGTAAGGGCACCACTAGACTGCAGACCATTTCTGAGTCAAGGTGACCCGGGACCTGGAAGAAACTTCTCCTCTGTCACAGAAAATGACAGGGTTGTCCTGGGGTTATCAAGCCCCTCCCGCCTGTACAAATTGCTCAGAAATGAGACTGGCTCACTTGACGAGGAAATGTCCCCAATATCCACAGAAATATCAGGGCGGGACTAGTCCATTCTCCTCGGTGTCATTGGAGTCAGGTTCCTTGGAGAACCAGCCAGAAGCAAACGGGCACAAAATTAATTCCATATCTGTAAAAAATTGAAGGTCACAGAATATATCACCCCAGAATAGGACTATAGGCACTAAGGACATGCCACCCCCAAATTATGCTGCTTCGAAGTATTGCTGTATGCACTTGAAAAAAGTCTGAGAGGTAGTACAGGGGTCGGGCAACTCTCTTGTTAGCACCCAAACTGGATTTGCTCCCCATCACCTCATATGGTCCCTTAAGCCCTGCCAGGAATGATATCTGAGTGCAGAACCAGGAATAAACCCTGAGCACTGCCGAGTGTGGCCCAAAAATCAAGGAAAGGAAAACAACAAACGCAGAAAAAGACTTTGAATGCCCCACCTCTATCTCAGCACAGTTATGCAAAAGGGATTCCATTGCCTGCACCCCATCCCTGGGAGTTTAATTCACTATGGAACACTCGAGCTCCTCCCAGGAGAGGGGATAGGACTCAGACCAATTTGATCACAAATGATCACAACTCCCAGCCAACCTTTTAAGGACCAATTCATTGTTCCTTAAAATCATGTTCTTAAAATCTCCAAACAGGGCCTCTCTCCACTTTATTTTCTCAATTAATATGGTATTTCAGTCCAAAGTGAAAGCCACTTCGGCCAGTTACATAGTTTCCTGAGGATCTGCCCTGTATCCCACAAGGTATATATGTTGAACTTGTTTCTCCCCTGTTAATCTGTCTGAATTATTTCCCTTCCTTACAAATCAATATAACCATGAATTGGCAAAAATCTTAGATTAGTACACAGTAAAATTTTTATAAATTCAAAATTGACTAGATCTTTCTAATCATGATCTAAAAACCCAAAGGCCTTAAAAGAAAACAAGATAAATCTAACTACATATAAAAATTAAAATGGGGGGCGCTAAAGAGATGTTGAGTGGGTAGGGCATTTACCTTGCATGTGGTTGACCTAGATTTAATCCCCAGCACTCAATATGGTCCCCTAAGTACTGTCAGGAGTAACACCTAAATGTAGAGCTAGAACTAAGCTCAGAGCACCACTTAGTGTGGCCCCAAAACAAAAATAAATAAATGAAATGCATCAAAAATACATTCCTTTCCCCCAAAAAAAAGTAATAAAATCAGAAGATAAATGACAGAATGGGAAATAGTTCACCACTTAGAGCCTGATAAAATATCAAGATGTTCCCTGTAAATTAATAAATAATATCAATAACCCATAGAAAAAAGTTGAAACTGTTTAAGCAGAAAGTTCATTCCCACAATATAAATTTTAAAATCTGTTTTAAATGAAATCAAACAAAAAATTACAATGAAATACCATTTCCTCCATCAGACTAGCAAAAAGTTCAATAGCATATATTGTTGATAAAATTACAAGGAAGTTAGATCTCTATAAGTATAATATAATCATTTCTCTCCAAGTTACAAGTATTTCTACTCTTTAGAGGATAGAGTATTTCTACTTTTGAGTATAGCTGAAATTCATCTTCAGTGATGCTCATATGTATAGGGTTTCTTCTGAGACATTGTCTATATTAACTAAAGATTGGAATCTATTAATTGTTTGTCAAAAAATAGATTTAACCAACTTGGTACATCTGTAGAACGAGATATTATTTAGCTATAAAACTGAGTGAAATTATTAATGAAATGGAAATTATTAATGAAATGGAAATTATTAATGAAATTATTAATTATTAATGAAATTATTAATGAAATATGGAAAATTATGCATAAAAATACAAATACACTTAACCATACCTCTGTGTAAAGCAGGCTATTATGTATGGTTAAGGAAAAAGAAGAGGGAAAATAAAATGTCTTTGTGACTATGTATTAAAAATATTTGGGCACAGAGCCAGAGATATTACGTAGGATAAGGGAGTTGCTTTGCACACAGCTGCAGCCTTTTGTTTTGTTTTGTTTTGTTTTAGGGATATTCCCAGTGGTCCTCAGAGGTTACTCCTGGCTCTGGACTCAGAAATTACTCCTGACCATGCTCGGGGGCCATATAGGATGCTTGGGATCAAACCTGGCTCAGCTGTGTGAGACAAGTGCCTTATCCACTATACTATCGCTCCGGGCCTGGCAACTGCACCTTTGACTGTGGTTTGAATCCTAACACCACATACAGTCCCTCAGCACCATAGTGTGGACCCTGAGCACTGCAGGGTGAGTTCTTCTTTCCCCACCAAAAAATAAGAATAGTAATCTGGATATAACCAGACAAACAGCTCAACAGTCTGAGCAGATGCTTTGTATGCAGGAAGCTTGGATCTGACCCCCTTACAAAACTAGGAGTAGTCCCTGTGCACCACTATTACCATGGTCTAAAATTGTATATTGAAATAAACTATATACACATAAACAGGAAAGAAATTACTGGTTGTTTGCTAAAGAGAGTGGGAACTAAATGAAGAAGAATAGAGTGGAGGGGTTTTCCTTGCGTAGCTTTTTGTGCTTTGTGATACTGAAACACATGAAACACATGAAATGCATACCCATTCAAAAAAAAAAAACAATTAACAACTCATTGAAACCAAGGTCCAGCTTCAATCTCCAGCATCAAACTGTGCCCCGAACTCTAGCCCAAAAGTATGGAGGCAAGAGTTTCCCTTGTGTGCCACCATGTATGCTGTCTCCGTCCTTACTTCATGTATAAAAGAAGCCCATAAATAAAACTCTGCTGTTAGCTAAAAGAGATGGAAGAGAGGAGGAGGGTCATACATCGTACAGATGCCAGGCAAAAAACCTGCAACAAAGCCCAGCCCCTCCCTCCAGAGCCCATTCAGAGAGGAGAGCTTAGATGGGATAGGACAGGAGCTGCAGTTGCCCACTTCACACCACCCGCTTCTGCTTGATATCATTGTTCGAGGAAGTTGTACTTGCCCTGTTGTGTCTGTCTGTACACAAACATTCTTCTGATAAATGTAAACATTTTGCAGTCATGTTTCATCATTTTTAGAAAATCTAAAATCTTTCTGGCCAGAGCCAGAAAGCAGGCAAGTTACCAGCCTCTTTGCCCCCTTGAGAAGCCCAGACACAGCTGCTGTGACATCTCCTTTTTGGCTTTCTTTTCCCAAAATACCTCCCTCTGTCTCTGTTTTTAGCGTGCACTCTCTCTGCCTCTCTGTCTGTCTCTGTCCCTCTCTCTGTCTCTGTCTCTGTCTGTCCGTCTCTGTCAGTGTCTCTCTTCCTCTCTCTCTCTCTCTCTCTCTCTCTCTCTCTCTCTCTCTCTCTCTCTCACACACACACACACACACACACACACACATTTGTCACAGGGACACAAGTTTTGCTTAGGTACTTGTCAATGGCTCTCTGAGGCAGAGTTCTTCCCATGAGGCCCAGTCCCTCTGCTTCTATCTTCTAGAAATATATGGTGGGCAAGGTAGGGGGAGTGGGATGCTACTCTTGCAAAGGTACATATGTGGATTCTCAGGACTCAGCTCAACCAGTCTTTAGGGAGGGTCTGCAGGATCAGGATTCGAATACTGGGAACCTCACAGGATTTCACTGAGGATGCCTTCCTCCTGGTTTCTATTTGGGTCATTTCTGAAAGGCCTGCATGAGGGATTTTGAGAGAACATGGAGAGGCAAGGAAGAGGAATTGGGTGTCTTAGAAAAGCAAAGCATAACGAGAAGACAGGCTGGATATATAGGAGTGTCAGAATTCCCCTGGGAAATTCACTTCCACTGGCAATAGACATGTTTATTCAGAGCATGGAGATTATCCAAGAGCTGAGGGGAAATATTTAGTGTCCCAGAGATGAGGTTCTTGGGGGCAACCATAGGATTCTCTGCGGAAGAATTGTTACAGAAGAACTCCATCTGCTTTCCTGGGGAACTGTCACGGCTCTTGTGTCCTCTGCTTTAAGAGCACTTTTGAAACGAAATATGCAAATAGAAGGAGCTATATCAGCACTGATTGATTTGAGGACAGGGAGTGACACCAAACAAAAAGTGTCTGACATGATCTAGAAGAAGAGAAGAGGAATCAGAAACAAAAGCACCGCATCCGGGGCTGGAACGATAGCACAGCGGGTAGGGCGTTTGCCTTGTGCACAGCTGACCCGAGTTTGATTGCCAGCATCCCATGTGGTCCCTTGAGCACTGCCAGGAGTAATTCCTGAGTGCATGAAACAGGAGTAACCCCTGTGCATCGCTGGATGTGACCCAAAAAGAAAAAATAAAGTACCACATCCATAGCTCTGAGTTCTTGAGTCTTTATTTTTTTTTTTGTCTTCCTCCACCTCCGCCTCATCAATTTAAGCCATGTTCAGCAATGCTCAGGGGGTGCTCCTATCTCATTGCTTGCTTAGAGTCATTCCCAGTGGTGCTCGGGGGAGGGGGGGCCGCAGGTGAAGCTGGGGATTAGGCCCAGGACCTCACATGTGTAAGGCAAGTGTTCTACCACTGAATCACAATTCCAGCCTCACAGCACTCAATTCTGGGAAGAAGAGCTCTTCTGTACAAATAAGCACCACCATACCCAGCCCCTCTGCCCCTCATCCTCCCCACCCATCCCTCTGCCCAAATCAGCACCTTCTCCTGGTTCCGTCCCTATTGCGTTGCTGACCAGGTTTCCAGCTCTCTGAGTGAAATTATCGTCGGTCTGCACCTAAGCAGACTTTGTCTCTGGGGGAGCCAAGAGGCTACAACGAGAGGCAGAGAATGCCTGAGGACCTCCAAGAGCAGCCCAAGTTGTTAAGACTCCGTGAAAGCTGCTCTCCGGAGAGCAGGAGGCACTCGGCATCGGGCCCTGATGTATCCATGTGTCTCTGAGCTGGAAGACAGGATTTTCAAAAAGGACTGAGTTTGGGCCAGAGATGTGACTCTGAGGTACAACCTATGTCTTGCACGCGTGAGGCCCTCAATTTGATCTCCAGCACTTCAAAAGAATAAGAAAACCACTTTATTTAGAAAAGGAACTAAATTTGCCAATTGGGGAAGACGTTGCAAGAGTGGCACCATCGAATGAAAACAGAAATGCAAAGAGATTTCTTAATATTTTGTGGTAGGGGCATGCTGCCCAAAGGTGCTGGGGAGGCAGGGCATGGCTATACCTGCAGTGCTGGGAAAAGGACCAAGTAGGAGGCATGCCTTTTCAGGGATCTCCCCAGCCCCTGAAAGAAATTTGTGTATGCATATTGCCAGGAAGTAAAAAAAAATATCGTGAGCCAGGTCATGAAGGCAGGGAGCAGGAACAAAGCAACCCTTAAAAACTTTCTGGAGACTTTAACTTCCTGCTGTTCACGTCTTCAACTATCTTTCCAAGTGGTTCAACTTTAAAAACCCTTAAAACAAGAATTGTCTGAGTATTTGCTTAGAGGGCTAATCTCGGGGTGGGGCAGCCTTAGACGAAAAGAAAATGGGTGTCACAGGAGTTTCAGAAAGGGTTAGCGTGAGAAAAAGGAGAGAGCAACTTCTTGGGTTGTTAGTTGCACAGGGAGTGGTTTCTTTAACACTTACTATTATATGTTACTATTAAGTAAGTGTAATTTATTACACTTGTTTATAGGTTATCTTACTCCATAAAATGTTTAAGTGCCATATAGGATAGAAGAAACGTGCACTAAAATATAAGGTTAGAACCAGAAAGATAGACATGTTTAAAAGCAGTCAGAACTCAGGGGGTATGGTGCCGCCAGCAGGTCAATCTGTACCTCTGAGGTGAGTGTATCAGCAGCCTGATGGCGCCTTCAGACTTCCAGATACCCCATAATTGCTGCTGTGCCTTTGGCCAGACCCCAAAAACTTGGGGCAAAATTTACCAAGAAAGTAAATGGCCAAAAGTTAGGTATGTGGGAGACACACCCACAAACCACCTCCGGCTCAGCTATATAATTGGAGGCATGGCCTCTCTGGTTCCTGATTGAACTGCTTAATGGCCATGATTCCAGAGACTCAGAAACAAATCTCGAAACCCAGCGACTTTTGGCAGAATTGCATCCAGTCCCTGCAGTAGGTTACCGGTGCTGGACCAACCCAGGTGGGAATAGGTTTCGTGCCTTGGCCTGTTCCCCCTGGCGGCCCAGTGGTCACCATCCTTCAGAGGCCACTGGACAGTCAGGTTTGGGCCCCCAGTGACGAGACACGCAGGGCCTCACTGGATGGGGGTAGAGCCGGGCTTGTCCTCCCCACCCCAACGAGAACCCAGGTCATTGCCCATGAACAGCCTCTCTAGCTCCTGATCAAGCTGCTTAACGGCCATGATCCCAGAGACTCAGAAACAAATCTCGAAACCCAGGGGCTTTTGGCAGAAATGTGTCTGGACCACGCAGTAGGTTACTGTTCCCGGGCCACCCCAGGGGGGAAAGGGTGCTGTCCCTCCGCCTGCTCCCCCTTGGCGGCCTGGTGGCCGCCATCTTCCAGAGGCCAGTGGACAGTGAGGTTTGGGCCCGCAGTGAAGAGACACGTGGGGCCTCACGGGATGGGGGTGGAGCCGACCCTTTCCTCCCTGTCCCAACGAGACCCTGAGTCTCCACCCACAAACGGCCTCTCTGGCTCCCGATCAAGCTACTTAACAGCCATGATCCCAGAGTCTCAGAAACAAATCTCAAAATCCAACGGCTTTTGGCAAAAATGCGTGTGGGCCACGCATTAGGTTACCAGCTCTGGACCACCCCAGGTGGGAATAGGTTTTGTGCCTTGGCCTGCTCCCCCTTGTCAGCTCGGTGGCCGCCATCTGCCAGAGACCAGTGGACAGTCAGGTTTAGGCCCACAGTGACGAGACACGTAGGGCCTCATGGGATGGGGGTGGAGCCGGCCCCAACCCACCCCAACGAGACCCTGAGTCGTCGCCCACGAACGGCCTCTCTGGCTCCTGATCAAGCTACTTAATGGCCATGATCCAAGAGACTCAAGAACAAATCTCGGAACCCAGTAGGTTTGGGCAGAAATCCATCCAAATTTAATTATTAAAATTTTGGAATTCCAAAATCATATGGCCACTACTGCGGCCATGAGGCATCATATGTTATTCATAACTAGCAATAGAAAACAAATTGTCTACTGTTGCCTTTTCAGCAGATCTGAGTGTTGAGGTAAAATCCTAAATAATAATGGTGGGTGTGTGTCGAAATGTTGAATGTGATCAAAATATAGAGAGAGTGATTTGGAAATCATCTGCCCCACAGGCAGGGGAGGCTGTGGGATGAGGGTATACTAGGGTTTTTGGTGGTGGAGAATGGGCACTGGTGAAGGTACGGGTGTTTCATTGTATGACCGAGACTTAAACCCGAAAGCTTTGTAACTGCTCTCACAGTGATTCAATAAATAAAATTATAAAAAATGGGAAAAAAAAGTAAGGTGGAGTTCATGCAAAATTCAATCAACCTAATCAGTGGCTGAATAAATAGCAGTACTCCTACATAAAAAATAATAATAATAATAATAAAAAAAAATAAAAGCAGTCAGATCTGGGACTGGAGCGAGAGCACAGCAGGTAAGGCGTTTGCCTTGCACGCGGCCGACCCAGGTTCGATTCCCAGCGTCCCATATGGTCCCCTGAGCACCGCCAGGAGTGATTCCTGAGTGCAGAGCCAGGAGTAACCCCTGTGCATTGCCGGATGTGACCCAAAAAGCAATAAATAAATAAATAAATAAATAAATAAATAAATAAATAAAAGCAATCAGAACTAGTTGCAAATCACTGAACTAGTTGCAAATAAGAATGTATAAGATACTACTCAGTTTCCTGATGGTGGAGAATGGTAGCCAAAGGTGGGATGGTGGAACGGGCAATGAGTTCCTCAGGAACTAATAAGACCAAGATGTGACTTAAAGTTATCTTGTACCAAACATGATAACCTCCCAATATCTGTATTACAAACCTTAATGCCCAATAGTAGAGAGAGAGTGTGGGGAATATTGTCTTCCATGAAAGCAGTGAGAGGGTGGGAAGGGGGTGTATACTGGGGATATTGGTGGTGCAGAGTCAGAAGAAACCTCCAAGTATCACTAAGTTTGGCCCCAAAAACAAAAATAAATAGGTAATTTTAAAAATAAAGGCTCATTCTCCTAAGATACTTCATAAAGTAGTGGGAAAGTGTCCTGGTAAATAACATCTCTACATTATCCTCAAGAGAATAATTCACACGGCTGTCTCTTAGGCATGTTAAGAGGATGATTCCAAAGAGAGCCTTCCCTGTAGGAAACCACCTCCTCATCTCATCAGAAAGTAGCAGAGCAAGGGTGCCAGAGAAATAGTTCAGCTGGTAGGGCACTTGCCTTGCACCCGACAAACTTGGGTTCTATCCCTGACACCTCATTGGTGTCTCAGAGCCTGCCAGGATTGATCTTTGCACATAGAGCCAAGAACAAGCCCTGAGCATAGCCTGGTTTGGTCAAATAAATAAGTATAGCAAGAAGTGAGGGAGGGAGGGAGGGAGGGAGGGAGGGAGGGAGGAAGGAAGGAAGGAAGGAAGGAAGGAAGGAAGGAAGGAAGGAAGGAAGGAAGGAAGGAGAGCAGCTGAATTTGGAACTCAGGTCACATAATGTCAAGCCGCATTTACTTTCCACTCCCTTTCACCTCTTTCGTACTCCTTTTAAAATTTACTTTCTGAGAAAGTCTTGACCCTGAGCTGGGTTAGACTCCTGGATTTTTCTCATTTTTTACACAATAGTTTTCTGTTTTGTTTTTTCCCTTTCTCAACCAATAAACTGAATACTCACAGGATCATCTATGAGATCATCTCTATAGATGATAATTGAAAATTCACTTGGCAATAGGAAATTTGCCTTGCTTATGGCTGGCCCAAGTTCAATCCCCAGGACCACCATGTAGTCCTCCAAGGCTGCCAGAAGTGATCCCTGAGGATCCTGACTAAATCGAGAATAAACCTTGAGCACTTTTGAGTATGACCTGACCCCCAAAAGAGAAAAAGTAAAGCACTTGGCAAAATTAGCATTTGTTCCTGATAAAACATCTCAGCAAACTAGGATTAAGAGTGAACATCCTTGGGGCTAGTGCGATAGTACAGCAGGTAGGGCATTTGCCCAGCACATGGCTGGCTGGATATCTGGTATTCTCTGTGGTCCCCTGATCACTGCTAGGAGGAATTCCTGAGTGCAGAGACAGGAGTAACTCCTGAGCATCGCCGGGTATGACCCAAAAAAAGAAAAAAAAAAAGAGTAAACATCCTCAACCTGATGAAGGTAATTTAGGAAAAACCTACAACTAATATCATAATAATAGTAAAAGAATAAATGCTTTTATCTACCAATCAGAAATAAAACAAAGAGTGTTCACTTATGTCATTTATGTTTATATCTTTATACTAGAGAAATTAGTCTATGTAAAAGGTCAAGGGGAAAAGATGAGATGAGCCAGGAACAGTGCAGCCCAGCCTGGTGCTTCATGTGCCTGCCCTGTTTTCTCTGTGCCCTGGAGAATGTTTTAAAAAACCACTCCAAAGTGAGTTGAGTGAGGGAGTCCAGTATGTTCCTCATAGTATAGGAAGGAAGGAAATAGTAGCACTGGCTCCATAACTGACCAACTGTGCTCCTGGGGCCCAGAACCACCAGCTCATCCTGGACTCCCTCACTCAACTCACAGACATTGAGCCTTCCTGGAATCACACATGAAACTCTAAACAACTAGTTAGTAACAACAAAATTGGTTGGGATAACTGACCAACATCTAGCTGGTTCCCCCAGGGAGCAACTTGGCAGGAGTAAGAGGGGTGCAAGTGATAAATTAGACTCCAGCCAAGATTGAAACAGACACAATGGGGAAGCAGTGTAGAATATGACCATGTTTGGTGAGCAAAGGTAGCAGCTCAGAAGAATCAGCTGGTAATAACCAGCTCTATAACCTCTCAGTTAAGAACTTCAGCTAGACCATATTGAGGATGTTTAATGAGCTCAAAGAAACAACGGTGCAAGTACAAGAAAGCATGAGATTACAAATGAAAAGACTAAATAATTTTGTAGATAAACTAAAATATTCAATGGAAGGCGGCAGTGGACAGAATCACTGAACTGCAAGATGAAATGTAGAAAACCTCTAGAAAACAAGAGAAGATGGGAAAAGGTCTCAAAATAAATGAACAATACACAAGAGAACTATGGGATGAGTTCAAGAGAAACAACATAAGAATCATCAGAATCCCTGAGAGCAAAAGGCAATTCCAATATAATAATCAGAGAAATCATAAGCCAAGAAGTTCCCAGAGTTGAGGAGTACATGCACCCAGATCCAAGAGACCCTAAGGGTAGCAGCCAAAAGAGACCCAAATAAAAATATTCCAAGGCCCCTCATAATCAGAATGACAAAATATATGGATAGAACATTGAAAGCAATAGGATCAAAGAAAGGAATCACATATAAAGGACTGTCTTTAATATTCATAACAGATATATCAAGAGAAACCTGCAGGTTAGAAGCAAATGGGGGACATAGTTAAAACGGGGGACTGATTTTTAAGTACTTACGAGTGTGCTTAACAAAGATATAGAATATAGGTTACCATGTAAAAATTGACTGTATTTTTCTACGTAATATTAATGAGCAGTTGAAAAGGCAATAAAGTAAAATAGCATTAAAATGCTATATATTTGTGGGTAGAGTTAAAAAGTAAAAGTAAAGTAAAGGCCCTCCTGTTCATCATCGATTTGCTCAAGCGGGCCCAGTAACGTCTACATTGGAGACTTTGTTGTTACTGTGTTTGGCATATCGAATACGTCAGACTTGCCAGGCTCTGCCGTGGGGGCAAGATACTCTCGGTAGCTTGCTGGGCTCTCCGAGAGGGGTGGAGGAATCGAACTCGAATCGGCCATGCTGGCTGCATGCAAGGCAAATGCCCTAACAAAAAAATATTTAAATCATGTAAACTAAAATCTTAAAAACAGTTTTGTGAGAAATTAAGAATGATCTAAGTAAACTGTAGAATAACATTGGTTTGTCCTTTCTGCCTTGCCACAGGAAGTTTAGGTTTATTGGGTTACTCTCAGCACAGTGCTCCCATTTCTCTGTGTTTATGTGTAACCTCTTTCTCTGTGTTCTGTTAACTTATAAATATTACTTTTCTCTTCTCCTCAAGTCCTTTGCATAGTTAATTCAGAGCAATGTCCTTTTTGTATAGACACAGGAAGACAGTTAATGCTATGCTTTTGTAACTTGGGAGTTATAAAAAATAAAAAAAAAATCAGTGGAGTTTCTTGACTCCAAATCTGTTCTCGCAACTTAAGTCTCAGTTGCCCTTACTTCTTAGCACCGCAAAAGCAGAGTCCCAACGAGGGACTGGATGGAGCCAGGGCAAGCTGTGAGCTACCCTGGCATTGAAATGGGCCAGGCCAAAGCATCATGATACTTAACTCTAAGTTAAGAGCATGTTCATGGACAGATTCTGTCATGATCCAAAAAGTCATGATCCAATAACTAGTTTCGACCCTGCCAGGGTTAGGAAAGATTAATCTGGCCTGAGCACTTTAGACTGAGATATATAGCGAGATGTCCCCAGGAGAGTCACCCTACAAGCTTAATGTATCTCTTACTGTGTCCATACAAAATAACTAATATTAAAAAGTAGAGTTAAGATGTTAGTTAAGATGTTAATTAAGTTGTTGGACTAAAGAGAGGAGAACACCCCTCAGTGGTATTTTGCACTTGAGGGGAGGAAGGGCTTTCATATGTTGATTTTGCTATTTGACAGGGTGTGGGGTCTACTCCCAATCCCAAACAAATAAGTTTTATTTACAAAATTGATAGTGAGCAAGATTTAGACCATGAACCATAGTCTAGTCATACCAATATAGAGCAAAGGAGCCTAAAATATCTAGAAAGATATGCACATATATCTAGTCACAGACATAAACTTTCAATAAATCAGTTAATATATTTAAATGAAGGAAAGATCAGCTTGCCAATGAATGTTATATTAAAAATTTGATAATCATATGGTCACATGGGGAATAAAAGAAACTAGACTTTTATTTCAAACCATATGCAAAAATAACCCTCATAATGAGCTATAGATTAACATGTAGGAGCTACAAACATAAAATATCCAGTAGAAAATATGAAAAAAGTCTTTGTTTCTTAGGTTAGCAAAATTTCTCTAAATACAACACAAAAACATTAGTTATGAATGAAGCTGTAATAAAAATTCATCTTTATGCCCAATTTAGAAATAAAATGCTGAATACGCAATTAACTGCATATGACGTATCCAAACCAAGTCTTGACTTTGACTATCAAGGGGTCATTGAAGGACAAACAACTTTTCTGTACTTCAGTTTCTGAATTCACAAAAAGAAAGTTGAAAGCACTTTCTGAACATCTGAATGAGAGCTTTACACTGGCCCTCTCACAATCGAAATGAAATAAAAGAGAACATATGTGCAAAGTACAGAGACCTATCTAATTTGCTGGGCAAGAGATATGAGCTAATTAAAGGAGCCACATGGCAAGGAAATGAAATTAGAAATCTCAGAAAGCACAAAGCTTCTGAGAGCAGGATCCTTTCTGCCTCTTTACTTCACTTGCAATTAGCTGACCTCTTCCTTTTCCAGGCTGGCTCCCTAACTATGCTGCTTAGAGCCTCATTTTATTCTTATGACTGCTGCTAAATTGACAGGTGTTCTCAGTGTTTCTTATTTCACTCTCCCTATGAAGACATTTCTATCGATTCAGCTCATAGTATCATTCTTGATAGAAGCTGATCAGTCTATGGATTTGCTATCTACCTGAGTTCGCTATGGCCAGAGTGGAATAAAAAGGATCACAAGACATAAAGGGTCTTATAATCAAAGCATAATCCATCAAGCATTTCAATTCCAAGTATAGAGACGAGTGAAAGCTCTCATCAGTCCAGAACTGTCATTGTTTCTTCTAGTCAGGCAATGAAACAATTTCATAATGGAGTACTTGGATGGGGAATGAGGGGACATGGGAGGACCTGGGTCATCAACCAAGTCCGTACTGCCTTCCTAAAATTGTTTTAAATTCAATATAACAGAACTGTGGTGGCTAATTTATGTGTCAGCTTGAGGTCCCAGATATTGGGTTGAACACTTTTTTGTGATCCATAAAAGCACTTGCAGGGGAGATTAGCATTGGAACAGGTTGACTGTGTACATGGTTCTTTTCAACTCTGGTGGGCTTCACTCAGTCCCTCGAGGCTGTCTAGAACAAAAGGTGGGAGTAAGAAACAGTTTCCTCTGCTTTTGCTAAGACATTGATCTCCTGGTTTCAGAGGCTCCAACTGGAACTTAGACTAATACTCTCCTGCCGCGCAGGCCCAGGAACTTGGACTTCTCCTGGGTCTCAGCCTCCATAATGGGACAAACCAATTTTTTATAAAACGTACACACACACACACACACACACACACACACACACACACACACACAATGAGTCTAAGTTGTTTTTCTGGACAATCCTGACGACCAATGAAATGATTCAAAGGTACAAAAATCAATCAACACAAATAAGACCAAATGAAAATTTTCTTCAAGATTTTACAATTCTTCCCCCAAGCTGTGGGCCACAGTTCTGCTGTAATGTGCCTTTATCCTCAACAAGACTATGACTGGAATGCTGAAGATGTATAAACAAACTGCATATTCTCCATTTCTCTCCTCTATCACAAATCCACATGCCATCTACTCCCGAGAGCACCAAATCCTGACAGCTAATCCTCCTCAGTTCAAAATGAAGCTCATGACTCATATGTAAAACACTCTTTCCTCTTCCTTTTCTTTCCTCTGTTTGATTACTTCCTTCACTTAGTTTTATCATTCTCCTTCTCATTGGTCAAAGACAACTTTTACTTGGGTAAATTTTTCTATATTGTAATAATGAGGAAGAACATTTGTCTGACATTTACTAGCATGATAAAATTTCCAGATGTGCCCTCTACCACTAATAATTGCTTCTTGTGAGAAACAAACTCTGATCTTTTCTATGGTTAAGCACCTAAGACAATCCCTCCTTCTGGTCCAAATGATTTCTGTTGTTTTTTTGATTAAGTCATTGCTGGGATAAGCAGCTTCCAGCATCAAAAGGCAGCAGCTGGTCATGGGAACTTGCTTGGGGTAAGTAGGCAGTGTGTGTGATTCCAGGAAAATTCCTTGACATTACACTCAGCTGTTAGATGATGTACATTTACGTGATTTTTCCCGTATGTCCTCTCTTGTTATTCTGCATTCACAGCTGCATTCCAGTCCCTGGTACTCTTCACATCTCAAAATGCTTCTTGGGGTTTTTCCTGATGGATCACTTTTCCTAAAGGGAACTATTAAGTGTTTTATTTTTTTCAGCAGAATTTTGCTAGCCAAATGAAAACTATGTTAATAGGACTGTGAAAATATTTTCACAATAAGAACTCATAAACCCTTCATCTGGCACCTCAGACCTAGATCCCCCAATAGGAAGAAGCAGACAAAAATGACACATTTTCAACCTGCAAGAATGAAATAAAAGCCCTGGGCCATTCACGGTCACTGAAAGCAGCATTTCTTGACTGCGCTGGGGTGGGGAGAAGCAAAGGTACCCCAGAATATTCCAAGGGGACCACAAGTGAAAAATACGTGAGCCTAGGGACCAATCTATAAGATTGGGGTGGGAGGCACAGGCAGGAAACAAGGTTGGAAGAGAACCACAGTTGGAAAAGTTGACTTTACAGCACTCTGCCATATTCTTTCCATTTCTCTTCTTCTCTTTTCCTTAAAATTTCAACGCATGGTGGTCAGAGACACAGCATAGGGGCTAGCTCTCTTGTCTTACATATGTAAACCCTAGTTTGATCCCCAACACCATACAAAGTATCATGAGTCTTGGTAGGGCTGAGAACCAAAATGGGAATTCCTAGTCCCTGGTATGACCCAAAAAACAAATAGATGCTTATATTTACTCCAGATGTGGACTAAGTCAATTTATGAAGACATATACATATACACAAGGGCACTTATGTGTATGTATTTGTTATACAGTACCTTACAAATTAAAATGTTCATGTGAAATGTTCATCAGCTATAGGTAACACTTGGTTTTCACCAAACCAACGTGGTCTAGTAGACTTTGTGCCCTCATAAGATTATGAAACCATAAATTCCATAATGTTTGCTGGAAAAATTTAGACACCATATAACTTTTCCTATATTTTTTTCTCAGAGAACCAATTTTTGACATGATGATAAAGTTAAAGTTTAGCATGGGGCCCTGGGACGTGGCAAAGAGCCAGCTGTGGGATTCTTGCAATACAATCCCAGGACTAGCAGCATAATTCCCAAGGCCACAGGAAGTGAATGAGCTCTGAAGTACCCCAACCAAGTGTGGGATACCCTCCTAACAGTACAACAGCAACAACAGCCAAAAGAAGGGGGAAGTTATTTCAATTAAGGTTTATCTGGTGTTGATCAGCAGTCACTCATATTCTGTGATATATCAGTTGTTCATTCCAAAAATGATTCACAGTGGGTGACCCTAATTAGCCAAATCTGGTAATTATTTAATATCTTTCAGGCAATGGGTTTTTTGGGAGGGAAAGACTGGGGGACTCCCAAGCAGTGCTCAGGGGGTCCAGAGGTCCCACTAGCATTTCACAGCAAACCAGGCCAACCAAAATCAGAGCTCAAGGATGCAATACTACTCAAGCCATGTGTTGCTAGAGATATCCAGACTGACCCAGCAGAACTGGAGGCCTCTAGGGCAGCACCCAGCACAGAGAAAGCACATCCAGTGTTTAGAGAAGTGGGCCCAGGGGGGTATATACCTTTTTCAGTCTCCTTCCAGCTTATGGAATGTATTCTTGTGACCACTTTGACTGCCAAGAGTCAAAAACATAGGGTAATTTGTCCATAAAGAAGAGAGTTAGGGCTAGGGATGGAACTCAGCAGTAGAACACTTGCCTTGCATGTGTGAGGCCCTGGGTCTGACCTCCAACACCAAAAAAAAGCCAAAACAAAAAAGGGGAGAGGGGAGTGGATTTTAATGGGTGACTAACAATTTCCACCAGACCATTGTTATTTTATAAATAAAGAAAGTGAAACTCAAAGAGGTTGCTCATAATACAGAATGAAATAATTCATTTCATAAGCAAAATATCATATAATTAAAAAGAGTTATGCCAAAAACAAGTGGTCGTAGGTCAGAAAGATGGGCTGAGTGAGGACTTTGCATGTCGAAGACCTGGCTTTAATCCCCAGCACCACATGGTCCCCTAGCCCTGCCGAAAGAAACCCCAAGAACTCAACAATGTCAACAATGGCCTCTAAGCATGCCAAGTAGTGTGCCCAAAGACAAACAATCAAAAATGAGAAATGGCTCATGTATCTATCAGGGCTCTCCAGAGAAATAATACCTATAAGATACATAGAAACATAAATTTCTTTTAAGGAACTGGCTCAGAGGCTGACAGTAACGAAGTCTGCAGCAGTAGGCTAACAGGCTGGTGACCTGGGAAAGAGTAGGTGTTGCACGTTAACTCCAAAGGCCAACAGCTGGCAGAATTTCTTCTTCCTTAGGGGAGGTTAGTTTGCTCTAAGACCTTCAACTGATTGGACGAGACCATCACATTATGGAAGGGAAATGAAAATCCACTGATTCAAAATCCACTCAAAATCCACTGATTCAAAGTTAATCTTATCCAAATCATACCCTCACAGAAACATACAGAATAATGTTTGACAGACTGCGGATGTGATTCAGCTACAGAGCTCATACCTCGCATAAGTGAAACCCTGAGTATGATCCCCACCACCAAAGTTGGAGGGGTGTTGTGTGGAAGGGGAAAAAATACAGAATGTTGGACCAAATGTCTGGGCACCATGACTCAATCAAGTTCACAACTAAAATTAACCATCCCATTTAATATAACATTTAACATCATAACTCTTCAAAGTCTCTTTGAAACATACCTGGTATTCAAAGGCAGTTCAGCCAGTAATTTGAAAGTCTCCCATTATTCACGTGTCCCCTCCCCTCTATCAACAGTGCATCATTATTGACCTCATATTGAGCAATATGAAGATAATAATATGCTTAATAGGAAGTAACAATAACCATGCCCATGTGAAGCTTTTAAGAAGCTTGAGAGCCATTCTTTCACTATTTCCCAAAACCTCCCTTTGGGAGGTCTATAGACATAACCTTAAACTAACGGAAAAGAAAGAGATGAGGAGAGGGAGAAAAGATGGAGGGAATGAGCTATGGAGCACTCAATCACCATCATTCTGATATCTTTCCAAATGGTCCCTGGAAGAGCACTGTGTTTTATTCAGCATTATTCTCATCAAAAATTTACTGCTTCATACCGGATAAGAGGCTATATTCAGTTAAGGTATGAACATCAGCTGCCGCCAGCTTCATACAACAGTGCCTGAAAGCATTCACTACCAGCTGCTGCACCAGCCAAACAAATGGGGATGATTTACTGATTTGAAAATCAATGTCTATAATTTCTAGCCATTTCCTTTAAAAAATGTCTTATCATCTGCACATTGCCTAGTGTTCTGGAAAACGGTGCTCTGCCATGTGCTCTGTTCTGCCAGCAGATAACTTAGAGCTGCTTTCCCATCCTTGGAGAGAACTGTTGGGTTTGATGTGAATATCTACACAGTCCTGGGCCAAGCGTTCCTCTGCACCCGGTTCCATTTATTGAACACTCCATCCACCAATGTCCTGGGCTCTCCTTCCATCATGACAGCCTTCTCTGGAATTCTCAAACTAGTTTCTAAAGTGCTTGTCTCTCTATGTTTGTTTCAAAGACACATATGATAAAATGTAAGGCACTCACTTCAGCCTTTTGCTTATATGATAAAGTAAAGTAAAAGTAAAGGCCCTCCCGTTGATCATCGATTTGCTCGAGCGGGCCCAGTAACGTCCCCATTGGAGACTTTGTGGTTACTGTGTTTGGCATATCGAATACGTCACGGGGAGCTTGCCAGGCTCTGCTGTGCCGGCGAGATACTCTCGGTAGCTTGTCGGGCTCTCCGAGAGGGGCGGAGGAATCGAACTCGGGTCGGCCATGTTGGCTGTGTGCAAGGCAAACGCCCTACCGCTGTGCTATCGCTCCAGCAGAATTCGGACAGAAGGTGGTTTGGACTTTTACCCTCTGCAGTAATGTTGTCAACCATGTGCGTCATCAAACTATTCAAGAGACAGACACTTATTGCTTCCAAAGGCAACCCTACTTCTTTCCACCATACTGACTAATCAAATTGTCTTCCCTATAACTATTCTGGTGAATTGATTACTTAGGAACTCTACAGAAAGAGAGCTGAGCCATTTGGTGAAGCTTTCTTTCACAAATGGACTAGAACACATTTTTAAGGTTTACTAGATACTTCCAAGTTTTATTATTAGTTCCTCAATCTAATTTAAAAATTGCATGTGTGCGCAAAGTTCTGTTATATGGGTGATCATTTACAGAACAATTTTCTTAATAGTTTTTTAAAAAATATTTATACGGTCAAAGAGATAGTACAACTGGTAAAGTGCTCATCTTGTACATAGTCAACCTGTGTTTGATCCGTGTCATCACATATGGTCCCCTGAGCACTTTCCAGAGTGATCCCTAAGCACAGAGGCAGGCATAAGCTCTAAACATAAGCCAGATATAGCCCAAAAGTTTCACCTGGTATAGTAATCAAAAAAAACTTACAATGATATCTGATAGTGATGTCCTATTTAACTCTACTATCCATTCATCCAGCTTTTCTCACCTTCCTTTCCAAAAGGGGGGTTTATCATTGATCCTTCCAAAAATCTTTTATGCAAACAGTTATAAATAGATATTCTGCCCTCAATTATTTTTTACCACTGGAAGCATGCTGTGCACATGGATCTGCAGTTTTCTGCTTTCTAGTCTCATATATCAAAGATCTGCCAGCACAAAGAGGTTTTCTTTTGAATTTCTTTTTTACAGTTACATAGTGTTTCATGTAGTCCATGCGCCATTATAGATTTTTATTCTTCAACTGGTGTACACAATGTCATTTCCCTTTGGGGCTATTATAAGAAGAATACTAATTCTCTTTGTATATACAACATTTTAATATACCTAGGAATATCTATGATCTTAACACTCTTTTAAATGAATTACTCAGTGATGTGCACTTCAAATTTTTGATGGATACTACCAAATTGGGCTGGAGCAATAGCATAGCGGGTAGGGCGTTTGCCTTGCACGCTACTGACACGAGTTTGATTCCTCCGTCCCTCTCGGAGAGCCCAGCAAGCTATTAAGAGTATCCCACCCACACAGCAGAGCCTGGCAAGCTCCCCGTGGTGTATTTGATATGCCAAAAACAGTAACAACAAGTCTCACAATGGAGATGTTACTGGTGCCCACTAGAGCAAATCGATGAACAATGGGAGGACAATGCTACAACGGACAGTGCTACTATCATATTTAGCCTCCATAAATGCTGGGGTTTTATTTCATATTCTATGAACAATAAAAAAAATATTAACGGGGCTTAGAGCAATAGTACAGCAGGTAAGGTATCTGCCTTGCACATGGCTGACCCGGGTTCAATGCCTGGCATCCCATATGATCCCCCAAGCAACGCCAGGAGTAATTTCTGAGTGCAGAGCCAGGAGTAACCCCTGAGCATGACTGGGTGTGACCCAAAAAGAAAAAAAAATTAACTGCTAAAAAAACTATAGATTTTCCTACTTACTATGTGAAAAATAATTTGTATGTATTCTATTGGGAACAGTGTGGAATATTTCTTTTAAAATAGTTAAGAGCTGGCCTTGAATTACAAAACTGATTAACTTCGGGGAGGGAGATAAATATTGGGCTAGTGTGGTGGGTCTGAGCCCTTTGGTGCTGGGGTACAGAAACTTCACACCTCAAAACTACAAACTTTAACACAATTGTAACTGTATTACCTAAGGTATAACTTTAAAGCTTTTAATATTTAAGGGCTCTTTGTATTTTGTTTTCTGTGAATTCCAGTAATAACATTTCCCCCACTCTTTCTACTGAGTGTTTTTTTTAATTTTGCTGTTGATTTTTCTGTTGATCTCCTATTGATATTGTAGGAGTCAATATGTTTAAGAAGGTTAGTCCATTATCTGTAACATAAACTGCAAATTGTTTCCTGGATTATCATTCATCTTGTGTCTTAGTTTATAGTCATTTTAACGCAAATTCTTGAATGTGCTTTGATTTATTACTTTTAAGGAATTTTATTTTATTTCATGGAGAAGTTTTGTCGTATGTTTGAGTGTTACTTTTCACACTATCTTTTCCAATATTTTTAATTAGAAATTAAATGTATAATATTTCTAATATTTTCATTTTTAGAAATGTTTCTAATATTTCCGTTTTTATGAGTTCTAGATAAACGTTTCTCTTTTTTTCCCTCATAGCTCCCTCATTATTTCAAACGCACATAACTACATCTCACCTGTGAATTTTTTTTTTAAATTGAACCCAGAGTTTCACAGGTGCAAGGCCTGTGCCCTTTTGCTGAGCCACATTCCTGGGCCCCACCTGGAAATTTCATTTAAAGAAGTACAACAGGGACTGGAGTGATAGCACAGTGGGTAGGGCGCTTGCCTTGCATGCGGCCGACCTGGGTTCAATTCCCAGCATCCCATATTGGTCCCCCAAGCAATGCCAGGAGTAATTCCTGAGTGTACAGCCAGGAGTAATCCCTATGCATCACCACATGTGACCCAAAAAAGCAAAAACTAAATAAAATAAATTTTTAAAAAGTAAAACATAAAACAGCAAACACAGCTTCAGCCTGTTTGAGTCACCCAAGTAGTGTGAAAGCACAGCCACACACCCACAGCTCTGGACTGTCTGTGGCTGCATTTGCATAACAGCAGAATAGAGCAGTTCCAGAGTCCAGAATACTGAACTTCTTATCTCTCTGCAGAAGAAAACTTCTGTCTTCTCCTGAATCAGGGGGATAAGAAGATGGGAAAGAAGAAGAGAAGTAGAAGGAAGAGAATGAGGGAAAGATTGGAGAAGTAGAGAAAGGAGGTAACATTCTCAGAAGGAAAACATTCCAACTTTTCTTTGCCTCAGCTGTGCTGAGAAAAATATTCAGAGGGAATAAAAAGATATGACAATTGTTTTGATTTTCTCCTTTACAGACTTCCTTGGGAAACCTGGGGTGCTCTAATTTGGCTTGATACTATTCTTCATTTCACCCAACCCCACCAGTCTCATTTTTTTCTGCCAAGTAAGGCCATCAGCCCTGATAGAGGTTCCAAGTCTTGCTCACTTATTTAATGAAGTGTGGAGCATCTCAGGGGGTCCCCCTGGAATGGGTAAATCTGGGTTTTTTTCTTTGTACACATTCCCCCTGGGGTGGGATGAGCTACCACCGTTGAAACCTCCTCACATGCAAGAGAGAAGCTGTTCCAAACTGGCTTGTATTATTATTTGATTTAATGTGCTATAACAGTACCCAAAGGATAGTTTTCCTCTGAAAGTATAGTGTGTTTTTTTCCATTCCAAATACTAAACAAAGGCCTTTCCACTCTACATCTCAGGGGCTTACACAGGCTTTTTAATGCTCCAGCTGTTTCCTTTCCTTTTCTCATATGTGGCAGTTTTCTACAAGTAACTCATTAGGCCTTTGTACCCAACCTAAGTCCATGCCACCCTCCTCTAGACAGCTAGAAGTGCCAATTAGTAAAGACAAAATCATATTGATCTGCATGAAGAAAATAGGAAGCCTAGAAGAAAGTTTGTTTTTATACAACAACTAGATTACAGGGACCAGTTTAACCAATATTTACTTGATGTTTTACTTCAATATCATCTCCAGTTCTACATCCCAAACTTTAAAAAACTTAATGGGGCATATATTAAGCAAAGATGAGATATTAACATGTATTAATATTTTTCAAAGTACTTTTATAGTCATCATTCAATTTGATTCTCAGAATGGCAAATAATGACTAGAGATGGTTACAATCTTATAACCAATGAAGAAACTGGGTCACAGACCTTTTACTTCATCTTCATTTAAGTTTATTTAGTCTATTATTTACTTGTTTATTTTTGGGTTCGGGACCATATCTAGTGATGTCCAGGGTTTACTTCTTGCTATGCACTAAAGGATCACTCCTGGTAAGCTCTAGGACTACATGAGGTGCCAAGAATTGAACCCAGGTTGGCAATATACAAGGGAAGCACCCTACCCACTGTACTATATCTTTTTTATTTGTAAATTTTTTGTTTGGGGGATATACCCAGCTGTTTTCAGAGCTTACTCCTGGCTCTGATCTTAGGTATCACTTCTGGCAGGTCCTGGGGAAATATATGGTCCAAGGGGTCGAACCTGGGTTGATCACATGCAAGGCAAGGACCCTAGCCACTCTATCGACAGTACTAAATCTTTTTATTTCCTATCTCTGACCACCTTTTATCCCGAACTCTGCAATTTCCCCTCCCTGGAAAGGAAAGGTTTCCAAGAACAAATGTTATTTTGGTTCCATGTGTTATACTGAAGATACTGTATGCTCAAGTAAGCATATATAAGCTCATATAGTTTTTTTTCTCTTTGCATAAATATCTTAATGTACACACTATTCTAAACCTAGCCTTCCCTCCACCCCCACCATCTAACAATCTATACTTGAGGTCTGGATTTATAGTATATAGTGAACTTTCTTTTGATTTTATAGTGTTTGATTGTCTATGTTTATAACGAATTTTAATGGTCTTATTTTTTTTTAATTTTTATCAGTGAAACACCGTGAGGTACAGTTGTAGACTTACAAAGTTTTGTGCTTGGGTTTCAGTTATACAATTATCCAGTATCCATCCCTCCACCAGTGCCCATTCTCCATCATTTACATTTTTTTTAATTTTTGTTAGTGAAACACCATTAGGTACAGTTGTATATTTACAAATTTTTGTGCTTGGGTTTCAAGTGTGCAATGATCAAACACCCATACCTCCACCAGTGCCCATTTTCTGCCACCACGGGTCCCAGTATCCCTCCCACCCCCCATCCCCTCCATCCCACCCTGTCTCTGTGGCAGGGTATTCCCTTTTGTTCTCTCTCTCCTATTGGGTGTTGTGGTTTGCAAAAGAGGCAATGGGCGGCAATCATATTTGGTCTATAGTCTACTTTCAGCATGCTTCTCCCATCCTGGGAGGATCCTCCCAACACCGTTTATTTGGTGCTCCTTTCTCTATCTGAGCTCCCTTTTCCCCCTAGAGTGTGTGGCTGGCCTCCAAGCCATGGAGAAAAACTCCTGGTACTAATCTCGTCCACTCTTGGGTGTTAGTCTCCTATTTTGTTACCTTATGTTCCCCAGATGAATGCAATCTTTCTATGTCTATCCCTCTCTTTCTGACTCTTAATGGTCTTATATTAATAGATCTTTTAGGCTGCCTACAATTTACACATGTATAAGTGTATCTGCTGAATAAATTCCATGTTGGAATTATTGAGCAAAAAATGATAAAATGCATGCATTAAAAAATTAAACTATGCAATGTTTAATGTTTAATGTTTGCCAACTTTGTCTTCAATGTACCTTATGGATTCTGGCCTGATGTTGAGGTCTTTAATCCATTTTGCTCTTATTTTAGTAATGGTGTTAGGTAGAGATCTGAGCCCATTTTTTGCATGTAGCTTTCCAGTATTGCCAGCACAATTTGTTAAAGATGCTTTCCTTGCTCCACTTCACATTTCTTGCTCCCTTATCAAAGATTAGATGATCATGTTTGGGGGGAGATATCAGTATATTCAATCCTGTTCCATTGGGCTGCGGCTCTGCCTTTGTTCCAGTATCATGTTGTTTTAATTATTACTGCTTTGTAGTAGAGTTTGGGGTTAGGGAGGTTGATTCCTCCCATTTTCTTTTTCCCAAGAATTGCTTTAGCTATTCGTGGGGCTTATTATTTCATATGAATTTCAGGAGTGTTTGCTCCATTTCTTTGAAGAATGTCATGGGTATCGTTATGGGGATCACATTGAATTTGTATAATGCTTTGTAAAGTGTTGCCATTTTGATAATGTTAATTCTCCCAATCCATGAGCAAGGGATTTCTTTCCATTTCCTCGTGTCCTCCTTTATTTCCTGAAGTAGCGTTTTGTAGTTTTCTTTGTACAGGTCTTTTACGCCCTTAGTTAAGCTGATTCCCAGGTACTTGATTTTCTGGGGCACAATTGTGAATGGGATTGTTTTTTTCATGATACTTTCTTCTCTCTCATTATTTGCATATAGGAAAGCCATAGACTTTTGGGTACTGATTTTATAGCCTGCTACTTTACTATACAAGTCTATTGTTTCTAGGAGTTTCTTGATAGAGGTTTTAGGGTTCTCTAAGTATAGTATCATATCATCTGCGAATAGTGAGAGTTTGATTTCTTCCTTTTTTACCTGAATGCCCTTAATTTCTTTTCTTGCCTAACCACTATTGCAAGTACTTCCAGTACATATTGAACATCAGTGGAGAGAGTGGGCATCCTCGTCTCATCCCTGATCTTAGAGGGAAGGCTCTTAGTTTTTCCCCATTGAGGATGGTGCTTGCCATAGACTTGTGGTAGATGACTTTAACTATATTGAGGAAAGTCTCTTCTATACCCATCTTGATGAGGGTTTTCATCATAAATGGGTGCTGGATCTTGTCAAATGCTTTCTCTGCATCTGTTGATCTGATCATATGGTTTTTATCTTTTCTTTTGTTGATATGATGGATTATGTTGATTGATTTCTGAATGTTAAACCATCCTTACATCCTCAGGATAAATCCCACTTGGTCATGGTGTATGATCTTTTCAATGAGTTGTTGAATTGTATTTGCTAGTATTTTTGTGAGAATCTTCGCATCCATGTTCATCAGGGATATCAGCCTGTAGTTTTCTTTTCTTGTGGTGTCTTTGTTTCCTTTTAGCATTAGAAAGATATGAGCTTCATAGAAACTGTTTGGTAGAGTTTCCATTTCTTCAATTTCCTGGAAAATCTTGAGAAGAACTGGCAATAGGTTATCTTTAAATGTTTGAAAAATTCGCTAGTGAATCCATCTGGACCTGGGCTTTTGTTTTTGGGAAGACTCTTGATTACAGTTTCCATTTCCTTGATTTTTAATATGACTATTCAGGTATTCTAGATCTTCTTGATTCGGCCTTGGGAGATTATAGGAATCCAGGAATTTATCCATTAATTTATCCATTTCTTATAGGTTCTCTTGTTTTGTGGCATTTCAAAGTAGTCTCTGATGATCTTTTGAATTTCTTTGGTTTCTATTGTGATATCCCCCTTCTCATTTCTGATTCGGTTTATTAGGGTTCTCTCTTTCTTTGTGAGTCTTGCTAGTGGTTTATCTATCTTGTTTATTTTCTTGAAGAACAAGCTTTTGGTTTCATTGATCTTTTGGATTGTTCTTTTGGGTTTCCATGTTGTTGATTTCTGCTCTAAGTTTTATGATCTCTTTCCTTCTGCCTGGTTTGGACTCCTAATGGTATCTTCAAAGATGACACGCCACTGGCCAAGCAAGTGAAAACAGAGATAGACAAGTGGGACTATATTAAACTAAGAAGCTTCTGCACCTCAAAAGAAACAGTGACCAAAATACAAAGACAGTCTACAGAATGGGAAAGGATATTTGCCCAATACCTATCTGACAAGGGGTTGATATTAAGGATATACAAAGAGCACTGTTTGAACTCCACAAGAAGAAACTATCCAACCCCATCAAAAAATGGGGTGATAAAAATGAACAGAAACTTTCTCAAAGAAGAAATTCGAATGGCAAAAAGGCACATGAGAAAATGCACTATATCACGAATCATCACGAAGATGCAGATCAAAATAACAATGAGATATCATCTCACACCACAGAGACTTGCCCACATCCAAAAGACCAAAAGCAACCAGTGTTGGTATGGATGTGGTGAGAAAGGGACCCTCCTTCACTGCTGGTGGGAATGCTGACTGGTTCAGCCCTTTTGGAAAACAGTATGGACAATCCTCAAAAAATCAGAAATTGAGCTCCCATTTGACGGAGCAATACCACTCCTGGGAATATATCCCGAAGAGGCAAAAAAGTACAGTCTAAATGACTGCACTACTATGTTCATTGCTGCACTGTTCACAATAGCCAAAATTTGGAAAAAACCCAAGTGCCTGAGAACAGATGACTGGTTAAAGAAACTTTGGTACATCTACACAATGGAATACTATGTATCTGTTAGAAAAGATGAGGTCATGAAATTTACATACAAGTGGTTCTACATGAAAAGTATCATGCTAAGTGAAATGAGAATAAGAGGGACAGACATAGAAAGACTGCACTCATCTGGAAATATAAAGTAACAGAATGGGAGTCGAACACCCAAGAATAGTTGAGATAAGTACCAGGAGGTCTGCTCCAGGGCTTGGAAGCTGGCAGCATGTGCTGGGGGGAAAGGCAGCTCAGATAGAGAAGGAAACACCAGGTGAAGGATGTTTGAAAGACTCGCTTCGGGATGCGAGATGCGTACTGAAAGTAGACTATAGACGGAACACGATGGCCACTCAATACCTCTATTGTGAACTACAAGACCCTAAAAGAAAGAGTGAGCAAAAGGGAATGCCCTGCCACAGAGGCAGAGTGGGGGGGGGAGATAGGGGTGGGGGTGGAGGGTTACTGGGATCATTGGTGGTAGAGAATGGGCACTGGTGGAGGGATGGGTACTCAATCATTGTATAACTGAAACCCAAGCACAAAAGTTTGTAAGTCTACAACTGTACCTCATGGTGTTTCACTAATAAAAAAATTAAACTACTGTTAAATTTTCATATTTAAGAGTAGAAGGAGGAGGAGGAAGAGGAGGGGGAGGAGGGAGGAGAAGGAAGAGGAGGAGGAGGGAGGAGGAGGAGGAGGAGGAGGAGGAGAAGGAGGAGGAGGAGAACGATGACGATGATGACAACGACAACAACGAGAGATAGTACAGCAGGCAGAGCACTTGTCTTGCACACATCCAACCCAGGTTATATCCCCACATTCCAGATAGTACCTGAGAACTACTAGGACTAATTCCTGGGGGCAGAGCCAGGAATAACCCCTGAGAAAACCAACCCAAAAACCAAAAAAGAAGAAAGAAAAGAAATAGAGCAATCCCTTCTATTGCCTGCCCTCCTTCTTCATTACCTTCATACTTGCTTCCCAAACCTGAGAGCCAAGTGATGAAGTAATACCTGCAAGCAAGCTTATATTGGTCTGCAGCCAATCAACCTGGGTACAGTATCTGAGTTCACAGAGACATGGGTTCCTCTGTCCCAGAAACTTGAATATATTTTAGTGATTGACCTCAAAAACTAGAAAGGTATGGAAAGAAGGGGATGGAGTTGGACAAGGTCTTCAAAGTATTCACATAGTCTCAAGCAAACCATACCTTCCCTAACAAGCTAGCTTTGTCACTGTCCGTGGTGCTGACACATCTAAAGGTGTGATGTGACTGATTTCCCTATTCTTGAGCATTCAAGTGTCCTACACAAACGTTCTTGGAGAATTTTGAACAGGAAAGAAAGAAGGCAATTGTGGGAAGCAAGAAAGATAAAAAGGACCAGTACTACTTAAAGAAATAGAATATTTGTGTGACTGAAGAAGGAAGAGGGGTGGCATGTTTACAAATTATAGCACAGGGTTGGTTTTGTTTACAAATTATCACATGCACTTAAAGATCATCCTGCCTTTTGTGATGCGGATTCAGGAACATATGCACATTGCCTTATGTGTTGTGTCATTGTGTGTATATATCCCCCATAGGATTTAAAAAACAACAGTGCTATAGGAAGAACTGTAGAAAGCATTATCATGTAGAATTTTTTGAGTGGGCAATTTTAGAAATAAGATGGACTGCAATCTGCTTGAGCTGATTTAACTATAATCCTGCCAAAGACTAGGAAAAGACTGGATAACCTCCTGAGACCTTCACAATATTTGAAGTTGCAACTTCAATGAAAACATTTATCCTGCTCTTACTCTTTATCTCTGTTTGAGCTTCAGGGCAGCCTGGATTTAAACTAAAGTAACATCATAGACTATAGTGGTGATTTTTGTCTTATCTAAAATCAGTTTCCTTCTAGTGTTTTAATGCACACATGAAGTTAATAACTTTCTCAGCCTGTCAGTTTTTCCCCTAGCAGCATAAAAATATAAAACAAACCATAAATTCAATAAATTCCATGTATTCCTTACAGAATTGAACAATATTCCATTTGCATCATTAAGTCTGAAAAATATTTATATTTTTAATGAAAAAAGAAACTTTTGGATTTGTAGAAAGCTTAAATATTTTTTAAATGCAATGCTTTTATATTTCTATATTTAAGATTCTTTATATATTTGAAGACTAGATTTTCAAATGAGTGGGAGCACACAATGGCTAAGGGTTAGATCAGAGATTCCATAAAATGCTAAAACGTATTTTCCAAGCATACAAAATGAATTATTTAGGAGCTTCTTTGGGGACAGGCTTGGGCGGTGTTGGGAAAATTCTAAATAATGGTAGTGGGAAGGTGTAATTCTGGTGAGATTGGTGTTGGAATACTGAATGTAATAAATTATTGTGGGCAACTTTATAAAAATAAAGTAAATAAATTTAAATATATTTTCCAATATTTTAATGACCTTCTTGGCAATGTAGTTGGCTCTGCATCCTGGGACATGGTTATAGTTGTTGCTGCTTCAGGGACATGCAAATTCCAAATTATCTGGACTCTGGAGAGTTCTTGCCTATGAGCAATCAAAGTACCTCCCAGATGTCAGGTCATCAGAAGGAATTTCAGGGGGCCAATAACTAGTGCATCTGCCTGCAGGCAGTAGGAGATTTTCCCCCACAGGCCACTGGGAAAGTAATTGACTATTCCCAAAGGTTACCTGATTCTGCCTGCAGGTAAAGCCCTTCCTGATCATTATATGTTCCACACTTAGAGACTGCCTTTAAGTTCTACATCGAATTTCAAACTTTTCTATTCTAGGTTGCTCTTCAGCTCTAAAGACTATTTGAGGGTTATTCCAGTTAAAAGGCAATTAAAGGTACAGAGAAGGAGTCTCTCTTTTAAGTCGCTGATTCTCAGTATTTTCTTTTCTTTACCCACAGCTAATACAGTGGTCTCCTCTCACACTGTGGTGCTTATCATCTGTCAAAATGTAGATGGTAAAGGTAGCAAGGTAGTTTTTTCTGTTCCATCCACCCAGAGAAGCTTATTGAAACGAGTGGTAGGTGGTGAAACTTTTAAATCTCCCCAAATTTCTGATATATCCTCTTGGATGGATAGCTTACACATGCCATTAAATGGGTCTATGAAACAAAAGAATAAATATGAAACCATGACCTTGTGTGGAGAGAAAGGAGATAAATGACATGCAATATGTTTGATATGAGGTGATATCACATGATATTATATGTTAGTAATTAAGAAATCACAACTGGGAGCTGGTGCAATAGCACAGCAGGTAGGGCATTTGCCTTGCATGTGGCCAACCCAGGTTCGATTCCCAGTGTCCAATATGGTCCCCCGAGCACTACCAGGAGTAATTCCTGAGTGCATGAGCCAGGAGTAACCTCTGTGCATTGCTGGGTGTTACCCAAAAAGAAAAAACAAAAAACAAAAAACAACTGCTAGAATGCTCAACTAAAACCATTTTATAATGCAAGTATAATTACCATTTGCTATTTCATTTAGCTTGTTTAAATTTTTAACAAAAATTTAAAAATACAAACAGTTCATTTGTTTTTGCTTGGGGAGGGCACATCTGACAGTGCTCAGGGAGCCATGTGGTTCCAGGAATCAAATCCATGCTTACCACATGCAAAACACGCACTAAGAAGCTGCCAAAATTCCTCCCAGCCCGAAGATAAACAGTATAAAGAATAGTAATAAAGTGAACAAACATTTTGTGTGGAGGATCACATTTACCACTGCTCAGGAGTTACTCATGGCTCTGACACTCAGGAATTACTTCCAACATAGCTGGAGTCAGAGGGGCATATGGGATCCCAGAGATCAAACATGCTCAACTCACTGTGCCATCTCTTCAGACACAAAAGTGAACATTCTTGCATTCCAAACTCAGATTAATAAATGAAGTGTTCCTAACACATTAGCAACCTCTCACATAGCACTCTTCAATAGCATTATGTTTAGTACCACAATCTGCATTTCATAGTACTTCTCCACTGCTCTTAGTAGTTTACTCACATACAATTTCACTCTGCCTATTTAATAGGGTTTTTCAGGCATAATTTTCAGCTGACTTTTGAATTCACAGAATTTGTTTCTATTGTGTGTAACTGTGTTCCCCGTGTTTGCACTACTATGTAGTATTCCATTGTACAGATAAAATATATCATGTATGCAGTGGTTGTTCCTGGACATCTGCTTTCCCATATTCAATTTTTGAATCATTTGCCAAGTTTCTTTTTTTAACAAAACATAATGGAATTTTGATTGCATTAAGTTTGTGGGTCATATTTTTAAGTGTCATATATTGCAGGTATAAATCAATATAAGTCATTATCTACATGTTCTATACTAAGTTCACCTGCCAAAAGTCCAATTTTCTCCTTTAACATTCAGGTAACTCCTTGACCCAATTTATCTACTCTCTCCGCCTGCTAACTCTGCTTTTACTTCATTTTTTCAAATAAATCCCATTGATTTCTTCTTACGCTCCCTCCCTACTTCATCACCTTCCCCATCCTCATCTTCTCAGATAACACTAGTTCTGTTGTCAATTTTTAGTAATTTCTTTATTTATTTCTGTCTGTTCATTAATTTTATGTTACAGAATTGTACAATACTTTTTCTTTATCACTAATTTTGTTTAACATAATACCCTCAGTTCCTTCCATTTTGCTGCCAATGATAATATTTCATCTTTTGGTTGCTGTATATGTTCCACTAATCATCTTCTTTATTCAACCATTCATCAATAGGTACCTGGGTTGCTTCCGTAGTAGAACTATTGTAAATAATGCTACAATAAATATTGTAGTGGATATAACTTTTCGTTAATTTTTCTGTTTTCTTTGTATAGGTACCTAGAAGTGGGATTGTTTGATCATATGTTAGTTATACAAAGATCAAACTTCTAGGGGTCAGAAAAGTGAATCAAAAAACTGAAGCACATGCTCTGCATGTGGGAACCCCAGATTCAACTCCCAATACCACATGGGTGTGATTGCCAAAATTAATTAAAGTTGAAAAATCTATTTAATTGATTATTTTTATATTATTAGGGGTAATTTTTGTTTGGAGGGGCACATTCATCAATGCTAACAGGTTATTTCTGGGTCTTCACTCAAGAATCACTCCTGGCAGGGCTCAGGGTGATGTAGACAGGTAGACAGGGAGGGCCCCCTCCCGAGGCAATGACAAAAGCCAGCCCTGCAGAAAATAGGAAAACAGGAACTAAGGCTTGATAAGACCCTCACCTGGCTCCAGCAACAGACCCAAAGAAGCTCCTCTAGGAACAAAAGGCCAGGAAAGGAATTTCAAAGAAGACCATCACCACTCCCATCCTCCCTGGCAACCTCCTTAGCAACGGGACATTTACCTGGGAAGAAGCCCCACGTGGGGGCAGGTTGGAGGAACCCTATAAAGGCTACCTTGAACAAAGGAAGCGCGCGCATTTGCTGCCCGAGCCCATGTGCTGCTTGTGCCCACGTGGCCGAGCACATGTGTCGCCCGCATCTCCCCTCTTGAGATGTGTACTTTCATGCTTTCGTGTCTAACTTTACTCTCTCACTCTCTCTCCCTCCCTCCATACCTAAAAATCCTCCAAATAAAATCTATTTACTTCACTGCTTGTCTACTCCTGAAATTCCTTTCTGCGAGGCGAGACAAGAACCCAGCAACCCTGGGTCCCGAGTGGCAGAGGCGGATGGGGAGAAAGTGACTGTCTTTCTCCTCCCCGCTTCATATAAGTCACCCGTGGGGCCCACCGACATCAAGGGGACCATATGGGATGTGAAGGATCGCACTCAGATTGGCTGCATGCAAGGCAAGTGCCCTAACCACAATACTTTCTCTGGTCCTACTATTGGGCATTTTATCTATGAGCATAATACATCTTTCCCTTAATTGGGGTTTTATCTATTAGAGTTCAGAGCATTTAAGACCTGACACATTTACTCCCTTGCTTTTATTTGTTATTGCTATGGTTTTTCTTTAGCTTTGCTTGTATGTGTGCATGTGTGTGTGTGGGGGGGGGTGTATGTGTGTGACTTTGAGCCACACCCAGCTGTCTTCAGATTTTACTCCTGCCTCTGTGCTCAAGGATCAATCCTGATGGTGCTCAGGATCATATGTGGTGCCAGGAATCAAACCCAACTTACGAGTACCTTATACACTGTACTAATTCTCTAGCACTACTAAGTCAAAAATCTTTCAAATTATATTTTCTAACTGCTGTTAACAATAATAATAGTAGTAATAATGGTGATGGGAAGTAGGAACTTGAGTCTGGTGATGATAACTGATGTCGGTGGGCCCCACGGGTAACTCATGTGAAGCAGGGAGGAGAAAGACAGTCACTTTCTCCCCACCCGCCTCTGCCACTCGGGACCCAGGGTTGCTGGGTTCTTGTCTCGCCTCGCAGAAAGGAATTTCAGGAGTAGACAAGCAGTGAAGTAAATAGATTTTATTTGGAGGATTTTTAGGTATGGAGGGAGGAAGAGAGAGTGAGAGAGTAAAGTTTGACACGAAAGCATGAAAGTACACATCTCAAGAGGGGAGATGCGGGCGACACATGTGCTCGGCCACGTGGGCACAAGCAGCACATGGGCTCGGGCAGCAAATGCGCGCGCTTCCTTTGTTCAAGGTAGCCTTTATAGGGTTCCTCCAACCTGCCCCCACGTGGGGCTTCTTCCCAGGTAAATGTCCCGTTGCTAAGGAGGTTGCCAGGGAGGATGGGAGTGGTGATGGTCTTCTTTGAAATTCCTTTCCTGGCCTTTTGTTCCTAGAGGAGCTTCTTTGGGTCTGTTGCTGGAGCCAGGTGGGGGTTTTATCAAGCCTTAGTTCCTGTTTTCCTATTTTCTGCAGGGCTGGCTTTTGTCCTTGCCTCTGGAGGGGGCCCTCCCTGTCTACCTGCCTACATCAATAACAATCACTGCATGTTCACTGTGTCTCAGAAGACACTGCTCTATATGCGTTCTGCTCACACTCCACACTCTACAACCCTCATACATTGAAATGCATGCAGCTAACAACTGAAGACAAAACTGAAGAAGGGAATCAGTCCCTCTGTTCATTTAACCTTCCAAGTGAGTTTGACCTTCTAGCTGACACCCCCAGTGCCTTTTTGGATTCCTTTTCCTTCTACCCAAGTCCTAGCAGCTACCACACTCTACCTCTACCTCTTCAGCAGGCCCACCTCCACATCTCAGACCCTCTGCTGACACATTAAGACCTCCAGGACCAATCCCACACCTCAAGCCCATAACTCTGCTAACCATTGTTAGCATTGTCATTCTGATTACAAAATAATTGTACCCTGAACCAAGTGTCCACATGTGTGGCAATGCAACATCTCTACCTGCCAGAGTTCACACTGCACACACTTATCTCTAGTCACTGGGTGAAGAATGGCAGGGACAGAAAAGAGTAACCCTCAGCTGAATCCCTCAGAGACTCCCAGTGAGGAAAATTACAAAGATTCACCCTCAGAAAACAGCAAACACAGTGGAGAAGAAACATTGAAGCACACCATGCTCAATGAATGAAAATAATAGCACACAAGACTCTATCATCACCAAGCAGCTCTGTATCCTCTCAGATAATGACTTTAGAGACACTGTGATGAGGGTGTTTAATGAGCTCAAAGAAATGATGATAATGGGAATCAGCAAAGTACAAGAAAGTATAAGAGCAGAAATCAGAAAACTACCATCAGAAGTGACGGAAATGAAATGTATGGTAAGTTAAAAAATAAAAGAGTCAATAGAAGGCATCAGCTACAAGAGCAACAAAAACTTAGTAAAAGATTGGGGATCTCCAAGGTGAGATAAAGGAAAACCTTTAGAAAACAGCAGAAGGTGGGAAAAAAAGAGCCTGAAAAGAAAATGAATAACACAATGGAAAATTATGGGATGGGTTCAAAAGGAACAACACATGAATAATAAGACTCCCTGAGGAACAGGAAGGCAAATTCAACAAGTAGCCATAGATAATTACTTCCCAGACCTAAAAAAGATAGGCACCAAGATGCAAGAGGCCTGAAGGATCCCAGTAGAAACAGACTCAGACAGAAAAACTTCAAGACACACTGTACTCAGAATGACAAAAGCCAATGACAGAGAGAAACTAATCAAAGTAGCAAGATCAAAGAAGAACTCACATACAAAGAAAATCCCCTGATGTTCAGATCTATCAAATGAGACTCAAGTGGCCAGAAGAGAATGGAGGGATATAATAAAACAAATCTCCCCTCCCCCCCCAAAAAAACCTCAGTGAAATCAGCATCTCACCAAGAATACTCTATCCAGCTATTTTATCATTCATACTCAAAGGGAAAAAAGCTTCATAGATAAGCAACAGATTAGGGAACTTGTAGCCTTGAAATCAGTTTTGAAAGAAGAATTAAAGGAGCTTTAAAAGAGAAGATAAACTTCTCAACACTCCATCACTAAAAGTGGCATTCTAGTTTCCCTCTACGAGATTAAGATAGGTCTATTTATTCAGAGCTAGCTAAGGATTTTATACCTTTTAAATAATAAATTACTGTTTCATTTATTTTTAATGTTCTTTCTATGTTTATTCAGGTGATTTTTTTACATCTATAGAAATCTTTGAGTAATGTAGATACTTAAGCATTATGTATAATAAAATATTTTCTTACATAAAACAAATAGTGCCATTTTAGAATAATCTTTAATATGCCTGTTCATATTTTCTTTAAATGTTTGAATTCTATCCTCACTTTCGTTAAGTTGCACGTATGTATGATTTGTTTCATATACATATCAGCATACAATTATTAATACTATTAATTTTTAAATTTATGTGACTATTAAAAATATAAAGTTTTTTTGAGGAAAGTTAGCAACTTATTGATTTACTATTGTGTGTATTTTAGGAATTTAGATTTGTCCTCTATATGTGTATAGGAGTCACCACCTCCACAATCACAGAAAGGTCTCTCTGTCATATGTGGGATATAAAGAAACTTAGTAAGGGAAGAAGTGGCCAAAGTTATCAGAACTAAAGATTTTGTCTACAGAACTGAGCCAACATAAGGCTGGGAAGTGGATAAAAGAGGCCCTTGAGACATTGGTAGAAAGAAACAGACACTCTGATGGTGGGTATGGTATTGATACAATGAATGCATGTAAAGTATTATTAACAATATTGTAAATCAGGGCCAGAGAAATAATAGCAGGAAAGGTGCTTGTCTTGCACACAACCAACCTAGGTTCGATCCCCCAGTATCCCATATGATCTCCTAAGCACTGCCAAGGGTAATTTCTGACCTCAGAGCCAGGAGTAACCCCTGAGCATCGCTGGGTGTGAACAAAATAACTAAACACATACACACACACACACACACACACACACACACACACAGTATTGTAAGTCGTGGTACCTCAATAAAAATGATAAAAAAAATAAATATATACCTTTACATATGTATTTAAGATTAAAAAGAACCAGACCTCAGGAATTGTGCTTAACCACAACTCTATTCTATGCATAAAATAAACTCACTATAAATGGGATGGGAGGAATCGAACCTGAGTCAGCCACGTGCAAGGCAAATGCCCTACCCGCTGTGCTATCGCTCCAGACCACCTGGATAATACAAGGTAAATTTCTCCTCTCACAATCTTTAATCCATATTTTACTGTATAAGATAACACAAATTCTCGGAATTAGGACAGGAATCCATACTCTAGTCATCATCATTCAGCATTTATTAATTCCACAGAAAGACAGCTGATTCTTATACATAAATTCAGAGGCCAAGATATATTTTTCAACTAGTTCCAGTAAATATCTGTAAAAAAGCTCTTATAAGTATTTTTGTAAATAGTCACATCATCTTTGAACTATCCAAACTCCTTCATTTTTTGTAAATTCTGTATTGAGCAGTACATACTATCCTGAGGTGACTCTCATCACCAACAAGTTGTTATACTGAAAATTTTACTAGGTGACAGACAGAATACTAGAAGATATAAGCACTAAAAAGATGAATAAGTCAGAACCTTTGCTATCTCAGAACTGTAATAATTAAGACATAGTTTGGGGGCTGGAATGGGACTCAGTAAAAGAGCACTTGTCTTGCATGTGTAAGACCTTGGGTTCAATTTCCAACATTGTTTGGGGTGACCCCTGAGCACCAAGCCTGTGATAGCCCCAAGCACCATCAAGTCTGGCACCCCAAAATAAATAAATAAATAAATAAATGTTCTTTAAATAAAGTGAAATCCATACTATATTGAGTCATAATTAAGAGGGACTACTTTGGGGTTTTTTTTTGCTTTTTTGGGGGGAGTGGGGTCACCCCCGGCAATTCACAGGGGTGACTCCTGGCTCTGCATTCAGGAACTACTCCTGGCGGTGCTCAGGGGATCATATGGGATGTTGGGAATCGAACCCGGGTAGGTTGTATGCAAGGCAAACACCCTATGGCTCCAGCCCCTACTTTGTTATGTTTTTTTAAGACAGGGTATTTCAACATAAAAAGCAAAACTATTAAACAAGCGATAGCACAGCGGTAGGGCGTTCGCCTTACAAGCGGCCAACATGGCCGACCCAAGTTCTATTCCTCCGCCCCTCTCGGAGAGCCCGGCAAGCTACCGAGAGTATTCGATATGCCAGACACAGTAACAACAAAGTCTCCAATGGAGACGTTACTGGGCCCGCTGGAGCAAATCGAGGATCAACGGAGGGCCTTTAGCTTTTACCTTTACCTATTAAACAAAATGTAACAAGGTCATACAACTATCTCTGCAGACTGACACTTACTTCAAAAGAATGACTTTTCTTAAACCTGAGTGCCCAAGAACAGATGACTGGTTAAAGAAACTTTGGTACATCTACACAATTGAGTACTATGTAGCTGTTAGAAAAGATAAAGTCATGAAATTTACATGCAAATGGTACTACATGGAAAGTATCATGCTAAGCGAAATGAGTCAGAAAGAAAGGGATAGATATAGAAAGATTGCATTCATCTGGGGAACATAAAGTAACAAAATAGGAGACTAACAACCAAGAATGGCCGAGATTAGTACCAGACATTTTACTCCATGGCTTGGAGGCCAGCCACACATGCTAGGGGAAAAGGGAGCTCAGATAGAGAAGGGAGCACCAAATAAAGGGTGTTGGAAGGTTCCTCCCAGGATGGGAGAAGCACGCTGAAAGTAGACTATTGACCAAACATGATTGTCACCCATTGCCTCTTTTGCAAACCACAACACCCAAAAGGAGAGAGAGAACAAAAGGGAATGCCCTGCCACAGAGGCAGGGTGAGAGGGGGGAATGGGGGTTGGGAGGGATACTGGGATCCGTGGTGGTGGGAAATGGGCACTGGTGGAGGGGTGGGTATTTGATCATTGTATAATTGAATCCTAAGCACCAAAGTTTGTTAAGTCTACAACTGTACCTCATGGTGTTTCACTACTAAAAAAAAAAAAGAGAGAGAGAGATAAAATAAGTGTAGAAGTGGCACACCTAAAAAAAAAAATAGCTGCTGCTCCTCTCTGGAAAGAAAGATGGCGGCCGCACGGGAGCCTTGTGGACAGCAGGTCTGAGCCGGGGGCGGGGGGCAGCGGGGGCCTCATGGGAAGGGGGGCATTCTGGGCCGTCCTTCACGCCCGACCGAGGTCACCGGCTGCCCCCCACGAGCGGCTCTCTGGCACGGCCACGGCCCCGGAGGCACAAGGACTTAGCACAGAGAACCAGCCGCTTGGAGCAGAAAAGCAAATGGACTATGTGTTAAACCACACCACCAAGCCTGCCCGGAGGGGAAAGGGTGTTGTCCCGCTCGCCTGCTCCTCTCTGGAAAGAAAGATGGCGGCCGCACGGGAGCCTTGTGGACAGCAGGTCTGGGCCGGGGGCGGGGGGCAGCGGGGGCCTCATGGGAAGGGGGGCGTTCTGGGCCGTCCTTCACGCCCGACCAAGGTCACCGGCTGCCCCCCACGAGCGGCTCTCCGGCACGGCCACGACTTCAGAGCACAGAAACCAATCTCTTAACTATCTAACTTTTAATAGAAATACTTCCAGGGTTAATAAGTGAAACCGCAGAAATCCAAAACCTCGCGGCCGCTACTGCGGCCGCTCGACATCATTTTATTTTAAACCAAGCTGTAGAAAGCAAATCTTTTCACAACACTGTTTCAGCATATCTGATGGGGGGGGGGGGGGTTGTAAACTCTAAACAATAATTGTGCATCTTCTATCGAAACAATGTATCTAGTCAAAGTAGATAGAGTATTAACTAGAACTCATCTGCCTCACAGGAATTTGGAGGGGTGGGAGGTGGGGTACTATTGGGGTTCACGGTTAAAAATAAGTATTGGTAAAGGGAAATGTGTTTGATACTTACATGACTGAGACCTAAACCCGAAAGCTCTGTAACTTTTCCCACAGTGATTCAATAAAGAAATTTTCATTTTTCAAAAAAAAAAAAATAGCTCCTGGAAACCATAGATAGTAAAGTTGCAGGCTACAAAATCAACATATAACAATCAATGACAATAAAAAAAATCACAAATAAATAAAATTTTTAAAAATAAAACATCTTGAAACCCAGCGGCTTTAGGCAGAAATGCGTCCAGTCCCTGCAGTAGGTTACCGGTGCTGGGCCAACCCAGGTGGGAATAGGTTTCGTGCCTTGGCCTGTTCACCCTGGTAGCCCAGTGGCCGCCATCCTTCAGAAGCCACTGGATAGTCAGGTTTGGGCCCACAGTGACGAGACACGCAGGGCCTCACGGGATGGGGGTGGGTCCGGTCCTATCCTCCCCACCCCAACGAGACCCCAAGTCATCGCCCACGAACGTCCTCTCTGGCTCCTGATCAAGCTGCTCAATGACTATGATCCCAGAGACTCAGAAACAAATCTCAAAACCCAGTGGCTTTTGGCAGAAATGTGTCCAGACCCCGCAGGTAGGTTACTGTCGCCGGGCCACCCCAGGGGGGAAAGGGTGCTGTCCCTCTGCCTGTTTCCCCCTGGCGGCTCAGTGGCCAGCATCCTCCAGAGGCCATTGGACAGTCAGGTCTGGGCCCGCAGTGATGAAACTTGTTGTGCCTCACGGGATAGGGGTGGAACCGGGCCTGTCCTCCCCACCCCAACGAGACCCCAAGTCATCGACCACGAACAGCCTCTCTGACTCCTGATCAAGCAACTTAACGGCCATGATCCCAGAGACTCAGAAACAAATCTCAAAACCCAGCGGCTTTTGGTAGAAATTTGTCTGGACCCTGCAGTAGATCAATGTCGCGGGGCCACCCCAGAGGGAAAAGGGTGTTGTCCCTCTGCCTGATCCCCCTTGGCGGCTTGGTGGCCATCATCCTCCAGAGGCCATTGGACAGTCAGGTCTGGGCCTGCAGTGATGAAACTTGTTGGGCCTCACAGGATGGGGGTGGAGCCGGTCCTGGTCTCCCCGTCCCAACGAGACCCCAAGTCATCACCCATGAACGGCCTCTCTGGCTCCTGATCAAGCTGCTCAACAGCCATGATCCCAGAGACTCAAGAGCAAATCTCAAACCCAGTGGCTTTTGGCAGAAATCCCTCCAGATTTAAGTGTTAAAATTTCGGAATTTCAAAATTGCACAGCCACTACTTGCAGCTGTGAGACATCATATGTTATTCATAACCAGCAATAGAACACAAATTGTCTTCTGTTGCCTTTTCAGCAGATCTGAGTGTTGGGGTAAAATCCTAAATAATAATGGTGGATGTAGTGTCAAAATGTTGAATTTAATCAAAGTATAGAGAGAATAATTTGGAAACCATCTGCCCCACAGGTAGAGGGAGAGTGTGGAATGGGGGTATACTGGGGATTTTGGTGGTGGATAATGGGCACTGGTGAAGGTACGGGTGTTTCATTGTATGACCGAGACTTAGACCCAAAAGCTTTGTAACTGCTCTCATGGTGATTCAATAAATAAAATTATTTAAAAAATGGGGAAAATTAATTAATTAATTAATTAATTTTTTTAAAAAAAAGAATGACTTTTCTTCTGCCCCTAGGTGGACATGCTGCTTCTCCATAAATGTTCCAGTAATCACAGTTCACCTATTCTTTTTCTGATTGTCCTTGAGGAAAGTTCAGGGCCCAGTGTATAATCTGAGTCATGATGATATTAATGATACAAGGAATGAATGGGAAAGTAAGCGCATGCAGGGCAGGGGGAGCAGAGCCAGTGCTCTCTCTGCGCTCTGTACTCTATATGGCAGAGCTTCCTGGCTCCTCTGTGAAGCGGGAAGACTGAGGCTGATAGATAAATAAACCTTTTCCAGAAACAGAAGGCCATACCAGAATTCTGAAGAACTTAAGGGGCGGACATATAAATTTTGTCAGGAAATGAACCAAAGGTTATAGAAAATGATAAGAAAGAAAGAAGAAAGAGAGAGAGAAAGAAACAAAAGGAAGGAAGGAAGGAAGGAAGGAAGGAAGGAAGGAAGGAAGGAAGGAGGAAGAAATGATAGAAAGAAAGAAAGAAAGAAAGAAAGAAAGAAAGAAAGAAAGAAAGAAAGAAAGAAAGAGAGAGAGAAAACACAGGAATAAAATTTGAGTTGAGGAGACCTTTTTATTTTTTTAATTATTGAAACACCATGAGATACACAGTTGCAAAGTTGTTTATGGCTGAGTTTCAGTCATACAATGTCCCTTCACCAGTGCACATTTCCAGCCACCAATGTTCCCAGTTTTCCTCAGGCCCCACTCCCAAAGCCTGCCTCTATGGCAGACACTTTTCTTCTCACTTATTCTCTCGTATTTCCTTTTTATGGTTTGCAATACTGTTACTGAAAGTGTATCATGTATATCACTTAATGAGGAGAGCTTTTTAGCATAACTTTTAATTGTTTACAATGTTAAAGTTACTTAGCACTGTCACTGTCCTCCCATTGTTCATCCATTTGCTTGAGCAGGCCCAGTAACATCTGCATTGTGAGACTTCTGTTACTGCGTTTGGCATATCGAATATGTCACTGGTAGCTTGCCAGGCTTTGCCACGCGGGCGAGATACTCTCGGTAGCTTACTGGGCTCTCCGAGAGGGGTGGGGGAATAGAACCCGGCTCAGCTGGGCTGGCTGCACGCAAGGCACGCGCCCTACCGCTGTGCTATCACTCCAGCCCAAAGTTACTTAAATTTAGCCAATTTATAGCATGGGTTCCTGTTTAAAATCCTTTTTTCCTTTCTCTAGGTTTTGGGTCACACACAGCAATGTTCTAGGGTTACTCTTGGCTCTGCACTCAGAAATCACTCCTGGTGGTGCTCAGGGGGCCATGTGGGATGTCGGGGATCAAACCCAACTCGGCCACATGCAAGGCAAGTGCCTCACCCTCTGTACTATCCCTCCAGTCAACACTATTTAAAATCTTTAAGAGGATCATATAATAGGATTTATGGATTGAGAGATAGTACAAAAGTAAGGTGCTTCCTTTTCACACAACTGACCTCAGTTTGATCCTTAGCATGGAATATGGTCCCCAGACTCCTACCAGGAGTGATCCCTCATCTCAGAGTCAGGAGTGGACCCTGAGTAATGCCAGGTGTGCCCTCTCCCCCACCCCATACACACACAAATAGAATTTATAACAAAATCTATTTTTGTTCTACTTTTTTGCTTTGTTTGGGAGCCACATCTGGTAGTGCTCAGGGTCAGTTCCCAGCTCTGTTTATTGGTTGCTCCTGGTGGTGCTTTGGGGACCATGGGGTGCTGGGGATAAAATTCGAACTTTCTGAATGCAAAACCTCTGGTGCGTTCAGCCCCTGAAATTTTCTCCAGCCCTAACAAAAGTTGCTTTTGTAGAAAATGAATAAATGTATATTTTGAATAGAAATCAGTATTAACTGTAATTGTCCCCAGATACTATGATCTGGGTTCAATTTTCTCCTGCTTCAGTGAAAGCGTTTTCTGCAATATATATGACATTATTAGCTATTAGTATGAAACTGCAATGGCTTGTCTTGTCATCATAGCACAGAGCAGAGACCAGCTCCTCCAGTCACGTGATGAGCAGCCTCTGTGAACAGGCAGGAGAGAAACAGAAAAACTGGTGGTGGTGTGTGTTGGAGAGCTGGGATGGGGTGGGGGGGGCGGGTTTGATAATGTGAATCTCTAAAATGGAAAACATCAGCATTCTATGGAAATACAGTGTTCAAAAAGGGGATTGTGGGCCAGCATATTGGCACTTGAGACAGGACTCCCCCAAGCTAGTTCTTGAATTATAGGGAATTCCTCTTGAGAAGATGTAAACCAGTGGTGTCTCCTCAAATCCTCATTCCAACATGGAGTTGAAGAAGAAGTAGATGCCAGCCCCTCTCCTGCTACCCTGCATGTGGGTCATCCTCTGCTTTTTACTGGAATCTTCTTTAGCCACTGATCCTACAAGGAGCAAATGGTCATTTTAGTAATATCAGGGAGCATTGGTCAGAAATCTATGATACTGCCTATAAAAACAGCCATCAGTGCCAATGCCCTGGGGCGGGGGTGGGGGCGGCGGCCGGGGTGACCCACACTCATACTGTCCTGAGTACCCCTCCTGAGACCCACCTTGCTCCACCTCCCTGACATCAAGTGCCAGTAGTCACTCCATATGAAATACCAGAAAGTTTCATTTCTTTCTCTGTCAAGTAAGCAATGATGCAGTAAATAGATTCTAATAATATTTTCTTTCCACCCTTCCAAGAATCATCTGATCCCCATCCTAATCATATGGAAGAAGCTCAAACCAAAGGGAATAAACAGAAAAACAAAATGGAAGGAAAAGCTGAAGAGAGGAAGGAGGTAAAGGAAACCAACACTAAAACATGTGTGGTGTGTGTGTGTGTGTGTGTGTGTGTGTGTGTGTGTGTGTGTAACACAGCCACCAGTCACCCACCCACCCTGGACACCCGCCCCCACTCAAAGCAAATAAAATCACTCAGCATCACGCATGGCTCAGATCGCCAACTGGATCAACAGCCAAAATACCTGCTCACACATTCAGACTCCCTGCACAGATGCCCAGCTCAGCTGTGGACGTTTTATTACTGCGAAAGAAAACATGTGGCAGAGACAGAGCCCTGGCAGCAGCACCAAACCTTACACCAGCTTCTCCCAGGCAAACAAAATCCTGCTGAACAACGACCCTATTCAAGCCCCAAACTGTTTGTTATTTTTAGAAACACATGCTTTTGTTGATGATGATTTTCACAACAGTCGGGAGCCTTAAGCACACAATCCCCAAATGGGGAAGCTCCTGTTAAAGCAGGGGGTGGTCTGGTGACCACCCAGCTCATCGGGGAAGCTTGTGGGCTGGTAGGGAGCCGCTCACTTTCCCGGCTCTCAGTCTCCGTGAACAAGCCAGAAGCCAGGCAGAGGGTTTGTTTTGTTCTGTTTTGTTTTTCTTCTTTTCTTTTTGATTGAATCACCATGAGATACACCGGTAAACAGAGTTGCTCATGATTGGGTTGCAGCCAAACAATGTTCCAACCCCCATCCTTTCACCAGTGTGCACCATTTGCCCCCACCAATGTCCCCAGTTTCCCTTCGGCCCAACCCCCAGCCTATCTCACATGACAGACACTTTTCTTCTCTCTCTCTCTCTCTCTCTCTCTCTCTCTCTCTCTCCTCTCCTCTCCTCTCCTCTCTCCTCTCCTCTCTCTCCCTTTCTCTCTCTCCTTTCTCTCTCTCTCTTTCTCTCTCTCTTTTTCCTTTTAGGCACTGGTTTGCAATACTGTTACTGAGAGAGTATCACAGATATCGCTTTACCTCCTTTCAGTATTCAGTTCTTGTCCAGAGTGATCACTTCCAACTATTATTATCAAAATGGCCCCTTCTCTACCCTAACTGCCCTCCTACCCTCTACCCCCTTTGGCAAGGTTCCAACCACAGAACAGTCCTCCTGGCCCTCATTTCTACTGTCTTTGGGTATTATTCTTATACATAGTGTGGGCAGAGGGTTTTTAATGAGCTGGTAACTGGGCTTTTAAATTTAGGGAGACTTTCTCTCTAATTCACAGCTCTGAAAGGACCTCTAAGAAGGTATTAGAGGTCAGTCACTGGACAACAGGGAATGAAACTTACCTTTGTTTATTATCATAAACTTTTTTGTGCCAATTGAAGCCCAGCCAAATATGACTGAGGAATCCCAGTCCTTTACCTGTCAAGGTTCCCAAAATAACATCATGTGACAGACTTCTTCTGTCCTGTATGGGAACATTACACCTTAGTCACATGTGTTTGGGCTATTTTTCCCAATCTCTTTCTTTTTGCTAGGAGGGGACAGCTCTTTAAGTCATGCCCAGCAATCAATGCTCAGAGACTTCTCCTTGCTCTGGCCATGGGGTTGCTCAGATGGTGCTTATGGAACCCAGCACTGTTAGGGATTTAACTGGGTCTCCCCATGCAAAACCTCCTTTTAAAATTAACTGAATTGAAGAAGCATTGATTCCCATTACTATATGTTTTGGTGTGCCTTTCCTCACCTCTTCAGAGGTAAGATCTCCCACTACACCCCTACACCCACCAGCAAGTCACTGAAGTGTCTCCACCTCCATCTACTGAGCCCCTTCACCCTGTGTCCCCTCTGCCCTTCGTCTTTGGCAACTTCTACACTTCTTCACTTCTCTAGTTTGAGTCCCAAGATTAATTTTGCTTTTATTTTGTGTTTACCAGCTCTGTTTCTTTTTCTCCCACATATGAGTGAGATTATCCACTATTTCTTTCTCTTTATTCCTCTGAACACAACACCCTCCAGCTCCATCCCTATTATCACAAGGCAAACTTTCATCTTCTTGAGTGTCTCAGTAGTATTCTGTTGTACAGTTATGCCACATCTTCATCATCTTGTCACTGGACAATTGGATTGTTTTCATATCTTGATAATTGTAAGTAGATGCTGTGAACACAGGGTACCTATTTCATTTCTTTTTTTTTAATGTAGGAGTACTGCTATTTATTCAGCCACTGATTAGCTGATTGAATTGTGCATGAACTCCACCTTACTTTTTTTTCATTTTTTATAATTTTACTTATTGAATCGCCGTGAGAGCAGTTACAAAGTTACAAAGTTACAAAGGGTCTGAGTCTAGGTCATACAATGAAACACCCATACCTTCACCAGTGCCCATTCTCCACCATCAATAACCCCAGTATACCGCCATTCCACACCCTCCCCCTACCTATGGGGCAGATGATTTCCACATTACTCTCTCTCTACTTTGATCACATTCAATATTTTGACACCAGACCCACTATTATTATTTGAGATTTTACTCCAACACTCAGATCTGCTGAAAAGGCAACAGTAGACAATTTGTTTTCTATTGCTGGTTATGAATAACATATGATGTCGCATGGCTGCAGTAGTGGCTGCACGATTTTGAAATTCCGAAATTTTAACACTTAAATCTGGAGGGATTTCTGCCAAAACCTGCTGGGTTCCGAGATTTGCTCCTGTGTCTCTGGGATCATGGCCATTAAGCAGCTTGATCAAAAGCCAGGAAGGTCGTTCATGAGCAATGACTTGGGGTCTCGTTGGGGTGGGGAGGAAAGGACCGACTCCACCCCCACCCCGTGAGGCCCAAAATGTCTTGTCACTGCAGGCCCAAGCCTGACTGTCCAATGGCCTCTGGAGGATGGTGGCCACTGAGCCACCAAGGGGGAGCAGGCGGAGGGACAGCAACCTTTCCCCCCTGGGGTGTCCCGGCGACAGTAACCTACCACGGAGTCTGGACACATTTCTGCCAAAAGCCACTGGGTTTTGAGATTTGTTTCTGAGTGTCTGGGATCATGGCCGTTAAGCAGCTTGATCAGGAGCCAGAGAGGCTGTTCGTGGGCGATGACTTGGGGTCTTGTTGGGGTGGGGAGGACAGGATCGGCCCCACCCCCATCCCGTGAGGCCCTGCTTGTCTCGTCAGGAGCCAGAGAGGCCGTTCGTGGGCGATGACTTGGGGTCTTGTTGGGGTGGGGAGGACAGGATCGGCCCCACTCCCATCCCGTGAGGCCCTGCTTGTCTCGTCACTGCAGATCCAAACCTGACTATCCAGTGGCTTCTGAAGGATGGCGGCCACTGGGCCGCCAGGGGGAACAGGCCCAGGCATGAAACTATTCCCACCTGGGTTGGCCCAGCACGGGTAACCTACTGTAGGGACCGGATGCATTTCAGCCAAACCTGTTGGGTTTCGAGATTTGTTTCTGAGTCTCTGGGATCATGGCTATTAAGCAGTTCGATCAGGAACCAGAGAGGCCATGCCTCCAATTATATAGCTGAGCCGGAGGTGGTTTGTGGGTGTGTTTCCCACATACCTAACTTTTGGCCGTTTACTTTCTTGGTAAACTTTGCCCCAAGTTTTTGGGGTCTGGCCAAAGGCACAGCAGCAATTTTGGGGCATCTGGAAGTCTGAAGTCCCCATCAGGCTACTGATGCACTCACCTCACAGGTACAGATTGACCTGTCGGTGGCACCGTACCCCCGCCTATTTCATTTCAAAATGGCGTTTTTATATAATTTAGGATATAGATGGATATATACCTAGGAGTGGCATTGCTGGGTCATGTAGTAAATCTATATTTGTCATCTTGAGAAACTTTCATACTGATTTCCAAAAGGGCTGGGTGCCATCTTGTTTCCTTGTTTTAGTCCTGTATTAAAACAGCTTAGTCATACAATCCTTTTTTGTTTTGTTTTGTTGTTTGTTTGTTTGTTTGTTTTGGAGGCCACAACCAGCAGTGCTCAGGAATTACTTCTGACTCTGCACTCTGAAATTATTCCTCGTGATTCTCATAGACTATATGGAATGCAGGGGATCAAACCTACATCGGTTACATGCAAGGCAAATATCCTTCCCATTGTACTATCACTCTGGCCCCCATATGTGCTTTTCATCTAAACTTGTTGATAGCTATATCTACTGAAAAGAATTTCTTTTTCTTCTTTTTTTTAATTAAAGAACTGTGATTATAAAGTTATTGACAGTTGAGTTTTAGGCATATAAATATCATTGCTAATCCCACCACCAGTGTCAACTTCCCTTCACCAGTGTTGCCATATTGCCTCTCCACTGCAACCTCCACTCCATCCCAGTTGAAAGACATATTACAAAGTTCCAGTGTTTTCAGTGTTGCTGGGTCTGTGTTTTGGATCTATGGCTATATCACTCACTCATATCACCAGCATAACTTAGCCCCTGATGCCTATTCACCCATTACCTCCAATTCTCTTATTCTCCCCTTGACTTCTTTAATTTTCTGTCCTTCTTGTCTCTAAACACTGGGATCTGAAAGAATTTCTATGAAACTTAGGGCGGAAGCAATAGTACAGTGGATAGAGTGCTTGCTTTGCATAGCCAACCAGGATTTTTATTCCTGGCTTCCAATATGGTCCCCCAAGCAGTGCCAGGAGTGATCCCTAAGTATAGACCCAGGAGTGACCCCTGAGCACTTGCCAGATGTGACCAATAAAAAGAAGAATGGTTAGCACTTTTTTATCAGAGCTAAAAATAATGCAAATAGTGAAGCCCAAGAGGACGTCACAAAGAACAGTTATTACCTATGTGTGTTTCTGTGGTTCACTCATCAACGGAATTGATGGCTTCAGTCCTGTGTTCTCTCCCACTTCTCACTGCCCCCCTCTGCCTGCCTCTCTTCTGCACTCCTAGTGTAATTTCAGGAAGAGTGTCTTCTGCTTCTGAGCAACAGTGAAGAAACGACTATGGCTTGGAACCAATGGGCTGTGTGTGAAGTCCTGTAGACTCTAAAATTTCTTCAGACACACACACACACACACAGACACACACACACACACACACACACTGCCCCCAGCTGTGACTGCTGAATAGCTCTGCTTTCAGAGAACAGAAGATTCACTCGGACCCGAAAATCGGAGCCCTTTCATAGACCGCTTTAAATGCTTCTATAATTTATTGGAATTTGTTGAAAATTGGGCCAGCCTTAAAAGTTAATTGCCAGCTGTTTGGATTGTAAATATAGATACAGCTTAACAACACAATTGCTTGGCTCTCCAAATTGGTTTGATTTGTTGGGCTTGAAGAATTCTAGAGAATAAGATGATCTGTGCTATGAGTCAAAATCAATAGAGGAAGGTGAAGTATTTTAATAAATTCAAAAGCCAGAATTTCTCTTGTTGTCTAGACAAGCTGGAACCAGAGATCCTAGATGCTAGTTGCCATTTTTCTAAGGTTTTCTCTGAACCCACAAGAGGCCACCCTTTACCTTGTGTTAGATCAGGTAGAAAATCTTGCCTTGTGAGAAACGAGCAAGTTACTGAACATCCCTCAAACTCATTTCCTCATCTGTAGAATGGGTTGTTAAGAGGCTGAAATACATACCAAAATGAGTTATATCTAATTATGAATAGTTTTTATTAATTTTTGTTACTTTATCTAAACACCATGGTTTGCCAAGTCGTTCATAATACAGTTGTTATGGGCTTTCAATGCTCCAACACCAATCCCACCACCAGAGTGACCTTCCCTCCACTGTGCTCCTATTTTCCCAAACACTCTCCGTGCTTGCCCCCTTAGCAGGCACAAAATAATTTATTTTATATTGTTTGTTACAACTAAATGGCTGATGGAATTAATTTTAAAAAATACAGTAAAAGATTTGTGAAAATTGTTATATCTCATCATGGGGTCACTGAATCCTTTTCTGAGGGTTTACTTGTGTTTAATGGAGCCTTCTGTGTTATTGTTTTTGTTTATTGAGCTTAGTTGGCTTCTATGTCACTTTCCCATCTAATTTGGTGTGCTCCTACTGAGCTGTCAGCATTGTAGAATTTGGAGGTGTCACAGCCTCGAGCTCCATTAATTCTAAGGTCTGTGAACCAATCGGAGCCATGCATTTACATAATGATGGTTGTGGATGTGAGTGTGGCTGGTAGGAGGTTGCCTGCCCCAACTCCAAGAAAACCCCAAAGTTAAAAAAAGAAACAATGCAGTAGAAACAAGGGCCAGGAGGATTGGTCCACAGTTGGAAGCCTACCTCAAATGCTGGAGAAGAAGGCAGTTGAGATAGAGAAGAGAGCACTGTGATAAAGATAACTGGAAATGATCACTCTAGGTAAGATCCGTGTGCTGAAAACAGGTTAAGGAACAACATGATAACCTCTCAGTACCTGTATTGCAACCATACTGCCCCAAAGGAAAGACAGAAACAGAGAGAAGGAAAGTGCCTGCCATAGAGACAGGCTGGGGGAAGGGTGTTGAGAGGGAAACTGAGGACATTGGTGGTGGGAATATACACTGGTGGAGGGATAGGTCTTGGAATACTGTGTGACTGAAACCTGACCGAAACCTGACCTTGATTAGCTTTGTAACTCTGTATCTCATAGTGACTCAATAAGGAAGGAAAGGAAGGAAGGGAGGGAGGGAGGGAGGAAGGAAGGAAGGAAGGAAGGAAGGAAGGAAGGAAGGAAGGTAGGTCCAAAGTTCTCGGTCTGAAAAACCCTGCAGAATAAGTACTTGCTTTGGACCAAATATTTTCATCCTCCAAACTCATATGTTGAATCTTGAATTCTCAATTGATATTTGGTATGTGGACATGGGGCATTGGGGAGGTAATTAGGTAATAAAAATTAGAGATTTCTCAAGAAACGGCAGCTGTCTGCAAACCAGGAAGGTAGTTTTCACCGGGAGCCAAACCAGTCGGCCCTTGACTGTCCATTTCTCAGCCCTGAGAACCATGAGAAATAAGTTTCTGTTATTCAAACCACCCAGTTTATGGTATTTTGTTACAGATGCAAGCTAAGACAGTATAGCAGCAGTGCTGTAGAATACAGTTTTTCATAGCAGCAGTGCTGTAGAATACAGTTTTTCAAATCTCAATGGATAGCTCCTTCCCAATCTTCCCTTTTACCATTTGCCTTTTCATAATGCGGCTATGTAAGAGGTGTGAGAGAAGGAAGAGAAAGGGGGGCCGTATCTGCCTAGCTTTTGAGTTTCAAAGGCAAAGGATCTGGAAGTAATACACTTGGGAGTGGAATGATTCTAGCTTTTACATTAAGAATGCCTTCTCTAAGTAGACTATGGACCAAACATTATTGCCACTCAATGCCTCTTTTGCAGACCACAACACCCAAAAAAGGAGAGAGAGGACAAAAGGGAATGCCCTGCCACAGAGGCAGGGTGGGATGGGGGGGATGGGTGTGGGAGGGATACTGGGATCCGTGGTGGTGGAGAATGGGCACTGGTGGAGGGATGGGTACTTGATCATTGTATAATCAAAACTCAAGCACAAAAATTTGTAAATCTACAACTGCACCTCATGGTGTTTCACTAATAAAAATAAATTTTAAAAAATGACTTCTCAGAGCTTGCCCTGTTTGCAGATGAATCAGGTTCAATCGCTGGCACCCCAAAAGGTCCCCTAAGCACCATTAAGCACAAATACACTGAGTACCGAGGCAGGGGTAATCCCTGAGCACAGAGTCAGAAGTCATCCCTGAGTACCAGCCCCATCCAAAAAAAAAAGTGTAGAATGTGTCTTCAACCCAAACCTTGAAGATTCCCTGGGCTAGGGGAGGGACACCGCCTTTCAGACAGGAGTGCAAGTCAAGCTGAAAAGAGAAAGGAATGAAAAAATTCTCTATTAGACAACTGATTCAACCACTATGGAAAACATTATGGAGGGTTCTCAGTAAGCTTAAAATTGAGCTACCATACAACACGACTATTCCATTTTGGGGTATCTACCCCCAGGACAGAAAAACATCCATTCAAAATAACCTTATTTATTGCAGCACTCAGTTCAGTATAGCTAAGATTTGGAATCAACTTAGACATCCAACAACAGATCAATAGATCATGAAGATGTGGTATATTTACACAATGGAATACTATGTAGCTATAATGAGTGATGAAATTATGCAATTTGCTGCAAATGCATGGAACTGGAAGATATCGTATTAAATGAAGTTAGCCAGAAGGAGAAGGTAAAACACAGGATGTCACTTTTATGTGGTATTTAGAGCTGGATTAGGAAATTCAATTGTTTATGCCTAGATCATCCCTTGTTAACAGAGTACAGGGAGAAAGAAAGAGAATGAAGTGGGAGTGGAGAAGAGATAGATGAGAATGAATGGGGGCAGGGGTCAAAGGAACTCCGTGACATGGGTGGTGTTAAGGAATGACAGAGCTAAATATCCAAACCAAAGCTAACAACACTGAAATCATGAGACCCAAACTGTAATAACCAGACATAAGATTCCTGTCAGGATGGCAGACTGGAACTGGGGCTGAGGTCAGGGTAGGAGAGGGAACCTGGGAACACAGGTGGAGGAAAGTTGACACTGGTAGTGGGATTGGTGACGGAACATTGTCAAAAACTCAACCATGAATAACTCTGTAACCCACGGTGCTTTAATATAATAAAATTTGAGAAAAGTGTTTTCTTTTTCTAAAAAGAAGTTTCTGTCAAGAGCATCTAGAACCCCTGGGTGGTCCCACCTTCCCACAAACACCAACACCCAGCACCACCGTTTGCCCTCCCCCATGAAGACTGACTCTTGGCTTTTCTGCTCCTCAAGCAGCAGTGAGGAAACAGCCAGCTCTCAGGGCTAGATTAGCAGTGGAGTGGGGCTGGAGGCTGCTTCCCCTCTCTGCAAATGCACTGGCTCACCCACCAGCATTTCCCAGGTATGTGTGCCCTATAGGGTTTCCCTGTTAGTGAGCAAAGAGCACAGTCAAGAAAGTTTCTCTGAGGCCCTTGAACCTGCTGTCACCCTGTGAGGTTCCATCTGAGCAGCCAGGCAGTCTCTCCAGAGTTCCTAATGTTCTTATCTAAAATACCAACCACAATATTTCCATCTGAAAATCAAGCATGCATATCGCCCTAAGTATGTACTCAGTCAGTTCACAGTCAAACTTTGATTCACATTGATTGATTTCAGATACCATTTATGATCTTTGTTGGCTCAAATTATTCTCTCCCCCTTCTCTGAGAACTGAGTGTGTCCCCCACCAGAAATGGGTTTGAAGACTTGGCTAGATGAAACAAGAGGACTCCAGTCCGCCCAAGTCAGGCATCTGTCAGGGAAAAACCCAATCCATTCCTACCCTGAGGCTTGATCTTGCAAAACAAGATATGAGGCCAGAGAGATAGCAGACTGGTTAAGGCACTTGCCTTGAATGCAGCCAACCCAGTTTGATCCATGGCACCCACGTATGACCCCCAGGCACCTGGTGGTCCCTAAACACAGAGCTAAGAGTAAGCCTTGAGCACCACTGTGTTTGGCCCAAACCTTCCCCACCCCAATCCATAATAAAAGATATAAAATGGAGATATTTATTCAAGTAACTGCTTGTACTGTGAGCTTGTGGGGAAAACAGCTGACAGAGCTTTGATAGGGTAAGTCACTTCAACTCTATTGGAACAGAGTTCAATTTAATGAAGGAACAGCTTTGATCAAGATCACCTAAAGGTTCTGACGTAGACTCTTCTACGTCAGACTCTTCCTCTCTCCGTTCCTTTGTTACAGAAATCTGACCAAGAGACAAGAAATACCAGAGAAGTATGAGGAAGTATCAATTTTATTACTCATGGGACTCAGCTATTATCACAAATAGCTTGAGCCTCAAACGAAGTTCACAAAGAGTTATTTTAGGATAAATATAGACCGTATAATTTCTAGGGAACCATTTTTCACCTAACATGCAGAATGATTGCTAACATAGTCATTAAATTAATGTATACACAGTTGATACAATCAGTAATTAGTACAATTTAAATTCCATATAGACATTTACTAATTGTTACTGTGACCATGTTTTGTTTCTGCTCAGGCAATCTGATCAAACTTGCTCTCTTGCTCTGTTCTTGCTGTAACTTTGTGAAATATGATATATTATCTTTGCCTACCTCCAAGAATGGGTCACTCAGAGGTCTTACCTCCAACATCCCACTTCTACCTCTCATTTTCCTGCTTCACCTTCAATGGCAAATTCATTGCACTCTGGACGTTAACAGAAGCACACTGATTAAAATGAGCCCCCTATCAAAGGCAATCTTTTGAACTTTTGTATTCTGCCTGATGGAGCCTGTTGACTGCTGTTCAATCCAAGAACCCAGATCACTGGGACTATAGTCTCAACACAAAGGAGAGGGAAAAGCTCACTGAACATTTTCCGTGTGTGTGTGTGTGTGTTGTGTGTCTGTGTGTCTGTGTGTCTGTGTGTGTGTAAAAGTCTGGCTGGAGACCAAAGTCACTGAACTGACAGCTTCATAACCCAAAGCAATCTCCACTTCATGCTTGGTCTTTAGACTTGGTTGGAAAAGTCTTTCCAAAAATTAGAATCATTATGATAGCATGTAATATAACTACTCGTGTGTGAAACATCTTGGTCAAGCCTTCAGATAACTATGTTTAATAAGAAAAAATAAATTTAGGCTTGAGAGATATACAATGGGGAATGTGTTTGCCTTCCACATGACTGACCCAGTTTCAATCCCTGAAATGCCATATGGTTCCCAGAGTCCTCCAGGAATGATCCCTGAATGCAGAGCCAGAAGTAAGCGCTGAGCACGGTGGGGCATGGCCCAAAAATAAAATAAACAAACAAAAAATTTTAAACAGAAGAAGTTGGAACCTGGAGAGATAGTACAGCATATAGGGCTTTGCCTTACATGCTGCCAACCTGGGTTCAATCCTCAGCATCCCATGTGGTCAGTGGTCCCCTGAGCACTACCAGAAATGATTCCTGAGAGCAGAACCAGAAGTAAACCTTGAATATCGCCAGATGTGGTCCGAATTTTTTTTAAATATTTAAATTTGGGGGCTGGAGAGATAGCACAGAGGGTAGAGTGATTGCCTTACTCGCAGCTGACCCGGGTTCGATTCCCAGCATCCCATATGCTCCCCTGAGCACTGCCAGGAGTAACTCCTGAGTGCAGAGCCAGGAGTAACCCTGTGCATCACCAGATGTGACCCAAAAAGTAAAAAAAAATTTAATTTTAAAATAATTTCCAAAGGTCATATACTATAATTCATTTATATCGGTCATGGTCATAATCCTCCCGTTATTCATCGATTTGCTCGAGCGGGCCCAGTAACATCTCCATCGTGAGACTTGTTACTGTGTTTGGCATATTGAATACATCACTGGGAGTTTGCCAGGCTTTGCCGTTTGGGCGAGATACTCTCGGTAGCTTGCCGGGCCCTCCGAGAGGGGCGGAGGAATCGAACTCGGGTCGGCCATATTGGCCACTTGCAAGGCAAACGCCTTGCCCCCTGTGCTATCGCTCCAGCCCAATTCATTTATATAACAATTTGAAATGACAAGACTTGAGAAATGGAGGACAGATAAGTAGGTGGATTGCCAGAAGTTAGAAACAGGAAGTGAGGGGAATGGAGAGATAGTACAGGTTTGATCCCTAGCACCGCATGTATTCTTCTGAGCCTGCCAGGAGTGATTCCTGAGTTCAAAGCCAGGAGTAGCCCCTGAGCACCACTGTGTGGACATATATATATATATATATATATATATATATATATATATATAGCGGTAGGGCGTTTGCCTTGCATGCAGCCAACATGACCAACCTGAGTTCGATTCCTCCGCCCCTCTCGGAGAGCCTGGCAAGCTACCAAGAGTATCTCGCCCGCACGGCAGAGCCTGGCAAGCTCCCCGTGATGTGTATTCGATATGCCAAACACAGTAACAACAAAATCTCACAATTGGAGACGTTACTGGGCCTGCTCGAGCAAATCGATGAACAACGGGAGGACAGTGACAGTGACAATGAGAATAGAATCTTTATTTTTGTTGTAGTTTATTTTTAATTTTAGATTGAGACACTTGTATACCAGATTAAGTAGATGAAATGTTTTAAATATAAAAATATACCTATAAATTATTTTAATAGGACTGGAGCAATAGTACAGGAGGTAGGGTGGTACCTTGCACAAAGCCAACCCAGGTTCGATACTGGACATCCCATATAGTGCCCTGAACCCTGCCAGACATGATCCCTGTTTTCAGAGCCAGGAGTAAGTCCTGTGAACCTCTAGGTTAAAATTCTACATTAATTGCCAACTTAAAACCAAGGTTTATAAAAACAGTGGTAGGAAGATGCTTTAAATGTAAGTTACATGTATAAGAATAAGTGTGGCATTTAAATTTATAGGTCAGGAGAAATGGCTCAATGAGATGAATGCATGGTTGCATGCGGAAGGCTTGGGTTCAATTCCCTCCACCACATGGTTCCTCAGCACCGCTGGGGATGACCCCAAGCACAGAGCTGGAAGTAACCCCAAAGCACTTAAAACTGAAAAAAAATCGTAAAAAGTTTAATTAAGTTAAATGTATAAAAAATATTTTTAGGGGCTAGAGCGATAGCATAGCGTCATGCCTTGCATGAGGCTGACCCAGGTTCAATTCCCAGCATTCCATATGATCCCCCAAGGATTACTATTGCCAGGAGTAATTCCTAAGTGCAGAGCCAGGAATAACCCCTGTGCATCACCAGGTGTGTCCTAAAAAGCAAAATATATATATATATCTAAATGTAACGAATTATGTAAGTTAGTCTATTTATTTAATGTCATACGAGTATAAATAAAAAGCTATAAATGGAAAAAGATATAAATATTGGAAATAAAAGGACAAAACCATTGTTTTCAAAAGGCATCATTGTATAGCTGAAAAATATGACAACAGGTTGAAATGCAAAAGTATTAAATCCATTAGCATTCAATTAAGTGGTCAGATTAACACAGAAACGCATAAAAAGCTTTTTTAATTAAACCTCAACAAAGCTGAAATTAAACTTTAAAAAATGCTTATGAATTTCCAATAGGCCAAAAAATAATCCCTAGATGCTATTTACAATAGAAATAACATGCATAAAACACTTGGAAATAAACTTAGATTAAAATATGCACATTAAATTGGGTTCTGTTTGGGGGTTTTGCTTGTTTGTTTTGTTTTTCCTTTTTATTCCCACCCCACACGGAAGAAAACTCTTTGTGCAGAAACGCCTCTCTCCTACTTCAAGGGGGCTACTAATGAATTGCCCTCCATTTTTGTCATTGCTGTGTTCTGCCCTTCCCTGTTAAACATGCAGACACCAGTTGCTGCAACAGCTACAAATCCCCTACGGTGTTTAGGCTGGCTGGAGCTGCCACCCAAATCAGTCCTCCCTACTCCACCGAAGGGACAGCTAAGCTACCCAAGTAGGGATCACTGAATTTGTCTGCAGGATCTGAAGCCTGAGCAGAGCCTTAAGCCAGAGGCGGTAAGGAACCAACGCCAGCAGAGGCACGTGGGGCTAGCTGCAGAGCCTAACTACTCCAGCTCTTTTTATCCCCAAATCTAGCCCTCCAGCTTCCCTTTATTTTGCTGAGCTACCTCAAATCCTTTCAGAAATTCCTTTCGTTTATCTTGTTCTCTTTCAGCCAAAGTTTATTTATACCTTTTTATTTTTCTTCTATTAATTTGGGGCTGTGAAGATGTGAAGGGGGCCTACACATCTGGCGGTTACCTCATGGTTTTCTCCTTGCTCTGCGTTCAGATACCCCTTTCAGCAGTGGGATTCAGGGGAAGTACTTGGGATGTCGGGATTCAAGCCAGGTCAGCTGTGTGTAAAGCAAGCGCTTTACCCACTGAACTATCTTTCCCGCCCACCTTTATATTTTTCCAAGCAAAGAATTGTGACTCAATCAAATAGAAAGACATAGTATTACAAAGATGCCATTTGCCTCTAAATTGATCTATAATTCAGTACAGTCCAAATCAAATCCATAGAAGAAATAAAATGCAGTGTTGTGACCTTTGTTTTATAAAGTGGTACTCAATTTTGATGCACGTTAGAACCAGCAGGGGAGCTTTTACAGACCTGTTCCAGGACCCAGAAATAGCTCATGGCAGAGCACCACCCACACCCCTGAGGGCAATCCCAGCAGTTTTGTCTCCTACACACACACACACACACACACACACACACACACACACACACACACACTGCCAAGCTTGTAGAGCCCTTATCATTACAGAAAGAACCACAAAGGGAAGGGAAGCAGAATTAAATGCATTTTTAAATTCTCTGTTCCTGGATAGCACCCCCAGAGCAATTAAAACATGACCCCCTCATAGTTGGAGGTCATCCATGGTTATGAAAGCTCCCTGAGAGATTGCAAAGGGCAGCTAGGATTGAGAAACACTTATCTGGAAGAATAGACATTGAAGACCTACAAGAATTTCCTGAAGAGAGTATGGTAAGACTTTTTTTTTTAAGTCACTAGAAGCTCCAAATAGCAGAAGAACAGCAGCTGAGCAAAAGATCAAGGAACTCCAAGACGAGGAGGAGGAAACCACCAGGATACAGCAGAAGGGGGGAAGTAGTCTGAAAAGAAATGGACAGCTAGGGAGCTGGAGTGATAGCACAGCAGGTAGGGCGTTTGCCTTGCACGCAGCCGACCCGGGTTCGATTCCCAGCATCCCATATGGTCCCCTGAACACTGCCAGGAGTAATTCCTGAGTGCAGAGCCAGGAGTAACCCCTGTGCATAGCCGGGTGTGACCCAAAAAGGAAAAAAAAAAAAGAAATGGACAGCTACCAGAGAACTATGGGATGAATTCAAAAGGTCAAAAGGAACAATAGAAGAATCATCGCAGTCCCTGAGGAACAGGAAGACAAATGTGATGAAGAAATTAGAGAAATCATCGATAAGTTGAGGATAGCACTGAGATAGCACTGAGATCTAGGAAGCCTGAAGGATTCCAGTAAAAATAGATCTAATTAGGAAACCCCCCCCAAACACCAAGACACGTTCTAATCAAAATGACAAATCCAAAGATAGAAACAAAATATTGAACGCAGCAAGATTGGAGAAGGAATTTATACACAAAGAAGACCCATTAAATATTTAAATATTTATATGATATTTAAAACATAATAAAGCAATTAAAATCAGTGAGGAGGGGCCAGAAAAATAGTACAGGACTTACTATACTATACAGATACCATGTGTCTGCTTGCATGCAGCAACTCAGGTTCAATCCTTGACACTGCAAATGGTCCCCCTGAACACCACCAGGAGTGATTCCTGAGCAAAGAGCCCAGAGTAAACCCTGAGTATGGGCAAGTGTGGTCCCAAAATTAAAAGAGGAGTTTACCTTGGCATTTTTGGCTTCAGTCAATTTTCCATGCAATTCCCAATAGGAAAATGGATCACCATGACAGTGCTCTACTGGATTACTTAGTGGTCCTGGTAGAAAAGACTAATCCCAAACTACTAAAGAGGACATGATAATGCAATAACTGAGGGTTCTTAGGAGCCACATGGCATGGGTTTGAAGATTAGTCTACTGTGGAAAACTATCAAACATCTGCCCTGGGGAAACTACCAAACATCTTTCTGTTCCAGTTTCCTTATCTGTAAAAAGATGTTAATGGTGCTCAGATCACTGACCCCATGGAAATGCCTTGAATGTTGAAAGTCAGAGAGTAGTTGAGTAGGCAGGGCACGTAAGTGCCTTCCATGCAGCCAAACCAGGTTCAATCCCAGGCATCCCATATGGTCCCCAGTACCCTGCCAAGAGTGATCCTTAAGTGCAGAGCCTAGAGTAAGCCCTGAACACTCCCAGGTGTGCCCCCACTGAAGGGAAAAAAACAATGCTTTGAGCATTAAATGACCAGTGTTAGTCTTTATTATTTTCTAGTCAGTCGACATCAAAGAGTTCAGTAACAGAACTGATATTCATGGTGAATGTTGTTGATCTATTCCTAAATACTCAGGTTTTATTTTCTGATAAACATTCTATTACAGAATTGCATGTTTGGTTGGCACTATGTTAGCCTACTTAACTTGCAATATTGTTCTGCTAAAGTATGCTCTGTCAGTTGCCTTGACGAAAGTTAAGAAATAGTTATAAAAACTTCATGTTACACTTGTTACAGGAATAGTGCAGATGGCACTGACCATATTGATCTTGAATCTGGAAGCCTGTTCATACAAACCCATACAAGAGTGGACTGGAGAGATAGTACAGGGGCTAGAGTGATTTCCTTGCATCTTGCTGGGGATTGCTCAATCCCCAGAACTACAGATGGTTCCTCGAGAGCCACCAGGAGTGATCCCTGAGCACAGAGCCAGGAGTAAGCCCTGAGCACTGCCAGACGTGACCTACAAAAGTAAAAGAATATGAAAAATATTTCAGCTCTCCACACTTTCAACTAACAATACATTTAAAATACACACAACTAAATTAGCTTCCATTTTTTATCATCACTCCTTCCTACCATTGGCTAGACCAAAACAGTCTAGAATTTTACTAAATCATGGACTCCCCTCTTATACTCATATTTGTTCTCTCCCTCAAATTCCTTAACAACATATAACCTGGTATATAGTACCTATTTCTATGACTCAAAATCCTTTTTTTAAACAAACTGGAATATGACAGAAAACAAGTAAATAACCAAGTAATAAGGAAATACAAAACCAAATGAATGCTGATAAACACAATGCTATAACGAAGTGACAAGAGGAAATTGTTTCCTGATTGCATTCACACCAGTCTCCACAAGGGTTGTGTCACTGGTGCTATTTCTCAAGCCCCACCCATCAAACAGTTCAACACTGTCGCAATCTCATCTAAGATGAACAGCAGTCTAAATTAGCAATTTAGACTGCTAATCTATCACTAAGATATGCCATTTTCAAGTCATCATAAAATACAGTAGGATGCAAAAACACAACCAGAGAATAGAACAAATCAATGTGATGAATGACCAAGATTTCCTCGAATAATTCCCATGAATTCCATTCATTTTCATAATCTCAGCATGGAGTACTGAGTTCAGTTTTTCAAGGATGAAAGAGCAAGTTCACAAAAGCACATGAAAGAAAGAGAAAGAGAAAGATGGGACTTAGGGGGGTTTGGTTTTGTTTAGGGGCCACATCCCTTGATGCTCAGGATTTACTCCTGGCTCTTTGCTCAGGTATCATTACTAGAAATGCTCAAGGGACTATGTGGGGTGCTTGGAATTGAACTTGAGTCAGCTGCCTGTAAGGGAAGAACCATGCCTGCTCTACTTCCTCTCCAGCCCCCTCACAGATATTATTTTAATTGGATATAATATTAGTTTTGGGATTTGGTTGGGGGTTTTCTGTGAGTTTTCTTTTTTATTTTGGTTTTTATCTTTTTGTTTTGGGCAGAGGGAGGGGGTGCTTGTTTGTTTGTTTGCTTGCTTTTTTGGCCCAACAAAAGAAGTTACTCCTGTCTCTGCTTTCAGGACTTACTCCTGGCACGTTCAAAGGACCATATAGTATGCTGGGGAGCGAACCCGGGATATCTGCGTGCAAGGCAAACGCCCTCCCCACTGTGCTTCGCTACAACCCTGATCTTAGTATTTTACATCTGGAAAGTATCTCCCAGAAGTTCAATCCCTTTGGGCCAGAGATGCGCCTCAGAGTTGCTCAGCCTCATATCCCACATTTGATCCTTAGCACTGGTGGGATGTGGGGGAGATGTGGGGAGGGAGGGGAGTTCAAATTCTCTAGAAGACTGGAGTGCCATACAGGAGCCAGATCACAAGATTTTAGACCCAAGACTAGGATTTGCTGATGAATTTCTCAGGCACTAGTTCCAGAAAACTCTGCATGAGTCTACATCTTTTTGAATTGTGTTGAAATACAAATAATGAAGTAAAGCAGGATTTCTCAACCATTTTGTGACCCACTTCTGATCTTGCTTCCTTCCTATAGTCCCCCCATTCACCCCCCCACTTACCCTCTACCCCCACTGTCCTTCTGGTTGGCCCCCAAGTCTTGTGCTCTGGTTGCCCCATTTACACATTTTCACCTGTGCTCTTTCTGGACTATCCTGGGGTCCCACTGAAGGGATGGGGATGGGGGGTGGGGGGAATATGGTTCCCAGTAGAGAAACGCTATTCTAGAGAAAAGTGCCATCCCTCTCCCCTGATGTCAGTGAGAAGCTCTGATAAGGACAAGGATCTGAAGGACCTGCACCATGTTAGACTCTTGACCCCAGCCACAGCCCGAGTGAAGAGTGTTCCCAGCCCTGCACTTCTTTTTTTTTAATGAATCACCATGAGATACAGTTACAGACTAACAAACTTTCGTGATTAGGTTTCAGTCATACAATGATCCAGTACCCATCCCTCCACCAGTGCCCATTCTCCACCACCAATGTTCCCAGTATCCCTCCCACCACCTGCCCATCCACCCCATCCCCATACCCCACACCCCACATCCCACACCCATCTCTGTGGCAGGCACAGTCCCTCTAACTCTCTCTCTCCTTTTGGGTGTTATGGTTTGCAATACAAGTAGGAAGTGGCCATCAATCTCCTGAGGGGGCTTTTGAAAGCAGTTGATGTCTGAACTCCACCTAGACCCATTCAGTTAGAACCTTCTCAGCAAGTGAAAGGGGCAGATGTCTCTTATTTTAAAAGAGAGAGAGAGAGAGAGAGAGAGAGAGAGAGAGAGAGAGAGAGAAACTTTCTCAAGTCCTTAAGCAGGGTTGAAAATTTCTGTGATATAGATAAGCAAAAGGCCTATCAGATGAAAACAGAGCTGCCTATTAAGAAATAGTACAACTACCTTCTCCCTGTTAGAATGCAGAGTCGATCACCCCTCAAGGACAGAGAACAGAGTCAATAATGCAAATCACATAGAGAGGTTTATTGTTCCAGCTAGCTGGAGTCCAAGTATTCGTCCAACGCAGCAGGCTTCAACATGGACCCCCGAGCACTAGGTTCAGCAAGTTCTTATACTTTTCATTTACTCAACAACTTTCATTCTGGTGTTAGAGTGCAATACTAAACTATTTTCACATGTGCATTCCTCAACTACTTTCACTATCTAGGACCTAATCTTTGATGATCATCCGGTTTTCTGCTTTAACAGTTTTGCAACCCTCCACCCCTGTTGACCAGGATGAGCTAGTTCCTCGTTCCTGGAAGACGCCTAGTCTACACTGAGATCACAGAGCCTGTCATGGTAGTTCTTTGGCTAAACTGGCCCCAACATCCCCACTTCCCTTCATGATCTAATATAGTAGGTGTGCTCTGCCCTTCCCCAGTCACTCTGGACTAAGTTTGGTATCAGGCTTTTACTTACTCAACATTGACCAACATCGCTCAGTTACAGACGCATATGGCATACATCCTGCCTTCAGGGTGTTCCCAGGCAGGTCCATGTACATTCACAGAAAAAGCATACTAAGGACAGGAGACATATCAACAGACTGAACACATGGGTTGCTTGCAAGAGGACTGAATTTGGTCCCAACACCACATGGTCCCCTATGCACTTAGCCAGGTGCAATCCCCAAGCACTGAGCCAGAAGCAGATCCTAAGCAGTAGCTTCCAGGTACAAGAAAAGAAGGAAGGAAGTGGGGGAGGGAGGGAAGGAGGGAGGGAGGGAGGGAGGGAGGAAGGAAAGAAAGAAAGAAAGAAAGAAAGAAAGAAAGAAAGAAAGAAAGAAAGGAAGAAAGAAAGAGAAAAAGGGGGAAGGAGGGAGGGAGGGAGGGAGGAAGGAAAGAAGGAAGGAAGGAAGGAAGGAAGGAAGGAAGGAAGGAAGGAAGGAAGGAGAAAAGTGAGAGAGACAAAGACAGGCAAGCAGGCAGGTTTAGACCATGTTTGTCTAATGTGTATACTATGTCAGACTCCATCCTCAAACTTTGTGTTTTACTTCATTTAATTCTCTCTATAGCGGGAATGTATTGATAGTACAGCAGGTAGGGCATTTGCCTTGCATGCGGCCTAAGCAGGTTCAATCCCCAGCATCCCATAAGATCCCCCAAGCACCTCCAGGAGTAATTCCTGAGTGAAGAGCCAGGAGTAACCCCTGAGCATCGCTGGGTGTGACTCAAAAAGAAAAAAAATTATCTCAATAGCCTTATGAGATAAGTACTATCAATTACTTATCTCCATCCTTTTTTCCAGCCAAGAATCCTAGGTCCTGGAGAATTTTTACATAACTGTGTAAGCGTTATCATCTAGTCCCCGCTGGGCTGGGTACCCCACTGAGGCAACCTAACTCTAGCCTCCAAGCCTTTCACTATTACTTGAAGTTGGACCAGTGAATGCTTGCGAAACCATGCAGGCCAAGGGAGAATCAGAGAATGAGAAACAATCCAGTGTGACGAGAAACTGAACTAGACACTCAAGTTGAGACCAGGTTGTGGAAATTCTTTTTTTTTCCTTTTTTTGGAGGGGGTTCACACCCGGAGATGCACAGGGCTTATTCCTGGCTCTGCACTCAGGAATTATTCCTGGAAGTGCTTGGGGGACCATATGGGATGCTGGGAATCGAACCCGGGTGGGTTGCATGCAAGGCAAAAGCCCTACTGACTGTATTATGCTCCAGTCCCAGAAATTCTTATAAAATATGAATGGTTGATTCTGTTTTATCTTCTGTAGGTAAAAGGAAACATGGTTCAAAGGTTTGGAGCACATCCTAAGCCTGAAGAAGCCCCAACTCAATCCCCAGCACCATATGATTCCCCTGCATTTCTGGGTCTGACTCCCCACAAGCCAACAATTAAAAAGAATCGAAGTCAGGTTTGGTACGTGAGGACCAAATGAATGAAATCTGCATTTTAGAAAACAGGCGTGGGATGGAGAGATGGAGTCAGGGAGAGACAGAGCCATAGATAACGCAGCTCAGGGGACGGTTTGGTGACAGCATGGGCAGAGGTGGTGCGCAGGCCTTTCTGAGCTGCAAGTGTTGTAATTTGCCGAATGATTGGCAATAAGCAGAGAAGAGGAAGGCAACTCTCAGGTTTATCTGAGAGAGACTAAGCTGGTGGTGCTTTGAAGGGGGAAGCAGCAGATCTCTGGAAGGGAGTTAATAAGTTTGGCATAGGACAAAAAAAAAAAAAACGCCCAAACCAAAACCCCCTCAAAACCAAAGCACCTGTATTTTATCTTACATTTGGTTTTTGGGCATACACAGTGGTGTTTGGTGGCTACTCCCAAATTGGTGCTTGGGGGTCATTCCTGGAAGTGCTTGGGGACCCATTTAGTGCCAGGGATGGAACCCAGGCTTCCCACAAGCAAAGCATGCACTCCGGCCTTTTAATCCATCTCTCCAACCTGTCATCTCAGTGCATTTTAAAGAACTTTTAGGAATTTTCCATATTTATGACTGCAAAGACATGTCTCTGTGAGCACCAAAAATCTGAAGTGGCTAAGAGGCATGACAGTCAAGCCACTTCAGATCTTTGGGGCTCACGGAGACATGTCTTTGCAAAGTCATAAATACATAAAAACCAAAAGTAAGATAAAATATAGGTGCTTTGGTTTTGAGGGGGTTTTGGGTTTGGATTTTTTGGGGGGAGGGGGGCACAGGGCACACCCAGCATTGCTCAGAGCTTATTCATGACTCTGTGCTCAGGGATCACACGTGTCAGCCACCTTACCCCTATCTCCAGGCTGGAAAATGCATTCAACTTAGAACATAGGTGCAATCTGAAGAGAAACTGAGAAGTAAATGAAGATGGTGATTTCACTGTTTGAAAAACTGCATCTTACCAAATTAGAAAAAAATATATACTAAAGAAGGAATTCAAAAATAACCAAGCTAACCCAAAATGAGGTCTATGAGAAATGAAAAACACATACTTCTCAGCTACCTAAATATTTGAGTTCTATTTTAAGGACAGTGGCGGGATTGGGTGTGTGCATTTAGAAGGTTCTGTTCTAAATAGCTTGCTCTCATCTCAACTCTATGGCATCTTCAACTGTCTGCTGACCTCCAAATCATTTGCTTTTTATTTGCTACGGATAAAACAGTTCAAGAGATACACTTATATAATAACTTAGCCACAGGGTGTATGTTATTATATATTTAGCCATATATTATATGATATATATTATATGTTATTACACATTTAATCATGTTATATGATTATTAAATGTCCTTAAGGTGTAATCCCAAAGTATAATGTTTAGCATTTTTTCTGATAAACAAAATGTCCCAGATTAATTTTAAAACATTTTCAAAGAATAGTTGAAAAATAATTCTATTTCCTCCTCCAAACGTATTCCTTGCATTAAGATATACCCATACTTGGGATTGTTTTTTCTATAAATTTATAATAGATCAAGAGTTGGTATAATGTTCCCTTTTAGGATTTCTGAGCAAAGTCCTGCCATCCTTTGCAGACAGCAACTACTGGAGAAATAGACTTTTGCCTGGGTTTTATAGAGACTAAATGTTTTGCCATAAACCACCAAGAAACCTGGACTGTCCATGGTAAGCTGGGTGTTGTCTAACCCACCAAACCATAAAGTTGGGTGTGTAATGCCAAAATGGTGTCCACATCTTCCGGCAGGGAAATGGCCCAGCTTCACAACTAACTTCCAAAAGAACATAAGACTGCTTAATCTCCCCAGGTAGATCTTTCTGGGTTGACAACTCTGGGGCTTTCTCAGAGTGGGGGGGCAGACAGATTCCTCTTTCTGCCTCAAGGCACAGAAGCCCACACCTGATACCATTGACAGAGAAACGGCCCAGATCCTTGGGACTGGAGAGAATCCTTTGCTCACAGTTGACCCAGGTTCAATCTCAAGCCTTCCATATCATCCTGCAAGCACCAGGAGTAAGCCCTAAACACTGCTGGGTGTGGCCCAAAAACAAAAATAAAAGAGAAAGGAAAAAATGGCCCAGCTCCATAACTAATCTCCAAAAGAACATGATGCCACTAATCTCTCCAGGTAGATCTGACTGGGCTGAAAACTCTGGGGCCTTTTCAGAATGGGGATGGGCAGATAGATTCCCCTTTCTGCCTCAAGGCACATCCACCCTGTGGCACACCAAACACCCTTGACATAGAAATGGCCCAGCTCCACAACTGAACTTCATCAAGCCACAAAGCCACTAAATTGTTCCAGCTCCATAGATCCTGGACCAAGCAGCCATGTGATACCTCAAAATTTCAGAATACTATCAGCTCACAGCAAACTGATGGGAAAGTGCTGTAGAAGACTACCAAGTTCAATGAGCAAAAACAATAACACAGAAGGCTCAACAAACATCAAGCAACACAGTAAATCCTCAGAAAATGACTTTACTAACCCCACTGTGAGATAAAACAATTATTACAAATTGACTTTTAACAATTTATTTTTTATAACTACACTTGCCTTTGTGTTGTAACAAGCAATATAAATTTGTTTGTACCTGCAAACTTAAGGGTTGGGTGAGAAATTGGGTACAGGATGGAGGAAGGTCACACCAGTGGTGGGATTGGTGTTGAAACACTGAATGTCAGAAACAACTGTATTATGAGCAACCTGAAAAAATCACAGTGCTTTAATAAAAATTTTTTAAGAAATGGTGTCCACTGTCAAGTGAAATTGGTATCATCACACTATCCTGAGCAGGCCCCAAAGATACAAGACAGTTCAGTAAGGAAGTAGGTCAGATGCTCATAGGCTCTGCCAATTCTTGTCATCTTCTCTCTCCCAGACTGTAGCTTTGTCTCCACTGATATTTCTCTATGACTTGTTGACTAAGAAAAAGAAACCTTGGGTCTGGTGTCCAGGACTTTCTACATGTTATTCAATACTACCTCAAATAGACAGCCACCATCCTACAACTCCATTCTGGGCTATCCCAGAGAGGTAATGATAAAGGGAAATATTCCCTACGTAGACAGAATTGCAAACAGGAACCTAGTTGTTCTTTTTTTTTAGAAGGAGAAATGGCCAGGGCATGCAGTTATGCTGGTTCATGAGCTGTAGCCAACAGTTCAACTAGACAGACTTGAAAGAAGCATCGTTAGAAAATGGGTAACAAAGAAGACTAAGGGGAAGGCATATAGATAAACCTTTCCAAATGATCAATAAACAACTTGAAGATATTTGTGTCCCAGGTGGATGATGACCAACAGTTGGCTTCAGCAAGGGATTTTATTTATTTATTTTTTATGTATTTTTTGCATCACTGTGGTAAAAGTTACAAAGCTTTCAGGTCTCGGTCTTGCAATGATCAAATACCTTTCCCTTCAACAGTACTCATTTTTCACCTCCAAGAACCCCAATATACCTCCCTCCACCCCTCCCAATGCCTGTGAGGCAGATGAATTCTACTTAACTCTCTACCTATTTAGATTACATTCATTATTTCAACAAAAGATGCACCATTATTGTTTAGAGTTTACACCCAACAATCAGAACTGCTGAAAAGGCATTGTGAAATAATTTGTTTTCTACAGCTGGTTATGAGAACCATATGATGTTGCACAGCCGCAATTGCGGCCGCACGATTTTGGATTCCTGATACTTTACTTATTAAATCTGGAGGGATTTCTGCCAAGAGTCAGATAATTACGAGATTGGTTTCTGTGGCTCTGGAGCCATGGCCATGCCAGAGAGCCACTCGTGGGGGGAAACTCGTGACCTCAGTAGGGCGTGAAGGATGAGCCGGGAACGCCTCCCCATGAGGTTGCAGTTGCCCTGTCACTGCTGGCTCATGCCTGGCTTTCCAAAAAGCTCTGAGGCGGCCGCCATCTTGCTGCCTGGGGGAAAGAGGCGGAAGGGAGTGACACCCCTTCCCTCCCGGGGAGGCATGGTACCGTGGATTAACTCATAGTCCATTCACTTTTCTGCCGCAAGCTGCCGGGCTCTGCATTAAGTCCTTGTGCCTCTGGAGCCATGGCCATGGCCATGCAGGAGAGCCACTCGTAGGGGCCAACTCGTGATCTTGGTAGGCAGTGAAGAGTGAGCCGGGAACTCCCCCCTTCCCATGAGGTTGCAGTTGCCCTGTCACCACTGGCTCATACCTGGTTTTCCAAAAAGCTCCGAGGTGGCCGCCATCTAGCAGCAAAGGATTTTAATAACCTCCTTTCAGTGGCAAAGATGATCCATTCTGTGACTTACCAGGTGACTTCTATTCCTGACCATCCCTGATCAACATAAAATGTGTCAATGTGGCTAGTCCGCCTATTCAACCAAACATCAAATGTTGTCATTTATTTGTAAATATATTTAACCATTTTTATTGAGATTTACAATACTGTTAATCATGCTTTTCATGCATGGGTCATTCCCACACCACACCCACCCATCACCAGAGAGCCTGCTTTCCGCCACCAATGTCCCAAGAACCAGTCCAAAGCCCTCTCCATGTGATCTCAGATCTACAATTCCAAGACTTTAATAATTTGTTGTTCTGTTTCTTTTTTCCCCCCAAATACGAGAGATCTTGTGTGTGGGGGGGGGGAGTCACATCTATATACATATAGCTAGCTTAATAGAACTAACTCCTAAAAGCCCAAAAACAACAAATATAAAAACATGAATATAAAATTATAAACGATACTAAAAAGTTTTCAAAATCTAAATCATTTTAGTTATATAAAATTTAAGTATCATAGATAATTCTCTGAAAATACGTTTTGGTTTACATGAAATAAGTAAATTTTACATATGTAAAGTTTAGTAAGAGTGAAGAGAAATAAGAAAATATAAAGGGGGAATTTTAAATATGCCTTTGAAAGTACTAAGTGTGTGGTTTATCCTAAGAAAGAAAATATTGAACCTATCAGTACCTGTATTGCAAAGCACAATGCCCGAAAGGAAAGGAGAGTGAGCGGTGAGCGAGTGAGAAAGAGAGCAAGAGCGAGCGAGTGAGCAAGCGAGAGAGAGAGAGAGAGAGAGAGAGAGAGAGAGAGAAGAAAAGTGCCTGCCATCTGCCATGGGGGGAGGGGAATGGAAGGGAACCTGGGTGGGGACACTGGTGCTGGGAAATGTACACTGGTGGAGGAATGGGTGTTGGAATACTGTATGACTGAAACCCAATCATGAACAGTGTTATAAGAGTCTATCTCACAGTGATTCAGTAAAAAATCTTTTTTTTAAAAAATGAATATTGGCCTTTATATTAGAAAATGTCATATTATAGATACTGTTTAAGTGTCTATAATATGACATTGTATTTATAATATTTAAGTCAAAGACTGCAATAAAAAATCTATGAAAAAACTCATCAGATATAAAACATTTAATATTATTTAAAAATATAAAATTCGGGGGCCAGAACAATAGCCCAGCAAGGAGGACATTTGCCTTACATGCAGAAGACCTGGATTCAATCCCCAGTATCTCATATGACCCCCCAAGCACTTCCAGGGGGTAATTCCTGAGTACAGAGCCAGGAGTAGCCCCTGAGCATTGCTGGGTGTGACCAAAAAAACAAAAATATATATTCAAAAGTATATAATTCTTTAGCTTACTGGGAGTAAACATTTAGTAGAGGGCAACCATAAAAACCATGACTAAGTGCCATATTTAGTGTTTCTGTGCTGGGACATTCATTCTGTCCTTTGAAGATCTTTTAAAGCCAGATAGATAGTACAACAAATATAGTGGTTGCCTTATACATGACCAACCTGGGTTTGATTTTCAGCACCATGTACTGTTGTTCCCTGAGCAACCACTAAGAGATATGCCTGAGCTGAGTAAGGAGTAAGCCTGGACCCCCTCCAGTTGTAGGTCCCCCACCCAAAAAAAGAAAGCTCCTTTAATGCTTCCTGAAAAACTGGTTTCTAGGCTGTGAATTCCCTAAACTGTTGCCTGTCCATGAAATTCTGTATCATTCCTTCAAATCAGAACAACAACCTAGCTGGACAGAGTATTCTTGGTGAGGTATTCGTCTCATGAGTTTTTGTACTATTTACTCCCATTTTTTTCCTGGTTCAGAGTCTCATTGCTAAATCTGCTGTAAACCCTATGGGCTCTCCTTTGTATGTGACTCTTTTTTTGATCTTACTGCTTTCCGTGTTGTCTTTGATTTTTGTCATTCTGAACCCAATGTGTCTTAGCATTTTCTTAATTGAGTCTGTTTTCCCTGGGACACTTTGGCCCTCTGTACTTGGTTGCCCTTATTCCTCAATTCTAAAAAATTCTTAAATAGGATTTAATTCTTAGCTCATCATGATTTCTAAGTATTAGTGTCTGTAGTTCAGCTGATTCTAAATACACCTCCCCTAGATAATCAAGCTGGGTCTGATTTTGTTCTCTGAAAGACTGAACTGAAAACCGAGGTTCCTGAAAGAAGAAATTCCATCTGTAGTCCGTAGTTTTCACTTGTTCCAAAATTTCAGCCTGCATTTTCTGGGGTCTACTGAACTACAAGGAAGATACTATAAATGAAGATACTATAAACTAGGAATTCAGCAATGTTACAGGAACTCAGGGGCCTGAAATGAGTAGACGGAAGGGAAAATTTCAGAAAACCGTTGATTTGTAAACCTCGGCACAGATATGAAAATTGAGCTATAATGAAGACTTGAGAACTTAATACACACTCTCTTGATCAGAAATTTTTCTCCATATCCTCCTAATCCCCATTCACATGTCCATGAACTCGCAAACCTACTCATCTGATGACTTTTACACGCTATGAGAATAGTAGTGTCTATTCTCACACTACTAATTGTCAATACATTAACTATAAACATTTGTCACTATAAGCATACTCTTTCTTTGCTAAAGTAGAAAATCTTGTCCACAAAGTGTAGCATCCCATTTTCATTATCTTGGTCTATGGCGTCATCCAATAAACAGGTTCTGAGAAACTATCAATGGTTCTTAAAGATAATGGCATCCTGAAATAAGAATGTAATATGAGTTGGAAATGCAACATAGCTTCACTGCAATGTTCTGGTTAATGGGAAAATACTGAGGCATATCCCTGATGGTTTAACTCAACAATCCCAAAGCGCTCCTGCATCAAAAATATATATATATATACATACAACCAACTCTTTTCAGTCATTTCTTTTTATTTGCAGTTTGTGTTCAATGCAAATCAATTCCATAACATAAGAAGTTACTATGAATCAAAGCATAAATACACAAACACAATATACAATTCAAAATAGATGTACAGCATTCGGGTTTGAAAAAAAAGGGAATGTTCATTCACACACACAGTAGCTTGAGATTTGTTAAATAGGGTTGATCCCATGTAGAATTCTAAAGATGGAAAAAAGAAGGACTTTGGTCATCAAGACTACTGCAGCCATCAAGATACTGGGACATCTAAGCATTAGTGTGTGACCATGCGAACAAAAGACTTAAGGAGTGTCTATTTTTAAAAAGATTTCTGTGCATTGAGGCAGCCATGAAAAGAGCTACTTTTCAGAATCAAGCTGACTTTGGGTTTAGGACCAGGTTCTAACTATCTAAAAATATTAACTGATTACAGAAAGTGTTCCAGATGTAGCTATTGATTCAGGTTTTTGTTTTATTTTTTTAAAAAAAAGTATTTACATTATCAGTATAAAAGTTTTTCTGAATTTAATGCAAGTTATCTTCCTTCCAGTCTTCACTTCCCAAATACCTGATTTACAGTTTTGGCTGCTTCACATATTTGATTTAATTTCAAGATGTATTCATTTCATCTTCAAAACATCATTTTTCCATCATCAAAAAGTATCTGACATATGCATTCATCATTAGTTGAAGCCAATACCCTTCTATTCCTTGGAATCACTTTAGCTAAATGAATCTGCTGCTCTTGTTGAACAGGAATAGATGACTAAAGTACAGAAGCAAAATTTACTCATTTATTCATGGATTTGGGGTTAGATTTCAAATCATCATTGCCCAAAAACATACCATTACTACATACAAAAGTCGAGTGCAATGTCAAATCCAAAGCTGCAGAGGAAAGCATTCAGGTCCCAAGACAAAGTGATAGCTTGACAATGTAAAACTTTCTACCTAAAGTTTACCAGCATTGAATTAGTATATTAAATTGAGGATTTACAGTAACTCTTGCAAGTTCCTTCTCCTGTACACATAAATAGAATCTTAGAAGTTGCTTTTTTAATGGAACTGTTAATGGCAATAAAAATTTAGTAAACCAAATGAAAACTGAATCTTAATTCTACATCCCATCTATTCTTATTTTCAAGATTGGGTTTTGTGTGTGTATATTCCTGAAGCCACATTTAAGGAAATCACAACTCATTCTAGATGTTCACTTTCTTCATCTTCTACATGACACTTCAGCAGATTTGATATTGGCATTCACCATCTAGTCAAACCCTCATGTGCTCTTCAAATCAAATTTGGCATCCTCAACATTTTCTATATCAACAAAATAAGGAGCAGAATTAGCAGATTCAGTGAAGACCTGGATTTTCCTTGCTGCAGGGGACATCTAGACACCATTTAAGATGGAGAAGTATAGATGTTTCTTGGCCTGAGTCTCTTAACAGTAGAGGTGTAGAAGGGAGAACAAGATCATGAAGAGACATGAGATTGACTGCAGGGCACCATCACTCCCATTGGTGGCTTTAGTAGTAGAAGTGGAAGTAGAAGTTGAAGTTGAAGCTGAAGTTGAATTTGAAACTAAAGCTGAAGCTGCAGTAGTCGAGGTACTTGGAGTGGAGTTAGTTGTAGTCACTGGAGTTGAGACAGTTGTGGACTGTGAATAAATCTAAAATACACAGATAGTATCACTGATTTCCATGTGTCACAGCGGCCTCCACATACACGTAATAAACAATGAATACAGAGGGTATATACTTGGATTGTTCTTACTCACATTATTTAATTCTAAATTTTCCCTTAGACCCAGCAATCATTCTTAGTGTCTGTGTCATCTAAAGGTATGAAAAGTCTGCAAAGAGCCACTGTCAAAACTAAAACTGTTCACCAAACTACCAGGATTCCTTCACCATAAGATGTGTTGGGTAACATAGTACTGGGCGATGAAATAAGTGAAGGATATGCTGTCACCAGCATCTCTTACGGTCAGATAAACACTTAAGTGAGGCTGAAAAAAATGGCCAGGTATTGGGGCTGGAGAGATATCACAGCGGGTAGGGCGTTTGCCTTGCACGTGGCCAACCCGAGTTCGATTCCCAGCATCCCATATGGTCCCCTGAGCACCACCAGGAAGTAACTCCTGAGTGCAGAGCCAGGAGTAAACCCTGTGCATCGCCAGATGTGACCCAAAAAGCAAAAAAAAAAAAAAGTCCAGGTATTAAGGATATTTTCTAACTGGACACTGGACCTCTTTCCTACCAATGGCATTCCTTCTCTTGGGGAAATTCCTTGCTCATCTGTCTTGGAAAGTTGGTGTGTATTTGTCTCCTTAGTTATGTATTTGTCTCATTCTCTGTGACTGACCCCACTGGACAGAAGTTGAAGGAGTCAATCTGATTGGTTTGAGACAATTTCTTGCTGCACTTCACGTATAATCAAAGACATTTATAAAGATTCAGCAAAAACTCCTTGAGAGATAGCTAGTTCCTTTGCTGTCTCTCTTCTATTCAGAAAATAATAAAACTTTCAGTGAAGCCTAAAAAAAAAAGCAGAAACAAAACAAAACAAAAAAAACTAAAACCGTTTCTCAAAAGTTAGCACAAAAATAATGAGAATTTTTTATTTTATTTATTTATTGATTGATTTATTTGCTTTTTGGGTCACACCCAATGATGCACAGGGGTCACTCCTGGCTCTGCACTCAGGAATTACCCCTGTGATGCTCAGGGGACCATATGGGATGCTAGGAATAAAACCTGGGTCAGCTGCGTGCAAGTCAAACACCCTACCCGCTGTACTATTGCTCCAGCCCCGAATTTTTTATTTCTTAATAAAGGGATTAAGGACTAAATACAGTCTCTATGACTAGGTGGACTCACTGACACTGCAAAGAGGTTTCTATTGGTCCAGAAAGGGGAGGTTTTTACTAAAAGGAACTGAGGAAAGGAAGTCATAGGGAGTTGGTGTATTTTTAATTTTGTGTTGTGATACCAGGGATCTAACTGTCGACCTCAAGCATGAGAGGAATGTTCTACACGTACCTACAGCCCAATCACCAAAGGATAGCTTAAAGATTTGTATGGTTTGTATTTTTTTTATAAGACTTAAATTTGAGGCTCACTACACTAAAATTAAGACTATCTACATGGGCTGAAATGACAGTAGGGCAGGTAGAGCACTTGCCTTGCATTCAGCCAATCTGGTTCAATCTCTGACACCACATATAGTCCCCCGAGCCCCACCAGGAATGATCCCTAAGCGCAGAGCCCGGAGCAAGCCCTCAGCACTACAGGGTGAGGCCCCAAAGCAAAAAAAAAAAAAAAAAAAAAAAAAAAAGGACACCATCTATCCTGGATTTGCAAGAAAACTTTCACAGACTTATTATATTCTTGTTTTGGTGGGGGGATTGGGAGGAGACCAGGTGATGCTTAGAGCTTACTCCTGGCTGCACTCGGGAATTATTTCTGGCAGTATTTGGGGGACTATATGGATGCCAGGTATCAAACCTGGGATGGCTGCTGCACAGCAAACGTCTTACCTGGTGTATTATCTCTCCAGCCCCAGCCTCAGTCTTAACTTATGAGGTCTTGAAATCTTATATAAACCTATTTGAAAACAACCTTAGAATTTATCTTGGGGTTTTGTTTGTTTGTTTTGCCCCCATGCTCCAATGCAAAGTGCATTACCAGCATGGGGAGAGATCTTACTGGGGCTTCCTGCACTCTAGGCCCTCAAAACTTTTTAAGTTGAAAAATATGATGACCCCCTTGCCTTAAGACAAATCACTTCCCTGGAGTCAGTAGAATTTCAAGGTTTGGCGTAAAGTCCCCACCAGCAGGAGCCTCACTGTCTGGTCACTTAGCTCAGTGCTGTGGCCAGGAACCAATGTTCCCCCAGTGTCCCCCTGGCCTGAGTGGCATCATTCAGCGCACTGATTTTTCCAGTCACAGAATGCAGTCCGGTGGGCACGTGATACTCTCTCCTTTGTCACTGAACAAAGGCAGATGGGAGATTTCAGCGCTCACTGCGGGGCGCTCTTCCAAGGGTTCTGATTACAGGGGAAGAGGCACCGAGCAGGCCTGGCCACACGGAACACTGGGTCGTCTCATTAAGGCGAAGATTAAAAAAAAAAAAAAAAACCTGCCACATCAGCAGTAGCAACTTTAATGGCAAAATCCCTGACTGAGGTCACACGAAACAAACCGACCAAAGAAATGTCCACATCCTAATCAGAAATTTTAAAAAATAAACATCAAGGGCCAGAGAGATGGTACCGGAGCTGGGCATTTATTTGCCTTACTCCCCGCAGACCCCTGTTCTAATACCTTGCACTACAGATGGTCCCCGGAGCACCACCAGGAGTGACCTCCTGAGCACAGACCCAGGAGTAAGCTCTAAACAACGGCTGGGTGTGGTTGATAAATAAATAAATAAATAAAAATAAGCTTCTTGATTAAGTCAAACCATGGACACCTAATATGTATAACATTCAGCTTGCCTGACAGGATTCGGTAATTGCGCTTAAAGCAGATGCTACGTAAAACTGCCCGTTGCTTCAGCACCGAATCCTGGCTTGGAGTCCCAGGCTAGTACTTTAGTCTACGTTTGCAATAGGGTGACTTTTTTTTTCCCCTTAACTAGGGGCCCAACGTCTCCACCTAAAGTTGCCCACACCGATGAAACAAATGCATGCTACTGTATTAGATTGTCATGCCACGAACTATTTCCTCACTCGAAGTATTGGGGAGCCCCCCGCTCCGTCCCCTGTGAGGAGCTGGGGTCGGGCTGGAGGGAACGCAGAACGGCCGCGCCCCTCCCCCACCGGGCTGTGGAAAGCTGGGGAGCGCAGACGCCCCGCAAGACAATAGGATACAGTTACCCGGCCCGCAGGCCAACGCCGAGCGCGGCGCTCCCACGCCGCCCGCGCTCAGGTGCGTCCGGCGTCTAGGGAACAAGATCCCAAGCACCCAACTTTCTGGACGCAGGAGATCCTCCGTGCAAAAGCCCCAGATGTTAAGGGAGCTCCCCATCCCCCCAGGGCGCGCCACCTCGCTTCCCGCCCCCCCCCCCCAGCATGAACTTCGGCTGAGAAAGGGCTCCTTTCCTCGGCCCCCCAGCTCTAGCCCGCCTCAACCTGCCCCCCAGCTCAATTCCCGGGCTCCCTCCCTGCCGCCGTCGCCACGCGCCCGCCGCACGCCCCCCATTCTCCCCCCTGCCTCCCAGACCTCCGCCGGGGCGAGGCTGGTTCCCGGGACAAAGCCAGGAGGGGACTCGGGACACAGATGTCGCCGCCGGAGCTGAGCGGGGCGAGCCAGTCTGGGATAACGCGGGGTTCCGAGGTGACAGGAGATGAACAAGGATAGGGGCACCCCACAGGGTGGGGGTGGGGGGAGGTGGACAGGGTCAGGAGCGGGTCCCCGCCCTGGCTTCCGAAGCCTGGAAGCCTTCGGAACCGAGTCAGCAGCACCCGATTGCCGGGGGTTTCCTCTGGATCCCAGAACCAGCTCCGAGTGGCGGGTGGACCCGAGCGGCGACCCCCCGGCTCTCTTTGTGTGGCGCGCTGGAGCGGAACGGAGCCCTGCGAGTCTCCTGGGACCGGCTCTGCCAGGAGACTCTAGGTCTGGGGCGCTCCGGGAGGTGAGGAGCGCACCTTGGCCCGTTAGTGCCTTGCACCTCCGGATGGCGAGCTAGTGGCGCAAGCCAGAGCTCCTGGGAAGGGGGACGCGGGGGGGAGGGGGGGTGGCTGCGTGGGGCGTGGGGCGTGGGGTGCGGGCGGGGGGCTCGCAACCCACCACCCACGCACGGAGCTGCATTGTTCTCTGCAACTGTGCACGGGATGGAGAGCAGCCCTCAAGGGAACGGAAAGTAGAATCCCCGGGGCCCGCAGACGGGCTGCCGCTTGAGCCTCTACTTGCGTCCCAGATCGCGGTGTCCGGGATGGGGGGACGGGGGTGGGGGTGGGGGGACTGGAGGGGGGGGTTGCGCTCAGACCAGTTCCCGGAAGGTGGCTGCCCGCCCCCATCCCCACTACCCCCTTCTGGAGCGCGCGGCCCCCGAGTTCTCCCGGGGCGCCCGGGCCTCACCTGCGTGGGGAGGAGCAGCGCCAGCAGCAGCAGCCCCAGTCCCAGCCTGGTCACCATCGCTCTGCCCATGTCCGCTCCGTCGGTGCGCGGCGCGTCTCGCAGGGTGCCGGGTGCGTGGAGAGGCGCGGGCTCCGAGTAAGCGCAGGCAAGGTGGGGAGCACGGCCGGCGGGCGGGACCTTATATACCGGGACCGCCACAATAGCCGCGACGTGGCACCGCCCACCCGCCCCCCTCCGCCGCCGCGCCCGCCCCCCACGCGCGCCCGCCCGCCGCTTCCCCGCCTCCCCCGCGCCCTCCGGGCTCCGGGGCGCCCCCTCCCTCCGCGGCCGCCCGGGCAGCCGAGGGCTGCGAGACCCCCTGGCGGTCGCCGCCGCGCGGCAGGTGGGTGGCGGGGCGCCGCCGGCGGGGGGCGCGGCTCTTTGTGTGTCTCCCGGCGCGCTGCTGCGTGCGGGCTGGCCCCGGCGCCCCGCGACTCCCACCCGGGGCCCCGAGCGACCTCGCCAGCCACACAGCCCGCTCTCGGGACCCGGGCCAAGTTTCCTTTGTTTCCCGCAACCTGCCATGTTACCCCCTCCCCCCGCCCGCCCTCCTCCCCGGGCACCCCACCACCAACCCCCCTCCCCAAGAAAAGTCAGAGCCTCGGGAACCGCCGGGCCCAGGCCAGACCCGCCGCGGGCTGCAGGGGCGCCGAGGCCGCGGGCGGGGGGCTCCCCTCGGCTGGGCTGGGCTCAAATCCCCGCCCCATCCGATGGGGGGCGGGGGGGGACGGTCCGGGCTTTGTGTGAACCCCGCGACTGGCGCTGGAACGGGGCGCCGCCGCACGCCCGCCCTTCCAGCACCGGCCCGCGGGGCTCGCCCGCCGCTCCGGGCTCGGAGCGAGTCGGGGGCTCGGCGTCGCGCCCGCGCCGGCCCCCCGGACCCTCTCCGGGGGTGCTGAGCACCTCGCGTGCTCCCTGGCCGTGTGGCGCTCACCGGGGGCATCCCGGATCTCGCCTGGGGATGGTCTCGGGAATTGGGGAACCGCCGCCCCCCTCCTCCCCCTGAATGCGGACGCCGGGTTGCCAAGCCCCGGGCTTTCCTCCCCCGAGGGGCGAGAAGGAGAAAGCCCACCCAGAGGACACCCCCCTCGTCGCCGGAAAGGCCCCGCCAGCCCGCCCCTCGCCGCCCCGCGCCCGGGATCCGGAACTCCTTGGCGCTCCCGCTAGAATTCGCTGCCCTCCTGGAATCCCACCCCCCAGGAACACGCTCCTTCGGTCTCCGCTGCCAAGTGCGTGCTTGTCTTTCGCGTAAAGAGCAGAAGCCAGCTCTCGGGCACCAGCTTTCCCAGAGCTGCCATGAGACTCAGACATTCGTCCTGCTCCTGCAGATCTTGGCGGAATGGGTTTCCCAACCTTTCTCTTGCGAAAACTTTCAGCCTTAGAGCAAAAGTGGAAATCTTTTGACTGATGGGTGGCTGGGATAGTTTTGGTTTAATGTTCCATGGCAAGACTTAATTTTTTTTTAGGGGTAACTCTTGTGTGTGTTTTGTTTTGGTGGCAGTTTTGTTTGTTTGCAAATTTCTAACAAAAAAACAAAAACGGGGTGGGGGGGTGGAATGTTTCCACGTTACTCTGCAGACCGCTTGTGTAAAAGCAAGCCGAGTTTTATGCAAGCGGAATGACAAAAGGAGCCCGGAGTGGTGGGGTGTGTGACTGCACCGACCTGTGCCTTAGTGCTCAGCCCTGTCACCTCAGTAACTTTCCTATGTCCGATATGCTTGGGAACACCGGTAGCATTTCTGTCCCGCACCAGTGGGCTTTTCTGCTCAGCAGTGTTGCCACATAGTATAGAAATAACCTGTTTGTGCTCACAGTCTCGGTCTCTTGCAGGAACCCATAGACTGTATATAGTGTGCGCCCTCCACCACAGTCCCACAGGACATTCAGCAGAATGTTGTTTGTTTTTTCCTCTTCCCTTCCTCTCCCTGCTCCTTTAGAACTTTAGGTGATAGACTGAGGGGTGCATGAAGACAGACACACTCTTGGGGACAGAATGATAGGACAGTGGGTAGGGCCTTGCCCACACCACTGAACTATCCACAGCAACACACACATTCCCCCCCAAGCTTACCAGGAGTGATCCCTGAGCACAAAGCCAGGAGTAAGCCTGGAGCACCACTGGATGTGGTTCAAAAACAAAAGAGAGTACAGGCTCTGGGGGTGGGGGTGTCAGGAATGGAGCCCCATAGAGGAGCACATGCTTGGCCGTGGAGACCCCCGGGTTCAATCGCTGGCACAGAAGGAGAGGGGTGGTGGGGAGGAAAGGGGAGAGGAAAAGAAAGAGAAAGAAGGAAGGGGTGGAAAACATATATCCTAGGGTCAGAAAGATAGCTCGGGGGTTAGAGCATTTGTCTTGCCTGAGGCTGATGCTGTTTCAATTCCTGGCAACACATAGGGTACCCAGAGCACCACCAGGAGAGATCTCTGAGGGCTACTTGATGTACCCTAAAGCCAAAGAATGAAAGAAAGAAATAGACTCTGGACCAGACTGCCTTGGCCCAAATTCCACTTATAACACTTTTGGATATCATTTTCTTTGGGGGAGGGTGTCACACCCAGCCATGCTTAAGGGTTACTCCTGGTTCTGCACTCAGGAATTACTCCTGGCAGTGCTCAGGGGACCATATGGGATGCAAGGGATCGAATCTGGAACAGCCCCTGTACTATTGCTCCGATCCTATGCCACTTCTGGAGAGGGAGATGAGGCTGGAGGCAGGGGGCACATCCTGATGTGCATGGGGAAGCTGGAGGGAACAATAATCCTAGCTCAGGGGATCATGCAGTTCCAGAGTTGAACCTGGGCCTCCTGCACACAAACCATGCACTCAGCCCATTCAGCTGTCTCTCTGGCCCTAACAGCATATTTACTTTTTTTCATTGTGAAATGGAGATGATACAGCCAACTCTTTTCATGAGAATTAGAGTCTTGTGTATCAGGTGTTAGAGCAAAAGATTCGTTCCTCCCATGACTGCAGAAGTCAGAAGTCCAGAAGTGCAGGTTCTTTCCTTCTCTGCCGAGGTGTGATTCAGAAAAGAACTATCGAATTCCACAGCATGCCAATTTGGGAAGGCCCTTGAGATTGGCATTTGCAAACCACCTCTTCGCTAGCTAATGAACAAACTAATTCACAGAGCAAGCCTTCCCATCTGCCAGGCAGAGCCCTGGCATCCCAGAGGAGTGTCCCCCATACTTCCGGAATCTGCAGCCTGGAGGTGTAGCGCCCCCTAGAGGAAGGCCTCTTTGCTAATTCTCTACCCGCTCTGCTGGAGGGCAAATACCAGAATACTAGACACCTGCTCTCTCCAACTTTTTCCATTTGTAGCTTCCTCTTCCTGCTTATTCTCTTCTGTTTCTAGTTTTTCATGGCTATTTGTTCGTTCCTCCCAAAGTTAATGCTACTAAGCTAAATACTGAATTACACACCAGTCATTATAGAATTTTTCCTTAGTCCCGTGGTCAGTTTCTATTTTTGTGAGGGAATTATTTTATGGAATGATCTTGAAGCTGATTCACTCCATTATTGAGTGGAAAGCCATGGTTTTTAAGTTTTACTATGTTTGCATGAGGTGGCGCAGGACTGAGACTGCCTTCCACACTCACCACCCCCCCAGCATCTAGCCTTTCTTTCCCTTTGCTGAGGCCGTGATGACCAGAGCCCTCACTTGCTTATGGTTCTTGCACACACTTGGTTGCTGTGTACCTGAGATCACTGGGCTGTTGTGCTTTTGGGGATCACAACGGTATGTAGACAGTGTCAGGGCCCGAACTCAAAGCCTCAGGCCTGCAAGGTAGATGCTCTACCAGTGAACCATTCCCAGATGTCTAGTTCCTTAACGCTACTGCTTTTGTGAGTACAGTTTGTAAAAGAAGAAATGTGACAACTAATGACCATGTAATGGTAGGCCGATACCACTCGTCATGGCCTTTGAAGTTAAAACTAGACTGAATCCTGCCACTATCTGGTTTCAGTTTCCCTGGAACCTTGTTTTCCTCATCTGGAAATGACTAATAGGAATACCTACCTCCCAGGGGTATGAGCTCATTTTGTTTTGTTTTGTTTGGAGGCCACACCTGGTGGTGTTCAGGGCTACTCCCAGCTCTGTGCTCAGGGGTCACTCCAAGTAGTACTCAGGGGATCATGTGGTGGAACCGAAGTCGGCTGGGTGCATCTCTCCAGCTCTCAAAGATATGAACTTTAATTAAGGTAATGAGTCTCTTTAGCAGCCTGGAGTACAGTAGGAATTCACTCAACTGCTACTTCTATTCACCAAGCTGCTACTTGTATAAATACTAACTTCTATGTATACTTGTTTTTTTTTTTATGTAGGAGTATTGCTATACAGCCATTGATTAGGCTGATTGAATTGGAGTTGAACTCCACCTTACTTTTTTTTCCTTTTTTATAATTTTATTTATTGAATCACCGTCTAAGCGATAGCACAGCGGGTAAGACGTTTGCCTTGCACGCGGCCAACCCGGTTGGCCCAGGTTTGATTCCTCCGCTCCTCTCGGAGAGCCCGGCAAGCTACTGAGAGTATCTCGCCCGCACGGCAAAGCCTGGCAAGCCACCCATGACGTATTCGATAAGCCAAACACAGTAACAACAAGTCTCACAATGGAGACATTACTAGGCCTGCTCGAGCAAATTCATGAACAACGGGAGGACAGTGCTACAGTGCTACAGAATCACCATGAGAGCAGTTACAAAGCTTTCAGGTTTAAGTCTCAGTCATACAATGAAACACCCGTCCCTTCACCAGTGCCCATTTTCCACCACCAAAAACCCCAGTATACCCCTCATCCCATACCCTCCCCCTACCTGTGGGGCAGATGATTTCCACATTACTCTCTCTCTACTTTGATTACATTCAATATTTTGACACCAGACCCACCATTATCATTTGGAATTTTATCCCACCACTCAGATCTGCCGAAAAGGCAACAGTAGACAATTTGTTTTCTATTGCTGGTTATGAATAGCATATGATGTCTCACGGCCACAATAGTGGCCATGTGATTTTGGAATTCTAGAATTTTAACAATTAAATCTGGATGGATTTCTGCCAAAACCTACTGGGTTCCGAGATTTGTTCCTGAGTCTCCTGGATCATGGCTATTAAGCAGCTTGATCAGGAGCCAGAGAGGCCATTCATGGGCAGTGACTCAGGGTCTTATTTGGGTGGGGGGGAGTAAAGGGCTAGCTCCACCCACATCCCCTGAGGCCCTAAGTGTCTCATCATTGTGGGCCCAATCCTGACTGTCCAATCCTGACTGTCCAATCCTGACTGTCCAGTGACCTCTGGAGGATGGCAGCCACCGAGCAGGTGGGAGCAGGTGGACAGACAACACCCTTTTCCCCCTAGGGTGGTCTGGCGCCGGTAACCCGGTAACCCATTGCAGGGACCAGACGCATTTCTGCCAAAAGCTGCTGGGTGTCGAGATTTGTCTCTGAGTCTCTGGGATCATGGCCATTAAGCAGTTCAATCAAGAACCAGAGAGGCCTTGCCTCCAATTATATAGCTGAGCAGGAGGTGGTTTGTGGGTGTGTCTCCCACATACCTAACTTTTGGCCGTTTACTTTCTTGGTAAACTTTGCCCCAAGTTTTTGGGGTCTGGCCAAAGGCATAGCAGCAATTTTGGGGTATCTGGTAATCTGAAGGCGTCATCAGGCTGCTGATGCACCAGTCTCACAGGTACAGATTGACCTGCTGGCAGCACCATATCCCTGTCTATTCTTACTTCTATATATAATTTTCTATATACTATGTATGTATGTATGTTTTCACATATATTGAAAGAAGGGGGAAAGGAGAAAGGGAAAATGGATATATTCCTTACTGGTAGTTTTTAAAATCTCTCATTTCAGTAGTGTGTGCTCTTTGGGGGAAGGGATGGGCTGTGCTCATGGCTTACTCTTGGCACAGTGCTCAGTGATCACTCCTAGCAGGGCTCAGGGGACCTGATGTGGAGCCAAGGATCAAAGTGGCGTCAGTCACATGAAAGGGCAGGAGGAGTGTCTTAACCCCTATCCATCTCTCTAACATGACTTTTTTTTTCCAAGCACCTGGCATATAGGATCAACGAAGTCAATAACCAGATGACCTTCAGCTTGTTTTCATTTCTGGGATTTCAGCGTTGTCTTGGGTTTTTGGCTTGTGGTGCCAGGGCTCAAAACCAGGCCTCATACATGCAAGCAAGTGCTCTATTGCTGTGCACCACCTCCCCCGCCCTCATCTTCATTTTCGAGCCAGAGAGAGGTCAAGTCAGTAATCCATCCACAGAACTGGTGCCGGTCCCTCCCCTAAGACCAGGAACCAAGTGGCCATGCCTAGCTCTCAGGTATCTTCAGCTTTTCCAACACAAGGCAGAAGTGCTGGGCTGTCCACCCCGGATCCTCTGCACCTGGATATTTTTTTTTCTGCACATGACTTTTAATCAGCACTGCTTGAATGGACTGTTATCAAGAAAGTGGGTTCAGAGAGAGAAGTGCCTGCCATAGAGGCGGACTAGAGACGGGGTAGGGGTGACAGGAGGGAAAGTAGGGACACTGGTGATGGGAAATGGATCTGGTGGAAGGATGGGTGCTGGAACACTGTGAGACTGAAACCTCATCATGAACAGCTTTGTAAGGGTCTATCTCACAGTGATTCACTTATCACTTAATCACTTAACTTCCCATTAGTCGTCGGTTTGCTCGAGCGGGCGCCAGTAACGTCTCCATTTGTCCCTGTCGCGTGCTAGTGTAGCCCAATGGCATCTGTTCGCTCTGGGATCATGAAGAGCCTCAAACCGATCGTTCATGATCTTCACGAAGAAGTCTGACCATCTGGTAGGTGGGCGGCCACGTGGTCTTTTGACATCCCGTGGAATCCAGTCAGTAACAGCTCTAGTCCAGCGGTCGTCTTTAAATCTCATTACGTGACCAGCCCATCTGATTTTCGACACCTTGGCAAATGAGACAGCGTCCCTGATTCTTGATCGTCGACAGATGTCGGAACTCCAGATTTTTTCTCTCATTTGAGAAACAGCCTCGTTCCTGATGCCCCATTCACTCTCAACGGAACGACCATCTCTGAATGCAACAGCTATGTGTACCTAGGTCGAGAAGTCAACATGACAAATGACCTGGCACCCGAGCTACGCAGGAGGAAGAGAGCGGCTTGGAATGCCTTTAAGAACGTCGAAGAAATAGCTAAGAGGACGAAGAACCTCCGGCTCCGGGCACATCTCTTTGATTCCACTGTTCTTCCTGCATTAACATATGCCTCAGAAACCTGGGCCCTACGCAAACAGGATGAGAATGCTATTCAGGTCTCCCAAAGAAGAATAGAAAGAGCTATGCTTGGAATATCACGTTTCACAGTGATTCACTAAAATGAATAAATAAATATGTGAGTTGATTTTCTTTTTTTGTTTTGTTTGTTTGGATTTGGGGGCTACACCTGGTGATCTCAGTAGTTACTCCTGGCTCTGCACTCAGGAATCACCCCCCAGTGGTACTCAGGGGGCCCCGTGGGGTGTCAGGGATCCAAACCAGCATCAGCTGCATGCAAAGCAAGCACCTGGCCTGCTGTACTATCTCTCCGGTCCCAGGTTCATTTTCTTTTTAAGGCCAATTCTTAAATCCTATTGCTAGGGGAATAGAAGATATTATTTGACATTTTAAGCATTTCTCAGCCAAATAGATATGAATACACCACTAATCCCATAAAGGATATCCCTTCTGTGCTGCCTAGAAGAAATTATGGCTAAGATAATCAAATGCTTCATTTGATTTCTCTTCCACAATTGTGTTCTATTTCTTTGTTTGTTTTATGAGTCTTGAGTTTGGGGGTGGCATGCAGTGGTACTTAGTGCTTTCTCCTACCTCTGTGCTCCGAGCTCCCTCCAGGTAATGCTCAGGGGAACTTTCATGGTCCTGGGAACCGTGGTCAGGCATGTCTTCAGCCCTGTCCTATCTCTCAGCCCCAGCATGCTATTCTTATTGATGGCCTCTCCCTTAGTTCCTTGCCACCCTAGGCTGGCATGTAACATTTTAATGTATCCTTGTGTTCCAGCTCTGCATTGTTCCCTTCTCAGTCAGCCCACTCCAGCGCAGTGAAGGTAACAAAGTAAAGGGGGTTTACCCTGAATAGCCCCTAAATCCCACACTAGGGAGGAAGCTAGTTGCAGACAACTGAGTCAAACTCTATGTGGGAGCGTGCTGCCCCCTGCTGGTCATAAGGATCCCTCCACCCGCACTGTCAAAAACTAAGAGTTCTTTGTGCTGAGTATTTTTTTAAAGCCCTGAATTGTTGAAGCCTGATGAAAACTAATAAGCCATGAAGAGATTCTTGGGCTATTACTGCCTTTACCCCATCCCCCGCCCTGCTCTTGGGTCTCTCAAGGAAATTCTCTTAAGTCTTAAACTTCAATTAAATAAAAAATTAAGGAAATAATTGTGACTATTTGTGGATGCAAATTGAGCTGCATTCTGGAAGATGATTTCTTTGACCGGAATTTTCATCTCTTGTCTCCAGCATGTTAATTGTGAGGTGATAAAACTTCCTCGAAGTTGCTGGGATGGAGTTAAGGAATTTGACACCTATCAACATTAAAAATGCATATGCTTGGTCACTTGCCTGTCAATCCAGATTTGATCCCTGGCACCCCATATGATATGCACCCCCACCCCGCCCTTCCAGAAATGATCGCTGAGCACAGAGCCAGGACGAAGACCTCACCACTGTCAGGTGTGGCCCAAATTAATTGATTAAATAAAACAGGAAGGAAATTATAACATCTATAATGTGATGGGGTCTGGCTGGCCAAGTCACAACTTATTTGCATGAAACCTGGGTTTGAACCCCAGCACTGCAAACACACACACACACACACACACACACACACACACACACACACACACGTACCACGGAAATATTATAAAAGAGTGTAACATGTAATACCAAAAAAATCTCCAAGAGAAGCTGGAGCAAAAGCACAGTGGGTAGGGCGTTTGCCTTGCATGCAGTTGACCTGGGTTTGATTCCCAGCATCCCGTATGGTCCCTCAAGCGCCTCCAGGAGAAATTCCTGAGTACATGAGCCAGGAGTAAGCCCTGTACGTTGCTGGGTGTGACCCAAAACGGCAAAAAGAATCTCCAAGAGGGGCTGGAGTGATAGTACAACAAGTAGGGCACTTGCCTTGCATGTGGCTGACCCAGGTTCGATCCCCAGCATCCCACATATCCCCTGAGCACCACCAGGAATAATTCCTGAGTGCAGAGCCAGAAGTAACCCGTGAGTATGGCCAGGTGTGCCCCCCCCCCACCAAAAAAAAATTCTCCGAGATAAAGTCTTAGGGGGAAACATATTAAGATACAGAATTCCTTGTAGGAGTAGTAAAATAGGGTGAGCGGGGCCAGAGGGGTGGTTCAAAGCGCTAGAAGAACGCATGCTTTACATGGGGTTTCCTGGGTTTGATCTCTCATGGTTCCCCCCAAATATTGAGCCAGGAATACCCCTGAGCACCACCACCTCTGATGCCTCAAACGCCACTGCCCCAGCAGAAAAGGAAAGAAAGAAAAGGAAAGAAATTTAAGCAGAGAGAGAATATCTCCAAAAAGCATTATCAAGAAATGAATAGTGGTGTTTGCTATTGAGGAGGACTGGCTGGTCAGCAACCAGAAAAAAACATGCATTTTCATAATACAGTGGTGGGACTCTGAATTTTGTACCATTACTCACTCACCAATGGATAGGTAAACACCACTTATATAAGTCAATAGGGTCTTGCAGGGGAGAGTTCAGGGGTTCAGGTACTAGCCCTGCACATGGTCAACTCAGGTTCAGCCCCAAGTACTGCATGACCTGGAGCGACCCCCCAAGCGCAGAGCTCGGAGAAACCCCTGAACACCAATGAGTTTGGTCCAAATAGGTCTAATTAAATTAATATCAAATAGAAATAAAGGAATACATGAATATATGCTGTGGCCTTCCTTCCCTGGCTTCCTTGGAGTGAGTGTGTGACGATCCAGCTTTCCATGCATTTAACGTTCAGGGGTTTAGGGGGCCCAGAAATGCCCCCTGCCTCCTTCCATCCTTCACAGTGCTAGGGCAGAAATTATCATTGTGCTCCACCCCCTTCCAGTTTATCTAACCCCTGACCAGTTCTCACAAGCCCGGAGGGGACACGCAGAAAAGCTCTCAGCAAAAATGAAGGAAAATAAAGAACTGAGCTGTCTAAAATCTTCATGGGACTCACTGGGCAGAGCACCACTTTCCTCCTCTGTTCTTTCCGCCTGCTGGTGCCTTGAATTACAGAGCAGGGAGAAACCCTGGGGATTTGGGCTCAGTTTCCCTCAGAGAAAGACTGAACTGGGTGGGCTCAAGACAAAACATCTTTTGTAGCTCCCCCTTGCTCTCTTGAGTAGAGGCCGTTTATGAAATACTAGGGCCAATGAAAGTGCACTCCACCTCACCGGAGAGACCTCCAGCCTTAAAGGGGTGACCTTTGCCCTTTCATGTGGCCCCTAAATGACTCTGGTGAGCTGAGAACAGGGTTCCCCAAGATGGAACACTTGGACATGCAGATTTTTTTTTAATTTATTTATTGAATCACTGTGGGAAAGGTTACAAAGCTTTCAGGTTTATGTCTCAGTCATGCAAATATCAAACACATTTCCCTTTACCAATACTTATTTTTTACCATGAAGAACCCCAATAAAACCCCACCCCCCACCCCTCCCCGTCCCTGTGAGGCAGATGAATTCTAGTTAACACTCTATCTGCTTTGATTAGATTCATTGTTTCAATAAAAGATTCACCACTATTATTTAGAGTTTACCCCCCCCCCCCAAATCAGACATGTTGAAAAAGCATTGTGAAGTGATTTGCTTTCTACGGCTGGGTTCAAGAATTAAATGTTGGTTTTGGGTTTCTGCTCTTCTACCTATTGACCCTGGAAGTATTTCTACTGAAAGTCAGATAGTTAAGAAATTGGTTTCTGTGTTCTGGAGTCCTGGCCGTGCTGGAGAGCCGCTCGCGGGGGGCAACCGGTGGCCTCGGTAGGGCGTGAAGGGCGGAGCGAAACGCCCCCCTTCCCATGAGGTTTTAGTCGCCCCCACACTCCCGGCTCATACCTGCTGTCCACAAGGCTCCCATGTGGCCACCATCTTTCTTTCCAGAGAGGAGAGGGCGAATGGGGCAACACCCTTTCCCCTCCGGCAGACTTGATGGCCTGGATCAATGCATAGTCCGTTCACTTTTCTGCTCCAAGCTGCTGGGTTCTGCATTAAGTCCTTGTGCTTCTGGGGCCGTGGCCGTGCTGGAGAGCCGCTCGCGGGGGGCAACTGGTGACCTCGGTAGGGCGTGAAGGACGGACCAGAACGCCCCCCTTCCCATGAGGTTTTAGTCGCCCCCACACCCCCGGCTCATACCTGCTGTCCACAAGGCTCCCATGTGGCCGCCATCCTTCTTTCCAGAGGGAGGAGGGCGGAAGGGAGCAACACCCTTTCCCCTCTGGGCAGAAATGATTGCCTGGATTAACGCATAGTCCTTTCACTTTTCTGCTCCAAGCTGCTGGGTTCTGCATTAGGTCCTTGTGCTTCTGGGGCTGTGGCCGTGCTGGAGAGCCGCTCGTGGGGGCAACTGGTGGTCTCGGTAGGGCATGAAGGACGGACCGAAACGCCCCCTTTCCCATGAGGTTTTAGTCGCCCCCACACTCCCGGCTCATACCTGCTGTCCACAAGGCTCCCATGTGGCCGCCATCTTTCTTTCCAGAGAGGAGAGGGCGAATGGGGCAACACCCTTTCCCCTCCGGCAGACTTGATGGCCTGGATCAATGCATAGTCCGTTCACTTTTCTGCTCCAAGCTGCTGGGTTCTGCATTAAGCCCTTGTGCTTCTGGGGCTGTGGCCGTGCTGGAGAGCCGCTCGTGGGGGGCAACTGGTGACCTTGGTAGGGCGTGAAGGACGGACCGGAATGCCCCCCTTCCCATGAGGTTTTAGTTGCCCCCACACTCCCGGCTCATACCTGCTGTCCACAAGGCTCCCATGTGGCCGCCATCTTTCTTTCCAGAGAGGAGAGGGCGAATGGGGCAACACCCTTTCCCCTCCGGCAGACTTGATGGCCTGGATCAATGCATAGTCCGTTCACTTTTCTGCTCCAAGCTGCTGGGTTCTGCATTAAGTCCTTGTGCTTCTGGGGCTGTGGCCGTGCTGGAGAGCCGCTCGTGAGGGGCGACTGGTGACCTCGGTAGGGCGTGAAGGACGGACTGGAACGCCCCCCTTCCCATGAGGTTTTAGTCGCCCCCACACCCCCGGCTCATACCTGCTGTCCACAAGGCTCCCATGTGGCCACCATCTTTCTTTCCAGAGGGAGCAGGGCGGAAGGGAGCAAGACCCTTTCCCCTCTGGGCAGAAATGATTGCCTGGATTAACGCATAGTCCTTTCACTTTTCTGCTCCAAGCTGCTGGGTTCTGCATTAAGCCCTTGTGCTTCTGGGGCTGTGGCTGTGCTGGGGAGCCGCTCGTGGGGGGCAACTGGTGACCTTGGTAGGGCGTGAAGGACGGACCGGAACGCCCCCCTTCCCATGAGGTTTTAGTCGCCCCCACACCCCCGGCTCATACCTGCTGTCCACAAGGCTCCCATGCGGCCGCCATCCTTCTTTCCAGAGAAGAGAGGGCGAATGGGGCAACACCCTTTCCCCTCCGGCAGACTTGATGGCCTGGATTAAAGCATAGTCCTTTCACTTTTCTGCACACAAGGACTTAATGCAGAAACCAGCAGCTTAGAGCAGAAAAGTGAACGGACGATGAGTTAACCCAGGCCATCATTTCTGCCCAGAGGGGAAAGGGTGTTGCCCCATTCGCCCTCTCTTCTCTGGAAAGAAGGATGGCGGCCGCATGGGAGCCTTGTGGACAGCAGGTATGAGCCGGGGGTGTGGGGGGCGACTAAAACTTCACGAGAAGGGGGGCATTCCGGTCCGTCCTTCACGCCCTACCGAGGTCACCAGTTGCCCCCCACGAGCGGCTCCCCAGCACGGCCACAGTCCCAGAAGCACAAGGACTTAATGCATAACCCGGCATGCAGATTATTTTGAACTGAAAGCAACGGAGGAAAGTCTGCAGGCTCAAGAGAAACCTTGCACTTCTCCATTAAGTACAACGAATTTTGTTGTTGTTGTTGTTGTTGTTGTTGCAGGGGAAAGGGGAAGGGTGGAAACTCACTGACAGTGCTGGGAGGTGCTGGGGTCACATGGGTTGCACACACATACTGGAAGTACTTAGCAGTACTTAGGAAAGGAAGGGGCGCAGGTATGGCCAGCAGTTTTAGGGATGGAGTCAAACCAGATAATACAGGGATAAGGCAACTTACCTTGCACAAAGCCGACCCTGGTTCTATCCTGGCACTGTATATGGTTCCCCAGGCATCACCAGAACCAGGTGTAGCTCAACACCCCTCCCCCACCATAAAAGCCCTCGAACTTGCACATGAAGCATAAACTCTATCACTTGTGTCACATCCCTACACGACACTGTGTGTAGTGTGTGTGTGTGTGTGTGTGTGTGTGTGTGTGTGTGTGTGTGTGTGTGGTTCCTGGTATCAGCCCATGGCCTCCCACATTCTAGGCTTATTTTCTACTATTGAGTTACATCTCCCACTCTACCTAGAAGAATTCACACAGAGGGCTTGCCCTTAATAAGAGGTATTACCAACATTAAAATTTTGTCCTAGAGGGATAGCACAGCGGTAGGGTGTTTGCCTTGCACACAGCCGACATGGCAGAGCCAGGTTCAATTCCTCCGCCCCTCTCGGAGAGCCCGGCAAGTTATCGAGAGTATCTTGCCCACTCTTGCAGAGCCTGGTAAGCTCCCTGTCGCGCATTCGATATGCCAAACACAGTAACAACAAGTCTCACAATGGAGATGTTACTGGGCCAGCTCGAGCAAATTGATGAACAACGGGAGGACAGTGCTACAGTGCTATATGAATGAGCCAACATCTAATCACCACACCTGCACATTTACCCCAATGCGAATTACAGTTACAACCCCCTACCTACACACACACACACACACACACACACACACACACACACACACACTTTGAAGCCCAAGCTCTCTGTCCCATTCCTTGGCTCTGGTTGGCAGAAAATTTGGAAGTTTACCCAACTCCCTCCAGACCCTTCAAATCTACCCATGTTCCCCATCGATACAGAACAAAATTTTTCTCTAGTTAATGTGTCATGTGTTAACTCAATTATTAGACCAAGCAGAAGAAACTTTGAGGGACAGAGAAAATGTTTCCTCCTCTAAATCCTCTGCTTGGAAATAATGAAATGGACAAATGGGAGTGGACCTCACATTTTTCAGATCTGTGTGATTTTCAGGCTATTTCCCATTTCCCATGTCCCTTTCCTTTCTCCAGGCTTTCAGTTTATGTTAGGTTTACACTATAGAAGATTGTTAAAACGCTAAGTGACCAGGAAAAATTGGATTAAGTATTGTTGTAAGCTCGCAGAATGTTACATCATGTAACATAATGGTACATTTAATGAAATGTTACATTGAGCCTGAAATAGAGACCACATTTTCAGACTTTGTAAAATTCTTTCTGAATCTGTTAACATGGGGTTTCCATGCTCCACTCAACTATATTTAAAGCAGATGCTGCTTACATCCCATCCAATATAATTTCAAGATGTCACTCAAAGAAAGACGCATTCTGTACTAGCCACCCATTAAAATAGGACCAGATGAATTTAGTTAGCCAGATGGAAGAAATGCTCTATTAGAAGTCATATTTATTATTAGAGAGCACTAGGATTTTGTTAAGCTCCTCTTAAAATCCATGAGGTGAGGGTGGCTCATGGCTCTAGCAAATGTCCTGGAGACCCTCTGTGTCTGGGGATGGATCCCCAGGCCACTTCACACAAACCAAGCTCTCCAGTCCTCCAAGCCATCTCCCTGGCCTCCTCTTAAGGGTCTTTTATTGCTGGAGCAATAGTCCAGTGGGTAAGGTGCTTGCCTTGAACACAGACAACCCAGGTTTGATTCCTGGCATCCCATATAAGCTGCCGAGCACGCCAGGAATGATTCCTGAGTGCAGAGCCAGGAGTAACCCCTGAGCATCACCAGGTGAGGCCCCAAAACAAAAACAAACCAAAAAAGTCTCATATACTTTTTCATTATATATATATATATATATATATATATATATATATATATAGCACTGTAGCACTGACCTCTGGTTGTTGATCGAATTACTCGAGCGGGCAATAGTAACATCTTCATTGTGAGACTTCTTGTTACTGTGTTTGGCATATCATATACGCCACAGGTAGCTTGCCAGGCTTTGCCATGCAGGCAAGATACTCTCGGTCGCTTGCCAGGCTCTCCAAGAAGGGCGGAGGAATCGAACCCGGGTCGGCTGCGTGCAAGGCAAATGCCTTACCTGCTGTGCTATCGCTCCAGCCCATGTACATATGGAGAGCCTGGCAAGCTACCAAGAGTATCTCACCTGCAAGGCAAAGCCTGCAAAGCTACCCATGACATATTCAATATGCCAAACACAGTAACAACAAGTCTCACAATGGAGATGTTACTGGGCCCGCTCCAGCAAATAGATGAACAACAGGAGGACAGTGTTATATATATTGCTATATATATATATTTGGCTTTTTAGGCCACAGTTGGTGATGCTCAGGGGTTACTCCTGCCTCTGCACTCAGGAATTACTCCTGGTATTGCTCAGGGGCCATATGGGATGCCAATGATTGAACAGGCAAACGCCCTATCCACTGTACTATCACTCTGGCCACAACATATTTTAAATTTTTAAAAGCCATACATCCAATATACATACTTCGGGGGAAAATAGAAAAGTTTGATAAGAATAATAAAACTGCCTAGATCCCAGAAAGCATAAATCATAAATGTTTTAATACTTTCTTTTAATTTATATCTGTATATTTAAAAATCCTTGATGTCTTCTCTGCACTGCTTTGCCAGTTCAGATGTTCGCTTGTGGTTGCCTGAGGCATGTGCCAAGCCACGTTGGCGAATAAGTTCAAGAGTGTTTGAAGAAAGGCAGTTTTTTGTGGTTATCTCTCTCTTGGCATTCCTCGCACAATCATGGAGGTGCTGAATCATTCGATCGTATTCCTCATCAATGTTGTCAATGACGGCATCTTCCCATGTTGCCACAACAGAGCCAAAGAGCTCCCAGTTGGTGGTCGTTCTGGGAGTCCTCTTCTTAAACCTTGCATTCTTTTCTCCTCGTTCTGTGAGGTAGAATTTTGCACGAAGAAGACGGTGGTCTGATCCCATTTGGAATTTTGGGACAACAGCAACATCGGTTAGGCAAAACCGCCGATTGAATATGATGTGGTCTATTTCATTGTGGAACCGTCCATTGGGAGACTCCCATGTCCAACGTTTAGATTCAGCCTTTTGGAACTGTGAGTTACCATGGAAGGTTTTGGTTTACATGATGAACTCAGACAGTCTGTCACCCTGTTCGTTCCATTCCAGGCCATGGGTCCCGATGTGGAGTTCATCGACTGATCTTCTTGGTCCTATCTTGGCATTAAAATCACCGACAATGATCTTGTAGAAGGTGTGATCTTCTTTATAGAACTTCTCCAGCTCCATGTAGAACTTCTCAGTTTCTCTTTCACCATAACTGGATGTTGGTGCATAGACAACAAAGATAGAAACTGCTGGTAGTGAGCCACATCTATTCAAGTGTAATCGTCCGATTCGGGTTGTTAGGCATTCAAATGAATCAATGCTCCTGGCTAAGTTTGTGTTGACAAGGATACCGACACCACCGACGCCTCTTTTATCACATGTTCCAAGGAACAGTTCTTCTCCAGTGTCGAAAACGGCATGATGTGATTGATGTCTTCTCGTTTCAGTCAGACCAATGATGTCGTACTTGATCTTTCGAGCTTGTACCATAAGGTCTTCAATGGATGCAGTAGATGCCAGCGTACGAGCATTAAAAGTACAGACAATCATTTTTGTTTTTCTGCATTTTGGCAGCCTATTTCTGCCTTGGTATTTTATCAGCCTCTCCTTCCTTGACCTCAAAAACAAGAGAGCAGCAGTACTGGTAGATGCGGCAGAAGTTGGGAAAAGCATTTGTAATGCCTGCCTGTCCTTCACCAACTACAAAACCAAGATGACTGCCCTCCGACATCATGATGGATTTATCACATCTTCCAGAAGGGCAATGGAGAAGATTATTCATGACTTCTACTCAGATCTCTTTAATAGCCACGTCCACTTGCCCACATACCACATACCACATGATGGATATGTCGTTCCCAATGTTCTCCCTTCCGAAATTCAACATGCCATCTCGTCGGTAAAGAAACAAAGAGCACCTGGCCCAGACAAGATCAGACCTGAACACCTGAAGAACTTGCCATCAGTATTCATCAATACATTGACTTGGCTCTTCACACGCTACCTGTCTGAATGCAAGGTTCCATCCCAATGGAAAACCAGCAGGACTGTACTACTATACAAGAAGGGAGACATCCACGACATTGGCAACTATCGTCCAATCTGCCTATTGTCTGTCATCTACAAACTGTTCCCTCGAGTCATCCTGAATAGGATTAGCAGAACACTAGATGAAGGACAACCATGTGAACAAGCCGGATTCCGAAAAGGATTCAGTACCATCGACCATATCCACACAATTACTAAGCTCATTGAGGTTTATCGGGAGTTCAAGATGCCACTCTGTCTAACATTCATTGATTTAAAGGCCTTTGATTCTGTTGAGACGGAAGCAGTTATGGAAGCCCTAGCCAATCAGGGCATACAAACTCAATACATCAGGATCCTTCGTGAGCTCTATTGCGGATTCACTACCAAGATCTCACCATTCTACAAAGAAGTAATCATCCATATCAAGAGAGGGGTTCGGCAGGGTGATACCATTTCACCAAAACTCTTCAGTGCCACCCTCGAGAACATCATGCGACGACTGGAATGGGAAAGCATGGGAGTGAAGATAGATGGTCGGCAACTACACCACCTCCGCTTTGCTGATGACATCGTTCTAATAACACCATTAGCCAAGCGGCACAAATGCTGAACGACTTTGACCGTGAATGTGGAAAGGTCGGACTACAGCTGAATCTTACGAAGACAATGTTTATGAGAAACAGCCTTGTTCCTGACGCTCCATTCGCTCTCAACGGAACCACCATCTCCGAATGCAACAGTTATATATACCTAGGTCGAGAAATCAACATGATAAATGACCTGGCACCTGAGTTGCGCAGGAAGAAGAGAGCGGCTTGGAATGCCTTCAAGAGCATTGAAGAAATAACTAAAAGGACAAAGAACCTCCAGCTATGAGCACATCTCTTTGATTCCACTGTTCTTCCTACATTAACATACGCCTCAGAGACCTGAACCCTACGAAAACAGGATGAGAACGCTATTCGGGTCTCTCAAAGAGGAATCAAAAGAGCTATGCTTGGAATATCACGATTCACTCAAATGAGGGATAGAATCCGGAGTTCTGATCTTCGTCAATGCTCAAGAATCAGGGATGCTGTCTCATTTGCCAAGACATCAAAAATCAGATGGGCTGGACACGTAATGAGGTTTACAGACAACTGCTGGACTAGAGCCATTACTGATTGGATTCCACGGGACATCAAAAGATCACGTGGATGCCCACCTACAAGATGGTCAGACTTCTTCGTCAAGACCCTGAATGATCGGTTTGAGGCTCTGCATGTTCCTAGAACGAACAGATACCATTGGGCTACGCTAGCATGCAACCGGGATGAATGGAGACGTTACTGGCACCCGCTCGAGTAAATCGATGAATAACAGGGATTAAGTGATTAAGTGATATTTAAAAATTGTTCGGCACTGAGGAGATTGTAGAGGAGGCAAGGAGGTTGCTTTGCAGTGTGGCTCAACTCCCCATTCCACCCTCAAAAAAAAGTGTCTAGAATTTGGTTAACTATTTTGTTGAATTAGAAGCAAATGCACTTGAAGTTTTCTTTTGTGGGGTGAAGTGTTGTTTGGGGGCCACATCTGGTAGTATTCAAGGCTTAGTCCTGGCTCTATGTTCAGGGATCATTCCTGGTGGGCTCAGGGAACCATTTGGGATGCCAGGGATCAAATAAGGGTGGGCTTATGCAAGGCAAGTGCTCTGCCCACTTTAGTCTGTACCTGAAGTTTTCTATTTTGTATTTTTGATTCAATAGAAAAAGAGGGAAAGTGTGAGGGTTTGGGAAAGGAGGTGGTACCCTCAGAAGTGGTCAAGATTTATTCCTGGTGCTGTGCTCAGGGATCACACCTGGTGGTGTTACAAGCCCTGTAACAGCCGATGCTCTCTGGCCCCCAGGGGAAAGGCTCATCACAAAGTTTGCAGTCACATGTCTCTACCATGAATGAAATCACTCAGTGACCTGGGGTCAGCAGTCAGAACTGCAAGATCCAAGTCACCCAAATCTTGGCTTCTGTTTGAGGCACCTGGGGGGCCTGGTCCTGGTCCACATGTTGATGGGATTATTCTGGGTTCAGGAGAGGACAGTGGCAATTCCTGGAATCTTTGAGAGCTTGGAGAATACAAGGGTAGAACTCTCTAACCCTCTGCTTTCCAAGAAGAAATGCAGTCCCCTCCCTAGCCTGAGCTCCACATTCTCCATACCCCAGATAACACCCAGCCGCCTCTGGGCAGTGGTGAGAGCCAATGGCCCTTCAGCGACTCTGTGTTATCTCAGGATATGGTTTTGGCAGGTTTCACTGTACTTTTCTTTGTCATTACACATTCTTCAAAGACAATCTTCATAATAACTCTACAATATTGTTTCTAGGCAGACAGTTGCTCCTAATATAGATAACCTTGGAGATACTCACAGGTAACATGCTTTGTTTCTTGTTTTGGTTATTTTCTTACACCTTGTTAAAAGTGGAAGTTTTACATGATGGCCACTTAATTACTCTATTGCAAACCACAACATCCAAAAGGAGAGAGAGAGCAAAAGGGAATGCCCTGCCAGAGGCGGGATGGGGTGGAGGGGATGGGGTAGGAGGGTGGTGGGAGGGATGCTGGGACCATTGGTGGTAGAAAATGGGTACTGGTGGAGGGATGGGTACTCGATCGTTGTGTGACTGAAACATAGGCACGAAAGTTTGTAAGTCTGTAACTGTACCTCACGGTGTTTCACTAATAAAAAAAATTTTTTTTAAGTGGAAGTTTGGGTCTTAACATGAACTGCCAGTGGTGTGTCAGATGGACCTAATTCACACAATTTTACTAAATGTGAGAATGATCATCATTTTTCGGTTGGGCAGGTGGATCTTGCTTTTTGGTTGGGGTGGATGTTTGAATTTGGTTTCTGAGCACACCCAGCAGTGCTCAGGGCTTTCTCTGAACTCAGGATTCACTCCTGGTGGGGCTCAGGGGACCATATGCGGTGCCTGGGACCAAACAGTGTTGGCCATGTGCAAGTCAAGTGACTTAACCCACAATATCCTGCTGAATTTTGTTTTCTTTCATTTTTTTTTGAGGGGGTATACCCAACAGTGCCTAGGCTCTGTGTTTAGGGACCATCCCCCCTTTTTTTTTCTTTTTGGGTCATACCCAGCAATGCTCAGGGCTTACTCCTGGCTCTGTACTCAGGAATTACTCCTGGTGTTGCTCAGAGGACCAGACGGGATGCCAGAGATCAAGCCCATATAGGCCATATGCAAGGCAAATGCTCTACCCACTGTACTATCACTCTGGCCCCACCAGGATCATTCCTGATAATGTTCAGGAGACCAAATGGGATGGGACGCAGGTCAGCTGAGTGCAAGGCAAGCACCCTACATGTTGTACTCTCTCCAGCCTAAATTTTGTTTTTCATTTGACTTTTCCCTATCAGTGAGATTTAAACTAGACACCTATAATTCTCCTTTTAATGGTTCATAAATTTTACCTAGTCACTAAAACTTTAACCCAACTGGATATATACCTGCACGCTTAATGACCATCACAACACTATTCACAGTAGACAAAATATGGAAACAACCCAAGTAGCCAACAACAGATGTGTAAATAAAGACACCATGATCTAAATACACAAGACAATGTTACTCAGCTATGAGTAAAGAGGAAATTTTGCAATCTGCTGAAAATGAGATGGCCTGGGAAGAAGTTCTGCTAAGTGAAGTGAGTCGGGAAGGGAAAAACAAATACCCAATCATCTCACTCATGAGCTAAGCAGAAAGAAACAAAGCAGGGAATGAGACAATCCCCAGCGGAAACAACCCTAATATGTGATCAACAGAACTGTAGTCTGAGGGTGCTGGGAGAGGGCGTGCAGGGAGGGCGCCTTGGTGAAATTGTGGAAGGAAACTAGGAATCCAGCGGTAGGCATGGTTTCCAACACTGGAGATAGAAAGCAATAATATACATGGTACTGCCACGCTGAAAGCTAATCCTCACTCTTACATTTCTTTCTCTGTTAAAAGGGCAAATACTAGAACTGGAGTGACAGTACAGTGGGTAGGGTGTTTGCCTTGTGCATAGGCAACCCAAGTTCGATCCCTGGCATCCCAAATGGTCCCCCTGACCCCATCCAGGACTGATCCCTGATAGCAGAGCCAGAAATAAGCCCTGAGCACAGCTGGGTGTGACTCAGAAAACAAAAGCAAATAGTAACAAATAAAAGATTAAACATAACAACTATTAGTCACCTCTATGGAGCTCAAGGCTCTCTATGACTTTTGGGTTATTCTCTGCATTATTTTCTGTCCCCATACAGCAAAGGGTGTCAGCAACCTACATTAGCATCAGTAACTCTAGACAACAGCAGTTCCGAGGGAACAGGGTTCCTCACTCATACGAGGAGAGGGGAGCATGAAAGGGGGGGAGGTGTGGGTAAATGCAGCTGACTCTCCAGAGGGGGTCTCGTTTAAAAGTGTCTCCTATGAAGTCATGAAATTTACATACAAGTGGTACTACATGGAAAGTATCATGCTAAGTGAAATGAGTCAGAAAGAGAGGGATAGACATAGAAAGATTGCATTCATTTGGGGAACATAAAGTGACAATATAGGAGACTAACACCCAAGAATAGCCGAGATAAGTATCAGGAGGTTCACTCCATGGCATGGGGGCCAGCCACACATGCTAGGGGAAAAGCCAGCTCAGATAGAGAAGGAAACACCAAATAAAGAGTGTTGGGAGGATCCTTCCAGGATGGGAGATGAATCCTGAAAGTAGACCATAGACCGAACATGATTGCCACTCATTGCCTCTTTTGCAAACCACAACACCCAAAAGGAGAGAGAGAACAAAAGGGAATGCCCTGCCACAGAGGCAGGGTGGGATAGGGGATGGGGGGTAAGAGGGATACTGGGATCTGTGGAGGTGGAAAATGGGCACTGGTGGAGGGATGGGTATTTGATCATTGTACAATTGAAACCCAAGCACAAAAATTTGTAAGTCTACATACAACTGTACCTCACGATGTTTCACTAATAAAAATTTTTTTTAAAAAAAGTGTCTCCTCGAGTTCAGAATTCCTACTCTCAGCATTATAGCTTTGTTAATTAGCCATAAAAATATGAACTAAATTGTGGTGCATTTATCATTAGAAGATATAAATATATATATGACACAATACGTAAACAAATAATTCGACATAATTAGCATTTATTCCCTGAATGTATAGTTGCTATTGAAAAAAAAAGATTCAAAATATCAGGCTTAAGTTGTGATGGTTTTTCACCATTTAATTGCACCCGCTGCACATTTGAAACAAATTAAACCTGAGAGGCAGCATCAGGAAGTGAGAGTGTGAGATGCTGGAAGTGCAGCTCCGTGGTGGAGTGCTGGCTTTTTGTGAGACCCTGGGTTCCATTAATGACATGAGCTCTCTCCCCCTCTGTACCCCCTCACTACACACACACACACACACACACACACACACACACACACACGCACACGCACGCACGCACAGAAACAGAGCAGAGAAAGAGACAGAGACAGAGACAGAGAGAGAAGGCTAAAAGAGCTCACCCTTGGGCAAAAGTATATAGGTCCCCTCTATCTTTCAACAAGGTGAGTAGTTAACTTTCAGACGTGATCAACTTTTGTTTCCATAGCATGCCCCCAGTAAGTGCCAGAATGATGCTGAGGATGTCATGACCAACTCCTTTCAGCTCGCTGAGCGGTGTCAGCTACACTAAATTGTCTTCTTGGAGTTTCCTGCAAGTGCTGTCCAATATAAAAATAATATAGGCCACAAATCTTCAAAGTACAATGTTCCCAAGTAGCTACACTAAAAGGAAAAAAGAAGCAAGCTGAAGAGATAATATAGCGGTTCAAGCCCTTGCCCAGCAGGTAATCAACTCTGGTTTTGCTCCCCAGCACTCACAGTCCCCCTTCACACTGTGAGCAGCCTGAGCCCAAAGCCAGGAGTGCCCTTAATACTGCTGGGTGTTGCCCCAAGAAGTCCCACCCCCCCCCAAGATAGTAAAATAATTTTTGTCAAAATATTCCATTTAATCCAGTATTCACAGAGTATATTTTCAGCATGGAATCAATATTAATCATTGAAGAACTAGCTTACATTCTTTTTTTGGTACTGTGTTATAATGATCTATTCCAGCATAATAAATTACTTCAAACTTAAGCAACATAGAAGAGCATATTTGTTATTGGGGAGTTCGGGCCATTCCCCACAGAGCTTAAGGTGATTCTGAGCATGCAGGGGCTTCTCCTGCAAATGCTGGGGGAACGTGTGGGACTGGGGCTCAGGCCAGTGTTCCCGCCTGCAATGCCTGCATTCAGTCAAGCATCTCCCAGCTCCAAGTAAGCGCATTTATTATCTCCTAGTTCCTTTGGGCCAGGATCCTAGGCATGACTTAATGAATCCTCTACTTCAAGCTCTTTCACAGGCTGTCATCCAGGTGTCAGCCTGGCCTGTTGTCTGTTGTCTCATAGGAGGCTCAGCTGCGAAGGAGATATTTTCAAGCTCACTGGTTGCTGGCAGATTCTATTCTCTCTGTGTGTCTCTCCCTGTCTCTGTCTCTTTCTCTCTCTCTCTCTCTCTCTCTCTCTCTCTCTCTCTCTCTCTCTCGTGTGGGAGCCATGCCCAATGCTGTTCAGAGCTTCAGGGCTTAGTCCTGCCCTGTGTTCCTAGTAGTGCTTGGGGGACCATTTACACAGTCAGGATTTGATCCATTGTCACGACTGAAGTCGCATGCAAGGCAACTGCCTTAACCCTGCACCCTCTCTTGAGCCCAGGAGTCTGTTCATTGCTGGCTATCAGACAAAGGACATCACCTTTCTTCTGGCTGGCCATTGGAAGTTGCTCTCAGTTCCTCCCCCCAACCAGGTCTCCTCACATGATGCCTTCTTCCTCAAAACCAGTACACGAAGAATCCTGGTCAGCTAACCAGATGGACATTACAACCTGTGTCCCATAATCATAAAGTGCATTGCACCACCTTTTGTTGTCTTTCCTTAGAACAAGTACAGCTCCCCAACAATCAAGGCTCTGGAGTCTGCAGAATGTGCACACCAAGAGAGTAGGGCATGGAGAGTTGTATTGAAATTTCCTCACCTGATGCAAAGTGCACAGTCTCTCTCCCAGAACACCTCAAAGATCAGACACATTTCAAGTGCTCAGCAACTACTGGTCAGTGGCCACCCTACAGGAGCCCCAGTATTATTGCCCCACAATTCAGCTGAGAAGTCTGGAGCAATCCTGAATTCGCGGCCACGCGATGCTTCAAACCACACACCCTACCCATAATCCAAGATTACTGCATCACATTTGACAGGGTTCAGAGTAGGAGGCAACCAATCCTAGAGGGAAATATACATTTTTTTACATATCTATATATATATATTACACGTCTCAACCTTTAACAACACGTAAGTGATCTCTTATGCTCGAGCGGGCCCAGTAACGTCTCCATTGGAGACTTTGTTGTTACTGTGTCTGGCATATCGAATACTCTCGGTAGCTTGCCAGGCTCTCCGAGAGGGGCGGAGGAATCGAACTCAGGTCAGCCATGTTGGCTGCTTGTAAGGCGAACGCCCTACCGGCTATGCTATGGGCTTAATGATCCCTGGGTGAAATACTACAATCTCCACACTCTTTCCTCTAAGGATATTTTTTTTGTAGCATTTTCAGTGGTTTTTCATAACAATACAAAATATATTATTTTGGTTCTGCTTTGAGGCAGGGATTGAGGTTCAGGATGGAAACATTCGAAATATGGTGGTGAGAAGGTGTAATGGTGGTGGGATTGGTGTTTGAATATTAAATGTAATCAAAAACTGTGAACTACTTTATAAAATAAAAGAAAATAAAAAGAAGTCTGGGGAAATCAGATTTCCTACACATATGTGTAAGCAACAGAATATGCACATAGTGAATTCAATCTCAAAATAATTGGTTTTATGTTTGGTCTAGAGCGATAGCACAGCGGTAGGGCGTTTGCCTTGCATGCAGCCAACATGGCTGACCTGAGTTCGATTCCTCCGCCCCTCTCGGAGAGCCCGGCAAGCTACCGAGAGTATCTTGCCCGCACGGCAGAGCCTGGCAAGCTCCCCGTGACGTATTCGATATGCCAAACACAGTAACAACAAAGTCTCTAATGGAGATGTTACTGGGCCCGCTCGAGCAAATCGACGAACAACGGGAGGGCTTTACCTTTATGTTTGGTTTGGTTTGGTTTGGGTTTTTTTTTTGGGGGGGTGGCACACCTAGTGAGGGGTCAGAGCTGACTCCTGGCTCTATGCTCAGGGATCACTCTTGGTGGTACTCAGGGGACCTTTTGGGATGCTGGGAATAGAACTCGGGTTGGCAACATGCAAGACAAGAGCCTTACCAGCGCATTGTACTATCGCTCTGGCCCCATCCTATCATTTCTGTGTGTCGTGCCAGGCATTGAATGCAGGGCCTCACACGTGTGAGGTCTGTCCTCACCGCTGACTCATATCAACAGTCCCTCTGTCTCTTTTTGTGTGTCTCACCCAAACATCAGGAACCTATCAGCAGAATACTCAGACACGTGCAATGATAATTAGATTTAGTCATATTTCACTGCCTCTCTGTCAGATCAAATCCATCACTTTAAGCATGCTTTACTTGTGTCATTATGAAGGTATAGTTAGCCATGCAGGAGGAGAAAGCATATTTCATTTAACAGTTGTTAGCTTGATTTATAGCTTTTACATACTTAGACACTTGGAATATGCCTCCATTTGTATGCTTGGCCCCCTTGGTCGTGCCCCAAGATGAATTAGAGGGTCTGGTATCAATCCATCAGCATTAAGAACGTGTCAGCCTGCCACATTGACTCCACTGAAATCCCGGCAGTCGCTCAGAAATCAGATACACCCTTACAGAGACGAAGCTGTTGGTGAAAAGTATCCTTTGGGTAAGGCCGGCTTATGATAGGATGCCATCGGGGCAGGCCCAGAGAGATCAGAGACCTCCTTTGGAAAGTCTTATGCAGAAAGATCATCTATCACAAAGGAATCAGAACAGCTCCACTGGAGAAAGAAAGCAGATAAATTGAAGAAGGTACTTTAACTGTGGCCAAAAGGACCCCTATCAACCAGCCCCTAAGTAACTGGGAAAGTGAGTTTTTTGGCTGACTTCACAGCCAGGGAAATGAGATGAGAAATCAATCACACGTGGAGGATAAGGAGGAAAGCATCGACGTGTTAAGAGACAAGAAAAGCAAACGCGCAAGGCAAAGAACAGGCCAGAGATGGGACTCCCTAGAGCCGAACACACTGCTCAATTGGGTTCTCTCTGTTGCTTTTAATGTGTTTGTGGTGTTTAGGCATGGGGGATGAAGCAGTCGGGGCGGGGGGAAGGGGGTCCTTCACAGTCAGGCAACACTTGGAAGAGCTAAGAAAGATGTTTGATGGTGAGGCTCCAACACAAGACCTTGTACGTATGTTTGAAGGTAATTTAACAAGATGTTTTCACAAGATTGAAGGTGGGACCAGAGCCAAGCTGTATTTCCTAACACCAATATGGTTCCCCAGAAGTGACCTCTGAGCACAGAGTCAGGAAAAATCCCTGAGTATCACCCGGTAGGTGACCCCCCTCCCTAACAACAACAGCAAAAAAGAAAATATTATTTAAAGGTTATATTCATTGTTGTTGTTGATGGATGACCAGGGCTTGGTTTTATGTTCACACACTGGTTCACAGGTCACATGCAGCACCCTGGGCCTCACTCACACAGCGCGAGTGATACTGCATGCACCCATGCTCACCAGTGACTGCCCCCACTCCCCGTACCCCCCATCCCCATTAACTGCAGTGTTCACACATACCTGGCTATCCGGTGTGTGGTCCAAAAAAACCAACCAAACAAAAACAACAAAAATAGAATATGAATACAGGAGTGAGGCTGTAACTCCTTACAACAGGATCCCATAAGCATGAGGCTGCATCTATCCTGGCACCGTATGTGGTCCCCTGAGCACTGCCCGGGGGCACTCCTGAACTCAGAGCCAAAACTCAGGCCCTGAGCAACACAGGGTGTAGCCCAGTAGCCCACCTCTTATCCAGAAATAGGATTTGATAGAGTAAAAGTGTAGGAGAAAAACTCCTATCACAGTCACTAATGCCAACAGTGCAACACTGAAGCTTCTTGGGACCCAGGACTGGGGGATGGGGGAGGGGGGGAGGAGGCGGGGTTGGCTTAGAAGCAGAAAGCATCACCTTATAAGCGTGAGACTGTGAGTGGAATCCCCAATGCCACCAACCACATTTGCCAAGTGTGGTCTCAGTGGTGCTGCTCCCTGCCCATCCCCGCACCCCAGCCTCAGGGACACAGAAGAGAGGGTGACCTCCAATCTCTGTAGGCTGCAGCAGTTGTGTGTGAGCTAAAGAAGGGACGGCCCCCACAAACATGGCAATAAGCAGCACCACTCAGTATGTGAGTGACGCCCAGCCTGCTGCATGACTTATGGTTCTGTGGACCAGAGGGTGAGCACAACACTAAAGTCCAATGGTAACAGCACAGGGAAGAAGAGGGGCGGGGCAAAGAACAGAACCTGAACCTGGTTAATATGTTGCACACTGCCTGTGCTCACCTGCTTGGTCCTCACCTCACTTCCCGTTCTCCCCCAGCCTCTTGCACTTGTCACTGGCCCTTGGTGCTTCCGTGCCTTTGCACATCCTGCTCATGCTGCCCTGGCAGTGCCTTCCACCCATTAGCAAATTCCCACCCACCTCTCAAGCTTCAGCTCTTATGTCACCTTGTCTGTTCAGTTGCATTTAATTCTCTCAGGCCCTGTCACTGTCCTCAATCACTGTCACTGTCCTCCCATTGTTCATCGATTTTTGATCGAGCAGGCCCAGTAACGTCTCCACCGTGAGACCTGTTGTTACTGTGTTTGGCATATTGAATACGTCACGGGTAGCTTGCCAGACTTTGCCATGCAGGCGAGATACTCTCGGTAGCTTGCCGGGCTCTCCGAGAGAGGCGAAGGAATCGAACCCAGCTCGGCTGGACCAGTTGCACACAAGCAAACGTCCTACTGCTGTGCTATCGCTCCAGCCTTCTCTCAGGCCCAGCAAGTTTATTTCCTCTTTTGCCTGCCATCAGATGCTCTGTGTCCTTACACGCTCTGAAGCACTGCATTGAGATCTGTTCCTTTGTCTCTCTGCTGACTCTTGCTTCTTCCTGTGGCCGAGCTGTGTCCCAGTACCTATACTATTCCTGGAAAACAGTAGGGAGGGAATAAACACGCACAGAAAGAATGTGCAAATGTGCTTGGGTATTCTTAGTGAATGATTAACAACAGACATGTAAGCATCTAGCTAAGAAGACCTGTCATTTGGGGTTTTTTTTTCTTCTTATATTTATTTATTGAATCACTGTGGGAAAAGTTACAAAGCTTTCAGGTCTACGTCTCGGTCATACAATGAACAAACACCTCTCCCTTCACCAGTACTCATGTTTCACCACCAAGAACCCCAATATACCCCCTCCCACCCCTCCCAATGCCTGTGAGGCAGATGATTTCTACTTAACTTTTCTCTACATTGATTACATTCATAACTTTGACAAAAGATACACCATTATTGTTTAGAATCCCCCCCAACAATCAGAATTGCTGAAAAGGCATTGTGAAATATTTTGTTTTCTATAGATGGTTATGAGAATCATATAATGATTTTGGATTTCTGCAAAGAGCCAGATAATTATGAGACTGGTTTCTGTGCGTCTGGTGTTATGGCTGTGCCATAGAGCCACTCGTGGGGGGGTGTAATATGGGTTTTTGAGGTACTTTTATTTGTTTGTTAAATGAAGCACAGACCTGGGGTCCTGCTTTTATTTACTGCAGGTAGGGTTTGGCCACACCCAGAGGTGCTCAGAGACTACTCCTGGTTCCGTGCTCAGTGATGACACTCAGCAGAGCTTGGGGGACCATATGTGGTGCCAGAGCTTGAATGTGTCATTTACATGCAAGGCAAGTACCTTAACCCCTGTGCTTTCTCTGGCCCTTGCTTGTTTGTTTTTAATGGGAGGATTATATCTGACATTGATCAGGGGGTACTCCCAGCTCTGTGCTCAGAAGTCACTTCTGGCTGTGCAGGGTGACCCTGTGGTGCCCGAACTCACCTAGATCTTCTGCATGCTAAGCATGTGCTCAGTCTATTGTTATCACTTCAACCCCCTTAGTGTGTCTTTTATTATTGTTTTTGGGCCACACCTGATGATGCTCAGGGGTTACTCCTGACTCTGCACTTAGGGATCACTTCTGCTGGTGCTTAGAAGACCATAGGCGGTGCCAGGGTTTGAACCTGGGTCAGCTGTGTACAAGGCAAATACCCTACCCACTGTGCTATCACTCCAGCCCCTCTTAACTTTCACCTTAATTCATTGTCACTCCCGTTTGTGGGCAATGTCTTTGAGACACAGGAAGCAAGTGAACCATACAAAGGGCACGTGTAATGCATGATGTGGTGACAAGAGATCACTTTATTTATTTATTTTTTGGTCTGTCCCCGGCACACCCCCCAGGAAGAAGAAGAAGGAGCAAGCTAAGAGCTGGGGGTCTGAGAAGCCTCAGCTAGGTTTAGGGTGCCAGTTTTGTCACTGAGGAGCCCTAGAAGTCACTGAGCAGGAGCCAGCTGAGGCAGTGAGGGACACACTTGGCAGGGGCTTGGGGGTTGAGGGGAGTGTCTGATGATCTGGGCTTTCCTTCATGAATTCAATGCTTTCTTGGAGTCCTTTTTTTGTTTTTTAAATTTTATTTTATTATTATTATTTTTAATGTCCATTTTTTAGTTTCGGGGTTGTTTTTATTTTTTGTTTGTTGTTTTTTTTTTTTTTTTGCTTTTTGAGTCATACCTGGTGATGCTCAGGGGTTACTCCTGGCTCTGCACTCAGGAATTATGCCTGGTGGTGCTCAGGAGACCATATGGGATGCTGGGAATCTAACCCAGGTCCACCGCAAAGCAAACGCCCTACCCACTATGCTCCAGCCCCCAATTTTATTTTATGTTCATAAAGTTGTTCACAATAGTTTATTACAGATAATATTCAACCATCATGCACCTTCCCACCAACAGAAGAGGAAAGTGTGTGAAGATTGTTGTATTTCATCCTGGAGCCATTAAGGCCCGAGGAGAGATCACTTTAGATCGCACATCTGATAGACAGTGATGGAAACAGTGTCTATTCGCACTATCACTGACTCAGGCAGTTACTGAGCACCTGAGATATAATTGGTGCAAATGAGGAGCTGGATTCAGATTTTGATAAAGATATACACTTTCTAGGGCCAGGGAGATAGTACAGAGGGTTAAAGGCACTTCCCTTACCTGCGGCCTCCATTCCATCTCTCCAAAGAGTTTAGGATTTGTATGCCAAAGGGTTACGATCTTCATGCCTTGTGGCCTAGGAAATCTCAATAAGGTTTGCTAGTGGTGGTCTGGGAATTCAAGGTGTGTGGGCCCAAGACACGTGCGTTCAGTGGCCAAGAACTGCCTCCCCAGGCCAGTGGATGGTGACAGATGAATGAAGGAATGGGGACAAAGGAACGAACAGGGCCCCAGGCTGGTTGGTAACTAATGACCATTTATTTCATTCTCCCTCTCTCCCCACTTCTTTCTTACAGCATAGTTATATAGAAGTCGTGAAGGGTGGGGGTACACATAGGTGGGGTTAAACATTATCATAACAATAAACAGATGTAAGTCTCCTTCTTCAGGGGAAGTTCTTCTAGGAGATTAACTGAGGGACAAAATCTCATCTGGGGGTTCAGCACTCTAGATTACTAGGAGAGCTGCTCAAGGGTGGGATCCCATCTAAAGGCATATTGTTTCCCCCTTTCCTTAGCTAATAATCCATTTAAACAATAATTGTCACTGTCACTGTCCTCCCACTGTTCACCAATTTGCTCAAGCGGGTCCAGTAATGTCTCCACTGTGAGACTTCTTGTTACTGTGTTTGGCATATCGAATACATCATGAGTAGCTTGCCAGGCTTTGCCGTGTGGGCTAGATACTCTTAGTAGCTTGCCGGGCTCTCCGAGAGAGGCAGAGGAATCGAACATGGGTCAACCAGGTCGGCAGCATGCAAGGCAAACGTCCTACCCGCTGTGCTATGGCTCTAGCCCGGGACCACTCGTGGGGGACCCAAGTCCTAAACAATAATATTGCACTGCACTGTCCTCCCATTGTTCAATTTGTTCAATTGCCTGAGCGGGCCCAGTAACATCTTCATTTTTGGAGACTTGTTGTTACTGTGTTTGACATATTGAATATGTCACGGGTAGCTTGCCAGGCTTTGCCGTGAGGGTGAGATACTCTCAGTAGCTTGCCAGGCTCTCTGAGAGGGGCGGAGGAATTGAATCCAGCTCGGCCGGGCTGGCTTCGCACAAGGCAAACGCCCTACCACTGTGCTATCACTCCAGCCCAAACAATAATATTAAATACTATATTTCTAGTCATTTTGTATGAGCACAGTAAGAGGCTCTTAAGCTTAAAGGAGGCTCTTCCTAGGGACATATCACTATATATTCCAGACCATAGTCCTCAGACCAGGTTAGTCTTTCCTAACCCCAGCAGGGTCCTTATTCAGTTACTTCTTTTTGGGTCATGACAGAGTTTGTTTCATGACCACACTCTTAATATTATTCTTAACTTGTCCCTTTCGATGCCCGGGTAGCTTACAGCTTGCTCTGGGTCCCTCAAAGCCCCTTGGTGGGACCCTCCTTTTGGGAGTGTTAGGAAATATGGGAAATGAGGCTTCAGCCACGTAAAAATGTTAGGTGCCCCAGAGTAAATATTATTTGGAGTCAGTTAACTCCTATGTTACAAAAGCATAGCATCAGTTATCTTCCTGTGTCTATATAAAAAAGGACATTGCTAAACCATGCAAAGGACATGAAAGAAAGAGAAAAGCAATATAGGATTAGGAGTGCCTGATGGAATTTGGTGTGTCTCAGGAGTACTGTGGTGGGAGTCCTTCAGGAGGAGCAAGGGCAAACCAATGTTATGCAACAGTTGCCAGTGGATGAAATAGTGACATTCCCAGAATCAAAGATCACCCTGCCCCCAGTACACAAGATAGGAATTATGGTCCACATGGCAACAGGAAGCCACCAGGCTGCATTCCATGCTTCCTCACATCCATAACCTCCAGATGACAGGCCAGACCAAGCATACCAGTTCCACTGGTCTTTGTTCCTTTTTCCCTTTCCCCTCCTCACCTGCTCCCCCCCCCCCCCGCACCCCCTGCCCAGCCTAAGACCATTTAAAAGTCCCCTTAGTCTCTTTCAGGGTGTGGCTCTACCCCAGCCTCACCCAAAGTTCATGGAGTTCCATCCGGGAGCACACCCCAATAAACTTCTATTTCCTTGTCTCTGTCTCTCTGTCTTTGTCAGCTAAGGCCAGCGATTTATTAATCTCTTCTGAAGTTTCATTATTTCCCAAAAGTATATTACTGCCCATCCCCTGACCACTCAGCTATCTACCTTCAGTACTGGTCACTTCAGTACTGGTCTCACAGTTCAGCTATTGGTCTCACAGTTCACCTACTTTCAGTTCAGACATTTCCTAGCTAGACAGGGGCTAGAGAGAAAGCTCAAAGCATGTGGGTGTCCTGGGTTGGATCCCCAGCACTGCATGGTTTCCCGAGCACCACCACGAGTGGCCCCTGAGCAGTGAGCAGTCATTGAGCACTTCTGGGTGTGTGACTTAACACAAAACAAAAACAGAGCCAGAAAGAAAGGACAGCAGGTAGGGCACTTGCCTTGCATGTGGCCAACCCAGGCTCCATCCCATATGGTTGCCCAAGCACCACCAGGAGTGATTCCTAGTGGACACCATTTTAGCACTGCCAGGAGTCACTCCTAAACACAGAGCCAAGAATAGCCCTGGGGCCAGAGTGATAGTACAACAGGTGGAGTGCTTGCCTTGCATAACACTGACCTGGGTTTGATTCCCGGAATTTCAAATCGTCCCCTGAGTACTGTTAGGAGTGATTCTTGAGTGCAGAGCCAAGAATAACCCTGAGCATCACCAGGTGTGGCCCAAAAACAAACAAAAGAATAACCCTTGAGTATTAGTGGGTATAACCCAATACCTCCCATATAAATTAATAAATACCACCCCAAAAAGAACAATGTAGTTCCTCTGGAATTGAAATTTAATTGAGTATTCTATAATTTTATTTTGTAAATATGTTGGTCCTATACACAGAGCATCTTTATCCTAATAATTCTTATCATTTTTTATTATTTTGGTTTGTACTTTTTATCCTAACAATTCCTTGAGGTAGGCACTATTATTGTATCCATTTCACAGATTCAGAAACTGAGGCATGGGTTAAACAGTTTATTCAAAGTGATATATTTATGATGTAACACACTTATAAACCAAATTGTTCATTGCTTTGTTTCCACCAGTGGCCAAATTTGTGAATGTTATGTTGATCTTTCCTGTTTTTTAACTGTTCTCAAAGTTCTTGAGTATATCCCACTTTCTAATCAACATTCAAAATTCTGGGTCTGGGCCAGAGAGAGTACAACAGATAGGGTGTTTAACTTGCAGACAGCTGACCTTAGCTCAATACCCAGCATCTCATATGGTTCCCAGAGCACTGCCAGGAATAAATTCCTGAGCAAAGAGTCAGAAGTAACCCCTGAGCATCAACAGATATGGCCCAAAAATAAACAAACAAAAATCCTGAGTTTTCGTGCCAGAGCAATACTACAGTGGGTAGCATAGTTGCCTTACAAACGCCAACCCAGGTTTGCTCCCCAGCACCCCTTATGGTTCCTTGAGCCCACCAAAAGTGATGCCTGAGTGCAGTCAGGAGTAAGCCCTAAGTTCAGCCAAGTATGACCCCAAAACCAACAAACAAAAATTCTAGATTGCAGCTGAAATACAGTAGGTAAGCTGTTTGTCTTGCACCCTACCAACCCAGATTCAATCCCTAGCATCTCATATAGTTCCCTGAGGCTTGCCAGGAGTGATCCCTGCGCACAACTGAGTGTGGACCCAAAACCAAACAAACAAACAAACAAATATTCTGGGTCTTGATTCCCAGAGCTTAAAAAGAAATTAAAGAGCTGAGAGCGGTAGTTCAAAAGAGGTGAAGCAAATGAGCTGCATGCAGGAGGCCTGGATTGGACCCCCACACTGCTGGAAGCCACCCTTACCACAGAACCAGAAGTTGCTCCCTGAGGCACTGCACAAAAAAATAAGGGGGGGGGGCGGAATTCAAGCATTATGTAAATGGGAGATAGGGAAAGCATTTACTCATTATAGTAAAAATCAGATCTGTAATTCCCCATAATGCCTGCTCAGTTGCAACGCGCATATAAAAGGAAGCACAGAAAGACCAGATGCTGCACCCTGTGATGCCGGGGGCAAGAGAACTGCGGGGAGACAACAAAGCTGTTTGGGGGGACAGATGGCTGTCGTCTGCATTATTAGTCTGCACTCTGGAACATCTGAGTTTGAAATATATCAAACAGCAGTATTCCATTTCTCATATCAGAACCGGTATAGAGTGAATGTATGAATTGAATTTGGCTCTCTGTAAAACTGGATCTTGCTGAACTCGCTCCCATCCCTGTACCATCATTTTCCCCGCTGGAAAGACAAAGCGCATTTTAAATAGTGCCAAGCATTTGAAACACTGCCGACCTTTCCCTTTAGACTCAAAGTAAAGAAAAGACATATCTCTTCATTAATACTGTAGTGACTCAATAAAGTCCAACATTATGGGCTGAAGAAATAGTACAGAGGTAAAAGGACTTGCCTTGATGCAGCTCACTCCAGTTCAGTCCCAGGCACCACAGGGTCCCCTGAGCATAGAGCCAGGAGTAGCCTCTGAGCATTGCTGGATGTGCCCCCATACAAAAAGTTCAACATTATGTTAGTAGTATTAATATTAAGGATGGTCAACATCTAACACAACTACTTAAAGAGTCTTTTTAGTTTTCTTGAATTTTTCCCCCTTAATAGAAAAGGGAGCTTCATGATCTGGGCCAGATGATTTGCTAAAACTCAAACTCTAATAATACATGGCCAATCCTTATAAACCTGCTACTTTTGTAGGTCTAAAATGGTCCAAAATGGGGCTGGAGCGATAGCACAGCGGGTAGGGCGTTTGCCTTGCACTCGGCCAACCCAGGTTCGATTCCCAGCATCCCATTTGATCCCCTGAGCACCACCAGGGATAATTCCTGAGTGCAGAGCCAGGAGTAACCCCTGTGCATCGCCAGGTGCGACCCAAAAAGCAAAAAAAAAAAAAAGGTCCAAAATGAAAGGCTGGGGACAGAACTCAACAGCAGAGCACATGCATGCTTCCAGGGTTTCTGCTCTGGGTCTGATCTGCCACTCCCTAAAACAACAACAAAAGTCAAAACCCAGAAATTTCACATTATTCAATCAAATATACACACAGGGTATATCTACTATTTTCAACATTAAACTCCAAGATAAACTTGGAAGTGAAGGAAAATAGAAACAGGGCAGGGGGGTGCGGGGTGAAACAACTGCATGCTCTCACTAAAATAATAAAGAATTACACAGAAATGGAAAAGTAGAGCAGAGTTGTGGGGTGTTTTGGTTGTTGTCGTTGTGGGGTTTTCTTTTGTGTGTGTGTGTGTGTGTGTGTGTGTGTCTGGAGAGGGAGTGGGCGGGGGGGGGGTGGTGGTAGGAATGGAGTGCTTGGGAGATGTTGGTCTAAGACCAAAGTTGCAGTTATCTGGGATGAATAAGTCAGAGATATATTCTTCATAACACTATTTTTCCAGTGTATAGAGTTCATAGCACTGTACTTTTTCCTTTTCCTTTTTGCACCCAGGGTCATCTATGCGAAAAGCAACTGCTCTACTGCTGAGCCACATCCCCTGGCCCAATTATACTGTGCACCCCCCCCCCTTTCCTTTGGCTGTTGAAGTGGTGACTGTGGGTCACAGATATTCTTGGTCATGGTGCTCTCAAAGAGACAGGGCTCACACACTGCAGGCCATACACTTTGAGTTGTGGTGCTTTTGCACACAGCTGTCTGTATGCCAGAGACTGTATACCCTGCCTGGGGGTCCCAGGTAGATGAGTCTCCAAGATTGTGCTCAGCACTTGAGGGCAGCAGCAGGAAGCAAATTCTCTGCCTCCTGCTTGCAAGGCAGGCACAATTGTGGTGGAGCCATCTCTGGCCCCAGTAACACTGTAGGAATGCTGGAAATTGAGAAAGAGTAGATTTCAGATGCTCTCACCACAAACAGAAAAACAGTGTCTATAAAAGATGACACTTAAATAAGCTGGACTACAGTAATCCTCTACTTTATTTTTTTTCTTAAATTTTTATTAGTGAAACACCATGACGTACAGTTGTAGACTTACAAATTTTTGTGCTTGGGTTTCAGTTATACAATGATCGAATACTCATCCCTCCACCAGTGCCCATTCTCCACCACCACCAGTCCCAGTATCCCTCCCACTCCCCATCCTCCCATCTCACCCTACCTCTGACCTTTTGTTATCTCTCTCCTTTTGAGTGCTGTGGTTTGCAAAGAGACATTGAGTGGCAATCTTGTTCGGTCTATATTCTACTCTCATCACGCATTTTCCATCCTGAGAGAAACCTCCCAACACCCTTTATTTGGTGCTCCCTTCTCTCTCTGAGCTGCATTTTCCCCTAGCATGTGCGGCTGTCCTCAAAGCCATGGAGTAATCCTCCTGGTACTTATCTCAGCTATCCTTGGGTGTTAGTCTCCTATTTTGTTACTTTATGTTCCCCAGATGAATGCAATCTTTCTATGTCTGTCCCTTTCTTTCTGACTCATTTAGCTTAGCATTAAGTAATCCTCTACTTTAGATCAATCATGCATACCTTAAACATAAACAATTTTTATATCAAAATAAGTGAAAACATTTATATACACATAGGGCTGGGACACAACCAGGGGTTAGGCTAGCCTGGGCAAGGGCTTGAGTTTGATCCCTGATAACTCGACCTACTCAGTACCTCTGGGATAACCCTGCTGGCCCCTGCACTGCTGGGTCTAAGCATCATTATGTCGCTGAGCCAACTGGAATGGTTGACCAACCATCCCTGGGAGTATCCTCCAGGACCCCCTACACACTGGTTGAAAGTCCCCCAATCATATAACATATAAGTCAATCTAATCCTTCTTCATTTTTCCTTTTATTGTAATCTAATCCTTTCCATTTTTCCATTTTCTCTAAATGCTATACACATTTTCTCTAAATACTATATGCTATACACCTCAATTGGCATCTTAGAAATGATGGGATAGCAAAAATGGTGGAAGGGTCACAGCATTAGTACAGCAGGAAGGGCATTAACCTTGCACACAGCCAGTCCAGGTTGGGTCTCGTTTTCCCCCAAGCACCACCAGGAGTAATTCCTGAGTACAGAGCAAGAAGTAATCCCTGTGTATCTCGGGGGTGCTCCAAAATGAAAAAAGAAGAAAGGAAAGAAGGAAAGGAGGGAGGGAAGGAGGAAGGAAGGCAGGATGGAAGGAAGGAAAGAAGGAAGAAAGGAAGAAAGGAAGGAGGGAGAGAGGGAGGGAGGAAGGAAGGAAGGAAGGAAGGAAGGAAGGAAGGAAGGAAGGAAGGGGAAAGAGGTATTCATGGATACTTAGAACAAATTGCAGATTCAGAACTTGAACATAATTACAGAAAACATGAAAAGCTGCCCTCCAGAATATTTCAAACCATGTACTTCTGGCCAAATGGTTCCTCTTCATTTTACTAGATGCTAACATTTTGTTTTTCCCCTCTGGCTCAGGGGAAGGAAAAATTTTTTTAAAAGCACTCTTTTAAAGAACTTCTGTATCCCCCAATATAATCTTTGGTACTTAAGTACATATTTTAGGACCAAAACTTTTCTTTTACTGTTTGATATTTGGGGCCACTTGTTTCATTGCTTATTATTGTCATTATCTCATCACCCTTATTTATTTATGAGTCTTGTGAGAACAATGTAAGTGTTCACAAATTTGAGTCATAATGAAAATCAACTATAGATTCACTTTAATCTTAGTCGAAAGATTTGAGCAATATCCTATAATAGTATAATAATAATATAATATAGCACTAGTAAGTAAGTAAGTAAGTAAAGGCCCTCCCGTTGATCATCGATTTGCTCGAGCGGGCCCAGTAACGTCTCCATTGGAGACTTTGTTGTTACTGTGTCTGGCATATCGAATACGTCACGGGGAGCTTGCCAGGCTCTGCCATGCGGGCGAGATACTCTCGGTAGCTTGCCGGGTTCTCTGAGAGGGGTGGAGGAATCGAACCTCTGTCAACCGGTCCGCTGCGTGCAAGGCAAACGCCCTACCTGCTGTGCTATCACTCCAGCCCACTAGTACATATATAATATAGAATATAGAATATATTATAATGGTAAAGGTAAAGGTAAAGGCCCTCCCGTTGATCGTCGATTTGCTCGAGCGGGCCCAGTAACGTCTCCATTGGAGACTTTGTTGTTACTGTGTCTGGCATATCGAATACTCTCGGTAGCTTGCCGGGCTCTCCGAGAGGGGCGGAGGAATCGAACTCGGGTCGGCCATGTTGGCCGCTTGTAAGGCGAACGCCCTACCCGCTGTGAGTGTGTCAGGATGGCCGAGTGGTCTAAGGCGCCAGACTCATTATAATAGTAATATAATAATATAATAGTAGTAATATTATAGTGGGTTGGAGCGATAACACAGTGTCAGGGCGTTTGCCTTGCACGCAGCCAACATGGCCGACCCAAGTTCGATTCCTCCGCCCCTCTCAGAGAGCCCGGCAAGCTACCGAGAGTATCTCGCCCACACAGCAAAGCCTGGCAAGCTCCCCATGACGTATTTGATATGCCAGACACAGTAACAACAAAGTCTCCAATGGACACGTTACTGGGCCCGCTCAAGCAAATTGATGAACAACGAGAGGACAGTGACAATATTATAGTATAATCTTATAAAAGTAACCTAACTTCAAGACAGAACTCAATTGATCTTTTTATCAGATAAGTCTGGAAAAGATGTTGAGAACTCTTGATCATTGTATAATTGAAACCCAAGCACAAATATTTGTAAGTCTACAACTGTACCTCATGGTATCTCACTAATAAAAATTAAAAAAAAAATGTTGAGAACTCTTTATTTAAATTTTTAGTAAATTTTAGTTAATTTAACTAGTAGATTTTAGTTGACTTTTTAGTAAATTCAGGCGGGTGTTTTCTGCAGACTTTCACAACTGGGAAAGATATGCAAAAGGGCTGGATGACCTCTGGGGAGTTCAACGTCCACTGGGCCAAGGGTGCTTAGTGGTATCACAGGGTGCTAAATTTCCGGGTTCAGCGGCGCGCTCAGGGGTTGCCGGCGGCTTCTCGGTCCTCCCGCGGAGTCCTCCGAGACGTCCAGGCCAGCAGGGGTCGCTGCTCTGCGGCCCGGCGAAGCTGCTGCGCACGCACGACCCACTCTCGGGATGCCGGCGCCCCGGAAGGGGCGGAGCTCTGGGCGCCGGGGGCCGGCGGCGGCGGCGGCGGCGGCGGCACGGCGGCGGGGGGACCGTGGGAGGAGCGCCCCGACGTGCAGGTAATTGCAGCCTCGGCGGGCGCACAGCGCCCCCCGCAGCCCGCGCGGCCCCTCCGTTGCTGCGGGGAGGGAGCGTAACGCGTTTATGCGCTAAGGAGCGCGGCGATGCCCTTCTGCCCGGCCGCGTCTCTGCGTGAGTCACCCGCGTCCGGGCCCGGCCCCGGTTAGTCTCCTGGGTGGAACCGGGGACGCTGCAGGGCACCGTGCGGGGGACCCAGCCCGCGCACCCGCCACTCAGGTCCTGGCTCCGAACGCCGCCCGGGCGCCGGAGCACCCCTGTGCTGTCCAGTCTCGCCTGACCTTGGAGCCCCGGGAAGGTGCGCCGCCCGCGGCGGGAGGGCTGCGCCGCTGATGGGGAGGGAGCAGTGGGGACCCGAGCCCCCGTCCCCGTGGACCGTCGGGAGCACGGGAGAAAACTTTTTTTTTTTTCCTTTGGCATCCACCTAAAAAAGCTCTTGCCGGGCTGGCGGCCGAGCCGTACGAACGGGATCGATAACGTGGGGAGCGATTCCAGCATACGGACGGCCTTGGCCTCCTACCCCAGACTTGTTGTGGTGTGTGTGTGTGTGTGTGTGTGTGTGTGTGTGTGTACCTCAGAACTTGTTTTGGGGTGTGTGTGTGTGTGTGTGTGTGTGTGTGTTGTCCGTCCCTAGCTGCTGACGGTGAGTTCAGAGAGGGTACCGCCTGGTCCGAAACTCCCTCCGTGCTCATTCCCCCTCCTCCTGTCCACACTGCCTGCCGTGGCCCAAGAGGAGATCTGGGTGGAGGACACTACTCCAGGGCCACTTTCCCGACTTTAGATCTGGCTCTGTGTGTGTGTGTGTGTGTGTGTGTGTGTGTGTGTGTGTACGCGCGCGCGCCTGTGCGCGTGTGCCCCCGAAGCTTTTGGAACTCTAAGAGGTGCTTGCCCACCATGGATGTGGGTGTGGGTGTGTCTGCACACCCGCGCTGCATCCTTATATGCGTGTGCTTTTTCGGATCTCTGCAAAAAAAAACGCTTCAGTTGTGCGGATCTTGTTTTCATTGCCTTCTGTTTAATTAAGCACTTTATAAAATGCTTTATAAAGCATGTTCTGGGCACTTGGGACTTTCAGGGACAGTCCCAGCCCTGGCAGCATCTTTTTTCTCTCTAGCAGGTGGAAAAGATAACCCTAATCAACTAGATACAGTGATGGGTGATAAACAGCTTATTGTAGGACTGTGGGTGGGGGAGGGCTTGAGGAGGTGAGTTTGAAGCCTTGAGCCTTGAGCCCAAGGAAATGACCTGTCCATGGAGTTGTATCTTGCTGAGTGTTCTTAGGTGCAGGTGGCAGGAAGTGCCCTACCCAGGAATGTGCCTGATGAGTATAGGGACAGCTTGTTCCATCAGGAGGAACAGTCATGAGGCTGCAGCTGGACCCCCCCCCTTGTGCAAGTGGGACAGAGAAAGAGAGAGAGAGAGAGAGAGGGAGAGAGAGGGAGAGGGAGGGAGGCAGGCATAGAAGGACCGAGAGGCAAAGTGGTGGGTGCTGCTATGATTTCCTTTTTTGGAAAAATCACTCTTCACTACGGAGAGCAGATGCAGACAGTCTTTGCAGCTCAGTGATGGGCACCTGAGTCTGTGGAAGTCCGTGGGCGAGACAGATTGTGAATTGAAAGCCAAAGTAGTTTCCTGGCATAATGGATGGTGGGATGAGGAAAGAGAAGCGCACGGATGCAGTGTTTTTCTTTCTCAGGGGGGTTGGTATTAACTGAGATGAGAAAAGGTGTTCTGTTCTCATGTGGAGCCACAGAGTTAGGGGTGGAATTACAGCTGTTGTTTGGGGACCAGTTAAGTTTAAGGTGCCTGTTGTGGGTCCAGGTGGAAATGCTGTTACTGTGCCACGGATGGGTAGATGCTGCAGCTACAGCACCACCACCGTGCTGAGAAAAGAGAAAAGAGCCTGGACCTATTAGCTAGGGAGCCTGAGTTTGAATCGTTTTGTATCTAGGTGTAGCTGAGATTGGCTTATCAGATGGAATAAATGGGTTAACATTTATTAATGAGGCAGTGATGAGCCCAGAGTAAACAGTGAACATTAAGAGGACATGGGTTGGAGAGGGGTTGGTTCAAAGGGTTGGATCACATGCTTTACAGGAGGGAGGCTGGGATTTGATCCTCCCCCTAGCCCCAGCACTACTGGGTGTGACCTAAAACCAAAAAGCAAAGGTAAAATATGGGTGATTTGCATTTCCTTTGTTTTTTTTTTTTTAATTTTCTACTATGAAGCATTAGGCCCAAGAAATAGTGTAGTGGTAGAAAATATGGGTTATTTTGTTTTATTTCATATGTATATATGACATGTTAAATGTGCATATAATAATGAAAACTTGCATCTTTTTTAAAAAAAAGTAGTTATAGCAACAGTTACTAATAGGAAAAATCTTACTTTGCAAAATAAAGGACTATCTTGGCAAAAACAAAAGCAGCCTCCATTGGGTAACTTTGTCCTGGTCTGATCTCCAGTACCGCATGATCCCCCAAACACTAAACCAGGAGCAGCACTGGAGCACCACCAGGTGGCCCCAGAACAAAATCCAACTTTTATTTATTTATTTATTTTATTATAGTGATCTCTGAAATCTGGGAACTACTGAAGGATGTCATTTTTCTTCCTTAATCCCCACTTACATAAAATTTATATTTCTTTGTATAAATGAATTTTCTCACTCAAAAAAAAAAAAAGAAACCCCACCAACTGGCCCCCTGGCACCGTGTAATCCCATCAACAGCCAAGACCCAGAAACTATAAAACCCAGCTCCCGGAAGAGAACAGCGCAGAGTTTCCTGCCCCCGTGCCTGGCTGTCCTCGCCGGGGCCCCTCGGAGGGGTGCAGGTTGAGTTTTCCTCCCCGCCCCGACCAGGGCTCCAGCAGCCGAAGACCTCCAGAACCAGCAACCACCGTGCTGAGACCACTCTCCACACGCATGAAGGTATTGGCAGAGGAACAAAGGCATGTGGGTCCCGGGGCTGAGATCTCCAAGCCTGCTCAGATCGGGGCTGAGCATCCTCCACCCAGATCCTCCATATTCCAGTAGGCAGGGGTCACACCCACCAACTGGCTCCCCGGCGCCGTGTAATCCCATCAACGGCCAAGACCCAGAGACTATAAAACCCAGCTCCCGGAAGCGACATCTTACTATCCCATTCTTGCTTTGGACAACCTGGCAGGCTACTGAATGTAACCTGCCCACACAGCAGAGTCTGGCAAACTCCCTGTGGCGTACCCAATATGCCAAATACCAGTAACAATGATGGGTCTCATTCTCCTAATCCTGAAAGAGCCTTGAATATGGCACTTTTCAAAAAATCTCAGGGCTAGGGTGAAGGAGACGTTATTGGGACCTGCTTGAGGCAATCAACGAACAACAGGATGGTTGTGATCATATAAATGAGAATTCAGTGATGCTTTTAAATTACATAGGATGTGGGGCTAGAGTGCACAGCGGGTAGGGTGTTTGCCTTGCATGCCGCCCGACCCGGGTTCAATTCCCAGCATCCCATATGATCCCCTGAGCACCACCAGGAGTAATTCCTGAGTGCATGAACCAGGAGTAACCCCTGTGCATCTCTTGGTGTGACCTCACCTCCCAAAAATTACATAGGATGTGTGTTAAGATGATTTCTTACTGTTTGTGGGGAGGGAGACACTGTTGGGCCGCGCCCTCGGGTGTTGGGGATGGGACTCTGGGCCTCTCCCAAACAAGGCACGAGCTCCCCCACTGAGCCACACGGCCCAGCCCTTGTGGCTTCTGCTCTCTGCTGGTGGGTCTCCACCATGGTCCTCCCGAGAGGCGGCTGTGCATCTGAACTGTGCCGTGGGGAGCTTTCATTTCTGCTCACTTGGCTCTTTAGTTGTGGAGCTGCACAGACATTGTTCCCGCGTTGGGTTACAGGCAGCCAAGAAGCTCAGGATTGTGCTTATGTGGGCAGCACCCATTGGAGGCTTTGTATTTGTTTATTGGACCACACACGGCAGTCCTTAGGGGGTAGGGATTATTTCTCCCTAGCAGGTGCCAGGGGAGTTGCTCCTGGCATTGTTGCCAGGGGACCCAGTGGTGCTTGGGACTGAACCTGGGTCTGTGCTCAGCCTGTTGGAGCTTTCTCTAACCCAAGGGGCTTCAGCCACTGAGCTACCCCTGACTTCTCGTCAGTGTTTTTGAGTATCCTGTGGGCTGCATAGCGTTTCATTTCAAATTGGAGTTACGTTGAGAATCAGCCCGTGGGCTCTGGAGGAACAGTGCTGTGACTAAAGGGTCAACCTTAACAAGAAGAGGGTCACAAGTGAAAGTCCCTCAGTGCCCCGCATGCCCCGAGCTTGATTCTGGCACGTGAGCCCAGTGTCTCAGCTGTCTTCCACCCTGGCACCGCTGCAGTATCCAGCCACACTGCAGCCAGGTGCACTGTGTGTGTGTGTGTGTGTGTGTGTGTGTGTGTGTGTGTGTAAACTCCACAGAAAAAGGCAGAGGACATGTCTTGCACATGGAGGATCTGTCTTTAGTACCTGGTACCACAAAAAAAAAAAGGGCGCAACTTTTGTGCTAACACCATAACTAAAAAAATACCTGAACCTCATATGGTCTCCTGAGCACCGCCAGATGTGGCCCCAAAACTAAGAAATTAAAGGGGCCAAAGAGATAGTACAATGGGTAGGGCGTTTTCCCTGCACACGGCCAACTTAGGTTTGATTCCTAGCATCCCATGGTCCCCCAAGCACCGCTGGAATAATTCCTGAATGCAGAACCAGGAGTAATCCCTGAGCATCACTGGGTGTGACCCAAAAAGCAAAAAAATAAAATTAAAAAGATACCTGAGTAGTGTTGGAGCCCTTCTGCCACCGCTGGTCCCCACCACAGCTGCAGTATGGGTGCCTCAGCAGAGTCACTGAGGACTCCAGGCCCTGGTGAGCGTGTGTCTATAATGCAGCCCGGACAAGCATTACAACTTTAAAAAGAAGCAAAGTCAAGAAAGTGTCAGCAGATTATCAGTTGGAAGTAACTGTTTGCCTCTCCCAAGTGTGCTCAGTCCTGGCCACCTGAAGATGCGCTGCAGCTTAGCCGTCATGGTGCCAGGGATAGAACCGGGATCGGCCACCACAGCACCTTTACTCCTGCACTATCTGTCTCCGGCCCCATCTCTTTTTGAACAGACATTAATTGTTCTTGGCTGGGGTTGTGCCTATCCAGGGGCACTTGCCTTGCTCCTTCTGGCACCACCATGAAACCAAACCAAAAAAAAGATAATTGCTCTTGTCATCTTTGTAGTGACTGAAAAGGAGGAGGAAGGGAAAACCACGAAAATCGTTTTCATCAAAAGAAATCAGTTCATACTTTGGCATGAAGTAAGTCTTTCACAGACTTGAAGGAAGTACAAGTTGACTGGCCATATGTCATCTCTTCTTGAATTACCAAGTCCCAGTCTCCAAGCCACTTCCAGGAGGCCCAGGGAGATAGCTCAGAGGGCCACTCTGCATGCCTGGCACAGGAAGCCCTGGGTCTCTCCGAGACACCTGCACCACTGGCATGGCCCTGGTGGACACTAGCACTGTTGGAGCCCACACAGCACTGGCAGGTGTGGCCCCCACACAAAAATAAATCATTGAGAGGGGTGTGATGTAGTGGTAGGGTACATGCACACCTTGCATCAGTCCTTGGCTAGCAAAAATTGGAAGAGTAAAATAAATCATTAATAGGCCAAGGAGAGAGATAGTTAAAGGAGCTGCCGCACATGCTTTGCATTCGGGAGACCCAGGTTCCATTTGCAGCACCACTTGCCTGCCCCCTGCCCCAAGCACCATGTCAGGAATAGCTTCTGAGCACCGCTGAGTGTGACTCAAAAAAACAAAATAAATTAAATCATTGGAACTGTTATTCATCTTTTTTCAGTAGTGCTCAGTTCCCAGGTTTATTTGGGGAAGAGAAGGAATGCTTTTGCACTGAACAAGTATCCAGGTCTGCCCTCGTTGCCGCCATGAGGGAAGTACATGGATTTCATCGTACATAATCTTACCAAGATGATGCACCAGGCCACAGTTTGTGGCCCATGATACAGGCAGATGGATCCGGTCTTTCATGGAGCGCTGATATGGAAACACGTCCTTAGAAGCATCACTTCATTATAAGTGTGAAAAGAGCATGATCCCAACTGTTTGAGGACCTGCTTTGGTTGGACCTTTTTCCTTTGAAGTTGTAGTTTTCAAGAGCATATTCAGTGAGGACTTACTGTACTAGATAGAAAGTGTTCCTGGGGCCTGAGTGATAATACAGCGGGGAAGGCATTTGCCCTGCACCCGGCTGACTTGGGTTCAATCCCCAACATTTCATATGGTCTCCCATGTACCACTATGGGTAATTCCTGAGTGCAGAGCCAGGAGTAACCCCTAAGCATCACCTGGTGTGAGCCAAAAACAAAACAAACAAACAAGCAAAATGTTCCTGGGGTGTGGTTTAAGCTGCAAGGATCCAGTCTTCTGGACTGGTGAAGTAAAGCTTAATTCTTCTCTCTTACAGGTTACAGGCGCCATGGCAGTGCCAAGTGTCAGGTTGCCTGCGAGTGTTTTAAGAAAACCAGACACCTGGCTCAGACTCTGGGCGACGCTACGGGGGACACCTTGCCCACACACGCCCCACAGCCCCTGGAAGCGATACTTCTACTTCTCTAGTACCGAGTCCACTGCGTCAAATCATAAGACATTTCTTCAGAATCTTTTCTCACTAAGACTCCCGGGGCTTTTCATTTCTCCACAAAGTGTCTTTCCACTCTCCCTAAGACTCAAAAGCAGTATTAGTTCTAAAAAGTCCGCTAAAAAGACTCTGCAAAAAGTCGAAGAAGAAGAGGATTCGGATGAAGAAGTTGACCATGAGCTGAGCGCGCCGGGAGAGGAGTTGGAGGACGACCCCAGCATGCCCAGAGACTACAAAGACCTGGAGAAGACCGTGCAGTCTTTTCGGTACGACGTCATCCTGAAGACAGGCCTGGATGTCGGGAGAAAGTAAGTGTGATGTGTGTTCTGGAATAAACTAACCCGCCTTGTAGTGTTTGGGTCACTTGCTAGTTTATCTCTGGGTGGCATTAGCAGTCACTCAGACCCTTTTGTGGTAAAGAACAACCCATAGATACTGTAAGAAACATAGGGGTGTCCCAGAAATCTGCCAGTCTGTGAGAAAACCCACAGAAGTGACAACCTTCAGACCCCATGTGCCCTGCCCCGTTGATTCGAAGACATGCTTGAGTCTTCCCCAGACCATTGATTTAGGGACTTCGGAAGAAAAGGAATTCGCCATATTAGATCTGGGTGTGGCAAATATAAAGTACATGAGGGGGGCAGATAGTACAGTGGGTAGGACAATTGCCTTGCATATGGCCAACCCTGTGTCGTCCCCTGAACCACACCAAAGTGATCCCTGTGCCACAGAGCCAGGAGTATACCCTGAGCAGTGTCAGGTGTGGCCCAAAAGCCAATAAATAAATAAAGTGCACAAGGGTTTCCTGGGATCCTACAGTGTGAAACGGTTCCCCTTGGAATCAGAAGCAGCAAAAGAACATGGTTGAGAATAAGCTGCAGGGACTTCTGTGGATCCTTGAGCAAGTTAACATAAATGCCACCTTAGTTCTTCATTTGTGAACAGGTGCTAACAGGAGTGCTCTGAAGATGGTTTCTAAGACTCCGTGACGATCCTAACTTTCTATACAAGCTTTAATGGGCCAGAGAGGTGACTCAGTGGGCTAAATTTTGTATACAGGAGGCCCAGTTGACCACATGGACCCACCTAGCTCAGAGTTGCCCCCAAGCACTATCAGATGTATCATCCCCAAACAATAAAGTATAACAGTGATTGGCAGTAAATTAAAAAAGAAAGAAAAAATTAGGGCTGGAGCAATAGCACAGTGGGTAGGGCGTTTGCCTTGCACGTAGCCAACATGGCCAACACAGGTTCGATTACCAACATCCCATATTGTCCCCCGAGCACTGCCAGGAGCAATTCCTGAGTGCATGAGCCAGGAGTAATCCCTGAGCATCGCCGGGTGTGACCCAAAAAGCTAAAAAAAAAAATAAAAAAAAATAAGTGCCTGTCTCGGGGCTGGAGACATTATAAAGGCATTAAAGATGGATAGGGGACTGGAGTGATAGTACAGTGGGGAGGGCGTTTGCCTTGTACACGGCTGGCCTGGGTTTGATTCCCGGTATCCCATATGATCCCCCAAGCACCGCCAGGAGTTGCTCCTGAGTGCAGAACCAGGAGTAACCCCTGAGCATCGCTGGATATGGCCAAAAAAGGGGGGAAAAAATGGGTAGGACCTTTGCTCTGCATGCAGCCAACCTGGGTTCAATCTCCGGTATCCCCTGAGCACTGCCAGGAGTAATGCCTGAGCATTGCTGGGTGTGACCCAAAAGCAAAAAAAAAAAAAAAAAGTGCCTGATTCAAGAGCCAGAAAGGTAGTACAGTGGGTAGAGTGCTTACCTTATATATAGCCAACCCAGGTTCTAACCCCAACATCGCCTAGTTGGTCCCCCAGTGTCCAGGAGTAATCCCTGAAATTGCTGGGTATGTTCCCAAAACACACACATAGTGCCTAACTCAATACTATAAGGCAGAAATAACTATATATATATTTCATAGATATGAAGTCTGATGTTTCAAGATCTCTGTAACATTCTTAACTTTCTACTGAATTGATTCTGTAATAGTGGTTTTTGTGGTCTTCGGAGGCCAGAGTGATATAATACATCATGTGGGACATTGGCCTTGCATGCCCCCAGCCTGGATTTGATCCTTGTTTCCCATCTGGCCTCCTGAACCTGCCAGGAGCGATACCTGAGCACTGTCAGTTTCAGCCCCAAAACCAAAAAAATGGTGACCATCAGGCCAGGAAGAACCCAAAGGGCTAGTGCATGTGCTTTGATACCCGGCACCATTATGGTCCCCTGACCACTGCCAGATATAACTCCGATACCAGAAATAGGGGGGAAGTGATAGTGATCCCATAGTTCATACTCTGGGACTCGTGGTATGATGAACTGCATGCAAAGTAAGAGTTGTGTTATAAATAATAAATTCAGAAAGATTTCCTAATGTGGTGTGTGCCTTTGTCCCCTAATTCAATCCTATGCATTCATCAAGATCACTCCCAGCCCATAGGCACATGATTAGGATTTGTTTAACATTCTTTAAAATCTGGCAAGCTCCATGTCTTCTCCCTTTCCCAGTGTAGTAGCTGATAGTATTGCCGTCGTCCTGGGGGCCGCTACTGGCTTGGGGGGTGTGGAACTCAGACCTCCCACATACAAAGCTGTGCTCCAGCCCTGCTACCATTCATCAGCATCCATCTCGTTCCGGATGTGAGTCATCACCTGGTATCAGATAGAACACATACTTGTGTTTACCTCTTCTGCCGGACTGGTATCTTCTCCATCTCAGTGTCGACCAGCAGAGGGTTTCTCGGTGGCCACCCCCTGGTGCTGGTTCAGTGGAGGGTCAGGTTGGGGAGAGGCAGGCAGTGCCTTTTTGACTATTGGGGCTGGAGCCATAGGACAGCAGGAAGGGCATTTCCCTTTTATGCGGCTGACCCAGGTTCCGTCCCTGGTATCCCGTATGTTCCCCCGAGCACCACCAGGAGTAACTCCTGAGTGCAGAGTCAGGAGTAAGACCAGAGTATAGCCGGGTGAGACCCCAAAACAAAACAAAAATACTTAAGGAAGTTGCTGCCTGGGGGAGTCAGGTGAAGACACCTCCAGGCTCCTCTGAATGGGATTTGTGCTAACCCCCTCCCGAAAGCTCCATGCGGGGTTCAAGGAATGCTAGAAGTAGGTCTGCCCCGGGACCCTCAGTGCTTAGACCACATTCTGTGATCCCTTATGGCATCACATAACTGAAGGGGCAGGTGAGTCACCAAAAATTGGTCTGGAATTTATGACCTATTGAATGTTTGATTTGTACTCATTTCACACACACACACACCTTTATTTAAACACCATGGTTTATTAAGTTGTCATGATTTGTTACAGGCATTCAGTATTCCAACACCCATCTCAACACCACTGTCACCTTCCCTCCATCATTGTCTCGTTTTCCCAACCACCCACGCTTCCCCCCATAACAGGTCGACAGTAACTTATTTGATATTGCTTGTTACCGCTAAATGACTAACAAAATGATAAAAAAAAAATTTCAGTAGAAGAAAATTTGTAGGAAATTGTTTCATCACACCGTGGGAACATGAAGTCCTTGTCCGAGGGTTTACTAAGCTGCTGCAAGTCAAGCCAGCTGTGTTGCTTTTGTTACTTGGGACGAGTTGGCATCTACGTTCCATTCTCATCCGACCTGATATGCTCCTACTGGGGTGTCAATGCTACAAAGTTTGGAATGTGGTCGTGTGCTCCAGAAAATCAAGAATAAGATTTGTACTCTTCATTTCATGTAGCCTGGTGCGCCAAAAAAGTTCTTGGATAAAAAGGTCGCTAGTGGGAAGGGTTCAGGAGCCCTGCCCCAGAGTCCTCAGCGCTGCCGCGTCAGAGGAGCAAAGGAGAGAGGTCAGGCTCTGGAGCCAGGGGACTCTCTGTCCCCACAGCCGCTGTGGAGATGCCGTGGGAAGCGTGGGCACTGGCAGAGAAATAAGCAGTGATGACAAGTGTTTCCTCAGACTTGTAAATGGTTTTGTGAATATTTTCTCTAAAACATGCTGCTTTTTTTTTTTTAAGCAAAGTGGAAGACGCTTTCTACAAAGGTGATCTCAGGCTGAATGGAGAAAAGTTATGGAAGAAGAGCAGAACGGTGAGACGTGAACCCTGTGCGGAGAGAGATTGCTCTGCCCGCATGCAGCTCCTTGTACCACCATTGTCCTCTCAGCGTGTGTGTGTGTGGGGGGGCGAGTTAGAGAAGAGAGGAGAGAGCTTCCCTGAGAGGTGTGCCAGCCAGTTTCACCACACGCCATTTTCTCATACCCAGCGGTGTTCAGGGGGCTCGTATGTGGTGCTTGAACTCGGGTCAGCTGCCTGCAAGCCAAGCTCTTGACCCTCTCCCCCATGTTCTTAAAAAATTTGGTGGTGGAGTGCCAGAAACGTAAACTGGCAGGGTACTTGCCTTCCACATGACCAGCTGGCACCGTGTACATTCCCCAAACCGTGCCAGGACTGATCCCCGAGTCCTACCAGGTATGGCCCCCAAAAAACAAAAACAGATTTTTGGGGGTTGGGGGCTCCTCAGCAATGGTCATGGGACCCAGGGACCGCACCCAGTAGTACTGCCCCTTCAGTAGACCCTCCTGCAACACCCGGGTGCACGGCTCTGTGGAGGAGAGCTGTCACAGGTCACTTTATATGTTACTTTGGGGGCAGGGCCAGCGTGCTCAGAGGTTGCCACCAGCAGTGCTTGGGGGAACATGGTGCCAGGGATGGAACCTGCAGGCAAAGCATGTGTTCACTGTTGAGCTCTCTCCAGCCCAGCCTCTCTTACCCCTATCAGCTCCATCGTCCTGCTGTGCTTAAGTGAAGGAAGCCACTTCAAGGCAGTATAGTATAGAATCCAATGTTGTAAAAAGTCATATGTATACATACATACATATATGTATGTGTGTGTGTGTGTGTATATATACATACATATACATATATATGGGCTGGAGCGATAATAGCACAGCAGGTAGGGCATTTGCCTTGCATGCAGCTGACCCGGCAACCCGGGTTCAATTCCTCCGCCCCTCTCAGCCCAGCAAGCTACCGAAAGTATCTCGCCCACACAGCAAAGCCTGGCAAGCTACCCATATTTGATATACCACAGTAACAAGTCTCACAGTGGAGACGTTACTGGGCCCGCTCAAGCATATCGGTGAACAGCGATACAGGACAGTGCTACATACATATATATGTATACATGCACACACACAAACTCTTGGTTGGCAGGATGTGACTTAGTTGTAGACCACATACCTTATATGCATGAGACTGTGGGTCAGTTCCCAGGACTGAAGAAAAGAATTCTATTTAAAAACAAAAAAAATTTTTTAATGGATCACCTATGGATATAATAGGGATCATGCTTTCTATTTATCTTTGTTCTGGGGACCACATCCAGCTGTGCTCAGGGCATATTCCTGGCACTGCACTCAGGGATCACTCCTGGAATGCAGGAACCCTATGGAGTGCCAGGGATCAAACCCAGGTTGGCCAGTGCTAGGCAAGTGCCTTAGCTGCTGTGTTATTTCTAGCCCTCTTTATTTTTTTGTTTTGTTCTGGGTTTTAGAGGGTCACACCCAGCGATGCTCAGAGGGTACTCCTGGCTCTCTGCTCAGTGCTTAGGAGACCATATGGGATGCCAGAAATTGAACCCCGGTTGACTGCATGAGGCAAATGTCCTGCCCACTGTACTGTCGCTCCGGCCCCTTTATTTATTTATTTTTTTAATGCGAATGTTTTGCTGGGGATCCAACCCATGGCTGGGCTTGAAGCCAGAGCATCACACCTGGAAGAAAATTTAATTCAGAAATGAAGGGTTGAGCCAAATCTCCAGCCCTGAATTTTTATGAGTGCATCACTTTCATTATTAAAAAAGATCTAATAATGGCAAAAATTAACAAAACGATAAAAAAAAAGTGTAAGACAAAGATCCTTTACAGAGTTTGGAAGACTCAGAAGGCATTGACTGGCATAATTAACTCTTTGTGGCTAAGGAGCAAATTCCTAAGGAAATTATCCTTAGAGCTCCATCCCTTGGTGACCCCACACCCACCCCCCGGGGAGTCTGCACTTAATGCCCAGCACCTCCAGTCCCAGCCGGTCTTGATTGATACCCCCTCCCAAACTCCTGCCCAACTGTGGGTCCTGGGCATTAAGGGCAGCCTCCCCAGTGTGGGTGTGGGGTCACCAAGGGATGGAGCCCTCGTAAGGATAATTTCCTTAGGATATTTGCTCCTTCGGGCTCCAGGGGAGCCCGAATTATCCTAAGGATATGTCCTTAACCACATCCTAAGGATATATCCTTGACCTCATACTCTGGTCAAGCCACTTTCCTTTTTTCGGAGCACAGCTGGGGGAGCGGGATGTGGCCCAGCAGTGAAGGTTGCGCCTTCTACGTATGTTGCAGACCTAGGTTTGGCGGTCAGAGAGATGATTCTGAGGTTACTGTACATGCTTTGCCCAGGTTCAACCTCCAGCATGCCATGGCCCCTGGGGCATCACTGGAGGATGGAGGCCCCTGAGACACTGCCAGGGGGACCTGGGTAATCCCCGGCACCCCAAGGCCCAAGAAAGTTCTGCCACCTGCCTGCTGTCACAGTGAACCACTGATGAGTCCCAGTTAGCTGAATCTCAGGATGGGGCCCTGGGACCTCCTCAACATGGCTTGGGAGACCCCCATCAAAAAAATGTAAAATAAAGCTTGGTTTTTTATATACACACAGCTTGGGAGCCTCCCCCCCGCCCCAAGCAATATATAATAAAACTTGGGTTGATCTTCACACACACACACACACACACACACACACACACACACACACACACACACAGAGCAAACAAACTGGACTAGCCCCTGTGATTGGAGGCCCTGCTGCACCCAGTGATGAGAGTGGGTGGCACTGGGCCTAGTGCTAGAGGCCTGACTCCCTGGGGTGAGGCTGCTCCTTGCAGCCTAGCGAGCACCAGGCAGGGGCTCCCCGTGCTGTGTCAGCACCCCTGGAGAGGTTCCCGCTGCGGGTGGCTCAGGGAGCGCAGAGATGGAGCAGAGCCTATGGGGCCTTCTCTTCCCGTGCCCCCTGCCCGGCCCCCTCTCCCCCACCCAGGAGTGTGTCCTGCGGGAGGGCACTTCCCTGCTACTCACAGACACCAGCGCCCCTTTCTCTTCCCCCACCCAGCTTTCAGACACTGGTCACGGGAGCCTCGGCAGCCTCAGTGTCACACCACCTCTTGCCCCAATGTTCAGCTGTGGTTTCTAGATTTCTCCCAAGGAGGAGGAGGAAAGGCGGACCCCTGCCCCCCCTCCCCGCCCCGCCCCCAGCAGAACACTTGAGGCCCTGTGACAGGGCGTCTGATCGCCATGGTAACCGCAGCTGAGGGGAGATTTGAAATGGAGATAATTGGAAGCGCCCTTAATCCCAGCCAGTGTGGCTTTGTGTCTGGTGCTTCCCCTCCACAGGCCTTGCTAGAGAACAAAGCCCCCCTCCCCTCCCGTGGGGCCAGGGGCTGACTGTTGACTAGGGCAGGGCGGGAGTGGAGCAGGTGCCTCGGGGAGCTGTGCCTCTAAATCTGTGCACAGCTCACTGGGGAGGGGGTCCCGACAAGGACAGGCTGGGACTGGGCGGGGGGGGGGGGGGGGGGGGGGGTCGTATACTGGGCATTAAGCACAGTCTCCCCGGAGTGGGTGTGGAGTCACCAGGGGATGGAGCCCTCCTAAACCCAGTCTGCGGGGGGCTTTCTGGGAAAGAGAATATAGTCCCCTGTCTCCACCCTCTGCCCCAGAAATAGGCCCAAAAGGACCCACTCTCCATCGCGCTGGCCTTAAGGGGGCAGCAACAAGCACAGGGTGTCTGTGTCAGTTAGATAAGTTGTTTTTCTCTGTATGGCCACTTGTATCTTTTACACTCTGCATACTGTGTTTTATTTGCTAAAAATGTGAATGTTAAAAGATTTTTTTTTTTTGCTTTTTGGGTCACACCTGACGATGCACAGGGGTTACTCCTGGCTCATACACTCAGGAATTACTCCTGCTGGTGCTCAGGTCAGTGGACCATACGGAATGCTGGGAATTGAACCCAATTGAACGGGTCGGCCACATGTAAGGCAAATGCCCTACCTGCTGTGCTGTTACCCCTGCCCAAAAGATTTTGAATGAAGTCATGCCAGGAAAGGTCAGGCAGAGCCCCCAAGCCTCGCATTTCTCGGCATTGGTATGCTTTTGTATTTTGGGTCACTCCTGGTGCTGCTCAGGGGCCCATGCAGTGTCCTGGTTGGGACCCAAGGAGCGAGGCAAAGCAGGAGCCCCAGCCCTTGGCGCTATCTCCCCCACGCAGTGGAAAGCTAAGGAGGAGAGTCAAAACCATGGTACAGTGGATCAGGCGCTTGCGTTTTTCTGACCAAGGTTCGGTCCTCAGCATCATGTACGGTTCCCCCAGCCCCAGCAGGAGTGATCCCTGAGCACCGCCAGGTGGGACCCACAGTAGCAACAACAAAGCTAAGGAAGTAGACTTGATAACTGGTTGCCCTACAGCCCACCCCACGCCCCTCGGGGTGTGTGGGTAAGTCCACCCAGCAAACACACACGGGAGCAACCTCTCCCTGCTGCTGCTGTGTGCCTCTCCTCAGCCCAGAGCAAAGCTAGTTACCGCTTCCTGTCAGGCCCCTCAGGCCTGCAGGGGGTGGAGTGTTTGCCTTGTACCCAGACAGCCTCGATTCCATCCCAGCATCACATAATGGTCTCCCCGCACCTCCAGGAGCCATCCCTGAGCACAAAGCCAAGAGTACTCACCAAGCACCACTGGAAGTGCCCTCCCCCAAAAAAGTGAGACTGTGGCTCATTTTGGAGGGGGGAGGAAGGGTTGCTTATCGCCAATCCTGAGCAGGCCTGAGCAATGCTGAGTAGAGTGCGATGTGCCCCATGCTCTCGTGGAAGCAGTGCACGGCCCTGGGGTCACTTGCCCCTGGGTGTGGCAGTCCCTTATTCCAGAGCTGCCCAGTGGATTTGGCCTTGACCCCTTGAGCCCGCCGCAGCAGCAGCACCCAGCTGGACCCTCTCTCAGTGACGCTGAACCTTTGGGAGCTGAGTCCTCCTTTGGGTGGCGTGATGGCCACTGCCAGTGCTGGACAGGGCAGCCTCTTTCCTTGCCCTTCCTCAGAGTCATGCAGCTCAGATGTCGCCGGGTCTCACCTGCCGCCCCTCACCTTTGTATCGTCTCCTTTTCTAGGTGAAAGTGGGAGATGCACTGGACCTCGTCCTCGAGGAGAATAAGGACGCAGAGACGGAGACCGTGATGCGGATCCTCCTGAAAAAGGTGTTCGAGGAGAAGACGCAGAGCGACAAGTTCAGGGTGGTGCTGCGCCGGTGGAAAAGGCTCCAGCTACCGAAGAAGAATGCGGCCAAGTGAGCGGGCCGCCAGCTGCCGAGAGGACTTAACATTCAAATAAATTTCTCTTTTATCTGAATCTGCTGGGCTGTTCCGTAATGATGGGAGGCTGCAGTCTGTGAGAGCCCCTTCCCAGCTGCATTCCCCCTGGCCTCACACGATTTCTCCGTGCTTTGTGCTCTGAGTGCACCCATAGGCTGGATGGACTGTGCCAGAGGGGCACTAACCACCAGGCTACCCGCAAAAGAAACTCGCCTGGGTGTCGCTTACTGTTTGCCTCTGGTCACTGTCAGCCAGTTGCTCTCTTCGGAAGCTTCTTAAGGCAAAAGCCAACAGAATCCCCGGGGCTTGAGAGGGTGGTACAGTGGTAAGGTACTTGCCCTTGAACGAGGCCAACTTGAGTTTGATCCCCAGATGATCCCCTGAGCATCACAAAAGTGATCCCTGAGCACAGAGCCAGGAGTAAGGCCTTAATCAGGTTGGGTGTGACAACCAAAACAAAGAGCAGCTCCAGCCCCAGGGGAGGGGTGCCGGGACTCACCTTTCCCACCTGCATCTGGGGTAACATGCCTTGCTGCCTTCATACCCTATGGTGTGCAGAAGTCTGGATGAGTCAGGTTGTTCCAGCCAATTCCAAAAAGACAAGTTAGGGCCTATTTAAAGTAGACTTGAGGGGCTGGAGCACAGTGGGTAGGGCGTCTGCCTTGCACGTGGCCAACCCGGGTTCAATTCCCAGCATCCCGTATGGTCCCCCGAGCACCGCCAGGAGTAATTCCTGAGTGCATGAGCCAGGAGTAACCCCTATGCATCGCCGGGTGTGACCCAAAAATAAAAAAATTAAAAATAAGGTAGAGTTGGGCCAGAGCAATAGTACAGAGGGGAGGGCATTTGTTTGCCTTACACATGTGAGCAACCCAGGTTTGATCCCCAGCATCCCACGTGGTCACCTGAGCACCCCAAGGGGTAATTCCTGAGGGCAGAGCCAGGAGTAGCCCGTGAGCATCGCCGGATGTGACCCAAAAGGCCAAAAATAAGAGCTGAGATCAGGGTAACCACCCTGAGGTGAACTAAGGCATCCAGATAAACCTGAGTATAAGGTACTGATGCTAACAATGGTTTTTAAGTTTCTAAAAGAATTTTTTAAAGGGAAAGAATACTTGACAAGCCTCAGGTGACCCCTTAAAGCCTTTCAACTATTTGCTGATCCTTTATAGAGAAAATTGGGTGATCCCCAGGTTTAGGGTATCACTGTCACTGTCACTGTCCTCCTGTTGTTCATCGATTTACTCAAGTGGGCCCAGTAACGTCTCCATCGTGAGACTTACTGTTACTGTGTTTGGCATATTGAATACGGCACGGGTAGCTTGCCAGGCTTTGCTGTGCAGGCGAGATACTCTTGGTAGCTTGCCGGGCTCTCTAAGAGGGTATTACACTGAGTATTAATTGTCAGGTAAAAGTACATGAATACACAATTTCATCAGTGGAAATGATGAGGTCGACCAATTTTCCTTTCAAGAAAGTGTCAGGACGGGGTTGGGGCGGTAGGGCATTTGCCATGCATGCAGTCCACCCGGGTTCTATCCCCAGCACTCCTATGGTCCCCGAAGCGCCACCAAAAGTAAAAGCTAAAGTTCATCAAACATTCAAAAACTCTGACCCATAAGAGTAATGCTAAATTTTCCCTGTGCTTTAAAAATGGAGCAGCAAAGCCTGGATGGCAGCACATCTGTTTACAACATGGTTACTGAATATTATAAACTCACAGTTGGGCTGGAGTGATAGTACAGCGTGTAGGGTGTTTGTTTTCCTTGCACACTGCCAACCTGGGTTCAATCCCCTTCATCCCATATGGTTTCCCAAGCCCTGCCAGGAGTCATTCCTGAGCGCAGAGCCAGGAGTAAATCACTGAGCATGGCCAGGTGTGACCCAAAAAGCAAAAAACGCATAGTTGGTACCTACTGTCTAGGAAACCAAAAGGGTTTTTTCGTTTTTTTTTCCAAAATATTTTTTCTCATTGACTATGCATCTGGTCACCCAGAGTTCTGGTGGAGATGGACAAGAGATGAAGGTTGTTATCACACCCATTTAGTGTATCCGTTCTACCTTGTATGGAAGGGTAATTTTAATTTTCAAGCCTTATTATTTAACAGATATATTTTTAAGCTGCCATCAGTTCCTCTTATGGAATTTGGCAGTCAAAAACTTTCTGGCCAGATTGGTCCTAAAACAAAACAAACCAAGAAAATGTTCAGAGAGGGACAAAGGCTCCATATAGACTAGAGGCTTGCAGAGGGGGACTTGGGCTCACAGTGCAGGCCTGAGAAATAGCAAAAACCAGCATCAGTTCCCAGAGTGCCACTGGAGGAGTCACCTTTTCACCAGGCTGCCTCTTCAGAAGGACTATGCATCCTTGTTTATTCTGCTTCCCAGAATGTCTTCAACTGTGGAAAGAATAACACCCAAATCAGGAGTGTTTGGGCCCAACACTGAAAGCCTTAAACCAGCTGATTTCAGAAGGAAAGTGGCATGTTATTTGAAAGCTGAAATAAACCGTGGGGCCACAGAGCCCGGAGTAACTCTTGAGCATTGCTAGGTGTGGCTCAAAAACACATTCTTTTACGTTGGGAGGCCCATACTGGATTCCCAGAGCTGCATGGTCTTCGGAACACTGCCCGGAGCAACATCTGACCACAAAATCAGAGTAACCACTGAGCACCACCGGTGTACCCAAAAAAAGATTGCTTTAAAACTAACTTGGAATGGGCTGGAGCAATAGTACAGTGGGTAGGGTGTTTGTCTTTCATATGGCACACCCAGATTCGATCCCCGGCACCCCATATTGTCCCCCGAGCCCGCCAGGAGGGATCCCTGAGTGCAGAGCCCAGAGTAACTCTTGAGTATTGTAGGTGTGGCTCAAAACCAAAACAAAACAAATGAACTTAGAATAAGTCATTTGCAGGGCAAACAAAAAAATTTCAGTTTTACCACTTGTAAAATTGTTACTGGGTCAGTAACAATAAAAGGTTGCCTCTCACGCCATTGGGGAGTCTCAAAGCTAGCACCTTACATGTGTAAGGCATGTACTCAACCGAGCCAAATCCCCATCCCAGATGTTCCAGTATGAGTGACGTATATGATGATTTGGGTATATGTATTGCCCATACTTTCCTTGTTCTCTTCACTATGGAAAGTTGTGAAGTCTTCAGTAGTAGGCGAATGCACAATAAGTGATGGGCCCTTAGAGTTAGGCTGTGTCCCCACTATGACGGGAGATAGTACAGAGAAATAGTACAGTGGGTAGGGCATTTGCATTGCACATGGCTGACCCGGGCTCAATCCCCAGCATCCCACCTTGTCCCCTGAGCAGTGTCAAGAGTGAGTCCTGATTCCAGGAGTAACCCCTGAGCAATGCCAGCTGTGGGTTGTCTGTTTTTTTAAAATTCCCCTCGGAATTTTGGGTATCAGTTTCTTGCTGGAAAATGGCAATCAGGGTACTACTTTCTTTACATTGTCAAGTCGCAGGTGGGAGGTTAGATGAGCTGATGCAATCTAGAACGCAGGAAGGGTGATGAGAAGGTCTGCTGTTGGCGATGTGCTTGATTTCTCTACACGGCAGGTTCAACTCCATTGCAGATTTCTCTTTTTAATAAAAAAATCAAACTAAGGGGCTGGTGCAATAGGACAGCTGGTAGGGTGTTTGCCTTGCTCGCGGCCGACCAGAGATCAATCCTTGGTATCCCATATGGTCCCCTGAGCACCGCCAGGATTAATTCCTGAGTGCTTAGTCATGAGCATCTCTGCATGCGACCTAAAAAGAAAAAAATAAAATAAGAGGGGCCAGGGCAACAACACCGAGGGGAGGGCACTTGCCTTGCGTGCAGCCAACCCGGGTTCAATCTCTGGCACCCCATGGATCCCCCAAACACCACCAGGAGTAATCCGTGAGCTCAGAGCCAGGAGTAACACCCCTGAGCATCGCTGGGTGTGACCCCAAACCCCCAAATAAATAAATAAAAATGCTTGTTTAAAAGAAAGTTCCTAAATAAATAGAAGTTAAACCAAAACCTCTGGGACCCAGGGGGCAATCGGTGGCTGAAAGCGCCTGCCTGGCCAGCATAAGACCATGAGCTCAATCCTCCATGACTCCAACTCACCAGGGGAAACCACTGTCCTGGACAGTGGCAGTGCACCTAGAGTGGGTACTGCGGCCAGGAGTGCGGCCCCTGGCGGCCCCAGGCGAGCACTACAAGCAGAATATGTGCCTGTCCAGCAAATGAGTAAAACTCCTGGTGAGGTACCAGTGCACAGGTAAACTGTGCCACCCCTGAGCAAACAGCAATAAAGGGAGAGACGGGATGGAAAAAGAAAACACGGAGTGTGCCCTTGCCTGTGGTCATCGTTGACTGCAGTGCAGGGGACTAGAGATGAAACAAATGCCCTTCATAAAGACAGGCGGGAGGGACCAGAGCCATAGTACAGCGGCTAGGACATTTGCCTTGCATGAGGCTGGCCCAAGTTCAATCCCCAGCATCCCAGATGGTCCCCTGAGATCCGCCAGGAGTGATTCCTGAGTACAGAGCCAGGAGGAAGTGCTGAGCAGTGCCAGGTGTGGCCCCAAAACACAGTGCTCCCCACTCTCACTCATTGCTCGGCCCAAGCCGAGCTGGTTGCTGGCACCATTGAGGCTGAGAGCTGCGGAGTGAAAGGCTCTGCGTGCTTGCGGGGCGGGGCAGGGAGGAAGATTCCCCCACACCCTAGTTCAGAATGGTTGGCAATGCCTAGAGGTAACTGTGGTTGTCATCACAAAAGAGATGACATGGGCACTGAGTGGCCAGAGAACGGTGATGCCGTAAGCACCTGTCAGTGTACAGAGAGCCCCAACAAACAAGAATTCTCTGACCCTCAAATGTGCCTGAGAACCCCTGTTTGACGGAATGACAAAAGTGCCTGTCAGGATAAAAGAGGAGCGGGGACACGCCCAAGTCCTACTGCCATGGCTGCTCCCACAGTGCTCAGGACGATCTGGTGCTGGGGGTGGTGGGGTCTGGAGCTCCCGCATGTAAGCATGTGCACCAGCCCTCGGAGCTCATCTCTCAGATTCAACAATTTTTTTGGGGGGGGGCACACTCGACAGTGTTTATGGCCTATGCCTGTCTCTGCTTATTTCTACTGGGGTGCTCAGGAGACAGTTTGAAGTGAGGGCTCAACCAGGGCTGAATCGTGGTCCCTGCCTGCAAAACACATGAGGCAGCCCTTTGAGCCCATCCAGCTCTCTGGGTCCTTTTTAACTTTTTTTTTCTTTCTTTCTTTCTTTCCTTTTCTTTTTTAGTTGTTTGTTTTCTGTTTTGGGTTTTTTTTTGGGGGGGGGGGGCGTTACACCCAGTGATACACAGGGATTACTCCTGGCTCTACACTCAGGAATTACTCTGGGAGGTGCTCTGAGAATTATATGAGATTCCAACGACTGGTCCTGGGCTAGCCACCAGTGAGATAAGTGCCCTACTCCAGTGAGTATCAGTGAGTGTAGTATCACTCCAGTCCCTATTTGCAGTTTTTAAAGGACAAACAATTTAAAGGTATTGGGACCTAACCAGATATTTTACTAGTAATGATGAAATTCTTTCAGGGGGAAAAAATGCTCTAGAAGGAAACAATGCCAATTGCATTTCTCTGTTAAATAACACTTACTATATATTTCCTCGAAAGCTCCTCGTGACATATTCGATATGCCAAATACAGTAACAAGTGTCACAATGGAGACGTTACTGGTGCCCACTCGAGCAAATCGATGAACAATGGGAGGACAGTGACAGTGACAGTGACTGTATTTCCTGGGAAATGCCATCGATGGCTAGGCAATAGTTTATGATTTTAGCATTTGGAACAGAGAAGAAGACATTTGAGAGATACTTTTTTTTTCTTTTTTTTTTTGGTTTTGATTTTTGGGGCACAGCTAGTGGTGCCCAAGATCTGCTCCTGGCTCTGCTCTCAGGAATTACTCCTGGCTCAGGAGATCACATGGGATAGATTGAACCTGAAACAGCTGCATGCAAAGCAAGTGCCCTACCACCTGCTGTATCACTCCATCCGGAAGAATACTTCTTAAGTTATAATAAGTAATGATTTGGAAAACAGGAATATATATCTGCCATTTTCAAGAAACTGAAAGAAACTCACTATGGTGCTGTACATTTCATTAACCTTCTTGTGGGTCTGGGGGTCCGCACCTGAGGCGTTCACCGTGCTCTTCCCAGCTTAGTGCTCAGGGGTCACTACCAGTGGTGCTCAGGGGACCATGCCATGCCAGGTACTGAGCCAAGGCCTCCCCCATGCAAACTGGCATGAACCTTTCTGCTATATTATTTACGGGAGAGGGCCTTTTCTCAACTTTTCTCAGGGGAATGCCACATCTGATGGTCTTAGGGCCTGCTCAGGGATTACTGCTGACTCTGTATTCAGGGGGTCGTGCCTGGTGGTGCTTGGTGAACCATGTGGGGTGCCAGGATTTGAACCTCTGTTGCTCGTGTGCCAAGGTGGCAAGCGTCTTAACCCTTGTGCTACCTCTCCGGGCCCCACAAATCTTCTCAAGGGCATGCAATTGCGCAATGTATCTCACACACGAGCGGTAACACTAATCAATTCTGCATTTTTCATCGTGTACATCTTGGTTTTCACAAAATCAGTTTGCAGGAACACCCCAGTCAGCTTACGGACAGAAGCCCAAATGTGCTTGTCTTCTCGCTGCCCTCGGAGAGCGAGTGGATGTGAAGACCCGCCCAGAGGATGATTTACCGGGTCCAGCAAAAGCATTGCGACGCGGGACAGGGCGGTCCCTGGAGCCAACTGAGACCCCTTCCCTCGGGGGGCCCTTAGAAGGGAGCAGGTGCGCATACGTGCCGTTGTGCTCCTCTCCCCAGGACCCCGCGGGCACTGCCAAGCTCTCCGAAATTGTGCCGTGCTCTTCGTGTGTGTGTGTGTGTGCGCGCGCGTGCTCTTCATTTCTGAAAAATTATTTTTATTTGAGGGAGGGAGCATTCTGGGTGGTGCTCGGGGTACAGTGTTGGGAATCGAACCGGGGAATACCTCACCCACAACCTGCACTCTGGCCTTTGGCGTTATCTCCCGGGCCCTGTGCTACCACCTGGAAGAGTGATGTGGAATGTACTTCTCAGTCTCTCTTTGTGGCTCCCCCATTTCACTTGAAGGTTGGGGTCTGCCCTACAAGAGACAGAACAAGGCAGCAAAAATCACTGCCTTGTTCTGTTCTGGAAAGGATATTTGTTTTGGGTTTTGTTTTTGGGGGATTGGGGCTGTGCTCTGTGCTGCCGAGGGTCTACTCACGGCTCTGCTAGGAAAAGGGAGCACTCCTGGCAGAGTGCAAAAGACCCTGGCTTTGTGCCTGGGGGTAGCTGCCCAGTGGTGGAAATGGTGTGGGAGGACCACATGCAAGGCAAGCCCCTTAGCCCTGGACCCTCTCTCTGGTTCCTCAGCAAAGCTGATTTAAATCTTGCTCTCCCTTTGACTGTGGCTCCACCAGTTTAACAAATCCCAATCTCTTGTTGGTCTTTAAAACTTTGAGTTTGGAGAGGAGATTCTGTTTTTTGTTTTTTGTTTTTTTTTTTTTTTATGTTTTGGGCCGCACCTGGTGATGCTCAGACGTGTTACTCCTAGCTGTACACTCAAGACTCACTCCTGGTGGTGCCAGGGGGACCCTATGGGTTGCCAAGGATCAAACAAACCCAGGGCTGGCCGCATGCAAGACAAGTACCTCACCAGCTGTGCTATCACTCTGGCCCCTGGAGAGGAGAGTCTAATGATAATGGTACAAAGCCCAGCATCTCTGGCCTGAAACAATTCTCAAGATGCATGTAGGGATGAGCACAGAAACCTTGGCTTCTCTCTGCACTCAGCTGAGGCAGTGTCAGACGGGACCTGGCTGGGCTGACCCTACACCCCTACACACACACACACACACACACACACACACACACACACTCAGGCAGGACCTAGCTGGGCTGACCCTACACACACACATACACACACACACACACACACTCACACACCCTCAGGCGGGACCTAGCTGGGCTGACCCTACACACACACACACACACACTCCTGTCCCCGCTCTACTCCTTACCAGCAACCCCTCCCAGATGTGTCTCTCCTGCAGAGGAAAGGCAAGTGCAGCAGAGCTGTGAGTGAGCGCAGACAGCCCTACCCAAGTTCGGCTACTTCTTTGTGTGTTCGTTTGGGGCCCACACTCAGCAGTGCTCAGAGCTTACTCCTGGCTCTGCACTCAGGGATCACTTCTGGCGGGGCCCAGGGTTTGGGGAGACCCTAGGGAGTCAGATTAGGGTTAGGGTTGGGTAAAGGATTAGGTTTCTGTAGGAGTTAGGTTTTAGGTGTGTGGTTTTTGTTTTTAGGAAGGAGGAAAAGTGGAAATACAGGAGGACCTGAAAAAACAATTCCAAGGGAGATTGGCTGAGGGGTGGGACTTGAGATGCCATCTGCACTCCCACACGACCTCTTCTAACCCCATTGCTCCTTTTCAATTCCGTCAGGCCTCTTTGCCCTGAGAGCCTGAAATTCAAACTGGGCAGTACCAAGGCCTGGGCCTAGAAGTTTAATAGTAGCAAAGCGGCAGCAACAGCATTCCCTCACCTGCATCCCACTTTCCACATACCACAGATACTGCAGGGGTCCAAAAGCCTGCTCAGGTGGTTAGAGAATTATGGCAGATACTGATGTTGAAACAAGGTGTGAGTTTCCTTACAAGACTAAACAGTCTAAGAATCTCCTCTCTACTCCTATGAATGCACCTTTGAATCCAGTGGAAAGAGTCAATCATAAGGGCAAGCTGTGTGACAGAGGGAGCACCAAGCTCTTTCAGCCCCAGCTTTCCAACAGAAGAGGGCCAAGATGAGCCCGGAGAGATAGTACAGTGGGTAGTGCACTTGCCTTGTAAATGACCAATCTGAGTTCGATTCTTGGAATTCCATATGGACCTCCAAACTCCGTCAGGAGTTATTCCTTAGCCAGGAGTAACCCCTGAGCATCACTGGTGTGATCAAAAAAACAAAAGAAAGAGTAAAAAAGTAAAGAAGGGCTGGATTGATAACACAGTGGGTAGGGTGTTTGCCTTGCATGCAGCAGACCTGGGTTCAATTCCCAGCATTCCATATGGTCCCCTGAGCACTGCAAAGAGTAATTCCTGAGTGCAGAGCCAGGAGTAACCCCTGTGCATTGCCGGGTGTGACCCAAAAAGCAAAAAAAAAAAAAAAAATTAATAATAAAAAATAAAGAAAAAAGGGTGAAAATTTAAAGAACCAAATCAGTCACAGGAAATCCACAGTGGCCAGCTGCTAGCATGGCCATCTGGGGCTTAGACAAAAATAGAGTCATGGTATTATCCAACAGGACCATAGACTGTGGAATAAAACTGAAAACAGTATTTCATTCATATTTCTATTAATTCTCTTTTAATCACTTCAACATTGTATATCTGGATTATTTATTATGCAACTCTAAGAAGTAAAATTTAACATGTTAATATGCATTTTTAGTTTCGTATCTTGGTGACTGATTGTACGCAACAAAGTGGTCAAACATATCCATCTAAATTTTTTAAACGCCTCATGTTAAAAGGTAAAGGTAAAGGTAAATGCCCTCCCGTTGATCGTCGATTTGCTCGAGCGGGCCCAGTAACGTCTCCATTGGAGACTTTGTTGTTACTGTGTCTGGCATATCGAATACTTTCGGTAGCTTGCCGGGCTCTCCGAGAGGGGCGGAGGAATCGAACTCGGGTCGGCCATGTTGGCCGCGTGCAAGGCGAACGCCCTACCAGCTGTGCTATCGCTCCAGCCCTAAACGCCTCATGTTAAAATATAAATAAGTAATTAGTTGGGGGCAGGTTGGGGGGATGGAGAGAGGTGACATTATACCCCTAAAGAATAACTCCTGGTGGGCTCCAGGGACTAAATGGGGTGCTGGGGATCAAACCCTCATTAGCCATGTGCAAGGCAAACGCCCTCTCCACTACACTATATCCAGCCCCCAGTAATTAGTTTTTTTAAATCAAGAGCACCAATTTTTGGAGTCAACTTACCACCACTAGAGGTCCTGGCTCTGCCAGCTCTGTGACTCTGGCTAAGCAACTTAGCTCTGGAGGTTGACAACCCAATGAGCTGGAGTGCATGCCTTGGATGCAAGAGACCCGGGTTCAAGAACTGGCACAGCAAGGTCTGCATAGCACCTCAAGGAGTAAAACCCAGCACCAAGCCAGGAAAAGCTACTGAACGTTGTCACATGTGGCCTACACACAGGAAAATAAAAAAGAAAATAAATAAAATTGACCTGCTTCCCAGATTCCATGAGACAATGGTTCATCCCCAGCCTGGTCCTAACCCATTATAGGCTTTCAGAATACAGGGTATCTTTTTCTGTTTGTTTGTTTTTTGGGTCACACCCGACAATGCACAGGGGTTACTCTTGGCTCTGCACTCAGGAATAACTGCCGGTGGTGCTCGGGGGACCATATGGGATGCTGGGAATCAAACCTGGGTTGGCCACATGCAAGGCCCTTCCAGCTGTGCTATTGCTCCAGCCCCCCAGGGTATCTTTTGGAAGAACAGAGCTCCCTGAAAGCTAGGCCCCAGGTCGCATCACACACAGCTGTCACTGCACGTGGTTGTGGAAGGAGGGACTGAGGCATTACACACACTTAAACTCTGTCAAGGACAGTTAGGCACCTGGGATAACAAATCCTTACTCTTTAAACTAGAACCAATTTGGGCTGGAGACATAGTGTAGAGGTTAAGATGTTTGCCTGGAAGTCAGTTTAACATGATCATGGTTTAACCCTCAACATCACAAAGTTCCCTGAGCAGCACCACCAGAAGCGGCCCCCAGCACCAGTGGGTGTGACTCCAAAACCAAACCAACCAACCAACTAACCAAATGACCAAAAAGATAGTAAAGCAGGTAAGGAGGGCACTTGCCTTGCACATGGATAACTTGGTTTGATCCACTGGCACCCCATCTGGTCCCTCCAAGCCTAGAGATCCACCAAGAATGATGCCTGAGTGCAGAGCCAGGAGTGAACCCTGAGTACCACCAGCTATGGCCCCAAAATAAAAAATAGAAATCAACAAGCACATTCCCCCTGCCAAAATGCTCGGGCAGTACCATCACCCTGAACCAGTACCCACAAGACTGAACCCTTGTAAACCCACCTCTTCCACTGACCTCAAAGCCAGCATCTCATTCAGCCCAAATTCAGAAGTGGTCAGTTCAACAAGAACATAACAGGAAACCACCTATTTCAGCACAGATCTGTTCCTAATGATCAGTGAAATGTCAGCCCTCGCCTTCTGGTTTTGTTGTTTTGCTTTTGGGCTACACCCAGTGGGCTCTGGGAACCATAGGGGGATCAAACTCAGGTCGGCTCTGTGCCAGGCAAGTATCCTACCTGCTGTACTATCATTCGTGCCCAGTCCTCTCCTTCTGTGAACAGAGGATGTATGAAGCCATTGTACTGCAGTGGTTCTGAGTGTAGCCCAACACCACTGTATTTGAGGACACAGCCAGCCATGCAAATTGGCTGGTGCCACCTAGACCCTGGCTCAGGACTGGGGCCGGGCCTGCCATGACTTGCCCCCTGAGGAATGCTGCCCCTAGCGGCTACTGAAGAAATCCCACACAGATCCAGTTTGGGAAGACCTCAATGACCCTTCCCATCAACTGGGACTAATTCTGAGGAGCAACACCACATACTCTGGGACTCCCAAGTGGGTGGGAGTGAAGCTAAGACTTCAGTGGAGCCGAAGTCCTCTCTACCCTCCACCCCCTCGCAGAAAAGCACACCCAACCTCAATCCATAAGAATCCCAACCCCAGACTCTGTCCCTGCCGTAATTTCTTTTATAATCATCAACTATGCTTGTCCCCAGAACACGCAACCCATCACATCACAATGATTTCAGCGCCAGCAAGTCTACAACCCACAGCTGAGACTGGACCCGCTGGGACCGAGAGGATGTGGGTGATAGAAACGCCCTGACTTGCCCTTGAGTCTTCGTGTGGTGGCTCAGGGGGGACTTTGGCTTGAGACTTGTAGTGTGGTGGAGAGACAGGTGGGTTCAAATCCTAACATGGTATTTTGACCATCATATAAATCAGACAAGAAATGTACCTCTGCATCCTTACCACAAGTCAGAGAAGTGACCATACCATAAGACCCCGTATTTTGGGGGGAGGATTAAATGAGGTAGCATACCTGCTCGGCAGGCCTTCATTTGCTTTCTTGATTTGAAATAATCGTGGTACTTACCTCACGAGACTTCTGAGAGGCTAACACCCCATCTTCCAGAACAGCAGTGAGCAGCAGGTCAGGCACGGGCTGTCATCACAGGAGGCCCCAATGCTTCATCTTTCCTCCCCCACAAGGCCTGGAGAGTCTAAGCTTTATCGTCAAACTTCCCTAGAGTTCATTTCCCTACACCATTCCAAGCCAATGATGAAGATTCACCAGGTGTGGAGTTCTTATTCGTGGGGACGAAATATTTAACACAAGTAAGCATACATACACTGAAATTTGCTGTGTATTTCATCTTGGCAGACATAGTCAGAAGCAGCTTGTTTTGCTTAAACTTCCTTGTGGATTTAGAGGTTGGGTCTCCAGTCTCTGACCAGCCCTAACCTGCTTTGGCACAGATGTGTCAGGCACCCAACCAAATAAAGAAACAGTCACTGCAGGAAAAGACTGTCATCACCAGCCACAAGTTTGTATCTTGTGCCTCGTGGGCCAAGAAATAGGTTTCTCTGGCAAGAAATTTTTACTATAAAATATTGGTTTATAATCAGCCAAAGGGGTGAGGGGAAAAAAAACATCCTTTTCTACTGAGTAGATACAATGTTGGTTAACACAGGGAGATGGCTCAAAAAAGCAGAGCACATGCTTTGCATATGGCAGGCCTGGGTTCCATAACAGGCACCACATGGTCCCCTGGGCACTGTAGGCACTTCCCCTCCCCCCCCCAAACCAAAGCAAACCAAAGCAGAGCTGTGAGGAACCAAGCACCAGGTGGAAAAGAAAGACCTGAGTGGGGCTGACTACACAGCAGGGTTGGCCTGGCACTGGTCAAAAGATGAGGCAATGGGCTGGAGCAATAGCACAGCGGGTAGGGTGTTTGCCTTGCACGCAGTCGACCTAGGTTCGATTCCCAGTATTCCCATATGGTCCCCCGAGCACCGCCAGGAGTAATTCCTGAGTGCATGAATCAGGAGTAACTCCTGAGCATTGCCGGGTGTGACCCAAAAAGAAAAAAAAAAAAAGATGAGGCAAGATCAAAGGTGCTTCCAGTGATGGGACCCGTAGGTGCCAGTGTGATAATCGGGCAAGAATGTGTTTGATGGGGGCTGGAGCGATAGCACAGTGAGTAGGGTGTTTGCCTTGCACACAGCTGACCCGGGTTCAATTCCCAGCATCCCATATGGTCCCCCGAGCACCACCAGGAGTAATTCCTGAGTGCAGAGCCAGGAGTAACCTGTGTGCATTTCCAGGTGTGAGCCAAAGAGAAAAAAATGTGTTTGATGACTTGTCAGTTACTCAGCTGTAGATAGTGAAATGCTATGAGCTGTCCCCGACCCGGGACCTCCAAGAAGTCAAGCTCTCTTTCTTGTCCACACTTTCCCCTGCACTGACAGAAATAAAGACCCATTCTGCAAAATCTGGACCCCAAGAAAACAAGACACACAGGGCTGGAAAGATAGTACAATGGGTAGGGTGCTTGTTTTGCATGTGGCCAACCTGGGTTTGATCCCTGACACCACATATGGTTCCTAGTACCACCAAGATTAATCCCTGAGTGCAAAGCCAGGAGTAAGCCCTGAGCACCACCCAGTATGGTCCAAAATCAAACCAGGAGAAGAAAACAAACAAAAAAAGACTCTGACAAGACAATTTTTTTTCTATTTTTATAACATTTTATATAACTCATAAAACAGTGCTTGTATAAAAATTCACACAAAGTTGCTAGAGAGCATACAATTTCCAAAAAAATGTCCTGGGTTGTTTTATTTTGTTACATTCAGTTTTCTAAGGATGCGCTCCAACCAATGGTAAAATGCAGACATTATGTGATACTTCATTATCTTTGGTAAAACTATGCTCATTATTTTGTCTCCTCACAGTATTAACTCTGATATCCACTTTGTGCAGGGACTGCTATCACTAGGATGTCAGAAAAACATTAAGGCTGGATCTACACGAGGCAAGTACTTCCCATCGGCAGTCAGAGCGCCTCAGCCCTCACCCCCCCTCTGCATAGCATTGTCCATCTGTCCGCCCAGCCAGCCAGGCAGGGCAAGCGTTTGCTGACCTGCCATCAGAGGCACTGAGACCACCTCTCAGCAAGGGTGGAGGGAGGTGGGAACTGAGGCCATCCCCACAGGAAACCAAGGGGCCCTGGTGGGCTGTGGATGGCCACTGCCACAGCTTGTCCATGCGCTACAAAGTAGATCCCATCGGTGGTTTGATGATTGCTGCTGATGTGATGGACCCCCACCCCACCCCCAAACTTAAAGAAAGGACGGCTGGGGCTGACATCACGGGTGGGGGGGGGGGCGAGGGGTTGCGGGGTGGGGGGCGTGGGTGCGCACCACCCATGACACTAGGCATGACATTTTCCCTGTCAAATGTTGGTTGTCATGTAGACACAGCCCAAGTGAACTGAAGCAGGATTAGAACACTGAGTACATTCATGACTATCTTCATACATTCGTTTCAAAGTTCCTAACCGAAAACGAGGCTCACTACCACCTATCGTGATTGGCTATTTTACTCAACATCAAAGTGTGCGCTAGCTCTTTAGTCCTCCCATACGAGGCTGAAACCCAAACAAACAAAACCAAGTAAGTTAAAAAACAAAACAAAACAAAACACCAAAGGCTTTTCGGATGGGGAGAGGGAGAGGGGTATGTCAAGAGACTTTTAAATGGAAAACATTATGTTTAGAGAAAGGTGACTATTCTGTACTTCTATTGCTTTATGTAAAGACTGCCCCTGGGGTCCACCTCTGCGGTGGGCAGGGAGGGCGGAGGGTCCGCAGGTGCGTCCAGGTGGGACACCAGAGGGACGGGGAACAGCTCCCAGCGCGCGCATCTCTCCGACAGAACAAGAACAGGACTCTAGAGATTTGGGGTGGAGAAGCCGTAACACGGGAAAGAGAGGCAGTTAAGGGAACCACCCAAATAACGGTGTCCAGAAACTCGACATGCGCTAGGATACGGAGAGGCGTTATTTCCCTCCCAGAACAGGGGACCCGTTGACTTCTCTAGAATGAGGAGCTATGACTTTTAATCATCAAGACGTGATTGTGCTTCGGAAGTGACAGGGTGACGTTTCCACCCTCGAGAAAGCAGGGCATTTTTCACATGGCTTGGAATCCTCTTGGACACTTGAGAGGGACCAGGAACAAGTCCCCTGGTGTGCTCCAGCCGGCGGGGCTGTGGGCGAGAGTCCGGGCGCCGTCTTTGGGTCGGGCGTTGTGCGCGCGGGCACGAGTGGGGACAGACTAAGGCAAGAGAGGAAGGCCCGAGGGAGGGGCAGAGGCGGGTCTCCCAGCTGCTCCGGTCCCTTCTTCTTTCTAGGCACGAAGAGGGTGAACGCGTGCTGGAGGTCCCCTGGGTCTCACTCGAGCTTTCTACGGGAAGAAGAAATGAGTGTGCACGTGCGGGCGGGCTCGGCTGTGCAGGGCCGCTCCGTCCCTGGGTTCCTAAATTTCAAATTATTTAGGCTTGCAGTTTCAACAGAAATCATCCGTGACACGGAAAAGTAAATGTACTCAAGGTAGATTGGCAACCTTCCATTGCTCTGAATCCTGTGTTGGATCGTACATATTACCAACTCTCCTCTGCCCCCCTCCCAAAGCCCCCCACTGGGCGCAGGCAAAAATGATGCCAGACAGAAATCGGAACTGAAGTCCTCATCCATGAAGAAAAATTCACAGATCGTTTCTATTATCTCTACATTTCTATATTAAGCCATTAGGTTGTTAAATCTGTCACATCCTACGAGGGTTTTAGGACTACCCTGTGTGATTGAACTACCTAACTGTCTAGGTAACTGGTAAGATGCACTCCGTCTGGGGTACACCGTTTCCTTTCTCCCTTGGCCATGTGGACCCCAAAGACGAGTAACTGGTGACTGGATCATTTTTAAAGACTCCCAGGGAACAGACGCTGGCCAGCAGCGGCTGGACATTGCCAATGTGTGGGGAGAGAGGAGCGATCTCTGCCACAGAGGCTACGCGAGCAGCCAGACGCAGGACAGTAGGACCTTCTAGGGTGTTCAAGGCAAAAAAGCTCTGAGTGAAACCCAGGCGGGGGCACTGGAGTTCCAGTTGAGGTGGCCTGTGTCCTTGTAAGGCCGGGCATCCCTCGATGGGCCCCCTGGCCTGGTTGCCCTGAGGACCACAGTTGTGCGGGGAAGGGGGGGGGGCGTTGACCCAGAACTGGTGAGGCACCTGCCATCCAGAAAATGCACATGGGGCAAGTAAACAATTCTTGGGGGCAGGGGGGCCCCCAAGGGTGGACCCATCCTGAAACCTAGCAAGAAGCCCCCCACAGCAGTTTTCCAAGGAAATGTGTGTGGCCTCCGCCCTTGCGTGGCTGTGTGTGTGTGTGTGTGTTTGTGTGTGCGGGGAGGGAAGGGTGGTGGAAGGCAGATGGAGACGGTGCGCTTCCACATTTATCTACATTCATAGCATCATATCGTCATCCAGTGTTCTCCTTACAGAGGGCAACCCCAGCCCGCCCTGCCGTGCACTCCCCAGGAAGCGGGGAGGAGCTGAGGTGGGAGGGTCCCCACCCCACTCTGCCCACCTTCCACAGAAGGGGCAGCGGAAGTTTCCAAGATCAGAAGTAAAAGACAAGATCAGTGAGCTTGGTCTCCTGGTCCCCAGGAGCAAGCCCCTCGCCAGCACTCACCGACACGGCACTTCTGACAATGTGGTACATTGGAAACCATCTTATATTAAAAAAAAAAAAAAAAAGACCAGCAATAGAAAATCATCTTACAGTACATCATCCCAAATATCTAAGATTCCTTTCTAAGTAAAATGGCCTCCGAAGAGACCGGTGATAATTACTTATTATTATCATTATTTTTTTAAAGGGTTTCATTTTTAATTAAAAAAAAAAGATAAAAAAATGGAAGATGTGAAATGTGGGAAGAGGATCAAGGGAGCTGCTGCTGGATTTGTGATTCGAATGGTGAAGGACGGGGGAGGGAGTGGACACAGCCCCAGGAGAGAGGAGAGGAGCCCCTGCCGTCCCCACCTCCCCAACACCCAGCCTCTCCGCTGTCACACCTGGGAACCTCAGCCACCTCTGGCCGCACCGCCTGAGAACGCAGGGCGGAAGTCGGAAGGAGGAGAGACCACACACACACAACAAGGCTCGTTTCTGGCGGCTGGGCGGGCATTTACGTGTGCAAATGGAGAAAGCCACTCCCCATGACATAAGGTGCGTGCGTGTGCATGTGTGTGTGCGTGTGTGTGTGTGCGTGTGTGTGTGTGTGTGTGTGTGTGTGGGCACTGCACGCTTGCTCGGGAAGAAACCTGGGTTCCCACTGGGTTCGCCCCCTCACTTCTCCACCTTCTTGGCTTTCTTCAGGATGTCGCACTTTTTCCGGTTGGGGCGCCGGCAGCGCTCGTCGATGCTGGGGATGCATTCGTAGTGCCACACCTCCTCCATCTTCTCCACGGGGTAGACGGCCTCCACGTAGTGGCGGATGAGCCGCAGGCGCGTGGGGTCCAGCTGCTTCTTGTTGCACGCCCCGGAGTGGTTGTACTGCAGCCGCAGGTTCTCGGCCGTGAAGAGTTCGGGGAAGAGCCGCACCAGGAGGCGCGCGGCGAAGTTGCCCACCGACAGGCTCTGCTGCACGATCTCGCGCACCTCCTTGTCGGACAGCAGGTAGAGGGGCGGCACGGGGAAGTCGGGCGAGGGCACCACCAGCTCCTCCAGGGGGATCTTGCAAAAGTCCTTGCTGCTTCTCTCGGGGGGCAGCGGGGGCCCCTCGAACTCCTCCCGGAACCTCTCGGGGTTGATAGCGTAGCTCGCCAACTCCCGGCACTCGGGGCTGGGCACGTGGACCTTGCGCTGCTGCTGGTACGAGCGCCTCTGCTCCGTGTCGCGGCGCCGGCAGCGCTCGTCCAGCTTGCCCACGAACTCCAGCGTCCACACGCGGTCGTTCTTGGCGCGCGGGTAGAGCAGCTGCACGTAGTGGCGGATGAGCCGGATGCGGCCCGGGTCCAGCTGCTTCTTGCCCAGCGAGCCGCTGCAGTTGTACTGCTTGCGCAGGTTCTCGTGCGTGAAGAGCTCGGGGAAGAGGTGCACCAGCAGGCGCGAGGCGAAGTTGCCGATGGACAGGCTGCTCTCGTAGATGCTGCGCAGCTGCTCCTTGCTCAGCAGGCACTCGGCGCCGCCCGGCACCTCGAAGTCGGGCTGCGGGATCTCCAGCTTGTCGAAGTCGATGGGCACCAGCCAGATCTTCTTGGAGCGCCGGCCGGGCCGCTCGCCCTCGAAGCTGTCCTCCACCTTCACCACTGAGATGTCGTCGGGCAGGCTGGCGGAGTCGTAGCAATCATCCCGGCCCCCCTCGCCCTCGCTGCCGCCGTCGGGGCCCAGGCCTTCAAGCTCCTCGTTGAGGCGCTGGATGCACTGCTGCAGCCACGCCTCGTCCTCCTGCATGTCGGGGAAGTAGATCTCCGTGTAGTTGCGGATGATGCGCAGCCGCTGCGGGTCCAGCGGCCGCTTGCCCACGTCCCCGTAGCAGCTGTACAGCACCGGCTCGCTGCCCGGCTTGGGGTGGAAGACCTCCGGGAAGAGCCGGTGGAGCAGGTAGACGGCGAACTCGCCGGGCGTGGAGGCCTCGTCCAGGAGCTCGGTGAGGTCCTGGATGTCCACCACGTAGTCCGAGGCGATGGTGCTGCTGCGGTCCAGCGACAGCACCTCCTCTTGCTCCTTGGTGTCCAGAAAGTGGCCCGCGTCCACCCCTGGCTCGGCCTCGAAGAAGCCCGGCGGCACGGCGCCCCCCGGCTGGCTGTCCTCCATCTCGCGCTGGGCCCAGAAGCGGCTGAAGAAGTCGTTGAGCTGCGGCAGGCACTCGGCCTGCCACACGGCCGCGTCCTTCACCGACGGGTAGTACACCTCCACGTAGTTGCGGATCAGCTGCAGGTGCAGGGACTCCAGCTTGCGCTTGGCGGCAAAGCCGCAGGCGCTGCAGCCGCGGGCAAAGTCCTGGTCGCTGAAGAGCTCGGGGAAGAGCTGCACCAGCAGGCGGCAGGCCAGGTCGCCCCCTGACAGGCTCTGGTCCACCAGCTGCTTGAGCTCGGCGCCCGTCAGCTGGTACTCGGGGGGCGGCTGGAACTTGGCCACCTGCTCGGGGGGGCTCACCTGCTTCTTGATGCGGCTGACCTCCAGCGAGAGCAGGTCCACCTTGCTGTGCAGCTGGGACATGTTGGAGGAGAGGGTGTTGAGCATGTAGAACATCTTCTGCAGCAGGAAGTAGAGGTTGGGGTCCCCGTCAGCAGTGGTGGCGGTGGGCCAGCCGCCGCTGCCGCTGCCGTCCCGCTTCTGGGACTCGTTGAGGAGCCGCAGCGGGGAGGGGCTGTTGCTGGCGTTGGCCTTCTCAAAGGGCTCGTGGGCGCCCAGCGCCTCCCCCGCAGGTGGGTTCTTCTTCTCCATGATCTTGTGGGAGATGCCGTACAGGGGCTTCTTGTAGGACGCGGTGGTGCCGTCATTGCAGGCCTCCTCGTCCCCCGGCCACACGGAGCCCGAGTTCCTGCCTCTGCCCGCTGGCTCCCCATTGCCCGGGCAAGGGGAGCTGTTCTCCCGGTTCCTCATGCCAGCCAGGAGTGCCTGGAAAACACAGAGACCGTGTGAGGGGGCTGTTCCGACTCGGTGTCCGTTCCGGTGGCCACTGCAGCCTGCGGACACAGCTGCCCTGCCCCAGGGAGGGTCACGGGCCCAGCCTGGGGTGCAAACCCATACCCAAACTGCTACCTCGCCTCCCTCCCGCCCAAAAGGGGACCAGGCAGATGGATCGAAGGCTCCAGATAGGCTGCAGTCTCTGCGCACAGGAGTGGGCCCCTAGCTGCACGATATCCAGTCTGCCCAATCTGCACAGATACAGCATCCAGGGCAGAGCCAAGAGGCGCGAGAGCTGGCCGCAGCCACTGGGCATGGGCATGGGAGGTGTGCAGGCCCCCGGTCTCCTCGCCGGTCTAGCAGTGCTTCCCCACCAGAGAAGACAAGAGAGAACATGTGCTACCCGCTGTACTATAGCTCCAGCCCCAAAAGCCAATTAATCTTAAAGCCAGAAAATTAACCCAAAGGCCTGGAACACATGAGGATGCCCTGATCACCAGATTGCCAGAAGCCACCCTCAAACACCACCAAGTAGGGTCCAAAATTAAGACAAAGCCAAAAATTACATCTTAGCTTCAACATCACAGGTATCACACATCACAGGAAAAAGCAAAACTTATACTTGACCAAAATGAACAAACTTCTGACAGCACAGGGGTTGCCTCTCATGCCACCAATCCCAGCTTTATCCCTGGCCTCACATATGGTCTCCAAGCACCTAACCAGCACCTAGCCAGAAGTAACCTCTGAGCATCACTGAGTGCTCAAAAAAAAAAAAAAAAATCAATTAATGAAAAAATTCCAGTCCTTGGGCAGGGTGTTTGCCTTGCACTTGGCTGACCCAGGTTCAATTCCCAGCATCCCATATGGTCCCCTGGGCACTGCCAGGAGTAATCCCTGTGCATCGCTGGGTGTGACCCAAAAGGAAAAGAAAAAAAAAAATCCAGTCCTCAGAGACAATGCTGAAAGCAAGAAAAACAAACCCAGACTAGAAGAAACTACTGGTGAGTCACTCATCTGATAGAGGTCTTGAATCCAAAATATATTCAGAACTCTCCCAACTCAATAATGACACACTCCCCTTAACTATCTCAACAGCCACTCCAAAGAACTGTCAAATAAGCACCAAGAAACATGCACATCAGCCCCACGCGCCTGAAAACTCACAGTGTGCTACCACACCAGCCCCACCACAAATGGACCTAACACAAAAGCCAGTCACTATGGAGTGTCAGGACTCTGAGAGAACCAAAACTCAGATCCAGCTGCCGGAGACCAACACAAAATAGCCACTTTGGAAAAGAGTTTCCAAGACAAGTGAAATCTGCGTGGACCCTAGGGAACAAGTACTTCATTCCTAAATGCTAATTCACCAATCAAAATGAAAGCACGTAATCAAACAGAGACTTGTACTTAGATGTCCATGGCTCCCTAGTTGAAAGTGGCCCAACCTGAAGATAGAAACAACAAGAGTTTCCATTAAGTGTCTAAACGAACTGTTATACAAACAATATGAAATATATTGTTTTGATTATGTTTTGGGACAGGGATTAGGGTTTGGGATGGAAACATCCTGAATTTGGTGATGGGAAGGTGTAATGGGATGGGATTGGTGTTTGAATATTGAATGTAATCAAACATTGTGAACTAACTTATAAAATCAAAAAATTTAAAAAAAAAGTAATTAGAGTTCATGCTCAATTCAATCAGCTTAATCAATGGCTGAATAAATAGCAGTGCTCCTACATCATCAACATCATCATCATCATCATCATCATCATCATAAATGGCACATGTGAATGAGAGGCATAAAAAGGGTTAAGGCTCCTGCCCTGCCTGTGGTGGGCTCACCCCAACCCCCTCCCTAGCATCACATACGGTCTTCTCAGCACCATCAGGAGTGAAGCCTGAGCACCGTCAGGCGTGGCCCAATCGCCCTCCAAAGAAAGAATAGCACATGATACATCTCTAAAATGATTTGGGGGGGGAGGGGGGACCTGGGGGATAGTTCAGCAGTAGAGAGCTTGCAGGCATAAGGCCATGGGTCTGATCCTTGGCACCACCCACACGCCAAGTGCACTGGAGCAGCTCGGCTCTTTTGGATCCCCAGCACCCCACACCCAAGCATGCGATTCTCAGCAACCCAACCGAGTGTGTGATCCCCAGCACCCCACAACTCAGTGCGTGCAACCCCCCAAGTCCTCATGGCAAAAACAGTGATGACCACCAAGGGGGTGGGGAGAATGACAGGATAACTATGTTGAGTGAAAGAAAGCAGACCAGCAAGATGCTGTCTGCTTGTTCCCATTCTCATAAAATTCTAGAAAACGGCAAACCTATCTGCAGTGACAGAGGAGATCAGTGGGTGGTTACCTGGGAGTGGGTGAGCAAGGTGGTGGAGTGTGGGGAGGTGTTGCTATCTAGATGGGAGCAGTTTCCCCAGTCTACAAGGGTCAGAATTTACCTAATGCCACCTGTTGTGTTTCTGTCAGAAATAACGCTTTCCTGAAACTCATTTTGAAAACAAATGTTGAACTTGACGTCCAAACTTACCGAAATATGTATATTTTGTTTCTGGGCCACACTGGGCTATGCTCAAGGCTTATTCCTGGCTCTCTGCTCAGGGGTCACTCCTGGAGGTACGTGGGGGATCAGAGGAGGTGCCAGGGGTCAAGCCTGGGATGGCTGTGTGAAAGGCAAGTAGTACTACCTGACGTACTACTCTCCAGCCCCGTACATGTAGAAATATATTTTTGATGGTTTATCTAAGTAAAAGAGCTAATTGGTGAACATAGGTAGCTAGCAGGGAGGAGGCACAGACCTTTCTTTACACACAAACTTGGCTCCATGGACACACGTGTGCCCTAGACATGTGTAGGGGGAAATACGGTTGGCTTCACCTAGCAAATGTAGTGCTTTGGGCCATATCTGGCAGTGCTCAAGGGACCATGCAGTGCCGGAGACAGAACTCTGGGTTTGATCTGGCCTTTTTAGGCCCCAAATCCAGGCTTCTCTCTCTCCCTCTAATTCCAACATAATTTTTATTTTTAAATCCTGGACTTACCTCTAACATTCTAGAATACGTAGAATCACCTGAGTTCTTACAAGAATGTGCATTCTGATTCCTGACTGCATTTCTAATAACTTCCATGCTATCGAGTAGTCCAGCATGGGGCCTGGAAGACACCATGTCTGCCCTAAGTTTATCTCTCCCATGCAGAACCACTGTAAGCTTTCAGATAACTAATGTCAGTAAAAAAACAGTACGTGAGGTTTTCTCTTGAAGACTGACAAAAATGTTGGAAAAAAATATAAGAACACAACTCCCTCAAGAAGTTAGATTTATCAGGGCCGGTGAGCAATGGGATGGCAGGAACAGGTAGGCCCAGCATGGAAACAATCAGCAAGGCCATATAAATAGAAAACTTTCCTCCTTCTAAATCACCCATGTTATATTTCATTTAAATTAATAAACTACTTCCCAGACTCTCTCTTTCATTTAATTTTATTGATCCCTGGTGCCAAGGACTGAATCCAGGGCCAAATATATGTGAAGGATGTGCTCTATCGCGGCACTACATCTCTGCCCCCATACAATCTCCTCTTTTATTTCCTTCCTTCGCCATACCAGGTGGTGCTTAGAGTCTCCTCCCAGCTCAGTACTCTGGGGACCCTTTTAGCAGTACTACGGGACATGTGGTGCCATGGATCAAACCTGATCCTACATGCAAAGCACACACTGAGCTCTTGGAGTTCTAGTCCGCCCAACCTTCTCGTATAGAAAACAGAATTGTCAGACTCAAAATAGGGAAAGGGTTTTGTTTGTTTTTCTGTTTGCTTTCCATCTCTGCTGGTGACAAGCATTACAAAAGAAGCTGCTTTACTATTAGAAATCTTAAGGTATCAATCATGAAAGCTTTGTAACTGCATTGATCTGTAACTGTGATTCAATTAAAGAAAAAAAAGACACACAGAAAAAAAATTAAGAAAAGAAAAAGGGAAAAAAAATTAAGCCTTAAGATAAAAACCTTTCTGGGGATACTCATAAATAAATCTCAAAAGAGATCAACAAGCTGCACAGATACCCCCAGACCCCATGCCAGGCTGAGTTTCATCTGGGCACCCTGAAGGGGGGCGGGTGAGCCCACCACCCAAAGCAGAGCCCCAGAAGTTGAAAACCTCCATAATCTAATCGCCACTATGCTCACGGCCAGACTCCACAGGACTGCCTCATCCAGGAATGAATCTGTTGAAAAACTCACATATATGGGTTTTGTAACTAAAATCTCCAGGCTCTCACAGAATCGGGAATGGGCGACCTCTCCTCTTCTCCCCATTCTTCCAGGAGCCTGGCGTGACGGTCACGCCCATGAACTGCCTCTGGTGTCATATAAGCTCATTAACCGGCCATGTCCAAAAAGATCAACAAGCTGCAAAGATGCTTTCAGACTCCAAAGTCACCATCTAGTCAAAAATTAAACTCCAGCTCTATCACCCCATTCAAAATTTTAGAATTCCTGGAATGTGCGGCTGCAAATCTCAAAATCTCCCCCACTGATATACTAGAAATAGCACACCACACTGGATGGGATATAAAGTAGAAAGCAACCAATCTCGATTAAGAAAATATTAACACA